>NC_138992.1:11454327-16254327 GCF_964341445.2 Mesoplodon mirus | reverse complement strand
CAAAAGCAGGAAGCATTTATTTCTCACTTTAGAAAAGTTTATGCCATTAAAAGCATTTTAAATAGCGTCAGCCTCATGAGCGTCTGACCAGTGCAGTCACACAGGGCTGGGCACTCAGAAGGCCCCATACTTGGGGTCTCAGGCTCTGAAGTCACCACTTTGAAATTATCAAACTTTCCCTTAGCATTTGTGTTTTGTAAGTGAAGCCAGAAGGGACAGTGGATCTTGCTTCAGAGGCCTAGAGCCTTACCCCACACACAGCCCCAACTCCTGCCATCCCCTGCTTCCCAAGGACTCTCAGCAAAGCGCCTGCTCCAGACCCCCTTCCCTGTCCCCTCCTGAGCACAGGCATGGAGGTCAGGGCAGGGGCGGCACGTGGGGCAGAGTGCTAGAACTGAAATGCCTCCCCTACATTGGCCGACTGTATAATCATATACAGTCGGCAAATGTTATAATGGGCGTATTGTTTAACCCCTCTAAGCTTCCATATCCTTATCTGTAAAATGAAGGTAAAAACAATGCCTGTTTCATAGAATTAAGAATTAAATGTGAAGACCCTTGTAGAGCATTTAGCACGGTGCCTGACACACAGCAGCAGCTCAATAAATGGCAGATGTTACATTCTTACAACCAGCTGGGAGACTGGTACTGTGATCCCAGGCCACAGAAGCTGACTAGGCCCTGCACCCTGGATGCTCCTGAGCGGGAGAGGCCATACGCAAACCTACAGCTGCCAGATTCCAAAACCCAGGTGGTTGACCACTGCCACTCCTGAAACAGGGCCTCTTTTGGTGGCTCGAGGTCCCACCCCAGGCCTGCGTCTGAGGTTTTTAAACCACGGCCCTGTGAACTTGGGATCTGTCAGGACCTCACAGCTCTCAAAGTCCTGGCAGTGATCAAGGCAGCCCTACCAGGTAGCGACCGTGACCACCATCCTGCATGAGGCCCAAGAGACCACTCATGTCTGTTTAACTTCCCTTCCACTGAGCCTCATGCCTTGCCACGCCCAGACAGGAACTTAACAAGCTCTTTTGATGAAAATCTATGTAGCTGGTCTTCCCTCGTGGCGCAGTGGTTGAGAGTCCGCCTGCCGATGCAGGGGACGCGGGTTTGTGTCCCGGTCCGGGAAGATCCCACATGCCGCGGAGCGGCTGGGCCCGTGAGCCATGGCCGCTGAGCCTGCGCGTCCGGAGCCTGTGCTCCGCAACGGGAGAGGCCACAACAGTGAGAGGCCCGCGTACCGCAAACACAAACAAACAAAACAAAAAAAAGAAAATCTATGTAGCTGATCAAGTTATTCTGTACCTACCTAATGTTTGATGGTGACACCGAGCGACAGGGGGGCAAGCAGCAAGAATAACATAGTAAACGCTCAACGGAAACTAAAGGCAAAGGGGAGAAAGTGGAAAAGGCAGACGGCGCAACGACTCAATGTTTGAAACCAAGGCTTTGATGCTTTTGAAACGGAATCCAGGAAAATTGCTGTAGCCCCTGTAGCCAGTTGGAGGACTTTTCCCTCTTCACTGCTGAACTGTTTGGGAGCCTCCAACTGCTACTCCCCCAGGGTGGGAACAGAGCCCTGAAGCCTGGGAAGCAGGGTGTGTGTCAGTCAACCCCGGAGCTGGCAGGACCCTGGGCCTCGCGTGGAGTTCAGGCCCATCTCTGACACAGGGGGGAGTGCAGAGACAGGAGTGGGCGTTTGCTGACAAGCAGCTTCATGGGAAAGCTTGCCTCGGCATTTCTCGGTGCTGAATCAGGGAGAAAAGTCGGGCAGAACGCCTACGGGGTTCAACTGAGAGAGAAAAAACAGAGCCTGAGGTGGGGCAGCGAACACAGCACGAAGCAGTACGAGCAATAGCAGAATTCTCATCCTCGGAAGGCCTACTTAGTGCTTTCCACAGCTCCCTCTTTGCCCTCATCACAGCCCTCTGGGGTAAGGAAACCTCTGGGGGAACTATGGTTCTCTCTGGCACATGAAGAAACTGAAACTGGGGTAAAGAGACATGGAGAGCTACACAGCTAACTAGTGGTTACAATGGAATTCAAGCTCAAGTCTGACAAGAGCCGAATCTCATACACGTCTAATCCATCGCCCTAGCCCTCTCCTGGGACAGTGTGCCTCACCCTGCCCTCGCCTTCTTCTCCTCCAGAGGTTAGGAAAAACCAGAGAGACAGGACACAAAGCAGATGTGGAGAGCGGCATGCACCTCTCAGACAGCCTGGGCCCAAATGCAGGAGACTGGGTGGGTCTTGTTCAGCCTTGCGTGGGGCAATCTTACACCTGCCCATCCAGATGGAGAGAGAACAATCCAGACCTCCCCATTCCTCCCTAAGTATGTCATCCAGAGCAGTACTCTTCAATAAAAACATAGCCCCAGGTACATCTCGTAATTACAACTTTCTAGTAACCACAGTTTTAAAAGTAAAAACAAAGAGCTGAAGTTAATATGTTTTATTTAACCCAGCCATCTAAAATAGTATTGTTTCAATGTATAATCAACATAAAAAATTATTGAGATAGCATATGTTCTTTCTTTTCGTACTAAGTCTTTGAAATCCAGATGCACTTTATGCTTGCTCCACACCGCCATTTGGACCAGCCTAGTCACACGTGGCTGGTGGCTACTGTATTGGATAGGATACCAAAATATCCAAATGAATAACACCTCACTCTACATGATGAAAAGGCTTTTTTTCATTATCATTGATTTTTTTGATGTACAGTTCTATGAATTTTAACACATGTATAGATTAATGTAACCACCACCATAACTGGACTACAGAGCTCTTCCATCACCCCCAAAGGACTCCTTGGTGCTATCTCTCTACTATCACACCATCCACCCTCCCCTAATGTTTGCACAAATGGAATCATATAGTATGTAACCTTCTAACATTGGCTTCTTTTACTCAGCATAATGCCTTTGAGACTCATCCAAATTTGTTACGTGCATCAATAGTTCATTCCTATTTATTGTTGTTTTATTACATTGTATGGATGTACCACAGTTTGCATATCCATTCAACTGCTGAAAGACCTCTGAGTTGTTTCTAGTTTGGGATGATTATGATGAGAGTTGTTATAAACACGTGTAGAGGTTTTATGTGAACCAGTTTTCATTTCATTTCTCAGGAGTGAGCTTGTTGGGTCACGTGGTAAGCGAATGTTTAGCTTCATAAGAAACTATCAAAATGTCTTCCAGAGAAGTTGAACCATTTTTTATTCCCACCAACAATGTGGAAGGTTCCAGTTGTTGTGCATCCTTATCAGCACTTGGTATTGTCAGTATTTTTATTTAGCTATTCTGATACATATGTAGTTGTATCTCATTATACTTTTAATTTGTTTTTCCCTAACGATTAATGATGCCGAGCAACTTTTAATGTGCTTCTTTGCCTTCCCTATGTCTTCTTTGGTTATATGTCTGTTTAAATCTTTTGCCTGTTTTAAAATTAGATTGTATGTTTTAAAAGTTTTATATATTCTAGATACAAGT
This sequence comes from Mesoplodon mirus, assembly GCF_964341445.2. Classification (NCBI taxonomy): domain Eukaryota; kingdom Metazoa; phylum Chordata; class Mammalia; order Artiodactyla; family Ziphiidae; genus Mesoplodon; species Mesoplodon mirus. Next base: position 16,250,830 of record NC_138992.1, on the reverse strand, counting down.
CCTTTGTCGGATATGTGATATGCAAAATATTTTCTCCCAGTCTCTAGGTTTTTTCTCATTTTCTTAACATTGTCTTTCACAGAGTAAAAGTTTTGATGATGTCCAATTTATCATTTTTTTTATCAAAGTGTAAGTCACTTTGATAAAATTACACTTTTGTTAACATTAGTAAGAACTCTTTTGCCTAACTCCAGGTCATGGACATTTTCTCATGTTAAGTTCTTGAACCATAAATCACACATTTAACACCCAAGGAGTTGTACCTATATAAAGAAGTTCAGCTGTGGGTTTTAGTTGTGGAAATCCCCATTGTTCTGTGTAATCATTCACTCATTCACTCCACAGACATTTAATAAGTGGAAAGTCATCACCAGTAAAACAAAGATGATTACAATTTGGTCCACAATCGTAGCTGCCACTAATTGAGGGTCTAGGTCAGTGGCCATGTAAATATTATCTATACCCTCCAATCTGGCATTACCACCTTGTTTCCTAGAAGAGGAACCTGAAGCTTAGAAAAGTTAAGCAATTTTCCAGTCACACAGGCAGGAAGTAGTAGAGTTGGGGTTCTCTAAAGCCCTCAGGTATGGGAGGGTTCTTTGGTTTCTAGCAATAGGAAACAGTTCAATCTACCTAAGTGGTAAAAAAACAGAGAAGGGGTCCACAGGTATTTCACAGAATCAACCCTATGGCTGAACCACCATATCTTGGAAGGAAAAAAGTCAAGGAAGTACAAAGGTCTAGCTAGCAGGAAAAATAGAGATGTTAACTTCCAGACACCCCCTTTGAATGAAACATCTTCAACAATTTTCAGCCCTTGCTTGTGCTCTCTCTAGGTTCAAGTTCCTGGAGCAATCATCTGGTTGACCCATCGTAGGTCATGTGAACGTCTTTTGACCAAGGAACGAGGGAACCTTCATTGACAGCCCCACCAAGACTATGTCCAATTAGGGGCATAGTCTCCTTTCCTTGTTGAATGGAATATCAGGTGCTATTACTGGAGGGAAACGGGAAGAATTGATCCTGGGAAGACTAAAAATAAGATAGATGCTCACTAATGCAATGACTTCCAAAATTTTTTACCATAATCCATGTTAAAAAATCTATTTCACCAACATGTAAGTGTATGCACATATGACTGAAATGAAATTTTCATATAACAGTATCTGCCCTTACAATGTGTAGTAGAGTCTGATAGGTCACACTCATTTCCTTTCATTTTTAAAAAATGGATTTTATAAGTACCTTATGGGTCAGAACCTGCAGATTGAAAAGGACTGCCCTTGCCATGATTTCCTTCCTCTCCCTATCCAGGAAGACTCCAGAAGGAAAGACGTGTGAAACAGTGAAGGCGTAAAGTGGTGAGCTCTATAATGTCTCTCCAGAGAATATTAACCCATCCATCTCACCAGACAGATGTGTGAACAGAGATGTAAAACTCCCGTGAATAAGAAAAGGCTGACAAAAGATACATATTTTCCCATAGAATCAGACCCTGAGACAAAGATGGGGGTCCAAGTAGCTTATTTGTGAAGTGATCCCAGGAAGGACAAGGAGGGAGTGGGAAAGTGAGATGGGAAAGGGAGGAAGGCCAGCAAAGGATTCGTGATGAGGGTGTTGTCACTGGGCATCTGGGACTCGGTCACACAGCAGAACTTCTGAGAAACTGTGCAGAACATGCTTCAGGACTGTCCCACCAAAGGGCAGGGAGGATGGGGCATTCATCCACGAACTGCATCCTTTCATGGGAACGTGTCCCCAAAGCCATTAATTTCCCAATACATCCATCTTGCCACCAAGTGAGGGCCAAGCTCCCATGGCCCGAGAACACCCTCAGGCAGAAAAATGCAGAAAGATTTGGGCTGTATGGGAATTGTATGCAGATAACCTCCAGGTGGGTCAGGAGTCAGGTCCAATGGGACAGGAATAGAAGCAGCACTGAGTATAGAGTAGCAAACCCTTAATCAGCAGTGCCGGAGGGCTGTGGGTCTCACCCCAGGCTGCACACCGTCATCTGAGGAGCTCTTAAAGAGTACCGATTCCCCATGGAGGATGGGGTGGATCTCCGACATCAGTATATTTTTTAAATTCTGCAGAGTCTAATGTGCAGGAAGTATAAGATGGAATACAAAGGAAGAAATAACATTTCTTGTGGTTTGGTGTTTGGGGTGTTTTTGTTTTTGTTTTTGAGGTAACATTTGTGTTTCATTTAATTCTCCCAACCATGCTATACGTTACATATTACTATACCCATCTCAAAGGTGAGAAAACTGAGGCTGAAGGAAATCAAGTAACTCACCCAAGCTTCCATTGTTATGAACAAAAGGACCAAGCTCACCATCCAAGACTGAATCCATGACTCTTTCTACTCCACCATGCTACCCCCCAAGGAAAATTTTAATAAAATTGACGGTGAAAGGAAGGGGGCAGGAAAAAACATTGAAAGCAAGAGTGTCACTGACTAAATCAAGGCTGTCTTAGGTAAGGCATGGTGGGAAGGGCTCTGGAGGCAGCAAGAAACCCTGGATAGCCAAGGCTGTTCCCAGCACCAAGAAAAATGAGGCAAAGCCACCAAAGGGGGATGGAGTACCAGCTAACCCTGCCCTGTCCTAGTGTTCCCTGAAGCTAGCCTGGCTCGCAAGGTCTTGCATCCAAAGTTAGCTCAATGGGCCATTTTCCCATCAGACCCTGAACTGTGACTCGGCACGTCACAGCCTACCAGCTCCTGTTAGAGAGCCTCTCAGCATGATTGATCTTCTTCCTCTTCTCCGTGGCCTCCAGGCTGGCTATATTCAGCCTAGAGAATAAACCAACAGCACAGCAACCAGACTTTCCTCGTTTCTGCAACTGATTTCTCTATTCTCTGCATCCGCCTGGCTCTCCAAGCTCAGCAGCCCATCTGGTTGAAGGGATATCCTGCTGTTTACAGCCCCTCTGGGACTGCTGGAAGACAGGAGAAGCCCTAGCCATTTCTACTCCATGTGTTTGCGCCATGAAACTGAATTTTATTTAAGCATCACATTTGGGGAAGGAATAGGAACTTCAGCCTTTGCTTTCTTGATAGTATCTTTCAGCAACAATAAGATGCCTAATCCATTCAGGCAATCCTCAAAAGGAAAAATTCAAAACTAAAATCTCCCGAGCAGGCTGTGCTTCCAAAGTCCAAGAGAATCTTTCAGTGAATATTGGAAAACTGTAGAGCTGGAAGGGACCCTAGAGATCATCTCTTAGAAAGGGAAGCTGAAGGCCCAAGCGGAGGAGTGACTTGCCCGATACCATGGCAATGGGGGTGCTTTGACCTCTTGTCCCCAGATGATGTTCTACTGGGCAAGGACTGCAAATTGGGGAAAGACAGGAAGGCAGCATGTTGCAGGTGGTGATCCATGTTGAGAAATGTACATATTTTGCCATCATGTGAGTATATACACACATGACTGAATTGTGTATACAGAAAAGTAGGGCTGGAGCCAAGGAAAATAGTGGATTTAAAACCTGCAGGCTTAGCTCCAACTGTGAAGAAAACAAAGTAGTCTTCGCTATTTACCAAGCCATCTCTCCCAAATTGACTAATCCCAGGGCCACCATATTGCATAACTCCAGGAGCCCCAACTCACACTGTACCGTTAATCCATATTTTAGAAATGCAGAAGGGTAAGAATGCAAATATTAGCTATTATTTTTCTTGCTCGTCATTAACAGCGGGAACTGAGGCATTTACTGGTAACTACAGGACTCATTAAAAACAAATAGTGGGCTTCCCTGGTGGCGCAGTCGTTGAGAGTCCGCCTGCCGATGCAGGGGACACGGGTTCGTGCCCCGGTCCGGGAAGATCCCACATGCCGCGGAGTGGCTGGGCCCGTGAGCCATGGCCGCTGAGCCTGCACGTCTGGAGCCTGTGCTCCACAACGGGAGAGCCCACAGCAGTGAGAGGCCCGCGTACCGCGAAAAAAAAAATAGCAACTGGAAAAACACCCCAGGAAATATGGTTTTCAAGATTCGAAAGAATGAATCTATAAAAGCAAGTTAATCACAAAGATCGCTAAAAGCGAGGCCATTCAGAAGGATCTGACTTAAGCACTCACATAGGTGGTAGTCATTGTTCTCAGTGCTTTGTGTATATAAAGTTTCACCACGGCCGGATGACATAGGCAGTATTATTTATCTCCCATTTTACCGATGAGGAAACTGAGATGTAGAATAATCAAGTAACTTGCAAGTCACATAGCTAGGAAGTGGCAAGAGGATTCAAAGGCAGCAACCTTGCTCCCAACACTGTATGCTTGACTACTAACAACATCACCCCTTTTGTAAGAGCCAGTTCATCAAGGTTACCTTCATGACATTTTTTTTTCTTAGATTCCATATATATGTGTTAGCATACGGTATTTGTCTTTCTCTTTCTGACTTACTTCACTCTGTATGACAGACTCTAGGTCCATCCACCCAACTACAAATAACTCAATTTCGTTTCTTTTTATGGCTGAGTAATATTCCATTGTATATATGTGCCACATCTTCTTTATCCATTCATCCGATGGTGGACACTCAGGTTGCTTCCATCTCCTGGCTATTGTAAATAGAGCTGCAATGAACATTTTGGTACATGACTGTTTTTGAATTATGATTTTCTCAGGGTATATGCCCAGTAGTGGGATTGCTGGGTCATATGGTAGTTCTATTTGTAGTTTTTTAAGGAACCTCCATACTGTTCTCCATAGTGGCTGTACCGATTCACATTCCCACCAACAGTGCAAGAGTGTTCCCTTTTCTCCACACCCTCTCCAGAATTTATTGTTTCTAGATTTTTTGATGATGGCCATTCTGACCAGTGTGAGATGATATCTCATTGTAGTTTTGATTTGCATTTCTCTAATGATTAATGATGTTGAGCATCCTTTCATGTGTTTGTTGGCAATCTATATATCTTCTTTGGAGAAATGTCTATTTAGGTCTTCTGCCCATTTATGGATTGGGTTGTTTGTTTTTTTGTTATTGAGCTGCATGAGCTGCTTGTAAATTTTGGAGAACCTAGGGGTAAGATGGGAATAAAGACACAGACCTACTAGAGAATGGACTTGAGGACACGGGGAGGGGGAAGGGTAAGCTGGGACAAAGCGAGAGAGTGGCATGGACATATATACACTACCAAATGTAAAATAGATAGCTAGTGGGAAGCAGCCGCATAGCACAGGGAGATCAGCTCGGTGCTTTGTGACCACCTAGAGGGGTGGGATAGGGAGGTTGGGAGGGAGGGAGACGCAAGAGGCAAGAGATATGGGGACATATGTATATGTATAGCTGATTCACTTTGTTATACAGCAGAAACTAACACACCATTGTAAAGCAATTATACTCCAATAAAGATGTTAAAAAAGAAAGAAAGAAAAATCAAGGTTACCTGCTTGTTAGAGCAGCGAGGGCAGTTGAATCCTGCTGTGTTTCATCACATCACTGCAGGTGGCCTGCATGAAGTCTGCAGTGGGGGGATAGTGAGGAAGTGATCTTGCTCCAATGTTGTAGGAAGGCGACAGAGACAGCCATAGCTCTGCTTTGAAATCTACAAAGGATCAATGATGTCATCAGGCACAGGTCTGGACAAGAGTCCTAGCACCCCCAAGCAATCACTGGGAGCTCCTCCCCAGCCCCCAAGCCCAACCCTCCTTTGGGGATGTGGAGTAAAAAAAAAGGGAGAAAAAAATGCTTTAAGCCCCTCCTCCGTAGGCCAACAACAAACATATTCAGAGTAACTTTGAGACCCCCTCCAGCCTTCCCAACCAATAGAGAAAGACTTTTTAATTCACCCCACTTTGGAACATTGAGCAATTTACCTCACGTATCTGAGCCTCAGTTTCTTCATCTCTATAGACCCACCATATACACATGTGTAAGCATTAAATTGAGGGAATTCCCTGGCAATCCAGTGGTCAGGACTCCACGATTTCACTGCCAAGGGCCCAGGGTTCAACCCCTGGTCAAGGAACTAAGATCCCACAAGCAACACGGCACAGCCAAAAAAATAATTAAATTGAGATGAATGGTGAAAAGGGCTTAGCACAATGCTTGCCACCTGGCAGAAGACCAGTAAATGAAGCAATAAAATGACAATTTCCTTCTGCCCTTCTGGGATTAAAAGAACATGGTTAGGGGCTTCCCTGGTGGCGCAGTGGTTGAGAGTCCGCCTGCCGATGCAGAGGACACGGGTTCGGGCCCCGGTCCAGGAAGATCCCACATGCCGCGGAGCGGCTGGGCCCGTGAGCCATGGCCGCTGAGCCTGCGCGTCCGGAGCCTGCGCGTCCGGAGCCCGTGCTCCACCACGGGAGAGGCCACGACAGTGAGAGGCCCGCATACCGCCAAAAAAAAAAAAAAGAACACGGTTAGGTTCCTAACCAATATTCATTCTTCTACTTTACCAAAAGACTCCTGATTTCATTCAGGGCTTCAATACGCCCAGATTTAAAAAAAAAAAAAAAATCATCACCTTCCCAGATTCCTTTGTAGGTCCAGGTGGCCATATTTCAGTTCTGGCAAATAGAATATAAGGAGAAGATGATTTGGGGAGGCTTCTAGGACATTCGTCGCTTCCCCAAAAACCAAGGGGAACAAACTCAGCCAACGTTTCCCTTTGACCCTTGCCTTTTGCCCTTCCCTGTTCTTCCTTCTGAAGGTGCAGTGGCCATCTTGCCACAATAAGGACAAAAACCACAGGCTGATCACAGGGACAGAGAAGGGGCCTGGGTCCTAAATAACCTCCTGCAGTCACCACACCGACTCTAGACTTTCTGGCTCTTGACTTACTGGGTTAGAAATAAACGCTTATCAGGTTTTCCATTATCTGTACTGAACACATTCCTAACTGATATTTACCAGTTCCAGTTTGATGTATTGAAATAAACAAGGTACAGAGATGCTGGGCTGTTTGTCCAAGGTCGTATCATGAATTGACTGGTGGCAAATCCAGGCCTGTTGAGTATCTGAGTCTTAAATTCCCAACCCACATACCCTCAGAATCGATTATATTCCCACAAAAATTGTATTTATGTCAAGGATCAGAATGATCACTGTCATAAAATATTTATAAGGTAGTCAGTTGTGCCATGGATACGTTCCCTTCTGGAAATGTAAGTAGCCAGTTAAAAAAATGGATTTCATTTAATCTGTGCAAGTGGGCCTTTCAGTCTTGGGGCAAATCACATACAAAGCTCAGAAGAGAAGCTGATCATCTACAGAACCCAGGTTCATCCCTCTGCAAACACAAGGAAGCACCTTTGAATACCACGCTGTGAAATCAACCAAACAGAGCTGCCTGCCCTGACATCTATCGTAGAGAAGATAATGAACTCACAAAAGCAATGACTTTGAACTACTAATAAATATTTTATAACCTGATCACTTAGGAAGTCAGGATTGAAAAGCACTATTATAGAAATATAACCTTTGCATAGCAAAATTGTTTGGGCTTTAAGTTTTCATCTGCCTTGGATTGTTACAGTTTAATGAAAACAATTTTCTGGACTCAAAAAGGCAATTAATAAATAAATGCAATTAATTAAACCATATTCACATATTCTTGATGAAAATTTATATCTGCAGGATGTGAGATTGATCAGAATCTCTGGAACTTTAGGATCCCTAGGAGAGAAAGGCCTGCTCCTTTCCTTGAGAAGAGATGTGTCCTGGGAACTGTTCGGGTAGATGTAGGTAGTGTTGGTTAGTACTAATCCCGCCACCAAGCCATAGCCTCCGAGTGGGATGGCTTCATAGTGATGCCGCCAGGGCCGTGTCTGCACTGACGTCGCTATTCCCCTGGCCAGACCCAATGTGTCCAGTGTAAAAATACATGACCCAAGTTGTGCCAGATTCTCTCTCGTGGAAAGTCAGGACATAAACAAAAAGACATAGTGATGGGAAGTCTTTAGAACAGAGTCATGTTTGCTGGCAGCAAACTAGAAAGTAAGCCCAGGAAATCCTGCCACCGCTGTCCCAGCGGCCTGTCTATTCTTGCCCTTTCTAAGATCATCTGATTCTGTGAGCTCTCCCAGTACTTTCCTAAGAAATACTTCATTTCAACTTAAGCTAGATGAAATCAGTTTCTGCTGCTTAAAAACAGAAGACTCTCAGTGAATACATTTGACACTATTGTACACCCATGAGTAGGGTCACAGAGTCAGAAAGACTCGTTCCCTCCCACCACCAAGCAGAAATAAACAGTCCTAATCTCGGACAAATAGAAGGTGTCAAGGAATCTCTACCTTATTGTCTCCAGGTCTCTAAGAAAATTGGTTTCAGCATCCGGCCCTCACACTCTACACCAGGACCCTTCTTTCCCAGGTTCTTTCTTCCACCTGTTGTGGTGGCAGCCACCTGGGTTGGAATCCTGACCCTGCTTCTTCCGGCTGTGTGACTCAGGGTATTGTCCACGCCTCAGTTTCCCCACTTAGAAAGGGGAGAGGTAAACACAGTGCTCCCCCATGGAGTTGTTGTGAGGATTGAGTTAACCTAGATGAAGTGCTCAGAATAGCACATCATCCCTAACTTCTCCAACTTCCGCCTCCTGTATCCCAGGCACGCCAGCCTACCTTTCAGAAACCTACCTCTTAGTTGCCTGGAAGTCTTAGGGAGACTGTTCATTCTCTTCTTTTTGCCTGGGAACCCCATTCCACCTGGACACATTCCCCATATCCACCCAGTGATATATGGCTAAAATGGCCCCAGTTCCCCACCCTCCCTATATCTACACTCAGTCTTTGCTCTGTGATTTCACAGCCCCTCCCATCAAGAGTCTATACTCCCCGTCTCTTGATTCTGGGCTAGTCATTGACCTGCTTTGGCCAATAGAATTCAGTAGAAGTGATACTGTACCAGTTTTGAGCCCGGGACTCAACAGACCTTCCATGTTTCTTCTCTCTCTCTCTCTCTCTCTCTCTCTCTCTCTGACTCCTGCCCAGCCACAGACTCAGGCTAGCCTGCTGGATGATGATGCATACATGGAACAGTCTCCACCATTACCCCAGCCTGCAACCAACGAATCCCTCGAAGCAGAGCCACCTAGCTGATCAGGTGCTCTCCCTGGACCAGCCGAGACCAAAGAATCACCCAGCAGAACCCAGCCCAAATTGCCAACTCACTCCGTTAAAAATTAAGTAAGTGATTGTTGGCTTGAGCCACTAAATTTGGGGGTGATTTGCTACATTGGAAAAGATAACTGGCACCTACCCTGTCTAAGCCTCAGACTCCTCTGTGGTATAATGGAAGTAATGAAAATAGGAATAATAAAACCCACTTCCTAAAATAAGTGTGACGACTACGTAAGACAATGCTTGTAAAATGCCTCTGTTACATTAAGAACTACATAACTGTTCACACCACAGACGTGGTGATGACGATACTGGAGCTTTCACTTTACCTCTCATCTGTAAATGTGGGAGTAATGATATCTAATGAACAGGGGTGTCGTGAAGAATTGAGAAAATATGTGTAATGTGCTTAGCACCACTGCAGACACAGAACATCAAGAAATGGTTATTACTGATGTGTTTTTGTTAAATATTATCTCAGAGGATTGGCTCAACACAGCACCACCATCGCCTACGTTACCCCTGGCATTCAGTTTCCTCCCCTTGATAATTAGACCTTGTTCCCCAGCCCACAGCCTGCACAGGAGGCATCAGGATCCGGGTCAGGAAGGAGGTCACGTTTAGTTCCTGGACTCCTTGAAGGTCAGCCCCCTTTGGACCTTAGCCACTAGGGAGCAGATTCACCCTCCAGCCACGCAGAAAGCAGGGACTGTCCTGTGGGTCCTCTTCTGTTCTCGGATCCCAATGCCCACCTCGTCTTAAGGCCCAGAATTTGGGAAGCCCCATTGTGTGCAGGCCATACCCTCACTGTGATCACGGACCTGTCCACACCAGACCTTCCCTCTTGACTGGGGAGAGACCCCTCCCCCAAGCAGCTTGCGGAGACACTGGTGGCGGCACTTCCCCAGCTCCGGGCGACCTCTCAACCTACGTGAGCAGTTTCATAATTCATGCCTGCCCATCAGCAGACAGATTTAGCCTGCTGCCTGCTGAGTCTGGAAATACTGAATATTAAAATATCCCAGACGCTCGCCCTTCTGACGCCCTCGCCTCTCAGATTCACAAGCAGCTGGTTGCGTGAACAAGCCCTGGGACACACATCAGTTTGTCAGTTAAGCAGATTTTGAGCGCTCACATGTGTAACTTTCATGGAAACAGGGGAAGCAGTTTTCGGGGCCACGGATTAAATGAATGACCTTGGAGAAGTCCAAGTCCTCCCTCCTCAGAGCCAGTGTATTTTCTCCTGCACTGCATTGCTGCAGAAACTCTCCCGACCCTTTTTGTAGCACCATTTGCAATCGAACGAAGCAGGGATTCTATTTGAAAGGCACTGCTGAGCAAAGTAAAGCAAAAGATCTGAAGAAACATTCGCCACCCACCTAGGACAGCCAGAGAGAGTCTCCTAGGAATTGAAACCTCCCAATATTTGAGGATGGAGGAAGCAGTGAGAATCTTTCCTATTTGGTAAAGAAAGGTAGGGGTATGTGTGTGTGTGTGTGTGTCTGTCTGTCTCACACCCCCTTCCCAAAAGTCTAGCTGACTTCCCTCATGCACATCAAAGACTACCAAGCATTTCCTGCCTTTGAAGTTGAAATTTTAAAACTTCTACTGAAGGAATTTCTAGGCTAATACACACACCTTTGCTACTATCCAGTAATGACCAATTGCAGAAGTGGGTTTGGGATTTCAGGGAAGGAGAATGGGAATTCCCCACAGACTCAAAATAGAGAAAGGGGTTTCTCTTTCAGTCCTCCAGATTTCATTCTCTCCTCCGCTAGGAATCTGGTGAGCCCCTAAAGCAGGCTCCCGGCACTGAGCAGAATTCGGAAGGAGCTGAAGCTGCTTCTCAGTGTATATGACCTAATTAAGGAGGCAAGACCTCCGTGGGGGAAATGAAGGCTGATGTCCAGGCAACACAGAAAAGCTTCGTGGCAACTTAGCATCAGAACCGTAGCAGGCAACGACGGAGTGAGTCTCTGCAGAGGGAGTCTGAACTTCCTCTACAACACATTCAGGAAAAAGGCAGCTCAGGCCAGAGAGTGTTATATGAGGAAGAGTCTGGCCAGGCAAACCCAGATTCAAGCCCTGGTTGTGCCATTCACTATGCGACCTCGGACAGTGCACTGATTTTCTCTTGTGCCTCAGTTTTCTCATCTGTGAAATGGGAATGACAATGCCCACAGCAGAGGCTTGTCCTGAGGATTCATCAGGCTTCCCTTTAGGGTCTTTCATTAGGAACTTTACCTGGGACTTAAAACAAGAGACTCTCGGCTTGAAGATGATTTAATTAGAGCTGATGGATAAGCTGTGAAAAAAAAATGCACTTTCACATACATTTTATTTGAACTTTCTTCTAATTTGCATTCATTGTCAAAACATTTTAGTATTAATAAAGAATTGTTTTCTTCAACATCTCATTGTTTTAACACTTTGGTTCTTCATGGTTCCATGTTTCCTTTCAGGCTGGCTTCACTTCATAGGTGATTTTATGTGCTTTCAAGCAGATACAATTTTTTTTTTTTTTTTTTTGCGGTACGCGGGCCTCTCACTGTTGTGGCCTCTCCCGTTGCGGAGCACAGGCTCCGGACGCGCAGGCTCAGCGGCCATGGCTCACGGGCCCAGCCACTCCGCGGCATGTGGGATCTTCCCGGACCAGGGCACGAACCCGTGTCCCCTGCATCGGCAGGCAGACTCTCAACCACTGTGCCACCAGGGAAGCCCCTGTATTCCTATTTTTATGTAACAATGCTCAAGCACTTTTCCAAGTAGCTACACACTTTTCGGAATGGTCCTTATTAATAGCTACACAATTTTCCAAGCCGGTGATGTCACAGAATAGCTTCTGGGTTAATTTGAGGGTTTCCTTTCTTTATTTATAGTTTGGTTCCTTTGTGGAGCTGTTTGTGTTTGTTTCTTTGGTTTGGCTATTATAAATGAAGCTGCAATGAATATCTTCCCACATTTATGTTCTTGTCTCTTGAATTCTTTCCATAAGATAACTTTCCAGGAGCAGAATTCCACCTGTTGTTCACACAGCTCTATAATACAAGCGCAGCAGAGATGAGTCCTGTTCTACAGATGAAGAAACTGGACCCCAGGGAAATATAAGTGACTTCTCCACAGACACACAACTGGTAGGTGACAGGACTGGTCCCCATATCTTCCGATTTCTGTGACAGAGACCTTCCAGGGCATCACTACCTAAAAGGGAATGATGACGCTACTAGATGTCCTCCCAAGCCCCCACGCTGCATCCCCTGCTCCCGCCCTCTCACGTGCATGTAAGTTGACTTAACCCCCAAGACCATTTCCCCTCCAGCCCCACCCGGCCCTGCAAGTTCACGAGAATGTGGCTTCATATACCAGGAAGGCATGAGCTGAAAGCCTAGGGTTGAACCTCAAAGAGACAGTGGCCCCCCTGAAATCCCACCACAGCGAGGACCAGCCAGCCTCCTGGACCCATGGCAGCCCCGTGAGGACCCCTGTTTCCAAAGGAGATAGGAGAGCTCTGTGGTGCAGATAAGGAGTTTGGGGTTGAAACCCCTGGATATAAATCCTGGTTCTGCCACCAATCAGCCACATGGCCTTAGATAAGTAACTGCTCCTCCCCAATTCTCAGGCTCCTCTTCTGTAAGCTGCAGTTGGTAGTAAAGGTACTACCTCGTAGTGTTGCAAGGATGAAATAAGTCAATTCTCATGTGGCGCTTGTCACAGTGCCTGGTTCGGCCCAAGTGCTATGTAAATGGCACTTGCTAATATCAACACCAATGTATTAGTGTCCTAGTGTTGTCATATCTAATTGCCACAAACTTCTTAGCTAAAAACAACAGAAACTTATTCTCTCACTGTTTTGGAGACTGGAAGTCTGAAATCAAGGTGTCAGCAGAGCCGTGCACCCTCAAAGGCTCTAAGGAAGGGTGCTTCCTACCTGTTCCAGCTTCTGGTGGCTACTGGTATTCCTGGGCAGTGGTTGCATCCCTCCAGCCTCTGCCTCCATCTTCCTGTGGCCTTCTTCCCTGCCTCTGCGTGTGTCTTCTTATAAGGACACTCACAGTGAATCAGGACCCACCCTAATGCAGTATAATCCCTTCTCAATCCTTACCTTAAGTATATCTGCTAGACCCTATTTCTAAATAAGGTCTCATTCTAAGTTTCCAGGGAGACGTGAATTCTGGGGAACAGTATTCAACCCACTACACCCACCTTGACTATACCTTGGGTTAATGTAAGTGTTTCTTCTCCTTTCAGAGGATTGGGATGTAGTTTGAGGCCGTACTGTTCACTGGCTCCCTTCTGGTATCTTTTTTTTTTTTTTTTTTAAAGAAGATGTTGGGGGTAGGAGTTTATTAATTTATTTTATTTATTTTTGCTGTGTTGGGTCTTCGTTTCTGTGCGAGGGCTTTCTCTAGTTGTGGCAAACGGGGGCCACTCTTCATCGCGATGCGCGGGCCTCTCACTATCGCGGCCTCTCTTGTTGCGGAGCACAGGCTCCAGACGCGCAGCTTCAGTAGCTGTGGCGCACGGGCCCAGTTGCTCCGCAGCACATGGGATCCTCCCAGACCAGGGCTCGAATCTGTGTCCCCTGCATTAGCAGGCAGATTCTCAACCACTGCGCCACCAGGGAAGCCCCCTTCTGGTATCTTAATCGGGCTTCTCCCGCAAAGCCCTTCTTGGGGATTCACTAACGAGAGACTGCAGGGGTTGGTCTCCCATACCTCAGATGTTTACAGAGAATCACACTTTACAAAGCTTGGCATCCCACTCTTTCACTACAATGTCCCTGTGAGGTCGATGGTATCACTCTTCGCTTTGCAGAGGAAGAAACGGGCTCTGGGGGTGAAGGGACTGCTCATGTCTCACCAGCCAACAAGGAGCAGGGCCTCAAACCCAGGCCTTCTGATTCCAACCCAGTGCTCCATCCACAACAGCACACCTATCTGAAGCCAGCGTCCTCTTAGGGAGGGTGACCAGATGGCTGTTGCCCCAGAATCAGTATCATTAATGTCCCTTTCATGTCCCATTTGGACAATAAATGATATGGTCACCTCTTCTCAGTAGTCTTGGCCTCAGAGCTCCCTGCCTCTGCCCTGGAACCAGCCCTCTCAGGGTTAGGATCTGGGATACAACGTCCTCCTGTTCTTTTTTTTTTTTTTTTTTTTTGTGGTACGCGGGCCTCTCACTGTTGTGGCCTCTCCCGTTGCGGAGCACAGGCTCCGGACGCGCAGGCTCAGCGGCCATGGCTCACGGGCCCAGCCGCTCCGCAGCATGTGGGATCTTTCCAGACCGGGGCACGAACCCGTGTCCCCTGCATCGGCAGGCGGACTCTCAACCACTGCGCCACCACGGAAGCCCTGTCCTCCTGTTCTTTCTCTTTTCTTCCACAAGAGCCTCATGACGAAGAAGCAGGAAGCTCTGCCAAGGTGGAGGTGGTACATTACATTCCTCAAGGAAGCCACACCTGTCTCTAAAGCCTCTCAATGCCTACCTGTCCTGTTACATGTTGGGCTGGGTGAAAACCGAATGAGAATTGGGTCTGAGCTTTGCTCCCAAAACACACCACAATGCAGAAGCACCTCCCCCTGCAGCTGCAAACCTTCTCTGCCCTACCTCAGAGAGCTTGAAAGCCGGGATGAGCCGAAACCCCACAGCAGCTGGCACAGTGCTTCCCAGTGGCAACTCTGCAACAGGGTCAGAGACAGAAACAAGTGGCAATGAGACAAAGAATCTTTCTGGAAGATAAAAGGACATTACAAATCAAAAGCCTTAAGCAATGTGTGTGCATGTGAGTGTAGAATGAGGGGGATATGTGGACAAGGACGCTTGCCTGAATCTAGGAGAAGGTTCTGGGAGGCTATCCAGGGGAATGTTAGCAGTGATGCCCCTGGGAGTAGGGTTAGTTGGAGAGGCAGAAAGAGTGAAGAGGCCATCACCATATCATTTGTGCATGCTTATAATTTGTTGCTTTCCTTTCCTTTCTTTTTTTTTGGCCACACTGAGCAGCACACAGGAGCTTGGTTCCCCAACCAGGGATTGAACCCACGCCCCCTGCAGGGGAAGCTCGGAGTCCTAACTGCTGGATAGCCAGGGAGGTCCTGCTGCTGCTTTTCTTTTTTAAAAACAATTTCTTTTTTTAAAACTTTTTATTGTGCAATCTTTTTTACTCACCAATTTCAGTACAGGAATGTAAACTGAAGAAATAATTAAGCGCATGCACAAAGACAGCTAACAAGGATGCTGTTGGATGCTTTGCTTTATGACAATAAAAATCTCAGTAGTAACCCAATCATCCAGTAACAGGGGATAGTCAGATAAGAGAATGCTACTCAGATGTTAACTAATTTTCCAAAAACAGATAAAATGTGGGAAATTTTTAATGGCTACAATCTCACCATACAAGAAAATCATTCCATGTTCCCTCACAGTTTTTCTGAGGATGCTTGGGTAATGTTTACAGAGTTACAGGCACGAAAT
Source organism: Mesoplodon mirus (assembly GCF_964341445.2). NCBI lineage: Eukaryota > Metazoa > Chordata > Mammalia > Artiodactyla > Ziphiidae > Mesoplodon > Mesoplodon mirus. Next base: position 16,235,285 of record NC_138992.1, on the reverse strand, counting down.
AGACATAATGTTAGGTTCAACTTGTTTCCCTTATCATAGTAACAATAGCATTTCCTGGGTTGGTACGTTTTCTCCAAGATAGTCTTCCAAATGGAGGTAAACCTTTCACTGTTCATTAAGTCATTTTCAGTTTTTTGGTTTTTAAGTAACGCTAAAATGAGCAATGTCACGTATTATCTTTTTCCCTTCATTGTGAATAATTTTTAAAGATGAATTCCCAGAAATGGGTTTTATTGAGTAAAGTATATAAGGGCCTCTTGTGGTGCTTGAGACATATCCCCAAAATGCTTCCCCAAAGTGCTGTACCACTGTCACTGCCACTAGCCATTCATGTGTACCAACCTCCTTAGTTTTCATTTTTACTAATCTAATTGTATCAAATAAAATTATGACTTTAGTGTAATTCCTCTCTTTGATAATACAGAAAGCTAAACATGCTCCCATATTTACCTGCTAAGTATATATTCTTACGTGACCTGATTTTTCATGTCTTTGCCAACTTCCCACTCCTGAAGCAGAACTAATCACCGCTTCCTTGGTCCTCTCTTATACCTAGTTCCTGCCTCTATTCTTGGCCACACCGCAGGGCTGCAGTCATTGGCTCATATATGAGCTCCTAGAGGGAAAGGGCTATGTTTTCCTTTTCAAACCCCTGTCTGGAGCCACTCGTTACCTGTGGCCGCTGAGCACTTAAAATGTGACCAGTCCAGAGATGCAAACTATTATATGTAGAATGGATAAACAAAAAGTCCTATTGTAAAACGCAGGGAATTATATTCAATATCCTGTGATAAACCATAATGGAAAAGAATATGAAAATTATATATATATTTATGTATGTATATGTAGAACCGAAACACTTTGCTCTACACCAGAAACCGACATAGCATTGTAAATCAACTATACTTCAAAAAAAAGAAAAACGTGGCTGGTCCAAATCAAGACGCACTGAAAGCATAAAATACACACTGACTTTTAAAGACTTAGAGAGATAAAAAAATGTAAACTATCTCACCAATTATGTTTATATTTATTACATTTCAAAATGATAATATTTTGGCTATGTTGGATTAAACAAAATAAATTATTATAATTAACGTCACCTGTCATTTTTACTTTTTTTAGGGTAGCTACTAGAAAATTTTAAAATATAGCTGTGTCCTTATATTTCTATTGGAAATATAAAAGCTGCCTAGGGACTAGTGTTTTCAGAGAAGCAATTCATTAAATGTTTGAGAACGGATTTACAGGTCTTTAAGTTCCTCTTTAACAACTGGATTGTGGCTCTTAGCTAAAAATTATCATCATCAGCATCATCAGCATCATCCCTCTACCATATTTATACCTCACTTTAACATCAGTGAGACCAGTTGAAAATTGCCATTAAAGGCAGCCATGAAGAGAGAAAGACAAACAATATGGTTAGTCCAACAGATATCTATTGAGTATCCACTGTTGCCAGGCACTTTCCAGAAACTTGGGATCATCAGAGAACAAAGCAAACATAGGTCCTTCCTTGAGAAGCTAACATGGGGTAGAAACAAACAGTTAATGACCTTGTATCTTCGGAGGTGAGAAGTACTGTGGCAAAAGAAAGAAGAAAGTACAGGTGAGGAGGGAACAAGTGCAATATTGAATAGGTGGTCGTGGTGGGTCTCATTGAGAAGATGCGAGTGTAAACCAAGACTGGAAGGGGTGGGGCACAGTATTCCAAGTGACTCCCTGGGGAAAGAACATGAGGCAACAGAAACAGCTACAGCAAAGGACCTAAGGAAGGGCTGTGTAACTGAAAGGGGTCTGGAGACCCAGGCTTTCATCTCTGAGCCTCGGTTTCCCCATGTCTTCGAGGTCTCCTCCCTCTAGGTCCTGACCAGCTCAAACATACACAACTCCACCACCTACATTCCTCAGCACTGTCCATTCCTCACCCCACCCCACCCCAACCGTCCCCACCAAACGGAGGCTTCGGAGGTTTCTCTGGTTGTCTGAATTCTAGAAAAGGCTTTGCCTGGAGCACTTGGGGGAGGGCTGAATGGAGCTGGAGAAAGCTTATTTATAAATCAGGACAGTCTGTGGGCTGCTCTGCAAACCCAGCTCATCTATAGGAAGAACAACCAGTTGCTAAAAAGATCATCCCCAGGGAGCTGCCCAGCTGGTTTGCCAGGCAGCCCAGGTCCATCTCCACCGAGGGAGTTACAGAAACGTCAGGGTGGAGGCTGATCAAGTTGCAATCGCTTCCTAACTGGTTTGCCTGCCACCTCTCCCTTCACTATCCCTTCTCCACTCTGCCACACAGGCCTGAGCATGACATTTCTGTCCTTAAAAGTGTCCCATCCAGGGACTTCCCTGGTGGTCCAGTGGTAAAGAATCTGCCTTCCAATGCAGGAGACGCAGGTTCCATCCCTGGTTGGGGAACTGAGATCCCACATGCCGTGCGGGGCAACTAAGCCCACGAGTCACAACTACTGAGCTCACGCACCTCAATGAGAGAGCCCACAGGCCGCAAACTACAGAGCCCTCGCTTCCTGGAGCCCACAAGCCACAACTAGAGAGAGCAAAAAAAACCTGCACACCACAACTAGAGAGAAGCCCGTGCGCCGCAACGAAAGATCCCGCATGCTGCAACTAAGACCTGACTCAGCCAAAAAAATTAAGAAATAAATTAAATAAATATATATATATATTTTTTAAAGTGTCCTATCCAATAGCTCCAAGCCCAAAGTTCTTAGCAGGTAATGACGTCCATCACAGCCCGGCCCCAGCCAAATGCTGCAGTCTCCCTTGTTTGTCCTATCTAGACCCTTCCCAATACATCACACTTTCCCTACATGCCCCTCCGCAAGCCTCTCTTGCCTTTCCTCCTCCTCCTCTATCTGTCTGAGGGGGGCCTCTCCCCGACCACCTGACGGACCCCACATACTCCTCCTTAAAGGGCCAGTTCACATGTCCCCTTCTCTGAGGACACAGGTCCTGGAGTCGGACTTTTCCAGCTCTGCTATTCCTACCCAGTGTCTACGGCAAGTTCCCTGACTATCTGAGGCTTTGGTTTCCTCATCCATCAAAAGGGATGATAATCGGGCTTCCCTGGTTGACGCAGTGGTTGAGAGTCCGCCTGCCGATGCAGGGGACACGGGTTCGTGCCCCGGTCCGGGAAGATCCCACATGCCGCGGAGCGGCTGGGCCTGTGAGCCATGGCCGCTGAGCCTGCACGTCCGGAGCCTGTGCTCCGCGACGGGAGAGGCCACAACAGTGCGAGGCCCGCGTACCGCAAAAAAAAAAAAAAAAAAGGGATGATAATAAACAGTACACACCTCATGGAATTGTGAGGATCAAGGGGCTTCATGCACGGGAAGAGCCTGGCACACAGTAAGAGCACAATAAGCAATGACACTGTTACTATATATTTTCAATATTATTAGCATTATTACTTTAAAAATTTTATTACAAAACCGTTTTTTATTGAATTATAATTGCTCTACAACATTATATTAGTTTCAGGTGTACAACATAGTGATTCAATATTTTTATACGTTTCTAAATGATACCATGGTAAGTCTAGTCACCATCTGTTACCATACAAAGTTATTACAATATTATTGACTGTATTCCCTGTGCTGTACATTACACCCCATGACATTTTATAACTACGATCGTTATTACTTTAACAACAACTACTACTACTACCACTTCTCTCCCAGGGCTATAGCCTGAATGTTTGTGTGCCCCCCAAATGAATATGTTAAATCCTAATGCCTAATGCAATGGTATTTGGAGGTGGTGCCTTTGGGAAGTAATTAGGTCATGAAGGTGGAGCCCTCATGAATAGGATTAGTGCCCTTTTAAAAGAGGCTGGAGAGAGACCCCAATTCCTTTCCACCATGTGAGCACACAGCTAGTAGGCACCATCTGTGAGGAACCAGGCCCTCACCAGACACCAAATCTGCCAGTTCCTTGATCTTGGACTCCCAGCCTCCAGAACTGGGAGCAATAAATTCCGATTTTTGTTTTAAGATTTTTTTTTTTGATGTGGACCATTTTTAAAGTCTCTATTGAATTTTGTTACAATATTGCTTTTGTTTTATGTTTTTGTTTTTTGGCCACAAGGCCTCTGGGATCTTAGCTCCCGGACCAGGGCTCGAACACACACCCCCTGCATTGGAAGGTGAAGTCTTAACCACTGGACTGCCAGGGAAGTCCCAAATTCCTACTGTTTATAAGCCACCCGGTCTGTGGTATTCTGTTTCAGCAACCTGAACAAGACACCCAAGCAGAATGGAACCTGCCTCTGGTGTTTCCACGTGACTTAGGTTGGGTTTCCTAACCTTGGGGTTGGTTCCCTCAAAATCAGACTCTGAGACAAGGACTTGGATGCAAGGAGTTTCTTTGGGATGTGATCCCAGGAAGACAAGTGAGGAAGTGGGAGAAGTGAGACAGGGAGGCAAGAAGACCAATAAAGGGTGTGTTAACGGGAGGGGTATTTTTGTGTTGCTGGAGCTCACTGCTCACTGAACCCCAAGGAAAGCGCCTCATCTCCCAGCTAGACAAGGACATGCTGAAGACCCAATACTGCCCAGTCATGGAATGTCAGAGGAAATGACCACTGCTGAAAGGAACTAGCACAACCTGATGTCAAACAGCTGTCCCCAAAACCTCAAAAGCTTGCAAACTCTGACTTAGCAATTCTGCTTCCAAGAATTTATCCTAGGTGAACAATCATAGATGTTCACAAAAATATGGCTAAGAGTTCTCATTCCCAGAATTGTTTATAATAGTGAAAAGTTGGACACCATCTAAATGTCCAATAACAGGAGAGTGGGGTAATTAAACCATGGCTCATCCCCACACTGGAATACCTAGCAGCCACTGCAAATCATTTTGTACAAGAGTATTTAATGTCACAGAAAAGTGACCATGATATTGTTTGGTCATTTTTTTAAAAGCAGGTACATAGACATATAAACTAATATGTGTGATATGACCTAATAAGGGTTTTCATGTAATAAGCACACACGTGCACACACATACATACACACACACACAGAGACCTGGAAAGATAATGACTAAAAATGATGACAGTGATAATAGCTGAGTGGTTGAATTGTATTTTAATTTTCTTTTTTTTTTCCTTAATCTGTATTTTCAAAATGTTCTACAGTGTTCATGTATTAAAGGGCAACTCTGACAGCACCGGGCAGCCAATGCAGAGGGTCTGCAAGAAGGGGGAGCAGCACTTAGCTGCCTGTCCAAATGGGCTTGTATTTTTCTCTGATCTGAAAGGTCCGGAGATCAGTCCCCTATGAGAGATCAGCTTACCTCTAACCTCTAAGTAGCCCATCTGGGACACGTGCATCTCTAAAAACACGTAGGCTTTTCCAATGAGAAGATATAGCCCACAACCAGAGAAGGAAATTAAATGCTTTTCTCAGTAAATTTCTCCATCTCCAAATTTTAATCATTCTAATAGGGCTACCTGCTGGTTTAGGTTGCTCAAAGCCTGATTAAAACGAGTTGATTCTATGAAGTTACCAGTAGTTTTTAAGGGGGCTGGGGGGATACGGTACTTATACTGCTTTCTAATCTCTGATCTTTAGGTCTTTTTGATATTATTTCTTGTTCTCTGATCATCCTTTGAGGTAGGATTCAGGCAGGATTTAGGTAAGGAAAGGAGGAGGCTGTATAGAAAATCTTTACGTTCACTCAAAAAACATTTTTAGAAGAGGAGGGGTGTCTTCTGCCCTTCTCCAGTTTTTTCATAGGATTAGAGGAACCGCCATTCCTTTTATCACTTCTAGTGCCTCTGTCTACTCCCTCCCTTAATAGCTTTCCCCCAAGAGAGAGAGACAAGCTCCTGTCACTGATCAGAACCCGAAGAGATCACTGGACCATGTTTCTTGTCAGGTGGACCTACTACACCACTACACGTCCTGCACTCGTGAGCACAACCCTCTTCCCAATTTCTCTGTCACAGGGCAGAGCCTGCTGAACCCGGTTCCGTTTCTGGGCCTGATTCTGTGCCCACTACTGGGTGTGTAATGCAAGCCAGCCATCCTGGACCTTGGAGCTGGTTGGGTAAGTGGACTTGGAAAAGGCTCTGTAGTCCCAGCCATTATAGATCTGAGGCAACAGGGAGAAGGAACCTCCATTTTTCCTCTTGGCCTGAGGTCCCATTCTCCTATCCAGCTTTTATCAAAGAAGGCCTTCTTTGCGGGGGGGGGGGGTGGTTTACGGTACTTGCAGATCATTAAGCAAGCTCTTAATTTGCTTCCCCCTTGACTACTGTTCCTTGCATATGACTTGGCCAAGAACCCATGGGGTATCAGGGAGGAGTAGGAGGGTTTACTCTCATCCTGAGAGCTTCAATCTGAACACCTGATACCTGCCAGGTGCTGAAGACACAAGGAAGGCCCCATCCTTGCCCTTGAGGGGTTTGTAGCCTGTGGGAGGAGACAGATAGGCAAGGAAGTACATGTAATAATAAGTACAATCATCCCTCGGTATCTGCGGGGAATTTGTTCCAGGAGCCCCTGTGGACACCAAAATACGCAGGTGCTCAAGTCCCTTATATAAAATGATACAGTTGGCCCTCTGTATCTGCGGGCTCAGCATCCACCAGCACTGTGGTTGGCTGAATTCAGGGATGCAGAAGCCGAGGATATGGAAGGTCGGTTGTACAATACAATGTGATAAATACTCTAATGCAACAATGTACAGTACAAAGTGCAGGGGAGCACGGAGCAGGGAACACATTCAATCGAGATAGAGGGGATTGGGAAAGAGACTGGAAAGGCTCCACAGAAGAGGTGATAATTAAGCTGCATCTTGACAAGTGACTAGGAGAAAGGCAGGGGAAGGAGATTCCGGGCAGAGGGAACAGTATGTGCAAGGAAAAGAGGCGTGACTGCCTGGCATGTTCTGGGAGTGGGAAGGCATAGACTTTCGGGGTCATAGTGATTGTCTGATTCATTTGCATAAGCTCTTTATAAATTAAGGCTATCATTCCTTTGTCTATTCATGTCATAAATTAGAGACTTAAACTGTAGTAGTGCATAGAGTAGGTTACAGTGGGGGAAAACTGAAGATAAGGCATTCGTTAGGAAATTATTCATCCACTTACAAGCAATGCAGACCCAAAGCAGGTGAGTCAAAGCAAGAATGCATCCCAAGATCATTATCCAAAGTCACACTTTGGTATGTGGCAAAAGTGGAAGTCAACCAGCAGGTTAATATACTGCATCCTGAAGCAGTGTTCTTTGTCCTGTCTCAGAGAGGGTACAGCCTGGAAGGGTCTCAGGTAATGAAAGTGTTGGCTCTCTATGGAGGTTTCAAGTGGAGAAATATAAAAAGGTTGAAAAGAAATGTCTTCTTTATAGCTTCCATTAAGTCCTACTTTTCTGATGGAATTTCATGTACTCACATTTCAGTTGAGGTAGCCCTTGATAATCAGGCAATTGGTCAGTTTTTTAAAATGTGCTGGACCGTTAAGATGGACAAAATGGGACTTAATCTGGTCTTGAAGAATGAGTAGCATTTCTGTGAATGGGTGGGTGCTATCATCTGAATGTTTGTGTTCCCCCCAAAATTCATATGTTGTCATCGTAATGCCTGAAGTTGATGGTATTAGTACGTGGAGCCTTTTTGAGGTGCTTAAATAGGGAAGGTGGAGCCCTCATAATTGGGATTAGTGCCCTTATAAAAGAGGGTCCAGAGAGATACCTAGCCCCTTCCACCATGTGAGGATACAAGAAGTCTGCAACCCAGAAGAGGGCCCTCACACAATCATGCCAGCACTCTGATCTTGGACTTCCAGGCTCCAGAACTATGAGAAATAAATTTCTATCATTTATAAGCTACCCAGTCTGTGATATTCTGTCATAGCAGCCTGAATGGACTAAGACAGTGGGGAAGAGGTTAGCATGGCAATCCCAGGAGAGGATTCGTTCATGCCTCTACTAAACAACCATCTAGGATTACCACCCCTTCTCTTTGGTTTCAAGTAACAAAAATCAACTTTGTCTAGCTCAGTGAAAGGGGAAGATTTGTGGGAGAGATAATGGGTTATCTCATGGGCCATCCCCTCAGTTCCAACCACTTGCAAAGACTAACTGGCTTTCTCTCAATCCCAATTCTCAGACAGAGATCTGATTGGACCAACTCAACTCACATGGTCACCCCAGCCAGTCAACTCTTGCTGAGGGTCTGGATCCCATGGATAAACATGGCTGCTTTGAACAACTATCAAAAAAGAAGGTCAGTGTAAGCTGGACTACACTCCCCCAATCCACAGTCCTTTCATATGCTGAAGGTTCCTTCTGTCCTAGAGCTAAAGATTCAGCTGAAATCTGTGAGCAAGTAGAAATCTTAATTCAGTGGAAAGTAGGGTGGCCAGCCTTAGCAAATAAAAGTACAAGATGCCCAATCAAATTTGAATATTTAACAAAAAAAATTTTTATCCCATGTGATATTTGGGACCTACTTATACTAAAAAATGCTTCATTGTTTGTCTGAAATTCAAATGTAATTGGGTATCCTATATTTAACTGCCAAACCTAGTGGAAACGTGGTCCTTTTGCAGGACTCTGAATTCTTGACATTTCCAAAATAATGATCACATCTCTGGGAATTTAAATGCCCAAGACAGATGTAAGGGTCTTCAATGTGCCAAATGGAGGATACTGTGAGTGAAGCCAGCATCCTGAGAGCAAGAGGTGGACCTGCATAATTATTAGTGAGTTAAATTGCTTTGTCGCAGAGAGTCGGCTTATTAAATATGCATTTCAAGTTTGGAGTGGTTGGCTGAAGAACTTAATTATCAACAGATGGGAAATCCCTCACTGCAGCCTTGACCTTTACCTGTCATGTTGGCACACAAGACCACATGCAAGATGACACTAGAATATCTTCAGATGCCATTCTCCAGAGCTTTTGGACAGGGAGCCCTGGGCTTCCCTAGGGCTGGGCTGGGAAAGTGGAAGACCACAATGGCTACTTAGATGGGCATATTGCCTCGTTGGCTTACATGGGTCTTCTCATGACTTCACTCTTCCCTGTCTATGAAAAGGACACTGCTGTTAGTGTTAAACAAACTTGGGTGCTGGTCCTGCTGTGACCTCTTATAAGCTTTATGAGCTGGAGCAAATCATAAAACTGCTCTGAGCCTCAGTTTCTGCATCTGTTAATTGGGAATAATAATATTACCCTTCTTACAAGGTTATTGGGAGGAATCAATGACCTCCTGCCTATGTAAGTATCAGATTCCATGGACCCCAGTCTCTCAAACTTGTCCTAGTCCCCCTCCTTCCTATTATCCAGGTCCCCAAGATCAGTCATTTTAATAATATCCTCTCAGCCACCTCAAAATGTGTGCCTTGTTCACAATCTTACTCTGTTTATTGCCAACCTTATAGATTTGTTATCCCCATCTCTACCTCTGAGCCACCCAGCTTGCTGGCATCAAATCATAAATCATGTTATTAAGTCAAATCATGTTATCTAGCCCCAGATGGTCTCTCCCTGTGCTCAGTAATCCAGTGGACCCACAGCTCAGAGGTTTCATGACTACAACAGAATCCAAAGTAGCACTTATATTTTACTTTATAAATAATGTGTTATATAGTATATTAAGTATATTATATATATATATATATTTATATTATCACTATCATTATCATTATTGGTGAGGGATCAGGGCGTAAATACAGGATAGGAGATCATGTCTTCGGAACTTCCTTCCTTACTCCGAATCCTACTTTAAAGACAGCTACTTTTTTTTTTTTTTTACAAGAACAAATATCCTATTTTTATTCAGCACAGATTACTTAGAACATATTACTTATGGAATTCCATGGAGGTAATATGAAAAAAAATTAATTTCGACCATTTTCTACATGAAAAATGAAGTACAGAAAAGGAAAGTTAGCACAAAATAAAACAAGTATGCATCATTGCAGCTCTATTTACAATAGCCAGGAGATGGAAACAACCTAAGTGTCCATCATCGGATGAATGGATAAAGAAGATGTGGCACATATATACAATGGAATATTACTCAGCCATAAAAAGAAACGAAATTGAGTTATTTGTAATGAGGTGGATGGACCTAGAGTCTGTCATACAGAGTGAAGTAACTCAGAAAGAGAAAGACAAATACCGTATGCTAACACATATATATGGAATTTAAGAAAAAAAAATGTCATGAAGAACCTAGGGGTAAGATGGGAATAAAGACACAGACCTACTAGAGAATGGACTTGAGGATATGGGGAAGGGGAAGCTGTGACAAAGTGAGAGAGAGGCATGGACATATATACACTACCAAACGGAAAATAGAAAGCTAGTGGGAAGCAGCCGCATAGCACAGGGAGATCAGCTTGGTGCTTTGTGACCACCTAGAGGGGTGGGATAGGGAGGGTAGGAGGCAGGGAGACGCAAGAGGGAAGAGATATGGGAACATATGTATAACTGATTCACTTTGTTATAAAGCAGAAACTAACACACCATTGAAAAGCAATTATACTCCAATAAAGATGTAAAAAAAATTTAAAAATAAAGAAAAACAAGTGTGCATACTAATGAAGGTTAAGATAATAGCTCAAAGACTTCGATTGCCAAATCCTTCTTTTTTTTTCTAAGTCAGGATAAACATTAGAAGGATTCATCCCAAAAACCATACAGATTACACCAATAATTTGTAATCACCATGCTTGCTTCCTCCTGTCACTCACTATAAAGTTGCCACTGTAGCAAATTTTCCTTGACAAAAACAGAAGTCACTTTAGAATTATATGAATGAGTCCTCACCCTCTACCTGCAAAGAGATGCAGCCTTTGCCAACCAGAAGAAAGAGGTCAAAATATTGGAGAATTATCTCTGAATGGCTGCCAGGATCTCCCTTAAATCTCTAAGCTTTCTTCAAATAACTGGACTTTTAGCAACTAAAAAACTTATACTCAAAATGTGTACAGTAGTTTCAATAGGAAAAGTCAGTTACTTCTTAATGTCACCAGTTGTGCCTTGGGCATTTTACCCATTGGCTATAAATCCTCACTTGTCTTTGTCGTATTTGGAGTTGAACCCCATGTCTCTCCCCTGTTGCAATATCCCCATTGCAATAGTCTTGAATGTCTCCCTTACCATTTTAACAAGTGTTGGAATAATTATTTCACAGTTGGTTAATAACACCTGGAGCATTTTTTTTTTAATTCTGAGGAGGCCTGGACCCCACCTAAGACTAAGGAGTCAGAACCATGGGCTTGGTTCTAATGTGCACTAGGGGTGAGAATCGCTGGCCCAGAAGGTCTGCACAAATCTTCTTTGTGATGGACTGACTCTCAGACTGGAGGACGCCTTGAATTCTGGTAGGGTTGACCTTCATCTGTCAGCCCCACGTCGGCCCATCCCCATCTGAAACAGGCTTCTTTGTCCAGCCCCTCCAGACCACAGAATACACAGAATACACCAAGCTATATCACTCCTCTATATATCTGCTCACACTACCTCCCCTCCCTGAAATGCTTGCTCTGTGCCCCTTGACCACCAGGGAAAGATAAATCATATTGAAGACCTCACCTCGGGGGCTTCCCTGGTGGGGCAGTGGTTGAGAATCTGCCTGCTAATGCAGGGGACACGGGTTCGTGCCCTGGTCTGGAGCAACTTAGCCCATGCGCCACAACTACTGAGACTGCACGTCTGGAGCCTGTGCTCCGCAACAACAGAGGCCGTGACAGTCAGGGGCCCGCGCACCAACATGAAGAGTGGCCCCCGCTCGCCACAACTAGAGAAAGCCCTCGCACAGAAACGAAGACCCAACACAGCAAAAACTAACTAAATAAATAAATAAATAAAGACCTCACCTCAATCATCACCTCCTCTAGGAAGCCTCCCGCAATTCTTTCCGTAGCACGCCTGGCGTTACCGAGCCTAAGTTCGTACTGCTCACTGTACAACAGGGCAATAATCAAGAAATGAGGGCTTCCCTGGCGGCGAAGTGGTTGAGAGTCCGCCTGCCGACGCAGGGGACGTGGGTTCGTGCTCCGGTCCGGTAAGATCCCACATGCCACGGAGCGTCTGGGCCCATGAGCCATAGCTGCTGAGCCTGCGTGTCCGGAGCCTGTGCGTCCGGAGCCTGTGCTCCGCAACGGGAGAGGCCACAGTGAGAGGTCCGTGTACCACAAAAAAAAAAAAAAAAAAACAAAAAAAATGAGTTGTTGGGACAAGGAACAACGACTTTATTCAGAAAGCCAACTAACTGAGAAGACAGTGAGCTCGTGCTTCGAAGAACCATCTTGCCTGCGTTAGAATTCAGGCTCCTTTTATACTAAAAGGGGAGGGAGTAAAGTCAAACACTTCCTGGTTCCCATCAGCCTCCGGAGGGGATGTGTTCATTTCTTCCTCCCTGCAGTCGTGCACAGGTGGACCTGGTCAGGATGTTTCCTGTGAGCTAAACAAAGGTATTTTAGCTTAATGCTCATTACCTGGGAAGCAGGGTTCCCAGAGATGGGCCATTATGTATAATTTAAGCTTATAGGCAACATCCCTTTAGTGATTAACTTGTAATAGAATACGAAGGTTCTTCCCTATTACACTGGGACCTCTCTTGCCCTGTCCACAGGCCTGATGATGCACAGAGCAAGCCACAGCATGGCTGATGTCACTGAAACATCAGTGTGAAAGGTGGTTTCTCACCAGCCATCCTGGCTAAGGGTATATATAGTAGGACTTGATATTCATGTAAACAGATGCTAGGTTTTCAGAAATTACCCACCTGAAATTAATACTGACACATGAAAAGATAAGCACAAAAGCTTTCCATCGGCAAAATGAAACTTACTATTTCTGCCAGAAAACTAAACTTGGTTAAACCTCAATATTGAACACATAAATTTGTTGATATCACATATTAGGAATCCTACAACACAGAGCACTGAATTTAGAGTCAGAAAACCTAAACTATAAATGAATTCAGCCACTTTCTAAGCACGTAAACTTAAGCAAGATACTTAATTTCTCTGAGCCTCAGTGTTCTCATCTATAAAGTGAGGATTATAATACTTCACCTACTTTCTCTAACAGGTTGCTTTAGTCATTAAATAAAATAAAACCTGGAAAAGCATATTTCGTTTCACAGTGAAGCCCCATACAAACACAAGAATTTTAAATCCTTACTAACTATTTGTGCTTTGCTTTTTTCCTTAATTAGTATCAACACTTTTACATTCATATGAAACAGATCGAGATGTCCATTCAGCAATAATGAAGAAGGAAGGTTTATTTTAGAAAGACCGTGGGTGTTGTTGAAGAGATAATATGTCTTGTCTTTCTTTCTTTCAGGAAGTAATATGCAAAAAACTTTATCTTGCTGACATTCTTCCATACAAGCTGGAATAGAAACCATCTTGCACCTGAACAATACACTTATATATAAATCATAAATAATAACTAAGGGGAAAGAATAACTAAGGAGAGTAAAGGAAAGGGACAACACATGATTAAACTGGAATCTCAAAGTGTTAAGGATCCAAAGCAGGCCGTGTGTATGTATATAGATATATATTTACCAATGTGTTTGATTCTCCTCTTCTTTCATTTTCCAACTTCTCTCCCTGCATAAACCAAATCTTTCCTTTTGGACTAACAAGTTATGGGGATATGCACACACATGCAGTGTATGTGTGTATGTATATGAGTGTTTGTGTGAGTGTATTTTCCCTCTAGTCTTTTTTTTTTTTTTGAAGTATAGTTGATTACAGTGTTTCAGGTATACAGCAGAGTTATTCAGTTATACATATGTATATAACTATATACACAGATATATTCTTTTTCAGATTCTTTTCCATTATAGGTTATTATAAGATATTGAATACAGTTCCCTGTGCTATACAGTATATCTATTTTATATATTGTACTTTGTTAATCCCAAACTCCTAATTTAACCCCCCTTTCCCCTTCGGTAACCATGAGTTTGTTTTCTATGTCTGTGAGTCTGTTTCTGTTTTGTAAATAAGTTCATTTGTACCATTTTTTAGATTCCACATATAAGTGATATCATATGATATTTGTCTTTCTCCTTCTAGTCTTTTGTGCTTGGTTGCTTGTCTGGGGTGGTGGTATTTAATCTTATTTGACAAGGCAGGTGGTATTAAAGTCCAAGAGACTGTGGGTACCACAGAAAGTTGCTACACAGCTCTCTGTGGTTACGCTACAAGGGACATAGATGGATTCCAGTTGACAACTCCAGAAGCATCAGAGCTAGTAAGGGAGATAACTGTTTTCTTCAAGGTATTCTTGAGCTAGAAGGAATCTTACAGATCATCTTGTCCAACCCTGTGCACTTTCTCATTTTACAAGTAAAGAAATCAAGACTGGTCAGAGAGGGAAAGTGATTTTCCTAAGATCACAGAGCTTTTACAAGCCTTTCCTAAGCATCTTCCCTATGCAAGCCATTATTCTATTACCTGAGGTGATTCCAGGATGAAAAAAAGCATGATCTCCATTCTCAAGGAGTTGACGATCTAATAGTGGAGCATGTAACTCAAAGCAGGATGAAATCAGGACTTGAGAATGCTGGAAGAACTAAAAGAATTTCTGATTGGGAAATGAGACAGGGTTTCATGAAGAACGTGGCATCTGCACAAAACGTCAAAGGTTAGAAGGATCAGGGACGCATAGGACCCACACTGGCGTATTTATTGTGTCACCAGCTGTCTCAGGCTCCCCTTTAGGAAAACAACACCAGAACACTAGCTGATAAAAAATAAAAATGATAAGGCAAGAAGGGAAATTGAGAAGAAACACAGTCTGGGAAAGGACAAGTGGAATCAGTACCTTGAAAGTGATAGGGAACACCATCTCTAGGGGAGAAAAAAAGCACAAAGCACCTGCTGGGGATCACATCAATTTAAAATGCAAAAAGCAAATCAATGAGTAAGTCTTTTCTGATCATACTAAGAACTTAAAGCAATTTGGTAGGATTATTCAACATAATTATGGTGCACTAACCTTCTCATATATATAAACTGTACATTAGATCCATACTTAACTTGAGTTAAGGCAGGAGAGACCAGCTAAGGGGGAAAAGTGCAAAGAAAAACAACTTTGAACTACATTCCAAAATGTGCAGGGGCTGGAAGAAAAGCCACTGTGAGCGTGGGGATACTAAGCCCTGCCACAGGGGGCCACATCATCATGGGGAATAAGAACCTGAGAAATCAACCATCATGATGTCATCATCCTAAGTGATTATTAAAGGCCTGGGGTGAGGTGAGATAACCCAGCAAGAGTGCGCAGGGTGAGAGGAGAACCTGGGCCAGGATCCGGGAAACTCCGACCCCTCCAGGGCAGGATGTGGCAAGGAAGAGTCAGTGGTGACTTGGGCAACTTCTGGGGGAGCAGAGGGCAGAGTGCTGTAGTTTGGAGTAAATGCAAAACAAGGACAAAACAAACAAAAAAATGTCCTTAAATCCATCCTCCTGGTAGCTCTACAGGGGACAAAAGCCGCTCTGTCCTGCGGTGGGCATGGGTGTAGAATGATTAGATGCCGCCACAGACCCTGCAGAGCAGGATACTCCCATGAGCCAGAGGGGAAATCTCTCAGGAAGCTCTGGGAGGGTAATTCGCCGTAAGACAGCTAAAGAGCTTCATGAAGAGCTTCACTCCCTACCCCACCCCCAAACTTGCACGCATTCATGTGCACACACGCGCACATGTGCACGCGCACACACACGCACACACACGCACACACACACAGAGTAATAATACATTTGGGCTTCCCTGGCAGCGCAGTGGTTGAGGGCCCGCCTGCCAATGCAGGGGTCGCGGGTTCAAGCCCTGGTCCGGGAGGAGCCCACATGCCGCGGAGCAGCTGGGCCCGTGCACCACGGCTGCTGAGCCTGCGCTCTGGAGCCCATGAACCACAGCTGCTGAGCCCGCGCTCTGGAGCCCATGAGCCACAGCTGCTGAGCCTGCGTGCTACAACTGCTGAAGCCTGCACGTCTGGAGCCTGTGCTCCGCAACAGGGGAGGCCACCGTGGTGAGAGGCCCACGCACCGCGGCGAGGAGTGGCCCCCGCTCGCCGCAGCTGGAGAAGGCCCCTGAGCAGCAATGAAGACCCAACACAGCCTAAAATAAATAAACTTATTTTTTTAAAAAAGAAATAATACATTTAATTAGGGGACCAAACATCCCAGCGTACACCTGCTGACCCAGCATAATAATTGATGGCATCCCCTTTCACTCCCCAAAGTATGCCAGTTTGGAAAATGGCTTACATGTGGTTGCTGAGGTTTAGGGATGGTGGGGACAGGGAGTGTGTGTGATTATAAAGGGGAAGCAAAGGGGAGACCATTGTGGTGATGGAACAGTTTTACATCTTGATTGTGGTGGTGTTTACACAAATCTATTCATGTGATAAGGGACAAGAAGATACACACACGGTACATTGACACACAATGTCACTTTCAATGTCAATTTCCTGGTCACTGTAGGTAAGTAAGATGTCATCACTGGGGAAAACTGAGTGAAGAGGAGAAGGGTCCTCTCAGTATTACCATTGCAACTTCCTGTGAGTCTATAATTATTTCAAAATTAAAGGGTTGGGTTTTTTTTAAGTGGTCTAGCAGCATCCACCGAGCGCTGGAGCAGGGACTTTGCAGAACTGAGATTCGTGCAGGCAGGATTTGCTCGGGTCTGTACAGTTGCTAATGGGAACGTAAATGGCTGCTGCCGACAGGGGGTTGAGGAAGAGGAGACGAAGAATTCTCAGTAGCTCTTTCATTAGCTCTGGTACAAGAAAGTGTTCCAGCGTGACTCAGCAGAGATAGATGTAAGGTGTGGAAGTGGATCAGTGGAGGACACAGAACAGCTCAGAGACAGCAAAGGGGATCAGGAAGGAGAACCAGGACAATGGCATTTACTTTGGGGTCCCCTGGATTTGAGCTTCGTCAGTGGTCAGGAAAGCAGAGAATTAATAGTTAACTGCAGATCTGTATCACATGATAGCTGTACATACACGGCTTGGTAAAAACCGCTTTAATTTATTCCATATCACAATTGTTGTCCTTTGCAACCACTCAGTTGATTTTCTTGTTAGTGTCACAACTTAAAAGGACTCCATGAGATGTTTTTTAAAAACCATTTCCACTTACGGAATGTTCTGACTCTACACCATTCACAGGTCATTTCACTTCAATCTTCACACAAACTTACAAAGTGGATATTATTATCCCCACTTTGCATATGAGAAAACTGAGGCTCAGAGAGGGTAAGTAACTTGCCCAATGTCACACAGATAATAAGGGGTAGGGCCAGGATTCAAGCCCAAGTCACTTAGACTCCAAACCCGTGTCATCACCCCCGTGCTACACTGCCTCTCCTGGGGTGAGCGAGGCAGGAGAGTGAGAGTTACAGGGTCACCTGAACTAGGTAGAGCCAGCTGCCACCAGTCACAATCTCCTTGCTTTGGTGGGTGGACCGGAAGTGCTCCCTTTGGAGAATGGCATCGGAGTTGGCCATGGGCTCCATCCACCCCTAGTGCCAGGGGAAGTAAGGAACCCCTCAGTTTGGTCCACCCCTCCCTTTTTCCTTGGAGATCTGGGTGAGAAAGAAGAGAACCCTCCATCCACGCCAGGAGCTGTGTGCTAAGCTCCTTGCTCAGAGTGCCCACAGGCTCTGTGCAGACACCCACGGATTGCAGGTATATCAGGGCCGCACATTAAACTGAGACCCTCGTGGGATGGCCAGGTGTCCCCAGCAACTTTGCATACAGAGCAGAATCCGGGAAACCCAACAACAGTGTCTCTCTCACCACATCCTTTAGGTAAGTGGCATCTGCCTCGCATTAGAGAAGAAAGAATTTTCCTGGCTGGAAAACATCTCCAGCAAGGGCTGTGCTGGAGAAAGCCTGCAAAATTCACTCTCACAGCGAAATCTGAGGATTCCAGACAAGTCATTAGATCAGATATTCTGAAGCCAAGAAGGAGAGAAAAGCAGCTGAGACATGGCTGACATCGTCACAGTTAAGCTCCACAAACAGCGCCAAGGATTTTGTCTTTTGTCCACGTGACTCAAATGGGCAAATTGAGACACCTCGGGGTCAGCCCAGGAGACTGGCGTGGTGATGGTAAGCGGCTCCGAGGTCTCTCAGCCTTTATCCTCAGACATGCTTACAGAGGAAAGAGAGGGGCTAAGAACAATAGTGGCCTAATAAAATATGCTTAGAAACTATCAGCTACAATTTCATCAAGTTTATTTGAAGGCCCTGGGATAAGTACTTGAGATGCATTTATCTCACTGAAGCCTCACAACAGCCATACAGATCAGTGTGATTATCATCCCCATTTTACAGGTGAAGAAACTGAGGCCCAGAGGCATCAAACAATTTGTCTACGGTTCCATTGATAATAATCAGGACAGACAGGAATTGAGCCCAAGTAAACTAACTCCTGAGCTCATACTTCCCACGGCCCGTATTCTATCTCCCACATGGATGATAGCTGCGGGGTGTGGGGAGGTAGAGAGGAGCAGAACGAGACCCCAGAGCTGCCCACCTCTAAAGCTTGTGCCTACTCAAAATATTCCATATGTGTGGTCACACGTGGGTGTGGCTCACACACTTGTCCATGCACAAGAGCATAGAGCCAGGCAACGAGCACCTGTCCCCTCTCACACACACACTTACACCTTGCTTTGAACGTCTGCCTATTGTGCATGTATCTTTACAACGTGTTCTTTGGGGACTGTGAGCTCAGGGGTTTGGGGAACCCAGAGATAAGGTCTCAGGGCTACCTCCACACGGCTCTACATCAGAAGAGTTACTGGCTTTGGCAGGTGAGGCATATATCTTATCTGAACAACCAGGTAGCAACCCATGAATTCCAGGGCTGGGGTCATCCCTGGAAGGGGGTCCCCTGTTCATGCAGGGATTTAAGTCCCAGCCAGACCTGGGCTTTGCCCTGGCCTCCCCTGACCCCACCTCCTCTGCAGCTGTGTGATATTAGGAAAGTTATGGCCATGACACTCAAGTCCAAAAATTGGTCAGCTTTTCAGACCAGGTGCCTAGAAAGTTCAGCAAGACCTGGACTTGGAACGAGTGAAGCAAAAGCATCACCGAAATACAAGCCCCAGATCTCATTTGTAAATAATAATAATAATACTCCAAGAAGAGCAGGGGGACTGGTGAGTAAAAATGACACAAAGGAGAAAGAATGGTCTTGGAGAAAGGGCTAGTGACAGGAGAGAAGCCCCAGGTGGGGGAAGCCGTGAGCTCCAGGAAGAAGGATGGGGGTATCCCAGGTACAGCGACAACCCAGAAGGGAAGCAGCTGCGAATGTGAAGCCTGCCCAAGATGGCAGCGGGGCGATGGACCCGGTGGTGTTCTATCTTCTTAGCCTCCTCTGAGAGTCCTGTGCACAGGCTTCTTAAGCAGATGGCGGGGGAGGGAGGGGCAGTGTCAGGGTGCACAGCCCAAACCTGAGTCCCAGGGGCGCAGTGTCATTGGACCTCGTCCCTGAGCACCTTGCCTACAGTCTGGGAGGCAGATGCCATGTGGATCACATTACAGGAGGGCAATTAGGAGACGTTAGGAGGAGCTTTGACCCAGCAGGTTAGGGACCCAGTGACTTTGCAGGGCGTCTGATCTGGTGCTGAGATGATGATCACGATGACGATGATGATGATGGTGGTGGTAATAATAATAGAGTTTAATCATAATAAACAAAGACTCCTTGGGAGCTAGGAATGAGCCAGTTACTGCTCTAAACACTTGCAGGTGGTAACTCGTTTAACACATCTGCTGACTGGAGATAACGAACTCATGATATTATCACATGTTGAGATGATTAAATGAGATGATATATGTGACACTGGCTTGGACATGGATGATACAGATGACAATGATAATAATAATGGTGTTCTTGGTGGTGCTGGTGATGATGGAGATGGTGGTGTTACCAGTGGTGACGGTAACATGCGTTGTCGTGCAGTGGGTAAAGACAGAGACTTGGAGTTACACAGAGACCTAAGTTCAAATTCCAGCTCCACCACTTAGTCACTGCATTATCTTAGGCAAGTTTCCCTGAGCCTCAGTTGCCTCATCTGTGAAATGGGAATAATAGCTCCCTCAAGGTGGTGTTGAGAAGAGAAGAATGCGTGTCTATTTCTTAGCACAGTACCTGGCACTTGATAAACAGTGGTTACCATGGAGAAGGGCGGTGCTGGCAGCAGTGGGCTTGACAATGGCAAAGATGGGGTTGCCAGTAGGCGTCGAAGAGGTTTTCCATACAGGTGAGTCAGCTCCTGATCACACTCCACACAGCTCTTCCAGCAGACACAACCTTTGGAGCCTTCACTTGGAGAGGATATACTTTTTTTAATTGTATTGATGTATAGTTGATATACAATGTTGTGTTAATTTCTGCTGTACAGCAAAGTGATTCAGTTGTACATATATATATATTCTTTTCCATTATGGTTTATCACAAGATATTGAATATAGCTCCCTGTGCTATACATAGGAACTTGTAGTTTATCCATCCTGTATATACTAGTTTGCATCTGCTAATCCCAAACTCCCAATCCTTCCCTCCCCCACCCTTGGCAACCACAAGTCTGTTCTGCAGAGGATATTTTTAATTGGCTACACCTAGTCCCAAGTACGCACGAAGGCCTTCCACGTTCACCACATTGCAAGCGCCACTCACTTAACCATTAACCAAGCTGGCTCTAGCTAAGCTGGGAAACAGACAAAGGTTATCTGTGGAGTTATTGCGTCACTTTCTCACCCCTGGCCCTGGCACCACGTGGCCTTAAGCTGACCCCTAGTCTGCTAGGACCACAATCGCCCTGCCCCATCTCCTTCCCCCTCCCAGACCCACTGCTTTTATCCTTCCGTGTCCAGCCACTTAGGGTTTTGTGACCCCAAAGTTAATAACAATAATAATAGGGCTTCCCTGGTGGTGCAGTGGTTGAGAGTCCGCCTGCCGATGGAGGGGACACGGGTTCGTGCCCCGGTCCGGAAAGATCCCACATGCCGCGGAGCGGCTGGGCCTGTGAGCCATGGCGGCTGAGCCTGCGCGTCCGGAGCCTGTGCTTCGCAACGGGAGAGGCCACAACAGTGAGAGGTCCACATACTGCAAAAAAAAAAAACGGGGGTGGAGGGCTTCCCTGGTGGCGCAGTGGTTGAGAGTCCGCCTGCCGATGCAGGGGATACAGGTTCGTGCCCCGGTCAGGGAAGATCCCACATGCCGCGGAACAACTAGGCCCATGAGCCATGGCCGCTGAGCCTGCGCGTCCAGAGCCTGCACTCTGCAACGGGAGAGGCCGCGATAGTGAGAGACCCGTGCACCGCGATGAAGAGTGGCCCTCGCTTGCCAGAACTAGAGAAAGCCCTCGCACAGAAACGAAGACGCAACACGGCAAAAATAAATTAATTAATTAATTTTAAAAAAACTCCTACCCCCAACATCAAAAAGAAAAAAAAATTTGACAATGCACTGGACGGCCTCCCATAACAAAGAATTTTAAATAATAATAATAAAAAAACAATAATAATAGCTTACATGTATCAGATTATTTAATCCTCACAACCACCCTGTGAGTTGGGTGCAATTATTAGCCCCATTTTACAGGTGAGGATACTGAGGCTTAGAAAGGTTAAAGTACCTTTTCTGGGTCACACAGCTTATAATTGCAGAGCTGGTGGTACCTGATTTGAGGTATGTTCGATCTTGAAGCCCAGGCTGATTCTACCATATGACATAGGATGCTGCCTGCCTTTCAAAGACAGTCCACAGGAGTGATAGTATTAAACAGCCAGAATGGAGGGTAAATGTTGGAGGAAGAATGCACTTGACTGATTCTTAAGTCGCCCTAGAAAGGGAGCTCTCCACCACCAGCTCCCCTTCAGATATTGACCTGGCAGTACCATGGGCCAATTGTCATGGTCACTATGAATCTCAGAAATGATGTGTCATGCTTTCTAAAACATGCTTTCTGAAAAGACAGACTTTTTTTTTTCATTGCAGCATACCCTTTACCCCAGCAGTTCCACTTCTAGAATTTTATCCTTCAGATATGCTTGCACATGTGTGAATGGACATATTTACAAAGTTACTCAGTGTTTTTAATGGCAAAAATTTGGAAGCAACCCAAATGTCTATCACTGGGGAATGGTTAAATAAATTGTGGAATATGCAGATGAGGAAATACTCCCCAGCCATAAAAAAACATTTAAAGTAAGCTCTATCTGCAGGAATACAGAAGAGACGTGTAGGAATGTGTCAGATATGGATCTTTACGACATATTGCTAAGTACAAAAAAAATAAGAACAGTATGTATGTTATGTCACCACTTATGTCAGATATGCGGAGGGAGAAGCATAAGTACAGGTGTTTTCTCAGATATGCATGCATGACCTCTAGAAGGATCTAGAAGAAACAGGTACCACTCGTTGCTTTCAGAAAGGACCTAGGTGGTTGGGAGACAGAAGTGCAACAGGGAATTTTTGCTCTATCCCATTATGTATCATCTGAATGTGGGCAGCTATACCAAAATAAACCTATCTATATAAATATGCACACATATATGAATAATCATAAGGGAATGTTCATGGTCCATTAAAAAAAAGTCCCTGGACATGGCAGCAGAGACCCTGAATTTGATTATTGTTTCTGACACCTTGGAAAAACTACTGGCTGTTTCTGAATCCAGGTTTTCTCAATTATAAGGGAGATGGTGGAGAGAGCCATAACTACTTCCCAGGGATGTTGAGAAGACAAAGAGGCAAAATGTATTTGATTCTTCATTCTCCAGATATTTGTTGAACACTTATTCTGGGCCAGACCCTGGGGTCTGGGCTCAAAACTATGTATTAACAAGGTGTGTTCAGGAGCTATGCTCTCCCATCATGCATCATGGGATTACAGGCTAAGGGGAAGATGAGCATGAAATCAATATGTAGCTACGCAGTCGCCTGTTGTCAGAAATACTGCAGCAGGACAGAGCTCTGTGAGAGAGAATATTGCAGGAGATATAGGAGGCCTTTCTGAGACAGTGACATGAGCTCAGACCCACAGGCATTTGCTTGGCCAAGCGAGGAGGGAGAAGCAGTACAGGTGAGAATCCTGAGCCAGAAATAAATGTGGAGAGTTCACGGAACCAAAAGACAATCAAACTGGCTAAGGAGCAGACAGCTGGGGGGAGAGCTGGAGGCACAGGGGATGAAAGCATCCCAAGCCTTCAGGGGTGGGGGGATGGACCATGGGGTACCTTCCAGGGGCAGTGGGAAGACATTGGCCGTTCATCCCGAGGCCGAGGCAGTGCAGCGCAGCGGATAAGAGAGCAGGCTCAGGCAACCCGCTTCAAATCCTGGCTATCCCACTTCCTGGCATGTACCCTGGGGCATCCCTATGCTTCTCAGTAAGGAGGCAAATAGTGCCTCTGGTACAGTGTGTGAGGTTTGAGTGCATCCCAGGAGGAGCTCTTAGCTCAGTGCCTGGTGCCTCTCACTGCTCAGCAGATGGCTTTGCAGCAGCAGCAGCCGTAATAGTGGTTTCAGCGCGTTTCTGAAAAACCGTTCTAGAGCCAGGGTGGGCAGACGACGGCCCCTGGACCAAAGCCCAGCCTACCTCCTATGTTTGTGCTGTCCACAAGCTATGAATGCTTCGATTGATTGATTGATTGATTGATGGCTGAGTTGGGTCTTTGTTGCCGCACGCGGGCTTTCTCTAGTTGCAGCGAGCCGGGGCTACTCTTCATTGCGGTGCGCGGGCTTCTCATGGCAGTGGCTTCTCTTGTTGTGGAGCACGGGCTCTAGGCGCGCAGGCTTCAGTAGTTGTGGCACACGGGCTCAGTAGTTGTGGCGCACGGGCTTAGTTGCTCCGCGGCATGTGGGATCTTCCCAGACCAGGGCTTGAACCTGTGTCCCTGGCATTGGCAGGCGGATTCTTAACCACTGCGCCACCAGGGAAGTCCCTGAGAGTGGTTTTAACATTTTTAAATTAGTTTAACAAAAGAATAGTAATAATAATTCATAACACATGAAAGTTTTATGAAATTTACATTTTAGCACCTATAAATAAAGTTTTATCAAGACACAGCTAACCCCATTCCTTTACGTATCATCTATGGCTATTGCTATGTGCCAACAACATAATTCAGTAGCTGAAACAGAGACCTACGGCCTGCAAAGCCTGGGATATTTACTATCTGGCCCTTTACAGAAAAGTTTTCCTAATCCCTGCTCTAGAAATTGGATCAGAGAAGCTCAAAGATACAAGGAGGAAAAACAGTTAGGAGGCTCTTATAGAGTCTGAGCAAGAGGTAATGGTGAACAGGAGAGAAGGAGACAGCTGGGGGAGGGGTTCTGGAGAAGTGTGTTTGAAAACTAGGAAGGGCTTACAAACGTTGGCCCTTGCCAATCTTTCCTACATTGACCATGGTCGTGACTACTTCTATCTGTAAGATTTAAGAGACTTTTGTGGTTTTGACATCAGCTCCAGCATTCTATAATTCTGAGACACTTTATAATAACTGCAGAGAATGATTTCAGGGTCCAGGGGACTGACAAGCTGGTGGCGTCACGGATGTATAATGCTGGCATCCTCTGAGCAAGCCCAGTGCTGGGGCGTATAAATAGAAGCCAGCAGTCATCAGGAAGTATTTCTGGGGCTGAGGTCATCCTCCCCTTACACTATCATGGCAGGACCAGGCGAGTGCTGGGTCCACATCTGTACCCAAAAAAACTCGAGATAGGAGAACATGATGGATTGGAGCAGGGACCAAAAAGTCGGTTGGAGAATAACACCTGTGAAAAAGGTAAAGCAGTTGGATAATTACAGATTATCCAATTATGGTAGGTAATAGGTAGACATCTATGATGCCTACGCATCTATGATGCCCCAGGTGTTGCTGTCAGCTCTTTATACGAATTGCTTCATTTAATCCTCACGGTCAATGTTATATGGTAGGTACCACAATTATCTCCATTTTACAGATGGGGACAAAGAGACAGAGAAGGGTAACTTGCCCAAGACAGTAGAACTCGTGCGTGGAGGAGTTAGGATTCCATTCCAGGAGATCTGGGTCCTTACCTGCACCCAGTATGCTCCTGTACTTAACCTCTGTGCTTCAGTATTCTCTGTTCCAGCCCTCAGGGAGGTGAAGACTGAGGGTCACTTAGGAACCACATTTAGGGCCCTTCTGTTATTTCCCCTCACAACTCCCAGGGAGTATAATATGTGGTCTACAAGACAGCATTTATTATATTATGATCAAGTCATTGTTTTCTTGAAGTCATGTGTGGCTATCAGTCCTCGTTCATCAGCCTGCAATGCCATCCCACCACAACACACACACACACACACACACACACACACACACATGCACGCACATGCTTAATGCAGTCTCATCAAAGTTGGATTACGATTTCCAGTGAGCTTTTTTACAAGCTGCAGGTAATTCTCAAAGCACCCAGATCATGCCTGTGGGTTGTGGACAGGAGGCCACCACCAGATACACAGCCCAGGCCCTGTCCAGCTCTCCCTGCCGTATCACCAGGACAGTTCTTCCACTTAAGACCCAACCAAGTGGTGCAGGCATGCCTATCTGCCTAAGAAACAGAAGTTAGACCTAACGGTCCACAGCAACGATAATTATAACTGCCATTATTAAAGTCATGTGCCTTCAATTTAATCTTCGCAACAACCTGTGGGTTGAAGAAACTGGGTGGGGGGTTATTATCTCTGTGTTACTTACAAGGGAAACAGAGGGTCAGAGTGTTGAAGTTCTTGCCAGAGATCCTCAGGGAGAAAACGTCTGAGTCGGTATCCACACTCAGGACGGCCTGACTCTGGACCCCTGCCCCAAACTGTGAGGCCACAGCAACTCCAGGAAGGAATGAATGAAGAATGTCTAAGGAGCACCTCAGTTCAGTAGATAGTTATCGATCACATACCACGTGCCCAGGACTGTATTAAGTCCTGGAGATGCAATAAGACAGAAACGGTCCCGGCCTAATCGAATTTAGAATTCAATGAATACAACTACAGAATTTATTCATTTAACCAATGTTCATTGAGAGTCATTCTGCCAGAGCCAGATACAATTCTAAGTGTTTGAAGATGTGGCACTGAACAGAAAAGGCAGGGATGCTGTCTTCATAATGTTAGGACATTTCAAAACAATGTAATGGAGCATTTTAGGCAGTGAAAAAGTTGGAAGGGGAAACCAGTCTTATACTCGGCCCCAGCTGGGATGTGCCTTCCCAGCCCTCTAGGGAGCCATCTAGCTGTTAGTGGGACGTCTGGGCTGCTGAGAGGGCGGTCACCCACCCAGGCACTTCCCAGCATCACATCCCAGGAGGGGGTCTGAGAGAGGTTGGCTGGATTCTAGCACTGGGTAGCTAATCCCAGCTGTGCTGAATCCCCTGGGGCTCTCCAATTATTATAAGAGGTGTCATGAAGTTCTCCTCACAAGTGCTGCAGAAGAGATGATTTTTAATTCACTTGCATTTAAAGAATGACTATGCTGGCAAACAACATTGTGTCATGGAGGGAGAAGAAGACGGCTCCCAGACAGGGAGTGCCACGATGTTAATTGCCTGCTCCAAAATGTCTGGGAATAAAAGAGGTGTTTTTAATTAAGTGCCTTAGAAGTGGAGGCAGAGAGGGGAGACGTGGTTGGAAATTTTCAAATGAAACAAAGCAGGTGTCTCCTCTGCAGTCTGGGGAGGGTACACTACCAACACACTCCCCAGAGCTCATGGCAACTGTGCTTGGAGGGTCTCCATAACTGGACCGCTGCCATGAGGATACGTTTTATCAGAATCTGGGTTAGGGTAGAGGTGGCACATCGAATTTACAAGCGCCAGTGACCATCTCCTTCAGGCTGGGATTGAGACCTCAGAGGACTCTGCAAGTAAACACTGGTCCCAGGTGTGCCAAGCCAGCATGGCTTCCCTCCTGCTGAGGGGCACAGGTCCCAAGGCAATGGAAGTTTCCTCTTTAAAGTGAGTCAGTGTGGAGGAAAGTACTCCATATATAAAGAAGCAGGTGGTCCTACATGACAAACTCAAACTGGTGCTGGATAAATGGTTGAAGTTTGGAAACCCTGATTTGGTCCATCCCCATCTTTCCTGAGTTTGAGATGGAGAAACTGAGGCTCAGAAAGTGGACATGAAATGCCCAAGGACACACAGCAGTACGCTTCTCCTGACCTCTTCTTCAGTGCTCTTTCACATCTGCCACACGGGAAGTTTCAGACTTTCATGAAAGAAGTGGGATTCAAGCTCACAAGATCAGCTCAGAAGCCCTGTGTCAATGAGGGCAGAAGGAAATGCTTCCTTTATTTCTCTAAAAGGGAATGAATCAAGACCCTTTAAAGATCCAGGGACATCGAAGGCACGTCTTCCAGTCAGGACGTCCCCACAGCACCCAATTCCCTTCATATGAGCAGCTGAGCATCCTTTATAAGGCAGTAACAGTATATTCACCATCACAGAGACCTAAAGTGTTCATGATAATCCTGTGAAAATGGCTTTAAAATCCCACCACTTAGTAATTCTTCTTCTGCGAAGATGGAGTAGACATACTTTTCCCTATTCCTCCTGCAAAGTACAACTAAAATCCCTGGACATTGCAAGCAAAACCACTTACAAACATACAAAGACTCTGGAGGGTGGAGAGAAGAAGGCAGACCAATTAGGAACCTCTGGATCTGAGGAACGGCACAACAGTGATTTCCCTGGGTTTTCTTTTGCTTCATACACCCCAGAGTTGAAGCCAACAAAGCCAGCAACCTACAAACACCAACAGGTGCTGACAAAAAAGCCCCAGTGAAACTCAACCGAAGCCTGCTTTCTCTAGTCACAGGACAAGGAAAGGAACACAGGAGCAAGACAGACAATGTGAAGACAACATCCGTCCTCCAGCCAAACACCACAGAAAACACTGTGACCCAGCCCCACTCACACCCGCAAAGGCCACGCGAGGAGCCCAGACTTCCACCCTGGTGTGGCTGTAATGAGGTGCCACACACAGCCACTAGGGTCATGTCAGAGAAGGCCAAGAGGGTAGCCAGGACTCTCATCACCACTGGTCTCAGTGGAGATCATGTAGGAGCCCGGACCTCCACCTTCCCCCAACAATAATGAGGTGTCTCTCCTCTCCCTGTAGGGTGGTGTCAGTGGAGACCACATGGGAAACTGAAATCTCAACCCCTGCCCAACAGTGATGAGGAGTCCCCCTCTCGGGTACCAACAGAGGTCAAGTGGGAAACCTGGACTTCTATCCTCATCTGGCAGAAACAAGACAGAGCCGCTCTCCTTTCCTATGCCAGAGTGATATCAGTGGAAGCCAGCTAAACCGTAAGGTTTAAATAAGACCCAGAGTCTCACAATATAACATGAATATGTCCGTTTTTCAGTCTAAAATCTTATGCCATACCAAGAACCAGAAAGATCTCCAACTGAATGAAACAAGACAGTCAAGAAGCACCAATATCATGGGGCTTCCCTGGTGGCGCAGTGGTTGAGAGTCCGCCTGCCAATGCAGGGGACGCGGGTTCGTGCCCCGGTCCGGGAAGATCCCACATGCCGCGGAACGGCTGGGCCCAGGAGCCATGGCCGCTGAGCCTGCGCATCCGGAGCCTGTGCTCCGCAATGGGAGAGGCCACAACAGTGAGAGGCCCGCGTACTGCAAAGAAAAAAAAAAAAAAAAAAAAAAAAGAAGCACCAATGCCAAGATGACAGAACTACATTAGAATTACCTGACACAGACTTTAAAGCAGTCATGATAAACACGATTCCAAGAATCAAATGAACCTGCTTCAAATGAAAAAATTGAAATCCTCATCAAAGACACATAAAGTCTCAGCAAAGAAATAGAAGATATAAAGGAAAAGCAAATGGAAAATTTCAACCTGAAATATCCAAAAGAAAAGCTTCAGAGGATGGACTCAACAGAATAATGGAGGGAACAAAGGAAAGAAACAGTGAATTCCGAGATAAAGCAGTAGAAGTCACCCAATCTGAACAACAGAAAATAAATAGACTGAAAAATAAATAAATAAAAGAGCAGAGCCTCACGGAATGTGGGACCATAACAAAAGACCTAACATTTGTGTCATTGGAGTCCCAGAAGGACAGGAGAAAGAAGACAAGGATGAAAGATTATCAAAGACATAATGGCCAAAAACATCCCAAATTTCATAAGAAACATAAAACTACAGATTTAAGAAGCTGAGTGAACCCCTAACAGGTTAATCATGTATGTACCAAAAAAGGAACTACAAAATCTGTAAAGCAAAAACGGATAGAATGGAAAGAAGAACCAGACAAATTCACAAGTACACTTGGAAATTTCAATAGCCTTCTTTCAACCGATAAAACAACTAGACAAAAATTAGCAAGGGTATAAAACTCAACAACACCATCAACCAACAAGCTCTAATAGACATTTATAGAACACTCTGCACAATAACAGAGGAATACACATTCTTTTCAAGTGTCCACAGAACATATACCAAGATAAACTATATACTGGGCCTTCCAAGCTCAGTGGTTATCAGCAGAATTCACTTCCTTGTGGTTGCAGGTCTGAGGTCCCCATTGCCTTAACTGTCAGCCAGGGACTGATCTCAACTTCTAGAGGTGGCTCCTAGTTCCTTGCCCCATGGCCTCTCCACCTCAGCAGCAGAGAATCATCCTTGTGTAAAATCTTTCTCACACTGTGAATGTCTCTGACTTCCTCAACAAAATCTGCTTTTACAGAGCTCATAAGATTAGATCAAGCCTATCCAGAAATCTTCATAATTTCCAGATTTTAAGGCCAACTGACTTGAGACCATAATTATGTTTGCAAAATTCTTTCACAGCAGTATCTTGGTTAGTGCTCATTTGAATAAGCAGAGGCTGGGAATCTTGAGGGCCATCATAGGCTTCTACTAGCCCATATTCCATGTTAGGCAAGAGAGGACACAGAGATGACTGGTAAAATACCTATCCTCAAGGGATTACAGTCAAGTGAATGTAGCAAATACAAAGAAGTGATTCAACTACAGGGCAGTAATTGCTAATGCAAAGAAAGTGCAATATTCTGTAGGAATTCCGAGGAGGCATTAACTCTTTCGGGAAGAGTGCAGGAACGCTTCCCAAAGGGAGTGACATCTGATCCGAGTCTTGAAGCACAGTGGAGGGAAGGCATTCCAAGTAGAGGGTGCACCATTTACAAAGTTAGAAAAGACCACAGCAAATTTAGAGAAGGACAAGTTATCCACTGATGCTGAATCTTAGAGGACAGGTTTTAAACGATGCATGGACGCAGCATTAAATAACCCTGACTCGGAAAGAAAGTCATTCCTTTGCAATTCTCTTTCTATCCTTTTAATTAGCTCAAGAAAAAGTTATCAGTTTGGTGTTAGCCTTGTCGTTAACACCTTTCTAACATCTTTACCCTCTGGCTCCACCTTCTGAAAATAAAAGTATCTAGCTAGCTTAACAGCACTGTTTCTTTCTGTGGATTATTTTTACTGCTATCTTTCATTTGTTACAATCAGTATTGGTTTTTCTTTTTCCATTGTGATAAAAGATTATCATTATTATTATTAAGTACATACATTTAAGTTTTGAATGTAAATCAGTGTAAATTGAAATGTTAAATAAATATATTACAGGTGGTACATATGCCTCTGGGGCAAAAATTGGGAAGGTGGTGTGCAAATGAGTTAATTTGGGACACAAAAGTGTAATAAGAAGCAGGCAGGATTTGCAGTCAGTCAAACTTGGGTTTAAGTTCGACTCCTCTGTGGGTCTTAGTTTTCTGCCACAAATTAAGGAAATGATACACCTACTTAGAAGGTTGTGAAGATTAAGTGAAACCAAGTGTAAGAAGCATCTTCTAGGTGGCCTTGTGCACGGTAGGCATTTGGAGTTCCCATCACAGTGCGTATCTCTGAAGAATGGAAACCTCGGTTTTTGGCAACACCAAACAGGAACTTAACTCTAGCACCTACTGAGTATCTGTACTTGGTAAATATTACATAGGAGTATTCATCTGCTTAGGATCTGGATCCTGTACATGTGTGTGCGCGTGGGGGGGGTGGTGTCCTTAGGCTAAATTCAGCTGTTTTGTGAAAAACAACTGATATCAGGAAAAGCATTTGACTCAGAGGAGTGGCCAGCCCAGGCATCATGGACCCATCCCTCCACCCCTTGTCTGGCTTTCTCTATGATCTCAGAATGCTACATCCCACAGAGATCAGTGGGAAGCTCATCTGGAATGTTCAGATATATGTGCAAATGAAAACACAAGGAAAATACCTCCCACTTCAGTCATCTATTGCTGTGTAATAAACTACCTTAAAACGTGGTGGTGTTGAACAACTATTATTTTATTACCATTGCTCATGATTCTGGGGGTTGACTGGGTTAAACTGAGTGGCTCTCTTCTGCTCTATGTGATGTCAACTGGGGCTGCAGTCAACTGGGAGGTGAATTAGTTTGGAGCACCCAAGATGGCTCACTCACACGGCTAAAGTCTGACTGGGAGTCAGCCAGAAATCAGCTGGGGCTGTTGTCTGTAGCATCTTGATTTTCCTCCATGTGACCTCCCCAAGAAGCTTGGGCTTCTCACAACATGGCAGCAGAATTCCAAGAGGAAGGAAGCAGAAAATGCCAGTCTCTTAAGGCCTGGGCTCACATGTCTCAGAATATCACTGTCATAGCATCAAAGCCATCACAGGACTAGTTCAGATTCAAGGGGAGGGGAGATAAATGCCACCTCTTAATGGTGAAGTCTCTTTCATACGGTGAGGGAAAGGATTGACTGCAGTCATCTTGCGAGACCATGTACCACGCCTCCTGAAGCTTTCACTCACTGCAAAGGGTTTCCACTCTAGAATTATGTGTATATTTCAACCCAGTGATTAGTTATCAAGGAATTTATCATAAGGAGGTAATCTTGGATGGTTCAAAAAATTTGACGTAAGGTTTTCCATTGCTAACGTTTCTCATGCTAGGAATCCAGATGAGGACTAACCACCCACAGTGTCTCACCAGACACAAATCCTATGCATCATAGAAATTGAAGACTTGACCCCGGGAACTGATGTTCTTAGCTAAGGTCATTTGAGGTAAACAGAAGATGTGTATACTCTTAAAAAGCATTGACTCCC
Organism: Mesoplodon mirus; assembly: GCF_964341445.2. Lineage (NCBI taxonomy): Eukaryota > Metazoa > Chordata > Mammalia > Artiodactyla > Ziphiidae > Mesoplodon > Mesoplodon mirus. Next base: position 16,203,127 of record NC_138992.1, on the reverse strand, counting down.
TAGAACTGGATAAGCCCTGACAAGAAGTGCACTTCATTCATTCATTCATTCAGCAATCATTTGTGGTGCACCTGTGATACTCCATGTTGGTTTAAACATAGGGATACAGCAGCAATGAATGAAACAAAGTACCTGGCTGCAGGAACTTTACATTCTAGTGGGGAGACAACCAAATAAATGCATAAGTACATATAAAATGGCATATGATAAAAAGACCTTGTTGAGTGATAATTCTCTTCCAAGGTTCTGCAAGAAAGGAGAGACAACATCTCATAGGAGGCACGTTCAGACCCCTTTTGGTAAGATAGCAAATGATGAAGAAGGGGCATAGAAATAGCATTGGTCTTGCAGTTACAAGACGGATTTATATAGTGGTTCAGAATTCAGTTTGTGAACTTGAACTAATGACTGTAACCTTTATAAGCCTCGGTAAACTTCTCTGTAAAATGGGAACAATAGTACCAGTTCTGCTTTCCTTACAGAGATGATACAAGGACTAAACCAGACTGTAAAATCAAGCAAATAATAGGTTCTGAGTTTTCCCCATTTGGTAAATTTTTAACTCTACTCTCCAAGCAGGATCAAGTCACTGCCAAGCCAAGCTCCTGCTGTAAACGTGAAAACATCAAGTCCCAGCTCCGATGTTACCAGTGCCATGGGATTGATCTCAGGGCATGAGACATTTTATTCTCAAGCCATGGCGGGAGGTGAGGGGGGGATGCAGACATGGAAGGAGACAGCCTCTGTCTAGTACACTTCCTTTCTTCCTTTCACTTGCAGGTATTGAGTAAAGCAATCTGAATGTTCTGAAAGGTCATCCTCTGTCTCGCTTTGTTGTAAGACATGTCAGTAGTGGCCATTCTGTGCTACAGTCGGTAAATTGATATGTAATAATTTTCATTTCTCTTAGGAGTCTTATAGTGGAAAAAGTAAATAAATGTAACATGTGGAAAGATCCATACCAAAATTATAAGCAGTACCTGGTTGGACTGCTGATGCTTTCTTTTTCTTGCTTGCTTCTCTGTGTTTTGTGTTTTCTTTTTTCATTCATTTAGAAAAATACTTATCTAGCATGTTCATGCAGGGATCAGATAGCTGGGTGGGATGACCCCACAATTCCCATCTCAATTCCAAATCTTTGCTGCTCCCCTACATCTCTTTTGAGTTTACACGCCAGTGTGGATTTGTTGTCATTAGATTAGGGGCCCCATCAGGGCAATGCTGCTTTTTATTTCTTCTCCTCCTGACATTTCTAAATTTTCAAGACTTTTAAACAGGCCTAGTTCTCACCAAATCATGAACAGAAGCCGTTTCCTCCCCGCTAGGCCTCTATAAATCACTGTGATAGACTCCTGTCTTTCCTTGGTTTTGAAGCCACCAGACAAAGATTTGAATCCAGATTCTTCTCCTTATTGGCTGAGTAACTTTGTTCTTTTTGTGTGTGTGTGATACGCGGGCCTCTCACTGCTATGGCCTTTCCCACTGCTGAGCACAGGCTCCGGACACGCAGGCTCAGCGGCCATGGCTCACGGGCCCAGCCGCTCCACGGCATGTGGGATCTTCCCAGACTGGGGCACGAACCCGTGTCCCCTGCATTGGCAGGCGGACTCTCAACCACTGCGCCACCAGGGAAGCCCTTGGCTGAGTAACTTTGAAGAAGCTTCTTAACCTCTCCGAACTGCAGTTTTGTCATCTGTAAAATGGGAGAAACAATACCTGCAGGGAAGGTGGTTGTAAGCATTTGACAAGATAATGGGTAAGAAGGGCTGGCACATAATAAAGGCTCAAAAGGTAATTGCTGTTAATAAAAAGTAGTATTGGGAAGCCCTAGAGGCTGTTCTAGGTTGAGGGTAGAGCTTGGGTTGTTAATAAAAGGCAGAATTGTACAATCATTAAGAACTCTGGCTCTGGCCTCTGAAGAACCCAGTTTAAATCCCTGCTCCCTGCATTGCCCTGGGCAACTTACTACATTTCTAAGAGGCTTGGCTTCCTCATCTGTAAAATGCACATAGCAATAACTTACCATAACAGTGTTTCTCAAAATATTATCCAGGGATCCTGGAGGCCCCCAAGACCCTTCCAGGGGTCTTTGAGGTAAAATTTACTTTGGTGATAGGGCTAAAACATTACTTGCCCTGTTCACTCTTATTTTTTCTCAAGTATACAGTAGTTTTCCAGAGGCTCCGTGACATGTCATAGTATCATTGCTCCCATGACTAACGGAAAGTGTGTTTGTAAATTCCTGTGCTTTCATTTTTTTTTCAGTTCAATTTCTAACATGGTAAATATCAAGATGTATGTAACTCATGTAAACAAAAGCTACTCGGGGTCCTCAATAATTTTAAGAGTCTAAAGGGACCTAAGACAAAACACTTGGAGAATCGTTGCCTGTTAGGGTTGTTGTAAAGATTAAGTACTGTACACCTGAGACTAATACAATGTTGTAAGTCAACTATACTTTAGTAAAAAAAAAAAAAAAAGATTAAGTAGCTACTGGTGTATGTATACAAAGCACTCAATAAACATTATCCCTATAATTATTGGTTCCAAATCTCCTGGATCATATCAGACAAGGGTCTGTCTACTCCACCTATACGTAAAGCAAACTGAAATCATAGCACCTGATGCAAAAGTCACCCTTGTTTTATCCCCTCCTGTTTGTTTATATAGAGAAGGTTCAGCCCATGCTAAACTCTGAACAATTTAAAGATACTGCAGTCATCAAAGGCTCCCCACTTGAGATCCAAGTGCCCTGAAGACATGAGAACTCAGCGGACAGTCCAGAGGGTTTACCCTGCTTGGCTCAACCCTGACCCTTCCATCCTATTACTCGCTGGCCCAGCCAGAAGAAGGCGTTACTGAGGTGGAGGCGGAGGAAACGTGGCTTATAGAACCCCGTCCTAAGTGGTTGACCAGCAAAAGTAGGTGCCGCCTCAAAACGGGAATAGCTTCCTGAAGGTTTCATTAATTTCCATGGAAACAAACTAAGAACCGTAGTTACTTTCAAGGGAAGGTGGGGAAACGGTGGGATGACCTGGAAGAGTCAAGAGTAAGCGATATAAAAATATTAGAGTTGCGGGGCGAGGGGTCTTTTTCTTTCACTTTTCAGACACACCCTTGAGGGAAGAACAAAAAATCGGCATCCCTAAATTCCGATATTGATGGCAAGTAGATGAGGATTTTAGACGGTAGGTATCAAATGAGTGTGAGAAAGATGCGGCACTAACTGGATCATAGTCATACAGGAAGTTCTTAACGGACCCCTTTAAGGGCCGGCCAGGGCAGTTCGCCTGTCAGGTAGGAGAGCACCTCGCGAGAGACCCCCTCCAAGGCCAGGACCTAGCTTTATGCACCGTTAACTAACAAACAAACAAACCCTACATCCGCAATAACGGAACAAACAGGTGCAAGCCAGTAAGAAAGTTTTGCATATGAGCTATTTTTATTGCAGAAATTTCTGGGGACCCAAAGAAGGGGTTCTGTTAGAGAAATTGGAGCCCTAGGAGAGACCCTAGAAAAACTTTGTAGCTACTTTCTTCTCATCCTAGGAAAATGCCGAAAGGTCTCCAGGTGCGTTGGCTTCGCAGTCAGCCCCAGAGCCAGCCGTTTTCACCCCAGTCCCTGTCCTCACCTCCAGCCACTCCGCCGTACACGGCCACCTGTTGCTGCCCTCGCGCCCAGAGCCGAGTCGCAAGCCGCCGCTAGAGTTCGTTCTAATTCCCCGGAGCAAAGGCCGGCCGGGAAGCCCCGACACCCCGCCCCTGCTCATCTTCAGGGCAGGCGGGGACTCCGCTGAGCCTCCCAGCCCCAGGCTCCCGTTGTCTCCCCGCTGCGCTCGGACGTCAAAAGTGGACCCCAGACAGCATCCCCTTGTCCCCGCTTGGCTCGTGCGCGCTCGCACTCAGCTCACACCTGGGAGATGCTAACGCGCCGAGATGCCCACGGAGGAGAAACTGGTCCATCCGGGCAGGAGCGGGCGGCATAGACAGGTTGCTCTCCGTGAGATTCCAAAGCGTCCCCTGAATCCCAGATCCCTTAGAGCTCCGCAGCTGAGCGCTGTTGCAGGAACGCCGCGCCCCAAACGCAAGCTCACGGTTGCAGAGGCCGCAGGCGAAGAGCGGCGAGATCCTGACTCGCCTTTGCTCTCAGGCGCCGGAGGGGATCCGGCGGGGGGGGGGCGGGGGGCGGGGGGCGGGGGCGGCGGTTAGGGATGCCCTCGCGCCAGGGACGCCGGAGTCCCAATTCCGAAAGAGACCCGCCTCGCTTCCGAGGGACTTCCCTGCGAGCGCCGCAGGGGTGTGCATTTCTCGAAGTCTGAGAATCCCGGCGAAAGCTGGCCCGACAAGAGTTGAAGTCAGCTCCCGGGGCGTCTGTTTGTTTATTGGCTCTTAGGGGAAAAGTTTGAGGATGTTGAACCAACCTCAGACCTGGCGCAAGCGGAAATCTCAGAATCTCTCCAGCAAAAGTCATCTAATTTCGACCCGTTATATAAGTAGGGGGCTCTTTCTTACCCTCCCTACCCCAAGCCCTCTCATTACTATTCCAGGAGTTAAATGTGTCTCGCTTAAAAAAATTTTTTTAAGTTATTATTATTTCTTTGAAGGCGGGAGAAAGAGCAGGCAGAGCCGGGGGCGCGCGGCAGCCCCACCCTCGCGCTGCCCGTTGGGCTGCGGCAGGAACGCGGGATCCCGGGTGCCGCCGGCTCAGGGCGAGCAGCCGAGCCCCGCGGTCCCTCCGTCCGCCACTCCACGTGGTCAAGATCAACAGTTTGTTGAGCTCATCAGTGACACCTTGAACTTTTCATAAAGAAAATGGGTATTGCAGCGGGAGGGTTCGGCCGCGGCCGCCGCGCCGGGTCCTGCTTAATATTCAATGATCTCGCTCGCGCCTCCCCCTCCTCCCCTCGCAGAAATTCCACCGAGTCCGTTACTGGGCTCAGACTTTTAAGTTAATTTACTGCCCTCCCCCCAACCTTGGCTAGTAACCAGCGCCTTTAGGGCTAGCTTCCCGCCCCACCCCCGGCTCCCGCCTGAAAATGACATTTCGCCGGCGTCTCCGAAGGGGGCTGAATTTCACTTTGTAACTTTCTGCGGAACCCGAGCCCGGGTGGCAGCTCGGGTGGTGGTATCGTATGCAAATACGCATGCTGACGTTACAGATCATGTGGGTTTTGGCGTAGATTCCCCACTGATCGAGACATTTTTTTCCCCTTTTTTTTTCTTTCTTTTTTTTTTTTTTCTCTTTCTTTCTAAAAATTTTGGCCACTGTTCTCCGAACGGGGGCTTCTTCTGTCTGTCTGGCTGGCAGGCTGGCTTTCCCCCTCTTTCCCACGGAGCCCGAGCCGGGCGCCCGGTGGGGAGTGGGGAGTAGGTGGGGGGAGCCAGCAGAGTTCCATTTTGGAACGCCCGTGCCGCGTCTCCGCGTTCCCAGCCCGGGTCTCCGCGTTCCCAGCCCCGGCGCAGGTAAGAAACTTCGCCCCGGCGCGGAGCACCCCCCGCCCGGCGCCGCCGGCCCCAAGCCCCGCACGCCGGGCACCGGCCACTCCAGCCCAACTTTCCCACCGCTGCCGCAGCCGCCGCCGCCGCGGCTCCCGAAAATGTGTTGTTAATGGGACTTGGCCGGGTTTGCGATTGGAAGGGGGGGGGCGGGAGGGAGGGTGCAGGCTCTTTTTGCGGGTAGGAGGAGATCAGAGGATCCAGAGGTGGGGGAGATTTTTTTTAAAGAGTTTTGATTACAAGTTTGGATCAATGGGAGGCAGACCGAGGAGGAGGAGGAGGAGGAAAAACATGTCTACGTTTCCCTATGTCGACATAAGCCACAAAAAAATATGGCGTCCGCTTTCGACAGGGCGTTACGTAGACCCGACTCTGTTTTTATTTATTTATTTCGTGGCCGGCTCCCTCCCTTCTTGGCCAAACTGCGGCGCTTTGTGCGAACGGGGCCGGTCCCGCGGGGACTCCACCGGGACGTGGCCCCGGCTCCGCGGGGTTTGGCAGGCGGGGGGCTGCGTGTGTGTGCTCCCCTCCCTCCCCCGCTCTCCCCTCTTCTCCCCTCTCCCGGTGACGATTCGCCGTAATGTGGTGGCAGGAAGCATGACGCCGTGGGTTGAGGCTGCCTCTCCTCTCCGCGCTCCTGGTGGCTGCAGGCAGCAGGCGCGCGGCGCGGGCGGGCGGCCGCCCGAGCTACCTGCCGGGGGCCGGGCCGGAGCGCGGCGCTGTCCCCACGCCCCGCTCAGGTGCCGGAGAACCCGCGTGGGGAGGGGCGGCGGGGGACCCTGGGGACCCCCGGGCCCGGCTGCCCGCCGCCCGCGGGCCCGCGCCCGCAGCCCGCCCAAGCCCACGATCGCCCCCCGGAACGGCAGCTGGCGCTTTTCGTCTGCCCCACGAGAGGTTCATCTTTGTTGGTGTTGCGGCTCCTTTGTGGCGTCCCCGGGACTTGGTATCTTCGCCTTTGCAAACTTGCCCCTTTCCCAGCCGCTTTGCAGGAGGCTGGAAGAGCAGCGGAAAGTTGGAAAGCAGTGAGCATCACAGCACGGTCCCCTCGGCCTCGTCGCCGTGCGGAGCTCGGGAGGCGGCGGCGGACGACCGGGAGGAGGAGGGTGGTGTGTTAGGCTGCGGAGAAAACTTGCTGGGAAGCCAAGTTGTGATTTGCTCAGGCTTCCACCTGATGGATCGGCTTCAAAGCCAGTGGGATCTCTGTCTTCAGCTATTGCCGAGATGGCCTTTTGTTTGTCTGGGAGGTGGGGGGAGGAGGAAGGTGAGGAAATAATGACTTTCCCTGGACCCCTCCCCTTTGAAAGTGTCGCTGCCCAGCTTGGGCCCCAGGGATCACCAAGTCTCTTCAGGCCCTAGAGTTCTGCCCTACCTGCTCCCTGGTGATCGCCTTCTGCCTCCAAGTGAGCAGCTCCCCAAGTCTGAGGCAGGCCCAGCTGGGCAGGATTTGGGGAGCAGGTATCCCTCCCCTTCATCCCTTGGGCCGCTCAGACCTCCCACAGTTACCCTCTTAAAACACACACATGCACGCACACACACTCACACACACACTCTCACTCCTTTATGTAGAGCAGAAATTAATGCCTGTTGAAGTGAAGAGACTGAGGTTCAGAGAGCTCTTCAAGAGTTCCGCCAAAAGGGGATTTTCTATTTACGAGGGCAGTTAGTTAAGGAACTTGAGTCCCGGGGCAGTGATGTCAAAAAGCATTTGGATGACAACAAAATGGAATAACTGTCTTGTAAAATGGCATGTTTAATGGTAAAAATAGATTAATGGAGCCGTCAAGTGCTTGAATGGGACTAACATAACGGTTTAAGTTTAAAGGGAAAATTATATAAAGCTGTATACACATCTTCTTTTTAGACCAAAGGCGGGAAATCTACAAGTAAGATTGAAATGTGTCACCGACAATGACTGGATCCGCGATCTGTGGGAATATCATTGCTGTTTAAACACTCTGCTTTGCGATTGTTCTCATGTGCACGCGTACCTTCCGGCCAGGTTTGGTGTCAACTAAGGATCCACTTGAAGTTCACAGCTTTTAAGGGGAAAATTTGGAGGCCAACGTTCTGGGGTAAATCGGATATATTAGCTAATCCCTGTTTAAAGGAAAAAAAATCAAAATGCCACAAATGTTCCTTGGCACTCAAGAAAAGTATTCTCCCAATGTAAATGCAGTGTACCTTGACATGCCAAAAGGCAACCCCACCCCAAGCGTCCCATCCACATCAGGACCGTGTGATTCAGTGGGATGCCATGCATTTGACAAAAACAATAATGACGGTGCTTGGTAACAATTGCTAACACTGTTTCAGTATGCCGGGCATAATGCTGTATATTTTACATGCTTTATCATTTAATTCTCACCATAACCCTATGAGATAAATAATATTATTATCCCAAGTTTAGTGTGGAAGAAACTGAAGCTCAGAGAGGTGAAACAAACTTACCCAAAGCCACATGGCAAAAATCAAATTCCACGTTTGAAGCCAAGCCTTACAACACTCCAGTATAGCAGCTCCTCAGATATGGGAAGTTGTAGTTAGAATGAAAAGTAAAGGCAGAAAAGAGGGAACAGTGACCATGGCCCAGTGGTCCGAACTCAGGAATTTTCCTAGTTTTCTTCTCTTAATTCATTTATTTAGCAGCTGTGTGTTGATTTATTTGTTCATTCCGTAACTGTAATATTCATCACACTAATAAAAGCCTAGAGTCATTAAGCAATTTTATATGCTAGAGACCATTCTAAGTGCTTAGGATTAAACTATTTTGTCTTTGTGACAACCCTGCGGGGTAAAGTACTGTCATCCTCTCCTTTTTATAGATGAGGAAATGGGCACGGAGAGGTTCTCTAACTTGCTCAAGACCAAACAGCTAGCAAGCAGAGTGCCAGACCCCAGAACAGGCACACTCCACGTTTGCAGACAATGCACTGCTCCAGACATTATAGAGGTGCTGCTGAGATAGAGCATCTATCTAACCTCGATGCAAAGCACTGCTCCAGACACTATGGAGACGTCAGTGAGACCGAGACCCCTTACCCTCTAGGAATTTGAGCAGCCAGCAGGCCAAATAAAGCAGGATTAAATAGGTGCTAGAATTGAGAAAAGTAACTACTGTGGAAGTACAATGAAGGGTGCAGTTCTTGTGTTCTGAGGGACCCATGGAGGATTTCCCAGAGTGGGTAGCATCAGAACTGACCCATGACTGAGGAGGAACAATGTCTGGTGGTGTGTCGGGTATCATTGAACTCACCTGTTAGCAACAGAAATCCTGCCCACCAGTGACTTAACCAGATGGGGGCTTATTTGTGTCAGACAACAAGAAAGTGGGTGGGACAATACCTCAGCTGTACCACTGGAGACCCAGGCTCTGACTTTCTACTCTGCCACCCTTAGAGTATAGGCCTTTGTCCCCAGGTCTATCATCTCGTGGTAGGAAGGTGGCTGCTGCATCTCCAGGCCTCACCTCTGCATTCCAGGAAAGGGGAGGTAGGATGAGTGAGGCACAAAGAGCATTTACCTAGTGTGGCTTTACTGTTACATTTGGAAAGGGACACCCCTCTCAGGGACTTCTGTCCTTAGCTCAACCAGAACTGGGCCACGTGGCCACCCAACCCTACCAGGAAGGGGCAATGCCATGTTTTTAGTTAGGCACATCACTGCCACGAGCAAACTGGGGTTCAGCTTGTAAGGCAGAAGGGGTGAATGGAGAAACGGTTGTTGAGTTGGCAGATAAAGCGTTAGTGGCCTCAGATGAGAAGAGGTTACTCCTGATGAAGTTAAAACTGCGTCCTGAGAGCTGTGTGTATTCTGGGGAGATGGAGAGTGGGATGCAGGGAAGGTTGTGCAAAGAGATGACACCACACTTGGGGATGGACGTAGAGGAGGTTGGCTGTTCATCTGTAGGTACTGGGGAGCCATGGCAGGCTTCTGAGGAGGGAGTGTCAGGTGCTTTAGGAAGGTAAGACTGACAGCAGTGTGCCTTATGGAGATGAATCAGCTTGGTTTTTATTTGAACTAAAATGAATTCTGGAAAGTTTCAGACCAGGGGACCAGTTCTGCCTTAGGGCAAAAAGAAGACAGCACACTAAGAAAGGGAGGGAGATTTTCTTTTAGGTCCTGCCAATAGGAATCCAAAATTAACCTGATGTTAGTCGGCTGTCACCAGGAAGTAACTAGCTCTCCTTGTGCAGTAGCTCAGTGAGTGGAACTGGATACACTGGGAGGGGTACCAGTTTATTCCCCATGCATGACACTTGCTTTTTTCCTGACCCTCGGACTCGCCAGGCCCCACCTGCAACTCCACCACTCATCGGCAGAATAATTTTGGTCGTGACCCTTCAGTTTTGCTTTTAAAGGAGGGGATGCTGGGCTTCCCTGGTGGTGCAGTGGTCGAGAGTCTGCCTGCCGATGCAGGGGACACGGGTTCGTGCCCCATTCCGGGAAGATCCCACATGCCGTGGAGCGGCTGGGCCCATGAGCCATGGCCGCTGAGCCTGCGCGTCCGGAGCCTGTGCTCCGCAACAGGAGAGGCCACAACAGTGAGAGGCCCGCGTACCGCAAAAAAAAAAAAACAAATAAATAAAGGAGGGGGTGCTATCAGAGGGCCTCAGAGGGCCTCCGGTCAGGTTCCCCACGCTGGATTCCTCCAGCAAGGACCAACACCCCTGATTCTCTGCTCAGGTAATAGCTTTATGATTTAGGGCTATTACATACCTCTTTAAACCTCAATTTCCTCATCTCTAAAATGGAGATTCTTCCAGCAGCTGCCTTCTGGGTTGTTGTGAAGCTTAAGAAGAGATTTATAAAACAGCTTAGCACAGTGCCTAACACGTGGATTATTCCCAGTGAACGTTACCTGTTATCACCGTCATCTCCTCCGCCATCATAATCACTGCCACCACCTACCTCTAGGATGTGACTTTCTTGTTTCCTTGAGGTGCCACGTAATTAACATGCATGGATTCTTATCGTAGATTTCAAGACCCCAACTGTCCCCATCTCATTGCAATTCTCCTCCCTACCCCCCCTCCTCCATACACATATATGCTCATTTGTGGCAAGTCTGAGCAGCTACTGACATGGAAATCTCTTCCTGAATATCACAGTGGGACCCTGGTGCAGTCTTCAGGTACTGTAATGTGCTGTGTCATGGTCAGATCCAGACAGCGCAGTTCTGAAAGGATGCTTAGCTGCTCACATATCCCTGTGGTAGACAATAAAGTGGGCATTGTTTTTGGTATTGACAAGGTAGTTTCATTTGTAGTTGAAAAAAAAGAAAGTCCTCTGGATTCCCCACCCCTACCCTATATCGAACAGGTTGTGATTTTAAGAGCATCCACCCCCAATCTGTTTCCTCTTCCTATGCTTGAAGTCATGCACTTAAGAGGGGTTGATTGGCAATGGTGTGTGTGTGTGTGTGTGTGTGTGTGTGTGTGTGTCTCACACATACGCACATGTAACAAGCCCCCAAGGAGAAAAACAGTCTTGGCAACGGTCCATCACGTGCCACCCAAACTTTAGAATGGAGTCAAAAAAAGGCCAGAGTCAGTTTTCTTGCTGACACCTCTCCTTACCCCCTGGTGAACAATTTACGTGTTAAAAGCCACAGTTCTGCACACTTTCTTCCTCTTTCTGCCCAGCTCCGGTCCCCTAGTACTAGAAACACTTAGTAGAGATTAAATCTTATTACACAATGTTTCACTGCAACAGTATTTACCACATAAAACCTGCAGTGAATGAAATGCTTGTGCTCTTGATTCATGGGGAATCGATATTAAGGAGTGTGACCCAGGCATTCACTCACTTCGGTATAAGAGGTTCAGAGTATATTTTAGGGGTGCACAGGCTTGGTTTGGGATGGAAAAATGGGAAGCGTATGCTGGGTTTACTTTCCTGGGTTTAAAGCCACTCTGGGTTCACCAGGCAGGGGGAAACCAGCCAAATCCTGGGAACCATTTGCTGTCAAGCTCCAGGCAGGGAGTGGATTCCTGTGTCTCTGGGGCATTGGAGGGTGGCCGAACTGAATTAGCTCTTTCTCTGGGAGGGAATCCTCCCTGTCGGGGGCCCAGAACAGACTCTGTGGGAGAAAGAAGGAGCCTGCTGTCAAGAAGGGTAGAGAGAAAAAGATGAATGAGATTTTCTGGGCTGGTTGGATGCCTGCAGCTGCAGCTTCTGGGCTCCAAAACATCTGCAGAAAACCAAGGAAGGACCAGAACCTACACGGAGGAGGCCGCATGCGCGCATGCACGGGCTGGGCCGACGTGACGGTTTAAATCAGTATGGCAGAAAGCCTCAAGGAAAACACTCCTCAGCGGGGCTGACATATGTGTCCCCCCGACCGCCATCTCCGCCCTGCCACAGACCCCAGCCTTGTCCACTCTGGCTGATGAGATGGAATGAATACAAATCTCCCTGCACGCCCAGACGCACCACAAACACAGCGCCGCCATCCTCAGGGCAGCAACGACTTCCAAAAACTGAGCACCTACCTTGTGCCAGGCGCCCTGCTGAATGCCCTCTCTTCACTGTGTCCTTCAATGTGACCCTGAGGAACACATTGAGAGCCATGGCAGAGCCCCATGTTAAAGACAGGAGACCAAAGCTCAGAGCGCTCAGGTGCTTGCTCAAGGTCACAAAGAGAAGGTAGCCAAGATTCGAACTCACCTCAGTCTGATTCTAAAGCTGATGCTCGTGGTCATCACCGGGTCTTTCTGAAGTCTTCTGGAGGCCAGCTCCACCCCAGCCTGGAACAATAAGAGGGGGAGAAGGGACACTTTTAGAATGAGCTTCTGGACAGTCTGACAGCTTTTCTGCTAAAGGAGTGTAGGGGTGAGCTCACACAGGCTTGCGTGTGTGTGTTTGTGAGTTTAGTCAAAACAGAAGACACTTCCAAATCTGTGCCTGTTATCCGTAGCCCCCCAAACCCCACCCCCAAGACAATTCTCAAGCCTCTATCCGTGTCTCTACCAGAACATTCTCTAGGGGGCACGGCACCCTCTCCACCCTCTCCTCCCTGGCTCCGGCGAGAAAAGGAATCCCTGGGGGCTGAAAGCTGCAGAGTTGGAGACGGTGGGAGGAGAAGCTGGGTGCTACTTTCAGGGTGCTGAACAGCCGTGCCAGCCAGTGGGGGAAGGAGATAGAGCGAGCAGGCCTTGGGAGGGAGGAGAGTGGCTGCGTCGCTGTTTTTATTACAATAAAAGAGGGTCGTTGTAAGCGGGAGCCCTTGAATCGTAACACGTCTGCCCGTGCTGCTCTCCAGCTGCAGGGCCATCTAGTTAAACAGCACACAGAAAACTGCTTTCAGCTGACATGACTTTTCCCGCTGTTTTTAAAATATGAGACTGGGCTGAACTGCTCGAACGAAAAAGCCATCTCAGGCTCCCTTAGCCCCTGTGTGTACCTGGAGCCCCCATGGAACCTCCCTGGCCTATGCAGGAGGACTTTTAGAAACTATTTTGCCTTGCGTTGCACTCTTGTCTTTTCGGAAGCAGCACCTTTAAGGTATCTGTACCCAGCCTGGTCAGAGCTGGATGTCACGGCCAAGTTGTTTAGGGTAGGTGGTGGCCCAGAGGGGGTAAGGAGAGACCAGAATGACAGGGGCTGGAGGAGGGGAGATACAGACTGACAGCTAGAAGCTGGAAGAAGAGACTGCCCCCTGGCCAAGAAATCGAGGGGAAGGGATGCTGATGGCTCCAGGCAGGAGCGGAGAGGAACAGGGCCTCACCTAACCTGCCCTAACAGAGGGCCAAGATCGCGTTATCCTGTAGAACGGCCTGGAATTTAATTGATTCTGAGCAGGCAGTGAATTTCTGCCAGAGCCAGACAGCTCAGGAGAGCTGGAAGACTTCACATTGTTTCCAAGAGCAAAGGTTCCTGGCCAAAGAGTAGAAACGGTTTGGATCACTGGTGGGTTAATGGTAGACCCTCCAAAGACGGAGGGCAGGAGTCGACACTGAAATGGGACATGGATGACTTCGGCAGTTTTAGAAATGGGATTTATGGGTCTCCTGGTAGAAAGTCTAATGTCCTCTGGCATCCCCGGAGGGGGACTTTGGGGGGATGAGAATAATAGCATTATTATTAATGTTATTAATGGTGCATTAATAGGATCAAGGAGTATTCTAGCAGGAAGAAAGTTGAGGGATCGCCTAATCAAGCTTAGGGGACCTGAGGCCCAGAGCAATAAGGGAATTCGCCTAAGGTTACAGGATCATACGGCAGTGTATGGCTTTCCCTCTTCTATACAATCTAACTCAAGGCCCTCTGTTTCCTTCGGACTCCCCTGACCAGCCAGCCCCATCACAGTACCTTCCCTCCCCCCTTCTTTTTTTCTGTCCAATCAGCAGACACTCACTGAGCACCTACCAGAGGAAGAAAACAACATCCCTGCTCTCAGGAAGTTCACGGTCATTTGGCACTTAGCAGCAACTGCTTTCTGACATCACAGGCACAAAGCTGACTCCCTTTTGTGGGTTGGCTCCCAGCGCTTCCAGGACCTATGAGGACTCTGCTATCCCAATTTAACAGATGAAAAAGCACAGAGTGGGGAAGTCCTTTGTCCAAGGTTTCTGGAAGTCAGGCAATCCTACCAACCAAAAAGCACAGAGTGGGAAGTCCTCTGTCCAAGGTTTCTGGAAGTCAGGCAATCCTACACCACACCTGATGCTCTTTAGGCAGGGGCGCATGCAGCCTCTCCTACCCTCTGTGCACCTGCAACTCCAGCGAGAGGGCTGGGGCCCCTCCCCCACTGATTAGTACAGAGGGCGGAGTCACCAGCCCGCACCGAGGATGACACAAGGATGGGCGTGCATTCAGGGCCTGACAAAGGGCCTTCTTATGCGTGGGGGGTTTTCCCAAGGTATTGAATGTCAACTGTGCGTAGGCTCCACACACCCTTACACCATAGCCCAGGTCATCTGTGTGGCAATCCTGCTAAGCAGATAGTGGGAAGGACAGAGCCGGAACTCCAGCACAGGTCTGTGCAATCCCAGACCGGATCAGTTTTAGCCACATCAGGCAGGCATGCCTCAGCTAGAAGTCGCTGATTGGGGAGTCCTGTGTGGGCCGGGGCAGGTCACTTAGGGACACAGAATCACAGGTGGCAGCCCAGTTTAGTTTCCCAGAGGTCTCCATAAAACTAAAGGAACTATGAGACACTTTAGGCAACTTTCAGTTGAGCAACAGATACTTATTTGAGCATAATAAGAAGTCCCAAGTGCTGTGTGCCAGGCCCTGTGCATCTCTGTAGCATAGATGTTAGCATTAGTCACAATTCTAAAAATAGCTTGAGAAGTAACTTAACATCCCTTCAAATCCACCCATTTAAAGCGTACAGTTAACTTTTTGTATATTTACAGAGGTATGCATTCATCACCACAGTCTAATTTCAGAACATTTCCATCACCCCAGAAAGAGGTCCTGTGCCCGTTGACAGTCACTCTCCATCCCCATCTCCCACCCTCTCTCCCACAGCCCTCAGCAACCATGGATTAGACTTTCTGTCTTTATATATTCGCCTTTACTGACGTTCCCTATGGAAGGAATTGTATAACATGTGGTCTTTCATGTGCTTCTTTCACTTGGCATGTTTTTGATGTTCATCCATGTTATAGCATGCATCAGTACTTCATTGTTTCATGGCTATGTAATATTCCATCGTATGGCTAGACCACATGTATCAGTGTGCTGGGGCTGCCATAGCCAAATACCACAGACTGGGTGGCTTAAAGAACAGACATCTTCTCACAGTTCTGGAGGCTGGAAGTCCAGATTCAACATGTCTGCAAGTTTGATTGCTGTTGAGGTCTCTCTCCTTGGCTTGGAAAAGGCCACCTTCTTACTGTGTCCTCACAAGGTCTTTTCTCTGTGTACGTGCCTCCCTGGTGTCTCTTTTTGTGTTCAGTTTCCTCTTCTTGTAAGGGCACCAGTCGGATTGGACTAGGGTCCACCCTAACAGCTTCATTTTAGCTTAATCACCTCCTTAAAGGCCTTGACTCCAGATACAGTCACATTCTGGGGTTAGGCTTCAACAAAAGAATTTGGACAGGACACAATTCATATCATACCACAGTGGTGTCATGGGCTGTTTTGTTTATCCATTGACCTGCTGATGGGCAATTGGGTTGTTTTTACGTCTTAGCCATTGTAATAATGCTGCTGTGAACATTTGTGTGCAATCTCTGTGTGGACGTGTGTTTTCATCTCTTAGGTAGATATCTAGGAGTGGAATTGCTGGGTTTTGTGTTTAACTTTTTGAGAAACTGCCAAACTGTTCCCCTGGCTGTTTGCATTTTACATTCCCACCAGCAGCATGTGGGGATTCTGATTTCTCCATATCTTGGCCAACCCTTGGCATTGTCATAAGGTCCATTTTCCAGGTGAGGAAACTGAGGCACTGAGCGGGGAAGGTCAATCAGAGGGTTAGAGGGCAGAGGAGCAGGCTTCACGCACACACACCAGTTTGACCAGTTCCCTACCCGGGTCCAGGACGGGTTAGCAAATGAGGCACCCAGTGTGTGGAATCTAAGACGGTGCTCACTCTCAAGGTCAGCAAGTGCAGGCTCGGCACCGGGGAGAGAGTAAAAGCACCTCCTTACATTTCGCATCCTGGGTGCCTAGTTTGCCCCTTACCTCACCCTCGCCCTGGCCGTGCAGCCACCCTGCTCCTTGTGTGTAGGGCGCTGTGCTCCGTGTTGGGGGGGGCAGCGGTGGGGGGGACAGAAAATCAAGCCACCACCCCTTCCCCAGAGGGGCCCTCCGTCTGGCTGGAGAGTTTGTGCATTTGCAACCACACACAGCGAGCCTAGCTGGACCTGCAGAGGCAGAATCCCTGCTCACAGGGTTGCTGTGCAGATTTCAGGGGAACCTGAATACCTGTGAGGAACTTAGCACAGCGCCCGACAGCCGGGCAGTGCCTCAGAAGTGCTGACTGGCACCGTGGTTGAACATATCTTGGGCCTGTGTGTCGTGAGGCTGCCTCTGAGTCACAGGAGTTTGAGGGATGTCCTGATGCTTTGGATCTGTGACGGAGCCTCATCCCCACCCCACAGAAGAGCCATCACCCAGTGACCAAGCAGTGGCCAGAGATGAAGGAAACTGGCCATCCGCGCCCTCCTCAGACCTGCTGAGCCTGTCCTGGGAATGGTGGGTCCGTCCACAGAGCCCAACACTAGCTCTCCTTCAACTCACGGGTGTCCCTGGTCGGGCTGTGGACACTCCAGTTCTGGCTCTGTTACCTCCAAAGCCAGAGTGCAATTCCTGTGCTCCCAGACTGAGAAAAGACCTAATGGACAATTAGGTCTTGACTAGTGGGGGTCAAGGTAAGCCAGGGAAGGAATGTCCTTGGGTCCTTTGTGCTCAATTGACAGTCCCCTGGTTTTCCCCACCTGGGTGAAGGGGCCCTGTCGGTGGCCTGGGTTGTAAACACCTCAGCCTGCTGGTCTTTCAGGGTTGGAGAGGGGTGCACTGATTGATCCTGGTAGGAGATCTGGGGAATCAATTTCAAGATGTCTGGGTACAGAAGACGTTTCAGTTACAAAAATGATAGAAATGATGCCCGGCTTGGTCAGAGGCCACGTAGATTCTGTACATGGCTTAAAGTGGACCCACCTCTCTTAATAACTGAAGCTCAGTGGTCTTGCCTCGGGGGAAGGCGGCTTGCTGGCAGAACCACAGGACCGAAGGCATTCAGACCTCCTGGCTGGTGCCCTCCCCAGGCCTGTGCACACACCGTGCCTGCCACACGCCTGCTGGCACACTGAGCATGGGCAGTCCGTGCTGCGGGGTCACCAAGTGCCTCACCGGTGGTCTCAGGTGTGTTCGGACACCATGACAAGACCTCAGGCTTGCTGGACATGAGGGCTTTACACTTTAACCCACACATCGCCCCCTCAGCCCCTGCCACCTGAACCCCTAGCTCTCGCTGAATGGTGGCTCAATAAATCATTGTTTAATTGATAAACAGAATCGAATCAAAGAGAATCTGTGTGTGTTGAAATAGGAAGAGGGAGCCATGATGGGCCTGACTACCCAGAGGTGAACAGGAACTCTTCAGAGTTGATTTTTTTGCTTCTGGTTTTTTCAATAAGAGGGGGATGGAGGAAGTTATCAGAAGGAATCTATGTCGTGGCATCTGTCACCATTCTCTCCCTGCCTCCACACCACTGACGTGTGGTCCTAAAATACAAAATCTGAGCATGCCCAGGAGTCGTAAACCCAAATGCTTTTAGGGGCTTTTCAGGTAGCAGAAACAAGTAAAGGGGTCAAGTGTAGGACGTTAGGGAGTGGTGGGGAGTGGGTCAAAGGAGAAAGCATATGTCCAGTCTAAGGAACCCAAAATCAAAACATTTTAAGTGAGCTTTCCTGTCCATTCCAAGGACTTCTGCTTAGTAACTTCTAAGCCATAGAATCAAGTCCAGATTCCTGAGCCTGGCATGGCAGCTCTTTGAGAGCCGACCTCTACCTACCAGACGTATTTTGCCATAACCTCTTCCTCTGCTCTGCCATGTGTCCCACACTTCAGCCATTCAAGGCTGACCCCTAAACCCCACATGTGCCATCCTCTCTCCCATTTCTTTCCTTTTCCACACGTAGGTCCTTCTCCCCGGAAGACTCATCCTCCAAACTTAGCAAAATCTACTCATTCCTGCTAGAGAGATACTTGCTCTCCCCTCCGAGAGGCTAGTATGCCATGGAAATAACCACTTAGAAATCTTAGCACGTGGATTTTGATCTGTTTGCACATCTGTCTCTGTGAAAAGCTGTGGACCACCCCTGCGCTCCAAGGGAGACCGTCCTCTTTGTCTTCGTGTTCCCAGCACCCGCCCAGGGCTGGCCCACGGAGTAGGTTGAAAATGAGCGTCTCTCTCGAGTGACTGGGTGGTTCTACAAATGAGTAAATGATTCTTTCACCAGAACCTGTTTGGGAGCCTGTGTTCTGGGTCAGCACGAGGTAGTTAAATAGGCGTTGCTGCTCGCTGCTGCCCCTGGTGGCTGGTCCTTGCCAGTGCCTGGAAGGACAGTCACTGGACCATTTCGTCACAGGAAGCCAGCAAGGAGCCTTCCGTCCCAGGCTGCCTTTGTCCCAGGGTTGGGGCCTCTGGGCCAAATTCTGCTGATCTGCCTGCCTCCCTGGCTCAGCCCCGCTACCGTGTCTGGACATCTGGCCTCTGTATGCATCCTGGGTCCACTTCCTCCCTCTGACTTGGCTGTAGCCTCTGTTTCCTTCCAGGAACACTGGGTCAACCTTCCTGTGTGGCACCCATAGCAATATCACAGGTGGCATTGCGGGATCTTTCTACCAATTCCAATGGTAATTTTTTTTTTTTTTTTTGGCCAGGTCTGAACTTGAGACCAAACTCTAAAGGTGGTAGGGAAGAAGGCCACACGTTGACTGAATGCCTGCTGCATGGCAACCATTGAACCAAGCATACTGTATTCTCTACCTTGTCTTATTTTATTTCCTTCCCCCAACAACCCCAGCTGGTAGAAATTTTTATACCCATTCTACATATGAGGAAATTGAGGCTTTATAAAATTAACTGGATTTAAAGGCAGGCCCAAGTGACATCAGAGCCCAAGTACTTGCCACACTGCAGAGCTGGCATGTAAGTGAAAGGTTATTAAGACTCTGTGTGAAGTGCTTTAGTGAGTGGGATACAGAGTTTACTATTTTGATGTAAAAGGTTGCGTGGCTAGAATGAGTAACAAAGGCATCTTTTCTCTTTCCCTTAGAAGGTGCTTCCTGGCACTAATACAGCTTCTTATTCTCAAGATACTTGTCCTCTTACAGTTTTGGCACCATATATTTTTCCTCTGGGGTGGGAAGAAAGAAAAATACTTGTCACAAGAGATATGGCCAATTTACTATGAAATTTCAATCGTGTGTGTGTGTGTGTGTGTGTGTGTGTGTAATAGAGAATAACTGGCCATTCTGTGACAAACATGCATGAACCCTCTGGAACAGGCACTGAATAAGATGTATGAGTAGTCAGCTTAGGCTAAGCTATGATGCAGTGACATCCTGATATCCTAGTGGCTTAACCAAGCAAGGACTATTTCTTACTTTCATGAAATTCACTGAAGGACAAGAGCTCTTCAAGGTAGCTATGACTTAGGGATCCAGGCAGGCCAAATTTTTTTAAAATATTTATTTATTTATTTGGTTGCACCAGGTCTTAGTTGTGGCTCGTGGGCTCCTTAGTTGTGGCATGCGAACTCGTAGTTGCGGCATGCATCTGGGATCTAGTTCCCTGACCAGGGATAGAACCCGGGCCCCCTGCATTGAGAGCGCGGAGTCTTATCCACTGCTCCACCAGGGAAGTCCCCAGGCTGAATTTTTTAGCCACATCATTTCAAAGAATCGGCTTTCAGGCTGCTGAAGAGGAAAACAAAATTAAAGGGTCACATACACACTCTTTAAACAGGTCACTTCTGCTCACATGACCCAGCCTAATTGCAAGGAGCCTGGAAAAACGTGGTGGAGCACGTGGATGTCTGTCGAGTAGGACATGTCTGTGTCCAGCCACATCCTGGGCTGACGGACTGTGCTGCTTCTCAGCCTCGCTTAGTTTCAGGGAGTGAAGAGGACCAGTGGCAAAGCCCAGATCTGAAGAAAACTTCCTGCCACTTAGTCCAGTGTCACTTTTTGCTCTAAGGACCGTGTCCAATTGTCCTGCCCAGTGGTATGTGGGGAAGTGGTCCTGAGGATCCAACAGACCATCAAACGTGCAAGTTCATTTTTTGTAGCATATTTACCTTCCTTACATTGTGTAGAGTACCATTCCAGTCTGGTTCTGCCTTGAGCATCCAGTCTGGCATAGAGGAAATTAAACTTTTATGAGGCCTGAATCACTGCCAAGCACGAATGATGCTGAGCACAGGAGTAACTCTAATGGCTGGTATTTACCACAAGCAAGTGTGCCCTGTGCCAGGTGGAGTCTCAGCACTAGTGGATTAATTTATATACTCCTCCCACCTCCCCTCGGAGGGCCTGACTGTTCCTTTCCTCCTGAGAGAGGCCTGATTATTTGCATGTAATAAATGAGGAAACTGAGGCTCAGCAAGGTGAAGGAACACAGCTAGGAAGGGGCGGAGCTCGGCTTCCCTGGCAGGTCTAGCTGCTTCTAAACCCAACACTTGATTTGTGAGATCGGGAGTACATAGGGGATGCAGAAAAGGCCAGGGATTAAATACTAGTGCCATTAAGGTAAGTAGTTGAAAGCTTTTTGTGGATTCAGCTATGCCTATGCATTCCAGGGGTGGGGGAGTGTCAGGAGTGTTCTGAGTGTTGGACACTTTGTTGATTCATAAAAGAAGTGTTCCACCTCCTACTACAGGCACCCTGCTAAATGCTACAGCCGTGAATAAGATACTGCTTCAGTCTAGATATGTTTATTTCTCTTTGGAACTTTCTACATTTTTTAAATGACCTTGCAAAGTAACTTAAGAACCTTGATCCCAGCCTCCTGCCCAGGAATGGTCCTGTGTTTGAATCTTAACTCTGAAAACATTGCATGTGGCCCCTGAGCTCTACTCGGAAAATAAGGACCCTCTTCAACCAATGGATCCCACAATTAACCAGCCAAGCGTTTGTTGGTTATCACCTTTGCACAGTTCCTGTCTTGTACAGTCAGCCAACCAATATTATCGTCAACCTCCAAGATCACCTAGTCCAACCCTCTGAGGTTTTATAGGAGAGGAAACCCAGGCTCTCCCTGGGGCGTGAAAGGCCCAAGGCCCCTCCGCTACTATAAAAGGTTTCAATATCAAAGCTGGCTCCAGGACAACAAACTGCATCAATGGTGAAAAAAGTGCGCCCCAGGGGCTTCCCTGGTGGCGCAGTGGTTGAGAATCCGCCTGCCTTTGCAGGGGACACGGGTTCGTGCCCCGGTCCGGGAAGATCCCACATGCTGCGGAACGGCTGGGCCCGTGAGCCATGGCCGCTGAGCCTGCGCGTCCGGAGCCTGTGCTCCGCAACGGGAGAGGCCACAACAGTGAGAGGCCCGCGTACCACAAAAACAAAAAAAAAGTGCGCCTCTCTCCTCTACACTTACATTCGGGAATGTTAAGGATGCAGTGTTTTGGGAATTCCCTGGTGGTCTAGTGGTTAGGGCTCCGCGCTTCCACTGCAGCATGCACAGGTCTTATCCCAAGTTCTATCCCTGGTCGGGGGAACTAAAGCCCTGCATGACCTGCGGTGCAGCCAAAGGAAAAAAAAAGGATACAGTGTTTCACCTCTCTAAGCTCTTAACACCTTGCCCATATGCCTTTCCACCCACCCAGAGCGCCCAGGGCAGGAGAGCTGATGAGTCCTTCTCCCCGCCCAACTCCTAGGTTTTGGGGGGAATGGGGAGGTGGTGAAGGCTGCAGCCATCCTTCCCTCCATCACAGAAGGTAAAGGACACACACGATGTCAAGTTACTAGCAGTGGGAACGGGGCTAGAGCCCTGTGCTTTTTGCTTGTGCTTCACTATTTTCTTGTTTGATTTTCAGTATTAGAATTTCATGCCAAGTTCTCTGACCAAGCTAATCATTTCATATTGGGGGATGAGGGGTGCAGGTGGAAGAGATATAAATCCAAAGAAGTCTATTAAATATCATTTTGGTGAACATCACATCTTGTAGCTGGTTTGGTGCCCAGAATATACTGGTATGACTTAATTATCTCCGCGAGTAGAGGCCTTGGTTGTGGTGACGCTGGCCCCCCGAGGAGGAAGCAGGCCAGTGCCCAGTCTTTCTGATTATGAGAAACTCTCGGTCCCGATGACCCCGCTGGACCCCGAGGTGTAGTCAGCTTCTTCTTTCCAAGCTTCCGGAAGAGTCCCATCCACCTGCATCCCACCAACCCTCTGCCTTTGCTTTGCATGAGTAACAGCAATTGAATTTACTTTGGAGAAAAAGAAAATGCTTTTGGTTTTTCCTAGCTGGTCTGGTACAGCTAGAGTCTGTCTGTCTTGCAGTTCAGGTGACCTTGACGACAGAGGACACCGGTCACCATTAGGTCCCTTTCATCCCAGCCCCATCCCATCCTGCCCTCTTCCCCTGTCCTGGGTTCACATGGTACTGGTGGCCAGGGTCATGGTGGCCTCCAGCTTTTCTGCTCTGCTAGACGCCCACGGAGGAAGCCGGTGCTGGGCCTGCAACCCTTGGCTTCTGCAAAAACAGTGGGAGGGAGACAGCGCAGCGAGCCCCCAGGCTGTTGTGGCCACCCCTTGTGCTCAGCAAATATTTGTGGAATTCCTGAGGCAGGCAGCACCAATGGACCCACAGTGACCCTCATCCAGGAGGCAAGCTGTTGGAGATTTGGCACTCGGTCATTTGTTCTGGCAACTGATGAAACATCTTTGCACCACATGCTCTCGGTAACCCTAAATGCAGGTTAACAGTGAATGCTTGCGTTAGTCGTGAGAATAGCTAGTGGTCACTTAAGAGCAGAGTCTTTTCCCAAGGGGGAGGGGGAATGAAAATCCTATTAAACTCCAGGAGCTAAAGAACAAAGAATGTGTTTTGTTTTGTTTTTTTTCCTCCTTTCAAAACCATGTGGGAGGTTTGCCTGAAAGACTTATAAAAACAAAACAAAAACCTACAACTGGAAGTTATATCATGTGTAGACAGGTGCACGCACACACACAAACAGAGCTAAAACAGCACAGCTGGAAAGTTTAATATTTTTGAGTCTTTTGTTTGCCAATGCAAAGGTATTTGTATCCAACTTTAACAGCAGAAAACATACGTTAAGTCTGATGGTTTGTTTTGTAAGTTCCGTGCTGTAGACCTCCAACTCTGCAAACCAAGGCTTTCAACGAATGTAAAGACTATACGCTTGTGTGGTGTTTGTTGAAAATAACAACACACAGAAAAATTCCTGCTCCTGGGTTTGCAGAGAGGGTGTACTTATTGCAAATTAGCTACTTCCTTCTGGCTATGTGGAATAAAACTCTCAGGGCATAGTGGGCAAATTATCATTTTTAGTAAAATAATTACTTAATTAAACATATTCCTGCGAAGTTCCCATAATGCCCCTTCCTGGGAGATGGAGTTTCCTACGTTGGGTCTGACCGCTTTCCTCATGAACAGGATTTTGACATGGGGCTTCTATCTGGGGACTCTGGGAACGCAGGGGAATGTTTTCAGCTCAGATGAGAACTCTATAGACTAGGGAAGCAGAGGTGCTCAGTAGCGTCCTCCTAACCCCAGGTGCACATCTGGAGGAAGATGGCTGCCGGTTCTGGGCAATCTCTGTCTTTCCGTTTGAATGAGTCCACGTGGAACTTTCCCACTCTTCTGGAATAAGTATGTGTCCTGAAAGAAATTCTATACACAGGCGGGGGTCAGGAGGCCTGGGGTCTCCCAGCTCAGCCACCCACTGCCTGCTGACTTGGAGGGGGTCATTCGCCCCCTCTCTGACCTCAGTGTCCCCGCTTGTAAAGTGGGCGTGGCCTCACAGACTTGGAGTGACTGTTCCTCCCAGTGGTCTGTTGGTTGGGTTCTCTCTGTCCGCTCCAGGCTGGCAGGGCTTCTGCAGGTTGGGCTGCTTGTCAGAGGCTTGCTGCCACCCAGCTGCCTCAGAGGAGCCTGTTGACTCAGATCTTTCTGGAAGCCTTGTACAAAAGAACTCGACTCTCCAGCGAAATTGCCCATGGAACTGGTATGACGTTTCCTTGGAAAGCCCACGTGGTGTTGAGCAAGCAGGCTGCTGTGTGCAGCTCCCAAGGCAATGGGCCTGGGACTGATTTACAGGGAAGAAGCGAGAAAGGGAAAGAGAAGGGGCGGCTCGTGGCGGGTGGAGGGGGTCTGGCAGGTTCTCGGGGCCCATCGCCTGCTGGAAAAGTTAATGGGCCGTCTCGGTGGGGGTGAGGGGGGCAAAGCTGGCCGGGCTGCCCTCCCAGCCCTCGGCCTCTGGAATGCCATGTTTATTTACGGCTCTGTGGATCCCTGTTTCTCTTGGGAAATCACTTCTTCAAGGGCTGCAGGAGGCTGGCAGGATGTCTCCAAAGCAATCTCCCTTCCCCTCCAGTCAGAGCTTTTGGGGACCAGGGGGTGGCAGCGGGAGATGCTCTAGGAGAAGAGGACAAAGTGAGCCTGCAGGTGGTGGCGGGACCCTGAGTGGTCAGCCTGGATGAACGCCCTCTCCTTCCCCCTTTCCGGCTCTGAGCCTGGGAAGCAGGGGGTGGGGACTCAGGGCTGTGGGCACTTAAAAGTGAAAGCAGCCAAGCACAAGCCACCGGATTTCCCTCTCCCTTCCCCCTCCCAGCCCAGCAAGCAACCCCCAAATGGCACCCGGAGCAGAGGTGGGAGCGCTCTTAGGTTAGTAGGTGGCGTGAACCAGACTTGGCGGTTTAACCATCTGGCGTCTTTCTGCGCGAAGCTGTAACGGTGGCTCTGGGCCCACCTCACACTCAGCGCCCCGCGTCACTTCCTCCAGGGACTTGCACTGGAGCTCAGTCTCAGCCCTCCTGTCACCTCCACGGGGAGGCCTTCCCTGGAGTGGTCCCTGCTCCCCGTTCCTCCAGACCAGGATTTCTCGATCTCACCACTGTTGACACTTGGGGGTGGCGGAGTCTTTGTTGTGCAGGGCTGTTCTGTGCATCACAGGGTGCCGAGCAGCACCCCGGGCCTCGACCCGCCAGATGCCAGTAGCGCCTTCCCTCCAGTTCCCTCCAAAAACATCTGCAGTTGTTGCCAGATGTCTCCATGGGGGCAGAATTGTCCCATCCTTCCCTCCCCCTCCACTGAGAACCACTGGCTAAATCACATGCTCTGTTTTATTTTCATCTCGGCCTTCTTCACTCTCTGAAAGGATCTTACTTTTTTTTCACTTCATCCCTCTGGTGCACAGGCCAGCAGCACAGTAGATTCACCTGAGAAGTTGTTTTTTTTTGTGTGTGTGGTACGCGGGCCTCTCACTGCTGTGGCCTCTCCCGTTGCAGAGCACAGGCTCCGGATGCGCAGGCTCAGCGGCCATGGCTCACGAGCCCAGCCGCTCCGTGGCATGTGGGATCCTCCCGGACCGGGGCACGAACCCATGTCCCCTGCATCGGCAGGCGGACTCTCAACCACTGCGCCACCAGGGAAGCCCCTGAGAAGTATTTTTTTTTAATCCCACTGCCCAGCCCCACCCCCAAATAATTCAGTTAGAATCTCTGGAGTATAGGGACATGCTCATTTTAAAAGCTTCCCAGATTCGTCTGCTGGGCAGCCTGGCTTGAGGATCACTGCTCTCTCCCCACCGGAGGGTGAGCTGCCGCCTGAGGGAGGAACGTGGCTCCGTGGCCACAGTTGTATTGTTAGAAGGGCGTCCGGTGCATAGGGGGGACTCAGAACTGAGATCGCACGAGTGAACAAATGCTCAGAAAAACCATCGTCAGCCGTGGATGGTTTTGGTAGGGATTCTTTCATTTTTATCATTCATTCAACAACATTCATGAAGTGCTTGCTCTGTGCCAGGTGAGGTGCTAAATGCAGGGGATGCAAAGTTGAGTAAAACGTGATCCCCATCTTTTAGGCGCCTCCAGTCCCCTGGGAGGCACAAATATGCAAAGATGCAGGGTTGCCCATATCATGAGATCATTGCTAGACTGGAGGTCTGTGGACAGCAATTAGAACACAGAATAAGCAGTTCCTTAAAAGACACTGGAAAAGCACCTAGTTTCTCTCCATGAAGTGTTTTACTTACATTTTCACACTTGAACATCATCACAACCATGCACAGTAGGTGTGGCCCCCATTTACCAGCTGAGCAAACTGAGGTGCTACATAACTTCCAGTAGGGGTCACCTGCCTATGTGTGGCCCAGCCTGGACTCAAACCCAGGTCTGCCTCTCTCAAAAGCCCACGTTCTTTCCAGCATACGATGCTGCATCCAGAGCTGAGGCTAGAACACAGGAGCCTGGATTTGCTTGTGCACACAACCGGCACGTAAGATCAATCCAAATCAAAACTACAATGAGATATCATCTCACACCAGTCAGAATGGCCATCATCAAGAAATCTAGAAACAATAAATGCTGGAGAGGGTGTGGAGAAAAGGGAACACTCTTGCACTGCTGGTGGGAATGTGAATTGTACAGCCACTATGGAGAACAGTATGGAGGTTCCTTAAAAACTAAAAATAGAACTACCATATGACCCAGCAATCCCACTACTAGGCATATACCCTGAGAAAACCATAATTCAAAAAGTGACATGTACCAAAATGTTCATTGCAGCTCTATTCACAATAGCCCGGAGATGGAAACAACCTAAGTGTCCATCATCGGATGAATGGATAAAGAAGATGTGGCACATATATACAATGGAATATTACTCAGCCATAAAAAGAAACGAAACTGAGCTACTTGTAATGAGGTGGATAGACCTAGAGTCTGTCATACAGAGTGAAGTAAGTCAGAAAGAGAAAGACAAATACCGTATGCTAACACATATATATGGAATTTAAGAAAAAAAATGTCATGAAGAACCTGGGGTGAAACAGGAATAAAGACACAGACCTACTTGAGAATGGACTTGAGGATATGGGGAGGGGGAAGGGTAAGCTGTGACAAAGTGAGAGAGTGACATGGACATATATACACTACCAAACGTAAGGTACATAGCTAGTGGGAAGCAGCTGCATAGCACAGGGAGATCAGCTCGGTGCTTTGTGATGACCTAGAGGGGTGGGATACGGAGGGTGGGAGGGAGGGAGATGCATGAGGGAAGGGATGTGGGAACATATGTATATGTATGACTGATTCACTTTGTTATAAAGCAGAAACTAATTTAAAAAAATAAAAATAAAGTCACCCTCTAGTAAGTACAGAGTCAGGATTAAAAAAAAAAAAATCAATCCCACTTCTGCCATTAACCAGCAACTGAGTCTGTGTTTTCTGCCCCTGAAGACGCTTTATTCTGTGCTCTTTCATTCTGTGAAACCAGGAGTCAGACTGTCTTAGTCTGGGTTCCCCAGAAGAAGACCCCAAGACAAAGATCCAAGTGCACGTCGTTTATCTGAGAAGTGAAGGAAACTGGTGGGTGAGCCAGGAAGTGAGACAGGGATGAGAAGGTAGCAAGACATGGAGCATTTTCAAAGAAGTTATCACAGTGGGCAACTGGGACTTAATCCCACGGGGACCTCTGGCCACCTGTTGGCTGAGACAGGTATGGCACTTTCCACCCAGGAAGCAAAGTGGGCCTGAAACCAGGGAGAGCCCCCAAGCGAGAAAACCCAGGTGTCGTCAGTTGGAAGCGAGGCCACTAGGCACTGGAGCGGGCAGGGCAGGGGGATGTGGGCGGGGCATGGGCAGCGTCTGCTCAGACTCAGGGGAACAGCTCTCCACTCGAGTTCGCTCTGTTAGTCTGCAGCCTCGTTCACTGAGCCACCGGCTGTATGCAGAGCTCCATGATAGGTTTGAAATAGAAAGACGTTCTGTCCTGACCGAGCTGGCCATCGTGGACAGATGAGCAGCGCACCTCCTGTTCAAGCATCAGCACCGAAACGTCTGAGTCCCAGCCCCTCAGCTCAGCACCCATGCTTCTTCATCATCAGGACCCAACACCCTCCCCTGTCATTACCTCCCCCTCGAGCTCTCTGCTCTGGGACTCTTGAACTCCTTGCAGCTCCTTCTCTCTGACTCTCCTCCCTCTGGACCTTTACACCTTCCAGTCCTTCTCCCTCCAGAGTAACTCCCCCTCTTTTTTTTTTTTTTTTTTTTTTGCGGTACGCTGGCCTCTCACTGTTGTGGCCTCTCCCGTTGCGGAGCACAGGCTCCAGACGCGCAGGCCCAGCGGCCGTGGCTCACGGGCCCAGCCACTCCATGGCATGTGGGATCTTCCCGGACCGGGGCACGAACCCGTGTCCCCTGCATTGGCAGGAGCACTCCCAACCACTGCACCACCAGGGAAGCCCATAACTCCGCCTCCTTATGAGTCAGGTTAATATCACCTCCTCTGGGAAGCCATCTCTGACTAACACTCCAATCCCAGATGCCCTTGGTTTTTTGTCAGGTTCGCTGTTCTTATTCCTATCAGAGTCATCCTCTCTGCAAGACTGTCATCACCTCTTGTCTGTAAGCTTGGGGAATGTCAGGGATGCCTGTGTCATTTTCACTGGGCATTAAAGCTGGGCCTGGGTATGAAAGCTAAACCTGAAGTTGAAACTCAGCTTAACGACTTCCTAACTGTGGGGCTTGGGTTGGACTTTAAACCTCAGTTTTCCTATCTTTAGAAATGGGCACAATAATGCTTCTTTCACAGGGGGGTTGCAAAGCATTAGAGAAAGTTCATGAAAACTACGTAGAACACAGTATGTACAGGTGTCTGAGTTAGGGTCCCAGCAGGTAACGAGGAGGTAAGGGGAGCTAATGAATGGACTACTGACAGTGGGGTAGGCAGGGTTAAACAGAGCCAACAAGACCTGCGGAAACCCCAGGCTAGCAACAGCTGAAGACCTTGTCTCCCCTATACCTGAAGGGGCAAGAGGCCACTGGAACTCAAGAGAGGGGTAGCTGGAGCAGAGTAGCTGCCCCATAAGATAATAAGGAGTAAGAACTCACATTTACTGTGTGCCGACCATGGCCAGCACTGTTCTAAACCCATTAATTCATTTACAGGGTAAGTATTACTATTTGACCCATTTGGCAGATGGGAAAGCTGAGGCACAGATTCTTTTTTTTTTCCTGGGTCCCAGAGTGGTGGTGGGACCTCACTCTACTTTGACCCTCTGATCTCACGCTGGTCCCTCTCGGTGGTGGAACTCACCTGGATGTAGAGGGTGAGGACCCCCACTGAAACAGTCCACGGGAGTCACAGAGCAGAGTGGAGAAGGGTGGGGAGTGGATCTGCAGAGCAAAGGGAGGCGATTAGTAAGTAGGAGTGAGGCTGCTACTCTTATTGTCATTGGATCATCAAAGCATGGGGCCATGCCTGGCTCCAGGGTGGACTCAGATATTTTCCAGTGGAACGAGTGAACCACTGTCCTGTTAACTACAAAGGACAGAAACGTCAGTCAGGCCCTGAAGAGCATATGTACCGAGTAATGTAATTGAAAATAGCATCCCTTTATGCTTCTGGTAATGTAGGAAATGGTTCACTCCTAAGAGGTTAAATACTATCACATACTTGACTCAGTGAATTCTTTTTGACATTTTTTCAGGATTTTCAGACTATATGAGAAGGAAAGCAAAACAGTACCATCAGTGTTATAGGCAGAAAGAGAAAAGTAGGTTTTTCCATTCAGGTTGAAACGTTAAGCACTTGGTGGTGGCCTTTGAATTTAAGTGGAGAATTTAACACTTCTGCCTGAGACCACCCAACCTGGAAACCACAGGTGATGCCCTGCCCAGTGGGCTCCACGTGGTCAGGAGGGAGGTTGTGGTGCTGATAAAAAAGGGCATAGGGCTGACAGGGTATAGGAGGCCGGGATGGCCACCTAAGGCTCAGCTGACATTCACTGTGTGCTTTCATGGGCCAGGTCTTGCCCTGAGATGTTACACGAGTTTACTCATTCAGTTCCCGTAACTATCTTCTAGGGTGGGTTCTGTTAGTAGCCCCATTTTGCAGATGAGGGAACTGAGGCCCAGGGAGACTAAGTAATTTGCCCAAGGTCATCCAGGTGGTAAGTGGAAGACCCCTAATTCAAGTCCAGAGTCTGACTCGGGAGATCTTCTTTCAACTGCAGTGCTAATCGCGCCTCTATTAGAGACTGGTGGAACTGAGACCTGACTTCAGCCCTCTTATTGTTCAAACGAGGCTTAGAGAGGTACAGTGATTTGTCCAAAGGCACCCAGCCTTGCTAGCAAGAGAGTTCAAATGGGTCTTCATGACTGCTTCTGACTCTGAACCATCCTGTCCCCTTGGGCAGGTCACTTACCTTGTTTTCCGTTTACTTGCTCATCTGTAAAATGGGACTCATAGTTATACCTTTAAATACTTTTAAGAGGCACGGTCATTTCTGCCCTGACTCCTCTTAGATATGAGGACCACATACGACATATATGGACACCTCAGGTAAACTGCAAGGGGCTAGGCAACAATGAAAACAGTACTGATAAATAACAATAACATGTCTGGAGCCCTGGTTCTGATCAGCAGAGTTCAAAGCTCTCATCTGTTAGCCCCGTCATTATTGTTCATAATCCGTAATTCTCACCACACGCCTTCTGGTTTTACAGTTGAATCATCAGTTTCAGAGAAGGGAATAGCTTGCCAGGTTACCAAAGCTAGTGAGCGAGTGTCCTTACTAAGACTGAAACCTGACTAGTCGTCTGGGTTGGTGCTCCTAACCAGTAGTTATCAACAAAGACTGTCCACGTTGTCACATTTTGCACTGAAAATGAACAAAACAAAGGAAAACCATTTCTTCATAAAACCTGAATCAGGAAGGGACTGGTCTTTCATGCAGCATCCCAGTGGAGATGGTGATAAACGCTCTAAGTACCATCTTCTAGGATGAGAGACAGGAAGATGTGAAGTTCCTAGAGAGGAATATAAGGGTCCCAGAGACTCGCCCTCTGAGGTCATGTTGGCCGATGTATCATAACAGAAAGGGCAGAGATGCCTGAAGTGGCTGCAGGAGGAGAAACCCAAAGAGACCAGAAAGAAGAATTGAAAACAGACCTCCCAGGAGAAGAGAAAGCTCACCTCTGTGTAATCCCATGATGTCATTTCGTTATAGCCTCTGCGAGTTATTTTAGGCAACAGGTGACCTCAGGAGCCATCCTGGGCCCAAGTGACCTGAGCCACATCCTTTACTAGGCTCCAGATCTCTCAGCCACAGAGCCTCAAGTTTAAGAGCAGGCCCTGGAGTAAGGCAGACGTGCGTTTGAATCCTGGCTCCATCACTTTCCAGCTGTGTGACCTGAGGCTACACTCTGCCACCCTTTCATCATCTGTAAAGAGAGGTAATAATTCTATCTACATCATCCAGTCTTTTTGAAGGTTAAGAGAAATCCTATACTTAGAGAAGTCATCACCCAAAGAACTAGAAAACAAAGAGTTGCCTTTGGGGAGTGTTTTTTGGGGGGGGATGGCTAGTTTTCATTATAAGCTGGTGATTTTCATTATAAACCTCTGTAGTATTTGATTTCTTGACCATAAACATGTATTTCTTTGCTAAAAATATTTTTAAAACATTTTAAGGGACCATGTAAATCAGCACTGTACACAATGCTTGGCAAATAGTAAGAGCTTAATAAATGCAGGCTGTTAATGTCTGTGTACCCTGATGACTTGCTGTCACTATTGCCTGGATGCTTCAGGAAAGGAGTCGCAGGGGTTGCTGTTTCAGCGAGTGCAGCCCAGAGCTCCAGAATTACAGTGGGAAAGGGGAACTGGGAACCTTGAGACAGACCTCTTCTTGCCAAATGAATTGTTTTGCTTCCTTGTCCGATGCCATTCTCACCTCCCTGCTATTGACTTGCTGGTGGGTAAGCAGTGCCTTACTCCAGGTCTAACCTTGTACCTGGACTCAACTAGTGATGATCTTAACTGCCTTAAATCTCTTGGTTCCTGGGCTGTTTCCAAGGCTGTTTTGCCAGGGCTTAGAGAGGGCAGAATAGTGCTCATTGGAATCCAGTGTGGATTTGCCCAGATCAGGTGGAGCAGATTAACTTAAGGTTTTTTTCATGGCTTTTCAGCCAGTGGGTGAGGAAAAAGCCACAAACCAGGCATCCCTGGTTGTCATTAAGGTGTTTGAGAACACCACTCGTGAGCTCCTTGGGAACATGATGGAGAAATGTTGGATGATCCTTTTGGATAAGCTTGCAGGTTAAATGGCCACCGCAAAGGATGCCGACGGACCTGAGTGAAATCGTCTGGACTTAGGTTCCTGGGGGTGGGCCTGGGGTCCACATGTTTTTCTGTGGCTTAAATGGAGACCTAAATGCTAGCCCTAGAAGCCATCCAGTCTAGGCTTTGGAATTCACACTACTGCTTACAAGCTACAATGACACATAAAGACCCCTCACCTTGAAAAACCTCAGTTTCCTCACCTGTTAAATGGGAGATAGTAATGCCTGCCTTTTTGGCTTGTTTTGAAGATTAAACAGGACGAGGTAGGGAGGGCGCTGGGCCCCATTCCTGAGCCCTTGCAAGCATTCAGGCAGTGGTCACTATCATTTCGCTGTGGTCAGGGATAACATGAAGCTGGGAGCGATAGTGAACTTGTCGGGTGATAGAGACAGTATCCTAGAAGATCTCAGGGGACTAGAAGAAGGAGCCTAATCTAGCAACTTACAGAACAGCATCATGTCCCATGGGAGCAGGGGGTGGAGACCTGAGGCATTACAGATCCTGGGTGGGAAAGTGTCCAAGGACTGCAGGTCTAGGAGAGTCCAGTGGTGGGAGGAGGGATATAGAGATATCTTTCCACAGCACTGATGGCAGAATGGTGTCTGGAATGGGCGAGCAGGTAACAGCCCCTCTCCCCTGGGTCACAAACTTCATTGCAGAACTGTGCCCAGTTTGCAGTGTTGTATGTAAAGTGGGACATCCACAAATTAATACGTCAGAGGAGAATGGCGAGAACTGTAGACAATCTGGAACCAGGGACTGTAAGGCTTCACTTGCTAAAATCCAGAATGTTTGGTGTTGGAGTTTGAGGGGTCAGTAAATGACACAACTCTGTTACCTAGCCAGGTTCAAGACCAATCGAGAGAGACAGAGTCAGACAGGTGTGATCAAAATATATATCCCCTCTGGGCTTCCCTGGTGGCGCAGTGGTTGAGAGTCCGCCTGCCGAGGCAGGGGACGCGGGTTTGTGCCCCGGTCCGGGAGGATCCCACATGCCGTGGAGCAGCTGGGCCCGTGGGCCATGGCCACTGAGCCTGCGCGTCCAGAGCCTGGGCTCCGCAATGGGAGAGGCCACAATGGTGAGAGGCCCACGTATCGCAAAAAAAAAAAAAAATATATATATATATATATATATATATATATATATATATATATATATATATATATATATATATATATATATCCCCTCTGTTCCTTACAGAACCAGACTAGAGGGCATGACTTACCTTGGTCGCTGACTAGAAGGTCTTTCTAACGCTCCCTGCCCCGCACCCCACACCATAAAGTGTCCATCAGTGAAACTGCGAGTCTGCAAAGAGGCACACTCAGGCCATTGCTGCTCTCTGATCAGGGGGAGACAGAACAGGCAGAGAGACTGCATCTCTGATGTTTACAGATTAACTTCACCAAGTCGAGAAATAGACCAGTGACAGTTACCTGCCAACAGGTGCTTTACTCCACTTCCAGGCTGGGAGGGAGGAGGGGGATGGAAACAGGTCCAGGTGTCTAGGTGATTAAGGGAAAGAAGACAGGTGAGGAGTGAGAATACCCCCTTCACACTTAGGAAGGCTGCCAGAAATAAGCCCCTTCTTAGTGTACAAAGTGCTCTCCATTCATTCACTCAGTGAATCCTCAAATATTTATTGATCACCTATTATGTACAAGGTGGTCTGAGGAATCAAACAGAGATTCCTTACATTCCCAGCCTGGGGTGAGACCGAGAGTAAGCAATAATCGTAACAGGTAAGGAAATCATGTACTATGCTCGAAAGTGATAGTTGCTATGGAAAAAATAATAATTCAAGACTTGAAGGAAGTAGGGGAGTGAGCCATAGGGCTATGTGGGGAAAGAGCACCCTAGGCAGAGGGACAAAGCTGGGGCAAAGACCCTAAGGCAGTAGTGCTGAGGGACGAAAGCAAAACAAGGAGACCGATGTGTGCAGCAGAATGGGTGAGAGGGAGAGAGATGGACCATGAGTGACAGGAGCCAGATGGCCTAGAGCCTGTGGGCCATGGTCAGGCCCTCACCCATTTTAGTATGTGATGCTTTGTTTGGGTCGCACGTCATAGCACATGTATGATAGTTCTTCCTATTATCCCTTTTTACAGAAGAAAAACTGAGAGTCGTAGCCGATAGCCCTCTTTATTTTACAACTGAGAAAACTTACACTCAAGAGGGTGAGTGATTTGCCCAAGGCCACAGAGTGGGAAAATGATATTTACTAGGACTTGGGTCCCCTGATTCTCAGCCTGGAACTCCTTCTCCCACATCTCTGCCCCAGAAAGGAATTCCTTTCAAGGAGGTGGCTCTGGGCCTCTCTTGAAGATTCAGTTCTAGATCATGGAGCTCTTAGATTTTCTATGGGGACTACAGAGTTCCCTTCTTTCTTTTAATTGAAGGATAGCTGATTTACAATATTATATTTCAGATGTATGACATAGTGATTCAATATTTTGATTGAATCAGAATCTGAGTACAAATTTTTTTTTTTTTTTTGCGGTACGCGGGCCTCTCACCGTTGTGGCCTCTCCCGTTGCGGAGCACAGGCTCCGGACGCGCAGGCTCAGCGACCGTGGCCCACGGGCCCAGCCGCTCCATGGCACGCGGGATCCTCCCGGACCGGGGCACGAACCCGCGTACCCCACATCGGCAGGCGGACTCTCAACCACTGTGCCACCAGGGAAGCCCCTGAGTACAATTTAGATTGCACTCAGAATCTCCGTCTTAGTAAGGGGTTTGAGGTGGAAATCTGAAGATGGCTAACTTAAACACACATGTTAATAAATGCTGAATGAGGGAAAGAAGGTCACTGACTGTAATATAACCATGGACAGGTACTGATTGCTTCCTGGGTACCTGGCCTGTTACAGTCTGTTGACAGGTGTTCATTTCTTTATTCCTTACCACCACCCTCAGGGCTAGGTACTGTCATTATTTTCATTTTATAGGTGAGGAAGCTGAAGCACAGAAAGATAAGATAACTTGCCCAAGGTCCCACCGTGAGTGAAGAGTGGAGCTGGACTCAAAGCTCAGGCAGCCTGACTTCAGAGTCTGTGCTCTTAACCCCGCTGCTCACACAGATTAGCCAGACCCAAAGGAGTTTACACCAACCGCAGAACTGGGGTCACCACAAGCATATGTCAGTTTCCTGTGAGCAGGCTGGGGAGTAGACGAGAGCTGCCTTCCACTTCCCCACGTTCTCACCTGGAAGACACTCCTTTCTCGAAGCTTCCCATTGGACACAGGGACTTTCAGAGCTTAATTCACAAGATGACTTTCAAACACCTCCCCATGAAAGAAGTCCCAAGTAGATCATGGCTCCCATCCTTCGATGACTTGAAGCATGACTGTTTCTACGTAGAGTTATTTGAGGAGAGAAAGAAACCATCCCCACGGATTGAAAACGGAACTCAGTATGTGCTGATCTGTTGATCGTGATGGTGATGACTAGCACTTATCCCACAGGCTGTCTGTCACACACCGTCATTATATCATTCAGCCTCACGAGGGTTGTAGGCTGTCCCTATTTCATAGCTAAGGAAGCCGAGATGAATTGGGGAAGGTGAAATGATTTGCTTCGTCACAGTACTGATAAGGCAGGTGGAAAGAGACTTGTACCCAAATCCGGAGACGATGTTTGATCTATGACTCAATGCTGGCTGAACAGCTGCACTCAAAACGTAGCCCTTAAGACTATGGGAGCCCTTCACAGGAGGGAGCCCTGCATCCTGTCTTTCTTCCTGAAAACAAGCATAAAGTGCCATGGCAAATTCCTGGGGGCATCACCTTAGACTCGAAAGATATTAGAAAAACCAGTTTCTAGGATTGAGTCTCCACTAAAAA
The DNA here is from genome assembly GCF_964341445.2 of Mesoplodon mirus. NCBI lineage: Eukaryota > Metazoa > Chordata > Mammalia > Artiodactyla > Ziphiidae > Mesoplodon > Mesoplodon mirus. The sequence goes on along the minus strand of NC_138992.1, from coordinate 16,167,019 downwards.
GATTGTTTTCATTCTCTGGGATCTGGCGGGCTGTGCCGGTTTTACTAGCTTTGGTTGCCGAGAGATTGACACCATGAGCCACATTAGGAGTCTGTGTTGATATAACTGTTGTGGAAAAGCACATATTGGTCCCCACCATCTATATGCCTGCGACTAATTTTTTTTTCTCTCTGCCATTTCGTGCAACTTTTGCTTACAGCCTACTTGGCCTAATTGACGCATTGGCTCAGGCCTCCAAGACTGCCAACTTGGAGCCTTGGATCAGTGAAATCAGTTATGACAGATGTGATTATTTACAAGAAAATAAAAGTCACTATAATTAGACCTTCGAAGGAGTACATTTACGTAGAGAATGAGAAAGCTCAAGTGTAACCTTAGCATGATGTGTTTGGATGTCAGCCCTGAGCAGGTCCTTCTCTGCTCTGTGAAAGGAGGTACTGGGGTGACTGACACCCTCCTCAGACATGGCCACTTATCAATGCTCAGGACATAGCTCTCGAGAGATGGAAAGGTGGGCTGGTAGAACAAGCATTAGATTTGGCACCAGAAGTGGTTTCAGTTCTCAACTCAGCCACTTGTCCTCAGTATTGATTTCTTTTTTTCAGTTGTAAAATGGGGATAAGAAAGAAGCCCTATCTCGTGACAGGTTGTGAAAATTAAAAGTGATCAAGTAAGACAGGTGTCTAGCATTGTGCTTGGCATAAGGCAGCAGGCAGAAAGCGCTGAGTGGTAGATGTTCTTACCCCTCTTGAGCATAGCACCTGACCTCCTTGAGCCTCGCTTTTCTTCATTGGAAGATATAGATGAAACCATCTCATACAATGGGTGTGAGCACTGGAGGAAATGAGGGGTGTGAAAGGGGTTTCATAACCATCTGTGGCCGTTCGTGTGTCCGCCTTCCTATTATTATTTTTTAAATACCCATAGTAGTTATCATTTATTGTGTGCATCAGGGGCCAGGCTCTGTAGTAAGAAGGATCGATTTCTTCATTAGGTACAATAAGCTCAGTGCCTGGGGCCCACAATACTTTTAGGGCCCCAGAAAGCGTTTCATTTTAATTTCTCTTAAAATTAGAAGAAAAAATGAATATAGTAATAATGAATATAAAATCAAATATTAAAATCCTAAAGAATCATAAACATAATGATTAATCCAACCTGGAATATATTTGTCTTTATACCAACATAATATTAAAACCTATTTTTTTATGGGTTTTGTTTTTATTTTTTTTAATGCAGGAAGGGACCCACAAATGTAAAAGTGCCTAGGGCTCCCAAATTTATGATGCAGCCTTTGCTGTGGAAACTTTACAAATGCTAGCCTGGTCATTCTCTGGAAGCTTTTTTGTTTTTTTTTTTAATTCTCATTTTACAGATGAGGAAATCTAAGCTTAAGGAGGTTAAGAAACTCATCCAAAGTCACATGGCAAGTAAAAGCTTATATTATATTAGTCAGATTGAACTAACAGCTGTAACAACCTCCAAATTTTAATAGCTTAACAGCTTAGGAGTCTATTTCCTGCTCACACCACAGTTCGGTGTGTATGTCTGCAGGCAGTGTTCCACATGGTGATTCAGGGACCCAGGCTCCTTCCCTCTTGTGGCTGTCTCCCTCTAGTCCTGGGGGCTCTCTCCATTCAGTTGGGAGATGGAGAAAAGAGAACCACAGGTGGGAGGTTTTTAGGGGCCAGGCCTGGAGTTGGCCCGCATCACTTCCACTCAAATTCCGTTGGTTGGAAAGCTGTCACATGACCACCTGTCACTGCAAGGAATGCTGGGAGATGTAGTCTAGCTGCTGCCTGGGAGGAAAAGGAGAACATGTATACTGGGGAGCACTCTCAACCCCTGACACAGTGACAGTGTTGGATGCCAGCCCAGGTCTTTTGTACACAAAGTCCATGCTCTTTCCACTCAGCTGGTTCTTGTCACTTTTAACTTCCACAAAGCCTCTTTATGGGCCCTTTTCTCCAGCCAGACTTGCCTACTCACTGTTCCCAGCACCAGACCTTTGCCTACTCAGTCCCAGTTGCTGCGGTAGCGCTAGGAAGAGAGGTGCTCCGAAAAGAAGCTCCTCCCTGCCCTGGATTCGCTTTCAGGTTACCCTGAGAAGGCTGCTGTCTGTATCTCCCAATCCCGGGCTCAATGGCTGCTTCTGGGCACATGCAGAAGCCAGTGATCACCTCCTCAGTGTGAGAAAAGGGGGCTGAGCAGAGGGCTTCAGCGGCAGGAGGAAAGAGGTTTGAGCTGGAGTCTTGGCTGGACCATGAGCCTTGGGCAAGACATCAGCAGGAAGGGGGTGGCACCCAGCGATCATGCAGCACTAAAGTGCCGCAATCCTGGTATTCACGGTCATTTGCCAAAAGTGACTCGCGTGGGCTGTCCCTAACCCATCAACGTGTGTTGCCTTTGAACCCACAGGATCCTAAGGGACAAAGCTGCTGGAGCCAGCTGGAGGCTAGATGCCCTCTGGGCACTGCCTGTAACTGTTGGGCAAGCCCAGTGACCCTGGCAGTGTTCCAGTAGTGCCAGTGTTGGTGGGCGGGCACTCAGCTCCTTTAGGAGGGATTGATTCCTGCGTTGGGATAAATCCCTCCTCCAGGAAGCCCTCTGTGATCCCCACCTCTTCAGAACTCAAGGGCACTTGTTGCCATTCCACCTATATATATAGGCCCTGCATTGCTTTGTGACCTCATTCATAGTCACCCTCTCTTTATCTGCTGTCGGCCTCAGAGGCAAGGAAACCGAGACCGTGGCCAGAGCCAAGTCGTCAGGGACACTCCTGAGCACTTTGTAGGCATCACAGACTCAACAGTATTTAGTCAGTTCTAACATTTCATCCAGATTCACACCCAGGACTAGTTTATTGTAAGAAGAGGAGTGGTACCCAGGCAGCATCCTTCTTTCTTTTTATTTGAGGGGGAAAACACACTTTTTATTTACGTGATGGGAAAAGTACACTAAGGAGAAAAAAAGATTTTGCCTGTAGTCATCTGAAACATTCATGGTCAACCCCCTCCTCTCTGTAAGGTGAATACAGTTGCAGTGGATACCTGTGTCTGTGTCCAAAACAATACAGCTTCAATCAGATCTGGTCATGTGCCCTGGCTGCCATCGCCAGCTGATAGACACTGGACCCGTTCCCTCATTTCTCTCTGCCTGTTTCCTTATCTGTCAAGCCGAGATCCGACTGTGGCTAGCTCGTGGGGTGGCTGTGAGTTTAAAATGAGAGCATATCAAGACGACACTTGGCACGCAGCTCTCCTCCCAGCCCCCCTCAGTCTCTAGCACAGGCGCAAAACCTTGCTTCAAAATGTGTCTTGCAAGAAGACTTGGCATCCAGGACGCACCCTGGGAAGAATTTGTTTTTGTTTTAATGCCGAGGACGTTTGCATGAAAACAGGATCTTCGTTGCTTAGGAATTGATCAACTCCTGCTGCTGCTTTTCCTCTGCTGAAGTGCCAGTCCCATATTTGTCACAGGCGAACGAGGAACGGTAGGGATGCCTGGGACCTCCACAGATACAGGATCGTGGCCCCTCGGGGCTGGTTTTGGAGGCCACGGAGTCAAAAGAGAATCAGGAATCCATCCCAGGCTGAAAAGAGCTGGCAAGTAAAGGGTGCCTCAGCCTAAGGACTGCCACATGAGTGAAGATTTTCTGCAGGTCTACTTTGTTCTGGATGCTCAAGGAAGAAGAGAAGAGACAAGGAGTTTAAGGCATGGCCTCCACCTGCAAGGATAAAAATGTAACAAAGAAGGCGGCAGGCAAGAGTGACAGGAACCAGTACCTATAGCGGAGAGACTGGGGGTCAGGAGCTGGATAGACTCGGGGTAGACACACGGCTTAACCTCTCTGCTCCCCAGTTTCCTCACGGACAAAGTAACACCCCTATGAGGATTAAATGAGATGCTACGTGTTAAATGCCTGGCATTGAGTAAGCACTCAATAAAGCCGAACTGTTATTATTAATATTAATAATAACAATTCATCATAATACCAGATACTCTCCATCCTAAGGAAGAGATAGCCAGATGACCACAGAAGGCTATTTAAAGGAAGGACCTGAACTTGATTTGTCACAGCTGTGTCCACTGCAGACAGTTCTGGAGGAGGTTTGGAGATGCTTTCCAAGACATCGAAGTAAAACTGCTTACAGGAAGTTGGAGGAGGGTTTCCAGGACTTCTGGCCCATAGGCACCCCACCCTGACCCGTTTGTGGCCCCAGCCTGGTCCCACAGACATCGGCACAGAAAGGACAGAGAAGAGCCCAGAGTGACAACTCAACCGGTCAGGCCCTTCCTGTTGGCCTCCATGCTTGGCTTCCAGAAAGTAGTTGGGTGTTTGTGTCCAAATGCCCAGGAGAAGCCGGACGCCTTTCTCTTTCTGTGTCCTTAATATATGCTAATCAAAGCCGAGAGCCTGCAGAAAAGATCTGCTTGGCAAAGCCCCGCTCCCTTGCCTTGGCCTGCACACCCTCCCCAGCCTTCCCCTCCCATCTGCCTATCCAGGGCGTCCATAAATCCAGCTTTCGGAGCCCTTGGGGGCTGGCAAGGCCGCCACGGACCTCAGTCACATCGCAGTGGAAACAATTGAAAACCACTTGGCAAAACTATGGGGTGATCTAATGTTTTATAGCAAGAATACGTTTCTTCCTCCCCATTCTTATTCAAGCCTTGGGGGGAAAGCCGGCTGCCCTCCAAGCTTGGTCAGGCTGGTACCCCGGGGGTTCCTGGCTCTTTCGCCCCGCCCCCCATCTCAGATCACCCTGCAGCGGGGTGTCACAGGCCCTGGAGAAGCAGATCCGGCCTTACCTTCCTGAGTCGCCTGGCTGCCTTGGTCCCCTCAGAGGTGAGGCTGTGGCCACAGGGGCCTGTGGGGAGGCCCATATATGGAGCCTGGAGAATGTGGGCTCTGGCAGGTGGCCTGGAAAAAAATGGCCGTGTTCTGAGGGTGAACTCCACTGGATTATAAATAGCACTGTTTCCCTCCCCTTCCAACTCGCGATGTCTGTCACTGCAGGGCTGACAGTTTAAATTCAAGAGGACCGAGCAGGACAGGGGGGCGGGGAGTGGGGAGGAGGGGGAGATGCCAGATCATGCAGGAGGTTCAGCTGCTGTCTTGGGATTGATAAAGAGAATCATCACCAGCCAGACGATGGGGCTGAGAGTGGGACACATTTGGGAGTAGCAGAATGACTACTGATTTAATGCATTTTCATAAGCCAAGTAAGCATTGGGGGAAAACAAAGAGAAGTTCTACCTGCAGGAGATGGTTTTAGAGAAGCTTTAGAGCCTCTAAAAAATAATAATGAAAATCAGCTGCCTCAAAATATAAAAGGTTTCTCTCTGGTTCTGAAAGGTCAGCTGTCCTGGCCTCCAAATCAAAACCTACGGCCAGGACTTCCCTGGTGGCGCAGTGGTTGAGAGTCCGCCTGCCGATGCAGGGGACGCGGGTTGGTGCCCCGGTCCGGGAAGATCCCACATGCCGCGGAGCGGCTGGGCCCGTGAGCCATGGCCGCTGAGCCTGCGCATCTGGAGCCTGTGCTCCGCAACAGGAGAGGCCACAACAGTGAGAGGCCCGCGTACCGCAAATAACTAAATAAAAACCTACAGCCAGGTGCCCACAAAGGCCCATCCCTTGAGCCTTCTCCCAGGGGATTTCTCAGTGGGTTTTTGTGTCTCTCGGACACCGAGGAAGCAAGGGCGCTCCTTCCTTCTCTACAAACCTCAGCACGTTTTGCTCAACACAGGGAGGGTGATGAATTTAGAAGGCATTAGGAAATAAAGAAGTAAAGGAGTGTGCGGCCCGGGCTGTAGAAAGCCACCCAGTCGCTCACACCTGGGGAATAGTGACGGCGGGGAGGTGTCTCAGCAAATTCTGAGTTCTGAAGGAAAGGCGGACCGCTTCTGCAGGGTCCTTGTCTGTGTCTTTGGCTCTGCAGGGTCCTCCTGGGGACCAGCGGCCAGGTCTCCTGATGGGCTGCCCCTCCATCCATGGTAGGAACTCCGTGGTAGGAACTGCAGGAGCTCTGCTGGGCACCGTGATGGGACACACGTGCCCGGGAGGGTGTTGGGGGCTGGCAACCCCTCCATGGGTGTTGGTGATTCCTCTGTAAACAGGCAGAGCTGGCCACAGTCACTTGTGTCCTTCATCTCAGCACTTGTGGCTTTTGCGTCCATAGCAGTGATTTGGAAATGGGTTAAGTGATGGGTTTCTCCTCTCCTACCTTTATAATTCTCACTTCTTGTGCTCTATGGAGTGATGTTCAAAGTTAAGCATGTAAAAAACAAAAACAAGAAACTAAAGAGGAGCAGGCAAACTTCTGTATCTTTTGGATGCGCCTCAAAAGAAGGTCTCCAGACCCCACAGAAGGCAGGCACCGAGCAGAGGTGAGGTGTGCGTGGGTGGACATCGGAACTTGACTCCGGGTTGGATTTGGAAGGAGCATCTAAGGGAGCGGCAGTTTTTAAGCTGCGCTTTAGTAGCGCTGTTGGGGGAGGTGCCTCAGAGGCCAAAACAAAAAGGGCCTCCCAGACCCTCGCGCCTATTTCAAGCAAAGTGGCTCCACGTTTACCTGTTTTTTCTTTTTTTTTTTTTTTTAGATGTTGTGGGTAGGAGTTTATTAATTTATTTTATTTATTTTTGCTGTGTTGGGTCTTCGTTTCCGTGCGAGGGCCTTCTCCAGTTGTGGCAAGCAGGGGCCACTTTTCATCACGGTGCGCGGGCCTCTCACTATCGCGCCCCACCACCCCCGCTCCCCGTTGCGGAACACAGGCTCCAGACGCGCAGGCTCAGTAGCCGTGGCTCACGGACCCAGCCACTCCGCGGCATGTGGGATCCCCCCAGACCAGGGCTCGAACCCGTGTCCCCTGCACTAGCAGGCAGACTCAACCACTGCGCCACCAGGGAAGCCCCCGTTTACCTGTTTTAGGTATCAGATTGCATTTTATTTTAAAGGATTTCATGCCTTAAAAACTTTGCAAACCAGCATGGCAACTCGCTCTGTCATTTTAATGCTGGGTAAATGGAAGAGAGGGAAGGGGATTTTCCCAAGGTCATGGCCCAAGGCCAAGACCTCTGACTGGGTACATGCTGTGCTCAGGGCTCTTCTTTTGGGAAGGGAAATCCCAGGGTGCTGGGACTGGGAGGGACCACAGAGGGCATCTTATCAACCCCCTTCCTTCAGTAACTGAGGCCCCGGGAGATGATGGGATTTGTTCAAGGCGCAGTCAGTGCCAGACTTGGGGCCTGAAGCCTTCTCAGGTGCTCATAATAGAGGCAGGATGTGCCGTAAGAACCCAAAATGGTGGGTCTGATCCAATCTATACAGCTTCCCAGAGGAAGTGCCACTGAGCTGAGATGAAAAGGTGATGAGTAGAAAGGTGGTGAGGGCCAAGGAGAGCATCCAAGCAGAGGAACCACACGGGTGCTTGGTCCTGTGCCCCTCTTACTGCTCCCGGGAAACAGGGGCTTGAAAGAGATGTCAGCTCTCGTGCGAAGGCTGCTCCCATAGGTCTCTGCGTTGACCTCTTGCTGAGGGAATGTGGAAAATGAGTGGCGTCACCACCTGCCAGGTCAGGCCGCGTTCTGTGGTCTTTCAGAGCGGCCCCCTGGCAGCCCTGGAGCCCAGCTTATCAGGAACAGAGCCCGGGCGGGATGGCCGCTGCTGGGAGGCTTCCTGCCGCAGGATTTGAATACACAATGCGCCTCAACTGATCTGAGCTGTGAGAAAGTCCAGACGGCCTGCTCCAGACAGGAGAGGATATCGCAGGGACGGCGGCGTTCGTTCTCAGGGCAACTCCCTGGGACTCCTTGCAGAGAATGTTAGTCTCTCTCTCTGGGCGTGGACTTCCCACGAGGATAGGATGTGCCCTGGTTGGGCCTCCGGTTCTTGTTTCTGATCCTGGGGTGTAGAATGTATTCCTTTATCAAGACTGAAGGAGGGGGCTTCCCTGGTGGCGCAGTGGTTGAGAGTCCGCCTGCCGATGCAAGGGACACGGATTTGTGCCCCGGTCCAGGAAGATCCCACATGCTGCGGAGCGGCTGGGCCCGTGAGCCATGGCCGCTGAGGCTGCGCGTCCGGAGCCTGTGCTCCGCAACGGGAGAGGCCACAACAGTGAGAGGCCCGCGTACCGCAAAAAAAAAAAAAAAAAAAAAAAGACTGAAGGAGGACTTGATCCCCGGAAATGGGAACATTGATCATCGTCACCCAGATACACTTTAAAAACACATACAAGTTATCTATTATATAGACTCCAATAGAAAAACCCAAAAAATACATGTTCTTTACAATGCAACATCCCAGGAAAAGGATTCCTGTTCTTCTCTTCCATTTTCTGGGACATGCGAAAAATAGCACCTGCTCACACCTGCAGAGGCCAGCTCATCTGATCTTGGGCTCTCAGCTACCCTCCAGCAGCACCAAGGGGGAATCTGGGGCCGCCCAGGAGAAAGTGCAGGGATTTCTAAATCCACAAGTCCATCAGAGACCTCCCAGTCACTCCCGTTTTCTGATATGCCTTCGGAGGGGGGACTTCTACGTGAGGTGTCTTCCTTTGCTTTCATGAGATTCACAGCCTCCATCCTGACATGCCCACCGCGGTCCTAGGAGCATGAGCAGATGCCAGCTTGACGCATCAGGCTCTTCTCAAGGCCTGTCTGAGGAGCAGGCGTCCTGCAAGACGCTCTAGGACAAAGGGTTCCGTTGTCGTGTTAGTTTGGGAAATGCTGCACACTGATTCCTCCTGTGTGTTAGGACTCCACTCAGGTAGCACCACCTCCGAGAGGTCTTCCCAGACCTCCACCCCCTTACCTGCTCTGTTCCTCCCTTTACATCCTCATTTTACACTTGTCTGTTTACCTCTGTGTAGTCCATCTCCCCCGCACTAATGCTGCTCCCCCTGTTCTTGCTTGGCTGTTTTGTTCAGGACTGTATCCGTCGTGCCCAGAACACTGCCTGGTTCAATAAGAGAATGTGTCGGGGCTTCCCTGGTGGCGCAGTGGTTGAGAGTCCGCCTGCCGATGCTGGGGACACGGGTTCGTGCCCCGGTCTGGGAAGATCCCACGTGCTGTGGAGTGGCTGGGCCCGTGAGCCATGGCCGCTGAGCCTGTGCGTCAGGAGCCTGTGCTCCGCAACGGGAGAGGCCACAGCAGTGAGAGGCCCACGCATCCCCCCCCCCAAAAAAAGAGAGAATGTGTCAAATGAACACACGACCAATCAGTATGTTCAAACGCTCGGGACTCCTTCATATATAATTCTGTTTCACTCTGTTTAGCTCAGTATTTTTTCACCCTTCTTTCCCCTTCTCTTTAAATGCCCAGCTCGTCTCACGTCACTTAGGACCAAGTCACATTTGACCCTGGGAGGCCAGCGCTGACCACCCTGCCGAGAGCGGCAGGCCTCCTCGTCCCACTCTGTCTCGTCACCAGGTTTCATGTCCTCTGTGGTCTGCTGACCAGTGGAAATGGGCTTCCTCGCTAGTTTGCTCATTCCTCTGCTCTGAATTCTACGAGGGCAGGGACCTTGTCTGTCCTGGTTCACCACTGGCTCCCCCATGCCTAGAACAGTGCCTGGGAAGTGCTCGGTAATGATTTGCTGTGTGAATAACCCTCTTTTCTGACTAACCCTCATCCACAGCCCATAGAACTTAAATTCCACCAAACACACTCTGGGACGTGCTGTTTTCTGTCAACTCTCACCACCAGTTGCCAGCCATATGGTACAGTGGATGCTGCCTTCATCCATCAAGACACCAAGTGTCAGAAAGGGAAGGGATGACAGAGGCCATCTACCCAGTGCCCCTGTTTTTTGGAGGGAGAAATAGAGGCTCTCAGAGGGCAGTTGGTACCAATTCAGGACTGGTCCACTAAGACTCCTGTCTCTTACTTGGGTTATACTCCTGCCTTAGTTTCCTGGGGCTACGGTGACAAACTACCACAAACTTGGTGGCTTAAAGCAACACACATGTTATCTGACAGTTCTGGAGGTGAGAAGTCTGAAATGGGTCTCACTGAGCTAAGAGCACGGCGTTGGCAGGACTCTGTCTTCTGGAGGCTCTAAGGGAGAATTCATTTCCTTGTCTTTTCCAGATTCTAGAGCTGCCTGTATTCCTTGGCTCAAAGCCCCTTCCTCCATCTTCCAAGCCAGCAGTGCCAACTGAGTCTTTCTCCAGCTGGTTCGCTCTGACTTTGACTCTCCTGCCTCCCTCTTTCACTTCTAAGGACCTTTGTGATTACACTGGGCCCTTCCGGATAGGCCAGGATGATCTCCCTATGACAACAACCTTAATCACATCTGCAAAGACCCTTTGGCATGTAAGGTGACATATTCACAGGTACTGGGGGTTAGGGCGTGGCATATTTGGAGGGGGCGTTGTTCCTGCGCCACACCTCCCAGCGCATCATCTGCCCGTTGGTCCACCCTCAGGCGAATGCACGTTCTCCCCGCACATGCCCCAGTACTTTCTGCATCTCTCAGTCGCAATACTTGTCACATCACTTTATAGCTCATTCAGTGTCTGGCCGGCTGGCTAGGCCATGACTGCCTCATGGGCAGGGCCTGGCCATCTCTGGGCCAGCTGTTGGACATTCCTGGCACTCAGAAAGCACATGGGGAGTGCAGGTTGCCTTGGCTGAGACCGAAGTGGTCCATGTTCGTTTTACTGCACTCTCCCCATCCCCATTTCCATTCAGCAACTGAAGGGGCCTCCCCCAGGTTCTGGTGTTCAAGTTCTGCCCTGGGATCAGTCCTCACCGAGATGGAGAGAGAGACTCGGGCCACATCCACATTTTTTAGACTCCTGGCATGTTAAAATATGAAAAAAAAAATATTAAAACTGATTATAGAAATTGAAGATCCGTAAAATAATTAAACCATCAAGTTAACTCTTTTGACATCCAAAATACAATGCTATAGAATTGTCTTGTAAGCTGACTGCAGGTTTATATTTAAAATACATTAATTCAGGGTATTCTACGTGTGTTGTAGGCCTGAATTCAGACAGCCACGTATGTGTGTTGTAGGCCCAAATTCAGACAGCCACATATGTGTCTTGCAGGGACTGTCAAAAGTTTAAGTGTAAGTCCGTTCATGAAGGAGAGGCCTGGCCCAAGAAGCCTTCCTACTCACGTCCCCAGGCCTCTGGCACTTGCAAGAGCCCATGCTTGGAATAAAGCCTGAAGGAAAAGCCTTTGGGATGCAATTTAATACTCAGGATCAGACCTTGGGCAAGTCACATCCCTCATCCAAACTGCTTGTACTCAGCTGGCCTGGAGCCCATGACCTCTAAATACCCTTTTCACCAACATCTTATTACCTGGGGGGATCTAGGACAGATTCTGGTGACTGGTTTCAGGTTCTAATGCAGCCATGATGACAGTTTTGCTTCTGGCCTGAGCCAGTGACTGGATCGCTGACTTTCCTTTCCCGGACATCCTAAGCAGCTTCCTTCTGTTCTCCCCAGCGTTCCTGGCCTTACAGAATCCTACAGCATTGGAACATTGGCACCTCAGAGAGATCTGGTCCTGTCTCCCCATCTGAGGTCAGAGGGTAAACCACCTTCCCCATGCATCTAAGTTGGGATTGAACCCTGGGTCTCCCAGTTGCTTGCCCCCTGATGTTTCTGCTACACCATATCAGGCTGGAAGGGGTAGGGTATTTTCTTACTCTGCAGGGAGTACAGATTGAAAAGCACAGAAAACCCTGATTTTGAAGTAGCTTTGATGGCTTTTAGAAAGAAAACAGGACCAAAAATAATCATAAACAGTTGAAAATAATTTGTATCTTTATGTGTTACATGCTTTTCTATTTCTTTTTTTTTTAACATCTTTACTGGAGTATAATTGCTTTACAGTGGTGCGTTAGTTTCTGCTTTATAGCAAAGTGAATCAGCTATACATATACATGTATCCCCATATCCCCTCCCTCTTGCGTCTCCCTCCCACCCTCCCTAGCCCACCCCTCTAGGTGGTCACAAAGCACCGAGCTGATCTCCGTGTGTTATGCGGCTTCTTCCACTAGCTATCTATTTTACATTTGGTAGTATATATATGTCCATGCCACTCTCTCACTTCGTCCCAGCTTACCCTTCCCTCTCCCCATGTCCTCAAGTCCACTCTCTACGTCTGCGTCTTTATTCCTGTCCTGCCTGTAGGTTCCTCAGAACCATTTTTCTTTTTTTTTTTTTAGATTCCATATATATGTGTTAGCATACGGTATTTGTTTTTCTCTTTCTGACTTACTTCATTCTGTATGACAGTCTCTAGGTCCATCCACCTCACTACAAATAATTCAATTTCATTTCTTTTTATGGCTGAGTAATATTCCATTGTATACATGTGTCACATCTTCTTTATCCATACATCTGTCGATGGACACTTAGGTTGCTTCCATGTCCTGGCTATTGTAAATAGAGCTGCAATGAACATTGTGGTATATGACTCTTTTTGAATTATGGTTTTCTCAGGGTATATGCCCAGTAGTGGGATTGCTGGGTTGTATGGTAGTTCTGTTTTTAGTTTTTTGAGGAACCTCCATACTGTTCTCCATAGTGGCTGGAGAGGGTGTGGAGAAAAGGGAATCCTCTTGCACTGTTGGTGGGAATGCTTTTCTATTTCTATGTCCTATTTTACAATAAAAACACATTTTAAAAGTCACAAAAACTAAATAAATGGGGTTCCAGGTCCTCAGGTCAGCTGGGAACTCTTTACTCCTTTCCTGAGCTGTTTCAGGCCTGTTCTTTTTCTATCCGCTTCATAAAGCCTCCTCCAGCCCCCTACCCACCATGGCCCCTGCACGCCTGCATCTATGGCTTGGGCTGGTCCATCTGTTCATTCATTTGTTCCTCTGTCTATCGAGTAGTTATGACGGTCCTCATTTATTTAATGCACCATGTACCCCTAGGTTGCCCTTGATGACACACAGTATGACATAGTAAAAATAGCAGACACCCAGGTGTCCAGCAGAGACCTGTACTTCTCTCTGTCTTAACCTCTCTGGGCCTCAGATTGTTCCTTTGCAAGTAAGGGGCCTGTCCTGAGTCAGGCTGGCACACCCAAATGCATACAGAGGTCAGGCAGGTGAAGAAAATGAGGGAGGCTAGCTAGGGGTAAGTCACAGGAGTGGCGGTGACTTTGGCAAATTAGGGTATCCATGCCCAGTCTAAAGGGGACACTTGCCACTGAACTCCCACTGACTGTTCCCATGCAGGCATATGGATTCAGTGAGGCCAGGGAGCCCCTCATTCATTTTTTAAAGAAAAGTTGGAAATCTTGATTTTTATGAGATATTCCCAAAATGTTTAAAGCAGTGTATAAGGTCAAAGAAAACACATCTAAGGGCCAAATCCAGTCCCAGCCACCTGTTGGCAAGGCCTGGGCCAGAGCCTCGGTAGATTGCATTCCGGGTTTCCCACTCGGACAGGTGGGGAGGCTGCCATGCCTGCCTCGCTTCCTTCAGGCCTGGATGTGTGTCTTTCCCTCTGCAGTCCAGGCATTTATTGTCCCTGGAAGATAGCAGAGGCTCAATTAAAGATAGCTATAAAGGGCTAGATCCCCGTGTTGTACTCCTGTGTGCTGCCCCCGTCCCACCAAGACCAGCACAGCGCTGGGTATACAGAGTAGGACCAGTAACGTGTACTTACTAAATAAGCAGCCACAGCAACTTTGAATGATATTATGGGATCAGTTATGAAGTAGGTACAGAGAAGCCCATGGATTTTGGCAAAATGGGTGCAATATTTGGTAAAGAGACTGATCCACCTGAAACCTCTAAGAGAGACCCCTGCTCTGTAATTTATCCTCCTCCCTTGTATAGGTAAGAGAAATGGAGTCTTGCTGGTTTATATCATTTTTTCAAAGGCTGCAGCAGCCCCTCCCGGCCTAGAGTAATTTATTCCTTCAAGCCATAAATTTCTGTCTCACCCTTTCTTTATTCCCTCCTTCATTGTCCCCTCTTCACCAGGAGGAGCTAGCAAACAACTCAAGGACATGTCTTACTTACCAGGGGCAGGACTTGGGCTTTGGGCAGAAAAGAAGCCCATTATGCCCCAAATCTGTGCCTGTGAGGGTGATCGCACCTTTTTGCAGCTGAAGGGAACACAAAGAAACACTTGAGCCCAGTGGCATCGGCGGGAAAATGGGCCATTCTTCTCGCGGCGCCCCATTCCCACCAGCCCTCCGCTTAACCTCCAAGCAAGAGAGGCCCCAGTCTCTAGCAGGTTTCTCTGCTGGATACTCCAACAACGTATTAGCATATTTTGCATTTAAAAAGGACTTGGAAAATGAATTAAATGATTGGCATGGTGTTTCAAAAGGTTCTTCCAAACTACTAGTAATTGTGTGGTTTTAAAATACACCATTCCCGCCTGAAATACCCCAGGCCTGGCAGCCAGCTTAATCAGGAGACGTTGTACCAGGCAGGGGCATATTTTAAGGCTCGTGATACCCAGTGATTGCCTGAACAGTACCTGGAGACTTGCTAAAGAGAACCTTGTCCTAGTTTTTCAGCAGAGCTGGCAGTTCATTTTCCTCCCTTACAGAGCTGATATTTACACCAATTTAAAACCTCTTTTTTTATGAAAGGGGCTGGATCAGCCCTGTAATCATCTACTGAGGCACCAGGCAGTGTAGACAGCATCCCAGCTCTGACGATGAGCTAAGTGAGGTGGAGCTGGGTGCTAGGTTGGTCACTTATGGCACTGCTGTGGCCAGGGGGGCTCAGGGCGGGGGGTGGGGGGAGCACGAGTGTGATGGAAGCTTCCAGAACATGCTTGGGAAAATGCTATTCTGGTCCAATCTCCTCACTTTTCAGGTGAAGGAGATGGAACCCAAAAAGACTATTGCTTGCCCAGGGTCACAGGCCCTTTTCACTCTTTCACGACAGTAGAATTCAGATCTCCTGACTCTTAATCCAGATTTGTTATTTTTTTCAAGTCCAGAGAAAAGAAAACTAATCAGGAGATCAGGGTGTGGGGTTGAGTAGGATTCCTAGGGAGAGAGGGGAAGTCTGAGATGGAGGAATTTAGGAATGACAAGCTATGGGAGAACCTCCGGCTTTTTAGAAAAACTGAGGGTTGTTATTCATTATTATAATTAATGATGATAATGATAAAGGTAATAATTGCTAACATTTGTGTGCTTTCTTGGAGCCAAGCACTGTGCCCGGTGCTGTACCTGTATTATCTCCTTTAATCCTCACACACCTCTGGGAAGCAGGTCAGTACTAACATAACCCTGTTTTACTGATGAGAAAACTGAGGCCCAGGGTGACCCAGATGAGACTTCAGAATCAGAATCTTTAGGGGAAAAAAGGAGAGAATCCATAAGCAAGTGATCGGGAAATAGTAGGATCGGGCCAACAGGCCCCTGGAAAGTATTAAGAACAGAGACAAGATGAGGGAGAAAAGAGCTGAAACAGAGGAGAGCACTGGCGGGCGGGGGGGGCAGCTAGAAGGTTCCGGTCAAGAGCGCAGTGTGAGGTGCAGTGTGCGCGGAACAAAGGGACCTCTGTGAAGTGGACGCTGATGTCTGTGGGGAGGGCAGCTCTGACCTCAGGGAAGAAACACAGACCTGGGCTCAGGAGGAATGAAGCAAAAATTCCTGTAGAGTGTGTGTGCGTGCGTGAGTGCGTGTGTGTCCTCCTCCTACACACATCCCTCCGGAGCGACTGCCGTAAGGGAGAGTGTGTCCTCAAACCAGCTCAGCCTGGGTCGTTGCGTGGGAAAAGAATGAGAGGACTGATCGAAAGAAAAACCGAAACCTGGGAAGACAGGGAAAGCCATGACTGACGTGTTGCCCCCAGTGTCCAACCGCGGAACTTCAGGAGACGCCCTCCCACAACACACCTGTTTGACGGAGAGCCGCCCGTGCTGTCATGAGATGACTGTGCAGGGTGTGTATGGGAGTGGATGCACGGAGGCAGCCCCAGTGCACGTGGGCCGAGGTGGACTATGGGATGGGGTGGGGGGCAGGGCAGTGCTGCCCCGAAGGGCTGCATGGTCTATTTCATCTTATATTTTTCCCACCCCTTCCTGAGGATGATGGATCATATATGTGAATGGGCTCCTGGATGACTATTCCAGGTTGTTCTCATTGGGAACATAAAGTACAGTGGGTTTGGGGTCTACCAGGGTCTTGTGGGCTGGCTTCTATTTTACACAGAGTATCCAGGAGATGGCAGATACTAATTCACTGATCCCACAAATTGAGGATATTGATCTTTTCTTAAACAGTCATTGAAATACTGCATTTCAGCAAAAAGTTAGAAAACATTTACTTAACTCTGCACCAGTGATTGCCTAGAATATTACACAACTATTTTAATGTTGGTTATGAGAACTGTGTAATGATAAGGGTAGATACTTGCATGGGACATTAGGTAAAATGAGGAATATATAAAGGGTATGTGTAGTAGAAGGACATTTTTTAAAGAATCTGGATATGCCTAAAGTCAGAGACGTTAAGTAACTTGCCCAGAGTCACACAGCTGTTGAGTGGCTGAGCCAGA
Source organism: Mesoplodon mirus (assembly GCF_964341445.2). Classification (NCBI taxonomy): domain Eukaryota; kingdom Metazoa; phylum Chordata; class Mammalia; order Artiodactyla; family Ziphiidae; genus Mesoplodon; species Mesoplodon mirus. Next base: position 16,150,517 of record NC_138992.1, on the reverse strand, counting down.
ATTCAACACAGACAGAGTGCATCCTCTTAATCACCACTACACTACAAAGGGCATCTTATGATACATCTTTAGCTCCAAATCTGCAAATCCAAAATCATTTGTTTGACTGCAGAATTCGCATGTAAGCAAGGCCCATTACCTTTTACTCTTGCTAAAGAACTTTAAGAACTTACAACAGTGGTTAGATTGGTTGGAACTGTACTTTTCAGAATTTATTTAACATGCTTATATTCCCTTTAGAAGGATATGCGCACATATACATTCATATAAATTAGGAAATAAGAATAAGAACAATATGAAAGCTCTCCCACCTTATTCTAGGAGCAGGGCAAGAGTCTCTCTATTTAAGCACTGTTGGGACTCTTAGTCCCTTTGGGCTGCTATAACAAAACGCCATAGACTGAGTCCATGGTGTTTTGGGTATACAGCTCATAAACAACAGAAACTTATTTCTCATAGTTCTGGAGGCTTAAAGTCCAAAATCCAGGGGCTGTCAGAGTCAGTATCTGGTGAGGACCCACTTCCTAGTTCATAGACGGCTGTCTTCTCGCTGTGTCCTCACATGGAGGAAGGGGCAAGGGAGCTCTCTGGGGTCTCTTTTGTAAAGGCACTAATCCCATTCATGAGGGCCCCATCCTTATGACCTAATTACCTCTCTAAGGCCCCAACCTCCTAATACCATCACCCTTGGGCATTAGGATTTAACATATAGATTTTGGTGGGGGCCACAAACATTCAGTATAGCAGGGACCAAACATAAAAGACTGGCTCCACCTTCCAGTGCTAAGGAACTTAGGGGTGGGACCAAATGTAGAAGCAAAGTCACGTTGAGGGCTCTGAGTGTTAAGAGTGCCAAAAGGATACAAAATAAATGACCTCAGTTGGAATTCAGCCTGACAGGTTTTCTGCATATAAAAGGTAAGTTTGGAGTGGCATTTTGAAGTAGCAATGGCCCCCAGACTGGCAGAAGGAATGGCATGGGCCAATTGTGAAGGGAAGTCTGTTGATGAGGAAGTGGGCTTGTCGTTCTAAACAGGGAGAACCTGCTCATGCCACGTCGAGGGGGACGGAAAGGGAGAAATTTCCCCCTACCCCTCTTGAGTTCTTTTGTCTGGTCTAATCATTAAATTGACACATGACCAATTAACAGGAGAAAAAGCCAATTTTATTCATAGGCATGGAGGTTCTGTAGAAACGGGATGCCCTCCCTCAAGTGACCAAAGCAGGCTGTTTATATATCACTTTTTGACAAAGAAGAAACAGTTCTTTGTGAAGATGGAACAAAACAAAGGGGCTTGTGCTTGGGGTAGCAGACTAATGAAGAAGTAACAAAGTTTGTTTCTATAGCGTTCTTAGCCTTGACTTTCCTAACTCTGGTGAGAAGGATGCTTTCTATCCTCCTGATATAGGGAGGGTACCTCCACGTGGGAGATTTATGCCCCACTTTCAGGGGGAAAGTGGGGATCAGAATGGGTTTTTTAAATGTCATTTCTTGCCACCAGCTGTTTCTCAAGTAACTTTAATTCAAAGTAATCAATACGTCACTGAGACGTATTGGGGGGCTGGCCTGCCCTACATAACGGGACTCTATCATGTGAAGTTTTGAATGTGACTGAACACGTAGAGGAAGTGCACCTGCAAAACCAGTACCAAACATCTCTTTGATCTTGGTTTTCGTATAAGCTAGCCTGACTCCAACCACAACAGCCTTCAGATGCCCACCACCCTTTCCAAAACAAGAACCGGTTCGGTAAGGTCACCTGCTGGTCACCCCATTTGCATTTGGTGGTCAGTGCTGGTCAGGGTGTAATTCAGCTAAATGAATTTTGCAAATTCCTGGTGATTTTACAGGCAGGAATGGAGGCCGAGAATTTGAGATTTTAAAAATGCATTTCAGAAATACCATCACCTTAGAGCTTCCTTTCGGTCCCTTGGGGTGGCCACCAAGTAAACAGCTTCATTTCCATCCCAGCTGGAGGTACAGAACGCAGCATTCACACTCACCAACAGATAAATGTCTCCTGTCCCTGGCAGTGCTTAATGGCTTTTAGTAGAGTTAAGGCTGGGAAGAAAGGAACTGACTTCCTCTTATTGGGTAAAATTGAAACCCCGAGGAGACGATTCCATTTCAGGCAGACCCTTTCCTTCTCAGATGACTCATCCACAGCCCAGCCAACTCCCTTTCAGCTCATTCAGGTAAAATGGAAGACAGAGGACAGAGGCCACCCGACCGGGCAGGCGGTGAGGGGGGCTGGTGAGCTGGGTGTTTGGGGTTTGTTAGCTGAGGATTTGCATTTCTAATAAGGGCCATGTCCTGGGGAGCTGCAGCCCAATGGCTGCGAGTGTCTTTTTTTTTTTTTTTTAATATATATAATTTTATTTTATTTTATTTTTAAATTTTCATTGGTGTATAATTGATTTACAATGTTGTGTTCCTTTCAGGTGTACAGCAAAGTGAATCTGTTCTTCATATACACATATCCACTCTTTTTTAGGTTCTTTTCCCATATAGGTCATTACAGAGTATTGAGTAGAGTTCCCTGTGCTATCCAGTAGGTCCTTATTGTGGCTGCGAGTCTCTTTAGCTCTCTAAGTGCTCTATTTTGCAGGGACCAAGGCAAGAGTCTTCAGCATGAATAAATAGCTGTGGAGAAGGAGGGGAAACAGTGGGATGGGGGAGTGAGTACCAGAAGCACTGAGCCTTTAAAATGGTATTGTAGCAAGACGCAGGGCTCCCTGGGGAAGTCCTCGCCAGCCTGTCCCTCACCTGCCCTCTGTCTGTGTAAGAGAAACTTATTAAATGGTACACTCCAAGATTTTGAGATTTGTTATTTCTCCAAAGAGAAGTCAGTAGGCATGTCTATCCCAGCATTATTTATACGGTAGAAAATTAGGAAGAGAAAAACAATGTCCAACAAGAGGTGAATGACAAAATAATTCAACGATTAAATAAATTCATTCTTAAGTAAATAAGTAGTAGAAATCCTTAAGTCAACAGCATGTCTATTAAGTCATGTGATTCTTTTCAATGTTAAGTGAAAAATGCAGGATACCTGTTGCACATAGAGTTTTTATTTCTTAAAAAACAGGCACACAGATGGAAACATAGCAAAATGTTAACGCAGTTATTCCTTAGACGTGGAATCAGAGATTGTTTCCTCTTCTCTTTCTAAGTTTCCTACAATGGAAATTTTTCTTTTTTTTCCGATCATAGAAGTTAGACGTCAAAGCAGGAAACTATCACATACACTCGTTTCCTTTTTTCTTTGTTTTCCTTCCTCTTTTAATCTCCTTGCACGAGAACCTCAGCTGTGCTGTCAGAGGGACCGTCGGTGTTTTGCCCGCCAGATATCGTATTGCTAGCAGGAAACAGAAAGCTGCAGGGGTATAAGGACGAGACCCGACGTTCCTAATCCCCCTCACCCGTCGTTCCCTCCTCCACGAGTCCAGCTAAACACTTCTTGAACTTGTTTATATTTTTAGCTGCTACAGCCTCTAGGGCCCAAGGAGTTCCCTGTGTTTTCCACCCTCGGTGTGAGGTGGCAGAGGCCTGCGCAATGGGTATCCTTAGGTGACCTCCTTTAGACTCCAAGGGTCCTCCCTGGTTTTGCGTTTCTAGGACTGAGCAAACAAAAGAAGAGCGGTGACTACACGTTCGCAATTAGCCAAGCACACGAAGAGACGGCATCGATTTTGTAGACTTGTTGAACTTGGTGTTGGAAGAGACCTCAGAAACCGTTTAGGCCAGTGTTTTCCTAAAAGTCCACGTAATGGGAGTCAGTATTCCAGAAACCAGTGGAAGCTGTACAGTACCCAGGATACAGTGGCACTGGCTGCCTAAAAATATTGTGGTGTGGTAGGGGCTTTGGGGGATTGTTTTGTTTTCACTCTGGGCTGGAAGTTGGTGACAATGGTTACTTTGGGGGTTTGGGGGTTTTGTTTTGTTTTGTTTTGTTTTGCGGTACGCGGGCCTCTCACTGTTGTGGCCTCTCCCGTTGCGGAGCACAGGGTGCGGACGTGCAGGCCCAGCGGCCATGGCTCACGGGCCCAGCCGCTCCGCGGCATGTGGGATCTTCCCGGACCGGGGCACGAACCCGTGTCCCCTGCATCGGCAGGCGGACTCTCAACTACTGCGCCACCAGGGAAGCCCTGTTACTTTGTTTTGATCAGAAAATTCAGCACTTACACAAATGCTTCGTTATTTTGTTAATGGAGAAACTAATTACTGTATGAGAGACAAAATCTTTTAAAATTTGGGGTGAGAGAAGGTGGACATTGGTGGGACTCAGCTAATCTGGGCCCACCTGCAAGGTGGTGAAGGCAGGAATATCCTGGCATGCCTGATGGATGAGAAAATGGACTGGAGAGCAGCTGCCTGACCCCGGCTAAGCAGGCTGGTGCATGGGGGCAGTGGCCGAGAATCCAGGGTGTCTACCCCGAAGGCCTGGGCTGCCTCCAGGGCACCCAATCTGCCTGTTTAAACCAAGTCCCTGAGTTGTGTTTCCTGTACTGCGAAAAATTCAGCAGACTTTGAATTTTTGCTCCAAATGTGATCTTTCTTTCCAGACTCAGTCCTGGGTCTAGAAAACGATTACTGTAATTGCCTTTCTAGATCCTCCCATATTTCCCAGCTGTGGAATACTGACTCGCAGGTTCAGAAGGTTCCAGTAGGAAAGTAGGTGGGCTCTGGAATCCGACAGCCTGGGTTCAAATCCTGCCTCCCCCACCCACGATCCCAGGTGTAACTTCTCTGAGTATCAGTTTTCCCAACTGTAAAATGGGAATGACGGTAGTATCTGCCGTAAGGGTCATTGCGAGGATTGAACAGCGTAATGAATGAGAAGTGCTTGCCTGGTTCCTGGCGCCCAGTACACACTGAGTAAAGATGAGTTGTCAGCCTCAACACCATCGTTGTTATTATCAGTTTTCCACGGGAAGACCGCAGCCAGGACCCAGAGCCAGCTTGGAACCTATTTTGCTTGGCTGGGCCGGGGGCATTCACTTTGCTAGCTGTGTCATTTGCTTTATCCTCCAGGGGAAAACAATCCACCAGTTCCTTATTCACCAGGTACCCATTTTAAAGGCCCTGAGAACTGACGTGGTATGGTCAAGGTCACCCTGCTCCTAGGGGCAGTGGGAGAAAGTTCCCGTCTCTAGAGCTCTTCACTCTGCCGTGCCCTGTTCCCTCTGGACACCTCCTTGGATCCTCCAGTCCAGAAGAGGGAGAAACAGGAGAAACAAATGACCAGATCCTCGGGAGCCCTAGTTTGGATCGCTATTTCCTGCGTACCTGCCACTTGCTTAGTGTCTTCCTTTATTCAGTAGATCTTGGTGCCGCTTTGGGTGGAGCTGAGGCTTCCTGTTTCACTTTCCTCCCCTCCTGACTGTGAAGGAACCACCAACCCCACCTGAGAGCCTTGGTCCCTGGGGTGGATGATAGACACGCTGGGGACCTGTAGGAGGGCCAGGAGTCGGCTGGTGGCTTCTGGCTGGTTTGAAGCCCTTGTCCCCACTATGCTTGCCCCAGTGGGGTGTTACAGGAATTCTCTGAGGCACGTGCCCCCCTGAAAAGGCCCTTCCAGGTCTCTAAGGCCCCTCTGACCAGAAGCCTCCCTACCCGAATCAGCCACTTCCTGAGCACACCTTTGAAATGTAGACATTCTGGGGCCACAAAGCTGAACGAGCTTTACTTCCTGCCTTCACGGGTGGGGAAAGTCAGGCCCAGACTGTGAACCAAATGACCGGGGATTCTTGTACCCACAGGGTTTTGGGGGCCGGTGTTCCAGGCAGAGCGGTGCCCGAGCAGAGGCACTGAGGCGTGACCTTGCACTCGGCGTGGAGCTGAGCGCTTCCTTGTTCTCCAGTTGCCTTGAGTGTGTTTCTTCTGCCTCAGCTAGATGGTAAGTGCTTCTAGGCAAGAGGTCATAGTGAACCCTGCTCCTTCTTCTCTAGCCCCTGTGCTTGTGGGGGTGATGGACAGCTTGGAAAGCACCTTTGCCTGACTCATCAGCTACTGACCTTCTCAGCAGCTTTGTGCCGTCAGATTTTATCCCCATTTTACAGATATGGCAACTGAGGCCTTGAGAGGGTGACTTGATGGCTCAGCTACTCAGTGACTGAGTCTAGATTTGCACTCAGGTCTGAGGTCTAACTCCAACTCCTCCCTAGATCTCACCCTCGTGGTCAACACTGAGGGAATGCGCGTGGATTCAGTGCTCGGCGCAGAGAGAGATGCTGAGAGGGAGGGAACACGTGAGCATGAGCTTGTGGGGCTCGGTGGAAAGGGCGCTGGCTCTGGAAGGGAGACCCCTGGCTCAAGTCCCAGCTCTTCCAAGCATGAGCTGCATGGACTTAGAATAGTCACTTCTCTTTGGAGCTCAGTTTCCCTGGATGGAAAATGAGAAGATGGTAGGAGATTCCATCTCATAAATCTATAGAACTATGAACACTTTGGTCTTCAGTGCTTTCTTACATCTCAGTGCCCCCAGCTCTGCCAGGCCTGCACTCCCAGTCCCTTCCCAGGAACCCCCATCCCTGGGTCTTTTCCAGCCTCTGTGCTCCCCTCTCCCCAACAAACCCAACCTCTAGCTCAGTGGAATCACCTGAGGAGCCTGTTAAAATGCTGACTCCCAGGCAGCTTCCCAGAACCTGATGACTCTGAGTCCCTGGGAGATGGGCCCGGGAACCTGCATTTCTCCTCTAAACACTCCCAGGAAATTCTGCTCACCAGCCAGACTTGGCAGTTATTGCTGAGCTCAATAGTTCTCCAACTTTGGCAGGCATCAGAGTCACGGGGCGGGGGTGTGAAATGACTGGGCACCACCCCCAGAATTTCTGATTCAGTAGTTCAGAAGGGGGTCCACACATGCGCACTTCAAACGAATTCCCAGGTGATGCAGGGAACCACACTTGGAGAACCACTGCCCTAACTCACTTCCCAAGCCAGCCAGCAAAGGCATCTCTACTTGTGGGCGATGGCCGGGGTGGAGCAGTCCTGTCAGCACATGAACTTTTAACAGAGACCTTCGAAATTATTGCGATATTATAATAACCGCTACCATTTAGTATGATACGCGCTACATGCCAGGCCCTGTGCTAGATGTCTACGATCCATGTCTCTCATTATTATATAGGGTTTGCAGATTCAAAAACAAAGGATGAGATGAAGTGATCATCTAAGATTGCACTTGCTACAAATACCACGAGGACTTTCTAGAGGAAAGCTCGGGCTACTTTCTTTACCCCATGAGGCCTGTCTTTGCTGTCTCTGCCTGGAGTGTCGGGAGAGTTTCCAGCCAGGTTCAGAGAGGAGTCACCACCCAGGTTGGGGGTGGGCTTTTGGTTGGAGGAGGCTTTCATTAGTTCCCCACAAATTGTACCCTGCCGGTGGTGGCCCCTGGCTCACACCTGCGGGACAGCCTGCTTGCTACTCTTCTCGTTTCACCCACTTTGAAAGGACCCCTCGGGTAAGCGGGGACCGTTGCAGCTCTAGCCGACTGAGCTCCTGGGGTGAAAACGGTGGTCTGCTGCTGGATCCCAACCTGCCGGGGTTCTGCGTGGGTTCTGGCCTGGCCAACGTTCTGTTTGCCTGTAAGCGCCCTGGAATAGAACTGTTGGTGCCGGATCCCAGGGAACAGATAGCAGTGGACAAGGTTGAGCTATGACTTCAACTCTCCCAGCTGGTGCGTCTTAGTGGGGGAGCTTCTTTCCCTCTAACATGTGAAAATTGGCCTGTTGTTTAATAGGAAGCTCACTGATTTGTGCAAACATATAAAATACAGAGTAACTAGGAAATACAAGTGGCCATGAGGGCTTTTTCCACACTTAGCTCTTTAATCTTACCATTCGTCAACACGGACACACACTCACATACAACACAGATCATGCTTGTGTGTGTGTGTATGTGTGTTTTGTTTTGTTTTCCGTTTTTTTTTTTTAATTTATTTTATTTATTTATTTTTGGCTGCGTTGGGTCTTCGTTGCTGCATCGGGCTTTCCCTAGCTGCGGCGAGCGGGGGCTACTCTTCGTTGCGGTGCGCGAGCTTCTCATTGTGGTGGCCTCTCTTGTTGCGGAGCACGGGCTCTAGGTGCCTGGGCCTCAGTAATTGTGGCACATGGGCCCAGCTGCTCCGCGGCATGTGGGATCCTCCCGGGCCAGGGCTCGAACCCATGTCCCCTGCATTGGCAGGTGGACTCCCAACCACTGCACCACCAGGGAAGCCCTGTTTTCAGTTATTTTTATGTCTGGCAGGGATCTCAAGTTTTTCAAGCCATCCATACCTTTTGGGCGGCATCTCCTACTTATACCTGTTCTCTTCCCTCTGCAAAGAAAAGGAAGGAAGGGAGAGAGGGAGGGAGGGAGGGAGGGAGGAGGGAATAAATGAAGGAACTGCCCTCAAACACTGATCCACTGGCGTGGCCGGAGCCCCCCATACAGTGGCCTCGGCGTGCTATCCTTTCTGGTTTAAGAGGACAGACGTGCATAGGTCCTGCACAAGCTCCGTCCGCACCCTTGAAGGCAGCTTGGTGGAGTCTACTGACATTGGAATTGGCGTCGAAAGTCAATAGCTCTGGTCCAGGATCTGCCACTCAACCATGGCACCTTCTCCCAGCCTCCCATGGCCAGTCTGACTTACCCGTCTCCTCAGGGAGGTGGTGATAGGAAAAGAGATCATGGATCTGAGAGCACCCCTCCAGTCTGAGAGCTGGATGAAATTCTAGGAATCTAGATGTTTTACTTTACTAATGAGAAACCCGAGGCCCAGAGGGAGGAGGTAACTTGCAGGAAGCTGCACAGCGAGTTCTGGGGCACTAGAGAACTGACAGTAGAAGGAGGGTATTGCCCTGGTGGTCCTGTTGCTATTTCCATCTGAGTGATTGTTTTGCAAACAGTGAGTGAAGTGACAGGAAAACTTCTCTGGGAATCTCTCTGGCCAGAGCACCTTCTCTGCCTCTCTGTCTGTCTCTCAGACACACACAGACACATGCAGGCACACACACATTTCTCGGTGTAAATAACAAAAAGGCAGTGACTACCCTTTACAGGAGAGACTTCTACTCTTTTTCACTGATTATGGGGAAAACTGTTGGGCATCATGTAACTTTGCAAGATAGAACGTAAGACTCGGAGGAGTGAAGCTTGAAGTTAAGGAGAATCTACTGCCCCAAATCCCTTGCATCCATAGGGCTTGGTGGCCTTGTACTTGCCTAAACCCCCATCCCCCAATTATCCCTCTTCCCCTTTCACAGAGAGACACATTCCTGGTTCTCCCGCCCGCAACATACATAGGGTAGAACAAAAGAACATGGGCTATTAAAATAGACAGAGGATTGGACATTTCTCATTAGTGGTGTGCCCTTGGGTAAGTTACTTAAGCTCTCTGAGCTTCACCTTCCTCGTCTGGACAATTATAACACGTCTTAATGTTGCTGTCAGGATTAACAAAGGTAAAGCATTAAAAGTGTTTAATACAGGGACTGGTACAAAGTAGGGGCTTAATAAACATTATCTGCTGCTACTGAAAATGTTGGAGAGATGTTGAAGATCACATTCTTGCATCATTTTCGTGAGAGAATGAACTGGTTCATCATTTAAATGAGATCTCTCTCTAGGCCTCTGGCAATCTGACTGCATAGTTAAAACTTTGATTTTCTGCCCTGGGAAGAACAAATATTGTCGAGGTTTTAAGCACACCGTAGCTGGGCTGTTATCTTTGGAATACCAAGATGCTGGCATGGTAGTTTTCAGTACTACCTTGTGCATATAAATATCCTTATATCTGAAAAGGATATAAAATTGCAAACAATGAAAGATATCAATGAACTGGAAACCATGAAAACAAGAGTCAAAACACAAAAGCCCAATTATAATGGAATAGAGGTTACACTGTGCTGCATTTTCTGGTTTACAGAGCAGTTTTAGGTATTCCCCACCCCTAGTGGCCTCACAACTGTCCTGGAAGGTAGGTATGATTCTGCCCAGTCCTCGGGGGAGAGAAGACAGTTTCAGGCTGATGCTGAGTGGGAAGGACAGTCAGGAACCGCATCCCACTGGGCCTTGTAGGATTTGGTAAAGAAATTTGGATTGTTCTGAGTTCAGTGTGCTTAAGCAGAAAAGTACTGCAATCTTATCTACATTTTTAGAAGATCTCTTGGTAGAGAGGGGAGAGAGCAGAAGTGGAACCAAGGAGGCCACTTGGGAGGTGGCTTTGGAAGTTCAGGCAAGAAATGATACAGCGTTCACGGAGATAAAGAGAAGGTGGGTCAGAGAGTGGAGGTCACAAGATGGCCTTAGGGTGGGTTGGCTGTGGATGTTGATGAAGATGGAGAACCAAGGATGGCTTCCAGCTTCCCACTGGGTTGATGGGCGGTTGACGGTGGGGACATCTGTGGAGGAACACGTTTCAGAGGTGAGGGGGAGGGGCCAATCAGGGGCTCTACTTGCGTTTGTTTTTCGAAGGAGAGTATCTTATTCCAAACACTGGGCCGTCTGATGGCAGAGAGCAGGTCGTATTCACTTGCTGCTGGGCATTGAATAAATGCTTTATGTGAGCTGGGTGCACTCAGGTCCACCCTGGGCAGCCGGTCTGTGAAACATGCTGCCGATGGCAAGGTGCTGTGTTCCTTCTGCCACCAAGGAACCAGAAAGCCATTAATGACCCCTTCTGAGAACGTTGTGGCCCGTACAAGAAACAAACAAAAACCCCCATGTCCTGCCTTCTTGTGTTTCAGGCTTTGGGTAACTTTTTCTTTTGCCAGTCTCCACGGGATCTTTCCTCTGCTAATGTTTGAAAGTGATGCTTTTTTTTTTTTTAGTGTTGTACTCAGGCCTTAAATAACCTTTACCCTGAGGTAGATGAAGCCTAGTAAAATGCTAATAACATCGACAACAATAATGAGCCTTGGTGGAGTGTCATTTAATTAAAAGACCTCTCTTATATGCGTTATTTGATTTTAGCCTCCAGACAATCTCTGAGGTGAGATAAACAGCATGTTAAGCTCTGAGAGGCGGAGGACTACAGTAGCCAAGAGCGTGTAAAAGTGAGGTAACTATGGCATGGCTAGATTAAAAGAGTTGAGGTCCTTGGGGCTTCCCTGGTGGCGCAGTGGTTGAGGATCCGCCTGCCGATGCAGGGGACACGGGTTCGTGCCCCGGTCCGGGAAGATCCCACATGCCGCGGAGCGGCTGGGCCCGCGAGCCATGGCCGCTGAGCCTGCGCGTCCGGAGCCTGTGCTCCGCAACGGGAGAGGCCACAACAGTGAGAGGCCCGCATACCGCAAAAAAAAAAAAAAAAGAGTTGAGGTCCTTGGAACGGGGCTGGCTGGTGAACAGTAGCTATTGCTGTTTGTCTGGTTAGTTTCTAGATAGAGAAACTGAGGCACAATGCAACTGCGTCGTACACGCTCAGCAGTGGAATCAACTCCGAGCTGTGTAGGATGTGCGGTATTTCTGGATGCCACGCTCAGAAGGGATCCGAAGTGATGGTCGTTAGGCGGGAAGGCTGCTGCCGGGCCTGGATCCCTTTGAAATTCTCCTCCCCCATCCCCCCTTCTCTCCCTTGCAAGTCCCCATCCCCCGTGAGGTGGGTTGAACACACCATCCAGGACCGCTCGGAGCCTGTCCCCCCTCCTCCCTGCCTCCTGCCCCTGTGCCCCCTGCCCTCTGCCGCTCATCTTCCCGTGGGCCCCATTCTTTGAAGTGGGGTTCAGACCCCGCCTCCACTCCCTCCTTCCCTGACCCCCGCCCTCACGGCACCCTTCTCCAGCCATCCCGGGCCCCACCCCTACCATCCCAGATGACTCCACAGATGTGAGTCTTGGCTCCCGCACTGGGTAGAGGGAGACAGAGGCCTCGCCTTGTACCTTGTGACTCTCCAGCTCCCATGTGCCTGGCCAGGGCCACACCCAGAGCAGGTGCCATGACATTATACAACTGACTTTTAGAAAACAATAAAAATAATCATGCCCAGCACCCACCTATGCAAAGGGGTGGTGCGTTCACCCAGGTCATCCCTTTGGGAAGTTTACCCCTTATTCCCAAGGTGGCTCCCTGGCTCGGAACCTCCGAGACCCCCAAGAACATTCGAGAACGTCCCCCAACACCGCACTGTTCTCCTTGGTGTTGGCCAATCTCTGCCCTTTGAGGGTGGCTCCACGGCTCACATCTGTGGAACCAGGACTGTGACGCCCCTTAGAAATACAGCTGTCGAGGAAGGGTGGTCTGAATCAGGGGCAATTAAACGATAATGCGAGCAGTTTTACGCCTTGCCTTGTAACCTGACTCTGAAGACAGCTCCAGAGGAAGGCTTCCACACACGTCTTGGGCATCGTGGAGATGAACGTGCAGGCTCTGCCATGGGGACCTCGTTGAGACAGTGGTTCGCTTTGGGCTGGCTCACTTCTGTGACTGTGTTTAAAATTTGTCCTCAAAGAGGAATGAACGAGTGTACGAGTGTGTGTTGGATCGGAAGAACAACGTGTGTTGTTGTGCTTGTGTACGTGTGTGCCTTAGGGGAGAGAGCGGGGCCTGCTGAGCCCCCTGGGCCCCCGGAGGCCAGCCAGCCCGGGGGAGACAGCCCTGTTTTTGCAGCAGCCATAGCAGTCATCCCTTTGCCCCTTGCCTCCCTTTCCCCCAGCCCCCACATTTGTTCCAGCCCGCTGGCTCCCTCCAGCGACCTGAATGTCATGATTGTATTCTTCATAAATAGAACACCTCCCCCTGCCCCTGATTCCCACCCCAACCCGGAAACTAACTGCCCTCCCCTCATTAGGTGCTCTAAGGACGCGGTTCTGTGTGGGAAGAGGCCTGGGCCCTCTTCACAGGCCCTGTTTGTTGCAGGTCCCACTGTCCATCTCTCTTAAAATGATGAAGCTTTGACAAGGCAGGAGGCGGGGGGTTGGGGGTGGAAAGGGAGGGAGGATGTTTTCCCCGGATTCCCAATATTTGGGTTTTGTCCGGTAAAATATTTTCCCGGGCATCAGCGGGAGAGGAAATGGACAATCTCTGTTTCTTCAGAGACTGATTTTAGCTGCTGGCAGAGGTTCAGGGGCGGCCAGTGTACCCTGCCCCAGCACCCCTCCCTTTTCAATCCTCGTGTCCCCGGTACGGAGGGAGCCAAGAGGTTTTCAGTGTCAGTATCACAGAAAGAGGAGGTGGTTTTGAAATCCAGATCATATGCCTTCCCTGAGTGACTGTTGTGAATCTTGGTGCCACTGAAATCTGTTGAGTGAGGCCGCCAGCCCGCCAGGGTGTCTCTGGGGCCACTTGTACATGGACCCAGCAGCTGTAAACTGGAATCACCAGATTGGATGGGATTCCCAGCAAAGCCCTGGATGCATGTGGTGGCTGCCAAGAAGCATTAGAGGGTCTGGACAAGGGCCTTTCTGGATTTTTCAAAGTGGAGAGGTGGGGATTGAGAGTGGGAAAGGCATCTGGCCTCCCTGCTAGAGACTCAAGGGAGCCTGGTACTGCCTTTCACCAGCTGTGCTCCTTGGTGTGGCCTTGAGGCTCTGACCTCCATTTCCTCCTTGGAGACACAGGGTGAACAATACTCACCTACCAAGTGAGCCGCTCTGGAGGCAAACATTGCCAGCTGTGCTATTTGCTTGCTGTGTGACTTTGAGCAAGTTACGTTATATCTCTGTGCCTGGTTTTCCTTGTTATGTTGGTTTCCTGTGATTGCCATAACAGAGGACCACAAACTTGATGACTTAAAACAACAAAAATTTGATCTCTCACAGTGCTGGAGGCCAGAAGTCCAAAATCAACAGTTAGCAGGACCCTGCTCTCTCTAAAGACTAGGAGAACATCCTTCCTTGCTTCTTCCAGCTTCTAGAAGTTGTTGGTATTCTGTGTGGCTGCATCACTCCCATCTCCACCTCTGCCTTCACATCACCCTCTCGTCTGTCTGTGGGTTTCTTCTCCAGATGTTTCTTGTTAGGATACTTGCCATTGAATTCAGGGCCCATTTGGATAAGCCAGGGTGATCTCATCTTGAGATCCTTTACTTAGTTACACCTACGAAGACTCTTTTCAAATAAGGTCACATTGGCAGACTCTGGGGACTAGGACATAGACATATCATTTGTGGGGGGAGGGCACAATTCAACCCACTACACTGGTTTATTAAATGAGGATGATAATGGAAATCCCATTATGGAGACTACACAAGTTTATACGTCTAAAGTCCTTTGAGCTGTGCCTAGCACACAGCAAACACTCAGTGTTTGCTTTTGTCATAATCCTCAGCAAGCCATCATTTCATAATCACCATCATCATCACCACCATCACCATCACCACCACCATCACCACCCCCATCACCACCATCACCACCATCACCATCACCATTACCATTATCACCACCATCATCATCATCATCCCTAACATTTGTGAAGAGGCTTCCCAAACTGAACACGTCTAAAATTAACTCTTGACTCTCATTCTTCAACTTCTCAGTAAATAGTTACCTCTGTTTACTCCATCCTTTAAATAACCCTGGTTTCCTCTTTTTCTCTCACACCTCATTCCATCTATAAGTCCTGTCTATTCTGCCTTCAAAACAGATCCCCAGTGTGACCACCGTCTTTCAGTACCACCACGTTGCACCCCTCCAGGGGACGCCCTCCCCATTTTGGTGGCTGTGAATGGCACCTCTGGAGTCTTATATTCAGCGCCGTGGTGCTGCTTCCTGCCACCTCCACCCCCGTCCCCCAGTTCAAGCCCCATCGTCTCTCACGTGGGTCACTGCAGTCACCGTTGGCTGTCCTCTCAGCTCGTCCCTTAGGTGCCGCCCCTCCCTCACTTCACGCACGCACCCCCGACTGTCTCCTCTCCTCACAGCTGCTTCTTAAAAACACAGGTCAGATTGTCACTTGCCTGCTCCAAACCCTCCAATGGTTCCCCCATCTCACTCAGAGCAAAAGCCAAAGTCCTTATGGTAACCCCCAGGCCCACGTGATCACCTTCCTCTCTGCCACCAGCCTTGAACAAAACACACACACACACACACACACATTTGCATTTGTGTTTGCTACTTTCTCAGCCTAGAACTCTTTTCCCAGCTATCTTTGTGGTTTTCTGCCTCATTTCATTCAGTCTGTGCTTAAAAGACACGCTGTCACGGAGGCCTTCCCTGCCCACCGCAGGGTCGTCACTCAGCCGGCATCCCCACAAATCTCCATCCTCTCAACCTGTCTTTTTCAAAACACAGCTTGCTACCTGGCACCAGATGTCTATTTGCTTGTGGCATTGTGCGCTTTCCCCCATCACGCTCAAGTCTGTGAAGGGAGAAACTGTGTTTTGATGGCTGCTGGGTCCTCAGCCCCAAGCACATGTTAAGCACATGAGAAGCACTTTCTGGACGAGGGAATGATTACAGGCTGGGCTCTGGCTCTGCACGCATCCTCCTGCTTTCCCAGCAACCAGTGATGTCGGTGTGGTCACACCCTCATTTTGTCCGGGGCACAGACACAGTAAATAAATGTCCTGGGCTACCCAACGAGGGAAGGGCAGCAGCAGGATCTGAACCAGCTCGGCTCCTGCCAGAACCCACTTTCCGAATCACCATCTGTCATGAGACAGAAATGAGAGACTGTGGTGACAGACCTTTGGAAACAGAAACGCACGACATGAATGTACCAGGACGACAATAGCCGAGCCCAGCACGTCTAAGCTGATTGCTCCAGATTTGCTCTGGGTCTCCTTCCCGTTTAATGCTTTCAACTGTGAGAGCTCTTTTTGCTGCCTCCCCTGATGGTACAATGGGGGTAAGGGGGTAAGAAGGGTGTCCGTGAGGCACTATTGCTCTATTCAGTTCCTGTCAGACTTCAGTGGCCCGGAATGTTCTGGAAATGGGGCATGCAGGCTGCGTGAATGTGCCCTTTATTCCAAAAACAGGTCAGTCCATTTTCCGCCTTTAGTAAACATGGTGTGTTGATAAGAATCAAATATTTCAGCGTGGGACCATGCAAAGATGCATTCTCAGCTCTACCACTGAGATAACCTGTGCCCTTAAATAGTAATATACCTCTTATTCCCTGCGTCTTACCAGCTGTTAGAGACATTCCAAGTGCTTTATGCATATTAACTCATTTAGTTCCCCAACCAATCATGGGAATAAGTACTCTTATTAACCCCAGTAATCCTAGTCACAGAAACACAGAGATGTTGAATAACTTGACCAAAATCATACAGCTCACGATCGGCGGAGCCGGGATGTGAACGCAGGCCGTATGTCTCCTGAGGATGGGTTTTAACCAGCTCTCTTTTGTGACTCTCAGCTTCATCTGTAAATTGTGGGGAATGCATTCAATCATATTTTCAGCTTGAAAAATCTATGCTTGTAAGGCTGAGAACATGGTAGTAGTTTTGAGTCATTGGTATGAGTGCAAGAAGTATAGGTGACTGGGATGCAGCAGGATCAAGGCTATCACAGGAAGGTCCACGATCTGGGCTTCATTTCCATCAGGTTCTCTCTTGTGTCTTGCTGTCCTGTCATTTGCTACTTTTCTTGCCTTGATTGTTTGTAGAAATAAGAGCCCGCAGGTGCTCATCTATCCCCAGACATCCTTCCCCTCTGTGTGATAAAAAAAAAATCTATGAAACCCATATGGTCCTCTGGCATTGATTAACTTTAAAAGCACTCTCACATCTCTGTTCTCACTTGATTCACATAGAGACCCTGTGTGGACAGGCAGGGAGAGTCCCATTTTACAGACGAGGAAATAGAGGTTGAGAAGGCTGATCTTAAGGTTGCGTTTATCTCCTCCTATCTCCTCTGAGTATTTCCTGGGTCCTTCCTCAGGGTTTTTCTCACTTTACTGTAATAATCTTAGCAAACAGAGTCTTCGGTTGCTCCCAGCCACCTCCTACACTGTTGTCACCACTAGATTAGTAATAAGTTCCTGTCAGAATGGTGGCCATCCTTTACTGAGTACCTTTGATGTGCCAGGAGCTGTGCTAGGGGCTTTTCACATTTTACGTCCTTCTAATCCCCACAATAACCCCTTTGAGATATATAGCATTATGACTCCCATTTCACAGATGAGGTGCCTGAGACCACACAGCCCCAGGGTGACACGTGCGTATAGTCACACAACAAGGAGGTGGTAAACCCAGGTTCTGCATGCATTGACACAGATTGTCCGGTGACCCCTCCCTGGTTAAAGCCTACCGGGACTGCTGGTCATGACTCCTGGACAGGACGATGTCCAAACTCCTTGTCGTGGTGTACAGGGCCTCCCTGTGCCCACGGCACCTACCCTCCAGCCCACGTCCTAGCCCCTCCACCTTCACTCTCAGCCACACTCAACTACCAGCTGCTCCCCGCTCAGGCCATGCCCTTGCTCTGGACCTCGCCTCTCTGCTGCCCTCCTTGGAAGGCACACTCCTTCCCCTTCTGACTGGTGATTTCCCATCCATCCTCCACGCACCAGGCCAAAGCCACCTTCTCCATGCAGCCTCCTCTGAGCCACCATCTCCCATGCCCTTCTCCCTGCCCAGCATCACTCTGCCCCAGGGCACCCTGAACCACACCCCATTGCAGCATAGCTCACCCGGCGTCACTGGCACCTAACATAGCCCGCAGATAGAGGGACAAAGGACAGCAGGGAGCAGGGTGGCTTGTGGAAGCACCGGACAATGTGTGCCCCGCCTAAGAGCATTCTGATTCCTTGTGGGTTTTTTTAAAACACACGCCAGCCCAACAAAACAACTTGGTGGCTGGTGTTTGAACCATGGGCCACCAGTCTGAGACTCTTGGGAGCTCCTCGGGATTCTTGTGCTTCTCTCGGTTGTCACTACTTAAATGAGGGAGGGAGGGAAGGAGGGGAGGAAAAAAGGAAGAATTTACCTTCCTAGACCTGGCAATTGGCTTCCGTAAAACATGGTGTATTAATTAGTCTGCTCAAGCTGCCATAACAAAATACCATAGATTGGGTGGCTTAAACGTCAGAAATGTGTTTTCTTACAGTTTCTGGAGGCTGGAAGTCCAAGATCAAGGTTCCAGCCAATTCTGTTTCTGGTGATGACTCTCTTCCTCACTTGCAAATGGCCACCTTCTTGCTGTGTCCTCACATGGCCTTTCCTCGGTGTGTGCACTCGGAGAGAACAAGCTCTCTGCTGTCTCTTCTTATAAGGACACTAATTATATGGGGTGAGGGCCCCATTGCTATGACCTCATTTAACCTCCCTTAGAGGTCTCACCTCCAAATACATTCACACTGGGGGTTAAGGCTCCAACATGTAAATTTGGGGAGTGGAGGACAAACATTCAGTCCATAACACATGGCATCCCAGATCATTCAATCCACAAGTCTTTCCTGTGTCCTCACTATGGGGATTCTGAAAACATTGAAGGCAAACAGCAGAGTCCAGTGGTCAAAAGCACGAGCTTTCATATCAGGCAAATTCAAGTTTGATACTTAGCTCCACCGCTTACTGGCCAGGTGACCTTAGACAACCTATGCAATTTCTCTGAGCCTTGCACTCCTCACTGTGAAAGGAGGACAATGACACCAACCACCCAGGGTTTGTTTGAGGGTTAAGCAAGATCCATGCACATCCACCATGCCCAGCAGCATTCATGACCGCCCTGGAGAAACAGTTAGTGAGCACATCCTCCATGCTAGGCTCTCTGCTGGGTGCTGGGGAGCCGGTGGTGAGCAGGACAGAGCAGATCCCTTGTTCTTATTCTTCCTTGAAGAGCCAGATAATAAACAAGGAATTATGTGATCAGATAGCAAACACGTCGTCATTTGAGAATGGGACATGGGCCATAAGGAAATAAAAGAAGCAGAAGGCAGCAGGGGAGGAAAGGCCTCACTGGGGAGGTAACTTTGACAAGAAGCTGAGGGCCATTCAAAGACTCGGGGCAGAGTATTCCAGGTGGGGGAGTAGCAATCATGAAGGCCTGAAGGTGGGCACCCTCAGTGCCCGTGGTATTCATTCTGATAGCTGTGGTCCTATTGCACGTGGTCCCACCCTCAGAGGCCACCACCCTGGGGGGACACAGGACCTCTGCCCAGCCCTCCAGGGAGGGAGCAGGGCCCAGACGAACCCGGCTTTCAGAGGGGAGCAGCACCTTGAGAGCTGGAGTGCTGGGAAACGGACAGCAGCGGAGGAGGAGGATGTGGCGTTTGGTGGGGGGGGTGGGGAACGAGCATCCCGGGGGAGAGGGGAGTTTGGTCGAAGAGCCTGGTGTCTGAGGGACCCTGGGAGACTGCCCAGGCCTGAGCTGATTCTGAGAGCAATGCCAGGCCGGGAGCCTAAGGCACCACGTGGATGACCTCAGCGTGAGCTGATAAGGGCAGCAGCCCTCACTGTCACGGCGGGGTGGGCGGGTTTCCCCACTCAAGAGGCAGGGCCCCGGGCAAGAATCCAGTGCTGTGAGTCACAACCAGATGTACATCTTGTCAGGGAGAGCCATGGCTGCGGAGAACTGGTCATGGTTTCCTGGAAACTTCCTCAGTGTGGAGCAGGGGCACTCTGAGGATAGGTGCCAGCCAGGGCAGAGAGAGGAGACCGTGCTTGGGGGCTGGGCCAGGGCTGCGCTGTCGGGACTGTGGCCGAGCTTTCTGGGGCCAATGGGGGCCAGAGGACTAGCTGAGGTCTGAGCCTGATGCCCGTGGACCAGCTGAGGCACGTCTCCCTTTCCACAATGTACCTGGAGTTTCCTGGCCTTCTGACACAGGTCAGCATGCCCTTTGAGGTGTGGATGTGGGAAGAGCAGCTAGACTGGGAGATGGGACCCCTGCATCCTCATCCCACAAACTTGGATTCAAATCCAAGGACTTGCACAAGCCCAGCTTCTCCAGCCCTTGGTTCTCTCAGCTACAAATGGATAGGATAAATTGGGAGCTCTCCAAGGTTCCGCCCAGCTGGACTATTCAGGCAGTTCCTTCATGTTCCTCCCTGTAGATGGGAGAAACTGAGGCCCAAGAGCAAGAGACCTGATCTGAGCCAGCCCATTTGGAGGTGGGACTGGAGCTCTAGCTTTGGCCAGAGCTGCACTCCTCCCCCGCTTGCTCCAGCGTCCTGCCTTCTCTCCCCGATCTCCTTCCTGGACACCTCTTTCCCTCCTTCCCCTCTGCCTGTGTGCCTCACCTGCCAGACATGGAGATTCAGCCTTTCCTGGGGTGGGTGGGTCCCAAGTCAGAACCAAGATGAGAACTCCCAGGGCCATCAGCCATCTGTCTGTACTCACCGGGATAAGGGAGCAGGACCTCCTCCCGCCAGCTTCTGTCTGAATGCTACACATCCTTCAATCCAACTCAAATGGCACCTCCACCAGGAAGCCTTCCAGATCACCCCAGCCAGAGTCATCACCTAAGCAAGGCTTCCCCATGCATCCCACTTTATAATCCTGCTGGTGCCATTTTTACTTACTTGTATTGTAATTATCTGTGCATACATCATAGCTCCTCTACACAATTCCAAGCTCAAATTGCCTCCATTTTGCCCATGCCTATCACCAGCCTCCTCTTTGACATCTGTTGCGGTGTTCGTATTCTAAGTGTTGGGTAGATATTTGTGGAATAAGTGGAGTTTTCTTTCTTCTATGTGAAAAGATTCTTTCCTTTCAGAATGAATGGTCAGATGTGTAAAGGCGTCTGTTCTAGAGCTGCACTGGGTGGAATCTTAGCTCCACCATCTACACACGGTGAGACCTTGGACAGATTACTAACACTTGTGCCTCAGTTTCCTCACTGGTAAAATGAGGATAAGTCATAACCCCCTACCTCACAGGGTGGCTGTGGAGACTAAATGAGTCATGTTTGTCAAGTGCTTGATGTCATGCCCAGCATAGACTTGATTTAATAAGTGAAGTGAGATTCTGGCAATCCAATATGCAAATTTTTGTTTGATTTTTTGAAAAAATATTATACCGCCTTACAGAATTCAAGCTTAGCTTTAGGTAGTTGCCAGATCCTTTCCAATCCTTGCATTCACAGAACCTGCACTGGGTATTCACTGCCATCTGCACAGCCTCCCCGGCTACACTGGCTCGGAGCAGGGGGCAGGGCAGGGAGAGAAGAGCCGTCTCTGGCGTAACTGCTCGCCAGCTCGGGGCTAGCAGCCACATTAAGCGCTCTTACTCAATTCATGTGACTCGACAAATTTGGAATGTGTTAGCGAGAGAGAGTTTTTCCAGCTATGAGTCAGTACATTTATGCGCTCTCACACACACATTTAAAAATTTTAAGAAGAAAGAGACTTCAGCAAGAATCCTTTATGAGTGCAAAGTGGAAATCTCCGGAAACTGTATTTTGACCCTGAAGGCAAGTAATACTTAAGATATTTAATAAAGGGTTCGAAACAAGAGTTGAGGAGAGAAAACACAGCTAGCTGCCTTTTCCTTCTGTATTCTCAGCTGCTGCATTGCACATAGGAGGACCCGATGTACATGGGTTTATAAAGCACCTCCTGGATTCCCTGATTTATACTCAACATAGTGGGGAAAGAAATATGTGAAAGAAGGGAGGCATAACCAGCATTTATTAAGAAGCTATTATGTGCCAGATAATCGGGGCTGGGGTCGGGGTACATGTCCCAAGTTCAAGAGGCAGTGTGGGGGAAAATGGAATGCTTGTATTCAGACGCGCTTGGGTTCAAACCTCAGCCTACTTTCGTAATATTATCTAAGACCCCTCTTCTCCCATTTTATGGATGACAAAACTAAGGCTCAGAGAAGAGAAAATAATTTGTCTGTGGGCACAGAGCTCTTAAATGGTAGAAATCGTATTCTAAACTGGGTCTGTGAGTCTCCCTATGGTAAAGAAATTTGGGTTAAATTAATGTCCTCAGGGGCTGCGTTTCCCCACCAAGGAGGGAAGCAAAGACACCCATTCTCAGAGATCACACCCGCATATCCTAGGCAGGTACCACTTTCTCGCAGACCAGTCCCTTTAACCACCGCCTGCCACTTGCCTTTGAGTCCCGCCCGTCTGGGTTTACAAAAAAACCTGCTTCTCATCCAGGCTGGTCCTCTCTGCTGTTGTTTACTTTAAAGAAAGAAACCACCACCCGCCCAGAGGACTTGTATTTCCAGCTCACTTACATCTCTTTTGCAAGGGTTCATTTTCATAGACTCCCAATCTCCAGGGAGCTGTGTCTTTCCCTCGGAAACATGAGCTGTAATCAAAGGTGTATTCATCCCCACACATCTGCCAGCAGCCACGCCGGAGCCACGGTTCCCCGAGGCCTGACAGAGGAGGCTCAGGCCAGGTGCCCGGGGAGAATTTTTCCCTACACAAATCAGATTGTCCCGTGGTTGCCCTTTGTAGACATGGCAGAGTCCCAGGCGGTGCTTCTCAGATTGCTGGAGGACCTGATGGGGCCGGGGGTAAATAAGATTCCACCATCCGTTCAACAAATACTACCGAGGGCCACCACGTGTGGAGAACTGCAGACACTGAGAATCCAACTCTTTTGGTGACTTCCCGTCACTCAAAGGGATAAAAACCCAGCTTCTTAAAGGCCAGCAAGTCCCTGGAAGAGCTGGCACTTGCTTTTTCTCTGCCCTGCTTGGCTGTGGCCACCCCAGCCAGCTTCCATTGCTTGGTGACCCGTATGCCTCCTCCCCCTCGGCCCCATACACGGTCTCTCTGGCTTTCTCGATTCTTCCTTCCCCTCTTGGCCAGGTTTGCTGCTGCCTGCCTTTCAGGTCCAGCTCCCCACCCCGCAACCCCCCATCTGCCATATCCTCACGTGCCTCTCCTGGCGATCTTGTCACCATTGCATGTGCTTCAGGTAGCACCGTCACGTCACTGGAGTCTCTTATCCAACCCAACTGCAAGGGCAGGGCTCATCTTATGTCCCCAGCACTGGCCCGTAGTCAGTGCCCCATAGTTATTGGAGGAATGACAGCAGTGAGCAAATCAGACACTGCCCTGCCCGGTGCTGGGCACATCTTCGTGGAGTGTTGATTGTACTTGACAGTTTTCAGGGGGAAATATTTGGAAACAAATACAGATCAAGTCTAGAGTAGAATTCAGTGTCCTGGTGAATGTTCAAGGTGTCGGGCTGCGCCCTCACACGTCGGGGAGGTTATGAACTCAGCCTCCTCCGTGCTCCTGGGGGCGTCTCAGTGGAAGACCAGGTTGGGGGTGATGGGAGACGTGGCCCAGTTTGCCAGCAGCTCAAGTCATGGAGCCAAAGTTTAAGAGGCAGTGGGGTGGGGGTGGGACGGGGAATGGAAAGACTACACTCAATCAGGCCTGAGCTCAAAGCTCAGTGCTGGACATTTTACACTTCTGACACGTGGCAATGTATTTGATCACCCTAAGGTGCAGGTCTGTTGTCTGTAAAAGGGGTATAAGGATACGTGCTCGTCAGGCTTGCTGTGGGAAAGACAGACAAGCCACGTGGAGGGCCCAGCTCAGCGTCTGGCGCAGAGCAAGCACTCGGGAAGTGGTGGCCTTTGTGCTCGTCACCCGCTGCTCGCTCTTATGAATTAAAGGCTGTTGTTGGTGTCCAAAGTGGAACATTTTCGGGAGCAAAGACAGGCAACTTAAGGCTGCGCTTCTGGCTGGCAGGATGATGGCCGCACAGAAGTGGCCTGTAGTTTTCCACCTTCTTTGCAGTTGACCTTCCTCCCTTGTATCCAGTCTGCACTGGCCCTGGCCTGAGTCAGTCACTCCCCAGGTCTGTCCTCCATGGGTTCCTCACCCTCTCCTCCATATGAGGCCATCACCTCGGGACATCATGACCTGTTTACTAGAATTTCTCACTCATCCGCTAAACGTTTGCCGAGTGAAAAAAATGGACTGGAATCAACTACGTGAGAGGGGGTGACCCTGGGGTAGTGTGTTTTTCTTCTTCTACAGACCGTTAAATCACCGTTCCTCTTTTTTTCCCCTGCAGTTGTCTTGCCATCTGGTAGGTTTAAACTAGGCCAAAAGGGAATAGGAGGGACCTGTAGGGAAAATCCTACAGGCACATTTTTCCTTATTGGGATTTTGTGCCATGTGACCATTTTCTGGGGAAAGGAGTTCTGAGCCAGGAAGACGGGAAACGTGTGCCCATTAAGAGCTTGAAAGACAGTGAAAAGTCCTTTACTTCATTTATGCTGCTCGCGATGAAAGCTGCCATTTCCACGTGCAGGAACTGTGGTCGGCACCATGGCATTGGATCCCCCATGCCACCCAAGGAGCCAGGTTCTGTTTAGAGCCCCACTTGGCTGCTTAAGAAAACCAAGGTCCCCGGGAGGGAGGTGCTTGGCGTCAGGGCACAGAACAAGCATGTGAGAGAACCAGGACCAGACTCAGACGTCCTGTGTCCAAGACCAGTGATCTTCCTCCCATGCTGGTTAGGAAGGATCCAGTGTCTAGTGGGTGATGCTGCAGAGCTGAGTTCCAGGATAAACGGGGAAGGTGTAACAGATTCATTGAGACGCCCCAGCTCTGAGAAGAATTCACTGTGTGGCCCCAGCCAAGCCCCACTCCACGCCTCTGTGCTCAAGAAGAAGCACCTAGTCAGCTGAGGATAATAATAAGTATTATCAATAATCATAGTAGCTATCATGCCTGATTACATGATTCTAAGTGTTTTGTATGTGTTACCACCCTGGGTCCTACGGGGTAACTCGGGGTCAATTTGGGGAAGAGGGAGAACAGAGCATTGAAGAGAGAGGGTCTGAGATAGCATAGCCATAGGGCTGCAGGGGACAGAGTGGGTTCAAGAAGCTTAGGCATCCGTGAGCCCAGACCACAGCGGGGCAAAGGGAGCAGGGAGCAATGAGCAGGGGCCAGACCTCACAGGCTCCAAGACCCTGGGGTAAGGAGTGTGGTTTTTTTCCTGAGACAAATGGGGCGTTCATTAACTGCTCCCACCTGTACCACCTCTATGTACATTGCCCTTCCTCACATTCAGTTTATTATGTATCTTTCTCCTTTTTTATACCGTGAGTTTCCTAAGGGTAGGGATTGGGTCTTATTTATGTATTTATTTATTTATTTATTTATTTATGGCTATTTGGTGCTTAGCACAGAATCAGGTATATATGGATAGTCAATAAATGGTTGTTCATCAGATATTTAAAATAGTCAACATTTAATAATAGTAACATGTTCAATATTTAATAACTATATATTATATATTTGTTATATATAGATATTAGTACCTGTAATATAACTTCCATTATGCAGGCATTTCTGCTCTAAAATGATATATGCGTGCCTATAAAACCCTGCACTCTGAAAAGTTCAAAAATCACAGCGCTTTGGGGACAATTGGGCTGTAGCAGAGCATTCACAATTCATGTGACTCTGTAATGAAGCACAATCCAAGTGATGATACCAAGCAGAGTTCAAAGGGCATGATATATTTTGGATGAGGGACTTCCCTGGTGGTGCAGTGGTTGAAAATCCGCCTGCCAATACAGGGGACACGGGTTCGATCCCTAGTCCGGGAAGATTCCACATGCCGTGGAGCAACTAAGCCCGTGCACCACAACTACTGAGCCTTGCTCTAGAGCCCGCGAGCCACAACTACTGAGCCCGCGTGCCGCAACTACTGAAGCCCACACGCCTAGAGCCCGTGCTCCACAACCAGAGAAGCCACCGCAATGAGAAGCCCGTACACCGCAACGAAGAGTGGCCCCCGCTCACCACAACTAGAGAAAGCCCGCGCGCAGCAACGAAGATCCAATGCAGCCAAAAATAAATAAATTAAATAAATAAATTTATATTAAAATTTTTTCGATGAAAACAAATATAGCAATAACTTTAGCACCTGAGTAACTATAGGACAATATATTATTTTTAAAAGGGGGAAAACTTGATGTAAGGGGCTAGAGAAGGATTGAGGCTAATGGGTTTAGAGACAGAAGGGAGCAGATCATCTTTATCAGGAGTTCCCGGTGGAAGAGCAGTTTCAGGCTCTGCCAGGGCGTAGCAGGGACAGATGGTTTCTCTAGCCCATGGCCTTTGCACAAAGACCAGGAAGAACCGAGCAACAGGAGTGGCTAAGACAGAGCACGTGGCCACTGGAGCCCAGAGGAGGAGCTGGGAGGGCGGAGTCCCCCGTGGCCTGTTCTACTCAGCTGTGTGTACCTTGCATCCACTGCCCGCACTTCATGGTGCAAAATATTAATGTGCTGGGAACATTAGCCTATGAACCAGTGCAAACTCCAGGTTTTATTGACCCCTATATACCTTATATACACTAATCTTCCTCGTGGAAGCAAGTGCAGCAGATCAAACATTACATAATGGAATACATGACTAACTGAGAAACCAAGAATGCCCACTGGCCAGTTTACATCAAGTAAGGTCCCAGTCACACACCCTGTGTGGGTTGTAGACTGTTTTCCTCTTGGTTCATGAGTCTATTCAGTAAACCCATTCAGTGAGCAGAAGGTAAAACAAGACATATGGGGTGGGGTGACACTAAGCAAGGGCATCATAAACCTGTGGTGTGAGCGCTTTCCCCATCAGAAGCAGCTGAGCTCACACTTCTGGACATGGACTTAGGGGACCTCAACCCCAACCTGCCTGAAAGCTGTGTGACCTCAGGAAAATCACTTAACCTCTCTGTGCCTCAGTTTCCTCAACTGCAGAGTAGCACTAGCAACACTCCCCAAGTTCTTTGAAAGAGCAGATTAGCTGGTGGGTGGAAAGTTCTTTCTAAACTATAAGGGGCTTTGCAGAGTATTGTCCTTCCTGCAAATCAGTGCTGGGATACTCAGCTTAGCTTGCCTCCTAGGGTACTTTCTCCTGCTGGATGGCTAGTTCTAAGGGCAGAGGGCAAATGCAGCTAAACTGGAATCAAACAAAATAAATTAATCACTGAGATTCAGTGCAGAAGCTTGAATGAGCTTCAGGAAATTTTGCTGGCGTCCAACGGCCTCTGTGGAGCCCCTGTGTCCACAGTACCTGATGCCTCTCTCTCTGAGTGCTCACCCGGCAGCCTCCGTCTCCGGGCCTGAGGTCATCAGCCGACCCCTGGCCCACTGCTCTTCCCCAGGCCCCTCCCACCAAGCCAGGCCCGCCTGTCCCATCACCCTCTCATCTTGCTTCCCCAAAATGGTGCAGAGAAAAGGAACACCGATTCCGGAATCACATGAACACGGGTTTGAATGAGCTCTACCACACAGCAGCTCTAAAATCATAATAGCCAAGCTGTGGTTTCTTGAACCTATTTCTTCACCTTGGGAATGGGCTACAACTTCCTGACTTCCTTCCTTCCTTCTTTCTCTGATTAAGAGGATTAGAAATGCACACTTTGCAGACTTTAATTTGCCCAAGAATCACCTGAGGAGCTTGTTGAAAAGCAGGTTCTGATTCTGTAGGGCTGAGTGGGGCTCGAGAATCGCCTCTTCCAGCAAGCTCCCAGGTGATGCGATTTCAGTTTTGACTATGGATCCGGGATATGAAGCGCCTACCATATAGTATGTACTCAGTCAATAGAAACTGTTGCCATGAAGATTTTTCCCCCCAAAGGGTGCTCCTTTGAGAACAGCGATAGGTGAATAGAGAAACCTGTGCTCCCCTCAGGATTCTGAGGGCCACAAGAAAAAACAAGTTTGGCTTTAAAGGTGGGCAGGGCGTGGGGAGCGAGGAGAAGCGTGGCCCCAGCTGCAGCTCATCGACAGGCTCTCCACGTTCACGTGTGCGCTGCAGGTGGGCCTCTGCCTGGCTGCAGAAACCTCTAGAGCTCAGGCCTCGACTTGCCATGCGGGGAACGCATCTTCCGAGCCAGGCGCACGCATGTTCCTCCGGCTACAGCTCTCCTGAGGAATTTTCAAAGCGCACAGGGCTCGCCTGGCGGGAGTCTCCCAGGATGGAAATCCACGTCGGGGGCTTTTGTTTTCAGGACTGCGGTATCTTTCGGACATGAGGCCTTGCGTGCAGAGCTTTTTCCCCCCACCCTCACCAACGTGGAGCTGTGAACCCCCGCTGCTGCTAGGAACGGACACCAAAGACTCAAGGAAACTTGGAGTGGGGTTCAAGAGACGCCTCCCCAGCCCCACCCAGCAGATTTGGCTTTTAGTTTTGCTCTTCTAAAAGGCCTGCTTCTCAAAAAGCCGCTGACTCACCCAGAGTAAGGGTCTCTCTCTTTTTTTTTTTCTTCTTCTCAGCATCGTCCCAAAGCCCTGAGATTCTTGAGGACAGTTTAACGAGCACCCCGGTCCTGACCATTTCCTTTTTCTTTCTCCTCCCCATCTCCATCCCAGGATCCTAGCGCCTTAGTCCCTCTAGAAATGAGAGTTGAACCCCCATTTGCCTTGTTCTGCCTTTAATATTGAGTATCTCTTCTTTGTAGGTCTTGACGCACTGTCTGCTCTCAAAGTGTAAAAAGATTCCCAGGATGTAAGCAATATGGAACTGGTGAGTGACCCGTGTGTTTGGCGGAGGTCGGGGCCTCAGCTGGATTTCAGGAAGGGAAGGGAGATGAATGGAAGGGCCAGGGGAAGCTGAGCTTTTGCACCCGAAACGGTTTCCCTCCAGATGCAGCTGGAAACAGTGCACAGTGCAGAGAATCCAGGTGTGAATCCCTTGGAATTCACTGGGTCCCGGCCCGTCCCTCCCCAGAAGCAAAGGGAGATGCAGGTGGCTGTGCCGACCTTTCTTTGCTCAGATGACAACAACTCAGGCTCACCATCCAGAGGGTTCGTGCCGGGAATTGTTCTCTAACCCTGTACCCAGGGTTAGGGACATATGCTTGGACTAGAGGGGGAACTACCGGGCTCACACCAGTTTATAAACCATAGCCCTGGGGAGACATGAGTAAATGGAGGTGAGAATGCCACCTTTGCACCTTTGAACGGCTGTCACTGGCAAGAGGGCAGCTATTGACTCAGCCTAAGGAGAAATTCCTAAAGAGAGGTTGGCAACGGTAAAATCGACGTCCATTAGAGGTAGTGAGTTCCCTGTCACTGGCAGAATTCAAGCACAGGTTGGAGAAGCATGGATGGGAAATGTTGAAGTGGGGAGGGGTTTTGACAGGGTAGTGTTTTACAGACTGTTCCGTGATGACTAAGAATCCCGGAGAGGCAGGAGGATGAGGGAGAGAGTTTAGGGAGAGTGAATGAGGGGAACCTGTGAGCTCACACACACACTCTCTCGGCGCTGCCTGTTTTATGGGGCAGGGTGCTGCCTTAAAACAGTTTAAGCTACTGGATGAGATGGTCTATCCTCAGACCTGTTGTCCATTGGCCAGCTGTACCTGAGCTTATGCCAGACGTCCACACATCACACTTGTGACCCCAAACACCTGATCTGTGTGAAGGGGTGGGCGACTCTCCAAGCGCGATACGGGCTCTGACCAGAGGCTCGAGGGAGCTCTCCCCCATACTAGGACCACCGAAAGAGTTGCCAGCGAGTTGCGCCTTCAAGAGACTTGCCCGGGATCCCGACCACACAGACCAGAAGGGAAGGCACAGGGTTGTGGTGGGGGGGCGCTGCGGCAGGATTCCCCAAACCCCCAGACTGTGGGAGGACAGTGAGCATGGCTTCCCCAAGGGAGCTGGGCTCCTTTGGTAGGACCACATTCTCCAGTGACCAAAACCTGGCCCAGTGAGCGTGAGAGGAATCATACCACAGACGCCGGGGGCGACATTGCCCAGGAGAGACACCCATTGCAAGGGAGAGGGTCTGAAGGTCTGAATAATGAGCACGGGGGCTTCCTTTGTGCTTTGTAACTGGGTCTTCTTCCCCCGGGCCTGGGTCAGCTGCAGCACAAAATGTGTAGCGAGGGCAAGGCGCTGTGGGAGGCCAGAGATGGGGTTTTTCTTTAAGAAACTGAAGCCTGGACGAGAATCGAGTTTGACAGTCATTGTGCAGAGGCTGTACGTTCAGCTGAGTCCTGAGTGCTGTGCGGTGGGTGGATCGGTGGGAGAGGAAGGGGAGGGGGCTGAACAGGAGCTTCAGCTGTGACTTGTTGCTTCCTTGGCAAGCCTTCAAGCATGAGTTGGGCTTTGAGGACAGAGGCTGTGTCTTTGATTCAAAGAACCTGGCATGTCGTAGGTGCTCAAGAAGTGATTGTCGAATGATTAAAAGGGAAAGTGATGAGGAGGCAGCTCGGGAGGCCGTGTCTGTGGTTAAGAGCAGGGCCCCTGGAGTCAGACGGCAGGGTTCAAATCCTGCCTCTTCCGCTAGCTGTGGGGCCTCAGGCAAGTTGCCCACCTCTCTATGCCTCAGTCTCCCCATCTGCAAAATGGGCGTCATGATAGTACCTACTGCATAAGGGGGCTGTGAGGAGTCAATGAACTGATTCACGCAAAGCCGCTTGGTCCTGTGCGCGCACATCGTAAGTGCTCAATAAATATTAGCCCTTATTCTCATTCTAGATGTGGGGCCTGACCCCAGATTAAGGTTCAGTGTTGGGACAGGAAATAGCAACAGAGGTGAGAGGACAGAGTACTGGACGGGGAGTCAGAAGCCCTGGCTTAGCTGCAGGGAGGGGGTGAGGAAAGTGATCACTCCCCCAAAGCTCACTCCACAGCAGAGATGCTGCAAGAAGGCGGTCAAGGGCAGCTCCGTTTTTCCTGCTCTCCCTCTGGTGGTCCCAGCACTGGTTCAAAGGCAGGGGCAGCTCAGCCCTTTATTACTAGCTGGGGGCCTCATGGTGAGTGGTTTGACTTCTCAGGACCTCTCTTTCTCCCAGTAAATGAGAAAACAATGCGGACGTCCTTCCCTCGCAAAAGTGAAAAGCACGGGTATGAGGGTCTGTTGGTACAGATGGAAAATCGTTCAAGACTTGAGCTTGGGTAGCGCAGTCTGGAGTCTCACAGTCAATGTTGGTTCCCCATCCCTTCTCCAGTGAGGCCTGGCTGTCTCAAGACAGATTCTCAAAACGATGCTTCACTTCGCAAAAGGCACCATTCACCACCCAGGATTTGTAGCGTATTTCAAATAAAATGACATTTGCCTGAAGCATTTGTCAGGGTCACATTTCTTGCATTAGTGGTAGACCTGGGACTATGGAACAGGCTTACTCGGGGGCCTACCTTTTGCCTCTCCTGCCCCATCGCCCTGTGATCCTAGCTGGAATTTAATATGATGGTAGTTTAAGCCAAAATTTGTTTATGGCATAGGCACAGCCCCTATGCCTATGGGGATCCTAAAAACTGTCACTCTTATCAGTCTCCTTCTCCCCATGTACCCCCTAACATTTGCCAAGCGACCCCAACTTCAGTTCTAACTTTAGTGGGAAGGGGACAGGGATGAGGCAGGGAGCAGCTTCAAAGGCAAAGCGGTCAGAGAGAAGAGGTCCCAATTCCTGGCTCCGTCAGCCATTTGGCATCTCTCAGCTTCTGTTCCACCTCTATTCCCATGAGGCAACTGGGCTAGGTGAGGGGTGGCAAATAGATTTCATCTCCCGCCCATTCTTATCAGTTGGTCATGGCTGCCAGGGGCACTGTGTGGAGAAGGATTCTGAGGCATACCCAGGAAAGGGTGTGCTGCAATGGATTAGTGATGTCTGCTGGGGAGCAATAACGAGGGCGTAGCACATGTGCTGCCTTTTGGCATCTGAGACAAAGCGATTTCCAAGGCCCCTCCCTGCTCTCACACTTCGTGCTTTTACCTAGCAGCCTTGTTTTACATCAGAGAGGCAAAGCACAGCAAAACCTCATTAATCTGGACCACTTTAGTACCAAGCCGAGTGAGTGAAAAGTCTTAATCTGTGGGTGTCTTCTGCATGCAGGTGAGCTCTGTTATCCTTCAGTACACGGAGTCAGCTCAGCCCAGCTAGCTGACAGGTGGGGAGGCAGGGGCCTTGGCGGCCTGTGCTTGCATGTCTGACCGTTTGGCTGAGCACACCTAACCTGTACTTCTAGGGCACTTACTCTGTTTATGAGCTTAGGATGGATACCAACGAAACTCTCACAAAAGCAGGACGTTTTCTAAAGTAGCAAATCATTCCGTGGGCAGCTTTGCTTCTATTTCAAATTGTCAAGGGCTCTGAATTAGACTTCACTGCACTAGCTGGGAATAAGCTGTGTTTCCAGAATTATATGCAGAAGATGAGACAAAGTAGTTCAGAACTAGGTTTCCCCTGAGTTTCCCGATCTGTAAAATGGGGATATAATATACCTCACAGGGCTCTGCAGGAGAGTAAATGAGATAAAATGTGGAAGAGACCTAGCAGAAGATCTTGTTCACAAAATATGGTCAAAAGATGCTGTATCTTCTCCCCTTCTATCACTTCCCATCCATAATCACCCTGAAAGTAGAGCTTTCTTCTTATAATATGAGAAAAATGAAGTTACAGATTGTTTTAATAGTATCATACTTTCAAATGACTCCTGTTAGTTTTTCAGAGGCTCATTTTTTATTGTTGATGAGTCTCCAATAGGAAAGGTCCACTTAAGCCTTCAACTTGAGTCACTGTACTCTCGGTCTTCTGCAGAGAGTAGCTGATGCCCCAAGGGTCCTAACATGCATGTGCATGAGTGTCTTGGTAGGGGGTGTCTCTGGAGGGGACTGAACCCCACAGTGACTAGACCGTGTCTTCCCTTCAGCTCAGCAAGTGTCAACACCCGAATTCACTCCCACTGCAGGGAGAGTGCGGACAGCCAAGGTGGTTGAACGCCAAGTTGGCACCAACTGAATTTGAGTGGGAGCATGTCTAAAGGGTGGGCTTTACCTGTTTAAAATGGAGAAGAAGTTTGAACTGGAATTCCTCTTTCAGCCTTAGTTTCTGAGACTCTTCAGGAGAAGCATTCAATTTATACTTAAATAAACATCAAGAGCAGTTAAATCGATATGAAGGGGGGATTGGAACTCATGCACAGTGGGAAGAGCAGAGCCTCTGGTCACAGAAGCCGAGGGCGGGGGGAGGGCCTGGAAGCCCAGCTGGCTCATTAGGACTCCTGGGTTGTTGGCCCAGAGCTGGCTTCTCGGGGGCACCAGGCAAGTGCATGCCCGTTATTCTGGCCACCTTGAGCATCTGTCCCCAGTCTTCTCCAGCCCCTGGCCTGGTGAGCTGGGTCAGATAACCTCATGCTTCTCCTCTGTCCTCTCTCCGAGGCCTAGAGCAGAACGGCTCCCCTGCCTAAGCAGCAGCCCCGCCAGAGAAGGCGTGGCCAGTGGTCACCCTATGTCCCACCGGCAGGGAAAAGAGGAGTGGGGCCCATCCTGCCCTCCCATCCTTCCCACTGAGGCTCCACACCCTGGTGCAAGGACCCTGTCCTGGGTCCCTCACTTCATCCTTGTGTGGCCTCAGACTCCTAGCTCCTGAAGATGGAGCTGAGGGCACCATGGACCAGGGGGAAGCCTTGGGGTTAGAAGGCATAGGCTCTCCTGGGGAGCTGGCCTCTGGAGGCCTGGGCAGGCATGGGCATCACATCACTCCAAACTTAGCAGGTGCCACAGTTCCCCGAGGCCCTTGTCTCCTCTCTGGGCTCCCACAGAGGGTACTGTCTACACCACCCAGCGTGAGGCGGCACTGCAGAGCATTTAAATCCGTGCACTCTGGTGCCAGACTGGCTCCGTTAGAATCCAGGCCGTACCTTCGCTAGCCCTGTGATCTTGACCAAGTTATTTAATGTCTCTGTGCCTCAGTTTCCTCATCTTTAAAATGCGCCACTGGATAGGGTAGTTAGGACGACTACTGAGCTTATGAAACATGCTTAGAGCAGTGCCTGGCACTGAGTAGAGGTGTTAGTAAAACAAAATCAGTAGGTAAAGAAATGCAGAAGTCAGTGTGTCGCGTGATCGCCTGATGGACACCAAGACAGTCAGTTTCCTACCCACAGAAATGAAGTCCCTCATTCGACCTGTGGGCTCAGGGAGGCTTTCAGCTAGACCCTGAGGGAGGGGGAGGATTTCTGCAGAAGGGGAGGAAGGGGCAGCCTGGGCAGGGGTGCCAAGGGAGAGGAAGACGTGTGGAGGGTGTCGGGAAGCCTGCTGTGGCTGGAGCAGAGAGAGCCTGGTTGGGGAGCATGTGGCCGTTGAGATGGGCAAGGTCGGCTGAGTCAAACCGCAGAGGTTCCCGAATGCCATGCTCAGGACTGGACTGTTTGCAGGAAGCAATAAGCAACTTTCAGAAGTTTTGTGGGTTTTTTTTTTTTTAATCTTTATTGGAGTACAGTTGCTTTACAATGGTGTGTTAGTTTCTGCTTTATAACAAAGTGAATCAGTTATACATATACATATGTTCCCATATCTCTTCCCTCTTGTGTCTCCCTCCCTCTCACCCTCCCTATCACACCCCTCTAGGTGGTCACAAAGCACCAAGCTGATCTCCCTGTGCTCTGCGGCTGCTTCCCACTAGCTATCTGTTTTACGTTTGGTGGTGTATATATGTCCATGCCACTCTCTCAAACCAAGCGACGCAGCCTTGGGTTTAGAAGCTTGACATGGTCACAGCGCAGAGGGTAGGCTGCAGATAAGAGACATCAAAGACAAGGCAGCAGTCAGGGGGCAGCTGCAGAGAGATGACCCTGGAGACAGGGTGTGGCCACCTAAACCAAGGCAGTCACAGCAGGGGTGAGAGTGGGGGTCTCTGAAGAGTACCGATTCAGAGAAAGCATTGACTGGACTTGAACATGAAAATTGAGGAAGGAGGGGTCAAGAGCGAGCCCCAGGCTCCCGGCTTGGGAATCTAAGCGAGTGATCCCATTAACCAGGTAGTGCACAGGTAGGGAAAAAGTAGCGTATGTCGCAGAAGGTACTGGGGACATGGCCCTGGGCACACCGGTGTGACGCCCGGGGCCTGGGAGACAATATAGAGCAGTGGTTGAACAAGTGGTCTCAGGAGTCCAGATGGCTTGAATTGAAATCCTGGGGGGTCCTTTAACGTTCCTAAGTCTCAGTTTCTTCATCTGTATAATGGGGATTATGTAGCTGTTAGCTGCCCGAGAGGGTCATTCCGGTCAGTACATGTAAAGCATTAAGCAGTATGCCTGGCACAGAGCTGCTCAATAAACATGACCCGGAATTACATTAGTATCAGTGCTGATAGTAATTCTAGGATTAGTGTTCGTATCATCGTCCTGGTGGAAATGTCCAGCCTGGGCCTGGAACACAGGAGCAAGCTCAGGTCGGGATGGATTAATTCAGGAGTCATCCTTATATAGGTCAGTGATTATCCATCAACCTGGCCAGTGTATGCTTGGGGGAGGAAAAGGCGAGCGTGACCTGGGTTCTTTACGAGTCGTATCAACTTCCCCGACTGTGACATAGCCCCACCCCACCTTTACTGCCCTATGAAAATTCAAGGAGGCAGGGCAGGGGTCACTGTCACCCAAGGACGTGTGCCACATCCCTCAGGCCTACTGGGACAGAATTAGGATGGACGGACAGCGGATGAAGGAAACAAGGGAGGCCGTGGGGGGATTGCGCTCTCTCGGGGACAGCTCAGAGCCAGAGGACAGAACCCTGGCACACCATCAACATGCAAGGGGCAAGACCAGAAGAAACAGCCTAACCAGGAAAGCAAGTCACAGCCGTCCCCTGTGCCATAAATGTGCAAATCACTCAACCCTAATGGACTAGACATGAAGACTCTGCCATAGGCTGTTGGTTCTCCCACAGATCCAGGTGCAAGTTCAAACCACATTCCCGTTCAGTAGCCCACGAGGGGCTCTTCACTCCTTCTTCCGCCAGCAGCAGTAGACTTGACATCTCTGAGCTAAGCAGGAGAAGTGAGAGACGGCAGCCCACTCTCCCCTACCGTCGTCCATCCAAAAATTTGCCCTAAGGGACTTCCCTGGCTGCCCAGTGGTTAAGACTCCGAGCTTCCACTGCAGGGGGCACCGGTTCGATCCCTGGTCGGGGAAGTAACACCCCGCATGCCTCGCAGTGGGGGCAGATACATAAATAAATAAATCCAATGTTTTAAATTTGAAAACATACAAATTTGCCCTAAATGCCCACTCCTAAACCCCACTCCACGTTACTCCAGAGCCCAAAGTCTATCGGCCAAGGAAAAGATAACACCTGAAACTAGTAGGAAACGGTACTTAAGTGGGTATTGGATTATATTAGTCAGACTTTTAGGTACAAACTAAAGATCTAATTCATACTGACGTACGTGCAACACAAAACAGCAGCTCATGTACTTGAAAAGTCTGAGCTGGTCTGGCTTTGAGCCCAGCTGGATCTAAACAGTGCCGGCGGGTGTGCTTTTTCTCCATCTCCTGCCTCAACTTTCCCCTACGCAGGCTTTACCAAGGCATGTGTCCCCCACTGACCCAGCCCCTTCTCTCTGCAGCCCCCTCAGAAAGAGGGTGTTGCTTCTGTCGTCATCCTAGCAAATGCCCTGGAATTGAGAGGGTCAGGCCACGTGTCCATCCCTAAGCCAAGGGTTGCCGGCTGAGGAGTGTGCAGAGAAGGCCTCCTTCTCCAGACTGTGCGGGATGCCACGCTCACTTCCGGTGGCTCTGCCAACACTGGGGCGTCCTCTTGTGTGTAGGACAAACGGTATATTAATTTCCTCTTCCTATTGCTGCTGTAACACATGCCTTAGTGGCTTGAACCACACACATTTATCGTCTTACAGTTCTGGAGGTCAGAAGTCTGAAATGCATCTCACCGAGCTAAAATCAAGATGCCAACAGGTTGCATTACTATCTGGAGACTCAAAGGGAAAATCTGTTTCATTGAATTTCCAGCTTGCAGAAGCTTTCGGAATTCCTTAGCTCATGGCCCCTTCTACCTGCAAGGCCAGCAATGGCCAGTGGAGTTTTTCTCGGGCCGTATCACTCCGAGGCTGGCTCTTCTGCCTCTCCCTTCCATCTCTAACTTAGCTCTTGTGATTACATCATGCCTACCCAGATCATCCAGGATTATCTATTTTAAGGTCAGCTGATTTGCAGTCTTAATTCCATCTGCTACCATAAGTCCTCTTTGCCATTTAAGATAACATATTCACAGGTTCTGCGGTTCAGGGTAAGGGCATCTTTGGGGGCTATTATTCTGCCTGCCACAGTGATTCTTATAATCATCAGTTCTAACCTTGATCCAACACTGCCCGTGTGCAAAGCCATTTGCTAAGTCCCTTACATGCCTTTAACTCATTTCATCCCCATAACCACCCAGAGGGAGGTACAGCAGATCTCTCCATCTTACCATTGAGGAAACTGAGGCACCGAAAAGTTAATCACTTCCAAGGTCATAGATGCAGTGACAGTAGAGTTGAGGCTGGACTGCAGACCTGCCAGACCCCAAAGTCTGGCTCTTAACCAGGAGGTCAGCTGATGGAAGATGTCAGGAGTCTCAGAATAATAGAAAATAGAGATTCTTTCCTACAGTAGTCAAGGAAGATGGGGTGGTGGGGAGGTTGTCTGGTGCCAGACCCCCTGGGTTTATGTCCCAGCTCTGTCCCTTACTAGTGATGTGACCTCGGCCAGGTCACCCCACTTCCGTCTGCCCCCCTTTCCTGGACAGTGAAATGAGCATTACAAGGCTATAGTGAATCACTGTGGCTGGTTTTATTTTCATTTTTAAAGTCAGACAAATTCTTGGACCCCAATTTTTCTTTTCTATGTAGCTTCAACCTACTTTTAGTGGGAAAAAGAAAATACCCACGTCTACATCTCCCTTTACTTTGCTTTCCTTTCTTCCTCTATTTCCTCATAAGGCAGCATGGCAGGGACTGGCCAACCAGGCCTATCTCTGAGTAACCTGGGAGCTAAGAATGGCTTTATAATTTGAAAGGATTGTTTTAAAAAAAAAAACAACAACAAGACAGTATGTGACAGAGGCTGCACGTGACCCACCAGGCCTAAAATATTTACTATCTGTCCCTTTCCAGGAAAAGTGTGCCGACCTCAGAAAGAACATGGGTAGTAAGCGTAAAGCAGACCTCGGTCTGGGTCCTGCACTGGCTGGTCAGGGCCCCATTAGACCTTTAGGCCCTGAAAGCATGGTGAGGCCTTCCCTCAGAGGGGAGGGGGGTTTTCGTAACCCCCCTCTGCAGCAGCAGTACCCATAGCAACAGCAGAGGAGGTGCCCAGGGTTCATTGAGCATTTACTCTGGGCCAGCGCTGCGCTAAGAGCCTCATCTCCTTGAATCCCCGCACCAGCCCTCTGAGGGACACGCACTGTGAACGCCTGTGATGTCCGGGGCAACAGAAGCTGCCTGGGGGAGCAGGTCGCCGAGTCGCAATGACACAGGGAGAGGAGACAGAGTGGGGACTTGAACCCAGGCGGTCCGGGTCTACACTCTCCCACGCTGCTGCCCTGTCATTGCCATCAGCTCTCCTTTCAGGCAAAGCCCTCCTCCATTTACTCCCCTCACCTCTTTCTCCCAGCTCTCTGGCAAAATTCCTTTCCACTGCAAAAGAGAAACTGAAAAATGGAAGAGCTGTGAGAGACAGCTCAGACTCGAGCGTCTAAAGTTTTGTTTACAGCATCCATCCATCATCCATCATCCATCCATCTGTCCGTCACCCACCCATCCATCCGTCAAGCAAACACAGCACAGCCCCAGGAACTCACAAGCACCCACGTCTTTGACAGTGACAACTGGGGTAAACCCCAAGCCCTTGGGTCCTCCAAATTCACTGTCGTGGGGAGCTGCCCAGAGAAGCTCATTAAATAGCACCGAGCATTTGGTTAACATGCTGCAATTCGGGCAGCACCAGACTATTTCAGCACCCCTCCCCCACCCAGTTACCATGACGACACTATTTTAACAAACAGCTCCTTAATATTTAATGAAAATTACACTCCTGACAGGCAATCAGAAGAGCAACCACACTACAAAGCACTTAGAGGACATTTTTGCACAAAGCCATCAGTTCCCCCTGATCCCCATGCGCTATCCATTGCCAGAAAATGCGAGTGTTCTGGGGGCTGGGAGCCAGCGTGATGCCAGGCCTCCGTTACGCGCAGCAATTGAGGGTTGTCGCTTCCTTTTATTTATTTATTTACTTACTTACTTACTTACTTACTTATTTATTTTTGGCTGCGTTGGGTCTTCGTCGCTGCACACGGGCTTTCTCTAGTTGCGGCGAGCAGGGGCTACTCTTCCTTGTGGTGTGTGCGCTTCCCATTGCAGTGGCTTCTCTTGTTGCAGAACACGGGCTCTAGTTGCGTGGGCTTCAGTAGTTGTGGCAGGAGGGCTCAGTAGTTGTGGCCCATGGGCTTAGTAGCTCCGCGGCATGTGGGATCTTCCCAGACCAGGGGTTGAACCCGTGTCCCCTGCATTGGCAGGCGGATTCTTAACCACTGAGCCACCAGGGAAGTCCCAAGGGTTGTCAGTTCTTTAACACAGAATGTTAACAATGGCTCCGCACGGTCAGGGTAGCCTGATAGCATTATTAAACACTCCTTTGTACACAGATCTACTAATTTCACCGCTGCACGCCTGAGGCTGCTGCAAGCCTTGTTTGCTTCCTGTGTCTTGAATCGAGCTGGGCTGTGGGACAGTGTGCAAAGAGCCCAGAACGTGTGTGCGCTGGGGTGAGAAAGAGCTCTTTTCCTCGTCAAGGGGCCATCTGGTCCCACCTGATCGATTCAGTAACAGGCAGGTGCAGGGATCGATTGGAGGACCCAGTCCTCTGCCCTCAAAAGGGTCAATGCTGAGAGAGGAAAGACGAGACCATTCTGTAGCAACCTCCACCACTGTGGTGGACCAGCTATATGCTGAGCACGGGGGAGGCACAAATTAATTACCCATTGCAGATCCCCATGGGGAAAGATGGGTAAGTAACTATAATAAACTGGGGAGAGTGCTATCATGGTGATCTTTTAGCTGTGTGCCCTTGGGTAAATTACTTAACCTCTCTGTGCCTCAGTTTTCTCATCCATAAATTGGAGATAACAACACTACCTATATGAAAACCTAACTGTTGTTGTGAGGTTTTAAGAAAAATGAAATAAACGTATAAAAAGCACTAAAATCATTCTTAAAATATGCAAAACAGTGGGCACATGGTAAGTATTAAAAAGCTGCTCGCTGGGATTTCAGGTTCCCATGGTACCATGCATACAATTGTCTATGAAGGGCTTACTCTCCCTCGGGCACTAGGCAGCGATGAGGTACACTATCTCATTTAATCTTCACCGGCAGCCCTGTGAGACAGAGACTCTCATTATTACTGTCCTCACCTTGCAGATGAGGAGATGGGCCCAGAGGGGTTGGGGAACTAGTTGTGAGGCTAGTAAGAGGGGATTTGAATCCAGTTTGTCTGCATCTGCCACCTAACAAAATGCAAATCACACCACCAGGAGGAGCACACAGGTGGTGCTGGGACCACAGGTGCCTCCCTGGAGGGCTTTGGGGACAGCTGTCTGGAGAGAGTGGCCATGGATGCCCTGAAGGCTCATGGGTCTTCATGGACAGAGGATGGGAACATTTGGAGGAAAACCACAGCATGGTTGACTATTTAAAAGGCACGTTCTTCACATTGAGTGGGAGCTCATCTTAAACAAATATGACCTGTTGAATTTAAAAATACATTTAATTTTTATTTAAAATAAATGGATTGGCAAGACAGCATGGTACTAGCACAAAAACAGAAACATAGATCAATGGAACAAGATAGAAAGCCCAGAGATAAACCCATGTACCTATGGTCAACTAACCTATGACAAAAGAGGCAAGGATATACAATGGAGAAAAGACAGCCTGTTCAATAAGTGGTGCTGGGAAAACTGGACAGCTACATGTAAAAGAATGAAATTAGAACACTCCCTAACACCATACACAAAAATAAACTCAAAATGGATTAAAGACCTAAATGTAAGACGGGACACTATAAAACTCTTAGAGGAAAACATAGGAAGAACACTCTTTGACATAAATCACAGCAAGATCTTTTTTGATCCACCTCCTAGAGTAATGGAAATAAAAACAAAAATAAACAAACGGGACCTAATGAAACTTCAAAGCTTTTGCACAGCAAAGGAAACCATAAACAAGACGAAAAGACAACCCTCAGAATGGGAGAAAATATTTGCAAACGAATCAACAGACAAAGGATTAATCTCCAAAATATATAAACAGCTCATGCAGCTCAACATTAAAAAAACAAACCCAATCCAAAAATGGGCAGAAGACCTAAATAGACATTTCTCCAAAGAAGACATACAGATGGCCAAGAAGCACATGAAAAGCTGCTCAGCATCACTAATTATTAGAGAAATGCAAATCAAAACTACAATGAGGTATCACCTCACACCAGTTAGAATGGGCATCATCAGAAAATCTACAAACAACAAATGCTGGAGAGGGTGTGGAGAAAAGGGAACCCTCTTGCACCGTTGGTGAGAATGTAAATTGATACAGCCACTATGGAGAACAGTATGGAGCTTCCTTAGAAAACTAAAAATTGAATTACCATATGATCCAGCAATCCCACTACTGGGCATATACCCTGAGAAAACCATAATTCAAAAAGACACATATACCCCAATGTTCATTGCAGCACTATTTACAATAGCCAGGTCATGGAAGCAACCTAAATGTCCATTGACAGATGAATGGATAAAGAAGTTGTGGTAGATACATACCATGGAATATTCCTCAACCATAAAAAAGAATGAAATTGGGTCATTTGTAGAGAAGTGGATGGATCTAGAGACTGTCATACAGAGTGAAGTAAGTCAGAAAGAGAAAAACAAATATCGTATATTAACGCATACATGTGGAACCTAGAAAAATGGTACAGATGAACAGGTTTGCAGGGCAGAAATAGAGACACAGATGTAGAGAACAAACGTATGGACACCAAGGCGGGAAAGCGGCGGGTGGTGGTGGTGGTGTGATGAATTGGGCGATTGGGATTGACATGAATATACTGATGTGTATAAAATTGATGACTAATAAGGACCTACTGTATAAAAAAATTAAATTAAATTAAAAAATTTAGAAAAATAAAATTTAGAAAAAAAAAATTTAGAAACATAAAATATGTCTCTATGAGACATAGAGGGAGAGCACAGCTTTTAGAGTTCTCCATTTCCTCGTATCAGGATTTCGTTGGAGTAATGTCTGTACCAAGTGTGTATGTATATGGAAAATGAAAACGTTTTGTGCTAGTAACCCTAAAAGCAAAGAAAGAAAAACGATAGTTTAGGTTGCATAGCAAATTATAATCAAAGCCATAGTGTCCTACATTTTGTAATATATATGTGTGTGTGTGTGTCAGCTATTTATTGCCACCATAGCACTTCATAACAAAGAACCACCAAGCTCACTGGTGAACAACAGGAAGTATTTATTTAGCTCACAATCTGCAGGGTTCAGCCGGTCTGTGTCGGGTTCGCTCATGAACCTGAGGTCAGGTAAGGATCAGTTAAGCGGCTCTGCTGGTCTTGATTGGGCTTACCATTACCTTTGGGGTTGGCAGGATGCTGGTGGCTCTGAGATGACTTCAGCTGGGATGACAAGGGTGACTTGACAAAACTCCACACACTGTCACTCTCCAGGTCTTGCCCAGGCATGTCCTCATGGTAGACAGGCGACAGTACAGGCAGAAAGGTGCCAGTGCTTTCCCAAGCCATGGCTTGCATCCCATCTGCTAACAAACATCCAGTGAGCCAAAGCAAGTCACATAGCCAGAGTGGCAGTGGGAAGGCTCTACGAGTTTCTGTGTCAAAGAGTATGGATACTAGAAGGGATACAGAATCAGGACCGTTATCACAATCAATCCCATGTTTCCCCAAATCCACCTGATGGAACCATCAAGCCATCTAGGAGGAGGAGTCCTCAACGACAAATTGGAATAGTCATATAATTTCTTCTGGCCCAGAAGCCACAAGATGAACTTGACCTCAAAGTGGGTCCTCAACGCATGGCATCGAAGCCAGCATCTGTGTCTTCAACATCACACCTGCTCCCTGACTCGAGGTGTCTGCAGTGACATGCAGAACATTTGGCTGAGGAATGGGGACTGGTGTACTCTCCATAGCACTGGGTTTGGATACCTTCTTGTCCTAAGCTGCTTTCCCACACAGCCCTGAGAACTCAGGGTTAGCCATGTGCTTCCCTGCAGAACTTTGTACCCAAGGTTTGCCCTAATGGCAGTCTGCCTAGAAATGTAGGTCAAATGAAAGAAAGGTCTTGTCTAAGGATTTTTTCTTAATTCCACATCATTTTTTTCATAGTAGCCCAATACCCTGAATTTATTTTGCACTTGATACTTCCCATAACACTAACGACTAGCATGATTCCCATTTCACAGATGAGGACACTGAGGTCCAGAGAGCCTAAGTGTGGCAAAGCCAGGTGTACAACCAACCCTCTCTCTGTCTCCACCCCCACCAATCTGCAACTCAGCCCTGGGGACTGTGTTCAAATCCTGATTCTGCCTCTTGCAGATATGTGGCCTTGGACATGTCACTTACTGCCTCCGGGACTCTGGAGAGAATTTTACCTCCCTTATAGGGTTTTTATGAGAAGTACATGAGTTTAAAATTAACTAAGATTCTTTTTTTTTAACATCTTTATTGGAGTATAATTGCTTTACAATGGTGTGTTAGTTTCTGCTTTATAACAAAGTGAATCAACTATACATATACATATATCCCCATTAACTAAGATTCTTGAGTGCTGCCCTGCAGTCAGAAATGTTCCTCGTGCTCTCATTTAACCCTCAAAACTACA
The DNA here is from genome assembly GCF_964341445.2 of Mesoplodon mirus. NCBI lineage: Eukaryota > Metazoa > Chordata > Mammalia > Artiodactyla > Ziphiidae > Mesoplodon > Mesoplodon mirus. The sequence goes on along the minus strand of NC_138992.1, from coordinate 16,107,018 downwards.
CTGAGAAGTAGTACTGTTATTATCCCATCTTTCCAGATGGGATGCTGAGGCTCAGTGACACCGAGTGACCTGCCAAAAGTCGCCCCATGATGGAGCTGAGACTTGGAGGTAGGCGCTGTGCCTCAGGGGCCTGGGCACCTCTGCTTCCCATGAAAAAGTTCAGCAAGGATGCTGTTACTGTCCCTTTGGAACCTTGAGATTGAGCAGTGCACAGGGGAAAACGTACTACAATTGAATCAAAGGTAAAACCCTGCCACCGCCCTAAAAAGCATCTAAAACAGGTGCTGCCCCAAGCATCTGGTCCATTCAAACAATAGAAACGTTATCTTAGAGAACCCGAGTTCATGCCCCAAGAAACAACAGAAAAAAATACCCCTACCCCATCTAAAGCTTGAGTTCACTGAACCCAGTGATTCAGAAGGTAGTAGCATCATCTAACTAACGCCTGATAAACACCAAATAACTTGCGTGACCAAATTCTTCTGATTCAGATGCAATATCACTGCCAGTTAATTTGCCCGGTGGCACGTGAGGTTGCTAAAAGGATCTATGCTGGGCACTCAGGCCCCTCCACCTTTATCCTAACACCTCTCGTAGCTACAATATAAAGCTTTCTAAGCACCTTGACAGCAGAGCCTTTTAACTCCTGGAGGAAGGTTAGAGCAGGGATGAGTGTCTGTGTTCTACAGATAAGAAAACTAAGGTTGGAGCCCTTAAATTTTGGCAAAAGAGGTCAAGGCTGACCCTGACTAATACTGTTTCTCTGTGCTCAGTCAGAATCTTGGGTCCAGATTTCCGTTCCACCATTTACTGTCTGTGTGACCTTAGGGAAGTTACTTTCCTTCTCTATGCCTCTGTTTTCTCCTCTGTAAAATGGGGATCATAGTGTTTACCTCTTAGAGTTGTTCTGAGAATTAAATAGTTAATCCATGTCATGTGCTTAGAGCAACAGTACCTGGAATAAATGGGAAGCCTGCGATAAATATGATGTATCGCCATTGCTACGTGCATGTTGATTAATCACAACTGGAAATGAAGTTGAGTTTCGTAAATGCAGTTTGGAGACAAAATCCTTAGGGGGCATGGGAGTGGCATCACAAAGGGCATCTTGTGTGATGAACACATCCGGGACTCCATGGGGATAGGTGACTTGCCCAAGGTCATCCTGCTAGTGAGAGGCCAGGTGGACAGTAGAAGCCAGTTTCCCTGACCCCAAGATCAGGACCCTTTCTGCTTTGCACTGTTCCTGAGAAGGGGTTTCTGTCCTATCCCTAAGTCACCCCTTCCACCACTCCATAACTTACCATTAGAAGAGTCCCTGTATTCATACATCTAGTGGAAACCTCCCCAGCTCCTTAAACCTTCCAGCCAGCAAATTGAAGGGCACTGTGAACCCAGGTTTGCATTAACCATGCAAAAAGGAGATAGTTTATACCTAAGAACACTTAATTAAGCACTAGGTTTAATTAAATCCATCACCCTCCCTGCTCCCATATCCCCCTCAAACCAGAAGGCTGTTGAAGGTGAAGTCCCTAACTGGAAGTTCTGATTTGAGCAGTTTCTAATCAAACTCAAAACTGCCAGCTTGTTGTCTTAATCTGCCCATGAGATATCAGCCTTCCCTGTGTGATTCATCTTTCTTTGGCCACGTTTCAGACATAGACAAGCATTGCACCGCGGCTTATCCTGTGTGGTTATTGTTCCCTGAAAGGTGTGAGTGGAAACAGTAACTTTCCTTGCATAATTCTTCAAGCACCCACACATCCCTCTTTTTAATTCCAAAGCCAACGGATGAGCTTTGCACTTTTTTTTTTTTTTTGCAACCGCTGTGACTAAGGTCCTTTGCCTCCACCCTCAAGAATCTTCTTCTTTAATTTATTTAAACATTCTTTCTTCCTTTTTTTGAAGGAGGGTGACCCGCCCCAAGTTGTGAAGTGGTGAAATACACAAAACTAGATCTTGGGTCCCCTAGAATTTCTCCCTTCCCTCCCAAGTCCCCAGGGACAACTGTGGGGCCTGCCACTTCCTGAAGCCCACTTCTGCCACCCTGGTCCAGTCCTTGGGACTGGCCAGGTGGGACCTGAACGAAGCCACAGCAGCTGCCTTATTGAGGTGTGACGTTGGCCATGCTGAAGCCTGGCCCTCATGGGAGCTGGCGGGGGAGGGGACTGAGAAAACTCGCGGAATCGGAGGCAAGTAGTGGAAACCCAAGGTGCGTGCAAATCCAGCAGATCAAGGGAGGCACTTAACGCTGAGCCTGGTACCTGTGCTTTTCTTTCTTTTTTCTTTTTTTTTTTTAACCGAAGTATGGTTGATTTACAATAGTGTGTTAGTTTCAGGTGTACAGGGTTTACCGTATAACCCTGAGATATTCTGATCCTTACATGTCCAGCTTCTGGTTCTTCCTGTTTCCATTTAAAGACACCCCTTCAGCAGCAGAGGCAAGGACAGGAGACAGAGCAGTCACAGGACCGGAAAACTCATAACAAAAATGGGAAGCCGTTGGAGATGGGAGTGATGTGATCTGATTGCGATTTTTCAGCATTGCCCTAAAGCAGCGTAGAATCTGGATTGTTGGAGAACAAATGCCAAAGCAGGAGAGCAGGCGAGAGGCGATGGCAGCTTGGACCAGGGTAGGAAAGTGATGGGAAGGGGTCACATTTGGGGTATATTTTGGAGGAAGAGCCGACAGGAGTCGCCGATGCATAAACTGGGGTGAGCAGAAGAGTGGTTTGTTTCTTGTTGTGACTCCGCTGGTGAGATCTTTCTGGCTCACAGAAAAGTCACCGGATTGCAGTCAGGACACAGGCCTCATCCGTTAGCAGTGTGGTACTTGGCAAGTCAACGAAAGCTTCATATCATCGAGACGTTAAATTTGTCATTTCTAGAGGAAACATCCAGAGGACAGTCCACATAGTGACAGCATTTGGCTGTGATGTATGTAAACACACCCAACAAGAGTGAAATACAAGAGACATCAGGAGGCTGAGGCATCTCCTTACTGCTTAGAAAAGGAAAGGCCCCCTCTTAGGAGGTACAGTTTCACATTGGAGGTTTGGAGTGGCATTGAAAGTTTTCATCATAACAGCCCTGACAATAACAAAATATTTAAAACAGTGGGGGACTTCCCTGGTGGCGCAGTGGTTAAGAATCCGCCTGCCATGGGGCTTCCCTGGTGGTGCAGTGGTTGAGAGTCTGCCTGCTAGTGCGGGGGACACGGGTTCGAGCCCTGGTCTGGGGGGATCCCACATGCCGCGGAGCGGCTGGGCCTAGTGAGCCATGGCCGCTGAGCCTGTGCGTCCGGAGCCTGTGCTCCACAGTGGGAGAGGCCGCAACAGTGAGAGGCCCGTGCACTGCGATGAAGAGTGGCCCCCACTTGTCACAACTAGAGAAAACCCTCGCACAGAAATGAAGACCCAACACAGCCAAAAAGAAAGAAAGAAAGAAAGAAAGAAAGAAAGAAAGAAAGAATCCGCCTGCCAATGCAGGGGACATGGGTTCGAGCCCTGGTCCAGGAAGATCCCACATGCCGTGGAGCAACTACACCCATGCGCCACAACTACTGAGCCCGTGTGCCACAACTACTGAGCCCGCGTGCCACAACTCCTGAGCCCGTGTGCCACAACTCCTGAAGCCCGCACGCCTAGAGCCCATGCTCCACAACAAGAGGAGCCACCGCAATGAGAAGCCCGCGCACCGCAATGAAGAGTAGCCCCTGCTTGCCGCAACTAGAGAAAGCCCGCGCGCAGCAATGAAGACCCAATGCAGCCAAAAATAAAATTAATTAATTAATTAATCAAAAAAACAGTGGTTCGCAGCAGTGGGAGAAGTCAGGGACAGCTTTGACCCCCCAGAGGACATGGGCAGTGTCTACAGACATTTTCAGTTATCTCAACTGGAGGGGAGTTGCTACTGGCAGCTAGTTGGTGACGGATTTTAGCGTGCTGCTAAACTCCCTACAGCACACAGGACGGCTTCCTCAACAGAGAGTTAGCTGGCCCAAAATGTCAACTCTGCCGAGGTTGAGAAACCCTGATTTTTTTTCCAGTTGGCATACAAAAAAGTAATTTCTTTTTTTCTTACTGTATTTTATTGAAGAATAGTTGATTTACAGTGTTGTGTTAGTTTTAGGTGTACAGCAAAGTGATTCAGTATACATATATATGTGTATATTCTTTTTCAGATTCTTTCCTCTTATAGGTTATAACAAAATATTGAGTATAGTTCCCTGTGCTATACAGTAGGTCCTTGATTGTTATCTATTTTATATATAGCAGCATGTTTATGTTAAGCCCAAATTCCTAATTTATCCCTCTCCCCTTTCCCCTTTGATAACCATAAGTTTGTTTTCTATGTCTTTGAGTCTATTACTATTTTGTATATAAGTTAATTTGTATCTTTTTTTTTAGATTCCACATATAAGTGATATCCTATGATATTTGTCTTTCTCTGTCTGACTTACTTCACGTAGTATGGTAATCTCAAGGTCCATCCATGTTGCTGCAAGTGGCATTATTTCATTCTTTTTTATGGCTGAGTAGTATTCCATTGTATATATGTACCACATCTTCTTTATGCATTTATCTGTCGATGGACATTTAGGTTGCTTCCACATCTTGGCTATTGTAAATGGTGTGATGCACAGTGGGGTGCTATGTATCTTTTCAAATTATGGGAGAAACCCTCATTTTAAATATAAACCTCCAACATTGGGGTAAATGGTTAACCCTTTTCAGGCCTGTTGCAAAATCCTGTGATCCAGAGCATTGGCCACATGGTCTGTGGGGCTCTACTGGTATCTACCCCTGATAAAGGAGTTTCTTGCTCTATGTATTTGAGAGGCATTGATGAAGAGCTGAGTACACATATATTTAGATCAGCATTTCTGAAAGGCTGCCAATTTGGGAAACATGTTTCTTTTAATTCAAGTGTACAAAAATGCCATTAATAGTTAAGCAACATGTGCCAAAAATTGGGAACAACCAAGATGCCCTTCAGTAGGTGACTGGACAGACAGACCGCATCCACACGGCAGGGTGTTCTTCAGCCACAAAGAAATGAGCTCTCGGGCCAAGAAAAGACATGAAGGAAATGTAAATACATCTTAGTAAGTGAAAGAAGCCAATCCAAAGTGGTCCCATACTGTGTGATGCCAGCTCTGTCACATTCTGGTAAAGGCACAGCTACAAGGACAGTAAACAGGTCAGGGGTCGCCAGGGTTAGCCTGGCGGGAGGGTTGAACGGGTGGAGCACAGGGGGGTTTTACGGCCGTGACACTCTTCTGTATGAGACTGTGATGGTGGATACGTGTCACCATAGATTTGTCAAAACCCGTTAAGTGAACAACATAAAGCATGAACCCTAACATAAACTGTGGCCTTTGGTTAATGATCAGTTTTGTTGTATCAATATTGGTTCAGTTGTGAATCAGTGCAAGATGTTAATAGTAGGAGAAACTAGGGGAAGAGAGGTAAGGGGGGATATGGGAACTCTACTTTCTGCACACTTTTTTCTATAAACCTAAAACTGCCCTAAATAGTAGTCTATTAATTTTTTTAAGTTAAGCAATATGATATAACAGAATTAACAAAACTATTATATTCTAATAGCTAGCACTTATTGAGTGCTTCCAAAGTGGCAGACACATCATAAATATTTGTTACTGTCATCATTGCAGGCCAGGCTTTACCAGAAGACCTGGGAAGGAAGGACACCACTCACTTAAACAGGCTTTACTCTGGTCCAAGTAGGTACAACACTTGACCCTTATAGATTTAGTCCCCACCACCACACTGGGAAGAAGTCCTATTATCATCTTCATTTTATAAGACAAGGAAGTGGAGACTCAGAGGTTCAGTCACGTGTGCTGGGTCACAGAGCATCAGAGGCGAGATGTGAATCAGATCTGATTAACTGCTAGGCCCATGAACCTGACATTGCACTCTGCCGTTGTGCACACCCATGTGTGTGTGTGTGTGTAAGAAGAGAGCAAGATGGGGGTGATTGGTGAGTGTGAGTGGATAGAAAGAAAGAGGGAGAAAAAAATGCATCAAAAATGAAAATACCCCTTCCCCTCTGGTAATAGCTACTCTGTAGCTCTGTGTGTGTTTTTGTTTGGTCTGCAAGGCAAAGCAGGGAGGGCGAAGTTGGTAAAGGGGATCAGCTGTAGGGGGATGGATGGAAACTAAATTTTTGGTGGTGAGCACACTGTAGTATATACAGAAGTGGAAATACAATGTTGTATACCTGAAACCTATATAATGTTATAAACCAATGTTATCTTAATTTTAAAAAAAACAAAATACACAAATGAAGGAGAAAGAGAGAAAAAATGTGGCAGAAGGAGATGGAGGGAGAGGGCAAGGAGCCACATCCTTGAGCTGGTGGCCTGGGCTCAAGAAGGTTTTCCCGGCATCCCCTATCCGCTCCCCTCTGCCCTGCTTGCCCACTAGGGCTCATCACGGGTTAGTGTGCAGCAGTGACCCAGGCTGACCAGTGTTTCCCTCGGGCCCTGGCCAGCCTGAGAGCTGCATCTGAAGCTGGCCTCCCGTCCTGGGTGGTCCTGGATTGCTTCTCTCACCCAAGGTTGCATGGCGGTTCCAAGCCAGCTGCAGGAGCCCCGCCCCCTTCTCCAGAGGCGGCCCCTGTTCAAAAGGGAATATAAGGACCAGGCAGCAGCCGCCCCATCCTTAAATGGAGCTGAGCAGCCCATAATCCCAAAAAGCTGCCTCTAGCCCCGAAGATAGTACCTGCTGCATTCAGAGTCCAGAAACAGCCACTTGCCTCCTTTAGAAGGTGCTAGAATGAGTTGTCCTGTGCCACCAGTTTCCTGAGGATTCCCAATCAGGTTACTCTGAACTGAACCATGAATCAAAGCCCCAGCTGCCCTGCCTAGCATTTTCCCATCCTTTATAAGGTGATGTCATGCATGGGAGGAAAGGTGGCATACCTCTCTCTTAAGCCACTTTCAATTCTGCTTTGTCACCTTTTTATTTTATCCATCTTAGTTATCTTGACCCCCATCCTCTAGTGACTCACAGAGAAAACCACATGAGGACCTGGATTTTGTCCTGGTCATTTCCAGTCCCCTCTGTGTCTGGTACAGTGCCTGACGTAGAGTGTGTCCTCAAGAAATGCTTGAATGGCACTGCTTTGAATAAGTGACAGTCTTTTTTTTTTTTTTTTTTTTTTTTTGCGGTACGCGGGCCTCTCACCGTTGTGGCCTCTCCCGTTGCGGAGCACGGGCTCCAGACGCGCAGGCTCAGCGGCCATGGCTCACAGGCCCAGACCGCTCTGTGGCATGTGGGACCTTCCCGGACCGGGACACGAACCCGTGTCCCCTGCATCGGCAGGCGGACTCTCAACCACTGTGCCACCAGGGAAGCCCTAAGTGACAGTCTTGATGGACCACGGACAGAATGTTCAGAGAGGCATTTTTCTGTCCATTCCAGAGGACTTCAGGATGGCCTCTTAATTCTCATATTGTTTTTCAGTCACTGGCACTGATTTCCCTCATCCCTCTCCCCAGGGTCATCACCAAGGAGCCCTATTAAATGACAATTCATGTTGACATGTGTCTCCCTGTTGCCCTCCCCCTCTCTTTAAAGGGGGCACACAGGTGGGGGCAGGTTCAAAAGCCACTAGTAATCACGTTGTAGGGGAGGTGTGAGCACTGGTGAGGGCATTTGCAATTAAATTAGGTGGAGAAATGCGCTTTCTGAGGAAGGGACACCTTGAGGGTGATGCTCCTGCAGGGGAGCCGGCTTCTCTTGAGAAGCGCCGCAGGAGATGCTGCACACAGCACAGGAAGAGGGTGTGGCCGCCGGGATTATTTCCAGCATAATTAGCTTTGCATGGCTCAAGTTTTAGCAATCAATTTCTATAAGCCCTTTTACAGTTGGAATTCATAAACAAATCTGTGTGTTCTCACCCTGTAGGATTTTTTTTCTGCTCCTTTCTGTTGCTTCGTTGTTCATCTCACTAGTACGTAGACTCCTTATGTCTTGGATATGGACCAGATATTTTCACACCTGCTCTGTTCAGGATGCTAGATGTCAAGCGACCGGGGAACGAGGTGGGTGCCCTTTAGGGGCGCACAGCCTAGGAACCAAGCAGTTTTGATATTGTGTGAAAAAATGCTCTAGCCAATGTCCACATAGAGAAGGAGAGTATTCTGCAGTTTAACCATCAGAACCGTCTTTAAAAATCTCCCCTCAGATCCCAGGGAGATCCGCAGTCCTCCCACCTGCCAAGCCAGACCCTCCCCAAAGAATAAGCTTTATTAAGAGTTTCAATCAGCTCACTCTTAATTTTTTCTCTCCTGCAATCAGTGAGTCATCAGGCTGCAATTCATTAGGATCACTATTATCGTCGGTAAGAGCACAGCTGGGCACTCAGTGTCTCGGCCAGAGCTCTCTGCAGACAGGAGGGACGGATGGCAAATGCAGGGGGGGGGGGTCCATCCCGCCAGGTCCTGGGATGCCCCCCCGCAGTGGAGGAGGACTCAGGAGGGAGGCAGAAACGCTCACCAGTCTGGATCCAAAGCCCAGTTCCCACAGCCCTTCTCTTCCCCCTGGACTGACTCTAGAACCTTTTCCTACAGCTCTTTGCTATGACCCTTTTTCTTAAAGGTGCAATTTTTATGAAAAGGGATGAGCTCTTCTCTAAGAATTCTTTCACTCCTTACCCTCTTCTCTGGTTTCCTCCCGCATCAAATGGGCATAGCCAGACCTATTTCATGGGATTCTTTGGAGGACACAAAAAGATAATGAATATGAATGCCTGTGACACAGTGATGGAGGTGATTAGCATGTTTTGAGCACCTGTTCTCCGTTTTATGCACGATGCCTGCAGTGTCTCATTGAATCCCTACAGAAACTCTGTGAAGTGGGGGGATTTGGTTCATTTATCTTCATGCTAAAAAAAAAAAAAGCATTTATTGGGCATCTACTGTGGTCGAATATTACGCAGCTGGGGATCTAGCTGTGAACAGGCAAGTTCCCTACTGACAAGGAACTTAAGTTCTAGTCGCTGCTGTTATGCCATTTTACAAACCGAGACACCAAGACTCAGAGACATTAAGTCACTTGGCCAAAGTCACAGAGCCACTTGGCTGGCTCTGAAGCCAGTCCCTCCTCTGCTGTAAGCAGCTGCTTCCCCGGGTCTGAGCACAGTGCTACGTATGGAGAGAGCTTTGCCATTGTCTGAAGCTTCCCTCCCGCCTCCCCTGGTTTTGTTTGGGGGTTTTTTTTGTTGTTTTTTTTTTAACATCTTTATTGGAGTACAGTTGCTTTACAGTGGTGTGTTAGTTTCTGCTGTATAACGATGTGAATCAGCTATACGTATACATATATCCCCATATCCCCTCCCTCTTGCGTCTCCCTCCCTATCCCACCCCTCGAGGTGGTCACAAAGCACCGAGCTGATCTCCCTGTGCTATGCGGCTGCTTCCCACCAGCTATCCATTTCACATTTGGTAGTGTATATATGTCCATTTAGACTTGATTACACATCACCAAGGAGAGGACAGTGCCTGGGAGTTAGGAGATAATGGGTGTGACCTCAGAGAAGTTGTTTAACCCCTCTGAGCCTGTTTCCATGACTGTGAAATGGGGATGAAATTAACAAGGTTGGATGGATTTCCAAACAGCCAGGATGTGGGAACATGCTTCAAAAACTGATGTCCTGAGCTATCATGACTTATTCCTTGGCACTGTGAGTTATTCCAAAGCCCTCGACAGTCTTGGGAGCCTGTTGAGTAAAAGCCTGGGCTCCTTCTGGTACTGGGCACTGGAGTTTCTTCTGGGTCATGAGGGGCAGTACCGCCTAGTGGTTACAACTGTGGTTAAAATCCCAGCTCTCCACTTACTAGTTATATCACCTTCAGCAAGTTACTGGAATCACTGTGCCTCAGTGTTGTCACCTGTGAAATGAGGATAATAATAGTACCTACCTCAGAGGGTTGTTAGGAGAATTCAGTGATCTTGTCCCGACAGTAACCGCCATGCCTCCGTGCTTTCCAGCACCAGAGCTTTGTGTTTTCCTTCAAAAGCACAGCAAAACCCTGAGGTTCTGAGATGTCACTGATTATTACATTTCTTGGTCTAAAAATCAAGTCTAATTGTTTCTGGAAAACATCGTGTCCCACTATTCGGTTTGGGATTTATATCCTTCAGCCTGGGAGGTTTTTGTTTTGTCTGTGTGTTTTTTTCCCTTAATGTGTTTAGAAATTTAATGGAGCAATTTCGTTTCTATTGACTGAAGTAGATTGTTAAAGGAACAAGAAAACTAAAGAACAGGTTCTCATCCCAGGATATAGCCTCATCCCAGGAGTGATTTTCATGTTTTCCTGACAAAGAACTGAGACTTTGTTTTTCCTTCAAGCTGGTCAGTGGTGAAACCCCCTCTGTCAAACCTGGGTCAACTCTGTTTAACCAAATAGCTGGAAGTGTGGGCCAGGAGATCACCAGTCTAGATGCAGGGACAAGTCCCATCTCGTGTGCAGAGGACAGCTTGGTTCCTTTTGCCAGCTGTGGGGTCCAGATCACTGCAAGGCCACATTTGGGCTTATTTGAGGCCTCAGGTCGTATTGCTCAACCTGGAAACCTAAATTCATGAGGAGAAGTCATGGCCGTCCAGCCTCTTCAAGTGAACGATGTGTTTCAGGACCTTCATAAGGGATATCAGCAAAGCGTACAATACTGATTTGTCCACACTGCGAAAATGAGCCACCACGTATTCAGCATCTCCATGCGTGTGACAAGCTTTTCCCAGGTGCTTCGTATAGGCATCACCAGTTGTTATCAGAAACCCATCTTACAGATGAGGAAACTGAAACTCAAGAGAGGTGGAATGACTTGCCCAAGGTTACACAGCTATGAAGTGATCGAGCCAGGTCTTTTTTCTCCCAGAGCTCTTTTCCTTCTGGTAAACAACCAAAACAATTAAACATAGGGGATGAGAAAACAGTAGAAAAAGCCTCAGGGACAGTGGGTGATGGCAAAGGAGGTGGTATCGATGGAAATGAAGCTGTTCATCATGATAGTGGTGATGTTTGCACTATTCACTTTCAGAAAAGGATCTAAGAACTGATGAACAGATACATAGTCAACGCTGTTTAAAAGAGTGAAGTTCTTAGGCGTGAATTCCCAGTGTCAAAGGCAGAACTGAGCCCAATCAACATGCTTCTGGATTTTTTTTTCCTCCCTACCCTCATGCATCCACAAGCTTCACACTATAGGATGGTTTTTGCTTCTAGTCCAAAAAGGACCAAGGTAACCCAATCTTTCCCACCCACAGAAAAATGAGAGCAGCTAATACTTATTTAGCACACTCTGTGTGCCAGGCACTGTTCTACACACTTTTCTGTATTAACTCCTTAAAGCTGCACTAGAACCCTTGAGACAGACACCATTATCATAATCGTTTCACAAATAAGGAAACTGAGGCCCAGAGGAGCCACGTCCCTCGTGGAGGTGACTCCCCAGAGGGCGGCTGGGATGCGTGCCCAGGCAGGCTGGTCCTGAGGCTGCTCTTCCCACCCCTCCCCCTTTGGACTCCCGCCCCAGCTCAGGGGGACCTGCTCCCAGCCTTGTTCTTCCAGTCGAGCGGTGGTTTTGCACAGACTTGTCCAATACTCACCCTCTGGATCTTCCCACAATTTTACAGGCGTCCTGGATGTCCAGGGTGAGGGGTGAGAGGTTCAGTCAACAGCTGTGCAACATCCATCCACTCAGCAAACTTGTACCGAATCCCTACTGGGTCCAAAGCACCAAACGGGGCCCTGTGAGTGCAGGTCCTCATCCACATCGTCACAGAATTCCAAGTTCCCAGAGGGCTGGAGGGCTGGGCGCAGCTTGGGTTTTTTTCTCTCCCTCCCAGAGCTACGGTCTCCTGTATCTCCTATACAGACCCTCTCACCTGCCTCTTCCCTCTCTCCCACAGCACTGAGAGCACTTCCTCTCCCTGACAAACATTTTTAACTGTCCTTCTTCCCCACTCCTGGAATAGGAATTTGTCCTCAACGCTTGGAACCTGCTTATTAACGATTGATGTTCATACCCTGCCTTGTCTTTCCGGTTAAAGCCAAGCAGGCATGGTTTACAACGGCACAAAAAAAGAAGCTGCTTAAATAACAAGCCCCATGAGGCTGGAGCAAGAGGGTGTCACATCGATGGCCTCCCTCAGGAACCCCCCTCTTCGTCCCCAAAGAGAAATGCTCTCACAGGTTTCTTTTCTTTTTTTTTCTCTTTTTTCTTCTGCATCTGTCTTACCTGAGTTTAGAATGGGTTGTCTTACCCTCCTCTTAACCCAGTTCCACAGTCACACGTCCCATCCCACTTCCCCATCTCCTGACTTACGTGGAAAATCAACGTATTTCAAGTAAGAAAGAACGAAAACAGAGAGGTTTCACCTGAGATGGAAATTATGCAGCAGCTGAAGGCAAAGTGGAGGGAGAGACAAACATAAAGTGGTGGTAGCTAGTTCTGGTGCACTCGAAATTCCCTGCCACTGCTGCTGTGTTCCCAGTGTTTGCAGCATGGCGGGCCGGGTGCAGAGCCCAGTTAAAAACGAACATTATGTCAAGTTTAGGCATTTTGGAAAAAGATGTAAATGGAAAAACAGATGGCGGATATTTGTTCTGATTCTTAGTAGAGACGTGAATTGTTTTGTGGCTTTCTGTGTATCACGCTTTTCCCTCTGTTCCCCTCTAAAAGTGGGGAGCCCTCTGGGAACAGGAGGGTGATCGTGAAAACCGGTGTATGGTTGGAGTGTGACTTCTGCTCATCACACACATGGGTTCCAATTTCCGAGGCTCAAAATGTGTTGGTCCTTCGTGTTGTCCCCGTGCTGGGTTTAAGATGGTTGTTTCCTAAGGCTCATAAATGGGAGCTGGCAGCTGTGGATGAGGCCACAGTGTCACGGTCAGGAGCGTGGGCCGTTGCCCACTCTATTCTTCCTCTTCCGGGAAGCATAGGGGATTGTCATCCATCCCTGCAAAGGAGGCTCTGAGGTTCCAAATGAAAAGCCGTGCATGTCTGCCTCCCAGAGCTTGCAGGCGCTGTTATTAGCATTCTCCTGGCGGACTGTGATTGCTTTGCCATAAGGCACTGCTTCCTACACGTACTGCATGCCGATTTTAAGTGGTATGGACAGGTCTCGATCATTTTCATGGTTACGTATGTATTCTCAGGAGTATTAGGAAAAAAAGATAACGAGCTGATCCAACCTGTGATGAGTATTACTGCCTAGAATGATGCTGGAATTTACAAAATAATTTTTTTAATTATTAAGAAAAGAAGAGAAGGGGTGGTATTCGTCCAGGGCGTAACTCACGACAGTGTGGTACAGATGACTGAAGTTAGAGGAACCGCGCTAGAATGTGAGCATTTTTAGTTAACTTTTTAAAAAACACCATGCATATGGTCGGTCTACCGCACTCCTCCCCCACCCCCCAATTTATCTCCCCTACTTCTGGAAGAGTGGAAGAAAACTGTCAGTGTGCAGCCAAATGACTTTGGGGTGTCCTAAAAACATAGATCGTTCGTACTCTCACCAAGAGAGCCTAATGCAGTGGGTTTGAGGGAGGCCCTGGAATTTGCATTTTAATAAGCTTCCCAAGTGGCTTTGGGGTAGGAGATCCTTAGGACATTACTTCTCAAAGCACTGCCTCAGAATGTGTGCCCAAACAAAGATGGTTTAGCTTTGGCATAGAAGGCTTACTTCTATTTTTTCCGCCAGTGATTGATGCCTGCTCTCTGGGAAAAAAAGTCTCATAAAACCTAATTTAATCTTTGAGCAATGCTTCCTCTTTAAAACCACTTGTACATGCAGATTTGGGGGCTGCTTGGCTAATCAGGATTTCTCAGCCTCAGCACTGTTGGCATTTGGGACTGGCTAATTCTTTGTTGTGATGGATTAACCTTGCATTGTAGGATGTGTAGCAGTATCCCTGGCCTCTACCCACTAGATACCAGTAGCACCCCCCTCCATGTCTCCACTGTTGTGACAACCAAAAACATCTCCAGATGTTGGCAAATGTCCTCTAGGGGGATGAAATCATCCACCGTTGAGAACCACTGGGCTAAATGGGTACCTTTATTCCACTTCGATAAACCTTTCAAGTCACAACTGGACTCAGACGATGGTGCTAAAAAGGCATTTGCTAGCCTCCTGCTTCTAGGACTGAGTTACTTGAAAACTCAGGTCCCCAAATGGGAAAAATATGCTCCAGTAGAAATTATTCATAGCTCTATGGGCCTTGAATTTGTAATCTGTGCATGAAACAAAATGAGAAGCCTGCAGCCTGGCAAAAACCTACTTTAGTTCAGCTGCAAATTCAAGGGGCTTCATGAAATCAGAATGTAGCTGGAACAGGGCAGGTGGCTAGAGGGCTACCCTTCCCATGGAATTCAAATGATCCAACATGTATCATAGGCATACTTTGTGCCAGCACTACAGTAGCTGGGAAGGATACAAAAATGACTAAGATGGAGTTCTTTCCCTCAGGAGCTCAGGTCTATTAGAAGGAGTCAGGCAAGTGCCTCAAAAAGAGGCAGCATGACATAATGGTCCTTTGCCACATTACCTGGTTTCAAATCCTGCTCTACTCACGCTAGCTGTGTGACTTTGGGCAAGTTACCTGACCTCTCTGTGCCTCTGTTTCCTCAGCTGTAAATTGAGGGTAGAAATAGTCCCTACCTCAAGGGGTTGTTTGGAGGGTTATAGGAGTTCATATATGTAAGACTCTTAGAACAGTGCCTGGCACATAGAAAGGGCAATGTTAGAAAGCCCAGTGGTGATGGCTGGACCTTGGAGTCAGGAGACGTGGGCTGAAATCCCAGCTCTGACTCTTCTGAGCTTGAGCAAGTAGAGTAATCTCTTTGAGCCTCAGGTTCTCCATCCATGAGATGGGACAGTCACAGTACTTGCCTCACAGGACGATGGTACCGATGAAAAAAGATGCTCCATGAACTGTCCATCCCAGTCTGGCACATAATAGGTACTGAATAATCTTTCAGTTGTTATTTTTTATTATTTGAATTATTGATATTATAAATGGATTTTTTTTTTTTTTTTTGCCAACCAAACTCATAAGACACCAAAGACCAATAAGTGAAAAATAAGACTGCCAAGGGCCCAGACAGTTGCATCATTGGGTCACTTCCCCAACTCTGTAGGGAAGTGAAGATGGGAAGCTGGCTTCCCAAGGCCACCTGAGTACGCACAGAGTCCAGTCAGGGGAGGTGGTTCTGGAATTCACATATGCACGGCCTCCACCTGGGCATCTACCACCACAATAGGGCTGCCCCCGCCTCCAGCACCCCTGGGCTTTCCCCGGGCCAGGACATTCCTCCTAGTTGGGTGACTGCTTCTCCTAGCTCTCTTCTAAACTTACTCTTTATTTAGATGTATTAATAACTTCAATTATTAGTACAGACACTCCAAATTCTTCCTACTCTCCAGCTTCTGCCTTATCTGCCTTTAAGATAACTTCGCCCAGAGCTAATCTTATCTGCTTGATGCTGGGTTTTTATTTAATTCTCAGAATTCTGCCATCAGATTCACACTGACAGGCAAGGGCCTTTAGTCACTGTTTCCAAAAATGTATTTATCAGATGCTTATGGTTGGCCAAGAGATAAAGAAGGATCAAGCATAACCCAGCCCTTTCATGAATTTAAAAAGTCCAAATAATGAAGTAAATGGCACACCTTCAGTAATTATTAACGTCTAATATAAGTGCCAAGTCCTGGGATGGGCTTCGGTTTCAGCTGGAAGGTCTTATTGGAGAAAACGGGCATTGAGAAATGGGTCCTGTGTGCAAGCATGCAGTGAGAAGGGCCGACACACCGGGCAGAAGATAAGCTCCTGCACACAAGTGAAGGGGACTCTGGGCAAGAACGAAGACAGAGACCAGAACTGTAAAGAGTGTCCTTTGTCAGGCTGACGAGTTTGGAGTCTGGTCTGTGGACAGTAGAGATGTAGAAAAGACTTTGGAAAGGGAAATAGCATGTTGCTCTGGTGTGTCCTTACGTGAGCTTTCCTCCCTCTCCTCCTCCTCATCTTCATCATCATCTTCATGGAAGCTAAAAAGATAAAGCTGGTGTGGTACGCTGGGTGGATAGAAATGTCCAAGGATAGAAGTGGTAAATATAATGTTTCAATGGGCCTGGGAAGACAGGGGAATGGAAATCGCTAATGTTTGTTGATGGACCGCTACCTCTGGGAAGATGGAGTAGACACACATCTCTCTATTCCTCCTACTAAATACAACTGAAAACTCTGGATATTATGTGCAAAACAAATGTAAGAAGACTCTGGAAGGTGGAAAGAAGAAACAGATTATCTAGGGACCTCATAACCCAAGGAATGACATGGTGGTGAGTTCCCTGGGGTTTTTTTTTTTTTTTTTTGGTTTGTTTGTTTTTGCTTTGTTTGTTTTGCCTCATATGTCCAAGACTCGGAGCTGAAGAAGCCATCATCTGAGAAATGCCAGTGGGCACAGATCCAAAAACAAACAAACAAACAAACAAACACAAAAAGCCTACTCTCTCTGTAGCCAAAGGACCAGGAAAGGGCAGCCTAGGAAGCTGAAAACTTCTGGAGAATAATCACAGTCTTGATCCAAACACCACAGAAAAAACTGTGGCTCAGCCTTCATCTCACAAGCAAAGGCCAAATGGGGAGCCTCAACTTCCACCCTAGCAGGTTATAACAAGGCACCCCAGCTGCCCAGGGTGGTGTCAGAGAAGGAAGGCCAAGTACAAAGGTAACCTAGCCACACCCACCTCCTTGATGTCAGTGAAGGCCACCTGGGAGCAGTAAGGAGACACTCCTTGCTCTTCCCAGCTGGAGACCTCAGTGGAAACCTTGTGGAGAGCTGGAGCTCCCATCCCTGCTCGGTAATGAGGAAACTCCCTGCTCACATGTCAATGAAGACCAAGTGGGGAGCCTAGACTTCCAGTTGGCATTAATGTGGTGTTACTCCCTTCCCCTAATCCAGCTAAAACAGAAGATTTCATGAGAGATGCAAACTCTTATAGCATAATACCCAAACGTCCACATTTCAATGCTCATACCAAGAACCAAGAAGATCTCAAACTAAATGAAGAAAGACAATAGATGCCAACACCAAGATGACACAGATGTTGCAATTCTCCAACAAAGATTTTAAAGCAGCCATCATAAAAATGCTTCAAAAAGCAAGTAGGAATAAGACACAAATGAAAAAAAATAGAAAGTTTCAACAAAGAAATAGAAGACAGAACTAAATGGAAATTTTAGGGCTGAAAAATACAGTTACTGAAATTTAAAACTCACTGGATGAGCTCAATAACAGAATGGAAGGGACGGAGGAAAGAATCAGTGAACTTGAAAATAGGACAATATAAATTACCCAGTCTGAACAACCAAGAGAAAACAGACCGGTTGTGAGGGGGTGGGAGGCACGGCAGGGAGAATGAACCGAACCTCAGGGAGCTATAGGACTGTAACAGGCGTCGTAATAGTCATGTCATCAGAGTCCTGGACAGAGAGGAGAAAGACAGTGGGGCTGAAAAACTACTCAAGTAAATATGGCTGGAACATTCCCAAATTTGGCAAAAGACATAAGCCTACAGATGCAAGAAGCTGAGCAAATCCCAAATATTATAAATCCAAAACAATCCACACCAAGACACATCATACTCAAACATCTGAAAACTAAAGACAAACTCCTGAAATCGTTGAGTGAGAAATGACCTTTTATTTATAAAACAACATGAATGAGAGTGGATTTCTCATCAGAAGCCATGGAGGCCAAAAGGAAGAGGCACAGCATTTTTAAAAGAACTGTCAACCGAGAATCCTAGATCCAGCCAAAAATATCCTTCAGGGATGAAAGGGAAATCTAGACATTTTTAGAAGGAAAACTACGAATTTATTGCCAGCACACCTACCCTAAAAGAACAGCTCATGGAAGTTCTTTAGGTAGAAAGAAAATGACAAAAGAAGGGATCTTGGAATATCAGGAAGGAAGAAAGAACACAAGACTCTCTTCTGCTTTGCTGCCCATCTTGAAGGAAAAGGACAAGGAAAAGCAAAGCAGAGTCTGAGAGTTCTGAAAAAGGAACACAGTCTGAATCTCAAGGATACTGTGAAATGGAAGAGAGGGGTGACTCAGTTTCTGCCCAGGGCAGAGAAGTGGCCTGGGGACCTATGAGGGGACACAGTCTACAGTGACAGGCTCAACTTCTTATTGTTTGTACTAGTGTAATAAAATGATTTGAGGTAGACCAGAAATGTTAGGCTGTGCAGCTTCCTCCCTTTATATTAGGCTGGAGTTCTACAGCGTCTCGTAGAAACCTAAACCACAACCTTCATTACTTTATACCACTGAGTAGTTTCCTGCAAAAACCCGGCTGCAGTTAGGGAATGAGTCTGAAAATTTGGAAAAGTAATATCAGTTCAAAAATTACCTGTCGAAACCCAATTTCAATATTGGCTTAGGTAGCTATCACCCGTGGGCCATGAACGTAACCAGTTTCCATAATGGTCAGGAGACTGAGGCATAGTTAGTTCCAACTCTTTGAAATGAGCAGTTGCAATAGGAATTGAATGGAAGCCATCAGTTAAATAAAGCTAGATAAGGAAGCTAAAAATTTAGCTAATGCTTATTGAGAGCTTACAGCTCAGGAATCTGTTACATTTACAATTATGTTTGGTGCAGAATTCATGAGTAATTGAAGACAACTGGAGAGTCTAGCAGTAGGGGAGTGGTTTATGCTACCTTCAGGCAATGAAATCTGGCCAGGAGGATAAGGATTACTCTTTACGTGTGGATGGGGACTGATAACTGGTGAGTGAATAACACAAGTCGCTGAATAACGTGTCTAGTGCAATCCCTTTTGTGAAAAATAATGTCCATGTCTGGGTGTGTTTGTGCATGGGAAAAGGATAGACATCAAACTGTTAAAAGCAGTTACTTCTGGGGAGTGGAAATAGAGAAGCAGAGGTGGGGGATCATTTTCCTCTGAATACTCCTGTATTGTTTAGATTTTCAGAAAAATCAGATACTGCTTGTGAAATTTTAAAAAACTAAAATGGTTTTAACTAAAGGGGACAGACAGAGCATGAAGGCTTCCCCCATCCCAGGGGTCTATCATCAACTTGCTTAAACCCTTCTCAGCCTCAGTTTCCTCAAAATGGGAAACCTCCCAGGAGTGTTGGAAAAATGCAACACGTGCAGCTACATGGCCAACACCCAACTAGCAGGAAGTCGGTCCTGCCCCGGCCTCTTTGTGTTTGGATGCCCAGAGCCGCCGAGTCAGGTCAGAGGATGTTTTCTCGTAATGACGCCCACCTCATAATGGTGTTGTGAGGATTCCATGAAATCAAAGCTATATAAAGTGCCTGGATCTTAAGTACTCAGAAGAGGTACCTGTGTTAGTGCCTTTACACCACCATCCCCAGCAGAGAGCCCGGTGAAAGGCCCGTGACAAGCACCACCGAAGTGTGGGGTAGTTTTTGTTTTAATCCAAACGAAACTAATTCTAATGCCTGTTGCTGCATTTCTCAAATATTCGTGATCTCCAGACAGTTAAGGGGCTCTCCCTGGGTAACATAGCATGATGGGAGGACAGATGGTAAAAGGCAGAAGACCTCTCTCCATACTTGCCCTGCGACCTTATAACTCCTTTCACAGATGGCGCAGGTTCTACGTGGGTGAAATTGGATGGCAGTCCTCATCCCCTTGACCCTGCAGGGCTGTTGTGAACACAAATGAGAGGGGAGTGTTATATAAACTTTAAAGCCTTGTCCACATGGAACACTCTCGTTAGCACCGTCTTCCCTTTCATTTGACCTAAAACTGTAAGAAGTATCTGTTTCCCACACCTAACCAGCACTCAAGCATCAGAGACTTTGGCTCCAAAATTAATTTTTTCGGAGCACTTAAAAGCTGCTTGTGGGCTTCCCTGGTGGCGCAGTGGTTGAGAGTCCGCCTGCCGATGCAGAGGACACGGGTTCATGCCCCGGTCCAGGAAGATCCCACATGCCGCAGAGCGGCTGGGCCTGTGAGCCGTGGCCGCTGAGCCTGCACATCTGGAGCCTGTGCTCCGCATCAGGAGAGGCCACATCAGTGAGAGGCCCACGTAATGCAAAAAAAAAAACAAAGCTGCTTGCCAGTGATGGCTGCAGCTAGCGTAATAACTACAAAGTAAGAAAGCAGAAGGAGAACTTGGCACCTTCCAAAAAAGAAGGTGGTTCTTGGTATTGCTTTCAAAAGTCGATGTTTGGCTCCTGGTCTGATCCGCTCTGCGCTGAGCGCACTTTGCAGGCCTACCTGCACTCTGCTGGCAGCTGGAAACTTGCCTTACCTGGGGGCCAGTGGATTCACCACCTTTTCAAGCTTCCGTTTTGATTTCCTCCCTTCCCTAGATGTCACTTAGTTCTAACTTGTTCTGTAATTTAAAATGTCCTCCACCTGGTTCCAGAAGTCTGTGGCGCTGAACCAATGGCAGTTAGAACTTACCTGCACTGCCGCTTAAAGGAAGTTTATCTGATTTGGGCTTGGTAGCCAAAAGGAGTTTGACCTGGTTAAAAATGGAACAACTTTGTGATTATTTATTGCTCTTTAGGTTTATGTATAGACTTTGCGACCCTGGAGGTTTCTAAAAATAGACTAAAGATTCATCCTTCTTATTCACTAGCTCCGGAGCCCAGGCTGGTAACCCTCCTCCTGGCCCCTCCCCGCCCCCCCACACACACCTCTCCTCCCTACTCACATCCCCTCCCACATTCAAGCCAACCTCCTGGGTGATCCGTCAACTCCAGCCTTTGGTCCCCTCTGTCGCTCTCTCATGCGGGGTCTCGCACCTCATACCTGGCCTCTTCCAGAAGCCTCTGGTTTTACCCTCTTCCATCCACCTTCTGCCCCATGGCCAGGGTGACCTTGGAAAGCACAGGTCTCATCATGCTTCTTGCCTGCCTAAAACCTTCCCTGCCCTCCCTGGCTACCGGGTGAGCCCAGGTCCCTCCTCCCCAGGATCGGCCCCTCCCACCTCCAGCCTCAGCACCCCTAGCCTCCCACCCCCGCCTCCCAGTGGCTCACCTCCCCACTCCCAGAAGTATACCCTCTCAAACTGGTCTGTTCCCACTTCCCTTAAACACACCGCGCCTCTGAGACTCTCCTCTGCAGCCCAGTGTTCTCCTTCCCTCTCTTGTTCACCTGGTAAACTCCTTGTCGCCCCTCAAAACCCAGCTCAGAAATCACCTCCTCAGGGAAGTAGCTCAAAGTGGGAAAAATCAGAGCCAGGCCAAAGACAGGAGGGACCCAGTCATAACGATAACTGCTTGCTTTCTATATTCAGGGCACTGCCCTTGCACGTTTCCTTATTTAGTCAGTCCTCAGCCGACTCTAAGGGTAAATCCTATCATTATCCTAGTTTTGCAGAGGAAGACACAGAAGTTGAGTGTTGAGTGACTGGCCCAAAGTCACACAGCCAACTCGTTGTTGGAACTGGGATCTAAACGTCGATCTGTCTGAGGGAAGCTTGCGGTTTGGTCAGCTATAACACTCTGCCGTCTAGGGCAGTGTTTTTCAAACTGCCAGTCACAATTCACCGAGTAGGTGTGAAGTTGGTCTAGTAGGCAGGGCTGGCTACATAATTCATGGGGCCCAGGGTAAAACGAAAATGCAGGGCCCTCTGTTCAAAAGGGAGCAAGCATTTTCCGTTCTTCTGCAGTCTCTCAACCTGTCCTGATGGTTTTTATCAGACATTGAATGTCACACTCCCTCGGGCACCGGGATACTCCCAAGAGAGCGCCGACCCTCATGGCACCTGGGATGCACCCACCAGGGGTGCTGGCTGGGAGCGGGGAGTGGCGGCCAGGCACCCGGGAAGCAGGACCACGTGTCCCATCAGACTTCACTTACAAAATGCAAATTCAAAGATAAAATTATTAGGAATTTGGAGAAAGTGACTACAGAGCGTTAAAGCCCAAGCACAGGATCCCCTCTGAGTGCTGACCCTGCCCACTGTCCTGGCTGCAGGTCCCTGTTAGTAAGTCATGACCACTAGTGCTTTTGAAATTGAATAGAAAACAGTAGAAGGTATTAGAATACACCCAACATAGTGAGGGTGAGTAGTATTTTGTCCACTTTGTGGAGTTTGTTTTTTTGTTTTAATTATATAAGTTACAGGTGCACAGTATAGTGATTCACAGTTTTTAAAGGTTATACTCCATTTATAGTTCTAACAAAATATTCGCTATATTGTTGTACAGTATATCCTTGTCGTTTATTTTGTACCTAATAGTTTGTAGCTCTAATCCCTTCCTCCTGTATTTGTCCACTTCGTTTTTATATGCAAGTCTACACACACACACACACACACACACACACACACACACACACAGGATTGCCATGTGGAATGTATTTCTTACTGTGAGGCTGGCTCAAAATGTCCAAAAACCAAACCAGAGGGTCAGCCCCTTGCGGTCACCTGTAGGGCTGCTCGGTCAGCTCTCCGCCAGCTTTAAAGTGTCACCTTCCCCAGAGGATGAAGGGGCTTTGCCCAGATGAGGGGTGGGTAGCGCGGGTAGGGTCCGGGTGGATAGAGTGGGAGGGGCCCGCAGGCCAGCCTCGCAGTCTCCTCAGCACCCCCCGTCCCTTGCATCATCCCCCCACCTCCAGCCTTCACCCCGCACCCCTCCTGCTTCCTCTCCTCCCCACTCTCTTGCCACACAAGGGGCTTCTCCATGAAGAGACCCAAGTGTTTCCTCCAACCCTCTCCTCCTCTGGCTTCGTGGGGTACAGGGGCCAGGGTGGGAACAGGCCGCCGCCCAGCAGAGGGAGAAGAAGTGGAGAGAAAGGAGAATGTCAGTGGGACTGTTTCACTGAGCAAGTACTTATCGAGAGTCTCCTGTGCGCTGAGCCCTGGGGACACTGCGGTGATCAAGACAGATCCCACCCTCCGGGAGCACACGGGCTGGTTGGGGGACAGACCTTAGACACATGATCATCAGTGTAACATTGCAGACGGAAGGAAAAATGGAGCTCCGAGCCCATGTGATGGAGACCTAACCTCATCTTAAAAGGATCAGGTGGGCTTCTGTGCGGAAGGTACTTTCCAGCTGGTTCCCGAAAGATGGAGGGGTTACCGGTGAAGTTTGGGGAGGCTGGAGGGTGGCAGGGAGCCGCCTTCCCGGAGAAGAGAATGGCTCCCCCGGGGGCTCGGAGGCCTGGAAAGGACAGATGCGTGGGGGGCACTGCGCACCAGGACCCCTGGCTGGGGCTCTTGGGGCCCCGGTGTGAACAAGAGTGGGAGTGGGACTCAGAGTTCCAGGCATCTGGGGGCCTGGAAGTTCCTTTTCATGTTTTTCTGCAAAACAGATTCGTAAGGATGGCGGCGTGGCTTCTCGCACTCGTAGCCTTGACCCTCACGCAGCTGTTTTGAAAATACTGTGCCTTTTCAGCAGCGCGTGCTGCTAGCTGGCGTCCGCCCTGACCGGCAGTGACAGACACAGTCTGGGAGAGGCTGTCAGAGGCCTCTCCAGATGGACAGCAAATACAGTCTGATGTGTTCACCAGCCCCCTGCTGGCCGGGGTGCTCGCACGGGGCAGCCTCTAACGGCCTGACACCCGGCTTCATGCAGGCTGCTCGGTGTGACGGCGTGGCGGCGGACACTGGGCTCTAAGAACGGATGAGTGATGGGAGGGAGGTGGGTGGCTAAGAAATAGCATTCCTAGTGGGAGGGAACCCCCTATGGAGCCGAGTCAGTGGCGCTGAACCACACATCCAAGGACCAACCTTTAATCGGCACCACTGTGTGCCCCAGACCTGCCAACGGCCTCCAGTGCCCCGTCTCCTAATCAGCAACCCTTTGCAGGAGGCAATCTTTTTTTTTTTTTTTTTTTTTTTTTTTTTTTTTACTTATTGGCTGGTGCTGGGTCTTCGTTGCTGCACGTGAGCTTTCTCTAGTTGCAGCGAGCAGGGCTACTCTTCGTTGCAGTGCGCGGGCTTCTCATTGCGGTGGCTTCTCTTGTTGCGGAGCACGGGCTCTACGCACGCGGGCTCAGTAGTTGTGGTTCTCAGACCAGTAGTTGTGGCACAAAGTCTCAGTAGTTGTGGCTCGGGGGCTCTAGAGCACAGGCTCAGTAGTTGTGGCACACAGGCTTAGTTGCTCTGCAGCATGTGGGATCTTCCCGGACCAGGGCTCGAACCCATGTCCCCTGCGTTGGCAGGCAGATTCTTAACCACTGCACCACCAGGGAAGCCCGCAAGAGACATTCTTATCTCCACTTGGCAGATGCAGAAACTGAGGCTTAAAGAACCTAAGGGGCTTGCCCAAGGCCACGTATTCATTCATTAGCAAATATGAAAGCATCAACCATGTGCCAGGTCCTCAGAAGACAGTGAAAGAAAGGGGTCTTTGCCCTCGTCAACCTTAGTCTGCTGGGAGCCGAGAAGCAATGTAAATATACCAGCCTTACTGAGATAAAATTCACGTACCACGTCATTCACCCACTGAAGGGTACCATCCAGTGGGTTTTATTATAGTCCAGAGTTGTGCAACCCTCAACACAGCTGTCCAGCGTTTTCCATCCCCCCACAAGGAAACCCCAGGCCCATTTGCAGTCGTTTCCCAGTTCCCTCCCTCCCCCAGGCCTTCAGCCCCCTAAGCTCTTGGCAGCTACTAATCTGCTTTCCATCGCTATAGATTTGCCTATTCTGGACATTTCATACACATGGAGTCATACAGTATGTGGTCTTTTGTGACTGGTTTACTTCACTTAGAATCATGTTTTCAGGGCCTGTACTTGTAGCATGTATCACCCCTTCATGCCTTCTTTTGCCAAGTAAGACCCCGTCGTAGGGATAGACTGTATTTTGCTTACCATGCATCAGTTGACGGACATTTCCACTTTTGATGATTATGAAGAGGGCTGCTGTGAACATTCACATACAAATGTTTGCACAGCAGAAACCTAGATTGGAACCCAGTTCTGCCCATCTCCAAAGCCTAATTACTATATTCCTCGGTAGCCTCTGTGCCCCTGCCCCCCAAAGATCATGCATTTAGGAGCCTGTCTGCCTTGGAGCTAGGTGTGTTTTCAGGGAAAGCATTCATCCTCAGGTACCACGGCCTTAGCTGAGCCCGGAAGACTTATCGGCAGGTGTTAGACTCCCAGGAATCAGGCAGCTGAGGAAGTTCTCCAACAGTTGTGTTGTTCTCATCCTGCCCCTCATGATGGGAACAGGCAGAGAGCAAAGGCTGAGGTGCTGTGTCCTGAGCAACCCTAAACTCAGGGGATTGAGGGGACTAACTGAGAAGTCTGGGCAGTATCCGCAGTGTGGGTGCCCTTCTGGCTTGGACTTGCTCACGGACCACAGAGC
The DNA here is from genome assembly GCF_964341445.2 of Mesoplodon mirus. Lineage (NCBI taxonomy): Eukaryota > Metazoa > Chordata > Mammalia > Artiodactyla > Ziphiidae > Mesoplodon > Mesoplodon mirus. The sequence continues at coordinate 16,081,641 of NC_138992.1, read as the reverse complement.
ACGTGCTTAAAGTCACTCGTGGCTCTTTCCTGAGCCAGTCACCTCCTTACCTGGTTCACTCTTACGACAAAAGAAAGGTTTTGACACTGTCAACGATTGATAGAAAGGAAGGATAGGTGCATAGAGCCCAGCAAGCTCCACCAAGTCCATGGGTGAATCCATCCTATAACTATGGCCTTAATGAGCTCACCTGGCTCCTGGGGCAAGCCTTTCCTAATCTCCGCCCCACAGACCCCACCCACTCTATCCTCTATGGTCCTTTCGGTTTCCCATTCACAGAACTTTTCTACTGTTGCATCTCTGCCTGTCCTCTTACCTGCCACCTCCTTGAACCCAGGGAGGAAAGATTGCTTGTTGTCACAGTCAAAGCACTTAACACAGTCCCCGATGCCTTGGAGGTGCTCAGGGAAGGCTGTGGAAGGAAGAAGGCAAGCCAGCAAGCAGCACTGGAGAGTGCCTGCTCTCACCCTGCTGTCTGGTCCTGGCAGCCAGCTCTCTGCCAGGCTGCCCTGGGCAAGATGGCAGCATGTGCTAAGCCAGAGGAACAGAAGGGCACTCAAGGCACTTTGGTCCCACCAGCCAGGTCGCCGTAACCACAAATGGTAAAGTGGAGAGAGAATGGGGCAGAGTGGGCAGCAGCTGGAGCAGATGGCATTTGTCTACGACTGACAGGCACAAGGGCCCCACTGGTTATTTTTCAGCCACGCCTGCGGGCCCAGTTCAGCCCTGGCCTACTTTCAAGCTCATTATATGCTGCTGCCAGAGCGAAATGCCCACCCTGTCTCTGGTTCACCTGCCCTTTCAGGCCCATCACTTGGCATTTTACCGCTTCCAAGAGCCACCACTTATCAAAACCCCAACTAATTAAAACTTGCAACCAATTTCCTTTCTTACAATGGCAGACCGCTACTCCCTAATACAGGTTAATTCAGATACTTCAATCAGCTCCCGGAGAAGTGGTTTTCTCCCTATTGCGTTGTTATCCAAGGTTTTTCATCTCTCTTGGATTTTTCTGATGTTCAGAGTCTGCAATTCAGTTACTCCCAGAGAAGCTGCTTTGGGGAGGCATATCTCTGTCTTTATGATGATTCCTGCAGCAGATATTTTAATGTTATTCCCAAAGGGGAGCATCTTGCTTTCTTCTTTGCTTTCCCTAAACCTAACTCTAGGCTGGGTCTGTCATAACTGGTTCCTTGCAGCCATGACTGCGCATCTTCCGGGCACCCTCTCCCCCTACTTCCTGCTGACTCTCCGGGATGCTGCTACTTCACCTTTCTTGGAACAGCTGTTGGCATCTCAGAACCCTGGAGGGCTGGAGCTGAATTCGAGAGCTCACCCCGTCAAATCCCCAGGTAGTAAAATGACACCTGTTAGGAATGGGACCAGGCGGAGCATTCAGGTCTTCCAACTCCCCTTCAGAGGTTCTCTCCACGTGGATGCCTTGCCAGAGATGCAGCGGGTAACCAAGAACCCAGCATCCTGAACACAGCCGAGTCACGCTGTGAGGGTGCGTGCCCCCGAACTCAGCCTTCTTCCCACTTCACCTTGCCTCCCGTGGCCTCTCCCACCATCACGGTGATTCACAGCTGGAAAGGACAACGTGTTCTCTTCAGCCTCGTAGGTTTCCCCAAGTCCTCCTTCTAGACTGCTTATGGAAAATAGAAGATGACTTTGCGAGAAATTTGTCACAAGTCCTGTACTGATCATGTGGGGATTTCATTTGGAAAAATCGTCCATCTCTTCCTGCTTTTGCTTTCTTGGCTTTGTGCTCTGAGAAGACACTCCCTCTCCCAGTTATGGGTGGTTAACAAGACCCCGTGAAAGCCTCGGGTTCTAGCAGGGTTGAAGAATTTCTCAGGAGAGCAAATGAAAGCAGAACAGGCTCCATTCGTGTGCCATCTAAAGCAGACTCATTCTTTTTGTTTTGTTTTGTTTTGTTTTTTAAATCTTTATTGGAGTATAATTGCTTTACAATGGTGTGTTAGTTTCTGCTTTATAACAAAGTGAATCAGTTATACATATACATATGTTCCCATATCTCTTCCCTCTTGCGTCTCCCTCCCTCCCAACCTCCCTATCCCACCCCTCTAGGTGGTCACAAAGCACCGAGCTGATCTCCCTGTGCTACGCGGCTGCTTCCCACTAGCTATCTACCTTACATTTGGTAGTGTATATGTCCATGCCTCTCTCTCGCTTTTCTCAGTTCTGACAGAGCCTCATTTTGTGATGGCCTTGGGAAAGGGTTCGTTTGTGATAGCAGGTTCTTCTCCCCACTGTACAGTGGCCTGAGGGCCGACGAAAGTGATAAATACTGTGTCCGGCAAGGAAAGAAAGTGGTGGATTTTTTGGGTTTTGTTGGTTTTTTTTTGCTGTACGCGGGCCTCTCACTGCTGTGGCCTCTCCCATTGCGGAGCACAGGCTCCGGACGCACAAGCTCAGCGGCCATGGCTCACGGGCCCAGGCGCTCCGCGGCATGTGGGATCTTCCCGGACCAGGGCACGAACCCGTGTCCCCTGCATCGGCAGGTGGACTGTCAACCACTGCGCCACCAGGGAAGCCCGAAGTGGTGGATTTTTAAGTCTCCAGCTCTCCTAAATGCAGCTTTCAAGCCAGGGGCTTTGGTGGTTTACCTGCCTCTCCTCCTCTACCTCCTGCAGCCCATGGGACATTCAGCTGACCAACCAGCACGCTCTGGTACCCAAGGCCATAGCGTACCCAAGCCCGGGTACTGGTGGGGAAGGACAGTCAGGCCTCTCGCCTTGGTGGGTTTCAAACTGCCTGCCTTGAAGTGCAAATGGCAGGTGCTGGCTCCTCTGTGCCTTTCAGAGCCTCCGCCTGGCTCTTTTGTGAGATTACAGGCGCTTTCATCTCGGCTTTGGCCCCGTTTTCCTCCTTCTCAGCAAGGCTCCAAAGACGGGCAACGAGGCGAGAACAAGGAGAGGAGGCTCACGCGCGGCCGCGGCCCCGCTGGGCAGGGTTACCTGGCCTGCGCATCCTCCTGCCGCGTCCCTTTGAGCCGCGGAGGCTGAGAAGGGAGCACCGGGGACCAGGTTAAGAGGGGTCCTTCCCCCTTGGCGCCTGAAGGAAGTTGCATTGCATCCTGGGAAGGCTCTAATCATCCCTTTGCTTTGTGCTGTTCGCTTCAATCCAGTGGAGAGGGGCTCCGTTGCCTTTCTTTTTCTTTTCTTTTAAACCTAGAGGTACTTTTTTGAGGCTCGGGGCTGAGAACACAACCTGTCTCTTACGCTTTTGCTTTATGTGCGCACCTGCGCACACACCCTTCTTCTTTGCTGTATTTGCTCATCATCTTGCTTGTCAGGTTTCCTTTCCTTTAACAGTCCAGCCAGGGTTTCCTTCCCATTTTGCTCTCAATAAAAGGAAGGGGAGCTTCTACCCTCCCCCCAGTCCTGATTTCTTCCTTCCATCCATCCATCCTCTCATTTAACTCTTTCTCATGGAGCTTTCCCTCCGGGCTAGCTGCTGTCCTTAGGAACAGGAAATGCAACAAAGACCAAAGCAGAGTCCTGCTGTTCATGTTCACACTCGTGACCTGCCTTCCCCACTTCCTGCCCCTCCAGCGTCCCCTCCCAGCGCTCATCTCCTGACCCCCATCCCCGCACCATTCCCGGGCCCAGCCTTCCTTTCGTGCCTCTGAACTTTTGCTCGTGCATCTTCCCGGGTCCAGGATGCCTTTCCTCTTCCAGGTCCCCATCCACACCTTCACCTGGCTCCACCCTGGTCTCTGTGAAGCTTTCCAGCACCTCTGCCCTCACCCCAGCCAATGAGCACCTCCCTCCTCTGGGCACTCCAAGTGCTCATCCCCTCGGGGCCGTCTAACCGTGACCTGTGTTTCTCAGGGCTCCCAGCCTTGGGCTCACATATAGGTCACTATGCATGAGGCTTTGTCCCCTCCCACTGTGGTGGGGCTCCAGGCCCTGACCATCTCCAGCCCCCTAACTATTCCTGGGCGTCCTCAGGGGACGTGGTAGAGAGTCTTTAAGGAGCCACCATGAATGCGTCTCCCGTTTCTGCCAGAGTTGGGCCTCCAGTTCTCGCCCTTGTGAGACCCCCCGGCATCTGACAGAGTGTCAGTGTCCCCACAGTGTCCCCACCCCCATGGTGGACTCTGCTATGACAAGGAGAATCTACCCGCCACCCCATGTGTTACATTCCATCACGGGGCCCTAGCAGCGTTGCTTCACGCAGAGATTTTCTTCTCAACAACTCTGTCCGTTTTTACTTGTCCCCTCCTCTCAGAGTTAGGCATGGATCCTTGGGATCTGGGCCAAAGGATGATCTGATGAAGATCAGGCACCAGGCTGCAGTCACAATTGCATTTCCTTCTGATGACTCAGGCAGTGTTCCTGAGTCAGGGCATATGCCTTCCCTAAGGATACATTACCTCCCAGATAACTCTTAGGCCTTAGAATTCCAAAAATTATTGGTGGGTCTGTACTGCCAGAATTCCAAATGTGCCCTAACATGTCTGAATCCTAAAACAAACAATATAAGCCAAGGAGGCACACACACCACCATTATACTTTTCCTTGCCCAGAGCAGGCATCGGTAATCAATTGCAGTTCAGGGTCTATCTAGTAAAGCCATTAGGATTCTTCCCAAACACGCCATTCTCAAGGCACTGTAGACCACACCTCTACTCTGAAGCCTTTCTGGATCCCCGGAAAGCCTTGGAAATGATTCCAATGGAAATGATTCCACCTTTTTTTTTTTAACCTTTCATAACCCGCAGGATTTTGCTGCTCTTGTCTGGGCCCATTCGGGTTGTAATAATAAAACTAATGGTTAACATCTACTAACCTCTTTTTTTTTTAATTGAGTAATAGTTGATGTATAATATTATATGTTTCAGGTGTAAAACATAGTGATTCACAATTTTTAAATATTGGCTATATTCCTTGTTTTGTATTATATATCCTTGTAGCTTATTTATTTTATACATAATAGTTTGTAACTCTTAATCCTTTGCTTCCATCTTGTTCCCCCCCCTTCCCTCTCCCCATGGGTAGCCACTAGTTTGTTCTCTATATCTGTGAGTCTGCTTCCTTTTTGTTATATTTACTAACTTGTTGTATTTTTTAGATTGCACATATAAGTGATGTCATACAGTATTTGTCTTTCTCTTCTGACTTATTTCACTAAGCATAGTATCTTCCAAGTCCATCCATGCTGTTGCAAATGGCAAAATTTCATTTTTTATGGCTGTGTAGTATTCCATTGTGTATATATACCACATCTTCTTTATCCACTCATCTGTTGATGGACACTAAAGTTGCTTCCATATCTTGGCTATTGTAAATAGTGCTGCTATGAACATTGGGGTGCATGTATCTTTTTTTTTTTTTTTCAGATATATACCCAGGAGTGGAACTGCTAGGTAATGCAGTAGTTCTGGTTTTTTTAACTGAAGTATAGTTGCTGTACAATATTATATAAATTAGGGACTTCCCTGGTGGTCTAGTGGCTAAGACTTCGCCTTCCAATGCCGGGGGTGCGTGTTCAATCCCTGGTCAGGGAGCTAAGATCCCACATGCCTCACGGCCAAAAAACCAAAACATAGATGCAATGTTGTAACAAATTCAATAAAAGACTTTAAAAACGGTCCACATCAAAAACAAAAATCTTAAAAAAAATTATATGTTACAGGTGTACAATATAGTGATTCACAATTTTTAAAGTTTATACGCCATTTATAGTTATTATAAAATATTGGCTATATTCCCCATGTTGTACAATATATACTTGTAGCTTATTTGTACCTCTTAAACCCCTATTTTTAAATTTTTTTGAGAAACCTCCTTACTCTTTTCCACGGTGGCTGCGCCGATTCACGTTCCCACCATCAGCATGCGAGAGTTCCCTTTTCTCCACATCCTCGCCAACGTTTGTTATTTGTGTTCTTTTTGGTGATAGCCATTCTGACAGGTGTGAGGTGGTATCTCACTGTAGTTTTAATTTGCATTTCTCTGTTGATTAACGATGTGGAACATCTTTTCATGTGCCCGTTGGCCATCTGTATGTCTTCCTTGGAAAAATGTCTATTCAGGCCTTCTGCCCATTTTTTAATCTGGTTGTTGGGCTTTTTGGGTGTTGAGTTGTATGAGTTGTTTATATATTATATTTTGGATATTAACCCCTTATTGGCCATATCATTTGCAAATATTCTCTCCTATTCAGTAGGCTAGGCTGTCTTTTCGTTTTGCCGATGGTTTCCTTTGCTGTGCAAAAGCTTTTAAGTTTAATTAGTCCCATTTGTTTATTTTTGCTTTTGTTTCCTTTGCTTTAGGAGACACATCCAAAAAAATATTGCTATGATTTACACCAAAGAGTGTTCCACCTATATTTTCTTCTAGGGGTTGTAAGGTTTTCGGTCTTACATTTAGGTCTTAAATCTATTTTGAGTTTATTTTTGTAGGTGGTGTTAGAAAATGTTCTAATCTCATTCTTTTACATGTAGCTGTCCAGTTTTCCCAGCACCACTTACTGAAGAGACTGTCTTTTCTCCACTCTATATTCTTTCCTCCTTTGTTATAGATTATTTGACCATAGGTGCCTGGGTTTATTTCTGGGCTCTCTATTCTGTTCCATTGATCTGTGTGTCTGTTTTCGTGCCAGTACCAAACTGTTTTGATTACTGTAGGTTTGTGGTATCCTACTGAGCTCTTGCCTTGACTCAGGCACTGTTCTAAGTGACTCTTGTTAAACAAATTTAATCCTCACAATCATATGATGTAAATGCCCTTATCATCCCCATTTTACAAATGAGGCAACTGAGACACAGGAGTGACACAGTTCCCAAGACAGAAACTGTGTCCTACCCACCTTTGTCATTTCAGTGGTCCAGCCAACATTTTTATTAGACAGCCATGCATACCAGGCCCTGCAATAGGCCCTGAGGACAAAAGTAGAACCTAGCATGATGCCTGGGTGTAGCCCTTAAGAAACCATTTACTCTGAGTGCAGTTTTCATGGAGAGATAGGAGGATGGGAGTTAACTCAAGAACAGGGGAGCTGAATTGGAGACTGAGGGAGTAATTTCATTCAAGGCATTTAAAATGAATGAACGAAAGAGGAAAGAACAAAGCTGGAGTCTGACCAATGTCTTTTATCCCCTGACAGACAGCCCTCGCTGTTCTTATAGAAGCAGGCTCTTCCCTCTCCAACACCCCCAGGCTCAGAGGATGGCATCAGTTTGTGAAAGAGCCGAAGCCACCTGGGGTGTGGGTGGGTGCCAGTGGGGAGGGCCCCGCCTTCGCATCCCGCTCAGCCTCACTGTTCCGACAGAGGCACCTCTCCCAACCCCCGTGCAGGATGGCAGAACCACTGTGGGACACTCTCTCTTGTGGTCCTAGCTGTAGGGTCATCACCACCAGACCCCTCCAAGACCGGCTGTTGGCTGGTCCAGGTCCCCAGAACCTCTTCTTCCCCAGCAAACTCAGCAGTGCTGTTTTGCTTCCATGGAAACAAGAACTTCAGTCCAATCATTTACCTCCTCACTACCCCCACTACCCTCGGCACCTTACCTGTCCCATCTTTTCCTTGCCTCCCACCCCACTTCCTCTGTTACACCCAGCTCCTTTCTCACCTGATCCTCAGCAGACTCCATGGTTTGTTCAGGCCTCTGTGTCTTGGCCCAGACCAGAGGTCAGCCAACCTTTTCTGTCAAGGGGCAGATAGCAAATATTTTAGGCTGTGCAGACCAGAGGGTCTCTGTTGCAACTACTCAACTCCTCCGTGGAAGGGTAAAAGCAAACATGGGCCTGGCTGTCTGTGTCCCAGTAAAGCTTTATTTATAAAAGCAAGAGGTAGATCATAGTCAACCCCTGGCCCAAACTGTTCTCCCACCTGGAACATCTTTCCACCTTATTTTGTAACATCCATTCTTTCCTGCTGAAATTTCAAGGCTCAGCTGTGGTCCCACCTAGCCAGGAAAAATCTCCTCCCCACCACCACTGCCCTGTATGCTAATCTCCCCTTCACCAAGTTCTTCTCCTTCTCATCTATTACTCCTTTGCATCTGTTACTTACCTCTCCCTACTTAGATGGTTAGCTTCTTGGGGTATACCTCTTAAATGTCCTAAAAGTGCCATTAGATGTAGCAATGTGCTGGTTTCATAATCAGTACACAGTATACGATCAACAGTTTTGAAGGTGTGCTCAACTGCAGTGTATGAACAAGGGCATGGTTCACTGTTTTTTCTGGTACAACACATGGAGGACAGCATGCCATTTATTCATTCCACATGTATTTATTGAGTACTCACTACATACTAGGTACTCTTTTTTTTTAATAAGTCATGTGCTAGCTTCAAGCTCTTACTAGCATAAATGTGTAATGACATCATGCTTAAAAACCACTGGATTAGGAAATCAAAGAAGTTCTCAAAGATGAGAGAATGGCAGTGATTACTAGTCGAGCTGCATCTTCCAATTTATAAAGTACTTCTACAACTGTTATCTCATTTAATCATAGTGACAACCCTCAGAGGTGAATGGTGTTATCCCATTTTACAGATGAGAAAACTGGGCTCAGAGATTATAGGCCTGCTTGCTTGAAGTCAGACAGCTTCTAAGAAATGGAGCTTGACTCCAAAACTGTTTCAGCTGTGTTTTCTCTCCTAAAACAAAAGAAAACCACTCTTCTGATTCTAAAGGTAACAATCTAGGATATTATAGAAATTGTTGAAAAAATATAAAGCAGAAAATAAAAATCATGAATGATTCCTCAGCCCATAGATAGCCAATGTTAACATCATCTGCATGTTTTTACAGATGTTTGTGTGTGTTGACACAAACTTGGAGTTCTCTTGTATATACTGATATGTAGCTGCAAATTTTTTTAATGTATTTATTTTATTTATTTATTTTTGGCTGCGTTGGGTCTTTGTGGCTGTGTGCAGGCTTTCTCTAGTTGCGGCGAGCGGGGGCTACTCTTCGTTGCAGTGCGAGGTCTTCTCACCGCAGTGGCTTCTCTTGTTGCGGAGCATGGGCTGTAGGCGCGCAGGCTCAGTAGTTGTGGCTCACAGGCTTAGTTGTTCCGCGGCATGTGGGATCTTCCTGGACCGGGGCTCGAACCCGTGTCCCCTGCATTGGCAGGCAGATTCTTAACCACTGAACCACCAGGGAAGCCCTTTTTTTGGTCTTTCTTAAAATCAAGGTATAAGGGAATTCCCCAGCGGTCCAGCGGTTAGGACTCCACGCTTTCACAGCTGAGGGAGTGAGTTCAATCCCTGGTTGGGAAACTGAGACCCCACAAGCCATAGGATATGGACAAAGAAAAACCCAAAAATAAAATCAAGGTATAATTTGCATACAATTAGATTCACACGTTTTAGTGAACAATTCTATGAGTTCTGATAAACCCATGTGGTTGAGTAACCATCATGAAAATCAAGACATAGAACATTTCTATCACCCCCCAAATTCCCCCATGCCCCTTGGAGTCAGCCCCCACCCCAGCCCCTGGAAACCACTGCTTTTTCTCTAGTTTTGCCTTTTCCAGATGTCAGGTAAATGGCATCATACAGTACATTGTGCAGCTTCATTTTTTACTTAACATATTATGAGTATGTTCCTACATCGTTATATATTCTTCAGAAGTATTATTTTTTAATGACTCCCAGGCACTCGTCCTCCTACGTGCTCTTCCACTCCCGCAGCAGCCTCTTGGAGAATAGAAATGAGAGGTAGAATGTCATGTTGGAAAGAACAAGCGCAGAATGGATCTGCTAACCCTTATCACCCTTGATAGCAGGTGCTGGCTTTTCTGCCTTCAGGCCAAGGTAGCCGAGCTCCATGCAGACACACCGGACAATACCAAATGGCAATACATGACAGCAACATGGGCATCCAGCTCTGTGCCTTCAGAGCCCTTCCTTAGTCGTAACAGCTTCAGAGTCTCGGCTTCAGATCCAGTTTCCTCAAGGAAATGGAGATAAGAAGGTTCCCTCCACTGGGCCATTGTGGGGATGAAAGGAGATGGTGTGTGTGAAAGTGGGAACTACATGCCCTCGACTTGGGCTGGTTTTCCCATTCCCTCCCCAAATGTCCAGGTCTACCTTCCTTTAAAAAGGAGAGACAAGTTGATGTTATCAAAAAGTGTTGAAGACAGGTTGTCCCCTAGTTGAAGCTGCCTCCCTACCATCATCAGAAGGATCCAGAAAGCATTGGAGAAAGGTAGCACTTTGGAGAGAATGATACAACTGTCAGAATCATGATCCTTTGGGAATAAATACACTAGGGCCTTCAGGACCTGCCCTGTACGTGCAGGAGGCGCCTCCTCAGTACAGGACAGGAGTGGAAGCTGGAATGACACCTGCAGCTCTTGGGACCAAAACACCTCAAGGCTTTTTCTGCCTTCATTTCGGATATTGGAGTTTTAGCAATTTATTCCCCACCCCAGCCCGGCATTTTCTTCTGCTTCTCCCGGGGCCGGCTTAGACTTCTCCCAGCAAAGCAGAGTCAGTATCCTAGTGTGTTGCTATGGAAAGAATGGCAACATCCCTCGCGAGTTCATGAAAAAAAAAAAAAAAGAAAGAAAGTAAAGGAAAAAAGAAAAAAAAATAGGACAAGCAGGTTTTTTTTTTTAAGTGTTATGAAACTGGGAGGAAAACTGTTCCACCACTAAATATATCCACTTACCAAATCAGCAGATGTTAGGGCTTATACAGCGTCAGACTCTCAGTCGTACAGAAGACTCTTTGCAGAGCTTTTTCACAGTCATTGCTCCCTCAGAACTCTGAGAGGCTGCTTGAGATTTCTAGGTTGGTGGCAGGAACCTTCTGTGTTGGCCAAATGGATGATGTGGCAGTCGTTTCAAGGGGTACCTCTGAATAACTGGACTCTGTTTTGTTTATTGGTTTTAAAGGCCTTCCTCCTGTTCCCTCTCCCCTCCCCCTACCTTTCCAGTGTCAGGTCACCCCAATTTGGACTCCCTTGGGTTCCTTCCAAAAGCCAAGCCTTGGAGCCTGGGTTTGAACCCTAGCCCTGCCTTGGACTAGCTCTGGTCCTAGAGCATGTTCTTCTGAGCTCTTCATGAGCATCTGAACTGCAGTTTCCATATTGGTAAAACACCTACTTTCAAGACTTTGTGAAGTATAGCAAATAACACGTGAAGCTCCTAGCACAGTGGCCAGCACTGAGCTATTAGTAGCAATGTTGTGTAATAGAAAGAGCTTCTCTTGTCTTCTAGTCACATTTCCTATCTGCCCCGGGGGCTGATGGGGGCTGCAGAGGGGGCAGGTGAGCTTGGGTCTCTCATCCTGCTGACAGAGCCAGCCAGGTGGCCCATCAGGTGTGGACCCCGCCTCAACCTCTAAGGCCTTCCTCAGTGTCCTTCATTCATTCTGAAAATTACTTGCTGGTCTCAAAGTCCAGATGCAGAGCATCTTCTCACACTCTTGGTTGATATCTTGGGTCTGTCTCTATTCTGGTTAACTATTGCTGCCTAGAAACTACACCAAAACTTAGGAGTTTCTCAAACAGAAATCTGTTGTATCTCACAATTCTGTGAGTGAGAAGTTCAGACGGTGTAGCAGTTATGACTCATCTCTACTCCATGCTGTCTGGTTGAGATGACTTGAAATGTTGGGGCTGGAACAGTGGGGACTGGCTGAGCACCTCTCTCTCCACGTGGGTAGCTTGGTTTTCCTCACAGCATGGCAGCCTCAGGGTAGTCAGACTTCCTACATGGTGGCCCAGAGCTCCAAGGGGAAGGAAGCAGAAACTGCATGTCCTCTTAAATGTCTTGGTCCAGGACTGTCATAGTGTCACTTCTACCACATTCTGTTGGGCAAAGCAGCCACAGAGCAGCCCCAGTTCAAGGGGGCAGGGACAGGGACATGAACCCCACCTCTCAATAGGAGAAATGTCAAAGAATGTGTGGCCATCTTTAATCTGCCACAGTATCTGCCACAAAATCACCACACCTACCTGTCTGCTTGCCCTACAAAGAAAATCTCAGAAGCTGATGGTGGCACCTGAGAGCAGAACCAAAAGGCAAGACCAACATCACTGGTCACAGGTGAAGATGGAGCCCAGAGAGCATGCTTTCAGGTAGCTGGCTGCTCAAAGGGTTGTATGCAAACCAGAATTTTTGAGTGACCCCTACCTGTGAATGCCCCCTGGGTATGCTCTCTGGCAGATTCCTATTGACAACACAACAACCCCTCAATTTCTCTCAAGTGTAAATACCAAGTGTTCACACACCAGTTTTGCTAAAAGTGAGGCATTTCCTGTCCAAGTCACTGTGCTCTTTCCTAATGAAAGGTGGGTCCAGGTTTTCAAATTTAGCAAAAGCAGCCAGGTCAGCATTTACCACCTGGTCTCCAGGCCCTGGTTGCCTGGAAAGAAAAGATCCCTGCTTTGGGTGGCATACTAATTTCCTATGGCTGCCATTAACAAATTACCACAAACGGGGTGGCTTAAAACAACAGAAACTTATTGTCTCCCAGTGATGGAAACCAGAAGTCATGCTCCCCCTAGGCACTAGGGAAGGGTCTGTTCCAGACCTATCTCCTAGTTTCTGGTGGCCTCAGGCGTTACTTAGCTTGTCGATGGTCATCTTTTCCCTGTGTCTCTTCACATTGACTTCCCTCTGTGCAAGTCTGTCTCTGCATCCAAACTTCTCCTTTTTATAAAAAACACCAATCATACTGAAGAGAGGCCCACCCTAATGACCTCATCTTTGCTTGATTACCTCTATAAAGACCCTGTTTCCAAGTACACTCACAGTCTGAGGTACTTGGGGTTAGGACTTCAACATATATTTGGGGGGGGGGGGATTAAAATCAACCCAGAACAGGTGATGAGCAGAGATAGACTGGGGCCAAAGCCTGACCTCATGCCATCTCACTTCCAGTGTCTCTCTCTGTCTCTAGGGTCATAACCTAGGCCATCAAAGGATAAGCTCCAGGTGACAGTATTCCCAGTGCCCAGAACAGTACTGGCATATATTAGGCTTGCAACACATATTTTATTAAATAAATAAATGCAGGCATGACTGAATGCAAGAACCAGTCAAATAATCAATGAACAGTGAGTGGCCCAGACAGAGAGAGCAGAAGATCTAATATGCCCTATACCCTGTGGGCCCTGATCCTAAGCAGTGAGGTAGTGGAGGGTCTCTGTTAGTCATTGCTGCAGTTACTTATGCTGCTAACAATACAGCAGTATTAACAGGCCTCTTGTCCTCCTCTGAAGTTGAGTCAGTGACATCCTGCTATTAAGAAAAATGTAGGGGACAGAATTAGACCAAATAATCCTAAAATTTGTATGGAAACATAGAAGACCCTGAATAGCCAATGCAATATTGAGAAAGAAGAACAAAGCTGGAGGTACGATGCTCCTTGATTTCAAACCATGCTTACAAAGCTACAGTAATCAAAACAGTATGGTACTGGCACAAAAACAGACACATAGATCAATAAAGAGAGCCCAGAAATAAACCCACCCTTATATGGTCAATTAATCTACAATAAAGGAGGCAAATATATACACTGGGGAAAAGACAGCCTCTTCAGTAAATGGTGTTGGGAAAACTGGACAGCTACATGCAAAAGAATCAGACTGGACTACTTTCTCACATCATATACAAAAATAAAGTCAAAATGGATTAAAGACTTAAATGTAAGACCTGAAACCATAAAATTTCTAGAAGAAAACATAGGCAGTATGCTCTTTGACATCAGTCTCAGCAGAAGATTTTTGGGTCTGTCTCCTCAGGCAAGGGAAACAAAAGCAAAAATAAACATGTGGGACTACATTAAACTAAAAAGCTTTTACACAAGACAGCCTCTTCAATAAGTAGTGTTGGGAAAACTGGACAGCTACATGTAAAAGAATGAAATTAGGACACTTACTAACACCACACACAAAAATAAACTCAAAATGGATTCAAGAACTAAATGTAAGGCCAGACACTATAAAACTCTTATAGGAAAACATAGGCAGAACATTCTATGACATAAATTACAGCAAGGTCCTTTTTGACCCACCTCCTAGAGAAATGGAAATAAAAACAAAAATAAACAAATGGGACCTAATGAAACTTAAAAGCTTTTGCACAGCAAAGGAAACCATACACAAGGTGAAAAGACAACCCTCAGAATAGGAGAAAATATTTGCAAATGAAGCAACTGACAAAGGATTAATCTCCAAAATATACAAGCAGCTCATGCAGCTCAATATCAAAAAAACAAACAACCCAACCCAAAAATGGGCAGAACACCTAAATAGACATTTCTCCAAAGAAGACATACAGATGGCCAAGAAACACATGAAAGAATGCTCAACATCATTAATCATTAGAGAAATGCAAATCAAAACCACAATGAGGTATCACCTCACACCAGTCAGAATGGCCATCATCAAAAAATCTACAAACAATAAGTGCTGGAGAGGGTGTGGAGAAAAGGGAACCCTCTTGCATTGTTGGTGGGAATGTAAATTGATACAGCCACTATGGAGAACAGTATGGAGGTTCCTTAAAAAACTAAAAATAGAACTACCATATGACCCAGCAATCCCACTACTGGGCATATACCCTAAGAAAACCATAATTCAAAAAGAGACATGTACCACAATGTTCATTGAAGCACTATTTACAATAGCCAGGACATGGAAGCAACCTAAGTGGCCATCGACAGACAAATGGATAAAGAAGATGTGGCACATATATACAATTGAATATTACTCAGGCATAAAAAGAAAAGAAATCGAGTTATCTGTAGTGAGGTGGATGGACCTAGAGTCTGGCATACAGAATGAAGTAAGTCAGAAAGAGAAAAACAAATACCGTATGCTAACACATATATATGGAATCTAAAAAAAAAAAAAAAAAAAAAAAAGGTGGTTCTGAAGAACCTAAGGGCAGGACAGGAGTAAAGACGCAGATGTAGAGAATGGACTTGTGGACACGGGGAGGGTGAAGGGTAAGCTGGGACGAAGTGAGAGAGCAGCATTGACATATATACACTACCAAATGTAAAATAGACAGCTAGTGGGAAGCAGCCGCATAACACAGGGAGATCAGCTCAGTGCTTTGTGACCACCTAGAGGGGTGGGATAGGGAGGGTGGGAGGGAGACACAAGAGGGAAGGGATATGGGGATATATGTATATGCATATAGCTGATTCAATTTGTTATACAGCAGAAAGTAACACAACATTGTAAAGCAATTATACTCCAATAAAGATGTTTAAAAAAGAAAAAAGCTTTTGCACAGTGAAGGAAACTGTCAACCAAACAAAAAGGCAAACTACTGAATGGGAGAAGATATTTGCAGATGATATATCCGATAAGGGATTAATATCCAAAATACAAAGAACTCATACAATTGACCATTAAAAGAAAAAAAAAAGATTAAAAAATGGGTAGAGGACTTCCCTGGTGGTGCAGTGGTTGAGAATCCGCCTGCCGATGCAGGGGACATGGATTTGAGCCCTGGTCCGGGAAGATCCCACATGCCGCGGAGCAACTAAACCCGTGCACCACCACTACTGAGCCTGCGCTCTAGGGCCCGCGAGCCACAGCTACTGAAGCCCGTGTGCCTAGAGCCCACGCTCCGCAACAAGAGAAGCCACTGCAATGAGAAGCCCATGCACCGCAACGAAGAGTAGCCCCCTCTTGCCACAACTAGAGAAAGCCTACACAAAACAATGAAGACCCACTGCAGCCAAAAATAAATCAATCAATAAATAATTTTTTTTTAATGGGCAGAGATAGGGCTTCCCTGGTGGCACAGTGGTTGAGAGTCCGCCTGCCGATGCAGGGGACATAGGTTCATGCCCCGGTCCGGGAAGATCCCACATGCTGCGGAGCGGCTGGGCCCGTGAGCCATGGCCGCTGAGCCTGCGCATCCGGAGCCTGTGCTCCGCAATGGGAGAGGCCACAACAGTGAGAGGCCCACGTACCGAAAAAAAAAAAAAAATGGGCAGAGGACCTGAATAGACCTTTTTCCAAAGAAGACATACAGATGGCCAGTAGGCATATAAAAATATGCTCAACATCACTAAACATCAGGGAAATGCCAATCAAAACCACAATGAGATGCCACCTCACACCTGTCAGGATGGCCATCATCAAAAAGGCAAGGGATGACAAGTGTCAGCAAAGATGTGGAGAAAAGGGAACCCTCATGCACTGCCAATGGGAAGGTCATTTGCTGCAGCCACCCTCAGGAAGTCTGGCTCAGTCGGTATGGGATGTGGCCTGAGGGTCGGGGTACTTAAGAGCCCCTCTGCTAACCCCAGTGCGGAGCCAGGGTGGAGAGCCCCTGCCCTGAAGAAGCGTCTTCCCTTACAAAGTCAGGCTGTCCAGCTGCTGTCAGTTTGTCATTAGCTATTCATTTGTGTGATTTCTTAATTAAAGGCTGTGTCTCCTATCTCTCTCTACCTCCGTCTTATAAAGACACTTACGATGGCATTTAGGGCCCACCCAGATAATCCAGGATGGGCCTTAACTTTTGTTGTTGTTATTGTTTATCCATTCACTATATAATAGTTTGCATCTACTAATCCCAAACTCCCAATCCATCCCTCCCCCACCTCTCCTTCTCCCCGGCAACCACAAGCCTGTTCTCTATGTCTGTGGATCTGTTTCTGTTTCATAGAGAAGTTCTTTTGTCATATTTTAGATTCCACATATATGTGATATCGTATGGTATTTGTCTTTCTCTTTCTGACTTCTCTTAGTATGATAATCTCTACGTCCATCCATGTAGTTGCAAAGGGCATTAATTTCATTCTTTTTTAAGGCTGAGTAGTATTCCATTGTATATATACATATATCACATCTTCTTTATCCATTCATCTGTCAATGGACATTTAGGTTGTTTCCATGTCTTGGCTATTGTAAACACTGCTGCTACGAACTGCACGTATCATTTCGAATTGTCGTTTTGTCTGGATATATGAGGATGGGCCTACCTTAATCACATCTTCAATGTTCTTTTTTCCATATGAGGTAACAGTCACAAGTTCCAGGGATTGGGACCTGGACATCTTTGGGAGGGCCATTATTCAGCCTCCCGCAGGGCTTGTTATTTTTGTCCACCTTTGTAGCGTCACAACCTAATGCAGCACCTGGGAGATAGTGACATAGTGAACAAATAGATGAATAGAGTAAACTCGATGCATTGGCCGATTACGTTGTGAACCCGACTCACAGGGATCCAGAAGGAGGGCTGGAGGCAAAGCTGTGGAAGTGCCAGGCGTGGAGGGATTAAACTCGGTGCTTTCCGAAACGCACGTCAGTCAACACCACACACCACACACCTTCTCCCCGTTCACTAGCTTTCCATCACCCTCAGGATAAAGTCCGGTGGGGCTCCTGTGTACCTCTCCCACCTCCCCACACCTCTCTCCTAACACCTCATACCACCTATTTACATAGGGCACTCTTGCATTTTCACCGCTTCTGTAACTTTCTGTCTCCTCTACTAGATTACACTCCCCATGAACAGCTCTAAGCTTTGCTCACCCCCCTCCCCTATCTCCAGCCCCCAGGACAGAACCTGGCACATAGTAGGTATTCAAATATCTGTTAAGTGAACAAAGGAACTTCAGGCTAATGGGTTGTTAAAAGCCACACAGCTTTGCTTTTGAGAACATTGGCTTATCAGGGGCAACGGCTGTTGGCTCACTCCGAACTGCCTAGACTAGAGGCCTGGCTGATAAGTCATCAAGATATATTTGGCACGGGGATAGGGGGAGATGCAAAGAGCCTGCTGGGGGCAGAGGTTTCAGGGAGAAAAGTGTGTGAGTTTTGGTAAGAGCCTTGGAATCATGTCTTGAGAGACCCTGAAAGCTCATCAGACGAGTTGGAATGGGCTTCAGTGGAGGATGGGAACCATGACTGGTCGTTACTGACGTAAGAGATGGAGTAAAGTCAGAGATCGGGGGAGATGTGCCTGGCAGCAGGCACAAGGCAGATTGGAGCAGTGGAGACCGTGGACAGAAGGAGAGTCCCTCCATTTCAGCAGTCCAGACAAGGTGTGACGATGGTTTGGACTGGTGTGGAAACATGTACGGTGTTACAAGCAAATGATAGAGCTTGGATTCAGATGGAAGGAGAGACACTCGTGAGCTAAGGTAGCATGTCCCGGGCACTCAAAGGAAGAATGGCACCAGAGGGAGTAGCCAAGATGACTTTGTGTCACCAGCCCAGGTGACAGAGGATCTGGTGCCCCTGCAGGCAGGAAAATGTGGAAGCCAGGTGATCATCTTGGCTTTGGAACAAGCTGGGTTTGCAGAAAAGAGAACAGGACATCCTATTATTACTGTTATTGCTGTTTCTATTACTATTTTTATTCTCTAATTGGTTAGAATATTTACATTGAATGCTTTCCATATACCAAGTTGTACTATGCTTTTCTTCAATGGATCGTATGATTTGATTCTCACAACAACCTTCTGAGGAATACTTTCAATTAGTATCCCCATGATACAAATGAGAAAACGGAGATATCCTTTTCCCTCTGAAATGCTCTGTCCTTCAAACAAGATGATATTATAACGTGTTTCTTTTTAATACCACTCATGACACTGACATACTAATTTTTTTATTTCTTCCCTGTGAGCCTGCTGATATTTCATCGACCAATGTTCAGTGACCATTCTGACCCATTCAGTCAGCCAAGAAGTAACCCCATTTCTCATTCGTGTATAGGGTTTTGCTTCTTGATATTCATCAGCATATATTTTTTAAATATTTTGACCAAGCTCCCATACCCAGGGTCATAGCATGTTGGAGCCTTATGACTGTCAGCTGGAAATTCCTCTGGAAAAGGACAAAAAAATCACAAAGACAGGCCCCTCATGTCTGAAAAAAAATCCACTAAGTATTATTTTGTTTCCTGTCCTTATATATCCATAACTCACAGTCTTTTTCACACTGATTTATAGAGTACATCAATTGCCAATAAAGACCTAACTATATAGGAAGCTATGGATGCCACGTGGTTGGTTATAATTAATTAATATTGTATCCCACCAAAAAAAGAAACCACAAAGGCAAACGAAGGATCAGGCTTGGGTTCGGACATCCATTCAGCAGGCCAGCTCAGCGCTGTACTTCTATTTGTACAACAGGAAGGTAACAGTAGAGACCTGGTATAAGGAAGGTTCTGAGACAGATCACGGAAGGAAACCTCTTCTCAGCCTCAGGGGCCTTATGGGGAAATAGAGGCTATAATATTTCCCGCTCTGACTCCTGAGATTTAAGAGCTCCTACATGGTGATGTACGTAAAAACGTTCTGTGAACTGCAGTGCACGTTCCAGAGCTGAGGGGCGCTCACTGCCGTCAGCATCGTTACTGTTATTATATATATATATATATTTATTTTTTTTTTTTTTTTTTTTTGCGGTACGTGGGCCTCTCACTGTTGTGGCCTCTCCCGTCGCGGGGTACAGGCTCCAGACGCGCAGGCTCAATGGCCATGGCTCACGGGCCCAGCCGCTCCGCGGCACGTGGGATCTTCCTGGACTGGGGCACGAACCTGTGTCCCCTGCATCGACAGGTGGACTCTCAACCACTGCGCCACCAGGGAAGCAAGCCCCTGTTATTATTATTGACGTGGAGACAGGGAGAGCTGTTGGCAAAGAGGAACACACAGACTAGTAATTTTCTACCAAAGAGCAGCAGTTTGCAAAATTGCTCAGAAAATGTGAAAGGGGGATGCTGGAAGAGTAGGGAACCCCTACAGGTTCTTTCTCAAGCTTAAATTGTAAAAAAAAAAAAAAAAAATCATTATTTTCTCGGGCCCTTTCACACGAGACTGATTTGGTAAGAATTTTGCCCCCATGGTGAAGGTGATCCCAAAAGAGACGCTGCCTTCCCATTTTCCTTGTGAGTCCCCAACGTGCTGGGAGTGGGGAAACTCAGGACACGACTAGACTTGAGGGCTGGGAGAGGGAATGCGAGTGGGTGGCCGGCACACCCACTCCTACCTCCATCCCCCAGCCAGTCCTTGGTCTATTCAACCAAGACATCGTGTCGGCAAAGCCAACCAGAATCCTCTCCCTTTCAACCCAAGACTGGTCCTCCGTGTTATCGTGGGGGCCCTCCCTGGTCTGAGAGCTGTTCCAGGTCCAGGTGGGGCAGGCCTTGCCAATGGCCACCAGAGGCCACTTGTCCAAAGCCCCCTGGTCCATGTACCGTTCCAGGGCATTGATACCTCTCTAAGCCTCCGTTTCATCATTTGTAAAATGAGTGGGGCTGGACAAGCCTGGATTCAAGTTTGTAGTCTGTGGCCCATAGTTGTCCAAGAATACTGGCTTTCACCCTGCCTGGCCGAAGCTGTTTAGTTGTGTTAGGGTGCAGCTGTGCAAGGGGCTCTGTGTCTGCACCCCCGGGAGCCAAGAGTATTTCTGCAGGAGCTGTGCACTGCTGGCTGCATGGGAGGGGCTGAAGTCTGTGCTTCGGGCCCAGAGAGGAAGATGCCACCATGTAGTGACCTACCACAGGACATCCATCCCTTACATGACCTTTAACAGCAAGAAGGACGGACGAGGGAGGGGGATGGGGAAGGGAAGGGGGAAAGAAAGGAGACAGAGAGGAAGGGGGGAGGGGGAGGGGGAGAAGGCAGGTAGGCCCCTGTGTGCCCGTCATCTCCTGTGACCCTCACCACAGCCCTGGGAAGTGAGAAGGAAGATATGGATCAGGGCACCTTAAAGACAGTTCGGCTTTGACACACCCAAGGTAAGGAACTCCACCTCCAAGAGAAAGGTGTTCTAAACATGGGGGTGCAGCTGAGGGTGTGGGTCAAACGTGTGTCTCCTCGTCACTCACTTCGCACAGTTCCATCAGCATCACCTGGGAGCTTTGAATCACACCGAAGCTTGGTCCCCACCCCAGGTTTCTCATGTTATCACCCGGGGGTGTAGTCTGAGCATCAGGATATGTAAGCAGATGTGGTTTATGACTTTAAAGGATCTTTCTGGAGGATTAGTGAGTTGGGGAGGGTGGGGCATGAATGGGAAGCTGGGAGACCAGGCAGGAGGCAGGAGGCGATCACAGGGGCCCAGATGAGAGGTGATGGCGACCTAGGTCAGGGTGGTGGCCGTGGAAGGTGAGGGAGGGTGAATCCGGAACCTGGTTTGGAGGGAGAGCAAACAGGCCGTGCTGGTGTGAATCTGTGCACGCTCACGTGTGTTTCCCTAAAGACTATCATCTTAGAATCTGGAGCAGAGGGAATCATCCTAACTGTGGCAATTTTGTGGAAACTGAAGGCAGCAGATCGTGGCCTTGTGGATCAGAGTCCAACAGGGCTATGGTCTCCAGCTCATTACTCATTCCCAAGAGACAGCAGCCTACTTCTCCAGGGCTGGTGGAACTGGGGCCTCCAGCTTCTGCCTGGGAGCAGGAAGCAGCTCACCAAAGAGGAGGTGTGGAGTGACGGGCAAGTCACAGGCTGCAAACCTCACTCAGCTGGCCCACGGTAGGGGTGTGTCCTATGGCTGCTGTGACAAATGACCACAAAGGTGTTGGCTCAAAACAGCACAGATTTGTTCTCTTAAAGTTGTAGAGGTCAAGAATCAACAATCAGATCCACAAGACTCAAGTCAAGGTGTTGGCAGGGCTAGATTCTTCTGCCGGCTCCTTGCCTTTTCCAGTTTCTAGTGGCTGCCTGCATTCCTCGGCTTGTGGTGCCTGCTTCCGTCTTCACAGTGCATCACTCCAATCTCTGCGTCCATCGCCCTCTCCTCATCTGTAGTCAAATTTCCCTCTGCCTCCCTCTAGCAGGACACATGTGGTCATATTTAGGGTCCCCTCGGATAATCTAGGATAATCTCTCCATCTCACTATCCTTAATTTAATCACATCATCAAAGTTCCTTTTGCCATATAAGGTTACATCCACAGGATCTAGGGATTAGGACCTGGATATCTTTGAGGCCCATGATTCAGCCTGTGGTACCCTGGGCCCTGTGCAAAGAGATGCAGAAATACAACCCCTGGATGTGGCTTAAATCTGTGAGACTTTTGTCTGGGATTTAACTGGCTTGGATGAATGGCTTTGTGGAGGAGATTCTATCAGAGAATACGAGTCAACCTTCAGCCTTTATCCCAGGCTTTGAGATGAAGGGAAGGCTCTTCGAGGTAGAGATGAAAGGGGTTCAAGAGAAAGCTGTGGGTTTGGGGATGCAAAGGAGGGGCTGGAGGGCTGGAGGGAGGGGGAGGGGCTAGAACGGAGAAGGGGGTCTGACAGAATCTAAGCGTCTGCTGAAAAGCCCTGTCTCGCCCTGATCCGTGCCTGGGGAGCAGAAAAATCTCACTTCTCTCCCAGCTCCGAGAAGATGAAGTGTGTGCAAATCACCAGCAGGAGCAAAAAGTAACGGTTACACTGGGAATTGTCGATATGATAAATCCCTGCGGTCTCACAGCCTCTCTAAATGTTTTGATAGCAGAATATGATGGATTGTAAATCAGAGGAGGCCCATCTTAAACAGTTGAGAGCACCTTATTTATTTATGTATGTGACACGTAAAACCAGACTTGATTCCTTTTTCTTTCTGTCTCAGGGAGATTTTTTTTTTCCTGCTTTCAGAAACACATCACTCTTCCCCCAGCCCCGGTTTTCTGTGTTTGTGGGTGTGTGGGCCTGTATGTGGTGGTGGCTGTTATGATTCTTTCTACCCAGAAAAAGGATGCTTTGCCTTGAAGAAGATGATAGCACCGGGAACTAACTGCAAAAATAATGAAGCTGCTTTGCTTCAAAATATGTCTTAATCTTGTTGCTTTTTTTTTTTTTCACAAGATTATTGCTCAGAGAAAGGGAGGGTGTAAAGATGCTACAATGTGATAGATTTGCGATATGAAACCCAGGCAGACACATACAGAGACTATTTCCCGGTTGTCCTGGCTTGGATCTACAGGCATGAAGTATCAAGCCCCTCCATGGGATCAAATTAAACTTGCCTTTGTCATACTCTTTCTACAGCACTAATTTCTGCTTTATAATTCATCACAGTGGTAAGTGTTGCATGGAGCCTCGATTCACACCAAAGTCTGTTCTAATTCCAAAGCTAGTAGACTTAGCCACTCTGCTTAACTGGCTTTTTAAGGACCAGTTCAGCTCAAAACAGCTTGATCCCACGATGACATTGAGGACAGACAGCCACCCAGCAGAACCCATCACCCCAACACAACCACCTCTGGGAGAAACTTCACCCACCTACCTGGGCAGATAGGCCATGAGACACTGGGTCCTCTCGCCATACTTACATCCTGTCCCTTCCCAAATCTCAAGGTTGGCCTTACCTACCAGGCAGGCCTAGGTCACCTCTACAAGCCTCCCAACTCTGATGCCCTGTGAACCTTCTTGATTCTGGTGTTTCTCCTTTGGCTTCTCTCGTTAAAGACAGAGAATGGCATTTGGGTGCAAAGTCTTTATTTGTAAGCCATCAAGATACTGCTTCATTTTGACTTTAAAAAACCGTATGCTCTTAGAGGAAAACATAGGGAAAACACTCTTTGACATAAACCACAGCAAGATCTTTTTTGACCCACCTCCTAGAGTAATGGAAATAAAAACAAAAATAAACAATTGGGACTTAATTAAACTTAAATCTTTTGCACAGCAAAGGAAACCATAAACAAGACAAAAAGACAACCCTCAGAATGGGAGAAAATATTTGCAAATGAAACAACAGACAAAGGATTAATCTCCAAAGTATACAAACAGCTCACGGAGCTCAATATCAAAAAAACAAACAATCTAGTTAAAAACTGGGCGGAAGACCTAAATAGACTTTTCACCAAAGAAGACATACAGATGGCCAAGAGGCACATGAAAAGATGCTCAACATCACTAATTATTAGAGAAATGCAAATCAAAACTACAATGAGGTATCAGTTCACACCGGTCAGAATGGCCAGCATCAAAAAATCTAGGAACAATAAATGCTGGAGGGCTTCCCTGGTGGCGCAGTGGTTGAGAATCTGCCTGCTGATGCAGGTGACACAGGTTCGAGCCCTGGTCCGGGAAGATCCCACATGCCGCGGAGCAACTAAGCCCGTGTGCCACAACTACTGAGCCTGCACTCTACAGCCCGCAAGCCACAACTCCTGAAGCCCATGAGCCACAACTACTGAAGCCCGCATGCCTAGAGCCCGTGCTCCACAACAAGAGAAGCCACTGCGATGAGAAGCCCGCGCACCTCAACGAAGAGTAGCCCCCGCTTGCCACAACTAGAGAAAGCCCACGTGCAGCAACGAAGACCCAATGCAGCCAAAAATAAATAAATAAATTTTTAAAAATAATAATATAAATAAATAAATGATGGAAAGGGTGTGGTGACAAGGGAACACTCCTGCACAGTTGGTGGGAATGTAAATTGATACAACCACTATGGAGAACAGTACGGAGGTTCCTTAAACTAAAAATAGAACCACCATTGAGCCAGCAATCCCACTGCTGGGCATATATCCTGAGAAAACCGTAATTCAAAAAGAGACATGTACCACAATGTTCATTGCAGCACTATTTACAATTGCCAGGACATGGAAGCAACCTAAGTGTCCATCGACAGATGAATGGATAAAGAATATATATATACAGTGTATAAAAATATATACAGTGGAATATTACTCAGCCATAAAAAGAAATGAAATTGAGTTATTTGTAGTGAGGTGGATGGACCTAGAGTCCGTCATACAGAGTGAAGTTAAGTCAGAAAGAGAAAAACAAATACCGTATGCTAACGCGTATATATAGAATCTAAAAAAAAAAAAATGGTACTGATGGACCTAGTTGCAGGCCAGGAATAAAGATGTAGACATGGAGAATGGACTTGAGGACACAGGCTGGGAGGGGGAAGCTGGGGCGAAGTGAGAGTAGCATTGACATGTATACACTACCAAATGTAAAATAGATAGCTAGTGGGAAGCAGCAGCATAGCACAGGGAGATCAGCTCGGTGCTTTGCGATGACCTAGACAGGTGGGATAGGGAGGGTGGGAGGGAGGCTCAAGAGGGAGGGTTATGGGGACGTGTATGCATATGGCTGATTCGCTTTGTTGTGCAACAGAAAGTGTGCACAGTATTGTGAAGCAATTATACTCCAATAACAATCTATTAAAAGAAAACAAAACCGTATGCTATGGTTTTGTTTTTTAATCCACTTTATACAAAGTATTCTTGGGATTAAAATTTCTCTTAGTATTTGATCTAGACTCACAGGTGACTTTTCCCTCCCTCTTTTTTGGAGATGTTTGGAGCTCTCATCTCATGCTTATCTACCCCTGAATGGTCCCAAGTAGGGAAAAGAACTTTTTCCCACCATGAAACCATCGAAGAGTTTTGTTTTTGTTTTGTTTTCATGTTAGCAAGTGAAAAGTTGTACTTTTCAATGCAGTTTTTTAAGACCTTTCCAAAAAAAGTATTTTGAGAGGGAATATAATTTTTAAATAATAACTGAATAATTTGAAAATTACTTTGCAGTGAACATCAAATGTCACAGGTAGTCAGAGAGTCTCTGCCTGTTTTCATTGATACTCGTTACTGTGTCAAGTTTACTGTTTCTTGATATGAAGAGCTCAGCTTAGACGTCCTCTCCTCAAAGAGGCTTTCCTGATTACTTCCTTGAAAGTAGGTCTTAGGGAATCCCTGGTGGGCCAGTGATTAGGACTCCGAGCTCTCATTGCCAAGGGCTGGGGTTCGATCCCTGGTTGGGGAACTAAAATCCCACAAGGCAGGTGGCACGGCCAAAAAAAAAAAAAAAAAAATGAAAGTAGGTCTTAAGTCACATCATTTTTTTTCTTTTTTTTTTAAATGTATTTATTTTATTTATTTATTTTTGGCTGCGTTGGGTCTTCGTTGCTGCCCACGGGCTTTCTCTAGTTGTGGCGAGCGGGGGCTACTCTTCATTGTGGTGCGTGGACTTCTCGTTGCAGTGGCTTCTCTCATTGTGGAGCACGGGCTCTAGGTGCACGGGCTTCAGTAGTTGTGGCTCACGGGCTTAGTTGCTCTGCGGCATGTGGGATCTTCCCGGACCAGGGCTCGAACCCGTGTCCCCTGCATCGGCAGGCAGATTCTTAACCACTGCGCCACCAGGGAAGCCACCATCACATCATTTTTAAGAACTCTTTGCAGAGTAATACTTAACCACTATCTACAAGTTCTTTGTTTTCTATTTTCTGTCTCCCCCTCCTAGATCATGGGCACCTTGAAAGCAGGAATCTTATGTCTTATTTCCTGAGTATCAACGCAGTGTCTGGCATAGAGCAGGCACTCAAGAAGGAATGAAGGAATGAATGAATGTATGAATGAGTAATGAATGAATGAACATCTGAGCTGCGTTCTCTTTTCCAAGGTCCATGTTTCTGCTTCCAACGAATAGGTCTTCTGCTGTATTTCCCTTTTAAAACACCAGGACTGTTGTAGGACAGGAATGGAGCATGGAGGTGAAATTGGGTGGCAGAAAGCACCTCTCACAGCCAGTTCCCAATACTCCTAAGGAGGTTTTGAAGATGAGGATGACATGGTCAGATTCACGTCTAGAGACATGATGTTTAATCATGGCATTTGTTGTGACGTAGGCAGTGGCAAGAGATCTGTTTCTGAAAACAGCACTGAAGTTTGTGAAGGATGTACTTTTATTGATTAGCAAGGACTCCAGGTTAGCCCTATGTGAATGGCACTCCCGCTCACATCCTGAGGTTCTTTCTTAAGGGAAAGAGAATGGTGTGGAATGACACCCAACATGACAAGAGTGAGAGAACGTTGCAAACGGGCATGTCACCTAGCATGTCTACCGTGGCAGGGAAAGACTAAGGATTGCCATCTTAGAAAGAAATGGTAGCAGCGAGGAGGTTGGCCTGAAACCGTGTCTGTCAGGACGTTTTCAGTCATAGGTGCCAGAAAGCCCCATCAAACTGGCGTACGCAAACTGCCGAAAGGGACGGTCCATGCGTGTGTCAGATTCAGGCATGGCGGCATACAGCGGGATGTGATGGGGACTCTGCACCTCTCAGCTCAGCTGGTTCCGACCGCTCCACTCGGGTCGTCAGGCCACTCCTGAAATCACTCACTCTCGTGGGGGGACATGATGTACTGAGTGGTCAGGACCAAGTCACATGCCCACTGCTGGAGGATCCACAGGGGCCAAGAGTGGGTGGGGGTCTTTCTCTAGAAAGAAGTGGACTGCCCTGGCCTGAAGAGGAAGGGCTGCCGGACAGGCAGTGCCTGCCACAGCCAGGTGAAGCCCAGAGGCCAGGCCAGGATGTAGGGAGTCATTGCAGCTGCCGGGAGAAGCCAGGAGGGGGGACCCTGCCTGGAGCGGAGGAATGAAGGATGGGGAGCCATTGTGGAAGCAGAGTCGGGAGGGTGTGGGACATAATTAACTGTGGGGCGGGGAGGGGGTGGAGAGCAAGAGGAGTCTGGGTTTGCAGCCTGAATGACTAAGAAGACCGGGATGCTTCTGTTTGGAATGAGGAGTGTTACGGAAAGAGCGGGTCTGGGAGACGGGTGGGGAGCCTGGTTCTACACGAGTTCAAGTTGAGGCTCCCGGTGAGGGTCAGAGATGCACAGAAGCCACGCTCGCAAGAGGCTCCAAGACCAAATTTCCCCTTCAGAGCCACCTTCCAGGTGGGGGGGACGGATCAGAGTCTGTTCAACTGAGTGGGAGTGGATCGTGCATTTTTTTTGTTTGTTTTGAATTCGTGTATTATTTTCCTTGGTTCTCATGAATCATCTTGGTCTTGTTCAAAAAATCGTGTTTCAGCGGAGAGTAGCTGCTCCAGCGTTCGTCCGGTTACAAGTCCATGTAGCCTGTCCTCACGGTCAGCTAGAGGTGGGAAAGGAAGGTCTGGGGCTCTGCAAAGAGGAGCCGGGGCTAGAAAGGCTCGTTGGGTAGATGTCTGTCTGCAAGGGTGAGTTTAGCGCTTTGGGATGGATGAGATCACTGAGAAGAGAGGAGAGAAAGAGCCCAGGGCATGGAGATGAGAGCAGAAAATGGATGAGGAAGCAACGCAGGAGCTGCCAGGAAGAGAACAAGGGGCCCCACCCAGGAGAGCCAAGGGGAGGCGATTTAAGGAAGGCAGTTGGCACCCCAGAGTCAGTGATGCGGGATATATTTGGCAGTTTAAGAGAAAAGCGTCGAAAGAGCAAGGAGGACAGGATGCGCAGAGGTGAGGGGTGAACGGAGCAGTAACAGGAGGGGCGAGCGGCCGTCATCTCGAACTTCCTTTGAGACGTTTGATGGTTACGTGATTTCAACAGCAGGTACCGTCCCTATGTTGCAAGCTCAGAGCTTATTGTATTTGGCGCCCGGAGGCAAACACTGTGCGCAGAGAGCTCACTGGATACTCTCAGCACCCCTTCGACGTGGGTACCGTTTTCATCCCCAGATTACCGATGGGAAGGCTGAGGCTTCGGAGGATGGGTGTCACTTGGCCAGGCTCACACGCCAGTGAGTGGTGGCACCAGACCCAGAAGGCCAGTCTCTCTCACTCGGGAGCCTCTGCCCTAGAAAGCAGGAGGTGCATAATAATGTGTAGACGCTGGTGGAATTGAGCAGCTTTGGGAACTTTGATGTTGCTTTTCATGTTTGTTTTGCTTTGTCTACTTTTTTAGGGAAATGGCAAACGGAGGTGCTCGTAACCCAAAGGGAAGGGGATCCAGTGAAGGGAGATAAGAGTTGGGGGAGCTGATGGGTGCTGGGCGGGGGTCCCTGGGGAGCAGAGGGCAGGCCTCGAGGCCAGGTGGATGGGTTCACTTATAACAGGGAGACCCGTTACCTCCTCCGACGTAGAGAGAAAAGAGCCGAGTGTGCAGTTGGGGAGGAAAGTGAGCTTGATCTTCTCAGCAAGATAGAAAGCAAAATCTTCTACTAAAACAGAGAGGAAAAGTTGGGAGAATTAAAAATATTGGCACAGTTGCCATAGAAATGTCTATGGGTATGAACAAAATATGAGTAAAAAGAAGTCGGAGCAGCATGACTCAGGTGAGATGAGCGGGTGTAAACACACAGCACCTGGCACGGGGGTTGGCAGCTGAGGGGCTGTGGGGGAAAAGGTCAGGATGCTCCCAGGGGGGGCCTGAAAAGGAGGAGGGGCAGAACAGTACCTCTGAACCTCACTTTGTCAAGTCCCTCATCACTAATACCTGCTCACTCATTAAAGTCACCCTTTTAGGGAACCAGATGGTGCCAGCTTTAAAGGGTCTCATTCAGTCCAATCCTGCAGGTGGAGATCCACCCATTTCACAGACACAAGGACTGAGGCTGGCAACGGTGAACGAGCGTGCTGCGGTTGGTGTTCTCCAGGCTGCATGTGGGTTCGGGACCTGGGCAGTGGGCATCCCAGCTGTGGCCAGAGAAGGGCGGACTGCTGTTAGTAAGTGGCAGAGCCAGGATTCAAACCGGTGGCCTGGTTCCAGCCTGTGGCCCCTTCCACCCACCACGTGGGCACTAGCGGTGGGAACTGAGGGGGAGCAGGACAGCCAGAGGCCACGTCCTCACCTAGTGAAGAGTCGAAAGAGTCTGAGCTTTGGAATTCATTGCTTTGAGTAAAAGCAAATTCTGGGCCCCAGGCTCACGTGGGCCCAGAATGGACCTGCCTTCTCAGGCGTGGCTGGCTTTCTTTGTCCCCCTACCCCACCTCAAGTCAGCACTCCTACCCACTGCTAGCAGGACACCAGCCTCCTCTCAGAGCTCTGTGTCACCTAAATGCATGGTGACGCTAATGTCACCATTTCATTTCATGAATTTCATTTCATCCGCTGAAAACTTTTGGCTGGAAGAGACCACGCAAGCTTTCTTCCACCTAATAAGAGAGCATCTCGGAGTAGCAAGTTGAAAAAGACATTACAATTCAATTAAAAGCTTACTCTTCTGAACACTCCCAGTGAGGAAGAGCCACTCAGAATTTGTGAGAAACCTAATTTACAGACCCAGTGTCAGGAAATGGAATTGTTAACAATTAGCAACTGTGTGTTACTGGGACCCAGCAGTGGGTGTAGAGCTAAGGATGATCGGGGCTCCACCCTCCTCAGCAAGCCACTCAACCTCTCTGAGCCTCAGTTTCCTTATCTGTGAAATGGAGAGCATCACCATCTGTTGGTGTTGTGGGAATGATAAAGATTATGCATGTAAATGGCATCTTGTGACTACATTATCCTGCCTACATTTGACCAGATCAGCAAA
Source organism: Mesoplodon mirus (assembly GCF_964341445.2). Taxonomy (NCBI): domain Eukaryota; kingdom Metazoa; phylum Chordata; class Mammalia; order Artiodactyla; family Ziphiidae; genus Mesoplodon; species Mesoplodon mirus. Next base: position 16,051,481 of record NC_138992.1, on the reverse strand, counting down.
CCCTTCTTTACTTTAAAAAAAAAAAAAAGTCTGCGAAACTGAGCAATAAAAGTTAAGCACAGGGCTTCCCTGGTGGCGCAGTGGTTGACAGTCCACCTGCCGATGCAGGGGACACGGGTTCATGCCCCGGTCCGGGAAGGTCCCACATGCCGCGGAGCGGCTGGGCCCGTGAGCCAAGGCCGCTGAGCCTGCGCGTCCGTCCAGAGCCTGTGCTCCGCAACGGGAGAGGCCACAACAGTGAGAGGCCCGCGTACCGCAAAAAAAAAAAAAAAAAAAAAAAGTTAAGCACAAACAGAGATAATGGGAAACAGCTTCTTAAAGCTCACCTCCCCAGCCACTGACTCTGCTGCTATGTACCCTGTTGTTTCTAAAGATGTCTTACACTCCATTATCGAGCGCCCTGTATTCTGTGCTCTTTTCTCTTCCAGCATCGTTACTTTGTACAATTCTTCCCCCATTTCTGCATCATCCTCCGACTGTCATTCCCCGGGGAGCATGCTAATTTACCCTGGTCCAGCACAGAACACAGTGAGGAATATTCCCCATCTTCACGGCACAGGGTTGGCCTGAGCCCAACCACTTCTGAATCAGGAGAGGCCAACTGATGGCTTCTTGCCGAGGCCACTGAACCTGGCTGCCCATCAGTCATGGTGGCTGCTTGTTAAAAATGCAGATTCCTGGGCCTGCTCCTGGATGCTTGGGATTAATAAGTCTGGACTGGGGCTCAGGAATGGGTATTTTTACAAAGCATCCCAGGTGGCATCTGATGGTTTGGGGGCCACCCTATAGGCCCACCCCCAAAATTCAAGTTCAGATTTCAAGTAAGCTGGGGAGAAATCAGTAAAGCTCAGGAATTAACTCGGGGTCACCAGTGACACTTCAAAAGCCTCTCCCATTTAACAGCTGGGGTAAATGGAGACAAGGATGGAGACAGATGAGGAGAGAGCTGGGAGCTTAGAGCAAAACCCAGGATCCCTGAATCCCATTCCTTTCTCCACCTGTCTCCCCGCAGCCATCACCATCACAACATACCTGCCCATCAGAATTCCTTCTTCTGCGGTGCAATGCAGTGAGGACAATGTTGTGACTTTAAAACATAAAAGAACAATCACACACACACACACACACACACATACACACACAAAAGATCTACCCTTGATGAGCTGCGGCAGAATCTGTTAACAGTTCTGTCAGAAGACCCAGCAAAGCTAAAAGCATCCTCTGGGCTTTGATGTCTTGACAAGATGCTTCCTTTGAAAGTTCAGAGACAGTCCCGTTATTTCCTCTGACAGCCCCAGTGAAAAGCTCTGAAATCAGAAGTGGCGTCCCGCCAGAGCCTGAAGGTGTGATTCCTTGAGAGTGGCACGTGTGCCTGCCCCCCCTCCCCCGAGGGCCCCAGGCTCCTCCACCAACTCCAACCTCTGACCCCCCTCGGACTGGAGACCCCGGCCACAGGGGGCCTCTGCGGTCTGACTCTTCACCTCCCCCAGAGCCTCCCTAGGGAGGTCAAGGCCTGGACATTTCCCTCATCTGACAGCCAGGCTATGTGCAAGCCACCTCGCAAAGAGTTTCCAGGGGCTGATTTGACAGTTTGACCCATTTTTCCTCCCCCTGAGGGCCACAGGTCACTCCCAGGAAAGGTCAGGAAATGCTAGTGCCCTGTGTCTGGAAATGAGCAGAGTGGGGAGGAGGGAGACCAAGGGGATGACAGCGGGAAAGTGCTGACCTGGAGAGCCTTCCACCCATGCAGTGTTATCCTTACCTAGGAGTTTGTTAGAAATGCAGAATGTCAGTCCCACCCCAGACTTACTGAATCCAAATCTGTATTTTAACAAGATCACCGGGTGATTTGTCTACACTTAAAGAGCTGTATCCCAACTCTACTGCTCCAGGCTGTGTGACCATGGCCACGCTCTTTAACCTCTCTGAGCTTCAGTGTCTACACAGGGTTTTTGAGAAATGAAACACTTAGCACTCGGCACATACTAAGCTTTCAGTGAATGTTCGCCATCATTGTTATCGGGGAAATGATTAAGGGAGAATCCGTTTTGCCACATTTAAACCCAAATTATCCAGCCACTCCTTGGTGGAGAAGGAAGTCCAAACTGAATGGGAGATAGTTCCAAATACAAAGTGAAGAGCCCTCAACATCTACTTAAAGAGCAAACCTAAAGACTGGAGAGAGGGATGTGTCTTAGCAGCCTGAGCCTCACTATTGAACTTGAGGTTAAAGATGATTATTCATCTGTTTGGCTTGGGGATTACCTTCATTACTGTGCCTTCTTTTCCTGTCATCCCCACCCCCCAAACTTATCTCCCAGACCCTGATGCTTCCATGATCCTGCCTAAAAGGCCTTGCCACTCCTTCACCAGCAGAATGAAATCCTACCTCCTTAGCATGGCATTCAAGGCCCTTCACAATCTAGCCCAACCTGACTTGTCAGCCACCTCTGGGCTGCCCTCACGCCTGCCCTTTAGCCTCAGTCCTTGTCATTCCTCTGATATTTCCTTGCTGTTGCTGTGTCCTCTGCCTGGCAGTACTCTGTTCCTCTACTTGGAGTCACTCCCCTTCTCTCTACCCGGCAGGATCCAACTCCGCCTTTGGAGCCCTGTTTACCCAGGGAGGCTGTGCAGTGTGCAGAGAGAACGGCTGCAGCTTGAGTGGACTTTGTTTAAATCCCACCTCTGCCACGAACTAGTCACGTGACCTTGGGCAAGGCAATTATCCTCCCTGGCCTGGGTTCTCCCTTCCATCAGTTGAGGCTAATGACCACTGCTTTGCAGGGTTGTTATGAGGGTTCATCAACAAAGTAGGGAAAATTTCAATTAATCATAGTCAAGGCCGTTTTCTTTTAAGAAGAAAGTTACCTCCCCTGTGAAGCCTTTAGCATCCTTTTCCTGCCTGTCCTACACAATTAAGTTCGGCCTCCTCTGTGTTTCATAAACTCTTTCTCCTTCTTGTCTCTGCAATGTCTGAATGCTCCAGTGAGGCTTTCTCACAGAAGGAGTCCCTGACCTCTCTGCTTAAGATCACAGGCCGCCCCATACTACCCAAAGCAATCTACAGATTTAATGTGCTCCCTATCAAATTACCCGTGGCATTTTGCACAGCACTAGAACAAATAATCCTAAAATTTATATGGAACCACAAAAGACCCAGAATTGCCAAAGCAATCCTGAGGAGAAAGAACAAAGCAGGAGGCATAACCCTCCCAGACTTCATACTATACTACAAAGCTACAGTAATCAAAACAGCATGGTATTGGCACTAAAACAGACATAGGGATCAATGGAACAGAATAGAAAGCCCAGAAGTAAGCCCACATATGTATGTTCAATTAATCTTTGACAAAGGAGGCAAGAATATAGAATGAAAAAAAACCCATCTCTTCAGCAAGCGGTGTTGGGAAATTTGGACAGCCTCATGTAATTCAATGAAGTTAGAATACACCCTCATACCATACACAAAAATAAATTCAAAATGGCTTAAAGACTTAAATATAAGATATGACAGGGACTTCCCTGGTGGTCCAGTGGTTAAGACTCCATGCTCCCAATGCAGGAGGCCCGGGTTCAATCCCTGGTCAAGGAACCAGATCCCACATGCTGCAACTAAGAGTTCGTATGCCACAACTGAGAGCCCACACGCCTCAACTTAGAGTCCGCATGCTGCAGTGAAGATCCAGCGTGCCACAACTAAAAGATCCGACATGCTGCAACAAAGATCCCATGTGCCGCAGCTGAAAAAGATCCTGTGTGCCACAACAAAGATCCCACACATGGTAATGATGATCCCACATGCTGCAACTAAGACTTGGCTCAGCCAAATAAATAAATAAATATTAAAGTTTTTTTTTAAAAAAAGACATGACACCATAAAACTCTGAGAAGAGAACATAGACAAGACATTTTCTGACATAAATCTGACCAATGTTTTCTTAGGTCGGTCTCCCAAGGCAATAGAAATAAAAGCAGAAATAAACAAGTGGGACCTCATCAAACTTATAAGCTTTTGCACAGCAAAGGAAACCATAAACAAAACAAAAAGACAACCTAAAGACTGAGAGAAAATATTTGCAAATGATGCAACCAACAAGGGCTTAATTTCCAAAATATACAAACAGCTCATACAACTCAATATTGAGAAGACACACAATCCAATTGAAAAATGGGCAGAAATATGGGGATATATGTATATGTATGGCTGATAACTTTGTTATAAAGCAGAAACTAACACACCATTGTAAAGCAATTAAACTCCAATAAAGATGTTTAAAAAAATAATTTAAAAAATTAAATTAAATTTAAAAAAAGAAAGAAAAAATGGGCAGAAGACCTAAATAGACATTTCTCCATAAAAGACATACAGATGGCCAACAGGAACATGAAAAGATGCTTAACATCACTAATTATTAGAGAAATGCAAATCAAAACTACAATGAGGTACCACCTCACATCAATCAGAATGGCCATCATCAAAATGTCTACAAATAACAAAGTCTGGAGAGGGTATGGAGAAAAGGGAACCCTCCTACACTGTTGGTGAGAATAAGTTGGTGCAGCCACTATGGAAAACAGTATGGAGGTTCCTCAAAAAACTAAAAGTAGAGCTGCCATATGATCCTGCAATCCCACTCCTGGGCATATATCTGGAGAAAACCATAATTTGAAAAGATACATGCACCCCAATATTCATTGCAGCATTATTCACAATAGCCAAGACATGGAAGCAACCTAAATGTCCATTGACAGATGAATGGATAAAGAAGATATGGTACATATATACAATGGAATACTACTCAGCCATGAAAAAGAATGAAATAATGCCATTATCAGCTACATGGATGGACCTAGAGATTATCATACTAAGTGAAATAAGTAGGAAAGAGGAAGACAAATACCATATGATATCACTTATGTGTGGAATCTAAAATATGACACAAATGAGCTTATCTAGGAAACAGAAACAGACTCACAGATGTAGAGAACAGACTTATGGTCGCCAAGGGGGAGGGGGCATGGGGGAGGGATGGATTGGGAGTTTGGGGTTAGCAAATGCAAACTATTATATATAGAATGGATAAACAACAAGGTCCTACTGTATAGCACAGGGAACTATATTCAATATCCTGTGATAAACCATAATGGAAAAGAATATATATATATACACACACATACACACACATAACTGAATCACTTTGCTGTACAGTAGAAAGTAACACAACATTGTAAATCAACTACACTTCAATAAGATAAAATAACCATAGGTCACCCCACTTCCCACCCCATCCTCTTCCCTGCTTGACTTTTCTCCTTTGTGCTTATCAGTGTTGGCTTCTGCTTGTTTATTCGTGTGAATGTGAGCTCCACAAGAGCAGAGATTCCTGCCTGCTCACTCCTGCATCCTCAGCACCAACAAATGTGTCTGGCACTCATAGGCTCTCGGACAGGATTTGAAGACTGCACGTGAAAATCATTGTGTGCCATCCAGGGGTATTCAGATGGCCCTGCCCTGCCCAGCTGTAAAGGGCTAAATTGTGTCCCCACCCAAATTCATATGTTGGAATCCCAACCCTCAGAATGTGGCTATATTTGGAGATAAGGTTTTTAAAGAGGGGATTAAGTCACCTTAAATGAAGTCCTCAGCGTGGGCCCTAGTCCAGTCTGACTGGTGTCCTCGTAAGAAGAGGAGATTAGAGATAGGCACGCACGGAAGGGAGACCATGTGAGGACACGGTGAGAAGGGGTCCATCTGCAGCCAAGGGGGGAAGGCTTCAGAAGAAACGAACCCTGCAGACATCTTGGTCCCGGACTTCTAGCCTCCAGAACCATGAGAAATAAATTTTTGTGGTTTAAGCCACCCAGTCTGTGCACTTTGTAATGGCGGCCCGAGCTGACTAATACACCAGCTGTGAACTCCTTGAGGACAAGACCCATGGTTTCTTCATCTTTGTATGCCCCGTATCCACAGGGTTCTGGCCCAAACCCATACTCAGTAAATAGGGTTCTAATCGAATTGCATTCCACTCACAACAGGAAGAGTGACGACTGAAGAAGCGCCAAGTGGTGAAGGGAGAGCCCTGCACAGACATCCAGGAATGAGTTGTTCATAATTGTCTATACAGGTTGGCCATTTTCCTTATATATTATATATTCCAAGGTGGTGTCATTTCTTACTCGTTGGGGTTTCTTTGTGGCACATAATAAATACCGTAGTGGATAAAAGGAAAATCCAGTCAATCAGGGCTTCCCTGGTGGCTCAGTGGTTAAGAATCCGCCTGCCAATGCAGGGGACACGGGTTCAAGCCCTGGTCCGGGAAGGTCCCACATGCTGCGGAGCAACTAAGCCCGTGCGCCACAACTACTGAGCCTGTGCTCTAGAGCCCATAAGCCACAACTACTGAGCCCGTACGCCACAACTACTGAGCCTGTGCTCTAGAGCCCACGAGCCACAACTACTGAGCCCACATGCCACAACTACTGAAGCCCATGCGCCTAGAGCCCATGCTCCGCAACAAGAGAAGCCATCGCAGTGAGAAGCCCACACACCACAATGAAGAGTAGCCCCCACTCGCCACAACTAGAGAAAGCCCGCGCACAGCAGCAAAGACCCAACACAGCCAAAAATAAATAAATAAATTTATTTTTTAAAAAATCCAGTCAATCGCAAAAACAGGCAAAGGAGGCAAGAGTCTGTACTTGGTGTTTGGGTTCCTTCTCCATGTAACACGTACGTGTGACGCTCTTAGTTGTCCTGTGAGGCGTGGGATTCAAGACAGAAAGAGGCATGATGGAGAAGAGTCATAGAGGAAGGAAACTTCTCACCTCTCCTCTCCTTCTGGGCACCAGGATCTTAAACACAATGGTGTTTAGGTGGCTGGAGCAGCCTGGGGACCACTCGGTGCTGCTTTGAAGTGGAGTGTTTTCAGGTCGGTACAGAATGTGCCTGCATGCAGTTCAGACCCGCTGGGAAACTGGCCCAGGGCGAGGCCCGCGACATGAAACCGGTCTGCTGGGATACTCACCACCCGCCATGGAAGGGACTGTGTCGGAGTTTTAACGTGCATTTTATTCATGCATTCATTTGTTTTTTTATTTTTGCTAACTTGGGCAAGTGTACACCTGAACCTGAAGACTTGGCCAGAAATATGCAGCCTTCACGCCAGCGAGTAGCAGGCCTCGTGGCACTGGTCCCCTCACTGGTGGCTCACAGACTTTCAGAAAGACAGACGCCAAGTCTCTACTGCTCTGCAGACACTCACCCCCTTGTTGTGCTCGGATTAGTCTTCCAAGGGCAGTGGTTCTTGCAGCTTCACTGGGGGGACCTTGGGAGAGGAATTCTTCAAAGGCTCACTGTTTTCTGAGCCCTCCCCACCCTTCTCTTTCCTTCCTTCATCTTCCCTTCTTTTTAATCTGCTGTGGTTTGCATCCCTGGTTGCCAAATATGTTTTAGAATATACTGTCTATTCTGAACCACAGTTCTTAGAACATCAAAAAGCTTTTAGGATATTTCACCATAAATTTGGCTCATTTCTTGGCCTCACTTGTCAACGGATTTAAATAATTCTAGATAAAGGAGTTTCTGTGAAAAAAGTCTCTTCTCTCCCCTGCACCTATTCCTGCCCAATTTCTTTGTTCTGCAAAAGAAAAGTCGTCTTCTGCTGCCTCTCTTTTAAAAATCATAATTCAAAGGCCCAGGCCTCTTGGATAGGGGGCACTGATTTGGCCACATTCTGCTACGTCAGTGGTAACCTCTACAGAACTGTAGGACCCCCTTTCCCTGACCGAGTTCCTCCGCTCATAGAAGCCCTCGTGCACACTCACACACATTCACACGTGCACACACACACGTGCACATACGTGCAGATGCAGGCTTATGCGCATGCACACACAACACATGCAACATGTGTGCACGTACATGCAACTGCAGGCATGTTCGTGTGCACGCGCGCACATGTGCAATGTACATGCACGCACCCACATCACTGAGCATCCACGAGAGATGTTCCCGTACATCACTGGTCTGCATCAGCAGCAGTTCCCTCAGGGTAGCCACTCTGCAGTTAATTTAACATTCAACCAATCTTTATGGAAAGCATACTGTGGACCAAATACTGCTCTAGGTTCCGGGGAAATCACAGTGAAGAGTTCCTGCCTTTGTGGAGTTTATATTCTAGAACAGCGCTGTCCGGTAGAACATCCCTCAGTGAGAGCGATGTCCTGCATTGTTTAATACAATAGCCACCAGCCACGTGTGACCACTGAGCACTCGAAATGTGCCTGGTGCAATTGAAAATGGGATTTTAAATTTTATTTAATTTTAATTAATATAAATTTAAAGAGGCACATGTGGCCAGTGGCTGCTGTATTAGGAGAAAATGGGTAGATACTCTCTCCTGCCTCTTCCTTTAACCACAAAAATATATAAGTAAATTTTGAATATTAAAAAGTGCTATGCAGGGAACTATACTCAATATCTTGTAATAACCTATAATAGAAAAGAATCTGAAAAGGAATATATATATATATTGGGTTGGCCAAAAAATTTGTTTGGGTTTTTCTGTAAGATCTTATGGAAAAACCCAAACTTTTTGGCTAACCCAATATATATATATATATATATATATATCTGTATAACTGAACAATCTTGCTGTACACCTGAAACTAACACAACATTGTAAATCAATTATATTTCAATGACTATATATATATATATGGTGCTATGAAGAAAGCAAAGCAGGGAGAGAGTGACTGGGGAACTGGGAGAGGCAGTATTTTACATGAAATGGTGGTCAGGAAAGGCCTCTCTGTGGAAGGGTGACTTTCACATGGAGCCGTGAAAACCGAGGAGCTCTAGGGGTGGACTTCCTGGCAAAGGCCCTGTGATGGAAGGAATACGCCTGTTCCAGCAGCCGGAGTGATAGGAGCAAGTGGGGAGGGGAGCGTGGACCAGAACGCGCCGGGGTTGGCGTTCACGCTGATGGGAAGCCGAGAGAGGGCTTCGTGCAGAACAGTGTCCTGGACTGATTCCTATCTTAAAATCTCCCTCTGCATGACTATCATCAAAAAGAATACAAATAACAAATGTTGGCAGGGATATGAAGAAAAGGGAACCCTCATACACTGTTGGTGGGAATGTAAATTGGTGCAGCCACTGTGGAAAATAGTACGGATGTTTCTCAAAAACTAAAAATAGAACTACCATATGACCCAGTAATTCCACTCCTGGGTATATTTCTTAAAAAAAAAAAAAAAAAAAAAAGTACTAATTTGGAAAGATATATGCACCCCAGGGTTCATAGCAGCATTATTTACAAGAGCCAAGATATGGAAGCAACCTATGTGTCCATCAACAGATAAATGGATAATGAAGATGTGATACACACACACACACACACACACACACACACACAATGGAATACTACTCAGCCTTAAAAAGAATGAAATTTTACCATTTGCAACACCATGGATGGATTTGAAGGGTATTATGCTCAGTGAAATAAGCCAGACAGAGAAAGGCAATCACAAATCACTTATATGTAGAATCTAAAAAGTACAACGAACTAGTGAGTATAACGAAAAAGAAGCAGACTCACAGATACAGAGAACAAACTAGTGGTTCCCAGTGGGGACAGGGAAGGGGAGAGGGGCAATACAGGAGGAGAGGATTAAGAGGTACAAACTGTTAGTCAGAAAATAAGCTACAAGGATATATTGTACACCAGGAAGAATACAGCAAATATTTTGTAGTACTATAAATGGAGTATAACTTTTAAAAACTGTGAATCACTACATTGTATACCTGTAATTTATATAATATTATACACCAACTATACTTCGATTTTTAAAAAAACCTTTAGAGATTAAAAAATAACATTTAAGTGCTTTTCAGTACCAAAATGAATTTCAAACCATAAATAAAGCCCCTCAAGAAGCAGAAAGAAAATCCCTGTGCTGCTGCTCTGGAGAGGAAGTAAGCAGGAGGCCTGTGGGAGGCTTCCAGACGGGAGATGGAAGTGGTCCGATACTGGGTTTATTTTGAAGACAGAGTCAACAGGATCGCTGATGGACTAATTTGGGGGTGAGGTAAAGAGGATTTTGGCTTGAGTGTGCCACAGAGATGGAGATGAAGAGCTGTAGACATGGTGGGGGGGGGGCAGGACCCATGTTTGAGGGGGAAAATCAAGAGTCTGATGTTCAGCTAAACATGTCAATTTGGGTGTTGTCAGCAAAAAGACACAGCTCCCCTGTGCTCTGCTGTGCCTATCTCCTGTCCTCACCAGTGCCCTGAGGGACCCTCACCCACTGCTGATGAAATTGCCCAGAATCACTTTGTTATAAAGCAGAAACTAACACACAATTGTAAAGCAATTATACTCCAATAAAGATGTTAAAAAAAAAGAAAGAAAGAAAGAAATTGCCCAGCATGAAAATGCCTCAGAGTGGCCGTTTCTGGGTTCACAGGGGAGGGATGCCCCTCCCCCGAGTCCTGCACAGGTTTGTCACCTGACCCCCTAAGCAGATAAGTGGGGCCCCAAGTCCCAGAGGGTTGCTCTTGAAAATAAGTCCATTAATTCTGCCTTGAGCCCTCTCTTCAGTGGAACTCAAACCTAGGCCAGTGGGAGGGATGGGAGAGGATATGCTATCCCCTCCATCCCCTTTCCCCCGGATGTCGTGTCGGCTACCCCTGTTTCCAAACACACAATGAAAGGCCATCCTCTATGGAAGCCCGTGCATTTAGATACTCAGCATGGTCCAGCCCATCACTTCCCCTGTGGGGGTTCTGTTAACATAACCTACCTTATAATAAGCAAATTGTTCCTGTACTCCTAAATTAATATTTGCTTAATGTAATTCCAATCAACATTCTAACAGAATTTTATTTTGCAGATGATTCTGATTTATGAGAACTGACTTACATTAATAGGTGACCAGAATAACCCAGAATTATTTGGCAAAAGAAGAATGATAAAGAGAAACTCACTCTACCAGATGTTAAAACATGCTCTAATCTACAAAAAAAAAAAATTTAAGTGAAGCATAAGTGTAAGGCTCAAGAGCTAGATAAGAGGTACAGATAACAGATATAGATAACAGATAATCCAGAAACACCCTAGTATATAGAAAAATTTAATGTATGGCCAAGGTGGCTTCACAAATTAGTGAGAAATAAATAACACTATACATGCTATTGAGATAATTGATAACTTTCAAGAAAAATGGTTAGAATTGTATCTCACAGCTTACCCCAAGATCAGTTCGGTTCAAGTCCAGACAAGTTAAATATAAAAAATAAAGCCAAAACACTCTAAGAAAACATAGAATAATAGATCTCAACTATCAAAGCAGGGAATCACCTTCTAAATGTAAAATCACAATGAAAGAAACCACAAGAGAAAAAGATTGATAAATTTGCCATCTAAAAATAAAAAATTTCTACCTGTAAAACATGAAAAAATACCATATGCAAAATTAAAAGGTAAATGACAGACTGGAAAATTTTTGCAACAAATATAGAAAGGTACTAATGTTTTTAATATAGAGAGAACTCATAAATTAATAATAAAACCACTGGGCATCACAATATAAAAATGACATAGGGACTACTTTCCTGGTGGTCCAGTGGGTAAGACCCTGCAGTCCCAATGCAGGGGACCCAGGTTCGATCCCTGGTCAGGGAACTAGATCCTAGTTGCATGCTGCAACTAAGAAGTCCGCATGCCACAACTAAAGATTCTGCATGCCACAACTAAGACCCGGCACAGCTGAAATAAATAAATAAATAAATAAATAAATAAATAAATAAATAAATAAATAATTTTTAAAAATAATAATAAAGTATGTTTTTTTAATGGCATAAATCCACAATTCACAAAAGAATACAAATGGCAAGTGAATCTTTGAAAACTGTTCACCCTTATTAGCAATCAAGAGAAGCACCAAAGCATATTAAAGCAGTTTTCCCATACCTAATTGGCCAGGCTTTTTAAGGGTAATATTTCATGTAAGCTAAGTGGTGAGTCGGGCACTCATTCACTGCCGGCGAAAAGGCCAAATGATGCAAAAACTTGGCCATATGAGTCAAGAGAATGTAAAATGTTGACCTCCTTTGACCTAGTGCTTTTACTTCAGAAATAAGGACTAAGGGTATTGACTACAATTTTGTCAAGAAGAGCCAAAAATTAGGAATAAATGTCCAACAAAAATCCAATGGCTAAATACATCATGTATGGTATATCCCTACAATGTAACATCATGCAGCCACTTTTTAATCATGCTTTTGCTCAAAGTTTGTGAAAATGGGAAATGTTCAAGTGAAATAAAGGAACTATGATATTTAGTGTGATGTTTTTCTTTTTTATACTTTGATGCCTTTTCTGGATTTTCTATAGTGATTTTACCTTTATGGTAATAAATGAAACATTCACATCCATTTTCTAACTCCTATACAAATTCCACTTGCCAGCCCCAGGCAAGCATCTTGCTTCTGATGTACCATCCATAAAAGTGGCTTGTGAACCCAGCCAACACTTCACTGCAAGGTTCCCTCCAGGCCCCTACCCACCGCTTCATAAGATCTCAGTACCCTTGTTGCTTTTCTGTATCCCTTGGTCTCTAAACATGAAAGAGTGACCTGCATCCTCATTTGCTTGCTTTGGGCCCATTCCCACTGCCCTTCCCAGAGAATGGAAGAGAAGAAGAATGTGATCTTTCATTTTTAGGAGTATCCACTCTCCCACCATCTGTGCGCACCTGGGTATTTGCTTTGGGTGCCAGTTGGGATGGGTCATGGGAGCAACTTAGAGAGAAATGCTGGTTTCTTTTGCCTTGTGAGGAAACACTGACACTCTCTTTGTTCTTGTCCCACAGATATGATGCTGTCCCTTGTGTTTAGCCATTGGAACAGTTACAATCTTCTGCACTGAAATCATTCTGGAAACTCAAGCACCAGACTTCAGCATTCAAGTGAAGCCAAAGCCATTGGAGCGGGGCATAAAGCCAAAAGCCTTTTATCTTAGTAGTTCCAAAAATTTCACTGCCCCTTCCCTACCCGCCCCCATCCCCAAAATAAGCCATTGCACACAGACAGACAGCATGGCGAGCAAACGAAAATCCACAACCCCATGCATGGTTCGGACATCACAAGTAGTAGAACAAGACGTGCCCGAGGAAGGAGACAGGGCCAAAGAGAAAGGAATCGGCACGCCACAGCCCGAAATGGCCAAGGACACTTGGGCAGCAGAACCTGAAAACTCTTCCAAAGAAAATGAAGTGATAGAGGTGAAATCTACAGGGGAAAATCAATCCAAAAAACTCCAAGGTGGTTATGAATGCAAATACTGCCCCTACTCCACGCAAAACCTGAACGAGTTCACGGAGCACGTTGACATGCAGCACCCCAACGTGATTCTCAACCCGCTCTACGTGTGTGCCGAATGTAACTTCACAACCAAAAAGTACGACTCCTTGTCTGACCACAACTCCAAGTTCCACCCCGGGGAGACCAACTTCAAGCTGAAGCTCATCAAGCGCAATAATCAGACCGTCTTAGAGCAGTCCATCGATGCCACCAACCACATCATGTCCATCACCACCAGCGGCCCCGGAAGCGGGGACAATGACCCCGGGATCTCGGTGAGTAAAACCCCCATCATGAAGCCAGGGAAACCGAAAGCCGATGCCAAGAAGGTGCCCAAGAAGCCAGAGGAGGCCGCCCCCGAGAACCACGCGGAAGGGACCACCCGCCTGGTGACAGACGCGGCTGAGATCCTCTCGAGACTCGGGGGCGTGGAGCTCCTCCAGGACACGTTAGGACACGTTATGCCTTCTGTCCAGCTTCCACCAAACATCAACCTTGTCCCCAAGGTCCCCGTGCCGCTGAACACTACCAAATACAACTCTGCCCTGGACACCAACGCCACCATGATCAACTCCTTCAACAAGTTCCCTTACCCAACGCAGGCTGAGTTGTCCTGGCTCACAGCCGCTTCCAAACACCCAGAAGAGCACATCAGAATCTGGTTTGCCACCCAGCGCTTAAAGCATGGCATCAGCTGGTCCCCGGAGGAGGTGGAGGAGGCCCGGAAGAAGATGTTTAATGGCACCATCCAGTCAGTGCCCCCAACGATCACTGTGCTGCCCGCCCAGTTGGCCCCCACAAAGATGTCACAGCCCATCCTCCAGACAGCGCTTCCGTGCCAGATCCTCGGCCAGACCAGCCTCGTGCTGACTCAGGTGACCAGCGGGCCGACGACCGTCTCTTGCTCCCCCATCACACTCACTGTGGCCGGAGTGACCAACCATGGCCAGAAGAGACCTCTAGCGACTCCCCAAGCGGCCCCCGAGCCCAAGCGCCCACACGTCGCTCAAGTGCCAGAGCCTCCACCCAAGGGGGCCAACCCTTCGCTGACCCCAGCCAGCGACCGCAAGAAGACAAAGGAGCAGATCGCGCACCTCAAGGCGAGCTTCCTCCAGAGCCAGTTCCCCGACGATGCTGAGGTCTACCGGCTCATCGAGGTGACCGGCCTCGCCAGGAGCGAGATCAAGAAGTGGTTCAGCGACCACCGGTATCGCTGTCAAAGGGGCATCGTCCACATCACCAGCGAATCCCTCGCCAAAGACCAGCTGGCCATCGCGGCTTCCCGACACGGCCGCACTTACCACGCGTACCCAGACTTTGCCCCGCAGAAGTTCAAAGAGAAAACCCAAGGTCAGGTGAAAATCCTGGAGGACAGCTTTCTGAAAAGCTCTTTCCCGACCCAAGCAGAACTGGACAGGCTAAGAGTGGAGACCAAGCTGAGCAGGAGAGAGATCGATTCCTGGTTCTCGGAGAGGCGGAAGCTTCGGGACAGCATGGAACAGGCCGTCCTGGATTCCATGGGGTCCAGCAAGAAAGGCCCAGACTCGGTGGCCCCCAACGGTGCTCTGTCTCGACTCGACCAGTTCTCCAGCGCCCAGGTGCCCAGTTCTCTGCCCAGCCCTTCACCAGCAATTACAAAAAATCAAGAACAGGTTCATCTCCTGAGGAGCACGTTTGCAAGAACCCAGTGGCCAACCCCCCAGGAGTATGACCAGCTGGCGGCAAAGACCGGCCTGGTCCGAACTGAAATCGTGCGTTGGTTCAAGGAGAACAGATGCTTGCTAAAAACTGGAACCTTGAAGTGGCTGGAGCAGTACCAGCAGCAGCATGTGGCGGATGATCACGGCTACGACGCCCCGTCGAGGAAGGCGGCAAAAGCCGTCATCGCCGAGAGCTCGAAGAACGGGAGCGAGGGCGGTCTGCAGTATCACAAGGACCCCAAAAAGCTCTGCGAAGAGGACTTGGAGAAGCTGGGCCCCAGGATGAAAGCAGGCGGCGAGCAAGCAAGAGACGGTTTGCTGGCAAAGCCCTCGGAGGCCACCTCGGACAGATCAGAGGGCAACAGTCGGGACGGCCAGGGCAGCGACGAGAACGAGGAATCGGGCATCGTGGATTGGGTGGAGGTGACGGTCGGAGAGGAGGACGCCGTCTCAGACAGGTCGGACAGCTGGAGTCAGACGGCAGCGGAAGGGGCGGCGGAACTGGCTGACTCGGACTCCGACAGCGTCCCTGCTGAGGCCAGCCAGGCCTAGACAGGTAACACCACCTGTCCCCCCGGGAGCCAGGGCAGGAGGCTGGGTTTCTTTCTTTCTATTGCCAGAGTCGATACAGTTGTCGGGTACAGAGATACTGACACAGATCATGAGTTCTTTTTTTTTTTTTTTTTTTTTTTTTTGTGGTACGCAGGCCTCTCACTGCTGTGGCCTCTCCCGTTGCGGAGCACAGGCTCCGGACGCACAGGCTCAGTGGCCATGGCTCACAGGCCCAGCCGCTCCGCGGCATGTGGGATCTTCCCAGACCGGGGCACGAACCCGTGTCCCCTGCATCGGCAGGCAGACTCTCAACCACTGCGCCACCAGGGAAGCCCCATGGGTTCTTCTTTCAAGCTCTTTTAAGACAAAGGAAGAAGAATAGGTGTTGCTAGATTTTGTTTTTATTTACAAGGCAGTGCTGAGAGGTGACAGCATTGCTGCCTGTGGCCTTTGGGGGTCCGTCCATTCTAAAGTCTAGTAACAAGGTAATGCAACACAAGGCCTGTTTTGTGTTCAGTGGTGTAAGAAACAAACATGAAAGGATATGTCTTTTCCTTTTTCTTTTCTTTTTGGATTTTTTAAAGAATAAGTGTCTACATTTACTGAATAAAAATTTGGGATTGTTTCCTTTAACCTGAAAGGTTTTGAAAGTACCTGGTATTTACCTCGCAGCGGCTAAAGGAAGGCGCGCCCGTGCGTGTCTCATTAAGTGACCCCACTTGTTGCTGCGCTGATGGGGTCCCCAGAGCCCCTTCAAATCTGGAAGAGACTGGTGTAAATTAGGTCTGTGGAGCCACAAAAGCCTGGGAGGGGAGGTTACCATGGTCACTAATGGCCATGTCATCCACAAAACGGGACATGCCACCCAAGCCCTTGGTGTTTGTGCTTCACCAGAGGTCTGTGCAAATCAGGGCCTGAAGCATGGCAGCTTTCTCGATGGTATGTTTAGAAAAGGGGGCAGGGTGGGGGGGATGGTAGAGAGAGGGATACAGGAGGGAAAGGTCTACCTTGGCCGAAGCCGAAGTATTCCAAGGGCAGCTTAGATCCAGGAGGGAGATGCACGATTTACAATCTGCCCGGCTTAGCTTCTCCAGAGGTCACTTAAAAGGCAATGAAAGGGCTTCCCTGGTGGCGCAGTGGTTGAGAGTCCACCTGCCGATGCAGGGGACACGGGTTCATGCCCCGGTCCGGGAAGATCCCACATGCCACGGAGCAGCTGGGCCTGTGAGCCATGGCCGCTGAGCCTGCGCATCCGGAGCCTGTGCTCCACAACGGGAGAGGCCACAACAGTGAGAGGCCTGCATACCGCAAACAAACAACAAAAAAACAAAAAGAAAAGGCAATGGAAGCCCCACGCCACCACCATGTCATCTTTAAACATAGTGAAAGGTAAAAACCTCTAGAATGATTGATAAGTTCCCCAAGGGAGCTCTGGAAATTACCATACCTTTTTATTTATGAACTCGGACAACTTTGGCCAGCCATGTCCCTCATTAATTCATTTATTCAGTAATAAAACGAGGCACCTGGCAAATAAATTAAGTCCTCTAGAAACCTTATTTTAGCCGGCTCCATCAGCTATTAAAAGAGCAATTTAATGAGCAGCCAATCACAGAATGCCATCAAGTCTTTCTCCTCCAACTTTGCAGGAGGAAGTGGTAATAGGTTGCAGGTGAGGAAGGTGAGCTAGTGATAGGAAGGGTTAAAGGGCATTATGCAGCGCACCAACCACCCGCCTCCACCTGGCTACAACGGTTTCATCCTGCCTCTGGCCATTTTCTTGCTTCTTATAAGAATCTACCAGGGACAACCCTGGCAGTCCAGTGGTTAAGACTTCGCCTTCCAATGCAGCGGGTGCGGGTTCAATCCCTGGTTGGCGAGCTGAGATCCCACATGCTTCACTGGCCAAAAAACCAAAACATAAAACAGAAGCAATTTGTAACAAATTTGATAAAAAAAAAAAGACCCTACCAAACCAGCCCATATCCCCCTTGTTGAGATGAAGGAGCATTTTTTTTTTTTTTTTGTCCAATCAGATTCTGCCTGAGAGCTCCTAGTTTGCCCCGTCTTCCATCCCAGATTTTTCTGATGCATAAACATAAGTCTACGTGATTGCTTTTTCCACCTACCACACAGTAAACAGTTGGGTTCAATTCAATTCAACAAATACGTCCTGAGCGCCTACTGTGTGTAGGCGAATGTGCTAGGCACTAGAGAGGACAGGATGAAGAAGATCGAGTCCTCCTTCACCTGGAGCTCAGTCAGACCAACAAGAGGGGAAATTGCTCTTTCCTTTATTTGCCAGGGTGCTCCGTGGCATGAAGAAGACGTGCACGCAGGCGGGGCACCCAGGCTGGGAGTCAGGGAAGGCTTCCTGGAGGAAGGGACAGCTGACTCAGGAGCTAGCCAAGTGCACAGACAAGGAAAAGAGTGTTTCAGGTGGAAGGAAGAGCCAAGCAAGGGCCCAGAGACAAGAAAAGGGATGGTGCAGCTGAGGGACCAAAAGAGGTTTGGCATAGCCAGCAAGCTGAGTTTGGGATTCAGCAAACAAATGAGAAGAGGCAAACTAAAAGAAAACCTGATGGCTTTCCACAGCAGGCAAAAGTTCTTCTGAACCAGTTGTGTTTGCTCAATTTGGATATAAGGATGCTAACTGTTCCTGTGTCCAGAGTGAGCTCTGGATGCACATCGCTGAGTGGGAGGTACCTAGGGATGGCAGCCCCCCAGAGGCCCCCAAGGCCACCTGTCCCCATCTTTTCTCTCCCAAACTATACAAACACCAGCAGTTGACAGCGCCCACCTGAGTTGGTTGCCACTGTGCTTGACCCCCACCTGAGGCCCAAGAGAAGGAGAAGGGGGAAGAAATGCTGAAACCATAAAGAGAAGCTTTGGGAAGGAAGAGAGGGAGGGAGGGAGGGAGGAAGGAAGGAAAAATGCAAGGCCTCCTGAGTTCAGAGGCTGAGCTGGGCGCTGTGGCCACAGATGGTCTCATTCAATTCTCCTAGCGGCCCTGAGAGGTAAGCTTCTCTATATTTTTATAAAACCAGAAACTGAGACTCAGAAACCAAGGAACTTATCCACATTCTCCCCACCAGCACCTCAGTTTCACTCCGGAGCCTTCACTCTTCCTACTGCTGTTTCTGCCTCTTTATTTCTGACAGAAATTCCCCATTTCTGATTGATAGCACCTCCCACCCCTGACCCGCTCCTGTGACGGCAGATACCTAGGGTTTTTAGAGTTGACTTTTGAATTAACATCAAATAATTCAGAGATGTAGGAACTAGTCAAGTCCCCCCAAAAAACAGGAGCACCCAGGAACCGCTCTTTTATGTTTATTTATGGTGAACACCACAACCCTGTGCTAGAAAACATTCCTAAACAACATGCTAAGATCTACTCAACACCTGTGACATCCGATATCCCTAATGGGCCTCCTGATATTTTTCAGGTGCCACTGAATTGAGAAGGGGGCCGCCGTCTGTGTGCCGGTGGCGGCGGCCAAAAGTTCTCCCAAGTCCCAACAGAGACACCCCTTCAAGGAAGCTTCCAACCTCGAGGGGAAAAAAACCTCTCCAAATACTTCACAGCTTTTATGAACCAAACACATGGGTCTCTTGAAAGTCATAAATATTCAGTGATGTTTTTATTTAAACACATATTTATTTAGGAACCTGCAGTTGAGTGCAGTTGCCACACATATAATAATCCTGGGAATGATGCATGGTTTTGATTTCATGAAAGGTGTTATGTGAGGCACATATGAGAGAGAGAGTGAGAAAAAACTTGGGTAAGCAGCTGGGCGCTGACTCTAGGACGGGATTGCCTCTGTGGGAGTGAAGCGTACCCACCCCGACCAATTCCTCTGGCTGAAGCTTGGCAAGGCTCAGGACAGTATTTGAATGTCCAGGCTCACCCTGGCCCTGAGATTAGACACAAAGATAAGGAATCCTTCCCAAGCCTTGAACTGGGGCATCTTGCTTCAGTCTCTGGGTCCAAACAATTATCGAGCCATCCACTGAGAGATCTGTCCTGGTAAGAGGCCAAAAAATAAACTCCTTTCCTAAAAAATGAGTCAGAATACTTGAGCCAGAGAATGTCAGACATATGCCTTGATGGTTGGCCAGACGGAATTGCCCGGCTCTGCTACCACGAAGAATTTCCATTTATTTGTATATGCCATGTGCTCAGCATTCTTCCCAGCACATCTATTAAGTCATTTACACTTCATGACGACCTTCTGAGAGAGGTACGGCTCTTTCCCCATTTTACAGAGGGCCAAACGGAGGCTCAGAGATGCTTGCCCTGGGTTCCTCAGCTAGCGGCTGGTGGAGCCTGGAGGCCCCCTCTCATCTGTCAGGTCACTGCCTGACCCAACCACCGTGGCCCACCACCTTGCCAACAGTGGCACCACCATCACCGCCCAGGATGGACCAACAGGACATGGTCATTTCTTAATTCTATGTGGAGTGGGAACTAATACACAACTATTCACTACTTGGCTGCCTCCTGACTTCTGACAATTTCCATCTCCTGAGAATTAGGGATGGCTTTGGGGAAGAGGTAAATCTGTGAAATGTCAGAAAAAAAGTATTTTCCATAGTTCAGCTTGCTTAAAATATTCAAGGCTGCCAACATTGGATCCTGGCTACAATTTAGGATCTAGGATAAGTATACCCCCATCATCTGTTCAGATTAGCCGTCCAAATACAGATATGTGAATGGATGGATGGATAAATGAAAATGTTGTAATTAACTATTTCCCCATCTCTCCCCTATCAGACCCTTAAAGGCAGGCACCACAGGCCATTAATCTCTGAATCCCCCAGTGCCTGATTCAGAACAGATGTTTAACAGCAGTTTATCGAACCAACCTGAGAATTAACAAAGATAGTTGGCTTCCAGTTATCCAGGATCTGGTACCTCAGTCCTTTGCTTCTCCTCATTTTTTTTTTTTTCTATCACTCACTAGTCCCATCAGATGACAGCCATCAGGGGAGAGGAACTGGGGACAATCTGCTTTCCCTGTGTGTGGGCAGCTTGAGGGAAAGGTCTGTTGGAGAATCGATCACTAGCTATTTACTGGGTGATACTTCTCAGGGACTGTACCTTAGCCTCCCTGCCCTGGTACCTCATGGAGAGTTAACCGCTATCACTTCCTTTTACCTAATTCTGGAGCTTCTCACAGTAGGAATTTCCACCGTGCTTTAGGCAGCTTGTAGTGACTTAGGAACATCGTGAAATCGAAGCCCCTCGTTTTTCAGAGGAAGGATGCTGGCCCCAAGGAGGAGGAGCACCTAGTCCAGAGATGCTCATAGTAAGCGCCTTGGCCTGTTCATCCATCAGTATTTGTGGAAAGCCTGCAGTGTGCCAGGCTCTGGAGGCAGCAGTGCCCAGAATGTCCCTGCCTCCGTGGAGCCCATAGTCTTTGACCAAATAATCTTCCATCAAACAAAAAGGAAATGTTGGGCTTCCCTGGTGGCGCAGTGGTTGAGAGTCCGCCTGCCAATGCAGGGGACACGGGTTCGAGCCCCGGTCCGGGAAGATCCCACATGCCGCGGAGCAACTGGGCCCGTGAGCCACAACTACTGAGCCTGCATGTCTGGAGCCCGTGCTCCGCAACAAGAGAGGCCACAATAGCGACAGGCCCGAGCACCGCGATGAAGAGTGGCCCCCGCCTGCCACAACTAGAGAAAGCCCTCGCACAGAAACGAAGACCCAACACAGCAAAAATAAATAAATTAATCAATAAACTCCTACCCCCAACATCTTCTTTAAAAAAAAAAAAAAAGGAAATGTTGCCAGGTGACAAGATTTTTTGAAGGAAAGGAGCATGGAACTGTGAGAACATAGATTAGGGCAATTTGACCTGATTTAGGGGGTTGGGCAAGGTTTCTCTAAACAAGCAGTGGATGAATTGAAATGCAAAAGGTTAAGTAGGAGTTGGCTGGGCAAAGAGGAGAAACAGTCCAGGCAGAAGAAACCACATACCCAAAGACCCTGAGACAGGAGGGAACTTGGTGCATCAGGGAACCTAAAAGGTGACTATCGTGGCTATGACTTGTCTGAGTTCACACTTCAAAGAAGTGCCGGACGTTCAGAGCTGACATAATGTAGGATAGTGTGAAATTTTCCTCATCCGCTGAGAAATTACTTATTCTTTCTCCGTGTCACCATGTTTTCCTTTTCTCGGTTCTAATTCAAATTAGACCATGCCCCTTCCCAATAAAAGAAACTTGGACTCAGAAATGTGATTGAGATAAGACTGAATAAATTACAATCACAGTACTTGCTTTTCTATCTCATGGACTGCGGTGTTATTCTCTCTCAAGTCCACAGGGCCTAAGGGAAATCCCTACAGGGAAAAGTAAAGAGAAATAGGAACAGAAAGCTAGCACATGGGAAAAGAATTCTAATTGTTTCATGCTTTCCCAAAGGTAAGGTAATAGGGAAACAGATTTTGCTGAAGAATTAGGTAGTACTTTTTAACATTCCAAGGTGTCACCGAGATAGAAAGGGACAGCTGTGGGAGCCAGTGGGCTCCCTGTCCTGGATAGTGTTCAGGGAGAGGGAGGACATCCACTTGGTGGAAACGTTCGAACAGTGGCCATAAGAAAAGGGGCCCAGTGACTTTGCAGTTTACCCCAATGCTAAGAACTAGTGCTCTGGGATCAAGTGACCCATCGGGCGGTAGGTTCTCTACCATGCGGAATGTCCCTGACCAAGTGGTAGGATTCCAGGTAGAAGCCCAGGGGCTTAGCAAGAGGCCACATAGTCAAAATCACTGTAATACTTTTTAAAAAAAAAAAACAAAAAAACACCTGAAATGTGAACTTTGTCGTCAATCTTGTGTAATCAGCCACCTCTAACAGCACTGTGCTCTCTTCTTGTTTTTCATTCATTAACGAACATTTGAGCATCCTCAGTGAGCCAGACTCAGTGCGGGGCGGGGGTCAGCAGTGAACTCTGTGGACATACGTTTAAAAAGGTGAACTGAGGGTGTCTGGGAGCAGGGTCTTCTGTAGAAGTGACCTGCAGCTGGGACCTGCTGCCCAAGGGGAAGGCAATGGGGCCAGGCTGTGTGCCCTTGGTGTCCTGCATCTTCCCAGCCTCACTTTGAGAGTACCGCCAGCTCCCACAGCCCAAGTCCCGCCCACCGCTACATAGTGTGGGAGAGGTCAGAGGAGAATTGAAGTCTGGCAGTTCCAAGGGTGCTACTGGGGCCCAGAGCTATCCACAGACATCTGGAATCACTGCAAAAGCCAAAAAAAAAGTGGCTTTGTCTCCCCTTCTCCAGGTCACCCTTTGGCCTTGCAATATTTTTTTGTGAGGTTTTTTGTTTTGTTTTTTTAATGGCCTTGTTTAGCATTTATTTTTCATTATTAATGCATATGGCTGGAGGATTATACATGTTCATCCCCATAAGACGGAAAAAAACATTGTCATAAAAGAAATTGAAGATGATTCAAAGAAATGGAAAGATATCCCATGCTCTTAGATTGGAAGAATATTGTTAAAATGGCCGTACTACCCAAAGCAATCTACAGATTTAACGCAGTCCATATCAAAATACTCATGACATTTTTCACAGAACTAGAACAAATAATCCTAAAATTTATATGGAACCACAAAAGACCCAGAATTGCCAAAGCAATCCTGAGGGGAAAAAAACAAAGCTGGAGGCATAACCCTCCCAGATAAGACCAGCTACAAAGCTACAGTAATCAAAACACGACGGTATTGGCACAAAAACAGACATATAGATCAATGGCACAGAAGAGCACAGAAATAAACCCACACACCTATGGTCAATTAATCTTCGACAAAGGAGGCAAGAATATGCAATGGAGGAAAAAGAGTCTCTTCAGCAAGTGGTGCTGGGAAAGCTGGACAGCCTCATGTAAATCAATGAAGTTAGAACACACCTTCTCACCATACACAAAAATAAACTCAAAATGGTTTAAAGATCTAAATGTAAGACATGACACCATAAAACTCCTAAAATAGAATATAGGCAAAACATTCTTGGACAAAAATCGTAGCAATATTTTCTTAGATCAGTCTACCAAGGCAATAGAAATAAAAGCAAAAATAAATGGGACTTAATCAAACTTAAAAGCTCTTGCACAGCAAAGGAAACCATCAACAAAACAAAAAGACAACCTGAGTGGGAAAAAATATTTGCAAATAATGCAACCAACAAGGAGTTAATATCCAAAACATACAAGTAGCTCATACAACTCAGTATCAAGAAAACAAACAACCCAATCAAAAAATGGGCAGAAGCCCTAAATAGACATTTCTCCAGAGAAGACATGCAGATGGCCAACAGGCACATGAAAAGATGCTCACCATTACTAATTATTAGAAAAATGCAAATCAGAAGCACAATGAGGTATCACCTCACACCTGTCAGAATGGCCATCATCAAAAAGTCTACAAACAGTAAATGCTGGAGGGGGTGTGGAGAGAAAAGAACCCTCCTACACTGTAGGTGGCAATATAAATTGGTATGTAAATACTATGGAAAACAGTATAGACATTCCTTAAAAATCTAAAAATAGAGCTACCATACGCTCCAGCAATCCCACTCTGGAAAAGATGAAAACTCTAATTCTAAAAGACACATGCACCCCAATGTTCATAGCAGCGCTATTTACAATAGCCGAGACATGGTAACAACCCAAGTGCCCATCAACAGACTATTGGCTTAAGAAAATGTAACATATATATATATATATATATATATGTGTGTGTGTGTGTGTGTGTGTGTAAATATATATATATATATATATAATGGAATACTACTCAGCCATAAAGAATGAAACATTGCCATTTGCAGCAACACGGATGGACCTAGAGAACATTAACTTAATGAATCAGAGAAAGACAAATATTACATGATATCACTTACATGTGGAATCTCAAAAATAATACAAATGAATCTATATACAAAACAGAAACAGATCACAGACAGAGAAAACTAACTTATGGTTACCAAAGGGGAAAGAGAGAGCAGGGGGATAAATTAGGAGTACGGGATTAACAGATACACACTACTAACTAGGAAATAGAAATCAGGAAGGATTTACTGTATAGCACAGGGAACTATATTGAATATCTTGTAATAACCTATGATGGAAAATAATCTGAAAAAATATTTATATATATATAAAACTGAATCACTTTGCTGTACACCTGAAACACAATATTGTAAATCAACTATACTTCAATTTTTAAAAAACTGCCAGATGGAGAACCACCTTAATATTGAGGTTTATCTAAAAAGCAAATTTTTTCCATATTTTTATTACTTTCAAATAAACCGACAGCATAGTTGCTAAGATATTTTATAATTCATCAATAATCGGATTGTTTAAAAATTATTTGTTACAGAAAAATCACCGTGATAAAATCAACTTCTTTTGCTTCTAATAATTTATACTTGATATGCGTTATAACAGTGTAATATTAATAGGCAAGGTAATTCAAGCAGCCCGACTGATCTCATTAACTAGTCATCTTCAAACTCAGAAAACAAAAGAAATCAATAAATAAAAATAAAAAGCAAATTTTTGCCAATCACTTAGAGAGACAGGGTTCAGTTTTCTATATATGAGAGAGAGGAGAGAGAGAAAATGTATAAATTCTCACACACACAGGTGAGCTGACTTACCCCTAAGGCTGTAATTTTGCACCTGGCTTTCCTCAAGGAAAAAAGGAAGCAGTATTTCTGGAGCACATGTATGCTTTGCGCACCTCGTCTGTCGCCCTCCCAGCAGCCGGTTGATTATGAATTGTGGACGTGAGGCTCAGGGAGCTTAGGTAACTGACCTCGGCACACAGCTCGGAAGTGGCTGAGCCTGGATCCAGCTTCCTCTGACTCCACGGCGCTTTCCTCCCTGCTCCACGGCGGAGACCACAGTCCTGTGCTGAGCTGACGTTCCCCAGCCTGGTTGGGAGAAGGCGCAGTCGCTCTTTACCCACCTTGGGCCTTGTTTTCCTGGAGGCTTGAGAACTGTTCGCGTGGACATCCACCCACAGGCAGCCTCCTTTCCGAAGACGGTGAAAGACCCAGTTCGCTGCGGGAAATCCTGTTCTTTCGGGGAGCACGGCGGGAGGCCGACTGTGGTCCGCGTGCCCATCCTGGGTGCGTGTGGCTCTGCATGGGATCAGCGGTAAGGCTCGTGGTCCTCTTCAGCTGCCTGGGACCGCCAGCCTGTCTTTGAAGCAGACCTGCGCTCTCCTGTCGTCACGTGGCTCCGTGCAGCGAGCAGCTGTGAACGTAGGGCAAGGCGGGTCAGGTGTGGCGGGGAGCAGCGAAAGTTGCATTGGCCGCAGTAGAATCCAGTTTCCACCACTTACTACTCGCCTGACACCATTTAATCTCCCTAAACCCCCGTCTCTTCACTGCAGGTGGGCCTACCTCCCGGGTTACCAGGCTACCATGAGGAGTAAATGAGATGATCCAAGTCAGCACTTAGCATTGGGCCTGGCACATCATAATCATGAGAGATATTTAAGCTACTCTCACTGTTGTCATAACCGTGATCACTATTGCTTTTGACTCTGCCGCTGAGCAGTCATGTGACCTGGGGAAATCGCTTTTCCTCCCTGAGCTTCCTTTTTTTTTTCTCATGAAATGAGTGAAGTTGGCCGCGTCACCTGTAAGGACCCCTGTAGCTCTTACGATTCGGTGACATCTGCTGGATCACTTTTGGGTGGTACCAGATCCCAAGGACACCCTGGAATCTGGTTTCATCCACAGACGTTTCTTTTACAAGCTGTTTCCTTAACTCCAATATTGAGTCTTATTATCGGGAGCATGTAGGGAATGTGGGTACACTGGACATCCAGACGTTAAGAATGACAAACAATATAGATAATCTGCTGATGCCTTCGGCTGAGAAGTCTGGTATTCTTGCTCTTGGTCCCCCGCACAAGAAAAACACAAAAACTTCTCAGGGCCTTCTCGGCTACCAAGCAGTAACCCAGGAGGGAGGCAAAGAAAAAGCCAGTGGCTTCAGGCATCTACAGATTTGATCACCTTCCAGTCTGTCATGGAATACTATGTCCTTTACAGCCCTGAGCCCTCCCCTTGGACTCATGCTCAGGATCCTTGGATCCCAGGAGCCCACAGAGGAAATGGAGGTCGGCCTTAGTTTCCTAAGGCTGCCATCAAGTACCACAAACTGGCTGGCTTAACCGACAGGAATTTATTCTCCCACGGTCTGGAGACTGGAAGTCTGGTGTTGGCAGGGTTGCTTCCTTCTGAGTGCTGTGTGGGAACATGTGTTCCTTGCTTCTCTTCTAGCTTCTGGCGGGTTGCTGGCAATCCTTGCCTTATAGATACAACACCCCAATTTCTGCCTTCGTCTTCCCTTGATGTTCTCCCTGTGTCTGTCTCCGTGTCCAAATTTCCCCTTTTTATAAGGACACCAGCCCTATGGGATTAGGTCCCACCCTAATGACCTCATTTTAACATTGATCACCTCTGTAAAGGAATTTCCAAATAGGGCTTACATTCTGAGGTACTAAGGGTTAGGACTTCAACATATCTTTGGGGGTTGGGAGGACACAATTTAACCCATAAGAAGGTCCTTGGACTATTTTCATTACTTCAAAGTACATAAGAATTAAACTCTTCTCCATACTGACTCAGTAAACACTGGTTAAGAGCACAGGCTCTGGAAATTGCCTGGGTTGGGATTTTGGCTCTGCCACTTTCTAGCTGTGTGACCTTGGGCAAGTTTTTTAGCTTCTCTGTGCTCAGTTTCCTCACCTGTAAAATGGGAATAACAATTTTATCTACACCTGAGGGTTGACAGAAACATTAAATTAAAAATACACTTAAAATTTCTCATTTTATTATGATTATTTTATATCCTATTTGGAAAGGGTTCCATCTAACAAATACAACAAAAGCACGTGTAATACTTACCACACGCCTGGCACTATTTTATATGCTGGTGCATATATCAACTTCTTATCACAACTGCTTTGTGGATGCTATTATCCCTGTTTTACAGAAGCAAAAACTAAGCCCGAGAGAGATTTTGACGTGTGTATGGCCCCATGGCCAGTATAGAGAGAACTCTCGACCCCAATCCAGGTTTGTCTGATTCTGGGGCCTTTTAGGAACCATTGTGACTGGCTGCGTCTCCAGGAATAAGAAAAGGGTCTTGTAATGATGAAATGCATCACCTCCTTCACTTGCCCAGAAAGTCATCCGGTTTTCAAAGGCCTTATTCTGAAGGCACTTCCCATAATGTTAGACTGTGCTCAGGAAACACACTTGTTTCTTTAAAACAGGGTGTTTGTCTCTCCTCCAGGCCCCAGGATGGCTTTGGAAGTGTCTCCCCAGGAGAGCCAAGGAGAGGCCACCCCCGATGCCTTGCACCCAGGGAATCATGGTCATCTCCCTGACATCTCTGGCTTTGTGTTGTCCTTCTAGGGAAGTCCATCAGAACTGCTGTGCTGATGAAGGGGACACTCTGTCTTCAAAGAGAGAAGAGAACTTCCGTCCCTGGCTGTGGGCCGCCCTGGCCAGAGACTCCAAGTGGAACGCCTTCACTCGTACGCACCTCCCCGAGGCCCGGTGGGGACTGTTCATAGTGCCAAAGTCCTACCACTGCGTTTTCCATGGGTCCTTGTAAATAGTTTGCTCCTGTGCCCAGGCCCCCCGCCTCTTGCTATACTGGAACCAATTTGTACAATGTGGGAAAATTTTGTTACCTTTTTAACCAAGGGCAACTTCCTTTCCCAGCACTACCATTGTAAGGTTTTTTTTCCAGGAGGGAGGGCTGATCATACGTGCTTTTCTCTTTTTTCCTTTCTTTTTGTTTTTTTTTATTTTATTAATTTGGGGGAGGGGGGATGTTAGCATTAGTGCCATTATATCTACTGGATTTTAGGTAGGGAGAGTTCATTTTTAAAGGGAGTTTGAAGTTTGGGAGATTTCTTCAGGGGAAAGGGCCGGGATTCAGGCATCTGTCTTAACTTGGAGAGGGTTTTACAGATGACAGATCTTCCAAATCAAATCCATTTCTATTTCTTCCCCGGCCTCCTCTGGGGGTCCCTGTTTAGCCACACACAAGGCTTTCTGAACTGCCACCAGGCCAGTCTGGTTTTTTTTTTTGATGGCCTGGCCTCAGACCTTGGGCCGAGCCAGCACCCGGAGAACTGGGTGGCAGACAGCTACCCTCTGAGCCCCTTTTTAGTGACCAGCAGAAAAGGCTCCCGGATGCATTAGCATCATCATTACTTTTGTGAAATTAAAAGAAAAAGATCTTCGTGTCTAGATGGTACAAAGATGAACAGCTTTGGTTTTCATTTCCGTTCCTAGCTGCCTTTTCTCAGTGTGGTATTGGACAAGATTTCAGCTTGAAGCTTCACCACGAATTGCTTTTTTTGTTTGTTTGTGTGTTTGTTTTGGGCCAATTTTAGTTTCCTGAGTGCACTTTTTTTTTCCCTCAGTTAGTCCTAACTTCTAAAGAAGAAAAACCAGGAGACAAATCTGATGTAAACGTTGCAGTATGAGTTGTGTTTGCAGTCCCTTCCCCTGCCCACACTGCCCCTCATTTGAGTGCACTGCACAAATAAAAGGTTAGGGAGTTTGAAAAAAAAAACAATTTTTCTAACTTGTTGCTCATTTGTTGTAACTCAATAAAGCAAAGACTACACATTTTTATAACCTTTTCCTCTGCTCCTGGTTCTTCATTGCTGTCTGGCTCGCAGGACACAGCCTGAGGGTTCCAACTCACCCATCTGTTTCAAATCCGTTATGACCACACTTCTCATCTTCCGTCCCGGTGAGGCCTGACAGCGCCGGTGGGACTATAAAAACAGGGGGTAAGTGTCGACGTGGGAATCTTCATCACATCTCTGTGACATAGAGAAGAAGTGAGTGATAGGCCCACCCTTCTCCAGGGTCTTCACACATAGGCTCATAAAATACTACAGAGAAGAGCACAGGCGTGGGAATGAGACCTGCCTGCAGGCCACCGCTTGCCCTCGGGGGACCTCAGGCAAGCCACTTCTGTCCCGGGTTGCTGGTCACTGGGACACTGCCATTTCTCCGAGAAGGCTGGCTTTTGTGTCTCTGACCGGGTGAGGTTTAAAAAGCCCCTCGTTGTTCAAGGTGACCCTCGTTTAGACCAGTGCCTTTCAAACTTGAGCAGGCAGTGGCATCACCTGGAAGGCTGGTTAGAGTTTCTGAGTAGGTCAGGGTGGACCAGAGAACGTCCACTACTCCCAGGTGAGGCTGGTACTGCCAACTCGGGATCCCAACATTGGGAATCTCTGGTCTAGATGTTTCATTTTCACAGGGACTTACAGACTTTTGGGCCGTTTATCCACCCCTCGGCCTCCAAACTTTCCCCACCCACCTCCCCCGCTGCAAAAAAAAAAAAAAAAAAAAAAAAAATCCAACCTGCGCTTTTCTTATTACAAAAACAAAAGTGCCAAGTGGCTGTAGCTGGCTCATCTCCCGCGTCCTGCCTACGCTGCCTTTCCTGTCTACGCTCCAAGCGGTGGACCCTCCGCAGACCTCATCTCCTCCTGCTGTCCTGTCCTTCCAGACCATTAACGAACGTCAGCCCATCCCAGCCCCCTCCAGCTTCTCCCTGGCAGGCAGCTGCCTTCCCCTCCTGCTATTTACCTCCCTTGCCGTTCCGCTTGCCACTCTCAAGCAATTTAAGTAAATTCTTCCAGCAAGGCAGCAGGAGATGCTATTAAATGCCTGAAGAAACCAAAGGGAAAACCTTGCCAGAACTTTTGTCTTTTTATTTTTAATTTCTGCACCAAAGAGAAAGCTTTGCTAATTGGTTGCAATGAAAATACACAGGGAAAACAGCTGTGCTCTTT
Organism: Mesoplodon mirus; assembly: GCF_964341445.2. NCBI lineage: Eukaryota > Metazoa > Chordata > Mammalia > Artiodactyla > Ziphiidae > Mesoplodon > Mesoplodon mirus. The sequence goes on along the minus strand of NC_138992.1, from coordinate 16,021,006 downwards.
TAAGCACCCAGCAAAATATGACAAGCTACATCTTCCGCCCCGGGAATGATCAAAGGGTGGCAGAAACTAGGAGAGGGGTTCTTAAGGGGAATAGCTGGGCAGGTGAGGGGGAAGAGAGCCGCGGAGTGGCGTGAACACCTGCTGGTTTTGTCTGCCCCGTACCTCTTTGCACTACATCTCTTCCTTCAGGGTTCACTTGTCTCCCCTTCTGTTCATCTGATTCTGAGGGGCTGCGCATCACGGGGACCCGCTCCCCTCCCACAGGACAAGCCTGGCGCTCCAGCCCCCTGTTCACCGAGCTGGGTGCGGTGGGATGCAGGCGCACTCAGATGCTGGGAGAGAGCTCCCTTTTTCCATTGAGATGACGAGTGTGATGTTAGCCTGGAGCCATCAGCATCCAAATCCCCCGCCCGAGAGAGGAAGCCAGTCTGCAGGTAGCAAGAATGAGGCCGAAAACTCAAGAAAAGAGGCAGAGGAGCAACGGAAGGAAGAAGAAAGGGATGACGGTGGCCGTGATGACGGTGGTGGTGACAGTGGTGACATCACTGAATCCCTGGACCCTGCCATTCCTGAGGCCAGCTCCCTATCTTTCCAGTTTCATAAAAACCAACATATTTCTCTTTTTGACTTAGACTAAAAACCTTTTGAATTGGGTTTCTGTTGCTAGAAACTCAGCATTCTGATGGTTGGATGAGATTATGAGATAAAAAACAAAGGAAAGACAGTAAGTGTAAACAGCCCCATATAGCTGGTGGCTACTATGCTGGATGTCCGTCTCTAAGTCCTTGGTACTCAAGTGTGTCCCCTGGCTCAGCAGCGGCAGCGTCACCAGGGTGCTTGTTAGAAATGCAGAATCTCCAGCCCCTGCCCCAGACCTGTTGAATCATAATCTGCAATTTCACACCATCCCCAGGTGACTCAACTGTTCATTCAAGTTTAAGAAACTCTGCTCTGAAGGCTTTGAAGGGCTCCTCCCCAGCCTCTTCCAGCACACTGAGGGCTGGGGGCGGGATCTGATACACCACGGAGCCTGTTTTCAGAGTGTAGACTCCGAGGCCTTGGGGAGCAGGAAGGCAGAGGAGGCAACGGGATGGAGATCACGTGGTACCCCAGGTGCGGGCGCTCTTGTCCAGACCACCTGGTGCACAGCCACTTCTAGCCAACAGCATGCGGAAATGACAGCTCTCACTGGCCTGCCACAACACAATCTGGAGAGAACCAGGACAGACGTCAGTTCCCTCCTACTGACTCCTGAAAGCTCCCATCTGGAGCACCTAACAGCTGGACGTACTTACAAACCACAGTACAGGCACCATCATTACCCCTGGGCGCTTGATCAATAAGAAGGAATAAAAAAGACATCCAAGTACATCCCATGACATGTGGCAAGTCGGGTATCCTGTAGAGTGTAGCAGGCACATTGCCCTGGACTTTCAGGAAGGGAGGTGACAAAGGTCTCCATCAGCAACCCTCACACCCTCCCCCAGAACCAGCCCCCAAAGCATTACAGACTGCCTCAGTCTGGATCCTTGAGAAAAAGAGAACACTTAAACTGGGAAATTTAAGGGAAGTGCATTAAATGGATGTTCACACGGTGTGGGCAGGGCTTCGGGAAGCCACCAGGGGAGGACGTAGAGATCTTGGCCTGAAGGGGTGAGGGATGAGGCAGTTACCGGAACCTGTAAAGGACACATGCCTTCAAGAAACCATGGTGACCCGGCAGGGGGAGAATCTGGGGAACAAACACCCTGACATCATTCTCCTCCTTTCCTCTGCCCTCCTGCCACTTCCTCCCAATGGCCAAACCCAGCCAGAAGTCAGAGGGTAAGGGGATCTGTTGGTCCAGTCCATCAGAGTCCGCCTCTCAGCACACAGAGCAGGTGGGGGAAGGGTGGGGGTGGGGGGAAACAGATGGTCCAGCACACAGATCAATCTATGGGCTGGACCAAAGATGACAAATACACACCAAGGATGCTATATGCCCCACTCATGGCCAACATTAATAATCAATTGGAGTGCCTTTGGCTGCTGGGCTTGGACGGCCTTCACAATACTGAACACAGAGCCTCACCTTGAATCTATTAACCTTGGAACATGAGATGACACATTGGGTGGGTGCCCCTGGTTGCCTAGCTAGTATCCATTCCCTCATTCTTCCTCACTAACAGAACCAAGATATTGCCCAGGCACTGACGTACCCCAGGCTCAGGTCAGAAACTCAATTTCCCTTGCAGCCAGGAGCGGCTAATGAGATGCACACAGAAGGCTCTTGCATAGCGGGTGCCTGTCTTCTTCCTCCCTTGTTCTTACCTTGTGTGCACTGCTGATCTTGAGACTACATCCTTAATAGCTTCTTTGAGCCCCTGAACCAGTCACAGCTGAAAGTTTTCAAACGTCTTGATATGTGAGAAAAATATCTTTTCATTTAATCCACCACTCATTGCATTGGTCTGATACTTGCATTCAAATGTGCTCATAAGTGACACAAAACCTTTGTGCCATCCTTAGGCTGGAGAGATATGAATCCTCTCACTCATGCATGAGCTCATTTTTCCCTGTGCTGATTGCCAGGTGAGAGGTAAGTTATGTATAGTCTCTCTCCTCAAGGAAACTTGATCTATATTTTGAAGGATGAGTAGGAGTTGGCCAAATGGATAAATCAGAGGAAGGCACAAGATGCAGGAGAGAAAGAGTGTATATATACAGTGTCAGGGTGTTAAGTAGTAGAAATCCAACGAGGAGGCTATGATGTGTAACAAAAGAAGAAACCATCAGTTTTCAACAACCAACTTTGAAAAGCAACCAAGTCACGCTGATTCAAACCCAGTCATAAAAAAACAGAAGTGATTATCCACTTGGAAAGACCCTGAATAACTGCCAAAGAATTATGCTATTTGCTTGTATGATGGGAAATCAAAAAGTGGTTTGGGATTTACCAAGATGAGTAAAACGTTGTATAAAACTGATGTGAAGTGAAACAAAATACATTTGAAGTCTTTTAACTTGGACTTGCTTCCCGTGGCTGAATCTGGGTCACAAACCTTGGGATCAGGTCCATCTCTCCGAAGGATCTCCCAACTCCTTACCCAGTCTCTTCCCCTGCCCACTCTGGTCTGCTTGCTGATTGGTGAGCACTCCCTGGGTCCACGCAGCTTCTCCTCTCAGAATGTGCCCCTTCCCCATTTCTTCCAGTCCCAGTTGAAGTTTCACCAGACCAAATAAAGGTACATCTTGGGTGACAGAGAGGCTGGATTTAAGGAAGACACACATATCCCAGCTTGCTCTCTGGAAGCCCTGCTGCACTGAACTCCTGCATCAACGGGATGTATCTAGTTCTAACCACGTATGGGTTAGTTGTTCAATCTCCTCTTTGTGTTATGCTCCTCCTGGCCAGGAAATGTACTGAACATCTGTCCAGTATTCCTTCCCCATCTCTTTCAGCAACGCTCACACCCCTTCCCACTGGGAGAGTCTTCTACAGATCTGCTCTTTCCCTGTGTCAACTCTAAGATGTTGGTGTGGCACCAGCACAGGACAGGATCCTTCTGTCCATGGGTAGTCATGTGATTCAGGCCTAACCAATCGTAGCACTATCTCTGACCTCAGTGAGTGCCCAAGGGGTACACACATGACCCAAGCTGGGCCAATCAGAGTCTTTCCTGAGGTTTAAAGAAATTGAAGCGGGGAGGGGGCGGGGTGGAGAGAGAGAGAAAGAGATAGAAAAAAAGACAGAAGCAAGGAGAGAGAGAGAGAGAGAGAGAAATGACATCATTTTAGTATTTAGATCCAGCCAACCTTAAAGTTAGATACATCCCATCTTCCCTCAGTTATGTGTCAACAGATCCTCCTTTTGCTTAAAAATTAGCTTGAGGGAGGGAGATGAATGAGGGAAGGGATGTGGGAACAGATGTATATGTATGACTGATTCACTTTGTTATAAAGCAGAAACTAAAAAAAAAAAAAAATTAGTTTGAGTTGCATTACTTCAGAAATGAGGGACTTCCCTGGTGGCACAGTGGTTAAGAATCCATCTGCCAATGCAGGGGACCAGGGTTCAATCCCTGGTCCGGGGAGATCCCACATGTCGTGGAGCAACTAAGCCCATGCGCCACAACTACTGAGCCTGCACTCTAGAGCTTGCGAGCCACAACTACTGAGCCCGTGTGCCACAACTACTGAAGCCTGCGTGCCTAGAGCCCGTACTCCACAACAAGAGAAGCCACCACAGTGAGAAGCCCGCACACCACAACAAAGGGTAGCCCCCACTCACCGCAACTAGAGAAAGCCCACACGCAGCAACAAAGACCCAATGCAGCCAAAAATAAAATAAATAATTTTTTTTTAATGAAAGAGTTATGACTAAAACCCATACTCTTACCCTACTGCCCAGCACATGTCTGCTGAACTGATAACAATTAAAAATGCAAGGGCAAGAAGAGACTGAAAACGAAGAGTAGGCCGCTGCTGAATGGCTGCACCCAAGCAGGAATTTCAGGCTAGATGGACGGCTCCAGCTTTCATGTTTACTGCTCCCCAACCTGAGGTTGCAGACGGGCCTGAAGGTGTGCTGGTCTCCTCTGTTCCTGAGCAGCAATTTCCTACTGAAGCCTGGTCTGCAGCTCCTCCTGCTCTGATGGGACCTCAACTTTCATGATGAGAATATCTTCCAGGAGAACATAGTGTCCTTTGGCACAGGGCTAACCAAGCACTTGGCCCAATAAGGATCCTGCAGGAGCCACAGGAGCCATTGAAGCTGCAGGCCGACTGGTGTCTCCCACCACGCTGCTGAGCCAGCAGCCTCTGGAGCAAGACCAGCTCACTCACAGCTCCCTGACTCTGCACTTACCTTCATGGAACTTTGACAGAAGAACAGCTGCTCCCTGCTCCAGAGCCCTCCAAAGCCCATCTGTCTCAAGGGAATTTACTCTTCATATCTTCAGGTAGAGTCAACCTCTCTGCAGTTAATGCCACATGGCTGACAGGGTCTTGGTGCTCTGGCCAGGTGTCAGGCCTGTGCCTCTGAGGTGGGAGAGCCAAGTTCAGGACATTGGTCCACCAGAGACCTCCCAGCTCCATGTAATATCAAATGGTGAAAGCTCTCCCAGAGATCTCCATCTCAACACTAAGAACCAGCTCCACTCAACGACCAGCGAGCTACAGTGCTGGACACCCTATGCAAAACAACTATCAAGACAGGAACACAAACCCACCCATTAGCAGAGAGGCTGCCTAAAATGATAATAAGGTCACAGACACCCCAAAACACACCACCAGACGTGGTCCTGCCCACCAGAAAGACAAGATCCAACCTCATCCACCAGAACACAGGCACCAGTCCCATCCACCAGGAAGCATACACAACCCACTGAACCAACCTTAGCCACTGAGGTCAGACACCAAAAACAATGGGAACTATGAACATGCAGCCTGCAAAAAGGAGACCCCAAACACAGTAAGTTAAGCAAAATAAGAAGACAGAGAAACACACAGCAGATGAAGGAGCAAGGTAAAAATCCCACCAGACCAAACAAATGAAGAGGAAATAGGCAGTCTACCTGAAAAAAGAATGCAGAGTAATGAGAGTAAAGATGATCCAAAATCTTGGGAATAGAATGGAGAAAATACAAGAAACATTTAACAAGGACCTAGAAGAACTAAAGAGCAAACAAACAATGATGACCAACACAATAAATGAAATTAAAAATTCTCTAGAAGGAGTCAATAGCAGAATAACTGAGGGAGAAGAATGGATAAGTGACCTGGAAGGTAAAATAGTGGAAATAACTACTGCAGAGCAGAATAAAGAAAAAAGAATGAAAAGAATTGGGGACAGTCTCAGAGACCTCTGGGACAACATTAAACGAACCAACATTCAAATTATAGGTGTCCCAGAAGAAGAGAAAAAGAAAGGGACTGAGAAAATATATGAAGAGATTATAGTTGAAAACTTCCCTAATTTGGGAAAGGAAATAGTCAGTCAAGTCCAGGAAGTGCAGAGAGTCCCATACAGGATAAATCCAAGGAGAAACACACCAAGACACATATTAATCAAACTATCAAAAATTAAATACAAAGAAAAGATATTAAAAGCAGCAAGGGAAAAACAACAAATAAAATACAAGGGAATCCCCATAAGGTTAACAGCTGATCTTTCAGCAGAAACTCTGCAAGCCAGAAGGGAGTGGGAGGACATATTTAAAATGATGAAAGGGAAAAACCTACAACTAAGATTACTCTACCCAGCAAGGATCTCATTCAGATTCAACAGAGAAATTAAAACCTTTAGAGAGAATCAAAAGCTAAGAGAATTCAGCACCATCAAACCAGCATTACAACAAATGCTAAAGGAACTTCTCTAGGTGGGAGACACAAGAGAAGGAAAAGATCTACAAAAACAAACCCAAAACAATTTAAAAAATGGTAATAGGAACATACATATCAATAACTACCTTAAATGTAAATGGATTAAATGCTCCAACCAAAAGACATAGACTGGCTGAATGGATACAAAAACAAGACCCATATATATGCTGTCTACAAGAGGCCCACTTCAGACCTAGGGACACATACAGATTGAAAGTGAGGGGATGGAAAAAGATACTCCATGCAAATGGAAATCAAAAGAAAGCTGGACTAGCAATTCTCATATCAGACAATATAGACTTTAAAATAAAGACTATTACAAGAGACAAAGAAGGACACTAAATAATGATCAAGGGATCAATCCAAGAAGAAGATATAACAATTGTACATACTTGTGCACCCAACATACATAAGGCAAATGCTAACAACCATAAAAGGGGAAATCGAAAGTAATGCAATCATAGTAGGGGATTTTAACACCCCACTTTCACCAATGGACAGATCATCCAAAATGAAAATAAATAAGGACACACAAGCTTTAAATGACACATTAAACAAGGTGGACTTAATTGTTATTTATAGGACATTCCATCCAAAAACAACAGAATACACTTTCTTCTCAAGTGCTCACGGAACATTCTCCAGGATAGATCATATCTTGGGTCACAAATCAAGCCTTGGTAAGTTTAAGTAAACTGAAATCATATCAAGTATTTTTTCTGACCACAACACTATGAGACTAGATATCAATTACAGGAAAAAACTTGTAAAAAATACAAACACATGCAGGCAAAACAATACACTGCTAAATAACCAAGTGCTCACTGAAGGAATCAAAGAGGAAATCAAAAAATACCTAGAAACAAATGACAATGAAAACACGATGACCCAAAACCTATGGGATGCAGCAAAAGCAGTTCTAAGAGGGAAGTTTATAGCAATACAATCCTACCTCAAGAAAAAAGAAACATCTCAAATAAACAACCTAACCTAACACCTAAAGCAATTAGAGAAAGAAGAACAAAAAAAACGCAAAGTTAGCAGAAGGAAAGAAATCATAAATATCAAATCAGAAATAAATGAAAAAGAAATGAAGGAAATGATGGCAAAGATCAATAAAACTAAAAGCTGGTTCTTTGAGAAGATAAACAAAATTGATAAACCATTAGCCAGACTCATCAAGAAAAAAAGGGAGGAGACTCAAATCAATACAATTAGAAATGAAAAAGGAGAAGTAACAACTGACACTGCAGAAATACAAAGGATCATGAGGGATTACTACAAGCAACTCTATGCCAATAAAATGGACAACCTGGAAAAAATGGACAAATTCTTAGAAAAGCACAACCTTCTGAGACTGAACCAGGAAGAAATAGAAAATATAAACAGACCAATTGCAAGCACTGAAATTGAGACTGTGATTAAAAATCTTACAACAAACAAAAGCTCAGGACCAGGTGGGTTCACAGGCGAATTCTATCAAACATTTAGAGAAGAGCTAACACCTATCTTTCTCAAATTCTTCCAAAATATAGCAGAGGGAGGAACACTCCCAAACTCATTCTATGAGACCATTGTCACCCTGATACCAAAACCAGACAAAGATGTCACTAAGAAAGAAAATTACAGGACAGTATCACTTATGAACATAGATGCAAAAATCCTCAACAAAATACTAACAAACAGAATCCAACAGCACACTGAAAGTATCATACACCATAATCAAGTGCGGTTTATCCCAGGAATGCAAGGATTCTTCAATATATGCAAATCAATCAATGTGATAAACCGTATTAACAAACTGAAGGAGAAAAACCATATGATCATCTCAATAGATGCAGAAAAATCTTTCAACAAAATTCAACACCGATTTATGATAAAAACTCTCCAGAAAGTAGGCATAGAGGGAACTTAGCTCAACATAATAAAGGCCATATATGACAAACCCACAGCCAACATCATTCTCAATGGTGAAAAACTGAAAGCATTTCCTCTAAGATCAGGAACAAGAGAAGGTTGTCCACTAACCACTATTATTCAACATAGTTTTGGAAGTTTTAGCCATGGCAGTCAGAGAAGAAAAAGAAATAAAAGGAATCCAAGTTGGAAAAGAAGAAGTAAAGATGTCACTGTTTGCAGATGACATGATGCTATACATAGAGAATCCTAAAGATGCTACCAGAAAACTACTAGAGCTAATCAATGAATTTGGTAAAGTAGCAGGATACAAAATTAATGCACAGAAGTCTCTTACATTCCTATACACTAATGATGAAAAATCTGAAAGAGAAATTAAGGAAACACTCCCATTTACCACTGCAACAAAAAGAATAAAATACCTAGGAATAAACCTACCTAAAGAGACAAAAGACCTGTATGCAGAAAACTATAGGACACGAATGAAAGAAATTAAAGATGATACAAACAGATGGGGAGATATACCATGTTCTTGCATTGGAAGAATCAACATTGTGAAAATGACTATACTACCCAAAGCAATCTACAGATTCAATGCAATCCCTATCAAACTACCGATGGCATTTTTCACAGAACTAGAACAAAAAAAATCACAATTTGTATGGAAACACAAAAGACCCAAATAGCCAAAGCAATCTTGAGAAAGAAAAACAGAGCTGGAGGAATCTGGCTCCCGGACTTCAGACTATACTACAAAGCTACAGTAATCAAGATAGTATGGTACTCCACAAAAAACAGATATATAGATCATTGAAACAGGATAGACAGCCCAGAGATAAACCCACGCACATATTGTCACCTTATATTTGATAAAGAAGGCAAGAAAATACAATGGAGAAAAGACAGCCTCTTCAATAAGTAGTGCTGGGAAAACTGGACAGCTACATGTAAAAGAATGAAATTAGAACACTCCCTAACACCATACACAAAAATAAACTCAAAATGGATTAAAGATCTAAATGTAAGGCCAGACATTATCAAACTCTTAGAGGAAAACATAGGCAGAACATTCTATGACATAAATCACAGCGAGATCCATTTTCACCCACCTCCTAGAGAAAGGGAAATAAAAACAAAACTAAACAAATGGGACCTAATGAAACTTAAAAGCGTTTGCACAGCAAAGGAAACCATAAACAAGACCAAAAGACAACCCTCAGAATGGGAGAAAATATTTGCAAATGAAGCAACTGACAAAGGATTAATCTCCAAAATTTACAAGCAGCTCATGCAGCTCAATATCAAAAAAACAAACAACCCAATCCAAAAATGGGCAGAAGACCTAAATAGACATTTCTCCAAAGAAGATAAACAGATTGCCAACAAACACATGAAAGGATGCTCAACATCGCTAATCATTAGAAAAATGCAAGTCAAAACTACAATGAGGTATCACTGCACACTGGTCAGAATGGCCATCATCAAAAAATCTACAAACTATAAATGCTGGAAAGGGTGTGGAGAAAAGGGAACCCTCTTGCACTGTTGGTGGGAATGTAAATTGATACAGCCATTATGGAGAACAGTATGGAGGTTCCTTAAAACACTAAAAATAGAACTACCATATGATCCAGGAATCCCACTACTGGGCATATACCCTGAGAAAACCATAATTCAAAGAGAGTCATGTACCACAATGTTCATTGCAGCACTATTCACAATAGCCAGGACATGGAATCAACCTAAGTGTCCATCGACAGATGAATGGATAAAGAAGATGTGACACATATATACAATGGAATATTACTCAGCCATAAAAAGAAAGGAAATTGAGTTATTTGTAGTGAGGTGGATGGACCTAGAGTGTGTCATACAGAGTGAAGTAAGTCAGAAAAAGAAAAACAAATACCATACACTAACACATATATATGCAATCTAAAAAAAAGAAAGGTTCTGAAGAACCTAGGGGCAGGACAGGAATAAAGACACAGACATAGAGAATGGACTTGAGGACACAGGGAGGGGGAAGGGTAAACTGGGATGAAGTGAGAGAGTGGCATGGACGTATATACACTACCAAATGTAAAATAGATAGCTAGTGGGAAGCAGCCGCATAGCACAGGGAGAATAGCTTGGTGCTTTGTGTCCACCTTGAGGAGTGGGATAGGGAGGATGGAAGGGAGACACAAGAGGGAGGAGATATGGGGATATATGTATATGTATAGCTGATTCACTTTGTTATAAAGCAGAAACGAACACACCATTGTAAAGCAATTATACTCCAATAAAGATGTTTAAAAAAATGCAAGAGCAGATTAGAAGATAGTTTGAAAATATACTGGCTATGATTCCATTTATATGAATTGTTCAGAATAGGCAGATCTATAGAGACAGAAAGTGGGTAGGGGGTAGACAGAGGATTGGGGGCTAAGAGATGTGAGATTTCTTTGTGGGGTAATGAAAATGTTACAAGATTGATATTGTGGTGATGGTTACACGACTCTGTGAATATACAAAAAGCCATTGAATTGTATGCATCAAATGGGTGAATTGTATGGTATCTCAATTTTACATATATATAAAAATATATTTATATTTTCATTTTCATATCTTTTTATATTTTATATATATTTATATAACATAAATATATATGATTGTATATTTTTATTTTTAACATATAATTTTATATGTATAGAGAGAGAGAGAGAGAAAGAGAGTATGTGACAATAGAAACTAAAAACCGAATAAAGTTAAGCCTTGAGTTACAGGGAAAGCTGATTTAAGGAACACCTAAATTACTACAAAATCATTATCTTTTCCCCCAGAACCTGTTCCTACCTTTCCTATCTTGGTGAAGAGCGAGTGGTAGCAGCAATCCAACTGCCCAAGCCAGAAACAAGGCGGGGGGCACTTTTTACAACCTGGGTTTTAACCAAACACCAAGTTCTCTCACTTCTAGCTCCCAAATCTCTCTCCGAATCACCCCTCCACCAGCCCCAGAAGTACTGTCATCATTCAGTCCCTCGCCCCATGTATAGGTATACATATACATATATCCTCCTCGCACAGCCTCATAATTTGTCTCCCTGCCCCAGTTTCTCCCCACCAGCCCCATCTGTGTTCCAGGCTGCAGCCAGAGTAACCTTTTCTACAGTGTATGTCCCATCATGCCTCTCATCTGACTGTCGGTGGCTCCCACTGCCTGCAGATTAAGTCCAAGCTGCTCTTGGCTCCATCCCTTGCTCCTCTTGGTATCCTGCCTGTACCTCCCAACCTCCAATCTACTGTATCCCCCATCTCATCTCTCTCCCGACCCCTGTTCACACACACACACACACACACACACTATTGAAGCCCATCCTCAACTACTGTGTCCCACACCCTCCAGTTTCTGTCTTGCCTGGCCCAGATGAATAATATCATGTGCTCCAAGAATCCTCTCCTGACCCCTTACAGCCAAGTCAGGTGCTTCTTCCTCTGTGCTCCTAAAACCCCTTCTGTATGTCTCTATCATAATTCAAGACACACAGTATTATAATTGTCTCTGTGTTTGTCTACCACATAAGCCTGTGGCCTCCTTGCAGATAAAATCCATGTCATCTTTTTTTTTTTAGTTCTTTTTTTTCCTTCCAGATTTATTGAGATATAATTGACATACAGCACTGTATACATTTAAGATGTACAGCATAATGATTTGACCTGGGTCTTCTTTAACTTTTTTGCTAACACAGGCTCAAGACGAGGCAAGCATGCATTATATAGTGTGTTGTATGAATAAATCTTCACTGGCAATGTCAGAAGTTTAATTAGACTAGGGATGGTAGTAAGATATTTGAAAAAACTAATCATTTGTGGGAAAATACCCAGGATGGGATAAAATAGATTAATGTTCACAAACTTCTTCCCTTTACCCAACCCACCCAAGAGAACCCTAACTAACAGCCTAATTCTTCTTCTTCCCCCATCACCTGAGAGACCAATTCCTAGGCGTTTCTGGTACAGAGTCTGGAGTCAGCAAAGACAGACAGCAGCAGAGGGCTTGAAGCAGAAGCAAAAGGACTTAAGGAAACAGGCCAAATCAATCTATGTAATAAAGAATGAAAAGAGAAAAAAGAGGAAGTCCAGTAAGTAGAAGCCACTGGAGCTGGTGGAGAAGGAAAAAATTCTTCAAAGTTCTAGTGAGGGAACAGCTTCAAACAGAGTGTGGGATATAAAAAAACTGGGCAAGGGTCCAAAGAACATGAAGACATGCTGCCATGGGGTATACCTGGAAGCCTGCTGAATGTCCTTTGAGAAAGATGAGAAAAATATTAAGTTCCCTTTTCATCATGTTTTGGTTTATTTGGATTATTCTTCTGTAACTAATTCTAGGACTGGACCATGTGGGTCACAGCTTCAATAGGGTTACATGAGAAGTTGTTTCAGTAAATGTGAAATGAAACTGGAAAACCAATTGAAAACATATCCTGCTATTAATAGGATAAGCCTCATTACCCATTTCCAAGGACCATGCTCATCTTCACATCTGTTCATACTGTTCTCTGTCTGGTAGGAATTCTCGTGAGACCAGAAATAGACAGAAACACGGTTACGCAGCAGAGGACAAGTGACTTTCCACAATCACAGGGAGTATCCATGGCAAGGCCACCCCAGGATTCAGGGGCCCTGAACTCTGGCCCCTGCTTTACTACTAATGGCTTATATGACCCTGGACAAGTGATTTCCCCTCTTTAAGCCTCAGTTTCCTCGTTTGAAAAATGAGGGGGTTTAAACCAGACAACCATCAAGTATTCATTCCAACTGTGAGATGCTACGATCATAGGGATCTGAGCCAACCTCGTCTTAAAAGTCTCCAGACTCCAGCTCACTTGGCCAGCAGTGAGCTAAAGAAAGCTTTAGGGCAATAGCTCTAAAGCTTTTGAGCAAGGTTTGTCAGCACCGCCCTGAGGGAACTTTAAAGGAGCTTGTGTGCCCATAAACAGCGTTTAATTAAAGAGCAGCAAATAGCAGCAGGGAAAACTGAAAAGGAAGCTGGCTGTCCAGGAATAGTTCTTTGCAGCTCTGCTCAACCATGATACACTCACAATGGCCTTTGTTAGAGAAACAGAGAAGCTTTGTTTGGGGTCATTTGACCAGTTGCCCTGGAAAGACAGCTGCCCCAGCTCTCTGCCCGGATACTGTCTCTACCCTGCAGAGGTGAAAAAGCCTCCCAGGTGCCAACGTGGGAATCAGGCTGGGAACTCGGTTGGTCTTAGCAGGATGAAGCTCTCTATAGGGGATTTTTAAATCCGTGGGTGTCCCAGAAGTTTTTTTTGGTTTTTTGTTTTGTTTTGTTTTGTTAACATCTTTATTGGAGTATAATTGCTTTACAATGGTGTGTTCGTTTCTGCTTTATAACAAAGTGGATCAGTTATACATATACATATGTTCCCATATCTCTTCCCTCTTGCCTCTCCCTCCCTCCCACCCTCCCTATTGCACTCCTCTAGGTGGTCACAAAGCACCGAGCTGATCTCCATGTGCTATGCGGCTGCTTCCCACTAGCTATCTGTTTTACATTTGGTAGTGTATATACGTCCATGCCACTCTCTCACTTCGTCCCAGCTTACCCTTCCCCCTCCCCGTGTCCTCAAGTCCATTCTCTATGTCTGTGTCTTTATTCCTGTCCTGCCTCTAGGTTCTTCAGAACCATTTTTTTTTTTTAGATTCCTATCAAAAAGAGTCACGTACCACAATGTTTATTGCAGTTCTGTTTACAAGAGGCAGGACATGGAAGCAACCTAAGTGTCCATCGACTGATGAATGGATAAAGAATATGTGGCACATATATATGATGGAATATTACTCAGCCATAAAAAGAAATGAAATTGAGTTCTTTGTAGTGAGGTGGATGGACCTAGAGTCTGTCATACAGAGTAAGTCAGAAAGAGAAAAATAAATACCATATGTTAACACATATATATGTCCCAGAAGTTTCACGTGCTGCTTCTAACTCCCTGGTGTGGCAGATTATCAGCATGTTGTGTAAAAACGACTAGGGCTCCAAGGCAGAAGGACTTCCACGGCACATGAAAACGTTGATCCCCTGCACGGAGAAATTGCTTACTTTTCCACATCAGAGTAAAGTTTAGACTTCAGAAGGATTTTGTTGCGGTAGGATTCAGGAATCTGCCCAAGGCCACAGAAACTAGTAAGTGTCAGAGCTAGGATTTGAACCCAGGCTTCTCTGAGAGGGAAGCCCATGCTTTTACCCACAAGCCTCCAGCCCTTCATCAAGTGCTCTTCGTGGCTCAGGACCCATTACAACACTGGAAGCAGCCCGTGGGCACACGCACATTCAAAATAGGAGCAGCCCGTGGGCACACGCACATTCAAAATGGGAGCAGCCCATGGGCACACACACATTCAAAATGGGCTGGTACGTGGATACACGCCCAGAGGGTCATAGTCCCTGAGGGCTCTTCCATCCTATCCCAGGCCACGTATGCAGACCATCCTCCTTTCTGGGAGCCTGGCTTTCATGTCTGTGGTCATGGAAGGCTGGCTGGAACGGGAGGCATGGATTAGGTGCTGTCTTTGAAGGAGCTTTGAAGAGAAATAAAAACAGACTGCACAACTGGGGTATCAAATGATTTTAACTATCAACTCCTGTTGACTCATAAGAATGAAGGACCAGGAGATTAAGGGAATTTGACATCCATGTCATGACCTGTAAAACTTTAGTTAGTTGTTTTTTCCAACTGCCTCCTTGAACCAATTTTTCTTTTTTTCTTCTTCTGTTATTTGACAGAAGTTGCAGACTTGTGGAATACGCAGCGTCTGTCTCTGGCAGAGCTCACACACTGTTTTATAATTATCTATTCCTGTGACTGTTCCTCCTTCATTAGGCCCTGAGATCCCTGAGGCAAAGATCTTATGTTACTCATCTCTAAGATAATGAATACACAGATGTGTATTATACTATTCTCTCCAGTTTTCTGTACATTCAAAATTTTTCATCACACAAAATTCCAATAAAGCAGTTTTCTAACATAACCACAGTGCCATTATCAAATTCAGGAAAGTATCATTACTACAATCCTACGATCTTATATATAATCCACATTCTAATTTTACCCATCGCCTAATACTTCCCTTTACACCAACTTTTTGTTTCCAGGATCCAATCCTGAATCACGTTTTGCAGTTACTTGTCATGCTGCTTTGCTCTCTTTCTATTTGGAAGCGTTTCTCAGCCTTTGTCTTCTACATTTAAAGACACTGACATCGGGGCTTCCCTGGTGGCGCAGTGGTTGAGAATCTGCCTGCCAATGCGGGGGACACGGGTTCGACCCCTGGTCTGGGAAGATCCCACATGCCGCAGAGCAGCTAGGCCTGTGAGCCACAACTACTGAGCCTGTGCGTCTGGAGCCTGTGCTTAACAACAAGAGAGGCCGCGATAGTGAGAGGCCTGCGTACCGCGATGAAGAGCATCCCCTGCTTGCCGCAACTAGAGAAGCCCCTCGCACAAAAACGAGGACCCAACACGGCCACAAATAAATAAATAAAGGAACTCCTTTTTAAAAAAAAAGAGAGAGACTGACGTCCTTAAAGAGTAAAGCTCACCGGTTGCTGCACGTGTCTGATTGTGTCCTCATGATTTGATTCTCGAATACTACAGGATTCTAGTAGGAATACTACATAAGATGGTGTGGCCTTCTCAGTGCCATGCATTGGGAGGTACCAGATGTCAGTTTGTCCTCTCACTGGTGACGTAGATGTTGATAATTTGGTGAAGGTGGTGTCTGCCAGTTGTCTCCACTGTAAAAGGCCCATTTTTCCCTTTGTAAATAGTCTGTAATCTGTGGCAGATACTTTGAGACTGTGCAAACACCCTGTTCTCCAATGTTTCACCCAATGGTTTTGGCATCCACTGTTGATTCTCGCTTGAATCAATGAGTACTTTGATGGTTGCAAAATGGTGATTTTCGTAGTTCTATCTTTCCTTCTATGTTTATTAGTTGGCATTCTACTGAGAAGAAGAGCTTTCCCTTCTCCCCCTAGCATTTGCTTATTTGCTAGTATCAGAATAGACTCAAAATCATGTTTTTTTTTTTAATATAACCATTACCGGGCTTCCCTGGTGGCGCAGTGGTTGAGAGTCCACCTGCCAATGCAGGGGACACAGGTTCGTGCCCTGGTCCGGGAAGATACCACATGCCGCGGAGCGGCTGGGCCCGTGAGCCATGGCCGCTGAGCCTGCGCGTCCGGAGCCTGTGCTCCGCAGCGGGAGAGGCCACAACAGTGAGAGGCCCGCGTACCGCAAAAAAAAAAAAAAAAAAAAAAAAAAAAACTATACCCCAATATAAATTAAAATTTAAAAAAACACATACAGCACATACTAGGGGCCGAGCTCTGGAGCCCCCAAATTGAATCCATGTACTCACTAGTGAGGAAGACAGGAGGTCAGGTGAGTAACTTCATCCCAGTGCAATGGGCGCTGTCACAGAGATGAGCAACGTGCTCCAGGAAAGAGCACGGGAGGAAGGAATGGGGAGATGCACTGGCACCATCGTGAAGGAAGAACAGTTCTCCAAGAGCAATGGAGACATGAGCCTTACAGGTGTGTTTGGAATCACGGAGGAGCCAATGGGCCTAAAGTCTGGAGGTTGTAGGACTGCCCGGTTGGATATGGAGATAGAGCAAAACAGATCAAGATTATTTTTTACAAAAATGGCACCCCACCATGTGCCCTCTTTTGTAACCCAACTCCTTTCCTTTCACAACTTGCTCTGGACATTGTTTCCATGTCAACACATGCAGATCAGTTTCAGTGGATTTTGAAATGAGTCATTTCCAGTGTCAGACCATGATTTATTTAACCCAACGCCCTGCTGATGGGCAGGCAGGCTGTTTCCAACTTTTTTGCTACCGCCATCTTTGTTCATCCTTCTTCTCCTGTGTCTCTGATTGTTTCCTTAGGACAAATAGGGGAGAGGTTTTTGGCTTCCAAGACCAAAGCCAAACCTGAAGGGTTCAAGGTCAGAGCTTGAAAGAGCGGTGCTAGATTGCCCGTTGTTTTCCCTCATCCGTGCCTCATCCCCACAGCAGGACGCCCCTCCCTAGGAAGCTGCCTCTCTGCCTGCCTGAGCTGACTGTGGACCAAGCATGAAAACGGGGCTTCAACTAACAGCTCTCACCAATTACTGCCAACACGGATGAATTAAGACTCCAGGTGGGCACACTGACATTTTTTAGACACAAAAGTTAGAGCCTAGAAAGACTAATATCCTGTCCCAAGATGCCAGAATGGAAAAATATGAGGAAGGGAAAGGTTGAGAAGCCACTCTGCCTGGAAACAGGGGAGGAGATGAGGATGAGCACAGGGCAGGAGGAGGAACACGGACCTTGAAGCCAGGCCTTCCAAATCCTGTCTTTTGGGGCAAGTCACTGAACTTCTCTGAGCCTTGGTTTTCTTGGGTGTAAAATGGGAAGATAATGGCTGCATCGTGGAGGTTTGTGAGCACTGATTAGATAACAAACGTGAAACACCGGTGCAGTGCTGAATGGTCAAAAGCCCAAGAGGAAACATTACCTACCACAGGTGGTTCAACCGAAGAGATTGCACGGCAGGGACTGTTAAGACGGGTGTGGGCAGGCCTAAGGGAACAAGCAAGGCACCCACAGTCTAGCCACAGTGGGAAGCCATTACCACCTGCAGGGCTGAAAAAACCTCGGAAGAAGAGTGTTACCAGAAGCCAGAGGTTGTTAGTGCCGTGGAGAAGAGGACACTAGCTGGAGTCCTAGTTGCAGCTACTGCTGGTGACACAACACCAAAGAGAGAGGAAAAGAAAAATGAAGAAGAAATGCCAGGTTCCCTCTCTCCCCCGAGCCCTCCAATCTCCTGCCACTGCTTCCCACGGTCAAGCCCAACCAGAAGCCAGTGACAAGGGACTCTGGGTGATGCAGACCCAGAGGTGGTCCAGACTGAGAAACACGAACGCTCAAATAGACTCAAGTGGATTCTGGCCAGGAATCCAGGTAAACAAGCCATCGATTCAGAGACACCAAGATGCAAGGTGGTGGAGTTCATCTAGCCCAGGCCTCCTTGTTTCAGAGATGGGGAAAGAGCAGTCCAACATAAGTCACCTGCCTGAGATCATCTTCTAATTAGTTACACATCCAGGACCAGAACCGAAATATTATACTCCAGAACCAGGTTTTTCTGTCCTTTATTATAAGCATTATTATTACAGCCATGCAACAAAGTTGTCTTTGGTAGAGCCATCAATGCACTTATTCCTAAAGCCTCTGAGCCATAAAAGGTCCATTGTCCCCTGTAAACTATGAGAAATCAGAGTAACCTCCTCTTTTATAGGCTCAAGAAAGTAGGAAGTACATTCTTCAGTTCTCAAGGAATAATGAAGGACGAATCTTCCTCCAAATTCAAATTCAAAACAGTCCAAATTCAGACTGAAGCTTGGTAAGAAATGAAGCTGAGGTGGTAGTGATTGGTTGTTGATTCATTACTGATCCATTCATTTCATTCCCACACTGCAGATTCTAGCAAGGTTTCTCAATATTTAATGAGCACCTACTATATACTCAGCACCGTACTATATGCTGGGGATACCAAGATACATTAGACAATATTCTTGTCCTTAAAGCAGTTATCTGCCTATTTCTTTATTCTCCCTCTCCCAACACAGTACACACACACACAACACACACTCTTACATTGTTCTATTGTTGATATTGATGACAAAAGCATTCCTCAGTCCCAGAACATGATCACTGGCATGAGTTTACATCACACCAGGTATTTTAAGAGTTATCACCTGCAGAGATAAGCCTGTGTTTGTCCTGCCATGGCAGGGACATGACCCTTCCTCTGATTTCCCATGGCCCTTTATATATACCTCTGTTATAGCATGTATCACCCTGTTTCCACCATTAGAGTCCCTCAAGGACAATAGTCAAAACCCAGGCATCTTTGCAGCTCAGTACTCTAGTGCCTAGTACGTAGTACGTGCTTAATACATATTTATTGATTAATGGAATGGTAAATGGATAAATTGATGAATGGATGAATTAAGAATATATGAATTTATAGGTGAGAGTGTATGGGTAGGCAGATGAGCAGATAGATAGATAGATAGACAGATGTTTGGGTGGATGGATGGTTGGATGTTGGGTGGAGAGATGGATGAATAGATAAATGGATGGGTAGGTGATGATGGTTGGGTGGCTGGGTAGATGGGTGAGTAGTTGGTGGATGAATGAGTGGATAAATAATTTAAAAGATATTTATATTCCTTGTGGCTTTAGGAAAACAATACCTACCCTGGGGACTTCCCTGGTGGCACAGTGGATGGGACTCTGCGCTCCCAAAGCAGGAGGCCTGAGTTCAATCCCTGGTCAAGGAACTAGATCTCGCACGCATGCCGCAACTAAGAGTTCACATGCCACAACTATGGAGCCCACCTGCTGCAACTGCGACCCGGTGCAACCAAATAAATATTTTTTTAAATAATAATAATACCTACCCTGATAATCTCCTAAAATAATGCCATACTGACAGAGAGGTTATAATAATAGTTGCATAGTGTAGTAGGAAAAAAACTTGGGGTCAACAGACCCGGGTTCTACTCCCAATTTTGCCACTTAGAAGCTGTATTGACTTAAACAAATCCCTAACTTCTCTGGGCCACCTTCTGTTCAGTCTAAAGTGACGATGATACCCACCATACAAATCTAGTGGTTATTATACGAGATTATGTACTGATATAAATGATAGTGCTTTGTCACAGCCAGCGATGCTGGTTATGACGACGGATAATGTAAGTAGCTGTCATCTGGCCGTTGGCCATTGGTGGGAATATAACGTTTCTTCCATTAAGCTTTGCAGTCCTGGACCCCAAATCTCTGGTCTCAGCCTTCCCGGTTCCCTAGACTAGTGATAGTCCAGCTACTGCCAGCCACTTGCTCATGTTCCTCCTGGCCAGGTGCAGTTCCACGCCGCATCCCACAGCACCTGTGCCTACGGGCAATATGCAAGCAAATGCCCAAGGACCTGAGCCCGCTGTTAGGAAAGAACGCAGGGAGATGGCTGGGGAAGCGCAGCTAGGAGAAGTGCTCGAGGTGAAAGCTTCACTGATGAGATCCTTTCCAGAGCGCTCTTGTCATTTCTTTTCTTAGAACGTTCATAAATACCTCCACAATACCAAAACCATTCATTCAATATTCACTTATTGCGTGCTTACTGTGTGTCAAGCACTGCACTTGCTGGGGAAACAAAGCTGAATAAATGCTGGCCCCTGCCCTAAATGAACCCCACTAGATCACAGGCCACTGCAGGACCTTGTCCAGTCCGGGAGTTTGAGTTCATCCTTGACCACCCAGGATCTGGCAGAGCCCAGCACAAAGGAAATGTTCATTTCACTTCTGTTGCCCTGAGGGAGCTCAGTCTAATGGGTGAGGCAGACCAGTCAATAGCAACCACAGCTGGACACCTCCAGAGAGAGCTGGAAAAACAGAGGAGGGGCATCGATTCAAACAGGGGCATGGTGGGCTTCCTGGAGGAGGTGCCACCTATGCTGAGTTCGGAAACAAAGAAGAATAAGACACGGGAAGAAGTAGGTGGGAGGAGACAGGGTTAGGCAGAAACACGCTGATAACAAGCTTTTCCCGCTTCTCGCTTTCTCTCCTACTTAGCTTCCACCTGCCTCCCCTTCGCAGAGCTGATGGGGTTTTTAACTCTCCGATGGGAAGACAACCTAGAAACACCAGTGTGAGCCCATCTGGTCTCCTCCACATGAGGATCACCTGTCTGGAGGGCCGGTGGGAAATCACAATGCTCCTTCCTGCCTGGCTTGACGAACGGAGAAGAGAAAGGACCTCAGATTTGATCAAGATCAGGGACAAGAGGTGAACAGAGGGTGGAGCAGGTCCTGGGAAGGATTGCTTCCACTCCTGCAGCTTTCCTCCTGCTGAGAGCCGCAGCCAGAGTCCACGGGGCCTGGAGGCGGCTCAGGTTAACACCGGAGAAAGTACACAGAGCGTTTGCCCCAGCGCCTTACGTGCCCAAGATTTCAGAACAGGTGACGTGCCCACTCTTGGCACTTGGAGCTGATAAATCAGCCTGGAGTTGGGCCCACGGCTAGCTGGGTCTCTCCTGAGGCAGAGAATGTGCCCAGTAAACCCAAACCCCTTACTTAGCAGGATGTGATAGGCCTCACCCTCCAGCCCCATCATCCCCCAGTTCTCACCCTCTGCCTCCACGGGCCTCCAGCTCCCCGATCCTCCACTTTTCCTGCCTTCAGACCTTTGCACACGCTGCCCCTCTACCTGAGACTCCCCACCCCCGCCACAACCAGCCCTGCTCCTATAGCTGGTTAACCCCTCCTCCTTCAGGTCGCAGCTCAGCAAGTCCTCCTTCTAGAACTTTCCTGTGATTCCACCCCCAGGTCCAGGGGAGCTACCTCTGCTCCGAGCTCCCGTTGTATCCTCTACTCACCCCTTCAATGCATCTCTCACGCTGGCTTGGGATCCGCCGGGTTGCGTGTGTCTCCCAGTAGGGCTCCTTCAGGGTGGAGGCAAGTCTTCTCCACCTTAGTGACCCCGGCACAGCACAGCGCCAGGCCTATGCATGTGCTGGATCAAACAGACATGTGAACGTTCACCCTCTCACGGGAGCCACTGACTCCCATCAGGAGGGCGAGAAGGTCCAGGTCGCTCCTCAGCTGACGTGTCCTTCTCCCTCCGCGTGAAAAGCCGCTCCCTTCTTTCAGTTTGCAAAGGGCTTTCATGTGCGCTTTTCTACATGGCTTCCCCACCACCCTCGGGGTAGGTATTAGTCTACCCACTTTATAGATGGGGAACCTGAGGCCCAGAGCAGCTACAGGAGCTGCCTGAGAGGGACACTGGGAGGTGGCGATGAGAGGACCGGCCCCCAGGTCCATCTGACTCCGGATCAGCACTGGTCCCCAGCACCTTTGTTCTCCCGTCATGCGTCCTGGGCTCTGGCATCCCCGGGCGGAGCCCACCGGCCTAAGATCCAGATGAGCAGACACTGCTCAGGCCCCTCCAGTGACATGTTAACCACTCCACGACTCCACGGGGGGGCCCTTGGGGTGGTGGGAAAGGCTTGATTCTCCTCCAGCCTCACGGCTCTTCAGGTGTCTGTGGGTACAGGTCCACGCCCATCAGGAACACAGGGCTGGGGTGACTACAGAGAATTCATAACAAGTGTGGGAGGGCTGAAGACGCACATGGAGGAAGGTGGTGTTACCCAGAGCCCAGGAGCCCAGGCACTGCAAGGCTGCTGCCAGAGGAAAAACAACGTCTAACTTCTAATCTCACACAGGTGCCTTTCATTGCAATAATTAACTGAAACCCAGCTAGCGAGGGAGTCTGGAAAATACAGTCCCTCAGACATAGTAGTATAGGAAAAAGTATCAAAGGGCAGGTATCAAGCTGAACACCAACAGACAAAACCTGTACATCACTAGGGTCATCCAAGACTAAGGTGCTGTCCCCAAAAGGCCCTGGCTCCGGCCTGGAGCACAGTGGACACTGGCTTGCTTTTTGGCCGTTCCACGCCTCTTGGCGGTCTCCATACATCTGCAGAGTTCCTCGCTTCTACCTCAACATGGAAGTTACGATCTCACTTTGCCAGCCTCCCCTGCAGCTGGAAGCAAGCATCCGCTCCAGAAATCAAGTACAGCTAGCGGGAGCTAACAGAACAGAAACAAGGGGGACGTGAGGGAGAAGCACCACGCAGCACCCATGCTCTGGACGAGGGGCGTTGGCAGTGGGGCAGCGTTCCCACTACAGTCAGACCGAGTTTCTAGTCTGGAAGGGGCTGCGGTGGTACAACTGCTACACCAGGTGCCCAGCGGGGACAGTCTCCTTATCACATCAATTCTGCAGCAGAGTTATGAATGTCATTGCCAGGAGCTCAGCCTCAAGCCTGTTTCTCCAGCCTTCCCAGTGGTTCTTCCGGTTACCCAATAATCTTTTTAAACAAGCATTAAAGCTAAGGTATAATGTCCTGACAAAAAGTATATCAATCACGAGTGTACAGCTCAATACATTTTTATAAAGTGAACCATCACCTGTATCAATAAGTATATTACCAGTCCCCCCAGGTGCACCCGCAAGGGCCCCTCCCAGCATCTTGCCTCCTCTCTAAACGTACCAATTTCTAAGACCATGGATTCGTTTTGCATATTCTTGAGTCTTATGTGGGTGGAATCATTTTATATATCCTTTTGCACGTGCCTTCTTTCACTCAATATTATGTTTCTGAGATTGGCCCATGTTGCTACCTATGGCAGTGCTTTGTTCGTGTTCCTAGCTGTATAGTATTCCACTGTAGGAGCAGACCACAATTGACCCATTCTATTGCCAGAGGACACTGGGTGGTTTCTAGTTGAGGCTTATTATAAATAATGCTGTTCTCAGCACTCTTCACACCTGTCCTTCATGTGCATTGCAGTGTAGACAGTCATACGAGGGAAGAAAGAACTGGGGCCAACTCAGATTTTTATAGGAAAAATAAAGAGTAATTTTTTTGGAAAAAAAAACGTTTCCCCAAACTGGCTTTAAAGCAAGTAGAATCATTTCCAAAGGTGGAATTTAAGGTGACTGCCTGGGCCCACAGTCTCCCCTGTAATTAACACCCCCTTGG
This sequence comes from Mesoplodon mirus, assembly GCF_964341445.2. Taxonomy (NCBI): domain Eukaryota; kingdom Metazoa; phylum Chordata; class Mammalia; order Artiodactyla; family Ziphiidae; genus Mesoplodon; species Mesoplodon mirus. The sequence continues at coordinate 15,997,056 of NC_138992.1, read as the reverse complement.
TGGCGGGCCGGTCCTAAGTGCCACAGCTGCTGCATCACTGCAGGGCACGGCAGAGTGATGGTCAGCACCTCTCTGAGCCTCAGTTTCCACATCTATAACAGCATCAACCTCATCGGGCTGTTGTGAGGGTCAAACTGATGACTGATCTGAAGGCAGGGAAACTAATGTTTGCTGTGGACAGTCTCCATGCCAAATGCTCCCCCGACATTCGCTCACTGAATTCTCACACAAACCTGATTCTCATCCTTCAGAAAGCTGAGGAAACTGAGGGTCAAGGAAGTTTAATAACGGGCTTGAGGTTCTAGGGCTGGTAAAGGGCAGTGTCAGCGGTACCCAGGTCGGCTGGACTCCCCAGTCTACACTGAATACACAGAAGGTGGGGGTGGGATCCTGCCCCTAACTGGGAAAGGGGCGGTGGTCTTTGGCTTCCTCTGAGCCCCAACGTCCTCATTTGCAGCACGAGGACAGTACTACCCTCAGAGGGTAATCGTGAGGATTACATGAGTTCATGGCTGGGAAGGGAAGGAGAACTGACATTTCTGAGCAGAGTTAAATTGAAGAACATTTCTGAGCAGAGTTAAATGATTTACACGTCCTACCTGATTTAACAGCCTTCCAAGGTGGGAGTTGGATTATTTCCTTCTAACTTGGGCCTTCCAGGTGTGTCAGGACCGACCGCGTGACTCAGAAGTTGAGAGGGAAGCCAGTCCCCAGCTGCCCTCACCATTCCTGGAAGTTCCAGCTCTTACCCAGAGAAAGGCGCCCATCAGAATTCAACCTGCCGGGTGGACTCATCTCCTTCCACGAAGGCCAGGCCCACAACTCCTCCAATGGGCTTTGTTCCTCAGGCCCCGAAGCCAGGCCTGCACTCCCGGTACACACACACACACACACACACACAAACACAGACACTCAGGGCCCTGCATTTGGACTCCCCTCTGAACCCCCCACCGCTATCAAGAAAGCCATTGTCAAATGCACACACTTAACATGCTAAAAGGCTGCGTTTTTCTTTTTCAAGGGCCCATTCCTAATCACAAGAGGCCACTTAGTCTAAGTGGAGCCCGGTGATGCTGATGAATGATTACGCATTTCTCCAGAGGGCGGGGGGGATGCTCAGCTGCCTCGATGCCCGCCCGCCAGACCTGGACATGAATCAGGGCCACCGAGAAGCTAGAGCCGCAACCGGTGACCTTTCCCAGCACAGGTCTGCTCTTAGGTTCCAGTGGCCTTTGCTCAACACCCTCTTCAGCAGGCCCTACTCCCCCCAGCCCCCTGCCGCTAAGGGGCTGGGCTGGGGGAGGACCTAGGGGAGTGCACTTCCTCACTTTAGCGCCCGACTCTCCCGCCCATCACACACCATGTGGATGTGAATGTTAATAAGAGCCCACACTCCTGCAGATAGTTCATCTCAATGATTTCGAAGGGTTTTCTTTAATTCCCTTTCTCTGTGTGACAGATACAAAAATTATTAATGCGTGAGTGTTGCCAGCTCCCCCCCACACACACCCCCTCCATCTCTAAAGGAAATTTTATCTTTAGATTTTCAGTTCCTCCCCCAGCCCCGTCCCACCACCGCTTTGCTTCCTTTGAGCCAGGCCTATTCCCACGTCTGTGGGGTAGAGAATCGGAGAAGGATGGCTGAGAGGCACCAAACTAGAAGCAAGAAAGTGAAAGCGGGGCGGGTGGAGAAAAGTTGAGATTCAAAGATTCCGGCTTGGGAAGCAGTTTTCTTGGAGGTGGGGAGTCAGGGGTTTTACTACAGGTGTAAGGGTCAAAATGAACCAAAGCAGAGTGAGGACTTTAAGAAACTCTGGGGAAAGAAAGACATTGGCACCCTCGTACCTCACACCACGGTAGAGGGGGTACAATCGCTTTGGGAAACTGGTCGTTTCTACTAGAGCTGAACTTGCACATACTCTGTGATCCAAGGATTTTCACTTCTAGGAACGAGGTCTAGGAGGTGCCTACGCAGCAGATAACGTGTCCCTGCGTTCACCAAAAGATGTGCCCTAGAATGTTCACAGCAGCACAGCTCGCTTTATCCTAAAATTACCCAAATGCCCATCAACAGTAGCATGAATAAATAGATCATGGTGTGTTTATACAGAATACGCTACAGCAACAAGAAGGAGTGGGACAATTAGACACAACAATGTGAACGGCTCCCGCAAGCGTAATGGTAAATAAAAGAGGCCAGACACAAAAGAATTCCTGATTCCATTTATAGAATATTCGAAACCAGGCAAAAAGTAATCTTCGTGGTTACAAGTCAGGACAGCGGCTCACTTGGAGGTCTCGTTGACTGGCAGGGAGATCTAGGAGCCTTCTTGGGGGCTGGTGGTGTCATATTCTGATCCAGGTGCTGGTTATACAGGTATGCTCAGTTTGTAGAAACTAATCAAGCCCTATGCTTAGGCTGTGTGTGATTTTCTAAATGTACCAAATGCAATAAAATATTTTTGAAAAGCAGTAGCATTGTAGCAGGCCTGTTCTTTGGACTTCTCCAAGATTGGAATCACTGTGAAATTGCTTTGGTGGTCGGGTTGGGTTTATGTGAATGTGATACTGTACTGAGGCAATGCTTTGTGTTCTCTCAACCTCTTTGATGTACCTTCTATGCCACCAGGAAGATGGATGTTTCTGAGCTTCCCTTGGGGTTAGTTGGGACCCCGTGACTGAGTGCTGACCAACGGAATGTGGGCAGAAATGAAGAATCCTACTTCCAGCCTGGCCCCTAAATCTCCTACACGATCCTCCACTTGCTCTGTTTCTCAATCTGTTCACCACTGCAAAGAATTTAGTGGAGGACTCTGAGGTCCCCGGAGGGCGTGGAGGTACTGATAGTTGTCACCATGGCACTAAACAAGAGGAGACCGAGTCCCTGAATGACCACATGGAGCAGAGACCCCTCCTCATTCCTGCCATCGCGCCTGCCTACCCACAGTGGGCTGTGATGTGAACGAGAAATATACCTCTGTCGTGATATGTGATGGAGACTTGGGGATTGTTTGTTACAGCTATTAGCCTGACTAATACACAATTCGCCTTCCTAAAAGATGCCATTTGGGTCCTGGGTTTCCAAGTGGACGCTTCTCTTGTCTTGTCAATGGGAATGCAAGTGAACATGCTCAAGGAGAAATACTTATTCCTCCCTCCTGGCATTTCCCTAGAAGAGAGGGTATTTCCCAGGAAGGAAAAGTAAACAAGAAACTCTTTTTCTCCCAAGGGAAAGAATTATGTGATTGGTGAGCAGATGTAGGAACTGACCTCAGCCTGTGTGAAGCCAATCAGGCCTCGGGAGGCCACCTGCTCTGTTCTTCCCCGTGGTCAGCAGTAGGCTGTCCTGTCCCTGCCATGCTGTGCCAGGGACCAGGGACTCTCAAATTCTGGGGTTCTGTTTTAGGATGTCCACATGACTACATCCCCGTACCATGTCTTCCAATCTAGCTTTTCTCAAAAATGAAGCTAACATTTTTATCTCTATCTAATAACTGTAATTATCTCTTGGTAATTCCAAACTGAGAAGGAAAAGGGGAGAGAGGTTTACTGGTCCCTAAAAAACCAACAAAGACTAGGAAAGGACCTGTTCTCTGTAGCCATGGTCCACAAATGAGACCAATTTAGAAAAATCATTTTTAACAACAGAAGTCAGGGATATTTTTTTTTTATTTATTTTATTTTTTTGCTTTATAACAAATTTAATCAGTTATACATATACATATGTTTCCATATCCCCTCCCTTTTGCGTCTCCCTCCCACCCTCCCTATCCCACCCCTCCAGGCGGTCACAAAGTACCGAGCTGATCTCCCTGTGCTATGCGGCTGCTTCCCACTAGCTATCTACCTCACGTTTGGTAGTGTATATATGTCCATGCTGCTCTTTCACTTTGTCACAGCTTACCCTTCCCCCTCCCCATATCCTCAAGTCCATTCTCTAGTAGGTCTGTGTCTTTATTCCTGTCTTACCCCTATGTTCTTCATGACATTTTTTTTCTTAAATTCCATATATATGTGTCAGCATACAGTATTTGTCTTTCTCTTTCTGACTTACTTCACTCTGTATGACAGACTCTAGGTCTATCCACCTCATTACAAATAGCTCAGTTTCGTTTCTTTTTATGGCTGAGTAATATTCCATTGTATATATGTGCCACATCTTCTTTATCCAGTCATCCGATGATGGACACTTAGGTTGTTTCCAGCTCCGGGCTATTGTAAATAGGGCTGCTATGAACATTGTGGTACATGTCTCTTTTTGAATTATGGTTTTCTCAGGGCATATGCCCAGTAGTGGGATTGCTGGGTCCTATGGTAGTTCTATTTTTAGTTTTTTAAGGAACCTCCATACCGTTCTCCATAGTGGCTGTACCAATTCACATTCCCACCAGCAGTGCAAGAGTGTTCCCTTTTCTCCACACCCTCTCCAGCATTTATTGTGTCTAGATTTCTTGATGATGGCCATTCTGAGAAGTCAGGGATATTTCAAGGGATTTTTTTTTTTTAAGTAGGAGCAAAAAGGGACTGAAATAGGGGGTGGGTTTGGGCCAGCACTAGCTGTGACTCTTCCCTTCCTTCCCAATTTATTTTTTATTTTTATTTATTTATTTTTTTTTATTTATTTTTTTTTTTTTTGCGGTACGCGGGCCTCTCACTGTTGTGGCCTCTCCCGTGGCGGAGCACAGGCTCCGGACGCGCAGGCTCAGCGGCCATGGCTCACGGGCCCAGCCGCTCCACGGCATGTGGGATCCTCCCAGACCGGGGCACGAACCCGGGTCCCCTGCATCGGCAGGCGGACTCTCAACCACTGCGCCACCAGGGAGGCCCTTCCTTCCCAATTTAGACCAGCTTCACCTTCGTCTTTTACAGACAAGATTTGGATTTCATTAAGGCAGAGTTCCATGCTTAAAAATCACTGGAAAAATCTCTGATTTAGATAATCTTTTCAGGAACCCCTAGCCTAATGGATCTTTGAGCTTATGTAAGAAATCCGAAATTGCATTTTTGCAATGTTTTGCCAATGATTTCTGCCTACGACAAAAGTAGACAGACACTGGGATGCCGAGAGAAGCCTCGTGGTCAGCTTCTAAATTAGTTAAAGCTCTCTCAGGAAGCAGAGATGCATTCAGGTGACCTTAGCTGGTGGGACATGGGTGGTCAAACTTTCTGTCTTGGACAGTGCTTGATTGGTTCACCTGAAGGGATGAAATATGATTTCCAATACACCTTGCTAGGTCAGAGATTCTGAGAGTGTTCCAGGTTTGAAAGGCAGAAAGAGGCACACTGCATTTAAGAAATTAAGAGAAGAGAGTTGGCAGTTTACTACAGCACTTTATAGGAGGTGTATTCATTTCCGAGGGCTGCTGTAACAAATCACCACAAACTTGATAGTGTAAAACAATAGAACTTTATTTTCTCACAGTTCAGGAGGCCAGAAATCCAAAATCAAGGTGTCAGCAGGACCACACTTACTCCAAAATCTGTAAGGATTCTGTGCCTTGCCTCTTCCAGCTTCTGGTAGCTTCAGGCGTTCCTTGGCTTTTGGCCACATCACGCCCATCTCTGCCTCTGTCTTCACATCACCTTCTCCTCTGTGTCTTCTCTTGTCTGTTAAATATCCCCTGTGTGTCTCTTATTGGACACTTGTCATGGGATTCAAGGTTCATCCAGATAATCCAGGATGATTGCCTCATCAAGATCCTTCATTACACCTGCAAAGACCCTTTTTCCAAACAAGGTCACATTCACAGCGTCTGGAAATGAGTCTATGGACATATCTTTTGGGGGCCACCATTCAATGCACTACAGGGTGCGTATCAGAACTTGGGGAGTTTGTACATAATGAAATGATCTTAAATTTTTAGCAGCAGAATTCCCCTGCTTCACTGACCAAGAGTCTTACTTTTTGTCTATTGCATAACTTTGATAAGCCTTTCTGAGGTGAGTAAGTCTGATTAACCGCAAGGCTTTTATTTTGCTGAGTACAGCGTTTTGGAGGCAGAACTAAACTGACCAAGGAATTAGAGGGACTGGAAAGGCCACATGAGGAGAGGATGAAGAGAAAGGCAGGGAGCCAGCTGATAGCTGAAGGGAATTCAGGTTATGAAATGGATTCACTCCTGAAACGAATATTTATGTCAAGAAGCCTGGGGCTTCCCTGGTGGCGCAGTGGTTAAGAATCCGTCTGCCAGTGCAGGGGACACGGGTTTGAGCCCTGGTCCGGGAAGATCCCACATGCCGCGGAGCAACGAAGCCCATGCGCCACAACTACTGAGCCTGAGCTCTAGAGCCCCCGAGCCACAACTACTGAGCCTGAGTGCCTACAGCCCGTGCCCCGCAACAAGAGAAGCCACCGCAATGAGAAGCCTGCACACCACAACGAAGGGTAGCCCCCGCTCGCCACAACTAGAGAAAACCCGCACGCAGCAACGAAGACCCAATGCAGCCAAAAATAAATAAGTAAATAAATTTAAAAAAAAAAAAAGCTATGCATGCCAATCTTTGCGCTAGGTACTGGGGATGTGGTGGTGAACAGACCGACACAGTCTCTGCTCTCAAGAATGTGGGGAGTCACTTTCCCTAGATGTTCCATGCCTATCCCCCAAAAAATCTTCAGCAAAATCTACACTGCTTATGCTCTGTAGACAAGCTGGAGACAGGAGATGGGAGGAGATACTGTCTTGTTCCTGGCTGGGATGAGGGAAAGCCAGAGGCTCCTCCAGGAGGTCACACATGTGCTTTACATGCACCAGTGGGCCAGCCAGGGCTTTTCAGGCATCCGGCACCCTCTTCCCCCTTATGATGCAACAGCGCTTTGCTTTTTGCTTTTGGAAAATTACCTCTCCCCTCTTAACAGGGAGTCTCAAGGCCGAAGCAAGGTCACTAAGACCTGGGAGTTCAATCGTAAAGGGAGAGATGCAAGCACAGAATAAAAGGTGGAGCTGATTTAGGTAAGATCTGTTCCTGGTCCCTGGATCCCTGATACACTCTCCGTGTCAGGCTTCTCAGCAGACCCTTGGAATCTCTGAGATAAGTCTATACCCTTCTGATAAATTCCCTTTTGCTTAAGTTAACCAGAGTCCTTTTTGGGTACCTGAAATCACAGAACCCTAACGGATGGAAAGATCATGAAAAGTCCCAGTCCCTCCTCCCCCCGCAAGGGGGCAACCTCCAGGGTACAAGGGCCTGGCTATGGGGACAGATGCATCTTATATCCTAAGCACCAGGTTTGCAACTTCTGTATCAGGACAGTTTCCATCAAAATCCAAAGTCTCCCTTAAGCTAACAGTGATTGCCCATCATTAACAAGGATACCCACCCTGTCAGTGCCAGCCCTCAGGAAAAGGCCAACACACCGACTGAGGAGAGAGAGGGATCAAGTTCATCTGGGTCAGGATGAGGCTTCAAATGACACATGGCGCTTAGTAAACGTTTCCTAAGCGATCCTGCAGCCTTGCACCTGAACTCAATCCCGCACTCCCCGGGGGACTCTCTGGCCCAGATGCCATGGCAGGGGTTTCTCCTTCTCCCTAAATGCATACGCATTTGTACAGGCCACAGGAGAAGTCCTCAAGGGAGAGAAAGCTAAATTTACACCTTCGATTAATCTTCCCAAATGTTTTTGCCTGCCTTCGGTCTATACTGAGTCTCCTTTTGCCCAAATCACCCCAAGTATACACACCCATTAGCAGACAGTTACACAACTGCAAACAAAAGCTATTAACTGCCGTTTTAAAAAGTTTCTCAACTTTGAATCCATTCTTCCCAGTATCTCCAACCTCTTCCAATATCCTCTTCAGGAGGCTTGATTCCCCTGTACGACAACCTCCCCACAACCCCCAGTCCATTAAGGCTCCTAGGAGACCAGGCCATTCACTCTCTCCCTAAATAGGCCAAATTCCCACCCAACCTCTTACCCAGTCCAAATTTTAGTTCAGTGCCTCAAACACAGAAGCACCTGTCTGTGGCAGGCACTGTGCTATGGACTGGGAACACAGCCTTGAACCAGGTGCAGTCACTGTCCCCATGATGCTAATAACAGACCACAGGACAGAGACATTCAGCAAATGATTATAGATGGATGAGTCTCATCAGAGGGCAGGGTGCCAGTGGACCCTATGGGGAGACATTCTACCTCGCCTACAACCCTAGATAGGCCTCTCCTTGATGAAACGATGTGAAAGGTGGGGAGACCTGAAGGAGGGTGACAGGGTGGGCAACAGGAATCAAGAGAATTGTTTCTCTTTCACTTGGGGCCGTCTGGAAAGCTGTCCCCAACACAGGAAGAGGTCATGTTCTAAAAGTTTATTTTCACATTCATGGGTTTAGAGCTCATAATAATAAAAATTTATTTTTCCACAGAAATACACATAGAAATAGTGGCTAGGTTTCCAGGCTGGCCCACTGGCACCCAATTATCTATAATGTGCTGCACCATATATAGCATTTTAACCAGACAAACTCGTTTCTATGGGAAACTTACGCTGAGTCCTGATGTCCCACGCTCACAAGCCCCCCTTTTCCTCACTAACTCCCAGCAGTTCCCTCACAGAGGTCTCTCCAATCCAGCCCCCAGCCCCCAATCCCACGGCCTTGGTTCAGGCCAACCTCATACAGACCCACGACCTTGTGTCTGCCCCACAGCAACAACTCAGAGCTCAGTCACCTGATCTTCAGCTGCCACTCTCAGCCCTCTCCCCGCCTCCCAATGCTTCAGCCAGTCACTCTTTAAGGAACAAATGGGAAAATCTTTCAATGGTTCCCACTGCTCATTGGTTCTCCTTCTCAGCCTGAAATTTCCCATCGATTTTTCAAGACCTAACCCCTCTACCCAATACAATTTTTTACTTATTTCTACTCTAGCAGCTTATCAAGTTGTATTATAATTTGTGTTCACCTATTCAACAAATACGTGAGTACCTACTACCGGCCAAGCTGTGTGCCTTCGTGGAGAGAACACGCTGTGAAGATAGAGATTAGGTCCTATTTGCATCTGCCCAGGCACTACTCAACAGACACTATATTACACTATATTATATTATTTATTAATATCATATTAATACATGTTTTCTTCTTCCCAGGCTACAAGGCAATTCCCCCCCAGGGATGATAGCAATTTATACCTTCAACTAATGTTTCCAAATATGTTGGCCTGCCTTCAGCCTGGCAAGAAAAGAATCTTTTTCATCACTTAATGCCAGATTCTCAATGCTGGCTTCCTCAACTGCAGTAGCAGAGGTCTTAACTTAGAGTTGAGTTCATATCTTATCTTTGGTAACTTCTAGCTGTTTGCCCTTAAATGACTTAATCTCTCAAGTTTCCTTACTTGGGGAATGGGGATACTACTACTTACTTCACAAGCGGGTTTAAACATTGATTCCCAAACCCAGCTGAATATCAGGATCACTGGGAACTTGAAAAAGATGCAGAATGAAAACGAAAAAAGAAAGCTGCATTTTTCAAAAGCCCCAAGTGATTCTCACATATAGCCAGATTGGAAACCAGAGATTGGAGGCTTAAATTATTCGTGAAGTACCTGTCACATTAACGCTCAATACCCAGATGAGGGGACTTCCCTGGTGGTCCAGTGGGTAAGACTCTGTGCTCCCAATGCAGGGGGCCCGGGTTCCATCCCTGGTCAGGGAAGTATATCCCGCATGCATGCCACAACTAAAGAGTTTACATGCCACAACTAAGAGTTCGCATGCTGCAACTAAAACTCCTGCACACCACAACGAAGATCCTACATGTGCTGCAACTAAGACCTGGTGCAGCCAAAATAAATCAACAAATATTTAAAAAGAAAAAAGAAAAGGGAGAGATTAATTTAAAAAAACAAAAAAACAATACTCAGGTGTGCTGTAGAAAATGGGATTCTACCCTAAGGAACAGTGGTGGGAAAATAAGAGGAGCACGTGCAAGTATTCTGGGCATAAACCATACATGGAAGGAATTACATGACATGATATTCCCCTCAATTCCAATTAGAATCACCAGAGCCACTCTGGAAAGCAAACAAACTGCCAGGAGACATATATTCTCTCAGCCCAGCCTTTCAAGATACTAACGGTGAAAAGTCCAAGCAGACAGGGGTAAATTTTTCCAAAGGTTAAGGTTAAGTTAATGTTGAAAATTTCAAAGGGTCTAGGACCTCAGAAAGAGTTGGCAACAGATGCAGCTGTTGGCAGCTGCAGCATCACCTATTACATCAGTGTTCCTCAAAAGGTAGCTTAGGGCTTCCCTGGTGGCGCAGTGGTTGAGAGTCCGCCTGCCGATGCAGGGGACGCAGGTTCGTGCCCCGGTCTGGGAGGATCCCACATGGCGCGGAGTGGCTGGGCCCGTGAGCCATGGCCGCTGGGCCTGCGCGTCCGGAGCCTGTGCTCCGCAGGGGGAGAGGCCACAGCAGTGAGAGGCCCGCCTACCGCAAAAAAAAAAAAAAGGTAGCTTAGAACACAGTGATACTGGCAATGTGCTGTCCTCCAAAACAAGCAGGACTGTTCCTGTTTTCTCGGTGCTTCTCCAGCACCAGAATAGGGGTGCACAGCCCTGTTCCTTCCCATCACCCAACTTGTGATGAAGGAAGACAGCCCGCCCAAGGCCGGGGCTAGACTTGGATGGTTCAGGAGTGTCACTGCACCTGCCTTTCACGATCCATGGATCCTTAGAAAGAAAATACAGAAAGGGGATGAAACTAATTCCGTCCAGTTCCAAGACTCAGAGCCATGGGTGGAGGTGACAAAAATGCTATACAGCATACTACAATCAGATATAACCCCTAACCCAATGTTCTGAAGCATCCTGCTTCCTTATAATGAAAACCTAAAAACCCTGCTTCCAAGAATTAATCGTACAGGTATTTTCCAACACGTGAACAGAAGCAGGTACAAAAATGTTTGCTGGGACTTCCCTGGTGGTGTAGTGGTTAAGAATCTGCCTGCCAATGCAGGGGACACAGGTTTGAGCCCTGGTCAGGGAAGATCCCACATGCCACGGAGCGTCTAAGCCCGTGTGCCACAACTACTGAGCCTGCGCTCTAGAGCCCGTGAGCCACAACTATTGAGCCCGCGTGCTGCAACTACTGAAGCCCGCGGGCCTAGAGCTTGTGCTCCACAACAAGAGAAGTCCCGCTCACCGCAACTAGAGAAAGCCTGCGCGCAGCAACAAAGACCCAGTGCAGCCCAAAAAATGTTTAAAAAATTAAAAAAAAAAAAAGTTTGCTGTGTGGCTATAACAGCAACACACACTGGACACTCCTCAGTGCCCACCAGGAGATGACTGGCTACATAAATTACGTCGTATCTAAGAGGCAGCAGGGTAGGGATACGGAAACTTCAGACATACAACCAGGAAGCTGTACGTTTTAATTTACAATTCTTACCAATAAAAAGCATTAGTTACAAAAAGGGAATTTCTCTATACAAAATTAGGATTCATTTTCTTTCACAGAGAATCCGCTGTCATGTCTTGCCTTGCCAAATCAAATCTCAAACAGCTTGCTTAGCTAACAATTATTCCCCAAAGACAGGTAATCCAGACAAAATTAATAAAATTATCAGCTTCTTAAATGTGTTTAAGAGGAAGAATTTAATGAACATTTTGCCTGGAACTGAAGAATTCTAAGGAATACTTGTAACCTTCAGAAAGACGACTGCTCTCAGGCAGTCAAGTGGCTGTGACAGCGAGTAGGAGACTAGCTCACTTACCATGAGAATCTTCTTACACATACAATGAGTCTCCACTCCTGCACGGTAAGTGCAAGTGTGACGTAACAGGAAGAAGGGTTTCTAAAATTTTACAAGTAAAATTTTATTCTGGCCACAGGTCAACAGCAAACATATGACAGTTAGGGCTCCGATTCTCCCCGCCGCCTATTTTATCATATAAACTAAATACGAAGAGGTACACTCGAACAAACTTCGTGAAAAATGAGGAACGGATTTCAAATCCCCACTTCCTAGAATAACACACGTCACTGCTTCAGAGTGGGGCGAAGAGTCGTACTCTTAGCACACAGTGTCTCCTGCACGGAACCACTGGTCAAAACGTTCAAAGCCTTCTCTAGTTGGCTCAAGGTATGGTAGCCACTCGGTACTGCTCCTAGCAGTTTGCTTTCAGAATAAAATTATAAAATAAGAACCTGTGTGAAACGTCACAGCCTTCAAAAAGCTAGCCGGTGACAAGCCTAGCTCTGATGGGAACAGCCCACCTGTAAAACGAAAAAGAGCTGTGGGTGAAGATGGTCTGATGTACCTTCATGACTCGAAATAAAAAAGCTCCTCAAACACAGATGATTCTAAAGCCATGACACCCAGAATTATGTGATTCACTTAGATGTGTTTACAATAGCTTCTAAAATCAGACCTACGTACAGAGGAGCTGCACCCTCCTCACAATTAACCGAAGCATATGGCCATGGGGGTGGGGAAAGGGGGCTTGGTTTAAAAAAAAAAAAAAAAGACAACTTAAAGAGGGTTTAAGGTGCTCCCTCCACTCTACTCAATAAACATACACCCAGAAGGAGAATGAAGTCGAATCAATGCCCAGGCACCTCTCAAAGAGAGCTTCTCCCTGTGGCCAATGTGCTTTGGAACTTTCTAGCACAATACAAATCCACTATTCTGGGTACACACAGAGCCAGTATGCCCTACACAAGATGCAAAGAGATTATGCCCATGATTAAACGTAGCCCCTGTGTAAGATGCAACTCCACTAGAGTTTTGATCACTTAGGATACAAAATGCCTAGCAAGGACCTTCAGGCCTCATTAATACCAATCTGTGGTCCTCACTGACTCAGTGGTGCTTTTTTTATCAGAACAGCCGGAGAGGCGGCAGACGGTGGCAACTGATACCAGGCCACGGCAATCCCAAACGCTGAGGAAGCTCTTCACCCGCTGGCCGCCTTCTGCCCTACGGTCACGGTTCTGCCACCGTAAAACGCTGGGAACAAAGCCTCTGTGGCCAAGCCTTGGCAAAAGCCAACAAATAAAGCGAGCTTGTCAGAGGCAGAACCATTTCATGGGCAATCTCCTCTAGCTGGGAGTGTGAGGCTGGGGAAGGAGGAGGCAGGCGTGGGTGCAAAAAAGAGCTAAGAGCCCCCGGGACAGGGGTCTGGTGACCCAACGCCAGATACCCAGCTTGGTGCCAGCAGAGCGGGACCTGCCGAAACCCATGATTCAGATGGAAAAGGAAGAGAAGACACCAAAAACTAAGGTCAGTTCCGAAATCTGCCCAGTTGATATTTGTTCTTCTTAGCAGTAAGGACTTGAATGAGAATCACGAAACTCGAGGAACATATATTTTTTCTCCAGGATTTAAAAAAACTGTCATCTTGTACTGAAAGACTACATTCAGTGTGGGTCAGGTCCAACAGCGTTAGCTAGAACTCGGTGGTAAAGGTCACCCGGCACTGGGAAGAAACGTCATCTGAGTGGAGGGCTGGTGGGCAGGCCAGAGGCCACTCCGTCACTGGTCCCCGAGCCTAAAGCCCTGTCCCCAGTTGTGTCTCCCGCCTCCGCCGTTCTGGTCGGCGGCTCGCCTCATGCTAGCAGGGGGCACACCAAACCCTGACACCCCTCCTCTCCTGCTGGGCAGCCAGCGGTACCTGGAACAGAGGGGGGAAGAAACAAAAGGAGAGAAAAGTACAGTCACTTCTCCACGCAGTTGTCCATCCCATCTCCCTTCCTGGGGCTCCCACGGCATCTGTCACATTGAATTACATTCGTCTGTGGCCACGGAGAGGCTGAGGACAATGTCTTATTGAACTTTGCCCTTTTCAGCACTTAGCTCAATGCCCTGACCACAGAAGTCACTCACTTTTTATGTTTTCTTTTTAATTTACTAAGCTTTCGCACTAACTTCACACTCTAACTTTTTTTTCCCTGATTATAGAAGCAATTCGTGCAGGAACAGTATGGAAACAAAAATATTACACCCACGAGCCCAACAACCAGAAAGAACCATCTATATAGCATTTTAGTTTATGTAACTATGGCTCTAACTGGCTCAAAGGATATAAAATAAATTCAGTTCCAAAGGACAAATCTGCAGCCGGCGTGTTTGGGCACCGCCCGGCATCACCATGATGCTGCTGGGTTCTTCGGCGTCCATCAAGGGAGAGCGGAGAAGATAGATTTCTGTCTTGGAATTTGGGCGTGTTTTAAAGTTGATTCATAGTTTGCCCTCCAACTGCAATCTTTCTCTCATAGACGGTGGGAAAGCTGAGGCCCGAAAAGGTTAGCTGATTTCTCACCTTACAAATTAATAAATTAAGTCACAAAACAGCTAAGAAAATGTAAACCCAGGACTCTATGTTCACAATAGTTTTTCTAACTACTTCCCTTCCTTGACTATTAGTAAACTGAGAATGTATTTTAACCTATTCCACTAATCAGATCCTGATGGTTCAATTTTTGTCTTGAAGGCAGAGATCGTGATCTGATACCTCTTTTTAAACCCTTCATGGCACCAAGAGCAAACCACGAGGGGTGACTTGCCCACAGCAGGAAGCCTGCAGAGTTCTACCTAATCATAAAGCATCTTCCTTACACCAGGTGCTGCATGTTTATTTTTAAATGCCTCTCATCTTCACGACTGCCCTAGGAGGTTGGCACTATTACCCCATTTTATAGATGGGAGAACTGAGGCAGAATTGAGCAAAGCTCTTCTAAAGTGACAGACAGGATTCAAACCCACGCAGCCTGACTCTGGAGCTCGTGCCCCACACCACTTCCTACACCTCACACTTCCGCAGGACACACAGCATGAGATTCAGGTGACAACAGTTAGTGACCGGAGTCCTCATGTGTTTACATCAACCCAGTTAGCTGCACGCTCCCTCCCCAAAAAGACAATTAAACCCCTTGTAAACAGAAAAATAACTGTGCACAGAAGAGGATCTATCTACTTTTCTAAGTGGAATGCAAAATAGTGATACGACTTAGAATTCTGTAACTCGCATCCTCCCTTTTAAACAAATACGGTTTTATCATTACATCAACATGTATTTCCAAGCGCTGGTTTCCCAACATTCATGACGTTCTGGCACAATAACATTCCTCCAAAGTATGTAATAAATTGGAAGACTAAAAAAAGGCAACACCAAGGCTGTCTTGCTTTGCTTCTTACTCTGAGACAATATGGAAGCCATCGCCACTGCTTAAACAGATAGTGAAATTAAATGCAAGTAATTAGTATAAAAAGATACCCAATTATACATAATCAACAAAGATTTATGGTAATTTCAAAGCAGTTACTGCTTTTGCAAGGAGCTACATTTTGTCATCTGATCTTTATGCAAAATTTAACAGAAGGGCTTCCACCAACAAGGAAAGCTCAAGTGGAAGGCAGGCTCCAGTGGGCTGTCGATTTTGCCACTAGAATCCCATAGACGTTGTTGCCCACAATTGTGAAATCTCTCCAAGCCATTAAGTCAGAATATGGCCGTTTAAAGTAAAATAGTTCTTGGCTGCCCCCCAAAGCAACAAGTTTTTTTTTTAATGATGCATCTGCCATCCGACTTGATAAACCTAGATCAAAAATCCAAACCTGCTGTTATTGCGTCCTTTGATAATTAGAAAGCAGATTGGTCATTTGTGTTTTTTTTAGCCTGAAGGCAACTCAAGGCTCACAAGAGAAACAAGTTTCTTCTTACGCTCTTAGCGAAAAAAACAAAACAAAACAAAAATACGACAATAGTGTACTTCTCTGTTTGTGTATTGTATTTCACCACAAAAAACCTTCCTCCAACCTATAAAAGTGGGGGGAAGGGGTGCCTACTCAAGTTTACTGCCCTCATTGACCCCCTGGAAGAACGACAAACTGGAAAACATTAAAACGAGCAAGATGTGAAAAGGGTTTTTTGCTTTTTTTTTTAAGCTTCTAAGTGCAAGCTATTATTGCATACGCCCGACTGGAGATTAAGCGTGATTGTCAGGCCGGCTGTGACACCCAGATGGTGATTTCACTTGTCCCTTCTTCGACAGCCTTTTGCTTCACTGACAGAATGGTCACACTACTTGAACGCTTAAGTGTGTCAGCATCTCCGGGGGCTCATCAGAATCCCGCCCCCCGCCCCAACTTCAGGAGCAAGGCTGAGAGCTTGTATTTACTGAGCATCCACTACTGTGCTGCTAACGGTAAACCCCACCTCCTGCAGACCCGTGAGACAGGGCCTCCCCCAAACACACAGACTCGCCAACTAAAGCTCGGGGGATTTACTAAGTCACTTTCCCAACATATGAACTGGCAGATGACGGGAATGGGATTCCAACCGAAGTCTGTCTCGAAACCAAAGCTGTGCCCTTGGCCTCCTCACTTTAGTAAACCCTGCAAACAGAGAAAGAACACGCACATCCTCCCAGGGGGCGGGACTATACAAGCCTCCGGTCTCTCATTTTAACGTTGAAAAGTCCTTTAAACATTCTGGTCTATAACATTGAATATAAAGATGTTTTAAACTGCTAACCAATGAGGCTACTTACCCTCTTACCCCTTCCTCAGCCAAAATCTTGGGTAAAACTGATAACCTGTCACCCTGGCCCCCTGCTGCACACACTGGATCCACACAGGCGCGCCGCCCGCTCTGCAGGGCCCACGGCTCCCCGGGATGCCTGAATCTAGGCTCAGCGGCCCCTGGCTCCGAGGGCTCCAGGAGAAGACCAAGCCTCGGCTTGGAGTGACCTGGGCAAGTCCCTGGCTGGCTCGCATTTCTCCATCAGACTGAGAGGGAAACCTTACCCCTCACAGAGTTTTTATCAGGATGCTGACAAACACGGACAATAAGATGATTATCAGACGAGAGGGGGAAGAAACACTTACAAAAACTGAGGCGTGGATAGAAAATTCCTTCCTCCCAAGTCCATTGGGTATCTGAACATGAGGAAGAAATAAAGATGTCCAACAAGATTTCCAATGAGCTCGTTGATGACCCTGCAAACAGAAAGCCAAATGAGTTTAAAGACATTCAAGCAGTAAAGTGAGACGCAGCAAGTTTTAACTAACAGCAGAGGGAAGAGATCCTTCGTGGCAGCCTGTTTCTGGTCGCTGGGAGTCTGTGACAGCTCGACAGTGAGCCCTTTTATAAAGTCGGAGTGGCACACGCATTCCGAATGAGAAGCAAAATCCATCCTGCTGGACCAGTGGGGCCTGTGCTCTGCAAGGCCAGCTGCCCCTCTGACATCTCTTTCAAGCCCCCGCCCACCCTCAACATATTGTTTTTGCTACTTCCTGCCTCAGGAGCTGGGGCAAGCTGCAAAGCAAGCTTTTGAACGCTTTCAGTCACGAATACCATATTTGCAAAACGTGGGTAAAACTGAAGGCTGGCAAGAGAGAAGCATGGGAGTAAGGAAAGGAGCGATGAAAAACGTCCACTGCCCCGTTCCTGGAACCATGGATCACGTCTCCCTCACCTCTTGGGTCCCTGACTGTAAGACATCACAGAGATCACTCTGGAAGGCTGACCTTCACCTTGTAATCCTAAAATAAACACTGCCCGTCTTCTATCTTCCCATGGCTGACACACAGGCCACTTCAAGGTTTTACAGATCAATTCTCACTGTTACATATCCTTCTCCGCCTCCGCCTGCAACATGATTCCTCTTAGGGACAAATCACCGTCTACAACTGCTCCCAGATTCTGCCCTTCTGGGAGGCGGGGCAGTTTTACCAAGCCCCGGACTTGCTCTAAACAGAATCTGTTTACTCGATTCATTCCCTTCTCCCTATGGATATGCAGCAGAAGTTAGGACCATATAGAGCAAAGATGTCATCGCATGAAGAACTTGCACTATCAAAATCTGTTTAAAAACGTTAAAAATATTTGGCGGTGTAAGAAACAGGAGTTCTTAGAATAACTGCATCTTGAAATCCTCCTTCCAAAATTCTGACTGGATGCATTCGAGATTTTCCTAAGTCTCAGGTCTGATTCCAGACTAGAAATTTGACCCTGTTTGGCCCAAACTTCTATACTATCGAACCACTGACAAAACTTCCCATCTGAGAATCTGTGCATTTCTGTGACTGGTGAGCAGTTTCCAAGGCATTCTGGAAATGCCTTAAGAATTAAAAAAACAGGAATTTTGTGCACAGAGTCGGCTTGGGTAAAATTAGGTCTATATTTGCTCAATCTGGATAGTGAATCCAGAAATAAATATTTATTCAAAAGCACATACATGGAAGCATACTATAACAACAAACAACAACAATAATAAAAAACCATTCACTGTTAAATGTGCTTAAAGCCCTGCAATTTTTTTTATTAGTTTCTGCTTTATAACAAGCCCTGCAATTTTAATCAATTACATCCAAATGAAATAATTTCAAAAGTATAAGGTACCAAGGTATCAACGCTGAGATTCTTTGAAGTGTTATAAAGATTAGAGAAGGAAGATAAAGAATAATGGAAGTCTTCCAAGGGTTAGTTTGCAATTAAATAAATCTAATATCACTTACGAGCCTCCGATGATATAGTTGAATCCAAGGATAACCCAAGGTAAATAACAGGCCTAGGAAAGAATATACACAAACATGAATATACCTACAGAGGATACAGCTGCTAGGGGGCTGAAATGGGGAAGGTTCTATTGAGAAGGGCTTTTATAACACACCATTGTAAAGCAATTATACTCCAATAAAGATGTTTAAAAAATAAATCAATAAATCCTTTGGAAAGTCACTGCAAAAGTTCCCTTTATCAATCTAGCATCATTCCTACTGTTTCAAGCCTTTCTTTCTTTCTTTCTTTCTTTCTTTTATTTATGGCTGCGTTGGGTCTTCGTACTTTCTCTAGTTGCGGCAAGTGGAGGCCACTCTTCGCTGCGGTATGAGGGCTTCTCATTGTCGTGGCTTCTTTTGCTGTGGAGCATGAGCTCTAGGCACACAGGCTTCAGTAGTTGTGGCATGCGGGCTCAGTAGTTGTGGCTCGCAGGCTCTAGAGTACAGGCTCAGTAGTTCTGGTGCACGGGCTTAGTTGCTCCGCGGCATGTGGGATCTTCCCGGACCAGGGCTCAAACCCGTGCCCCTGCACTGGCAGGCAAAGTCCCAATCACTGCGCCACTAGGGAAGCCCTAGCATCATACCTATTCATATATTAGCAATTGGAGACAGAGTACTTTGCCCATAGTTTTCAGATCCAATACATACCCTGCTGAATTATAACAAATAGCTTTAGAAAGGAGATGAGTGTCTGGGACTTCCCTGGTGGCACAGTGGTTAAGACTCCGTGCTCCCAATGCAGGGGACCCAGGTTTGATCTCTGGTCAGGGAACTAGATCCCACATGCATGCCACAACTAAGAAGCCCACATGCCGCAACTAAGGAGCCCACCTGCTGCAACTAAGACCTGGTGCAAGCAAATAAATAAATAAATACTAAAAAAAAAAAAGAAAGCGGATGAGTGTCCTATGGATGCTAATAAAAACATTGTCCATAATAGAGTCACATTAAGATTCCTGCCAGCAAATTGTTACCAATCAGCTATAAAACACCCCATCTTTTTAGGTTCTCCTTTTATATATTTCACAAAATTACTTTGAATCTTTATCACATTACACACTGATCTCTTGAACTAACACTCTCCCAAGTAAGACAGCTCTCCAGATGAATTCAACATGTGAGCCCCTGTAAAAAAAAATTAGCAAACAGAACCCTCCATTAAGTAGGGTTGGGAGACCAGAAGGGGGAGCTCTCACGCCCTGTTTCAACAGCAGAGCCCAAGAGGAAGACAGACTTCTTTCCCTGCAAGGACTCAGCCAATGAAAAGCTTTGTTTACCACACCTCTTGACTTCCTTTTCCTCTTTATATAAAAGCGCTCTCCTTCCCTTGGCACGTAGGGACTTGCTCGTGGCTCACCGTGGTTGCAGACCCCGAAATACAGTTCTCTACTCATCCCAAGTAAACCCATCTTTGCTGCAGAAGTATCTGGCAGCCTATTTACTTGAGGTCAACACCCCTTACCAGTTTCAAGACATCATACTAAGAGCTAAGGGCATTGCAAAAAACATCGCAAACTGGTAAAGAAAGGGTTACACATCAATAACTTGAAGGCAGAATGTGGTGAGTACTGTAAGAACACAAAGTATTGCAGAAGCCCAAAGGCAAGACCAATTCCAGGGAGGAGAGGCAGGAAATATGTTTAGTCCCCCACTCAGATTAAGAATGGGCAGGATTCACATGAGAAAGAAAATAAAAAAGATGTTACAGGTGGAAAGTTGTGAGAGAAGGCAGAAAGGGAAGCGTTTTGGGGGGAAAAACCAATCTGTTTCAGCTTAAGTGTAAAATACATAACAGGCAATGATAAGAACAGACTAAAAGAGAGGGACACATGAGGGTCCTTCCTCCCCTCCCCCTACCACACACACATACAGGAGATCCCTCAGGACACATGCCTAAAGGGCCTGAGCTCCAGAGGGAGTGAGAAGTAATAGTCAGCAAAGGACTCAGGGCTGGCTAAAGAAATCCAGGGGGCTGAGGAGGGGAGAAGGGGCTTGCCTACGGTTTACTGCTCTGCAGTGACCTCTTCTGCACGTGTCAGAAAGTACATCTCTGGGCTGAAGAGAGGGATTTCTGCAAAGACAAATGAAAAGGAAATTCTCCCAGCTAGGTTAGAGTACCTTAAATCGTGTTCCAAACCAAAATGATACAATCATGTCTCTGTTCAGCTGGGCCCAGACATAAAGTACTGACATGATCAGAGGGATCATCAGCAACTGCAAAGGAAACGAACACGTAAAGGCTCCGGAGGCACTTAAAACAGAGGCTTCGTGTAAACCTACCTTTCTTTGCTTTTTAACCTCTCCCCTCCAAATAAATTCTCCCATGGTTATTCAAAAAGCAGAAAGAAATTCAACTCATCAGAATTACTTAATCATGCAATGCATGCTTTAAAATCCTCTAATAAAATACAACACAATTATATTATTTGGGATGGATTCAGAAATATCAGGGTCAAGCTCTGTTACTTGGAAAAAGTATGCAATAAAGCTTTACTTACCATGTATTCTCAATTTTTAAAAAATACATATCCACATACATGAACAGAAAATACTGGATGACCATCGTTCTCAACGTTCATACATAATACAGAAGCCAGGCATGAGCAAGGACAGTAATGATTTAGGTAACTCACGTAAGAGCTTCAAAATACCATATAATTAACCACGCAGTTAATGCAATTTAAACTTCTGTCAAAGGTCATTAACAGTAAATCTGAAACACATGAAAGGCCAAATAGTTTCAAGGGACACTTACCTGCATATCCATTGCTAAGCCAGTAATCTTGGTTTGTAAAGTTAA
The DNA here is from genome assembly GCF_964341445.2 of Mesoplodon mirus. NCBI lineage: Eukaryota > Metazoa > Chordata > Mammalia > Artiodactyla > Ziphiidae > Mesoplodon > Mesoplodon mirus. The sequence continues at coordinate 15,975,765 of NC_138992.1, read as the reverse complement.
AGATCAGACACAAATAAAGCATTCTACACCTAATATAAGTTCATTTCATTCCAGTTTTCTGAAGGAAAACACTTTTCTACAGTTCAGGTTGCTTAAAACACCCCGGAACACAAAGGTATCTAATAATCTTCACTGGGAACACGCTATTAAACTATCCGATGCCGAGGAAATAGTAGAAATTAACTGCTTTGGCACATGACTCAGTTTGGTTGCTTGTGTCCTCCGTGCCATGCCCCTGTATTTTAGCATCTCTCCTTCAGTTAGGAGATGGAGGGGCATGTGAAACATGCCTCTGAAACAAATAATGCGTCTGCTCACATTCAGGGCTCCCCAGCACAGGTGAAGTCCAAAACAATCTTTTTATCTTCCCTTAAAGGAAGGAAAGGGCATCCAGAGCGCCACAATTTTCTGGCTCTTGGCCAAGTTTCAATGGACACTAAACCCCAAAGCCATTCTGAGCTCACCAACTGTGCACAGGACTTGAGCCACCAAGCCCCTTCTGCTGCTCTCACAATCTGTAGAGGTCTGCAGCCGCAAGGCTGCTGACAGCTGTGGTTGACACAGAGCAAGCAGAGAGGCATGCTGTGTCCTTTCCCAGAGCCAGGCACTTACAGAGGGACCGAATTACCATTTAGGACCTCGAGACAAAGACAGCACTAAAGTAGGAAAGGATGCTGGTTGTAAATTAATTTTCTGATAAGGACCACAGCTTTCAAAAGCTGTCTCATGGCACGGAATCTCTCTGTGCTGCAGTCAACAAGCTGCCACACACCAGAACACAGAGAACTGGGAACAAGAAGAGGGAACAGTAATAAAACTCAACCAAACGTGGAAAAACCCCACAAAGGCAATGGTAGGGGAACGCATCGCTCCACGGCTATGTGATTCACTACCGCTTTTGACAAGAACCTTCATGATTCTTAACTATTAACTACAGTAAACAAAGATGCAAATACTATCACTTAAAATGTTATGCAGATTACTGCCCATTTCTCCAAACCTGAAAAAAAAAACTGGTTATTTCTGGCCCAAAATGACAGACGGAAGGATACCACGATGCAAATCCAGTTGAAGAGGAGCATGAATAAATAGTCTGCTGGCCTCCCATCAAACGCTCCTGGAAACAACAATAAGCCAAATGTCATGGTTCAGAATTTCGGAACAAAGAAACTTCTATGTTGAGAAGTACTTCAAAAAATTGTAGAGAAAACAAAAAATGAGAGTATTTTAAAACCACTCCTTGGAAGTAAAAGAAAAAATTTTTAATATATAAAACCGTGTCCACAATTAAGCCCTAAAGTAAAGCTGCCCGGGTATCAAGGCTAATAATCTGTGTTCTCCTAACTGAATTCCAGTCCGTAACATGCTCTGCTCAACTAGCACGAGCCAGAAGAAACCCAAAGGGAGGACAGTCAGGTCCACAGCTACTGAGACCCCATCCGCTGAAGCCCCTCACAGCCTGCTGGCCTTTCCTTCATGGCTCTCATCATGAGATGGAGACCCGTTCCTGATTACCTGGTTAATCCTTTCTCCCTCCACTAGACCATAAGCTCGGTCAGGGGAGGAACCATGTCCGTGCTGCCTACCACTGTGCCTCCTCTACACAACTAGGCTGGGAAGCAATTACTGTTGTTATGACTGGAGACACGCGCACGCGCGCACACACACGCACACACACACATGCACATACACATGCGCGCACACACGCACATGCACACACACGCACGTGCGCTACCACTCAGTCCGGCACTGGGCCTACCAAGAGGATTCGGTCTCCGTCTTCCAGGACCTCACATTCTAGCAAAGGAAAACAATGGTAGTGGAATAGGGGGCAGCCACACCTTTCCATGGCCTTGACTCTTCCTACCATATCTGTGAGGGACAACGGAAAGACCTACACCCTCTTTTTGCAGATGAGGAAGTATAGTTGCATGACCAAAGTCACATGGCTTTTAGAAGCAGAGTGAAGTCTAATTACTAGTTTAGTGTTCTTTCTGCTATGCCACATACTGGGCTTTGTCTCATTACTGGGCAGAACAATCAACATTGGCCCAGCTCTCCCTTCTAAGGATGATCCTCATGCCTCCAGCTGCACAACTAGGAGAGGGGCGGAGAAAAGAACAAATGACTGTAAGTTCCCTCTATCTCCAACGGTTACTTCTCCCACACACACACCCCATCACAATTACATGATATATATAGTCCATTAAAAAAAAATAATCCTGGGCTTCCCTGGTGGCGCAGTGGTTGAGAGTCTGCCTGCCGATGCAGGGGACACAGGTTCGTGCCCCGGTCCGGGAAGATCCCACATGCCGCAGAGCGGCTGGGCCCGTGAGCCATGGCTGCTGAGCCTGCGCATCCGGAGCACAGGTTCCGCAACAGGAGAGGCCACAACGGTGAGAGGCCCGCGTACCGCCAAAAAAAAAAAAAGACTGGCTATGGGATAACTGTTAAAGATGAGTGATGATTAAAAGGGGCTCATACTGACACATGCTACAACATGATGAACCTCAAAAATATTATGCTAAGTGAAAGAAGCCAGTCACAGAAGGACACATAAAATGTCCCAAATGGGCAAATCCATACACAAAGTAGATGAGTGGTTGCCAGGGGCTAGGAGGAGCGGGAGGGAGAATGGAGACTGCTGGCTTGGGTTTTTTGCGGGGTGATGAAAATGTCTGGAATTAGTGGTGATGGTTGCACAACTTTGTGAAGATACTAAAGACCACTGGATTGTACACTTTAAAATGGTTAAAATGAGGAACTTTATGTTAGGTGAGTTTTCTCTCAATGAAAAGGAAAAAAAATAAAGAGGTTCATTAACCTTTCTCTCTACTTTTGTATATGTTTGAAAATGCCCCGTAATACAATTTTTAACAAGTGGTCACGGATCATCCACATTTAATCTGGAGTTTACTACTGATATAAAAAAAAAATTCCTCCCACAGCTTAACCCTCAATTAAATCTTATCAGAGGGGTAGAATGTTAAGCAAGCTGGCAAGGAGAATGAATGTCATATGTTCTGGTAGATGTAAGGATCCAATCCCTGGTGTGGTGGTCAGAGTCCTGGTTGTCAGCTTCACCTCAGCCAAGTCACTTTACTTCCTTGCATCTCCTGTTCTTCCTTTATAAAACTAAGGGAATGGGCTAGGTCCCTTCCAGAAGTAATAGTCTATTACCCAAAACTTTGTATCAACACGGTGATTTCCCTCTTCTTAAAAAGCACCTAACAGCAAATGCCAATTGAAGGAAAAATGATATTTGACACCAAATGTCCAACCTTCTATATCCCTGCAGTTGTGAGACGGATTCACAATTCTCAAGCATATGAGCACTGACTTAGATTTAAGGGTGGCTCAGAATTTTCTATCCTGAGCTAACAGCCATCAGGTTTCTAGTCTCTGAAGTCAGACAACATTTTCAAAATCATTTAGGCTTTGCCAAGTTATATTTTGACACAGCAGTCTATCAAGATATTGCTTCTCAGTATAAGTAACTCAGAAAAGCATATAAGGTATTGTAGAAAATAAATAACAATTCAGTAAGAAAGTTTTAAGAATTTTATAGCTTATCGATATAGGTAGTCATATCTGAAAAACTACCATGCTATTAAAATCCTGGCTATATATTTTTTAAAAGTTGAGTGCTTCATATTGAGTATAAATGCTCTAACACAGTGAATAATAATTTAAAAAAAAAAAAAAAAGAGAGGGACTCCCCTGGTGGTGCAGTGGTTAAGAATCCGCCTGCTAATGCAGGGGACACAGGTTCGATCCCTCGTCCAGGAAGATCCCACATGCCACGGAGCAACTAAGCCCATGCACCACAACTACTGAGCCTGTGCTCTAGAGCCCGCGAGCCACAACTACTGAGCCTGTGTGCCACAACTACTGAAGCCCGTGCACCTAGAGCCCGTGCTCCACAACAAGAGAAGCCGCCGCAATGAGAAGCCCGCTCACCGCAACTAGAGAAAGCCCATGCGCAGCAACGAAGACCCAATGCAAACAAAACTAAATAAATAAATTTATTTTTTTTAAATTGTTTTTAAAGTTGCATGTTTCAATTACAGAGACTAAGTCTAGGTTTTTACTTGCATAAAGTAGTGTTTTTCAACCCCAATTCAGGAGATATATACACTTCAGCCCAATTGTGCTTTAAAAAACAGGGACTGCTGTGTGACAGAAATGAGGGAGACGTCACATGAAGTGAGAGGCACACACAGGAGATGGACAAGATGTGTAAATCTCTGCTCTTGTATTTTTTTCACCTATAAAATGGTGACACTGCTGCTTACATCTCATGATGATGCTGTGAGAATTAAAAAACGAATAATCTAAGCGCCTAGTAGACTCCTGGCACAGTCACTACTTACTGCGCATTTACACCATTATGTCATTTCTTTATATATGCCATCTGCCCTCAAAATTCCTCCAATAAGTAAATACATGGATTAGTAAATTAGACAGAAACAATACTTAAAACAACCACAGATAACATACCTGTTTCGAGTCGTGTAGAGTACTGATATAAGAAATATAAATTGACCAAATAAAGAAATCCAGTTCCTGGACCCACAGGGAAATAAAAGGTGGCAGTAATCGGCCTCCAAATCTGTCCAGATCAAAATAAACACGGCTGTTAGTTTCTCTAAGCTGGGTGGTTTTTTTTTTTCTTTTAACTAAACAAAATTAACCCTTGAAAAACATTCTCCTCAGTGATGAGAGCTACCAAATGGACATCACCAATATAATTCAAGAAAACTGAAGAAAAGTTCATATTAGCTACAGTGACTTCAATGTGCAAGTCAATGGAATGAGATGGCATCATAATATAAACAATAAATATTTCTAAGCAAGTTGAAAAAAATCATCACTAAAGACATATATGGTTAATCTTTACTGGGATCAGGCTTATAGTTATGCCTATCAAAAATGAATTACAGTATAACTGAATCACTTTGCTGTACACCTGAAACATTGTAAATCAACTACAGTGGGAAAAAAAAAGAAAAAGAAAAAAGATTTATAAAGATAATTTCCAACAGCACAGTAATTATCTCTATTTAGGAAAAGAATACACTGGGATGACAAACCTTGTCAAAATAATGTCATATTCAAAAGGTAGAAGTAAAATAGGAACTTTCCATTCAAATCAATGTGCTATTTAGGCAATATGGATACATAACTTAAAAATATTACCTTCCCCCCAAAAAACTACAGAAAGGTCTACAGTGAGAAGTAAGCCTCCCTCCTGACCCTCAGTCTCCCAGCTCCTTTTCCAACAAGAATGGATCCATTTATTGTGTTTCTTTCGAGAAACAATCATTTCTATTACTATTATTCCTCCCTTTTCATCCTAACTTACCTTGCACTGTTCTATACCTTGTTTCACTCCCTTGAAAAAAAATTTTTATAGGCTTCATAATATTCCTTCTGTGTGGATGTCCAAACTTCACTGAAACTATTACAATGCTACAATGAATATTCTTGAATATCCTCTTTATACATGTACACATAGGATAAGTTCCTGTGAGTCAACCTGCTGGATCAAACATTTGCATTTAATTTCAGCAGATATTGCCAAATGCCTACAAAAATGTTTAACCAATTTATACTTCCTCCTAAAATGGAGATTAATGTCTGTCTTCTCTCCACAGCCTCACCATTTAGTGTATTTCACAGTCACCAAGCATGTTTCTAAAACTTCAGCATATTCTTTCTTCATTTTTCTACTCAATTTGCATTTCCTTACATATTATGGAAACTGCCCTTTCTCACTGTTGCAATTATTTTCTGGTCTGTCATTAGTCTTATGCTTTTGTGGTGTTTTTGCCATATAAAATGAAATGTAAAAGTTTAATTTTTATATAGGCAAATGTATCCATCATGTATCATGTTTATACAAGTACTTCTCCCCTCCAAGAATGTAATAGTGCTCCCAGTTGTACTGTAGTTTATGTAAGAAGTGAGAAAGAGGGTCAACTTATTTTTCTAGACGGTCACTAGTTTTCCCAATACTATTTACAGAGTGACCCATCTTCTCTCCATTGATCTGAAAAACTACTTTCATCATATATTGATTCCCTTTTATAGGGAAGTCTACTTTTAGACTATTCTGTTTAGAATCGAATTCCAATACCAATACCAAGCTATTTTAATTTCTAGTTTTATAATGTGTTTTCTTATCTGGTAAAGTTATATAATTAAATAATCCCCCTCCTGTTTTTCTTCCACATATGTCACAATCTTCTTGGCTAGTCTCCATATTACTTTTCTAAACGAACGAGAACCAACACCTTTCTTATTTCAATGTGATAAAGACACAGTTTCCAGCCAGAAAGAAGTCTTTCATACCTTTCTATTGAGCTTTCGATTTCTATCTTTTTTATACCCAACCACCAAAGCTGAATTATCTAATTGTTTGTGATATTTGAAAACTGGGCCTCTTGCACTTTCCAAGTATACAACTCTACCTGTAAATAAAATTTTGTATCTTCTTCTTGCCTAATTTACTGGCTAACACCTCCAGGATAATGTTAAGTTATAGAGGTTGAAGAAGATGGCCTTCCCAGACTTGGAAATGCCAACATAATGCTGGCTTTTGTCTTGAGAGCTGTGTGTCTTATCGCATGAGTGTGAAAGACATGGTCCCTACATCAAGGAGGTCTCGATAATGGGGAGTCTGTCCAAAGAAGCAAGAGTAGGCACAGGAAGGGGAACTTCTGGTCTTGGAAAAATGAGTACAAAGTCCCAAAGAACTGCAAGAGCACAAGGATGAATGGGTATTGCTAACGATTTGGGTGTGGCTAGAATGGCGGGCATTAGTTGTGGGGCTGGCCAGGCACAGCTGGCAAGTCAGGTTCTCCAAGTATAGAACTGTAACCCTCAGAGCTTAATTCCCTGTGGAGGAGAATGCACTTCACATACCCCAAAAGTCACTTCCAACAACCTTGAACTAAACCAGTAAAACAAAATAGGTTAAAATTCATTTTGGTTTATTCACAATTTTATCTCAGAAACAGCTGAGCCTGATGGAAGGAGCACTGGAAAGGATTTGAGAAGACAGAGATTTCAGTAGGGGCTTACAAGTCATCAGTCCTGAGTCTCAATTTCCATTTGTAAAAGAGGAATGATATACTAATACTTGCTCCATTTTGGTTAATGGTTAAAAAAAAATATAGTGTACTATTATGCTCATTTACATGTCCTAACTCAGAGGGTAGATTGTATAGATGAGGAAGCAGAATGAGAAAAGGCCAAATAATAGCCAGTAAGTGGCTGAGCTAGAATTTTGTCCCAGACAGCCTGACTCCAGAGTTTATAATACTAATAAGCCCCTATTTTTACAGTGCCTCTCACAAGTGACATCATTACTATGAGATATAATTAAAATCAGTAAAAATTTTTAGTACTACTATACTACTTGTATAGTCCTGAAATGAACTGAGCGTAAGCTCACAAATTCACTCTCCTTGCTTAAAAAAAAGCATTGGGGGTAAAAGACCAGAAGCAAGCAAGCTGTGGCCCTGGCTCGGGGCCTTGGAAAAGTCTGGACCTTTGAGCTTGCATCTTCATCTACCCAGTAACATCTGTCCTTTGACTCCCGCCTTCCTCATCTCACAGATTTTGTAAAAGGTTGGAATTAAGAAAGCAGATTAAAAAGGTGCTTTGTAAAAAAAATTTGTGTGGGCATACAATTATTACAATCTTTTAGGAGACATGTGCTGACCTGGTTTTTACAAATTCACATTTCGAACTCCCCCCAGACTCCTCTAAGTTACTCCAGGCCTGATTTTGGAAAAGAAACCTCGGGGGGTTTTCTGACTACATTTTTCACTAACACTTGATGCCACGATGCTATTTTTAGCCACTGTGTGCACCTGTGCTTTGGAAATCAGTGTCTGTCAAAATACCGCACACTTCTTTTCCCAGTTCATTAAGCTTACCCTTGAGTTATACTTGCTCTCACTGATCTAAGGGGCTTAGTATTAGTAAAATTGTAATCTGAAAACACCAGGAGATAGCTCATCTCTTCAGAGGGACACAGTGTAATATATTTCTGAAATCCCCCTTGAAGGTAACCAACTAAATCCCTTCCTCTCCTCTGATACGTAGATAGTTAGGGTAAGGAAATGGCTTTATTTTCAGGGCTGGGAGTGGTGAAGGCCTAGAAAGCCTGCACTGATCCCTAAGAAGCAGCCAGGGGCAGTGCAAAGAGCCTGGGACTTGCAGGCAAGCATCTCACTTTAACCCCACAGCAATCTCAAGGCCGGAAGCATAATCACCCACCTTTTGCGCGAGGAAACCTGGGCCCTCATTAGAGCTGAGGTAACCTGCCCAGAGTTCCTCACTTAACAAGAGCAAGAAGCCCACGTGCTCCCTGGCGCAGAGGCCTTCAAAGAAACGTCAGACACTGTTCGTCAGCTGCAAGTCCAACAACTTCTGTTGAGTGTTTAGTTCAACCATCCTTGAACGAAAATCTCCCAAACAACGTGCTACTGAAATCATTACACATGCCACCCAGAGTCTAGGGCAGGTCTTTTTAACTATCAAAAACAAAGATTTTTCTGCAACAATACAGACTGGTTGATTTGGAGTTAAAGAAAGTCTGCCTGGGTCAACGAGCAAGTAAGAAAGAAGGGCACCCATGTGCCAAACGCTGATGTTAGCAAACTCTGGCTTTTCTCTCTCTCTCTTTTTTTTTTTTTTTTTGGCAGGGGGTGGCGGTCTGGGGGAGAGGAACCGGGGGGTGGGGCTGGGGGGACACCAGACAGGCAAGAAAATCAAATGAAAGGCACTCAGTCTCAACTGAGGACGTTAAACCAGCTATTAGGAGCCACCAATTCTACTCCTAGATACGTTTGCATACCTGTGTTCACCAAGACGTGTTCCAGAATGTTCACAGCAGCACTACGCATTCTAGCCAAAGCTAGAACTACCCAAAAAGCCCGTTACCAGCAGAAAGGGTAAATAAATGGTGGTCTGTTCACACAAGGGAACAATACTAGGATGAGCAATCTATAACCACATGCAACAATGTGGGTGACTCTCAAACTGCTGAAAAGAGGCTAGACACAAAAAAATACATATTGTGTAATTTCATTTATAGAAAAGTAAGAAAACTGGCAAAAACCATCTATGGTATTAAAAGTCAAGATAGTAGTTACCCTTGCAGTGGGTAGTGACCAGAAGGGAGAAGTAGGAAGGTTTGGGGGATGCTGGCTGTGTCTCGATCTGGTGGCTGGTTATATACTGATGTTCAATTTTTGAAAATTCAACAAGCTATAAATATATAATACATACACTTTCCTGCTTGTATACTGCTACTCAACAAAAAGTTTAAAAATGAAGCTATGGGCTCACCCTTAGCTACAGACCACAGCAGAACTGTCTTATGTGGACAGGATTGCAAAGGGAAGGTTTTAAAGCTGTACACACCAGAACACTTGCCATAAAGTCCTAAATCCAAACCCTGAGGCTACTTCTATGCTCAGCCCACAGACCAAGTTCATTCCCCTTCCAGTTACGGGTCTATATGACTCTCCTTCCCACCACACTCAGAAGAGCCTGCTAGGGTTGCTGTCATTAGGCTAAATGTGATGACATGAGCAAAAGCTTGGCAAGCGTAAGCACCAGGCCTGATCACAGACTTGCTTGGTGCCGTTTCTTTTTGTTCCCGGAAACAAATTAGAGAAACTGAGAGTACGTATCTTCCCATTTCTAGTCAGGACGCCTTTAGTGGGACAAAAAGAAGGATAATAATCCAGCAGTTACGTTTTAATTTCAATTACAAATTAAAATTAGAATATTACTGCCCAAGGAGAGAAGGCAGCAATGGCAGGAATTATTATTGACTAATAAGTAAAAATAGGCACAATTTTTTTAATAGATTATCTACCCGATTATTTACTGGGCACTTTACATTTTTTAAGTTTTTATATAATAGAGGCGTGAAGTAGGTAACATTTCTCCTCAGTTTGAAGCTATTCATTTTCGTGTTCCTGAAATTCGGACGTGCCTTACAGCCAATAGATTCATTTAATGTAATGTGTACTTTCCTCCCCTTCCAAAAAATTGTAGTAAATTAAAGGAGCATCTTATGACCAATGGAGTTACAACACAGTTAACTCTTAGAACAGAGTTAATATGGTATTAAATTATCCCCACTTTTAGGTGGAGAAATTGAGGCTCAGAAAAGATAAACAGCTTGCCTGAGGGCATACAGCTTGCAAGGGGGCTAAGCCAGGCCTGGAGACCATGACTCAACTACTTGAAATCCCACAGTCTTTCTACTCTAATAGAAAAGGAACAATAATTTGCTACGACTGGTTTGAAAGAAATCACCCTCAAGAATGTTTTGTTAAACACTTAACTATGTGTTTTGGTAGGTAGGAGGCAAAGGAGTAAAACGAGCGCTTAGAACTATCTTGAACTCACCAAAATAGAAACTGAAACTGCAGCTGTCTATCAACTGGGGTAACACTGACCTCGGGATGTTTATGGGGGTTAAGTGACGTATCATATGGAGAAGCCCAACACAGATGTAAGGCAGTGATGTTATTTTGTCCAAAGAAACAAAATCTCCCGTGCAGGCAGCCCTGGGAGACATAATCTCAGAAACCACGAGGGCCGCAGCAAAGTGCAGCCTCTCTTCTAGTTAATCAGGGACCAATATGGAGACATTTCATCACTGTGGACTATCTGATCAATGAGTCTTAAATGTGAGGGATGAGGAACTTTACGCAACAGTGGAGTGAGTCTTAACATACACCTACGCCTTTCCACTTACCCAAACTAAGGAAATAACATTTTAAACTTTAGAGTTCCAAACCAACAAGCTACTCAGAGGAAACCCACAGATAAGGAGGAAAATAACTTTTGTCACTTCCAGCATGAATCCACAACTCTAAATTCATCATCTCCAAGTTGTCCAAAGATGCAGCTTTTAAGGAAAAGAGGAGCCTCCAGCAGAAAGCACACCACAGGCTGTGTGTCCTCACCCATCAGCCTCTCAGATGCAGTTTTTCCTTTAACTGCTTCATTTGCAAATGGTGGGTCTGACAGCTAAACCTGTCCAGAAAGAGCAGGAGTCAGAGTAGCAGAAAGAAAGTATAGATACTGGTCTCTCCACACCTGGGCAGTGGGCACACTGTCCTGCCTTCTACCAGCAGCTTCTCCCCCGTTTCAGGATAACAAGCCCACAAGAAACAATGCAAGGAAGATGGGAAAATTATGGAAGGTGTGACATGAATGATGACCTTTCTAATCAGTTCACCACTTTTAATATTATACACATGTAGGCTATTAGAAAGACTTATTTTTACTAAGCTGACTTCAGAAACAAGCAAGATTTTGCAAGGAAGGCCAAAGAGCCGGTTTTGATCAGGACCTTCTCATTTACGGCCACTGACGATTTACAATCATTTATGACCACTGCTCCTCAGGCACCGCATTTCCTAACGTGCCACCGGGCACAAAGTGCACAACATTCACTGCAACAAATATTTTACCAAAGCAAATAGAAAAGAGTCTGCAATTCTGGATGCACACCCAGATCATATTCTAATATCCAACAGCCTACTTAACTTCTCCACCTGGATGCCTAAAAAGCCTCTCTGGACTTAATATGGTCAAAATGTAACTCTTTATCGATACCTTTCTCCACCCCCAAACCTGAGCCTCCCTAAACATTCCCAATCTCAGAAAAGAGCTGCACCAGGCACTCCACTGCTCCTGTGAAAACGGGGACATCCTCAAGTCCCGCCCCTTCACACATTTCACCCTTCACATCCATGAAGCTGCAGTGTAGTCCACTCCAACTCCCAAATCTATCCACTTCTATCTTCACAGCCACTCTGGTCCAAACCACCATCCCTCTTGCCCTCTAACTTGACTCATCTCTCTGATCCTGTTACCTAGCCCACCCTTTCCCCCATTCACATACCAAGTCCATCCCACAGAGTAGCCAAGGCAATTTTTCAGTCCTTTGTTCAAAAGGCTCTGAAGCCTTTCTAGTGCCTTCAAATTAAAGTTCAAACCACAAAGCCCTATACAATCTAGCCCCAGCCTACCTTTCCACTTTCACTGTATTGCACTCACCCCTGGCTATCTCTCCGTCCTCAACTACGAATCCTCATCCCTACAGCTGACTCTGTACTAACTATCCAGTCTTCTTTCCGTTTCCAATTCCTGCCTCTAAGCCTTTCACTTATTATTCCTTCTTCTTGGAAGACTGTCCCCAGAGCCAGATCTTCCCAAAGCTGGCTCCTCATCATTCCGATTTCAGTGCAAATATCTTCTCTGAGGCCTTTCTGGAACACTCCATCAAAGTCACACACGCCTCTCTTACTTTCTTCATGTGAGCTGGGACTTTTTCTGTACTATTCACTATTGTACCCAATTATTTCCATGCATTCAACCCATATATAAGCACCTGCTATAGGCCAAACACTTATCTAGGTAACAAAGACAGTGGTAAACAGACAAGGGGCTCTCATGGAGCTTTATTCTCTGAAGGGAAGCAGGCTGACAAACATCAAGGGGATATGTAACCAAGAAAAATTAAGGATAAGGGAGACAGAGTGAAGGAGAGGTACTATTTTACGTAGGGCAATCATATAAGGCCGTGCCAATAAGGTGGCATTTGGGCAGACTTGAAGGAGGTAATGAGATAAACCACGGTTATCGTCCTCAAGCAGAGAAATAACATGTGCAAAGAGCCTGAGCAGGGATGGAGTTAGGTGCTGAAGAAACAGAAAGGATTCCACTGTGAAGCCTAATATACAAGGTGGAAAGCAGTAGGAGATGAGGTCAGAGAGGTAGTAAGGGGCTTGCAGGCCACTGAAAGGACCTGAGCTTTACTCATCCAGTGGAGAAGACATTAAAAGGTTCTGGGCAGAAGACTGCCAGGATGCGATTTATGTTTTAAAAGGGTCACTCTAGCTGTCTAGAGAAAAGATCGAAAGGAACAAGGCTGCTATGATAATGGCTTGCAATAGAGAATGAAAAGGGACTGCATTCTGGATATTTGTCTAAAGTAAACAGAATTTGCTAACAGACTGTGGGATGTGAGAGAAGAAGTCAGGGATGAGTCCATGACTTTTAGGTTGAGCTCCTGTCATAATGGAATTGCTATTTACTTCTAGGGAAAGGGGTACTGTTTTGGACACATTACGTCTGAGATGTCTATGAGTCATCTAAGTGGTAATTTCAAGTATACGGTTGGATGTACAAGTCTGGAAGTGAGACAGATCTGGACTGAAAATATGTATATTTGTATTTGAGAATCGTCAGTTTGTAGAAATTATATAAAGCCATGAAGCCACATAAGATCACCCACAGCTAGGGAGAATATGGAAAAGAGGTCTTGGGGTACATCACAATATTTAAGGATCAGGAACATGGGGAACCAGCAAAGAAAACTAAGAAACAGCCAGTGAGGAGAGGGAAGACAAGAGTGTGTTACCCACAGTCCAAACAACGTGTTGAAATTAATGTCAGATCTTAGTATCCGACCTGCCACTGATTAAAGATTTAAATCACTGAATCCGGCGAATAAAGATAACCTCCAGAAAACTAATATTCTCTTGCCAGGAATGTTACTCTGGACTGTTTCCTTCATGCTTCAAAAAATAAGGACTTCCATTTCAGGAGCAATTTACTCTTTACTCACTCCTTCACAAATACAACTACTACCTGCCAGATACTAGATCAGGATCTGGGATGCACACAAATAAACTCACTCTTTGCACCTCGGGCTTCAAATCACTCCTACTGGGAAGAAACTCCATTAACATAAAAAGAACTCAGCTGGTAGTTGAGCAAGGCGACGTCCACATGCCATCCACTTGGGTGGCAGAGGGAGGTCAGAGGGCAGCTGCTCCAGGTGGCCCCAGGTTGCTACTCACTGGCGTCCAATAGATGGACAACTATCAGACTTACCTTCCCAATGCCGCCTTCTCCGAGTACGGAGGGCGGGGAGCACAATTTTAATGGAAGGACGAAATCAATCCCTTCCCACCGGGCCAAACCGTGTTGTCTCCCTCTACGTCTCCAGCTACCCAGGCCCACGCTCAAACCCCTTGGCCTCCACCCCACCCCCTGGCCACAGGACCCCGCCCTAAACCGCTGGAGCCACCGCACTACAAGTCCCACCAGGCACCGCGCGTCCGCAACCGGCCGGTCTACGCTCCGCCGCTGAGGGGCCACCTGGGGCCTGTAGTCTCCACTTCCCCAGTCGCCCGTCAGTACCTGGAAGCGATAGAGGAAGGCTTCGGGCCAGAGGAAGAAATAGGCCGGGCTGATGAGACCGAGTTTGCCGACTAAGGGCACCGCGACGGTGGCGGCGAACCAATAGCGCGTGATGGCCGGGATGCTCCTGAACCAGTCCCCGATGTCCGACATCTTCGCCTCTTCGGTGGCCGGGATGTGCAAAGCCGCCCGACTCCCGTCCCGGCCCCCTCACGACGCGGTCCGCTGGGCGAGTGGAAGGTGTCGAGGCGGAAGCCGCCACAGCCCCGTTGCAGAACGCGGAGGCCGGCAGACGTGGCGCCACCGAATTCGGACGAGCGAGGGAGAATTCGGAAGCGAAACTTGCCCTTCCGGCGGCCGCCGACGACGTTGACAAGAAGTGCCGCCGCTTAAAGGGCGAGCACCGTTTTTACCACTGGGCAGAAGCTCGGTGGTTCGGAGGCTGGAGGGCGAGGGACGGGTCCAGGCGGGGCCAACAACACGACTGGTGGGGAACAGTGGTTGCCAGGAGCAACGACAGATACTCCAGCCAATAGCGAGGGTGAACGCACTCTACCCAGTTCCTGCCGGATTTATAGTCCAGGTGGTTCCACTTGGAGGGTGTTTAAAGGGGAAGGAGGAAAATAAAGTACAATGTAGCCCCTCAATTGTCCATTCTTTCCACAAATGTTTATTGAGGGCTTAGTAAATGCGAGACAGGGTTTTAGACTCTGGAGGTTGCAGCTATCAGAGCTGTTGTGGTACCTTCTCTCCTGGAGCTTCCATACAAAGATAGGGAGGTAATGAACAAATAATTGAATAATTTCAAGAGAGTGGTAAGAAAAATAAGGAAGATAAGTTAGGATAGTGGGAATAGAGTGATGGGGTGGGAGTGCAGAAGTGTGGGGAGAGGTGGCCGCTTTCGATGAGAAAGGTCAGGGAGAAGCTGGAGGAGGTGATCTTTGAGCTGAGCCCCCCCCACACACACACACACAGATCTGGGGAGTTTTCCACACAGAGAAAACAGCCACTCTGCACACACAAAATGTTGCCTGCCATTTCAGTAAACAAAGAATGTTGACTTCTATTCCAGTAAACAGGGAATGTTGCCTGCCATCAGGCCCTTAGCCACTGCAGACACCCAGATGGTGTGCCCTAAGGAGAATTCAGGGTAGAGAAAAACAGGATACTGGCCCTAAATAGTTAAGGTGCATATCTAAGGAATAATTTCAATGAGCCAGATTATTGCACCTTCCCATACATAGAAAAGCACTAAAATCATTACCTTGAGATGTCTGTTTTTGCAATTAGCAGTAATCTTTTGACATTTGACTACATGGTTTTTTTGTTTGTTTCAGCAAAAACTCCTATATATCTTGGCTTCTCCCTTACCTCTTTGGAGCAGTTTCTCAGAGCTATCTGAGAGGCTATGTCCTGGGCTATAGTCCTCAGTAAATTCCTCGAATAAAATTTAGCTCACAACTTTTAGGTTATGTGGTTTTTCTTCAGTCAACAACTCCAACTGGCTTGCAATTTGGAGGAACTGAAAGCAGAAATGATCATGACTCAATCTAGTTTGTTGGGTAGGACCTAAGTTACAAGTAGACGAAAATCCCTCTTGTTTTTAAAAGAATCTATCAAAGGATAGAGTAGAACTTTTCCTGTTGTCTTTAGATATAGGACTGTTGGGCTGCACCCTGCAGGCCTGCAAGCCCTGCACTTGCCCAGCTTCAAGACCAAAGAAAGAGCCCAGAGTCAGCCACAGAGACATCAAAGGTTTAATGGATAGGGGGAGCTTACACATCTGAAGCAAGGTTCTGGAGCGACACCTCACCATGTGTGGCAGACAGTGGGCAGGATATGGCAGCAGTCTTTGCTACCTGGGGGAGAGAGAGGTTACCAGTTATAAGGGGAATTGACTTCAGGTTGGGTTATCGGTTACCAGGGAAACTATTGGAGGAGCATGCCCCTCACCGCCCCTTTGATAAACTATCCTGGGGGAAATGTTCTGACCTAAAGATTAGAACAATCACTAGCTGGGTCATGGGGTAGGAAGGTCAGTCATGTGAGTAGGGTGTAGGTGAAGAACGTACTGGTCCAGCAGGGGATGTACAGAGACAAGAGAACAGTCATCTTGATTGGCCTGATCATATAAGGACCTACAGTTTAAGACTGATGAGGCCATCCAATAGAGACCACTAGGAACACACCTATAGTCCAGAAGGTTAGATTTCTTGCTGGGAGGGAGACTGCACTCCAGAGGAAACTGAACCATCTCACCAAACTAAAGAGAATAGGGTCATTATTGGATTATAAGGAAGGGTTGAGTTGTGGTATAATTTAAATGAAGTAGTGTTTTGATAGGCTCAAAACAGAGCAGAGCTGTCTGTAAAAGTGTCAACATCAGGCCTAAGCCTGAGCTGAAAAGCAGACCCAGGATCCTCTTTCCTTAGAAATCTCAAAATTAAGATAAGTGTGGGGCTACCCTGGTGGCACAGTGGTTAAGAATCCACCTGCCAATGCAGGAGACACGGGTTCGAGCCCTGGTCCCAGAAGATCCCACATGCCGCGGAACAACTAAGCCCGTGTGCCACAACTACTGAAGCCCGTGTGCCTAGAGCCCGTGCTCCACAACAAGAGAAGCCACCGCAATGAGAAGCCTGCACACTACAACGAAGAGTAGCCCCTGCTCGTCGCAACCAGAGAAAAGCCCGCATGCAGCAACGAAGACCCAAAAGCAGCCAAAAATAAAAAATAAATAAAAATAAAATTTTTATAAAATACAGTACTCCTATGATTAAAAAAAAAAGATAAGTGTGGAACGTTGGGTCTGAAAACTCCTTATCTAAAGCTTTGCACCTGGATTTAAAATCCTGTGTCAAAATGACCCGTATGCCTCAGGTCCTTCAGCAAGAATGGGGTGTTCCATCCACACTGATTTCAAACAGCAAAGTTTCTGCCAACCTGTTATTCTAGAGGACATTTCTTAGCACCATGTCCTTGATGTTAATTAACAAAAGCATTTTTTACAGAACAAAAAGGCACTAAATATTCCATAGTCTAATGAGACTATACAATATTCGGGGACCTAAGGAATATCAAGCATAGTAAATATATGAAGAAACGTCTCACCTGTACAAAGCTGGTGGGAATGTAAATTGGTACAGCCTTATAAGATAATTTTGATATAAGAGAAATCTCGCCTAAGTTTCCTTCTCTACATCACCCATTTTCTTTTTTTCCTTTTTTTTTTTTTTTTTTTTTTTTTTGCGGTACGAGGGCCTCTCACTGTTGTGGCCTCTCCCGTTGTGGAGCACAGGCTCCGGACGCGCAGGCTCAGCGGCCATGGCTCATGGGCCCAGTCGCTCCGGGCATGTGGGATCCTCCGGGACCGGGGCACGAACCCGTGTCCCCTGCATTGGCAGGTGGACTCTCAACCACTGCGCCACCAGGGAAGCCCCTCCACCCATTTTCTTTTACCTACTACACATTGTATCCAAGGTACAGTGATAAAAAAAATGGGTTATCTACCTTAGGTGGAGGGCTAAATAAGGTTTCTCTGATGAAATCATAAGTAAGGTGCGTGAGAAAAAAAACAAGGATAAAACAACATACATCCAGTGTTTGTCAGTATTTATTTCTGGGTTGTGCTCTAGAATTCACTGAGTGTGTGCTCTGGAATTCAAATTCAGGGTTTAAATTTTGGCTATGCCACTTATTAGCAATATCATGTTTTTAAAATGAAACCTCAGGACTTCCCTGGCGGTCCAGTGGTTAAGACTCCGTGCCCCCCACTGCAGCGTGTATGGGTTCGATCCCTGGATGGGGAACTAAGATCCCGCAAGCTGCATGACGCAGCCAAAAATAAAATAAAATAATCTCTCTGTGTCTCAGTCTCTTCATCTGTAAAACGGGTGGGGGGAAGGTAACTTATAGGATTGTTGTGAAGATGTACAAGAGACAAATTCATGTCTAGTTCTTGAAGCAGTATACTTATTACAATTCTCTTTGTGCTTATTTCTCCTTTTGAAATGTTTAAAATGAAAATGTATCTATCACTTTTGTAATTTAAACAAGTTAATCGGTAAGAGTGCTTGTCTGCCTTCAAATTGTCCTACCTTAATGACTGAGCAGTGTTTCCAAATGAGAGTGAATATAAGGGTCACCAGTGAGAACTTGGCCCATCCCCCAGAGATTTCAAGTTTCATAAGCTTGAGGTGGTCCTAGAAATCGGCATTTTCAAAAGCCCTTCCCCCGCCCACCATGCGATTCTGATGCAAGTTATCTGCAGACCGTTCTTTGAGAACCATCAGACTAGATGGACATTCAGGATTTTCCCATTTCTCTTTATTATAAAATCACTCTATATTGTAATAAACTATTCTGGGCATAAAACACAAAGGTGTTTAATTCTTAGCTATCTTAAATAGAGGACTTCCCCAGTGCTCCAGATAGCTTGCTCTAGAATTCAATCGCTTAGCTTGTAAGAAAGTTCCTGTGTTACTGTCGTCAACACAAGTCATCATTTAAAAACACGCAGGTAATGATACCAGGCTACGTTCTAGGAAAAAATGTGGAGGTGTGAGGGAAACAGGCGCTCTCATGAATTACTGATGAGAATATATATTGGTACCCCTCCAGCAAGCAATTTGGCAATATTTAAATTCATTTCTAGGAATTTAAATTTTAGGTACACTCAAACTTTTTTTAATGTGCAGGGATAATCATTGCTGCATTTTCTGAAATAGCAAAAGACTGGAAATAGCCGAATATCTGTCAATAAGAAACTGATTAAATAAACTACACTTTATCCATATAATTGAATACTATATAAACTTTATTAGAAAAAAATAATTTCGTATGCCCCCCACATGGAATAATCTCTAATAACATACAGCATTAATACAAGAGTAATAGTACAACACACATGCTATGCCATTACACAGATGAATTGTACAGAAGGCACACACAAAAATATACACACAGTATTTTCTTGAAACAATGGTTACCTTTGGGAAGGGAAACTCAGAGGCTGGGAGACAGGAGTGGGAAAGAGGCATTTCATTGCATATCCTCTTGTGCCTTTTAAATTTTATCCCAATTATATGTACTTGTGTTTTTAAGTTAACTTTAAAAATATGTAGAAAGGAGGTTTGTTCAGACAGGAACAGGTTCGATGTCAACATCTTCAGAAAGACTGAGAAATAGAAAAGATAACCTCAACAATGTCTCTCCTGCTGTAATTGAAATATATTTCCTATTGTTTCTCTAAAAAAAAAGAACTTAAAAAAACTGGAGGGAGACCAACAACGGAGAACACATTACTGCCTGGTGATAAAGGTCAGCACTATGCTGCTGGGTGATGCTGACAGACAGGGAACTGATGATTTAAATAGCTTTCTGTCACAACAGTTATACAGGAACACCATTCTAGTGGGATGCCTGCCACATGAGTGCCTTCTATCTTCAAGAAATCCAAAGCACATTGCAAAGATGTAATTAATCTTTATGTTAACTAGTAGGCAGTTTTGTTAGCCCCATCTTGCAGATGAAGAAGCTATGGCAAGAATAATTTATCTCTGTTATGCCTGGCAGAAGCAGTCCTATATTTGTAGTCCTAAGCCTGGGAAATTATTTTTATTTTGGCACACCAGGCTGGGAAACAAGAGGATTAGTAAATAGCATATAAAGCATTTCCCATTTGTTATTCTGATTAGTGCACGTGTGTGTGTGTGTGTGTGTGTGCACTAAATAAAGAGCCTTCTACACACTGTAAAGGAATCAACCTGGATTCCAGTCCTGCCTCTGTCCTCTGCTGATTGTGTGACCATGGGCAAGTAACTAGCCTCTTAGCTGACTTATCCAAATGGGAAAATAGTATTACCTGCCACCTATATCAAGGTTGTTGTTTGGTGGTTTTAATTGAGAGCCTGCTGTTTACCAAGCTCTGTGCGTGTGCTTTCTGGGCATCATCTCTCTCTCTCTCTCTTTTTTATAAAATAAATAAATTTATTTATTTATTTTTCACTGCGTTGGGTCTTCGTTGCTGCACATGGGCTTTTTCTAGTTGCAGTGAGCAGGGGCTATTCTTCGGCGTGGTGCGCGGGCTTCTTAGTGCGGTGGCTTCTCTTGTTGTGAAGCACGGGCTCTTGGCACGCGGGCTTCAGTAGTTGCAGCACGCGGACTCAGTAGCTGTGGCTCGAGGGCTCGAGCGCAGGCTCAATAGTTGTGGCGCATGGGCTTAGACGCTCCGCGGTATGTGGGATCTTCCCGGACCAGGGCTCGAACCCGTGTCCCCTGCACTGGCAGGCGGATTCTTAACCTCTCCACCACCAGGGAAGTCCCTGGGGATCATCTCTCTTAATGTTCATACTAATGTTGCCGAAACTCAGCCTCTGTTCACCGGTGCCACTAGAAACGCGGAGATAGAGTTTTGGGTGAAGTAGAAAAGAATAGCTTTATTGCTTTCAGGCAAAGGGGACCACAGCAGGCTATTGCCCTCAGAACAGCGTGTCCCACCCTGGAGGGGTTGATGAGTTTTATAGTGTTCAAGGAGCAGGGAGTGGTCAGCTCGTGGACATTTTTCTGATTGGTTGGTGGTGAGGTAATCAGGAGTCAGCATCATCAACCTTCTGGTTCCAATCGGTCTGGGGTCTACGTGTCTGTGGGCAGCATACAGTTAACTTCTTCTACCTGGTTGGGGGTTTCCATATCTGCAAAACAGCTCAAAGGCCATGGCTCAGAATATTATCTATAGTCCTTGAGGAAGAACTAAAGGTCCTTGACTTTGTTCAATGGCTAAAGTATTATTATTTTATCTTGCTTGACTGTTTTCCTTTCTTCATTTTCTCACTTCTCTGATTAAATTTATTCTTTGACTAAAGTATTTCTACAGACAAAATGTAGGCGGAGGACATGGGTGGAGGTCTATTCTGGGAAGGCTTCATAGAGTCCTGCTTGGTTACACTAACCCCCATAGGTAGGTACTATTATTACAGAAACAGAGATTAATTTATCCAAAGTCACATAACTGTAAGTGGTGATTCAAATCTAGGTCTATCTGACTTGAGTCAATCTTTTAACCACTCTGCTGTACCTCTGTGAAAATAATGAAGGCTTTTTATAAACTCAAAAGCATCTCATAGGTACTGGTTTTATTCTAGTAGCCAACACAAAGGACCAGCACATGGAACTCACTCAGTGTTTCACAGATGATTAAACCAGGCTGGCTGGACCAGAGTTTATGTAGAAGTATTTGTGGAAAAAAGAATCCCTTTAATATCAAACTTCTCTTGACTAACAATTCTGCAAACCAAAATCATCAGAATAACAATAATCCAACAATAATTATTGCTGTTCATAATATACATTCAATATATATATTCATATACTCATGATTTGTATTCATAATCAGAACAGTAGTGAATGATATCCAAGATATGCCTTGAGGAAGGCCTGCAAGGATCTGAAATGCCTTCCCTCTAAATCGAAGAAAAAGCTGCTCAGGCTAATGTCAGTGTTAGGCTGTGATGTGTATTTAAATACAGATTCTTATCAGTTGACCTTGGACCAAAGTCATCACCGATGATATAGACATTCCACTAGAATTAAAGCACAGGAAGAACTCTCAAAGGCCTTCAGTTGGTGATACATCTGGTGAAAGGCACATTAACCAGGGCCTTGAGCCATTGCAAAGGCACAGAGCCTGTTCCCATAACAGAAAACAACTTATTACTGGTTTATTAAAGGATACAACTCAGGAAAAGCCAAACGGAAGAGATGCATAGGACAAGGTACGGGGAAGGTGGCGCAGTGGTTAAGAATCCACCTGCCAATGCAGGGCACACGGGTTTGATCCCTGGTCCGGGAAGATCCCACATGCCGCAGAGCAACTAAGCCCGTGCACCACAACTCCTGAGCCTGCTCTCTAGAGCCTGCGTGCCACAACTACTGAGCCTGAGCTCTAGAGCCCGTGAGCCACAACTACGGAAGCCTGCACGCCTAGAGCCCGTGCTCCACAACAAGAGAAGCCACCGCAATGAGAAGACCACGCACCACAACGAAGAGCAGCCCCTGCTTGCCGCAACTAGAGAAAGCCCACGCACCTCAACGAAGACCCAGTGCAGCCAAAAATAAATAAATTAAATAAATAAATTTATTTTTAAAAAAACACAATATTTGCTATTCCAAAATGAAAATCATAAGTTATAAATTACAATTCCAATAAAATCAATATAGTGCCTAATTATCATATAAATGAGAAATAAAAGAAAGTTGATTTTTACTATAATAGGTATTTTAACATATAAATGTTCAGGCACAACTACATCAACAGGTGGAATGAAATAGTCTGCTGCTTGCAGTTACACATAAAGTCATGATGAGTGAAGAGCTACACATGCAGACAGACACCCACATGCTGTATTTGTAACTCAAACATCACCAGCCACATAGGTTACAGGATTATCCAAAATGGTGGACAACTCAGGAAAGTTCTGAATATAACAAAGGGCATCAAAGTTCATAGATAATTAATAAAAAGATAAATTGAACTTTGTACAAATAAAATGTTTGCTTAACAAAAAAGTTACAAAGTCAAAAGACAAAGTGGGAGAAAATAGTTTCAAGGTATATCACAGGTAAAAGACTAATATCCCCATGTAAATAAAGAACTTGTAAAATCTGAGGGGAAAAAAGACCAAAAACCCAACAGAAAGTGGACAAAATACACAGATAATTCACCAAAAAATATATTACCCTAAAACATATTAAAAGATATTCAACTTTTCTCATAAAAAGAGAAATGCAACTTAAAACCATACTCAGATACTATTTCTCACTTATTAGACTGGCAAAAATTAGTATCCCTAGGGAGGGAATTTATTACAATAGAAACAACGTATGCATTTACCCTTTAATCTGGCAATGTCAATTTTAGTAATTCAACCTGAAGATAAACCTGTAACAGTACCAAAAAAATTGTACAGAAACTTAGATACAAGGTTATTTATTGTGCTATTTGTAACTGCAACCTATTGGAAAGAACCTAAGTGCCCATACATAGAAGATAGATTGAATAAACTATAATACATTCACAGATTAGAATAATATGCAGCTGTAAACAAAGAATAAGAAAGATCTCTACGAAACCATATGGAGTGATATCCAGGATACCTCGATAAGTGAAAAAGAGAAAGTGCAAAATAATATAAATATATATAATGCGATTTTTCATGTAACAAAGAAGAGGAAATAAGAATACATCCACAGGGCTTCCCTGGTGGTGCAGTGGTTGAGAATGTGCCTGCCAGTGCAGGGGACACGGGTTCAAACTCTGGTCTGGGAATATCCCACATGCCGCGGAGCAACTAAGCCCGTGCACCACAGCTACTGAGCCTGCGCGTCTGGAGCCTGTGCTCCGCAACAAGAGAGGCCGCGACAGTGAGAGGCCCGCGCACCGTGATGAAGAGTGGCCCCCGCTCGCCGTAACTAGAGAAAGCCCTCACACAGAAACGAGGACCCAACACAGCCAAAAATAAGTAAATAAATTAATTAATTTAAAAAAAAGAATACATCCACACATACATTAGAAAGAACAAGTACATACACCTTAAATTTACACAATTTTATATGTCAAATATATTTCAATTTTAAAAAAAGAAGAAAGAAAATAAGTACAATCTTGCCTTAATGAGTACAGTAGTTGCATTCTAGGAAAATTTAGTGAATGTAAAATCCCTGTAAATATCCTTTATGTTTATATATATGTAAAACAGAATTCAGTTCTAGTTTAGCTATTACAAACAGGGTTTTCATTTACAGGAATATCTTGGTAACATTCAAAAAGGTGTGGGACCAGTTTATACACTACAGGATGCCTACCTAGCATCCCTGCCCCCCGTTCTAAAGGCCAGTTGCGCCCCTAGTCATTGTGATAACCCAAAACAATCACAGTATGGGTTGAATTGTATTCCCTCAAAAGATATATCAATGTCCTAACCTTCAGTACCTGTGACCATGTCCTTATTTGACAATAGAGTCTTTGCAGATGTAATTAAGTTAAAATGAGGTTACACTGGGTTAGGGCGAGCTAAACTACTGGTTTAGCAATGACTTGGTGTCCTTATAAAAAGAGAAAACAGACACAGGGGAGAAGGCCATGTGAAGACAAGGGCAGAGATTGGAGTAATGCATCTACAAGGCGAGGGACACCAAGGATTGCCAGCCACCCCCAGGAGCTAGGAGAGAGGCAGGGAACAGATGCTCCAGAGAGCCTCCAGAAGGAACCAACCCTGCCAGTACCTTGATTGCAGACCTCTGGCCTCTGGAGACGTAAGAGGATACACCTGGGTTGTTTTAAGCCACCCAATTTGTGATAGTTGGTGACAACAGCCCTGGGAACCAAATACTAAGCTCCCACACAGTGCACTGAGTACACAGTGGGGAACCGTCATTGTGTCTCCCTCCTGCTCAGCATCCAGTTCCCTGCTCAGACAGCATCCCTCAACAGTGCCTTCCCTAAACCCCTTAATCAAAGTATCACCCCACCCCCATTGTTCTCGTCCCTTTACCCTGCTTAGAATTTTCTTCACTTTTCATTACCTAACATGATATCATTTATGTATTCCCTTAGTTGTTGTCTGTCTCCCCAACTAGAACGGCAAGCTCCATGCAAAGGCAGCTGTGTCTCATTCCCTGCTGCACCCCAGCACCCAGGACAGCCCTGGCCAGCAATACGCATTCCATTGACATTTACTGAACTAATGAGTGAGGATTCCTTTGCGCAGATAGGGCAAATGTAACCTTGGCATGATGAGGAATAGGACAGACTAGCTTCCCTGGAGAAGGGAGCAAAGAGAGGTATCAGGAGCTTCTGAGAGCCGGAAGACTTGGGGGAAAAGTCATTGGAGATATTTTCCTGGAAGTTGGAGGTGTGACCTCTTTCAGTCACGGAATTTTGCAGACGTGATGTGCAAACATGCATATGCTTGCCTGGCAAGGCACTGGATCCAGAAAGGCTACATCTGTCACATTTGTTTGAAGCCAGTCCAAGTAGGCTAAACATGCATTTGGAGAGCTGTGAAAGAATTTTATATCTTGCACGTGCTGTCAGAAGCAGTAGGGAAAACGTGTTGGGAAGATAGAGCACATACTAAACAGCCAAATTCATGCTGTGGGGTTACACACAGGGTGTCATAGCCTCGGCACTGTTGACACTTTGGGTTAGACAGTTATTTGTTGGTGAGGGGCTTCCCTGTGCAAAGGGTGATTGGCAGCAAATGACAACCTCACCAGTTATGACAACCAAGAACGTCTGCAGATGTGGCCAACTGTCCTCTGGGGTTCTGGGGGCAAACTCACCCCTGGTTGAGAACCACTGAGTTATATGTGGTGCTTGTCCACTCCCCCTCTTCCATTTGCAACTCCCCATACATCCTACACATACGCACACACATGCGCGCGCGCGCACACCCCACACATGTACGGTAGGACAACACTCTCAACTCCCCTCAAAGGAAGCTTTATTCCTATGTGTACTCCCTCTGAACGTGCCCTGGGATTTCCTGATGTCATCCGTGGTCAACCATTATATTAGTAGCCTCTGACAAAATACATCTCTCGGGATTCCTGCACATATGTAATTCCCATCTACATTGAGTCTAGACTTGACCATGTGGCCTCCTTTAGCCAATGGGACATTAGCGGGCATGGTGCTACAAACAGGCTTGTTAAACACTGACACATTCAGGCTTGTCCTATTGGAACATTCCTTTCTTGGGAGCCAGTACCATGTAAAGAAGATCAGGCTAGACTCCTGAAGGCCCAGAGGCCACATGGAGAGAAGCACTGGTAGATGAGAAGCCATCCTGGATGTTCCAGTTCAAGATGAACTTGGGCTGAATGCAACCGTGAGTGAACTTGGGCTGAAGCCAAGATCACCGTGAATGAACTTGGCTACACCACGTGGAACAGAAGAACTGTGCAGCTGGGCCCAGTCAACTCACAGGACTGGAAAACAGGAAGTCAGTTTTGTTTTAAGCCAATAAGTTTTGAGGTACTGTGTTACATAGCAAGTCAACTGAAACATTAGCAAATGTCTAAGTTGATGAAAGTAAGAAACAGTGCAGAGCTGGAGCAGGCTCATGTTAGCTCACAAGAGCAAACTGTTAAATTTTCAGGAATTTTCTGAGTCAATTATTAAATATTAAATTATATTAACTTAGGTAGAAATAAATTATATTTTTTAAAAGGTAATACTCAAAACATATCATTTTTTAAATTATTTTAATCCATTTTACCATTATCCATGCTCTTGGGGTTGTGTCTGTTGTATCTGTATGGTGACCATACTATATAATAGTGTGCCACGGCTCATCTCTCTCCAATTCTGCATTCAATGACATCACATTCACAGCTTGAAACTGGCCATAGTAGGAGTATTTATACCACAGAAATTGCCAAATTCTACAAGCCAGAGTTTTTTGTCCAGACAGCCAGTTGTTAAATGTATCTGCATATCACTGGCACTCTCCCTAGAAGGGCTTAAATAATAATAACGAGGAGACGACTTCTATGTGTCAGCTGCTATTCTAAATTCTTCACAACTCTATGGGGTTGGCACTATTATTATCCTGATTTTACAGATGAAGAAATCAAGGCACAGAGAAGTTAAATACTTTGCCCAAGGTTATAGTACTAGTAAGCTTTAGAGCCAATGTACTTAGGCATTGTGGGTACCATGCCTTTACACATAGGCTGCCCACATTTTCCAAACCACTAGCCGGGGTACAAGATCTAATAAGTGCAATGTACTTGGGGGGAGTACAGGGCAGAATATTTGAAATTAGGACTCTCTGTTCACAGTACTTATGACTTAGAGGTTTTAATTTTATGCAAAATTCAAATAGGAGCTTCTATAGGATTAAAAAATAAAAGCAAGCAAGACCAAAGAAGAAACTGTGTGATAACGAAGTGAAAAGTGGTTACCTATGCCAACCTGCACCTGTCCACATCTGCTTCCTCACATAGAATTCTCTGAAGGGTCAAGCAGATGGAACCAGCTTCCAGGCCACTACTTCACTAACAAAGACAAGACCCTTCTAAGGTCTGTAGGTGAAAGAGCCCGCCCCACTGTGCATCTCTATCTCATCTTTCTCTTTCCTCCCGTGGATAGCTGCTTGCAGTAGTTTTCAAAGCCATCTATATAATGAAAGTAACAAAAATACTTAGGGAGAGGGGAGGGATGAATTGGTGGAGCACATAGGATTTTTAGGGCAATGAAAATGTTACCAAATCAGGTCGGGCTGCTCGCTGCTTGAAAAAAAGCAATACTCGCAGAATTTGGTAGAAAGGAAAGTTGCCTTTAATCAGAATTCTGGCAATCTGGGGAGACGGTGGACTTGGTGTCCCCCAAAAACCATCTCCAAAGATCTTGCTCTGCCATGAAAGTGGTCATCCTCACTCGGCTCTGTGGCCTCTCTCCACACACTGCCCAGAGTGGGCAGGAAGGATGCCACGCTGCCCTAGAATACTTTAGTGGACAATAAACACTTAGCCCAATCAGTTTGCCTTCCTCCCTTACAGCACTTAGAGGCATTTTACTCATGGTTTACTGGCATCCTGTCACACGCCTGTCCTCTGAGCCCACAAATGTTATTAGGAGCCTGTGAATCAAGAATAGCTATCCAGTCCTATGGGAGATATTCCCAGCAATCTCTGACTCCACAGCCCTCTGCCCAGGGAGGCCTTTGGAATAGGCCACTACCTGCAGAGCATAATTTGGAAGGTTTAAGCTTCCCTATAGAAGCTTCCTGAGCTGGCTTATACCAGTGCCTACAATTACACACTTAGATATTAATTTCTCTGGCATAATGTTTGCGTATAATTTTTTTAAACCCAACTGAAAAAATAGGGGAATTATTAAATTATGCTGCATCCATAAGATGGGATAGTATGCAGTTGCAGCTAAGGCAGAGGTGGCTCTAGGCTGTCCTTGCTTCTTAGGACAGCTTTGGATGAGATAGAGATCAAGAATTCTAAGTCCTGCTCCTCTCCTGGCCACGCGTAAGGGCTGTAAAGATGAGAAACTTGCAACCACTGCCCACTCTGCCATGGAAGAGGGAGCTTCGCCCTCTGGTCTCCTCTTTCCTTTAGTCTGGAGGAGGCCTTTTAGAAACCCTAGTTTATGTGAGTTGTTTCTCACTGTATGTGGGACTGATCTTGCTGTCTGTCAAGATCAACATCACACTTTCCCCTCTGCTTTGATACTGTACCATTTCAACTGTAGGTGCCAAATCCTTTTGATTCCACATGAAATACTACCCTTGGTTGCTTTCATGTATGTTTTATGAGAACCCCTAGGCATGAATATTTATTTAAGCACCTTGGAGCACAACCCTTTGATTTTCCTTTTCTGTTCTGATTCATGTTTAAAGGGTGGGGGACGTGCACTATGCCATAGTTCACCTGTAATGGCTTTGGCCTCCTCACCCCTTTCCTTACAGGGCCAAACAGTTGTCTAGGAAACGGAAAACATTGCCTGGGTTCGTGTCAGTTAGCAGCATGACACACGTTTCTGTTTTACTGATGAAGCAGAACTCTTTCCTGTGCAATGTCAGCTTTCCTACACAATATGTCAACGGACCCTTGTCATCTAACTGTTGCCTGTTTGGTTTCCTTCCACAGTGACTGACTTGGTCGACCCTTCATCCATATTAATAGTTTCTATGCATTCAAAGACATGGTCAAGAGAATGAAAAAGCAAGACAAAGACTAGGAGAAAATATTTGCAGAACATAAACATGATAAAAGGCCTATATCCAGAACATATACAGAATCCTCAAAACTCAATAATAAGAAAACAACCCAATTATAAATCAGGCAAAAGATCTGTGCAGATATATGCAGAAGGCAAAAAGTCCCATGAAAAGATACTGAACATCATTTGTCATTCCAGAAATGGAAATTAAAATCACCATGAAAGGGACTTCCCTGGTGGTCCAGTGGTTAAGACTCCGAGCTTCCACTGCAGGGGGTGTGGGTTCGATCCCTGGTTGGGGAACTAGGATCCCACACAAAATAAACTCAGCATGAAGTACCACAACACTCCTAGAACGGCTATAATGACAAAGACTCATCATAGATATGGAGTATCTGAAACTATCCTACACTATCCAGTATCGGTGGGTATGTAAAATCACAACTACTTTGAAAATGACTGATACTTTCTTTAAAAGTTAAACCTACACTTACCATATGGCCCAGCCATTCCACATCTAGGAATTTACTCATCAGAAATGAAAACATATATTTATACAAAGACTTGAACAGGAATGTCCATAACAGCTTTCTTTGTAATAGCCAAACACTGGAAACAATCCCAATGTTCATCAGCAACTGCATACACCGCTAATTGTGGTATATCAATACCATGGAATACTACTCAGCAATAAAAACATATGCACCACTGATATACCCAACAACATAGTTGACTCTCAAAATAATTATGCTGAATGAAAGAAACCGGATCAAGAAAAAAAAAGAGTACCTAGTTTAACACCCATTTGTATACATTTCTAGAAAATATTAACTAATGTAAGAGACAGAAAGCAGATCAGTGGTTGCCCATGGACAAGGTGGGGTAGGGATAAAAAGAGATTGCAAAAAGGCAGAAGGAAAATTTTGGAGGTGGTGGATATATTCATTATCTTGATTATGGTCATGGTTTCACAGGAATATATTTATGTCAAAACTTATAAAATTATACACTTTAAATATGTACAGTTTATTAAATGCGAATTATACCTCAATAAAGCTGAAAAATATCTATGTATAGTATGCATCAGTTATTGACTACGTAATGATTCAAGAAGGAACTAGAAAATGGTCTACCAACTTGGGTTACTAAATTGGGAGATTAGGGACTTCCCTGGTGGTCCAGGGGTTAAGACTCTGCACTTCAAATGCAGGGGTTGCAGATTCGATCCCTGGTCGGGGAACTAAGATCCCACATGTCACATGGTGCGGCCAAAAGAAAAAAGAAAAGAGAAAAAATTGGGAGGTTGGCAGCCATGGGTGCACATCTCTTCAGTTGCCAGCCTGACCTTCAGATCTGGCCCAACTAAATCCAAAGATAAGTGAAAAGTGGGTGTCCAGAAGATCTGTAATATGGAAACCTCTTTACCAATGTATCTGAAATTGAATAGGATGGTCACATAGGCTGTGACAACCCATACAAGCTGAGCTGCAGGCAGGTTAAACCAGAGTAGTTAAGGAAATCATTCAGCAGATTTGTCTCTGCTACTGATAAAAAGTTACCTGTGTGAGACACAGATGTGGGAAATAACCTGTTTCAAGTTAGGTGCCCTTAAGCTTAACACCTTAAATTTCCTGAATAATAATGCAAACATTCATACATACAGTTTATTACCATCTCAAGTCCAATAAATAAAAATAAAATAAAAAAATAAAAATAAATTAAAAAATAAAAATCTCCTCTGCAAAGGGTTACTAAGAGTTGTCTCTCAGGGCCACCCCTTGATAACAATATAAAAAGTTTTAAAATCCACACTGCTAAATTTTTGTGAGCATTTTGTATTTCTGCTAGAGTTCGAGCTTTTTAAATATCACGGTCATATAATTTTGTAAAAAGTCATTTTTCTACCTGTAGTGGGTTGAATGGTGGACCCCGGAAATATATACCCAGGGAGTAATGCCCAGAACGTGTGAATGTTATCTTATTTGGAACATGGGTCTTCACAGGTGTGAGTAAGTTAAGGATCTTAAAATGAGGAGATTATCCTAGATTATCCAGGTGGGCCCTAAACCCAAGGACAGGTGTTCTTATAAGAGAAAAGCAAAGGGAGATTTGAGACAGAGATTAGAGGAAAAGACAAGGCTTGGTGAAGATGCAGGCAGAGAATGGAGTGATGTGGTCCCATGCCAAGGAAGCCAGCAACCACCAGAAGGTGGGAGAGGCAAAGTAGTCTTCCCTAGGGCCTCCGGAGGGAGTGACCTGCCACCACTTTGATTCAGACTCTGGCCTCCAGAACTATGAGAGAAGAAATGTCTGTTGTTTTAGCCACCAAGTTTGTGGCACAAAGCCTCAGCAAACCAATACACTACCTCATAAAGCACTAAAGATGAAGATGACAGTATTACCAATGTTGTAGGTTTGTTGTGAGGATTAAAAAACTTAACTGAGTTAACAGTCCTAAAGCACTTAGAAGAGTGTTTGATACCTAGTAAGCACTATACAAGTTTGAAGTAAATATTTACCAAAAAGAACTCCTCTGGCGTCAACGCAACCGGTTGTTGATGACGTTACTTTACTGGCGCATGACTGGGGGATCCGACGCCATAATACTGGAGCCTCTTGTTAGACTACGGAATTAAAACAACATTCATGACGATGATGAAAAGGTAAAAAAAAAAAAAAAAGAAAAAAGAAAAGGTCAAGAAGAGTGGACTCCATCAAGGTTCTTTTTTGAACCCGAGTGTTCTATAAAAGGAACCCTTCAATTCTCAATGCATTTGGGTCCTTGCTTCTCTATTAGTTGTCTGTAAAACTCCTCAATCCCTAAACGCAACGTGAAACGGGATCTGGGGGCCCTGGGGAAAAATCACGTTTATTGCTTCCGTTGAAAGCCTAAAACCCAGCGAGGGCCCCAGAAAGCAGAATTCCCAAGCCGATTCCGCGCGCCAGGTTACACCTGCAGAAAACTACGATTCCCAGAAGGTTTTGGTGGGTGGGGTGGGGAGAACGGACGCGAAAGGGGGCGGAGTCTAAGGGAGAAGGTCGTAGGCTGATTCCATTGTCCAGAGCGGGAGGGGTCGCCTGGGCGGGGTTTAGCGCCGTCCGATCGGCGGCCTGTGCGCGCTTGGTACGGTCGGCGGGGATCCGGCAGCCGCAACCGGCGCTCAAGTTTCCCGGGCAGGAAGCGCGGGGCCTGCCGGAAAGGCACCGGGACCGTTGTCCGCTGGACTGGCGGCGGTCGCGCGTGGGCTGCGACATGCAGAGCGTAAACCTGGGCAACAAGGAGAGCGGCAAGATATGGCACCGCAAACCATCCCCGGCCACTCGGGACGGGTAAAGGCCGCGGCGGGAGGCGCGCGCTGTGGAGGGGGATGGCCGCCGGCGAGGGGCGGGTCCGCGGCTTTGGCGAGGCGTTGGAGGGGCTGTTGGGGAGCACCTCTGGAAGGGGTGAGGGGGGCTGGATGGAGGTTCGGGTCCTGGCTCTGATCCTGCCCCGGATACCTGGGTTGGGTGACCTCCAGAAACCCAGGTGCCCTGAGTTTCATGATCCTTAGAGACCCCCGGCCCAGTCCTGGGGACGGGGTCTCATTAGGATCAACGTGGAGCGGGAGGTCCTGATTTATGCCAGGGAATTTGAGTTTCTGATGAGTACCAGGACTGCCTGCCTTAATTAACACAGAATCCCTGTAGTATTCCTGGCACGCAGTAGATGCTCAGTAAATATTCGTTAGTTATTCCAGCTGGGAAAGAACTCAGGAGGAGGAACTGATGCGGGAGGAGGAGAACAATGCACTTCTCACCCTTCCAAATGCCGCAGTTTATCCATCCCTGAATCATTGTTTGTATTCAGGCAAGCATTCGCTCATCGACTATTTGATGAGCACTTACTATGTGCCAAGCTTCTAAGCGCTGAGGGACAGCTGTGGACCAAAACAAACTTCTGGGTCTCTTGGAGTTTACGTATTAACGTGTATGGTGGTGATAGTGGTGGAGGGAGGGGTTACGGTTTACAAGGTAGGACACTCTTTTTAGTAAGGCTAGCCGTTGCTGCTGCTTTTTTTTTTTTTTTTTTTTTTGATAAACTTTATTTCTTTAGGACAGTTTTAGGTTCACAGCAAAATTGAGAGGAAGGTGCAGAGATTTCCCTTATACCCCCTGCTCCCACACATGCCTAGCCTGCCCCTTATTAATATTCTCCACCAGATATTTGTTGCAATTGATGAACCTGCATGAAGACATCATTATTACCCAAATTCCACAGTTAACATTAGGATTCAGTCTTGGTGTTTTACATTCTGTAGGTTTGGACAAATGTATAATGACTCATCCACCATTATGGTCTCAAAAAGTATTTTCACTGCCCTAAAAATTGCTGTTGCCCTGCGCATTCATCCCTCCCTCCCCAACTCTTCTTTTCATTCAGTTCCCAGGTATCTGTCCTGTTTGAGGCTTCTGGGTGACTTTAATGGAAGCCTTTGTCCCAAAGTGGTGCCATCTTGGTTCCAGTTGCTGCACACAGATTAATCTTATTGCTTCTAATTCCTTAGGATTCCGTGAACTTTGCTGCCTTATTTGCACTCATATTGCAGTGTGTTTCTTGTTCTCGTAATTTTTCTGTTGATCCTTTGCTTGCTCCTCAACAAATCAGTAGACTTCGAGTGCCAACTACACATGCCCAGAGCACACTGCTGCACATTGTACCAGTGGTTTCTTTGGTTTCTGGTTGCTATCGGTCGCCTAACAATACTGCTGTCCATCAACTCCATTGAATAAACATGTTATCTAGAATAGGGGTACTTCAGTAGAGATTTTCATTTCCAAATTTGGAGTTTATGTAAATAGCACCCTTACTTCTCATGTTCTCTAAATGTTGTAAAAGTTACGCCAACCCACAATAATTCTCTTTCTTGCTGTTATAAAATATCTAGATACACATGCAAGATTCAAAAAATGAAAGAAACAAGTTTGTGTGCAAATATCCTCATTTGTTTCTTCCACTAAAACATAGCTTTCTTTCTATTCAATAAAACCCGTTGTTACGGTGTTGAGAGAAACAAGGAGCCCTGACTGTGGAGTCAGAGGGACTTTAGTTGAAGTAAATGTCCACTTACTAGCTCTGTGACCTTGGGCAAGTTAATCTCTTAGGCTGTAAGTGAAGATAATCATACTTAACAGCAAGATTGTCTTAGGGAATTAGTGTCTCATGCATCTTGGTGTTCAGTAAATATTTGATGTTTTTACTATGTTTAAGGACTGAGGAACTCTGTCAGGCGAATTGTGAGCAATTGAAAAGCTGGGGTTTTTTTTGTTTTGTTTTGCGGTACGCGGGCCTCTCACTGTTGTGGCCTCTCCCGCTGCGGAGCACAGGCTCCGGACGCGCAGGCTCAGCGACCATGGCTCACAGGGCCCAGCCGCTCCGCGGCATGTGGTATCTTACCAGACCGGGGCACGAACCCATGTCCCCTGCATCGGCAGGCAGACTCTCAACCACTGCGCCACCAGGGAACCTCCGAAAAGCCGTTTTAAAATAAATATTTGCATGTGTGATTTATATGAAAAATCAGAAGGACAGAATTTTACTATTAAATGTGATTATATCATGATGGTAGGGTTATAATCAAATTATTAGTGCTTTTCTGTATTTTCCGTATTTTGAACAGTGATCATGTAATCCAGACACATAATAAATGTTACAGAAAAAAGACTGGAGGAAAAAGTCGTTTGCTTGGTCTGAGCTTAATTGCCAGGAAACATTTCGATGTTGTTACTTACTATTTCAATACATTTATTCCCCCCATCCCCCTTTGGGAATGTCAGACACAAACCGGAGCTGTGGGCTTCCCTGGTGGCGCAGTGGTTGAGAGTCCGCCTGCCGATGCAGGGGACACGGGTTCGTGCCCCAGTCCGGGAAGATCCCACATGCCGCGGAGCGGCTGGGCCCGTGAGCCATGGCCATGGACCCTGCGCGTCCGGAGCCTGTGCTCCGCAACGGGAGAGGCCACAGCAGTGAGAGGCCCGCGTACCGCAAAAAAAAAAACAGAGCTGGACAGTAGTTAAAGTAAAAACAGACTGTATTCAGGACTGTTGCGATAGAGGAAACAAGACCTCAGGGTAGAACTGGGCTCAGTCCTGAATATAGCCTGGGCGAGTGGGAAGCTATAGCCAAGGAGAAGGGTGGGGATCGGTGGATGGAAAATAACTAAGAGAAAACGTCTGGGGTTAAGGGAGTTCTGGATAAATCTACCTCACAGGATTCCTGCTGAAGACAGGCCAAGGTGATCAGACATCATTTGGGAGATGGTGGAGGATGAGGAACCCATCGGATGTCAAGGACAGTAGTATTGAGGGTAGGGGGTTCTGATTAAACTGACTAAGCAGCATTCTTGCTAAAAGTAGATTTTATAAGGGAGCGCACAGAAGGGCCTAGGAGAAGGTTTGCGAGCCTGACTAGAGTTTGGTCAAGCCAAGAATCCTTGTCAGGGACTAGATAAAAATAATTTTACTGTTTTACTCAATGAGTCTGAAAGCCTTACTTTTAGATAAACTATAGAAAATGTTTGATATACTTAATTCAATGTAGTGTTTTTTAAATGAAGTGATAATGAGGCAGATGTTTCTAATATTAAAATTCAAATTCGTAGAAAGTCAATTAAGATAAAAAATTTCGTGATTTGGAAACTTGTTGCAGGAGAGAATGGGACTCTTCTGGTCTTCGTGACCCAAATATAAACATATATTATTTTAAAGAGTTAGTTAATTTGTGCTACAAGTTTTATAACAGTTTTCTTTTCAGCAGATAAATGGTATATGATCTTCCTCTCAAAAAATAATAGCTTTAGACAACTACACCTGAAAATAAAACTCATGTACACTTGGAACGTTCTGTAATCACAAAAACAAAATCTCATTAGGCTATCTTAAAATTAGGATATTGAATTGAAATTTTTCTCACATGTGGTAGCTTGTGATTTATATAAAACTACTTTTCACTTATTACTTCATTGTTTTTACCATGGGTCTGTTGCTTGATGTAACAATTCAACTACTCAATCAGAAATACATTTTCTTATCATATCCTGTTGTCTATGACTTAATCACAGTTTATAAATCTCTTCATGTGTGTGTTTATGTTTTTTAGTGTCTGTCTTTACTACTAAACTGAAAGCTTCCTGAGGTCAGGGCCCCTGTCTATCAACTACTCTTAGCTCCTGGCTTGTTCAGTGTCTGACACCCTGGGTTTTCAGGTATTTGATAAATAAATGAATGGTAGCTACTTTGACAATAACTTCCGGAACAGTTTTCAGAAATCCTTGTAGGGTTGCTCCTAGGAGAGACAGGAGCTGCAGCAGTAGGAGAGGGAAGGACGGGGTAGGCAGAAAACTTCAAAATTAGTGAGGCATACTACAAAATCCATAGTTTTCATGACAACAAGTAACGCTTGACCTAGAATTTAATGGTTTTTGTTTTTGTTTTCTTGACAGAATTATAGTGAACATCATTCACAACACTTCTGACTACCTGCCCAAAGTTTTGCGATTTTTGAATGTGGCTTTTGATAGCTCAGGTGATTCTTTAATTGCTGGGGACCATCAAGGAAATATCTATGTTTTTGACTTGTATGGAAACAGGTGAGCAGATACTTTGGATGTTTACCAAGTAATTAATTCCTTGACTATTTTAGCACCTGCTATTAATTATTCATTCAGAAAGATTTATTCAGTTCTTACTGTATTTCAGGCACTTTGTAAAACTGTCATAAGTGTTGATGGAATAACGTGAGAAAGAATAGAAAGATAAAATGGTTGGATTTTTTTTCAGAGAATTAAAGTTCTGGTTTTAACAGCATCTCTAGTAGCTTTTTTTCCCTTAAATTTAAAATTGTATTATTGCTAATTTATCAGTTAATGTCTGTTAATTGTTTAGAAAGAACACAGTTTCCTTTGTACATTATTGTCAGTTTACTAGATCTGGAGTTTTAGAGAATTGATCCTTACTCTTCCTCGTCTTCTCTTCCTTTGCCGAACAATTAGTGAAAAAGCAATTAGGTGGGATTGATTAAGGCAGGCATCTGTGCAGTGAGGGTGGGTGGATGGGAGGGAAAACTGTTAGCGCAGCCAGAGAGTCAGAACGTGTCTGCCTGGGGGCAGGGCAATCACGGGAAAGAGGGGAGGTTTGGTCAAATGAGTAAATAGACTGAGGATGATGGGGGCCAGATTCCTCACTATTGGAAAGGGGAGTTACAAACATGGAAAGGGAGGAAACGCGACTGAACCCTGTGGAACTGGATTGTAACTGGGTATATCTGTGTGAACTCCTGGTTTTGAGGATATATAGACAGACACAGAAATGAACACAGGTGTGTGTATGAGAAAGTGAATGAATTATATGTACATATATTTCCTAGCTTTGTCCACGCATAGGACCTGGGAGCAGTAACACCGCAGTAGTAATGAATATACCTAGTGCCCAGTTCTTTTCTAAATATCACTCTCTGGTACAAGAAATCAGGGATCCTTGCAGAAATAGCCAGTTTCAGGATGGGGGCAGGGAGAGAACGAGATGAGCCTGGAACACTTTGTAGCCAGAAAGAAGGGCTTGTTCAGAGAATGATGGGGATGTGTCAAAAAGACGTAAACGTCAGCTTGAAGGAGCTCTCTCTGGGCAGATTGGAGACTATTTGCGTTTCAAAATGATTGATAGTGATGGGTCATAATCCACTGAATAAAATAGAAATTCGTGAATTCATGCTGTAATCAACAAACAGATAGTTTAATGAGAATGGATATTTGCATAGTCGCAAAGTACCTCCCCACAAAATATTTATTAATTAAAGAGGAAAAAAAGAGTAATTTTACAGTGAAGAAACCTGGCAAACACCACCTTATCAAATGATTTAAATTAAATTAACCATTAGTGGGACAAATCAAAGTTCGTGTGCCACCTTATAGGGTGCAGTGATAAGAACACAGGGTTACTTCTGTGATAGTCCTATCTACCAAAGACAGGAAACCTGAGTCTAATCAGTAGAATCAGCAGGCAAAGCTGAATTAAGGGAATTGTAGAACAAGACTGGCCTGTGATCTTCGTAAGGGTCAAGGTCATGAAAGTTGTGGAAAGACTGAAGACCGTTCCAGACGGAGGGAGCCTAGACACATGGCAAGTCAAGGCTTGGACCTGGACTGGTCCCTTTGCTGTAAAGGACATTATTAGGACGATGGGCAAAACTGGGGTCTGGGGATTAGATGGTAGTAATATATAAATGTAATTTTCTAATTGTGATGGTTATATTATGATTAAATAGGAGAATTTCCTTGTCTGTGGGAAACGTGATCTCAGTAACTTATTCTCAAATAGTTCAGGGAAAGAAGAGGTCATATATGATTTATCTATCTGTGATTTACTAGGTAGACATCTGTTAATCATTGTTTCTACTCCTTACCAAAAACGTAATAGTCACAGTTTTCCCACCCTTTATTCTTGCTAACCTACCCAGCCAGTTCCCAATCTTTTTTTTTTTTTTTTTTTTTTTTTTTTTGCGGTACGCGGGCCTCTCACTGTTGTGGCCTCTCCCGTTGCGGAGCACAGGCTCCGGACGCGCAGGCTCAGCGGCCATGGCTCACGGGCCCAGCCGCTCCGCGGCATGTGGGATCTTCCCGGACCCGGGCACGAACCCGTGCCCCCTGCATCGGCAGGCGGACTCTCAACCACTGCGCCACCAGGGAAGCCCTAGTTCCCAATCTTAAATCAATACCCCTGTCTCTTCTTTGCTCCCACTAAGGAAAATAACAGACCGAACAAACTAAAAATAGTTGTTGACTGACCCCATTGCAGAGTAATGAACGTCAGCATCGGTGACGCTAGTACTTCATGTGCTTGTATCTATTGTCGTGTGCTTTTCCCATTCTTCTCTGAATATTCCAAACTTTTACCAATTTCCGTGATTCCCTATGTTCAGACTCTACTCTTATTCTGACTGCCTAGCCTCCTAATTCATGAGGAAATAGACGCCCTCAAGCTTCCCTTTCTTCTCAAGGGAACCTCAACTATATCTGTAAGTTCAACCATCCATAACTCTTTGCCACCTCCTTTGTAGAAATAGGTGATCCTAATTTCTTCCAGCGCTAATCTCTATCTTCTGTGGCCGCCCCTGGGACTTTGCACCATGAGTATTCCTCTCTTTTATTCTGTCCACTGTCCCTTTTCTCTCTGTAAATATTCACATCTGGGCAGAGGTGTAAGTGGCGTAGCTGTGACTTGAAACCAGGCCTGTCTTGTTCTGAAGCCCACTGCAATGGGCTGCCTCTTGCTAATCGCCTAACCCAGTGGTCTCTTTTCAATTCTATTTGGGCATCTGTCCCTGGCCTGCTTCCTTCCATGTTCTAGGTATTCTCACACCTGCTTCTGCCACCCACTGAGGAGCTTCTAGGTTGGACTAATGTGGTGGGTACTAACTTGCATGGAGCTCTTTAGCCCTTGAGAGGCGGCTGGTCCAAATTGAGATGGGTTTTGAAGACTTACTATGAAAAAAAAATGTAAAATATCTCTAACAGTTTTCTATTAATGAAATGTTAAAGCGGTAATATTAAAAAAAAATAAAATAATAAAATAAAAAAGGTAATATTTTAGATACACAATGAATTAAGTTAAATATGTTAAGATTAATTTCATATGTTTCTTTTTACTTTTTTATGTGGCTTCTAGAAAATTTTAAATTATGCATGTGGCCTGCCTTCCATTTCTTTTGGACAGCACGGCTCTAAATGCTTTTCAAGGGCCTTAAACTCTACATGTTTAAAACCAGAATGATTGTTTCCTACCCCCACGTGGGTTCCTTTTTTGCCTAAGCTTGAAACCTTCATTTTTTGGTAAATGAAACTCTGGCTAAGTGCCAAGTACTCTGCTAAGTACTTAACATACATTATTTCATTTAATCATCAGGTATTATTTCATTTAACTGTCACAACAACCTTACGAGACATCTTTTCTTATCTTCATTTCACGCGTGAGGAATTCCTGATTCCTACCTGTTCACCCCATGTTCCATGCGTCACCGGGCCTTTCTCCACTTGACTTCTGACACCTCTCCTATTCGTCATTTCCATTTTATACCCGTAACTCTGGTTGAGAGTCTCTGTAGTAGCTTTCTTAATCATCTCTTCTTGTCCCCCTGTCCATTTGCCAACTCTGCCAGAATCCTCTTCCTGAAAGACATGCCTGACCATGATTCTGCTTTGCTCAAAAATTCTTGATGGCTTCCCATTCTGTGTAAGTAAAATCCAAACTCCTTTACATAGCAGGTAGCACTCTTCGTAATCTGTTTTTGTTCTGCCAAAATGGGAGCTCATTTTTCTGGGTTTCATTTTCTTCATCTCTAAGGACTCCTCCAATGTGAAATTTTACAATTATTGGAAGAATTTCTGATACTAACGCAGTAATCTCTTCATAGGTTTAATCTTGTTCAGCGAACATCGCAAGCTTGCACAGCTCTGGCCTTTAATCTTCATAGGAAGTCTGAATTCCTTGTGGCGTTAGCTGATTATTCTATTAAATGTTTCGATACAGGTAAGAAGTCCTATTTCTCTTTTGAAGCAGAGTGAAATGCAGACAGAGATACTGCAGGGAGTTGGCTGATTTGTATAGTCTGAGGGATCAGACGCCACCCAATGACCCTCACTTCAGACACTAGCCACAGGTTTGGGGGTCCCAAGGCCATCCTCACATCAGGTCAACAGACTACAAACTCAGGGTTCCCCACAGCTACCCTCAGGTTTGGGAGTTCACTAGAATGACTCACAGAATTCAGGGAAGCACTATGCTTATGGTTATAGTTTTGATGTAGCAAAAGGATACAAATTAAAACTAGCCAAAGGAAGAGACGCACAGGGTGGAATCTGGGAGGCTCACAAAAGAGAAGCTTCCATTGTCCCCAGGGACACATTACCCTCCCAGCATCCATGTGTGGCCATCCGCACCGAGTATTCCCACACCAGGAAATTCACCCAGGCTCTGACTTCCAGAGTTTTTATTGAGGCTCCATAACATAGGCATGATTGGATTATTGCCCACTTGATTTTAAACTCCGTGTCCAGCCCTCCTCTTCTCTGGAGGTTGGGCTGACATCATGTGGCCGAAAGCCTCAACCTTCCAGTCACTCGCATGGTTGGTCTTTCTGGTGTGGCCAGTCCGCACTCTGAGGTTCTCTCCTTAGCATAAACCATCTGCTGTTGTCCAGGGACCCACCACAAATAACAAAGACACTCCTACCACTGGAGTAATTCCAAGGGTTTAGAGGTTGCCTCCTTGGAGTCTGGAAAAAGGCCATACCTCTCTTTGAAGGCCAAATTCCTTACTACACAGGTACAAGAATAAACACTTTTTAAATATAACTTATGTATTTTATACCACATTATATTTTTTAACAGAGAACTTAGAGTTCTGTAAACTGAACTTATTATTAAGAAAAAAAATCTCAACTGCATTGTTTTTTCTTGTTATTAATGTAACCTATGTATTATAATATTTAGAAAAATTATAAACAATAATAATAAGAATGGTAGTAATAGTGATAGCTAACACTTATATAGTGTTTACTCCTTGCCAGGTACTGTTCTATGATTTTATACATATTAATTAATTTTACTTATCATAATAACCCACATTGTTATGCCCATTTTGCAGATGAGGAAATTGAGGCACAGAAGTAACTTGACTAAGTTCCCACAGCTTGGTAAGCGGTGGAGCCAGGATTCCTAATCTGGGAGTCAAGCTGCAGGGTCCCTGCTCTTAATCTCTAGTACCCTCTCACCACACATGCAGGAAGAAAAGGCAGTCATCCTGCAGTAATGCCCAGAGACACAGTCAGTGTTTTTATAACAGGGACTGATCTTTCCAATCTGTGTTCTATGCGTATACCTTTTTTATACTGCAACAAATGTATGATCATCCTATTTATATTGTTTGGTGGAATCACTCCCTTACCTCGTGAAAATTTTATATATTTAAGATCAGTACTTAGTATTCATACTCTATAATAATGTTTGCAATACCATAATTATTTAGCCTATTAACCTATTGATGGACTTTAAACTGTTTCCAATTGTTGATATTACAAACACCGCTGTCACTGAAGTTCTGAAAAACTAAGTCTTTAAACTCCTGTGTGATTGCTTTCCTTGGATTTTATCCATTCTCTCCTCCTCTCTTCTTAGTTTTATCTTTTTATAGTGTCTTCTGTCTTATGGAAACCCCTCTTAACCAAGCCTTTTCCTTAGATACCATCTCTACTTCCCCAACTACCTCCCTTTCTTTGCTGCCAAATGCTGCTTCTTCACAGCATCCATCGATGGATTCTGACTCTTAGGCCCCCCATCCAGGCTTCCAAGACTCCTATCTCCAAGGTCTTTAGTAACCTCTGATTGTGTACATCCTCTTTATCCTCTTCATTTTGTTTCTCCGTAGCTTTTAACACTTTGGGTTACTTCAAGAGTCTTAGTTTTCTACTGTTACCTCTCTTGGGTCTACTTTTCCGACTCTTTTCTGGGTTCTTTTAGTGGTTCCCAGACTTTTGGGTATTTGACCCAATTAAAAAGAAAAAGTAGAGGAACCAACATAGGTTGTCAACTTTTAATTTTGCTGATTGACATTGGAAAAAAACAATGTAACTTCATTTCAGAAAACAAGGGATTTTTTTAAAACATAAAACTTAGAAGGATACAACAGATTAAAAGGTAGTACTTTAAATTTAGCTTTATGAAAAACTCATTACGTTATCCTTTTCTCATTTCACTGAAGGCCAATGAAAAATTGAGCATTAAGTAATGCCAGACTTCAGACTGGTGTTTCGAAACCACTCCTCGCTTCCCAAGGGTTTATCTGTTCCTCTATCTTCAGTTTTGACCTACTTTGTGTCTTAATGCTTCCCAGATTTACATCCTGCTTTCTGACTGTTCTCCCCACTTCCATCTTTCTGGAGGAAAAAAATCTGACCATAAAAGTATACCATGCCTATTACAGAAAACTTGGAGACACAGAAAAACGTAAAGAGAAAGTAAAAATCACTGTAATTTTATTACTCATTGATAATTATTATGAAGAGTTTTTGGTGTTTTCTCTACCAGACTGTTTTCTCTGCTTATGTGTCACACACACATGTACACACACCAAATCAATGTAAAAAATCAAATTTCTTACCTCTTCTCACACTGCTAAGTCTGTCCCTCCTTGTGTATTTATGTCAGGTAGTGGAATCACCACCTGCTTATGTAACTAAACCAGAGCCACTGGAGTCTCAACTCCTCTTTTGTCTCAACACATCCATTTAATCACTGAGTCCTTTGATATTTCTTTTGTAGCTCTTGAGTTTGTTCCTTTCTCCATTGCCACATTCTTAGTATAGACCCTCCTTATCTCCTGCCTGGGTTATTACAGCAACAGATAAACTAGTCATTTTGTAATCTCTTCCTCCTTTCTAGTATATCCACCATATCTTCAAAGTGCTTTCTGAAGCAGACCAGATATGGTATTCTTCTGCATAAAACTATTTCAAGAGAAAGCCCAGACTCCATCACGTCACGTTCAAGCTGTTCTTAAACCCTCTTTCGGCCTCCTCTCCTCCAACCTCGGTGTTACACATGTTACTAACATGTCCTATGGTGCACTTCATCAACCAACCACTGGCTTCCATTCTTTTTAGATGTTAACGGAGGTGGAGGGACCTCATTAATCCCTAGCCATCAACTGAATCAGTTCTCAGATGAAATATAGGGTTTGACCTGTATAACTGTTTTCCTTTTTCCCACAGTCACCAAGGAGCTAGTTAGCTGGATGAGAGGACATGAATCATCGGTGTTCTCGATCTCTGTGCACGCATCCGGGAGATACGCCATCACTACTTCTTCTGATACAGCACAGCTATGGAACTTGGATACCTTTCAAAGAAAAAGAAAGCTGAATATTCTCCAGTCTGTGGGTATACAGAAGGTCAGTGAAGGGGGCCACATCTTGGTCTGTTGTGCTTCTCAGGCTAGTTTCTTGATCAGCAGAATATAGATATTATAAGTAATGGTTGACTTTGTCCCACTTAGCTATGCCTTCATAACTCAGCAACAAGCAAACCTTTTTTTTTTTTTTAATTATTATTATAGTGTGTAACTTCAACTTTAGTTAGGTGTTAGTTTTTACTTAGCTGGTTGATTTCGTTTTGTTTCTTAACCCAATTATGAAAAATTTCAAATATATAGCAGATTTGTAAGAATTTCACAGTGAACACATGTACACCCATGGTCTAGATCCTACTATACTATACTTTACTGTACTTACATGTTAGTAAACTGTATTATGGATCTATCCATCTTTCTG
Organism: Mesoplodon mirus; assembly: GCF_964341445.2. Lineage (NCBI taxonomy): Eukaryota > Metazoa > Chordata > Mammalia > Artiodactyla > Ziphiidae > Mesoplodon > Mesoplodon mirus. The sequence continues at coordinate 15,931,424 of NC_138992.1, read as the reverse complement.
TCCCTCTGTTTATTAACTCATCTTTTTTTTTTTGCATTTTAAGTAAATTGCAGACATCACTGCTTGCCCATCAATGCTTTAAGCCTGCATTTAATTAACTACATTTAATTGGGTTCAGTATTTGTTGATGTAAAATTTGTGTATAATGCACAAATCTTTAAGTATTCATCTATTACGTTTTGGCAAATACGTACACTTTTGTAACATGTGCAGACCTATTATTACCATCATCCCAGAAAGTTACATTATATCCCTTGCCAGGTAAGCACTCCTCTGATGTTTTTCCACCATAGGTTAGTTTTATCTGTTCTAAAATTTCACATAAGTAGAGCTGGTCAGTAATGGTATGTGTAAAAGCTTTTCTCATTCAGCATCATGGGTTTTTGTTTTGTTTGGTTTTTTGCGGTACGTGGGCCTCTCACTGCTGTGGCCTCTCCCGTTGCGGAGCACAGGCTCCGGACGCGCAGGCTCAGCGGCCATGGCTCACGGGCTCAGCCGCTCCGCGGCATGTGGGATCTTCCCGGACCGGGGCACGAACCCGTGTCCCCTGCATCGGCAGGCGGACTCAACCACTACGCCACCAGGGAAGCCCCCAGCATCATGTTTTTGAGATTCATCCATGCTGTTGTATGTATCCGTAGTTTGTTCCTTTTTATTGCTGATCAGTATTCCATTGTACATATATATCACTTTTTTAAAAATCCATTTCTTTTGCTTTTAAGGTTTTTTTTTTCTTCTATTTGATTAGCTAAATGCTATTTTCAGGATTGTCTGCATCTCCCATTTAATTATTTTGCTTCAGGTTACATTATACATGCAGTATTGCTTTTAATTTCTTGGTTATCAACATGAACAGTTAGCAGTGCATGTCAACCAAAAATTTATTTTGTAGTCGCTATGAAATCTCAGAGATCTTAATAATTTAAAAAAGATGAAAGCTATAGCCAGCTTACTCATCAGGTATTTAGGCCAAATGCCTTGGTAGGTCTTTTATTCTTTAACTGCTTTAATACTTAAATTGAATTTTAAGTTCTAAGGTAGAGAATATTGAAAGTTGAACCCACAGTGGAAACAGTCATGAAACAATGACACAAAAACCATCTGTTCTTTTCACCGTGAAATTACAATTAGTATACATGGAGTAGTTGCCAGTTTTAGCCTTGCCTTGGTCATTCAGACATTTTAGTTTAAAAAATAGGATTCCAAATGGTTGTGATAAGAGAATAAAATTAAATGTAGTAAATGTGAATACAGTATGCAGTATACATTTAAGTATATTCTAAAATAATAGAACATCATAGTCTATAAGTTACCAGCAAACTTTTCCTCGAAACACCAGATAGTAAACATTTTTGGTTTTGCTGGCCAGGAGCAAAATTGAGGATATTATGTGTGTACTTACATAACCATCTGAAATGAAATAATTTTAAAATGTAAAAGCCATTCTCTCCTGGACCATACAAGGACTGGAGATGAATCAGGTGGTTGTCACTCCTGGCTTATTCTGTTGAAAATAGGAAATAGTTATAAACTAATCTTAAAGTAAAAGTTTTATTCTTATCAAGTTTTTATTACACTTATATTTTTATTGCAGTTTCTGCTTTTATACTTTATTTTTTTATATAAGTTTATTTATTTTATTTATTTATTTTTGGCTGTGCTCAGTCGTTGTTGCTGCGAGGGGGGGCTACTCTTTCATTGCGGTGCACAGGCTTCTCATTGTGATGGCTTCTCTTGTTGCGGAGCACGGGCTCTAGGCAAGCAGGCTTCGATAGTTGTGGCACGCAGGCTCAGTAGTTGGGGCACACGGGCTTAGTTGCTCCGTGGCATGTGAGATCTTCCTGAACTAGGGATCGAACCCATGTCCCCTTCATTGGCAGGTGGATTCTTAACCACTGTGCCACCAGGGAAGTCCCTGGTTTTATATTTTAAATAAAAGTTTTGTGATTTTTTTTTCCTTGATGACACCTGGTGACACATGATTCTGTGGGTTTCATTTTATGATGGCTCTTTTAATCTAAAATGGTCTCCTACCTTTCTCTTTTTTTCCCATAACATGAATTTTTCTTTTCTTTTTTTGAGAGACCAGGCCAGTTAGTTGTGTTGGAAAATGCCCCACATTCTGGATTTGTCTTGCTGTTTCCTCATTATGTCATTTAACTTGTTCTCTCACCTGTATTTCTTGTAAACTTGAATTTAGGTCTAAAGTCTTGAGTAGATTCACGTTAAACATTTTTGACAAGCTGTTTACCTTGTGTGTAAGATGAAAATAGTAATAGTGCTTACCTCAGGGTTAGTTTCAGGACTGAATGTGATAATCTATGCAAAGCACTTAGCACGATGCTTGTTTATAGTAAGTGCTTAGTACAAGTTAGCTGCAGCTGCTATTTCTATATTGTTGTTAATGTTATTTATTATTGTTATCTATTATCTAGCTTTATTATGGGATTATCTCAGTGCAATTACATATCTTCTTAAAAAGCTATAAGGGAACTGTATTCTTTTTCTTTTGAACTATATTAAATAGATGCACAATCCCTTATTAGCAACTCAAAAACCCAGATGTTTTTTAATAACTCATTTTGTGGCAAAATCTGATTGGAATTCATCTAGCAGCAAAATCTGAACTAAATTGACATGAGGCTGAAATATTAATATGTTTGAATATGGAATGTTGCTCCAGGTCACTGGGGGTTCTACATAATATTACAGAATATGCATTGTATTACCTTTCTCAAATTGGAAGTAATTCTGAATTCTGGAACACATCTGTCCCTAAAGGTTTCAGATACGGAGCTACAGACCTTTGATTTCAAAATGTTTTTAGAGAACTTACTACTCCGTCCTTTTTCCACTGATTTTTGTACCTAGCAATAGCGGTAATTAACACTAATGGTAATAGATACCAATTGTTGAGTCCTTACTATGTACTTAACACTTTGTTTTGTTGTTTTTAAGCTTAAATAATCCTAAAAGGTAGATACTATTATTCTCAGTTTACAATTGGGGAAACTGCACTTCAGAAAGTGTCACATTGTTTATGAAAGAGTTGCAGTTCTGAACGGAAGCTTGTTTCCCTCTGAAGTCATTCCGTTACACCATACTGCCTCTCAGGTAGACCAATTACATTTCTTCAAATTAGGAAATTTTGATTCTTTTTTTGATACTTGGAGGTAAGATATTTAGCTCCTTAGTTAAAGATTTTGGAACAAATCCTGAGATTTCTAATTACTGTCGTTCAGTATGTATCAGAAAAGGTTTTGTGATGGGTGTCAGAAAACATTGAATAGTGTGTTACCGAACTTAGTCTCTGTATACAACGGGCACTCACTCAATTTTTGCTGAATTGTATATTTGACCTTAACTTTCTCTTATTACTATCCTCAAGTCTTTCAACTTTGGAAAGCACTCACATACCTCTCAAAAGTGAATTGGGAAGGCTAGGATTTTCATATTTTGTAAGGAAAAACTTCAGCCAGCCCTCCAAAGAGTATATTTTATTAGTGCTTTTGAAGTTTTTTCTAAGCATTTTATGTTTGTCAGGAGATGACACTATATAAATAATGACATGATTCATTAGGAACAATTTTATAATCATTAAAATCTGGCAATTAAAATCACAAATCTAGTAATGAATAATCATGTTGGCAACAATCTATCACAGCTGTGCCTCAAAATAGCAGCTGATGTTCATTAACTTTTAAGCTTTTGCTTCTCCCAGTAGGAATAAACTTTATTACTTTTCTAGAAAAATATTGCTAATTATAATAAAAATTTCAAGTCACTTTTTTTTTTTTTTTTTTTTTTTTTTTTTTTTTGCAGTACACGGGCCTCTCACTGTTGTGGCCTCTCCCGTTGTGGAGCACAGGCTCCGGACGCGCAGGCTCAGCGGCCATGGCTCACGGGCCCAGCCGCTCCGTGGCATGTGGGATCCTCCCAGACCGGGGCACGAACCCGTGTCCCCTGCATCGGCAGGCAGACTCTCAACCACTGCGCCACCAGGGGAGCTCCCTCAAGTCACTTTTTTTGACCTCAGATTTGAAACAGTGTTTTAGGGCATTCATTATAGATTATAACGTATTCACTGCAAATTCTTTCTGTAAGACCTTCACATTACAAATCTTCTTAACATAATGAAACTGGCAAAAGACCTACCAGACTGTCCTTGACAGAGTGAGCTCAGGACAAAAGTGAGGAGGAGTTGGATCAGTCAAGGGCATCAGCACCTGATGTAGTTGAGTTACCATTTTTTATTGTCTTATTAGCTTTAGTCCTCAGTAGATGGTTCTAATTAACCAGTATGTTCCATAGTATATTTTATATGTGTGTATGTATGTTTTTTTAGCACTATTATCAAAAAACAGATACTGGGGGCCTCCCTGGTGGCGCAGTGGTTGAGAGTCCGCCTGCCGATGCAGGGGATACGGGTTCGTGCCCTGGTCTGGGAGGATCCCATATGCCGCGGAGCGGCTGGGCCCGTGAGCCATGGCCGCTGGCCCTGCGCATCCGGAGCCTGTGCTCCGCAACGGGGGAGGCCACAACAGTGAGAGGCCCGCATACCGCAAAAAGAAAAAAAAAAAAAAAAAAAACAGATACTGGTATATATGTGTAATATATATGTAAATATATATATATTTACAATTCCCTAAAATTCTTATAGTAATGTCGTTACCTATTAGAATCATTTCCTAATTATATGTATGAAATAGGATGGGTGACAATAACACAAATTTGTTGCAAGGTTACAGTATTTCATGTAGATGCCTTATTGACCCGTTATTTTTGTAACACTGGGGAAAGCCATGGTAGATGCAGTGTTGATGCTGCTTTTCCCCAGGACAGCTCTCTCTCATTACTGTGATGACAGTTATATCCAGATTCTGAATATTCAGAGACACTCCAATCCAGTGCTATAGACACTGAACACTTCATCCCCAAGGCATGTAGCACTCCCTCTGACGCCAGTAAATTTGTGAAGGTGTGTGATAGGTCAGGGGTCGGAATAAAAGGTAACAAATCCTTAAAGGTGCCCTGCCTCCTCTGGGAGTCCCTGCCCCTCTCTCTCGCCAACACAGGAAGTCACATATTTTAAAAATAATAAAGCTGGGGCTTCCCTGGTGGCGCAGTGGTTGAGAGTCCTCCTGCCGATGCAGGGGACACGGGTTCGTGCCCCAGTCTGGGAAGATCCCACATGCCGCGGAGCGGCTGGGCCCGTGAGCCATGGCCGCTGAGCCTGCGTGTCCGGAGCCTGTGCTCCGCAACAGGAGAGGCCACAACAGTGAGAGGCCCGCGTACCGCAAAAAAAAAAAAATAATAATAATAATAATAAAGCTTGTAAAGACACACCAGTAGAAGCAACAAGATACATTCAAATGTAAAGTGTTACAATAAGCTATAATGCAGTTAAGAAGGCTGGTCTGGATGGGAAAGAATAAATACCTGGAACTCAGCATTAACTGTTAAAGATGGACATACATATACTGTACAACTCAGAAAAAGGTTCATTCATTCATTTATTCAACAAATACTGTTGAGCACCTTTACTACATTCTTGTCATTGTGCTCAGCACTGACTACACAAAAATAAACAAGATAGACAAGACCTCTGCCCTCTCAGAAACCAACCAAGGGTCTTCATCCCAAGGCAGCTGTGAAGGATGACACCTCTCACTCAATTTTGTCCACAGTGTTTGTGGTCCCATGCATAGAGTCTCTGGGTCGATCTCCTGTGGGCAGACATATGTATAAAGAAATCATAATTATTCTGTAATTCAAAAGAGGAGTGAAATGTAAGACCAAAGCTATATTGAGGAAAAAATAAGGGAAAAAAAGAATAAATAGCTAGAGCTGTAGCTTATGATCAAACCGTGTGAAATGTCGCAAGCTCTTTCTGGGGTTTTATTGGGTTGGCCAGAAAGTTCGTTTGGTTAATGCATATGTTGTTCAACAAAGTTCTTGGTGAAAATGAAAAATGTGTCTTTTATTTTTACTTAAAACCGAACGAACTTTTTGGCCAACCCAGTATTTTGCGAGGATAGGTAGGAATATTTGTCCTTAGGACACTGAATTTTTTTCATTTTCTTTTTTTCTTTGCTTCCTTTCCTACCCCACTTTGTGTGTTTTACACAAAGGACACGCAAAATTATATTTGAGGCCATTGAAACTCTTATGAGAAAATATTGGTCAACTTTAATAAAAATTTTATATTATCGAAAGTAAGCATTGCTTACTGCTTATACAATAGAAAAATAGAAATTAGGAGAATAAAATGGTATTTTCAACTTGACTACCAATTTCAGTCTCATCTGTCCATTAAATAAATTGAACATAATAAAATATCATGTATTTGTTTTCAACTTTTTACTTTTACAAATAATGCTTAACAAACATTTATACACATTTATCTTAAAGCATCTTGCTGATTTTTTCCCCAAAGGATTAACTCTTAGAAGCAGATTGACTAGTTCAGAAGAGAGAGATTTTTAAGGTTGTTGAGCTGTTAGACAGTATCTTTAACCAGTTTTTACTATCAGCAGCAGTGTATGACAGTGCCTTTATCTATACTTTCACCAACATTTAATATTTTTAACACTTATCTGTAGTTAGTACTCAATATAGTATTTATATTAGTAAATAGCTTATAAATATAATACGTATGTTAGTATATGTATAGTTTGTGTATATGTATATGTGTGTGCATTATTTTAAAATAAATTTGATACACATAAAATGGTATCTTATTTTCATTTGAATCTTTTATAAGGTTAAATATTTTAAATTGTTACCTAGTATTTTATGAATGGCCTAGTCATTATAGTCACCTGTTTTTTGTTTAAAGGAGTTTACCTTTTCTTTTTAGTTTATAATAGTATGTAAAAATATCAGTTTTCTCCCCTGTCATATGTTGTAAATGTATTTTTCTCCAGTTTAAGAAAAAATAATTTTAAGACAGAAAAATTAACTACTTGTAAATTTTAAATTTAAAGAGGGTTATATGATCCTTATATGAACAATAACTTTTTTTCTTCCTCTTTAGGTTTTCTTTCTACCATTAAGTAATACCATCCTCAGTTGTTTTAAAGACAATTCCATCTTCGCCTGGGAATGTGATACTCTTGTTTGCAAATATCAATTGCCAGCTCCACCTGAAAGCTCTAGCATATTATACAAAGTGTTTGCTGTGACCAGGTAATGTTCTCTTTAAGACACTAAGGATTTTTATGAAATTTAACTTCCAGGGAAATTTTATAAATTTTCATTCAGTATTTTATTGTCCTATGAGCAAAAGTTTCCTTCAAACTTAGATATGATCTAAGATATGGTAATAAGTTTTTTACTTATTGTGGAAAATGTACACAAAAATATAAAAGTACATGAAATCTCAAGGCTAGTACTCTCATTAGTCATAATAAGCATTAACTAATAGCCACTCCTATTTTGTCTATTACTCTACCTACCATTTCTCTACTGCACCGTCATAAAGCAAAGCCCAAGTGTATCATTTCATGCATAAGTATTTCAGCATGTATCTCTAAAGGATAGGACCCTTTTTGAAACATAACCATGGTACTATCATCAGACTTTTAAAAATTCATAATATAATATTATCATATATCTAGTTATTCATATTTCCCTGACTTGTCTAATAATTATTTTTTATGGTTGGTTTGTTCAAGTCAGGAACAAAATAAGGTTCACACATTGCCTCGGTTGGTATATCTCTTTATATTTTCCTTGCAGTTTATTTGTTAAAGAACTGGTCATTTGTCCTGTGGTTTTCTACATTCTGGATTTTGCTCTTTGCATCCCTGTGATGCTGTTTAATATGATCTTCTCTCATCTATATTTACTATAAACTTGTTACACCTATATTTCCTATAAATTGGAGGCTTGATCTTGATCTGGTTTGATTTGGGGGCAAGAAGACATTGTAGGCGGTTTGTGTACCTTCATCAAGAGGAACACAGAACTCTTTCTCTTATGATATTAGTGGCCACTGATGATCATTACCTAGATATCGTGTGTTGCATTAGAGGTTAGCAAATGGTGCTATTCTAATTCTGTCTTTCCTTCTCCCTTACTAACCAAAACCTTCTATAGAAAGAAACTTCATCTCATCAACTATACTCCAATAAAAATTAAAAAAAAAAAAAAAAAAAAGGAAGAAACTGCCTCTCAACTCTTTGGTTACTTTACTGTACAGTTTGTAAAGGAAAGGCAGGATAAATGCTGGATTTCTTCCTATTTTTTAAAAAAAATTTTTTTCACCAAAATAATGGATTGGTTTATTGGCATCTTCAAAGGTGGCCGATGAAGTTTTTTGTCTTTAATCTTTGTAAGCTCGTGGACTTAAACACAGTTGACATGATTTGACCCATTAAAGTTATTATTCTTAGTGATGCTCCAGTACTCTCATCTTTGACCAGTGGGATCCTCTTCAGGTCGGCTTTGAATGAACCCTTTTGATACAACCCCGGTTGTCTGTGATAGTTCTCATTCTTTTTGGTCCAACAAGATGTTCCAGTCTTATCTTATCTTGTATATTTCCTGTCCCAAACCTGGAATCAGCCATTTCTCTAAAGGGCGTGGGTTTATTTTTGTGGGAAATGATATATTGACACTTAATCTGAATGCTAGGTTCTTGCTATGGGTGGGCTGGTCATTGTTTCCAGATATTAATGGATGTTATTTCCTCTCTTTCTCTCACCCTCTTCTTCTGAGTTATCAGTAAATCCCATCAACTCTACCAAACTGTATCTTGAATTGGTCTACTTTCCTTTGTCCATTGCTACAGCTATTACCCCAGTCCCAGCTATCGTAGTCTTTTTCAGGCTACTGTAATAGCTCCCTTATTTGGTCTACCTGTTTTCAGTCTCATTTCCTAAAGTCAGTGTCTACAAAGCAGATAGAGTGGTCTTCTCAAATCATTACGTCAGATCATGTCATTTCCCTATTGAACTCCCATAAAAGGCTTTCCACTGCTCTTAGAAAATCCAGCTCCCTGCCATGTCCCTGAGATCTTTTGTCCTCTGGTCTAGGCCTCCCTCCCTTTTCTCATCTTATTTCCCCTTAGTGTGTTCCAGCCACACTTGAGTGTGGCTTCTCTTTGTTATTTACACCTATCTCAACATTTTTGTTCTGGCCAGTCAGGAATACTGACCAGCATGGAATTCTTTCTCCAAGTCACGCTATGACTGGCCCATTCGCATCATTCATGTAGTAGATCTTCCTCCTTTCCCAGCTCTGTAACATTACCTCGTTTTAGAGTTCTTTAAAGAACTTAACAGCTGATATCAAGTTCATTTATTTGTTTCTTTACCTTCCTCTAGACTGAAAATCCCCTGAGAGCAGGGATCTTACCTGTCTTCTTGTTCACCACTGTGTCCCTGGCACCTGGAGTGAAACCTAGCTTATAGTAGACACTTTATAATCCTTTGTGAATGAATGAGCAACAACCTTGCAAATCAATACAGCTTATTCTTTTTGTACCTTTTAAACATAAAGTAGCTTTCTGTGGCAGGAAAAAAGTTTGGGCTTTTTGGTTTTTCATATAGCAATGCTATTATCAGTTCAGTACAGTCGTATGTGAAATACAGAAAGTTGGTTAGTAGTAAGTGACTTTGAGATTATGCTATAAAATATAAATGTTACTCAGAAACTCCCAGTCAAGTCATCAAACAGATATTTGTTAAGCTGGTATCTTAACTCAATAGGTTAAAAAAAAAAATCTACTGTAAACCTGAGTTTTCCTATATGGTAGCCACTGGATACCTGGGACTATTTAAATTAATAAAAATTAAATAAAATCAAGAATTAATTTCCTCAGAAGCGCTAGCCACATTTTAGTTCTCAATAATCACATGTGGCTAGTAGTGACTACGTTGGACAGCATAGATACAGAACATTTCTATCATCTTATGGGATCAGATTGGACAGTGCTGCTATAAATAATTCATCTAGTCTTACTTTCTCACCTTTTTAAAATATAGAAATGGCCAAATCCTGGCTGCTGGGGGCAAATCGAATCATCTTCATTTGTGGTGCTTGGAAGCCAAACAGCTATTTAGAATTATCCAGATGCCCACCAAAGTTCGAGCCATTCGCCATCTAGAGTTTCTTCCTGATAGTTTTGATGCTGGTTCTAATCAGGTTAGTAATATAAATGTTAGTAAAGTTGTACTTTTTTGGAAAGATCGTTATCAATTTCCGCACTATGTTAGTTCTCTTATTTAACTTGTAGCCTGATTGTTACAAGGTTTTGAAATTACTGATAACTTGTAAAGAGTCTAAAACTGAAAAAATGGAAAAATCTTAGGTTCTGTATATTACTGATAACTTGCCCTTTTTCTAAAATCAGTATACTTTATGTCATACTTTATGGTTTACAGGGTGATTAAGCATGCTGTTTTTTATTTGATCCTTATTAAAGAATTCATTGAGTGTAGGCAGGGAAGGTATTCGCACCATTATACAGATTGTGACGCTGAAGCTTAGAAACACAAAGTGACCTGTCAACACTCCTTTAATTATAAGGATTAAAGGTAGGACTAGAACTGAAATGTTCTCACTTTGTTACGCTGTGTTCTATCTACCATAGCTGCCTCAATCCTATGAGACGTCTTTTCTTTCTATCTTGCCTTAGTTTACAAAGCGCTTCCCCCGCCACACGCCTTTTTTCTCTTTAATAGTCGAGTAGTTGAACCTTTCTTATTTTAAATTATCTTGGGTCTTGCACATTAACAAATTGTGTGTGTGTATGTGTGTGTCTTGTGTATTTATGTATAATATATGTGTGTATCATATCTATTTTAAGTTTTTTGAGTAGATAATCCTTTCACGTGGTTGAAAACATAAAAAAATATAAAAAGGCATAAAGTGAAGTCTTACTCTTTTCTCCCATTTGCCCAGTTATTTACTCTCCGTAACCCACTGCTGTTATATAATCTTATGTTTTTCCCATTTTTTTTACCTTGTTTCCCTAACTTAGTTTACCTTGACGATTTTCCTATGTCAGTACAGAACTTCATTCTTTTTCACAGGTGTATAGGTTTTTATAACCAGTCCTTTATTATTGGGCACTTAGCCTGTTTTCAGTCCTTTTCTGTTACAAATGATGCTGCACTAAATAGCATTTTTGTTTGCTTGTTTGTTTTTGGTTTTTTTAATTTATTTTTTGGCCGAGCCATGCAGCATGTGGGTTCTTAGTTCCCCAACCAGGGATCGAACCCGTGCCCCCTGCAGTGGAAGCACTGGAAGCACGGAGTTTTAACCACTAGACCGCCAGGGATGTCCCTTTTTTTTAATATACATAACTTTTGCACATGTCATTTTACACATCCTGTCTGTAGGATAAAATCCCAGAGTTAAAATAGTGGTACCAGGGTTAGGTGCATCTGTAATTTTGATAGATCTTGCCAAATTGCCTTCCAGAGAGGTTGTGTCAACTGTGAATAAGAGGGTGTCCTACCATCTGACCCAGAGAAGAACATGCTGTTTATTTATTTATTTTTTATTTTTCTTAATAAACTTGTTTATTTATGGCTGCGTTGGTTCTTCGTTGCTGCACGTGGGCTTTCTCTAGTTGTAGTGAACAGGGGCTACTCTTTGTTGTGGTGCACGGGTTTCTCATTGCGGTGGCTTCTCTTGTTGAGGAGCACAGGCTGTAGGTACGCGGGCTTCAGTAGTTGTGACACACGGGCTTAGTAGTTGTGGCTCACGGACTCTAGAGCACAGGCTCAGTAGTTGTGGTGCACGGGCTCAGTAGTTGTGGCTTCAGGCTCTAGAGTGCAGGCTCAGTAGTTGTGGCTCACGGGCCTAGTTGCTCCGCGGCATGTGGGATCCTGGACTGGGTCTTGAACCTGTGTCCCCTGCATTGGCAGGCGGATTCTTAACCACTGCGCCACCAGGGAAGCCCCAGAACATGCTTTCTAGGTTGTCACATTCAAACTGCCTCCAACCACCTCTAGACTATAGTCTTTCATGTAACGGGACATCAGCGTTTCACGAGATCACATGGTGGCCCTGGGGAAAAGAACCTGTATGTGGACAAGGCAGCAGAGGGGTTTATTGTTTCACGTGTTGAAGCTTTTTTAGTACGTGTTTTTAAGTTCTAAGTTGTATGCGTTACAGCTAATTTTTTTTCCCCTTGAAAGACTAGCTTCCCTCCGACCCGCAGCCCGACTGCCCTTGCAGCTCGCAGACCTTCCCTCTCCACAGCCCAAATGCTAGTTACAACCGCGGGAGTCACAGGTTTGTGTGGAGCAGCAGGACAGGTGTTAGCTCCGGTCAGGCTAGGGATGGAGAAGAGAAACAAGCCCTCCACCGTCCTTGCTTCTGGCGGCCGGTGTGGAGTCAAGGTGAAGGCCTGCCATCGTCTGTACTCCCTCTGGAGGGAGTGGTGGAGATGCGCCTGCCTGTGGGGAGGGCTGATTCTTAGGTGACCTTTCTGTAGTCTCCCAGGATGGGCTCCTTACTGGTTCTGGGTAGAGCCAGGCTTCTCTGGACCTGAACAGGGCAAACCTACATGAGCCTTAATTAGGGATTTTAAAATACGTGGCGGCTCTCTGCGAGTATAATCGCCTCTGACTGTCCTCCCTCCCCCACCAAAGAAAAGAAAACATATATAAATACACACGTGTGTATGTGTGTAGTTTGACTTGCAGACATTTGACTTTTTTTAATTGAGGTATAATTGACATAGAACATTATATTAGTTTCAGGTGTACAGCATGATGATTCAGTATTTGTATACATTGCGAAATGATCAGCATAATGAAAGTCCAGTTAGCATCTGAGGCTTGACTCTTAAATGTGTTTTAGGAACTCATATGTTGTTTCTCTCTACTCTTAGGTCCTTGGAGTGCTGTGTCAGGATGGCATTATGAGATTTGTTAATATACAGACGTGTAAACTTCTCTTTGAAATTGGGAGCCTTGACGAAGGAATTAGTTCATCAGCAATTAGCCCCCATGGACGGTACATTGCATCTATTATGGAAAATGGAAGTCTGAACATATATTCAGTTCAGACTTTAACAAAAGAAATAAATAAGGTATGTTATCAAGTAAACTGTATCTTTTTTCTTTTAAGATTTAAATGCTGTATCATCAAAAATAAAAACTCTGTGTTCCAAGCTTCTAACCTCCTTGCACCTTATCCATTTTTCTGGATATGGTTTCTGCTCTTACCCCCAAAGCCACATCTCCAGATTTTTCTCACCCATGCTCCATCCCTAAATTGCTGTCTTCACAAAAGGCATCTGTTTGGAGTCCTTGTCCCATTCAGGGTGCCCCTCTGATCTGCTTCCCAAAAGAGGTCTTCAGTTCCAGTCTCTTCATTTCTGTCTCTTTCTTCCCATTGTTGTAGGCTAGACACCTTGGAGCACTGTGACTGTTTCTATTCCTGTATTTCCCAAATCTGGTCAATACTAAGTCCTGTAGTCCTTGAACCTGAGATGTCTGTGTGTGTGCCGCCTGTTCTGTCTCCACATCGGCCGTCCTTGTACTGGTGCTCATTTGCTGCTCCTGAATAACAGTAATTTAAACAAATATACCAAAACCCAGAGCCCTCAGTGCCATCTTCTGCCCATCAATCATCTTTTATGTTTTTTTTAATTCTTTTTTTTATTCTTTTGCTTTTCTCAATCATCTTTTATATAACATTTTTCTTTTTTTTAATTTATTTATTTATTTTTGGCTGTATCGGGTCTTTGTTGCTGTGCGCAGGCTTTCTCTAGTTGTGGCCAGAGCTAGTAGTAGCTGAGGCTGCTCTTCGTTGCAGTGCACGGACTTCTCATTGCGGTGGCTTCTCTTTGTTGTGGAGCACGGGCTCTAGGTGCGTGGGCTTCAATAATTGTGGCACACGGGTTCAGTAGTTGTGGCTCACGGGCTCTAGAGCGCAGGCTCGGTAGTTGTGGCGCGTGGGCTTAGTTGCTCCACGGCATGTGGGATCTTCCCGGACCAGGGCTCAAACCCATGTCCCCTGCATTGGCAGACAGATTCTTAACCACTGCGCCACCAGGGAAGTCCCAATATAACAGTTTTCTAAAATAGTACTTTCATCATCGTTTCTAAAATAATGCTGTCTTAGAGGCTTCCTTCCTTTTGCCTGTTTCATTGAGTCCACGCTCTTCTGCCTGGCTCTCAGAGTCCTCTCTGATCTTGTCGTCTCTCCCTAACGTGTTTCCCCATACTTTCAGCTTCCCTCATTGTCCCCCATAGACACCATGCTCATTTCTACATCTGTTACTACACTACGCACCTCATCTAAAATATACTCCCACTTCTCTTATGGTCATCTAATAAAACTCCCCCAGCTCGTTGTCGAGTCCAGTTGTTCTGTGGGAGCCTTTCCCGGTCTGGAATTGTATCACAGTAGCCCTGAGAGGGACTTCGGTGATCACCTAGTCTAACCATTTCGTTTTACAGGAAGAGCAGCTCACGCCCCAACCTGACACAGCTAGTCCTCACAGGCCCAAGTGTTCTGTTCTTAATACGATAATCTTGTTGCTATGTGCCCACTCCTTTTTACCTTTTCTTTTCCAATTAGACAGATAAGAAGTTCTTATTACAGAGAAAAATCAAGATACAGATAAGCAAATAGATCAGCAAGTCTCACCATTCTTAGATGATGTTGAAATGTATGCCTACTCAGTCTTTTGTTCTGTGTGTGTAAATGTATACAGTCTACATGATTCTATAGTTGTGAGTTTGTCTGTTGATGAAAATTTATCAGCAACTCTACAGTCAGTCCTCACCCCATATTTACAGACATTTGCATGTGCAGAGCAGCAAGACATTGGAGTTGCCTGCATGCAGGTTCCCCCCGAGGTCAGACAAAGCAGCACACGGCCTTCTTATTTCAGCTCTCCATGGGAACAGGTGTCCTTCTCCTGGTCTGTGTAGTGCCACATTTTTCACATTCTTGTGATTTTTGTTGGTGATTTTGCTATTTAAAATGTCCCCCAACCACAGTGCTGACGTGCTGTCTGGTGTCCTAAGCACAAGAGGGCTGGGAGGTGTCTCAGGGAGAACGTATGGGTGTTAGGTAAGCTTCATGCAGGAATGAGCTACAGTGTTGTTGGCATGAGTTCAATGCTAATGAGTCAACACTGTACAGTCAATGAGCATCTTTATTTATTTTTATTGATTTATTTTTGGCAGCATTGGGTCTGTTGCTGCACGCGGGCTTTCTCTAGTTGCGGTGAGCGGGGGCTACTCTTCATTGCGGTGCGCGGGCTTCTCACTGCGGTGGCTTCTCTTGGTGCGGAGCACGGGCTCTAGGCGCGCGGGCTTCAGTAGTTGTGGCTCGCGGGCTCTAGAGCACAGACTCAGGAGTTGTGGCGCATGGGCTTAGTTGCTCTGCGGCATGTGGGATCTTCCCCGACCAGGGCTCAAACCTGTGTCCCCTGCATCAGCAGGCGGACTCTCAACCACTGCGCCACCAGGGAAGCCCCACGTTATTCATTCTTAATGACAGTTGTTGGCCTAGCTGAATTTTATAAGAGCTAGATAAATGTTATTAATAGGAACAAAGATCTGAGAAAAACCAAGGTAAGCATGAGTCATTGGCTTCCTCTCTGTTATTTGTTAAGCAAATTGAGGTCATACTGACCAGAAAAGCTAGCTCGTAACGGAAGAAGGATCATTTCTGGGGGGGGACACATTACCCGCACCACACAGTGCTGTTCCAGGCCTACAAACTGCCCAGGTTGATGCACAACTTATTCCCCGTGTCCCATTCCTTCAAGTCCTGTTTTCTTGCCATTGGAGGATTTCCGGTATTGCGCTAACAATAAGTAAGCCAATTCCTATTTCTGTGTTGAAGTTTTAACACTCCTAAGGTGTGGCAATTCAGGTCATATCTCAGGCTCCAACTCCTGGGAGATTCCTTCATGGAAGAATCATGAAAAATGCGGCACTAGAATAAATATTACAATAAAGATATAGAAGAATGGGCTGAGGTTAGAAGATAGTTCAGGGATATTAAAGATGGGCAATATTCAGAAATCAGACCACTATTAATTACATTTCACAGGTAAAGAATTAAATCATAGAGTAAGTGGTCATTGTACTTTATTTGGGTCAGAGTTATTATATTTTGTATTATCCTGAACTCTTTCTAGATGTGAATAAATACCAATGTATCCTAGAAAAACACTATTAAAAAACCCTTACAGGTGCAGTTAAAACTTCAAATACTTTGCAAAATAATTTTAAAACAAATAAAAATGCAATATCAATGCCATGTATATTACCCGCTCTATACATTTTACAGTGTTGTGTCATACATACTGCAGTTGACAATAGGGAATATTTTCTTGGTCTCCTATAATAGGCTGCAGGTTTCAAAAGCAGAAGTCCTGAACTTTTGAAGGCAATGTGAGAAAAATCTCTGAAACCTCAAAGTAGTCTTTTTATAGTCTGTTATTTAAAAAGAGTCAAGATGTTTGCTTTGTTCTGTTTATTTCTTTTGGGGACGAAGGGGGAGGAGGTCAGAAAAGTTTGGTTTCTGCTTCAAAGAGCTTTCCGGAAGAGTGGTGATTCATTTCCATTGTACGTCATCATGGAAGCACACTGTTCTGGCTTCCATGACAGCTTGAATTCAGGGTGATGTGTGTAATATTTGTTTTTCTGAAATCGAATATGTTCATTTGGACATTTGGGGTATATTGTGTTCGTATTCTCATATGCAAGGAATTGGCACTTTGGCTTCAAGAAAAATTATTTTAAAATCACAGATCCACCTTGTCTTTGATCTGGATCTGGGCTAATCACTAAGGGAACATTCAGCAATAATGGTCTCAAACATTTAAAACACCCTGTGAAAGTCATTGTACTTGAATCATATTTAGAACTCAGAAAGCCGGAGCTACTTTATCTGCTTATTTTCTTTGAACAATGAAGATCTTTTTATTTCAAAGAGAGTGTTATTCACAGAGAAAATGTCTTAGTGAATCATTTTACCTTAAGTAAATTGAAGTTGTTGGGGGCTTATTCTCCTGTTTGATGAGCCCCATAAAAATGAGGGTTTGGCATCTAAGTCGTGCCTTCTGCCGTGCCTCTG
This sequence comes from Mesoplodon mirus, assembly GCF_964341445.2. Lineage (NCBI taxonomy): Eukaryota > Metazoa > Chordata > Mammalia > Artiodactyla > Ziphiidae > Mesoplodon > Mesoplodon mirus. The sequence continues at coordinate 15,914,360 of NC_138992.1, read as the reverse complement.
AAGCTGTTGATGCAGTCAGGGACTGGCAGCCATCTCCATGTAGATGAGAAAATGTAACCAAGGACAAGGCAGGGGTCCCGTGCTTTCAGAGGAAAGTCATGTGACAGTTTCCCTCAAAGAAATTTCACTTGAGCCCGAAGAATATTAGGGTGCTTCTCTCAGCATTCTAGAGGGCCCTGTGTGTAACTGGGCCTTCTCTGCAGCAGATTACCGCCTTACTACTCACTTTATCTTACAGGTGTAAAACATGGATTGATACTCTATGATTAAGGCCAGCCTTCAAGGAATAACTAAATTCTGTTTATTGTTGTTAATCATGATCTTTATTACGTTCCTCAAAGGAATTCGGCAGAAATTTGCTTTGATTCGTTAGTCAACAAGGAAACATTCTTGGACATTTTATTTACACTTTTGCCTGAAGGATAATTATATCTATTAAGGCATATTACTAAATTGAGCAAAATACATTTTGTAAATTATATGTTAACAGGTCTATTTTCCAAGGATAACCACTGGATTTCCACCCCCCCCTTTTTAGCCACCTCCTCCTTTAGTGAAAGTGATTGAAGATGTGCCTAAGAGGAAAGTGAATTCTGGTGATCTTAAGATGAAAATAACATCAGGAAGAGTACAGCGGCCAGGAAAGTCAAGGGAAAACAAAATACAAGCTAGAATATTAAAACAAGACCTGACTGGTAATTTTGAAAATAAAGAGGTAAGACTGTATTAAACGTTTGTTTGTCATGGCTCTGCTGTAGACAAGTCTTGTGATTTCTAGACCATCATGATTCTTCCTTCTCTTAGGAATTAAAGGAAAATTATAGAAAAGAAGCAAGTTGTAAGTGAAATTATAACATGCTTTTAAAACTTTTTAATATAAAATTAATACATGTTTCTGGGTTTTTTTTAAAAGTCAAAACAGTATAGGATTGCACTGTCCAATATGCTAGCCACTAGTCACATGTGGCTAATCTGATTTGAGATGTGGTATATGTGTGAAATACACATCAGATATTGAGATTTTATTATGAACAAAAGAATGTAAAATATCTTTTTTAAAATTGAAGTGTAGTTGATTTACAGTATTATATTAGTACAAAATAGTGATTCAGTATTTTTATAGATTACACTCCACTTACAGTTATTATAAAATATTGGCTATATCCCTGGTGCCATATATCCTTTAGCTTCTTTATTTTATACATAGTAGTTTGTACCCCTTAATCTTCTACCCCTAAAGAATGTACAATATCATGTTAATTAATAATTTTATGCTAATTATATGTTGAAATGATAATATTTTTATTACATTGGGTTAAGTAAATGTATTAAATTTGATTTTTACCTGCTGCTTTTGACTTTTTTGAACGTGAAACTTAAATTATATTTTTTAAGAAAACTTAAATTACATTTGGCTCTTGCTTATCTGTTAGACAATGCTAATGTAGAGGTTGTAAAGGGAAAAGAACAAAAGCATACTTTTCTCCCTCCCTGTGCCCTAGCCCACTCTTCATTGCACTCCCCAGAGGTGACCATTGTTAATAGTTGTTGATGGGACTTCCCTGGTGGCACAGTGGTTAAGAATCCACCTGCCAATGCAGGGGACGCGGGTTCGAGCCCTGGTCCGGGAGTATCCCACATGCCAAAGAGCAACTAAGCCCATGCGCCACAACTACTGAGCTCACGTGCCACAACTACTGAAGCCCGTGCACCTAAAGCCCGTGCTCCATGACAAGAGAAGCCACCACAACAAGAAGCCTGCGCACCGCAATGAAGAGTAGCCCCCGCTCACCGCAGCTAGAGAAAGCCCGTGCACAGCAACAGACCCAACGCAGCCAAAATATAAAACACATCTGTGTCTGTTACCCTTTTTTTTTTTTTTTTTTTTTGCGTTACACGGGCCTCTCACTGTTGTGGCCTCTCCCGTTGCGGAGCACAGGCTCCGGACGCGCAGGCTCAGCAGCCATGGCTCACGGGCCTAGCCGCTCCGCAGCATGTGGGATCTTCCCAGACCGGGGCACGAACCCGTGTCCCCTGCATCGGCAGGCGGACTCTCAACCACTGCACCACCAGGGAAGACCCTGTCTGTTACCTGTTTAAAATTTTTTTACATAAATGGAATCATACTATAGCACTGTTTTGGGGTTTTGTTTTTTGTGGTACGTGGGCCTCTCATTGTTGTGGCCTCTCCAGTTGTGGAGCACAGGCTCCGGACGCGCAGGCTCAGTGGCCACGGCTCACAGGCCCAGCCGCTCCGCGGCATGCGGGATCTTCCCGGACCGGGGCACGAACCTGTGTCCCCTGCATCGGCAGGCGGACTCCCAACCACTGCACCACCGGGGAAGCCCTGTAGCGCTGTTCTATAACTTGCTCTTATCACTTAACAGATTGAATATCTGCTTATATTACTGCATGTAGTGCTCCAACATTGTTAGAATATTCGCGTAGTATTGCATGTATGGATATACCTTACGTTATCGCACTAGGACTCTGCCGACTGGCATTTAGGGTGTATCGTCAGTCTTCCGTTAATACAGTCTGATGCAGTGGATATTCCTAGAACATGTGAACAAACGTATCTGTAGAAGTAGAATTTTTAAGTCAGAGCATGTGCATAAAAATTTTGATAGTAGTAGAATTACCTATTTCAGTCAGTCTTATTCTCTTCTTTAAATGTATTTTTTGTATTTTCTTAATTTTCTGTGACGAGCATATATTGCTTTGGAATTGAACGAAAATATCCACATTAATAAATAACCTCTAACACTTTCAAGGACTTTCAAAACTTTTTATTGACAGTTAATCATATGCATAAAAATGCACAGCTCAGTAAATTTTTACAGACTGAATACACCTGTGTTATCAGCATCCAGATCAAAAAATGGACCATTCCCAGCACCCTAGAAGCCCCTCTGCTGCTCCCTTCCATACACTTTCCCCCTTACCCCAAGCATAACTACTCTCCTCCCCCTATGTTTTTTTTTTTTTTTTTTTGGTGGTACGCGGGCCTCTCACTGCTGTGGCCTCTCCCGTTGCGGAGCACAGGCTCTGGACGTGCAGGCTCAGCAGCCATGGCTCACGGGCCCAGCCGCTCCGCGGCATGTGGGATCCTCCCGGACCGGGGCACGAACCCATGTCCCCTGCATTGGCAGGCGGACTCTCAACCACTGCGCCACCAGGGAAGCCCCCTCCTCCCTTTTAACACCGTAGATTAGTTCTGCCTTTTTTGTACTTATGTTCGTTGGATCATTCAATTGGTACTCTTTTGTTTCTGGCTTCTTTGATTTAATGGTATGTTGGAGAGATCCATGTGGTCGTAAACCATTCACTCACAGCTGTGTAGAATTCCGTTGAGTGAATAAACCATGCTTTATCCATTCTGCTATCGGTAGGCATTTGGGTAGTTTTCTAGTTTTTTTGCTATTAGAAACGGTGCTGCTCTGAACATTCTACGGCATCTTTGATGAACATAAGGACATGTTTCTGTTTGGTGTAAACCTAGGAGTGGAATTACTGGCATATGGGCTATGCATATGTTCAGCTTTAGTAAATACTGTCAAATAGTTTCCCAGGTGGTTGATTTAAACAATCCATATTCCCACCAAGAGGTATTTGAGGGTTCCAGTTGCTTCATATTCTTACCAACTGTTGGTATTTTTCACATTAATTTTAACAACCTCTTTTCTTCTATAAGCAGTTTTAAAACGTGAAACTTCCCTCAAAAGAAGAATGTGTGAAGTGTTGTCTACCAGGGAAGTTCATTAGAAACTCAGTGCCTAGGGTTTTTACTGGAGGCTGGTTTTGCACCCTTGCAAAATTCCAGACTCCACAAGGAAAGCAGGTGCTCAGCATAAACCACAGTGTACAGTTTAGGCACAGTGATCCGCTCCCGTTCATCTGGAGATAGTGGGAACTTCCTCGAAGTCCAGATATCTGGACACCAGACACAGGCCAACCTTCAAGTGGGCCTTTCTAAGGGTAGCAGTCACAGACCTGCCATGTTAACTCTTTTCTTGGACATATTCATATCCACATTAAGAAACAGTATTACCAGTAGCTCTGAAGTCCCCTGTGTGCTTGTCCCCAATCGCATTTCTCTCCCTGTCCCATAGATGTAACCATTGTCCTCACTTTTGCATTATGTCCTTGGCTTTCCTTATAGTTTTATTGCCTCTACAATGTAACCCTAAACAAAATACTGTTTAGTTTTAAAAAACTAAGTAGCAGGCACAAACCTAGCTGTGTAAAGATTGGGCAGTATTGACCCTATTAGTTGAATGTGTTTCTGAGACATGGTCTGGCTTCAGCTTTCCTGAGCGTTCACAGGAGCCTTTTCTGAGGAAACTAGTAGGCATGGTGATGATTGACTTCTGGGAAGTAAAAGTGACACCATGGTCAGGGCATCTGGCAGCCCTTGGTCTGGATCAAAGTTGGAAGCCCTGCAGAAATATGTCTGGGAGTGGGCGGCTTCTAAAAACCCATAGCCAGTTGTAAGGAGTAGGTCAAAGTAGAGTACTTCTGTGGGTGAAATGCCTGTCCTCAACTGATCGTGGCATCAGGACATGGAAAGGGAAGTAGGAGCTTCATCAGCTCATGGTGAAGACAAAAGCAGATGAAACTCACAGGTCAATCCACCTGGGCATTCTGACCTTTGTTTAAAGAGGCTTCAATGGCAGCGGGTGTCTTGGTGACTACAGCAGTGAATGTGTCTCTTTTATGGATCACATTGCTCCAGTCTGGGCTAGTTGCCCTTAATGTCTGGTACATGGCTCTCAAACGGGGATCTTCATTCACCATCATCTTGGGCTGTCCCTCACCTCCCTCTTACACTTTGATTACCTGTTTCTTATGTGGTGAAGAGAGCACTGAACTAAGTCAGAAAATGTGGCTTTGAGTCTTGAGCCAAGCAAGACTCAGCAGACTTGTGATCTTGAGCAAGTTGCTGAACTTCTCTGACCTTCCCATTTTCTCAAAGAAAGGAAGACAACACATCTCATCTGTTTCATATAGTTGTTAGGCTTAAACGAGATTATGAAAATGGCTTTGTGATCCTAAAATCTATAAAATGTTTTTCCATTAAGATAAAAATTGACTTAAAAGGTAAAAGTGCAAAAAAAATAAAAGAGGTGGAAGGAGCAAGAGAGGAAGAAAATATCCAAATGCATTGCTCTTGCTACAGGCATTGACATGACAGCCCATGGGGCCAATCTGGCTACTCAAGCTAAGGATGATTTTTATATTTTTAAATGATTGCATTTTAAATGGTTATATAAGTACCTGCATAATATGCTTGATTCTGCCTCTTGACCCACAAAGCCTAAAATATTTACTCTGAACTTTGACAGCAAAAGTTTGTCAAACCCTGTTACAGGGTAAAAAAATATGTCATAAACTTTATCTGCTGTGTATGTGCATGCTCAAGAGAGAGAAAGATATTGTGTGTGTGTGTGTGTGTGTGTGTGTGTGTGTGTGGAGAGTCCCATGATATAAAATATTTTTTTACTGTGTATCGTGTTCCAAAGTTGGAAAGCCACTGTGGACTAGATTACCTTTTCAGTTTTAAGATTATGTCACTTATTGATACTGTTTTTTTTCTTTACAGAATGAGTTTTCAGATGGATTAAACAAAAAGCGTTTACAAATCTTATTAAAAGGCTATGGTGAATATCCAACGAAATACAGGTAAAATTTAAACTCTTGCATGTTAAATCAGTCTTATCCCTTAATTTTTCTTGGTTAAAATTATGTTTTAATTTCAGAATGTTCATTTGGCGCTCTCTGCTACAGCTGCCTGAAAATCATACTGCATTTAGTAACCTTGTAGATAAAGGTATTCATGTGGCATTTCTCAACCTTCAGAAGAAATACCCCATCAAAAGTAGGAAACTACTCAGAGTATTACAGAGGTATGTATGTTCAGTATTTTGCAGCAATGTGTATCTCCCCCAAGATATTTATTAATTAAAAATGGGAAAATAGTGATTTCATAGTAGAGAAACTTAGCAGACACCTCCTTAACCAAGTAATCAAATTTAAAATCACCGGTAATAAATCCTGTCAGTGTGTTGCACATCACTTTTGTGGTATTCTTGCCAAAAACTTATAACCTCAGTCTAGTCATGGGAAAACAGACACACCCAAATTTCACCACATTTACCTTCTGTATCATTTGTCATCATGTGAATGTATTATTTATTCAAATAAATTTTAACAAGCTTTTCTGGTCTTTCCTTATTTTATTCACAGAACCCTCTCCGCATTAGCTCACTGGTCCGCCATCTTTAGTGACACACCATATCTTCCACTTCTGGCATTTCCATTTATAAAATTATTCCAGAACAACCAGCTCATCTGTTTTGAAGTTGTTGCTACTCTTATAAGTAAGTAAATAAGTAAATAATGAAACCAAGAGTAGATACTTATACATTTTCCTGATACCTTTGCAACATTTAACAATTCTAGTGTGAGACAGTCAGACATAGAGCATAAAATGGAGAGTTTGGACATTTATACATAAATAAACCTTTTTACTTACAATGAAGTTTGGATGGTTGCATTTTAGAAGATACTGTTACAGGCTAGATTTTGTTAGTAAGAAGGAAGCAGATGTTTCACTTATTGAAAGTCAGTTATTATTCGTAAGACTGCAGTAAATATGTAAAGCATTTAGCACACGATGCCTGATGTGGCAGGTGTTGGCAGTTACCCCCATTCTCATCATCCATAGCTAGCATTTAATGAGAACTTCCTGTGTACCAGGTACCATTCTAAGTGTTTTGCCTTTATTAACTCATTTAACCTTACAGCAATCCTGTGAGGTAGGTGTTATATATTATTATTCCCTTTTTATAGTTGAGGAAACTGAGGCACAGAGAGCTTAAGTTCCATGATTAGGTTAATGACAGAATAAGGATTTGAACCCAGGCACTCAGAACCTATAGCTGTACTCCCATTGTGTTACTGCTTCATCATTATCATCTACCCTAAAAAGTAAGTCTTTTTTTTCATATTAGTAAAATCAGCTAAATGGTTAATAAACTGGATCCAAATTAAACCAACACTGGTTTAACAAAAATAACATTTTTGTATTTTTCTTGTACAAAGGAGATAAGCACTTAACTATAACGATAAAATTCTGAAAAGTAGAAATAAAAAGATCCCAGCGTACATACTGTGAATATTTTAGTTTACTTCTCTTTACAGATTTTCGTTCATTTTATCATGCTGTATTTGCTTTAGTAAGTTTTTACCAATCATTGGAGGAAATATAGGAAAATATATAAAAGAAAAGAAAATTCATGAATATTCCTCTTCCTCAGAAACAATCTTGATAATATATTAATGAATTTCTTTTAAGAGCATTTCCCTAAATCATTAAATATCTTAAAAAAATAATTTATTGCCTATATAATATTTCACCTTATAGTTATACCATAATGTATCCCCCAACTGTTAGACTTTTAGGGTTTTTTATTTTTATAATTATACTACTTTTATTTCATATGATATATACATTTCTCTTATTTGTATACACTTTGTAAACATTTTATTGTTGTAATATTCTATAATGTACATGGTCTAGTTTAATGTTTTATTGTTGGACATTTAGGTTGTTCCTAATTTTTATGTATTAAAAGTAACAGTGTTGGGGCCTCCCTGGTGGCGCAGTGGTTGAGAGTCCGCCTGCCGATGCAGGGGATGCGGGTTCGTGCCCCGGTCTGGGAGGATCCCATATGCCGCGGAGCGGCTGGGCCCGTGAGCCATGGCCGCTGGGCCTGCGCGTCCGGAGCCTGTGCTCCGCAACGGGAGAGGCCACAACAGTGAGAGGCCCGCATACCGCAAAAAGAAAAAAAAAAAAAAAGTAACAGTGTTGGGCTTCCCTGGTGGCGCAGTAGTTGAGAGTCCGCCTGCTGATGCAGGGGACGCGGGTTCGTGCCCCGGTCTGGGAAGATCCCATATGCCGCGGAGCAGCTGGGCCTGTGAGCCATGGCCGCTGAGCCTGCGCATCTGGAGTCTGTGCTCCGCAACGGGAGAGGCCACAACAGTGAGAGCCCCGCGTACCAAAAAAAAAAAAAAAAAAGTAACAGTGTTGTGACTAGCTTCACATTCATAAATTCATAATAATTTCTTTTGCTTAGAGTCCTAGAATTGGTATCATTAGGTCATAAAATGTGAATATTCTAATTGATTCCACTAAAGGGTTGTACTAGTTTACCCTGTCAATAACACTAAGAGTTTTAAAAGGAAAAGAAACAAGAACAAAAGATGAACAATCCAATTAAAAAATGGGCAAGGGCTTGAATGGATGTTTCTCCAAAGAAGATATACAAATGAGCTACTGAGCCCATGAAAAGATGCTCAGGACCATTAGTCATTAGGGAAATGCAGATCAAAACCACAGTGAGACACCACTTCATACCTACTAGGATGGCCGTAATTTAAAAGAAAGTAAGTGTTGGCAAGGATTGGAAAAATTGTAACCTTTGTACATTGCTGATAGAAATGTAAAATGGTGCAGTCACTGTGGAAAACAGTTTGGTGGTTCTTCAAAAAGTTAAACGTAGAATTACCATATAACCCCACAGTTGTACTCCTAGGGATATCCCCCAAAAAATTGAAAACAGAGACTCAAATAGATACTTGTATACAAATATGTTTGTAGAGCATTATTCCCAATAGCCAAAAATGGAAACAACCCAAATATCCATTAACAGATGAATGGAGAAACCATATCTGTATATATACAGTGGAATATTATTCAGCCATAAAAAGCAATGACATTCTGACGCCTGCTACAACATGGATGAACCTTGGAAACATGTTTAGTGAAAAAAGCTAGACACAGAAGGATAGATTTATGTGAAATTTCTCAAATAGGCACAGAAAGTAGATTAGAGGTTACCAGGGCTGGGGAAGTAGAAATGGGAAGTTAACGCTGAGTAGGTACAGAGTTTCTGTTTGGGAAAGGATTTTGGAAATAGTGATGGTTGCACAACATTGTGAATAGAATTAATGTCACTGAATGGTACACTTAAAAATGGTTAAAATGGCAAATTATATTTTACCACAAGAAAGAAAAAAAGCAGATTATATCTAATTAGAGTAAGCATGCACAACTGTATCTTTTACTTCCAGTAAAGTCTTGTTACATAGCTACGTATGATTATATACTAAGGAAATTGATTTTTCTCTTCTGAAACTGAAATCTAAATCTGAAAGATCCAGGACAGTCAGCATGAGTAGCTATGGATTTTCATCAAGGGTCTCAAACTAGTTTTATTCAATAAACTGAGCTTCAACTAAATGTTAGCCCTGCTTTGGGATAAGCCATTGTTTTGGCTTTCAGCTTACAGTCTAGTTGGGGCCAAGAAGAAATTGTGAAGGAATATAGTTACTTCTGTGTATAATTTGGAATACGTTTATAAAAGTCATTTTTAAGCACACTCTAGAGTTCCTCTTATAACCAGGAGGAAATTCTTCAGGTTTAGTGAAGGACCTCCACATGATGACCATTTCTCTTTATTCTCCTCTCAGTCAATTCTGTCTCTAGGTCCTCTACCCATACTTCTGTCTGTGTGTGGTGGCACCTAGCAGAATACAAGAGACGTTTACTGTATAAAACAGGGTTTCCCTCTTGCTTAATTGAAAACAGTTGTTCTATTGATGAAGATTAAATATAAGAGGGCTTTGTGTATGTGTGTGGTGTTTTAAAATTCCCAAAACTAGCAGTGTCTGGGACATCATAGGTACTTACTTAGGAGAGGTTGGATTTTTCTGTTAAAGTTAACTTATTAAGAGCAGCAGTTAAAGAAGCTGAAATGTTTCTTTTAAAGCTTAGTTTTGCAAGATTTTATTTATGACTTAATTATTAAATCTAAATACTTAACTAATAAATGAAATAATGGAATAAACCGTATGTAATCCAATATTCTGATCAGACCATTTGCTAATTTGAGAAAGATCTTATCATCAAAACATGGAACCCCAGCTCAGTATTTAAAATTAAAAACCTGAATTTAATAATTATGGAAAGTTGTGGTGGTTAGACATAGGTTCATTGAGCAATGAAACTGATCATCTTCCTAGGGTTTTTGGAAAAGAATGTTTTGGGGGTTGTGCTGGTTACTAAGTGAGAATGAGTTAAAGTCAGCCTTAGAGGCCTCTTCCGTGGAATGGATTCTGCTTTCTATTGGCTGACTTTCAGAGGACACTGCTGCAGCTGTCACTGATTGGTTGGTTTTCAAAGTCAAGTTTACTGAAACAAGTTGTCATTGATCAGTTAGATTTAAAACCAGTCCTGGTGACTGCCAGTTACCATAGCTATAGAACACTCTCTTCCTAGAAATGGGACTCTTTAATTAGGTATGAATTTTAGTAGATTTGAGGAGATTGCCATTTAACATTGATCACATTTTATCGAAGACTTAAATAGGGACCTTTTTTAGGAGGGTCATTTTGTGAACCAGGAGAAATCTAAATACATGCAGCATACAAGCCAGCAGGAAACAGAGAGCCTTATAGCTACCATCAGGAATACTTTGGGAAGGTTCGTTTGTTTTAGTTGACACTTTCTCATTGACTGCTCTGAAGAAACGGGAATATTCTATAAACCTAAAATACTGCAGTAACATGATGGAGTTTTAAAATCTATTGTTCTAGAATTTAAAGAGTTATGTTTTCCTTATTAATGGGCCTGTTGAGGATATAAAGAGTGGATACATTTAAGAACTGCAAAGCTCTTTGATGATATAGAAAGGTAAAGGTAAATTTTCAATTTTTTTCTTCATAGTCAATTGGTGTCAACACTGGTTTGAATATTTTCCTAATCCTCCCATCAATATTCTTAGTATGATAGAAAATGTTTTGGCATTTCATGACAAGGAACTCCTGCAACACTTCATAAATCATGATATAACTTCCCAGGTAAGAAATGTAAGGTTTTTAGAATAACAACTTATTTTGGAAGCTAACATTGGTTCTGGCATAAATAAGACAGTATTTTCTTGAAAGAATATAATAAACATACTACTGTTATGCTTTTAATAGTATTCCATTTTTTTTCTTCATTAAACTGCTTTCGTGAAAGTCTGTAAAGAAGAGCCCGAATTAGAGTAGTTCTTTTCATAATCATGTTCTTAATATAATGCTTTTAGTATCTAAACCAAACAAGCATATTAGCAATGGCTGTTATGACTTCTCCTTCAAGAACTAATACATATTTTATTTCTTTTAGCTGTATGCATGGCCTCTCCTTGAAACTGTGTTCTCGGAAGTACTGACAAGAGAGGAGTGGCTAAAATTATTTGATAATGTCTTTTCCAACCGTCCATCATTCCTCCTGATGACTGTTGTGGCCTACAACATATGTTCTAGAGCTCCTTTGCTCAACTGTAATCTTAAAGATGATTTTGAGGTACATATCCTTGTTCTTAAGTAGTGGTTCTCAAATTTCATTTATTTCAATTAAAAATCCATGTATTTATTGAGTACCTACTATATGTCAGGTACTGGTGCAGGTGGTAAGAATATAGCGGAGAATAAGTTATCAGTGCATCTTGGCCCTTACACAGCTGTAGTCAGTCATAGCTTGACTACTAGTCCTAAAATCATAGCTTCGGAGAAGAATCATGATAATATTGGAGTTTTGTGCTTTTTGCCTATTTAAAGGATGTTTAACAATTGGGTAGTTGTTTATTTTGTGCATGATCTTATCAGTGACCCAACTGGTCTGTGATAATCTGGATGCTTATTACACATGCAGAATGGTAACTATGAGAATTTTGAGGACAGTGGCTGAAAGAAAGCATTAGAGGTAGTTTTTAAAGGGAGAGGTTCTTTTGGTAACAGGATGAATGAAGTTGGTTTTGTTTGTTACTTATTTTGTGGTTCCTATCAAATTAAACTTTATTTTTACTTCATGATCACAAGATGCGTACATATATGTATGTATGTGTGTACATATATTAGAATTTGGATCTGCCAGCAGAACAAGATAATGTGGAAACACATCAGATATTTTTTAAAAATCAAGGTTATTTTCAAAGGCTAATTTAGTTTTGAATTTACTTATTTTGGATTTTGAAGAAAAAAATTCCAGTAGAAGAATTTATTTTGTTGCTGAAACAGTCTTCTGTTATAAAGGAAGCCTTCATTTTGAGTTAAAATTTTTAAAGTTTTATTTCAAAATTTCATAATATGGTTGTATAAATTTATTTTTTAAAATATGAAACTGGATCTTCATTTTAAAACGGGTTACGAAACGCTTCAGTGAATTTGCAAAAACAAAAAATCCTCTTAAAGATAAATTCACATTTACATGTTTTAAACTCATTTTAGTTCTACCTTAATTGCTCTACTAGGTAAATCTCAATTTAAACACGAAGTTTTCTTACAGTATTTTTTTCACCATCGGAATAACCTGGATATAAGTGCTGTAATTAGAGAAGTTTATCGTCTCATGGATACCACGCCCACTGATATTCATCCAGACAGCATGCTTGATGTTTTTGTGGCACTGACAAAAGGGCAATACCCAGTATTTAATCAATATCCAAAGTTTATTGTGGACTATCAGACACAGGAACGAGAAAGAATAAGGAATGATGAATTGGATTACTTAAGAGAGAGGTAATCATGGAGTGGTTGTTCTTTGATAAAAACAAAATCTATTATAAACAAAATTTTTATGAAAAAGACATGTAAATTATTAAGTTGTATAAAATCAGAGTTTGAAGGAAGGAAATATCTTTAAAGGTATTCTTGAATATGGAAGTAAAACAGTTACATGTTAATCAGGTGTACATTTTGTGTTTTGTTCATTCTTGGACTTAAATTACTCAGTTTTCTTATTTGCGTTTTGTTATAATAATAAATATTGTCTACTCTAGGCAGGCAGTTGAAGACATGCAAGCTGAAGTAGACCAGCAAAGAGTTGAAGATGAAGCTTGGTACCAAAAACAGGAACTGCTTCGTAAAGCTGAAGAAACAAGGAGAGAAATGCTCTTACAAGAGGAGGAGATGATGATACAGCAAAGACAAAAGTATGTTTAACACTCTGAAAAAAGCTGGACATCTGAGTTATTTTAATAATTTTTATTTCTTTCACTATTATGAAATTATATATAATTATATACAGTTTCACTTTGTATAGTATTACCCAGCTCTGCTATTTCCATTAAGCAAATGTTTAAGCTAATAAAAAGAAATTATAATACATTTTTCAAAAAATTGGCATATAGTAAAATGTAATTCTAAAGCTATACTGAGTATAATATAACTTGCTGTGATTATTCAGAAGTAATACAAGATCTAAGGTACCTTTTACAGTGGGCAGAAATGCCTTGCAACACAATGCTGGGTAAATCATCTTTAGTGGAGTATAATTTTTTAAATTGTGTTTTAAACATATCTGTGTGACCTGAAAATGAAACATAAAATGATTGTCTCATTATACATTTCATACTTTGGAGGACAGGGAAAGAAGTATTAAATGCTTATTCAATAATATGTTAATAAGGCAAAATGTTTAAATTAGTTAAGATCATAGGATAAGCATTGAGATTAAGGCTAATTGTTGGGAAAATCACTTCTGTAAGTGTTTGTTGATTCTTATTTTTGTATAGGACTTTATGAAACAGATTTCTGGTGTGAGTTAAAAAAAATTACTGAACTGAGCCATTAGCCTTCTAAAAGAATAAGCATACATAATCTTTGGTAACATCAGAGTATTTTGGGGCCTTCTTTTCTCAGATAAAGGATATTAATTGTATTGAGGTGATCTGAGTAGTAGACCTGTTAAAGAGAATTTTTGAGTATGAAGAAATAGCCAATTGCATGTGGACTTGTCATTTTCATGAATGCAGGCTTGTTTTGTAATTGAGCGTTTTCATTTATATATTATAAAAACCCATGTTATGATGGCACCAGTTGAATTGGGAAAGCAGACCAAAATAGGTGGCAGGCCTTTCATTGTTGTGAAACATAGTATTTTTCCATTTAAATATATATTGGGAAATGATTTTATTTATTCCTCTTGATGTATTTTGTGTTTAAGACTAGATGCTGTGAAAAGAGAGTTGAAAGTAAAGGAAGTGCACTTACCAGATGCTGCAAGAAGGCGTCTTCTGCAGCTTCAGCAAGATCAGCGTGAAATGGAGCTAAGAAGACTGGGTGATGAAATTGAGAGAAAGGTTTATTATTCTTAGTTCTCATACATTATCTCCATTAACTCTCATTTAAATGTAACGAACACCTTCAAGTTAAACATTATTCCTAGAGTTCACAAGGGATACTAAATAGCCCCTTTAGTTTTATGTAATTCCGCCCCACCCCCAGCTATTCTTATTCTCTTTTATATTTCATTAATGGTTAAATGTTTTAGAAATGCCAGGAAAAAGGGGTCAAGTTGACGAGTGTCCTTGATGACGGTTTCTTTTAGAGAAGTATCAGTTAACCATGAAGTTAATTGTGAAGTAAGGGAAATGCTCCTTTTTAATATAAAAATTTACACATCGCCAGTCTAAAAAGATTTCCATTATAAAATATATGGAGTTAAAATGGACCTTCTCCACTCATCTCTCATTTCATCCCCAGAGATAAATTATTTTAAAATGGTTATATATCTTTCTCTTTTTTACGGTTGCATAGTATTCCATTATATGGACATGTCATAGTTTACTTAACTTATCTTTTGCTGTTGGACATTTAGGTTGTTTGCAGTATTCTGCTGTACGAAACACTGCTAGATTGTGCATTCTCGGTACAAATCTTTGAGTAGTTGCACACATATTTTTGTTGAATAAATTCCAAGGTATGCCAAATTGTCCTCCAAAAATGAATGCACTTAGGTATTTTAAGAATATAAGGGTACCGATACCCTAGTCAATTTGGAGTGCATCAGTCTTAATATTTGCCAGTCTGATAGGTGATAGTTGAAAAATGGTTTTGTTTTTTGGGGTTTTTTGGGTTTTTTGCTAGTGATGTTAACTGTCTATTTATTTATTTATCTATCTATCTATCTATCTATTTATTTATTTATTATTTGCGGTGCGTGGGCCTCTCACTGTTGTGGCCTCTCCCGTTGCGGAGCACAGGCTCTGGACGCGCATGCTCAGAGGCCATGGCTCACAGGCCTAGCTGCTCCGCGACATGTGGGATCTTCCCAGAGCAGGGCACAAACCTGTGTACCCTGTATCGGCAGGCGGACTCTCAACCACTGCACCACCAGGGAAGCCCAGTCTCTTCATTTATTTATCTTCATTTGTAGAACTAAAAATTGCATATCTAAATCGTTTCTCCATTTTTCTACCAAGTTACTCTTTTTCTTACCAATTTACACAGGCTCTTTTATCATTTGGGGCAGCAGTGTCCAATAGAAGTATGATGTGAGCCACATGGGTAATTTTAAGTTTTCTAATGGCCACATTAAAAGTAAGAAGAAACAGGTGAAATTAATTTTAATAATATTTAATTCAGTATATTTGAAATTATCTTTGCAGTATGTAATTAGTATACATTGTCATTGAGATGTTTTACCTTTTGTTTGTACTAAGTCTTCGAAATCTAATAGTCAGTTTATACTTGTAGCACACCTCAATTAGGACTGATCACATTTTAAGTGACTTAACAGTTATATGTGGCTATAGTGCTTGCCTCACAGCATAGGGTCAGGGCATTAATCCTTTTGTCTGTTGAGAATGTTTTGCTTGGTCTGTGTTTCTTGACTCTAAGAATGTTTGCAGTGTCTTTTTTTCATCATGTAAAATATTTTAATTTTTGGATAACCAACTTCATTAGTTTTTTATGACTTCTAGGTTTTCTGTCATGTTTATTAACCTTCCCATTTAAGGTTATTGTACCACTTATGCCTATTTTCTTCTAGTTCTGTAGCTTTCTGTTGTTTTTTTAAATCTTTGATTACCTTATCTTTTTTTTTTTTTTTTTTTATGGCTGCATTGGGTCTTTGTTGCTGCGCGCGGGCTTTCTCTAGTTGTGGCGAGCAGGGGCTACTCTTCATTGCGGTTCACGGGCTTCTCATTGCGGTGGCTTTTTTTGTTGTGGAGCGTAGGCTCTAGGCGTGCAGACTTCAGTAGTTGTGGCATGCACGCTCAGTAGTTGTGGCTCGCGGGCTCTAGAACGTGGGCTCGGTAGTTGTGGCACACAGGCTTAGCTGCTCCGTGGCATGTGGGATCTTCCCGGACCAGGGCTCGAACCCGTGTCCCCTGCATTGGCAGGCGGATTCTTAACCACTGCGCCACAGGGAAGTCCCTAAGAGTCAGCAGATTATTGTGTGCCAGCAAATCTGACCCACCACCTGTTTTTTAAGACTCGTGAGTTACAATGGTTTTAACATTTTCAGTGGTTAAAAAAAAGTCGGAATCAAAGAATAATAATTCATGACATGAAAATTATATGAATTTTTTAAAAACATATGAAATTCAAATTTCAGTGACCATAAATACAGTTTTATTGGAAAACGATCACACTTATTTGTTTACATATTTCTTTGGCTGCTTTCGCACTACAACAGCAGAGGTGAATAGCTGACACAAACTATGTCCCACAAAGCCTAAAGTATTTAACTCTGAGACCCTTTACAGGAAGAGTTTGCCAGCCCCTGATGTGTCTGAAAATTGAATGTAAGGAATGAGTTAGGAACCAAGCTTACTTCTTTCCAAAGGCAAGTCAATTTTCCCAGCAGCATTTGTTAAATATTAGCAAAGTCATTTTGCCAGCTGATGGTTATTAAATGTTCAGTTCCCCTATAAACTTGATCTCTTCCTTTGCTGTCTATTCCTAAACCAGTACCACACTGTTTGAATAACACCTGTGTAATGTTTTACTAATTAGTAGGCCTAATTACCACAATTAGTGTGCCTTTTAAAGAGTTTTCTAAAGTATTCTCAAATGTTTATCATTTCAAATAGACTTTGAAAATTTTCTCTCTCCCTCTCTCTCTCTCTCTCTGAATCCCCCCATCCTATTGGAATTTTTATTAGGATTGCACCGAATTTGTAAACTAATTAAGGAGTTTCAAACTTGCTTTTGATAAAGTAGTAAATATTTAAATTTTTCTTAAGATTTTCATTCATCTATATTAATAATCTATTATCTCTTTCTATAGCATGAGATAATACTTTGTTTTGTTTAAAGCCAATTAATTTAAGTTGTGTTTTAAAATCCATGATTTCTTTTAACTATCTCATCTAGTAAATGAGGTTGATAATTCATTATTCTAGAAAATCTATGTTCTTCTCCAAAAGTAATACAGGCTTAGAACTCTGATCTCTTTATTCCAAACCCCTTTGAGATAGTGGAAGGCAGTTTTTTGGTGGAAGAATCCTGTCAGGTCCTTTCAGTGGCACGATCTGGCCTCTGCCTCCCATTCCAGCCTCCTGCCCCTCCATCTCCCTGGGCTGACAGTGAGCTCTGACCCTGCTAAATAGCAGAAGCTTCTCTACTCACCGTTCGGGCGCCAGCAGGAAAGGCTGCTTGAGTCCAAAGTGACACATACAAGTGACACAGACATCTGTTAGTAGCAAGCAAAGTTGATCTGTTTTGCTCTGGTACATAGCTGTTTGTATCTCTGAAAATTCATGAGCAAAAGAGCTTCTGTAATTGAAACTCCTAAAAAGCATTATTTGCTACGCCAAACGTCTCCTCCACCTCTTAGCATTATAACTACTCTTGCTTCATCAACTCAAGTATCCCCACCTTTGAGCTAACTGCTTTCTCAGGAACCTCTCTAAGTTGAACTGGTTTTCAGTCCGTGGTTTTTTTACTCCTTGGATGCATGTCCTTGCACATCCCACTATACTCTCATTTTTACTGTTTGTTTCTCTGATTATATGTATTTGATAGTTTGTCTACAATAGCTAACACTTTGCCTTATGCGTGTAAGTAGTAATGCAATCATTAACCGTTTACTGGTTGGATGAAATGATTAGGTTAGATGCCTCAGGGGTTATAGTTTGTTTTGTTTTGTTCTGAAACACATATCATGTTATTCTCACTCCTAAAGAATGAGCATTTTAGGCAGCCAAGTATTTAAGACTGTTCCCAGGAGTCTCTATCTAAAGAGTTCCTGATCCAAATCCTCTAGGGTATAGGACTGAAAAGCTCCCAAGTAATCAAATTTTGAGAAAGGTGAACTTTAAATTGGCTAGGTCCAAGCAGGGCACATACAGGTTGAACAGTCCACAGTAAATTTTAACTTGAAATTACTAGTTGCCAAACCGAATTTAGAAAAGTATAGAAGTTTAATCAAAAAGAACATTAAATAAATGTTATATCGAATAAGATTAAACATTTTATATTTTTATCCACTGTGAATTTAAATTGCTCAAGTTTTTC
Organism: Mesoplodon mirus; assembly: GCF_964341445.2. Classification (NCBI taxonomy): domain Eukaryota; kingdom Metazoa; phylum Chordata; class Mammalia; order Artiodactyla; family Ziphiidae; genus Mesoplodon; species Mesoplodon mirus. The sequence goes on along the minus strand of NC_138992.1, from coordinate 15,896,009 downwards.
TAACTCATAATATGGCTAATGTAATATGGAAAGCACTGCCATCTGTTCTCCCAGTCTGGGCAGATGAGCATATGGTAATTGTGTTTTCTTTTTTAGAAAATTATGCTTAACTTTAACTCAGACATTATTTCTAGATTCCACAGTGAATGTTAATAGATTGGCAATTACTCTGGTTTCAAAAACCCAATACCTATTGTTTTAAATGCATTTAGCGGGTTGTTCATATTACAAGATTACTAAATCTATTAAACAAAAAATATTTTTGTAAATTATTTTTGGTATTCACAGTTTGTTATTTGGCCGTAGGTACATATGAGAGATCGAGAAATTGCTGCCACAGCCAAAGACCTAGAAACGAGACATCTGGAACTCGAATCACAAAAAAGACTTTATGAGAAGGTATAAATCAACAATTTCCAATATAAGAAAAGCAGAGTTTGCACGAACCCTTTTTAGACAGTTTATTCAAGGTTTTTTAATGTTCATTTTATTTGGTTTTTTTTTCAAGAAGAGTGTAGTGTTACCCAGGATTGTAAGGTAGCCAGAATGTCTGATGCACAGTTTGTTGTAATTCTTTAATTCATGTTTCTCTTAACAACTTAGTCTAGTGTCTGAAGCACCAGATGTAAGCCCCAGATTTTGCCTCAGGATCTTTTACTAACTTACTAAGTTTTCTTATATCTGTGTAATAGTGACTGCAAAATTAACCCAGTACTTCACAAAGATCCTACAAAGTAAGTCAGATAAGAGCTGTAAGGCACTCTAAATTTGAATCTTCTGGAATCCAATCAGTAAGTACCTACTTTAGCACGTATAATTCAGTTTCCAAGACCCTGGAAAAGGAAACTTGGTTACTGCTGTAGATATTTTTTGTTGGGGAAAAGCATTATGTTACTCATTTATTTAATGTTGAAACCAAGTTTTCACTTTCCTCTTAAAGTCAGACTGAGTTTGAAATTAGCAATAACTACAAATACGTAACAGGTAACATGCATATGATTGTTTGTTGCTCACATTAAATAAGATTTAAAACATAGCATCCATTCATAACTACAACACTTTAAGTTTCTACACTGAACTTTTTCTAAATCTGAGCCCCAGGAATTTACACTAAGTCTCCTATGATTTTGAATTAGAATTCATTCATTTGAACTAAGCTTGAGGTTATTTTTTTACTGTCTTTTCTGCGGGGGAGGTGGAGTGGTGGCACCGGGGGCATGATTTCAGAATTAACAGAAATTTTGCAAGAAAATACTAAAAATTTCAAAGTGTTTTTCTCTCAGATTCTCAAATATGAACATTTTGCTAAATTTGCATTATCCTTCTCTTTCTGTCTGTACACACATTTTTTTTTCCTGAGCTGTTTGAGTAAGTTACAGACATGATGCTCTTTTACCCCTGAATACTTCATTGTATATTTTCTACAAGGAATCCTTATTATATAATCACAGTACAATTATCAAAATCAGCACATTAACATATTATTATCTGTTGTATAAACCGTATTCACATTTTATCAGTTGTCCTAAAAATGTCTTTTATAGCAAAAGAAAATCTAAGCTAATCCATTTGTTTCAGTTGTCATGTCCCTGTATTCTCCTTTAAGTTGGAACCATTCCTGAGTCTTGTCTTTATATTTTATGACATTTATACTTTTGAAGTATATAGGCCAGATATATTGTAGAATGTTCCTCAATTAGCATTTGTTGTTTATCTGATGACTAATATCAAGCACCTTTTCATATATTCATTGTCCGTTTTTATATCTCCTTTGGAGATCATGTGGTTGATGTCTGTTTAAAGCATGTAGGGCCATACTTTCTTGGTTTTTATTATATCGTGTAATTTTTGTTGAAAACTAGCTATTTTAAGTAAGAGGACATTTCTGGAAATCACATTCTTTTCTCTCCCAAGGGTTTCTTGTTGTTTCTTTGCTTAGGGACTTTTCTGAATTATTCTGTAAAGTATTCTTTGTCATGTCATAGCCACTGAAGTCTCTACTCAGGTAGCCTGGTGACTAGACGGAGATTTCCTTAAATCCCTTGAACCAGTAAGCCTCTAGTCTTTGCCGAGAGGCACCATGTGCATCATTTTCGGGCACACTTTCAACACTCAGTTAGATAGTTTACCACTCTCTTAGATTTCACTTCCTGATTTTGCAAAACCTCAGTTCACCAGAGCTGAGCGCTTAGGACCTTCTCGGGTCTGAGCATTCACACAGCCCTTGGCACGTGCACATTTTTTACACGTGCACACGGCCTTCTAAAGTCCCAGGAATCTATTGGAGCATTTCAAAGCCCCCTATAGGTATCTGATTCCCCAGCTTTTCCTACAAAGCTTTTTGATTGGCCCGTTGTTTGCTCTGTGATCCACTGCCTTGGACAGTCACGATGTTCTACAGTTTCCCCTGATTGTTTTCAGCAGACATCCCCAGGGAAAAGGCTGCAGGTGAGTTATGGGTCAGGTCAAATAAAAACAGCCTTGAAAGTGGGGTCTTCCAAGTCAGATGATGACAGTTCTCTGGGAATGGGAGTTAGAAGGACCTCAACTCCATTTTCTCCCCTCCATTAGCTGCCAGGCTAATGATTTTCAAAACTAATGGCAGAGCTTAGGGGTGGCATGGAATAGGAATAAAGCAAGTTTAAAATGCCATAAAGTTCGTCCTTCTTACTAAGATTCAGCCATTTTTATGAATAAATGCTCCCCAGATTGCTGTAAGCCTTCAGTTAATTTCCAGAGTTCTGAAAAAGTTTGTTTTGCCAGTGATCTCAGTGCTTTTATAGATGAATTTTCAGAGGTCCTTACTCTTATTTCCACTGATGTCACCACTGTTTGCTTTTTACTTTGAAAATTAGATGATTACAGTTTTGGTATTCTGAAAAAGAGCAAAGACGTTTTTGTGTTCCAGCGTCATTATTATATGGATTGGTGATTTTTTTTTTTTTTTACAAATGATTTCTTTAACAGAATCTCACTAGAAATCAAGAAGCTATTGCAAAAGGAATGAGAGAAGATGCAGACGCCCATAAACGAAAAGTGGATCTTGAAAAACACATGTTTCACAGACCGAAAGGAACAGATCAAACTCAGAACCAAAAAACTCAGAAGGTAAAAATATGATAAATTTAGTGTATCTATAGAAGGAGGAATTACCATCTGCCATTCTTTTAAAAGAAGGAATTTAATATTGAACTCTGTAAAGTTAATTTGTTTCTTTGCTTCAGTTATCACAGTTCCTAGAAACTCACATTATTTTATTTAGAGGTTACTTACTTCACTGACAGCCATATACATGTGTCTTTTATACTCTGAGAATTTCAAGACTTGGAAGAAAATACATAGGGAATAACTTTATAAATTATAGTGCCCTACATTTTTAAGCCTCCGAAATTATCCCTGAGTGGATTAGTTGCAAAACATCAGGTCTCTGCCTGGTATAATATAAGCCAGCATTTCCAAAGTGTATTCTGTAGAATATCAATAACTAGTATTAAATAAAATGGGGATGACAAGTATTGAAAATGCTGTCTTAAAGTTAGGTTTTTCCATTCCAGGTTTGAGGATATGGAACATTGTGAATCTTTAAGAAATCTTCTTAAACTTATTTTATAGAATTTCTTGTGGAGTATCCTTTCAGAAATGCTGGCTTAAATGAATGGAAATAGAATTTGAGGGCTTCAGGATAGAACTTTGTCTATTATCCCTTTAACGAAATGTTAAATGGGTCTGTGGCAGGGCCTGGCCCTGTTCCAAAAGCCAGGAATAGTGTTAAGATTTCCCTACCTTCTGTTCTGTTCCTTGGCTTCCCCCCAGAATATTCCCTCCCCCCTTTTTTTTCCTTACAGGCTTTTGTCCAGTCTGTAAAAATAGGTTCTTCTGACTCCTTTTCAAAGGACTGAAACATAGGAATTGTTTAATTCCACCCATCCCTTAGCCTAGAAGTTCTCAACCTTGGCTATACATTAGAACCACTTGAAGAGCTTTCTAGAAATACCAATATCCAGCTGATAAAGAGATTGATTTAGTTGGTTTGTGGTGGAGCCTGGACATCAGTTTGTTTTAAACACTGAGGTGATTCTAATATGCAACCAGGGTTGTGAACATCTGTCCTGGACACTTGGGTACGTTGAATGGACATACCGTATTTTATGTAGTCTAATCTTGCTTCTGAAATTTACGAATTTTTCTTAGTTAGTTGAAGAAAATTTGGCAGAAGCTAAACAAGCATGTCTAAATACTGACGGGCGAATTCAAGCTTTACATAAACAAAGATGCGATGATCTACACCAAAATGAATGTTACCAGGACGTAGCCAAACTGCTTCGGAAAAACAGAAAGAAAGAAATGGAAGTATTAAATGCAGTGATGGAGGGGGAAGCTAAAAAGGTAAGAATGGTGTTATAAACTTCATGTTATTAATCATTTAAATCTTGAAATAGTACATAATCAAATGGCAATAGCATCAAACCACATAATTTGTGTTTGAAAAGATCTTAAAGATTATCTAATTTTAATAGGTAGTGCTCAGAGAAGTCCAATGTTGATGCCACCTAAGAATGACTAAGTGTCTTTCTCAGTTACGTTAGTGTCGCAACTTCCCAACCTCGTGGATTTGTTCTAGCTGATTGTATAGTATTACTACTTTAATTTACCTAATTTTTTATACTAGCAACGTAAACGACTTTGAACAGTTAGGAATTATATGTAGCTACTAGTAATAAAAACCAAAATAACAGTAACTATAAGCAAGATAGAAGTATTTTTCTTTTTCACATGAAAAGTCTGGAGGTGAGCAGTCCACGGTTGGTATCCTGGCTCCAAGGTCATCAGAAAAACTGCCCCCTTCAACCTTTCTGCACTATTTCCTGGAGTATGTCTTTCATTCTCAAGGATACCTTTCCATCCATTAATTTTAAAAACTCAATCCCATAAGGTTTGAGATCTGAAATGTATTGAAATGAATTGTTATTTCAGTGACAGCTGGGACCTGTATGGCACTCTGAGGAATTGAATAGTAGGGACATCAGAAGTGCCTCTGCTTTCAAGGTTCTTCAACAGCCTTGAGCCAAGACAGGCACCCAAATTCCCTAATACCAAATAAATCCTACGTGCCTGCGTGCCTTGGAAATATAAAGTAGAGGAAACAAAAGGGGCTACTTCACTATAGGAACTTGCATTAGCACAATTTTTATGTGATTTTTTTTCATTTATTTGTATTTAGTGGGAGGAAGCTGAAGAACAAGACTTTGATTTGAAATCAGAAAAGAAAGCTGCTGCTCTCTCAGATGCCTCTAGAAGGTGGTTCCTAGAGAATGAGATACATGCTCAACGTCCGTATCATAAAGGTGAGCATCGCGAATGCTTCTGTCTCCCTTCGTGGTGTTACACCTTCATTCATTTACTGTGGTCTCTTATCATGGATAAATCCTTGAGATGTATTTTGGCACTTTTAGTCAAATTATTGCTCAGCTAAAAGGTAATCACTAGTGACCACTTTTTGGTCAGGAAGGGTGGGATGAGGAGGTGGGGCTGTTTTAAAAAAAAAAAAGCTCCAATTAAGAAAAATTTCTCAACCATCCTAGAATTGTTTTATTCCATGGTCCTTGGCATCCCCTTAATGTACTAGACTATGATTTGTTCCCAAAGTGCTATTTCTAGTTAATTTTAGTAAAAATGTGTGCTTTGCCAATAGCTGGTCCTCAGAACAACAGTTTATTAAAATAACACAAGGAAACTTATTATAGGATCTAATCAAACATTAGGTTTTGGTGCAAGGCTTACAGTGGCATTCAATGAAACATCAAAATTTTAATTTAAAATTCTTGGAAATTCCCTGGCAGTCCAGTTAGGTTAGGACTCAGTGCTTTCACTGCCGTGGCCCGGGTTCAGTCCCTGATTGGGGAACTAAGATCCCACAAGCCCCATGGCACGGCCAAAATAATAATAATAATAATAATTTAAAATTCTAAAATAGAGTAAAGATACAGGGAACTTCTGTTTTACTATATCTTATATTGTTTCAGTCTTTTATAAAATGTATGTATTACTTTTTTAAATAACAGCCTTACTGATATGTAATTCACATGCCATACCATTCACCTATTAAAAATATACAATTCAACAGTATTGTATTACCATATATTAAAAAATATATTCAGAGTTGTGTAGCCATCACCATGATCGATTTTAGAACTTTTTTTTTTTTTTTTTTTTTTTTTCGGTACGCGGGCCTCTCACCGTTGTGGCCTCTCCCAATGCGGAGCACAGGCTCCGGACGCGCAGGCTCAGCGGCCATGGCTCACGGGCCCAGCCGCTCCGCGGCATGTGGGATCTTCCCGGATCGGGGCACGAGCCCGTGTTCCCTGCATTGGCAGGCGGACTCTCAACCACTGCGCCACCAGGGAAGCCCGATTTTAGAACATTTTCACAGCCCCAAATAAATCCCATGTCCATTTGCAGTCTTTCCTCATTTCCTGCCACTCCCCCCAGCCCTTGGCAACCACTAATCTACCCGTTTCTGTAGATTTGCCTATTCAGGAAATTTCATATAAATGGAATCATATGCTACATGGTCCTTCGTGTCTGACTTCTTTCACTAGCATAATGTTTTGAGGTTCAGCCATGTTGTAGCATATATCAGTACTTCACTCCTTTTTAATGCAGAATAATATTCCATTGTATGAGTATTCCGCATTTTATTTATCCATTCATCAATTGATAGACATTTGGGTTGTGTCCGATTTGGGGCTTTTATGACTAATGCTGCTCTGTGCATTACCTTTGTAATTACTTTTGTAGTGCACAAATTGAAAAGCAAAAATAGAGGTTAGATGCTATCATCATTTAATTAGGCTGCTTTTGAAACCCCTCATTACTTCTCACGCTTTTGGGTTTAGGTCCCAAATAGCGCCCAGAGCCCTTGGGGGAAGTGGGGAGCAAAATGTCACACATTAAAAGACACAAACCCCTGGATCTGCCAGTTCTCCCTAACCCTGTCACACTTACCCCAACATTAGAAAGAAAAGAAATTTGAGACTTTTGGAGAAGCTACGAATTTAGAACTTGAAAAGGAAAGAAACTGCAAAAAGCTCCCTGCGTCCGTAGTCTTCCCACATGTTGGCCCTTCCGCCTCCATGGTGTCTTTCTCCCATGCCACCTACGTTTTTTCAACGTTCCTAAATTTCACCAATGAGTGGTAGTTTGGTTAATAATCATTCATTTTTCAAAAGGCAAACGTGTAAGGATTTGATCATTGCCTTAATTAGGGTGTGTAGATTAAATCCGTGTCACTTAATCCTAAAACTGGAGGATAATCAGCTATAATTAGGAAAATGGCATTGATTGGAAGTGCTCAGCATTGGCCTGTCACTCAGAGCCTGGAAGCGAGGCACCAGGAAGTAGGAAGCAGATGAGTGTGCCAACGACAGGTCGTTTATTTAAATTTGTGCCTAGTGTCAACCTTTATTAGCAATGGGGAGGACTTCTTACTGTTTCCCAGAAAATGGAACCTTCTAGACAATGTGAATGACCCTCACTGCTCCTAAAACCCCAGGCCCATAAACTTAAGCTGAATAGTGAGTGATGTCTTATAAAATATTAGCCCAGATTTTTAATGGGCAAAGGATTTGAACAGACAGTGCTCCAGAGAAGATATTCAATGACCAATACACATGAAAAGATGTTCAGCTTAAATTAGTCATTAGGGAAATACAAATCAAAACCACATGAGAAAACATTAAAATTAAAAATATATATACAGTGAGATACAACTTCATGATCAGTAGCATGGATGTAACCCACTAACAAGTGTGGGCGAGGATCAGAGGAATTGGAACAGTGCTGGTGGGAACGTGACATGGTGCAGCCACTCTGGGAAACAGTCTGGCAGTTCCTCAAAAGGTTAAATGTAGAGAGACTGTATGACCCAGCAGTTCCACTCGTAGGTATATACCCAAGAGAACTGAAAACATATCCCTACAAAAACTTGTACATTGAATGCTCACAGCATCATTATTCATAATAGCCAAAAAGTAGAAACAACCCAGATATCCATCAAATGCGGAATGGATAAACAAAATATGGTATATCCATACAATGGAATCTTATTTAGCAATAAAAAGGAATTAACTACTGATTCATGCTACAAAATGGATGAACCTTGAAAACCTTATGCTAAGTTAAAGAAGCTAGACCAAAAGGCCACATGTTGTATGATTCTATTCATGAAATGTCCAGAATAGGCAAACCTGTAGAGGCAGAAGGGGGTTAGTGGTCTGTGGGTGGGAGGGGTCGGGGAGTGGGCCACTAGTGGGTAAGACGTTCATTTGGGGATGATGAAAATGTTCTAGAATGAGTGGTGATGATTATACAACTCTAAGTGTACTAAAAACACTGAACTGTACCCTTTAAAGGGGTGAATTCTGTGGTATATGAATTACCTCAGTGAAACTTATTTTTTTAATGACATTTGTAAATGCTGGTTGCCAGGTAGGGCCACTGGACCAGGTTTTAAAGTGACTGGGCCTTGAAGAAAGGGAAGAACTTAGAGCAATTGGAGGACGTTTCAGGGAGGGAGGATTTCATGGTGGTGCAGGATCCCAGGCTAGATGTCGGGAACACCGGGTTCTAGTCCCAGCCTCATGGTAAACGAAGACAGAGTTTAAATAATCTTAGCCAGAGTCAATAAGCTGTGTACCTCTGGTTAGTTTATTTACCCACTTGTGTTTCATTTGTGCTTATTAAGAAATGTTTACTGGTCTTCAGTTTCCTCATTTGTAAAATGAGAAGATTATAGACTAGGCGCTTTTTAATTTTGTTACAGTTCTAACGTTATATTACACCATTTTCTAACCACTTACAGTCTGTGGGTCTCTCTGAGGATCTCTCCCAGAAACATGCACATACACGTACACACACACACACACTCAGCACTTTCCCATAATCATTTTTGTGGATTCCCCAACCAAACGCCTCCATGAACTCCTTGCATGAGACAGAACTTGTTAAAAGTAATTAATCAGTGGCAGAGACTTGCCTGTCGTGGTGATGCAGGTTAGGCCAGCTGGAGCAGAGAGCTTCTGTGCAAGGATGGTTAAAGGTATCATTGAAGAATGCAGGTGATGAGGACCTCCAGTGCCAGGCTGAGCAGTGGGCTTCATCCTGTTTCCCAGCCTGGCTGCAGAGCAGAATGGCCTGCGGAAGACAGAGTACCGGGCTTGTCTCCTGGGCAAGGAACGTGGTTAGGGAAAGGAAGGAAATTTAGTTTGTACCTTTTTGTTCCTTTTGAATTTTGTGAGGTACAGGTAATACCACTTCAGTAAATAAATACTAATTTTAAATAATAAGAATCACTTTTGGGGCTTTAAAATAAATACATTAAATGAAGGAAAAAAGCAAGTTGTAGTGCAAAGAAGTATAGAAAAAAGAACTTTCACTTTTTACTGTACTATTTATATGTTCAAATATGTTACAGTTAGCCAGTGACTGGCAATTTTTTGATACATTACAAATTTTTTAAAAAATGCATAGTCAGGACCTCACACTTAATTCTGTAGATTTAAAAAAAATGGAAAGGGCTTCTCTGGTGGCACAGTGGTTAAGAATCCGCCTGCCAATGCAGGGGACACGGGTTTGAGCCCTGGTCCAGGAAGATCCCACATGCCACAGAGCAGCTAAGCCCGTGCGCCACAACTACTGAAGCCTGCGCGCCTAGAGCCCGTGCTCCACAATAAGAGAAGCCACCGCAATAAGCCCGTGCACTGCAACCAAGAGTAGCCCCCGCTCGCCACAGCTAGAGAAAGCCCACGTGCAGCAACGAAGACCCAGTGCAGCCAAAATTACATAAATAATGTTTTTTAAAAAAACTGGAAAGCTAGATTTCTGTTTTAAAGTTTCACACGTGAATCTGCTCAGCAGTGTTTGAAACGTTGCTATAAGCAAAGGCGGGGGGAACCATTGGCTGTGTGATATTTACAAGACGGCATTTAATTCATCCTCCCTAATAGCCGTGGGCAGGATGGATTTAGGACAGATGAGAGACAAGGTACTGTGAGATCTCAGATTTGGAAGGATCTGATATGTGAATCATCTCTGCAACATTGCAATAGTGGTTATCCAGCCCGTGCCAGAACACTAAGAGAGCTGGTGAGCTCGTTACCTCATTCCATTTTCTGCCAGTATTTTATTTAAAAGTTGCTCCTTATGTAAAGCTGAACCTGCTTTTCTTTTTGTAAACCCTCTCATTAAAAACTGTTCTCTGGTCAGAATGGCCATCAGAAAAGTCTACAAATAAATGCTGGAGGTGTAGAGAAAAGGGAACCTTCCTACACTGTTGGTGGGAATGTAGATTGGTGCAGCCACTATGGAGAACAGTATGGAGGCTCCTTAAAAAACTAAAAAGAGAACTACCATATGGCCCAGCAATTCCATTCCTGGGCATATATCCAGAAAAGACGAAAACTCTAATTCGAAAAAATACATGCACCCTAATGTTCATTACAGCGCTATTCACAATAGCCAAGACATGGAAGCAACCTAAATGGCCATCAACTAATGAATGGATAAAGAAGATGTAATACATATATACAATGGAATACTACTCAGCCTTAAAAAAGAATGAAATAATGCCATTTGCAACATGGATGGACCTAGAGATTATAATACTAAGTGAAGTAAGCCAGACAGAGAAAGATGAATCATATGATACCACTTATATGTGGAATCTTAAAAAATGATACAAATGAACTTATTTATGAAACAAACAGACTCACAGACATAGAAGACAAACTTGTGGTTACCAAAGGGGAAAAGGGGGAGAGGGATAAATTAGGGGTGTGGGATTAACAGATACACAGATACACGCTACTATATATAAAATAGATAAACAACAGGGACTTACTGTATAGCACAGAGAACTATATTCAGTATCTTGTAATAAGCTAGAATACAAAAGAATCTGAAAAAGAATACATAAGTGAATCACTTTGGCATACACCTGAAACTAACACAACACTGTAAATCAACTACAATTAAAAAAAAAAAACTATTCTCTGGAGCAATGCAGATTACACTTATACCATGATAGCCCTTCAGATATTTTAAGATGCCTCTTATATTCCATTCCCTGACTCCAGTTCAAAACTAATCATTTGGTAATTAGTCACATTATCTTAATGATTCATTGAGCTACAACGATGAGTTAAAACCATTAGCTGAACACATACGTATGGAATCTGAAAAAAAATGGTTCTGAAAAACCTGGGGGCAGGATAGGAATAAAGATGCAGATGTAGAGAATGGACTTGAGGACACGGGGAGGGGGAAGGGTAAGCTGGGACGAAGTGGGAGAGTGGCATGGACATATATACACTACCAAATGTAAAACCGATAGCTAGTGGGAAGCAGCCGCATAGCACAGGGAGATCAGCTCGGTGCTTTGTGACCACCTAGAGGGGTGGGATAGGGAGGGTGGGAGGGAGACACAAGAGGGAGGAGATATGGGAACATATGTATATGTATAACTGATTCATTTTGTTATACAGCAGAAAGTAACACAGCATTGTACAGCAATTATACTCCGACAAAGATGTTAAAAAATTAATTAATTTTTTAAAACACAAACAAAACACACACACACACACACAAAACCCATTAGCTGAAGCTCTTGAGCCCAGGTGAAAGGCAGGCATCATCTTCATGAGTCAGTGTGACCCGAGCAGTCTGGGCCTGACTCATGGAGGCTTGGATCCTGGTGATGGGAGTAGAAAGGAAGGGACATCCTGAGTGACATTAGGATGAAAAAAATCAAAAAGATTCTGATGTCTTATTGGATGTAAAGCTGTAGGAGTTAGGAAACAGTAAAAACACAGCTGAAGGGTGAGTATAAATTTTGAAGTGACGGGAGTGATGTTAAAAAAAAAATAGGAGGTGGCACCGGTTAGGTGTGGAACACTGCCATGCTTCCTACTCTCATAAGTCCAGGTAAAACTTGCCTATCGCTTGGGACGTCCCTGGTAGTCCAGTGGGTGAGACTCCATGCTCCCAATGCAGGGTTTCATCCCTGGTCAGGAACTAGATCCCGCATGCTGCAACTAAGACTCTGCAGGCCGCAACTAAAGATCCCACATGCCGCAACTAAAGATGCCACGTGCTGCAGCTAAGACCCAGCCCAGCCAAAATAAATAATAAAAATAAAAATATTTTTAAAAAAACAAAACAAAACGTGCCTATCGCTGCTTCTGGTCTGCTGTGTATTGTGACCATGCCTTGCCTGGTTAAGGCTGGTAGTGATCAGCTCGCAGTTGTTCCCAAGGAAGGTTTGCTAATCACATTTAATAGTCTCTCCCAAGAAATGTTTGGGATCTCTGTACTAACACCTGTATTTTTCAGTTGTTTGTTGGCTTTTTGTTTTAGCTAAAGGTGTTTTTAAAGTACTTTACCAAAACTTCAGCTCAGCTCTTAATTCTCACTAACTGTACTTCCCTTGCCTATTGAATGGTGACAGCGTTCTTCCCAGAAGAGAAGACTAAGGGGCTTTTTATCCTTGGCAAGTTTAATTCACTAGGGACCGTCTGGAATTAATCATGGCTTTCTATCCATTCCCAAACATTCTCTCTGTTTTTTCACTTTTACAACATAGTGCCCAGGTGCCGAGATGAATGGGTCGCCTCAAGCTGTTTGCCTAGAACCTCACAGTTAAAAGACCTTTCTGAAATGGAGTCCTTGACACAGAGTAAGTCAACAAACAAGAAAGATGTCTTCTGTCATGTTCGATTTAGCAATATTTAAGCAAGATTGTGGCTCAAGTTATATTTGTAGCCTGTTGAGACCATTTTCCCAGGGCATTGATCATGGAAGTCCTAAAGTGGAGTCAGCAAGATTCCCAAGTCTCCAGCTGGGGAGAAGAACTGGGTCAGTCCGCACCCCAAGCAGAGAAAGCTTTTGCCAAGTACCATTCAGTGCGACTGCTTCTCTAGCATCAGCACTGCTGCCCGAAACAGAGTTGGAGGCTCCAGTAGAAGTCCGTCACCAACTAAATTAACGATATTCGTGACTATTGTTTTACACCCTCGTGAAAAGAAAACCGCAGCATGAGTTTTCAAAGCGATTACATATTTGAATTTTCTCAACTCTTATTCTGGGCTCAGTTCCCTCCAACAACCATTGGAAACATGTGTCTGCTCTGGGCCCTGAGATGCACTGCAGGGCCAGCTTGCTCAGAACTGCTGAGGGAAAGTGGCTCCATGTTGATTAGTTGCCTTTTGATCCCTTGACTTGATGAACTGGAGGTTTTTGTTTATTTCTGGAAGGGATGGGATGGAAACATCTTACAGAAATGCAGGCACAGCATTAAGCCCATAAAGCATCTAACAGTTTCCCCAGTCAAGTCCTTGATTTGTGTTTAAAAGGAGGGGAGGGGACTGGAAACTCGGTTAGACTTTATTTCAACCAACTTTTTCAGTAAAACTGTCATATAAGTGAAGCAGAATTTAACAATGTGTTTTGAGTTCTTGTCGAAGAACAGATTTGTATATAATGTCCCCAGAAGACCAGCTTTGTAAGAAATATACCCGATAACAAGTCATGAGTTCCAGTGTTGTGTAAAATATCCTTGCTAACTCATACTCTTATGTGCATCTCTAAATTCTGTGTCAGGATGTGAATTAAACCAAAAGTCATGTGTAAGTCAAATGAAAGGACAGGAGATTCTCAACTGTTCTCTATTCTGACACGTCAGAACTTTTTAACTAGATAGTTCTAAATTTCAAAATCCAGTTGAGGACATTTGGCAAGTTTCTCATTTGGCAGCAAAATAAGAGAAGCATAAATGTTTTATTCCTTGGGGGAAAAACAGTTTTCAGAAATTGAAGCTATTTGAATATGTAACTAAGTTTCAGAGAAGTATATTTTTAAGATGCTTCTTTGTTGAATTCCAGTATTTACTAGCCCCTCTAAATCAATATGAAATGACTGTTACACTTGGACACATTGTAATGCTCTAATCTTGATCCTGGACTCTCCCTGCCGTTGGCCACTATAAAAAGCACTTGATTTATTTATTCAAGCATTAGGAGAAGTGGTCATGGTGTACATTTCACAATATTAATTTTGGCACCTTGGAATTTTCTCATTACAATAAGCACCACAGTGGAGAAACTTACTATTGCAAAGAACACAAATTCTCTCTTAAACAAGCTTTCTTTCTAATTTAAAAGGTCATCTGTATTCCCAAATCAAAAAAAAAAAAAAAAAAAAAAAAAGCTAACCAAAAGCAGATAAGTTCTCTAATAGCATTCATTCAATTCAACGAATAAATATTTGACTTGTAAATGGAACCACATGGGCAGGTAATGTGTTAGGCTTTTTGTTTAAGAAGTTTTGTTTTTAGAATATTCATTTCATTATTGATTTTTTGCAAGTATTTACCTTTAAACACTATACGATTGCTAAAATTAACTGTTGTTAATTTTAAATTTTGTTTTCAAGTTTCATTAAACCAAAGAAAAACACGTTGGGACACCATGCAATGGGATGTTATGGAGAGAGTGAGAAATCTCCGCCAGAGACTCGCCACCCAGGCTCGAAACAGATGTCAAACGCCTCATCTTTTGGCTACTTAGGAGGCTGGTCACCTTGAGAGAGTCAAAGAGCGAGATACCTATTTTGCAATCAGTGACACTGATTTTCAGATTATTTATTTTAAATTCCTACGAAGATCAACCTTTTGTATGAAAAATATGTGTGTATAAAAATTATGTGTTCTCCTTAATTCTGGTGCTTTGGGACTTGTAAATGGCTTATTGTACTTTTCACAATAAAAAAAATTTGAAGCTTTTAAAGCTTTGTATGAGGCCCTTTCAGGTTGCAAGGACCAGCATAAACCTCTTTATGGAACTTTAGTGGATGAGGTTTTATTTTAAAGGTGAACGGAGAAATAAAGAACAGGACACCACCTCAACAGCTGTGCAACCAGGACTGAGCCTGAACTCAGCAGCAGCGCCAGAGCGCGAGCAGTGAGGAGAGGCCCACCTGCCACCCCTCTGCCCCCAGCAGCTGGTCCTCCCCTCGCCCGCGATCCACCGTTCCAACAGCACCCGGGCCACTGTTTCCTCTTCTCCTGACGGCGCCGGCTGAGCGCCACAACAGGGCTGCTCCCGGCTTCGTCATCTTGGCAAATTACTTCCCTGGACCCATTTCTAACAGGAGAGTAGAAACAGCACGTGGTCTTTGATGTAAAGATTAAATAAGATCATGTATATAAAGTTCCTGATACTGCTTGTCCTGGTATGGTGCTTAACACACAGCACACAGTACATACGAGTGTTTTGTTTTGGGCACAAAGCATAACCTTATGGTAAGCCAAATGCTCTCTTTTGTCCGAAGTCCTAAAAGAATACCCCGTTACAGGACTTCCCTGGTGGTGCAGTGATTAGGAATCCGCCTGCCAATGCAGGGGACACGGGTTTGAGCCCTGGCCCGGGAAGATCCCACATGCCGCGGAGCAGCTAAGCCCGTGCGCCACAACTGCTGAGCCTGCGCTCTAGAGCCCGCGTGCCACAACTACTGAGCCCACGCGCCTAGAGCTCGTACTCCGCAATGAAGAGTAGCCCCCGCTCGCTGCAACTAGAGAAAGCCCGCGCACAGCAACAAAGACCCAACGCAGCCAAAAAAAAAAAACCACTTCAGATTACATCAGGAAAAACAATTAAAAAAAAAAACCATCATTAGACAAGGCATTGGTTTCCCAAGAGCACTTTCATCAGCCTCATTTTCTTTGTCCGTTTGTTAGAAGCATACCTTCATGGGCCAGGCTGGTGTGTGTATGTGGCAACAGAAAGTCACAGGATATAAAATATTTCTGGTGTGATGGCAACTTTGATGAGCTAGAAATTGCTCACCTAAAAGGATTTGAATTCTAGGGACTCCTCTGGTGGTCCACTGGGTAAGACACTGCCCTCCCAATGCTCGGGGCCCAGGTTCAATCCCTGGTCAGAGAACTAGATCCCACACACATACCGCAACTAAGAAGCCCACGTGCCAGAACTAAAGATCCCATGTGCTGCAACAAAGGATCCCATGTGCTGCAATGAAGATCCCGCTCAGCCTAAATAAATAAATTTTTTTTTAAAAAGAAGCATTTGAATTCTAAAATATTGTGATTCTTCCAGCCAGAATCAACTGTATATCGCCCATTTTTGACCTCTACTTCAGGACCTCTTTTACTCAAATTTACATCCATTCAGATTGGTTTTGCAAACCATGTGTGCGTGCACACACACACTCTTTTATAGTCTTATAATATTTTAAACTTTTAAAGTTTCTATCCATCCAGTGAAAGTGGGTTATACATACTTTCAACCACATGAAGTTCTTTTTTATTACATTCTTGCCTCCAGTTTTCCCTGAGCCTGCAATTCTCCCAACAGTAATCTTGATAAAGTCACTGGCTTAGCAGAGAGGTAATTGGCTGAGTCTCATAAGTCGTGTGGGATTGCTTGGCATTTCAGAGGTTATCATATTTAATGAAATCTACAAAATACATTTCTGATTATCTCCTCCTGCTTCTTGGCAGTATATCCTCAACCTGACCCCAATTTCTTTTTTCTTTTTTTTTTTTTTTTTTAAATATTTGTTCATTTGGCTGCACCGGGTCTTAGTTGCGGCATTGTGGGATCTAGTTTCCTAACCAGGGATCGAACCCGGGCCCCCTGCATTGGGAGCGCAGAGTCTTAGCCACTGGACCACCAAAGAAGTCCCCCAATTTCTTTATAATATAAATTCTCTGGGAATTGAATGAAGGTTGAGCTTGGCTAAAATTCTTCCCACACTGACTACAGTCACAGAGCTTTTCTCCAATGCTCCCCTGAGTTAGCTGAAGAAGAGCAGTTCCTAAATGCCTTTTCATATTTATCATATTCATAAGGTTTCTTTCCGGTTGGATAAGTGTGGAGCTTCAGCTAAATCCCTCTCCACATTGACTCCACTTAAAGAGTCTTCAGTATGAATTCAATGGTGTTGAATAAGTTACTAACTTGGTTAAAGGCCTTCTCACACATTCACAAGGTTTTTCTCTGGTATGAATTCTCTGATGTTGAGCAAGATTTGAATATTTGCTGAAGGCCTTCCCACTGTGACTCCACTTTGACCATCAGAGCAGTAATGATGACTACGAGGACTGCCAAAGTGTTAATCTTTTAATGTGGGTGCACTTAACACAGATTCTTAATGTTTAATCTCAGATCAGTCTGGAGATAAACCAGGTAATTTGAACAAGAGAAGTTTAATGTAAAGAGTTAGTAAACTATGATAGGGCAGTAAGTATAAAAATGCTAAAGTGTGCCTAGGGCTGAGGGAGAGGACCCAAGGAAGGACAAACTCGGAAGGAGGTTCCTCCCTCCTCAAGCCTCAGGTTCAGAGCGCACTGGCCAGCAGAGGGGTTGCTGGACTGCCCAGGCCAGAGCTGGCCCGCCTGCATAGGCAGCAGGAAGGAAGTGGCCAGGGTGCAGGCGATCCAAGGCTGCCGAGTGAAAGCTCGTAGGAAGCCAGGACCCCGAGTGTTACCATAGCCATGTGTGGCCCGGTTGGGCCATGTTGGGAAGGGGAGGGTCACGGTGAGACAGGCTGGGACCTGGGACCCTTCGCTGCAGTGCTTGCACCTAGGCAGATGTCTCCTTGATCGACCAAATACAAAGAAACTATAAGGGACTAAAAATAACTGTGTGCATGGGGAGCTGGGGCATATTATAGACAAGATACAAAAGGACCAAAAAACCCAACTTCCACTTCTAAAGAGCCAGAAGCAAAAGCAGTGTGTCAGGAGCAAAAAGCAGCAGACTGAGCATGCCCCCTGCACTCAACACGACCAGAGAGGTGGGCAGACACCTAAGCCACCCCTCTGGTCTGGCCCCTGGACCCACCCCTACCTTCACCCCAGATAAGGAACCAGCTCCCCCCCAGCTTGGGGAGTGAGCAAGGGGACATGTTACTTGTTTTCACTCCCACCTGCTGCAGCAGGGACCCCAATAAAGCCTTGCCTGTATTTTTGTCTGGCCTCTTATCCTCTTATCTTTCTGTTAAGGAAGTCCAAGAACCCTTGTCGGTAACAACGGGGAACCACCCCCCGGGATACAGGCAAACCAAGGCCAGAAGCCAGGCGCTCAGAGCGTGTCGGGGCTGCTGCTGGCATTAGAAGTGAACATGCCATGTCCACATTGGGAGGACCACAGTGAAGTGGTCCTCGGGCTGGGCTGTGAAGTCACTAAGAGGTTGTGTGCTCTGGGCACACGGCTGGCACAGAGCACCACTAGGTGTCCCCACACACTCCGACCACTGAGGGACCACGAAGCAGGAACTATCAGTAGAATAAAGAAAACAGCACATCTGAGCTAGAAAGAGAAGCCCCATTCCTCCTGCAGTGTCCTCCCGCGCCCTCTGCTGACAGCCTAACACCGTGCACACCGTAAGAAGAAAGGCTTGAAGGGTCTCATCTGTTTTTGCAGAGCAGGCACTGAAGAGTGAATTTGGAGCTCAGAGGCCATAAATTGATCACAGGCACTCCTGTGCAATTGAAAGTGGCTCTAGTCTGCCTGCCGATGCAGGGGACACGGGTTCGTGCCCCGGTCCGGGAGGATCGCACATGCCGTGGAGCGTCTGGGCCCGTGAGCCATGGCCGCTGAGCCTGCACGTCCAGAGCCTGTGCTCCGCAACGGGGAGAGGCCACAACAGTGAGAGGCCCGGGTACTGCAAAAAAGAAAAAAAAAAAAAGTGGCTCTAAAAGTTTACTTGGTTGGCAGAAACGTGGACTCAATGTTGGCCTCTTTAATTACAGAGAGATGCCAGGATATCCCTGATGTGATGTAGATGAAGGCATAGGAAGGCTTGGGAAGGTATGAACGCAGGAGTGGATTTATCACGTATGAACTTCTCACTTTCTTTCCAGCTACATGCTCAGCCCCAAAGACACTCCCTTCTTAAGGCAATGAGTGAAGCGAATATCTGCAAATTTGAAAAACTCTGTGGTGAGAGACGCCCGTCAATATGCTTCCTGATTTCAGTGGGGATGATGGGGTTGCATGAAGCAGAGGCCAAGTGTTAGTGGTTTAACTACCAAAGACAACCATTTACAGCTGCGGGCAGCAGAGAAGAAGTATTAAGGGATTCTTGGCTATCAGTAATTGATTCTGTTTTCCCTACGAATGAACTAGGTAGGCAGCCTACTAAAATGTTGCTTGATATATGTAACAGGAAATCTTAAGATCTGGTGGCCCAAAACCTGACTTGAGTCACTGTTACTGAACCAAACTTGGGTCCGCTCGCCTGCATGCAGTTAAGCCAATCTACCAACGCTGTGTGGGGGTTAAGGCAAGTGTAGCATTTAGTGCGGGGCACCGAGCAAGGAGTCCAGGCAGCTAATGCTCTAAAGGCCCAAACTTGCCAGTAGCTTTCAGGGAAAGGTTTTCTAAGGACACAGTGAGGGAGAGGGGTTGAGGGGTTGTGGGGTGTGTGATCAGCTCGTGGACATTCTTCTGATTGGTTGGTGGTGAGGTAATCGGGAGCAACATCATCAACCTTCTGGTTGCAACCCGTCTGGGGTCTATGTGCTTGTGGGCAGCATGCAGTTAACTCTTCCACCTGGTGGGGGTCTCAGTATCTGCTAAACACAGCTCAAAAGATTTGACTCAGATTTTTATCTATAGCCCTCGAGGAGGAGCTAAAACTCCCTGACTTTGTTTAATGGCTAAACTATTGTTATTTGTCTTGCTTGACTGTTTTCCTTTGTTTCTGCGTTTTCTCACTTCTCCAATTAAATTTATCTTTGGAACTTGGGGAAGGCCTAGGAAGCTAAAGTTTTTCTACAAACAAGAGGCAAGTGGAGGACATGGGGAGGTCTGTCCCAGGAAGGCCCCATAGGGTCCTGCTCAATGACATCACCATAATGGAGAGCTATGTCTGTCACCCATTTTCCATACCCAGATTCAAAGCCTTTTTTTTTAAATTGAAGTATAGTCATGTTAGTTTCAGGGGTACAGCAAAGCAATTCAGTTATACATATATAGTCTTCAGATGCTCTTCCCTTATAGGTTATTATGAAATACTGAGTGTAGTTCCCTGTGCTAAAACACAGTAGGTCCTTGTTGGTTGTCTATTTTATATTCAATGTCTCTTGATTGAAGGGAAGACCAGGTCCTTATGGTGAAGGATTCTGCAGCTATGAATGACACATATATATGCTATAAATAATCCCTCAGTCCTTTCCAAAGAGATTTGTTGGCACTTACCTGAAAGACTGGGTAGCAGGAAAAAGAAGACACCCAGCCCTTTCAGGGATTACTAGACATTGGCTGTAAAATGACACTAATTACTTGGGCCCACCAAAGTCAGAGCTAACAGTGGTCAGGTGAAAAAGGAGCCTTGGGCCAGTTTGAATTACAGTGGATGCAATAAGGCCATGAAACCAACTGTAGTGATTTTGGGTACCTGAATATATAATTGGAATAAACATATTTGACAAAGGGCAGAATCTCTACACTGGTGCTATGACCCACTGAGTAAGGGCCGTTAGATTAGGAAGAGCCAAGTGAAGGCCTCTGAAAGTCCTCCCTACCACGATGTTAACCCAAAAGTATTATCACATCCTCAGTGGAGAATTGCAGAGACCAGTGTGCTATCAAAGGCTTGAAAGATGAAGGGGTGGTTATAGCTATCACTGTTGCTGAGTCCAAGCTCCTGCTGTTTGCTGCAGGGCAGGCCAATAAATGGAGGGAGGAGTTGCTGGGGCAAGGAACAGTGACTTTATTCACAAAGCCAGCAGACCAAGAAGACGGTGGACTCATGTCCCAAAGAACCATCTTGCTTTGACAGGACAGTTATTTCAGGCTTCTTTTATGCTAAAAGGGGAGGGAGTAAAGCCAAACATTTCCTGGTTCCCGTCAGCCTCCAGAGGGTATGTTAATTTCTTCCTTCTTGTAGTCATTCACATGTGGGCCTGGTCAGGATGTTTCCTATGAGCTAAACAAAGGTATTTCAGCTTAAGCTCATTACCTGGGAGGCAGGGTTCCCAGAGATGGGCCATTATGTAAAATTTAAGCTTACAGGCAACATCCCTTTAGTGATTAACTTGTATTAATAATCGAATACAAAGGTTATTCCCTATTACAATTCCCTACTTTCAATGTCCGTTCCACAGTCTTGTGGCAAAAGGGATGAAGATCGCTCTGGCTACTTACTGCTGAAAAGAGGCAATGACTATTCCTTAGAATTTTTAGTCAGTCCTTTTTTATCTACAATTATTTGAACCTGATGAAACTCCTTAGCACTTTGTTGTCTGCTTTGTAATTGAAGTTGGGGTTTTGGTTCTGGTTCCCAGTACATATACTAAATTCCTGTGCTATTTATTTGGACAAAATTAAACAAATTGGTTGAAGCTTCTCCAGCTATAATGAAATTACCATCTATTTCAGTTGGATAGGCAGGCCTGTTGGAGGTCAAGTCATGAACAGAGGTTAGTATAATGCCCAAAGTTTTAACGTAGTTGGCAGCTGCTAGGTATTTTAAAGCATTTATAGATTCTCCTGCCCAGGCAGGCACCTCGAATGGCCTACCATACAGTATTTCAAAGGGGCTTAATTTAAGACTGTTTCTGGGAACCACTGATCCATAGCAGGGTAACTGGCAAGGCCTCACCCCAAGTTAAATGAGTCTTCTGACATATCTTAATGATGTTCCTTTTTAATGTATGATTCATTTTCTTGTTTTTTCCTGATGACTGTGGTCTCTAGGATGAAAGCAATGCTGTAATCCAAATCAGGGGATAATTTCCCTAAGGAGGGCTTTAACCACTTCAGAGCCTTTCTGTCCCAGGTGGTATGCTTCCACCCATCCTGAAAAAGTGTCCACACACACTAGTATGTTATCTGAAACTTCCTGCAGCTCAAGGCATTTGAGTAAAGTCCATTTTCCAGTCCTCGGTGGGGCAGATTCCTCTATGTTGAGTCCCCGTCTGGGGAGGTCTGACAGCAGTATTTGGATTATTTTTAGCACAAATCATGCAATTCTGTGTGACTTGCTGGATGGTCTTTTGTTAGGCCCCATTATATATATATTTGAACCCTTTGTAAGGTGGCATCTTTCCTATAATGGGCACTATTATGAATGTGCTGCAGCATAAGAGTGCCTCAGGAAACAAAAAGCTGTGCACTCCATGTCCAGCCAGGTGTGACCCAAGTGAAACAAACCCTGCTCTTTGGCCCTCTCTTTGGCCTTTTCTGAATACACTGGCTGGTATTTTGACTGGTCCATCTGTGAGAGACGTGATCCTCTTGCCTCAG
Source organism: Mesoplodon mirus (assembly GCF_964341445.2). Classification (NCBI taxonomy): domain Eukaryota; kingdom Metazoa; phylum Chordata; class Mammalia; order Artiodactyla; family Ziphiidae; genus Mesoplodon; species Mesoplodon mirus. Next base: position 15,873,684 of record NC_138992.1, on the reverse strand, counting down.
AGGATAGATTAGGTGTCCCAGCGTCCCTCTTTAACAGGATTCATATTGGTCATGTGCTTTTGGCCTTCCCTGGGGTGCCATTAGCACACACTTCTGGTCTTACCTTTTCGTAGACCTGTGGTGGGTTGGGGAGAGCTCTGTCGCTTTTTCCGGGGTTCTCAGGAACCCCATCTGTAGGCTTAAGTGTGTCCTGGTGGGACTCTGAGGTCAAGCTGTTCTGGTGAAAGACTTCAGAGTAAAATCTATCAGAAAGTTAATCGGCTCATTCCCCACTGTCAAATTTATCCGGAGCTCCTGTGGGGAATTAGGTGCCTCAAGCCCAAGGGAACCCCTGGGCCTCTTCATTCATCAGTGTTCCTGTCTTTCTACCCTGTTAGAGACTCTCATCTTTTGTTTTTCTTATGTTTTAGCCTTGGGCAGTCGTTCCTCCTTACAGTAAGTGCATTGTTTCTCCCCCATAGTGATGGCTTATCTCTTCGGGTTACTCGCCTTCTGGGAATCCAACACTGCTGTCAAAAAATGGCGTTTCATTTTGCATCTTCTTTCCTCTGTTGTTCCCTGTTGAACACTTTAAAAGCAGCATCTACCAATTGAGAAGGGTTCATTCCAAATGCACCACCTAGTTTTTGCAACTTTCTCCTGATATCTGAAGCACTTTGCTCCCTCCTTCCCCTCCAAAAAAGGTCAAATTTATCATTCTAATATTTTCAGGGGCCTTGGGATCTGCATTAGGATGACGTCTACAGGCTTAATAAATCCTTTCCAAAAATTCAGAGAGGTCTTCACTTGTTTTGCTGGATATCTTTAATTTTATTCAAACTCTTTTGCTCTGGTTCCCCTTTTCAAAGCCCTGCCAAGATATGCTAATTAGTACTGCTCTAATAAGGGCATTCCTCCCTCACTGTGGTCCTAATTTGGTTCAGCTGTGGATCCTGCCAAGTGGGCTTCAGGTGTAGAGGATCCTCCCTATAAAGGAGGGTTGTGGTCCTTCCAGTTAAAGAAGGATGAGAAACCCAGCTGGCTGGTTGTTTGCCTTTAGCCCCCTACATGAGATAACAGCAATGGAAAGCTCCCCGCCCTGGGAGTGGCTTCTGGCCCAAATTGGATACACTGCTGGGTCTTAGATGGTGATCATCGGACCAAGTCCTTGCACCCCAGAAGCTAACACAGGATTTTGTAATTGATCCCTAGAAGGAGGGGCAGTCCTGAGCCCCAGTCTCAGGAATTGGGGCTAGACAGGCATGGAAGGTGGTGGAAAGGGTGGATATACTGGCATAATGGCCAGAGTAGATGGGACGGCGAGCTGAGCCGGAGGAGCTAAGGTCTGAAGCAACATATCCTCACTCTTATTCCCTTCCCTTCTTATTTTCCATGATGTAATAACACAAATGCTTGTACATAAAGGACTTCATCATTCTTCCCTGCTTCCTCGCAAAATAGCTATAGAGGTATTCAAAAGCCACTGTAAAACCATAGGTAGCAATTGATCATCTCTAACCATTGGAAGGATGCCTTTTTGCTTTGGCAAAAGGCAAACTGGGATTGCAGTGCAATTGAAAAGAAACTTGGTTACTGCTGTGACACACAACAATTTAAGATAATTACTAAAATTATGACCAATATCATTTACTAGGATATCCCAGAATTGTAGGAGTTCCATATAGTTTCTAGAATGTGTGTATTAATAATGTTTACCCATAAGATAAGACTTCTTAGATTGTATCACCACTTATTTGACAATGCTTCCCATGTAATTTAACATACCAAATAAGCTTAGTTAGTTTAATATTCCTCTGAAATGGAGAGAAACAAATAATTTGAGGTGTTCCAGGGACCCCATGGAAAACCTCAAAGTTAGCTAGAGGTCAAATAAACTTCATTTAGAATTTGATCTTTGGGAAGTCTGTCAAAAAGCTTTAAAACACTTGGTCAAACAGAATCACAGGTCACTGTGAAACAATACTCATTCACTTAACCAGTGATAATAAAAGATCTCAATGGCAAATACAGATCATTTAAAGAAACTCACAATCTATTACAAAAAGCAGTTCAAGGGGGCAGACAGCAGAAGCAAGATGAACTACAATCCTGCAGCCTGTGGAACAAAAACCACATTCACAAAAAGAGAGACAAGATGAAAAGGCAGAGGGCTATGTACCAGATGAAGGAACAAGATAAAACCCCAGAAAAACAACTAGATGAAGTGGAGATAGGCAACCTTCCAGAAAAAGAATTCAGAATAATGATAGTGAAGATGACCCAGGAGGGAAAAAAACGTAAAAAACACAAACACATGGAGGCTAAACAATACTTTACTAAATAACCAAGAGATCTCTGAAGAAATCAAAGAGGAAATCAAAAAATACCTAGAGACAAATGACAATGAAAACACGACGATCCAAAACCTATGGGATGCAGCAAAATCAGTTCTAAGAGGGAAGTTTATAGCTATACAAGCCTACCTCAAGAAACAAGAAAAATCTCAAATAAACAATCTAAACTTACACCTAAAGGAACTAGAGAAAGAAGAACAAACAAAACCCAAAGTTAGCAGAAGGAAAGAACTCATAAAGATCAGAGTAGAAATAAATGAAATAGAAACAAAGAAAACAATAGCAAAGATCAATAAAACTAAAAGCTGGTTCTCCATAAACAAGACGAAAAGACAACCCTCAGAATGGGAGAAAATATTTGCAAAAGAATCAACGGACAAAGGATTAATCTCCAAAATATATAAACAGCTCATGAAGCTCAATATTAAAGAAACAAACAACCCAATCCAAAAATGGGCAGAAGACCTAAATAGACATTTCTCCAAAGAAGACATACAGACGGCCAAGAAGCACATGAAAGAATGCTCAACATCACTAATTATTAGAGAAATGCAAATCAAAACTTCAATGAGGTATCACCTCACACCAGTTAGAATGGGCATCATCAGAAAATCTACAAACAACAAATGCTGAAGAGGGTGTGGAGAAAAGGGAACCCTCTTGCACTGTTGGTGGGAAGGTAAATTGATACAGCCACTATGGAGAACAGTATGGAGGTTCCTTAAAAAACTAAAAATAGAATTACCATATGACCCAGCAATCCCACTACTGGGCACATACCCAGAGAAAACCATAATTCAAAAAGACACATGCACCCCAATGTTCATTGCAGCACTATTTACAATAGCTAGGTCATGGAAGCAACCTACATGCCCACTGACAGATGAATGGATAAAGAAGATGTGGTACATACATATAATGGAATATTACTCAGTCATAAAAAGGAACGAAATTGCATCATTTGTTGAGATGTGGATGGATCTAGAAACTGTCATACAGAGTGAAGTTAAGTCAGAAAGAGAAAAACAAATATCGTATGTTAACACATGTATGTGGAACCTAGAAAAATGGTACAGTTGAACTGGTTTGCAGGGCAGAAGTTGAGACACAGATGTAGAGAACAAACATATGGACACCAAGGGGGGAAAGTGGGTTGGGGTGGGATGAATTGGGAGACTGGGATTGACATGTATACATTGATGTGTATAAAATGGATAACTAATAAGAACTTGCTGTATAAAAAATAAATTAAATTAAATTCAAAAATTAAAAAAAAAAAGCAGTTCAATATTTTAAGAAAACTTTGTCTTCTTAGAGAACCAAATTCAGGTTTTGTACCACCTTACCTTTAAGATTCATTTTCTTAATTAGGTTCAATCTTATGTTAGCCAGTCCTGACTATGCACAAAATTCTTTCAGTGTTCCTCCTCCACAAACCTTCCACAACTTTCTGTATCCATTTTAATCTGTTCCTCATTTTCTTTTCCATTCAGAAACAACCAGCTCTAGGACAAAACCACCCTTTTCCCTTTAACAAAATGCATTTTCATTCCTCATACCTTCTTTGCTGAAAACACACATCCCATATCTTTGCATACTGAAGCGTTTCCTTCACAATTCTTAACCTTAAAACCTTAATCTTTAGTGAAAACCAAAAAGCAAGTAATTGTAAACTCTTTGTCATACCAGAATTTCCTGATTGACAAACTTTTGCTTTAGTCTTCCTCTCCTAAGAGGGTGAAAGTAGGTACATTTAGACCTGCCCAGAAATTAATGTTCTAATGTTTTATCCTATTTGAAACAACCCAGTCAATGAATTCTCTTCATTTAACTTAGTTTAGTTTCAAGTTTTGAAAATCTGTAGCGACTATTTTAGATAGACATTCCCAAAACATAATTATTCCTATAGAGTCTACCTTAAAGTCTTACCTCATTTACCTCAATTTTATTTACTTAAAATCTTTGTCATATTATTTTTTTTCTTGCTGACAAACTTTGTAACAGCAATAATAAGGTCTTACTTTATTTCTACTAAACCTAAGTACAATAAAAGTATTATACTTAATGTTGATGACTCTAAAGACAGGTATGTATTAATCAAACCAACAAGATCAAGCTAATTAATACCAGATATTAATTCAATACTGAATATTTCCTAGATCATGTGAACCCGAAATTCATTCTGGCCAGTTTCTTTTATTTTTGAGTATTTATAAAAGTGCTGAATTTCCTTTAAGCCAATTAAATAGAGCTCTTTTAAAAATTAATTTTGGCAATGCTACACATCTATAACACATGTACAAGTACACAAACACAGGGACCTCATGGTTACCATTCTGAAATTTCAGCCATGAATCAGGTCCAACAGTGTAAAACCCAACAGTTACAGAAGATGTTAGATTCAGATTGGGTTTCTGGCAAATGGGACAAATCAAGGTCATCTGTCTAGATGGCGAAACCCTTTTTACTAATAGTAATGGAAAAGACACTTCTATTTGTAGCTCTTGGTGATGTTAGGAACCAAGTAGAACCTTTCTCTTCTTCCTGTGAACGTCCCTCTCTTGGACAAGAACAGACAGGTTTTGGTTTTGTCTTTTTCTGTTCCTTTCCTCCATTTGACATCAGCAAAAGTTTTAAGTATCACAGAACTGATTTGGCTGTAAATGGAGAAATAGTACCAAACAAATGAAACGGAAAACGCAAAAGGACAAACAGAAAATCCTAAGTAAAGCCTCAAGTTTGGTCTTGAGGTTTTACATATACCAACGACACCGGAGACCGTAAGGGGATCATAACTGAAGTAATTAACACAGCAAGGGTAGCGTACATGGTGCACAGGGTCCCAAGATAACCCTGCCTAAACCCCTTGCGGAGATCCTAACAGGTACTGTGGCCACACGTTGTTACAATAAAATGTCATCTTCCCCTCACCCATGGGTTCATAGCTGTAATCAGATCACTTATCCAAAATGCTCCTCGGAGGACTTTCTTTAGGAATAGTTGAAACATTACCCTTTTTATTTTTATTTTTTTTTGCGGTACACGTGCTCTCACCACTGTGGCCTCTCCCGCTGCGGAGCACAGGCTCCGGACGCGCAGGCTCAGCGGCCATGGCTCACGGGCCCACCGCTCCGCGGCATGTGGGATCTTTTCAGACCGGGGCATGAACCCCTGTCCCCTGCATCGGCGGGCGAACTCTCAACCACTGTGCCACCAGGGAAACTCACACGTCCCAATTTTAAAGACAGAATTTCAAGACGAGCAAAACACAAACCGCAAACACAAACGTTAGCATCCAAAGAAACAAATGAACAAGTTCACAAATCAGGTAAAAGTCCAACAACTCTTTCCTCTCTCCAACAGGGTACCCCACCGAAATACAAATTGGCTTATTCCGGAGAAAACTCCCCAAACCCCAAATGGAGAGGAAATAAAGCTCCTGGCTGTACACAGCCGGAGGGACTTACCCCCCTGTATGGAGCCTGTCCTCTCCCAAATGTTGATTCCTTGCTCCAACGGCCAAGCGCTGGGGCAGTCAGTGCAGCTTCGGGCAGTTCTGAAGGGAAGATCCTCAGGACAAGCGGTTGCAGCAGCTGCTGGGCCTTACCCCCAAATTCCCCAACTGCCAGCTAGCCGGGAGCAGCAAGGCAGGACAGGCCAATAAATGGAGAGAGGACTTGCTGGGGCAAGGACGAGCTCCTGTATTCAGAAAGCCAGCAGACCAAGAAGACGGTGGACTCGTATCGCAAAGAACCACCTTATCTGAGCTAGAATTCAGGCTTCTTTTATACTAAAAGTGTGTGTTTGGGGTGGGAAGTAAAGTCAAACACTTCCTGGTTCCCATCAGCCTCCGGAGGGGATGTGTTCATTTCTTCCTCGCCGCAGTCGTGCACAGGTGGACCTGGTCAGGATGTTTCCTGTGAGCTAAACAAAGGTATTTCAGCTTAATGCTCATTACCTGGGAAGCAGGGTTCCCAGAGATGGGCCATTATGTATAATTTAAGCTTATAGGCAACATCCGTTTAGTGATTAACTTGTAACAGAATACGAAGGTTCTTCCCTTTTACATCACATCTCAATTTAATTTGCTATTTGACCTGTTCAGACTGACTGAATTATCAGAAATTTCACGGGTGATCATTGCAATGCAGCAGCTGTTTCAGATGCAGCGTCAGCACAGCCCCTGTCACGTTAGGCCGGCCTGCTGCCTGCATGACCTCCCTAACACCCCCATCCCCGAGACCGATCTTCTCCCGCCACTTCAAAGCTCTGCAGCCCGAACTCCTCCCCAAGGTGTTCAGCGCGGTGCACTGTCCGGCCTCTCATCACGGTGCCGCCCACTTCCCCACAGTTGCCTAGACCCACCCTTCCCTGGGGCCAGGTGTTGATAATCAGGACCCTCCCCAGGAGACTCTGGGTTCCAGGCACTGCCCTGGGGCCTCCATTAGGTGGCTTTGCAGCCAGTGGCGCCCTCAGCGTCCTCCTGGACCTCGAGCACCCCGGGCTCCCCTCACCCAGGGCTGTGCACGTTCCCGCCACCAACAGGGCTCAAGGGCCAGGGCAGGACACCTGGTGGAGGGTGGGACGGCAGCGTGAGTGCACCTCCTGGGTACCCGGGCCGCAACCCTGGTGGTGAGAGTGGGGATCTTCCCGAGGGGCTCACCCGGGCCCCAGCCCGCCGCGCGCTAGTCTTCCTCACGTGCCCACACCCCATCCCCCAACCCCTGCCGCCCCGTCTTCAGGCGCCGGTCTCCCTTCCAGTACTCCCACCCGGGCCCAGAACGCCGGAGCCGGCAGGGCGGCGGAGCAGAAAAGTAGTATCTTCCATCAGCGAAACTGCCCCGCCTCGGTACTTCGGGTTGGCTATCCAACACGCTGGTGACCCCAGGGCGGTAAAGCGCGGACGCCCAGGGTCTACAGATCCTCTCAAAAGCAACTAAAAGCTATCCTTTTAGGACGAGTAAAGGAGCTGGAAGGAACAAAAGTATTGTGCCCCGTGTGAGGATCGAACTCACGACCTTCAGATTATGAGACTGACGCGCTACCTACTGCGCTAACGAGGCACCTACACAGCATTTCCCGGAGTAGGATAATGAGGCGGATGCGGCGGCCCAGTACGCATGCTCAGAAAACCATGCTTTCATTTTCTCCTCTGAGTCCCTGACCCCGACACAGGAGTTGCCGACCCCAGTGCCGGCCCTGGCTGAACCGGCCACGCCGCTCCGGTCTTCCTCCGCCTGCCGGTCTATTTATCAATCAACAAGCACTGCGGCTTGTCGGACCCCATGTGCCGAGTACTGGGGATCCGGGGCCGTGGGATTCTTCCTGCTGTTGTAAACTCTTATTTTTGTAGACTGTTTACAAAGCGTTTGCACATGCGTGATCTCGTGAAACACTTCTTGTGCACCTACCGTGTCCCCGGCCTTGTGCTGGGTGCTGCGTTCACAGAGACACTCTCAGCCTCAAACAACTGGAGTCGGGGCGCACATGCATAATGATTTGAAAACACACACGCGCGCACACAATGCACACTACTCCGGCCCCACCGCAGATCCCCAGACCCAGTCGGGTGCCCAGCCCCTTATGACGCCCCAAGTTTCCACCCCTGCCCGGAGCTCGGCGGCTGAGCCCACTCTTCTTAGAAGCGTCCGCAGCTCTGGAAACGACACCTCGGGTCGCAGCCTCAGCATCTTGGAAATCCTCTCCCCTCCCTTACCCCCAGCCCTTTATATCAGCTCATTTAAATACATTCATTGTTAAAGGAAACTTTGTCACTATTATAAGTGGAAAACAGGTGTTTACTTTTCTCCTAATACACGTTAAAATAAATATTAAAATAAAAAGCACTCTTCCATGTACCATCTAAAATCGACCAGAGGAAGGCACACTTAAAATCTGTATATTTCGCTGTGTGTAAATTTTACCTTAAAAAATGTAAACTAAGACTGAACTCCAACCAACGACAGGCTAACAGAAGGGCTTTGGACGATTGCAAGTTTGAAGTGTTTCAAAGGGTAAGACGGTTTGATAGCCTGACGGACCTAAGGACAGAGAGGTGGAGAGAGATTCGGGAGACTGCGAGAGTAGCGAGACGTTAACGTAGGTCTAGGAGGTGGGTGTACGAATATTCACTGTACTGTACAGTTGTTTCAACGTTTCTGTTTATCTGAAAATGTTTCATTATGAAGTGTTGGGGAGTGTTTTTTAAATCATCCAGAATTGGGGGATGTTAAGGGGGAAACTCGCAACATCAGCGTAAGAAGGTGAAAAATAATGTATCTTAAGAGCAGGCACCAGAATTCCTGGTTGTTGGTGTAGAGAACATTGGGCGGGGGAGCGCGGATCATTTGGAGAGAGACCCCTGGGAGTGAGGTCGGTGCAGACAAGGGGTGGGCGCCTTACGGCGTCCTCCCGTCTCGTCAGGAGGGGTCGCGGACGGCGTAGGTTGCCTGGACCCCGGGCCTCGCAGACTGGATGGAACTTACCCAACCCTGGGGGAGCTCTCCCTCCCACGCTCCGCTGCAGGAACCCGGCCGAGGGAGTGTGCTCCGGGCTAAGGTCGCTGGGGCCCCAGGACCGCCCCGCAGGTGCGGGAGAACAGAGGCCCAGGCAGAGGGATCCCGCCCCCAGCACACACACACACGGAGGGATCCGGGGACCCCGAGAACGGCAACCCGGGAGTGTCGCGGCAGTTTCACCCAGGTCTCCAGGCCCGGGGAGCGTTGACTGACTTCCTTACTGCCTCAAGGGAGCCCAAGCTGCGGCAGAATCTGGGCACATACAGAAGCCCCACTGCGCACCTCCTGGATGCGCTGGAGGGACCCGACGGCTGGCCGCGCCCTGAGTCCTAAATAAAGGGCTCAGTGGTCGGTGTTACGTGCGCAGAGGCTCCTGCAGGCGGCGACCCCCAGGCTCGTCTAGTGATGGGTGACCGTGGCGGGGTGGAGGCAGGTTGTCCCTTCCCGCCGGGGACTGGGGGCAGGGGCTCTTGGAGCAAGCAGTTCCCACCTCCAGGTCTTCGCGAGGGCTGTTCCCTCCGCCTGACACGGTTTTTCCCGTCTCAGGCCCCTTTTCTGTGCCGGGATCTCCTCCTTGCCCTTCTTCAGCCAGGTCAAAGGTCACCTGCTCTGAGCAATCGGATCCCCTTTACCTTCCAGGATTGCTTCTCCCTTCCCCACCGCCCCCCACTCGCTTGGCTAAACGCTTACACGGCGGCGGCTCATTTACTGCCGGGTAAACCACCCGGAGGGCGTCGGTGTTACCGCTGCACTACACATACGGATGCGCAAACGCAAACTCACAGACGCTGGGCGACCTGCCCAAGTTCGAGCGGCTCGTAGCTACGCGAGGCGGGGCTCCGTCCCGAGCCGGACCACGGCGCCGGGCTCTCACCAGCTCATCCCTCACCCCCAGCAGCAGTTTCCGCAAGTGTTTCCTCACGTGCACCTCCTACAATAATCTTGAGAAGCGTCTACACACCTCCTCGATGAATGCTAAATTTGTATCTAAACGTTCTCGTTGTAAATCCAAAGGATGTAATTTCCAGTAGATTGTATATGCTGATTTTCTAAAAACAAAACGGCACGTATGATTTTATTTTTAACCAGGCATCCAATGAAATCGAAATACCGTATGGATTCCATACAAACCATAATCTATTTTAAATACACACGAATAAGCTTCTCTAACATTTGTTAAGTTTACATTTATTTTCACCCCAGAACTCATATTTCCATTATACTCCCACCCCCAGAATTTTATCTTCATATACTAGTTTATGTTTGAATGTCTGTTATTGAGCACCCTAACTTGCCTCTCAGCAGCAAGAATATGTACATAAATTGAAAATTTCGTTTCCTGTGACCATAAGGTTTTATGTCATATTTTTCTTCTAAGTTGACATATCACTATTTTTGTTAGTGCACAATCAAAAATCATAAATATATTTATGATTTTGAAGAATAATTATTAAATGGAAAATCTGAAACAAATATCCATGAGATGGATGCAACTTTTTAATCCCACTTAATTCATGTCTGCATGGCTAGCTATTCCCTTTTTCTAGAATGAGATGGGATTCAGCATTAATTTTGTTCCTATTTTCCATATTTATAGATGTAAATGTTGAGACACTCTGTTCACATGAAGACATAAAAAAGGATGGAGAGAGCTTTGTGTCAACACTAAAACTCAATTCCTTGAACAATTTTGAGCTATATTCTAAACAATCATCTCTTACCCATCGCCTTGGTTATGTATGTCCTCTTTCAGTTTTGAATTAGAAGCCACAACAATTAGTCATTAGCGTCTTTCACGTTCTCAACTTCTAAACCAATGTTTTGAACTGAATATTCCCTTTATTGGCAGCACTGGAGGTTTTCTCATCTTCCATAAAATCCTGAAGGTGGAGGAAGAACAGATGTGAAGGAGAGACAGGAAGGAAGCAGAGACCCGACCGCCTATAGCAGCTTTTTCTCCAGCTGATCAATTTTGGGACATCATTACGTCGTACCCCGAGGTGCATGTCCAGGTGACATTTGAGGGGCTTAGATTTGTTCTGATGGGCAGCAGAGGCTGTCGTAAGCCTTCTTTACAGATGAAAAGCGTGTGTGTGTGTGTGTGTGTGTGTGTGTGTGCATGTGTGTGTGTGTGTTGAGAGGCAGGCTCAGGGCTGGCTGAGCAGCATAACGTACTGGAAACAGGTTGCAAATTATTCTTCCCCCATGGCCTGGACAGACCCTGGCAGGGAGACCACCTGGGAAGCCAGGAAACAATCCAGGCCTAGGGAGATGAAAACATGTTCTGGGAGATGCTGCAGAGCCCAGTGGAGACACAGTCTGCAGGAACGGCCAGGACTTGGGTCTGGGTTACTGCCAAGAATAAAGAGAGAAGCAAAGTGTCACTCCAAATTTAGGGGAGCAATGTCCATAAATGCCCTGGTGCCACCACCGGGCAGGAAAACAGAAAAGGGGGGCCTGTTCGGAGGGAACCCGATAAGTTCTGATTTTGCATGTTTTTATTACACAAATAGTATGTGCTCATTATAAAACACACGCATGCATACTGTATCAGTCAGCTAGTGCTGCACAAGCGTTGGTTAACAAATCACCCAAAACTTAATGGCTTAAACAACGTGGGTTTCTTTTTGAATAGCTTTATGGAAATATAATTCTCCTGCCATACAATTTACTTGTTTAAAGTGTATATAACTCAGGGACTTCCCTGGTGGTCCAGTGGTAAAGCATCTGCCTTCTAACTCAGGGGACATGGGTTCAATCCCTGGGGAGGGAACTACGATCCCACATGCTGCGAGGCCACCACACCACAACTAAAGAGAATCCTGCATGCCTCAGCAAACACTCTGTGTGTCACAACTAAGACCCAACACAGTGTAAGGAAAATAAGTAAATAAAATAAATGAATATCTTAAAAAGGTGTACAATTCAATGTATTTTTGGTATATTACATTATTATTTTTTAAAATTGTGGTATGAGATATACATAACACAAAATTTACCACTTTAACCATTTTAAGTGTCCAATTCAGTGGCATTAAGTACATTTGCGAAGTTGTGCAACTATCATAACATCTGTTTTCAAAACCTTTTCATCCCCCCAAGCAGAAACTCTGTGCCCATTAAGTAATAACCCCTCTTTCCCCTCTCTCCCCTCATTCTCCTCCCCTGGTAGCTTCTAATCTACTTTCTGTGAATTTGCCTTTTCTAGATATTTCATATACGTGGGATCATACGATATCTGTCCTTTTGTGTCTGGCTTACTTGACTCAGCATAATGTTTTCCAGGTAAGCATGTATTTTTCTTGCTCACAGGGGTGTTGTCCGCTGGGCTAGCGCCAGGCTGTGGTTGGGTTCAGCGCTGCTTGTCATGTCTTCATGGTCTCCACTGGTCAGTCTTAAAGACTGTGGTCTTCATAGTCAGCCATTTCCTGGGGTGCCTTCTTCTCACTGAGGGTCACAGAAGCCTGAGAGACCAAACTATACCAAGCAAGCACATTTAAGGCCTCTGCTCTGGGCACCTCCATCCAAATTCTATTGGCCAAACCAAGTCATCTAGCCAAGTTCAACATCCATGGACCAGGGAAATATACCCAGCCCACAGGGGAGAAGCTGCAAAGCCAGGGCAAGGTGGGGAGTGAAGAACTGAGAACAATAATCCAATCTCTGCACAGACTTACACATATAAATGTCTCCCTCACCCCACCCTTACCCCAATCCTGTTACCTCTCCGGAGGGAACCACTGATATCAGTATCATATTGTCCAGTGACTTACTTTTTCCACTTAACAATAAGCTGTGAACTCTTTCCCTGTCAATACACATAGATCTTCCTTGTTCTTTGTAACTGCAGTGAAACTTTCTCTGAGAACAGGAGATTAGGATGCAGACCTGCCCGGGGGAAAATCAGATGAAGACTCAGAAGGAAGGTGGCCGTCTGCCAGCCAAGGAGGGAGGCCTTAGAAGAAACGAACCCTTCCAACGCCTTGATCTCGGCCTTCCTGCCTTCAGAACTTCGAGAGAACAAATTACCGTGGTTTAAGCCCCACCCCACCCCTGACCCCTCCACCCCCGGCCTGTGGTACTTTGTCCTCGCAGCCCAAGCCGCTCTAAGGTCTTCTAATTCTAGAACATCGAATTCTTCCCAATTAGTAAAAATTACTGTAGCGAACATTCTTGTACACCTTCAACAATGGACGTCTGAGGAGCTTGTGGGCAGCTGAAAAATCTGTTCTGTCCTGGATTCAGGTGGGTTTGCTGTTTCACCCCGCAGGGAGCACACGAGGAATTTTCCATTTATCCGAGGGTGAAGACCAGAGGTTCTGGGCGTTTGCCTGTGCTGGGGCAGTTGCCGCTGTTAAGAGCTTTTCTTTTCACCCCGACCTCTCCCTGCACTTCCATCCTCCCCCACGGGTCATGGTCTCCATCTGCTTGGCAGGGGTCACAGCCAGATTGTGGGTGGCACCCGACCTGACCACAGCCCACGGTCTTTGCACAGTCCCCTGCAGTCACTGGTCCAGCGGGAGGGAAGTCGGGGTGAGTGGGCTTCAGAATCAGGCTCACTGTGACTCTCAGCTCCTTTCCAGTTCCCTCTGCTTACAAAAGTCAATAAATAAAAATGGAAAATATAGAGGGAGTCAAGAGGCTAAGTGAGGAGAAAGCTTACTGGGGAAGGAAGGAGGCTGGAGAGAAGGGACCGGTTTGGGGCGTGGATTCTCCCATGGTGCTTTGGGAGGGGCCAGAGGTTTCCCAGACCTGACCCCTTCCCAGCCAGGACTTGGTAACGTGGCAGGGCTTGGCCGCAGGCCCACAGGTCCCATCTGGTTATTCTGGCTGTGACAAGCCAGAAGCCAGGGCGCAGCCAGCTGGGCGAGTCCAGGGAGGCTGCGGAGGCCGCGCGTGGGGCGGGAGGGGGTTTTCCTCAGACACGCCCTGCAGGGAGCAGCCGGCATGTCTCTGCCATCTGTCCCGGGCAGTGCCAGGCCATGACCCTTCCAGCTCCGTCTTTGACTGGGCGAGCGGCTGCCACCGCGTGAGTCAGCCTGTTGCTGGAAGCTTCTGAGAGTCACTGCTCTGAGCCGTGCTGACAGCGCACCCAGGAGGAAGAGGGCCTCGCCCCTGACTGCCAGGATGTTCCCTGAGGGGCTGTGTTCTTGCCACACTGAGGCCAGAGGCAGCCGTCACAGAAAACGCTTGTCTGGCCTCCTCTCCGTCCGCGTGACAGATTCTGTAGCTCCCACATCCATGAGACAAAGACCCAAGTCCTCTTGCCGTGCCCCCTCCCACCAGGGTCTGACCTCAGGGGCTCACCTCTTCCCACTCCTGTGTCCCCCCAGCACACACCCAACCCCTGCACCCCTGGGGCACCCATTCCCTCCCACCTCCCCCAGCTAATGCGTCCAACCTGTCGGGACCTCAGACAGGCCTCCTGACCCCAGGCTCGGTCAGCCTCCCACTCTGTACACTCCAGGCTCTGGCTTCTCTGACCTTAACACTCATCCCAGTTCAATGTCATGACTTTTCATTTGCCGTCTTTCCCACTGGACTGTAGGCACGCACGGCCACAGCGGGGGTCATGCTATAGGCTGTGCAGAGCCCATGGTGGGTCCTTGAGCATTTGATGATGACAGAAAAGGCTTCTCTCATTCTACTGTATTTGCTTGTCTTTCCTTGAGGACAGACGCTGCAGTGGGTTCATTTCTAGATCCCCAAACTTGAGCCTGATCAAAGACCTCGTGCCTAGTTCCAAAGATGGGCAGGCTCTGATTTCAATAACCAAGCAGGCCTTTCCATGAACTGGCCAGAAACACATTCAGGTCCATCTCCCATGCTCCACATACAGCGAGGTCCCCTCGCCAGAGGAGAGGAAAGGGTTACAGCACTCACCTCTCAGGGCCCTTCCACTCCACCCCCTCTGACAGGTGAGACAGGTGGTGGTAGGTGTGGTCCCAGCAGCCCTGGGGCCACAAGGAACTGCGCCTGCCCCTTCCAGGTTCAGACCTGGAACAGGGCAGTGGTTTTGCCCACAGTTCCAGCAGATGTAATGGCAATGGCAGAGGTCACGGTATATGTCCTGGCAGTGCTGGGATGCAGAGCCATGAGGCCACCTTCATCCCAGAGTTCATGGGTGTCACGGCTCCGGCCTGAGGTCGGCAGGCATCCAGGGGCTGGGCTGCTTGCACAGTAATCCTTTCAAATCCTGTCACTAACATCTATTCCTGCACCTGTATTTCAAACGTAGGGTTTGTGCCTGAAATTGCACAACCCCATGGGAAAGTTGCATTATCAGGCTCATAATTTAAAGCTTAGAGACTTCAACTAATTTAGGTGACAGTCTGATGGCCAAAAGGAGGAAGTCTGATTACAAAGGGGCATTTATTGGGAGGTCTGGGTCCCTTCCAGCACCTTGCACATACATGCCTAGGAGGCGCTTGGTACGTGTTTGTGGAATGAATGAATGGTATAATGTTTGCCCTCCTGAGTCTGGGGGTCTTATTCTATTCAGAAATCTGTCCCCAGCTATCACACACAGACACGTATACTCACCACAGAGCAGGGCTTTGCTCACTGAAGGGAACCAGGGAGCTGGCCACAGTGAGCGGATTCATCCTTATAGCCTTTTTAAGTCACTAGCGACAAAGAGGGGGGCAAGCGGGAATCTTCTACAGCATTGCTTTTCTCTGCAAAAAGAGGCAATCAGCAAGTGTTGGTGGCAGTGGGGAGCAGTTGTACACATAGAGGGAATACAGCCCACTTGGTCCACAGAAGTGGTGAGGCTAGAGTTTCTGCTCTCTCTTGGGGTAGGGGGTGCTGGAAGGTGACCAATTATTTCACCCAACAGATATCTACCAAGTGCTGCTGTGGGATAGCCACTGGGATCAAAGTGGTGAACAAAACAGAATTGGTTCCTCCTCATTAAAAGACACTACGTAGGTAAACAAATATATAGACAAGGCAATTCCATATTTTGGTAAGTGCTATGAAGGAGACAATAAAAGTTAAGCTGAGACCCAAAGGTTGAGTTCTTCATTGCAGACAACAGAATCCACTCTAACTGGGTAAGTAGAAAGGGGTTTGTTGCAGTCTTAGTTCACTACAAGGTTCCCAGGAGGCCTAGGGAACCACACTTGGATGCTACAGAAAACAACCCAGCCAGGAAGATGCCCAGCCCCACCATGGACTGTTCCGGTGGAAGCCTTCTGCCGCCACCACTCTCCACCTCTGACGCCTTGGACTAGCAGCAGTGTTCCTGTCTGCTTAACCTGCTGCCACAGAAAAACCTTCCAAGTCATGTGAGGATGCTGCTGCCTGTCAGAGCTTGGCTTGGGTTCCATGCAGAGCTCTGCTTTGGGGAGGCCTGGGAAAAAGAGTTTTGAGCTTCCCAGATGCCACGGGAAAGCACATGAGAGGGAGACTGCAGTGGGTTCTGCAGGATCTAATCTACATTGTTGCCACAACACACAAGAAAATGTTAAAAATTACAATGCAGTGGCTAAGAATCCACCTGCCAATGCAGGGGTCACGGGTTCAAGCCCTGGTCTGGGAATATCCCACATGCTGCGGAGCAACTAAGCCCGTGCACCACAACTACTGAGCCTGTGCTCCAGAGCCCGTGAGCCACAACTACTGAGCCCACGTGCCACAACTACTGAAGCCTGTGTACCTAGAGCCCATGCTCCGCAACAAGAGAAGCCACTGCAATGAGGAGCCCGCGCACAACAAAGAGTAGCCCCTGCTCACTGCAACTAGAGAAAGCCCACGCACGCAGCAACGAAGACCCAACGAAGCCAAAATTAAATAAATAAATAAATTTATATTAAAAATATTACAATGTCTAATGGTGTGGCTATGGAAGATGTTTGATTTTTTTCTTTCATTTTAATGCATTTTATTTATTTTTGCTTGTTTTCCCCCAATTTTTATAATGAACCCATAATATTCACAAAACAAAAGCAAAAGCCAATAGATTTATTTTCAGAAGAAAAAAAACAGAGGAAGAGTTTCCCAGCCCAGCTCGGAGGGAGAGCCCTGATTCCCCCGGCAGCCCAACGGCCACCTTGGGCAGGTTCTGACCATTTGGCCACCTGCAGCATTTCCACTTTCCGATAAGAACAAAATACACATGCATGTATAAATGAAATACAGACCACGTAATTTCAGTGATTCTACATACAAGTTAAAAGCTCTCATATTTGCATTTATAATGGCTTTGCAAATGGGAATTCTCTGGTGGTCCAGGGGTTATGAGTCAGTGCTTTCACTGCCATAGGCCTGGGTTTGAGCCCTGGTCAGGGAACTAAGATCCTACAAGCTGCGGCCAAAAAAAAAAAGAAAGAAAAAACGTCTTTTAAAAAAATGGCATTGCACAATATAAAAATGAATGGTAAATGGCAAAGTTCATGCTACTAATTTTTAATTTTAGTTTTTCTTTACTTAAAACATTAAATAGCAAATTTAAAAAAATACCATGAGAAGATGAGAGAAAGACTACAGAAGAAAGGAAAAACCTTTCTATTGTAATACCATCAATGGCACTTTTTCCTTTTGTTTGAAACAAGGGGCCTCACAGTTTCATTTTGGGCCACGTAAGCTGGCTCTGCTGTCGCCAGCACTGGATGTCATCATTTTGTAAAGTCTGTGCAGGAACAAAGATATGGAGCTACCAGAAGTCTCCTGCATGGATGGTGGGCACGTAAACTGGTACAGGATCTTAGAAAACAGTTTGGCAGTTTCTTATAAAGTTATCTATACACCTATCGTAGACCCAGCAATCTTGCTCCTAGGTATTTCTCTAAGTGAAATGAAGACTTACGTTCATACGAAAACCTCTATATGAGCATTTACAGTGGCTTTATTCATAAATGCCCCAAACTAGAAACAACCAAATGTCCTTCAACTGGGAAAGGGATAAACAAAACGTGGTACATGCATGCAATGAAACATGACTCAGCCATAAAAAGTAGCTAAGCAGGGACACACACCACAATATGAATGTATCCCAAGTGCATTATGCTAAGACAAAGAAGCCAGATTCAAAAGGCTCACGCTATATGATTCCATTTATAGGACATTCTGGAATAGGCAAAACTTTTTTTTTTAATATTGGAGTTTTTGTTGTTGTTTGTTTTTTAAACTTCTCTATTTTATTATTATTTTTATTATTTTGGGCCACACCACATGAGATCTTTAGTTCCCCAACCAGGGATTGAACCCATGCCCCCTGCAGTGGAAGGGCAGAGTCTTAACCACTGGACCACCAGGGAAGTCCCTAGGTAAAACTTTTGGGAGAGATAACTGATCAGTAGTTGCCAGGGGCTGGGGGTGGAGGAAGCAGTTGACTAAAGAAGGGAATGGGGATTTTTTTGTGTGGTGATGGAAGGATTCTAGATCTTAATCATGCTGGTGGTTATGTTACTGAACCATACTTGGGTCCACTCACCCACACCCAGTAAAGCCAATCCAGTGACACTGGGTTGTGGTGAAGGAAAGGGCAGTGTTTATTGCAGGGCGCCAAGCAAGGAGTCCAGGCAGCTAATGCTTGCTTATAAGACCTGATCTCCCCAATGGCTTTCAGGGAAAGGCTTTTAAAGATAGGATGAGGGGGCTTCCCTGGTGGCGCAGTGGTTGGGAGTCCGCCTGCCGGTGCAGGGGACATGGGTTTGTGCCCCGGTCTGGGAAGATCCCACATGCCATGGAGCGGCTGGGCCCGTGAGCCATGGACGCTGAGCCTGCACGTCCGGAGGCTGTGCTCCGCAGCGGGAGAGGCCACAACAGTGAGAGGCCCGCATACTGCAAAAATAATAATAATAATAATAAAATAAATAAATAGATAGGATGAGGGAGAGGGGTTGCAGGGTGTGTGGTCAGCTCGTGGACATTTTTCTGATTGGTTGGTGGTGAGGTAATCAGGAGTCAACCTTCTGGTTCCAACTGGTCTGGGGTCTATGTGCTTGTGGGCAGCATACATTTAACCCTTCCACCTGATGGGGGTTTCAGTATCTGCTAAATGGCTCAAAGGACATGGCTCAGAATATTATCTATAGTCCTTGAGGAGGAGTTAGATGTCCTTGACTTTAGCCATTAAACAATGGCGAAACTATTATTTTGTCTTGTTTGACTGTTTTCCTTTGCTTTTGCCTTTTACCACTTCTCTGATTAAATTTATTCTGTGGAACTCAGGGAAGGCCTAGGAAGCTAAAGTTTTTCTACAAACAAGAGGCAGGTTGAGGACATGGGGAGGTCTATCCCAGGAAGACCCTGTAGGGTCCTGCTCGGTTACAGTTATACAACTGTACACATTCCTCAAAACTCATAAAGCTGTACAGTAACAAGGGTAAATTTTACTGCATCTAAGTTATACTTTAATTTTTTTTAAAAGCATCTGCAAATTTATTAGCCAAAAAAAGGGAGCTCTTGTGGTTTTTATGCATGTCAGAAACCTTGAGCAATGGACCGGGAACTCAAAAGTAGGAAACTTGAGGGGGCAAAGGGACTTTGCAGCTGTGGCTTCCTGGGAGTTAAGCTGTGGCTTTGCTGGGTGCCGAAGATGGACTTGCCAGGAGGCTGCTCCCATGAAAAGCAGTTGTAGAAGGACCTGGGGGTGGGTTGGGTTTAGGGTACCTGGCTGGACACCCTGTCCCATTTCTGCTCCCACCCTAGGCCCTGGCCTGCCAGCAGAAGCAGCAGCTGCTTGAGCTCTGGCCTGCCTGCACTGAGCTGATTATATGCAGAATGGATTGATTGGTGTTGACAGGGAGCTATTTACCCATCTAATTAATTATGCCAACTAATTCTCAACTTAATTGCACTTCTTGGGTCGCTGGGTAATGAAAGTATACAATTTTCCTGCTGCTGCAGGCCTTGATGGGGATGTGGCAGGGAGAGGCTGGCAGGTGCTCCGTGAGGTCAAACAGGCACCCTGTTCCTCCAGGTTCCTGGGCCCACAGCCCAAGCTTTCAGCCTCCGGCTGCCCCACAGACAAGCTCTGGAATCCTATTTGAGTACCTTCTGCCTGTGTAAGCAGGCCTCTGCCCCAGGAGCTCTGAGCCGTTTATTCACCTAACAAACATTGATTGAATGCCTACCACGTGCAGCCCCAAAGTGGGAGAGGCCCTGGGGAAGCTAAGTCGTGCCTAACCTGTCCCATCCCCCGCCTCAAATCGCTCACAGTCTAAAGGAGGAGATTTTCACTTACACCAGCAATTACAGAATTTGGGTGCAGACAGGAGCCAGGTCTTTGGAGACAAACCCAATCCAGGCTCTGCAGTTGGGCCCTTGAGGAATTTACTTAACCTCCCTGTGCCTGGGTTTTACAAAAACATTGCAGGGCTGTGACAGGTGCAGTGTATCACATAATATCGACAATATTCTGGAAGATATATTGGTGCTGTATTAGGCTGAAGAGCAGGGCAGAAACTGGGCAAGCTCGGACCACTCATCACGCAGGCCTTCTCCCTTAGATCTCACACCCTTCGAGGCTCATCCCGTGAAGGAGGCAGAAGCCACCGTGGTTACCAGAGGAACCAGACCACCGTCTGCGGCTCCTGGAGCAGCCACTTCCCGGCCAGTGAACTTGGTAGTCAGGTAACCTCTGTGTTTCAGTTTCCTTCATCCATGAAACAGAACTGGTCATAATAGCACTTACTCACAGGGCTGCTGTGAGGATTGAATGAGTTTACACACGTAGAGCACGTAGAATAGCACCTGGTACTTAGGACGTGTTCCGAAAGTGCTCTGTGGTTATATGGACAGAAAAGTGAAGTTCAGGGGGGTCCTCTAAGTTACCTGCCCAAGGTCACGTATTATCACAGGCACCATCTGAACACAGTTGTGCCTGATTCCAAAGACATGGAACCTTTTTGACTTTGCTCCACTCAAGGAATTAAATGCAGTGGGAGGTGGGGAAGTGCACCCATCACTAGTACAAGACTGACTGAGACAAGTTCTAGAAGCACCTTGGAGGCTCAGAGGAGAAGCAGTTAAGCCTGCTTAGGAATAGTCAGGAAAGGCTCCCTCCCATAGATGGGAATCGGGAGAGACCTTGAATGCAGAGAAGGATTTGAATAAATTGTGTTGGGGGAAGCAAGGACTTCCAGCTGAGGGGGCGGGCTGAGCAAAGGCAGGGGACGGGACCTCCTACATGGGCGAGGCCCAGTCATTCCACTAGTCATGCCCTGGGCCCTAGGCCAGGGTTCCTCAGTCTTAGCACTATTGACATTTGGGGCCAGATAGTTCTTTATGGTGGGGGCTGTCCTGTGCATTGCAGGGTGTAGCAGCATCTCTGGCTTATGCCCACTTGATGCCAGTGGCTTCATCACCCCTCCAAGCTGTGACAACCAACAATGTCTCCAGACACTGCCATCCCCCCCTAGATGGGCAAAATCGCCCCCTGTTGAGAACCATGGCCCTAGATAAATGGAATTCTCAGGAAGCCCCAAACACCACTCATTTGCTAACAGGAGACTGGCTTCTCATTCCTTACCTCATTGTCAGTGTCCTCATGAGTTAGAGAGACTCTACACTTCAGGTCACAGGATGGAGGAAGGGAAGTAAGTTGTCCATAATCCACAGTGCCTGGAATCAAAGGCGCTTTGATAAGGATTTCTCAGCGTATGACAATGTGACTCAACAGCTGGCCAGACTTCCTGGTCCAGAAGCGCAATCCCAGGGGAGAAATTTGTTATTTCAGCCAGCAGACCCAGCAGGAATGATGACATTTCACGTGGCTGGGGCTGCAGAGGAGGGGAGGGCCAACGCTGATGACAATCACCGGCCAGCTATGTGACTTTGAGAACAGTCACTTTCCCTTTCTGGGCAACAGTTTTCTCATCAGTACATCTTGGATGTACGGTTTTCTCATCAGTACATCCAAGATTCCTTCGTGAGAACTTCTCTTTGAGCCCCATAGAGAGCAGTGAGGGGATGGTTCCCAGCTCACAGGGAAGAAGTTCTATGATCAACTGGTAACGCCTGCCAGGAGTGCAGGGACGGGGACAAAGATGGGACAGCACACATAGAGCGCATTTGCTGTCTGTTCTAAAGGATTTGATGGAGTCCCTGGGGTCTGTGTAAGGGCAGGGAGCTGGGGACAGGAGAAGCAGGGCTCTTCTTCCTCCAGCAGCTTGAGGGGAAAGTTCCACTCAAAGTCTTTAAAAAAAAAAAAAAGATAGCTACTGTGCAAGTAGACGAGTGAAAATGGCCCCCACAGGCCACGGAGACCTGCCTCTCTCTCAGAGGGACCTCCCATCATTTAGTCATCTACCAAAGAGAATCAGGCCCAGGTGAAAGATGAACCCCAGAACATCTACCCACTTCTGTCCTTCTCCCATACACTTTCTGGAACCGATAAGAGGATTTGGATTGTTCTGAGAGTGGAAAGGGACAGGGGGAAGGAAGGGAGAGTGAAGCCTGGCACAGTGGAAAGTGCAGTGGCTTTGGAGGGACTGTGTCGGGCTCTGCCACTTACTAGCTGGGCAAGTTACTCAACTTCTCTGAAACTTGCTTACCTCATCTGTGAAATGAAGCCTGATCCTCCACGTGTCCCTTAGCTCAGAGAGCCAGCGTGCAGGGAGGACTCAATGACGGCCAAGTGAAGGAGAGGTCAGGCTGCAATGTTCACACAGATCACAGACAGGCAGGGCCCCAAAGGCTAGGCTCAAGACTTGGTACTCAACGTGCCAGGCAACTGAGGGCCATCGACAGCTTCTGAGCCTTGGAGTGAACCAGCACAAATCCATGGATTATTATCCCCTCACCAGACTGGGGACTGGATTTGATGACACAGATTGGAGAGTGGGCTGAGGACCCAGAGGAGCTGGAGAGGAGGGAAGGTCCAAGGAGAACGTGGGCAAGAAGTGAAGTCAATCTGCACAAGCAGGGAGCTGGCAGAAGGGATGGGGCGCGGAGCCAGGGGCACCGAAGACAAAGAGGGTATTAGCTTTGTCCCCATCAAGGTTCCAGGCCCTGTGGAAGGAGATAAAGTGGAATAAGGGGAGGGGTACCCGAGGTCTTGAATTAGATTCCTTCTATATCCTTCAAAAGAGAAGAAATCCCTTTTAAATCCCTTCTCTTTCTTGGACTGTGCGTTTAAAAACACCGCTCTACTTCCAGACAGCCTCCCTCCACTGCCTTCGTGGGGTTACAGATGCTTATATATAGCACTGTCCTCCAAAGCGTAGATAGATGTGCCGCAGAGAGGCATCTGGCTCTTACCACGTGCCAGCTGTTTGAAGACCACTCAATCCTAGTCTCCTGCCATAATTCTCATAGCGGATATGGTCAGGGCCCCGCGCTTACCTCGTTAGCTTGTCCTATGCGCCTGTGACCTCTGCCTGCAGGCTTTCTCGGGCTCCCGGGCTGTGCTTGGTGAGCCCACAGAACCGGTCAGTAGGGCTGGGGAACTAATGCAGCCCCAGAAGCAGCCCTGGACCAACGATCAGTGGGGGCTGGTAGATAGATTCTGCGGTTTTCTCAGCCTTGGGGTAGGAAAAAACTGAGATGTATTCTATACCATCTCCTGGAGGTCCCCGGCAGGACCGGAGCCCAGACGTTCCCACAGAGGTTCATAAATCCCAGACGCCCACAATGGTGACACGCTCCTGAACATACCCTGCCCCGAGCAGCTTCCTCCCCTTCCTGTCTCACTCCTCCGCTCCCCTACCAGAGCACCTTGAGATCACCTCCCAGTTAGCTACTTGTACTCGAATCCTAGTCTCAGAGTCTGTTTCTGGAAGAACCCAATCAAAGGCAGTCAGTGTAAGCAGCTTTTGGCAGGAAAGAGCTCTCTGCAGGAGGCCCCTTTGTCTTGTCACTAACCTCAAACCAGGCGCCCCATGCTCCACTCACCTCCGGCCCTAGCACACCTTTCAAATCTTTTGATCACACAACACCTTGTCTAATCTGTTGGTTCTTTCCATAGATCAAATTAGAAATGAAGAATAAGTAATCAGCAGATGACCAGATCTCTTCCCTAGCTTTTCTTTCAGCAATCTCACGAACGAACTGTGTGAACAAGATAGCACCTAAAGAAGAATCACTAGAAGCCGACAAGCCTGCACACAAGCCTGCACACAGTGAGGGATGGTGGCGACTCTGACCCCCTATCTCAATGATTAACTGAGATTACTTCCCTTTTTCCCTTTACAAACTTCATGGCTGAGCAGAATTTTGGGAGGTGGATTTTGGGGAACACTGGGTCCACCATTTCCCCAGATTGCCAGCATTCTGATTAAAGGCAGCTTTCCTTTTCACCAACTTTTGTCTCTCTCTGGAATATTGTTTTTTGAGCGTCAAGCAGTCAGACCTGATTCAGTAACATTAGGACTCTCGGTTTTGCATTCCATTAACATGGAATTGACCATGCCCTGATCTGGAAAGAAAATGTGGCTTCTCCCTTAGCAGTTCATCTACTTCAAACACGCCTGCGGCCACCTGCCCCACCAGCACCGAGACAGACTGATCCCGTCGGTCCGTGGGCCCAGACACAGCCAAAGATTCTTCCCCAGATAGTATTCCAAGCAGCCGCCGCTTCCAACAGATCAGCGCTGGCCCCAGAAATGGAACCTCTCTGGGGGTTCTGTTCAAGCTTGACCACTGCAAACACAGTAAGGGAAGAGAGATGGGAAAGAAGGCTTTTCCAGAGAATGGGGAGGGCTGGAAACTTGGCGTGTTACCAAGGGAAAGGAGCAGTGCCCGGTGGACAGCTCTGCCTGGCGGGCATCCAGCTTCCCTCCTCACATGGGGACAGGACGGATGGCAGATCTCAGGGGCCCATCAGGGAAACTGTCTTTGAACCAATTGGCATCTGAAATGAGGAGCACAGGACGGGACCTGAGGCACAGCGGTGACGGTGCTAGGAGAGGCTGTTTGCTTTGTAAATGGGGCCTGAGGGTCTCGGGAGGATTGCACAACAAGCTGGAAAGCCGGCTCACCTCGGCTGCTGGGAGGAGAAGAAGTCTCCCAGGGCTGAGTGTGCCCAGGCGTGATAGAGCCAGCCCTCCTGGCCCGCGGGCAGGGCGGGTGTCACTCAGAGATAAACCAACCCCTGGCAGTGGGTGATGATCGTTGTGAAGCATTGCTCAGGAGTGCAGGATTACCTTGGAGCAGGTAATCCTGGATGCTGGCCGCACAACAGCGCTAGGAGTGGGTGCTTTCCAGACGTGCTGTGAGCCCCGCTCCTCCTGGGTGGTGTGGCCCGCTTGCCCCTGACATCAGGAAGAGCTCAGGTGCCAGCTGCCTCCCCAACGACCGAGGGACAGGGCAGCATGAGCTGGGCAAGGCAGATGGGCAAGATCCAGAAACGCCTGGAAGATGTCAAGAGCCAGTGGGTCCGGCCAGCCAGGGCTGACTTCAGTGACAATGAGAGTGCCCGGCTGGCCACAGATGCCCTCTTAGATGGGGGTCCCGAGGCCTACCGGCGGGTGCTCAGCCAGGAAGGCGAGGTGGACTTCTTGTCCTCGGTGGAGGCCCAGTACATCCAGGCCCAGGCCAAGGAGCCCCACTCTGCCCCGGAGCCCCCAGGAGGGGCCGCGGCAGGTTCCAAGGGACTCGATTCCTGCTCCGTGGCCTCAAGTACCTACTTCCCTGTGGCCTCAGAGGGCAGCGAGCCGGCCTTGCTGCACACCTGGGCCTCAGCCGAGAAGCCCTACCTGAAGGAAAAGTCCAGCGTCACCGTGTACTTCCAGACGGACAAGCACAACAACATCAGGGGCCTCATCCGCCGCTGCATCGCCCGGACCAGCCAGGTAGCGATGGCGGAGTCTGCGTCTCCTTGGCCGTGGGGTGGGGGGACTGGGGGAGGAGAGGAGAGGGGGGTGCGTTCTGCTCTAAGGGATGGAGTCCAGGCGACTGGAGCTTAGGATGGAACCAGAGGTGTTACTCTCTGCCTTGCCCTAGATCACAGACTTCCTGATCCCATTTGTCACAGTCTGGGTCCCGGCCACCAACACCCATCACTGGAACTCTGGCAGTAGCTTCCCATCTGACCCTCCTGTTCCATCTTGATCCCGACCACGTGGTCTCCAAGCTGCTGTAGACACTTTTTCTATACTTCAAATTTAACTTGGTCCCTTCGCTGCTTAGAGCCTTCAGTGGCTCCCCGTTGCCCCCAGTGGGACCAGCCGACTCCGTAGCATGGCTCACGGCCTCTCCAGCTCCCCTTCCACCTCCTGCCCCTCAATCCTGAGTGACCTGCAGATTCTCAGACACATCAGGTTCTGTCTTGAGGCCTCTGAACATGCTGTTCCCTCTGCCTGGAGCCCCCTCACCTTCCCTGCTTTTCCCTTAACACCTACTCCTTCTTAGGACCCAGCACTGAAGCCCCGTTCTCAGGAAGCCTTTCCTGAGTTCCCCAGGCTAGGCGAGGTGCCTCACTTCTGTGTTTCTGAATCAAGGGGCCACTCCACTGGGACACAAACTCGCCCCGTTTCCTCTCAGGCTCGGCTTAGACCTGTCTGCCCACAAATTCAGTGCAGCACTTGAATCCAACCTGTGGTCAGGCGGAGGACAGAGGAGACAGCAGAAGTTTCTCCCTCCCCAGAGTGTTTACATTTTAATAAGTGACTTTAGAAGAAAAATCCTTCAAGGCCAGAGCTTAGCTGGCAGAATTTCAGGCACCAGGACCGGCATTTGGCCGGGAGTTCTCCCAATGCTCCTGGAACTGCAGGCCCACAGGGGCTGCCTGCTCCCCTGGGGAATGGGGGGGGGAAACTCCAGATCATTCTACCCAGGTGCACAAAATGACTATTCAGCACAGGGGTATGGGTGCCCCTCCACTCTCCTGAAGCTGCAGGGGCAGGGGTGAGAGTGGACTCCAAGAAAAGGACTTTGTCATCTGTAAAGAGTCTCTCTCATCACTAAAATTATTTATTTTGTTACATTTAAAAGAATTCAGGGGCTTCCCTGGTGGCGCGGTGGTTGAGAGTCCTCCTGCCGATGCAGGGGACGCAGGTTCGCGCCCCGGTCTGGGAAGATCCCACATGCCGCAGAGCGGCTGGGCCTGTGAGCCATGGCCACTGAGCCTGCGCGTCCGGAGCCTGTGCTCCGCCACGGGAGAGGCCACAGCAGTGAGAGGCCCGTGTACCGCAAAAAAAAAATAATAATAATAATAATATTAATAATTCAAACATGAACAAACTGATATTTAAGCTCATTTTCTGCTGAGATCCCACGCTCATGAAAGAATCCCCTCCCATGTCTAATAGTGTGTGTAATCTCATGGCTCCAGAAGAAGCCACCAGGAGGGGCGAAGCTGTGCTCAAACGGGGACGGAGGGAGTGGAGCTCTGGAGAATAAAATAAAAGGTGACAAGGGGTGGAGTATTGGCTTTTCAGGCTGCTGGGCTACTTTAGAGCAGCATTTCATGCTTCCTTGGCAAGGCAGCCTCAGGAACTGACAGGTGGGCTCAGGCAGGCAGCCAGGAGCGCCCACACTGCCTGGGGCAGGCTGCACAACGCAGGGCAAGTCCCTTGACCTCCCCAGGCCCCAGATCCCACACTGGACTAAGAGGTCCCTTCCAGCTCCCAGGGCTTGTTCCTAAGTGTGCTACCTCTGGTCTCTGCTGGAGTTCAGTGCTTGCCTGAGGGGGGTGACCAATGGAGTTGGCGAAATTCTCAACCACAGCTGCGGCTCAAAGGGTGAGTGAGACTCCCTGGAGAGAAGCCAGGTTGAGGCTTGTGAAACATCATCCCCTGGCTGAGTGCTTCCCCTTCCCCCTACCCCACCTAGAGAGGCTTCTCTCTGTTCACCTCTGTGGCCTTGAGGCCTGCTGCTGTCCTTTGCTTTATCAACACAGTATGTTACAAATTTAGGACAACACTTAAAGATCAGAAGATTTCACCTGAAAGTAAGAATTTCCAGCTCCTCTTAGCAAGTCGGAAGACCTGGCTCTGTTGGCGCTGAGTTGAGGTCACCTCTTTGGGTGGGTCACCTTTGCCACAGTCCCCACCACTCCCTCTTGTCCCAGGCCATGATGAACTTCACCCATCTTGTTACCTGTCAGACTCCTGTAGGCAGTTCGCAATACCGCTCCCATACACAACACACACACACACACACACACACACACACACAGGGCTCAGGAGTGACCAGTGACCTGTTCCCACAGAGATGCCAGAGGGGGCTGGGTCCCCAGCCACAGGCTGTAGATGGAAGTAGGCTGTGTCCACACAGAGGGAGGAGGACAGGGGGTTTGTTTCTCCCTCTCCTGTGGCTTCAGCCCCCTCGAGAAGAGAAGAGAGGGGCACAAACGGAGCCAGCCTGCTGGGTGTTTCCCGAAGCAGCTTCTGTTCCCTGAGGAGCAGGCGTTCTCCCTCTTTCCCTGCACGCTCTCCTTCCTTGACTCCACAAAGCCGAAGTCGTTGGTCAGGCCCAGGATGGCAGAGCAGAACAAGAGGCCTCCCTCCCTCCAGCCACCTGCCCTTGGGGGAGAGGTGGGAAGAGAGGGGACACTGGTGGATGGCAGTGCTGGGCTTGAGCAACGCTTCGTGCCGGGAAGCAGAGGGGAGGGTGACTAAGGCAGGCATCACAGAAGCGGTGGCCTCTGAAGTGAGTCTCAACAGCTGAGTAAGAGTTTGCTGGGCAGAGAGGGCACGTAAAGGAATTCCAGGTCTAGGGTGTGTCAGATGCAGACGTCAAGAGGAGCGAGAGGTCTGGATGACCTGGAGGTAGAGAGACGTGGAAAGGACTGTCAGTGAGGAAGAGGTTTTCACTCACAGTGTCCTAGAAGCAGGAGGCACCACACACCGTGCAGGGCCACACGGGGAGCACCAGGGTCCATCAGGAGGCAGGAGCCAGGGGAACACACAGGCACAAGCCTTTACTGTGGTTTTGAAGGAAAGGCAAGGCAGGGCCAGGTGAACAGTTTAGGATTGGCTAGTTTGAATAATTCTAGCAGGCTCTGGGCCACATATGGTCCCTGGTTGTCCCATAGCTGGCACTGGGGTGATTTAGGATGGGCAGGGAAATACTGTCTGGATGCTGGAGAGTCCGATAAAGGAGGCTTGGGACATGGCTCTGGATTGCTCGGTTAGCATATCAGAGGCTGCGCCTAGTCGAAGTGCTTGTTTTCTCTAGTAATCAGTTGGCGCTGGGATGTCAAAGTGTCATAAAATACAGAAAACAAAAAACATGAATTATCCATCCTCCAAGTCTGGTCCAGGATCCCTGAGAGTTCCAAAACCCTTCCAATGGGTCTGGGAGGTCCTGCCCTTTCTAAGCACTTATCTGTGTGAGGCCGGATTATCTTTATACATCTCCTTCCCAACAACACATCACAACACACTGCTACAGAAGCCGATGTGAGAACCAGCTGTCTCCTGGTAAGCCAGATACCACAGAGAGTTGCAAAACTGTAAAATAATGCCATTCTGCTCACTCCGTTTTGCTGTTGTTTTGGAAAGTATAGTTATTTTTGCTTTAAAATTGTTATTTATGTTAACATGGAATGGGCTTAATATTGTTTTAAGTAAGGAATATTAGTTATTTTAAAATAACTAATAAACATTAAGAATTTTCTCAGTTTGTTTCTAATTTGACAAGTCTCAGTAGTTATAATCCACATAAACCAAAGCTCTTTGGAATCCTCAGTAAGTTTTAAGAGTGTAAAGGGGTCCCAGGACCAAAAAGTTGGAGAACTTGAGCTGTCCCCTGTCCCTGCTGGATCCCCTCTCCCTCTCCCTTTCACTGCAGAGAGAAGAATCTATTCAGTTCTCTGGGGAGGTGGGGGGAGAGTGGGGCGAGCATGTAGAGGACCAAGGGGGCCGCTGTGAGAAGGCCCCAAAGAAGCTCCCCCCACCCCTAGGTGTCAAGGACCACCTTTTCAGGCCGAGCCCCTGCCCTGGGAGCAGCTGAACAAGGGACAAGGGTGGAGGGACGCGACACAGCAAGAAATTTGAGCAGGAACTGCACAATCCTGCCCCCACCCCTACTGCGCCCCCAGAGAGCTGATGAGTAGGTCTGCCCCATGCCTGACAACTGGGATTCCAGGGCCTCGAACACCACCAGGGTCCCCAGGGCGAGGTCTCCGGCTGTTCCCCCAACAAGGGCCGCCGAGGGACGGGCAGACCTGGGAGAGAGGGGTCCAGCCTGCCAGGCCCGTGGGGTCTCTGGGCAATGGGGTGCCTCTACCCAGCCCAGGTCCCGTCTAGGTCCCGCCAGAGTAGGATGGGACGGCCCCCAAGGGCCAGCAGAGGTGCTCCCTGCCCGCCCCCCCCCCGCCCACCCCAGCATCCTCCTGGGATCTGTGATTGGCGTGTCTCCCTTCCCACGGGAGTTCCCTAGAGGAAGCCCCTCTCCCCCTCTGGGAGCCGCGGCTCAGCGCTGGCATATTGTCACTGCTCCAGATTGGCGGTGAGGGAGGGGACCACCAGGCACACCCAGAGGCGACACAAACAGGTGGGAACATGTGGTTGCAGGGGGATGGTCCTCTCACTGCTGCCTTTTTGAGGGCTGTTGGCCCCCTCGCACTGGGGTCAGCAGATAGGTGATGGGGGAGGGTCCACCTGGGCCCCCTTCTCTTCTTCTGTCCACATTCTCTTTGAGTTCTGCTCTGGGGTCCCCCAACCCTCCCAGGGCTCGACTCTCCCTCCTTGGCCCATCCTAACCCACGAGCAAAGGAGGGACAGGCTGTATCTGATGTAAGCAGAGATCACAGCCCTTCTCTTAGGCCTGCAGTAGGCTGCAGTTGGGAGCATGGCTCTGGGTTGGGGTCTGGGGCATCTCCTCGCATTCCAGCTTTTGGAAAGTGACTTAACATCTCTGCACTCCTGGCTCTTCACCCGGGAAGCCAGGCTAACGGTGTTGTGAAGGTTACAGGGGACGGACGAACGGCTGAGAGTAGGTGCTCAAGAAAGAGTTGCTGCTGTTATTACTCATCCACCAAAAGCAAGCTCAAAAAGGGAGCATCAGGGCTTCCTTGGTGGCGCAGTGGTTGGGAGTCCGCCTGCCGATGCAGGGGACACGGGTTCGTGCCCCGGTCCGGGAAGATCCCACATGCCGCGGAGCGGCTGGGCCCGTGAGCCATGGCCGCTGAGCCTGCGCGTCTGGAGCCTGTGCTCTGCAACGGGAGAGGCCACAACAGTGAGAGGCCCGCGTACCGCAAAAAAAAAAAAAAAGGGAGCATCAGCACATAGGAGAGAAAGAGGGAAGAGTAGCAATCGAAGCACAAACTGGGCCATGGGGTGCTAAGTCCCCCCAACAACTGGCCCCAACATGCTTGGTGGTCCCACCGGGACCCAAATCCTCTTTCCCCTCCTGCCCCCTGCCCTTCCCAAAGCAGCAGGATTTCCAGCCCATAAGGAACTCACGTCTACCGGGCAGGTAGTGAGGGATTCTCAGCCAGGATTTGAGGTCTCCGCAGGATGACCCCTGTCTGTGGGTATCACCCTAGTGGACCAGCAGCCCCATGGCTGGGCCCCGCCATCTCACTGAAACTCCAGATTCTCAGAGTCCGCCGGCCAGGCAGCGCTCCCAGGCCAACTTCCTTCCTTAGCACGGGAAGTACCTCCTTCCCGTTCTCAGCCAACCCCACACCTCGGGGCTGGGCCGTCTGATTGGCCCTAACAAGAACCCTACTCTGTTTCTTTTTTATGCCCATAGTGGTGTGGGCACTAATTTTAACCCTCTCCCGTAACCTGACTTAAAACAACATTCTCTCATGGTGTTATTCTAACATTATCCACACTTGCTCAAGAATAATGCATATAAAAATCACAATCATATTTTAACGACACACTTTACTTTTGCATATGCTTCCGTTTATACTCCCTGGGCTTACAGTTAGACCCAACTTACATGACAGTTAATGCTCTTCTATCGTGCAGTGTTTTTTGGTTTTTTTTTTTTTGCAGTACGCAGGCCTCTCACTGTTGTGGCCTCTCCCGTTGCGGAGCACAGGCTCCGGACGTGCAGGCCCAGCAGCCATGGCTCATGGGCCCAGCCGCTCTGCAGCATGTGGGATCTTCCCAGACCGGGGCATGAACCCGTGTCCCCTGCATCAGCAGGTGGACTCTCAACCACTGCGCCACCAGGGAAGTCCTATAGTTTCTATGTAACCATTATAATAATCATTTTTACTGGCTGCCTAATAATCCACTTCTCAACACACCACAATTTAGGTACTAGGAAGGACTTTTGACTGAGTGACAAAGAGTTCTAGGTCTGTTCCATTCCACTGTGTGGGAGCCTTTCCCACAGCACCAAGCAATTCTTGGACATCAGCTGGGTGTCCTACAACTCAATTCACACCAATCGCAAGCCGAGATTGTCACCTGTGCTTCTGACCAACTAGCGACAGATTAGAGATTCCAACGACCCCTCCTTGGGTTTGATCAACTTGCTAGAGTGGCTGAGAGCAGAGAAACATTTTCCTTAATAGAGTACCGGCTTATTATAAAAGGATATAACTCAGGAACAGCCAGAGGGAAGAGATGCATAGTGCATCTCTCAGTGCACCAATCTCCCTAAACCCTCACGTGTCCAACAACGAGATGCTTTCTGAACCCTCTCCTTTTGGGTGTTTATGGAGCTTCATTACATAGGCATGATTGATCAAATCATTGGCCATTGGTGACTGATCAACCTCCAGCTCCTCCCTTCTCCACCAGGGGCTGTGGGGTTAGACTAAAAGTTCCAACCCACTGATCACAAGGTTGGTCCTCCTGGCAAAGAGCTCCTGCATCCTTAAGTGCCAATGCCCTTAGGTCTGAAAGTCGCCTCATTAACATAACAAAAGACCCCTTTATTGCTCTCAGCTCTCATCACGTTGGAAATTCCCAGGGTATTAGGAGCTCTGTGCCAGAAACTGATATGAAGACCAAATATACATTTCTTATTATAAGTCACAACATCACAGACAGTAACCCCAAAAGCTTAAGAGGAGGACCATGCATTGACATCCTCAGTGGACAAGTCAAGCATAGGATTGGCTTCAGGGGTACCTGAAATCAGATGTTGAAAGGATGCTGCTGGGCATCTGTCTCCACCTCTTAGCCCTGGTTTCTCCAGATCTGGCTTTGCTTTCAGGCAGGCTGTCCCCACATGGGGCAAGATGGCTGCCAGCAGCTGTAGTTTATAATCTACTAGCTAAGCAATCCCAGTAGAAGGAATGCCTCCTTTCCCCAGGAGTCCCAGCAAAAGTCCTGGGCTGACTCCCATGAGGATAACATGTCATGTGACCACCTTTGGGCCAATTCCTGTGGCCAGTGGTCTGGCTTCAGTGTGCCTCCCCCGCACCCAATCCAGGGCACGGCAGTAACCCCACCCAAAGCACATGGATGGTGGAGCAGAGGTAATTCCTTCAAGTGAGCTTGGGGGAGTTCCCTGGCGGTCCAGTGGTTAGAACTGGGTGCTTCCGCTGCAGGGGGCCTGGGGTCTATCCCTGGCTGGGGAACTAAGATCCCACAAGTCGCACGGTGTGGCCAAAAATAAAATAAAGTGAGCTCGGGGTGCTGTTGGCAGGAAGGAGGGGTGCCTGGTAGGCAGGAACACATACGTCTCTCCCCATTGTTGGCTATCTAGGGCCCCCAACCCCCCAAGTTTCTGCTAAGATGGAGGATGCAGTACCTGCTGGCTGAGCAGGACTCCCTTCTCCATCCCACTGGGGCAGCTCACTCTAGTCTAGTTTATATCCCCTGGGGTCTCCACAGGGATTTTGTTTGAGGCGAGGATTCCACGGCTTAAAAACATTTGAAAGCCAGTGGCCCTAGAGTGCCTTAAAGCTCCAAATGGCTGAGAACCTGTGACTTTAAATCTGTCCCTCTCCTGTGACCCTGCCAGGCCGCCTCCCCTTGGCCTCATCTCCCCCCACCCCGCCTCCTCTTTTTGCTCATCTCCCCCTCGTCCTCTGCACTCTCCATGCCAGCAGTGGGTGGAGAGGCCAGAGGACCTGTGGTGGGGCTGGAGAGGTGACGTCAGGACAGAGGCAGGCCCAGCACGGCAGCTCTGCGCCCCTCCTTGAGTCCTGCCCTGTCAGACCCTCCCCGCTCCAGCGCAGCAGCAAAGGGAACAGCTCTCCCAGGCCGGCTGGGACTGAGGGGGTTTGGCTGCAAGAAGTCAGCACCTGGCCCTGACTCTCTGGGGTCCGATCCCTCTGCCCTGGCCCAGGTCCTGGCCATCCTGATGGATGTGTTCACGGACGTGGAGATCTTCTGTGACATCCTAGAGGCGGCCAACAAGCGCGGGGTGTTCGTCTGTGTGCTCCTGGACCAGGGAGGCGTGAAGCTCTTCCGGGAGATGTGTGACAAAGCCCAGATCTCTGACAGTCACCTCAAGGTAGGGTCCCGTGACAGTATAAAAGGTATTTTGTGTTGGGATAGAATAGGCTACGCATGCCCCCATCTCAATGGCTTAACATAACACACGTTCCTTTCTTGCTCAAGGTCCAGTCCAGACGGCCCTCCCTCACCTTGTAGCTGCACCATAAGGAATACACGGCCCCCGAGACATGGTGACAGGGAGAGAGAGGGAGGGAGGATTCCGAGGGATGTTTTTAGGACCTGGCCTGGAAGAGATTTCCATCATTCCCACTCATAGCCCTTTGACCTCACACAGCTCCACTGGGGCCTGGGAAGGATAAAGGGGCCCGACCTCTGCCTTTTCTCCTCTCAGCTGAGGAGACCCAGTGGATGCACTTCCGGGGCAGGGAGACATCCAGGACCCGTGTGATGCATCTTTAGGACTCCATGGCCCCAACAGGATGCTGACCCTCTTGGACTTAACCAAACTCCTCACTTCCTTCTTCCCGCAAGGAGAAGGGAAACCCAGAGATGAGGGTTCATTTAGTCATGGCAAATTTGGGGCAGCTAATTCAAGCGCTAACATGAAACCGCCCACAGCTTTCACAAGCAGACCCAGCTCAACAGCTGACAGGTGGTTTCCTTGGTGACTGCCCCCCAGCTCAGGCAGGTCAGCCTCAGGAGACCCCAACCTGCCCGCCTTCCTCCTTCCCTTCCCCTCCACACTGACCGGGATGCAGCTGAGTCCAGGCACCTCCGGTCGCCACAGGCCTCAGGTCCCCCGACTGCTGGGTCTGCTTGACGTAACGTGGATCACACGGCCTCAGCATGAGGCCATCGAAACAGGTCCAGAGAGTCAGTGCAGGCCTTGTCCTCATGGCCCACACCCACTGCACCAAGGGACAGTGGGACATGGCCCTGCTCCCGCCACCCCCAGAGCTTGTGGAGAGGCTGGAAGGAGTGGTTGGAGGCGCTGGGCATCCCCTTCCCAGAGCCCACCCAGCTACCAGCGGGCATTCCCGGCAACAGGAGCGTCCCGCCGGCCTCTGACAGCCCCCGCCTCACCTGCCTTGCATTTCTTCAGCTTCCAGGGGTGCCGGCTTGAGGGCTGGAGCAGCGGGTGCCACTGGGGAGGAAAGGGACAAACAGGGCCACAATTTGGGCTGTGGCCACACCTTTTCTTACAGCAATCTAGGGTCCATTGAGGTCTCCACAAAGCCGCCCCTCTGATTGCACTGGGCCTTCCCTCTGACCAGCCTGGAGTCAGGGACTCATGTCACTAAAGCCACTTACAGGGTGAGGCTGGGCTTGCCAGACCTCTGTGGGCGACGGGAGCCTGGACTGAGGGCTCTGTGGACACCAGGCCCTCATCTCCCTTCTATTTTCTGCTTTGTTTGAGTTCTACCACCTCCCCTTTCTTTTCTTTTCTTCTTCTTTTTTTCCCCCCCATTACTCAAATAATGTCAGGACATTGAAGAAAATTTAGAAAATTCAGCCAAGGAAAACATAACAATGGCCCACAATCTCAGCAACTAGCAATAACCTGTTTACTCTTGGCGAGCATCCTTCCAGATGTTTTCTTAGGCAAGTGCGTATCTCTGGGTACGCAATTAGCGCGGACACCTTGACTTCCCTTGCCACAGAACGTTGCCATCCAGAGCGTGGAAGGAGAGGTGTACTGCGCCAAATCAGGCAGGAAGTTCGCCGGCCAAATCCAGGACAAGTTCATCATCTCCGACTGGAGATACGTCCTGTGCGGATCGTACAGGTGAGCGCTGCGCTTCACCTTCTGTCGGGGCTTTGCGGAGGCCGAGGCCCACACGCCCACCAGCAACCCCCTGGGGGAGCTGGGGACTCATCATATACACGAGGCTGGAGGCAGGACCAGCCTGGGCGAAAGGGGAAAATCTGGGCCCTTCCTGGGAGGACTTCGGGGTAGGGAGACACTTCCAAGTGCCTTGGTTTCCCTTTACGTGGCAATAGGACATAAAATCCTGTCTCCCTCCTCAGATCTCTCAGGTGTGATTCTAAAGCCATGCGATTTGTTTGGTTGTGTATGGGGGCCCCACTTTATTTTTAAAATGTTTGGTTATTTTAATATAGTGAATGTATTGAGATGTAATTCACGTGTCAGATACTTCACCCATTTAAAGTGTGCAATTCTTTTTAGCATCACTTTTCTCATCCGTAAAATGGGGATAACAATACTTCCCCTTGCAGACTATTGTTAAGACTCAATGAGATAAAATTTGCAAAGTGTAGTGTAGCTCCCAGCACACAGTAGGTGCTCAATAAGTGGTTGCTATCAGCCGGCCAAAGCCCCAAGGGAAGGGACATGGAATAGGCAAGACTTGAAAGGGTGTGGGCTGAGAAGACACTGGTCGAGAAGGGCTGCCCAGCAGAGCAGGGCTGGGCGACGCCACATTGGCTGGGGGAGAGGGTGTGTGGGCCCCGAGAAGACTGGAGAGCACCGAGACAGCCCTCCTCTCCCTTCAGAATTGCCAGGGCTTGCTGAGCTGTCACCATGTCCTAGGTAAGATGACAAGCGTCCCCCTCTGTGGCCCCTGACCACCAGCTTCCCGGCCCCTCCTCCACTTCCCTGTCAGAAGTGTCTCCAAATTTCATGGGACCTCAGGCTGGCGCTAGGGGCCGGAAGTGGCAGCAACCCAGCCTAGAAGCCAGATAAGCTCAGTTCAGTTCCCAGCTCTGCAGCTTCCCGGCTGTGTGACCTCAGGCAAGTCACTGCACCTCTCTGTTCCTTCATTCACTTACCAGCTATGTAGAGACCTAGTAGATACAGACCAGGCCTGCTGCAGGCATGGAACAGGATGGGGCTCCCTCCTGCAGCTCCGCTCAAACTAGGTGGGTAACCGATAACAAACCCAGGGGAGGGAAGGGGGCCTGGGACGGCGCCAGGGTGCCCCTCTCTGGCTCCCCATCTCCACCTCTTCCTGAGCCTGTCCTCCTCAGCTGTGCGAAGGGCCTGTGGCCTCCACCTCACGGGCTGCAGTAGAGGAAGCTGGGAGGCACTGTCCCTCTGCGAGGGGAAGAGCTGACGTTTTACAGCTAGTGTGCAGGGAGGGGGCTCGGGGACGAGGCAGCCCGGAGGGGACACCTCCAGTGTCCTGGGGTCACTGAGTCCACGTCTGTTTCCACCCACAGCCTCTCCCCTCATCCTCTGCTCTATCCGGGGGCACCTGTGGACAACGGAGCCCCCCTGCTTCTGATTCTCAGGCCCTGTCTCCAGCCCTCGGTTGTTTGTAAGAGGCTGAGGTGGGGCTGAGCTCCCCTCCCCAAGTGGCCAAAGCCACCTTA
Source organism: Mesoplodon mirus (assembly GCF_964341445.2). Lineage (NCBI taxonomy): Eukaryota > Metazoa > Chordata > Mammalia > Artiodactyla > Ziphiidae > Mesoplodon > Mesoplodon mirus. Next base: position 15,836,292 of record NC_138992.1, on the reverse strand, counting down.
TCAGCCTTTGGTTCTGTCCCTAGAGAGGGACAAAGGCCTCTGGGCAGCAAGCAAATACAGCTCAGGGTGGGAGCTCAGCCTAAAACCCCACATCAGGCCTCCGACCTTGACCTCTGACCTTGACCAAGCACCACTAGACCGAGTTCACCACCTGGAGGGGAAGGGTGAGGTCTGGGCCTGGGCAGTTGTCCCAGACCCAGGAGCCAAGCCTGGAGGGAGGGGGTCAATCAAAGCAGAGGAATTCTCGCACTCTTCTTTGTTAGGTGACATTCACGCTAACACAAATTAACCATTTAAACTGCACAATTCGGAGGCATGTAGTACATTCACGGTGTGTGCAACCGTCGCCACTGTCTAGTCCAAAACACTTTCATTGCCCCCCAAAGAAACCACGCACCCACTGTACGGGAGGAAGAACTCTTTTCTTTTTCGGCTACACAGCCTGTGGGACCTGAGTTCCCTGACCAGGGGTCGAACCCGTGCTCCCTGCAGTGGAAGCGCAGTGGTCCCGTGCCACCACTGGACCACCAGGAAGTCCCAGGAAACACTTTTTTCTAATACCCTTCTCGGTTCTCTGGCTGGGGCCCTGTAAAATGGACAGGTGAGAGACAGATTAACAGGAGAAAAGCAGACAAATCTATTTAATACAAGTTTTACGTGACACAGGAGCCTTCAAAAGGAAATGAAGACCCAAAGAAATGGTTAAACCTGAGTGGTTTTTTTTTTTTTTTTTTTTTTTTTGGCGGTACGCGGGCCTCTCACTGTTGTTGGCCCCTCCAGTTGCGGAGCACAGGCTCTGGACGCACAGGCTCAGCGGCCATGGCTCACGGGCCCAGCCGCTCCGCGGCATGTGGGATCTTCCCGGACCGGGGCACGAATCCGTGTCCCCTGCATCGGCAGGCGGACTCTCAACCACTGCGCCACCAGGGAAGCCCAAACCTGAGTGTTTTTATATGAGGTTGGATGAAGAACGGGCAGTCACGGAAAAACGTGATAGGACGAAAGGGAAGAGGTAAGGGTAGTTACTGGGGGAAACAGAGCGAGGCCGGTCCATTCGGATCCCTCTGAGTCCCCCTGCCCTTGGAGATAAGGATGCTCCTTTCCTCTGGGTACAGGGAGGGCATCTCTCACATGAGGGCCTTGTGACTGGCTTCAGAGAGAAGAGGGAGGTCAGAGAGGCCTTCCTGCACCTGCTTCTCAAATTCCTTCAGCTCAAAAGAACGTCTTTTGTCAGAGCGGCATACACAGACGTGGGGATGACATATCCACAGCCCCTCCACCACGAAGCGGTCACTTCCCCTTCCCCATCTTTGAGCAGCCAGTTGTGTGACTGGCAAGTGGCTTATTTAGCCATTAAAACGATTTCCATACATTTGAAAGGGACAGAGAAAGAAATTCTGAACAGAGGTGAAGCGGGGGGAGAAGCCTCTCCTCTTATTTTCAATAAGGAGAATGAACTCTCTCAGTTTTCATCTGTATTTGCCCTTTGAGCTCACCATGCAGGGGTGGCCTTGCCCTTGGAAGGGGCAGAAAGAAGCATAACCACCTGCTGAGCTTTGTGCCAGGCCCTGGGCCAGGTGCCATCAGACCTGTAGTAAGGATTTAATCTTCGTGACTTTTTGTTTGTTTGTTTTGTTTTTGCCTTGCCGCACGGCATGCGGGATCTTAGCTCCCCAACCAGGGAGCAAGCCCGTGGCCCCTGCAGTGGAAGTGAGGAGTCCTAACCACTGGACCGCCAGGGAAATCCCTTAATCCTCGTGACATTTGGAGGGAGGCATTGTTCTTCTAACTGACAGATGGGAATTGAGGCACAGAGAGGGTAGGTGACTGGGTCAGGGTCACAGCTTCCTTGACTAGGATCTCCAGCTCGTTAGCGCCTGCTGAGGCCAGGTCGGGCTTGATATGGGAGGTGCCAGGAGGAAGGTGGCAGTGGGCTTGAAGACATGCCGGGCCATTCCTGGGAACTGTGGAGAATCCAGCTTCTGGAGGGAGGGCAGGACAACTATAATGTTTTTGCTCTCAACATTCAAAGGTGATCTGTTTGCCAGCCTTTCAGAGGATCCTTTTCCCTGGGACCCTTAGAGCTGTTTCCAGTAAAAACAAAAAATCAATCAGAAAAGCCTTCACCCCCATCCTTTCAGTCCACCTGTCCCTGGGCTGCAGATATTTGGGCCCCCCTCTCTGGTTGCACACAGTTCTCCCAAACTGAAGGGCTCTGTCCGCTTCTCTGGCTGAGCCGTGGGGGTGGGAGTGGGGAGGGTGTGCGTTTCAACATTTCAGCTCTTGTTGAGGGTCTCGCCCAGCACAGGTGCTGTGCCACATGCTGGGGACACAGAACTCCTCTCTCCCTCGTCAAGAATGTAGATGAATGACCACAGGGCGTGGTATGGTGCGTGCTCTAAGATCAGCATGAGCTGAGAAAGTGCTCTGGGGTCAGCCAGGAGGGAGCTCCCACTTCTGCTGGCAGGTCCAGGAGGTTGGATTGAGGCTTGGAGGAGGAAGAGATTGGGGCGGGGGTGAGGTGCAGAATCAGGCAGCTGCAAGAGCATGAGTGACAGCATGGTATCAGCATGGCCTGCCAACCGGCTCCTGAGTCCACTCCTGCCCCGACCCCTGCGGCCACCCTGGGCTTTACCAGGAACAGAAAGATTTTTAAACACAAACAAGATCAAATCACTTCCATCCTTACCATCCTTCCATGCATGTCATTGCTCCTAGGGGGGAAAAAAAATCCACCTTCTTACGGCGGCCTCTGTCTTAGCAGGAATCTTCTTCCCCTGCTCTGTGCAGTAGCCATACTGGCCTCCTCCCAGGTCTTTCATGCCTCAGGGTCTGTACGCTCCCGTTTATTCCCTTTGCTGGACAGCTCAATCCTGTTGTCTTTACCTTGCTAACTCATCTTGCCGGAGGCAGCTTCCAGATCATTCCCTAGAGACCTTTTCTGCGAACTTGTTTAGCCAAGATTTAAGAAAGATGATGTTGGGGCCTGGGCTGGGTCTGTTTTCTTTTCTATTGCTTCCTGGCAGGAAGTTCAGTTAATACAGTGCCGGTATGTTTATACATGACCATAAATATTTGTTGAATGAATGGATGTTCATGTTAGGTCCTGGCCATCCAGTATGGCTAGAGGAATACAGCTTTTGAAACTGTGCATCCCTGTCTATGAAACTGATTTAGTGGATGATCCCCAGAATTCTTCAAAAATGAAATAGAACAAAAATAATCAGAGCACACTGAGGTAAAGGATGTTCTGGAGATTGTTGTGAGGTTATGTACGTCTCTGTGTATGTGAGTAGGTTACAGTGTATCAGTAAAATGTATTTCTCCAAGAATAGCCAAGATGAGTCTGAAGAAGAACAGGCAGCGCGGACTTGCCCTTCCAGATGGAGCTGTAGTAACCAAGACAATGTGGCACTGGGCGAAGGACACACACACAGTGACAAATGGAACAGAACAGAAAGCCCAGACACAGACTCCCACACGACAGGGCATGTCAGAGCAGTGGGGAAAGGTGAAACCGGAAAAAAAAATTCTCCATGTGAAAAGTTGGATTCTACTTCACACATACACACGCACACATGCGGTGCACACACACAAAATCACCTCCTAATAGATTAAAAGAACTTAAATGTCACAAACAAATTTTAAGACTCTTAGTAGGAAATATAGACGAATGTCTTTGAGACCTTAGGATAAGGATTCGGTGTCTTAACAGAGCCCCCCCTCTGTGTTAAACAGGACACAAAAAAGCATTCACTATAAAAGATTGCTAAATCTGACTGTATTACAGTTAAGAACCCTGGTTCCCTCAAGGACAGCTCAAAGGATGTGAAAAGTCAGACTACAAACCGGGAGCAGGTTTGCATGATGCCCTGACAAGATTAGAGTCAAGAATCACAATGAACTCCCACAAACCACAAGAGAAACAGCACAATGGAAGTGTGGGCCGCGGGGGTGGGGGTGGTGTGAGAGCAGGCTTTTCACGGGGAGGAAACACACGAAAAGATGTTCAGCATCCTCAGTGATCAGGAAAATGCAAATCAAGGCTAGAATGAGGTAAACGTTTTATACCTATTCAGCAAAACAAAATTGGGTTGGCCAAAAAGTTCACTTAGGTTTTTCCATAGCATCTTACAGAAAAACCTGAACAAACTCTTTGGCCAGCCAGTGAGAAGCCTGACAGTACAAACAATGCATTTACAAATTTCTACACTGCTGATGGGGTTGCAAATCCGTACAGTGGCTTTGGGAAGAGCGTGGCGTTTTCTCTAAAACAACATTCACCTAGCTTTATCCAGCAGTTCCACTCCTAGGTGTATGTCCAAGAGAAACGGGTCCACAGGACAGTAGAAGACAGGTATAAGAGTGTGCACAGCAGCACTGGTCACAAGAGAAGAACCATGGAAACAACCCAAAGGCCTATCAATGAGAGAATGTATGAATAAACCATGATATAGCCCCCAGTGGAATATCATACAACAGTCAAAGACAAGAGAAGTGCAGCGACAAGAGATAACATAGATAAACTGCAATGTTTAAGTGAAAAAAAATCCCCAAAGATATATGTTAAAAACAACTAAAACAGAAATATTTACAGTTGTTCCTCCGCATCTGTGGGGGATTGGTTCTAGTATCCCCACAGATACCAAAATCTGAGGATGCTCAAGTGCCTTATATAGAATGGTGTAGTATTTGCATATAACTTAGCCATATCCTCCTGAATACTTTAAATCATCTCTAGATTACTTATAATACCTAATACGATGTAAATACTATGTAAATAGTTGCCAATGGGGCAAATTCAAGTCTTGCCTTTTGAAACTTTCTGGAAAAATTTTTTCTGAGTATTTTCCGTCTGTGGTTGGTTGAATCGTCAGATGCAGAACTCGAGTACATGGAAGGCTGACGGTACTTTCAAGAGTATAGAAAACTTTTACTATGGAAAAAGGAAAGTATGGGAACCATGACACAGGATTCTGGGTGATGATTTCCTCTATTTGGGGGAAACTGGATGGGTTCCTAGGAGGGACCATGTGATTAGATGCTGGTTATTGTCAAAATGCTTTTTATTTTAGGTGATGGGTTCATAGGTGCTTATTAGATTATTTAAAATAACTAAGTAAAGGGATTTCCCTGGCGGTCCAGTGGTTAGGACTCTGCACTTTCACTGCCAAGAGCCCGGGTTCAATCCCTGGCCGGGGAACTAAGATCCCACAAGCCGCTTGGCGTGGCCCAAAAATAAAATAAAGCTGCAGAAATGTAAATGGGCCATTAATAGATCAATGATGAGAGTGGTTCTTGAGCCAAAAATCATGATTAAATCAACTATCTACTTAAGGGCCAAAAAAACAATAAAAATAAAATGTAATTCTTACCATGGGTGGTGATAAAAGAAAGTGTAAAAGCTAGAGCACAGGATGAATGGTCATGTGGGGTGTAGAGGAGGGAAACCCATGAGCAGTGAGCAGGGTCAGGGGATGGCACTCAGGTGGTGCAGGGATACACAAGGGGCACAGGGGCACAGAGGGTGCATGGGGGCCTGAAACACTGCCAGGGCACCTTTGGACCTGCCTTTTTTGGGGGGGTGGGGCCATGTGGCGGGAGGGATCCTAGTTCTCCGACCAAGGATCGAACCCGTGACCCTTGGAGTGGAAGTGCGGAGCGTCTCAACCACTGGACCGCCAGGGAAGTCCCCTAGACCTGCTTTGTTAAGAAAGCATGCAGTTGCTTGTTCTAATCTAGCCTGATTCCAAAGAACACAGGGTGATTGATTTCTTCGTGTAGCCAAGAGTCTGGCTGTCCCAGAGTTTGCTGCCTTCCCCGTCACCTGGTTGGCCAGAGGCACGGCATCAGCTGCTCACCTCTCTGGGTGCGTGGGTGGCTCCTGGGCAGGCGGTGAGGTTTAAACAAAGCCTCGCTGTTCTTCCCAGGATTGCTCCGGCCCCGTGTGGGCCCCGCCCGGCCTCACAGAGCAGGGGACTCCAGAAGCTGGGCCCGCCTTTTGGTGGCAAGACACGTGGGCTGGGGGCTGGGGGCTGAGACTCTTGGTTGGGTCCTTTCTGTCCCCCCCAGTGACCCTGTCCCCCTCTGACCATGCTGTCCCCATTGCTCCCCACGCCTAGGTCCACAGTATTAGGGACCCAGGAATCTCTCAAATGATGTTCTTGGTGGGTCTTCTGTGCTGCCACCAGGCTTTTTTGCAGGGAGTGGGGTGATGAGGGGAGTTTCCCATCAGAGATAGAAAGGAATCTGTTTAAATTAGGGAATCAAAAAAGGTAACACACAAATGCCTTGAACATTTGGTTTCCATTTAAAATGTGTAAATGGAGGGAAGGCCAAGGCCTCTGCTTAAGGGCGGCCTCCCGTGGGTGTCTGGGCAAGCGCACTGATGCGGCTTCTTTCCCATCCTGTGGGCTCACCCCTGTGCTCTCCTTTCCATCCCCCAAAGAGCACAGGATTCTCCCTCCCACTCGCACCCCTTCCGGCCCATTTGCCTGAAAACTGGGCTACACCCTTCAGCTTTTCATGGAAATAGAGCGCTTCCTTCCAAGGAGCAGCCCCAGACTGCTAACCTATCTGGTTAGAAGAGGCAGGTGTCACACCTGTCACAGGTGGAGCCGCTAAGGCCCCAGCAGCTGGTGACTCACATCAGCACAGAACTGGGGACACTGGCACTCAGCCCCTTTGTGCCTCCACAGGGATCTTCTAAGGGGCCATAACCTGAGCACCAGGAGGGAACACTGACCGGAGGCCCGGATTCACTCTGCATCTTAACTACTCCCCTGCGAACATTTGCTGGTCTCTGAGCTTCAGTCCTCCCGTCTGTGGGAGGGGATAACCAGGGTTTGGGCCTGGGTGGAAGAAGCGGTGGGCACGCGTCAGTGACCCTCCAGGAGCAGGGTGCCCGAGGCCTCCCCATCCCCGACCCTCACTCTCTCTCCTCTCGCCTCCAGCTTCACCTGGCTCTGTGGGCATGTGCACAGGAACATCCTCTCCAAGTTCACGGGCCAGGCGGTGGAGCTGTTCGACGAGGAGTTCCGCCACCTCTACGCCTCCTCCAAGCCCGTGATGGGCCTCAGGTCGCCCAGGCCGGCCGCACCCCTCCAGCCCAGAGCAGCCCCCGGCCCCCGACCCGGCCGCCGCAGCGGCAGTAGCTGCTCCACCAGCGACCACGCGTCCTCCAACCCCTTCAGCAGCCAGTCGACAGGCAGCAACCCCCAGAACCGGAGTCTGTCCACGTCCTCGGGGCCCGGCAGCCCCCTGGCCCCAAACCCACCTCTGGCCCCCAGGTTCCAGCCCTATCATGGCCCTTGGGGGGCCCTGACCTTACAGGCCCGCTTCTCCCCGAGGCCCCACGATGGCCTGTCTGCTCTCTACAGCAACCTCAACGGCTACAGGCCTATGCAGCTGCAGGTCGAGCAGCTTGGCCTGGTGCCCAGGGTGGCCCACACCCGGAGGCCCTTTCTACAGGCCTCCCCGAATTTCTGAAGGGTCCCTTCCTCCAGCTGACCTCCCCAGGGCCAAAGCTGGGCATTCTTGGATTTTCTGGCTCAAGGACCCCACTTTAACCAGTGGCCCTTTGAACTAAAGGCACTTAGACGAAACCGTTGCCTGTGTTTGAATGTTCCCAGGCCTCAGACGTTCGCTTGCTGACCCCTACACTTCCCTGGGCTCCCCTCTCTAGTACGGCCTATGCAGCACATTCCAGAAGTTTCCAGGGAGGTGAGGGGCAGGGAGCTAGAGGACAAAATCATGAAAATAGAGCCCCTTTCTCCAAAGAGCAGCCAGTGCTTTCGTATTAACATTTTCCCAATCTCTGTAATGTGAGACGGGGCTGATGCAGCCCAAGTTTTACATATGGGTAAACTGAGGCACTGAGAGGCAGGGGGTGGGTGTGACCCAGGTACTCCTGTGTCCCAGTGCCCAGGGGTGGTCTGCTCCCCAGAGATTCTGGAGAGACAGATTCAGGAGAAAGTATGGGGACATTCTAGATGTTTCTGGGAGGGGAGGGAAACCTCCTCCTTGGAAGAGCATAATACTAGAGTATCCCTGGCCCGATGAATTAGGGATGAGGCCCCAGAACCTGCCACTGTAAGTTGTGTGTGGCTGGTTGAAAGTGTGGCCACCAAGGGTGAAGCAAACCAAGGCATCCAGGGGATGGAGATGGACAAGGCAGTTTGGCAGCTCAGGTTTTTGCTATGAAGAGCCTTGGGCTGGCCTGGAGGTCCCTGGAGTCTGGGCTGGATCCCAGGGGTTTGAGTCGTCAGATCTGGGAGTGGCCCTGCAGCGGTGCTTCAGGAAGCCTTGAGCAACCAGTGAGGACCCCGCATTGACCTTGCAGCTCCCAGGCGTCATCAGCTACCTCCAGATCCAGGCCCCTCTACCTGGCGTGTGGACGTCCTGCAGCAGGAAGGCTGGGCCCTCACCAGTCCCGTCATTCTTTCCTTCTCAGAGTCACAGCACGTCCTGCTTGTTCCTGGGGTGGTAACAGATCCTAAGGCCACAGCCTTGCTGGGGTAGAAAGAAGAACACAGGATGCTGAGGGAGCACAAAGGAGGGCCGGCCAGCCCAGCTTGGGGAGGCCAGGGGACACTTCCCAGAGGAGTGACAGGTAACCCAAGACCTAAGGAACGAGGCTGTATGGCTGGGGGGAGGGATGCGACCCGGGCTGTTTCAGTCCAAGAGAAGCAGGGGCACAAGCCCCACACACGTCTTTCAGTTTCCGTGTCCTCCCCCGCCACCAAGTCGTCTCAGCAAATGTCTTCCTGTTGCCCTTCTCCGGCTCAGAAGCTCTGCCTTTGCTGCGGAGGCTGGAGGGACAATCCTTCCTCCTGGTGGCCTCTGAATCCTGATGCACATGGCATCCCGAGTCGCGCTCTGCAGAGGGCATCTCCCTGCAGCCCAGCCCCGTTTGTATTTGACCAGCACTCCTGGCAGAGGCGGAGGCAGAGGCATCTTTTTGTTTTAAACTGTTTCTGTCCTCACGTCACCTTCTTCTTCCTTAGTTCCTGAAAATCCAACAACAACAAAAGCCCTTTGGTTGCTGAAGGTTTTTTTTTTTTTTTAAATAAATCTATTTATTTATTTATTTATGGCTGCGTTGGGTCTTCGTTGCCGCACGTGGGCTTTCTCTAGTTGCAGCGAGCGGGGGCTACTCTTCGTTGCGGTGCGCAGGCTTCTCATGGCGGTGGCTTCTCTCGTGGCGGAGCACGGGCGCTAGGTGCGTGGGCTTCAGTAGTTGTGGCACGTTGGCTTCAGCAGTGGTGGCTCCCGGGCTTCAGAGCACAGGCTCAGCAGTTGTGGCGCGCGGGCTTCGTTGCTCCGCGGCATGTGGGATCTTCCCGGACCAGGGCTCGAACCCGTGTCCCCTGCATTGGCAGTCGGATTTTTAACCACTGCGCCACCAGGGAAGCCCCTCTTGAAGGTTTTTTAAACCCTGGTCCTGATGACCACCGTCACGAGGTTAGAATGACCAGGGCTGTGGAGTGTCCTAAGCTTGATTTCACAGCCTGACGAGAAAGCTTTGGGAAGGCAAAGCTTGCTGGGGTGACAAGAGCTCCACAGGTGGGCTCTGCCCCTGCGTCCTGCTCAGTCTGGGTGCAGAGGGGGTCTGCAGCCAGAACAAGCCCTCCTCTTCCACCGGCCAGTTTCCCCTCTGCAGTCGTCTTAGGGGTTTGCGAGTATCGTTTTTCCTCCTCTGAGCACCTTGTCACTTCCTCGTGATCCCAGCCAGCTGGGAAGTTAGGTGTGGTTTGCTTTGGCCAGTGGAATGCGAGCTGAAGTGTTGAGGACTGCTTCCAGGCTTTTAAGCACTTGGGTGCAGATGGCCTTACCTCAAGATGGAGCCCCTTTCGCCAGCCCAGGTTCCTAAGAGACTACAAAGAACAGGACATGCCTACCGCACTGACCTGCAGTGGCTAAGTGGTATGAGCAAGAAATAAACTTTTGCTGTTTAAGCCACTGAGAGTTGGGGCTCTTTCTTACTGCACCATGATCCAGCCTAGCCTGAGAAAATCTCGGGACCCACTGATGTGAGGCTGGGCCGTTCCTTTGTGGGACTGGACTCTCCAGGGCCCCCAGCCTTGGGCTCTTGTCCCAAAACACCATTCCCACCAGGGGACTATGTGGCTTTTACACACCTGGCAAGGCAGTGCTTGAAAGCCAAAGCAAGTCCTTATCCAAGTTCCCAATCCTCCCAAACCCAGTTTTGCCCCAGCTTTAATTCTGCTCCAGGCGGGACTCACACCTGCAACTGCCTTGGCAGGCCTGCTTGCTGGGGGCCATCCTGAGACGTACAGAGTCTCTCCTACAGTGTGAAATGCAATGACAGCAGTGGCGTGCCCACCGTGTGCCAAACAGATTTCAGCAACAGGCAAAGAGACCCAGCCTCGCATCTGTCCTGGAGAATGCCAGAGTCTGCTGGGGGTGGCACCCACGAGAACTACCACCGTGAAAAACATGAGAGAATGGGAATTCCCTGGTGGTCCGGTGGTGAGGACTCCGCGCTCTCACTGCCGAGGGCCCAGGTTCGATCCCTGGTTGGGGAACTAAGATCTCACAAGCTGCGCGAGGCGCTGCCAAAAAAAAAAAAGAACATGAGAGAATGAAAGAAATTGTATGATGGTCATGTTCAGTGGGGGACACGGTGGAAACACAGTCCCCAACCAGGGATCAGGGATCCTATTACCCACCTGTAGGGTTATCAGCCAGGACTGGGCTATTGATTGGAATGATCATCCCTTCCCCCCAGGCCTCCCTCTCCTAGAAATGACCTGTGGCATTCACTTGGTCCTCACCAGGTCTCCCTATCTGTATTGTAAGAGGCCGAGGGCATCTTTGCAGGCCCCCAGTGGATGGTCCCGCACACAATGGATGCTAACTGGTCAAGGAGCTTTGCTCCTGAGGGGGTCAAACATTCAGACACCCCAGGATGACCTGTACTCCCCCTCACCTTGACCTGGGCTCCCTGCCTCTACTCTGCTGGCCCTGCTGGCCTGGCCTAGAAGTGCCAGAGCCGCATCTTCACGTGCTTCATTTTCTGGACTCGGTCCAAAAAGCTGTTGGACACAGAAACTGTCACTCATTTTCTCAGCTCCTCCTGAAGAGCGTATTTGTGTCAGAAAAACTGTCATCAGAGAATGTCAATATTGCAGACACATGTACGAGTATAAACGACCTTTTTTCCTGGTTGCTCACTGCGTATCCACTGAGATAGACATGCTGCCTCCCAGGGGCTCCATACTCCACTCCTCTGCAGGGTGTGGTGAGTAAGGGTGAACACACGATGATGCGGCAGGCTGAGTGGACACAGAGGCCCAGAGGAGGTGGCCGCAGCGTCAGGATGCAGTGTGCGCACAAGGCCGAACGTGAGAGGAGGCTGGAATGCAGCTCTCAGAAGTGTGCTTGCCAAGGCCGCCTTCCTCCACTGCCTGCTCACCGCGCCAGGCAAGTTCACACAGGCACCTTCTAGGCCGGTGGGCTGGGCTCTGAGAACAGAGTTTCTAGACCCACCCACTGAAATGGCTGCTAATGAGGAACCCCCAAGCTCTCTGAGCCTCATTTTCCCTGTGATCCTGAAGAGCACAAGCCAGGCCCCTCCCCTGACTTTTCAGGAATGGTGAGGACCTGTCCCTTTGGGCTGCTATAACAAAATACCGAAGACCGGGTGGCTTATAAACCACAGACATTTCTCACAGTTCTGGAGGATGGGACTCCAAGATCAGGGTGCTGGCATGGTTGGGTTCTGGGGAAGGCCTTCTTCCTGGTTTGCAGGTGGTCACCTCTCACTGTGCCCTCACGTGGTGGAAGGGACAACCTAGCTCTCTGGGGCCTCTTTTCTACGAGAACAAATCCTAATAACGAGGGCTCCATGCTCATGACTTAATCGCCTCTCAAAGGCCCTGCCTCCTAACACCATCACCTTGGGGTTTAGGTTTCAACATGTGAATTTTGGGAGGACACAAGCATGCAATCTATAGCAAAAGGTCATAAGCATAGAAGGTATCTGAGAGAAAAAGAAATGAGTAAGAAGTCCTCTCAAGGGATGGGAACATCCCTTGTTTGGAAGAGAGTGTATTTATCTGCCAGGGCTGCCGTAACAATATACCATGGACTTGGTGACTTAAACAGCAGACATTTATATTCTCACAGTTCTGGAGGCTGAAGTCCAAGATCAAGGTGTCAGCAGGATTGGTTTCTCCTGAGGCCTCTCTCCTTGGCTTGCAGATGGTCATCCTCTTGCTGTGTGCTTACGTAGTCTTTCCTCTGTCCATATGCATCCCTAGTGTCTTTTTTTGTGTGTCCAAATTTCTTTTCCTTATAAGGACACCAGTCAAATTGGATTACGAATTTAAGGAGATGAAGTTGACAAAGTATGGACTTTTGATGGTTTATTTTATGTGTCAACTTGACTGGACCATGGGGCGCCCATGTATTTGGCCGAACATTATTCTGGGTGTTTCTGTGCGGGTGTTTTTGGATGAGATAAACATTTAAAATGGTAGTGTACGTAAAGCAGATTGCCCTTGCGAACGTGGGTAGGCCTCCCCAGTCAGCTGAAGACCTGAATACAACAAAAAGCCTGACTTGCCTCCAGGTAAGAGAGAATTCCTCCTGCCTGACTGCCTTCGAACTGGGACATAGGTTTTTCCTGCCATCAGACTCAAACTGAAACACTGGCTCTTCCTGGGGTTTGAACCTGCTGGTCTTTGGAACTAGACCACTGGCTCTCCTGGGTCTCCAACTTGCCGACTCAACCTGTAGGTCTTGGAACTTGTCAGCTTCCATAACTGTGTGAGCCAATTCCTCATAATAAATCTCTCTGTACATAAGTAGCTATAGATATAGACAGATAATATAGACACAGAGATGCAGATACAGATACAGCTATAGATACACACATCCTATTGGTTCTGTTTCTCTAGAGAATCCTGACTAATACAGACTTTGGTGCCAGGAGCTTAAAGGTCTTATCTCCTAATACGGTCATATTCTGAGGTACTGGGTTAGGGCTTCAACGTATGCCTTTTAGGGGGACACGATGCAGGCATAGGAGGCAGGCCTCCCATGTCGGCCCACGTGGCCAGAGGAGCCCCGGCTCTGTACACCCACCTGCAGCTGCTCACCCTCCGCCCCCGCACACTCCCCAGCCCCGCTGCAGGACAGCGGGCACCTGCGTCACCTCAGCTGGGCCTCCGGAGATGACCCTTCTCGATACAAACTGCTCCTCTCTACCAGCAGAGCCAGTGCTTGCTTCTGGTGGCCGGCCACGCTTCGAGAACAGTGGCCCTAAAGTGGCGGCTCCCCGATTTTTCCCCCCAATGCCCACAGTTGTGCTGTCCTCCCAGCGCAGCTCCTGTGAGAGGCGCACCGGCACTGTTGCTCTGGGAGCCCTCCCTGTGGGCACAGTATGAAGCAGCATCCAGTTCAGAGTCCCCTGGCTGAATGATTCTATCCCCGGTCCTTGGAGGCCAGCCCTGGCTTCCATTCCCAAAGGGCCTGAATTCATGTATTTAACCACACACTTGCCCCCCACCCCCACCCTGTCCCCCAGTATGCCAGGGGCTGGGCAGCCCACGTGGGTGGAAACAGCGGTGTCCCAGCTCCCAGAGGGCTTATGTGATGGTGCCAAGAGCCTCCCTGCCTCCAGCGTTTGCAGTTCCCTGATCGGTGGTTTGCTGGGTCTACAAGAGGATGAAGGCAGAAGGAGAGACGGAGCCGAGCCCTGAAAGTGAGGAGGACTCACCTGCGCACAAGGCAGGAGGGGCGGTGGGCAAAGCTGTCGAGAGTTCGGCCTTTTCTAGGGGGGAAGCCCCTCAGGGTAACCAACTCTGCAACAGCGTGAATTCCCCAAAGCGTTGGGAGGTCTCAGTGACTTGAGTTCACCTCCACCCTCCACGTTAGTGCTCATTATCTCCTAGACCCAGAAAACACATATTGCACGAAGCTGAAAGGTTGTTTAACATGCAGAAAGTGAAACCAGATTTACCGGCTTAAAGCACAACCCTAAACCAGCCATTCCGCGCTCAGAGACTTTTCATAGCTCAGTATATCCCACGCCAAGTCAAGTTCCCTACCAGGCACTCAAGATCATCCATAATTTGACGCCGGTTTACCCGCCCAGCCTCATTACCCACCACACCCCTTCACACCCGCTAACCTGGATGACCAGCCTTCATGTCCTCCAGGCCGTGGCTGCTCTCATCCCTTGACTGAGAAACCTCGCAGGCCTGCCTTCCATTCTCTGCCGAGTCTGCTACAAACCGCCCCCTCACCAGGTCCAGCGCAGATGTTACCGCCTTCGTGAAAACCCCCTTCCTCTGCACTCCTGCGCTGTCAAGTCCTCCCTCCTGACCCTTATTTGCCACTTATGTGGATGTCCTACTACGTCTACTAGAGATGGAAGCTCTTTGGAAATAGGTCTTGTCTAATATGTATAAAATGAATAAGTAATAAGAACCTGCTGTATAAAAAAATAAATAAAATTTAAAAATTAAAAAAAAAATGAGTGTTTCAGTCCATGATACCAAGCCAAGGCCCTTCCACAAACTTGGGCTCTATTAGACGACTTGCCAGAGACAGAATTATGAATTCCTGGTAATTACTAATGAAATCAGAAATGAAGTCCTTACCATTTGGTTCAAGTCAATTCCAATTCTGAAGACTAACACCAGTTATAAGAACAGATCAATGATATTCTGAAACTTTGTTTTCTTAAAAAAACAAAAACAAAAAACCTCAGTTACTAGGAGAAAACTGATCCCCTTTAGCCATGCAAAGCATGAGAAATGACCTTAAGTCCTTGGTTCTCTGTCAACTTTACTGTTTTCTAGCACACGCAGAAGTCTTTGTTCACAGCAAAGCTTAGACTCTTTACTTACAATCTCTCTCTCACCTGTGGATCACACCTGAGTAGGAAAGCTTTTGCACCTTTTGTTTAGGATAAAGCAATTCTGTGGTCTTTCTCCCTAGGGATTCCATTCAAAGTCTCATTTCCCTCCAGCTTCTATAGAGACTGCCTTACTGTCAGTAAATTCATTCAGCTTTTGCCCTGGGTTGATTATGTATCAAGGGCTATGTTTGATGATTCGGAAATAAAGGAGACATTGTCACTATCCTCATGTAGCTCACTGCCTAATGAAAAGGACAGAAAAGTTAAACGTGTCACAGGTGGAATGTCACAGGTAAGCACAGGGTACTAAGGGGGCACGCAGAAAGGGATCCAAACTGAGACTTAGAGAGACAGGAAGTATTCTGGAGAAAGGTGATGCCTAAAATAAATTCTAAAAAAAAGAAAAGAAAATAGGTGTTGTGTCTTATCTTTGATATCTCCTACAACGATGCTCTATCAAGGTTTTACAAAAGAATGTCATTCTAAAAAGAAATAGCCTTCTGAGACACAATGTCTTATTCTAAAACCAAGATTGAAAGGACCCAAGTGGTCCATACCAGGATTCTTTGGTTGCAAGTAGCAGAAACTGAAACTAGCTCAAGCAATCTTAATTTATGGGTAGGTTACTTTGTATATTGGTTTCCGATGGCGGCTATAATAAATGAGCATAAACATCATGGCATAAAATAACACAAATGTATCACCTTATAGTTTCTAGTTCAGAATTCCCACATTGGTTTCACTGGACTAAAATCAAGGTGTCAGCAGGGCTGTGTTCCCCCCTGGACACCCTAGGAGAGAATCTGTTTCCTTGCCTTTTCTAACTTCTACAGGCCGCCTGCACTCCTTGGCGCATGGCTTCTTCCTCCATCTTCAAAGCCAGCTGCACAGCATCTCTCTGACCCTGACCCACTCCTTCTGCCTCCGTGTGATGGTTAATTTTACGTCAACTTGACTGGCTGAGGGATTCCCAGATAACTGCTAAAACATTATTTTGGGTGTGTCTTGAGAGTGTTTCTGGAGGAGATTAGCATTTGAGCTGGTGAATTAAGTAAGATCACCCTCCCCAGTGCAGGTGGGAATCATTCATTTGTCAAAGGCTTGAATGGAACAAAAAGGCAGAGGGAGGATGGATTTACGCTCTCTGCTTGAGCTGGGACATCTACCTTCTGCCCTTGGACATTGGCACTCCTGGTTCTGGGGCTTTTGGACTCAGATCAAGACTTATACCATCAGCCCCCTGATTTTCAGGCCTTCAGACTTCAACTGAATGGTATCATTGGTTCTCCCCATTCTCCAGCTTGCAGAAGACAGCTGGTGGAACCTCTTGGCCTCCAAAACCACTTGAGCTAATTCCTATACTAAATCTCCTCTCACATGTATCTGTATCAGACCTATTGGGTCTGTTTCTCTGGCAAGTCCTAATACACTCCATCTTCCATTTGCTAAGATCTCAGCGACTACACTGGGCTCACCTGGGTAATACTCTCTGTTTTAAGGTCAGTTGATAAGCAACTTTAATTCCCCTTTGCATTGTAACCTAACAGATCCACAGGTTAGGACACCCTGGGGGACCAGGACATCTTCGGGAGCCACTGTTCCGCCTACCGCACTCCAGGTGTTTCGTGGAGGCCTCAGCCAGACTGTAGCTGGGCCTAGAGAACAGGAAGGGCCTGGAATCAGGAGGCAGCAGAGACTGTCCCTCTCTTTCTGGGCATCTCTTTCACCCTCTTTCTGCAGACCTGCTCTATCCCCCCGTCCATTTGGCAAACACAGCCACCCCCGTTTTGACCCAGTTTCAGACACGAGAAGACTCATTTCTACATCTCTAGGGGAGCTTCGGATTGGCTCAGCTTAGGTCAGGTAAAACCCTGCTTCCTCTCTCCCATCATTAGGGTCAGTGAAGACAAGTATGGCTGCCAGGTTCCCAGAGATCCCAGAGATGGGGGGCAGGGTGGTCGTCAGCTCAGGGGCTGAGCAGACACAACATCAAAGTTTTAGGTGACCGAGTCATTCTGTGCCGAGGAAGGAGGAAAGGATAAGGAACAGTAGGCCCCAAGCAGACAAATGCCTGTCCTATTTCTCTGACATCATTAGCAAAAGTCACCAGGTGGACACACTTCGATCACGAAGACAGGATTGGAGCAGCCCTAGGCTGCGCCTCATCAGGACCACTGTTTCTCGAGCTTTGGATTCTTTTGTATAATCCTCAGGGTTTTGTGTGTTTTCATGATTAAGACCTTGGAAAGTGATGTATAAACTACTTTTATAGATGAAATTTCAAAAGCTAGAAAGCGGCTATTTAAAATAATCCTTTTTATAAACAGCGGCCTTGGATTTGTTTCATAGAGATTTCTACCCTAGGTTTTCCTAAAATGAAGCCCATCTTTGTTGAAATGTGGTACCTGACAGACAGGTGGGGGCACCTGTGCCGCTGGCAGTGGAGTTCTGTAGGGACTGGCTGCTGGCGCACCGGGCTTCAGGCTGTCTCCTCAAGTGCCTGGGACTCCAGCAAAGCAGCACTGGGCAGAAGTCACGGCATGGCCAGCAAGCTGAGCTCCGCCATGAAGGGGCAAACCAGAGACACAGTCCTGGAGCTTATGATCTAGCGAGGAGGATTCATACAAAGAATATTCAATTACGATTCCATTAAGCACCTTGCAGGGGGAATAAAAAAGCAGGCGCTCTGACAACATTTAAAGGGGGGACCTGAGCAAGTCTGGACTCAAGAGTCATCTTGTCTGAGAGTGACCTTTGAGCTGGGATCTGTAGGAAGGGCAAGTTTATGGCAGGGTTGAGGGACCACAGGGAGGAGTGTTCCAAGTAAAGGTAACTGGATGGCCATAGGGCTTGGGTGGGAGGACACTTGCCGAGTTCAAAGACATGAGAAGAAACCAGAGTGAGCTGGGGTGAAGTGGGCCAGGGCCAGGCCACACGGGGCCTGCCAGGCCTCAGGGGAAATCACTGAAGGACTCTGAGAGCAATCTTTATTTGTATAAGATCTCTTTGGCTATAGTATAAGATTGCAGGGGTGTAAGAATGTAAGAGACAAAGGACTCTCACCAGCTCAAATTCTGGGCATGGCCACCCCCCTTGGGAGAGAACACTGAAGACAGGCCTTTTGAGTCGCTGAGAGGCAAGAATTACCCTTGGGTCCCACCTCACTCACTGGCGGGCAGACAGACATCTCTGTGCTTCACATTTGCTCACCTCCTGAGTGACTCATTCATCAACAAGAGGGTGGGGTCAGGAGGCAGGCTCACGGCTTTCCTATAATCATTGCTCAGTTAATTACCTTCACCATCTGTGCTGGAAATGCTCAAGATGACTTGTGTGTGATGACACCCAGAGATGCCCAGGTTTCCTGGGTTGCCCTTTCCTGCCCTGCGTTACAGCTGGGGTACCGGGGTACAGGAGGCTGGGTTCTCACGTGGGTGGACACGCTGCTGCCAGGAGAGTGAGGTGGGGCGGGAGGGAGGGTGTGGGCAGATGCACGGAGACCACTCGGCGGTGCAGGACAGCGTTGATAGTGGGTCTGGGAGGAAAGCCAAGGGGCTGCAAGCTAAACGTCTGGGCAAAGTTAGAAGGCGACTAGGATGAGACGGGAAACCTAGAGAAGCTACGAGGGAAAAGGGCATATCCAGGAGGCCTAGATGAACGGGAGGAAGGGCTTTCAGCTCCAGAAAGAGAAATGGGCAACGTTTCTGAGCAGACTGCCTCAGCACTGTCAGACTTTTGGGGTATTAACCTTTTGTGCAAACAAAGACGCTGGCCGATTAATTCAGTGATTCTTCTCCACAAACATTTGGCGAGATGCCAGGTGTTGTGCCCTCGGGATACAATAATGAGCAAGACAGTCCTAGTCCCTGATTTTACAAAGTTTAAAGCATCTCATGGAAAACAAACAGGCTATGACAAGACAGCATAACAAGGGCCAATACAGGGGTCAAAGAGCAGGGAAGGAGCACAGCGCGAAACCTTCCACCACTTGGGGATCAAGACTTCTGGAAGCTGAAACCAGGCGGAGACCTGTGAGCCGAATACGAATTAGCCACATGAGGGCAGTGGGTGAGCAGAGGTTCCAGGCTGAGTTGCCGGCCTGAAAGCTTAAAGGTGACAAATAGGGCACATTCAAAGGTTGGGAGCGGGGAAAGACGAGAAGCCCCTGGGAGCCAAAGGCTATGTCGTGAAGGGCTTGGCAACCATGGTCCCTTTGGGCTCTATCCTGCAGGCCACCCACAACTAGACCATAAACTCCACAGTAACCAGTGTCTCCATGGCAACCACACAATGCCTGTCCCCTAACAGGATCCAGTAAGTGATTATTAATGACTCAATGAAGGGATGGGGGGCAGTGGGGAGCGGTGAAGGGTTTCCATACTTTTTAATGGTTCCTAAAAATTGAAATGCCTGTTAAATATACAAAGTCTTTTGTTTCACATTAGAGATAAATGACTAAACCTGCAATTGCTAGACATGTTCTCACTCATACTAAGAGTCTCAAACTATAAACAAAACCAGACCTTCGTCTGTTTTGGGAAGGGGCCTGGGAAAGGAAGAAACGAGCTGGTGAAGTGGAGGATAAATCCTGATTACTTCACCTTTTTGCCCAGGGCTGGAATTTTCTTCCCTCTACTGAGAAAAAAAAATTAAAAGCTGTGTGGGACTACTGGGCACATACCCTGAGAAAACCGTAATTCAAAGAGAGTCATGTACCACAATGTTCACTGCAGCTCTATTTACAATAGCCAGGACATGGAGGCAACCTAACTGTCCATCGACAGATGAGTGGATAAAGAAGATGTGGCACATATACACAATGGAATATTACTCAGCCATAAAAAGAAACGAAATTGAGTTATTTGTAGTGAGGTGGATGGACCTAGAGACTGTCATAGAGTGAAGGCAGAAAGAGAAAAATAAATACCATGTGCTAACACATATATACAGTATCCAAAAAAAAAATGTTTCTGAAGAATGTAGGGGCAGGACAGGAATAAAGACGCAGACGTAGAGAATGGACTTGAGGACACGGGGAGGGGGAAGGGTAAGCTGGGACCAAGTGAGAGAGTGGCATGGACATATATACACTATCAAACGTAAGGTAGATAGCTAGTGGGAAGCAGCTGCATAGCACAGGGAGATCAGCTCGGTGCTTTGTGACCACCTAGAGGGATGGGATAGGGAGGGTGGGAGGGAGACGCAAGAGGGAGGAGATATGGGGATATATGTATACGTATAGCTGATTCACTTTGTTATAAAGCAGAAACTAACACACCATTGTAAAGCAGTTATACTCCAATAAAGATGTTTAAAAAAAGAATATAACATTGAAATGTAATTATAATAATTTACAAAGGCATAAACATACATTTATTTATTTATTTATTTATTTATTTATTTATTTAACTTATTTTTGGCTGCTTTTTGGTTCTTCGTTGCTGTGTGGCTTTCTCTAGTTGCGGCGAGTGGGGGCTACTCTTCATTGCAGTGTGCGGCCTTCTCGTTGCGGTGGCTTCTGTTGTTGTGGAGCACGGGCTCTAGGCGCGCGGGCCCCAGCAGCTGTGGCACGTGGGCTCAGTAGTTGTGGCTCACAGGCTCCAGAGCGCAGGCTCAGTAGTTGTGGCACATGGGCTTAGTTGCCCAGCAGCATGTGGGATCTTCCCAGGCCAGGGCTCGAACCCGTGTCCCCTGCACTGGCAGGCGGATTCTTATCCACTGTGCCACCAGGGAAGCCCATAAGCATTTTTAAAGAAAATAAACAAAATATTAGCCATGGGGGGAAAAAAAGTTATGTGGGACAACACTTGATGAAGTTTTTGGTCTATTACTAAATTTCACTTCTCATAAGGGAGCTCTTCCACCCCGGATAATTCAAATAAGCCTTTTGCATTTGAAGATGATGTTTTACTGATTATAATCTGTGTGGCTGAAAGGAGAGGATAATTACCTGAGACAGGGCTCCATGGGTCTCGTGTTTCTGTACATCTTGTGAGCAAGGCACTTCCAGCCCTTCATTCCAGACTGTCTTCTCAACAATGCTTGCAAAGCAAACACCCTTAAAAAAGAGAGAGTGTTCTCCACCGGAGCACAGGGCAGGCCTGCTTATTTGTTCGTTATAAAGGATCTGCATCTCCTAAGCTCAGGGTTCCTCTCCTATAACGCACCCCACTGCACGTACACTCTTTCGTTTGGGCTCATATGTGTCACCTGCCTTGGGACTTGGAGGCAAAGGAACTGATACAAATATGCGGAAGCTTATCCTGTTCCCTGGGCCACGCGTAATCAAGTCTCCTGCAGCATCCGTGACACTGGCAGGTTAATGCGCGGGCTGACAGGTATGGTAAAGTCTCAGAGCCTTCGCAGACCTCGACACACCCTTCCTGGAAATGGTTTACTATCACACTGTAGCATTCTTGGTCATGCCTGATGAATTTACCTAAACAACGTAGATACTTACATCACTGATTATAATACAATAACTGTTTTTAAAAGACAATAAAATCTGTCTCTTTTATACACTTTCCCAACAGATTATCTTCTAAAGGGGCAGTGGGCCTCACATAAGTGAATGACAAAAATCTAAAAAGAAAACAAAAAACCAAAAAACTGAACACAGTAGAAATAAGCTGGGAGAGAAGCCATTTTTATAAGACATAAATAATTGTTTTTAATTCAGTATATTCCATGATTAGCAGTGGACTCTGTCTGAAGTAAACCAGCACAATTAATACAAGATGTTTTGTTCTGTTTTTAAAGGGACCACTAAACCAACATCTGTATCTCTGTATGGAACTGATTTTCAAAGGGACAGAAGTGGTCTTTGATCTTTCTGAACCACTTGTCTTCAAATTCTTTCGAAGACGCGATCACCAAGGCAGTCAGGGCTGCAGGGCCAACACACTTCACCTCTGTGTGAACCTCATCTCTTATTTTTTCTGGGACGATATCTTCGCCCATAACCTGCAGTAGGAGGGAAAAAAAAAAAAAACAACCCTGTCCCAATAACAGGGGAAGCAGACACGGAATGAAGACCATGCTATTTATCAAGTGTAAATGATTTCGTACAGAAGGATTTCTTTAGCAGCCAGGGGACACCTCTAACCATTCAATATATCGAAAAGACGTTTATTCAGAAGCACTGATCCAAGACCGTATTTGGAAAACATCCCCTACTTCCAGTCTCATCTTCCCCTGAGTAAACAAATCACCAAAGCACTAGCAAGGCAGCAGTACCATTCAGGCTCCAGGCAGTGAGAGTCAACCTGCTTATACCACAGAGCATCTTCAGCTGACAAGAATGCACGGCGAGTGATCCTCCCTCCTCGTAAGTGACAGAAAAGCAGAGCTTGCACAGAATGTAACTGCTGCTGTGTAGAGAGCACAGATCCCTTCTCTTCGAAGTTCTCCAGAGAAGTCAAAGGCAGCAAACAGTGGAGCAGCAAGTAGCTGAGTCCACACTTCCACTTCCCTGATCCAGAGAGACTCCATCCCTCCAGAAAGGTTACCACAGCAACCTCAGGGACTTAAGAGCATGCCCCGCGCTCTAAAGGCACAATACTGCTCCCTACTGGTCAGACCCAGGTCCAGGTTCTGCGTTAGTTTCTCTTTGACAAGACACCCACAAAGTTAAGTTTGTAAGAAGCTTGCATCTGAACTCGCTAAGTGATCAGCCCACCTTTGGTAAGGACAGTGAACTAAAATTAGGTCCCAAAACATTTCCCACGGTTCAGCATGAAAAGTTAGGGGGCCATTTGGCAGGGATGTTGTAGAGGGAATTTGTCACTTGGATTTGGACTAGATGGTCCCTAGGTTTCCTACAAACTCTGAGGTCCTATGTGTCCATGAATATTCAAATTATAATGGATTAGAAACCCACTCAAAGAACGGGTTCCACTGGCTTTAAATCTTCAAAGACTACTTATTGTTTGAAGCGAGAGCTGACGGGATGAACAGCAAGCAACTGTCAGGATTTATTAAGGCATGTTATTTTCATCAATTCAAAGACAATTTTTGGTTTTGTATTTTAACATTTCTGAAATCAAGATGTATCTTATAACCACTGGTGTGTCATAGTGTAAAGAGCATCTTATTTTTCTTTTAGTGGCACATCAAATAATTATGTCTCAACAACTGATGACTGCTTGGACTCAATGAAATACAGTATTTTAAAATCTGGGGTATAACACCAAAAGTGTTTTTTTTTAATTAAAAAAAAAAGAGAGAGAGAATTGAATAACAGTAATACTCAAACAGTGCAATATTCCAAAAAGCGGGCTCGGCAGGTATATCATTCACAGGTGTCAAAAAATCTGCAGAAGTCTTTGGCCAAATAAACATTTAAACTTCTATATATCAAAAGTATCAAACTTCAGAAAATACTGCAACATATACAAGGTTAGTAAGCCTAGTGTAGAGAGAGCTCTTAAAATTAATAAGAAAAGCAGAAACATACAAATAACGAAGAAAAAGCATGACTAGGTATTTCACAAAATGTAAATGGCCAATGAATGTGTGAAAAAATTGTTCATTTAATTAGTAATCAAATAAACAGTAATATTAAAAAGCGCTATTTTTACCAATGAATGTACAGATTTTAAAAAGTAATAATATTAAGTTGTTCAATATAAAATTCTGGTTTTATGGTCAAAATGATTGAATACTGACAATTTCACATGGTTCAACCTAATACCTAGGTTTGGAGAAGGAAAATCAGTATTCTCATATGCTGCTGGAGGATATATAAACGGAACCAACCTTTCTTCTCTCTCTTTTTTTTATTGGCCACACCGCGTGACTTACAGGATCTTAGTTCCCTGACCAGGGACAAGCCCGAGCCCTCAGCAGTGAAAGCACAGAGTCCTAACCACTGGACTGCCAGGGAATTCCCAGAACCAATCTTTCTTAATAACAATTTGGAAACATGCTTTGAGGCTTTAAAATGTTCATATACTTTAACCCAGTGATTCTATTTCCAGTAATCTATTCTAAAACAAACACAAAAACTGATTATTTTTGCAAAGACTTATTAAAATCGGTACTGAATATTTGTTAAATGTCCAATATAGGACTTAAGTAAATAAATGATAGCTCAACAAAAGCTGTAACTGGACTACTATCCAGTCATTAAAAATTATGCACTCAAATAATATTTAAGGATACAGTGTCATGATCATACCACAACGTTAGGTAAAAATATCAGCCTATAAAATAAAATGCAATTTGGCAGTTCCTCAGAAAGTTAGACACAGAATTACCAGACGACACAGCAACTCCATTCTCAGGTAGATGCCCAAAAGAATTGAAATCAGGAACTCAAACAGATACTTGTATGCCAATGTCCACAGCAGTATTATTCACAAAAGCCAAAAGGCAGAAAACAATGCAAATGCCCATCAACAGATGATGAATGGACAAATAGGATGTGGGGTGTGTCTGTCTGTGTGTGTGTGTGTGTGTGTGTACACACACACACAATGGAATATTATTCAGCCGTAAAAAGGAATGAAGTTCTGATACATATGGAAGAACCTTGAAAACATTATGCTAAGTGAAATAAGCCAGACATAAAAGGACAAATACTGTATGATTCCACTATTTGAAATATCTAGCACAGGCAAACTCATAGACCGAAAAGCAGATTAGAGGTTACCAGAGGCTGGGGTAGGGGTGGGGTGGGGACAGGGAATGGGGATTATTGCTTAATGGTTAAAGCGTTTCTATGTGGAGTGATGAAAGCGTTTTGGAAATAGCGCTGGTGGCTGCACAACACTGCGAATGTAACTAATGCCACTGAATTGTACACTAAACAGCAATTAAGATGGAATTTTTTTTGTGTGGTACACGGGCCTCTCACTGTTGTGGCCTCTCCCGTTGCGGAGCACAGGCTCCGCACACGCAGGCTCAGTGGCCATGGCTCACGGGCCCAGCCGCTCCGCGGCATGTGGGATCTTCCCGGACTGGGACACGAACCCGTGTCCCCTGCATCGGCAGGCGGACTCTCAACCACTGCGCCACCAGGGAAGCCCAAGATGGCAAATTTTATGTTAGATATATTTTTTATCACCAAAAAAAAGGGGGGGGGGAGGGGAACTGTTATAACATTAAAGAGATGTAAAAGACAAAAGAATCAAACACAGTATGTGGACCTTATATGGACTCTAATTCAAATAAAACTATAAAAAGAAAAAAGTATGTAATTAAGAAATATTTAAGGATACAGGGTCATGCTCATGTCACAATGTTAAGTAGGAGTAACAGAGCACAAAATGAAATGCGCATTGTCATCCCAAAGAGGGCCCAGACATTTCTTTTTTAAAAAGCTATTTTAAATGCAGGTATTTCCCATGCATTGTCCAGGCAGAGGACTACTACTCCAGTCACACATGGGGAAGAATATGAACATGTTTAAGACACCTTGTAAGGATGTCTTACTTATAAGGAACTTAAAATCTAGCTGAAAAGATAAGACATTTTTAAATTTTGGGGGGGGGGCCCACAGAGCTCTCTATTCCAGCAACCACTGTATCTGAGTTCAGGGAGAAATTGCCACAGACCCAGTTAAAAAAAAAAGTGACATCTGAATTTCTCTGCAACCATCAAAGTAGTAACAGGGAGGAGCAGAAGGAAAATGGACTTGGAGCTGGATGGGCTCCAAACTAGTTCTGCCACTTAAAACCTGACCTTAGGCAAGTCACGGCCTCTGCGAGCCTCACTCCAGCTCCCCCCATCCCACAGGCTGTTCTGAGGATGAACAGGAGAAAACACAGACAGAAGAGCTGCCCAAACATCAAGTCACTCATTCATTCATTTATTCAGCACTCACAAATCAATTACGGGGCATTTCTGATGTCCAAGCCGGCAGGTACTAACAAGCACTGACAAGTAAACGAAACACAGCCCCTGCCTCACAGCACGCTACTGCTCAGAGGATGAAGGGGCCGCTTTCGGGGGGTTAAGTGATCCAAAGGCACGTAAAGGAGGGAGACAGAAGTCCTTCAGAAGATGCGACCTGGCCCTGTTTTTTAAAAAATGGTCTCGGAGCCAGGAAAAACATCTGTGACACTTTGTTTCACATAAACCCTAGAGGACACACTCACCTCTGCTATCAACAGCAAAGTGTCTTCTTTGAAGCTGAACCCTTTCATTTTAGCTTCAATTTCCTGCTGAGTCTTTAAGTTCCTCTCCAAAGCAAACGATGTTTGCTGAGATTGGGCGAGCTGAAGCAAAAGCCTGAAAAACAGAAAGTCCCAATGTTTATTAGGCTCACAGAAAGGACAGCAGTGAGGACATGTTCATCCACAGCACTGGAACTGGGCTGGATGTGAGTCCAACCCGGCTAAAGGGAAGGTCCTCACCTTCATTTGAATCCCTAAAGCTCCTTACTCTCAACAAATTGCCCAACTTTACACTGGAGAGTTATCTTTTCTAAAATTCATAGACCAAAACTTCTCAAAGGAATCTTTAGAGAGCAAGCCTCAAAAGAGCTTCCTGTAGAAGTCAAGTGATTGAAAGCACAAACAATGCAGAGTGCAGAGAACAAACCTCCCCATCAAAGGCTCCTCCCCAGAAGGGTCAGGATGTAGCTCTCTGAAGTCGGCGCTCTATGACCCTTCCGTCTCCCTGGGCCTCAAGGACTAACAGGATCTCTAGCACGCTTCCGTTACCCACGGCAGGGCCAACCCCTCCACGGCCCTCGGAGGGCCGCTCTGCAACTGGCTCTCACCCCGGTCTCCCCGTCACGGTCACGGCCTGGTCTCCTCTTGCTCTCCTCCCACACCTCCTGCTCTTCACTGTTTTTCTAAAATACTGACTGCAGGGCTTCCCTGGTGGCGCAGTGGTTGAGAGTCCGCCTGCCGATGCAGGGGACACGGGTTCGTGCCCCGGTCCGGGAAGATCCCACATGCCGCGGAGCGGCTGGGCCCGTGAGCCGTGGCCGCTGGGCCTGTGCGTCCGGAGCCTGTGCTCAGCGACGGGAGAGGCCACAACAGTGAGAGGCCCGCTTGCCACAGAGAAAAAAATAAAATGCTGACTGCAGATTTTTCCAATTCCCCTCAGGCCTCACTGCTACGTCCAGAAGCACTCAGCTCTCCTGTTCACTCACCTCCTGTCTTGAGAAATGCCCCCCACACTACTCTAGGCATTGAGGGATGTTGGTGAGCACAACAGACAGGTTTCTGCCTCAAGGAACGGAAGGAGAGCAAAAGCACAAGCAAATAAGATCATTTCAGGCGGTGACGAAGGCCATGAAACAAAAACTCAAGACAGGGTGGACGAAGCGTCCACCTCAAGTGGGGCAGTGATGGAAGGCCTTTCTGAGCTACCACTCAAGCTAAGGCTCAAATGGTGAGGAACCAGCCGCAGGCACACGTCGGGGAAGAGGGCTTGGCCAGGGGAAGGGGGCCCTGCCAGAAGAACCAGCTTGACGCGTCTGAAAATCAGGAAGATCTCTGTGGCCGGAACACAGCCAAGAAGAAAACAAACTGTAGTGAAAGAGGAGAAAAAGACAGGCCGGGCCAACTCACGTAAGCCCCTGCAGGCCACGGAAAGAAACGTGCAGTTTACAGAAGTGCAATGGGAAGCCGCTGGGGTTTTATCCAAGAACATGACCTCACCGGCCTTCACTCTGACTCTTCACATCACCCACCTGGCCTCTGGAGGCACTTACACGCGTGGCCTCTTGAGGTCCTTGCTTTCTCTCTCTTGCTCCTGAAGTTACTTGAAAATACAGCTTAGCCCAGCTGCCCCCATTTCATGTTCATTCACCCTCAGTCCTCTGCCGTCCGCCCTGTCACCGCGTCGCTACTGGAAGGGCCTCCTCAAAGGTCTCACAAGACCTCTCGCCTTCAAAGCCTCTTCTCACTCCATCTGATCGCTGGTCTTTCCTGGAGCTCCTCAACCTCCGCCTCCCTTCTTCTGAGCTCGGCTCCCACTTGTAATGGAAAACTCCGGCTGGATCCCCACCCTCGATCCGCTCTGCCCTGTCCTGTCTCAGTGGAGGCACCACCACCCACCCTCACCCGCAAGGCAGACTCTTCAGGGCGGCCTGACTCTTCCGCCCTCCCCTCCCCGCCCCGGCCTAACCCACACATTCAGCCCGTCACCAAGTCCCGTCTGCTCCATCCTCCGTGCCACCCATTTCCCCTTTTGATGCTCAGCGCACTGGGCTAGGTCAGGGCCTCGGCACCATCCACCGATCAGTCCACAGCCCCTTCCCTTGTGTACCTGGATCCAAACTCCCTCCTCCAATATGTCCTCCTAGCCACCAGATCTCCCTCGAAATCAGAGCTCTTGTCACACCACTTGAACATTTAAATACTCTTCAGATCTTCAGCATAAGGACCAAACTCTTTAAGATGACATCTACCGCCTTGTGCTAATGAAAACAAAACAGCAGACGTACAACACTTACCAAACGTTTACGCACACTGCATACCACAGTAAGTGCTTCAGATGCTTTAAACCTCACAGCTCCACAAAGTAGGCATTTCCCCATTTCTCCATCTGTCAAGATGAGGAAACTGGAGATGGGAGAGGTGAAGTAATTTGTGCAAGGTCCGACGGTGAGCGAGCAAGCGCGGAAGTCCAGGCTCATTCCCTCAATAACAACGAGTTATTAGGTTCCTTAAAATGGGATCTGACTCCAAGGTCCTGCCTCCTGCTCACGACGCTGTTCTGGTCTCGGGGTCCACAGCCCACCTCTCGGCCTCCTGCCACCAAAGCTGCTCTCACTGCACCGGACCACGTGACACCACCGTGCTACACCCGCCCTTCCACTCCTTGGGCCGTGCTTTCTCTCTCACAAGATATCCTGGCAAGAACACAGGCTCTGGAGGCAAAGATCTGGGTCCAGATCCTGGCAGCACTTCACAGCTGCGCCACCTTGGGCATGATTCCAAATCAGCTCCCCAGTCTGTACGCTGGGATGCCAACATCTACCCCAGAGAGTGGTGAGGGTTAAAATGAAATGATGTATACACAGCATCGAGTACACATTCATCTACACAACTGACAAATGTTCCCAGGAGCCCCGTTCCCTCTGTGGAGGTCCTTCTTCCTGCCACTCTGCACAGCTCCCGGGTGCTGGTCCCTGAAGGGTTCTCTGCCACTGACACACTGTTTAGCACCTGTGCTGCCGGTCACCGACTGCACATGTGTTTTCCTCAATACGCTGAGCAGTGTAAGGAAAGGGACTCTTTTTTGATGATCTTTATGATCCCAGGCCCCAGCAGGAGCCTGGGACCCAGCTGTCGTTCAATGCACTTCTGAATTAAAGTGATATAGGCAATACTAAATAAACATCCGCTGCAGGAAGTTTAAAATCTGCCAAATAGATACCGCTTTTCAGTAAGACTCACTGTTAACATCAATACTTCTTGAATTCTTCAGAGTTTAAAAAAAATAAAAATAAACAAAACAAAACCCAATGCTACGGGGTTTTTTTGGTATTATCTGAGACCTAAGAGAGTCTGTTTCGCTCATAAATTACAGAACTGGTCCAGTGTATTCTCCCCTTTCCCTAAACTCTTATACACTGGATCCAAAACCATGGGAGCCCCTGAACCATGGGAATTCCCTGTAGAAGGAATTGAACGTTGTTTATTTCTGTTATTAATAGTGATTTGAACACACGAGCAGATTTCCTTCTTCGGTAGCTTTCTGTGGAATGTGAGTGAAAAATTCCTTGTTTAAAATATTGCTTCCCCTGTGTGCAAGCACAGGTCACTCTCCACACCCCCATTCCAGGGAGCCTGTGCAGCCCGCCACTGCCTGGGTCCCAGGATCCAGGGACAACTTCCCCGGGAGAACACACAGTGCGCCTCACGCTGGTGCAACGTCACGCCGGCCTCTGCCGCCGCAGGCTCGCCCTGCATCCGTGCCCCTCCCTCCCTGGCCTGAGTGAGCCAGAGCGCCCGAAGCAGCTGCTCCTTTAACCCCGTCCTGTCTGAGCGAAGAACAGAAGCCTGAAGGCGACCTACACGCAGAGGCGGGTCCAAACCCAAAGCTGAGCCCCAGGAGCTGTGAGAATAAAGAAGAGAAAGGGAAATCTCTCCCAGCAGCCTCAGGAGCAGCAGATTAAAGCTCCACAATCAACTTGATGTACCCTGCATCTCTGGAATACCTGAAGAGACAACGAATCATCCCAAATTGAGGAGGTGGACTTTGGGAGCAACGATATACATTTATTATTCCCTTTTTCTCTCTTTGTGAATGTGTATGTGTATGCTTCTGTGTGTGATTTTGTCTGTATAGCTTTGCTTTTACCATTTGTCCTAGGGTTCTGTCTTTTGTTTTTTAATTAAAAAAAATTTTTTTAGTAATTATTTCTTTTTATTTGAATTATTTTATTTTATTTTATTTTACTTTATTTTATTTTGTCTTCTTTTTTTTTTTTTTTTCTCCCTTTTATTCTGAGCTGTGGGGATGACAGGCTCTTGGTGCTCCAGCCAGGCGTCAGGGCTGTGCCTCTGAGGTGGGAGAGCCAAGTTCAGGACACTGGTCCACAAGAGACCTCCCAGCTCCACATAATATCAAACAGCGAACATCTCCCAGAGATCTCCATCTCAACACCAGCACCCAGCTCCACTCAACGACCAGCAAGCTACAGTGCAGGACACCCTATGCCAAACAACTAGCAAGACAGGAACACAACCCCACCCATTAGCAGAGAGGCTGCCTAAAATCATAATAAGGCTACGGACACCCCAAAACACCCAGCAGGACGCGGTCCTGCCCACCAGAAAGACAAGATCCAGCCTCATCCACCAGAAAACAGGCACTAGTCCCCTCCACCAGGAAGCCTACACAACCCACTGAACCAACCTTAGCCACTGGGGACAGACACCAAAAACAACGGGAACCAATAACCTGCAGCCTGCAAAAATGAGACCCCAAACACAGTAAGTTAAGCAAAATAAGTCAGAGAAACACACAGCAGATGAAGGAGAAAGGCAAAAACCCGCCAGATCTAACAAATGAAGAGGAAATAGGCAGTCTGCCTGAAAAAGAATTCAGAATAATGATACTAAATATGATCCAAAATCTTGGAAATAGAATGGAGAAAATATAAGAAACGTTTAACAAGGACCTAGAAGAACTAAAGAGCAAACAAACAATGATGAACAACACAATAACTGGAATTAAACAGTCTCTAGAAGGATTCAATAGCAGAATAACTGAGGCAGAAAAACGGATAAGTGAGCTGGAAGATAAAATAGTGGAAATAACTACTGCAGAGCAGAATAAAGAAAAAAGAATGAAAAGAACTGAGGACAGTCTCAGAGACCTCTGGGATGACATTTAAACACACCAACATTCGAACTATAGGGGTCCCAGAAGAAGAAGAGAAAAAGAAAGGGACTGAGAAAATATTTGAAGAGATTATAGTTGAAAACTTCCCTAATATGGGAAAGGAAATAGTTAATCAAGTCCAGGAAGCACAGAAGGTCCCACACAGGATAAATCCAAGGAGAAACACGCCAAAACACATATTAATCAAACTAACAAAAATTAAATACAAAGAAAAAATATTAAAAGCAGCAAGGGAAAAATAACACACAAGGGAATCCCCATAAGGTTAACAGCTGATCTTTCAGCAGAAACTCTGCAAGCCAGAAGGGAGTGGCAGGACATATTTAAAGTGATGAAGGAGAAAAACCTACAACCAAGATTACTCTACCCAGCAAGGATCTCATTCAGATTTGATGGAGAAATTAAAACCTTTACAGACAAGCAAAAGCTAAGAGAATTCAGCACCACCAAACCAGCTTTACAACAAACGCTAAAGGAACTTCTTTAGGCAGGAAACACAAGAGAAGGAAAAGACCTACAATAACAAACCCAAAACAATTAAGAAAATGGTGATAGGGTTTCCCTGGTGGCGCCGTGGTTGAGAGTCCGCTTGCCGATGCAGGGGACATAGGTTCGTGCCCCGGTCCGGGAAGATCCCACATGCCGCGGAGCGGCTGGGCCCGTGAGCCATGGCCGCTGAGCCTGCGCGTCCAGAGCCTGTGTTCTGCAACAGGAGAGGCCACAACAGTGAGAGGCCCGCATACCACAAAAAAAAAAAAAAGGAAATGGTGATAGGATCATACACATCGATAATTACCTTAAATGTAAATGGATTAAATGCGCCAACCAAAAGACATAGACTAGCCGAATGGACACAAAAACGAGACCCGTATATATGCTGTCTAAAAGAGACCCACTTCAGACCTAGGGACACATACAGACTGAAAGTGAGGGGATGGAAAAAGATATTCCATGCAAATGGAAATCTTAAGAAAGCTGGACTAGCAATTCTCATATCAGGCAATATAGACATTTTATGCACCCAACATATAGGAGCACCTCAATACATAAGGCAAATACTAACAGCCATAAAAGGGGAAATCGACAGTAACACAATCATAGTAGGGGACTTTAACACCCCACTTTCACCAATGGACAGATCATCCAAAATGAAAATAAGGAAACACAAACTTTAAATGATACATTAAACAAGATGGACTTAATTGATATTTATAGGACATTCCATCCAAAAACAACAGAATACACATTTTTCTCAAGTGCTCATGGAACATTCTCCAGGATAGATCATATCTTGGGTCACAAATCAAGCCTTGGTAAATTTAAGAAACCTGAAATTGTCTCAAGTATCTTTTCTGACCACAACACTATAAGACTAGATATCAATTACAGGAAAAAATGTGTAAAAAACACAAACACATGGAGGCTAAACAATACACTACTAAATAACCAAGAGATCACTGAAGAAACCAAACAGGAAATCAAAAAATACCTAGAAACAAATGACAATGAAAACATGACAACCCAAAACCTATGGGATGCAGCAAAAGCAGTTCTAAGAGGGAAGTTTATAGCAATACAATCCTACCTTAAGAAACAAGAAACATCTCAAATAAACAACCTAACCTTACACCTAAAGCAATTAGAGAAAGAAGAACAAAAAAACCCCAAAGTTAGCAGAAGGAAAGAAATCATAAAGATCAGATCAGAAATAAATGAAAAAGAAATGAAGGAAACGATAACAAAGATCAATAAAACTAAAAGCTGGTTCTTTGAGAAAATAAACAAAATTGATAAACCATTAGCCAGACTCATCAAGAAAAAAAGGGAGAAGACTCAAATCAATACAATTAGAAATGAAAAAGGAGAAGTAACAACTGACACTGAAGAAATACAAAGGATCATGAGATTACTACAAGCAACTATATGCCAATAAAATGGACAACCTGGAAGAAATGGACAAATTCTTAGAAATGCACAACCTTCAGAGACTGAACCAGGAAGAAATAGAAAATATGAACAGACCAATCACAAGCACTGAAATTGAAACTGTGATTAAAAATCTTCCAACAAACAAAAGCCCAGGACCAGATGGCTTCACAGGCGAATTCTATCAAACATTTAGAGAAGAGCTAACACCTATCCTTCTCAAACTCTTCCAAAATATAGCAGAGGGAGGAACACTCCCAAACTCATTCTACGAGGCCACCATCATCCTGATACCAAAACCAGACAAAGATGTCACAAAGAAAGAAAATTACAGGCCAGAATCACTGATGAACATAGACGCAAAAATCCTCAACAAAATACTAGCAAATAGAATCCAACAGCACATTAAAAGGATCATACACCATGATCAAGTGGGGTTTATCCCAGGAATGCAAGGATTCTTCAATATACGCAAATCAATCGATGTGATACATCATATTAACAAACTGAAGGAGAAAAACCATATGATCATCTCAACAGATGCAGAGAAAGCTTTTGACAAAATTCAACATCGATTTACGATAAAAACCCTCCAGAATGTAGGCACAGAGGGAACTTACCTCAACATAATAAAGGCCATATATGACAAACTCATAGCCAACATTGTCCTCAATGGTGAAAAACTGAAACCATTTCCACTAAGATCAGGAAGAAGACAAGGTTGCCCACTCTCACCACTATTATTCAACATAGTTTTGGAAGTTTTAGCCACAGCATCAGAGAAGAAAAATAAATAAAAGGAATCCAAATTGGAAAAGAAGAAGTAAAGCTGTCACTGTTTGCAGATGACATGATACTACACATAGAGAATCCAAAAGATGCTACCAGAAAACTACTAGAGCTAACCAATGAATTTGGTAAAGTGCCAGGATACAAAATTAATGCACAGAAGTCTCTTACATTCCTATACACTAATGATGAAAAATCTGAAAGAGAAATTAAGGAAACACTCCCATTTACCACTGCAATAACAAAAAAATAAAATATCTAGGAATAAACCTACCTAAGGAGACAAAAGACCTGTATGCAGAAAATTATAAAACACTGATGAAAGAAATTAAAGATGAGGGCTTCCCTGGTGACGCAGTGGTTGAGAGTCTGCCTGCCGATGCAGGGGACACGGGTTCGTGCCCTGGTCCGGGAGGATCCCACATACCGCGGAGCGGCTGGGCCCGTGAGCCATGGCCGCTGAGCCTGCGTGTCCGGAGCCTGTGCTCCGCAACGGGAGAGGCCACAACAGTGAGAGGTCTGCGTACCACAAACAAAAAAAAAAAAAAAGAAATTAAAGATGATACAAATAGATGGAGAGATACACCATGTTCCTGCATTGGAAGAATCAACATTGTGAAAATGACTATACTACCCAAAGCAATCTACAGATTCAATGCAATCCCTATCAAACTACCACTGGCATTTTTCACAGAACTAGAACAAAAAATTTCACAATTTATATGGAAACACAAAAGACCCTGAATAGCCAAAGCAGTCTTGAGAAAGAAAAACGGAGCTGGAGGAATCAGGCTCCCTGACTTCAGACTATACTACAAAGCTATAGTAATCAAGACAGTATGGTACTGGCACAAAAACAGATGTACAGATCAGTGGAACAGGATAGAAAGCCCAGAGGTAAACCCACACACATATGGTCACCTTATCTTTGATAAAGGAGGCAAGAATATACAGTGGAGAAAAGACAGCCTCTTCAATAAGCGATGCTAGGAAAACTAGACAGCTACATGTAAAAGAATGAAATTAGAACACTCCCTAACACCATACAAACAAATAAACTCAAAATGGATTAAAGACCTAAATGTAAGGCCAGACACTATCAAACTCTTAGAGGAAAACACAGGCAGAACACTCTATGACATAAATCACAGCAAGATCCTTTTTGGCCCACCTCCTAGAGAAATGGAAATAAAAACAAAAATAAACAAATGGGACGTAATGAAACTTAAAAGCTTTTGCACAGCAAAGGAAACCATAAACAAGACCAAAAGACAATCCTCAGAATGGGAGAAAATATTTGCAAATGAAGCAACTGACAAAGGATTAATCTCCAAAATTTACAAGCATCTCATGCAGCTCAATATCAAAAAAACAAACAACCCCATCCAAAAATGGGCAGAAGACCTAAATAGACATTTCTCCAAAGAAGATATACAGATTGCCAACAAACACATGAAAGAATGCTCATCATTAATCATTAGAGAAATGCAAATCAAAACTACAATGAGGTATCATCTCACACTGATCAGAATGGCCATCATCAAAAAATCTACAAACAATAAATGCTGGAGAGGGTGTGGAGAAAAGGGAACCCTCTTGCACTGTTGTTGGGAATGCAAATTGATACAGCCACTATGGAGAACAGTATGGACGTTCCTTAAAAAACTACAAATAGGGCTTCCCTGGTGGCGCAGTGGTTGAGAGTCTGCCTGCCGATGCAAGGGACACGGGTTCGTGCCCCGGTCCGGGAGGATCCCACATGCCGTGGAGCGGCTGGGCCCGTGAGCCATGGCCGCTGAGCCTGCGCATCCGGAGCCTGTGCTCCACAACGGGGAGAGGCCACAACAGTGAGAGGCCCGCGTACCGCAAAAAAGGAAGAAAAAAAAAACAAAAAAACTACAAATAGAACTACCATATGACCCACCAATCCCACTACTGGGCATATACCCTGAGAAAACCGTAATTCAAAAAGAGTCATGTACCAAAATGTTCATTGCAGCTCTATTTACAATAGCCAGGACATGGAAGCAACCTAAGTGCCCATCAACAGATGAATGGATAAAGAAGATGTGGCACATATATACAATGGAATATTACTCAGCCATAAAAAGAAACAAAATTGAGTCATTGAGGTTGATGGACCTAGACTCTGTCATAGAGAGCGAAGTAAGTCAGAAAGAGAAAAACAAATACCGTATGTTAACACATATATATGGAATCTAAAAAAAAAAAAAAAAAAAGAGGTCATGAAGAACCTAGGGGCAAGACAGGAATAAAGACACAGACCTGCTAGAGAATGGACCTGAGGACATGGTGGGGGGAAGGGTAAGCTGGGACAAAGTGAGAGAGTGGCATGGACATATATACACTTCCAAATGTAAAACAGATAGCTAGTAGGAAGCAGCCGCATAGCACAGGGAGATCAGCTCGGTGCTTTGTGACCACCTAGAGAAGTGGGATAGGGAGGGTGGGAGGGAGGGAGATGCAAGAGGGAAGGGATATGGGGACATATGTATATGTATAGCTGATTCACTTTGTTATAAAGCAGAAACTAACACACCATTATAAAGCAATTATACTCCAATAAAGATGTTTAAAAATATATATATATATATCAGTTCCCCCCTTGTCAATGTTTTATACATTTAATTTTCTTTCCTAAATTTAACGGCTGCCAATGTTAACCTTTTATCTTGAGTGATGATACAAGTTGTATTTTTGAGCAAACATAGTTTTGTTTTTAAATCTTACATACTAAAAGGACGCATTCAAAGGATTCTATCTTGACCATGGGAAAAATCTCAAAAACATATACTAAGTGTGTAGCCTAGAATTTTTAGAAGCTTAAAATTAGAAAAATAAAACCTTTACTCTGAGCTTAGCACCATGTATGTGTAATTCACTCTTAGCTTACCTGGTTCGTATAAAAGAGGCACAGGCTTTCATCTGAGTTTCTAGCAACACTGCTGCTCTCTCTTCCGCCATACAGGTTTGAATATTTTTAAATGCTTTCTCATTCTTCTGGTTATTACCACTGCTCGTTTCCACAGATAAGGCAGAGCTCTCGGGCAACAGTTCAGGGAGACACAAAAGACAGTCTTTTCCTGAGTGGGGACAAGAGGATTTGATAGCCTTGTCACTCGAGGTGAAACTGTTCTGTTTGTGAGATGACGCAAGCACTGGCTCCAGATTCAGGTAAGCCTCTCCCAATCTGCCCCAGTTCCAAGGATTAAAGGGATGCAAAGAAATCAGTTTCTGTAGGCAGAAAATTGTTTTCTCCAAGTTCTGCAAACTTGAACAAATAGCAAACTGGAGGTAGAGCACAGTGGTTAAATGGTCTGTGTTAGTTGCCTTATTTTCCTAAGGAGAAAAAACAAAAAGATCAGGAAGTTTAAACTATGGAATGTGTCCCATATAAAAATGAAGATGCCTAAAAATCCAAGTTGTACGTGTTATAAATTACAAGTAGTCACACAAGTAGGGTGAACTAAATATTTTTCAATAGATCTCAGTTCGAAACCATAAACCAAGAGAAATATAAACTAACCTAACAAAATAATCACCAGTCATTCCCAAACACCCTAATGTCACAACAGTCACCTAATCCAGGTGATAGTGGCCTGGCAAAGTTCAGCACCAAAAGCCTCTGTGTCAGTTTATTTTCCATCTGTATTATAATCTTTATTGTCTTCAGCCAGATATCTGAAAGACCCAAGCCAACTTTTTTATACCCTGGGCTAATGGTTCCATTTTAATATTCCAGGCTTTCTAAAAATCCAAATCGTAATTTCCTTGAGGATTCAAATGGACTCTATTTCCAAATTTTACTTGGCCTAGACGTCCTAAACAGGATGGCCCTGCAGCTCTCAGTGTTTCGTGATGCATCATAACTGAATCCAAATGCCCTCTCTGGTAACTATTAGCAGAGCCAATTATTTCTGGCTGGAGGGGATTGCTTGGTTTCTTTCTGATCAGAAAATCCTTTTCAAGTCTCCTTAATCAGAGCCATCACCTCTTGCCTAACTTGCCAAATGGCAAAAGCCCTGTGGGTTAGGGAAACAAGCCTCCTTTTTCTAAGTTAAAGTCTGTAGAGATTCAGTTCATTTTAAGTCTAAGGAAAACCTGGCCTACTAGTATTCAGATCAAGCCCCTGCATAGAACTGAGCAAGAAACATGAGTAAAACTACCCAGCATGGGGCTTCCCTGGTGGCGCAGTGGTTGAGAGTCCACCTGCCGATGCAGGGGACATGGGTTCGTGCCCCGGTCTGGGAGGATCCCACATGCCGCGGAGCGGCTGGGCCCGTAAGCCATGGCCGCTGAGCCTGCGCGTCCGGAGCCTGTGCTCCGCAACGGGAGAGGCCACAACAGTGAGAGGCCTGCGTACCGCAAAAAAAAAACTACCCAGCACGCAGCTGGAAGAAACTGGCTGACCAGTGAGTGAAGGCTTGAGGAGGATTCTAAATATTCATATATTGAGTGAAAAGACAGGAAATAAAGCCTCATGTAACCTATTCAGTCATACTATACCTTCCCGATGACAGATCTGACCTGGTTTTATTATTACTATTGTTCGGTATTCTGTCCTTCTTCCCCAGAGACCATTGAGTTCCAGAAGAGTTTTTGTTCAATGCTGAATTCCTAGTAGAGCGGAGCTCCTCAGACACAGCAGATGTCTAATAACTGCTGAGTAATACATCTTCATGTGTTTTATTTATAACAGTGAAAGCAGGACGTATAAACTACCTACAGCAAACGCTACCTTTCCTCTACACTCTATAGTGCCCTATGCTGTTCACGAACATTTTCAGATTGCGGAAGCAAGTATGTGGTGGGGTAGGGTGGAGCACGCAGACCATGGTTTTGATGGCCTAGCTAGGAAAGAACTCTCTGGAAAGTAAATTCCATTGAAACGAGTTTGTGTGGTTTTTCCAGAGTACTGCAACTCCTTCTATAATGCAATGACGATGACAAGAGTTAACGTTTACAGAGCGCTTACCATACGCCAGACACTCATTGAATCCTCATGACAATCCTTTAAAATAGACTCTATCACTATCCCCATTTTATAGTTGAGGCAACTGAGTCATAAGAGAGAAGTTAAGATAAGCTGCCTGACATCACACAGCTAGTAAGTAGCAAAGCCACAATCGGTCCCACTAGAAGTCACGGAAAAAAGGTACTTCAGAAGAGCTGACGTGTGTTAGCTGGCTTAGGATTCTCCCACTAGACACTAGGTCAGCAATGTATGGGCAGGGTATGGACATGGTTTTCTGTCTCCTTAGCACTGAATCTACAACTGCGCACATGGTAAGACTGAAGTAAATGTTTGTGAAGTGATAAATGGAAAAAAAAAGTCAGTAACTGTCAAAAAGCAGTTTCTTTACCACAGTTTATCACATGAGCCTATCAGCCACTGTAAGATGTTTAAACTATTTGTTTAAGAAGTTCCAGGGCTTCCCTGGTAGCGCAGTGGTTAAGAACCCACCTGCCAATGCAGGGGACATGGGTTCGAGCCCTGGTCAGGGAAGGTCCCACACGTGGAGCAACTAAGCCCGTGTGCCACAACTACTGAAGCCCGCTAGCCTACAGCCCGTGCTCTGCAACAAGAGAAGCCACTGCAATAAGAAGCCCGTGCACTGCAACGAAGAGTAGCCCCTGCTTGCCGCAGCTAGAGAAAGCCTGCACGCAGCAATGAAGAACAAAATTTTGGCTGCGTTGGCAGCCAAAATAAAATAAAATGAAAGAAATAAGTTCCATAACAAATTTTATCCAAAAATTATTAAGAAGAGAGGTGAATAAACTTCAATAGAAGTTGTGAGCATAAAATGTTCATATCCTGCTGGGCACTCCCAAGACTCCCTGTCTGTTTTGTTCAATGCTGGATAATGACCTGTCCCACTACAGAGCACGAGGGGACAATAACCACTGGGACAAAACCCAGAAATAGGCCAGAGTGAATAACAAAAGAAGAGGGTCGGGCCTCCCTGGTGGCGCAGTGGTTGAGAGTCCGCCTGCCGATGCAGGGGATACGGGTTCGTGCCCCGGTCTGGGAGGATCCCATATGCCGCGGAGCGGCTGGGCCCGTGAGCCATGGCCGCTGGGCCTGCGCGTCCGGAGCCTGTGCTCCGCAACGGGGGAGGCCACAACAGTGAGAGGCCCGCATACCGCAAAAAAAAAAAAAAAAAAAAAAAAAAGAAGAGGGCCTACAAGTAGGGAAGAAATTTTAAAAAGAAAACAAAACACAGGGCATCAGGAAATGAGAAAACCATGTAAATGGGCAGGCTCCACTGAGATCATGTGAAGAGACCCAAAGAAAGGGGTGAGACCTATCAGCCTATGCTGCCATTTCTTCCCCAACACTCCTGCCCAGCAGGGTGCCCAGCAGCCCAAGGACTAGTTCTCAAAGTCCTGACAGAGGAGCTGAAGGTCTTCTGACTGGTCCTTCCTCCTGCCTGGTAACCATCCCAAGCTCTGGATGGCATCTGCTGGCAACAAATCCTTCTCTGAGCCACAACAGCAGAGACTCACTAAGCTAGAAGGAACCAGAGAGCCAGTCCAGCCCCTGACACTAAACTACCTGTCACTGCTTTCGGTGGTCTGGGTGGGGAAAACAAAGCACAACAGTGATATGCAGGCGATGTGAGGAAGAGAGAGGCGATGGGAGAGGAGAACAGTGAGGAAGGACGCGTGACTGATGTCCAGAAAAAGCAACGGAAAGAACCGAAGTTGCCGTTAATTTTCAGACCAGGGAGACTGAACACTATTAAACCCCGCCAAGTTCACTGTGTTCATGCCATGTGCTTTCTTAACAGGGTAATCTTATCTTCCAGCTTAAGAATTAACCCACAATTAGTAGAGGGGAGAAAAAGAACGAACAAAAAACACAGCTGTTTTCCATGTTCCGAAGACAATTACCACCAAGGGTTCCTCTCACTGCAAGAGGCTGAGGTCCTATGCAATGAACCCCGGCAAGCAAACTGTAGGATTTCTCTTAGTTAATGAGACGGAGGAGGACAACTCAATTGCATGCGTCCTTCAGGCTAACCTCTGGTCAACGAGATGCACAGGATTCAAGATCAGAGCCTCAGTGCCTCCTTAAGTCCCTCTGAGGAAGGAAACTGGTCATCTGTAAACTAGGACTGGTCGACTTAGACTTGTCCCCATATAAAATTTACACTAAAAACCGTAGGTGCTTTAATCTGAAAACAAAAACAAGCAGAATACAGAATTGCAAAAAAACCCTGCTTTTATTAAATTCCTTAAAAAAATTCTGCAGACTCCATTTAAGAATAAAAAGGATTAAGCTTGGCCTAGTATGATATTTAGTCATTTTTTGGTAAACTTCTTTCCTGTTTATAAAAGTAATATATGTTCATTGTAGAAATTTTGGAAAATAAAAATCTAAACAACAACAAAACCCCTAAAGAAGAAAACAGATCACTGATAATCCTTCCACTCTGAGTATTTACTCCTAACAAGAGTAAAAACTTTTGCAAGTGAGAATTCCACGGTGGTCCAGTGCTAAAAAGTCTGCCTTGCAGTGCAGGGAATGTGGGTTCAATCCCTGGTCGGGGAACCAGGATCCCACATGCCGCGGGGCAACTAAGCCCGCACCCCACAACTACTGAGCCCGCGCTCCTCAACTAGAGCCCGTATGCTCTGAAGCCTGTGTGATACAACTAGAAAGAGAAAAAAACCCGCACACCACAACTAAAGAGAAGTCCGCACGCCTCAATGAAAGATCCTGCATGCCGCAACTAAGACACGACACAGCCAAAAATAAAACAAAACAAAAAAAACCTTTGCAAGTGAGATTTTCAGGCAATGAAAAATTTTGAGCATAACACAGGAAAAATATTACAAGCAAATGATTATGTCTAGACCTCCAAACTGTTCATCATAATAAAGTTCTTCCACCACTGACAATTTTCTTCTGCTTATCCAAACCCACAGATTTAGCTGCAAGAAGTTGTTTTGTTTTGTTTTTTACAAAATAAACCATTCAGCCATCCTAGGGAAGCAAATGGAAATAAGCACAAACCACTCACCAAGTGTGTAGCAATCTCCAGGGCTTCCTCGTGCCTTCCCAGGTGAACGAGACACCGAGCCTGGCCTTCCTGGACATCCCTTTTCATGGCAAAATTCGTGGACGGCAGTTTTTCTGAGATACCGGAATACTCTTGCAGTGCTTTCTGGCAAATATTTGTTAAATAAAGGAAAATGAAGGGATGAAAAGAAAGGCAGAAAACGCAGTAGAAAAAAGAATTCAGTCATGGGGGTGATGTGTTTCCTAGGCAGAAGGTAATGTTATAACTGACCGTACAATGAACTAAAGGAAGACTTGAGCATTTTAGTCGGTACTCTTTTTCTGAAAGGTAGAGAAAAAGTGGCTGGAGACTACAAATAAAGCATTCTGGAGCCCCAAAGACCAGAATTTGAATCCTGGGTTTGCCACTAACTAACTTGCTGTATAACCTTTTCACATCAGCAAAATAACAACAGGACTCTTGTGAAGATGACATGAAGTCTCTAAATAAAGCAAGCTGACGTCCAGTTGTTAGTCCTTTCCTTTTCTTACACGTTTTCGGGTGCTTTGTTCCTGTGGCCCCATGAGGTATCTGTGCCGGAGGCTCCCACATACTTAGGAGATACAGAACCTGGGGAAACAGACCTACA
Organism: Mesoplodon mirus; assembly: GCF_964341445.2. Classification (NCBI taxonomy): domain Eukaryota; kingdom Metazoa; phylum Chordata; class Mammalia; order Artiodactyla; family Ziphiidae; genus Mesoplodon; species Mesoplodon mirus. The sequence continues at coordinate 15,793,700 of NC_138992.1, read as the reverse complement.
AGGATCCCAACAAGCTCTCTATACTGGAGTTACAGGAAACAAAACAAATTATACAGAGCTCGAAACTTGGGATTCTAAGATTACAAACACATATCACAAAAGATTAAATTCATCTTCACAGACAACACACTCGTAACTTAGTACAGTGTTATTGAAATATACTGTAACGGGCACAACAAAAGCCCATCTCAAGTAGAGCAATCTTCTGTATGTTCAATTATTCTACCTGATACTCCTGCCGTCTGTAGGCCAGGTCCCCTTTGAATTTCTGGATAGTCAGAGCTTCAACATCATCACTGCTCCCCGTTTCTTCACAAAACCACTAGAAATTGTGAAAACAGCATATTATAGAGAATGAAACTACACTTTTCCACCCCCTACTCAGAAGCAATTTCCCATATATAATTGATTAAACCCCCAAAAAGACATAATTCTTGGGCTTCCCTGGTGGCGCAGTGGTTGAGAGTCCACCTGCCGATGCAGGGGACACAGGTTCGTGCCCCGGTCCGGGAAGATCCCACATGCCGCGGAGCGGCTGGGCCCGTGAGCCATGGCCGCTGGGCCTGCGTGTCCGGAGCCTGTGCTCCGCAACGGGAGAGGCCACAACAGTGAGAGGCCCGCGTACCGCAAAAAAAAAAAAAAAAAAAAAGACATAATTCTTCAGGATAAGACTCAGGAAAACATCTGACAAAGAAGAATGACAATTTTAATGGTGGCCCAGTTTTTATGAAAATTATCACAAGTAATAAACATACTAATAATACGATACCTCTTAACTAAAACACAAAAGTATATGGTTTTATCTATAGCATTTTCAATTTGGGGTTGTGATGCTTGGGAACCTACATTTAACTAGCACAGTTCACGATGGTTCTTTAGACTGAGATGTTTTCCTGCAGACATTTTTAGGGTGGATGGAATAGGGACTGACAACTCTTTATGGAGAGGACATAGAAAAGAAGAACTGTCATTGTGGTGCCATTATGAAAGTGTAAAAGCCGAAAGTAGAATCGAAGCAAAGAGGAAACAGAGATGAAGGCTGAAAGGAGGCTTCCGTGCAATCAAATGCCAAAGGGCTATAGGAGAAAAGTCTCAGGAAATGCCCATCTGGAATATTTTATTCACTTTTCTACTGATTTAAACCCTATGGATAGAAAGATCTTTTTTGATTACCGCATAAAGAACGTTAAGATGAGAAAACATGAATGACGAGAAGCACTGTGTGCCAGTTTTCCAGCTCCAAAGAAGTATCTCATCCCCCCCACACACACCTTTAAAAAATTAAAAAAAAATTTTTGGCTGCATTGGGTCTTTGTTGTTGTGCATGGGCTTTCTCTAGTTGCGGCGAGCGGGGGCTACTCTTCGTTGCAGAGCACAGGCTCTAGGCGCGCAGGCTTCAGTAGTTGTGGCTCACGGGCTCTAGAGCACAGGCTCAGTAGCTGTGGCGCACGGGCTTAGTTGCTCTGCAGCATGTGGTATCTTCCCAGATGAGGGATTGAACCCGTGTCCCCTGCAATGGCAGGCAGATTCTCAACCACTGTGCCCCCAAGTAAAGTCCCCCATCCACCCTTTTACTCAGAGTAAAACACACTGAGGCTGAATGAAGTCAGTTACACACAATTATAAATTCAAACGTAACTGCATTTGTGATGGTTCCACCATCACATCAAAATTTCTTGGTTCTATTTCTAAAAGAGTTGCTTGGGTATCATTGCGCCCCTGTTAATTAGTAATACCGTTTCCCTCCTTAGCCTGATCCATCATTGTGGAGAAAGCTGTTTTTCTGTTCTCCCTGAAGTACTGTGTAACCCAACAACAGCCTATATACTGAACCCATAATTTTCCTTTGCACTTTATTGCTCTCCACTCACATACTCTATTAGATTATCAGCCAATCCCAACTTTTGGAACAATAAATGAATAACTGCAAACCTCCATCCAATGTTCATCATCCTACTGGGAAATGATCAAGCAAAATTGGCTTTCAAACGCAAGGGCGCAGATGGGGATGGCTTTAAACACCCCGTTCTGATTAAGAGTAGGAGGGAAAAGCTGTGAACAAGGGTGAGACTAAGAAGGGAAGTGCTGGTAAGGCAAACACCTGGTCCCACACCAAATAGGCAGGGAACACAGATCTTCTAACCCAAACTCCTGGTTTTACACTTGGGGAAACCAAGAGGACTTGAATGAGGCCTGAATTTATGAGCAGTTACCATTTACCAAATAAATTCTAAAGACAAGTGATTTTTGGATTTTACTTTATAAGTAGACAGCATACCACACCTGGCAAAGTATTATCTCATTCCACTCTCACAATAAACCTGTGAGCCAACAAACATTATTTTTTCTCAAATGACAAATAAGGAACTGACACTTTGAAAGGCAACCGGTAAAGCCAATGCTGGAACGCAAGGGTCCTATCTCATACCCATGGCTTTTTAATGCGGTACCCCATGACTTTGAAAGCCCATTCCCCGCTTTTAGTCTACACGATCAAGTACTAAAGGTCACTCTGAAAGACTGCATGTGGCAAGGAGAAAATGTAAGTGAAATAAAACAAACATACAATTCAGTAATTTCTGAGTGCCTGACACCTGTAAGTACAAGGGTTTTAAGGAAAAATGAGACAATACGTGTCAAGGAACCCTGCCCAGTGCCTGGAACACTATCTGATAAAAAGGAATTATTATTGGTGAGATGAGATTTACACACATGAAAGAATACCAGGTTAATACTCTACTTATTCAAAATATTCACGGAGTTCCCACTACGAACAAAAACTGCTAGGCACTGCGGAGGACATAAAGTTAAGCACGCACGCTCCTGTGATCATTAAGCATTCTGGGTCTAAGAGTTTTATGAGATACTGACAATTGCTTTAATAGGTAAAAGAGGGAAAAGGAGTCAAAACAAAAATATGTGGTTGGAAGGGGGAATCAGAAAAGACTTCTTGGAGGAGGCGGCATTTAAGGTGCGCCTTGAGAAATGTCTATAACTGAACGATTGTGACCATCTGAACGGGGTTAACATGGGCAGGGGGAACTCAGTGAACAAGGGCAGGCCCGTGGGTGGGACGTCACGGTTCAGGGAGCAGACAACACTGAGGTCTGAAAAGTGGGCGGTGGCTGGATTTCTGCGGGCCCTGACTGCCCGGCAGCAGAAGAAGTGAAGGTCCACGGGAGCTACTATAGATTTTAGAGCAGGGGCGTGAGGCCAGCGAGCCTCCGGAGACCGGCCGAACGCCAGGTGCGAGTTGATGGCCGACGGCGCGGGGATTCCCTCGGGGGAAGAGGGGGCCGGGCCCAGCCGGCTGCGGCTCGTGTAGGGGAAGGGATAGCAGGGAGCCCGCGTGGACGCAGGGAGGCCGGACTCGTGCCGGGAGGGTGTGGGTTCGGGGGTAGGCCACGCGGCCTCGGGGCGCCTGAAGCGCTGTCGGGCCGGGACCCGAAAGCGCGAGGCCTGGGGGCTGGAATGAGGCCGAGAGGCCCCGCTCTCTCACCTGCGGCTCGCAGAGCTTGGCGCGGTAGGACGCAAGCGGTTCAAGCCGCCTCTCCTGCCTCTCCTCGAACACGGAGTCCTCAAACTCGCCGCCAAGCAACCAGCAGCCGGTTTCCATTGCGCGCCCAGGACAGGCGCATCGAGAGAAGGCGGTGCCTAGAGCGGCGCCCACGTGCGGACCAACGCGGAAGGGGCGGGGCCGTCGAGGCCCAGCGAGAGGCATGCTGGGACTTGTAGTCTTTGGGCGGGAGCCAGACCGGGACTTAGCCCACGGGAAGTTGGGAGTCGTTGAGCAGAGATTTTATCTGGTTCACGACGCGAGGACAGAACTTAACTTCTCTGTTTCTGGAGATGGACAGAGCGATCCTTACGTGCACGCATCAAAAAGCACTAGCCTCAGGGTAGCTGTTCAAAACTGGTAGGTACCAGTTTTTCACTATTGACCATACTCCTAGCACTGCGTTAAGCACATTTTTTTTCTTCCATTTTACTGTATCCTTTCCTAACAACCTCTGAACGGCACGATGATTCTCATTAAAAACTGGGGCTTAGAGAGGTTACGTATCTTGCTCAGGATCAATTATTACGTGGCAAAGAGCTGGGAAAAAAAGAACTGAGTCAATAATACCCCCATGTCTCCATAGAAGAGACACACCAATAATAAAGACCAGGGTACAGTGATTCACGCACTTGTAAAACAGAGGACATGGAGATTTACTCTGGAGACTCCATCAGGGAGCATTAATTCCGCCTAGAAAAACACTAAATCCCAGAATTCTAACACCAACATTTACTAGAATTCTTATACCTTCAAGACGTTCCTTGAGACAAGAAGGTAGAGATTGTTGACAAAATACCGGCCAGTATTCCACAGCACAGTATTACTGTGCCATATTACACAGAAGGTAACAGACATGGAGGTTTTCTCTGGTTTTCCTCCTGTTTCTCCTCACTCTCACCAGCTCCTCTTCCACCAACTGTCTTCCAGGATTCTTTCCTCAACCCAAATTTCTACTCCACACATTCACCCTAGGGGAACCTAATTCACTCCCCGATTTTTCAGAATCCGTCTCTCTGCTGATGACTCCCCAAATCTAGAATCATCTCATATATCCTTGGTGGAAAGCTCCACCAGAACAGCCTCCAGACATTAACTACTGATGAATCCATCCATAGAAAGGCCATTAAGAAAAAGTTCTTAGGAAAAATTTAGAACTTATAGAAAAGTGAAGGAGAAAAGGTATCCATAATATTGTCACCGAGAAGCAATGATGTCTAAAGAAGGCAAACCTATTTGCCCTAATTCTAATATGCCCTTGTCCTAACAAAAGGCAATACAGCATAGTGTCAAAGGGCCTCAAGCACCAGATTTGTCTGGATTCATGGTCCTGGTTCAGTTATTCGCCAACTGTGTGGCCTGATCCGTGAAGTGGGCATTGATTAAAATAATGCATGTAAGGTGCCTGTCAGATAGCGAGTGAGTAATACATGTTCATTCAAAATTCCTGTTCCAAGTGCAAAGAGCAAAGCAAAGGCAGGCAGGGAGATTTTTTTCAGCTTTCTCTTTTTGAAGGCTCCTTGGTTTTGGAACTTCCACCCTCTCTTGTTCTGAGGTGCCCCCAGGTCTGACCTCCTCCTGGCCCAACAACTAACTGAGGTAGATATTTTGCTGAAATGGTCAGGAAGTCACGGAAAGGCAGTTTACGGGTAAAAGAGAGTTCTTTGCCCTTTGAACTCAGGCTTCCTGAGCTAAGGGGTTTCCAGCTTTTTTACCACTAAGAACCCTTTTAGTTATTTTCCCCCAGAGTAGTGGAGGATTTGTGTATGCAATAAAACTGCATTTATTAACCAATGCTTGCTTCATTTTCCTTTACAAAAATAATTGAATCCAAATCCTGTATAACAGCCAATCCAAGCTTCTGCCCAGCCTGAGCCTATCAGCATTGCCTCGCTGTGTGTTAGGATTCTATGAAAGCAAAGAAGTAACTGCCAAAGGACCCTGGGAAGCCTGAGGAAAGGTTAAACGTGATTGACATTGGGTCTTTGGCAATAATGAAAACAGCTCAAAGACCCCTATCACCATTGAGGACCCGGGGTCTGGGGCCCCAGGTTGTAAACCACCACTTCAATTGATAGGCTCTGGAATACTTTTTTTTTTTTTTTTGCGGTACGCGGGCCTCTCACTGTTGTGGCCTCTCCCGTTGCGGAGCACAGGCTCCGGACGCGCAGGCTCAGCGGCCATGGCTCACGGGCTCAGCCGCTCCGCGGCATGTGGGATCTTCCCGGACCGGGGCACGAGCCCGCGTCCCCTGCATCGGCAGGCGGACTCTCAACCACTGCGCCACCAGGGAAGCCCCCTGGAATACTTTTTTTTAAAAGAGAAGAGTAAACTGATAAAAGAGAAGAGCGCTCTGTAACTGTTAAATACATCTTACAGACCTAGGAAATGCCAGGTGTTAGGGAGTAAACGGAAATTCTGTAAGCGTCTAAAATGGCATGGATGGTGATAAAAGTGATAAAAGTTGATTTCTATAGATTTGTATCTATAAAAATCTGAATTTAGGTAGAGGGGTGTGATTGAGTTCCCCCAGGCAAGGTAGCTATCACCTCCTCGAGGCAGCCCGCCTTCCTCTTTCCTGTAATTTCCCCATGCTTCTATCCACTGTGGCATTAATCACACCGTGGACTGTTGGAGATTGGAGACTGTGCCTTTTTCACTCTTGTAAACTCAGCCCCCAGACAGGGCTTGGCCCAGAGCAGCTCAATCAATGCCTGTTGCATGGATAGAAATGGCAGAAGGAGCAGACAGGAGCACTTCTCAGTTGTAAGTCACGTGTTCATGTCCTCTCTCTGAGTGGGGGAGGGGAGAACATTTATTGAGCATCTATGATGAACTAGGTTGTGCTATGGGCAACCTATTAGCTTTATTTTAATTAATCCTCACAATCTCTCTCTCTCTCTGAATTAGACGTTATTATTTCCATTCAAAGAGCTGAAGGCTCTGGTGCTTTGCTGGTTGCTCAGAAGAGCCTGTGGGGCTGGGAGGTGACAGGGAAGCCAAATAGACATAGATGCGTAGTCTACAGGCTTTACAACCACTGGGGTCTTTGCCTTGGCCTTGGCTGGGAGGCCCTGAGCACATCACTCTTAGGGGTGCTTCCAGGGATAGGACTGTTCTCACTGTACTTAGCAATTGCAGTCCTCCACGCCCCTCTCAATTTCCACTTCTGCCTCTCAAAGGCACTCCCCTGCAGAACACCAAAATATCATCTTTGACTTTAATCAAAGGTGGGAAGACTGGTTGTCTTCAGAGCATTTCGGGAATTGCCCAGAAATACAGACCTTCTGTGAGGCAAGAGGGAGCCAGAGGAAGTTCTTATCCAGCCTTCAAGGATGGGTGTCTGAGGTTAGCACTTTCCTCCCTGGCCCAGAGCAGATGTTGGAGGTGCTTTGAAAAAGCCTGACACCTTTCAAACTACGCACCCCTTAGCTAGGCAATCAAAGCCATCTACAACCTGTTGCCAACCTAACCAATACTGTTTCATTATTATTATTTTAGTGTTTTAGTTTTTACAACTTTATTGAGGTATAATTGAGGAACAATAAACTTCACACATTGAAAGTGACGAGTTTATATAAGTATACACCTGTGAAACCTTCCCAAAGTCAAGGTGATGAACACGTGGATCATCCCTGAAAATTTATCCCCGCCCGCCTCTTCCCCATCCGCTTAACTGAATCCTTGCTCTACACCCAGGCTGGTCCTACCCAGATTCCACCTCCCAGATTCTTCTCCCTGAGTCTTTCCCTCATCCTGCAACCCTCCCTGCTTACCAGGTTCCGGCTCACCATTTCCTTTGTCAGGAAAGCCCTTCCCAGCGCCCTCCATCTGGCTGACTCCCTGGAAGCCTTTTCTGATCCCCTAGTCTGGGCTACATGGCCCCTATCTGGGTTCACGTAGCGCCACATGCTTTCCTCTAACAGGGCACTTCTCATCCCGGATACCTCTTGTCCAAGCTCGCTTTTTGGCCCTTGCTCACTTGTCCATCACCTGCAGGAGACCGTGAGCTCGTTCTACGCAGGGACTGGGTCATTCTCTCTCTGTGTAGCACCGAGCAGTGTCTGGCACCCAGTAGGCCCTCACTCCATGTTTGTTGAATGGATTAATCATTAGCTGTTTGCACAGAATTCTCTCCCCTGTACACTGTCCCCTCGTCCTCTAGGGAAACACTTGGTCCACAGTATTCACTTCTGCATTCTGTGCGCCACCCAATATATTGTTGAGGGCCTGCTCTGTGCCAGGGGCTGAGGATACCTCCCATGGTCCCTGCTCTCAAAGAACCTAAATTAAAGTGGGGAAGACAGGTGATAAACATGTAAGCAAGCAAATTATTTAATCACAGGTTGTGGCAAAGTGCTAGGATAGAGAATAACAGGGCTTAGCAGGTGTAAAACATCTTCCATGATGAAATCACATCTCTTCCTCTCCTTTTCTTACCCAAGCAGTTTACCCCTGACCTCCCTTTCTCAGTTTCTATGGATATTTGTAAATATTGCTTTTCCTCCTTTTCCATCTCTTTTGGTTTCTTTTGAGCAAAGCATACCCTTCCATTACTGTTATGAATTCCAGCCCACTAATTCTCAAGTATTTATTAATTTATATTACCGTATTAAGCTTGCTCATTTATTTCCCATATTCTGTAAATTTTTATAGTAGGTACATTCATTGAGTCAACTAAAATTTATTGAGGACCTGCTATAAGCAAGGACTGTTTTAAGAGTGGAGGATACAGTGATAAATAAGACAGATGAGATCCTTGCTCTCATGGAACTTCAGTTGTAGTGGGCAAATAATAAACAAGGAAGTAAACGAACAACGTAGTTTTAGACCATGTTAAGCGCTACAAAGGAAATTTGAGGGACGATGTATAAGGGACTCCTTCATGTAGCATGGCCAGGGATGGTGCCTCTGAAGAGCTGAGCCTGGAGTGAAGAGAAGGAGCTGGCCAAGAGGACATCTGGAGCAAGAGTATCTGAAAAACCGCAAAGCAAGAATGAGGAGTGGGACGTGAGCCACGGTGCCAAGGCCAGGTGAGCGTGCAGGAGAGCTTGCTGTGTGGCCTGAGACAGGAGAGTGGGTAGCCAGGCAGGGAGCAAATCGTGTGCACAACACGTGTTTATTGAAAGAACGAATGATCTAATGATCCCAGACTTCAAGTACTGCATCTTACTAGCTTCTTGGCTGTATTTTTTTTTTCAGTTTTAAAATTTTTAAATTTGTTTCAAAGTTAAACCCAAGACACATTGACTTCATAGGAAATCCACTGAGAAATGTTTTTCTAGGCTGAACACCTCTTTCCCTTTAGTCTCCCCCAACAGAGCATGTACATGTTACTTTCATTTTATAATCACTGCTGTCCTACCACTATACCAAGATCATCTAAACTGTGTAGTATTCTGAATGTTCTTAGTTATACCATAAGTTCACTAATTGCAAAAGATTTTCTGGGATAACCTGTCACTTGAATTCTTTGGTTACTTTTGAAGATGAAGTCCAAAGAACTGTTAAATGATTCTCCTTTTTGGGGGTGGGTGGTATTTTATAGGCATTAGCAACTAGCACCTGGGGCTGTGCTGATCCCATCTGGCATCACTGGGAGACAACCTATAAAACTGAAGAATCATTTGATGCAGCAGCCAACTAAGTGACTCAAAACTGAAGGTTAAATTTAAAGAGAAAACTAATTTAGAGAAAAAAAGGTAATCCTAGAGGAACTCATTCTAAGCAATCAATCATTATGTGTGTGTGTGTGTGTGTAAGGCACAACCAGATCGGTTCAGTGCAGCCTGGTAGGTCCCAGATGACACTCCTTTTCGGGAGACAGTGGTCTGGGGGAGAAGAATCTGGCAAGTGGCCAGCACCAGTAAGCTTCTTGGCTGTATTTTATTGTATTTACCGTGTCTGGTGCCCATGATGTCGCATTATTTTCCCATCATTCCCTCGGTTGTCATATGATCTGACTCTGTAGCTGAATTTTGGCCTCTTTCCTCTTTCCCTCTACAAAACTCAATTTCATGCCCTTTTATTCAGGTCAGCAACTCTTGAGCCAAATGAAATTTTCTCAGGACTTGTGTGGAGTGTACTGTCTCTTGCTGAGATCATTTCATTCCAGTATCACAGGCTGTTGCCCCAAAGACAAACACTGCCTGCCAACACCAGCTATGTGCACAACCAGCCGGCATTGCTTTTTTCTCTCCTGGCTCCCAAACTTGCAATCTTCAGTGCAATTTGATGAACATTTACTGAGCAACAATTTTGTGAAGACAAGGCTAGGCACTAGAGGCAGTGGTTAAGGGTGAGAGCTCTGGAGACAGTTCAGGTTTGATGCCTCCAACACTTACTAGGTATGTGAATTTGAACCTTTCTGAGGCTTGCTTTCCTTATCTATACCGTGGGGGTAATAATAATATCTACCTCATGGATCATCCATGGGGATTGAAGTAAATCATGTAACTCTCAATCCAGTGCTTGACACACAGTGTTCAATAAATGTTAGCTTAAAAAAATTTTTTTAAATGTGGTTTCTGCCTTCAAAGTGCTATAAGCTAGTGAAATAGATGTACATACAGAGTCAACCAGGACCTGCTGGGTAGATGTGGGGGGAGCAGTCAGTATTGACTAGAGCAGGAAGGGAATGAGGGAGGCCTCAAGGGGACAGCAACTGTGGTGGTGACGTCAGAAGAACAAGCCAGACAGAAGGAATAGCATAAATGTATTATTTCAGTCAAAGCAGCTGTGTACCTGTGTAAAAAACAGTTAATGAACAAGGGCCTGAATATAATACAAGATCGAAAGTAATGAATCCCTTAAGAGAAATATAAAGTGCAAAGGAAGTCTAGGAGAAAGAGAGCTTAATTCCACTAAGGTACTTTGTATTTCAAGATAGTCTTCAACAAATGGTGCTGGAATAACTGGACATCCACAGGCAAAAAAAAAAAAAAAAGAATCTAGACATACATCTTACACCCTTCACAAAAAGTAACACAAAATGGATCATAGATCTAAATGTAAAATGCAAAACTATTAAACTCCTAGAAAATAACATGGGGAAAACCAAGATGACCTTCAGTATGGCAATGGCTTTTTAGATACAACACCAAAAGCATGATCCATGAAAGAAATAATTGATAAACTGGACTCCATTAAAATTAAAAACTTCTGCTCTGTGAAAGACAGTTTCAAAAGGATGAGAAGACAAGGCATAACCTGGGTGAAAATATTTGCGAAAGGCAAATCTGATAAAGGACTGTTATCCAGGGACTTCCCCGGTGGCACAGTGGTTGAGAATCCACCAGCTAATGCAGGGGGGGCACGGGTTCGATTCCTGGTCTGGGAAGATCCCGTATGCTGCGGAGCAACTAAGCCCATGTGCCACAACTACTGAGCCTGCGCTCTAGAGCGTGCAAGCCACAACTACCGAGCCCACAAAACTAGAGCCCGTGCTCTGCAACAAGAGAAGCCACTGCAACAAGAAGCCTGTGCACCACACTGAAGAGTAGCCCCCGCTCGCCGCAACTAGAGAAAGCCTGCATGCAGCAAGGAAGACCCAATGCAGCCAAAAAATAAACAGAATTTTTTTTAAAAAAGGACAGTTATCCAACATATAGGAAGAACTCCTAAAACTCAGTAAGAAAACAAACAATCTGATTAAAAAGCAGGGCAAAGACCTTAACAGAAATCTCACCTAGGAAGATATACAGATGGCAACTAAGCACATGAAAAGATGCTCAACACCATATGTCATCAAGGAAATGTAAATTAAAACAACAGTGAGATACCGCTACATACCTATTAGAATGGCCCAAATCCAGGATGTTGACAACACCAAATGCTGATGAGAATGTGGAGCTACAGAACTCTCATTCATTGCTGGTGGGAATGCAAAATGGTATAACCACTTTGGAGGATAGTTTGGCAGTCTCTTACAAAACTAAACATACTTCTACCATATGTCATAAAGACATTACAAGAAGAGATACGTATAGACCAATATCCCTTATGAATATAAGTGTGAAAATCCTCAACAAAATACTAGCATACATAATACAACAGCATATCAAAAGTATGGCACACCATAACCAAGTGGGATTTATCCTAGGAATATGAGTGACTCAGCAAAAGAAAATGAATCAATGTACTACATCATGTTAACAGAACGAAGGGGAAAAAAAGTAAGCTCAGGGCTTCCCTGGTGGTGCAGCAGTTAAGAATCCACCTGCCAATGCAGGGGACACGGGTTCGATCCCTGGTCCAGGAAGATCCCACATGCTGCAGAGCAACTAAGCCTGTGTGCCACAACTACTGAGCCTGTGCTCTAGAGCCCGCAAGCCACAACTACTGAGCCCACGTGCCACAACTACTTAAGCCTGCATGCCTAGAGCCTGTGCTCCACAACAAGAGAAGCCACCGCAGTGAGAAGCCCGCGCACTGCAACAAAGAGTAGCCCCCACTCATCACAGCTAGAGAAAGCCCGCGTGCAGCAACTAAGACCCAATGCAGCCAAAAATAAATGAATAAATTTAATTTTTTTTTAAAAAGTAAGCTCATTTCAATCGATGCAGAAAAGGCATTTGACAAAAGCCAAAACTCTTTCATGATAAAACCTCTTAGAGGGCTTCCCTGGTGGTGCGGTGGTTAAGAATCTGCCTGCTGGGCTTCCCTGGTGGCGCCGCCTGCCAATGCAGGAGACATGGGTTCGAGCCCTGGTCCAGGAAGATGCCACATGCCACCGAGCTACTAAGCCTGTGCGCCACAACTACTGAGCCTGCGCTCTAGAGCCTACGAGCCACAACTACTGAAGCCCGTGCGTCTAGAGCCCGTGCTCTGCAACAAGAGAAGCCACCACAATGAGAAGCCCACGCACTGCAACAAAGAGTAGCCCCTGCTCGCCGCAACTAGAGAAAGGCCGCGTGCAGCAACGAAGACCCAGCACAGCCAAAAAATAAATAAATAAAATAAATAAATTAAAAAAAAAACCTCTTAGAAAACTAGGAGTAGAACTTCCTCAACATGATAAACAGCATTTAATAAAAACCCACAGAGAACATCATATTTGATGGTGAAACTGAAAGCTTTCTTTTATGATCAAGAACAAGACAAGGATGCCCTCTTTCACTATTGCTATTCAACACAGTACTAGAAGTTCTAGCCAGAACCATTAGACAAGAAAAAGAATAATAGGCATCCAAATTGGAAAGGAGTAAAACAACATCTATTTATGGATGACATGATCCTATATATAGAAAATTCTAAAGAATCCACAAGAAATCTACTAAGGCTGATAAACAAGTTCAGAGAAGTTGCAGGTTACAAGATCAACAAACAAAAATTTGTTGTGTTTCTATACACCAGCAATGAACAATCTGAAAAGGAAATTAAGAAAGCAACTCCAATTAACAATAACATCCTAAAAGAATAAAATACCTATGAATAAATGTAACCAAGGAGGTGAAAGAAAGACTTGTATACTGAAAACTACAAAACATTGCTGAAAGAAATTAAATAAGACCTAAATAAATGGAAAAACATCTTGTGTTCATATATAGGAATACTTAATACTGTCAAGATGTTAGTACTACCCAAAGCAATCTAAAGATTCAACATAATTCCTTCCATAATTCATAATTCAAACTTCCAACAACTTTTTTTGCATAAATGTAAAAACCAACCCTCAAATTCATATGGAATTGCTAGGGACCCCAAATAGACAAAACAGTCTTGAAAAACAAGAAAGCTGAAGGACTCGTACTCCTGATTTGAAAATGCACTACAAACCTAAAATAGTCAAAACAGTGTGCTACTGGCATAAGGCTAGACATATGGACCAATGGAGTGGAACTGAGAGCCCAGAAATAAACCTTTACATATATGGCCAATTGGTTTTTGACAAGGGCGCCAGGTCCATTCAAAGGGGAAAAGATAGGTGCCTCAACAGATGGTGCTGGGATAACTGGATTGCCACATACTAAAGAATGAAGTTGGACCCCTACCTCACAGCATATACAAAAATTTACTCAAACTGGATTAACCTAAATATTAGAGCTACAACCATAAAATCTTAGAAGAAAATATAGGGGTCAATCTTCATGACCTTGGATTTGGCAATGGATTCTTAGATATGACATCAAAAGCATGAGCAACAACAAAGAAAAATAAACTGGACTTCACCAAAATTAAAACTGTGTGTGCATCAATTTTTTTGTGTGCACTATCAATAAAGTGAAAAAGACAACCCACAGAAGGGGATAAAGTACAGTCAATTCTCATTACTTACAGTAGTTATGTTCTATAAAGTCACCACGAATACTGAACAGATGCTCCTAGGGTTAAGGATCCTGGGATCTGGACTTCCCTGGTAGTGCAGTGGTTAAGAATCCACCTGCCAACGCAGGGGATATGGGTTCAAGCCCTGGTCGGAGAAGATCCCACATGCCGTGGGGCAACTTAAGCCTGTGCGCCACAACTACTGAGCCTGCGCTCTAGAACCCATGAACCACAACTACTGAACCCGCATGCCACAGCTTCTGAAGCCCATGTGCCTAGAGCCTGTGCTCCGCAACAAGAGAAGCCGCCACAATGAGAAGCCCACGCACCACTACCAAGAGTAGCCCCCCGCAACTAGAGAAAGTCCAGCAGCAACGAAGACCCAACGCAGCCATAAATTAATAAATAAATAAATTAATTAACTAACTAATTAATTAATTTAAAAAGACCCTGGGATCTTCTGGTCATAAGTTTCATCAATCAGTCAATACATAACCTTGCTTTATGTGTTTTTGCTTAAAGACACCTTATTTTATATTGATATATACTGTTTACTCATTAACTTTGAATTCACGGCCAAGAGCACTATTCCTCATGTCTGAATGAAGATTATCTAACACACATTTTCTCCACAAGGCACCCCACAGCCTTCTTGCATTTAGGAATGCTAGACAACACTTTGGTACTACACTTGGGGGGTCATTTTAAACAGTGAAATCACCAACAAAAAACACAAAAATATTTTAAAAGTGGCACTAAACATTACAAAAAGGATGCTTCTTTACAGTCTGAGAGCTGAAATGAGAGGCAAAACGTCACCTTTTTTGACCTCAGCTGGGAATGTACACACTGGGCAACTCAAATATTTTTGCCCCTAAGCACAAGCACATGAATGAGCACTAAAGTGCCAAGAATATTGATTTGGGGGTTACAGTTAAGTTTTAATGAGTAAAATTTGCATATATAGAGTCTGTAAATGAGGATTGACTGTATTTGCGAATCGTGTATCTCATAAGAGTGTAATATCCAGAATATATGAAAAACTCCTAAAACTCAACAACAAAAAGGCAACCCAATTAAAAACTTAGCAAAGGACTCGGACAGACACTTTTCCAAAGATGATATACAAATGGTCGTTAACTACATAAAAGATGCTCAACATCATTAGCCATTAGAGAAATGCAAATCAAAGCCACAGTGAGATATCACTTCACACCTACTAGGATGGTGATAACAATAATTTTAAAAACTGAAAATAAAAGGTGTTGGTGAGGATGCTGAGAAATTAGAACCCTTGTACATTGCTGGTGGAATGTAAAATGGCTACAGACAATTGTGGAAAACAGTTTGATGGTTTGTCAAAAAGTTAAACACAGAATTGCCGTAAGATTCGGCAATTCCACTCCTAGATACATACCCAAAAGAACTGAAAGTAGGGACTCACATTGTGAGTTGTATGCTGATGCTCACTGCAGCATTTTTCTAGCCAACAGGTGACAACAACCCAAGTGTCCATCCATAAACAGATGAACACACACACATGTGGGCATACCCACTGCAATATTATTCAGCCATAAAAAGAATGAGGGCTTCCCTGGTAGCTCAGTGGTTAAGAATCCGCCTGCTGGGATTCCCTGGTGGCGCAGTGGTTGAGAGTCCACCTGCCGATGCAGGGGACACGGGTTCGTGTCCCGGTCCGGGAAGATCCCACATGCCGCAGAGCGGCTGGGCCCGTGAGCCATGGCCGCTGAGCCTGCGCGTCCGGAGCCTGTGCTCCGCAATGGGAGAGGCCACAACAGTGAGAGGCCCACATAACGCAAAAAAAAAAAAAAAAAAAAAAAGAATCCGCCTGCCAATGCAGGGGATACGGGTTCGAGCCCCGGTCCGGGAAGATCCCACATGCCGTGGAGCAATGAAGCCCGAGCACCACAACTACTAAGCCTGTGCTCTAGAGCCCGCAAGCCACGACTACTCAGCCTACATGCCGCAACGACTGAAGCCCAAACACCTACAGCCCATACTCTGCAACAAGAGAACCCACCACAATGAGAAGCCCACGCACCGCAACGAAGAGCAGCCCCCACTCGCCGCAACTAGAGAAAGCCCGCACGCAGCAACGAAGACCCAACACAGCCCCCCCAAAATAAAAGTAAATAAATTTATAAAAAAAAGAATGAAATTCTGATATATGCCACCGTATGAATGAACTTTGAAAACACTATGCTAAATGAAACAATTCAGACATAAAAGGACAAGGATTGTATGATTCCACTTATTTGAAATATCAAGAATAGGCAAATTCATAGAAACAGAAAGTAGATGAAAGGTTACCAGGGGTTGTAGGGAGGGGGCAATGGAGAGTTATTGCTTAACAGTTACAGAGTTCTGTTTGGGATGATGAAAAGTTTTGGAAATAGTGGATACTGTTGCCCAACACTGTATATATAATTAATGCCATTGAACTGTACACTTAAAAATGGATATAATGGCAAATTTTGTTATATTTTACCATGATTTTTTGAAAATTCAGTTAATAAAATGAAAAAAAATCACTGAAAACTACGAATCACTGCTAACTTTTATTTTGTATTCAAGGACACAGTTAACCAGGAGAAGAGGGTTCTTTGCTCTGTCAAATAAATATATTTAAAAGCTAGCAAACATCAGAGCAGATTTAAGTGTCAAGTCTTAAGAGACTGGGGGAAAATTACTAATAGTTATTTACAGCTATACAAAGTTAACATATTGCAAGGGAAACATAATATAAATATATTCAAAGGTTTCATTTCCAATACTTGACATTTCAAATTTTGAAAACATTAAAATTATTGTCAAACAAAACTCAGACCACATTAGCAATGATTTAAAAAAGGGAGCAATTTAATCATTATAATACAGAGTGCTTTAAGAAGTTTTTAAACGTGTAAAAGAAAGAACAGTTTAGTGCATTAAATCGTTACTGTCTTTACATTGCTTCTCTTAAAAAAAGTTAACAGTAGTATGAAAAAGCCACCCACAAAGCCAGCTGTTTGAATGAAGAAATAAGCTAAATTGCAGCATTTTGGAATTACTAATAAAGCTATAGTTAAAAAATGAAAAGTTTATAAAAATGAAAGCAGCATGCATAGTCAAGGCTTTTTCATAACATTTTCATTAGATGACAAACATTTAGGTAAAAACAAGAGCTTAATACTTATTATTCATTAAATTAGATAAAATAAACTGGCCAAGCCCACTACATCTGGTCATTCAGAAAAACATTTTAAAATCCAAAGCTAATGAAACTGAACATTTCTTCTATGAAGAAAGCACATTTTGAAAAATGGTCCTGTAGTCACAAAGGAAAGGGTCCTTCTCAACACGAATGAACAGCACCGGTCTTTACAAAGTTTGAGTTAGGAGGAACTTTCAGTCTCCTGAAATGGCAACAGTTAACAGTGAACACTGCCATGTTCATAAGTGAAAAGCTAAGTTTTAACTCATTCTGATCAGTTCAGAATTTTTTTCTTTATTCATTGAAGTTGTTACACAAAGTAGAATTTCACCAAAAGATAATTCTTGATAATTCTGATCTGACACCTGTACAAAATTTCTGATTTCTATACGATTGTAAGAAAACACTAAGTTAATATTTACTACATGGTTCCTTTTCACATTTTTGGTACAATATTTATTTCAGAGTTTCACCCTATCCAAATTCTTATGCCAGTTTCTTTCCCTTCTTCAGTACTGATTATGTTCGGTTTAAGAAAAAGCTAATTCAGTTTCTAATGAAAAAAAGTAACAGAGTATTACAAGTAATAATAGTGGTATCCATGAATGTGTTCAATGAAAGATTCAATCGTTAAGCGCCAACGGTACCACAAAACCTTCTTGCTCCAATATGTCCACAGCCTGTTTTTCACTTACGTTGAAATTACATAAACCCATGCACAATTCCTTAATCTTAGTGCAGGGCCTGAGAAATGAGACATAGAAATAAATCAGATTTTTCTTTTTCCTGCTTCAAACAAGTTTTACTCTGTAAAATGTTTGGTCACTCAAAGCTATAATCTTAATTAATCATATATCAAAGAATACAGGCAATAAGGCCCATCTTATGAGACATACAGTATTAAGCTGAACAGAATATGAGGACAAGTTCTAGTGGTCATTAAACCCCCTCAGAAAGTCTAAGAATCAGAATGTCTCCATCATATCAGAATAAAAATGCACTGCATTGAAATGTGACTTCTTACAACTTGTTTTAATTAGTGTCCTGTGGGCGCTGCAAGACTTCTGCCATCTGCAGCAGTTTAACATTGACACAACATTGAGTCCCACTGTTTTTGGGTATTGGATC
Organism: Mesoplodon mirus; assembly: GCF_964341445.2. Lineage (NCBI taxonomy): Eukaryota > Metazoa > Chordata > Mammalia > Artiodactyla > Ziphiidae > Mesoplodon > Mesoplodon mirus. Next base: position 15,775,536 of record NC_138992.1, on the reverse strand, counting down.
CTATTTTTTGAGATTGTGTATGCCCCCAAACGTTTTCAGTGTCATCAAAGATTGAGCCCATTCACAGTAAACCAGACATCTGGAGTTGAAGAATTGATTCTCCTCCAACGTTTTAGGCAGCTATAAAAGAAAAACATAATAAAAAACTAAAATTTTAAAGATAACCATATTTTAACACTTACCACTTTTAGAAACAAAAACGATTAAAATACATCCTCTGTATTCTCTTATTAATCCTGAGATCACTTGCCATATGTATCTTGTGTAATGCAGATTTTGTGTGCAACTCCAGTGTATATGTTCTGCATATACCAGATTTGCTTATAGACATTTTTTACCTACATGTAATAATTTATAAAAAAATATTAGTAGGAAGTATATATTTAATTGTATTCATAATAGACTATGAAATCTAAAGACTTGTATTTTTTTCTATTTATATACGGGGCTAGCTTGTGCAAAAGACATATGTGTTTATCACTTTTTTGCAGTAACTATTTTGGAAAGGTTTTGGTTACTTTTTTTTGGTAAATTAAACCATATCTAAATGAAGAAGTAACTGTTTAGAGGAAATTCACGGTGAATCCCTTTATAAGATGAAAAATTATTTTGTTAACTTGCTAATTAATGGGTATCACAATTTTAGACTTTTGCATATTTTAAAATTAGAGCATGCCAATATAGGTACCACAAAAGTACATGTATAACATATACGATACAATTTTTTAAAAACCATGCATGGCTTTGTGTGAATCTTCTGACCCTAGTGTCCATTAGTGTATTGATATATAACTTACGAATTACCCACACAAACTTAAAGTAAGGTCAAACTAAGCTGTACAACAAAGTTCACATTATTTTTAGAATGAGATTACAACTTTCTCCAAAATCACTGCAGAGGTTACTACAACAACGACAACAAGTCACTGCAGCAACAAATTTGTTGATTCAGTCTTGGCCGAGTGCACATTCTTGTGTTTAGTAACAACAACAAAAAAAGCTGGTAAAAAATATTTTCTGCATCTGGGTCGGAAGAAAGCCTGTCCTGAAGATTTCTGACATAAGGAAATGGAGGGCTGCATTTCAGGATAAAGCCGCACAAGACTGTTTAACTTCTTGTGACTCACAAGGATACATTATGCTCTATAACCTGGAGTGAGATTCATTCTAAAATAGGTGTATTTTTAGTCTCATCTGTTTTTCTGCCTGAAAAATAAAAAACCTGTTAATGAAAAGAATATCTGGAAAAAAAGAATATCTTGCTTACTGCCAAGCAATAAGAATGGTGCCTGGTACATATTAAGCTCTCTATAAATAATTGTTAAAACAAAATAAATAAAACCAGGGAGGAAGGCATGGGGGAATTAAAGAAATTCTGTGCAGAATAAGAGAGCATAAAAGTAGCAGATGGGATAGGGATGCAAAAAGCTATGGAAGTAAGTATAATAAGTATGCTCACATGATGAGGGTCTAAGCCTCTTTTCCTCCCCTGCTGTTTCAGAACACTGCAGTGATTTCTGACAACAAGGTGCTTTTGGACTACTGATGGACAGATACAAACACTTCATGACAACTGCACTGTTTTTAAAAAAAGTACAGTCTTATCCTAGAACACTCCAAAACAGAGAGTAGAAAAGAAGCAAACTATGCTACTGAATTCCAAAAGTATTAAGAATTCAAGTTCTAACTCCAAATCAGGTATCTGGATTTGCAACTACAGTGAAATTTTAATTAATCCAATCTATAAAAGAATTAAGAGTTAAGGAACATGCCAAACCTTTCAAATTTAAAGCATATATACTTGCAGTTTAATGCCTACAGAGAGAGATTTTTAACTTAATAATGTGTTTCTGCTGGTAGCAGGTTTGTTTTATATCAAATAAGGAAAAGACATTTTAGGCAATTGAGTTAATTTAATATAAAATCTGTTATTTACCACTGATCCCTAAAACAGAAATAATTTATATCACAGCTTTCAAAGGCAGATGCCACCTAAGCAAACATGAATTTATATATCACTTAAAACAGACCTTTGGCTTTTAATAGAAAAAAATTTGAATAATTTTAATACTTAAAGCATTTTAAACTCTAGTTAAAAATCTAATAGTTTGGGGGGCAATACAATGAATAAAGAAAGAGAGAGAGCCATTTTCACCTAGTTTCCTAAAACTGAGCAATCTTCACCCCTGTGGTAAGTCTTTCCTTCGGTATACTTTTCCCCTTCTTTTTATTTTCGTTTTTGAATTCTTTCCTTAAACAGGCAAAAAATGAAGCTTTAGTGAAGGAGGGTTGCAAGAAATACATTTTAGTTATCTTTAGTATGTGTGAATCCCCAACCCGCCCACCAGTCTTCCTTCTTAGAGAATGGGTAACTTTCCCTTAAAACAAAGTAAAGAACATTTCACATAAAAAATAATTAAGGCAACATTAAACTCTACATAATAAACATAACCATCACAAGAATCAGACTGCACATGATAATCGTATCTCTTGGCTATACTCATGGCACCTAGTCCTCTTATGAGGCGTAAGAGAAACTATTTTAGAAAAAAATCCGTCAAAAGTGACGATGACAAATACGAGGTGACTGTGCTAAATGTATGTGGTTGGTGAATGCACACGCAGCTTAACAACTTACATTTCAGTCATCTGATTTAGAAAGCTTCCGCTTCACATGTCGTGGGGGTTCCCAAGTGTCACTGTCATCTGTTTCTTCTTCATCTTCTTCCTGATCATCAATAACTTCATCTTCCTCCTCATTCTCCTCAAATAATTCTATACCTAACTCTGATCTTCTCTGTCTTTCAGCAAACCATTCTCTGACCTGCTCGTAGCCCATATGTGATTTGTTAACAAGTTCATCGAGGTCCTGCTCGTTAAGAAATTTGTGCTTCAGGTAATAGTCCTTCAGTATTGCAGTTCCAGTTTTGAATTTGATGAGGGACGGCCCCCTGTCCCAGTTGTTCATTCTCTTGCTTCCTCTGGGCCGCCCGCGAGGTCTTCCTCTTCCCCTTCCTTTGGGTCTCCCTCTCCCCCGTTTCCTAAGAGAAGACAGACCGTTCATACTGCTTGAATTGGCGCTTTGATAGTAGTAGTACCATTTTAAGTTTCCATTTTTCCAAGCATAACGGGTGTCCCCAAACCAACTAACTATGTCTGTTCTAGCAAGCCCGCTTTCTTCAGCCAACTTGTCATACTCTTCTGGCGACGGCCACTGTGTTCGGACAAACGCGCTTTTAAGCATGTGCAACTGCTCGGGTGTTTTTTTACATATTTTGCCCGTACTCCCTGACTTAGGTGCACTAGACTCATCTCCAGGAGAAGTTTCTCCAGTTTCTTCTTTGGAACTACCTGCATTGCTTTCCTCTATTTCTCCTTTCTCTTCCTTTAAAGCTTTTGATTTCTTCCTCTCTGTAAACCAAGCATCAATTTCCCTTCTGGTAAGTTTGGTTTGCGCTCTTAACCTATTTAATTCTTCTTCTGTAAGTACGGAGCTGTTGAGAAAACTCGCCTGTAGGGCACGAAGCTGCTCTGCCGTCTTCTCTTTAAACTTTTGGGGAGTAAAGTCTGGAAAAGGATTCCAGGATTGTTTCTGCTGTGAAGTGACAACACTTGGGGATTCCGTGGTTTCATCACTGGAGTCTATGATAATAGTGGCGGAGGAATCATTGTTGAGATGTAAGCACTGATTACTCTTCGAATTTCTCTGGTTGTACCTTGTGTCACTAAACCATTTTTTAATCTCTCCTTTTGTCAGCCCTGTGATTTTCATAAGTCTGATAATTTCGGAATCGTGGGGAAACTGATTCTTTAGGTAACTAACTTTTAATTCTGCCAGTTGCTCTTTAGTCTTTTTTGCCCGAACGCCAAACGCATCAGGGTTCGCCACTGCAGTCTCATTTTTTACAAGCTGAGAGGATGGGGCTCCTGCTGCTGCTGGCTTGGTCTCTGCAGTAGGCTGAGCGGCCGGGAGCTGACTTTTCTGTGCGTTTGTTTGATTTGGAACCCCTGCCACTGTCAAGGCTATAGGTGCTGCTACTGGCAAGGTATTCGTGCCAGCCACTTGGGTAAGGACCAGACCCGGCTGGCCAACTATTTGGCATGTCTGTAAGATGGATGGTAAACCATTACTCCCTGTGGAAATGTGGGCGGGGATGACAGTTATGGTCTGAGGCACAGTGTGCACTGTTCCGTTGGATTGTTTTCTCCTCGCGTCCTCTACTTCCTCGGGAGTCCAGCTGACACCATGTTTTAGACGTTGGGCTGAAAACCATATCTTGATCTGTTCCTCTGTATATTTTGCTTGGGCAGAAAGAACAGTAATTTCTGACATTGTTGGATAAGGGAATTTGTTGTAGGTGTTAAGCAAAAGGGGGTTGTTATCCAATGCAGCATTGTAAGTAGGAATGCTATTAACAGGGATGAGGACTTTGGGGATCAAATTGGAATTCTGCTGAGCTGATACAGCAGTGATAACCTGTGCTAACCCAGGAAGAACTGCTGCCGGGGTCACAACTGTGCTGGCAGTATTTGGATGTATTCTGTTTACAATGGAAGTACTCGTATTTGATTCAGAAGCTGAAGAACTTGGATTTTCCACAGTTCCTTCACGGTCTGGTTTGATTTCATTCTCTTTCTCTTCCGGAACGTCCTCAACTGAATTATGATGAACTGTAATCCGTTTGTTCTCCACTTTATTCTTCATCATTTTCATGATAGGAGTTTTACTGATAGATATTCCCAAAGAAGAAACTTCTGTCGATTCAGCTTGCTCTGAATTCTCCTCTTTAACAAAACTACCATCAAAAGTCAGATCATTTATTGTTTGTTCAAAGATTGTCTGGTTATTTCGTTTCACCATCGTCAACTTGAAATTTTCTTCTCCTGGGTGATATTTCAGATTATGCTCAGAAAGTGCATCATACCTTTTGGTAAGAAAATTGCATTCGACACAAACATAGGATGAGTTTAGCACTACATTGGGATGTTCTGAATCCACATGAAAAGTAAACATATTTAGATCTGGAGTTTGAAAAGTACAATATTTACATTCATAGCCACCTTCAACTTTTTTATTTTGCTGATTGTCAGAGTCCACGGATTCATGAACTTCTTCATCACTTGAGATACTCTCTGCTCTGGTGTTTTCTACAGGTGTAAGTACAGGAGGACCTTCATCCAAATCTGATATCAACTCGAGGTCTGGATCCTGTTCACTGGCAAGGACCATGCAGGGTGTTGTGGATTTTCGCCTGCTTGCCATTCTGATGTTATGGGGGAAATCTCAGTGGTGATTAAAAAGCATTGGGGCTTAAAACTGTTCAGTATTCTTCATTTGAAAACAATGGCTTTTGGTTCTTCAAGTCTGTCTTTGTGCTCAACAAGTCTCATTAGCAGCTTTTTCATGGTGCTATCAAGTAAAGAGCTTATGGTTGGCAAATAAAATACTGCTGAACTGCTGAAATTTTTGAAGCACAACTCCAATCACCTACATTAAGATAAATTAAAAAATGTTTTTAAATGAGTGATTAGATCTATTAAGCAAATTACAGTTATATTTCACTTACATGAAGTTGTTGGAGAGCTCAGTTATAAAGATGTAGAATAAGACCAGACCAGGAAAAAAGTCCTCTAAGGGTCAAAATAGATGTCTCCAAGCCAACTCACTGAAGGTCATGTACTGTACCTCATGGGTCAGCCCACGGGCTTGTTTATTTGGATTTTTCAGCTAGCCAGCTATATATTGGAAGGGAAGGGGGAAAAAGAGTCTGCTTCGGCAGGCATACTAATATCAATGTGAAATGATCACCTGTTAACAGGGGAGGAACTTTAAAACTATAAAAGCAGCCACAGATACTCAAGACTATGACCACTAAGTGTATAAGAAATTCAATCCATCAGTTATGGCTGCTTCTTCCTCCTGGTCTGTCTTATCCCAAAAGCATGCCCAAGTATGGCAAAAGCAACAAAGGCAGAATATAAATGATCAAAGTTTCAGAAACATTATCTTAATCATTCTCCACAATGCTATCAAAATTGGTAAAACATATCTAATCATATCAGTCTCCTCACTTAAAGCTTATGATGGGTCCCCAGTGCTTAAAGAATGAAGTTCAAACTCCTTAAGCCACAGGTAGTTCCCTTCACATCCTGGCTGCAACCTTAATTTCCTACCATCTCCCTCCTGACTCCTATTTCTGTATGTTTTAGGCACAGAGCGAAAACGATTGCTATTCTAGGGACTCTCAGTGCAGGCCACTCCTTGTGCCAGGACACTTGTTTGTGCGCTGGGTGTGATGAGCTCTCTATAGATCTGCCTGATAGATCACCTTCTCCCCTTAGCTGGGCCCAACCTCCTCCCCGGTTTATTTCTAGTCTAGCACTTACCATATTGTACCAGAGGAATGTTACACTTCTGTCCCGAAACCTCCAGTTTCCTTATTCATTTTTTCCTTCTTTTTTAAAGTAATAGCTTTTGTGAGATATAGCAAAGCTCCTGAAAGTCTGGATGGAGGCAATTTCCTTTATGTCTTCAATCTAAGCTCTCCCAGCTGAGCTATCTTGGCTGACTTCTCACACATTTCTATATCTCCTTTTGCATACAGAAGCCTGGAAGTAGAGACTCACTAAATGCTTATGAACCTGAACTAGGGAGTTCCCTGGTGGTCTAGTGGTTAGGATTCAGCGCTTTCACTGTTGTGCCCTGGGGTTCAATCCCTGGTGGGGGAACTAAGATCCACCCCCCACCACACACACAAAACTACTTCCAACCCGAACTAGAATGAATAGAAAAACACAGGGAGATCAGCTCGGTGCTTTGTGACCACCTGGAGGGGTGGGATGGGGAGGGTGGGAGGGAGGGAGATGCATGAGGGAAGGGATGTGGGAACAGATGTATATGTATGACTGATTCACTTTGTTATAAAGCAGAAACTAATTAAAAAAAAAAAAAGAAAAACGGGGCTTCCCTGGTGGCGCAGTGGTTGACAGTCCGCCTGCCGATGCAGGGGACACGAGTTCGTGCCCCGGTCCGGGAAGATCCCACATGCCGCGGAGCGGCTGGGCCCGTGAGCCATGGCCGCTGAGCCTGCGCATCCGGAGCCTGTGCTCCGCAACGGGAGAGACCACAACAGTGAGAGGCCCGCGTACCGCCAAAAAAAAAAAAAAAAAGAGTCCTGTAAAATTCAAAATGCCCTAAGGGCATCACCATGGAAAACGTAGCTGAAATTCACAAGAATGACCTTGAATCATCAAGAAAAAGTGAATTATGTTCATACAAATACATTTTAATACTTTTGCACCCAAAATAGTTAAAATACAATTTTGATGCTAAATCAAAGTTGGTGTGCTTCTAAATTCTAAACCAAATGAAAATGAATACAATAAGTGGTATCACTTATTTTGTACCACAAATTGGAACTATTTTTATTTACCAGCGTAATCCTTGTCCTAGCTGAACTGAGGAGAAAAAGTTTATTTCAAAGATTATAGCAAAACTAGGTCTCCACGACTCAGTAGAGGGAGAAACATTTTTAGGAAACAGAGCTGTCCAAAGGGAGAATGTCCTGCCTTTGAAGGTGGTAAGATCCTCCTCACTGGGATTATTCAAATATATACTACATATCCATTTGATGGATCCAAGCAACAGGTGGGAAGTGGGACCGAAAGTCAGACTAAATGTCCTGATTTCCCATATTACAAAATAAAGAGCATCAGCTTAGTAATAATAATGGTATCAACAGTCCAAACCCCACTCTCAAAAGTGTCAGTGTTTTTTTTCTATAAAAAATCTTTGATTTCTAAGGGAACATAAAGAAATCACTGAAATTTTAAATGATTTCTTAACTAAATGTTATAAACTAAGATAATACCATCTCTCCTACTCAATTCAATAGGGAACACCACTGTTTTGATCATTTTTTCCTCATTAGAAACAGGGAATTTCTCAAATAAGACTTTAAGCAGAAGAGTAACCAATGAGCAGCACCCACATTTTTGACAGTGAAGGAGAATTGCTGAAAGGCAGGGGAGTAAGCTATTTTGTGACTGTTATTCTCATAGAATCTTAGATTATATTTAGTTAGGGTATATTAACAGCCAGAAGTCAAAGATAGAGGGGTTTTTCTTGAAACTACATTTCCTGAAAATGGTGGTTTTCAAACTTTTTGTTGTAAGCAGGAGAGCCCTTTCTTCAAACAAAATTCTATGAGAAGCCCAAGTGCAAAACTGATTAAAGAATATAGCCACTGGTCGGAGAAGTATAGAAGCTAAACTACTTCCTGACCCCATCCCATGGACCCCCACAATCCCTACTTCCACCTCTGATGGGTTCTGAGATGCGTCTGAAGCCTTTGTCCTAAAAACGTAAATACTTTCATCAAAAATCCTCAGCTTGCCAGTGCTAAGTGAAATGTGAACGCTAAAGTGAATTTAATGTGTACTTTCAGGTTGTTTCACTCTAAAAGGCAGGCCTGGAGCGCCCAAGAGTAGAACAGAGTAACCCATACTAATAAAAAGATACGGAAGAGAAACTTGAGGAGCTCAGATCCCTTTATTATTCTGGTTCTCTAGCTCTTGGGTTAAACTTCTTTCTTTTTATCCTATCTAGCATAAAAATAGTAATATGCTATGAAATTATTACTTTTCCTTATAGTTCACTAGCTCAGGATGGTCAGTTTGTAAGAACTGAAACAGATATAAAAATTTAAAAGCTTAAATATTTTTTGCTAAAGTCATGAAAATTACAAAAATTCATGTATTATTATCTAATGATATATACACACAATTGTGCTTTTTCCTTTGAAAGCACTGGTCTTTGAAAGGAATTTGAAAATTTAAAATTATAAATTAAATTTATTTAAATTAAATATTTTAAATTAAATGTATAATTTTAAAATTATAATTAAATTTAAATAAGCTACTTAAAAGAAAGGCTTAAGGGCTTCCCTGGTGGCGCAGTGGTTGGGAGTCCGCCTGCCGATGCAGGGGACACGGGTTCGTGCCCCGGTCCAGGAAGATCCCACATACCACGGAGCGGCTGGGCCCGTGAGCCATGGCTGCTGAGCCTGCGTGTCCAGAGCCTGTGCTCCGCAACGGGGGAGGCCACAGCAGTGAGAGGCCTGCGTACCGCAAAAAAAAAAAAAAAAAAAAAGGCTTAAAAAAAATCTTCAGTAATGCAAAAGACTAAAAATCTGATTATTTTCAGTAGCCTAGGTTGCCTCAACCTGGATTACTTCTATACTCAACTACATAGACCTGAGAAATACTCTTTCCTCTTCACTTCTAAAACTGTTTGCTCACATTTTGCTAACAAAACCAGAGTCAATATATTATTTAACATATTTCCAAAGGGAGACTAAGAGTTCCCAAAAGAGCCTCAAGATTTGGTCCAATGGCTCAATTCTATTATTATGATATAACCTAAAAATAAATCAAAGCACAAACAAGGGCATCCTCGTGGTCCTTATTATAAAGTCATGATCTGGGGGAGAAGCAGGGACCTCAGTACAATCGTCCCATTTTTTATGGAAGAAGAAACCCAGGCCCAGGGGGATAAGTTCACAGAGGCTTTGTGGTATAGGGTAAAACCACAGGTTTTAGAGTCTCCTCTGTCACTTAGTAGTTAGGTGACTGGAAAAGTTACCCAATATCAACCTCATATCAACCTCAGTTTTCTCACCTATAAAACCAAAATTCTTCAGTTCAACAAATCCACTGAACAACTATTTGTTGAAGGTCAACCACGTGCCAGGCACTGTGTTGGGCACTTGGATTACAGCAGTGACCAGGACAAATCATCTCTGGTCTGCCAGGTTCTAGCAGTTGAGCAAGGAAAACAGGCAGTAAACAATTACTTAGACTAACTATGATCAATGTAATGAGAGAGGAAGTATCGGGAACTATATAAGCACATTACAGGAGGCTTCTAGAAAAGAAGCAGAGAAGGCTGCCCTGGAGAAAATAAGAATACTGGTATCCTACCTCAGAGGCTGATCAAATAAAAATGCTTCACACACTCTGATATACAGTAGGTGCCTAATTAATGCTTTTTTCCCAGTCCCTGAAAAATTCTTTTGGGAATGAATAAATACCATTTATTTACTATTATTCTCTTTCTTTCTATCTCTCAAGCAACATAATCAGCTGACAAGGCACACAAGTTGAACGCAAAAGCAAAAGGGGTTAAAAATACAGAATAAGAATTTCCATGGTGTGGTTTCAATTCATCTCCTTTCGTCATTACAGTGCAGTGGAGCTGAGACAGGAAAACTGCCATATAGAAATTGCTATTAGCTGACAGGCATCTCATCCTCCCTTTGAAAGTCAACTCAAAGAAGCTTAAAATCAATTTGTGGAAGCTTGCACTATTTACCTATAAAAGAGGGTTACAGTTTAGTTGCACAACTGAGGAGCTAGGTGGCTTTGCAGTTAAAACATAATTAAAGTGAAGTCTGCCAATAAAAGAAAACATTATGCTATAAATGCATCCAGCACTATAAATATAATTATGTTTGAATGCTATTTTCAGTTAATCTTTCAGTAGATAAATACGTTAAAAAAATAAATGATCAAATCCATTACACTGCCATTAAAAGTGATATTCAAAAAAGTCATTAAGGAATATGGTAAAGTATCCATTTACTGTTAAATTTTTAAAAATCAGAACAAAATTTGTATATTGATTATAAAATAACTATGGGAAATATGTATGCATGTGGACAAAGGCTAGATGAGAACATAAAAAATGAAATTTTCACATGAGATTATGGGTGAAATTTTTTTATGTGTGGTATTTACAAGTTTTCTTTAATATTGTTATGACATTGCTTTACTGTAAATACAACAAACAATAGTTTCAAGGCCTTAAAACTGCAAATAGACTAAAATATTCCTATGGTCATTTGTCTCAAGCTGGAAACAAAGTTTACTTTCTATTTTTAAAGCAAAAACATGTGCTACATAAAGGTTTTTTCAGGAGGAAGAAGAATCTGAGTATGTACAGCATTCAGGGGTATTCCAGACATCTTTGGGGACTGCTGCTCCACGGTAGAGAAGTTAGACTGGTTCTAAGAGCCCGCAAGACCACACATAATCTCCAGGGTGTAGATCTAGGCCAAGCCAATTTCCATGGTTCTATCTGCGCACTGGTTCTTCTCCTGAGGGGAGGGTGCTCCTTAACCAATTCATGATTCTTAGCTCATGAAAATAATTACATGAAATTTTCTCTGCAGAAAAGCATTTAGTGAAAGCAAAATTTATTTCATCACAGAATAAAAATCTGGAGCAGTTCTAAACGTAGTTCTTCTTACATGGTCAGAGAGAATGTCTGTTTAGCTCTCCACTATATTCCCAGGGCCAAATACAGTGCCTATTAAGGCCCCAATAATACTTGCTGGGGAAAAAAAAAGCTTTAAAATATATGTGTATTGTGTATTATAACGTACATTCTACTTCATTAAGCACTCATTTATAGAGGCGCTGTAAAGAACACCTGTGCTCGCTTTACAGTACTTTCACTGGTAAAACCCTTACTAATAAAATTACCTTAGTCACTAGAATATGAAAACATGCTCAAATATAAAACACTTTATTTATTAAAACATAGCAATGGATATTCAACAAATATTTACCAATATCTATAATTCTACCAAAACAAATCAGTTTTATGTGTGAATAGTGTATATCTAAATTTGTAGACTATATAAAAATGAAACAAGGATGATAAATTCATTCAAAGAATTAGTCCTGCAGTAGAATTCAGAAGAAAAGGCACAGTTCTTATAAAGATAGCAAATACAAATTTGAACTTAGAATCATTATTTCTCTATAAGAGAAAACTATATTTTAATGATATTCTATATTTTTAAAGAGATTTAAAAACAGGTTCTCAATGTAATATACTATAAAGAGTTAGTGGATTGTTTCAAATTCTATGCTTAGCGCTAAAAAAAAAGTCTAAAAAGTTTTATAACTAAGTAGGTCCATAGCTACACGGAATTTCCAAGCCTCTATTTTTCTGGCTGTCTTGTACTTTAAATTAAATGATTAACAGTTTATTGGCCTAGTTAGCCACAAAGGCATGTGATTTTGGTAAGATGTTATGCGAATAAAAAAAAACTTTGTTTTTAGGCCAATTCTGGGTCAAATAAGAACATTTAGAAGATAACTATGATTTTTAAGTACTGTGTTAGTTTTGACCGAGTACCAACTAAGTAAAACTGTTCTTAGGACAACTAAAATATACAAACTAAGAATCCTTTGAAATGTGTATTTATACCTATACTGAGAACTCTTAGGACTCTGTATTCTATTTAGTTTCACTTCTCCCTCTCTGAGTCAGAGTTCTGTTTAGCCAGCTGAAAATACTTATTTTTACATGTTTGTATTCAAACTAAAAGTTACAAATCCACCAAAATCACAGAATGCCTGAAATCATAGTAGGAACAAGGAATAATGGACTCAAATGAAAACAAAGGCATCCACCATGGTTTTTAAAAAAAAGGTGGCCAAGAGGATACTTTTTTAATTACAAAATTTTTCTTTGGTCTTTACACACTTGAGGCGTTTTTCAAAGCTAAAATATAAAAATATTTAGAAACAAGAGTCAAGTTCTCAAAAAAAAATTAAATGAGCAATTTGTCAACCCAAATTTGTACCCACAACAAACGTTTGTAAAAATTACTGTAACCTAGAATTAGTACCTAAGAGATAAATCTCAAGAAAATTGCCAAAATGGTCTCAAGATAATAAAAATTCAAGTATCAAGGTGAATACAGACGGGAGTGAATGTGATCCAAGTAATAGCATCTAAGAAACTGTGGCCAAAGATTGTCTAATTTCAGAAGATCCCTTTGCTAATGCTAATTAAGGCTTAAAGGGTTAGAAACTCTATCCTCTCTACCTGTTTTTTTTCTATCGGAGAAAGCCAACTTTAACGCTGCTAAAGATTAAAAGAAGAAGCTAAGCTGGACAGATTTCTCCTGGTAAGCTCTGACCCCAGATTTGAGGAGTGAAATGTCTTTTTGAATGGTCTCTAGGACACTAACATCCTGGTGTTCTACCTTCTGCTGGCATGTAGGTTGGTATGTAGTGATATACAAACTAGCCCTATAATGAAATCTCCTGTCTTTATTATTCAAGTTTGTGAATAGGATCCAAAAGTAATTTTCGGCTGAAAATAATTTTCCCCTACTTTTCTCAAGGAAGTGTATTAAATCTTTCACAGACAATCTAACACAGGAATGCTATTCTTGATTCTAAGTGAGATTATCATTGAAAGGCTGAAAAGCCATTCATCTGTCCATTATCTTCCCCATTTATAAAATAAAGTAAATGTTACCTATTTCACTCAGGATATAATCATTCAATTTTTAAAAATACTTTGAAGGGGGCTTCCCTGGTGGCGCAGTAGTTAAGAATCCGCCTGCCAATGCAGGGGACACGGGTTCGAGCCCTGGTCCAGGAAGATCTCACATGCCGCGGAGCAACTAAGCCCGTGCACAACAACTACTGAGCCTGCGCTCTAGAGCCCGCAAGCCACAACTACTGAGCCTGCGTGCTACAACTACTGAAGCCCGCGCGCCTAGAGCCTGTGCTCTGCAACAAGAGAAGCCACTGCAATGAGAAGCCCGCGCAGAGCAATGAAGAGTAGCCCCTGCTCGCCGCAACTAGAGAAAGCCCACGCGGAGCAACCGAGACCCAAAGCAGCCAAAAATAAATAAATAAAATTAATTAATTAATTTAAAAAATGCTTTGAAGGATAATAGTAATTAGTATTGGTAATGTCAACTTGTAAGAACACAAAAAATGAAAGTGAACCACCACATTAATGATTATGGAATCTTTCCTAGTACTTTCTGGAATCATATACAATAACAATTGGACTAAATAAATATTTCCAACAGTATAGTATGTAATCTAATGCTTCTTATAAAAGCCAACTTACATCAGGTAAATAAAATATAAAAGTAATTAAGTACAAATATATTCAAATATTTAAATAGTGGTATGCTTAACCTAAATCAAAGTATTTAATTATTAACATCTTAAATTTTATAATTGTAATTAACTATTATTAGAGGACTGTATACTGAAAACATATTTTCAGAAGTTGTTCTTGTAAGTCTTGAAGCATTTTTCTGGATATAGGCAAAAGAAGAGTAAAATTTCTAGATCAATTTCCCCACAGAAAAGGTCTCTACCCTCATGACCTTCATTTGCCTGGTTCACCACTATTACCACAGCACCTGGTACAGTGCCTGATACACAGTGGATGTCAGCAAATGTATCGAATAGATTGAAAAATAAATTCTAAGTATACCACATAGATTTATTATGAAGTGTGATGCTGTTTCCTTTGAAATTAAAGCAGACAATACTTCTATATTTTTTCAAGTTTGAAAGTACATTTCTAAAAAAAGAGTTAAGAATATATCTGCTGCTTTTTTAAGAAAAGCTTTTAAAACTTTAGCCAAATATAGTATCACTATATTAAGTGAGCACATTCAGTATCTGAGTTTTTACCAAAATGATCAAACACATACTTGCCATAGCTTCCTCCGCATTCTGTTCTTTGACACAGAAGGGTGTCCCCTCAAATTAGGAGATGTTTAGCTCAGGCCATCATTACCAACAGGTCCAAAGTACCTATCTGCCATCTCCTACAAAAAAAGTAATATCACTTTATTATTCTAGATACGATTCAGTCTTATTCGGAAACTTTAAGCTTATGCCTTGGCTTTTTAAAAATAAATGTAATTTTTAAAAAATTTCATTTCCTCACAGAACTTTTAAAAGAATCATCGAAATGCCAAACTCAATCTTAGTAAGAAATTCAAAACTGAAAACTACACTTCAAAATATCTTTATATTTTATAAAACAACCAAGTCATTATTGTACTATTTTCAATAAAAGTTTTCAAAAGGTGAATATATGCAGTCTATAATATGAAAGATGAGATGAAGAAACTGGGGATTGTAAAAAATTAGTATACAAAAGTTACGACAGACAACTTAGTTAAACTAAAAGTTGGGAGGAGGTGTGTGTTTGTATGTTTACATGTAAGCCTAGTGATATTTGTACCCTAATTTACTATGTATTAATTGGAACGAAGTGGATCATTAATGCTGGGGACATGCCAATACTACTTAAATAAATTAGTGGTATTCTACCCCTAAACATATGGTATATCTAATAGAATGACTGGTGGTTATTTCATTTTTGCAAGAAAGCTACTACTAAATGGTTTTTCAATCAGTGCATTGTGAAGCATTAGATAGTACAAAATCAAGCAAACTGAAAATTCTCTGAAAACTCAGATTTGTGTCTAAAAATGTTGTGGTATATTACTCACAGTTGTTAAACAAGTCAGGAAAATTAAGTAAAAACTATAATTGTTTGTCTTATTAAATAAAAGTAAATAATGCTTTTGAAGGGTTGAAGCATTTTTATTATTGTTCTTTAAGCACTGAAACTCTGAAAACCATAGTGAATGAATATTAAGGAAGATGATTTCCCTCAGTACCTTATCCTTTGATTCCTGCTATTATTACATACAACTTTAGGAAGAAGTTTGTTAAAACTTGGCTGGGAACTTCCCTGGTGGCGCAGTGGTTAAGAATCCGCCTGCCAATGCAGGGGACACGGGCTTGATCCCTGGTCCGGCAGGATCCCACATGCCGTGGAGCAACTAAGCCCGTGCGCCAAAACTACTGAGCCTGTGCTCTAGAGCCTGCGAGCCACAACTACTGAGCCCACGTGCTGCAACTACCGAAGCCCGCGCGCCTAGAGCCCGTGCTCCGCAACAAGAGAAGCCACCGCAATGAGAAGCCCGCGCACCGCAACAAAGAGTAGCCCCGGCTCGCCGCCAACTAAAGAAAGACCGCGCACAGCAACGAAGACCCAACGCAGCCAAAAGTTAAAAAAACAAAAAACTTGGCTGGGCTTGGACTCTACTTGGGAGTGGGAGCTGGTGAAAAAAGAACAATCTCACTGTATTACTATGATAAGATTATTTATATCAGAAGTTTGTGAGTTCTATGAAGCACCCCTTAAAACGTGTCATATATTAGTAATTCATCTTGAAGCTAAGGTCAGAGAAACTATGTGCATGTTGGGATGGGTGTTGGGGTGCATGTTGATTAATGTCTACCTTCTAGAGCCAGCCTATTCCAGCACTGCTTATGAAGAGCCCACTTAAATTGAGAAATGTAAATATACCAGTCCTTTAGTAAAATACTTGTAGGGTAAGTCAAAGCTTAGGCTGAATAATTACACTATTTTCATGAAAAGCAAAAGAGCATTTTCTTGGTAGACCCAGTGGAGCATCCTGTTCTGTCTGCAACCGGGGATTCTACAATTTCATTTCCTGGTATCTCCTTGTTTGGACACTCCTTAGCCATCCATCTACAAGATGTGGACTAGAAGAGAGGATAGGAAACAGCTGCCAAAGTGGGGAGGTTATTTTCCAAAATGAATTATTAATATTATATGAAATTGGTAACCTATTTGAATCCATTCTTAAATCACACAGTAACTGCAAGATGTTTTCCCGAACCAGGGTCTCTGAGAAGAGCTGCCAAGACATGCAAAGGCACAAGGCAACTAGAGGAGCAACGAATGAGTTCCTCAGTATTTCTAGATGAAAAGCATACTTGCTTGATGTTAGTTCAGTTCCTGATACTGGGAGTACTTTAGGACACCTCTCAAATTCAAAGTATCTTTTTAAAATTTAGGAATAGAGTGAACTTCGAAAATTAAATAAGTCATCTCAACCATATACATTATGTAATAAAACAGATCAGTTATTTTGGCAGTAGAGGACGGACTGGAAATAAAGATGAAGAATTTGGGTTTTGGAACCAGAGTGCATGGGTTCAAGTCCCAGCTCTGTCACTTACTAGCTGTGTGGTCCCGGATAAGCCACTTAGCCTGACTGTGCCATAGCCCCGTCATCTGTAAAATGGGGATAATGACAGTACCTATTTAATAGGGTTGCTGTAAGTATTGAAAGAAGTAACACATGTAAAGTGCTTGGACTATTTCCTGGCCCATGGTAAGTCCGCAATTAGATTTTTCTGACTCTTATTTAAGGTATTAACTAAGTTATACAACAAAGAAAGTCTTTGTTTAAATTTTGCTAAATGTTGAGAACTAGCATAGTGTTCTGGGTCAGTTATACTTCAAAAAACAAACAAACTCATAGAAAAAGAGATGAGATTTGTGGTTACTGAGGCAGGATGCAGGACTTGGGGGAGGGGGGATTGGATGAAGGTGGTCAAAAGTTACAAACTTGCAGTTATAAGATAAATAAGTACTAAGGATGTACTGTACAGCATGATAAATATAATTAACACTGTTCTATGTTATATACAAAAGTTGTCAAAAGACTAAATCCTAGGAGTTCTTATCATACACACATACAATTTGCTAAATGTTGAAAAATTATAAAATATTTTAAAAGTCCACAAAACAATCCATTTTATTTTCCATTTCATACCTCTGAGCATATTAAGCAATGCTAGAATAGGCTGGCTTTAGCAGGTAGACATTAATCAATCATAATTTATACCCCCCACCCCAACATGCACATAGTTTCTCTGACCTTAGCTTCAAAATCAATCACTAATATATGACACGTTTTAAGGGGTGTTTCATAGAACTCACAAACCTCTGATATAAATCTTATCATAGTAATACAGTGAGTGTTCTTTTTCCCAGCCCCCACTCCCAAGTAGAGTCCAAGCCCAGCCAAGTTTTTTTAATTATTATTTTATTTATTTATTTATTTATTTATTTTGGCTGCGTTGGGTCTTCGTTGCTGCGCCTGGGCTCTTCTCCGCTTGCGGAGAGCGGGGGCTACTCTTCGTTGTGGTGTGAGGGCTTCTCATTGCGGTGGCTTCTTTTGTTGCGAAGCACGGGCTCTAGGTCCGTGGGCTTCAGTAGTTGTGGCTCGCGGGCTCAGTAGTTGTGGCTCACAGGCTTAGCTGCTCCGCGGCATGTGGGATCTTCCCGGACCAGGGCTCGAACCGGTGTCCCCTGAATTGGCAGGCGGATTCTTAACCACTGTGCCACCAGAGAAGCCCCCAGACAAATTTTAAGAAACTTCTTTTTCACAATATCGGAAGGTAAAAGGGAATAAACTTAGTAAAGAAGAAAAACATAATTATGAGTGAAGTGCTTAGAAATATCAGAATATTCCTATGTCCTTTCATTCCTCACAACAATCAAAAAAAGAGAAAGACCTTTAGGAAGGGGAAAAAGGGAGTCAGAAGTCCTAAGGGAAATATTAAATCACTAAAATTTAATGACAAAGTTATTTTATTTTAAATGATAAATATGTATGTGATATGTCTACCACTCTAATGGTTTAATTTTTTAGATAAGCTTTGATAATATGATTTTTTAAAAATCTAAATTTAAAACTGAAAACAAAAATCCTGTATAAAAAGTGGTTTACTCAGTTTTTACTCCCTTGAAAAAACATCACTCTTAAACTGCTCATATATACTTGTTTTCCAAAGTATATCATCGTATTTGTTTAGACCAAAGGTACATAAGACCATCTTTATACCTTTCAAATACATTATGGGATACTGATTATATAAACTGAAAAGATTAAGTACCCTTTAAGACCAAAACCTGGCAACCTACATAAAAATTTACATAAATATTTACTTTAAAATTTAAATGTATAGGGCTTCCCTGGTGGCGCAGTGGTTGAGAATCCGGCTGCTGATGCAGGGGACAGGGGTTCGTGCCCCGGTCTGGGAAGATCCCTACATGCCGTGTAGCGGCTGGGCCCGTGAGCCGTGGCCGCTGAGCCTGCGCGTCCGGAGCCTGTGCTCCGCAACGGGAGAGGCCACAACAGTGAGAGGCCCCACGTACCGCAAAAAATAAAATAAAATAAAAATAAAATAAAATAAAAATTAACTATATAGGACTTCACTGGTGGCACAGTGGTTAAGAATCCGCCTGCCAATGCAGGAGACACGGGTTTGAACTCTGGTCCGGGAAGATTCCACATGCCGCAGAGCAACTAAGCCCGGGTGCCACAACTACTGAGCCTGTGCTCTAGAGCCCACGAGCCACAACTACTGAAGCCCGTGTGCCACAACTACTGAAGTCTGCCTGGAGCCTGTGCTCTGCAACAAGAGAAGTCACCGCAATGAGAAGCCCTCAGCAACTAGAGAAAGCCCGCACACAGCCATGGAAGACCCAACGCAGCCAATAAATAAATAAATAAATAAAATCTATATTAAAAAAAATTAACTGTATAAAATACAGATCTCCAAGATGTAAATGCAAATGTATATCCTGATTAGTAATTTACTCAGCAGCTGAGTCATGCAAATCTGGTTACTCACGGACTACAACTATTAATATATCAGAGCAACAGGATACAATCATATTAGGGAAACACTGGCTATTATTCAAAGGCTAGTGCCATAGTTTTTTTTCCCTTCAAATAAATGTAATTTAAATTACTTTTGAAATTACATAGGATGATTTAAGAGGATTTTAAGTTCGAAAAAATTTAGACATAAAAGTAAATGTGGGCCTCCCTGGTGGCGCAGTGGTTGAGAGTCCGCCTGCCGATGCAGGGGATACGGGTTCGTGCCCCGGTCTGGGAGGATCCCATATGCCGCGGAGCGGCTGGGCCCGTGAGCCATGGCCGCTGGGCCTGCGCGTCCGGAGCCTGTGCTCCGCAACGGGAGAGGCCACAACAGTGAGAGGCCCGCATACCGCAAAAAGAAAAAAAAAAAAAAAAAAAAAAAAAAAAAAAGTAAATGTGCGGGCCTCCCTGGTGGCGCAGTGGTTGAGAGTCCGCCTGCCGATGCAGGGGACGCGGGTTCGTGCCCTGGTCCGGGAAGATCCCACATGCCGCGGAGCGGCTGGGCCCGTGAGCCATGGCCGCTGAGCCTGCGCATCCGGAGCCTGCGCTCCGCAACGGGAGAGGCCACAACGGTGAGAGGCCTGCGTACCGCAAGAAAAAAAAAAAAAAAAAAAAAAAAGTAAATGTGCTATACTGGCTATTACCACAAACAGTGCAATAGATATTTCTGGACACCTCCTTGAATTGACTGAATATGATATTAGATAAAAAACTAGCTTAGGGGGCTTCCCTGGTGGCGCAGTGGTTGAGAGTCCGCCTGCCGATGCAGGGGACGCGGGTTCGTGCCCCGGTCCGGGAGGGTCCCACGTGCCGCGGAGCAGCTGGGGGCCCCGTGAGCCATGGCCGCTGAGCCTGCGCATCCGGAGCCTGCGCTCCGCAACGGGAGAGGCCATAGCGGTGAGAGGCCTGCGTACCGCAAAAAAAAACCCAAAAAAAACAAAAACAAAACTAGCTTAGGCACTGAAATTTCAACATTGTTAATATTCAAATAAATAGAGTCTTTTGAGCCCAAATCCACAATGCTGCAACGTACATAAAAAGGTTATTTCCTCAGCTACACTTGTAATCATTTTAGTAATTTTAAGAGTACTTCCAGGGCTTCCCTGGTGGCGCAGTGGTTGAGAGTCCGCCTGCCAGTGCAGGGGAGACGGGTTCGTGCCCCGGTCCGGGAGGATCCCACGTGCCGCAGAGCGGCTGGGCCCGTGAGCCATGGCCGCTGAGCCTGCGCGTCCTGAGTCTGTGCTCCGCAACGGGAGAGGCCACAACAGTGAGAGGCCCGCCCGCGTACCAGAAAAAAAAAAAAAGAGTACTTCCATTTAAGTAAGTCCCAAATATCACATTTTTGTGCCTATTTAGCATTACAAGAAGGAAAATGTATAGCATATCATAACATCACCTTTCAGTCTCAATGTGAACTATAATAACAAAAGGGAGAAAATCTCCAAAATGAGCCACCTCACCTATGCTATCAAGTTCATTAATAAAATAATTGTAAAACTTTTTTTCACATTTATTGAAAAAAAGAACTTATAACACAAGTATCATTAAAGGTGAAATAATTGCTGCATCATTCATGAACTGTCCTCCAATCCAGTGAAATAATCAGCTCACTATAAGGGAGAGACATCTACTAATGAGCACTCACCAGCACAGGCACATTTATGTTTTCAGCCTTAGCATATTTTCAAACCATCTGGCAGCAGTGTCTTTCTGGTTCACCCAGCCTAATCTGGTCAGAATTGAATATAAAACTAGACCTATGTGCACTTTGGGGAAACCAAAGAACAGCACACATGAATAACAATGTTCCAAACGTGCAGCTCTAAACTAGTTTATACTTGAAATGTGTTTTTAAAAACATTTCTATTGAAGACGTTAAAGCTCTTTTAAAAAAATACTAGAATGGTTCAAGAAATCTGTATGAATCAGAGCTGTCATCAGTTACCCAAGTCTTACTTTAATTCTTTTTTTCTCATTTTAATCCTGATCACTAAATAAAGTATTTGAAGAGATTCTTCTACAAAAAGAGTCCTTGATAAATGAAATGCTATCAGTTCTATATTGAAAGGACCCAAGGTTTGACAACTTATTTTGCACAAAATTAGTCTGCTTAGCCCTAAAATGCTTAGAGTAAGAAGGGAAAAACTAAGAGGAAAAAATATTCATGAAAGCCCTTTTTCTTTTATATCCTGTTACAGCATTATTGTTTTTGGCAGCACTCACATTTCTTTTGCTTAAAATCAAGAGTCAGAATTGCTACTTAATTTTTTTAAAAATCAATGAGATATGCTAGGGTCAGTATCTCTGTTAACACCAAATCCTGTTCATCCTCACCACTGGCATAAAAACAAACGACTTTTTCAGGATAATTTTTCAGAAGCAAGGATAATTCACGTAGCACCATATAACACAAGTTAAAGCTTTCAGACAAAGACTGAGAAACAGTGACCAATACCGACAAATCTTAAGGTGCACTCATGTAGGTTATGCACAAACATATACTCCAACCCAACAAGTAGTCACTATTCCTGGGATAAAGCTGCTTCTTCCTCCCTAACTGGGGACTACTCTATTTCCCAATCCTGTGATTTTCCCTTTTTTGCTATCCTCTCACTCTCCGAGAGAACTGCTTCTTCCTTTCAAGTTACATGCAATCCCAACATAAACACATTACAAATTCTCTATCAGTTAGTTTTCCTGACATTTTTTTCTCCCCACAAAGATTAGCCTCTTCTCATGTTTTTCTTTAGAGCTGGGGTGAGATGACAGAAAAGCCCTGTGGAATTCCCGCTCTGCTCAATCTCTTCCCCATATGCCTCCTCTATCCATCCCCTCTCCCGCTTCCTAATTCTCCTACCCGAGTCTCTCACTGAAACCTGCCAGAGAGCTGGATCCTGCACTAACATAAGTTAAGGATATCCAACGGAACCTTTTTCTTCTCTTTATTTTATTTTTTTCTTTCTTTCTTGTATTTTTTTTAATTTATCTTTTTTGTTTTCCTTCTTCTTCTCCGGGGTTTTGCTTTTCCCTTTACTGTTACCCACAGAGAGGTGGGGAGGGACGTATTGAAACAAAGAATTTCAAGTCCTGTTTCCTAGAACTTTGGTGTAAATACACAGGGAAAGAGCATCCGCCAGGGCTCTTCTTTGCTGCCATTAGACCCCCTTCCTCTCACAGCTCCTTCCTAGCCCTTCATTCCCTGCAAAGACCGGGAGGTTGTTCCCTTCAGGCCCTAAGGCTTGGAGCGGTCCATGGTCAGCCTCCCTCTTTCCCTCCTGAAAGGGACGGATAACATTTCCATTCTCTCTAATCAACTTCTCCCTAAGTCCCAGGGCTCCCTCAAAAGCTAATATAGTTCTTAAGGACTCAGCTCTGAGTCTTGCCCCGAAATGGGTGCCCAGCCTTCCCCGAAGGATCTCTCCGGGCTCCAACCCCAGTACCAGTGCGCTCAGCTCCAGCAAGAGAATCTCTCCTGACTCTCAGGGAGACTAAGTCCCCACGAGGCCACACACCCCCGCAGGGCAGGGCTCCCGACCTCCCCCAGGACCCTCAACATTGCTAGGGTATTCCATCCCTGCGGCGCCTGCCCCCCTTCTAGGGAGACCCAGTCCTCACTTCCTTCAACAATCCCAAGTTGCTCAGCCCTCTCGTAGGCAGGGGGGCTAAAATTTCCCCTTACACAGCCCACCCCAGCTCCTTCCGCGGCCGGAGAGACCCCGAGAGCGCAAAGGAGGCTCAGGGTCTGTCCCCTGGCGGCGATCCCGGCCCAGGCAGGCCGGGTCCCTGGCCCTCGGACGCCCCGCGCCCGTCCGCCCGGCCAACCGCCGCGCCGAGCGCGCTTAGCTCTCCGGGGTCTCTGCCCCGGGGCCGCCCTCCCGCGTCCGGCCCGCCGCGCCGGCCGCGGGCTCTGCGCCGCCGGTTCCCACCCGTAGCCCCGGACGCCCTGGGCCGCTGGTCGCGGAGCCCGCTCGCGCAGCTACCTGCAGGGGCCGCCGTGCCTCTCAGAGCCCCGCCGCCGCCATCTTGCATTTCAAACCGGCTGCACTCTTCAGGGAGTCAACTCTGACCTGTGAACCCTACACCCGGAACCGCTTGGCGGGTCGGCTCACGGCTTCGGAAGCTCTGCGAACTCCGCGGAGCTTAGGGAGTCGGGGGTGGGGGTGCGAGGCGAGGCGCGCGCCCCAGCAGCCGACCGGGGGCGGGAGCGGGGGGAGGGGAAGAGCCGGCCCAGGCGGCGCCCTCCCACGTGCGCGCGCGCGCCCCCACCCCGCTCCGCGCCTGGCTCTCCACTCCCGGATCCTCCTGCTCCCCTGGGGTTCGACCCGGTCCTCTGCGGGCCTCTGCCTCGCGGCGGGAGGTAGGGAACCGTCCCGCCCCTCTGTCAACAGAAGCCCCGCCCCGGTCTACGGAAGCTCCGCCTTCTGTCAACAGAAGCCCCGCCTTCTCCAGGTCTCGAAGGGGCCCCGCCCCTTGCCGGTGATAGCTCCGCCCGCTACTGGCAGAAGCCTGGTCTTCATTCAGGTCAATCCAGAAGGCACCCGGCCCTCTGTTAGTTGTGGCCCTGCCCTCTGGGCGCTCCTCCTTTCTAATGTCACCGCCAGATCGTGAGAAACGCCCCTTGTCATCATAAGCCCCATTTGGCGGCAGTACGATTTAAGCCGCGCTCCTTTAGGCGGGAGACCGCCCCCACTGTCAACAGAAGCCCCGCCTTCCTGAGACCCTTCTCGATTCTACCCCGAAGCCCCACCTCCTGTCAACTGCCGTCCCGCCTCCTCTCGCCTCCTACTCCAGCAAAAGCAGCCGCTCCACTCGCTGACAGCAAAAGTTCGGTTCAACCTCACTTCGAACCGCGGTGCAAGACGGAGCCGCCCTCTGCTCCCCGAAAACCCTCCTTCCCCCCCCTTACGGGTCACTCTTCTGGAGGGTTTTCTCTTCAACCTGTGGTCCTCAAATCCAGATAGCGTCAATGTGAACCAGCCCCGCAGAGGCCAGCGAAGGACCCAGGCTTTGGGGAAAATGGCCCCTTCCCACCACTCTCCTTCCCTCTGCAGCCCCCACCCCCATCATTTTTAAACTGGAGAAAAGTACAGACCAAAGCAAAGAGAAACGTCTCACCCTTCAAGCTACTCTGCATAGATTCACGGGCCAGGACGTGTGAGAACTCTCTGGTGCCCTGATGTTCATTCCCCGCCCCCATCCCAGTCATGGACCCTCTGTGCTTTGACAACAGCGCTCCACTGAGCCACATGAATCCTAAAACATGCAGTTGCTTAAAGTGAAAGCCTGTTGGTTGAAATCAATGTACACCAGCTTCCTTTTACTTGCATGTGTCGTCCTAGAATCCTAGAACGTGTGGAAGCAGAAGCAAGCAAAGCTTAATCTTGTAAACGTAGGTATTCAATCCTGCCATACTCAACACCCTGTATATTACTCAACACAACAAAAAGTTAACACCACTTTACTCTCCTGGAATTAAATTTATTGAGAATGTAAACTATCTGCAAGAAAACACTGTAATATTCTAATAATACAAAGGTGAAATAAGCGAAAGTAATGTCTTTTAAAATACTGTATTAATATTGGGCTTCCCTGGTGGCATAGTGGTTAAGAATCTGCCTACCAATGCAGGGGGACACGGGTTGGAGCCCTGGTCCGGGAAGATCCCACATGCCGTGGAGCAACTAAGTCCGTGCACCACAACTACTGAGCCTGCGCTCTAGAGCCCACGAGCCACAACTACTGAGCCCACGCACCACATCTACTGAAGCCTGCGCACTCTAGAACCTGTGCTTGGCAACAAGAGAAGCCCTCGCACCGCAACCAAGAGTAACCCCCGCTCGCCGCAACTAGTGAAAGCCTGCAAGCAGCAACGAAGACCCAACACAGCCAAAATAATAAATAAATAAAAATAAATAAATTTATTTAAAAAACTATACTAATATCAATAAAAATAATAACATGTTTTTCACTGTGGAAAAACTGGCACCAATACGAGAACTACAGTACAAAAACTGCCCCAACAAAATTTCAATATGCCCCCTAGGGGCACTGCTGTGCCCACTGAGAAATGCTTAGGATTTATCTCTAAGGAAAGGAAAGGCTTTAGATATGGAAATTTATTCTTTTGTTCATGCATTTAACAGCTAGTTTTTTGAGCACCCGTGTATGCCAGGCACTGTGGAAGATGCAAAGCTGAGTCAGGCAATATTTCTGTCTTCAAGGAGATTACAGTCTAACAACCAAGCAAAAAACATGAGCATAAAAACCTCAAGCAAGGTGGGCAGTCAGAAAGATCAAGGAGAAATACATAGAGACCCCTTTAAGGGTATGGGTTAATGAATATAAATCTCACCTCTCTTCCTCTCTCTCCCTCTCCCTCCCTTTTTTCCTTTCTTCCTTTCCTCCGACCCATCCTCCTCCTCCCCCTCCCCCCTCCCCCTCCTCTTATTTAGCATCAGTTTATAGTCACCTTCTTCTCTCTATAAGCTGTCTGCCTGGTTCACTGCCCAGTGCCAGCAGCCCAGAGTCCTCCCAATTTAGGGCCATGCCCAGAGGGCAGTTCTGTCCAGGAAAACAATTTCAACAGCTCAGTGCTGAGAACAGTGTCCTTAGCTGAATTGCTGCCAATTATTTGTATCCTTGTACAAAGCAAGACTGTTATCATCACCACTCAAAAAAGCAAAAAAACAAAAAAATCCAAAAACCCCAAAACCAAAAAACTGGTTGCAGACCTAAGCGATATGAATATATGTTTAGCATAGCAGATTGTGCCAGCCCACATAAATCTGTTTAGAGATCATGTTCACAGAGTAACTTGTTTTTATTAAAATAAACTCATTTGTAAAAATTGTAAATATGACTGATTTCAACAGCTGTGTGGCTCCAGAAGTAAGTTTTTTACCCACGGATCTGCACAATTAGAAGAGTTTAGATTTCTTTATGCATATGTTTTGTGACTTGTCATACACAGTCTGGTGTGGCAAAACTTCAGTACTCTTAGAGATGAGAAGTTGTTCCAGCAGGTTTTAAAAAGCACAGAATTTTTGCTATTCAGAGCCACTTCTACCTTTGGAACAGTGGAAAAAAATATTTGTAGGAAATGAAAAGCTCTGAATCAAAAGTTCTAAGCACTGGTGTCATCTGAAGAGGAATAGACTTCCACCACTACTTTTTGAAGTTGTTTCCTTCTGTTATTATTTTTCCTTTTTCTACTTTTGGTGAAAAGGTCTTCTAAAAAACATGATACCATGAAACAGATCAGCCAAAAAGACATCAAACTGAGACACTTTTTTTTTTTTTTTTTTTTTTTTTCTTTTTGCGGTATGCGGGCCTCTCACTGCTGTGGCCTCTCCCGTTGCGGAGCACAGGCTCCGGACGCGCAGGCCCAGCGGCCATGGCTCACGGGCCCAGCCGCTCCGCGGCATATGGGATCCTCCCGGACCGGGGCACAAACCCGTATCCCCTGCATCGGCAGGCGGACTCTCAACCACTGCGCCACCAGGGAGGCCCTGAGACACTTTTAACTAGAGCTAGGTGAACCAGAAAATTTAGCCCTAGTCAAATACTCCCACTATTCTCTCTAATGGCTACTTTCAAACGATTTTTATTTTTTAATTTTTATTTTTTGGCTGCTTTGGGTCTTTGTTGCTGCGTGCGGGCTTTCTCTAGTTGTGCCGATTGGGGGGCTACTCTTCGTTGTGGTGCGCAGGCTTCTCATTGTGGTGGCTTCTCTTGTTGCGGAGCACGGGCTCTAGAGCACGCGGGCTTCAGTAGACGTGGTGCGTGGGCTCAGTAGTTGTGGCGCACGGGCTTAGTTGCTCCGCAGCATGTGGGATTTTCCCGGTTCAGGGGTCGAACCCGTGTCCCCTGCATTGGCAGGTGGATTCTTACCCGCTGCGCCTCCAGGGAAGTTCCTCTAATGGCTACATTCAGAAGGTGAACAAAAACATTCCTGCTTAATGCTACTTCAGACTGCACAAACTTTCAAAGTCAATTTAGGGTCATTTCTTATTCCTCTTACTGCTTGTTTTGTGAAAATAATAATGTAATTGATAAGAACAGTAAAAATAAGTTAATTTTGTTAACAAGTTAGTATTTTGGTAAATGCCCTCCCCACTCTTCTCCTCCCCTATTTCTGTAACTAGCATAAGTCCATATATAAAGATTATAGATGTAAAACAAGAAAAACAGGAAAAACTGATTTCCCAGTATTTATTCAGAGAGTAATATGTTGATACACTTAAAAAAATCATGGTGTCGGGGCTTCTCTGGTGGCGCAGTGGTTGAGAGTTCGCCTGCCGATGCAGGGGACACGGGTTCGTGCCCCGGTCCGGGAAGATCCCACGTGCCGCGGAGCGGCTGGGCCCGTGAGCCATGGCCGCTGAGCCTGTGCGTCCGGAGCCTGCGCTCCGCAACGGGAGAGACCACAACGGTGAGAGGCCTGCGTGCCGGAAAAAAAAAAAAAAAAAAAAATCATGGTGTCATCTGGGTTGGGTCATTCATTGGTGTGTACTCTATTTCCACCAAAAAGCTAGTGGCTATGTCAACACTGCAAGAAAGGTGAAGTGTATTAGTTTTTGACCTAAAATCTTAGGACACAAATAACACTAGGGGAACACCCAACTAGAAAGCAATACTAGAGTGAGAACATGCAATGCGTCTGTTTTTGTTTTTGTTTTTTCCAATGTAACTTTTAAAAAAAAATAGATCTTTATTGGATTATAATTGCTTCATAATACTGTGTTAGTTACTGTTGTACAACAAAGTGAATCAGCCATATGCATACATATGTCCCCTCCCTCTTGAGCCTCCCTCCCACCCTCCCTATCCCACCCCTCTAGGTGGTCACAAAGCACCGAGCTGATCTCCCTGTGCTATGCGGCTGCTTCCCACTAGCCATCTATTTTAATTCAGTAGTGTATATATGTCGATGCCACTCTCACTTCACCCCAGCTTCCCCACCCCGCCCCCCCGTGTCCTCAAGTCCATTCTCTATGTCTACGTCTTTATTCCTGCCCTGCCACTAGGTTCATCAGTACTGGTTTTTTTTTTTTTTTTTTTTTTTTTAGATTCCATATATATGTTTGCATTGCGTCCCTGTTTTTAAAGTCTTAGCAGAGGAACTTCAATGTGCATGAAATTTATCGGGGCACTTTGTTTAAAATGTAGATTCTCAGACCCTGCTCCCAGGAGTGTCTCATTCAGTAGGTCTGGGATGAGGCTGTAAATCTGCATTTGACAGGCAGCTAGTGACTCTTACGTGAGTGACCTGTAGATTTTACTTTGAGAAATGCTGAGCTAGAAAAAAGCTTAAAACTGGGGAAAAAACTTACTGCATTCTTTTAGAATTAAGGGTTACAAGCTATATCAAAGTCAGTATCTGTCAGTTGTTTTTTGTGTTTTTTGGACTCACCACACGGCACGTGCGATCTTAGTTCCCCAACCAGGGATCAAACCAGTGGAAGCATGGATTCTTAACCACTGGACTGCCAGGAAAGCTCCCCCCGCAAGAGTCAGTATCTCAGAAGAGATTTCCATTCCTAAAACTGTCAGTTGGTTGAACATCAACACTGAAAGTGAAATTCTACTTCAGCTATTAAGAAATTTTGGATGCTCCCACCCCCATTGCAAACTTCCATCTTCCAGGACACCTCATGGCCTGCTAAACTCTGGACACTTTAGATGTACTATCTCATTTTACCTTACCTGTGTCTCTGTGAGGTAGTTGGTATTGTTTGCAGTTAACAAAATGAGGAAGCCAAGGTTTGGACAAGTTAATCTGCCCAGACAGTTGCCCAGTAACCTGCAAAGTAAAGTGGGTTTTGAACTCACTCAGACCAATCCTGCAATGTAATGAAGATGCTACATATAGGGCTTCTCAGAAGGAAGGTAATGCATTGGCCAGGCTACAGTGTGCACAGGATTTGAGAGCATACACTGGTGTGGAAGTCAGATGCTCTTCTGTTCAGGTCCCAGACCCTCAGCACCAGCAGTTGTTGCTGCATAAGAAACCCACCAAAGCTTAGTGGCTTAAAAGCCTAAGGTAATTATTTAGCTCATAACTCTGTGAAGTTGGCTGGGTGGCTCAGCTGATCTTCACTGGACTCACTCATGCATCCATGGTCAGCAGGTGGGTTGTCCCAGAGCTGCCTGGCCTCATTCATATATCTGTTAGTTGGCTGAGTGTCAGGGGATCGTCTAGGGGCTGACTCATCTAGGATGGCCTCAGTCGCACCTCCAGTGGTTGGCTGGCTATTGATCACAGGCGTTACTGGACCACATGTGTCTCATCTTTCATTAGAGTAGCCTGGACTCCTTCACATGTACAGGGTTCTAAGAAATCAAGAAGCAGCATTAAGACCTCTTAAGCCTAGCCTCAGAACTGACAATGTCATTTATGCCACATTCTACTGGCCCAGAGCAAGTCACAGGGCCAGCCCAGATTCTTCCTCTTGATGACAGCAGCTATAAAGTCACATTGCAAAGGGGGAGGACACAGGAAGGGCAAGTAGTTGTGGCCATATCTGTAATCAATTTACCACAATAACTGTACAACTAAGGGCAGGTTTCTTAACCTCTCTGTGTTTACTCATCTGTTGCCATGCCCTAGCTCAAACGCTGAGAGTTCATGCAAAGGGCCTGGCGTATCTTCATTTCTCAGAAAATAGTAGCCATGATGCTGCTGACGCTGTCCTCTAGGGTTTTCCAGCCTGAAAGTCTTCTGTATCTGCACAGAAGAGACATTAGGCTGATGTTTTGGTGGCCCCTCAGGGCAGGGCTTTGGCCTCAAGGTTCTCACTCTTGATTTCATGATGTTCCAGTTAACACTCTTCTGTTTGTGGTACAGAAATCCATTCAAGCTAGCTCCACTAAAGAAGTCAAATCTGGGGCTTCCCTGGTGGCGCAGTGGTTGAGAGTCCGCCTGCCGATGCAGGGGATACGGGTTCGTGCCCCGGTCCGGGAAGATCCCACGTGCCGCGGAGCGGCTGGGCCCGTGAGCCATGGCCCGGAGCCTGTGCTCCGCAACGGGAGAGGCCACAGCAGTGAGAGGCCCGCGTACCAAAAAAAAAAAAAAAAGAAGAAGTCAAATCTACTGTTTGTCCCTGCATGTCTACTTTACCCTCTCCTCCCTCGACTCACCTTTTAAGACTTTTCTAGAATATGGCCCAGCCAAGCGGCCTTGGCCAGGGAGTCTAATATGACTGTTCAACTCTGTTCATTAGAGCTAAATGGTCTGGTTCTCAGTGTGCAATTCCAAAATCTAAAGAGAGAATCTGATTGGTCCAGCACAGAGGCTGTAAGTCCGAGATCAAGGCGTTGTTAGGGGTGGTTCCTTCAGAGGGCTGTAAGGGAAGGATTTGTCCCAGGTCTCTCTCCTTGACTGCAGGTGGCTATCTTCTCCCAGTGTCTTCATATCATCTTCCATCTGTACGTGTCTGTGTTCAAGTTCCTCTTATAAGGACACCAATCATATAGGATTAGGGCCCACCCTAATGACCTCATTTTAATTTAATTCCTCTGCAAAGACTCTACCTCCAGATACAAATTAGGAGGTATTAGGGTTAGGACTTCAACATATGAATTCAGAGAGAGATAATTCAGCCCATAACAAAAGAAAAACAGCCATCACTATAAACAACATAAATGGTATCTCGAGCCTGTTCTTTCCATTGCAACATCGATGGGCTTATCAGAATGTCCTTCAGTCCCGAGAGCATCTAGTAACTACTTATTGACTCTGTGTCTGTCATTTATAAATAAGCCTTTTTTAAAGCTCCAAGTCTGTGAAAAAGTGGCCATCCTGTGTATTGTTTGAAGTTTTTTTTCTAATATGATGATGATGATGATGAAGGCTTTATTTTAAATTATGTGTAATCAAATATTTTGCCTACACATTGCCTAAGGCAATAGTTCTCAACCCTGGTTGGACAACAGAATCACGTGGTGCTTTTAAAAAACATCTGCCTCAGCCTCACCTCCACAGATTCTGATTATTTGTTTTAGGGTGGGATACAGGTATTAATTTTTTTTAAAAAAGAGCTTCCCAGGGCTTCCCTGGTGGTGCAGTGGTTAAGAATCTGTCTGGCAATGCAGGGGACATGGTTTCGAGTCCTGGTCCGGGAAGATCCCACATGCCATGGAGCAACTAAGCCCGTGCACCACAACTACTGAACCTGCTCTCTAGAGCCTGCAAGCCACAACTACTGAGCCCGCGCTCCACAACTACTGAAGCCCGCGTGCCTAAAGCCCGTGTTCTGCAACAAGAGAAGCCACTGCAATGAGAAGCCTGTGCACTGTAATGAAGAGTAGCCCCCGCTTGATGCAATTAGAGAAAGCCTGTGCACAGCAATGAAGACCCAACGCAGGCAAAAATAAATAAATAAAATAAATTTGTTTAAAAAAAAAAAGACACGCATATGTCCAGTGTTCTAAAAAAAAAAAAAAAAAGCTTCGCAGGGACTTCCCTGGTGGTCCAGTGGCTAAGGCACCGTGCTCCCAATGCAGGGGGGCCAGGTTCCATCCCCGGTCAGGGAACTAGATCCCACATGTCACAACTAAAGATTCCGCACGCTGCAAGGAAGATCCCGCATGCTGCAACTAAGGCCTGGTACAGCCAAATAAATAACTAAAAAAAACCAAAAACAAAAACAAAACTACACTAATGATTTTATCCATCCATCTATCTACCTACCTATCTACCTATCATTTATGGCTGCGTTGGGTCTTTGTTTGCTTTGATCAAATCCCAAAAGTTGTGGAGGCAAAAGTTTATTTGGGTTTAAATATTGGGTAGCAGGGGCCTGTCTAGGTCTGGAGGTTGGTCAGTACTCTTTCACTGTTTGTGAAGTGAATCAGCACAGAAAGACACATCAATTTTTGGCTACTTTTAATTTTTTTAACAAATTTATATATTTACTTTTGGCTGTGTTGGGTCTTTGTTGTTGCGTGTGGGCTTTCTCTAGTTGTGGGCTTTCTCTAGTTGCAGTTGAGTGGGGACTGCTCTTCGTTGCAGTGCGCGGGCTTCTCATTGCAGTGGTTTCTCTTGTTGCGGAGCACGGGCTCTAGGCGTGCGGGCTAAAGTAGTTGTGGCTCGTGGGCTCTAGAGCGCAGGCTCAGTAGTTGTGGCACATGGGCTTAGTTGCTCCGCAGCATATGGGATCTTCCCGGACCAGGGCTCAAACCCATGTCCCCTGCACTGGCAGGCGGATTCTTAACTACTGCGCCACCAGGGAATCCCTTGGCTACTTTTAAAAAGCAGATCTCATAGTCTTGCCTTCATACTGATTCTTCCATCACGGGCTCACCAATCATCAAGTGAATGTATTATCTCTATTTATCAGAACAGATTAGGCAATGCTGCTGTAACAAACCCAAATACCCTCTGTTTAACATATAATGATTTATTCATTATTCATCAAGGTTTCTTATAGCTCTTAGTGACTCTCCAGGGCAACGCCTACCAAAAAGTGACTCAGGGATCCAGGCTGCTTCCTCTCTTTGGCTATATCATTTGGAATACCCGTCTTCTAGGTTGCCGAGGGAGAGGGAAGAGAGATTTCCACCAGCTATTAAATGCTTTGGTTTAGAAGTGACACATGGCACTTCTGCTTAGAGCTCAAGGACATTTTGCTGAGCGGTAAATGTCTCTGCCATGTTACTGTAACAAAAGACTTCTTTTTTGGAGAACATCTTTCAAGAAGATTGCAGCCCATGTTTCACTCCACAGGCTCTGCTTCTCCACTGCACAGTGAAGCCTACAGTCTGTCCTGTGCCATGGATGATAAAGTAAAGGCAAACCCATATCCTTTAGTGAGGTATGAGGCAATTTGGGTGTGTTAACATGTAATTTTACCATATTACACATTCCTTAGGGGGCAGGGACCATATCTCATTCTTTTTAAAAAAATCTCCCTAATGCCTTATAGGTATTAGGATACATACATAAATATATAAATTCAGCAAATATTAATTGGACAAGACACATAGTCCCTGCCCTCATGACAATTAAAATATCCTAATAACATCTTCATTTTGTGTCTTGTCATTTGTAATGTAGTTTAACTATCATTATCTCATTTTAATTATGAACGTTATAAATTGAAAATGTAGGCCAATTAGCTTGGATTTCTCATTGTTAACTTTTCAGTTACTTTGTAGCTCAGGTATTTTGTAATTTACTTCCTCCTTTCACATTTCCCTCCTGTTTCATAGCTGGGTGAGAGGTATACAGTTTGCAGCCAGCAAGGTGATATAATGCTATGCTTATATTATGCATGTACCCAAAGGTTGAATACCTCCTTTCTGATCACACAGATAAGATCTGCAGACTTTGAACAACTTTTTTGAGAACTATTTGCCCAAAGACAGTAGCGGGACAATATAAAATAATCACTTCACAGAAACTTAAGAAAGATAAGAATTCATTCATGCTTCTCCCTTCCTAACCACTATTAGCATTTTGTTGTATTTCCAGATCAGCTATTTTTAGGTGGAAAAAAAATGTGTTTAGTTATCTGTTTCTTCTCCTGCAAAGTTATTTGGTATAAGAATATTAGAAAACTGTCATTTTGGATAGACAATTTCATTTAGCTAGTACTTTAGTGATTATACTTCATGCAACAGCTGTGAGGTGAAGGTTCAGAAGAAACCAGGGAATTTATTTGAGTGATGGTGGTAATTTACATTTTCTCCTTGATGGGTTGGGGAAGGAGTCTTAAGGAAAATTTAAGGAAGAAACAGAAAAGGGACATATGCTGTGGTCCTAAATATAAAACACGTAAACTGAATGTAAAAAATAATTACAGAGCATAAGATTGGGGGGTAACTTATTTTTCTTCCTAAATAATTAAAGCAGATGCTAGTGTCTTTTTTTAAGACCCTGATTTTCCTAAATATTCACCACAGTAAATAGCTATAATTAGGATTCATCACACGTAATCAGTTTCCAAATTATTTCATGAATACATTATCTATTGCAATGAGCAACACCCGCCCTCTCCCCAAGTCAATCTTTAAGCCAGTTGAAGTTTCACAATGGTACTTATAGCTCACAATGTCTGCATGTCCAGGGTACCCATGTTTGGCACTTTTTGATCCATTAAATGTTTTAGTCCCATATCTTTTGGACGTTTAAATCATTTTGATTTGGCATGTGCTCTGAAGGTAGTAGTATTCCAAGAGTCCTCTCACTGCATGTTAAGTGCTATTCTCTGACTCTCAGCCAGAGCTCGGATGTTGGCAGGGTTGATTGCTCAAATATAGTGATTTCAATTCCAACCTTTGCATACTAAAATTACATAGCCTAAACATGAAGCTTCCAGATTTTTCCTCTTAAAAACAGAGTAAAAACATAATTTAACATTGCTACAAGATAACTAAGATAATCTTTAAAATGGGAAGGAATTTGAAAATAAAATTGTTTAGGCTATCACAATAAATATTGAGGAAATTAATGTTGGTTTGTGAGGTTCAATAATAGTTGAGAAGACTAAAAAAATTTTATAGCTATTGTTGGGGCATTTCACATTTTTCTCCTTTACTTTATAAATGGAGCGAGTGTCTTATGTTGGATTCTTCCTAAAGCAGACTTGGAGTAAAGGCTGTGGGTAAGTGGTTATTTGGGAGGTGATGCCAAGAAGTACAGGCAGGGGAGTGAAGTGAGACAGAGAAGGGAAGAAAGCTAACAGAGCCAGTTTCAAGCAGGTTATTGCTCTGAGACCTAGGGCTCAACCTCCATGGAGAACTTAGAGACAAAGTGTAGAACACACCTCAGAGTTGTCCACCCAAGGGGCAAGGGAGCTGGGGTATTATTCACTGACTCCTACTTCTGTCTGGTTGGCAGCTATTCCCAGGGATGTTAACTTCCTGTCACTTCCAGCCTACATCCAGCATGGATCATGATAACACCCTCAGGTGGGGTTACAGATATTTGCAGGTTGCCAACCATGGCATATACCAGAATGTTGAATGCCAAGAGCCTATGAGTAGGGCACCTACAGTATGTGTTCAGGGAAAGTGATTAAGAACATGGATTTCGATCAAACAGACCTAGTGGAGTCCTGCTTCTCCCACTTACGTGTGAAATTGAATAAATTACCTAATCTAAGCCTCAGTTTCTTTATTCTGACTATGCAAAGCTAAGAATATACAATCATTAATTAGACGGGTTTCAATCTCACTTGAAAATCTGAGATTTTCAAGTGAAAATCTGTTCTTTTTATAGCCTTGAAATTGGATAAATCTAACAGAAGCAGCTTCTAAAAATCTAAATATGATTTTATCTTTCTAAAAATTAGATGCTATTAGCTAGATCCCTCTCCTTTTCTGAAGTGTAGGCTTCCTCTTACCGTAGCCCCCATGGGCCTCTATTTCTAACAACTTCATATCTTCCTATTCTGCTCTTTAATCTTCTGCTCTGCTTATCCATTACACAATCATTAAGTCAACTGATTATTTATTGTCAACCATGAACCTATTATGTTAAGTGCTAGATCTATAATCATAAAAACAAAACAAACATAGCTCCTGACTTTAAAAAGCCTATGATCTTGTGGTGAGATAAACATTAAATAAACATTAGAAAATATACAGCAAAAATTGTAAGTGTCGGGCTTCCCTGGTGGTGCAGTGGTTGGGAGTCCGCCTGCCGATGCAGGGGACACGGGTTCGTGCCCCGGTCCGGGAGGATCCCACATGCTGCGGAGCGGCTGGGCCCGTGAGCCATGGCCGCTGAGCTTGCGCGTCCGGAGCCTGTGCTCCGTAACGGGAGAGGCCACAGAGGTGAGAGGCCTGCGTACCGCAAAACCCCCCCCCAAAAAAAATTTGTAAGTGTCATGTAAGACTATTAGAGATTAAATGATAGATTAACATAGGAAACTGCATTTAGATTGAGGGGGGTCAGGAAAACTTCTCTAAAACAGTTACTTTCATGCTGAGAAGTAAAGGATAGGAGTAGGAGTTAGACATGCACTGGGGAAGGGAGGGGCATTCTAGACAAAGGGAACAATACAGGAAAAAGCCCAGAGGGCTTCCCTGGTGGTGCAGTGGTTGAGAGTCCGCCTGCCGATGCAGGGGACACGGGTTCGTGCCCCGGTCCGGGAAGATCCCACATGCCGCGGAGCGGCTGGGCCCGTGAGCCATGGCCACTGAGCCTGCGCGTCCGGAGCCTGTGCTCCGCAACGGTAGAGGCCACAACAGTGACAGGCCCGCGTACCGCAAAAAAAAAAAAAAGCCCAGAGGTAGGAAAAAAGAAGTGAAAAAAGTCTAATTGTGGCTAGAGTGTCGTGAGCCAGGGGAGGAGTGGAGAGAGGAAGCTGAGAGGCAGGCAGGAGCCATAACAAGGATCTGCAACGGGAAACATTGAGTATGAAAAAATGATGGTATCAGATTTGAGTTCCTTAAAAGAATATTTGGCTACTGAGTGGAGAATGGATGGCAGGGGGCAAGATTAGAAGCCAGACCAATCAGGAGGCTCTTGCAGTAGTACAGGCGTGTGATTTCAGTGGGTTGAGAGAGCTACTAGAGGAAGTGGAAAGAATTGAGAGATATTTGGGAGGCAGACAATCAGGACTTGGCAATGGACTGGAAGCTGAAGGGGAGGGAAGCTTGAGGTTTCTGGCTCTGGCATTTGGATGGATGCTAGCGGCATTTATTGATAAAAGGAACTCTGGAGGAGCAGCAGGTTTCAGGGAAAGATCAAGAGATATTGAACTTTAGTTCAGAAAAGTGATACGGCCTGGAGATATAAATTTGGGAGTAGTTGGTAGTATACAGGTGATATTCAAAGCCTTAAGAGCAAGGAACACCATGTGGAGAAAGAGTGCAGAGTGAAAGGAGAGCCTGGGACCAAGCTCTAGAGAACATGAAGACTAAGGGTGGAGAAAGAAGGCCACCACAAGGGGAAAAAAAAAAAAAAAAGGAGCAGCTCTGGAATCTGGAAAGAAAACCACATGGGTGTAGTGTCCAACAGGCAGGAGAAAAAAATTGTTTCAAAACATATACATGTTCTATCACATAGAATGGTGCTGAGAAATAGAGTAAGAAAAAGACCAAGAAGTGCACATTTGATTCAGCAAAAAGGCAGTTACTAGTCCCCTTAGTAAGTGCAGTTTGAAGAAGCATTTTAGCAGCCAGCTATGCCCTATTCCAATCATGCCCTTCTCCCTGAACAAACATTTTTTTAAAAAGCAAAAACCTCCTTCCTTTTGCTTTGAAACTTGTAGCACTCCTATTTCCAAGGTGAGAAATTCCCCTTCATATAAAATTGATTCAGAACCTCTTTAATTTCCTTCCTCATCCTACTCTCATATGACCACCTCATCTTCTGAGGAAGACTCATCTCAAGGGGAGATGAGTTGTTCTTTCTCACCATCATTTTCTTTTTTTAAATTCTACTTTAGTTTTGGCTGCATTGGGTCTTCGTTGCTGTGTGCGGCCTTTCTCTAGTTGCGGCGAGCGGGGGCTACTCTTCATTGAGGTGAGCGGGCTTCTCACTGAGGGCTTCTCTTGTTGTGGAGCACAGGCTTACATGCTCCGCAGCATGTAGGATCTTCCCGGACCAGGGCTCGAACCCGTGTCCCCTGCACTGGCAGGCGCATTCTTAACCACTGCACCACCAGGGAAGCCCCTCTCACCATCATTTAATTATAACTCCTACAATTTTGGAGGCAAGAAGAACAAAATCAATATCACTAGGCCAAACTCAAAATGTTGGCAGGGCTGCACTCCTCTAGAGGAAGGAGGGGAGAATCTGTTCCTTGCTTTGTCTAGCTTCTGGTGGCTGGCTGCCAGCATTTTCTTGCTTGTGGCCACATGATGTCAATTTCTTTCTTTTTTGTTTTTGGGATGCGCTGGGTCTTCATGGCTGCACGCGGGCTTTCTCTAGTTGCGGTGAGCAGGGGCTACTCTTTGATGCGGTGCGTGGGCTTCTCATTGCGGTGGCTTCTCTTGTTGCGGAGCGCAGGCTCTAGGCATGCGGGCTCCAGTAGTTGTGGCACGTGGGCTCAGTAGCTGTGGCTCACGGGCTCTAGAGCGCAGGCTCAGCAGTTGTGGCGCACGGGGTTAGTTGCTCTGCCGCATGTGGGATCTTCCTGGACCAGGGCTCGAACCCGTGTCCCCTGCATTGGCAGGCAGATTCTTAACCACTGTGCCACCAGGGAAGTCCCTGATGTCAATTTTTGACTTGATGGTCACACTGCCTCCTCTTTAAAACCTGCCTCTGTCTCCCTTTCATCAGGATACATAACTGCATTTAGGGTCCACACAATCGAGGATAATCTCCCCATCTGAAGATCCTTAATTATATCTAAAGAACCCTTTCCTTTTTTGTTTTGCCATAGAAGGAAACATTCACAGGTTCCAGGGATTAGGATGAAGATATCTTTCTGGTGGCCATTTTTCAGCCTACCACAACAATTATGTTCAAAATATGGACTATAAAGACTGTACTCTCTTCTGCCTCCCCATATTACCTGAAAATCAAAATGTTTTCAATTGTATTCAACTCATCTCTGAAACTGGCAACTTTTCTGAATTACTATGAATATCCCCACCAATCTCCAGGGGGCTTAGGTATACTACTATGGAATTATCTTTAATATGCACTGTACTACTAATCAAGGTCTTACTAAGCCTTTACAAATATACCTTCTAAGTCTTTCTTTTGACTTTCCTGCCTCTAGCCTGTCACTTTTCTAGACCATCTAAGAAAAGCTTTCAAGTCCATTTGACCATGCCACTTGTGTGCTCAAGGACTCAGTGGCTCCTTACTTTTTCAGCTTTTACTTCCTATAAGCAACAAGTCCTGAATTTAAAAATATTATAGTCCCTGAATCTTTCCATCTTTAAGGTCACCTCACAGTCCAAGATAGCTTCTGGAATTCCAGCTATTTCCTTTCTCCCTCCCTCTCCCTCTCTCTCTCTCTCAACAAAATGGGGCCATGTGACTAAGTTCCAGCCAGTGAGATAAAAAAGGGAAGTGTGCACAATTTCTAGGAAAGATCTCTGGAAGGAAAGGGGTGAGAACATTTTCTGCCTTACTCTGCTTATATATATATTTAATACATATAATAATATATAAATATATTTTAAAACTATAAATATTAATTTTTTCCAGGCACCAGGTAAAAGGAAACACAGAAATATATGTATAACCGAATCACTTTGCTTTACACCAGAAACTAACATAACATTGTAAATCAACTCTATGTCAGTAAAAAATAAATAGAGTTTTTACCCCCACATATAGTATCTCTCAGCAAGTAGTTACCTTACACTCAAGTCCTAATAAAGTCCCTCTTATTATGGGGAAATCTCTCAATTGCATTACTTTGAGCAAAAATGTATTCTGTGTGTGTGTTATGTGGCAGGGAGGTTGTACTGAAGAGAAGGTAAGTGAGACTGAAATAATCTCAGTTGATCCCATGGTGTACACTTATAGGGATCCCTGATAGAAACAGTAAAAAAACAAAACAAAACAAAACAAAAAAGGCGAAGGGGGAGTGTAACTTCTCGTTCCTTAAGACTGGGCTCTATACAGTGATCTTCCTCCAGAGCTCAGTACCCAAAGAGTAATTTTACAATGGAGAAACCTGAGAAACACTGCTTCTGCCAGGTGATCAAGGTCAATCAACAGTCATAACTCACCATGATAGTAAGTAACCTTGATATGATCACTTTACTTCTGTGATCTTCCTCCCCAAAACCCATAATCCCAGTCTAATCATGAGAAAAACAGACTAATTCCAACAGAGGGAGATCTTCCAAAATATCTGACCAGTACTCTTCAAAACTGTTAAGTCATCAGAAACATCCGTTGCTGGATTGTCTTTTTCTTGTTGAGTTTTAAGGTAGTATCATATTAAATTACATAATTATATAATAATTATAGTATAGATACTATCTGCAGAAGCACTATGAAGGTTTTTAATTTTGATGAAATACCATTTATCCAATTTTCCTCTAGTTGCTAGAGTATTTTTTGTGCCATCTTCAAGAAATCATCGCCAAATTCAAGGTCATGTTTTCTTCTAAGGATTTTATAGTTTTAGCTCTTAAATTTGTCTGTCCTTTATGCCAGTACCACACTGTTTTGTGAATGTAACTTCGTTTAAGTTTTGGAATAAAGAAAGTATGAGTCTTCTAACTTTCTCTTCTTTTTCAAGATTGTTTTGGCCAGTCAGGGTCCCTTGCAGTTCCGTTATGAATTTAGGACTGACTTTCCCATTTCTGAAAAAAGGGCCATTGGGACTTTGAAAGTATTGCACTGAACCTGCGGATTGCTTTGGGGAACACTGCCATTTTAACAACATTAAGTCTTCCAATACATGAATACAGGATCTCTTTCCATTTATTTAGGTGTTATTTAATTTCTCTCAACAATATTTCTTAGACATGAGTGTACAAGTTTACACTGCCTTGGTTAAATTCATTCCTAGGTGTTCTATTGTCTTAGGTGTTATTGTAAATGGAACTGCTTTCTTAGTTTCCTTTTTGGATCATTCATTGCTAGTATACAGAAATACAACTGATTTTTATGCTGATATTCTATCCTGAAACTTTGCGGTATTTATTGGCTCTAACCGATGTTTTGTGGATTCTTTAGGATTTTCTATATATAAGATCATCTGTGAATATGCCTTTTATTTCTTTTTCTTGCCTAATTACTATAGCCTGATTGTACTTTTAAGCAAAAAAATGAGAAAAAAAATTCTAGGTTTGCAATTTCAGCATGGTTTTGAAAGTCTACATAGGACTGTAGATATATTACTTCCCACGTCTGCAGACAGTATGTCATGAAAAGGACAGGAAGCAGATTAGTCTTTGTAGCTTAAGAATACACTTTTCAGTGCCAACAGCATTTTAAATTATGCACGGTAATAAAACAGATTTTTGCAACTGTTTTGCATTGAATTATTTTAAAATAATTAAGAAACAGAAACAACTTTGAGAAGCAATTTTCACCTTTAAAATTTATTATAGAAGCTATACATATAAAATAAAATCCTAGTTATAAAAAATGCATCTAGAATAAGTTATAATAAACTTCACTAAAAATGAGTACGTGTGCGTGTATGCGAATCCAGGAATATACAGATACTTAAATGTTTTCAGTGACTCGCATTGCATCACGCATTACATAAGACAGTATCTACTAATTAAGGTATCTGAGTTGAGTTTTAGAAGCCTTTAAATACAATATCCAGATAAAACGACAACAAAAGGCAGTTTAACTCAGAAACTGTATTAGAATCCAGAATCTCTCACATGAGATCATTATCTCCTATTCCCCTCAAAAGAAGTTTCCAACAGAAGCTATTTCACAAACTAATAGTAGAATGTCTCCTAAAAAGAAAAAACATGGGCGGGGGGCGGAAGGGAGTGAATATGCATGGAAGTGAATGTTTTTATTGCTTTAAGACAGAAATTCATTTTTGGTATCATTAATACAAAATTTATAATATTTACATAATTGTATATAAAAGGTATCTATAGAATACAACCTAAACACATTTAGAAGGATATAAATAGTTTTCAAATATAAAAATTTCATGCTATTAAAAAGATGTTTAACAAAGTAGTCATTAATACATTTGTTGTATATATAATCATAAAAAATATTTAAAATTTTTATTAATCCAAATGAGAATTATAAAAAATGTTTATCTAAAAAGCATTAATTTTGATCTTCAAGTACAGAATTGTGGTGCAGCTAGAAGTTGTTCAAGGGCCCTCCTGCGAATCACTACTCGAACACTAGCTTTTAAGTGAACAGGCGGGGACGCTAAAGGCAGATGGGAGGTGGGCATTGAAGAAAACAAAGATGACAAAGGATGGCAAAGAGACAATGGTTAAATAAGTTTCTAGTCTGACACAATAAACTATTTTTAGGAAGGATAAAATTAAAAGTGCTTAAAACAAAAGAATGTCAATGTCACTAATTACTCTTAAGTGCCATAAACATTAGTTATCAAAATAACTTTATTAAGAGTTGGCCACACTTTAACTACTGATAACCACAGGAATACTATACTACAGTGACTCAATGAAAATTCCAATATTTATCAGTTATCTCTGTAATTTATCTTACACATGTACATAAATACCAGAAAAGTTTAAATATTATTTACTATTTTAATCTTTTCCTTAAAGATGCAGGATTTCATCCTGCATCAGTTATGTCAGCATGACAAAGGTGAATTAAATAGGAATGGAACATAAAGAATATTTGGTACCAG
Source organism: Mesoplodon mirus (assembly GCF_964341445.2). NCBI lineage: Eukaryota > Metazoa > Chordata > Mammalia > Artiodactyla > Ziphiidae > Mesoplodon > Mesoplodon mirus. The sequence continues at coordinate 15,732,908 of NC_138992.1, read as the reverse complement.
GACATCATGATCTGGAACAACTGAAGTTTTCTATCTCTTGCTCCATTTTCTAGATAAAGGATAGGAAGGAAAAATAGTAAGTTTCAATATGGAAAAAATCAAAGAAACATGACTCCATTGCTGGGGGTTTTTTTTGCAGTAAACAACCTTAAGGATATTATTATCCATGTATATATCTGATAGTGAAACAGAAACTTTGTTCAGTGTTTATGACTATCACATAGAATGGTATCACTGATGGGACTTCATTATTTAAACCTCTTTGAAGTAAGTCCGAGATGCTTTCATCTTACATTAAACTCATACAGTTATTAATCAAAGCACTGGTGTACATATAGATATTAATACTTTATATTTTGTAGGTACTACTGTTACATATATATTATTCTGTATAGGTACCATAGTATACTTTATTAGATATACTAAATACTATATATATTACATGCTAATAGGTATATAGTAGATACCAGTCATATATATATATATATATATATATATATATATATATATATAGTACTATATAGGTATCAGCCAAACTCTATTTTTAAACATTAGTACTTGAATGCCCACTATAAAGCAAGATTAAGTAAAGACAAATAGGTCTATGTTAAGTCTGTCTTAAAAAGGAACTATATATCTTCATCAATATAAACACAAAATAGATTTTTCATAGTTTACAGATACTACAGTGTTCCACTGCTTATTAAAGAAACACAAACTAATTTAAGTGCTAGATTTAAAAAAGCACAGAACACAGTTATACCTAGAAATAATCCATAATCCACACATTAAAAAATGGTATTTAAAAGTTTTCATAATGTGTTAACTTCTCATATATATTAGTTTACCTGAATAAGTGTTGTTTTGTCATAATCCCTGCGATGCTGATAAATACACTGGCTGATTACAGCATACAAATTTTCCAACTGAAAAATATTGTATTCTTGACTTTTTCTAACAACAGTCTTCAAAAGATTCTAAAAGAAAACGTAAGTGTTACATATGTGAGAGAAATTCCCTGAGATATTTTAATTTTGAAGATGTGGGGGCATTTTTAGCATATAAGCCAGAGAGAAGGCAGACCAAGTCATCTAATGAGACACTGCAGCCTCTGATAGTGACTCTGACATTCAGCTGTAAGTTAATGTTATCAACATTCTATGACTCTGGCCTCTCATCCTAAAAACTACAGCTGAGGAGGTTGCCAACTTCAATTCTAGCCATACATCACTAGAGACAAATTAAAAAATAATCTCAAATTAGACTAACAGGAAAAAAGGCAACATTTTTGCAGAATATTTTATGGCACTATGAGTACATTATAATCAATTCTGTTATGTGAAATAAAAAGAGACAGTACATAAATGATGAACTACCTCACAGCGTCAGGGTTCTTTTCTTACAAAAAGGAATTTCCATCCGCTCAGTGTTTTTTGTCATGACTGAAATGGACTTACTGTTGATAAATTTCTGTGATTCTTCAAGTCTGGTCTTACCTTGATATTCCATTACCTCATAGTTAACCACGGTTGCATGTTTTTGTTAAGTAAAAACCAACTAAAATGGCCATATGTAATGGTTATAAAAACAACGTATGGGATCAGTGATACAGACAAGTATGTTAAAAACAATAATATCAACATACTAGCCATCTCTAACCACTGCCTTTATGAAAGTTATTCTATACCAAGTTTATCCTTTCATAAAAGATCATTATTTATTACATGCCAAATTTATACAATGTACTATTACAATCCCTCTTTTGGTGGGTTATGTTTCTAATTTGCACAATGAAAGCATTATGATCTCAATTTACATACTTTTAATCGCTCATGGTCCACAACAAGTGAGGGTGTAGGCTGAGAAAGAATTGCCAAAGCCTTTTCAACACTGATGAGCTGCTGTTGCTCTACTTGGGAACGTCTAGCTCGAGTCATTCGCAGAACACACATTTCTAGAATGAAAAAATAAATAACTATTATTTGTTTCATAGACATTTTATAATACCTAAAATAAATATTAGGCAGATTAAATAGCAGGTCATATTTACTTAGACACAAACCCCTGTTCTGGTTTATTGACTCTGCTGTAAGATTAAGATGCTGCCATTTACACACTCAAAAATTAAGGACAGGGAATTCCCTGGTGGTCCAAGTGGTTAGGAGTCTGAGCTTCCACTTCAGGGGGCACAGGTTCAATCCCTGGTCGGGGAACTAAGAACCTGCATGCCTCATGGCACGGCCAAAAAAAAAAAAAATTAAGGACATTTCAGAAATATTTTCTCAAATAGAGTATTTCAAGGGATCCTCAACAGATTAGACTGTCTCCTACTTAGGCATAAAACTCAGAATTTAAGAGCTGGAAGGGGCTTCAGTAATCTCGAATAGGAGTTGCAAACTACTATGCATAGGCTAAATCTGGATTTAATTAATCCATAATTAAAGTTTTCTTAGAACACAACCATGCCCATTTTACATATGTGTGTCAATGTGGCTTTTCCAGCAGGGTTGAATAGTTGTAACTATCTGGTCCTTTACAGATAAAGTTTGCCTATCCCTGATCTAGAACAATCTACTCACTGAGAGATGAGAAAAATGAGGCCAAAGAAAGGTGAAGACTTTTCTATGGTCAACATACCTACCTGTTCTAAGAGCCAGGACAAGAACCCAAATCTCCTGACATGTAAACAGGTACCTGTCTCAGTAAATAGTGTCCTTTTAAAAAAGATAATGATAAAAGAAAAAATAAACTTTGAACCTAAACAAAACATACTAAATTATACAGCCAGAGGATTAACATTTAAAATATCCACGTCGGAAAGGCTATATCCTAGACCATTCTAAGATTACTCAAACACACGAAACTCATTTTAAGGAAGTCCTTGGAAAAGATTTATCTACAGCATATAAGCCACTGAAGAAAACCAGTCTCATTAACTTAGTCAATACTTTTTTTTGACCAAAATAAAGTTTTGACCCTGTTACCCTTTTCTTTTGCTTTGTAAGACTAAATAATGTTTGGCTTTTCCAAAAACCAAACAAATCTAATGCCAAAGGTCCAAAAAGGTGCAGACAGGAAACAATTCTACATGAAAGACTTTGGGAGCAGGATCATTAGAATAAATATAAATAACCTTGGGCTAAACCTTCAGTAGGGATAGAGGAATGATGGGGGTGGGTAACAGTTGTTCTACATCACTCAGCAAGAAATCACAAGATAAACTGCTTATCTTGCTTAAAAATGAGAGGGTATCCTGCCAGCTTTTAAAAACTGTATAGCCAAGCACTTTGCTACATGCTTTAGATGAATTACTTTATTCAATTCTCAGAATATCTTATTACCCAGCAACTATCTACCCCAATTTTGCAAATGAGAAAACTGACGCTTGATGGGTCAAGAATCTTGACCGAGGTCACAAGCTACTAAGCAGTAAACTAGAGGCTCAAGTCCAGGTCTGTTTGATGCTATAGTGTGCTTTTAACAACCGTGATTTACTAGCTCAATAGTTATTAAAGATAATGCTATTTTCCCTAATTAAATCCTGTACTCTGAAAGACAAGGAAAAAGGAGTAAACTGAGATGGTAATTGACTGTTTAAGAACTCTGAATGAAACATCTTTTAAAATTAGTAAGTTGCTTGACTGAGACTTACCTTTTGCTTCATTTTCATCAGAAATATCTGTTATCTGAGAGCCAGAAGCACCTCCATTGCAAGTGATCTTATCTTTCCTCAATTCTGTACATGCTATAGTCTTTCTAGATCCTTCAAGGTGATTTTCAAAACAAGTACTTGAATTATTATTTCCCAATTCCATTTTGCTTTCAGAGGCATTTTGCTGCTTTTCATTTTCCTCCATTGAAGACTCCCCTGTGTTTCCAGTCTCATTGTGGTCTACACTTGTATCTTGATTTTCCTCTGTATCACTCTCAATTTTGTCATCTACGACATTTTGGCCATCATCTTTTGCCTGTGAAATCCTCCTTCGTTTGGTTATGGTGCCTAAGTACCATTTCGACTTTTTGCGGACTTTTCTCTTCAAGTGAGCTTCAAATAATTTAAAGAAAAAGGGTAAGAGAACATTCAACAATTTTTTAAAGTCTAAGTAAGTGGGAGAAAAAAATACCTCCTGCGATATTAAGAGGAGAATCTGAGATATAACCATAGTATTGTATGGTTGGAATATACAAACAAAAGTAGAGAATTCTGTGAGAAGGTAGAAAGTGGTCAATGACCTGTCATTCTAAGGAATTTGGATTTTATCTTGAATAATTTTTTAAAAAATCGAATAACTTTAAGGAGGGCAATGACATGAATTGTCTGATGCATATATTACAAAGGTCACTTTGGCAGTAGTATAAGGAATGAACTGAAGGAAGGACAAGACTAAAAATAGCTTACACTTATTGAGTGCTTACTGTATAGGAGGAACTCTTCTAAGGCCTTTATATGTACTAACTCACTGAAATTCCACTTTAACCTGATCAGGTTTGCTACCATTCTCGACATCATTTTACAGATGAAGAAACTACAGTATACAGAGATTCAACATTCTGCCTAGATTAGATGCAGTATAACCACACTGCAACCTTATGTTTGGGAGACTCATCCATACTGTTGTATGTAGTTGAAGTTTAATAATTTTCACTTTTGTATAATAATCCGTATTTTTCCATTCTACTGTTGACCTGCATTTGGGTTGCTCCCAAATGAATACTGTCTCTATGAACATTCTGTTTAAAAGCATTGAGGAATTATGGCACCAAAATCTGGGAAAACAAATGAATAGCTGAGAGGCTAAGAAGCTGAGGACAGTCGGAAATTCATGGAGCTTAAAGAGCAAACACTGGAATTAAGAGCTTGCCAAAGAAGAGAGGCCCCAGGAACCCCACAGGATTTGGGTTGGTACTCCATGGAGTTATCCTCTAAGAATAAAGAGGAACAGGAAACAGACTAGGATTTATAGGAACCAAAGTCAGTTTCAAATCAAGTCATTTTACCACAGTTAGACTGTGACCTGAGAGGTGACAGGTGAACTGGGATTGCAGGTGGTACTTCATTGCAAGCCTGGATGTATTTCAGGAATGAAAAGTTGCCTTACTGTTAATGAAATCAACATAATTCGCGGCATCAATATAGACAAAGGAAACTGATGGAAAAAGTAAACAGCATTAGAGGAGAGTAAAGGCTATAGTTTCGTAAGTAAAAATTACATAAGTGCACTTACCAGGAGTGCTGCAAGCCATAGGAGTACTGGGGGTCTTCAGCTTTTCATTTTTCTCTGGATCTGGTCTTCTATCACCAGCAGGAGTGGAACTTTGCTTTGGCATTACATGGTAGTAAGATGGGGCGTATTTGGAAGAGCTACAACCTTATAACAGACATGTGGAATATCAAATCAAATTTCCAGATTTGAAAATTACATGAACAATTAATTAAAAGGACTCAATACATCTAAAGCATCTTTTTCTGATATCAAATCATTTTCCTACCTCTCTTCTTCCTAGATTCCTGAATTTCTTCACAAAGCCGCTCAAAGTCTTCATCAAGTTCTTCTTTAATTATTGCATAGGCGGTATCTCTTAAAGCACAGGCTCTATGTCTAATAAGACGATCTATGGAATGAATAAAGAATTTTAAAATGTTTTCCTTTTGCTAATGTAACAAAAATCAACACCATATGTTGGGCTAAGATTATAGCCATTACAATTCCTTTTTTACTTCCACCATGAATAGTAAAAGTTACTGGAATTGTGTTATTTCTGTTTTTGATGTTAATCTAATGTTCTGGACATCTGATTCAACACGGCAGACTAAACCTAATTTCATTGCCCTGTCCTATCCTATCCAGATCCCTTTGAAATACCAGAGGAAATATAAGAATCAATCAGTAGCAAAACTAAACAACATAATGACACACAAACAGCAAGGAAGGCTATCAGTGTCATGAGTGAACCAGGGATGTAAAACAATTTTGGAAGAGATATAGAGGATGTTATTACATTGACAGAGAAACTAAACAAAGACAATGAAACAGCAACCCTACATAGGAAACACTAGAAAAAAATCCAAAACTGAGCCTAAGCACTGTAAACTGGAAAATGCCTTGAGGCAACAGGCAGATAATAAGTGAATGTAAATTTGCTTGAACGGCTGGATCAGTCCCCCTCACAGGGCAGTAGGCTGCAAAATTCACACAATATTCAGTTTACAGTTGACAGGAACAGCTATAATAACAGAAGGGATGTTGCTGGGGACTTCTAACATGGCCTGAAGAAAGGCCAGGCAAAGTTCATTGGTTCCTGGAGTGTGGCAGCATGGGCAAAACCTTGGAATTTGTCAGAATGCACATCATTCTCAGGCCCTGCATCTACAGAATCAGAAATTGTGGAGGTGAGGGCCAGCAAGCTGCATCTTAACATGTCCTGTAGGAGATGCTGATAGTAGCTAAAGTGTGAACACCACTGCTCTAAAGTAATTTTAGATTGTCACAGAGGACGAAAAGGGAAACAGCGGCAGTATGACTGCAATGAAACAGAAAAAGCCCTCTTTCTCCAGGATAAATGCTTCCTTCTTTCTACAGTTAAGGGGTATTCCCAACTTGGTAGGCTGTTTCCCACTGCTTACCTCCAGAACTCTGAACTACAGAATAAAGTCTAGGGAAGGTGTGGGCCGAAGACTGCCGAGGGACGAACAGTGAGCTTTTAAATTGTTGAGGAGGGCTTCCCTGGTGGCACAGTGGTTGGGAGTCTGCCTGCCGATGCAGGGGACACAGGTTCGTTCCCTGGTCTGGGAGGATTCCGCATGCTGCGGAGCGGCTAGGCCCGTGAGCCATGGCCGCTGGGCCTGCGCGTCCGGAGCCTGTGCCCCGCGACGGGAGAGGCCGTGGCGGTGAGAGGCCCGCGTACCGCAAAAAAAAATAAATAAATAGAAATAAAAGTAAATTGTTGCGGAAACTCTTAGTGGTGGAAATCAATCTAATTTATAAGCGCTACAAACTTAAAAACAGAATGCCAATGTACTGGAGGAGAGAGCCAACGCAGGAAATAGAACTATTAAAAAAAATTATCCACGAAGACAGTTAAGGGCACAGCATCCATAAAGCAAGAATAGGAAGCTAGGAAAAAGCACCTGAGAGAATACTTTTTGGAAATGAACGCGTTTATAACAAACATATAGATATTTGAATTTATCATTATAAATATGAACAAATATATTGCTTAAAAATCCCTTACTTTATACATTTTATTCAACGGACTGGGTATGTGAGGTAGAAAGTGAATGCATTCTACGCATAGAAAAGGTCTGGAAAGATAACCCCAAACTTAACAGTGTCCACCCTCGGAGAAAGGAAATGGGTGACTTAGTTTTTTAAGTATTACTGTCAGCAAGTATTATGTTATATTACTTTTGTAATAAAATTTATAATGGTCTTAACTAAGAAAATCCTTTCAAACTTATTTTATTACAGAGAGCATTAATTTTTCTACTTTGAGAAAGAACATTGATAAACAAAGGAAACAAGCTAAGTTGTTATGCAATTTTGTGTTTCATTAGAGGCTATATCATATAATTGTTTTGGAGCGAAAGAAACCTGCATTTGAATTCTGCCTCTGCCACTTCCTTATAGTATGACCTTGAGTAAGTTTTTGTTTGTTTGTTTGTTTTTTCCCGTACTCGGGCCTCTCACTGTTGTGGCCTCTCCCGTTGCGGAGCACAGGATCCGGATGCGCAGGCTCAGCGGCCATGGCTCACGGGCCCAGCCGCTCCGCGGCATGTGGGATCTCCCCGGACCGGGGCATGAACCCGTGTCCCCTGCATCGGCAGGCGGACTCTCAACCACTGCGCCACCAGGGAAGCCCCTGAGTAAGTTTTTTAACCTCTCTAAACTTCCATTTTTCTCAACTGTAAAATGAGGATATCGTTGTTGAGGACTGAATGGCACTGTGAATATAAAATGTTTATTTAGCACCTAGTATGAAATCACCCGCCACTAAGCATTAGCAGCCCCCATTCCACCCTCTGAGGAAGAAAAACAAAACCAGTAATGCTCACCTCCAGGATCTCTATCTGGATTGTATTCTAAAGCATTACTACAGATTAGATCGATATCACTCAAATAGTCTTTCACAGTCAGATACTTGTGGAGATCAATTTTACTGATTACAGATGAAAGGTCCATTGGTTGCTTTATTACAGTGACATAATCAGGAACCTAAAATTCAAGCAAATGACCAAATCACTAAATTAACTCTGAACAGTAAGAACTTTGAGTCAAGTTTTTCTACCAGGCAAAATAAAGGAGAGAGAATACATAAGATATAATGAAAATATATTAATACAAAACTGTGACTCTATTTAAGGCGAGTTTTGTTTTGTATTCATTCTTATTCTTGGGCACCTATATCTCCAGTAACATCCTAAACCTCTTTCCTCATCCAAATGCCACCCACCCTTCAATGTCACCTTAGGACCTCATTCTTAACCGTGTAGGTCACAGTAATATCACGTAGCATTAAGACATTCTCAAAATTACTTCTACAACATTTGAGTTGGGCAAAGTTAACTGTCTACACTCTGCAGGAAAGGAAAATGCTTTACATGGCTCTTGAAGCCTCTATGTGCTTAGGACACTACTTGGTATGTTTCCAAATACAGAAAACAAGATCACAGTATACAGAGGGAACCACATTAACTAGTCAAATAGTCTCTAATTCTGAAGCATTTTGATCCAAAGATTAAATTAATACCTCATCAGGGTCAACAGGTTTAGTAAATATTCTGAATCGCTTGTCAATAGCAAGCCTATGTGTAACATTTCTTAAAAAAATCCTTAGTTCTCTAAATGTATCTTCTTCTTGTTCTTCTAGTCGTTTCACTTCTTCTGCTGTCAATGGTCTTGGTTCAGGTGGTGGTGCTACAGGGAGTACCTCCAAGGCCTGCAAAACTTTACATGAATGGAAGATTTTAGTTACCACTCTCCCACCGTATCAAGGGTGACAAACGATTCAGTACACAAAGTAGACAAGCTCTCAGGGATTATCCTCTTTGTATTTGCCAGGAATCAGAGGATTTGGAATACTAAACAGCTACCATAATCTCGACCTCTACACCCCCCCACAAGCAATAATCGCTAACTTGTAATTTGGAGTGCTAATTCCTAAATCATTACCATTTTAAGATCATTTAAGAGGCTATTAAAATTTTGAAAATGCATATTTCCAAGACAAGAATATTCTAATTTTTTAAAAAGTCATTTTTACTAGTTAATTTTTAAACTAACGAAAAACTGTGGTATGTTTCAAATATAACAAAAATTTAATTTTGTTTAAACAGATATGCACTAATAAGTAATAAGGATAAAAAAGGGAATATGAGAGTGCTGCCCCAATAAGTTGGCAATCAATTAAGGGAGTAAGAGATATAATTATAACATCACTGTAATATCATATTAGTAGTATGAAAAAAGTACAGTGCATCATAAAGGTAATAAATTAATTTTGTCTAGATGTTAGGGAAGAAAGAATAAGTTAGACTAGAAAGAAGCATGAATGAAATTATGAAAAGACACAATATGCTGTATATGGTTTAAAGATAGAGTGCTTTGGAAGGAAAAAGGTGGGGGAGAGAAAAGTGCCAAAGGTGCGCTTGGAAAGACAGATTGGGGCTATGCTATGAATTCTAGCCCCAATTCCACATAGATTAGGGCTATACTATGAAAGGCCTTGTATGCTTTAAGAACTTTAGTCTAGGGACTTCCCTGGTGGTCCAGTGGGTAAGACTCTGAGCTCCCAATGCAGGGGGCCGGGGTTCAATCTCTGGGAACTAGATCCCGCATGCATAAGGCAACTAAGAGTCTGCATGCTGCAACTAAGACCTGACGTAGTCTAAATAAACAAATAAATAAATAAGAACTTTAGTCTATTTTATTTTATTTTATTTTATTTTTTTGCAGTATGCGGGCCTCTCACTGTTGTGGCCTCTCCCGTTGCAGAGCACAGGCTCCAGACGCGCAGGCTCAGTGGCCATGGCTCACGGGCCTAGCCTCTCCGCGGCATGTGGGATCTTCCCGGATCGGGGCACGAACCTGTATCCCCTGCATCGGCAGGCGGACTCTCAACCACTGCGCCACCAGGGAAGCCCTTTAGTCTATTTTAATGGGAAACATAGGGATTTTAAGAAGTAAGTAAGAGGTATCAACCTCAACTGAGGTTTTGAGCTTCTGATATTAGAAGATGGCAATGCCATTAACTGATATTTTATTTCCACTTTCTCAAAATTATTATATATTAACTTTGATACAGGAACTAACCTGCTTTCTTTTTTGATATAGGAGGCTTAGCAGCTTGCTTTAGAATTAAATCTTCAAAAAATTGTGCCCGTTCTTCTTTACTAGGCAACTGGACATTAAAAATTTCTCCATAATCATGGATAAATAATTCTTGTACCTTAAAAAAGAAAACAGATGCATTTTATATACATATGTATGTATACACACACATTACTATGTATCAATCATTCAATGCCACAGTAGGTTACTGTACACGTTTTTAATGACAATCTAAATTGTGTAATAAAGAAATAATTTCTTAAATCTTTTACTTACATTGAATTTATGTATTATATAAACCATGTATGCAATAGATAAGGAACTAAAAACATGAGATCTTCTTTAGAACTCAAGGCTCCAAACTATAATTCATACAATAACTGATATGGTGATGTTTTACTTAACGGGTTTTCTTGAGATCAAGTAATTCACCTTCACAACCCAAAGTGAGATATGAGAATGAGTGGTTCTTCAGTAAGAATAAAGGCTGGAAAATAATAAGTATTGGTAAGGATGTGGAGAGGTTAGACCCCTTGTGCTGGTAGGAATGTAAAAGGGTGCAGCCACTGTAGAAAACAGTATGATGGTTCCTCAAAAAGTTAAACACAAAATTATCATGTAACCCAGTATATTCAAAAAAACTACAAGAAAAAAATAAAAGACTCAACAGATACTTGTATACCAATAATCATAGCAGAATTATTTACAGTAGGCAGGAGGTAGAGACAATCCAAATGTCCATCACCAGATGAAGAGATAAACAAAATGTGGTATGTACCTACAATGGAATATTATTCAGCCTAAAAAGGAATGAAATTTGAACACATGCTACAACATGGATGAACAATGAAAACATTATGCTAAGTGAAATAAGCCAGTCACCAAAGGACAGATACTTTATGTTCCACTTATATGAGGATACCTAGAATAGGTAAATTCAAAGAGACAGAAAGTTACTAGAGGTGTCCAAGGGCTGGGAGAGGAAGGAATGGGGAATAATTGTTTAATGGATACAGAGTTTCTGTTTGAGATGATGAAAAAGTTCTGGAAATGGATAGTGGTGATGGCTGCACAACATCATGAACGAACTTAAAGCAATGTACTTGATGTCACTGAACTGTACACTTAAAAATGGTTAAAATGGTAAATTATGTATATTTTACCACCAAAAAAAGAATAAAGGCAAAACAGGTCTCAAAAGGATGTTTCTAAACAAACCTCTAGATCTTTCCAAGAATTATTAGAGGATAATAATGTTTATTCCTTGTATGATGTTTGTGTACTTGGTTCAGCCTACCTCTGATACAGAGAAATTTACATTCACAGCTTTTGCATTTTCTGCTTTGTAGGTTCTTCCATGCTCCAAACTTATGAAAACTACATACACAACATCATTTATGAAATAAGTCTCTCCTTTTGCTAATCCATTTACTAAACTACTATGTATACAAGAGTCTACTAATGAACTGTATTACATTAATTTGTCATTTCTGGCCCAAATTCACATTTTAATTACTAATGTTGTGGTATGCTTTACCATATTTGGTAGGCTTTTCCAAAATTTTCTTGGAAATTCAAGAACTTTTTTTTAGCCATGCCACGTGGCATGCAGGATCTTAGTTCCCCAACCAGGGATTGAACCTGTGCCCTGTACAGTAGAAGCAAGGAGTCTTAACCACTGGACCAGCAGCGAAGTCCCTCAAGCAGTTTTTTCTTCTACATTACATTTTAGAGTCTATTTTGTTGATATTTCTATTGAAATTTGTACCTTTTCCCCCTTTCTGGTGGCCTGGAAGTTGTATGCTGTATTTCTAGTCTTTTATTGTTACAAGTTTTAACAGACATATCTCTAAGCTTCTTTTCCTACCAAACTGTGAAGTTAATCAATATCTACATATCAGATACAAAATCTGAATGTGCTTTTACTTCCTCATTCTCCTTCACTATGTCTTTCCTGCCATTTTGAGTTTAGAACCAAGATCAACTTAGATTTACAGTCCTTAAAAAAATGTTACTAGCACAGTTTTGTGACGAGTTTTACTGTTTTCTTTGCTCACTGCTTCTTATATGCAACTTCTGCAAAAAAAAAAAAATCCAAGAGGAGAAATAATCCCTTAATAATTATTTCAGTCAGGGCTTTATGGGTAATAGTTTCTTAGGTACTGCATGTTCAAAAATATCTTTATTTTGCTCTTTCACTCAAATGCTAATAACTTTGCTGGGAAGAAAATTACAGGTTCAAAATTACTTTCCTTCTAACTTTGAAAATATTGCTCAGTTGCCTCCTTAGTAGCTGGTATTATACCAGTGAGAATGTAGAAGCAATTTGATTTTCAGTCCTTTCTAGTAATGTTTTATTCTATTGGAAGATTTTTAGATTTTTCTCTATACTTCTGGAGTTCTGAAATTTTATCTAGATGTGGGCCTTTTAATACCCATCAGTTAGAACAGGGGACCTTTTAAATCTGAACATTATGGTATTCTTTAATTCTATGAAATGTTCTATTATGTGACTATTTTTCTCTTGTACATTTTTCTCATCCCATAAATCCCATTAAACAGATGTTAGACCTGAATCTATGTCCTCTGTTTCCTTTAACTTCTTCCTCACTTTTCAAAACTTTGTCTTGTTTTTATTATTTACTATAAGGATTTCTGATCTCATGATCTTCCATCTTGCTAATTCACTCTAATCTGTGTCTGCTTCTTTTTAGCCCTGTGGGGTTTTTTATTATATTTGGGGGGAGTTATTTCATTTATAATGTCTTCAGTTGGTTCTTTTCCACAACAATCTGTTGCTGATGCATGGATATGATTTTCCATGGAGCTGTCCTTCCTCAAAAGCTTATTTATAAATTTATCTTTGCCTTTGAAATCTTCAACTGTCCACAGATGCCTTTTCTGTTTATTCTAGCTTCTACTTCCAGTGATTATGAAAGAAGCTTGCCTATATTAGACACAGAATGTGCCTGTAATTTGTCTTCTGGGCACAGGGTCTCCCTACTCGTCCCATTCAGTACCTATACATAAGTCACTGCTCTGCCACACTAGTCCTTGGGCCCACCTTCACTGCTCTAGCTGAGGACAAACAACTCAGCTGACTGCTGTCTGGCATGGCCAGAAGTGAAGAAAGCCAAAAACTCCAAAGTTGTCCAAAGGCTCTTTCAATGCCCTCCTAGCACTGAACCAGAGCTAGAAACCACTCCCATCTTTCAAAGCAGTCCTTTCATGAACATGCTTTAAAATGTGGTTACCTGGATCAATCTAATCCCCACTGCTTGTCTTTCACGATTCATCAAAGTTTCTAATCCACTGATGACTTTCTTTCTCATTGTTCCATACTGCTGTGTTGTTAGGGTCCACTAGTACTCACGCATATAGATACTCTGACTGCAGTTTTGAGATGGACAAACTTTAATGTAGCTGATAATGGTATACACAGTACTTCTCACGTATTATAGTCCAGTGCTATATAGACAATATCACTGGATCACTAAGGACTACATAGACTATAGAAGGCTCAAAGCGGACTTGCTTATTTGTATCCACATAGACTATTCATTTTATAAAATTAGCAATTCCTGGTCCAGTGCTCATTCCACCCTACAGTACAGTGTGATACTGGGATACTTTACTTAGTTTACAGTGATATGCTTAGGAAATACTACCATGAGAAAACAAAGAAGCTATCTTTAAAAAAAATTTTTTTGAGTACAAAATTCCCACATTCTTGATAAAGCTGTCCAAGATTAAACTGATGACAGCTTTTCAACCTCCCTACATCTTTATAAAGTTCGGCTAGTTTGCCTTACTTATTACCAAGAGTATAAACTTATCTTTGTTTTAAACTTTGAAATAATTAACAAAGTTTTAATTGACAGTGAGTACAATAAATCAATGGTTAATGTGGCTACTAAATAGCAATTCTTCTTTACTCTGTTAATCAGAACATTGCTAGAGTACTTAATTCATTCTGAGTACAGCCTTTCAAAAGGAATATAAAGAGAAAGACATTCAAGAGAGTGACTAGAATTTTGAAGAAACTAAAAATATGTGTGACGTGTAGCAGAGCCTGCTATTATCACACTCCATGTTCTCTTCCTTTTGGGCACACTGCTATATCATATTTCCTAGTCTCCTTTGCAGTTAGGTATGGCTACGTGAGTTTTAGCCAATGGAATGTGAAAGGAAATGATATGTATCACTTTCAGACCAGGCACAAGAAGGCCAAGCCTTTCAGCTGGGTGGAATGAAAGTAACCTGGAAAGCCACATGATGAAAATGAGAAAGCTCTCTCAGCCTGAGTGTCTGGTATGACTACATGGTGGAGGGTGGACCCGCCAATCTAGTCATCTGCCTGGTATTGTTAAGTGAGCAAGAAATAAACTTTTATTGTATTTAATATTCCTAAGGAATATACCTTATCATAGAAGAAGAAATTTTTAGTGTGAAGAAGACTGGGTCAGAGTGAGGAGATAGAAATGAACACAAAACCATATTCAAACATACAAAGAGCTTGTCATGATGAAGACAGAATAGACTGGCTCTCTATTTTATGTGGGAAACAAATGGAGATTAAGAAATGGAAGCCTCTCAAAATAAGTTGATTTTTCTTAGGAGTCAGAACTAACAAAATGAATTGTGAAGGTGTTCTACACAAAAGAAAGACTTAGAGTCCAGAACTAGATGACTAAAGTAGAAAACTTCAAGGACTCTTCCCACCCTAAGAATCTGTAATTAATATATTCTTTTTTTTTTTTTTTTTTTTTTTTTTTTTTTTTTTTTGCTGTACGCGGGCCTCTCACTGCTGTGGCCTCTCCCGTTGCGGAGCACAGGCTCCGGACACACAGGCTCCGCGGCCATGGCTCGCGGGCCCAGCCGCTCCGCGGCATGTGGGATCTTCCGGGATCGGGGCACGAACCCGTGTCCCCTGCATCGGCAGGCGGACTCCCAACCACTGCGCCACCAGGGAAGCCCCTGTAATTAATATATTCTTAATGTTCACTTCCCAGTTTGTTTAAGTTTTAGTTGAAGAATTCACAACTACAAAACTGCCATCAGGGACACAGTCTGGCCCTTTGATAACTCCCTGACATCATTTCCTTCTACTCTGTCCTTTACTCACTCTGTTCCAGCCACTCTAGACTTTCTGTGATTTTTCCAACACACCACACTTTTCCTTCAGGGCTTTTGCACTTGCTTTTCCTCTGCCAGGAGCCTGTGTCCCTCAGATACTCAAATGGGTCACTACCTTACCTTTTCCAGGTATTTGCTCAAATGTCATCTTCTTGGTGAGGCTAACCTAGTGGATTAAACACTGTGACCCTACCACACTCTTTTGGCATTGCTTAGCTAAATTTTTCTCCATACTGGTAGGCTGGTATTATATTTTATTTTTGTTTATCTCTCCCTCAACTAAAATGTAAGCCCTAGGAGGACACAGATTTTTCTCTATATTGTTCAATGCTATATTCCCAATGCCTATAACCACGTCTGTCACAGAATAAGTGCTCAGTAAATATATTTAAAATAAAATATTTGAATTCTCTTCCTACTAATGTTCTAAAAACACACACACAAGACTACAACATGCTTATTATGTACTCTGGGGACACACAGGTGGAAAAATGCCCCTGATTTCATGTATTTTACATTCTGCTAGTAGAGATAGAGTCAAACAAATTAATATTTAATGTCAAGTAGTGATAAAAACAAAGCAGAGTAAGGGAGAAGAGAGTGATAGGCAGGGGTGTTACTGCTGTAATTGAGAAACTGATCAGGAAGACCTCTGAGGTGATATCTAGGCAGAAATCTAATAAAAATCAAGGATCACGCCTTTATTTTCTATGTATCTAGGAGAAGAGTATTACACGAAGAAGCAGAATGAACTTTGTCACTGGTAGTTGTCTAAATTGGCACAAATTTGAAGGACAGTAATGTGGTACTATCAAAAATGTCAAATGTGCATACTCTTTGGCTAAGCTATAGTTATTCCACTTCTAGGAATGCATGTTAAAAAATCCACATAGTAATGCTCATATAGCTTAAAACCCAAGAATGCTCACTGTAGCAGTTCAACAGGAAAAAAACTGGAAAATAACTAAAATCCTATTAATAAGGATTTGGATAAATAAATTATGGTATATCAAGAAAACAGAAAAGGCTATGCTGCTCTTAAAAGAAATAAGACTTACGTATTAAAAAACACATAAGATATATAAAGTAAGTTATAGAATAGTATGCATCATATTCCATTTAGAGAAAAAAAATTTACAATATGGTCTTACAATATACATACACATATACATATACCATCCTGCCCAACAAGCACATGTATCAAATAGCTAACACTGGTATCTTTAATAGGAAAACTTTTCCTTATAATTTTATTCACCTCTGTAGCACTTGGAATTTTTTCCATAAATTCTTATTACTTAAGTATATCTCTTTTTAAAATATAATAATTTCTCCCAAATTACCTCTTCTGGTAGAGTGGAATAGAGTTTGTCAGAAGTTGCAAGTAGTAAAACTGGAGCAAAAGAAGGAATATTCTGTAATAATGTGGTAAATGTGGCTTTAAGTGTTGGTCCAACTATTTCCCACCACAAGTGAATATGAGGAACATACACTATACTTGGTGCTGTTTTCTTAGCTTCACGAATCATCTAGTAGAGAGAGAAAAAAATTACATTCAATTAGAGAGTCAGCACATTAGTTATATGCTTTATTAATCTGGAACAGTGTTTAATTTCCTGGAATTGTCATATAAAACCCTCAAGTTTTAAAAATGCTTCCCCAATCCCACAATCTTGTTTTTAAATGTTTTATAAAAGTCTCATTTTTAGAAAAACATAATTGCTTCAAGCAATTAGAAAACAGCTCAAGAAGTCTAGAAGACTTTTCTGTTATGGCAACCAAGGTTAAATATAAAAATACAAATATAAAACACTTTTACATTAAAAAAATTTTAATATAGCAAAAACAGAAGCAGCAAGGTTCATATGGTTTTTGGAAACAATCAACCCCTACAGCTTTTTAGGAATACTTTATACAGTATAGTTTCTACCATCATGACAACTGTAGCAACAAAAAATTTTCTAATATTTTAACTTAAAAAAAAATCAATTAGCTGGCAGCTTTTATCTTTTCAAACATCATTTCATTTAGTCTTAGGGAATTTACACACAAAAAAATATATATATACTAATTTTCAAGGGAAATGTACCTATTCAAATGAAGAAAATTAAAATTTTATTTTGCATAGCAGTCACTGTTTTAAGTATTTTACTCATTTCTCACAACAGCCATACAAGGTAAGGACTATTATTATCTCCATTTTGCAAATGGGGAAAATGGGGCAGAGAGGTCTAATAACTTTCCTAAGTCACATAGCAAGTAAGTGGTGGAAAAGTGATTTAAACTCATACTCTTCAATAACTAAGCACTTATGCATAGTTCTATTTTGAAAACCTGAAGTTAGAAATCAGAAAGACAAAAAACACAATACAAAAAGAATGAGGCAATTCTAGATTTTGTCTTTGGAAGACTACTTTGACTTACAGCTTATTTGTCTGGGCAACAATGAATTACCTGGGCACATGTTTCTTCAGGAGATGTAGCACTGACTCCAAAAAGAACAGGAATGTCTAATGTGTATACTGCAAATTTTTCCAAAGCATGGATGACAGCTGGTGCTAAATGAGAACCTTGCCCAAATCCTGGTTCTCCTACTATCAATATTCTTGGTCGAAAAGACATAGGTTGACAACAAGCATTTCTGAAAGAAATGAATAATAACCTATGATTTAGGAAAAAAAATTTAAATTTCCCTCCCAATTACCAACTATGAACTTTAGAAGTCAGAAGTTTTGACAATATGGCCAATCATAACATCATGGTTCATATGGTTTTTGGAAATAATCAACCCCTACAGATTTTTAGGAATACTTCATACAGTATAGTTTCTACCATCATGACAACTGTAATAACAAAAAATTTTCTAACATTTTAACTTTTAAATAAAGTCAATTGGCTGGCATCTTTTATCTTTTCAAACATCATTTCATTTAGTTTTAGGGAATTTACACGAGAAAAAATATATATATTAATTTTCAAGGGAAGTGTACCTATTCAAATGAAGAAAATTAAAATTTCCTTTTGCCTTATTAAAGGATTTTTGATAAAGTCCATTTTCATATACTGACGGAACATCATCATCACTGTATGCCAAGTCACTTTCTAAAAGAGGACAAGAAATATCTATAAAGTAAACAAAAAAAGTGTGCATTAGTAACTTTTCTGAATTACAAAGCAAATCTTCATGTAATGCCTCAGTTAGCAAACCAAGGAACTTCAATGACATTTTTTTAAGAATCAAAAATGTTTGTGTAGATATAAATAACAAGTAAATTAAAATAATGCATTCCAAACTTAGATTAAGTCTAGGGCAATCCGTGAAGTAAATTTCTTTCAAATATCTAGGCAAAGCATGACCAAATTCCTTTCAAGAGGCTCTTTTATAAAGAAACATTACTGTACAGGGATGTACAAACCATTTAGTTTTACTGATTATGAAAACTAAATGGTCAATCAAGTCTCATACCTGAGTCTAATGCCTTTTTAGTTCTGATTTCCGCATGTGGAAATACTCTCTGCAGAGCTTCTAAGATCTTTTGAACAGTGTTTTGCAGGAGTGGTTTCACAATGGTGCACAGTGCCTGGCCAGGTGATGTCACAGCTCTTTGGGAGGCTGGTATCATCTTTTGCATAGCTACCTCAAAGTCCTTAGCTGAGATATTAATTGAAGAGAGATCCAACTGAAGTTTCTCACTGGTGGTATAGATCTGTGGGTAGCGTCGACGCAGAGCACACAAAGCAGCCTCAGAACATATTGACTTAATATCTGCACCACAGTATCCTATCCAAGGCAACCAAAAAAAATTTTTTTAAGTTAACCACCACCCTATTAGCTTGACCGTGGTTAAAAGAAAATTAAAAATCAGCCTAGCAATATAGTAGCAAAATATTTAGGAGTAATAAGGCTAAAATGTCTCATTCCCCCAGTGAACTTACATGGTTGACAATAACCCTTAACAAATCAATCAGCTTTTGAGAGTGAAATATGCAGGCATGAAGTAGAGCACAGGGGTCAAGAGCACGACTTTTAAAATCAATCAGGGTCAAATTCCAGTCTGTCATTTACTAGACGTGTGATCTTTAGAGATTTATGCTCTCTTTATTCATTTATGATCTCTCAGCCATTTCTACATCTGTAAAATGGGGATAAAGCTACCTACTTCGCAGGACTGACGTAAGAATTACCTGAAATAATACATGTAGAACGCTTAATAGGATAATTAGAAAAATGTGAACAATTAGTAAAAGATCTAACTTCATTCTGAAATTCCCTGACAGCCAAAATATCAATTACCTCTACGTAATATCTAGGATTTTATACGAAGAAAACAGGACTTCCCTGGTGGCGCAGTGGTTAAGAACCTGCCTGCCAATTCAGGGGACACGGGTTCGAGCCCCAGTCCAGGAAGATCCCACATGCCACACAGCAACTACGCCTGTGCGTCACAACTAATGAGCCTGTGCTCTAGAGCCTGCGAGCCACAACTACTGAGCCCACGCACCACAACTACTGAAAGCCTGCACACTCGCATGCCACAACTATTGAGCCCGCATGCCTAGAGCCCGTGCTCCGCAACAAGAAAAGCCACCGCAATGAGAAGTCCGTGCACCACAACAAACACAACAAAGAGTAGCCCCAGCTCACTGCAACTAGAGAAAGCCCGCGCACAGCAACGAAGATCCAACACAGCCAAAAAAAAAAGAAAACATGCCAGAAACTATAAATAAGAAACAAATATAATTTGCATTTCTTTAAACATAACCTTGGCAAAACTACAACTTATTCCGTCTTTGAAATGCATTAATATTTCTTTTAATGCTTAAAGCAATGTTTACCAACACAGTTTTCTGCTAGTTCTTCTAGAAATATGTCCAGTGGTTTAGGATTCCAATCCCTTGTGTGAATCTTTAGAATTTCTTTTCGAGCCTACAAATAAAAACAGTTAAATTTTTCTATAATAACAAAGTGCTATTCAGATTAATTTCAATTTAAAATAATTTATCTAAAATTTTAAAGATTTTAATACCTAATATAAACAGAAATATGAAACAGTAAAAATAAAGAAAAAAGATGTATTTGTAAGAGCTTGAGGATTTTATGTTAAACAGATCTACATTTATAGCTCAAGCTCTGGTCATCATAAATGTGGATGAGAGATATTAAGTAACTACTGGACAATTGTTTATTCTGGTACATATTAAGAACTGTTTTTAAGAGTACTGACAGCTCTACCCATATTTTCTACTTGCTTCTCAAAATATTAGGCAGCTTTAAAATAAATGCATAGGATTATATGGTTGTATTGTGAAAAAAGCCAAGGCTAATGAATTGGCTGAGAATTGACTGTTAGGCCACGTGCTCTGAATCAAAATAAAGCTGTATAATTAACATGCAGAGGTTGTGCTCAAATTGAAAGAATTTTAAGAGTATTTCTAGGGAGGCACTATTTTATTAAAAAAAAAAAAAGGGGGCGTGGGGTGGGGAGTTCCCTGGTGGCCCAGTGGTTAGGACTCAGAGCTCTCACTGCTGTGGCCCGGGTTCATCCCTGGTCGGGGAACTAGGATGCCACAAGCCGCGGGAACCAAAAATATAAAAAAATAAAAAAAGAATAAAAAATTATCCAAGTTATTTTCTTTAAATAAAATAATGCCTCCCTAAAAATACATACATACATATTTGAATGTTAATCATACAACTTCTTTTCAGAACATACAAAACTCAATCTTCAATTTTTCCCTATACCAAGACTTGTTCATGATAAAGGCAATCAATTTTGTCAAAATGTGAGTGATGTTAAATTCTTACATCTTTATCAGGTAGGCTAAAAAGGAATTCTCTGTCAAAACGACCAGGCCTTCGTAAAGCAGGATCGATAGAATCCAGTCTGTTGGTAGCACCAATGATGACCATTTCTCCTCTGCTGTCCAATCCATCCATAAGAGCTAGCAGGGTGGAAACAACTGAACTAAATTTAAAAATAAGAGAGAAGAGATTAATTGTATGGAAGCTGAACACATCATTTCTTTTTTTTTGCTAAGATTTAATACATTAACTGTGTGACTGAATTTTCTCAGAGCATTCCACTACTTTCAATAAGCTTTTTAAAAAGAAAATCTGTAAAATAACATACTACATGGCACATAGACATTTAAAGTCAATGGAAAACACAGTTTTTAGAATGCTACCAATGGATCCTGGAAGCCATTTCATAAAGCATAATTTCACATAGGAACTTTAGAGTTCTCAAACAGGGATACAACATCAAAAAAATACAAGTACTAGGCAGACAAACAGAAAGTAAAAATCATAAAATGGTTTATTGTGTACACATTATCAAAGGACCCCCAAATAAAACAGAATATACATAAAGCATAAAAACATAGGATTTGGACTTCCCTGCTGGCACAGTGGTTAAGAATACCCCTGCCAATGCAGGGGACATAGATTCAATCCCTGGTCCGGGAAGATCCCACATGCCGTGGAGCAACTAAGCCCGTGCGCCACAGCTACTGAGCCTGCGCTCTAGAGCCCATGAGCCACAACTACTGAGCCCACGTGCCACAGCTACTGAAGCCTGCATGCCTAGAGCCCGTGCTCCACAAGAGAAGCCACCGCAATGAGAAGCCTGCGCACCACAACAAAGAGTAGCCCCCGCTCGCCGCAACTAGAGAAAGCCCGTGTGCAGCAATGAAGACCCAACACAGCCAAAAATAAATAAATAAAATAAATAAATAAATTTATTTTTTTAAAAAGGGTTTTAATTATATTTTAAACTTTTCATTATGGAGAGAGAATAGTAAAACAGTCTCCACATCTTCATCACTCAGTTTCAACAATTATCAGTATTCCTTTTTTGTCTTCACCCAATAGCTTTTAAAAAAAACAACCAAACAAAAAAACTCAGATCATTTAACCCATAAATATTTCATGTTAAGTACTTCACATATATATTTCTGAGGATAAGGACTTTAAAAAACTCCCACAATACTATGACACCAATGTAAATGACACTAATTCCAATTTCCCTGATCGTCTCAAAATATCTTTTTACATTTGATTTGTTCGAGCCAAGATCTACACACATCACACTTGGTCAAACATCCCTCAAATCCATAACAGTTCCCCATCACCCTTCCCTCACTTTTTTTTTCCTCCTCCATGCCATTTATTTTTTGAAGAAACTTGTTCATTTGTTTTGTAGAATTTCCCTCCCACATCTGGATTGAGCTGATTGCTTCCTGATAGGCTCATTTAACTTGTCCTCTAGCTTTCATATTTCCTGTAAACTGGTAGTTACATCTACAAGCTTAATAAATATAGATTAAACTATCTGGGATAGCATATTTCACAGGAAGATACCATGTATTTCCTACTGTATACCTCAGGAGGCAAGTGATACCATATTTTCATTTTTAAGATCAGTAGGTTGGGTTTAGTTGAGGTGTTATCAGCTTACTCCACTCATCATCAACTTTACTATTAACGTTTTCACCTTATCTGCTTTCATAGCAGCCACTGATAATTATTGCTTAGATCAAGGTTTCTCAATCTTGGCACCACTGACATTTTGGGACAGATAATTCTTTGTTGTGGAGAGCTGTCCTGTCCACTGTAGGATATTTAACAGCATCCATGGTCTTCACCCACTTGAAGCCAGTAGAGCACCCCCCCTCCCAGTTGTGACGATCAAAAATATATCCAGATGTGTCCCCTGGGGGGCAAAATAACTCCCAGTTGAAAACCATAGGTCTTGATCCACTATTTCATAAGGGGTTGCAAAATGGTTATTTTTCTAATTCAATAATTTCCTTTGTGCTTATTAACTGTGATTTTTCTATAGAGAACAAAGTTCCCTTTATCATTATTATTAAATTACTCTGAATCATGGTTACAGGACAGGAAAAAGAAATGGTTGATTCATTCTCTTCATCAATTTTCAGAGTAATGAGTCACTGTCTTAGCAACCTTTGGAGTGACCAATTAAGTTTTTTTTTTTTTTTTTTTTTTTTGCGGTACGCGGGCCTCTCACTGTTGTGGCCTCTCCCGTTGTGGAGCACAGGCTCCGGACGCGCAGGCTCAGCGGCCATGGTTCACGGGCCCAGCCACTCTGCGGCATGTGGGATCTTCCCAGACTGGGGCACGAACCCGTGTCCCCTGCATCGGCAGGCGGACCCTCAACCACTGCGCGACCAGGGAAGCCCTAAGTTCTTTTTTTAAAAGAGATCATTAAAAACTGATGATTTCTGTGTACTTGATACACTTCAATATACTGAGTCTCTTAAATATGTATATACATATTTAAGAGACTCAGTATACTGGGTCTCAAATTGTCCCGTCTTTGGCCAATGGAAACCCCTTCAAACTGGCTATGTCACTCTGATATGACCCCAGTAGTCTTTGATTGCTTCTTCACTTCCAGGAATTACAATATGTTCCAGGCTTGTCTTGCTATTTCCCATCTCAGTTCTGCCTAACACCTCCTCTGCTAAAGAATCCTAGTATTTAGAGATCACACTCTGAGTGCTAAGGGTATGAATTGCCGCTGGATTGTGATTGTTTCTAGGCCTTTTTAGTGCCCAGAGATAGCAATCATTTTTTTCTTTACAAATAAAATTCATCATAAGTTCATACTGGTATTTCTAATTCAAGTAAAGGTTTGAGGGGTTTAATTTAACTTACTTTATATTTGTATCCTCTTTTCTTAGGCTAAAAATCTTATTTTCTAATGCATTCACATAATACCTTATTTGAATTATCCTACAATTATTACCAACAATAAGATAAAGAGGATAGTTTAATCATGTTCAATGTGCTAACTTCCAAAAAAGCTAAATTTGGACTTCCCTGGTGGCGCAGTGGTCCACCTGCCAGTGCAGGGGACATAGGTTCGAGCCCTGGTCCAGGAAGATCCCACATGCCACGGAGCAACTAAGCCTGTGAGCCACAACTACTGAAGCCCACGCACCTAGAGCCCGTGCTCCTCAACAAGAGAAGCCACCGCAATGAGAAGCCCACGCAACACAATGAAGAGCAGCCCCTGCTCGCCACAACTAGAGAAAGCCCACGTGCAACAACAAATACCCAACGCAGCCAAAAATAAAATAAATAAATAAATAAATAAATAAATAAATAAATAAATGGATTTACTCTCTTAAAATAAATAAATAAATAAACAAATAAGCTTAATTTAACAAAAATGTTTTTCTCTCAGATTTTTTAAGTCTTTGGAAAAAACAAAAAACTAAATTTCTCTTTAAAATATATATTTGAAATGATAAGTGCTTGCTAAAATTATTCTATATTTCTTGTTAAAATTTCTCCAATCCCTTTTAGAACTGTTCCAAAATACGGTAAGTAGTCAATTACTTGATTGCAAAGTGATGGTCATATTGTTAAATATATTTTTCCCTATCAACACAATGAATACAGTATGGCTGATAATGAAATGTGTCATATATAAAAAGTGTGTATGATTATTGGTAGGGTATGTGCACACACAACTATTTTTACCATATAGGAGTAAACATTTTAATTTACTCAGAACAACAAATAAAATTTTATAGTATCAAGTCAAAGAAGGGGACCAGAATATAGTAAATGTTGTTAGGTGTTAGAAAAGCCAAAGCCTACCTATCACTCATAATTTTATGTCTCGTTTCTCTTTTATATTATCTACAATAAAAAACAATACTGGCATAATGAAAGCATGCAAACATTTGCTTTTGGGTATCCCAAATTAATTAAATAATTACATTTAAAAAGAAGCTGTGAAAAACTGAAGATGAACTAGGATTAAAATGAATTTAGATTCAAGTTGAGTCAGTGGTACTAGGGAAAACTGCTCCCTTGGGTAAGCAATTATCACAGGGGAGATGCAACTTTCCCATTCTGAAAATCAGGAAGTTGGGCTAGTACTAGGGGGGAAAAAAGCATCTGAATTAGTTGGCAACATCTAAAAGATATTCAACACAAAAATTTGAATATCAAATTTAAGAAAGAAAATTTATGTTTCAAGTCTGAGTCAGCTTTTGCACTTCAGTAATAGGCTGGAGCTAAAAACAATTGGCTTTGCTCTTCATGATTGGGCACTCAGCCACATTTCCCAGACCCACCCTTATCACTGGCCTGCCTCACTCATTTTATTTGCCTTACCTCACTGGCCAATGGGCATTTAACTCTGTATCACAAGTTAAATCTATAACCAATACTGTGCTTGAGAACACCCTACCCTTTAGAACAGGTTCACTTTTTCTTTTTCTTCTGTACTATACATTGGTTTCTACTACCAAACAACACTGGTTTATAAACTTTCTTTCACCATCTAACATTCTGTCCCTCATGCAACATCAATACTGCTCAGAATATAGGAAGAAAGGCAGAAGTACCATCAAGCAAGTTTTACCTGTGAATTTGATCTTGCCTGCTTGACCGT
This sequence comes from Mesoplodon mirus, assembly GCF_964341445.2. Taxonomy (NCBI): domain Eukaryota; kingdom Metazoa; phylum Chordata; class Mammalia; order Artiodactyla; family Ziphiidae; genus Mesoplodon; species Mesoplodon mirus. The sequence continues at coordinate 15,707,011 of NC_138992.1, read as the reverse complement.
ACTGGAGCCAGACCATCGATTTCATCAAAGAAAATAATTGATGGGCGCATCTGATAGGCCTAGGAAGCAAGTCCAGTGATTGCATGTTATCATGAAAAGCTTCAAATACACAGAGTTAATATAAACCATTTTAATCCATTTTCATTCCTACTTGCTTATAAGAAGTTTTTAAAAATATAAACTCAAGAACTATGTTTTAAGGATTCAGACATAATAAATTATAACAGCATACAATTTAAGTTTATTTGCATTTTCAGCTGGAAACATTCAATATACTCCACTGGTTATATCCCTCAGATTTCATACAGCTACAATTATTGGGACACAAAAAATATCTACTGAAGACCAATTGTCGAAACAAGACAAAGAATAGAAGACAGTGACATAGCTTTCCTCCATGTCAGGATGAAAAAAACATTTAATAAGATGCCATAGTTTAAAATCTATTTCAGTAAAGTCAAAATAAAAAAACCTCAGTGAATTCTACAAAGAGATATAAAAGCATTTGCAAAAATATGCCTCAGTAGCTAAGAATGTTATTATCTCACAACTTACTGTCAATACAATTGGGATATGAAACTGAAAGCCGCTCTAGGGCAGAGCTAATCTTCAGCTCGTATACTGAAACATAACTCACTACTGTTGTCTCTTTTAAGTGTGAGACTACCACTCTGTCTCTAGTCTTTAGATATGAGACCTAAGACTCCAAAGAACTTAGACCCAATTATTCCTTCCTCTTTTTACTATAAAACTGTTCATCATATGTTGGTGTAATCATGACATGACAAAGGAAAATAATCTAGGAAGAGTATATATTTGGTATAATTATTATGAGTTTATTTCTATGAAAAGTGATTAAATGCAAGGTTTATCCAATCCTTATACTCAATCTACACTGATTACAGATCTATATAGGTAAATTTTAATATCATACCTGATCAAATAGCAATCGCAGCTGTCTTTCAGATTCTCCTACCCACTTACTCAGACAATCAGCACCTTTCCTCATGAAAAATGCTACTCTTTTATCCCCTTGACTGCATTCATTGGCAAGTGCTCTAGCAACCAGAGTTTTTCCAGTTCCAGGTGGACCATAAAACAAACAACCTCTGTAAAAGAATAAGTATTATTTTAGTACTACACTGAAAAATAGACCAAACAAAAAATTAGAAACCAATTTCATGAATACATTTAATGAATAAGAGTGTAAGTAAGACAAGTGAAATATCATTTCAATCCACAAAGCACAACTTAAAACCTAGGAATTAATATTCATACTATAAAATTAATATTGAAACTAAATAAAACCCTTTATGTGAAACATATTTTCTTTCATTCATTCATCATGCTCATCATATTATCTTATCTTGCATAAAAGTTATGATTGAAAAGACCTGTTTAATTTTATAACATATCAGGGGAAAGAATAGCAGATTTCATGTATAATCTTTGGTCTGAGCACCAGTAACATAACAGCAAAAGTTTTGCAAGAAAACAGTGGGAATGAACACAAGAGAAAATAGATAAAAGAAGAGAGAACTTCAAGTAGTGGCTGGGTGACAGGGACTAGGACAACACAAAGAAGTCAAGATAATTTTTGGTGACATCACTGTATTGTCATAGGGTAAAGTACAGCTTTTTCGCATATTTCCAAAGTTATTCATTGTTCTCAGGACAGAATTCTGAGAAAATGGGTTATATTCATAATCTTACTAGAAATGATCATCAAATAACTGCTCTTGAAAAGTTAAGGAAGATCCCAGAAAAACAGAAATGACAAAATAAGAATGGCAAAAAAAAAAAAAAAATCACAAGTGATGGATACAATCTATTCAAGGGCTTCCCTGGTGGCGCAGTGGTTGAGAGTTTGCCTGCCGATGCAGGGGACACGGGTTCGTGCCCCGGTCCGGGAAGATCCCATATGCCGTGGAGCGGCTGGGCCCGTGAACCATGGCTGCTGAGCCTGCACGTCCGGAGCCTCTGCTCTGCAGCGGGAGAGGCCACAACAGTGAGAGGCCCACATACCGCAAAAAAAAAAAAATCTATTCAAAGTCAAGAAAAAAATAAAAGAAAAATAAGGGAATTCCCTGGCAGTCCAGTGGTTAGGTCTTGGCGCTTGCACTGCCAGGGCACGGGTTCAATCCCTGGTCGGGGAACTAGTATCCCACAAGCCGTGCATCGCAGCCAAAAGAAAAAGAAAAATAATAAGAAATGAACATAATCAAATGCGGATGGTAAAAAAACAAAGCAATTGTTAAGAAAACAATCAGACAAGTAAGTGAAATAAACCAGAGATTTCAACGTACAAAAGTCAAGACAGAAACAGACTTTTAAAAATATATCTATTTTTGGGCTTCCCTGGTGGCGCAGTGGTTGAGAGTCCGCCTGCCGACGCAGGGGACACGGGTTCGTGCCCCGGTCCGGGAGGATCCCACATGCCGTGGAGTGGCTGGGCCCATGAGCCATGCAGGCTGAGCCTGCGCATCCGGAGCCTGTGCTCTGCAGCAGGAGAGGCCACAACGGTGAGAGGCCCACGTACCGCAAAAAAAAAAAAAAAAAAAAAAAAAAAAAAAAAAAATATATATATATATATATATATATATATATATATAGTTTTTTAAAAAATATATCTCACAGTAATCTTATTTGTGAGACGGTATCTTAAAGAAAAAACTTAATGATTCCCATAAAGAGGAAGCAATGAGATGTTCATGATATTGACATCTGTGATAACGAAAACAGGAGGAAACAAAATAGCCAGAAATAGCAGAATCAATTAAATAAAATGTGATACATCCACAAAATGGAATATTATTCAGTCATTAAAATAGAAAGAGAACATACCATATGAAAATAGTTTAATGTAGTCATATATTGATTTTTTATGAGCAGAAATGTAAGAAAGGGGAAATGTAAGGAAGGGGAAATGAAGAGAAAAAATTGAAGGAATCTGTTGTTTAATTTTTTTACTTTAATTTTTAAAATTCAAGTATAGTGGATATAAAATATTAACTAAGCTACAGGCATACAATATAGTAATTCACAATTTTTAAAGGTTATATTTCATTTATAGTAATTAGAAAATATGTGCTCTATTCCCTATGTTGTACAACATATCCTTGTAGCTTATTTTATACCTAATAGTTTGTACCTCTTAATCCCCTACCCCTATATTGCCCCTCCCCAATTCCCTCTCCCCACTGGTAAGCATTAGTTTGTCCTCCATATCTGTGAGTCTGCTTCTTTTTTCTTATATTCACTAGTTTATTGTCCTTTCATATTCCACACATAAGTGATATCATACAGTATCTGCCTTCCTCTGTCTGACTTATTTCACTCAGCATAATGCCCTCCATCAGTGCTGCTGCAAATGGCAAAATTTCATTCTTTTTTATGGCTGAGTAGTATTCCATTGTGTATATACATACCACATCTTCTTTATCCATTCATCTGCTGATGGACACTTAGGTTGCTTCCATAACTTGGCAACTGTAAATAATGCTGCTATGAACATTGGGTTGCATGTGTCTTTTTAAATTAGTGGGGTTTTTTTTCAGGTATATACCCAGGAGTGGAATTACTGGGGCATATGGTGGTAGTTCTATCTTTAGTTTTTTGAGAAACCTCCATACTGTTTTCCACAGTAGTGTACCAATTTACACTCCCACCAACAATGTATGAGGGTTCCCTTTTCTACACATTTTCCCCACATTTGTTATTTGTGTTCTTTTTTAAATAAATTTATTTATTTATTTATTTTTGGCTGTGTTGGGTCTTTGTTGCTGCATGCAGGCTTTCTCTAGTTGTGGCAAGTGGGGGCTGCTCTTCGTTGCACTGCGTGGGCTTCTCACTACAGTGGCTTCTCTTGTTGCGGAGTACAGGCTCTAGGCGCATGGGCTTCGGTAGTTGTGGCTTGTGGGCTCTAGAGCGCAGGGTCAGTAGTTGTGGTGCATGGGCTTAGTTGCTCCATGGCGTGTGGAATCTTCCCGGACCAGGGCTCGAACCCATGTCCCCTGCATTGGCAGGTGGATTCTTAACCACTGTGCCACCAGGGAAGCCATATTTGTGTTCTTTTTGATAACAGCCATTCTGACAGGTGTGAGGTGATATCTCATTGTGGTTTTGATTTGCATTTCCCTGATGATTAATGATGCTGAGCATCTTTTCAACTGCCTGTTGGCCATCCGCATGTCCCCTTTGGAAAAACATCTATTCAGTTCTTTTGCCCATTTTTTAGTCAGGTTGTTTGTTTTTTAATGTTGAGCTGTATGAGCTGATTATATATGTTGGATATTTACCCCTTATCAGTCAGTCATATCATTTTCAAATATTTTCTCCCATATGTTGTCTTTTTGTTTTGTCAATGGTTTCCCTTGCTGTGCAAAAGCTTTTAATATAACTAGGTCCCATTTGTTTATTTTGCTTTTATTTCCTTTGTTTTAGGAAACAGATCCAAAAATATATTGCTATGATTTATGTTAAAGAGTGTTCTGCCTAGGTCTTCCTCTAGGAGTTTTATGGGTTTTGGTCTTACATTTAGGTTTTTAGTCTATTTTGAGTTTATTTTTGTATATGATTTTAGAGAATGCTCTAATTTGTTGTTTCTTTTAAAATTCACTAAATCAGTTTTTTTTTTTGGCCACAACCCACAGCTTGTGGGATCTTAGCTCTCTGACCAAGGATTAAACCCGGGCCCCCAGCAGTGAGAGCTTGGACTGCCAGGGAATTCCCTAAAATTCACTAAATCACTTTAACTAGGTACTTTCAACATTTCCTGTAAGCAGTAGATTCTATTGTTTATTATTCATATTTTTTACATTTAAAAAAATTTTTGGAATTTACTCAATGTTTAACTGTAATTGATTTATGGTACATAACTTTTATAATGGAAAAGGGGAAAAGCCTACTAATTTTAAAACGTTTACTTAGGGACTTCCCTGCTGGTGCAGTGGTGAAGAATCCTCCTGCCAATGCAGGGGACACGTGTTCGAGCCCTGGTCTGGGAAGATCCCACATGCCACGGAGCAACTAAGCCCATGCACCACAACTACTGACCCTGCGCTCTAGAGCCTGCATGCCTAGAGCCCGTGCTCCGCCACAAGAGAAGCCACTGCAGTGAGAAGCCCACGCACTGCAACGAAGAGTAGCCCCTGGTTGCTGCAACTAGAGAAAGCCCACACACAGAGCGTAGCAATGAAGACTCAATGCAGCCAAAAATAAATAAATTAATTAATTAAAGATAAAAGTTTACTTAAATCAATGTTTCCACAGAGCCTGATTCAGGGAGAAAAATTATATAAGGAAAAGGAAATCAGGGACTTCCCTGGTGGCACAGTGTTCAAGAATCTACCTGCCAATGCAGGGGACACGGGTTCGAGCCCTGGTATGGGAAGATCCCACATGCCACGAGAACCTAAGCCCATGTGCCACAACTAAAAAAAAAAAAATTCCACAAACAAGAAAAGAAAAGGAAAAGGAAACCAGGAGCTAGGGTTTAAAAACTGGTTGGTAAGTAAGGTATAAAAACTAGAAGAAAAAGGAAGGGGATAAAAAAGTATGGTGATATAGAAAGTTCAGGAGTGGACTTCCAGTTAAACATGACAGACTGACCACGTGGTTTTATCTGTGCGCTCTCCATTAATTCTGCTAAAGCACATAAAACAAAGTGAATAACAAAAACAGATGATAGTACTTGAGATACCCCAACAAAATTTTGTAAGTTAGAATGCAGATGACATTAGAGACCTGAAAAAGCTAAAAATCTAGAGAAGCACCCAAAAAGAAAGCTAATTTGCAAAACCCCTTTCACAATTTAGAGGCAGTTTATCTCAAGGCAGGAGTGAAGGGTGGGGGTGAAAACAGGATGAAGTAAAACATTCTTAAAGAACAGTGAGACCACCCTGATCTCCCTTTTCCCTACCCTGTGCAGGCAACTTGCTTGGATGGTTTACTTTGTAGTAGAGGACAAGATGAGCTGCTGCAGGAATTAAGTGTAACACGTCATACTTAATGGTGGTGACTCCTAACCTGTGCTCAGGTCTACTGCTAAAATGCTGGCAGCCAGGCGTCAGACAGAAAACTGGAAGATGCATCTCTTGGTGGGCGGATGGAGGGAACCCTCCTAGATATAGACTTTGAGAACTTCTGGTAGAAGAAACATCCCCACTAGTTACCCTAAGGAGAGGCCTACAAGTTAAGCCCAACTAGCAAGCTTTTAAAAATATGCTTCAGGGCTTCCCTGGTGGCGCAGTGGTTGAGAGTCCGCCTGCCGATGCAGGGGACACGGGTTCGTGCCCCGGTCCGGGAAGATCCCACATGCCGCGGAGCGGCTGGGCCCGTGAGCCATGGCCGCTGAGCCTGCACGTCCGGAGCCTGTGCTCCGCAACGGGAGAGGCCCACGTATCGCAAAAAAAAAAGCTTCACTCTTAAACATCAACAGAGAGCTAAGGGTTACTAGAGATTTAAGGAAAGCCTCTAACATCAAGACAAACCAAAATCAGAGAAAAAAGGTAAGAAAAGCAGATTAATTTAGAAGGTCTAACGCTAAACTGATATGAAAGGGAAGAGGAAAAACTGGAGTGAAAAAATTACAAAAGTAAAAAAAAAAAAAAAAATTCCCAGAAATCAAAGCCATGTTTTCAGATCACAAAGGCACAGCACAACAGCACAAGGGGTGTGTGGGGGAGGAACATCAACAGAGTGTTGGTTACATGACCATTCTCAAAAATAAAATAAATAAAAATAATCTCCCATGCACTCTTTTCCTCAGGCTATTCCTAGAATGTGCTCTACCAAAACACAGCTATAAACCAAGAAGGTCTTAGTTGAATCCAGGAAGCTAGGAACCCAGCACTGCGAGAAACACAAAGGAAATCCCATGAAGATGGTAATGGGAAATCCCAAGACTTAGCTGTGCTACAAGACTAACAGCAACCAGTCCAGAGGGAAGCAGAAGAACAAAGGCTCCAGGAAGATGTTTCTAGAAAAGTAAGGAGGAGCCAATAATTATCTGATATCTTTAACTATACTGAGAAGAGTTTTACAGCTCTAGCAATAACTCTGTGGGTGAAAGGATAAGTATATATAAAACTAAGTACCAAGTCCCTACCTCCTCGCCGGCAAAACGGCAAATATTAAAGTTGGTGGGGAGAGGAGAGATATAAAAGAGGAAATGCAGTTATATAATACATGGCTAAACTGCAAGAAATATTTACATAGTCATAAAGCAAACAGTGAAAATCAAGTTTATCTATATATAAACAAACTACTGGAAATATTGAAGGGGGAAAAATGTGTATGTGTGGAGGGTGGGGAAAGTAAGAGTCAAACAGTCATTGTTCACAGAAGTCTATATATTTGTCTAAAATAGAAAAAACAGAGAAGGGACTACTACCATTTTTTCTTTGTAAAACTTATAGTACTATTTAACTTTAAAAATTACATATAATCAACTATACTTCATTATAAAATAAAATAAAGAATATATTAAAAATTACATACATGTATTACTTTGACATAAATTTAAAACTAAATTACAAAACTGAAAGAAAAAAAGTAAAGAGCATGTATGAGAGGAATTCTACTAAATGTATGAAAAGCCATGGAAAACGATTTTTTTTTAATGGAGAATCAATTTTGAAACCATTTTTCATGTTAAACATTAAGAAAGTAAAAATATTCGAAACACCCAGGATGTTGCAGGGCAAGTATAACAAATTACTGTAGACTGAAAATTTTCAACAGAGAAGCATTATCTTTCTGGACATAGCATAGCTTATGTTTTGGCTAAAATAAAATGTATAATTAAATTACCTTGGAGGTTGAATTTTGAATTTTTCAAAGACTTCTGGATAAAGTAATGGAAACAGCACCATCTCTTTTAGAGCTGCAATATGATTAGCCAAGCCACCAACACTATCAAATCGCACCTGGTAATGGAAGAGAAACATTGATGTTCTTAAATTTGGAATCAAAATTAAAATCTTACTCCATTCCCAAACTACCCAAGCCACACACAGTCAGCTGAGTAACAGGATCTTAGTTGTGGCCTAAAGATTAAAAAAAGAAAGAAAAGAATCTATAAAGATTAAAATTTCTGATAAAACAATTGATTTCTTTTTTAACTTTAAACTGAAACAAAAAAAATAATACATTTCAGACTGTACTCACTGAAGAATCTAGTTGCATTGGATCAACATCAGCAAGGCTTCCTCCAATTTTCATTCGATCTTTATAAATACCTTTTAATTCATCTTTCCGAAAATTTAGTGGGAGGCACCTATTTTAAAAAGATTAAAAAAAAAAAAACCATTCATCGACCCCTCTTCCTTCCCCAAATTCCATGTTAGAATATAGACATTTTTCTTAAGAATTTAAAAAATTTCAAATGGGGAAATCATGAGATTATGTGTTTCAAGTTCCTCATTTTCTTTAGAGGTTGAGAACTTAAGTGTTAGAAATATTTATATGTGAACCTTTATTATTAAAGATATACAATCAAATGAAAATACCAGTTTTCAAGATACCACAGCAACATAAAGTAATTCATGGTTCAGAATTCAGAAAGTATCAATATACATTATAATAATCTTGTCTGACATACAGAGAGTTTACCATTTGCCAAACACTGTTTTAGTTTAGGTGCTTTACATGTATAAATTCATTAAATCCTCACAATATTCTTATGAAGTAGGTATTATTATTTCCCCAATTTTAAAAGAAAACCGAGACACAGAAAGGTTAACTGTAATGCCCAAGATCACGCAACTAGTAAGTGGCAAATCTAGGAATCACATACAAGCAGCATGTCTCCAGATCTGCAACAACTCTGCTACTATACCTCTCAGCAAAATACTCATAGTCCACCAGTACCTGGATCCATATCAATCCTTTCAAGCAAGAATGAATCACTACTTTCCTAATTACTTTCAAAAACAGTTATGGTAGGTTACAAAAAATACACCCAGAAAAACCTGCTTGTTTTATAGCTGGAAGAATGAAAACACTTATGTTAAAAGTTAAGATACTTGTAGCAGAATGCCTAAGCAAAAAATGCCTGCTGCAACTGAACACAAGTAAAAGCACACCATGCTCACCCCAAGTGACAATTCTTGCTAGTCTCAAACTCCACCAGGAATTTATACTGTAAAGTCTAAGATGGAAAAGTTTTCAACTGTGGCTTTTAAAAAGATATTTCTTAAACAATTCTTAATAGAACTGCATAATAATAAAAACCATAGGATTGGGACTTCCCTGGTGGTGCAGTGGATGGGACTCCGTGCTCCAAATGCAGGGGGCCTGGGTTCAATCCTTGGTCAGGGAACTAGATCCCACACGCATGCCGCAACTAAGAGTTCGCATGTCACAACTAAGGAGCCCTGGAGCCGCAACTACAGAGCCAACGTGCTGCAACTAAGGAGCCGGCAAGCCGCAACTAAGGAGCCTGCCTGCCACAGCTAAGACCCAGGGCAACCAAATAAATAATTTTAAAAAAAAGCCATAAGGTTAGATGCACATTTTTATGAAATGAAGGTAAAGTACATAGCTTTAGAATGATCTCATTGCTGTCCAGTAGATATGAAATGCAAGCCAAAAATGTAATTTAAAATTTTCTATTAACCACACTAAAGAGTAAAATTAATTTTAATAATGTATTTTATATATCCCAATATATCCAAAATATTATCATTTCATCATGCAAAATCAATATTTAAAAAATTAAGGTATTTGGGCTTCCCTGGTGACGCAGTGGTTGAGAGTCCGCCTGCCGATGCAGGGGACACGGGTTCATGCTGTGGTCCAGGAAGATCCCACATGCCGCAGAGCGGCTAGGCCTGTGAGCCATGGCCGCTGAGCCGGCGCTTCCGGAGCCTGTGCTCCGCAACGGGAGAGGCCACAGCAGTGAGAGGCCCGCGTATGGCAAAAAAAAAAAAAAAAAAATTAAGGTATTGGACTTCCCTGGTGGTGCAGTGGTTAAGAATCTGCCTGCCAATGCAGAGGACACGGGTTTGAGCCCTGGTCCGGGAAGATGCCACATGCCGCAGAGCAACTAAGCCTGTGCGCCACAACTACTGAGCCTGCGTTCTAGAGCCCGCAAGCCACAACTACTGAGCCTGCGTGCCACAACTACTGAAGCCCATGGGCCTAGAGCCCATGCTCCGCAACAGGAGAAGCCACCGCAATGAGAAGCTCACGCACCACAACGAAGAGTAGTCCCCACTCACTGCAACTAGAGAAAGCCCACGCACAGCAACGAAGACCCAAGGCAGCCAAAAATAAATAAATAAATAAGGTATTTTACATTCTCTTTTTTGTACTAAGTCTTTGAAATCCAAGAGTGCAGTTTTTACAAAAACTGATAGTATATCTCAATTCAGATGAGCTACATTTGAAGTGCTCAATAGCCGCACGTGGCTAGCAGCCACCATATTGAATGGGGCAGAGCTAACATGATGAAACAAAGCAGCATAGAACTTAGGATACAAAGAAGGACTGGATTGCATGCCCCTTCAACTATTATGACCCAACTGCTGTAACAGCATTGTCTTCTACCCTAAGAATATTATATTAGAATCCAGGCACTGCATTTTTCATTTACCCACCCGTGTTCGTAAAATGGGAATAATCCTTGCCCTGTTTCTATAATTATTGTGAAAATCAAATGAGTTGATTTATTACATGTGAACTTACACTACGAGGAGTTGTGAAATGAGTTAACCTTTCAATTTTCCTTAAGAGTTCTACAATCAGAATTTATTATCATTATACATGGAAAAAATATATTTTCAATGAAAAAAAGTTATTTCCTCAAGTCAGTGCTTACCAAGCACCATTTTGGTTTTACAAGAAAACATATGTTCTAACCTGTTATTAGTTTCAACAGCAGATATTTCAAACAAGATGGCATTCTGGTTTATATATTAACCTGGCATATAATTTTTTAATTCAGCCAAGTTGCACCTGTTCCCAAATTATTCATCTTTCTTTACACTTAAAAAAAAAAAAGCTGGTAGCTTTAAAGGAATCAACATGCACTAACCTGTTGATAGCTCTACTGCGGCTCCTCTTTCTTCGCCTCTCAAAGTGTTCATCTTCAGAGGGGGAAGATGTAGAGTCACTGCTGTGGATTGCATGCCTTCGCCTAAAGAGGAAAACTGAAATCATGATGGAGGAAGGCAGGAGAAAAAGGGCATCTTAGGGGATGTAAACATTAGAAATACCTAATAATCCAAAAATGTGTATCATAAAATTAATACATTTGCTGAATCAATGAAGTAAGCTTTGTTGGTTGAATCTTTTGAAGGGAATAAAAGACTTAAATAACTGAAAAGGGAAAAAAAGATAGGAGGCTGTGGTAGAGCTGACAATCAAATGTTCATTAAGACAAAACATGGTCCAAGCAGGGTGACTTCTTATTCTTAGTCTTAATATAAATCAGTTACCCTCAAAGAGAAAGGCGGGAGAAAGAGGGTTTTAGAATCTTTGTGACTGTAATTTTAGAAAGTATTTTCAACATTATACTACATATAATTTACACTTGGAAGGGAATCACCTATTTTGAAATGTCAAACAACCTTAAAAGGAGAACAAGAGAATTTTTATGTAAACCAAAGGGGATCAAGAAGGGTTAAAAAATGCTAAGAAACTGTGAGAAATGAGATGGTCTTTTATCTATAGTATATCCTCAACTCTAAATTCACAACTGCCATTTAACAGTTGTGTAAATGTGGATGAGTTAACTCAACCCATATAAGCCTCAATTTTCCCACTTAAAAAAAAAAAAAAAAAGACTTCCCTGGTGGCACAGTGGTTAAGAATCCGCCTGCCAGGGGGCTTCCCTGGTGGCGCAGTGGTTAAGAACCTGCCTGCTAATGCAGGGGACATGGGTTTGAGCCCAGGTCTGGGAAGATCCCACATGCCGCGGAGCAACTAGGCCCGTGAGCTGCAGCTACTGAGCCTGCGCGTCTGGAGGCTGTGCTCCGCAACGAGAGGCCACAATAGTGAGAGGCCTGCACACCGCAATGAAGAGTGGCCCCCGCTTGCCACAACTAGAGAAAGCCCTCGCATAGAAATGAAGACCCAACACAGCCAAAAATAAAATAAATAAATAAATTAAAAAAAAAAAAAAGAATCCGCCTGCCAATGCTGGGGACACGGGTTCAAGCCCTGGTCCGGGAAGATCCCACATGCCGCGGAGCAACTAAGCCCGTGCACCACAACTACTGAGCCTGTGCTCTAGAGGCCGCGAGCCACAACCACTGAAGCCCACGTGCCTAGAGCCTGTGATCCGCAACAAGAGAAGCCACTGAAATGAGAAGCCCGCGCACCGCAATGAAGAGTAGCCCTCACTCACCACAAGTAGAGAAAGCCCGTGCGCAGCAACGAAGACCCAACACAGCCAAAAATAAATTAATTAATTTAAAAAAAAAAGATAAAAATAGGGATTTCCTGGTGGCGCTGTGGTTGAGAGTCCGCCTGCCAATGCAGGGGACACGGGTTTGATCCCCGGTCCGGGAAGATCCCACATGCCGCGGAGCCGCTGGGCCCGTGAGCCATGGTCGCTGAGCCTGCGCGTCCGGAGCCTATGCTCCGCAACGGGAGAGGCCACAACAGTGAGAGGCCCGCGTACCACAAAAAAAAAAAAAAAAAAAAGATAAAAATAATCAAAATCTTAGGCTGGTTGGTAGTATCGAATACAATGCTGATATATGTGGAATCTAGAAAAATGGTACAGATGAACCTGTTTGCAAGTCAGAAATAGAGACACAGGGCTGCCCTGGTGGTGCAGTGGTTGAGAGTCCGCCTGCCGATGCAGTGGACATGGGTTCGTGCCGCGGTCCGGGAGGATCCCACATGCCGCGGAGCGGCTAGGCCCGTGAGCCATGGCCGCTGAGCCTGCGTGTCCGGAGCCTGTGCTCCGCAGAGGGAGAAGCCACAATAGTGAGAGACCCGCGTACCGCAAAAAAAAAAAAAAAAGAGAGACACAGGTGTAGAGAACAAACTTATGGACACCAAGGGGGGAAAATGGCGGGTGGGGTGGTGGTGGTGGGATGAATTGGGAAATTGGGATTGACATATATACACTAATATGTATAAAATAGAAACTAATAAGAACCTGCTGTATAAAAAATAAATAAAATTCAAAAATTCAAAAAAAATACAATGTTGAGTGCTGCAAATACTCAAAAAAAGTTTTAAAATCACTTCTGCCTTTGGACAGTTGCAAAGACCCACAGAATAAAAACAGAATCTGGCTGGGACAACCTTTAATCATTCTATTGGCTCAGGGTCTAGAGCATTTCCTGAGTCAGAGTACAATCATGGTTAAGTAGGTATGTCCAAAAATATAAAAGGTTCACAATCTATTAGCTGCAAAATTGAGGTCCAGAATCTTATACCTAAAAAAAAACCTCTGAAAACAACTTTTTCCATTATTCACTTAGCAGCAAAACATGACCTGAAATGTCGTAAAGGCAATTCAAAATCTCTATTTGTCCTGCTTACTATGATTATTCATACATTTTGCTATAAAATTAATATATCTGAGTATACAGTGCTGGCCCAGACACACCTACAAATGTTAATATTGCACATTATATATGTTGTATGTTTTCTTTGTAAATCACCCCCCCACACATCTGAATTCTGAGATATAAAGCAGTCCCAGGGTTTTGATCAGGGGTTGTGGAAACACAGATTTAAGTGAGAAAATAATCCTTCACCATCTACCCACTCAAACACGTCCAAAGACCATATTTGTGATCTGCCTGTAAAACCACCGAGTACAAGTCTGCAGTTTTATATGAAAGACTAACTTATTTAATACTACATTAATATTATAAATAGAATCTTACTTATAATTATGTAATATACATAATTGTGTGTGAATTCAGTAGGTATTCACATAATTAAGACTAACAATTAATAAAAAGGACTAACATTTACTAAGTGTTTCTTGTACCAGGTGGCTGACATATTATCAAACTTAATCTTAACTAAAACTGGACAAGTACATATTAGTAGGCTCATTATACAGTCGGGGCCAACGTGGCTCATAGTCTAAAGAACTTGCTTAAAATATAAGAATTAGTCAATGATGGTATAATTCAAAACCTTTGTCTATTTTTTTTAAAAATCCACGTTCTGTACACTACCACACTGATGATCTCTAGTTGTTTATTTCATAAACCAATAAAGTTATAAGCAAACAACAAAACCTTGTGGACTGACAGTTTCCAACGTCTGATGTGCAACGTAGGGATTATTTTTGAACATGATAGTTACAAACGCATATAGAACTTAACATGTGCCAGATACTATTTTAAACATTTTATAGGTATTAACTCACCTAATTTGCACAATACTATGAGATAGGTGCTCCTGTCTCCATTCTACAGATCAAAAAACTAAAGCATGGAGAGGATAAATAACTTGGAAAAGGTCACTAAGAAGTAAGTGGTAGAGCTGAACTCACAACCTAGGCGGTCCTAGTTCTTCAAAATTACACTGTAGAAAGGCCATTATTTCAGTTAAAAAAATTCTAAATACATATACCCACATTCACTTTTTCTTTTTTCCATTTTACTAATAACTTTTGAAAAATTTGGCACAGACAGCACTGGACCAGCACTTTGAACCCAACCAGAGTGTCTAGAGTTGCCAGTTCTAGTTCCTTGACAACCAGTAACATGTACTTTGTAATACCGGTGAAGCAACTGTGCTATTTATGTTACCTTCTTGTTTAAAGGGGCTAGGCTTGTTCCAGAAACTCCAAACTGAAGCTAAAGAGTAAACCTTAGATGACTAGAGGTTAGCAATCACAAGAAAGAAAGAAAATCCTACTTAAAGGCAGCATTTCTGAAGTTCTGCTATGTAAGTATGCCAAAGACCCTTCAAAAATCCTACACTGTGGCTGCAAGTTTCACTAAGAGCAATGTTCAAACAACTCTTTGGATGTGTGCTTTCTTCCCGTAAGTAGGATATAAATGATAAACAGAAGCTGGTCTCTTCAAGAAAAAGTAAAAAGACTAATAAGCCAAATGACTACCATTAAAGTTGTTAGAAGGAATGAGATGTTAACTCCACCATGGTGAAGAAATTGAAAAAAAAAAAAGGTTTAAAAGGCTACATTTAAAAGATCAGGTAATAACAAGTGTTAGTAAAGGTGTAGAGAAATTGGAACTCTAGTACATTGCTTGTGGAAATGTAAAGTGCAGCAGCCATTTTGGAAAAACAATCTGGCAATTCCTCAAAACATTAAATATAGTTAGCATTTGATCTAGCAATTCCACTTTTAGGTACATACCCAAGAGAAATGAAAACATTTGTCCCCACAAAAAGTTGTACATGAATGTTCATAATAGCATTACTCATAATAGCCAAAAAGCAGAATCAACCCAAATGTCCATCAACTAATAAAGGGATAAACAAAGTATAGTATATTTACACAATGGAATCTTATTTGGCAATAAAAAGGAATGAAGTACTAATACATCCTACAATGCGGATGAACCTTGAAAATGCTATACCAAGCAAAAGAAGCCAGTCACAAAGAATTCCACTTATATGAAATACCCAGAATCTATACGGACAGAAATGAGGACAGTGGTAGGTTAGGGCTGGAAGGATTGGCGAGTGATAACTAAAGAGTACAGGGTTACATTTCTTTTTTCTTTTTTTTGGTCACACCGTGCATGTACGGGATCTCAGTTCCCCGGTCAGGGATGGAACCTGTGCCCCCTACATTGGGAGAGCAGAGTCTTAACCACTGGACCACCAGGGAAGTCCCCAGGGTTACTTTTTGAGGCAAGAAAAATGTTCTAAAACTGTGGTGGTTGGGATTTCCCTGGTGGTCCAGTGGGTAAGATTCCACTCTCCCAATGCAAGCGGCCCCGGTTTGATCCCTGGCAGGGGAAATAGATCCCGCATGCATGCTGCAACTAAGAGTTCGCATGCCACAACTAAGAAGTCCACATGCTGCAACTAAAAGATTCCACATGCTGCAACAAAGATCCCGCGTGCCACAACTAAGACCTGGTGCAGCCAAAATAAATAAATAAATAAAATTAATATTAAAAAAATAAAACAAAATTGTGGTGATAGTTGCACAACTCAGTGAATAAAAACCATTGAATTGTATACTTTAAATGGGCGAACTATATGGTATGTGAATTATATCACAATAAAGTTGTTATCAAAAAGAAAAAGTTTAAAGGGAGTTATCAGAACCAACACCAAGGTAATTAAGTCAAATAATGTGACTCAGGGTACAGATTAAATCTCTTGGTTCATAGTTTAAATGAGTCAGAATCCTCCACTAGTCCGAGATCCAAGGGCAGGAATTCTGACTTAAGTCATTTTTATATCCATAGTACTTGGCACATAGTAGTACTCAAACATTTGTTAAATAATAGGAGGGGGAAAAAAATCCTGTACCCAAGGAGCTATGCAGTAACATGAGACACTCTCCATAGAGAAAGAGTATACCCTGTGAACCAAATATGGGAACTCAAGCACCAAAGTGGCAAAAAAAATTCCTACCTACTGCAAGATACATCGTAGGTGGTTATTACAGAAGTAAGTCAATCAACAAGCATGTTAATTCCAGAAATATAAACACATTAAATATGGGAAAAGAGATTAAATTTCAAAGTAACTGCCAGCCTCTCACTTCTGTGGGATCAAACATAGGCCTGTTGGGCTTCCCTGGTGGCGCAGTGGTTGAGAGTCCGCCTGCCGATGCAGGGGACATGGGTTTGTGCCCCGGTCCGGGAAGATCCCACATGCCACGGAGCGGCTGGGCCCGCGAGCCATGGCCACTGAGCCTGCGTGTCTGGAGCCTGTGCTCCCCAGCGGGAGAGGCAACAACAGTGAGAGGCCCACGTAACGCATAAAAACAAAACAAAACAAACAAACAAAAAAAACATAGGCCTGTTTTGTGAGTCAGTCAACCGAGACAGCTGCCCTGGGCCCTATGCTTGATGGGGACTCCAGGGAGCACTACACCTTACTCTCCTTTTCTGAAGATCATTAAATTACACTATCAAAATATTGGTCTTGGGCTTCCCTGGTGGCGCAGTGGTTGAGAGTCTGTCTGCCAATGCAGGGGACACGGGTTTGAGCCCTGGTCTGGGAAGATCCCACATGCCACGGAGCGGCTGGGTCCATGAGCCACAAGTACTGAGCCTGCGCGTCTGGAGCCTGTGCTCCGCAACAAGAGAGGCCGCGACAGTGAGAGGCCCGCGCACTGCGATGACGAGTGGCCCCCGCTCACCGCAACTAGAGAAAGCCCTCGCACAGAAACGAAGACCCAACACAGCCAAAAATAAATAAATAAATAAATAAATTTAAAAAAAAATATTGGTCTTTAACAACATCCTATAGGACCTATGAAAAGTACCGACAGCATGGCCTCTTTTCTTTTTTTTAAATATTTTATTTATTTTGGCTGCACCGGGTCTTCGTTGTGGCACGCAGGATCTTTGTTGTGGCACGCAGGATCTTTGTTGTGGCACGTGGACTTCTTAGTTGCAGCACGCAGACTCTTAGTTGCGGCATGCATGTGGGATCTAGTTCCCCGACCGGCTATTGAACCCAGGCCCCCAGAACTGGGAGCGCTGAGTCTTACCCACTGGACCATCACGAAAAGTCCCTGGCTTCTTTTCTTTTCTTGTGTGTGTGTTTAACTTTTTTTTTTTTAATTGAAGTATAGCTGATTTACAATGTTGTGTTAGTTTCAGGTGTACACACAGTG
This sequence comes from Mesoplodon mirus, assembly GCF_964341445.2. NCBI lineage: Eukaryota > Metazoa > Chordata > Mammalia > Artiodactyla > Ziphiidae > Mesoplodon > Mesoplodon mirus. The sequence continues at coordinate 15,689,259 of NC_138992.1, read as the reverse complement.
ATTCAGTTATACATACAGATATATATAAGAATATGTATATATTCTTTTTCAGATTCTTTTCCCTTATAGGTTATTACAAGATATTGAGTATAGTTCCCTGTGCTATACAGGTCCTTGTTGGTTACCTATTTTATTTTATTTTTTATGTATTTATTTTTTTTAAATTTATTTATTATTTTTGGCTGCGTTGGGTCTTCGTTGCTGCACGCAGGCTTTCTCTAGTTGCGGCAAGCGGGGGCTACTCTTTTTTTTTTTTTTTTTTTTTTTTTTTTTTTTTTGCTGTACGCGGGCCTCTCACTGCTGTGGCCTCTCCCGTTGCGGAGCACAGGCTCCGGACACACAGGCTCCGCGGCCACGGCTCGCGGGCCCAGCCGCTCCGCGGCACGTGGGATCCTCCGGGATCGGGGCACGAACCCGTGTCCCCTGCATCGGCAGGCGGACTCTCAACCACTGCGCCACCAGGGAAGCCCAAGGGGGCTACTCTTCGTTGCGGTGCACAGGCTTCTCACTGAGGTGGTTTCTCCTGTTGTGGAGCACGGGCTCTAGGCACGCGAGCTTCAGTAGTTGTGACTGGACTCTTTTCAAGTGCAGTTTATCTTGGGCAGCCCTGACAGGTTTTCTTTCTGATTCTCTATGCTTCTGGGCTCTGGTTGTGTGAAAAGGGATGATGAAACAAGAAATCTAGACTGTACACTTGTGATTTTGAGACTCTGAACATCAAATTAAAAGACCCCGGGACGCAAGCAGTAGTTCATATTTTTCGTAGAAGAGAGAAATTTGTCAGTACCTATAGAGGTGTTGCCTTCCATGGCCAAAACATGGTCAGATAAGAGTCTGCTTCTATGAGGAGGCCTCTAAAAACTGTTCGAATAGTTGAAGTCTCATAAGACTTCAGTCTTACTTCTGAGCACATTAATAATATTAGGAAAAAAGCACCATTCCCCACATGAGTGTCATTTTTTTCTGCCTTTTTAGGCTTCACCCTATAAGCTTTCTCATTCATGACCTACTATAATGCTACTATTACCCAGAAAATTCTAATGCATCAGAAAATCTTTTACTACTCAGGAGAATGAAGAAATAACAAGAATTACCTCTTTAGACTTAAGTATGACAGACAGGCAACAAGTGTTAGGATGTAGAAGGAAAAGAAACCCACAAATAATTTGCATAGAAAATTAATGTTTCCCAGTATGTAAGAAGAGCAAATTTGAAAAATATATCCAAAAATGGATGGTCACAGTCATAAGTCTAGAAGCTATGTAACTTAGAATTTGTCATGGTAAGAAAATATATCTAGGACAGTATGTGAAGACAAGACTAAACCTTATACTCTAACTTAACGTGAAAATTAAATGAAACAATCTACGTAAAATGCTTAACACCAAGCCAGGAACACAGTAAACACTGAAGCAAAGGTAGCTCTCTATTATTAGTGTGGAACAATGGAATAAACTACCTTACCATGGTAGTTGTTAACAATTCCTATCAGTGGAAGCAAAACCAAAAACTAGTCAGTGGTAGTGGGGATTAGAACACTAAAGGCATAGAGCTAACTCTCCCAAATATACAATTCTAGAATTCTATCCTGATACACCTAATCCTAAGACTCTAGAATTCTACCTTAACATAGAGACAATTATGTTTTCATAAATCAGTCACTATTTCAGAACCAAACCTGTTCATTCGTTTACAATAAGGACTTCTTGGTCCCGTAGAAGATAATCGATATCTTGGTCTTGTGGGAGAAGCTGGGCCACTATAAAATATGTTGGGCTTTCTCTGATGACGAGGTTCTAAGAAAAAAAATTATATGTATGTGACATATAAATATGTATAAAGACAATTTTGCTCTTCACCTAAATACTTACAATGATGCTACCTTCCATGAAAATACTAGTATGTACCTACTGTAGAATATTTTACTGTTCAGGTTTTAAATCGCTTACGCCTGCAACATTGCTGTTGAATATATACGTGTAGCAACCAAAACACACACTGGTCATAAACACACTGGTCATAAACACACTGGTCATAAACAACCATTATGATTATACTGATGCATAACAGCTGATTATCAGCTTTGCATATATACACTCAGATGTATTGAGGTACAACTTTAAATAAATCAAAAGTGGTCCTATTTATACTAACTTATAAAATAAAGTACAAAGCTGTGAAAACTAAAATAATTAAAGACAGACATGAAATTTCAAAATAACCTAATTATTTACTTTCATCAAGGCTAACATTTAACTGTCTTTAGAAGAAATAACTTCTTGCACATCTTGGGTAAGTTATGAAAGACAACAGCCATGAGTATTCTGCAAAATGAAAACATGAAAAATAAGAATAACAGAAGAAAGGCAGTGAAGATAAAGGAAACCTGATTACATCTTCTCCTGGAAAAAAAAAAAAAAGATAGCACTTACTTTCCAATGGAGCCTGATAGTGAACAGCAGCTTTTCTCTGTCTAAGATAATATCGTTTCTGATTATCTTCTTCTCCATCCTCTTCATCTTCATCGTCATCATCACCATCATCTTCATCTTCTTGGTCTTCACCCTCTTCGGATGACTCTACAATTAAGAAACATTTACTTTCAGGCTTCTCACCCAAATGCTAACAATTTTTAAAATAGGGGAATAGAAAAAGACTCTCCTTTTAAAATTTATTTACTTCTAGATTGTTCATAGAAAGAATCTGTAATTCTGCAACATCAAATGAAGATTTTTAAAAAATGAAGTAAAAAACTATAGAATTAAAAACAACTAGGGGAAGGAAAAAAGTAGTTCAAAGGCTACTATCAGCACGTACCAAACTAAAGTTTATAGCATTACTGCTAATTTCATTAATATAGTGGACTTCTGGCTGCCACTGAGTTACATGCCCTATAACTCAAATAATCTACTTAAGATAATGTAAAACACCCTCACCAGACATTTAAAACGCATTTCGGAAAACTGATTTTCATTCAATAAAAGTTCTAAGAAATTGCAGCAATAAGTCCTAAACAGAATAGTAAAACTCAACTTTAATCAACTTTTAACTCAAACAGGTAGAGATATGCTGTCTGTAGATATATTATACAAGCAAACCAGTTTCATTTGTTTTAGCATGTTTAAGTACTTTCCCAACAAAACATATTACCCTTTTATCTCCCCTGCCTTCACTTTTTCTTTGAAACTATGACGACCCTAATTTATCATAAACTACCATAAATGTCACAGATTCTGAATAAAAAGGCTATATTCTGCTAAATAAAACCCAGAAGATAGAACAAGAGAAAAGACTAACCCACACTGCCTTCTTGATTGTCAGTTGTTTCTTCATCAGTTCTTTGAATACCTTTTTGTTTTCCTCTTGTGTACATATTAAGATTCCCCTAAAAATGTTTAAATAAAATCCATTAATGTTTAGTATGTTTATTTAAAAAAACCCAGTAGGGCCTCCCAATCCTACTGAAAATGAAGATATTTCCAGCTATAAACTCTTAAAACTCCAGCAGTAACTAGTGACTGATCAAACAAATGCTAAACAAAATAATAATTTAACCAAAAAATGGATAGGTTTTAGAGAAAAAAGGTTAAACTGGAGATTACTATATCATCCCCTTAATGGAAGAATATATTTACTTCTGTTTCATTAAACATTCCCAAGTCTTCAAGTTCTCTCATTCGCTGTCTACGCATCTTCTTCATAACATCCATTTTTTGAAGTACAGCTTCAGCAGTGCTTTAAAAAAATGATATAAAAATAAGCTAAAACTGTAAAAGAGTAGTATATTTTAGGACTTCCCTGGTGGCGCAGTGGTTAAGACTCTGCCTGCCAATGCAGGGGACACGGGTTCAAGCCCTGGTCTGGGAAGATCCCACATGCTGTGGAGCAACTAAGCCCATGCGCCACAGCTACTGAGCCTACGCTCTATAGAGCCCACCCTCCGCAACAAGAGAAGCCACCACAATGAGAAGCCTGCACACCATGACGAAGAGTAGCCCCAGCTGGCCACAACTAGAGAAAGCTCGCATGCAGCAACGAAGACCCAATGCAGCCAGAAATTTATTTAAAAAATAAAAGAGTAGTATATTTTTAAAAACTTAATTTTTCTTCCATTGTATTCTCTGAGTGCTGGGATTTTAAATACCCTTATAAGAAGCACTGATTTACTAATGTAGAAATATTTCATATTCTTTGTAAGAATTTAAATACACATACAGAATGATTACAAAATCCTCTAATAATCACTCTCCTTTATACTTTACATAAACTGAATGCATTAAATACTCCTGCTAGTCAAAACTTAGTCCCCAACAAAAAGTTTTTGCCAGCTAAATAATCTTGATCTAAATTTTTACTTACTTTGTTATAAGTTTGTCAAATAGTACAGACTGGTTCACGCTACCATAACGACTTCTAATCCTGCAACTTCGGCGAACTTCAACATCACCATTCTCTTCATGCAAGCGTTCTGTCTTTTGAACTATGTTTCTAGTCCTCAATGACCGAGTAACCGTAATTACTTTGTCTTCATAGATGTGTACATAAAAGCAAGTAGAAAGATTTGAAATAACAGCATTTATAAAACAATTCTAAAATGAACAACTGAATAGCTACACTTTCATATAACGAAATTTTAGTTTCTTGAACTTACCCTTCTCAAAAATACTAGGAAACAAAAATAAAGTTACAACATACACCTACCATAGGTCCAGCCATACCACTCTCAAGAGAAAATGAACGCTATATATATAATACAAAGACTTGTACACAATGTTCAAAGCAGTTTTGTGACAGTCCCCAAATGGAAACAACCCAAATGTCCATCAAAAGATGAAATTGTGGAAAACCACCTAAGTGTCCATCAATAGGTGAATGGATAAAGAAGATGTGGAGTATACACACAATAGAATATTATTCAGCCATGAGAAAGGACATCCTGCTATTTGCAGTAATATGGATGGACCTTGAGGGCATTATACTAAGTGAAATAAGTCAGAGAAAGACAAATACTGAATGATATCACTTACATGTTCAATCTAGAAAAACCAAACTCATAGAAACAGAGACTAGAATGATGGTTACAAAGGACTGAGAAGTGGGAGAAAAAGCGGAGACTGTTAGTCAAAGAGTACAAATTTTCAGCCATAAAATGAGTAAGTTCTGGGGCTCTAATGTACAGCAGTGGCTATAGTTAGTAGTGCTGTATTGCAGGGGTCCCCAACCAAGGAGCCTGTTAGGAACCAGGCCTCACAGCAGGAGGTGAGCAGCAGGTGATCAAGCGAAGCTTCATCTGTATTTACAGTCGCTCCCCATCACTTGCATTACCGCCTGAGCTCCGCCTCCTGCCACATCAGTGGCAGCATTAGATTCTCAAAGAAGCTCAAACCCTATTGTGAACTGCTCATGCGAGGGATCTAGGTTGCGCGCTCCTTATGAGAACCTAATGTCCGATGAGCTGAGGTGGAGCTGAGGCAGTGATGCTAGCGCTGGGGAGCGGCTGCAAATACAGATTATCATTAGCAGAGGGGCCTGACTGCACAGGTCTCCATAATAAATCAATTGCTTGCCGACTCATACCAAAACCCTATCAGTGAGTGGCAAGTGAAGACAAGCTCAGGGCTCCCACTGATTCTGCATTATGGTGAGTTGTATAATTATTTCATTATATATTACAATGTAATAATAACAGAAATAAGGTGCACAATAAATGTAATGCTCTTGAATCATCCCCAAACCATCTCCCCAACACCCCCGCCCCCCGGTCCGTGGAAAAATTGTCTTCCATGAAATTCGTCCCTGGTGCCAAACAGGATGGAGACTGCTACCGTACTGTATACTTGAAAGTTGCTGGGACAGTGGATCTTGAATGTTCTCAGCACAAAAAAGAAATGGTAATTATGTGACATGATGCAGGTGTTAGATAAAGCCATGGTAATAATCATTTTGCAATATATAAGTATCAAATCAACAATGCAATGTACTCCTTAAGTTAAGGCAATGTTATATGCCAATTATATTAAAATAAAGCTAAGGAAAAAAATTGTGATATATCCACATAATGGAATACTACTCAGCAATAAAAAGCAACAACATGGGTGATACTCAAAGTAATTATGCTGAGTCAAAGAAGCCAAAGAAGAATGCATACCATATAATTCCATTAATATAAAACTCTAGACAATACAAACTCACCATACTCTACAGCACTCTGTAGAGTGCTGTAACACTCTACAGTGACAGCAAGCAGATTGGTGGCTGCTCAGGAATCTTGGGTCATGGAGAGGAGCTAGAGGAGCCAGGAGCGATTACAAAGGGGCCTGAGGAAATCCTGGAGGGTGATGGTTATCTTTACTACCTTATCGTGGTGATGGTTTGACGGCATGCACTTATACCAAAACCAAACAAACTGTACACTTCAAATACGGACAGTTTATTGTATGTACCACAATACGCCTGTAAACAAAATACTAAATATATGCTTTAAAAAATTTAAATGCCTTTAACATTACTTACCTTCTTTGCACTCTTCTTTTTTTTTATCAGCCTGCTGTCTGGCCAACTGCCTATATGAAAAAAATATAGTAAATAATTCAAAATAATTGACATAATTTTAAATCCTATATTTTATAATACTACAAACTAGGACCAAAATTAAATCAGCTTGGAGGGTAAATACTTAGAGCTACCTAAAAACCAGTGAAAAAATAGGGTGAGAATACCTATGCTTATATATTGTTATGGCTAAACAAAGGCTGAGAACCCTGTTGTGAAATTCAATGATATACAGCTGTGTCTCAGTAACAGCAGGGGATTGGTTTCAGGACCCCACATGGATACCAAAATCCAAGGATGCTCAAGTCTCTTATATAAAATGGCATAGTATTTGCATATAACCTCTGCCCATCCTCTTGTTTTTTTGTTTTTGCGGTACGCAGGCCTCTCACTGTTGTGGCCTCTCCCGTTGCGGAGCACAGGCTCCGGACGCGCAGGCTCAGCGGCCATGGCTCATGGGCCCAGCCGCTCCGCGGCATGTGGGATCTTCCCGGACCGGGGCACGAACCCATGTCCCCTGCATCGGCAGGCGGACACTCAACCACTGCGCCACCAGGGAGGCCCCATCCTCTTGTATTTTATTTGTTTTAATAAATTTATTTATTTATTTTTGGCTGCGTTGGGTCTTCGTTGCTGTGCGCGGGCTTTCTCTAGTTGCCGCAAGTGGGGGCTACTCTTCATTGAGGTGCGCAGGCTTCTCTTGTTGCGGAACACGGGCTCTAGGCACGCGGGCTTCAGTAGTTGTGGCACGTGGGCTCAGTAGTTGTGGCACATGGGCTCTAGAGCGCAGGCTCAGTAGTTGTGGCGCATGGGCTTAGGTGTCCCGCCGCATGTGGGAATCTTCCCGGACCAGGGGTTGAACCCGTGTCCCCTGCGTTGGCAGGCAGATTCTTAACCACTGTGCCACCAGGGAAGCCTGTCCTCTTGTATACTTTAAATCACCTCTAGTTTACTTATGATACCTAATACAATGTAAATACTATGTAAACCGTTGTTGGTGAGAGGTAAATTCAAGTTTTGCTTTTTGGAGCTTTCTGGAATTTGGGGGGAGGGGATATTTTCAATCCACTGTTGGTTGAATCTGCACATGCAGAACCAGTGGATACAGAGGACCAACTGTATGCATTAACTCTTAGCTAAACAGAATTAATCAGAACAAAGTATCTTACTTAAAACAAGAAATGAAATCCTTAGCCTAAGTATTTAGGTATAACTGAACTAATAAGCACTGAGTAAAAAGAAGACAATGTGTTTTATACCACAGGGATCTAGTGGTCCCACATCCTTGAGGACCTATAAACATGTTACAGAACTTAGTGACATGTTCATTTCCTTCTAAGAACATTTGCTGGCTACAATCTTTACATGACACGCATTATCATTCACATGTAGAAAGAGTCACATTTGTGAATCAGATATCCCACCTACAAACTGGTATACAGAATCTGTTGAATTGCAAAGAACACCTTCCAAAGCTTAAAGAAAGTATCCTCCTCCCATCTTTTCCCCCAAATCCACTGAGCAACAAAGCAGTATGTCTCATTAACCTATTTTTAGGGACTCAATTTTCCATACTTGGATAGGCTATATCTATTAATCAACCTATGAATCAAGCAATATTTGCAAGCGTGCTGGTTATACCCATGGAGTATCAAATGGGACACTTTAAAATAAAACAAAACCATCTTATCCAGAAGAGCTAACTCATGTGTCCTCCTAACAACGTAAGTCATCATTAATTCCTTATCTCTTTTGGAACACAGGTAAGAACCAAGAACAAAATAAAAAACCTTTCAGCAATCCATCTACAGATCAAGGTCTAGTTTGTTCACAAACTTTTCTCATAGAGTAGACCCTCCCTCCATACCATGTAGGTCTACACTTTTATAAACCAGACCCCCTATTAGATGCTAGGGATACAAAGACTAAAGCAGTGTTTATTTTCTGGGTTTTCTTTTTCTTTTTCTTTTTTTTTTTGCCTGTAGGGGAAGGGAAGCACTTTTTACCCTTGCAGGGGTTGCTATACTTGTTCTTAAACAGCTAGATAATAAATATTTTTGGCTTGTCATTTTCTGTCATAACTACTCGTACAACTCTAACAGTGAAACAGGAATGCAGCCATAGACAGAAGTAATGGGCATGACTGTGTTCCAATGAAACTATTTACCAAAACAGGTGTCTGGACTTTTGTCAACTCCTGTGAATCTGATGAAAGCTATGGATCTTTTCTCCCTAGAAAACTGCATATACACATACAAGTTTAAACATTACTTCAGAGGTTTCATATGCCCCCTGAAAACCATGATTACTGGACCTAGTTAAGAACTCCAGGACCAGACAAATATATATCCTGTTCTCAAGGCACAGTTATTCAAATCTTTATTATTCTAACAGTTTTGGTCCCCTGGTCTTTGAGCCCCAAATAGATTGAAAATAAAGGGGTGAGGGGTAAAAAAACACAGAAAGGAAGTAAGAGATTACTATAGTCAAACTGGCAACAGCAAAAAGGGTCACCATGATAGGAAATAAAGAAAACTACATAAGGCAGAATTCAAAAATACTACAGACCACTTTATATGTCTTATACAAACAGATCCTGGTGTTACCACTATATAAAATTATAGTCTTTGTAATAATGATGTGAATACAGGGAGTTTTTTTAAAGGCAGGAATTCTTCTTTTAAAGATCGGAAGAAATATAAATGGCCAGCCAATAAGCACATGAAAAAATATTCAACATCATTAACCACCAAGGAAATGCAAATGAGAACCACAATGAGATACTTCATACCCACATGGCTAAAACCAAAAAGACAGACTATGGCAAGTGTTAGTGAGGATGTAGACAAATTGGAATCCTCATACATTGCTGGTGGGAATGTAAAATGGTACAGCTGCTTTGGACAGTGTTAAAACAGAGTTAACCGTTTAGCCCAGCAATTCACTCCTAGGTATATACCCAAAAGAACCAAAACCCTATGTTCACACAAAAATTTGTACACCAATGTTCATCAACTAATGAGTGGATAAACAAAATGTAACATATTCATATAATGGAATCTTACTTGGCAATAAAAAGAATGAAGTGATGATAGATACTACAATATAGATGAACCTTCAAAACATACCAAGTAAAAGAAGCCAAACACGAAAGAACATATGTCGTATGATTCCACTTGTATAAAATATCCAGAATAGCCAAATCCACAGAGGTAGAAAGTAGACCTGTGGTTCCCAAGTGGCTGGGGATGGAGGGATAATGGGTATGGTGTTTCTTTTGGGGTGATGAAAATATACTGAAATTAGATAGCAGCAATACTTGTACAATACTGCAAATATTCTAAAACCACTGAATTATACACTTTAAAATCATGAATTTTAATGGTACGTGAATTATTTCAATAAGTTATTTTAAAATAATTAATAAAGATAGGAATTCAATAAATTTTAGAAGCAACCTCATTTAAAAACACCAAGTCACTCATTTTTTAAAGTAATATTATCTTAAAAATATTTATTTATTTATTTATATTTTTGGCTGTGTCGGTCTTAGTTGCAGCACACAGGATCTTCATTGCGGCATGTGGGATCTTTGTCGCAGCGCGCAGGCTTCTCTCTAGCTGTGGCACGCAGGTTCTCTCTCTCTAGTTGTGGCGCACGGGCTCCAGAGCACGTGGGCTTTGTAGTTTGCAGCAAGCAGGCTCTAGTTGCGGTGTGCAGGCTCAGTAGTGGCGGCGCGCAGGCTTAGTTGCCCTGCGCCATGTGGGATCTTAGTTCCCTGACCAGGGATCGAATCCGAGTCCCCTGCATTGGAAGGTGGATTCTCTACCACTGGACCACCAGGGAAGTCCCACCAAGTCACTCATCTTTAAATCAAGATTAAAAAAGCACTTATTTTAATACATTCCTTTAATACCTAACACAATGTTTCACAGACCTGAGTAACATACAGAGCCTTTTAAAGATAAAGACTTTTGAGGATTTCCAATATTAAGTTTTTTATGATTATGTACAAGCCAAACTAGATATAAATAAATTCATTTAGGTTTTATACAAATAAAACTATAAAAACAACTACCAACAAAAATATTAACGGAATACATTGGAGGTTTTGCTGAAACAAATTAGCCATATGCTGTGTGAATGTGGTTCAGACTGCTATGGGTTTCTCTTGAGTTTGGCGTGTTATGTATCATGTTTATTGTATAACATGATGACTCAATTCATCCATTTCTCTTTATCTGAAGTGCTCCAAATCTTCATTTGAACAGCATGTCATGACATCACATCATGTGGCTTTCTCTGGAAGCAGATGCATCCTTTATGTATTAAGGTTAGACTCAGTTCTTTTTTTTTTAATATTTATTTATTCATTTTGGTTGTGCCGGGTCTTAGTTGCGGCACGTGGGACCTTCGCTGCGGCATGTGGACTTCTTGGTTGCAGCATGAGAACTTGTTGGTTGCGGTATGCGGACTTCTTAGTTGTGGCACGCATGCAGGATCTCGTTCCCCGACCAGGAATCGAACCTGGGCCCCCTGCATTGGGAGTGCAGAGTCTTACCCACTGGACCACCACAGAAGTCCCCAGACTCAGTTCTTATCTCCAGAACCCGAGATAACTAAAGCAGTACTACTTGGTGCCAAATGTAAACATAAATGCAGGGCCTGAAATTTTATGGCTATTCTCTATGAGGTAGCAATTTAGATGAGTCAGAATATTTTTTCTTCAGATCATGAAATAATCTTTAAATTCTCATAGAGAATTCACAGAACCCACCAACCCAACCCCACCCCAAGAAGACTTCAAGTTTCAGAAATACTGGGGTAGCTTAAATTGTGTTTCATTGATTCTAAAAACTGTACATTTCCCCCCCCATTTTAACATCTCTGAAATTGGGATATATCTTACTATTGATGGTATGTCATAGTTTAACTTTCAGTGTTTTTTTCTTTCTTACTGTCTCATAAAATAATGCTGTGTGTTTCAATTGTTGCTAACTTGGATTCCATGAAATACAGTAGGTATTCCACGAATAGTGGATGAAACAAGATGCACATTTAAATAATACAATAAAAGGCCAAGTATATAATTGACAAAAATAACAGTACCAAAAAGAAACTTAAAAGGGCACAACCTCACTTATCTGGAAAATCTGCTACACAAAATAAGAATCAAGCCAAAGCAATCTTGCAGGGGAAAAAAATGGAGCTGGAGGAATCAGGCTCCCTAGAGCCCGCGCTCCGCAACAAGAGAAGCCACCACAGTGAGAAGCCTGCGCACCACAACGAACAGTAGTGCCCACTCACTGCAACTAGAGAAAGCCCTTGTGCAGCAATGAAGATACAACGCAGCCAAAAATAAATAACTAAGTAAATATATTTTTTAAAAATTCTATTTGAGAGTAAGATGGTTCTAATTTTCTACGTCATTATGAGTAAATACTTTGTGAGAAGAATTAATGTAAAAACAATTATTTCATCAAACAAATTTTATGATAATTGGCACCCCTCTCCCAATTCCTGTTAAGACACTGAAATGGGGACAAAAGTGAAGGTTTTGAGCTAATTAAAGTTAGGTTTAAATTTGCCCTAGACCAAATAAACCCAAATCCCATGAAGTACATACTTCCTAATTCACTGAAATTAATTCCTTGAGTATTAAAATGTAATTCATGCCATCTACCTCAGGGTTCTTGAGAAATAAAACATAAATATGTATAAAGCACCTAGTCAAAAAACCATTGAACCATTGAACAAGTCAAAAAACAAAAACAAAGCCATGTTCTGGCCTCCTATGTGAAGAAAGCCTTAGAAGCATACCAACAGAGATATCCATAAATGACTTAGAATTGATGAAAAACTTGATAGTAAGCAATCAGAAATATAACTACTATTTTGAATAAAGGCTTTTTACAGACTATGAAGCAGAACCACATACCATAAGCAAGTTATAGTCATAAAGTCTCTTTAGAGTACTCAAGTACCCAGAACTGATCCTGTATCAACCAACCTCGTCAGTTGCACTCACACATATCACAGATACCATCTTTGAACAAGAAAATAAAAACAAACCTGACCTGAGGACATACTAAAATTTTAATTCAATAACATTCATTTAGTGCAATTTCATCTCAAATAAATTACATTTTACAATCTGGACTCTTGATGACCAGTCAAGAACGCACTTAAAAATTAAATACAAATCCTAAATTATTACTTTAAAACTATTTTGAATTAGCATTTAAGCATCTTGTATTACCTTGTAAAATGCCTGCCATTAGTATGTTTCTCCGTTATTTCCATATTCTTATCAAAACTAGAATCTGAAGAATTCTGTGCATTTTTTCTCAAGGACCTTAAAGCACGTGTCCGGTGGTAGGTTTCAACTTCCTTAACTGAAGACCCATCCTTTAAAAACAAAATTAAGAAAGCCATCTAAGTTTTTCTTCAGTCAAACCCCCAAGTTAAACCCCTGAGATTTGTCTCTGATTCAAAGTTCTAACAACTGCTTTTGGTGCACAGTATCATTTTTGCATCTCCCCAAGAAACCAAAAAGTTAATATCTAGAATAATCATTTTACAATAAACAAATATGAGCAATGTCTATGGGGTGGCTAGTATAAGATTTATTAATGTTTTATAGTTCTATTTCATAACAAGTAGTCTCGAGTGAAATTTTCTACCACTGATAAAAAGTTGTAAGCCTTTATTTTAAGGCTACGGAAATTAGAAAGATACACATACACCATGAAACCAATGGAAACAACCTTAAAATAACTGGACTATCAGAAGGGTAATTTTGGCTTGGATGACAAAAAGGAGTTATTACTATGTCACACAATTTCACCCACATAATGTAAAAAATGAATTTAGAGACTGTTTACGTACGTTAATTTCTTGTAAAAACCATAGAGCTCTATTTAACTTTATTTTTGCTCAACAGACTACAGGCTCTCTAAGTTACTGGGTTGCTTTATGAGCTACAGAGGTTCTGTCATAAAGTATTCAAAATTTCATACATGGCTCTTAGAAATCATACAGAGGATACTTTTACGTTAGAATAGAAGGCAAATGTACCTAACAACTCTATAATCCTATGTCTTACTACCCTAAAAACTTATAATTTTAGAAAAACCGGCAGTGTTTTTTTAGAAAATAAAACATCAGTGCCCCCCTACCCCATGCGCCTCAGGCTGGCTTTACCTGGTCATTTCATTATATTTTATTAGGATATTTTGTCATTTAATTTTGTTTCAGGAAGAATATTTGATTGGTTCAAAGGTAAAGTAAGGATATTTAAACCACAAGGATCTGTGCAAGAATTAGACAGGTTCTTAAAGGCACGAGAGGACAATTAAAAAAATTAGACAGGTTCTTCATAAGGTATTAAGTGATACGTATGATTTGTTACTTTTATCAGTGTACCTATATTTCAGGATGTTTCAAAAAAGAATAGCTACACATTTAGGTAGGTGTATTATTTTTTAAATGAATACCTACATCTTAGATGGGTGTAGTGTAACATAAGACTTTCCAAGGAAAATTGTAAGGGTATCTATTTCCACTCTCTCAACTTCCATGTGTAATTTTTCTTAAAATGGAGCTAAGGGCTTCCCTGGTGGCGCAGTGGTTGAGAGTCCGCCTGCCGATGCAGGGAACACGGGTTCGTGCCCCGGTCCGGGAGGATCCCACATGCCGCAGAGCGGCTGGGCCCGTGAGCCATGGCCGCTGAGCCTGCGCGTCCGGAGCCTGTGCTCCGCAACGGGAGAGGCCACAACAGTGAGAAGCCTGCGTACCGCAAAAATAAATAAATAAATAAATAAGGGAAATTTTAAACACACTGAAATAACCTGAATGAACCTTGAATACATTATGCTAAGTGAAATAAGTCAGTCGCAGAAGAAGTAGGTTTCCTTTTATGAGGCTCCTTGCCAGGGGCTGGGAAGAGGGAAAATGGGGGGGGGAGGGGGGAGAGGGAGGGAGGGAGAGGGAGAGGGAGAGGGAGAGGGAGAGGGAGAGGGAGAGGGAGAGGGGGAGAGAGAGAGAGAGAGATAGAGAGAGAGAGAGAGAGAGAGAGAGAGAGTGAGTGTGTGTGGTGTTGGGGTTTTTTTTGGCGGGATTTCTGTTTCCCGACTAGGGATTGAACCTGGGCCACGGCAGTGAAAGGGCTGAGTGCTAACCACTGGACTCCCAGGGAATTCCCAGGAGAGTTAGTGTTTGATAGGTACAGAGTTTCAGTTTTGCAAGATGAAAAATTCTGCACACAGAGGGTGGTGATGGTTGCAGAACAATGAATGTACTTAATATTACAGAAACTATATACTTAAAAATGGTTAAAATGATAATTTTGTTATCTATATGTTATTACAATAAAAAAAAGAAAGTAAATGTCACTATATTCCTGGGGATTAAAAAAAAAAGAAAAAAAAGGTTTGTTTCCATAGGAAAAAAGGAGGGAGTTGCTAAATACTGGGAAAAAGATTCCCTGAGAAACTTAGAAGATTTAATCTTATAAGTGAAACTTTGATTTGCATAGTGAGTGGCTTAGTTCATCGTCCCTAAATAAGCACTAAGCATCAAGAAAGGCTCTCCTTAACAGCATGGAGAAAAAAACAAAACAGGTTTTTTGGGAGTCACCTATATAAAGGCGCATACTGGGGAATTTAAAAATATAACTTTCAAAAATGTTTTTTATAAAAGCAATATAAAAATAAAAGCAATACGTGCCCATTATAATCAGAAAAATGAAGAAATGTACAAAGATGAAACTGTCACCCTTAATTCCAAGCTACGCACAGATAACCACAGTTAACCTTTTGGTGCATAAACCATTCTTTTCCTTTGCAAACACATTCACACAATTTTAAAATTGCGATATTATTTATCCGTTGTTACTTTTTTCTAGTAATACAACCATTTTCCCATGTCATAAAATCTATTCTAAAAATCTTTTTACATGAATGAATAGTATTTCAGCCATTACATGAATTTAACAAACTGCTTAATGTATCATGTATAGGTAATCTGCAATTTTTTGTGTTATAAATACCTCTAGATGAATTATCTTTAGAACATCTGATTTCCTAAGGAAACTAGCACAGTTGTTAAATCAAAGTCACATTTTAATACAGCTAATCAAAATAATTCTCAAGAGGTAAGTTAAACACCAACTAGTAACAGTAATTAACACTGGATGATAGAAATGGGGACTTTCACTATCTATTTTTTACATTTTTGCAACATGTATTACCAGAAAAAATTTTCCTAAGAAGTGAAAAACAAAGAAAACATACTTAGTCTGAAAACTAAACCTAGAGATGTAGTGTCCTCATTTATTCTTTCGCTAAAATCTACTTTTTTTTTTTTTTTTTGGTGGGGGGGTACGCGGGCCTCTCACTGTTGTGGCCTCTCCCGCTGCAGAGCACAGGCTCCGGACGCGCAAGCCCAGTGGCCATGGCTCACGGGCCTAGCCGCTCCACGGCACGTGGGATCTTCCTGGACCGGGGTACGAACCCGTGTCCCCTGCATCGGCAGGCGGACTCTCAACCACTGCGCCACCAGGGAAGCCCTAAAATCTACTTTAATATTGAGAGTACTGATCGTTCTTAAAAGTGAAGTTTAAAAGGAGAAAAAATATTAGTTCATTAGATTTTAAGTCTGTTATAATCTTGCAGAATCAGTAAGTTAGAACAGGGAGCATGCAACAATAAGAAAAGTTTTTTCCCCAAAGTGGACACAATTGAGAAACAGAAATATTCTGATGTTATCTTTCCACTAAAGATCCAGCGTAGTAAAGCTTTAAATTAATAAAAAATATGTATGGGAGTCATATTGGTTGAGTTAATTCAAGTTATCAATTCAACAAATGAAATTTAAACAGGATTTTTAAGATCACAGTTATATTACTGACATGAAACATATTCATCCAGACTTGGGGCTTCTTGAAAGCCTAAAAAGCAGTGTATTCTAATGTATAACGGTACACACATTATACACACATTACATAGTTGTGACAGCCCTCCTTAGCTTCATCTTTAAACACTGGTGTGGTCAATGACTCATCATGGATCTATTTCACAAGTTCCAGCAATTTGCTTTCTAACCATACAGCTCTTCCAGTAGATCTAAAACTATCTCCAAATAGCTAAATCCAATGGCCTTCTCTACCTCATTCACTTCTATGATCACTCTGTTGTTTGCTTTGATCCTTTGTTTACATGATACTTTTTTTTTTAAACCTAATTCATCCTCTTCCCACCCTTAAAATAAAGCCATTGCTCCAGATCTTAAATATTCTTGTGTTTTGCTATGCACCTTCAAGGATTCAACTCTCAACTCTATATAGGTGACTCACAAAGAAAAATAGTCCTTACCTCTCACCAAACTCTGGCATCATATTCCCAAAGATGTACAGCTTACCTCTTCAGCTGGAAACAACACTGCCTTTCCTCCCTCTATCAGACTCCTTGCAGTACTTTTGGACTTTTTTTCTCCGTGCCTCTTAATACCACCTTAATTTAGGCTCTGGTTTTCTCTCTTTTGGTCTGTTGTGATAATAATGTACTAATTAAGAGCCCAACCTTTTAAAGATAGACTGCCTACGACTGATTCTCTGCACGTCACTTAGAACTGTATAATCTTCTCCAAGTTACAGAGACCTTAGTTTCCATATCTGTAATGAGGATAATAATACTTTATTTATAAACTTTTAAATTACTATACTTCACTTCGCCTAGAGCCTGTGCTCTGTAACAACAGAAGCCACCGTAATGAGAAGCCCGCGCACAGCAGTGAAGACCCAACATAGCCAAAATTAAAAATATAAATAAATAAATTTATAAAAATTTAAAAATAATAACTTTGGGAAAACAAAGTAATAATAGTTACTTTACAGGGGAAATATGTGTGTGCATATTAGGTACCTTGCCTGGAACACAGCAAGTGCTATGTAAACGGTAGCTATCAGTATTATAATCTTTTAGCTGGTCTTCCAAACTCCAGATTTGTTGACTATAATCCATCCTAAACACTATCTCATCAGATCTCTGTTCTAAAAGCTGAAACTTCTAAGCCTAAAATCAAGAGCCAGCACAACACAAACTAACAAAAATGGACAATAATGGACTATTATTGTCACAAAACAAGTACACTCTCTCAAATGCAGAGCAGCCCACTCCAGGGAGCAACACTCATCGCCACTTGTCAAAATCTCCCTCTCCATGCTTTGACATACTTCACTGAGCTGTACGCTTTTCATTTTTGTGTTGTGATATGCTTCAAGTTTTAAAGTATCTCCCATAGGCTGTACATATCAGTATGGAGATATTGGGATATTTTTCCAGGCTAAATAAACATACAATTTAAAAAAAAACAACCAAAAACAGTACCTTCCAAATACTGCAGTGTTTCATTTTACCTAAAAACATACCGAATAAAAACGTACATAAACACAACCCAAAAGTAACGTACAATCATCACCAAGAAAACCCCTACTACCCATCCTTAAGTGTCTCTTCAGCATGAGAAACAACCCTAAATTTAATGAATCAAAGAGCCTCAGACCTGTGAAAGCACAGAAATAGGCAATGGCTAGCCTGACTCTGGAGGAAAGGGGCATCCAAACTTATAAATAGGAAGAAAATAAAAGCTTAAAAACCAAAGAAACAGATTTAAAACAACAATAAAATATTTTCAGGTAACCCATACAAGTCGGGGAAAAAAAACTCTTAAGCGCAGTTGAGTGAGATCATATTCAAAATGTAAAAGTAAAATGTGGTTGAAATTTCCCCGGCTGTCCAGTGGTTAAGACTCTGCATTTCTACCTCAGGGGCGAGGGTTCGACCCCTGGTCAGGGAACTAAGATCCCACATGCCATGCAGTGCACCCAAAAACTTAAAAAAAAAAAATGTAAAATGTGAAAATGTGGTTAATAAATAGGTAACTGTAGGTATCTTCAGAACTTGAAGGTCAGCCTCCAAGATTAGATGAAGAAAAATGCAAGTTAATAAATTCATATGAATAAATCCAACCATCTTTAAAAGGAACCTACCCTCAGAAATGCTGTCAATAAATGTGTGAATGAGACAAGGAAATACCCAAATACAATGAGGGTGGATCAAGGAGTTAAGTTTCTGAAATGCATGATTGATGTAAAAAAGCAAGCTATAGTCAAATCAAATGTATTGAATGTAAAGAACCCTAATTAGAAAATATTCCAATCACAAAGGTATGTTTCATTTTGGGTACTGGTGGACTTTGTCAGCATGAATACATTACCCCTGAAGACCCAATCCCATGCTCACTAAATAACACTCTGATTACAGTTTGTTCTACGGAGGATTTGAGAGAGGAGTACTATGTCTCAAACAGATATAATCCCTACTGGAAATGCTAGTCTGGAAAAGAAACTTTTCTACCCTACAACCACCAGGTGAGTGCTGATTGCTCAACCACCACATCCCACTGATACAGCAAGACAGTCAACAACAAAACATTTAGTATGCACCTACTATGCTCTAGGTGCTAGGAATACACAGCTGAACAAAAGGTCAAAATCCAAACCCCTATGGAGTTACATTCTGATTTGGGGGGAGATAAGAATATTTTAGAAGTAGGAAATTATAGGGTATTTAGAAGGTGGTAAGTGCTGGGGACCATAAAACAGAGCAAAGGGGCCTGTCAATGACTGATTTGCAATGTTAAATAGGGTGGTTAGGATAAGCATCATTGAAAAGGTGAAATTTAAGCAAACACTTGAAAGAGACTGTTTCATAGGTTCTCCTAGGTAGGACTCACAGCTCTATTGCTTACTATAAAGGTGAATTGAGCAACTTATTTAAGTCTCTGTGCCTCAGTCCTCTTACCTGCAAAGCAAAGATAATCCATCGCACCTACATTATAAGGTTATGAGGATCAGGTTAATGTTTGTAAAATTCTTGGAACACATTAAGCACTATGAGCTCTGAGGGTTTTTAAAATTTTTTAATTTAAAAAATGTAAAAGGTAAAAAAATAGCTCATGCAGATATCCAGGGAAAGAGTATTCCCAACAGAAAGCAGAGCAACTGCAAAGGCCCTGGGATTCAAGGAGCAGCTAGGCCAGAGAGGGTAGAACAGACTGGGTTTCGCAAAAGGGAGAATGGAAGAGGATGTCATCATAAAGGGAAGGGGGCAAGGAGGTATAGGGCTGCTTCTCAACTTTAAACTTTTACTCTTATGTAGGGATTTTTGAGCAGGGGAGTGATCAACTGTCTTGACTTTTTACAAGATCACTCTGTAAGCTATACTGCGAACTGACTTTCAAGGGAGGAGGGCATTACATATAAAGGTGGCAAACAGGGAGGCTAGTCAAGAATCTATTTGAATAATCCATGGGAATTCCCTGGTGTTCCAGTGGTTAGGACTCGGAGCTTTCACTGTCAGGGCCTGGGTTCAATCCCTGGTCAGGGAACTAAGATCCCACAAGGCCACAGTGCTAGATCAAAACAAACAAACAAACAAAACCAAAACAAACCAAAACACACACAAAAAAACCAAAACACTATTTTA
Source organism: Mesoplodon mirus (assembly GCF_964341445.2). Classification (NCBI taxonomy): domain Eukaryota; kingdom Metazoa; phylum Chordata; class Mammalia; order Artiodactyla; family Ziphiidae; genus Mesoplodon; species Mesoplodon mirus. Next base: position 15,669,160 of record NC_138992.1, on the reverse strand, counting down.
ATAATCCAGGCAAAAGATGATGGCTTGAACCAGCATGGTAACAATGGAGCACCTGAGACGTGGTCGGGTCCTGAAAAAGTTCTGAAAGTAAAGCCAACAGAATCTGCTAATATGAACGGAGGGAAGAGTTAAGGATGATTCTAAGGCTTTTAGCCTGAGGCACTTAAAAGATGGAGTGGCCATTAAAATTGACTGTGGTCTCAACAGCTGACAATGACTGAGTCCTATCAGCCAAGTGTTCAGGTAATCTCCTTACATGCCTGATCACATTTAATTCTCACTACCCTTGTGGTGGGTATCACCCCCTTTTAAGTATAGAAACCTGCTGATATTGGTAAACTGATATTCATAACTAACAGTTGTTTTTCTAAATTAATTTTTTATTGAAGTATAGTTGATTTACAATGTTGTGTTAATTACTGCTGTACAGCAAAGTGACTCAGTTATACATATATATATATATATATATATATATATATATATATGCACATACACACACACACACACATTGTTTTTCATATTCTTTTCCATTATGGCTTATCACAGGAAGAACTAACAGCTGTTTTAAGCACTCTTAACCAGTATTCAATACATCATTACAGTCCCAGGAACTAGCTTTGTCCTGAAGATAATAAACACTCAAATATTTACTGAAATAATTAGCTGTTTCTGAACATAGGTTAATGAGTCCAGTGACTGAGTTCATTGAAGAAGTGTCCAGCCTCCCCAGATCTCTTAACAACTTCTGCCTGTGATTGAGAAACAGATCCTAAAAGTCAGGAACTTGTTTTTTCAATTCAGAATCACAATTTCAGAGACTGACTGGACCATTTCATTCCCCTCAGTAGAGGAACAACTCGTATAGGGCCTCTACAAAAGATACCACTAATTTCCCATCGGGATCTCTCTCTTACCTATGGTTTGTCCCTCTCTCCCACCACAGGTTACCTCCCCTTGGCCCCTCATTCTGACTTCCCGGTTCTAACCCTCTCTCTGGTCCTAGTTTTCCCACCCCCATGACTACCCTCCCTTCAACAGAACTAGACTACTTCCTGCTGCCTTAACTTTCTTAACGTCGCTTCCTCAATTTCTCTAACCCTTTGTTAGCGCTGTCTCCTCCACCTGTGTCGCTTTCAGCAGCTGGGGTGGGGAGGTGGAAGGAGAAGCACTTTTTTCAGGAAGACCTTAGTATACTGCTGCACCTCCTTGGAAACCTATAGACCTTGCTTATAACCGTAGCATGAAATAACAGAAAGGGAAAGGTGGTGGCGGCAGAGAATCCAAGTTCCAATTTTCGATCTACCACTTACTGGTTAGCTTCTTGAGTCTGTTTTTTCATCTGTAAGAGACATATCCTAACTACCCATTCTCATGGAGCTGTTATGAGGCTTAAGTGAAGAAGACGTACATGAAACGCTGCTCTGCATCTCTCTACATTATGCAACCTGGTATTATTCACTGCGTTATGGTTACCGAACCCCTCTGGATCGTAAACGAAGGTCAGGGAACCTGAGTTACAATCTTTCTACCCCCCGCGGCCCCTAAAACACTTGTTATGCATACAAGAAGCGCTCAGTAAATACTTGTGGCTCGCAATCGCTGCAAACCTAGGGCGGGAGCCCGGGCGACTGGACAGGGAGGTGTGTGAGGTCGGGGGCGGGGCAGCCCCAAACCGAGATTCGGCCTCCAGCTGCACTTCGGCTGCGGAGGGCTCCGGTTTCCTCTCGAGTAAAAGTGGGTGGTAACGCACCGCTCACCCTCCCGCAGTCAGTCCATCTCTCCACCCGACCCACACCCCTCCGGGGCTCGGATCTTGAGAAGCCTTCCATTTTACTTGTCTTCGACAATACTCCTCCCAACCTCCCTCCCTCTCCTTCCTCCACCCCCAGCCAACTGTCACCCGGACCGCCGGTCCACCCACCCCACCATCCTGGGCCCCAGCGGGCAAGAGGCCGCCGGCAGTCCCCCAGGCCCGGCCCGAGGGGCCCGCTCCAGGCCGGTACTCACGCCGGCGGCGGCCACGGTGACGGCGGACTGCTCAGCGGCGCCGGCCGAGCGGAGCCGCCTCCGGCCGATCTGCTTCAGGCTGAGGAACTCGCTGGACAGGTCCAGAGAGTCCGTGGCCGAGGCGGCGGGGTGGCTGTGCAGCTCTAGGCTGCTACGGAGGACCACCATCTTCTCTCCTTCTTCCCCTGAGCGTCCACGGCGTGGGACGCACCCGATGCCCGGCAACAGCCGCTAAGGCTCTTCCGCGCTCCGAATTCTGGCGCCACAAGCTCCGCGCCGACGGCCGCAGCGCGCGCGCTCGGAATCCCTCCGCCGCCTGTCCCTCCCACGCTGCCACCCTATCACGGCGGGCTCGAAACTTCCCTCCCATCTGTAGAGCGAAGGACTTTGGGCCAAACTTGAGGAGAATCCACACCGACAGTGTCGAGGACCCAAGCGGACAGTGACGTGAGAGCACTCTCTCCTTTTTCTTAGATAGTGCCGGCTCGCAGAGCTCGGCGGAGGGAGACGGCCGGTAGTGGAGCGCGGTCCCGTTTGGAATTTTGGCGCGTGGACGCCGTAGGGGGAAGGGAGGCTCCCGGCCGCTGTGATTGGCTGGCGGGGCCTGGAGGCTCCTCCCCGCCCCTCCCGACACCTGCCCTCGGCTTCCCGCCACGCGGGATTCAAATGCGAATTACAGAGTCCTTGACTGGAGGGGGAGAAAGCACTTGGGCTTTTGACAGGTTTTGACTTTGATTCTTAAGAATTTAACCCAAACAAGTTAAGCGAAAGAGAGGTAAAAGAGAGCGGGCAGAGTATTATAGTTAAAGCGCAGGTTCTGTACCCAGCGCCAGCAGATCCCGCGATCTTGAGCAAATGATTCACTTCGCCGGGTCTTAATTTCCTAATCTGTGTATTACCTCTAATTACAATACCTGAGGTTCTAAGATTTTATTATACCTTAGAACCGTGTCTGCACATAAATGTTTGCCAATATTACAGAATTACAGAAGATGGCTTCTCTAAAAAATTAAAACAGTTAACGTGACTACTTTGAAATAGATAGCAACATGCTGAATGATCAGAATGTGAGGGGAGCCCTAGTGAAACAAACAAAAGCTATTTATTGATTTGGATAACTACATTTCCTTAATTCGACATGTATTAAATATTGATTGAGCATCTGTTATGTGTCAGGCAGTATTCTAAGCACTGGGGATGCAGCTGTGAACAAAGAGAGCAAAAATGCCCTCATGGAACTTAAATTCTGGTAAAAGGAGAAAGACAACAAACTAAATGATCCGTTTGTTAAAAGGTAGTAAGTGTTAACAGAGAAATACAGAGTAGGGAAGGTGAAGGGAAGCGTGCAGTTTTAAATGGCGATTAGGGAAGGTCTCACGAAGTGTAAACAAAGACCTGAAGGAGGTTAGGTACATCTGGGAGAAGAGAGATGCAAGCAGGGGGAAGGAGAGGACAGTGGGCCGACGAGATCAAAGAGGAAAAAGCTGCTAGGAGCCGATCCTGCAAGGCCTCAGCTTTCAGGCTTTTGCTTTTTATTATGAGATGAAAAGACATCACAGGGTTTTGAACAGAGGAGTGACTTATTCTGACTTTTTGAAAGAATCCGTCTGGCTGCTGCATGGAAAATGTGATATTGGGGACAAACTTATGCTTAAAAAAAATTGTTGTTAATCTGAAATTCAACTTTAACTGGTTGTCCTGTATTTTTATTTGCTAAATCTGGCAACTCTAGTTAGGAGGCCACTACAATTATCCAGGCAAGCGATGACATGACACAGACCAGTATGAGAGCTGTGGAGGTAATGAGAAATGGTCAAATACTGGGTATTTTTGGAAGAAAGAGCACATAAATTTGCTAATTAATTGGATTTAGGCATGAGGGAAAGAGAAGAGTCAAAGACGACTCCAATAGTTGGTTGCTTGTTTGTTTGCTTGAGCTAATGGCAAGATGGAGCTGTACCTAACTTAGAGAAGCCTCTGGCTAAAGCAAGTTTGGAGGGAATATCAGGAATTCCTTTCCATGCACATTTAAGATACACAAGTTACTATATATTCAGCACTTAAAATTTGGCCTTTTAAGAGTTTGAAAAAATTATATTTACCTCAGCATTATTTATAATGTCAAAAAGCTGAAAACAACTTGAATGTCCCTCAGTGGGACCTTAAGAAGAATTGTTATTAAAAATTATGATGCAACTCTGTGTTAATTTAATTATATGGAAAGTTGTGCACAGTGCATTGTAACTTGTTAAGAATGTACAAAGAAATAGATACCATACAGTTACATCTTCGTTTAAAAAAATGTATATGTGTATACTTGCATTGGAAAAACCCCCAAAGAAACTACAACAAAATGTTAATGTTTAATTTCTGGATGGTAATAGTATGGTTGTTGTGTAGTTTCTCTGTACTTTTCTCAATTTTTCGGTTTTTTTTTTTTTGCACTAAATATGTATTACATTTACAATAGGGAAAAAAAGCTTTAAGGTGATTGTTTAGGGGGATGGTGGTGGTGGGATGAATTGAGAGATTGGGACTGACATATATGCACCAATATGTATAAGATTGATAACTAATAAGAACCTGCTGTTTAAAAAAATAAATAAAATAAAATTCAAAAATTAAAAAGTATATGTGTATACTTGCATTGGAAAAACCCCCAAAGAAACTACAACAAAATGTTAATGTTTAATTTCTGGATGGTAATAGTATGGTTGTTGTGTAGTTTCTCTGTACTTTTCTCAGTTTTTCTGATTTTTTTTTGCATTAAATATGTATTACTTTTACAATAGGGAAAAGAAAGCTTTAAGATGATTGTTTAGGGGGATCGTGGTGGTGGGATGAATTGAGAGATTGGGACTGACATATATACACCAATATGTATAAAATTGATAACTCATAAGAACCTGCTGTATAAAAAAATAAAATAAAATTCAAATATATATATATAAAGATTGTTTACCCAATATAAATGAAAGCAGAAAGAACAATATTTAAAGTAGCATAGTCTACCATTATGGTATGTCCACTTTTCTTTAAGCATATTATACATCAATAAACATTTATGGAAAGAACTTCCACCCAAAAGGCATATACATTTGTGATTTTGTTATATATTACCAAATTGACCTCCACAGAAGTTATAGCTGTCATTTTGGTTTTTAGTTTAGTTGTTTTTTTTTTAGGATGTTAGAAATATTTTATAATATCTTTTTTTTAACATCTTTATTGGAGTATAATTGCCTTACAATGGTGTGTTAGTTTCTGCTTTATAACAAAGTGAATCAGTTATACATATACATGTGTTCCCATATAGTTTTTTTAAATAAGCAAAGAAATAGAAATTTCAGAACACCAAGAGATGGAGCCAGCCAAATGGTTTTCTTTGCTCCTTTACTCTCTCCAACAACATTAAGAATTACCATACTTGCTTCAGCCTTTAGTTGTTATAGTGGGTTGATCTGTGTACCTCAACAGGATACATCCAAGTCCTAAACTCTGGCGTCTGTAAACATGACCTAATTTGAAATAGGGCCTTTGCAGATGTAATTAGGATCTTGAAATGAGATCATCCTGGATATACGGTGGACCCTAAATCCAAGTCTGGTGTCATAAGAGAAAGGAGAGGAAGATCTGACACACAGACTCACAGAGAAGGTCATGTGAAGATGGAGGCAGATATTGGAGTGATGCATCTGTAAGCCAAGGACCACCAAGGATTGCCAGCAACCACCAGAAGCTTGGAGAGAAGTATGGAACATTCTCCCTCAGAACCTCCAGAAGGAACCAGCCCTGCTGACACCTTGATTTCAGGCTTCTGGCCTCCTGAACTGTGAGAGGATAAATTTCTGAGTGTGTGTGTGGCAGGGGGGAGGTTTAAGCCACCCAATTTGTGGTAATTTGTTACAGCAGCCTTAGGAACTTATAGAATTGGTCTGGAATTGGTCTTGGGCAGGTCATTTCTTTCTTTTGCTGAAGTCTTAGCTATTGTCGACAGGAATGTCTTGATGGAGGAAAAGAGGGGCAGTAGACACTGAAGTTCTTTCCCATACTCGCTGCCTTCCTAAAGAGGGTCAAGTGTTCTTACCTCACACGTGACAGAAAAGAGGCCTGAAGTAAGAGCTAATCATAATTCATTACCTCATTTGAGATGAGGTCATAGGTGGGTCCCTTTCTGTTTAGTAACGAAAATAGAAAGTAAACATCAGTTTGAACAGGATTTCTTTCAAAAATGTGGTATATCTGACCTTACTTAAATTTGATAGCTAATCTCATTGATTTCACATGAAAGAGGAGAAAATCATTAATCCCATGGAGGTGGGGGTCATAGTTGACATTTTCCATTTTTTAGCTACTCTGAATTTAAACAGACACCTCTCCTACCTGAGAGATTTTCTCTTTGAGTGGGTTTGGGTTAGGCAGGGCCCACCTCCTTCAGTGGAAATCCTACAGGGACGGATACTTCATTTCTCTGTTAATCTGGCAACTAGGGCTCAGGCATGTTACCTCATCTCAATCAGTAGGTTGCTCCCACCTGGGACATGCATTACGTCTTGAAGAAGTGACCTAAAGATGCAGGGGCAGAGATTATTCTTGGTAGCAGCAGCAGAGGGTACAGAGGCGGGAGCATTTAATGGTGGCATTCTCACCAGCTGATTTTTGGATTGTTGGAGCATTTTATCAGTGTGACCTGGCTGTGCTTCCTCCCCTCCAAGTCCTACCAGACTCCCTCCTCCCCATTCTTCTAGTAAATTTGACTTCCTGTTTCAGTTAGCCAGAGATGGTTTCTGTTGTTTACAGTCAAGAACTCTATCTAGTATAGAGGCTTCAGGTCAGAAAAGGGAGTTGTACCAGTGGTTTCCTTTTCTGTTTGTTTTGTTTTGGTGGCGTGCGGGATCTTAGTTCCCTGATGAGGGATCAAACATGTGCCCCTGGCAATTGAGGTGTGGAATCTTAACCACTGGACCACAGGTCCCTTACCAGTGGTTTCCTATAATGGACACTGCCATGTCAGACAGATACCCCTATCAGATCTGGAGGATGGAGGACCAGAAGAGGCGGTATGTTGGCACAGGAAGTGAGCCAGGAAGACACATCACAATTTTATGATGTGGTTTTCAGACTTTCCCTCTTTATCAGCCTCCCCTGAATATACTTCTGTTTCTCAATTTTCCCAGGTAAGGTGTGGTACACAGCCCTCAGTCTAATACCACAGGCATGGGTCCTGGGGCTATTGCCTCCCTCCCACTGCATTCTAAGTAAGATTAGTAATCATAGTATTGCATTCCAACCCAGCCCAACTCCCCACCCTCAGTGATGAGGTGCTTCCTCCCGCCGCCCCAGAGCTCACATAGCACATTGCTGCCTTAGCATTTACTGCTTTATGTTGAAGTTATCCCTTTAACACGGGAAAGTAGTAATCAGATAAATGCAAAATAAAATAACAATGGGAATGCCAGGTTTTTTGCCTATATTTTTGTTTTTTAATAACAATGGGATATTGAGGTATACGCTTGTTTCTTAAAAGCAGTATAGCAACATGTATCAAGAGACCCGGAAAATATTTAAAACCTTTGGCCCAGGAATTCCACTTCTAGGACTCCCTCCAAACATAAATAATTAGAGGCATGGACCAAGATTTATGTACAAAGATGTTGACTGCAGCTTTATTTATAATAGTAGGATCTGAAAACAAATTAAATGTACAACCGTAGGGGAAAAGTTGAGTGAGCAATAGTCTGTCCATGTAGCTTTTTATACTGATGTTGATAAACTTGATTTTTTAGAAGTGTTTTATTAAAAAATTTGTTATTAGAAAGTAACCCATGTGAAAAATTCAAGCAGTACAGAAATGTAAAAAATAAAGGTACAAGTCACTCTGTGTGATTGCCATGAGGAAAAAGAAGTTTTCTCTTTCCACTAGGGTTGTCAAGCCTGGAAAGTACAAAATGGGGCTGCCAGCAGCCATCCTCCCACAGCAAGAAGGGAAGTGACCTCAGAATGAAGCCAAGCACTGAGAAGCAGACAGAGAGTGGGGAGCAAGAAGGCCTGGGGAAGTGAGTTCTGCTTCTGGTCCCTTGAGACCCTGGTTTCCGCAGCTCATCCTTTTACTGTGAGGGCCACTTCAGTGTCCTTCCCGTTCAATGGGCTAGTAAACAGCCTCTCTTCCCTTGACTTTTAACTGATTGAGTCATGACTAGTATAACTGGGACAGCTGCTTTGTGGGAATCAAGTTATACTCTGTGCTATAATCCTATTCTAACGATCAAATAATTCTTCCAACAACATGAAATGAGGTCCATTTGGCATGAAGTGGGCTTGGCAAACCAGTAGAGGCCTCTAAATAATCACCTTTTTTTCATGGTCACAAATCATCCTGGGACTAGACATCAAGTTCATCAGGGTATACTGTCTGGAATATATGTATTTTTCCTTTTATGAAACTGAAGACAGCAACTATTCATATTTAGTCTTATGTTCTCTCTTCCAACGTATTTTCTCAAAGATCCTTAAGAAAGGCTTTGGGGTCATAATCTAAAGCACTATCAGTATGCTGGAATGTAACTCATTTGAGTCTAAAGATTTTTAACCCATTTAAGGCAACTTGGTGATTTCTACCACCGCACCTATCTTGGCTTTTAATTTCTTCTTACTGCTCTTTTCTTTGTTCTTTACAGCTAGAGGATCATTTTCTTTGATAGAAAATGCAAGCAAAATAGACAGACATTGGGTATTTCTGTGTTCTTTCAGTTACCTGATCATTATCGTATCATGTGGTCTCAAGCAGTGGGATTCTTTCTTTTTTTTTTTTTTTTTTTTTCTTTTTGCGGTATGCGGGCCTCTCACTGCTGTGGCCTCTCCCGCTGCGGAGCACAGGCTCCGGACGCGCAGGCCCAGCGGCCATGGCTCACGGGCCCAGCCGCTCCGCGGCATATGGGATCCTCCCAGACCGGGGCACGAACCCGTATCCCCTGCATCGGCAGGCGGACTCTCAACCACTGCGCCACCAGGGAGGCCCTGGGATTCTTTCTTTTTCTTCTAGCTCTTAATATTGAGCATAAAATACCCCCTCCCCCAATAAAAAACAAAAGCCCTTTTTGCTATTAAACCTGACTGTATTGTGTGCTATAGACTTCCTGAATCTCCCCTTTCACATCCATGGTCCTTTTTAATATTTTCCTTTGTTATGTGTTCCTCCTCCAAACCCCTGCCCTTTAACATCCTGATTTCACTGGATATTGGCTTGTGTGAGTGCATCTCTTATTTCTTCCATATCCAGATCACTGGGATTTGTAGGTCAGAATCTGGGTCTATGCACCTCCTACTCTTCTGAAACCATAGCCTTTTTTATAGTCTTTACCATGAAATTGTATGTATTTTAAAAATATGATCTATTTTTTTCCAATTTAAAGAGTAATTCCTGCTTATGAGACAAAGTTTAGAAGCATAAAGAAAGCACATGAGGGCAGAGACTGCTGGCTCTCTCAATATTCATTCCCTCCTTCTGCTTGACATACTCAGATGTTAGCTGGGCTGCCCAAAATAAACCCTACATTTCCTAATCTCCCTTGCACCTGGGTGTGACCTTGTGGTTATCTTTTAGGCAGTGGAATATGAGCAGAAGTGATGCGTACAACTTGTGGGTTTTGTTCTTAAACCTTCCGCTCCTGCTTTTTCCTGATTTTGCTGGCCAGCATGCAATTATAGTACCTATGGTGGTGAGCATTCTTGAAATATGTGGACCAGGGCCACACTCTAGATACGGCTTTCCATCCAAATGTCAGGAGCCTGGGCAACAGACACTGTGGAGACACCGCATCAGCTCTGGAATGCAAATGTTCAGGGCGTTATACGAGAAATGCATTTGTATCTCATTTAAACCACTACCTTTTTGAGTTTCTTTGTGACAGTAACCTCACTTGTATCCTAATAAAACAAAGTCATTAATTCAACCAGGATTTATCCCAGGCACAGTGCTTATACTCTGTTCACAGAGAAATATAATAATCATCATAACTGCAAAACTCTGTAGTTGTTTGCTACATAGGGTACTTCTGTTGTGCCAGGCACTACGCTTTTTGCACAGATTAGTTTATTTAATGCTTGCTACAGCATCATTAGGTAGACACTCGACTTTTATTATTCTCATTTTACAAAGAAACTGACAAACAGAAAGGTTGGTGACTTGTCCAAGGTCATACAGGATAGTAAGTAGCTGAGAAAGGATTTGAGCTAGAGACTCTGGAGCTATTATTTTGTCTCACCTCTCAAGACAAGACCGTGTCATGGAACTGCTCATGGCAGAGGTAGAGTCAGGTTGAGTTACTTAAGATGATAATAGTATTGAAGACATATGACTAAAAAGTCATGACAAAACAGGAAAAAAAAAGCTGTGCAAAAATGGAAGGCAGCAATGAACTTTCCCTGGGAAAAGCTGCAAGTAAGGAAAGCGAAAGAGCACACATTAGATAGAAGATATGTATACCTTTTGCAAAGTTTTAGTGTCTGAGGAGTAGTAAGACACTCATTGACAGGAGTATACGGTGTATTGGAGATAATGGAGTGAAATTGTACCACAAATTGTAGTTGCTAACATTTTTTTTAATTAAAAATATTATTTATTTGACTGTGCCGGGTCTTAGTTACAGCAGGTGGGCTCCTTAGTTGTGGCATGAGAACTCTTAGTTGCAGCATGCATGTGGGATCTAGTTCCCTGACCCGGGATCAAACCCGGGCCCCCTGCATCGGGAACGCAGAGTCTTAACCACTGTGCCACCAAGGAAGTCCCAGCTAACATTTATTATGATGTGTCAGCACATATTCTAACTGCTTTATATATATAGTCAACCCTCATAACAACCCTATGAGGTAGGTGTTATTATCATTAACTTCATTTTAGATGAAGAAATTGAGGCATAGAGAGGTGAGGTAACTTTGCCCAAGGTCACACAAATAGTAAGTAGTAGAACCTACCTAGTTTGGCTTCAAAGTCCTGCAGTAGTCTGGGTCCAATAAGAAGAAACCACATGGTAGGTTAAACAAGGGAATTTGAAGGTCAAGAATTAATTATGATAAAAGTGAACTGTAAGATAAAAGGAAACTATATGGTAACTAGGGCTGAGGGAGAGTATGCAAGGACAAATTTGAGAGGGGTCTGGATCTCGTTGGGTTGGCTACCAGACAGCAGAGAAGTTTGCTGGTTTAGCCAGGCTGCAGGCAGTCTGGAGTTGCTAGGCAAATGGCAGAGAAGCGGGTGGAGGCGAGCAATCACCAACCGGCCCTGTGGGGAGCCATAGGAATCTGGGTGCCAGCAAGGACAGAAGGCCTTCAAGAGGCCTGGGGGGGAATACTTGGGGGGGGGGCGCGGAAGGACTGCTCCGTGTGTGACCCTGCCCCCCCAAAAGTCTTGCTGAAGGACAATGGGCAGGTGGTTGCCTGCAGTCCTCGCGGGGCTCTGGTTTCTGTGTCAAGAGGGCTGCATACAGGTTATTGCCAGGCTGAAGCTGCAAGGTCGCTGAAGGACCGAGTTTGGGCCTGTGGCTGGAGCAGACCCTACTGGATGTTTTCATGATCACACTCCTAACTCTGGTCCGGTCTCTCCTAACCACACTCCTAACTCTGGTCAGGTCCCAGAAACTGCAGGAAGCTTCTTCCTCCAGCGAACTTAACTGAGAAGGCTTAACATCGTGCTCGCTTTAAAGAAGAAATGCTTAAAGGAATTCCGTTTTTTATCACAGAGCCTATGTTGAAGTATGTATTTGGACCTGAGAGGCAATACACTGATAACTGACACAATGACTTATGTTCAAAGTCTTTAGGACTTTTGGGCTTTACAATTCATGAGGCTGGGAGAATCTAAAAACCAATAAAATAAACTAACAATTTAGTTTTTATAATGGGAACTACCCTGATCAGCTATATATGTCACTTGCAAATTTAAACATTCAGAAGGATATAAGTCTAAAGTGAAAGTCCTCCATGCCACTCATTAATCAGAGATAAATTTTTTTTTTAAGTTTTTTCTTTTTGGCTGGGTTGGGTCTTCATCGCAGCACACGGGTTTTCTCTAGTTGTGGTGCGCGGGCTTCTCATTGCAGTGGCTTCTCTTGCTGCAAAGTGCAGCATTTAGGCGCGCTCGTGGGCTCTAGAGCGCAGGCTCAGCAATTGTGGCGCACGCAGCGATAAACACTTGCAACAATCTGCTGTCTTTCCTTCCAGACTGCCAGCAAATAAACAAATATATGATTAACACAAAAAGGATATCATGAGGACCCTCTCAAAACTGTTCTATGTTAAAAAAAACAACATACCTTTCTGAGCCAATATATTTGGAATTAACCCCCCCCATCATCCTCTCCGCTTCCCCCCCCCCCCCACCAAACTCAAACTAAACCTTTGTTTTTCACACAGAGGTCCTGTTATTTCACTTGCACACGTGGAGTCTTCCGAGTCTCATCTGCCACAGCCGGCAACAGGTTACAGGGTCTCGGACTCCTCGGAGACTCATGAAGCACCGTTTACCAACTCCAAGCCCTCCCCTGACTCGTGTCTCAAGCGGCCAGCCGGTGACCCCCTTTTCCCCCACGCTGACTGCAACCCAGCTGTTCCCCAAACCTCCAGCAAGCCTGGCGCCGCAGCCGCTCTAGGACCACGTGCCGCCCCGCCCCGCCCCTGGCCCCACCCAACTGGCGGGGCTTCGCCCACCAGGAACCATGCAGTCCCCCTCGCCCTGGGCTCCGCCCACTGTGAACCCACGCCGCTCACCCAACCCCGTATCCGCCTACGCCACCCTGGCTCCACCCTCACGGTACCCCCACTGCGCGCCTCGAGTTCCGCCCACCTCGTCCCAAGCTTCGCACGCCGGGACTTTTCGTCGCTCGCCCCGCCCAGGCTCCGCCCAACAGGACGTGCCCCATCAACCCAGGGCAGCTCGCATCCGCCCACTGACCACGCCCCCCACCCCCGCCCCGGCTCCACCCTTCCGGAATCTGCAACGCGCGTCTCAAACTCCTTGCGCGGGGATCCTACGCTTCCGCTCGCCCAGGCTCCGCCTACCCTGCCCCAGGCCCCACCACCCGGGGACGCCATCAGCGGCCTCGAGCTCCGCCCACTCCGCCCCGCGAACCCGCGTTGCGCGTAGTGCGCCGACGCCTTCGCCGAAGCCCGCCCGCGGGGCTCGTCCAGTCCGTCTGCCTCAGGCGTGTGCCGAGGCCCGCCATGGAAGGGGACCTCTCCGCCGCCGCAGCCGCCCACTACCAGCCGGCCAGCCCCCCGCGGGACGCCTACCAGCCGGCCAGCCCCCCGCGGGACGCCTGTGTCTACAACAGCTGCTACTGGTGAGGGGGAGCGAGGGTGGCTCCCGGCATCTCTCTGGCCCGCTCGGCTGCGGCGTCGCAGCCGAGCCCCGCCTCTTCCCGGCCCCTCCCCGGGGCCGCTCTGGGCCTTGGCTGGCGAGTTTTCCGGTTTGAGGGGAGGAGGGAGTGGGAGTGGCAGCCCTTGTTCCTTGAGTCGAGCGTGGGCGTTTGGGTGGGGGGTATTCGCCAGGAGTGGTAGGGTTGGTGGTGCGTTACTTCTGCCCGGTTCCTTTCGCTTGGACGTTTGTCAGCAGATCTCAGGGCTTGGGCGGCCAGGAAGGGGAGTTGGAGGCGGAGGGTGGACCGCAGAGAGCCTTTGGAAATTATTCTGCTGAAGCCTGCGTGGTTTCACACTGATGTGAAGGTCATCTTAATTTTGGAAGAGAATGAAACGGCAGAGATCTTACAGTAGCATTCCCAAGATCACCCAGCTAATAGCAGCCCGGAATCCAATTCAGGCCCTTTTGTAGCAGAAACCAGGATCTGATCCGCCGTGTCGTCATTATAATAGTGGTTACATTTACACCTAGCACTTGATATATGCCAAGAATTGTTCTGAGACGTTTATGTAAACGAAGTCATGTGAGCCCCACAGTTACACGAGGAGGTCGGTACTGTTGTCCCCATTTTAAAGGTGAGCACGTTGGAGCACAGAGGGATGCAAGTAATTTGCCTAAGGCCACATAGCTTGTGAAGGAAGGAATGGGGATTTACACGCAGAGTTTGGCTCTGGAGTCCACCCACTGTAGCCCTGTTCTAGACCACCTCTGTGGCGGAATCACCACTCTTATCTTGGTCCTTTTCACTCCCACACCTACCTTTCCCTTGCTTGAATAATGACTTCTAACCCCACTTTCCAGCCCCGTCACAAAAAACCTTAGGGCCCTCTAAAACTGCCTTTCCTTCCTTCACATGGTCACCAAAGCGATGCTAGGAAGAGCTCACCATTTGTTCAGCTCTGACTGCTTGTCAGGCCTAGTGCCAAGTACTTCCATCCATGCTTAGGAGATAGGTCTTTTGTTATCATTCTCCTCATGAAAAGACTGAGCCACAGAGAGGCCTGTTGTTTGCCCAGGGTCACACATCTAGCCAGTGGTGGTTCTGAACCTGGAACCTCTGTAATGGTGGAACCGTGCTTCTTCTGCACTTTACTCCTGCCCTGTCTCCCACCTCAGTCCTGTTAGTTCTTGTCCCTAACATCCATTCATTGTTTTTTTTTTTTTTTTTTTGCGGTACGCGGGTCTCACTGCTGCGGCCTCTCCCGTTGCGGAGCACAGGCTCCGGACGCACAGGCTCAGCGGCCATGGCTCACGGGCCCAGCCGCTCCGCGGCATGTGGGATCTTCCCAGACCGGGGATCAAACCCGTGTCCCCTGCATTGGCAGGCGGATTCTTAACCACTGCGCCACCAGCAAAGTCCCTTGCTGGGGATGTTTTTGAGACGGTTCAACTGTTAGCCAATTGTTGGATGAGATGGTGTTTCAGGTCTCTACCAATTTTTTTAAATGTCATTATCAGTCTTTTGTGCAAATTTGAAAGACATAGAGTGTTCTTGTTTAATTATATTGATTAAACAATTACTTTATTTCAGTGAAGAAAATATTTGGAAGCTCTGTGAATACATCAAAAACCACGACCAGTATCCTTTAGAAGAGTGTTATTCTGTCTTCATATCTAATGAGAGGAAGATGGTAAGTTGGGGAGTGATTGTGGAAATTTAGGATTACGTTAGAAGCTAAATAGACCATGGGTTTAGCACTCTTCTAAAATGTGCCTTATAAAATACAGCAACATTTTAAAGTTTGTTTTTGAATGAGGTTTTTTCCTTACCAGGACATGGTTGAGTTAGTAGAGCTTAGTCCCTTACTTGCAGGTAAGGAAATATATGATGGTATGTTTATGCAAATAAAATCCCTTTTCTTTAGGTATTAAGTTAGAGCTTTTTAAATTAAACTTAATTTTTAAATTAAGTTAGAGGCACATATTCTCAGGTTTGAAGTAAAGGTTTCTTTGTTTCTAGAGTTTTAATGGAACTGTAGTAAACTTCTATGAAGTATTAAGAAAAGTAAGCCCTTAATATTTTGTAAAGCACTTTTGTGAGCATCATCTTGTTTGATCCCAGTGGAAACCCTGTGAAGTAGTCCAGACAGCTGTCTCCGTTTTATAGATGAGGAAATACAGACTCAGGGAGGTCCCATGAATAATTAAGTGGGAAAGCAAGATTTGAACTTGCCAGGAATTCCAACTCCTAGTTTAGGTCTCTTTCTACTCTCCAGAAAACATCTTGTAATTAATTATTGCTCCTTCATTGTTAAGGACACTTGGAAGGGTTTGGATTTCTTCTTATCCATTCATTCTTTCACCTTGATTGTTGGTTGCCTAGAAGTATTTTATTTTTCATGTATGTATTGCCTTAAAGAATTTAGTAGTGGTTTAACTGAAGTTGTGGCTTAGGAGAGTTATTGTATTTTGTAGATACCTATCTGGAAACAACAGGCAAGAGCTGGAGATGGACCTGTGATCTGGGTAAGATGGTCAACACAGACAGCTTCTGATGCAACAGTACTTGTAATCCATGAGTGGTCTTTATGTTTTGGTAGAGCAGGAATAATGGGGCAGTAGAGAAAGACTATGATAATTATTAATAATTTGACTTCTTGACGATAGATGTTATTTGGTCTAAGGTAGAAGCACTCATGGGCATGTTTTCTTTTAATTTTGAAATTATTATAGGAATGATTTTAAATGGCTGATGTAGCAGATACATTTGTTCTCTAGACTCTTGTCTATTTAGCACTGGAAGGAACTTGAACCTTATCTAGTCCAGCTGCACAGTAGAATTATCCAGAGATTGTGAAAAATACAGGTTTCTGGGAATTCCCTGGCAGTCCAGTGGTTAGGACTCAGGGCTTTCACTGGCAGGGGCCTGGGTTCAATCCCTGGTCGGGGAACTAAGATCCTGCAAGATGTGCGGCATGGCAGGAAAAAAAAGAAAAATACAGGTTTTTGATCTAGTCGATCTAGAGGTTCAGGAATTAGCGTTCTTAGTAAACTTCTGAGTGAACATGACTGGCGTTTGGAAAACATGGACCTGCTCCAACCCCTTCATTTTTCAGGTGAAGAAACAAGCCAAGAAAGGCAAAGTGAATAGCTCAGGGTCATTTAGCTGATCATTGGCAGGGCTGGGTCCTTTCCAGTACACATCCATATGTCACCTTAAACTGGTCCCCTGAAGAATGGAATTGTTCATGCTAAGAAACATGAAGATAAAGTAAAACTCCATTCATGATAATGCAACAAACATCAGGTTTCTGATGCTTATTTAGAATAAGATATCATTTGAATTGGCGTCATTCATTTACTTAACATATATTTATTGAGCGCTCCTTATATGCCAGGCACAAAATAGACTGAAATCCTTGGCCTCATGCTCTTGCTTCCTCCACCAGCAGGGGATCCGCTGCTCTAACACTGAAGCCCCAAATCCAGCAGTGTTGGGTTAGGAGTGCAGCCTGAGTCGGACACATCGGGGTTAAACCCCAGTCCTCCCACTGGTGGGCTGTGTGAGCTGGACAGGTTATTTACGCTCTTTCTTCGGTGTCTTCCTCTGGACACTGGAGGCTTTGGTGAGATAATGCATTCCAGGCATCGTCCTGGTATCTGGTACCAGTGCTCCAGGAGGGTTAGCTGTTAATGTCAGCAGAGCTACATTAACCCCAGTTGCGGACTGTCCATCTGCCCTAGCAAACATGCCCATTGCTGAAGTGCTCAGCTGATTTTGAGTCACGATCTTGCTTCCTGTCTTCAGGAAACTCGCAGGGAAAGGACCTGTCCCCCTTTACACAGCAGCTCATGGTGGCTCAGAGTGGGGAACCTTGTTTCAGGAAGTCTCCCCACAGATTTTCTATGTGGAGTAAGTCTCTGGCAGATTGATCTGGGCCTCACTGCTGTTCCGTTGCAGGGAATGGGTAGGCTTCCCTAAGTGGGTAGAGGCACGGTCCCCAAAGGAACAGGTCACTTTCTAAGTGGACGTCTCTGCCTCTAGCCCCACTGGGTCTTTCCCAGGCATTTGGACAAGCTCTGTACCCAGCTCAGAGAGTGAGGCTGTTGCTGGAATCTGCATTCCTTGGTTCCCCATCTCTGCCGTGAAGGTGACTCCTAGTTGAAGCCTGCTTTCCCTCTCGAGTTCACCAACCATCTGTTATGTAGGAATATGGAACCAAGCTAGCCAGAAGGATATTCCTTGTTTATGCCTTTTTCTTTCTTTTTTTTTTGGGCTGCGCCTCGTTCCCTGGTCTTAGTTCCCTGACCAGGGGACGAACACACGCTCCCTGCAGTGGAAGTGTGGGGTCTTAAACACTGGACCACCAGGGAAGTCCCTGTTTGTGCCTTTCCACAAGTTGTGTCCTCCTTCTGGGAGGCTCTCCCCTTCAGGCAAGAGGCAGTGACGGCAGCCTTTCCTCAGTGAAACGCTCCTTAACAGTTGCCTGCCTTTTCCTCCCCGTCCACACACCACCACCCCCGCCCCGCCTTGGTTGGCTTTTTTTTTTCTTTTTTGTGGTACGCGGGCCTCTCACCACCGTGGCCCCTCCCGCCGCAAAGTACAGGCCCCGGACGCACAGGCTCAGCAGCCACGGCCCACAGGCCCAGCCGCCCCGCGGCATGTGGGATCTTCCCGGACCGGGGCACGAACCTGTGTCCCCTGCATCGGCAGGCGGACTCTCAACCACTGCGCCACCAGGGAAGCCCTTGGTTGGCTTTTTATAAGGCTGATTATTTACATAGTGGTCTCATTAATTCTCTCAGTCATACTGTGAGTAATACTGCGAGGTAGACACCACAGTTATCTCCATCCTGTAGAGGAGGAAGCTGGCTAGTGGTGGGGCTGAGGCTGAGCCAGGTGACCCCGCTTCAGGCGCCTGTGCCTGCACCCTCTCCCACCTCCGCTGAATTACCTCATCATCTCACCGTTCTGCAGCAGTTGACTTGTGTTTCCCACTCGCTTCTCTAGGAACTCCTTGAGGTTAAGGACCTATCTTTCCCATCTTCGTATCTGTATTTTCATAGCATGGTTTCCCACAAAAAAATAGGGAGTACATATTTCAAAAAAACCTGTAATATAGGGTAGAAGATGTCAAGAGAGAAACAGATTTTGGATACGGCGGAGACTGCTTCTGGCAGGGGTGGGAGAAGATCAAAGATGGGCTCATGGGGAAGAAAGCATTTGAGCCGGAGCTTGAGTGATAGACATGGGGAGAGCGGAGGAGACGGTGGTGCAGATGGAGCCGAGTACCGTGAGCGAGCCTGGGGGAAGGGGGTCGTGGACTGTTAGCGGGGGAGCAGCGCTTAGTTCAGGTATCTGGAGGGTAGGATGCATTAAGGGGTGAACAGGGAATACGCTTTCATTTCTGATGCTGTTCTGCTTTCTAAGATAGAACTGGAGCCGAAGGAAGCACTTTCAGCTCTGATGGTACAACATCTCCTGTCTCAATTACGTTCCCCACCTCACAGGGTCAAATGAAACATCGTTTGAGAAAGTGCTTTGTAAGCTCTGAAGTACTAGAAATGTAAGATGGTATTTCTAACATCGTATTGATGTGATTGAACTTTTTATCTCGCAGTGCTCTTCTCTGTGAGAACGTTTTTCTTCTGAGGAGCTCTAAGCATCACACTGCCCTCATGTCCATTGATAAACCTCCCTGACATCCCTTCTAGCCCTTAGCTGGTTTGGGCAGTGCCCCGTGTCCGGGAGTGAGAGTGAGAATTCACATGTGCGCTGGGACCCAGCTGTGCAGGAGAAGCTCTCTGTATTCTTCTTCCTTAATGGCTACAGATTAGGGCTTGGCTGACTTAAAAACAATAACAACCACATTTTAAAGTCCTTCCCCTCTCCAGGCTCACCTCACGCCGTCCCCTTTGTTAATGGTTTGGAGGATATCCTTGTAGACTTTTTTCTCTGTACTCATATGCATGCATGTGTACTTCTGAATGCACACATCTGTCTTTATATACACATAAATTTTAAAAATAATATATAATACGTACTCTGCAATTTGCTTTTTCCATCCAACTGTGTAACAGGGACTTAGTCCAATTTCCACAAACATTTACCTACTTCTCTTTAGCAGCTGCGTAGGACTCCATCTTACGGCTGCATCGTGGTTTGTTAACCACTCCCCTCTTGGTGGACTTCTGGTTGCTTCTGAATTTTCAGTGGTATAAACAGTGCTGCAGAGATTTGCTTTGTTTATGTACCTTTACAGGCATGTGGCCATTTTTCTATAGGCTGGATCCCTAACGGTAAAACTGCTGGATCGAAAGGTGAACATTTAACGTACATAAACATTTCCACTATTTGACTGTTCCCTGTCGCTGGACATTTGGTCTGTTTTCAGGGTTTTGTGTTTGCTTTATTTTGCTGTTATAAGGAGGACTGTCTTAGTCTTGTATATGTTTTTTTGTTTGTTTGTTTTTAAGCCTTCAACTTTATTTTTTTTTAAGATTTATTTTATTTATGTTTGGCTGTGTCGGGTCTTAGTTGCGGTGCGTGGTATCTTCGTTGAGGCGTGTGGGATCTTTTGTTGGGGCATGCGGGCTTCTCTCTAGTTGTGGTATGCGGGTTTTCTCTCTCTGGCTGTGGCGCACGGGTTCCAGAGCGCATGGGCTCTGTAGTTTGTGGCATGCAGGCTCTCTAATTGAAGCGTGCGAGCTCAGTAGTTGTGGCGCACGGGCTTAGTTGCCCTGCAGCATGTGGGATTTTAGTTCCCTGACCAGAGATTGAACCCGCATCCCCTGCATTGTAAGGTGGATTCTTTACCACTGGACCACCAGGGAAGTCCCTTGTATCTGTTTTTGATGATATATATGCATAATTACTATAACCTTGGAATATACCATCATAAGGTAACCTGGTTAACTTCAGCAACTTTTACTTCTAGGATTACCATGTTGTCTTGCTTCATGTTTCAAGTGGAGGACAGAGCTTCATTTATGATCTTGACACTGTCCTGCCATTTCCCTGCCCCTTTGATACTTATGTGGAAGATGCCTTTAAGTCTGATGAGGACATCCATCCACAGTTCAGAAGGTGAGGAAATTCAGGTGGATTTACCTACTTTCTGAAGTTGGACCTTGACAATTAGACAGAGTTACTTTGTGTGTTTGTTTTTGCATTGGTTTAGTAAAGATCACTTGTCTTGTCTTCACCATTGAGTTGACGTTTGAGAATCATGTGCTCCACAGAAGATTCAAAATGTTTTAATGTTTTAAAGGTTGTCCATTGTATAAAAGGTTGGCAGTCTTTAAAAATTTGTGTGATGAGATCCAGAACGTTTTCCAACAGTCATTTTGGGCATTTCTCTCATACTCTTCGTTTTGGGTGGGTGGTTGGTTGGTGGCGGAGCTGGATGCCTGGCAATGACAGAAGTCAGAGGGCTGTGACGGCAGCACGTGGACATTACGCCTCTGCCCCTCGTACATACACTGAGCAAGTAACGGCAACCAGCTGTACTTCCGTGCCTTTGTAGTCTGGGATTTCAGCTGATCATTTCTCATGGTGTCTTTAACAGGTCTTAAAGCTACATATATATTTGTGTGTCGCTAATAGTACAGAAACGCCTGTCTAGTTTTGTGCATGTCATAGAAAATGAGTCTATATGAGAATTGAGTTAGAATTTCAACTGTGATATAAACGAATGTTGGTTTATGTACAGGAAATTTAGAGTGATCCGCGCAGATTCATATCTGAAGAACTTTGCTTCTGACCGATCTCACATGAAAGACTCCAGTGGGAACTGGAGAGAACCTCCTCCATCATATCCCTGCATTGAGACTGGAGGTGAGCCAAGGACGCCCTCTCAGAGGGGTTTCCCATCACTGTGCAGATGAGCGTGTTCCCTTAACCAAGGACAAGAAGCGCATTGTTCTTTGGGTAAGACTCCCTGAGTGGTAAGAGGTAAGAGGGAGTATAGTTCTTATATTTATCAGATTCAGAAATTAAGGCACAGAGAACGGGACCAGAAGGCACCAGAACTCATGGGAGAGGCAAGGCGTGAGGGAGCCGAACCACGACCCCGTTGCTGGAATGTTGGGTGTACCTGCTGCTCGCGCCCTGGACTGGGGGAGATCTGCGTGTTTGTGCCGCTTAACGGTGGGACTAGTAGCGCCTTGCCGTGGTGGGTGTCGTGTGATGGTGAAGGACGTCCCCAGTGCATCTTTGGGATGTGTGAAATGTTGTTTCACTGGCTCTGTGACAAAATCTGCATTAGAAGGAGGTGAGAGCTAGCAGGTTGTATTGCCCCACTCATCTCATTTATGTGCTTTCAGTCCAATTACGAATTTCTCGAGACTTAAGTAGGTAAAGGATTCTTCACCGTGTTACTATTGTTTGGCATTCCCCTGAGTTGGAAACATTATTTATGGTGGGAATGAATTTGCAACGTTGCCATCCCCTCACAAGGATGATACCGTCTGAGTCAAAATGCTCTGTAAGCCGTGAAGGATGCCAGAAAAATAGGACATTAGTGTTCAGAGTTCAGCAGGGGAGAAAGTAAAAAATATATTTGGTGTATTTGAAGTGAGTGAACACTGAAAGAGGATTCCAGCTCTGATTCTTGAGGCTCTCTGTGAAAAGCTCTCATGATTTTTAAAGTTTATATTGGAGTTTCTTTGGGTTCACCAACCTGGTTCCCAGCCTCAGCATTAGATTTGGGATAGCTCAGGTCAGGAAAGGGCATCATGGTTCTTGCTTTCAGTCTCACACACCCTGCTGCACGGCGTGGTCTGGATAATGCTTGCACGGCTCCCCGTTTCTCTTCTACACGTGAGCACTAACACAGAGCCTGACATGTCGTGGACCTTCAGTAAACACCTTGTCAGCCCCGGTCGTTCCTTTGGGTTTAATGACTACTTCCTAAGAGGTGCCTGGCAAAGGTGCCAGGCTTTGTGCCAACCCCTTCTATGTAACTAGCTCATCAGAGGCCTCCTGAGATTGACATTGGAACTCAAAAGAATCTGCTCTGAATGTGGGGTAAACATACTGGTTTCTTGTGTAGTAATTTAACCACATGTTCATGTTCTCTCGTGTGGTAAATCCATTACTTCAAGCCCTGTATTTATCAAAGGAATGTATTTGAAGTTAGGAGACAGGGGAATTACCTTTAGCTAATTAGTATTGCTTTATTAAAAAAAAAAGGTTAAAAAAGAAAAAAAATGGTTCAAGAAGACATCAGACTTTAAACTGATGCAGCTTTGTTTTTTTCATAGCAGCTTTCCTTGGTCCCCTGCATTTAGTTATGGAATTGGCCTTTAGGGCTTAAAATTTAGTACATTTGATGTGTTGCACATTACAATTAAGCCTATACATTTAATAATTTTGGTGGTCATGTGTCTGCAGGCCCACTATTTTCAATTCAGCATTTAGTGTATTTTAAATAAAGGAACTCTTTTTTTTTTCCTCCCCTCCCTGAAAAAAGAAGGAAACGGAGATTCACAGTCTTGCAGCCTTGCTCTGAAGGCTCAGTTCCAGTACCAGCCACAGATGGTTCAGTTCTTAAGGACATTTCCCAAGTCTTGGGCTGAGTTATAGGGTCTACCATATTTGTCCCCTTCTCTTTCTGAGCCCTTTGCTACCTTCTGTCCGCATTTACCTCTCATCTCCTTGTCTCAGATGACGTGTTATAGTAACACTGGCTAATTTGAGCCCAGCTGGAGGACCAGTGTTATGTAAACAGAAATGTTGTAGTGCCTCTTGGGGAGATTATAGGCAAGTGCTGATTTGTTATACATTGATCTTTAAAAATTAAAAAAATTCTTATTTTATTTTTATATGTTATTAGGTAATGAATGCCTGCAGATCGTAATCATCTTTTATTTACTTACATTAAAAAGCCCTAGAAAATGAATACAGTTGTATTTCGGAAGTTGAGGTTTCCTTTAGCCATTTTTTAAAGATTTTAGCTGACTTACATGGAGTCTGGCATCCACCCCAGGTAAGCAAGAACTTTTGCCCCATCTCTCCTGGGAGGCGCCTGTTTTTCCTTTATTTTGGTTTCCTTGGTCATTGTGCATCCCTGGCTCTCTGATGACTTCAACAGAAGTCCTGCTTTTGCTGATTATCTAGCTTTTCTTGTTGTAAGGGTGGGAGTGACTCTGCTCCTAGTTTTCTGTATCCTAAGTGCTTACCTTCATTTTGAAAGATATATTTGTTGGGTAATGTATGCTGGTTTTACATGTTTTTTCTTTCAGTTTGTTAAAGGTGTCTCTCTCTGTTTTCTGCTTGCTTAGTTTCTGATCAAGGAGCATGCCATTGTTCTTGTGTTTGTTTCTCTAAATGTAGTGTGTGTTTTTTCCCTGCTCTGGCTGCTTTTTAAGGTTTTTCTCTTTATCTCTCCATTTCAGCAATTTGGTTATGATGGACTGTAGCATAGTTTTCTTTAGGCTTATTCAACTTGAGGTTTGTTAAGATTCTTAGATTGGTGGATTTATAGTTTTCATCGAATTTGGAAACATTTGGCCATTACCTCTTCAAATATTTTTTCTGACCTCTCCCCCTTTTAAAAAAATTCTTGTCCTTCCCCTACATGTATGTTAGATGGCTTGTTACTTCTCTTAGGTCAATGATGTTCATTTTTTTTCAGACTTTTTCTGTATGTGCTTCATTTTGAGTAATTATTTTGTCTGTAAATTTATTGATGTTTTCTTCTTCATTAACTAATTTGCTGTTAATCCCATCCAGCGCTTTTTTTTCTAAATTGTGCATATTTTATTTTTTCATCTCTAGACATTCCATTTGGGGCTGATTTAATATCTTCCATTTCCCTCTTTGTCATGCTCATGTTTTACTCTACCCTTTTGAGTATACGGAGCATGTTTATAATAGCTGGTCCTTGTCTGCTGATTCTGTTATCTCTGTCGTTTCTGTCTGTGAATGTTGACTGATTTTTCTCCTGGTGTTGAGTCATATTTTCCTGTTTCTTTGTGTGATTCGTAATACTTGGTTGGGTGCCGGGCTTTGTGAATTTGAGGTACTTTTAAAAACAGTGTTGGAGTTGGTTCTGTCATGGACTTAAATTCCTGGGGGTCAGCTGGATCCTTTCAGGGCTTGGTTTTAGGCTTTTTTAGTGCAGGTTCAAAGCAGCCTTTAACCCAGGGCTAATTTAGCCCCACTGCTCTGGTGTGACCCTTCTGAGGATTCTACCAAATGCCCATGTGCTATGAGTTCTCTCTACCCTGGCTGGTGGGGACCATGGAAGTTCTGGGAGCTATTAGACTGACTGCTTTATGGTGCTTCTTTCCTGGCCTCATGAGATTAGTCCCTAACCAAAGACTTAGGGGTAGAGGAGTGGGTTCCCCTCTGCAAAAATCCGGGACACTCTCTGCGTACTTCTCTCCTCTCCCACACTGTGTCCCTCACATGTAGCTGCCAGGCCCTCCTGAACTTAGATCTGTGTCTTCCCATCGGCGGGGAACTCCCATGCTGTTTGTGTCCCTGCCTCGGTGCTGTGGTCTAGAAACAGCCCCCCGGGCAGTGGCTGGAGGCATCCTACAGCTCCTGCCCTTGTTTCTCTTTTCTTAGCAGTCAGTCGTGTGTTGCCCATTGTCTGGTGTCTGGAAACAGTTGCTAAATATATTTTGTCCACTTTTCTGACAGTTTATGGTGGAAGTGCAGTTCCCATAACAGTTCTTTGATGAGTAGAAGCATCTCTGTATACACTTAAAAATTTGTAATATGGAAAATTTAAATCATGTACAAAACTAGGCAGAACAGTGTATTAGACTTTCAGCAGTTATCAGCTCATGGCTGATATCCCATCCACTTTCCCCCTTCCTGTATTATGTTGAAGCAAATTCCAGATATTATATCCTTTCAACTCTAAATATTTCAGTATGAATCTCTAAAATATAAGAATTAGTTTAAAAAATATATGACCACAATGCCATTATTACATCTAAAAAAATTAACAATAATTCTTTAAAATCAACATATATCTCTGTAGTCAGTGTTGAGATTATCGCAGTTATCTCATGAAGTCATAATCTTTTTTCATGTAGTTGGTTCATGTGAATCAAGGTCCAGATAAAACCCCCCGCATCGTGCTTGGTTGGTATGTCTCTTTAGAGTCTTTTTTAATATGTAGACATTCCTAGTCCCACTTTTTTTTTTTTTCTTGTAATTTATTTGTTGAAGAAATGAATCTGGGAGAAACGGCCTGGATTTTGCTGATTGTATCTCTTTTGTATCCTCTGTATTTCCTATAAATTGGCAGCTGTATCCAGTAAACTGGCAGTTTGCTTATTTATGCATTTTTTCAGTTAACTTTTTATTTTGAAATAACTTTAGACTGCTAGGGAATTGGTTACAACAGTACAGAGAGCTCCTGTATACCTCTTACTCAGATTCCAGGGGGATCTGAGAAAACCATAGTGTAATTATCTAAATCAAGAAAATAATAAATCAGTATGAAAATATTGACACAGTACTGTTAACTTATAGACTTTACTTAAATTTTGTAACTTTTCCCCCTATTTCTGTTTTCTGGTCCAGAATCTAACTCAGGATATTACATGTAGCTGTCATGTCTCCTCATCTCATTCTCCTTCAATCTGTGACAATTTTTTTTTTTCTTCTTTACAACTTTTACCCTTTTGAAGGGTACCGGTCATTGACTATGTATAGTGTCCCTCAGTTTGGGTTTGTGTGATGTTTTGTCATGATTAGATTGATGTTATACATTTGAGACAAGAATACCAGAGAAGTGATATTGACCCCTTGTGAAACATTTGAATAATTTTCCCTACTTTTGGTCTTCTGGGTTGTTTTATTGCTGTTAAGCCAGAATTGTGCTTTCAGTGGACATTTCTTTCATGTATTTTTGTAGATTCCAAAATGAACCTGAATGATTTTATCAGTATGGATCCTGAGGTAGGATGGGGAGCCGTCTACTCACTGTCTGAATTTGTACATCGGTTTGGCAGTCAGAACTACTGAACTTGACCTCTGGATGTAGTGCCATGGAGAAATTCTAGGACGTGAACAATCCACCCCTTCATCTGAGAGAGCAAACGTTATGATGGTACATTTGGCTTGGAATTATGCTTTCCTCTTTTAATTCAATTGAGTTGAAGCATAAGTGAACAAAAGAATAGATAGAAACAATTTTTTTTTGGTATGTCAGGTTGAAACTTGATGTAGTTGCTCAGATATTCCTACTGCTCATTTGTTAAAAAATGTGAAGACTTACGCCAGTAATTGCTTTTGTTATGATAAATGTGTGGAGTTTGTGTCTGTTTTGGATGGTTCATGTCTCTCCAGTTATACTGTAAGCTCCTTGAGGGCAGGGCTGTGGCCCGTTGCTCTGTGAATCTCTAATGCCCATAAAAGGTGCCCGTAAAATGTTTGCTAGTGACTGTGCTGCTGCCTGAAGAGGGCCGACGTTGTGAGCTCAATTAGCAATAAGTATTAGTCTTTCTGGACCATTCATTCTGTTCTTAGCAAAGATTGCAGCCCTCTCAGGCTTAAGTGTTGTTTGGCCTATTTATATATGTTTTTAAATAAAATTGACCTAAATTAATTTTGTTTTGAAGATTTTGTGTCCCTCTTTGATAATCTGGGATACCCAAGAATGTCTCAATTATAGATGGGAACCATTGCTTTAAAATACATTGATCAGTCTTCTTTCCTGAAGATGTTTTGGAAATTTGGCCTTCATCATATAATTCCAGATAAAAGATGTTTGGCATTAAACCAGCATATAGCACCAGCTCTCATTCACGTCCTCCGTGGTTCTGCTGTAAAAATGAGCAGATTTCTTCTCATAGGGCTGTGCAGACTTTTGCTCTTAGATGAGTCTTCTGCTTACTCAGAAACTTCCATTCAAATCCTCTGCCTTGTGCTCTGGAGGGACACCTGCAGTCATTTCCTCAGGAGTCAGTCAGTCAGTCAGTCTAAGGAAAGACCATATATCCATTTGGCTCGGCTGACCTGGAAGATGCTGGGAGAAAGTGAATCAACTTTGGTAAGAGGAATACAGATACAACCTAAATTATTTTTGTAAGTTAGAGTTAAATATAGACCCTAAACTTAGATAACTTTGTTGAGTTTCAGATGGTCATTTAAAAAGTATGTGACTACAATAAAGAAGATAGATTTTGGCAGGTTGTACCACAGAAATACTTTGCCCTGAGCAAAAAGAATTCAGAGACCCCAAAGGATTGTGATCTGATTTACAAATTGCATTTTTTGGAGCTTTTTTTTTTGTTTCCCCCCTGCCAGTTTATGAGCAGGTTTCCAATCTGGTATTCAAAATTATGTCTAGTGCAGACCAGTCAGACAATCTTGTGTGTGTAAGCTTGAACTTCCCAGCCACCTTGCCTTGAAATTGAAAACCCCCTACTTCTAACCAGTGTGATGAGCAAGGTTTATAGTTATGTTAACGTATCCAGTGGCTGTTGTCATGACTTGTTAGAAGCAATAGAGGACATCTGCTATTTCTGCCTACCACTCCTACAGTGCCCTTTGGGGAACTCTTCTTTGTGTATATCATATATCATATATAGTCCTAGTGGCCCATAAATAGAGGCATGTAGCCTAAACCAGGCCAGGGTTGGACCCCACCCCTAGACAAGTCTAGGAATAGCCTGTCACAGTGTTCTCTGGAATTGCCGTATTGACATTAAGAGAGGATAATTCTCTGTCCATCAGGACTGCTGGGCTAGGGCCCCTGGGAGTTTGGGGCTGCTGGTGGGTATCTTGACTGGCACAGAAGAAAGGCCTGCCTGCATAATGCGCCCGAGCAGAGCGGGAGCCCCAAGGGCATTTCCGAGTGCCTGGATCTTTCTTTGCTTCAAACCAACCCCAGTTTTCGAACTTGCCTGTTATACAAACCAGTGGGTTCTTTTTTCTCTTCAGTTTGTGTGAGTTGGATCGCTGTCATTTTTAACTGAAAGGTAAGCTCCCTTGCAAGATTTTCCTTCAGAATTGTTGATTTTATCAGGAACTGTTTCTTTTGTCTCTCTGTGCTTAATTTTTCTCTGAGGTCAGATTTGCTTCTCTTTTTATACTCAGTATGTATGAGAGAACTGAATAAATACTGATAAATGCTGTTTGGAAAGAGGAACTTTCAAGAAAAGCAGGGGACTAAAATAGAATTTGTAGTTGACTATGAAAATAAGAGAAATAAGGTATCTCTGAGAATCTGACGGAAAGCAAATACACAATATAAAATGTCTCCCAGGTCAATAGAACTGACTGTACCTGATTGTGGGTATTACCGTGGCTTTTACAAGTGATTGTGTCTTCCAGAGGAAGGGTTTGTTAGCAGTGGAAGTAAAGACAAATGCTTTTTTGTGTGTGGTTTTTCTCAGTTTAATTTTTAATTATTTAAAAATAGATGGCACATGCACATTGTACAAATGCAAAAGATATAAAAAGGTATATAGTGAAAAGTACTCTTCCCTCCCATTCTTACCTTCAGTTTTCTGATCTCCCTACCCAGAAACAACCTGTTTTCAGTTTCTTTTCTATCCTTACAGGAATTTTTTTATGCCCATGGAAGCATATAGCATTATGTATTGAATTCTGGGGTTTTCTTCTTCCCACAAATGGTTAACACTCTAAAAGTATTGTTCTGCATTTTACTTTTTAAACTTAATATATTTGGATATTTCCCAGTCAGTACATGTTGAGTTTCCTCTTTCCTTTTAAGGGATACATGGTATTCTGTGGTGTGCATGGACCATAATTGAACAGTCCTGAAGTTGTTGTAGTCTTTTGGTATGATCCCCCCCCCCAAAAAAAAAGGTTCCAGGAGTATTTTTGGCCATGTGTCTTTATAGCAATTTCTGAGATAGATTTTGGAGGTATAGACTGCTAATTGTCTCACCGAATCCATTCTCCTTTTTTTTCTAGAAAAAGGGATACAAATGTTTTCTATAAAGGGCCAAACAGTAAATATTTTAGGCTTTGCAGGCTATAAGGTCTCTGCTGTAGCTGCTCAACTCGGCCTTTGTAGCTGGTAAGCAGCCATAGACGATATGTAAATGAATGGATGCAGCTGGGCTCCAGGAAAACTTTGTTTATAAAATGTGGGGGCTCAAGGATTTGACCCTTGGGCTACAGTTTGCTGTCCCTTGTTTCAGAGTCACATAGGTGCAGCTGGCCTTATGGCTGCTCTGCCAGGGACTACATTTCCCAGTGTCCTTTGCAGCTAGGTATAGCCACGTGACCAGGTTCTCACCGTAGGAATGTAAGGGAGGGGTGTGTGTCACTTACAGGGCTGACTTGCGGGACGTTGCCCACCCACTCCTTCACACCTCTCCCCCCTTTCCTACTGGATGATATGATGGTGACTAGAATGACCTTGGAAGCCACCCACTGAAGATGGCAGAGCCACCATCAACCTGGGTTCCTGAATGACCCTATGGAGCCGAGCTGCAGGCCTGCCTGAAAAGTATATTGTAGAGCTGTTCCATAAGAGACACACTTGTGTATTTTTTTAAGTCACAGAGTCATTGGTGAGTCTTGATTCTGCAGTTTAGCCCTCCCTAGTTAATACAGTGCCCATTCAGGACTTGTCACAGGGTATTTCTACTGGGTTGGAAATGAGACTTTGTGATATTCCATGTGGAGTTAGATCTGCGGTGTTTTTGTGTAAGCTGCCCCTTAAGTGTCCTGGAGTGTTTGTGGGATTATTGCCCTTTGCAGAATGTTCAGGAACACTGAACGCAGATATCCGTCCATACCTCTTATTTTGCATGAGGTTCAAGAGCCTTGTGGGAAAGAAGCCAAATGAATCCTGTCCTCATTTACAGTTCAGACATGTGTGGGCCTATCTGATGGACTAGGGGTCCTCAGAGCTATCCTAGCTAGAGGAGAGGAAAACGGATTCCTGAGGGAAAATCACTCTTGAGTGAGGAAGACACCTGGCTGAGTGGACCAGACCTGGCAATGAGGCCTGGTGGTTAGAGGGACCACTGGTGGCAGGTACAGTGTGAGGTGTGCTTCCTCATTGCTCACCCTTCATGCGGTGCACCCCTTTCCTTGCTCTCTCACCCTCTTGAAAGCCCTTTCCTCTGGGAATGAAGGGAAAGAACTGTGTCACTAGGGGCCCAACACGGCTCTGTGGGAACCTTGCAAGTAGCTGGCCTTGGGCATCAAAGGAGAACAGTGGAGGCCAGTGGCCTGAGAGGTTGGAATTCTGGTGGTTGAGTGGTTGGCTCAGAGCAACGAAGCAGAAGCATGATAAAGCCTGAAGGCTGTGGCTCTGAGTTTCTGTGAATCCCCATTTCATCAGGACTTTTTTTTGGTTGCTGTTCAATTCAAATAAACACTTACTGAGCCTATGTTAAATGGGGGCATGGTTAAGAGAGGCCCCTCTTCTGTCTGTGTACAATTCCTGCCACTCTGTTTATCCTCATATGTCTCGCTGTTCTTTTACCGTTATTCAAACTCCTATAATGGATGGTAACCTTGTTCAGAAGCTCAGAATCTTCTTAGAAAGTTGTTAGTAGAGTGATGGTCACAACTAGTGGAGAATCTGCTTCATTTTCTGAAAAAAACAAAACACTGATCTGGACTCGTTGCTTCCCATGAAGATGCTGGGCTCATCTGGAGCTTCAGTCATAGGCTCTTTAGAAAAACCAGCAATGACGTCTTCTTTACTCCGAAGTTCTTTACTCCAAAAGTTCTCTGCGGGAAGAGAATAATAATCAACAGTGGCCTCAGTGACTTCTTCCTCAGAGCTCAGGGTGTTTAATTTCACCTCAGTAAAGCGAAAGTCTGCACGTTATCCAAATGCAAGTCAGTGGTAGTTTCTTCATCTTCAGTGAAGCCTGCCTTGATCAGTGGTCAAGGCTGGTCGGTCAGTGGTCGACTCTAGGTCTGTGATGAATTCCGGGAGTCGTGTGGGGTTGGGCACAGCCAGGGAGAACCAGGCAGAGGGGAGGAAGGCCTTCCTGAGCAGGATGCTGATGCCAGCGGGGAGCACGGGGGCTTGTGAAGGTGAGGAGGCTGAGCGTGTCTCCATCTTATCAGGACTTCGAAATAGAAAATGACCTTATATAGGATTCACAAGCTAGTGGGGGGCTTGCGTACATTCAGTTTATAATAGCAAGCACCCCTGACAATTCATAGAAGTTCTTGGTGAAGAATGCTTATTAAAAAGCTGGACTTCGTTTTGGTGAATATGCGCTTAAATCATGAAGAGTTGGGATTACTATAAAAGTGAAAAGTTTGTACTCACTGGTGGTTGGAAGCCTGGGACATACCAGGTACTTACCATTCGGGGAAGGGGAAGTCATAGTCATTTGCTTTGAACACATTTGGAGAACAGAGTTAGAAGTTACAGGCAGGTTCCCTCCCTCCCTCCCTCCCTCTATCCACCCACCCAGCGTGTATTACATGCCTACTGTTTGCAAAGTTAGGCCCTGATGAATAAGGCAGAACTGTCCTAAGAGGAGACATGCAGAGTGCTCAGGTTCAAGGGACAAGAACCTCTGTCCTTTATTATTATGTCTTTTATTACCTCACTTTCATTAGCATGTAAAGCAGAGGGCCAGCCGCCTTTGAGGAGCCTGTTGTATAGAAATCTTTTGGTAAAGACTTGGTACTTAAAGATTGCACTTTGAACAAATATATAAGCCAAAATGAAGGACTTTTCTGTAATTATTTAAAAGGATCTTGAAGGAAGAAGTGATTATTCCAGTACAGAACCAGAAAATTTGGAAACACATGAGCATCCCTAGGACCAGAAAGACAAATTCAGCCTGAACTAGAATTATTCACTTAGTTCCCCTGGTTGGGGGTTACCATCAGCTCTTCAGTGAGCAAGAGCTGGAGACTTATGTTGGCACCATTGCCTCTTCTGTGTAGTAGTTAGTTGTAGGTGTATATCAGTAATATATAGTTGAGTCTGTAGTACTCATTCTGGAGGCTAGTGACAGTTTCTCTGAGCAAGTCCTTTCGCCACCTTCATAGGACACTGAGTGAAAGAAGCTGTCTAGTTACAACTGCAGTGAGCTGTTCAGGCTGAGTGCTGTAAATATTATAGACCAGCTTCTGATACTCAGTGTGGGCAAAAGGTGCTAAGTAGTCCCCCATACTGCATTATCTTTCAGCATGTGGCACACAGTAGATGCTTAATAAACATTTGCTACATGAATGAATATATATTTATGAGGTTCTCTCAGTGTATTTCCATTAGCGCTGCTAGTTATAAAATCGATGAAATGATGTGTAGTTGTGCACATAAAAGAGCTGCAGCCAGTCGATTAGGTTGAATTTGGTTGTCTCACAGCTGTTACCACCGTTTTTCCTCTTGGCAGAGAAATGACAGAAATGTGCTGTGGGGGAGCTTCTCTCTCAGCCTATTCTTTTGCCCTTTGCCCCACTGTGCTCCCTCCCAATCCTGTTTGGACATTATTTGTGCCATTTCTAAGAAGAGGATTCAGAAGTGTCCCAACTAATGAGAACATTTTGTCAGGGTATCTCCTTCCCTGTGTGCCATGACTGAAGAGACAGGGGGAAGGAACAATACACAATACCCCTGTATTTCACCATGGTGAACCGCAGAGTAAATTTAGCCCCTTGAAATATAGCAAGGGTGCTGTGGCTTGAATATTTTTATCCCCCGTACCCCACTCCCCGAATTCATATGGTGTAATCCTAACCCCCAAAGGTGGTGGTATTAGGAGGTGGGGTGTGTGTGTGTGTGTGTGTGTGTGTGTGTGTGTGTGTGATTAGATTAGGAGGGTGGGGCGCTCATGAATGGATTAGTGGTGCTAGAAAAGAGATCCCCCGAAGCTCCTTCTACTCTGTGAGGACACAACGAGAAGTCTGCGACCTGTGATTTTACCCAACCATGCTGGCACCCTGATTGGACTTGCAGCCTCCAGAACTGTGAGCAATAAATTTCTGTTGCTTATAAGCTACCCAGTCTGTGGTATTTTGTTATAGCAGCCCAAATGGACTAAGACTAAGGGTTCCTAACCTGGAGTCCTAACACACATTGAGTGTGTATATGAGTATATTTTCCTGGAGAGAGGATACATAGCTTGTATTACCTGTTTACTCATTTAACAATATTTATTATTATTTTTATCTACTGAGGGCCTACTCTATAACCTTAGGCTCCAGGTTAGATGCTGGTAACTGAAACCAGAATAGCTTTTGCTCTCTTGTAGCTTATAGGCTGATGATGGAGACTGACATCAGTCAAAGAATCACACAGATGGCTGTACAATTGCAACTGTGAAAGTGCTTTCAAGGAATGGTACCAGTTCTATGAGAACATGTAATGGGGGAAATTAGCTGGTTAAAGGGGGTTGGGAGGCTTCTTGAGGAAGCATTTCATCCTTTCAAACAAACAGCTCCTACTATGTGCCAAGCACTGTTCCTGCCCTGGTGATTCAGCAGTGAAGAAAACAAGCCCCTGCACTCATAGAGCTCACATTCTGGTGGAGAAGACAGACAATGGACATATACTGTGTGTGGAAGAATGGTTGCTATTTACCAAATTGGAGAAGATTGTGGGTGGAGCACTCCTGGGGAGGAAGATCAGGAGTTTTATTTTGGACATCTTAAATTTGAGATGCCAGTTTGATGTCTAAGAGATGTCAGGAGTTGGATAAAGGAGACTGGGATTCAGGGGAGATGTTCAGTCTGGGAATATGAAATGGGGAGACCTCAGTTAATAGACGGTATTTAAAGGCACAGGACTCAGAAGATCACTGAGAGAATGAGTGTAGACAGAGAAGAAGTAGGGGGACATAGCCCTGGGAGCTTTTACATCTAGAGGTCAGGAGATGAAGAGACACCAGAAGGAGGACAGAGGTAGGGGTTGGTCAGGGAGGGAAGAGAAGACAAGGAAAGCTCAGAGAAGAAAGTGATTCAGCAGGGAGAGAGGGCTCTGACGCATCAGATATTGCTGATCAGTTGAGTAAGCTGAGGACTGAGATGACAGTTGGCTTCGGCAATGTCTTCAGAGGTCTTCAGAGCAAGTTCAGAGGAGTGATAGGGATGAAAGCCTACTTGAAATGGTTCAGGAGGGAAAGGGAAGAAGGAGGCAGAGTGGTGTGGTAAAAGGAACAGAGAAGTGGGGCAGTACTGGCGGGGCATGGGTCAAGGGGGACAGCTCTGAACCTGGCCGTCACCCAGTTCTGCCTTTATAATGAACAAATTTCCCAGTTCTAGCCCTCCAGAGAGACTTCTAGGGACATCAAAGACCTGTCCTCTAGGCCTGTTGTTCTCATGCAGGGCAAACACTGCTCCATTCTTGACTAGATCCATCCCTTGGTTCATGCAGCCTTCCTCAGCATTGACATGGAGGAAAGAAAGCTGGATGCCCCCAGAGGTATGGTCATCTCTTGGTACCTGTGAGGGATTGGTTCCAGGATCCCCCACGGATACCACGCTCCATGGTTGCTCAAGTACCTCATGTAAAATGGCACAATACAGTCGGCCCTCAGTAACCATGGGTTCCACATCAGTGGACTCAACCAACCGTGGATGGAAAGCTGCAGATTGAAATCCACAGATGCGGAACCTGTGGATAGGGGGCCGGCTGTATTTCATCAATGCAATTCCTATCACATTACCAATGGCATTCTTCACAGAACTAAAACCAAAAAAAATCTTAAAATTTGTATG
Source organism: Mesoplodon mirus (assembly GCF_964341445.2). Lineage (NCBI taxonomy): Eukaryota > Metazoa > Chordata > Mammalia > Artiodactyla > Ziphiidae > Mesoplodon > Mesoplodon mirus. The sequence continues at coordinate 15,634,157 of NC_138992.1, read as the reverse complement.
GAGACATAGAAGACCCCGAATAGACAAAGCAATCTTGAGGAAAAAAAAATGGAGCTGGAGGGATCAGGCTCCATTACTTCAGACTGTACTACAGGGCTACAGTAATCAAGACAATATGGTACTGGCACAAAAACAGAAATATAGATCAATGGAACAGGATAGAAAGCCCAGGGATAAACCCACGTACCTGTGGTCAACTAATCTATGACAAAGGAGGCAAGAATATACAATGGAGAAAAGACAGTCTCTTCAATAAGTGGTGCTGGCAAAACTGGACAGCTACATGTAAAAGAATGAAATTAGAATACTCCCTAACACCATACACAGAAATAAACTCAAAATGGATTAGAGACCTAAATGTAAGGCCAGACACTACAAAACTCTTAGAGGAAAACAGGAAGAACCCTCTCTGATATAAATTACAGCGAGATCTTTTTTGACCCATCTTCTACAGTAATGGAAATAAAAATAAGCAAATGGGACCTAATGAAACTTAAAAGCTTTTGCACAGCGAAGGAAACCATAAGATGAAAAGACAACCCTCAGAATGGGAGAAAATATTTGCGAACGAATCAACGGACAAAGGATTAATCTCCAAAATTTACAAGCAGTTCATGCAGCTCAATATCAAAAAAACAAACAGCTCAATCTAAAAATGGGCAGAAGACCTAAATAGACATTTCTCCAAAGAAGATATACAGATGGCCAACAAACGCATGAAAGGATGCTCAGCATCACTAATCATTAGAGAAATGAAAATCAAAACTACAATGAGGTATCACCTTACTCCGGTCAGAATGGCCATCATCAAAAAATCTACAAGCGGCAAATGCTGGAGAGGGTGTGGAGAAAAGCGAACCCTCTTGCACTGTTGGTGGGAATGTAAATTGATACAGCTACTATGGAGAACAGTATGGAGGTTCCTTTAAAAACTAAAAATAGAATTACTATATGACCCAGCAATCCCACTACTGGGCATATATCCAGAGAAAACCATAACTTAAAAAGACACATGCACCCCAGTGTTCACTGTGGCACTATTTACAATAGCCAGGTCATGGAAGCAACCTAAATGCCCATTGACAGGCAAATGGATAAAGAAGATGTGGTACATACATACAATGGAATATTACTCAGCCATAAAAAATGGTCATTTGTAGAGATGCAGATGGACCTAGAGGCTGTCATACAGAGTGAAGTAAGTCAGAGAAAAACATATCGTCTATTAACGCATATATGTGGAATTTAGAAAAATGGTACAGGTGAACCTGTTTGCAAGGCAGAAGTAGAGACACAGATGTAGAGAACAAATGTATGGACACCAGGGTGGGGGAAAAGGGGGCGGGATGAATTGGGAGATTGGGATTGACATATATACACTGGTATGTATAAAATAGATGACTAATGAGAATCTGCTGTATGGCACAGGGAACTCCACTTCGCTGTACGGTGGAAACGAACACAACATTGTAAGACAGCTATACCCCAATTAATAAAAAACTAAAAATAACTTAAGGAAAACAAAAAGTGCGCAGATGTGGAACCGGTGGAGAGCAGGCCGGCTGTGTTTCATCCGGGTCGTGGAGAAGCCTTGCCACCGCCACTAATAGGTTCCCTGCCTTTTTCCTTGTCCCCTTTCCACCTTTCAGTGTTTTTTGCACAAAGCAGCCAGAGTGATCTTTTAAAAACATAAAGCAAATCATCTCCCTTCCCTTCTTTAAAACCACCCGCACCACCACTTCACACTGGTTTCAACATGTACTTAAGGTAAAATCCACTGTTCGTACTCTGGCCCACAAGGCCCTGCGGGGTCTGAGTTGGCTGCCTCTGATTCCAGCTCCACCACTCCCAGCCATTCCCCGTCCTGCCTCCCCTGTGAGGTTTCTGTCTCTGAGCAGGATGCATTCAACATGTACTTAAGGTAAAATCCACTGTTCGTACTCTGGCCCACAAGGCCCTGCGGGGTCTGAGTTGGCTGCCTCTGATTCCAGCTCCACCACTCCCAGCCATGCCCCGTCCTGCCTCCCCTGTGAGGTTTCTGTCTCTGAGCAGGATGCACTCATTCCTTCCTGAGGGACCTCATGTTCCATTTGCTCTGATTGGACCCCTTCCCCCCATATTTTCTCTTGGCTGTTAGCTCCCTGACAGGTCAACTAATCCTTCCCTGGTCGTGTGTCGGAAGCTGCCTGCCCCAGTCAGCGTCAGGCTACTTCACCACTTTTTTCCTTCGTAGTAATTATCACTATCTGAAATGATTTTGTGTATTTATTTGCGTAAACTCTGTTTTCTATTTCTTTTCACCAGCCTGTGAGCTCTCTCTGCCTTGCCTAGTACAGTGTCTGCCACAGTGTAGGCACTCAACAAATGTGCCTCAAATATTTAATGAAGGAACAATTCCTGTTACTGCAGGGGTCTGGAAGGTCAGGTCTCCTCCCATCCCCCGCAGGATCTCTGGGTAATGCTGGAAAAGTGCTGCTAAATTCTTGCTCTTTGCATTTTTCCCTTTGACTGGATTCTGTTCTTTTTTCAGATTATACTGTCCTTTTGCAAACAGTACTGTTTAGAAAAGGTATATAATTCTCATTTAGGTTGTACTGTCCTTTTCCTTTAGCAGTCTCGCAAGCCTCCACTCCAAGCCCTACTATTCTTTCACCTTTTGGTCTAGAAAGCACATTACAGATGACTTCCAGAGATAGCAGAGATTATCACGAGTTGATTGAATCAGTGTCACTGTCACACTCTTGGTGGGTTCCTCACCCTGGTCACCTGTTGCAAACATATATTGAAAGCACCTTGTCCTCTGTGTCTGGTTGTGACAGTTGGGGATCACACTACTTTTTCCTTCCTTCTTCTAAGCTGACCACATAGCCTGGCATCAGAGAATTAACTGTTTCTTTCACCCTCTCAGTCCAAGGAGAGCATGGCTTTCACCATGAGCTACGGCAGGCATCTGTTAGAGCCAGGCTTTTAATAACAACCATTTGTTAACAAGGGAGCAGTCGTAGCAGAATTTCACTTAGAGTCAGTAGGCAATCTTTCCTGTGGTTTCCATGGGGATCTGGTATTTTAGAGCAATTTCTGGGAAGAACATTGGAAAGAAATTGAGGGGCAAAATGTTAATAATGTCACTGTTCTGGCACACACCGTTTCTAGAACCACGGGCAATGGATGAGTCACTTCCCACCCCAGGCCCACAGGGTGCAGAGCTGTGTGTGACCTCCTTGGGGCCAGGTGTGGAGGAGACCTAGTGCCTGCACTCAGAATACAGGAAAAATCAGATTTGAGTACTTAGTCCCCATTGTAGCTGTGCTTTTGTTAGTCACTTGCTGTGTGACCTTGAGGAAGTCACTTAACCTCTCTGGGCCTTCATTGCTTCACTTAAGAAAGAGTTATTTTGAGGCTCAGATGAGACTGTGTGTGTGTGTCTGAGAGAGGGAGAGGGAATTTTTCATAACTCTGAAAGGTAACGTGTTTTGAATAGCTAACACTTACTGTGTGCCTAGTAGGTGCTAGATAGCCCTTCTAAGTCCTGTATGTGTATTAACCCATTTAATCCTTAAAACAACAATGTAAGGTAGATAACTGTTACTCTCCCCATGTTGCAGATAGGGAAACCAAGGCACAGTGAATTAAAGTAACTTACCCAAAGCCACATAGCTAGTGAGTGGCAGAGGCAAGATTTGAATCCAGATAATCCCACGTTAGGACCAGGCTGCCATCATCTTTACCCAGTTCCCAGTTCACCTCCACATTCTGTAAGCAAATTCCAGTCTCTAGAGAGGTGTTCTCTATCGTGGGGCAGGAATGGGGCATCCAGTTTCCCCGTGGCCTGGGCAAAGTGTCTTTCAAAGCTATCTACCTGAATTAACCAACTTTGTAGTTACTGCAAACAATGTTTATCAATTAATTTCAAACTTTGTGGCTTAAGATTTGCTGGAGAGTTTGTTAAAAAAAGAAAAAAATGCAGATGCTCAGAACCCTCCCTGAGGGATGCTGATTCAGTAAGCATACCAGTCAGGCTTCAGTTGCAGGTAACAGAAGTCACTCTTGCTGCTTGAAGCCAAAAAGGATTTGATTCAAAGTCACAGAGAAGGGAAGCAAACATTTGGAGAGCAGGGTGATTGGGTGTAGCAGCCAGAGATGCTTCGCTACTCTCCCTTGGTGCCTGGACCCGTGAATTCTGGCAGCACCGTCATGGCTTACTGCATTCTTTAGGACAGGACCTCAGTATCACCAGGTGGTGTCTCCCAGCTGGTACTGTGCCTCAGCCTTCAATAGGTCATTTATTCTACCATCCAGAAGATCAGCTACTTCTGGGTTATAGGGAGCACTGTAAAACCAGAGAATCCTGGGGGCACCGCTTCACTGACTTACTTCTTTTGCTGTAAGTGGATTCGTGATTAGAAGTAATGTTGGCTTTGAGTGAGTCACTTTAACTCACTGTACTTATTTACATGAATCTCCAATGCCAAATTCCAGAGGCTGTGACATTCCATTTCATAGTTTCCTATAATCTGACAGTGGTTGTATTTCCAGATAGATACTTTAATAGTCATCCTGCTTGTTCCTGATGCTATTGAATGTCAAGAGAAATATATCACAGGGATTTTTATTTCAAAACTTGGAATGCAAGATGTACTTCTTAAATATCTAAGGCATTAGGCATTTTTTTTTAATTAAAAATTTTTATTTTTTATTTTTGACTGTGTTGGGTCTTCGTTGCTGCCCGCGGGCTTTCTCTAGTTGCAGCGAGCGGGGGCTACTCTTCATTGAGGTGCGCGGGCTTCTCATTGCGATGGCTTCTCTTGTGGAGCACAGGCTCCAGGTGTGAGGGCTTCAGTAGTTGTGGGTCGTGGGCTCTAGAACAGGCTCAGTAGTTCTGGCGCCCGGGCTGCGTTGCTCCGCGGCATGTGGGATCTTCCCAGACCAGGGCTCGAACCCATGTCCCCTGCATTGGCAGGCGGATTCTTAACTACTGAGCCACCAGGGAAGCCCCGCATTAGGCATTTTTAAGTAAACAAAATTACAAAGAAGTGTTGCTGAACTTGATTACATAATTACCTCATTACGGGAAATAATTATTTTGGTCAGTTCTGAACAGTATCAATCCTTATGGGAATTAAACCAGAATAAAGTATATACTTGGACTCTTTACTGAGTATTGAAGGAGAAGCCAGGACTTGTTTTATATGATTACCTCAGGGTGAAACAAAAAAGATATTTAGCGCATCCTTTAAAAAACAATGTCATTTTAAAGACCCTTTGGCTTTCCCATCCTCTTAGCTCTGTCACTTAAATGATGTTGCCACTTATTAAACTTCTAGGCATCTTGGAAATTTTCAAAAATCAAAAAATCAATTTGTTTCAAACTCTATGGCAGGTAATCGAGATAATTTATTTGTAAAAATGACCTATGCGCATACCTTTGGCTTAGTAATTCCCCTTCTAGGAATTTATCTTACAGATATACTGCACATATGTAAGATGATGGATAAACAAGGTTACTCAGTGTAACAACAAAACATTGGAAACCACCTACTGGCTCACCCACTGGGAACTGATGAAATGAATTATAATATAGCTATGGAAGAAAACATTATGAAGCTATGAAAACAAATGAGGAAGGTTATGTTTCTTAAGCTGAGTAGTGGTGTTTTTATTCTTTATCTTAAGCTTATGTTATATTCTTTTGCATGTATTAGATATTTAGTAAAATTAAATTTAAAAAGCAAGTGAAAAAGTATATTAAAAGGGGCTTCCCTGGTGGCGCAGTGGTTGAGTGTCCGCCTGCCGATGCAGGGGACACGGGTTCGTGCCCTGGTCCGGGAAGATCCCACATGCTGCAGAGCGGCTGGGCCTGTGAGCCATGGCCGTTGAGCCTGGGCGTCCGGAGCCTGTGCTCCACAACGGGAGAGGCTACAACAGTGAGAGGCCTGCGTACCGCCAAAAAAAAAAAAAAAAGTGTATTAAAAGAGAAAAATTATTTGTGCAGAATATCTGAAAGAATATCCAACATCCAAAACAAACTGGTAATGTTAGTGGCCTCTGGACAGGAGAACTGGGTGGCTGTTGTCAGAGGAGGGAGGGAAACATATATCCCTTTGTGTTTTTTTTTTTTTTTTTTTGCAGTACGCAGGCCTCTCACTGTTGTGGCCTCTCCCGTTGCGGAGCACAGGCTCCGGACACGCAGGCTCAGCGGCCATGGCTCACGGGCCCAGCCGCTCCGCGGCATGTGGGATCTTCCCAGACTGGGGCACGAACCCGTGTCCCCTGCATCGGCAGGCGGACTCTCAACCACTGCGCCACCAGGGAAGCCCCTCCCTTTGTGTTTTTAAGAGTCGTGAGCCCTGTGAATATATTACTCATTAAAAATAAAAAATGTATAAACCACACCTTCCCTCACACATTTACCCACATGACTTTTTTTCTAAATAAACAAACACAGCTTTTAACAGGTACAGCCTCAGATGCTGTCTGTAGTGAAAGCTGCATTGGCCAGCTGCACAAGAAGCCGGGATGTGTGACACACACTTACAGAGATTGCCGGCAGTGTTCTCGGGACGAGAGACTGAGGAACGCGGAAGAATTCCCCAAATTGTTTTTCTATTGTACTGCTCTAAGCCTTTTGTCCAGCTGTTCTAACCTTTGATTTGGCTGCTGTGAATAAAGGTGAGACGTTTAAATGACTGGCTGACGAGCTGTTTGTGCACTGGTGAAGGGTGTTTCGGTGCCTTATATGGCTTTGAGCTGCAGTTTGGGTGCAGGGAGGCTCAGGAAGCATGAGCTATGCAGAGAGAAAACCTTCTTAATAGGTGTCTCTTGATTTCTCTTAATCTTAAAATTACCCCTTGCGGGAACCCATAATGATAGCCAACATTTATTGGGCGCTCATTTTGTAGCAGGCACTGGTCAAAGCTACTGATTGTGTATAAAATGATTAATCCTTGGACTTCTCTGGTGGCGCAGTAGTTAAGAATCCACCTGCCAATGCAGGGGACATGGGTTCGAGCCCTGGTCTGGGAAGATCCCACATGCCGCGGAGCAACTAAGCCCGTGCACCACAACTACTGAAGCCCACGTGCCTAGAGCCTGTGCTCCGCAACAAGAGAAGCCACCGCAATGAGAAGCCCGTGCACCACAACAGTAGCCCCCGCTCCCCGCAACTAGAGAAAGCCTGCGTGCAGCAACGAAGACCCAACACAGCCAAAATTAAATAAATAAATAAATTTATTTTAAAAAAAGAAAAGATTAATCCTTACAACAGCCTTATGAAGTAGGGATTATTATTATCTCTGTTTCTCAGATGAGGAAACAGCTGTGGACAATGTTTCCAAAGGAGCACAGTTACTGCTCAGACGAACGTGATCTGAACCTGGGTCTGACTCCAGAATTACTGTCCCCTAAGATGACAGTCCAGTCACATTGGAATAAATCCAAAGGTGAAGTTAGGGCACTGCTTCTCAAGCTGGTCTCGGGACTGAGATGCTGGGTGGATTATAGAAGTGAGAGCCTAAGGAAGTAATGGGGTGGCCTGTCTTTGGAATGTGGGGTGTCTTTACTGCATGAGAGCCTCGAACCTCAAGATGAGATTCAGGGCTTAATCTTGTAGGAAAAAAAGGGGCCACAGGGGCAAGCTCTTAAACAGGGGAGAGATGTAGGGAAACTAGCATTTTGTAGGGTGTCCTTGAACTGTGGTTGTCAGGTGGGGGCTGGCAGAGGGGAGACCAGAGGGAAGAGGCCTCCGCATGCAAACAGATGGGGGTCAGGACTATGGAGGCCGTCATGGAAATGGGAGGAAGGATGGGTCTGGGAGATTTTGTTTTGAGGATTTGGTCGGGCTCACACCAGTTGAAGGTTGATGAGGAAGCAGGAGATAAGAGCATGCTTAAGATGCTGTATCATGCAGGGGTGCGTAGAGGAGATGCTTCATCGTACTTGTACATTCGGGTGCGTTTAATGCATCCGCCACATACTCTGCTCAGGGCTTCCCGAGTCTCGCGTTTATCCGCCAATACAGTTCTTCTAGAAGGTGTAGCAGATGCTGTCAATCCCTCCCTCCTCTATAGTGCCCATCTCCCCTTACTCTTCCTCACCTGAGTGAAGCCCTTGTGCGTCCGTGAAGGGCTTTCCCTGGTCCTAATGCACTTGGCCCTGGCTCAGGCCGGCTGGAAGCAGGGAGGACTTAACACGCCCAGAGCAGCCTTCAGCTGCTGATGTGCTGGAGCTGGTGGATAAATGCTTCTGCTTTTTTTCTCCTCAAAGGGTAGAGCTCTGAGTGGGGTGCTGCACCCTCTCCCAGGGGTCCCCAGCAGGGTCGAGCCCCTGCTAGCCACTCAACACCTGCTCAGCAACCTGCTTCCTTGCCTCTCCTGACTCACTTCCCCACTCCTTGCTGGTGCTTCCTGGGATCCCCCGTCTCAAGGTCTGCTTTGGGGGAACCCAGCCTAAGGCTGTTGACAGATGATACTAGCTAGGCCCAGAGAGGTTATTTCACTTCTTCAAGCTTACAAATCCAGTCTGTAGGAAATCTAGGATTTTAATTCAGCTGTCCTAAACCCAGTGGGCTCCTGATGTTATTTTCTGCTAACCCTGTTTTGTATCTGCTGTAACAACTCCCTGAGTCTTTTTACATGTCTGGCTTTCCTACTAGAGGCTGGCCAGTTAGACTCCAGTATAAACTAATAAAAGACAGAAACTATGATCCCGATCATTTTGTAACCAAGATCAACAAGAACAGCGTCTTTCACAGACAGCTGCTCAGTGAGGATTTGTTGAAAGGAAGAGACGGAGCGAGAGGAAGGCGGAGGCAAAGGCAGGTGGGCGCACAACATTGGAGCGAGGATTAGAGTCTCCAGGCATCCTGGCCTGGGCCCTGAGGGCGACTTGCCTCGAAGGAGACCATGGTGAGAGGGTCAAAAGCAGAAGACCCAGAGGAGGCACAGCAGCGAGCAGAAAAATTGGTGGAGAACTAAAAAAATACTTTTTCTGGAAATCACTTATGAGGAAAGATAAACCTAACGAAATAGTCCTTTACAGTGCATGTAAGGGGAGTTTTTTTTTAAATTTATTTTTTGTTTTTAATATGAGATGAGTAATCTCAGCTTTGTAGGAAAAACATAAGATGGGTTCTCACCCAAGAGTAAGCTCTACAAATCAGATACTCCAGGGCAGTATTTTCAGACTGTGCTTTACAAGGCAGTAGGACTTCTAAGGATCTCTCAAGAAGAGGTTAGTAGATCATAAAAATTGATTAATACTTACTGAACTTTAATTAGACCATGGACCAAGCCCTAGGCTATGTCTTGGGCTGCATTATGGCATTTAATCCTCCCAGTTACCCTTTGGTAGGTACTGCTATCATCCCTGCCTTACAGATGAGGAAGCTGATGCTCAAATTGGTCACCCAGCTAGTAAGTGAACCAGGTGGGATTTAGCACCCAGGTTATTTGACTCTGGAGCCCATGACCTTCACAGGCAGGGCTGTAGGTACCCTCCTCCCCACCCCTTGGCCAGCCACACTCTCCCTCCACCAGAACTGAAGCTCAGATTTTGACACATGGACAGCAAGCTGGGGAATGGGAACTACACTGCTGGTTAGGGGTTTGGAGAGAGTGCATTAAAATGTGCCACACTTTGATTGCCTTCTCTAGAAGTCTTGGAGCTTTGCTTTCCCACTGTGCAGGGGAGTTTTAAAATGCATTTTGATGAATGCATTCTGCTCTCTTGGTACACAAGGGGGAGCATTGAGCACAGGAATGGGAATAACATTGCTACAGGGAGTGAGTTCTTGCTCTTTACCGGAAAGAGTTTCTCTCTCTTTCTCTTTCTCTCTCAATAGGATTTCCTAAGAACAAAACCAGTTTTCTGCCTAATCACAGTACTATTATTACCATGTCCAAGAAGTTAATATTGACCAAACCATATTATCTAATACACTGTCTATATTCAGATTTCCCCAAATATTGCCAAGATGTCCTTTATTGCTTTTTCTTTTTCTTTTATTTTGATCCAGAATCAGTTTTGTATTCTCTTAATATTAGATCATGGTCATTTTTCTGAAATATTTTGGTACAAAATGTTCATAATTTTTACTGGCTATTTACCATCCCATGAAGCTGATTTGTCATGATTTATTAATAAATTTCTCTTTGGTTATTCCTGTTATAAGCATAACATGGTGTTAAGCGGGGCTTTTCCTTTCTCAATTTTGACTCAGGCACCAATTCAATAGATATCAGATTGCAAAGTGAGAGTGAGACTGATAATCACATATGGCATTCACCAAGTGTCACAGGTCAGGTTCCTCGGAAAAGCCTCCTGATGGAGATTTTTGTACAGGAGGTTTATTGAAGAGTCTTTGGGGATCAACACCTATGGAGCAATAAAGGAAGTGGCGCTGGAAGAAGGAATAGTTGAACTTTGATGCAGTCCCTGCAAAGGCCTCAGCTGGCCCTCTGCTAGCTCTGGAGCTGAGATGGTCTTGCAGAATTGTTCCCTATTGGAGCAAGGAGGTTGGGTCCTTTTACCTCTACCCAGACCAGTCATTGGATGCAGATTGCCCCTGGGAAGTGACCATGACCTTGGGTGAGATAGCTAGCTTAGCCCAATTTTCAAAGAGACTCAGGGTGGCAGTGAGGGCCTCAGTCCTGTGGGGAGATCTGGGTAGAGACCACAGCATCCACTACACCAGGGGAATTCTCATGGAACTGTTGTCGAAGTCCTGGATCCCTGCAGCCAGACTGAATACACAAGTGGGCCTGTGGAAATGGGCGGAGGGTGGAGAGATGCTATTGGAGAGAACCTTGCATGTTGGGACTCCTCCCTCCCTCCCCAGGGGAAAGGCCAGGGTGCTACCTCCTTATCTGAAAGTGTATGATGGGGGCTTCCTCAGGACCACATATTGAGCTTGAGATGTTTTCTTCTACTGTTGGGGACAAAGAGAAGTGGCTAGACTGGCCTGCGGCAGCAGAACACAGAGGGTGGTGTTCGGTTCTGCCCTCCCAGGGTTTGTTGGGGCAAAGGATGAGAGAGTGTTTCCTAGGATTCAAATGTGAGTCACTTGGGAGAGAGAGTAATAGGCTAGAGCTATTTTTAAAAATATATTAAAAAAAAGTCCTCTAAGACTCGCAAGAAGTTGCAAAAATAAAACAGAGAGTTCCCGTGTGCCCTTCACCCAGCCTTCCCCAACGATAACATCTTACATAACCATAGTGCGTTTTCAAAACTAGGGAATTGACATTGACATTGGTACACTGTCTTGGTTTTTATCATTTTTTACATTCACGTGTGTATGTATTACTATGAAATTTTATCACATGTATAGATTTGTAGATTTATGTAATTACCACCACAGTCAGGATACATAGTTGCCCCATAACCAGGAAGAAACTCCCTCACACTCCATCTTTGCAGTCAGACCCTCCAGCGGACCCTATTCCCTGGCAATGACTAATCTCTTCTCCATCACTATAATTTTATCATTGGAAGAGTGTTACATAGTAGAATCATGCAGTGTGTAACCTTTTGAGATTGGCTTTTTTCACTCAGCGGAAATAACAGCCTTGAGTTCCAGCCATGTTGTTGCACGTATCAATAGTTTATTCTTTTTTATAGCTTAGTAGTATTTAATCGTATACCTATATACAGTTTATCCAGTCCCAGTGGGAGTCATTGTAAGTCCTGCCCAGCAGACTTTCTGGGAGGGTGAGAGGAAATCAAATGATGACGTCTGAATGGAGAGGATTGCCAGGGAGCCCGGGGCAGAGGGGTTAGTGGCAGCTGGGAGGGAATGCTTCTCCTTTGTCCTGAGAATTAAAACTGGAGCAGTCCCCAGAGATGGGGATCTCCAAAGATCCCATGAAAAGTGCACAAGCAAGAGGCAGTTTTTTATAGCTTTGAAGCCTGGAGAGCGTGAAGTCGGCTTACGACGGTGCCAGTCACAAGCCAATTAAAGTATTTCCAGACGTAACCATTTACCTCTACACCATTGGTACTTTGACTTAGGATCCAAAACAGCAGCTGGTGAGTGGGGGAGGAAATGTGAAAAAGTAGTGGAAGAGAGAAGAAATGGCATATGAGACCCCCTTCCCCCCCGCCCCCGACACCTCTCACTGAACTGCTGGCTCTAGCTGGGAAGGGGGAGGAGAACGTTGGGATGAAACTGAATTGTTGGTTAATATAATGACCTGACACATTGAATTACTCTATTAAGACCATGTTTGTGACTTGATGTGACATCAGACTGTCATTACTTGGGAGTGACCAGAGTAGGCAGGGTCCTGCAATAGTTGTCGTCTGGAGTCAAGGACAAGCTCCTTTTTTCCTCCTACTGGCACTCCCCCTCAAATGGATAAATTTTTGGAGGGATGGTGGGAGAAAAACAAAGCATATTTTGATTATGTCCACCAGCAGTTACATAAATAGCTTGGAAATAAACATCCTTTATACATAAGCCTTTTTTTTGTTTTATAGTATACTTCGAGCAAATTCCTGGAAATGGGGTTAATAGGTTAAAGGGCATGGATATTTATTTTTATGATTCTCAAAACGTATTGCCAAGTTACTTTTCTAAAGGTTTGTACCAATTTACATTCCCACCAGATAATGTGTGGAAGTTAATGTCGTAAGATTGTTAGTATAATGGGGTTTAAATGCTACTTCATGTTTGGAATAATTTTTAAAGTGCTTTTGTAATGTGACACTTTTTGCATTAGGTATTTTATCAATCTCTTTAAACTTGACATTAATATCTTGAATGCAGAATATTGTTAAGGGTCTGATTTAATAAGTTGATTACTGGCTATTCACATTCAGCTTCCAGGGGGTTCCCTGGCATACTTAGAAGACCAAATCCTGTAGGATTTGTGGGTAAGAAAGAAAGGGAGAGGTAAAGGACAGATGATCAGTGAATATAAGAGACAGGTTCAGTGGCTATGAGTGAGAGGTAAACAAATGAAGCAAGGGACCAGGAGCAAGGAGATGGCCATGAGGTCAAGAGATGGTGTGGAAATGGACCTTGGGAGGCAAAGATTTTAGCACAGGCCTCAAACAAGGAAATATGCATTCCCCCCAACCCCAAAATATCAATGAATTCAAAATTTATTTTTTTAAAAAACCATAACATTTACTATCTTAACCATTTTAAGTATACAGTTCAGTAGTGTTAAGTATATTCACACTGATGTGAAATAGATTTGTAGAACCTTTTCATCTTGCAAAATGGACATTTTTACCCATTGAAGAACAACACCCTTTTCCTTTCTCTCCCCTGCCCCTGGTAGCCACCATTTATTTATTGTTTCTATGAGTTTGACTACTTTAGATACCTGATATAAGTGGAATCATACTATATTTGTCTTCTTTTGTGACTAGCTTATTTCACTTAGCATAGTGCCCTTGAGGTTCATCCATGTTGTATAGCACTTGACAGAATCTCCCTCCTTTTTAAGGCTGAATAATATTCCATTGTATGTATATACCATATTTTGTTCATTCATCTATCAATTGATATTTGGTTTTCTTCCATCTTTGGCTATTGTGAATAGTGTTAAAGCATGGGTGTGCAAATACCTCTTCAAGAACCTGATTTCAATTCTTTTTTTTAAAATTTCAATTCTTTTGAAAATATATCCAGATGTAGGTTGCTGGGTCACATGGTAGTTCTATTTTTAATTTTTTGAGGACCTGCCATAACTGTTTTTTATGGTGTTTTACATGTTTTTTACTGTTTACAATCCCACCAACAGTGCACAAGTGTTCCAATTTCTCCTCATTCTCACCAACACTTGTTATTTTCTGTTTTTTTTTTAATAGTAGCCATCCTAATGGGTGTGAGGTGGTATCTCTCTATGATTTTGACTTGCATTTCCCTTAAGATTAGTGATGTTAAGCATCTTTTCATATGCTTGTTGGCTGTTTGCATATCATCTTTGGAGAAATGTTTATTCAAGTCCTTTGCTCATTTTAAAATAAGGTTATTTGATTTTTTGTTGTTGAGTTGTAGGAGTTCTTTTTATATCCTGTATATTAACTCCTTATCAGATTCATGATTTGCAAACATTTTCTCTCATTTCATAGGTTGGCTTTTAACTCTATTGATTGTGTCTTTTCATGAACAAAATTTTAAAGTTAGATGTAATCCCATTTGTCTACTTTTGCTTTTGTTGCCTGTGCTTTTGCTGTCATATCCAAGAAATCATTGCCAAGTCCAATGTCATAAAGCTTTTCCCCTGTGTTTTCTTCTGGGAGTTTCACAGTTTTAGATTTTTAAGTCTTTAATCCATTTTTAGTTTTTGTGTATGCTGTAAGATAAGGTTCTAACTTCATTCTTTTCCTTTTGGATATCTAGTTTTCCCAACACCATTTGTTGAAGAGACTGTTCTTTCCCCTTTGATATTAGCAACCTTGTCAAAAATCATCAATTGTTATTATTTTTTAATCAATGGAAAAATAATAACAAGATCACGGAATTCTTCTTTTGTGACATATATTTGGGACATATAGTGACTATTTGAATGAGGTGGAGAGGTCCAAATAAAAAACATAAAAATGTGAATAAAACTTTGAGACTGTTGGATGGGGACCTTGTACCACCTTTTCTTAAGATGTCATCAGTGCCAACGGGCAGCAGTTGATTGATAAACTAATTAATTCACCAAATAAGTGATTATTGAGTGCCTACTATGCAGACACTAACCAGGCAAAGGGAATACAGGTGTATATAGGAGAGAAGTCCCTGCTATGTGTGTTTCTGTGTAGAATCTCATTTTCTGTTAGCAGCATCAACAAAAATGTGTGTGCTAGCCCTACCTCTGCAAGGAATTGGGAGAGGTAAAAGAGACTGTGAGATGCTGTCCATGCTCTGAAGGGCCCGTGTGAGCTTATTCTTACCGTGGCCCCAGATACCCTTCATGCCCACTGCTCTTTGCTAAGGGTTAATACTTGATGAGATGGACCCATTTTGTAGCTTGGAGGATGAAAGGGATGAGGGCTTAAAGGCTGGGGCTTACGTCCAGATGTCTGAAGGAGTCTGTGTTCCATCTGAAGCTGCTCTCTGTAGGGCTATTTCTCAGGGTCTCCCCAGACGTATCCCACTCTGGTTGAAACCAAAGGTTCATTTCAATAACCTAAGTGCTCCATTCAAGAAACACAGAAAATAGGGTAATGTCCCTTTTCTGTTCTACAGTTCAGTTTAGGATACCGCCACATTGAATTAGTTGTTGTGTCTCTTTAGTGTCCTCTAGTCTGTGACAGTTTCTCAATCTTTCTTTGTTTCTCATGACCTTGACAGTTTTGAGGAGAACTGGGCATGTATTTTGTAGAGTGTTGGGCCCAGTCACTTTAAAAAAATTTTTTTATTGGCGTATAGTTGATTTATAATGTTATAATCATTTTTAATGCATTATTTTGTGGTCTTCCTAGAGCCCAGAGTTAAAACACTTCTCGAGTTATTCATAAAGGTAGTTTTCTAGGTTGGATAGACCTGAATGGACCCTTGTAACTCATACAATAATTAAAAAAATTCCATTGCCCAGAAGGGAAAACTACAGGTATGAGTCACCCTGACACAGTCCAGCATTGACCAGGTTTTTATCTGTTTGGTTTTACATTATGGCCGATCTGTTAGTCAGGGTCTTGGAAGGAAAATCTAAGGTACACTCCTCCAGGATTTTGAAGACAATTTAATGAAGGGACTGTTAACCCAGGTGAGTCAGTGTCTTAGCTTGAGCTTCTATAAAAATATCATAGATTAAGTGGCTGAAAGTACAGATGTTTATTTCTCACAGTTCTGGAGGCTGGGAAGTCTAAGACCAGAGCCTTGGTGAGGGCTCTTTTCCTGGCTTGCAGATGACTGCCCTCTTTCTCCTCGCATGGAGGCAGATGAAAGCTCTGGTCTCCCTCTCTCTCTTTTTTTAAAAAATACTTATTTATTTATTTTGGTCGTGCCGGGTCTTAGTTGCGGCACATGGGATCTTCGTTGCGGCATGCAGTATCTTTTAGTTGCAGCTTGCAGACTTCTTAGTTGCGGCATGCAGACTCTTAGTTGCAGCGTGCATGTGGGATCTAGTTCCCTGACCAGGGATCAAACCCGGAACCCCTGCATTGGGAGCGTGGAGTCTTACCCACTGGACCACCAGGGAAGTCCCTCTGGTCTTTCTTTCTCTGCTTAAAAGGGCACTTATCCCACTATGGGGACCCCACCCTCATGACCTAATCTACACCTAATTACCTCCCAAATGTCCCACCTCCAAATACCATCACATTGTGGGTTAGAGCTTCAACATATGAAATTCGGTGGGGGGATAGAAGCAAGCAGCCCATAATAGGCGGGGATAAAAGGAACCAATAGGGGTGTTGAGGATCTCAGGGACTGACAGCAGAGGGAAGCTGTTCCACACCAAGGCCTGAAGGAGCAGGGGAGGAACTTGTATCATGGATCTCAGAGCTGCAGATGGCAGTTGTGAGTTGGGCAGGGGGCCCAGCAGGAGCTGTAGTAGTAGAGAGATGAAGACATTGCCAGAACACTGAGGCAGGGAGAGAGCAGGAAATATCCAACCTTCCATATCCTTTCCTCCAGTTCCCAGTTGTTGTCACCCTTTGGCCAAACCCAACCAGAAGCTAAGGTCAAAGGAGCCTGGACATTGCAGTCCTTCAGAATCAGCCCCTCCAGGCCACACAGAAGGGTAGGGAATGGAGGAGAGTGTGTGTAAATGGTGAATAACTAGCACAGATACTTAAAAGTGTACCTATGTTGACTCTTTATTTAGTAATGCAAACTTTCAGAGGGCAGAAACACGACCTTTTTGTAAACTTAGCCTTGTTAAAGCAATTGTATACATTTACTAGGGCTGCATGCATAACAAAGTATCACAAACTCAGTGGCTTAAAATAACAGACACAAATTCTAACAGTTCTGGAAGCTTGAAGTCTGAAATCAAGGTGTCATCAGGGCCACGCTCCCTCTGAAACCGGTAGGGGAGAATCCTTTGTTGGCTTTTCTAGCTTCTTGTGGTTACATTCCTTGGCTTGTAGATGCATCATTCTAGTTTTCTGTCTCCAGAGTCACATTGTCCTCTCCCTGTGTGTTTCTGCTTCCTCTTCTTCTAAGTAGACTAGCCATTTTGGGTTAAGGGCCACCCTACTCCAGTATGACCTCATCTTTTTTTTTTATATAGTTTATGATGAGCAAATCTTACTGTTTTCTTTGTTGGTTTTTTTAAAATTAATTTTTATTGGAGTATAGTTGCTTTACAATGTTGTGTTAGTTTCTGCTGTACAGCAAAGTGAATCAGTTACACGTATACGTATATCCCCTCTTTTTTGGATTTTCTTCCCATTTAGGTCACCACAGAGCACTGAGTAGAGTTCCCTGTGCTATATAGTAGGGTCTCATTAGTTATCTGTTTTATACATAGTAGTGTATATATGTCAATCCCAATCTCACAGTTAATCTCCCTCCACCCCCGGTATTCATAAGTTTGTTCTCTACATCTGTGTCTCTATTTCTGCTTTGCAAATAAGTTCATCTGTACCATTTTTCTAGATTCCACATATAAGCAATATTATACGATATCTGTTTTTCTCTTTGTGACTTACTTCACTCTGTATGACAGTCTCTGGGTCTCTCCATGTCTCTGCAAATGTCGCCATTTTGTTCCTTTTGATGGCTGAGTAATATTCCATTGTATGTATGTACCACTTCTTCTTTATCCACTCTTCTGTTGACGGACATTTAGGTTGCTTCCATGTCCTGGGTATTGTAAATAGTGCTGCAATGAACATTGGGGTGCATGTATCTTTTTGAATTATGGTTTTCTCTGGGTATATGCCCAGGAGTGGGATTGTTGGGTCATATGGTAGTTCTATGTTTAGTTTTTTGAGGAACCTCCAAGTATGACCTCATCTTAAATAAACTAGTTGCATCTTAAATGACTCTATTTCCAAACAAGGTCAAGTTCTGAAGTTGTGAATGGACATGAATTCAGGGGGACACCCCACTACACTTACTGAAATTCTTTTTTTTTTCAGTTGAGGAGAAGGAGGCAGAACAAATAACTTGTCCAGGTCACAGGAAGTGGTGGAGCTGAGTTTAGAAGCATATTTTTAACTATTAATTAGCCAAAATGTCTTCCTCCTTCCTATATGCCTGCCCTCTTGCCAGCCACCAACCCTGTACTTTCATTACTTATTTTCTCATTCAAGGACAACTTGGATGTTAGTTGACCTTAATTTCAGTGGACAAAAATGACTGGGTTTGTTGGCTATTGGGTGGAGGGATGTGTGGGGAAAAGAAAAATCTCTCAGCCTCCTTGAGATTTACTTTTCTTTTTGTTTGTAAAATGGCAAAAATGAAACCTATCTCATTTAGTGGTTGTGAGCATTAAATAAAACCATTGTGTGAGAAAGTACTTGGCAAAGTCTTCCAAAGCATGCATGCAACCCTGAGGAATTTTATAGACAAAATTTCAGAGAGTAAAGAGGACATTATTCATGCATGTTGTTAATTAATTTATATTCTTGAATTTCTGCATTGTTGACATGCCTTCAAGTCTTAGACAAATGAACAAGAAACAGAAATAGTGTAGCACAGATCTTCAGCATTGCCTATAAGTTTAGGTTGCTATTTAGCCTCTTTCAAACAGTAAGTAATTTACTTTCATCCTCTCTACTAGGCTATAGCAAAAGTTGATGTCATATCTCTTGCTGTTTACCAGCAAAATTACTTTGGTCATGTTGCTTAGCTTTATGATCTTGTGTTGTAAAGGTTAAAAGAAAACACACCCACACAGAGGAAGGAACACATACAAGCTCCTACTACAACTCCTGGTACATTAAAGGTGATCAGAAATTGAAAGTTTAAAAAAATTTTTATCACATTATTATTACTATTAATGTTATTAATATCATTGATATGCACAGGAACCGAGTTATAAATAGTTGGCTAATGAACTTATTTTTAACTTTTAAAAATTTGGAACTAATTTTAGACTTAAAGAAAAGTTACAAAAATAGTATAGAGAATTCCTATATATGCTTCACTAGCTTTCCCTAATGTTAACATCTTAACTAACCACAGTATGATGATCAAAACCAGGAAATTAAGATTGATATAATACGATTAACTGAATTACAGATCTTACTTGAAATTGCTTGTTTTCCTGTTTAACTTTCCAATTTCCTATAGCGATCCAGTGAATTTATGAGACGAGACTAGCTTAGTCTTCTCTAATGTAGATTTTTATTGTGTTTCATGATCTCAACACTTTTGAAAAGAACTTATCAGTTACTTTGTGGAATGTCCTTCAATTTGGGTTTGTCTGTGTTTTCTTTGATTAAACTGAGGTAATGCAGTTTCAGCAAGGATACCTCAGAAGTAATGTTACATCTTCTACCATGTACCATATCAGGAGGTACATGACGCCAATGTATTTTATAACTGGTGTTGCTAACCTTGACCTCTTGGTAAAGTGGTACTTGTCAGGTTTCTCCATTTTAAGTTACTGTTTTACCTTTTGTAGCTAACAAATACCTTGGGGAGATACTTTGAGACAACGAATATATCCTGTTTTTCGTACTTTTGCACACTCGTTCTAGCATCTATGGAGGATTCTTGCCAGCAGCAGTTACTAATGTGGTATTTGCTGACTGGAGATTTTCTACTTCCTTCATGCCTATGTTTCTTTTATTTATTTATTTATTTATTTATTTAGTGATACGTGGGCCTCTCACTGTTGTGGCCTCTCCCACTGCGGAGCACAGGCTTCGGACGCGCAGGCTCAGCAGCCATGGCTCACGGGCCCAGCCGCTCCGCAGCATGTGGGATCTTCCTGGACCGGGGCATGAACCCTCGTCCCCTGCATTGGCAGGCAGACTCTCAACCACTGCGCCACCAGGGAAGCCCCATGCCTATGTTTATTAATTGGAATTCCTCTCTAGGGAAGAGTTGTTCCTTCTCCCCCACTAATTTATATTAGAATGAGCTTATACACATTTTATTTTATGGGTTATAATCTAATACTATCATTATTAATTTTGTTGCTCAAATTGTTCCAACTTTGGCCACTAGGAACATAATCAGGTTGACTCCCATATCCTTTCAACATGCTCTATCATTTGTTTGTACCTTCTTACGTTATGGCACTTCCTTCTTTTTCTAAGCTCATCTTGCATTTTCCTTGCTCCAACCCTGTGATCAACCTTTTTTCCGAAAAGCACTAGTTCCTTCTGTTGGAGAATGGATTTAGAAACCACGATCTTGGTGGTGGGTGTGCTCATTGCTACTAGGGTGTCATTGTTTCTAGGTCCTCTCAGTGGACAGAGCTAGGAAATATGTGTATGTATACTAAACACACACACATCTACATTTATTTCAGTATGAATCTGTATAAATATGAAAAGCTTTAATGAATATTTTCATTCTAAAGTAAATGCATGAGTATGTGCAAGGTACGCTTCAATTCGTCTCCCCCAAATAAGGAGAACATTACAGTATTGCTTGTTTACTTGAAATAAACAGTCAGTAGTACTTGTTTACTTTCAGTTTTGATTTTTTTTTTGCTGTTCTTGGGCCTCTCACCACTGCGACCTCTCCCGTTGCGGAGCACAGGCTCCGGACGCGCAGGCTCAGCGGCCATGGCTCACGGGCCCAGCTGCTCCGCGGCACGTGGGATCCTCCCGGACCGGGGCACGAACCCACGCCCTCTGCATCGGCAGGCGGACTCTCAACCACGGCGCCACCAGGGAAACCCTACTTTCAGTTTTACGTTATGATTCACATAGCTGAGGTTATTAGAGAAGAGACCTAACCTCAGAGAATTCTGAAAACAGAAAAAAAAAATCATAGAGGTATCCAATTCATGTTTCCTAAACTGGTATTCCATGGGGTACTGTTTTGGGAGGTGTTAGTAGGCTCATCAGGATAAAAGGGCTCTGTGGTCCAGTGAATTTGGGAAACTTGTCACGGTAGATCCCCCCCCACACTTGTGTAACACTGCTCAGGGATGATTAAAGGAGTTTTTTAAAAAAATATGTTTTCCAGAAAAATTATATTTTATAAACAAAATATCAGAGAAACTTTATAGGAGCAGAAGATATAAAAGAAGAAGAAAACGTCAAATTTATATGCAATTTTTGTTGTATAAATTTATTTGGGACTTAATGTTGGTCTGCACAATAACATGAAATTTTTAAAGTAAGTGTGACCACATTCCTTATTAAGAGAAGCTGCTATAAGGTATGTCTTCAGATGGCTTTTAAAATCTATGGGGAAAATTACATTTGCTTCAACAGGGGCAGATATATTCTTTAGAAAAAAGGTGTTCTCTACTCCTGCTTATCGAAATACAGCTCAACAGAACTTATGGAAAAACTAACAACAAAGACAAAATATCCCGTTTCAAAGTAGTCATTTTGCGGGTGAAGGTAGAAACCTACAATCTTTCCCCCCAAGAACGTTTCATATTTAAACCTTCTATTTTTAACCTGATGGTGGGATTCATGGCTAATGCTTATGAGATCTGCGTCTAGACAGTTGAGAAAAACAGGAAATGAGTTACATTGTTGTAGCTTAAGATAATTTAACCTTTTGTCTTCTAGCTCCAAGCTGTGCCTGCTTTAAAAAAAAAAAAGAACATTCCTTCTCTCCTGAGAATTTCAGGGCATTTAGGGAGCTATAATAATCCAAGGCCTCTTCAGGGAGCAGAGATAGCTATTTTGGTGGAAAAGGAAATAAGAACATGGGTTTACTGGGCTTGGCCTATGAAACGAACACAGCCATTTGGAGGAACACGTTGCTCTCTTCTGAATTCTGAGTGTGTGCTCACAGCTGTCTCGGGTGGTGTGCTTCGAAAGGGCAGGAACTCAGCCTGGCTAACGCAGTCTCCCTGTGTGCTGGTCGCATCGTGTGATGCTGTAGGGCATACAGTGTCCCCCAGAAGAGCAAGTTAAGAAGCAGCAGCTGGCATCTATAGAATGCTTTCTATGTGCCAGGCTCTGAACTAAGCACATTCACATACATGATCTCACTTAATTCTCTCAACGACCCTAACAAGATGTGGCTATTACTATTACCCCCATTTTACCCATGAAGCAATGGAAGCACAGAGAAGTTAAGGAACTTTGCAAGAGTAGCAAACCTGGCATTTGAACCCAAATCAATATAATTCTAGAACCTATGTTCTTAGTTGGTATGCTATACCGTAGTAGGGCTGTTTTGAAGATTAAATGAGATGATGTATGTAATAAACTTATCACGGTTTCTGGCCCATAATAGGCATCGTAACTGATTCCTGCTGTTACTTACACGTGTAAGTAAAATAATAGTATTCTTCATTACCAGTAGATGATGACAGGGGGCTTCCCTGGTGGCCCAGTGGTTAAGACTCCATGCTCCCAATGCAGCGGCCCGTGTTCGATCCCTGGTCGGGGAACTAAGATCACGCGTGCCCCATGGCGCGGCCAGAAAAACAACAGCCGCGACAACAACAAAACAACAGGGCTCGCTGCCCTGAGAGGCAGGAACCAGGGCCTCGTGGCCACGAGCCCACCTGTCAGCTCGGAGCTCTTCAATGGACGCAACGTAACATAGCTCGATGCTGGTGAAGATGAGCACTCTGCTCTGTGGCCATTAAGTCCGCAGGTGCGCACTGGTTGATAGCAGAGGAGAGGCACCAAGTTACACGTGACCTTAAAGCAGCAGGATGGTGGGAATTAAGTGAGAGAGATGCCATCTACAAAGAGTTCTCTTGGGCCTCCCTGCTGGCGCAGTGGTTGAGAGTCCGCCTGCCGACGCAGGGGACACGGGTTCGTGCCCCGGTCCGGGAAGATCCCACATGCCGCGGAGCGGCTGGGCCCATGAGCCATGGCCGCTGAGCCTGCGCGTCCGGAGCCTGTGCTCCGCAACGGGAGAGGCCACAACAGTGAGAGGCCCGCGTACCGCAAAAAAAAGAAAGTAAAAAAAAAAGTTCTCTTTCAAAAAGTTTAATCAGGGAACACAGCACTTATCTCCTTATGGTGGTCATCGAGTCACACAGTGGGTCACACACATCCCTGGTCCACCCCCTTCCTCCCATGTGAGGAAGCCAAGTCTGAGAAGGAGAAGGAACCATCCAAGGCATTTGGCTTTATGTCCTGAGTTGCCCTACAGAGAAGATGAATCATCACATGGAGTGGTTCAATGTGTACAACAAGGTCCAGGTAATTCTCACATCACATGACTGTGGTGGACTGACCAAAAGAGATGTGAAACTGGCCAAGTTTTTATTGAAAAAGGCAGCTGCTTCTGTGTGATTTCTTCCAAAACACATGTAAAATCTTATATACACATCTAGCTCCAATGTATTTTGAAGGCAGTTTACGTGAACAAAGTAAGCTGTAAATTTAGTTCACCTTTTGAGCTATCTATCACATTTTGTAAAATCAGTGCTTAAATAAAAATTATTTAAACTTGAAAAAAAAAACCCAACAAAAAACAAGTAGATGATGACACTCACTCTTGTCCTTGTAAGATACACAGTGCATAGTGCTTCTAAGTAGCTGTTGAATCGAGTGAATTGAATAGTGATGGTAAGGATTTTTATTTAATGTATTTATTACCTGCAACATTATAGTGGGGCTGGAGATACAATGATGGCATCAGCTGGTCAGGTTAGAGAGTTCGTAAACAAGTAAAGGAAACTGGCTCACACAGCAATAAAGTCTACAATTTTGGCTTTATTAACCATTGCTTCTTAGAGTCTAAGAAATGGCCGTGTACCACACACAACAAATATTACATTAAGGGTCTCTGCTTTGTCACACTCAGAGATGTTAGGGATACAGTATTAGGTAAGACATAATCCTTGTGCTCATGGATTTACAATCTAGTAGAGAATACATGAGAAAAGAAACAGGGACTTCCCCGGTGGTCCAGTGGTTAAGACTCCACACTCCCAATGCAGGGGGCCTGGGTTCAATCTCTGGTCAGGGAACTAGATCCCGCATGCCGCAACTAAAGAGCCTGCATGCCAGAACGAAGATCCCACACGTGACAATGGAGATCCTGCGTGCTGCAACTAAGACCCGGCCCAGCTAGATAAATAAATATTTTTAAAAAGACAAGCAAGTGAAATCATTACAAATTGTAATAGGCTCCACCAAGGAAATAATCGAAGGGTTGAAATATAGAATAATGGAGTTGGGGTGGGGGAGGAAGGTCAGACCCTACTTCGCATGGGGAACTAAAGGAAGGCTTCCTTGAGTAGGTGCCATTTAAGCCCTGATGATAAGAAAGAGCCTAGGAAGAAGAAACAATACAAAGGCTTTGCGGTGGGGAAATAACTTGACAAGTTCAAGGGCTTGACAGAGAGTGAGTGTGGCTGGAGTATAACAAGGAGAGTGGGGTGAGGTGAGGCTAGAAAGATAGGCGGGACAGATCACGGAGGGCCTTACCAGCCCTTGGTAAGAAGTTAGGTTTTATTCTAAGTGAGGTGGAAACCCACCAAAGGGTGCTAAATAGACAAGTGACATGATCTGATTTGCTGCTGTGTGGAGAATGAGCTAGACAGGATCAGAGTGCCGTTGGGACCAGGCATCCCTTTTAGGGTGGAGGATGGACACTCAGAGACAGAAAAGGAAGTGCGACGGTGGAAGCAGAGGTCAGGGAGATGTGGGGCTAAGAGCCTAGGAAAGCAGGCAGCCTCTGGACACTGGAAAAGGCAAAGGAGTGGATTCTCCCTTAGAGCCTCCAGGAGGGACCAGTGCTGCCAACCCATTCTAGACTTGGGACCTACAGAACCGTAAAATAATACATTTGTGTTGCTTTACACCTCTAGGGTTGTGGTAATTAGTTACAACAATGAGGTGTTGGCAGGAATAAATAATCTGCCTTCCACCCTGCCTCCGCCTCCCGATCTCTGTCTTCCTTCCATTGGCCGGATCTAAGTAGAAGCCACAGGCGAGGGATCCACAGATGCTGTTCGCTCGGGTCAGCCTTTCAGGTGACAAAGAAGATGGAGAGGAGTGGGGAGTGGATCTGGAGCAGCCAATGGAAAATATCCAGCCCAGTGCAGGTTGTCAGGCTGAGGGGTTTGCTCCTGATCTGGAGTTTATAATAAAGTAGGACGTCTGGCATGCTGCCCTTGCTTATCTCAGCCCTCTCTTTTGTGAGTTCTCTCTGGCGTAGCCTTCGAAAACTTCTTTGGTTTTGCCTCATATCTTTATAGTGCAGATAAATGATGTCAATTCACCTGTTTCTAATATCTGATTCACCCCTCAGTGGGATGCCGCAAGTTTCCAAAGCAAATGATGTGAATTAAAAGTTAGTCCAGGGCTTCCCTGGTGGCGCAGTGGTTAAGAATCCGCCTGCCAATGCAGGGGACACGGGTTTGAGCCCTGGTCCGGGAAGATCCCACATGCCGCGGAGCAACTAAGCCCATGCACCACAACTACTGAGCCTGTGCTCTAGAGACCATGAGCCACAACTACGGAGCCCACGTGCCACAACTACTGAAGCCTGTGCGCCTAGAGCCCGTGCTCTGCAACGAGAAGCCACCGCAATGAGAAGCCTGTGCACCCCAAGGAAGAGTAGCCCCTGCTCGCCACAGCTAGAGAAAGCCCATGCGCAGCAACGAAGACCCAACGTAGCCAAAAATAAATAAATAAATGAATAATAAATAAATTTATTTATTTTTTTTAAAAAAGAGTGAAAGTCCCCTTTCACTGCTCTCTTCTTGGTCCATCGAAATCACGCTCCCCCATCCCCGTTCCCCCCATTCCGAGGTAGCCATTGTTAATAGTCTGGGTGATGCATTACAAATTTTATTATGTATGTTTTCAAACCTACTGCTATGGGCTGAATTGTGTCCCCACCTTTAAATTCACATGTTGAAGCCCTAACCCCCAACATGACTGTATTCGGAGATAGGGTCTTTAGGAGGAAACTAAGATTAAATGAGGTCAAGTGTCTGTCATCCGAGGCCACAGTGAGAAGATGGGTGTCTGCAAGTCTGGAAGAGAACACTCACCAGAAACTGGACCCTACCAGACCTTGATCTCGGACCTTCCAGGCTCTGGAAATGTGAAAAAATTAATTTTTGTTGTTAAAGACTGTGTTATTTTGTTATGGCAGCCTGAGACTAAGACACCTACCTAAAATCAGAAGAAGTGGCAAAAAGAATCTTCATTTACCTATTATTCAGATTCGACAATTATCTGTTGAATGATTATAAACAGGGAAGGGCTATGATTAGATAATGTGTTCTACAAAGATCTCTTGGGTAGCAAAGTAGTTATGTTGGAGGGGTTCAGGCTGGAGATGGGGAGACAAGTTAAGCACCTCTTGTAAATTTCCAGGCAAGCGATGCTGAGGGTCTTAGTCAGGGGGAAGGCAGTGCAGAAGGAGAGGGGCTGACCAGGGAGAGATTTAAAAGTAGACTTGATGGGCTACATGTGTTTCAATCATGAGTCTGTGTTTCATTATATCTAAGATGCCGTGGGTTGTAAGATGCAGCCTGAGTTCAAAGATATGAAAAATGAAAAGAATGTTAATCTTAGGATTGATGAAATGCAGTAGAATTGAAAGCTGGGACCATCAACCCCCCATGGGAACAGTGAACACGAGCTCACAATTTAGTGTGTAAAAGAGAAACAAGAGGGCTTCCCTGGTGGCGCAGTGGTTGAGAGTCCGCCTGCCAATGCACGGGACTCAGGTTCTTGCCCCGGTCCGGGAAGATGCAACATGCGGAGTGGCTGGGCCCGTGAGCCATGGCCGCTGAGCCTGCGCATTTGGAGCCTGTGCTCCGCAACGGGAGAGGCCACAACAGTAAGAGGCCCACGTACTGCAAAAAAAAAAAAAAAAAGAGAGAGAAACAAGATTTCGATATCTGGAATCCTGATGCATAGTGTGGATTAATGAACTTTTTTTTTTGATACTTCTCAAGTTGAACTCTTTTTCTTGCTGTTCTTGATTAAAGAACATGTTTGAGGGGTGGGTTTTGTGGCTAGGAACTTTATAGGAGCCTCTCAGTTTTAACAAAATGCTACCCAGATGAGATGATATCATTTACAATGCTACAGCCATGCTCAGTTTTGGGGCAGCCAAATTCTGTTTATTTAATAAAGAAGGATGTTTTGAATGGTGGTGCTATTTCATGGATCTTTTCATGGAGCTTTCTTAGGCTTCCAGACAGAGTTTGGATCCCACAGGCAGATGGAGCTATAACCCATGTTTTCTCTCCCCAGTGACAGGCCTGCAAGCCTGTAATTACACAGTACCGGCATCTCTTGTTTTTGGAGCTGGGATGGTTATATAAACATGGAGAGCAAGCCTAGCTTGTCCAGGCTGCATTTTGAGGACCTGAAATTCCCCTTCGGAGGGCTTGGCACCCAAATCACAACAGGCACCTGGCCGAGGGGCAGCATGCAGCTTTCTGCAGTGGAGCCAGAGGCCGTGTTGACAGATCAGCATGCCAGGAGGGGCCCCAGCCATATCGACCCGCGAACTCATGTCTGCGTGCACAGGACCCCATGATAATTTTTGCCTTTTCAAATTTAAAATTGGATTAAAAATTTGTGCGAATGTTTTTAAAGAGTCCAGAGCCAGACTTTTTTCATTGCAAGTTATTTTAGGACTACATTTTATCGGTTGCTGTTTTGGAAAAAGTACTTTCGCCTTTGCATTCTTGGAAGTGCCCAGCAAAATCGGCCAGTCTTAACTCCTATGTTACACAGTGAGTGTGGGTTCTGAATTTAGACAGCCTAAGTTTGAATTCCAGTTCCACTGTGTGTCCTTGGGCAAGCTGCTCATCCTCCTTTGCCTCAGTTCTCTCTATAAAATGGGAATAATAAGTAGTACCTGTTTCATAGAATTGTTGAGATTAATCAACCATTTAGCACGCTTAGAACCGTGCCTTGCTATTCAGTATAAACGTAGCAATAATAACTACAGTATTGACTACTAACAAGTGTTCAACTTACCCTGTGCCAGGCCCTTTTCTACATACAATAGCTCATTTAATGCAACCAACCATCCTATGAGGTAGGTGCCGTCACTGTTCCTGTTTTATAGATGAGGAAATTGAAACACAGAAAAGTCTATTCAATATAAATATTCTTGTGCCTCTGCGGAACCTCATGTATACCTGGTTGTAGAATATTAAAATTATTGGTTTGTATGCCGGCTCTCCCCCATAAGTATGTGGGCTCCTCAAATACGATGACTCTAGCTGTCTTTTTTGACGCAATAGACCTAGTACCAGGCATACGGTAGGCGATAATATTGAATACATTGGAAGTAGCTTAATGGGAAGTGTCACTTTGGGGCATCAACATGAAAATACATATTTTTTCAGTATTGGCTCCCAACTGTTTTATATGGCTCTTTTTGAGGCTTCATGGGAACAGCTTTCTTGATGACCTTTAGGCCAAATTCTGCAGCTTTTCAGTTCCTGCTGGTTATTAGCAGTTTCAGTCCAGTCCTGAGCCTCAGCCTGGTTTCTGTGATAACAGCTCTCTCAGACTCCCTCTGTAGCTCCCATCCCCTCCCCGCCCCGCCAGTGTAGGGGAGGCTGTGGCTGCAGTGGCTGCTTGTTTCCTTGTGGCTGTTTCTCCTCCTGGAGCTTAGGTGGGGGGTAGGAGGGTGGCAATGGGGAGTAGGCAGAGATTTCGCCTTACTTAGCAGCCCAAGACGAGATTTCCATCCTCTCTACACCGGTGGGTGCTGTATCTCCAGCTGATTTGCAGCCGGTCCTCTCTGGGGCAGGTGCCCAAAGCTGGGGCTCCCGTGGCGTGTGAGAGCCAGTCCTTTGGAATTCCATTTGGGAGTCTGTCGCCCCACACTTCCCGGCGCGGAGAGCTGCCTCCTGTGCAACCTCTTGCCCTGACCCTGCTTCAGTCCCCGCCCCCTCAGTGGCCGCTGCAGGCACTGACGTGGGAGACACCCTCTTAACGAGACGCAGAGGAGATGGCTCAAGCCCAGCTACCTTTGTAGTGTCCACTCCACCCAGGGGAAACTTGCACACCCTAGTATGGTGCTGGGGACATGGCAAGGTGCCTCGCTGCCCTTTCATCTCCCAGGCCAGTGTCCTCTCCAAGTCTCTCTTCCCCTGCCCAGTTAACAGTGGCAGGCCTGTTGCCCAAGCAGCCATCTGTAGGGGAATGAAATGCCAGTCTTGCAGATCACTGGAACTCCTGGGCTTTATGAATGATTCTCCTGGAGTCCCTGCTGTGATGCAGGGGAGGGGTAGGCTCTTTCCATGAACACTGTCTTCCCTTCTCTTCACTCCTTCTATTACACTGATTCAGAGAATGGAGGGAGTCGAGTTGATTTTGGCCTCTCCATAAGCCCTTCAGGTTGGTGGCTGGCTCCAGCTCTTGAACTTAGAATGTCAGGATACTTGGCACCATTTGTCCTCTTCACTGGGTTTTATCCCAAGTTCTGGGACTTCATTGCAGGATTGTTCACAATAGCCAAGACACGGAAGCAGACTAAGTGTCCATCAACATATGAATGGATAAAGAATATGTGATATATAAATATATACATATATAATATATATATTACATATGAAATATACATTTTAATATAATATATTTAAAAATATGTAATGGAATATTATTCAGCCACGAAAAAGAAGGAAATCTTGCCATTGGTGACAACATGGATGGACCTTGAGGGCATTATGCTAAGTAAAATAAGTAGACAGAGAAAGACAAATGCTATATGATCTCACTTATGTGGAATCTAAAAAAGCCAAACTCGTAGAAACAGACAGGGGCTGGGAGGTGGAGGAAATGGGGAGCTGTTGGTCAAAGGGTACAAACTTTCAGTTATAAGATGAATAAGTTCTGGGGATCTAATGTACAGCCTGGTGACTGTAGTTAACAATGTATTATATACTTGAAAGTTGCTCGGAGAGTAGATCTTAAATGCTTTCACCACAGACACCAAAAAATGGTAATTAAGTGAGATGATTAACTTAATTGTGGTATCATTTAGCAATATATGTGTGTATCAATTCATCATGTTGTTTTACCTTAACCTTACATGATGTTATATGTTAATTATATCTCAAAAAAGCTGGGAAAAACCAAAACAAAAGTAGGGGCATTTCCAACTTAAAACAAATCTTCCAGGGATAATATAGGAGACACAACACTTTATGTCATAAGTGATTCTGTGAAATAGACCACAAAGTTTAATGTGTTTCTTTAATGTATGTCCCTTCACACCTGTACCTATGACTCTGTGAATTGTGTTCAGAAATTAAAGAGTGACTAGAGTTTTTTCCTCAATTATATGCCCAGGCAACTGCTCTTTGAGTTAAGGAATGTGGCCCCTGTGAGAAGTACTTGAAAAAAACAGTTGTCCCCTGAACTAGGAAGTGAGGTAACCTGTGATAGTTAAACTAGTTAAAATTAACTCATAGTGGGAAAAAAAAAAACCCACAACAAAGTTCTGGGACAAGAGATACTCACTCAACATCCTGTTACTATAATTAGCAAATTACAGAGTAGGGTCCTGTTTTCAGCAGATAATTAGCATTTCTAACCCTTAGTTGTCTCATCGGTAAATGGGGGGATACGCCTTAGGAAGGTGGTAGAAGCGGGACCAGATCACATCTTGAGATCTCTGTTAGGTTTAATGTCCTTAAATCCGTGAAGTTCATGCTTTTAGGGTTGCCTGAATTCAGGGTTTCTCCCGTCTCTGTTTTTTTCAAGTTAAAATTATATTAATTAGGCACAAAAAATAATGAAATATTGCCATTTGCAACAACATGGATGAACCTAGAGATTATCATACTAAGTGAAGTAAGTCAGAAAGGGAAAGACAAATATCATATAATATCACTTTTGATAATACAACTGAACTTATTTACAAAACAGAAACAGACTCACAGACATAGAAAATAAGTTTATGGTTACCAAAGAAGAAGCAATGGGGAAGTATAAATTAGGAGTATGGTATTAACAGATGCACACCACTATACATAAAATAGATAAACCACAAGGATTTACTGTACAGCACAGGGAACTATATATTCAATATCTTGTAATAGCCTATAATAGAAAAGAACCTGAAAAAGAATATATATATATATATTTATATGCATAACTGAATCACTTTGCTATACATCTGAAACTAACACAATATTGTAAATCAATTATAGTTCAAAAAAAATTGCACTCATGTCGAAGCACTTCAGAGTTGTGAAATGCCCGACCTAGAAAGAGGGGCGCATGCATCCTAACTGGGAGAGGGGAAGAGGGGGCTGTGTTCGTACATAGGAGGGAAACGGATGCAGCGCTGTGCTCTGTATATAATCTCTTCCCGTCTACTAGGGGCAGGGCTATGAACACAAGCCACGAAGTCTTTCAGTTATTTGCTGGCAAGTCTTCCTCTAAAAGAAAGACCATTTGGATGGCAAGGCTAATGAGGGTTTAGCCTGGAGACCCCGGGGCACCTGGTGCAGGAAATACGTATTTCACAAAGACTCTTCACAAGATATCGTACTAGATGCTGTGTGGGAAAGACAGCTGTAGAGTCATAAAAGGACACCAGGTTTAGGATCAGATCTGAGCTTAAAACCTACCTCTGTGGTTTAGTAACTGTGTGTCGAGAGTGTGTGATAGTAAATGTTTAAAAATCAGCTCTCTCTCAGAAAAAAAAAAAGCTCTGATTTGTAGCTCTTGCTGATTTCTGAGGTATAAATATCCCCACTATGGCTGATTTTAAGTTACCAACATGCCACTGAATGTGAGGTTGGAAAAAGATGAATCCATTCAGCTCAGCTCTCATGAGCCAGCTTCAGCCTGCCGCACTGTGTGATACTGAACACATCATATAATTTCTCTGAGCATCCCAGTTTCCACATTTGTAAAGTGAGGATAATACTTGTATCTACCTTACAGGGTTGCTATGGCAGTTAAAAATGTATTTGAGAGCATTTGGGAAAGAGTAGGATTCAGTTTATTATTGATGTTGCATCTGGGCTTCCTTTATTTCTTATTACCTTGGAGTTTATAAAATTTAAAGGACTTTCACCCAAGAAAAATTCTAACTGATGGAGAAGTGTATATGTGCCTGTTGTGGGAGTTGGGAGGGGATGGAGAGAGTGTTGAAGAAAAAAAAACAAGAAATAAAACAAAAAGACAAAATAACAGTTTCCTCTGAACTATTATATGATTTCCTAAAATGACAAAAGCCTATATGAGCTAAAAGGGACCTAGAGACTAGCTAATCCAACCCACCTGCCTGTTAAAGATGAGGAAACTGAGTCAGAGAACAGAAGTGACTTCCCTGAGGTTCAGCCCTGCTGTGACAGCCCTGAGTAGAAGCTGAGTCTGCTGGCCGGCTGTCCGGGGCTCATCTTGTGAGCCCACGTCTTTTCAGCCTGCATTTGTTGGCTTGAGCAAACAGTGATGGGAATCTAAGGCCTCCATTCACACTGGTCAGGAAAAGTGATTTGGCTTATTCATCAGAATAGCTCATAAACCAGTGGTCTCCAAAGTGAGGTGCTGGAAGGAAAAAAAAAAGAAAACTTTCATTGATTTCTTTATTAAAGAGTAAGAAGTAAAGAAATTATCTATGAGGCTTCTGGCAGGAAATAATCTTGTGTAGTTCCATTGAAGGGACTACTCAGACAGGTGTGGGTGGAGTTAAGGGAAAACAAAAGATGCTGAGGCCCCCAGAGATGAGCAACAAGGAAAATTACTTCTCCCAGGTTTGGGGAGGAGCCTCATGATGGCTGGAGCCGTAAGGAGGGTTTATGTGGAGGAGGGCTGCAGCTTCTGCCAGAGACCAGGGGGGCCAGTCAGGAGGGAGCAGGCAAGAAGAACCCTGAACTCTTTCTCTTTCTGCTCTGGTCTCTGCCAGCACCTCCCATTGGACAAACCCAACCAGATGCCAACTGGCAAGAGAGTCTGGGCGACGCAGCCCTTTGTGGTCAGCCTTCTAGGGCATTGAGCTAGGCAGAGGAGCGGAGAATGGATCTTCGGGGACAAGCAGAGAACAACCAGCGCAAAAGCTTTACAAATGTTTAATGTCTGGATTGACAGTGGCCCTTTCTGTCCATCTATCAGATGTCAGTCAGTACCCAAGGCACCTTGGCCTCAGTGGCGAGCGGAGGCCAGTGGTACCCAAGGTTGATCGTTTGTTTTCAGTGTACTGTGACATATTGTAACTTCTGTATGCCTGACTAAATGGATTTATGGATTACAGTATCTAGTTTTAAATAAACAAAATCTCACAAAGTGGACAAATGCTTTAAGAAGTTTCCTAGTTTCTCGCAAAGAAACAGCAGAATGACGATACTACTATTGCAGATGCAAAGGAACAGAAAAATGTGAGCACTAATATGGCTCTTCACTGGCTGCATTAGCTTAATGATAAGCTAATGAGATCTGACTAAAAATTGGCCAAAAAGTTCATAATGATCACAACTATTTGAAATATCGGTTTACGTCCATTATTACTAATGATGACTGTCCTCCTATGTGTGCATTATGCTTTGAAATATTAGTTAATGATAGTAGTGCCTGCCAATACTTCATAGATAGATAAATAAATACACGTATATTGGGTTTATGCTTAAAAAATGTTTATTGATGGGATGGTTGGAGACCACTGGTTTTAAACAATAAGCAAAGGCTAGAATTGTGGGGGGTCCTTGATTTAGTTATTATGTTTCTCTTTAGAGACAGTGAAGGCTACATGGTTTTTCTGCCTAGAGCACATAATGCAAAAAAAAAAAAGTGGGCTTGTGAATAATAACAAATGTTTATGTAAAGCTTATTATGTGTTAAGCACTGCTCTAACCACACAAAAGGTATTAATCATGTAAAATGCAGCAACTCAATTACTCCTCACAACAATTCCATGATGTAGGTACTGTCATTATCCCCATTTTACAGATAAGGGGACTGAGGCAGGTCAAGGTTTAGTACAGTGTCTGGTACAGCCAGGAAGAGGCAGGGCAGGGTTCAAACTCAGGCAGGTTGGCTTCAGATTCTTTGCTCACTATGCCTTGCTGCCTCTCTGAAGGTAGTAGGGGCTCCTTGGAGTAATTTTGAAATTAAGAAAAAACGAAATTGCAAAGTAAAATTAAAACAATTGAATACAAGTTTAAAAAGTACTAAGAAAGGGGAGTCACTCAAGTACTCTTATGTGGGTTAAGAGTGACTGTTTCCTTGCACTCTTTGGCATCTGCCAAATGTTATTTCTCAGGATGTGGTAGCTGGCTAACTGCCTCTTGTAGCCACTAGATTCCGCTCTCCCTCTGTTTTTTCTCCCTTGCCCTCTGAAGCCTTCCTCTAGACTTTCCTTGCCTTTGTTCTCTTTCTAGGAGCTTGTATCTATTAGTCAGGGTTCTCCAGAGGCATAGAACCAATAGGATGTCTCTCTCTCTCTCTCTCTCTCTCTCCATCTCTGTAGAGATATATATAGTACCCCCTTCCCCAGATATAGATATATAGATGTTGCAGGAAGGGACCCCTTCCAGGGCCCGAGAGCGGGCTCTTGTCTAACACTCGGAAATGAATTGTCCGAGGAGACACATGTGCTGACAAAGCAAGAGACTGTATTGGGAAGGGGCGCCCAGGCGGAGAGCAGGAGGGTCAGGGAACCCAGGAGAACTGCTCTGCCGTGGCTCACAGTCTCGGGTTTTATGGGAATGGGGTTAGTTTCCAGGTTGTCTCTGGCCAGTCATTTTGACTCAGGGTCCTTCCTGGTGGTGCTTGCATCACTCAGCCAAGATGGATTCCAGCAAGGAGGATTCTGGGAGGTTGGTAGGACATGTGGACTGGCGTCTCCTGTCTCCTTGAGACCTTTCCTGAATTCTTCCGGTTGATGGTAGCTTGTTAGTTCTGCATTCCTTACCAGGACCTCCTGTTGTAAGATGACTCATGCAAGTGGCTACTATCTTGCCTGGCCAGGGCGGGCAGCTTCGGTCCGTGTTTCCCCTAACATAGAGATAGATTTTATTCTTTAAAATAAAATATTTTGTTCTTTAAAATCTGCCTATCTATAGAATTTAGTTATTTTAAGGAATTGGCTCATGCAGTCGTGGTGGCGTTGGCAAGTCCACAATATGCAGGGCAGGCCGGCAGGCTGGAGACCGAGAGAAGAGCTGATGCTGCAGTTTCGAGTCTGGAGGCAGGATTCCTTCCTTGGGGGCGGCGGACGCAGGCTTTTCCTCTTGAGGCCTTCAACTGATTGGATGAGGCCCATCCACATGGTGGAGGGTCATTTTCTTTATTCAGGGTCTACTGATTTAAATGTTAATCACGGGCTTCCCTGGTGGCGCAGTGGTTGAGAGTCCGCCTGCCGATGCAAGGGACGCGGGTTCGTGCCCCGGTCCGGGAAGATCCCACGTGCCGCGGAGCAGCTGGGCCCGTGAGCCATGGCCGCTGAGCCTGTGCGTCCGGAGCCTGTGCTGCGCAACGGAAGAGGCCACAACAGGGAGAGGCCCGCGTACCACCAAAATAAATAAATAAATAAATAAATAAATAAATAAATAAATGTTAATCACGTCTAAAAATTACCTTCACAGCAATATCTAGATTGGTGTTTGACCAAACAAATGAGCACCATGGCCTTGCCAGGTTGACACATAAAATCCCCACTACAGGGCTCCTTGAAGAGATCTGGGGTTCATTTGGGCTTCTGTTAGTTTTCTAGAACACTGGTGAGGCTCAGGCACTGGGACCGTAGGGAATACAGAGAGCTTTAGTTCTCTCCAAAAGGGAAATCTGCCCAGACTTCAGTGTTCTGTTTTTTGTTTTCAAGAAACCATTTGAAGCCACCAAATGGGCTTGGGTGGTAAGTCTTGGTCTCTGGTTCTTAAGCCACAGCCCCTGGCTCCCAGATTTCAAAGGAGGAGCCCCTGTTGATACTGATTCAGGAAGAGCATATAGTAGGCTTGTGTCTGATGCTGCACTGTTCTCTTTCTCAGAAGCACGAACTCAGTTCTTCCTCTCTGAATTCCTCTGGTACTTTGTCCCTCACTAGGGCACTCGGAACTTTGGATCGTATGTTGTGGTTGACGTCCACTCTCTTGCCCGCCTGGGGACCAGGTCGATAAAGTTCTTTGAGAGCAAGTGCTGAATGGCTTCTGAATGGCTGTTCTGGTGCCCAGGACATTGCTGCTTCATACACATGGCTTAAACATTGGCGAGAATTTGAAATGCTGCTTCTCTCTGATGCTTCTTGGGTACAAACATGATTGGCGTCAGCCTCGATGAAGCCCATGTAGAACGGGAGGGAGGCAACTTTACATCTGTCCCCGACAGGCAGAGCCCTCCCGTCCAGTTTTTGCAGGTCCGCGTATCAGGGCGGCCAAGATAACTTGCTGCTGATTTAGGTTGTGCCTTTTATTTGCAGACAGATCCTCATTCAGCGTGGAATGGGGGACATGCAGCAGAAGGATCAGAGGGCATTTGTCTGAAGGGGCCGAGCTAGAGTGTCTGTCTGATGCACTGTCCTGGCTTCCTGTATGGCTGTAACAAGCTACCACAAATTTAGTGGCTTAATACAAATTCATTAGAAGATCGGAAGTCTGGCACAGGTCTCACTGGGCCAAGGTCAAGGTGTCAGCAGGGCAGGGTTCCCTTCTGTAGGCTCTAGGGGTTGATGGTTTCCTTGCCTTTTCCGGATTATAGACTTCGATATCTTTCCTTGTCTCTTTGGGGAACCATTATTCTGCCCGCCATAGCAGCCTTATGATTTCCATTTTAAAATAAGCTATTAGTGTAAGATATGATTTTTAATGGAAAGGTATGAACATTTCACTAACTTTAACAATGTTAGATTTTTTTTTTAGAGAATTTGAGATATATTTATGTTTACTAAATTTATAAGTTATTAATTTACTTGGGAATGTTTTGCTTATTAGGGTTGAAGCTTCTTTGAGCAGGTATTTGAAGTGCTTATTTAAAAAAAACCAAATGCATAG
The DNA here is from genome assembly GCF_964341445.2 of Mesoplodon mirus. Classification (NCBI taxonomy): domain Eukaryota; kingdom Metazoa; phylum Chordata; class Mammalia; order Artiodactyla; family Ziphiidae; genus Mesoplodon; species Mesoplodon mirus. The sequence continues at coordinate 15,597,234 of NC_138992.1, read as the reverse complement.
AGTTATAATTGCAGCTTTAAATGTTTAAAGGAATTTTTATTGTTTGTAAAAGGGACTTGTTTAGTCTGTCCAATGTGAGTTTATCAAACAGTAATAAAAGGCCCTCTTATTTCGTATGAAAATTTACTAGACTTGTAAAGGTTTAGTTGAACTTAAAAGAAACTTTAATGAACACGAGGTTTCCACATTTGTTACTTTTTCAACTACCATTAATTTTTAACCAAGACACTATAAATAGTTGTATACATGTAAGCTCAGGCTGATTCTTATTCTAGTCCAGGGTAAGTTTGTGGTCCTGAGACTTTCAAAAGCATTTTCTGAATCTGTGTGTGGGTTTATTCATTGATTCAGCCCAGGCATTGTGCTAGGTACAAATAAGATTACAGTGTAACAAAGTCCATATGCAAAAAAGTGATACAGAAGATGAGATTTTCTCAGTTGGAGGGAGCTTCAGCCAGGAGGTGGTCCTGAGGAGCAATAGATGCTTATCAGACAGAGGGGCTGGCAAAAGCATTCTAGGCAGGTGGAACGGCCTGCGCAAAGAATGCATGGGATATGTAGGGAATGGTGAGATTTTGTGATCCTGTTGGGAGTTAAAAAAAAATCTCTAATTATCCTCAGGTGCCTTTTATGTCATTTTCTGATGGAGAGTTAGTGGCAGGATCAGGGCAGGTTCCAGAGTAAATGTGTCGAGGAAGTCTGTCTGTCATCCATGGGTTAGTCACTTGAGCATATTATACCCAGCTAGGAATGCAGTGCAATTCCTAACCCGATTCTCTTGTTGCTCAGGAAATCATAACTATTAACATTTACTGAGCTCATATTTTATGTGCCCGGCTCCTAGCACTTTACACGTATTAGCTCACTTGACCCTCACAGCCATAGCAATAGATTGATTATCAACAGAGTCGAGGAAACGGACACAGAGAAGGGTGTTAAGTAAGGTGACAAAAGTCACACTGCAGGTAAGTGACAGGACCACGATCTGAACCTTGCACAAGCCGTTTCCTCTTTCTGGAATGCTCGTGCCCTCATCTTCTGAGGCTGGCTCCTTCTCACCTTTCAATATCACTTCCTCAGAGAGCTCCCCCTACCCCCAACCCACCTTGTTATTCTGCATCTCAGTCCCTTGTTTATTCCCTTCATAGCACTTATTACAAATTAAATTCATCCCCTACTTGTTTTTTTCTTTCCCACTAGAATCTAAATTCCATTAGGATAGAGACCCCATCTGTTTTGTTCACCACCCTATACCCAGTGCCTTGCACAGTGTAGCATATAGTAGCTGTTCAATAAATGTCTGTTGATGAGTAAATTAATACTGACTTTAAAGTTCATTATTCCCAAAGCATTCTATTATATGAATAGTAAGTGGAAATACCCCATTTGAGCATAATACTGTATTTCTGATTCAGGTTGGTACTCAGCAGCAAGCTTAGTTTTCTATGTATTCCTAGAAAATTTTACAACGATGATAAGTTTCTGGGAGAAGGAATATAACTTTCATTCAGCAAAAGATAAACATACTCAGTTCGATGAAAAAACAACTTGAATTGACATGCACCAAAAATGCACCAGTGTGTGTTGTTGGAAAAACATTTATTGCAATTCAGTGTCAAAAAAAATTTTTACAAAAATACGCCACCGTCTGGTACAAACAACTATAAAAAAAGAAATCAGTTCATCATGCAAGAAAAGAGTGCAAATAATTTATACAGAAAGACTCAGCTCACACAATATTAAATAAACATCTTTGCATGTAATTGGTCTAACCTTAAACTTTTAGTTAAAATGTTCAATCCCCTATTGTATTTTTAATTTAAAAAGTACTTTAAAGCTTCTAAAGCTTAGGACATGGACTTTAATATACACCCCCTCTGGCTAGGGTGATTGGCACTTGGTAGAATAAAGATGGCGCCAAGTGTTCTCAAGCATAGAGCACTGCTTGGAGCCTGCTGTTTAACAGACTTGTGTATCATTAATTAAACAAACATTTCTATACTCAAAGACAGAAGAAGTCATGTTCAAACTCCAGAAGTAATGTTGTAGCAGATGGAGTTTCAAGAAGTTCAGAGTTTTGAAGCAGCCATCCATTTTTGGCCAGACGGAGCAGGGCCTGAGTTTTGAGAGATCTCTCAGAAAGCTTTGTTTGCTGAGTTCAAGGACACTTTGAAAAATGTCTAGCAGACAAAGTCATGAACATCGTGGTCCCTTGCTCCTCGCTGCCTCATGGAACAATCCCCCTTTGCTTGTGAGGTTTAGCAGAGAGTGATCTTCCACTGGGTAGAAGCTTATTGGATCTCACAGCAGGTACCAGGGAGATGGAAGGGATGGATTAAATGTACCTTTTAGTCTAAGGGGAGAGGAAATACCTGCTTGGTTACCATCAGAACCTCAGTTTCTAGAAAGCAAGCCAGCTGCTCAGCCATTATGTGTCTCAGGGGCCACCTTTATACTTAAAATCTAATTATCCAGGGAAAAATAAACTTGTCAAAATATGCTGCTTACCTTGTGGCAAGCAGGTTGTACTCACTAGTATGCCGTACTCACAGCAGAGTCAGAAGTCTGTAACAATGTTAAGCAACTCCTTAACTTCTCCAGGAAGAATCAGGGACTTAAAATGTCTTTAAAAGTTAACGGCCAGACACCGAACACTGGACACGAACGTGCCTTCCACAGCGAACTTCTTGAGAAGAATCAGCTCAGGTGTCACGTGTGTCCAGCCACAACAAAAGGTGCTGGGGCAGGGGGTACAAAGTCAAGGCCTCAGAAAGTCCCAAGTTTACGCTCAGGTCCACTGCTGAGCGCCAGGTGGGTTGAGGCATGTCACCTGAATATTCTGCACCCACCACCTCATTTTGAAAGGCAGAAGGAATGCCAGACTCCAGCGTTTCTAACCTCCCTCCCAGCGCTCAAGTCTGGGGGAGGAGTTTCCATCCTTTGGAAAAACCACGAGGGTTGACTCTCCTTAACAAAACGGAGAAGCAAGCATCTACAGAAAACACTGAGTTTAAAGGAATTACGATCTTGTTTGTTGAAGACATCAGGGGCCCGAGATATATCAAAGAGCCCCATCTCTGCGTTTGCCTACAGGTTGAGGGTGTTTCTGAGGTCTGTTTAAACACTAATAGGATTTTAGGCCAGCATCCAGTCAGAGGATGGTTCACAGACTCGGAGAGTTGGAAACAGATTAAAACAAGAAAACACGAAAAACAACAGATGTCAACATAGAAAATGATGATAGTGTTTAGTTTTAAAAAAATTCACACATAAAATTATTACAGTTAAAAAAATTCACACGTAAAATAGCGTGTTTGCATAGCAAGACATAATTGCCCTTCAGCCTGGCAGGAATATATAAACTCAGGTGCCTATTTTATGATAAACATTGTATTGAACACTAAGAATGATATGCTTTTGAAATGACTGAACTTCTGGTAAATCACACCACTTGCTTAGACAAATGAAATTACAAGCTCTTTCTCTTCTCCCACATAAAAACAACGGAAACAAGGAGCCTGTGTTAACTGCAAGCTCCCAAACAGTTTTTGAAGAGAGAACTGTGGCAATAAGGCAATGTACACACTCATTACCTTCCTTCACCATTGCCAAGTAAAGCCCGTTCTCGCCTTGACAGCTTTGCAGCCCATCTAAAATATCAATATCTCCTCTGAGCCACTTCAATATAAAATGGATCATCACTAAACACAGGTCGTCTTACAGCTGACCCTTTTGATCTCAAAACTGGGGATGCTTTCACGTTGTAGTTGCTGCCACAATCCTCCCACGTGACTGGTCCATCCACTAAAAGTAACAGCATTGAGTAATAACACCATCTAGTTTAAAATGTCTGGATCTTGTTATAAGTTGAGCCCTCCTAAGCTTCGCATATTCTCCTTTCCTCAAATGCTGTGCCTTCTTCTCAAGAAACTCTAGGATCGTTGCTCGGAAACCTGTGTGTCGAACCAAAGCATAACATCCCTGTGGCTCGGCTTCCACTGTCCTGGACAAAACTCTTCCCTTCTCTGGAAGTCCAGATTACTTTCATACTTGACATCAATTTTAAATTCTCCTTTACAGAGTTGGGGTGGGGGTAGGTAGGTACAGCAAAGACAGTAGAGCATTCTGTCTCTTCCAGCACTTTCCATCGTCATGTCCCTTCTGGCTTTTAGAACAGCAGTTCTGAGACAGAGATTCTTTGTTTTTGTTTTTTAGGTCACTTTGTCCTGGGAGGGTTTGCCAATAGAAATTCTATAGACGGTTAGTGCCCAGGGAACAAGCATTTTCTTTTTAACTCGCTTTACTTATACGTGAGGCTCTGGCCATGCTTCACAGCCACCCGGTGGCACCAACACAGATGCTCACACCTGCTGTGCTCTTCTTCCCCACTGCCCTCCCACAAACCACAGCACCAAAGACATGCCACTTCTATTCCTTCCCCTTGCCCTCTCCACCTGCCATTTCCTTCCTTATTCTCCTCTTCCAATGAAAGGGAACCACAAATGTTGGTTTCTTCTTTTCTTTTCCTTAAAAATTTTCCTTGACTCTGTCACACACCACCTCCAATTATGCCAAAGGAGGTGGGGAGAGCCCCGAGTCACCATCCGGGTAGACATTTCAGAAAACCGTTAAGCCTGTCCCTTGTGGTAGGGTCGTTTTGCACAGATGCTCCTGCTGCCTGGGGCACGCTATGCGGTCATGAGCACCACGGACAGTCCAAGTGACACTGGTTCGCCAGTTTTGTGCTGACAGTCAAAGCAGGCGACATTTCTGGGCCTGCAAACCTGAAGGTGCCGAGGAGCCTCATCCGCTCCCTCAGCATGGAGAGGTGGAGGCCATGAGTTGGGGGGAAGATGTGGAACGCCATGAACGCCAAAAAATGCCAGAGGCAAAGGTTCCAGGGCCCTCACAGCAACGACAGTCCCAGCTCCACTCACATCTTTAAGGAAGCTGAGACCTTTGTGAGAACCTGCCTGAATTATGGAAGACAGAGCTTTTTATTCCACGGTCTGGACCCCGCATTCTCAGTGCGGCCTTGACTCGGGGGGAGAAGAGATATTACAGTAGCTTGTGGCCCTCCAAAGCTCAACCTTACCCAACAAGACCTTATTCTTCAGTATTTACTTTTGCTCAGAATTGAAACAAACAATTTACTTTTTTCTTCTTCAGGGGGGTGGTGATGAAAAAAGATATTAAGAAATCCTGGTGTAGGCACAGACCTTGCAAAGTGAGGGACATCAACTAGTGGTCGAGTTCCCTTCCGGATGCTGGTACTTGGGTTGTGCTTTGAGGGAAGGGCGTGAAGGGGTCCTGCATCACTAGTTGGTCCCTTGGCTTGTCTCTGTACATTCTTAACCATCTCTCCCCATTTCAGGTCACCCCAAATTCAACCCCTAACAATACACTGCTCCTCAACGTAACTGTGAACCGAGTTCCTATTTCTGCTTCACTTATGTGCCAAGGTCATGCTGGGTGGCCACTTTATTTACCGAAAAAAAAAAAAAAAGGAAAGCAAATACAATTGCAAAAATATGTACATTGTTGTAGAAAAGCAAAGTTCTATAAAAAGTAAAAAACAAAAACATCCCCCATTCCCTCCCAGGAATATTGACTTCTTAAGTCCTGAGATTTCCTTCTTCCACATAGTTACCTGCTGGTATTGGCCTAGCAAGTTCCCCTGGGGTTGGGAGCAAGTTAAGGATGAACTCATAGTACCTCTGCTTCCTATCTGGCTGGAACGCCAGGCTTTACTTTATCATCCGTACAAGGAGCCCTTCCTCAGGTTGACTAAATTTTGGTGTTGCATGTAAAGAAAACTCCTCAACTATCACCCACCAAGAGGAACAGCAGCTGATAGGTAAAACCTGTTTTACAAGCCTTTATCAGTACTCTGGCTCCAAACAGTCCCCAGGGATAGGCTTATCCGTGAAGATACCCCAGGAAGCCCAGACAAGCCAAGAAGTTAAACAGGAATAAGAAAGTCTTCACAGCTATTGGGTGACTAATTCCATCTTTTCTGTGGCAGGATTTCCTCTTGAACTGTTTTTAATTGGCCTTATGATGTTGTCCCGAATGAGCTACAACATGGAAGGAAAAAAGGCATAGATGCTTTGGGGTTGTTCTAGAAAAGAGGCAACCCCAAAGAGTGTCCCATTCGTCTAAAAAGGAAGCCTGAAGCATGATGAGGATTGCCTCCAACATCTCTTCCTGTTTTAAATCACTTTGTAGATGATGAAGAAACAAGAAAAACAGAGACTGCCTACTGGACCACGCGCTTTGTCAGAGCGAGTATTGTAGCTTTCCGAGGTAGACTATTGTGTGGTATCTTCAGAAGATAAGGCCCTATACCCACGCGGGTTTAAGATGAGTGGTGCTTCCTTTGCCTTTTCAAAACAAACTCCAGATCAAAACCCACAGCCCAGGGATTTCTCATATGTAGTTTTTCTTCTCTTTTTTTTCCAACACATTTTCACATTGTAAACAAAGAGCATTCTATCTTGTATTTGAGTTTTGCCCCTTTCTCCCACATCTCTAGGGAACTATAAAGGAGTCTCAGTGAACGCCAAGAGAATTCCATTTTCACCGATGAAATAGAATTCCTGCCTTATAGTCTTGCTGGCAAATCATTAGGAAAAATAGTTTATTTACAGTATTTCTGCTTTTCCATACCAATTCTAATGAGAAGTCCATATGCTTAAACTCCCAGCCAGCAACTGCATCTCTCCCCTCCAACGTCCTCTCAATGGCTTATCTCAGAAGTTTTGAGCCAATGTCTAAAATGTACACTATTTACAAATGAAGCGTCCAAACTCTGTATTTCCAACCATCCAATCAGCAGGGGAACCCTTCTGAAGTGTTGTCATGTGCTGGGATTCAGAACTTGAACAAGTTGATAAAGTCCTGGGGTGAAAGTGAAACGGAGCAGCTCTCTGGGTTATTGGCTGTGCACGGGTGATCGGTGCCCTAGAAAGGAACATCATGGTTAGGTGGGCATTCTTGGCAGCATCTCATTGGCTTGTAGCACCCTAAGTAAGGCATTGCCCGACCTCAAAACAACATTCCTCTGTCAGGAATGCCCTGTGTTATGGAAAAACTAAAGAGCTGCGTGTGTGTGTGTGTGTGTGTGTGTGTGTGTGTGTACACCTGTGCACAGAGCGATGGGGGAGTTTGGGGGGGGGCTTGCAGAAAGTAATAAACACGGGGGGTGAAGGAAACGAAGGTCTTTGAAAGTTTCTCTCCCCAGGGGCTGCATCAGTTTTACCTTCACCTCCAACTGGGGGCTACAACAGTGAAGAGCAGGAAAGCATTTGGCGACACAGCGCTAGTGCCATTTGCTCTTAGGGGCTGGGCTGGGGATGTGTGGCAACGACCTCCAAGACATATACCTTCCAGGAAAGAATATGGCAGTGTCTGCAAAGCTGAAGGGTGTCTCCATACTGCTCTTTCCGTGGGTAACAGCGCACAAGTTTAAAATACATCTTCTTCCAATCCAGCTGTCCTTTATCTGACAAAATTAATCGCTTGCGGATCTAAATATCAAACAAATAAAAGTAGTTCTGAAAAGTTCTGCTCCTGCCTCCTTTCCACCTTTTTCACCTATACCCTGGCAACAGCTAGGGAAAAAGTAGCAAAGATATAAAGAAGTAGCTTCTGAGCTCTACCTAGTGAAGGAAACAATAGCTTTTAACCAGTCTTTAAAAGAAACAGGTGGCCGATGACGCCTGACTGGTGACCTGTACTAAATTGCATTTGGATGGTCTTGAAAGTTTAGGTGATCTCAATAAACCACTTCAATCTTTTCTTTGCTGTAGACTTGAGTGATTATTTCCAGGGAGATGCAGTGACTGCTTGGCACAATGGCTCTATTTTATATCGAAATATTAGTGGTTTCGTGAACAGAACTAGTTGAGCTCACACTTCTATGTAAAGAAGTTGGAAAAAAATCTGAGGCAGTGTGCAGAGGGGAAAGAGGCCTAGAGCTGGTGTCAGAAGGCCCAAATTCAAGTCCAAGGCCAGTTTCCCCACCTAGGGAGCGCTCCACTAATTTGGATATGTCACTTAGCCACTTGTGGCCTTAGTCCCTCCATCCGTTTGAAGTGGGCATAATGATATCTACCCTTCCCTGGGTCATTAACACAAAATGAAATAACATCAGGAAAAGTCCTTTAGCTGTAAAATCTCATAAAAATGTAAGTTATTTTGTTAGAAAAGAAGGACTGGTGCCAATTTATGAATTTTTTTTGGAGCAAGTTGTAACATGGGACTAGGTTAAGAATATAAGGTGGGTTTTTTTTTTCCTATTGAAACACATAAACAAAATCTCACAGATATTATTTAGAAACTCCTTGAACTGTTTTCTAGTCAAACCAGGGAGCCCTGGAGAGTGGGTCTGAGAAGGATGCCAAGGCAGCTTGAGGGTGGCGGGCAGAGCGGAAGAGAAGGAAGAACGGCCACGGGGCTGCACCGACCTGCCGCTCGGAGAAGTGGTACTGGCAGAGCTTCTTCCATAAGAGCCGGTCCTCGCTGAGCACGTGCAGCTCAGGGGCTGCCTGGCCCAGGCTGACCAGGTCTCGCCCGTCGCTCAGCCTTTGCATGATGTTCAGTTGTAAGCACAAAGGCAGGTCAGTGAAGGTGAGGCCTTTGAAGGCAGGCTGTGGGGAGAAGGGTTATGTTAAGTTGCAGGGCAGAGAGTAGCTATGCACCAGGGGACACCAAGGATGCAGCTGTCCCCTCATCCTCCAGCCTCAAGGTGGTTTATTGATCAGAGATCAAAGCAGCAGTTCTCTCTACTCTTAAGTACAGACACAGGACTCATGACCGAGACCCGCAAAGAACAGCCTGGAGCGGCTCCAGCAGATGGTGCCAGAGGGACTTTCCTAAGTTGCACAAGGCTTTTTTCTGCGTGCATTATGAAATGATCACCGCGATAAGTCTAGTAACCATGTGTCCCCATATAAAGTGATTACAGTTTTATTGACCATATTCTTTATATTGTATATTACAGCCCCAATGGCTCATTTATTTTACACCTGGAGGTCTGTACCTCTGAATCCCCTTCATCTATTTACACTTTTGCTCCGAAAGATTCCCCTAATAGCCCACGTTGGATTCCTGTGCTTCACTCAATTACAATATTCGCTACCTTCCCAAAGGACTCACTACCCTGGACAGAACACCTGCAGCCTCGGGTCTCACTGCCCGCCTCCTTGGGACCACTGATCTCCCCAAGGAGGTCTTCTCTCCAGGCCCCAAACACGCTGCCCACAGGGCCCTCACTCTGCCTGGGCCTCTGCTTGTCCACATGTGACTCTTCTTCACATCCAGTTCAAACGCACTTCCTCTGAAAGGCCTTTTCTGCTTTGGTGACTCCCTCAGGCCTTAGCCACTGCATCTTCCTAGGATTCCTAGGATCTCTTTCAGGTGCCTTTTGCAACAACTTCCTTATTGTCATGTCGCGTAACCCATCTGCAGAAGGAAGTTTGAATGGAACACTCCTGCTAGGATCTAAGCTCCACGGAGGCAGAAATTTTTGTGTTTTTTCGTTGCTATGTCTAGAAGAGTCTAGAAGTGTGCTAGCATATAGTAGGCACTCAATAAATATTTGTGGAATGATGAAAGTCAAATAATTCAATAGGTACAAACAGCAACAACAGAAAGACTCTATACTGGGGTGTGTGTGTGTGTGTGTGTGTGTGTGTGTACACACGTGTATGCACGCTTTGGGAATGGCTGGTCAAGAACCTTTCAGCCTAAGATCCATCATCCATTGAGGCATCTCTATTCAAACCTAGGGCTGCACGGAACATTTTGATAACTATTGGTCTGTGGAGAACACACTGGCAGTTAATCATGAGCTTCTGCAGAAGTTGCTTCTATATATCCTTGAATTTATATTTAAGCCCTTTAATGTTTAAATTCTGATGAGCTCCTGTTATTCCACCCAGACCCAGATCCTCGAAGGCAAGGTCTAAGCTTGTATCCCTTGCAGACTAGCACAGCACAAAACCCCTCTCCTGAGTACCTATTATGCCTGGCACTGGAGCTGCTGCAATGGGCGAGAGACCCAGAAATATAAGCAAGTCACTAGAGAACAAAGGTTAAATGCCATCAAGGATGTAAGCGCCAAGTGCTATGGGAACAATCTGTACAGAAGGTCCTCAGTAGTATTTGTTGCTATTTCTTGAACAGCAACTGGCTGCTGCCATCTGGATAAGAAGTCAGCTCAAATCGCTCGAGACCACGGTTCTGTGTCCTTCCCATGCTAGTCCTGGGTGAGCTCTTGAATTTGAACTACTGACATTTTTAGCTCAGTGTTCTATCACCTCTGGAGGTCACACAAAAAAACAAAAAAAAAAAACAAAACAGGATGAAGAAACCCTTCCTTAGCTGAGGGGAAAATATCCTGGGAATGAGTACTGAGTTCCGTCCTTGAAATTTTAGGGAACTAAAGTCTGTAGGGGGCACATCAAGGCTGGAACACACAGGATTCCAGGGGGACACACAGTCTCAGCAATTCCCTCCCGCATCTCCGCAGGGCGGCCTGGGAAGTTGGACGATGGAGAAGAATGGGAGATGGCATGGGAGGGACACGGGATGGACAAGCAGCAGATCCGGATCCCAAGTGCCCTTGGGAAATCTGAGTCTCAGTTTCCCTGTGTCCAAAATGAATTGGCTTAGTAGAAGTCTCTGAAGATCCCTTCCAGCTCCAACAATCTCAGACTTGGAGTAGCTTCAGCCTCCTAATTCGTGAGAAGTGTCTGTGACTTGACAATTTATATTGTTCAGGCTGCTGGGCTGAACTTTCAATTGTTTGCAAAATTCAGGACTTTGCCGGACTGCAGAAGGTCCTAGACCTATTTGTCATTTATCATCTGCTCTTGATCGTACGAGCCAATAAAACTGCCATGAGATTTTCTTTTTGTTTCCAGCACTTCAAAGCATCTACTTTTTTGGTTAAAACTCCCAGGCCAATTATTACATGAACTCCTATTAAAGTCCACTTGGCAGAATTCACTCTCAAGTTTTCAAACCTGAACTTTTCCAAAATCCTTGCCCAGACCCCATGCTGAGTCCTTACTCCTGATAAATGATTAACTGCTTGCATGCCTTCTTCTATTTGAATATAAACATATAAAAGACAAAGAAGTTACTCTTGCTCCCCCTATCAAGTGTTTTGCTGAAAATCTTTTTATATTCATCCTGCCCACCCCCCATGCTTCCAAACTCTCTTCTGCCTTGCTCACAGGACACTATGATTCTCTTTGATTTTTTTCCCCTACAAGCCAGTTCTCTTAGTTTTTTTCCCCCTTCATTCTTTATTATATAAATTATTTTTGCCAATAAAAATTGGCTCCATAGAATTAGATAGGAAATTTTTGAAGGAAAACAAGATTATCTGCTGGGAAAATACTGATAGAACTTTGGCAAATAGAAAGCAATTACTGTAAATGTCACCTTAACATTTTCATGTAATAACATACTTCTCTTTGGTCCAAACTGTTAAAAAGTAAGTTTTAAAATACAGTCCAGACTGAAGTAATTAAGTTCCTTCTCTCTCTCTCTCTCTCTCTCAATCTTTCCTTCCAGCACTGCTCTCAAAATATCGCAGCTCAGAGCCAAGGAGGGTGGGGAAGGAGGGCATGAGGTAGTAGAGTGTCATGGGTAAAAGTATAGCCTCTGCAGACAGGCCTGGGTTCAACCCACATCTTACTGGTGGGGAGGGCCCGGCCAGGTTGTTCTTAACCACTCAGTGGGATTTTTCTCATGAGACGATGCCTGGAAGTACTGAGCACAGTGGCCAGTAAATATTAGCTATTATGATGACTCCTACTTCCAATTAGTCACTAGATGAGTTAATGAATACATTAGAGGACTTAGAAGAGTGTCTGCCACAGAGTGAGCCCTTCACAATAATAACAGCTGACGCATTTACAATACTTACTATGTGTCAGGCACTGTTCTAAGTGCTTTCTATATATTACCTGATTAAATCTCACACCAGGGCATTGAGATAGGCATGACTGCCCCCATTTTCCAAATGAGGAAATGGAGGCACAGAGAATTCGAATCACTAGTCCCACTAGTCCTGCAATTGGTAATTTTTCATGCTCATCTGTAAATACAGGGCAATAGTTTCCAACTGTATTCCTCTGAACATTGAACAAGTTCTAAGGTAGGTGGTGGGAGGAGTGTCCCCTTCAATCATTTATTTATTCAACTAAAACTTATTGACTGCCATCTGCTCTGGTCCAGGGACAAGGAATAGAGCAGGGAACAAGATGGTGATGTCCTTTCTTTGTGGAGTTTATAAGCCAGTGGAGGAGACAGGAAAGTGAATATACATATGAGATGATTTCAGATCATAATAGCGGCTCTGAAGAAGGTAAGGTGATAGTGGCTTCAGTAGATTGGATGGTCAGGGAGGCAGGTGGCTTAAAAACCCCGAGGCAGGCCCAAGCTTAGAGTGTGCAGAGAATCACTTGGCCTGGCTGGGGTGCTGTGAGCAGAGGGGAGGGTGAGATGAACTTCAGCGTTTGATCTGTCCTGCATAGGATTTCATTGGATTTAAAAGGTTTGCAAAAGGCTGGGTCATTGAATAAAGAGTTGGAAGAAAGCTAGATTGAAAAAAAGTTTGGAAACCACTGATGTTAAAAGCTTTGCCGTTTTAGGAATAAGAAGCCCAGGGTTCTGGCCTCAGCTCTGGCCCCGATTGCTGTGTCACTTGGGGAGAGTCACTGGGCTTCTCTGATCCCTTTACCCTCACTCCATGAAGAGTTTTAGCAACTACAATGGGTACCTCCCAAGAGAGTTTGTAGATCAATAGAGGGGGGCTTTGGGGAAGTAAGCCCATGCAAGTGCAAGGTATGTGGGCAGATGTGGCCAAGGGGGGCGCTCCTGTAAGGTGGACAGACAGAACAGAGGCAAGTTCTGGGCAAGTGTGACCATCTAAATGTGTGTTCCTAGTTGCTGGAGGGAAGATGCCCTTGGGACTTATGGGACTAATGGGTCATTTATATCGCTGGTTGGGTATCACTGGGGTGTGTGTGTGTGTGTGTGTGTGTGTGTGTGTGTGTGTGTGTACTGTAGCCTAAGTGATTCTAAGGAAGTCACAGAACTCTGAGACTTCCAATTATTCCCTGTTTCAGAGTTAAGAAAAAAAAACAACTAAGGCACAGAGAGGTTATTAACAGTAAAGTCAAGGACACTGCGTTTTGCAAACTTCATATAGTGAAATATTTAAAAGAGGTCAAAGAAGTTTTTTCATGTTTCTTTCTCGAGAGACGGGGCAGACCCAAACTTTATCAGCCTGTGTCCCGGAACCACTTAAAACAGCCATGGTCAGTGATTAGATAAGTCAGCCAAGTGCTACGTGAGCTGCCTAAGTGTGTCTGTCCATTAGGGAGCCTTGAGAGATTACACCAGCGTCTTTCTCACATTTTTTGTGTGCCTTAGTCCTCTTGCTCACTCTTAAGAGGCCAAGAGCTGGGGCCAACTTACGTTTTAAAAGCCGAAAGAAGCTACTGGTAGTAGTTTAGCTGGTAATGTGTGGGTTTCTTAGTTTGTTTGTTTGCTTTGAGTGAGAATGGCTCATGTCTTTTCCTACCTGTATGCTTACAGCCTTTACTCAAAGCCTTCCTTTATCATAACTATTAATAATTGGAACTAGAGTTTTAAAAGGCTGGTGCCAGTTCTCCAAGCCACTGCCATCGCAGCTCTGTTGTACACAAGGCAGCATCCTCAAGCTATAAACACACTCGTACTTTAAGAGGAAATGGGCAGAGATCTCCAGATCCCACTAGAGATTTCAGTGAACTAGCCTACATCGGTCCCAAGGTCAAGTTTCTAGTTTTCCCAGCACGTTTCCATTGGCTGTCGTCGTTCATATACTCTGATCCTGCGCTGCCAAGTTCTTCTCCCCACCCTCCCTTTATCGGAAGGTCCCCCAGCCCACCGTCAGCACCCAATGGAAAGCACCCAATCAGAACTGTCCAGACTCTTCCATCACCAGAGAGGATTTAAAGTCCTGGTGAGGCTGCCCAGCATCCCAGAAGAGGAACCAACGGCAGCCATTCCTGCTAGGAGGAGGCTGGGGTGCTCCAGCTTACCCTGGTGATTTGGATGTTGTTCAGCTGCTGCTGCCAGTGTAGAATTGTCTCCATTCGATACACCCACATGTTAATGTTCCCGACCAGCACAGACTTGCCGACTCTTTGGACCAGTGTACATAAGGACGTGTAGAGGGTCTGGAGTAGTTCCCTTATTAGTCTAATGTTTTGTTGGTCTTCCAGGACTTGAGTGGGGAAGAAAAACAGTCGTTAACGTTTAGGGGACTAGAACACTCCACAGTTCACAAGTGGTTCTTTCTTCTTCTCTACTCTGCTCGTGTTACCTGGGTACACCCACTGGGGATATGGTTTTCTTTCGCGCTGGTGTTTATTCTACACTTGGCCAAGCTTCTGCACTCGAGGTTATTGGGTAGAGTTTCCATTACCTAGGTCCCTCTTTGTTTTCTTCTCCCCGTTTTCTACAAAGGCTCCTTCTCTTTTCATTGTCCTTCCAGCACCAGTAACCCACCCGATCTGAAAGCAGCTTCTTGTGCCCAGCAGCGATGTCTCGTTTAGATCACCAGTGGCAGAAGCACAGGTCTGGGGGTCAGGAGCTTGGATTCTCGTCCAGTCTGGCTGACTCTTCGTGTGATCATGGATAAATCACTCTTTCTCCCGTATACACAATGAGTCAGGTGAGCCAGAGACGTAAAGTTCTTTCTAGCTCAGAGAGTCTATGGATCTATTCTGCCTTGTACACAGCTCAATTTTCTAGGAATTTGGAATCTAGAGGTTCGGGAGCCAAGGTTGGGACACGTGCCTAAACCAAGAAGCTTGAGAGGCTTAGAGCATGATCCCAACACAAGGACAGGAGGGTGATGGTCTCACCCTTTGTCATGAGCATGAATGGCCCTCCTTTCTAAACTGGAATCCAGCACCCCTGAAATGCACCTGGAGTCATTCATTTCCATCTGCTTACATTCCCTTAAATCCAGTGACATGTCCACTGCATGGGAAAATCCATCTGTCCGGCCCCAGGCCTATAAAAAGGGGCGAGAGAGTGTGGGAGAGAGAGCTCACCTTTCAGTACCACTTTTTCCAAAATGTTCATGAAGTTCTTTTGGGCAATGCCACTCAGGGATGTGAGCTGTGACTTTGCTATCAGTTCCAACAGCTGTGGATAAAAATAGAAGTTGCCAGGCTTAGACTACAGAGATATTTTTCTCCTCTAATCTTCACTTTTGAGTCACATGACACGTAGATACAGACTGACGGGGAGAGATAAATGGCAGGCAGGGCCACAATGCAATAAAAAGCAGATGCTCTGAGTAAAAGACAAATGGGGGTAATTCAAAACCTAGGCATCAGGCTGAATATTTAATTGCTTTTTTTCTTTTAAATATAAAGAGGTTGGCTTCAGCCAGGGCTAATTCATTCTACTTGTCCTACTTCAGCAAGTGAAGCTGAGGTTCTCCAGAGGGAACAAAACCTCCTATGACCTGTGATGTTGGAGTTGTACATAATCACCCCCAGCGGGAATTCTTTTACCCCTACTTGAACTTCTCCCCACTGGCTGGGACTGCTCTCAAGGCACCTAAAAGCTCAAGTTCAGCAACGATGGACACTTTTCAAGGCAGTGGCAATTCTTATCCAGATATCTCCTGCTTATGTAGCGTTCAATAAAAATGTCTGTTAATTAGAATCTTTCACTGCGCTTATCTTTCTGTAGAAAGAAGCCAATAACAGGAAGAAAGAGACATTCAGGGATGTACAGTGTATACTCATATTCCTACTTAGAGGCTAGGAACCTTGTAGCTCTTAGACTTATGTGCAAGTTTTGCTTTGACCACTTATTAGCTCTGTGACGCTGGGTAAATTCCTGAATTTCTTGGTGCCCCAGTTTCTTCATCTCTACTTGTAATACTTAGAGTCTCCAAGATTGGTGACAGCGTTAAATGAGGGAATGCACATAAAGCTCTTAGCACAGTGCCTGGCATAAAGTGGGTAGAAAATAAAGGTTGGTTGGTTTACTGAAGGAGTATGTCCCTTTCCCACCACCCATGTTATCACCAAACAAAAAGAAATAAAGATAATAATTTAAGTTGGTGCACCCTTAGCATAATCTTTCTTCCTTTCAAAGGCAAAATTCTTTATAAATGTGGCAAGATTAAAAAAAACCAAGATTCTATTATTGAAAAGATGAAACTTTATAGACTGGAATGGGCTCTTAGAGATCATGTGGTTCTACCCAGTTAACAGATGAGCAAAGTGAGGCTCAAGAAACTACACTTTACCAACTGTGCCACAAGGAGTGAGAGGGCTCAGTGGGATCCTTCTTAACACACTTCATGCTTTCACAGAGTTATCGAACAAAAGAGGTTGATATAAAGTGAAAATGATTTATTGCACCAGAACCCACCAGGCTAAGTAAAACTCACTAGCCTTAGAGCCAGTAAACTAGATTTAGAGACCCAGGACCTCTCTTTATGTTAAAGCTTCTATCTCTGCTCCTAGGAAACCTTCCAAGGGAGTTTCATCTCCTGGCCAGGTCCCAGCCCAACTTCACTTCAGGTCAGTAAACACCAAGTATGACACTGTGCTGGGTGCTGGAACCAAGGCTGAGGGAACTAGCAAAGTGACATTTTAAAAACTGGGCTGCAGAGAAGAACTGAAACTTCTGGATCAAAGCCCCAGGCAATTCAAAGAACCTCTGCTTCCAAGGCATTTGTTTAAAAATTTTGTCCCCATGGAGCCCCTTAGGAGCCTGTCAAACCACGGACAGACTTTTAATTTCCTGAACATAACTTTACTCTAAGTTAAAAACAAAAAAAGACCCCACATCTTTTCCTGCCTGGCTTACGTATCTCTCTCACACACAGGGACAGATGCTGTCATCAGGCTGGGGGAAGGTGGCAAAGAAAGACGGAGGCTGGTTTTTAAGATTAGTCCTGGTGACCCAAGGCTGGACGTCAGGAACTGACCAAATGCCCACAAAGAGAGGCAAGAAGTCAAAACATCAGCAGAGGCCACGTCCACAGGCGGTGACCAGACGGGTTGTCCTCTGCCTTTCCAGTTCAGCTCTGTCACCAACCAGCGCGTGACAGTCAAGAGAGGAGTGAAAAATGGCACAAAGGGACTGGCCAAACCGTTCATTTATCTCCTTGACCAACAACAAGATTCAGAAGGCCAAGCCCAGGGTCTATTAATACCCTGAGCCTCACATGACCAGCGCAAAGCAAGATGAAAGAAAACAAAAGTCTTGAGTCGGCTCGGGGAAGGGTAGTGACTCATCATGGGGTGGGAGGAGGGCGGGCAGAGCTCTGCCTGAAATCCATCCAAAACCCCCATTTCATGTGACTACCATCTCACGAGGGCATCAGTTTCAATCTTGTCTAAAAATGCACCAATCACAAGGACACAAAAATTCTCAAGGCTCTGACTATGCATCTGAGGAGAAACAAAAAAGCCCTTTGGTCTGACTGAGATGATCTTTGACTAAGGAAGAGAAAGATACAGAAGGAAAAATCGATCAACTGTCAGGAGAATGACACATCAACCACCTTCTGTTTATTCCGGTGTCAAGAGAAAGTCCTTCTTTTCACTGTCCGGCAGCCTTGGGGTCAGGAGAGAGAACCCCAGAATAGGAGGAGACCTGGATGCTCTAGCTGGGTGACCTTTACAGTTGTCATTCACTTAGCAAGTATTTTCTGCATGCCCATTCTATCGTAGTGTTGTAGTAGGTGATGCGGATAAAGACACACGGTCCCTAGACGCACGAAGTTTACCATCTAGTCTGTGGTGTAAGTCATTTAACCTCCCAGAGCCCCAGTTTCTTCATTTCTAAAGTGGAAATAAAAAAACACTACCTACTTCACAGGGTTGTTACGAGAATTAAGTGAGATCAGTATGTAAAAACCCACTGTAAATACCAAATGCAAGGCATTATTATTATAAGGTATTATTTCTTCCCCTTCCAAACCATATTCTTTTAGTGAAGTTTAAAGTGGATATCAAGGGTTATCTTTTCTGTAAAGCTTTTTCTGTAAAGGGATAGATAGTAAATATTTTAACCTTTGGAGGTCATAAGGTCTCTGTTGCAACTAATTAACTCAGCAACTGTAGTACAAGAGCAGCCTTGGACAGTATGTAAATGAATAAGTGTGGCTGTGTTCCAATAAAACTTTATTTACAAAAACAGGCATGGGGGGCAGATTTGGCCCTTGGCCATAATTTGTCAATTTCTGATAGAGAGAGAGAGAGAGAGAGAGAGAGAGAGAGAGAGTGTGTGTGTGTGTGTGTGTGTGTGTGTGAGATAGGGTTCAAGAGTGAGGGCTCCAGAGCCAAACTGCCTGCCTCAGTTTCCCCATCTGTAAACCATACATAATAACAGTACCTACTTTAGAGTTGCTGTGAAGATTAAATGCATTCATAAAGCACTCAGAACAGTGCCTGACGGCAAGAATATACTCAATAAATTATTATCACTCATTTTTATCATAGTACAGAGACTATTGCTAGGTAGAAGTACTGCCAGGGAAGGCATAGTGAATAGTAGGGTAAAGTACAGCTGGTTTAGAGACCTTTAGAATCCCTGTATTTCAATTTTATGTATTGTCAACCAAATGCTTAAATGCTTTCAAATTTTCATATTCCTCTCTGTCATTTTTATTATGTTTCTGATATATTTAGTAGCTCCCTGTCTGTTGATAAAAGTTAATGTTGATACATTCTGTGGCTTACATAGTTGCATCTACCATGAAGTCTTATTTTGCTAGCAATAATGGGTGTTTACTACATGCTACGCATTTTACATGCGTCATCTTGTTTAATCTTCAGAGGCAACCCACTGAAGTGGGTTCTCCACTAGTCAAAAGAGGATTTTGTGGCTCTGAGAAGTAAAGCAACTCACCTGTAGACATATAGCAGTAGCAAGTGGTGGAGCCAGGACTTGGACCCAGATATGTCTAACGGAGAACATGTATTTTGATAGTTTAAGGACTTCAGTTTGTCAAGGCCAATCAAATTTGCATCTACGTCGAAACTTTAAAAATAGTAGCAATACCATGCAGTGTTATGTTCTAGGAAGGAGTCTGGAAATCTTATATCAGTATTACACTGGGACCGGTAATCAGCTTTTCACATTAAGGGAGAAATAATACTCAGAAAGGGTTAATAATGCATTTAGGATGAGGCAATGGCTTTGGGTGAATCATTGAGGTCTACTTTCCACATCACAATAACTCTACAGACCCAGAACCAGTATTGTGTGGAACTAGTGGTAAAGAAGACAGAATTTATTAATTTTACTTCTGTGTCAAGAGAGCTGTGTGCCTAGGGGGAGTAGGGCTGTATCTAGCAATTTATTTACCAAGACGACTTAGCCAGTTGGATTCTTTGCCTCTAGCCACACGAGAAAAAGCAGAGGAAAACGGATTGTTTGAAAATGGCTGTTTGTTTTCTGCTGGGCAAATTTTAGCCCAGGTGCCAGTAATCTGTGGCTGTGTTTAAGGAGAGGCGGGGTGGGGGACTGGGCTAGGGGTTGGAGAAGAGGGTTCCCAGCTCCTCCTGACTTCCAGGCTATCATTACCGTGGGGGCCGCCTGGGGATCCAGCACGACCCGATCCACAGTGACTAGCTGTGCAGTAACAGGACCGGTTCTGGGCCACGGGAGGAAGGGCTGGTGGTTGCCATGTGCTGAAACCACATCCTGCCCTTCAGCTTTGGCTCGTGCTAGTCTTAGACATACTGAGTAGAAGAAAAGTCTCGTTGCAAGCAATATCCTATAGTCAGTCTCGGAGGGATATCAACCTCAGCTTGAAGTGGCGCGTGGAAGATGAATGGGGAGAGGAGATTGCCCTCTTATCTCACTTTGCCCGCAGGAAATGCGCGTTTCGTGTCATCTCTTCCCTTCGGTTCATCGTAGCATTCAGACTTTTAAAAATAAATCAGCTCACGTCACTTCTCTGCTTGAAACCCTCAAATGGCTTCCCTTTGCCCTTAGAAAAAACATCCGGACTCCTTACCATAACTGGCAAGGTCCTCCCTGACCTGGTCTCCGCCGCTTGCCCAGCTTCATTTTGCCCGGTGCTTCCCTAGCTCGCTCTGCTCTGTCCACACGGCCCACCTTTGGTTCCCTGAGCAGGCTCGGCTCATTCCCACCTCCCAGCCTTGGTCCTGCCACGTCTTCACATGCCAGCTCCATCCCACCCCTCAGGTCTCAGTTCAGATGTCACCTGCTCAGAGCTCAGAGAGCCCTTTGCGGACCATCCTAGATCTTACTGTGGTTTCAGTGTTCTTCACTGTTTCATTTATACCTGTCTGAAATGATCTTGTTTACTTGCTTGCTGACTTGTCTTTACTTGTCTAATTGGGATAGAAACCTCAAGACAGAAGGGGTTATCTTGTTTACCACTCTACCGCAACCTGGCACACGGGAGGCACTTAACAAATACATATATTTATATCTATATCTATATGTAGATATATACACACACACACACACACACACACACATATTTAAAGAGATTTAAAGGGACACTAAGCAACTGGGGCTTCAGAAGCATCAAGAAAAACAGCAGCTACTCTCCCTGTTAGTTCAAGGTTACCCATGCAGCTGTTGCCCAAGCATACTCCATCTTGCACAGAATATTGTTAAGAATGTAACTTATCCCTAATTCTTCTATCTCCTGTGACAGTGAGCTCTGCAGTTGAAGGTATATGTCTGATGAGAAAACAAGCCATAGGATTATCAAAGGTAGGAAAAAACTTCAAGAAGCCCCTGCCATTTCTCACATGCTCAGTACGCCAGCTGGGTGCCCATAGGAAAATTATGTCTTTTGCAATAAACCTTTGGTTACATCAGGCAGTGCTTCTGCCTGCATTGAGTGCCACGTACTTCCAAGACCCTTATTTACTCAATGGATAACACAGATTAAAACCTGGAAAGTTTTGTCCTGACTTTGAGCCTGAACACTGACAGGTTGGAAGAGGGAACATTTCTGCTACATTAATAATCTCCAGGCATGTCAAGGTTGGGTAAATATTATTTGCAAGTGAAACATCCCTCTAACTGAGGGCCAAGTTTACACAAATTAATTGTATTCTTAGCCGAGAACAACTTGCCTCTCTGTCTTCCGTCCATCCCAGAAAATTCTGAACTTAGAATGATGCCCTATTCCCTGTCGCATTGATCTGAGCAGGTCTGTCTGTCTCAATGAGGCTGCTTAAATTGGGCTCCCTGTCTGCTGTAGCCTCCTTACCCCCACCCTACGCTTCTACAAGGTTGGATGTCACACTGTCCTTGGCCCCTGGCCCACCATCACTCCCCTCCACTTCTGTTCTTTCCAGCTGCAGGTTTCTGCTCATGCCATTTGTCCCTGCAAAGCCTTCTACCTGCCTCTCCACCTGGCCAAATCCTGGCCATCCTTCAAGGAAGGAGAATCTCAGGTTCTACCTCTTCCAAGAAGCTGCCTCCAGTGCTGCTTCTTCCGTTTTCCTAGACAGGACCAAACCCAGTTTGCTACTGCAGTACCTTGTACCTTGTTTCCCAGAGTAGCCCAGAAACTCCTGACCAGCAGAGGCCAGGTCTTAGTTGATACTCAAGTGACTGTGGCAACACTAGGTATATGGTATGGACTTAATATAGAAAACACCTGCTTAGGGATTTGAAAACACTCACCTGAAGCAATATTGATGTATGGGGACCTAGCAGAGGATGTTGTCACCTCCTTGCCTTTGGAAAGCCCTTCATTTAGAAGACTCGAGGGGCCTTCGGATCCTAGCTCACAGATACTTAAACCTCTGTCTCACCCTCAACCAGAGCAACTTAGAGCACTGTCACATGCTCTCAGGAACATCCCTCCTTGGATGGGAAAAAGGTCTGCTGAATTGGCAATTAAAACGCAGCTCGGGCTTCCCTGGTGGCACAGTGGTTGAGAGTCCGCCTGCCGATGCAGGGGACACGGGTTCGTGCCCCAGTCGGGGAAGATCCCACATGCCGCGGAGCGGCTGGGCCCATGAGCCATGGCCGCTGAGCCTGCGCGTCCGGAGCCTGTGCTCCGCAACGGGAGAGGCCACAACGGTGAGAGGCCTGCGTACCGCAAAAAAAAAAAACAAAAAAAACCCCCGCAGCTCACCTATCCAATTTAGCATATCCCCTGTATAATAAGCACCTGACTTAGCCTAGAAACTAGCTAGAGTTTTAGTATAAAATATATTTCTGGGCTCATGGTGGGATATATTTAAATTCTGAATCCTCAAGAAAAAAATTTATATAAAATGGGCACATTTTTGATCTTCTGGTCCCCAAAGTCAGATGGGAAAGAAAATCAGGTAGAAAAGTTGTAAAATAATCAATCTCTATATTTCATCTTTAATTTCTATTTTCATATATTTTCTAATTCCTGTACTTAGGACCCTAAAGATGACAATAGTTACAGCAACAACTGATGCTCACCATATACCAGGCACTGTCTAAAAGCATTTCATGTGTTTAAACTCAGTTTAATTCTATAGCAACACAATGGGGTAGGTACCATTATTAGCACCTTTTTTTTTTTTTTTTTCCCCCCCGGTACGCGGGCCTCTCACTGCTGTGGCCTCTCCCGTTGCGGAGCACAGGCTCAGGAGGCGCAGGCCCAGCGGCCGTGGCTCACGGGCCCAGCTGCTCCGCGGCATGTGGGATCCTCCCAGACCGGGGCACGAACCCGTGTCCCCTGCATCGGCAGGCAGACTCCCAACCACTGTGCCACCAGGGAAGCCCCTAGCACCTTTTATAGGTATATGATTTACAAATGAATTTATGAATATACATAAATTGAGAATACATGCTTAAATTATTAATGTTCTGTCAGGTGTCCATGGTCGAAGATACCACTGTTCTGGTCTCTCAGCCTTCCTCCGTTTTTTGGGGTACCCCCTACTTCTGCATGCACTCCCCCAATCCTGTGGTCATACCCTCAAGGTCTGTGAGTGTCCCCCACTTCTGTGGGCACCCAGAAATTGCAGGATCTGCTGCTTGCCTAAAGGCTTAGTGTGACTGAGAAGGCTCGGAATTCCAAGGGCTGCAGCATTTCTTTGGTAAAATCATTAGCAGCCTAATCAGCATTCATTTTAGGGACCTGCTCAGGGCCCTCACTGTTAATACCCCACAGTGACTTCTCACAATTCCCAACCATTTCTGCCAATCACTTTCAAATGGGCTCGCGCCCTGTTCTTTTGATTTTGTTGCCATTGGAATGGCTGGCCGCCTTCTCTCCACCCCAGCTTCTTTGTCTCAATGGAAGAAGATACCCACCAGTTTAAAGACCGAGGTGGCAGAGGCCACCTTCCATCAGAGCAAGGCTGTGCAGCACCAAATTAATCCAAGGTCACTGCAGCAGAGGGACCTGGTGAAGGGGCCAGGCTGCCCATACACATCACAACCCGCCAGGGGCTTGGCAACAGCACGCCCTTAATTTAAGGCATTGGGTTTGAATTTGAGTCATCGTGCCATATTTCAGCCTTTCATTTGCCAAACCACCAGTCAACTTAAACTAAAACATGTTTTTGGAAAAGACTTTTAGGGGCGGTAGGAATGCAGTAACTTGCTGGAAACATTCAAATGGACTTAGGGCGGTAATGCAGAAAAAAATAAAAATGTGCACTACTGGTTTAGGTTGTGGATGTTCTTCTTTGCTGCAGAGGGACAGAGAGAGCGGGCTTGCAAACTTCTGTTTGTCCTTCCTGATCTGATGCACGCAGGGGTCACTTCATTCAGGTCAGGAAACCGCTATTCAAGGCTCTTCTTGGTCTGAAGACAGCATCTACAGTTACCAGTTACAGCATCTACAGTTACAGCATCTACACAGAGCTGGGAGGACCAGATCAAAGAGCCTTCTGGCATTAAAGCGTTAAAGCCCCCTCTTGCACCTGTGCCTCGGTGTGTCTTGTTTAAAAACTCATTATGCAAAATATAACATTTGGGCTCCCAAGTAGTTTCTGAGCTGGTTTACAAACTTGAAAACACACTGGGATCACCTGGTGGATAAATTTAAGCAGCAGTGCCTGGGCACCACCTTCAGCTAATGAACTCGGGTGCTCTCGAGGTGGGCTTCCTTAGAGGAGCAAGCTTCACAGGTGATTCTAATGTGCAGATGTGATTCTGATGTGTTTACTGGAGACCCACTCTCTCCGCTGGCCTCTCTGTGCCCTGGGTGGATTAGTCAGTACTTGCTTTCTTGCGGTTACGGTTCAAACCCCACCACTGGCCCAGCCCCTGGAATACTCGCTGGCTCCCCAGGGGACTTTCCAAAATGTGCTGGTCTTGAGGCATGGTGTAAACCCATTTTTTAAAAATGGCCTTTCATAAGTTACTGCTTTTAAAGATTTAAAATCATCTTTAAAACCCACTTAAAACTGTGTTTAAGCCATTGGAAGTGTGTAGAGAAGCAGGTAGAGGCAATGAGTGTAGCCTGAAGCCAGTTAAAAAAAGGTACAAATGCTGTATAAAAACCTCTCCAATTTATATTCAAATTTTGATTCCAAAAATTCCACAAAATTTTCATGCTGATAAGACATCATAACATTGAGATAGGAATGCTGGCTATGCCTTTTATTCCCTCTACATGTCTCTTTCATTAACATTGACAGCTAGCATGAACATGACACCTTTTTAAAAAATGTACTTTGTCTTTAAAGAGGTTAAACAGATTTTAAGGCTTCAAAGTTGGTTCGGTTTCTTACTGGGACTGAGGAATCATTCTAGTATTAAAAAACCATTAAGCTGAAGTAGTAAGATGAGGATAACATACTGGCGAGCTACTTTGCAAAGTTGGTTTAAGGATAAGAAGAATATTTGAGAAGTGTCTTAAGTTCCTTAGAAGAAAACCCTCAAAACGTGGTGCCTATCATTAAAATGTTTTAAGCTCTTTATAAAAATGACATTTCTCAAATTACAGAGGCCTCTTAACAGTGAAGGGGAAAAAAAGATTGTTCTTTCCAGAATGGAAATATTCCCCCCTCTTTCTGAACCTAATAACTGAAAGCATTCAGTAGTTTCTTTAACTTAAAGGTTAGGAGAATGTGCTCAGGATGTATTTTACAATCAGATACTGTCAGACACAAGTCCTCTATGCTGAGTTTTAATCAAGGGCAAAGGGCATGATTCCCCAAGTACTTTTTCTTTTTTTTAAGTAGAAAAACATTTTTTATCAACCAAATTGAAAAGACTTTTCAGGGAGAATAAACAATAATTTTGATAAGTAGGTAATAATAAGTATTAGTAGCTGACTTTGAATAACATATTCTGGGCTGCAGAGTATTTCCATATATGTTACTGAGTTTCACAGATACCCTGTGAAGTTAGGTTATTCTAAGTTCTCCTTACACCCGGGAACGTGAGTGTTGGAGAGGCTGAAACAGCGTGAAAGCCGTGGAGCTGGGATCTGACCTCAGGCCATTTTACTTTCAATCCTCTGCTTATATGGAACTCATTGTAGCAGCTAAGGAGTGTGGACTTTAGACTGCCCAGGTTTCAGATCCGGATTTCTTCCCTTCTGTAGCCTCGTGACCTTGGACAGGTCATTTTTACCTCACTGTACCTCTGTTTATGTAAACAGCGATGATAAAAGTACCTACACTTCACAGGGTTAATGGAAGGCTAAAAGGTGTTAGTGCACATAATTGCATGAAACAGATTTTCACTGTTTGAATCCTTGTTCCTTTGCTTTATTTCTTGTGAGAAGGAGAACAGGTAGGAAGGAGAACCGTCTTAAAACTGACCAAATGCTGACCAGCTTGGAATCAAGACATCAGATCTGGGTGTCTTCCTCTAACACCTAGAGGATGGAAACTATTCATAGTCTTAGCAACAAGTTTCCAGATCTTCCCGGGCTTGAGTCCAACCAGCCTGCACTGGGTTGCCGGCCACAGTGACCTCCCAGAAGCGGCAGAGTCTTGATGAAATGACATGAACATTTCATCAAGAAGGTCTCTTATTTTCATCCCTTTTGGAGTGGAATAAGGGCTCAGCTAAAGACTAGACAGGTCTGGTCATGGGCTCAGCTCAGAGATTCTAACCTACAAGAGGCCTGGGTTTTTTATCAGGTCAGCTGGACGGCCAGCCCTGCATCTGCCCAGATGACAGGTGAATGATCCAGGCCTCAAGGGGGCTTGAATGTCATCGCTCTGGCTGAGCCTTTGCAATCATCTGACTCAATGACACGGCACCGAGAAGCACGACCCAGGAAAAAGAAAATAAAAACCCAACCAACTAACACCCCCAGCGGGTAAATTCCCTCCTACTTCTGATCCTAAAACCCAAACAGCTGCTACCCCCCCAGGTGGAACCACTGACAGAAACATACAAGGGAGCTTAGGGGGAAAAACAGCCACCAACCAACTAAAAAGAATCAGTGACTTGAAGGTCATGGTTAGACTTCCTTGCTTTACTACCTTCATCATTAATATTTTGCTAAAGCTCATTAAAAAATTATTTTTTTCCAACATAGGGTTTAAAATGGGAAGCAACTGAGCCAAACAGGTAGTTTCAAGCTTTAAGTGAACCTGGGACTGAATATTATTACTACATGGGGGTCGGGGAAGGGAGTCAGGAGGAAGAAGTTCTGGGGTGCTTTGAACTCATACAGCTTTGAGGCTTAAACCAAGAATGCCTTAGGGTCACCTAGAGTCAGCTAAAGCCGGGCAAGAAGGAAGTGAGAACAACCAGAGGTGCACAAAGTTTTTAAAACAAGCCAAGGTGCTTTACAGCTTGCTTTCTGAATTCTCTGTTGCTGATCTTACTGCCACAGCCTGTGCTGCCTGCACTGTGGCTCACGTGAGGTATTACGGCGGCCCCTGTCTGAGGGGGCCAATCTCAGGGACATCCATATGGATGGATCCATCCTGTGTGGATCTCAGTACCCATATAGGAACCTGAAGTACATTGGGGGAGGGGGGAGTTAAGGAATCCATTTTCTGCTTTCCTTAAAATCCCCAGGGTCCTAAAAAGTTGTTTTTTTGTTTGTTTTTTTGGTTGGTGGTGGGGGGAACTACTTCAAGACAACCCGAAAAGACAGTTCATCTTGGGAGTCTGGATAATCTACAGAGACTTACCCGTACGACGTAGTTAAATCTTCTGGAATCCAGAATGGCAGTCGAGAAGTCCAGCCTGTTGAAGGCTTCCCCCAGAGTGCAATATCCATGGCGCTGAATGTGAAAACAGGGGGTGCAGAGGTCATTTTCCAGAAAAATCTGCCTGGACTCTGCTGACAAGCTTGGTGGCTATGTTAGGTAACCTATGGCCATCTGCTGCTTTCCTGTGCCATGATCAGCCCTTTCTGGGGCCCTGGGCCCCTGGTGCCCTGCCCCACCATGAGCCACAAAGATGGGTAGTACAGCCGGCAGCTGCTTTAGTCAGTGACTAAAGTCGTGACGTGTACCATTTGGGCCCTTGTTCTCTGCACGCACTTGTACTTGCCTGTCAAGGAAGGGTTGGGAGCTGGGTATGTGATGTGTGTTGGTCACTGTAACATACTCCTGGGGGAAGAATTAGCCCCATGTGTGTCAACTCTGTCTGCCACATCTCTGGTGCTTTTCTCTCTGTGATCATCAGAAGCATTTTTAAGGCTTCATGAAGAAGCCAAAGAAGTTGTGGTCTTTTCTCTGTGAACACACAAGGCACTGAGTGTAGAGAGCCCTGACTCACAGTCCCAGCTCTGCTTCTAGTACCTGGGTGGTCTCGGGTGTATCCCTGGCCCTCTCAGGGCCTCAAGTCACAGAGCGAACTAGATGTTCTCCAAGGTCCCTGACAGCAATAGAAATTCTATCAATCTGTCATACTGCCTCTATCCTAGTTATCTGAGCAAATGCCTGTGCAGCGGGAAAATGTACATAAAAGGGTTTTACAAAGTGCCATGCAATTTAGATATTACTGTGTCTTTTTCTCTTCTGCATCTAGCTCGTGCAGCCTCACACTGGGTGGGCACGAAAACTTCTCCTGTATTTAGTGATTAACCCTTCCAGGGCTAAAATGAATTGAGTTGAAGTCTAAAAGAGATCTTAGAACAAAAGGGAGGCACTGTCCTGAGGGAAAGGCTAGAGCTTTATAATAGTGTGTTTGAGATGGGAATATTTATCTTTATAAAGCATTTCTACATACATCATCTCACTGAATGATTGGGGAGCCCACCTAGTGACTTTTGCATCTCTCTCTGTAGCCCCAAACTCTGATGGCTGGCTAGGTAGTGGGCTGCAGGCCTCCACCACCCACATCCAAGAAGACAGTCATGATGTGAAGTAGTTTCCCAGTCTCGCCCCTACCCTGTCAGGGGAGGCATAAAGCTAAGCATACTCCTTAATAAACAGATGGGTGCTCACCTCTTTAGTACTTCCTTTGTGAACATAGATCCATTTTTCTTGGTGGAAATCTACAAAGACAAAATAAAAACAACCCCAAACCCCACAGCTTTAAAATTTATAACATGCCCAAGATTTTAAACTTGTTTCGTTTTCATTTAATCCAAAGTGTAAAAAAGTTTTGACAAAAAAGTACAAAGACTCTACTGACAATCTAAGGGGAGGCAAATGCCTAACTTCTGCAGTGTATGAATACTGGAGTTGTAATTTACTTTGTCAGAAGCACTTCAAGTCTTTGATACTCAGATCGAGTATACCAGAGCTCCAAACTAAAGAAAAAAATCTAATACCCAAGTGCGAGTTTGTGTTAAATGCCAAGCTTACAAGTTAAACAAGGCCGTAAAAAGTAGAAATAAAACAGATAATATGAAGAAACCATGCAGTACAGATGGAATAAACTAAAGATCTGTAATTCCTGCTTATTAATAGAACGTTATACTCTCTGTTCATACTTACATCCAGCATCTAGAAACGTTACTAGTATTTATACAAGGGAAGAGGGAGAAACAAATCTATGTTCAAAGCCTCCAAACACAGTTCTAAACGAGAGCACACACTGGAACCGGTTCAGCTGACCATACCACTGAATAATAACTAAATTAACTATGTCAAATATAAGTGACAAACAGGGAAAAAACCCCCCGACTAGCAACTGACTTATAAACACGACTGTAAAGAATACATTAATCTCACTCATAAAATGCACAGCCAGGTTTCTGAGTGCAAAGATCCGGGTAACCTCTGTGAATGACACAGTCAACATGAAAGCGGATGCCAAACATATGAGGTGTGATTTGTTCCCCTGCCAAAACCCAATCATAATGATCTTCGAACAGCTTTCTTCTCAAGTTCACAACAAACGGCTTACATTGAGTTTTGGTTTTGCTATTCAGCATGTCCTTCTTTCTCTTCTTGGCTGCAACATCATAGTTCAGGCTGTTGAAAAGATTCTCCTTATTGTATACTTCCTTGCTGCAGTAACTAGGAATAACAGACAAGAGGGGATGAGCTGTAACAGCTATACTTTAACATGAGCTGTTTCTATAAATAGCTCACTGTGTTATAAAACACAAACATACATGCTCCTCAAACAAAACAATAAAATAATCACTCAAAAGAAGTCTGTACGGGCCCAGTCTTCCCTCTTCGGGGATGAAATAGTGTCACATCTCTGTGGAAGGCAGGGACGGGGGCTTCTGCTTCTTTTGAATTCCCAACAGTGTCTGCCATTGTATTTGACACACAGCCCTGCACTCTTTAGGAGCCATGCAGGGTACAACAACATTACTTTAAGCAAAAATGATGAATGGATGGGGAGGGAGGGAGGGAGAGGAATGGTTACTGGTATCACTATAATACACAATACTTTCATTTTGCAAAAATATCCACCCCAAGCTGCTTTTTAAAAAAACCGCTTTACGGAGATATAATTCACATACCATACAATTCACCTATTTAAAGTGTACCCAAGCTGCTTTTAACTAGCATGCTCCCCTTGTGTCTTTAAAACATTTACAGAAATCTGACTTACAGACTGCATTTCTAGGAGATGTTTAGTGTATAGTACTAGTTGTTTAGGTTTTATATAATTCCTTGACTAACACTAGGCATCATGCTGTGAGGTGAAGACCTTGAGTCCTAAATGAAACAAGCTGTATTTACAACTCATACATTTATAAGAGCTGAAAAGACAGAACTGGCCAATTCACAGGTCACTAAAGATGTGTAGGTTCAACTTGGGTCAGGGGCATATTTCCTTCAGTAAGCTGAGCTGAGCTGTCATTTGTGGGGCTGACTGAGTTCTATTCTATTATGCAATGGGATTTCAGAGTAAATCTCTGAAGAGCTTCCACAGAAGGAATGCAGGAGAAATACTGAGGTACAGTGAGAAGATACGTTCCCTGATCCCCCCAACCCCCGTGGGGTATGCATGCGCCAGGCAGGATTTATCATGCCAACCAGTAAAACATCAATTAGGGTTTGTTTCCCCTTACATCAGCCATATATTAGAGGCCTTTAATTTTCTGAGTTCTTCTGCTGAATTTAAAATATGATTTAATTTATATCTTTTTTGGACCTACATCTGTTGGATAAGATGAGGTACACCTGCACTTCTCCATTGTGTGGATATTATGTAAAAGAGAAAAGAGGGGTTGAAACAATTTCCAGTATCCTGTTGCTACAATGGTCTCTCCAGTAGCACTTCAATAAGTACAATAAGTATCTTACTAACATGCTTACACGTGACATTACCAACAATATACTCAGTGTTTCTGGACCCATAGGGATAGGCTTGATAGATAATCAGTCATTTGTTAATCTTCCCGCAGAAGGCCATGCTTAATACCATTTACTGAGTTTCTTAATATCATTAGCCTTCTCCTTTTTATTGAGGGAAACAGGATATTTTTAGGTTTCAGAGAGATTACTGCAGAAATGCGCTGACTTAGAGGCACTTTCTTACGTGAGCCCAGGGTGAATGTTTTGGGTCCAGCTTTGTGTCACACGTGAGTGTGTGTCTGTCTGCTTGCACAGCTGTAGAGGCACAAAACCACCGACCAGTCAGTTAGTTGACTTGCACCAAGGTCAGCAGGAAAAGAGGGGCAGGAGAAAGGGACAGCAGAACTCTGAGCCCTTAGAGCTGAGTTAAGAAATTTCAATCAATGCTGAGGAGAAGGGAGAAAGATGGAAAGTCACTTGATTGGTCCATGATGTACCAAAGCTGAGAACAGCTTTAGAAAACAAAGTTAGGCCATTTTGTGGAAAAATACCACACGAAGCCTTATTTTTAAAGGAAACTCGCACATGCACCATGAACAAAAGCCTACAGCCTGAGTTCCACATAGAGAGAACCACAAAATGAAGCTGCCTGATTCTCAATCACACATTTAAGGTTTAGCAGAACATTTTCGGAGCCTGGGCCATAGATTGTGACCATTCCTTAGCAATGTTAAATATTTATATTTCATCTTATTCTTTTCTAATTGAAAACATCCCTCAAAGGAATTTGAGCACTTGCTTTCCTCACAGAAACAACAATAACCTGCTTTAAGCCCAAGTGACTCATTTCCAAAGCTAGTTTAAGAAGAATTTGACATAATTGATGATGCTCTCCCACTGGAGAATGTAGAAAAGCTTTAACCAAAGAGAAACCCTGCACTTTTCACTTAGACAATAGGTTTTGGACTTCAGAGGTAGGGCCTGGAAGGAAGGGATATGGGGTTTGTTTGTGTTGCCTGCTTATATGTTTTCTTTTAAGCAATAATATATTTCAGTTAGAGGCTATTTTGAGAGTTCAATTATGTCCATTTCAAGGAAATGCAAAGCCAATGGAAAATTACAACTGAAATTTTGAACAAGAAAAGCCACCACCATTTAGGAACCACAACATTTTTTTTTTCAAATAAGCAAAACCATTTAAAGAGGCTGCTTTCTTCATTAAATTCAATAATAACCAGAAAGTTGCTATATTATAGTCAGTTCTTACTAATCTTGATTTTTATAGGCATAAACCTAGAATAAGAAAAAAGACCTTGTCCAGCCCTGTACTGTCACCACACACGTACGAAGATACCTAAAGACAACTTTAGAAAAAGTGAAAGATTTCAAAATAAGCCCATTTGGCAGCAGAGATAAAGGGAGGGAAGGAAAAAAAAAAAGCCCTATTTCTCATTTCATTTGTTATAACAGGCCATTTAAGAAAGCTGTGGCCTACCCCAAAGGGCTTAGTTGTAGATTAAGGCCAATGAGTTTCTATGCTAATTTGCTCCAATACATACCTAATTTGTCAAGCTCACATGGCTAGTAACCAGATTGTTCTGGCAAAACAAACAGCCTAGTGTATGTAGCTCTTAGAACAGTGCCTTGCACACAGTAAGCACTCATAAAATCTTAACTATTATTTTTATTTGCTTATTCACTAACTCATCCAGGGCACTGAAGTAAACTTCCTGCTTCCTGGTTCAGCCTTAGCTGTACTGGAAAGCAACATTGGAGTTTTCAACTGCAGGCTTGCAGAAGAGTGGCCCAGGCTCAGGGAGCTTAGATTACTCATCCTGGAGGTGGGCTGGGGCGGGGTTGGGGGTTGTTGGTGAGGAAGACTGCCCACGAGGTGGCTCAACCATCACTTCCTTGAAGCATGCTTGGATCGCTCCAATTCATGCCCAACTCTTTCCTCAAATGTAACACTTGGCATTCCTCTTCCATCTTACGTAGCTTCAACTTTTTCACAAGGGGCCCTGCTTGAAGCTCATCTGAAATCCTCCCATGATCTCAGTTCAGGGCACTGAGCTGTGATGGGGTTTTGTAACATTCTGCTGCTGGAGGTGGACAGGGCCCTGGACCACAGAGAGAATGGCCAGCAGAGTCCAGAGAAGGTGCGCTAGGCAGACAAACTGTGGTCAGCACAAAAACACTGTCCCCAGGCTGCAATACACCAAGGGTACACCTCATCCCTCTCTCCTGGTCAGGCAGCTCACAGAATGGTAGGTGGAATCAGAGTAAGTGCATGAGACCCCTGCAGGCCTCTGTTTTACAACCCCCCCCTCCCTTTCAAAAGGGTCTGCCTTGTTTGCTTCTAACAGGGGAGGCATTCAACTTCACCTGAGTAGGCAGGCACTCAGCCCAAACCTGACATCACAGCGAAACATCACCAAGACTGAAAACAGTGGGGATATTCGAGACTACAAACCCAGGTCTCAGAAGGCCAACTGCTTTTAAGAAGTTGGCAGACTTCTCATGCTAAGTAGGGAAGGGATTGTTTACAATTGCTGGGGAAAAAAACACTCTGCAAACAAACAGCCAGCTGCTTTGCTAGGAGCTACCAAATGATTCCTAAATGACTCATCAAAGAGCCACAGGTGGTCACTAGATCGATCACCCTTTGTGATGATGCTGGTATGAAAATGGAGGCAAGAAAGGAGGTTGAAGAAGGAGAGAGGGGTGGGAAGCTACCTGACTCCAGCCTGGGTTAAACTTTTGCGGTAAGGTAAAACCTTCTCCAGGTCTCCCCTACTGTGGAGGGAGAGGCACCACTATTTACTTGGAAACAGGAGTGATACCCGCTATCTCCTGGAGCAGATGCAGTGTGAATGTTTATGCGAACCAGAGGCTCTGCACTTTGAACCTCTCCTGTTGAACCCAATGGCCTGTTTCCCACTGAGGAGCATCCTACACTTGTATCTGGGTGGGCCTCTGTGACACAGCTCAGCAGATCATGACTGCACCTCCCTAGAAAGAATCCAAACTGTTACACAAAAATAAAGCACTAAAATATTAGATCCTCATTTCTTAGGAATGAGGAGGAAGGAAGGAAGGAAGTTCCTACTCTACTAAAATAAAAAGAAGCTTTTAGTCTAGGGAGAATAATTTAGGCCTAATTGGTAACTAGAGTCCCTTAAAAGAGTCTAGAGACAGCAGCTGGTCTGTTTATTTTCCGGTAAATTATCTGGTTTTCCAAAAATAAGATTTCTTTATAGTGCTCCCCGAACTCCCCAGGGACTTCTTCCAAGTGTCTTTAACATAAAGGTCAATGTGCTCTTGTCTCTCCTGGCAGACCCACAAGATTAAACATTTTTTTCCCATTGGAAGACAAAAGGTGATGCTTTACAAATCACAAACAGGTGTGGGGCTCTGGAGGTCAGGACGTGGCAATAACGATTTTTCCTTGATCGTTTTCATGAAATTGAGTGCCAGGGGCTCAGCCAAACAACCACTGGTAAATCTGAGTGGGAAGCTGGCCCAGGTACAGAACTCTCCACTGAAGTCAATTTAAGGGCTGGGGGGTGTGGAGCAGTGGTTTTCAGCAAAGGCCCGGGATAAAGGCACCCGAGGGTAAGCGGTCTGCACTGATCCCCCCTGGGACAAATGGCAGCGATCCGGAAGCCATCTGTGGAGATCATGACTGAGGGACTCCAGACCACCTAACTCAGTCGTCGCTGCTTCCCTGTGTTATTAACGAAGCGGAGCATCAGGCACGGTGGACCTCGGATTTTGCACCAGATGGACAGAGCTCAGGTGGAACTTGAGTCCAGAGGCTCACCCAAGCCAGGTGGGCTTTCTGCAGGTGGTAGGCATCACTTGAAATGGGGGCGCACTCACTATACAAAGAAAACTGACCGAAAGGGCCACCGAGGAAACAGGTGCAAAGACGCTGTCCTCCCACAAGTAGAAGGCTTGTGGGATCTATACCCCGCCTCCCTTCCCTCCTCCGCAGCTCCGTCTCTCTGAGTCCTTACCATGGCTCCGCAAGTCCGCCCGCAAGCGCTGGTGCCCCAGGGACCATCTGGCCGTCCCTTCCTGGTTACTCATCCTCTCTGCCCACTCTGTGGTCGCGTGTGCGTGGGAAGAGCCTGGAGGTGCTGCGGACGGGACCCGTGTGCAATCCCGTCTCCAGGCTTGTGCTCGGAGCCCCGCCACCCCAGGGTGAAAGCTGTGCAGCCCACTCGCTGGCGCCCCGACCCGCAAACCGCGCAACACCGGTGTCCTTTAAGGCAGGGGACCCCTGAAGTTGTGTGTTTAAGTTTTAGCGTTTGGGGACTAGATCCGCGTTTGTCGTCAGGTTTCAGAGGGACACGGGGTTCTGTAAAGAGTCGTGCCCACTTGGAGACGCTGACCTTGAACCATAAGAGAAACCAAATACCCCGAATCCCGTGCTCTGGCGACCTCTGCAGAAACCCGGGCAATTCACTTCCATCCTTCTGGTCAGGGGCGCCCTCCTCACCCTGTTCCAGCCCGGCCTGCGTCCCAGTCACCCGACCCGCGCCCGGAGACCAACCGGGTCAGTTCTGCGCAGCTGAAATAAGTGGCGATCCCCTCACCTGCTGAGGTCGCTCACGAAGCTGCCGCTCTTCTCATCCAGGAAGCGCTTCCAGCCATCGGCCGTCTTCACCCAGCTCTGCCCGGGGGACCGCCAGTCCTGCCCCAGGAATGGCATGGCACTGCCAACGGACGCGACGGATGGACGCGACGGACTGATGGATGGGACTGGCCCGGCGGCCTTGGGGACGCGCCGCCCTGGGCGGATGCTCGGGGTGCCGGGGCCGGTGAGGGAGCGGCTGCAGGGAGCCCGAGTGGAGGGCTGCGGGATCGGGGGTGCGGAGCGGGGTACCTGAGCTCGCGGGGGGCGCTGTGGAGGGTCGCCGGGCGCGCGGGGCTCCCTGGAGTGCTGCGCCGCTGTCCCGGCCGCCGTATTTATCCCGGGCCGCTGGCCGCGGCTCTTTGTTGCCGGAAGAGGCGCCTGCTCTTAGCCCGGCCCCCCCAGTCCGGAGGCCACGTGGCTTTGTTTATAGGCTCGGCTTGTTTTCCGAGGCGCCCTCGGCTCCTGCTCTTTTGGCTGTTGCACAACCGCTCGCTGGTGGAAACTTGAACCCGCGCCGCGGGGCTGGGGCTCCCACTGCCCCTTCGCCTCTGGCCCTTCTGCGCTCCCACCCCGCCCCCAGGGCGCAGCTTCTACAGCCGCGAGAGCGAGGCCGGGCACTCGGGAAACTGCGCCCCGTCCTCCTGCAGCTCCCGGCCTGGCGAGGTGCAGGGAGGGGGAGGCCCGAGTGGCGTCTGGATCGCTGCGGGGCGGGGGGTGGGAAGAAAGGACGGCGCCCTTCCCAACCCCGAGCTGTCACAATCGAGCCCCGCGATCCAGAGCACCCCTGCAGGAGCCGAGGCCCGGCACAGCGCGGCCCGGAGCCGGGTAGGAGGGCGCAGCCTCCTTGGCCTCTCTCGCTGCCTAGACCCGCTCTTGGGCGAAGGAGGGGACCCACCGCGAGGCGGCAGTGGGGCGAGGGGACAGCCCCCCACCTCACCCTGCACCAGAACTGTTAAAGAGTCTGCTGTCAGGCTTGTCTCCGAGGTGGCAAAGGAAGGAGAAGGAGGCCAGGCGGCAGCTGGTCCCCGCGCGGTGGGAGTGGAGAGCAGGGACAGCCCTCCACCCCACTCTGGGCACCCTAAGCGAGCAGCGCTGGCGCCTGGCCCGGGTCTAGGGCGCCGGGGAATAGGATTTTATTACGAAGAACCGCGAAGCCCCTTTCCCCTTCCTGCTGTTCGGCATCCTCTGGGCTATTAGGCTCTCCTGGGGAAATAATCAAGCCAGGAGTTTTGGTTTAGTTTTGGTGAGCGTTGAGGAAGAGGGGCCCAGAACGCGCCTCCTCCTGACTGATGGGGACTAAAGGAAGTTCGGTAAAAGTCCACAGTGAGCAGGCGATGCCCGGGAGTCCGAGGCCCTCACAGACCTCAGTTTATTGACCTAATCCTTGAAACCGCGGCGGAGGGTGGGGGGCGGAAGGGGGGCCCAGTGTGGCAGCTATGGTTTTCCAGATGAGGGCACCGAGGGCCCCTGAGAAGGGTTAAACCAGTGACTTACTCAGGGTCACAAGGCTAGTTTCTTCACAATCCACAGTACAATCTGAAATTATCCTGTTTGCTTTTTGGTAACAAGCTGCCACTCTCTGCAGATTGTAATCTTCAGGAGAGATCAACCGTCTTGTTTTGGGGGTATCCCAGCTCCAGCACCTTGCAAGGCCTAGAGTAGGCCTTAGATAACTATTTGTCCAATGTGTAGGTGAATACATACGGGAAGCTGCTGACAGTCAGGGTATCTTCTTGTTCTTCATGACTTCCAGTTATGATGCTTTACAGTCTGTTCCATTTGTCAATTAGATTGCAAAGAGTGGTCTCAGCAGAGTAAAATCTGCATGCTCAGTATTAGCTTCCACCTGAGTCCTTGATTCTTCCACACCCCTTCCTCTGCAGCCATCAACATTGCCCCACCGACTCTGTGCAATCTTTAAGGCTCAGAGTAGACAAAGAAACTGTGTGTGCCTTGGGAGGAGGGTACATGTTGGAGGGGAAAGGAGGTGTTTTTAATAAAGTCTGTTTTCAAGTAGCCAGAGTTTTCTGATTCAGGTTTTCCACCATAAATAATTTATTAGCATAGTAATAGTAAAAATATCTTGTAAAAACACTGCAGAAGGTCCCAAATAAATGATAGTCACTATGATCATGCTGACAGATGAGACAGTGTTGGGTCTGGCCTTTGTTGGAGGGAACTGATACCTGTAAGGGAGCATAATTAAGAGATGTGATTATTAAAGATGCATGCTAGTTACATGTCAGCAAACTACATCTCTGTAGAAACTGTAGAAGTCAGAAGATTTGAATTCTATTTCTGCTAGAGCAACATACTGTCTGTCTGACCTGCATGAAGGACAAATTCTGCAGGCACAATTACCTCAGCTGTCAAGAAAGAGTAGAGCCTATAAATGCCTACCTTTCAGGATTGTTTAGAAAGTATGTTAAATGGGATTATTGTTACCAGTTCTTTCCTCTTTGGTAGTGTAGTGCACTCACATGGCCCATGGCCTCTTAGTAACATGTAACTCCCCGATTCTTTTTTTAAAATTGAAGTATAGTTGACTTACAATATTATATTAGTTTCAGTGTAATGATTCAGTGTTTTCATAGGTTATACTCCATTTAAAGTTATTTTAAAACAATGGCTGTAATTCCCTGTGCCGTACAATATATCCTTGTTGCATATCTATTTTGTATATAGTAGTTTCTGTCTCTTAATCCCCTACCCCTATCTTGCCCCTCCCCCCCACTAATATCTATTATTTTGTTCTCTGAGTCTGTTTTGCTATATACTGTATATTCATCTTTATTTTTTAGATTACACATATAAGTGATAACGTAAAATATTTGTCTGTGACTTATTTCACTAAGTATACTACTTTCTAGGTCTATCCACATTTTTGCAAATGGCAGAATTTTATTCTTTTTTATGGCTGAGTAACATTGCATTGTGTGTGTGTGTGCGTGTGTGTGCATGTCACATCTTCTTTATCCATTTGTCTGCTGATGGACACTTGGGTTGCTTCCATATCTTGGCTATCGTAAATAGTGCTGCTATGAACATTGGGGTGCATATATCTTTTCAAATTAGTGTTTTCATTTTTTTGGATATATTGCCAGGAGTGGGATTGCTGGATCATATGGTAACTGTATTTTTTAGTTTTTTGAGGAACCTCCGTACTATTTTACATAGTGGCTGCACCAGTTTACATTCCCACTAACAATGTACATCCACAACCTCACCAACATTTGCTATTTGTAGACTTTTAGATAATAGCCATTCTGACAGTTGTGAGTGATATCTTATTGTTGTTTTGATTTACATGTCTCTAATAGTTAGTGATGTTGAGCATCTTTTCATGTTAGCCATCTGTATGTCTTCTTTGGAAAAATGTCTACTCAGGTCTGCCCATTTGTTAATCAGGTTGTTTGATTTTTTGATATTGAGTTGTATAAACTGTTTATATATATATTTTGGATATTAACCCTTGTGGATTGTATCATTTGCAAATATTTTCTCCCACTCAGGAGGTTGTCTTTTCATTTTGTTGATGGTTTCCTTTGCTGTGAAAAAGCTTTTAAGTTTAATTAGGTCCCATTTGTTTATTTTTACTTTTATTTCTTTTGCCTTAGGAGATAGATACAAAAAATATTGTTACCATTTATGTCAAAGAGCGTTCTGCCTATGTTCTCTTCTAGAAGTTTTATGGTTTCAGGTCTTATATCTTTAATTTTGAGCTCATTTTTGTATATGGCATGAGGAAATGTTCTTATCTCATTCTTTTACATGTAGCTATCCAGTTTTCCCAGCACCACTTATTATTGAAGAGACTGTCTTTTC
The DNA here is from genome assembly GCF_964341445.2 of Mesoplodon mirus. Classification (NCBI taxonomy): domain Eukaryota; kingdom Metazoa; phylum Chordata; class Mammalia; order Artiodactyla; family Ziphiidae; genus Mesoplodon; species Mesoplodon mirus. Next base: position 15,558,111 of record NC_138992.1, on the reverse strand, counting down.
TCCATTGTATATTCTTGCCTCCTTTGTTGTACATTAATTGACCATAGGTGCATAGGCTTATTTCTGGGCTCTCTATTCTGTTCCATTGATCTATGTGTCTGTTTTTTTGCCAGTACCATGCTGTTTTGATTACTGTAGCTTTGTAGTATAGTCCAAAGTTGGTACTTCCCTGATTCTTAACATTAGCCTTGGCCATGTAACTTGCTTTGGCCAGTGGGATGCTAATGGATATGATGTGAGCAGAGAATAAAGAGGATATGATGTGTGTGCTTGTCTGATTGGGCTAGTCCTCTTGTACTTCTACCAGCACCCTGGCAAGAGCATACCTGGGGTAGCCACTGCTCCTCAAGCTTTGGTCCTAGGATGTGACACATGGAGCAAACACCCCAGTTGTCCTACAGTTATGTTAGCAAGAAATAAATGTTTATTATCGAATGCTACTGAGATTATTGTCATCTTTTATTACACAGAATTATTGTGTCAATAGCTGACTACTACAAAGGGTTGAGTAGATAAAAGTTTGTGAAAGTTTTAATTTGAAAGATTCAAGATTCAAGCACAAGTAGGAAATCACAATTTTTGGGTCCTTGTCTTTTTGGGTAAGAACTAATCTCAGGAAGCCTCAGTGTTTGTCTCTAGTCCTTTGGCTTTCTCCTCCTTCTCAAAAAAAAAAAAATGTGGCTATCATATCTTAGCTCAGCCTTTACTGAAGTATGAGTGACTGCTTTAGATTTCCCACACCATTAAAAATCCAACTTGACACTTCTTCCAACACATGGTTTCTAACTAGGAAGCCTTGTAATGCTGAGCCCTTCAAGATAAAATGTGCTAGGCCATGTCTAGACCAGTTACCTTCACTTTAGATGTTGACTTGACTTTGCAAAGCCTTTGGAATTGGAATCCTTATCATGGCTGAGCATTTGAGAACCACAAAGACAAATGGCTTTGGACTCAAGATATAGAGGCAGAAGGATATTCTGAGAATTTCACAAGGCACAGACTGGGGAGGACAAGCGTGGCTTGATGGCTTGAGCAATGCACAGGATAGTTTGGCCGTGAGTTCCATTGCACAGATACCGAGCCTCTGCCACTCCTGAACAGCTTTGTGCAACAGATTGACCAGATCACATGCTGGGTATTTGATTATTTACATGTGCTTCTCCCTTATGGGACTGTGAGCTCCTTGTTGTCAGGGCTGTGTCTTAGTGGTTTAGTCATCACAGTGCCTAGCATGGTGCTTGGTACATGACAGATAAACCAGAAATAACACAATAAATGTTAAACTACTGTGGGATGCTGTTAGTCTCATGTCTTTACCTATTGACATTATTTCTAAGGACACAGGAGAATAGGGAGGTGGGAGAGTTCAGATATGCAGTCCTGCCCTGCATATCTGAATTCTCCAACAATGGTGCCTTACCAGTTGGTGAGACAAATAGAGAAGGTGGTCAAAATCCTAGAAAAAGATGTTTTAATGTGCTTGTTACCTTGATGGCAGATATTAGCCATGCTAAAGATAGTGTGCCAAGCACTTTGCAAACATAATCCTGTTTAACACTCCTCACAAAAGCCTGTGAGCTAAGTATCATTATTCCCATTTTATAGATGAGGAGACCGAGGCTCAGAAAAGTTAAATAGCTTGCCTAGGATAACTCAGCTAGTATGTGGTGGGACCCAGGCTGGTACCCAAGTCTATCTTCAACCCCAACTGGAGCCAGATTGACTGGGTTCAAATCATAGTTCCCTACTTAAATAGCTGTGTGACCATGGGCGAGTTACTTAACCTCTCTGTGCTACTTTTTCCTCATTTGTGAAATGGGAATGATGACAGTACCTACCTCAGAGGGTATTGTGAGATTGAAGTAATATGTATAAGGGTACCTGTAACAGTGCTAACATCAGTAGTAGTTATTATTATTTATCTTTATGCAAAACTTGCTTAAGTCCATTTATGTCTTCCCCACCAAATTTTAAGTTTTGAGGGCATGGAGCCCAGCTCACTTAGCTAATTTCCAGATATGGGAAAATGTGTCTATTGGAACAAATTGTACAATGAAATGATAGTTTACATATTATTAGTTATTATTTGTTACACTTGAACTACGGAAGTGGGCTTTATTCTGTTCCAAAGACCTCATTTTCAGAGGTAAAGCTGACAAAATTGTAGCCTGGCTGCTACCTCATAAGGCTGTTTAGAGAAACTGTTTGTAGAAAGGACCGTGAAAAACTTGATGAGGATAATCAATATGATAAATACGTTTCTAATCCAAAATGACCTTTGTTGGTAGCTTTGGCCGAGGGACTGACTACTTCTCACTGAAATGTAATGATATTTTGTTTTCTCATAGTTTCTCTTTCTAAAAAGGTATTTTTTGGTGTGAAAAATGCTTAACGGCAGTAGTTGTAGGTTAAAAATAACTTTAGCTTGTTGGGTTGGGCAGGGACTGGAATCAACCAAATCTGTTGGCTCACCCTGTTCAAGTCAGAGTAAATTTGATAAAGGAGGAGCTAGTGTATTTGCAACCTGCTAGTGCTGTAAGGAGGAGTGTTTAATGCCACAGCAATTTGCATATGACCTTGTGCCCTGGCCACCTAGGGTAGGGCATCCTTGAAACAGTGTGAAATACGTCTGTTAGTTGTGTTTGAGCAGGAACTGCCAGCTGTGTGTTATTTCTGGGTCTCTGGCTGCCAGGAGTCCTGCCAACTAAATTAAAATCAGTCAGACACATGTCACTGAGAATATTCTCATTACTTTAATGAGAATCATTTGCTATTCCTCAAATGGGAGGGCCTGGTTCTCTTTCTGAGAGAGGGTCAAGGACATTTTGCTATAATCCTCCTCCTTTTATAGCTCAATGGCTCAATTTTAATGAAAATTCTTTTTTTTTCTTTTGATAAGTAGCAAAAAGGATTTGGAGACAAAACTACTAACTTTTGTATAACATAGGGAAATGAATAAAACCACAACATTTACACCAATAGCCCAGACTTGTAGTGTTTTTTTAAAAAATCCACAGATTTTAAAATGTGAATGTTAAATTTGTTATATTAAATTTTTGTTACATTTGTTATAGATGTAAAGCTTTAAATACAGTATTAGTTCCTGAAATTGGTTAAAACTAGCCTATCTATAATTCTTCAAATGGTATCTTGAATGGCTGAGTAGCAAATTTTAATTCTGAGATTTCTCATATGCAAAAATAGCTCAGACTGAAATTCATCTAGACATTGTGTCTTGTGGTTTACCTACTTATATTATCACTCACATTCACATAACTTTGAAAAATGGTGTTTTTTCCCCAGTTTACAGATGAAGAGACTGAGGCTCAGGTATGTTAACCACTTACTCGAAAGTCTGCTTATAAAAATCAGAACAAACTTTTAGAGGTTACCTAGTCCAGTTCCAAAGAAGAAAAACTCACTCAGGAACACAGAGCTGGTTGGTAGCAGTCCTGGGAATTGGGTATCATGAGACCAAACCAATAAGGTTAGAATATTCCATTAACCTTTTCTACTGACCAATGTCCCTGAGAAAAGTAAATTTCAAAGTAAAATTCAAACCCTTTGATTCACACATTCCAATGATTGGATTTTATCAGGACTTCTCATCAGTGAGTTTGGTCCAAAGAGTAGAAAAAAACCAGTAACAGGTATTTGAGCCCTTAAAGAGACTCCTCTTCAAAGTCAACGAGGATCCTTAGAGAAACAGAAGATTTGAAACATCAGGTGCCTTGTAAGTCCTTACCTGACCATCAGATTGAATGCAGATCTACAGTTTGTTACATTTTGACAAATTGTGATCACTGCATATTTGGACTTGTCAACCCTAGTTACTGGAGAAGAAGTTTGTGAGTCATGTTAAGTATGTTTCCTCATATGAGTCAGCTACTGATTTGTCAAATCCTGGAGAAGTCACTTAACCTATTTGGTGTTCAGTTTTCACATTTATGGACATGTACATGTTATAGAGATCGTTAAATGATTCTATGACATCATTGGTTGAAAGGTGATCAATAACAATAATTACAAATTTTCATCGGGAAATAGAAAAACAATTCTCTCCTGTCTTTTCTTGGGTGATTTGTATATCTCTGCCTGTCTTAGCCATTATTTTCCCCAGAAAGCTGAAGTCTATAAGTGGATTCTGTTCACTGATGTATGCCCGATAGCGGGCACATATGAAGTCTCCATGTATGTGGAATTGAATTTCTAAGTTGTAGCCTAGAAATTGTGGTCTATGACCTAAAAACCATTTTACTGTTTGTCTCAGGTTATTCGATAAGAATAAAAATAAAATGAACACACGATTTCTTTTAAACAACAGTACATTCATTTCAGGAAGAAGAAAGTCATTTAAAAAGAAGTACAGAATGTTCATCTTCTTTCCCATTCTGACTACTGCCTGAGAAATTCAGTCCCTTAAGGGACTTAATATTTTCAACCAGGATTTACTGTTGATAGTAATTTAAGAAATAATTTAGTCTTTTAAACATCTGCTTTGCTAAAAATGGTATTCCATAAAAGCTTTTGCTAAACATCTTCAAACTGTGTGTTTATTGAAGAGATGGCACATAAATTAGATTGTTTCTCTCTTCTGTCCACTAAGCAAAAGGAGTGGTTATCTTTCGTTCTGTTTTTGATCATTTTACAGGCTGTAAAGTTTATTATAGAATGTCATTCATACATTGCCTCAGCAGGGATGTATCACACCCTTGCTATGTTCCTGGTCCTCTTCTATCTAAAGCAGCTTAGGGAACACAGAGATGAACATTGACCCTCAGGGGTGTAGAGGCCATGGGGAGAGAGAGACACATAAATATGTTCTCCTGAAACTACGTGATGTGTGCAGTGAGAGAGGTCGTTGCACAGAGGTCGTTGGGACACACACAAGGATAAAGCACCTAAGTCAACCTGGAACAGTCAGGCAAGGCTTCCTGGAGTTGCTCTTGAGCTGGGTCTTAAAGGATGAGTAGGAACTGATGAAGCAAATGGAGATAAAGATGGGAGTGGGGTGGCCACCCAGGTGGAGGAGACAGATGGACCAATGACAAGAGGAGGGGAACAGCACTGGGTGCGGTGAAGGTCAGAACGTGAGGCAGGGTCTGAGGGGAGCTGGGGATGAAGAGGTTGCGGGCAGACAGCAGAGGGCTCAGGGAGGGTTGTTGGAAAGCCTGGGCTTGATCTGAAGCGGTGGGAGCCACGGAAGAGCTGTCAGCAGGAGAGTCACATGGGTCAGTTTTGCTGTAGGTACTTCTCTCTTGGATGTCAGAGGGGTGAATGGAAGAAGCACAGGGACAGGAGATAGGACACAAGTTAGAGGATGTAGCTGTTTCCAGACAGCAGCTGATGAGCATCAGAGCCAGGAGAGAGGCAGCGGGGGTGTGAGGAGAAGAGGGACTTGAGACGTGCGTAGGAGGCAAACACTGCAGGATTTGGCGATCGATCGGATGCAAAGGTTGAAGTCAGGGAAGCACCACGGAGGGCTCTCAAGCTTCCAGCTTAGATGAAAGGAGAAGTGAATGGTTGGATGGAAGGCTGAGGACTAGCGTCTCATTGTTTGCGTGAGGCCTCATTTTCACTGGTTTTAGGGCTGAGAACAGAGCAAACTCTGTATTTCCTCTGCCTGGGGGGAGGTTGCCTGTGTTTCTGGAAGGACTTCTTCCTAATTGCCCAGACCTGCCCAGTAGGAGGCAGGAACTCTATTTGGAACAACATTTAGAGAGACTCTTCTCTTTTGCCCTCTTGTATCTGATCCACCTGAGATGGTTTTTCTCTGCCAGTGGTTACAGCACACAGCCCTGTACCATGAGATGAAATGTTCCATTTTCAGGCCTTAAAAAATGTTACAAAATATATGTAGTGCTATTTCTCGCTACAAATGTGTTATAACAAACTTTCTTTTAAACAAATAAGCCAGGGATTGTAAATTGCCTAAAACCAAGTGAACGAATGTGTGTTGAAAATGTGTTGTGTGTATATATTTACCATCCAGTTAGTAGCACCCTCCCGCTAGCCCCCTGATTTAGGGGGAGGCCCCACTGTGTCTTGGTGGGAGGTAGTGCTTATTTCCAGATACAGAACCTATAAGGGGACCAGATTTTCTTGCTCCCTGCTGCGGTCGGGCCAGGGACAGGCACTGACTTAGACTTGACTGATCACACTCTCCCGGGGAATGATGGAAGGAAGTTGGTGGTTCCTCACTGGAAGGCATTCCTGGCCAGCATCATTGGAAGGGGTGCTGACTCAGGTGGTCCTTGTTGCAGCAGCTTTGCATGGTCCTTGCTGTCTGGTCCTCTTGGGCTGTCTTGGTTCCCACCTGTTTTCCACATCTGTTTCTTCAGCCTCTTTCCAATGCTATGGACTCTGATAGTCTGATTTCTGTTGCTTGCAAACAACAATCTTGACAGTATGGAACTCCCATATGCAGGAAAGTTATTCAAAGACTGGGTCACACACGAATACACATTCTCCCCTCCACGCTTCTCTCCTCTAACCCCCTAGAGTCTCATGTGCTTACGTGTATAACTCGGGCCAAGGGTTGAGTTAGACCAGAGGATGATTTGTAAGTATTAGGACTTACCAAAAGAAATCATCTGCTGAGAAAACTGGACTCAGGCCCAGACAGGGGATTTTGGCTTGCACAAAACTGGCAGATTTAGAAACATTGAGACGGAGAAGAATGCTGAGCTGGCCATGTGTGAAAGTAAAAGATGAGGAATTGAAAAGCTGAGAGCTGTAGATTTTTATTATACATCTATGCCATGCGTATCATCAGGGCAGCAAGGCTGAGACAGAGAAAATTCAACTGGTATTGTTTTATAAATTCCCCTAAGGTACATGTTTTGTTATAAACAGTTTCTAAAATGGATGCTTCAGACGTGGAATTTAGTTTGAAGGCAGGAGGGAGGGAGGAATGTTTATCGAATGTGTATTGTGTGCCTGACTTTTTATCTACATTAGTTTATATAATTCACCCCAAAACCTGCAAGGTAGGTATAATATACCTGTTTTATTCACAAGGAAACTGCATAGTTAGAATCTCACAGCTCATATGGGGCAGAGCTGGGATCTGAATCTGGGACTTTTGACTCTAAAACTCATGTGCTTTCCTATGACACCATTCCGCCTCCTGAAGTTTACAGGAAACCAGCAGGGAGGATACAACAGAGAGTAGGCTGCTAGACCTTAGGAGGAGAAGTCTTCTTCCATGTAAAGGAGAGTCGGGACCAGAGACATAGCTGACTGGCTTTTAACACAGCTGCCATGTGGACTCTGAAGAGACCTCAATTGCCTTGGTGTCCTACACCATCTCACCTCTAAATAACCAAGGAACTCACTTTATGGCAGAGGAAGTACAGCACTGGCCTCTTGGTGACAAAATTAGCTGATACCACTATGTGACCCACCACTCAGAAGCTTAATAGAACAGTAGAATGACCTAAAGACCACTGGGAAATAACGTCCTTAAAGTTTGGGGCTTCTGTCCTGTGAAATATAGTAAATACAGTGTTTCCCCCGTATCCAGAATACAAGGCCGTGGAACCAAGGGGGAGGTGGGAGTAACCCCATCTCATTTTTAGACTATTACACCTAACAACCCACTTAGAGTGTTTTGGCTTCCCATCCCTGAAATCCCTGGTTGGTGAGTTTGGAGGTCCTGGTTTCTACCAGGGACCACAGGCGTAGTTCTATTAGAGCTGAAGCTGAAAGTGTCCCTGGCCATTTGAGGCTCCTCATGCCCCTGGACCAACAAGCAGATGGAAGCTTACTGTGTTGACTTGGGGGGATTGATCCTTATTATCAAGGAAAATTAGGTTACTACTACCCAGCAAAGGCAAAAAAACAAAACAAAACACCATATCCAGAGCCCAGAAGACTCACTGGGTCACTTCTTAGCACTCTCACATACAGTAATAATGGTTAGTGAAAAACCATGACAACCCAGTGAATATTGAGTCACTAAGGGCTCTAATCCTATGGAAATAAAAGGTTGACTCATCCTATCAAGTAAATAAAACTCTAGTCATCTGCAGTGCTGAGAGTAGGGAGAAGGTGGATTGGGTGGTGAAGAAGGAGGCTTGATTGTTGATTTCAGTCCCTTGATCGGCAGGGGACCGAAAGGTGTGCATGGTAGTTGTTCTACACGTCTTATCTAATCAATTACAGTTTTCCTGCTTGCCTTTCCGCTACCTCACGTGAAGGGTGTGTTACAATTTAGGTTCCAAGTGACAGTGTGACTGAATTGACATCTCCTTTCCACGACACGGCAGTTTATGGAATTTGGTGTCTCAGTAATGCTGGGGATGAGAGTTTCTTCATCCGAGTGAGGGGCAAGATGGATGCTGAGTGGATGCCACAGGGTGGATCATGCAGGGGACTCTCAGCATCCCTCCCCTTGCCTCCCCTCAGTCCACATGCTGTCTTTCTCTAGACCTAGGGCTGAGCCCTACACATCACCTTACCTGGGCTCCCTTGCCCTCTGGTTTCTGTTTTGGTTTATTCAATGGAAGTTACAGGCAAAAAAATGAGAGGGTGGGAGGAGAGAAGTCAGAGTATTTCTTCCTCGCTCCCTCCTTGCTTCGGCACCATCAGCTTGACCCTTCCATGACTTTGACTCCTGCCAGGCAGCCCTTCTGCTCTGATTTCAGTTCTCACTGGGCTCTGCAGAATTGCTTTTCTCCCCTTGCCCTTGAAGACCCAGAGGTAGCAACAGCTTCCTGCTGCCGTCATCTCTTGAAGGCTCCCTTAGCTCTATCCACACCTCCGTAACTGATCCCTTCATTAAAACCTCTTAAATTAAACCATTTGAGCAGAGTTTTGTAACCTGCTGGGTCCCTGTGATACAAATTGGGAGCTGATTTCATTTGACTGAAGCTTAACATTTTCATTTTATTCATTTTATTGAAGCAGTCTTCATTTTCTCAAAGGATATGCAGTAGTGTTTCTTGAAAAAGAGTTTCTACAATATTTAAATCAATTTGATCTACAAGTGTTTGATTTACATGCAGCCATGCCAGGAATAATACAAAATAATTATACGGGCCGTTCTTCACCTTGCTCTTCAGCACTTACCGATGTATATTAGAGATACACATCAGTAAACACAGAGCTGCCTTATGCCTTGAGCAAGTCTTATTCCATTGCGGACACATGACAATATATTTCATCGACCCCCCCATTAACAGCTGGTTTCCAGTCCTCTCTGACCATGCCACGGTAATTAACCTGAATATACACCCTTTCCCCACTGACCAAAATATTTGTTGGATAAATTCCTGGGAGGATAATTCCCAAGTCAAAGGGTATAGGAATTTTAAATTTGACAGGGATGTCCAAATGTTATCCAGAGAGGCTTAATCAATTTGCACCCATCAGCAGTGTGCCAGGGTGTGGGGCCATTATTAAGTACAATACGGGTCAGCTGAACACAAGCACTGTGATACCATGACAGTCGATCTGATGATAACCCTGACGGCTACTAGGTGACTAAGGGGTGGGATGCGCTGGACAAAGGGATGATTCACATCCCAGGCAGGATGGAGCAGGATGATGCAAGATTTCATCACGCTGCTGAGAATGTGCAATTTAAACCTTATTACTTGCTTATTTCTGGAATTTTCCATTGAATATTTTCGGATGGAGGTTGGCCTCGGGTCACTGAAACCAAAGAAAGTAAAAGCGTGGATAAGAGGGGACTACCGTGATATGAAAAGTCAGCAGAATTAAACAGCACGAAATGATGGGGTGGACGTGTGTTGTTTTGGGACTTTTAAATCCATCGCCCTCCTTCTTTTGGCAACAGCACGCCGTCCTTGATACTTAACTCACCTGTGTTGTATGGGGCTGCCTCACCTACAGGTGACAGTGTGGGCACTCATGGGCCCAGCTGATGGGCTGTGACTTAGCTGCAAGGGAAGCTGGGAAAGTGAATATCTTTTAGACTTCTGTAGTGGAGATGGGCTCTGCCTTACCCCAGAACTCTCAGTGGGGGATTCTCTAGAACAGGAAGATTTAGTATTGGGTAGAAATTTTTTTTTTACTCTAATAATAGGTGGCAAGCTAGGTCTCTCCAAATTGAATACATTGTAGTTGTTCAACAGCTTCTGACAAAATGCCCAGTTCTCTGAACCTTTTGAGTCAGTGAAAGCTTTACTGTGTTATCTGTCATCTACTCCCCACTCTCCAAATGTCAGGTGTCAAAGCTATGACAGGTCATCATGTACTCAAGAGACCTATTAATTTCTTATCTATCCCTACCTTTTATTTTAAAAGCAAATCCTGCCAGAACACAGTGCCCTTTTAAATTTAAACAGAATCGAGTGCCTTAAGAAAAGAAAAAAACAAAACAAAAATACCCAGAAAAACACTAGGGCTTCAGCCTCCGGTCTTGTCATGCATATGTAATCAGGGAGTTTCCCTGATGCTTTAGACCATGAGAGGCGCGGCCTGATGGCCATGTCCATCTCCCATGTGGCTCTTTCCTTGGGTGATGCCCCAGGACTTTTCATGAGTGAACTCCCCGTGTCATTTCCTCAACATCACCTCAAGGGAAGCCGGCCCCAGACCATCCAACGGGTGCTCATGGAATCAGAATTGTTGCACATCCTGAATGAAGCAGGCTTTGATTAGATCCGTGTAAAAATGCAACCCCTCTCCTCTGCCCTTGGGCACGTGGATAGTTAAGTTGCATAGTTACTCACAACCACTATGGTGGTGCCCACGTGCCTGTATTTAAGCCAAGAGACCTCAGGTTTGCCAGACACAGGGGAAGGACATTCCAGAGAACAAGGCCATCTCTCTTCATTATCTTGGGTATTCCAGCTTGGAGGAGGCGGGGATGGATCTTAGAGAGTGTCCGGTTCACCCTGACCATTTTACAGAAATTAGGGCTTGAAGAGGTAAAGTGCTTGCTCAAGCTTACATAGCTCAAAAGTGACAGGGCTAGAGCAAACTCTGGTTCTCCTCCTCTAAAGTGGAGGTGATAAAAATAAGAAAATATTCGGGAATTCCCTGGCGGTCCAGTGGTTAGGACTCTGCGCTTCCACTGCAGGGGGCCCAGGTTTGATCCCTGGATGGGGAACTAAGATCCCACAAACCACGCAGTGCGGCCAAAGTAAATAAATAAATAAAAATAAATAAAATATCCGTTTGTGAATCACAAGTTTGCTAGGACATCAAATAAGAAAATATATGTGGAAGCAGTTTTATACAAATAGTACATAAATTTAGCAGGCCCTGAGCAAGTGCTTAATCTCTCTGTGCCTCAGTCTCATCACCTGTGCAATGGAATAACATCAGTCCCGAGTCATCAGCTTGTGTGAGGATTAACTAAGTTAAAACATGTAAATTACTCAGGGTAGAGTTTGCACATTGTGTGTGCTCAGTGAATCCTGGCTATTATGTTGGCTTATTGAACCTAATACCCAAAGGAAGCTTCAATTAGCTCCTGCTACTTGACTGATAAATTAAAAAGTTAACTAAGTGGCTAATTTACTCCCTTCCAAATTCTTGTTCAAAATCTATCGAAAGACTAAGGTCTCACTGTCCTATATTAATGAGCCCCAGGAGCAGTAGAGAGAGCTGTCGTGGAAATTGGGGAACTTGGCTGTGCCATCTTTCTAAATATGCAGCCTCTGGGTACTGTCCTAAGGGCTGAACAGGGGTACTGTCCTAAGGGCTGAACTTGTTTCAAATCCTGGCTCTGTCAGTTGCTGGCTGGGTGCCCACAGCCTGACCCCTTCCTTTTTTGGGGCATCCATTTCCTTGATTGTAAAAAGGGGGTAAAGACTCTTGTTAGTTTTAGATGTGTCTGTAGGAGGTGTAGACATTGGAACTGAATTTACTGATTTCCTAGAACAGTTAAGATTGTGGATTCTAGAGTCAGAATCCTGGGTTTAAGGGCAGTCTTGTGTGACTGGGCAAGTTACTTAACCACTCTGAGCCTCAGTTTTCTGATCTGTAAAATGGGGACAATAAGAGTACTTCCTTCAAGGGTTGTTGTGAGGACTGAATTAGATAATGCATGTGCACTACTTAGCCTAGTGTCTGGCACTCCGTGAGCTCCTGGTAAGTATTGGCTATAAGAGAAACAGCTACTGGAAAGGATTTGTTTCTTTTTTTTTTTTAACATTTTAAAAATATTCTTTTCCATTATGGTTTATCACAGGATATTAAGTATAGTTCCCTATGCTCTGTTGTTTATCCATTTTAAATGTAATAGTTTGCATCTACCAGCCCCAACCTCCCACTCTATCCCTCTCTCCCCTCCCCCTTGGCAACCACAAGTCTGTTTTCTGTCTGTGAGTCTGTTTCTGTTTTGTAGATAGGTTCATTTATGCCATATTCTAGATTCCACATATAAGTGATACCATGTGGTATTTGTCTTTCTCTTTCTGACTTACTTCACTTAGTATGATAATCTCTAGTTGCATCCATGTTGCTGCAAATGGCATTATTTCATTTTTTATGGCTAAGTAATATTCCATTGTATATATGTACCACATCTTCTTTATCTGTTTATCTGTCAATGGACATTTAGGTTGTTTCCATGTTTTGGCTATTGTGAACAGCGGTGCTGTGAACACAGGGGTGCATGTATCTTTTTGAATTATAGTTTTGTCTGGGTATATTCCCAGGAGTGGGATTGCTGGATCGTATGGTAGCTCTATTTTTAGTTTTCTGAGGAACCTCCACACTGTTCTCCATAGTGGCTGTACCAACTTACATTCCCAACAGTGTAGGAGGGCTCCCTTTTCTCCACGTCCTCTCCAGCATTTGTTATTTGTAGACTTTTTGATGATGGCCATTCTGACCAGTGGGAGGTTGTACCTCATTGTAGTTTTGATTTGCATTTCTCTAATAATTAGTGATGTTGAGCATCTTTTCACGTGCCTACTGGCCATCTGTATGTTCTAAGAGCTTTGTTTCTAAAGCTAACCCTCCAGTATTAGCTTCTTTCCTCTGCGTTCTTAGGCCTTTCCTTTGAAGTCAAGTACAGAGTTTTGGTTAACTGAGAGTTCTGGTTGGTTGAATACTGGTTAATCAAGTGTTGGCTCCCCTCCTGTTTTGTGGTTTATGTATATTTATGGATAGAATCTGCAAGGAGCCTGCTGGGCATCAGATGGCACTTGTCTTGAGCACATTCATTCTGAGGGAAGGAAATAGACATAGGTTCCCACACAATGGCCCCCACCCTGAAACCATGAAAGGAAGCAGCCTCTGGGAGATCCAGGTTAGACGCTATCTTACCAGAAGTTGAAGCAACTTGTTCAGAAAAAGAAAAATATGTCTAATATCATGTTTTGTCTAAGTGCCACAGGGTATATATTTTTCTTGGAGATAAATAAAAAAGCAACTGCCCCATCCACACAGAAGTAATATACAGTAATAAAATCTTCTGTGAACGGCCACTTCTTAGTAACCTGGATCCAAAAATGTGAGTTCAAAGTCAAGAGTAGAAAGATATTAGATGCATCACATAAAAACACAAAGACTGTGGAGAACTGGTTATGAATTTATGACATGTTTATGAAGCTGAATATTTGCTTTTTAAGAGCCTCCTACCCATGGCTTTGCAGCGAGAGGAGGCTCTGGGGAATGTTTCCGCTCGGCCTCCTGGAGAGTGATGGGGGGAAGGGTGGGAAGGGGGCAGAGGGGCTGTTTATCTGGCGATGGAAGAGCAAGTGAGCAAGTGAACTTTCTTGAGTCTCCACCCCTTTGTACAGGAAGTCAGTTCAAGGGTCTTGGTGCTCCTCAGCATCTGGACGAGTGGTCCTTCTGGAAGAAAGGTCCTACGGGGCTTCTGCCTCCAGCCAGCTCTTGGGCTCCAGGCCATGGCATCCTTGGCACCTTGGTACTAGAGCCATTTGTCTTCCGTGGCACTCACTGCTCCTTCCACAGTTCCTGGTCTACTCTGTAACTTTGCCCCTTGCACCTCTGGTGACCTCTGCCCTCTCCTGGGCCTTCTTTCAACGGGTTCTCAACATCCTCCCATTCATCGAGCCCATCACTCTGTCTCAGATCAACCAATCACAGTACCTAACTACCAATAAAACCACACACTTACCGTGTACTCACTGCGAGGCACTTTACAAATATTATCTCAAATCCCTACACAACCCCAGAGAGATGGGTATTCCGAGCTCTATTTTTCATTGAGAAAACTGGAAGCTCAGCTTGCTTACTTGACTTATCCAAAATTGCACAGCTGGTTAGCAGCAGAGCCAGAATTTAATCCCAGACATTCTCTCTCACCAAGAACTGGGCTCTTTCTACAAGTGGTCTTCAAACGATGTGTCACCATGGGACTTTTCTCAGAACAAAGTCATACGGAAGACAGATAAAGGAGGCGCTGTCCCCTGGGGAGCAGGGGTGAGCACTCCTATCAGATGTTGACAGCTGTACTGCTAGGTAAATTTTATTTATTAATTAATTCAGTGGGATTGAGTTCTTTTTGAGCACATACCTTCTTGTAAGTGAGTTCCTGGGCAACTAACTCGTAAACTGGGGATAATAAACCTCCTGGTAGGTTGTAGTTAGGTTAAGTGGAGTGTCTGGTACATGGGAGGTACTCTGTAAATGGCAGTGATTACTATGACTTCACACTTGACTTTAGTCAAAGTACAAGTTAATTTCTCATTTAATAAATGACCTAAGAGGCTGTTGATTTCTTTAAAGACACCAGAACCCAGATGGGTCTTATGGGCTCTCCTGCCCCATCCAGCTGGGAAAAGGTCAAGGGGGCTGGGAGATGTTTAAGTCTGAGAGAGGATGCTCACAGCTGCTCCCATGAGCCAGCCAGGTGTACTACTTGCAGGAAATTTTGAAATGAGACACTTATAATAGCAAAGCAGCTCTCCAGGTGCTTTGTAAGCTTCTTCAGTTCCATTGCTCCTTTTGGCAACTCAGAAGCGCTCTGATTCTGACCTTAGCTTGGACAGGGGATGGCTGGGGATGGCTATGTCTTCTAAATTCCTCCTCCGTAGCTGGATTCCCTGGAGGTAGTATTCCTGCTTCCGGTTACATTTAAAGCAGTGTCTTTTACTTGGAACCGAGCCAAGAGCTGGACTGCAGGGAGGGACTCAGGCCAGGAAAAGCTGTGCTCGGGAGGGGGCTGTGGGAGAGAGGAAATAACTATAGGTTCTCACAGCTGCCACTCAGAGAAAGAGAGTTGTGCTTTCTCTCTTCCTTCTGCAGCCATGAGTTTCCACGTGGATGTCCTACGAGAGCCATGCAGGTCTCTGGTTACCTCTGGACTCTGTGTTAGTGTTCCCAGCAGATGCAGAAGGAAAAGAGCAGTTGAGTGGCCAGGAAGGGCCCCTGGTTACATGGGGGTTTTTCCCAGGCAGAGTAAATGACTTGGCAAAGTCAACATGCATTTGGGCTGAGCTAGGCCGTGGGAGGCCAGGTGTTTGAGTATCTGTGAGGGCGTATAGAAGCTGGAGGGCCTCGTGGGTCCTGACTATTGGCTTAGAGCACTGAAGAGCTGGGATTCAGGAGACACTCCAGGGCTCTGGGAAGTTGTGATTTGCCCCAACAGGTATTTCTTGAGTGTATTAGCTGAGGCATTTGGCTGCAAGTGAAAGAAACTCAAATTAGTTTAAGGAAAAAGAAAAGAGCAGAGGGAATTTATTGGCCCTGGAGCATTGAAAGCCCAGGGGTGGCTGTCAGGCTGTGGGCATGGCTGGAGGTCCCCCGTGCCTCTGTCTCTTTCTCCCCATTACAGGTTCTTGCTCACCTCTGCGCTGGCTTCAGTACCAGGCAGGCTTTTCTCAGTGGTGACAAAGATGGCCATGGGCCCCTCCCAGCTTCCTTTGTCCTCCAAGCCAATGATCCTAGAAAAAAGGGAGAGCATCATTCCCCAAATTCCAGCCTAAGTACCAAGAATGACATGACTGACCTGGCTTGGGTCACATGCCCATTTTCTGAAGCAGCGCTCCGCCCAGGAGCAGTCTGCTTGACACTGTCTGAGGCTGCGAGGGTTGGGGCCATCCCACCTGAACCACCTGAACTGCACATAGGGGAGCGGGATCCTTAAGAGATGCTGGGCAGACAAGAAGGTTTACCTCCTTCACAGTGGGCACCTCCCATGCCATCAGCATGGCAGAACTTGGCAGTGGGTGGGTGGGGTGTCGTGACACTGACTTCTTGGGAGTGTGGCATGTCCTTTGCCCTACTTGTATAGGGATAGGAGTTTTGCCATGGTTGCCTATGTCAAGCCTCTCAAAGATGTCCACCTCTTAACCCCCAGAACCTATGAATATGTTATGATATATGGGAAGGGGGAATGAAGGTTACAGATTAAATTAAGACTGCAAATCAGTAGCCTTTAAAATAAAGAGATTATCATGGATTATCCAGGTGGGCCCAATGTAATCACAGGAGTCCGTACATGGGGAAGAAGGTGGCAGAAGTGTCAGAACCGGAGAGGTGGCATTGGGAGAAGTCTCGCTTGGCCAGTGCCGGCTTTGAAGATGGAAGGACGCCATGACCTAAGGAATGGGGTGACCTCTGGAAAAGGCAGGACATGAATTCTCCCCTAGAGCCTCCAGAAGAGAACCCAGTCCTGATGACATCTTGATTTTAGCTCAGTGAGAACCATTTCAGACTTTTTACCTCCACAAGATAAAAATTTGTGTTGTTTTAAACATTAAGTTTGTAATTTGTTACAGCAGGAGTAGGAAACTAATACGTTGCCAGGAATAACAGGGACACTGCTCGGGCTTCTTTGCATCCAAGTGGGTACGACTGAGTTCTGGTTGTAGACGGAGCAGGTGTGTGGCAGCTCCTGGGAATCTCAGGCGGCAGGCAGCGCCCCTTCCCTTCTTCGTCATCTCTCTTTCATCCTACTGCCTAGACGTGGATGCCAACTGGACCAGGACGCTGAGGCCAGACCCCATAGAAGGTGGAGGTGTGGGCTGGAGGGAGAAGAGCCATGGACCAGCCTTGGAATTTCTACCTCCACACTTTGAGTTGAGTGAGAAACTTCAATCCTGTTCAAGCCACTCTTATTAGGGGTGCTTTCAAACCTCACAGCTGGAGTCAATCCTGATTATTGTAGAAAGAAGAGGCATTAGCAGTGACCTTTAAGGAGGTCCAACAGACCCAGGCTCTACAAGGTGCGAGCATCCCAAGGATATTTCAGTGATGATTCAGGAGCTTCCTTCCTGATCCCTGACTCTCCAAATCCAGCATCTTTTCCATCAGACGGCTGCAGTCTTGGCGTCGCAGCCTTCACTTCCATCCTGTCTCTTGCCCCTGCTACTGATGTCTGTTCTTAACTAGCCAACCCTGATTCAGCTTGACTCCCTGGCTCTCTGGATCCTAGGCTGCCTTGGTGAGAACCCATGATCCAGTTCTGGCCCCAAGGAACTCATCCCTTCCCTGGCTGGCTTTCCATTTATCCCACCCAGATAGAGCTAAATAAGGATGCAAGTTTTAATTAGCATTGAAGAGCTTGTCTCTAGGCGCCTATGTGTGACTTCAGAGCAAATCATACTTACAGTAATTAACATTTATTGAGCACTTACCATGGGGCAGGAAATTAAGTGCTTTATATTTTAACTGCATTTAATCCTCAGAACAACACGAGGGGGAAGGTACTAGTGTTACCTCACTTTACAGGCAAAGAAACTGAAGCTGTATTGCCAGAGAAGTTAAATAATTTGTCAGAGGTCACTCAACTGCTAAGTGGCAGAACTAGTATATAAACCAGGCAGTTGGATCTCAGAGCCCATGCTGTGATACATTAGGTAGATGCCTCCCAAGCCCAGCTACTGCCGTATTCTGCATAGCACTTGTCTCTGCAAAATGTTCAGGCGATCATGAGTAATGACTCAGGGCATGAGTAAATGACTCATGGCAGCCAGGGCTGCCATGTAAGGTTGTGTGGACTGTGCACTGCACAACTCAGGAGGTACCATTCGCGTTGTCATCTATGTAAATTGTAACCCCTGGAGTTGTGCAGTGGACAACCTGCATAAGTATATGTGGCTACTCCAAGGCTTTGGGCCCTGCATAAGCTGATAGCCAGGGGTCACATGGAAATACCAGGAACTCAGTTGGGGAGCTATTAAAAACTGTGCTTGCGAGTTGGTGTTGAAGATTAGGAATCAGGGAAACAAGCCAAGGTAATGGGAGACAGGAACGTGGAGGACTCTTGCTGGGGCAATCTGACAAAATCTGCTGGATGGTTTCTTTCACAGCCAGACCTGCCCTAGATGACTCTTTAAAAAGGGGGCAGGAATTAGTTTTGTTGTATCATAAAAATAATACATGCTTATTGATGAACATTTAGAAAATATAGAAAAGTTTCAGTAAGAAAATAGTCACGCATTATCCACGACCCAGAGAAAACCACTGCTAATATGTTATTGGATTTTTTTCCAGTCTCTCATGTCTTTGCTTCTTGATGGGTGATAGATAAATAAATAGATATAGATGTCTCTCTCTCTCTCCCTATTTAGATAGATAGTTAGATAGACAGATATTGATTTGTACATGGTTGATCATGTTAAAAGTATTAGCTCATGATATTTGCATAATTTTCACCAGGTCCTCTAGAAATGGTTCAGATGGGATTGGGCTGACTCTTGCTCATCCTGGAGCATCTTTAAGGCCCACCTGACTGCTAACACAAGCTACTGAGCAACTCTTTCAAGAGCTAGTGGACCGGGGCTTCCCTGGTGGCGCAGTGGTTGAGAGTCCGCCTGCCGATGCAGGGGATACGGGTTCGTGCCCCGGTCTGGGAAGATCCCACATGCCGTGGAGCGGCTGGGCCCGTGAGCCATGGCCGCTGAGCCTGCACGTCCTGAGCCTGTGCTCCACAACGGGAGAGGCCACAACAGTGAGAGGCCCGCGTACCGCAAAAAAAAAAAAAAAAAAAAAAGAGCTAGTGGACCATAGCATGGAAAGTCTGTTAATAGAACTGAAGGGAAGCAGGAGTGGTCTTTGGGATGATGGAGAATGCGTCACAGTCAAACCCAGGGGCGTTGGGTGTTGAGGGGCCATTGGAACCCGTGGGCCAGCACACAGGATCATGAGCCAGCTTGTACACTAGGGAGCTTGGTGACCTTCCAGATGATAAACTGGTCCTTCTGAAAGGGATCTTCAAGTTGATGTGGTCCAGCCTCCTCCCTCCTCTTCATCACCTTCTTGCCCCATCTTGACCACACAAACACGTTTTCTGGATGAGGGAACTAAGACCTAGGGAAGTGACTTGACCTGCTTGAGACCATAGAGTGAGTCAGCAGCATCCAGGGACCAGAAACTCAGGACTCCTGACTTCTTTCCAAGAATCCAGTGTGTCTGAAAATATGTACTGGGAAAAGCCAGACTTACCATACACTCCAGAATAAAGAAGTGTTCCATGGTCGAAGCAGCGCTTTGGTCAAAGGTTGCACACTGTAATCCTCTCTGAGACTCACAAGTACCTTAGCTTACTAAAGCCTCTGAGAAGGCCTGAAGCAAAGAAACCTATTGAACTTGGTTCAAGGCATTGTTTCCTGAACTTGTGTAGACAAGGAACTCTTTTCTCATTGATCATCTAGTCGTGTCTTGAGGAATATACTGGGGGAAAGAGAGGCTGTGTTACACTATACGGCCTGTCCACTTAGGCCAGAAGGGATACCCGAGGACATAGGAAATGTCACACTGTGTCAGAGCCACAGTCTTCCAGCCCAGGAATGTGCTCTGTGATAGGGCCACCAAGAAGTGTTGCAAGAGCGTGTGGCTGCCCTCTGCTGAGGCCAAGCTTAGAGGCTGGACACTTGGTTTTCTTAATGGCCTAATAGCTTAATACGACACTGTTGTCCCCAAGTGGGTTTATTTATTTATTTATTAAAAATAATTTATTTATTTGTTTTTATTTTTGCCTGCGTTGGGTCTTCGTTGCTGCGTGCGGGCTTTCTCTAGTTGCAGCGAGTGGGGGCTACTCTTCATTGTGGTGAGCGGGCTTCTCATTGCAGTGGCGTCTCTTGTTGCAGAGCACGTGGGCTTCAGTAGTTGTGACACATGGGCTCAGTAGTTGTGGCACACGGGGTTAGTTGGTACATGGGCTCAGTAGTTGTGGCACACGGGGTTTGTTGCTCCGAGGCGTGTGGGATCTTCCTGGACCAGGGCTTGAACCCGTGTCCCCTGCATTGGCAGGCGGATTCTTAACCACTGAGCCACCAGGGAAGTCTCCCAAATGTATTTAAACTTTTGAAAATTTCAAATAGCTTATACTAAATAAGTTCCATGGGAGCAAGTTCTTGAGTGTCTTGTTCTTTTCTGTATCCTTGGTACCTAGAACAGTGCCTGCCTGGTACATAGTAGACATTCAGTAAAGACTTTCAGAATAAATGGAATTAAATTTCCAATGGCTCTTGAGGGCTGCAAAATTCCACAATTTCCTCTGAGTGACATAAAATCTTTAACTTTCCCCATACAGCCTTGGAGACTTACAACTTACGATTCAGATTTAACAAATACTTATTGAGTGCTTAATGTATGTTAGCCCTGGGCTAGACGTGTTCCCATATAAGTAAGCTCTTACTTAATATTTTCAACGACCCTATAAAGTACTATAATCTCGATTTTTCAGGTGGGGAGGCTGAGGCTTGTGGGTGTTAGGTGACTTAGCTGAGGTGATGTTTGTAATAAGTGGCAAAGCTGGGATTTCAGCCCAGGTGTTCTTAATAAACGGCAAAGCTGAGATTTATGACCTCATGGCCAGAGCCAGGTGTAGCTTATTCATGGCACTCACATGCGATGATCGAGGCTGACTTGAGATGAATCAACAAGAGGTAGGCCCCGGATGAAGGCTCCTTCGGATTATAGAGGAAGGCACTTCCTCTTCTGAAAAGTTGTTTGCAGCAAGGCCTGGTCACTGCGGCTTTCCTGGGTGCTATGTGGGGACCCCAGGCCAGCTGTCATGTGTCTTTGTGGAAAGTAATTCTGCCTAAGGCAGAGTAACTCTGAGAATTGAGAAACACGAATAGTTCGCAGCTGATAGAACAGCTGAAGCCCTAAGCTAAGCCTCCCCAGCCCTGGTTACAGGAACACAGTGGCAGCAGCATGCCAGCCTGCCTCGAATCAGCCTGTCCACTCAGCAGGTTGATATTTTCCATCCGACCCTTTGAATGCCCAGGCATTAATCTTATTAGCACTAGAGTAACTTTTTTTCAGTTTAATTTAAAAATTAAAGAAAGACAACCACTGTAACAGCTGGTTGCTCTCTGAAAAGTTCCTCTGAGCTAGAGCACAGAGTGGCTAATTAAACTGGCCTCAAGAGAAAGTGTGTGGTTGGATGGGAGGCCTGGCGGATGGAAGATTATGTCTCAGTAGATTCATGGGATGTCAGAGCTGGGAGAGCCCGGGAGATCATCGGGTTCCTCATCTTACAGAGGAGGAAACTGAGGCTCTGAGGTTGCCCAAGGTCACATAGCTCTTGCCTGGAAAAGCTGCATTTCAAACTCAAGTCTCTTGATTCTTGGTGCAGTTTTCTTTAATCTACAACATCCTGCTAACTTGAATACGATCTTGGCTTCATCATTCATGCTTCATCATTACACAGGTATTTAGCCTCTCTGATCTTTGCTCATCTGTAAAGTACAGGCAATCATAATTACCTACCATGGATTTACGGTAAAGAATAAATGGGATTTTACCTGTAAAGTGCTTTCCCAAGTGCCTGGAACACATAATTTCTTAGTAAATTAGAATTTTTAAAATTTAACAATATTATCATTATTGTTCTATATTCTAGAATGGCATAATCTCCCTAGTTGGGGGAATTGGCTTGTGAGAAGGAAGAGGTACCTCTGTCTGCCTGCCTCTTGCAGCTTGGTAGTGTGGCAAGGACACATCAAGGATGTTTGTACTGGGGGGGTTTCCTGCATGCTCATTTCCGTGCTTTGCCAGACATACAATGTTGTTGTGAAACTTCGGGCTTTTCCTGCCCCTGAGAAAAGTGATCTGATAAACCCACTCATATTAAGGTGACAATGATAATGTTTTACTCCTTTCAGAATGCCTGGGAGAGATACTTAATGCAGAGTAATTCATTTCCAGGGGGAGAATCTCAGGTAATGGGGCCAGGTGAATAAGAGAAGAAAGTTGACCTTTGGGTCTTGGTCTTCCTGGAGGCCCCTCAGTCAAACTAGAGGAGGCGGTCATCTGCTCGGCCCATATCCGGGGCTCACCTCACCATCCTCTCCGCATCATCCTGACTCTGATATGCCCTCACACCGAGCTTCCTGTCAGGGAAGCTGGTTCTTGGTGGTGGGAGGGGAAGGACTGACCCAAGCCAAAGTGCCTGGGATGCGTGCTGCACTGCATAGGCTTGAATGTGCAGCTTATCTACCATTGTCTCCTAGACTCTGCCTGGGCTCAGGGTTCAAAATCAGAAGCTTCCCACAAGTGAAATTAGCTGAGAACTTTCTAGAACTTTCTAGAACTATTAAGAGACAAAAACAGAGAGGGTATCACTGTAAGCACTATTAGTATGAACAATCCATTTAAATAGCACAAATAGGTTGCAGTTTTATGACACTGTGCGAGTGTAATTGAACATTTGAATAAATGTACTTTCTTTGTAGAAAGCATAACTCTGTGCAAGACAGAAACCCAGGAGTGTTTCTGTGTCCTTCTTCTCCTCCATCCCCATTCCAATCCGGCATTGATGTATCAATACTTCCAAATATCTCTTGAATCCATCTACATCCCTCCATCATCGCTACCGTCACCCCATCATCACTCCGTTCCGTACTGGAGTGGCCTCCTGGATGTCCTCACTGGGTCCCTCCTGTCTCCAAAACTTTGCTGTGTCTCCAAAACTGCATACAGTATAGTCCACTTGGGTGCAGGCAGAATTTTGATTTTTATTTATTTTTAATAAATAAAAGTTATTAAAAATTTATTTTTAATAAAATTAAGAATAAAGCTTTACTGATATTCATACAAACTACTATATATAGAATGGATAAACAAGGTCCTACTGTATAGCACAGGGAACTATAGTCAATATCCTGTAATAAACCATAATGGAAAAGAATATGAAAAACATATGTATAACTGAATCACTTTGCTGTATATCAGAAACTAACACAACATTGTAAATCAACTATACTTCAACTAAAAAACAAAGCTTTACTGATATTCAACAAATGGATTGACCTGGGCTCCTCACCCTAATCCTTGTGCCAGACAGATGCATCTCATATTTGGTTCAAGAGGTATCCTGGAAGCCTCTAGAACATGGCAGGGTTCAGGGGATGCCTTCATGATTTTCTGCTTGTTGTTTTTTTTTCCCAGCTTTATTGATGATTACAAGTTGTACATATTTAAGGTATACAATTTGCTGATTTTATATACATATGTATATGATTTTACATACATATATACATATACATTGTGAAATATTCACAACAATCAAGCTAATTAACATATCCGTCACCTCATTTGGTTACCTTTTTTTGTGTGTTGAGAACACTTAAAATTTACTCTCTTAGCAATTTCAGGTATACAATATTAACTATAGTCACACTGTTGTACAGTAGATCTCTAGAACTTATTCATCTTGCATAACTGAAACTTCGTACCCCTTGATCAACATCTCCCCATTTCCCTCATTCCTTAGCCCCTGGTAACCACCATTCTACTCTCTGTTTCTATGAGTTTGACTATTTTAGATTCCACATATAATTGAGATCATGCAATATTTGTCTTTCTGCATCTGGCTTATTTCCCTCAGTATAATGTTCTCCAGGTCCATTCATGTTGTTGCAAATGGCAGGACTTCCTTCTTTTTAAAGGCTGAATAATATTCCATTGCATATATAGGTACCACATATTCTTTATCCATTCATCCATCAATGGACATTTAAGTTGTTTCCATGTCTTGGTTATTGGGAATAATGCTGCAGTGAACTTGGGACTGCAGGTATCTCTTTGAGATCCTGAATTCATTTCATTTGGATATATACCCAGAAGCGGGATTGCTAGGTCATATGGCAGTTCTATTTTTAATTTTTTGAGGAATCTCCATACTGTTTTTCATAGTAGCTGCACCAGTTTACATTCCCACAAATGGTGCACAAGAGTTTCCTTTTCTCCACATCCTCACCAACACTTGTTCTCTTTCATCTTTCTGATAATAGCCATCCTAACAGGTGTGAGGTGATCTGTCATTATGGTTTTGATTTGCATTTTCCTGATGATTAGTGAAGTTGAGCATCTTTTCATATTCCTGTTGGCCATCTGTATGTCATCTTGGAAAAGGCTGTTCAGGTCCTCTGCCCATTTGTTCTCAGTGTCTTACAATGTACTGCATTTTGTATCTTCTCCTGGAGAAGCCGTTTATGGATTACATTAAGTAGCTTTAATTAAATGAACTTTCAAAAAACGGACAAGTGACTTAAAAATGTTCCTGCATCACATTTGTAGATTGAAGATAATACTAAAGACAAGCAAGAGGGAATGATAGGCTACCAGCTGAGCCATTACACCTCCTTGAATGAGTAAAGACAATGATGACCTAATCAAGTCAGACTCTAAGTTGGCCCCCGAATTCAGAGTGATCAAAAATATCACATGAAATACGGACAAACATCTACTAGTGTTGGTAAAAAGCCTCACCCTGAGTGTACATTGTGCTTTGAGATATTAACTAATGATAGTATCTAGTCATCATCATAATTTGCAAGATTTAAAGAAAATCTTTTCTTTGTGGTCATTTCCAAACATACACAAGATAGAAAATATAATAATGAAACCCCGTGTGCCTATTGCTCAGCTTCAACAATTATCAGCATCTTGCCAAGACAAGACTTTAAAAATTATTTCTTAGCTCCCTTTAAAAGCATTTCTATATTTGTACATTTTATAATGTACATGAACTATACAGTATATATGAATATACAAATATACAATACATAAGTTTACATAAAACCTTTTTACTCTTAAGGATGTGCAATCCAATGTTTAGAGAAGGCTGCTCCATGCTTCAGGCAGGAGACCTTTTTGATGTGCAAATCAGATCAGACCCCTCAAGGGCTTCTCATTGCTTTTAGGGAAAGTTCTACAAGGATCCACCTGAGCCTCTCGCCTCAGTCCCTTCCAGCCCCCTTTGCTGTCTCTGCTCTGGCCTCAGTGTCAGTCGACAGTGTCAACTTTTGCACAGTGCACATGTTGACCCACCGTTCCTCCTGCCCAGGACCTTTCTACATTCTTCTTCATCTGCTCCCCATCTCAGCTCCAGAGCCACTTTCTTAGGGAATCCTTTCCTTCCCTCCAGTCCAGGTTGGATCTCCTAACTGTGACCCATTCTCATTGAACTGAATTATTTTCCTTCATTTTGCCGTCTCAGTCTGTAATATCTAACTATAGACTCATTTGAGTGATGACTAACGTCTGTCTCTCTCTGTCAACTGAAATCTCCAGGAAGTCTACCCTGTAAATCTCAGTTGGTAGATGAATCATCATTGCATGAGAAGTTCAGCCCTGGAAGAGATAAGGAACAATGCAAGACAACAATTCAAGTTCACGGACAGCGTGTGGTTAATTGCCAGACAAGCACAGTGGATGTCAAATGCCTCAAGTTCAAAGAAAGAACACTGTCTGTGGGGTGGGCTGGGCTAATTTCAGATGGTATTATCTTTTGAAATATAAAAGCCACATGGGAACAAACGCATCTTGACATCCTGGAAGCTGAAATCCTTGTGTGTGATACTGAAAGCATAATTTAATTTCAATGTACAAGAGTCTCCAATTCGACCCTGAAGTCATAATGATAAGGTCATCTTCCCAGATCATTCCAATGTGAATGAATCTGCCCTTTTCTCAGGCTCTGCATCCATTCCTGCCTTGAAGATGAGGCTGTGGTTTATCAGCAATAACATCTTTCCTTAGGTCTTGTAGCCATCCTTCCCAGTTTGACTTTTTTTTTTTTTTTTTTTTTTTTTTTTCCGTACGCGGGCCTCTCACTGTTGTGGCCTCTCCCGTTGCGGAGCACAGGCTCCGGATGCGCAGGCTCAGCGGCCATGGCTCACGGGCCCAGCCGCTCCGCGGCATATGGGATCCTCCCAGACCGGGGCACGAACCCGTATCCCCTGCATCGGCAGGCGGACTCTCAACCACTGCGCCACCAGGGAGGCCCCCAGTTTGACTTTTGACCGGGCTCTCACGTGGTGTTTTCTGTGGTTTTGTAATAAGGGGACTTGTTTTTATATGATCTGGTAAATAGAGAACCAACTTGGTATTAATTTAGAAGATTTGTATTAATTTAGGCTGATTTGTGAAGCTCAGCCTGACATTCATATGATCTGAGCTTGTTTTGCCCAAGAGAAGCTCTGTTTGCATCTGTTTTTGTTTCAGCACATGCTTATTTATTTTCCTTGTTTCTTACTTGTCCCCTGCCATTGGAATCTAAGCTTCATGAGAGCAAGGACCTTAACGGTCCTGCGCCCGTTGTAACCTCAGCACCTAGGACAGGGCTTGACACAAAGCAGGTACTCAATAAACATTTATTGAATGAATGACTGTAGGGCGAAGTTCTGAAGGAGAGTGGAGTTCATGGTTGTGTTTGAAAGCACATTGGCCAGAAGGCCCTTTACCATTATTTCAAAATCTCTCAATCTTGTAACTTGAGGGAAGGGGACAATTTTTTCCCCCATTTCTTTATTTCCTATGACATTGGCTACTACCAGGTACTTGTTCTACTTGGATTCTACTTGGATCTACTTGTATAGTAGATCTGAGGATGTCTTCTACATGGAATAACAAGAATTCTGGATAGTCATTCGACCACGGTAATGGAGAAGAAGGAGGGGCAGGTGGGAGAGGATCGGCTTTTGAACGAGTGGACCTGAAGTCCCAGTGTCCCCTCTTGCTCACTGAGCAACCTTGGGGTGAATCACAGGATTGCTCAGCCTCAGTTTATTTACCTGTACGATGGGTATATTAATAGCAGTAGTTCTCATCGCAGGACTGTTGTGAGGCTTTCTGTCTGGGAAGGGCTCTGTAAACAGTGAAATGTCTAGAGTTATGAGTTGTGGTGGACTCTGGCCAAGGCAATTAGGAAATGCTGGAGATTCCCATAGGGCAGTTGGCAGTGCCCTTGGCCTTCAGATGGACACCAGGCTCAGAAGGTGAACCTGCTGGGTCCAGATTTCCAGGTCTTTGCCTCTATAAGCTCCTCTTGTCATCACCTTTTTTTACCCTGCTCTCCCCCATGGCTTTTTCCTCCCTCCCCCACCTCCAGTCTCTCTTTATGCTGGCTCATCTAGCTGGTCTGGATTGCCAGATGAAATGTAACTTGATAGATAGCCTGAGTTATCTAGAATTACATTCCAAAAACATCTCTGCGTTTCCTTGCGGGGAGGAAGGAAAACAGGGACGAGGGCACAAGAGGGCATAGAGGACAATCTGTAGCCATGTTCTACCTTTTCTTTTATGAAATCTGGCCTTTGGTTTCCGAAAGCAGTTTCCCCAACCAATGCCAGCCCTGTAGGTGGAATAGAGAGTCTCCTGTTGGGTGTAATTTGAGGGGAATTAGAAGACCCTGCCCTGATCTCTCTTATTGGCCTGACATTCTCCCATTTCCTGCACTTTGGGTTCTGAAGCCAATATATTCCCAAATGAAGATCATAATTATTATTATTATCGCTGTTATCACATGAGCTCCAGTTAGGGCTATCTCAGACTCCAAGGGCCTGAAACACAGAAGACAGAAGAGACAAGATCTTTTTATAGAAAAGACACGATCAGGAAAGTACAACCTTGAAAGGACCAGATGGAAGGGAGTCCAGAGTAGCGTAGGGCGTATGGAGCTTTAAGATCTGAACTGGGGGAAGGATGGAAAAATTGAGATGGGGGAGCAGGGGAAGGGGCTGGAGGTACTTATAAAAGAAACTGATGGTGTCATGGACCTGCACAGAGTAACTCTGCTCTGCCTTTAAAATTTGAAGCCTCAACTACCTGGTTCATTATTGATTAATTATTATGAATTAAGGTTAGTGGGAGTATGGTTATGTTTCCTTCCATTTTAAGGTGCTCTTTATTTTGTCTGAATGAAAAAATAGTCCTGTTGACCTTTCCGATTTTCATGATAATTTTAATCTCTTCATCTCATAGTTAAATTATTATAAAACAATGTGGAGAAGACTGTGAGCTCCCGAGAAGAGCATCTGATTTCTGTGCCTAAAGCTTCCTCTTGGTGCGCATGGTGCCACTCTTTACCCTGGTCTGTGCCACCTCTGCACCTTTGCTCGGGCTTTCCCCTCTCCCTGGAGCACCCTCACTCTCCCTACGTCTGTGTCTGCTGGAGTCCCTCAAAGCCGAGCCCTGACTTCATCAGCCCGTGAAATTTCTCGTGATGCCTGTGCCATGTCCTGAGCTGCGCTTATTTGCCTCTCATGCACCCACGTCACTCTCCCCGTCACAGTTAACGGTGTACCTGCTTTTCCACCCCACTCCCTGCCCCATCCTTCTGGCTGAGTGAGATGCATAGAGACTGTCATCCTCATCGGTGTA
Source organism: Mesoplodon mirus (assembly GCF_964341445.2). Lineage (NCBI taxonomy): Eukaryota > Metazoa > Chordata > Mammalia > Artiodactyla > Ziphiidae > Mesoplodon > Mesoplodon mirus. The sequence goes on along the minus strand of NC_138992.1, from coordinate 15,529,602 downwards.
GCCCTCAAAGGGTGCTTAATAATGTCTGTTGAATTGAATTGTATGCAGCTGGTGCACAATGCATTTCTGTAGTGATTTCAGGAGCCTCAGAGAGCAAATATCCACCTCCCTGATTGATGACCGAAACCCCCTTTCCCCCTTACAGTCCACGTAAGGCTTTCATTTCACTTCAAAACAATGCTTACCAAAAGGTATATTAGGTTTCCAGCTCTCCTGGCAATATCTGATCAAGCATCCTGACTACAAAGCTCTAAGGTGTTCTATATTGAAATATACACCGTTTCTCTAAAAAGGTACACTGCATGGAATATAGCCAATATTTTATAATAACTTTAAATGGCGTATAATCTACAAAAATATTGAATCACTGTGTTGTACCCCTGAAACTAATATAATTTTGTAAATAAACTATACTTCAATAGAAAAATAATAGAACGAATAAAAAAAACTAAAAGAGACACTGTATTCCATGCACTTCACGGAGAGGTCGTATAGTATAATGATCAAGCTTGGGCTCTGCAACCAGCCTGTCTGGCTTCAAATCAGTTGCTAATCTGTATAGTTCCTACCGCATAAGGATATTGTGAGATTTAATGGGTTAATATTCATAAAGTGAGCGGAGCAGACACAGGCATGTGGTTGGTGCTCCGCGAGCGGGGTTGTTACTATTATTGTTGTGTTATTATTGTTATTTTCCATCTGATCTGAATGTGACCATGTCCCTTCGGGCAGCCCCTTCTCTCACTCCATACCCACCTTGAGACCACACTCAGCACCTTACAGGATTGCTCCTCAAATCAAATTGAACTCCAAAAGTTTTAGTGAAAAAAATGCAGACTTTACTCAAGATTTCTTGGAGAAATCTGGAAGATAATGTTGCATACTACAAAGCAAAACTTAAAAAGATTTCCCGTTTTAAGCATCTTTGTTCTTTTTCCAGCGTTCCTCTCCCAATACTAGCAATCTTATCTCTCCCCCCTACCCAAATATCCTCTCATGACTTTTGGCAGCTTCTCCAGCCATCCAGACACATCCTCTTTGGGATTCACGCTCCTTGGGAAGGCAGGGACAGTAGAGTACAAGTGACCTTTTCCCCTCTCACATATAGAATGTTAATTAACAGAAAGTGCTATTTATTATATATGTCAAAGATTAAGTGTGGTGCAGTGGTTAAGAATCCGCCTGCCAATGCAGGGGACGTGGGTTTGAACCCTGGTCCGGGAAGATCCCACATGCTGCGGAGCAACTAAGCCCGTGCACCACAACTACTGAGCCTGTGCTCTAGAGCCTATGAGCCACAACTACTGAGCCCAAATGCCACAACTACTGAAGGCCACGCATCTAAAGGCCATGCTCCACAACAAGAGAAGCCACCACAATGAGAAGCCCGTGCACCGCAACGAAGAGTAGCCCCTGCTTGCTGCAACTAGAGAAAGCCCGCGTGCAGCAATGAAGACCCAACGCAGACAGAAATAAATAAATAAATTTATTTATTTATTTATTTATTTATTTATTAAAAAAAAATTAAGTGTGAATGCCAGGTACCTGGAATTCCTAAATGACCCAGCCTACAAAACTCATTCAGGTTATCTGCTTGGCCAGGAGGTGAGCTGGGGCTGGTTCAAGAGTGACAGCTGTAAGTGTTTCTTCCCAGCTCTGCTTCTGATAACTTGAAATCAGCCACGGTGGGAGTATTTGCACCAGAAAAATGGGCAAATGCCACAAACCAGGGCTTTCCCCTGAGGTGTTTGTTAAGCATTGACCAGGACACCACTGCTGCAGCCATTGACACACATCTTTCTCTGGCATTCATGCAAGACTTTGGGGGTGCCCTTGCTTGTCTTTCTGCCTCCCAAGTTCCTGATACTCTGCATCTAGGTGGCTTAGGAGAATTGTTCTTACTCCTGTAAGTTCAACCCTGGTCCAGCTGTCTTCCCTCCTTCTCTTTCTTTCCCTGGTATATGAGCTCTTCTTCTTTCCTTGTTAATGAGCCTAGGTCATGCTTCAGACTGTTCAGCTCACTCTCCAATTTTTTTGGGGGGGAGGTCTAAGTTCCCAGCATGCTCTATAGCAGAGGCCTCATTAGTTATGACACAGAGAGTGCATGCTTTGATCAATGGAATGGGTCGGTAGATGATGCTGGAGAAGTTGCCCGAACTTGAGGATTGAGATTGCTAAAAAGTCGTGGTTTTGCTGTCAGCCTGACTCTCATCATGGCCCAGAAGTCAGTAGTTTGCCACTGTAGCTGCACACTCCTCACCTGAGGAGTTTAAAAGCTCTCACTGTGCAGGTACAGTCCAACTGAGTAAATCAGATGGGCCTAGTATCTTAAGAGTAAGATAAGATTGACTTGAATTCCCTTTCCTTGGTCTGTGGAACACCCAGGATCCTCCCTGTTCACTGTTAATTTTATATTCTCATGCTCACCTCGTTCCTGAAACACTGCTTCTACTGCTTTGGTTTGGTTTAGGAGTTATTTTACCATCCTACAGGTGCTTCTCTGTTTCATGAATTCATTCCAATGTCATTCCCTCAAGGAAGCCTTCCTTGATTCTGCAGACAAGGTCAGGTCTTCCTGGTTTTTTTTTTTTCCCTATCTATCTATCTATCTATCAGTAAAACAACCCTGTACTTTTCTTTTGTAGCAGTTAAACCAGTTTGTGATTACATATTTAGGTTTTTTTATTATTTGATTAATTAGATTGTATACACTATGAGGACAGGGATTTTGTCTATTTTTTTCTCATCACTTAGACCAAATGCTTAGGTCTTCATGCCCAGCATATAGTAGGTGCTCAGTGGATAATTGTTGAATGTTGAAGAGGTATCTATGGGAAGGAATGAGACTGGGCCTCAGAAAGGAGGTGCAACCAGGAATAGAAAAACCAATCCAGATGTCTGAATCGGGTGTCTCTGGTTCCTTCTTCTTTCTCTGCAGACCAGCCTTCTATGCTTCCCAGTCTAGTTAGTGGGTCACCATACAGGTCCTACGTTTGCATCACCTCCATCTGAGAGACCAACTCAGACTGAACTAGACCCTCTTAGTCCCACATCCTGTGTGAGAGAAGTGACTGGCTCCATCTGGTTCAGGTGTCCAATCCTGGTCCAGTCAGCACTGGTGAGAGCACAGGGTATGAGGTGTGCTGGTAAGCAGTATGCTTAAGGCGTCATGTAAACGGGGCAGACACCCCAAAAGCTGTTCACCATAGCCTATACATAGAGTCTCCAACAAAAATAAAAAATTAACCTACAAATGGTGCTAAAGAACTGGGAGAATGAGAGAGACAGGTGGGCCCAGGTAGCTAAGTGAACACAAAGAGTTCCCACCAATCAATAGGGGAAAGGGTTGTTAGCTTGTCTCCCTGGATCAGATTTTTATACTCTAATCCCAAGGGCCCAAGGGCCTGGAAAGGCCAAACATTCCCAAGACTGATTTCCTGGCTGCTTTTGGATCTCTCATGCCAGTAGAGGGGAGAAAATCAGATGGACTGGTGCCCAGTCTGCAGAGAGGAGCTGGCTCTCTCTGGAGTGGGTTGGCATTATCCAGATCTCATCTGACTAACATGGAGTTGTTGACAATGAAGGAGGGTAGAAATTCCTAAAGGAGGGAGAGAGAGAAAGAGCCATAAGAGGCCTGGGGCTGTCAGGGCGAGCCTGCTGTGGAATAAACATCCTGGGCTGTGAGCTTCCACACTGTGAGCCCTGAGAGGGCAGGGCTCTGCTCTTGTTTGTGATTCTGTAAATGACAACCTATCAAGTGCTTGGTGAGGCCAGGGGATATAACAGCAAATACGACATAGCCTCTGCCATCATGGAATGTAGTCTAACGTAGTACAACAGAAAGACAATCAAGTCACTATAGGACAGTGTGGTTGCTGAATGATCTAAGAGGAATCAGGTGCCAGGGAGGCACATGAATGGGGCACCAACCCCTGGGTGTCAGAGAAGGCTTCCTGGAGGAAGTGATATTTATGTTGGGACAAAATAAATAGGATTAGCCAGGCGAATGAAGTTCATTTTGTAGAGAGACATGAGAAACAGGATTTCAGGCAAAGGAAATAGTATTTACAAAGCCTACAGATGAGAAGAGCATGGTGTCACCCAGAAATTATAAGTGGTTCAGAAGTCCAGAGCACTGACCAGCAGGTCCTCCTGGGGTGGTCCTGTGCACATGGTGCTACTCTCTCGTCGTTTGACGGATGGGAACCTCGTGTTCCGCACACATGGAAGGCATACTCAAATATCATGGGCTTTGACTTCCATGAGACAGCGTGGGGCAGTCACAACATCTCAGTTAACCTCTTTGGGCTACGGTTGTCTCCTCTGCAAGCTGTCTGGGACGAGGAATGTGAAAGCAATTTTCAAATGGAAGGGGATATCACGACTTCTCTTACCCTCTGCACTTCTGTGTTTGAGGCTGTACCATTGATACTCTTCGGATGGTTGACTTGTTCACTTGACCAGCTCTGTTTTCTAGGGCTGCTCTCTGACGTCCTGCCCTGCTGTGTACGTGGCCTGCTCAGTCAGTACCACTGGTGGTGATGAGACCATGGCCTCCTCTCCAACCCCATGACCTGCCAGAAAATACTTCTGATAGTTCTTTAAACTAGGTCCACTGGAGCTTCATGCTCTGGAGGTAGGGGATAGTCCACTGCGACATCAGTGACCCCCTGGATCACCAGGGTTGGTTGGCTGGTCAGGTGTCCCCTCTCTCCCCTGCTGCTCTGTGCATGCTTACCTCTTGAGCTACTGGACAGACCTAGGTGGAGCCTAGGTGCAAAAAGACAACCTCTTGACTGCGGGAGACACAGTCTTCAGTCAAGGTTGAGAGAGGAGCTGTGTTCCCTGCTAGAAGCTCGTCACCTCCCCGGGCCCCTGTTTCCTTATCTATAAAACAGGAAAATTAGACAGATGCTCTTTGACCTGTTTGCCCACCTCCTTCCCAAGAGTCCAGGCCAGACAGATCAGAGGCAGCCCAGGTATAGGGAGGGAGGTATATGGGTAGGGTGAGCTGCACGTAAAGCCATGTGCAGACCAGGATGACAAGTCATAGGGATCAGGGTAATGGAGGCAAGTGGAGTGCGCCCCCGTTCCTCCTTCTAGATGGGGCAGGAGCTCTCCAGTTCTTCCTGGTCTCCTTCACAGCCCTCCCACGACTCCTTCGTTCCACCTGGCCTCCGTGCTGGAGGACATACAGTCAACTCTTCGGCTTCAGTTTCCTCCCTGAGGTCCTTGTCATTCGCTTGCCCAGTTTCCTCACAACCTGGCTCTGGGAATTTTCCCAAGCCCTCTGAATCATAATGGTTGCCTCCGTTTGTTGAGTAACTTCCATCTGTTGCGTCTGGTGCTGCACTAAGATTTTCCATACTTTATCTCATGGAGTCCTTATGAAATACCCTCTGAAGTAGGTTCTGCCCGAATGTGCCTTTCCTCGTTTTCACGTGGCTGCTTTGTTTCCATGCTTCATCCATCACCTCAGCTGTTTCTTCTAATGTTTCACTGCCCTCTTTCTCCCACCACTTTCTATCACACCATCCTGCTTTGTCTGCTTTATAGCATTTGTTAGGGAAATCATCCTCTGTTTTTCTGTATTGCTCATCCCTCCTCCCTAGGATGTAAACTCCCCAAGAGCAGTGAACCATGAGTGTTTTGCCCTCCATTGCCCACCCACCCCCAGCATCTAGAAGAGTGCCTGGCATATACCAGACATTCATAAACATTTATTGAATGAATCGGTACAATTATCACCATTTCACATATGAGAAATTGAAGCAGAGAGAGACTAAGTAACTTGTAGTTAATACAATGGCAGAGCTGGGATTTGAACCCAAAGTTGCCTGTCTCCAAAACAGACACCCTTAATCCTCATGTGTTTCTGACCCCGTGGTGGTGTGACCTTTTTCTGCCTGATTTCTCCTTCTGGGTTGAAGTGGACTGGGTTACTTTTCTGCTCTGACATGCCACCTGATTGGTGCTGGGCCTCACTTTCCTTAACATGGAAGCTGATTTCCCAGAACTGTGCCTCTCATCTCTCCCTGTCTCCTCTCTATGTAAATAGTCCACGGTGAGGCTGTTTCCTCCACGGGCCTGGAAACTGCAGGAACCAACATCGTGTTTATCTCTCCACAAAGCTAACTTTCAAGAGGGCTTCAAAGTTGCCGTCACTTTGGGTCTCTCCTCCCTAGATATCGTGACTCCAAGGATGAATAAGAAGATTGAGATTTGAGTCCCTGAAAAATATTCTGGAGGGAAGAAAAGATGAAAAATCCAGAGCCCATTTCTCTCTTTTTTTTTTTAAACTTGAGAATTACGCTTTATTTGACGGTCTTGCTGAGAACTTAAGCCTGGAAGACAGCCTCTCAGATGACTCTGACAGACTGCTCTAAAGAGGTGAGGGGGAGCCAGGATATATAGCCTGGTTTTTGCAAGAAACCAGGTAGTAGAAACATCAAAAGATTATTGTTAATTAAAGAAAAACAGGGACTTCCCTAGTGGTCCAGTGGTTAATACTCCAGGCTTCCACTGCAGGGGGTGTGGGTTCGATCTGTGGTTAGGGAACTAAGATCCCGCATGCTGTGTGGCATGGCAGGGCCCATTTCTCTTAGTCGTTTTTCAAGGAAATTGTAAAAATAGAAAATCTTGTTCTACTAGGAAACTATTTAAGGATGAAAGTACATGAAAATCACATATAGAATTGGGTAAGGAAGGCAACAGCCAAACATGAAATTCCATCCCAGTTCTGGGAAGAATCAGAGGAAAGTGATGTGTCTAGTTCCGTCCTTTCTCGGATTTTGTATTTATGGCACATAAATAAAGAAGGGATTGGACGAGGAGAGATGGGAACAAGAAAAAAATGTAGGCTTCCAAACGATACTGAAATGAGGTTAATGAAATCATGACGCAACCTCAGAAGTGTTTGTCTCAGAGCATCCTAGGCCTACCCCAGCACTGGGACTTCAGAACAGACAAGGGAGGCTCAGCATTTCTGAGCAGCTCCCTGCCGTGGTTTTGCTTCATCCATAAGTCCTCTGTCCTCACAAAAGTCAGTCTTGACACATGCTTTAAATGAGCCTTGATTGAAATATACTATATTTAACTGCTCCCCCACATTAAAACATGAAATCCCTTAAATAAGAGAAAATAAAATTCCAAGGGAGTCTGATTTAGAAATAGAGCCTCCCGGGACTTCCCTGGTGATCCAATGGTTAAGGCTCTGCGCTCTCAATGCAGGGGGCCCAGGTTTGATCCCTGGTCAGGGAACTAGATCCCGCACGCCGCAACTAAAAGATCCCGCGTGCCGCAATGAAGATCCTGCGTGCTGCAACTAAGAACCGGTGCAGGGACTTCCATGGTGGTGCAGTGGTTAATAATCTGCCTGCCAATGCAGGGGACACGGGTTCGAGCCCTGGTCCGGGAAGATCCCACATGCCGCGGAGCAACTAAGCCCGTGCACCACAACTACTGAGCCCCTGTGCCACAACTACTGAAGCCCACGCACCTGGAGCCCGTGGTCCGCAACAAGAGAAGCCACTGCAATGAGAAGGCCCGTGCACCACAATGAAGAGTAGCCCTCGATCGCCGCAACTAGAGAAAGACTGCGTGCAGCAATGAAGACCCAACGCAGCCAAAAAAAACCCAAGAAAACAAACCCACAACAAACCTGGTGCAGCTAAATAAATAAATATTTTTAAAAAAGAAAGAAACAGTGCCTCCAATCCCCCACCCCCAATTTCTTTTCTTTCTTGCTAAGAGAAATATCTCAAGAAAAAAAAATCTCAAGAGGCAATATTGCTTGAAATGAGCCATTTGTTGTCTTTTTTTAAATTGGTTTACAACATTATATAGGTTTAATGTGTACAATATTATATTTCAACTTCTGTATACACTACAGCGTGCTCACCATCAAAGGTTTAGTTTCTATCTGTCACCATACAGTTGACCCCCTTTAACCATTTTGCTTTCCCCCCATCTCCCTTCCCCTCTGGTAACCGCTACTCTGTTCTCTGTATCTTCGTGTTCAGTTTTGCATGGTTTGGTTTGTTCATTTAGCTTGTTAAAACACTTTTTTTATTTAAAAAAATTTTTAATTCACATATGAATGAAACTGTACAGTATTTGTCTTAACTAGAATTCTACTGGAGACAGAGAAGGCCTAGCATGTCATTTTCTTGTCTGTGTTGCTACTGGAGCTCGTCTGGGGCAGGAACTGTGAGCTACTCATTACAGGCAGCCATGAAAGGGCTTTCCTTGGACTTGGGAGTGTTAACAGTACACTCATGGAGGTCAGATAGATGCACAAGGCACCCTAGAGAAAGAAGACTCCCCAAGTAACTTCAAGCTCATGGAAATATTCTCCTTGGATGAGATGAGGGAAGAGCAGGAAGTTGTGTATTCTTTATACCTTGGCAAGTGCCTGGGAGTGCATGAAGCCACAGGGTAAACTTATGTACCTTCCCAAAGTTTACTATTTAGGGTTTGGGAAACGTATTTGCTTTTTGTTAAAATAAATATATACATGTAATACAGAGCAGAAGGCAAAATCACATCGAGTTTTAAGGTGAAACACAATTTCGGAGAAATGATGTGTTTGTGGTGGGGCATTTGGGGCTCTGCTGCCCTCAGATGTCACCTGCTTCTGTGGGTTTATACTTCTCTGCTGTTCAAGGTCATAAGCATGTTTAAGGAGCATTAGAAAAATTGATCACATTGGTTTCTCTGGGGGGAAAAAGTGCTGATCAAAAGTACCCAACCAAGGTACTGTACAGGGACAGAGATTTCCCTGGAGTGTGTGTGTGTGTGGGTGTGTGTGTGTTGGGAGTGGGGAGGGGTGCCCCAGGCTATCCCAGGCTAGAGTCATGAAATATTTAAATCATATATATTTTTTAAAAACTGCCTTTGTTCTGACTTCCTGCTCTCCTAGCAACCTTTCTTTGTAATTGGTTGCCCATGTCATTTTCCTGCAGTGCAGCATCTGGCTTTCTTGGCAGTTATATTTCTCACTGTAAATCAGTGGTTCTCAACTGGGGACAATTCTGGCAACATCCCCACAGGGGACATTTGGCACCATCTAGAGACATCTTTAGTCGTCACAACTGGGGAAGGAGTGTGATCCTGGCATCTGGAGAGCAGAGGCCAGGGATGCTGCTAAACGTTACATAATGCCCCTGCCACACACAACAGTTATCCAGCCCCCAAAAGTCAACAGTGCTGAGGTTGAGACACCTCAGCTGTAAATGACAAGTCGATATTTCTCTATCAGTCTCTTGTAAGCTAAGCTAGCTTGAATTTGCTGCTGGGAGACTAAACCACTCTCAGGTCTGATATAATGAAGTCTCTGCCTGTCAGGCTGAAGACCAGCACCTGGACTGAGACGAATTCACCAGTTAGAGCTCTGGGCAGCCTGCTTATCTCCTGTGACTTAAAAATTCTTTCCACTTTCTCTTGTCATATTTTAAAATACTCTTATTTTTCTTTCACTTTAAAAAATGCAGTAAGTGAAATATGAATACATGTTGTAAAATTTTAGATAACAAGGGACAGGCAACCACTCTCTTTCTTGGACATTTGCATTTACACAAACACATATAGATTTTTAAAAACACAAGATCACACTCTGTACTTGTATCATACTTACATTCTGCACTTACCATTCTACCTATGACAAGACAAAGAGATCTGCCTGATTCTTTTAAATTGTTGCACATGATATTCCCTAAGATGGATAGGTTGCAATTGATTTAACCATTTCTTTATTGTTTGGCATTTCAGTTGTTTACAGTTTTCTGCTATTATAAGCATCTACGTGAGCATTTTGTCCATATATCCTTGTGCAAGGATGTCCTTGTGGGTTTACATGTGAACTTTGTGTAGATGCTTCCACTCGTCCTCCCAGAGGTTAAGCCAGTGTCTACTACAACCAGCAGTGAATGGGTGTGTCCTTTATCTTGCATCCTCAACAACATAAATTTGCTTAGTCTTTAGAAGCTTTGTCAGTCTGATGAGTAGAAAACGGAAGCACCAGGTTCCGTGTCACTGGTTACTAGGGAGGTTTCCACAACTTTTCATATGCATGGGGCCGTCTGTATGCATCTTGTTTTTAGAAACCGTCAGTTCCTGAGAAAGAATAGAACTCACTCGTTGGCCCAGATTTCCAGGGAGCTAGGCTCTAGGAAGACTAAGAATGTCCTCTAGTTCCCTGGCTCCTAAAATAACCTGGCTCTAGTGAAGCAAAGGCAGGAAAAGCATTTCTCTTTTTGTCTGGATCCCTGGGCTTGGCTTTACCTTGATCTGGCTGGAGCAGGATGATGAATGGGGAGAAGTGAGGCAGGTGTCTTTTGGGTCCCAAACCTCTGGACAAGAGGAAGTAACTTCTGGACACCTCCCCGCCAAGGAAGAGCTCACACCTGTGATTGGTGCTTCTTTCGGCATCGTCTTGAGTAATTGCCCTTTGCTTCAGTTTTGCCACTTACTTCATTCGTGTTGTCATCATAGTTAGCCATTTGCATTTTCGAGCTTCTTCTTAATCAGAAAGCTTTGGAGTTATTCATCCCTGCCTCTCGAGGCCTAGCACCTTGTCTTCTGGTAATTTTAGCTGCTCTATAAATGTTAGTGGAAGGGGTGTTTTTCTTTCTTCATCTAAATAGGAGGATCTGACTAGAAGCTCTGAGTCACTCTTTTTTTTTTTTTTTTTTTTTTTTTTTTGCGGTACGTGGGCCTCTCACCGTTGTGGCCTCTCCCGTTGCAGAGCACAGGCTCCGGACGCACAGGCCCAGCGGCCATGGCTCACGGGCCCAGCCGCTCCACGGCATGTGGGATCTTCCCGGACTGGGGCACGAACCCGCGTCCCCTGCATCGGCAGGTGGACTCTCAACCACTGCACCACCAGGGAAGCCCAGTCATTCTTTTGTGTGTGTGTGAAAGCATAGAGATCTTGATGAAAAGACAGCACTGGCTGTCTGAAAATAGGTACCCATATGAGCTTTACAAACACCCTTAAGGGAAAAAGAATGTTTGAAAGGATGGATGTGTATATATTTATGTGCATGTATTCATGATATGCATGTTTCCATGTACACATGTGTATGTACATGCACATGTATACACGTATGTAGACAGACATATGTATACACACATTTTTATAATTTTTGGTCCTTTTATTTTTCTATTATAGCAATAATACCTATTCCCTATTTAAGATGTCAAATAGTATAGAAGGGTATATGTGAAATTAAAAAGCTTTTTGCTCTCCCCTGACCTCACCACCCCACTTCCTAGAGGGGCACATTACCCTATCTTCAGATGTTAATTTTTACAAATTAATGGTATAGTTACAACTATAAGCCTAAATGTTGTTATACCTTTATTTTTTGATTTGTCGATATTTTATCAATTGGACAACAGCTCTTGGCATCTTAACTATTGTGGCTGAAATTTAGCAATTACATTACTTACTGCTGCTCTTTTCCTCTCCTTTTCCTGTCTCATTCTTCTTTTTTCAGAGTCACTTCTTGATGGTTGCCACCTTTACCACAGCCAGAGTCAGGAGGGCAACCCTTTGAAAGCAGACAGAGCAAATTCCTGGCAGGTCAAATCATTAGGTAGAAATTTTAGTGGGTTGCCATTTCCCAAGCCTGGAAAAGCGACAAGAAAACTAGTTTCTGTTTTGATTTGTTTTGCTTTCCCCTGGAAGGTAACTCAAAAATATCTTCTTTAGCAGACTGTCGCCAACAAGCCAAATTCCACCATCAGGCATGCATACTCTTGGTTTCATTAAAACTTTTCCCTTTATTAAAATAATATTTACTTACCATCTACCCAGCTCCTGGAACGATTCCACTCTGCTTCCTCTAGGTAGGGTTTTTAAAATTTAAAAACATTTTAAGAGAGGGGATTTGGCCCTTTAAAATTTTTCTGAAAAAGCAAAAAATAATGCACAAGAATCACATTAGAAAATGAGACAGATACTTAAGTTGAAAAAATAAAAATACCAGGGTTGGAGACATGAAGGTGTAAGGTTTTAGAGCAATTTCTTTTTGAGCCACAAAACAGGGAGAATCTCAGGATGCCAAGAGCAGAAGTTCAAGAGTGCGATTTGTTGGAGGGTGTTAAGAACCATTTCTCCTTTGGAGACACAGCTGGAGCGATAGAGGGATGGAGGGATAGAACCGTATGGAAGGGGAAGGGAGTACACAGGGCGCTCTGAGAAAGACTGCCTGGGTTCAAGCCCAGCTCGACTATTATTAGCTGTGTAATTTGGGGCAAGTTATTCAGCCTCTCTGTGCCTCAGTTTCTGTGTGGGTCCTTGTGAATATTAAAGGAAATAATGAGTTTGGTACAGTGCTTGGCACATAATGAGCCATTACTATTATAAATGTTATTTTTACTGAGGCGATGAACACCAACAATCTATTTTATGTACAATTCCGAACAAGCTGGAGCAGACCTGAGGAGTAGTTGAACTTGGCTGTATAACAGTTTAGTTACAAGGGTATTTCAATTAATTATATGAGCTTTGTTCTAACGTTTATTATGTTGTTGCAAGAAGAAACTGAGATTAATAAAAAGGTCACGCTGTTTACTGAGTAAAGAGCAACTCTATATTTGGTGAGAAAATGTATTAATTCTGTGACAGGATGCACATACCTGTTTCTCCATGTTAGATGTGCTGAGGTGCTGGACTTATTAGCAAATAAGCCTGTAGCAACTGCTCAGAGTTCAGACAGAGAGTCTAGATGGAATTGATGAGTCTTGGTAAGTCATTGGTTGTCATCCCAAAGTTTTCAGGTGGTGGATGATCACAACACACGCCACACATCCTATTCACTGAATATGAATTATTTTGTCACACCCTTTCAGAGACACACCTACCTGAGAGAGTGTCTCCTTAGAAGAAGTATCACCCATGGGTCAGGTGTAATGAATCTGTGCTAAGGAGTCTCTGAGAAGGTGGGCGTGAGGTTGGAGTGAGAAAGGGACTGGAACCATGAGGGGAAAGGAAGGGACTACACGCCTGGGGCCAGGAGATAGCAGAATCTTCCTTTCAAACTTCACCTGAGAGGAAGGAGGAAGGTGGAAGGTAAAGCAATTGGGCAGAAGGTAGGGCTTCTTTAGCCTCAGAATCAACCAAAAGGGCTCTGAAGTAAAAAACAAAATATGGCACCAGTTATCTAATTTTCATTTTTACTCCAGCATTTTGCTGTATTTCCTTCTTCTTCTTCTTTTTTTTTTTTTTTCTGACCGTGCCATGCGGCATATGGGATCTTAGTTCCCTGACTAGGGATCAAACCCATGGCCCCTGCAGTGGGAACTCAGAGTCTTAACCACTGGACCGCCAGGGAAGTCCCTGCATTTCCTTTTGCTTGATCAACAAATTAATATTGACCCATTGTAGAAAACTATAGAAAAGTTACTGAAAAGTTACATAATTCCATTATGTAGAGACAACCCCTGTTAACACTTTGATAATTTCTCTTCAGCCTTTGTTCTGATATAGACATTTTTCTTTATTTGTTTGCGACCATGCTCTATATTCATTATTTTACATATATCTTTTCTTTTCTTTTTTAAATTGCATTTTATTATTTTTAAAATTGAGCTATAATTGACATATAACAGTATGTAGTTTCATGTGTACAATAGTCTAGTTAACATTCATCACCATACATAGTTACAAATTGTTTTTCTTGTGGTGAGAACTTTTAAGGTCTACTCCCTTAGCAGCTTTCAAATATGCACCACAGTATTACTAACTATAGTCGCCACGCTGCACATTACATTCCCCTGACGTTTATGTTATAACTGGAAGTTTGTACTTTTTGACCCCCTTCCTCCATTTTGCTCCTTGCCCTAACCTCTGGCAACCACCAATCTGTTCTCTGTATCTATGAGTTCAGTCGTTTTTTTTTTTTTTAATTTCACATGTAAGTAAGATCATATGGTATTTGTCTTTCTCTGTCTGACTTATTTCACTTAGCACAATGCCCTCAAGTTTTATCCGTGTTGTCACAAATGGCAAGATTTCCTTCTTTTCATGGCTGAATAATATTCCATTGTAAACATATGGCACATTTTCTTTATCTGTTCATCCAGTGATGAACAACTTGGTGGCTTCCATGTCTTGGTTTTGTAAATGATGCTGCAGTGAACATGGGGGTGCTTATATCTTTTTGAGTTAGTGTTTTTGTTTCTCTTGGTTAAATACTCAGAAGTGGAATTGCTGACATATAACATTATAGTAGTTCTATTTTTAGTTTTTTGAGGAATCTGCATAGTGTTTTCCATAGTGGCTGCACCAATTTACATTCCCACCAACAGTGCACAAGAGTTCCCTTTTCTCCAAATCCTCACCAACACTTGGTATTTCTTGTCTTTTTGATAATAGCCATTCCAATAGATGTGGGGTGATCTCCTTGTTTTGATTTGCATTTCCCTGATGATTAGTTACATTGAGCACCTTTTCATGTGTCTGTTGACCATCTGTATGTCTTTGGAAAATGTCCATTCTCTGCCCATTTTTAATGGGATTGTTTGGTTTTGCTATTGAGTTGTGTGAGTTCTTTATATATTTTGGATATTAACCCCTTATCAGATATATGATTTGCAAATATCTTCTCCCATTTGATAGGCTACCTTTTCATTTTGGTAATGGCTTCCTTTGCTGTGCAGAAGCTTGTTAGTTTAATGTAGTCCTACTTGTTTATTTTTGCTTTTGTTGCCTGGGCTTTCGGTATCAAATCCAAAAAATCATCACCAAAATTGACATCAAGCTTACCACTTATGTTTTCTTCTGTGAATTTTATGGCTTCAGGTCTTACATTCAAGTCTTTAATTTATTTTGAGTTGATTTTTGTATGTGGTATAAAGTAGTGGTCTAGTTTCATTCTTTTGCACGTAGATGTCCAGTTTTCCTTACATTGTTCATTGAAGAGATGTTCCTTTCCCATGTCTTTTTTGCATGACATGTCACCACATTTCCTCATAACTTTTAGGACCCCTTTGTGAACATTATTTTTAATGCCTGCTTAATATTCCATTGTATCGAAGAGACATGTATTACTCAGCTGTTTCCTTAATGTTGGACATTTAGTTGCTTCCAATTTTTTTTCTAGTTATGAATAACATTAACATGATGGTTCTTATATGTAAATCATTGTCCATATTTCCTTTTGGCCACGAGGCATGTGGGATCTTAGTTCCCCGACCAGGGATGGAAACTGCGCCCCCTGCACTGCAAGCGTGGAGTCTTAGCCCCTGAAGTGCCAGGGAAGTCCCTGTTGTTCATATTTCTGATTGCTTCGTTAAGATAGATGCTTAGACGTGGAATTACTGGGTCAAAGCGAATGCCAGTGTGATTTCCGGAAAACTTACACCAATTTGTACTCTCAGCTGGTTTTTATAAAGCATGGGAATTTTACAAGCTCTATTTATGTGCCTTCCCAGCTTCTCAGCTTGCTATTTTATTTCTCCCTCCATAATCATGCAGGTTCTACTCCTTCCTTCCCTTGCTCTCCCTGCTCTGACTGGGAGTCATGTTGGAGTCGCCAGTTTACTTGGCTGTCAACTTACTGCCTGGAGGATGTTGGATCCTAGTGATTTCTCAGAGTTTGGGATGGTATATTTTTCTCACGCTTCCTAAGGATTCCCAGATACAGCCAGTGAAGAGGGAGGAGAATTCTAGTGCTAAAAATCAATCAATCAATCAGCCAAACAAAACAAACATAAATCCCCCCTGAGGCTCATATACGTATAGTCATCCCCAACTTCCCATCCTTTCTCTCCCGACTTCCAGGCTCACATGAGAAGTAGTCAAAGGTTGAGAAAGAATGAGAATGGTTGTCTTCCCTCCTTCCCTGCCTCCCTTCCTTCCTTCCTTCCTTCCTCTCCTTCTCCTTTCATTCACCCCTTTACACACATTACCTGTTAGATACCAGACACTCTGCTAGATGCTGGGGTTAAGGGACGGGTAACACCAGATTTGGCAGTCAGAGTTCTTAGTTACAGCCCAGAAACTGACTCTAGGAAACTTATTAGTAAAAGGGATGTGTCAGAAGGATACTGGTCACTTAGAGTGATGGGGAGCTGGAGAGCAGGACTTGGACAACAAGCAGGGCCAAGGGAGCCAGGCTGCAGAGAACACAGCCCAGGGCCCACCCCAGGGGCAGTCTGCTGGTTAGGGCTCACTGCCGGCGCCACCCCACTGGGGCAGCCACCATGATGGCTAGAGCATGAAAAAGCTCTGAATGAATCTACCTCTTTGCTTTCCTCCCTCCAGCTTTTTATTCCTGGGTGGAGACCTCTGATTGGGTGAGGCCAGGTCATGTGATCATGAGTCCAGGGAGGGTACGTTGGCACCCTTGGCTTCTGTTGGGGGAGTCGAGGCCCAGCCTCTCACCATCTCTCACTCAGTGGAGGATTTTCCACTGAGCAGAAATAAGAAAGGGGTATTCATCAATACTCTGTAATGGCCTTTATGGGAAAAGAATCTAAAAAAAGAGTGGATATATGTATATGTATAACTGATTCACTTTGCTGTACACCTGAAACTAACACAACATTGTAAATCAACTATACTCCAATAAAATTAAAAAAAAATTTTTTTAAGTCCCATTAATTAAGAACATCAAGGATAAAGGTGGAGAAAGAGAAAACTGAAGAGGTAGGAAATGTTAAGAAGATAGAACTTGGAGACTCATTGAAAGTGGGAGACAATGGAGAGCAAAGGAGATTCAGGTGATGCGCAGATTTCGGGACTCAGCAAGAAAATGGGTGGTGGAGAGAGTCAACAAAATGAAGAACACAGGTTTTGAGGGGAAAATCAAGTTTGGTTTTATATATGCTGAGTCCAGGACAGCGCCAGTGGAGATGTCTACAGGCTGCCAAGTTTGGGTTCATTCATCAGTTAATCCCCAGTTACGTTCCAGGAGCTGTTCCACATGCTGGAGCTGCAGCAGAGACCAGGAGGGGACCGTCTTTGCTCTCATGAAGCTTCCATTCTCGGGCAGCTCTGGTCAGGAGCACAAAAGAACAGGAGAGCTGGATGTCTAGATTTGGGGTTCACCCGCACGGGGGTGAAGCTTTGGGCATGGATGGGGCAACCTGGAAGGATGTAGAAAGGAAGAGAAGAGGGCCATGGATGGAGCACGGGGGTGAAGCTTTGGGCATGGATGGGGCAACCTGGAAGGGTGTAGAAAGGAAGAGAAAAGGGCCATGGATGGAGCATGTGACACACAGGACTTAAGGAGGAAGAAGAGACAGCAGTGAGGCTTGAGAATGAGCTGCCATCTCCCATCTGTGGCCTCTCTAGTTCCGAAAGCCGTGGCTGGTATCTGCCGGGAGTTGTTAAAGGAGAGCCCTGCAACGGTCCCGGAGCATCCAGACAACAGCTGGTGTGGGGCAGGCGCTTCTGATGCAGTGGTCCTCAGATGGATTTCAGTATCAGCCTGCTCCCACTCTCCCTTCTCCTCCTTCTCTCAAATTCTATCTTGCAGAGACAATCTCCTTGTCTCCTCTGCAGCAGACACTCTGCTCTATAGCAACACCTCATCAATCACAGTAAAAAAAACTGCTTCCTGCCTCTGGGATAACAGCGTCATAATGCGGCAAGTATCTGGGGAGGTCCTGACAGAAGATGGCAAAACTGGTGGGCTGTGAAGCTGCCTTCATAACCTCATATGTTGGATTCCTTTTGGCTGCATTCATATCAATTTATCTCTCTCCACAGCCCCACAGTACGTGGTGTCCCAGTTCTGGAACTACTGGTATTTATTGCTGTGCCAAGGAGGCTCATTGCATAAGTCCTCCTGAAAGAGGACATTGTCCTGAGCATTTTGACATCCCTGCCCTGGGGAGCTGCAGCCTGAGAAATGGGCCCCAACTTTCTCCTCTGCTACTAGTCAGACTCCCAGCATCTTAAAACTGGAAAAGAGTTTGGGGGGTGTATTAGTCAGGGTTCTGTAGAGAAACAGAACCAACAGGATGTATACACATACACACATATACGTATATATAATATATACACACACGTATATACATGTATACTTTTTTTTAAAAAAAGGAATGGCTCTTACAATTATGGAGGCTTGGAAAGAATCTAAAATAAATCTGCAGGGTAAGCTGGGAGGCTGAAGACCCAGGGAAGAGATGAGTTCGAGTCCTAAGGCCATTTGCTGTCAGAATTCCCTCTTTTTCAGGGGAAGTCAATCTTTGTTTCATTCAGGCCTTCAGATGATTGGAGGAGCCCCACCCTCCCAACTACATTACAGAGGGCAATCTGCTTTACTCCAAGTCCACAGATTCAATGTCAATCTCATCCCAAAACACCCTCACAGAAACATCCAGAATAATGTTGGGCACCATGGCCCAGCCATGTTGACACACGAAATTAACCATCACAGGAGTCATTGAGTTCAGCCCCTTCACTTGACAAGCTGGGAGATGGGGATCCAGGGAGGCTTGGTGATCTGCCTGTAGTTGTGCAGTGACTTACTGGTGGGGGGGAGGGTGGTTTGCAGATGGAGATTACAGGTGTCCTGGCTGCAGTCCTGCCCCCTTTGCACTAGCACCACTCACTGGGGTATTTCCCCACTGGGGCTGGGTGGCGACCCAGGGCACGAGGAGATTGCTTATTGCTTTGGCACCAAATAAAGGGGATTCCCACCAGATCATCATTTAGTTGCCTTGGATTGGCTTGTTTATAGGGCTGCAGTGTACATTTTAGAGGAGAGCTCTTTGGGAAGCTTGGTGTGTATCTTTGGGGATCTTCCAGCTTGGTGCCTCAGTTAGAATTCCGGGAAAGTGGGACTTCCCTGGTGGCGCAGTGGTTAAGAATCCGCCTGCCAATGCAGGGCACATGGGTTCGAGCCCTGGTCCAGGAAGATCCCACATGCTGCGGAGCAACAAAGCCCATGTGCCACAACTACTGAGCCTGTGCTCTAGAGCCCGCGAGCCACAACTACTGAGCCCAGGTGCCACAACTACTGAAGCCCAAACACCTACAGCCCATACTGTGCAACAAGAGAACCCACCACAATGAGAAGCCCACGCACCGCAATGAAGAGTAGCCCCCGCTCGCCGCAACTAGAGAGAGCCTGCGCCCAGCAACGAAGACCCAACACAGCCAAAAATAAATTTAAAAAACTCAAAAAAACAAAAAAAAGAATTCCAGGAAAGTGAATGGCTGAAACCTGAGGATGTTTTCCTGGAATGAATGCCTTTAATCAAGCCATAAATCCCCTCTGCAGTATGTATCTTACTGTCTCCCTTGTTTTCCAGGGGAATTTTATAGTACAATTTTGAGTGCTTGCCATGTACCTCAATAAATACTTGTTGGGTATTTATGAATAATATAAAATTCATCCTGACTTTCAGTCCAGGTTGGGAAGATAGGGTGTGATTCTTTACCATGGCCCTGACTCATCTCCTGAATGGTCAGTCTAAGTCCTGCCTCTTTCTTCATGTAACCTATCAGTCACTTGCTTACTTACCAGCACCGGTATTCCCCCCAGCACTAGGAACATACCATGTCAGAAGGAGTCCTGATCTCTAAGTCACAGAGGGTAGGTGGACTCAGAAGTATAGGGCTTGTCTATCCCTTTGTGGAAGAGCTGAATTTAGAAGTGACAGCGACCATGTTATATAGCAATAATGGTCATGATGATGGTAATAACAGTGGCCTTTCATTGAGAGATGACTAGGTACCAGCCACTGTGCTAAGTAAGTACTGTGTTAAGTTTCTATGCATTTGAGCACATGTTCAGCTCTCTCTGCCCTTATGGCAATTGTGAAACCTGGTTCTCAGGAGTTTTTCCATTGGAGCAGAGTGGAATGCCCAGGACATGACCCAGAATAGTGTTAATATAACATGTGAGACACATGAAGCATGGGATTGGTCAAGGCGGGGGGGTGCAAATATGGTGTCATATGGGAGGAATCTCTGAGAAGCATTTTTGAGCCATATGGGGCTAAGGGCTGCTCATTTGCTGATTGTGCTGGGATCCTTTGTAGAGGAGGACTTTATACAAAATAATAGAGGGGCTCAACTTTACTGCAGATGACCTGGTCCAAAGTACTGCCTCTCATAGCCAAAGTACTTGGCTCCCTGCTCCAAGTCAAAGAAGGAACAGTGATGGGAGCTTGGAGTAAATGATGATAGACAATATCATTGAATTAATTAAGGATGCTTTTTAGGCTGTGAGTGACAACTGATTAATAGTGGCTTAAATACTCAAGTATTTATTTTCTCACTTAAGAACTCTGGAGGAAGGCATTCAGAGGTTGGTTCATCAGCTCTAGGGTCTCATCAAAGATCTAGGGTCATTCTTCAGTTCAGCTTCTCTGTCCTTAGCTTTTGACTATTGCCTTCATGTTTACCACTTCATGGTCACAAAATAGCTACCACAGCTCCAAGCATTGCATCTGAATTCAAGGAAGAAAGATGAAAGAAAATGTGTGTGTGTGTGCTTGCACATGCACATGTGTGTGCATGTGCATGCAGGTTGGGGACACTTACGTGTATTATCTCGTGCCTGCCTCCTTTACAGGAAAGCAGAAAAATTTCCAGAAGCCTCTCAGTTGACTTCTCTTAACTTTCATAGGCCAGAACAAGGTCAAATAGACATTCCCAGGCACAACGGAAGCTGGGAAAGTCAGTATCTAACAGAGGAATAGGATTATTGTGACCATATCATATCAATTTTAATTCAGAGTCCGGGGCAGGCACAGTGCTTTCTTGAACAAAATTGGGGTTCTGGAAACAAGGAAGAAGGGTGTCTGTGTGTGAGTATCTTCTATAATAACAGCTAGCATCATCTCACTAAATTCTCACAATAACTCTTGCATTGGGAGTTATTACTATCCCCGTTTCACACTGAGGAAACTGAAGGTTAGAATGGTGAAGTGATTTGTCTTAGGTCACGTAAGCTATTGAGTGTCTTTATCGTGTGTCCTTAGGTCCTTAAGGTCCAGACCTCATATTTCCTTTGCATTCACTCCCCTTAGTTCCTATGTAGCTTGGCAAGCATGCCCTGAAAGCTGGCTGGTTGAATGATGGAATGCTGGCACATGCACGTAAGGCAGAGGGTCACGTATGGGGATCTTATACTGGGAATACGGGATCAGCAGCCTCCTGTTTCACTGGATGGAGAAGTTGCTTCCCCTGAGGAAGATTCTCTGGACTTCATGGAAACGACTTTAGATGAGAGACCTCCCTTGGGAAGAGGTTTCCAGCAGTAAGTAGAGTCTCTGAGAGGGACTCAGTGGATCCGGAGGCTGAGTTCCCCAACAGCCTCCCGGTGTGATCAACAGCTTTGCAGAATTTGGAGCTCAATTTGGAAGTAACTGTCACACAGAAGAGAAGTTGACTTCCTTGGCGTCCTTCCTGCGAGCAGAACTAGAACAAATCAGAATCAGAACATATTAGAGTTAGAACAGACTATCAGAAAGAAGTGTTTCATTGGGCCAGAAGTATAGCTTTTGGCAGCAGAAAGATCTGGTTTTGAATCCTGTTGTTGTGCCAGTTAAGTGAAATAATATATATAAGCTGAGAGAACGTAAATGCTTCCTGTCTTGAATCAAATTAAGGTTGTCCGGTTATAGAATAGAATGCCAGTGAGATTGAGGCCTCCTTGTCACCCAGGTATTCAAGCATTTAACCCATTATTGGGGGTTAAATGAGTTAACAGCAATAACATCAACACCAGCGGCCCCAAACAGTCAACGTTTATTGAGAAGTTACTCTAAGAGACTGTAATTATCTTATTCTTTTTTTTTTTTTTGCGGTACGCGGGCCTCTCACTGTTGTGGCCTCTCCCATTGTGGGGCACAGGCTCCGGACGCGCAGGCTCAGCGGCCATGGCTCATGGGCCCAGCTGCTCTGCGGCATGTGGGATCTTCCCGGACAGGGGCACGAACCCGTGTCCCCTGCATCCGCCTGCCCTGCATTGGCAGGCGGACTCTCAACCACTGCGCCACCAGGGAAGCCCTAATTATCTTTTACTGAATGTTTAGTATGTGCCAGGCACCTTGCTGAGCACTTTACATGGATTTTCTCACTTAATCCTCATAGCAATTCTAGGAGGTAGATGCTACCGTTAACCCTATTATATGACTGAGAAGACTAGAGTGAAAAAAGGAAAAGAAACCTGGCCAGAGTCAGCTGATGATGGAGGGGGGGTTGGAGGCCAGATCCACCTCTTGCTGTGGCCCAAGTTGTTAATCAGCAGGGCACGTAGTTCCTGTGAAATGGACCCTTACTTGGGTGAAGATTGCAGGAGATAGTGGTTCCCAGGCTTTCCTATGTCTTATCAGGATTCTGTCAAAAAACCGGAGCCTGTCATGACAGATTCAAAAAGCCCAGTTTTCCCAAGGACTTTCATATCTTTATAGATATTAAAAAATAAGTTTTAAAAGCAGATAACTCTGTCTTGTAGTAAATTCTATTGCTATAGCTTTAAAACACAAATGAAAGTAACAACTGCTCTGGCAGCTGAAGATGGTGGTGACAGTGAACGTGAAGCGTGCTACTGTCTGCATGGCCTTCCTTGCCCAGCCTAGAACCCCTGGTTGCCAGGTCAACCAGGCCCTTGCCCTCTCTCCCTCTGTTAGATTCAGCTGACAAAATTCCACCTCTCCTCCTATTCTTGTCTGTACCAAATAGCTGAATAAGGCTGGAGAAAATGACTCAATGATGTTGACTAACCTCACTTTAAGTTGAGGACCATCTTTTTTTTTTTTTTTTTGCGGTACGTGGGTCTCTCACTGTTGTGGCCTCTCCCTTTGCGGAGCACAGGCTCCGGACGTGCAGGCTCAGTGGCCATGGCTCACGGGCCTAGCCGCTCTGTGGCATGTGGGATCTTCCTGGACTGGGGCACGAACCCGTGTCTCCTGCATCGGCAGGCAGACTCTCAACCACTGTGCCACCAGGGAAGCCCGAGGACCATCGTTTTTAAGAAGGCTCTCAGGCACACACAGGCTTTCTACTGCATTTCTCTGGTCAATTTCTCTGGTCCCATTCTCCCAGAGGGCTATTTCACTACCTTTCTCCTCCAGTCTCTCACATCTCCTCCCTCATCCTCACTCTCATGGAGAAAATAGAAATAACTGGGAGAGAACTTCCTCTTCCTTTCACTACCAGGTCTACAGACCTCCCAGCAATCGTCCCCTACTGCCCCTCCCCCTGTGGTCCTTGCTCCTTGGCAAGGCCCAGCCTTGTACTCACACTCTGAATCCAACTCCCATCCCCTTCTCTAGCACTTAGCCTGTCTAATTATTCTCTCTTCCTTCTGCATCATCACGTTTCCCGCTTCCTTCTGGATGATTCCCTTCATTGCACAGATCCATCGTCATATGTATTGATACGTACCATCTTAAAAAAAGAAGAGGAGAAGGATCTCCCTTAGCTCCTTGTCCATCTCCTGCCACATTTCTATTCTCCCTCGGAAAAAAAAAATTATGGAAGTAGTTGTTTATCTTCTCTGTATCCACTTCTTCAGTTCCCATTTCCCTTTTTTCCTCCATGGAGGAGATAGACTACTACCAAGTAAAACGTGAATGATCATGATGTTTTTGGGTGGTGAGAAGTGCTATGAAGAAATGACAGTGATGAGGTTGGGCTGGTGTAGCCTGAGTGGTCCCAAAGGCCTTGTAAGAAAGTGACTTCTGAGCGGGGTCCATCCAGGGATGGCACAGGATGCGGCCAACCATAATCATGCTTAAGAAAAGTTTTTGTTGAATAGCTCTTTCTCATTCTTTTTTTTTAAATGGTAAGATATAGCACATACAAGTCTTTAAAAACAAATACATCCTTTGAACAGTACAGCTTAGCTTTTCCTGTTTCTAAATTTTATATGAGTTGAATAATAGTGTATGCATTCTTTTGTGTCTTATTTCTTTTAAAAGCTCAGCATTGTGTTTATGGTATTTATCCATGTTGTTGTCTCTGAGAGTTTACTTCCATTGATGCCATATTATTCCATTACATCAATATACCCAATTCATGATCTATTCTATTATTGATGGACATTGGGTTGTTTCAGTGTCACTAGGAGCGATTTTTTTTTAAAGTACAAAGATAATTTTCTTTGAAGTATAGTTGATTTACAATGATGTGTTAGTTTCTGGTGTACAGCAAAGTTATTCAGTGATATATATATATATATATATATATATATATTCTTTTTCAGATTATTTTCCATTATAGGTTATTATAAGATATTGAATATAGTTCCGATTTTTTTTTTCTTTTTTCCTTTAACATCTTTATTGGAGTATAATTGCTTTACAATATTGTGTTAGCTTCTGCTGTGTAACAAAGTGAACCAGCTATATGCATATGTATATCCCCATATCCCCTCCCTCTTGCGTCTCCCTCCCACCCTCCTTACCCCACCCCTCTAGGTGGTCACAAAGCACTGAGCTGATCTCCCTGTGCTATGCAGCTACTTCCCACTAGCTATTTATTTTGTGTTTGGTAGTGTATATATGTCAATGCTACTCTCTCACTTCGTCCCAGCTTACCCTTCCCCCTCCCCGTGTCCTCAAGTCCATTCTCTACATCTGTGTCTTTATTTCTGTCCCACCCCTAGGTTCATCAGAACCATTTTTTTTTTTTAGATTCCATATATATGTGTTAGGATACGGTATTTGTTTTTCTCTTTCTGACTTACTTCACTCTATATGACTGACTCTAGGTCCATCCACCTCACTACAAATAACTCAATTTCGTTTCTTTTTATGGCTGAGTAACATTCCATTGTATATATGTGCCACATCTTCTTTATCCATTCTGTCTATGGACACTTAGGTTGCTTCCATGTCCCGGCTATTGTAAATAGTGCTGCAATGAACATTGGGGTGCATGTGTCTTTTTGAATTATGGTTTTCTCAGGGTATATGCCCAGTAGTGGGACTGCTGGGTCGTATGGTAGTTCTATTTTTAGTTTTTTAAGGAAACTCCATACTGTTCTCCATAGTGGCTGTATCAATTTACATTCCCACCAACAGTGCAAGAGGGTTCCCTTTTCTCCACACCCTCTCCAGCATTTATTGTTTGTAGATTTTTTGATGATGGTCATTCTGACGGGAGTGAGGTGATACCTCATTGTAGTTTTGATTTGCATTTCTCTAATAATTAGTGATGTTGAGCATCTTTTCATGTGTTTGTTGGCAACCTGTATATCTTCTTTGGAGAAATGTCTGTTTAGGTCGTCTGCCCATTTTTGGATTGGGTTGTTTCTTTCTTTGATATTGAGCTGCATGAGCTGCTTGTATATTTTGGAGATTAATCCTTTGTCAGTTGCTTCATTTGCAAATATTTTCTCCCATTCTGAGCATTGCCTTTTGTCTTGTTTACAGTTTCCTTTGCTGTGCAAAAGCTTTTAAGTTTCATTAGGTCCCATTTGTTTATTTTTGTTTTTATTTCCATGTCTCTAGGAGGTGGGTCAGAAAGGATCTTGCTGTGATTTATGTCAAAGAGTGTTCTGCCTTTGTTTTCCTCTAAGAGTTTTAGAGTGTCTGGTCTTACATTTGGGTCTTTAATCCACTTTGAGTTTATTTTTGTGTATGGTGTTAGGAAGTGTTCTAATTTCATTCCTTTACATGTAGCTGTCCAGTTTTCCCAGCACCATTTATTGAAGAGGAAGTTTTTCCTCCATTACATACTCTTGCCTCCTTTATCAAAGCTAAGGTGACCATATGTGTGTGGGTTTATCTCTGGGCTTTCTATCCTATTCCATTGGTCTATATTTCTATTTTTGTGCCAGTACCATACTGACTTGATTATTGTAGCTTTGTAGTATAGTTTGAAGTCTGGGAGTCTGATTTCTCCAGCTCTGTTTTTCTTTCTCAAGATTGCTTTGGCTATTCAGGGTCTTTTGTGTTTCCATACAAATTGTGCAATTTTGTGTTCTAGTTCTGTAAAAAATGCCATTGGTAGTTTGATAGGGATTGCACTGAATCTGTAGATTGCTTTGGGGTATATAGTCATTTTCACAATGTTGATTCTTCCGATCCAAGAATATGGTATATCTCTCCATCTGTTTATATCATCTTTAATTTCTTTCATCAGTGTCTTATAGTTTTCTGCATACAGGTCTTTTGTCTCCTTAGGTAGGTTTATCCCTAGGTATTTTATTCTTTTTTTTTTTTTTTTTTTTTTGCGGTATGCGTGCCTCTCACCATTGCGGCCTCTCCCGCTGCGGAGCACAGGCTCCGGATGCGCAGGCTCAGCGGCCATGGCTCACGGGCCCAGCCGCTCCGCGGCACGTGGGATCCTCCCGGACCGGGGCACGAACCCGCGTCCCCTGCATCGGCAGGCGGACTCTCAACCACTGCGCCACCAGGGAAGCCCATAGGTATTTTATTCTTTTTGTTGCAGTGGTAAATGGGAGTGTTTCCTTAATTTCTCTTTCAGATATTTCATCATTAGTGTATAGGAATGCAAGAGATTTCTGTGCATTAATTTTGTATCCTGCAACTATACCAAATTCATTGATCAGCTCTAGTGGTTTTCTGGTGGCATCTTTAGGATTCTCTATGTATAGTATCATGTCATCTGCAAACAGTGACAGTTTTACTTCTTCTTTTCCAATTTGTATTCCTTTTATTTATTTATTTATTTATTTTTAGCGGTATGCGGGCCTCTCACTGTTGTGGCCTCTCCCGTTGCGGAGCACAGGCTCCAGATGCGCAGACTCAGCGGCCATGGCTCACGGGCTCAGCTGCTCCGTGGCACATGGGATCTTCCCTGACCGGGGCACGAACCCATGTCCCCTGCATCGGCAGGCAGACGCTCAACCACTGCGCCACCAGGGAAGCCCTGGATTCCTTTTATTTCTTTTTCTTCTCTGATTGCTGTGGCTAAAACTTCCAAAACTATGTTGACTAATAGTGCTGAGAATGGGCAACCATGTCTTATTCCTGATCATAGAGGAAATCGTTTCAGTTTCTCACCATTGAGAATGATGTTGACTGTGGGTTTGTCATATATGGCCTTTATTATGTTGAGGTAAGTTCCCTCTATGCCTACTTTCTAGAGAGTTTCTATCATAAATGGGTGTTGAATTTTGTCAAAAGCTTTTTCTGCATCCATTGAGATCATCATATGGTTTTTATCCTTCATTTTGTTAATATGGTGTATCACATTGATTGATTTGCATATATTGAAGAATCCTTGCATTCCTGGGATAAACCCCACTTGATCATGGTGTGTGATCCTTTAAATGTGCTGTTGGATTCTGTTTGCTAGTATTTTGTTGAGGATTTTTGCATCTATGTTCATCAGTGATATTGGCCTATAGTTTTCTTTTTTTGTGATATCTTTGTCTAGTTTTGGTATCAGGATGATGGTGGCCTTATAGAATGAGTTTGGGAGTGTTCCTCACTCTGCTATCTTTTGGAAGAGTTTGAGAAGGA
This sequence comes from Mesoplodon mirus, assembly GCF_964341445.2. Lineage (NCBI taxonomy): Eukaryota > Metazoa > Chordata > Mammalia > Artiodactyla > Ziphiidae > Mesoplodon > Mesoplodon mirus. Next base: position 15,502,197 of record NC_138992.1, on the reverse strand, counting down.
TAGGTGTTAGCTCTTCTCTAAATGCTTGATAGAATTCGCCTGTGAAGGAATCTGGTCCTGGGCTTTTGTTTGTTAGAAGATTTTTAATCACAGTTTCAATTACAGTGCTTGTGATTGGTCTGTTTATATTTTCTATTTCTTCCAGGTTAAGTCTTGGAAGGTTGTGTTTTTCTAAGAATTTGTCCATTTCTTCCAGGTTTTCCATTTTATTGGCATAGAGTTGCTTTTAGTAATCTCTCATGATCCTTTGTATTTCTGCAGTGTCTGTTGTAACTTCTCCTTTTTCATTTCTTATTCTATTGATCTGAGTCTTCTCCCTTTTTTTCTTGATGAGTCTGGCTAATGGTTTATAAATTTTGTTTATCTTCTCAAAGAACCAGCTTTTAGTTTTATTGATCTTTGCTATTGTTTCCTTCATTTCTTTTTCATTTATTCCTTTTTTAAAAATAATAATAAATTTATTTACTTATTTATTTATTATTTTTTGCTGTGTGGGGTCTTTGCTGCTGCATGCGGGCTTTCTCTAGTTGTGGTGAGCAGGGGCTACTCTTCATTGTGGTGCACGGGCTTCTCATTGTGGTGGCTTCTCTTGTTGCAGAGCACAGGCTCTAGGTGCTCAGGCTTCAGTAGTTGTGGCACTTGGGCTCAGTAGTTGTGGCTCGGAGGCTCTAGAGCGCAGGCTCAGTAGTTGTGGCACACAGGTTTAGTTGCTCCGTGGCATGTGGGATCTTCCCGGACCAGGGATTGAACCCATGTCCCCTGCATTGGCAGGCAGATTCTTAACCACTGCAGCACCAGGGAAGTCCCTTTTCATTTATTTCTGATCTGATCTTTATGATTTCTTTCCTTCTGCTAACTTTGGGGTTTTTTTGTTCTTCTTTCTCTAATTGCTTTAGGTGTAAGTTTAGGTTGTTTATTTGAGATTTTTCTTGTTTCTTGAGGTAGGATTGTATTGCTATAAAGTTCCCTCTTAGAACTGCTTTTGCTGCATCCCATAGGTTTTGGGTTGTTGTGTTTTCATTTTCATTTGTTTCTAGGTATTTTTTGATTTCCTCCTTGATTTGTTCACAGATCTCTTGGTTATTTAGTCGTGTATTGTTTAGCCTCCACGTGTTTGTATTTTTTATAGTTTTATCCCTGTAATTGATATCTAGTCTCATAGCGTTGTGGTTGGAAAAGATACTTGATACGATTTCAATTTTCTTAAATTTACCAAGGCTTGATTTGTGACCCAAAATATGGTCTATCCTGGAGAATGTTCCCTGAGCACTTGAGAAGAAAGTGTATTCTGTTGTTTTTGGATGGAATGTCCTATAAATATCAATTAAGTCTATCTTGTTTAATATGTCATTTAAAGCTTGTGTTTCCTTATTTATTTTCATTTTGGATGATCTGTCCATTGGTGAAAGTGGGGTGTTAAAGTCCCCTACTATGATTGTGTTACTGTTGATTTCCCCTTTCATGGCTGGTAGCATTTGCCTTATGTATTGTGGTGCTCCTGTGTTGGGTGCATAAATATTTACAATTGCTATATCTTCTTCTTGGATTGATCCCTTGATCATTATGTAGTGTCCTTGTTTGTCTCTTGTAACAGTCTGTGTTTTAAAGTCTATTTTGTCTGATATGAGGATTGCTACTCCAGCTGTCTTTTGATTTCCATTTGCACGGAATATCTTTTTCCATCCCCTCACTTTCAGTCTGTATGTGTCCCTAGGTCTGAAATGGGTCTCTTGTAGACAGCATATGTATGGATCTTGTTTTCGTATCCATTCAGCCAGTCTATGTCTTTTGGTTGGAGCATTTAATCCATTTACATTTAAGGTAATTATCGATATGTATGTTCCTATGACCATTTTCTTAATTGTTTTGGGTTTGTTTTTGTAGGTCTTTTCCTTCTCCTGTGTTTCCTGCCTAGCATTTGTTGTAAAGCTGGTTTGGTGGTGCTGAATTCTCTTAACTTTTGCTTATCTGTAAAGATTTAAATTTTTCCATCGAATATGAATGAGATCCTTGCTGGGTAGAGTAACCTTGGTTGTAGGTTTTTCCCTTTCATCACTTTAAATATGTTCTGCTACTCCCTTCTGGCTTGCAGAGTTTCTGCTGAAAAATCAGCTGTTAACCTTTTGGGGATTCCCTTGTATGTTATTTATTGCTTTTCTCTTGTTGCTTTTAATATTTTTTCATTGTTTTTAATTTTTGATCGTTTCATTAATATGTGTCTTGGCATGTTTCTCTTTGGGTTTATGCTGTATGGGACTCTCTGTGCTTTGTGGACTTGATTGACTATTTCCTTTCCTATGTTAGGGAAGTTTTCGACTCTAATCTCTTCAAGTATATTCTCAGTCCCTTTATTTTTCTCTTCTTCTTCTGGGAACCCTATAATTCGAATGTTGGTGTGTTTAATGTTGTCCCAGAGGTCTCTGAGACTGTCCTCAATTCTTTCCATTCTTTTTTCTTTATACTGCTCTCTGGCAGTTATTTCCATCATTTTATCTTCCAGTTCACTTATCCGTTCTTCTGCCTCAGTTATTCTGCTATTGATTCCTTGTAGAGTATTTTTAATTTCAGTAATTGTGTTGTTCATCACTGTTTGCTCTTTAGTTCTTCTAGATCCTTGTTAAATGTTTCTTGTATTTTCTCCATTCTGTTTCTGAGATTTTGGATCATCTTTACTATCATTGCTCTGAATTCTTTTTCAGGTAGCTTGCCTATTTCATCTTCATTTATTTGGTTTTAGGTTTTTACCTTGCTCCTTTGTCTGTAGCATAAGTTTTTGTCGTTTCATTTTTTTTTTCTCTCTTTTTGATGGGTGGTGCTGTATTTCTGTCTTACTGGTTGTTTGGCCTGAGACGTCCAGCACTGGAGTTTCCAGGCAGTTGGATAGAGCTGGGTCTTGGTGCTTAGATGAGGACCTCTGGGAGGCCTGACTCCAATTAATATTCCCTGGGGTCTGAGGCTCTCTGTTAGTCCAGCAGTTTGGACTCAGAGTTCCCACCAGAGGAGCTCGGGCCCAGTCTCCAGCCTGGGAACCAAGATTTTGCAAGGTTCGTGGCATGTGGAAAAAAAAAAAAAAGAAAGGAAAAAAGGAGCAGTAAAATATCAAACAATAAAAAATAAAATAAAATTAGAAAGATAAAAAATATATTAGGAAAAATAAAATTATAATTGAAACAACTGCAACAAGGTAAAATAAAACCACAAAAGAAAAAAAAAGGGGGGCTGGGGAACAAGCCAAAAGGAGAGAACAATAACAAAGTATAAAATAAAATTAGAAAAATAAATGATTTATTAGGAAAAATAAAAATATAAAAGCATCAACAACAATGAATCAACAAGGTAAAACAGAACCCCAATCTAAAAGGGGAGAAAAGAAAGGAAAAAAAAAAAGTCAGCTATGGAGTGGGGTTTAGGCGGGGGTGGAACTTAGGCAGGGGCGGGACCTAGATTCTGGGGGTGTGACGTTCAAACGTGGGGCGAGGCCTCTGCCTACGACCTGCGCAGAAGGGGAGTGGCAGCATGTGGAAAGGAAGGCCCGGCATGTGGAGTTCCGGAGTTTGGAGGTAGGGCCCTGAGTGAGGGTGTGTGGGCGGGGTTTAGGCCCAGCGCATTGCGGGGTGTCTCGGAGGGGGTCTCCGAGTGTAGAGGTGGGGCCCTGGGTGGGGATGTAGGGGTGGGACTTGGGCTCTGCGCGGCAGGAGGGAGGCTCCGAGGGCAGAGGATTAGGCCCGCGAGCCCAACGGGCTCCCCGGTGCCTAAGTGGACAGGGAAAGTGCTGGGTTCCCTTCCGGTCCTTTGCGCCCCTCCCCCACCGCCTCCCCCAGGGTCTCCCCCGTCTCCGCTGGACCTCTAACCGTGGGTGGCTCCCGCTGGGTGTAGGAACTCCTCCCCTCCCCCAGCCTCCCCTCGGGGGTGCCGTTGCGGAGGTCCAGCCTCTCCCTTTGCTCCCCCTTCCCTCCCTCCCACTGCCTCAGGACCCGCACGGCTGGAGAGCACCTCAGTGGGCAGAGGGTCAGGCCAGGGATCTCAGCAGGCTCCCGGGGGCCCATGTGGGCAGGGGACACCTGGCCACGCTCCCTTTTGATCCTATGCCCTCCCAGCGGTTCCCCAATTTCCCCCTTCCGGCGTGGGATTCCGTGCCCTCCCCCAGCCGCCCCTCAGGGGCGTGGTAGGTGCCCTAGTTGTGAGGAGACGCGAGTTCCGCGTCGTCCTCGTACCTAGGAGCATTCTTGTGTGTTTTATGGTGCGTGTGTGCTTGAGTTCCTGCACGGTAGGTATAAGAAATAGCATTGCTGGGTTGCGTGAGTCTACAATTTGCTAGTAATGCAGATTTTTTCCACTTTTTCTGACTTGAAACTGCTCCAATTTTTAAGAGTATATTTGACCTTAAAACACTCTAGGGCTTCCCTGGTGGCGCAGTGGTTGAGAGTCTGCCTGCCGATGCAGGCGACACGGGTTCGTGCCCCGGTCTGGGAAGATCCCACATGCCGCGGAGTGGCTGGGCCCATGAGCCATGGCCGCTGAGCCTGCGTGTCTGGAGCCTGTGCTCTGCAACGGGAGAGGCCACAGCAGTGAGAGGCCTGCGTACCGCAAAAAAAACAAAAACAAAAACAAAAAAACACTCTCTTCAAGGTCACCAGCTGCCTCCATGTTGCCAAATCCTGTGGTCTTCATCTTGACCTATGAGCAGCTTTTGACACAACTGTTCCCTCTCTGTTCAAGACACATCCTTCACCTGGATTCTGGCTGATATTTTTGTCTGTTTGCTGGACTGGCTTCCTCTTCCCATCCTACAGATTCCCATGTGGGAATGCCAGGCATTTGACCCTCATAATAATCCTGTGAGATGGGTATTATTACTCTTATTTTACAAATGAGGAAACTAAGACTCACAGATTAGGTAACTGATTCAAACTTACAATGAATATGTCTGACATCAGAAGCCACATTCCTTCACGACCCCCTTAGTGTTTTCTGTCTTGATAACTGTACAAGATCAACGTTTCTTCAGGAATGGTCTGAACTACCTGCCCCAGAATCACCTGGACTGTTGTTTGGAAGAATCACAGAGTCCAGACCCGTGGAATCAGAGTTTCTGGCAGTGCAGCCCACCCCTTGTCTATGCAGCAAGTTCTACATGTGATTCTGACGTCATTCATGCTTAAGATCCTCTCCCCCAGCCCCGCTCCCGATGGCTGATGGGCATCTCTGAGACTGGTCCTATTTCCAGGATTGATCTCAACATTTCTGCCACATGCTCTGTACTCCATTATTGGGGAGGAATGAAACAGACGAACCACGGATTGACACTTTCGGGGTGGCTCTTTTAAACCGAGAATAGTCTGAACAGGAGCTGCACGGTCACCCAGACAGGACATTGGCACATCAGTAGGGTGATGGGCCCTGTACCACCTGGAGACCACTTTTGCTAACCATTGCTTACAGAAGATATTACACAGTTTGGGTTGGGCTTTGAGGATCATTTCAGAGCAAACTTTGGTCCGTAGATGTGGCTATTGAGATCATTCATTGAAACATTCACTGAGTGTTTTCTATCTGCCAGACATTATGCAGTTGCAAAGTGCTTTGCGTGTAGTATTATCTAACAACGCTATGAGGTGGGTAGTAATATTATCGTCATTTGGTTGCTACAGAAGCTGAGGCCGGTTGCTTAAGGTCACAGAGTTCCTAAGTGTTGGAGCCAAAACTCAAATCCAGGCCATGGTATGGAATATTCAGTAGCTGTCTGACTGAGCTTTAGGATGCCAAGTCTTGGGCTCAGTGGGGTGAATTGTCTTCTGATAGTTCTGGCTGAATGGGTCAATGGACCCTTCAGCCATTCAGCACTTACATGTTATTGAGACCCATCTAGCAGAATCCCAGCGTGAGATGAGATACTTGCTTCCAGAAACTCACAGCATAATTAGGGAAACAACTCTCATGCAAGAAACTGTAATAACACACAGAATTGCTGGGCTTTCACTCCGTGGGTTTGTGTGTGAGGCTATGTGTTAGTGTGAGTGTTTATGGGTGTGTGTGTGTGTGTAACAGGAGCCAGGGGTGTGGGAAGAGAAGGCAGTGCTTAAGGGGGTGGGGGTAGGAGAAGTGATGTGGCTCCAGAACCCGGTTCAGGGGGCCTGCGGGCTCAGGGTCCTCCCTGACTGGTGAGACAAGAGGATTCTACGTGGAGGTGACACTCAAAGTCAAGTGACAGCACCTTAGACTATCTGGGGAGCCTTTCAAAATACCAGTGCCTGGGCCCTACCCACAAAAATTCATTTCATTGGGCCAAGCAGGGGATAGGAGAGAGAGACAAGTCATTTTTAGAAGCCCCCTTTGGACTGAAAACTGCACAAGGGCATGCCTTCCCAGCCTCTTCCAGGCCCCCCTGTTTGGAATCCAAGCCACAGACCTTTCAACAGACTTCTTGGTGCAGGACCTTCTTGTTCTCTCTTTCCTGTGACTGAGAGGTTGGATGACCATGTACACGCCTGCTAGGAGAGGCCACCACCTGTTGCTGTAAATCTGGTGCAGTTTCATCATCGCTTTGCCCGACATATTCCCGGTATCTTATATCTACATCTGGATGGATGGTCTGTTGTTTTCTGCCTTGTAGAGCTTGTGCAGTCACAAGGGGATGTGTGCTGTGTGCTGTAATGCCGCTGGGGTTTTTGCCCTGTAAATACAGGCTGGGTGAGTTTATTTATAGGAAACGAGGATGGTTACCTTTGACTGTTATTAACTGGAGCAGGTTTTCGCGTGTCTCATCTTCCTTTAATTCATTGCTGGGGAAAGATTTTCAAATAAATCACTCTTATGGAGTGAATTCTAAGCACTTCAGGGAAATTCCCCCTATGTGGGAGCTTCGTTGAGGTTTGAGCAAATGATCGGAAATCTCCCCAGAGTCATTAGAAAGTTGGGAAACCTGGGAGAGAAGAACTTTGTAGATGTACTTGACAATGCCTTAGACAGTGGTTCTCAATTTTGGCTGCAACGTTAGAATCTTCCAGGGAACTTAAAAATCAAAACAAACACAACAAAACTCCCCAATCCCAGGCTGCACCTTGGAAGAATTGAATAAGAGTCTCTGGGACACGGGACCCGGCATCGGTACTTTTTAAAGCCCCTTAGATGATTCCATTGTGTAGCCAAGGTTAGGAACCATTGGGTGAAGGGATAAGAGAGGCTTAAGAAAGAAGAGGGAGCCCCAATAATTTGCAAGAAAGAAAAGGAAGAAGGCAAGATTGGGGAACAGTCATATACAGCAGCTTTGGAGTGTAATAGTTAAGTCCTGCCAGTTCCAAGAACTCAGCTTAGCCTTAAGAAACGGATGGCCAATCTCCAAACATCCTTGCAATCTTCAGTTCACGAGCCATTTGCATCACGAGGCCCAGGGTACATGTGAGGGCTGATAATGAGAGGAGCATCCTGTGCCCCTTCTGTGCCCCTTGGCCCAGGGAAGAAGGGAGAAGGGACTTCAAGATCACTCTGATTCTCTACGCTCTACGCAGCCAGGGATCCGAAAAGATCCCTGCCAAAGAGGGTTAGGAAAGTGTGAGTGTGGGGAATGTGTGATCGCCCTTCAGGGGTCGGGTCAAGAGAGCCCTGGCTTCTGCCTTTGTGGTTCTGCAAGGGGAGCAAGTGGATAAAGTGACACAGACAAGACAAGAGTCCATCATCTGAGATCTTAGCTGAACAGGTGTGGTCTGTCTGGTCAGGATGTAGGCAGTCAGCTGGGGACACTTTATTTTTTTATTTTATTTTTTGGTGAGACTCTTTAAAAAAACGTTTCATTTGGAGGTAATTTCAAACTTACAAAAGAGCTGCAAGACGAGTACAAAGAACTTCCTCACCATTCACCCAGATTCACTAATCGTTAACTTGTAACCACATTTGCTTTATCACTCCCTCTCTCTCTCTAGATGTATATATATATTTTTACTCCTAAACTTTACTCCTAAACACTTGAGCGTATATTTCCCGTGAACAAGGACAGTCTCTCACATAACCACAGAACTGTGGAAATAAACAAAGACCCACCAAATGAAAAAAGCAAAGGTTATTTATTCTGAGCTTGCAATAGCAAGGGAGTCGGCCACCATCGCTTGAATTTTGAAAGAGATGCAAAGAAAGGCAGAGGAGTTGAGAAAGCTTTATAGTGGAGAAAAGGGAAGGCTTCAGGTATGCACTGATTGGAGGCTGTTGGTGTGGGGATGCTGGAGGCGGGCTAACTAGAAGTGGGGGATCCACGTGATTGGTTAGGGGCGCATGATTGACTTTCTCTGGTTGGTCCTAAGTTGGAAACAGGAACAAAATTTAGGGAAGTTGTCAGTTATTAATCAAGTCCTGGCCATTTGGGGCCAGTTGTCACAGAACTATTGTTTAGCTTCTCGCATTGTCACTAGAGAGGGCAATCTGACTTCCTGCAAATCTGACTTATAGCAGACTGGGTACCTGGGCTGTTTATTATAGGTAAGGGGTTGGTTTCCTGGGCAGGTGGCTACAGGTTGTGGGTCAGAGTTTTTTTAAGATATGGTCTGGCCATTGTCTATTCGCATTTTGCAGTATAACCATCAAGTTCAGATTTAACTTTAGGGTAAAACACTGTTAGCTAACTCCATATTCAAATTTTGCCAGTTGTCCCAATTATATCCTTTATGGCAATATCCACCCCCAGTCCAAAATGCAGTGGAGGATCATTCATTGCATTTAGTGATCATGCCCCTTTAATCTCCTCTAATCTGGAACAGTTCCTCAGCTTTTTTTTTTTTTTTTTTTGTCTTTCATGACACCGACTTTTCTGAAGCACACAGGCTAGTTGTTTGTGGTGCGAAAACTCTTGAAGACACACGTATCTCAGCTGACAGTGAACGTGTGTCAACAGCCAGTGCCCCTCCAGGCCTTGCTCCTTGACTCCTGTCCTAGAGACTCCGGGAATTGCTTGGGTTTACGCAGCTCAGGTAAGGAGATAATTAGCCCTTCAGCGAGGACACGGAAAGTCACGTCTCCATGCAGCATGGAGGAGAAGCTTGTAAACAGAGTGTGGTACCCACGGTCATGTCCTTTGGCAGCTAATCCTTTGTAAGGCCGAGAGAGTTTGTGAGACATGTTTTGGTTCCATTTGTGGAAATATGTTCTTTCATTAGCTCAGCTTCCCTCTGCATTTTACGTACGTGGACACTGGTTGTTGTTTTGCTTTTTCCACACTTTGCCTCTCCTCCCTGTCTCGTCCTCACTCCGGTTTCCCATCTTTGCAAAGATGCCAGAACCATTTTCCAGGAGAGGGTCAGGGTGCTGTTCCATAGGCTGTGGTACGGTGGCAGCCGTTTGTCCGGGATTGTTGAAATTGGCCTGTGTTCTTTAAGAATATCAAGGACACAGAGAAGGTTTTGTTTGGGGCCTGAACAGCTTTGGGGGCAGGGCTGTCACTCTGAAGACATTCACCCCTCAGTCACTCCACGCTGCTGTCAAAGAGCGATTTCTGGATCTGTCACCAGCCTGGATCGTAGTTAAAATCCCCTCTATCTTCATCCCTTTAATACACTGAGCAGTAACACGTTTTTATTCATGGGGGGACTGGACTAAGATAAGTTTGCTCTGTGCAGTGGTTAAGATTATGGTCTTTTGTGTCCAATTGTCTGGCTTCAATCTTTGCTATCTAACCATGTGTCCTTAGGCAGATTGCTTAACCTCGGGTTCCACAGCAGTGAAATGGGCAAATATTAGCTGTTTTATCGGGTCAGAGTGAGGATTAAATGTCATGATAAATGATGGCATTTAGCACAGTGGTTGGCAAATATTGGGCCCTCACTGGATGTTAATCATTAGTACTACTTTGCTTATCACTTAAGTGGGAATTTAAAACTCACTTGCTAAAACTCATTGTCCATGGTCATTGTAGAAAGAGAAGAGGTTTTGGTGTCACCCAGGTGTGGGTTTAAATCCTGGCTGTGCCCATCACAGCTGGGTGATGTTGGGTAAGGGAACCTCTTCGGAGCCTCAGTGGCCCCTGTGTGTAGAATGGGAATGATAAATCTCGTCTCGGCAGATTTGTCACATCAGCGAGAGACCCTAGCACGGCGCCTAGTGCAGAGTGGATGCTTGATAAAGGCAACTGCTGATTATTTTCTTCTTTTCTCCCCCTCCTAACCCCTGCTGACCCCGCATCAGCTGAGTCTAATTTCTTGAGAAGGAGAGAAAGCACTTATTTTGAGTTGGGTCAGGGCAGCGATGGGAATTCCTGAGGATCATTATTTCTGGAGTTATTTACCACTTAATAAGCATCCACAAGGGTCTCATCCACAAAAACTCTCACTATGATGGACTTTTTGCAGTTTTTCTTTAGCCCCAGCCAAGGGAAAAAAGGTGAAATGGAAAAAATTCGTTTTTCTGTGCCGTGTCCATGGCCTCCCTTTCCTTTCGGTGCCTCCACAGTGGGGGCCCAGAGCCTTATGCTTTCCCCTGCTCCAGCAGGGTCTCCCACCACATTCCTTTCCTCCCTTGAGAAGCCTCCATATTGTAGAACTTTCCCTTCTCATCATCCTATTTAAATTGCTCATCTTCTGTGGCTTCCTTTAGGATCTGTGAGAAGAAGATGAATAAGCTAAGCTGGGAAGTTCGTTTGAGCTAAGGGGCAGTGGGTAGTAGATGATTAATGTGTCACTCTTTTCAGGGAATTAATGTGTATTTTAAACAAAGACCTTCAGTCTTGGAATCCTAGATTTTTTATGGTGAAGAGAATTTCCCAGGTTTGTACTCTTCATTTTTCTCTTAAGTTCAAGACCCCATATTTAGCAGCAGAACCTGGGTTACAAGTCAGGTCTTCTGATTTCTAGTCTGGATTTTTTTTTCATGTGAAAATAGAGTTATGTTGGAAATCTTGGGATCCAAGGTAGACAAGCTGGGAAATTAGCTTTGGTCAGACAGACTGATCAGTGCCCCTTTCTCCATGCTGAGCCAGGGCCAGGGGCTGTGACGTGCCTTGAATGTAAACTGCCCACAAAAATGTGCCACAGAGTCAGCCAGTAGAACCTTGGGAGGGTGAGTTTCAGATTTCCATTTTTTTAAATTTAATTTTTGAGTTGGTTTTATTTTCCAGATTTTAAAAATAAGCTTTGTTAATTTGCACAGGGAAGAATAAATAGATTCTAAGTTACAGGAGAGGTCATTTTTATTCCAAAAATCCAAACGTATTCAATTAAACCCACATTTAAGAAGGAACTCTTCTTTCCTCAGTGCCCAGGGCCCTGCAACTCCCCTGAGCCTCTAAGTTTGCCTGGTACAAAGAAGGAGCCATGCATTGCTTTTTTTTCCTCCTTCAGTGCTTTTTTAAAAGAATTGACGTATACACTGCTCATTATGTCTGAGATTCACCGACATTGTAGCCTGGAGCAGTTGTTTGTTTCTTCCTCAGTGTGGCTAGAACTTCATGATATATGTATATTGTGCTTTATCCATTCTGTTGATGAACATTTGGGTTATTTGTAGTTTTAGGCAACTATGAATAAAGCTGCTATAAACATTTTAAAAAATGATAATATAGTTGCTGTAAAATATTATGTAAGTATTTATATACTAGATATCATATAATGATTTACAGTTTTAAAAGTTATACCCCATTTATAGTTATTATAAAATATTGGTCCTCTTCCCAGTGTTGTATAATGTATCCTTGTAGCTTATTTTATACCTAGTAGTTTGTACCTTTTATTCCCCTACCCCTATCTTGTCCCTTCCCCCTCCCCTTTCCCCACTTGTAACTACTGGTCTGTTCTCTGTATTTGTGGGTCTGCTTCTTTTTTGTTATATTCCCTAGTTGTATTTTTTAGATTCCACAGATAAGTGATTTCATACAGTATTTGTCTTTCTCTGTTTGATTTATTTCACTTAGCATAACACCCTCCAAGTCTATCCATGTTGCTGCAAATTGCAAAATTTCATTCTTTTTAATGACTGAGTAGTATTCCAGTGTGTGTGTGTGTGTGTGTGTGTGTGTGTGCGCATGCATGTGCGCGTATCCTATGTTCTTTAGCCATGCATTGCTTTAAACCCTATCACCTCACTGCTATGAGCCTGAAGCGTTAACTACTAGTTACCCCAAGGGATTGCTTCTTCCAGTTTCCTGTAAATTGCAAAACTGAAACATGAAGGATAATAATAAAAATTCTCCCCTACTTAGTGCTGCCAGAAGGATGAATCATGATGAGGTGTGAGGAGGGTCCAGAGGGCATGGATATTGGGAAGGGTGTGTTTTGATGGAGGGGTGGGCAGATTGAAGAAAGAGGAGGAAGACACTTCTGGAGCTTAAGTTACTTCCTAAAGAAGCTACTTCTAGGTGGGGAACCTTAGTGTGGGGAAGACTCAGGAACAGAAGGGCAATATGAAGACAGAGGGTAAAGCGAGGAGAGGTATTATGAAACACAGAGTTGGGAGAACTTTGCTGAAGTAAATGTCACCTGCTTTCCAAGCTTGCTGGCATTGACCCCATATTTGAAAACTCCAGGCTTGTCACTCTGAGTCTTATCAAATACTCATTTATATAGTATTTGCCTCTTTGGACTGGCTGTGGGAAAAAGTGAATAGTCCACCAACTTAACTTAAAGAGATTTTTTTTTCTCTCTTCTTCTTGTTCCCAAATAAACCTTCAAGCAGGAAAGAATGCACAGACCTTGACCCGATTCATGTCTAACTAGATCAGGACTGTGGGAGTCCAGTGCCTGTAAATCAGCTTTCCTATCTGAACTCCTCAAAGGAAATCTTCCCCCCGAAGCAATCGCCTCACTAGAGTTCACACATACTGACCAGCCCTTTGAAATTCTGTCTGCAGATATTGGCAGTCACAGCCAGCTTGTCTTACTGAGAGAATCCTGTTGTCTGTGATATAATCCAGAAGAATCCCCAAGGTGGCTGATGAGATTTGCCTTTTGGAGAAAAAATATAGCAAGGACCAGAACACATTTCACATTGCAGTTTAAAGAGGTCTTTAATCTCGCAATCCTAGATATTTCAGGATTCTAAAATTAGGGAGATGATTAAGTCTTCAAGTTCAATTTAGAGAGAACTGTGGGTTCGTGAGGATTCAAGCACCACCATTCCTCTACTGAGTTTTTTTTTATTGATGTGGGCTTTTCTTCACCTTGAGATCCAACCAGTTTTTAGGCTACAAATAGCTAACACTGGATTGTCAGGGGCTCAAGTCAAGGCCAGTTTGGCAACACAGGGTGAGGGAAAATCTAAGTGGATGTGTGTGTGTTGTTTCTCTAAGTTGTGCGTCCAAATCATGGTTTTAGTCCATGATATCAGAAGCACCTGGGATGCTTGCTTACAATGTTTGCTTAAAATATCCCTAAGCTCTACCCAGTCTGACTGGATCAGGACTTTAGGGGAAGGGTTGTAGCCCAGAACTTTACATTTGACACAGTTTCTCCATGTGATTCTAATGCACACCAAGGGTTGCTTTTAATGAGACTCAGCTCCTAAAATTTCCAATATTTTGTTTATCTCCAACTGAAATTTCAGATTGTTGGGAGAGGAAGACTGTGGTTGGCTCATGTTCCAATGATCTGTTGCTGAATAACAAAGTACCTCAAAACTTAGTGACTTCAAACAATGATTTTTTTCTTTTTTTTTGCGGTACGTGGGCCCCTCACCATTGTGGCCCCTCCCGCCGCGGAGCACAAGCCCTGGACGCTCAGGCCCAGCGGCCATGGCTCACGGGCCCAGCCGCTCCGCGGCATGTGGGATCCTCCCAGACCGGGGCACGAACCCGTGTCGCCTGCATCAGCAGGCAGACTCTCAACCATTGTGCCACCAGGGAAGCCCCCAAACAATGATTTTATGTCATCTCATGATTTACGAGTCAGGAATTTGGGCAGGGCTCAGCGATGTAGCTCATGCAGCATCAGCTGGTGCTGCTGAAAGATCCACTTCCAAGATGGCATATTCACATGATTAGTAGGTGGTTCCTGGTTGTCAGCTGGGATCTCAGCCAGACCATCAACGGGGAGACCTCAGTTTCTCGCCATGTGAGCCTCTTCATGGGGCTGCTTGACTTCCTCACAGCACAGCAGCTGAGTTCCAAGGGCAAATGTTACAAAGGACTAAAGACTAGGTCTGACCTAGCCTTTGATGTCAGACGACATCACTTCTGCCATTACCTTTGGTCAAAAAATTCACTAAGATCAACCCAGATTCAAGCATAGGTGAAATAGACTTCCCTTCTGGGTGTGAGGAGTAGCATGTGCACAGAAGGAGGAAAGGAATCAATGGTGGCCATCTTTGGAGACTTTCTACTGTACCCTACTTGGGTCAGTTGTCAACCCCTGGATCAATCAGTCATGAACACAGGCATCAGAACATAGTATAGATTCAGCCGCTGGGAGCTCAACATGACATATTGAGGAGGACACCCACTGAAGGGGGAATTCTTATAAATCTTGCGGGCACTCCAAGGGATATCTGGTGATTATAGAATCTTACAGAGCTATACCGTCTGAGATTTACCCAGATTAGGAATTGGCCTTGGGCATTGGTTATCCCGAAAAGCTGGAGTTCTTCTGACCTGTCCATGAGGCACCCTGTTCCATTTTCAGACAGTTACAGCTCTTCAAACCTGATTCCAGTTCTCTGTAACACCCATCCATTATCCACTAGAGTAACACTCAACAACTATGGATTATTTTTCTAGACCGTAATTTTCTCCACCAGGTTTAAACTCTTTAAGGCCTGGGCCTGTGTATTTTGTGTATCTAGCCTCAGTCCCTGGCACATAATAGGTGCTGAGTAAATGCATGTTGAATGTTCTTGAATGAATAAACACATCTGCTTGTCCCCATCTACATGGATAGTGAAGTTGATTTTGAGGTGGATATTGAGTCCCTACCAAATAGTTCATTATTGCTCTCATGTTTTCTCCAAGCCAAAATCACCTGAAGTAATTTATAGTTAAAATGCAGGTGATAAATCAAGTGAACACTGTCCTAAATATTGGCATCTGAAGGTAAATTCTTTAAAACCACAGGAGAAATGTACTGTTTTGGAGCCAGGATTAAAATAACCACAAACAGAAGCATTTATACATTTTGTTGTTGTTTGGTTTAAAGACAAGGTCAGGAAAGTATCCCCCCCTCCCCAAGACCAAATCCTGCTTGCCACCTGTTTTTGTCAGTAAAGTTTTGTTGGAATACAACCAGGTCCATTTGTTTCCTTATTGTCTCTGAGTACGTTTGTGCCACAACAGCAGAGTTGGGTAGTTGTAGAGAATGTTATCCCCTCAAACCTTAAAATATTTACTGTCTGGTTCTTTACAGAAAACATTTGCCAACCCCTGGTAAAGGGCTTATCTCAGTCTAACAAAATACCATAAACTGGGTGACTAATAAACAATTGAAATTTACTTCTCACAGCTCTGGAGGCTGGAAGTCCAAGATTAGGGTGCCAGCATGGTCAGGTGACGGCCCTCTTCTAGACTGCAAACTTCTTGTCCCATCAATTTTTATGTGATGGGAATTGGGCTGGGAAGCAATCTGGGGTCTCTTTTATAAAACCATTAATCCCATTCATGAGGGCTCCACCCTCAGTATTTAATCACCTCCTAAAGGCCCCACCTTCTAATACCATCACATAGGGCATTAAGATTTCAACATATGAATTTGGGCAGGGTGGCACAAACATTCAGACCAGAGCAGGTCTAATCCCTTTGTTCTTGGTTATTTTACTTGGCAAAGTTGAAGGCATCGTATGTCTACATTTTTACATTTTTAGACTTTTCTCCCAACCAAAGAGAACTCTTCCCTGGCTTGTCCATGGTGGGGACTCCAATGATGCTGAACTTCTTAGGTTAAAAACAAAGTAAAGTTATTTTACTTGACCAATAAATAAAAATAGGCGATGAGCCAGCATAAGGAGCAGAGAATTTTTAACTTAACAGCATGGGTTTGGGAGCCATCAAATTGAACCCTGTAGTGGACATTTATTGCTCTTTAGCTATAAAGGATCCATTCCTTCTTTTGGTAACAGCAATTTACCTACTTCTGGGTAATTACCTCTCCCCCACTAAGTGCTGTCTTGGTTGAGTCAAGGCACCTTGCCCTGCCCTACCCAAGGTGAGATATATGATTCAGGCTTGGGCTCTTTGACCCAAGGATGGATAGAATGTTGAAACTGACTCATTCCAGTGATTGTGGCCTTTAAGGCCATCCATCCCTTCCTGTTGCCTAGAGCCCTCGGCATGCTCTGGTCGGTCTCCTTTTCTTTACAAGCCATATTTTCCAACCTTCCCTTTAGTTCCCTGAGCCACCTGTATTCTTTCAAAACAAAAAACTTTAAATTAGTCAAATTCTATTGCTTACAACCAAAACTCCTAAATGTGCAGATAAATAATACTAACTATATGAAGAAATGCAAATCAATTATTTATAGCCTATAAAATTAACAGATTTAAACAATAATGATATTCAGTTGTATCAAGGATGCATTCACAGGAACTCTCACTGAGTTTGTTAATTGGTGTTTCCTTTCTGGGGATTATTTTTTGTAATATATGTCAAGAGGATTAAAGAAGTTCATACCTTTTGACTTGGCAATTTTGCCTCTAGGCATTTGTCCTAACAAAAGTACAGGAGCTGGAGATACAGATTTATGTGGAAAGTGTTCAGTATGATTTATGGTAACAAGAAATTGGAATTTACTTAAATGTCCAATATATTAGAGGACAGTCAAGTAAATTGAAGGAGGTATTATCATGTCACAGTTAAAAGTATGGACTCTGGAACTGGTCAGCCTGGCTTCAAGTCCTATTCTGCATCTGATGAGCTGTGCAACCTTGGACCAGTTGCTTAGACTTTATCTGTAAAACATAAACAAAATATTATATAATTGTGGTGGCATTTATGTTCTTATGTAGTTCTTCCTCATATTTGAAAGGCTGACCTTTGTAACCAGTCGAATATTATGAAAATGATGGAATGTGACTTGTGAGTCTAGGTCATAAGAGACATTGTGGCTTCCATCCTGCTCTGTTTTGGGTTACTTGCTCTGGGGGAATCTGGTTGCCATATTGGGAGGGTACTGAAACAGACCTAGGGAAAGATTCATGTGACAAGAAACCAAAGCCTCCTGCCAACAGCCATGTGAGTGAGCCATCTTGGCAGTGGATCCTTCAGCCTCAGTCAAACCTTCAGATAAAACATGCTGGATAACTGATCAACATCTTGATTACAATTTCATGAGAGGCCCATAACCAGAACCTCTCAACTAAGCCACTCTCAAATCCCTGATCCACGGAAACTGTGTGAAGCGATAAATGTTTATTTTTGTTTTAAACCACTAAGTGTTGGAGTAATTTGTTATGCAGTGATAGATAGCAGGTCATATAACTTCTCTGAGCCTCAGTTTATTCATTTGTTAAATGAGGACAATACTGTCTGCTCTAGTTTTTTGTGCAGAACAAATAAGGTAAGTGAAGAATTACAGGTCTGCCATGCTTACCTGAAATCTTAGGAGCAAGATGTGCTTTGGTATTAAGAATTTTTCAGTTTTCATTAAAGTAATAAGATGTACAATATACTGTAGATTCTGATCACTCCATTGGGGTCTGACTCAGCACCTCAAAATCAAACGGTAATATTTCTACATCAAAATGTATGAGTATGCACCCGAAGTAGAATAAATAAAGGCTAAAAATAGTCTCACGTCAGTTTTCGCTCTCAGGATTTGCTGCCAGATGAATTAGCCGCAAATATACAAAACAAAACAATCAAGCAAAAAACCCAGTTTTCAGGGACTTCCCTGGTGGTGCAGTGGTTGAGAATCCGTCTGCCAAGGCAAGGGATACAGGTTCGAGCCCTGGTCCGGGAAGATCCCACATGCCACGGAACAACTAAGCCCGTGCACCACAACTACTGAGCCTGCGCTCTGGAGCCCGTGAGCCACAACTACTGAAGCCCATGCGCCTAGAGCCTGTGCTCTGCAACAAGAGAAGCCACCGCAATGAGAAGCCAGCGCACTGCAACAAAGAGTAGCCACAACTAGAGAAAGCCTGCGTGCAGCAACGAAGACCCAGTGCAGCCAAAAATAAATAAATTTGTAAAAAACAGAAAAAAACAGTTTGCAGAGGTTTTTGGATTTTGGAATTGTGATAGGAGGTTGTGGTTTTGTATGTTTTTGTTTTTGAATCATTCCAGGTTGATTTCTTCCCAAACGGTAGCTCCCTATCTTATCTAGTTGGTGTCTGGTTATCTTCCATTTATTTGGATTGATGAGGAAGAGACCAACATGGCCTCCATCGCTGCTTGGCAACCCAAAGAGCAGTAGGTTGAAGCACTGGAAAAACCAGAGTGCCGACTAGTGGGTCTTTCCCCTGGTGAATTTAGTTCTCATTCCTGGGTCAGCACCTGATGGTCATGACCCCAGAGGAGACCCGTGAATCATCCAGTCATGGGGTTTGGAGTTGATTCAGCAAGATCGAAGTGGTGTCAGGAGTGTTTTTGGCTGAAGTTCTTGAAGGTACTGATTACATATCCGATTATGCAACTGGCCGTGAGGCTTGCGTTGTGGTACAACCTGATTCTCCCCCAAACTAAGCATGTGAGACAGGGCCCTCACCCGGTAGGCCATGATATCCTGGTAGATCTCAGGCCCTTGGAGCCCAGGGAAATTATTCCTGCCAAGATGGTTCACTTTCCTTTCTTGAGAGAATGGGAGGTAGACTCAGAGCCACCCTCGTCCATATTTACCCTCTCAGTGTCATCCTCTTCCTCTGAACCAAGGTCAGAGATGATTTGGGCTGAAACCAGAAGTGATTCCTGTGTCATAGTCTCTTGATGTGTTGTCTACCTTCATGGTATGAGAGGGGACTTCTCCAGGTTGAATCAGTTCCTAATGTCCAATATTCAATAATTAGAGACTCATTCAAATGGGATTAGACTTTGTCCCCTGTTCTTGTAGGCAGAATAGTATACTAGAACTAGAAATCATGAGCTTGGATTCAAACTCCATTTCTGCTGCTGACTTGACCAATTCACTTTATCTTTCTGAGCTTCATTTTTATCAGTCAAGTGGGATGGGGGCGGGGAGTAAGATAGAAAAACATAGAAGGGGCTCCATTAGCTTTAATATTCTATGGTTATCTTTGAGAAGGCTATGTGAATTCCTTCCCTTTCATTCTCTGTTCATCCCATAAATATTTATTGTATACTTACCGTGTGCACTGTTCTAGTTGAAGATCCACTGACTGTCTCTGCTCTTAGTTTATATCCTAGTGTGATAAGGCAGAAATGTTAAAAGAGGAAATGGGAGGTAGTGATAAGTACTAAACAGAAAATAAAGCAAGATAAGGGGCTAGAGAGTGAACGTGGGGTGGTGGTAGTGGCGGTGGAGTAATCTTGACTACATTTGATGGTAATCAGGGAAGGATCCTTGGAGGGAGGTGACATTTGAGAAGGAACCTGATAATCACTCAGTAATATTTTTTGAATGTATGAGTGAGCCAGAAGTAGTTATTCATGGGATGATCTGGAGGAAAACTTCCTAGACAGAGGAAACAGCAAATATAAAGAACCTGAGTTGAGAATGACCTTGGCATATCTGAAGACTGGAAAGATGGTGGAGTGGAAGAATAGTGAGTAGAGTGAGTGTTCAGAGAGAAAGAGGTAACCAAGGCCTTATAGGCCAGGTTGAACAGCTGGGTTTCATTCTGCTTGCAGAAAGAAACCATTGGCAGAGAAACATAATCTGGTTTACACTTTAAAAATATCATTCTGCAATGTGACGCCACTTCCAACCCACCAGAATGGCTAAAATGAAAAAGACAGACACTCTCAAGTGTTGTTGAGATGTGGAGCAACTGGAACTCTCATACACTGCTGGTGGGAGTAGAGGTTGGTACAACAAGTTTGGGAACCTGATTGGCTGTATCACTTTTTTATAAAGCTGAACTTATGCACACCCTGTGACCCAGCAATTTCATTAGTAGATATACACTCAACAGATAAGCACACAAATGTTCACCAAAAGATATGCACATGAATGTTCATAATAGCCCCAAATGGGAAACTACACAAATGCTCATCAAGAGTAAAACAGATACATGAATTGTGATATTGTCATGTAGTTAAATACTATAGGCAACAAGTATGAACAAGTTATAATTACACATAACAATGTGAATGAATTTCACAAACTTAATGTTGAGCAGAAGTCACGTAGACGAGTTCAACCTATCTAGTTCCATTTACATGAAATTCATAAATAGGTACAACTAATATGAGGTTTGGAAGTCAGGATAGTGGTTCCCCCTGGAAAGTCTAATGACTGGAACAAGGTGTGAAGGGGCCTTCTAAGGTGCTATAATATCCTGTTTTCTTGATCCAGATGCTGGTTACGCATGTGTGTTCCATGGCTTTCTCTAATTATCCCTTTACTCTTGCTTCCCCAGGCCAAATGGGCCTTGAGTCCAGAGAGGTAGAGTGAAGAGTGTGGGAGAATATTTATCCCTGGTCACTATAGAGCACTGTCAGCTTTTCCATTTACTATCACGATTTTCTCAAGCATGCTGGGCAGATGAGATTCATCCGTTTTACAGGCCAAGACTTGGTTGTTTAGTGACCTGCCCAAGGTCCTATGCCTAGTGCAGGGAGAACTGAACCTCAAATCCAGGTTCTTGGATGCTTCTCATGGGACCCACCATTGTTTCCATTTCTCCATGTTGCCTCTCTGGATTGGACCAGCTGGTCTCTCAGGTCTGCTTCTGGGTCCATGACTTGGAAATGTTACATTTGCATTTGAGAATTTGAATCTTGAAACTAATCTAAGAAAATACAGTGCTTTGACCATTGTCTATATTTATAGAGCCTTGTATCTAGTTATGATTTTTTTAAAGCAGTGTTTTTAAGGGAATAAAATATTATAAGAAAAAAAAAGAGGCTGGAGGCCCTTAAACTCTAGGGGAGGAAACGGTGGTTTTCACTGTCAGATTTTCTCAGCCCCACTGCATGGACATATGGAATCATGTGTGACGTTTTTGCTCTAACCACAAAATTTCATGAATTTTCAGTCACTGAATAACAAAATAAATCATCATTCTAGATAAAAAGAAGGAGGCAGTTTTGAGGGCAAAAATATTTCCTTGAGAATCTAAGGCTTTGACCACATTCACTGGGACTGAGCCCTTGTAGGAAGCATGTCCTGTGCCTTTGGCATGAAAGAGTAGGTCACTGTGTCCCTATAGGATGGGGAGCCAGTGGCCAAGAATCTGAGATTGATTTAGTCTCTGTTTCTATGTATCTGCAGCTACAGCTAATAGCTAAGCATTGTTTGTTCATAGGAAATAAGAGAGTTCTCTTTCTGGCCAGTTGAAGAAAAAGCAGGGAGTGTGGGGGCAGCAAGGAAATTAGCATTCACTGAGTACCTTTTGGATGGGACCTCCGCTACCATGTTATTTGTTACCTAATCAAGCAGAGGCTGTTTATTCTTTTTCTTTTCTTTAGTTAATTTATTTTATTTTATTTATTTTTGGCTGTGTTGGGTCTTTGTTGCTGCACGCGGGCTTTCTCTAGTTGCGGTGAGCGGGGGCTCCTCTTCGTTGGGGTACACGTGCTTCTCATTTCGGTGGCTTCTCTTGTTGGGGAGCATGGGCTCTAGGTGCATGGGCTTCAGTAGTTGTGGCGCACGGCTCTAGAGCGCAGGCTCAGTATTTGTGGCACACGGGCTTAGTTGCTCCACGGCATGTGGGATCTTCCCGGACCAGGGCTCGAACCCGTGTCCCCTGAATTGGCAGGCAGATTCCTAACCACTGCGCCACCAGGGAAGCCCTGAGGCTGTTTATTCTTACACATACAAAGGACTTCATGGGTATGGAAGTGGAGTTTGAATTCCTCGAAGGGACTTAAGAGAGGGAGGGATCTGGCCAGATTTATTTTTTAGAAAAATAAATGGATCTATTGCTCCCGCCCTTCTGCTAGGAGTGTCCCTCCCGTCCTGACTTTGAGTGGCAGGGCAAGAGTGAGAAGAGGAGAGAATGGAGCCAGGGAGAGTAGTTAAAGGGCCTCTTTGCGTAGTCTGGTGAGAGGTCCCCATCCAGTACACCCGTGAAGCATCGCCATCTCCTTCTTCCCATCCTTTCTGCTACCGTTGTCATTCACAATGTCATTGTAAGTTTAAATTTTAAACATCACTGACATTCTTAATGTCATTGCACATTTTACTTTTATGTGTGTTAGCACTCCCACCATTCGTGGTTACTATTTTTGCTTTAGACATTGATATGGTTGTCTTAAGTGCTTCCTCCTCATCAAGCCCTGAGAAGGAGGAGGAGATTATAATTCCTAAAATATAATCTGGGCAGTCATGTCCTAGTGGGGTTGAGTGACTTGCCCAGGATCTTCTTTCATGTTGGAAGACTGGGAGGGTGACTGCTCAGGATTCTGTGGTCTCATCATCACGTCCAGTTTGAAGATGAGGATAAGTGCCCACCATCCTCCGTGATGGACGCAGAGGTGTAAAGACCCGTCATTTGGGGACATTGTCTGTCATGGACCCCTGGAATGAGAGACAGAAGGGAGACGAAGGGAGACGAGAAATTAACATGGTCCCAACCTCCCTTGTGAGGGAGTTGAGGGGTGAAGGAGCCGGCACAAGGTAGCAAAAACTTGGACATTTTTATCCCATCTAAATTCTGATTTTACGGGTGGGGAGATGAAGGTCCAGAGAAAGGAGGTAAATTATAACAATAATTGTTGTAAATTGTTGATTGCCAGCTACATTATGGATGTTACCTCTTTTAATTCTTGCAGCAATCCTATGAGGGAGTGTATTAGTTTCCTCTGGCTGCTGAAACAACTTGGTGGCCTAAAACAACAGAAGTGTATTCTCTCAAGTTCTGGAGGCCAGAAGTCCAAAATCAGGTTGTTGCCAGGGCTGCCCTCCCTCCCTCCGGAGGCTCTGGTGAGGACTCTTCCTTGTCTCCTCCAGTTTCTGATGACTTCAGGCATCCTTGGCTTGTGGGCTGCATAGCTCTAGTCTCTGCCTTCGTCTTCACGCAGGCTTCTCCTCTGTGTCTCAAATCTCCCTCAGCCTTTCTCGTATAAGGACATTTGCCACTGGATTTACGATTCACCCCAGTTAATCCAGGATTATCTCATCCTGAGATGCTTTATGTAACTACATTTGCAAAGACCCTTTTTCCAAATAAGGTTTTATCTTTTGGGGCCATGATTCAACCCACTGCAGAGCGATAGCATCATCATCTCCATTTTGCCAAAGGGGATACTGATGCTCAGAGAGGTTAAGAGACGTCCCCAAGGCCACATAGTTACAGATAGCTCTTTGCAGTGCATTATATTTAAGGACAGAAATGGTAATAATGGCTAAACTCCAGGCAGCACTTATGTATATTAATTCAGTTAATCCTCTCAAAAACTCTATGAGGAGGCAGGTGTATTATCATAATACCCAATTTAGAGATTGAGGAAACTGAGAAACAGAGAGGTTGGTTAATTTTCTCAGGGCCACACAGCCAGGCACGTTGGCCCCATCTGTGCTCTCGTCCACTCAGAAACTGCCTTATAGGCTCCTCTGCAGATGCGAAAGGTCACCACACATGCCATTGTCAGAGGTGTTTTCAGTGGTGACTGGGTAGTTTCAAAAGGGGTTCTGAAAGATAGGCCCCTAAGATCTAGTGGGGGAGACATACTATAGGCAAGATTACAGATCCATGGAGCTTGTGCAAACCCCTGGGCACGGGACACTGCTCTGGACACGGGATGCCTCTGTACCTGTCTCGGGGCTTTCACCTCCTGGCTGGCAGCCCCATGGCATACTTCCCCTTGCTTTTGTCCTGCACTTCTCTGCTGATGGCACAGGCATCCTGTGGGTCAGCCAGGCTAGCAGCTGTGCGCTCTCTCTTCCTTGCTTCCCACCTCTTCCCCTTTCTGCATCCAATTAGTGTCCAGTTCCCCCTGGATTCTGCCATCTTGTTTCACATGTCCTCCCCTCCCTTTATTCCTCACTGTCATGTTAGTGGCCAGAACTCATCATCCTTCCCAGGGACTGGGAATAGCAGCCCATCTAAACTCTCTGGGAACTTCCCTGGTGGTGCAGTGGTTGAGAATCTGCCTGCCAGTGCAGGGGACACGGGTTCAAGCCCTGGTCCCGGAAGATCCCACATGCCACGGAGCAACTAAGCCCGTGCGCCACAACTACTGAGCCTGCGCTCTAGAGCCCACAAGCCACAGCTACTGAGCCTGCGTGCCACAGCTACTGAAGCCCACATGCCTAGAGCCCGTGCTCCACAACAAGAGAAGCCACCGCAATGAGAAGCCCGCGCACCGCAAGGAAGAGTAGCCCCCACTCGCCGCAACTAGAGAAAGCCCACGTGCAGCAACAAAGACCCAACACAGCCAAAAATAAATGTGTAAAATAAATAAATAAACTCTCTGGATTTCTCCATCCTTCCACTGGCTGCCTGCAGAGTGATCTTCCTATAGCCCTCACCTGGACAAACAACATGCCTTCCCCAGGGCCAGTTAACTCCTTCCTCGTATTGGATCCCACCCCCCCACCATGCTATTCTAAAAATTTACCTTCTCCCTCCTTTGTGCTGCATCCTAATGCCCAACTGCCATTCGTTCATTCATTCATTCATTCAGCAAACCTGTTTTGATTGCTCTGTGTCAGGAACCAGGGAAACATGTGACCAAGGCAGCCCTGTTCTCCGTCCTCATTTGGGTGAGGGCGTCAACTAAGTAAACTCAGGAAAGCAAATAAAACAGTAAATAATTATGATAAAAGGTGTGAAGGGACGATACAAGGGGTGAGCAAGAATAATGCAGTGAGTGGGGTGAGGCTGGTTTGGATAGGGTTTCAGGAAGGGTGCTGAGGAGATGCTGGAAGATTCTTGTGATACCTGAGCCAGGTAATGCGGGTACGGTGCTTAGCAATTGGGCAATAAACATTAGTCATCACCACTCATGGATTCCTTCACTCAGCAAACATTTTCTGAGGGCTAATCGTTGCACCCATGGGCACAGACCCCGGTGGTCTCAGTCTCAAGTGGAGAATTATCTGGGCTCTTTCAAATCCATTAGCATTCTTAGTTTTGCCCTTCAGATAAGTCCAATAAATCTATAGCCAAAGTGGGGATTAATTCTGTTTTCTTCTCCAATACGCCACAAAAGAGAAGTGTCTCAGAGGCTCTGCTAATGAATTCTACCATTTTCTCCTTGGTCTTATCTTGAGTATAGATGTCTCCACATTGCACCCCTTCCAGCCCCTTTCAGAGGGTGTTGATTTTGCAGTTGCCCTGAGGTGGCCTCTTGTCTCTGAACGTGAGTAGAGCCAATGGGTCCTTTGGGGAAACTGCAGAGATAGCCTCTTGATTTCAAATAGGACCTACCTCTGTGCTTGCATCTCTCAGACCCCTGGAATTCTTGAATCTCTGTCCTCAAAGCACCATTTTCCAGATCATCAGCTTCTTCTGGGAGTGTTACCAGAGATTTCTGGACCGCAGGGCCTGGAATCTTAATTAAACAAGTGAAATGAAGAGGAAAAGAGACTTGTGCCTATCTTTAGGGAAAACAAAACCCCAATTCCCCACATGAAGAGAATGACGTGGTGTTTGAATGGGAGCCTAGAATTCCTGTAAGACTGCATGAGAGCTGACATTTCAGAAACCAGACCCCCTCCCTCCAGCACCCTCAGCATTGGCTTCTGCTTTAAGGTGCAGCCTCTCACGACGTCACCCCAAAGGCTTATGTTGGCAAGACCGAGAATAAGACATTGTGGTAACATTATGCTAACAGATTAGTTCTCTTAGATCATTTCTCATGCCTGACCCTGGACTTCTTATGGACCCTAACTCCTTCTTGATTGGCATTTGGCAAACGTTGCTCACCTTGGACTTTTGGGAAGCTACTCGGAAGCTGTTTCTCATATACATTGACCTTGGAATCCATTAAAGAGTTGCTAGTCCCTGTGATATGGTTTAGTTCAGCCCAGTACACATTTACTGAGTATCTTCTCAGACATGGTCCCTGCCAGGAGATGCCCCTGATGAAATGGGGAGACAAGGAGGAGTTGGTGTCATGGTGGCCCAGCCTGGGACAGAGGGCGATGAGGGCTCATCAGGATGCCTTCTTGGGGGAGATGTTATCTATAGTGGGATGGACAGTGCCTCCTCCCCAGATTCATGTCAACTCAGAACCTCAGAATGGGACCTTATTTGGAAACAGGGTCTTTGCAGATGTGATAAGGTAAGGATCAAGATGAGATCATACTAGATTAGGGTGGGCCCAAAGCCCAATAAGAGACAGAGAAGGACACACAGAGAAGAAGGTCTTGTGATGACAGAGGCAGAGATTGGAGTAATGCAGCCACCAGCGAAGGAATGGCAGCGTTTTCCAGGAGCCAGCCGAAGCTGTAAGAGATGAGGAAAGATACTTCCTTAGAGCTTTCAGAGGGAGCCCAGCCCTGCCGACACCTTGATTTTGAATTTCTAGCCTCCAGAACTGTGGGAGAACAAATTTCTGTTGTTTGAAGCCACCAGGTTTGTGGTAGTTTGTTATGGCAGCCTTGGGAACCAACACATTGAGCTGAGTCCTAAAGGACGTGTCAGAGTCTTGCCCTCATTCTCCCATCCTTTCCCTGTGTGAGCACATCTGGTTGGGAAAACTCCATCGGTCTGTGAGCTTGGTGACAGCAGGAGCCTCATTCACCCATGACCCCCATACTTACCACCGTGCCTGGCATGTAGGGGTCTCTGGTCAGTATTTGTTGCATGCATAACAGTCTATGAGTGAATGAAGGAAGAAGACAAGAGTGCTCTCAGAGGAGGACCCGTTAGCAAGATGCAGGAATCAGATCCTCAGGTGTGAGAAGCCGTGGCAGGCAGAGGGGAGAGGGTTGTCTGAGTCATTTGCTCTTCCTTGGTCAAAGTGAGCTCTTAGGGAAGTTTTTCATCGGGGACGTGCAGACTAGCCAGTAATGAGGATAGGGAGAAGGACCAAATAGGGAAGAAGAGAAAGGAACTTGGCCGTGTTCACTGCCCACTCAGTGTCAGACACTGTACTGTTAACAGTCATCATCTTTCTTGTCATTCTCCAAATAATCCCTCAGGTAGGTAAAAATGCACCCATTTTCCAGATGTGGAAACTGAAACTCAGAGAGTTGAAGTAACCTGTCAAAAGTTGCACTGCCAGTGAGGGGCAGAACCCGAATCCAAGCCCAGATCTCATTTGCTCCCACGTTTGTGTTCTCTGCAGCACAACATGCTGCTTCCACTAATAAACAATTGTTGGCAAGGGAAGGTCATCGGGGGTCCCTGAAGCTGGGAAAGGATTTAATGCTTTTCAAGTCCAGATGACTGGAGAGGGGGGATTCTCTGAAAAATGATCCAAGAGAACAGAAGGCATGCAGAGAGTTCTGGGTACCTGGATCATCTGAAGGCCGTCAGCTGTGCCCTTTTTTTTTTTTTTTTTTTTTTTTTTTTTGCGGTACGCAGGCATCTCACTGCTGTGGCCTCTCCCGTGTGGAGCATAGGCTCCGGACGCACAGGCTCAGTGGCGATGGCTCACGGGCCTAGCTGCTCCGGGGCATGTGGGATCTTCCCGGACTGGGGCACGAACCCACGTCCCCTGCATCGGCAGGTGGACTCTCAACCACTGTGCCACCAGGGAAACCCCAGCTGTGCCCTTTTGAACAGTGTTCTTGGAGTAAAAATCAGTGTCATTGTCTTCCCCACCATATTACATACTACTCTAGTCTATGTTTTTCATTCTGCAATAATAATTTTTAAAGCTTAGACACCATCGGGGGTCCTCCCTGACTTAAAGCCCAATGCGTCTGATAATTACGCCCTTGTTCTCACCCAGAGCAGCATGGACACCCCAGTGGTGTTTAGGACCCGTTCGTTTGTGCAGCCGGTCATTCATTCCACAAATATGTCAGCGTTGTCTGTGTGCCAAGTGCTGACTGAATTTGGCCCGGGGTTTCTAGGGCACTGAGAGTCTGTCTTTGCCTCCATGAAGCGCTCCCC
This sequence comes from Mesoplodon mirus, assembly GCF_964341445.2. NCBI lineage: Eukaryota > Metazoa > Chordata > Mammalia > Artiodactyla > Ziphiidae > Mesoplodon > Mesoplodon mirus. The sequence continues at coordinate 15,474,173 of NC_138992.1, read as the reverse complement.
TTTCAGTTCCATTTGCCAGGTCTCTATGGTGCTGCAATGTGAAAGGAGCTGGAATAAAGGGGGGAAGGGAGGAGGGTAGAAAGGTTGGAAAGGGCTCCATGGAGGAGATGAAGGCCAAGTAAGAGTTCAGTAGGTGGCGCTGGGGAAGGCATCATATCAGGAGACGTAGCATGTGCAAAGGCACGGGGGCATGTTGGAGCTGGGTGGGGAGGGTGGTGTCAGACATCCTGAGAACATGTTTGAATAAAGCTAGTTACAGCCCTTGCCTCTGGGACGTTACAGATTTTTGTTGTAGGTGGCAAAGGTAAATTCAGTCTACCTCGTGACTTTGGTTTTAAGATGTGGATACTTGGGATTTGCTTGTGTTCACCAGACAGAATGGATGCAGAAGCGGGTGAAGCAGGATCATAAGGAGACCTCCTGGAGGGGAGACTGGAGGCTCCAGGTCGGCTTTCACCTTCGAAGCCACCACTGCTCATGGGCCGAGAGTCAGGGAGGGTTTGCATGGGGCCAGGATGCCAGCAACTCTCTCCCGCTGGGGCCTTGTAGCTCTGCAAGGCCACAGCCAGTGCAGTGTCTGCTGGCCATGTCCTGGTCAGTGCATGGCCGGATGCACTGTGGCCTCAGCACAGCAGACCTTCTTCCAAGATGCCTGCTGGGAGTTGGGGCTGGGAGGGGCATGTTTCAGTGCTGAAGCTAGCAGCCCCTCCAGCGCCCCACTTACCACTCCCCTGCTGCAGTTCCTCTCCTCTGATGCTGTTTTCTCTGCTGGCCCCCCTCCTGCTCACTGGGATGCGTTGGGACAGGGTGTTTGATATTTTTGTTAATGTTTTCTTGCTTAGCACTCAGTTCTGCTTCATTTTCCCCCCTTCCCTTGTTGCCTGTTGAGATGATTAGTCAGGCTAGTTGACATTTTTCTACTTAAAATGTTTCAATTTAACTGCTGCTGGCTAAATATATTTTGGCCTCAGCTCTGGACTGTGACTCTCCCCTCAGCCAGTGAGACCGAGGAAGCTTTGTGCCAAAACCTTCTCTCTCTTTCGTTGGACTGAGATTATCTTCAGCAGATTGGAAAGGATCCCTCGTGTCCTGAGGGTCGTTTTGCAGCCCAGTTCAGATACGGGCTTTGGCCCTCAGGATGCCCAGGTGTGTGAATGCACCTGTCACAGATGCATCTGATTCAATGCACAAGCTGGCCTGCCGTGTGTGTCTGAATGTGTTTGGCTCCGGTGCCATCTTTCCTTCTAAATCCCAGCAGACAATTTACATAGTTCTTCTGTGCCCCAGGGAGACTTGGACAAGTTCTGAGTAGCCACAGACTCTGGCAGCTTATTAAATATTGGACTGAGACGAAGGGAAAAGAAAGTCAAGGCATTAGCAAGTCTCTGACAGAAGGACTATTGGAGGCCACAGAAGGAGTTTATAGATGGCCAGACTCCCAGGCAAATAGTGCCCTGTGGACAAAACCCTTTACCCTGCAGGCTTGACCGAGGTAGGCTGTGCCAACCAGACTTGCCAGACTCAGTTTAAGCGGGGAAAAGGGAGGGAAAGAGGGAAGGACAGACTGCCCTCCTTAGCAGAGGGCCTGAGGGGGCGTAAACTAGTGCCTACCCAGACTTACCTCTGAGTTTGAGATGGAGATCCCAGAGACAGTGTTGATTCAGCTTCCATGTTCATTTACTAATTCTTTCATCCACTCGTCATACGTTTATTGAGGATCCGCGATCCATGTGGCTGACACTGAGCCCGGCTCCAACTCTGGGAATGCAGAGGGAAACAGGACAGATGTAAGACTCTAGAGGGGCAAACGATGATCAAGTCATCACAAATAGGATGAGGGTCTCAAAGGGGACATATAGGAGAGCCGACCCAGGCTGGGGTGGCAGGGGGCATGGAGGGCCTCCTTGATGCAGTGACTTTTTAAATCTGGAGTGTCAGGTATACACTGAAATTACATTAGGTGAAGAGGTGAGAGAGGTGTGTATCAGGCGGGGGCAAGAGCAAGTGCAAAGGCCCTGTGGCAAGAGAGAGGAGGGGGACTAATAAAGGATGACTGAAGCAGAGATGACTGCGGGTGTGGGGGAGTGGGGAAGAGGAGTAGCAACAGATAAGGGCAGAGAGATAGGCAGGTGCTGGGTCATGGAAGGCCCTAGAGGCTAGATGGAGGATTGGGGGCTTCGGGCAAATGTCTCTGGAAGACTCAACATGATTTTAAGCAGGAAAGTCACACGATCAGGTCCGTGTTTTAGAAAGAATACCTGTTATTTGAGGACGGATCAGAGCGACAGGAGTGGAAACAGCGAGTCTATTAGGAGGCTGGTAGGAGGTGGGGGTGGCTGCACTCAGAGAAGCAGCAATGAAGACAGAGGCACTGGAGGTGTTCCTGGTCTGTTTCAGGGGTGTCGCGGACAGGACCTGTTGATGGATCAGATGAGGGCTGTCACGGAAGGCATCTCTGAGCAGGACTTGAGGGAGTGAGCCACGTGGTTATGAACCGGGGCCAGCGTTTTCAGGTGGAGGGCGCAGCAAGGGTGGAAACAGAAAGTGGAGACTTGCTGGGAATGTGTGAGCTGGAGGCTAATGCTGAGGGAGAGGGGTACATGGTGGGAGATGAGGCCAGGAGCCCAGAGCGGAGACGTGGCAGGGCTGGTGGGTGAGCGAGCTTGCAGTTCCCTGCAGGTGGTCTGAGACAGCTGGGAAGGCTTTGGAGGGAACAAGGGAGTGACCTATTCTGACTTATTTTTTATACGTGTGAAAGATCACACAGGCCGCTGCGTTGAGAAGAGGTTCAGGGGCAGAGGCGGAAGCGGAGAGACCAGTGAAGAAATGATGGTGATCGTCCAGCTGAGTCAAGATGGCAGCTGGGCCCAGAGACAGAGCTGTGGGTGCTGAGACGCGGTCGGTCTCTGCATATTCTTGGAACAAATGGAGTGAAGTGTGAGAGAAAGAGCCAAGAGTAGTGGCCAAGGCTTTGGGCCTGAGAAGCTGGGAGAAGGTACTGTTCTGTCCCAGAGTGGAGAAGCCCATGGGAGGAGTTGTCTTGGAGGGGAAAGACTGATCTTGACCATGTTTAGTCTGAGGTGTCTACTTAACACTGATGTGGAGGCGTAGGGCGAGCAGTGGAGTCCGGAGTTAGAGAAAGCTGGAAAGGCAGCAGCATTGGGACAGTATGGAAAGCCAGGCACTGGGAGAGCTCATGCACCCCGGGAGTGAGAGTAGATACGAAAACGGTCTCAGGGCTGAGCACTGGGGTGAGTCAACCACCACGTGTTTGCCAGGGAAACAAGGAGACGAGAATGAACTGCAGGGAGGAGGAAGAGAAGCAAGAGCAAGTGGGTGTCCCAGAGGCCGAGAGGAGGGTATTTCAAGATGGAGAGAGGGTCCGTGGGTCATATGCTGCTGACTGGTCAAGTCCGACAAGAAGTGAAAATGGGCTGCCGTGTAGGCACTGTCGGAGTCACTGGTCACTTTCACAAGTACGGTTTGAGGGAGAGGTGGGATCGAGAGCCTGAACAAAGAGGTTCAAAGAGAAGAGGCTGGGCCTCCCTGGTGGCGCAGTGGTTGAGAGTCCGCCTGCCGATGCAGGGGATACGGGTTCGTGCCCCGGTCTGGGAGGATCCCATATGCCGCGGAGCGGCTGGGCCCGTGAGCCATGGCCGCTGAGCCTGCGCATCCGGAGCCTGTGCTCCGCAACGGGAGAGGCCACAACAGTGAGAGGCCCGCGTACGGAAAAAAAAAAAAAAAAAAAAAAAAAAGAGAGAAGAGGCTGGGCTTCCCCGGTGGCGCAGTGGTTGAGAGTCCGCCTGCCGATGCAGGGGATACGGGTTCGTGCCCCGGTCCGGGAAGATCCCACATGCCGCGGAGCGGCTGGGCCCGTGAGCCATGGCCGCTGAGCCTGCGCGTCCAGAGCCTGTGCTCCACAACGGGAGAGGCCACAACAGTGAGAGGCCCACGTACCGCAAGAAAAAAAAAAAAAGAGAGAAGAGGCTGAAATAAGGCCAGCCAACAGCTCAGGCGACAGCGTCCAGGATGACCATCTGGGGAGGGTGTCTGGACCACAACCAAGTGGTCTGGGGAGCAGGGCAGAGCTTCAGACCCCAGCAGGAGAAAGAGCGCAAAAAACACAAGCTAGGAAGAAAGGAAAAGTCCAGAACATGGACGTGGAGAGCTGGACGGGGAGGAAGACGTCAGCTTGGGGGCACCGTGGTGCCAGGCTCAGGGCAGCAAGACTCATCCCAGGTGGGGAGAGGACTTCACCTCCCTTGCTGGGCTGGGGGTGGGGGCCAGGCCAGGATGGGGATGGGGCCAGCAGGTGAAGGTCTTGTGTGCCCGCAGCTGAGCGGGGGGTTGTTCTCGACCTCACTGCATGTACATTACAATGATCTGGGCTGCTTTTCAAAAATACAGAACTCTGGTCCCACCTGTGAGAATCCCTGTCTGTCCATCCCGAATGGGATGTGGCCCCATTTTCAGACATCTTCCCAGGTGATTGTAATGTGCTAGCAGCTTCAACTAATTCCTGAGTTTGGGACTGAGCCAGTGTGGGAGGCTCTTTGAGACAAAGAGGGCCATAGGGAAAGTCAGCCCTGGCGTTAGAAGGGCCGTAATTGCAGTAATCTCTGAAGGAATTTGTTGGCTTTCCTCAGAACAGCAATTCTCATAACATTTACCAAATTGAAAATCTTGCTTAATTCTGTAGGTTTACAGTGCCACAGAGGCTAGAAGAAAAACATCATTTGGCACCAGAAACACACTTTATTCTGCTGGTGCAGATAATTTTGCAAACGCTGGACACTGAGTTTCACATACTCTTCTGGAATTCCAGTGCACTACATCCTAGAATGCAGAGAAACACAGTCATGGCGATTGCTTTTGCTACCACCTGGACCAAGGGCTTCCAGAAACCCTCTCGGGTGTCTTTGCCCTCTCATTCTGAACTTCTGTGATGTCCTGGGAAGATGTGTTTTTTAATCAGCTCAGCATTTATTTCTTGCTTTGGGGAACCATTTCTATCCCATTATGCGCAGTTCAGATAGGTTGTCAGTGACAACCGTTAACCCCACCTCTGCCCGTAGAGACATGATCCAGGACAAGCCAACTATAGTAGCACAATCTAGAAACAGTGATTGTCTCAAGAGGGAGGCATGGAGTTCAAAAAGGGCCAATCAGCATCGTTTTGAGAGGCAGTTATTATATGGATAATGGTAAAGTTCTTCCCGAAGATGCCAAGCTAGAGAGCGTGGGTCTGGATTTATCAGTTGCCATTGTTCTCACACTGTGTGGATAAATAAGCTTATTTGTAGAGTAGAGCCTAACAGAGATGAGGTAGAGAAGGAGGGAGGGAGAGAGGGAAAGGGAGAGAGAAAAGAAAGAGAGACAGAGACAGAGAGACAGTGTTCTGTCAACAGTGTGCTTGGTCCCAGGCCTCCAGGCTCTGGAACTTTCAGTTCTGTGAGCTCTCCCTGCACCCTTCCAGGGTTAAGCTTTTTGGAGTTGCGTTCTGTCTCTTGCAACAAGAGCATCTTGACTAGGACAGATGACGTCTCAGTTTCTCGTGGGCCTCAGGGGGTGGTGGAGGGGTTGGGGATGCACCGGAGAGTGAGGCAGGCATGGTCAAAGAGCTTATGAGGCAGCTGCCCCTGGGACGTCCAGGTGTCGGTCTCAGGGTCGTAGCAGTCGAAGGAGGCCGAGTCCTCGATGCTACAGTCCGTGGTCAGATGCCGCCCACCCGTCACGTAGAGCTTGTTCCCCATCACTGTGGCCCCGTGGTGCATCCTCCGGTCTTTCATGTCTGCGCATTTGACAAATTTGTTGGACTGAGGGTCGTAAGCAAGGATCCTCCTTGTGTAACCTGAAAACCAAATGGCATATCGACAAGGTCAGCAATGCTTATTTGGGACTGGAGGTCAGCGGTCCAGGGACCTGTCTGATCTCTGTCATCACCTAACCCTGAGGCTGGACTCTTGAGCTAAAGCGTGGAATGTTTCCATAACATTGTCTCCTGCCCAAGGTCTTGTGTATGGCAGAGCTGGGATTTGGACCCAGATCCGTCTGACCTCAGTCTCTGCATCTTAACTCGAAGTGAGGGCAACACTTATGTCGTTCGTTCTTAGATTGAGAGCAGAGATTCCAGTGGCCTTCTCAGCCTCATTAGTTTTCATCTTTCTCATGTGCTCATCCAAGAGCTTTAACAATCCCAAGATGGAGCCTTTGGGAACTCAGAAGTGGGTCCCCATGACAGCCCTATCTGGTGGGTACTCTTCTGATCCCCATTTTACAGATCAGCACACAGAGGCACAAAGAGATGAATAACTTGCCTAAGAGTATACAGCCAGTTAGTGGCAGAGTCAGGATTTGAACCCAGGTCTATCTGACCCCCAAACCAGCCCTCTTAACCATAGTATTATACTACAATTACAGAGAAATGATCCCTTAGCAGCTAATCTTATTTACAACAGCAAATGTTTTTTTGAGTATTTGCCCCAGGTCTGGGATGGTGCTAAGTGGTTTAGATAGATGAGCACATTTTATGATCACAACTCTGTGAAATAGGTTCATTATTTCATTCCTTGTTTGACCGGGAGAAACTTCTGGATGAGAAAAGAGCTTTGTCAAGTCGTCCACACTCTGCTAGTTGGATGAGTGTACTTTTATTTTATTTTTTAAATTTATTTTTTATTTTATATTGAGGAATTGTTGATTTACAATGTTGTGTTAGTTTCAGGTGTAGAGCAAAGTGGTTCAGTTATGTGCTTTTAAAAAGACTGTCTTGGTACATCCCTGGTGGTGCAGTGGTTAAAGAATCCACCTGCCAATGCAGGGGACATGGGTTCGATCCCTGGTCCAAGAAGATCCCACATGCCACAGAGCAACTAAGCCCGTGCGCCACAACTACTGAGCCTGCGCTCCAGAGCCCGCGAGCCACAACTACTGAAGACCATGTGCCACAACTACTGAAGCCAGCGCGCCTAGAGCCTGTTCTCCGCAACAAGAGAAGCCGCCGCAATGAGAAGCCCGTGCATGTCAACGAAGAGCAGCCCCCGCTTGCCGCAACTAGAGAAAGCCCGCACACAGCAACAAAGACCCAACGCGGCCAAAACTAAATAAATAAATTTATAAAAAAAAAGAAAGACTGTCTTGTAGAAAAACATCAGTGACCGTTTTCCCATGGGAGATGCCAAGTCGTGTCCAGCCTCTCGATCATCTGTTAAAACTCACCTCCCACGATGACAATCCGCTCCCCAAGTACCACGGCAGGGGCACATACATTCTTGATCATTCTCGTCTCCATTTTGAACCACGTATTTCTGGAAATGTGGTAAACCTGACAGAGAAATATAATCACGGCACTGCATTTTAAAGTGATAACGTTTTTAAAAGATAGAAACAGTAATTAAGAGGGTGAAAGAGCGGTGATTTCTCTTTCTTTTCACTTTTTTCCCAGTTCTTTTCTTTTATTTTTATTTTTTATTTTTCCCTGCGGTACGTGGGCCTCTCACTGTTGTGGCCTCTCCCACTGCGGAACGCAGGCTCCGGACGCGCCGGCTCAGCGGCCATGGCTCACGGGTCCAGCTGCTCCGCGGCATGTGGGATCTTCCCGGACCGGGGCGCAAACTCATGTCCCCTGCATCGGCAGGTGGACTCTCAACCACTGCGCCATCAGGGAAGCTCTTTTTCCCAGTTCTTAAAATGTACTTATCTTACTATCAGTAAACAAAATATAATTAAATAACAGAAAGAAGAATGTTCCCAGAAATTGGTCTTTATGTGGCCCTGTGAGCTCAGTGGCTGTGTGTCTGTGGAATGGACCGAGAGCTAAGTGTTTGTAGTATGTGTTTGCTTACCTTGCTTGGGGCATTTCTTTCCTTTCAGTGGGAAATAGAGCAGCTTGGACATGCATAAAACCAGTGATTTTTCAATCATTTTTATTTCTGGCTCATGTTTAAATTTCAAAATGTTCCAGTGTATCCGAGAGGCTCTTAGGGCCAAGAATAAATTTAGGGCTAAAGGAGGAAGGCTTTTGAATAACAGGTCATGCCTGAAAGTCATTAGAACCCTAGAAAAAAGTAAGCACGAGAAAAGGAAGAAAGAGCAAAGAGGTGGAGGCAGGACTCCATGGCCTTGGTCTGAAATAGAGCAGCAAATCATGGTTCCCAGAACACGTGCTCCTGTTAGATCCCTCAGTTTAAAGTTTAGATGTCCAATGCCAATTAGTTCATTACTGGAGAATTTAGCACAAGAGATATAGGATGGACTTCATATAAGAGACGAAGGAACAAAATATTCCAATATTCTTGACTGGAAATTCTTTCTGTACAAAATATTTTTGCCACCATATTAAAGACCTTATATTTTATCATTTTACCAAATTTGATCTTCACAACCATCCTATGATGTAGATACCATTACTTCCCTCTATTTTCCAGATTAGACCATTGAGGCTGAGAGGTGAAATGACATGCTCAAGGTCACACAGCTAGAGTAGTAGAAGAGCTGGTCTGATTGAACCCAGAATCCATGCCTTTATCCACCACACCTGTGGCTCTGCTTGGGGCCATGGAGATGTGGCTTTTCTTTCTTTTTTTTAAAATAGATTTTAAAAAAGCATTTACTATTTTAATTTGCTTTTATTTCAGTATTAGTAGTGTTTAAAGATATTTGGTGATGGTTTGTATTTTTGGCCGTGCCCCGCAGCATGTGGGATCTTAATTCCCTGACCAGGGATCAAATCCGTGTCCCCTGCAGTGGAAGCGCAGAGTCTTAACCACTGGACCGCCAGGGAAGTCCCTTTTATAGATTTTTTAAAATCGAAGTATAGTTGATTTACAATGTTGTGTTAGTTTCAGGTGAACAGCACAGTGATTCAGTTATATATATATATATATATATATATATATATATATATATATATATATAACTGAATTCAGATTCTTTTCCCTTGTAGATTATTACAAAATATTGAGTATAGTTCCCTGTGCTATACAGTAGGTCCTGGTTGGTTACCTATTTTATATATGTGTGTGTATATGTTAATCCCAATCTCCTAATTTATCCCCCTGCCACCCCAGATTTCCCCTTTGATAACTATGTTTGTTTTCTATATCTGTGGGTCTGTTTTTGTTTTGTAAGTCAGTTCATTTGTATCTTTCTGTTTGTTTTTTTTAGATTCCACAGATAAGCAATGTCATATGATATTTGTCTTTGTCTGGCTGACTTCACTTAGTATGATAATCTCTATGTCCATCCATGTTGTGTGAATGACATTAGTTTATTCTTTTTTATGGCTGAATGATATTCCATTGTATATATATGTACCACATCTTCTTTATCCATTCATCTATTGATGGACACTTAGGTTGCTTCCATGTCTTGGCTCGTGTTAAGTAGTGCTGCAGTGAGCACTGGGGTCATGTATCTTTTTGAATTATGGTTTTCTCCAGATATATGCCCAGGAGTGGGATTGCTGGATCATTTGGTAACTCTATTTAAAATTTTTTAAGGAACCTCCATACTATTCTCCATAGTGTCTGTACCAGTTTACATTCCCACCAACAGTGTAGGACGGTTCCTTTTTCTTCGGTGTGGCTTTCTTGATGGAGGCTTTCAAGACTGAAGCCCTCTTGAAGTCTCTGTCAGTCCTTAAAGTTGGTGAAGCATAGAGGAGGCCACAGCTAGAGACGGGCAACCAAGTGGCCGTCAAGCCTCATGGTTTCATCTGCAAATATGTAGGGAACACTCTTTGGAAACATGAGATCCTTGGGGGAAAAGCAAACACTGGTTGCATTTTACTTGAGTAATTGGCTCCTGGCTTTCTGTTCTCTGTTAGCTTTGGGGATGGTTTCAAAAATAGATTAAACATGTGTTCACAGTCCTCACCATACCGCCAGAGAGGATGAGGCAAGGACAACAAAGGATGGTCTTTGACCCATGGAGGAAGTGATACTTTGTTATAGTAAAGGATTTGCTTAACGCCATCCAGCAATAGGGGTAGAAAGAAGGCCAGGTAGAAAGGTACGCGTACACACACAATTTGCACAGTAACGCCATGGCAGCCTCTTCCTTAAAAAGAATGCTTGCGTGCAGGTAAACCATCCGATGAAGAAATCTTTGAACCTATATTTGAACACCCAGCCTACCCCATCAAGTAACCCCAAGCATTCATCTTGAATGATATCTGAATGAGTACAATTTCCATTACAAAGCTAATGCTAAGTAGATAAGAAGAGCTTCCAAATTAATACTTGCCCCATTTTCCCCTTCTCATGACTGCAGTGTAAAAGGATCACTCACATGTTAGTGTTTTGGTTTTTGTTTTTTGGCTATTTAAGCTTCTTGTTTAATTGTCCTAAATAAGCATTTCTTGATGAGGTAGCTTAAAAGCTTTTTTGAGTTTTGTATTTATTCTTAGGAATCGGTAACAATTTTGTAATGTGAAATCATCAACATAGTTGTTGACTTTATTTTGAAAAATAGTTTTAAAAAAATGTAGGAGGGGCTCTAGCTTTACACAGAAGCTCTTTATTACACCTGTGTTGTGTGGCCAGAGCTTGGAGGGGATCAGAACATGTCTCCCTTGGCTCAAGTAAATGAGTGGGATTTGGAACAGACTTAGAATCTGCCTAGATGGTCAGGGAAGAGTCGACAATATGGGCTGGAGAAGTGAAGGAGAGAGAAAAACAAGAAAAGGATTGCATTGAAATTATCACTTTTCTGTGTTTCCACCGGCACCAACGTAGTCTGAGCTGCCATCATCCCTTGCCTGGACCTCTAGAAGAATCTCCCAACTCTCCTTCCTTTGTCCACACAGGCCTCTTCCAGTGCCTTCTCCACATAGCATCCAGAAGGAAATTCTAAAAATGCAAATTTGACTACTTCACCCACCCTGCTACTCTTAGGCTTGAACCCCAATTCCTTGACAAGGCCTGGAAAGCCCTGCCAGATCAGCCTCATCTCCACACTCATCCCCCCAGGAATGTTCTGGAATTTCTGTAGGAGGGTCTCAGGGGCAACAGTCTGGTGGAGGGGGTTGCTCGCGTGGCTTGAGAAGGGGGCTGAGAGAGATTATGGGGGGACTGACCATCCCCAGCGCCGCCTTGGTGCACAGACTTGCTGCAACCTGGTCATGCTTTCAGCTCCTCCAGGCGGAGGGCCGTGCCCCTTTCTGCTTCAGGGCCTTCGTGCCAGCTGTTCCCTTACCGGGAATGCCACCCCTCCCTCAGCAGTTGAGTGTGACTCCTGTTCCAGACGCAGGCGCATCTGCTCAGAGAAGCTGCCCGCCCACCTCTGTCCATGTCAGCCCTCTGTCCACCCTGTGCGTCCTCCTCCTCTTTTACTCTCAGCCTCACCTGCCTTCTCTCTTCCTTGGCCTCTCTGCTCAAGTCAGCTTAAACCAACCTCACAGAGTTCCCTCCAAAGTTCCCTGAACCCTCACACCCTCCCCGATTCCCTCGAGACTGGTTTAGGGCACCCCTTATGCTCTTAGAGCACCCCTCTGTTCAGCATCTGAATTTCAGTTGTCTCATAAGCTCCTGGAGGGTAAGTGGGATTTACTGCTCATGTCCACGTCCCCAGGGCCTTCTCTGTAGTTGGCACCCAATGTAACTCCTCTAAATGAACACAGCAGATCTCAGGGGCCTCCTTGATTATCTTTATATATCACGTAGAGGCTTGAAGTTTTTCATATCTAGGTGAACTGCAGAGATTAGAACTTGTGTCAAGGTGGAAAACACCCAATATTCTGACATTTTGATCTTTATTAATCACACTTCTCAGAGAGCTTGTTAGTGAAATTAGCATCTACCTATCATTTAAGGCAGGGGTTCCACAACCTGGCTATGCCTTAGAATCTCCTGTAAACATTTGTAAACAGTAAATGTCAAGACCCCATACATAGAGATTTTGATTCAGCAGATCTGAGGTCAGGTTCCAGGGGATTTGGTAACAGACTATGGACCAGTGCTTGGGAGTCTTCTTTTAAGGCCTTACTGATTTTGGTTAGAAGCATCTGCAATATTCCTATAGGACTTCACTATCTGGCATTCGATGTGTTCTAGGTAGAACCTTTAGATGTATCTGATATACCCTTGTATGTATTAATCTTACACAAAAAGAATTCATAAATGGATAAAATCTGGCTGAAATTAAACTAACTTCCTTCCTTCCTTCCTTCTCTCCCTCTCTCCTTTTTCCTTCCCCTGCAACTGACAAGCATGTATGTATGTATTATATATTATGTGTGTATGTATATATATGTATGTGTGTGCAGCGTACATGTACATATGTATATATGCATGTGTATATGTGTGTATGTGTATACGCATGTATTTGTGTATGTATATATGTGGTGTGCGTGTGTGTATGTGTAGCCATGGTGGGAGGGACCGTTTACCTGGATGAGGCGCACAGGGTTCTGCATGATGTCCTCTCCCCCAAACAGGTAGAGTCTTTGGTCTTTCGCAGCGACTGCAGGGTGGAGGACCTCCAGTGGCATGCTGGCCATCCTCTCCCAGACGTTGCAGATACTGTCATATCTCTCCATGGAGCCCATGACCTCGTGTCCTTCTCCAATCCCCCCGATGGAGAAGATGAAGTTCCTGTGGGCAGTGCTTCTGTGGGAGTAGCGGGCTGCCAGCATGGGCTGCCCCAGCCTCCACTGATTGGATTTCAGGGAGAAGATGTAGACCTTGGGACTGGGCACGCCGTTCACCGCGCCCACCGCCATGCCTCCCAGCAGGTAGATGCTGCGGTGCAAGGTGACGGCCGAGGCCTTATACAGCCGGGCCGGGAGTCTGGCAAGGCTCTGCCATTGGCCGGTCTGTCCGTCGTACAGCAGGACGTCCCTGGTGGTCTGCTGGTTGTCCTTCCTTCCACCCAAGAGGATGAGGAAGTCTTGGTAAGAGTTTCTTGGGGGGACATGCCACAGAGGTTGGAGGTCCGGGGCGCTGGAGGTGCTGGACGAAGAAAATATCTGCCTCTTGGCTGTCTGCAAGATGGTCTGGCAGGGGGGCGAGGACTGCAGGAGGGCGTCGTTGGCGATGAAGTGGTAGAAGAAGGCTGGGTGGACATACTGCAGCCTGACCTGCTTGAACAGTTCCTGCATGTATTGCTTCCGGGTCTGGAGGTCATGCTTGACCCAAACCATGAGGGCCTCGAACACCTTCTCCTCCTCCGCACAGAGCCCGTCATCTCCCAGGTAGTCTCTCAGTTCCAAGGCCCGGAGCTCCTTCAGATCAGCCGACGCGGCCACCTCTGGGAAGTACGTCAGGGCCACCTCCCTGGCTTTCTTCCTGAGGGTCTCACAGCTGAAGATTTCAGAGAGTCTGATCATGCCCAGGCAGTTGCTGGGGGCCAGCTGGCTCTGGAGGAAGGAGGAGCAGGCCTCAAGCAGCTTGGGGTACTGCAGCATGGAGGCGGCCTCCAGCAAGGGCAGGACGGTTTCCGCTGTGATGTACGCCTCGCCCGTGTACACGTACAGGATGATCCGCTCCAGAGTTGCGGAGTCGAGGCCTTTCAGCTGGACTTTGGGCTCGCTGCTCTCCCGGAAGTTGCTGCAGAACATGGCCCGGAAGTAGGGGCTGCTGGAGGCCAGCACGTTGCGGTGGCAGGGGACCTCCCAGGCCCCAGTGCAGATGCTCACGTCGGTCAGGATCCTGCTTTGCCTCAAGCCATTGAGCTGCCTCAACAAGTCAGAGGAGAAGTCATGGTCTTTGAAGAGCAGCCCATCTGGCGATTCCTCGTCCATCCTACAAAGATGGGGAGAAGTCCCGAGAGGGAGCACGTGCTGGAGGGTTTAGCTGCGGCCGCTCCAAGACTTAGAGCACCTATGTCCATTCACCAACACGCCTGTGGGTATTGCCAAGAATATGGCTCAGTGAAGATCAGAAAGGGAGACCACCTGTGGCGTGGGCCTCACAGCTGACACCTCTCTTTTTGGTTACGATTACTCTCAAAGGTAACAGGCAAATAGCATCTGTGGACAATCTGAGAAAAACAAAACAAAACAAAAGAAAAACCAAAAAAAAAGAGAAGGTGGTTGGATAAGTTGGGCAAGTTGAAGGTGGCAAATGGTCACATGGTCTGAAATGTTAACCTGAAGCAAAATGACAGTCTGTGCATTTGACCAGCAGGAGTCTGTGAACCTTTCTCCAGATTCTCAGCATGTCTGTTATTTAGTAAACTCATCTAAACATCTTTTTGGGTGTTAGTCATTCCCCACAGATGTCATTCTGGGGGTGTGGCCTCTGTAACAAGACAGAAATGAGGGATGAAAGTGGACCTTTGAGATTTTTTTTTTCTTTTTTAAAGCATGACTTCACAGAGTCTTGTGGGATTTGTTTTTAAAATGAGGTAAATAGAAAGCAGAGACCGAACAATACCCTGGACAGGGTTTATTGGATGACACCTGGCTGCCCGTCTACCTGCAGAAGAATTAAACGTTCAAGCTATTTACCTTGTTTTGCTGCAGTGACATCCACCGATACCTGCTCCGGCTGGTCCCTCCGGAGAGTTTCCACCTCTTGCTCCAAATGAAACCATAAACCCAGGCCTTTCCTTCAGTTGGCAAATAATTTGTCCTGGGAGAATTCTGGATTTGTTTATGCTGAAGGCACTTTCACAGTTTTCTAGACCTTTGTGAAAGAACTGCTGGGCAGGGAGACAGTGTATACATTCCAGGGCTAAGAATAGTTGCATATGTACTTTGCACTGTTATGACATGTGACTTTCCAGTTGCCTTTTGCAGCAACCTGAGGGCCTGCAGGGCCGGCGCATGCCCACACGCCTTGTTTCTTTGGCAAGTGTTTACATCGGCAGAAATAGATCTGGAGGAATGGCTTCTCTTAGAGAAGACTTTGCTGCCCACTTGGGCACATCCCGAGTCCCTTGTCCTAAAAGTGCCTGGGAATTCTAGATGTCTGTAAACAGGTTGCTGTGACCTGGGGAAAGTCGCTGAAGATAGTCCTGGGCAAGTTGAAGGTGGCAGATGGTCACAGGGAAGCCAGCACATGGGCCCAAGGGTGTTGTTTAGCGGGTCTCTATTTCCTACTGTCTGCTGGCAGGATCGTTGCAGAGGGCTGAGAGTTCCTCCTCCAGGCTCCAAGGTGATGGTGTCTGTGATGAAAGTTGTTTGAAATATTTGTGGAGCATCCCAGAGTTTCTAGACGTGGGAAAGACCAAACCTTTATTGATCTTCCTTATCACAGAGGCTTCTGTTTTAAAGTGGCAAGGGCAGTAGTCTTGTGGGTCATACCTGCTTCTCACAAGACTCCTGCTGACTATTCTTCAGTTAGTTTTTTATAGTTCAGATTTGCTTTTCTGTTTTATTTTTCCATTTTCTTCCTTCAGGGAGGCTTGTGCTAGAGGAAGGAGGCAAAATATGTTGCTCCAGGAGAGGGGGTTGGGTGGGAGGGAGAGAGAGAGAATGAAAGGAAGAAGAAGGAGAAGGAGGAGGAGGAGGGGGAGGAAGAAGAGGAGGGAGAGGAGGGGGAGGAGGGGGGAGGGGGAGTAGAAGGAGGAGGGGGAGGAAGAAGAGGAGGAGGGGGGAGGAGGGAGAGGAAGAGGAGGAGGAGGAGGAGGAGGGGAAGGAGGAGGGGGAGGAAGAGGAGGAGGGAGAGGAGGGGAGGAGGGGGGAGGAGGAGTAGGAGGAGGAGGGGGAGGAGGAGGAGGAGGAGGGGAAGGAGGAGGAGGAGGAGGGGGAGGAAGAGGAGGAGGAGGAGGAGGGGGAGGAGGAGGGGAAGGAGGAGGAGGAGGAGGGGGAGGAAGAAAAGGAGGAGGAGGGGGGAGGAGGGGGAGGAAGAAGAGGGGGAGGAGGGGAGAGGGAGGAGGAGGCAGGGGAGGGGGAGGAAGAAGAGAAGGAGGGGGGAGGAGGAGGAGGGGAGGAGGAAGATGAGGGAGAGGAGGAGGGGAGAGGGAGGAGGAGGAAGAGGAGGGGGAGGGGGAGGGGGGAGAGGCAAGGGAGGGGGAGGAGGGGGAGGAGGAGAGGAGAACAATGATGGTGACGGAATAGGATGCGGCCTTCAAATGTAAGAGAACCATGATGGAGGGCTATAGAACAGCCAGGATGAGTTAAAGCACCCCAGGTCTGTCCTGCCCCTGCCTCCGGGGAGGTCCCGATTGAGGGTACCAGCAGTGAATGGCAGGGAAGCCCAGCTTTCTCTCCTGCTCAAGTCTTGCTTGGACTATTGCAACAGCCTCCTGCACTGATTTTCCCCTTGCTCCTGTCTCTCCCTCCAGTACATCCACCCCGTCACCACCAGAGTCAACCTGAAGCTGACAAATCAGAATCTGCCAGTCTCCACGCTCCCCCCACCACTGCATCATGCCCTTCAGGGGCTCCCCCGTCTGTAGGATAAAGTCCATACTCTTTAGCAGGAACCATGTTGGTCTCCTGCCACTTCCCTGTCCCACTTATATTTTTCACTCTAGCTCCTTCAGACAACCTGCAGATCCTTGTTTGTGTCTGGTCCCTGTTGGGAAGGCTGGGCTGGGCTGGCCTTTAGGGCACCACAGAGCATGGTGGGAGGGGGAGTGTCTCTCATAGTGGCAGATCACAGAGTAGATCACGCCCAGAAGAAAATCAAGGTCAGGAAAACATGTCCATCCCATGTCATTGGGGCCAGACGCCTGGAGGCCAGAATTAGGAGCAAAAGATCTGAGCCAAGTGGGTCAGAGACCCTTGGAGGTACAAGCAAGGAGCTGGAGAGAGCGGCTGTTTGTACAGCTATCAGAGCTGGTGACTGACTGTTCTTGCATTTCTGAGCCGTGCTGGGGACGTACGAGCAAGTAGCCAAATTCCTGAAAGGGCCTGAGGTCCCTGTTTGCGTTTCTGGGCCTTTGTATGTGCTCTTCCCTTTGCTGTCCTTTCTATTTTCACTTCTGAATCATCCTTCAAAACGTTGCTTGTATATCAGCATCTCTGAAAGTCTTCCTCGACCCTCTCAGTACTCCTCTGTACTGTTTCCACACCCTCTGCACCCTTCCAATAGTACGTGCCTCCTACCCTCATTGCAATTATGTTTGCCTGTTTGTGTCCCTCTTGTTAGAATGGAAGTGTCTGGACAGCAAAAACTTTGTCTTAATTGTCTCTCTATCCCCAGCACCTAGCACAGTGCCTGACACATAGTGGGTGAATTATATATAGTTCCTGAATTGAGCATAACAGAATGGAGACTCGGGAAAGAGAGGGAGCTCTGCTGGGTGGCCTTCCTGCCCCACCTGCTGTATAAGTTAGGCAGGGCTGCCATGTACAGCTTGGTGCATGTCCATTAGACTCTGCAATGCAGACTGTGCTCTGGAGCAGCCCTGGATGCCCCTCATTTTGATCAAATCCAATAACATGATGAAGTGAAAAGTAAAATAATTGCTTTATACCACAGAGCAAGAGTTGAATTCAAGGTTGGGAACTGAACTGAGGTCTTCTCAACTCCAAAGCTAGTGCTTTAGCCCTTGGCCTCGGAGTCAGCACAAGGAAAAAATAACTTCCTTATTGTTCTGAAATGACTATATTATTTCTCTTCCAGCCAGTGGGCAAGCCAAGAGTTTGTTGTGAGGGCAACTAACATGGTGCCACCCATTGGCAGGAATCTTGAAGTTTCCCCTACGTTTTCTAACTAATTAGACCTTCTGGAATCCAGCCCTGTCAAGTCTTCAGACGAGCCCTGGTGTGCAGCCTCAGTGTCTGACCAACTTTAATAAATCCTTAGGATTCTGAAGTTTAAAAAAAACAGGCCCCATTCCATTGGCCTGGCCTACTAGGAGAATTCTGGCTCTACATTAAACATAAGGAAAAGACACAAATAATCTTGGTGTTTACCTCCTAGCAAACACACACATATAACACTAAGCCCAATCCAAAAAACGTATCTATCACCCACAGCATGTAACCCCAGCCGGCTACTTTCAATTCATGAATCTGTTTGTCTCCCAAAGTGTTATGTTCTTTGTCTTAACTTTATGTCCTGACCTTCTCTGGGAGATGTCTTAGTTTAGGGTCTGAACATATAGGAACTTAAGATAAATGAGGACATTCAGCTCCTTGCCTCTCCTTGTGATGAAAGTTGGTGTCCTAAGGAGTCAAGAGTCAGGCTTCGGGCTTCCCTGGTGGCGCAGCGGTTGAGAGTCCGCCTGCCGATGCAGGGGACACGGGTTCGTGCCCCGGTCCGGGAAGATCCCACATGCCGCAGAGCGGCTGGGCCCGTGAGCCATGGCCGCTGAGCCTGCGCGTCCGGAGCCTGTGCTCCACAATGGAAGCAGGCCACAACAGTGAGAGGCCCACGTACCGCAAAAAAAAAAAAAAAAAAAGAGTCAGGCTTCGAGGGCATGAAGACTCGGGAGAATCTTGACACTTCCTCTCAGCATCTGTGTGGTCTTGGGCAGGTAGCTTATATTTTTATTGAAGTATAATTGGTTTACAATGTCATATTAGTTTACTGCGTAGGGGTTCAGTATTTTTACAGATTATACTCCGTTTAAAGTTATTGCAAGATAATGGCTATAATTCCTTGTTCCATACAATATATCCTTGTTGCTTATCTATTTTATAATAGCAGTTTGTATCTCTTAATCCCATACCCCAAATCTGTCCCTCTCCCCTTCCCCTTTGGTTACCACTTTTGCAGCCTCAGTTTCTCCATCTATTAAATGGGGATAACCTTGTCACAGAGGAATAATGTATGAGAAACATCTAGTAAAGTGCTGGCACAGTGTAGGTTCACAGTGAATTGTGGTTAGTATTATACCATTACTCTGAAAATAAGCTCATGAGATTCCAGTAGGTCCTGGTGCCCAGTTTGCAGCATCTAATTTAGTCTCCTACTCACTCTACCTGTTTCCTTTGCCCTGAGCAATTGCTATGTTTCTCATTTCCTATTCAGCTTTCAGGAGTCCTGGATTCCAGTCCAGGCTCTGTCATGGACAGGCTGTGTGTCTTTAGACCAGTCACCTAACCTTTCTGTACTTTCTCACCTGGCCACGAAGATATGGGCAGGTGACTTCTGAGCCGTGCGTCTCTCAGCTCACCCTGTGGTTTGTGCCCTGAAAAGGCCAGAGAAGGGAATGCTAGGGGCTGAGCCTCAGCAAAGGGCCTCATCCGAGATTCTGCACATCTCTGGCCCGAAGCCAGAGGCTCTGGTCTGAACACCAGTCAAGCTGCCAGCTGGTACTCTTTATTATTTTGCCCTTTTAAGTAAATTCAGAAAGCCTTCAGTTTCCCCATAGAGTTTTGCATTGATATTGCAGGCTGCTTGGACTCGGGAGGCCTCCCTCGGTTTCTTTCCTGTCTGGGTGAGCTGGGCCTGGATTCCCACGGAAGGGCAGTCCTGCTTGCTCAGGTCAGCCTCACGTCTGACAACTACAGACAAGGAAGCCACAAAATGCGCTATATCACGCACCTCCAGTCCTCCTAAGACCCTTCGAGGCAAGGTGTTACTTTCACACTAACCAGTGAACCATGGCTGGGACAGTTCCCAGGACCTGTGTTTCAAGAAGGGACATATGTACACTTAAAGGCTTTGGGACAGCTCCTTGAGACCTGGAAGACTGTTCCCTGATGGCATCAGAGTATCTCCACTTCCCACAGTCTGCAGGCGCAGGAGAAAACTGAGGAGCAGACAAATACGGTTTCAGTGATCTGGATCATCAAAAGCTGTAGGAAGGAACTTGCCCCTTGCTATGTGATTTGAAAACTTTTCTGTGTCTGTGAGTGCCTGTCTATCGGCATCTGTACCTATCTGTCTGGGTATGTTTTTTTAACCCGCTTGTGGAAAGCTGAATAAGGACTTTGTGCTCCAGACAATGGCCAAAACGCGTCCTGCTCCTTGATTCTGGGGTTGCCATGACGACTGTCCTCTGAGAGCTAAAAGCCTAGCTAATTTTACTAGCCCAGTCGTGCAAATGACTGCATTCCCAACTCTTCCTCCATGCTGTCCCACTGCCAGAAAATCTCTTCATATTTTCTTTCCCCCAGGGAGGGCAAGGGGGAAAAAAGGCCGACAGAGATGATGTCAGGACTGCTAGGGGATGGTTGGTACATAACCCGGCTGTCTGGTCCCACTTCTCCCCACAAGCTAAAGTCTGACTTCATACATCATTTATGCCACAAATCAGCTTTCTGAGCTCTAAATCAAATCAGGAATAAAGAAATAATACGATCAAGGATACATTCTTATTCTGCTGTTTTAGCACTGTGAGTCACAAAGAATAATACGCTGCCTTGGCGTCTCTGCTCTCCCGGGCAGGCACTCCCTGATGGGGAGATAGGAATTTAGACAGGAACATGACTCTCTCTAGGCCACTGAGGCATAGTTTGGCAATTTGCTGCTGTGGTATAGAAAGTGGATGACCTACAGAGGAAGGTGTGTTGGGAGGATGAACTTTAATCCTTTAGAAGTAGAATTAATTAGAATCCCTAGGGGAAATGTGAATTAAGCAAGACCAATTGAATTGGTCTGATTAACTAAGGGTCCATCCATCTGTCTGTCCAACCATCCATCATCCATTTATCCATTCATCATCCATCCATCTATCCATTCATCCATTGAGTAAGACAAGGTCCCTGCTCTTGCGGTGCTCACAATCTGGTAGACAGACAAGTTAATAATTTAAGTGTTTTGAAGGGAAGCCTTCCTCAACCTTTCTCCTTCCCACCTCACTCGCCTCCCACCATGAATTCTGGGTCACCCCCAAAGGGGAATTTTATACACACATCTTTGAAAAGCTCTCACATCAGGCTGAATTTTAATAACGTGTTTTCACCTCTCTTCTGTATTGTAGCTCCTTGAGGGAAGGGATAAGTCGTATTTCCCTGCCCTTATCAGGAAAGGCAGAGAAGAAGAATAATGGAATTTCCTGACAGAGACTGACACTGGAGACTGTTTGCCTTTTCCAGACGGTTTATTTCATTTTATTTTTTTTTAACTGGGAGAAAAGAATGTTATCTTTTTTTTTAATATATACAGCAGGTTCTTATTAGTCATCAATTTAATACACATCAGTGTATACATGTCAATCCCAATCGCCCAATTCATCCCACCACCACCACCACCCCCGCCACTTTCCCCCCTTGGTGTCCATACGTTTGTTCTCTACATCTCTGTCTTGATTTCTGCCCTGAAAACCGGTTCACGTGTACCATTTTTCTAGGTTCCACATATATGTGTTAATGTACGATACTTGTTTTTCTCTTTCTGACTTACTTCACTCTGTATGACAGTCTCTAGATCCATCCATGTCTCAACAAATGACCCAATTTCGTTCCTTTTTATGGCTGAGTAATATTCCATTGTATATATGTACCACATCTTCTTTATCCATTCGTCTGTTGATGGGCATTTAGGTTGCTTCCATGACCTGGCTATTATAAATAGTGCTGCAATGAACATTTTGGTACATGTCTCTTTTTGAATTATGGTTTTCTCTGGGTATATGCCCAGTAGTGGGAATGCTGGGTATTATGGTAGTTCTATTTTTAGTTTTTTAAGGGACCTCCATACTGTTCTCCATAGTGGCTGTATCAATTTACATTCCCACCAACAGTGCAAGAGGGTTCCCTTTTCTCCACACCCTCTTCAGCATTTGTTGTGGGTAGATTTTCTGATGATGCCCATTCTAACTGGTGTGAGGTGATACCTCATTGTAGTTTTGATTTGCATTTCTCTAATTATTAGTGATGTTGAGCTGCTTTTCATGTGCTTCTTGGCCATCTGTATGTCTTCTTTGGAGAAATGTCTATTTAGGTCTTCTGCCCATTTTTGGATTGGGTTTTTTTTTTTTAATATCGAGCTGCATGAGCTGTTTATATATTTTGGAAATTAATCCATTGTCCATTGATTTGTTTGCAAATATTTTCTCCCATTCTGAGGGTTGTCTTTTCCTCTTGTTTATGGTTTCCTTTGCTGTGCAAAAGCTTTGAAATTTCATTAGGTCCCATTTGTTTATTTTTGTTTTTATTTCCATTACTCTATGAGGTGGATCAAAAAAGATCTTGCTGTGATTCATGTCAAAGTGTGTTCTTCCTGTGTTTTCCTCTAAGAGTTTTATAGTGTCTGGTCTTACATTTAGGTCTCTAATCCATTTTGAGTTTATTTTTGTGTATGGTGTTAGGGAGTGTTCTAATTTCATTCTTTTACATGTAGCTGTCCAGTTTTCCCAGCACCACTTATTGAAGAGACTGTCTTTTCTCCATTGTATATCCTTGCCTCCTTTGTCATAGATTAGTTGACCATAGGTGCCTGGGTTTATCTCTGGGCTTTCTGTCTTGTTCCATTGATCTATGTTTCTGTTTTTGTGCCAGTACCATATTGTCTTGATTACTGTAGCTTTGTAGTATAGTCTGAAGTTAGGGAGTCTGATTCCTCCAGCTCCATTTTTTTCCCTCAAGACTGCTTTGGCTATTCAGGGTCTTTTGTGTCTCCATACAAATTTTAAGATTTTTTTGTTCTAGTTCCGTAAAAAATGCCATTGGTAATTTGATAGGGATTGCATTGAATCTGTAGATTGCTTTGGGTAGTATAGTCATTTTCACAATATTGATTCTTCCAATCCAAGAACATGGTATATCTCTCCATCTGTTGGTATCATCTTTAATTTCTTTCATCAGTGTCTTATAGTTTTCTGCATACAGGTCTTTTGTCTCCTTAGGTAGGTTTATTCCTAGGTATTTTATTCTTTTTGTTGCAGTGGTAAATGGGAGTGTTTCCCTAATTTCTCTTTCAGATATTTCATCATTAGTGTATAGGAATGCAAGAGATTTCTGTGCATTAATTTTGTATCCTGAAACTTTACCAAATTCATTGATCAGCTCTAGTTGTTTTCTGGTGGCATCTTTAGGATTCTCTATGTATAGTATCATGTCATCTGCAAACAGTGACAGTTTTACTTCTTCTTTTCCAATTTGTATTTCTTTTATTTCTTTTTCTTCTCTGATTGCCGAGGCTAGGACTTCCAAAACTATGTTGAATAATAGCAGTGAGAGTGGACATCCTTGTCTTCTTCCTGATTGTAGAGGAAATGCTTTCAGTTTTTCACCATTGAGAATGATGTTTGCTGTGGGTTTGTCATATATGGCCTTTATTATGTTGAGGTAGGTTCCCTCTATGCCCACTTTCTGGAGAGTTTTTATTATAAATGGGTGTTGAATTTTGTCAAAAGCTTTTTCTGCATCTATTGAGATGATCATATGGTTTTTATTCTTCAGTTTGTTAATATGGTGTATCACATTGATTGATTTGCGTATATTGAAGAATCCTTGCATCCCTGGGATAAATCCCACTTGATCGTGGTGTATGATCCTTTTAATGTGTTGTTGGATTCTGTTTGCTAGTATTTTGTTGAGGATTTTTGCATCTATATTCATCAGTGATATTGGTCTGTAATTTTCTTTTTTTGTAGTATCTTTGTCTGGTTTTGGTATCAGTGTGATGGTGGCCTCATAGAATGAGTTTGGGAGTGTTCCTTCCTCCACAATTTTTTGGAAGAGTTTGGGAAGGATGCGTGTTAGCTGTTCTCTAAATATTTGATAGAATTTGCCTGTGAAGCCATCTGGTCCTGGACTTTTGTTTGTTGGAAGATTTTAAATCACAGTTTCAATTTCATTACTTGTGATTGGTCTGTTCATATTTTCTATTTCTTCCTGGTTCAGTCTTGGAAGGTTATACCTTTCTAAGAATTTGTCCATTTCTTCCAGCTTGTCCATTTTATTGGCATAGAGGTGCTTGTAGTAATCTCTCAGGATGCTTTGTATTTCTGCGGTGTCTGTTGTAACTTCTCCTTTTTCATTTCTAATTTTATTGATTTGAGTCCTCTCCCTCTTTTTCTTTATGAGTCTGGCTAATGGTTTATCAATTTTGTTTATCTTCTCAAAGAACCAGCTTTTAGTTTTATTGATCTTCGCTATTGTTTTCTTTGTTTCTATGTCATTTATTTCTGCTCTCATCTTTATGATTTCTTTCCTTCTGCTAACTTTGGGTTTTGTTTGTTCTTCTTTCTCTAGTTTTTTTAGGTGTAAAGTTAGATTATTTATTTGAGATTTTTCTTGTTTCTTGAGGTAGGCTTGTATAGCTGTAAACTTCCCTCTTAGAACTGCTTTTGCTGCATCCCATAGGTTTTGGATTGTCATGTTTTCATTGTCACTTGTCTCTAGGTATTTCTTGATTTCCTCTTTGATTTCTTCAGTGGTCTCTTGGTTATTTAGTAACGTAGTGTTTAGCCTCCATGTGTTTGTGTTTTTTACTTTTTTCCCCCTATAATTCATTTCTAATCTCGTAGCATTGTGGTCAGAAAAGATGCTTGATATGATTTCAATTTTCTTAAATTTACTGAGGCTTGGTTTGTGACCCAAGATGTGATCTGTGCTGGAGAATGTTCCATGCGCACTTGAGAAGAAAGTGCAATCTGCTGTTTTTGGATAGAATGTCCTATAAATATCAATTAAACCTATCTGGTCTATTGTGTCATTTAAAGCTTCTGTTTCCTTATTTATTTTCATTTTGGATAATCTGTCCATTGGTGTAAGTGAGGTGTTAAAGTCCCCCACTATTATTGTGTTACTGTCAATTTCCCCTTTTACAGCTGTTAACAGTTGCCTTATGTCTTGAGGTGCTCCTATGTTGGGTGCATATATATTTATAATTGTTATATCTTCTTGGATTGATCCCTTGATCATTATGTAGTGTCCTTCCTTGTCTCTTGTAACATTCTTTATTTTAAAGTCTATTTTATCTGATATGAGTATTGCTACTCAGCTTTCTTTTTTTTTTTTTTTTTTTTTTGCGGTACATGGGCCTCTCACTGTTGTGGCCTCTCCCGTTGCAGAGCACAGGCTCCAGGCTCCAGACGCGCAGGCTCAGCGGCCATGGCTCATGGGCCTAGCCGCTCTGCAGCATGTGGGATCTTCCCGGACCGGGGCACGAACCCATGTCCCCTGCATCGGCAGGCGGACTCTCAACCACTGCGCCACTAGGGAAGCCTGAGGCAGGGCCTTTGAGAGGCGATTAAGTCATGAGCATGGAGCCCTTGTTATTAGGATTTGTTCTGGTAGAAAAGAGGCCCCAAAGAGCTAGGTTGTCCCTTGCACCATGTGAGGACACAGTGAGAGGTGACCACCTGCAAACCAGGAGGAAGGCCTTCCCCAGAGCCCAACCATGCCGGCACCCTGATCTTGGAGTCCCAGCCTCCAGAACTGTGAGAAATGTCTGTGGTTTATAAGCCACTCAGTCTTTGGTATTTTGTTATAGCAGCCCAAATGGACAGGTCCTCACCATTTCTGAAAAGTCGGAATTTAAGGCCCAGATTATTGTCATCAAATTATTTCATATAGTATAGCTTGTCTTTTAAGAATGGCTTTATTATTTGCTTTATATCATATTTACAAAAATTATTTAGACATAGCTCCATACTTAGCTGATTTACATTTTCACTGCCAGTTCTTTTATGGCACAACTTCCCCATTCTCAAATGCTTAATTCTGACTCATCCTTCTGTTAAATGGGGTTCATTGATTTGAATTTTTTTAGGTAGAATATGGGAGAGGTGCATTTTTCTGAATCCTTCCTTATTTTAGATTCTCTTTTTGTTTCCTACCATCTACGGACAACATTCTGGCTAGGTGTAATAGTTTAGGTCAAGAATTTTTTTCTTCGTAACAAACTTCCAGTTATAAAATAAATGTCATGGGGATGTAATGTACAGCATGATGACTATAGTTAGTAATACTGTACTGCATATTTGAAAGTTGCTAAAAGAATAAATCTTAAAAGTTCTCATCACAAGAAAAAAATTGTGACTATGTATGGTGACGGACGTTAACTAGACTTATTGTGGGTATCATTTCACAATACATACAAATATCAGATCATTATGTTGTACACCTGAAACTAATATAAAGTTATATGTCAATTATATATTAACTAAAAATAAATAAATAAATAATTATTTTCATCAAAAATTTCTGAAAACCACCCATTTTATCCTGGAAAAAGTTCAGTGCTGCAGAGTAGAAGTTTGAGAATTGACTGATTTATATCCTTTTTTGTTTGTTAAAAATTTTTTTTATCCTTTTAATTAAAAGCATTGCCAGGATATGTCCAGGTGTATATTCTTTTTATAAATTTTGCCTATAAAACATGACTGTTGATTTGTATATTCCAGACTTTATTCAGCCCAGGAAATTTTTCTTCAATTATATCTTTATTACTTCTATTGCAGTTTTGTTCCTTCATGAACAACACAGATATATTCTTTTAACTTGGCCTCCTTATTTAAATTATTATCTCTTTTAAAATATTTACTTGCTTATCCCTGCATTCTATAATACTCACCCAAATTTACCCTTTTTACCACTGGTGTACTTTTCCATATGGTTAGTTTTCCTCTTTGCTGCTTCTAATGCAGAATTGAAATATGTTATCGCATCTTTATCCCTCCAAAATAATCCCATAGCTCTTCTAGCTCTCTTTCTGTCTCAGTATGATCATAATGGATTTCTGCCAGTTTTACAGAAGGAATGTCATTTTTCTTTCTATTGACGCTGAAGTTTTTGAAAAAGTTTCTTCTGGACATACTCTTGAGTCTTCAGAATAGTGTTCTCTTTTCATGTCCTGCAGTATACTTTCAGTCTGTCTCTTTTCTTTATGTATTCATCTTTGAATGAGAAGATTAATCCAGACCCAGGGATGGGCAAATAACAGACTATACAGCTTGCCTTTGGAACGGTTAGCTATCCCCTTGGGTGCTACTTGAATATCCTTCTTAGATCTATAGTTGGAGAGATGGCTGATTATTCTTCCCACTTCCTAGCTCCATTCCCAGGGTTAATGACATACACAAAGTTTGGCCCTGTTGGGTTGAGGTGTGATTTTCTTCTATCTGCAATGCAAAAAAACCTGTAACCCCCAACTGTCCAAAAAATGCCCCAACAGGCTCTTCTTGTCTTCCCCACATCTTTCAAAACTTGATTTTTACCAACTCTATTCCACCTTCAGGATGCAGAGGGTCCCTGGCAGGGACTCTCCCCACCGTCTTCCACATCTTGTACTATTGGTTGCTTGAAAGTTGTAGTCTCTAAAAGGATACAGAAAGATTTTGGGGGTGCATGTGTGTGTGTATAAAGCTGTACTCCGGCTGCCTCAAAAGGTGTCACTTGTGGGCTTCCCTGGTGGCGCAGTGGTTGGGAGTCCGCCTGCCGATGCAGGGGACATGGGTTTGTGCCCCGGTCCAGGAAGATCCCACATGCTGCGGAGCGGCTGGTCCCGTGAGCCATGGCCGCTGAGCCTGTGCGTTCGGAGCCTGTGCTCCGCAACGGAAGAGGCCACAACAGTGAGAGGCCCGCGTACTGAAAAAAAAAAAAAAAAAAAGATGTCACTTGTGTAGTAGAGGATAACTGGTCAGTTTTAAGATTAGTCCAGTCTCTGAGTCAAGGAGCAGGAGTGTAGAAGAAAAGAACTCTCTCTTTATTGACTTTCAAAGAATTGAATCTCCTCTCTTTCATGAGATAAAGCATGAATAGATCACTCACTGTTTCTCACAAGCCAGTCGTGTCTGCTTCTGATATTGAGTTGATTCTGATATTGGGTTGTAATCAGTCCTATCTTTCTGAGGTTGTGGTGAGTGTTCACCATTCCTTGTAAATCATTTTTGGTGGGAAATAGATGCTACCAGAGAGACACTGTTTTGTATTAGCTTCACACATTGTTCTTGAGGTTCAGTCCTCAGAACCTACCAGGGATTCCAGGAGCCCTTTGGATAAAGGCTTCCCTTGTCAGCACTTTACTTTCTCCTACACCTGAATAATCAAAAGATAGAAAAAAAGAGTGAGCAAAGACAGCACAGATGATCTGGTAACCCCCATTGCTAGGAAAGCTTGCCTAACTCCCCAGGGCTTTGGGTAAGGAAGTAGGAAGTATCTTCTTGTGTTTTCCATTCCAATGGGCAGGCCAGAACAGACCATGGAGTTTCAGACATGACCTGGAGGTCAGGGAATCTGCTATTTAAACTTTTCGTAACACCTAGTGCATTATCGGTCGCCCAAAGGCATTGCAGAATATTGGTGGTAATAATAGCAATCAGAAACCTGCCATTCTACCTGGAAGATGTGCACATCATTCCCACTGTCATCTCCAGAACGTTCTTCAACACAAGTGCCTGAAGGGAAACTTTCTCTGTTCCAAAGTAGAACATTATAGAGATGGGGGATGGGCAACTGATGACACGACTGAGATTCCCAATGGTTAGTGGATCTTCCTCCAGAAATGATTGCATAAGAACAGGAAGGAGGATGATCTTTTCTGACATTAGGAGAGTCACCAGCACACACTAATTGATTAACTCATTTTAATTCAATCACTTCCTTACCCAACACAAAATTACTGAACCCCTACTGCACACCTACTGTCTTCACTGCTCATGGAATGCATTTGGAGAGACGCACAAAGATCTCATGTTTACCAGGCCGCACGGTAACCCTCTCTTCTCCCTAAAAAGCACTCCTTCCGCCAATTAGAGCAGGGAATGAATTAGACAACAATGAGGAGGAAAGTGCAGGGGAGAAGGGAAAAAGATCATTCTAGAAGATGTTACCAAATGTGCATTATCCCTAGAAAGAAGGTTCCAGCCCTGTGGTTAGTCTGTCACATAAGGGTTGAGGTCTGAGAAGGAGCACTTTGGACAAGTAAACAGAACAGTTCCAAACCTGGGAGGAAGTGGGAGATGAAGGTAGGTGGTGCTTTGCTTAGAACAATGTTTCTGAGATGTGAGAGGATCACGGGGCAGAGGGGTGGCCAGACCTGGAGTTACTGCTGAAAGGGCGGAGGAAAGGGTGTTGAAGACAAACTCGTTTGCCTCACAGCTGTGCCTGCGGTTGTCTGAGGACCTTTGAGAAACATTCCCATCCTCCCCATGCCTCGTACAAGGCGCCCAGATGTTCTGATTTAGGCGCAACAGGCCTTTCCCACTTGACATTCTCCCACAAATTTTCTTCGTGTTCTCCCCAGGCCCTGTTCCCCACCTACACCCCTCCCCCTACCATCTCCCCACCTCATTTTCTCCTTTTGCTTAGCCAAGTTAATTCTGTTTGCAAAACTGCTAACCCTTTATCTCTTCTATTATTGTTTCTCATGAGGAACTTTTCTGGACTTACCAGGTTTGGCCACTGGATTCTACCCTTTCACCCTGTTTTCCCTGGGGGCAAAGCAGAGCAAGAAAGCCTCACCTACTGAAAGGAGCAGTGTCTTCTCCAGGTGAATTTGCTTATTAAACTGTGAGTCGATCATCCATGGTGGCCATTTTTCTATTTTGCATGAGGGTCCAGGGCAGGGTGTGTTGCCAGCTGTCATATAAGGACAAAAAGCAGTCTTTGAACAGACCTAGTGCCACCCCTTGCCATAGTCAGGTACCTATGAGCACTCTATGTCCTGTGTGTTCTTTAATCCTCACCATAATCCTGGGAGGCAGGTTTCGTTAAGTAGGGTTTTCAGTATAAGTATGTCCCAAATATTGAGCAAGACATACTTACGTTAAAATATGTTCTCACTGCCTGAAATGCACATTTAAGTGTGTATCCTGTCTTTGTTTGCTAACTCTGGCAACCGTTCATGAAGCCCAAACTGCAGATGAGGTCATGTGACTTGCTCGGGGAGCTGGATAATGCTAGCTTCTTACTCCTGTCCTTCCCCATCTCCACCACTCCAGCAGTCCAAACAGAGGAAAAAATGAAAGAAAATATTATTTAAAGCGAATGAATATTCTCTGGCCCTCTGCCCACGGACCATTTCATTATGTCATCTGTTGTCAGCAGCAACCTGACAGCAGTGAAATTCAGTAGAGGGCACAGTGATGAACTGATACTTCGGCTGAATCCCAACCAGAATTTTGACTTTTCTGAAGGGATGTGGCAAAGCAGAAGCCCAGAGGCCTTGGCATCCGCAGCCATGAATAACTGCCCTGGCTTTGGCACCAACTCAATCTATGAACCAAGCTACCTCTGTTAATTCTTTTATGAGTTTTAGTTTCTTTGTTGAAAAGTTGAGGCTGGGACTACTGGCCTGCATTCTTCTCAGGACCAGGTCATGCAGTGTGGCCCAGCATCTGGTACCAGGTAGACCTGGGTTTGAATCCCAGCTCTGCCACTTACCAACTGTGTGACCTGCAGCAAGTTACTTAATCTCTCTGTGCCTTGGCTTTCTCACCTATAAAATGGAGATAATGCTAGTACAAAAGAGAATGAAGGCTGTGGTTTGGAGGTAAGGCTTACTAATTAATTCTTTTATTCAAACAAGCACTGAATTGCCAACCTAGTCAAATCCTCCTATAAAGAGCTCTGGTCAGGGGCTATGAATGAATGCCTAGCTCTGTTTGAGGAGCAACTAGGAATACCAAAGGAGCAGAAAACCTGACTTATGCCCAGAAGGACCAAAGATCCCATGGAAGGAGACCAGTTGTACCCAGGTGAAACAACAAGACCACAAAATCAAGGGTGTGATGATTCAGCGCAAATCAGGCAGGAGGCTAAGGAGGTATGAATAGTAATCGAGTCTTATGCTTTTATACCCATTGCAATTTATCAAAGGCATTTCCAGACATTTCAGGTGAGGTAATGAGCATTCAGAATGAGGAAGGGACTGGATCAGGGAAGCTTCTAGAAGGCAGGGGATCCTTTGAGCAGTCGTAGATTTGGATTGGAAGATGGCATTTCTGGTAGGACAAGGCCAGAATGCAAAGGTGGGGGAGTTGGTGACACCCAGTGGGACAGCAGAGGAGTTGAAGTGGGCCTACAAGGAGACTGAAGCCGGGCCTTTGCACTTGCTTTTCCCTCAGGTAGTCGTACAGCTGGCTTCTCAATGTTCAGGACTTAGCTTATGTTACTCCATCACAAGTACCCTTCCTGGCCACCTGAAGTGGCTTGTGTCCCCCCCACCTGTCTCTCTATGTCATGTCACCCTGTTTTATTTTTTATTACACTTTTTTGTTTAATGAAATTATTCTATTTGTAACATCTTATTGTTCATTCTGTCTCCCCTAATGGAATGAAATCTTCATGCAAGCAAGAACATTGAGTCCATAGCAGATGCTCAAAGAGTATTTGTTGGAGGAATGCATGAGCAGGTAGATAGATGGCTGAGAATTCTAGTTTAAGAATTAGGATTTTATAGGAAATTATGAGGACTTCAGTATAACCTGTATAGAGGTACACTTTATGTCCCCAGAAGGGGCCTTTGTGACAGGAGTCAGTGAGTGGTCCTTCCCTTTCCTCTTTGCTTAAAATGAGTCCGGAGGGTGATGGGAGTTTGGGGGAGTGTCCATGGGTGAAGGCAGGGGCTGGGTTTCAGAGCCTCTCAATCTGCAGCTGTGTTAGGGCAGTGGTTCTCATCCTGGCTTCCCATTCAAGCCCTGGGGAAATTAAAAAATTCCCAATTCCCAGGCTGCACCCCTGAGTCCAATAAAATCCAAATCTTTGGGGTGAGGCCCAGGCTCAGCATTCTGTAAGCTTCCCTGGCGATTCTACTGTGCAGCCAAGGGTGGAAAGCACTCTGCTGGGTACCACTCACATCTCTTACAAACTTCAGGCATGATTAACTGGCCTCTTTTATTCATAATAAGACATAAAGTAGAAACCAATAACTCTTCTTTTGATCTTCCTTACAGATACCCTGCCCAGAGGTGAAGTGAAGCCAGCTAGGTTCTTGGGTACATTTGTATGTTTGATAATGTGTTTAGAATTAGCCATCCATTTCCGTCCACTGGGGTAGACCAGTTCTAGCCAGGTCTCACATGTCATCCTGGTGAAACATTATTTTGGGGACTGGTGGCTGGCAGTCCTGAGCTGGCCTCTGTTCTGCTGGCCCCATCAGCTGGCTCAGCTCCAGCCTCCACTTTCGCTGCCCTTGTGGTGGCCCATGGCCCAACTTCTGTTTATCGCATCTTCAGCAATGCTGGGGACCTAGAGTGACTTAATATGGTTGATATTCGTTACATGTCACATGGAAGATGCCAAGCCGACATCACCAGCAAATCTCATGTCCCTACTCCCCAGCTGGCCCAGGTTGAGGGGCCTGGTGAAGGCAGGTGGCCTGAGGTCTCCCTCTTGGAAAGGGGCTGTTGAAACTGCCTTAAGTCATCTTAGAACTTGCCTTTGAGGCCTGTTTTGCTGAGTGTCATCCCTTCCTCCATCCTCTGTGTGCCAAGATCTATGTGAATCTTCTTGGGCTGAGTATGCCATGTGACCTCTGATGAAGTCAAACATCTGGGCAATTAATCTATAGACCTGCTTCTAATTGGACTAATTGGCATAGAATTAGTAGAGCTGCAGAGAGACCTGCTGCTCCTGTCTCAATGCCAAACAAAAGAAGCAGCCAGTCAGTCATTCAGGCAGTAGATGCCCTGGAGCAGTTCGAGACCCATTTTGCTCATTAGCCAAATGTCTACTTGCCCCATTCCCCTCTCCTCCCCCCTCTCCTCACAAACGTTTGCTTCAGAATGTGATTTTCATGAATCATGTCCATGTGTCTTGTTTTGGAAACCATGAGTAACTGCTATAAACATAGCATTGAATCTCCCTGTTCTTTGGGTGTCCCGAGATTTATAGTGGTCATGGTGGCTAATTGATTAATTAGTCCTTCACTTAACAAACACATTGAATGAGGCCTTTGCAAACAGATCCTTATTGAACACCTACTATGTGTCAGTCACTGTTCAAGTCACTAGGGATACAGTTTGGAAGGCAGGCAATAGATAAGCAGAACAAATAAATGAATAACTAGAGATGAGATGATTTGGGGTGATGATAAGTGCTACAAAGGCAGCACTGTGATAGAGAAGAGGATGGAGGAAAAGGTTAGATATGAAATAATCTAGTGGTCAGGGCTGGCAGGGCGGTGAGGGATATAGAGAATTGCTGTGTGTGTTGGGGCTGGAAGGCTGAGGAAGATGTGGTCCTTCATCTCACAGAGCTCCTGGTCTAGTTGGGGATATGGACAAAGAATGATGAAGAATAATACACTGAGTGCTCTGATGGAACTGTGTAAAAGGGAGTGCTTAGAGGGGGAGACTAGCTACATGAGGGTGGGGCAGGCAAGGCAAGATTGTGATGCTGCGACAGAAAGGAAACTTGGAAGTCAAAGGGTAAAGCTGCCTGGAAAAGGGGAAGAAGAAAATTGTCTTAGGTGTTCATTTGTTCAACCACATTTTATTGAGCACCTACAATGCGCCCGACATTGTTCTAGGTGCGGGGTTACAGCGGTGAATAACAGAGAAAAAGTCCCTGCCCTCCTTGAACTTATATTCTAATGGGGGGTGTAGACAATGAATATGTAAACAAATAAGATAACTATGGATGGTGACAACGGTTATGAAGACGATACAAGATAATGTTAAAGGGAAAGTTTGGGTGTGTTTTGAGGGCAGTGTTGGGAATGGGACTAGTCAGGATGGCCAACTTAAGCCTCTGGAGGGGGAGACGTACACTGCGATCGGATCACGGGGCAGTCTGGGAGAAGGGGGGTCCTAGGTGGAGAAAACTGCAGGTACAGAAGTCCTAAGGCAGGAAGAAGCATGACAAGTTTGAGGAGCAGAAAAAAGGTCAGTGTGGCCGGTGCCTGGTGAATGATGGGGGAGAGTGGAGGTTCCAGAAGGAGTCAGAGAGGAAGCAACCAGGGAAGCAGGAAAACCAGATATGAAGCCATTGTAGGGATTCAGGATAGAGAGGATGGAGGCTTGACCTGGAGTGAGAGCTTTGGAGGTGATAAAACATGGAAAGTCGAAGCTATTTTGAGTAACAGAACTAATAGGACCTGCCCCATGGTCCTTGAGGATTGAGGGATGAAAGGAAACAAAGAGACTTTGGTTTGAACAACTGGGTAGCTGGGAGTGGTTACTGAGATCAGGAAGACCAGGAAGGGAACAGATCTTGTGGGAGAAATCAAGATTTTTCTTTGGATGCATTTAGTATGAGATGCTAGTTGGACATCCCCGTGGAGAGGAAGCATAAAGGCTTGAGGTGTGAGAGTGGCAAACCCTTCTGGGAGCCTGGGGACAGTGTGGGAGAGAGCAGTAAGGAGAACTGCAATGCTGGCTGTGGGGTGGGAAATAGCCTGGAGAAGGGACGCGACTGTAGGTGGGGAGACCACCCCGGTCTGTCTTGTTAGTCCAGGTGGGAAAATGTGGGGTTCCTGAATCCATCTGGCATTTGCAACTTAGATTTGCTTCCTCGTGCAATAGACTGCTTTGAGATTCCATTTCAGGGGTCATGGCCATCTAGCACAGAGAATGGGGGGACTTGGCTAGACAAAAATTTATCCAGTGTATAGGGAGCTCTTGGCATGGGTCCATCTCTGTGCTAAGGGCTTCTGATACGTAATCTCATTTAACCCTCACCAAGATCCTACTAGGTAGGTTCGGCTCCTCCGCTTATACATGAACAGGTTGTTGCTGTTGTTTTTGGTAAACTCAAAATGACACTGAGTAAGTGACCTCTAAAGACGTCTCTTATTAGCAGGCAGTCTCCTTGTTTCTCCTGGAGGTGTATTGTTTTCATCTATGAAGGCTCTTTTGCTTCTAGTCCTTAAGTAGGGAAGCTTCTGAACTGTTATCACCCCCATTTTACAGATGAGGAAACTGAGTCTCAGGAGAGCAAGGTGGCTTCCCAAAACAGCACAGCCTGTGAATGGAGCCACCTGGAGCCTCTCCCTGGTCTTTCTCTCTCCTCAGCCCCTCCCTGCTCTTAATCACTGCACAGAGGGTTAGGTATCCAGAGACAGAGGAGGCAATGGTGGTGCCTTGGAAAGAAAAGCCTGTGTGATCATCACAGACAAATTAGTATTTCAGAAGGAAGAAAAGATACGTACAGAATGGAAACCCGCTTATCTGCCACACTGGATAAGGGCAATTGGCCATTTTATTTAAGCCAAAAGCAGAGAATCCTTACAATAAAACATACATAATTTTATTTTTCATATAAAGCATTCAAATGTACACTGATTTACTGAAAACTTTTTCTTTGCAGATGAGCCACTGATGGGCATCAGTGTTGTCGTTCAGTCTTTTTATTTTAAATGCAACACACCTTTATCTAGTCTTTCCAAAGCATTTGATTTAGCTTTCATAGAAACAAGAAGTCTTTCCTTTTGTACTTATAGTTGATTGACTTATTTAATATTGAATTAAATTATGTAATTACAATAGTGAGTACAACAGGTATAGACAGGTTAGGGAACAAATACAATGCACTCTCGCAAAATACACGATCCACCAGAAGGGAGGGCTTCCCACCCAGTGCCCCACAAGCCACCAGCCTTCAGAGCATCCAGGACCTCCACTAATAGACTTTATAGAGAGTACGGGGCATGTTACTTCATCTGGCAAATAGGTTAAGTGAGATTCATTTAAAAGAACTCCTACGGGGCCTCCCTGGTGGCGCAGTGGTTGAGAGTCCGCCTGCCGATGCAGGGGATACGGGTTCGTGCCCCGGTCTGGGAGGATCCCATATGCCGCGGAGCGGCTGGGCCCGTGAGCCATGGCCGCTGGGCCTGCGCATCCGGAGCCTGTGCTCCGCAACGGGGGAGGCCACAACAGTGAGAGGCCCGCATACCGCAAAAAAAAAAAAAAAAAAAAAAAAAAGAACTCCTACTGATAGAAATACATATACAGTGCATATTTGTATGTGCCAGACACTTGAATGAAATACTTGTATAGAAATGATTTTGCTTTTCTAATTCTTTTTTTCTTCTGGCTCTACCATTTCCAAAGACTGGTTCTAATTTGAACTGGTTTGGTAGGATTTTAAAAACAACAACTTTGATTTTGTTTTCAGTGTAGTTAAAAAAAATTAATACTTGGGTTGGGTTCAGAGTTCAGCCAGTTAGTGTGTCCATTTTGGTTTGTGAGTCATATTATCCTGGGCCACGTTACTCACAGCGAGGAATGATTCAAAACCAGTGCTTTTTTTCTTCTAGCCCAGAGTCTAAAAATGCTTCAGGCCTCTTTTGTTCTGAGACATCCTTGTTCTAAGGAATCCTAAAGTTACACTTATAGGGGAAAAAAAAATCATTTTCAGGAAGAGACTGACATAAGAACCCACTGTCTCTTCATTCTAGTGCCGAAGATGGCCTTTATTTCCCTTTCCTTTGTTGGCTGAACATTATTTTGAACTCACTGGAAGTTGGTTGCCTTAGGAACAGAAGACTTGAGTATTTCTGGATTGGTCACAATGGAGCCATGGAGCATTCTCTTCAGAACCTAAGGATATTTCCTTGGGTACCTGGTAGTGGAGGCCCATTCAGACATGGACTACCCTTTCTCCCCAGATCTGGGCACAAACTCTGCCATACAAAATGGAAATACAGTCAATCGGTGGCACATGCAGGGCACTGTGTGGTTTTCTTTGCTTCTTCCCCCATGGCTCCTTTTTCTAGGAGCTTCCCTCCCACTCTCTTGTCTCACTGTGATGTTTTCAAGATGTCACATATCCTACTAGCATGAACCGTGTGGTACTGAATGAAAGCTGAAGACATGTCTAACTTAATACAGATACAGGTGGATTTATGTCTTTGTCTACATCCACATCTATACCTATACAGCTATATCCATATCATCTACCTACATATATGTATAAATATAGATACGTGTGTATACATGGGTTAGTATATACACTCATATTTCCTAGCTCTGTCCACTGAGTAGGCCTAGAAGCAATTAGCACACCCAGTACCCAGATTTTGTTTTCTAATATCTTTCTCCCATGAAAGGACCAGGGCTTCTTGGAGAAATGGCAGAGTCTAGGGCTGGGGAAGGGAATATACAAAGTGAGCCTGGAGCGCCTTATAGTACCAGAAACAAAAGACGCACTCAAGAAGCAAAGTGAGGGGGTCAGTCAGAGGGACACAGGAACCAACTGAAAAAGCTCCCAGTGGACAAAGCTGGAGCAATTTGAGCAACAAAATGAATAGTATAGTCTTGGATTATAACCCAAAGTACAAAGTAAGTATTCATAAGTCTATAGTGATATAAATGAATGATTGAATAAATAAATAAATGGGGGAGAACAGACAAACCTGAACAAAAGAATCCCAGATAATGTAGCTACTGCCCCCTCCAGGAGGTAGAACATAACTCTCTGCCCCTGAAGTATGGGACATGCACAGTGACTTCCTTTTAATGAGTACAGTGGAGAAACCTGACAGTCACTACCTGAGCCAGAAGATCAACGTCAGCAGTGTTAAGTCACCTTGATGGCATGTACCCTTGTACCCTTGTATCCTTGACAATGCTGTGATGGGAATAGCCCCTTACCTTTGTGACCTTCCAGACAAACCCATAACCCCAGTCTAGCCATGAGAAAAATATCAGACAAACCCAAATGGAAGGACATTCTACAAAATACCTGCCCAGTACTCCTCAACATTGTCAGGGTCAACAGAAACAAGGAAAGTTTGAGGAACTGTCACAGTCTAGAGGAGCCTAAAGGCACATAACGACTAAATGTAATGTGGTATTCTCATGGGACCCCGGCACAGAGAAATGACATTAGGTAAAAACTAAGGACATGTGAATCAAGTATTGACTTTACTCAATTATAACGTATCCATATTATTTCATAAGCTGTGACAGATGTACACTATTAATGCTCCATTTGGGAAACTGGGCGTGGGATCTATGGGAACTATCTGTAATATAATTACCACTTTCCTGTGAACCTAAAATTTACAGAAATAAAATAAATAAAACGTTTCTTTTGAAACCCTGTCTCCCTGCCCCCACCCCACCCACTTTTCTTTCTCTTGACCCTCTCTTAACGTAATGGTCACCGCTCTGTGCCCTGGTCGTGCAAGAAATTGTAGTAGCACAAGCAGGCAGCCTTGTCATCTCTCTGCATACAATGTGGCAGCTCCTGCTTGTGGGTATGGAGAGCCGAATACCACTTCTGGTTTCCTGGCACCCTTATTTCTTGACTTATCTAGTTTCTGGGGGCTTATCTGAGGCATTTTTATGGGCTGCAGTGTGGTCTGGGAAGTAGCTAGTTTGCAGCCTGGAGGAGTCCTGTGCATCGGTCTTTTGCTGCTGCAGGAGCCAGACTCTGCACTGCTGGGGCAGGGACCCAGTGCCCTCGGGGTGAGGATGGTGGGGTGTTGTGGGGGCTGACACATCTAACTCGGATTGGGCTGACGTCTTCCTGAAGGCAGCCCGATATCCCTCTTCTGCGCCACCATCTGTCTCCGTATATGGGGCATAACCTCTGTCTCCTCTTCTGGACCGTTATTCTCGTCTCCTTTTTCTTTTCAGTCTTCACTTTTAAACACTCTCCTTAGATGTACAGGGATCGATTATATGGCTCTATTGATTATATGCCAAGAGGGGCAGAATCTAAATATTTTTTAGAATAAGAAGCTGGTAACGGGCATTTTGTCCAGGGAAGAGTCTCTTGAATGGCCTCTCACAGGTAAAATAGATTACTTACAGTTCCAGGACCAGTCCGTACGGTACCTCGGTGAAAATTAGTGGAAGGCGCCCTCTCTAGGCAGCTGTAGTCCTGCAGGCAAAACCTGATGGAGGGACTAGGGCCGGGTTTCAGGTCCCAAACATCCCCTCCACCAGGCAGCCTTGTGCAGTAGACAACATACACAACCATTCATTGTGCCCCTGAGATGTATGGTAGGTAGCAACACTTTGTCCGGGGGGAACAGTGTTCAGGATAATCACTTCTTATGCAGGTACCTGGGGACAGGGTACAAGTCGTCTCGGGAGTCCCCTGGAAGAAATGGGATGGAAACTCACACCAAATGGAGCGCTGGCATCGGCTCCTATGGGTTCATGGGAGCCAGTTGTTAATTTTTCATGAATTTGACGAGCTGGTGTTAATCATAGTCATTATTTAAAAATTAAATTATGTCGGGCTTCCCTGGTGGCGCAGTGGTTGAGAGTCCGCCTGCCGATGCAGGAGACACGGGTTCGTGCCCCGGTCCGGGAAGGTCCCACATGCCGCGGAGCGGCTGGGCCCGTGAGTCATGGCCGCCGAGCCTGCGCGTCCAGAGCCCGTGCTCCGCAACGGGAGAGGCCACGACAGTGAGAGGCCCTTGTACCGCAAAAAACAAAAACAAAATTAAATTATGTAAACCTACAATTAAATTATATTGATAAAAATGTAATAGATACTCAAAATTTATTACTTTCTAATTACTTACTACATTTTACTATCATCTGTGCTCTTGAAGTTTTTTGCGTCTCTTGTATATGTGTGGTGGAAAGACTGTATACAGGTGTGCTACTCCCATCTTTTCTGAACCCTGTGTTCGGTGACATCATAGCGGTAGCTTGAATTGGCTACGGTGGGAGTATTTACACCATGGAAATCAGCAAGTGCTGCAGATCAGCTACCCCTCCCCCAAGAGGGCTAATTTTTAAACATTTACCAACATACCACAACCCTTCAGTGTGATCCAGTGGAATCCAGTGTTTCTAGAAACTCTCTGATATGTCACATGGTTCTGATTAAGTCACCTTGTGGGAAAGGACACCAAAATCCTCTTAGAAAAGCTCAACCAGGAGAAGAGAGAGGTTGGGCTGATCTGGGACTGTGCGTGGGTGATACCACTGCTCGATCACTCCATCCCAGTCATACTGGGAGCCATGAGGATAAGAAGAGGTGAAACCTTGGAGCCTGAATGTGGGGCTCCCGCACGGGAAAGGCACTTGGAGTAAGACCCAGACACCTTACCGTGTGAGGCCGTGCTCCGTTTAGGCCCTAACTGCCTTGCTGACCGCCCCTTGCCCTGCCTTCATTCACAGAGCATCAACCATGCTGACCAGCCAGGGGGTTCCGAGACCACCCCTGCGCTTTCCCACGTCATCCCAAGTTGTCCTGATCTGTCCTCTAGGCCTGAAATCCCCCCCACCTAATATATGGATGATTCCCTGTTATTCCTTAGGTCTTAATGCTCAATTCTCCCTCCCCTGAGAGGCGGGCCCTGGCTGCTACATTTAAAGTGGTTTCCTTCTCCCTTCTTCCCACCCAGCCCCCCGTCACCCTCCATCACAGCACCCACTTCATTCCTTTAATGGTTGGTATTGTAACCTGTGATTCTTTTCTTTTTTTTAAATTTACTGCAAAAACTCTTGAGCTTTATTAAGTTAGAAAATTTACAACCAGTAGCATAATCAGTAAAACATTGACATGTCATGTCAACCTGTGATTATTTTCTAGCTCCGTATGTTTACTTGGTAAATGTCTGTCTCCCCCTGGACAGGAAGCTCTGTGAGGGCAGGACCAGGTGTGATCGGCTCACCTTTGGGTCCTCAATGCCCAGCAGATTCTCAGTTCATGCTCATTGAGGGATTGGAATAGGCATGAGACAGCTGCCCTCCAGCCCCTTGGATTTGGCGATCCTGAGTCCGGGTGAGGGAAGAGCCTAGAATAAAAAAGAGAAAAATGACAAAGTGCAGTTTGCCTCAAGGCGGAGGCCCCAGAAGTCTG
This sequence comes from Mesoplodon mirus, assembly GCF_964341445.2. NCBI lineage: Eukaryota > Metazoa > Chordata > Mammalia > Artiodactyla > Ziphiidae > Mesoplodon > Mesoplodon mirus. Next base: position 15,433,726 of record NC_138992.1, on the reverse strand, counting down.
GTTAGGTGGTGTCGCCATGCAGCAGAAGGCAGTCTGTGGGTGGTGGTGGAGGCAGGTATTTTGCCCCTTTGATGTGGTTAAGGCCCATGCCAGGTGAGTCACGGGGTGGGGGTGAGCCAGTCAGGGTCCGGAACAGAATTTCATGGGGAAATGGATGGTGAGTTACCACGTGCACCCACAGGACCTGCTCTCCCCGTGCAGCCCTGGAGGAAGGATTCAGACCCCCTCCCCACCTACCCGAACACCCGGGTGGCAGGAGCTAGGATTCCCCCAGTGGCCCTGGGGGAAGTAGGTGGGTGGACTGGGGGAAAGGGCTGTGCAGCGGGAGGGTGACAAGGCAGGGTTGCTCTCCCCCCTTCCTCTACCTTTGTCCTCTCCTCCTTCCCCGTCCCCAGGCGGGCCCTGCCCTCGGAGCTAGGGGCCTGGGGAGAGGGGAGGGGCGCCTGGGCCGGGCAGGGGTGTATGGAAGGGAAAAGGAGGAAATTCCTGACCATGAGGACAGGGAGGGTGGGACACTCTGGGGACAGACCAGACGGGGGAGTTCTCTTGTGAGGCAGCCCCCAGGTCAAGCGTGGAAACTGGCTTCTGCCTGTGAGTGGTGTCCAACAGTCAGAGAGGTGCCTGGTGCCTGGAGCAGCAAGCTCTGGAGAAAGCACGCATGGACGTGAGCTAATTGGCTAAGAGCTCAGACATCAGGGTCAGAAGGACTTGCGTTTGAATTCTGGCCCTGATTCTTCCTGTGTGTGACCTTGAACAAATGACTTTGCTTCTCCATCTTACTCAGCCTGTTTCCTCCCCTGTGAAATCCCTTTCCTCTCTTCTCCAGGTCAGTCATGGCCTTCAACAGCCATCAAAGGATGGCTGTTTTTAATAGGGCTCTTTTCAGTCCACTGGTTTGTTTTTCTGTCCTTACTATAAGCTCAGATCCCGAGAACTGGTTGTTTTCGTTTGTTTTTTAAAAGACAACAAGTGAACGTGAGTGTGTTTTGTCACTGAACCATTTTACGTGTTAAAGCTCATAATGACAGCAGTGTCTGTTAGGTAGATAAACCGGTATGTTGAGGATACAGGTGTTAACATAACTTCTTAATTTGCTGATCACGCTTTTACAGCCGCTGGAAAGACACAGCACAGCGTGCTTGGGCTGGTATGCTCTGTGTTGATTACACCACCAAAGTGATTTCCCAAGACCCAAATCTGATCATGTTCTCACTCATTTAAACATCTCCAATGACCACCCTTGCCCAGAGGACCCAGCTCACACTTGGAAGGCAAAACCACGGCTGATGTGACCCAAACATACGCTTCGTCACCCGCCTCCCCGACCCTCTCCTTCCTTTCACCACGTCTGTGCCCCAGGAGAATGGATTTCAGCGCCTCCTGAACGCATCCTGCTCTCTCATGTTTCCAAGCCTCTACCCGTGTGCTTCTTTCTTTGTTTTTCTGGAAGGTTTCTATGTATTCAAAACCCAGCACAACTGCATCTCTGTGAAGCATTCCCCAGTTCCCCCAGGCAGAGCTCTGTGTTCCCTCTTCTTACTCATGGGTGGAGAGCTTTACATGCCTGCATCAAGGCACTTACAGCATCTGATGAATGTTGGAGGCATCCGTCTACACTCCTGGCCTGGGAATGAACTGCCCAAGGTGTGGCCAGTGTTCTCTTTATCTTTGTATCCCCAGAGTGCCCAGCACAGTGACTGGCACATAGTAGGAACTTAAGCAGGTGAATGAATACAGACCCATTTCCATGTACTTTGTGTCATTTTTCCAAGAAAAGCGGTTACTAGGATGGATTCTGGAGTCCACCAGCCCTGAATTCAAATCAGGGTTCTGTCATTTGTGAATGAGTTTAGCCAGATTACTTAATGTCTCAGTTGCTTCAGCTCATAAATGGGAGTAATATTAACCTCATAGGGACGTTGGGAAAATTAAGTATGAAAGTAAGCTACTTAGCAGTGCCAGGCACAAATCATCATCCAGTGAACGATAACTATAATTACTGGACCAAAGTGTCTGTGTTCTCATGACAGACCCCTTTATGTGTAGCAGCATGTGGCTATGAGACAAACACCTTGGACCAGAGATGGTATTGGTGCAGAATCAATCCATTTGAGAGTCAGACCATTAACCTTGATCCTGTTGGCACTGTGCCCAGCCTAATTGTATTTGAAGATCCGAGGGAAGACTCAAGTGGCTCAGATGTCTAGAGAAGCAAGAAAAACCATTTAAACCAGGTAGCAGATCAGGGAATTTTACCTCTCGTTACGTTTCGAATAGGCAAGTCAGTTGTTTCCTTGCTGCTGGCCTTGGTGGCTGTCCTTGGTGATTATTAATAAATGTAACTGTTTGCATTTTCCAAATATGTTGAAATTTCACAAGTCATTTATTTACAGGACAAACACCAAAGCAAATCAACCCAGTCTTTGGAAAAGCAGGTGATGTAGGCGTAATCCACATCTTCAGTTAACATGGAGGATTTGAAATTGAGCACACAGAAGGAAAATGAATGAATTGCTTACTTTGGTCTTTCTTGTACTTCAACCATTTGCTCTTTACCCAGAACATACATATCCCTGTGTGATACATATTCTTTTAAATGTTTTATTACGAAGGCATAGTTTTTCATCAACTGCAGATTTCATCTGTGCTCAGAAAGCATTCAGTGACTACCCTCAAGGAAAATTAAGAGGCAGCCCAGATACTCGCTAAACCAGCATTCAGGGTGATCCAGTCAAGCGTCTTGAGCCTGCTGCCCTTAACTTAAACAGTTTGCCCTGGCCGCATGGCTCACGCTGCCAAGGAGATAAACCAGGCCCCGTGAGGGTGCTGGAGTGGCTTTTGCAAATCTGGTTTGGGGGGTGGGGCTCTTGACAAAGGTGGTTCCTCCCTGTGCTCCTGCTGTGCTGGCTCGGTTCAGTGCAAGAGGGCCACCAGCAGTTTCTGGAAGTCCCCAGAGGTGTCTGAGCGAACCATGTCAGAGAGAGACTTGTGATACTTCTCTTGGAACTTGGCTTTTATCCCCTGAAGGTCCACCTGTAGGAGAGATGACAGCAGCAACTGGGACATTTATAGGGGACATTTATAGGGGACATTTATAGCGTTTTCACCATAAGCACAGGCAGCCGCTGTTCTGAGCACGTCATTCTCACTTGCTCATTAATGCCTCAAAGCAACCCTGCAGAGTCGGAGTTATTATTCTTCCTATTTCGTGGCTGAGAATAGGAAAGCTGAGTTCAGTGTCTGTGTGTCTGTTCCAGTAAAACTTTGTTTATGGACACTAAAACTTGAATTTCATATGACTTTATGTGTTACAAAAATATTATTTTTCCTTTGAGTTTTTTACAGTTACTTTAAAATAATCATTTTCAGGTAACAGGACTGTACAAAAACATGTGGTGGGCCTGATTTGGCTTGCAGGCCACAGTTTGCTGACTCTTAGTATAAGGTTAAGAAAATTGTCAACACAGTTTGAAATGACACCTTTTTTTTTTTTTCTCTTGTACCCGGATCAGCAAGGACATTAGTGCCAAACAACAAAATCCAATTCATTATCAATGTTTAGGACTTATTTTGAATCTATGGTTGACCCTCCCTTGAGCAATACAGGAATTAGGAACGCAGACCCCCCCCCCCCCCCCCGCCACCCGTGCAGTCTAGAATCTGTGTATTGCTATCTCTGCCTCAAAAACAAAGGAATTTGATCAATGACTCACCCAAGGGCAGGAAGCTGAAATAGTTTGGATAGAATCAGGCCTCAAACCCTAGTTCTTTTGATTCTACATATTGTGATCTCTATGGAGCACAAACTTCTCCCCACACTTAGTTAATTTAAAGATCCATAAAATGAAAATACAGGTACTGTTATTTACTGAAAAAATCTGCATATGGGTGCACCCACACCATTCAAATCCGTGGTGTTCAGGGAACAACTGTAACTCATTGAAAAGCTTGAAAAACCTAGGTGCTGGAGGTGGGGAAAGGACTCAGAAGAAACACAAATAAAAAGATTGTTCTGCTCTGAAGATTCTGACCACCTAGTAAAGGAGATAATACTTGCACCATGGAAGATATAATTCCAGAAAGAACACAGTAAGTCTCATAAAAGAAGCACAGAGCTCTCTTTAACCAGGAGTTTTTTGTTTGTTTTTTGTTTTTAGCTTTGTTGTTGTCGTCGTTTTTAATTTAGACTCTATCTTGCTTTCTTGAGAGACTCACAAACCATTGCTCAAGCTTCTGGTTCTTTTCTTCTCCTGCCCCAATTAGAGGGCCCAACAGGAGAGAGAAAGATGAAAGCAGGAGAGGGTAGGAGAGGGAGGAATTGTTGGAAGTGGATGCTGCACAAGAGAGAGACTGCATCAGGCAGGTGGGCTGTGATCCCTGCTCCCCTGGCTGGTAGGCTGCTCAGCTGGGGGAGGGGCAGGAAGTGGGGGGGGGGTCAGTGCAGGGGTGGGGTGGGGCTCACGGGGCTCTGTTCTAGTACCAGGTGGCTTTGGGGGATTAGGGGATCTGGCCAATATATCTGGCTGGGCCGGAAGCATTCCGAGGGAATGGTCCCCATGTGGAGATGACCCAGGACCTGTGGTCAGTACTGAGATAGGACAGAGCATTTTGGAATAAACACGCTACAGCTCACACATGCTGGAGTGAATATAGCACCCTGAGGAGCCCTCGGAGTGGTCCAGCCCCCTTGGGGTCTTTAGAATCCTTGCTGGGCTTTGTCACCAACCTGCTCCTTGGAGTGTCTTAGGATCTCCAGAGACTCTGGCTTGGGTGGGGGGTGGTGGTGAGTTACTAAGAGATAGAGAAGGCTGAGACCTGGAGAGATAAGGGAAAGAGAGAATCAGAGCAACCAAAATAAAACAAAGAGAGTGGCAGAGAGACTGCGGGAGGGAGAGGGGAGGAGGAAAAACAAAGGGGCTTTAAGAGAGAGAGGGAAATATGAATTGTGGAGGAGGGAGAGGAGGAGAAAGAGGGGGAGGAGAAATTCCAGGAATAGAAATAAAAACGAAAGAATAGTTGTGTTGCTAAGTTATATTTCAAAACAGTGTCAGATGTTAAGTATTATTTGTCAAAAAGCTGGGGGCCAGAATTTGGGTTGCTATCTTTTCCCCCTCATTTAACACGTCTTTGAGGGAAAATGTCTGTGGTTTTCAAGTGCCCAGTTCCGCTTCACTCTCCAAGGCCTCTCTGCTGTGGATGAAATGCCATTTCCCATTTATTGTGTAATTCCTCCTCTCTGTGGCCCTGTATTCTGAATCTGAGTCTTCACAGCTACTCCCAAGCTTCTGGCCACTCCTCTCCCTGTACCTTTGTTATACTCATGCATCCTCAAAGGGGGGCGATATTGCTCCCAACAGGGGCAAAAACTGGTTCTTAGAGGGTGAAAAAACATCTTAATCTTTTTATGTAAAATTAACTACGTATGTACATAGGGAACATAAACAGATATACAGTGTATGCCGTGTTAACATTTCTTGGAGGGGAGTGACAGGAATAAACTGGGTCTAAGAAGCCTCCCTTGGGGGGAGGGTGGGCGATCGCTAATTTAAAAAGGTTGAGAAACATTGTCTTGTACTGATGTGGTTTTTTGTGCAAAATTGTGCTTCTGGGATGTGTTTAAGGAAATAAAGGCCTAGCTCAGGAGTCGGGAAATTACTTGCTCGGGTGATCTAGTCCATTGTTCACCTTTCAGAGTGTCTGTTTTACCCTTCCTGAAAATGGATCTGCCCTATCCGGAACAGCCCCTCCAGCTTCCCTCCACAGAGCTCCCCGAGCTCTCCGGAGCCACAGATGACAGGAATAGAAGCCGCTAACGTTACTGTATTTTTATAAAAAGAAACAGACTGAAGCACAGCACACTGTCCTCTACAAAGTCTGGGAAGGCAAGGGCCCTCTCTGTTTTTACTCTTTCTGTAAATAGGCTCTTACTAAAAACGACCTGTAGATGACATCAGTGGTGGCAATACAAGAAGGTGGAGCCCAACGAGTGCGTCTTACCTCCGCCTGGGTCACAATGATGTCAATGAGGGTCTGCTCATCGGTCCCCGCCCCCTTCATGGCCTTGTACAGACAGTCAGCATAGTAGCCCTGGAGGTCCCGGGCACTCCTCACTGGACCGGGCAAAGGGAGAGAGAACGTGAGGTGTTCACGTTTTGTGGAATAACACAGAGACCCTCGGAAGGAACAGAGCTGGCTCAGAGTGTCACCTGGCTGCCCTTGGAGCTGATGGAATTGTGAGGCGGGTGTTTGAAAGGAGCAGACTTCACACTGTTGATAATGGGATCTGGAAGATTCCCCTAGGGTCAGGGCATCTGGACCCTTCAACCAAAACCCCTCAGACACCTAAGAACCTCTCCTGTTCCCTGAAGACCCTTGGGAGGAGGAGGAGGGCTGTGACCATCCTCAGGCCCTCCCTGTAAAGTTCATGATTCTCACCAGCAGAAATACCTTCTCATCTCTAAGAGAAATCTCTGATATCGGAGTTGGGTTTGGAGGGGAAACACGGACTGGCTGGCAACCTTGCCGTATAAAACTTCGTAATTTTGAAGATACGCTCAGTTGGACCGTGGCCCTCCTTTGCCCATGCTAAACAACCTTCCTTTTGCTTTTCCTCACTAGGTTTTATTTTTTTATTTTTAAAAAATATTTATTTATTTATTTTGGCTGCCCCGGGTCTTAGTTGTGGCACATGGGATCTTAGTTGAGCCATGCATGCGGGATCTAGTTCCCCGAGCAGGGATGGAACCCAGGCCCCCTGCATTGGGAGCACAGAGTCTCACCCACTGGACCACCCGGGAAGTCCCTCACTGGGTTTTATTTGTGAGCCTCATCTCTGAATCTTTCCCAAGGTCCCCACAATCATCTTAGTTTTCCATCTGGGATGTGGGCTTGATGCAGTGTTTGATCCTGTCCACAGAGCACCTTCCTGTGATGCTGCTAGTTGCCCTTTTCTGGCCCTGCCCCAGCCAGAAATGAATAAAGTATGATCTGATCCACAAAGTATGGTTTCTATTCACCAATCAGGGGATGGGGTGCATCTCTGCTCCTGGGGATAAATCATGATTGCTCTCCCCTCCTCCAAGGCTCATATGGGTCCACCAGGATTAACACTGGGGAGAATGAACCTTTTACTGTGTATGTTGCTGACATTTACCTAGAACACTTAACATTTTTGATGTTAGTGATAAATAATAAGTAATACATTCAGCGTAAGTGTGGAATGCACATCCTTAATATGTCCTGCAGTGAGAACTCTTGTCTTCTAGGTAATTGCCGATAGAATGCTTACAAGGAAGGGGGAGGAACAGAATTAGGAAAGCAGAGTCTAGGTTGTAGCGGGGGGTCTGTCTCCTTATTTTATAGGTCATGTGGCAGCCACCAGAGTGTCAGTGGAGAAGCCCAGACCCAGGAGTCTGAATCCACAAGCTGCTGGATTGGTGGTGGTGGTGATGGGTGGGGAGGTGAACCTGGCAATTTGGGGAGCAGCGTGTTTGAGACTCACTGTGATGCACACCCCCCGACGTTCTGAGCTAGTGGCCTCACAAGGTTTTCCCGTGGACTCCGTCCTGCGCACTCGTACTAACTGACGCTGCAGCGATCGTCTGCCTAACTTCAGTGCGTTCCGTCCCCACACCTGTGACTTCCCCCCAACATTCCTTCTTCCTGATATTTTGGCGAGAAAACTCTCAACTTTTCTACCGTATACAGCCTATGCCTGGTGAACAACCTTTGTTGTTCGCAGCGGCAGGAATACCCCGAAAGTTTGGGTGGGGCCAGCTTGGGAGGATGCGGGAATAAAGATCTTCGTGCGTGTGAGAGGAAGGGCGGGCAGCCAGCCCGCGGTGCCTCTTGCCCCTCCTGGCCTGCAGAGCAGGGCTTCTCAAACTCCAGGGGGCATAAGATGATCACGGGAGGCGCTTGTCGACGTGTGGCTTTGGGCTGCATTCCAGGAAGTCCTAAGTGGCTAACCTGGAGTGGGCCTCCAGAAACTGCACTTTCACACGCCTCCCCACGTGCGTCTGATGTAGGGGGTCCATGGACCCCACTTTGAGAAGTGCTGTTCCAAAGGCTGCAAGCGGTGGGAACCGTTTGGTCTCCTAACACCTCCTCCTCAATTTTAGTGGCAAACTGGCATCTTTATGAGTTAGGCGGGAGTAGGGTGGGGAGTGTGTAGAGAATCTAGTCATGAAGCCATGTTCCACTCTTTGTGTGGTTCCTTTTCAAGGTCTTTTCTAATCTCTTTTATGTTTGCTACCAGTGGGGTCCACCCAACTCCTGCATTTCATGGTCCCCCAGCTGCAGGGATGGGTGCTTTCCTTCCTCTGTACCTGCCTTGCTCTGATTGTCTTTGGTTTTATCTTTACTGTAGCTCAGTCTGTTGATTTGTGTGTATCTGCCATGAGTTTGAAGCTTCTTAAGAACAGGAGCTGGACCTATTTACCTCTGATCCCCACGCCTGGCACAACTGCTGGCCCAGGCCGGTGCTAAGTAAATGTTAAAGGGTTGAATGGTTTTATGACCATTAATACTTAATACTAATAAGAATTAGTATTAATCTTCTGACTGAACTCTGGCGTTTTCCTGCTTCTTTACGCTGCAGGTACAGAAAAGCTTTGGAGCCTTGTAGCTGGGCCATGAGTAGATCTCTCATGGCCTTTACTTAAGACACTAATCCTTAAAGCCCTAAGGACAGTCATCTGTGTGTATCCATTGTGGGATGGAAGTGACGTTATGGATGTTCAGGCCTCTATAACAATAGCAGACCCGCTAATCTGAATGCAAAATGAGGGTGGAAAAAAAAATCAATTGCTGACATTGCCCCCAAAATCCCATCAGAAAAACAAAACAAACGTGTTTGGCAGCGAAAGCACATTTTTTAGCTTCCAGGGGCTGCTTTTTGGTTCTTCGTCTTCTTCTGGGGATATTCTCTCCATTTCTCGTGCCATTTGGGTTGCTGCCCTGGCCTCCTCGCCACCGGAGTGCAGACAATGGACAATGCCTTCATTCCGGGGCTTGCAAAAATGAGAAAGGAGCCTGCCAGCCACAGCCCGGTACCCATCTCTCTGCTATTTCCTGCCTATGGGCAACACCTGGAGAGAAATGCCTGGCATTTGCTTGGCACGGCCTTGATCTAGTCTCCCCCGCCTTGCTTTCTACACAGTCCTCATTCATCCCAGTGTTGAAGGGAACCAAATGGAAAAGGTCACCCTTGGGCCATCAGGCACCCGCAGAAACTTGTTCCTGGATCCAAACCTGGGTGCTTTTGAGTATGTGTCACATGAACCGCATGCTGCCCCACAAGACTAGACAATGGTCCCAGACTGTTGATGGAGGCTCTCGGGGCTCCATGATCTTAGTGGGACTGTCGTGGATGCTGTGGTAGGTCCCCCAGCTGCTGTCTTCAGGACAGCAGGCACTCATGCCAAGTGTTACCTGCTGGCTGCTCAGGGTTGAGTCCCTTCTCAGGAGGGAGGGACTGACTGGGGTCACATCCATTAGGAGTCAAAAGAGGGGGCTCTCTTCCCCAAGGTTGCAAATGCTCCCTGGGTGCAGCCGGACGGCTGCTTGATGTGGGGTGTGAAGACCTGGTCCCCTTGCCTCCACTTTGGACATCCTGACTTCAGGGCTCCTTGGGGGACCAGCACAGCTCCTGTTGCAGCTGCATCACATTCATTCTCTCCCTTCCCAATGCTGCTTGGATGTGTGGTTCCCAAGCTATTCCCTGAAAGCTTCCTGCACACAAACCTCTGTCTCCAAGTCTGGTTCCAGGGAGCCCAACCCAAATCAGGGGCTTTCCTAGCTTTACTTTACCGAGAGTTAAGTAGGCCTTCTGCAGATCTCCTGACGTTTCTGCTTCGATGGCCTCTTCGATGTCTCTGCCAATGAGCTGCAGAAAGAAAGCGCGGCTGTTAGTCCAGGTTTTGCTTTTGGCCTTGGTGCACTTGAGGCTCATTCTTCTACAAAAAGCAATAGATTCTTCCAGATTTGGTCATGCAAGGACCAGAGGAACTCTGGGATTCCTCTCTGGCCTCAGCCCTTGCAGGGCTGGGGATGGTTGCCCACCATGCGAGTGGGGACTCTCATGGCCTAGGTGTTAGTCCTGATTTGACCCCTAATGGATGTGACCCCAGTCAGGACCACTCCCTCAGCCTCAGTTTCCTCCTCTGTGAAATCAGGGAATGGAAAAACAATGAATAATAAATACTGCAACAATATTCTTTATGTTTCTATGTACTTGAGTTTCCTATGTGTTTATAAAAATTCTGTCCATTTCCAATTTTCCAGGAGGCTCTGGTTACAATCATCTCCCACACCTTCCTCCGTTGTGGACTGAGACTGGGAGCTCGGGCACCTACACTTTGGGTGACATGAATAGAGGTTGTGAAGTTCATGGTAAGGACTTGGTCTAATGTTTCTGATACTGTGGGGCTCCTTGGGCTGGGAGCCACGGGCTGACCACGTCAAATGCTGCTTTCTTTCCCTCTGGGGAGACTCCAGATGATCTTATATTCACCGCCAGCTCGTTCTGCACAGCATTACACATTAGGTTTCCTTCCAAATATTTATAGAAGCTGAAGTTCAGAGTAAATTGTGACCACGCTTAACACAAGTACCGCCTGGGCCAAGCTCAGGGCAGGCATATAAAGAGAAAGGAGCACTTTTGGTTGGGTTTGGGAAATGCAATTAAGCATTAGAAATGCTGAAACTTCTTTCTTAGAAATTATTTCCTGAGGATATGACACAATTGTGAGTCTATAAATAGTTGGGGCCTTTGAGGACATGACAGTGGAGTTTATGTAGTTTATGCTGAAAACACTGGTAAACAACATATTCTTTGTGATACGAGCACAATAGATGTGGGAGGAAGGAGGGTCCAGAGTTAATGAAACCCGTAGCTTGATCTCCTCATCATAGTTGGCCCATCTAGAGGTCTGGTGTGGAATCGACCTAGATAAGAAGGGGATTGGGTTGGGGGTGCTTTCAGTCCCTTTCTTAGCTGTTCTCAGGTGTTGGGGGTTGGATGTGGGAGCTGGTATTTCAGAAGAAACTGCTATCACTTTTCCCATGAACAGGGTTCTTGTTGTGTAGACTGAGATTGTGTTTCAAGAGGACATTGTCCTCACACAGGTCTGTGTTTAGTAAAAAAAAAAAATCCTCACATTAAACCACTTTCCATTATTATTGTTAGTACTGGGCTAGAACAGTGTTTTTAAATTTTCTGTAGCATCTCAGCCTACACAACAGATAAAAGCAGGAAAGCAGAGCTGTTCTGGGGAGGCGGGAGATGGGCTCCTTACCGCAGCCCTAGACGGTAATGCCAGGTTCCCACCCTCTCAGTCTCTTCACTGCCCAACTCCGGGGGCACTATTCATGAGATACAGTGAGATGGCATTGCCCTTTCTTCTCTACCTACCTCCTCCCCCCCATTCTCTCCTGGTAGCTACCAAGGCACCTCCAGGGACTCCATTGAGCACAGATGGAAAACAATCCACTGGCCCAAGCTACTGAGATGCTCCTTTGCAAATGGAATGCTTCTCACTTATCGGAACACTTAATTCTTAGGGGGGCTCTTTGGACAAAACCAGGTTTTCTGATCTCGGTACAAAAACCCATTGCCAGGGTGGATTCCAGACAAGCTTCAAAGGCTTCTAGTTTACCAGGTAGCATTGCCTGTGGGGAGCTTATTAGAAGAATAGGAGACACATTTCTTTCTTTTAAAACCAATGCCCCAAACTGACAGCGTGCCCATGGCAGAACCCTGGGCACTCTGACTTTGTTTATAGCAGTTAAAGGGCTAAAGGTTCTGGAATGGGCTTAGGAACACTTTAGGGCAGGGGAGAAGTGGTGAGGGGTGTGGTGGTGAGGCAGTGACCTGGGGCTCTGGGTATGTGTACCTACAGTTTATACTGAGCCATGTTTGGGGAACTTTATAACTCTACAAGCCTTTCATATTTGGTAGATTTGGGGACGGTAATAATCTTTCATGATGCTGCGGAGTTGGGGAAGCTTTGTTGCTTGGGCTGGGATCTCTGAGAGTGTCAACAGTTAAGACTCAGGTTTAGAGGGCAGATTAAGGGCAAAAACCTGAGTTTTAGCGCCAAAAATTAAAATTCGACTCTATGCCAGGACAACCTATGCCGTATGATACACTTCACTGATCTGACCCTAGCATCTTAGTGCTTTTAGCCAGAGACCATGAGAAGATTTAAGGAGCCAGGTTCCCAAGATCAGGATGAACTCGGAAGATCAATGATAAAGATCAAGGTGAACAATGTTCCAACAAGGCTTTCGGAATGATGAATAGGTAACATTTTAGAGCTGGTTTCATGTAAAGAATTATCAGATCAATTGATTATCTTACTGACCATTTGAGTTTTAGTTCTGTTTTTTGACACTGTCGGTTCACATAAGGTGACTCATAACAACTGCTAATGTTAATTGAGCACCTACTGCATGCCAGGCAATAAATGCTTTAAATCTGTTAATTCATTTAATCCTTACTAACCCTGTGAAGTAGGTACTATTATTATCCCTATTATACGGTTGGGGGAACTGAGGCACAGAAACCTTAATAACTTGCCCAGGGTCATGCAGCTAGTAGCCTAGAGCAGACTTGTTAAACCTTAACATGTATCAGAACCTGGAAGATTTGTTAAAACAGACTATAGGACCCTAACTCCAAGGAAGCTGATTCAGCAGGTCCAGGGCCAGGGCACTAAGAATTCTCATTTTAAACATTGTCTCAAGTGATATGGATTCTGCTGTTTGGGGATTAATTTTGAGAACAGTCGACCTAGGGAGTATCCTTAGATAGTCAGTAGTTCATGTACACACACGCGCGCGCACACACACACACACACACACCCTCACACACATGTGTGTTTCTATAGTGATCCCCAATGACAGCCACCCCAGAAACTCCATCCATGGCCGCAGTCTTATGGGAAGAGGGTCTAGGTCATGGAGAAGGCTTCCAGCTCAGTCTGCACAGCTCCAGGCCCAGGGGCCAGGGGAGTACAGGGTCAGCTGCCTTTGATCACGGCTCTGGGCAGGATTTGAAAGCAGAGGGCCCTAAGGGCTTATATACAGTGATGATAAAATTCCAAAGCTTTGTTGTCTTTTCATCTGCTGGCAACACATAGGAAATGCTATTTTGAGTGAGGAGTGGCCAGCTGTAGCTGAGGTAGGAGCTCAGGCTGGGGAATCTTGGAGTTCTCATCCACTTTCTGCTACTGACTTGCTGTGTGGTCCTGATAAGTTACAGATGGTTCCTTACTTGTAACAGATTTTCCTCCTCCAGCAGTTGTGGTTAACAATGGCTCTTCGGCCTACATTTGAGTTACAGTATTCTTGTGAAATTGAAATGAGACACAGGGCACAGATGTCCTTTGAATAGTTAAAAGCATTCCACAAATATAAAATAGGAGACCAAAACAAAATCTGATATTCCACAAAAGTCTTCTTGCAATTAAAGACTGATTTTCAGGGAAGGACTAACCACTAAGTGCCTTGAAATAGCTAATTCACCTCGTTGACTTAAAATTATCATTAGATTAAAAAAAATAATTGTATGAAAGTAACTGATACACATCTTTCCAAGACTGTATCTCTGAGGTATTATCACATCTGTTTTGGGAGGAGTAGGCACTGTTAGCCCAACTGTCAATTGGCATAATAGTAACAGCAAACATTTGTAAGCTTACCACATGCCAGATACTGTCCTGAGCCTTTTATGTTCGTCTTACTTAACACCTAAAATAACCCCGTGAGGGTGGGATGTTGATGTTCACGGTCTCTGTTTTACAAATGAGGATGGTGACATCAGGTCACTTGTTAGTGGTAGAACCGGGATTTGAACCTGTACCCTCTGACTCTAGGGCTTTTCTCCTAAACTTGACACTCCCCTGCTTGCCTAGCCTCTGTTGCAAAGCAGGGTTTCCCAAACTCAGCACTGCACTGGGGGCCGAATGACTGTTTGTTGTGGGAGGTGCCCTGTGCACTGTGGGCTGTTCAGCAGCATCCCTGGCCTTGACGCTCTAGATGCCAATAGCTGCTCGCCCCAGCGCACCTTGTTGTGACAACCCCACATGTTTCCAGACATGATCAAATATCCCTTGGGGGTGCAAAATCACCCCTGATTGAGAACCACTGTTGTAAAAGACACCCCGCCCCCTGCCGCCCAGTTCCATATCCCAGATCTCGGCTTGTTTTGGAAATAACTTGAGACTCAGTTTCCGTGTGAACTCCTTGCCTTAGTACTGGATCACTTACGACTTGGTAGGCTTGAAAGGTGGCTCGTAACTGTTTGTGATTCCTCTTGGCCAGGACTTCATTGAAGGCAAGCTCGTCCGTGCCCCAGCGGCCTTCCCCTGCCTAGGGGCCGAGTGCAAACATTTTGAAAAAGCCTTTTGCAAAAAGACTGAATAAACAGAGTGTGACCAGGCCTCCCTAACAGGAAACAGTAAAATATGCACTGAATCTAAGCCACATTGATCGATCTAGCACTTTAAACTTCTAACCCACAAGTATACCTCACATATTCATATTATTTATACCTTCCCTTGTTCCAAAATGGATCTAAGGTGGTTAACCCCAGAATATAAGAATAGAAAAAGCAATTCTTTTAGGTTCATGAAGACCGTATATATGAAAAATATTTTAAAGATCATACTTATTTCCCAAGTAATTCCAATTCGCATAAAATAAAGTAACAGTTGTTGAAAATAATGTTAATTAAAAAAAAAAAAAGGATTTGCAGGGACTGACACATCTGCATACTTACCTCGTACAGATCTTTGGCATCCTGACCAGCTAGATCTTTGTCTACATTATCTCCTTCATCGCGATTAGCCTAGAAAAATCAACACATTGTTATTAACTTGAGTTCCTGCTTGACCACAGAAAACAAAAAGGGAAAGTCCTAGAAAAGGGGGTCATTTCAGAGGGGTGGCCTGAAGCTAGACAAAACCTGGCAAAGTGGCCATGCTGCTCTTTGCTGCCATCTTTTGGGCACAACTGATAAACAGAGTAGCTTCTGTGACAACACATTTTTCCTTTTTTTTTTGTAGAAACCAGGGTCACTCACAAACCCCACTGACCTCTAAGAAACCTCATGATGTCCCCTAGAATGAGTCTGTTGGGAAGCTATTAGTCTTCCTTCCAAAATATCAAATGTCACTTCTCAGGGTCCCAGCCCTGAAGAGCCCTGAATGTTGGTCATGGAAAGTTTTGGAGGTCTAACCTAAGCCCTTAGTGGCAGGTGGAATTCTAAGATGACCCAGGTGGCCCACACTCTTGTATAATCCCCTTCTTTTGAGTGTGGGTAAGACCTGTGGATATGGTGAGATACCACTCCTGTGATCATATTATGTTTATATGGCAAAGGGGATGTTTGTAGATGTAATTAAAATCCCTAATCAGT
Source organism: Mesoplodon mirus (assembly GCF_964341445.2). Lineage (NCBI taxonomy): Eukaryota > Metazoa > Chordata > Mammalia > Artiodactyla > Ziphiidae > Mesoplodon > Mesoplodon mirus. The sequence goes on along the minus strand of NC_138992.1, from coordinate 15,418,305 downwards.
TATCCTGGGTAGGTCTGACCCAATCAGGTGAGCTCTTTAAGGTCAGAGATGGAAGAAGTCAGAGACATGAAATCCTGCTGGCCTGGAAGAAACCAAATAGCCATGCTCTGAACTGTCTATGGGGCCATGACAGGGAACTGCAGATGGCCTCTAGGAACTGAGTGGTCTCTGGTTGACAGCTAGCAGGAAAACAGGGACATCAGTTGTACAACCACAGGGAACCGAAATCTACCAACAGCCAGTGAGCTTGGAAGAGGACCCCAGGCCTCAGATGAGATGGCAGCCCTGGCCAACACCTTGATTTCAGCCTGGCGAGACCCTGGCTAACCCGCAACAGGACCCCTGCCCCATGGAAACTGCTAGATCATGGGTCTGCATAGTTTAGGTTGCTGAGTTTGCAGCGATTTGTTATACAGCAGGAGAACACATATACTCTTCGTGCTACAGGTGAAGCCTACTCTGTGTATTCTCTGCTATCAGTCCCTCCACATCGAGAGTAATGAAGCAGAGGAAACACACAAAGCTCATAAAGATGGGTGTGTCAATGAGAGTGCAGATGCCATCTGGCTGGGGGCCGTGGGGGCTGTGTCCTAGCAGGGCCAATTCTTAAAGCCCTGCTTTCCAGGCCAAGCTCCCTGCAGCAGTTCTTACAGGCCTAGACTTGGGGTGAATCCTGGAAGTAAGTTGTGTCATGAAAAGGGCCCTACTTGGGGTCAGATGGGCTGGTTCTTGCTCCTAAGCTGTGTCTTACTGTGTGTACACCTAGAGGTTCCTCACTGGCAAAGTGAGGTGGTGATGCTTAATGAGATAACTCACTAACAAAAAGGGATTGTAGGGCTTCCCTGGTGGCGCAGTGGTTGAGAGTCCTCCTGCCAATGCAGGAGACACGGGTTCGTGCCCCGGTCCGGGAAGATCCCACATGCCGCAGAGAGGCTGGACCTGTGAGCCATGGCCGTTGAGCCTGCACGTCCGGAGCCTGTGCTCCGCAACAGGAGAGGCCACAACAGTGAGAGGCCCACATACCGCAAAAAAAAAAGGAAAAAAAAGGGATTGTAAACTGCAAATGACTAGGCGGATTGTTATGATGGGAAAAATACCCGTTGAATAATTTCACAAGAGCTGGGTTGACAGAACACAGGTTGATGATCCCTCAGTAACATTTTTAATAAAAGAAGGAAACGTTTATCATCTAAATTGCCTTTTTCATCATGGTCCCATGCTGCCAAGGGCTGTTTCCCAAGATCATAAAGCAGGTTAGACCTTTTTACTTTTACCTGTAGCAGGGAGACCAGAATTTTTTTTAGGCTTCCACTTGTATCACCTTTGACATCTGATTCAAGGCTCCTGTCAAATACTTTTGGGGAAGAAGAAAGGAGGAGAGAAAGCAGATTTAGTCTCCCAGAGGTATTTTGGAAGGAACATTCTTTAAAGTCAGAACAAACGGTCACTTACACCTTTGGTAGGCCTCTTTAATGGCGATGATTTCCTAGGAGAGGTAATAAAAAAAAAATCAGTACTCCAAGGTGGGGTTAATCAATAATATAGGCAGAGACAAGCAAAGGGAAGAGGCAGGAGCTTGTCTCTGGACACAGGATGCCTTTATGACTTGCTCCAAAGGGGGTTGTCCCTACAGGTCAAGGTCTAGGCCTAGAGCAAGTCCCCAGCTGTGTGGAGTCCTTTAGCATATGTCATCCTTAGTTAAAAGTGAAAACATTACAGCTAAGCTAACATCTTCTGTCACTACCCCCTCACCCCATCTCACTCCCCCTTCCCCACCCAGGTAGCCAGTGTTAGAAGTTCAGTGCATATTTTCCCTTTACATTTGTATACATATGTTTGTGCTACTGCAAATATATAGAACTGTTTTGTGTATGTGTTTAAAAAGTGGAATACTGTTCATATTGTTTGTTCTTTGACTTATTTTTTCACTCAGTAATAGGTTTTGGAGGTTCAGCTATGCTTGCACATTAGTTAGTCACCTAGTGTTTTTTTTAAGTGGATACAAAAGGTTCCAACCTACAGTAAGCCCCTGTTTATTTAGCCAACCTCTGATTGATGGACATTTAGGCTGTTTTCAGTTTTTCTCTACTTCAAACAAGGCTGCACTCAGTAAACAATTTGCTGTGTACAGGAGTGCAAGTCTCTCTCTAGGTTGTGTGCCAGGAAGAACTGCTTTACGGGCACACCTTGGAGATATTGTGGGTTTGGTTCCAGACCACCCCTATAAAATGAGTATCATAATAAAGCGAGTCACACGAATCTTTCGGTTTCCCAGTACATACAAAAGTTATGATTATACTCTACTGTGGTCTGTTAAGTGTGCAATATCATTATATCTAAAAAAACAATGCACATACCTTAATTTAAAAGTACTTTATTGCTAAAAATTTCTAACCATCACCTGAGCCTTCAGCAAGTCGCCATCTTTCTGCCAGTGGAGGGTTTGAAATATTGTGAGAATTACCAAAATATGATACAGAGACAGGAAGTGAGCAAATGCTTTTGGAAAAATAGGGCTGATAGGCTTGCTTGATGCAGGGTTGCCACAAACGTGCTATTTGTAAAATCGCGATCAAGCAAAGCGCAATAAAAGAAGGTATGGCTGTATATTGCAATGGCTTGAGCCACTTGGGAGCGGCCTCAGTTTACACTTGAACCAGCAGCGTATAAGAGCAGGCGTTTCCCTACAGCATCTCTCATAAACTGTTTAAAATAAAAGTCATGGGGCCGTGGTGGGGAGAAGGGAGAGGGAGCGACAGAAGATGAGGGCCAGGCCGATGTTGCTTTGGTGGGTGGGAGAGAGGAGGAAGCAGGTGGGGGCCGAACACCTATGACTCTGCAGCCCCCTCCCCTTTCTCCTCCTTCCAGCCCACTCTCAGGATCTGCCTGAACCCAGGCCTGCTCTCTCCCTGCTTTTCTTCTTTTTACTGTCAGATCTATTTGATTAAAAAAAAAAAAAAAAGAACTTGCTCATTGTTTGAGACCAGGACCTGAAAGAAATTAGGCTGAGGGTGAACCACGTGTAGGCAAGTGTGATTAGAAAAGTAACGACCATGGGGCTTCCATGTTGGCGCAGTGGTTGAGAGTCCGCCTGCCGATGCAGGGGACACGGGTTTGTGCCCCGGTCCGAGAAGATCCCACATGCCGCGGAGCGGCTGGGCCCTTGAGCCATGGCCGCTGAGCCTGCGCGTCCGGAGCCTGTGCTCCGCAACAGGAGAGGCCGCGATAGAGAGAGGCCCGCACACCGCGATGAGGAGTGGCCCCCACTTGCCGCAACTAGAGAAAGCCCTCGCACAGAAACGAGGAGCCAACACAGCCATAAATAAATAAATAAACAAATAAATGAATGAGTAAATAAGTAAGTAAATAAATAAGAAAGAAAGAAAGAAAGAAAGAAAGAAAGAAAGAAAAAAGAAAAGTAACGACCCTGTTCTTGCCAAGGCAGGCTGCCCAAATATTGGCTGCCTGGTCGCTAGGACTTTGGTGCTTCTGGGAAGGATGGGAATATTGAGTAGGGAGAGTTGTGTGGTGATTGGACGGAACTGATACCGCCCTCCTGCACTAATCCTCCCTTAGGGCACAATCCTAACCTGAAACTCCCCCAAATGGAGGGGTTTTATTATCCTTTGGGAAGAAGAGAAGTCCAGAGATGTTTGGGAAAGGGGTTTGCAGCTGTAGCGTGGAGCCTGGTGATGCTTCAGGAGACGTGGGTGGACGACACAGGCTGGGCAGGAGGAGCCAGCCCAGGTGGTAGGCCCTTGGGGGCTCAAACGGCACTGCAGTGTCAGGGCACTGGGGCGGCTTTCCTCGCCATCAGCTCCAAGTGCTGTTTCTGTTTCCTACCCAGAGGCCTCAAGGATGTTGGATTTTCCTGGCATTTCCTTGCTGGACCTCCCCATTCTATGTGATGGGTGTTGTGGAAGAGGCAGGGGGTCCCCAGATAATGACCCGTGGGCCCTCTCTTCTCCTGATGAAGTCCTTGGCCCTTATGGGCTCTGGAACCAGAGATGAATGGGCTTCTGTGAGGGCCTTAACGCACGTCCTTCTCAGCTCCTGGAATGGTGGCATGTGCCCAAGGGACCAGGGGAGGACAGGCTAGAGGACATGGAAACCTCTGGGGAAGTGGTGGCGGCCCCGGGGGTGTTCACTGGGACCTCCCCTGGCACCCCCCACCCCCCTGCCTGTTCTCGTGCTGTCTGCTAGATGCAGCCACGCTTGGACTGTTATTGTATTATTTGTACCAGGAGACCCGCAAAGTCAGCCTGGTAGGGTAAAGTAGAACTTTCCTCCTTCATGTAAAACTGTGCATCTCTTTAGAAAAATGAAAGCTGGATTGACACTGTGCTTCTGGAAGGATCTATCCTGTCAAGCCAGGAGCGGCAACACCAAGACTGACCATCAGAAGATTGGAAGAGGGATCTCTCCAGTGTGAACCAAGTGGACGCGTTTCTGCCCAGACACTTGCTCACCCCGTGGGTGGAATGCAGGGAGGACTTTCCCTTCTGGCTGCTGTAACCACCTCTAATGGGCACATGGACGCTCCCTTGGGAGTTGGTCCAGGGCTCGGCTGGGACTCACCTTATTGGTTCTCGGGCACAGGACCTCGATGAGCACCGCCTCGTTCGTGCCCAGGCCCTTCATGGCCTTCTGCAGCAGCCGGGCGGCATACTCGCTGGGGTGGTCCAGAAGGGCCAAGGCTGTCTTCTCAAAGTTTCCACTCAGCTCGCTCTTGAGCACCTCCTCCAGGTCCTGTGGGAAGACAGCGAGAGTCTTGTCTGGGAACGTGCTGAGAGCAGAGGGACGGGTGTCCGCTCTCCCCACCGCAGGACACCTGCCGTGGACACACGGGGCACAATCTAGACTGGAGGTCTACAGGCATGAGTGACCTGCTCTGGAGGACAGTCGTCACCCAAGTTCCCATCCATCTTCTGCCAAGGCTGGCAGAGAGGCAGAGGGAAGATCCCCTGCTCAGGGCTGGGGACCCCAAAGATGAATCACAGTAACAACCAGCATTTGCAGAATATTTTAGGGTTCAGAGAGCTTCCTCACGGATCCCTAAAACAGCCCTGGCAGGAGAGGTATTGCATTATCCCCGTGGACTGGACCTCAATAAGATAAAGGACTCATCTCCAAATACTTGGCCAGAGAAGACTGAAATACAGGTTTGTCATCTCTAGGAGACCAGATCATTCATTGTCCAAGTTGGGATGCTTTTGACAGTGAAAGGGGGGGCACTATTAATAATTGCAGGGGGACAACAGGAATTAAAGAGGGACTGTCCTGGGCAAACCTGATATACAGTCACTTTGGCATTTTGTTAAATTCTGAAAGGGACACACGTGGAAAGAACTCAGGTGGGGGAAGGGAAGTGCATGAAATTCTCTCTGGCATCCTGTTTTGGGCAAATCCCCCTCCGATCACTGGTGGACCGCCTGCTCCTACCGTCTCCCTCCGACCTGATGGTTTAATGAGAAAAGCGTCAAGAATGGGCGTTCAGTCCAACTAGAGTCATCAATGTCCCAAGTTAAAAGAAGGACCTCAGAGCAAGACCTTCACACAGAGACAGCCCCGTGTGGGTCAGACTGGAAGCCGAGAGACCAAATTACAGCATGGCGTGGGCCTGGCTACTCAGCACCATGGCATGATGTCTAACAACACAGTCATGTAGCTCTGTGACCTAGGAAATGTGCTTAATTTCACCAACTGTCAGTTTCCTTTTCTGAAAAATGGGAAGAATAATAAGACTGACTTCTTAAGGTTGTTGGGAGAATTAAATAAGACAATCCTCGTAAACACTGAACACAGTGCCTGGCACATTTTCAGTGTTCAATAAGTGGTGATGATGATGATGATGATGATGATTATTTCATGTTGAAAGGAACTCTCAGAGAGAAGGCAAATCAGCTATTGCTCAAATGAACCTCTGAGCTCCGGGCCTGGGAGGAAAATCCCAGAAGATTTTTGTCCAAGGCTCTGGGATCTGCAGTCTTAATAGCAGGTTGTGATATTACTGGCTCCATCCCATGGCAGTTGCTGCATCTAACCCTGATCTTGTGAAGACAGGCCTTTGGTCAGTACTCTGGTGTGGATCCACCTGAAGACTGGAAATCTTTTTTCAAGTCAGATGGGCATTATATAGAACTGTAGAGAAGAGAAATCCCAGCTGCCTCTCTCGTACGTCACAAGGATGAAAACAAATCCTGGTGTGTTTACATTCTGTTTGGACCTAGGAGCCAGCTCAGCATTCTTCGGCTCTAATCCTGGTTTCCTGCTAACTAGCTGTGTCACCTTGGGATACTTATTCTCTTTGGAGCTCAGCTGACTTTAGATGTGATTGTCTCCAATGTCTTCTAACTTTGTGGTATGATTCTCGATCACCTCTTGGGCAGTCTCAGCTGTTTGAAACACAGCTGAGAATTGGAAAGTAAGCAAATGATTGGCAGATGTAGGTATTGCAGAGTTTTGCGCTAGAGCACACGCACTTTAACAGAGCCCCTGAGTCCTCACTTTGAACCCATTTACACTTATTTTACACCAAAGCTTAAAATGCCTGTATCTGACTTTCCATATCGGTAGGATATGAGTAGACACAGCACTTGAGAGGATGCTATAGTCAGGCACGCTGACAAGGATGAAAGTTCAATGTCATTCAATTCAATTAAATGCAGCTGAACTGAAGCTTCACTTATTTTCACCAAGGTCATCAGTGAGTGACATTGACAAGCCTGATTGTGAAGAGGGAAGCAGAAGAACTGCGAAAGCACATCTGGACTGTTTAATGGATAAATAAATAGCTCCTCTCATGGCAATGGATTCTTCAGGAGTAGAGACTGGCCCTGGAGATGGAAGACATAGATCTGAGTGCTGGTTCTTTTTCTTACTAAGTGTGTGGTTTTGCATGAGTCATTTAAACAGATGAGCTCCACTTTTTCTCTCTGTAAGGTGGAAACAGTCATACCTATCACAGCCTCCCTTTACTGGTAGGTGCCAGCATTACCCTGCTTGATTCTCACAGCAACCTGAGAAGGGAGGCAGATTACCATTTTCATTTTATTTGTGAGGAGACCAAGGCCTAGAGAGATTGTTGCTTCCCCAGTGACAAATAAGTAAGAAAATCCACCTTTGTCTCTATATCTATTTATACATAGAGTTATTGAAACTGTAAAGGAAGTATACATTTGGATTAGAATGCAGCATAATAATTCATATTTACTTGGCAAACTGATAATTCTAATGACATTAAGAAAATGTTAAATCGTGTTCATGCTATATTAATAAAGAAAACAGAAAGCCTAATGCATTCTTAAAGATTTCTAAATGTAACACCATCAACAAGAAGAATGAAAGAAAAGATAAGGCAAAGAAAGAAAAAGGCGTTGATGCTTAACGAAATGGAGGGATTTTTGGTTTTGGTTTTTGGTTTTTTAGTTTTTGTAACAATCACTTATAAAGAATGTATCATTCTTGAAGACACCTGAATAAATGAAGAATTCTTACATAAAGACCCACCTGTGAAAACTGGTTTTCAAATCCCTGGCCTATCTATAAGTTAGTATGTGGAATTAATCCAAATGAGTGGGAAAAAAAGACTGAGGAATCAACTTAAAAAGAAGTCAATTGGAAAAATAATGACTTAACCAATATTGATTTTACAGGCTGTTAACAAGGCCATTTCAGTTGTTCTGAAGTCAATTAAAGTTTTAAATAGTTGTTTCATTTCGTTTCTCTTGGGCTAACTCAATAAAGCTTTACGGATAGTCCTCACTGACTTGGGAACATAAAAGAAGCAGAAGAGACAGTCAAGACCAAGGCCATGTGCACACGGCCGAGGACCCTCGGCGTCACCTTGCCATACGTTGTCTTGTACTTTTGTTTTATTTGTTGCCTCTCATTTGATGTCCTGCTTGATAGGATTTCAATGATGGTGGCTTCATCAGTTCCTGAAGTGCAGGAGAGAGAGACAAAATCACAATGAGCAAGAAACAAGATGGACGTTTATTTTAGTCAATCTGGGGAAGCCAGGGTGGTGGTCACAGGTTTTGGTAGAACCTAGGTGGACCCTTTGGCTTTAATATCTTATGCTGAGAACTGTATTCTTTTCACTCACTTGACAAATACCCACTGAGGCCTCACACTGCATGAAGCACAGTGCTAGGCACTGTAGTGGAAAGAGGAACAAATATGGTCTATTCCTTAATTTCACTCCTTGGCCTAAATGCAAGAGAAATGAAAACTTATGTCTACACAAAACTTGTTTTCAAATGTTCATAGCAGCATCGTTCATAATAGTCAAAATGTGCAAACCACCTGAATGTCCATCAGTGGACAATGGATAATTAAAAGGTGCTATATCCATACAGTGGAATATTACTTGGCCAGAAAAAGGAATGAAGTACTGACACATTCTACAGTATGAGTGGGACGGACCTTAAACACATTTTGCTAAGTGAAAGAAGCCAGTCACAGAAGACCACATATTATGATTCCATTCATAGGGAAGTCCGGAATAGGGAACTCTATAGAGACAGAAAGTAGAATAGTGGCTGGGGAGGGGGTGGGCAGAGGTGTGATAGCTGAAGTATAAGGAGGCTTCTTTTTAAAGTGATGAAAATGTTCTAAATTGTGGTGATGGTTTCATATTTCTGTGAATACATTAAAAGCAACTGAATTGAACACTTTAAATGGGTGAATTGTATGGTGTGTGACTTATACTTCAAAAAAACTGTAAAAAAAAAATGGTATGTTCCTTGGTCTGCAATTACTTAAAATGGAGTGGAAGAGATTAGGATACAGACCCAAATTGCTATAGTATCAAGCCCATCCATAAGCTTGTTAATCTCAGGAGAAAAGTCCTAATTGGGAGCATGTGGGGCAGTTCCCCTTTAAACTCTTTTGAATCACACTCTTCCTAAAATGATTTTTTCCCTGATGTTCATAGTAATACTTGTTCATTGTAGGTATTTGATCAGCACTGAAACGATAATGACTAAGAAAGAAGGGGAACGTATCATTTTTTGAACCTGGAGACAGGATTGGAAAGATGACCCAGGTGTTGCAGGTGTGAGGGTGAGAAACTATTTGATCAGCGAACCCTGAATTCAGTTTCTTCGGACTGGATTCAAATCCCTTAAACCGTATGACATCAGGCAAGTAATTAGCCTCACCAAGCCTCAGTTTTCCCACCTATAAGATGGGGGTGATAATAGACAAGGCTATTGTGAGGATGAAATCCAAGTAGGGGTCCATGGTTACCCTGAGGTGCACATGGGTCCTGGGACACCGGGGAGCATACATGACCAAGTGCCCCAGGGCTGCATCAGATCCAGGCAAGGCTTGTGCTGAGGCCACTGTCCCTGGGCTGTCACCCCAGTGACTGAGCTGGAAGGAGCGTCAGAAGCCTTCTGGCTCAAACTCGTCTTTACAGAGGAGGAAACTGAGGCACAGCTCAGCCCCTCTTCTTCGTTGCCGCGTGTACCTTACTGTTCGGCAGTACTGGAATTTGTTGAGTGTCCTCTGCTTGAGTGCTTTGCGTCTGCCCCCGTCCCTCCCTCCAGCCCCTCCACCATCTCCCTGTCAGCATCCTCCATCAGCCCTTCTTGTACCTGCGCTCTGCACTCAGCTGCCAGGTCTCCTTGCTAATGGCCGTCACTCCCCCCACCCCAACCCGTGACCATTGCCCTTTGGCTGATGAGTCCTAAACTAGCACCTCTAGCCCTTACCCTTCCTGAGTTTAGATCTCATTTCCAGCTGCCTGTGGCCAGCTTCCCATGGAGATCCCAGGGCCTTTCAATTCCCCATGGAGCTAAAGCTGAGCTCATCCGGTCTATCCTTGAATCCACTCCCCACCCTGTTAATTTCATCTCAGTGTGTGGCATCACGTGAATTAGAAAATCCAAAGTCACTTGCGGGCCCACCTTCCGTTTCTTTTATTTTCCGACACCGCCACGCCCACATCTGTCTCAGCTACGAGATGACTCCTCCCTCTTCATTCCCCGTCACTGCGGAACAGGCGCTTCTTGTGCTCAGTCTCCCTGACACCAGGCTCTGGTCTCTGCAGCCTGCCCTCCACACTGCCACCAGAATCATCATTTGGAAGTATGCGTGTGCTCATTTCACTCCCTAATTTTATTTTATTTTTTATTTTATTTTATTTTATTTTTTGGCGGTACGCAGGCCTCTCACTGTTGTGGCCTCTCCCGTTGCGGAGCACAGGCTCCGGATGCACAGGCTCAGCGGCCATGGCGCACGGGCCGGTAGTTGTGGTGCACGGGCTTAGTTGCTCCGCGGCATGTGGGATCTTCCCGGACCAGGGCTCGAACCCGTGTCCCCTGCATTGGCAGGTGGATTCTTAACCACTGCGCCACCAGGGAAGCACTATCTCAATAATTCTTATACTGATTACCTGTTAGAATGTTAATGTCTTTAGTTAAACAAAATATATTATTAAAATTAATTTCACTTGTTTCTTTTTACTTTTTAAAAAATGTGGCTTCTGGAAATTTGGAAATTCCATGTGTGGCTTGCATTGTGTTTCTATTGGGCAGTGCTGCCCCGAGTCTCACTTTTACTCTCTGGTAGAAGGAAGTTATGACAATCTGATCGCATAGGGGCTGTGAGAGGATGAGACAGAGACTCTAAAAATTCGTATCTAGACAATAGTAAAGCTCTGTTCGAATATTATCGCTTTGTCCACCCTGGCACTGGCAGACCTCCCATCCGACTCCTCTCTTGTAACCTGGCTGTTGCGGGACACCTACTATTATGTGTTAAATTGTGTCTCCCCCAAATACATTGAAGTCCTAACCCCCAGTACCTTAGAATGTGACCTTATTTGGAAATAGGGTCATTACAGAAGTAATCGAGTGAAAATGAAATCATTAGGGTGGGACCTAATCCAGTATAACTGGTGTCTTTATAAAAAGTGGAAATTTGGGCACAGAGAGAGACTCACACAGAGGGAAGATGGTGTGAAGGGACACAGAAGAACTCCATGTGAGTTCGGAGGATTGCAGTGATGCATCTACACGCCAAGGAACGCCTGCGGCTACCAGAAGCTAGAAGAGAGTCATAGAATGGTCCTTCCCTAGCACCTTGCGGGAGGATGGCCTGCTGACTTGTTGGTTCCAGACTCCTGGCCTCCAGAATTGAGAGACAATAAATGTCTGTTTAAAGCCCCCCAGCGTGTGGTACGTTGTTATGGCAGCCCTGGGAAGCCAGTCCATCCGCTGTCCTCAGCAGTATCTCAAGACTTCAAGAAAGGAATTTTAAAAAACCCTCTTCACAGCCCAAAGTCTGGAGATTTCCTGCATTCGCCTGTTCCTAGCCCTCCTCTCAATGTCTGCTGCCTGTAAATAGCATGCTTGGCAATTTTTCCGTGGAATTGAGTTAGTTGGACTTGTACGTTGGCTCCTGTTCCATTGAGAGATCAGGATCCTGAAGGAACAAAATACGGGGCAGATGCATTTTGATAGATGGGTTGGGAACAGGAAAAATCTGGGTCAAGGGTGCGGGAAGGGGTGAAGGGGGCCTGGCTGGAGACGGGGAAGGGAAGAAAAAGGGGTGCTGGCAAAGACTTCAGGTGTTTGACTCTGGCCCCAGCCCTCAGTGCCACGTTTGGAAAGCCAGTGCTGGGACTTAGAAACACGGCTCTGACCCAGCGGTGAGAGAGCTGTGCGCTGCTCCTAGGACAGCCACCAGCTCTGCGTCCGTGGACTGTTCACCTAGTCTCAAGGACTAGTTCCACCTTTACGGTTCCGGGAAGATCTAGCTCTCTGATTCCAGTTGGAGAAACAGAAAATTCTAGGATAAGTTCACTTGCAAAAATAGTCAGCGTTCGTTGCCTGCCTCACTCCGGCTCATTTCCAGCACTTATTTCTGTCCTTCCTCTTCATTTCCCCCTGTAGCCTCACCTGCGTACTGTGTATCCAGTTACTTCCTCTGTGACATTGTTTCTTTTTAACCAGGGGAGTGCCAGAAATCTCACCTCAAAAGGGATTTCTTTTTCTCATAAAAAATCTCTGAATCCATCCCCCCAACTTTTTTTTTTTCACATGGGCTGCTCCAGCCCAGGTCTAGGGCCTCCGCATCTCAGACCTTTACCCTTACAGTTGTCATCTCTGGAAGGAGGCTTCCTGCCTCCCAGGTGGCCCATTCGCTATATTGTGCCAGCCAGGAATGGAGGGGTGCGGGTGCCCACCCCTGGCTCTCTCTTTCCCCTCGCCCCACATCTAATTTGTCACCACGAAGACCTCACCATTCACCTCCTTGGTAGCCCTGAGACCCACCCATCTCTCTCCATCCTCACCTCTGTCGTATCATTCACCAGAGCTGATCCCCAGATGGTGTTCCTGTCTTACTCTCACCTTTTCCAGTCAGCATCCACAGTCTCCAGAGTGACCTTTCTGTGGAGCACATCAGCGTGCTCACTCTTTTGCTTCAGACCTTTCTATCTAGGCCCCTTCAAATCCAGAATAACAGCCTGGGCTCTTCCCTCTGCCTGCAAGATCTTTAGCTTTGTCCCTCACCTTTATTCCCATCCTTCTTTCAGGACTCAACTCGCTGGACTTTTCTGGGACACCAGCCGGTGTCCCTCACATTACCTGTCCTCCTCCTCTGTCCTGTCTCTGCCACCCCACACTGCAAGTCCCGCGGGAGCAGGGGGCTTTGCTCATTGCAATATCCACAGAGAAGGCTCTCAGTATTCATCAGACTTGACTTGCTGAGTGAACGAATGTGTAAATGCATGCATGGAGAGGTTTGCGCTGCATTATGACGGAGCTGGTCTCTGCATGGTTGTAAGCTGTGTGTGCTACTCACGTGGCCTGTACTTAGCAGGGACCAGTAGGAAATCCTCTATTCTGTTGCTATAGTCAACCCATATCTGCATAATTCAGGAAAATTGAGTTAAAATTTTAAAACTAAGGTTTTTTAGACTTTCCTTCCTGAATTTTTTTTTAAAAGGAAAGCAGAGAGCAAAGCAGTCTGGGGATGTCCCAGCAGCAGCCTGGAGGTGGGGAAGAGCCTGGAAATGACTAGATTTCTCTTGAGCACTTTGAGTCCGGGTATCAGGTTTATCCAGGGAGCTGTTCCCACTACCCGACCAAGGAGCGATTTACCGAACAGTGACCTCATTTTACATTTCACAGTATGTGTGTCATATAAGCAGTCTGTGCAGTGGAACAATTTCCTGTAAACATTTACAGTGATTTGAGGCACTGGGACCAGTCCCCAGTGGTTCTGGGAAAGACTTCTTAAAAAAATGAGAAAAGAAGGAACCTCAGCTCTGACTGTTCATCTGACACAGTAATTACACAGTAGAGGTCAGAACTGGGTGACCGTCAACCCCGGGAGTGCTGCAGGGCCTCCTGGCTTTGGCTCTTCCAGCCATTTTCTGGGAACACACTGAGCTGAGTTTCAGCAGGGTGGGGACCTCTGGGTTTGAAGTTCCCTCCCCGATACCCCTGGGACTCTGGTGCCTAATGAGTGAGCCACTTCCCAGCAGGCCCCAAAGCCAGCCACAGCCGTCTCTGCCCATAGCAGCTCCATAGCAGCTTTTCCCTCTAAGCCCCTGTTTCTGTGTTTCTCGGAGGGAGAATGACAAACACCCTCTTACATTTCAGAGAGGATAATGAATGTTGGGGTCCACACACTATCGGATTAAGACGTCATCTTCAGAAGGGCCTTGCTGGGATGGGGGCAACAGGGTGGGCATGGAGCCCTGAGAGGAAAGCCTGACAGTGCCAGCGTCGGGGGTTCTGGGTTAACCAAGACCCAGACCAAGCAGGTACTTAGGAGCCAGGAAAGCAGGGGCACCAAAGAAACCACAAACAAGGAAATTGTCAGTTTTATGTTATTTGTAAGAATCAAATATTATTTTATGGTACAACATTCTTATTACTTTGACTTGCATAGGTGGGTGAGCGGGTGAGGAGTGCACGTAATCTTTTTGATGCCTAGGGCCTCTGACCTCACTCTCCCTGATACAGTGGATGCATGTGGCGACTGAGGACTCGAAGCGTGGCTGGTCAAGTTGAAATGTTCTGCAAGTGTAGAATACATACGGTCTTTTGAAGACTTAATTCAAAAAATAGGACATCGGGCTTCCCTGGTGGCGCAGTGATTGAGAGTCCACCTGCCGATGCAGGGGACACGGGTTCGTGCCCCGGTCCGGGAAGATCCCACGTGCCGCGGAGCGGCTGGGCCCATGAGCCATGGCTGCTGAGCCTGCGCGTTCGGAGCCTGTGCTCCGTGGTGGGAGAGGCCGCGGCAGTGAGAGGCCCGCATACCACATAAAAAAACAAAAAAAACAACAATAAAAAAAAACAGGACGTCAAGTATCTCATGAATAACTTTGATACTGACTATGTGTTGAAATGATATTTTTGATACAGTATTGAGTTAGCTAAAGTATAATTAAAATTAATTTCACCTGCATTTAAAAAATATTTGGCTTCTCAAAAATTAAAAATGGGGACTTCCCTGGTAGTCCAGTGGTTAAGACTCTGAGCTTCCAATGCAGGGGGTGTGGGTATGATCCCTGGTCGGGGAACAAAGATCCCACGTGCCTCGTGGCCAAAAAAAAAAGCAGTTTGAGAGAGGTCTGTTTAAAAAAAAATTAAAAGTGACCTGTATGCCTCACCTTGGTGGCTATTGGACAGCATGGCCCTAGACATTTAAATCCAGACCTTGCAGGGCTGGTATAGCAACAAAATAGGTGCATGGTCTTGCAGACAAATTTTGCCAATGATACGATTCTGCTTGGGCTTGCTCTTATTCGTAGAGGTGGGAATTCTAGACCTTCATCCAAATGATGTCTTTTCGAGATGGCCCTAGGTTGCAATCACCCTACCCTCATCTCATATCTTTTTGACCTTGGATAAGTATTTAACCTCTGAACCTTGGCATTCTCATCTGTTGTCATCATAGTACAACTTTACAGGGTTGTTGGTAGGGTTACACAAGGTGATGTGCGTGTGGTACCCAGCATAGAGCTTGGCACCTAGAAGGGGCTCTCCAACAGTCACCAGCACAAGAATGGCCTCGCCTTGTGGCCACACCCAAAGGAGGGGGAGGAGTACACTGCATGACTTTGGCATTCAGTAGGTGCCCCATCTGTGCTTAGCGAACTAAACTTGTGTGGTGGCTAAGAGCTTGGGGATTTCTCATAAACCACAGCTGACTCATTCCCACACCCACTTCAGCTCCTGTCTCCAACCCACATCCAGATGCCAGGCCCTCACTCGAGAGGCAGCAAGGAAACACCTGTGAGGCTGGCTCAGCCACTCAGCACAGCTCAGAACCATAAACATCCTGACATTTGCAGGCAAACATACCTCCCAACAGCTGTTGTCCGAATACAGGATTAGCCAGGATGTGAGCAAGGACCAGCTCCTCTCTGCTGAGCTTTCCTCTGATGCCCCCAAACCCAGCAGCCTGCTTGTCATCCTTCACTTCCAGCCCCACCCCACCCATTTATTCAACAATACTTACTATGTAGAAATCCCTTCTACCACTTTCCTACCAGATTGTCTCCCACCCCAGCTCCTTTGGGACTTCAGCAGTTCTTGGGCAAGGCAGACTGTTCTATAGTTAGATAGTTCCTTATACAGAAGCAAAAGATGGCTTCCTAGAACTTCCACTGTGGATCCCAGTTCTTTTCTCTGGAGTCACACAAAGAGTTTATGGCCATCTTTATTCTACCACAGCACCCATTCCTAGGAGAGTAAATCTGCACTAATTTACCTCTAAGTAAAAATCTGGCACTTGTCTTCATAAAACATTATGCCAAGTGAAAGAAGCTAGACACAAAAGGCCACCTATTGTATAAGTCCAGGTGCATGAAACGCCCAGAATAGGCAAATCCGTAGAGACAGAAAGTGGACCAGTGGTTGACTGGACCTGAAGGGAGTGGCTGTGAATCTATGTGGGGTTTCTTTTAGGTGATGAAAATGTTCTGGAATTAGAGGTGATGATTACACAACCCTGTGAATATACTAAACGCCACTAAACTATACGCTGTCAAAGGGTGGATTTTATGCTAGGTGAATTATAGCACAATAAGGAAAAGGAAAATTTAATAAAACAGCCCTGTCCCCACCCACTGCCTCTGTGCTTCAGGCAATGATAGGAATTGGTTCGATCCCAGTGTTCACCACTTACGGGGTTGTGGCTTTGGGTACGTTACTTAACTGTCACAGCCTCCTTCCTCATCTGAAAAGTGGATTTTTGTGAGAATAACTTAATGAGATTTTGTATATAACGTGCTTGGCTCAACGCCTAGAATATTAAAAGTTCCCCAGTAGATGTAACAAAATAAAGTTGAGGAAATTAATCAACCTTGCCCCTTGATCCCTCTATCTTTTTTCTCTCAAGGTACTGCCCCCTCAAATGCCCTCACTTTCTTGTTCTTCTGGAACCCCTGATCAGCAAACCTGGGGTCAACCTAACATCCATTTCCCCTGTCCTGCCTTCAGGCTGCAGGAGAAAATCACAGAGCCATGTGGACTGAGCCCATGTGAAATCGTGGTCTCTCTAGTCAACAGAGACCTCACAGGGGGTCAGCAGTCATTTCCTGGTCATCTCTACTCAACGTCTATTCCAAAGCACCACTCAGACCTCACACTACGTCGCCAAACCCAACACTTTGAGCAGATAACCTCGCCTCCCACCTTACTGCACAATGTCCCGTTGCCGGGCCAGAGCTCCTTCAGCGTTCTTCCCCCGTTACCCCCATGAATGTATCAATTCCAGCTCTCAGTCGCACCTCCTCTTTCCATTCAAGGTCAATCCTGATACCTGTGTTTTGAATTTCCCCCTCCTCCAGGCTTTCTAAAATCTTGTTTTGGTCAGCAACCCCCTTCCCCTCCTGTATTTACAAGCTCTCCCTTTCAGTGGACTCCTTCTTTATGTGTCTAGTCTCCCGTCACCTCCACATTCTGTCAGCTGTGAGCCTCTCTCTTCTCTGATGGGATAGGACCTCATCCCCATTCTCACCCCAGTGAAGGGCCGTGAGCCTTCTACTTCCAGCTCTCCGCTGAGAACCACTCTGGCAGAGACGGTCAATTTATTCTTAGCTGTAAAATCCAACTCTCACTCCTCATCTTACTTGACTTCAGGGTGAATAGGGTTTTATACTGTTTCCAACTCCTTTCTTCTGGGAACTCTCTTTTCCCTTTACTTCTGGAGACACATTCTCTCCTGTTTCCCATCTTGTCTCTTTGGCCACTCCTTCCAAGTCTTACTTTTACATTTGCTTTAAATGCTGGGATTTCCTGCATCTCTCCTCTCTTTACACAGACTTCCTGGGTGAGCACATCCTCACCCATAGCTTCAACCACCACCCACGTGTTGGTGTCTCTCAAGTCTACCGTCTCTGTCCACATCTCTCTCCCGGGTTCTAGACATACTTCTACTAATGTGGATCATTCCATTGGATTTTCTCAGGCACTTGAATTCAACATGTCTAAAGTAAGACCTACACTTTCACCAGCACACTGGAGGCTCCTTTTATACTCCTTTTCTTTTTTTTTTTCTTTTTTTTTTTTTATATACTCCTTTTATTTTTTTAATTTTTTTAATTTTTATTTATTTATTTATTTTTCGGTATGTGGGCCTCTCACTGTTGTGGCTCTCCCCTTGCGGAGCACAGGCTCCGGACGCACAGGCCCAGCGGTCATGGCTCACGGGCCCAGCCAGTCCGCGGCATGTGGGATCTTCCCAGACTGGGGCACGAACCCGTTTCCCCTGCATCGGCAGGCGGACTCTCAACCACTGCGCCACCAGGGAAGCCCTATACTCCTTTTCTTTTTTTTTTTTTTTTTCTTTTTGCGGTATGCGGGCCTCTCACTGTTGTGGCCTCTCCCGTTGCGGAGCACAGGCTCCGGATGCGCAGGCCCAGCGGCCATGGCTCACGGGCCCAGCCGCTCCGTGGCATATGGGATCCTCCCAGACCGGGGCACGAACCCGTATCCCCTGCATCGGCAGGCGGACTCTCAACCACTGCGCCACCAGGGAGGCCCTATACTCCTTTTCTTGATGGATGATAACACCTATCTCGTTCCCTGAGACAGAAACCTGGGGGTTCTTTCTGACTTCTCACTTTACCTCGCACGCCGACTGGTCTGTGACCAGCCCCTGTGGTGTCTGACCATTAATGCCTCCGATCTTTTCCTTCTTGTCTGTACTCACTGCCCAGCAGCCTCATCATCTGTCCCCTGGTCACCTCCTAACTTGTCCCCCTATCTCCCTTCCCACCGTCCTCCAGTCAACTCTCTATGTTGCTTTCCAGATGAATTCTTGCTTGATTCCACCTTGTTTCAGAATAAAGTGCAGGTCCCTAAACATGTCACACATGACCCTCCAGAGAAGGTGCTTAATAATAAGTGTTTGTTGCTTTGTTGAGTGATGTGAGATGTGTGTTAAAGAACTCTGAAGGCCCCCATGGAGATGAAAGCTGCCCTAAGCTTGGAAGGTCATCAGCTGGTGGTCAAGAGCAGGAAATTAATTCCTGCCTGGGCTTAATGCTGGCTTGACCACCTACTCACTAGATGTGTGAGTCTGGACAAGTCATTTAGCCCTTCTGAGCCTCACTTTAACCATCTGGAAAAGTAGGATTAAATGAGGTTTGCTATTGTCAAATGAAGTAATGCAGGCAACATGTATGGCAAAAGAGTTCAATAGACATTACCTATTATTGTAAAGCTGCCTTGTCTGTACAGCTCCAGAACTTAAGATACCATTGAAGCCAGGTAAGTTTGTTCTTTGGCCGCCTCCTTCTTTTTCTTCTCTTATTCAGTAGGGCTCTCAGCATGAGAAGTCGATACTGGCCACCTCCGCCTTCTTTTCTACTCAAGAGCTAGTATTCCAAATTATCAACCAAACTCCATACTCCATTTTCAGACCCATGTCTTTAGCAGATAACTTTGCCTCACACTCATGGAGCCATGTCCCATTACTAGACGTGACCACCTTCAGCCTTCTCCTCTTACAACACCCATGAATGTATCTATTTCTGCATTCAGTCTTCCCTCCCTCCCCTCCCCCCTCCCACTCAAGGTAAATCCTTCTATCTGAGCTTCGAATTCCACCTTCTTCCAAGCTTCTGGGACTAGAACCTTGTTTTGTTTGTTTGTTTGTTGTTTTGTTTGTTGTTTTGTTATTTATTTTTTTTATTAGTTTCTGCTTTATAACAAAGGGAATCAGTCATACATATACATCTGTTCCCACATCCCTTCCCTCTTGCGTCTCCCTCCCTCCCACCCTCCCTATCCCACCCCTCCAGGCGGTCACAAAGCACCGAGCTGATCTCCCTGTGCTATGCAGCTGCTTCAGTGACTTCCTTGGGTTCCAGAGGCTCTTTTCACGGCCCTAGCCCTAGATGCTCCGTCCCTCATCTCACCTTGTTCCTGGGTTTACCTTATTCCTGATCTCTTGCTTAGTCTCCCATCCTTGGCCATGCACTTAGGCCTGGATGTAAATAGTTGCTCCAGTGTTGCCCCTTGATTCTCAACCTTGGCCACAGTTTTATCTCCACTTGCTCTGCTCGTAGATACAGCTTCCAGGTCCCTAAACCAGTTCTCATCAGCCCTGATTCCCTACCAGCTCCCATAAAAGGCATCAGAGTGTTTAGATGACATTAGAATTGTATGAACGACACTTCTCATGAAGTTTCCCCCATCTCAAGTTCAAATTAAATGTCATAATATTAAATTTCTAGCTGTGATGTTGAATCCTGACGAGTAATAGGATCTGCTTATAACTTTGAGAACTTTTGTAAAGGGAACCTTAAAAGTGATCAACTTAGCTTGGAAGATACGAGATAATTGGGAGGTCATCTTCCTAAGATCGTGGGAAAGTTGGACATGAGATCAAGTTTAATCAACTTCAGTAGTAAATTAGCAAACAAAATATCTTTCATACCCATTCCTTTGCAGGCTTTGTTCAGCTTTTTGGCATCTCTATCAGCATCAAAACCCTGATGACTTCTCTCTTTGGCCTAGAAAAAAATAATTGAAAAGGTTGAGTGGACAATATAGGCATTTAATAATTATCTCTGGCTGAAGTTGGCAGCTAATGGGAAGACCAAGCAGACATCCAAACGAGGGACCAGCTGCCGCTTTACACATGGGTACATGTGGAAATCAGCTGGGGAAACTCTGGCCCCAGAGAGATGGCTGGTACTCCCTGGATCCAGCTGGACTTGGATGACCACGGAGAATGGCCCCCTCTGTTCTCAAGGACAATCAGCCCGGCCAACTCTGGGAGAAGTGATTTTCATATCAACCCCACCTTTGTGTGTCTGTCTCTGAAACAGAGAGTAATACAGTGGGCCAATGTCCTGGAATGCTGGTTTTCAACCTTCGCCACGAGACACAATATGTCTAGAGAATAGGTGTTGTCAGCCAGAAGCTGAGGATTCTAGGATCTTATTACAGATCCATTTGACAATCTGGGCTAAAAGCTTTACCATTCACACAATGAGAGACATAATATTTAGTTTGCCAGAGATAACCCTACGGACGAGCAATAGCAGAGTTATTAGTTTTTACCGCTCCTTGGGGAGAAAAAGTTCTGTATATATACTAGTGTTTCCCATACTTCAGTCATTGGCATAATACATGCACTGAATGTCCACAGCTATCTATGTCTACGTTATTATTATTTGCTTATTATTTTTCTTTCAATTGACCTACTTTGTATTTGCTTAAAGTTATTTTTCAAAAAGAAACTTTCTATTAGCACTGAAGTGGAAAACAGTGTTGCTTGCCTAAACAAAAGGTAAGCATAAAAATCAATGCATGGCTATTAAAAATTTAAAGATGTCAGGTTAGTTGCAGTCATGCAACGAGTAGATTTGAACACACCCTGTGTTTTCTCTTTGTCTTTGTGTTTGTCTTTCCTCACAGAGATGGTCTTTGATGACATATGTCACTTATTTTCCATCCTTCAGTGAAGGCTGGTTTAAGAGCTACTGTCTACACTCCCCGATTTCCCTGTCCCTCCTTTCATTTCTTTGGGCACCTATTGGGAATGAGCAGTAAACCACATAAAGCACAGAGGACGAGTTGCATTTATCTGCCTGGTATCCCTGTGTCCTTTGGGGGACTTCCCCTCCCCCATTTCATGTGGTCTCACAGGGGGATGTCAGTCATGAAGCTTGAGCCCCATCGTCCTGCCCTTGGGTGGACACACACCCTGTCACTCTGGCACTAGTGACTGGTTCAGGAGTGGGGATGTAATCCAAGCAGGGTCAATTAGAGTTTCCCCTGGGTTGATACATAGATATTGAGAGAGAGATGTCTCTCCCTGCTGGGTTTGCTAAGCCAACAGAGTGTGAGTCTAGGGCTGTTGGCAGCCATGCTGTCCACTACATGAAGGAAGCATGGGTTCAGAATGAAGCAAAGACCAGAAGGTTGGAAATATGGAGAGAGAGAGAGAGAGAGAGAGAGAGAGAGAGAGAGAGAGAGAGAGAGAAAGAGAGAGAGAAAGATTGAGGTTGAATAACTATGGACTGGAGGAAGGCTGGCTTCTAGGTTTTGGTTAATGGAGAATCATATAATCTTAAGAGCCAAAGGGATCTCAGGGCCCCCTATCACCCCACTGCCTTTTGGAATGTAGTCCATTGGCTCATCTTGAAGTATCTATTCCTGAAACAAGCTGGGAGAGGGACTCATATTTGTTGAGCACCCGCCATGTGCTAGACAACTTCTTCATTGACAGACCTTTCTTCATCATTCACAGGGAAGAGTAGGCATTTGTTGTCTGCTTTACAGAGGAGGAAGCCTGGATTCAGGCAGGTTAGGGAATTCGTCTGTGGTCTTGCAGGATGCAGGTTTGCACCAGCTCAATCTGCCTCCTAAAGCTCATGCTCTGGGGTCCCGTGCACCATCCTGCCTCACACTCTAATTATGACTGGGGCCTTCGTGTTCGGCAGAGCGATGGCATGTCCCCTGTTCCTTTCCCAGTCTTTTGTGGGCTGTAAGAAGGCTATCTGGTGCTTCTGAAGGCTTGTTGGGAGGACCAGAGACGTAATTTGTGGGGCTCAGTGGAAAATGAAAGTGTAGGGCTCCTTGTTCAAAAATGATTAAGAATTTCAAGATGGTGACGTCAGAGCATTAACGAAGAGCAGGGCCTTTCTGAGAGTGGGGCCCTGTGCAGCTGCACAGGCTGCACACTGACCAAGCCCACCCTGCCATTTGATCACATTCTAAAAGGGCTGGTTCTCTGGGTGTGGGAGTGTGGGAAGTAGCAATCTCAAAGAAGTAAATTGTGTCTTTGCTTTTCATCAGGAGTATTAGGTGCGACTCAGGAAGTGAGGTGGAGTTAAACCGGAGCTGCAGAAATCTCGCGACAGGCTTCATAAACTATTCTGTGTGTCATTTTAGCCTCATCGGTGCAAGAGTTTGGTGGACTTATTATCTATCCCACTTCACAACTGACAAGTTGGAACAGAGGATGGCTGTGAACTTGTGAATGGCTGTTCAGGTTATGCCCGGCCTGAGGGCAGTGGGAGCTGGGTCTTGCTGGGGATACACTTGCCGAGCTCTGTGCTGGCAGGGCTGTTTCTCCCCCAGAGGAATACTTTTTCCTCATTTGCTCAAAGGTGCTGTCAGGGCTTGCAGAAGCCATGAGGAGACTTGGTTAAGATCAGCTGGCCAGGTAACGGCTGAATCAGAGCCAGGGCTCGAACCAGGACTGTCTGACTGACAGGTAGGAAATGACATTCCCTCTCTGTTTTAGCAAGATGGTTCCATGATACAAATATCACAGAGTTATAAGAGCAGAGGAATGGGAAAAGGACCCTCCAAACATGTCCAGTTTGTTTATCCAAGGCCAAAAAATGAGTAAAAATAAATGTCTTTTAGTCCAAAATAATAGCAATGTCTGTTGGGGTGGCGTGGGGTGCAGTGGGAGAGTGTTGAACCCCATGTTAGGAATAAAGATGATATTGAGACTTAATTTTTTCCTTTTTTGCTTTACAAATAAAGCAGTGTAAAAGTCTATATCAGATGCATGACCCTCAGCAGGGCAGATTGAAGTCCCCGTCCCCTTCTAGGAATGAAAGACTCAGCCATGTTGGTTAGTTTTCCTTATCAGAAGAGAACTGCATCTTGTTCCTAGTAACAGCAGAATATTTGATGTCAGAGGGAAGGAACCATGTGATGTGATTTAAAAAGGAAAGAGAGAAAAAGAAAACAGTCTGTGTGGAAGGAATCTTCCCCTCGGCATGGCTGGGATAGTGTCTACAATGGATGCATTCATCAGCGATGGCCAGTGTTGATGCAAGGGGTGTCCTTGGCTTGTTCTGATGATCTGGGTAACGAATTAATCGGGAATATACACGGAGAGGACATTCCACCTCCATTGTTCATTGTTAGTGGGCCAGGCAGCTGACTTCGGGGCCTTGAGCCTGTTTGCCCATCAGGAGATTTTGTGTTTGAAACCTGAGGCCACTGAGCAGAACTTCCATATAAAGCAGGTCTGCGGGAATGTGAGTGAGACACAAAATGGGGGTGCAGGGGACTCCAGGATGGGGACAGAGGGTTGAGTTTGTGAGGGTTGAGGCAAATAAATGGATAGTCCACCTGCTTTCAACCACAAGGTGTAAAAGAGATGGGGCAACATTCCTTTTTTTGGTTTTGTTTGTTTTTTTTTTTTAAACAGCATTTTCATTGACACTCAGAAGACACATTAAAAAAGACATGATGTTAGAGGTTAATAAAAATGATTACAGGGCTTCCCTGGTGGCGCAGTGGTTGAGAGTCCGCCTGCCGATGCAGGAGACACGGGTTCGTGCCCCCGTCCGGGAAGATCCCACATGCCGCGGAGCAGCTGGGCCCGTGAGCCATGGCCACTGGGCCTGCGCGTCCGGAGTCTGTGCTCCGCAACGGGAGAGGCCACAACAGTGAGAGGCCCGCGTACCGCAAAAAAAAAAAAAAAAAAAAAAAAAAATGAGTACAGAGTCTGGGTTTGAGCCCACGTGGATCTAAGTTTGAATGTGGTCCTGCCCCTCAGCAGTCATGTAAAGTTGGGCCATTTAAACTCTAAGCCACCATTTCCTCATCTGTAAAATGGGGGCAGTGTCTGCCTTCTGAGATCTGAGGCTTACATGAGATAACATTTCCAGTGCCAGATATTTAGAGGAACCACAGGCATGCTGGTCCTGCCTCTGCTGCTTTGGGCCAACTCTTGGGTTTTGTCTTGTAGTGATATTTAGGGTTTTGATTCTGCATATTTTGACTTGACAGATTTGGAAGGTATACATACAGAAATATACAGACATCTTCCAAACTTGATATTGTGAGATTCTATCATCTATCTATATATCATCTATATATTTATCTATCTATCTATCCATCTATCCATCTGTTATCTATCTCGCAATGCCCCAGACCCCACGTTTATAATAGGCAGCCACAGAGGCTATAATAGTCAACTTTAAGAACATAGGTTTCTAGTCAGACTAGATTTGAATCCAGCGGTACGGCTTATTACTTCTGTGGCCTTGGGCAAGTTTGGGAACCGTTCTGTGCTGTGGTTGCCTCATGGCAAAATGCGGATAATAATATCCCCTATCTCATAGGTCTCTTGTGAGAGTTTCCATGAAGTCATTCATGCAAAACATCTAAAATGAAGCCTAGCAGAGGGCACGTGCTCAATAAATGTAAACAATATTTGTTGAAGGAAGATCAAGTAAGGACCTTTCCAGCATATTGCCTGAGGGGTTTTCACCTTGTAAATGGCACTCTGAGTATCAGTTTTTCATTCATCGCCTGCAGCTGGGATCCAGGCATGCATTTCACCCAGGGCAGTAAAATGGTTAGAAATTCAGGCTCTGTGGAGTCCAGGTGATCTGGGCTGACACCGCAACACCACATTCTGGCCAGTGTGCTAATTCGCACCCCTGGGTGTGAGGGTCCCGTTGAGATACAAGACGGGTGCAGTGCTGGCCATCTTGCTGGTGTGCCAGGCTCAAAATGAAACGAATACTCCTAACTCTACAAAGGGCACTGCCTGGTGCGTGACTACACTGGGAGCTTTTCTGTTTTTTTCTTCCTTCTAGTGCGTCTACATGTCACTTTTCTGTGTTTTCATGTTCTTGCATTTAAAACAAGGAAACAAATGAACGATTTTTTCTGGAGGGAGAATGCAGAGAAAACAAACTGAAATTTTAGGAGCTTAGGAAGCAGTGTCACCTGGGCAGAAAGAATGTTGAAAACACCCACTCCGAAATGACTCAGGGATGGGCCAGCTTCAGCACATCAACTGCCCAGGAAGAAGCGTGGCTCTGTATCTGATACCCCCAGGCAGAAGGGCCAGAGTGGAGCAACAGACACCTGCTCAAAGGCTTCTGAGCCAGTACAGTTCAAGGAAGGCTTAACTCTTATGATCGAAAGGGGGTTTCAAGAAATCTGCCTCCAACTCACAGCAAACTCTGGGGATGGAGTGTGTGAAAAAGTTAGCTGAGGGATGTGTTTGCAAACTCGTTGCTCTATACATTATATAGTAACCAAAATTTTCCAGGTGGGTCATCCAGCCTGAGTACACCCATATTTAAATACACTCCTGCTCATCAGTAGGTACGACCTGATCAGGTGACCTGATCTTCTATTTGGATAACATCAAGACTGGAAAATAAGAATATACTGTCCCACAAGAGACACGTGAATTCATTAAAAAGCAATGCACAGCAGGCAAATTAGATCATCCTCTGAACAGTTCCTCCCTTTTCCCCTGTTTCCTCTCCTCCCTTCTCTTTTTCCTTTTCCTTCTTCGCTTTTCTCCATCTCCTTTTTTTCTTTCCTCCTCTTCCTTCAGCAAACAAGTACTGAACATCTCTTGTGTGGCAAGCACTACCCCAGGTGAGGGGGGGACTCAATGTCTATGAATCGTAGTCCCTGTCCTCAGAGAAATTAACATGGAAGTAGATCAATGACAATTGCGTTATGATACGGTAAGCACTTTGGCTGCCAGTAGCTGAGAGGAGAAAGAGGAATTTTTATGGAGAAGTTGACATGTGTGCTGGTTCTTGAAAGATGAGTAGGAGTTAGGCAAGCAGAAAAAAAGGGGGAAGAGGAGGGGTGGAGGTGGGGGAAAGGATATTCCAGGGAGAGACTACAGCATGATGCTTTCTGGGTCTGTGTACACGTGTGCTTACTATGACCTGTCACAGCACCGCTGCAGAACAAACATGATTGATCTAATCGTGAGTCAGACCTACTGTGTTCAATTACGCTTTGCCTCTTGCTGGTCCTAGGACCTCGGGCAAGCTGACCCATCTCTCCGAGCCTTTGTTGTCTCATCTTCCCAGTGGATGTGCACCAGCTCATGGGTAGCGTGAAGTTCGGATGCAGTCGTGTCCGGGTTGCAGTAACACAGTGCCGGATTACAGTAAGCACACGGTGGGTGGCACGTAGGAGGTGGGGTGCTGGGTGACATAAGGATGTAAGGGTCATTTGTAAACTCTGAAATAATATCAGAATGTAATGGGAGTGGCATTTGGATTGTTTGCTCCCCAGAAGGCTTGTCTGGCTGCAGTCTCCTCAGTAAATATTTAAAAGTGGTTGCTTGGTATCCAGACTCTGAGACGGGAAGTCTCCGAGGAAATGCTGGGGAGCACAGGGCAGAGGCCTCGCTGTGCACTATCTCAAGAGCGCTACTGTTTGAGCTGACATGGAATCAGGAGGGGGGCTGGGGAGACTAGAAAGAGGGCCAGGATTAGAACTAGGCGATGGCCTGGTCTCATTAAACAGGAGCAAAAGGAAGGCCGTGCTGGGGAGAGGCTCAGACATGCCTGTATTCTCCTCAGCATTTAGCAATGACCATCCCCATGCTAGTTACTGGTACTTGAGTTAACATTGGCCGTTTGGGCTAAACTTGCCTTGTATAGAGTTGGGGATGCTGAGGTTCATTTCGGGAGAGAGACTTCTTTCTGATCACATAGGTAACCCCCCTGTTCCAAGATATCTACCCTTGAATCTGGCGTGATGCTATTTCTCTCCCTATGGTTTCTAAGTCTCTGTTTTCCCATCTGAAAGATGGTAATAATAGTATCTATCTCTTGTGGGTTGTTCTAAGGATATGGATCAAAAGTGCTTAGCAGGATGCTGGCATGTGGTGAGGGCTCAGCGTTATTTTTATTACTTCCTTCCCTCCTGACCTGATTCCTGCTGAGTGTTGAATGAGCGCCTGACATGGTGCCTTGTGTGGCAACTTTAAAATAGCTGATTACATAATTCTCTCCTAAATCAGAAATGATTTTGTACTTGTAGAGAAGTAGTAACAGGAGCTAAGAGTTTAAGAGAAATTTATGGGAGAAACACTTCAAATTGAGAATGACAGCTGAATATAACGCGCTTGCTAAGGGACAGGCGCTGGTCCAAGCAATTTATGTATAGTCACTCAGGCCTCACAACAACCCTATGAAGTAGGTATTACCTCCTATTTTGCAGATGAGGAAATCAGAGCACAGAGAGGTTAATTAATTGCCTGAGGTCACGCAGCTAGTAAGTAATAGAATTCAAACCTACACAGTCTGGATACAGAAACTCTACTATTGACTTCTCATCAAGCATTTTTTTGTTCCTGTCAGAATTATTTATTTAAAAAATTTTAACGATAGAAAGCTCATTTCAACTATTAGAATGCTGTTTTTTTAGTAGAAACACCAGTCGAGACCTGTGACTTGTCTGCTGACCAGGGAAGCTGAGGACCACTTGCATGACCATGGGATCAATAAATGTTCTTGATGATGAGAAAATAGGAAGTGAAATGAAAAATGAAGGCCAGTTATCACTATTTGCAAGGCAAAAGGGACAGCCTCTCTCAGGGCAAAGTGTGTGTGCAGAAGAGGCGTTATTGTCAAACTCTGCTCCCAGTATTCCTTCTGAGTCAAATAGAATCATATTTTCTGCTTCTTTTCTGTAAACTGGGACTAATACCTGCTGTACCCAGCAGAATCTCAGGAAGATATTAAGACAATGTGATTCACTGCAGCATCATTCACAATAGCCAAGATATGGAAACAACATATGTGTCTGTCAATGGATGAATATATAAAGAGGATGTGGTAGAAAGAAAGAAAAAAAGAAAGGAAGGAAGGAAGGAAGGAAGGGAGAAAAGGAATATTATATATAAAGGAATATTACTCAGCCACGAGAAAGAAGGAAATCCTGTTATTTGTGACAACGTGGATGGACCTTGAGGACATTCTGCTAGGTGAAATAAGTCAGAGAAAGACAAATACTGTATGATATCACTTATATGTGGAATCTAAAAAAGCTGAACTCATAGAGACAGAGACTAGGATGGTGGTTCCCAGGGACTGGGGGAAAGGGGGAGAGGTTGGCCAGAGGGTGCGAACTTGCAGTTATAAGATGAATACTTTCTGGTGATCTAATGTACGGCATAGTGATGATAGTTAAATAATACAGAAACTATATATATATAAACGGTATTATATATATATATATATATATATAATATATATAAATGGTATTATATACAAATATATATAATATATATATATATATAAACGGTAAATAAACGGTATTATATGCTTGAAAGTTGCTAAGAAAGCACCTTAAATGTTCTCACCACAAAAAAGAAATGGTAACTAAGTGCCATGGTGCAGGTGTTAGCTAATGCTATGCTGGTAATCATTTTGCAATATATAAGTGTATCAAATCGACACATTGTACACCTTAAACTTACGTAATGTTATACGTCGATCGTATTTCAATAAAGCAGGGGAAAAAAAGACAACGAGAGTACTGGGCAGAGAGATCTCATAATGGTGATCAGAGCTGGCCAGGGAGGGATTGGCTTTTCTGAACTTCTCCAGCAGGCTCTCAGGACTCTTCCTCCTTATCTCCCCATCTCATCCCAAATCTTCCAGTTCCCCCTTTCCTAAAGCATCTTGCCCTTAGCTCACAGGGATCATCGTTCGGGGACCATGGTGTGCCAGGGAGTTGCATTTTAGTGGAGGCATTTTGAAGACTGAAAAGGCATGAGGCCAGCAGGATGGCCAGTTTCTGATGTTTGCTCCTTTTGGGTGACTGCTTTCCAACCTAATAAACTGTCCAACATTTTCACAGGTAAAAGGTCACTTCTCGGGCTTCCCTGGTGGCGCAGTGGTTGAGAGTCCGCCTGCCGATGCAGGGGACACGGGTTCGCGCCCCAGTCCGGGAGGATCCCACATGCCGCAGAGCGGCTGGGCCCGTGAGCCATGGCCGCTGGGCCTGCGTGTCCGGAGCCTGTGCTCTGAAACGGGAGAGGCCACAACAGTGAGAGGCCCGCGTACCGCAAAAAAAAAAAAAAAAAAAAAAAGGGTCACTTCTCCCTACCTGACAGAATCTATGCAAAATGACTGCCGGTTTGTCTTATTAGCAAGAGGCCTATCAGTGTGAGGAAGGGGAGGCAGAGGACAGATGCTTTGATGGATTCCTCACTGTGCTACCTGAGTCCTCAGAGGGCCAAAGAAGCTTGGGGACTGACAACACGGAGCCTCGTGCCCGTCCATTTTTTAAACACCTGGTTGCCCACCATTGATTCTAGGGGCAACAGTGGAGAATGGATCTACCTAAGGAAATTTGCTGAAGCCTCATCTCCTCTCTGAAACTGTTCCTGCCCCTCTTGGAGAGAGTCGAGGATTTTCTGCCAGTGGTGGGCTGGCACTAAGGTGAACAGCTGTCTGACTGCCGAAGGTTGGGGATTTCCCCGGAAATCCTGGATTTTCAGTGCTAACACTGGGCCCATTCCAGGGAAACCGGGCTAGTTGGTCACCCTGGCTGGGACTGACTTTGCAAGTTTGCCACAGCCAATTGTGAGCATACACAAATGCCCGAGTCACATCCTGGGCCTATTAGATCAGAATCATTAAGATATAGGTATATACTAGGTATAGGAATTTTTAAAACTCTCCAGATAATTCTAACGTGCAACCAAGGTTGAGAACCATTGGTCTGATAAAAATTAGGAACTTTCCCATTGACATCCCAGTGAATGAGAAAGACAACTTAAAAAATATATACACTGAGGGCTGTACAAGTAAGAAATCCTAGACTTTATCCAAGGAGCAAAAGATAAAGGGAAGAGGTTTATCATAGATTCTTAGGGTAGAAATTCAACCAAGCATTTTTCAAAGTGAGTGACATGGAACACTGAAGGTATTAAAGCCCATTAGATTCCAACTGAGAAAGGAGTTCCTTTTAATGGATAAAGAAGATGTGGCACATATATACAATGGAATGTTAGCCATGAAAAGAAACGAAATTGAGTTATTTGTAGTGAGGTGGATGGACCTAGAGTCTGTCATACCAGCGTGAAGTAAGTCAGAAAGAGAAAAACAAATACCGTATGCTAACACATATATATGGAATCTAAAAAAAAAAAAAAAAAAGATGGTTCTGAAGAACCTAGGGGCAGAACAGGAATAAAGATGCAGATGTAGAGAATAGACTTGAGGACACGGGGAGGGGGAAGGGTAAGCTGGGACGAAGTGAGAGAGAGGCATGGACATATATACACTACCAAACGTAAAATAGATAGTTATCGGGAAGCAGCCACATAGCACAGGGAGATCAGCTCGGTGCTTTGTGACCACCTAGAGGGGTGGGATAGGGAGGGTGGGAGGGAGAGGCAAGAGGGAGGGGATATGGGGATATATATATATATATGTATAGCTGATTCACTCTGTTATAAAGCAGAAACTAACACACCATTGTAAAGCAATTATACTCCAATAAAGATGTTAAAAAAATAAAATAAAATAAAATTCTCTCTAGAATCTTCTGAGTAGTTAGTCTTTGCCAGGTAATAGTATGTCTTTCATACTCCTCCAATCTAGGGGTTGATAAACTGTAGGCTGGGGCCAAATCCAGCCCATCACCTGTTTTTGTAAGTAAAGTTTTATTGGAACATAGCCAACCCACTCATATACATTTGGTCAGTGGTTGCTTCCACACTACAGTGGCAGAATTGAGTAGCTGCAACAAAGGTTGTATGGTCCAGAAAGCCTCAAATAGTTACTTGGCAAACACCTTCTCTATTTCATGCAAAAGGTCTTTTTTTTTTTTTTTTTTTTTTTTGCGGTACGCGGGCCTCTCACTGTTGTGGCCTCTCCCGTTGTGGAGCACAGGTTCCGGACGCGCAGGCCCAACGGCCATGGCTCACGGGCCCAGCCGCTCCGAGGCATGTGGGGTCCTCCCGGACCGGGGCATGAACCCGTGTCCCCTGCATCGGCAGGTGGACTCTCAACCACTGCGCCACCAGGGAAGCCCGCAAAAGGTCTTTTTATCAGAAAACAGGTGACAGGATCTGAGCCTTTGGCTGGCAATAGTATTTAGTTCGAATGTAATACACTCACTTTCTGTATTAACATCAACTGATATTGGTTTTCCATTTATGGTACTAATACAAAGTTTCTTTTTAAGATAAATTTGTGTCAAAAAGATGAGTGGATTTAAAGAAAATAGTTACTAGAATTATTAGTACAACATGTGGCACATGTATCTGGCAACGTTCAAGAGGTCACACTTATGTCTGAAGTCTGGGAAACATTATTCAATGTATCCAATTCCCTCATTTTACAGATAAACTGAGGCTTGGTGGTTAAGTCATCTGCCCAGGGTCACTTACTTGCTTATGGTAAAAACTGGACTCCTCTCTCTCCGGACAATGTTCTTTCACCTCTAACTGGTCCCTCATTTGTACTTTGAAACCAGTTAGCACGAATGCAAAGCATTGCACTGTTTAAAGTCAATGAACTGAATTCAGCCGGAAAATATCCTGGTGACGTTTCCACAGATACGTTTAGTAGACACTGATGGGCAATTTGAAACACAATAGAGGGGTCATTCACATCTTTAAACATGAATCTTGGGTAATTAGTGGCATATTGTTTAATTAAGTTGATTGCTTCTTGGGTGTGGTTTCCTTGAAACAATAAATTTGATTAAAAGTCTTGTTTTTTTTTGGTTTTAAATCAAAATCTACGTAAGTGCTTGTCAGAGCAAAAAGTTAATGGTCACCGTGGTCTCACTGATAACAAAGCTGATTCCGCCGTTCTTAGATCCTATTCTCACTTGGCTCAGTTTTTGAAGTCTGCTAGCCAAGGGTGTAGACAAGATAGCTAGGAAAGTGTGTTAGGAAACCTTTGAAGGGTGATGAGAACACAGGGAGCGCTTCGCTGCTGTTTATTCACCCTTTCAGAGATGCAGTTATAAAGTGACAGGTATGACTATTAGTAGTTTGGCCATCATTCTAACTGGGTACAAATATTTGCATCATTCGTCAAATAAGGCTGAAAATAGAAAAAACATCCCCTTGGATCAGATCTCAATATGATATATCCTTACATATGCTGTGTGTTCTGAAAACTAAGTGAAACTTTTTAGATTAAAAAAGTGATTGTTCTCCTAAACTTGGGGTTATTTTTATGTTGGCATTTTAAGAACACCTTTTAATGAAGATTGGTATAGTTAGGTCATTTTCCAGAAAGACAAGCTTCCTTAGGCTATGCTGTCTGGGTTATACATGTCAATGTGATATTTACCATCAAAGGTGACTATGGGGTTGAGACCTGACCTTAAGGACATGTGAACTTAAGACTCTTCAAGGTGGTGGGTACCACTGTTTCCAACGTTACTGGCAGTACACTCAGAAACGCAAACAATGTGATGGGCCTACCACGCCCTGAGCTCTGGTAGAGGAAGATTTATTGGGGCAGCCCTTTTGGGGGCTACACCCAGAGAAGAGGTGAGCAAATGGACTCCTGATTATTTCACTCATGATTATGTCTTTCCAGATGAGCACTGTTCATCTAGGCAGGAAAACCAGTAGCTTAGCAGCCTTGTTACTGGGCATTTCTGCAGGGAGGCCCTTTGCATTCTCGCCATCAGAACTTAACTTATGAGCTAACAGCCTTTTGGGGGAAAACCACCACCTCTCAGCTGCCATTGTCATCACAGGAGTGGCAGCCCCAGTTGGCTCATTCTTGGGGGCCCTTCAGTACTGTGTTGGTCTGGACCACTCAGAGTTTCTTCTAGAGGCAGAATAACATGCATTGTCTTGAAACCAGATTTTGTGTCCTGGGGAAAATGTCTGCTTTGAGGTTGTCCACTGATGGTTTGGGGCGTTAGAGACCTCTGAAGAGGGTTACACCTCTAGATATCCAATGACTGCTGTACCGCCTCAACAAAAGTTGAGGGAAAGGTGGTGATGGGGAGGTGACGACTGTTTCTCAACTGTGAAAGGAACCATGTCTTCAAGAGTTATGAAAAATGAAGCACTTTTTTCTCATTGGAAAAGAATTATCCATTTCCTTCTTCTATTGCCAAAGCCTGTTTTTTTTTTTTTCTTTTCTTTTCTTTTCTTTTTTGCCAATTCAGTGAGGGTATGAACTTGGGATTCATCGCTTACAGGAAAAAAGGAAGCTAGTGTACTCTGGCATCCTCCAGAGTCAATGATAACTGGGCAGATGGAATTGAAAAGTGAAAATATTGGGGGCTGAGCTGAGCCGTTACAGCATGGAATAGTGCTGTGTAGTAGGGCATAACCAACAGTATGTGAACAAGTTCAGATTTGCTGAAAAGGAAACAAGGTGAAAGAGCTAAATTTGCTTTGAGCAAGTTTTTGTCTCCTCCAGAATCAAAACAATGAATGTTATTCTTCCCCCTGGTAAGAGAGTTGCAATATGCATTGGATCCAAACTTATTAATTATTTCTTTAAAATTCTTCTTAGCATTTTTATCTTCCTTTTCATTCCCACCACAATCCAAACCTCCATCACTGAAAGGGTGAATTATTTTACTGCCTTCCCATCTGATCTTCAAATCTTCATTCCCTTTCTATTTCAGTCCATCCAATAGTAGTCACAGTCGTTGAAGTAGTAGTAGTAATATTAATAAAAACAATAGTTATAAGAAAGCAAGACTGATAAAGCAATGTTGCCCATCCCTAACGATAGGTAAGGTCAACTTTGGCCACAGTGATATTCAAAGACGTAGGCACATACCTCAGCCAATCAGAATTTTCCCTGGCATTGTATGTATAGAAGCTTAGAGAAAACTCTTTTCCTTGGGGTAGTTAATCAGGAGTTATGTGAGGCCATGGAACTCTCTTTGGTGCCTGAACTATCTGTGGCCAGGCCTCCCTTTCATCAACTCCTTTTGCCTCCCCCATCATTGAAAAGAAAAAGTTCATTTTCAATAGGAGAAAATAAGGCTAGGACATGGAAAGAAAAAGAGTGTGTGTGAGAGAGAGAAAGAGAATGAAAGAACACTAGCTGACAAGTTGATTTCCCCAGCCCTGGAGAGGAATCAGGATCCATCACTATCCTCTTCACCTTTGCCAGTGATTGGTCTAGGATGGGCTTTTGACCGATTCTGGCCAATGAGATAGAAAGGGATGTCTGCCTGGGCGTTCCCAAAAGATTTTCCTCACTGATAGGGGACTGGTACAGGAGGAGAAAGACATTTTTTTTCTCCATCCCCTTCCTTCCTTCTTGTGACCCTATCATGTGAGATTACTAACTTGAATGCACACATGGCCATTGTCTTGCATCCAGGAGGGGAGATGTTGCCAGTACCTCAAGGGGGGCAGAATGGAAAGGCAGACGTAGCCTGAGTCCTTAACGACGTGACTGAACTGCTGAACCAGCCCTAGAGTCCCCTCCTTCCAGACTTCCTGTTAGGGTTAATCATCAAAGCGCTTTGTTATTTAAGCCACTGTGAGTCCCATAGTCTGTGAACAAATACATACTAACTTAAAGACAAAACAAACAGACAAAAAACCAGAATTTATACACACAAATTCCCTCAGTCCCAGACTTCTCTCTTGAGTTCCAGATCCAGCTACCTGCTAGGCATTAAACCCAGGTGGAACACAGAAATCTCAGACTCAACAGATCCCCAAACCAAACTCATCCTCTCACCTTGCAAACTTTGCCTCATCCCCCGGGTGCATCGCCATCATCCACTTGCGTGCACAAGCCAGTTACCTTGGAGTCCCGCTGTAGTCTTTCTTGTCCCTCACCTCCCACATCCTGTCAGTCATCAAGTTATGTCGATTTGACCCTCCAATCTATCCTCATCTCTCCAATCCCATCGTCACTGTTTTAGTTGGGGGCAGGGGTTCATCATCTTTCTCGACTTTCAAGTGCTTTACTTGCCTTTGGTCATGTTTCTCTCCAGACCTTTCTCCACCAGCTTCCAGCATAGTCCATCCAAAGGGCAGTGCTTCCCTTGTCATTCCCTTGTCTGAGATCGATTAGGGCTTCTCTACTGCCTGAGGTAGTGGTTCTCAAAGCGTGGTGCCTAGACCGGCAGCATCAGCATCACCAGGGAACTTGCCAGAAATACAGATTCTCAGGCCCCACCATAGAGTGTCTACTGAATCAGACGCTCTGCTGATGGGGCCCAGCTCTCTGTTTAAACAAGCCTTCCAAAGGAATCTGTTGGGCAAAGTTTAAAAACCACTACTAGCTTAAGGCAATAAAGCGCAATTTCCTTGGTGTAATGGGTTGAATAATGTCCCCCCAATTCATGTCTACTCAGAACCTCAGAATGTGACCTTATTTGGAAATAGAGCCTTTGCAGATGTAATTAGTTAAGGATCTCAAGATGAGCTCAGGACTTCCCTGGTGGCACAGTGGTTAAGAATCCACGTGCCAATGAAGAGGTCACGGGTTCGAGCCCTGGTCCAGGAAGATCTCACATGCCGCAGAGCAACTAAGCCCATGCACCACAACTACTGAGCCTCCGAGCCACAACTATTGAGCCCACGTGCCACAACTACTGAAGCCCGCGTGCCTAGAGCCTGTGCTCTGCAACAAGAGAAGCCACTGCAATGAGAAGCCCATGCACTGCAACGAAGAGTAGCCCCCGCTAGAGGCAACTAGAGAGAGCCCACGCACAGCAACAAAGACCCAACGCAGCCAAAGATAAATAAATAAATAAGGAAGAAACACCAAACCTCTGTAGGTGGTTTAAAGAAAAAGAAATATGAGCTCATTCTGGACTTAGGGAGGGTCCTAATTCCAATGACTGGTGTCCTTAGAAGAAGAGGAGAAAGCATAGAGACACAGAGGGAAGAAGGCCCTGTGAAGATGGAGGCAGAAATTAGGGTTATCCTGCCCGGAGCCAAGGAGTGCAGTGCCCCAGGGCCACCAGAGTCTGAAAGAGGCAAGAAAGCATTCTTCCCTAGAGCCTTCGGAGGGAGTGTGGCCTTGCTAACATGCTGATTTCCAAGTCCCTAGACTCTAGAACTTTGAGAGACTAAATTTCCATTGTTTGAAGCCCCCCAATTTGTGGTAGTTTGCACAGCAGCCCTAGGAAACCAATACACATTGCATGGCATGCAAGGGACGTCGGGTCTCAACCCTGTGCTCCTGTCTAGTCTTGTCTCCTGTCTCTGTCCCTGCTCATTGATCTTTCTATCAAAAATATGTATGGAACGCCTGTTATGTGTCAAGCCCCAGAGCTACGGCAGTGAGTAAGACACAGCGTCTGCCCTCAGAAGCTCACAGCCTGCGGGACAGGGTAGCAGCTGCCCAGGCAATTGCTGTAGGATGTGCTGAGTGCTTTGGCAGGGCTAGAGCTCAACTCACCAGCAGCACCAGCCTTCCTGGACCTCTCTGTGCTCCTGCATTACAAGGAATGCCTTTCTCCACTCTAGAAACCCTATTCTACTCTCACTTCTCCCACAGGGCATCATTCCCTCCTCTGTCCAACTTTTGAACCTTGTTACGATGGACACGTTTCTGTGAGTGTGTCCACCACACGTCATTATAATTATTTATTTGTGTGCCTCCTGACCGGACTGTGAGCTATGTTGAGGGCATGGACTGTGGTCGTTTATCTTATTCCTCTTTTTATCTCCAGAGCCTCAAACAGTACCTGGATTCTGGTAGTTTCTCTAAAAGAATATGTCGAGCTGGCTGAGAGGATGGAGAGTGGCCCCCTGCCTTTCTGCCGCCAGCTCACTGTGCAGCTCTAAGATGGGAGGCAGGAGAGTGTGCGGCCTGGTCTGGGGTGGAGGAAGGAGCAGAAAGGGGTAGTTCTCTGGGTTGCATTTGGTGTAAGAAGCCCAGGAGGAGGGCATGGGGCTAAGAAGGCTTGAAATGCCATGGTCAGGGCGTGTGGGCAGGCTGAGGGGTGGGGATGGTTTATGCTCAGAGCAAGGGCACAGCTCTAGTGAGGCCCATGAGAGGCTTTTGCTTCAACACTGGTTCTCAAACACTAACGAACATCAGAATCTCCTGGAGGGCTTTTTCAGCAGCAATTGCTGGGCACTTCCCCCAGAGTTTCTGATTCAGTAGGTCTGGGGGTGGGGAGCTGATCATTTGCATTCCTAACAAAAGCCTAGGCGATACTAATGATGCTGGCCTGGGGGCCATATCTGGGACTATTGCACTGAGGAATACCTGATAGTAGACCCATGCTTCTACATTAGGACCACAGCTTTCAGAACTGCGCACAGTCTAGCAAGCACTTGAAAAATGTCTGTTATTATCATCATCTTCATCTTTTCAAAAGGCCCCTTTAAACCCACAGGGATGCCCATCATTGCTGGGCCTTTGGATTCATGTTGCCGAGCTGTAGAGCAGAGTTGCCCAGGTGTGCTGGGATACGCTGGAATCCATCCCCTGCACGAAGTGACCCTGGGTTCCTATAACTTTAGAGTTCTTGGGTCAAGTGTTCAGTTTGCATGTTCTTCCTTCTGTCAGTGGTTTTGTCCTTGCCAGCCTTTCCCCCCCACCTCTTTAAAAGGACTGCTTTTAATCTATTATAGCCAAGAAATCTCCACAGCCCAGATTGTGTAATTGTGCCAAAAATGTAGCTAGACTTTAAGTGGGTGAGTTGTCATTAAATAGAGAAGATATGAGGGGTGGGATAGGGAGGGTGGGAGGGAGGGAGACGCCAGAGGAAAGAGATATGGGGATATAAGTATATGTATAACTGAGTCACTTTGTTATAAAGCAGAAACTAACACACCATTGTAAAGCAATTATACTCCAATAAAGATGTAAAAAAAAAAATAGAGAAGGTATGCTTTAGTGCATGTCATGTTTTCACATCAGAGACCATTTTTGTTTCCTCTTATGGATAGTGGTAATTGAAGGACTAACTTTCTGGGACAAAAGGTTTCCTGATAGGAGACATATTACTGCACGGTCTAGGCTGGTTTCTGCTTGGGGTTCACTGCGATTCTTTGAGTTTGAGGATCACAGTTGAATGTACACTCTTGGTTGAAGCCGTGCTTACTTTTGTCTCAAATTCCCAAACACATTCTCACCTGTCTCTAGAGCCTCCCTTCTCTTCTCAGGAATCTGGACCTGGTCCCCACCTGTCATATAGCTCCCAGGTGTTCCCGATCCACCTTCATCTGAGCTGGCTGGTTTGGAACCCCTGCTACAAGTCCCAAACTAGTCTCCATTTCAGACAATATCTGTGTTGGCTAAATATTAGCACAAGTGAGTCATAAACGTGACACGTTGACAAACACTGTGGCAGATCGCTGAGCTGATGTTCTAACATTTACAAGTTTGTTTTCATTTACCAACACTCAGAATGACACTTCGTTCATCAGCGGTGTGCTGAGCTAGTCTTGTCAGGATCGTGGTGTGCAGTTCACTGTTTCTCAAACTCTGTGCTCATTAGCATCACCTGGGGAGCATTTAGAAATCCCAACACCCGGGCCAACCACCAGACTAATTAATTCAGACTCTCTGGGGGTGGGACTCGGGCATCCGTGATTTTTAGAACTCCCCAGGTGACTCCAACACCCAGCTAAGTTTAAGAACTTGTTCCCCAGTCCATTGCTTCTCAGACTTTAACGTGCATGGGAATCACTTGAGGATCTCGTTAAAACGTAGATTCTGATTCAGTAGGTCTGAGTGGGCCTGAGATTCTGCATTTCTAAAAGCACCCAGGCCATGTGGATGTTGCTGCTAGCCCAGGGTCCATACTATGAGTAACAAGGCAGCAGTCCTTTCTAGCGCCTGTTCATTAGTCTGGAAAAAAATGTCCAGAAATCAACAGTCCTCTTGAGTTTGTGATTATTTCCACATTTACCCATGGCACCCCTAGATCTTGCTCCCTGTCTATGACTTTGCCACCTATAGCCACACTCTTATGGCAAAGTCATCTCACTCTTTGTGTCAATATTCTATTTTCCTCTAGATGGTGATTCTCTTGAAAACAATTCACACAGTAGAATAGAAGAGTCATCTGGCTGAACCTAAGCTTTTTCCTGTAGATCTATTTTTCTGTCTCTGCACAGAGCTCACTGAGCACAGGGACATGGCCTCCAGGCTGAGCAAGCTCTGAACACTGTGTTTCAGCAAATGATAATATCCAAATATCCGTTATTACTGCTCCAAATAGGTTAGGCACAAACACCATGTCTTGAGTTCAAAAAATGATGGCAAAAGGATTGGAGGAAAACACAAAGCGAAAAAAAAGTAATTTTTAAGTTTTCAGAATTGGCTAGGATTCCATATCAGAGTACCTTGGAAAATGTAACTTCCTGGCCAACATTCTATTGGCTTTAGAGCAATATTTGTCAAACAGTTATCTGCGGACTCTGGTTTGTGGACATATTTTTGGGAATTCAACCTTCCTAATAGACTTTTTATATAGTGTCTTTAGTGCTGATAATAACTAATATATAAAAACAAATATAAAGCATACTGGATCATCAGGATGATCAGGGGCTAGCACATGATTTCAATGCCTGCATTTGTGTTTCTATGTAAAAAGCATGCCAAATAGCCATACTTTAATTGTTACAAACTCATGGTAAAAGAACAGAGAACAGAGGGGGGTTTAATATAAAAAGCCTGCATTTTAGCCAAGAGAAGGCCCAATTGTTTTACAGGGAGTCTTACAAACAAAAGTTTCTCAGTAGTTTGGATAGAGAAACGTGACAGGAGAACTAAGAAGTCACACACTGCATCATATTTTAGACATGCCACAACTCAGAAAAACCACATTATAGCAATCTGCGCCATTTTTACATTTAATCTCAGCAAAATAACATTATCTATTACACTAAATCAATAACATACTTTTGCACATCATGGACTTGAATTTTACTAGCATTTAGTTTGCAAATTTGTTTTGGTGTGTAGTTGCTTTAAAATTATAAGCGTCGTAGTTTTAAGTTTGTACCTCTTCAAGTCATTGTCTAATGCAGTAATTTGTCCTTTAAAAAGGTTTCGCATTTACTCATCTAGAAACACAGTCTTAGAACATATTCATTCTTTATGCACGTTAAATTCCACTAATATTTTCTACAACGTCACAGGGGCATAGTGTAGGATCATGTACTCTGTTCCAGGACACCATTAAGCGGACACTGTTGGGAAGAGAAGCTGAGTTCCTAAATTACATTTTTACCTTAGCTGCAAATATTATAACAAACATTTTCTAGGGAAAAATTTCCCTGCTTGGAAGTAATGCCTGATGGTGACATTTTCAGACCAGAGGATTGTGGACGGTCCAGTATAACAAGTCACTGGTGAGTAATATGGGCCCATGAGAAAGCCTGGTCATACCTATGATTTGGAGGGAAAATAAACTGCTTACAGGATGATGGAACTCTGGCTCTCCACTCCCTGATGGGTGGCTGAGAGGCTGCACGGCTGCCGAGGGTTGGGCCTGCCCAACCTGTTGACTGCCTTCTGACAAGGAGTAAGATTGACTCTGGAGATTCAAAAAAGAAATACATAAAATGCTAGACCACTCACACAAGCCAGCTGCCGCTTTCAAGGGGTGACTTTCAGAGGGTGAAAACATCCTCTTAAGCTGCTAAACCAGGAGCCAATGATTTCTCCTGAGGTCCTCTGCATGGTTCACAAGTATTTTATTTTATTTATTAAAAAAATTTTTTTTTCTTTTGTCTGCGCTGCACGGCTTGTGGGATCTTAGTTCCCTGACCAGGGATCAAACCCATGACCCCAGCACTGGAAGCTTGGAGTCCAAACCACTGGACCACCAGGGAGCCCAGGCAGGATCAGAAGTATTTTATTTTATTATTTAAAAATTTTTTTCCAGGTTCAAAAGTATTTTAAAAGTAGGTTTCAGTTTCTCTGAAAGATAATCTAAATGGAAGCTTCGTAACCTTGGCTAGTATGAAAATGCTACTTACAGATGATTTTAAAAATAATGCCTCTTTGAAGAAAACGCTTGTAGATTTGCCACCATCTGAGCACAAGTTTGATTTAGAGCAAAGGAGAAAATCTTATTAACAGAGTTCTAGTTTACAGAAGAGTTTGGAGTTTTATTCTCTTCGCTCCTAGTGTACACACAATAAATCCATCTTCCTGTGGGAAGCCACATTAGGTGCAGCAAAACCTTATTAAAATTCTTATTGCCATAGCTTTAAGTATACCTTTTTCACTGTAAAAAAAAAAAAAAAAAATCAAGATTTAACTCTGACCTGCCTTGTGCATAGTTAGCTCCAAATGGTAGTATTTTTGTCAGTTTTTAGCCATTAATAGTTTATAGACATGCTATTCACATGAGCCTAGACATTTTAGAAGAAAAGTAAAATATTAAATCCATTCCGTGAATATTTGCAAATATCTGGTCATTTGGTGCTGTTTAGAAAAAATACTGGGATATTTTCGCCTTTCAATCCAAGTTGTATAGGTTTGTGAGAGTACTTGTATCTTTACCTACTGATATTTGCAACATGAGCCTGTATTCCCAAAACACCGATGGGCACAGTCTATGAAACTTTGTGCAGCTTTGCTGCAAACTAACATCTTTAGTCATATATTCCTTAAATACTATTTTAACTACTTGCTCTCTGCAAGGCACTGTTTACCACCTTGTTTTAAATACTTCTCTTTCACGCCTCCAAAGAGATTTCTGACTAATGGAGAAAAAAATATATTCCAAATGCATTTTGAAAGCATGGTTTGCTGTTGTGAAAACGAACAATTAGGAGTGATCACAATGATAAAGTATAAAAGTATCAATCATGATTTCATAGTTTAAATTTCTCCACATGCTAACCAAAATTTAGAACTTGGTTTGATTCCCGAAAGCAATAAATACTTACACTGCGATTGCCCATTTTCTTTTTTTCAGAGATAGTTGTTCTGTATTTCATTAAGAGGTCAGCTCTCCTACCGGCCAAGTTTATAATGGCTTTCCCAGGGCATAATATATCTTGAGTTTAATAAGTAACCGTTGGCATTGCATTTGAACACATTGCTGGGGATGGGTAGGGAGTGGCAGTAGCTACAAATGATCTTAACCTGCCCATGCTGCCTTGGTTGGCCATCTTTTAAAACTAAAATATTTATTAATAAATCGAGTGTTGG
Source organism: Mesoplodon mirus (assembly GCF_964341445.2). NCBI lineage: Eukaryota > Metazoa > Chordata > Mammalia > Artiodactyla > Ziphiidae > Mesoplodon > Mesoplodon mirus. The sequence continues at coordinate 15,375,974 of NC_138992.1, read as the reverse complement.
CTTTTCAAGTTGAATATCTTATTCACAACTAAAGGGCTAAACCTTTCTCACTCCTGGATTATTGAAAGAGTTACTCTTTTTTATTTTAGGTGTTCATTTAACATTTTATACCTTTAGGAGCTTCCCTGGTGGTCCAGTGGTTAAGACTCCGTACTCCCAAAGCAGGGGATATGGGTTCGATCCCTGGTCGGGGGGCTAAGATCCCGCAAGCCGCATGGTGTGGCCAAAAAAAAAAAAAAAAAAAAGTGTACGTTTTCACTAAGATTTTATGCCTTGGAGTGATAAAAGCATTAACCAAACAAGACTGAAAAATCGTCTTATTTTACTAACATCACCCTTATTATTACAAAGGATCTTTTTGAAGGCTACATGGAGTTATGCTAACATCATTTTTATAATTTAGCTAGTTTCTAAATTTAAAAAGTAATATGTGCAGATGGTACATTTTTCCCCCTAATAATATGAAGAGGTACCGTGAAAAGTAAGCTTACTGACCACTCAGTCCCTGCCCTCTGAGGTTTGAGCCCTTCCAGAAATGGTATGCATACACAGCCGTGTTTATCTGTCTGTTTATCTGCCTAGCTATCTTTGGTATGCTTTCTTTCAACAAATGGGTTGGTACATTGCCTTCTGTTCCATGCCTTCTGGGCTTCATATACTAAATAGATACAAGACATTGGCACATTTCTTTTTCAGTGACCGCATGTTCGTCTACCATGGGTATGAACCAAAGCTTATTTAATCAGTCCACTATTCAAGGTCATTTAGGTTATTTTGGTCTTTTGAATGACTATCTTCATTTACGCATCTTTGCATATGTGTACATGTTTATCTGTAGAATAAAATCTAAAAATGCAGTAGCTGGCCAAAGTGTATGTGCTTTAAAATTCTGAGAGATGTTGCCAAGTTGTCCCATACACAGACATAAAAATGCTGAACGACTTTCAAAGGCCAGCTGACCCACGAGGCTGTCTTTCAAAAGACAAAGTGTATGGGCTTCCCTGGTGGCGCAGTGGTTGAGAGTCTGCCTGCCGATGCAGGGGACACGGGTTCGTGCCCCGGTCCGGGAAGATCCCACATGCCGCGGAGCGGCTGGGCCTGTGAGCCATGGCTGCTGAGCCTGTGCGTCTGGAGCCTGTGCTCCGCAACGGGAGAGGCCACAACGGTGAGAGGCCCGCGTACCGCCAAAAAAAAAAAAAAAAAAAAAAAAGACAAAGTGTATACCTTCCTACAGTAATATGCCAGTGCTCCTTTCTCTACATAATGACCAACACTGAAGATTTTCAAACTTTTTCATTTCTACCAATTTCAAAGATAAAAAATGGTTATCTCGGGCTTCCCTGGTGGCGCAGTGGTTGAGAGTCCGCCTGCCGATGCAGGGGACACGGGTTCGTGCCCCTATCCCGGAAGATCCCACGTGCCGCGCAGCGGCTGGGCCCGCGAGCCATGGCCGCGGAGCCTGTGTGTCCGGAGCCTGTGCTCCACAACGGGAGAGGCCACAGCAGTGAGAGGCCCGCGTACAGCAAAAAAAAAAAAAAAAAAAAAAAAAAAATGGTTATCTCACTGTTTAATTTACATTCCTTTCCTTTGATATTCTTAAAATTATATATCCCGATCCTTAAAAGCTATTTGCATGAATTCTACTGTGGTCTGCTTGTTTATGTCCTTTATTTTTGAGTTATTAGTTTTTTCATTATATACTTGTCACAATATATATAATAAAATCCAGGCCTTTGTCAAGCATAACAGTTATAATTCCCCAATTTATCTTTTGTCTCTGTTGATGTTTTCATTGCATATATGTGTGTGAAGAAAGTGTTAGATATACTTAAATACATAAAAACTATCTTTTCTTCTTTCACTTGCTTAGAAAAAGTCTCTGCATTAAGATGATTAAGACTTCTTGTACATTTTCTTCAATTTTTTTTAACGACTTCATTTTTTAAGGTTTACATCTTTGATTCATTTGGAATTGATTTTGATGTAGAATAAGGAAGAAATAGATTCAGCTTTAGTTTTAACATCCTAGATGTTATTAATCTTTCCTCTTTCCTCTTCTGGTCTAAGATGCCATCCTTATTTTATGCTACCTTCCCATGTAACATAGTATGAAAATTCTTATAGGTTTATTAGCTTCTGCTTGTATATTCATTCTTTTGTTCTTTAACCTTTATCTGTTGCATCTCTTGGATGGGCTAATTGCTGGGACTACAACAGTGAACAAAAGGGATATGAATTTTCTCTTTCTGGAATGTACAGCCAAGTGGAGGAGATATACAAAGAACAAATCATTACAAATTGTTGTAGGGCTATGGAGAAGCCAGACAGGATGCTGTGATGGAAGCTAAAGTGTGTGTGCACGAGCACACTTGTGTGCATGAGAGAATGTATAATTTACTTTAAATAGAGATAGAACTCTTCAAGGAGCTAACATTTAGGCTGTGAACCAAGGGATGAGAAGAAGAGCATCATCTGAAAAGAGAAAGTGTTCCAGGTCAGATGTTTTCGTTTGTGCTACACCTCAGAAATAGGACAGGGCTTTGCAAATTACAGGAAATGAAAGATGGCCAAAGAGATTGGAGTCCATTGTGTGCCAGGTGGGATGCTGGTGCTGGAGATGCAGTGGTAAACAAGACACAGCTGTCCTCTGGGCACTGACAGTGGAATGGAGCAGAAGGCAAGAAGATAGAAGTTGACAACGAACGCTTTGACCATTCATGATTACTTTGCCTTTGGTGTCTAGTTTGCGTTCTGTAGTTCACTACCTCCTTTTCCCAGCCCCAGACTTCTCAGGGCCTAGTCTTCCCTGCCCTACCTCCGTGCTGGCTTTGGAATGATCTCTGTGTCACTAACCCCTCCTAGAACCCTTGATCAGTGACAGTTTTCCTCCCTCCCTTCCTCTCCCACCCCAGGGTGTTGAAGCTCAAAGTTCAGGAGGAGCCGGGGCAATTTGACAGTGCCGTGCTCAGCGTGGAGATAAGTTCTGCCCAGTTATGGAACACCGGCAATTCATCAAGAAGAGATATGGTTTATGGCTCCAGGGAGGTGAAAGATAGAAAGCTTAGAGGCCACGGAAGAAGCTGACACACCTTATTTTTCTAGATCACCACCAGTACAGCCACCTCTTGATAATTTAAATGTACCCACAGTCAAGTTTGGATTTGACTGAAACAGAACTATTTCTGGTATCATCTCATCCTTTTCTCCTTCCCCATGGGGGTGTGAGGAGGTGGCTGGGATAATTCCAAGCAACAGCCGCAAGGGGGAATTCCTATGACCCCAGGCCATTACTGGAAGGATGTCATAGCTGGAGGTCCAGAGGGCAGAAAAAGAACTGCCTAGGAAAGAAGAGTGAGCAGACTTGATGGGGGAAAAGAGGGCATAAGAGGGGTGATGGGAGGGGTTTGGGGATTTTATTTTTTTAGTATCTATAAATATTTAGTGATTCTAAATTATTACAGGTGCTACATCTTTCTTTATTAGGCTGGGCCTGTTTATTTACATCTCTTGGATTTTGGTGGTTCTCAGAGTGGTGATGCCAGGCAAAGTTCTAATCTCCTAACTTTATGTGTCTCAATAGCAAGTCAGAAATCAATCCTGCCAGAGAGTCTTTCCTTCTTAGCCCACCAAGGTTAAGTTTCTAACACTTTTTTTTTTTTTTTTTTTTTTTTGCGGTACGCGGGCCTCTCACTGTTGTGGCCTCTCCCGTTGCGGAGCACAGGCTCCGGATGCGCAGGCCCAGCGGCCATGGCTCACGGGCCCAGCTGCTCGCGGCATGTGGGATCTTCCCGGACCGGGGCACGAACCTGTGTCCCCTGCATTGGCAGGCGGACTCTCAACCACTGCGCCACCAGGGAAGCCCTCTATCACTTCTTAAAAATGTTACTTATATATCTGTTATGGGTTAAATTGTATCTCACCCCTACCCCCCAAAAAAAGACACACTGAGGTCCTAACCCTCAGTACCTCTGAATGTGACCTTATTTGGAAATAGGGTCTTTGCAGATGTCACCAAGCTAAGAGGAGGTACTTAGGATGGGCCAGAACCCACTATAACTGGTGTTTTTATAAGAAGAGGAAAATGCCATATGAAGACTCCGTCACGCAGGGGAAGGCCTTGCAATGATAGAGACAGAGATTGGAGTGATTTAGCTGCAAGCCAAGGAACACCAGGGACTGATAGCCACCATCAGATGCCAGGAAGAAGCAGGGCAGGATTCTCCCCTACAGATTTCAGAAGGAGAAGAGGCCTGCCAACATGTTGATTTTGAACTTCTAGCCTCCAGAACCATGAGAGAATACATTTCTGTTGTTTCAAGCTGCTCAGTTTGTGGCATTTTGTCATGGCAGCTCTAGGAAACTAATGCAACATCTCAAAAAACAAACAAAAGAATCTCATCAGTTGCTATGATTCTCAGAGCAAATACATTATGCTGGATAATTTGTATTTAATAAAACGTCCATTTAGAAATACCCTGGTGAAAGCTCATATGTTAAACAAACAAGTATTTCAGATTATATTGTAGCCATACAGTATTCAGAATAACAAAAATACACAGATGCTGATTTTCTAAATAGAACTGTCAAGTTGAACACTTGCCTAATATCTATTTCTGCAGGGAGAATTAATAGTATTTTCTTTATTTAGAGTAATTTAATTAGAACCCAAAAATTATAGTTGATTTTTGGACTGATTTTTTTTTTTTTTTTTGGCTGCATTGGGTCTTCGCTGCTGCGTGAGGGCTTTCTCTAGTTGTGGTAAGCGGGGGCTTCTTTTTGTTGCGGTGTACGGGCTTCTCATTGTGGTGGCTTCTCTTGTGGAGCACGGACTCTAGGCGCGAGGGCTTCAGTAGTTGTGGCTCACGGGCTCTAGAGCACAGGCTCAGTAGTTGTGGCGCACGGGCTTAGTTGCTCCGCGGCATGTGGGATCTTCCCAGACCAGGATTGAACCCGTGTCCCCTGCATTGGCAGGAGGATTCTCAACCACTGCGCCACCAGGGAAGTCCCTGGACTGCTATTTTCTTCCACATAAACAAAAGCAAAAAAGTTAATATTTTGTCATGTTTGTTTATACTTTTTTTCTCTACATTAAATAATAAATGTAGATGCTAATAAATCTTGCTTAAGACAAAAAGACTAAAATCTGCAGGAAATGATTATAGTTTCTGAAAACAACTGTATTTTCATACTCCAAATTTTTTTCAGTAGTAAAAACGCTGAAAGTAACACATTTCATCTTGTAAGCATAAAAGCAAAACTCTCACAGATCAAAATACCTTCTTAACTCACTGATTGGTTAACAAGGGCTTATTGCATATTTGCCACATGTAAGACATCATGCTAAGCTGCAGGGCATGTGAAAAATTTAGGACACAGTTCCCACAGCTAGATGCTTATGTTCTGGTTGGAGGAATAAAGCATCTACATAAGAGGAAACATCTTGATTTAATGTAGCATTTTGTGATAAAAAAAAAAAACCCAAACCAAAAAATAAACCGTAGCTCTGGGAGAGCAAAGACCTGAATTTTAGGCTGGTCTCTGGTACAACTATCAGAGTCACAGTCTCCTGTTCTTGGGTTTCAACTAAGTAAATGTAAGAGTTGGACTTCCTCTCTACATTTACTTCCAGTCCTAAAATACTACGAACAGTTGGATTTAGGAAGGTATGTTGGGACTCTTTTGGTTGCAAGTGACTAAAAATCTGATTAACAATAACTTAAACAAACAAGGAATTTAGTGGCTCGTATAACTGGAAAAAGTAGTTAGCTTCCGGCATAGCTGGATCCAGCTACTCAAACTATATCCCCAGGATCCACTGTCCCTCTCCATTTCTCAGTTCTGCTTTCTCCCCATTTAAAGGGATCCCCCCTCTCACAGGCAAAATGGCTGCCAGCGGATTCATATTTTCATCCTCCCAGTTCCAAAGCTATAGAAAAGAACATGAGAGCTTTTCCTTTCCTGTAAGTTTCACTGTATGTCCTGGTCCGATTCTCTGGCCCAAATTGGGACTCAGCACACATCTGTGAACTGGCCATTGTAGCTGGAGGGAGGTTGTGAGGACTGGGTTTCATGTCACCTCTGGAGCTGAGAGTGGAGCCAACCCCCTCCAAACCACGAGGTTTGAGTGTGGGAGGGGGGGCCTGGTCACCCAGAGAAAACTGGGGTGCTCTTAATAAAAAGAGGGTGAATGGATGGTAGGCTGGCCAAAGCAAGAGATGTCCACTGCAGAAGGGCAAAAGGGAAGGCATAATGGGAGTAAGAGAAGAGAAAGGAAAGGGAAAAAGGAGAAATTGTGAGAATGGGAGGAGGAGGTGGAAATAGTAGCCCAGAGTGTTTTGAAGCCTCTCAGAGGCTGAGAATTGACTGGAGCCACCAAAAGGGGAGCAGAATGCCCTTCCCTTGGAACTTTCTCTTCCGGTACAGCTTTCTGTGCATCCTCTTGGGTTGATCTGCCTGCAGTTGGCCACTGCCGCCGGCACCTTCGACAGCTGCCCAGGTACCCGCACAGCATCCCTCTCCTGATGGCTCCATCCTGTAGACTCTGCCCCTGTGAGCTCTGACTCAGTGCTGACTGGTTGACAGGGCTCCGCTGTCAGGGCTTCTCTGAAGATGAAACACCTTCGGTCTACACTGCAGGATTTCAGAACCCAGCACTGACTCATCAACACATCTGTATCAGTTGCTAAGTGAGGAGCGTAATAGTGCTGTGCTAGGCACCACGGGGCAGAAGAAAGGAAGGTAAAAGACAGAGTGGTTGCCCTCCTGGAACTTAACATTTATCTGCAGAGGATGGAAGCCAAGATATAATTGACGTAGTAAATGACTATCCCAAAGGGCTGAGGAAGACTTGCTGGGGGCATGAACCTTACTCTGGGGGCTGTGACGCAGCAAGAATTTGAAAGGGGTGGGGGAAGGGCATGGGGGGACAGCGCTGGAAGTGGTGAATGCTGTTTGGGGAATGATCAGGAGGCGACCAGGAGTGTGATATGTGGAGAGGACAGGGGGAGGGTTGAGGAGACCTTGGAAAGTTGATGTGGATGAGAATGGCTGCACTGGAATAGTAGCAAACGGAAAACTTTAAACCAAGGTTTCCAACGGGAGTGACTGGGACTTGGTGCCAACCTTTAGCAATAGGGCAACCAAGGAAGGAGCTACTCTAGCAAGGAAACGTGGAAGCCAAGGTTCCAGAAGACCCCCAAAGAGAGGAGTTCAGAGGGCAGTTGGAGGAAGAAGAGCTGGGCCTGTCTGAGAAGACAGGGACGGAGCCAGGTCAGGGAGCCATCCACCCAGGGGGTGTTAGCGTCTTGAGAGGTGCAGAGGCCGAGCACGGAGAAAGGGAATAGAAGGCTGAAGGTGGGGCTCAGAAAGCATATTTGGTGCGTGGTAAAAAGAAAGAGCTCATCAGAGAAGTCAGACGGTTCATCAGAGAAAGTGATAAAAAAGAAACGAGATAAAACAAATGCATATGTAGCATCGTGGGATGCAGGCTGTCTCTTCCAGGTCAGCCCTCACCCCGCTGGATTGTTTTTATTTGTTTCTCTGTTTGCATGTTCTCGCCCTGGAACAGGGCAGCGAATATCTCCTCTTTACCCTTCTGTATCCGGAGCTTGTATGGCACCTGTCACGTGGAAATAACAGCAGCTGACTTACAACATGTATTTGGTGAGTGAGTGAGTGAGAGGAAGGAATTCCTTAGAAAGCTGTCTGTCACAGACCAGATTTTGTTGTGACAAACCTCAAGGGATGGAAAAATTTCTTGAGCAGGAATTTAATTCGTGTAAATATTCCTTTAATAAATGGATGATTTGGCTGGAAATAGGTGTGGTGTGTGTGTGTGTGTCTGTGCATGTTTTTCTCACTTTAAACCAATACAGGTTAGAAAGGCTGGGATTCTCACCTACATACCCACAGATGAAGTATGTGCGTGTGAGTGATTCTGTAATTCTTAAATTGTTTCCCATGACCGTTCTTGTAAGTGTGGAGAATTAGCGCATACTAATCCACTACTTCGTTCATGAATGAAATAGATCATCTATTGAGTATCTACTACATGCCAGTGGCTCTGGGGGTTGGTGGTGACAAGGCCAAGTCCCGGCCCTGGTGGAGTTCACATTCTATTGGAGAAAACATAAAGACTAGACAGTGGCACAAACAACATAGTTACAGATTGTGAAAAGTGTGAGGCTGTGAGGAAAGAAACAGGGTGATATGAGGGTGAACAGTTGGGGAGGCCACCTGTCAGGGGGCAGGAAGGAGAGGCAAGTAGGAGGAAGGGGCTGGGGGATGAGCCCTGAAGAACAGACACAGCTTTTGCAGGACAAAGGGAGGCGATTTCAGGCCAAAAGATGTCTTGAGGTCAAAAGGCTTTGGTGCCTTTGAATAACAGAGGAAAGATGTCTTGTGGCAGCTGGAGGGGAGGGTGGGGAGAGTGGGCTGAGTGCAGAGCAGGGAAAGCAGATCAGACCGAGCAGGGCCTCGAGGGCTGTGGTGAGGGATTTGGAATTTACTCGTAGAGAATTGCAAAATCACTAAAGCATTTTCGAGAAGAGAGCAGTGCAATCCGATTTAGCGTTTAAAAGATAGCCCTTGCTGTGTGTACGTGATGGATCCCAGGGAGTCAGAGCAGAAGAGATAGGTGAAGAGGCTTTTGCAGCTGAGCAGGTGAGCGGTGGAGCTGGCCTGGATGCAAAGGCGGAGTTTAGAGGTGGGCTCGGATTTAGAGGTGGAGCCAAGAGGATTTGCTGATGGATTGGATGTGGGGACAGAGGGCAAAGGAAAATCAAGGATGTCCCTCCCAGATGTGAGGTGAGGAAGGCTGGGGTGGATTGAAGAGATCTCCCAGCAGGGCATCAAGATTTGGGGCTTTGGTCATGTTCAGTTTGAGATGCTTATTAGATACCCAGGTGGCGCCGGCAGACTGGCAATTGGGCATGAATGATGCCTGGGTTAGAGAAAACTTTGGGAATCGTTGGCATATATGAAGTCATAAGCTGGAGGGAGATTAGTAGTATTTTTAATTAATTAATTCAATTTTATTTTATTTTATTTATTTTTGGCTGCGTTGGGTCTTCGTTGCTGTGCGCGGCCTTTCTCTAGTTGGCGGCGAGCCGGGGCTACTCTTCGTTGCGGTGTGCGGGCTTCTCATTGCAGTGGCTTCTCTTGTTGTGGAGCACGGGCTCTAGGCACGTGGGCTTCAGTAGTTGTGGCGCACGGGCTCAGTAGCTGTGGCGCATGGGCTTAGTTGTTCCGCGGCATGTGGGATCTTCCCGGACCAGGGATCAAACCGTGTCCCCTGCATTGGCAGGCGGATTCTTAACCACTGCACCACCAGGGAAGTCCCAGAGGAAGATTATTGATAGAGAGTGTGAGGAGAGAGAAAAGGAGAGAGAAGGAGAGAAATGAGGCCCAGGACTGAGCCTTACCTGTGCCAGTGGTCACCTGCTGGACAGAGAAAGCAGAAGGCAGAGAAGGAGCCGTGAGTATGAGCAGAGGAGAACTGGAAGAATGTGGTGGCTAGAAAGGCAAGATAAGAGAGTGTTTCAAGAAAGAAAGCAGTTAACCATGCTGAGTACCCCTGGGAGTCATATGAAGCGAGCACAAGTATCTAAACTATATTTGACTGTAAACATTAACCTTGCAGGTTTTCAGGAATATACATATCACATGAACAGAAGCAATCTTCTCTCAGATGGTTTTATTTTTTCATTACAAATTAATAATAAACTTTAATTACTTTAATGTTTTGCATTAGTAAATATAATTTCATTTGTGTAAAGAGGGCTGATTAAAATCAGAGTTGGCCTGATTGCAGTGAGTTAGAGCACGTGGCAGTGTACAACAAGGTCACACAGGACACGTGGGTCTCCTTGGTCACCTCGGCCACAAGATGCTCCACACCATCCCGTGTCTCTGTAATTATCTGATGACCATACCCAAGTTCCCTCCTCTTTATGTGCTTCCATTCTTATAATTCTAAAGCCAAGAGGGTTAGGCCAAGTACCTTGTAAATTTCCTTCTGTTTTAAGATGACTTTGATTCTACGATTCCACCTAGGTCCATTTATGGAGACCTTTCTTATTAAAGTGTATTAGCACCAATGAAAGACTTTTTTCGTCGTTGTTCCAAAAATTTGCCCAAGGCTAACATTGCCTGTGTCGATGTGCAAAAGAATATTTTTATTTCTGACTTTCATTTCATGATTCTGGGCAAAGCAGTGTCAGTAGCAAGATGCAAAATCCCCACTTTCAAACTCCTGTTACTTTTATGGCATCTTAAAGCCTGACTCATGTTATAAATTAAATTTTACTTTTTAAGGGTACACTGTGACTACGATGCCTGAGATAAGGGTTCCAAGCCTTTTGAACTCCCCCATATTTTGGCTCTATATTACTGGCTGACTTCAAGGCCTGAACTTTCTATAAAGAAGGTACATGTTGAAAGTTATTTGTTCTGAGGCCCTTTGCTTTCCCAGGGACCACAGCCTGTGTGGGCTCCTCTTAGCAGTCTGATTAAGCTTTATTTGATGAACTACACATGGCAAAAGGTAGACTAAGTCATGCAGTTCCATAAAAATCTTTTTTTTTCAGCCTGCATTTCAGATCTCATGAATATTCCCAAACTATCTTTAAAGAAAGGCTGTAGCAAATTGTAATATAAGTCATGCACAGTGATAACAGATAAGTAATTGATACAACAGAAAGTTAAAAAATCACCCTCTGACCAGTATGCCATTCAAAGTGTAGTTGCCAAAAGGGTGAAGTGGTGAACTTTATGTGTCACTTTTTAACAGATAACTAGGTTTCTTTATCTTTCCTGATCGTCAAGACTACTTTTAGAGATAGGATTCTTAAAGTAATAAGTGGAATCAAGCATTACTAAGAGTTTAATTCATAATTTAGATACAGTGACTTATTTTATTTTCATAATTTATGTTTTAAAATCCACCTTTTAATCCCACTCGTATATTTATTAGCCCCTGGAGAGAGAAAATTGAAAATTTTGCAGTTTACTTTTGGGGTACATGTTAAATGGCTAGAAAACATGAAGCCTTTTAAAGTATCAGTGAATGAAGAGATCTAGCCAGGTGCTATGTAGCCAGACATCTAGTAAATAGCTGAGAAAACAAACAAACACACAAAGAATAATTATGTGCTAAGTGGATGCACAAAATGAAACGTGAAAAGAATTGCAAAAGGTACTTTTTACCCCCTAATAAATACAAAAATTCCATATGGGTGAGGACTCCTTTTCTATGTAAAAATGCTCCTTTGTTGTTGGTTCTGTGTCATCAGGGGAATTCTGGGGGTGGAGAGAAACTCTACTGGGGGCAAGTGTTTAAAACTAATTAGTACAATAGAGACCATTAAAAGGAACATTTTTATTTGGTTGAAAAAATACACAAAAACCTTCTTGTAGAAAAGTCAACTGCATTGTATAAGCGTGTGAACATCACTCAACATCTACAAGAGTAAAACCCCAGGTGCCTAATGGTAGATATTATATACACTGCAGATTTTTTAAATTTGGTGGCATTTTATCCAGAGCCACCGCCCAAGGTAAGATTGTCCTGTGGGACCTGAAGAGAATCTAGATGCCTGAGAGGCCAGAGGCGGTAGGAGAGGCAGTGGGGGAGGTATAGGAATGGAGAGCAAGGCCAGAAGCCCATGCACCTTGGATTGCTAGGTGCGCTGGTTAATTCTGTGTCAAGTTGACTGGGGAAAGGGATGCCCAGATAGCTGGTAAAACATTATTTCTGGGTGTGTCTGTGAGGGTGTTTTAGGAAGAGATCAGTATTTGGTTCAGTAGACTGAGTAGAGAAGATCCGATCTCACCAATGTGGGCAGGCATCATCCAATCCTCCGGAGGCCCTAATAGAACAAAAAAGGTGAAGGAAGAACCAACTCCTGCTCTCCTCCATCTCCTCCGGCCCTGGGATTTCGGCGCTCCTGGTTCTCAGGCCTTTGGACTCAGACTGAATTATACCACGGGCTTTCCCGCTTCTCCTGCTTGCAGATGGCAGATTGTGGGACATCTTGGCCTCCATAACTGTGTGAACCAAGTCCTATAATAAATCTCCTCTTATATATAACTATCTATATATCCTATTGATTCTGTTTCTCTGGAGAACCCTGACTTATACAACAAGGCCCGTTAAAGCTGCGGTATTGGGAATTCCCTGGCAGCCCACGGGTTAGGACTCCGAGCTTTCACTGCTGAGGGCCCGGGTTTGATCCCTGGTCAGGGCACCAGGATCCCATAAGCCGCACAGCCAAAAAAGATGGATTTTTGTATTTCAACATGGTTATCACCCACCTATGGGTTTCATTCCACTTGACAACCTCTAGATGTTTTACGGATACCTGCCGACCTAAACCAAACTCACCTCCCTCCCTCCTGTGTGCTGGGCAATATGTAAATGCTAAAGACGTAAGTGATAAGGATGCTGTTGGTTCATTGATCGTGTAATTGTTGAAAAAAGCACACACACATCATTTCATATGATGGGGAAGTGCCACGGGCGAGGCAGGCCCACTGTTAGGTCTGTGTGCACGTGGCCACTCATTCTGGTGTGGGGACGTCGCCAACCCTCGGCTCACGTTTTGACCAGTGGGAGACTGAAGGCAGGAAGGAGCTAAAATATGGATCCCTCACCCCTCCTATCACCCACGTAACTGCTTTGAGGTACAGCAGTTTCATACTGGGTCTGAGAGGTATCACACAGGACTTAGCAACCAACTGTGTTTTCTTGAGAAGTGGTGGCCTGCTTAGGAACGTAGTGTCTTATATTTGTTATTTGTCCTTTCCCAACTCCAGTCATTTCCCCCTTACTCTTGCTGCCCTGGGATTATACCCCCTGATAAACTGTTAAGAGGTAAGCTTTGTCTAGCTGTTTTCTAGAGAATTGGTACAAAGACATTGTTTTTTAAAAATGTTTGGAACATTATCCTTGTTCCTATTTTGGGGTACCTAACCTAAGGTGGATGAGTGGGGGAGGAAGAAGTGGGAGGGGAAACCAGGAGAGGCTTCCAGGAGGAGGTGAGCCTTGAATAGGGTCTAGAAGGAAAAGGAGTCAGGCAAAATGGGGCTGATAAAGGAAGATGAAACCACATGAACAAAATACAGACATGGAACTGTGTTGTATTCAGGGAATAAGGCTTCTGCGTGGAAGACTAGTAGAAAATATGGAAGTCTTGGGCTTCGCTGGTGGCGCAGTGGTTGAGAGTCCGCCTGCCAATGCAGGGGACACGGGTTCGTGTCCCGGTCCGGGAGGATCCCACATGCTGCGGAGCAGCTGGGCCCGTGAGCCATGGCCGCTGAGCCTGCGCGTCCGGAGCCTGTGCTCCGCAACGCGAGAGGCCACAGCAGTGAGAGGCCCGCCTACCGCAAAAAAAAAAAAAAAAAGAAGAAGAAAATATGGAAGTCTTGAAGTCTTACTAATATTACAGTTATTATTACTGCTTAATAATATTAATAAGTAATAAGTGATACTACTACTTAATAATATTATTATTACTAATGATGTTTTTACTTAATATTATCAGCTACTTGAAGCCTTACAAATATTACAGGGGTATAGAGAGGCTGCTTTAACTTCTCTCTTCATTAACCCTTCCACTGAAGGCGAGATAAGAAGTGAGAGGATTTAGGAATACCCCGGCATTTGCATATAGGTGGCCTGAGGACAGAAGCTGGCTCACAGGCACGTGCCCATCAATGATGCCCTACACGGTGAGTGTTTATTTGTGTGTTTGAATTGGTTGCCCATCAAGTCCACATAAAATTCAGAGTTCCTGTTTCTCTCAAAAAATCAGACCTGGTAGTACAGGGCTTCTGTCTCCACAGGAAAACCAATGGCTGGAACCGAGCAGTAGATGCCCACGTTAGAAGTGGATACGAGAGCTCAAGACTGCACCGTCCCCGCTACCCCCTGACCTGGCTCGCGTTGCTCATTTACTTGCCTTGGTCCCTCTAGCATTTGAGTTTGCAGTTCTGGGAATTCACTCAATACTGGGTAATCTTGGGTCAGCGAGAGAATCTCTGCCACCTCAGCCTCACAGGGCTGCATGCCACTATAGCCACCGAAGCTCATCTTGCTGAGACTGAGAAGATTGACACATGCCTGCTTCTTTTGGTCAGCAGCTCCTGATTCACACTCCGGCCCGAGCACGTCTGGTTGGTGAGGCTGAGGTCACGTGCTCGTGCCTCGGCTGCAAAGGCAGCTGGGAAAGAGAATATTGGCGTTTATAACTTCTTTGATGGGAGGTGGACTCTGCCTCCAGCAAGATAAATCTGTGCTGTGATAGCATGGCATTATTTTATGTGCATTAGGAAGATACAGTTAAGGTATCAAACCTGCAAAGGACAGGAAAAGTTTATGAAGAGTGTGAAGTGTGACAATTTAAAGAAAAATCTTAAGTAAATAGTAGTTTAGATGATACTGGAAATAATAAAATTACTATTCAAATGACTGAATTTTTGGAAGTTAGTCTAGATAAATGAAAATCTTTACATTTCTCTTTATGTCAAGTAATGATGATGATGATAAAATTAACACCAACAATACAAAATTTTACATTTATTTAGTATTGTGGGCAAGACCGTGTTCTAAGAATGTTACATTTGTTTATTTAGTTAAACATCACATCAACTTTATGAGATAGTTACTATTATTTCCCCATTTTACAGCTAAGGACCTAAGGCCCAAAGGCGTTAAACGAGAGTTCACTCAATAAATAGTCAAGTGAGGATTTGAATTCATGCCACTACTTTCTACCTGACAACTGCATATATTAGGGTGGATATAGATTCCTGTACAATGATTGCACCAAAAATCTGCAGAACCGATTTAGGATTTGGAGTCAGAAATGTGGCGGTGAATGCTTTTCGAGTACTCATTTTCGTGCCAAGGAGAGTTCTCAGCCTCGGCACTACTGATATTTTGAGCAGGTAATTCTTTTTTGTGTGTATGTGTGGGACTATCCTATGCATTTTAGGGCAGCCTTTCTGGCTTCTACCCACTGGATGCCAGTATATCTTCTCCAGTTGTGACAACCAAACATGTCTCCAGACATTGTCAAATGTCCCCTGGAGATAACATTGCCCCCAGTTGAGAACTCCTGGCCTAGAGAATTCTGAAGTCTCTCAGTGAGAAGCCCTGAAATAATTACCAGCAAGATTAACTGATATGACTAAGCAGCTCTGGTATGCTTTCCTAGGTAGTCTTCCACAGTATCATGTCATTATTTGTTAACAGCAGGCGTGTCTCATTTCTCATATCAGAAATAAATACATAGTACCAGCTTGTACCAGCTATTGATTTTTAATGCAATATGTGGTGAATCTTTAACTTTGTGGTTTACTTATAAAATGAACAACCAGCTTCTCATTTTTCTAGAATCCAGTGGCTGTACACTTGGCAAGAAATGACAGGTGACCTCAGTCTCTTTAGATTTTTAAGCCAGTACATGTTTCTTTCCCTGACTTGGTGTTTGATCACATCAAGAATTTTTTTTCTTTTTTTTTTTTGCGGGTGGTGTTCTATGTAAAAATAGGACAGATTATAAATTATGTCCATTCTCTATATTTGAATATGGTTGTTAGGATTTTCAATACAATGATCAATATTATGTTCATGATGTATTAATACATCATAAAACATTGAAGAGCTATGAAAGGACAAATCATCTCTCAGGTAGGGCTTTCTGGTCATTAAATCATTAAATTTTACTAGACACCAGAGTCTAGCAAGAGCATCACATAATCCTTTTTATTTTAGTGTGCCCCGGCCTTCATGGCATCTCCCATACCATTCTTTGCCAGCCAGAACCTTCCCTCCAATCCCTTCAGATCTATCTGAGCATTAAAGCCCAACAAAAAAGTCACCTCCTTCACGATTGCTTCCAGAAGTCATAATCAGAAGAACCACTTCTTTCCACTGGCCCCACTTATCATCTTGTACCCATCCTTGTAGTCCTCTTTATACTGCATCGAATTAAGTGAGGGACTAGCCCTCCAGTTCAGTCTTGCTCCTTATCTTTTCTGTGCAGAAAATGAGTCTTAGCTCCGATTAAAGCTGGCAGTTGTTTTGGGGTTGAGGATGTTCATACATGACCATTCACACTGACAAATAATATTATAGCTGCTTTATTTTTGAAGGTGGATCAGTTTGTCCTCACACTCTCACCCCACAGGGTAGTGTGTGTGCAGGGGTTGGGGCCTTAAATCTACCATTTAAGACACTCTTCTTTAAAAAAAATTAAAGTAGAGTTGATTTATAATAGTGTTAATTTCAGGTATACATTACTCTTAATTTGGTCTCTTCCTGTTTAAATACAGCCATCTCATTGGGGCAATGGTTTCTACTCAGCTATGCTCCACCTTGAAGATTTCATCTTTCTCCCCTGTTTCTCCTCAAGATATGCCAGTGGGAACTAAAATAAACTAATTCAGAAAACTGTTTCTCAACAAAGCCTGGCTTTCAAGACTACTGTCTTAGACTCAGAAATCCTATTTTTTTATTTCAAAAGATGAACCTTGACTTTGTCTTTCTCTGTAATAATCCTTATCTGCTCAAAGGCAAGTGGATGATACTGGCTTTTTAATTAATTTTTCCTGACTTTTGCTTTCCTGGGCTTACCTTTTACCAGGTACATGATTCAGTTGGCTTTTAATATCCTTTAAAAAGAAAGAAAGAAAGAAAGAAAGGGAGAGAGAGAGAGAGAGAGAGAGAGGAAGGAAGGAAGGAAGGAAGAAAAGAAAGAAAGAAATTGCTGTGCATTAAGGCTATACAAATTCTAAAAAGATATGGTCACTAATGACATTGAATTCAATCTTTGCAAATTCTAAAAGAAAGAGAATTTACTTCCGTAAAGTGAGAGAACAAATGCTTACATAGACCTGGGCCAAGAAAGTGCCAATTTCCATTTTCCTGGAATCAGTTGTAATGGGAGCCAAGAAAATATCCTGTCTGTCACTGAGATCTCGTTTACAGAGGTCATGAAACAGTCCTATTATACTTCACTTAATCCTTGATCACAGATTATACTAGTAGACAAACTCGTATTTCTTATTGGACTGTTAGATTACCTGTTGCTAAAGGTGCAAAGTTTGAGTGACACAATGTAGAAGGAAACAAAAAATATTTCATTTCAGCCAAGTTCTAAGCCACTGTGACAATACACCCAAATAAGCTAAAAAGATCTGAGATGGACCCATACCATATGTGTACCGCAAACTCAGATAATTTCCATATTAGTCCAATAGCGTGTAATTCTTCATTTATCTCATGGCTCTCCCAACGGTTACCAAGGGGTAGAGAAATTACTTCCTCGGTCTACACCAGTGTTGAATAGATGCCTGCTTATTTCTCGTACAGAAAAGTCTAGATTGGGGGGATTATTCTGAATATGAAAAAAGTTATATTATAGTTGGCCATGGACTTATTGAGCTGTAGAGTTAGAATGGACAGTAGAAGTCATCTTTGTTAATCTCCTCATTTTACAAATCCATTTCAACAAGTGCTCATTGAGTACCTGAGGCCCAAAGAGGCCTGAGAAGTGGTTGCCAACACTGTGCTTTGAGTCACCTGGGAATATTTTAAAAACATGCATTACCTGGGCTCCAACTGAAGAATTCTGATAGAATTGCTCTGGTGTGAGGTTTGGATGTTGGTAAGTTTAAAAAACTTCTCAGGTGATTCTCATGCTCCTAGAACTACCCTCTCCCCCCAGTAAAATAAATGGCATTAAAATTTTTATTCTGTATCTTATCCACTTACTTAAATTAACTGATTTGATGAGGTAAAGGGGGAGAAATGAGAGAAACTCTCCAGATGCCTCCTCACTTCTCTGGGCTTTCATAACCTTGTCCCTTTTACCTCTATAGTTATTTTTCCAGCTAGTCCAACCTCTTTTTAAAAAATTAAGTTGCATACCTACTGTAGAATTCACAAATCCTATTCACTCAAAATGTGATTTTACTCCCCATCATGGATATTGTGAAAATATTTTCAGTTAAGGATAAACCATGCCTTGTAGCTGACTGACTTATCCTGTCTACCAGAGCTACCAAGGAGCACAAAACTCGAGGCTCAGTGGTGACCTTGAGAAGGTACAAACCTCAGCTGGACCACTGCTCAGCCGTCCTGACTCCGTCCGTTTCCAAGGAAGTATTTGGTGCTATCAGATACTGGAGACAAATTAGAGAAAGAAGGACTCGGAGGCTTGAGAGAATGGTGTGGATAAAAGTCAATAGTCAGAAATGAGGAAGGGTAGAGCTTAGGTTGTAGGTATAGAAATGTTATGTGAGATCAGCCCCTAGTGGGCACTGTAACGATTACAATTGTTCAGCCTTTGTGTTGAGGTGACGTGGCTTGCCATTGGAACAGTATTCACTGCCACGTCAGACCACAAATGTTCTAAACACAGACTGACTTCAGATGGCAGAAATATAACATTGTCTTTATTATATAAATATATCATATTCATATTTCCCAGGCTATATGGCAAAGAATCTCTCAGCTTCTCTCTACAACAGATAGCTCTTAAGTTGTTTTCTATCACTTGTAGAAGAAAATCCTAGAAACTCCCTAATGTAGAGGACAATGGTCCCATATGATCGTGCTTCATCTCACCTCTCCATTCTCACCTCCTGATTCTTCAGTGTTCCATTCACAGTGTCAGGCTGAGAAGGTTTTCAGGTGGAGAAGGAGGAAAAGCATTCCAGACAGGGGTATTCTGCATGCAAAGACCCAAAGGGATTAAGGAGTATGGCACGTTTAGGGAATTCTAAATGTCTTGGTATTTCTGAAGTCTATAAAGTGAGTGAGAATGGACGGCTGGGCCTTCCAGTCTAGCGTCCATTTCCTTCAGTTTGGACAGAGACAAGGTTAGAGAGGTATTTCTCTACCCTGAGATAAAGTACAAGTGAGATGGGGTTTGCAACTGACAACTTCTTAACAGAGGTAAGGGTGGTGGAGAACGTGGCTCTGAGAAAGCCCACGTCCTGTCTAATCCAGGTAGCCTGTCCTCAGCTCCACTGACTGGTGTGGGGAAGGGTGTCCAATGCTGTGGGATTTCCCACATTTTCAAGAAGATCCCCAAATCTGGATTTTTAGGAGAATTCTGCTCCCTATGCAACATCTGTTCATCCATTCGATACTATGTGCTGTTCTAAGGCTGAGGACAAGGCTGAGAACAAAGCAGACAGAAGTTCCTACATTTGGGGTGTTTCACGTCTGATAGGGGAGACAAATAATTTAAAAACTAAGTAAATTATTAAATACATTAGATGGTAATAAATCTTATAAAGAAAAGTAATGTAGGGGAGGTGGCTGAGAAGGACTGGAGATGTGTTACAGTTTTAAATAACGTGGTTGGGGAAGGCTGAACCAAGAAGGTGACATGGAAGAGCTCGGGTGTCACATAACTGATTCACTCATTCAGTACATTCAATGGGATTTATTGAGTGCTTACTATGTGTGAGGCATGATTCTAGGTACTGGGGATAGACTGGTGATGAGACAAAGTTCTTTCTTCCATGGAGATTGTATTTTTGCTGGGGAGACAGATAATAAACAAGAAATCAAGCAGGATAATGTCCATTAGTGATTCTTTTCAACAAAGGAAATAAACCAAGATAATGTGTTGCAGAGTGGTGGGGGAGAAGTGGCTGGGTCGGACAGAGAATTTGGCGAAGGCCACTCTAAGTGACAATGGGTGGAGTGAAGGAAGCCTGCTGTGCAAAGGTCTGGGGAAAGGCATTCAAAGCCAAGGGAACAGCAAGGGCAAAAGCCGTGAGGTGGTAACAAGCTAGGTCATGGTGCTGAGCGTCAGGGGTGATGCCTTGGTTCGTGGAACAGAGCAAAGCACGTGCAGGAGGTAAAACCATGGCCAAGGTCAGGCCCAGGCAAAACTGTGAAACAGAAAATGTTCGCAGTGACTTCCTCTTTCTTCCCTCTAGACACCCCTTCCTCCTCTACAGGTCCTCCCTTGGCCTCATTTAATCCCCAAGCTCTTTCTCTTTCAAACTTCCTCTCAGAAAAAGATGTGATAGCTTGTACATACTAAAAAACGATAAGGCTCAAAAGCTATTATTCCTAAGGGTATTTATACTTCAACTACAATGGTTTAATTATGAAATTTGATTTAATGATGAAATTATGAATTTGATCAGCTGTTTGGGTGTTGGAGTATTTGATGGTTGTGGGAGTATATTCATTTCCTATGGATGCGGTAACAGATTACCGCAAATTTAGTGGCCTAAAACAACACAAATTTATTATCTTAGAGTTCTGGAGATCAGAAGTCCAAAATGAGTTGTCAGGGTTATGATCTTTTTGGAAGCTTTGGGGGAGAATCTGTTTTCCTTTTCCAGATCCAAGAAGCTGCCTATGTTCTTTGCCCTGGGGCCCTGTGTCACTTCAACCTCTGCTTCCGTTGTCCCGTCTCCGTCTCTGACTGACGTTCCTGCCTCCCTCTCCTAAGGACCCTGTGATTACATTGAGCCCACTCGGATAATCCAGGATATACCCCCATCTCAAGATCCTTCACTTACACCAGCAAAGCCCCTTCTGCCATATCAGGCAACATATTCTCAGGCTCCAGGGAGTGAGATGGGGACATCTTTGGGGGCTATTCTATCTACCACAGGGAGTGATACTCTGGAGTCTGTGAAATTAGTCCACCAGATAGCGCCCTACTTCCGGGTTGTTTCTGCTCCTTATTTTTGCTGGAATTGTGGGAATGAAATGGTTCTGTAGTCTTTCTGATAGGGCAGCTGCTCAAGACAACTGAGTAATTTTCCTTAGTCCACGTTGGTAAAGCCGGATAAGATGGAATGTCGTTGCACTTGTGTTTCTGAACACACTGTTTACTCATAAGGTTAATTTGAATGGTAGCTTCTGGAATCGGGTTTCTAACACTCTGCAGTTTCTGACCTCTCTGGAATTTGAATAGCAAAGGTCTACGGAAGCAGAAATAGTAGGGGGTCTGAGTCAAGGACCTAAAAGAATGGACATCATCGTTTACCAGAAAGGCTCCATGATGTAATGAATGCTATGTGTGGAGCCCAAGGAGTTGTTTTTGCTTCCTGGTGTTTTGTTTTGTTTTTTTTAATGTATTTATTTTTATATTTATTTTTGGCTGTGTTGGGTCTTTGTTTCTGTGCGAGGGCTTTCTCTAGTTGCGGAGAGCAGGGGACCACTCTTCATCGTGGTGCGCGGGCCTGTCACTGTCGCGGCAGAGCGCAGGCTCCGGACGCGCAGGCTCAGCGGCCATGCCTCACGAGCCCAGTTGCTCCGCAGCATGTGGGATCTTCCCAGACCAGGGCTCGAACCCGTGTCCCCTACATCGGCAGGCAGATCATCAACCACTGCGCCACCAGGGAAGCCCTGCTTCCTGGTGTTTGAGGGAGCAGTCCTGTTCCTGAACTTCCCAGCACAGGGGTCTTTGAGCCCTATGGATTAACCTATGGTCTCTCTGAACTGCTTTGTTTCCCGTCTCTCAAAGACTGGCGCCTTGGGGGAAATGAGGCAGATCGCCAAACTCTGTCATCAGTTCCTACTTAGAAGAGCTTGTTGTTTGGATTTTTCCCATACATAGCTTTGACCCATTACCATTTCCTCCTTCAAATTTCTTTCTCAGCTACTTGCTGCATTCGGATCTTTTCTATACTAATCTTTCCTATTCTACTTACTGAGTTAGATTCTTTTCTTTTGATGGTCAAGTTTCCAAAGGTCCGTGTCTTACTGATTTAGCAGGTGTAAGTTCACTTCCACCATCCCCTGTCTACTTCTGTAGTTTTTGATGTGTCTTACACTATAGTCAATATTTGTTGATAAACAAAAAAGATGAATTTAGCAGGTGCTCATGTTTGCTATAATTCCCTGAACAATGGTTTACAAAGATTTAAAAATTATGTTGACTTTAATTTTCATTGTTACATTGCATTAAATCAAAGTTAGACTTTGGAAGAATATGAGTTCTTCTACACTTAATTATTCAAAAAATATTTTTGAGAGGGATTTATGTTGTTGACTTTAAATGAACATTATCTGAATTGGAACAGCAGGCAGAACAGTTCAGTGAGAGCCTGAATCAAGGAATTGAAAGGATGGCTCTGGCAGGAGAGAGTCTTAGGCTCCAGTTTGGCGCTTTCTCTACCACCTGTGTGATCTTATGAGTAAGTCAGGCAGCCCTGCCAAGCCTCAGTTTCCTCCTCTGTTAAACTGGGATTTTAAGAGTGGAATTCTTTCATAAGGGTGTGAGAAATAACCTGTTGTAAGTCAAGGGCTTAATACATAGCAGGCAGGCAATCAATACTTGTTGAATAAACATCTCATGGTCAGAGTTCTTTTAATTTTAGTTATGATGTCGAGGGTCTGTAGACATAGGATTCAAAGCATTTAGTTATGGGCTCTTATAGTTGGATAACACGAGTCCAATATATCTATGCAAGGGCAGCGTGGGTCATATTTGTTTCAACCCATCAGAAATAATAAGGTATCTGCCATGCGTCAGGCTGCTGCTGAGCTGTGCCCTAGGTGTCATAAAAAGTTCTAAGTATACATCTGTCAGGTGTGGAATAAAATATTTAAAACCATTGTTTTCTTTTTAAACATTTATTTATTTTCCTTGTTTTTTTTAGCTGCGTCGGGTCGTATTTGCGGTACACGGGATCTTCGTTGAGGTGTGCGGGATCTTTTGTCGCGGCGCTCGGGCTTCTCTCTAGTTGTGGAGTGCGGCTTTATCTTTCTAGTTGTGGCGCGAGGGCTCCAGGGCGCATGGGCTCTCTCGTTTAGGAGTGCGAGCTCAGCAGTTGTGGTGCGGGGGCTTGGTTGCCCCCGACCAGGGATCGTCCCCTGCATTGGAAGGCGGATTCTTTACCGCTGGACCACCAGGGAAGGCCCTTAAAACCATGGTTTAAAACTGAAACAGATACTGTGGTTGCTTGCCAGTAACAAGGGTCATGGGTTTGCTAAGCCAGTGTAACCAATTCTGGAAGAAAGTGTTCTTAAAGACCTTCTCACTAGAACTGAAATTAAGAGGGTCTGAATTTCTGCCTTTAAAAAGTGACTCCGGAGCCATCTGTAAGGAGCAGGGCAGTAACAGGCTGCATGCAAGAATCTTACCTCCTAGATTCCTTCTGGACCTCCCCCAGGTCAGCACCGGCTGTTTACCATTTCAACTCCCTGAATCCCTACTTTTTTTTTTTTTTTTTTTTTTTCCGGTACGCGGGCCTCTCACTGTTGTGGCCTCTCCCGTTGCGGAGCACAGGCTCCGGACGGACGTGCAGGCTCAGCGGCCATGGCTCACGGGCCCAGCCGCTCCGTGGCATGTGGGATCCTCCCGGACCGGGACACGAACCCGTGTCCCCTGCATCGGCAGGCGGACTCTCAACCACTGCACCACCAGGGAAGCCCAGAATCCCTACATTTTAAGAATTTGGACCTTTGTGGGAATTCTCTGGCCGTCCAATGGTTAGGACTCTGCGCTTGCACTGTGGAGGGCCGGGGGGTTCAATCCCTGGTGGGGGAACTAAGATCCCGCCAGCCGGGTCGCAACAAAACAAGAATGTGGAGCTCTGAAGGAGAGCCCAACTGTTCCTCTTTCAGAAGATGTAGCAGCTACCAGGAGGGGATGAAGGGTCGCTAGACCTTTACTCCACTCCCACAGCTTGCAGGGGGTGGGCAGTAAGGCTGGTCCCGGGCTCCGCCCCCCGGCGGGCGGAAGTGACGCACGCCCGAAGCCATTTCCGGCGGGCCGAAACTAGGAAGAAACTTGGAGCCGCCGAGGCGTCCGGACCCGTGTGTCTGCTGCTCCCGTTCCCCGTGGCCCGGGCCGCACCGAGCTGTCGGGAGCCCAGGCCATGGGGCAGCCCGGGCCGTCCGCAGTGTGAAACGTGGGGCCTCCCGTGGGCTCCTCGGACGGGCTACGGGTGGGCAGGCGGGAGGCGTCGTTCCAGCTGCGGTCCTGGCCGCCGCCGCCCTCCCGGGCTCCCGGCATCATGAACATAGACGTGGAGTTCCACATCCGGCACAACTACCCCTGGAGCAAGCTGCCGGCCAACGTGAGGCAGGTATGGAACCTGGGGCCGGCGTCCCGCCCCGCCGTCACCTGCTTGCCAAGCCCGCGGGGCCGGGGCTGGCGCCTCTGGGCTGACTCCCGGCCTTCCCCTGTCCAGCGTCTTGAGATAACCTACCCGCAGCCCGCGGGTGAGGAGGGGACGGTCCTGGGGCTACAGGGGCAGGATGGGGCCGTTTCGAAATGGGATGGTATGGTGTCCAGTGGACTCGCTTGGCGCCTTCGCACGCAGACTCCGTTCAACCGGGCACTGGGCTAGGCACCTTCGAAACATTTAAAACACGGCTCTTGACCTCCAGAACTGCGGGATGGTGGGAAAGGGACGAGAAACAAATGAATCCGTTACAGGCTGATAGCAGCTCACACGAACCTGCATGATAGTATATGCGAGAGCGCAGGGGAAGGTGTCAGAAACCGTCCAGGGAGTGTCAGGACGTTGTGTAGGGGAGGCATTTAAATTGGGCCTTAAAGGACGAATAAGAGAGAGTGAAGAGGGATTCAAGATTTTCCAGCGAGAGGGAAAGTCATTTTAAGAAGCTTGGACGAGTGAAAGCGTGCTTTAAGAGTAGTGAGCGACCTCCTCCATCACCAGAATCCGGAGGTGTAGATCTATTGGTGTGTTTGGCGGTGGGGCTTGGTGAGTGCGTGGGGAGTGGTAGCGGTCAGGGCCGGATTTTGAAGGACTTTCGGACTTTGTTTTGTTGGACTTCGGTCTGTCAACAAGATGAGTTTATTAGAGATGTTGCAACAAGAGAGCGACAGGAGGTTTTTGTCGGAGAGGTAGTTCTCAAATGCTTGAGTGTTATTTTTACTCAATTGTTTTACAGATATTTATTGAACACCTACTATGTGCTATGCCTTGTTTGAGGTGCGGGTCATTTGCAACAGTCAACACGGGAAAGCCCTTTCTTCATGGAGCTTACGTTTTAGTAAAGAGAGACAGTTAACAAACAAATGAATAGATACATAATATGGCGGGCGGTGGTAAAGATTATGAAGAAGTGATATGTGCTGTATAGAAGGCACTGTTTCTCTCTGGTCATAGATGGACCTTCAAGTTCCCGCCATGTTGCTTGGTTGAGAGTGAAATTCTGTTTTCCATTGGTGCCGGACACCGGCATATTTGGAAAGTTTGGGTTGTTGGTGGTGATGGTATAAGGATTATGACTTTGCCTCCTCTCCCAGCCTGGGGTCTTAGTTCCAGGAAATGAATAATTTAACGTTCTGGCGGTGCATCGTGTGGCAGAGAAAACGCTTTCACTTCAAGATACCAAAAACACAAGGAAGTGGAAAGGTAAATTTAAGGAACTCAGAATTCTTGGGTGGCAGTGGCTACCCATGTGACGTTAATCTTGAATGGGAGGAAGAAAGCTCTAAATCTGAAAGACTAATAAGTTTCTCTTGTTAAGCTGGAATGAAGGCTTTGATGGACACTTTGTTTTTAGGGTTTTGTGGCATATGGCAAGACAGCTGGAAGAACCAACAATCCTTTGTTTCCATGTTTTCTCTACTCTTCGTTTCACAAAAATAAATGTAACATAATAGAAGAAAGATGGATGATTCAGTTATGTCCAACAGAAATAATTGATCTTAATTAGTATTGGGAAAAGGCTTTTTTTAAAATTTAATTTTATTTATTTTTTTATACAGCAGGTTATTATCTATTTTGTACATATGGCAAAAGGCTTTCCAAACCTTAGTTGTGACTATTAAAAATAATCTCAGAACAGTGTTATACTTAAGTACAAGCATGACATTAAATTAAAACTTTCTTTGGTGAGATCACTTACAAGAATTGGTGTTTTAGCTTAGGATAAGCGTCCGCTTGTAGAAGGTGTTGCAAAACCCATCTGGTACAAGTTACTTCATGGATTTTCTCTAGCCTTGCTCTTTTTCCCTAGGTCTACCTTGGATTAGTACATCAGCTTTCTGTCTACTGTCTAGCACTCAGAAAAGTACCTTCCTATCCATTCTTCATACTATACTGTGGTGAGGTTTCTAAAATGCAAACACAGTTCTATTTCTATTTGTCTCCATAGATTACATGTTGCTTCTTTTTGAATTGAGATGTTAACTCCTCTAGAAAGGTTCTCCTGACCTGTCTCTGGAGTAGTTGACCCTCAGGTGTGCTGCCCCAGCACTGTATTTCTCACCCATAGCACTTACCCCACTATGTTGTATTTTCTGGTTACATTACTTGTTTTTGCTTTTGTATTTTGAGCACCTATCTCGTAGTTGGCTTTTAGTAAATACTTTTGCAGTGAGTGAGTGATAGTATCAGTCTGAGATTTTTTTTCCAGGAGCTAAAGCTTAGTCAGTTTAAAAGTGGGGAATAGTCCTTATGTGGAAAGAATTTGGTTTTTGGTGTTACAGATACTAAGTACTTTGATAAGAGTTTCTGGTAAGTTTTGATGAGTTCAATTTGAAAGTGACTCACATTTCCCAGTTTTGAAAGCTGGTGGAAGGTGATTCAGATTTTTTTAATGTATTTTTTAAAAAATGTATTTGAAAAAATAGTTTTTATATAAATGAGATGAAAATTTTTTACATGATGTGAGCTATACTAGACTTTCAGAAATACATTAAAAAGTTATGGATCAGGCCATTATTTCAGGATCTTTCTATAGTTTACCAGTATTCATTGTTCAAAACAATTCATAGTTGTTTTATATGAAGGGAAATTTTATGATGAGGTTCCAAGGAGGGTCAATTAAAAAAAACTATTGTGTATTTTTGGGGAGGTGGTGCACATTGGTGTTTGTAGGAGCAAAAGCTTTAGAAAGAATTCTTTATGCTTTAGCATCATCTGATGCACAGTGGGTGTTTTACAGCCGGTTTCTATGTCACTCTGTCTGTTTTGGTTCGTTTTATCTGCAGCCCAGCTTCATTTGTCAGACCTGGTGGGAATTTCTGCAGGGTCTGCACTGTCTCCCAGTAAAATGACCTTTCTTTCGTTGCCTCCTGTAATGGCAGCAGTGTTTTAAAATGTGGATGGTGGGAAATTGGGGTGGGCGTGGAAGAGAAGCCAAAGATCTTTGTGAACAAAGCAATTATATTTTATGTACGAGGGTAGTGAAGAATAAAATCAGCAGTTAATGCAGTTTTTAGTTATTCGTGTGTATGCACATGTATTGATCAGGACCAGTCGTTACTTAATGACTAGCGCAAAGACTTAGATGTTTAGTAGATACTGTATTCTCTAATTAGCTTATAAATAATGGGGACCTTATATTTTGTGTAAGTGGCTTGATTTACACTTTTTATCCTGGAGTTACCGGGAACAGAGTTTTAAAGGGAGAAAACGGTTGTAGGTTAGAATAAATTAAGGGACTTATTTTGAAACAGAAGAGTAAATCATCAAGTTTGGAAGTTGCTAAGATTTTAGCAAATTGTCTGCTGTGTGAGTGAGTGTGTGTGTTCTCTGTTCCTTGAGAAAGAGACTTTTATTTGGCAGTAGAGCTAGAGGAGATCCTTTAAAAGTTTTACACAAAGCCTAATATTTTGAATCCCCTAAGTATCTTCAATACTGGCCCTGGCTTTGGTGCTACATAAAATATAGGAGAGCAGTATCTCTACAATGAACTTTACTCCTAACTTCTTGTAATGTTAAAATGGATGAAAACAATGTCAGCACATAACATGTCAGCAGTAGTGTGGGTTATGGTTCAGCCTGTGATAAATCAATTAATCTAGATGAAAACAATGTCAGCACATAACATTTCAGCAGTAGTGTGGGTTATGGTTCAACCTGTGATAAATCAATCTAGATGCAGGAAGAAAGATTTTTAGTTTTCTCACGTTATGTCCCTTTTTTCTTAAAATGGTACCCACCAGTAGTTCCCAGTTGTGTGCCAGTTTATTTAGATGTGCGCTTCATCTCTTTTGTGAAGATGGCCTTCAGTGAAAGTATGTGCATGGACGTTTACCTTGGCTTTCAGAAACCTACGAGTGAGAAGTAGAATCCCTGAGTCCTCTCTTCCTTCTTTCATTAATCTCTTCAGATGTCGTATTTTATAGTGTGTTGGAAAGATCATAGCTAGTAATTAGAAGGGGGATAGCAGTCACATATTAAATTAAGTTTATGGTCTCACATTGAATATCATATTAACTGTAATCAGACTTATTCTTTGCTTTCATGAGAACCCAGTTTTGAACTTAAAACACTAAATTCACAGCTAGAAAGCATTTTGCTCACTAAAAAATATATCGAAAATTCTAAAATTGTCTTAAGTGATTTCTAATGAGGCCATAAGATGATGTTTTTAAGAAATAATCGTATGTAGAGGTACATTTTAAGTGTACATTCTCCAGGAATCTTAATTTTTAATAATCATAGCCCTCAACTATAAGTAGTCATCAGACGGGGATCTGTCCTTAGTGGCCATTCTTAAATTTAAATAAATGTAGGTGCAAGAATCCATAAATCCACACAAATTGGAGACGGTCAAGAAGGAAGTCTTTTGATGATGGCCATTCTGACCTGTGTGAGACGATATCTCATTGTAGTTTTGATTTGCAGTTCTCTAATGATTAATGATGGTGAGCATTCTTACATGTGTTTGTTGGCAATCTGTATATCTTCTTTGGAGAAATGTCTACTTAGGTCTTCTGCCCATTTGTGGATTGAGTTGTTTGTTTTTTTGATATTGAGCTGGATGAGCTGCTTGTAAATTTTAGAGGTTAATCCTTTGTCAGTTGCTTCATTTGCAAATATTTTCTCCCATTCTGGGGGTTGTCTTTTGGTCTTGTTTATGGTTTCCTTTGCTGTGCAAAAGCTTTGAAGTTTCATTAGGTCCCATTTGTTTATTTTTGTTTTTATTTCCATTTCTCTAGAGGGGGGTCAAAAAGGATCTTGCTGTGATTTATGTCATGGAGTGTTCTGCCTATGTTTTCCTCTAAGAGTTTTATAGTGTCTGGCCTTACATTTAGGTCTTTAATCCATTTTGAGTTTATTTTTGTGTATGGTGTTAGGGACTGTTCTAATATCATTCTTTTACATGTAGCTGTCCAGTTTTCCCAGCACCACTTACTGAAGAGGCTGTCTTTTCTCCACTGTATATTCTTGCCTCCTTTATCAAAGATAAGGTGACCATAGGTGCGTGGGTTTATCTCTGGGCTTTCTATTCTGTTCCATTGATCTATATTTCTGTTTTTGTGGCAGTACCATATTGTCTTGATTACTGTAGCTTTGTAGTATAGTCTGGAGTCAGGGAGCCTGATTCTTCCAGCTCCATTTTTCGTTCTCAAGATTGCTTTGGTTATTCAGGGTCTTTTGTGTTTCCATACAAATTGTGAAATTTTTTGTTCTAGTTCTGTGAAAAATTCCATTCGTAGTTTGATAGGGATTGCCTAAAAAAATCTGGAGATTTTATAATAAATGAACAATAAATGCTGGAGAGGGTGTGGAGAAAAGGGAACCCTCTTGCACTGTTGGTGGGAATGTAACTTGATACAGCCACTATGGAGAACAGTATGGAGGTTCCTTAGAAAACTAAAAATAGAACTACCATATGACCCAGCAATCCCACTACTGGGCATATACCCTGAGAAAACCATAATTCAAAAAGGGTCATGTACCACAATGTTCATTGCAGCTCTATTTACAATAGCCAGGACATGGAAGCAACCTAAGTGTCCATCAACAGATGAATGGATAAAGAAGATGTAGCACATATATACAATGGAATATTACTCAGCCATAAAAAGAAATGAAATTGAGTTATTTGTAGTGAGGTGGATGGACCTAGAATCTGTCATACAGAGTAAAGTAAGTCAGAAGGAGAAAAACGAATACCGTATGCTAACACATATATATGGAATCTAAAAAAAAAAAATGGTCATGAAGAACCTAGGGGCAAGACGGGAATAAAGACACAGACCTACTAGAGAATGGACTTAAGGGTACAGGGAAGGGGAAGGGTAAGCTGGGACAAAGTGAGAGAGTGGCATGCACATATATACACTACCAAATGTAAAATAGATAGCTAGTGGGAAGCAGCCACATAGCACAGGGAGGTGCTTTGTGACCACCTGGAGGGGTGGGATGGGGAGGGTGGGAGGGAGACGCAACAGGGAAGAGATATGGGGACATATGTATATGTATAACTGATTCACTTTGTTATAAAGCAGAAACTTAACACACCATTGTAAAGCAATTATACTCCAATAAAGATTTTTTTTAAAAAAGGAAATCTTTAGTAGTAGAACTTAGTTTTTTGTTAACTTAAGTGAAATTATGCTCTCAGACTGCTCTTTTATTTGATATTAAATACTTTAGATAATTTCAGTAAGTCCTTTTAGAAAGGGAGACTGAAGGTAAACACATTGAATTTTTGCTCTAATACCATAGCAGGAAAATTTAAGAAAATCTTTACTCAGTTCTGGAAATTAGAGATTCCAGGATAAAATTAGGGGGCATGGTATTGAAATTTTATGGGGTAAAAGTATTTTTGTTTAGTTTAGAAACTATTTTACATCCTTATTGGAGTATAATTGCTTTACAATGGTGTGTTAAGTTTCTGCTTTATAACAAAGTGAATCAGTTATACATATACATATGTTCCCATATCAGTTTAGAAACTATTTTAAATCTATTTGAAATTTTTTTTAGAGTCTTGGAAATTCACAGAGAGAATATGAGAAGCAGGTTGTCCTGTACAGTATCCGCAATCAGTTACGATACAGAAATAACTTAGGTAAGTAGAGACATTTTTACATTGAGGTAGAAATGACTATTGCTGAATTACATTTTCATAAATCTCTCCTATCTTTTCATTATATATTTCATAGTACTGAAATTTTTCCATGTACAGCCTTTAATAAATTCTATAATGACCCATCACACCTAACAATAATTTGCATTAGCAAGTAGATTTTTCTTTCTAATTCCAATGAAAATTATTTTTTAGAGTACTGTTTATAGATTCATTTTACCTGTAGAATATTAATTTTGATTCAGTTGTCCTCTTTTTAGTTTAGTGAGAAAATATGCCAGAAAAGAAGTACGTTCCTTCTTAATGATTTTTGACTTTGAGTTTTGTTTTGGTCTCTATAAATTTTCCAAATAATATAACTTTAATCAAGACTCTTTCTATAATAATTGGAACAAATTTTAAACATAATTGGCTCCATTTTTTTTAAAAAAACTTTTTTTTAAATGTTTGCTTTTTATTTGTCAGATTAGTTTGATTATTCTGTTGCCCTGCTAGTCTTCCCTCCCATTTGTTACTCTTATTTTAAGCATAGTATTTCAGAGATAGGTTTTCTATGAAAACGTATTCCATGGAAGTCAGAGGTTTTTTTACATTTAAAACACAGAAACCAGCAAATAATTTTAAAAATAGACTTGATTTCATAGAAAACTGCCATTCAGATTGGCTGTCTTGTAAAGTATCCTAGGGATTGGATGGATTGTAGCTTATGTTTTTGGGGGGAGACATTCCATGCTCACTTTCTTTGCTTTTTGATTTGTTAAGAATTATTTCTCTACTTTTCTGTCCCATGATACATTTTCCTTATATGCTCTGAAGTCTGTTTCTTGTGGTGTAATTGTTTCTTTGTTCCAACTTAGATTGTTTTATTCTCTTCCAATTTACATACTTTTCTTTTTAATTAATATTAGTTTGTAAAGTGTTTCTCCTTGCATTTATAATTCTATGTAAGTATAAGATCTGAAAAAACACTGGAGAATTTCCCTTTCTTTCCCAGTTAAACATGTCAAGAAAGATGAACGCAAGTACTATGAGGAGCTGTTAAAGTATAGCCGGGAGCACCTCATGCTGTACCCTTACCACTTATCAGACATCATGGTGAAGGGCCTGAGGATAACGCCGTTTTTATATTATACCGGGATTATGGAGGTGAGTTTACAGTGTACGTGAATCTGCAGGGATGGGATGGGACTTCATGTCGGGGATGCTTCGGGAATGATGACCAGCACTCAGCCACAGTGGACGTTGCTTCTGAGTTTATAGTGTAAAAAAGACGGTTGCTTACAAGTTAACTGTTGTAGCCACACGCTTGTGCAAGTAGTTGTCCTTATCAGTGTTTTCTCAGCAGGAAAGTATCTGTCTTTATCCTGTGTTCCTGAAGACGTTGTTGACCCTTTGTGCTGTTGTAGCGTTAATCAGTCATTTATGTTAGCACAGTTTGTATAAAATTTATTGCTTTTAATACACGGTTAAGGTTGAAAAAGTGGGTGACAGAATTGAACATTCAGCTCAGAGAAGCTTAATATATTTAGCTGTTTTCTCACTGTAGAAAGAATAAATGATGATGTAGACCCAACATTATATAACGCATGTTTCAGAAGAACAGAATTGTATTAGTAGTCCTGGTTGCTAATCTTTCTGTGATTACTTTTAGATGTCAGCCTTTTTCCAAAGGCAGTTTTTAGGCCTGTGTTGAATAGCTTTAAACAGTAGTTATATACTGTTTTTAAGTGAGCTTTATGTAAAGATTGGCAGTATTTATCTAGTGTTCATTGGCTGTTAATTCTCTTTGAGTGCTACTGTTCTGGGCTCACCAGCCACTTGAGGAGCAGAGGGCAGCCTAGAACTGAAGGAGTCGGACGCCTGCAGTAGCAGTGAGGGTAGCTCCCTTTAGGACGTGGCTGCCTTCACAGGAGCTCCCTTTGCCAGTCTCCTTAAGCCCCTTCTCCACAGGCACTTCTATAGTCCCATGTCTCCTGTGTCCCTGTTTTGGAGGAAATACAAAGTAAAGCTTGAGGCCTGGCCACCCAGGTTTCTGTCAGTCCCTTTCCCTAGAACCAGGGTAGCGTAATGAAGGTGGCAGCTAAGCAGTGCGTAGAATAGTTTTGTTGCCGTCTCTCTGGTTATTTTTCTGGTGTTGTCCACAGGTTTGGGGGAGATAATAGAGTGAGGTTTTGTCCCATTTACCAGCTTTCAGTGCATCCATGTGCTTGCTGTTCTCTGGTGTCTGTTTTTATGCCATTGGGTATAACTCCTGGGTTAAAAATGGGTCTTATCCCCACAGTAAACAGCTGGTTTATTACTGGAGAAACAGGTGAGGGTTGCAAGAAGCTGGATACTGAGTTTGACTCTTGCTGGTTGGGATTTGGAGGAGCGGAGGCTGCTGAGCGGTTAAGGTCTTTGTCGGCAGTGCTTGTCGTGGATGCTTGTTGGTGGAGCTGTGACACACTGTCGGGCCTTCTCTCGGGATTCTCTCTAATCCTAGGGTAGGAGTCTAGGATCAGGTATGAAGTGTGGAGAGCCTGGAACCCTGAACTCTGAGAGAGGTATTCCTTGCATAGCTTCCACAGGGCAGAGGTCACTGGGCAACTGTCTGGGCTTCATAGAGCGCTGTGAGGAACCCAGACCTGAAAGCCTGACCTTCAGTTGCTAGGTTGGGACCTCGTGGTACATGCCACACTGTGACATGCATGCTCCAGGTTGCCAGGTTCCGATCTCAGTGCTTCCTGTGGCAAGGACATTTTGCGTTTAACATTTACGTTTTTTTCTTTTTAAAAGGACATTATGAACAGTGAGAAAAGTTATGATTCATTGCCCAATTTCACTGCTGCTGACTGTAAGTATTTAATTATGCTGAACGAGGCAGTGTTTAGAGTGTCTTTGTGCATGCGTGCTCTTGTCTTTCATTATTGTGCTTTTAACCTGAAAGACTTGAAAGATGAGAACAGCAAGCAACATTATTGATAGGAATTTTATCAGGTGATACAAGTCAAGTATAAGATTTAGTCTAAATGTCTAAGAGAGGAATATTTTGGAGTGGTAGAATCAGAAAAATGGGACTAGTCTCTGTATTTCTAGAGAATGAAGTTCTTTCTGATACTTGGGCTGTGGTGTATACCAAATGAGGAAAGAAAATCTGTGCACAATATTTTTGCAGCACGATATATGGTTGTTACGAACATGATTTGCTGGTGTTTTATTATGCTTATTTTAATGAAGTGTATATTTGAAATGTGACATAGTTCTGTTGTGTTAAGAAGAAACTTTTGCTGAGAAGTACATTTTGACTTCCTGGAATTGGGAGGACTTCTGCTTTTTAAAAATTTTCTGTTAGCATTGTCAAAAGTGTCAGCTTGAATTCACCTCTCCCAGTTGCTTGTCTTTTATATTTTGTTTGAAGAATTCTTTTTAATTTGATATTCATTATCTGTCAGTAATCAAAAGAGGAATGAAAGTCAAAGGTTTTTTCCTAGTAGGTTGTGAGTGTACTGACATTTCAAGATGTATTAAATGATTTTAAAGGAAAGGCTCTTTCTTTTAGGTCTAAGGCTTCTTGGCATAGGAAGGAACCAGTACATTGATCTGATGAATCAGTGTAGATCATCAAAAGTAAGTTAGTTGTTTCCCTTCCCTTCTAATTTCTTGTCCTCCTTATCACACAATCTGATTAAATTTTTAAGTAGTAGAAATAATGAATTATGATTTTTTTGATCAAATAAAATATGCTTAATACAGAAACAACTCATCAGTATCTCTAGGTTATAGCTTAAGTGATTATTGAATTAAAAATATCTAAGGCATAAGACATTTCATTTATTTTTAAAAATTAACTTTGCTCTGCTGGTCTTTTCACCTGCTCATTCCACTCCCAGGGTTCACTTCATGGGTGAAATCAGTACACATTTTCCAAATGCATTTTCACCTGGGTTTCCTTTGAATTTCTGGATTTAGATCCAGATTTAATGGTAGTGTTTTGAAGTAATTTACTTTGAAATAATTTAAGAGTGACTTTCTCCATTCAGTATATCTAGAATACTTTAGATTTTAAAACATGAGAATTTTAAAAGATATTTATTTAGTCCGTTGGAAACTGTCTTGTTATACTATTATCAATAAAAAAAGAAAGTAGTAATTTTAGATAGATTGCAAATTCTCAGATGTTTGTACCATTGCAGAAATTTTTCAGACGGAAAACGGCCCGTGATCTTCTACCAGTAAAGCCGGTGGAAATTGCCATAGAGGCATGGTGGGTGGTGCAGGCTGCATATATCACAGAAGATGACATAAAGGTAGATAACTTTAAAAGTTAAACATAGGATTTTTATTT
The DNA here is from genome assembly GCF_964341445.2 of Mesoplodon mirus. Taxonomy (NCBI): domain Eukaryota; kingdom Metazoa; phylum Chordata; class Mammalia; order Artiodactyla; family Ziphiidae; genus Mesoplodon; species Mesoplodon mirus. The sequence goes on along the minus strand of NC_138992.1, from coordinate 15,340,857 downwards.
TTAAAATTATTTTATAATTTTTAACTATAGTTACATAACTTTTTTACAAAAAGTAACACTAGTTGGTTTTCCTGAAGGAAATTAAACTTAAATTCAAAATTGTAAATGATCTTAGTAGGCTAGAATATTGGTAGTTTTCAAAAATACTCTTTAATAATCAGGGAGACTTGACTTGGTTCATGTACAGTCACCTGGGGATTTTACTTACATGTTTCATGTAAAGTGACGTGATGCCACAGCCACCAGCAGCAGTATCGCCAACGGTTTTTGAGGACTTGCTGTGTGCTCAGTGTGCCAGGCACTATTCCAGCTGCTTTTTATGTTGTCTCATTTGAGTCTCATCACAACCCCAGAGCTGCGTGTTATCGGTAGCCTCTTTCACATGTGAGAAAAGTGAGCGCAGAGAAATGAAGTAATGGCTCCAGTCACAGTTCTAGTAAAGGTCTGGGATTTTAACCCAGGCAGTTTGCTGTGCTCTTAATCACTGTGCTGAACTGCTGTACTGAAGTGGTAAGTGCTTGATAGGGAATAGTGTCAAGATCAAGGGAAATACCATTCCCAGTGGTCAGACCACATTTGCTATAAGCTTTATACATATTAGAAGGGATGTTGATTTAGGGGAAAGAGGTGGAATAGCAGGCGAGGTGCCTAGAGACCAGTCATATCCCTGTGGCTGAAGGAATTAAGTGAGCGTGTGGATTGTTTTTTAGTTGGCATTTTGTTTTACTTCCGAGGACAGAATAAATCCCGTGAGTGCAAGGCTTAGAAATTCTGCTTCAGTGCATTTACTTCCGAGCAGAGATGTCAGACCGTGTCATAAGATAGTGGTCTTCTCGTCAGTGATAATAATCCTGTGGCATGTGAATAAACTTCTGATTTGAGAGATCCAGAATCAGCAAATGGATCAGATTCCAATGCAAAGAAGATGAGTAAATATTAGTATTTATTAGTGAGCACATTACTTACCAGCAAGTATTGGCACTTAAACTTGCTTTGTTGTATGAGTTCTGTTGGTAGCATATTTGGGCACCTTAATTGATGGTTGTGTGTGGCTTTTTTTGTTTGAATTCTGGAGTAAAAAATGAAAAAAATAGGTAGTTCATTCAACTAATGACTTATAATCATTGGTTTAAACATGAATAGATTTAGGAAGCTTATCAGTTAGTTAATTTGGACAGAACCTAATTGAAAATATTTTGCTTTTCCTAGATATGCACTTTGCCCGAGAAATGCGCTATTGATAAGATCATTGATGCAGGCCCTCAGCTCTCTGGATCACTAGATTACAATGTAGTACATAGTAAGTGGTTAGTAGAAATGGTCTTTTGTCAACATAAAAAATTATTTTAAGCCATCAACAATTTATAGCAATTATTTATCAATTAGGTAAGAACAGTAATATTTCCTAAGGCATGTTATTGCTTGAAATGTGACCTTAGTCCACTGTTTTCCAGTGTGGCTATAATTAGTCACGTAGATTAGAAATTTATACAAATGAATCATAAGAAAAATTTTGCAGTTCTGAGCATTTGAGGGAAACCAAGATTTGAAAGCTTTGATGTAATTATTTTTCTTCTATCTTACTTTTTTCCTTTTCATATACCATTATTAAGTTGTAAGAATCTTTACAGAAAATCAGGAATAAAGTTTTTATTTTATTTTTTTAAATTGCAGTGTTTACTGGTTCATCTAAAACAAGATACTTTTGCTTCTGTAGGTTTATATAACAAAGGATTTATTTATCTGGATGTACCAATATCTGATGACAGTTGTATAGCAGGTAAATATGTGCTAATATTTCTCGACGTTTTTTGAATGGCTACTAGGTGCTGGGCACTGTGTGTCACCCTGTTAAGTTAGACACATATCATTCTGGGATCTTTGATTAGAATTTTTCAAAGAAAAACATTTCTTCCTCATTACGTTGCAACTCATTGAGGTGGTTAAATTTTAGTTAAATTCCTTTAGTTAAATTTTAGTTAGATTCCTTTCATTTTTACCTTTTGTTGGTGTAAGCACTGTATTTAAAATAGTAGAAATCTGAGATAAATTTCTCACAATCCTAAATCAAACCAGTGTTTTAATACATTTATGTCACCTTTTAAACCTTGTTCAGTGCATAAGTTTCTACATATATTCAGTAATATCATAGAATTATATGTTCTTCATTTTACATTATTTATTTATTTGTTTATTTATTTATGGCTGCGTTGGGTCTTCGTTGTTGCACGTGGGCTTTCTCTAGTTGGGGCGAGCAGGGGCTACTCTTTGTTATGGTGCGTGGGCTTCTCATTGTGGTGGCTTCTCTTTGTTGTGGAGCACGGGCTCTAGGCAGGCGGGCTTCAGTAGTTGTAGCACACGGGCTCAGTAGTTGTGGCTCGTGGGCTCTCGAGCACAGGCTCAGTAGTTGTGGCGCACGGGCTTAGTTGCTCTGCAACATGTGGGATCTTCCCAGACCAGGGCTTGAACCCGTGTCCCCTGCATTGGCAGGTGGATTCTTAACCACTGAACCACCAGGGAAGTCCTTGTTCTTCATTTTTACCTGACATATCTGTGTCTTATATTTTCATGTCACTACCATCTTTTTTATCTTTATCTCTTCCTCCCTTCCTCTTCACCCACCTCCCCAAGTTAAATCAATATTAAGACCCTTGTATATTTCAATTTAGTAAACCATTCCCGTATTGCTGGTTGTTTAGATCATTTCCTTTTTTAAATATTTTATTCTTTTTTATTTTATTTATTTATTTATTTGCCTCAGTGGTGATGTGGTTAACATTCTTGGACACATCCGTGGCTTTTTTTCCCTCTAGATTAGATTTCTTACCAATTTATAGAAGCACTTGTTATATTAAGGTTATGTATTATAAGTGTGTTTTCCATCATATCTTTTAGGTATTATTCTTGTTTGTGATATCTTTTACCATTCTAAAATATTGTGTAATCAAATATGAAGTGTCAAAAAATTCCAGGGACCTTACTGTTAACAAATGAGTGTTAGGTCTTTTTACAAGAATACTCCCTCATATCAGGTTATCATAGTCTAGTGTGTCCTGACCTTTATTTTTTATTTGTGTTGCCATGTGTTTATGGCCAGGCCTTCCTTGTCTTTTTTTTTTTCTATAGCTTTCTTTGCTGTTTCCAGGCATTTTTCTTTATTTTTATTTTTGTTAATGTATTTTATGAGTAGACAATAATTATGATTATAAAATACTAAATTTACAGAAGAGTATAAAAAGTCTGCTTCCCATGCCTGCCCCTAACCAGTCAGTTCCTCTCTCAGCCGCCACTAAGTTTCCTGTATATTCTTCCAAAAACATACTATGCACATAGGCATATATGTATATATCCTTTTTTGTGTGGTTTTATTCTTACGCAGATGGTGTATCCAGCTCATACTTTGCTTTTTTAACTTAATATATTATACATTGAGACTATCCCATATCTCTTTATGTAGAGTTGCCTCATTCTTTTTGCCTAGATGTAAATTGTGTATTTCTAACCTTTTAGTGCCTTGTTTCTTCATCTCTAAGATAGGCTATAGTTTTGAACAACTCTTAACATTAAGAGGATTAAGTGAAATTGTATATATAAAGTAGCTAGTAGTATAGTCTGGCACTTAGTAAGCGTTCAGTAAACGTTTACACTTCGTATTCACACAGCTGAGAGTGTAGGAAAAGAATTAATTATATAAAAATATGGGATTACTAAAATGTTTCTAAAAAGAAACCTTTGATCCTTAACAGTCCTTGGGTGACTGGAAATATGGGTAGCACTAAATCAGAAAATGACATGAGCCGGAGCTGTAAAGTAGATAGCCTATCCTGATGTATCCATTGTGGTTCTTCACAGTGCCCTCATTTTGACCACTTGAATTTTGTCTTATAACTCTCTGTTGGGAATAATTTAGGTTTTGGGTGCAGTTAGGTGGTGTTAGGGTTAGAGGACACAGGGACACCCAAATCCTGCTATGGCCGAGGCACACGCCTTCTTCCCACGATGTTTTCAGGGGAAGTGTGCCCACAGGGGAGAATGGCAAAGGAAAGCATAGTGCCTGTTTATTGTTGGTCAGGCTGAGCACTCTCGTCAAGTGGGTTAGAGCATCTGGACCAAAGGTGGAGAGAAGTGAGTATGAATAAACAGGTGGGGAGCATCGATCGGGCAGCCTCTTGTGCGGAAGGTCTTGACCCTCTTCCCATCGAGGAGGTTACAGAATAGAAAGCCCCAAAGAGCAAATGATACCAGTGATAAACGTGGCAGTCACGCAGATGAATTTCCCCTTTTCTCAGGATGGAGCAGGGATGATGTGGAGGGCAGAGAGCCAATACCTTCTTACCTTCTGTCCCCCTGGTTTTGGATAGCATGGTAACTTGCACTTCTTGCTTTTCTGCTTTAGACCAGCCACCTGCTGCCTAAGACGCATCAGAAACATACCCTTGGCAGGCTTCCCCATTCTGAAGCAGCACCGGCCCCCCCTGCCTTTCTACCAAGTCCATGCCTCTAGCACTTCTCCGCCTCAGTAATGCTGAGAGGTCCATGGGGATGAAATTACTCTTTGTAGGATTTATGCTCTGCCATAAGAGTCCACTCTGTGTAGACAGCATTGCATATGACCTTACTTTGGGAGTTTTAGGAAAACTTGCTATGGAGTTGGTAAAATGAATCAAAAGCTGAATTCAGTCCCTAAGTTGGAGGTCTCTTTTCAATTAGATGTTTGAATTAAACTTTCTTGTTTTATAAAATTATGTCACTGAGAAAAGTCTCTTTTGTTTATTTTAGTTCCTCCTCTTGAAGGTTTTGTAATGAATCGAGTGCAAGGTGATTATTTTGAAACTCTACTCTATAAGATATTTGTTTCAATAGATGAGCACACTAATGTTGCAGAGGTAAGTGTGATAGCATCTTAGGAAAGAACCTCAAGATTATAAAATAAGTTTGTGTAAAGTAGATAAAATTATTTAATGATATAATTAAAATATTTTCAAAATCCACCCATGGTTAGATCTTGGACCATTAATATACTTAAGTTCACTATTCTTAAGTTACTTCCTGCATATGTATATTAAAATTTTTTTAGTTAATAGCTTATGAATGGGTTAAATAACCTTATATGACTTTATAATAAAAGCATTGTAGACAATTGACTCATCTGGAAATTTTTTTATTTTGAATGAGACAAAATTAAAGGCTATGTAATTCAGTTGTTATGGTCACTGCCTGGATTTGTACTCCTCTAAGTGTCTTAGAGATATGGAAAGAAAAAAATTCTCATTACAAAATTTATTCAGACTCAGTTTTTTGTTTTTGTTTTTTTTTTTTTTTTTTTTTTTTTTTTTGCGGTATGCGGGCCTCTCACTGTTGTGGCCTCTCCCGCCGCGGAGCACAGGCTCCGGACGCGCAGGCTCAGCGGCCATGGCCCACGGGCCCAGCCGCTCCGCGGCATATGGGATCCTCCCGGACCGGGGCACGAACCCGCATCCCCTGCATCGGCAGGCGGACTCTCAACCACTGCGCCACCAGGGAGGCCCAGACTCAGTTATTAATAATTAAAAATTTTCTGATTATGGTTAAATTGTCTATTACAACTGTGTAATATGCTTATGATTCTTAGAATGTAAAATATTTTTTAAATTTTATTTTGCAGCTTGCAAATGTTCTTGAGATAGACCTATCCCTGGTTAAGGTATGTAATTTTTATACTCTTTTCACTTGTGATAGGAATACTGAATGGATTATAGATTTTTGTCTTGATACTGAGAAACGGAAGCAGTGAGATTCTTATTAGCTGTCAGAGGAAGTGTGTAGTCGAGGTGCTTACAAAGATAGAGAAGAGCAAAATAAGAACCCTGAACCAGTATTCCATCCCAGGGAGTGAAAGGTGTACTCACACATCTGTGCCCACCAGAAAGCAGCCTGACCAGTGTCTTGTAGTGAAGTCACAGTACCTTGTAATGAAGTCAGATAAAGCAACAACTTCCGCTTCTTTGGGGGTGGATCTAGGGAGGCCCAGGCCAGACAGTTGGGAGCATTCCCTCTCCTACATATGTGAAGACCTTAGGGGAAGACTAGGCCTACTGAAAATTTTTTCTTCTAGTTATGGGATGAAAATGTTTGAGGCTCACTGTAAGCATAGTCCATAACAGTTTTTTCTCTACATACATTCTGAAGTCTAGTTTATTTCAGATGTTCATTTCCTTTACATTCCTTTCAGAATGCTGTGTCAATGTACTGCCGATTGGGGTTTGCCCATAAGAAGGGACAAGTAATAAATTTGGATCAACTTCATTCATCGTGGAAGAATGTTCCATCCGTAAACAAATTAAAGTAACTCATTTATTTAGTAGGAGAGTTTCTTTTTGAAAAAAGCATTGTTTTACATACAAAAATTTTACTTATTCAACCTGTCAACTGAGGTGAACCATATATATATTAGTGGTTGTTAATCTTGTGTGTGTGGTAATCGTTTTTAGAATCTGATGAAAACTAAAATGCTTTCCCCAGAGAAAAGCTCATACAATATTTTACATATAATTTTTAAACGTCCTCAAATTTCCTGAAGTCTATCCATGGGTTTAGTTAAGAACCTTTTCTGTGTGTGCAGAGTATTTTGGGACTGTGTCTCAATTTTGGGCTTGAATGTAAGAGTGGATTTAGGTGGATGTTCATAATTTAAGTACTGACTTCAGTAGCTGTTTTTATATATGATCATTTATATGATTTTTAAAAAGTGAATGTATTCTTCATTAATAGGAGTACTTTAGAGCCACAAAAGATGCTCCTATCATGGGATGGCGGGGAAAGTAGGAGTCCTGTACAAGAAGCTTCATCGGCTACTGACACTGATACAAATAGTCAAGAAGATCCAGGTTAGCAGTAACTCAGTTTGAGTCTGTCTGTAGATAAGCCATGTGTCTGCACATACACTCATAAAGCAAACTCTCCAGGCTTACAGTTATTTTGTAGTTTGTTCTGGATTTCAGTCATTCAGAAGTAGTCTTTGAGTACTTACCCATATGTTGGGCCTTGTGGTAGATCTTAGGGATATAAAATTGACAAGAATATGGTAGTTTCCTTCCAAAAAGTAAGTCTGGAGGGTATAACCATAAAAACCACCACAGTGTGAGAAGCATTATGGTGCCTGTGGAGTGCAAAGAGGAAGAGCCCTCTTTCTGCCTAGAGAGGTTTAGGAGCCTTCATGGAGAAGATGATTTTTGGGTTGCGAATGAATAAGAGCATGCCAGCTGGCGAGTGCAGGAAGGCCATTGCTTGGGCTAAGCACAGAGGGAGGCAAAGCATAGTGGACGAGCGGGCTGCACGTGGTTTTGTGTTGGGAGGGGAGAGGGGCACACAACATGGGCTTCTGCTCCTACCCTAAGTAGCTCTGTTACCTGAGCCAGGTGACTTGTCTGTAGAGGTTAGGCTAGGTAGTCTTACTGATCTGACAGTGATCATGTCTTGGTTTATTATTGGTTTTTAAAAAAATTACTACAAAAGTGAGTGCCTTTAAAAAAAATTTTTTTTTTGAACTTTAACTTTTTTTATCTCTATGTTGGAGATAGGTAGGATTGGGACCTCTTATGACTACAGTGTTACCTATATTATGTACTTTCTGATTATTAAATAAAGCTGAAATGAAATACTTTCTCATTCCAAATGATAAGCAAAGAACAGTTTTCATTTACTTGATTTTTAAACTATGATTTTTTTTTCCCCCAACAGACACAGCCAGTATAAGCAGTTTGAGTTTGTCTACAGGATATACAAAGCGTATTGCATTCCTGTTTGACTCAACTCTTACTGCCTTTTTAATGATGGGAAACCTTTCACCAGTAAGTCAGATTCTTGTTTAAATACGAACATGTTTAAAATAAAGATTAGATATAAAATAATTCAGTGCTTTTATATCTTTTTTTAAGTACTAGATTTTTTCTGGAAAATGCAACTGCCTTTGTCTTATATTCCTTAGAGGAACGTCGGAACTTTTTAGTGAGGGCTACTTTTGTAATTAGAAAAATCAGCTCCTCACCCACCCTTAAGTTTAAATGTATTGGAAAGCGTAATATAAATCTAAGATGCTTAGCATTCAAAGGGAAAACTACAACTTGTTAATAATAGGCTCAAATAAGGTACATTTTAGTTTTGTTTTTGTAAGGTACATTTTAGTTTTGTTTTTGTTTCTTTATTGCAGAACTTGAAAAGCCATGCAGTCACAATGTTCGAAGTTGGCAAACTCTCAGATGAGTCTCTGGACAGCTTTCTTATAGAACTAGAAAAGGTAAATCTAGAAAGCTTATTATGGGATGTCAAGGCATTTGGAATCTTTTCTTGCTTGATAAAACACCAGTTATTGATTATGTAGATTTTTCGTGTATTCTTGTTCACTCCCACCTCATTCGCACTTTAATACCATGGCAGTCATTTAGGCTTAAACATATTGAGCGGATGAATGAATTTTGTGATTTAAAAACAGTGATTTGTCTACCTCATCTAAGCTGTTAGCATAATTTGATATAATGAAGAAATGGGGTACAGAAATCTTAAGCCTATGTCTAAGTTAATCTTAATTTTTTTAATTGCCCTTTTCTAAAGTAGCCTTTAACTTTTTTTTTCAATATGACTGTAAGATCTACTCTTAAGCAATTTTGTTTGAAGTTTTTGTTCCACTTTTCTGGAACAGTGTCCCTGCGTATCGTATGTGTCCACTCTCACTACCCCTTTTAGCATCTTGAAGACTTCAGCCCTTTTTGTTCTTAACCATCCTTTTCCTCATGAGTACAGCCTAGTTTTCCTTAGCTGTGAATCGTGATTGCCCTTTTGGTGTTTTTCATTCCCTGGGTATTCTGTTCTGTCCTCTGCACTTCTTTATGCAAACAGTTTGTGTGCCTGATCTATTCTTTGACTAATAATTTTGGTAACTTTTGTGCTTTAGTGATGAACTCATGTATGTTTAGAGAATTTTTTATGATTTTGTACTTCCTTTACATCTCAGGAAAAAAAAAAGACTTACCATAACATTTTTTTCCACTCCCCCTTCTCCATAGGATTTTTACTTTTTTAGTGCCTGAGATAATCCTTGTTATTAATTTGTCTCTTTAACTTTTATCTTTATATTTTTATTATTTCCTCAATACTTTTAATATCTTGTTTAACCCTGTTTCTTATTGTGTATCATCTTTTGCCAGTAAATTTTTTATATTTAGCACATTTTAACATGTTTTCCTGATTTTTATTTTTCTCACCTCAACTAGTGTTTTATCAAGTATAGCAAATTGGAAGATCCCTTTTACACTTTATATATCTGTATTCTTTTTTACGACATAGTCATTCTTGGGAAAGCCCTTTAGTCTGAAGTTTAGTTTTTAAAAATAGTTTCTTAGCTATTTTTTAAGCTTCACCTTGATTAATCAGTTGATGTTATTAATTTCATGCAAATCTAATTTAGTTATTTCCCCCTGTAGACCTTTCCTTCTGTTTTCTGTGTTGTTTCTGGAATGTGTATATTTTTACGTATTAAACAGGTGACTGACTCAGTGTCAGAAGAGCATACATGTAAACCCAGTGAAGGCAGGAGTTTTGTCCACCACTCTCTCCTTACATCCTGGAGAGGTCATAGCACATAATAGGGACTCCGTGAATCCTTGCTGAGTGATTTTTAGCTGTATGTTCAGCAATGTTGAACAGCTGTGTTGAATCACGTACTCCATTGTTCCTTGCAAAGTTGTGAACAGGGTGATAAGATAGTGGCATAATTGGTGACCACGGATTGGAGTACTTTTCTGGATGAAACAGAATATATAGATCTTAGAGTTTTTAAAGCACCTTATTTGAATCATGTATGGAACATACAACGTATAATGGTACAATTTAGCATTACGTGGTTGCTGAAGTTGTTGGTTTTACTTGCTGGGGTAATTTCTGTCATCTTCAAAGGTATAGTCACATGGAAGCCCAACCACGATTGGGGTTAATGTTTGTTTCCAAATCGCCTGGGCAAATCTTTGATTTACTGATTTTAAATATCTTAATGTCTCTACTGTATGGTCATATACTAGAATGAATGGCATGAGAGTGGTTTTTGTTGCAAACTTTGTTTCCTCTTGGTTTAGGTTCAGAGCACTGGTGAAGGAGAAGCACAGAGATACTTTGATCATGCACTCACCCTGAGAAACACAATATTGTTTCTGCGTCATAATAAACATCTAGCTGCACAAACGGCACAGCCGGACCAACCCAGTTACGGTAGGATAAAAGGACTTGACGGTGAAGACATGATCCTGTGGAACTTCTTTCTAAGAAATTAAACAGGTCATGCTCACTTACTTAATCGGCACTTGTTGAAAACATCTTGTGTAGATGGCACATTGAATTTATAACTGTTGGCTCGTTCTGTGAATGTCTCTACTCGTCAGCTGTTCCTTATCTTATTTTACTGTTTCTCCTCTTTCATGTGCCACTGACTTTCGTAGTATCTAAATTTGTTTAGTTACCTACAAAAAGAGTTGGAGTGTTAATTTGTTGAAGTAGCTGGATGGGATACAGAATAGGCATCTGTCTTGAGAGATGGACAAATGCCGAAATTTATTTAGGAAGCATGAAATGTCAAGAATGAAAGATTCGTTATCTAAAGATAATAAACAGGGTCTTCCTATTCAAATGCTGCTATAATATTTACTAAAGTATTTTACTTTAAAGAGTAAAAAAGGGAACAGATAACTTCATTTCAGAGAGTTAAAGAAAGAAATGGAAGCAGTTTTAATCTATTGATGAACTCTAATGTGGCTCTTGCCCTAGTGTGCTCTCTCAGTTTCGTGATAGAAAGGGGTTCCCGAACTTCAGTTGAACTGATGGTATTAGGTCCTAAAATGTGGAATGGCACCCAGGAATGTGTGTTTTTAAAAAGATGCAACAGCTTGGGTACCAGTGTAAGAGCATTACACTGTGAATGTGAAGTCTTTGGACATTCACAGGAGTTGCATTTTGGGACACTGTGAATTCTTAGCACCAGTGTCACGTTTAATTTCACTCATTCTTTCATTTACCTAAAAGTTCTATTTTCTGGCCAAGAACCATCATTTTCTTAGTCATATCCATTTTCGTTCTACTGCTTTCATCAGCATCTGGCTTTCTTTTCAGCTCAACTAAAAAAATTTAGGGCAGAATCACTTGGCACTTCACAAGAGTTGTTGCAGAGGAGAGGACAAAGATGCTGGGTAGTTTAGCTGAGTGAGGCTAGACACACTTAGTACCTAGTGACTCACTTCTTCAGCCTTGGGGTGTTTGGTTCAGAGTTGTGCTTTAGCAGTATTACAAATGCTTTCATGCTGGAGCTCTTTCTGAGGTTATTCATAAACAGTTGAAACTGAGAATATTAAATCACCAAACACCAAGAGTCTAAAGCACTTATTGATAAGCATTTGTTGATAGTAACCATTTTTTGGTTACCAAATATTAGATCATGTGACCTAACAGTGGCACAGTCTTAAATATGTCTCTGGATGTACAAATCCTGGAATTTCTGGGACTTTTTAGTGACTTATCGAGATAATGGGTTAGAATATTTGAACTATTCTGTTGTAGCCATCTTTTACTGCCCATCATAGAGTCCAAGATTATTAGTGCTAGTGACCAGCCAGGGGTAACTCAATTTATAGGTAAAGAAATTGAAGCTTGTCTTGGTTAAATCTCCTGCCCATTTAGTCATTAAAACCTATATAATTAGTAAATGGAAGAGCTGGGACTTGAATCCATGTCTCTTGAATTTTTTTCCTCTGCTCTGTTCCTTACATCATCTTCTCTTGAACACTGAGGTTTTTATTGATTTATTCATCAACAATTCGTTGTTTAATAGGTTGGGCTAAACTTTGTTTTTCACCATGAATAGTCTGTGTATCATCAACTAAGTTAAATGGTAAACCTAAACCTATTCTGTGTGAAAGTAAAGTATAATTCTAACCTTTAAGGTATATTTAATAGTTGACTATTTCTGGAGCTTAGAATAATTGATGTGGCTCCAAAGTTAAAATGTGATTAACTCCTCCCTCCCCATGAGACCAAATGGGCAATTGTTTATGAAGTTTCATTCTTTTAACCAGCCTTTCTTAACTGGGGCTCCTCGTTAGAACCACAGAACACAGAAGATGATTTAAGTGACTGTTTCTCAATTTTTCTTATAATGGTGTATAACTAGTACCATTCTAGATTCATAGAAAAGAAGGTCGTTCATTCCAGATAAAGAATAACTTTTTAGGGCATTAGGGCTTAATACTCTCCATGTTGAGAAAGGTAACTTTCTGTAGGTGCCAGGAGTGATAACTTAATCTTACTCCTTCTTAAACAAGAAATTCTATAGTATTGGTGTTTAAGCATTTTGTTTTGAGTAGCAAGAATTTTTTTTTATGTCACTAGTAATTTGTAGTTTGAGTGTATCATGTAGTACTTGGTATTCACTGTAAAGCAAACAGCCTTCTGATACTGTCATAGAAGCAAACCTCTGATAACGTGTGAAAAAGACTAGTTTCTTAGTAATCTTTTGGTTTTAGACAGCATGAGGCACTGCTTAAAAAACAGAAACAATGTGTGGTCTAACTTTTCTTCATTTTATAAGCATAATTTTTTTCCAGGTATCTTTTGTCTTTAAAAAGCTATCTTTTCCCTAGGATCAGTACAAGTCTTAAAGCCACTGTTTGTAATTTGGCAGTCTAGTACTATGAAATGTTTAGAAATTAAACCTCATTTGTAGAAAAGCAATCACAGTTGTAAAAACTTTGTTTTACCACCATCAACTCTTTAGACTTCCTTCCATATCCTAGTATTCATTAAATATTTTCTATACTTGGCATTGACAATGTTGAGTTTTACCTGAAGCTTCTCACCCTTTTGTGTTTCAGGAAAGGGCTTACTGCAAGGACCCACCCTTTCTCATATAACTTAGATAAGATCACAGGCACTCCCCTTGTTTATCTGTGAGAGGCCAGACACAGACAGACCCTCCAAATTCCCTTTATCTTTTTAGAGAGCAGTAGGACTGGTATTTTCCAGAAGGATTAAGAATGGGAACACTTAAAATCAGTTGCATGCTAAGTGAGTTCCTGCTTTATGGACTACAGTTTAGGCACATGTTTCTAAATGAGGAATTCTTGCCCTTCTGGTCAATTCAAAACTTGGTTGCAAAGTTTTTATAGAGATTGAAAATTGGGGGAGTTAGGCATCTTTCATAAGATGCCACTGCCATGATGGAGAGGAAGTAAGATAAAGCAAACATTTTTAAAGTATAAGGTTAGCCTGAAGAAACACCAGTGGACAGTTATCTTTCTGGACCAGAGAATAAAAACTTTCAGCTTTAAGTCTTAAAGAGTCTTATTGGTCTCCTAGGAAATAAGATGCCTTTTTTTTTTTTTGCGGTACGCGGGCCTCTCACTGTTGTGGCCTCTCCCGTTGCGGAGCACAGGCTCTGGACGCGCAGGCTCAGTGGCCACGGCTCACGGGCCCAGCCACTCCACGGCATGTTGGATCTTCCCGGACCGGGGCACGAACCCGTGTCCCCTGCATCGGCAGGCGGACTCTCAACCACTGCGCCACCAGGGAAGCCCTAAAGTGCTTTTTAATAAAGATATTCTACCTTATTAAAAAAATTTAAATCTCAAGGCAGTTATCAGTGTTTCATCTTAGACTCTTTTTTTTCACATTGTCAGTCTTTCATTCTATGTATGTGTTTGATCATAATTCAGGTTTTCCTCTGGATCTCTTGCGCTGTGAAAGCCTTCTTGGGTTGGACCCTGCAACTTGCAGCAGAGTTCTGAACAAAAATTACACACTGCTTGTTTCCATGGCTCCTCTCACCAATGAAATCCGGCCTGTCAGCAGCTGCACCCCTCAGGTAAAGACTCACTGGGAAGCTCACTGCTGCCATTTCATCCTTCCTCATGGCCACTGGAAGGAGAGGTTTATCAGTCTTATTGTATTAATTCTCAGTTTGTAGATAACCAGATATTAAAATCATCAACTCAGAAAGCAGTTTTGTATTTTTTGCTGTTATAAGATGTTATGTTCAGTTTGTGAGGTATAATTGGTACATTTTATATATGTATTATCTAGTGACTAGTGACACATTCAGTTAAAATTTTCTTCTTGAATGCAGGATTAAAAAAAATAATGTTTTTGGCTGCTCTGAGAAGGAAACCTGGATTACCTTGAGGGATAAGATAAATTTAATTAGGAAAAATGAAATATTTTGGAAGTGGGGCTGTGATGCTAAATAAGCTGAAAAGAAAAAGATTATGCTTGAAAGCTAGAACTCTAGTTATCTTTAAAATCATGAAAATGACTTCTGGTCTTTTACTTTTTAAAAATCGATCAGTTGCGTTTGTTTGTATACGTAGCAAGGCCATTGTGACATGTACCATTTTCAAAGAGTGAGGTTTGTGCTCTGGTCTTCAGTGCTACATCCTTCCTGGTTTCCTAGATATGTTTAATGGTGTAGAAGAAAGGAAGGGATTCTTGTACCAGGATGATTTTGTTGCCTGTGCTGATCTAGCTGCTTCAGTGCGCCCACTCCCCCCTTACCCCTGTTTTGTCCTCTGTTCAGCAGGAGTGATTGTAGATTTGCAGCCCCCCCGCAACACACACACACACACACACACACACACACACACACTCTCTCTCTCTCTCTCTCTCTCTCTCTCTCTCTCTCTCTCTCTTCCTTCTGTTCTTTAACACAGCCTCTGGTGAATGGATGAATGGTAAGATGGATGGAATGATAGATAGTCCCTTTTGAGAAAAATTATTAATGATTGTAATAACTAACACTTTGACATAGAGCTTGTTATGTGCTGCCAGGTACTATTTTAAACCTTTAACAATGTCCTTAAGAGATAAGTATTTTGTCGCCATGTTAACAGATGAGCAAAATGAGGCACAAGAGCGCTTAAGTAACCTTAGGTGATAGGGCTGAGGGGATGAAGCCAAGATTCAGACTTAGGCCATCTACTCCAGAGTCCATTCTCTTAATTGCAGTGATAAGACCTGCTTTCTCAATTCCAGTGTAAGTTTGAAACTGCTTGAATGGATCCTTTAAAATTTATCTTCATAAGGATGATAGCAATTAACACTTACATGAGGCGTTAGCTTTAAGAATATACTTGGTCATTTGTGAAATTTGGCTTCTTTGGATAAGTATTTACAACTTTATCTTACGTGTTTTATGATTTTAGCATATTGGACCAGCTATCCCAGAAGTCAGTTCTGTCTGGTTTAAACTGTACATTTACCATATCACCAGACAAGGACCACCATCTCTTTTGCTGTCCAAAGGTACAAGACTTCGAAAACTGCCAGATATATTCCAGGTATGTTGAATGAGGTTTTTTTAAAAATCATTTTTAAGGAGGATAGAAACCGGTAAGCAGTATTATAGATAACTTTCTTAATTTTTTTTTGTTTCTAAACGCCATGCTGTGTTTTATTCATTTCTTTCCCATAGGGTTATGATCGACTACTAATAACTTCTTGGGGTCATGATCCTGGGGTTGTTCCTACATCAAATGTGCTCACGATGTTGAACGATGCCCTGACACATTCGGCGGTTTTGATTCAGGTACAGTTACCTTATTTGAAACAGTCAGTTTTGGATTTTTATTTTAAAGATCATAATTTGTCTAGCTTTCTGCTGAGTCACAGTCAGACATCAGTAATTTGACATTTGTAAAACTGAAATGTAAGGAAACAGAGAACTGCGTTTTAGTCCTGGCCTTTGTCTAGCAGCTTGGGAGTGGTGGAAACAGCAAAGGCTTTGCAGTTAGACCCAACTTTGAGTTTCAGCCTCATCTTTTGCTACCTGTGTGGCCCTATTTTTTTTTAATAGTAGCCTTAAAATAGAGATGCAGTTCACATACCATATTCCCCAATTGAATTCTGTGATTCAGTGGTTTTAGTGTATTCACAGATGTCTACAGTCAGCACCACACTCAATTTCACAACATTTTCCTGGACCTTTAGTTCTCACTCCCCTATTCCACTTTCACCCCACCCACCCCCACCCCCCCGGCCCCAGCAAGACTAATGTACTTGCTGTCTCCCTAGAGTGCCTGCTTGGGGCATTTCAGATACATGGAATCATATAATATGTAGTCTTTTGTGACTGGCCTCTTCCTGTTGTCAAGGTTCATCATGTAGCATGAGTACTGCATTCATTTTTATGGCCCAATAATATCCCCTTGTATGATGAAACGCATTTTGTTTATCCGTTCATCAGTTGATGGACATTTGGATTGCTTCTACCTTTTGGCTATTATGAATAATGATAATCACTGTTATAAACATTTATGTACAGGTGTTTGTGTGGACATGTTGTCATTACTTTTGAGTATATCCCTAGGAGTGGAAATGCTGAGTCATATGGTAACTCTGTTTAACTATTTAAGGAACTGCACCATTTTACAATCCCTCCAGCACTTGGTATTATCTGATTTTTTTATTATAGCCACCCCAGCAGGTGTGAAGTGGTGTGTAACATTTTAGAGATACTCCTCTTATACTTAGTTTCCCATCTGCAAAATGGAGATGGTAATATCTACTGTGTAACAACAAAAAATAATAGTGATAGCTAATGCCGAGGTAAGCATTTTTAGCCTTAGGATTGTTGAGAGAATGAAATGAGAAGGTGTGTATGAAGTGTGTAGCACACTTTCTGGTATGTAATAGGCTCTTTGTAAAGATTTCGTTAATTAATTGAACTAACAATTGTACTTGCCATATTCTGTACTAATTAATGTGCATATACAAATAAGATGTGGTCCCTGTCTTCAAGAAACTTAAAGTCTGGTGGGAAAAGTTGCATAAGCAGTCACTTCCATTTTTTTGCTGAGTGCTGAAGAGAGTTATACAGTGCAAGCATTAAAGAGAAGTATCCTTCTAGCTTTGGGACAAGGACAAGGGCTTAGGGAAAGCTCCTTAGAGAAAATGAGACCCAGGCTAAATAGAAAAGGCTGATTTAGAGGAGAGTGAGGCCAGGCAGCGGGGTCAGCATGAATAAATCTCTGGGTAGAGATTTTTTTTCTTTTTCTTCATAACTATTTCCCTGGTGCCCCAAAATAGTGCCTGACTTGTAGAAGTTGCTCGGTGAGTGTTTGTTGAATAAATGAATAGGAATACGAAGTGGGAGCATGTGCCAGGGCCTGTAAGCTGTTACGTAATTTTGAGGGGTGAGCTGAAGTATGACGGGATGGTGGTCAGAGATGAGTCTGGTGAAGTAGGCAGGCCCTGGAGGGCAGTGGACCTTAACTGTCCCACTGTAGTGCTTAGACTTTCCCCTTTGGATGGCAGCCAGTAAAGGGTGCTGAGCAGGGGATTAACATGGTCAGTTTTGATTTGGAAGATCAGCCTGAAGACTGTTGAGAATGGCTGGGTGGGAGAAGACAGGATTAGGATTCAGTGTTGGAGACCAGATAAGAGATGAGGACAGCCTAGGTCACGGAAGTGGTAATAAGAACGAAAAGGAAGAATTATTACAAATATAAAATAAATAGAATTGATCAGATGTCTGAGATGGCTGTGGGAAGAGGAAGAACGATTCCTGAGGTTCTTGGCTTTTGAAAGTGGAAGAATGATGATATTGCACAGAGCCGGTTTATGGGGGCAGATGAGGTGGTGTGTTTTGGGCCTGTGGGACATTTGGGTGCTGGAGATATTTAGGAGGTAATTGAAATTATTCTGAAATTCAAATGAGGGGTTGAACAGGAGAGATTGACTTGAGTGTCCGCATCAGCATGTGGATGGTAGTAGAAACCATGAGACGATGCATTAGCCAGCCAGGGCAGACGTGAAGTAGGGGTGGGGGGAGATACACAGTAGAGTGGGTTAGACATGGACTGAAGGGTCAGTCTGCCTGAATTCACATCTCGATTCCACCACTTATTGGCCATGTTGGGCAAGTTAAATAACCTCCTTGAACTGCAGTGACTTCACCTGCAAATTGGAGATGATAACAGTTCTTATCTTTATACGGTTGTTGAAAAATGACTGAAATGGATGATCTACGTAAAAATGCTTTAGACCTTTGTTTAGCGCGTCGGAAGATCTCAAAAAATGTTCGCTGTGGTGGCAGTGGTGGTGGGAGAAGAGTAAGGAGTTTTAAAGTGTCGTTAAGGAGTTCTGCCTTTGCTAAAAAAGAATGCCTCTTTTATTAAGTTTTATGGAAAAATTCACCTTGCTGGAACTTAAAACACAACAAAATTAAGATTTTGATTAAAACCATGCTTTTATAATAGCCATCTTGTTTAGGGTTGAAATCATAAATGTATCAGTGGAATAGAAGCAAGATGTCAGAAATATATTCAAGTTGTTATATGAACCAAATAAATGAATGTGATTTTTTTCCCTGAAATTATTTCTTTTCTTTTATGTCACGGTATCTTGAATTTGAATAATGTATGGGTCTCTTTTAAAGGGAAAAAATGTATAGATCCCCAGTGTTAAATTTTCTATTATAACGATTCGAAATACATGTAAACATAAAATTAAATTCCTCATGCTTATCATTCTTACACAACTGCAAAGCCAAAATGAATTTAGGAATTAAATACAAAAGACTAACAAAATTTAAATGAACAACATTAATTGAGTGTGGTGGATGAAAGTAGATTATTATTTATAATGTGGGCCTGGCGTGGTTAGACTCATAGATTTTTTTCAATCTAACTTTTGATAGTAAATTCACATGATTCAAAAATAAAACACTATTAAAAGATGCACAGAGAAAAGTATCACTGCCCTTCTAACACTCCACCCAGTGCCCACTCCCTAACTCTTCTCCAAATCAGACAACCACATTAGTTTTTGCTGTACCCTTCTAGAATTTCTTTATGCATGTGCAAGCGGTTACACACTGAGATGCCCCATGCTTTTTCCACTTAGCAGTTGGAACTTTCCATTTCACTTTGTAGAGAGCTTGCTCTTTTTTGCAGCTGCATTGAAAATACATACATTAATTTATTTAATCAGTCCCCTACTGACAGGCATTTTGGTTTCCAATCGTGTATAATTATGATGTTGCAGCAAGTAATTTTCAATGTGTGTCATTCAGTGCAGGTTTTTGAGATTTACATTCCTAGTCCATGGCTTGCCAGGTGATCATGGGGCTCCTCCACCACTTTTCTCTCTCAGCACTGCAGCTAACCCTTGTGTGAGTGCACTTGATCTTATTAAGGCTTCACTTGGCTGACCCCAGATTTACCTGTTTTTTCATTTGCCCATATACTCAATTTGAGATGCATTGCCTTAATAGGTTAATATAGACTTAAGATTGTCTTTACTTGCTGGAGAAAAATAGAAAATTGTTGAGAGCATTTTGATGGAGTATTAATGTGGAATACACCATCACGAGGCACGGTCTTGTTTATCGTTTGAGTATCTACTATTGGAAATACAGGTTTCGCGTATACCTTTCAACTTGTGTTTTTTCGTGTTTAGGGACATGGTTTGCATGGGATAGGAGAAACTGTCCACATACCTTTCCCATTTGATGAGACAGAACTACGAGGAGGTACCTGAATTTTGAGTTGTATCCATTTGACTTCTTTATGATTAATCTTGTCCACAATTTGGTGGAAACATAGCAGGAAGTAAATTCTTAAGATTTTTAAGTTCTAGGGTCTTAAAACTATTCTGCTTTTAAAGAGTATTCGCAAAAGGTCTGTCATGTGCCTGTTCCTACAAAGAACTAATAGAATAAGAGTCATTTAGGACCTAGGCCTAGAAGGAATACTATTCTGTCTTGGAGATGAAGAGACTAAGTAGGTAGCTACGTAGATGGAAGACCAGGTTTTCTGTATGTTTGGCCTTTTAGTTTTCTTTTATTGTTTATTTATTTGGAGGTTGGGGGAGAAGACAAGTCATAGGGAAGATTTTATGCTTAGAAAGTTAATTCCCCGCCCCCCCAGTGTTACATACTGTTTTTTTTTCAGGGGCTTTTATGGACATTTGTATACTAACTTACAGTTTACAGAGAACTTGCATGTATTTCCTGTTTCAGCATTTTTTTTTACAGAAACAAAATTTTTTTAAAACTTTTATTAATGGTCAATGTGTTTTGATTTAAGTTTGTGCTATAGTATTAGAAGCCCCGAATCTAGAGTCATTATGTAGAGAAAATGAGAAAGCACTAATTTACTTTTTAATTAATTAATTAATTTTTTTTTACATTTTATTTTTCTTATTAGAGAGGACTTGAGTGAATAGCAAAGTCTGAGCTAAATTTAGCGGGTTCAAATCAAGGGTGAAAAGCCTGTTTAATGTTATCTCTTTTTAGAATTGTGAGCTACAATACATTTGATGAAAGATGCTCGGAGAATTTCTATAAACGCAAAATCATTCTTCCTTTTGTTCAATATGAAAATACCTTTCCTCTGTTGAATATTAAGAAAGTATGTATATTCAAAAGAAAATTACTCTCTGATTAAAACTTATGTATATTTATATAGCACTTGTGTTTCCTGCTCCATGCAAAACTTTCATTCTCTAATCTATTTTTCTTGTTCTTAGAATATTGCTTGGAATTTTAGAGAGCAGTGAATCGTTCAAGTAATTTAACTTAACTCATATAAGAACTTTTCTTCTAAAATGTTAGTCACCATTGCCCCTCCTCGCCCAAAGCAGGGAAAAGGAAGAAGTTTTTTATAAGTATTTTTTCTTTTCCACATGGCTAGGCTGCAAAAGCCTCACATTTGAAATTAAGTGCTCTCTTTTGGCTGTTGTGAATAAATGTGTACAAAATTTGGAGAAGAGAGTTTTCTCTTCCAAAAAATAGCCCCTATTCAGAAATAAGTATTTCTCTGCAACTAAACTTTGCTAGTTAATTCTCTGATACTTTATAAATTCTATGGAAAAATTTATTGTTCACCAGAAGACAGCAGGATCTTAAAAATCACAAAATCTCAAGAACTGATTAAGAAATCTCTTGCCTTTGGAGATTACTGTGCGAATTCTAAAAAAGAGGAATATTCATATTTGGTTATAGAGTATCTTTCTCTTTTGTAAGTTCACATATTTGTGAGAACGAGCTGATATTTAAGTAATTTATTAGGGATATAATTTCAAGTACTTTGTTAGCTTTGGTTTCAATAAGAATACTTTTTACTTAAATTAAAAAAAATATATGATGTGTATTTAATGCATTTCCTGGTAGAAACCCACTAAGTAAGTATTTGAGGCAGAATAGAACTACAAAGAGAAGCCTAGAGAATTTGCCACTGACTGGCCCTATGTGATTACTTAGCAGGTCAGTTGTTTTGCTACATCAGTTGCCTTCTGAAGTCTAAATATGTTGTATGTGTACAGCATCCTTTTGCATCCACAGATATTTCTTCATTGGAATCAATCTTGATAAAATATAAAAGTAGTTCTAAGAATCATTTAATAAAAGGAAAGTATATTTAAGTTTTTGGTGTTTTGTTGTAAAACTATTTACTTATAACGTGATGTCAACTCTTTGTTTTTAGAGTTTACGCGTGTCAATATGGGTGTTCATAAAGCATTGCAGATGTTAAGGAACAAAGTGGACCTGCAGCATTTTTGTGGATATGTCACCATGTTGAATGCTTCTAGCCAACTTGCAAACAGAAAACTCAGTGATGCTTCTGATGAGAGAGGTTAGCCAATAGCTGGGTTCTTTGAATTAAGATAATTGGTACTGAGTTTATCACAAGCTTAATATTTAAAAAGCATGGGTACCTTTGTGGGGATGTTGACTTATTTAATACTTAATGTTTTTCCACTGAAAGATGAGAAAATATTTTGTGACATCATTGGGACAAATATCAGTTGTTCAAATGGGGAAAATACTAAGAGCATAAGTAAAGAAGTGATGACCTGGGGTTGGAATACAGAATGGTTATTGGGATTTAGCCCTTTACTGTCGTATTTATGTTTATAGGCTTTAAATTAAGTTCCTTTATGGGGTGATGGTTTCAAAACTTTAGTCTCTTTGTAAAATTGTTTTCAAACTAGAATGAGTAGTTTTTCCCTTTCAGCTTTCCTGTTTCTATCAAGGCACCATTGTCTTGTGTTGCAGGCCTTAAAAATCATATCTTTATCTTGTCCTTCTCCTTTCCCACTCAACCTAGTTAATTTCCAAGTTCTGTGAATTAGTCTTTAGAAATGTCTCTTATATCCATTTCTTTCCCTCTCTCTTTAATTATCTGTAACTGCCATTCTAGTCTGAGTTTTGATACTTTATACATGTTTTATTGTGACCATTTCTTGCTTAGCCTTCCTGGCCTCATTCTCTTCTTTCTGTCTCCAGCCTGTCCTGCATATTGACAACAGCTAATTTTCCTTAGATACCTTTTTCTTTCTAATTTAAAAATTCATTTTCAAATCACCTTCTCATAGTTACTGATTGTTTCTGTTCTGGCATAATTTTGGCTTGTATGTGGCTTTGGTTGCCATGATGTCACCTCTGGTCCACGACTCTAGGGAACCTTTTAATTCAAGTCTCTATCATTGATTGACTTTATTCGCTGAACCTCTTAGTTTGAAATCCTGAGAAAATATGATTGATTGTTAGCCATCCAGTGGATTGAATTAGTATCCACTCCTGGTCCATTTACCTTTGGCCAGAGGAGTTGGGTAACTTTCAACAGTTGAGTGCCAGGTATCACAGGAGCATTTTTAGAGAAGAGGCCTGTGGGTTAGGCAGTCATTTCAATGAATGTCTACTGTAGCTGTCATGTTTTATTTCATTCATTCTATAAACATTTACGAAATACCTCCTTAGGTGTTGGAGATATTTCTGTTACTAAGTCCTAGGGAATAAAGCCCTGGAAGGAGAGACAAGCAAGTGAATCAGCCTACTGTGTAGTGTTAAAAGACTGAGATATAGGGGTATGACGCTTCTTGAAGTGCTAAAGTAGAACAGAGAAGGCATATCCCAGCCCAGTTGAGCTGTCAGAGAGGCCTCTTAGAGAAGGTAAAGTTTGAACTAAATTTTGAAAAGTGAGGAGTTCACTACACACAGATGATTGTTGTTTATTTAGAGGGTAGCAACCTTTAGGCAGAGGGAATCGGGCAATAGAGTAGCTCATCTTGGCCAAAAGAAAGAGTTTGTTGGGCAGTAGTAGATGAGAGTAGAGAAGTAATAAGTGAGATCTAGAAGATCTTGGAGGATCTTTCATGCTGAAAGATACAGGGAGTCAAAAAAAATATTTTGAGAAGAAATAATGTAATCAGACTGCATGTTTCTATGGGGATAGAAATGACTTTAGTAATTCTCAAAAGGTCTAAACTTGTGTTCTGCCTTTTTAATCCGTTTTTTTTTTTTTAGGTCAGGGCTTTACAAGCTCAGTACTATTTATGTTTGGAGCTGGATAATTCCTTGTTGTGGGGGGCTGTCCTGTGCACTGTTGGATGTTTAGGATCCCTAGACATCAGTAGCATCCCTGTCCCCATTCATGGCAACCAAACCATGTCTTCAGACGTTGCCAGATGTTTCTTGGGGGACAAAACTGTCCCCCTTTTAAGAACTGCTGCTTTAGGCTAAAGACTGTTCATTGTTTTCCGTTGTCATTTCTGTTGCCTGAAGTCTTCTTTTATGTTAGGACTGACTTATTGACAACCTGTGCCGACTACTAGAATCCTAATATTGTGTATGCCCTTTAATTATAAGGAGAACCTGATTTGGCTTCTGGCTCAGATGTAAATGGGAGTACAGAGTCATTTGAAATGGTCATTGAGGAAGCAACTATAGATTCAGCCACAAAGCAAAACTCTGGTAAGGCTTTAAAAATTATTTGCAATCTTGGAATAATTTCTGAGGTTTGACTCTTTTGTTAAGTCATTTGGATATCGTTTGTCTGCTCTTATTATAATGGACTTTTTCATAAGTATTTTCTAGGAAAGAATTTTATATATTTAGAATAATAATTAAAGTTATTTAAAATATTATAAAACTATGACCTGAGAATAAAAATGTTTTATTTTTCCTATGTTGATTCTCTCATCTTGTAGTTGTCCTGCACTACTTTTTTTTTTTTTGGTAAAAGACCACTTTGAGCATCTGTTGAAAGCTGTGTGCCTTCTTCCCAGAAGCATGTACATACTCAAAAAACATTCTTTCCTGTTTCAGAGATTCACTGATCCCCTCTCTGAGTCTTCTCCCCTGCTAAGCCCTTTGGTGGATGTCAGTGACGGGTGGGAAGAATCTATGAAAATCTCTGGAGCTCAGTTAAGAAACCCTGGTTGGTCATAATATATATAAATATATATATGATTAATAACTTTATATATCCTTTTGTAGTTGCCACAACAGAAGCAGATTGGGTTCCTCTCGATCTGTGCTTTGGAATTCCACTGTTTAGTTCTGAATTAAACCAGAAAGTATGCAGAAAAATTGCTACACATGGCCTTTGCAGAAAGGAGAGGTGAGGGTTTATGTTTGTTGTCCTCTTTTCATCTATGAGACTTCTTAAGCTCTCAGTATTAGTTGCTGTATCGTACTTTGTCTTATTTCACACATGATCATAGTACTTGCCTTGTGTTTATTTGTTGATTGAATAAAAATGGCTAGTTTAAGGGTTTGCTATGTATTTTAAAATTAAAGTTCAGTACCTCAGAAATTAGGCACATGCAAGTCTTTTGGACACATGTTTTGGTTAATTATATTTACTTAGTTACCCAGATTTGGTGAGAGTACGGTTAAAATGGGCATGCTTATAAGACTGTATGAACCTAGTTTTTTTAATATGTAAATATCAATAGAAATTCTCTCTTTCTTAACATACACACACTCGAGTTATGTTAATAGTGATTATCTCCTATAGTGGAATTATGGCTGACTTTCTAAATTTTCTTCAGTTTCCACATTTTCTAAAATGAGCACATATTACTTATCAGAAATGACATGTAGGTTTTATCTCATATGCCAACTCTGATCCATTGGGAATGGCTGCTAAGAGTCAGCGTTGTAAAGGTTCTGAGACTGTCTAGTTTAGCCGAAAAGAATATCATTGAATCTGATTGTCATGGTGGATGGCTTGGAGAGATGATATCCACAAATCTTGACAACTTTATTTAGGAAAACAAAGTTGGATAATAAATAATTTAATTGGCTCAATGTAGCTTATATCAGAAAATTAAAAGTACTTAACTGACAAATAATTTTAATAACTATCCTGAAAATAACATACATGAATAAAAAAAGAAATACTATATAGTTTTAATGATTGACACTATAATTGTTACCAATTTACATATTTGAAAAATATGCACCTAAATTTTTATTTTAGAAGTTTTCTTGTATTTAACATTTATATTTGGTAGTAGTTTAAACTTTTAACAATAATTTTCCAATTTTGGTTATACATGATGTTTTATTTTGAAATGGTCTTTTTATGCACTGTTGTTACTCTGGATTATTAAAATAAGCAGAAATTTCATTGACGAGAACCATTGAAATTGTTTCTTAAAACTTTGTATGTAATTAACCAAGATGTATATACATATATAAATGCATTTGAATTGTTAAAATGAAACTCTTGTGAGATATTAGTTCTTGTCTTACTTGTTTTAAACTTTTCCCCTTTTTTTCAGCCTTCAGAACCTTTTGCATTCCAGTAGAAAACTGTCTCTACAAGTCCTTAACTTTGTTCACTCATTCCAGGTAACAAAAATCAAAAAAATCCAAATGGTATTTGCATAGAGCTTTTATAGTATGCAAAACACTTCCATGTTTGTTCTGAGTCTCCACAGCAGTAAGACATGAAATAAGCATTATTTCATGCTTATTTATGCATTTTAATTTATAAACAAAGATGCTGAAATTCAGGAAGTTAACTGACTTATACATGATTTCACTGGCCAGGTGTTCAGGCAGCTTGGACTGTTTGTTCTGTGTTTGTGCTTCATTAAACAGAAATGTGTTAAGCATCTGCCATGGGCCATGCACCATGCTAGGTGCTGGTTCTTGGGTCAGTACACTTCCATTACTAACTGCAGTGATTCTCCATTGCTGAGAGGGGGTTGTCTGTTACGGTAGTGAATGCCAGTGCTCTAGACCTTTTATCTTCCCCCCAAGGAAAGAAAAGGGACACTCTAGACTTGATTTGTAGATAAACTTTTAGAATGGAATATTTTTGTTAGGTATATCTGTTCTAACATCATGAAATCAGTATTTTGGAGTTTGGTTTCATTCATTCTTTCAATAAATGACTGAGTCGACTCTATGCCCGACCCTTTACCAGGTGCTGGGGAAACAATGATGTCTAAGACGCTAATGGAGCTTAAGTGTTGTATGAGATCATAGTCGAGTAAAGTGAAGTAATTACAGATTTCAGTAAGTGCTTTGAAGGAGCCAAGCTCCTTCAAATCTGATGGAATCCAAAGGTAGACCTAATTTAGATAGGTAGAGATGATGCATAAGCTGAAACCTAAAGGATGGGAAAGAGTATTCCAGGCCGAGGCTAGTAGGTGCAAAAGTCCTGTGTCAGGAAGGCACTCAGCCTGCAAGGAAACGAGAAGGCCAGTGTGGCAGAAGCCTCGTGAAAGAGGGATGATGGGAAGAGGTGAGGTTGAAGAAGAACGGAGAGCCTTCTAGAGTGTGTTAAAGAATATGTATTTTACGCTGAGTGCAAAGAGAAACTATTAAAGACCTTTAACAGAGAATGACATTATTTTTAATTGACTCTGATTAGTTACTGTTTAGAGAATAGATTAAAAACAGACAAGCACAGAAACAAGATAAGTTCGGAGACTGCTTTAATAGCCCAAGTAAGAGATGTTGGTGGCCGAACACCCTTTTTCGTTTAAAAAAAATTTGCATGTATCCATAATAAAGGTTTGTTTATTACATGTATATACTGTTAAACATGTAATAATATAATAAATTATGTATATTATAAAAGATACACAAAACCAGGAATTTTATCAGATGCAATAAGTAGATACAGGATTTTAAAAATTTTCATGGTACTGCACCCCGCTTTGGAGTGAGTACCCCACTTTGGAGACCACTGGCCTAGACTACGGTGGTGGCTATGGTGAGTGAGTCAAGTAAACTCATTTGGGATACACGTTGGAGGGAGACTGATGGAACTTGGTGATGAAATGTGAGGAAGGATTGAGGCTGTGATGAGGAAGGGAAGGATAAAGAATGATTTTCATATTTCTTGACTAGTTTGAGCAGGGACGGCTGGGGAGGAACCAGTGGGGGAAAATTTGAGAGTTTGCTTATGGACATGCTAAGTGTGGAACTTATGGTGAAACATCCAAGAACAGATGTTGGATAGGTGGAGGTTTGAGCCTGGAGTTCTGGGGAGAAGTCTGCTGAATGTGTGAATCTGAGAGCCCTAGGAGTGGATGGATTGTTCTGTTGCTTAATGTTGTGTGAGGGTTTTTGTCTAAGTATTAACTTTTTCTCATTCCATATTCTCATAGCGTGTTATTTCTGTTTATTTCAAAGCACTTGTCATCATCTGAGTGTATTAGTCATTTCTGCACGTTAATACCTATCATTGATTATTTTGGGTTTGTGAGGTACAACTTTGCATCTCCTATAGTGCTTTGCCATTCCATAAACATTTCTTAGGTAATCAAGGTCTCTATTTCTCATTATCTACATTAAGTAGTTTGGTAAAGTGTTGAATAGAATTTTTTTTCTCTTGTTTCTTGATCTTTTAGGAAGGTGCTTCAACACTGGATATTCACACTGAGGCCAGTTTTCCAAGTTTGCTTTCACAGTCATCCTGTGCTGACATGGGAGTCCCACTTCCTGCAAAGAACTTAATATTTAAAGATGGCATCTTAACAGAGTGGAGCGGACGTTCACCTTCCTCACTTCTTATTGCTAATCTCCATTTGCAATAATTCGGTTACATCATTTGTTGCTCACACTTTCTGCCATTTTCCTTTCTTAACATTAGCTTTATATTGCCAGCCACTAAAAAGCATCCTGCTGCTGAAGTGCAGTTCATGCTTAACTGATGTTAAAGTTTGGGGAACATGTTCATGTTTTCTGAAGTTTTCCTCATTATTGCACCTCCTAATGCAACGAAGAGCTTTTTAGCAGTCTGCACTGTATTTTTTACCTTGAGACAATCTGCGTTTCTTTTATAAAACTGAGGATATACTTTATAGGCTTTATGATGACTGTTATGTTTATAAGCAGTCACTATGAATATTGCAGTGGTAATTTTATATGTTAGTTTATCAAACATAAATCTTGTTTAATTTTATATTTTGTTACCTACTCTTTAGGGAATCGTGGGAAGAGGTAGAACTCTTCCTCTGAAAAGGCTTCTTGGTATTTAAAGTAGCAAAACTATAAAACGATACACATCCATTATTGAGAGATGATCTGATGGGGCATTAAGAATTGCTGTGGATGTTTGTAAATTATGTATATCGGTTGAACATTGTTGAAGGTATGTAAATCAGCATAGTTATGTATGGCTTAACCTTGATTTAGAAGGTCTTAACTCAGACTATGACTATACATTGACATCTCCTAAGAAGCTTTGGAAAACATTCTATTTTTAAACAACATTTATATGTGGACTTCAGTTGTCGCTCATTTTGGGCTTTATATTTTCATAGAGTCTTTATGGAAAAATAGAATTTATTTTCCACTCTTGTAGCTGTGGCTGCTGCACATTTTCTCCCTGATTTATTTTTTGTTTAGTAGCTCTACCCATGAATGTTATGGAATTGGATTTGATGTTTTCAAACCAAGGATTTTGATGTCAGCTTAGAATTACATATAAGAGGCATTAAGGCTATGTCTTCTGATCAGAACACTTTAGTGATAAACCTACTGTGAGGAATCCGGATCTTAAGTTTATGTGACTAGTTTTAGAGGAAATGATAAAGAAAAATTGAGTAATTTCAAAATGTTTCTTGAGTCATTGATTCTTTTAGTATCTCAAATGTTGAATAGAATAATTGGCATCGCTTTTTAGATTTTTCAAGTTACCTTCCTTGGGAAGTTTGTGCAGTGTTATATAGTTTAGTTTAGCTCTTCTCATAGGATAATGGTTTGCGAGTTTAAAACTAACCAAACTAACTGATCAAACAACATATATCTAAACTATTTAAAGCATTAGAAACTTCGGGGAGGTTAAACCTACACGTTCTTGCTGATCATTTTTGTTATTTATAGACCTGACATTTGTTCATTTGACATACTTCTGGAAGTGCGTGTCTGTCTTCACACTGTTAACCGTCATCCAGTACTGTCGCCTTCCTATTGAACGTTTGGGAGCAGGTTACCTGTGGCACACAGTGCTGCGTTGGGGTCAATGCAGTAATGTTTAGTATTCTACTTTGTCTTCATGTGAGGTAGAAGCCAAGTGTATGTTACAAATGTGTGTGTATAAAAGGAAAAACACTAATATTAAAATAATTTCTTACAACTGTGAATCACTCATTTATTTTTCCAATAACTGATACTGTACATTCCTTGTGCTGTTAGGTATGTATGTCACTTTTACAGTTTTTAAACTGAAAGTTGTAAGTATTTCATTTGATCAGGACTCTTTAATCTCATTTTCATTTGCTTTGTTCAGATTAACTGTAGTTATTTTATTTATTTCTGTTATTAACAAGCTTAGCCTACGGTAATGACATGTACACTAATAAAGCATTGAATGTTTGTAGTTGTTGGTAGTGAACCCAGTTGTTGGTGAATTTAAAAAACTATGGGAGTGATTTGCTGCTATATTTCCTTTGAGAGGTAACAGAGGAGGAAATAGAACCTAATGATCATGAATTTTAGGGAAAGTACTGAAAAAACATGTAGTCAACTCCGGTTTCTCATGTGAATGAGGAAAGATTCTGATACCCAGCTGAAGACCTCTCATACTTTTAAGGATGGAGAATCTGCATTTTTAAAGCTGTTATTAGCAAAATGTGAAAGCCACTTTTATGCTTTACTTTGTGAATTTGGCTTTGTTTCATTCATACATTAACTCATGTGAAGATGCATCTCTTAAATCTTATGTGTTGATCCTATTCAACAAAAAGGTAATAAATACAGAATTTATTATTTGCCAAAGAAAATTTGTGAAAGAATTTTTATCCAGTTTTTCTGCAAATGTTTAAAGTAATTTCATTTGGCTTTGTGCTGCCTCCCCTCTTTTCTGCCCTTAAAGTAGCTTAAACCATTGGCAAACTTCAGAAACCAAGAGAAAAAAAGAAATATAAAAAAGGACATAGAGTTTAGTATGGTACAATTTCACCTATCACATAGGTCTAAAGAAATGTAACTTTATGTTGTTAAAAAAATATATGATCGTCTGATTTTCTTGATTCCTTTTTTTCTTTTAAAGTGTGTAATCAGATATTTTATTTGTTTTTTGGGGGAGAATATTGGTTTCTTTTAGTTTCCAGTTTTCTTTGCCATTTGTGTTTCTCTTTTATGTTCAGTGTTTCAAATATGGTTTGTATTTAAAGATTTTAAAATACCAAAACTGTAACTGAGCACCGTGGATTTTTTTTCTGGTATGCTGTTAATATTATACAGTGAAATGTATAAAGTGTTGTCAATTTGATTATTGACACATATAATATGTTTACAAATAAACTGTGGTGTTGGTCAAGTTGCTGTGAAAATGTGTATAATCTTCTGTAAGCCCCTTCCTTAATTTTAAATACAGGCATGCTTTCAGTGCTGACATTTTCCTATACATTTAAAAAAAAAATTAACCTTTTTATTTTATAATAATTTCAGATTAGCAGAAAAATTGCAAAGGTGGTCTGGAGATATTCCCTATATCCTTCCATGAGCTTCCACTAATGTTTACAACTTATGTAAACTATGGCACATCTGTCAAAACTCAGAAATTAACACTGGTACAATAGTATTTACTAAACTACAGACTTGATTTGGTTTTCACCCATTTTCCTCTCATGTTCTCCTGTTCCAGGACCCCGTCCAGGATACCATGTTGCATTTATTTCGTCATCACTGCCGCCTTGGTCTTCACCGATCTGTGACAGGTTCTCAGTCTTTCATGACCATGACACTGTGAAGAGCACTAGTTGGTGATACGGTAGGATGTCCCTCAACATGGGTTGTCTGGTGTTTTATCATGATTAAACTTGAGGTTGTGCTTTATCAGGAAGGATATAGCACAGCGGTCGTGTGCCCTTCCATGCTATATTATATCATGGGGTACATAATGTTAATAGGCATTATTGGTGATGTTCCTTCATTCACTTATCTGTTCCATTCCTATAATTTTGCTTTTCCCAGAATGTCAGACACATGGTGGAATTGTACAATTTGTAGCCTTTGAGTCTAGCCTCTTTTGCATAGCAAAATGCATTTTAAATTCATACATGTACGAATCAATAGCTCTGTTTCTATTGCTGAGTATTTAATTGTATGGATGTATCAAGGTTTGTTTATCATTTAACATTCACGTTCAGGTTTTAATACAAACAATTCATTTTGCTTGGGTAAATACTGACGAGTGGGATTGCTGAGTCACTGGTAAGTGTGTATTTAACTTTATAAAAACTGCCAAACTGTCTTCCAAAGTGAGTGACTGTGCCATTTTGCACTCCCACCAGCAATGAATGAGGGTTCCCACTGCAATGGCATCTCATTGTAGTTGAAATAACTAATTTTCCCAGTGAAAAATGATGTTGGGCATCTTTTCATGTGCTTATTTGCCATTCATATATCTTCTTTGGTGAAGTATCTGTTCGGATTTGTTGCTCATATTTTAAAAACTAGGTGTTAACTGAGTTTTAAGAGTTCAGTAAGTATTTGAGTACAAGTCTTTTATCATATACATGTTTTGCAGATATTTTTTTCCCAGTCTAGCTTGTCTTTTCATTCTCTTAATAGTGTCTTTTAAAGTAAAGAACAAAAGTTTTTCATTTTGACAACGTCTGGTTTCTTGGTTTTGGGTTTTTTGTTTTTTTTTTTTTAATGGATTGTGCTTTTGATGCTGTTATCAAAAAACTCATCACCAGGTCTTCCCTGGTAGCGCAGTGGTTGAGAGTCCGCCTGCCGATGCAGGGGACGCAGGTTTGTGCCCCGGTCCGGGAGGATCCCACATGCCGCGGGGCGGCTGGGACCTGTGAACCATGGCCGCTGGGCCTAAGTATCCAGAGCCTGTGCTCCGCAGTGGGAGAGGCCGCAGCGGTGAGGGGCCCACGTACCACAAAAAAACAAAACAAAACAAAACAAAACAACTCATCACCAAACCCAAGGTGCAGAGTTTTCATTTTCTTCTGAAAGTTTTATAGTTTTATGTTTAGGTCTTTGACCCATTTGAGCTAATTTTAATATGCGGTATGAGATATTTTAATATGCGGTATGAGATACATGTTTATATTTTCTTCACTGAATTGCCATTACACCTTTGTCAAAAATCAGTTGATGATCCTTTAGAGACAAAGTAGATCAGTAGTTGCCTGGGGTGGAAATGGGGGAGGGTGACTGCAAATGGGTATGAGGCATCTTCTTGGAGTGCTGGAAATGTAAAATTGGATTGAGGTGATTGATGTTGTGCAACTCTTAAGTTTACCAAAAAAAAATTGCATTGTACACTTAAATCAAGTAAATTTTATCATATGTAAATTATACTTCAATGGGGAGGGGGAAGGGTAAGCTGTGACAAAGCGAAAGAGAGGCATGGACATATATACACTACCAAACGTAAGGTAGATAGCTAGTGGGAAGCAGCCGCAGAGCACAGGGAGATCAGCTCGGTGCTTTGTGACCACCTGGAGGGGTGGGATGGGGAGGGTGGGAGGGAGGGAGATGCATGAGGGAAGGGATGTGGGAACAGATGTGTATGTATGACTGATTCACTGTGTTATAAAGCAGAAACTAATAAAAAAAAAATAAAGTGGTTTGAAAAAATCAATTGGCATTTTTTTGTGTGGGTCTATTTCTGGGCTCTCAGTTCTGTTTCATTGATCAATGTGTCTGTCCTTTTAATACCATGCTGAAATTGGATACTGTTAGTCATCCAACTTTGTTGTTTTTAGAATTGATTTTGGCTCTTTTAGTTCCTTTGCCTTTCCATATAAATTTTAGAAACAGCTTTTCAGCATCTACACACAAGCCTGCAAAGATTTTAATCAAAATTATATTGAATCTATAGATCAAATGGAGGAGGATTAATATCCTAACAAATATCTCTCCATTTATTTATAACTTCTTTGATTTTTGTTGTCACTGTTCTGCAGGTTTCTTTTTTTTTCTTTTTTGAAAGGTTTTGAACTACAAATTAAATTTCTTTAATAGCTCTATTACTATTAGCTATTTCTTCTTGAGTGAGTTTTGGTAGTTTGTATCTTTCAAGGAATTGGTCTGTCTCCTCTAGATTACTGAGTTTATGGGCATTTATTTTTCATAGTGTACTCCTACTGTCCTTTTATTTAGTGGGATTAGAATAGGAAGATAAAAAGATGAAGTGAGATAAATCCCAAAGAGAAAGTGGCTAAGAATGATCCAGAACAGAGGAAAGATGGGAATCCAGAGATACAGGAATCCAGTGCATAGTATGTATCAATAATGTTCATCAGTAATGAACTCAGAAAACAATTCAATTACATCATCAAAGTACTTGGAGAAAATGACTGTTGACCTAACAATTGTGAATCTGGCAAAACTATTTTTCAGGAACAAATGTGAAAAAGACATTTTCAAATATAAAAAACCAAGTTTATCATTAGACCTCAAAAAAAACCCTCAAATAAAGAAGTGTTTCCACAAGGGATGTCTGTAATATGAGAAGGAATGCTGAGCAAAGATGTTGATTAATCCTAAACTTCTTTTCTGAATGAAAATAATATGATATTTAATTTGGGAAAGTAAAGAAATAGGGCTAAAATCCTAAAAAATAAAGTCATGTGAGTCAGGAGAAGATTACATAGAGTTAAAGCACTCTAAGCTCATATTGTTCAGAGGGTGAATAATATTCTTTCATATGTACATTCAGTCAGTACTAATTGTTCATTTACTATCATGTCTACTGTGGTAGACATGATACTATTTTAGTAAAGGGGCGGATCAGTGAATAACACAAATTCTGGTCTTCATGGAGTTTACATTCTAGTTAGTGGAGACAGTAAGCAAAGTAAGTAAATTGTGTAGCAGGTTAGAAGGTGATAATTGCTATGGGGAAAAAAATGGTGAGAAGGATGGGAACCACTAGGAACTGGAATTACACTTTATCAGTAGCTGGCCAGAGAAGACCTCAATGAGAGGGTGACATTTAAGCAGAGACTTAAAGAGAATGTGGGCCATGTAGACATCTGGGGAAGAGTGTTCCAGGGAGAGGAAACAGTATGCAAAGGCTCACAGGTAGAAGCAGGCCTGGCATGTCCAAGGAACTTCAAGATCTGATGAGACTGGGGTAAAGGGAGCTGGGGTAAATTGTGTTGGATAGATAATGGTGGCAGTCTGCTTTGGAATGGTTTGTTGATTTTGTATGTTTTGCTCATGAGAAAAAAGTGTGAATGGCTTTCATTTTCCAAGCAGGCATCTGCTGAATCCCAGACAGGACGGTCAAGTCAAAACAGACCTTTAGGCCATTCCTGTTCTCCGTCTTTTGAACACCATTGAAAATCCAGAATGCCGGGGCTTCCCTGGTGGCGCAGTGGTTGAGGGTCCGCCTGCCGATGCAGGGGACGCGGGTTCGTGCCCCGGTCCGGGAGGATCCCACATGCCGCGGAGCAGCTGGGCCCGTGAGCCATGGCCGCTGAGCCTGTGCGTCCAGAGCCTGTGCTCCACAACGGGAGAGGCCACAACAGTGAGAGGCCCGCGTACCGCAAAAAAATAAATAAATAAAATCCAGAATGCCAAAAGGGCACAGCTGCAGGATTAAACTTAACTTCATCTCTTAGTGTTTTTATTGCTGGTGTTTAAAAAATCACCATCCAGGTCCCTGGAGCGTTGGCATTAGGACTCAGGCAAAGCTCAGAAGTTGTGTTGAAAGCTCAAGAGTCCAGACTGCTGAGGACCTGAGTTGTTTCAGTAGCTTCTATTAATATTTGTTTGCAGGCTTTTCTCCTCCGGTGGGTGGCAGTATTTCACTTTTGAATCCTCCTTTCTCTGAAGGAATTAACTTGCATGAGGACAGCACAGAGTAAGCACCTCTTCACCCATCACCCCCAGTCCTGTTAACTGTGGGTTGAGTTTGTTTGGAAAACTACTCGGAGAACTGGAGGACTTACTCCTCCAGGTTGATTATGAATAAATTTCCAGGGGAAAGTCACTGCAGGAGTGTCTGACTCAGCCCGGGCGTTACAGAGTGAGAACAGAAGGCTGGATTTGGGGCTTAGAGACAACAGTCAGCATGGTGGTGGCAGGGGTGTTACTGAGCCTCAAAGATGAACACTTATTCCATCATTTTAAAAATTCATTTAATAAAATGTTTCAGATGTATTTGATTTCTGTTGCTATGTATTAATTACCAAAAATGTAGTGGCTTAAAACAACATCCATTTATTTATCCCCCCTTTTGGGGGTCTGCAGTCCTAGCATGGCGTGGCTGGGTTCTCTGCTCAAGAGTCCCAGGTGCAGAGTCAGGGTGGCAGGAATCCTTCTCTGGGGCTC
Source organism: Mesoplodon mirus (assembly GCF_964341445.2). Lineage (NCBI taxonomy): Eukaryota > Metazoa > Chordata > Mammalia > Artiodactyla > Ziphiidae > Mesoplodon > Mesoplodon mirus. The sequence goes on along the minus strand of NC_138992.1, from coordinate 15,305,297 downwards.
CGGGCCTCCACTAAGCTCACACAGTTATGGCAGGATTCAGATCCTTGCCCTCCCTGTTTCCTTGACCATCTGCCTGCCGTCTGGAGCTACTTTCAGCTCCTAAAGCCTGCCTGCTTTCCCAGACACAGTCCCCTTCTAGCTCTAAAGCCCTGGGGAATCTTCCCTGTGTTGAATCCTTCTCACCCTGTGACTCTCTGACTTCCCTGTCTGACCTCCAGACCGGATTGAAAGGTTCCTGTGCTTAGGTCAGGCCCCAAATCTCCTTATTTTACCTTAACGGCATCTGCAAAAATGTAAGCAGTTAAGGTAGAGGGTCCCCAGAGAAGGAGAAACAGGCATGGCTTTCTTGACATGAGAAGCCATTTTTGGCCTAAGCCATTTTGTGATCTAAGCCTGGCCACAATGCTTATCCTTGAACAGGTGTCAGTAATAATGATCTTAAGAGAACAAAAGGGCAAACTTATCAGGCAAGAGAAGTAACAATAGCAAAGATAATATAACAGTGGTGAAGACTCCCAGTTCTGTTTCAATAGTAAAGATTAGCCTGAAGCCTCAACCACCAGAACTGGAACCTAAGGGATGATGTTGACCTTTTCTAACCCTCCTGACTTCAGTCAACTACAGCTTGGACTCTGTCCATCGCCCAAGCCCATTCATGAATATGCTCGTACCTTTAGCTTAAAATGTTCCCAATTTTGCTACTCTAGGAGACACTGCTTTGAGATTCTCGGTGTTTTCCTTACCTGCTGCAAATGATAAGTCCTTTCTTCTTTTGCTCTTTGGCTTGGTTGTGTCCTTTGGCTTGACACCAAGAGGCAAACCCAGTTTTCAGGTAACATTTTGACCTGCCCTGACAGTGGGCTGAGCCTACTACGGGGCTGAGGATACATTTAGGGAGAGAGACATCGGTACTTGGGGTGGGAAGGCAGCAGAGTTCACAGGAGCTGAGGCTGCAGGTGGCCTTAGGGTCGGCCAAGGGAACATCACTGGTGCTTGTGACACTGGGTTTGTCTGGGGAAAAGTGTGCTGTGATTTTCACTTGGCGCTTGCACAGGGCCCCCTGGTTGGGAGCTTCGTGAGAGGGAGTGTCCTGGGCTATGTCTACAAGTTGGCTGTCTTCTTGGTCTGCCCTGGATTAAACCAAGTCATGCTTGGAGCAGCAGACCCTGTCCACAACGCATGGTCTGCCCTTCTGGTGGTCCCCCTTCTTTGCCAATGTGTTCATGGAGGCACTTGGGGAAGGGATCTTGGCATGAGTTAGCCCCTACTTCAACCCAAGGGAGTCGCTCATGACTGATCTAAATTGGTTTGATCATGTCACCTCTGTCCTTTAACTGGTCTAAGAGTGGCCATGTGATCCAATTCTGGCTGATGAAATATTAGGGAAGGTCTGCTGGGGAGGGCACCCCTCCCGAAGGACAGACAAAGCCTTGTGAGTGAGAAGATTTTTGTCCCTCCCCTTCTTCCTACCTGGAACTTGGATGTAATGTCTGGAGGTGCAGCAGCCTTCTTACAACTGTGAGTGTCAAGCATACAACAAAAACTAACAAGTAAGGATGGTAGTGCAGAACATAGAGCCAGAATCACTGGTATTATCCTTAAGCAGCTGAACCAATGTCAGCAACTTCTGGATTCTGTGTTATGTGACAAAAATTACCCCCATTTAAGTCATTCTGAATTAGATTGTTATTTGCAGTGAAAGTATTTTTTTTAAGTACAGATTAGGAAATAAAGAATTATAGCACATAAACTCTTAAAATTAAAAAAACTAAAACATTTTAACTTAGGTCCATCATTATTTAATTACTATAATCTAATTTAAAATATATATAATTTTAAATTATACTTGTAATTAATTATGTTAATATAGTTTAATATAAATTAAACTTATTATTCATTATTCAAGGAAATCGTCCAACCCATTACCTATTTCATACCTAGACATCAGCCTCTGGTAGAGCATTTCCAGTTCTTGGACGTGGCTCTGGCTAAGTTACATTTCGAAAATCTGACAGCAGAAGTGCTATGTGGTGGGCACGAGTAGAAAACATGAGCTGAGCACTTACTATGTATAAGACGTGCGGGCAGCTCTGCAGGCATTATCTCATTTCATCCTCATGATGATCATACAGAATCAACAGTACCATGATTATCTCTATTTTGCAGGAGGCACACCCAAGTTCAGGAGTGCTACATACAGAAACTAAGAGGTGAAGCTGGGCAATATGATATCTGTGCTCCAGGAAGAGGCCAGACCGTCTCAGGGTCCATTCTGTGGCTGAAGGTCTTGTAGGAGTTTGAATAGAGAGGAGTGGTGAGAAGTGAGTCATCTTATGCAAAACTCAAAGACTGGGCCAGAGCAGGCAGGGCCATAGTCACAGGGTGAACGTGGTCAGTTTTCTACACAACAGCATCATTTGTCATACTGTTGATTTGAATTTTATAGATATGTTGTATTTAATTTGTATACATGTTGGCTATAAAACTCTTATGAGATTTAGAGGCATAAGAATTCGCTGCCCACATATTTAAATAACATTATACTAAAAAATCGTTTTCATGAACAATAAGTCTGAAAGGCTTTCCTTTTGAAAGGGAATGTGGACGTGAATTACCAAGTGTGAGAAATGAGCTAGCGCGGCGGGGGTGGGAGGAACGTGTTAGGGAAAGGAAGAGCCAATGGAAAGCTTCAAAATAAGGGGGAACGTACATTGTTCAGAGGTCAGCCAGCGACTCGGTCAGCCAGCGACTCGGTCAGCATTCAGTCACGGATTTTAGAGCAATCCCTCTCTGGTTCTCTTCTGGGGAATTCTTCCTTCCCTTTCCAGCAGCTTTTGTTGTTCTGAATCCTATCCTCTGATTCTCCAGTAAGTATGTGGGTTTCTTAAATGGTAGCTGTGCTTTGTAGAACTTAATTGGGGCATGTCTTCAATTAAAAAGCCATGAAAATTCATCCAGTGCTTTCCCTTCTCCTAAATTTCAACCTCTCTCCACCTTCAGCCAGTTTTGGGTCACTTAGCAGTGCTCCAAGGCAGTTTCTTTCTTTTTTTTTTTTTTTAATTTTTATTTGTTACCTTGTTACCAAATACCTGGTTTCATTGTTTAGATACAACTGAAGTGGGTATAGTCGCGATTGTTCTCTTACACTAGCCTTATTTTATGATTTTTAATATCTGAATTATTCTCCACAGACCTAGATTATCCATCAAGCATTGATTTACAATGTTTTGTTAGTTTCTGCTGTACAGCAAAGTGAATCAGCAAAATGAATACATGTATCAACTCTTTTTTTAGATCCTTTCCCCATATGGGTCATTACAGAGTATGGTGTAGAGTTCCTGTACTGTACAGTAGGTTCTTATTAGTTATCTATTTTATGTATAGTGTGAGCAGATTGTTCTTTGAGCTCTTGGTAGGTAAGCGTGATCTCACTCATTCTAACATTGTGTAGTCTCACTGAGGGTCTCACTCATGATTGGTGGTCAAAATATATGTGTTGAGTTGATTTGAACACCATAGAGTGTTGTGAAAGCAAACAACTGTCTCTGAAAAGGGAATATATGAAATCTGAAGTATGAGTCTCTTGGAGAAGGGAATCGCATTTAATTACAGGGAAAACGAAGTAAATCACTTGGATCTGTAAGTATTTTGTTTCTTGAGGTTCTATGTTTTATGTTCTTTCTCTGGACTTTTGAGATCACTGAAGAGACCCAGGGGGGCTACAAAAAGAACATACCTTATAAATTAATCAGATTGAGACAAAGTTCTTGTCATTAAACTCAACCATGGCCTTTTTTTTTTTAAATCATTTTCTCCTTTATGTTTCCTGACATTTTCTATAAAGAGATAAAGATTCTCTTGTCAAATTGTTTTTTTTTCAGAGTCCATCTCTTATCCCTCTGAAATGTAAACTTCTATGCTTAATGGATAATCTAGGTCTGTGGAGAATAATTCAGATAATAAAACTCGTAAAACAAGGCTAGTGTAAGAGAACAATCGTGACTATATTCTACCCGTTGTCAATCACTTCAGTTGCATCTAAACAATGAAACCAGGCATTTGGTAACAAGGTAACAATAATGAACTACTTTTCTTTTTTTACATTTTTTTTTCTGTTTAGAGTTAAGTCATTTGTTTTTTGTGCTTAATAAAACCTCTCGTCTTCAAGAGAGTTATTTATAATTGCTGCCTCATCCTGCAGAAGTTTTCAACAAATTTAATTTATATGAAAGTGTTTTGGACAGTTTCTAAGTTTAAACATATTGCCAGTTGTCATTCATCTACGGTACTCAAAACATGCTGATTTTGTATTTGTCTGGATTCTGTCATAGGAGCTACAAGAAAGAAAATTTAAAAATCTGATGCTTGTGGTTCAACCATAGAAGGGGCTGACTGGACCGATATAAAACAGCCAGTGAAAAAGAAAGTTAGGCATTTAGTGTTTTTCTAAGCCTCATAAAGAATACAAAGCAGCAATACCAATACAGACTCTGGTTGTCCTGGTGATGATTTTGACAATTTTTTCAAATCTAAAACATAGAGAAGCCTAAGGACTGCTTCACAAGACACATGATCCAAGGACTCCAGGCTCTCTGAGGCAGTAACATTTATGTTGAGGAATTTTGGTTCAGGTGAGACACGTCTTCTTTCTGTTTGCACCACTGTCCCTGAATCTCCATGTGTTCACCCACTGGAAACCTGTCCTTTTGAGGTTTTTTTTTTTAATGGAGATTTCATTACACAAGCATGATTGATTAAATCCTTGCTCATTGGTGGTTAAATGCAATCTCCAGCCCCTCTTCCCTCCCAGGAGGTGTGAGGAGACTGAAAGTTCTCTAATGGCATGAATGCTTCCCCTGGCCACCAGCCCCCATCCTTAGGTGACCTAGAGGCTTTCCAAAAATTACCTCATTAACATAACAAAAGACCATGATCACTCTCATCACTTAGAAAATTCCAAGGATTTTAGGAGCTCTGTGCCAGAAAATGACTTGATCAGAATGAAGAAAGAACAGAGATAAGAGTCTATAAAAGGCACCGGTTGTGCCTTAGTCCTCCCGCTTTCACATTTTTGTTTGTATTTTTATAAAAGCCCTGTTATTCTTTTCACCAAATTTAAACCAGGACCCAGGACCGTTTCTACCAGAAGACGAAATTTTACTCCCCACACATTTCTCTCCTCCTATTCTTCTTGGCAAATTCTAGAAGTAGGTTTGCCAGATTGAGCAAATAAAAATACAAGGTGTCCAGTTAGGTTTGATTTTAAATAACAAATTTTTGGTAAAAGTATATGTTCCATTTATCTGAAACTCAGACATCATGTTATCCTATCCAATAAACTTTTTCTTTGCTGGCAGTGAATGACCTGATTTTGTTTGGGAATCTACCCTTTCTTAGGTGGATTTACTTCAGAAGTCAATCCTGATTGGTCTAAGTGAACCATAGTAGTTCCATTCTCCTCCACAGAGACTGGTTTAAACATGGTATATGGTTCAATTCTTGACAATGTGATTTGAGAACAAATCTACTGGCGTAGAGATTCTGGGAAAGGCTTCTTTGCTAGTTGAATAAAACACATAAGAAGAGCTGGCCTCTCTCATTCCTCTGGATTTTGTCCCGTCTAAGTGTGACACCTGCAACCGTGGCAGCCATCTTGAGACCATGAGGGCAGCTAGAGTGTGGGACAAAGCCAACTTTTTGAAGACGGCAGAGCAGAGAATTGGGAAGAACATGGATCTCTAATGATGTCACTGATCCACTGAATTGGTTAAGCCTGAAGATACCTGACCTTGGAACTTCTTACTTGAGGAGAGAAAATTTCCTTACTGGGAGTTCCCCAGTGGTCTAGTGGTTAGGTTTCGGGACTTTCAGTGGCCCGGGTTTAATCCCTGGTGGTTGGGGAACGGAGATCCCGAAAGCTGCATGGTACAACCAAAAAAAAAAAAAAAATTCCTATTGCTTAAGGCATTTTTTTCTTTTTTTTGGAGTACGCGGGCCTCTCACTGTCGCGGCCTCTCCTGTTGCGGAGCACAGGCTCCGGACGCTCAGGCTCAGCGGCCATGGCTCACGGGCCCAGCCACTCCGCGGCATGTGGTATCCTCCCAGACCAGGGCACGAACCCATGTCCCCTGCATCGGCAGGCGGACTCTCAACCACTGCGCCACCAGGGAAGCCCGCTTAAGGCATTTTGATTTAAGTTTTCTATTACATGTAACCCAAAGCACCCTAAATGGTAAATTATTTATTAGACCAGAAAACTGAAGCTCAAATAGGTGAGAAAAGTTATCCAGTGTCTCCAAACAAGGAATTACTGGGGTTAAATTTGCCCACAGGGCTGTCCGACTTCTCTCTGTTATACCAATTCAACCATTTCTTTATAGTTTGACTTTGGACAAATTCTACCACTTCTCTGAACTTTGACTTCCTTGCCTGTAAAGTAGGGATGTACCTCTTCCCTCACCATGATGCATTAAAGATTTAAAGAAATAGTGTAAACAGAAAGGTCTGCCTGAAGATGCCTAGTAAATTTCCTCCTTTCTTGCCCGGTTTGTGCTTTTATTCTTAGGAATATTCCTTTACTCCTTACTGTAAGAGGAGGTGAATAGTCTTCTCATTTTAAAAAGGGCTGGCATAATTTAAGAACTTATAAAAAATAAGTAAACTTTCCCATTCCATGGAACTACTTAGACCCTTGAGTGTCTCACTCTTCATCGGACTTAATGAAGCTCATCAACTCAGTGAGTTCTTCAGACTATGGGAATCACTCACAAATATGTCCACATGCTGAGTGTTTCCTTCCATCTTGTTACAGTTTTTCAGTCCAGCCATCACTCATCTCTAGTTTTCACACTGGATGACAATCACAGTGGGAAACAGCACCCACCAGCAGCCTAGATGTAATGGTCCTCAGAACCAGATACATACATTTTTTTAAACAACAAAAACTTATTCTCATCATCCTGGAGGCCAGAAGTTGTAAATCAAGGTATTGGCAGGGCCATGGTCCATGCAGAGATTCTAGGGGAGAATCCTTCCTTGCCTTTTACTGTTTCGGGCGGCTCCAAGAGGTTCCTTGGCCGTAGCTGCATCACTGCAATCTGTGCCTCCATCTTCACGTGGCCTTCACCTCTGTGTGTCTCTCCCCTGTGTGTCTCTTGTAAGGACACTTGTCAGAACCATACTTTCTAAAAACAGAGGCTGGGACATCAGTTTTGAAGATACTGGCTAAGTGACCTTGGACAGGTTGCTTAATCATTCTGAGCTTTAGTTTCCTTATCAAGAAAATGGGAATAATAAGACTTAACCTCACAGATTGACACAAGGGTTACACAAGGTGAAGTGAGAGCTTCTGACGCCTAGAAAGTGAACAGAGCATTGTCACTTTCAGTAAGTCCTGCCAAACATACACAGCTCGACATTGTGTCAATATCACCTCTGCAGCAGCAGCGTCAACAACCTATTCCTTTTTACAAAAAAAAAAAAAAATTCATAAAGAAGGGTTTTAGCTTTTCAGTCACACATCATTTCTCTTTAGAGATTGAGCAGTAATCAAATTTCCAGACCTTGTGTGTCCTGCAGGGGCATGAATAGGTCACAACTCAAACAGATCCTCCAGCAGCTTGCTGGCCCCTCACCAGCATCTCCAGTTTGAATAAAAACAGGAAAACCTCTGGGACTCTCCAAAAGCCCATCTTTGGCGTTTGAGTTAACTCGAAGCCTGGGCACATGATTATATTCCCTCCGACGTAGCCCTCTAAATTAACTTGCCCCAGTTGAGATCACTCAATCCATTTCAAAGGTTAAGAAAAAAGGACAAAATAAATTGTTTTCCTAGAATCGATATAAAATGTGCTTCTGGGGGCTCCCCTGGTGGCGCAGTGTTTGAGTGTCCGCCTGCCGATGCAGGGGACACGGGTTCGTGCCCCGGTCCGGGAAGATCCCACATGCCGCAGAGCGGCTGGGCCCGTGAGCCATGGCCGCTGAGCCTGCGCGTCTGGAGCCTGTGCTTCGCAACGGGAGAGGCCACAACAGTGAGAGGCCCGCGTACTGCAAAACAACAACAAAAAACAAACAAAAAAATGTGCTTCTAATGAGACGTTATAGAAGATAGACTAAAAGAATCCTGGCTAGTCACTCAGTCTAGATTCTCTTACCCCTAAATCATTGCTCCAGCTGGGCTGTATTTATGGAATAGCCCCTCAACCCTTCCCTCTCTCTGCCCTCTTTATGAAATCAGAAGACTCAAATACAGTGTGTGTGTGTGTGTGTGTGTGTGTGATCTAAAATAAACATTCGCCAAACCCCAGGAAACTCTCTTGCACTCGTTCTGAACTACTGCCCGCCCCCCAGAGGTAACTAGTATTCTGACCTCTATTACTTTACCTTTGTGTGTCTTTGAACTTCACATACATGGGATCATGCAGTTTGTACTCGTTTGTATTTGGTTTCTTTTGCTCATCAATATGTTTGTTAGAAATGATCCACATTTTTGCTTGTAGTCATGGTTTTTGTTTTTGATTTGTTTTTTTAAATAGAATTGATTAGTGGTTTTAAGCTCACAGCAAAATTGAGTAGCTGGTACAGAGGACCCCCATATACCCCCTGCCCCCCTCCCACCCCACGCATAGCTTCCCCCATTATCCACATCCCCCCCCCCGCCCAGACCGGTATTTTGTTACAATTGTCGTGTAGCACAATGGTTTTCAATCAGGGCAGTGCTGTTCTCTTAGGGACCACGCAGATGGAAAAGTGTGGTGCCGTCTTATCTGTGACAATCCCTGGCTCACTACTGGGCAGGCAGTGGGCAGGGGCCACGAGAGAACAACTAGCTCAAACTGTTCATTTTACAGGGAAGTTAAAGCCCAGGCGGAAAGAGGCTTGTCTCAGGTCACACAGGATGACCTGGGACAGGACACTGGCCCCAGGGTCCTCACTTCTCCAACACAAGATGCAGCAGTTAAGAGCGCGGGTTCTGGAGTCAGATAACCTGGGTTCAAATCCAGAGTACAATGTGTTCTGTTTGTGTGACACTGTGCTAATTAGTCATCTAATCTTCCGTTTCTTCATCTGTAAAATGGGAATAAGCTTAGTATTTGCCTTGTAGAGTAGTTTTTTGAGGATAAAAATGAATTAATTTACCAGCAGAGTGCTCAGAACAGCACTGGTACAAGGGGAATTCTCCTTAAATGTCGGGTGTTACTATTTCTCACAATATTTGTGTGTGATTGTTTCTGTGAAGATGGCTAATATTTTCCTTTTTAAAAAAATAGTTTTAGGGCTTCCCTGGTGGCGCAGTGGTTGAGAGTACGCCTGCCGATGCAGGGGACACGGGTTCGTGCCCTGGTCCGGGAAGATCCCACATGCCGCAGAGCGCCTGGGCCTGTGAGCCATGGCCGCTGAGCCTGCGCGTCCGGAGCCAGTGCTCCGTAACAGGAGAGGCCACAACAGTGAGAGGCCTGCGTAGAGCAAAAAAAAAAAAAAAAAAAGTTTTAATGAGTATAATGTATTTATTAAAAAGCTCACATATCATAAGTGTGCAGATTAATGAATTTCTGCCAACTGCACCGATCCTCATAACCAGCATCCTGATTAATATATGGGACATCGCCAGTACCCACGCAGCCCTTTCTGCTCCCTGCTTGTCACGACTCCCCACAGAGTAAACCATGATTCTAACAGCATAGATTCTTTTACGCCCATTTCATACTTTATATAACAGAATCACATAACGTGTACTTTTTATGTGTCTGGCTTCATTCACTCCACGTTATATGTGTGAGTTCCATCCCTCCCTCTTTCCCCTCCCCCGTCCCTCTCTCTTTGTTGATTGGAAAGGGATAAAGTGCCAGCCCAGGGGGAAAATATATGGTTGGGTAACTTAATAGGAATCTTTAAAAAGGAAAATATGCTACTTAGATTAATTAATGGGATTTGGTGAACTTTGCTGCCTTATTAAAATCCTGACACGGAAGAATCCCAAGTGTGGTAAGAAGAGCCAATTAGTGATTTGGGCTTTGAGGAAGGGATACAAGAAAGAGAGTAATGATAAATAAAAATGTACTTAGCATCTATTCCCGGGCAATGAGTCAAAGCAGCCGTTGCTAGCTGAGATATCTGTTCAGCAGAGCCCTTTCTAGAATTTGTCTCCCAGTGATTTTATTTATCATAACTGATGTTCATTTCTTTTATGTAATGAAAACACATTCTAAGTACAAGATGTTTTCCATTCCCAGAAAAATGATCTGTGCTGCCTGCAAACATTTTGTGAGGTGGCCCCAAGTCAGCCCACTACTTCTTTCCCCAAGCACACCACCCTGCAGACTTGTTGGCATATTTGTGCAATAAATAAGTAAAAGTCTGTTGACTTGATGTTCATCTTTATTTTTATACTCCCGTAGGAGTCATAGTCTGCTTAATTGCAGGATATAGAGGTAATCATTTTTCTCTATCTTTCACCAGAGTTGCAGAACAAATTCTGAGCTAATGGTTCCACGAGGCAGGAAGTCACCAGAGAGTTGCCAGGCATTTCAAGAGAGGTGTAATAGGAAGAAATAAAGAGCATAGCCCTACAGAGAGATTCATAAGTGATTTAATCAACACTTCATACAGGGAGGGAGAGTTGCCAGCTGTTACTTGCCAGGTGAGCCTGAGTGATGCAGTTACAATTAGATCCAATTTATGGCAGAGTTGGGGATTGCTTCTAGGTGGGATTGAATGGAGTTCAGTGTGACTAAGATAGAGTAATGGGGAGAATATTTTTCCTAAAGAAACAATGAAGGAAGTTGCTGTTGGAGAGGGTCCGAAAGTAGAAAAAGCAAAGGTTTGGACAAGTTTCTTCTTTACTTTTACAAGAATGAATTTATTTTATTGTCAGTAGAGTTAGACATTTTTAGAATTCTTACTAATTGCCTATATAGGGTCTCCCTTGTTTCCTGTACACACACCCATGGCTTTAACCATCACCTGTATCTATATATCCAGATGTTGGTTGGGCATCTCCATCAGGATGTCCTGCCATCATCTCGCAGGTAGTTAAGTCCAAAGGTGAGCTCACCATTTCTATCCCTTTTCTCTCAAATCCATTTCGCGCTGTATTATTTGACTTGATAAATGGCACTCCCCAGTCCCTCAAGCTCAAGCTCCACACCTGGAAGTCAACTCACTCTCCTTTCTCTCTTTCTTCTCACTTATTGTTGACAAATCTTGCAATTCTACCTTCTAAATACCTCTTAAGTCCAACCCTTCATCCTTTCAATTCTCATTACCACTAGAGAATTTTGATTCCTTTCTATTTCTTAACCAATAGTCTTCCAAGTAAACATCTGGTCTCCAGTCTCCCTTCTCATCAATCTACCCTGAACACTGATGTCATAACGAAGAATATCAAAAGCATATCTGAGTCTAACAATGTATAGAGAAAATTATACACAATGACAAAGTGGCATTTATTCTGGGTATGCACAACTGGTTCATGAATCAAACATCAGTCTGTGTAATCCACCACATCAACAGGCTGAAGAAGAAAAACCATATGATCCTACCAAACTGATGCCAAAAAAAAGAATTTGACAAAATCTAACCTCAATTCATGATAAAAACTAAGAATAGAGGGGAACATCCTCAGCTTGATATGGAACATCTACAAAAACCCTACAGTTAACTTCATCCTTAATGGTGAGAGACTGGACACTTCCCCTTAAGCCTGGCAGCAAGGCAAGGAATGTCCTCGCTCATGACTCCTGTTCAACACTACTGCAAAGCCTAGCTAGTGGAGGACAAGGAAAAAAAAGATAAAAAGTATACTGTTCGGAAAGTTTTACTTCCAGTAAAATGCAGAACTATAAAGTTTCTAGAAGAAAAATCTATGTGACTTTGGCTTTGGTGATGAGTTTTTAGATATGACAAAAAAGGTGTGATATGTAAAAGAAAAATTGTTTGTTGAAATCATTTTCAGACCACCTTCCCTGACCCCAAGATACTCTTCTTCACTCCTTGAAGATTTGGGTCCTGGCTCACCATCACTCTCTCCGTCCCTGCCTCTCATAAGGCCTGATGATTTCACCATCCGCATGGACGATTCTGCAGCATCCGACCTCTCAGGCTCCTGCCCTTTTCTCTTCCAATGATCTTGTCCTCTGCTCTACCTCGGCATCCCATCCCCAAGGTCATATCCTGATTGTATCAGGATCCATAATTGCATCCCCTCTGTATCTTACTCCATTCTGAAGGCTCTATCTTCAGAATATATCCAGAAGCTAATCATGTTCCTCACCTCTGTCACTGCCATTCTGACCCAAGCCACTATTGTCACCTGTCTTAGTAGGTCTCACTGCTCTCCCCCCATGTTCTCCTCTATAATCTCGTCTCCATTCAGAATCCAGAGTGATTCTTGAAAAATGTAGGTCAAATCATGTCTCTCTGCTTCTCAAAGTCCTCCAGTGGCTATTTCACTCAGAGTAAAAGCCAAAAATGTTCAGTGTTCTACAAGACCCTCCATAGTCCAGTCCCATCAGCTCTCTGGCTCCAAATCAAGCCCCCTTTCCCTGTATCTATGCCAACCACACTCCCCTCCTTGCTCCCATTGAATATACCAAGTAAGCTCCCACCTCGGGGCCTTTGCACATGCTGTTTCCTCTTCCCAAATTATCTTCATTGCTATTTCCTAGATTTCTGTATGGCTTGCTTCCTCTCTTCCTCAGGTTTGTTTGTTTATTTATTTATTTATTTATTTATTTATTTATTTTTAAATTTTTTTAGCACACAATTTTATTTGTATAAGTACAGAATTACATATATATACACACACACACATATGTATGTGTGTATATAGTTATTTATTTATTTATTATTTTTGGGGGGGCCATGCTGTGCATCATGTGGGATCTTAGTTCCCCAAGGAGGGATTGAACCTGTGCCCCCTACAATGGAAGTGAGGAGTCTTAACCACTGGACCACCAGGGAGGTCCCAGGTTTATTTAAATATCACCTTTTCAGGACTTGCCTGGTGGCACAGTGGTTAAGAACCTGCCTACCAATGCAGGGGACCTGGGTTCGAACCCTGGTCCAGGGAGATCCCACATGCCACAGAGTAACTACTGAGCCTGCCCTCTAGAGCCCGCAAGCCTCAACTACTGAGCCTGCGTGCCACAACTACTGAAGCCTGCGCACCTAGAGCCTGTGCTCTGCAACAAGAGAAGCCACCACAATGGGAAGCCTGTGCACTGCAGTGAAGAGTAGCCCCTGGTCACCACAACTAGAGAAAGCCCACGTGCAGCAATGAAGACCCAATGCAGCCAAAAATCAATCAATCAATCAATAAAAATAGAGTGTATAAATATTATTTTTTCAGATAGTCTTTCCTTAACCAACTTACGGAAAACAGCGATCCCTTCTACACTTCCACTCCATCACTCTCTATTCCCTTTACACTGATTTTTTTTCCATAGTGCTTATCAGCAGATATAGGGATGTGGGTTTTTTAAATTTTTTTAAATTAAAGTATAGTTGATGTACAATATTGTGTTAGTTTCAGGTGTACAGCAAAGTGATTCAGTTATATATATTTATATATATATGTATTTTAAAGATTATTTTCCATTATAGGTTATTATAATAACCTTGTAAGATGTTGAATATATCTTGTGCTGTACAGTAAATCCTTGTTGCTTCTCTATTTTATGTAGAGGTCATTAATGGCAGTGACAGAGATGGGGAACATGATTAGCTTCTGGACACATTCTGAAGGTAGAGCCTGCAGAATGGAATAAGATACAGAGGGGATGCAATTATGGATCCTGATACAATCAGGATATGACCTTGGGGATGGGATGCCGAGGTAGAGCAGAGGACAAGATCATTGGAAGAGAAAAGGGCAGGAGCCTGAGAGGTCGGATGCTGCAGAATCGTCCATGCGGATGGTGAAATCATCAGGCCTTATGAGAAGCAGGGATGGAGAGAGTGATGGTGAGCCAGGACCCGAATCTTCAATTAATCCCAAGCTCCTAATTTATCCCTCCCCCACCTTCCCCTTTGGTAACCATAAGTTTGTTTTCTGTGTCTGTGTGTCTGTTCTGTTTTGTATATAGATTTATTTGTATTATTTTTTAGACTCCACATATAAGTGATATCATATAATATTTGTCTTTCTCTGTCTGACTTACTTCACTAAGTATGATATTCTCTAGATCTATCCATGTTGCTGCAAACAGCAGTATTTAATTCTTTTTTATGCCTGAGTTATATTCCATATTATATATATATATATATATATATATATATATATATAATCACATCTTCTTAAGCCAATCGCTGCTGATGGGCACTTGGGTTGTTTCCATTTCTTGGCTATTGTAAATAGTGCTGCTGTGAACATTGAGGCACATGTATCTTTTTGAATTAGAGTTTTTGTCTTTTTCGGATATGTACCCAGGAGTTGTATATACCCAGGGTCATATGGTAGCTCTGTTTTTAGTTCTTTAAGGAGCCTCCATACTGTTTGCAATAGTGGCTTAAGTATGTGTTTTTGATATTTCTTCCCCAACCAGAATATAAGCTGCACGAGGGCAGGGACTTTGTCTTTTTGTTCACTGATTTACTTTGTCTTTTTGTTCACTGATTTAGCCTTAGAATCTAGAAGAGTCCTTGCTAATGTTTGTATGGACGAAAGTTCTGTGTATCCTTTAGGACTCAGATTACATGTCACTTTCTGGGGAATATTTAACCAACCCTACATCCCCTAGGACCTTAGGATGGGTTGGCCATTCCTTGCTCTCTGCTCCCAAGTGCCCTACGCTCAGGGCTTTGTAACAGCATATTGGTCTTCCTGTCCCAGCCCCTCCCAACCCGCCCCCCCCAGTACTGATTTGTAAGACTTTCTTAAGTACGGACCAATTCTTCCTTCTCCTGCTCATAGCCCTGGTACCTACCACAACACTTGGCACATAGAAATGCTGACTGAGGGACAAAGTGATGTAATTTATGTGAAAGCACTTGATGTACACTCACCCAAGAGTCATGCTTTCACGTAATTTTTAATTATAGTTGATTTATTGGACTTGTCTGGAATTGCTAGCCTTCTTTTTGTTCACTGCCATGAGTTTATCCAACCTCTGTCTATTTAGCATATTTTTCCATATCTCAGTTCCTCTGTGCTCCCAAAATAGCAATGTAATTTTCTCTGATTGATGCTGTTTCTCTGTATAAAATGGTGAAGGTCCTGGGTTCACACACCTGAGTTCTCTGGCTCAGGTGGGTTTCAGAAGGACTCTTGAGGGTTCAATTCAGCTGGATGTGCTTGGTATCAGATGAAATGAAGTGGGGAGAAATAGCAAAGCACTTTGGAATGGCAGGCATGATAAGGGCCATTGTCATGCTGCTGCTGTGACAGGCAGTTTCTAGACCTGCCTGTTCTGTGAGTGGGCTCACTGGTAGCCTCATCTTGTTCCAGCCTAAATTGCTCAGGATTTGAATTAGCATTTTCATAAGATTGTTCCAATGACAGAAAACTCTATCACATATTATGCAAAAAATCCTCTAGCATATGCATGTGAAAAAAGCCTCCTATGACTTTGTTTTCTTTACCTGTCCCTGCAAAGAAAATGAAATTATTATCTGTAGTAAGATTGATTCTTTCCTAAAAAAGTTGTTACCATTATGAAAAAGAATTACCAGACATAATAGAGGCGGACAAACTATTATTATTGTTGTTTTGCTTAAGCACATTTATCATGATAAGTATAAGAAAGAGAGAGTGAGCGAGCTCTGCATAAATCTTTTTGGTATTGTAAAGAATCTATCTAATGCTCTAATTGTTTTAACCTATTTTATTATTTTAAAAAAAAAATAAAGTGGAGGGTGTCCTTAAAGAAATCAGGTTTAGGATTGTTGACCTGTCTTGTGTCAGTTTCCCAGAGAGAGCAAGTCTTAGAATTAAAAACAGCTGGGATGTGACAAAGAGAGAGAGAGAGGCATGGACATATATACACGCTACCAAACGTAGTGGGAAGCAGCCGCATAGCACAGGGAGATCAGCTCAGTGCTTCGTGACCGCCTGGAGGGGTGGGATAGGGAGGGTGGGAGGGAGGGAGACGCAAGAGGGAAGGGATATGGGAACATATGTATATGTATAACTGATTCACTTTGTTATAAAGCAGAAATTGATAAAAAAAAAAGAAATGAAATTTTCCTAAAAAAAAAAAAGATAATAAAATAAAAAATAAAAACAGCTGGGAGAATGGGGTGTGGGGATACGGTAACATTATATGTTCCAGAAGGGGAAAGATGAAAGACAGGAAGAAGCTGGCTGTGCTGAAGACTGCTGGGAATTAGAGCAGGGGAACTTAGGGGACCCACTGGTAGCATTTTGCTCCCAAATGTGCTTTTTAACTCTTTAATGGCCAAGCATAGCTGGAGTTCCTAGAGTCAAAGTCATAAGGAGAACCTGGAGCAGTCTTTGGATGGGAGTAAGTTAAATACAGGACAATCGAGCAAGACCTGGATTTCATCATTATGGCCCGAGCTTCTACCCACCACCTCCCAGAGAGCCACCATCCTCCCCTGCAATGTTTCCTGACTTCTTTTATGTATTTATTTGGTTGCACCAGGTCTTAGTTGCGGCAGGCGGGCTCCTTAGCTGTGGCACGTGGGCTCCTTAGTTGTGGCATGCGTGCGGGATCTAGTTCCCCAATCGAACCCAAGCCCCTTGCACTGGGAGCGTGGACTCTTGTCCACTGCACCACCAGGGAAGTCCCAATGTTTCCTGACTTCCGTCCTTGGGACAGAGATCCTGGGAGAGGCAGGAAGTAGAAGCCACGTCTCAGGACCCCACCCTGAGTGCTTAATTCCAGGCCCTGCCCGTTCTACCTACATGACTGTAAGTTTCTTCATCCATCAGGCTTATTCTGGGGATAAACAAGTTAATATTTGTGAAACATTTAGAATAGTGCTTGGCGCATAGCAAGAACTATGTGTATGTTAAATCAATTACTTTTTTTTTTTTGCTTTGTCCAAATACTTTTTTCCTATTTCTTTCCTATAAACGTTTACATGTAACTGTATCTGTTGTAAAAGGAAACTTTATGTTACTAATGAAAATGGAAAATGCGTTTTTAAAAAGAAAGTAACTAAAAATAAAAATGAGGAAAACAAAACAATGTTGTTAAATTCTAGCTATATTGTGTGCCCTGTGTCAGGCTCTGAGCTTGAGGCCTCCTTCTCTCTGTTAAAAAGTGAGATTTGTTGAGGCTTGGTCATTAAAGATACAGTAGCACCAAAATGAGACTTTCCCTTTGTTGTAATCACAAGGATCAAGGAGGAAAGAGAGTTATAATAATTTTATTATAAGTTTCAATAATATATCATCTCACCTAAAATAATCCCAGGGCCACCAGGGAAACACACACACACACACACACTCTCTCTGTCTCTGTCTCTCTCTGTCTCTCTCTCTCTCTCTCTCTGTCTCTCTCTCTCAAATATGTATTTAGAAAAATGGAGGTTTAACCTCATTTCTTTCCTGCGTTGGCCGCTTGTAAATTGCTTCATGGTTCCCAGCTCTGCGGGAAGCACATATTGTTGGTTGTCACTTGGGTTTCCCGGCTGCTCGCCCTCATTGGATGCTGCTTCTCCTCCGTGGGGGCCAGTGGAAGTTAAAGGCTGCTGTGGGGCAGGCTGTACTTCTCTTTATTATGCTGTCCTACCCATCACTACGTTGCCACCAAGACCAGGGGTATATCAGACTCTGCTGAAGCATATGTGAGTCTGACCTGGGTCCTTTGGCTGTCAAGGACAGCCCTGACACAACTGGTGAAAGTTCAATATGGCCTAAGGATTAGGTCATGGTAATTCCCTTTCTATCTGTCTTTTCTGTATGTCTTATACATATTAACTCATTTTCTTTTCACAACAACCCCATGAGTTAGTAAATATTAATTTACAGATAAGGCAGCTGAGGCTCAGAGAGGTTACGTAACTTGCCCAAGATCATACAGCTAGTAGGTAGCAGAGCTGGGATTGTCCAGATTCTGGACTCTGGGATTTTCTCACTGCACTGTACTGCCTCTCAATAAACAAACAAACAATAAACAAACAAATAAGTACGTCGTGGATCAGAGACGGACCTATGCTAACGAAGAAGACCAAAGCTGGGCAGGCAGGGGGCTGGCTTTTGATTGAAATGAGGTGGTCAGGGACAACCTCACTGAGCAAGTGAGGATTTGAACAGAGGCCCGATGGGGCTGAGGGAGGAGCCTTGAAAAATCATTCATTTCACTCCTGAAATCAATCTTAGAAAAATTAACAGGATGTATTAGCTCTGGTCTTGCCCATTGCTCAGCTCAATGTAGTAATTTATGCAGGATCAAATTTACAAAGAACATTATTGATGTTTGGTGCTGGGAAATAGACATGAGAAGATGAGAACAAACAGGATGAGAATAAGGATAGATTCTTAGTCTTCTCGATGCCTGGTTCAAAGTGAGGGCGGGATTACACCACACACAGTGCAGGCTCCTGGGGGTGCAGTTCACAGAGTAAGGGTTCCAGGGCCAAACAGAAAGCTGGGACGAAGTGAGAGAGTGGCATGGACGTATATACACTACCAAATGTAGAATAGATAGCGAGTGGGAAGCAGCTGCATAGCACAGGGAGATCAGCTCGGTGGTTTGTGACCACCTAGAGGGGTAGGATAGGGAGGGTGGGAGGGAGGGAGACACAAGAGGCAAGAGATATGGGGACATATGTATATGTATAGCTGATTCACTTTGTTATAAAGCAGAAACTAACACACCATTGTAAAGCAATTATACTACAATAAAGATGTTTAAAAAAAAAAAGGGCTTGTTCTGGAAGCAGCAGCTCTAGAAAGAGCAAGTGCTGTCCTGGGAGGGGGGAGCAAGGGGTGTGGGCACAGAGCATCGTCCTAGGTGGTGGCAAATGAGTGAAGCCAGCCAGGGGTACCACGGAGAGCTGGGGGGCTGTGGGTAAAAAAGGGGAGCACGCTCAGCTCAAAGGCCTCAGAGTCCAGTTCTAACAACATAATCTCACCTTTGTGTGTTATTCCTTCCAAGTAGGATTTTAAGTCCTTTGCGAAGCAAAGGTACTTAGGTGTTGTATATGCTGCTAATTTGAACATCTGAGAAAGTCTGGCTTCTTTCTTACTTCTGCTCTGCAGAAAGGTAAAATCAAGCCGAACACATGGAATGTTTTTTTCATTATTGTGGTTACGTATTGTGTTATTCATGAGAACTCTGAAACTGTGCTGATTTGACTCTTCTGCAAGGAATCTGCCTTTCTGCTTTGAACCTGGAAAGATTTTTGGAAGGACGTGTCCTGGTAGTGGTTTGTAACTTTTCTTCTTTGCCTGAGCAGTCACGAGTCTCTCATTTTTAAATTTCTATTTTTTTTCTTTTATCTTGATGTCTTTCCCTCCTTCCCCATTTTGCTTTTGAATACTGCTCTGATTTGTTTTTCCTTTTTAAAGACATAAATTATATTCATGGTTCTCACTGTGTAAAACAGTATCTGTATTAGGTAGAAAAGAATGGCTTTAAACACCATCTATCTGCTGATGACTTTCAAGTTTATGTCTCCAATCCCAGCCATTCCCTGAGCTCTGGGGTCAAGAGAAGTTGGAAATCTTAAATGTTGTCAATGAGTCAGATAAGACAACAACCATGGTAACATCATGTGATCCAAACCTATCGGAATCTAGTCTGCAGAGGATGATTTATATAAAGATGTAGAGGGAGAAAGATGTGAGCCATGCTTGGGGAAAAAGCACTGCTGGAAAGTATGTGGATGTGAGTGGTTGCAAGTTGGGGGCAATAAGGAACAGAGCTGGGTAGGGCTGTATCTCCCAAGATCTGAATATACTTGTAGGAGTTCAGATCTTATTCTGGGCTGTGGGGAGCCTGTGATTATGGAGATGGTTTGTTGAAAACTCTGTTTTATAAAGACTTATTTGGTTGCTTACGGAGGAAGGAATGGAAAAGGTTGTTGAGTTGAGTTAACAGGGAATGAGTTAGGAGGATGCTGCAGAGATCCAGAGTGAGAACTGATGAGGGTCTGAACCTAGACTGAAGGGGACTGGTGAGATATATGAACGGTCAAAAAAATATTCATGATTGGCTAAAAATAAAGGTTGCTTTCTATTTCTTCAGAGGTTGATTTAGGAAACTGAGGTCTAAGTCACAGACAGACCACTAACTAGTTTTGTGGCCCAAGGCCAATCATTCCTCTTAAACTTTAGCTTTCCTTCTGTCAAATGGTGACAATGATAACTGTTCTGTCAACTCGGGATGCTGCAGCCATCGAGAGAAGCAGAGACCATGAAAGAGCAGCCACCACTACGAAGGACTATATCCATGGGAGTCATTTTCTGGGGGGTGTGGTGGTTAGCATGCTAATTTTATTTGAAACGAGGACAGCAAGTATGGACCATGTTGGAAAGGACAAGCTTTCTATAGAAGCAATTTTTATTGGTGTTATTGTAGCCAGCTCTGGGATTCTGCATCAGTTAGGACTTTAAAAACATAAGGAGACATGAAAAATTATTATTAAAAAAAGACAACTTTTTTTTTTTTTTAGATTTATGTGAAACAATAGCTGCATCTGGAGAGGAAAAATTTACTCTGTTGCTGTGAGCAGTGACAATCATGGCACACACAGTGTGGTTTACAGCCACTTCTAAGTAAAATGGACCCACCCACCACCCTAGCTGAGGGCTCAATCCAAGGCAGCCACATGTGACACCTCAAGCCATGTCTGACTCAGCAGCAGCAGATTCACCTGCTGATCAGTGGTCTAAGATGTGCTCTCATGTCAAAAAGACTCTTCCAAATGGGAATAATGGTAATTAGTTGAGCCAGGGATGTAATTTCTGTAGGGAATTCGAGGAAGTAAAGAGTAAAGCATCCGGTCTATGGCATGAGGACAATGGGATAGATGAGTAACATGGCAGACCACTAGGGAGAAGATGGTATGGTGGTAGAGGGAAAATGGTAAGATGGTAGGATGGAAGAACGCTATAGGGAGAAGATCCAGGACCTTTGGCATCCAGCATTGCTGGCGTGGCTTTAGGTCAAAAACCACTCTTCAGTTGCATCCTCCACAAGGCCACGTCAGCTTTCATTACCTTGTTCAGTATAATTTCATTCAGTGGGAATACTTAAAATAATCTTCACCCTTCGCCTGAGTTAGCCAAGTCTCTTGAAACCAAAAGACTATATAAAAACACTACCCCCTGGACTTCCCTGGTGGCACAGTTGTTGAGAGTCCGCCTGCCGATGCAGGGGACACGGGTTCGTGCCCCGGCCCAGGAAGATCCCACATGCCGCGGAGCGGCTGTGCCCATGAGCCATGGCCACTGAGCCTGTGCGTCCGGAGCCTGTGCTCCGTAACGGGAGAGGCCATAACAGTGAGAGGCCTGCATACTGCAAAAAAAAAAAAACAACCAAACAAAAAAAACACTACCCCTATTCACCTGAACTGAGAATAATCTTTTTTGAGGTGCTTGAGTTTAAAACAGAGGTCATCTAAAATTTGCTTAAGTGGTTAAGTGAGATGGCATATGACTGGATAGACTCAGGAGTTTAGCTTAAACATTAGAAAAATACTACATTTCAAATTCCTCATTTCTAGAAGGGCCATTGCTTTAAAAAAGGAAGATATCTTAAGACTAGTCAAGTCAATGACGGTGAGGACAAAGTTGAATTAATTCATGAAGTTGATGGTGGAGTGGAATAATCCTGGACTTTAGAGTCAGAAGCCTTAACTCAAAGTCCAGGCCCTGTGACTTCCTGGTTGGGTGGGCATTGAGGTAAATCGCTCAGCCATGCAGGACCCTAGGTGTTGAAAAATGGAGGTGTGATGGTGATGGTGATGGTGATGGTGACAACGATGATGATGATGATGGTGGTAGCCCAGGAGTCCATGGGATAATGTATGTGAAATACCTTATAAACAAAACTAATCTATATTGTTTGCTATTATTAAGAAGCTAAAGGGACTTCCCTGGTGGTCTAGTGGTAAAGAATCCGCCTTACAATGCAGGGGACACAGGTTCGATCCCTGATCAGGGAACTAAAATCCCATATTCCGTGGGGCAACTAAGCCCATGTGCCACAACAACTGAGCTCATGCACCTCAACTAGAGAGCCTGCGTGCCGCAAACTATGGAGACCGCATGCTCTGGAACCCACGTGCCACAGCTACAGAGCCCACATGCCCTGGAGCCTGTGGGCCACAACTAGAGAGAGAAAACTCACACACCACAACTAGAGAGTAGCCCGTGCACCGCAACGAAGAGCCTGCGTGCCGCAAGCCTCGACGAAGATCCTGCATGCTGCAACTAAGACCTGACGCAGCCAAAAATAAATTAAAAAAAAAAGAAATTAAAGTGTCAAAAATTAAAATGTTTAAGGTGAAAAATTTGAAAAGCAATAGCAATTATACACAGGAGAAGGAAATTGACTAGTTTCAGACAAATCACTAGTGAAGAGTTAATATTCCTATTCGATGTCACATGACAGTGGAATGTTTTGGGGACTTAACTTTTTTAAAGAAAGGTGATACTATTAATAATGATGATGATGACAATCAGAATGTTGCTAATAATCGTCACAGCAGCCGCCACTTATTGAGCATCTCCAGTGACCCAGGCACAATGTAGTATTTGATATTCACTCTTGAATCCTCCAATGGCCATGTTTATTCTCCCTACTTTACCCATGAGAAAACCAAGGCCCAGAAAGATTACAAAGCTTGATCAGAGTAGAACAGCTTGGGATTTAAACCCAGGTCTTTTTGGCTCTTCATTCTGTGCCCATTTCCTGTTGACCTGATTAGCTCTTCCTAGGATGCTGAAACAGAGGGACTGCAATGATCCTTGCAGATTGGCCACTCTAGGCCCTTCTTTTGAGAGAAAAGGAATCTGAGGTCCAGAGCCATGAAGTGGCCTGCCCAAGGGCACACAGCTAGTTACTGTTGAGATCAAATTCGCAAACTCAGGGCTCCGACTCTCAAAGCAGTAGCCTGTCTTCTATATTAGGCTGCATCTCTGGTATGCAGCTATTTTGAATTTCCATGCAATCCTGCAAATAGGCTGTTGGTTTCATTCCAGGAAATTACAGGGCAAATTTAGCCTTCCCAAGGGAACAGCTGGCATATGTGCTGTGCTGTGATGTCTGGAATTGCCCCACACCCTGCGTTTATGGTGGTTTGCCTCTGGCTTCTCTTGGAAGCAGAAAGCTGTGGCATAGAGTAAACAAATAAGGGAGTTCACTGAAAATCAACCCCTCGATTCTTGTGTATTAGCCACTTCTGGCATGAATGTCACATGGTACCACACCTGGATGGGAGCAGAGATAACACATTAATATGCTCACCACAGTCAGCTTTTATGGAGTTCTCATCACATACCAAGGTCTTTTAATTCTCACAATTAAGCTACAAGTTAGTGGATTAAACTGATTTAACAGATGAGGAAATTGAGACCCAGGGACGTTAAGAAACTTGTCAGTGTTAAAAAAAAAAAAAGAGAGCTTAATGTGTACTGGAGTCAGGCTGTAGCCTTCATGCCAAAGCTGACACCTGTAACCATCACACGTACCTGCGCTGTACTTGGAGCGCTCTGCACCCATGGGGATGCTGGGTGGTTAGGAAACAAAGGCAAAGTTTTGCTTTCATGAAATTGATAGTTTCACATGGGACACACATGTGTACAAGCATAATTAATTTGAACACTTGTTATCTCAGAGAGAGCTTTGACTTTTTCTGCTGGGCACTCTTTGAAGAGATTTCTGGGAATCATCTTAAATTTTTTTAGTGTGGCTGTACAGTGAATTTTTATCCCCATTTTACAGATGAGAAAACAGAGAGGTGAAGCAAATGACCAAACTTTCTGTAGTTAATAAGTATTAGGGTCTTGATTCAGTCCAGGCTTGTAGTTACTATGTTCAAGTTTTAAAAAAGCATTCAAATGCTATGGAAATCCAAAAGGAGAAGCCTATGGAGTTGAAAGCCTATCAAACACTTAGAACTGACTGATGAACTTCCCTGCCAACCTCAGTGATCTGGAAGGGCAGTGCAGTGCATGGTTTTGGAGGCAGTGTGTTGTAATCAAAATAGGAAGAGGATGGGCATCAGAGCTCCAGGTTTGAGACCACTCTCTTCCTCCAAGTTCAACGGCCATGAACTTGGCGGCCGTTGTAACTTGGCTGTTGTTAAGCCAAGAACACCTTGGCTCTTTTTACTGTGTCTTGCTTGCTGTCACGGAAAGGAGCTCATAAATCTGGTTTATCTTATTTTATTTTATTTATTTTTTTAAATTTATTTATTTATTTGTTTTTTGGCTGTGTTGGGTCTTCGTTGCTGTGCGCGGGCTTTCTCTAGTTGCAGCGAGCAGGGGCTACTCTTCCTTGTGGTACGTGGGCTTCTCATTGCTGTGGCTTCTCTTGTCACGGAGCACAGGTTCTAGGCACGCAGGCTTCAATAGTTGTGGCTCGTGGGCTCAGTAGTTCTGGTTCACGGGCTGTAGAGCGCAGTCTCAGCAGTTGTGCTGCACGGACTTAGTTGCTCCGCGGCATGTGGGATCTTCCCGGACCAGGGCTCAAACCCATGTCCCCTGAATTGGCAGGTGGATTCTTAACCACTGTACCACCAGGGAAGTCCCTAAATTAATTTTTTAAAATGTATTCAGTTGCACTAGCCACACTTCAAATGCTCAATAGTCACATGGGTTAGTGGCTACCATGTTGGTCAGTGTAGATAATAAAATATTTCATCACTGAAGAAATAGCCCTTTTCTAGAAGAACTGAGTGATCTTTTTTTTTTTTTTTTTTTTTTGGCCTTGCTACACAGCTTATGGGATTTTAGTTCTCTGACCAGGGATCGAACCCAGGCCCTCAGCAGTGAGAGCACAGAGTCCTAACTTCTGGACCTCCAGAGAGTTCCCTGAGTGATCTTTAAAAAAAAAAAAAAATATATATATATATATATATATATATATATATATATATATATATATTCATTCATTCATTCATTTATTTGGTTGCACCGGGTCTTAGTTTCAGCAGGCGGTCTCCTTAGTTGTGACATGTGAACTCTTAGTTGTGGCATGCATGTGGGATCTAGTTCCCTGACCAAGGATCAAACCTGGGCCTCCTGCATTGGGAGTGTGGAGTCTTATCCACTGCGTCACCAGGGAAGTCCCCCTGAGTGATCTTAATAGCATGTTTTCCTTGAGATGAGGTGGTCTTATCACATAATTCTTAGAAGAATATGAGTTTGAGGCTTGAAGGCATTTAGCTTTTGATTCTGTCATTGATTCTGTCGTTGAAGACACATGCCACTGGGTGGGAGTGGTTAAGAAGCCTGACAGATGGGTCCGCTCTTCGTGGGACAGTTTCCTTTTGCACCTTTGATTATACTGGGTAACATGATGCTCAAGAACAGCCATGCGCATCAATGAGTGTTGATTCAGCCACACCCCCAATAGTCTCACCCACCAGATGACTCTGAAACTTAGAAACCTGTGCCCAGGAGCTGGATAAAGCCAGACACCAGGACTTTGCCAATTCCTCGCCCAGAGGAGCCACCAAGAAGAGGAAGAATGGAGAAACCATCCAAAGCCAAGTAACATATTTCCTTCTCCTAAAGTGAAGATTTCTGGGTGTGGCCAGAGCCAAAGGGCTGGGAGCTGGGGGTGAGGGTTTCTCTTCAAAAAACCCTTAAAGGTTAGCTAAGACTTAAGGCTTAGGAGGCAAAGGTCACGGGCCAGGTGGGACATTGAGGCCTGATAATGCACTTCAAGGACACATTTTTCCCATCTGATGAGAAAATATATAATTTTCATTGTAGAAAATCTGAAAATATAGAAGTCATGAGGATTTTAAAAATCACTCACAGTATCACTGGAGATAACCATTGTTAACATTTTGAACATTAAAAAATTTCCTTTAATTTTTTCAACTGGACTACAAAGGGTTAATATTAAATGCTGTTATTTTCGGAAAGCAGGACCTTTCCTTATGTAATTTCACTATCCTGTAAAGCCACCTTAAGCCTGTGGTTTCTTTTCTCCCGCTGACCTTCTCCTCCTGCCTCAAAATCTCTTCTCTCAGTTCGTGAATAAGAGGTGGTGTCTTTTTAGTCCTATGGTCTCATTTTTGGACTTTCCAGGGGAGCTTTGCTGGGGCTCAGTCTGCACCCCTGTGGCCACAAGGGCCTTGGGGGAGATAGTCGTGTGTTCAGAACACAGGACTTGGCTCTTCATTTTGCTTGAGGCTGGTTAAAAGGGATCTAAGGACATTTGTATCTTTTCATCTACAAAGCAACTTGGTAGAATTACACAGGTAGCCCTCAGCTCTGCTTGGGGACGGGATTGGGGTAACAGTACATGATTGGGCTCCTGGATCATTTTTGAAAACTCAATCATTTATTAAATATATCTGCTATGAGTACAGCACCTTACCAGGCACTGGGTCCACAAAAATGGATCACCCAGACTCTTCTCTCAAAGCACTTACAGACAAGTGATATTGATGAATAACAAAATAGATGACTATGATTTGGGTGTTGTGAGATTATGATAGGGGTAGACGCCCGGGTGGGAAGAGAAATTTCATCCATTTTGGAGGATCAAGGAAGGCTTCTTGGAAAAAGGGCATCTAAGCTGAGAAGTGGAGGATGAATGGTAAACAACATTCTTGAATGTGGTAGTGGAGGTGAAGGTGAGAGAGAATATTCCAGGTAGAAGGCACAGCACAAGTAAAGGCTGGGAGGTAAGAAAGCATGATGTCTTTGGGAATGACAAGCTCAGTTAAGTATATATGATGTCCATTCCGTGTATTTTGCTGGTAAATGCTTGGACAATGATGTTTGCTTCCAGACTGGCTTGTGTTAATCTCTGATGGCACATTTTCCTTCCTTCCCAAGCGTAACTGCCACTGTTTCTAAAGAAGACTTGGGTCAAGGCCACCTTCCTCAGGCAGCCTTCCTAGATTTCCTCTGGTGGAAAGAAACTCTCTCCTCTGAAACCCCATAGTGCTCTTATCCTCTCTAAACTTTCCATTTATACAACAGCTACTTCCAATGTCTCTCTTGCTGCCTTCCTGGACTCTGAACAGATTGAGGTCAGGGACAGTCTGTCTTCCAGAATCTTACCTGGTGCCTAGAAAAAAGCTGCACTTACACAGCACGTGTGTGTCCAGGGAGAACTGGGTTCATGGTGAGGACTGGTCTTCTGTGCTGCTGTCTTGTATTTTTTGAGATTTTAGCTCATCCTCTCCCACATTGTAATCATTCTTTCCCTCCCAGTGCCTGCCCTTATCCCCTGGCATGGTCAGGCTCAGGATAATTTTCAGGAGAGGTTAATGGCATTCGATTTCATTTATGCATGCAGATTGGATGTGTCAGGGTGAAGGTTTTAAGTGGCATTATAAATAGTGCCTGGGGTAAGGTCTGTGCTGTGAGTGGAGAGAGAGCAGAACTTCTCACGTGGGGACCAACACTTCAGTGTTGCGGAGGGTTTTGGGCAGGGCTTCTATCCAACTGTTATGTGCTTGTATGGCTGCATTCATTGGTAAAATAATGAAATTGTTCCACACCAGTGGCTGACTAGCTCCACACCAGTGGCTGAGTGGGCTCCTGTCTTGAGCCCACTGAATGTCCTTCTGACACCCAGGACCACCTACATCCAGCAATCAATGGGTAATGCCTGACATGGCAGGAGGTCTTCAGGAACCAGTGTCATTGTGACAGGTCAATACCCATGCCACCGATATTTTGACTATCACCCCTGATTATCAAGTATATGTCTGTCAGTGATAGTGAAGAGTTTCCTCCCAAAGAAAACAGATCTGGTGGGTGCATTTTGATAAAAGAGGGCTGATTAAGAAACCATATACAAGAATGATTCCAACCCCTGAGTTAATCATTTACTAACTGTATCACCCTAGGCATGTTGCTTCACTTCTGCTTCTCTGTTTTCTTGTCTATCAAAGAGGGAAAAGAATTCACTCCTTTAGTATCCATCCATCCATCCATCCATCCACCCATTTGTCCAACCAACAAGCAACTGTGCCATCGCCAGCCTGGAAATGTTGCCTAGCAGTGGCTGGACAGACATTTAGGGAATTTAGTTTGTGGAATAGTCACAAATCTAGTTTTGAAGGTCAAATGAGACATTGAAGGCAAAAGCCTTTCAAAACTGTGCAGGATTTCACTGATGCTGGGGTCCTCGCCACATCAATAGCAGCATTACTACCGTGGTGTTTACTCAGGGAACGGACTAGGGCATTTTGGTGCAATATAACATCAGGAAGGCCCTTCAGCTCTTTATTTATTCAGGCCATTTGTATAATCCTGCTGGTGCCGGAAGGACTATGAGTCACTTTCCATTTAACTAGTGTTTGGTAAGAGCCTTCTTGTTCCAGATACTATTTTTTTTTTCCAAAACGAAAAGAGCTTTACAAGTTTTGCTGATTGTAAACATAATACACAGCCTTTATTAAAATGTAAAACAACACAGAAAAATGTATAAAGATGAAAGTAAAATTAATCCAAATCCTACTCCCAGAGATTAATACTCATCTTTTTTGATGAAAATTTCTTTAGGCATCTTTCTATGGTTATATACATTTTTAAAAACATAGACTACATTGTATTACACATGCTGTTCTGTAACCTACTTTTCCTCTGAATATTATCAACATACACTGAAAATTCTATTATCTGGTGGGTGATTGAAAAGAAGTGTTTAATAATAAAAAACACTGAGATTTTTATGGTTTCTTTCATCATATCATGCCAGGATTCTGTGAGAGTTGAATTCCTTTCTTGCATTTTCTCCTTGAACTAATCAAGTATGTGCTTAGGTCTTGTATGGTGGTTCTTTTTCAATTCAATAAATACATATTGCACTGCCATTGTCAATGACTACATGGTATTCCACAGTATATACAAAATACATTTATTTAATTAGTCCCTAGCTGAGTTATTTGAGTTATTTCCCATTTTTGGCTAATGTAATCATTCCATAATAAACATCCTTGGGTATTCAAATTTGCCCATTTGTAAAGTTGTACGATCACATCATCAGGATAAATTTCTAGAAGTGAGAATCTGGCTGAGGTCAAAGGTTTTTAAAATTTAATTCGTATTGGTATCAGTGGCTATTATGGGACAAGAGAAGTTGTTGAAGCTTGAGGCTTAGCTGGGGTGATGGGACTTAAAACTCATGGCACAATCATAGAACAGTGCAGAAAGTGTTTAGTAGACAGCCGAAGAGTGAATGCTTTTAGGTGAAATGGTCACTGAGTGTTGGAAGCAGTTTCAGAGAAAGTGGGAGAAGTGACCTCGCTTCAGAGTCTTTAAAAATAGCTGGACCTTCATCTCTGAGGCTACCTCTTAGAGAGCCCTGCTTAAAGGCAGAGGGAGGAATAGATTCTTTTTGGTTCAGCAAATACTTTGTGAGCACCCCTTCAGTGCCAGGCATGGGACAAGGCCAGGGCATCAGGGGGTTGTCAATCCGTGGGGGACGCATGGTGGCCAACAAGAGTTGCAACTCAGAGTGGATGTGCTCTGGCCAGTCCTTGCACCCTTCTGTGACTCTGCTGCTTCCTGTAAATTGGTGGCCACACTGTCTAGCCCCTGGGGGTTGTAGTCCACACCAAAACTGGGGATTCTGAGAGTAATGCTGTGCTGTCATGGAGAACGAAGACTAGACTGATTCTGTGGCTCCCAGAGTTGGGAGGAGAGGTGGTGGCATGGCGCCTCATTCACAGCGAGTCTGGGCCATCTCGTAGCAGGGCTGCTGTTGGGTAGAGGATATTCAAGCTTTGTACAGGAAGATACACTGATTGACCTTTGGGGTTTCTTCATACTCTGGGACTTCGTGATTTCATAGTAAAGTTTTGGGCAAGGTAATATTCACTCATTTACTCATTCAACAAACTCAAATGCCAGGTACTCTTCTAGGTATTGGAGACAAAAGATCAGGCTAGGTGTCTGCCACTAAGGGACTGTACTCTTAAAAATTAAAAAAATTTAAAAATTGTGACAGAAAAAGCATAGTATAAGATTTACCATCGTAACCATTCTTAAGAGTGTTTACTGGTGTTAAGTATATGCACATTGTTGTGCAACAGACCTCCAGAACTCTTTCGTCTTTTGAAACAAACTCTGTACCATTAAACACCAGCTCCCCATTTCCCCCTCCCCCCACCACGATAACCACCATTCTGAGTTTGACTACTTTTTTTTGTTTGTTTGTGGTACGTGGGCCTCTCACTGTTGTGGCCTCTTCCGTTGCGGAGCACAGGCTCCGGATGTGCAGGCTCAGCGGCCATGGCTCACGGGCCCAGCCACTCCGCAGTATGTGGGATCTTCCCGGACCGGGGTACGAACCCATGTCCCCTGCATCGGCAGGCGGACTCTCAACCACTGCGCCACCAGGGAAGCCCAGGTGCCATTCTTATTAGTCTTGGTTTTAGCAATTTGAGAAGGGCCTCCAAAGACCGAGACGGGAGGTCCTGTCTCAATCTGCCTTTGTGAGGAGGCGTGGATTGGGCTTCCTCCTGGAGGCTGGTGTGGGAAACGTTTCTCAGCTGGTGGCTGAGCAAGGCCAACACCTGGCCCCCAGCCCACTGTGGTTCTGTTGTTCTCGCCCTGCTGGTCACTCCCACTGAGGCTCCGGAGACCTTGCTGGCATATTTTGCATCTTTTCTTAAGTCCTATGAGGAAAGTGATTTGTTAATGGGCATTTCTGAATCTGGGGGTTCATGAACCTCCTGGCAGTCTGCCCTCCTGTATAACCAGTCTTGTGTACCAAAAGCCTCACCAAAACTTTGCAGGGTCACTGGGTGAGTTTTATCCCAGCCTGGCCTCCTTCCTAAGAAAGAGGCTTGTAGGAAATCATTCCCAAGAATCAGCTCCCTTTTCATCCACTTCCTCTTCATGTGATCGAGGAGGGGTGTTTGCTGAAGGTCTGACTTGCAGTTGGCGTGTCTGGACTTCGCTTGGTTCCATTAGCATTCCCTTGCTGTGTACACACCTGGATGAGAAAGTAAATCTTCTTGGGTTA
Organism: Mesoplodon mirus; assembly: GCF_964341445.2. Taxonomy (NCBI): domain Eukaryota; kingdom Metazoa; phylum Chordata; class Mammalia; order Artiodactyla; family Ziphiidae; genus Mesoplodon; species Mesoplodon mirus. The sequence goes on along the minus strand of NC_138992.1, from coordinate 15,274,218 downwards.
CAAAGACAAAAGGCAGTTTGTAGAGCAGGATTCCAGTTAAGAACCCCTTACAAATCCTTTTGCCAACTGTCAAACGCACTGTGAGAGGCCACCATAGAAAAGGCCTGTCTGGGGAGCTGCAGAGACTTTTTTTCACGGATGAAATTGAACAGAACCTGGGAAGGTTCTTTCCATCCGCAAATTTCAAATGGCCTCCTCAACAATTCATTGTGTGCTATCAAATATTACTGTCTCTGTCTCCCCTTGGAGATTCTTATAATCCCAGCAGACCGGGGACTTAACACACTAAGTATGGGCAGTTGTGAAGAGGAGGGTAGTGAACTGTTTCCCAGTTACAGACACACGGCACATACAGCTGGGGAATAAGCAGTGATTTTAGGGGATACAGGGACAGGTTTTAGCCTCCACTGATGATTCTTAGTGATAATTAGCAATTACTCTAGGGATGGTAAAATGATGGTCTAAAATCTTATTTTCCTTTATTACCTCTGAGTATAAAAAGAGGTTTCCCCTCTCTCTTCCTCTCCCAACACTTCCCCCTTTTCAGTATCAATATGGGTTTTTAGATTATTATTTAATGTGTTATAATCCCTTCCTTTTGTTATTGATTTTGATACTCAAATTGTTCCATATTTTGCCAGAGGGAGCCCCTTCAGGTTGGCTCCTGTGTCCTTTCAACATGTCCCCACAGGTTTTTGAGCATTTCCTTACTCTCTGGAATAAGACTTTCCAGGTTATATCTAACCTCTTATGATTAAAGTGTTAGAAAAAGCAGGAAGGTGAAAATCTTTTCCCAACTTCAGCACTGGCAAACACATCCCAGAACTTTGGCAAAAAAAACAGCACGTTCTGGACTGGACTTAACTGATCACTGAAGCTCTAGAAATGGGTCATGGGAAAGTCACTGTTGTCTGGGAGAGGCTGTGGGGTGCAGACATAGATAATCTGTCAGAGCTTCAAAACCTTCTGTATAACACTAATTGGATGCCTACACTGGATGGGATGCTGAGGGCAACAAAAGTGAAATAGATCTTGTCTCTGTCCTTTAACAGCTTTCAGGACGCTTGGGAAGAAATCAAGGGTGGTGGTAACCGTTCTCAAATGCACTTTCAATCTATCAGAAGTTGACAGTTACATGGAATCAAAGTCATCCCCTTTTCATTGTACAACAATAGTAGAAAGAGGATTGCCTGTTTCTCCTGGATCTTTTACAACATGATAGTACTTTCCAGAAAGAGACTTGCCCTGTAGATGGTTTTGGTGATGATTCCCCTGTGCTGTGCTGTATAAGTGTGATTTGGGGTTTTTGTTGTTGTTGCACAGAACAAAATAACATGTAAGTTACCTCCAATAACGCAACTTGTCCTATGGATACGTTGAATATGGGATAGTGAAGCAGTGAAGTGTGGAAGTTAAGAGCAAAAGTGTCAGAGACAAGAATTGGCTCTGCTACCTGCAGGATGGTTGATCCTGGGCAAATCAACTTAAGCTCTCTGGGTATCTGTTTCCTTATCTGTAAACTAGGGAACAATAGTAGATACTTTACAGAGTCGTTTTGAGAATGAAATGAGCCAAGAATATAAAAGTGTTTGCCACCGTTCCTGGCATATCATTAATGCTCACATTATAATTGCCATTATTATTATTATTACCATTATCATTATTATTACATGTGGAATTGATTCCAGCAGGCAGCCTTGTGGACCAGCAGAAACGTAGGCAAACCCCCCCCCCCTTAGGGACGGAAGCATTGCTCAGGAACTGGTATGCTGTTCAGAGTTCACATCAGCCCCTAGACATCAGGCTTCCTTTGGCCATTTATTGCTCCATCATTATGCAGAGTCAGCTACTCCGTCTGCTTTGACTGATCGGCGCTACCGTGAACTACTTTCTCTCTTCTCCTTCTCCACCAGGGGACTTCTGCTGACTCATCGCTTTTGGAATCCTGCTGCTATTTCTCATTTCCTTGGTGGGTGATCAAAAGCAATTAGCTGGTTTCCCCTTTCCTTCTTGCCAAGAACATCTTTCCATTACTGTACATCTCAGGGAGGGAGAAGAAGGAACACCAGTGGAATTCAAGAAAACTGAATCCCATGTAGACTCATTTTAGGTCTCTTGTCCCTTAAGTGACCCTAGCTTGCCCTTTCAGATGACTCTCACCTAACTGTTTACACAGGGAACACCTCCTTGGTACATAGAAATGCCTTTTCCCACTAAGCTTCAAATGTGCTTAGCTTCTGCATCTCTGGGAAGTTTACAGAAAAGCTGTAGCCCAATTCGTATCAGTGGATTTATTCCCTTTTCATTCAATTGTTGAATCATGAAGGAGAGTTAGGTACAACCACTGACTTTCAACATTGAGTAGAAACATTTTAATATCAATTAAAACAACAGAGTAATGCCCATAATAATAGGTCTAGTATTAGACCTATAGACGATTTAGAATCCACTGTTTATGTTTCCTATCTTATTCAGTTCACCTGTCTCTTAAAGATGACACCTATTTTAAATAAACAAAATCAAACCATTTGCTAAAAATAGGAGCAAAGCTTTAATGTAAAGGATAATTAATTTCCTATTCTTCCAGGGAAGATGACATTGAGGGTTGCCTGGGTCCCTTGCTTTTTCAGTCTGCTTTTGGCAGTATTATTGCACATCCATTTGGGTATAGCAAGAGAAGGGAATATCAAACCATCCTTATGAGGTTTTTTAGCAAGGCTGAGGAAAGGATAGGTGTCCACTTGTTGGAGGGTGTCTACTTGTTAGCAGGATTTCTCAGATTGTGATCTGCGTTCCAGTCTGCCCGTCTCCAATTCAGGGGAACTGAATTAAAAAGTTTTTGCTGTCAAATCAGGTTGGGAGCCACTCGATTCTGTGGTACTTTCATGCTTTTGAGGAGTCTTATTTCATGTAAGCATACTGTTGAATCTAAGAAGCCCTGTAAAACGGGGGTAACTCCAGCATTTTCCAAATATATTTCAAAATGGAATCTCTTTATTTGTGGAAGGTCCACTTGTGAATGATAAAGTCTGGATTTAGAGTTCTGTTGGGGTGGTACCTCCAAAGAGCAGATTCCAAGATGGGATTGACGTGCTCAAGATTTATTTGGGGAAACACGTGGGAAGGACAAAGAGGAAGGAGTAGGAGAAAGCAGAGAGTCTTCAGACCACGATGCGAATCTGACAGGTGATGGAGAGCAGGAAGGAAGGGAAACTGGGTAGGAAGATTCTTCTAAAACAGTTTCCTCCAGGTCAAGAGGGAGCCTTGTGGCCTAAGTTATCCGTGAGAGGTGTCCCATGTCTTGCAGGATTAGTTCACTTGCTGTGGTTAGTCATTTGTTGGGAGCAGCCCATGGGCAGCATGGCCTCGTGTGACACAGTAGTGAATCGAGAGTTATAGGAGCTGGAGCGGTCAGTCAACTATGCTTCGTGCAGCCAGAGATCCGAGTGGCACTTTTTTTTTTTTTTTCGGTACATGGGCCTCTCACTACCGTGGCCTCTCCTGTTGCGGAGCACAGGCTCCAGACGCGCAGGCTCAGTGGCCATGGCTCACGGGCCCAGCCGCTCCGCGGCACGTGGGATCCTCCCGGACTGGGGCACGAACCCGTGTCCCCTGCATCGGCAAGCGGACTCCCAGCCACTGCGCCACTAGGGAAGCCCTGAGTGGCACTTTTTCATGACTGCCACAATTTCTAGTTTTGGCCCTTTTTTAGCCATGCAGACTTGAGTAAGTCATTCCAGGTTCTGGAACCTAAATGGTTAATCTACCAAGTAGCAGGGAAACCTTTCTATGTCACATAGCTGCCGTGACACATAGGGGTACATGAAAGTTCTTTGTAATCTACAAAGCATTCTAGAAATAGGAACGAATATTATGATGGAGTGACTGAAGCCTTTTAAAGTGTATTAGTGGCTAGAAAGCCATCGTGCCCCTTGACCACATCACACTGTCTTTTCTCTCATTGCTCTGAACTTCCCACAGGCCCACTGCAGTGCTGGGCATCTAATAGGTAATGACTAAGTGTTTGTTGAATCATGATAACAACTGTTGTGAGCTTTCCAAAGAAACACTCCATGACTAAGACGGTATGTGGGATAAAGATTGTAGACGCTGAAATTTATTCCCTCTGGCAGAGGCCACATGGCAGGAGGCAAAGCCGGGGGGAGGGTGGAGGATGATTTCTGCTGATGTGATCTGCACTTGTATCTGGAATGGACATAGCAGCTTCGTGCAAAGGGTTATTACTCTTCCCAGAGTGCAGAAGGTTGGAGGAGAGTTTCATAACCTTCTTGCTTTGCAATATAGTCTCTCTTTTGAGAATTTCTAAAATAATTCTGAAGCTAACTGAATTGTTAAGACAATTCCCAATCTGCATTCTAGATAATTGTACAGCAACACTCCTCTGAAGTTCATTTTCCAGAGCTGTATGTCAGTTACCCTATTGGCCCCTTTGAGTTTTACCAACTCATCCTTTCCCCCTTTTGGAGAAGTATCTATCAGTTGGGGCTAAAATGGTTCAGGGGCAAGCACAGGAAAGAGGGTAAGTGGAGTAGCAGGGATGATGTGTGACTGGGTAATTTCTTAAAGAGTTGACTGTCGCTCATCTACTTGGTTCTACTTTCCTGAGAGGTGGCAGTTTTGTCTATTCCTTCTTTGTACATTTCTTTGCACCAGCTCAGCATTTTGTTCAATTAATGTTTGTGCAGGGTGCACAATTACTGCTGGGTGCAGGGAAGACAGTGGTGAATCAACTAGAGAGAGTTCCTACTCTAATGGAACTTTTGGTCTAATGGACACTCGTGAAAAAAATCATGTAAAAATAAAATGATAAACTATGATAAGTGATGAAAAGAAAAAGCACAAGGAATGTGAGGACCTGCTGAGCCTGTGGGAGGGGGCGGGGGCGGGGGAGCTTCAAGGAAGGCCTTGTGATGTTTTTTATTTTATTTTATTTTATACAGCAGGTTCTTATTAGTCATCAATTTTATACACAACAGTGTCCTTGTGATGTTGAGTGACATCTTTCTAAGGGATGGGATGGAGTTAATGGGGCAAAGAGGTGTGGGAGGGCATATGGATTCTAGGCACAGAGGAGAGCATGTGCAAAGGCCCCGAGGGAAGGGCACATGCCAGTCATGTTGCTGAAGGAAGGTGGTGTGGTCGGAGCAGAGAAATAAGGCTGCGGGGTTGTGCATTTGGCTTTTCCCTATGATGAGCAATCAGCAGACATTTATGATTGAATGTGTACTGTGCATCCAGATGACTTCTGTTGTTATGATGTGTACTTGTATTTGAGCCAGACATAGCAGCCACATGGTAAGGCTGTCATTCTGCAAACAGGAGAAATAAACTTAAATCCTAGGAGGAGGGATTTGAGCTTTAGCTAGAGAACACTTGGGGCCTCCTGGGGCTGTTGAGCTCAGAAAAGAGTTGCCACAGGATCTTCTTTTGTGAAGAACAGATCAGACAAGGGGAGGAGGTTTGGTTCCCTTGAACGGCTCAGGAATCAGGAGACAAGGTTCCAGCTCTGACGGTTCCATGATTGGCTATGTGACCTCAGACCACATCACCTTTTTAGTCATCATTTTCCCCTTTTGTAACGTGTAAGGTTGGGGCTCAGTAATCTCTGACATCTTTGCTTCTGATTGGGGTCAAATCTACGATGACCAAAAACGGGAGGTGGGATGCTTCAGGAAGCCTGTGCCCCATCTGTGAACCCCTGAGCCAAGGCCCATTTCTCTGGAGACAATGAGGACTCAGTTGCGGATGCTGAACGAGGCTGCCTTGTGAGCTACTCTGTAACCTGCTCAGTCCTCACTTGCAAAGCCTTCTCTCCACCCCCCTGCCTTCCTGCCTTGCTGTCCTGCCCCTTGGAGGCTCTTACCCCACTGCCTGGCCCACAGGTGTCCACTTCCCATTCTTCCCCATGAAGGGCTCAGTGGAGTGCACCCACTTTCTTTCCTTTCCTGTGGTGCCATTAAGAAGTGCAAGAGGAGGACTTCCCTGGTGGCGCAGCGGTAAAGAATCCACCTGCCAATGCAGGGAACACGGGTTCGATCCCTGGTCCGGGAAGATCCCACATGCCGCGGAGCAACTAAGCCCGCAAGTCACAACTACTGAGCCCAGGTGCCACAACTACTGAAGCCCACGCACCTAGAGCCTGTGCTCCGCAGCAAGAGAAGCCACCGCAATGAGAAGCCCGCGCACCTCAACGAAGAGTAGCCCCTGCTTGCCACAACTAGAGAAAGCCCGCACGCAGCAACGAAGACCCAACACAGCCAAAATTAATTAATTTTTTTAAAAAGTGCAAGAGGAAGTAACAAAGGGCAGTGGATCAGTTCCTTGGTGCTGCCATACAAATGACCACAAACTGGGAGGCTTAGAACAACAGAAATGTATCCTCTCCCAGTTCTGGAGGCCAGAAGTCTGAAACCAAGGTGCTGAGAGGACTATGCTCCCTCTGAAGGCTCTGGGAGACAATGCTTCCTTGCCTCTTCCAGCTTCTGGTGGCTCCAGGCATTTCTTGGCTTGTGGTCACATCATTCTGACCTCTGCCTCTGTCTTCACATGGCCTTCTCTGTGTGTCTTCTTTTCTGTTTCTTGTAAGAACACTTGTCTTTGGGTTTAACACCCCCTCGTGTAATCCAGAATGATCTCATCTTGAGATCTTTAACGTAATTACATTTGCAAAGACTCTTTTTTGCAAATAAGGGCACATTCACAGTTCTCAGAATGTGTATATTTTGGGCAGCCACCATTCAACCCACTCCAGGCAATGACTTCTGAAGCATCTGATCCACCAAAAAGCCTTCTTTTTATTTGTCTCCTTTCTAAACTTGACGTCTTTGAAATAACCTCAGACCACAAGTCCCAATGAAATGCCACAGAGAGCAGGCTGGAGGGCCTGAGAGCACAGGCTCTGAGGGCAGGTGGCCTTGGTTCAAATCCCAGCACTTACCAGCCCTTCTGTGGCTCAGTTTCACCATCTGTACATTGGGCACAATGATAGTGCCTACCTCTGAGGGCTGTTGTGGGACTTAAATAGGGTAATACTTGTAAAAGTATGTAGAACTGGCCCCAAGTAAAGTGAAAACATATTCATTATTGCAAATGAGTAGGGGATGGTGAAAATAATTAAAAATCCACCTTTGATGGCTGGATGGTGGCTAGAAAGTATCCAGGGCTTTGGCACTGTCTGGAGCTGGGGTTTCTTTGCGCCTTGACCTACCTGTGGCTACCTGAGTTGGAATAAAACACCCTGGAGGCCCCTCCTCTCAGGATCTGCTCTGAGCTGCTGTGTTTGCAGATCAGTCTTGGGCTCTGGATTTCAAACAGAGATAGGGAGCTGCCGGGCAGACACAGCAGAAAGGGCATTTCCTGGGAGACACCTGGCCCTCTGGAGGAGACAGCCTTGTGCCTGAGACCCTCTCCATTCTAGAGGGGAGACTTTCTCCTCCCAAAGACCAGTGCTGGACGCTGCACCTCCTACCCTGCTGACCTGCCTTGAGGCCAAGAAGTTAGTTGTCGTAAGTATTTCTGGACAAGGTCAGGAGCCTTCACTGGTCAAGGTGAGACTGGTTGCTCTTTGTCTTATTACTGAGCTGGACTCTGTTGCTGTCTAGGCTGCTGGGAGCCCTTGGGGATGCTGCTCTTCTGTTTGTTCTTAGAGACCTGGGTCATGATGAGTGAGGTTGCAGAGTGCAAAGAGGCTGGGCTTCAGCAACGGATGCTGTGTGGCTGTAGTCAAATTTCCAAACCTCTCTGAACTGTGGTGTTTACCATCTGGGAAGTGAGGATTGCCCAGTACCTGACTCTGGTTAGGTGCTTGAAAAATTGTGGCTCTGATTGGTATTTGGGAGGTGGTATGGAGTGGAGGTTGGATAGAGTTTTGTTGCAGCTTAGAGCTGTGGGATCTTAGGCAGGTTACTTAACCTCCTAGGCTTTAATTTTCCCATTTGTAAAAGAGCTTGAACCTTTCCATCAGATGGTTATTGGGATGATTAGATGGAAAAAAATGTATGCAGGACCTTAAGCCAATGCCTTGCTTATCCTACATGCTTTATGAACAGCAGTTATTGATTGCCCCAGAGCACTTTAAATAATGATACTAAATAATAAAATGGATGACTATATAGAACAAATTTTCCATCCCAGCATGGTCTAGGAGGAAGAGCATTCAGCTGGCTTTGAGGAGACCGGGCTCTGTCCCCAGCTTGGCCGATTTGTAGCTGGGTGACTTTGAGCAAGTTGCTTTTGCTTTTAACAGTTGTGAAATTTCTTTCATTTGGCTTTTTTAACTATCCAGAGGAAAGTGATTAGATTATCATATTTAACCCCTTGGAGCATTTTCTGTAATGCACAGGGGTTCTGAAGTAGAGCTCTAGGGAAGGAAAAAGTCCATTTTTGAATGAACGGGATTCGAGGTGTGTCTGTTATCAGAGTTCCCCCGGCCTGGGTTTCGAGAGGGAGGGCTGTGGAGGTCCATGCTTGCTGAGGTCTTAGCATTTCTGGGGGGTGAACACAGGATAAATGGGCACCCAGAAGTCCCAGCAGTTTCAATAAACAGGTATATGATCTTGATTTGGTTCCTAGTTTCTTTCTGGGTCTCAGTTTCCCTACTGGCCAAACGAGTAGGTTAGTCTTGATGAGTGCTTTTCAAACTTTACAACTTAATATATAAAACAGATAGAAATGGAACCCCTCAGATTGAAGGGATGAGGGAGTGTTCCCGGTGAATTTGAGGTCCTTGATGTCTCATCTCAGAAAGAATTTAGTGAGAGACAAAGTGATAGGTAAGAAGTGGACTTATTTAGAGAGAAAGACTCCTCAGACAAGAGTGTGGGCCATCTCAGAAGGTGAGAGGCGAGATAGGGGGCTCCTCATCACTCCAGGCTATGAGGCAAGGGCTGGCTTGACAGCTGAGAGTTTTATTTATTTTATCAAACAAATACCTCTTGCGTACCTACTACATAGGTATGCATAGCACTCACATGCACCCCACACATTGCCTAATGAGGTGGAAAGACATACACACAAGTGATTCAGGAGGGGATGACCTGCTTTACCAGCTTAGGTTACAAATAAGTCACATTGTCTTTTATCATTCAAAGTCATTGCTTAAGCAAGTTAGAAGAGTGGTCAGCTTTGCCTTCCTACTCTTAAGTTTCCCTGGAAGCATAAAGTGCAGTTTTGCTTTTAAATATTAAACAAAGAGGTAAGATCAGTCTATTCACAGTCACAGATTTTACTCCCATCACTCCGAATTGTATCCCTATTGAAAAGGAGTCCTTCTTTGGTAAAGGACGTCCCAAGGCTTCCTGAGGCTGTAACACCCTGGTTTTTACTTGGATGCTTGCTCATTTCAGACCAAGGCCATTGAGTTCGGAGGGACTTCCAGCCTCAGCCATGCCCTGGACCAGCACCGACCTTCCCCATGATTCTCTAGTCTTGGTATTGGGCCCCGGTCAACAATCTAGACCCTTTTACCCTCAGGATGAACACCCCTGTCTCACAATCCCCACCACCCTGGGGTTCTTTGTTTCCTTTCCAGCCTGTGAACCTCAGTCTGAGACAACCATAGACCCTCAGAATATTTCTAATAACATTGGACCTCAAAAAGGTCTCCCTCCCTTTCCCGCAGGTAACTCCCCAGGTCCCATGCAGATTTGCCTGTTCCTCCCAAGCAGCCTCTGAAATCTAAGTACACAAGAGCATGTGGAGGCAGAGTGTTGGTCGAGACACAAAAAAGAGGGACTTCCCTGGAGGTCCTGTGGTTAGGACTCCGCGCTTCCACCACAGGGGGCAAGGGTTCGATCCCTGGTTGGGGAACCAAGATTTTGCATGCCACATGGCGTGGCCAAAATTAAAACCCCCCAAAACAAGACACAAAAAACAGCCTCATCCCGAGACCTCTGATCTTATAGCTACAGAACTAAGAGGCACTGGTCAAGCCATGCATCCTAAAAGAGGATCTACTGGGTGGGGGGTGGGGGGCTTGCTGAGCCCATCTACTCAGAGAAGCAACTGGCAAAATATAACTGGCAGTTTCGTAATGATTCACCTGGCTGAGTACCCAGTCACGAGGACGAGGGAGTGGTCCAAGGCGTGAATATCGTGTGGGATTGTCCAGAGGAGATCAAGTGGCCTTCCTATTGCTCTCAGGACAAAATCGGAGTCCCTTCCCCATGGCTTGAGTTCCTGCGTGATCTGCTTCCTGCCCACCTCTCTGGCCCCTTCTCTCTCCTGTCCTTTCCTTCACTCTACTCCGGGCTTGCAGGGAGGGGCACTTTTTTTTTTTTTTTTTTTCTTTGCAGTACGCGGCCTCTCACTGTTGTGGCCTCTCCTGTTGTGGAGCGCAGGTTCAGCGGCCTTGGCTCACGGGCCCAGCCGCTCCGCGGCATGTGGGATCTTCCCGGACCGAGTCACGAACCCGTGTCCCCTGCATCGGCAGGCGGACTCTCAACCACTGCGCCACCAGGGAAGCCCGGAGGGGCCTTTTTTTAACACCACATCCATGTTTGCCTCCAGGCCTTCAGACTTGCTGCTCCCTCCTCCCTCCTTGAACTCCGACAGTGTGGAAAGAGATGCTTTAAAAAGAGATGCTTTGGGCCTCCCTGGTGGCGCAGTGGTTGAGAGTCCGCCTGCCGATGCAGGGGATACGGGTTCGTGCCCCGGTCTGGGAGGATCCCATATGCCGCGGAGCGGCTGGGCCCGTGAGCCATGGCCGCTGAGCCTGTGCGTCCGGAGCCTGTGCTCCGCAACGGGAGAGGCCACAACAGTGAGAGGCCCGCGTACAGCAAAAAAAAAAAAAAAGATGCTTTAAGGGCTTCCCTGGTGGCGCAGTGGTTGAGAGTCCGCCTGCTGATGCAGGGGACAGGGGTTCGTGCCCCGGTCTGGGAGGATCCCACATGCTGCAGAGCGGCTGGGCCCGTGAGCCATGGCCGCTGAGCCTGGGCATCCAGAGCCTGTGCTTCGCAATGGGAGAGGCCACAACAGTGAGAGGCCTGCGTACTGCAAAAAAAAAAAAAAAAAAAAAAAAAAAAAAAAAAAGAGATGCTTTAAATGTGGACAGGAGAGCGGAATTGCTGAAGGCTCACGTGGACCTCCTGCCTGAGCGTAGGCTACGTGGCTGAGACCTTCTCGAACAGAGCCGAGTGCCATTTGGAACACTGCCAACCCCAAGGCTCACAAAAGCCCCTTTCAAGCCTGTCACTCACTGCTGCTCCAGGCTCGCTGTCCCTCTCCGTCCCACTGTCAGCCTTTTGCTGAAGAAACTTCCTCTGGTTTATCCTCCTACAACTTCAGGTGGAATGCTGAAACATTAGAGCTTCCTGTCGGCTGAGTGTCCAACATCCAAACAAAGTTACACCTGAACCTCTAGATACTTTGAAAAGTACTGTGACTGAAATAGCTGGGTGGTTGGAAGGTGGTGGATTCCTCATCCTCAGAGATACTCAAGGAGTATAGTAGGTTGAAGATAATGGGGTTGGGTGTAAAGGAATTTAAACATCAGATCAAGAGATGGATGACTTTTAAGAGCCCTTCTAGCTCTGAGTTGCTGTGAATTTCCAGAAGATTAGGCAGAGTGCATGGATTTTTATGATGTGGTGTATCTTGTCCTGTTTTAGAATCTCAGAGAAACCGGACAGATATAGAAGAAACCACCCACTGGATTAGGGCATCTACTGCAGCCAGAGGGGTTATTTTCTCAGATCTGACTTTGTATCTCTTGATTGGAGGCTTGTTGGGATATGTTAGTTCCAGGAAAGACCTTTAAGGAAGGTCTTATATTATGAAAGTAGAGAGAAGGGCTTGGAGCGCTGGTTTGCAAATGGTAAATAAAAGAGAAGGTTTTGTCTGGTTTACAGAAAGGATACTATTGAATGCAGGCGTGAGATGCTACTCTGAGGAATACAGAGCTGAGAACCAGTCACAGGGACTGAAACAGAGATTGACCACAAGCCACAGCTAAAGAAGGGGGACCTCCCTGACCCTCCTCCTCCTTGTCTAGGTGTGCAGTGCAGATTCCTGGAGGCGCCTCTGTATATACTGTTCTCCTTGCCTGGCCTGCCCAGTCTGAACCCTGCTTGTATTCACTGTTTACCACAACCTTGGGCAAGTGGCCTGTCTCAGTCAGTTCAGGCTGCTAGAACAATAATACCATAGACTGGATGGTTTAAACAATAAACATTCATTTCTCACAGTTTCGAAAGCTGGAAAGTCCAAGAACAAGGCACTGGAAGACCTGTTGTCCATGAGGGCTTGCTTTCTGACTTGTAGACAGCTGCCTTCTCACTGTGTCCTCATGTGGCCGAGACAGAGAGAGAGAAAGAGAGAGAGAGAGAGAACTCCGGTCCCTTCATCCTCATATAAGGGCAAAAATCCCATCACTCAGGCTCCATATCCATAACCTTATCCAAACCTGATTACCTCCCAAAGGCCCCACCTCCAAATACCATCACACTGGGGATAGGGCTTCAACATATGGATTTGGACATTCAATCCATAGCATGGCCTAATCACTCCCTGTCAGTTTCTCCTCTTGAAACTGAGACTAATCTCCTCTAAAGGTTGTTGTAGTCATTCAATGAATTATCACACGTGAAGGAATCTGACACCTACTAGGTGTTCAATACACATTCACCTTCTTACTCATTTCTTCTCTACTTCCTGGATCTTAGTCCTTTTTTTAAGGCCAAACTAGAGTGTCACCTCTTCCGGATGCCTTCCTTGACTCTTGGCCCATTTAAGTCACTCTCCAGGAGCACTTGGTACCTACCCATGATGACACTGCTTGTACTGTGCTACAACAATGCAGGCACCTGCGTTTCCAGCCCTACTATGAGTGCCTCTAAGGCTAAGGACCCTGTTGGATCTATCTTTGTACACCAGGGCCTAGCACAGTGCTTGGGCCACAAAGAGGCTTCATATCATTTTGTTGAATCACCCCCTAAGGGACTGGTGGTAGAGAAAGAACCAACCAATAAAAGATGTTCAGACAGGATAAAGAGAAAGAAAAAAGAGGATACATTCAAAAAGGGAGTGATTTTCAGAAATGGATGGAGACCAAGACTGGGTGACAGCCAAAAGTGATACACCATTTCACAGAGTACAAATGGTTTATCAGGTACTAGCATGAATAATTTCTTCTTTCTCCCCAGCTCCAAGGTGAGTGTTAGGATAAGGCTTAGCAACTGACATTTGAGATTGTTCTCTTCTCTGATTATGCTCTGCTCTGATGATGGCCTTAACTCTTTTCTGTCTGATACGATACATTTTTGAATAGAGGCAGAGAACTTCCAGTGAATTCATGGGGACCTTTCTCTATGTATGTTCTATCTGTCCATCTATCTGTCTGTGTGTTCAACAGTCATTGAGCCTTGCTATGTGCCAGGCACTCTGCTAGATACTGAAGGTACAAACATAAACTAGGCATGGTTATTGCCTTCAAAAGCTCAGCATTTAACAAAGGAGAATGATAGTTTTCAAGTAACTGTGATATTCCATGTAATAAAAGCTATAATAGAAATAAAGACAAAGGGCCAGTGGAATCCAAAGGAATGAGTGATTTGTTTCCTCCTCATAAAACTGGAGAACCCATCACATAAAAGGAGATAGTTGAACTTGCCTAGAAGAAAGTTGTGGGTGTTGACAAGTAGAGATGGGAGAAGTCACCTTCAGTGGAGGGCCTGGAGTGACATAAGGTTCATGGACAAACATGTGATGACTTTGGGATGAGCTGTCCCCTGGGCTGGAGTACAGAGTTCGGGAGGTCAAGTGCTAGATTGGTGGGCTGAGCCTATAGTGTGGAGAGCACAAAGGGACATTCATAGAATGTCAATCCTATTTTTTCATTTAATTAACATGTGAAGGATACAGCACTTTAAGGTTTACAGACAGAATGTTGTATCTTTTATCTCATTTGATCTTCATGACAGCCCTCTAAGAGAGGCACAACTTATCCTCCATTTTACAAATGAACAAACTGAGGTGCAGAAAGGTTAAGGATTTGCTCAAGGTTACATAATTAGCAGGTGGCTGAGCTGATACTTAAAGCCAGGACTTTGGATCTGAAAATCTACGCTTTTAAAAAGTGAAGCGTAGTGGGAAGCAGCCACATAACACAGGGAGATCAGCTCGGTGATTTGTGACCACCTAGAGGGGTGGGATAGGGACGGTGGGAGGGAGAGGCAAGAGGGAGGGGATATGGGGATATATGTATATGTATAGCTGATTCACTTTGTCATACAGCAGAAACTAACACACCATTGTAAAGCAATTATACTCCAATAAAAAAATACAAAATAAAAAATAAAATGGCATAGAACAAGTCAGGAAGAGAGGTCTCACCAGAAATCAACCCTGATATCACCTTGATCTTGGACTTCAAGTCTCCAGAAGCATAAGAAAATAAATTTCTGTTATATTAAAAAATAAAAAAAGTGAAGCGTTTTGTAGAAGCATGAGATATACACATAAAATACACACACAAATTATGAATATATGACTGAAAAATTTTCACAAGTGGGTGGAGGAAATAATAATCTCTATTACATTGGAGAGGTTTTGTATCTTTCCAATATTGCATTTTCCCATCCATGAGCATGGAATATCCCTTCATTAATCTTATTTTGTAATTTCTAGTGTAGAGGTCTTGCTCATATTTCTTAGATTCATTCCTAGGTTTTTAAATTTTTTGATGCTATTATGATATATTTTATTTACTATTTTAGTTAATACTTTGTTTTTGGTATAGAAAGGTACAATTGATTTTTGTATACTGACCTTGTTTCTAGATGATCTACTAAATTCACTTATTAATTCAACTAATCAAACTTTATTGAACTGTTACGGGAGGGCCTCAAGTACCGTGTTGAATAGAAGGGCTGATAGCAAACATCTTTGTATCATTTTTTTTTTTAATCCTAGGGGCAGCCTTTTAATATTTACCATTGATAAGATATTAACTCTAGGGTTTAGGTAGATATTCTTTATCATATTAAGGAAGTTCACTGCCCTTCTAGTTTGTAAAGATAGCTTCAGAATGGAGACTAGTTTGCAGGATGGGGAAAGAATGGAAGCAGAAAGACCAGTTAGAGTAGAGTAGGAGCCGTGTGGATGCAAGGAGGGAATGCAGGGGAGAGATGTCCCGGGTTTTCTACTTCCTCAATGGTTCTTACTAGGAAACTGCTCGTCTCATAAAAGTTTCAAAAGAGAAAAGAACACTAAAAGGTGCCAGGGTTCTCTTTCTCTGGGTGTCCCAAATGGTGCTGTTTATTATTAGATGTTTTGTGATAAAGATGTGGTCAAATTCATTTAGAAAAATCTGAGTACTGCACCTCCCTCTTGGAGAGTCATAATGAATGTCAGCATATTAAAGGCTCTAAGAATCCTACAGCAAATTATTTAATTTAATAATTAAATTATTAACAACACCAAAAAATAAGGTTCAGAAGGAATCGTGTAGATCCTCTCTACCTATTGTGGAGTTGAATGATTCTCACTTATAACAAAATTTTATATGTCAGTATATTGGTGTTCCTGAGGTTATAACTATATCCTTCTCTTTCCCCATGGAGAAACAGACTTATGCATCAAATTGGGATCAACATATCACCTTTATTGCTGGCAAAGGTAGATTGGAGGAAGCTGTATGGATCGGAGTCCAGATTGATTTTCATATACTTTGCTGTAAATCAGATGGGCTTGCTCACACAGCTGCAGGGAGAAGAAACCCTGCTCAGTGACTTACTTCCACTTGGCAGTTGGAGCAGAAAGTAGAATACAAATGTTCTGTGGGAAAGTGGACCCAAAGAAGGGAAGACCACATGGGAATAGGAGTCTTGGACGTTAACCCTACCCGAGAGTCATGTTAACCCATGGACGCCATATCCAGTGGATGTCTTTTCATTCTGCCAAAAGATAATCAAGGAATATATGGGGAAAGGAAGTTTTGGAGAGTAAACAAAAACAGAAAGCCTATAAAGCGTGGAAGTTTGAAGACCCATTTATGCTGGGACATAGGGAGAGAGTGCTGCTTGTTCCAAATAAGTCTATTTCTGGCTTAGAGGTTGATCCTTTTATCTTTAGGAGAACAGAGACCAGGGCTCTGAGTAGCCTGGATATAAAGAGGATGAAATAAGAGAAATGAACATTTTCTTAGGGACCCAGGAAAGAGAAAGTTTGGGGCTGGGGGATCCAGCAGCCCTAACTATCCTGAGTCAATGACATGACCTGCCGATATTTGTTTCTCTATTTTCCTTGCTTTCCAGCCAACCTGGTCATGTGCTGATCTCAGCTCTAGAGGAGGAGAAGCAGGAGAGGATGGAGGCCAGTGGCCACAGGTTGAAAAGTCTCCTCCAACCCTTGGGGGATGGCATCAGTAGTGGGCACTTTTGGTGTGCTGCAGGATGGGTGAGATGCATGCGAGGCAAAAGTCTCCATTTTCCTGGAACAGTCCTACAGCAGCACCCTCCTACCACCTTGCCCTTGAATTTTTGGATGGATCTCTGAATGGCTGTCAGAGGCTGGCTTCACCTGGGCTGGCTCTATACGATGTGACTCCACCCTTGTCTCAGAAAAACCACAGGAAGTGGGATTCATTAGCATCCTTGGAGGTGCATTTCCTAGACTCTTGCAGGTGAAATATCAAGGTTTTCGGTGACAGTCTTTGAGTTGGTGATATTTGAATCTCATTATCATGACTGATGGGGCTGGAATGTACAAAAGAGGACCTACCAGAGAAACATCCATTTACCTCAATGAGGTGGGAGAGTCCATATTACAGTAGGCAAGAATGAAGTGGTTCCCACAAGACTGGGGGTCAGTACTCCGTCTACTCAGGTCATTGCCTGGGATGCTTTGGACCCAATAGAGGACTGATCCTTCTCTCTTAAACTGAAGGACTCAGTTCCATCAAGACTGAGCTGATCCCATGCAGAATTAGAGAAGGCAGGCCAATTCCATGGGCTAATTGCTGGGATGAGGGTTGAGTGGAAGAGGGGTTGAAGTTGGACAATAAAATTCATCCAGCCTACCCAAATATATTCACCAATAACTGAATTTCCTAAATTTTATTGTTCCTCTGGTTAAAAAATTATCTTTGAACTTCCTTTAAAAAATATGAACCTTGGGCTTCCTTGGTGGCGCAGTGGTTGAGTGTCTGCCTGTCGATGCAGGGGACACAGGTTCGTGCCCCGGTCCAGGAAGATCCCACATGCCGCGGAGCGGCTAGGCCCGTGAGCCATGGCCACTGGGCCTGCGCGTCCGGAGCCTGTGCTCCCCAACGGGAGAGGCCACAACAGTGAAAGGACTGCGTACCGCAAAAAAAAAAAAAAGAAGAAAAAAAAAGAACCTTGTCTTTGAGAACACAGCTCATTGGCACTGACTACTTAGCCACAGGGGTTTGCAACCCTGCTGCACTTTAGAATCACCTGGGGAACTTAAAAAACTACTGAAGCTCGGCCCCAGTGCTGACCAATGAAATCAGACTCTCTGGGATGGGATCTGGCCATAGTGTGGGAGATAGTTTTAGAATGCTCCCTCAGATGTATCTGATGTACAGCCAAAGTTGACCATCATTGCCCTAAGTAAATAGGATATGATCAGGAGAGCAGTAGTGGGAAGATCACGGGCAGAGAGGAAAAAATGTTTCGGAGTCTTGACAAGGCAAGATGTCACATAGATTCATATTTTAACAATCTTCTGTCAAAGCCCACATTATGGCTGTTTCTATGTTTGCTGGTTTGTCTTTAATAAATATATGCCAGTCCTAGAAGTAAGATGAGTACACAGATAGCATATACCCAAGAAGGTATTTCCTAGCAGGCAATGGGAAATTTACCCGAGGCTCTCTGGGTAACCTCAAAATGGTGATAAAGCTTGATTTTGTTTTGTTTTTTAAGATAGACTTGATCACCTGCAAATCCATTCTTCTGATAAAGGAATTTTATTAAATATAATATATTTTTTAAAGTTTTAAAGAGTTCCCGTATAAAGAAATTCACAAATCAAAGTGGTTGGTTTTTTTTAATATAAATTTATTTTATTTATCTATCTATTTTGGCTGCGTTGGGTGTTTGTTGCTGCGTGCGGGCTTTCTCTAGTTGTGGTGAGCAGGGGCTACTCTTTGTTGCAGCGCACGGGCTTCTCATTGCGGTGGCTTCTCCTGTGGCGGAGCACGGGCTCTAGGCGCGTGGGCTCAGTAGTTGTGGCTCACGGGCTCTAGAGCGCAGGCTCAGTAGTTGTGGCGCACGGGCTTAGTTGCTCCGCAACATGTGGGATCTTCCTGGACCGGGGCTCGAACCTGTGTCCCCTGCATTGGCAGGTGGATTCTTAACCACTGTGCCACCAGGGAAGCCCCTAAGTGTTATTTTTTTCCACACTGGATGTTATGAGTGGATCTGGAGGGTGAGGTGCAGAGGTCACATGAGTCTTCTTATCTGGGATGGAGAGTAGCAGGGGCCGGTACTGGTCACACCCATTGATGCAATTAACTTAGTGTCTGGCCTCTTGGCCTGAGCTGCTTCTCTTCTGCACTGAAGGTAGAAAAGGTGATTCCAGAAGGGGAATCTGGTGACACAAGTGGAAAACCACAAGGTGACCATGGTTGTGAGCGATTTCCTGATCTCGGCTCCCCTGAGCCGTGGACATGCCAGTAAAGTTGCTATTTGTAGAGCTTAGAGCGGTTCAGCATGAGGGTTCAGTGAGGTGACATACACAATATCCCAGTGAGAAAAGCAGTGTTAACTGTACCACCACTTCCTGCAGAAGAGGAGCCTGGAGCTCCGAGAATTCCTGTGGCCAGCTGCAGTGACATAGTTAGAACGTGTCATAGAAGAGACCCAAACTCCAGTTGCCGGGCTCCCCCTTCTGTGTGCCGGGCTGGCTGCCTCCCTGGCAATGCAAGCCCTGGGCTCAACGTGGAGCAACGCCACCTTGAACAGATGTGTGGAAGCAAGTTAAACATGCGCACCGTTTAATGCTCTCGCTGTTTGGATGTAGATATCGGAGTCGTGGTAGCTTTCACCCTGAGGAGACCAAGGTGGTATGGGGGTTGCTGTGTGTCTCTTGACTTATCTTGGGGTGGCCCTGGGAGGAGATTCAGTAGACGCTAAACTGGAGAGTTCCATCCTTTATTTTTTAAAAATTTTTTATTTTTTATTTATTATTATTATTTTTTTTGCGGTACGCGGGCCTCTCACTGTTGTGGCCTCTCCCGCTGTGGAGCACAGGCTCCGGACGTGCAGGCTCAGAGGCCATGGCTCACAGGCCCAGCCGCTCCGCGGCATGTGGGATCCTCCCGGACCGGGGCACGAACCCGTGTCCCCTGCATCTGCAGGCGGACTCTCAACCACTGCGCCACCAGGGAAGCCCCATCCTTTTTTTGAAGTGGGGCAGGAGGTTCCCATGCCGGAATCCTCGGCAAACTGGAGAGGGGGGCCGGTATGATGGCAACTGCCTTGAAGACTTACCAGGTAAGTCTTCCTGCTTTACTGGTTGATCCCAAAATATTGGCTGGAAACCCTGACAAACTCTTGTTTGTAAAAGTGGATAATAATAGCATCCTCCTCGTGGTACGTGGTGGGGATCCTAGGAGCTTATGTATGTAACATGGTATTCCTGGTACCTGGTGAGTGTCAAAGCATGTTTAAAAACTTAAAAACTCACTCAGGGGAATATTGTAGCATGTTTTCTTGTCATCAACATTGTAATACTTTATAGCATGTTTTACATTGTATAAGCATTGTTTCCTTTTTCAACATCACCCTGTGGATTTGATAAGAAATATTGTGTCATGTGAGAATGAAACATGTTCATCTGATTTAAGCATCCAGCCCCAAATTCTAGAGCTAACAGGTGGATTCAAGCAGGGCCCTGATCTGAGTCTTGTGTCTCCAATTTACCCTGGGCTGCGCAATCTGCCAGTGGCAAGATCTTTCAGGGCTGGCGAGCTGTGCCCTCTCTCTACTGTGGATGTCACGGGGCTGAGGAGAAGGAATCAATTTTCATCAAGAAACCTTTTCACGCTGGGAGTCATGCTGGGAGTGCCCTTGATAACTGACTCAGGGTTTCAGGCAAACAACCTTGGGTGTTTGTGAAACAACACATCAATCCACCCCAGAGGGCAGAGCTGGTTGCAAATTCTTTGGGCCTTACTGGAAGGTTTCTGGCTTCCTCTGTAGGGGGTCTGAGCTGTGTCTAGAGCAGACCTCCTGAGAACTGGTTCTTCTCCCAAATCAATTAAAAATCTCTGAAGGTGGTTCCGGATATTGGTATATTTTGAACTCCTTAGGTGGGTTTAATGGACAGCAGGGTTAGGAGCTCTTGGTTTTGGAGGGGCAGGGGTGCCTGACCCTGAGAGGTGACACATCTCTCCCTCCTCCCGTGCTCACAACAGTAGCCTGTGGCATGCTCCATGCCTCAGTCACTGCCCTGTGGGAGGGCTCGGAATGCTGAGGCCATCCGTGATGAACTGTCAGCTTCCTAAAGGAGTGTTAAGTCTCCCTCCGGTAGCTACTGTCATTTATTGGTAGCGACTTCCTGTTTCCAGATGGAAGTTACTCAGTCTTCTCAAGTACTCTGTCGAGCCTGCTTGCCAATTTCCCAGGAACATCGGATTCTGCCTCTGTGAAATGATCACGGCAGGGAGCCCTTGGGGACCACAGTGGCAATTCAGGGTCTGGACGGGACTGGCCTTGGACTCTCTGCATGGTAACTCTCCTTTGAAAACAGGAAAGCAAAAACTATTATTGGAAATTTCCTTTCAGAAATATCAGAAAAAAAGGGAATTTGAGATTTCTGGAAGACTTAGAAGCATGTTCTTATCACAGCTTTGCTTTGTCCTAGGCGCTTTGCTTACTTACCTCATTATATTCTTACAACAATCCTGTAAAGTATGTACTGTGTCATTTATCTCCATTGTACTCAGGGGGAAACTGGCTCAGAGAAGTGCTGTGACTTACCCAATCCAACCATGTCTGGGTGGTTCTAGAACCCATTCTTTCCATCATTCTACTGTATTTCAGGATCTCAAAGGACCCCCGGAGTCCCCTAGGCCAGTGCCCCCTGCTTTTGATGTGTGTCCTCTCTACAACATCTTTTACCAGTGGCCCTTAGGTCTCTGCTTGCACATCTCCAGGAACTGGGAACTCACTTCCACCCAGTGCAGTGCATTCCACTGTTCAGGTAGCCCCAATGAGGAGGGCTCCTTAATTCCTTATCTGGGTCAAGGCAGGACATGAAAAGAATAAATAAACAAATAAGGAAATAAATAAGTAAGTGACTGGAGGGGACATGTGTCTCCTAGTAGCTTCCTCTCATTAGTTCTAACCTTATCCCTTCAAATAATAAGAATAGCTAACATTTACTGAGCAACTGGTATGTTCCAGGTACTGGGCTAAATGCTTTACATTTGTTATCTCATTTACACATGAGGACCCTGGAGTTTTGAGAGGTTAAGTGACCTGTTCAAGGTCGCAAAGATGGTGCTGGGATTAGCACCCAGGCAGTCTGGCTGTGGAGGCCCTGATCTTGGCCACTGCAGTCCACCCACCCTTGAGTCCTAAATATGTAGCAAAATGGAAAACTCCAGTGGTTCTGACACTGTCCTCACATTGCTCAGGACTGCAGGATGCTCCCCGAGAGGGACCGAGCCTTTGCTGCTCTCGCCTCCCTTCTCCTCCATTCCGTCCCTGTTCCTCTTCTTCCCGTCTCCAAAGGCCACCCCATCAGCCTGCCCGACTCAAAGTCAGGACTTTTTCTGACCTTCCATCCTTCCGCGCAGCTCCAGAAAGGGATGCTCTCAGCAGGCTGGCGGAGGGTCAGGATACTCCTGGTGTCAGTTAGAAACAACAGACTGGGCCCCTTTCCAGGGCTGAGAGGGAGGCCCCCAAACAGCTTCCTGTTCATGGCTAATAATCACAATAATAATAATAGCTGACATTCTGGGCATATACTACATGTCAGCTGAGCTGTGCACTTGTGGAATGACCTTAGTAAATCCCAGAGCCTCTTGACCTTAGAAATGGTCTGGAGCTCAGCTGTGGAGAGGGTGTTCATTCTGCTCAGGTGACCCAGTGGTTAGAGCTTGGGCTCTAAAATCAGACAGGCCTGGTTCCAGGGGTAGCTCTGACACTTAAGAGCTGTGTGACCTTGGAAACTTTACTTACCCTCTCTGGGCCTTGGCCCCTCATCTGTAAGATGGATAGGAGAGGGTTTCTGTGATGATTAAATGATATGATTTGTTTTGAGTGCCTGGCACAGCTGAGTAAAGAGAAATGGAGAGCAAAACAGCTAGTGTTATTAGTATTTGTATTATGCCTAATTTAAGCGTGGTTCTAGGTGGACCTCATGATTTCTGTTTAGGAGGGGTTTTGTGGTTTCTGTAAGAGTCTGGAGAGCATGTTGGATCATCCTGATGCTTGTCTTTTGATGCCCATCCTGGGTGGTTGAGGAGGATGGTCGGCTTCCAGAAGAAGAACTCGTGTGTGTGTGTGTGTGTGTGTGTGTGTGTGTGTGTGTGTGTGTATTTTCTCTTAACATGTCTGAATGAGTCAAAGCTATTATCACTGTATTTTTTAGTTTTTCTTCTTTTTTTCAGAAAGGAGATGTTTGGGCTGAAGAAGAAGAAGAAGAAAGCAGAGAAGGGGTTAATCCTAGCCAACAAGGGTGCCCAAGGTGAGTCTTTTGAGGGGTGGGGAGGGACCACCACCCTGGGGCCTGCAGGTCTCCAGGGTTGACCCCTCCTTGGCTGAGAATGGGATTCATTCTCCGAGGAGTGAGGTGGGAACTGTGCTGCCTTCTGGGTCTTCAGACCCTGCCAACCCCAAGTGTGGGCCCAAAGTGATCCCCCCCCACGCCACTGGTCATCTGGTCTCCTGGCCACACAAGGGTGGGTGGACACCTGCTGGACCCCGGAAGGATTCCCCCCAAGGAGGCAGTGACAGGGTTCAAGCTCCCATTTCTGTTCTGATTTGCTCTGTGGCCCAGGATAAGTCACCCAGCAGCTCCAAGTCCCAGCTTCTCCCTTTGTTAAGCGGGCATGACGTGGGCTACTGAGCTGACCGCGTGGTCATGGGGAGAAGCAAGTGAGATTTTGAAAATGAGAGGGAGGGTAGCAGCTGCTCTGGGGGAGGCTTTACATAGACTGTCTCACTTAACCCCTCCGTCGTCCTACCAGAAGGTGTGGCTATCCCAGTTTCACAAATGAGGCTACAGAGATGCAGAGAGAGTAAGTAAAGTGTGGAAAAGACCAGCTGCAGAATTGCAGGGCTCAGTGAAAAATGAAAATGCAAAGCCATTGTTAAGAACTTATTAAGAACATCTGGATGGTGACTGCAGAGCATTAGGCCAAGGGCAATGAGTTCCTTCTGATCACAGGACCCTACAGGGCTGCACAGACCCATGAAGCCAGCCTTGAGGATGGGAGGTGCAGAGGCAGGAAGCAGTGGCATTGGGATATATTGATAAATCCGGGCTCTCAGACTTTCTGTGCTTAGAATGGGCAATTCCTTCTCCAGAAGAGCAAAGCTCCAAGTTACAGTGTGACCTGTGCCAGTGGAGGCCAGGCCCCCTATCAGGGAGACACTCATGTGTATTGAATCAAATATGATCAACTGATTCCAATGGACAGGTCTGGGGTGGTGTCTGGAAACTTATGTTGGGTGGTCCTGACAGCAACTGGTTCAAGGCTAGCTTTCTGGACCATTTCTAAACCAAAATGGAACAGTGAGTCTGCTTTATTTCCACCCCTCTCGTCTCCTTGGAGGGGTGGCTCCTTCATCCTTCACCCTGCAGGTGCCCTGTAACCTGTCCTCCACCCAACCCCACTCCTCACCCTCAGGGAAAACCTAATCTTACAATGGGAAAATACAGAGACTCATTCATATTAAAGTGTTGATAGTAATGATTAAGTCATTCTTGGATGGGACAGGAGAGGCATTACAGTTTAGGTGGAGACAAGGCTGAAAGCTTAATAGAAGTACTTGTCTATTCACTCAAGTTGAAGGTACCAGGGATTGGGTAGAAAAGACTCTGGGGTCTTTCCTGGTGTCCTTGAAATTATGACCCTGCAGTAGGTCCTGGAGACACAAGGTTGAATAAGACACAGTTCCTTCCTTCAAGGACCTTATGAAAAATAGTATCTATGACACATTGAATAAGCCCCTGCTGTTTTTTACTTTACATACATCATTCATGACTCTGAATTGTAGTTTCCTTTGCCCCTGTTTTATAAGAGGTTAAGAGAAGATAAGTGTTTGCTAAAAGTCACACAACCAGGGCTTCTCCGGTGGTGCAGTGGTTGAGAGTCCACCTGCCGATGCAGGGGACGCGGGTTCGTGCCTCGGTCCGGGAAGATCCCACATGCCGTGGAGCGGCTGGGCCCGTGAGCCGTGGCTGCTGAGCCTGCGCGTCTGGAGCCTGTGGTCCGCAATGGGAGAGGCCACAGCAGTGAGAGGCCCGCGTATGGCAAAAATAAATAAATTTAAAAAAAAAAAGTCACACAACCAATAGGTGCAGAAGCTGGCTCCTGAGGCTGCGTCAGTCTTACACCAGAGCCCAGGCTCTCCTACCCCATGGGTCAGCCTCCAGTTAGGAGCCCTTACTGACTGCGCAGCGGGGAAAGAACAAGCTGGTGGAGATTTAGGGCAGCCGACCACAGTGTTTCAGAGGAGCTGGCTCCCCGGGGCTCATTTTAATTAGAGTCTTCAGCCCACAGAGCAAACAGGGCGGAGAGGAGTCAGGCCCCTCCTAAAAGGAAATAGCATCCATCCTGCTGGCCAGGGGCTGACCCTGTGGGAGACGGCGAAAACAAGGTCTACAGAACTTAGTGCAAACTGGTCTTTCCTTCTTGGCCTGACTGGGGAAGTTAGGACTTTTCTGGGTGAAATGTTTAGAGATTCTCAAAGTCTGTGGCTCTTACATCTGTGTATTTTGAGACATAATGGCTATGCCTTAATTTCATAAAATTCCAATGACCCTGACCCATCCATTAATTAGCTGCTCAGCGAGTAGTTGTTGGGTACTTCTCATGATCATCATTCATTCATTTATTTAACAAATATTAATAGAATGTCTGCTGAGCGTAGGGTCCTGTGCTTGGTTCTGGGTATGTAGTGGTGACATTGGATAGTTTAGAGGGAAGACAGCCCTGTGGAGGATTCTTCCGTTTGCCCCTCCAGATCTATTTTCCACCCTTGTCCACCTCTTCTCTGTCCCAGGAGGCTGACCTCTAGGGATGCACAACCCAGGTCCCTTCCCCAAGGGGGTGCCCCAGCAGGAGGTCTGGGGGAGGAAGGAGTGTGAGGTCAGGACCCAGTGGTTGGATGTGTCCCTCAACTGGAGGATGGGTGCCCCTCGTCCTAGGAAAGCCGACTAGACCCAACTTCCTCTCCTTCCACGTTCTGGTAACTGTTCTCTCTCCTCATGTTGGGGGCCTCCACATGGTGTCAGCTTGGCTGCCATAGCCAAAGATAGCTGTACGACCCTTTGTGGTTCTCCTACACCCACGCCTTTGTAAAAAGTCCTCAAGTTATCCTGCTCTGGATGGGCCATCTGTTATCCATGGGGACCCTGATGCAGTAACTGCATTACAAGTGGAGAAAAGTGCTGTAAAGAAAATAGACAATGTGCTTACATGGAGACTATTGGGGGATCTCTTTTAGTGTGGTCTGGGAGGGGCTCCCAGAGCGGGGGGGTAATAGTTAAGTTACAGCATCGAGGGTGAGCCCCCGAGGGGTGGGCAGGCAGAGCAGCTCAGGTGGAGGGCTGCCTGTGAAGAAAGACTCCAAGCAGGAGAGAGCTTGTTAGAAGGGATGGAAGTCACCTGTGTGACCAGAAAGCACTGAGGGTAGGGCGGGGGGGCAGGTAGGCCAGGAGGAGGAGACGGCAGTCAGGTAGGACAGGGAATTAGAGTTGCGTGTGGACTTAGGATTTATTCTAAGTGCAGTGGAAAGCTATGGAGGGTTTTCAAAAGAGAAACATGATTTTTTTTTTTTAAAGAAGGTTGCAGTGGAGCTCCTTGGTGAGTAGATCGGAGAGAACAGAATGAATGAATCAATCAATGAATGAGTTAGCTATGGATGACGCTTTAGCTGACTGCCTTCCTGCCTGCAGGCCAGTCTCACCCTCCAGCACGTAAACCCCTAGAGGGAGGGGTCCACGTTTTGTTAATTCCTCCGTCCTGAACATCTAACCTAGCCCAGTTTCTGGCATGTATAAGGTACCTAAGAATGTTCACTGTAAACCTGATTCTCTAACAGTTGCTTCTCATTTTTTTTTTAAAAATTTATTTTATTTTTGGCTGTGTTGGGTCTTTGTTTCTGTGCGAAGGCTTTCTCTAGTTGTGGCGAGCAGGGGCCACTCTTCATCACAGTGCGCGGGCCTCTCACTATCGCAGCCTCTCTTGTTGCGGAGCACAGGCTTCAGACGCACAGGCTCAGTAATTGTGGCTCACGGGCCCAGTTGCTCCGTGGCATGTGGGATCTTCCCAGACCAGGGCTCGAACCCGTGTCCCCTAAATTGGCAGGCGGACTCTCAACCACTGCGCCACCAGGGAAGCCCTGCTCCTCATTCTTGAGGCCCTTGTGGTCAAGGCTGGGAGCAAGGCTTCAGTTCCTCTTCATGCTTCAAGGTGCGCAGTCAGGCACTAGCATTCCTTCTGGGCTCTTTGCAAGCTGGCCTTTTCTTTTGTTTCCCGAGTGAGAGAAGGGTCAGAGCAGGCTGCACGCATTCAGTCATCCTTTCTGTGACTACTGAACACCTATGAGCCCCATGTCCACGAGCTCCTGTGGCATCATGGGCTGCATTATTCCGCCTGTCTTCTGACTCGGTTCTGTTTAGCTTGGTTCACTGATAAATATCAGAGAACCAAAAGATATCAAAGCTGGAAGGGGTTTAGAGCTTATTAAATTGACAAGTTTACCAGTTGAGTCCCATGGATCCCAGGGTTCTAAGAAATGGCTTTAGGGGTGCCCGAAGAGGGTGGTGGTGAGGTTGGCAGGAGGTCCCCAGCCCTGCATTCCACATACTTGTGTCAGCACACTTGTGTTGTATATTGAAGTTCAGTACAAAATTAGATTTATGAAAAGAGATTAGGATCTGATCTCTTTGGGGAACATTATTCAACCTATGACACCTTGCTACTCAAAACTAGCCCTCAGACAGCCAAAATGGCCTCACCTGGGACCTTGCTTTTAGAAATGCAGGATCTTGGGCCCCACCCCAGACCTACTGAATCAGAATCTGCATTTTAACAGCTTCTCAGGTGATTCACACTACATTTTGCTAATGAGGTTTAGAGGGAATAAATTAGTTGTCTAAAGTCAGTGTGACAAGGTCATGACTTGAAAGCATATCTTTAAATTCATAATCCATAATTCCAAATACCAGGCATACAAATCTACTCCTCTCTTTTTTTTTTTTTCCCCGGTATGTGGGCCTCTCACTGCTGTGGTCTCTCCCGTTGCAGAGCACAGGCTCCGGACACGCAGGCTCAGTGGCCATGGCTCACGGGCCCAGCCACTCCGCGGCATGCGGGATCCTCCCGGACCGGGGCACGAACCCGTGTCCCCTGCATCGGCAGGCAGACTCTCAACCACTGCGCCACCAGGGAAGCCCCTTCTCTCTCTTTTATGGAAACAGAAGATACATAGTATGTGTCTGGCTTTTCTGTCAATAAGATGTTAAGGTCCATGCGGTCAAGGACTGTCTTTGACCAGTCCTTGCATGCCTTACGGTGGTGACTGGCGTAGCCTGGACACAGAGTTGAGGCTCATATTGCCACGGTGTGTTATATTTAATAGATCTGTCCCTTTTGTTTGCTTTTCTAGATGGTCAAGGTGAAGCAGAAGCACCACAGGAGGGGCCTTCTCACCAGGAAGGCCTGGGAGGAGATCTGATTTCTGACAATGCTTCCATCTCTCCTGTCCCCTCAGATCCTCCAAAGAGAAGGTACAGTATTGATACAGGCAATCAGCACACATTTGCTAGCACCTCCCCTCTGCCAGGTACTCCTGCAGGCTCTGGGAGAACAGAGAATAACACCTAGTCACCGTCTACAGGAGCTGAAGGTCTGAGGCAGGAAGACTGAGGGTTTTGTCTCCTCTACTTTCTCTATGGCAGTGCTGGCCAGGGTCCCGGCTCTACCAACGTCTAGTCTTAAATTTCCTGAGTTAAGGTATTCATGTCCCTCATTGCTCAGGAATGACAGCAGCAACAGGAGACAGAACCAGGTGCTGTCCCTCACCTGCTCTTTAATTCATCAAGATGCTAGATGTCTTGGCTTTGTGTTTGTCCCAAATGAGAAAGTGGTTCTTATACTACCCAACAAAAAGTCAGAACAAACTGGCCTTCTGCATGCAATTTGTTGTATCAGTTAGCTATAGGTGTGTAACAAATAACCCCTAAGCTCAGTGGCTTAATATAAGCACTTATCATTGTTCATGAGTCTGTGGGTTAGTTTGGGTAGTTTTACTGGTTCCAGATAGTCACAGGTATATGACTGATGTGTCTGTTGTCATTTGGCAGTTCTGCTGATTTTAGTTTGATTGTTGGTTGCTGGTGGGCTGGTCCAGTATTGCTTTACCTGGGACCACTGGCCTCTCCTCCATACAGTATTAGATCCTCCAGCAGGCTATTCCAAGCTTATTCCAATGGTGGTGATGGCAGGGTTCCAGGAGAGAAAGTGGAAGTACACAAGATCTCTTGAGCCCAGGCTTGGAATTGGCAAAAGTCATTTCTGCTGCATTCTGTCAGCCAATGCAAGTCACAAGTCTAGCCCATGTCACAGCAAGAGGAGATTACGAGTTACAGGGTAAAAGTCCTGGATACAAGGAAGCCATTAACTGGGGCTATCAATACTTTCAGTCTACCATATTTGTTTATGTCAATTTCTTACTAATGATAATTCCTCATGCCATCCCTTCCTTTTCCACTCAGAGCTGTTATTATCAGTAGGGCAAATTAGTGCTTCCTTGTGTGGCACATCCTGAGGTGGTATTACTGGGCTGTGACAGGATGGTACACAGTGTATGTATGTAAGGGGAGGGGGGCAGGGGGCGGGAGACAGACGGAAATCAGAAAAGGTGATAGCTCAGAGCTTGACCCTTAAAAGAAGATGTGAAGTTTGTACACTCATACTCACTGCAATGTCTCCTTCCCCCTACACGGCACCATGACAACTACCACCCCCAAACCCCAAAATCAGGACTTCAGTTATTTTTTAATATCCTTTAATGGATCCTTTGCCATTTATTCCACTAAGATAATGGCATAGAATTAGTGGAGGAAGGCAAGAGAAAGAGAAGGAAGAAGTACTAGCCTTTTTCTTTCTCCTGGCCAGTGCATCCTCCATCAATTAAAATTCCACCCACCTACCAATGTTCAATTCAAATCTGACCTCTGTAGTGATGTCTTTGTTGCTTACTTCGGCTCTCACAAATTTCTCTCTCCTCTGAAGTTCTATCACATTTTTTTCTACGACATGTCTTACACTTAATAGTTCTCCCTTTATCTGCTTTGGTCCTCTCTCCCTTGGATAGCTTGCTAGCTCTGCAAGGACCAAGATGATGGCTTGTTCATGTTTGTTTTTCCTCTGAGACTAGCACAGAGCTTTCACATGGTAAATGCTCAGTACAGGTTTGCCATTTTATTGATGAACAGATACCCTTTGATATCTACCCTTTCCTACATGCAATATTTCTTTTAATCCTAAAAGCAACCCTATGTGGTAGAAATTATTATTTCTATTTTTAGATGAAGAAATTAAGGCTAATAGCACAAAATTGGGGAAAACAAATATTCTAATTCAGATCGGCCTGACTCCAAAGCCTTGAGACTTTTACTAGTTTACTCTGTTCTCTACTGGACTCAATTATAATCAGCAGAAATGGAATGAAGTCAAATGCAGCGGTATTGCTAGAAGGCAAGAGAATAAAATTCAATAGGAACTCAAGCTCAGTTTACATCCCACCCATTGCTGCTTCTGTGGCAACAGGGATTCTTCACCTCTTTATGTTATTATCCAATTTCTAGATGCCCAGGTGTTGCACATCTGTTTTCAATTTCTCATGACAGTCCAGATCAATGAAATCCCCTGGAATGTGAAACCTCGCTGAGATGACATCTTGGTCATTCTTTGCAATTTTCTTTTTTACCAATTTTCTTTTTTTTTTCAAAAGCAATCACGAAACTCAGAATTGCTACATTTACCAGAAATGGCAAATTGGTCCTCTGGATAGGATCAGACAGCAGATTAGGGAGATCCTTATTTAGACCCAGCTCTGCCACTGATTTGCTGAGGCATCTCAGTTTCTCATTCTGTATAATAAAAAATAAATGATACTGATAATCATGCTCACAATAAGAACTGACATGTGGTCTTGCCAGGAACTGGGTTAAACCTTTCTATGTCTTACATCTTTTACTTGTAGCAATCACTGCTTGTGGTAAGGGCTATTATTAGTGCCTTTTTTTTTTTTTTTTTTTTTTTTTTGCGGTACGCGGGCCTCTCACTGTTGTGGCCTCTCCCGTTGTGGAGCACAGGCTCCGGACGCGCAGGCCCAGCGACCGTGGCTCACGCTCCCAGCCGCTCCGCGGCATGTGGTATCTTCCCGGACCAGGGCACAAACCGGTGTCCCCTGCATCGGCAGGCGGACTCTCAACCACTGCGCCACCAGGGAAGCCCCTAGTGCCATTTTTTAGGATGGGAAAACTGAGTCATAGAGAGGTTAAGTCATGTGTCCATCTATACTTATCTCCTCCAGAGATGGAGAGAGAATATGTGATATAAATAAAAGCATGTGGAAATACCTGGGAAAATATTATCACGGCTTATGGATCTAAGGTAGGTTCTTACTTAATGAAACAAATATGTTAAACTTTCTTTCAATAGATCAAAACTGTTGACTAAGATCCACGATGGGGAGGTCAGATCCCAAAATTACCAAGTAAGTGATGAGCTCTTCCTACCAAGCCTCCCCCAGCTCTTCTTGTGTGAATGAACAGTCAGACCCAGAGGGTGTACATGCTGCTTTGTGTTGTAGATTGCCATAAACATCACTGAAGCCCACCAGCTGGTGGGTGAGAACATCAACCCAGTTGTGATCATTGAAATTGGGGATGAGAAGAAGCAAAGCACAGTGAAGGAAGGAACCAACAGCCCATTTTACAATGAAGTAAGTCACGGAGGTCCCCAACTTCCTCTCCACCAGCACACTCTTCACCACCACTCTGCAGCATTCTTCAGTCAAATAGAAAAGCTAACGTGGAGCCACCTTACAAAATTTAACAGACAGTGGAAAGGAGAGGCAAGGAATTCCTCCTGATATTGAATTCATTGCTGTGTTTTCAATAGATCCATTTTCTTATTTCTTTAAAATAATATTTACTGGAGTATAACTGACTTACAATATCATATTAGTTTTAGGTGTACAACATAGTAATGCAATTTTTAAATACATTATGAAATGATCACTGCAGTAAGTCTGATTACCATCTGTCACCATACAAAGTTATTACAATATTATTGACTATATTTTCTGTGCTGTGCTTTACATCCCTGTGACTTATTTACTTTATAGCTGGTAGTTTATACCTCTTAGTCCCCTTCACCTATTTCACACATCCCCCCAATACCCCTGCCCTCTGGCAAACACCAATTTGTTCTTTGTATTTGTGAGTCTCTTTCTGTTTTGTACGTTGTTCCTTTGTTTTGTTTTTTAGATTCCACATATAAGTGAAATCATATGGTATTTCTCTTTCTCCATCTGACTTATTTCACTTAGCATACTACCCGCCAGTTCCACCCATGCTATCGCAAATGGCAAGATTTCAGTATTTTCTATGATTGAGAAATATTCTATTGTGTATATGTACCCCATTTTCTTTATCCATTCATCTGTTGATGGACACTTAGTTGCTTCCATATCTTGGCTATTGTAAATAATGCTGCAATGAACATAGGGATGCATATACATTTTCAAATTAGTGTATTTGTTTTATTCAGATACTCAGAAGTAGAATTGCTGGATCCTATGGTAGTTCTGTTTTTAATTTTTTAAGGAACCTCCATACTGTTTTCCATAGTGCTTGTACCAATTTCTTATAAACTCATCTTCATCTGTCATAAGCTCTGAGTTTATATCCAATAACTGTGCTGGTTAGGGAGAAGATATACATTCTTTTGCATAGCAGAAACATTGAAAATTTAATTATTAATTTTGAAATAGGCAAGCTGTGTTGGAAGGTACAACAGTGGTATTTTTCTAAGCAGCGCAAAAATTGTAAAGGAAAGCATCAAAGAGAGACACAAAGCTTCTAAATTTATACACACTAAATTCTTGTTTTTAAATAAAAAGATTCAACAATTTTTAAAAATGGTCAGAGATACAGAGTTTAAAATGATATATGTGAAAATATATACGATATATGTGTTTCCCCCTGATCTTTGATCTCTATCTAATCCCTTAGTGCCCCTCCCTGGAGACAGCCATTCTCCCCACGCATTTGTGTATCCTTTGCAGAGATATTTGAGGCCTGCATAAGAATACAAACAGATACTGTAGCCAAATGGTAGCATTCTATACACACTGTCCTGGACCTCGGTCTTTTCACAAAACAATGTATCTTGGAGATTAGTCTGTATCTAGACATATAGTTCAGGGCTTGCCTGGTGGTGCAGTGGTTGAGAATCCTCCTGCCAATGCAGGGGACACAGGTTCAAGCCCTGATTCGGGAAGATCCCACATGCTGCGGAGCAACTAAGCCCGTGTGCCACAGCTACTAAGCCTGTGCTCTAGAGACCACGAGCCACAACTACTGAAGCCCGCATGCCTAGAGCCCGTGTTCCACAATAAGAGAAGCCACCACAATGAAAAGCCCATGCACCACAACGAAGAGAAGCCCCCGCTCGCTGCAACTAGAGAAAGCCCATGGGCAGCAACAAAGACCCAACACAGCCAAAAAAAAAAAAAAAAGTAAATAAATAAATTTATATATATATATATATAAAAGACATATAGTTCAATCTCATTTTTCCTTCTTTGCTGTAGAGTTTTCCATTGCATTGATATATTATAATTTACTACACCGATCTCTCACTGATGGATATTAAAATTTTTTTCAGCCTTTGGATACTACTTATAATGATATTTAAATGGCATAACTAGGGTGAAGAGTATATGCATTTAAAATTGGATATGAGCACATTACCCTCCAAAAAGGTAACAATTTGTACTCCATCTAACAGTGTGCAGGAGTACTTGTTCACCCCGAGGCACTTCAACACCATGAATTGTCAAAAAATGCAGTAAACTCTTAATTAATTTTTTTTTTTTTTTTTTTTTTTTGCGGTGCGCGGGCCTCTCACTGTTGTGGCCTCTCCCGTTGCAGAGCACAGGCTCCGGACGCGCAGGCTCAGCGGCCATGGCTCACAGGCCCAGCCGCTCCGTGGCATGTGGGATCCTCCCAGACTGGGGCACGAACCCGTGTCCCCTGCATAGGCAGGCAGACTCTCAACCACTGCGCCACCAGGGAAGCCCTTTAATTAATTTTTTAATGAGAGTGGTAATTGAAAAGGCAGGCAGATAGAGTATGCATAGTAAAATATATAGAAAATTCCCAAATCAACTTTGAGCTGTTAACTCCTTTCCTCTTTATCATTTTCGCCTCTGAGACTTTTACGTTGTGTTTAAGTGACAGTTTTCTCCTTTCTGTTCTATGCTTCACCTCCATAACATCTTTCGGCCTGAATGTGATATGAAATAACGTGCATGAAAATGCTTTAAAACTGCAAAGCTCTATAGATTTGTTGACGATTATATTAATGTTTGCTTTGTGCATACAAGTCCTGGATCTAAATGACATTCAACTAGGCTAAGTGTAATCATTGGGAAATCAAGTAAAAAACAAAGAAGTGGAATTAAAAATCTTTGTTACAGATTTGGACTCTAATTTTTCAAGCCCAAAGGTCATCAGATGTTGAAGGAACCAGTTAGTAGAGGCTGGGGAATATTTACCAGCTAGAAAAATGTGTGTGGGTTCAGAGGTCCAGGGAACATATGTGAGGCAGCTAAATCTGAAATACTGTATGTGAAACTCAGTGGAAGGCAATAAACATTAGAACTAATTTATTGGTCCAAAGGAACCCCCGCATCTCATACACTAGAGAATGAAGAACTTCATGCAAGTGTTTTGAACATAAAAGAAATTCTGAACACCGAAGCTCTTAAAAAGTTTGAATATATATATGAAAAACTTCCTGAAATGTAATACATAGTTTCCTGTTCTCTTAAACAGGAGACACTGAACATAACGTAACTTTTCATTGATATTGAAGAACGGCCATTTTGAACGTCTCTTATTATGGTATATGATGACATCTTTCAGCTTTCACGTTTTGGTTTTTCTGTGTTGCCTTTAACAGCAGGCTGTTAGTGATCACTTCTCCCTTTCCTACTGCTGTCATTTTCGTCTTTAATGTCCTTGTGTCATTCCTCCATCTTGCAGCTCAAACACAAAACAATCCATGAAACAACTTCCTACCAGCCTCCCCCAACCCTATCAGTCCTCAAAACACACAACCCACAGCAAAGCACTACACCAGTTTTCTACATGAGGAGCCTCCTACCTCACATTTGGGAGGCACTAAATAAAGTTCCAGTGGTGAAACATCTAGCACTTGAATTCCTTTTATAGTAACTTCAGGAGAACTCAGCTTTGGCCCCCAGCCCAGCGATAACTAGCTATATGACTCCAGACATGTCTTTTAAATTCTTTCATCTTCAGTCTCTTTAACTGTAGAATATGGAGAGCAGTCTATATATTTTCTTCAACTCTAGAATTCAATTGCTTTCCTCAAATTAGAAATCTCCCTTATGCATAATTTCTTTTCATTCTTTCCCTGGTCAGTCTTGGGGATTTCACAGGGATGTTTGAAGCTGAAAAATCCTGAGAAAATCAGATTTTAATCAAGTTCACTCCAAATTAAAACCACACTGTGATATACTTTCACTCATCATTATATATAGGCAACAGATAAATAGATAGATAGGTAGATAGATAGATAGATAAATGTAAAAGAATTGAAAGTTCAAGGGTTGGCAAGGGAATGGCTATTTTCATATGCTGCCAGTGGGAATGTAAAATGGCTTAGCTCCTTTGGAAAAAAGTTTTATGCTAGCTACTAAAAATTTACAGGCACACAAGCCATGACCCAACAATTCCAATTCTCATGTCCATTTTAGAGGAAAACTTACAAATATGTTGTATAAAGATGTAATTGGTGATACTTTCTTTTTCTATTTGAAAAAAATTGAAAACAAATTAAATGACTTTCAGTAGGGGAGGGCCAATCAATTGATGATACAGTTATGTCATTGACAACTTTGCAGCAATTTGTTAGAAAAATGCAGATCTAAATCTATTCCAAGAACAGAGTTCTTACATGCAAGCCAGGAATTTATGGTCAGAATGAACTTTATGTTTTCCAGTACTTTGTCTTCGACTTCATTGGGCCTCAGTTGCATCTTTTTGACAAGATCATCAAAATCTCAGTAAGTATATCATTGCTGGTCGGGGTGAGGGGAGGTGGAAGAGATTCTAGGCTTTGGGAACTCTCTAGGGCAGCTCAGTTGTTTAGGAATGAATAGATTCAGGAGTGTGAGTGTGGGTTGTTGAGCTTGAAACCAACAGAATAGAACTTGAAATAATCAGTGCAGAGGCATCTGGGAAGGAAAACAGACTCAAGAAAGGTTCTATACTTGCTGGAAGCAAGTTGTAAGCTACCATCAAGCCATTGTGTAGCTGACTAATGTGGGAATGTGAAATATATATGTGAAGTATAAATGACATCTTAATAGATTGCCATTTTGAGTTGATTTCTTTCTTTTTATCAAGCAAATGTTAGTATTTCTCTCTTGGGGTGATAGCCACACTAATAATAATTAGTCACAACCCCCATTCCCCTCCTATTTGGTAATAAATAGAGAAATAGGAACAAGAAGCAGGAAGCAACCCAATATATCCATAATGCTGAGCTGGAAAATGTGATTTGGAGCAAGTGGTTGCCATTTGGAGTCTTAATAGTTGTCTCTGAGTGTAAACATCAGGACCTGCCCACGGCGGGTCGGGTCTGCTACAAAGAGCCTTCCTCAGCCCTGCGGGTGACTTCCTGTCTCCACAGATCAAGTCTGAGGAGTAGAGATGGAGAGAGCTTCCTGGTCCACACAGGTGCCTTACTAGGTTGGCCCACCCTGTAGAGGGCAGGAATGAGAAGGAAAGTGCCCGTGTTGAAGCCGTATTAGTCCAAATGAGGGTAGGGCAGGCCAACCAGGATCACTGCCAACTTCACATCACACCACTCAGTAAAGGAACAGAGAGCTGTGGATGGCTCATTGCATCCATCTCACCAGTCTGAGAAATCTCTGCTTCTCCCATGAAGCGCACAGTGGGGGTGTGTATGCCTTAGTGTGGTGGGGATGGGCAGGGGGGTTGAAGAGTAGGTGCTCTCTCCCCAATAAATTCTGAAAGAACAGAATTCCTACTGTATGTGACAATGTAAGATGTGTGGAGAATGAGGAAATGTTTTGAACAGTGACACCAACCCTGAGCAGAGTTATGAAGATGGCAAAACTTGTCTTGAAGACTTCCTTACCTATCATTATCACCCACTCAATCTCTATTATATAAATTATACTATATTATACTACATTACATTATATGTATGCATATTATATATAAGTCGTACATTAAGGCTTAGGTAATAGTGGAATCATGATATCCTCTTTCCCGGGGGTACTTGAAGAATGTGACTCTTGAGGAATAAAAAGTCACTAGGACCCAAACATTCTTCACACATGAATTTCAGGCGTGATGACAGGTGGTGAGAAGATATTTCAGGACCTGGGACATTGCCCAGGATGTCTCATTGCAACACTCAGGCAACCACCTGTTTGTGGGATTGGCTTTATAACAGGCTCCTAGGGAACTGTCTAGAGTGCAGATGAATAGTTAATAGCTAGGGTTTTTTTTAATTAATTACTTTTTGGCTGCATTGGGTCTTTGTTGCTGCGTGTGGGCTTTCTCTAGTTGCAGCGAGCGGTGGCTACTCTTCGTTGAGGTGAGGAGCTTCTCATTGTGGTGGCTTCTCTTGCTGCGGAGCACAGGCTCTAGGTGCGTGTGCTTCGGTAGTTGTGGCACGTGGGCTCAGTAGTTGTGGCTTGCGGGCTCTGGAGTGCAGGCTCAGTAGCTGTGGAATATGGGATTAGTTGCTCCGCGGCATGTGGGATCTTCCTGGACCAGGGATGGAATCCACGTCCCCTGCATTGGCAGGAGGATTCTTAACCACTGCGCCACCAGGGAAGTCCAATAGCTAGGTT
This sequence comes from Mesoplodon mirus, assembly GCF_964341445.2. Lineage (NCBI taxonomy): Eukaryota > Metazoa > Chordata > Mammalia > Artiodactyla > Ziphiidae > Mesoplodon > Mesoplodon mirus. The sequence goes on along the minus strand of NC_138992.1, from coordinate 15,236,842 downwards.
TTATATGGCATCATAGACAAGGGTCATGACTCGCTGCGGGGCAAGTGGATTTTTAGCAGAGGATCAAAGCTGGTATTGCCTATCTCTGTTCTCCTCACTTGGAAGAAAAGAATACTTTGGTCTCCCTAAAAGACACTTGGGGATAGAGACTGAAGATTTTAAAGGGAAAACTACCCTTGAAAAGGGAGTGTTTAATATGTTTTCTGTTAGTCCATGAACCAAAAGTTAGCATGTCCAGAAAAAATTCCATGTGAGAGAAGTGGGCCAGTGCTGTAAGCAAATGCTGTTGGGACAGCCAGGCTGTAGCAGACCCTGGTGGTGCCAAAGACCACCTTCCCTTGACAGTGGCCCCAGGCATGCAGGGCCCCCTTCTCTCTGTGTGTGAGATGCCCTTGTCCTTGTAACCTAATGCTTGACCACACCAGCATTGCCTGGTGCTCACACTGGGTGGATGATTTGAGGAGGCCTCCTGTTATTTAAAAATCCGTCTGGGGCTTCCCTGGTGGCTCAGTGGTTGAGAGTCCGCCTGCCGATGCAGGGGACACAGGTTTGTGCCCCGGTCCGGGAAGATCCCACATGCTGCGGAGCGGCTGGGCCTGTGAGCCATGGCCGCTGAGCCTACGCGTCCGGAGCCTGTGCTCCACAACGGGAGCGGCCACAACAGTGAGAGGCCCGCGTACCGCACAAAATAAATAAATAAATAAATAAATAAATAAATATCCGTCTGGGGCTCTGGCTCATTATGCCCACAGGGACCAAGAAGCCTTTGATCTGAGAAGAGAGCTTGAGTAAAGCTCGTGTTCTTGCTCAGGGCTTTGGGAAGCTGCAGTAGCAGCTCTAAGCATGAGGGGTTTGAGGTGAGTTTTGTGCCTGTGGACTTAAATAGCTCCTCAACTGAAGCCAAACTGTCCTTACTTCCCCTTTGTTCTCTAACACCCTTGCAAACTTTAGACAAGGGAGGAAGAGCGGGAAGGGAGCTGGGAAGGGCTCTCATTTTCTTCATTTTTGGAAATCAGTTGAATGTGTTGTTTCCTACTGCCTCTTTCAAAAGGATCTGTTCAGAAGCTACGAAACTCTCTCACTCATCCATCATTCAATTAGTCAATCACTCATTAACTCACTGAACGTGTATTGAGTGTTTATTACGAACAAGGCCATGTGATGGGTAGAAGAAGGTAGGCAACTGTACTTGAATCAAGGAACGCATAGAATCTTACAGTTACAAGGAAGCCTCAGAGACCATCTAGTCCAACTTCCAGCTGGCGTAGGAATCCCTCTCCACCACCTCCATGACACATGACATGGGGTTCTTGGGCACTACTTGATTATATCCAGAGATGGGGAGGTCACTACTTCTAGAGTAGCCCATTCCATTGCTGGGAAGTTCTGTTATAAAAATTGCCTTTATAGTGAGCTGAAATCTCTCTTCCTGTAGCTTGGGAACCACACAGGGATCCTACTCCCTCTTCTAGATGGCAGTATTTTCAAGTGTTGAAGAAACTTGAGTTACCATTGCTCTTCTTCCAAACTCTCAGTTTTCTCTTTTCTGGGTTAAAAATTAAACTACTGGGGGTTTCCCTGGTGGCACAGTGGTTGAGAGTCCGCCTGCCGATGCAGGGGACACAGGTTCGTGCCCCGCTCTGGGAAGATCCCATATGCCGCGGAGCGGCTGGGCCCGTGAGCCATGGCCGCTGAGCCTGTGCATCTGGAGCCTGTGCTCCGCAACGGGAGAGGCCACAACAGTGAGAGGCCCGCGTACCACAAAAAAAAAAAAAAAAAGTTAAACTACTCCTGATTCTTCAGCAATTTTTCATGCAGTGTGACTTCTGGACTCAGGCCCAGCTCTGCCAGCTTCCTTTAGAACTTCCTAATCTTAATAGTATTAACATAAAAATGTGCTGCTGTAACCAGCCAGGCACGCTGCTGACTTCTAATCAGACAAAATATTGAGGATGACAGCCTCCTTTGTTCTGACTATTGTACATGTCCAAAACTTCTCAAGGCAATAAGCATGAGTTCTCTGAGAAAGTTGTGAGCAAAGTGTTGTGGGATTTTAGGAGAGAAAGGGAATACTTTCATCTGCAGAGGATCAGGGAGGGCTGCTCAGAGGAGGCAACATTTGCTCTAGGCATTTAAAGATGGATAACATTTCAAAAGGCAGAGATGGGTTTGAAGAGTGGGCTGCCCTAGAGTTCGTTTTGGCTACAAACAAACAAACAAACAGACAAACAAGCAAAAAACACGTTTTAGGCAGTGAGATTTGATAGGTGTCCTTCAATAGAAAATTAGCTAAAATCCTGCTAGGAGATGAGGTACAGCTGCAATACTTTGGACGCCCTGTACAGCCAGCCCTGAGGTTTGATAACCAAATGTCACTGTGTTCCAGATAAGTGTGAAGGCCAGACAAGGTTCAAGGCCTAGAATCCACTTTGAATTGGTTTGTCATGAACCCATTTCACAGATTTATCCTCAAAGAGAAATCTAGTGTTGTCGGACTCACCACTCCATCTCTCTCCAGGTCTTTCACCACAAGCTGATAGGAGGTGTATTGATCGGCTCCTTCAAAGTGGACCTGGGGACTGTGTACAACCAACCTGGTGAGAAAGCATTGCCTCCCAATCTCTCTCTGTTACTCTTCTCTTACTGTGACACCTGAAGGTCAGTTAGTTTATGCGTTCTTCCATGTATCCATTTATTCAATAACACTGAGCACCAGTTTTACAAAGTGGAGCAAGACATGGCTCTTTTACTCAAAGTTCACAATCTAATGATACAAATATCTTATATGTTCATACATCTGAGCAGTTAAAAAATTTTTTTTCACAAATTCTGTCCAATTTACTGCTGCGAGACACAAGAAGGAAAGTTGGAAGGGTGTAGAAGTTAAGAATATGGACTCTGGGGCCAGATTGCCTGGCTTCAAATTCCACTCTACTCTTTCCTAGCTGTGCAACCTTGGGTAATAACTTGACTTCTCTGTGCTGCCGTTTCCTCATCTGTAAAAATGGGGATAAAATAGCACCTCCTTTATAGGGTTGTTGGAGGATTAAGTGAATATGTACGTAAGTGAATATATGCATAAGAATGTATACATAAGCACTTTATAGGATCTAGCACAGAATAATGACTGTGACGTGCCATACGTGGGTTTGCTGTAATTATTACTATTAACCCTGGTTTGTCAGAGGAGCTAGGTAGTCTGTCCAAGGTCAAGAGCTAATAAGTAACAGAACCAGCAGCACACATAGGCCTTCTCATGAAGGGCCCCTTGTCTTCAACAGTGATTCCAACTCACATGACCCCAAGGGGGCCAGGCAGTGAGCATCGCCGAGTGCGGTGGGCTGGGTTTAATGCAGTCAGGGGTGACGGAGGCTATGGGAAATGGGGGGCGGGGCTCACAACCCCTGTGGAAGGAGTAGCATCTACTCAACTCCTTACCACCTACAGTCGTGTGGAAATGTGGGCTCCGTGTGGCCAGATCTAACAGTCTTTAAAAAGATAAGCCTGAAGTCTAGATTTTGTAAGAGTTTTGAAGTTTGGGCTCACCGTGTAGGTCAAACAAAAAGATCCATGAGCAGCGTTTATGGCCTGTGAAATCATGTGTGGCTTCTACACTGCATTAAGGTCCTCCTCTCCGGTCAAAGCTAGACTGCCGTCCAGGCAATTTCCACTACATTGAAGGCTTCCCAACTCCCTGTGGCAGTTTGGAGAAAAAGATGGAGACGTGGGTAGGAAGAGAGAGAGGCAGCACGAGACTTGGAAATAACTGTGATGAGCTGGCCCCTCCTGGGGAGTAAAGGGTGGGGAGGCTTCGGGTAGGAAGAGAACTGGATGGAGCGTCGGGGTGCATCCGTGCAGGATATCTGAGCTGTCAGGACGTTTTGCAGGTCATCAGTTCTCCGACAAGTGGGCCCTGCTAATGGACCCCGGCAACATCAGGACTGGCACAAAAGGGTACCTGAGGTGTGACATCAGCGTGACTGGGAAAGGAGATGTCTTAAAGCGCCATCCCAAAGCCTCTGATGCCAAGGAGCACGTAGAAAAGTGAGACAGGTCCATCGAGGACCATGCGAGAGAAATGATACGTCCCAGTTTCCACGTCTCTTTCTTCTCCCTTTCCTTACGGGTTCATGAGAACTTCCAAGTTCAAGGCCTGTCCAGTGGGGATTCTGCTCTGTCAGAGGCACCACGTTGTGTCTTATCAAAGGCATCACTGTCCTTTGGGAGGTCAGCTTCTAGGACGAGAGCAGCCTGTCTTCCTATAATAACCCATAAGAGATAAGCTATTCCTAAGCCTATCCTATTACTCTGAATTTAGTTGATTTTTCTTTGAAGGAAGAATAATTTCAGCCACTAGCTTGTAAAATGGGGAGACTTGATGCGCCTCTCTTAAGTGTTTATTCTTTAATTCCAGGACCTGAACGAGTTTGCATTCACTCTATTTTTGTTGTGGTTGTTTTGCGGTACGCGGGCCTCTCACTCTTGTGGCCCCTCCCTTTGCGGAGCACAGGCTCCGGACGCGCAGGCTCAGTGGCCATGGCTCACGGGCCCAGCCGCTCCGCGGCATGTGGGATCTTCCCGGACCGGGGCACGAACCCGTGTCCCCTGCATCGGCAGGCGGACTCTCAACCACTGCACCACCAGGGAAGCCCACTCTATTTTTTAAAAATTAATTTTTATTGGAGTACTGCATTCACTCTATTCATACCCTGTGCTGTCATTTACACTAGAAAGCAAACTCATTTTAGCGATGAATCCTATTTTTTCAGATTTTTCTCCTGTATCAGAATTCTTCTTTCTGCCTCCAAATTGCCTCTACCTTTTCTCTACTCTTTCAAGTGAGAAAGCTTTTTTATGTCTTATTTTTGTACCCCCCAAGGAACCTTCTGATCCCACAAGGGTTTCCATCAGAGAGACCTTGGGCCAGATTCTACGTGAGACTCTACAAAGCTGAAGGGTTGCCCAAAATGAACTCCAGCATCATGGCGAACATCACCAAATCATTTGTGGGTGACAGTAAGGACCTCGTGGATCCCTTTGTGGAGGTCTCCTTTGCTGGGCAGACGGTGAGGAAGGGTCATCACCAATCCTGGCAGACCTGGACTGGAATCCTGCTCTTTACCCAGGACACTGCTGGTCAAATGACATTAAGTTAAAATCAAAATTAGGAAGTGCCCAGAGAGAGGAAGCTTGTCACAAAAAGGCTTTACATCACATGGCAGGAAAGTAGTGGAGGGTCACCCACTCCCTCACCATTGGAGCTCGTGGAGAGAAGTGAGGGGAGGATCACGGTTCAGCACCCAGGCAGGCAGGCCTCCTTCCTCACCTCTGGCTGCTTCTCTGAGCTGTTGCCCAGTACCCGGTCCCCAGAGGATTACCACCTCCCTTTCAATCTGCTCTACAATCTACCCAGCTAGTCCTTGTCCTGCGTAAGCCTGGACATCCCTGTTCCCAGCTGTTCCCTGCTCAAGAGCTATTGGAAGTGCTAGGGCCTGGGCACATGGTCAGAGCTTTATCCTGGTTGGCCGGACTTGGAAGCTTCAGCTGACACACATATTGTTTCCACCTGGCCCCTCCCCTTGGCAGGGTGAACCTTGGACTATTTCTATCTTGGACCCCATTGGCATATATAGGACATATATAACCCCCATATAGGACACCACCTCCATTGTATGACGAGGAAACTGAGGTCCAGACTAGGGACGGGATTTGCACCAGGTCCAACTTTTATAAAACATGAAGTCAGGCTCTAACTATATCTGCTGCAATCCTGGAGATGTATGCCACTCCTTCATACACAGGTGTCAAGTTCACCCCAACCCAGTGGATGATGAGAACTTCCTGAGGGCAGGACCTGTGACAACTCACCTTTGTCCCAGATGCCCAGCACAGTGTCTGGCACAGAATAGGACATCAGTAATGTTCATGGGGTGTAACTGATTTCCATGGGTGTCGGTGGAATCAGGTTCATTATTTTTGACAACTCACTTTATATTTCCAGCTGGTGTAAAGAGTTTTCTTTAGTCGGTCAAGGGCCCCTTTCATTTCCTTCTGTGGCTCACATTTTCCTGGCTTTGTTTTTTAGGGGCGAACCACAGTGCAGAAGAACTGTGCCAATCCTGTGTGGCACGAACAGGTGGTTTTCAAGGAAATGTTCCCTCCCTTGTGTCGGAGGGTGAAAATCCAGGTATGGGATGAAGGCAGCATGAATAATATAGTGCTGGCAACCCATTTCATCGACTTGAAGAAAATCTCCAATGAACAGGATGGAGATAAAGGTAAGGCCTCACATGTCTGACTTGGAGATAGGGTCTCCAAATGATTGATTTAGAGCCTTCATCTTCAAAAAGAGAGGGTTGGAGCAGGCAATGTCTTAGGCACCTTCCATCCTCTGTGTGGTCTGTAGCTTGGGTTGGTTCAGGGTGGTGAACAGAGCCAGACTCTGGGAACCACGAGGCTTGTTCCCTGTCCCATGTCTTCCAGGAACATTGCTGTGTGTCCTTGAGGAAGTCACTCCCTCTCTCTGGGCCTTAGGTTTCTTAATTGAAAAATGAAGAGTTTAGATTAGATAAGAGGTTGGCAAACTGTGATCCATGGACCAAATCTGGACTACCACGTATTTTTGTATGGCTCACAAGCTAAGAAGGGTTTTTACATGTTTATTTATTTATTTTTTAAAATTTAATTAATTAATTAATTTTTACTTTTGGCTGCGTTGGGTCTTTGTTGCTGGTCACGGTCTTTCTCTGGTTGCGGCGAGCAGAGGTTACTCTTCGTTGTGGTGCATGGGCTTCTCATTGCGGTGGCTTCTCTTGCTGTGGAGCACGGGCTCTAGGCGTGCGGGCTTCAGTAGTTGTGACACGTGGGCTCAGTAGTTGTGGTTCGCAGGCTCTAGAGAGCAGGCTCTGTAGTTGTGGCGCACAGGCTTACTTGCTCCATGGCATGTGGGATGTTCCCAGACCAGGGCTCGAACCCGTGTCTCCTGCACTGGCAGGCAGATTCTTGACCCCTGTGCCATCAGGGAAGTCCCGGTTTGTACGTGTTTAAATGGTCCAAAAAATATGGTGCCCTCAACTCACAATGGGAGCCCAAGAGCATGAGTATTTCAGGGAGGTCCTGCTGACTGCACTCAGAAAGCCAGGGCAAGAATGGAGAGTCCCAGCTAATCCACTGAGTCAGGCAAAGGAGTTTTCACCCAAGATAAAGCTCTTTATTTATAAAACCTAAATTAATAGCTGTTAATTCTCTAAATACCCCAATCTACCTTCCCTTTTTAAAATCCCAATGCAGTCTTCCTCTGCACTACAAATTTGCATTGATCAATGTATATATTTGTGTATATGTGTGTGTGTGTGTGTGTATATATATATATACACACACACACACACACACACACACACACACATACACATTATACTGAAGGCTTGGCTTAAGCAGAGAATGAGATTTACACATTTTTGTGCCCTGCACAGAGTGACACCATAGAAAGGCCTTAATAAATATCTACTGTTTAAATATTCATGATGTAGGAGGATTTGCCACAAGATTTCTTTATGCAGAAAGCATGCTCTGTCCACCTACAGGATTCCTCAACCAGACATAAACATGTTACCCACAGACTTTCCTGGTGGCTCAGTGGTTAAGTATCCACCTGCCAACGCAGGGGACACGGATGCGAGCCCCGTTCTGGGTAGATTCACATGTCTCGGAGCAACTAAGCCCGCGAGCCACAACTACTGAGCCTGTGTGCTGCAACTGCTGAAACCCACGCACCTAGAGCCCGTGCTCTGCAGCAAGAGAAGCCACCGCAATGAGAAGCCCACGCACTGCAACTAGAGAAAGCCCACGCACAGCAACGAAGAACCAACGCAGCCAAAAATAAATAAATTAAAAAACAAACAAACACGTTACCCACAACTTTTCAGAAACGTCTTGATGGGTTCAGGGAGATGCATAACAATGGTTTAAAAAGTAGACATCGGGGGCCATGGGAGGGGGACGGGGGGGGAATGGAGAGAGGAAGTTTTCAGGCATAAAACTGTTGATAACAATAAAGCATATGGAAACTTTTCCTCATCAAAAAGCGGGGGGATTGTTAAGCAAATTATGATATATATACTTATTAAGAGTAATGGCTAATATTCTACACATCTCTTAAAGACTTGTGTGAAGCACTTAATATTATCTCTTTTAATCCTGATAGGTGAGATAGATACTATTAGCACCCCCATTTTACAGTTGAGGAAACCATGGCATTAGGAAGTTAAAAAACTTCCACAGCTTGAAAATGGCAGACCTGAGAGTTGAGATTTGAACCCAGGCAGTCAAGCTCAGGACCACCATGCTATATACTGCCTGTCAAAATGGAATATTCTGTTGTCAAAGAGATGTTTGCATAGACACCGTATATTTTCCCAGATGCTCTGTATTAAGAAGGGAAACTACTTATGCTAAGAGTAAGTTAAGGTCACCAGGTCTTTTCAGTTCTACATTTAGAATATATCTCAGAATATTTACTTCTCTCAATCTCCACTACCATCGCCCTGGTCCAAGCCACCCCTGTCTTCAGTTCTTTTTTAATATAAATTTTTAAAAATTTATTTATTTTCTTTATTTATGGCTGTGTTGGGTCCTCGTTGCTGTGTGCGGGCTTTCTCTAGTTGCGGTGAGCAGGGGCTACTCTTCGTTGCAGTGCACGGGCTTTTCGTTGCGGTGGCTTCTCTTTTTGCCAAGCACGGGCTCTAGGCGCAGGGGCTTCAGTAGTTGAGGCACGTGGGCTTCAGTGGTTGTGGCACGAGGGCTCAGTAGTTGTGGCACACGGGCTTAGTTGCTCCGTGGCATGTGGGATCTTCCCAGACCAGGGATCAAACCACTGTGCCACCAGGGAAGTCTGGGATATTCTTTTTGGTTTTGTTTTGTTTTGTTTTTTGGCCTCACTAAAAATTTGCAGGATCTCAGTTTCCCAACCAGGGATCGAACCTGGGCCATGGAAGTGAAGGCCCAGAATCCTAACCACTAGGCCACCAGGGAACTCCCCATGACAGGATATTCTGTAAATATTTTCTCTTGTCTTCTCTTTATATTTTACATTTCTAAATGAATGTGCACAATTTTCATAAAGCAAAAAAAAAAAAAAAAATAGCCAGCTTGAAAGCATAACTAGACAACTAAAGCTTGGTATCTTTACAGGCTTTCTACCCACATTTGGACCTGCCTGGATTAACCTGTATGGCTCACCCAGGAACCAAAGTCTGATGGATGGCTACCAGGAATTGAATGAAGGTTTCAGAGAAGGCGTGTCATTCAGGGGCAGACTTTTGGTGGAGATTGCTGTGGAGATCCTCTCGGGAGGGACACAGGAGGTTAAATTCTCCAAGGCACTCAAGGAGCACAAGCTGTCTTCAAAGGACAAAGACTCCAGATCTTCCAAAGGCTCAAGTAAAGGCAAGGGTGACAAACCTGATGATGGAAAAGCCCAGCAGGCTTCAGACAAAACCAACTCAACAGAGGTCGAGGTGGAGCCTTTTGATGCGCCCCTGGAGGTAGGTCTGAGCATTGCTCCACCGTGTCTATGATTTGAGCCCAGAGCAGGGACAGCACCTGCCACAGGCTTCCAAAGACCCGCAGAGGGGACACTGCCCCTGCAAAACATGTGTTGGCTCAGCCCTGGATTCCGGGGCTGCCTCTTCCTGCTCACATCACAGCCATCTGCTCATTATACATTCCATCCGCGTCCCCCCCAAATACGGATTCCCATGGCAACCAAAGTAAAAGAGAAATAAAAGGGCTCTGGGGGAGCTGGTGGGAGTGGGTGGTGGGGTGATGGACTGAAGTCTATCCGTGTCCTAATTTTGTTTAGTTTTGTGAGCTTAGTGTACACTCTGGGTGTGAGATAATGTGGGATGAGGGATGAAGAGGAAGGAGAGTGGGTGACAAGCTGTGGGATGAAAGAAATTGAGAAACCTATTCTCCAGCCCCGCCCCCGCCCCACGGCTGTGGGGAAATCACAATTGGAAGGAGTGGTTATCTTTGCTTGTGATTCAACATAATGCACAGCAGCATCTTTTAGCCCAATTCTGTGTTATGGTAGAGAGATCTGGGGCTCCAAGAGGAATACAGACCATGAATATCCTCTCAATTGTTTAGTTCAGCAATAGTACTTTGTAGTTGCCAACGAAGGAAGTTTATGTTTTGGTGGGTAGATTACAGCTTGGATGATTCTACCTCTGGGAGTGTGTTTCTCAGGTCATCCAGGCAATAATTTTAGATGGGGAAGGGAGGCAATGGCCAGTCTTCCTGAGCTGTCCGTTCCTAGTAGAGACTAGACACATGGAAGGATTTTTAGTATGTCGGTCACCTTAGCTTTGGAAGAGCCGCTTAATTTTACTGCTGGGAGCTAATAAATCTTAAGAAACAGTGCGGGGGAGAGGTTGTAGCTCAGGGTTGGAAATCTTGGGGATTGGTCCTATTCATGGCTCTGATACTAACATCTCTCCGTGTTTCAGTTTACTCATCAACCAAATGGGGTGGTAATGGTCCCTCTGTCGTAGGCACCTCCTGGAGTGAATGAGGGAATAGTTGTAAAATGGTCCGCAGAGTTCTTAGCACATCCATGGTGAGCAGGCAATACCTTTGCTATTGCTGTGGTTACCAGTGTGTTTCTATGGTTTACTCTCACCACCAGGGGAAGGTTATTCAGAGCTCTCCACCCTGCTTGACTGTTTTTGGACTTTGCCAAAAATTGTGGGTAGCTTAGTGGCCACCTAAACTGATATCCCCTGTATCTGTCCCTGTTGAGACCAACCATTCTTTTCTAAACAGAGATTGCAAAGTGGAAAGGGGTTAGTTGAAGATTTCTTTAACCTAAGTCAATATCTTCAAGATATTTTGCTGAGGTCATCTGAAAAAGTAAAGTCTAGCAGAAAGCCAGGGTGACTGGGAACTTATGTGGGGAAGAGCATCCATTTTTCTACAAGGCCAGGGGGCCATCTTGGCTATTGCGTGGTCTGAGAGGGGAATATTCAGACCCTTATTTCATTCAAACTTTTATTTCATTCAAACCTTTATTTCTCCTCCCCCCTCCTTTTTTTTTTTTTTGCGGTACGCGGGCCTCTCACTGCCGCGACCTCTCCCGTCGCAGAGCACAGGCTCTGGGCGCACAGGCCCAGCGGCCATGGCTCACGGGCCCAGCCGCTCCACGGCATGTGAGATCTTCCCGATCCAGGGCACGAACCCGCGTCCCCTGCATCGGCAGGCGGACTCTCAACCACTGCGCCACCAGGGAAGCCCTCTCCCTCCTCTCTTAATCTTGGTTTTCTGGTTTGTGGTCAGTTCCTTGCTGTGTTTATTAGTTATCTATTGCTGTATAACAAATTACCCCCAACTTTAGCAGCACAAAATAAACAAATGTTTATTTCCTCTGTGGGTGAGGAACTTGGCAATACCTTAGCTTGGTGGGTCTGGCTCAGAATCTCTCATGAGGTTCCCATTTAGATGTTGGTAGGGGTAGCAGTTATCTGAAGGCTTGACTCAAGCTGTAGGATCTGATTCCAACATGGCGCACTCACATGGCTGTGGGCAGGAGGCCTCAGTTCCTCACTACATGGACCTTTCCATAGGCTGCTTGAGTGTCGTCATGGAAGATGACTTCCCCCAGAGTGGGTGATCCAAGAGAGAGCAAGGCAGAAACTGCTGTGTCTTTTATGACCAAATCCATGGAAGTCACACCCTGACATTTAGGCCACATTCTAATTGTTAGAAATGAGCAGCAAGTCCAGGCCATGCTGAAAGGGGTGGGGCAGGGAATTAGCCTTCACCTTTTAAGGGGAAGATTTTCCAAGAATTTGTGGACATATTTTAAAACCACCACACTGGGCTTCTACCTCTCCCAGAGCCTCAACAGCTCAGAGTTCGCCCTTACCAACATGGTAACATCCTTTTTTTGCAGCATCTTCTTCTTTTTTAGCTCTCCAGGGTCCTCCAGCTCTAATCTCCCTTGCTGCAGCCTTACTCGCATTGCGTATCTGGACAAATGAAATCCCACGTTGCTGGCTTTCAAAACTCACCCTCATCACCACCATCAAAGCTTTTCTCCCTTAGGTCAAACTTTGTATTCATTTTTAAATCCTCAACATTGGAAGGAATAAAAATAGAGTCTGACTCCATGAAATTTATGGAGATAAGACATACAAAATAAATATACAGGAAGTGGAAAGTGATAAGTGCGATAAGTAGGGACAGAGAAAGTGCTATTATTTCCTGGAGTGAGTGCAGTATAATGATTAAAATGTTGGGCTCCCAAGTAAGACAGCTGGGTTTAAGATGTGGCAGTATGGTGCAGTGGTTACTGCCCCAGCCTCTGGACAAACATTCCCTCTGTTTGAATCTTTGAGCAAGTGACATAAGCTCCTTAGGTTTATTTCCAATAATAACCTCTACTTCATCGGCTCACAGTGAGGATTTAATGAATTAATACAACAAAGTGCTTATTAGAACAGAGCCTGGCACATAGTAAGTGCTCAATAAATATTAGTCATGTTTAGTAACTTTGGACAGATATCTTAATCTTTCATGGAATTGCAGTGTCTTCATCTTTAAATGGGTATAATAGAAAGATTCCCCTCCTAGGATAGTTATGAGAATTACATGAGGTAATGTAGGTAAAATTCTTAATACCACATCTGACACATAGTAAGAGTTCTGTAAACATTACCATCATCATTTTTCTAACTCAGGGAGTCAGTGGATGCTTCCAGAAGAAGAGGCATTTGGGTTGGACCTTGAAGGGTGGGTGGGATTAAGACATGAATTATAGTCGAAATAGTTATGATGACTGCCACTTGCAGCATTGATGTGAGTAGGCTTTATAATAGGTATTGCACATGGGTGATCTCATTTCTTCCCCGTGTAGGTCCTACTATGATGTTTATTTCACAGACAAGGAAAATGACACCCAGACAATGGACATGGCTTGCCCAAAGTCAACAGCTAGGAAGTAGCAGAGTTGGGATTTGAAGAGGGGATTGCCTGGCCTTGGAACCTGCTGTCCCTCTTCCAGGCACTATGGCCTCCATTCCCTTCAGGTCTCTGAGTGGTTTTTAACCTCCTCCCAGATAGTAAACTTGGCCCCATGAAGGTGCGATAAGGGGCTGGCTTACAGCCAAGGGACACAGTGGGGCAGGTGGGAGTGGTGTGTGCTCTGTGACTAAGAGCCAGCATTGGGTCCCCACCCTGTCCCACATTTTCTGGTCAATAGAAACATTTCCTGCTGATGCCAACAGCACAGGAGGCTCGTGTGTGAAGGAAGGGTCTCAAAAAAGAGAGAGGAACAGAGGTCAGGGCTCTTGATTGAAGGGAGCTCTTAATCTATGAAGCCACGACTGCTTTATTTCCTTAAATGAACCGTATTGCTTTTTCTGTTGAGCTTAATAAGTCCAAGGGTAAAACCAGAAAGAACAGACTATAAATCCAGCTCATTCAGCTTCTTCGCTCAGAAATGTGATGCTGTGTCATGTGGTGTCCCAGCTACACATGCTCCTTGAACAATCAACCTCTTAGAAAGATACGTATACCAAGCTTACCTTTAAAATAAAAGGAGGGCTTCCCTGGTGGCGCAGTGGTTGAGAGTCCGCCTGCTGATGCAGGGGACACCGGTTCGTGCCCTGGTCCGGGAAGATCCCACATGCCGCGGAGCGGCTGGGCCCGTGAGCCATGGCCTCTGAGCCTGCGCGTCTGGAGCCTGTGCTCCGCAGCAGCAGAGGCAACAACAGTGAGAGGCCCGCGTACCGCAAAAAAATAAAATAAAATAAAATAAAAGGAAATTTGATTGTAAGGTTGAAGCTCAGAAGGTGGAGACGACATCATTCTAGATAAATGGCTGAATTTGGATTTGCAGTTTGTAGGTCCTGGTTTCTGCCAGTCTGATTAGAGGGGAAATTATGTGCCATTTCAGGCTGACACCAAGACTCAAGTTTCTATAAATTACCTTGGACTGGGTTGGCATCACTAATTCAGCTTCCTCCTGCTAAAAAAAGAGCCAGCCCTGTCTAATGTATTTTTTTTCTTTCTATAGCTTGTACCAGAAAAACAAGAGGAATTTTTACTCTTTGGAGCATTTTTTGAAGCTACCATGATTGACCGGAGGATTGGAGATAAACCCATTAGCTTTGAAGTTTCTATTGGTAAGTGCAGACAAGCATGGTGCCTGGCACATGGCATGAACTTTATACCTACCTCTTTAATAAATGAATTAGTGTGTTACGTGAAGATGGTAACACTGTGCTGGAGGTTTGCACCTCAGGAAGATATGAATAAATCCTTGTCCCCTCTGGTGTCAATATGTAAGGGATAGATTTATTTTCATACTTAAAAGAAAGGATTAATAGTATAATTTGCATTCAGACAGACTTGGACTACTAATTCTGGTTCCCTTACCCTAGGCTCACTTAATTTCTCTGGGTCTCAGTTTCTTCGTCTATAAAATGGGGATAATGATAATTCCTCATGGAGCTGTTGCAAGGGTTTAATGAGTTAATGCATGCAACATGCCACACATATAATAGGTGCTGTTATTATAACTCCCAGCAATCTTCCTGGACTGATGTACATCTGGGAAAACCACTCCAAGAAAGAGCATTCCATCAGGGAAGGTCTTGATTTATATTTGGGAAGTTCTCCATCAGTGGAGCAGAAGGAAATGGAGATGGAATCCAGTTAATTTGTAACTTAAGCAATTTTTACAAAAAAGAACCTAAGACGTATGTTGATGATGGCTTAGTATCATTGTCAATCTTATTTCTTTGGTCTGCCCATCACTCTACCTTCATACTGAGAGTTTATTTCCCTTCCCTGGGAAGACATAAACTTGGATCCTTTCTGCCAAGCAGCCTGATTCTGCTTATTGACACCTGGCTCTTCTCCCCTTGCTACTGGCTCTTCAGGTAACGTTGGGAACTTGATTGATGGGGGATTGCATCATGGGAATAGGAAGAAGTCACTTGACCCAGCTGAAGAAGATGCCCTTCCACTGCTGCCTGAAGGAGAAGGGGACACAGCCATGCCCATGGTCTCCACCACTCACCCCGAGAAGCCACTCGTGACAGAAGGGAACAGGTAGGAGACACAGCAGGTGAGAGTAGCCGGGGTTTCTGACGGTAGAAGCTTGACCAATTTCTGGGACTGTTTGATTCAGTTCTTCCCTAAAACTGGAAACATTCTTTATCTTATTTATAAGAACAAGGTGCAAACAAGGGCAACATGGTAAGTGCCACTCTCCTGAATTCTTACTAACATGTTGACAACTCTCCAAATGACACATCCAGGGAATTCATTTAAGGGCAGAGCAATGATGATGGTTATTATGATCATATCTGAAGCTCCATTCATTCTATAACTTTGGAGCATAACAAGGTAGGAAGGTCAGATGTTAAAATTTCAATGCAAAATCCTATTAACAGTTGTTATAGTCATCTGAATATAATGTAAACACAGGTTGGTGGAATTATTAGATACATGATTTATTATCTTATTTTTGCCCACCATCAAACTGAAGAACTCAAAAATGAGTGTCAGCCACCAGAAAAGACCGTTTCAGAAAACTGCTGGGGCACCTACATGTACCCTCACTGATCGTTAATCCAAGTAACATTTCAACATGCAAAGAGAAGTGAAATTATAGAACTGTCTTAAGAAAGTGATGTCAACCAAATGGTTTATGAGAAGGGAAAGCCACATGTAGAGATTCTTCTGTGTTCTGAGCTTTATGCTATGAGTAAAAAAATATGATCTCGCTGGATTGTCATAAGAGAACATTGCTTTCCCTGTTCACATGTGAGGGGATTGGAACCACATCATTAGTTCTCTTCAATCTTTGCTCTTCTCTCTCTGGGCATGAACCCATGGCTTACTGACCACTGTTAGAATAATGACTCTCACATCTATTTCCCCAGACGGGCTTCCTTCCTGAGGAGCAGGTCCAAACCCCTCCATTTGGGTGTCCCTGGATTATTCACCAGACTCATTGTCTTCACAGACAACTTTGCCCCTTTTCCTATCTTTCCCATCTCAGAGACGGGTCATACCATTGTCTGCATCCTCCAAGCCACAGATCAGAAAGTTGGCAATTGTTCTCTTTTCCTTTCCTACCCGTATCCAATTAGTGATGTAGTCTGGTCAATTCGAGTTCTCAAGTGTGTTCTCTATTGCCATTTCTTGAATCTGGCCTGTCAGAACCTTTGGCCTCAATTATTTTAAACACCTCTTACCTGGCTTGGATCTGTTTCAAGAAATTCACCAAACTATCTGTCTGAACTCCCCAGTCCCCTGATTGACATTATACATTCTCTATCTGTGGCTTTCAGAATTAATTTCAGAAGACTTTTTTTTTTTTTTTTGGCGGTACGCCGGCCTCTCACTGCTGTGGCCTCTCCCATTGCGGAGCACAGGCTCCGGACGCGCAGGCCCAGTGGCCGTGGCTCACGGGCCCAGCCGCTCCGCGGCATGTGGGATCTTCCCGGACTGGGGCATGAACCCGTGTCCCCTGCATCGGCAGGCGGACTCCCAACCACTGCACCACCAGGGAAGCCCAGAGGGCATATTTTGTTGATTTGACCTCTACCCACTTCTCTATGATAACCTCTGGGTATTCCCCAAACCCCAGCGTTCCCGCAGAGCCATTCCCCAGATGGGTCCTGTGGTTTTTGCTGTGTCTGGGCCTTTGAACACTCTCTTCTTTCTGCCAGAGGCAACAAGCGCCCTCCTCAGAACTGCTCACTTCCAGTTACCTTTCAAGGCTAAGTTCAAGTTCCCTTCCCTGAATCCCAAGTCTTATTTGGACTTCTTAACTCCATCAAACACTAATCACACTGCATTAAGATATTTTTACTAGTCTGTCTCCCTATTAGACTGTGAGTACCCTGAGGGCAAAGGACTGTGTCTCATTCACCTTTGGATCTGCTCATCTCCATGCCAGGCATGTAGTAGACGCTCATAACTGTTTCTGAATGAGTTAAGGACATGCTATAACCGGGTTGGGCACAGGGTACTATGTGGGTAGAGAGGGGAAGTGGAGGAGGTGAAGAGATGGGAAAAGTCACAACAAAGGTGACATCCTAAAGGGCGAGAATGAGCTTAAGGGATAGAAAGCGATTGTCTGGGACAAAGTAGGAAGCAGTAAGTGAAAATAATCCTAGCTGCTTGTCCTCTCATTTTTGAGCATGGCCTACATTTTCTAAATCCTGTCTCTCCCATGGACCACACTCCCCCTCCCACGGACCACCTTCTTTGGGGCCTTTTTTATGGGTCCCTGGCAGCCACACTCGGCCACTCTCCTTTACACGCACCAAAAAGGACCCCAAACTTCCCAGCCCTTTAATGGCTTCTCTGTCCAGTCTCGAAACTGAGGCCATCAATGAACAGGATGGGCAGCTCTGGGAGGCTTTTATGAGACACTCAGGGGTACAGTCTCGAAACTGAGGCCATCAATGAACAGGATGGGCAGCTCTGGGAGGCTTTTATGAGACGCTCAGTGGTACTCTGCATCCTTTCACCTGGATCCTTTTGGCAGTGAAAACATCCCCACCTTGTTAGACTAGCCCGGTGTTGACTGTTGGCGGGGACGTCAGGGGATGTAGTGTGGGAAGGGTTTGAGAGGAAATGAAAGCTCTACGGAGCCCTCAGATGGGCCTCACATTGGTCCTGACGGGCTGGCTCGAAGAGACCAAAACGTCATGCTGGTGTTCTGGGGCTTTCTATTCCTGTCACTATATCGAGGCTCTGTCCACATCGTGGCAAGCCAGGGTGGCAGGAGCTGAACCGGAAGGTTCTCTAATAGACCCACCACACACACGCATGCACGCACGTGCACACACAACATACACACACATGCACATACACACACAATTTGTCTGTTGCCTCCACTGAAATACCACCGTATAAGGGGCGGTTTAGGAGGACACTTGAAACGTCACCCTGCATTTGTTCTGGGCTTTCCAGTTTCACAAAGCACGTGCCTTCCCATACAGCTCAGATATGGGGCTGGAGCTCAAGAATGAGATTGGAGCACAAGACATCCAGAGTCGGGTCATCATTTGCTTCTTAGGGTTCCAGGCCCACGCTTGCCCAAAGTCACAAGGCCGGTCGTACGTCAGGGCAGCCATTCAAACTGGCAGGCTTCTCTTCCCACTGGCAACATGGTGCCCTCCCATCTGCTGTCCTCCATCTGCACTGTCATTTGCCTGAAAGACCACCGCATCCCGGACCATGCTGACCCAGTAAGACCCGGAGGACCCTGGGCACCAAAGACAGAGGCTCTGAACATCCTTAGCACAAAATCATCCGAACCAAAGAAACCTTGGAACAAAGTACAACAGTGAGTGGGCATTTATTTAGATGCAGGATTCTCAGTGCCATAATTTTTCACAAGATAAAGGAAAGAGCAGTTTCGGAACTTCTTTATTTTTAATTTTTATTTTGTTCTCCTGCTGTAATAATAACCTCAGTTTCTGCCAAGAATGTACTTGGCTTCTCTTCTGAATGGACGCCTGCTGGTTTATTTTCTGCAGAACAGACCATGGGGCACCTTTGCTAACTTTATGGCCTCTAGAAGAAATCTGGAGGTTGGAGAGCTAAAAAGAACAACGATGCATTCTTTCAGGCTGAAGTTCCCTGTAGCTTTTTGGAATGGAAACAAAGCTTTCTCTTTCACCTCACCACGCCAGCCCAGCCTCTATAAGCACGCATGACTCCAAACACTGTCCACATTTATTAGGGCCACCTGTCCAACCACGCCCATGACAAGAAATGTGCTGTGGCCTGCCTTCCACGTTTCTCTGCACACAGACCCAGGTGTTTGTGGGACAATTACAGGCGGCTGGGGGCAAACCTAGTTAAGAATATAGCTGTCTTGGGCTTCCCTGGTGGCGCAGCGGTTGAGAGTCTGCCTGCCGATGCAGGGGACACGGGTTCGTGCCCCGGTCTGGGAAGATCCCACATGCTGTGGAGTGGCTGGACCCGTGAGCCATAGCCGCTGGGCCTGAGCATCCAGAGCCTGTGCTCCGCAACGGGGAGAGGCCACAACAGTGAGAGGCCTGCGTACCACAAAAAAAAAAAAAAAAAAAAAGAATATAGCTGTCTTTAGGCAGGGAACTTCAGCTTTTTGCTACACCTCTCCCATCTTCCCTGCTTTCACATCCATCCCTTTCCTCCTTGGGAACTGAATTCTACCAGTGAGTTCCTTCTTTTCTGTCTTCAGTCTCATCCTCTTAACTTTTTTCTTATCATCATTTAAGCATATCCAACCATCACCATCAGCCATTCTCTTTGGCTCCACAGCTCCCCTTCCAGCTACTTTGCCATCCCTCTCGTCCCTTCTTAGTCAAGCAGGTCATCTGCATTACTGGCACCAATGCCCAGCAACAATAAATTTTGTATGGATGGATGAATGGACGGCGAGCCATGGAATGCTGAAGTTTAGTTTGAAGCACATGACTTCATCTTCATTCATATTATTACCCTCTTAGATTTCTCTAGCGATTTCAGTTTATAAAATACATTCACATCTGTTATCTCAGTTGATCCTTACACAGTCAGGGCCCAGCATATAGACATTAAAAGGAAAAATATGTTAGTTTTTCTCCTTTCTCTCTCCTCTCAACTGGAAAGAGAATTTCTCCTTGAAGAGGGCTTGCCTTCCCTCTAGTGATCATTTCTAAACTTTGCCCTGGATCAGAGGGTGGTAGCTGTTATTACCTCACCACTGTAGCCATATAACAGTTCGTTGCTTATTGTCCATGGATCCCCAAGTAAAGGCTAAGGATGGAATTAATAGTTTGACTATTTTGTCATCACCCTTCCCCCAACCCACCCAGAACATACAAACATGAACAGGTTACTGGGATTGTCTGAAAAACACTGATCACCAACTAACTTCCAGACCTAATGTGTTTTCCCAGGAATTACAGCTATTTGCCATTCGAGGCCAAGAAGCCTTGTGTCTATTTCATCAGTTCTTGGGGAGACCAGACGTTTAGGCTGCATTGGTCCAACATGCTGGAGAAAATGGCGGTCCTTCTGGTAGGTGACTCTGACAGGTGATGGATTTGAATATTGGGAAGCTGGAGGCAAAGGGGATTGTTTTCCACCCAGTAGAGGGTCTTGACCTCAAGTGAATTGAGGCTGCTGCATTTGGAGGACACCTGGCTCCTACCACACAGACCCAGGGGAATGAGAATACATTTTGCAAAGTCCTGTGACTTTAAATCAAATTATCCCAATTCAAATCCCTGCTCTGCTTCTAACTGTTACAGGACCTAGGGATAGGCCACTTTCCCAATCTCCAAAGGCAGGGGATGGACAGCTTTCTCACAAAATGGATCGATCTTAGCTTCAACTAATATACAATCTTAAGTCCTTAACATGGTGGACAATTCCTCCAAGTTCAAGCCCTGACACCTCTCCAGTCCTACATCTCACGTGCTCTTCCTCCTTACTGTGTTCCAAGCATGCTGGTCTCCTTTCAAGTGTCTCAAAGAAACCAAGCTCCTCTGTGCCTCCTAGCCACCTCCATGCTGTTCCCTCTGCCAGGGCTGCTTTTCCCCTTCACGTTTCTCCTGTGAAGCCCAGTCAACCTCTAGGGCTCATATTTAAGCACTTCCTCAGAGAAACCATCTTACTTGCTCCCTTTTACCCTCTTCCATCATATCCTGTTCTTTTCCTTCAGAATTATTTGAGGAATTGAATGTGTGAAAGTATTTAAAACAGTACCTATATGTGAAAAATACTAGGCTGTCCCACCCAACCCCTGCGGGGTAGAGGCGGGGAAGAAAACCTGGGGACACTGCTTCTTCGGTATCTCCTTCCCTTTGTGATTCCTTCTCGTTTACTCCGCCTTTCTCTTTCCAGCCCACACATCTCACGGGCAGTGTCCTCTCCTCTCTGGCCCATTGTGCCTCACCACGGGACCCTGGTCTGATCCCTCTCATTCCATGAAAACCCACACGAAGAAAAGCACACGTTTCTCTCTCCCATTTGCTTTATAATTCTGTCTCCAATTGTGTAAAACACGGTATTGGGGGCTTCCCTGGTGGCTCAGTGGTTGAGAATCCGCCTGCCAATGCAGGGGGCACGGGTTTGAGCCCTGGTCTGGGAAGATCCCACATGTCGCAGAGCAACTAAGTCCGTGCACCACAACTACTGAGCCTGCGCTCTAGAGCCCATGCTATGCAAATAAGAGAAGCCACTGCAATGAAAAGGCCGTGCACCACAACGAAGAGTAGCCCCTGCTCGCCGCAACTAGAGAAAGCCCGCGTGCAGCAACGAAGACCCAACACAGCCCAAAATAAAATTAATTAATTAATTAATTAAAACAAAACAAAACAAAAAAAACACAGTACTGCTTCTGGCCATGGGGATTCCAGGCATGATGGAGACGGAGTCTGAAAGCGGTCATGGAGGCCAGGTTTGGAGTCATGCCATGGGGAGGCCATGGACTCGCTCTTTATGGCTGGTCTTGCTTCTCCTTCAGACAAAGCAGTTTATTTCTAAAACGCTTGACCAAACAAATCAGAATTTTTTTTATCCCTAGAGGCCATAGTAGCCTTGAGCACTTGTTTCTAATTCTTTCTCAGAGCCAGGATCCCTGCCATGCGTGGCATATCATGGCTAACCTGACTGAATGTTTACTAAGCACCAAGCACGGTTTGAAGAAGTTCACATCTCCCTATGGGGCTAGAGGTGGGTACCATTATTACCAGGTTTTACAGATGAGGAAACTGGGCAGAAGTGGGTGAGGTCACCTGATAAAGCCTGGATTTGGATGTCGTAGGTAGTCTGACTCCCAAGCCTAAACCTTTTTTTTTTTTTTTTTTTTTTTTTTGCGGTATGCGGGCCTCTCACTGCTGTGGCCTCTCACGTTGCGGAGCACAGGCTCCGGACGTGCAGACTCAGCGGCCATGGCTCATGGGCCCAGCCACTCCGCGGCATGTGGGATCTTCCCGGACCGGGGCACGAACCTGTGTCCCCTGCATCGGCAGGCGGACTCTCAACCTCTGCACCACCAGGGAAGCCCCCAAGCCTAAAACTTTAACCGCTCCACAGTGTTGCCTGTACTTATAGTGAAGGGGGAAAGAGGGAAGTATATGTCCCTAGGCATGTGATGGAGGATGTCGTTTCTGTAAATTCTAGCAAAG
Source organism: Mesoplodon mirus (assembly GCF_964341445.2). NCBI lineage: Eukaryota > Metazoa > Chordata > Mammalia > Artiodactyla > Ziphiidae > Mesoplodon > Mesoplodon mirus. Next base: position 15,214,658 of record NC_138992.1, on the reverse strand, counting down.
CAGTGGTGACATGTACATTGCCCCTTGGGTGCCATTTTCCTCCAAGCCATGAAATGGAACCCTAGAATTTAGGATCCAAAGGAAAAGTACAATGATTAAGTACACAAGCATATAGCCATTGTCATATACAACCTGTCTCCTTTTCCCTCAACACCCCACCCCTGACAAAACCCCCCATAATCAGAAGAATTGATAGCCTGTTAGTTTCAGGGATTATTCAGTGTGGTTATACTCCTATATAACAAACTGGCATGAACATTGCTTTTGAAGTTTTTGACAATTCTATCTAATTTACTCTACTTTGTTAGGTATTTCCCATGACATTAGGTTTCCCTCACAAGGTAGATTCTAAATAAATGGAACTCAGTTCAGGAATAAATCTGGGACAGAAACAATGAGTTTGAGCAATACAGGAGAAGACTTGAATCTGGACCAATTCCAGTTAAGAAAGGAAGGTTCGAAGTTAGAATGCAGTAGCATTTCCCTGTTCAGACATACAAGAAAAAACAAGAGATATGTTCCTTCATTTTCAAAACAAAATATTAGCTCAATATTATTTCTGTGGGTGTTAGAATCAGTATCTCCACTATGGTGTCTCATTCCCACCTCTCATCCCCCCACCTCTGTGGTTTGTTTTCAGGAAGAAGGTATTGAGGAAGTGAAAGAACTGATTAAGATTTCAGAGGAAGCCCCGGAAGAGAAAATGAAGATGGTGCTCACTGACTTCATCAGTCAAAGCAGGTACTGCAGAGACAGCTGTCATCTGGGTAGCTCAGCAGATGTGGAATCAGCTTTTAATTATCTTAGAAAATGGTCGATTTTACATGCATTCATATGGACATTGAATAGTGTTATATCCATCTTAATTTTGTTCAGTAATTTAGCTGCAACTGTGGGCTCACTACTGCTTCCTGACACTTAACTAAAACATAAAGCAAAAGGGGGAAAAAAAAGGAAAAGAGAAGAAAAGAAAGGCTGCAGAGACATTTTATGAAACAAGAAAAATGCTGATAGTGTTAGTGTCCAGCATGGCTCTTTGCATCTCGTAGGTACTCAACAACTGTTTGGCAATTAGATGGCTAAATTATATCAAATGCTATTTAATAGAATTTTTTATACACCACATTAATAAGCACCACTTAATGACTCTTATTCCAGGAGGTAGACAATATAATAAAAGATGAAAAAATAGGGGGTATTAGTTATCTATTACAGAGTAACAGTAACCCTCAAATTTAGTGGCTTACACATATTTATTATTTCACAGTTTCTTGGGTCATGAATGCAGGTGTGGCTTAGCTGGGTCCTTTGCTCAGGACCTCTCCCAGGCTGCAATCAAGGCATTGACTAAGGCTACAGTTACCTCAGGGCTCAACTGGGAAGGACTCACTTCCAAGATCACTCATATGGACATTTGCAGAATTCAGTTCTTCATGAACTGTTGGATTGAGGATGATTGAGGACTTCAGTTCCCTGCTAGCTATTGTTTGGAGGTCATTCTCAATTCCTTGCCACGTGAGCCTCTCCAAGCTACCTCTCACAACATGGCAGCTGACTGCATCAGAGTAAGCAAGAAAGAAGAGTCAGAGGGAACATGCCAATAAGATGGACGTCACGGTCTTTTATAACCTAATCTTGGACGTGACATCTCATCAGTCTTGATGTCTTCTGTTAGAAGCAAGTCACTAGGACCAGTTCACATTCAAAGGGGATGAATTGCACAATGGCAAAAAAAGCAGGAGGTGGGGATCACTGGGGCCATCTTAGAGGCTGCCTTCCCCATAAGGAAGCAACCTGATGAATTAGGTCAAGACTTGAGCAATAAGGAGAATTTGTTATAAGAGAATCAATAGAAAAGGAGTGCCTATTCATGTGATGCAAAGAAAAAAATTAATAGATTCTCGTGTTCAGCTTTGTAAGTTTTGTCTTTCCTAATCTCTCAACTACCCAAGCCTTTTTTACTTAAAAAAAGAAAGCAAAGAAATATGTAGTTTTTTCTCTCTTTATTTCTTTTCTGGTTTTCATATAGAAGCAATATATATCAGTGCTACTCCTGCTGTGAGCTAAGTGTCACCTGCAAATCCCTTGAAGCATCTTTAAAAGCTTCCTGGTCATATTTTTAGAAATTGTGGGCAAATTAATAGCTCAATAACTTTTCTCTATTAGGGGGTTACTTGGAGGTGATAATTATTCCCTTTTCTCTTCAAGTTTAAAGTCAACTGAAAAAAATATTCATGAGGGTCAGACAGAGATCAAACGTTCATTTTATATTTGGTAAACCTGGATTTGAGAAAAAAGCTTGTACCTGAGGTCAAGGAGACTTTGTGGTCCCCCACGTGTTTGAGGTTGAGCAGCTGGACTCTGGGGCTTCCCCTCCGGAAGGGACAGACCACCTGCTGTGTATAGGTGAGGAGGCTGCCCACGGCTGGCAGTGGGCTGGGTCTGAAAGAGGAGGAGTGAACAGAATCATGTGCCAAAGTCATCTACCCGCATTCCGATGGGGAAATAAGTTACTTCTCCCCCTGTGAGGAAGGGAGAGAGATTAGAAGCATCCATAATGTTTCCTAGAGCTGACCATCCTGGGAGTGGAATGGATTCCTTCTGCCTCTAGGAAAGAAAGGTAGACAGGTGGTACCAAGACTCCCTCCTCAAAATAGACTCCTTTTTATTCTTTTTAAACGTGAAGAGAAAATGCAATGACTAGTATGTCCAAAGAGAATTTCTGATTGAAGTTTCCAATTACCAGCAGGCAGAGCTCTGGGGTGGGACCCCTCCCTGGGAGGTATGGCATCTTAGATCCCCCTTTTGTTCTTTTGTAATTGATTCTTTTCATCACAGAAATACTACGTGCTCATCTTCAACAATGACAAAATGCAGGATGTATAAAGGAAAAGTGTTTCAACTCTCTCTCCAATCCCACTCAGAGAGAAGAGTTTGATTTGTCTTCCTTTTTTTCTGTGCATTTGAAAACACACACATTCATAAAAATACTCTATATTTCTTCATAAACATCACACACTTTGTTCAGCGGATTGCTTTTTCACTCAGCAATGTATCACTGGTACCTTTCTACAGTAGTACCTAATAGTCATCCCCAATGTTCAATCACATGATATGTATCATGTAGTATTTAACTAGTCCCTTATTTTTAAGTTGTTCTGATTTATTTTGCTACTATAAACAATGTTACAATAAACATTAATATGTAAACATATTTTTGCAAGAATTTTCAGTTATTTTTGAAGGATAGAATTCTAGTATAATTTTTGGATCAAATTATATGGACATTTAAATTTTGATAGATGCTGTCAAATAACCTCTTAAACATTATAATAATTAACACTCTCCTATCATAATAGAGGAGAGTGACTATTTCCCTTTGAATATTATCAACCTTGAATATTACCTGGTTTTTAGTAAGTGAAAATGGTATCGATTTTAATTTAAGTTATTGCTGATGAGGGAATATCTTATTTCCCCAAATTTAAAGTCATTTCTGTTTCTTCTTCAATTGCATTCATAACCATTACCATTTTCCTATTGAACACATTTTTAACTTCATCCCTCAAAACGTTACTATTCAGTCCTTTGTATGGTTTTAAAAATGTGAAGACATAGCCCAGTTTTGAGTCTAAAATATTTGCTCTACATACAATTTTCAGGAACATTTTGGTGTGTGTTAAATTTGTAAGATAAAGGAAAACTGCATTATATTGTGTTTGCTGTTATGAACTTGGATAGGAATCACAATAGGTATATACTGAAAGAAAGTAGAAAAACAAACATCCCCAAAACTAATGTGAGGCCTGGCACTATTTCCCATTCTCATTTTGTCTCATAGAAAAGTTAGTGCCTTACTGCTTCATCCAAAATGAAAAATCTTGGTTCTGTGGCTACATCAACTTTCCCATTGTATTGCAGAAAGTATACTTGCAAATCTCTGGAATTATATAAATGAATTTTCACTAAGTAGATTTCAAAATTGTTATTCTCTTATAGTGCCTTTATCTCTGAAGTGGAAAAGAAACCCAAGATGTTGAACCAAACCAATTTAGATAAGAAACGACTTACGCTCTGTTGGCAGGAGCTGGTATGTGAAAATCTATTTATACTTTTGCAAAGAACTAAAACGTGTGCTTTAAAAATAAACCTCATGGATGAAGCATAGGTCATAGAGCACATGAGGATAAAGTTCTAAAAGTTATACAGTTGTGTGATATAGAAGAATGAGAAGGGAATAAATAGATGAGTGAGTTGGAGAGGAACTAGCATTTACTGAAGGTTTACAAGAATGAGCTAGAAGCCCACCAGCTCTATATTCTATTCTGATGTAGGACTTGTTCATTTTCTTGACGCTTGTATTTTGTCAAAGGCTGTGGACTCTTTCACTTAACCTTCTGCCTCCTAAGCTGAGAGACGAAAAGAAATAACTACCTCTCCTTGGTGTCCTACCATTATGAATTGTGTGAAAAGCTGTGAGCACTACCTGAGGGCACGGCAGTGGCTGGTACCTCTCTGTGCCCTGGAGATCCTGCACAGTGCTGAGTGCCTTAGAGATGTTCGGTCCCTATTGAATGAGTGACGACTGAGAAACGCCAGACCGAGTCAGACCCTGATTATCTCTCCTTGAAACTTCAGTTCCAGCAATGGCACCAAAGGACGTCTTGTATGAGGCCATGATAATTCTGCAAAATAAAATTACTCAGTGTTTGGCCAGGGACATTTTAAAGATGTGAATGAGGCCCACAGAGGTTAAATGATTTTATTTAAGGGTCACAGCTGGTTAATCATACTCCAGAGACTAAAGCCCGAGTCTCTGAACACTTGACTCATCCGGCTTTCCAGAACAATAAATGAAGTTTTGTGTCCTCTACGCCAAGGAGGTCAGATTCCCACCCTACGTAAGACCTGCTTCCTACTGCACGTCTTCCTCAGCACCTCTGACTGTCTCTGCGGTGCCCGTCCTCCACAGACAGCCCGCACAGCTCTCTCATTTCCTGTGTCCGACAGTCCTTGTCCTGAACAAGCCCAAGACTTCAGTGCTTTGCAGTGGCCCAGCTTTCTCTCCGCATTTCCAGCCTTTGGGTGGACACGTCCACTGCTTGCCTCATGGCACCTCTGACTCAATGTATCCCACTCAGCCCATCATCTGCCCACCAAAGCTCGTTCCCTGTCCTGTATTGGTACCACCAGCCTCACTTGTTGCTCCAATCAGAAGCTTAAGAATCAACTTTGAATCCTGTAGCTCAGCGGTCGCCAACCTTTTTGGCTCCAGGGACTACTTTCGTGGAGACGATTTTTCCACGGACGGGGGCAGGAGAGGGGGGCAGTGGGAATGGTTCAGGCGGTGATGGGAGCGATGGGGAGCGGTGGGGAGGGATGGGGAGCGATGGGGAGCGGTGGGGAGCGGTGGGGAGCGGTGAGGAGCGATGGGGAGCGACGGGGAGCGGTGGGGAGTGGTGGGGAGCGGTGGGGAGCGATGGGGAGCGACAGTGAGCGATGGGGAGCGGTGGGGAGCGATGGGGAGCGACGGGGAGCGGTGGGGAGCGGTGGGGAGCGGTGGGGAGCGATGGGGAGCGACAGTGAGCGATGGGGAGTGGTGGGGAGAGATGGGGAGCGATGGGGAGCGATGGGGAGCGACGGGGAGCGATGGGGAGCGGCAGATGCAGCTTCACTCGTTCACCCGCCGCCCACCTCCTGCTGTGCGGCTTGCTTCCTAACAGGCCACGGACCGCTACCGGTCCACAGCCTGGGGGTTGGGGACCCCTGCTGTACCTCACACTAAATGGTCATTTTGACCCCAGGCCAGGTTGAGACCCCGGCCCTTAAAGACTCTGGCACTCACTCCATTCTTCATTCCCAAGACCACTGCCTAACCCGAGTGCTTTAGCGTCTCTGGCCAGGGCTATCACAGTCATCTTCCTCCAGTCCACCTTCCATACCACAGCCAGAATGGTCTCCAAAACACAAATCTGCTTAGGTCTCTCTTGATTAAAAAAATCACTGGAGGGCTTCCCTGGTGGCACAGTGGTTAAGAATCCGCCTGCCAATGCAGGAGACACAGGTTTGAGCCCTGGTCAGGGAAGATCCCACATGCCGCGGAGCAACTAAGCCCGTGCGCCACAACTACTGGGCCTGTGATCTAGAGCCCGCGAGCCACAACTACTGAGCCTGCGTGCCACAACTACTGAAGCCCACGCACCTAGAGCCCGTGCTCTGCAGTGAGAAGCCCACGCACTGCAACAAAGAGTAGCCCCCGCTTGCCGCAACTAGAGAAAGCCTGTGCGCAGCAACAAAGACCCAACACAGCCATAAATAAATAAATTTATTAAAATCAAAAGCAAAAAACTGGAGTCTCCCAATTGTTCATAAGATAAAGGCCAAATTCCTTTGTGCATGATATACAGGGCTGTTCACCATCTTGTCCCAGCCTAGTCTCCCAGCCTTGTCTCTCGTTGCTCCCTTTCCATGTATCTATGTGCCAATGATTCTGAACCCTCACTGATTACGTGCCTTCATATGTAATTGTTCCTTCCAACTGGACTGTACTTTTTCTTCTTATCATCTGATGAATTCAATGCATTTTTTGCTCAGCACAAATATCATGTTATCCATAAAACCTGGCTTTGGCCCCTTTGGTCCCATGATGCATTACATATTTTAGTTATTTGCATATATTGCTTTCACCTCACCAACTGTCAAAGTCTCAAGTAAAGGAAGCTTGAGTCCTCCTCTTGTCCCAGGCCTTGGTTCCTAGGATAGTGCCTTGTCCATAGCAGGTATTCAGGTCCTCTAATCAGAGGGCTTCCTCGGTGCCAGGCCCTGTGCTGGGTGCTGGAAACACAAGGCTGTCAGTATTTGGTGCTTGTTCTTGAGGAATTTATTGACTGGTCTATTCATTTCACAAACATTTATTTAACACCTGCTATGTGCCAGGAACTCCGCCAGACTCTCAGTGTTCAAGGTAAGAATAAGACCGAGGGGGCCCCTGTCCTTGCAAAGTTAACATTTGAGTGGGGAAGACAGAAGATAGATAACAAAAAATAAAAACGATTACAGGTTATGATTATGAAGGGTTTTGTTTTTTTTTTATGAAGGGCATTTTAATAGGCCATGGTGATTGGGAAAATGTGGGAGAATGTATGACAGTGGTATCATGACAGTGGAGGCCTGAGGAGAAACCAGCCATGCAGAGTCTAGGGAGAACATGTGGTCAAGAGGAACCTTAAGTATCCCAGTCTTGAGGAGGGAGCTGGGCGTGTTTTAGGACCTCCTGAGGACCAGTGTGCCTGAGGCCCAGTGAATGGAGCACTCCAAGATGAAGCAGCCAGTGGGCAGGACCCACTCGCTTGCATGGAACTTACAAGCACTTTCAGGAATCTCTAGCAACAGGACTGTGCTCACTAACCAGATTTCTAGAAAGATCTACACCAACTCTTGTTTTGTTTTAGGAGGCCATAGCCAAGGAGGCCAAGGGGCTCACTCAGCAGCAGAAGAAAAAGTTCTCTCTTGATGAAATGATCCAGGCAGCCCAAAACTTTGTGGAAAAAATCCGCTTTCTTGTGGATGAGGTAATCAACTATAAAGGCAAAGGTCATTTGAAAGATTAGACCGAATATCTTCCCAGTGGGGCTTGAATGTTTGATAAGAATGAAAGATGAGCAGTGTTTTCTCTCAAGCCCTGCTGAGCTGAGCAGGTACCATTCGTTTGAAGGGTGAAGGAGGGGGTTTTAAATTAAGCCAAACATGTACGGCTTTATCGATTTTTTCACGAAGCCTGAGTATTCAGCCAAAATAAAAAGCACATTTCTAAATAATAATAATAATAGTAGTAATAATAATAATAATAAAGCACACTCCTTAATAGGCTCAAGAAAAGTCAAAATAAACATGGGATCTTTGATAGGTTTTTAACTGCAAGGAAATTGAAACTCATGTCCAGTAAAAGTTCAAACAGCTTCTCATTTTAAAGTTAATTGTAAGCAATATCTTCTGGTGACTACTAGAATGATCTAAAAAAAGTCCTCGTATTTGCTTCTGTTAAATACTAGGTTTTGTGATGGAAGTTTTCAGGGAGAGGTACAGATTTACTGCTTCTGTTGTTCCTGAAAGTTTTTTTTCCTGTTGCAAATTCATCATTCCCTGGAGGCATAACAAGCCGTGAGATAGTCACTTTGGAATGCAGGAATTTTAATAAGCACCCAGAAGGTTCAAACCAGGTCTGTGACTGACTGACCGTGTGGCCAGAAAACCTCCACAGGGATGTCTCTGTTTCCATGTCAAGAGAGAAGAGATGCCTTCTTAGGGTACCAATTACACTAGAGGATTACGGGGTTAGAAAAAGTATCTGCTTCCAGTCCAAGAATGTCAAAGCCTAGTTTATGACAATATGCCTCCCTTTTGTTTTGGAAGCTATACTGGCTCAGCAATGTGCATTTCAAACACTCACAACATAATGGGCCTCTTGGCAGGGAATTCTGCAATTCTTATCTTGATTAGCTCAACCTTAAAGTCTAATTTTCTGTGCAATTTAGTGCAGTTTCTCCTGAATAAACACCTATAATGGAGCGAAAATACTTAGCAATTATATTTTAGGTATAAAATCCCTTGTAAAATTGTTTTTCCTTCCTAAAGAGCAGATGGAAAGACATCCAAAGACATTCATGGATTTTTGTTTTTGGTGTTTCATTTGAATGTTCTGGAAATGTTACCTGGCTCTTAGGAGGTCCAATGCTGGAAGCTAAATCATGATTACAAGATTGCAAAGAAAAAATCCATGGGAAGGTGGAGCAAACGTTTGTTCTGCAGACGGAGAAAAATAGGCCACCCAAGATGCCAAGTCACGGGTCCGACTTGCATATTGTCAAAGCACGATAAGCAGTTTGGAGTATGGGGCTTCCGTGACCTAAGACTTTCTCAAAGAAGCCACGCTTAACTTGCTTGGCTGCACAGGTGTTTCAGTACCCAGAAAGTTTAAGTCACAGAACTTGTTGTGCAGAAGGGGTGCTGTTGCAGGATAGGAGAACCCTGGAAGTGCCGTGTAAACACCCACCTATCAAATCCATCCCCTCTGCCTCCACAGCCACAGCACACCATCCCTGACATCTTCATCTGGATGCTGAGCAACAACAAGAGGGTGGCATATGCCCGCATCGCCGCCAAGGACTTGCTCTATTCCCCCATCAGGAAGCAGATGGGTCAACACTGCGGGAAGATCAAAACTCACTTCCTCAAAGTAAGTCTGTACTATTTTTGACTCAAAGATGGGAATCTCTGTTTTTCCTGGGTTGCACGGCATTCCTAGTGTGTGCCCAGATCTCTGACTTGACCCTAAGACTTTCAAAAGTCTGAGGACAACTAGAACATCTTGCCCCCTCTTGATTCAAGCTGTGTTTTAGGAGACCATCCTGGGGCTGAATATTTTCCAATTTTCCAATAACTATGTCACCAGAGACATATAAGGTGTTTTTTTAAAAATCTAGTGCAGGTATCTTAAGATTATTTTAATTTTTACTTCTTTGATTACTAAGAAGAATGAACATTTTTCTATTAGTTTCCTCTCTACTTTTCTCTTGAGTAATTTATCTATGGCATCATTTTACACGAGTTCATCTATATTTTAAAAATAGACTTCAAAGAAAATTGAAGTTTAAGAAACAAGAAAAAAGAAAAGGTCATTTGGAAGATTAGACCAAAGAAAACAAGAGGAGAGGTTGTTATTCCACAGAACTGCTAGTTTAGGATTCCTAGCGGCTTTACACTGTAAAAATATGATAGTCTTTTCATCTTGGGTCCCTGCACCATTCATGAACACAGGGTCATAGGCACAATCTCTGGATAGATCCTACTGTCTTTAAATCAAGATTTGAGCCTTTCCTGGAGACCCTGGGTATTTTACCTCTACTACAAAGACATTTCTATCCCAGGAGTGAATTTGAGCAAACATGGAGAAAGACTGGTCCAAAAGCTTAACACTCACCAATGGCTGGCAACAAGAGTGTGTGATCTGACTGATGAAATTTCCCAACTCACAGTGGGATGTCCTGCCAATCTGAGTTCTGATTATTTGTTATAACATAATTATTCTTCCACTGCCTTAGAAGGAGGATGAGAAGGCTCAAAACCATGCCATGTGAAGAATAGGGGAGGATATGACAATGTTTACCTAGAAGAGAGATTTGACAGCATGATAGAGATTTTGTGTTCGCAGGGCTTCCACGTGGATGGTGGGATGATTGTGTGTGTGTGTGCGTGCACGTGTGTGTTTCCAGAGGCTAGAACTGGGCCCCACAAGAGCCATGACAGGGAAATAGTTCCCTAAATAGAGGTCCACAATGTGTTCTTTGTCCCCTTGATATGAATATGGCAGTGGGCAGCTAGATTAGATAGCCTCAAAGCGCATCCATTGGCTAGAGTCTACTGTTGATGTGATTGTTATGGGAGGCAGACAGAAGAGGCATTACAGGGTACTGGTTTAATACTTGAGCTTTGAAATAAGGTGAATCTGGGTTGGAATCTGTATTAGTTTACTAGGGCTGTTGTAACAAAGTGCTACCGTGTGGCTTAAATAAACCACAGAAGTTTATTATCTCCCAGTTATGAAGGCTGGAAAGCTGACACAAAGGGATTGGCAGGGCTGTGCTCCCTCTGCAGGTGCTAGGGAAGCAACGCTTCTAGTTTCTGGTAGCTCCTTGGCTTGTGGGAGCATAACTCCAATCTTTATATCATGTTCTCCCTGTGTGCATGTCTCTTTTCCTATGATGTCCTTTGTATAAGAATCTTACTCAAGACTGAGCTCATGTTAACTCTGTCTGTAATGACCCTATTTCCAAATAAGTTCATATTCTAAGGTACTAGAGGTTGGGACTTCAACATATGCATTTGAGGGGAATACAATTTTACCTCTTAGTGAATTCCAGGGCTAATATTTAGGAGCTGTATGATTTGGGGAATGTTACTTAACATCTCTGTGTCTCCTGTTCTTCATCCTTCAAATGGGGATGATGTTGAGGATTAAGTGGATAACTGCACGTAAAAGAACACAGAGTGTACATCCCCCGGGGTCATCACGCAATAAATGTTGGCATTCAAACAAATGGAAGTCCAACATCTAGGGGACATTTCTGGAATTGTGTGTCCCCTTCACATCCAGGGAAGTGTTTGTGGTTCTGTATGTTAGATGTTATGGAAAAACCCAACGAACTTTTTGGCCCACCCAATATTTTCTGTCATGTGTACAGAAGGAGTTTTAAACCCACCTCTGTAAAACCGTAACTGAAAAAGAAAAATTCACCCCAGTTATTCACCACAAATATTTCTTCAGCTTTCTCATTCCAAGGAATTCTGGGGTTGAAAGAAACACCTGTCTTAAAAATAGCAAATCATTTCAGAAAGCCCTGTGCTAAAAATAAGAGAAAACCAGCGTAAAGTAATTCCTTCCTAAATATTTTGATGTATCCCAGAATTATTTAAAATTAGAACAAGAGAACAACTGTCAACTAACACCAGACAATAGACCTAACTGGGAATTCAGGACCTTTGCCCTGTGGCCTTGGCTTACTTCTTTTTCTGGATTTTCCTTTTGTCGTTGGGATTGCTTTGGGTGATAGCTTTGTAAATGTTGAACAGGTTGTTCGATTGTCCTGACGTGATGAAACATCTTGATAAGATGAAAACTATTTTCATTCCTGTTTTGATTGTTACCCCTGCTTTTAACTCCCTCCCACCACCTCCCTTTAGGCCCTGTGTCTCTTCACTGAATTGGTAAATCTGAAAAAAGCAAGAGCTGCTCCAGGGAGACAAAGGATTCACCCACCTGCTGCTCACTCCGGTTTCTTAACTGGGAATTAGAAAGTGCAGTGAGACAAAGCATAGAACGTAAATCTCTCAGATCTCTAGATTTTTTCCAGAGTCGCCTCAAAGTTTGTTCCACGGAACAGCTGTCCTTTGAGCGGTGCCATAAACATCCCGTGTTCAAACACATTTAGAGGTTGCAGTTGTATCCCCCTCTTGGAGTTTCACAGTGCCCGTCAACCAGTAGAAAAGTCAACGTCCTGCAGTCAGGAATCATCTTTTACAACACATCCTTGTCAACCTTATTCATCCAGAATAGCTATTTACAAATTTTAGGAAACTGCTATGCCTAGGGGGCCCAGGTTGAGGGAATATTAATCTAAAGGAAGCAAAACTGCCTCACCTGAAGTCACATGGCTAGGTAATAGTCAATCTGGAACGGCAATCAGGTTTTCATGGTCCCTGTTCCATGATCTTTCTTTCTCTCTAATCTAAATATATAATGTTATTAAAAATGCTGCCACAGAATTTGCTGAGCTCAGCCTAACCCACCATCCAGGAAAGCAGAGTTCTCCCCCTTCAGTCTCAGAGGAGGACATTCATTCCAGAAGGAAACTCTTCCTTTGGGAGGAGATGGATGCAGCGGCCCAATCTTTTTTCTCTCGAGTCACCTCTTAGCGTTGAGTCCGCCACTCCTCAGTCTCGTTTCCACCTCTATCCTGGCTTCTGCTCCACAGCCCTGCATCCAGACTCTTCCTCCCAGGCCTCCAGGTTTCCATCCAGCTTTCCCTAGGGTGCAGCAGAAAGTGGAAGCTGCAGACACCCTTCCAGGTCCGGCCTCAGAGTGAAGTCACTACAAGGCAAACACACCTTTCTCACACTAATATTGATGGACCAACTTCAACACAGTTTGTGTGAATGACCATCTTTCTCTCCTTTTTCTGACTGGCCAAGATTTCCCTTGTTTTGTAAGACAGCTGGCATTTCACCAGGACCCAGGAGGGGAGGTGGGTGGGTTACAGGAGAGGCTAAGACTTCAGCATTCTGTCTCGTGCAATTTTTACACATTGGTGATCATAGTTTTTTGACACAATTTTGCATTCTTTAATTATTTTTCTTTGTTTTTTCTCTTTCCCTCCCTGCCTTGCCATGCGATTCTTAAAAGGAGAGAAGTTGCTCTGGTTGGTCAGGCTTCAGGAGCACATGTGAGAAAGGAGAGTGGGGGAGGGGAAGGCAGGGAAAACAGCTGAGGCTGGAAATGCACGTGAAGTGAAACGTGGGCTGTTGTTTCTGCGAGCACCTAGGAAGGTGCTCAGTGATGGTGTGTGAGTTCCAACTTGGATTCCTAAATGAGAGACTGCATTGTCTTGCAAACAAGTTCAAGGTGTGTATTTTTAAAAAGATGTATAAACGGCAAACTTTAGGCACGCAGCCATGGTCCTTGTATAACATTTTCACAAGATGTTAGCTGAGTTTTGGTTTCTAGCCATGAATTCCCATACACAGGTTGTTTTCATAGCAGTAGAGATGAAGGATGTTTTGTGTTTTTGTTTTACTTTAAGAAGCAAAAGATATCAGACCTGCTTGGGGGCACCACAGCATAGTTAAGAGTCTTGCTACTCAAACACTTAAAACTGTGGTCCATAGACCAGCAGGATAAGCATCAACAGGGAGAAATCTCGAATCCTGCCCCACACGTACTGAGTCAGAATTTATATTTTAACCAGATGCCCCAGCAATTCACATGCACGGGTACACATACCAGTGTATGAGGAGCCTGGGCCAAGAGGATGGGCTCTGGAGCCAGGTACAGCCGGGTTGAGTCTTGCCTCTATCCCTGCCTCGCTCTGTGACATTGGACAATTGTCTTAACCTCTCTGAGCCTCCACTTCTTCATCTTTAAAATACACATAATGGAAGAATTTATTTTACAGTCGTCATGAAGATGAATGATAACTTATTGCTTGTTAATAGTATGCAACTAATAGGGCGTTCTGTGTGTAGGGAGGAACATTAGACCAGGGCCTGGGACAATGTAAGTGCTCAGCACATGTAAAATATTATTATTAGAAAACGAAATAAATAATTCAACAAATATTTTCCGAGTGCTTCCTGAGTGCCAAGTACTCTTTTAGGCCCTGGGGACATCACTGAGATATGACAGTGAAAAATCCTGCCTTTGTGAATTGATGTCCTAGGGCTGTATACAGATGGCAGAGGGATTGCTTTTATTACAACAAAATAACCTTAGGTTCTCAATAGCTATTTGTTTGATTGAACAAGTGCACAATGCATTTTAGCTATTATTATTGTAGAAGTGATGAATTGAGGGTTATTTGTCTTATTATAATTTTTAAAATTATGAGTTGCAGACTGGTTGTCTTTACTAACAGCAAAATGACCTTAGTTGTTTCTTTTTTTAAAATTTTTTGGAAGTATCACTTTTTTTTTTTTTTGGCTGCATTGGGTCTTCGTTGCTGCGCATGGGCTTTCCTAGTTGTGGCGAGCTGGGGCTACTCTTCGTTGAGGTGGGCGGGCTTATCATTGCGGTGGCTTCTCTTGTTGTGGAGCACAGGCCCTAGGCGTGCGGGCTTCAGTAGTTGTGGCACGTGGGCTCAGTAGTTGTGGCTCATGGGCTTAGTAGCTCTGCAGCATGTGGGATCTTCCCGGACCAGGGCTCGAACCCGTGTCCCCTGCATTGGCAGGCGGATTCTTAACCACTAAGCCAACAGGGAAGCCCCCTTAGTTGTTTTTTTAAAGCTGAATAAATAATGGCATCCCATTCCCTAAAGAATAAAATCTAAACTCCTCCGGATACTCAGCAGGATTCTGCAGCCTCATCTGTGTCATTCTCTGTTCCAGCTCTTTCTTTGCTGAAAGCTCTTAGCAAATCTGTCCCTGGCACCAAGTAAGCACTCACTAGACGTCAGCCCTAATCACCACAGTTAGCTCCTGCCCCTGTATCTCTGTTCAGGCCTTCCCTCTTCCTGGGATGCCTTCTCTACGAGTCCAACTCCAAAGTACTTATTAAAGCCTACTGGAACATGTGAGTATTCAAGAAAGGATGGATATACCTGCTTCTTCTCCTCTGGTCCTATGGCATCTTCTCTCTTACACTTGACTTTGCATCTGAGTAAGTGAATGCAAGTCGACCTCCCTGTCTAGATGTGAGCTCTTGGAGGGGAAGCCCAGGACTGTGTCACAGTCATTGTGATGCCCTTCTGGCCCCACTCCCTCAGCAAGGTCTGGTGGCACTTGGTAGTAGTTGCTGAACTGAGTTGCTCACAATCCTCTCGGGGACCACACAGAGCAAGACAGGAAGGCAGGCGAACAACCAGGCACAATTTGGGGTTCTGGGGCTTTCCACGGGTACCTGGGAAATTGTTAGAGCAAGTGGTAACCTCTCCTAGTGGGATTTTGTGATTCTCCATGGAAAAGAAGTGGTGCAGAAGAAAGGGGAATTGTGCATTGATGGGAAATCCTAGGAAACACTAAGAAGAGTCAACAAAATCTGGAGAGGTGGCCACTTTCAGGGCGAAAGCCTTGCCAGAAATCCTGCACCCAGCCGAGTCTGGGGCCTGAGGTTCCTTAGATGGGGGTGAGGAGTCCCCTAATCCCAGTGACGGAGAAATAAAGGAGCTGATCTGCATTGAGTTGTGTCCTTCACATGTTGAGAATGCACGCACCCACACACCACACACACACTACTACACACATAAACACAAATTCAAACAAACATAAATATAAATACAAATCCAAGTACATTCAAAGGAGGGAAAGCAGGGTAGCAAGGGAATTTGAAACCACACTTCATGAGGGAGGGGTGAAGGGATGAGAGGTGTCTAGCAGGAAGAAACAACGTGGTAGGGCAGGTAGATGCCTTCAAGCCCACGGGGGCCTGACCTATGGAAGAATTCCAGTTCTTCTGAGCAAAGCAAAGAGGCAGAGGCTGTGGTTGGAACTCAAGGCAATTGGAAGTTCTGGGAAGGGGAATTTCAACTCAGTATGGGGAGAAGCAGGCTGTGGGCGCTCAGAGTCCAGAGCCCAGATCTGGTATCATCTCCCCTGGTTCGAGTCCTGGCTCCATCACTTAAAAGCTGAGTGATCTTAGGAACTTATTTAGCCTCTCTGAGCCTGAGTTTTCTCATCTATAAAACAGGGGTAATAACCATACCTACCTGTTAGGTTTAAATGATCGCACAGGACCTGCTTGAGCTTCAGGCCCCATTAAACCTGGATCCTCTTCTAAAACTGTGCATCATGGCAACGGGGGTCATTGGTCTCATTTTAATAGGAGCCCCAGGGAAGGACCTCTTTTCTCAGAGAGTGAGGCCCACAATGGCTCCTACTAATGAGGTGGTCTTCCTTGTAACCTTTCCCCAGCTTCCTAGAAAACAGCCGGCTGGTTGGTCGATACAAGCGAAAATTGACGTGTACATGTGGCTGGGCTCCACCAGACACTCTAGTGCCATTTTGAACAACTTACCAGCAGGCTATGAAGCAGAAACGTCCTCCAAAGGGGCTGGCACCAGTAAACCCCCAGCTAACCTGCTCTACCAAGGTATGGTACCCACTGGGCCAAGAGGGTCATAAGATGTCTCTGGTGGGCTTCTGAGGGGTGGCATTCATGAGCTGTTTGCATACTATTTTAGGATCAACTTATTTGCCGCTTTTTTTTTTTTTTTTTTTTTTGCGGTACGCGGGCCTCTCACTGTTGTGGCCTCTCCCGTTGCGGAGCACAGGCTCCGGACGCGCAGGCTCAGTGGCCATGGCTCACGGGCCCAGCTGCTCTGCGGCATGTGGGATCTTCCCAGACCGGGGCACGAACCCGTGTCCCCTGCATCGGCAGGCAGACTCTCAACCACTGCGCCACCAGGGAAGCCCTATTTGCCTCTTTTAATACAGTTTCTAAATTTTCTTTCTGACCTTCCAATGTCCCATCTAAAGAATAAAGTGAAGTTATTAAACATATCTGGAATAAATATTTATATTTTTCTGTTAATGGAGAGAATGCAATATGAGTTTCTTTGTTAGCAGACTATATAGATTGAGTTTGCATTTAAAGCAAAAGATGTCTTTTTCGGGGCTTCCCTGGTGGTGCAGTGGTTAAGAATCCGTCTGCCAATGTAGTGGACACGGGTTCTATCCCTGGTCCGGGAAGATCCCACATGCCGCAGAGCAACTAAGCCTGTGCGCCACAACTACTGAGCCTGTGCTCCAGAGCCCATGAGCCACAACTACTTAGCCCACGTACCACAATTACTGAAGCCCGCGCGCCTAGATCCTGTGCTCTGCAACAAGAGAAGCCACCACGATGAGAAGCCCACGCACCGCAACAAAGAGTAGCCCCCGCTCGCCACAACTAGAGAAAGCCCGCGCACAGCAACGAAGACCCAATGCAGCCAAAAATAAATACAATTTTAAAAATAATAAAGCAAAAGATGTCTTTTTTTTTTTTTTCTTTTTGCGGTATGCGGGCCTCTCACTGTTGTGGCCTCTCCCGCCGCGGAGCACAGGCTCCGGACGCGCAGGCCCAGCGGCCATGGCTCACGGGCCCAGCCGCTCCGCGGCATATGGGATCCTCCCAGACCGGGGCACGAACCCGTATCCCCTGCATCGGCAGGCGGACTCTCAACCACTGTGCCACCAGGGAGGCCCGCAAAAGATGTCTTTTAAAGAGACATCAGTAAGTTCTTGTGCTCATAGGACCTGTGGAATTAAAGCAGATTTCCTTTTACATGGCATTGGGGTTTGGACCCATAAACAGCAGCCATCTACAGTTCCCATTAATGACTCAGTAGAAACTGGTATCATTGGGGTCACTCATGTTTCTCTAGCTTGGTTCTTAGGTTGGCTACTTTTAGCAGTTCAGCATGGTTTATGTAATCCTCTCTTCTATGTAGGTACTTTCTATGAGTGCCATCATATTTACATTTCCATATAATTTTGAACTTTATTCTAAGCATTAATGCCTTACAGTTGCATTTTGCTTTTTGTTTCCAAATTGCTTCAATTTGCACAATCCTTGCTGCTGAATTCAGATAGGGTAGAGCACAGTTTTACCTTCCCTTCCACTGAAGTTGAGTTTTGAATTGAGCCAGTGTCTGAAACACTGGAGGACTGTCTACAAATCCAGGTTCCCCGCGTTGCACAAGGCTCCTCTGATGTTGACTGAAATTGACTGCCAGTGGAACCTAAATGGCTCAATAGTTAGAGAAGACAGAGTTCTAGAGAGATTTATCCAGTGGTTCAGCTCGTGGTTTCCATGCCCAATATCAATGCGTAAGAGCAAGGAAAGCTCAGCTCTGTCTTTTTGAAAAATGCACAACCCCTGCCATATACACTTTACACATAGGATTTGATTTATTTCTCACACCAACCTTGGGTGGTTTCTTCATTCTACAGGTGGAGAAAGGATGTATTGGAAATGTTTAGAAATTGCCCAAGATCACACAGCTAGTAAATGATGGACCAAACTGTCTCCAAACCCTTCTTTATTTCCACTGCTTTCCATCCTGTCTTTAGAGTTTTCATCTCTGGGTGAAAACACCCACATCAAGTTACCTTTTTATTTCTATAGACACTATCTCTAGAGACCCAAGGTACCTGGACATATTTGCTGTCCCAGCTACTAACGATTCAGAGGAGAGAAAAGGCTTTTTCCAAAGCTTTCTGATCCTCTGCAGCATGTTCTTTTCATGGAATGACCTAATAAACTTTCTCGGCTGTGCCCTGACATTAATGGCTTTGGCTGCCTTCCACACCTCCTGGAGAATTTCCTTTCTTCATTCATTTTATGCTTCAGAACATATCCATTCAACCAATAATTAGTTTGCACCTGCATATGGAAGGTACGGTGGGAAAACTAGTGGGGAATGAGGAGTGGAGGGAGAGGTGATCCTGGCCCTCCAATGGGGGCAATCAGACATGTCTCTAATAACCACATGTGGAAAGTGAGCCGCAGCACAGAGATGGGCCAAAGTATGAGAGCAAAGAAGAAGCTGACTTTACTAGTCTAAGGAACAGAGCTGGTAAGACTCAAGGTTTCAGAAAAACAAAAACCTAGACTAGGTCAATGGCGACCCCTGGAGGTGTGCAGTGTCCTGCCTATGTGGTTGTATTGGGAGCTCTGCTAAAACTCTGGGGTGACCCACTCACTTCAGGGACAGCTTGTGGATGATCTCAGGGAATGAGCTGTTCTCAAGTTCACTCCCAGCTGAGAAATTTGCCCATTTATGTAGCGTGTTAAGGAATGCTTAGAGGGCGTGGGCTCTCTCTTGACCTACCCTGGTCAGGAAATTCCTCAACCCTCTGCTGAGTGTGCCTTTGTTAACTGTCACCCTTTTAAGGAGCTCTCTTGGGTAAGAGGGTAAAAGGGAAAAACACTTTTAACAGTTTTTGTTAAGGTATTTATCTCCCTTTATTCTACATGATATGTTTATATCACTATTTCTTGATTTTACATTTAACACATAGCTACTCATTGTGAAAGATGAGGATTTACCTCTGTAACTTATCCAAGTTTTTATCTCCTTGTTCCAATTTTAAATAGATAGTTCTGTTGCTTAGTGTTTTTATTGATTCAATGCGATCTCAATTGAAATCCCAGCAAGTTGTTTTCTGGATATCAACAAACTGATTCTAAAGTTCATGTGGAGAGGCAGAAACCCGGAAGAGTCAACACAATATTAAGAAGAACAAAGTTGGAAGACTGACACTACCCGACATCATGACTTACTATAAAGCTACAGTCATCAAGACAGTGCAGTATTAGCAAAAGGATAGACAAATACGTCAGTGGAACACAATAGAGAGCCCAGAAATAAACCTACATAAATATTTTCAGTTGATCTTTGACAAACAAGCGAAGGCAATACAATGGAGCAAGCATAGTCTTTTCAACAAATGATGCTGGAACAACTGGACATCCACATGCAAAAATATAAATCTAGACATCGAACTTACGGCATTTGCAAAAGTTAACTCAAAATGGATCATAAACCTAAATACAAAACTATAAGACTCCTAGAAGATAATATAGGAGAAAACCAAGATGATTTTAAGTATGGCAATGATTTTTTAGATACAACACCAAAGGCATGATCCATGAATGAAATAATTTTTTTTAAAAGAGGGTAAAAGGGAACAAATGAATATAAAAAGCAAGAGGGGCCAGGCAAGGGCCAAGGATCATGAAACAAGGAATATGATTAACTCAACTCTTCCTTGGGGTTCCCCCACTGAACCCTGGTCTGCCCCACCTGCAGCCCTCTCTCTGCCTCCCATCCCGTCAACCAGGTGTGCTCACTCCTGCCTTTAACCTCCCATGCCCTCTGCCTGTATCTCCTGCAGGACACTTAGCTCTGGCTCCTGTCACTGGGATTGGGGCACTTGCTTATCTTCTGCCCCGTCCCTGGAGCTCCCCAAGGTCAGGGGCTGTCTTAGCTGCTTCAGAATCCTCAGAGGCGAGAACTGTGCCTGGTATACTGTAGGTGCTCAAAATGACATTGGCTGCCTGAATGGCAGAATGGATGGATGGATGACTCAAGACTTTACTGAGTTTATGGAAGCAAAAATGAAGAAATGTCCCCCTTTCTTATACACACACACCATTGGAAAGAGCAGGTTTTACTAAGAGGTGAAATGTGGTATTTTAAAAATTTTATTGAAGTATCATTGACTTACAATATGATATCATTTTCAGGTGTACAGCACAGTGATTCAGCATTTTTGCAGATTATACTCCATTATAAGTTATTACAAAATAATGGCTATAATTCCTTGTGCTGTACAGTATATCCTGTTGCTTATCTATTTCATACATAGTAGTCTGTATCCGTTCATCACATACCCCTAATTTATCCCTCCCCCCATCCCTCTCCCCTTGGTAACCACAAGTTTGTTTTCTATGTCTGTGAGTCTGTTGCTGTTTTGCATATAGATTTAAA
Organism: Mesoplodon mirus; assembly: GCF_964341445.2. Taxonomy (NCBI): domain Eukaryota; kingdom Metazoa; phylum Chordata; class Mammalia; order Artiodactyla; family Ziphiidae; genus Mesoplodon; species Mesoplodon mirus. Next base: position 15,193,917 of record NC_138992.1, on the reverse strand, counting down.
AAATGTGGTATTTTAGGAAGAGATTTGGATTTTGGAATCTGACGGAAATGAAATCCAGGCTCTGGAATTAGTTAGCGCTGAAAACTTGGAAATGTATTTTAGCCTTTTTATGAACCATTTCCCTCATCTGTAAAATGAAGATAATGATATATATTTCACGGGGTTGTTTTGTTATGAAGATTAAATCCCACAATGTGGTGAATGCACCAAGGAGAATGCCTGGCTCCAAAGTACCCATGAACTCTTCCCCCATCTTCCCTGTGTCCATTTTGGTCTAAGAGACCTTCAGTGCCCGTGGTCTCCTTTGTCTGTCTCCGGAAACACCCACAGGTGAGCATCACACACAGACACCCACTCGCACTCACTGTTCCTCAGAAGCCCGCTAATGCCACCCCTTCCCGTTATTTGTCCACAGACCGGCATGTCTTCCAGCTGAGAGCTCACATGTACCAAGCCCGGGGCCTCATTGCAGCCGATAGCACCGGACTTTCAGACCCTTTTGCCAAGGTCACGTTCCTTTCCCACTGCCAGACCACGAAGGTAACCAGGGGAGCCCACTTGCTTTCTTCCCGCAGCCCACAGCTGAGCCACAGCAGAACCCCAGGAAAGAAAAAAACAGGGGCACATTGCAAATACTTGTGTCTCTGGGTGTGTAGGTGTTTCAGTGTTTCAGACTCCAAAGCATGGGCACAAGGCAGGCCAGACATTGCGAAGGTCTACCGATCCAATGCGATCTGTTGTCGTGAAGCCAAGAGGGCAAGTAACAGAGCTGAAGGAAGGGAGGGAGGAAAAGAGGGGTGAGGAAGAACGGGATCTGGCACCCAGAGCACCTGCTGGAGAGATGGGCACAATGCCAAGCTCAGTGGGATGAACAAACAGCTCAGACAACTTGCATGAGGCTTCTGGTGCAGTCTTTGCTGAGGGGTCTTGGTGGGGAGGAAAGCTTTCCTGCTCTGCAGTCAGGAAGCCCTAGACTCTGTACTTCTAGCTGGGGAACTTTGCACACTTTTTTTTTTTTTTTTTTACATTTTTATTGGAGTATAATTGCTTTACAATGGTGTGTTAGTTTCTGCTTTATAACAAAGTGAATCAGTTATACATATACATATGTTCCCATATCTCTTCCCTCTTGCGTCTCCCTCCCTCCCACCCTCCCTATCCCACCCCTCCAGGCGGTCACAGAGCACCGAGCTGATCCCCCTGTGCTATGCGGCTGCTTCCCACTAGCTATCTACCTTACGTTTGGTAGTGTATATATGTCCATGCCACTCTCTCGCTTCATCCCAGCTTACCCTTCCCCCTCCCCATATCCTCAAGTCCATTCTCTAGTAGGTCTGCGTCTTTATTCCTGTCTTACTCCTAGGTTCCTCATGACATTTTTTCCCTTAAATTCCATATATATGTGTTAGCATACGGTATTTGTCTTTCTCTTTCTGACTTACTTCACTCTGTATGACAGACTCTAACACTTTTAACACCTGTGTGATTCAGTGTCTCTCTCTGGAAAATACTACTTCCAGACAGACGCTGTGAGGATTAAAGGAGATGGATCTATACCTGTTTCCTTGGCTTCTCCCTTTCCTGTACACTGAGTGCGGATATGTGAAAAGGGGCCCTAATGAGCGCACATCCAATAGGCTGCTTTTCTCATTAGATCGTATTCTCTAAGGATTTACTTTATTCTCTGAGGATTCACTGTTCTCAGGGAGGGAAGCTCCGTAAAGGATTTGCCCACCTCTGGGAGTTAGGACAGAGTTAAGACACAAAGAGGGCTTCCCTGGTGGCGCAGTGGTTGAGAGTCTGCCTGCCGATGCAGGGGATACGGGTTTGTGCCCCGGTCCGGGAAGATCCCACATGCTGCGGAGCGGCTGGGCCCGTGAGCCATGGCCGCTGAGCCTGCGCGTCCGGAGCCTGTGCTCCGCAACGGGAGAGGCCACAACAGTACGACGCCCGCGTACCGCAAAAAAAAAAAAGAAAGAAAGAAAGAAAAAAAAGACACAAAGAGACCTGACCTCACGTTCTACCTCATCTACTCTCTAGCTGCCTTTACTCACTAAACCTCAGTTCGTCTTCTTAAAATAGGGCTGTTGAGAAGAAGCAAAAAATTGTGTATAAAGAGATTGATGAGTAGTGGCCATTACATTGGCCCATGTTAAGAGGGCTGACATTTCTCCCCAAAGTGAGCCCGTGACCTGGGAGATGGTGTTTTGATTGATGACACTCAGGTTGAGAGCATAACGTGAGCTAGCATCTTGTCAATTTCACCAGCTCACGTGGAGCGCTTGCTCTGTGCCAGGTCCCATGCTGGGCTCGGGGGACCCGGGGGACCAGACTCTGCTCTTTTTTTTTTTTTTTAATAGAACTTTACCCTCCTCTTTTTTTTTTTTAATAGAACTTTACTGGAGTATAATTGCTTCACAATACCATGTTAGTTTCTGTTGCACAACAAAGTGAATCAGCCATATGCATACACATGTCCCCATATCTCCTCCCTCTTGAGCCTCCCTCCCACCCTCCCTATCCCACCCCTCTAGGTCATCGCAAAACACCAAGCTGATCTCGCTGTGCTATGCTGCTGCTTCCCACCAGCCAACTATTTTACATTCGGTAGTGTATACATGTCGATGCTACGCTCACTTCGCCCCAGCTTCGCTCCCCCACCCCATGTCATCAAGTCCATTCTCTATGTCTTCCTCTTTATTCCTGCCCTGCCACTAGGTTCATCAGTACCATTTTTTTTTTAGATTCCATATAAATGCGTTAGCATATGGTATTTGTTTTTCTCTTTCTGACTTAACTTCACTCTGTATGACAGACTCTAGATCCATCCACTTCACTACAAATAACTCAATTTCGTTTCTTTTTATGGCTGAGTAATATTCCATTGTATAAATGTGCCACATCTTCTTTATCCATTCATCTGTCAGTGGACATTTAGGTTGGTTCCATGTCCTGGTTATTGTAAATAGAGCTGCAGTGAACATTGTGGTGCATGTCTCTTTATGGTTTTCTCGGGGTATATGCCCAGTAGTGGGATTGCTGGGTCATATGTTCTATTTTCAGTTCTATTTTCAGTTTTTTAAGGAACCTCCATACTGTTCTCCATAGTGGCTGTATCAATTTACATTCCCACCAACAGTGCAGGAGGGTTCCATTTTCACCACATCCTTTCCAGCATTTATTGTTTCTAGCTTTTTTGATAATAGCCATTCTGACTGGTGTGAGGTGATACCTCACTGTAGTTTTGATTTGCATTTCTCTGATAATTAGTGATGTTGAGCAGCTTTTCATGTGCCTCTTGGCCATATGTATGTCTTCCTTGGTGAAATGTCTATTTAGGTCTTCTGCCCATTTCTTAACTGGACTGTTTGGTTTTTTGATATTGAGCTCCATGAGTTGTTTGTATATTTTGGAGATTAATCCTTTGTCTGTTTCATTTGAAAATATTTTCTCCATCCTGAGGGTTGTCTTTTTGTCTTATTTATGGTTTCCTTTGCTGTTCAAAAGCTTTTAAGTTTAATTAAGTCCCATTTGTTTATTTTTGTTTTTATTTCTGTTACTCTAGGAGGTGGGTCAAAAAAGATCTTGCTGTGGTTTATGTCAAAGAGTGTTTTTCCTATGTTTTCCTCTAAAAGTTTTATAGTGTCTGGTCTTACATTTAAGTCTTTAATCCATTTGGAGTTTATTTTTGTGTATGGTATAGAGAGTGTTCTAATTTCATTCTTTTATGTGTAGCTGTCCAGTTTTTCCAGCATCACTTATTGAAGAGGCTGTCTTTTCTGCATTGTATGTTCTTGCCTCCTTTGTCATAAATTAGGTGCCCATATGTGTGTGGGTTTATCTCTGGGCGTTCTATCCTGTACCATTGATCTATATTCTTATTTTTGTGCCAATACCATACCGTCTTGATTACTGTAGCTTTGAGGTATAGTTTGAAGTTGGGGAGCCTGATTCCTCCAACTCTGTTTCTCTTTCTCAAGATTGCTTTGGCTATTTGTGTTCTTTTGTGCTTCCATATGAATTGTAAGATTTTTTGTTCTAATTCTGTGAAGAATTCCATTGGTAGTTTGATAGGGATAGCAATGAATCTGTAGATTGCTTTGGGTAGTATAGTCATTTTTACAATATTGATTCTTCCAACCCAAGAACATGGTATATTTCTCCATCTGTTTATGTCATCTTTGATTTCTTTCATCAGTGTTTTATAGTTTTCTGAGTACAAGTCTTTTGCCTCCTTAGGCAGGTTTATTCCTAGGTATTTTATTCTTTTTGTTACAGTGGGAAATGGGACTGTTTCCTTAATTTCTCTTTCTGATTTTTCATTGTTGGTGTATAAGAATGCCAGAGATTTCTGTGCATTAATTTTGTGTCCTGCAACCTTACAAAATTCATTGACTAGTTCTAGTAGTTTTCTAGAAACTTTAGGATGGCATCTTTAGGATTTCCTATGTAGAGTATCATGTCATTGGCAAATAGTGACAAGTTTACTTCTTCTTTTTCAATTTGTATTCCTTTTATTTCTTTTTCTTCTCTGATTGCTGTGAATAGGACTTCCAAAACTATGTTGAATAAGAGTGGTGAGAGTGGACATCCTTGTCTTGTTCCTGATCCTAGTGGAAATGCTTTCAGTTTTTCAACATTGAGTATGATGCTTGCTGTGGGTTTGTCATATATGGCCTTTATTATGTTGAGATAGGTTCCCTCTATGCCCATTTTCTGGAGAGTTTTTATTATAAATCGGTGTTGAATTTTGTCAAAAGCTTTTTCTGCATCTATTGAGATGATCATATTGTTTTTATTCCTTAATTTGTTAATGTGGTGTATCACATTGATTGATTTGTGTATATTGGAGAATCCTTGCATCCCTGGGATAAGTCCCAGTTAATCATGGTGTATGATCCTTTTAATGTGCTGCTGGATTCTGTTTGCTAGTATTTTGTTCAGGATTTTTGCATCTATGTTCATCAGTGATATTGGTCTATAATTTCTTTTTTTGTAATATCTTTTTCTGGTTTTGGTATCAGGATGATGGTGGCTTCATAGAACAAATTTGGGAATGTTTCTCCCTCTGCAATTTTTTGGAAGAGTTTGAGAAGGATGGGTGTTAGCTCTTCTCTAAATGTTTGATAGAATTCACCTGTGAAGCCATCTGGTCCTGGACTTTTGTTTGTTGGAAGATTTTTAATTATGGTTTCAATTTCATTGCTTGGATAGGTCTGTTTATATTTTCTAATTCTTCCTGGTTCAGTCTTGCAAAATTGTACATTTCCAAGAACTTGTCCATTTCTTCATGGTTGTCCATTTTATTGGCATATAGTTGTTTGTAGTAGTCTCTTATAATCCTTTGTATTTCTGCAGTATCAGTTGTGATTACTCCTTTTTCATTTCTAATTTTATTGATTTGAGTCCTCTCCCTCTTTTTCTTGATGAGTCTGGCTAAGGGTTTATCAATTTTGTTTATCTTCTCAAAGAACCACCTTTTAATTTTATTGATCTTTGTTATTATCTTCTTCATTTCTATTTCATTTATTTCTGCTCTGATATTTATGATTTCTTTCCTTCTACTGACTGGGTTTTCTTTGTTCTTCTTTCTCTAGCTGTTTTAAGTGTAGGTTTAGATTGTTTATTTGAGATTTTTCTTGTTGCTTGAGGTGAGATTGTATTGCTATAAACTTCCCTCTTAGAACTGCTTTTGCTGCGTCCCATAGGTTTTGGGTTGTTGTGTTTTCATTTTCATTTGTTTCTATGTATTTTTTTATTTCTTCTTTGATTTCTTCAGTGATCTCTTGGTTATTTAGTAGCACACTGTTTAGTCCATGTATTTGTGTTTTTTACAATTTTTTTCCTGTAGTTGCTCTCCAATCTCATAGCGTTGTGGTCAGAGAAGATGCTTGATATGATTTCAATTTTCTTAAATTTTCCAAGGCTTGATTGTGACCCAAGATGTGATCTATCCTGGAGAATGTTCCATGTGCACTTGAGAAGAAAGTGTATTCTGCCACTTTTGGGTGGAATGTTCTATAAATATCAATTAGATCCATCTGGTCTATTGTGTCATTTAAAGCTTGTGTTTCCTTATTAATTTTCTGTTTGGATGATCTGTCCATTGGTGTAAGTGGGGTGTTAAATTCCCCTACTATTATTGTGTTACTGTCAATTTCTCCTTTCATGGTTGTTAGCATTTGCCTTATGTATTGAGGTGCCCCTGTGTTGGGTGCATAAACATTTATAATTGTTATATCTTCTTCTTGGATTGATCCTTTGATCATGTAGTGTCCCTCCTTATCTCTTGTAACAGTCTTTATTTTAAAGTCTGTTTTATCTGATATGAGTATTACTACTCCAACTTTCTTTTGTTTTCCATTTGCATGGAATATCTTTTTCCATCCCTTCACTTTCAGTATATATGTATCCCTAGGTCTGAAGTGGGTCTCTTGTAGATAGCATATATATGGGTCTTGTTTTTGTATCCATTCAGCCAGTCTGTGTCTTTTGGTTGGGACATTTAATCCATTTACATTCAAGGTTATTATCAATATGTATGTTCCTATTACCATTTTCTTAATTGTTATGGGTTTGTTTTTGTAGGTCCTTTTCTTCTCTTGTGTATCCCACTTAGAGAAGTTTCTTTAGCATTTGTTGTAAAGCTGGTTTGGTGGTGCTGAATTCTCTTAGCTTTTGTTTGTCTGAAAAGCTTTTGACTTCTCCATTGAATCTGAATGAGATCCTTGCTGGGTAGAGTCATCTTGGTTGGAGGTCTTTCTCTTTCATTACTTTAAGTATATCCTACCACTCCTTTCTGGCCCGCAGAGTTTCCACTGAAAAATCAGCTGATAACCTTATGGGGATTCCTTTGTATGTTATTTTTTTTTTCCCTTGCTGCTTTTTATATTTTTTCTTTGAATTTAATTTTTGTTAGTTTGATTAATATGTGTCTTGGTGTGTTTATCCTGTATGGGACTCTCTGTGCTTCCTGGACTTGGGTGAATATTTCCTTTCCCATGTTAGGGAAGTTTTCCACTATAATCCCTTCAAATATTTTTCTCAGACCCTTTCTTTTTCTCTTCTTCTCTGGGACCCCTATAATTCAAATGTTGGTGTGTTTAGTGTTGTCCCAGAGGTCTCTGAGATTGTCTTCAATTCTTTTTATTGTTTTTTCTTTATTCTGCTCTTTGGCAGTTATTTCCACCATTTTGTCTTCCAGCTCACTTATTCTTTCTTCTTCCTCCATTATTCTGTTATTGATTCCTTCTAGCGTACTTTTCATTTCAGTTATTGTGTTTTTCATCTCTGTTTGTTCTTTAGTTCTTCTAGATCTTTGTTAAACATTTCTTGTATTTTCTCAATCCATGATTCCATTCTATTTCTGACATTCTGGATCATCTTTACTATCATTACTCTGAATTCTTTTTCAGGTAGATTGCCTATTTCTTTTTCATTTATTTGGTCTTAATAAAAACCTTTATTAGGTTTTTACCTTGCTCCTTCATCTGTGACATATTTTTTTGCCATCTCATTTTTTTTTTTTTTTATGAGTTGGATTGTGTTCCTGTTTTACTGGTTGTTTGGCCTGAGGCTTCCAACACTGGAATTTGTAGGCTATTGGGTAGGGCTGGGGCTTTTTGCTGAGATGAGGAACTCAGTGAGACCTTACTTCAATGAATATTCCCTGGGGTCTGAGGTTCTCTGTGAGTCCAGTGGTTTGGACTCGGAGATCCCACCACAGGAGATTCCGCCTGACCCTGGGCTCACAAATCAAGATCCTGCAAGCCACGTGGAGTGGCAAAAAAAAAAAGAAAGAGAGAGAGAGAGATTGGTTCAAGATGGTGGAGTAGAAGGATGTGCGCTCACTCCCTCTTGCGAGAGCACTGGAATCACAACTAACTGCTGAACAATCATTGAAAGGAAGACACTGGAAATCACCAAAAAAGATATCCCACAACCAAAGACAAAGGAGAAGCCACAATGAGATGGTAGGAGGGGCACAACCACAATAAAATCAAATCCCATAACTGCTCAGTGGGTGATTCACAAACTAGAGAACACTTATACCACAGAAGTCCACCCACTGGAGTGAAGGTTCTGAGCCCCACATCAGGCTTCCCAACCTGGGGGTCTGGCAACAGGAGGAGGAATTCCTAGAGAATCAGACTTTGAAGGCTAGTGGGATTTGATTATGACTTTGACAGGACTGGGAGAAACAGAGACTACACTCTTGGAGGGCATACACAAAGTAGTGTGTGCATCAGGACCCAGGGGAAGGAGCAGTGACCCTATAAGAGACTGAACCAGACCTACCTGCTAGTGTTGGAGGGTCTCCTGCAGAGGCGGGGGGTGGCTGTGTCTCACCATGAGGACAAGGACACTGGCAGCAGAAGTTCTGGGAAGTACTCCCTGGCGTGAGCCCTCCCAGAGTCCGCCATTAGCCCCACCAAAGAGCTGGGTAGGCTCCAGTGCTTGATCCCCTCAGGCCAAACAATCAGCAGGGAGGGAACCCAGCCCCACCCATCCGCAGACAAGCAGATTAAAGTTTTACTGAGCTCCGTGCACCAGAGCAACACCCAGCTCTATCCACCACCAGTCCCTCCCATCAAGAAACTTACACAAGCCTCTTAGATAGCCTCATCCACCAGAGGGCAGACAGCAGAAGCAAGAAAAACTACAATCCTGCAGCCTGTGGAACAAAAACCACATTCACAGAAAGATAGACAAGATGAAAAGGCAGAGGGCTATGTACCAGTTGAAGGAACAAGATAAAACCCCAGAAAAACAACTAAATGAAGTGGAGATAGGCAACCTTCCAGAAACAGAATTCAGAATAATGACAGTGAATGTGATCCAGGACCTCAGAAAGAGAATGGAGGCAAAGATAGAGAAGATGCAAGAAATGTTTAACAAAAATCTAGAAGAATTAAAGAACAAACAAATAGAGATGAACAATACAATAACTGAAATGAAAACTACACTAGAAGGAATCAATAGCAGAATAACTGAGGCAGAAGAATGAGTAAGTGACCTGGAAGACAGAATGGTGGAATTCACTGCCGTGGAACAGAATAAAGAAAAAAGAATGAAAATAAATGAAGACAGCCTAAGAGACCTCTGGGACAACATTAAATGCAACAACATTTGCATTATAGGAGTCCCAGAAGAAGAGAGAGAGAAAGGACCTGAGAAAATATTTGAAGAGATTATAGTCAAAAACTTCCCTAACATGGGAAAGGAAATAGCCACCCAAGTCCAGGGAGTGCAGAGAGTCCCAGGCAGGATAAACCCAAGGAGAAACATGCCAAGACACATAGTAATCAAACTGGCAAAAATTAAAGACAAAGAAAAATTATTGAAAGCAATAAGGGAAAAAATGACAAATAACATACAAGGGAACTCCCATAAGGTTAACAGCTGATTTCTCAGCAGAAACTCTACAAGCCACAAGGGAGTGGCATGACACATTTAAAGTGATGAAAGGGAAGAACCTACAACCAAGATGACTCTACCCAGCAAGGATCTCATTCAGATTCAATGGAGAAATCAAAAGCTTTACAGACAAGCAAAAGCTAAGAGAGTTCAGCACCACCAAACCAGCTCTACAACAGATGCCAAAGTAACTTCTCTAAGTAGGAAACACAAGAGAAGTAAAGGACCTCCAAAAACAAACCCATAACAATTAAGAAAATGGTAATAGGAATATACATATTGATAAGTACCTTAAACGTGAATGGATTAAATGCTCCAACCAAAAGACACAGACTGGCTGAATGGATACAAAAACAAGACCCATATATATGCTATCTACAAGAGACCCACTTCAGACCTAGGGACACATACAGATTGAAAGTGAGAGGATGGAAAAAAGATATTCCATGCAAATGGAAATCAAAAAAAAGCTGGAGTAGCAATACTCATATCAGATAAAATAGACTTAAAAAAACAGAATGTTACAAGAGACAAGGAAGGACACTACATAATGATCAAGGGATCAATCCAAGAAGATATAACAACTATATATGCACCCAACACAGGAGCACCTCAATACATAAGGCAACTGCTAACAGCTATAAAGGAGGAAATTGACAGTAACACAGTAATAGTGGGGACTTTAACACCTCACTTACACCAATGGACAGATCATCCAGACAGAAAATTAATAAGGAAACACAAGCTTTAAATGACACAATAGACCAGATAGATTTAATTGATATTTATAAGATATTCCATCCCCAAACAGCAGATTACACTTTCTTCTCAAGTGTACATGGAACATTCTCTAGGATAGATCACATCTTGGGTCACAAATCAAGCCTCAGTAAATTTAAGAAAATAGAAATCATATCAAATATCTTTTCTGACCACAATGCTAGGAGATTAGAAATCAATTACAGGGAAAAAAAAACCCAAAGACATGGAGGCTAAAAAATACATTACTAAATAACCAAGAGATCAATGAAGAAATCAAAGAGGAAATCAAAAAATACCTAGAGACAAATGACAATGAAAACCTGACAATCCAAAACCTATGGGATGCAGCAAAAGTAGTTCTAAGAGGGAAGTTTATAGCAATACAATCCTACCTCAAGAAACAATAAACATCTCAAATAAACAATCTAACCTTACACCTTAAAGAACTAGAGAAAGAAGAACAAACAAAACCCAAAGTTAGTCGAAGGAAAGAAATCATAAAGATCAGAGCAGAAATAAATGAAATAGAAACAAAGAAAACAATAGCAAAGATCAATAAAATTAAAAGCTGGTTCTTTGAGAAGATTAACAAAATTGATAAACTTTAACCAGACTATCAAGAAAAAGAGGGAGAGGACTCAAATCAATAAAATTAGAAATGAAAAAGGAGAAGTTACAACAGACACTGCAGAAATACAAAGGATTATAAGAGACTACTACAAGCAACTCTATGCCAATAAAATGGACAACTTGGAAGAAATGGACAAATTCTTAGAAAGGTATAATCTTCCAAGACTCAACCAGGAAGAAACAGAAAATATGAACAGACCAATCACAAGTAATGAAGTTGAAACTGTGATTTAAAAATCTTCCAACAAACAAAAGTCCAGGACCAGATGGCTTCACAGGTGAATTCTATCAAACATGTAGAGAAGCGCTAACACCCATCCTTCTCAAACTCTTCCAAAAATTGCAGAGGAAGGAACACTCCCAAACTCATTCTATGAGGCCACCATCACCCTGATACCAAAACCAGACAAAGATACTACAATAAAAGAAAATTATAGACCAATATCACTGATGAATATAGATGCAAAATCCTCAACCAAACACTAGCAATCAGAATCCAACACATTAAAAGGATCATACACCATGATCAAGTGGGACTTATCCCAGGGATGCAAGGATTCTCCAATATACACAAATCAATCAATGTGATACACCACATTAACAAATTAAGGAATAAAAACAATATGATCATCTCAATAGATGCAGAAAAAGCTCTCGACAAAATTCAACACCAATTTATGATAAAAACTCTCCAGAAAGTGCGCAAAGAGGGAACCTACCTCAACATAATAAAGGCCATATACGACAAACCCACAGCCAACATCATTCTCAATGGTGAAAAACTGAAAGCATTTCCACTAGGATCAGGAACAAGACAAGGATGTCCACTCTCACCACTCTTATTCAACATAGTTTTGGAAGTCCTGTTCACAGCAATCAGAGAAGAAAAAGAAATAAAAGCAATTCAAATTGGAAAAGAAGAAGTAAAACTGTCACTGTTTGCAGATGACATAATACTATACATAGAGAATCCTAAAGATGCCACCAGAAAACTACTAGAGCTAATCAATGAATTTAGTAAAGTTGCAGGATACAAAATTAATGCACAGAAATTTCTTGCATTCCTATACACTAATGATGAAAAATCTGAAAGAGAAATTAAGGAAACACTCCTATTTACCCTTGCAACAAAAAGAATAAAATACCTAGGAATAAACCTACCTAGGGAGACAAAAGACCTGTATGCAGAAAACTATAAGACACTGATGAAAGAAATTAAAGATGATACCAACAGATGGAGAGATATACCACGTTCTTGGATTGGAAGAATCAATATTATGAAAATGACAATACTACCCAAAGCAATCTACAGATTCAATGCAATCCCTATCAAATTACCAATGGCATTTTTTACAGAACTAGAACAAAAAAATCTTAAAATTTGTATGGAGACACAAAAGACCCCAAATAGCCAAAGCAGTCTTGAGGGAAAAAATACAGCTGGAGGAATCAGACTCCCTGACTTCAGACTATACTATAAAGCTACAGTAATCAAGACAATATGGTACTGGCACAAAAACAGAAATATAGATCAATGGAACAGGATAAAAAGCCCAGTGGTAAACCCATGCACCTATGGTCAATAATCTATGACAAAGGAGGCAAGGATATACAATGGAGAAAAGACAGCCTCTTCAATAAGTGGTGCTGGGAAAACTGGACAGCTACGTGTAAAAGAATGAAATTAGAACTCTCCCTAACACCATACACAAAAAGAAACTCAAAATAGCCAGGTCATGGAAGCAACCTAAATGCCCATCGACAGATGAATGGATGAAGGAGGTGTGGTACATATATACAACGGAATATTACTCAGCCATAAAAAGGAACAAAGGGCTTCCCTGGTAGCGCAATGGTTGAGAGTCCGCCTGCCGATGCAGGGGACACGGGTTCGTGCCCCGGTCCGGGAAGGTCCCACATGCCGCGGAGAGGCTGGGCCCGTGAGCCATGGCCGCTGAGCCTGTGCGTCTGGAGCCTGTGCTCTGCAACGGGAGAGGCCACAACAGTGAGAGGCCCGCGTACCGCAAAAAAAGAAAAAAAAAAAGAGTATAGACTCTAGAGCCGTGGTGCCTGGGTTCAGGTCTGAGCCCTTCCACTTATTGGCTGTGTGACCGCAAAATCCTCTTTGTCCTCAATTTCTTCATCTGTAAAATAAGGATGGTGATATTGTATGTACCTCCCAGAGGATGAGACACCCAGTACAGTGCCTTGTTTATAACAGCTCCTGTGTGACTGTGTTATTATAGCCATTGAGGCTTCCCACCAAAAACCAAGGGGATTCTCAAAAGTGGAATCCCTGGGACTTCCCTGGCGCTCCAGTGGTTAAGACCTCGAGCTTCCAGTTCAGGGGGCACAGGTTTGAGCCCTGGTCGTGGAACGAAGATTCTGCATGCCACACAGTGTGGTTAAAAAGAAAGGGGTGGTGGGGGGCGGGTGGAATCCCTGGAGGCCTCCTCTGCCTGCGCAGCTGTGGATTTCCAAGCCCTCAGAGGTGATCTCAGGGCTCTGGGTGGGGTAGGGGGTTTGAGTGAGCTCCCTTGGCTGCTATGTAGTTCTCCTTCTATTTTGCATCTCCATACAGTATATTCATTTGATTTAGATGCATATCTCAAAGGAACAGATGACATTTGTTTATCAAATAATCATTTGAAAGGGAAAACAAGTTCTGTTGAACCCTGGACTTTGCCTCCATACTTTTGAACCAAGTACCTAATTTTTGCTAATAATAATAGCTGTCATTTATTAAAAAACTCTCTCTGTGACAGGCATGATGCTAAGCATTCTATATGCATTTTTGGTTACGTCTAACTGCAGCCCCAAAGTGGGTATTATTAGTGTCCTCATTCTGCAGATGAGGAAGGTACGGCTTGGAGACTGTTTATGTAGAAGATGGTAGAGCCAAGATGGATACCCAGGTTGGTCCAATTCCCAAGTCATTTTGCTTAACCACTCTGCTTCCGTTTTGGTAAGAAAGGGTTCTGGTTTCTCTCTCCTGTTTCAGTGCGTGCTGCTTCAGTGGGACTGATCTGTGTGTGACAGGCCCCACTCGTGCATTCTTCAAGGTGGGGAAGGCGGAGCCCGGGGGCCCTGCAGTCATAGCTGAGCTGGTCCACTGTACACCTGGTAGCACTTCCCTGAATGGACCACGTGTTGCTCAAGGAGAGCTAGCTCTGAAGGGAGGGTCCTGCAGCCAATCCTTTATAAGTGACTTAATGGTAGGAAATCTTTCAGGAGGGGAATCCGGCTATTCCAGATGCCACTGAGGAGGTGGAACTTGGAAATCTTGTGATGATAGGATAAAGAGGAAGGGAGACAGCTCCCAAAGAGAAAGGTTTTGGGGATAGAAAGGGAGAAGGACTATCTGGTAAGAGGGAGGCTTAGAAGAGAAGGACAGGGGATCTTAGAGGGTGGGGGGCGTGGAAGCTGAGATTTCAAGCAGTCAGACTGCCGCTGAGTCCTGAGGACACTGGTGGTCTCTTGTTAGATATGAGTTACCCTGGTGACCAATGCTGGCACGTGGTAGGTATTCAGTAAATGTTTACTCATTTATAAATGAGTGTGGCTGGGGTGGAGGAGGGTGGACAACGAGCACTTACTGAGCACCTACTGTATGCCAGGCACTTAATACGCTTTACCTTAGACAATGGTCATAACAACTTTACAAGTTGGGTGCTAACCCCACTGAAGTGAGTAAGACTAAGTATCAGAGAGTTTACATCACCTGCCCAAGCTGGACATAGGCAGGTGATGAAACTAGGGTTCCATTACAGGGGGTCTCTGATTCTAAAGCCACGCTCCATCCATGGTATCTCACTCCTTCTTCAAAGTGTTAAATTTAAGTGTTACCATCATCTCTCCAACAATGTCACCGAACAAGTTTATAAAGCACAACTCCTTAAGGAAGCCCCGAGGAAATGAGGTGAGCTGTGCTCACCTTGCCAGAGAAGTGGGAGAATGTATTTTGTTTGGGTGAGCCTTTCAGTACCTCTCGAAGGTGGCCACATTGTCCTTTTAATCATGGGACAGGCCGAAATCCACTCATTTATTCATGCAAATAGCTGTTGAATACCTGCTAACCACAGGATGCTGTGTTAATGCCTAATACTGAACCTAGCACTTTGAAGGAATAAATATATGATGATAAAAGAATGAACGCTGGCCTCTGGAATCTTATCAAGTGGCAGTTATAGCCCAAAGTGCCAAGGAAGCCATCAGAATATTTCTGTAGGAAAGATGCTGTGAGAATCATAAATTGCTTTGGTGTCACACTGTTGGATGCAGGTTGCAAAAAAGATCACATTTCTATTTTCAAAAGCAACATAAAAACACATAGTTCTTTGTGATGTCAGTCACCGACACAGGGGAACTTTGCATTGCAATGCCTTAACTGCTGTTCATAGGTTGGCTGAAGCCATTCTTTTCCTGTCCAAAAAATTAAGATTTTCTCTGAAATGTTATGTCAAAACCTCACTGTGTCTGAGGCATAAAATACTCTAAAGGCAAAAGGCAAGGAAGGAAGGAAATTGTGGAATGCATATTTTTATGACTCATAAAAAAGAGCAATACAAATATTCTTTTGCAACCACAATGCAAATGATTTAATGCCATTTCTAGAAATGGCTCTTGATGTAAAGCTCTGAGATGACAGTTTTATTTGGGCTTTGGAATCTAAGCAGTATTTAGTTCAGGCCAGATCTCTCTCCAATCCCTCCTGGAGAGAATGGTGAGAGTAAGAGTGGAGTGCAGAGGTGGTGTGGAAATTTCCTCAGGACCCAGCAGGCGCTGTGCAGTCTGTGTTAACCTGAGAAATCACCCATTTGCCTGCACAGGAGACTGTGACTATGGCCTCTTTCCAGGACTGGCCTCACATATGAATGCGGCAGTTTCTGCCTAGGTACAGGCACTATCCTGCAAGCAACCTTAGCCTTTAGCTCTATGAAACTGGCATGTTTCCAAACATCCAATTAAATAGAGGATGCAAGCTCATTACACCCTACCTTCTGAAGGTACCACGTGAGTGGCCTGGCAGGGGGCTCTGAGTCACTCCTAGGTGAGACACTCATGGTTCTGAACCAGTTATGCGGGTTGTTGTGCTTCTTTGTCCTTTGGTTTCTCCATCTGCATAATGGGTGCAGCCAACTTCCAATGTCACAATTTGCTATGGAAGAAAAAATGATGTCATGCAAAATGGTGAAGGTTATTTTGAAGACCCTGGTCAGTTCAATGCAGTCAAATAAATATCCACAAAACAGTAGAATTCCATGTAAGGAATATTAGATTGGAAATCCACTTTCGAGTATTTGATGACAAAATTTTATTTGTTCACAGTGAAGAATCACTAGATCTTCCCCATCCTCAGTTTGCCCTTTCATAAAATGGAGATAATGTGAGCATCTACTTGGTGAGGATGGTTGAAGTTAGCAGCCTGGGCTTTGGTGCCAGATGATCTGGGTTGAATCCCAGTTCTGCCATGTGCCGGCTCTGGGCAAGTGAGCCTTGGTTTACATTTCTACCTCCCAGAATTGTTGGGAAGTTTCTGCAAGACAGTGTATGTGAAGTACTGCAGCCTGTACACAGTACGTGCTCAATAAAGGGTAGCTGGTGTTATCATCACAGCAGTACTGTGAGGGTTGAGTTGGAATTATGCTTGCAAATAGGGTGGTAACCAGGTGGGAGTTCTACTCAGGAAGCTTATATAAGCTCCTCCAGCGTAGGGAATCTGCATCCCTAGCATCTGATACTCAGTAGTACGTCAGTTTCCGTCGTTGCTTGAATGTTGAATAAGTGAGCAGTGACGATGAGGATGTGTCCTCTTTACCCTTCATGGAGCCCCCTCCAACCCAGTCGAGTGATGTTTTGCTTTTCTTTTGGCCCCAACTTGCAGGTCATTTCCCAGACCCTCTCCCCCACCTGGAACCAGATGCTGCTGTTCAATGACCTGGTGCTGCACGGAGACCAGAAGGAACTGGCAGAATCCCCGCCGCTAGTGGTGGTGGAGCTGTATGACAGTGACGCAGTGGTGAGTGTCCCATGTCTGCGCTAACTGTGCCTTGCTAAAAACTCCCTGTTCAACCAACTTCCTTTATTTAACCAGCATGTGACTGTGCCCAGAGGCAGTCCTCACCTGGGAAAACACTGATGTACAGAATCTGGGAAACTGATGATGATCATTTGCTTTACTAAAGGGTTTTTTTTGCTTAGATTTCCCTTTGGATTGCAATTAAAATAGAATCTGCTTCACAAAAGTTCAGTCCACATATACTTCTTCAGGAATATAATTATTATACCCATCCCCCAGCTAGTTCTATACCCTATTGTTGCTTAATAAAAATGTCCATGCCTTTTGAAAATAGGTCTTTACTGATTTCGCCTGGTTGGAAGGAATGGATATATTGTCACTGATTCAGCATTTGTAACTGGGCTTTTTATTTTTTTTCCTTTGGTTGTTGCTTCTGAGCCCTGAAACAATGCATTCAGCTCTATCTCATTTCTGTTATGATGTTAGCCAAACCTCTTTCTCTCCAAAGATGTCTGTGTACTGAAACAGCAGATTCAAAAGCTTACTGGAGGGTTTTTTAAAAAATTAAATTTATTTATTTATTTTTGGCTGTGTTGGGTCTTCTTTGCTGCACGCAGGCTTTCTCTAGTTGCAGCGAGCGAGGGCTACTCTTCGTTGTGGTGCGTGGGCTTCTCATTGCAGTGGCTTCTCTTGTTGCGGAGCATGGGCTCTAGGCGCGTGGGCTTCAGTACTTATGGCTCGCGGGCTCTAGAGCGCGGGCTCAGTAGTTGTGGTGCACGGGCTTAGTTGCTCCCTAGCATGTGGGATCTTCCCGGACCAGGGCTCGAACCTGTGTCCCCCGCATTGGCAGGCGGGTTCTTAACCACTGCGCCACCAGGGAAGCTCCACTTTGTTAGTTTTTAAGTGTGACTGAGCTAAACCCATTTCCACCTCAGCCAAGCTTCCTTCTACAGCCGGGAATGCAAATGCCTGTTCGTGAGTCCAAAGGCAATGAAGTAGTGCAGGTACTAAAACCCAGCCTCAGCCAAAGAAAATGTGGGCACTGCCCTTGGACTTGGAGGTCATTTATCCAAGAGTTTTCACTCAATGAATATGTAATGAGTGCCTGCCCTGTGCCAGGGGATACAGCAGTTCCTGAGATAAATAGCAAAGCAGCCCCACGCTCCAGCCCCATGCTGCTCGTGGGGGAATGTGGACTGAGGCTCCTGGGAGCAGGGATGAGGAAGAGGCAGGAGGTGACCCCATCAAATAGTTCTTAGAGAAACTTACCTCCTACACTTACATACGAAGCTATTCTCAGACCCTCTTTTACTACCGAGAACAACAGGGCAGAATTGCTCTATTACCTAAGCAGGCTGACCTTAGTCACCATCACCATCATCACCATCATCACCACCATCTTCATCACAGTACTATGGACTGAGCACTTATTGTATACCAGTCACTGTGGAAAGCACATACATCATTACATTGATCGTCATGGCCCTGTGAACAAGGCCCTATGCTCTTTGTAATGCATGAGGTTGAAAAAAGGTTGAGTAGGGCTTCCCTGGTGGCGCAGTGGTTGAGAGTCCGCCTGCCGATGCAGGGGACACGGGTTCGTGCCCCGGTCCGGGAAGATCCCACATGCCGCGGAGCGGCTGGGCCCATGAGCCATGGCCACTGAGCCTGCGCGTCCGGAGCCTGTGCTCCGCAACGGGAGAGGCCACAACAGTGAGAGGCCCGCGTACCGCAAAAAAAAAAAAAAAAAAAAATGTTGAGTAACTGGCCCAAGACCATAGATCTCCAAAGCAATAGATTTGGGAACTCCAACTCACGTTTGCCTGGACTCCAAACTTGTGTTCCCAGCCACAATGGTTCCCTGCTCTGGAGATCTTTTGGAATATTTGGTGCCACCTTATTTCTCCTTTTCCCTTTCAAGTCTACCCTGGGTGATTATTTTTACTTTATTCCACTGAACTCAATACACTGAGGAAAGGGATAACCCCTAAGATAGCCTTGAGCCAGGAAGCCCCTAAGATGACCCTCTTAGAGTTTTCCCTGAGAGCCCAGATGGATTCTGCTGCTCCCCAAGGCTGTGGGAAGAGGTGAGAGGGGCTTAGCAGAAGAAGAGAGCGAGATAGTAGCAGGAGGGAGACACTGAGGCTGACGGTTTTGTGAAGATTAATTACAAAATCACACTGACGCAGATCAGAACCAGGTAGATGACCACCAGGGACAAAAATTCATTTCTTTTCTGCCCTAGGGGAAGCCAGAATATTTGGGTGCCACCGTGGCTGCTCCTGTTGTGAAGCTAGCTGACCAGGACTATGAGCCCCCCAGGCTGTGTTACCACCCCATCTTTTGCGGGAACCTTTCTGGAGGGGACCTCCTTGCTGTATTTGAACTGCTGCAGGTAAGTGAACCAGAAGTGGTATCTGCACTAGCCGTCTATCTAGTCTACCTGGCCAGAGAAGCAGCCTCATGGGCAGTGTATGTCCATCATGTTATGCCTGGTCCCTCCCTGCTGTCCTGTGTCTGGAGACGGCTCCTTCTGGGGATCTGGGAGATGCCATTTAAGAACTCAGGTGACAGGTTATTCCCAGAGCCTCTATGCTGCAAGTCAGAGTCCCAGGATGAAAGGTCCGTGTGGATTTGGCCAGCAATGCTTGAGCAGCCCTATGTGTCAGACCCTGAGCTCCATACAGACCACAGGAGGATATAAAAGGGGAAGGGAGCAAACATCTATGGACACTCCCATGTGCCCTGTGTTGTGTTTGCTGCCTCACACACCTCTCATCACACTGAAACCTCCCTCAGTCCTATTGAGGGAGGGATTATGATTCCCATTTTGCAGATAGTAAACCGAGGATTAATGTAATTGACTTACCTTGTCATGCTGCTCGTCGTGGTTGAGCTGAGAGCTGAACTTAGACCTTTAAAGCCTTCTGCTCCTTACACTATCACAAAGCTTCCCAAAGACATCGAGTTCTTAGTCCCGCTAAGACATCGGGGAATTTATGAACATATGTCTAGGAGGACTTTTTCAGAAAGCAAAGGCAGGATACTTAGGGAGGGAAGCTGAGCCTCTCAAGTCTGGCTGTCCAGTCAAGGACCAAATAGGACAGAATGGTGACCTGGAAAGAAATGACCAGGTGGGCCTGTGTCAGAGAGATTTCTCTCCCTGGCCATCCCACTCACTGAGGGCAGGTGGCACTTACCCTTTGGGTCAGATCACTCCCTCTCTAGGAAAGCACATTTTCCAGAAATCCCAATTTTAAAAAATCTCTAGTAGAGAAACTACAAGACAAACATTCCCAAGACGTACCAAATGAGGAAGAGGGAAGGTGCTGGAGTTGGATCCCATGAATATGGATCTCATTCCCACACTTACTGGTGTGCGACTGTGGGTAAGCTACTTTCTCTCTCTGTTTGACCTGCAAAATGGAGATGATAATTAACCTGCCTAAAGTGCCTGGCATGGAATCAACACTGAACAAATGCTACCTATTTTATTATTAGTAGTATTATTATACCATGGAATATTAAAGCAAAATATCTAGTCCCATCTATTTATTCTGGTGAAGAAATTGAGCTGGAGAGAACGGTAATGGCTTGCTGGATATGGCAGGTCGGAGCCTAGAATCCAGTATACAGATTCCCCCAAGAGCTGAAGAGACTGAAGAGCATTAGAGGACAGGAACAGCTAGCTAGGGGGTTAGACACACTTGTATTCAAATCCAAACTGCCCAGGTGTGCAGCCTGGGAGCTGCATATGACTACAGAGATGAATTCTGAAGTGCACCCGATCAGCCTTTGACTGTCCTCTGGTTTTTGCTCCACTTAAGGAAGACCTTTTTAAGGCTGGAGTGGCTGCCTTGGAGAAAGAGCAACCTCTCTCAGGGGAACTGAAGCTGGATGAGCTCTTAAAGGGACAGAGTAGTAGGATCATAGGCATCAGCTCCTGCTCTATGATGGCTGTAGTCTAGGAGGGGAGGAGAGAAGGAGTGAAATCTTTGTCTTACAAATCTTAGCTTCTAAGATTCCAGGATGATCAACCAAGTGAGAGTCTAATAGAACCAGCTCTCACCAGGTGGATGTGTGTTGCACAGAAACACGGACTGTCAGCACTGAAAGGGATCTTCAAAATAAGCTGGTCCAGTCTTTCCTTAATTGAGAGTCCAGGTGATTTTAGGCTGTCAATGAGTCAAAATCTTAGGCTGAAAAATCTTAGCTTGTCAAAATCTTAGGTTGAAACCAGGTAAAGCATTAAATCACAGTGAATTAATGTCGAGGGGGTGTCGCCTTTTTTTCCTCAGGTTTATTGAGATATAATTGACATATAACGTGTAAGTTTAAGGTGGGCAACATGATAATTTGATATATGTATAAAATGCAAAATGATTACCACAATATGGTTAATGAACACATCCATCCATCACCTCACATAGCTAACCTTTTGTGTGTGTGTGTGTGTGGTGTGAGAATTTTTAAGATCTACTTTCATAGCAACTTTTAAGTGTACAATACAGTATTGTACCTGTAGTCACCATGCTATGCATTAGATCCCCAGAATGTATTCATCTTCTAACTGGAAGTTTGTACCCTTTGACCACCTTCACCCACTTTCCTCACCTCCCTACCCCTGGCAGCCACCAATCTACTCTCTGTTTCTGTGTTTGTTTTCTTTTTTTAGATTCCACATATAACTGAGATCATACAGTATTGTCTTTCTCTTTGACTTATCTCACTTAGCATAATGCCCTCAAGGCCCAACCATATTGTTGTAAATGGAATTTTGCCTTTTTGGATCCTTCTAACTACTTTTAGAAGAAAGTTTCATGCCCATCTGTGTATAACAAGTTTCTTAACCTGCAACCTTTCTTTTTAAGAAAGCATAGGCTTCAGCTTCAATGCCTCTAAAGAAACATCAATGTTATCTACAAGAACATTTCTCAAAGTCTGCTTCTTGGAACACTGGCCCCTCCAAACATAGTGAAAAGAAATTTTAAGAAATGCTACACATGACATATTCCAATAACATTATTTTGTTTTCGTTGGTTTTCTTTTTTTTTTTTTTGCGGTACGCGGGCCTCTCACTGTTGTGGCCTCTCCCGTTGCGGAGCACAGGCTCCGGATGCGCAGGCCCAGCGGCCATGGCTCACGGGCCCAGCCGCTCCGCGGCATATGGGATCCTCCCAGACCGGGGCACGAACCCGTATCCCCTGCATCGGCAGGCGGATTCTCAACCACTGCGCCACCAGGGAGGCCCTCGTTGGTTTTCTTTTTAAAGTTACTTTCCATTGATGGCCAGTGGTACTTGTTTTACTTAGCAACTTGAAGTTTCCTTTCTAAAAATGAAATTATATCTAATGAAAATGTTTACTAGATAATAACACAGGTGGTAAAAGCGGTAGAAGAATGACTGATTTGGGAAAACCAGCTTGAGTACAATGCTTTCATTTTACATGTCAGAAAGCTGAGTCTCCAGGTTAACTGGATGAGATTCAGTCAACTGCTCTTTTCATTGCATGAAGCTTCCTGAAGGGAGTCCCCTAATTCATCAATGAGGGGCTGGACCAGCTGATCCGAACAGGCCCTCTGAGGTCCTGGCTTTCTCCCAGTTCCACGGTCCCACCTCTGACCCTCCCTCCCTCCCTCCACAATGAGCTGGGCAGACTAGTTCGAGATATGGCTGCTTCC
This sequence comes from Mesoplodon mirus, assembly GCF_964341445.2. Taxonomy (NCBI): domain Eukaryota; kingdom Metazoa; phylum Chordata; class Mammalia; order Artiodactyla; family Ziphiidae; genus Mesoplodon; species Mesoplodon mirus. The sequence goes on along the minus strand of NC_138992.1, from coordinate 15,171,407 downwards.
TGACAGTGGGGTGTCAGAGGCAAGCAACCTAAGAGACACAATTCATTAGGGTTTCATTAGGACTTCCTCTCAGTTGATTACATGTGCAAAAATTAATTTGATCATCAATGCCACTGTCTCAGCACGTGGATCTCCTTCACTCCGGGAAGGCGGGAGCTGGAAAACGCCTTCATTTGTCACCAGCGGCTCTCAGTTTCCGTCTGTGTGTGGTTTACCTTCAGCCCGTCTGTCTCCATTACTGAAAGGCTTTCCTGTCTCAGAAGAAGGGTGTAGTACCTGGGTTCTTCAGTGCCCCACACTGAATTCCTTACCTCCAGTTTCCTTCTCTACCCAGCTAGCTGACCCTGTTTTCCCAGTCCTGGCCCACTGTCCCCCTGTTCTCCTAGACTCTCTGCCTTGAGAATTCACACTCAGCTGTAATTCTTCACTCTGGGTTTGTATCCATGAGCAAGCCAATTGTTCCAGCCAGGTGACTGTCCCTTGTTCCCGTAGACCCTCGTTCTCATCAGGATTGTTCCACTGGCCTCTTTCCTGGTCTCCTAGCTTCCTCCTCTTTCTTGTTTGCTTCATCCTCTGCATTCCTTCCAGAACACAAGTCCACCATACCACTCTCCTTTTTAGACATCATCAATGGCTGTCTGTTTCTTGAATCTCCAGGAGCATTTCCTGAAATCTGTATCTTTGGAACACGAGTCCCTCTAAAGACAGTAAAAACAAAGTTTGGGAAATTCTTCATATTATGTCCCTCTTGGGACTTTGAAATGTCCATTACCATAGTAAAGACTCTGAGAAGTCAGATATAAAGAAACTTCTGAAATTTCTTTCTTTTTTGAAATTCAGCATTTCCCAAATGTTTGTGAGAACAAATATTTTCTTTTTGCATGCATGGTAACTCTTAATATTTCATGAAAAGAAAATCTAGCCCATAGGAGAATGTCAGATTTCCATAGCTTAGCATTTACACTCTCCCCAAATTAATTTGTCTTCAAACTGGCTTTTCAGGCTCACATTTCAGCACAATTACTCTGCACATACTGTGACCTCTTTACAGCAGACTTCTGAGTTCTCAGACCTCACTGCACAGACGTACTCCTCTGCTTTTGGCCATGCTGTCACCCTATTTTGAAATGTCTCCCTGCTCTGCTGACTCCACCCCCTGCACTCTATTTACCTATTTAGGAAACTGATCATCCTCACAGTTCACGACAAGAGTTGCCTCCTCCAGGCAGCTTCCCCTCCCCCACCTCAGTCAAATGTTTTCTCCTCTTCCATCCTACATCACTTTGCCTCTTTTTCTATTTAATCCAGGCTTTTTTTTTTTTTAGGATTTATTTATTTATGTATTTATTTTTATTTTTGGCTGCATTGGGTCTTAGTTGCAGCATGCAGGATCTTTGTTATGGTGCCTGGGCTTCTCTTTAGTTGTGGTGTGTGGGTTTTCGCTTCTCTAGTTGAGGTGCACGAGCTCAGTAGTTGTGGCATGCAGGCTTAGTTGCCCCGCGGCATGTAGGATCTTTCTTCCCTGACCAGGGATCAAACAAACGTCCCCTGCATTGTAAGGCAGATTCTTTGCCACTGGACCACCAGGGAAGTCCCAAATCTAGGCTTTGATAAAGGCAATTGTTTACAGCTTGTCTCCCTTAATCTGTAAATTTTTTGAAGGCAAAGGCCCCAAGACGAGCAAAACGTATGGTACTTTTTTTGTGTGTGTGGTACGCAGGCCTCTCACTGTTGTGGCCTCTCCCGTTGCGGAGCACAGGCTCCGGATGCGCAGGCTCAGCGACCATGGCTCACGGGCCCAGCCGCTCCGCAGCATGTGGGATCTTCCCGGACTGGAGCATGAACCTGTGTCCCCTGCATCGGCAGGCGGACTCTCAACCACTGTGCCACCAGGGAAGCCCATGTATGGTACTTTTAAAAGCACATCCAGAGGCACCATCCCATCCTGTGACATCATCACAGCTGTTTTTGTGGCTTTACGTTTGGAGCCACAGGAGCAATTAGGTTTCTCAGGGAGGTGATGTTTTGCAGCCTGGATTGCTCACCTCTTCACCGCCAGGCAGGGTTCACCTCACCTTTTCCCAGCTCCTTTATCTGGTTTGGTTCCTTCTGCAGCTTCATTATCTTGAGCCTACTTGGCATTCGCAGTGCCTGCTGTCTTCTTTTTCTAGGCTTTCTTATAATTAACTGAACCACATCTGCTGACGCCAGCTAGAATATGTCTGTGAAAAAGAAATGGTGATATGTTTGTGCTTTGCAGGTTTTGATGAGCAAATAGGCTTTTTCGAGCATACAGAGCTAATGTGTGTCAGCCAATAAACATATATCAAGAACTCACTGGTTTTGGAGCATTACTTGAGAGTCTGAGAATAATGAAGTAAACAAAGACTTCCTCTTGGCCAAGCCAGGCAAACTCCCACAGTGAGGAAAACCTCCTGCTCCAAAGCAATGTTTAATAGAACATCTGGCTCCTGAGGGACTTGAAGGGTCAGCTGGCCCAATATCTGAGGTCCAGAGAGGGAAAGGGACTCATGCAGGGTCACACAGCAGAACCTGGTTTCCGGGCTCAGTCCACTAGTTTCTGCACTCAGCCTCCAGAGAGGACACACTGTATTCCAAGGACTGAAGATTAGGAGAATGGCCACAGTGGCCGGGACCAAATCAGGGGTAGCTTCTTGAAAGACGTATGTGTTGAGCCAGGTCTTGAAGGTAATGTGGGGTGGCCCACAAATGAGAAAGGCCCTTTCATTAGGAGACTTTCTAAGTCCTTTGTGTGAGATTTCAATAAAGCATAGCAATTGTCCTCTTGCGGTTTTGTTAACTCCAAATGCACAGGAAATAACACCTTTTCCTGGAGGTCTGCCTTCAAAAGACTTCATTTTCTGTTTTACTGATTATGACTAGTCTCTATGTGATTAAATCAATCTCTTGTAGTGCACAGTGGGAGGATAGTTAAGTCTCAGAGATTTGGAATCTGATCAGAACCCCTTCTCTATTCTACGGCTCTAATTCCCCTGTCATTTTTTTTTTGGACTGAATATGTATATTTTAATGACAGAAAAAAATTAGATTTCAGCCATTTGTAAAATACTTGCATTTATCCTACATACTCAAAACATTCAACCATTACTTTACCACTCATAATTTTTCGGTTATTATTTAATGTCTATAGGTTTACTTATTTCCTATTTCTATAATATCTGCAAACATTTAGATACCAGAGATATTTTTTAAATGTTTATTCCTATATATTTACTGCTTATATTCTTTAATGAATAAATCATCTGCAAAGGTGTTACTAGAATTTTTTGCTTCCAATAATGTCAGATAACATTCAAAACACTTCAGAGGTTTAAAATTCTACAGAGTATATTGTTCTGACCGCTCTGTAAATTATGCAATACTTCTACAACAACACCATAAATTCAGAAATTAAGGAGACTACTTCTAAATTACCCACAGGGTAAAGAATAAGTATGAAGGATATTAGAAAATATTATGAATTGAAAACTTACTTTTCCAAAATTTTAATATGAAGCTTTAAAATTAATTTATTGTTCTTTTTAAACTTTAGATAAGTGTTTGTGTAATTAATTTTCAAGAAAAAATGAAAAGAATGAAATACAATGAGGTTATGAGGATCTGTCTTTTTTTCCTCTCCTCTATGCTGTGAGCTCGCTGAAAGCTTATGAAACTATTAATTTGTGACCCATTGTGAGTTCTCACTAAATGTTGATTACCCTTGTGAACGAATGCATTTGTCAATTAAATTATTCACTGTGATAAAATGCATCTTCTTGATTTACATTTTAAGCTGGAAACATTCCTTTGGTTAAAACAGTGACAGTCTTTCCAATGAGGCCATTGTGTGGCAGCGTTCATTTTCCTTACCCCTCCCAATGTCTAACCAGCTCTTGATCTGTGTGGTAGGTCCCTGCGTCTGGGCTGCAAGGACTCCCTCCCCTCGACCCACCCGATGTCACCCAGGTCTACCGTGTTCCTGCCAGCATCCGGCCAGTGCTGAGTAAATACCAAGTGGAGGTATGGGGCCTGGAAGGACGGGGTTGTCCTTTAGGACCAAAGGGCACTGGTGCATTGCAATCATGCCTGCACTGTGTCAGGGGGCTTGAGGGGTGGGAAGGAGACGTAACTGATCGGATGGAGCCACAAGGAGCTGCCCCATCCTTTCCTGGAAGAACATCCTGTGGTTCTCAGGCTGGCACGGCTGACTTGCCCACACCTGAGCCACACCTGCTGGCTCTTCCCTGGGCCTTTGTGTGACAGCCCCGCCATCCTCTCTTCAGGTTCTCTTCTGGGGAGTCCGAGAAATGAAGAAGGTGCACCTCCTCTCGGTGGATCGTCCCCAGGTCCTCATCGAGTGTGGGGGGCATGGAGTCAAGTCCTGTGTGATCCAGAGCTACCAGAACAACCCAAACTTCAGCGTCCAGGCAGATGCTTTCGAAGTGGTGCGGGTCTCTCCCCTCCCCTCCCCCACCCGCTCATTCCCTTCATCTCCATAGATGCGACCCACTCCTTCCTGAACCTGACTTGGGGAGACGTTTCAGCGTTTCAGGTGCCCCACTACTCACAAGAAAGAACAGTTTAATTCAGTAAAAAGCCAGAATTTCAGAATGGGATAAAACAGACTTTTGTTGTTGTTTTGTTTTTAAAGGTTCTGGGTGTAGATCAGATAGTAAATCAAAGAAGGTTGAGAGTGGTTCCCAAAGTGTGGCTCCCAGTTTATCAGCATCACCTGGGAACTTATTAGAAATGCAGATTCTCAGGCCCTGCCCCAGAACTACTGAACCAGAGACTGTTGGGACTTGGGGGTAGGGCCCAGACACCTCTGGTTTGACAAGTCCTGCAGGTGACTCTGATACACACTGGAGTTTGGGAACCACTGGCCTGGAAGATACTGTCACGGAACTTACTGCTACAATGGTTAGAGTTTTTAAAAATTATTTGTACATAGCGTGTCAAAAGCAATGTTTGACACCTGCGCTTTTGTTTATTTCAACACTTTTTTGTGCTCTGATTTGGAGCCAACTGTGAAGTCAAAGTTTGCTTTGTCTAATCCAGTCAGCTCCAATGGACACGGATTCTGAATCGAGAAAGACTGGAATTAAAGAATGCGTACTGTGTTTGCAAACCTTCCACATCAGACTTTGTTGAGCCTCGGGGTTCACCAGGGTAAAGAAATGGATGGGGCGCTGGCCCCTCATGCTCAGCGCCATCTTAAATGGCTCAATTCTCATCTGCTTTATATCTTGGGTCTGGATTAATGTTCATCTGAGATGAAAGTTCGGGTAAATACAGTAATGACAAAGTGAGAGGATTGAAGACTACTGCCATAGAGAATTTGGGAGTGTGTGATTTTTGCAATTTGCACCTGGGGTGAATTGTTAGTGCCATCCCTCATATGTTGGGTAATGACTCTCTGGCTTGAGAAGGCATTGCTCCAGACTCTGGCAAGCTGCAGGGGTGACCTGTAGGGAAAGGACAGGCAGGGACAGAGGAAGGATGGGTGCCTGGCTTGCTTTGGTCCTATGCCCAGACAGGTCAGCCCAGGCAGTGCCCCACTTCACCCCGGCCTCTCCCTGCAGGAGCTGCCTGAGGACGAGCTTCTGCACCCACCCCTGAGCATCTGTGTGGTGGACTGGAGAACCTTTGGGAGGAGCACCCTCGTGGGCACCTACACCATCAACTGCTTGAAACAGTTTTTGCGTAAATCCAGGGAGCCCCTTGCCCTCACCTCACAGGCGGATGGAGCCCAAGTTGTGCAAGGTAGGAAGCTCCTTCTAGATTCTAGCCCGTGGGCTACAAAACCGTGGTGCCTGCAGGATCTTTCTGAAGAATTTCCTGTGGTCCCCTCTACTTCTCAGCTGCCTCGTTCTGACTTTAAGCTTGACATCAGGGTCAACTCCTCTAAGAAGGCTTCTTTGAATGTGACTTAAGCTCCCTCCTGCCCCTATACCCTGACATTTTTCTTTGCTTGATGTTACTGTAATTTCTTCTGTTTTGGATTTCAGGTGCAGAGTCGAGTTAGTTACGCTTCTCACTTCACGCTGTACAATCATTACTCATCTGTGCAAGGCTTCTGTCTCATTATTTCCACTGCCCCCCATGCCTTAGTCCCAGTCTCCTCCCCACTGTGGGCCCTGCCTCTGCTGATGCTTGTAAAATTTAAATCTATTTAATTAACATATTGGTATGTGATATGATACGATAATCTTCATTTGGTTTTCTGCTACTCAAAGCTATGTTTTAAGATCTATCCATGTTGCCGTGGGTACTTTCCCTTCTTACCATGACCTGCTGCATCTACCCTACTTTGCTTTTGTTTTCCCCTCATATTGGACCACTGGGCTGTCTCCAACTCTCCACTTCCACAAAAAATGTTGTGATGGACATGCTGTGTGTGTTTGCTGAGGGAGAATCCTGTGTGGGATTTTCTTTGGAATATACACTCAGGAGTGAGATTACTGGCTTGCAGGGAATGCGTACATGTAATTTCATTAAGTACTTCCCTTGGGTGCTCCAGAGAGCTGTACTGGTTTGCACCAGTCTATAACAGACTATACCAGTCTACACCAGTCTATATCGGTCTACACCAGTCTATACCAGTCTATACCAGTCTATACCGGTCTACACCAGTCTATACCGGTCTACACCAGTCTATACCAGTCTACACCACTCTACACCACTCTACACCAGTCTGTATTCCCTCCTTTACTGCTCTAAAATCCCATTTCCCTCCTCCTCAACAGCACCTGCTATTATCCAACTTTCTGAGTTTTTGTTTCATTTTGTTTGGTGTTTGGTGTTTGCCACTCACATGGATATAAAGTAGTATCTAATTTTAATTTTAGCTTGGATTTCTCTGAGTACTACTGAGTTTGCACATTTCTTCATATGCTTGCTGCCATCTTGATTTTCCCTACTGTGATTTGCCTGCTCATACACTTTGCCCATGTTTTATGTGTTTCCTTTAATTTTCTTTTTTATATATTTTAGATGTTAATATCCTGTAGATTATTGATATTGGTCATATCTTTTTCCCCTAATCTGATAACTGCTAATCTTGTCTATACTCCTCATCTTTGAGCAGAAATTCTTAATTTTTTTTTTTTTTTTTTTTTTTTTTTTTTTTTTGCTGTACGCGGGCCTCTCACTGCTGTGGCCTCTCCCGCTGCGGAGCACAGGCTCCGGACACACAGGCTCCGCGGCCATGGCTCGCGGGCCCAGCCGCTGCGCGGCACGTGGGATCTTCCGGGATAGGGGCACGAACCCGTGTCCCCTGCATCGGCAGGCGGACTCCCAACCACTGCGCCACCAGGGAAGCCCAGAAATTCTTAATTTTGATGAAATCATATCCATCTGAATTTTAAACTTTATGGTTTATTCTTTTAGACTCTTGTTTAAGAAACCCTCTCTCACCCTTTGGTCACAAAGATCTTATATTTTCATGTGTCAGTGTTATGTTTTTATATTTTACACTTAGATCTTTAATCGAAGTAAAGATCTTTAAAGGGTTTAAGGTAGGGATCCAGCTACATTTATCTCCATAGAGTACATCATTTTCTTTCCCCCAGAGTCTACTACTTTCCCCATTGATTTGTCCTGTCATCTTTTTCATAAATCAAATTGGCATACGCCCCAAGTCCATTTCTAAGCTTTCTATTCTGTCCCACTGATCTGTCCATCTCTGTGCCCAGGACAGAGTAGGTGCCTATTAAGTGTTTGTTGGGTTGAATTTGCTATTGAAAAGTCAGCAGTAGCATGAAGGTCATGGCAGAAATGGAAGCTCCTGATTGGGCAGTGTTCCTAAGTACTGAATTCTACAGCACAAATGGAGAAAAGAGAACCTGTGACGCGGACCAGCTGTTCAGTTAAAAAACTCATAAAGTCCAGGGACATAGCCTTGCTCCCTATCATGCACGTGGACTCAGGTGCCCAGAGTTCTGCCAGTGTTTGGGGAGTTCACAGACCTCTGCAACCTCTAAGGTTTCCCCTGGTTAACACACTGGGGGAAGGCAATCAACACAGAGGACCTGTGTCCTAAACCTTGATAAACACGATTCCTATGACCACAGTTATTTAAAATGACTCTGAGGGATCAATAATAAGTACAGTCATTTGTTGAGTACATATTATGCCCCAGACACCCTACATCATGAGCTCTTTTATCTCCCAATGACATGGGTATTTTTACTCTCATTTTATAAATATGGAAAGTGAGGTTTCCAGATGTTAGGAACTTGTCATATTTGAATCCAGATCTGTCTGATTCCCAGTATGAGGTCCCTGAAATGATCACCCTGTATTGTAGACCAGTTGCCTGACCCAATGTACTTTCTTTTTTTAAGAAAAAAAAATTTATTTATTTATTTTTGGCTGCATTGGGTCTTTGTTGCTGCGCACGGGCTTTCTCTACTTGCGGTGAGTGGGGGCTACTCTTCTTTGCAGTGAGCAGGCTTCTCATTGCGGTGGCTTCTCTTGTTGCAGAGCACGGGCTGTAGCTGCATGGGCTTCAGTAGTTGTGGCACACCATCTTAGTTGCTCCGTGGCATGTGGGATCTTCCTGGACCAGAGCTCGAACCCGTGTCCCCTGCATTGGCAGGTGGATTCTTAACCACTGTACCACCAAGGAAGTCCTGACCCAATGTACTTTCATTTTGCCTATTTCAGATGCATTAATTTCCACTGAGCCTTCTGAGACCCCCAGCTCTGCTCAGGAGCTCCCAACAGATCAAATCTTTGTGGATACTGGGCCGCCTCCCACAGTGGTACCCGACTTGGCCCAGGTTCAGGCAGACAGCCTGGTTGATATCCCTGACCCATCCCCTATGCTGGAGACGGAACACAAACCTGCAGCCCAGGAGCCACCAAAAGACGGAAAAGCTAAGGTCGGAATGTCATCCCTCTTCATATTTACAAGGCACATTAGAGTTTGCTCAGAGGTTTTAGATACTAATCCTCCCACCTACTAGCTTTGTGACCATGGCAAGCAACTTCACATTTCTGAGCATTAGTTTCTTCATCTGTAAAATCGGGACACCGATACCCACTTCACAGCATTGTCATAGAATCAGATAAGTCAGTGTATGTGAAATTAAAGTGCTAGTCAAATGTGACAGCATTATTTAATTGAACAGAAACTCTTAATTCATTAGCTTGGAAAACAGTGGTTTCCTCATCAAGGCTTATTCCACAGATATTTTGAACCTACTTTGTACAACATCACATGGGACCAAAAAGATGCGTATTCTGGTCTAAATAAAAGTGAGACTTATCCTCAGTTAGCTGAGATTCTGGGAGGGGAGATGGATAAGTACACAAGACCATAAAATGGGGACATGAGTAATCTTTTAAGTCATAGTTTTAAGTGCAAACTCCTGATGTATCTAGCAACTGACTTAAAGAAGAAAGAAGGTTTAAGAAAGTCCTAAGAGATGACCTGCCCAGAAAATTGTAAAAGCTGAAATAAAAGGCACAGTAAGGTAGATGAATGGCTATTTTCTCAGGCTCTTCCCATCTCATCCAGGCTCAGCGTGATGCTCTGACAGCCCACGGGGTTCTCTCCATCCCACCAGCATTGTACCTGCCACTTTATGTTGCAAATTTCAGTTTGTTTGTTGCCGCCATAAAACTGTGGGCTTCACCAGGTCAAAGATGATTTTAAAAAATATCTCTGTATCCCCTGCACTTGATAGAGTGGCTGGAACACCGTAGATACCCGAGAGATGTCTGAGAGCTAATGGATGATAAGTACACGATAAATTTGGCATAACACAACTTTCTCCCCAAATGCTTCCCTTCTTCCACATATGCATCACACTGCTTCTCCTATCCCCCCATCACTTATGTTGTAGGTGTCATTTATTTGCACCTGTTCAAATCAGAAGTGATGCTAAAGGGGGATTGTCTACCTATGTCCCTAAATCCTCATGTCAGTGAAGTGAGCAGGTATTATTGTTCCTAGTTGAGGAAACTGAGAATCATAAAATTTCTATTTTTGTTTATATTACGTCTAGAAGCTAATTCCTTTTCTACTATATCACATTGTATCATGTAGCCTGCTTGTCTCCTCCACTGAATTCGAAGCTTCCCAAAAGTAGGGATGATGTCTACCCCTTACATCCCCAATGTCAACCACAAAATCTCATACCTGCTTGATAAATGTCAAATAAACTCCTTAATGGATGACAGATTATTAAACTTTTATTTATTTAAGAGGGACAGAGAGCTGCAATCACAAAACCTGCTGACACCTCCATCCACTTCCCCGAGGGTACCTACCTGTCCTCTTCCTTAGTAAACCACTTAGCCACCAGCATGCAGATCCTTGACACCTAACAATCCATCCTTCATCCCTTGCCAGGATGCCAGGAAACCTTCTCAGAGGTCTACTAGAAGGAGAAAGAGGACCATAGCGGATGAATCTGCTGAAAACGTCATTGACTGGTGGTCGAAATATTATGCCTCCCTGAAGAAAGCACAGAAGGTAGATTCTCTCCTGGCTGTGACAGTCAAGGCTTCGATAAGAGCACCACACCATTTACCACCCTCCCCCACCCCAAATCCTGCATTGTCTCCCCTTTTAAATTCCGCTATAGGTAGGCCCTACTTGGGTGTGGTTCTGTTAATTGCTGAAGGGTTCAAAGCCTGAAAGGACCAAGGGTCCAGAACTGCCAAATCCTTATTGTCTGGCTGGAGCTGGCCCTAGGACACAGGCTCTGCTGTAAATGCTGGCAGGATGTGGAGTCTATCATGGCATCCAGGGAACTGCCCACCTCCGGGAGGTCTAGCCAAGAGAAATAGGGCTCTGGACAGGTGGGCATCAGCGAAGGAGGCTTCAGGTTCACCTGGAGATTCCAGGTCAAAGGGCTCCAGGTCTCCAGCAGATTTCTAAGTTCATATGGGAAATTATCAAAGTAAAGGCAGAGGTCTTGGCCTTAGCAAATGGGAATAATCAGCAGGGCCTCATGCACATGGAATAAGACAGGGATTGAGTTATAAAGCCAGAGAACCAGTGGGGAGTGGGTCTGGAGACTCAGGCGAAAGCTCGGTGGCTGAATCTGGTAAGACTTCTCATCCTTGAGTAAAAATGGAAAGGAAAGTTATTCAGATGTTCTCATCTTATTTTATTGAGTAGGAACTCTTCTGATTCTTTATTTGGAAAGATCATCATTTCTTCATCTAGGACTATCCACAAATATTGACCTATAGTTAAATAAACAAACTAAATGTTTAATCCCTTCTTCCAAACACCCTCGTTTTACTACAATGGACACTACCACTTCTGGTGAGTGTTCAGCCCTTTCCTCTTTCTCTGCTAACCTCCCCAGTCCCAGGACAAACCCAACAACCCAACATGCCAGCCCATAAAACTCATAGTTGCAGATTGAGGTGATGCTCCAGGGATGTGGAAGAACAGTGGGGAGAGGGGTTGCTTTCCCAGCAGCTGAGAGGAGGCTGCACATAGAGGACGAGGACATCTACAGTTTGGTGGCTCTGGTTTTGGAGGTGTGGGCGCCTCTTCTTTAGGGCAGGGCATCTCCCTGCACTTAAGTCCTAGGTCTTTACAGTGAGGCTTCATCTGGGGGCTACTGAGGACTGTTTGCATATTCTTTTAAAATGCAGAGGGCTGAGATAATTGAATTAGAACTGTTAGCAGTCAGGGTTAATAAATGAGACAAGACAGTGTCCATCATCTCGTCTCCCTCTTTTCTCAAAGGAAAAGGAGAGCAATTCCAAGGAGCAAAAAGGCAACACAGGTAAGTGGCTGTTCTGGGGACATTTGAACATGCATTAAGGCCATGTGAGTGAGAAAATGATAAAATGGGAGCCATGGGAGCAACACTAGAGCCCAAAGCCCTCATTTCCCTAGTGAGGAAATAATCCCAGGAAGATGACAACACTTTAAAGAGGTCACATAGCTGATTTGAGCTGGATGGAGACCAGATCCCAGGTCTCCTGAGTTCATTTGAGTGCTGAAATCGACCCTTTGGCTCAAGTCCCTACGTTGACAGTCTTAATGCAGAAAGAGCAGAGTAAAAATAGGAGCAAGCTGGGATGGCAGGCCAAAACCAGCATGATAAACTTTAATACAGGTGACCTGGATTTAGCTTCCAAAACTCAGTTGACAAGGTGTGGGTAGATCTGGTTTGGCAGAAGCTCAAATGAAGAGCCCTGGGATTTGAAATGACCACAAACTTGATGTAAGCCAATGGTAAGTCTTGGCCTAAAAACAACAGTAACACCAAGTGCTGTTTCAGGTGGCACAAAAAGTGAGAAAACCAGAGCCAAGCTCAGTTCCTCAGGCCACTCCTATTAGCCTATTTAATTCTAAGACCAACCCCATGACATAAGCAATAGTATCTTGATTTGCAGATAGTAAAACAGAAGTACAAAGAGGCTGAGTAACTTGCCCAGGTTTATACAGCTAGAAAATAGTGGAGCTTGGGTGATTTTTCTCCAGCATCTGCTCCTAAAAAGTTACTGAATAATCTAAGTACATTTGTGACATTGTGTTAGACCCTTAGCATATTTGAGCCTGAGGTTGTTGAACTAGATGATTCTCAAGTTCCTAAACAGATCTGAGAGGGAATGTATCTAAAGCTTTGGTGTCACTCCATCCTGGGTCTGTTCTTTGCTAGCTGGGTGACTGGGCAAATTACTTACGCTCTTCCTGCCTAGCTTCATGAATTCTTGCATATGGCGGGGAAGGCCAACACACTGCCAGCCCCAGGGCATCCACTGACACTGCACTGCTGCATAAGTGGTATCTCCCCTGCTCCTTCAGTGCACGGTCTGCAGGGCTATGTGCAGAAATCCTACAGTGAAATGTTACTATTTCTTTCTTAAAAGAAGGGTCATGACACATGCCAGAGCAAAGGGAAAGAGGGAGCTTGACTTTGTTTCTTCTCATCTCAACAGCATAAGAAGTCTAACCATTTTCACTAAATATCCACAGAGGCAAAACCAGACGAGGTAGTGATAAATGTAGATGGCCCGAAGAAGAAGAAAGACAAAATACTCAAGAAGAAACTCAAAGAAAAAGAAATCCCCAACCTGGCTGTCTTGCAGGTGTGTGGACACAGCCATCTTGGCCATGGTTAGGGTGGGAAACTCAGAAGGTGGGCGTTCTTTTAGTGCTTCAGTCAACTCCAGCATACCTTTGTCTGAATAACTTACTTTGTCTTTGTTATAATCATCGATGCAGAGTAACAAACTAACAAGCATGCAAGCCAAGACCGTGGAGCTTGCTATTTTTCTATTTTCTACATCCTCCTATTGAGAAGGGGCATAACTTAACTTGGTTAGCCTGGATGCAACCATGTAATTTACAGTGTGTGAGTTCCCCTGGGTTCACCTCTTGGGGCTTGACATCATCATGCAGATATGTACAGACTCGAAATAGCAGGAGTTTTAACTCTTACAAAAGTCAGTTTTATCAGACCAGTCCTAACATTAGCCAGAGGCTATTAGCTAGAGGCATATTGATGGATATGAAAATTGGCATTATGAAAATTATGTACCTAGATAATGAAGTTAGATAAGTAATTTTGATGGGAAATTTGAATAAGTGATTTAATTTTATTACTCAATCAAAACCTCAATTCAATTTTCCATTTCTAAAATATATATGTAATTTTCTGCTTGGAAAATTCATGTCTACATGCATTATAATAAAAACAAATATTCCATCATTTTATATGTGTTAAGAATGAAATGTTCAATGAATAGTTTTTAATTTGGATGTCCTCAAAATATTGTAGTCTGTATCCAACAATCAATGACATCAATTAGCTATAAAAAGCTTTGTCACATTTATACTTTATATTATATTTAAAATATTGTTGGTTTAGCTATACTTCTTGGAATTTCAAAGTTTATCAAAAACGTTTTATAAATTTCAGAGTGGTACTTAGTTCTAGGAATGCCAAGTCAATCATATTCCTTATTTTGCTGAAGATAAATTAACAGCGCCTCTTAGATTTTTCCAAGGGGCATATACGAAGGCTGGTTTTGGAGAATCTTGGCAGTTTTCATTAAATCAATCCTGGGCTTTCCTTCCTCTGAGTACACTCTTCTCCCTTTTTCCTAAAGATATACGATGGGGATCTGGAGAGTGAATTCGACAATTTTGAAGACTGGGTGAAAACCTTTGAGTTGCTCAGAGGCAAGTCTACTGAGGATGACCATGGCCTTGACAGAGACCGAATCATAGGAAAGTTTAAGGCAGGTTCCAAGGTTAACCCTTTTATCTGGCTCTCCTGTCCATAAATGTCGGATATGACTCAATTCTGTTGGACTGTGGTATGCGATGTCTGTAAGGAAAATCCTTAATCTCTCTGCAGGCCCCTCCCTCTCTAGAACCCCACAAGACCTAGCCCCAGTCTTTCAAGGTATTTGATTTGCAGCCAGTAAAGTGGATCAGAGCTCGGTCTGTGGAATATGAGGAGGCAGAGTCCTTGCCTAAAGGGATCACTTAAGTTTACTCTGCTTTTCCCACTCCCTGCCCTACCAAACATATGATTTACACAAGCCTATCAGCTGAATGATTAAATTAACCAAACAACACAAACCCTTCATCTGGCAGACTTACGGTGTCAGCACCACAAAGCAGTAGCCGACACTTACTAAGAACCTACTGCATGCCTGGGCCCTTTATATGAAGGTGATGTGTTGGAAATCACATGGGCATTGCAGCTTGACAGTCTGGGTTTAAATCCTCATTTAGGATTTAAATCCTAACTAGCTTGTGATCTTGAGCAGTACTTGACCTCTCTGAGCCTCGGCTGCAGCATCTGAAAATAGAAATACTGAAGCCAAGATTGAATGAGATAATGGGAGAAAACACTAGCTCAGCACCCTGCATGTAAAAGGCACTCAGGATTCCATCTGATGCTCCTATTCATTTCTCACATAACAGCCCCGTGAGGAGGGTGGTACTGTACCAACACTGATTCACTGATGTGCCATGAAGAAGCACAAATGCAGGAGGGTTATGTGAATGGCCTGAGGACATCCAGGGGACAAGAGTAGCACCACCCCACGTCCTGTTGGGTCTCAGTCTGTGCTCCTTTTCCCAGCGCTATGCCCTAGACATTTTGTTGTTGTTTTTTTTAATTTTAAAAAAAACCTCTTTATTTTGAAGAATTAAGATTCACAGAAAGTTGCAAAGATGGTAGACAGAGGTCTAGTGGACCCTTCACCCAGTTTCCTCCATTGTTTACATCCTATGTAAATATCAAAGCCAGGATATCCACATTGATAGAGTGTGTATATAGTTTTATGTAATTTTTATCACATATGTAGCTTTGTGTAACCACTACCACAAACAAGATACAGAGCTATTCCATCACCACAAAGATCTCCATCATGCTACCCCTTTATAATTATGCCCTGCTTGTGACCGTCTCTATCCTCTGGCAATCACTGACCTATCCTCTATCTTTATAATTTTGTAATTGCAAGAAAGTTATATAAATGGAATCCTCCAGTATGAGACTTTTGAGATTGGCTCTTTTCACTTATATAACGTCCTTGAGATCCATCCAAGTTGTTGCATGTATCAATAATTTATTCCTCTTCATGGTTGGTTTTCAGCGGGGCATATGACTATCTTGTTTCAATGGGTAGTGCTTTGTGGTTCCAGGGCTCCTTCTGCATCTACAAAAGCCCCAAGGATTCCGGCATCAAGAACAGCAAGCAGCTGAGAATCCAGCAAGGGATTCCATCCAACCACCCCATCAAAGTCCTGATCAGGGTGTACATTGTTGCGGTGAGGCATCCTTGTTTACTCTGAGGGGTCGTCTTAATCTCCTAGAGCTGCCATAACAAAATACCGTAGACTGGGTGACATAAACAACAGATACTCATTTTCTCCAGTTCTGGAGGCTGAAAGTCCATGATCAAGGTACCATCAGAGTTGGTTTCTGGCGAGACCTTTTTTCCTGGCTTATAGATGGTCACCTTCTTGCTGTGTCCTCAAATGGCCTTTCCTCTGTGTGTGTGTGTGTGTGTGTGTGTGAGAGAGAGAGAGAGAGAGAGAGAGAGAGAGAGAGAAGAGGAAATCTGTTGTCTCTTTCTCTTCTTGTAAGGCCACCAGTTCTATCGGATTAGGACACCACCCTTATGACCTCATTTAACCTTAATTAGCTCCCTAAAGGCCCTATCTCCAAATACAGTCACATTAGGGGTTAGGGCTTTGACATAGGAATTTTGAGAAAACACAATTCAGTCCATAACAGAGGGTATGAAGTTTGGTTGGTAACATGGACCTTTGCTGGCTTTTCACTGAGCGAAAATATTTCCCAGGCTGAGAGGACTGCTCTGTGTAGCTTTATTTGCTCCCTGTGGTTGCCTGCTAGCTGGGCAGGAAACCAAGTAGCACTGAAGCAGGAAGCTCACAGGCAAGACAGAGGGGAGAGCCAGGGCAGAACAGGGCAGCTGCCACTGTGCAATCCCCCCCCACCTCCGGGGCTCTGCCTCTGTTCGGCTGCAGTCAGAAATTCCATTTCCAGGGTATTTCCAAGAAAAATATTATCTGCCCTAGGCTTCCCCCTTTCCAATAATAAGAGCACTAAACACTAATTGTGAAACTTTTGGCCTGATTGCCAGGAAGCTTGGGGCCAAATTTGGTGCTCAAAGCAACTGTGTGCTAGACGTTTATGGTTCATGTATTTGTTTTCATCTCCTGACCTTGGAGTTGATTTTCATAATCTTACTTGATTGTAGTCATCTTATTTTATATAAACTCTTTGCTTAAATTGCCTAAAATCTTTTTTAGAAACCGAAATGAAACATAAAACAAAGATGATTTATTCTTTAATGCTAGGGGACAACTAAACATCCCCTTTCTATCATGCATTTCTCATGTTTCCTTTGTTATTAGCAGCAACGTCATCATGGCCATGACCACCATGTGCCAGGCATGTTCTAATCACTAAGGATATCGTGACGGAAAAAAACACAGTGCCTGCCCTCGAGGAAGTCACAGTCTAGTTGGAAAGATGAGAAGTAACTTGTAAAGTTATCCAATAAAGGATAAAGGATCCAATAAAGGATACTACAAATATCCAATAAAGGATACTTGTAGTATCCTTTATTCATTCATTCAACAAATATTGGGAAGACCCTGTCCTAAGTCCTGGAGTTAATGTAATGAACAAGACAGACAGTACAATAACTTGTAAAGCATTATTGGCAATGCCAATAGTCTATATTAAACACCCACCCACAGGATAGTTTAGACTAATCTTTTCAAAATTTTGTTCAGGAAATCACTCATGTCTTGGGAGAGATAATTAATATGGATTCCTCTGGAAATAGATCATGTATTCAAATAAATTCTAGAAATGGTGCATATAGTAATTCATTTCCCTTCTCCAACACCTGAGATTCACAAAGCTCATTAGCATATTCAAGGCTCTGAGAACTCCAGAAGCAAAGAAACCTATTTAACTGTTGAATCTTTAACAGCATTTTCAAAACTTACTGCCCACACCTACTTTTCCTCCCTACAGGAAACAGTGCAGAACTCAGGTTCTACGGGACATATTTTGGGGAACCCAGAAATAAGAGTCTGAATAGTAGGAAAGAGAGGGAGAAATCTTTTTGGCTTACAAAGACTGGAGAAGGATTATGATTATTTATTCATTTAGCAAATATCTACAGCACACTTTTATATGTATATATATGTATATGTATATATCTATATCTATACCTATATTTCTATATAGATATAGGTATAGATATAGATATTTATATACAGGTACCCTCTAGACAAAGACCAAGAATGCAGATCAGGTTCCTGCTCAGGAAACAGTGTGGAAGAAGGAGAACAGGGGCTGGAACTTGAGGACCAGCAGGTCTTGAACAAATGAAGAGTCAGAGGGTGGCAGCCCTGGGTTGTAGGTAGTAGGATAAATTATGGACAATGTTTTTCATTGACATTTCTAGTAATGGTGATTATGTGTGGTTTGCTCTCTTACACTAAGATTTAATTAACTAAATAATAAGTTAATTTAAAAATCTCTTAATTTAATAAAACACCAAAGAAGTAGAAAGTAATACTACTTAAATTTTGCATGGAGAAAGAAATCAAATCCCCCCACCTCTGCAATTCCATCCCCAGAAATTTACCCTTCTTATGTATATATACTCTTCTTATGCAAACACATCTCTATCTATTTACACCTGTCTACAACTACACCCAGGTATTTACTTAACGGAGTCCAGCTTCATGTATTACATGTTGATCTTCTATTTTCTTTCTTTACTTAGTAATGTACCTTGGACATTTTTCTAGATCAGTACGTATAGGTCTTTCTCATTCCTATTAGTAGCCACCTAGTGTTTTCTTGAATTAATGTAGTATCCTTTATTCATTCACTCAACAAATATTGGGAAGACCCTGTCCGAAGTCCTGGAGTTAATGTAATGAACAAGACAGACAGTATCCTTGCTCTCATGGAGATTATAACTAATTAGGGGTGGTGTGGGCATTAGGAGCGTATGAAAATAAACAACAGACAGATAAATAAGCAAGATGAATATCAGAGATAACTGCTAAATAAAGAATTAAAATTAGGGGAGGTAATCAACTATACTTCAGTAAAAAAAAAAAAAAAATTGGGCAACGTGGTGACAAGAGTAAATGGGGAAGGGACAATTTTGGATGGAAACCAGGATCTTGACCACTAGACCATGGGGCCAGCAGGGGAGGGACAATTTTGGATGGAGTTTCTCCCTAAGTAATTGACATATAGGTTGTTCACAATTTTTAGCTATTAAACAACGTTCTAATGAACAACTTTGAAAACATAGCTTTGTGTGCTTATACCCTTCTGTCTGTAGGACAGAGTCCTAAAAATGAGATTGTTTCTTATCCAGCTCTCATCTCCGCAGTTTCTCCATCTTCTCCATGTCCTTCCTCACCAGCTCCCTACCCTGGTCCTCCCTGACAGAAACAGATCGTTACTCAGCTGACCAACGCTAAATGCAAGACTGACGGGGTCATGGATTCAGAGTCCACTATTTCTGGGAGGAGGCTTTAGGTCTACCCCATAATTTTACGTATTAATCTCAGAGAGATGACATGTTTTGCCCAAGATCACATGACTACCTAGAACTGGAACTCAAAATTCATGCCTTCTGCTTCCTGGTCCAGCAGGTTCCTCATTACTCTGTGCCAAGGGCTGCTTTCCACTGGGGAGACAACTCCAGAGAAAGTAGGACTTGGGCAAAGCTGATAACTTTTCTTTTAACAGCAGAGTAGAGAGGCTAAAACAGTGGTTCTTAACTTTAGCTGCACACTAGAATCATCTAGGGAGCTTCTAAAGATCCCCAAGTCCAGGGCCAATTTAATCAGAATATCTGGGAATAGACCTCAGGCATCAGAATTTTTTAAAACTCCCAGGTGATCCCGGTGCCAGCCAGTGTTGAGAACCACTGGACCAAAGGGATTTTTTTCTCTTCTCCAGGCATTTAATCTTAGTCCAGCGGATCCAGATGGCAAATCGGATCCCTACATTGTGGTCAAGCTTGGCACAACTGAAATCAAAGACCGGGACAAATACATCCCTAAACAACTGAACCCAGTATTTGGAAGGTCAGTGGCCATCTGGGTCTCATTGCATTGTCCTCTCTGCATTTGTTCTTATGGTGCTTCTGTAGGGTGTTTGGTGTGGATACGTGTGTGGGTCTGAGTAAACAGTGCAGGAGATTAAATGCCGACTCCTGCCCAGGATAACAGCCAATCAAGCCTCTCTTCATGGAGAAGGGCTGAATTCTTTCCTTGGTCCCTTCAGCAGCTTGGTTCTGCATGGTCTTCATGGCCATGGTTTTCCAATAATGATTTTCCCAGATCTCAAATTTAAGACACCACTTGAACAGTCACCAGATTTAGCCTCCTGCCTTGGAGAGAGTTCCTTTTTACAAACAAGATAACCAAGGCCCAGAGAGGTTTAGAAACTTGTTCAAGTTCACACGGCTCATAAGTAGAAGAGAAGGGGCCAGATGTTTGGTCTTTGTCTTCTCCCAAAGAGATTTTTCCATCATATCATCTTGCAGTTCATTTGAGGTGACCCCTGCAGTCAAAAAGTGGAACTGCACCCCGCCTGCGTTTTGTTTTCCTGCAAAGTGTTTACAATGCATCGCACTTGTGTTATGTTTAGGTGAAACAGGCATTCTCCAGCTCACAGCACCCCTGCCACCCCAGTTGTCTTCTAAAAGGGGATGTCACACATTTATGTGCCCTGCTTGGGTTTGTGCCCTTGACTGCCGGTAACTCTGGAGTCAAGCAGACCTGGGTTTCACTCTGCCACATACAGGCTGAGTAACTTTATGCAGACAGCTTAACCTCTCTGGTCCTAGTTTTTCTCACCTGTAAAGCAACAGCAGTGATACTTGGCTCTCAGATGCCTTTAGAAGGTTAAATATGACAAGCACCTAGCATGTCGTCTATGATAGTGCATGCTAGCTACTCAAAACTCATTCGCTTCCTTCCGCTCCTCCTTTGCACACATCTTACGTGTATTTAATGTCTTCTTTTCCGGAGTAACAAGGAGCACGGGATGAAATCTTTATCCACCTCATTTAAATTCATTCACACACTTGTGATCGCTTTGGACCCTCTGACATGTGATCAGCACCAGCCTCTTACATTTTATTGCTCCCAAGGAAATCAGGCAATAAACAATCTTGCCTGTTCAGATGAAAGAGATGGATTAAAAAGACATGCTGGGGAAACTTACCCTTGCTTCCCTGATAGGGAGATGACCTTTATCATTACCTGCTGTTTACGTAACCGGCACTTCATTTTGTCAAGTGCTTTGCAGTCACGGTTTATGAGCTGCTCTCACCACAGTGCCATGAATTAGACTGGTTTTATAACCTCCGTTTATGGCTGTGGTAAACAAAAGAAGAGGATGGTGGAATAGTCCCTCCTGCCTATGGCATTTCAGAGCCTCTTCCAGAAGCCCTCCAGGTGTGGGTGCTTTGTTGGATGTATATTTAATTGTTACTCAGGGGCAGACATTGTTGGCTCAATCTGTGTTCCAGCAGGGAGAGTGGAGGGCTCTCACCCCCGACCTGGGGTCTGGGGAATTCCCCTTTGAGACCTCCCCATAGGAGGATGTCACAGGCTCCACCCCTGATGCCCTGGCCCCTGGTCTGCTTTACTTTTCTTCATAACCTGTGACATGAATTGGTGTGTTTATGTGTTTATGTCTGTCTTCCATCTCCCTGCTAGAATGTAAGCTCCATTTGTGCAGGGACTTGGTCTAGTCTGTTCAATGCTGCATCCCCAGCACCTAGGACAGGGTGTGGCACAGAGCAGATGCTCTTTAGATATTTGTAGAATGAGCAAATGAACAAACAGATTGACAAACAACCCTTCAGGCAGTTTTCAGTGGGATTTCATGGAACCCCATCATCCTGAGGGGCTACATATCTGAAGAGTTGGTCGTTCCTCATTTTCTTAATAACCACAGTGCCTGGCACATAATGGATATCTCATAAATGTCAAATGAACAAGTGATCAATAAAAGAATGAATGAATGGGCAAAGAAACAGTGAGATATCTTTGCTCTGAAGCTTTCGGTACTGAATGTTTCTCCAAGGCTCAGTTTTCACCCATTTCAGGATGCATTCTCTTTTCTCACACCAATGCTGTTTCTAGGGATCCTATCTCAATGACACACACACGTTGGTATAAGCCTAGTTTATCCCCGAATGACTGGAAGTCCAACCATGGTGAGCTGTTTTTGGTAGTTTTTCTAAGGCAGCGCTAATGACAATTCAGGAGAGGTGACCCCGTGAGCACGTAACACACAACTCTGGGAGATGGACCAGAACGGTTGAGCCTTCTGTCCTCGGTCATGGTTGCCAGGGGCAGTGAAGCACTTAATAAGTCCTTCCTTGGTGGCAGCAGCTTGGTGATGGCCAAGCTCAGAGGTGGCTGGGGGCTTTCAGTTACAGGCACTGGAGCTGTCCAGCATCTCTGCTTTTTACTCTCTGGGAGGGCTAATTGGCTCCAGGCTGTGCTGTGATTGCTGTCTCTACCAACCTGGAGAGTGAGAGTCAGGGCTAAGTGGACCTGACCATGACGGCAGCAGCCCAGACAGGACTGAGGACAGGCAGGGAAATAATGGGTCCTCTATTCTCCCCTCCTCTGCACATCCTCTCTGTCCCTTGTTCCCAGACCAGCCTCCCCACCTTGTCCCAGGGCAGACAGAAACAGGAACAACTGGAGAAACACTGGTGTATCCTTGATTTTGTTTTCAAGAACACATTTCCCTAAAATGCAGGCTTTCACTCCCAGTTTAATTCTTAATTATCTTCTCTAACGCTCAGTAGCACAGATAATGCATTGTCACGGGAAATCCGACAGCATTGCTATTCCTTTCAACACTGCATTGGGGTGAGATTGTGGAAAGAGGATGGTACCAGGAGTTAGGAAACTGGTACTTATCCCAGTTTGACCTGATTTATGATCCTAGGAAAGTCCCTTGTGTTCTCTGGATTTCAGTTTCCTTATCTGTAAAATGAAGCGATTGGATATGGTGATTTCTGAGATCCCTTACAGTTCAAGGAAACATTTATTGTGTCTACTCTCTGCAGGTGAAGTGCAGCCTCCAGTAATGTGGAGATGAAGAGGGCAGGTCTCTGTTCTCAAGGGGCTCAGAATAATCTTGTAGAGACAGCATTCCAGTCCTGCAAGTCTATGTTCTAATGATTTTCCATTGTCGATAGGATTTTCATTTCAAATAAACCCAGCTGGTATTCCCTGATGAAGCAACAATGGAGGAGAAAGGGAATGGTAAATTATTGGGTACCAGGTTGAATGCCTGGAAGTAAAATCTGTGTTTATACAAACACTATCACATTTAACCACTCTGCTATATTATAAGGAAGACATATTTATCCCCATTTACACATAAAGAGGCTGAGAGGGATGAAATAACTTTCCCAACGTATTACAACCGGGAAGTGGCTGATTCAAAATCCAGATTAGAAATCAGTCCTGTTTGAGACCAAAATCTAAGACTTTCCTCTCCCTCTTGCTGTCACCCTAGTTGAAGACTGCAAGGCATGGCCCACAAAAGAGGAGATGATCGGCTACTGGAAAACTGACAAAAGAGTTGGAAATTGGTTGCATCTCAATGAAAAATTAAACCACATAAACACCCATTAAGTAGTAACTGGGTTGCTGAGTGTTTAGTGAGTTCATATGGACTGTATGTAGGTGGGCTAAAGGTGAAGCAGGGAAAAGTTCTCTGTATCACCAAATGCTGTTGATTCCTAAAACCTCTGCTTGGATGGCAGGTCATTTGAGATCCAGGCCACATTCCCAAAGGAGTCCTTGCTGTCTGTGCTGATCTATGACCACGACATGATCGGGATGGATGACCTCATTGGTGAGACGAGGATTGACCTGGAGAACCGCTTCTACAGCAAACACCGAGCCATCTGTGGCTTGCAGAATCAATATGAGATGTAAGTTATTCCTCCCATGGAGACACTCTTGGTGTTCTGAGGCTGCTGCCCATGCGCTGGGAAGGCCAGCCAAGGCCCAGATTTAATATCTCAGATGTGCTCCATGTCAGCAGGGCTGGTTCGGGGAAACTGCTCACTGCACTTGAGGGTACTTGGGGCTGGGGAAGCAAAACTGATTTAGAACCCAGGGCAGGTTCTTCAGGAGTCAAGAGCTGAATTGTATTTGTTCATTCGATCAGCTGGGCCTGGTGGACAGAGTTCCCAGTGGGGAATGATGCTAGAAGAATGACTAACATAATACAAATGCCAATATCCTAGTTCATTACAACAAACACTCAGGAGTGCTTACAATATACCACGCACTTTACATGGAGTATCTCATTCAATTCTCTCAAAACCCATTAAGGTGTTATCCCCATCTTACACATGTGGGAAAAGTGGGTCCAACTCTCACGCTTTACAAAGATTTTTGAATTCTGATTAATTTTAAAATATAAATTATCAGCTTTATTTTTACTTTTATTAAGGCTTTTAAAATAACATTTATTTCTTAAAAGCTAACGTGCAGGGGCTTCCCTGGTGGCGCAGTGGTTGAGAATCTGCCTGCCAATGCAGGGGACAGGGGTTCGAGCCCTGGTCTTGGAGGATCCCACATGCCGCAGAGCAACTAGCCCCGTGAGCCACAAATACTGAGCCTGCGCGTCTGGAGCCTGTGCTCCGCAACGAGAGGCCGCGATAGTGAGAGGCCCGTGCACCGTGATGAGGAGTGGCCCCCACTTGCCACAACTAGAGAAAGCCCTCGCACAGAAATGAAGAGCCAACACAGCCATAAATAAATAAATAAATAAATAAATAAATAAAAAGCTAACGTGCACAATAGGAAACCAAAAACACAAGAAGCAAAAAACAAGGTCATCCATAATCACAAGCAGTTTACCATTTGATATGTCCTTCTAGGTCTTGTTTTTGTATCTACACGACCAAACGTCCATTTTTATGTAATTAAGATCATACAGTTATGTATCATGCTTTTTCACACACCATGAATATTTACTATTTCAAAGTCCCAAAGCTATGAGTATTTTAATAACCAATAATACACTACACCAACTCAATCTGGAAGGAAAAAAATGTAATCCTGCCTTTCTTGGTGACAAAAATTTCATAAAAGACAAAAATAGCAGCAGGCCTCTAAATAAAGATATTGGCTGAGTTACGATCAAAATACTACATTCCCTTAATGTTCAATTAAAAATGAGACATAGAGCAACAGAGACCAGCTTTATTTTTTAAAGTATGATATATTTAATATCTTAAGAAGAAAACTCTTACAAATACCAGCTAGGAAAATATAAAAACATCCATTAGATTTCCATGGTACAATTTAGAAATATTTCTTCTGAATATAAAGTAATATATAGTCCCTGTAGAAAATTTAGGACATACGGAAAGTATAAAATGATGCTCAAGTTATTTTATCCAGAGATAAAATTTACATTAAAACATTTGTGTGTATTTCCTTTTAGTATTTTTTTCTATGCTATTTCCCCCAAAGTTGGACTCATACTATCCATGCAATTTTGTAAGCTTCTTGTTGGACTTATACCCTTATAAGCATTTTATGATGTCATTAAATATTCTTCAAACTCATTATTTTAATAGTGGTATTCCATTATATAAATTTGCTATAAAATTATATATAACCAATTTCCCTTCCTGAATTTCAGGGCATTTATATTTTTCTTTCTTATTCCATTAGAAATATTGCTGCCATGCACATTCCCATACAAAAGCCATTGCAAACCTTTCTGATAATTCATTCAGTGTTCATCCATAGATATGGACTTATTCCATTAAAAGGAATGCACACTTTAAAGACTTTTAATATATATGTCCAAATGGCTCTCCAGAAGGGTTGGACCAATTTACACTCTCATTAACACAGTCTGAGCATCTATTTCCTCCATGGCATGATTTTTCAGGCAAGTCTCTACTGCTGGCCTGTTCTTCTCTGAGCCTAGAAGGCCGGTTCAGTTTTGGGACTGTAGTGAATTTATAAGCCTCCTGCTGTATTTACATCGTTCTCAAGTACCTGAGAGGGTACCATTCAGATAGTGATTAGCTGTGCTCACTCTGAAGTCGGTAAAGGAAGCCACAAGCAAACATGGTGGATCTTTTGTTCAGGAGAATTTCCTGACAGTGGAACTGGCAGGGACCAGAATAATTTAGTCAGGGAAGTTGTTCTCTGAAGTTTTAAAAATAAACAAGAGCACTTATTTCTGGGGAGGCCTATGTATGGCTCTGGGGGTGGCTTGGAATCTTTTCAGGATCCTCATATCTCTGGCCCAGTGTAGGAAAACTGCGTTATAGCCATGTTTTGGTTTATTTCAATGCTTAAACAAGTTAAATTCTGATGAATCCCGCATCCCAGGGAGCAGAGAAATCCAAGCTTATCTTGGTCACGGTTCCTAGGGAGCATCTCATTACAAGTTAATAATTTTTAACCAAACAGCTAGTTTTTAAGGGAAGAAG
Source organism: Mesoplodon mirus (assembly GCF_964341445.2). NCBI lineage: Eukaryota > Metazoa > Chordata > Mammalia > Artiodactyla > Ziphiidae > Mesoplodon > Mesoplodon mirus. The sequence goes on along the minus strand of NC_138992.1, from coordinate 15,145,367 downwards.
GGGTTGAAAAGATTTAGAAACTCACCACTAGGAAATAACTGATTAGAGAAATGGCACATCAAGACTTCCTGCCTGTGACACGAGTCTACAATATGATTTTGGCGGAGGAGGAGAAGGGAGGAAAGAAGCAGAGAAATTGGAAGGATGAGCTAGGCTTTCTTCTTAGAATAAGTAGCAGCCAAATAGCTATTCTGCTAGGGACAGAACAAACTAAACAAAAACTACCTGCAAAGAAATCCACAGAGACAGAAAGCAGATTGGTGACTGCCAGAGGCTGGGTGGGGTAGGGGCAGTGAGGCATAATTGCTTAATGGGTAGAGGGTTTTCTTTCGGGGTGATGACGATTTTTTGGAACTAGATAGAGGTGGTGGTTGCACAACATTGTGAAAGTACTAAATGCCACCAAATTGGTCAACTTTATAATGGTCAATTTTGTTATGTGAATTTCACTTCAGATTTTTTTTAAAGGATGCATTTCTTTAAAGAAAGTATCCAAAACTACCTGGAAAGAATGTTTATGTCAAGCTACTCAGAAGTTCTGCCTTTTGTACAAGCATACATATGCAGAGGTATTGACCAGAAAAGAGAGAAGATGATAAAACGAAAACACTAGCCCCAAGCATGTAGAAGGTCAAGTTAAATCTGAAGGATTAACACAGATCATACTTAGGTGGTCCTTTTTACCGGGACCTCAGATGTGGCTCCCGGGGAGGCTGGACCTCACCCTCCATCCCTCCTCCACTTTTCAGAGAAGGATACAATGCCTGGAGAGACACATCCAAACCCACCGAAATCCTCACCAAGCTCTGCAAAGACAACAAGCTGGATGGCCCCTACTTTTGCCCTGGGAAAATACAGATAGGAAACCAGGTCTTTTCTGGAAAAACAGTCTTCACCGAGGAGGACACAGGTAACTCCCCCAATGTATCCCACTGACATGGCTCTTCTTTTGAAAAGCCTGCTTTCAGTGGTATTGGTGACTGAAGATAATGCTCATTTATTGTAAAATTAATGCATGCTCACAGTAGAAAATATGGAAAAGTAAGGAGGAGGATGAAAATCACTCTTAATCCCCAAATTCAGAGATAACCATGGTGCGTGCTGGTATATTTCTTTACAGAAATATAAATTTTGCACAGTGTGTGTGCAAAATGGCACATTTTTACATAATTTTAAATGTACCATATCTGTAGTTTTATACTCTGCCTTTTCTATTTCCAATAGATTATGACAATTCTCTTCTTTGAAACAATCCTTGATAATATTCTATTGTATGGCTGTGACATTTATTTCCATTGTGTCCATTTTTGTAGTGACACTTAATGCTACCACAAACATCCTTATACATATTTTTGCATATTTCTGATGTGTCTACAGTATATATCATATAAGTAGAATTGTGTCAGAAGATAAATACCTTAAAATTAATATTACATAAAATAAATAATTGGACACAACTCAAATTACCCCCATAAGTGTTATACCAACAAATCTCCTGTTTCAACACCAAGAAACAGATTTTTCCATATGAGCAACATAGGACATACCAGGAAGATCCCATAGAGCCTTTCATAAATTTAGGATAAGAAAAAAAAGCCACCTTTACTTTAAGGATATAGAACAATTTCTGTACTGTCACACCTGTCCATTGATGCTTAAAAATTACCTATATAGGGCTTCCCTGGTGGCACAGTGGTTGAGAGTCCGCCTGCCGATGCAGGGGACACGGCTTCATGCCCCGGTCCGGGAAGATCCCACATGCCGCGGAGCGGCTGGGCCCATGAGCCGTGGCCACTGAGCGTGTGCGTCCGGAGCCTGTGCTCCGCAACGGGAGAGGCCACAACAGTGAGAGGCCCGCGTACCGCAAAAAAAAAAAAAAAAAAGTACCTATATATGGTGCAGTGCTCCTGATGCAAAAAGCCCGATTAAGTACACGCTACAAGGTGTTTTGACACTATGTTGATCCCACCACTTCAATGCCAAGATTTCTTTTTACCTTGTTGTTTTGGCCCCAAGAACTTCTTAGAGGTTCATGCATGCAGAGTTATTGACATTTAGTGTATTAATGATATTGATGAATTTCTGTGAGAAAAATACTTTTTCATAATATACTCTATTAAGTCACTTTAGTCCCTTGGTCAGTATTCTACATTTCATGATTAAACAATTTACTTGCCCACCAAAACTCTGAAATTATATTCATTAAGATCAGTTTTGACTGATTAAACTTTTTGACAAAGATTTAATTCATTGATTACTTGTTCATCCCTATTGACTTTTACTGATTGTAATGACTGCTGTTGGGAGATTTTTTTGGTTAAACCTGGTTCAACTTTCCTATGTCGAATTTGGCCATTCTAAACTCTGTTCAAGAAGATTTTATTCTTTCAACAATTTTTGTCTTATTTTGTGAGTATTATTTCTCCTGGCAGTTTTTGTCATGAATTACCTTTTTTGGTAAAACGATAGATCAGAGAATCTTTTCTGGAGTAAGTGTTGGTAGACGGGAGATCCCAAGCAATAATGAGGAAAGTCAAAAGACATCCATGAGCACATATTGTGCCTCTTTCACCACGTTGCGTAGGGTCACACTGGTTCTCCAAGCCCTCTCCCACTATGGTGTTAGCAAACAGTTTTATGTCTCCAGGAAACATACCCTCTCTAGTCCCTTGAAGCCACGTTTGTGATTCATAGACTCTGAAGGAGTCTGATTCAAGGGGTGAAGGGAGTCCTGTACTCCAAGGCTCTGGCTGTGCTCTGGACCTTTTGGTCAGCCCATCTCATTTCCCACGCTCTTAACTTTCTTTTAATGAATTTTTTTTTTTTTTTTTTTTTTTGCGGTATGCGGGCCTCTCGCTGTTGTGGCCTCTCCCGTTGCGGAGCACAGGCTCCGGACGCGCAGGCTCAGCGGCCATGGCTCACGGGCCTAGCCGCTCCGCGGCATGTGGGATCTTCCCGGACCGGGGCACGAACCCGTGTCCCCTGCATCGGCAGGCGGACTCTCAACCACTGCGCCACCAGGGAAGCCCTAATGAATTTTTTTTAAACTGAAGTATCGTTGATTTACAATGATGAGCAAATCTCTGCTGTACAGCAAAGTGACTCAGTTATACACATATATACAATCTTTTTTTAAAAAAATATTCTTTTCTATTATGGTTTGTCCCAGGAGATCAGCTATAGTTCCTTGTGCTATACAGTAGGACCTTGTTGTTTATCCATTCTAAATGTAATAGTCTGCATCTACCAGCCCCAAACTCCCAGTCCCTCCCTCTCCCTCCCCCCTCCCCCTTGGCAACCACAAGTCTGATCTCTAGGCCTGTGAGTCTGTTTCTGTTTTGTAGATAGGTTGGCTCTCTTAACTTTCAATCTCTTTCCCCTTCCCACCACTCTACTCCTACCTCTTTCCAGTCTCTCGTCCTTTTTCTCTTTCACTGTCTTTTCTCTCTCCCTGTTCCTTGGTATATTTAAAAGAACCTTTAAGGGAGTGTTTGAAAATGCATCTGACAGCCCCTGACTATCCCCTTACAAGAGCAAATCTGACAAGTCTCTTTATTTTTCTCTCTTCCATGCAGATGAGATGGTGGAGTCGTATGAGCACTTGGCCCTCAGCGTTTTACGCTCTTGGGAGGATATCCCGGAGGTTGGGTGTAGGCTGGTTCCTGAGCACGTAGAAACTCGGCCACTGTACCACAAGGATAAGCCAGGAATGGAGCAGGTAGTGGCCAAGACAGTTCTGGTCCCAATAAGAGTGTTCATCCCCGAAGAGAATGACTTTTCCCCTACAAGTTAATCTTGTGTGCCGTATAATAATGGTTCTCAACCAGGGACAAGTTTGCCCCTCCTGCCCCGGACGTTTAGCAATGTCTCAAATATTTTTGGTTGTCTCACGTGGGTGGGGGTGATATTGACATCTAGTGGGACGGGACAGAGATGCTGCTAAACATCCTATTCTGTACTGGGCAGCCCTCCACAACAAAGAATTATTCAGCCCCAAACGAATGCTGAGATTGAGAAACTCTGTCCTAAAATCAGATTAGGATTTAGTGCTCTTTCCCTTTTATGATTTGAGTTATCAAGTTCTTTCTGAAGAATCCTGACATTTGAGAAACTTCAAAACTCATCTGATGTGCCCAAGACCTTGTGCAAAAATCTATCAGTAACCACACAGCCCACTAGTTTTCCCAAAGAAGCAATAGATGGAGGCTTACCTTGAAGAACTGGCAAAACAAGCTATGTGGAAAAGATAACTAGAGATCTGGCTTCTGAGTTAGAAGGGAAGAGAAGACAACTTTATTAAGAGGCTTTTATGTCCTCGGCCCTTTACAGAAATTATCTCACCTAATTAGGATGGCCATAGATTTATTTATCCAAATTACGGCCATTTTGAGAGGGAAAGAAGGCACTATGAATAATTAACCTGGGGGCTTCCCTGGTGGTGCAGTGGTTGAGAGTCCGCCTGCCGATGCAGGGGACACGGGTTCGTGCCCCAGTCCAGGAGGATCCCACATGCTGCGGAGCGGCTGGGCCCGTGAGCCATGGCCGCTGGGCCTGCGCGTCCAGAGCCTGTGCTCCACAACGGGAGAGGCCACAACAGTGAGAGGCCCGTGTACCGAAAAAAAAAAAAAAAAAGCTGATACAAGGGGCACACACCACGATTTTCCTAGGCAAACCAGTGTGAGTGTCACCTCACGCTTATTTCTTAATACAGCCTCACGATGAAATTATTATAATCCTTACTTTTAAGATGAAGAAATTGAGGTTCAGAGAGTTTAAGTAACTTGCTCAAAGTTACTCAGCTGGTGATAAGCAGAGGCGGGATGTAACCCAGGCAGCGTGAGTCCCTAGCTCTGTCCCAGCTCTGGACTCACTCGCTGTGTAGTCTGGGCAAAGCACGTGGGCTTGACTATAATGGGGCAGGAACTCCCACACTGCTATCCCAGCAATGCTGGGGTATAAACCTCGTGATAGCATGTGTGAGGGCGTGTCTTGAAAGGATAAACTTTTATCAGATGTAGAAACTTATGACTATTTCCTAAGATTTACTACCAGATGTTTGACATCTTTTGGTTACTGGTATCCTTCATTTTGCCTGTCAGATGTAGCTTCTTGGTTAACGGTGAATGTTAATGTCTTTTTAGAGACCTAGGAATATAATCCTCCATTGAATTGGTTCTTCTCTTCCCGAATGCTAACTCTTTGCTTACATTGCCCCTTCCCCTGGAAATCCTCTTTTTTTTTTTCCTAGCCAAAGCCCCTCTTTCACCCAAATCCTACAAATCCTTCCCACTCTGTTGGAAGCCCCACTTACTTCATATAAAATCTCCCCTGACCATCCCAGCCCTTGTTGATCACTCACCTTCTTGCCTGAGCTGACGGAGCAATTAGCATGCATACAACAGAGCTGAATATGGAATCCATTGGACTTTCTCCCCACCTGGGCTCTCACATCCCTTGCAACAGGGTACATTTTGATGTATGGAGTTCAAAGCAATGGATGGAAGGCCCTGTTCTGCCACTAATTAGCCACGGGACTTCAGATAATTTCTTTGACTTCTCTGAACCTTAGTTTTTTTATGTGTAGCACAGAAACATGGCTGGGGGGTGAGCACTGATGGAGATAATGGATGTTAAGGTACATTGGAAGCAATGAAGCATGATTCTTCTGACATAGTATTATCTTCGTAATCCTTAGGGGTTGGTAAGAAGAGCAGGGTCTCTAGAGTCAGCAGACAAGGGTTGAATCCAGACTCTGCTACATGTTGCCTGTGTAAACATGGGCAGGACATTTTCTCATCTGCAAAGTAGGAATAATAACATCTACCTAGTGGAGATATTGGAAGAATTAATGAGACAATGCTTTTCAAGTACCTAGCACTGCGTCTACCACATAGTAGGTGCGCAGTAAGGTTTTGCTTCCCCTTCCCCTTCTCTTGATGTACGCTCCTCTTGATATATGTTCTAATTTTTAACAAAAATATAAGTTCTGTCTTTGTCAACAAATACTCTGAATATAATATGAATAATATCCTTATTATATTACATTATATTATATTATATGTTCCTAATATCCATTACTAGTAAAGGGATCTGTTAAAACCGTGAATGGTCAGTGTCCATGTGATAATGCCCCCCCCCAAAAAAATCTAAAGGATGTCTTCTTAACAAGGGCCGCCTGCAGATGTGGGTGGACATGTTTCCCAAAGATATGCCTCAGCCTGGACCTCCTGTTGACATTTCACCAAGGAAACCCAAAGGGTAAGTAACCTGCAGCCCCACCTTCAAGGAAAGAGACCAAGGTCTTAGACTAAAGGATCATGTCATTTGATCTGGTGTCTGACACATTACATTAATCAGCTGACACCTGATAATCATGCCTCACTTTCCACTCGGCCAAGTACAGCAGGGGGTGAGTGGTGGTGATAATAGTAGTGGTGGGAGTTGAAATGGTGGCCTCTGTTTTATGGTAGGAGCCCCTGAGTTTCAACATTCTGAAAAATGTCGGTTAATGGAAGGAGGATCTGCTCAGAGAAATTCATGTTCTTGGTGATTCCAGCTGGGACACTTGGTTTTGATGGAACGAAGACCTTAAGTCTTGACATTTTTGAACTTGGTAAAATTGAGGAAGCTTATAGACTCAAAGCAGTACCAGAATCACATAGACACCAATTGACTCAGCTTCCAAGGTCTTCAACCTAAGGCTGCCTTCCCTTATCCCAGGTATGAATTGAGAGTGACCATCTGGAACACGGAAGATGTCATTTTAGAGGATGAGAATATCTTCACAGGACAAAAATCAAGTGATATTTATGTTAAAGGGTAAGATCACCAGCAAACTCCATACCCCCTTTCCTTCTCCTCTTCACCTCTTTAACCCCTAACCAAACTATGCCTCGTGGAAGATATTCTATGCACATCTCACAAAAGGAGTCCATCTTACTCACCTTGTTAGATAAGGTCACTTTCTTTGTCAAATATTTGCCTTATTTGGTCATTTTGCTAAGAATGATTATCCCATGAAATATTTTTGTGAGGAAGTCTTATTATATAAACGTCTCTTTCAGTTAAATATTGGATGCCTAAACTTTTTGAATGACATTCAAAATACCTTTACACCAGAAGGAAGTAGAGAGCTGTAGTGCTATTGATGAAAGATTAAGTGTTAAGAAGATTATAAGCCTAATACAAAAGCTAAACTTTATACCTTCCCATTTGCTAGTTTTAGCAACCTAGGACTCAGGAAACTAAATATTTTGTATCTCTCTCTTACATCGTGGCTATAACACAAATGTCTTTGTAGGTTTCCTTTTCACCCCTAATCAGGGAGGGAGATGAAGTTGTAGAGAATCAGAAACAATGTGACTTAAACATGTACCCTCAGATAAAACTCATGTCAGAAACAGTAAATTCATCTCAGCCTTGTTTTGGTATCTCTTTGTCTTCCCCCAACAAGAAACCCCCTTCCTCATTGACACTCCCATTTCTAGTACACTATTAAGTCTTGTTCATTTTACTCCCCAAATAGCTGTCAGCACTGTCCATTCTCTTCATCTCACCACATCACCATCATCATCTTTTCCTCCATCATTTCCTGCCTGGGTCACTGAAATACCAATACTATCTGAATTGGTCTCTTCCTATTCAGTCTTGCCTCCAATAATCTGTTGTCTATCGTTGAAACATGAGTTATCTTTTCAAAGCACAATCTGAGCACATCAGTCCTGTACTTAAAACCCTTTAATGACATCCTATGTTCTCTTGACAAAGATCTAAATCCCTCATATGTCCTAAAATATCACACATGACTAGACTTTGCCTATGTCTCCAGACTCATCTCACTGGATCAATACTCCCCCTTACCTTCTGCTCTCTAGTCACACTGAGCTTCTTCCCCTTTTTAGAATGCGTCCTCACCTCTTCTTCCACAGGGCCTTTGCACATCCCTCACTGATGACTTTTGCCATCCCACCCATCTCCCTCTATCCTCTTCCCTCCATGACTGTAGCTCCGTGAAGGCAAGACCCATCCCTGTTTGCTCCCTATCACTCCCCTAGCATCTAGCTCACTCCTTGCATCATAAGAGATACCACACATATATTGGTTGACTGAGCACCATCTTTAGCTAAATAATTGTGCCCATACCCCAGTGGTACCACTCCTCTGGAAATAGAACCCTGCCCCAGGGTGGGTTGAGGTGGAGAGAGGGATGTCTGCTTTCAGAAAGCAAGTGGTTTGGCATTATCAATTAGTTTGAATTAAAAGTACCTTTTTTCTCAAGAATTAGTTAGCTGTGGATAAAGTACTAGGGGAAAATGTATTCATTGTAGCTTACTTTATACTTGGCATGGAGGAGAAAGACCAGATAATACTAAGAGGAAATAACATAATAGATCATTTGGAGTACACAAAGCACTGTACATATACTATCTCATATAAGTCCTCTGAATTTCTATGAACTAGATATTGTCATTGCTTCCATTTTCCAGATGAAACAAAGGCACAGAGAGGTTAGATAATTTACCTATGTAATGTAGCAATGTAATGTAGTGGGTGCAGAAATGGTACATGTTATAAAGAGGTCACCCAAGGCAAGAGGAAACTCAGATTACACTTTCATTTTACATTTCCTGACTTCTCCCTTTTTACTGAGTGTAGCTTCAGATCTACCCAAGAACTGAAGACAATTCCCCAACCTGACTTAGACCGAGAGTCTTGTTTCAGTTTCCGACCCTTTGATCCCTATTTATCTCTTTCGGATTCAATGGAAACTTTCATCTAAATCTAACTATATCATAATTTTAAAACCATGGATCTGTGACCACAATGAAACTAGTTAAATCACTCTTGATTATACTGATGCCTAAATAATGGGCTCTGAGTGTTTAATTCTTTTTCTGTCTTTATTCAGGTGGTTAAAGGGTTTGGAAGATGACAAGCAGGAAACAGACGTGCATTACAACTCTCTGACTGGAGAGGGGAACTTCAACTGGCGCTTTCTATTTCCATTTCAGTATCTCCCAGCGGAGAAGCAAATGGTCATTACCAAGAGGGAGAACATCTTTTCCTTAGAGAAGATGGAGTGTAAGACGCCAGCTGTGTTGGTGCTTCAGGTTTGGGATTTTGAAAGGCTATCTTCAGATGATTTTCTGGGTAAGCCAGTGGCTTCATCAAGCTCATATTAATGTTGAGGGTTTTGTCCTAGCTTTTGGAGAACTTAGTCTGAGTTAGCTCCAGGGATAGTAATTTCAATGCTGTTTAATAATTTTGATAGCAAAATTTTGAAACACTCCAAATAGCCCTTAATAGGGGATTGACTCAATAAGTTACAGTACATCCCTATGGTGGAAGATACATATTCAAACAGACTAAAATTGACCTTTGCTTTACTACCAAGAAGCTATTAAGTTTTGAGCTAATTACTGGTTTCCTCTGTACCTCAGTTTTCCTCATTTGTAAAATGGGGATAATAATATTACAACCTCAGAGGGGAGCTGTAAATGTAATAATATAATTTAAAAATGAAGTACAGTGCTTCATACATAGTAAGCATTCAATAAGTGATACCCCTGCAGCCATTAAAATATTAGAATATTTAATGAGTTGGATAGTTGTGCAGGGTGCATTAAGTGAAAAAAAAGTGTATAGGAAAAAATCCCCTTTCAGTAAAAAATATGTTTATTTTTATAGGAGAAAGAGATAGTCAGAGATAGCCAAAGAGACAGAAAGACTGATATAAGGATATGAACTAATAAGTAGGACAGTCGTCAACTTTTGGGAGGTGGAAAAATAATAGAAAAAAAGATTTCTATTTTTTGCTAATGTGCACGCTCTAAATGTTCACAGTTAACATATATCACTTTCGAAATAAGGAAAGGTTATTAAGGAGAGAGAAATATAACATTTTCGTGGCATTATCTTACTCTGGCTTATATTCACTCATTGAAAATACATTGTTGAAAACTAGTGAATACAACAGAAAAGAAGCAGACTCACAGGTGACAGAGAACAAACTAGTGGTTACCAGTGGGGAGAAGGACGGGGAGAGAGGCAAGATAGGGGTGGGGAGAGGGAGGTACAAACTATTGGGTGTCAGATAGGCTCAAGGAGGTATTGTACAACACAGGGAATACAGCCACTATTTTGTAATAACTGTAAATGGAAAGTAACATTTAAAATGTATAAAACATTTTTAAAAAGAGAAAACATTGTTGAGAGCCCACAAAGGTACTGGAGAGTAGCTACCAAGACAGTAAGACTTAGTCCCCAACCTGCAGATTAGTGGGCTCAGAGACAGAGGTATGGTCGGGGGAGGAGGTTCTTACAGGCTATCTGTGCTAAGGCAGGGAACAGCTCAAAGGCTAGACACGTAATCCAGATCACGCTCAGGGAGCAGAGAAGCAGTCCAACAGATGACACCGGAAACTAAGGCTTGAAAGTTACATATGGTAGCTCTGCCCTGGTCTTCTACCTGCTGCCATATTACTAATGCTTTAAATGCACCAAACACGTGTTGGCCATATTTGTGCTCTCAATATCTGGCACATGCTGTGGATCCCTTGTGGTCCTGACTGAATGACCAGCGAGTGGATGGATGAATGAGTGGGTGAATGAGGATGATGAAGGATTTTCAAGCCCTTCTATAACTGTTAAGGGCATCTCTTCACAGGCTCCCTGGAAATGAACCTCAATAGTTTTCCCCGAGCAGCTAAGTCTGCCAAAGACTGCGATCTCACCAGGTTTGAAAATGCAAGTGAGGAGAGCAAGATTTCCATATTCCAGCAAAAGCGTGTGCGGGGCTGGTGGCCTTTCACTAAAAGCAAAGAACTCGCGGTAAGTGACAGCTGTAGGAGATGGGGTGAGGGTGGGGCAGGCAGGGGACCTCATATTATTTAAATGAGTCATTTTGTAAACTTCAAGTCAAGTGCCCTAAAATGACATGGAGCCCTTTAGGGCAAAGTTTCTGTTGAGAAGCGAGAATTTTGAAAAACTTATAAATGCATTGTGCCTTCCATAGTTCAACATGCTTGATTTACTAGTGATCTATGTCAAGCTGGGTTTCTATCTTCTTGCCTTGAGCATATGCCCCGGCATTAGTTTTTTTTCAACATTTCTTGAAATTATGCATAAAGTCCTGACTAATGTACAATTTTAATACAACTGCTTCATCCCTTCACCCTCAAAACGTGAAACTCCATTTAAAAAGTGATCCATCCTTTTAAAACTTGCTCGAGAGGATGCTGGCAGAAAGGAGAGCCATTTACCCCTGTCCTTGCCTAGGCCACTTGGTCCATACGGTGTGACACATGCTGTAGGAACTCGGACCTTTCACAAATAGTAGGAAGAAAGCTTCTCTTGCCCTTTCTTTCAGCCCCCTCATCACTCCCCTGTAAGGTAGGGTGGAGGACTTAAGCGCTCAGTGAAGGTGAGAAAAGGGACCGGGCCAGCATAGGGGGCCTATGTGCACTGCTGTCCTCCTCTTGGGGCGAGCGTGTTCTCCCCTCTGTTCCTAGTGCCCAGCGGCAAAAGCAAACGCAAGTCAGGACCTTTCAGGTAGCAGGTCTGCATAGAGACCAATTGCTCACTCTCTCTCTGTGCTACGGGCTCAATGGGTACAAGACAAGGATTTCTTTGAACTTAACTGGGAGCTGCTGACCTGACTCCATGGTGTCTAGTTTTAGTATGTTTTCTAGGAGCTTTCTCTTCCCTCCATTCTCAATTCAGTCCCATCTGGTGAGACTGGATCAAAAGAACAAGGATCCAAGCAGGCTCCTTCCTTCCAGTCTCCTCAAGTATGCGTTGAGGTTTTACTACGTGGCAGCCTCTGTACTCCGTTCCAGGTTTCACGGCTTAGCACATAGTAGATGCTCAATCAGTGACTTGATTGATGAACGGATGAGTTTAGAAATGAAGTAAGCATGGCCTGTACTGTCAACCAGCTCAGAGTCCAGTGAGGACAGAGGTATCAACAGTACAGTCTGCATGAAATAGTCAAAGTGAAAATGACACAGGGAAGGAAGAGGGGAGGGGAGGAGCTAATCCCCTCTGAGGACATTGAGGGGTCAAGCAGGGCAGAGCACGAATTTTTCAAGAACAAGGAATGATGAAAGCCCTTTTCTAGATGAAGAAAAGGAGGATGTCTACTCCAAGTAGAGGAACCATGATGAGTGCAGCCTGGAGTCATGAAATAGCCCCATGGGGACAGCTAACTGCCCACTGGTCAGAGTTGTCAGAATGTAATATGAGGTCAGGAAATGGGGAATGCTAAGTCCTGAAATCCAAATTCTTATCTTTTGACATAATTCCTTTTCCTATGAAACAAACGGCAGTGATTATGTGTGTATTACATAATGGCCATCATCTATTATATTTTTATAGCCCTGCAGAGTTTGCCAAATATGTTCAGATCCCTTCTGTTATTTATTTGATCCTAATCGACTCTTTATTTTCCATGTAATTTATTTCTTCATTTCATTCAACAAATATTTATTGAGCATCTATTAAAGGATAGGTCCTGAGAATAATATAGTCCAATGTCAAAGACAGACACACAAGGGTAAATAGATGAACACACAAATGCACAGTGAGTCACCCACAGGCACACCAAGAAAGCAAATTCTTCTCTTTTTTTTTTTAAGAGAAAAAAGTGAATTTTATTTGAGCCAAACTGAGGATTACAGTGTGAGAAACAGACCTCAGCTCAGGAAGCTCTGAGAATTGCTCTGCCTAGCAAATTCTTAAAACAAGGGCTGGGAAGTGCTGAGTTAAGGCATATCCAAGGCAGATATTTCCACTCCATACAGCGGTTAGAGACCTTTCTGTGACTGTGAACCTTTATAGTTGAGACCTAAAGAATGAGAAGTAGTGAGCCCTAGGGAAAAATATGGAAGTGCATTTGTCACCAAGCAAACACCACAGGCAAAGGCCCTGAGGTGAGAATGAGTTCAGTGCATAGGAGGAACTAAAATACAAACAAGCAAAAACCTCACACAATTGGAGCAGGGTGAAGAGAGGTGATGCCAGTGAAGTGGAGAGGAAACCAGAGCTGGATCATGCAGCTCTCAGACGCCATGTTGAAGAGTTTATGGATTTCGGTCTCAGATCAACAGGAAGCCAACAAATGGTTTCCATCAGGGAGGTGAGGGGATCTGATTCACACAGGAAACAGTCCCTCACTGCAATGGGGACAATGGGTGGGAGAGGGTCACAAGTGGAGAAAGAGAAGTAGGCAGAGATGTAGGAAGAAAATGAGGAAAATGTGCTGAGACATAAACCCAGAGAGGAGAGAGTCTTTTGCGGACAGTTAGGTCTTTGTGTCAAATGCTCCTGGGTGGTTGCATAAGAAGCAGAGAAGTGTCAATTGGGTTTAACAGCGTGGAGGTCACTGGTGACCTTTTATTTATTTATTTATTAAAATTAATTAATTTCTAACTGAAGTACAGTTGATATACAATATTATATGTTACAGGTGTACAATATAGTGATTCACAGTTCTTAAAGGTTATATTCCATTTACAGTTATTATAAAATATTGGCTATATTCCCCATGTTGTACAATATATCCTTGTAGCTTATTTCATACATAATAATTTGTACCTCTCCTGGTAACCTTTTTAAAAAGCAGTGTTGTGAAAGTTCATAGCAACATTATTCATAATAGCCCCAAAGTGGAACCATCCAAATGTCCATCAACTGATGAATGGATAAACAAAATGTGGTATGTTAACCGAAATTTCAGAAACAGAGACCTTATTGAAGTAAAGAGGTGCTTATTTGGGGTTTGTTAGGACCATAGCCCGGGAGACACAGATTCAAGAAGCATTTGAATTGTGTTCTGTTGGACTACAAAATGGGGGATGCTTATAAAGCAAAACGGGGCAAGGTTACACAGGTTGTTTGTCAAGAACTAGGATTGGAGCTGGCAAGAAGTAAGGGCGCTTATTAAACAAGAACTGGTTGGGGTTCAAAATGATTACATTGTTGCAAAAGGGTTGGTAAAACTTTGAAACTACAAGGTTTCAGGGAGCAGCTGCTAGCAGATACTGTTTTGAAGATGGCCAGTAGTGTCCTAGAATTTGATACAGTTCAGAAAATTCAAGTTCCCAGTGATTTAGGAACAGGTCTGCAACTGCATCCACAATGGTCACCTGGCTCCATTTTGTTATTTATTTATTTATTTAGCTGCACTGTGCAACACGTGGGGGATCTTTGCTCTCCGACCAGGGATCAAAGCCGGGCCCCCTGCATTGGAAACACCGAGTCTTAACCATTGGACCACCAGGGAGGTCCCACCTGGCTCCATTTTGAATGCCTGAACCATAGTTACTTCATTTTGATTTTTTTTTTTTCTGGTACGCGGGCCTCTCACTGTTGTGGCCTCTCCCGTTGCAGAGCACAGGTTCCAGACGCGCAGGCTCAGCAGCCATGGCTCACGGGCCCAGCCGCTCCGCGGCTTGTGAGATCCTCCTGAACCGGGGCATGAACCCGTGTCCCCTGCATTGGCAGGCAGACTCTCAACCACTGCGCCACCAGGGAAGCCCTCCATTTTGATTTTTAAATGGCTTTAATTATGTCATCAGGTATATCCATACAGTGGAATAGAATTCAGCCATAAAAAAGAATAAAGTGCTGATAGATGCTCCAACAATAGACTGCTAGTTATTTCTCCTGCAAAAACTGGGTTATTTGGGGTTAACAAAGAATTGCAATTTGAGGTCTGCAACCATGGCTAGCCATGTGCGAGTCCCCAGCAAAATTGAAAAGAACTCTTTTATAGAGGGGGAAAGGAAGTTGGGAGTGCTATAGTTAACGGAGTCCATGGCTTTTCACTGACTGAGCCATGACTGTCTCTCATTGGCTGAGCTCTTGCCAGGTGAGAAGAGAAAGTCTTTCTTATTCCTATTAGGCTCTGCTATCAGCATAGGGCATGAGAGCTCCCCTTTCTGGTCTCTCAACTCTATTTTAATTGAGGTTTCTGTTTATTAATTTTCACAGTTTCCATGTCTATAAAATGAGTAGTTTGGACTGGGTGCCTCCAAGGTGCATTTCCAGCAAAGACATTCTCTAATTCCAACTCTGCATGAATTCCCCTCCCGTGCCTTGAAGCTAGCAGTCAGAACATCATAGTCCTCTTATTCCAATTATCAGCAGCCAGGAGGGATTTGTTTATGGGCACTGCCACCTGCCAGGCTTATTTTTAAAGCTTCTTATCTGTACCACCAAGCAGTGTAATTTAGACATTTGGATCACACAGCTCCTAGTGTGGAATATGGATAGTAAGTGAAAAACAGCTCCAAGTGGAATTGCAAAAGAATGGGTACCCTTTGGAGAAGGAAAGGGAATATGTATTGAACATGTGCTTCATGAAACACATTGCATTATGCATTTTATATGCATTATCCTACTAAAGGCAACCTTCAAAGAAATCACTCCTTTAGAAGATGGAGATCAGGAAGTTTCTTTTACAGGTTAATCTCACAAGTCTACAGTTAGGTAGCCCAGGTAAGTCCCAAGAGCATAACAACTAAAACTACCTCCAGTTTAGTGTGAAAAAGAGTTGTCAGCATTTACTATGGCCACGTACACTAGCAGCTAAAAGTTCAATGATCAGTAAGACACATTTCTGCCATCCAGAATTTCACAGCTTAGCTGAGGCAGCTGGTAGACAAGACAAATCATCTAAATAGTATGTGGCAAATTCAGATTCTCCAGGAGCGGAGGAGGGGAGGTATTTTCACGTGAAGATCATTTTTTTTTTTTTTTTTTTTTTTTTTTTTGCTGTACGCGGGCCTCTCACCGCTGTGGCCTCTCCCGTTGCGGAGCACAGGCTCCGGACACACAGGCTCCGCGGCCATGGCTCGCGGGCCCAGCCGCTCCGCGGCATGTGGGATCCTCCGGGATCGGGGCACGAACCCATGTCCCCTGCATCGGCAGGCGGACTCTCAACCACTGCGCCACCAGGGAAGCCCAAGTGAAGATCATTTTTAAGACAAAGTATATTATATGCATTTATAGGAAATTTGAAAGACACAAAAATGTGGAAAGGAAGAAATAGCACCCATATGCACGTCACCCAAACAAAACCATTGCTAACATTTTGGTTATTCCCAATATGCATACATTTTGGTTAATTTTATATAATAGTGATCATTCTATGTTAAAAATAATGCCTTGTTCATTTTGCTCTATTCAGTGTTACAATGAGCACTCCCCTACATTTTATTATGAATATTATTCTTTGTATTCTCAAAATAGAAATGCTACAGTTAAATCATGTGTTTTTTCCTCAGCATACATGCATTAAAAAAATTTAAGCATGCAGGAAGTTGAAAGAATAGGACAATGATCAGCCATATACCCACCACCTAGATTTAATACTTGTAGACATTTTGATATATTTATTTTGTCTGTATATGTGAATATATGGATATAGTATATGCTCACACACACACACACACACACACACTGGCTGAACCATTTAAGAGTAAGTTGTAGACATTCTGACACTTTACCCCTAAAGACTTCCTATGCATCTCCTGAGAATATGGATATCCTCCTACACAACATCTCATTGTGAAAAATAGGACAATTTGAACATCCAAAAGAATAATGACTATGCTTTGTGCATTAAAGGTTTATCTGAGTTTTGAATTATTTCCTTAATTAGCTACCCAGAAATGGAATTCACAGGTCCAGAGTATGACTATATACTGTAATGCACATACACTCACACATACATATATATGTGTGCAGATACATATATGTGTGTGTGTATACATATTTATATGTATATGTATGTATATGTGTATATTCCTCTTCCTAAAGGATTTACCAGTACACATTTCAACCATTAATGTATGCGAATGCCTCATCTCATATGAGTGACAGTTGTGTTTAATAAGCAATAATTATTGCTGAAGAAGGCATGTCCAACCTGAACACAATCACTTCTCAGCCTCCCCCAGCGCTCACCCTCCAGGCCCAGTGAAGTTTGAAGCCCATAAACAATGGATGTGATACAACAAATCTAGTCTCTTTAGGACCTTTCCTTGTCATTTTCTTCCATCCATAGATGTCATTAGGTTAATAGATAGTCTCTCACTGTCCATTTTTTCTAGCTCTGATTTAAAATTACATTTGGAGGATATTATTAGCTTAAGACCTCTACCTGGTACTTGGTTGAATACGGATGATTGAAGTAGGACGTGGAACCCTCTGTGTGGAGAGACATGGAAGGAGGAGCAGCGTTTATCGGACGATGTCCCCTGCTGCCTCTGCGATACCAGAGAAATGCTTTGTGACCACCCAGGCAGGGCAGTGAAGCGGGGACAAGGCTCTTCATGATATTTACTGACAACTGCTATGCCTAGGGCAGAATTTTCATATTCTCTGCCTCCTTTTTTTTCTTTGCTTTTTTTTTCCTGTATGAATATGCATCCTTGGGACTTCTCTGGGAGTTTTCTGAATGCGCAGAATATATTTCTCGTGAAATTATGCGTTTCTGTCCATAAAATAGTGTTGAAGTTAACAACTATGATTTTTTAAGTGTTTACTATTCACCAGGCACTGGGTTGAGCACTTTATAAGTGTTGTATCATTTATTTTTCAAAGCAATCTGATGGAGTACATGCTATTAACATCCCAGATCAGTGAGACTCAAAGAGGGCATGTAACTCACTCAAGGTCACACAGCTAGTAACTGGTAGAGCACGATTTCAGATGCCAATTTGTCTGCACCAAATTGTACCCACTCAATTCCTGTGCTATGCTATGCTATACTATTCCTTAAGCTACCCAAGGCAAGTCGTTAGATGAAAGTCAAAAACAGGTTCTTTTTAAAGCCAATTTATTAAAATATAATATACTTACATACAGAAACGGGTAATATACATTACAGAAGAGTGTGCCAATCATGAATTTTCACGCACTGAACACTCCTGTCGGCACCTAGATGAAGAAGCAGAACCTCTCCAGTGACCCAGACCCCTCCTGCCCCTGTCCTGACCACTCTCCTGACCTCAAACCTCATCATTTGATCATGTCTATTTCCTTCTTTAGCTAAATGAAATCACACATCCTGTATTCTTTTGTGTTTGGCTTCTTTTGTGCAGCAATGTTTCTATATAGCAAGTGTGTTTTCCAACATTTTATTTGAAACATCAAAAATACATTCTAATGCTGGAGCCATGGCAATGACTGTGAGGCCCCTCTTGAACATTTCAGAAAAGGTATATTGACTCACTGTTAAATAAATAGGCTGCTTCTTTTTTTTCCACAAAAAGGGGCCACTTGGACACATAAAATAGCAGAGGATGGGACTTGGTATCAGAGGACCTGGGTACAAATCTTAGTTTTATAACACAAGTTAGCAAACATCATCAAGCCTTCGTTTCCTGGGCTGTAAAATGGGAATAAAAATGTCATTTGTTTTGCTAGGCTGTCAGATAGTTTAAATGGAATAATGTCTTCACATACCACCATGCAAGTTATACAGCACGATGGCTGAGCTTATTGTTAGGCAATGAAGACACCGATGATCCTTTCACTCTCGTCCTAACTTGTTCTCTGTTGATTTTTGTCCTCTCTTCCAAACATTTTGAAGCCCAGCAATTGGTTAGTGACTCTTAAACTCTACCAAGTATAGAGGAGTTGGATGAGGCTCCCAGCGTATAAATATATTGCTCAGTGGCGCTCAGATCATCTCTGAAAAACATCCGGAAATAAACCCTTTTGGCAGATTGGAAGCCCCTCTGCCATGAGTTCTGGGCTGGCTTCTTGGGTTTCTTCCAGCCATGAAATCTTGCAGGGGCACCATGGGCTCTAACTCTGCCTTTCATGAAACCTAGAAGTTAGAGCCAAGTTGCTTTAAAGAGCCTCTGGCCATGTGATAGATGAGCAAACTAAGACCCAAGAAGACAAATGCTTTTAGGTGGCAATGATGAAGACAGTCATAGAATCATCTCATGTTAGAGCTGGGAAGGTCCTCATAAAACTTCTAGTCCAATTATCTGGCATTTGGGAGGCAGCCTGCTATAATGGAAAGAGCATGGTTTTGGAATCTTACAGACCTTGGTTCAAATTCCAGTTGGTTAACTTATTGCCTGTGTGACCTTGGGAAAGTTATTTGACTTTTACGGCGTCATTTCTCTATCAATATAAAGGAGACCTACTTTGTTAGTCACTGTAATAAATAGATGATAGATAGATAGATAGATAGATAGATAGATAGATAGATAGATAGATGATAGATAAAAAGAACAAACCTGGGACAAAACAGGCATTCAATAAAGCATTGCAATTACAGTTAGAGTTATATTACTATTGCTCTACTGTTGATAGATGTGATAGAATGGATAGAAGCTTTATATTCTTTCTTTCCTGGCTTTCAAATACTTCCTGAGTGCCTTATGTGCAAGTCATTGCTGATGGAGCCAAAATTTCTCAGTAGGATCGAGAGAGTACATATACACATATTTTAAAGGAATATTTCTGGATCATAGGAATTTAATGCCTTCTGAGTTGGGTCATGGTACTAGTCTAAAGAATGGATGAGACCACCTAGATTTGAACTCATGGCTTCACTTGTAATAAAAGCCCACTGTGCTTCTTTACTAATTCAGACAGCCATGACTCCGCCTCTCTTCTCCAGCTTCAAACTCACCCCAAATACTCTACTTTTCGCTAATTTCTCCCACGATTACATTTTCATGGCTGCCAGCAACTAAACTTGCTTGTTAAGAAACCTTGGCATGGGATACCCTGGTGGCACAGTGGTTGAGAGTCCGCCTGGACACGGGTTCGTGCCCCGGTCCGGGAAGACCCCACATGCTGCTGAGCGGCTGGGCCCGTGAGCCATGGCCACTGAGCCTGCATATCCAGAGCCTGTGCTCTGCAACGGGAGAGGCCACAACAATGAGAGGCCCGCGTACTGCAAAAAAAAAAAAAAAAAAAGAAAAAAGCCCTGGCTTTTTCAGAGAGTATAGGTAAATTAACACAAGACCATTGGTTCATCAGAATTTTAGACCTTTCTACTGGGGTAGGAAATCAACCATGCCTCTGAAGTCAGGTAATGCCCCATCCACATGGGATTCAGAAAGACAAGCTTTAACAGCAATCATAGGGGCTAAAATACTTTGGTGATGCTGCAGTCTCCAGCCACGTCTGTGTCCCTCCTATCACCTTGAATCTTGATCCACAAAACCAAAGGAGGCAGGAGAGAGGGTCCCCTCCACCAAGAATGGGAGCTCCAGGAGATCAAGGGTCCTATTTTTCTTAATCATTAAGTCCCCAGGGCCTAGAACAGTGCCTGGCATACAGAGGGTCCCCAAAAGTAATGAATGAACAAGAAAGAATGACTCCTACCTTTTGCAGACATCCTGTCTCATCCTCTGATAACCCAAGACTTAGATCTCTGCCACTATCTTTGGCACAATGCTCTGGAGTAGCATATGACTCATAATTTTCAAACCAAAGAGGGAAGAGAAGGGGAGAGAGAGTGCTAGAATAAAAGGATAATTCTAAAACACTTAGAGGGGACAACAAAAACAAGGAAGGATGACAGAAAAGCCTTTTGGCAAATGTAGGTCCATACCCTCCCATCTCCTCTTGAGAGTCATTGACAGAGAAGAAAGAGGGTAGTAGATTCAAAAGGGTTCTGCCACTCAAGTAATTAGTCCCCCTTTTAATTCTTCCTTTCTGTAATTCATATTACTTCTGCAGATATTAAATGATTACAAGTGAAATAGTCCATGTGACTGAGCCTATGTGTGTCCATGCGTACATGTGGGACCCCCTCTTCTCACAAAACTCAAGAGTAACGTCGTTCCAGGGCTTTTATAGTCCGTCATAAAAATGGCTTCTCCCAGGATCAAAAAGATAGTATTTCCTCAAATTAAAGCAGCAGGAGAGTCAAAATCCTTCCTGACATTCTCCCACATGATAACACTTCTTCTAGAAGGTCGGTGTTGTCCCCAGAAGTTCTTTGTGACTAGAAACTGAGAGTTTGTCTTTGTGCAGGGCAAGCTTGAAGCTGAGTTCCACCTCGTTACGGCAGAAGAAGCTGAGAAAAATCCTGTTGGAAAAGCCCGAAAGGAGCCAGAGCCCCTGGCCAAGCCCAAGTGAGTGAAGTCACGGGGTGGGGATGGGGACATCAGAAATGGGAAAGACCCTCTGAGGTCCCCATATCAGAGGATGAAAACATTTCTCCAGAGCATCCTGCTGGGAGAAGTGAGAAGGAGTTAATAAGTACCATCCAATCAGTGTAGCTTTTTGTTTCTATAATTGAAAAATATTCCAAAAACATTATAGAGTGTTTGGCAAATGGACAGGACACTTTTCCATAGAACTACCACATAAGCACTTCCAGAATAATTTCATATATTTTTTTCTACTATTTTTTTCATGGGAATATAAGTTTCACATGAATTTTTTCTACGATTTCTCTAATTATGCATACAAAATTATCTTCAGATTTCACTTATCTTTTGCTGAAAAATTTTGCTTTGTTGCCATAGTTGTCATAATTGGGATTTTTAATTGGCTGTGGAATAGTCCATAGACTTGATACCCATAATTGAGTTGGTTGCCACCCCATAACTGGATGTTTAATTTACTTCTACCTTTTTTCCATTATTATAATATGATAAAAATATTTCCCCTTTATAAATTATTACCTTAAAATAAATTTCCAGAAGTAGAATTACTAGCAGCAAGTGTTACCCTATTCAATTGAAACCATGGTTATATATCAATTAAAAAGTAAACATATATAGATATGAAATGTGTACACAAAATACTCTTTCAAATTGTATTTGTCCTACCCCTCCCTGGACTCCAAGTGTCTCACGATGAGTAGGTGGTCCCTTCTCTGTACCTATCTTTCATCTATCATAGTGTTAGGAACATAACTGGTGCTTCATTAATTCAAAATTATTTATTAAACTCCTACAATGTACACCTAGTAAAAAAAAAAACACTTTGAAGAACACCAAAAAAATATAAGATATAAACTCTGCCTTCCAGAAGCTTTCAGTCTGTTTAGAGAGAACACACAGGTTCATAAAACAGTCATCAGAGTGTGGAAGACATATGTTAGGTTCAAAAAGTGGGTAAGTCAAGCCATGAGTGAGGTAGGAATTCAGAATGAGGGGAATTATTGTGGACTGGGGTAGTCAGGAAGGGCTTCATGGAAGAGGTAGGGCTTGAGCTGGTCAGGGTGGGACAGACAGAGGGCCCTCAGTTCTCTGGCTGGGTCCTAACCAAACTATTGCCCTCCTCCAGACCAACTTTTAAAATGATGAGGAATCATAATCACCCAAAATGTTAGCTTGCTTCTGCTTCAAGGCAACATGGTCTTCTCCCATTCTCGGGCCTCTCTTTGTGGGTCCCTGGAAATTGGGAGTCAGAAATCCTTCCTGAGGTCTTGAGACTCCTATGTGTTGACAACATGGCCCCTTCCCTGATCTTCTCTTGCTTCCTTCTCAGCCGCCCAGACACCTCCTTCTCCTGGTTTGTGACCCCCTTCAAGTGCCTGTACCACCTCATCTGGAGGAATTACAAGAAGTACATCATCATCGGTTTCATTCTGATCATCCTCATCATCTTCCTGGTCCTCTTCATCTATACCTTGCCAGGAGCCATCAGCCAAAGGATCGTTATGGGCTCGTCGTAGGGGGTCATGGAGGACCCAGACCTTCCCTTTCTACTACTTCTCTCTTCTTCCTCATCTGTAAATGTATAAGAATGTATGCTCTGTGCAGGCACTGTGCCGGCTGCTAAGAGGATAAACCCAGAGGGCCCAAGAGCCACTCCCTCTGTCTAAGGACAGATCAGCTCTTCTTGGAGGAGATGGGAGAGGAATAGTCCTGCCCTACCCCAACCCTTGCCACTACCTCTCCAATTTAAAAACCTTAAGTCATGGTTTTGTCCATGGGCAGGATGAAATAATGGCTCCTTTACCCCATAGTAATCAATGGAGACCTCAGATTGACTTAGGAAAATCTTTTCTAGAGCACTAAGTAAGGAATGTGTTTCATGGATGAGGTTTAGGAGGAAGCACAACATACATGTATGGTGACGTTGAAAAGGAAAAGAACAGCATTACTTTAGGACAGATTTGGAAGGAAGGTATTATACTTTCTTCTGGATTCTGGGCAGTAAAACGACAAGTCAGGTCAACAAAACAATGCACAATGTTCAAATCCACAATAAATACAAGCTAAAAATGGAAAATTCTTCTAAGTTAAATAGAGCTCATCAAATTTACTTTTATGTCAAACGATGTTGGAATGCTGAAAAGCCTTTAGCAAAAGTGTTTGAAACACTTTCAGATCAGATGGTGTCATAAGAAATGTGCAAGAAGAAGGGGTAAGCAAGAATAATTGAGGAATCAGCTCTGTCTGGTGTTCTACACAGAGGTTATCACTCGTGGCCTGTCCTGTGTATAAAAAATACATTAAAATAATGTTCTGGGCCTAATTGTGCAGCCCTGACCCTAAAGATATTACGCTTAAGAATTAAAAAGATTTTGAAGCAGAAAACCCATTTCCCAAGAAGTTGTCATGAGTCCCTACTTGTGTTCTTAAATGGGATTAATTTAAATCTATTCATTTGCCTGATTAGAGTTGTTCTTGCTGCTTAAATTTGATTCAGAGTAGTTTTGTTTTGTTTTGTTTTGTTTGCGGTATGCGGGCCTCTCACTGTTGTGGCCTCTCCCATTGCGGAGCACAGGCTCCAGACGCGCAGGCTCAGTGGCCATGGCTCATGGGCCCAGCCGCTCCGCAGCATGTGGGATCCTCCCGGACCGGGGCACGAACACGTGTCCCCTGCATCGGCAGGCGGACTCTCAACCACTGCACCACCAGGGAAGCCCCTGTTTTGTTTTTTTAACAACATTTGAATCTTTCCTCCCAAACCAACTAAGCAAAACATAATTAATACCAGCAACAACACCAAGCAACTCACAGGATATGATATCCAATTCTGTGTCTCCAGTAGTTGAAACAGTTGGTGCCTTCTTGCTCTTTTCCCTCAAAAATACACATAAATGGAAATTGGGATTGACTTCACAGCTGGGGAATTTATTCATTCAATAGCTAATTATTGAGTTCCATCCTGTTCCAATTGCTGTGATTAACTCTAGGGACTCAAAAGTACACAGATAAACTAAATCTTTGCTCTAAAGGAGCATAGGGTTTGATAGAAGATATTAATCAAATAATAACACAGATAAATACAGACTGATGGATCAAATAGGGGCAAAGTACTGGGAGCAGAAAGACCATCTTAAGGAGGACCCGTAGCCAGTCTGGCAGTCAGGAAGGCTTTCTAGGGAAGTAATGACTGAAGAGAGATAAAAGATAAGGAAGAAAGATGGAGAGGAAGAAGGGCACTCTAAACAGAGGAAAATAGCATGTGCAAAGGCCCTGAGGCGGGAGGGAGTGAGGCACATGAAGGGGTCTAAAAGACGGTGGGTACCAAGTGAGAGGCAAAGGACACTGAGATGGGGCTGGAAAGTCATCTAAGGGCCCCACACCCTTAAGGGCTTCTGTCTTCATTTTAAGGGCAGTGGATAGCAAAGGATTTTTAAGCAGTAGAAAAGAATGACTAGATTTTTATTCCACGTGGAGAACAGATTGTAGGTACTGCAGTCCTTCCCACAAGAGAGGATGATTATTTTCACTCAGTAATTGTGGCAGAGGAGGGATCAGAGATGATCTCTCTAAGGCTCCAGGGTGGTCTAATGGGGAATTGGGGGTCTAGTATTGACTCTACTCTATACAAGCTGTGTGACCTAAGGCAGCTAACTTCACATCTCTAATCTATACTTTCCTTGTCTATCACATAAGGAAATTCATATATACTGTGATGAAAAGACCATGGCATATTCTGGGGCAAAGTGAGCATTGATGGGTCTGTAGCATTGAGTGGGATGGACTGTACTCAGAGTCAGATTATGAACGGCTTTGAATGCCAAGCCAAGAAGGTTGGACTTTATGCAGCAGAAAGTGGGGGCCCCTGGAAGAATTTAAACAGAGAAGTGGCAAGAACCAGTCTAGGTATTGGAGAAGTTGCTCTGCCTGCAGTGCATGATGGATTGATGAAGATGAGATCCAGAGGCCAGGGACATTTTAGGAAGCAGTCGTCAAAACCCTGGTGGGAGATGAGGACCTGTGTCAGGGCCACAGCCATGGAGATGGAGAGGAAGAGCAGATTCTGGAACATTGGTGAGGTTCCCCAACCTTCACCTCCATCTTTGGCACCCAAGATGCCTGCCAGAGAGGACAGGGAAATTTGAATCCTGGCTGTGTCATTTCTACCTGGGCAGGTCACAATCTCTGAGTCTTAATTTTTTCATCTGAAAAAAAGGAATTATTACCTACTTGGCAAGAGTCGTGTAGATCGTAGAAAAAGTATGTAAAATGTGTAGCTTGTGCCTGGCATGAAGCCAGTCCTCGAAGGATAGTAGCTACTGTCATAAGTATCATTTCTACAGGTGGAATCGGCAGTATGTGGAGTCTAGTTGTATCTAGAAGTGAGGCAAGATGATCAGACGTATGTTTTAGAAATGTTCTGGCACATGGACTAAGAAACTTTCAACCAATAATACTCCCAAGTGTATTTACTTTGTATTGATTCTGTAACAGACTACAACGAGCCCAGTGGATTAAAACAACACAAATTTATCATACAGTTCTGCATACCTTCCCTCCTGGAAGCCCTAGGGGAGGATCTGTTTCTTTGCCTTTTCCAGTTTCTAGAGGCTGCCTGCATTCCTTGGCTTGTGGCCCCTTCCTCCATCTTCAAAGCCAGCAAGTTTACATCCCTCTGTGCCTTTCTTTTGTAGTCACACTCTGACTATAGCCAGAAATGTTCTTGCTTTCAAGGACCCAAGTGAGTACATTGGACCCACCCAGATAATCCTGGATAATCTCCCTACCTCAAGTCCCTTAACTTAATCACATCTGCAAAAACCCTATTGCCATGTAAAGTAACATATGCACAGGTTCTGGGGATTAGGACATGGAATTTTTTAGCAGAGGGAAGCATTACTCTGTCTACTACATCGAATATCACCCCAGCATTTTAATTCAGCCCAATTTGAAAGCCACTTCAGCAGAGCTTTGGAAGTCGGTGGGATGATTATGGTGTATGAAGTAAGGAAGCTCCACAGACGCTTTTCTCTCTGGAACAAGATGTTTCCATTTGTTGTTCAGCCTCTCAAGCAACAATTGACTCAGGAAAAAAAGGAAGGATCCTTCAGTCCTTCCCTGACTCATTAAAATCCTCTCAAGCATAATGGATGAGGTGTGTTCGGAGCTGGTTATGAAAGGACTCTGCCACTTCCTCTCACATTTCTGCCTCAGGAGTTTCCAAATAAGCCTCTTAAATTCAGCTTTCCTTTAACACAGCAGTAGTTCCTTCCAATTCAGGAGAAAACCTGTGTCTCTCCTCTCCCTAGTTTATAAAGGGCAATCTGAGAAAAGAGCACACTCTTATTTTTCACTGAATTGTTGTACTAGTGGAAAGAAAAATGGGCTTTGGAGACTGAGATAAAAGCACTGAAACTTGGGTGTAGACACCAGCTGTGTGACCTTGAGCAAGTTACTCAACAACTGTGAATCCTATCTTTCTGATGTAAAATGAAGCTAATACCCATCTTAGGATTGCCTGTGTTTGGGCATTTGTGGTTGTGGGTAGTGGACCTCTACTGGGGATAGAGGTCGAGGATTATAAAATGTCTAATATACTGTCTTCTATGTCATAGTATCCAAATTAGTGAGAGCTTATTATTTAAGTAACAAACAACTAATGTTTGCTGTGTGCTGTTATAGATTACAAACTAATACATGTATCTTCTCACTGATTCTCTCAACAGCCTCACATTGTAGACACGGAAACAGCTGCAGGGACTTCCAAGCTCGCCCAGCTCATTTGTAACAGATATAAGATCCAAGCCCAGACTCCTCCCTCCTGCCGCATGCCCTGCCCCTGCCCTCCTGCTCTCTCCTTTATAAGTGGCTGCCTAATGATTGATTTAATGTGGGTGGGGCCGCCTACAGTCAGAAAATTCCTCAGAGATTTTTTAAGGTCCATCCATGTCCTAGGGGTTCATCCAGCTCCCCTAAAACCTTTCAAGTATCTTATACACAACAGTGTGGATGCATGTTTGACCCTCTCTTTTTACTTGAACCACTGCGTTTGATGGTTAGAGAATGTAGTTGGCATCTCTCATCCATGCTCTCCCCAGATCTTTTCAATTTTCTTTTCTCATTTTGCCACTTCTTATAGTAGAAATCCCCCCACCCTAGTGCAGAAAACAACTTCTGGAGTGCAAACATTTAACTGAGCTCTTTATAAATCAGGCATAGAACTCATAGAACTTAGATTTGGAAATTATGTGAAGAAACAGGCAGGGTAGAGGCACTCAACCATCCCAGAAACTGCTAGCTACTTACCAAATATGTATTTTCTCTTTCCTGCTTGGTAACAGAAGGTAAATACTTTACCAGAGATGTGATTTGCAAATATTTTCTCTGTGTGGCTTGCTTTTTCACTCCGTTGATAGTGTCTTTTGACACACAAATTTTTAAAATTTTGATGAAGTCCAATTTGTCTATCATTTCTTTTGTTGCCTGTGCCTTTGATGTTATATTGAAGAAATCATTATCAATGTCATGAAACTTTTATCTTACATTTTCTTCTAAGAGTTTTACAGTTTTAGTTCTTATGTTTAGGACTCTGAAACATTCTGAATTAATTTTTGTATATGGTGTTAGGTAAGGGTCCAACTTCATTCTTTTGCATGTGGATCGTCAGTTTTCCCAGCACCATTTGTTGAAAACCTCACTTGTTAAGTGTTTCTCTGTGCTTCCTTAATACATAGTACTGACAGTGGCAGCTTTTTGTTGCAGCTGGAATGCTAGATGTTTTCATAGATAATCCATATGATGGATTCCTCTTTAATCCATGTGAAAGAATGAAGTGAGTACACGGAAAGAACGAAGTGAGTACACTGAAAGAATGAAGTGAGTACACTGAAAGAGTGAAGTGAGTACACTGAAAGAACGAAGTGAGTACACTGAAAGAGTGAAGTGAGTACACTGAAAGAGTGAAGTGAGTACACTGAAAGAGTGAAGTGAGTACACTGAAAGAATGAAGTGAGTACACGGAAAGAATGAAGTGAGTACACTGAAAGAATGAAGTGAGTACACTGAAAGAGTGAAGTGAGTACACTGAAAGAACGAAGTGAGTACACTGAAAGAGTGAAGTGAGTACACTGAAAGAGTGAAGTGAGTACACGGAAAGAATGAAGTGAGTACACTGAAAGAATGAAGTGAGTACATTGAAAGAATGAAGTGAGTACACTGAAAGAGTGAAGTGAGTACATTGAAAGAATGAAGTGAGTACACGGAAAGAGTGAAGTGAGTACACTGAAAGAGTGAAGGGAGTACACTGAAAGAATGAAGTGAGTACACTGAAAGAGTGAAGTGAGTACATTGAAAGAGTGAAGTGAGTACACGGAAAGAATGAAGTGAGTACACTGAAAGAGTGAAGGGAGTACACTGAAAGAGTGAAGTGAGTACACTGACAGAATGAAGTGAGTACACTGAAAGAATGAAGTGAGTACACTGAAAGAGTGAAGTGAGTACACTGAAAGAATGAAGTGAGTACATTGAAAGAATGAAGTGAGTACACGGAAAGAATGAAGTGAGTACACTGAAAGAATGAAGTGAGTACATTGAAAGAATGAAGTGAGTACACAGAAAGAATGAAGTGAGTACACTGAAAGAATGAAGTGAGTACACTGAAAGAGTGAAGTGAGTACACTGAAAGAACGAAGTGAGTACACTGAAAGAGTGAAGTGAGTACACTGAAAGAGTGAAGTGAGTACACGGAAAGAATGAAGTGAGTACATTGAAAGAGTGAAGTGAGTACACTGAAAGAGTGAAGTGAGTACACGGAAAGAATGAAGTGAGTACACTGAAAGAATGAAGTGAGTACATTGAAAGAATGAAGTGAGTACATTGAAAGAGTGAAGTGAGTACACTGAAAGAGTGAAGGGAGTACACTGAAAGAATGAAGTGAGCACACTGAAAGAATGAAGTGAGTACACTGAAAGAATGAAGTGAGTACATTGAAAGAATGAAGTGAGTACACTGAAAGAGTGAAGGGAGTACACTGAAAGAGTGAAGTGAGTACACGGAAAGAATGAAGTGAGTACACTGAAAGAATGAAGTGAGTACACTGAAAGAGTGAAGTGAGTACACTGAAAGAATGAAGTGAGTACACTGAAAGAGTGAAGTGAGTACATTGAAAGAGTGAAGTGAGTACACGGAAAGAATGAAGTGAGTACACTGAAAGAGTGAAGGGAGTACACTGAAAGAGTGAAGTGAGTACACTGACAGAATGAAGTGAGTACACTGAAAGAATGAAGTGAGTACACTGAAAGAGTGAAGTGAGTACACTGAAAGAATGAAGTGAGTACACTGAAAGAGTGAAGTGAGTACACTGACAGAATGAAGTGAGTACACGGAAAGAGTGAAGTGAGTACACTGAAAGAGTGAAGTGAGTACACTGAAAGAATGAAGTGAGTACACTGAAAGAGTGAAGGGAGTACACTGAAAGAATGAAGTGAGTACACTGAAAGAGTGAAGTGAGTACACAGAAAGAGTGAAGTGAGTACACGGAAAGAGTGAAGTGAGTACACTGAAAGAATGAAGTGAGCACACTGAAAGAGTGAAGTGAGTACACAGAAAGAGTGAAGTGAGTACACGGAAAGAGTGAAGTGAGTACACTGAAAGAATGAAGTGAGCACACTGAAAGAGTGAAGTGAGTACACTGAAAGAATGAAGTGAGTACACGGAAAGAGTGAAGTGAGTACACTGAAAGAATGAAGTGAGTACACGGAAAGAATGAAGTGAGTACACTGAAAGAGTGAAGTGAGTACACGGAAAGAGTGAAGTGAGTACACTGAAAGAATGAAGTGAGTACACGGAAAGAACGAAGTGAGTACACTGAAAGAGTGAAGTGAGTACACTGAAAGAGTGAAGGGAGTACACTGAAAGAGTGAAGTGAGTATACTGAAAGAGTGAAGGGAGTACACTGAAAGAGTGAAGGGAGTACACTGAAAGAGTGAAGTGAGTACATTGAAAGAATGAAGTGAGTACACTGAAAGAATGAAGTGAGTACATTGAAAGAATGAAGTGAGTACACTGAAAGAATGAAGTGAGTACATTGAAAGAATGAAGTGAGTACATTGAAAGAATGAAGTGAGTACACTGGGCCCACCCAGATAATCCAGGATGATCTCGCACCTCAAGGTCCTTAACTTAATCACATCTGCAAAGACCCTATTGCCACGTAAAGTAACATATGCACAGGTTCTTTAATCCATATGATGACCCTATGAAGAGTCTATGATCAAGATAGCCTAGGATATATTATAGTAGCAAACAACCTCCCACATCTCAGGTTGATCTTAATAATTTTTCTCACTCACAGATTTGGCTTTGGGTCTGAACAACCCTCCACATGTTGCCCAGGATCCTAGGCTACTTTGGTCATATGGACCCTCCATATCAACACTAACTCCACAATATGCGGCCAGGAAAACAGGGCAATGAGACTCCAACACTGCCTTCCATAAGAAGTAACATATGACACTGCCACTCACACCTCATTGGCCAAAATGAGTCACGTGGACATGCCCAACTTCAAAGGAGCAGGGAACTATAATCCCCCCACCCTGTACTCAGAGGCAGAGGAGAACCAGATGTTGGTGAATAGTAGTAATGCTTTCCACATTTGGGTATGATTATTTGCAATTTACAGATCAAAAAATTAGGACCCCATAGCTAATTACAATGAAATTCTGTTTGGTTTTAAACAATCTTCTCTCCTTATTCCCAGTTTTTTTTTTTTTAACCTGCAATTAGAGATGTCAACACATATGTAGGACACAGGGACTTTGCTGGGGAGTCTGGTGCTATTTTATTCTAAACCAGGTGTCTGCCTGGGAAATCTTAACCATGGCTTTAGAAATTCGGCAGATTTCTATAGCACTAGAATTACAGATGTGGATGATGTCATGAGTAACTACTAGAAGGTCAACACATGTGGTGGTGTTTTTGACGTTGTTTTCACTCCTTCTAATACACAGAAGAGAGAATTTCTGCTGGCTGCATAATTACATTATAATATACTGGATATAGACTATGTTCTCCCTAAAGAATTATCTAATTTTCTGCCTGTACCAGTCTTTGTGACATTTATGATGATTTAATGAAACTGTTTGCTAACTGTAAGCCAAGTGATTTTCAATAAAACAACACGATTCAGATTGTGGTGAATCATTTTTACGGCTTTCCTGAGCTCCTTCACCAGATCAATTACAGCTCCTAAGATTCCACCTGGGGCTCTTAGGAAACACCCAGGTGGCCCTCTACTTCCTTTGACTCAGGAAGCTCAGCTGGAGTTTTAGCAGTTAGGATCCAGGCATGTAGAGGCAGCAATGGTGGCCACAAAGTAGAAGTCAATTTGCATTAGTGTCAGTTTACAATGTGCTCAGAAGGACATGATGCTCTGCTCATGTTGGTCCTCCCCACCTTTCGGTGTACTTTGTTTGGCCCTCTCCTATGATCCAGACACATTTTATCTGGCCCTGGAATCAATATGTACTTGTCATCGTGCCTTATTCACCTCTGCATACTGAGTTTTCTCAGGTCCTATTGACTGATGTGTAGAAATGTGATGACGGTAACAGTAATAACCCCAAAGTCGGGATTCTCTTGACCCAGTTTGATTTATAGAAACTCAGCCTCCTAAAAAGTCTAATTCGATTACTCAGACCCAGAAGCTTTTAAATAAAACCTTAAACTAGGCCTAGGACAGTTTACTCATCATCATTTCACCTCCAGCAGGGCAGGAACAGACATACGGACAGAAGCAGAGACTAGGGTGGCCATGGGACAAATGTTGGCCAGTGACAGACATTAAGAAGTCCACTGGCTGGAGGTTTTGAACTGTTCTGGTTCACCTGAAAAAAGGGGGACACAGTTCTTTTCTTTTATCCAGTCCCCCGATTCCTTTCTGGAATGTAGGAGTGATACTTGGAGTTGCAGCAGCCATCTTTCCACACGAGGATGGAAGCCAAGATCAATGATAGTGCATCACAAAGCATGAAGGAGCCTTTAGCTCTGCACTGGTGCCCTTCAGACTTCCCATTACATGGGAAAAAAATGACCCCTAACCTGATAGTTAGATTTTCTGTGGCTTACAATCAATAGCAATCCTTAATGATGCAGAATATCAAGGCACGTGTCTTCAAAATTACAGATGCTATTAAATTGCTTTTAAGGAAAAATGCACCCATTTGAGTAAAAATTGGTAGAGGAAAGGCAGAGCAAGAGGAAGGGTCTGGCCAGATTTGGGAGCAGAGGCAGAAGTTCACATCCAAATATGTATGATGGTAACTCACATATAAGAACATCCCTCTCCCCTCCATCAGCACCAATCACACACAAGCAGAGGCCAGGGCAGGGGCAGGAGCAAGGGTGAAGCTAAAGCTTTGTAAAAACTCAATAATTCAGGGAAAGTCCCTGACTGCCCAATGGTTAGGACTCTGCACTTTCACTGCCAAGGGCCTGGGTTCGATCCCTGGTCAGGGAACTAAGATCCCACAAGCCATGCACACAGCCAATAAATAAATAAACAATAGGCATTTTTTTTTAAGTGAAAAAAAAAACCCTCAATAATTCAGTGACTTGGTCAGTTGGTGAATTGGCTTTTAGAAAATTAGCTTTCAGCGAATTAATTTTCACAGAGCCTGTGTTTTCAGCTGAAACCACTGCCATTTCCCTGGGCCACCACATCTTCTACAATAGCTGCGCGCTCCTCTGTGCCAGAGCTGTGCTGTGGCTGGGCTCAGAGGGGACAGTGCCCCTCTCCCTGCTCACCATCAACCCCAAGAGGACCGCGTGGTCCCTGACCCCTACACAGATCTCAGCTGAGCAGATCTCTCCCATTCCCACTCTCTCTGGAGGATTCGGCTGTCAGCAACAGCTAATACTGAGTAGGCCACACACTTTGCTAGGGGGTATTAACACAGTATATAATTTAATCTTCTTAACCCTGTGAGGAAGGCATTTTCCCCAGTTTACAGGTAAGAGGCTTAGTAACTGGCCAACGTTACTCAGCTTGGCCAGAATTTGAATCCTGAGCTGTTGGGCTTTAAAACTGATGCTTTCTCATCTGTATCACCCTCTTCCCAACAAGGCTGACCTTACGGTCCCTCTCACAGGGCTGTGTTGTGAACATGGGGACGTGGGTGTGAAACTGCTTTCTGCTTTGTAGAAAGGCAAAGAAAATGTCAGCTGTTATTTGATCTCATGTGCTGGCTCCACACCTGGCCTCCTTTGGGACCCACCTCTCAACCCACAGCATCCCCCGTGGGAGGAAAGAGCTGGCAGACCTACTGCTCTGTCCCTCGACAGCTCCCTTCTCTGGACCTGGAGAGGGTTGCCTTGGGAACTAAGCAGCTTCCTTGCTGTCTGCTCTGAGGACAGGCAGGCTGAGAAGCCTGCCAGAGACTGGCTTTGCTGGCTCCTCTGGTGCCAGGGGCTGTTGGCTTTGGTGGTCCAGGACACTTGCAGCATGCTGTGTGGGCAGAAACCAGGAGGGGTGGGGTGGGAGAAAAAAATGATTCATAGAAATCTGGGTAGACAAACGTAAGGTAGATAGCTAGTGGGAAGCAGCCGCATAGCACAGGGAGATCAGCTCGGTGCTTTGTGACCGCCTGGAGGGGTGGGATAGGGAGGGTGGGAGGGAGACGCAAAAGGGAGGGGATATGGGAACATATGTATATGTATAACTGATTAAATTTGTTATAAAGCAAAAAAAAAAAAAAATCTGGGTAGAGACCAAAACCAAAGTCAGGAAGACCATCCATCTGGACCTGAGTCTGCAGGGATCCTGGACAGGGAAGGAGACAAGAGGATGGAATACAGGGAGACCAGAAAGAGGAAGAGGGCCAAAGTGTAGGTTGGGAGTCAGAACCTGTAGAAACTCCTACTCAGAAAGTGTCAGAGTCGAGTCTCTTGGGGACAGTGGGAACCTTGTGTACAGGCAGAAGGAGCTGTCAAGACACTGAGCCTCCCCATGTGGCAGGTTCAATCCCTCCTTGCCTTTTGTCCCACACTCCTGAGGGAAGGGACCACTGGACATCAGTTTTTTTGTTTTTTTGGGTTTTTTTGCGGTACGCGGGCCTCTCACTGTTGTGGCCTCTCCCGTTGCGGATCACAGGCTCCAGATGCGCAGGCTCAGCGGCCATGGCTCACGGGCCCAGCTGCTCTGCGGCATGTGGGATCTTCCCAGACCGGGGCACGAACCCGTGTCACTCGCATTGGCAGGCGGACTCTCAACCACTGTGCCACCAGGGAAGCCTGACAGGTCAGTTTTGTTTGTTTTTTATAGACGTTACTTTTTAGAGCAGTTTAAGGCTCTCAGTACACCTGAGTGGGAAGTACAGAGAGTTCCCATGTACCCTCTGCCCCACATGTGTACAGCCTTCCCCACTTCAACATCCCACACCGCATTTATTACAACCGATGAACTCACCTTGACACATCATTACTACTCAAAGTCCATGGTGTACGTTAGGGTTCATTCTTGGGGCTGAACATTCTATGGGTTTGGACAAACATATAATGACACATATCCATCATTATAGTATCATCCAGACTAGTTTCACTGCCCTAAAAATCCTCTGTGTGTCTCCTATTCATCCCTTACTCCCTCCTAACCCCTGGGAACCACTGCTCTTTTTAATGTCTCCAGAGTTTTGCCTTTTCCAGAATGTCATATAGCAGGCATCATACAGTATGTAGCCTTTTCAGACTGACTTCCTCCACTTAGTAACATGAATTTAAGTTTCCTCTGTCTTTTCATGGCTTGATAGCTCACTTCTTTTCAGCAGTGAATAATATTCCATTATCTGGATGTACCACAGTCTATTTATCCACTCACCTACTGAGGGACATCTTGGTTGCTTCCAAATTTGGGCAATTACAAATAAAGCGGGTATAAACTTCTGTGTGTGGGGTTTTGCGTGGACATAAGTTTTCCACTTTGGGGGATAAATACCAAGGAACATGATTGCTGGATCATATAGTAAGAGTATGTTTAGTTTTGTAAGAAACTGACAAGGTTGCATCAACTTTGATGAGAAGAGCTGTTCAAACATGAGAGAGCTCCTGAAAAATGGTATTTGGTGTCTAAGGAGTGGGGTAAGAGGGGAATGGGGGAGCCAACAATGCCAAAGGAGGGCAAGTAGTTGAAGAGAGTACAGACTGACACACCTGTCTCACAATTGCCGAGGCTGGGTGTAGTTAGAGACCTCATCTTTGAACTTGATTCATCCTTCACTGAACTAGAGCTGCCAACTCCAGTCACACCCTGCCTGCCCTTAGAAAATTCACCAGCTGGTTGTAAAAATCACAAGTCATTAACTCAATGCACTCATTTTCCAACTGGCTTCTCCTGCAAAGAAAAATCTTTCTCATATTTCCCATTTTCCATTGTACAAAGCACTCAGTTCATGCTCAGAAATACTAGCTGTAGGTCATAATACAATAAGCCAAATTATCCTGAAGCCCAACCTAGCATCCACACCCAAAACCTTCGTCTTCTCATTACTTTCGAGGGGTGTGTCCGTCAGGGCACTATTGTGCTGGAGGTTGGGACCACATGTTACTCATTCGCCTTCCCTCTGGGCTGTAACCAGTTGACAATAGACACAGGAGCCAAACAGGGACAAGAGAATCAGTTTTATCAATAACAGCAAGGTCCCCATCACTTGCTTACAGTCATGGTTTTCCAGTATATCATCCCCCTGCCCTGCCCTGCCCTGCTCTGCATGGAAGGTAGATGGGCCAGTGTGGTAGGATGAAGTTATTAACCAATCTACCTCTTGCTTTTTTACTTTAGGTGCTGCTAAGGAAGCCAGAGAATGGTGAGATCATGAGGCCCTCTGTGCCTGGGCACAGACCCAAAAAGAGGCAGGAGCCCTGCCATGAACGAGCTCATGTGTGGCTGCTGAATGCCCAGCCTCTCACCAGCCCTCCAATGGATGAGTCCATGCACTTCCTTTCTGCTGATGGGGTGGGAGGAGGAGACAGAGAGAAACCCACCATCCCAGTTTGCCTGGGCTGAAGCCTTCTTGAGATGTGGGGCTTTCAAGACTAACAAACACCAGAAAGTCCTTGGTGAGTCAGAACACAAGTTGGTCACCTTACACTTTCCTCAAGCCTTAGCAGATATGTTCTCTCTAAAGAGGGAACTACAATGTGGAGAGAAGAAAAGACGGGTTTCTTCCTACAGTGGCTCCAGGGCTCCCCCTAGGCTGATGAGAACTGGGGCAGTTAGTGGATGGGGTGTGGGTGAGAGGATAAAACTTGGGAGGTAGATACAACACCACCTTAACAGTGTTACCGAACTAGGTTCATTTGCCCAGACGTGCAGCAAGCCAAACGCTGAGACACCAAGATTTGCAGCAGAGAAAAGGATTTATTCACGCGGTAGCTGAGCCAGGAGATGGGAGAACTAGTCTCAGATCCACCTCCCGGAAGGTGAGGGGCTTGGGACATTTATGGGTAAATCTGAGGCATGGGGAGCAAGGGGAACAGTGATTGGAGACGAGGAAAAGGTGAGGTAATCGCCATTCTGCGCAGGTGCAGCTAAGTTACATGCTTTTTCATGGGACTCGCGTTCAGCAAATGGATGCATTAACATGTTCTGAGGGTAGAGTTTTTGGTCCTCTGAGGTCAAAAGGTCACCAAGTGGACACTCATGCATGCCCAGCTGGAGGGTCAGTGGTCCTAACCAATCTTACCAGCTCAAGCTCCAACCGACTACAAGTTCCTGAAAAACCACTAGGGCACACATCTTACGGTTTAGTCTAGGTGACACTTGGAGGGCATGCAGGTTTTTGCAGCAGTAGTAAAAGCGCGCGTGATCAGTGACGGCAGGTCACAAGTTTAATGGATCTAACTAATGGTCACCCTCAATTTCAAAAGTGCTCCTCTCAGAACTATTACATTTAGAATGAATAAACAACAAGATCCTACTGTACAGCACAATGAACTATAACCAGTCTCTGGGATAAACCATAATAGAAAAGAATATTAAAAAAAGAATGCATTTATGTGTATAACTGAATCACTTTGCTGTACAGCAGAGATTGGCACAACATTGTAAATCAACTATACTTCAGTAAAATAAAATAGAATTACAAAAAAAAAAAATACTGCTCTCCATGGTGGGACTACTGGTGATCTTTATGTTCTTTAATGCTTTTCTATTTTTTTCCCCAACTTTCTAAAATAAACATCTGTAACATGGTAATCAGAAAAAAAACCCCACTAAATTATAGTTAAACAAAAAGAATAAGAAAAGATCAATAAATAATAAAAACCTTTTTTTTGTGTGTGGTATGCGGGCCTCTCCCTGCTGTGGCCTCTCCCGTTGCGGAGCACAGGCTCCGGAGGTGCAGGCTCAGCGGCCAAGGCTCACGGGCCCAGCCGCTCCACAGCATGTGGGATCTTCCCGGACCGGGGCACGAACCCATGTCCCCTGCATCGGCAGGCGGACTCTCAACCACTGCGCCACCAGGGAAGCCCTAAAACCCATTTTTAAAATGAGATCATTTTCTCCTGTACGCTAGATGGGGTGTATACTCTGGAAGTATTTATCAATTGATGTGGAAAGATGAGTAAGGAAAATGAAAATCATGTTCTAAGTTTACCCTGGATGACCTCTGGATTATGGTAGTATTGCAAATTTTAAGAAGTATCTGTTCCACAACTCTCCCCTTCTCAACTGTAATCAACTTAAGTACTTTTCCAGATTCTCTCAAAGCACAGACTATATCATCCTATTCCTTCCCTACCCTGTTCCCAAATATCTTCGCTGACTTGAAAGTGTGATTTAATGTTATGCTCTCCATTTCAGTAGCATTTGCTACGTTTTGAGCAAGCATGGTTGAAGATACAATTTGCTCTATTACTCATCTAGCTGACGGGAGACTCTACAGAGATGGATTTTTGGTTTTGATTCAGCTGCTTTCTGAATATATGTCCTTAAATGTCCCCAAGACTCAGGCTCTTCAACCAGAGTGGAGCTGGGAGGCGCTTTTCCCCCAAGCTTCAGAGTGCCCCCGGGGACCTCTATCACAAACAGTGAGTGTGGGAGTGCCCTGTATACTGTAGGATACTGTCTACGTATTTGCAACTAGGGATCAAGGGACTGACTTTTTGCCGTAGGTGTCAGGATACATAGAAACCAATCCAACTAGAAAATTTTAAATATATTCTTTCATTCATTCATCCATTCTTGTATCCAAAAGGCATTTTCTGGTCAGCACCATCATCCCTGTGCTCGGGGCTGGAGACCCAAAGATGAATAAGGTAGTTTCTAACCTGAGACTGAGTCTGAGAGGTATCAGTGATACTGCGGGCTCCCAGACCACCTTCTACCCAGCCCTCTTAGTTCTGGGCTCTGGGACTATAATGGGACAAGTCTTGCTAGGACTGAATAGTGAAACTTACAGCTACTTCTCTACTGGTGACTGATAGAAACTTGCATTTTTCTTTCCTTTTACCCAAAGGGAAAAATAAACACTTTATAACTGACAAAAGTCCTTCAGTCAGGAAACTGGACTCAGACCTAGAGAAAACAGACAATCAACACTTGAATTAGCAGGAAGAAAAGATCTTTAAAGAGCTTCTGTGGGGCAACCACTGAAGAGACTAAAAATAAACCCTTTGAAAAACAGAGCAGGTGGGTCTCATTCCCTTCATATAAGTTTATGGCAAATTCCATTTCAAGCTTTGTCTTGGAGCAAAGAAATAATTAAACACGTATAGGCAGACACACTCAGATAGAGGAGCCTCCACTCCTTGAGGACTGAGGCTGAGGGAAGATAAGGATGACTCACATTCCCATGGACCAGATCTGCTTCACAAGTAGGCAACACCCCATCGAATGAGGTAGCTGCCGGAAGCCACCCAGCTCCCCCAATACCACATCTTAGCTCAGCCCCTCGTGTCCCCCACACACCTGCCTTATGGGTATCTGAAACTCAGCCCCATTGTAATTTCATTCTTTTAGGTTAAGACATTGTCCCTGGTACATAACCCACTCCGGGTGTTGGCAAAAGTGGGAAAGATTAGGTGAGTCAAATTCCAAATATTTGCAGGAAGGAAGGAGTTAAGAGTGAATCGTTCAGAAAGGAGAAGCCCTCCCAGGATGTCTACCAAGAGAATGCTCAAGCCTGGTGGTTCTCAAACTTCAGTGTGCCTGAGAATCACCTGGAAGGCTTGTGGAAATAGAGCGCTCCTTCACCCTCGCTTACAGTTGGCTAGATAAGGAATTTCAGCTTCAAAAGTACGTATCCTCTAATTGCTTTCTTTTTATTTTTTAATATACACTGAATTCCTTGAAACTGCCGATCAAGTATATCAACAGATTTCTTCAATAAAGAGCTTGGTTTTATGTTAGATAGCCAATGTATTTTGGAAATCTTCCCAAGAATATTCTGAAGTCATGTACCTTAACACCCTATGATTTATTATCCTTGTTGCACAATTATCTGATGTAAGGAAGAGCCTGTTAGTTTTCATATTTGTATAAAATAAGCCATAACATCATTTTATCATTGAAAACAAACCAAAGGTACATATGCTCAACACTTGGAGGCTGATTCTCCAGTGTCTCCTGGTATCTGATGTGGCTGAGATTTCTTTACCTTACTTTAATATGCTATTACATAATTTTACTCTTTTTTTTCAATTTTACCTTCTTACTTTTAAAAAAAAATTATTTATTTTAAAAACTGAAGTATAGTTGATTTACAATGTTGTGTTATTTTCTGGTGTACAGCAAAGTGATTCAGTTATACATATAATTTTACTTTTTAATTTTAATGTTCATTAATTATATGTGAATATTTTAAAATATTTTTATTATCTCTATGTGTTTTTGAAATGAGGGCATCTCCCCCATGCTCAGTCTATCATCTTGAGTGAGAAGTATGACCATGTGCTCTCAACCCTTTTCAGTTCCCAGCAGACTCTAGGAAGTCCATCTCAGGACATCCCCAAAAGTCCAGAGATCAATTTGCAAAACTCCCTTGGCTGTCTTTTAGAGAAATCTCAGAGTTACCATTTCTGTTACTGTTCTTTATTCAGGAAGCATGGTGTGCCCATGGTTTGTCTAAATGTTTCTTTATTCCCTTGGTTCAATTAAATACAGAGAGAAGAAAAGGAGGGGAAATGAAGACATTTTTTCAGGTTCTGATCTGAGGTGAATAACAGTATATATTGATATTTCCCACTTTTCAACACCACACTGTAGCATATTTACCCCAGGAAAATCAAATCCATAGCTTAAAAACTGTTCTGTATGCTCCATGGGAGGAGGTTGTCAGTGTCATTCATGGCTGTATCCCTTGTACTTAGCAAGGTGCCTAATGCATAGGGCTATGTATAATCTGTCTACCAACTGAATGGGCACCCCTAAGGAGTAAGCAAGATGTACTTGATTAAATCTATTTCCCATTTGAGGAAACTGAGGGTCAGAGTCACAGCCAGGCACCACAGGTAGGACTAGAAGCCTGAATTTCTAACATTGACCCAATTCAACACATTCTAGGAGAAACAATACAATGTTGTTGATGATCTAGTGGCTAAGTTGTCTTATTCATCTACATGTTCATATGAATACATAAAAGATAGTCAGTAAGTTGCTTGTTAGATTATTATAATGAAATGAATTAGTATGATTACATTAATTATCCATTTGTTTCTTGATATTTTTGCGCTCATGGAACATCTTAGAATTGAGTAACAGCATTAAGAACCCTCTCCCCAGAAAAATGCACATCTGTACAAATGCACTCAAACACATAAAATTGTGCATCAATTTTATAAGGTACCCAGAGCTTCTAAAGCTGAGTTAAACCTTAAAAAAATCTCTTTCAAAATCTTGAAATTTTAGGGTCTAGAAAGGGCTCTAAAGATGATTGATTTCAATGTCCTTACTTCTATAAATATAAAATTGAAGATTAGAGATAGGAAGTCACTGGTAGATTGATTTTAGAGTGCGCACACTCAGTAGCCATGGGATACCTACTGGGAACGTAGCAGAGAGCCCTCGTTTGGGAGTCCTCCTCAGAGTTAGCTGGGGAAAGAGATACTCCACCTCCCTGGGATACCAGTCTTCTGGAGAACTGTT
This sequence comes from Mesoplodon mirus, assembly GCF_964341445.2. Lineage (NCBI taxonomy): Eukaryota > Metazoa > Chordata > Mammalia > Artiodactyla > Ziphiidae > Mesoplodon > Mesoplodon mirus. Next base: position 15,104,084 of record NC_138992.1, on the reverse strand, counting down.
CTCCTCCCTACTCTCACCATCCTGAGCTTCCTATTGGCAGAAATGATCTGCCCAAAGCTTCAGAGATGTTTAGGAGAAGCCCAGAGACTAGAATTCAGGTCTCCTAACTTCCAAACCATTGCCTTTTCCATGACAAATTTTGTCTCTTTTTTGTTTTGCTTTGTTTTATTTTTCTCTTTTTTTTTTTTTTAAAACTGAGGTATATTACTTTCAGATATACAGCATAATGATTTGATATTTGTATATATTGCAAAATGATCACCACAGTAAGCCTAGTTAACACCCATCACCTCACACAGGTACAGGATATTTTTTTCTTGTGACGAGAACTTTTAAGATTTCCTCTCTTAGCATCCTCAAAGTCTCTTCAAACCTTTTCCTCCCCCCTCCCAGCCAGCTGCTCTCCTCCCATTCTGCTTCTGGGCTCCATTTTCACTGACTGCTTTCTTATATAATACACTCCCCCACACTTTTTAATTAAAAAGGAACAAAAATTTCAGTCCATAACGTGATAAATATTTAGATTAGGATGATTGAAACCAAAAATTACTTAATTACTCGTACATTTCCATTGTAAGTCTCCTTAAATCAGTCTCTTATAAATCAGTCAATAATGACACGTAACTCCTTCCAACTCTGAGAAAACAACATAAATATCACAAGCTGATGAGATAATAGGTGACATTTTAAATTATGTCCTGAAAATGCCACTAGAGGTTTGGGCAAATCTTTATTATGCTAAAATAAATTAAAATTAAAACTAATAATATTTGTGGAGAGATATGGGTACAGAACAGAATTAAGTTTTGCTATTCCTAACACACTGTGATTAAATCAAATGGACACTTCCAGATAATTAAAATTTTTAACTGCTTCAGAAACTTAATTACATAATGACTGACGAAGCAGTTTCATTCCACAGAAAGGAAAAAAATATTAAACACCAACTCCTTTTCAAGGTGAACCCCTGTAAGGCCCCCCAAAACACATGAAGGACAGATATTTCTGAGTGTTTGGCCAGTAGTGGAACCCAGATTTCAGGGCAGGGCAATGACTGACCCAAATTATACAGCAGTAAATTACACAGCCTAGATTTCCAGATAAGGCCTTGACATTTCTGAATGGGTTTCTCTATAAATATTAATGGTGAGTTTTGCTATCATCAATGACTAGGACCAACTATCCCACTGAAGACCACAAGAAAACCTACACAAAATAATGCCTATTTGAATGCATCAGAAAGCTACCAAGGCAAAGAGAATTTACAGGACCAAGGTCTGGCACAGCCAGGGGAAGTGACACCAGAAAATGGAGCTCCTTTTCTATTCAATTCAACTGTTGATTCCAAAACCAAAGCTGAGCTTGAGAGTAGAGCTTTTTGGGATTCTCATAGAAATAGAGGGAAATAAAGTGGGTTCACCATCCTCCACAGAGGAGGGGCCTTGAAAAATATGCAAGGCTTTTAGTTGGACAACAGGAAGGCCACTTAGGAATAACAGTAAATGGGAAATGGAATATCCCTTCCAAGGACCAAGGCTTCCAATAATTTAAATCCCTGATTTGATAAGGTGATCTGCCCCTAGTTTAACTTAGTTTAGGAAAGTTCCAAAAGAAGAACAAAAAGAAAAAACAAATGTGACAAGGAGAAAACAAATAGCAATAAGTCAGACTTAAGTTCAGCCATATAAATATAAATTAAAATGGACTGAACACTCCAATTAAAAGGCAGGTATTGTCAAACTGGATTAAAAAAGCAAGATCCAACTGTATGCTGTCTATAAGAGATGTATTTTAAATACAGAGGCATAGATAACTTGAAAGCAAAAAGATAGAAAAAGATATACCATGAAAAAACTAAGCATAAGAGAGCTGGTGTGGTTATACTGATAACAAAGTAGATGTCAAGATAAAGACTTATTGCCAGAGATAAAAGGGGACGCTTCTAAATAATGCAAGTATCAATTCATTAACACAAAACAATCCCAAATGAGTATGTACCTAATCACAAAGGCTTAAAATACTTGAAGCAAAAACTGATCACAACTAAAAGAAAAAAGAGAGAAATACACAATCATAGTTGGATATTTTAACACAATTTTAATATTTTTTTAACTCTCACTATTTGATAGAATTATCAACTACCATCATCACTATACGCTATACATTATACAACTCAATGACAACAAAAAACCTGTAGGTGAATCTACAACTATCTCAAAATAAATTTTAATTTTTAAAAATCTGATTAAAAATGGGCCTAAATAGACATTTTCCAAAGAAGACATCCAAAGGGCCAACAGGTACATGAAAAGATACTTGACATTACTAGTCATCAGCAAGATGCAAATCAAAACTCATTGACATCATCTCATTGATAAATGTCTTTTATCAGGAAGACAAGAGACTACAAGTGTTAGCAAAAATGTAGAGAAAAGGGAACACTAATTCACCATTGGTGGGAATGAACATAGGTTCAGCCATTATGGAAAACAGTATGGAATTTCCTCAAAAAATTAACAGTAGAACTACCATATGATCCAGCGATCTCACTTCTGGTATATATCCAAAGGGAATGAAAACAGGATATTGGAAAGATATCTGCACTATTACATGCAATATAATATTATATTAATGCAATTATATATAATAGCCAAGACAGGAAAGCAACCTAAGTGTCTGTCAACAGATGAATGGATAAAGAAAGTGTGATGTATATACACAATGCGATATTTTGCAACCACAAAAAAGAAAGAAATCCTACCATTTGAGACGACATGGATGGACATTGAGGGCATTATGCTGAGTGAGATAAGTCAGACAGAGAAAGACAAATACTGTATGTATTACTTAAAAGTGAAACACTGTAAAACTGAACTTGTAAAATTAGAGTAGGCTGAGGGGTGAGAACTGGGGAGATGCTGTTTAAGGCAACTAGTGGATAAATAAGTCCTGGAGATCTAATCCACAGCATAGTTATTATAGTTAACAATAATGTATTATAAACTTCGAAGTTGCTAAGAGACTAGATCTTAATTGTTCACACCAAAAAAAAAGAAATAATAATTATGTGATATGATAGAAGTGTTAGCTAATACTACAGTGGTATCATATTGCAGTATAGAAAGTGTATCAAATCAACATGTTGTACACCTTCAACTTCCATAATGTTATATGACAATTATATCTCAGTAAGTAAAAGGAGAAGAGTTTGAAATAGATTATCTACTTTCTTAATGATCTAAATTATCTTAAAAAGTTAGAAAAAGATAAGCAATTAAACCCCATGTGCAAGGAAGGAAAATAACAAAGAGAAGATCAGATATCAACGAAATAGTTAACAGCAACGGAAAACAAATAAGAGAAATGTTAACAAAGCCCAAAATATCAATAATAAAGAAAAAAACAGAGATGTATAGCACAGGGAACTATACTCAATATTTTGTAATAACCTATAAGGGAAAAGAATCTGAAAAAGAATATATATATGTGTGTATATATATATGTATATACATATATATATATACTGAATCACTGTTGTACACCTGAAACTAACATGACATTGTAAATCAACTATACTTCAATTAAAAAAAAAAGCAGAAAGAACAAAATTGCTAATATTAGGAATTAAAGAGGGGATATAACCTACAGACACTAGGAGGATAATAAGGCAATGTTATAAACAGCTTTATGCCAATAACCAGCACCTGGACCAATTCTTTGGAAAACACAATTTACCAAAACTAACAAGAGAAAAATGAATGGCTGAAATACTGCTATGTCTATTAACGAAATTGAATTCATAGTACAGAATGTCCCCACAATGCCAGATGGTGTCACTGGTAAAGTCCATCAAATATTTAAAGAAGGAACAACAGCAGCGTGTGTCAGATGGTTGAGGGGACTCAACAGCATGTCACTGGCCTTCACTGTCGTTGCTTCCAGGCACCCTCCAAAAAAATCACAAAAGCTCAGAGAACTTCCAGGTTGGTGAACACATCCACACACTGGAAAGGTGGCAGACCTCTACTCAACAGGGATAGCAACTTCTTTAATAAGCTGATAAACATAAGTGTTTCCCTGAGTTCTGTGAGCCACCGCAGCAAATTAATTGAATCTGAGGAGGGGGTTGTGGGAACCTCTGATTTGTGTCCAAGTCGAACAGAAGTCGCAGGTAACCCGGGGACCTACTACTTGAGATTGGTATCTGAGGTCAGGTGAGAGCAGTCTTGTGGGACTCAGCCCTCAACCTGTGGGATTTGACACTTTCTCCAGGTAAACAGTATCCAAACTGAATTAAATTGTAGGACACTCAGCTGGTGTCCTGGAGAATTGCTTGATGTGGGGAGAAAACTTCACACATTTGGTGACCAGAAGCATCAGAAGTGAAGTGTTCTGTTTGAGTGGTAAAGAAAAATTCACAGGAGGAAAAGCTGTAGGTTCCCCCTGTACAAGTGGTTATTATTGTTAGTATGGCTGAGCCCCACTCGTCATCCCTATGACATCCATCCATCCATCCATCCATCCATCCGGAGATAGTCATCAATGGGAAGTTGTGTAAAATAGATTCTAGAGACACCCTGAAGTTCTGGAATTTGATCGGTTCCTGAAGTCTTTCTTACTTCCTAAATTGTGTAAATCAGATGAAATTCAAAATGTACTTGGTGTCCTTGCTATTTGTAAATAGATAAAGAAAACCCACAGTGAATTATTTTACAGAGCAAAGACTCGGCTCTTCAAATATCTGATTTATAAGTTCAGGTTTTCACACAGAACAAGAGACCCTCAAGATGGAAAGGGAACCAGGGCTCTATGCTCTCCTGGGTGGCTGTGGATGCAGAAGAAAAAATACACCCATGTGCAGTTCACTCAGATTAGAATGAAACAAAATACCCCTAGCTTAAAAAAAATCACTTCTACCTTTTTAATAGTGAACTATTAGTGAACTATTAGTATGCATATCTAATATTATATCCTGATGTCCTTTTAACATTTTTGACGGTGGCAAGGCATTCCACTGTGTATATGTACCATAATTTAAATGATCTTATATTGGTGGATTTTTCTATCATTTATAATAGAAAATTGTAAATATAATTTTATATTAATATAATCACTGTTATAAATACTATGGTCAACATCTTTACATATATAAATTTGTTCACTTGGCTGAATACTTCCATAAGATAGATCATTCAGAATTAGCGAGTCAAAACATACCATGAACTACCTTTAAGGTTTTGGCTTTAATTGCAAAATCGCTTTCCAGTAAGCCAGTAGCAAGGTCTTCTCCCACTGTGTGTAAGACTCTCTGTCTGTCTCTCTAGCCTTCTACTGCTAGATATTATTCTTTTAATCTTTGCCAATCTGATGAGCCAAAGAAGAAAATTTATCTGATTTTTTGCTGAGCTTTTGATTACCAAACAAGGGGCACTCACCAGTCATCTTGGTGAGTGCCTACTGTATAGCACAGGGGAAAAAAAAGAGAAGATACAGTCTGTTTGCAGGACATGTATTAAGTTAACCTTAAAAATGCATTCCAATATACACTAGGTGCAGACAAATACTGTTTGATTCCATTTATATGAGGTACGTACAATAGTCAAAATCATGGAGTCAGTACACTGGTAGATGCCGGGGGCTGGGGTGCGGGGGAGGGGGAATGGGGAGTTAGTGTTTAAAGGGGGCAGAGTTTCAGTTTAGGAAGGTGGAAAATTTGGGAGGTGGATGATGGTGAGAGTTGCACAACAATGTGAACGTGCTTAGTGCCACTGAAGTGTACAGTTAAACATGGTCAAAATAGTATGTTTTATTTATGTGACTTTTACCGCAATAAAAAAACATTTTAAAAAAAGGGGGGAGGAGGACTTCCGGGTAAGATGGCGGAAGAGTAAGACGCGGAGATCACCTTCCTCCCCACGGATACACCAGAAATACAGCTACACGTGGAACAACTCCTACAGAACACCTACTGAATGCTGGCAGAAGACCCCAGACCTCCCAAAAGGCAAGAAACTCCCCACATACCTGGGTAGGGCAAAGTGGAGAGATTCCCGCACAGAGGATCGGTGCCGAGCGGCACTCACCAGCCCGAGAGGCTTGTCTGCTCGCCCGCAGTGGCGGGCGGCGCTGGAAGCTGAGGCTCGGGCTTCGGTCAGAGCGCAGGGAGAGGACTGGGGCTGGCGGCGAGAACTCAGCCTGAAGGGGGCTAATGTGCCACAGCTAGCCGGCAGGGAGTCCGGGAAAACTCTGGAGCTGCCGAAGAGGCAAGAGACTTTTTCTTCCCTCTTGGTTTCCTGGTGCGCGAGGAGAGGGGATTAAGAGCGCTGCTTAAAGGGGCTCCACAGACGGGCGCGAGTCGCGACTGAAAGCGCGGAGCCCAGTGACGGGCGTGGGACGCTGGGGCTGCTGCTGCCGCCGCCAAGAAGCCTGTGTGCGAGCGCAGGTCACTGTCCACACCGCCCTTCCGGGAGCCTGTGCAGCCCGCCACTGCCGGGGTCCCGGGATCCAGGGGCGGCTTCCCTGGGAGAACGCACGGCGCGCCTCGGGCTGGTGCAACGTCACGCCGACCTCTGCCGCTGCAGGCTCGCCCCGCACTCCGTGCCCCTCCCTCCCGCCCGGCCTGAGTGAGCCAGAGTCCCCGAAGAGGCTGCTCCTTTAACCCTGTCCTGTCTGAGCGAAGAACAGACGCCCTCCGGCGACCTACACGCAGAGGCGGGGCCAAATCCAAAGCTGAGACCCAGGAGCTGTGAGAACAAAGAAGAGAAAGGGAAACCTCTCCCAGCAGCCTCAGAAGCAGCGGATTAAAGCTCCACAATCAACTTGATGTACCCTGCATCTGTGGAATACATGAATAGACAACAAATCATCCCAAATTGAGGAGCCAGGAGTCAGTGCTGTGCCTCTGAGGTGGGAGAGCCAACTTCAGGACACCGGTCCACAAGAGACCTCCCAGCTCCACATAATATCAAACGGCGAAAATCTTCCAGAGATCTCCATCTCAACACCAGCACCCAGCTTCACTCAACGACCAGCAAGCTACAGTGCTGGACACCCTATGCCAAACAACTAGCAAGACAGGAACACAACGCCACCCATTAGCAGAGAGGTGGCCTAAAATCATAAAAAGTCCGCAGACACCCCAAAACACACCACCAGACGTGGACCTGCCCACCGGAAAGACAAGATCCAGCCTCATCCACCAGAACACAGACACTAGTCCCCTCCACCAGGAAGCCTACACAACCCACTAAACCAACCTTAGCCACTGGGGACAGACACCAAAAACAACGGGAACTACAAACCTGCAGCCTGCAAAAAGGAGACTCCAAACACAGTAACATAAGCAAAATGAGAAGACAGAAAAACACACAGCAGGAGAAGGAGCAAGATAAAAACCCACCAGACCTAACAAATGAAGAGGTAATAGGCAGTCTACCTGAAAAAGAATTCAGAATAATGATGGTAAAGATGATCCAAGATTCTATTTCCCAGATCCAAAATCTTGGAAATAGAATAGACAAAATGCAAGAAACAGTTAACAAGGACCTAGAAGAACTAAAGATGAATCAAGCATCGATTAAAAACACAATAAATGAAATAAAAAATACTCTAGATGGGATCAATAGCAGAATAACTGAGGCAGAAGAACGGATAAGTGAGGTGGAAGATAAAGTAGTGGAAATAACTGCTGCAGAGCAAAATAAAGAAAAAAGAATGAAAAGAGCAGAGGACAGTCTCAGAGACCTCTGGGACAACATTAAACGCACCAACATTCGAATTATAGGGGTTCCAGAAGAAGAAGAGAAAAAGAAAGGGACTGAGAAAATATTTGAAGAGATTATAGTTGAAAACTTCCCTAATATGGGAAAGGAAATAGTTAATCAAGTCCAGGAGGCACAGAGAGTCCCATACAGAATAAATCCAAGGAGAAATACGCCAAGACACATATTAATCAAACTGTCAAAAATTAAACACAAAGAAATCATATTAAAAGCAGCAAGGCAAAAACAACAAATAACACACAAGGGAATCCCCATCAGGATAACAGCTGATCTCTCAGCAGAAACTCTACAAGCCAGAAGGGAGTGGCAGGACATAATTAAAGTGATGAAAGAGAAAAACCTGCAACCAAGATTACTCTACCCAGCAAGGATCTCATTCAGATTTGATGGAGAAATTAAAACGTTTACAGACAAGCAAAAGCTGAGAGAGTTCAGCACCACCAAACCAGCTTTACAACAAATGCTAAAGGAACTTCTCTAGGCAAGAAACACAACAGAAGGAAAAGACCTACAATAACGAACCCAAAACAATTAAGAAAATGGGAATAGGAACATACATATCGATAATTACCTTAAATGTAAATGGACTAAATGCTCCCACCAAAAGACACAGATTGGCTGAATGGATACAAAAACAAGACCCAGATATATGCTGTCTACAAGAGACCCACTTCAGAGCTAGAGACACATACAGACTGAAAGTAAGGGGATGGAAAAAGATATTCCATGCAAATGGAAACCAAAAGAAAGCTGGAGTAGCAATTCTCATATCAGACAAAATAGACTTTAAAATAAAGACTACTAGAAGAGACAAAGAAGGACACTACATAATGATCAAGGGATCGATCCAAGAAGAAGATATAACAATTGTAAATATTTATGCACCCAACATAGGAGCACCTCAATACATAAGGCAAATACTAACAGCCATAAAAGGAGAAATCGACAGTAACACAATCATAGTAGGGGACTTTAACACCCCACTTTTACCAATGGACAGATCATCCAAAATGAAAATAAATAAGGAAACACAAGCTTTAAATGATACATTAAACAAGATGGACTTAATTGATATTTATAGGACATTCCATCCAAAAAGAACAGAATACACATTTTTCTCAAGTGCTCATGGAACATTCTCCAGGATAGATCATATCTTGGGTCACAAATCAAGCCTTGGTAAATTTAAGAAAATTGAAATTGTATCAAGTATCTTTTCTGACCACAATGCTATGAGACTAGATATCAATTACAGGAAAAGAGCTGTAAAAAATACAAACACATGGAGGCTAAACAATACACTACTTAATAACGAAGTGATCACTGAAGAAATCAAAGAGGAAATTAAAAAATACCTAGAAACAAATGACAATGGAGACACGACGACCCAAAACCTATGGGATGCAGCAAAAGCAGTTCTAAGAGGGAAGTTTATAGCAATACAATCCCACCTTAAGAAACAGGAAACATCTCGAATAAACAACCTAACCTTGCACCTAAAGCAATTAGAGAAAGAAGAACAAAAACATCCCAAAGTTAGCAGAAGGAAAGAAATCATAAAAATCAGATCAGAAATAAATGAAAAAGAAATGAAGGAAACGATAGCAAAGATCAATAAAACTAAAAGCTGGTTCTTTGAGAAGATAAACAAAATTGATAAACCATTAGCCAGACTCATCAAGAAAAAAGGAGAAGACTCAAATCAATAGAATTAGAAATGAAAAAGGAGAAGTAACAACAGACACTGCAGAAATACAAAAGATCATGAGAGATTACTACAAGCAACTCTATGCCAATAAAATGGACAACCTGGAAGAAATGGACAAATTCTTAGAAATGCACAACCTGCCAAGACTGAATCAGGAAGAAATAGAAAATATGAACAGACCAATCACAAGCACTGAAATTGAAACTGTGATAAAAAATCTTCCAACAAACAAAAGCCCAGGACCAGATGGCTTCACAGGTGAATTCTATCAAGCATTTAGAGAAGAGCTAACACCTATCCTTCTCAAACTCTTCCAAAATATAGCAGAGGGGGGAACACTCCCAAACTCATTCTACGAGACCACCATCACCTTGATACCAAAACCAGACAAGGATGTCACAAAGAAAGAAAACTACAGGCCAATATCACTGATGAACATAGATGCAAAAATCCTCAACAAAATACTAGCAAACAGAATCCAACAGCACATTAAAAGGATCATACACCATGATCAAGTGGGGTTTATTCCAGGAATGCAAGGATTCTTCAATATACGCAAATCAATCAACGTGATACACCATATTAACAAATTGAAGGAGAAAAACCATATGATCATCTCAATAGATGCAGAGAAAGCTTTCGACAAAATTCAACACCCATTTATGATAAAAACCCTGCAGAAAGTAGGCATAGAGGGAACTTTCCTCAACATAATAAAGGCCATATATGACAAACCCACAGCCAGCATTGTCCTCAATGGTGAAAAACTGAAACCATTTCCACTAAGATCAGGAACAAGACAAGGTTGCCCACTCTCACCACTCTTATTCAACATAGTTTTGGAAGTTTTAGCCACAGCAATCAGAGAAGAAAAGGAAATAAAAGGAATCCAAATCGGAAAAGAAGAAGTAAAGCTGTCACTGTTTGCAGATGACATGATACTATACATAGAGAATCCTAAAGATGCTACCAGAAAACTACTAGAGCTAATCAATGAATTTGGTAAAGTTGCAGGATACAAAATTAATGCACAGAAATCTCTGGCATTCCTATATACTAATGATGAAAAATCTGAAAGTGAAATCAAGGAAACACTCCCATTTACCATTGCAACAAAAAGAATAAAATATCTAGGAATAAACCTACCTAAGGAGACAAAAGACCTGTATGCAGAAAATTATAAGACACTGATGAAAGAAATTAAAGATGATACAAATAGATGGAGAGATGTACCATGTTCTTGGATTGGAAGAATCAACATTGTGAAAATGACTCTACTACCCAAAGCAACCTACACATTCAATGCAATCCCTATCAAACTACCACTGGCATTTTTCACAGAACTAGAACAAAAAATTTCACAATTTGTATGGAAACACAAAAGACCCCGAATAGCCAAAGCAATCTTGAGAACGAAAAATGGAGCTGGAGGAATCAGGCTCCCTGACTTCAGACTATACTACAAAGCTACAGTAATCAAGACAGTATGGTACTGCCACAAAAACAGAAAGATAGATCAATGGAACAGGATAGAAATCCCAGAGATAAACCCACGGACATATGGTCACCTTATCTTTGATAAAGGAGGCAGGAATGTACAGTGGAGAAAGGACAGTCTCTTCAATAAGTGGTGCTGGGAAAACTGGATAGGGACATGTAAAAGTATGAGATTAGATCACTCCCTAACACCATACACAAAAATAAGCTCAAAATGGATTAAAGACCTAAATGTAAGGCCAGAAACTATCAAACTCTTAGAGGAAAACATAGGCAGAACACTCTATGACATAAATCACAGCAAGATCCTTTTTGACCCACCTCCTAGAGAAATGGAAATAAAGACAAAAATAAACACATGGGACCTAATGAAACTTCAAAGCTTTTGCACAGCAAAGGAAACCATGAACAAGACCAAAAGACAACCCTCAGAATGGGAGAAAATATTTGCAAATGAAGCAACTGACAAAGGATTAATCTCCAACATTTATAAGCAGCTCATGCAGCTCAATAACAAAAAAACAAACAACCCAATCCAAAAATGGGCAGAAGACCTAAATAGACATTTCTCCACAGAAGATATACAGACTGCCAACAAACACATGAAAGGATGCTCAACATCTTTACTCATTAGAGAAATGCAAATCAAAACTACAATGAGATATCATCTCACACCAGTCAGAATGGCCATCATCAAAAAATCTAGAAACAATAAATGCTGGAGAGGGTGTGGAAAAAAGGGAACACTCTTGCACTGCTGGTGGGAATGTGAATTGGTACAGCCGCTATGGAGAACGGTATGGAAGTTCCTTAAAAAACTACAAATAGAACTACCATATGACCCAGCAATCCCACTACTGGGCATATACCCTGAGAAAACCATAATTCAAAAAGAGACATGTACCAAAATGTTCATAGCAGCCCTATTTACAATAGCCCGGAGATGGAAACAACCTAAGTGTCCATCATCGGATGAATGGGTAAAGAAGATGTGGCACATATATACAATGGAATATTACTCAGCCATAAAAAGAAACGAAATTGAGCTATTTGTAATGAGGTGGATGGACCTAGAGTCTGTCATACAGAGTGAAGTAAGTCAGAAAGAGAAAGACAAATACTGTATGCTGACACATATATATGGAATTTAAGGGAAAAAAATGTCATGAAGAACATAGGGGTAAGACAGGAATAAAGACACAGACCTACTAGAGAATGGAGTTGAGGATATGGGGAGGGGGAAGGGTAAGCTGTGACAAAGTGAAAGAGAGGCATGGACATATATACACTACCAAACGTAAGGTAGATAGCTAGTGGGAAGCAGCCGCATAGCACAGGGAGATCAGCTCGGTGCTTTGTGACCGCCTGGAGGGGTGGGATAGGGAGGGTGGGAGGGAGACGCAAAAGGGAGGGGATATGGGAACATATGTATATGTATAACTGATTTAATTTGTTATAAAGCAAAAAATAAAATAAAAAAAAGGGGGGAGGGGGACAGGACGGCTTCTTGTTGAATGCGTGGCTATCACAGAGCACAGGAAATTTCCTGTCTATTTTACTCAAACCCAGGCTTGCGAGGCCCCTGAGCACCTGGAGTGACAGACAACAGCCCCACTCCTCCTCCCCAGCTGATTAACTGACCTCATACGTCAGTGCAGTAACTTCCCCTCCTGGCCTGCTTCAGCGACAGCCCATTACGCAAGCAGCACGGGAGCTCACATTTGAACCGTCTGCCCAATCCCAGCTCCTGGTGAGACATAACAACTTGTCTTCAGTTGGTTATTTTCAACCCCGGCTGCATATCAGAATCACCTAGGGTGTTTTTTAATCTTTAATTTAAATCTTATTTTCTTTCATGTGTTGGTAATGTATGAGTCACAAGCAAAAAAATGCAAAGGGACATTCAGTTAAAAATCTCCCTCCATGGCCCCCAACCAGTCAATTCTCCTCCCTGAAAACAAATGATGTCACTAATTTCTCCTGGATCTTTCCAGAGATATGAGTAGATTTTAAGAAGTGCCCTTTCTTGGACCCCATGCCCAGACTTTCTGTATCAGAATTTCCAGGATGGAGATTCTGAAAACTTGGATTTTTTTTAAAGCCCACAGTATTGTTGAATTATAGTCAGGGGTTAAAACAACTTCTTTAGTATGTCACTCATTCCTTCCTTCCTCCCTTCCTTCATTCAACTTATATTTATTGAGCTTGGGCTTCTCTTTTTTCTTGGCCGTGCCACACGGTATGTGGGATCTTAGTTCCCCAACCAGGGATCAAACCCACGCCCCTTGCAGTGAAAGCGTGGAGTCTTAACCACTGGACTGCCAGGGAAGTCCCTGATCTTGGGCTTTTATGTGCCAGACATTGTGCTTGGTACCTGGGAGACAGCAACGAGCCAATCACTACTCTCATGGAGCTTAGATTGCAGTGTGGGGGGAAAGCAGAAAACCTATAATTATCAGAAAATGAGAAGTTCCAGGACAAAACTAGAGCAGGATGATGGTAAGTCTTCCAGTTGCTTTTGTATCAACTTGAGCCTCCTCCTTCCTTCCCTTCTAGACTTTTATAGCCCCTCCACTGAAAGGCAGGTGGAGGAGAGAGATAAAAAAGGAGGCAAAATTTATCAGGTAATTGGGTTACTGCCAGAGTCCAAATTTTAAAATGAGTTTGAAGCGCAAGCCCAAAATCATTCCCAGGTGATGTTCATGTCTCTTCATTAGCACAGATCATTGAGTTCTTCTTAATGGCTTAGAAATAAGTCTGAGAAATGTTGATTTGACTGTTAACTCTAAATAGAAAGTCTGATTCCTCCTTTCTCTCATGCAATCCAGTAAGACTTATGCTGAAGCATCACAGGGGCTCCTGAATACCCAGCTGATAGATGAGAACTGGAGAGGTAACACCAGTGTCTCTCAAAGAGAATGGTGGCTGGTTGTTCCCTTGCCACTGACACACACAATGTTCAGTCCTATTCAACACAATACTGTTATTGACATGTTCCAGGCACTGTCATCAGTACCATTTTTATCCCATTTAAAAAAATGAGTAGGTCAAAAAGGATCTTGCTGTGATTTATGTCATGGAGTGTTCTGCCTATGTTTTCCTCTAAGAGTTTAATAGTGTCTGGCCTTACATTTAGGTCTTTAATCCATTTTGAGTTTATTTTTGTGTATGGTGTTAGGGAGTGTTCTAATTTCATTCTTTTACATGTAGCTGCAGTTTTCCCAGCACCACTATTGAAGAGGCTGTCCTTTCTCCACTGTATATTCTTGCCTCCTTTATCAAAGATAAGGTGACCATATGTGCATGGGTTTATCTCTGGGCTTTCTGTCCTGTTCCATTGATCTATATTTCTGTTTTTGTGGCAGTACCATACTGTCTTGATTACTGTAGCTTTGTAGTATAGTGTGAAGTCAGGGAGCCTGATTCTTCCAGCTCCTTTTTTCGTTCTCAAGATTGCTTTGGCTATTCGGGGTCTTTTGTGTTTCCATACAAATTGTGAAATTTTTTGTTCTAGTTCTGTGAAAAATGCCAGTGGTAGTTTGATAGGGATTGCATTGAGTCTGTAGATTGCTTTGGGTAGTATAGTCATTTTCACAATGCTGATTCTTCCAATCCAAGAACATGGTATATCTCTCCATCTATTTGTATCATCTTTAATTTCTTTCATCAGTGTCTTATAATTTTCTGCATACAGGTCTTTTTTGACCCACCTCCTAGAGAAATGGAAATAAAAACAAAAATAAACAAATGGGACCTAATGAAACTTAAAAGCTTTTGCACAGCAAAGGAAACCATAAACAAGAAGAAAAGACAACCCTCAGAATGGGAGAAAATATTTGCAAATGAAGCAACTGACAAAGGATTAATCTCCAAAATTTACAAGCAGCTCAATATCAGAAAAACAAACCACCCAATCCAAAAATGGGCAGAAGACCTAAATAGACATTTCTCCAAAGAAGATATACAGATTGCCAACAAACACATGAAAGAATGCTCAACATCAATAATCATTAGAGAAATGCAAATCAAAACTACAATGAGATATCATCTCGCACCAGTCAGAATGGCCATCATCATAAAATCTACAAACAATAAATGCTGGAGAGGGTGTGGAGAAAAGGGAACCCTCTTGTACTGTTGGTGGGAATGTAATTGATACAGCCACTATGGAGAACAGTATGGAGGTTCCTTAAAAAACTAAAAATAGAACTACCATATGACCCAGCAATCCCAGTACTGGGCATATACCCTAAGAAAACCATAATTCAAAAAGAGTCATGTACCACAATGTTCACTGCAGCTCTAGTTACAATATCCAGGACATGGAAGCAACCTAAGTGTCCATCGACAGATGAATGGATAAAGAAGATATGGCACATATAAATAATGGAATATTACTCAACCTTAAAATGAAACGAAATTGAGTTATTTGTAGTGAGGTGGATGGACTTAGAGTCTGTCATACCGAGTGAAGTAAGTCAGAAAGAGGAAAAAAAATACTGTATGCTAACACATATATATGGAATCTAAAAAAAAAAAAAAGGTCATGAAGAACCTAGGAGCAAGACGGGAATAAAGACGGAGACCTACTAGAGAATGGACTTCGGGATATGGGGAGGGGGAAGGGTAAGCTGGGATGAAGTGAGAGAGTGGCATGGACATATATACACTACCAAATGTAAAATAGATAGCTAGTGGGAAGCAGCCGCATAGCACAGGGAGATCAGCTCGGTGCTTTGTGACCACCTAGAGGGGTGGGATAGGGAGGGTGGGAGGGAGGGAGATGCAAGAGGGAAGAGATATGGGGATATATGTGTATGTATAACTGATTCACTTTGTTATAAAGCAGAAACTAACACACCATTTTAAAGGAATTATACCCCAATAAAGATGTTAAAAAAAGAAAAGTGAGTAGGAAACAGACGTGGAGAGGTTAAGTAACATCCAAATCATCCAGAGTTCAGACCTAGGTTTGCTGTTGCCAGAGCTTGGTATAAGCCTCAAAGGCTTTGCCTCAAAAGTTGAATGGGATAATCCATGCATCGTGTTTACAGTAATATCTGATAAATGATTAAGTTGGCTTTCATTCTATGACAGCTGCCTGCTTGTCACTGCTGTTGTTTTTAATCAGTTAGACTCTAAGATCTGGCAGCTACAGGCTCACATCCATCATTTTTTGGAACCAAACTAATGAGAAGAAATGAGGTGGGGAAGCGTGAAACCACACAGTGGGGGCCAGAGTTAGCGTGCCTGCTGCAAGCCGGGTGGGGATTGGGAGGCCCCTTCCGGTACCCGCCATACACACCGTGAGAAGTTCCTGATTCAGCCTGTGTTGTTGGTGCCTCAACATCTGCCTCACTTTCTCTTCCCTTTGACTGGGAACCACTGGAGGACTTACTCCTATTTGTATTCCCAGTGCCTAGGATAGGGTCTAGCACATCGTAGGTACCAAATGCTGAATGAATGAAGAAATGACTGAATGAGCTACCCCACCTGTCAAGCTTCCTCTTCTCCAAGGGTGGGCCCAGTCACTCTTCCTTTTGCATTTTTCCCTGAAGATGCTGTACTAGACTCTTTAGGCATGTTTTCACCCTTAATTCTCACACCAGTCACCAAGGTAAGAGGTATTCACTCCACTTTACCCCCGAGGACAGTGAGGTCAGAGTATTAAGTGGAGGTCACATGGTTTGGAAGCAGCGGGGGTAGTTCTAGCAGTCCCCAACCCGGCCCCTCCTCTTCTTCGTCCATCAGCCTCCCCTAAGACCCCAGCAAGACTTCCACCCAAATCCACCCGTTATCTTTGGCTCCTTGCCACTGTTAGAGTTGCTGGTATGGAGCAGTTTCTTTGGGAGACGGCTGCTGTTCAGGATCTTAATTCCCAATAGCACACAGCTTCAAATCTGGCCACGTAAACATGGTTTTGTACGTCCAAGGGACCACGCACGTGCTGTCAGCTAGTGCATTGTTTCTCGCAATTTAATGTGCAAACCTGTCACCTGGGGATAGTGTTGAAACATAGCTTCTGATGCATTGGTCTGGAGTGGTGTCCCAGATTCTGCATTTCCAACAAGGTCCAGGTGATGCTGAAACTGCTGGTCTGCGTGCCACACTTGTGTCGTGGCGAGGCACAAATTCTCACTAGGTCGTGACTCAGGAACAAGTTTGTTCTGTTCTTTGTTATGAGGTGAATTGTGTCCTCCAAAAAAGATACGTTAAAGTTTTAAACCTCCGATACCTCAGAATGTGACCTTAATTAGCTAAACTGAGATGAAATCACACTGCAATAAGGTGGGCCCCTCATTTAATATGACTGGTGTCCTTCACAGAAAACAGCCCTGTGAAGACAGAGAGACAGAGGCAGAGGCCATGTGAAGATGGAGGAAGAGATTGGAGTGATGCACCTGCAAGCCAAGGATTGCCAGCAACCACCAGGAACTAGGAGAGGGGCAGGGAACAGTA
The DNA here is from genome assembly GCF_964341445.2 of Mesoplodon mirus. Lineage (NCBI taxonomy): Eukaryota > Metazoa > Chordata > Mammalia > Artiodactyla > Ziphiidae > Mesoplodon > Mesoplodon mirus. Next base: position 15,086,639 of record NC_138992.1, on the reverse strand, counting down.
TCCTCAGAACCAACCAGCCCTGCCAACCTCCTGATCCTGGACCTCTAGCCTCTAGAACTATGAGAGAAGATTTTTCTATTGTTTTAAACCACTTAATTTACGGCGTTTGTTACAGCAGTCACAAGAAGCTAATACACTCACAAACGCTGAGAAAATGAAAATTAGCCCAGAATAAGAAAGTAAAAATCTGCCTGGCTGTTCATCAGACTAGACACAAATAATATAGATAGGACAGATAATGGCTATAGATACAGATAAGACACAGATAAAATAATAAGGTAACAGGGGCTTCCCTGGTGGCGCAGTGGTTGAGAGTCCGCCTGCCGATGCAGGGGACGCGAGTTCGAGCCCCGGTCCGGGAGGACCCCACATGCCTCAGAGCGGCTGGGCCCGTGAGCCATGGCTGCTGAGCCTGCGCGTCCGGAGCCTGTGCTCCACAACGGGAGAGGCCACAACAGTGAGAGGCCTGAGTACCGCAAAAAAAAAAAAAAAATAATAATAATAATAATAATAATAATAATAAGGTAACAGACACAGATGAAGTCAACTGCTGAGTGCTAGGAGACAATATTTCTGCCCAGAACAGGCTACTGCTGAGATAACCCCCAAAGTGTCCTAACCTCCCCCTTCTTTGTGACTGCTACTTTCTTACACTGAGAGACTCTGGGCTCTAAAATCATACACTATCAGAAACTTGGTAGTTTGAAGTTATATCAGCAAGAATGAAATGCCTCACCCTTGCCTGGAGAATCTAAGTTACTTTGACACAGAGAAACAGACTCCATTTCCAGCCCGGGTACAGTGTCCAATAAGACTTTTCTAGACTCAACTGTCCATACCTACCCTCACTTTGTAGTGAAGGAGTCCGCATCCACTTTGCATCCAGAACTGACGTTGATCCTACATCCACAGATCTGGTTTGCTTTGAGCTTATTAAAACTGTTTCTTTTAAAGTTGACCCTTGAACAACATCAGGGCTAAGGATGACAACTCCACACCGTCAAACTTCTGTGCAAAACTTTACAGTCAGCCCTCCATTTTCACGATTCCACATCCATGGATTCAACCAACCATGGATCTTGTAGTATTGTGTGCATTTACTGAAAAAACCCCACAAATCAGTGGACCCGTGAAGTTCAAACCCATGTTGTTCAAGGGTCAACTGTAAATTTTACCTACACTCCACACTTGCCCCAATCATATAATAGCTCTATCCTTCCTTTGTTTGGTGAGACACCCCATGGGTCCTCTGGTGTGTGACCTCCCTCATCCCAATGGGTCAATAACGCTGACTCTATCGGGCAATAAGTTTGTCTCGGTGGTCTTGGGCTGATTGGACTGGGACACCCCAATTTTCTTTCCAGGGCTTATTACACAGTAAGGGACCCTTTAGTTGAGAACATCAGGATGAGAGGTTCATGTGCCTCTGGCTCCTCTCTTCTCACCCTACCCCATCTCTCCTCTTCACTCCACCTGCTCTTTCTACTTCTTCAGTTCATTCTCTGCCCCAGAATCACTGCTACCCACATGCCTCCATTCTGGAAAAAGTCATGGGTTGATTGAATTTAAGATCTGCCACTCACTAGCAGCTTGAGCAAATTACTTAACTTTTCTAACCCTCATGATCTGTGAAAGGGGGATGATAGTCCCCAACTCACTGGGTGGTTGTAAAGATGAAAGGAGACCATCCACACACAGCATTTAGCATGGGCTCTAACACATCATATGTGTTCCATGATATTCTCTGTTATTATTATCGTTTCATTGTTGTTGTTAACATCAGGACAAGCCAGCAGGAACGGCCTATGCCCTCCTTTATGCTCTCTTCTTCTCTCCCTTCAGTTCCGTGGCCCATGGTCAGACATTTGCCCCACTTCCCACATGGAAGACAAGCCCCGACCCCCTAGGTCTGCCTGAAAGGGGCCCAGCAGAATTTCTCAAAGGGAGATCCATGGATCACCTCCATCAGCACTGACTGACAGAACTTGTCAAAACTGCAGATTTCTGGGGCACTGCCTCAAGTCGTCAGGCCCAGGAAGAAAGGGAGTAGAAAGGGGGCCTCGGGCATGAGGCTGGAAGAGACTCTGAGACTGAACCACCAGGCTAGTTGGCAGGTGGCACTCAAGCCCACCTTTGTGCATTCATGCACTCAGACAATTTGAAACAAGTGCAGACTGAGCACAGCGCCATGCAAGGCTCAGGTACACGGGGAGGTCACGACCCACGGGCCGTTGTCCTTGCGGGGTTTATGGCCCCGTGGCGAGCAGAGAGATGTGAGCAGTTAAAATGCAGGGTGCTGAGTGCAGAGTGCAAGGAGGAGAAACACGCAGGGACCGTGGGGGACAGGAGACACCCAACTCACTGGGGGTCGTGAGGAAGTGGCATCCCAGCAGAGCCCTGAGAGAAGGGTGCTCTAGGAGCTACCCAGATGGAGGAGAGAGCATCCCCAACCGAGGGAACAATATTTGTAAAAGGCCAGGGACTTTGGATGGGGGATCAAGAAGTGCTGGGGGGAGAGGAAGTGAGCAACACAGCTGCCAAATAATCAGGGCCGGATAGCAAAGGGGCTTGCAGACCAGGATATATAAAGATTGGGGGCTTTAATCTGTAGAGGAGCTTACATTGGGGGTGGGGTGATGTGATCTGATTTGCATTTTCAAAAGATCACCCTGGATCCTGTGTAGACGATGAATGGAGCGAAATAGGGTGAAAGCTGAAACCAGGGACTCAAATGCCCTCAGCTGCCCACCTCTCTCTCTCTCTGTCATTCTCTCCCTCTGTGTGTGTGTGTGTGGGTGGGTGGGTGTGTGTACCTTATCTCTGCTTCTCCCTATCACTTTTATTCTCTCAACTGCCAGCCTTTTGGAAGCAGGAAACTTGTCTGTGCAGCACAAGACACCCCATCACAGCTCTACTTCCAGAGAGAAAAGTGCTTCTTTCTCTGAGTTCCAGTTAGAGAAATGCCAGGGAAGGACGCTGATTGTCCTGAGGTGCATGTTCCCCGGACTATCACCAGCGTTCAGAGAGAGGGAGACATACACTCTTATTCAGACTACAACAGGCTCGGAGACAATACCCCCCAAAGGAGGGGGATACATTGCCAAGGAGGAGCGGAAGAGGTCCAGGCAGACAGAACAATGATGTCCACCGTGAGAAACACTGTAGAATACAAAGCAGTGTATGTCACGACAAAGCGATCATTACAACTTCCTCTCTAAGCTATTTATGTGTCTTTCTCCCTGGTTAAATTCTGGCATCCTGGAAACAGAGATGATACCTTAATTATGATTGTTTCCCCTGCACCTAGCACAGCCAGGTGTACACGAGGCAATGAAGAAGTGTTTGTTGCCTGGAGAAATGAATGAGCAGTGTAAGCACCAAAGCTTTCTTTCATCTCTGGCCATGTTTCTCAGCTGCAAACTGCTTCTGTGATCCTAGTCTGGGGAAACAGTTACATAATGGCCCTCAAAGCGTCTTCAGGAAATCTGGCTCCTCTCTTATTTGTTATTTACATCTTAGAATGGTCTTGCTGAGACCTGCCCACTCTCCTTTGCCTTGCTTGGCTTCTTCCGTGAGTTTCCATGTTCCTATTTATAAATCTCACTTGAGCCCAGTTCTTTGGGCCCAATTTCTCCTCCCTCCCTCCCTTCCTCCTAGGGGCAGAATGCTTTGGTTAACCTGAAATGGTTTCGGAGGAGGTACAGCTGTTCATACCAATGTGTGTGGCTCCATCCGGCTCCCCGTCAAGAGGCGGCAGCCTTTCTTGATGGCCCGTTTAGCCCCTGCCTCAAGGACAGAAGGGTCACTGAGCAGCTTCCCCATTTCATGCGTGGAAAAGTCAAGAGGCTATGAGAGGAAGTGACTGGGCCAGAGTCCCAGAGTTCCAGATGAACTCATTTCTGGGCTTTGCAAGTCCTAAGCCCTAGCCACGGCGAAGCCTGCGACACCTGTCCTCAACCCCTAGAGATGTAGCCAGCCACCATGGGCTGAGCACCCAGGCCCTGTGTGGGGTGCTGGGACACTGTGATGATTCAGACTAATTCCTGCCCTTGCTAAACACATGTCCACAGCAGGCAGCAGAGAAGAAAACCCGTTACTACAATGGAGTGTGACGTACCAAGGTCTCAGGCCATGAGTTGCACAACATGGAAGAGATTAGAATGCTATAAATGGCTTTTGCACTTGGAAAGACCTTGGTTTGACTCGAGGAAATCCTCCAGGGCTCATTTACCAAGTACCAGCTCATAGAAACAACTAAAGAAAAATCCTTTAAAGTTATTTATTTACAGTCATAGCAATTTTAAATCTGGAGGAATCTTGGTGGTAATCTTGTCCCAAACCCTGAGTTCACAAGGGAACAAACCAGATCTACAAGTGAACAGTGAAATCATTGCCATGGCGTGCAAATGGCTCCCAAGGAGGTCATCTTAATAATGGATATCATTTTCTGTTGGAAAAAGGAGAGAAATCAAACATTTATGCATGAGGCCCTGAGCTACACATACCATTGTCACGCTTAATTCTCCCAGTAATAACATGGGTGCCTTTATTCCATTAACAAAGGAGGAAAGCAAAGCACAGAGAGGTTAAGTGACATGCCCAAAGTCACGCAGCTGGTAAATGATGGGTTAGGGATTTGAACTCAGGCTTATCTATTGATATTTCCAAAGCCTCTCTTCCTGTGCAAATAGAAAAGTATAGAATTAATGTTAAAAACCTGGATCCTCTTCTTAAATCCACCACTAACAAGTTACATGAACTGGGGAAGGTCCTTCCATTTCATCAGGACTTAGTCTTCTGTCCCATAAATGAAGAGAACTGAGCTGGGTCAGTGATGGCAACATATATCCACAAATGGCCACCCTCCCATCCTCTGCCCAAGACAGACGTGACTATAGATCAGGGCAAGCATTTCCCCCTGGGCTCAAATTGGGCTTCTAATGCAGAGTGTCAGGCAGCCACCCTCACTCAGTTGCAACTGGCATGAAATAAAATTTATTTGCCACCCTTTGGCCTGATGAGCTCTCAGATCTCTTCCAACTCTACTTTGTACAAACTCTGGTCCTGGATTTTGTCATTTCTCTGCAGCATTGGAAGAAAAATGGGAAGAGCTTATCTGTGATTCTGCAGAACAGACTCCTGCCAGATGCAGAGCCCTCCTGTTCTCCTGTGCCCAGGACGCCAGGGGGGTCTGCCACAGATGTGAGGGGGGCACAACCCTGCTCCACATGACGGAAATCTTTCCTCGTGCCTGGCATTTACTGGAGTGTCACAACGTTCTCTCATGAGAGGAATCTGTACTGCTGAAATGGCTTAATATCCACAATAAGGCAGCCAAAGAGGTATATGGAAAAATACCACAATCCTCACGTGCTGATGGACATACAGGCCAGAGTGATGGGGTTGGGGGGGGCATCATGGGGGACACTGAGTCAGAGTTACCTGTGTGGAAAAGACCCAAGAGCGCCAAGCTACATCAGGCGGTGGAGCCTGGGACAGGACGGGACAGAGGAATGGAAAATCAGAACAACGTTGACAACTGACATTGAGCTGACAAGTGCCATCAAATGCCATTCACGGTGGGGGGGGGTAGGCAGATACAAGGGAACTGAGCACCTGGCAACATCACCAGGCTGCTTCCGTCCAAACTTCATCAGTGCCCTTTCACGCAGCAGGCACAGGTCATCCCGTCCTGCCAACAGGCACTGTGGGAAAAGATGTGGTCCATTCTTCAAGGGGTCTATTTGAGTCCAGGGTCCCGTTACCCCAGATTGTCAGTGATTGCCTGTGGCCCTGGCTCTGCTCTAGGAAGTGAGTCAGCCCAACTCAGAAGAAAGCCCTGCCTGGCCCCGGGAGGGTGACATGCTCTGGTGCGGCAGGCAGGCAGGCAGGGACAGCTCTGAAGCTGAGTGAACAAGGAGCCTACTTCCTGAGGGGCCCCAGGCCCCCTACCTTGCTTCACTCCGGGCAGGGCCTTGTTTCAGAGGCTGTCTCATACCCCACTCTCAAGGCAGCCTGCTCAGCAGTCATACTTAGTAGCACAGCCAACGATGATTCATTAGGTGACTCAGAGAAGACAAACAAACAAAAACACTCTCTCCAAGAAAGAGAAATTCGTCGGCAGCAGCATCCAGCTCCGTCCACCCCATTTCTTTAAATCAGTGACTCTCCAACTGTGGTCTTCAAACCGGTAGCATCAATATCTTTCGGCCATCACATCACTTCAGTAAGGTGCATTTAATATCCTTTCAAATTGGTAAGAGTCAACATAGCTTAGTGAGAAGAGCAAAAGCTCTGGAACTTGTTAGAAATGCAAATTCTCTGGCCCCAGCCCAGGTCTCCTGAATGGGAAACGCTGGAGCGGGGCCCAGCCATGTGGCCTAACCAGGCTTTCAGGTGGTTCCCACGGCTGCTGAAGTTTGGGAACCGTGTCTGCATCTCTCGGGAGCAGAGGGAATTCCTCCTCCCCTACCCTCCGCCCAATTCTACTTTGTTATGGAAACCTCCCATCTGGTCCAAAGCCCCTGTTGCAGGAGCGAAAGGGTCTGGCTTTAGGACTTCGTCATCCCCAGTATTGTGAGGACAGGCCATTGCAGCCTGGGGCACAATCCTGGGCTTAAAGTGATAAATAAAACTGATACTTGGGAGGGGGGATGGCAAGGACTGAAGGGAAAGGAAAAATAAGCCTCCTCTTCATCTCCTTAATGTTCTCCTTCTAGAATCCCATAATTACATTAAAGTGGTGAGTACTTTACATGTATCATCTCTCAGCAAATGTTGAGGGAATACGGCTTTATCTGAAAAAAGAAGATGCTGAGGGAGATTACACATCTTGCTAGAGGGTATGCAGCTCTTTATAAGTGTCAGAGTTGGGACCTGGCCTCATGTCTACGTGACTCTAAGTCTTGGTCATAAATTGACTTAACCCGATAACCATTGTCCCTCACTACTTGCCAACATGGTGGATCACCATGGTCTTCATCATGGTCGACGACTAAGACCAGGAACTTGAACTTTGTGGCACACAGTAGGTGCTTAATGGATGGTAGCGCTCTCCCGAGGCTTTTCATACACTCATCCTCTGCTGCCTGGTCCTCGAGAGGGTGCCCCTGTATTACATTGACTCTCTTTGTTATTGTAGAAACCCACTCCTATTTGTGCATAGTCCACGGGAAAACCAGAGGTTTTGCCCCAAACTGGCTGTGTTGCAAGTCCCATTATGACACCATCCCAGGGGGCTGCTCACGCTAACAGAGACAGTGGGACACAAAGGCATGTCCCTTCACCAGTTTCCCATTATCATTGTAGCATCTCTGGACTCTTACCTCCTTCCCCTGAGGGAAACCGAGGCCCTGCGATATTGCATGACCTCCGGTGGTTGCCAGGGCAACAGCAGAGCAAGAACCAGATTCCAGGTTTCCTGATTCCCAGCTACCCCTCATACAGCACCGTCTCTCTGGGACAAGAGCCTGGGAATCCTGCCACTGCCTGGTGGAGGGCACAGCTAAAGGTCAGAACTGTCTCTCTGCCAGCCAGGAATGCTCACAGGCTGCTGAGTATTGTTCCAGCTGCTTCCTAATGAAAAGCAGCTAAGGGTTGCGACGAAAGCAGCTAATGGTTACAACGGTTGGACATGCTCTCTCTAGAGCCAGACAGCCTTGGCTCCAATCTCAGCTCCCCTACTTATGAGTGCTGTATCTTTGGCCAAGTTATGTAGCTTCTTTGTGCCTCAATTTCCTCACCTGTAAAATGGGGGTAATATCTTCATGAGGTTGTCATGAGCACCACATGTGTCATACTTGGCCCTTTACATATGTTCTCCCGTTTGATGTTACAAAAACACTTTGAAGTCGATATTATTATCCCCACTTGCCTGTAGAGAAACAGAGGCACAGAGCCAAGAAGTGTCCTGCCCAAAGTTCCACAGATGGCAGCGATTTTAATAACAATATCAAACATTTAGTAGGCTCTTACGATGGCCCAGGCACAACAAAACCAGGTAGCTACAGTTGTTCCTACTTTACAAACAGTAAAAGCTGAGGCACAGAGAGATTGACTAACCGGCCAAGATCACAGAGTTAGCAATGGTAGAGCCACACTATCGACCAGGGCGGCACGGCTTCAGAATCTGTGTTACTGATGGCTGTTTCCTCCCCTGAATCCCCAGCCCTTGCTCTATCTACCACACCCTGCTACTTACGAATGAGCTGTGGAATCGATCATTTCATGAAAAAAATAGCTCTTCTTTACCTTTAACAACTTTTTTCCCCCAAGGAAGAGTTACAAGCTAAGCCGCAATGATCATCAAATAGAGGCAGTTCTAATTTCCCAAGAGCTGACTGTCCGCTGAGAGCCGTGGCTGTGCGGTTGGCATTTCGGGTGATACAGTGCTTCGCTGCCTCGTGGTGAGTGAGTTCCCTGCACACTGGAGGATGAGCAGCCTCCCCGCCCAGGGACGCCAGGCCACTGTAATACCCCCAAATGCCCTGCACGACGCTCGCAGGTTCTCCGGGGGTGGGGGATGATTCTGCCTCAGGTGAGAACCATTGAATAGAGGATTCCCTACTCCTCTTTTTTCTTTTCATTAATTCAGTTACACCCATGGAATTAGGAGAAATCGGCATCAAACACAGGACAGCCAACAGCGTGAGACTGAGTGAAATAAAGCACCAAGTGCTTTATCGGACTGGTCGCCAGGCATCAGAGCCCTGGGGTGAACGGACCCTACCCAGGTGTGTGTGGTCAGGAAGTCCTCTGTGGCAACACCCACTGTTGGAGGTAGGAGCAGGCGGGGGGCAAACCAGAGAAGGAGATGAGACTTAAATGAGGCCGCCCACTCCCCGTCCCACCTTCTGTTGGCAGAGAGGAGACGAAGGCAAAAGGGCGTGGAGAGAAGCTGGGATCCAGGCTCTGAGACGCGGTGTCACCGCGGCCAAGTCACTTACCCTCCAGCCCTCAGTTTCCCCAGTGGCCGCGTGGTGGTGGCTCCCATCCCCCCTTCCCCAAATTAGGAGGCTCAAGTGACATCGGGAATGGGAGGGCACCTGGAACAGTAAACATCACTGCAGGTTTCGTCTGTGTCCAGAGCAAGTCTCCGGGCTCTGAGAGCTGTTTCCTCTTGGATAACTGTCGTCATTCTTGGAAGAGTGAACCGTTTGCCAGGTCCACGCTGAGTGATTCATTTGTCCCCCTGGGGACACCAGAAGAGCACTTCCTTCCCAGGACAATCACTGCCAAGTGCCAGAAACATGGAGGGTGGTGTGCGTAGGTGGCCCAGAAGGCAGGGAAGGACCACGTGACAAGGGCGCAAGGCAGCCCCTGAGCCTCTGCTGTCCCGTCCGTTAGGAAGGCCAGGACGTCGCTGTCAGCATCATTTAAGGACATTATGGTTCAGGATATAGGCTTTGGAGTTCTACATTGTGTACTTTATTTTTTAGAAAGGAAAGAGAACGTGACAAAGACTGATCATTTATTATGCACACGGTACGGTGCTAAGTACTCGACGCGTATCTATCTCATTTAATCCTTACAGCACCTCAGCAACATGTGGGTAATTATTCCTACTTTACAAATGAGGAAACGGAGGATTAAAGACTTAAGTAACTTGCCTAAGGTAGTACACCTATTTGGTGGGTGTGAAAAAATAATGCCTCCCCCTCAAATGTCCATGTCCTAATCCCCAGAATCTATGAGTATGGATTACATAGGTTCCCTGGCAAAGGGGTATTAAGACTGTTTGAAGGAATTAAAGATTCTTTAAAAAAAGAAAAAAAAAGATTCTAAGTAGCTGACTTTAAAATCAGATTATTCTAGACAATCTGAGCGGGTGGGCCCAATGTAATCACGAGGGTCCTTAAAAGAACCTGAGAAGTTCTCCCCTCTCAGAAGTAGAGAGGGGGAATGGGAGGACCTGAAGGGGAAGTGAAAATAAGGCTCCCCCTTATCTCCTTAATGTTCAGCCCCTAGAAGCCCATAATTACAGCTAATAATAGCTACCATTTAGCTAGAAGTTGTTATGAGCCAGGTGCTAGGTAAGTATGTTATCATCCTTCAGCAAATTAGAGAGATGTGGCTTTATTTTACAAAAGAAGAAACTGAGGCACCATGGGGTTAGACACCTTGTGGATTCAAGTTCAGACTGTTAGGGCCAGCACCTGTGCAAGGCCGCTTACTCTGACTGTACGGCCACTGCCTCTGGTGTCTGAGTGCAGCCATATGACCACTGCCCCCCAGATCTTCAGGGAAATCAAGAAGGCCCTTCAACTGCAGTGCCTTCTATCACCAGCCCTGGTCGTCACAAATAGCACCTCAAGCATTTTTTAAAGATACTAGTTGTTTCTTCACCAACATATTACCTGAGGCTTGGTGAAAGGAGTTTCTTTTGGGTTCTCTCAGACAATAGGTTTAGTTAGGTCGTTTTTATGTCATAATTGTACTCCAACATTTTTTTAAGCCTATGATTTTTAATTTCTTTCTCCAAATTATACCAAGAGATTTCTGGCATCTGAACATCATTTTGTACGGGCCACGTTTGAGACAGGGTTCAGTCAATCAACCAGCCAGCCAATTAGAATCCATTCGAGATGCTCCAGCGAGCACATTGAATCAGGGGCTGCTGCCCTTGCTTCTTTCTTTCTGCCTTGTGTCCGGACAAGCGCGCTCTTATGGTTACAGAATCGTTCTCAGATGGAGTATAAGTAGTGGTTTCCCATCGTTAAGCAGAGGAGCTGAGCTAAGAAATTAAATTCTTCTCTGACTTTCTAAGCTCAGGGTCTGAATCAGCCACTGCCATCTGCCTTCAGAGCCTTCAGGAAACAAGGAACAGGAAAAGGGAAAACAACAGAATCCATGGACCCGGGTTGCAGTTCCAGCTCTGCCTCTAAGAGTCTCAGAATCGTTACTGTCTCTTTAAGTTTCAGGATCCTCTCTGGCACGGTGAGGAGGTGGAATGAGACGGTCCCTGTGGTCCCGTGCAGCCCCTGCATCTGAGCCTCTGCCCTGATTCTCCTGCCCGGAGACCCCATCTGCTTTCCTTCTACCCACTGCTTATTTGGAATCTAAGCATTCTTTCCCGGGCGTAGTATCTCAGCTCTTGAGCCATCGCCCGTCCCATCGCATGGGTTTACAATTGTCCATCTAGAATATTCAGGCACAGATACTCACATCAGAACCTCTTTTTCCCTGGAGAATCTAAGGTAACCCAGAATATGGTGACTTTTTATCAGAAAGAGAAAAGAAACTATACTAGGACAATACTCTTCCTAGGAATCTATATTAACATTTTCTATCGTTTGTTGAGCATCAGTTATGTGCTAGCTCATTAGACACTGTATATATTTTATCTCATCCATTTCTCACTAAGACTCTGGAGATAAGTATTATCCTCCGTTTCAGGGATGGGCAAACTGAGACTTGGAGAGGTTAGGCTGATTTGTCCAAGGTGAAGACAGTGGTGGGTGGTATACGCACGATTCCTAACATAGTCTATTTGGCCCCAAATTTGACGTTCTTTACACTGCACTATAAATCATACAAACTGTTGGCTTCCTTCTCTGTTTTCAGAGCCCTTTGTTTACTCCAATTTTTCAAGGTTTGACCACACCCACCCCTGTACTGTATCCGTTTCTCCAAACCTGCCTCACCCAGTGGTCCATCAATTGAACAACTGACCTTTTGCAGGGCGCTTACTACAACTTTCTCATCTCTCTATTCCTTCCCCCTCCCCCAGACCTAGCTCCCAGGAGGTGTACAATATACGCTGGTTAGCTAGCATACATCACTATTCCAAAAATTGTCTCTGCAATGAATACCATGCTGATGAATTTTGATGACAGAAACCTTTTAAAAATATCATCTTAAGATAGAAAGGTCAGCATTCGTCATACTGTCCATTATAAGCATCATCAGCTAAGCTTTTTTTCTCCTGCCCCAATTTTAAAGGTTAATTCTGATCTGTTGGGCTCGCCCACATATTTGAGGCTATCCCTATTGCTAGAGCTGTGCTCATATTCCTCTCTGGGCACAGACTCAAGCACAGGAAGGTGAAATGTGATTGGTACCCAGATTCGCCTGTGATCTACCTGCTTGTTAGTGTCCGAATCCATCGTGATAATGAGTGCAGTCACCACTAACGTGTACCTGGGGTTCATTGCATAGGCTCTGGAGTCATGCTGATTCAAATCTTGATTCCGCCAGTTTCCTAAGGAGTTCTGATATACTGGCAAAAACAAAGGGCCAAACAGCAAAGTGAATCCTTGACTGTCATACCCTTCCTTGTCCAGAGACCTGTCACTTTGTCTTCTGGACACTTTTACCTGATTAATATTAGAATATGAGAATAAAACTATTTTGGTTGGTGGACAACCAAATCATCTATTACTCAGTAGCCTCTGTTATATTTCTGTGTCCCCTACCAACATCTAGTTCTCCATGTCCCTGTGGGGTTATCAAAAAACTCAATAAATATCGCTTGACAGAAGGATGAGCCACTCCCCAGGGAAAATGGGTGCTATTCTGCAGAAATGCCTGTTATTTTTCAATGGTCACTGCCAGTTAGCCCTTCAGTAGGTTGAAGAATGTCACTTTGGGGATATTTTGGCTTAAAATTCAGCACATACCTGGTGATTTATCAAAAATAACCCAAAAAAGTGTTTTAAATTTACATATCTAATTGCACAACAGTATATGTTTCTTTTTGGATATTTTCAAGTGCCCCTGACACATCTTTATTGTACATGCAAGGGTAACATTGTAGTTTAATCATAGTGTTTATTTTGCATGGTATGGGGCAATACATGGACTGTGGATTCGTATTGGAATTCCAGTTCTGTCATTTTACTAGTTATACTGGGCAAATCAACTGACATACATTCTATGACTTCAGTTTCTTCATCTGACAAAATGTGAGAAATAATGCTTTTGCGTTGTTTCAAAAATTAAATTAAACACATGTGTGAAGCACCTGGCACACCAAGGTGCTCAGTAAGTGTTGAGCCTTCTACCTTTAGTTTAGTTCCTTGTAAGTACTGGGAGCTGTGGGCTGTAGGAAAAGATCAAGTTTCTCTCAATTGTCTTTAGTTATAAGAAAGAATTATGGTTGGAGTCCTCAGCCTGTTTCTGCTGCTCTAAGGCAACAATTCCTTCATCCCAAATAATTACAGGCAAATGCCTAGATTCCAGTGCGTCCCAGCCCTCTCTGCTCCCAATACCACTGGCATGGTGTTAGCAAAGCTCTGGAACCTCACAAAGCTCATCCTGCCCAGGTTGTCCCGAAGCACTTTGAATCAAGCTTGGTGTAGGAGAGAGCTCTGCTTGACTTTCCCCCTTCCTGTGAGCTGGCATTAATTAGCTCCTTGAGCTGAGTTTATAGACCAGAGCCAGGTATGTAAGATCAAAGGGAAACTGGACCTCAGAAAAGGAAGTGAAAATTGCCTCCAAGTGCCTTCAGGTGACATGAATGGCAATGACATGACAAGCAGGCTCCTCACAGGGGGCTTCGCCAGGATCTAGGCAGCCTCTCTTTGGCCTCGTCTAAGAGGACTCTCCACACTGACATCAGGCAATAACCTTCACTCTGCGTGAAATATGTGCTTCCTGGCTGCCTTACCAATCAAGGCAGAAGGTATGGGGAGTGAGAGCCACCATGAAGACAGTCTTTGGCTCTAAATAGTGACCAAGAGGATTTCTGAACCCCAGGACTCCCTCCCACCTCCACACAGACCACAGACCTGCCAAGCCCTGCCCTTCCCCGAGCAGGGTTTGAGGGTGGCTCATGTGGCAGTTGCTGAAGTGCCCCTGGGAATCCTGGCCCTCTCTCTGCTCAGCCGCTGGTGCTCCTCCGCTCTGTTCTCTTTTCCCTGACTCTCCCACCCAACGGAATGGGCTGTGCCTGGAGTAATTTGGGAGGTTACTGATGATACGCAACAGAAAGGGTCAGACAGACCTTGGGTCTAATCTCAGCTCCTCCACTTACTAGCCCTGTAACCCAGTTCTTCAAGTCTCCCCTTCCTCCTCTGAAAATTCTGGATGACATCGACACCTGTCTAAGGAAGTCATCACGCAGTTAATTGAGATGATGCCTTAAAGTGCTTAGTGCGGTGTTTGGCAAAGAGTGGCTATTCGATAAATACTAGCTCTTATTCTTGTTGTCGTTTTTATTTATTAACAAGAAGCTGGTATGCCTGTTCCCACACCATCAAAGGTGTATTAGTTTCCTAAGACTGCTGTAACAAAGTACCATAAACTGGATGGCTTAATACTATAGAAATTTATTCTATCACAGTTCTGGAGTCCAGAAATGTGAAACCAAGATGTCAGAAATCTGAAACCAAGATGTCAGCAGGGCCTCACCCCCTCTGAAGACTCCAGGAAAGAATCTCTTCCTTTTCTCTTCCACCTTCTGGTGGCTATTGGCATTCCTCGGCATTCCTTGGCTTAATGCCACATGACTCCAATCTCTGTCCTCACATTGCTTTCTGTGTGTCTCTTTATTTTAAAGACACTTGAAGAGGCATTTAAGACCCACCTGGATAATCTCAGATAATTTCCTCAACTCAAGATCGTTAACTTAATAACATCTATTGTCATATAATGTAATACTCACTCTTTTGCCATATGAAGTAATATTCACAGGTTCTGGGGATTAGGACATGGACATACCTTTTTGGAGGCCACCATTTAACTCACTACAAAAGACATTTCCTGGGAAAATGGATTTGGGAAGGAGAGCATGTGCTTGATTCTTATTTTACTAGTCTTAAATCCTGACACTATTTGATTATCAACTGCAAAACCCTCTTTGCTGTCTTTCCAGGAACCCACTCATGGCCCATCCTGCCAGACACTAACAGGCAGAGACTTCATGGTCACTTTATCGCTGGAACTGCGATATATACACAGCCTGGTGGTGAGTATATGGGATGGAATAGGCTATAGTGACTAGAGATATGTAGTTGGGACAAAGGAACTCTTAAGAGAGAAAGAACATCAAATTTTGGTGCACATTATACACAAACAGTGGGGATGCTGTAACCCCAAGCTGTGGGCCATCTGGTCTTACCTTATGTATCTGGACATGAACTAAATGATGATTAACTTCACTTTTAACATTAAGTGACTTTGATGCCCTCAAAACTGTTGAATAGAGTGTTACTCTCAACCCCTGATCACTGAGGAAGGAGAGACACTGTGTTGCACAATTCAAGACGGCATCATGCATATTGTATTCTATGGATTTGTGGAATATGAAGTCATCAGTATCTTGGATTTGTGTGTGCAGTGGCAGCTCTGTGAGCAGGGTACAAGGGTTAGGAGAAATGGCCCTGCCTGTGAGATCAGGGTCTCAAGCAGACTTTCCAAACCATGAGTTGGTAAGAGTGGAGGTAGAGAGCCTCACCTATCCTGACCCCAGATCATCCCCCTGTCGTTCTCTGCAAATATCCTTATCTCTCATGGGACTCAATGTTCTCATTGTCAAATTAGAGGGTGTAGGAGGCTAAATAAAGCCTCCAAAGACATGTAACTATTGGGAGGCTGTCCAGGGTCACATTACCAGATATCAGAGTTTCAAAATTCTAATTTTCACTTGAAAGTGTGAATTTTATCACTGCAACAAATTTTGCCAGTAAGTTGCCTTGAAGTGACAGATTTACTTCATTCATTTTTGAGAAACTATTTGCCAGATACCCAGGTCTAAATAACCATAGATTGAGAGTCACTTTTTTTTAAAGCAAAAATGGAGTTCCTTGAAAAAAACTGGCTAGTTCAGCTCATAGCTCAACAACAGCACAATTGCTTTCTCCTAGACAATCACTATGCTTTAGTATACAGCAGAAGTGGTTAGTGTGCACTGTGCTTTCCACTTTATTGAACAGAATATTAAAAAGAGGTGTATTCAGAGATCAAGACTTAATAAAATTAATGCTTTTCGCTGCTTCATCAAGGACGTTCTTATGTAAAAGAGGTATTATTTTTATGATGAGTACACGACAGTAAAGAATACACCGAGGGCTTCCCTGATGGCGCAGTGGTTGAGAGTCCGCCTGCTGATGCAGGGGACACGGGTTCGTGCCCCGGTCCGGGAGGATCCCACATGCCGCGGAGCGGCTGGGCCCGTGAGCCATGGCCGCTGGACCTGTGCGTCCGGAGCCTGTGTTCCGCAACGGGAGAGGTCACAACAGTGAGAGGCCCGTGTACAGCAAAAAAAAAAAAAAAAAAAAAAAGAATACACCGACTACCAAGGCAGTTGGGCCCACTGCCTGGATTTGCACAAAGGTGCCAGCAGTTTTACCTACATCGTTTTTGCCTCTTTGGTGGAAGTGTCAACATCACAAAAATAAATAAATAAAAATGGCGGAGGGCAAGTAACATCTTAGCGTTACTGTGAAAATAGGTTTGACATCACATACTTCCTGAAAGGGTTTCAGACCCCGCCATGGGTCCATGGACCACACTTTGAGAACCTCTGTTCTCACATACCTTTTCGTTCTAAGAATCCATGACCCTTCCCTAACACTAGGTCTCCTAGATGACTTTATCTAAACCTATCATTATAACTGGTGCCATAGAAGAGATAAGAGTAGCCCCAATATTCCTGTTACCACTCATGCCACTTAGATTCTGAATCAAGGGATGTAAGGTATGGCTGGGAGTGGGCAGGAGGGTGTTATTCAAATGTGAGCAGCCAGCTGAGTGTATCTGACAGCATCTTGCATTAACACTGCGTGTTAGAGTACAGAGGTAGTGATCGTTTCAGGGTTCCCATAGAGCAGCGGTCCCCAAACTTTTTGGCACCAGGGACCGGTTTTGTGGAAGACAATTTTTCCACGGACGGGGCGGGGTCGGGGGAAGGTTCAGGCAGTGATGCGAGCGATGGGGAGCGGCAGAGGAAGCTTCGCTCGCTCACCTGCCGCTCACCTCCTGCTGTGCGGCCGGGTTCCTAACAGGCTGTGGACTGCTACTGGTCCACGGCCCGGGGCGTTGGGGACCCCTACCATAGACTGTCTCAGGCCCTTCCAAGTCCTTTCTGGGCAGAGTTTTCAGAAACATCATCCTTTCTGCAGGGCTGTTTATCTCTTTCTCCAATTAATTCCTCCTGACATCTAACACTGGCCACGTAAGCCGTGATTTCTGGTCTAGGTCAGCCACTCTACTACTATTTATAATCCTGCAGGAAGTCATTACTCTTTTCATTTGAAGAACACTGATTAAAAAAAAAAACGAATTAGGGCAGTTCACAGAAACAGAACTTCAAAGGGTGGTGTGGTGACAGAGTGACCTTGGAAATCATTATGTTCTCTTGTACTTAGCTCTCTAACCACACAGAAGCCTTTATCACCTTCTTTCTGATTAGTAGCTTTTTTTTTTTACAGTTATTACTTCCTCTTTCACTTGATTCTTTTTTTTTTTAACGTCTTTATTGGAGTATAATTGCTTTACAATGGTGTGTTAGTTTCTGCTTTATAACAAAGTGCATCAGTTATACATATACATATGTTCCCATATCTCTTCCCTCTTGCGTCTCCCTCCCTCCTACCCTCCCTATCCCACCCCTCTAGGTGGTCACAAAGCACCGAGCTGATCTCCCTGTGCTATGCAGCTGCTTCCCACTAGCTATCTATTTTACGTCTGGTGGTGTATATATGTCCATGCCTCTCTCTCGCTTTGTAGCTTTTAAGAATTAGCTAAGATTCAGAGAATTGGGGAAGCAGGATGGGGATGAGATTTGCATCAAAGCACAAGGTTTTCAGAGTAGTAATAAATCTAAAGGTGTCCTGCAGCGCACCGGCTGTTATTTAGAAGTCTGTAAAGAGTCTCTGAAACTAATGTCAGTGTAGAGACTATTCGGGGTTTGGTAGCAGGTTGAAACTGGTAAGATTTCACCACAATAAAAATAGGTAAATACAATCAATGTCAGCCCTCCTCCTCCGGAGCCATCAGGGGGCATTCTCTGTAACCTTGAGGATTTAATCAAATGGGTACAAAGGAGGTTAAAAAGTTCTCCCAATTCCCTGGCGGTCCAGTGGTTAGGACTCTGTGCTTCCATTGCAGGGGGCACAGGTTCGATCTCTGGTCAGGGAACTAAGATCCCGCAAGCTCTGTGGCGCAGCCAAAAATTTTTTTAATTTAAAAATTTTTTTAATAAAAAAAGTCTTTAAAAAATTTCTACCAAAGAAAACCATGTAGCTGTCACTGTGCTAGCTGAGAATTTCTATATTCCCATGCTTCCTGTCAATTAGTCTCTTATCTATTTAACAAATATCATTGTTTCAGCATCTACCCTGTGCCTATCTCTGAGTTGGGAACTGGAAAGAATATAAAAATTACTAATATAAAACCATTTATCTCAAGAAGTTTCCAGCTTTTGAGGGAGATAACAGTGATGCACAAACAATTATAAAGACAATATATGCAGTGATTAAAAGCATGGATCTTCCACTTCTTAACTGTGTGACAGTTGGCAAGCTTTTTAAGCTTTCCAAACTTCAGCTTTCTCATCTGCAAGGTGAGGATAAGCCTAGTACATCCCTCACAGGGTTGTTTTGGACATTAAATGAAATAACATATGTAGAGAGCCTTGTACAGAGCCTGTACTTAGCATTCAAGACATCTGAGTCAATTATAATAACTAGCATTTTTGAGTGCCTACATGACAACTTTCCCTCTTAATGATAACCAGGGGAGCATTATTCCCAATTTATAATTGTGGAAACTGAGTCTCAGAAAAGTACAATAACTCACTGAACCATGATGCCCCTCAGATGAGAATTATTGCAAAAGAGCAAAGAAAAGGACAGGAATAAAAAGATATGGGGCCCATTCATCATTGTGGCAGCCCATCTCCAAGATGGGCCCCCAGTGAACCATAGTATTGGTGCCCTCATGTAGTCTTCTCACATGGTGAATGGAGCTGACCCTGGAATGGCAGAAATGATGTTGCATGACATCAGAGGTAGGCAAAAGATGCCTAGCAGCTTTCACCTGGGTTCTTTGGGATGCTTGCTCTTTAGATGCTCCATCTTGGAGCTGAGCCGCCATGCTGTGAGAAGCCCAAGCCACTGCCCAGTGGAGATCCCAGACAACAACCAGCACCAGATAGCCTTGTGTGTTGCACCATCTTGGACTTCTATCCAGGCCAAGCCTTAAGATGACTACAGCCCAGCTCACAT
This sequence comes from Mesoplodon mirus, assembly GCF_964341445.2. Taxonomy (NCBI): domain Eukaryota; kingdom Metazoa; phylum Chordata; class Mammalia; order Artiodactyla; family Ziphiidae; genus Mesoplodon; species Mesoplodon mirus. The sequence continues at coordinate 15,067,473 of NC_138992.1, read as the reverse complement.
TTTACTGCAACTACTTTTGAGAAATCTAAACGACAACTGCGTAGCTGAGGTCCCATTTCACTTAGGATGTAGAAAGATGCAAAGAGAATCTTTCTCTCAACCTAACGGTAAGAAGTAACTAGATAACCTAAACAATCATAACGTTTCTGGAGCCCATCAGCGAGATAAAGTCACAAGGTAACTAGGTTAACTTAATTCCAACGGGCAACAATTGCCTCCAGAAGAGCCGGAACACCTGACCTGTCACCTTTCACAGAGCATGGGAGGCAGAGGCAGCCTCCATAAAAGCAGGTACTAGGGAGGGGCCCACTCTTCATTAGTTCACTTTTTGTAAGCTCAAACTATTTTATAATCTTAAAGGGGCCTGGACTGAGAAGCAGATGACCTGTGACCAAGCTCTGTGACCTTGAGAAGTACCCTGCACTCTGGCCCCTGTCTCTTCCCTCTGGCTGGGGCTGTCAGCTGCCTGCTGCAGGGATCACAGTGACAACCATGAGTGCACCCTTCAGAGAGCCACACGTGAGTGGAGCAGGAAGACCACTGAGACAGGGAGGCCAGGACACTCAAGGACAGGCAGTGACCGACTTCGACAAACCCCACAGCTGGGAGGCCAGCAAATGTTCCAAACACCTCCTGCCTCTCCCGCTTATTTTTTTTTTTTTTTTTTTTTTTTTTTTTTTTTTTTGCGGTATGCGGGCCTCTCACTGTTGTGGCCTCCCCCGTTGCGGAGCACAGGCTCCGGATGCGCAGGCCCAGCGGCCATGGCTCACGGGCCCAGCCGCTCCGCGGCATATGGGATCCTCCCAGACCGGGGCACGAACCCGTATCCCCTGCATCGGCAGGCGGACTCTCAACCACTGCGCCACCAGGGAGGCCCCCGCTTATTGATTAATGTGCACAGCTTTAAACACATGACAGCTCTCCCCCCATGCCTCGGTACAGATACACTCACTGTGCACGTACCCATTACACACACACACACACACACACACACACACACACACACACCATGGTGAGAAAGATCCAGGCAAAGAGACCGAGAACCACTTTACCAGCAAAGTGATCACTGATGCCAAATGACTTAAGTTCAATGAGGTAGAGACACTAAATTCCCTTAATGAATGTCTAAGAGGCCAAAAGAAATGGAGCACAAAAGCCCTGAGAAAAGCAAGGCTGTTTTTTGCAAAATACCATCTATCAATGTTCTACTAAATGCCAGATATTTTATATTTTAAAATATTTTTATTAAATATTTATAAAATATTAAAATATTTTAATATTTTTTTAGCATTCTTTATCTCCCATTCATACAAAACTAAACGTTAGATGTTACTGTGCCAGCTGGCAGGTGGGAAAGCCAAGTACAGAGGAGTGCTTATGACATCGGCTCTGGAGTCAAACGACTGGGGTTTGGTTCTCAGCTTCACTATTTACTTGCTATGTGACCGTGGGCGAGTCTTCTCTGTGCTTCAGTCATCTCTTCTACAAGATGGGATAATAATGGTACCTGCTCTCAGTAAATGAGACAGCGTATGTAAGATGCTTGGCAATGTGCCTGGCATACTGTGAGCCCTTAATGAATGAGAGCCGTCATTATTAAGCCGTTATTATTTACCCAAACCACAGAGTGAGGAAGAGTCTGACTCCAACGTCACACTCTTTCCAAAGAAATATTGTCTGTGGCTGTGAAAACGGTTGTTGTGAAATGTTAATAAGTTTAAATAATGAGTTAAACAGCTAGAATGAACTCAGAGAGACCTACCATGATCTCAAGGCAGCAGAGCCATGGATGAGCAGATGTTTACTGAATGGTTTTCTTAGGTTCTCTCTCTCTCTCTCTTTTCTTGGTAGTCCCAGATAATTGAGACTCCCTCTCTGATGTAATCTCACTCCATTATGTTAAACTGAGTAAATGAGGATCTTCAAAGTATAATCTATATTGTATTTGCTCGGTAAATTTAAGAATATCAAAACAAAACAAGACTCCTGAGTAAGACAGGATCATAAGCCTCTCTTTCAACCCTCTGTGTAATATAGGTTGTCAAAGAGGTTAAAAGACATCAATCAACAGATGAACAAATAAACAAAATGAAATTTGAATGAAACTAAGACATTATAATAAGAATAGAACAAAATATTTCTGAGTTTCTTGTTCTAAGCCAGGCTTGGAAAGGATTGTGGATGAGTCGGCCTGGGGGATGCTAAGAGATCAATAAATTCTAAGTTCCTTCACGCTTTTTATTTCTCCGCAATGCTAAGAGCCATAGCTATTGTGGGATCAACTCTAGGACTTATTACACCGGTCAATGAGGGCTGGGAAAGAAACTGGGTAATTAGCTGCCAAGGATATTATAAACAGTGATTTCTAAGGGAGTACGTCTTAGCAAAATCTAAGGTTGCTAACTAGAGAAGACAGGCAGGGAGGGGTCAGATTCAATCAGCCGTCCGTTTAAGACCTCTGTGTGCCTAGCACTGAACTAGGCACCATTAGGGAACAAAACTATAAGGTAGAGCTCTGAACGGAAGGAGCTACCATCAGGTCAGAAGACATGATGATATAATCGGGACCCAATTCATTGCTAAGTTGTGTGGACTTGCAAATTTCATAAGTGGTCAGAATGTGTGGAGGTTTTGTATTGTGCCAACTTGGCTAGACTAGAATATGTTTCCCAGAATTCTCTTCCCTGAGTGGTTCTGAGTTAACGTTGGTCACAAGTGAAATCTGCAATATCTGGAAGCAGCCATGATGATCTGAAGGTCTTGGTGGACCAGCACCACAGGCCGGTGCATCTCATGCGTGCTGTCACAGATCTGCTGGCTCTTGTTGTTGGCGGGGGTAGCGGCTCCTCCAGGTCCCACTGGATCTCCTCCTCCAGCATCTCTGAGTCCCGGGATGGAAGCACGTGCAGCTCTGTGACAAAGAACGCCCACTTTTCTGGAGGTCACCCACATCATCAAAGTTAGAGGCGGCAAGAGAAAGATGCAATTTCCAACTTGTCCTCATGGCTCCAATTTGCCTTCCTGGATTCTACTCTGTCTTTGTAGGTTCCAAATGTCCTCACTCTGCTCCGCTTCACATCATCTTTTCTTCCCAACTGCTGGCCTTGCTGACCTAGAGCAACTTCAAGTCCAGCACCAGCAGTAGGAGCAAGTCCTTCTTACATAAACTTCTCCACCACTTGCTGCGAGTGTGTAAAGTCTAATGTCTGTGATGCATCCCTTATTTCCCATCACTCATGGTTGCCCGGATAAAACCATAACTGATAGAGCATGGAACAGGACAGTCAGGTAAAAGAAGTTTCCATGTGAGCTCAGCTTTAAAAGCTTAGATTTTTAAATCATCAATATACTAACCACTTTCTAATACTACTTTCCAAACATCACTCATCCATGCCTGTGGAATGGACTTTGTTCCATTACAGGCCAATGTTATTTCCATCTTAATTCATACCAACCCCTAAGATACATTCCCGAGCCAGTCCCAGGTAAACTTTTTTACAATCTGCCTGATGCCCATAGCTTTATGATTGAGAAACACCAGCAAAGGCTATAAAACCCACCAGAAAAAAAGGGGAAAGTTTAAAGCAATTATATTCATATAGTTTAGTGCCATCATCAGAATGGTATTTGGTCTTTGGAGTTACAATTGAAAATGAATCCTGGCTCTACACTATCTAATCACTAGGCTTTAGCCACGTTGCTTAGTTTTTCCAAGCCTTAGTTTCCTCGTCTATAAAATGGGAGGATAATCTCTTCACCATCAGGTTTCTGTGAAGATAAAATAAGAAAATATGTGTAAATTACTTACTTTAGTGGTTTTTAAGTGCTCAGCAATATACTAAATATGTGTGTGTACACACACACACACACACACATCTCTCCATTAGTGCTACAATGGGGAGTTCCATTATTTTGGTCACTGTGTCTTATCTCCAGTAACTGGGATGTTTATTATATAATGAATAAGTGGATGGATGGATGGATGGATGGTGATTTTTGCTTTGCTCAGCATCTCCAGAATAGAAAGGTTAATGGGAAAGAAATGGACCTGAAAATCATGACTTTGAAACAGAAGTTAGGTCAAGGATATACCTACAGAGAACTCACTCAAAATTGCTACAGCATAGGCTCTGCCAGGTTTTTGTCCTTGGTCCCCCAGGGTTTGTTCTTCAAGCACCGCTGTTCTGTGTTTCCTTCTCAGACTTTTATAGTCTTCAAATTCTCTTCATAAACATATGTGATTAGATCTTTGCAACGGGCCACTAAGGCAGGAACCATGAATATTAGTGCCCCCACATTACAATCAAGGAAGGGAGTTTCAGAGAGGCTGAGCAGTCTGTTCTGATAACTAATCAAGGGCTGGTTCCGTCACGAGACAGGGCCTGACCAAGGGCACTCAGCAGATATGCAAAGAAAAACCACGTTGGTCACGTGAAAAGCTGCTTTTCCGTTATAGCAAAATTAGGGAGACCACCTCTTGGTCTTGTGTAACAAGCACGATGCTTCCAGAAGGGGAGCCAGGTTTCTAATTGCGGGCCTGCTTTTATTAGCTTCCATTTGGTGTAAAGAAGGGGAAATATACAGACTCCACAGCCAAACAGATCTGAGTTTGAATCCCAACTCTGCGACCAACTATCTGTGTAACCTTCAGCAAGTTACTTAATCTTTTTGAGTCACAATTTTTCAATTTATAAAATTGGGATAATATCCAATTTTGAAACTTAATTGGGATGACCTAGTAGAGTACCTGGAACCTGGTAGAGGTTCAATAAATGATAACCTTCTCTCCTTCCTTTGTTACCCATTTCCTCCTGAATGGACTGAAGAGGAACATTATAGCATGACAGTTACGGACTTTGGAGCCAGCCTGCCTGGGTTTAAATTCTAGCCCTGCCATTTATTGGCTGTGTGACCTTGAGCAAATTACTTAACCTCTCTGTACAATGGGAATAATAGTACCTACTTCACAGGGTTGTTATGAAGGTTAAATGAGTTAACATTTGTAAAATGCTTGCACTACCTACTTAAGTGTATATGCTACTGGCATATAGTAGGTGCTACATGTTTTCTTTAAAAAAAAAAAGCAGCTTCACAGAATTTTTGTGGAGAAAACATCTGTGAAAATATTTTTGAATTTAGAAGAATCAGACAAAGAGAGAGAAATTCTAAAGCATCTCCGTGAAGCATCGAAATGTATTGAGCCCTTACAATTTCATAGGCAGTAAATAAAGTACAAAGTGATTAGGTCAGAGTCATTCATTCAGGAAACATGTGTTGTATGCCTACAAAGTGCACATGCCAGGCACTTTGCATAGCACCATAGTGGGCAACCCAACCAAGGCCATTGTCTTTGTGGAACTACCACGGGGGGAAGGGAGATGGAAAATTTAGGAAAAGGAAAAAATAAATTAATGAGTAATTTTTTTTTTCTTTTTTTCGGTACGCGGGCTTCTCACTGTTGTGGCCTCTCCCGTTGTGGAGCACTGACTCTGGACGCGCAGGCTCAGCGGCCATGGCTCACGGGCCCAGCCGCTCCGCGGCATGTGGGATCTTCTCGGACCGGGGCACAAACCCGTGTCCCCTGCATCGGCAGGCGGACTCTCAACCACTGCGCCACCAGGGAAGCCCCTTGATGAGTAATTTTATCTTGTAATAAGTGTTTGGAAGGAAAGATGTGGGGTGCTATGATGGAGGCCAGTGGCAGGAGGGGATGCTTTCTATATTTATTTATTTTGGCTGCACCGCGCAGCTTGCGGGATCTCAGTTTCCTGACCAGGGATTGAACCCGGGCCATGGCAGTGAAGGCGCCGGGTCCTAACCACTGGACCACCAGGGAATTCCCAGGAAGGGGATGCTTTAGGCGAGGGGCGGGGGTGGTTAGGGAAGGCTCCTCCTAGGAGGTGACATGTGAACTGAGTCCTAAAGGTTATGAAGGTTCTTCTCACAGAGCTTAAAACAATCCAATCTAGTGGGGTTGGGAGGATTCGGCTCGAGCATAACTACAGAGATTCTAATGGAATCTACCTCACAGGACTGTTCTGAGGAATAAATAAAATGAGCGATGAGAAACACTTGGAGCACCGCCTGGTACAAAGTAAATGCTAAATATCGTTATTGTCTCCCTGGGAAGGGCCTCCCTTCAGAGGAGCACCCACTGTTTCCACGTGCTCACAGGGAATGCTACTCTGGGCCCATCTCTGCCTTGCAAAGCAGCATCCACTCAGGAATTCACTCAAATCAACACACAGGTCAGTGAATTTATGAGCCATATAAAAGATACAGATATGATAAAAGATACAAATACAACCTCAACCCTGGTCTCTAGGGGCTTAAAGCTCAACAGATACCTACAGACTCACAAGAGGACAGCCCAGTGCCAGAGGGGGTAACACAGTTTGCTGCAGAACAAAGGAGGGGGCGGCCCGCAGGTCCTCACGAGAGAAGAAAGGGGATGAAGAGTCAGGAAAGTCTGGCTACCTGGGGAGGAGGTCTCCAGGCATCAGATGAGCTTTCAGTTGGCCAGCACGCTGGATCAGTGAATGGAAACACCTGCTGGCTCCTGACACAAGGCCCACGGGTGATTTCTGGGGCATAGAGGAGGTGCGGGTGTGAGCTGAAGGAAGAGGGGTCCAGACACTGATGATGCGCAATAGTGCCGAAAGCAGGGTAACAAAAGATGCCAACACTCTCGCCCTGCCCAGGAGGAAACCTCAATCCAAAGGCCCCAAATGCGTTCCAGCCTCCAACCCTCTGCTGACTCCAGTCCCTGCCTGGAATTCCCTTTCTGCTCCCACTTCCACACTCAGGGTCCAGCTCCAGAGTTCCATTCTGTTTCCCTGAATATTAAAGCCCACAGTCACCATCAAACCCCAAACTGTTACATTTGTCTGCAAGACTTGGATGCTTCTTCAATCAGCCCATAATGTATTAAGGGCCCACTGCATGCAGAACTTGGTGCCAAGTGCTGGAGGAATCATGCAACATTCTGTCCAGGGTGCTAGGAGATACAGGAGAACATTATCCTCTCAGCACAAGGTAGATTTGGTTTAGAGCTCAAAGAGATGCAAATAAAAAAGAACAGGACCATGGGAAAAGAAAAGATTACACTTAACCACATGTCCTATTTTCCCACACTACATTGCAAAGTCCCTCCTTCATTCATTCATCTGTTCATTGAAGACATATTTCCTGAGTGCACTGTTCCAGCTGATTAAGATACTTCAGTGAACAAAACAGACAAAATTCCATCAGTGAGGTGATATTTTCGTGAAGGCATGAAACAGGTAAGGAAATGATCACACGGACTATTACAGCTTGTAGTAAGTGCATGGAAGAACAATTCAGAGCAAAGACCCTGATGTGAGTGTGTACCTGGGCCTGTGGGGAGGCCAGAGAGTCTGGAGCACAGTGAGCCTGGGAGAGTAGGAGGGGGAGAGGACTGAGATAAGAGATGGACCAGGGAGAGGACATGAGCTTTTACTCTGAGTCAAGTGGGGAGCCACTGGGAGATTTTGTGTTGGAAAGGAACATGGTGTAAACTACAGGGGAGAGATGATGATGGCTTCCACCAGATGGAAGCAGAGAAATAGCTTTCAATTTCACTTCTCTCCTTAGTGCTTAGGACAATCCCTGACATCTGGTGGATGTGAGGGTTTTTTTTTTTTTTTTAATGATTGATTGGATTGAAATAAAACAAAAATCTAAAAAGCCCTTTGGCTCTGAGCTCCAGCCTAGTGCCAGGTCCCACTGCACTACTGAGGACAGATACTAAGTGAGGCCATGCAAACTGTCCTTATCAGGCAGGCTTGGGGTGGTGCTGACCAAAGTGCAGCTTTTGTTTTTAATTGTGATTAACTATATGTAAATACAATTTATAATTTTTACCATTTTACTTAGTTTTTTAACTGAAGTATAGTTGACTTACAATATTATATTAGTTTTAGGTATGCGACATAATGATTTGATACTTTTATAGATTAAGACCCATGCCATCCAAGGTTATTGTAATATTGTTAAGTACATTCCCTGTGCTGTACATTACATCCCTGTGGCTTATCTATTTTATAATTAGTAGTTTGTATCTCTTTTTTTTTTTTGCTGTACGCGGGCCTCTCACTGCTGTGGCCTCTCCCGTTGCGGAGCACAGGCTCCGGACACACAGGCTCCGCGGCCATGGCTCGCGGGCCCAGCCGCTCCGCGGCATGTGGGATCTTCCGGGATCGGGGCACGAACCCGTGTCCCCTGCATCGGCAGGCGGACTCAACCACTGCGCCACCAGGGAAGCCCAGTAGTTTGTATCTCTTAATCCCCTTCACTTATTTGTGCCTCCCCTCCTGTAACCACTAGTTTGTTCTCTGTATCTGTTTGTTTCTGTTTTGTTATATTTGTTCATTTGTTTTGTTTTTAATTCCACATATAAGTAAAAACCTGCAGTATTTGTCTTTCTTTTGTCTGACTTATTTCACTTAGCATAATACCCTCCAGGTCCATCCATTTTGTCTCAACTGACAAGATTTCATTCTTTTTTTATGGATGAGTAATATTCTGTGGCATGTATATACCATGTCTTCTTTATCCATTCATCTATTCATGGGCACTTAGGTTGCTTCCATATCTTGGCTATTGTAAATAATGCAGCAATGAACACTGGGGTGCATTTATCTTTTCAAATTAATGTTTTCATTTTCTTCAGATAAATATCCAGGAGTGGAATTGCTGGATCATATAATAGTTTTAGTTTTAATTTTTTGAGGAAACTCCATACTGTTTTCTGTAGTGACTGTACCAATTTACATTCCCACCAACAGTGCACAAGCGTTTCCTTTTTACCACATCCACACTAATACTTATTTCTTATCTGTTTTATGATAGCTGTTCTGACAGGTATGACGTGATATCTCGTGATTTGATTTGCATTTCCCTGATGACTAGTGATGTTGAGTACACGTGCCTGTTGGCCATCTGTATATCTTCTTTGGAAAAATGCCTATTCAGGTCCTCCACTCATTTTTTAAGCAGATTGTTTTGTTTTTTGATATTGAGTTGTATGCATTCTTTTGTCATAAAGAGCTGAATGGGCAGTGCTGACAGCAGTGAGCATGAGCCCGAGGTCTCATTGGCCAGAGCTGAGAGTGGCAAGAAAGAAACCTGCGTGCCAGGTAAAGCACTAAGAATGGAAATATCCCTGTGCTTCCATTATGTCAGGAAATTTTTTTTTTTTTTTTTTTTTGGTACGCAGGCCTCTCCCGTTGCGGAGCACAGGCTCCGGATGCGCGGGCTGAGCGGCTGTGGCTCACGGGCCCAGCCACTCCGCGGCACGTGGGATCTTCCCGGACCGGGGCATGAACCCGTGTCCCCTGCATCAGCAGGCGGACTCTCAACCACTGTGCCACCAGGGAAGCCCAGGAATTTTTAATGTATCAAATGATTTCAAAATTAAAAGAGCCTTAAAAAAAACAAACAAACAACAACAAAAAAAATTAAAAGAGCCTTCCAAAATCCCATCCTCCACCTCAGTTTGCCATCCTCAGAAGGGCTGCCCTGGACTGCAGTCCAGAAGCCTGGTAAAAGATGTTCACAGAACTCAGAGGGACAAAACAATGATGATTAGGGACCAGGCCAGCTTATTAGATTCAGTGTGCACTGGGATGCGAAAGGAGATGATTTGAGTGCATAGTGAGAGAAAAATCAATGTACCACAGACCGCATCACCTCATCCTGCCCGAGCTCTGTTACGCCACTCCCCACAAATTGTATGGGGTCATCCAACCAAAGTATTCGGTGCCATCACTGGTTGGAGAGCCAGGGAAGAAAAGAAAGGAACAGCAGTCTTTATGATTATTCCAACTACTCCATGTGAGACACCAACTCCTTCTGCAGAATTTTGCAGATGTTAGTCCAGGTGAGAAACTGCAGGAGAAAAATTCAGGATCTTAGCGAGTTTCATTGCCCTGACCAGTCTACCTAAAGGAGTCACCCCCTACACTCACTATTACATCAGCCTGTGTCTAAGTCCATTCTGGCTGTTATAACAAAATACCACAGACTGGATGGCTTAGAAACAACAGAAATTTATTTCCGAGTGAGTGAATAAATATTTCACCAGCTTGAGACAGCCTGTACATGGGAAGAGCCCTGGACCCCCATCCAGAGAGTCCATTTCTAGTCAAAGAAAAAACTTAACAACCTCTACTAGTCTCATACGTTACAGTTTTCACGGCACTATATATGCGTTCCCTGATTTGAGCCTCACAGAAAATCTGAGATAACTATTATCATTTCAGTTTTGCAGGTGAGAAAACTGAGCCTCAGGCACATTCAATGAGAGCCTCAAGATCGTACAACTGATAATAAATAGCAGAACTAGAATTAAATGGCCAAGCTCAAGTTTAGTGTTTATTCTATGCTTGAGGAATACTTTATTATTATTTATTTATTTATTTTTGGCTGTGTTGGGTCTTTGTTGCTGCACGTGGGCTTTCTCTAGTTGCAGTGAGCAGGGTCTCTTGTTGCAGTTCACGGGCTTCTCCTTGTGGTGTCTTCTCTTGTTGCAGAGCATGGGCTCTAGGCACGCGGGCTTCAGTAGTTGTGGCATGAGAGCTCAGTAGTTGTGGCTCACGGGCTCTAGAGCGCCGGCTCAGTAGTTGTGGCACAGGGCTTAGTTACTCCACGGCCTGTGGGATCTTCCCGGACCAGGGATAGAACCCCCATCCCCTGCATTGGCAGGGGCATTCTTAACCACTGTGCCACCAGGGAAGTCCCTTGAGGAATACTTTAAAAGAAAGGTGCTTACTTCTACCTAGACCCTTTTCTAATTTACGTATCTACGTCCCCTAAGATAAGGTCCGACATAATCTCTTTACTCTGGAAAAAAATGTGGCCCATTGGAAAGAGCTTGGGCTGGAGTCCAGACCAGAACTGCAGGAACCAGTTATACAACCCTGGACAAGCCTTGGTACCTCTCAGCAAGCCTCTGTTTTTTCTTCTCTCAAGTGGATATAATAACCTGACTTGTCTGCCTCATAGTGTGCCATGATGCTCTAATAAAAAAAAATACGAAAAGTGCCACAGAGACATAGCTCAACATTACAACAGGATGTCAGGGCTCTTGTATCTTGGCCTCCCTGCTTGGAGATCTGATAGTGAAGGGGTCCCACTCCCTGTCCCCCACAACCCCTACCTATTTCCTTCTTATTCCAGTGACTTTACCTTTTCCCATATTGGACCCTCCCATTAGAGCTCAGATCTAGGAATAGATAGGGATGATGGAAATCTTATGAATATACTAAAACCCCTGAATTTTAACATTTAAATATAGTATGTGAATTATATCTCTCTCTTCTTTTTTTTTTTTTTTTTCGGTACACGGGCCTCTCACTGTTGTGGCCTCTCCCGTTGCGGAGCACAGGCTCCGGACACGCAGGCTCAGCGGCCATGGCTCACGGGCCCAGCCGCTCCGCGGCACATGGGATCGTCCCGGACCGGGGCGTGAACCTGTGTCCCCTGCATCGGCAGGTGGATTCTCAACCACTGCGCCACCAGGGAAGCCCTATATCTCATTTTTTTTAAATAAAAAGAGGCAATTGCTAGTCCTAGTAAGAGAGGCACAAAGACCTACTTAAGACTGTAGCTGTGGTAAATACGGAGGAGAGAAATTAATTGCAGGAGATTCTGAGGGAGGAGAAGAAGCCAAATGTGATTGTACTTTTAGGCCTGGGAATGAAGGAGGATGGTGGTGCCTTTAACAAAAAGAAGGGCAAGCCAGTCTGGGAGAGACAATGAGCAGCTCAGTGTAGAGTGTATTGAGTTTGAGATTTCAGTGGGACACACAGGTACATGTGTGTATCAGGAAGCTGGAAAATCAGCCCTGAATTTCTGGGAATGGTGAGGACTTGGGAACAAGCTACACAAAAGCCATGGTTAAAGACTAGAGACTGGGTGGGCTTCCACAAGCTTTGAAAAAGAAGAAAAAAGAGCCAGCAGAGATTTTATACTTCCAGTACCCCAAGTCTTCTCTAAATTGGTGGTCTCCAGTCCTTGTCAATCTATGAATTCTTTGTGTTTAGTTCTTTCTGATTATGGGTGTCCCATCCCTTTTTTTTTTTTTTTTTTTTTTTTTTTTGCTGTACGCAGGCCTCTCACTGCTGTGGCCTCTCCCGTTGCGGAGCACAGGCTCCGGACACACAGGCTCCGCGGCCATGGCTCGCGGGCCCAGCCGCTCCGCGGCATGTGGGATCTTCCGGGATCGGGGCACGAACCCGTGTCCCCTGCATCGGCAGGCAGATTCTCAACCACTGCGCCACCAGGGAAGCCCCCCATCCCATTTTTTAAGGACTTCTATGGTTCATCCCAATTTATAGCTTACTATACATTCCATATGAAATCTATGGCAACATACTTCTAAGTAAATTGCAAATATGGGTTTCTGTGTCAAATATTCTACATGAGAAGCTGATGGACTTTAAGTACAACAATTGACTGAAGTTATATTTTGTATTTTCTTGGGAAAAAGATTTGTTGGTGTGAAATTTCCAAAGAAGGATCATTTAAAAAGTCTTTGGCAAGACTTGAGCTCCATCCTCTATTCCCCCAGCCCTATTCAGTTGCTGGAATCTCTTCTCAGTGCTTTAGCATCCCTGGTGCTATATTCTTCTGGTTATCCTGGAATCTCACTCCATGCATGTGCAACTTAGGAGTCATCTAATGACTCCAGGGAATTTGTTTGCATATTTGGGGCCTCACTTATCTGTGGTTCCCTCCTCTCTGGCAGCCCCAAGTGCTGAGGAGACCTCTGTCTACTCAACACAGTGAGGTATGCTTTCCACTAGGGCTCTATTTCCCTTCCTGGGAAATAGGAAGTAGACTTGGGGAATAATCTGAGGTGAACGGGGGGCTCATCTGATTTGCTGCCCCTCTCTCAAGGACCATGGTACCTCCACTTCCTGCCTATCAGTTGTTCCCCAAAGCTTTCAAAGGTATTTTAAATATTTTGCCCAGATTTCATAATTGTTTTTAGTGAGCAGGTTAATATAACATGCTACTCCACCAAAACCAGAAACTGTCATCAAGAAAATAAAAAGATAAATAAGAACTGGCACTTGGTAACCTATTTTGGGGGGCAGATGGGGGGCAATCACAGAGAGGAGGAAACGAGAGAAAAGGAAAATCAGAATATGCCATCTTATGAAGAAAAAAAGAGAAAAGTGCCATGGAGTCAGTATTATGAAAAAGAAAAACATAATCATAAAAGGAGGGCTATAATAAGGACCCTATCCCTGATGAGGAGCTGAAGGTCATGGGCGTAAATAGCATTTACTGATTGTCCCATGGGTTTATCTTCACCAAACGGTAAGCTTTTGGGGGTGGGCAACCGGTTTTACGGCTGCACGTTACAGCTGCGCTGATCTTCACAGAACAGGTTCTAGGCATTAAGCATAGAGTTGTTCATAAATTACATGATAAGGCGAAGTTTCAAATACTTGAAAGGTATGTGTTTGGGAGAGGCTGGTGTAAAGCCAATAGAGAGTCTGGGTTTGCGTGTCCCTAGCTGAAGGGTTGGGAGATGTTAATTTAGCAGAAGCCTCCCTGCCAGACTATTTATACCCACCAGCAAATGTGCCAGGTGCATGGCATTCAGTTCATGACTCAGGAAGACATAAAATGAATTTAATTTCAAGGATCCCAACTCAATATGTGGAGAAAAGAAGTCTGGCTTATACTTTTCCTCTTACCCTCCTGATACCCACACAAAGAACAGCCTTAAAGTTAAACAGACACCTGTGAGAAGAGAGCCCAAGGGACCAGACTTTGGATCTCTAGGAAATAGTTTCCTCTGCTCCATCTGTCAAAACATTTTCCCTTTGCATTTGTTGAAGAGAATATCACTGTGTCCACATCAACCAGTTTAACAAATGGAAACGCCAAGTGTTGCAGGCTCACATCCTCATGGTTTCTTTCACCAGAGAGGAAAGAGCTCCCCTCACCCCACCTCATCTCACCTCACCCCCACTCCAGATAGAAGGATGCCCATCTCACCATGCCCTCTTCCTTCCTGTAAGTATCTAGTCAGTTTCCAGTTTGTATAGACAAGTCTACACAACGGTCTAACCCAACAGAGCATTACACAGACCAACAAAGTCACAGGCAAGTGGAGCTAGAAATGTCCACATGGGACCCCCTGACACAACAAAGGGTAGTGTGGTTTAGCGGTTAAGTGTGTTAGCTCCTGGAGCTGGACTGCCTGAGTTCAAACCCTAGCTTTGTCACTTCTTACCTTTGTGACCTTGAGTAAACCATAGTCTCTCTGTTTCAGTTCCCTCCTGGGTAACACAGGGATGATAAGAACACCTTCCCCTGTAGAGCTGTTGTGAAGACAATACAGTACCTTGCTACCCTTATGAAGGCACGCGAAAGCTCAGCATAAAACATAAAACACAATGTAAACGTACAGCGTGATCACCTTTATTCCTCTTACTGACACATCTGGCTTTTAGTCAGTCCTCACCTGTGTGGATTTTAGGAGACAGGACGCTGTTGAACTGTTCAGCGCCGAGTGAGTCAGCATTTGTACTGTGCTGGGTCAGACGTACACCTGTGCAGCTTGGAGGGTGCTTGCTGGCCCTGGGGTGAGCAGCAGCTCTGCGGAGGAAATGAAGCCTTAGGGTCTCAGAACCGCTTGGAGGGAGGCTGCCCCAGAAGCAGCCAGCATTAGAGAAGGGCCCTGGTTAGGATGCCAGGCAGTCAGAAACACGGGGCAGATGCAGACAGACTCTCTGAGATAGTTATCACCACTGCACACAGCAGGAGAGAAGCAACTGCCACCTCCACCTTCCTGCTCCGTGTAGAGTGGATGATCACTGACTCATCGCAAAGGGAATGTTTCTTTGTAAGGATGCGATACATCTGCATCAGGCTGATTAAAAATTGTTCCTTGTCAACTTAACAGGTGTGAAATTCGAGAGTCTGGAATGCAAATGCAGAAAGAGCTTGAGTCTGACCTACCTGCTCTGCCATTTACCAGCTCTGTGACTCTGGGAAAGTTGCTTAGCTTCTCTGGTTCTCCTGCCTTCTCTATAAAATGGGAAATCAGACTTTTCACTCCACAGGGTTACTGCTTAGTATCAAAACAGATGGCATATGTGAAGTGCTGTGCACATACCGTGCCAGGCTCAGAAGAAGCAAGGAAGACAATGACCATATATCTCTTCCCTTCCTAAGTGAATCATTATGCTTAAGTGTGCATACATAGAGCGTTCAATTGCTTGTCAGCCTGTCCACCACATGGTATCTCAGGTGTCGCCAGAGTTCCTAGAACTGAACTGCAGTTGCTCATAACATAACTCAGGGTGTCTTGCTCTATAACGTTTACAGCTGTATTGCTTTCATTGCCTTAATTCCATTGTTTTGAATTTACTGATTTAGCCATAAAAAGGGTGTGTATTACTTTAAAAAATATAGACTGGGCTTCCCTGGTGGCGCAGTGGTTGAGAGTCCGCCTGCCGATGCAGGGGACACGGGTTCGTGCCCTGGTCCGGGAAGATCCCACATGCCATGGAGCAGCTGGGCCCGTGAGCCATGGCCGCTGAGCCTGCGCGTCTGGAGCCTGTGCTCCACAAAGGGAGAGGCCACAACAGTGAGAGACCTGCGTACCGCACACACACACACACAAATATATATATATATATACAGTTCCGGAAAATAAGTCCATGGTGAAGACTTCACATAACTGCCTTCTGTAAGCAAAACTGAGCTAAATCTTATTTTCTTTATATTTTCCTGGTGAAATGTATCCTTTCTTTTCTTATGAGCCTCAGATAGAGCTCCCTCCTGCAAAAAATTAAAATATCTTCAAAAGTATCTAAGATCCAAGTCATAATTTTCCCATCCTCAAGTGGAAAGGATAATGTCCACCTCCTAGGGCCCTTGTGAGAAATAGTTGAGATAACTCACCCGTACATTCAATAAATGTTTACTGAATGCCTATGCTGTGCCAGCACTGTTGAAGCGGCTGGGGTTGGAGCATTGAACAAAACAGATTTTTTAAAAATCCCCATCCTTCTAGTGGGCGAGGAAAGGTAACTTATCTGGGTAAAATATATAGTATGTCAGATGGTAAAATGCATGCAAAACATTTAGCACAATGACTTGTGATAAATGCTCAGTATTTACGGTGATAGAGATAATGATTAGCACCAAGAGTAATTTACCAGAAAGAGTCAGCTTCCTCAAGGTCAGGCTCAAAGGCATGTAATGGGTTAAAGGTACAGGAGGGTCTCAGATTCCACAATCACTCAACAGCAGGCCATCCATTTGAAGAAAGGAAGGCGATCATCCCTGGAGATATCAGTGCTACAGTAAATTCCCATCTACTTGAGAACAACAATGGAAACAATTTTCACGTTCAGTCACTCTTAATTCGACTTCACTCTCAACTCTAATTCACTCTCTCATTTGACTCAGTGATCCAAATATCTCCAAAGACTTTCTCATATGAAACATGAAATTATGTTGGCAAAATATATAAATCCTGTGGCCCTTTGTTTCCTAAATCCACTTAAGTGTTGGTCCCTGTCACTGGGACAGAGTTCAGTATTGTAAACACTCAGAGATGGCTGACCACAGCCAGAACATCTACCCCGGAGCAAGGTAACTGACTTTAATTCTACATCCGAAAAAGCAAAGAGCTGCGTACAGTTGTTATAAACATCTTCCAGTGAAAAAGCCTCACCCAGGGAAAAAAGGCTGCTTAATGAGCTCCATCCAATAGTAAGATGAAAAGCATGAAGAAGTGGACATACTTTCCCCCCTCTCTACCCCCAATCACCAGCATCCTAGGAACCCCTGAGGGAGCAGGGAGTTGGGGGGGTCCCTTTAGGTAATTATGCAGCAAATTTCTGAGTTCCCTGGGGCTGAGACCATGTCTTGTTACTCTTTGGAGCCTTAACACCCAGCAGAGGGTCAAGTATGCTGTAGATGTGCTGGTGACCATGGATTTGCCATTCTTAACCCACCCTACACCCTGCTCCAGCCAGCTCTGTGCCCTGTGAGGCTGACCTTTGTGTTCTGCATCAAAGTGCTCCTTTGCCCTCTAGCTTCCGGTTGGGCTTGATCAATAGTGATGTTGGGGTGTTAGTTCCCTAACTCTCTCCTTGCTGGGTGGCTATGGGTTGATGGTGTCCCAGTGGAGGCCGTTTCTCCTGTCAGGGTACCTTCTCCACATACCTCACTCTCTCTGGGGTCCAGCGACTGCTCTCTTCCCTTGCACTTCAGACCTACAAGTAGTAACAGCTCCCTGTGGGGACTTCCTTAGTGGTCCAGTGGCTAAGACTCCACACTGCCAACGCAGGGGGCCCAGGCTCGATCCCTGGTCAGGGAACTAGATCCCACATGCCACAACTAAGAAAAAGATCCTGCATGCCCCAGTGAAGATCCCCCAACTAAGACCCAGCACAGCCAAATAAAAAAAAAATAAAAAAATAAAGAACTCCCTGTGGGTCCTTGGTTGAGCCACTGCACTATCCCTTCATTGGTTTTCTTAAACTCTACCCTCAATTTCAAAAACAACTCATTTATTAAATGCTCCTCAAAATATCCAGTAGGAACTTGCCATTAGTTCCCTTCTAGGATCCTGATGTACAGAGAATGTGATAATAAATATTTTCAGAATGAGTTGATTAACAGACTTCAATAAGATTATCCTATTCATATATCTATATACCATTATAATCTAGACCAGAGATTCAAAACCTGTCTGATGACTAAAATTATCTGGGGAAATTTTAATTTTTTATTGAAAAAATTTTTATTTTATATTGGAGTATAGTTGATTATCAATGATGTGTTAGTTATGGGTATACAGCAAAGCGATTCAGTTATACCCATACAAGTATCCATTCTTCTTCAAATTCCTTTCCCATTTAGGTTATTACAGAATACCGAGCCGAGTTCTTTGTGCTGTACAGTAGATCCTGGTTGGTTACCTATTTCAAACAAACATTCTCAGGCACATCTCAGAGAAGTCTAGAGATGGCGTCTTGGAAATGTCTGTATATAGCTTTAAGGCTTCCCAGGTAAATCTGATGATTAGAAATGGCGTAAGCACTGATCTAGATGGCTCCCTCAGAAGCCCTGACAATCCTGGCCTAGAAGTGAAGGCTGTTAAAGACTCTCACCATCCACACTGCTCATGGGTGGCTCCCAGAATAACAGGGTCTGGGGGAAAAAAAAAGGACTTGTCATCTCTTATATTCTTCTTTCTTCAGTTAAGAAAATGGGGAGAAGGAAGAGGGAAGAACCTTCTCCCCTCATGAGTAGCTGTAAGCTGTTGAATGAAGTGCTGGAATGAAAGATTACTTTAGCTCTTAGTTGAACAAGCTCTACCTAGCAAGTACCCATAATGAGGAACAGTCTAGTGTAATCACTAAGAGCATGGTCTTGGGAATCTGCTCATTTGAGTCCCAGCTCTACAACACAGCAACTGGGTAACTGTGGGCCAGGCACTAAGCCTTTCTGAACCCCACTTTCCTCACCTGTAATATTCATCTACCCATTCATTCATCTTCCAATCCATCAATCCATCCTTCTACTCATCCACCCATCTACACAGCCACCCACCTACCCACCCACCCATCTACCACCTATCCATCCATCCACCCATCTACTTACCTTTCCATTTAACTATCCATCTGTCTGTTCATTCATCTATCCATCTAAATCATCCAGAAATGGTCTATGATGTCTAAGGGCACCATGAGAATGGTTTATCTTTATGGTCCTTTACAGTCTGAGATTCTGCGATTCCACAAAAATTGATAGATGGGGAATCACCATAAACAAAATGAACTACAGTCTCAGCAAGCCCTAAAAGAGCTCTCATCAGTGGAGAAGGTCAAAAGATAAATACACATATAACCAGAGAGGGAGGCAGAAGATAAAAAGAGCCTGAGTGAGGTATGAACAGCAGCATGAAGGGTGGAGCTGGTTGACAGTAAAATGGCCTGATCCCCACAGAGAAAGGTGGCCTTAACTGTTTTTGAAGTATGTGGCAATCAGCATTGTGAGTTTGAGGGGCACCAAAAGCCAGAATTTACCTCCTCCAGTAGCCTCTACGATGCTTCCCATTCCCACCCTCTTTTGCACAAGGGCATCTCCTTCCAGGTGGTCCTTATTTACAGCACAAATTGGTTGGGAAACATATCAATCAGTACCTATCTACAACATTAGCGATCACACCATCTGTGATTCAGGATTTTATTTTCTGAAGCTGAAATCAGGGCATGTGACAAGCACACATGGAGACAAATAAAAGGTCTACTGGAATCTGAGTTGCCTTGGAAAAATCTGCCTCATAGAGATGCTGTGGTTGTAAAAATTGGTCTCCCTGCCTGGCCTCTTGGCCTCCGGTCTCACCCAAAGAAATTCCTCTTGATAATAATCAGTAGATTATTATTAAATACAAATCTAATCAAGTCACTCCCTTATTTCTTATCTGAATCTACGCGGGCTTCAAGGTCTTTAACTGCCTCAAATTTAATTTCTTGCCAATATTTCCACCACCCACCGCCCTCATTCTGCTTTCGCTGCACTGGGGTATTTGCTGCTTCCTAAATAAGCCCTGTGCTTTCTGCTTCCCTGCCATTACTCATAGGATCTCACTGCCTGGAATCACTTAATTCTCTCTCTCTCTCTCCCCCTCCTCCCCCCACCTTTTTCTGTTCATTTCTTTTTAAACACTTTTATTGAGGAATAAATGATATACAAAAGACTGCACATATTTAATGTATATAATTTGATGAGTTTGCACATAGGCATATACTCGTGAAATTATCACCACAATCAAGGTAATAGACATACCCAGTACCTCTGAAAGTTTCCTTGTGCCTCTTTGTTTTGTTGTTGCCTTGCTGTTGCTGCCCTTTGACAAATCGTTAAGGGCACTACACAGTATTGTTCACTACATACATTGTGTAGTACCGCAGACTCTAGAACTGCATTCCTCTTGCATAACTGAAACTTTGTACCTATTGAACAACTTCCCATTTCCCCCTCCCCCAGCCCCTGGCAACCACCATTCTACTCTCTGTTTCCACGAATTAGACTATTTTAGATACTTTTCATTCTCTAAGGCCAACCTCCTGAGTCAGCTTCTCCATTCTTACAAGTCATATGCTGCCACTCATTCCTCCATGGGTCCTACAACACTTGATTCTTCCCTCTAATTTGGCATTTAATAAATTTTCCATGTTATTTTCTTATGTATATGAATCTCTCCCTCCTCTCTCCAACTTTATTGCAAAGAAGAAAAGAGTAGGATCCCCTCTACACTGTGCTAGTTAACATAGTTTCTCAGTAAGTATTCCTATAATAATTGTGGTTTTGGTTGTCAAAGCATCAGGCTTTGAAATGTCTTAGATTATCATTAACAAGTAGACAATATAGAAAGCTGTGCTTTTCTAAGTTCTTCAAGGTTCATATATCTATTTTACGAGTATAACATATAAGGCCAAGTGGATCAGAAATACCTTGGTAAAATTTGAATTTCTGTTCTCATCTTAAAGCCAAACCATTGAACTGAACTAAGTTGAACTGAAAGGACCTCAAAAATCATCCAGTTTAGTGTTGCCATTTACAGATAAGATTGCATCGTTTCACCTTATTCACCTTTCCAGTTAGGACTGTTACCTAGCTACAAGTATAGTGACAGTTCTGGAGCCCCTCTCTCCTACCCTTGGCCCAGCAAGGCTCAGTCAGTGGATCCCAGGGTACACACAGGACGTAGCAGCATACCACAGTTCTCATCAAACCCAGGAGATGGGTGATCATTCCTCCTCTCCCCTCCACTCCTCCAGGGAGAAGACTGGGCAAGTGCTCCTTCAACTCTTACATACTTGGATTTTTTTTTTCTTCTTCTTGTCCAAATCAGTTATTTTAAGAAAAGGGGAAAGGAAACCACTTGTCACTTCTGAGATTAGTTACACACACAAGCTCATTGTCAAATCAAATCACAATCGACACCCAGCTTAAGACTTCATTCTTTGCAGGAGGGATGGGAAGGGAGAGTTTGTGAGTGTCCATCCTAGAAGAACTCAGCAGGCAAGTAATCAGGGAGAAAGCAGAGCTACCCACCCAGCAGGTCACCCTGAAGCTGGGTGACTGTTTTGAAAGGTTAAAACCAGTAACAGACACTCTGGGTGGGGATGGACACAGGGGAGACATGGGGAAAACAGAATTGTTACTGCAGCAAATATGGCCAAAGTCACATGTGAAAGTCCAGGCCAGCCTTGGATGCTAAGACACACTTGTCTCAATTCCAAGAGCAAATATTTTCAATTCTGGCACTGTCACTGATGGGTGAAAGAGCCAATCTTCTTTTCTGTTTGTTCATAGAATGAAACCCAGGATGTCTGAGAAAGTCTTGATTTGCAAGTATATTGATCTGCACTGTCTTTACTCATTCTCTATTGTTTTCTTAGATTCTCATGACTGGGAAATAGGACAGGGGTTATGACACCCATTTAAGAGCTGGGATCCTGAAGCACAGAGGAGTGTAGTGCCTTTCCCAAGTTTAGGCAGGTTCTTAGGGCAGATTGGAGATTCAGACCCAGGCCTTCTGCCTCCGTAGTTTAGAAATCTTCCCGGACACTGAGAAACAAGGTGTTGCAAAGCTGGTGGGTCCTTCCAAAGAGCAGAGGGACTTCCGCCTGCCAATATCCCTAGCACAGCAACAGAAGTCCTGCAAACACACGCACAATCTCAGCCGAGAAGAGGTGCAAGATGCCCCCTGGGTCTTGCCTTTCTCCTGCTCAGCTCCATGGCCAACCCAATAGTAGACCCTACAGTTATCCTCCTTTCACTTAAAACTCTAGCCCAAGCTGGACCAATATGTCCTTATCTTTTTTCCCCAAAGCAGAGCTGAGACAGCCAGACATTTCTGCAAAGGACAGCTATGAATAGTAACCAGAGAACTGTGACCAACAATAAAAACAGTATCATTACTCCCACATTTCCAAAGGAAAAGTTTCTGATGCTGAGAGAACTACAGGCTTTCCCCCAGAAGGCCAGAGCCTCCTTCTAGGCACCTGGTTTCCAGGGAGTTTGTCTCCAGTTAAGTCATTGGTGCCCAACTGCTGATGCAATCAATTTCTGCACCTTTGAAGTGAGAACATTAACCTCTACCAATCTCCTGGGATCCCTGTGAAACTAAACGAAAAGGTATCAGATGAGACACAACTGAGACACCTTCAATACTGATTAAATATCAGGCTGTTTCTTTTTTTTGGTTTGTATTTGTTTTTCACCTTGATCTGTTGCTCTTGGACACAACTCATCATATGGATCAGGGGAAAGTTGTGTCAGAACCCCAACAGACACCTTCCAAAAGAGGAAGAACTTAATGATGGTGCAAAGGAGAGGCTGAGGGCTTCCCTGGTGGCACAGTGGTTAAGAATCTGCCTGCCAATTCAGGGGACCTGGGTTCGAGCCCTGGTCCGGGAAGACCCCACATGCCGCGGAGCAGCTAAGCCTGTGAGCCACAACTACTGAGCCTGAACTCTAGAGCCTGTGAGCTACAACTACTGAGCCCACGTGCCACAATTACTGAAGTCCATGTGCCTAGAGACCATGCTCTGCAACAAGAGAAGCCACTGCAATGAGAAGTCCCTGCACCACAACGAAGAGTAGCCCCCTCTCACTGCAACTAGAGAAAAGCCCCCGCAGAGCAACAAAGACCCAGTGCAGACATAAATAAATAAATAATTTTTAAAAATAAATAAAAATAATTTTTTTTAAAAAAGTGTTTGAGGAAACTTGATGAGTGGTTGGTCCTATGAATCCTTCTCTGTCTACAATCCTCTGTTTAGAAAAATCATCCACGTGGGTGTAAAAACCTATGACCACTGTTTAATCAACCAACAAGTACGAATTAAACTTCACTATGTGCCAAGCACAGGGACTGTGGGAGATACTTCCAAGACATCTTAGGCCTTAGGTGTTGTACAGAGGGCCAAGCTGGTGAGAAAAAAATAACACACATAAGAACAGACTGCTATGTCCCTTAGGTCAAGAGTCGCCAAGTACCTAAGTATTCACGGCAGTCAGTGCTCCTACTAATGTCCACTCTATAGCAGGTGTTGCCTTCTGTGCATAGGAAAGCTAATCCTACCTTGTCGATCTCAATAGACTGACTTTTCCTCTAAGACAGGTAAATTTTGTGAAGACAAGAGTTAGCTTGCTTTGTCACCCAATTCTAGTAGCCCAGACTGCTGTGGTCTCCTGTGTCCCTGAGACTCTGCCCCTGGTTCTTCATTGTCACTCTCCAGCAATGCCAGTGTGTCTGCATCTGTGGTCTCTTGGCCTCTTTTTTATTATAGCCGAGGTCCCCGAGAGGGATAGTTAACTAAATACTCCATTTCTAAAAGAAGATAATTTGTTGGAAGAAAGAAAATGTGCCAAACCTAGTGGGCATTCAGAACCTTAAATCTGAGTTCCTTTCTTTAGTTCCTTTTCTAACTTGACTATCCAAAATGTTAAAAATGTTAACTTCCATCACTTCTTTTGATATAGTTTATAGACTAATAGAAGGCAGTTAAAGAAGGAATATATAATACTTCATAAATGTCATCCTAGTTTAGGTAGTATTTCTAAAATAACTAATACTTAAAATTGATTTCTTCCTTGTAATATAAAAACTTCATCATGTCTCCTAAAACATGATAGTCATACACAGTAAGTAGGTCTCTACTCCCCATACATAAATACTACCAGTAAAATTGTTTTGTAAGTCTCTGAACTAATACTTAAATGGCATACATCCTTCACCAACTCTACAGTTTCAAGTTAAGATTTAGTCATCGTAAAAGGTTAGATAGTTTTAAAACTTTGAAATATGAATGTGGTTGAAAATCACATACTTATTCTTATTTATGTTCATTAATTCCAGTTGTATAATAGTGCCAGTCTTTGTTCTATTTATTGTCTTATGTTGTAGAGAGTAGGGTTTTTATTCCTTTTAAGCTGTGTGCCTAATATGTATACAATAAATGAAAACATCTATATAACGAAAAAAAAAAAAAAACAGACTGCTATAATAAGAAGACAGCATTTCATTACTTGCCACATCACAAATCCTGGGATGCCTTCAGTGTCTGGGCCACGCTCATCTGCATATACTCATTGCTGACAAAGCATGCACTGACTGCTGATTAGAATATCAAAAATTGCTAGACATTATTCAGAGCCAAATTAGGGGAATACAGACATTAAAGAAATGAAGTAAATCCAATTTTGATCAAAGAGCAAGGCAATGATTAATCTATGAAGTTTTTTTAATTAATATAGTTCTGAGGCAATTCTGAAAGAATCCCCACCGAGTCTTGAGCACCTACAACATCACTACAACACAGGACTTCATTCTCAAATGGATTTATTTGAAGAGAGAAATATCACTTGGATTTATAAATTCTGGGGTGTTAAAAAAAAAAGAAAATCGTGCTACTTTATCATTGAATCAGGGTAATTTTTAACTTAAATCCATAAGAAGTTATGTAGAAAACAGACGATGTGTCTGGAATGTATTATTTCTGTATTTGGAAAAAAAAGAGGCTGTTAAGACACTGGTCAATTAGTGCTCAAAGTTAGGGAATTTTTTCTAAACTTGGCAAAGATTTCCTTTCCCTTCTGGCTTGTAGAAATGCCAGCTTCCATGTTGGTGGAGGGCTTTGGGGACTGGATGAGGTTTATTTTTGTACGTGTTTGACTGCAGAAGATTACATTATGAAGGGTCTAAAAATCAAAGCCAAACCTGCATGTCCCCAGGTACTTAACTGCCTCCCAAGCTCCATTTGAGCCTATGCCAGAGTTTCTCAATTTGGGCTGCTATTGGAGTCATCTTGAGAGTTTTCAAAACTCCCAGTGCCCAGCCCACACCTCAGTGCAGTTATATCAGAATCTCTAGGGAGGGACCCAGGCATTAGTATTTGTTTAAAGCTTCCCAGGCAATCCCTGTGTGCAAGCCAAGTCGAGACCACTGTTGTGTCAATTGTCCCCCTGAAGCCCAGGTTGTACCAGGATGTTGGGTCACCAAAATTCAGCAGCTGGGCTTCCCTGGTGGCGCAGTGGTTGAGAGTCCGCCTGCCGATGCAGGGGACACGGGTTTGTGTCCCGGTCTGGGAAGATCCCACATGCCGCGGAGCGGCTGGGCCCGTGAGCCATGGCCGCTGAGCCTGCGTGTCCGGAGCCTGTGCTCCGCCACGGGAGAGGCCACAGCAGTGAGAGGCCCGCGTACCGAAAAAAAAAAAAAAAAATTCAGCAGCTGCCAGCATCACACCATAGCCTGGGGCGTGGTATCCCAGGCTCTGCAGTCCATCCCCAGCGTGTGAATCCTGCCTCCATTACAATTCTAGTTATGGGCTGAAAGGCATGAGCAGAATGATGAGTATTTCTGTGCCTCCTTTTCCTCATCTGTAAAATGGGGATTAAACCTTATTTGGGGATCATCGTGAGAATTAATAATGTAATGTGTGTAAGGCACTGAGTGTACCGTCTGGCACATAGCGAGCCCTGAAATAGTCATGATTTCCTAAATCTCACTATCCCATGCTGAGAGGAGAAGACGATACAAGATGAACAGTGCTTGGTGATCAGGGAGGAATTTGCTATCATCTACCTTTCTTCTCTCTTCCCTCCAATAAACCTTCCCCTCAGCGTTTGGGGTGGAGCACGAAAAGCTTATCTATCTTCCCTGGCTGCAAACTGGCCTTTTACAGACAGCCCAGAGGGCAGAGGGCAGTGTCTCTGGGGGGCGGAGAAGGAGTAGCTCGCTGCCCTGGGAGACATGCCCAGAGTCCTGGACTTCTTAGGAGATTTTATGAGTCTCCAGTGGGGAGGACGTCAGACTCTGGACCCAGGAGATTTTCTGGACCTGAGGGGCTGTGAGGAAGGAGAGGGTTTCTCTGTCTTCCTGCCCTTATGTGTGCAGAAGTCACCACTAGCAGAATTCAAACGACAGAAAGGACAGATACTCATGACCTCAGCTTCCTCTGTTCTGAGAAGCATAGACTCTGAATCACAGTGAATCACAGTAAAAGCTCTGTGATTCAGATTTTATATTGAGATAAGACAGGTCACACGAAAGCAATAATCTTTAGGTTGTAACAGAAGTCACTTCTTTTTGAACACATATTGTAACTCCAGCTACCAGCTAACAAATCGTAGTTCACTGAAAAGTGGGTTTTATTGGAAGAGAGTCGATTCGGCATCCCTGACGCATGCCAGATGTTTAGCATGCATTAGCTCATCCTGTTAGACTGAAGCTCGTGGAAAAGAACCATGGTATAAACTCGGCTGGCAAATGCTGGATTCGGAGACTAGATTTTCCTGCGGCTCTCAGCACACATCAGAATCACCCAGAAGGCTTGTAAAGAGATTGTGAGTCTTTAATCCATTTTGAGCTTATTTTTGTGTATGGTGTTAGGGAATGATCTAATCTCAAACTTTTACATGTCCTTGTCCAGTTTTCCCAGCACCACTTATTGAAGAGGCTGTCCTTTCTCCACTGTACATTCCTGCCTCCTTTATCAAAGATAAGTTGGCCATATGTGCATGGGTTTATCTCTGGGCTTTCTATCCTGATCCATTGATCTATCTTTCTGTTTTTATGCCAGTACCACACTGTCTTAATTACTGTAGCTTTGTAGTATAGTCTGAAGTCAGGGAGCCTGATTCCTCCAGCTCCGTTTTTCGTTCTCAAGATTGCTTTGGCTATTCGGGGTCTTTTGTTTTTCCAAACAAATTTTGAAATTTTTTGTTCTAGTTCTGTGAAAAATGCCAGTGGTAGTTTGATAGGGATTGCATTGAATCTGTAGATTGCTTTGGGTAGTACAGTCATTTTCACAATATTGATTCTTCCAATCCAGGAGCATGGTATATCTCTCCATCTATTTGTATCTTCTTTAATTTCTTTCATCAGTGTCTTATAATTTTCTGCATACAGGTCTTTTGTCTCCTTAGGTAGGTTTATTCCTAGATATTTTATTCTTTTTGTTGCAATGGTAAATGGGAGTGTTTTCTTGATTTCATTTTCAGATTTTTCATCATTAGTGTACAGGAATGCCAGAGATTTCTGTACATTAATTTTGTATCCTGCTACTTTACCAAATATAAGGCCAGAAACTATCAAACTCTTAGAGGAAAACATAGGTAGAACACTCTATGACATAAATCACAGCAAGATCCTTTTGGACCCACCTCCTAGAGAAATGGAAATAAAAACAAAGATAAACAAATGGGACCTAATGAAACTTCAAAGCTTTTGCACAGCAAAGGAAACCATAAACAAGACCAAAAGACAACCCTCAGAATGGGAGAAAATATTTGCAAATGAAGCAACTGACAAAGGATTAATCTCCAAAATTTATAAACAGCTCATACAGCTCAATAGCAAAAAAACAAACAACCCAATCCAAAAATGGGCAGAAGACTTAAATAGGCATTTCTCCAAAGAAGATATACAGACTGCCAACAAACACATGAAAGAATGCTCAACATCATTAATCATTAGAGAAATGCAAATCAAAACTACAATGAGATATCATCTCACACCAGTCAGAATGGCCATCATCAAGAAATCTAGAAACAATAAATGCTGGAGAGGGTGTGGAGAAAAGGGAACACTCTTGCACTGCTGGTGGGAATGTGAATTGGTACAGCCACTATGGAGAACAGTATGGAGGTTCCTTAAAAAACTAAAAATAGAACTACCATATGACCCAGCAATCCCACTACTAGGCATATACCCTGAGAAAACCATAATTCAAAAAGAGACATGTACCAAAATGTTCATTGCAGCTCTATTCACAATAGCCCGGAGCTGGAAACAACCTAAGTGTCCATCATCGGATGAATGGATAAAGAAGATGTGGCACATATATACAATGGAATATTACTCAGCCATAAAAAGAAACGAAACTGAGCTATTTGTAATGAGGTGGATAGACCTAGAGTCTGTCATACAGAGTGAAGTAAGTCAGAAAGAGAAAGACAAATACCGTATGCTAACACACATATACGGAATTTAAAAAAAAAATGGCATGAAGAACCTAGGGGTAAAACGGGAATAAAGACACAGACCTACTTGAGAATGGACTTGAGGATATGGGGAGGGGGAAGGGTAAGCTGTGACAAAGCGAAAGAGAGGCATGGACATATATACACTACCAAACGTGGGGTAGATAGATGGTGGGAAGCGGCCGCATGGCACAGGGAGATCAGCTCGGTGCTTTGTGACCGCCTGGAGGGGTGGGATGGGGAGGGTGGGAGGGAGGGAGATGCATGAGGGAAGGGATGTGGGAACAGATGTATGTGTATGACTGATTCACTTTGTTATAAAGCAGAAACTAATAAAAAAAAAAAATAGAAAAAAAAAAAAAAAAAAAAAAAGAGATTGTGAGGCCTCAGCTCCCCCCTCCCCCACAGTTTCTAATTTGGGAGGCCTGGGATAATGCCCAAGAGTTTGCATTTCTAACAAGTTCCCAGGTGAAGCTGATGCTTCTGGTCTAGGGGCCACAGTTTGAGAACACCTGCTTTATGGCCACAGCATCAATTACATAAACCTCAGCCCTAAAGAATAGGGGAGGAGTACTCTGATGCTTTTGCAAAAATGTTCCTATAAAAGGGTTTCATCTTCAAGGAATTCATGGAAAAGACGCTGACAAGTACAGGTTTCTGGTAACTGACTATACTGCTGAACTGAATGAATAAGCATTTTCAGAACTCTAATGGAAAACAGATGAACTCATAAAAGTGCTAATAAAAGATCAAGATAAAAAAATTAATTACATGGGACTGAGTGAACTGATGAGGATGATTGTAATTTTTGTGACTTTCTGTTTGAATAAAAAAAAAAATCCCACAAGGACTCAGAGGCAAAAAATATACAAATCAACTTTCACTGCAGAGTAAAGGAGCTGTTACAGTGGAGGATTCCTGGACTGAATGTCAATATTATGACACAGTGTGAGTGTGTTTCGTGTTTGGTAATTGCAATCATTCTTGATTTTGTTGTGGTCATCCATTTACAATGCTTGATGTCAGTCTATTTATCTCTTGTAAATATAAAATACAGTGTGTGTGTGAAAAAAAAAAAAGAATAGGGGAGGAGTCCGTAAGAATAACTCTCAAAGAGGTTATTGGGTTTCCCTACCCACCCACATATGTGCAGCACCATTATTTGCCGAGACAATGTATTCTTCAGAGATGGCAGAAAGTTTCTGCTTGGCCCAGATCCAAGCATACTCTCCATAGCAGCAGAGAATGGAGGACCAAGGCTTCACTGGCCTCCCAGATTTGATGACTTAGTTCCCTATGGGCCTCTCCTTGGGCCAGGTAAGAAAAAGTCAAGGAAAAGGAGAATAAACCAGACCTGCAATGCAGACACAGCACCCTTAACTCGACCTCTTCGGGAGACCTTGGCAACTGCTGAAGCTTGATTGCAATTTGTGGCCATTAACACAAGCTGGGTCTCAGGTGACCTCAGAAAGCTCTTTCTCTGATGTTTGTCTGGTTTCCTGGAAACCTCAACATTTAAGAAGCAGAGGTGAAAACAAGTTTCTAAGAGATCACCCCCTGCTGTCTGACCCCACCAGGTACTGGAAGCAATATCTGCAGAATTAGAAGAGTTTTGGCTGCCAGCATGAATAAGGTCTTTGAACTCAATCCACAGGTGAAACGGAAAACCACAGGCTGATTACTGCAGTTCCCTCTCACAATTAAAGCTGCACAAAAGCACAACTGCGAACGAGGCAGTGTAGCTGGGAGCTGCTGGCAGAAAGACCGGCTCGTGGGCAATGAGCTGAAATAAAACCAGTGTTTGAAAGCTTAGGGCTTTGAGAAATATATGTCATGGCATCTTTTAGAAGACAATATTGTGAAGTAATTACCACCTACCCAATAGTATGAAATGGACCAAAATTGTAAGAACTGCTAATCCCAGTGAGATTTTAGTCCATTAGATGACGTTGGAAATTGTGATATTTGGAGAGAAAGTGAGACTATGGGCTTTGGAGTCAGCCCTGTGTTCAAGTCCCAGCTCTGCCATTTATCAGCAGAGTGACTTTGGGCATATGGCCTAATTCCCACATCCAAACCATCAGCAAGCCCTCTCGGCTCCACCACCAAAAGATGTCCTAAATCTGGCCACTTCTCCCATCTCCATTGCTATCCACTACACGTAAGCCCCCATCATCTCTAGTCTAGATTACTGCAATAACCTGCTAACCAGTTTCTCTGCTTCTATAGTTGTCACCCAACAGTTCATTCTCCACTCAACAGCCAGGGTGAGCTGATCTTTTTTTTAAATTGTGGTAAAACATGCATAGCAAAATTTTCCATCTTAGCCACTTTTAAATAGTGTTAAGTATATTCACATTGTTGAGCAATCAATCTCTAGAACATTTTCATCTTGCAAAACTATAACTCTGTGCCCGTTAAACAACTCTCCACTTCCTACCCACTCCCAGCCCCTAGCAACCACCATTCTACTTTCTGTTCCTATGAGTTTAATTACACTAAGTACCTCATATAAGTGGAATCATGCAGTATTTGTCTTCTTGTAACTGGCTTATTTCACTGAGCATAATTACTCAAGGTCCATCCACGGTGTAGCATGTGTCAATATAGTCTTCCTTTTTTTTGCGGTACGAGGGCCTCTCACTGTTGTGGCCTCTCCCGTTGCGGAGCACAGGCTCCGGACACGCAGGCTCAGTGGCCATGGCTCACGGGCCCAGCCGCTCCGCAGCATTTGGGATCTTCCCGGACCGGGGCACGAACCCGTGTCCCCTGCATTGGCAGGCGGACTCTCAACCACTGCGCCACCAGGGAGGCCCTATTCTTCCTTTTTAAGGCTGAATAATATTCCATTGTATGTATAGACCACATTTAGTTTATCTATTTATCTGTCAATGGACATTTGGGTTGCTTCGACCTCTCGACTATGAGATTAATGCTGCTATAACTGTGAGTGTATGAATATCTCTTTGAGATCCTGTTTTCAATTCTTTTGAATAAATACCCAGAAGTGGTAATGCTGGATCATATGGTAATAGTATTTTTAATTTTTTGAGGAACTGCTACAGTTTTCCACAATGGCTGCACCATTTCACATTCCCACCAACAGTGCAAAATGATCTTTTAAAAACCTCAGCACTGCTGACATTTTGGGCTGAATAACTATTTGTTATGTGAGGGGAGTCAGGTTTCTGTCTTGTGTGATGTAGGATGTTAAGCAGCTTCCCTGGCCTCTACCCACTAGATACCAGTAACACCTAACCCCATCCCCAATTGTGACAACAAAATGTCTCCAGACATTGCCAAATGTTTCCTGGTTGAGAACCACTGAATTAGATTCTGGCTCTCCTCAGCTTAAACCTTTCTGAAGCCTTCCCATTGTGCTTAGGATAAAATCCAAACTGTCCCCGACAAAGCTCCCAAGACCTGCCCTACCCACTTCTTTGACCTTATCTCCTCCCATCTCCCAGGTGCTCACTGGGCGTTGTCTTCGGTCCCTCGGCAGGACAGGATTATTCCTGACTCAGGGTCTTTGCATTTACTGTTCCCATTGCCTGGTGTCCCAGGTCTCTGCCATTCACACCTGCCTTCATGTGTCACCTCCTCAGGGACGTGTTCCTTGACCACCCAATTCAAGAATCCAAAAGGCATGCTAAAAATGACAGGTATTCCTGATCCCAGACAAATGAGGAACTTTTGGTAGCCCTAATTATCCATCTCCTAGACTAGGACATGAGCTCCGTGAGAGCAGGGACTTGGTCTCTTTTGTTCAGCATGTGTCCCCAGCACCTACAATAGTACCTGACACACAGTATATGTTCAGTAAACAGTGCTGAGTGAATGTCAAACCTTTCTGGCCTCAGTCACTTCAACTATGAAAATGGGCATGAGAGCTATGACAGCCTAGAGACTCTTACAAGGAATAAGTATCACAAATGTGCCATCAGACCCTCAGGGAAACGCTGATTTCCTTCTTGCCATTTCCATAGAAAAGTAAAGTTTTAGAACGAAAGAGATCTTAGTCCTCAAAAGTGGAATCCCAGAACCGGAGGTGGAGGTGATGGTCTAATGCAGTGTTTCTCAATCCTGGATGAACAGGAGAATAACCCGGGTATGTTTATAAAACACCAATGCCCAGGCCCCACCCAAACCAAGTGCAATGAATGGTCTAGAGTAAGCCTCAGGCAGGTGAGATATCACCTCATGCCTGTTAGAATGGCTATTATCAAAAAGATGAGATAACAAATGCTGGCATGGATGTGGAGAAAACAGCACACTTGCGCTGATGGTGGGAACGTTAGTTGGTACAATCTCTATGGAAAACAGTATGGAGGATCCTCAAAAAGTTCAAAAGAGAACTACCAGATGATCCAGCAATTCCACTTCTGGGAATATATTCAAAAGTAATGAAAGCACTAACTCAAAAAGATATCTGCACCCCCATAGCACTATTATTTACAATAGGCAAGACATGGAAACTTAAACAGATGCCCATAAATGGATGAATGGATAAAGATGTTTTATATATCTTATATATATTATATAAATTATATTATAGTATATATATATTATATATAAATATATTATATAAATTATATATAATTATTATATGTTATATAATATATAAAATATATTATATAATTATATATAAATATATATATGTATTTATATATATAGTGTGTGTGTGTATATATATATATATACACACACACACACAATGGAATATTAATCAGCCATTTACAAAAAAACAAGGAAATCATACCATTTGAGGCAACATGAATGGACCCTGAAGGCAGTATGCTGAGTGAAATAAGTCAGACAGAGACAGAAAAATGTCTCACTAATGATCTCACTAATATGTGGAATTTAAAAAACAAACAAATGCATAGAAAAAGAGATCAGACTTGTGGTTACCAGAGGCAGAAGGTGGAGGGAGGGAGAGTTGGAGGAAGGTGATCAAGAGCTACAAACTTCCAGTTATAAGATAAGTAAGTACTAGGGAT
Organism: Mesoplodon mirus; assembly: GCF_964341445.2. Lineage (NCBI taxonomy): Eukaryota > Metazoa > Chordata > Mammalia > Artiodactyla > Ziphiidae > Mesoplodon > Mesoplodon mirus. Next base: position 15,034,414 of record NC_138992.1, on the reverse strand, counting down.
GCAGTGTACAACATGACGACTACAGCTAACACTGCTGTGAGATACATAGGAAAGTTATTAAGAAGGTAAATCCTAAGAGTCCCCAGCACACGGAGATTTTTTTTCCATTTTTTTCTTTTCTTCTTTCTTTTCTTTTTATTGTATCTGTATGAGAAGATGCATGTTAACTGAACCTTTTGTGATAATCGTTTCACAATAGATGTAAATTAAACCATCATGTTGTATGCCTTAAACTTATAAATGATATATGTCAATTATTTCTCAATAAAACTGGGGAGGGGAGAAAAGAAATAAAAATCTTTAAAAAGTATATATATATTTATTTATTTATTTTCATTTTGGCTGCCTTGGGTCTTAGATGCAGCATGCGGGGTCTTTTTTAGTTGTGGCACACAGGCTCATAGTTGTGGCATGCATACGGGATCTAGTTCCCCAACCAAGGATCGAACCCGGGCCCGCTGCATTGGGAGCGTGGGGTCTTACTCACCGGACCACCAGGGAAGTCCCCAAAAGTAAACATCTTTAGTTAAAAAAGAATAACAGGGCTTCCCTGGTGGCACAGTGGTTAAGAACCCACCTGCCACTGCGGGGGACATGGGTTTGAGCCTTGGTCCGGAAAGATCCCACATGCCGCAGAGCAACTAAGCCCGTGCGCCACAACTACTGAGCCTGTACCCTACAGCCCGTGAGCCACAACTACTGAGCCCACGTGCCACAACTACTGAAGCCTGCGTGCCTAGAGCCCATGCTCCACAGCAAGAGAAGCCACTGCAATGAGAGGCCTGCACACTGCAATGAAGAGTAGCCCTCGCTCACCACAACTAGAGCAAAACCCACGAGCAGCAACGAAGACCCAACGCAGCCAAAAATAAATAAAATAAAATCAATAAATTTATTTAAAAACATAAGAAGAAGGAAAAGGAGACCTGCCCATGGTTACACACGCTACATGGCAGAAACTGCACTGGACCCCAGGTCTCCTGGCTCCTAGTTGGTCCCCTGTCCACTCTATCAAATGGCTTCTTGCCAGCAGGTATAGCTTTCTAGGCTTGGAAAGATCCTGAGGACGTTCTATGAGAGGACCTGGGCTTGCTTATGAGCCCTAGTCCTCTGCAGGATCAATGAGCCAAGTTCAAAGCCAGGTTAAGTTCCTTGTTGGATCACTGTGATCATCATGCCCACCTCCAGGCAGTCAGCATGGGCGCTGTGATGTGCAGTCTCCACTTGCCCCTCCAGATTCACTCTCCACCCTCAAAACCTCCTCAATGCCCAAGGAGGCTGAACTTTAAAGGTTGAGTCAGCCAGGTTCCTCTGGCTCCTGATTCAGTCCAGCTAGTGGATGGAACCAGTGGGGGATCAGATGACAAGAGGAGAGTCTGAAAATGAAGCTAACCGCACTGGACTGGGTGAAGATGACCTGAACAGATGAATCCAACACCGCTAGTGGACTATTTCACATAGTACATAATAAATATCTTTCCTTTCTGCCATACAACAAGCCATGGGCAAAAATCTGTCCAGTGTTTGGGGGAGGAAAGGAAGATTAGCCTATGTTTATAGCAAAGGATTGACACAAAAGAATCATTTAGTTAAGCAGAACAAAAAAATCCCAGGAAAATAAAAAACAGCCCTGTTCTCGATTCCCTGTTTGTTTTTCTTGTTAATTAAACATTTCTTCTCACCTACTCACAAAATGGGCAGAAGACCTAAATAGACATTTCTCCAAAGAAGACATACCAATGGCCAAGAGGCACATGAAAAGCTGCTCAACATCACTAATTATTAGAGAAGTGTAAATCAAAACTATAATGAGGTATAACCTCACACCGGTTAGAATGGGCATCATCAGAAAATCTACAAACAACAAATGCTGGAGAGGGTATGGAGAAAAGGGAACCCTCTTGCACTGTTGGTGGGAATGTAAATTGATACAGCCACTATGGAGAATAGTATGGAGGTTCCTTAAAAAACTAAAAATAGAATTACCATGACCCAGCAATCCCACTACTGGGCATATACCCTGAGAAAACCATAATTCAAAAAGACACATGCACCCCAATGTTCACTGCAGCACTATTTACTGTAGTCAGGTCATGGAAGCAACCTAAATGCCCATCAACAGATGAATGGATAAAGACGTGGTACATATATACAATGGAATATTACTCAGCCATAAAAGGGAACGAAATTGGGTCATTTGTAGAGACATGGATGGACACAGAGACTGCCATACAGAGTGAAGTAAGAAAGAGAAAAACAAATACCATATATTAATGCTTATATGTGGAATCTAGAAAAATGGTGCAGATGAACCGGTTTGCAAGGTGGAAATAGAGACACAGATGTAGAGAACAAATGTATGGACACCAAGAGGGGTAAAGCGGGGGTGGGGTGGTGGTGGTGGTGGTGGGATGAACTGGGAGATTGGGGTTGACATGTATACACCGATGTGTATAAAATAGATAACTAATAAGAACCTGCTGTATAAAAAATTAATTAATTAAATTAAATTTAAAAAACAACAACAAACCTTTCTTCTCTGGCACAGGGCCAACTTCAGTTTTCTTTTCCTAATCTGTTATTTTGTAAACAACATTCAGAGCTTTTTACAGTCTCTTGTGGGGCTTTCAAAAGGGTTCTTGTACTTAGAGAATGCTTTTCCCACCATCCAGAAAGTGATTGCCTGGGAGGTAATGAACTGGTGGTGGACTCCATGGAAAAGTGATGTGCTCCCAGCTTCCCAAGCTTGACCAATATAGCCTGGGTTAGCCTTAGAAAGTGCAGTGGACTCTTCTTGGAAGTGCTTGGAACTATCTTAAACAACCCAGTTGGGAGTTTCTAACCTCCAGAAACTAGTTTCTAACTTGGAGAGCTACATGCTCCCAGTTTGACCTGGGTAGAATAATTTAATGAGGCCATAGCAATAAGCAGAGTAGTAAGTGAACTGGTTGGGCTGCCCTGGGGTCAACTCACCACTGCTGTGTGTTTTTGGACACATCACAGAATCTCTTCATGCCTACTTACTCACATGTAAAATTAGAATAGTGCCCATGTTTCCTGCAAGGACCAGTGGTGGATAGCGAACACTGACCTGGGTTTCTGGCTTTGAAGGAACAGTGAGGAAGGGAGTGGGTTTGTGAGAATTGTCAATAGTAAAGGTCAAGTTCTTGGCACATAGTTGTTGATCAATAAATAGTAGTTATTATTATTTCATAGAATTTTGTGAGTGTTCAACGTCATAATGTGTCCAAATAAAAGTCAATATTGGGCACATAATAGAGGCTCAATAAATGGTACAGTATATTCAAAAGCAGGTCTAAGAATATCTGTAAAGTGTGAAAATTAATAATGGAAAACCTCACTAAAATAGAGTCGGGAGGCCAGAAGTGGGGAGCTCTCATGCACATACCACTCCAGGTCAATACAGATCCCAACAGAAAGAGACCTACTTTGCATCTCCAGCACGAATCCACACTGCTTTACTAGTGCCAGCAGGAGGAATAAAGATTTTCTCCTTGCCTGGCAACAGCTCAGCCAATGAGAGACTGTCAAACTCAGCCAATAAAAAGCCACTATACTTTGAACTCCCAGTTTCCTCCAATGGACTTTTTTGTTTGTACTAGCTCCTCCCAACTCCCCCTTCTGCTCTGCAAAAGAGTTTCCTCTCCTTTGCTTTACTGGACTTGCATGTGGTTCTCCATAGTTGCATGTCTGCATTATAATTCTTTGCTGCTCCTGAATAAACCTATGTCGCTGGTTAAATAACTGGCCCTTTTATTGTTTTAGGTTAACGGAAGAAAGCTCAAAAGTAACCCACTCCACCCTGAGCTTGACTTGGATTATTCTATTGCCTCTGTTGTCCTTGGACAGTATCCTCTGAGGTCACCTTCTCATCAAAAGCAACACCTGGGCCCCTGACAGACACAGCTTAAGAGTGATGACAGTAAGACTTGTCAGGAAAGTTAAATTTTTTATTAGCTAAAGAAAATGTGAAACTTCGGACACTTTTCAAACCTTATTTTAAATTCCAAATTATTTGAAAGTTGGAGTGCAATATTGGAAGCAAAGTTGTGTAGCCTTGATTTGTAGATCATTATAGTCTTTGTTTTCTGTGTTTTTTTTTTTTTTCTTGTAGGAGACATTACTTTCTGGAGCACTGGGCTAGGAGGCAAGCAGCTGGGGGCTTAGTCCTGGCCCTACCATTAGCTAACTGTGTGACCTGGGGGCCCTGGTTTCTTACCTATCAAACAGGGAGGGTTGGGCTAGATTTCAAGTGTGTGACTTTCCATTTTCCCAAAACTTTGGTTGAAGGGACTGGTTGTATTATTACTGTCAATGAAGTCCCTCAGTACGTAAGGTGGAGTGAGGATTAAATTCCCTCACAGAGCCAAGGAAGGGACCCCACAGTCTTCTAAAGGTCTTCCCCAGTAAGAATCATGGAAAATGGGAAGGGGGACCGGCAGTGTGTGGGGTTGTGGTGGCAGGAACTGGGTCTGAGGGAGGGACCAACTGGGGCAGATGCTGAAGAGAGAGGTCAAATAAGATGAGTACAGACTGGCAAGAGATTTAATGATGTGGAGTCATGGGTGACCTTAGCAAGAACCCTTTCGGTGAAGGGGTGGAGATAAAAGCCTCATTGAAAGGGGTTCAAACAAGACTGGAATGAGAGGAATTAGACATAGTTAGATACACTTTGGAGTTTTGCTGTAGGTCTAAAAAATCATTGTTAGAAATAAAAACGAGGAGATATGTAAACACTTAGAACAGTTCCTATCACATTGTTAGTACTGAAACATGCTAGCCAAGATTATGATTCTCTATTTTCCATCTAATCCTCACCACATTTCTGAGAGGTCTAGAGGTCAAGCTTTATCCAGGTTCGACATGAGAAAACTGAGGCAGACAAATATGGTGACTCACCCAAGGTCTTGCTTCTAGTTCATTCAATTATCCATTCATCCCACACATGCCTGTTGAGGGCATGCTGTGAACTGGAATAAATAGATCACGAAAGAGTGGAGCTAGGAGCCATGTCTCCTGATCAACAGATTCATACTCTTCCCAATATATTAGAGGACAGTTCTTAAAATGTTTAAACTGCTATTTTGCTACTAAATGTGTGAGTGACAAGTCATCAAGGCAACTCAACTCCCTGACTCCTCAAAGAGATGTCAATCTAGTGACTGGATACATTTATTTGATCTTCTTCACTTCTTTAAATACATAAATAGCATTTTCTACTATAGGCCAAAAAATACCCTTCATACTATATTCGCAAGTTACTATGAACTAGGAATCAAACAGTCATAAGGACGGATGTCTTTTCCCATGGACAACCACCATCAGAATCTCCATACTATGCATTTTGGGCTCTAGAAACCTATCAAAAGTTGGCCTCTTGGCAGGGACTCCAGAGAAAGGGGTCAATTAGTGATCATCTTGAGTTTGTTTAGACACAAGAAAAGCCATTCTTTGGAAATGGGCATGAATAGTTCCTCAGGCATCCATCGCTGTCAAACTGGCAGGATTTAATCAATTGCTTAGCATTGAAAAGGTTGAATATCCAAGTGTAATCCATCTCTCTGAACTTTATTACCAATGTCCCTTTCTCAACCTCTTGAGAAACCCAATTTCCCTAACCAAGGAAATTGAATGTAGGCTCAGAGAAGAATTACCAATTAATCCTCCCATCCACCACCACTATCACCATGATGCTATCTGCAGGCAGAGATACACTTAAGCTGTTTCAAAGGCAATTCTTGCTTACTGAGTCTAGGGAGCTTTATAACTTCCATAGGCCCCATCTCCACCAGGGTCCCTTCTCGGTCATGGAAGGGAATATGCAGAAACAAGGATGGCCTGCCTGGCTACTGGCAAAGCTCAGAGCTCAGCCCCCAGGCCCTGCTTTCCAGAACTTTCTGCATGAGACTACAGCCCAGTGGTGATATATGTGGTTTATGAAGTGAGCCAGGCTAGAGTCCAAATCCCAGAGCGGACATCTACTTTTAGGTTTAACTTTGGGTCCTGGCTCTCAATTAAAACCCACCTGAAAGGGTTGTACAGGTAAATAGTTTTAATAGTCATTGATTATTATCATCTCTCACAGATGAGGAGGACCATATAGAAGAAGGATTAATACAACAAACTCAGGTTGAACATACATCACTGGTTGAACATGTGTCACCTCAACTTAACTGTCCACACCACTAGGGATGGTGTGTAGTTATGTTCAGATATTGCCATGTGTGTCCTCTGTGACGGGTACTGTCTGAGAAGTGCAGTCCTCTGGGGCCAGTGGCCCTTCAAATTCCATATGGAGTTTCTTATTCAGTGAAACAGCCTGTTCCCTTTCCCATTCATTCCCCTTGATCTGATGGTCTCGAGGTGGAGGTATTCTTCTGCTTTGCTGTGATATTTACCAATTCCTCAGAACCCTGTCCCATCACATTCCTCCAGACAGGTTGGACTTAGATCCAAGGGCCCAGACTGGAGGACTGGGTGTTGTGTTTCTTGGTGAGCCTCTGATGCATCTCTGATTAGATTTCTGTCTGGCAGCCATTCACACCTCCCTGAGAGTACAATCTCTTTTTCCCCTACAATGCTTACGGGGCTGAATTGTGTCCCCCTGCCCCCAAATTCATATGTTGAAACCCCAACCCTCAGGACCTCAAAATGTGACTGTATTTGGAAACAGGGCCTTTAATGAGGCAATGAAATTAAAATGAGGCCAAAAGATTGAGCCTTAATTTTTTTAATTAAATTTTTTTTTTTTTATTTTTGGCTGCGTTGGGTCTTCGCTGCTGCGCGCGGGCTTTCTCTAGTTGCGGCAAGCAGGGCTACTTGGTGCGCGGGCTTCTCATTGTGGTGGCTTCTCTTGTTGTGGAGCATGAGTTCTAGATGCACGGGCTTCAGTAGTTGTGGCTCATGGGCTTAGTTTCTCTGTGGTATGTGGGATCTTCCCAGACCAGGGATCAATCCCCTGTCCCCTGCATTGGCAGGTGGATTCTTAACCACCTTGCCACCAGGGAAGTCCCTGAGCCTTAATTTAATCTGACTGGTGTCCATATAAGAGGAAATTTGGACACAGAAAGACTCCAGGGATGTGCACACACAGGAAAAGGCCATGTGAAGATAAAAGGAGAAAACAGACATCTACAAGCCAAGGAGAGAGACTTCAGAAGACATCAACCCTATAGATACCTTGCTCTCAAATTCCTGCCTCTAGAACTGTGAGAAAATTCATTTCCCTTGTTTAAGCCAGTCTGTGGCCACTTGGTTATGGCAGCTGGAGCTGACTAATACCGTCTCTTTGCATTCCCCAATATTCAGTCACTTCTATGACATCAACTCATGAGTTAAGATAAGCCACGTTGACTCATTTCTATGGTGGCTTTGGGGAATTCTGTTTCCAGAGCCAATTATATTTAAGGTGTCACTGGACAGTGGCAGAGAGGGAAGAGCCACAGCACTTGAAAGGATACTCTTCTTTTGGGTCTATCAGTCTTCCTGAAGAGACACCATGGCTCCCAAAGTTGAGGCTGGAGCAGACAGTTACTTCTGTCCACAATGCAGCTTCTTACTGTGTCTGGGATCCTTGTTCATTTCTAGTCACTCCACTGGAATGCTCCTCACATGAATATGCACCAAACCACTCACAAAAGGAATATCACAGTTTTTAGTCCCAGTTCCTACACTTTGCGAAATGTTTCACATCCGAGGTTCACATCCGCGATGCAGCTGTAACCTTCAAATCCCAACTACCTTATAAGCTCCCTAGATGGGCCAGAGCCCCGATATACCACATATTGCACTGAAAAAGCTGGGGAGCGGGGGAGACAATTGCAGAGACTACAGTGCTGAGAACACACTCTAGCATGACCTGCACAGCGGTACAAAGCGGCCCTGGCAGAAATCGTGTCACATATGAGTCATCTCCCTCCCAGCCTCGTGCTGTTACTAAAATGCCTTTATAAACATTATCAATTTGCTGACATTTCTAAGTGAAGTATTTTCCTCCAAAAAGAAAAATAATAAAAGTCACCAAGGAGGGTTTCCCTGGTGGCGCAGTGGTTGAGAGTCCACCTGCCGATGCAGGGGACACGGGTTCGTGCCCCGGTCCGGGAAGATGCCACATGCCACGGAGCGGCTGGGCCCATGAGTCATGGCCACTGGGCCTGCGCGTCCGGAGCCTGTGCTCCACAACGGGAGAGGCCACAACAGGGAGAGGCCCGCGTACCACAAAAAAAAAAAAAAAAAAAAAAAAAGTCACCAAGGAAAGGAAAAGGCTCTGGTGAATATTAGATAAATACTGCTCCTTGGATCTCACTGTATCCACTCTGGACATTGGGATTACCTGGTAGAGATAAAATGACCCGATTTATATAGTCATCTCTGGGAAGGGAGGAGATTTGGTGCTATGTGAGCTTCTGATGCACCTCGTCCAGTTCACCTGTTTGAGCATCCCCTTGTAGTCACCTTAACCCTTTCAGTTTTTACACTTAATGATTTTGTTCTCCTTGGGTGGCTATTTTAATTAGTAACCACGAAGTGCATCCATGATCGTTCATTGATTTAGAACAATGAGTGTCTTGTTCTTAGAGTTTGTGCAAATGAGCCAGTGTGAGAATGTGCTGCAGAAGGTTGTAACCAGTTCTGGTCTCAGAGGGAAGCATCCACCTTGGGGCCTACAGGGCATGCACCTTTTCTTAGAGACTGAGACACAAGTCAGAATGCCTGTTTCTTAGTTTAAGATGAGAAGTACAACTGTCAATTGAGCCCAGCTGCCCACTTCAGCACCTCTCCACTGCCTTTCCCTATATATCAAATACCTGGACATCAAAATTACAATCAGAAGCTTGCATGATGAGTGGCGATGCCGAGTTGGGGTGTGTGTAGATTGATACATGATAGGATAACATCTACCCCAAAATAGGAATGCTGATGCCCATGGGGCAGCAGACACACTGCTGGCCAGCGTCTAAAAGGCTCAGCCCACCCCTGGCTCTTTAACGGTTTTCCTTGTCCTGCTCTTCACCCTCATTCTCACCTTTGTCCCCCCTAGTCTTTCACCAAACCATAAACTACAAGGGAATAGTTTCTGCTGAGTGGATTCCAAAGACCCCTGCTTAGACTCCTTAGGATCGGGTCACCTTGATTGCAGTTTCCCAGAGTCCTCGGTTTCTCATCAACAGACACTTGCTTGGTTTGCTCCCAATCTCCATTGAGTGGGTTTTCCTGACTTGACTCCTAAACAGAAACTTTTCATCTGAGTTCCTAGGGAAACATCAAGCTCACTGCCCTCTTCCAGTCTCTCTTTCCTGCTTTTAAAGGGCTACTGAGAGAGAGAACAAGACAATGCATGCGACATTCTGATTCTGGTGTTCAGCACCGTGGAGCACTCAGTAAGCATTGGTTGCTTTTCCCACGAGTGGTGAAGCGTGCTTTGTAGCTCTGCATATCCAATCCTACTCTCATAGGGCAAGGGGGCAGATGCGCACGCCCCAGAGAACTTCCGTTGAGTGATGGTAGGGATCCATACTCTAGCCCAATCCCAAACCTTAAGTAGGATTCAAAGTGTGTGAACACCTTGTGGGAGACTGTGGAAGTGACAGGCCTGCCATGGATGTGGGTCCTCAGAGGAGGGCAGTGCTGGTACCTTGCTGGCCTGACCAATACCCAACCTGATGGAGCATTGATTGACTCTCCCAGCTGACGGTGAAGTTCTGACCTGACTGGTCTCTAAGAAAACCTTTAACACAGAGCTGCAGAGATGGTCAAGGACCCAACAGAAATTCAGCTTTGAGGTGAAGCATGTTCCAATATGGTGAACATGGCTGGATACCTTAGCCTCCCGACCTCGGGAGCAATGGTGTGGCCTCATGTTCACTACTTTGAGACGGAGGAGATAGAACAGTTGGCTTTGTTTTGGTGAGAAAGGAGAACTACCAGGAACTTCTCTCAGGGGATATTTTACCCATATGGGCCCAATGAAGAGGATGCTGCATCCTCAGAACTTCAAGTCACTCCCTCTGGACAGGTGGGGTAGCTGGAGAGACTGGTTGACATCCATGATTCTGGATATTCCATCTGTAGCCTATAAGCTTGAAAAGTGGTCTTCGTGGAGGAAGGGATGCCCCTCTCTTTTAGGAATGAAGACAGAGAGATGGAGTCCAAGGGCCTTATCAATGACTAGCTCAGCAAAAACTGTTCTTTGTGGAGTGTCTATGACATGCTGGGCATTAGGTGTGGTCCTGTGTGTGTGATCTCATCTATCTCTAGATCAACACCAGGAGGCAGGTGCTATTGTCCCCATTTTCCAGAAGGAAGACTGAGGCTCGGTGGGGTTAAGTAGTTGATTCACTCGAGGTCAGCAGCTGGTAAGTGGCTAGACCAGGATTGGACCACTTTCCACTTGTCAGCACCTCCAGAAAAAGTCTGTGACAGCACGAATTGGGTAAGATTTCCTAAAGTTTGTGACCTCCCTGGGCTTACTATTTTGGTCTCTCTGCTCTCTGTGGAGAATAAAAAACTTTCAAACAAGAGGAGCCCATCTGCTTGTCCTTAGAGGCAACAAGAAGAGAAATCTCCAGTGATCAGTGGGGCCAGAGTGAGGAAAGGTAATATCTAAGGGGTGAGATTCTAGAGCCTTTGGAAAGACAGAAAGGGAGAACCTGGGGGTGAGGTCAAGAGAAGCTGTACCCCAGGGGCTCAATGGTACAACTCAGATCAGCTCCCAAAGACATAAAGAAATCTTTATGTAAAGAAAAGAGGGTCAGGGCTTCCCTGGTGGCGCAGTGGTTGGGAGTCCGCCTGCCGATGCAGGGGACATGGGTTTGTGCCCCGGTCCGGGAGGATCCCACATGCCGCGGAGCGGCTGGGCCCGTGTGCCATGGCCGCTGAGCCTGCGCGTCCGGAGCCTGTGCTCCGCAACGGGAGAGGCCACAGCAGTGAGAGGCCCATGTACCGCAAAAAAAAAAAAAAAGAAAGAAAAGAGGGTCAAAGGTACACTGATAAGAGAGGGCCCTGGCCATTTCATGGACTTTAGCATGACACATATGCAAAAAGTCATTGTCCTTTTTCAGAAAAAGTGGTCTTCTTTGGATTTTGACAATATCATTTTTTAAAGTCCCTCTGGTTGCTTTTATTCTAGAAATGCCAGGTCGAAGGCTGGGTCAAGGGAAACCACACTCAGGTTACCTTTGGTCCTCTGGGTGCTCACCTCTCCTCCTTGCCCAGTCTTACTTTAGTTCATATGATCCCAGAGGGTTTGGGGAGGGAGGTTTGGCTGCTAATAATATATCTATCTATCCCTTGGGATATGTAGCAGTAACCACTCCACCACCATGTTAATCTTTGGTGCTACTGGCACGTGGAGGCCCCAGTGCTATCAATGGATCAGCTTTCATGGAATGTGTTCACACCAGGGAAGTGCCCATCTCCATGCTGTCCCTGCAGCTGGGCCCGTTAGTCAGGGACAGCCAGCATTTGGGCTCCAGGAAGACACAGCTTTCAAGACCCAGGGCCTTTCCCGTGAGCTCTGGGAACCTTCCCTGCCTGTCACCATCCACGACAACCTCACCTTTCTCCCATCACCAAACTCTCTCTCGGTCATTACCGAACACATAAGCATGCAATTGTTTCTGATTGCTTCAAAGGTATGCACTGACTCCTATGGTAAATGCCTTGAGCTTCAGGAGGTGCAGGGCCGCAGGAAGGCTGCCTTAAGGATGATTATACCCCACAGGCCCAGCCCCGTATCCAACTCACATTCACCACATCTTAGCCAACCCTGGAATATCTCTAGGTCCTCAGCACCGCCTTCTGAACAGTGTAAGCTGCAGTGTGGCCTGCTCGCAGAATTCTTTCTCACAACATCTCTTTTTACCTAGAGTATATAGACTCAGAAAAATAAAGAGAGAAAAGTACAGAGACAAAGGAACAATAAGCCAGGGAAATGAATCCTGGATTAAAACTGGTTCCTTGGGAACACTCCTCTCTTGCACATAATAATCTCACTTTGATGAACACAGCCCCATTAGGGGCACAGGTATATTTGAAAGCAGATTTCTGTCTGAGCCTCTGTTCTCCCACCTCATTCTGTACTCTGGGCCCAGACTGAACTCCACAGGACAGGCAACTTGTGGGATGGGAAGAGAATGGGCTTTGGGGTCTAACGGGAATGGGCCTGAATCCCACCTCTGCGTTCTAGGAGCTATGGCTTTCCTTGCAGGGATTCTGCCATGATTAAAGAGATGATATGTGTATGTATGCCAGTGCACATAGTAGGTGCTCAATACATGGAAATGGTTTGTTTTGATTCAAGTCATTGTGAACCCAGAACACGTCTGGCTGTCACAGCTGCTTGTGCCCTAGATGAACAGCCATCTCTGCTGGTTGACATCCTATCCATCCATTCAGTCCTGGGTTAACTGATACCTCTTCAAGGAAACGGTCCCTGATTTCCAAGTCAAATGAGACATCACACATGGAAATATGACCATGTCGCTCCCCAGCTCCAAACCAGTGACTCTCCATTGCCTAGAGAATGAAATCTAATCTCTTTAGTGATAACAACAAGGCCCTTCATGATTTAACCTTTGTCCTCAGTCCTTCCTCAAGCTCCACTCATTTACATTCCAACCATATGCACCCACTGTAGCTTCCTGAATACAGCAAGCTTCCTCAAACTTCCCTGCTGCTGGAGGCTGTACCATCAAAATCAGGAGGCTGAATCGACTCGCACTGGGATGTCTGAGACAATAGGCATGCAACACACAGGACCCAGTTAGAGCACACCCATAATCCTTGAGGGTCTTTGCATCCACAACTTGCAAATAGAACATTCTTTCAGTTCATCTGAAGCCTCGCTCAGGATGACCATGGAAGATGCGCTTGTGGTTCCCACTCCTCAGACCAACCTGTCCTGTCTCTGCATGCTCATCAGCAGCCTGGGGTCAGGGGAGAAGGCAGCCCTCCCAGGGGCGGATGGGAAATCCAGAGCACTGTCATTGCTCTGTGCAAGGTATCAGGTAAGAGTGTGTGGCCCCCAGGCAGAACCAGACCTGGCCCAAACCTGACTTGTCACTTATCAGCTATGGGACATTGGCCATGTCTCTGAACCCTCATTTCTTCTTCTGGGGGAGGGGAGTAGTAACAATGCCCCAAAATGTTACAGGGAGGAGTGCCTGGCATATAGCAGGTGTCAATAAATGTTTACTATTTTTAGAATTCCTGGAAGTAGCAGGCAATGGCTCCTCTGAAATAACACTGGACCATAACAAGCGTTTGGGCTGGGTTTTTTTGTTTGTTCTGTTGCTGTTGTTATTATTTGTTTTTGGTTTTGTGGGTTTTTTTTTTTTTTTTTTTTTTTCTGGCTGCACCGTGCGATACACAGGCTCTTAGCTCCTCAACCAGGGATAGAACCCTAAACCCCTGCACTGGAAGCGTACAGTCTTAACCAATGGACCGCCAGGGAAGTTCGTGGGCTGGGTTTTATGTCCTGCCTGAAGAGATTGAACCAACTACCTCGGATACATCCATAGTTCAGCATTAAAAGGTCAAGGTTTTTCGTCCTCAATGGTGAAAAACTGAAACCATTTCCACTAAGATCAGGAACTAGACAAGGTTGCCCACTTTCACCACTCTTATAAAAAAAAAAAAAAAAAAAAAAAAAAAAAAGGTCAAGGTTTTGTCCTCCTCTCTCATCCTTCCCCTCCAGAAGCCTCCCTGTGGAAATTGCAGTCTGATAAGACACTTCCCTAGAGGGAAGCCTCTCTGTGCTCCAGGGAACATGTTCAAGCATTCAGCCTCTGCAAGTTTGACTCTTCAGATTTATATGATGTGTGGGTTATGGTATGGAAAGATCCAGAAACCTGGAGGCAGGGGACCTGGATTCTGGTCCTGACCTGGCTGGTGACCAGCTGAGCTGTGTGATCATGGCTAAGTCACTTAGCCTCTCTGGGCCTCAGATCCCTCATCTATAATACAGGGGTGTCTACTTCACAAATAAGATAATGAGAGGGAAAGTGTTCTGTAAACTACAAAGAATAGTTAAGGTGTAAGGTTCTTGGATTTACCTCTTTTTCCCCTTGGCCTGTTTTACTATAGGTTAAAAATCTCTTATCTACAATTCCAAAATGCAAAAACATCTGAAAAACAATATATTTTTGTAATTCATTTGGCTGCAATACATTTTGTTTGTTTGTTTTGGTTTTTTCTGGTCACCCCTTGGGGCATGTGGAATCTTGTGCAGCACGTGGGATCTTAGTTCCCTGACGGGGGATCGAACCCCTACTCCCTGCATTGGGAGCACAGAGTCTTAATCACTGGACCACCAGGGAAGTCCCCTTGGCTGCAATACTTGACCTGAATTGATGTGAGTCTATTTGTAGACTTTGTTTCACTTATAGTGAATATTCATATGTTTTACTGCAGAAATAATAATGTGTTTGATTTGAGAGTACTGTTCCAGTTACCTCTGGGGGTGTCAAGTAACATAAGAGATACTCTGAATTCTGGAACACACCTGGCTCCAAGAGTTTGGCTTAAGGAATTATGGAATTATATTCTAGGAGTAGATCTTAAATTGTAGACATTTGTATGCCACTTTCATGATTTTTGTCATATCCTTATTGTTTGCTTTATATATTTTAAATGACTCAATTTTAACTTATTTCTTTCAAATGAATCCTTAAAAATATATACAGTAAATTAAATATCTAATTATACGTTTAAAGTGCTTGTCTATCCTGCAAATCATCCTGCATATCATAGTGAATGAACACACCCCACACCTTAGGCAACAGAGACCTTGAAACAGCACAACCTGTCAGCTCTTAAATTGCCAGAAGACAAGGGATAAGGGTGACATCTGTACAGTTCAAACTCATCTTTGAAGTTCTCAATTATCATAAATATTCAGCAGTTCTATTCCACCAAGTGCTGGCTGCACGCCTGCTGTGAGCAGTAATTTTGATCACATCAGCTGTGAAGTTATGTTGAAAAACCACAAAACGACCAGCAAAGATGGCAGATGACACTTAACTTCCTAACAGCTTACATGTGGTAAGTTCTTTGTTTGTTTAGTTGATTACATTTTTTAATTAAAAAAATTTTTTTAATTTGTTCTATTAATATTGATTTATAGCATTATATAAGTTTCATGTGTACATATATCTACTTCTGTATACCCTACAATGTGCTCACCACCAAAAATTTAGTTTCCATCTGTCACAAAACAGTTGATCCCCTTTACCCATTTTGCTCCCCATCCCTCCCCCTCTTAGAAAAACCTAAGTGTCCATCAACAGATAAGTGGATAAAGAAGTTGTGGCGTATATATACAAGATTACTCAGCCATAATAAAAGGTGAAAATTTGCCATTTGTGACAACATGGATGAACCTTGAGGGTATCATGCTACGTGAAATAAGTCAAAGAGAGACAAATACTGTATGATTTCACTCACATGTGGAATTTTAAAAACTAATAATCAAACAATAAATAAGTGAACAAACCAAACCAAACCAAACCAAACCAAAACAAACACATACAGAGAAAAGAGTCGTGGTACATTCTTTGACTGACATTCTTGTCCGACTCTCACCTCCACCAAGAGCTTAGGTAATGTTAGTGTAACTTAAAACAAAAAACCCAGATCCACACAGGTTGAGAGCTTTGCCTAAGTCTCACCAGTCACAGGCAGAGCTGAGAGTAAACGCAGGAGCCCCTGCTGATCTGGGGTCTCCTCTGCCATGTTGCAGGGTCTTGGTCACATCAGGCCACAGTCTTAGCTGCTCATGACGCTGCCTGTGCTGCTTTCTGCTTCTGGTTTATACATTAATATTCACAAAAGCTGCTGGGTTGGGCCTCCCTGGTGGCGCAGTGGTTGAGAGTCCGCCTGCCGATGCAGGGGATACGGGTTCGCGCCCCGGTCTGGGAGGATCCCATGTGCCGCGGAGCGGCTGGGCCCGTGAGCCACGGCCGCTGGGCCGGCGCGTCCGGAGCCTGTGCTCCGCAACGGGAGAGGCCACAGCAGTGAGAGGCCCGTGTACCGCAACAAGAAAAAAAAAGAAAAAAAAAAAAAAAAAAGCTGCTGGGTTTTCATAAAACCAGCCTGCTCTCAGTCTAAAATACACCTCCCATGGTTTAGCTATTATCCTTTGCCAGTTCTCTGTGAAAAGGCTCTGCAGTGGTTGAACGGGTTTAACAAGGCCTTCGAGGTTTTGAGAAGCTTCAGAATGGACCGAGAAGATCATGTGATGGTTTCAGCATCTCTACAAAGTTAGGGGAATAGCAGTTTGTGGAAACAGGGAAGGGCCCAGATCATCCGTTCCAAGTCCATATATAACAGTGTAATTTAGACTTTGGTAAGTATTTTTGTAAAACCACGATTTCCGGAGGAATCAAGAATTTCCCAAATTATCTAAGCAAGTAAAGGAAAATCAGAGTTTTTTTTTCCTCTCTCTCTTTTTTTTAAACCAGAATTAATCACTAATGGTCCTAGTTTTCCTTTTTCTTTTTTTTTCCCCCTCATATGTAAGGTCATGAAAAGGAAATTATGCTAGGGATCAGGAGGCCTGGGTCCTAAATTCTACCCTGATATTAAATGGCCATGTGCCCCGGCATCAGTCTCCCATCTGTAACCTACAGAGGCACGCTCTAAGGAGCTGGCCTGCGGTGTAGTACAGAAATCTAGGTCCTGGGATCAAGCAGACTATGTTTTAATCCTAGCTCTACCCCTTGAACCAGTTATTTAAATTTCTCTGAGCCCCACTTTCCTCATCTGTAAAACCTGTCTCAAAGGCATTAATGAGAATTAAAGAACAAAATGGATGTAAAACACTGAGCACAACCCTGGTACAAAGCAACAGGTAAATAAATGGTAGTTGTAGTTACTGTCAGTTTAGATAATCTGGGCCTTTGAACTGGACTGTATGAACATATCTAATGAATAGCCCTTGCCTTCAATAATCATGGATTTATTGCCCAGACAGAATGATTGAGGAAGCATCATGCACCTGACAGATAAGCTCATCACAAGTCAATTTTCTTTTTTTTTTTTTTTATTTTTTTTTTCTTAGTTTCTGCTTTATAACCAATTTTCAAATGCATGAATTTTTCTAGCTTTGAGGAGCTATTCCCAGAGTGCCTTTTAAAAAAAAAGTCAACCAGAGCAGCTTTAAATAAGCCAGTTCTTGACTGTTAGTGGAAAAGGAAGTCAGGGCAAATGGGAATAAATAACATCAACAAATAATTATTATTTTAGTGCACGCCTTTGACTTTTAGGGTGGAACATTTTACCCAAATGTGTCCCCCTGATTTTTCACCAAATACCATCCCAGGCTCCTCCTTTGCTGCAGGGAAACTGCCCAGACTTAAGTAGTAAGAAGCCAGAGGAGACGTGATGAACCCAGGCTGTAGTTTGTAAAATGGAGTCACCTGACCAATTGCATCAGGGTCACCTGGGAATTGTTAAAATGCAGATCCTCCAGCCCCAAATGAATGAGACTATGTTGGATTGGGGATTGAAAATAAGCATTTCTAACAAGCACCTTTTAAAAAAAATTATTTATTTATTTATTTATTTTTGGCTGTGTTGGGTCTTCGTTGCTGTGTGCAGGCTTTCTGTTGTAGTTGCGGTGAGTGGGGGCTACTCTTCCTTGCAGTGCGCGGGCTTCTCATTGCGGTGGCTTCTCTTGTTGCGGAGCACGGGTTCTAGGTGCATGGGCTTCAGTAGTTGTGGCACATGTGCTCAGTAGTTGTGGCTCGCGGGCTCTAGAGCACAGGCTCAGTAGTTGTGGCACACGGGCTTTGTTGCTCCGCGGCATGTGGGATCTTCCCGGACCAGGGCTCGAACCCGTGTCCCCTGCATTGGCAGGTGGATTCTTAACCACTGCGCCACCAGGGAAGCCTTAACAAGCAACTTTGATGCAGCCAGAACTCTGAAAACCACCGATCTTGGGCCAAGTTGTAATCATGCAGTTATTGCCACATATTATTCATGTGTCATCTCAGTAGGATTTCTTCCTGTTTCCAGTAGAAATGCATAGTCTAGAAGGAGCAAAAGATAAGCAAACAAACCATCCTAGGAATTGTGTAGTCAAATAATAGAGGTAAAGACAAAGTATAGGGGTTCCCTGGTGGTACAGTGGTTAAGAATCCGCCTGCCAATGCAGGGGACACGGGTGCGAGCCCTGGTCTGGGAAGATCCCACATGCCGCGGAGCAACAAAGCCCGTGCGCCACAACTACTGAGCCTGTGCTCTAGAGCCCGCGAGCCACAACTACTGAAACCTGCATGCCTAGAACCCGTGATCCGCAGTAAGAGGAGCCACCGCAGTGAGAAGCCCGCACACTACAACGAGGACCCAACACAGCCAAAAATAAAATAAATACACTAAAAAAACAAAACAAAAAAAACAGAGTATGGTGGTGTCCCAAAGCGGGGAGTGGGGTGGAGGGCTGGGGGAGGGGCGGGTCAGCCTGCTTGGGGACACAGAAGGAGAGTTGTCAGGAAGTTCTTCCCTGAGTGGAAGCTTCACCTGCACATTTTCTAGGTGACTAAAGTGGGTGGAATGTACCACCGGTAAAGAGATTATGACTTGCTGAAGGCTCAGATGATGGTTAGCATTTTAGCAATAAAGTATTTTTAATTAAGGTTAAAAAAAAGTAAAAAAGAAACTCCTGTGATAGATGGATCTGTGGCAGGACAAGAGGGAAATTTAGACTGAGAATTCAGGAAAGGCCTCTCTGAGGATCTGGGACCGAGGTCTGAACATTGAGAAGGGGCCACTCCTGCAAGCAACTTGAAGAGGCATTTTCCACAGAGGAAACAGCATGACAAAGACCTTGAGGCAGAAAAGTCTGGTGAGTGTGAGACACAGAAAGAAGGCCAACGTGGCTGGAGCATCAAGAGAAAGGGGGAGAGTGGCACGAGATCATGTTGAAGAGGCAGCAAGGGGCAGGTCATGAAGCAGATGGTTTGTGAGTGTCTGGAAGAAAAAACCAGAATCACAAGGAGTCAGCACATAGCATGAAGAACAAATTGTCAAGGACTCTATACCATCAAATCCTCTTCACTTAAAAGAAAGATGAAGATTCCATTTAAATGTAAGCCTTTATTTCTCTCTTCATTTACCTACTTGCTTGTATATGTGATAAACACCAAATTTATATTTTTAAAAAGTGGGTGGAGTGTGGAGGTTAATGGATGGATGGGGACAGGGCACAGAAACAGGAGGAATAACACGAACAAAGCAGAGAGATGCGAGAGCCCCGGGCACGTTTGAGGGGTTGCAACCATTCTTCACGTGGCTGGAAGGTGAGGAGTGAGATTTGGAGGGAAAGTGGAAACATGTTTTCTTAGCTGTGCAGAATTACAAAATATACCTTCCTCAGAGGAGGAAGGCCATCTCAAGTTTCTCCCATTAAAAAGCATAAACAAATCTGTAGGCTCTACTAGGAGTTGATTTTCCCCCCTTTTCCTGATTTTAAAATGTACGCACATCCTACACCAAATTCCAAGAAGACGCTGGATACAGTCAGCATTTTGAGCCTGCTCCATTTACTCTGCAGCGCCAGTCTTTTCAATTGTGATTTATGCTCAGACTGTGATTGAGTCAACTTAGTCAATTAACTTCACTCCAACCAAAGATATATTTTCCATAAATATCTCCATTCTTATTTTTAGGAGGTAGTGTTATAACTATTTTAGTTCACGTTGGTCCTATTTCATGTACCCATTGCCATGTGACAAACGCTCCCCAAACTGAGTGGCTTAAAACAACAACCTTTGTATTCCACTGTTCTGGAATCCAGACTGGGCTTAGCTGGACAAGCCCTCTGCTGATTTTGATGGTGGTCACACATTGGCTGAATTCAGCTGTGGGCTGGCTGTGGGCTGGGCTCAGTTGATATGTTGGGATGGCAGGATTTCTCTCAGGCCACTTCACATGCCCTCTGGCAGGGCTGTCACACTTGTTATGTGGCAGCGCAGGCTCCCAAGAGCACCAAAGCAAAGCACGTTGCCACTTGTGCTACATCCCACTAGTTGAAGCTAGTCATAAGCCCAGCCCAGATTCATGGCAAAGGGACTACACAAGGCTGTGAATGCCAAGAGGCATTTCCTGGGGCCACCAATAAAACAGACTGCAATAGTTTGCCCTCTGGTCCCAGATGGCTCACAACCGTCCCACATTCCAAGACCTCTAAGAGTCTCATCTTATTACAGCATCCATCTCGGGCTCAGGGTCCAAGGTCTTTTCATCTAATTCAGTTTGAAGTGTAGGTGAGACTCCTCAGGTATATTTCCTCTAGATCTGAAAACCTGTGAACTTGAGGCAAACTGTTTTTCCCCATATACTGGTGAGAAAGAGACAGGATAATCACAGTAGATACTCCCATTCACCATGGAAAGGAATGGAAGGCACACAGCAGTTGCTGGTCTGTAGCAATTCTGAAATCCAGCTGGGCCTATATTACCAATTCCCCCTGCTCCAGGGACAGTTCTGATTCCTGAGTTATATTTTTCATTGCTCATTTGTTTTCTACATGAATGTATCTCTAGACAGTTCTGGGTGGAAAATGTATTTGTTAGAGAGCTTCTTTTTTTCTTAACTCTAAAGTCTATACCCTAATTAATAATTGAACACATGCCAGGACCAAAAAAAATGGTGCAGTGTTATAATCACAAAAGTTTCTTGCAGAATGGTATTATATTGCAGCAACCGTTAATGCATGTTGCTTGGCTGCTTAGGAAAAATAGCCAAATAAGCAGACATCAGTGTGTACAAAGCATCGGACCCTCCAGGTGTCCTTCTCTTCTTTTTTGCCTCCCTGCCAGTCTAAGCTCCTTGCAGGCAGGTCAGTACTGTAGTCAAGAGTGTTCACTCTGCAGTCAGACTGAGTCCAAACACCAGCACTGCTACTTAGTAGATGTGTAAAGTTGGACTAATTTTTGAGCTCTTTAAGCTTCCTCTCAGATAAAATAGAATGGTGATAGTACCTACTTCACAGGGCTGTTGTAAGGATTAAGTGGGGGTAATGCATATAGAGTGATTAGAACAATGCCCAGTGGACACTCCATGATCATTTGCTTTTGATACTTTCTCTCCTTTTGAGTATTCCTTGAGCACACCATACTATAAGTCAGGTACTGGTAGTGGGTACTAAAAATGCCTGGGGGAGCACCTGACTCTACCCTTTCCCACAGGGTCAGGAAAGGTTTTGCTGACTCTTGAAATGAGACTTAAAAAGGATGAGCAGGAGTTTGTCAGGTGGGCAAGGAAAGGAAGGCTGCTCTACGCAGTGAGAGTCTCAATCTCAACGAGGGGGTGTAGGGGCCAAGTAATGGCACCTTGGGACAACTGCAAGAGGACTCATAATACTTGAGCACAAACAGCACAAGACTGAAGGACTCAGGGGACAAGGGAGGCTTGCAGCCTGGAGGACATGACACAGGGGACCAGATCACAGAAGACCTAAGCATCATACTCTGGAGTTTGAACACTGTCTTGTAAGACCTACCTTCTTAAATTGGCATATGGTCATGTCCTAGTGAGTATAAGAAGCTATAGCTTAAACACAGAGCGCTTTTTTCGAGTGTACATTTGACTCCAAGATTCTTGGAAAAGGAACATTTTAAATTAACACATACCATTTCTAACATTCTCTGATCCCAGTTTCCTGAAAAGAACATCAAGAGGAGGACAGAGTATGTTACCAATGCTACTTTCTCCTCCACGTGCTCCCTCTGTGTAACCAACATGGCAGAAAGGCCTTTTGTTAGGATTCAACACCACCCTGAGAAGCCTATTAGGATCTTGTGAAGCACACTGGAATTCTGCCAACTCCCCATCCTTCTTGTCCCCTAATATTAGTTGTCTCCCCCAGGAACAAAGGTTAGAAGCAAAGGGTAAAAACCGTGGTGTGGCCTCATGTGCCACATTTGGTTATAAGTTCATTAAGATATCAAGCCTTATCCCCTGTACAGTCCTCACTACAACACCCCTCCATCTTCACTGTCCTTTGAGGTTCTAAGTTTGTCTCCTAATTTAGCCTCAATCCATTGAATCCCTCGCCTTGTTTGACCCCACTTCCATTGATCAGGCATTATCACGGTCATAATCCCTTCTGGTCCTGTCAGTGCTGAACGTGGCCTGACTGTCCTGCATGCCAAGAACTTTCCCTGGGACCAAGCAATGGGTGTAACAACGTTATTTACCAATGTGCAGAGCCACAATTTTCGAGGTTGTGTGTGTATTCTTCTCTTTTTTCTAACACCTCCTTTTTTCTGATGTTTCCACCCTTCCTTTGCTATCATCTAGTCTACCCTTTGGGCTCTGAATACATGCATCCCAACCTGGTATTCTTCTGTCTTTCACCTGCAGTACCAATTCTGCAGCTTCTGGATGCTAGAGATTTCAATATCTATTCTTTTTTCTTCAGCTTTGGTGTAATTTTGAAAATTTTACTGAAAAATAAACTCTAGATAGCAGAGAGATGGGCTATTTTTATTTGAAGCAAAATCCGTTACTCGAACTGCTACCTGGAATAAAGAAAAAGACTTTTGGAAAACAAGGCATTGAACTATTCCCATAGCAACAAGGGAATGAGGCTTTTCTACATGAACCAATAGATGTTTATAGAACCACCAACTCCAAGAGAGGGTTACAAAGCAAAGAGCACAGGATTCAGAGGCCAAAGACCTGGGTACCAGAGAACCACCTCTGTCATTCATCGTATGTGACCTTGAAGTTCTTAGAATTCAAGTTCCTTACATATAAAATGGGGTACGGGATACCCATGTCTTCAAGGTTATTGTGATGGTCAAATGAAATAGTCTGTACGAAATTTTTTGTCTAGAGAGATCTAGACAAATTATAATCCCTCTTTTTGAGCAGATAATGCTGAAGTTTAGAGGGGACAGCAACCAAAGATGAACAAGCAAGACGGACACACACACACACACACACTCACCAGTCTTCTGGAACATGTAATGGGTGGGGCTTAATTCAGAGACAAAAGCCATAATAGGTGTGTGAGCCCTTGTTTCCCAATGTATTCAAAGAGCACACAAGGATCTAGCAAGGCCGAACTTCAGGCTCTGGAAGAGAAAGCTCAGTCTTTGGGCTGTGGGGCTTTTAAGGTGCATGACTGAGAGACTACAGGTCCTTCACATGATATGACCAAGGGCTAAGGTCCAAAACTTGTGATCTCAGCAATATGATGGGGCAGAACCTTGGCTCCATCCTTACGTCATAACCCCAGCACTCATCAGTTGTCAAAATCAAGAGGTTGGAGTCAGATCTGGGGGGGTCACAGCTGTATAACATGGCAGCACTTCAGTATGCAGCCCAGGCCTGCTACCGTGGTATCCTGGTTGTGAGAGCACCAGTCCAACTAAACTGCCCCTCAGATTTCTGCCATACATTGGTTTGACTGTCTTAAGCTCTCAGCTGGAGCTAGTTTCTATGGCGTTTTTCAGAGGCTACCCTATGAGGAGTCAGTCATGGATAAGTTAGCCTTTACTTTTCAGTGGAGTAATAAAGAATACTTCTTTTTCCGATTTAGTTCTTAACATTTTGAGAAACAAATAAGCCAGGCAGTTGAAGATAAAAATAGCAACCTTGGGCTTCCCTGGTGGCGCAGTGGTTGAGAGTCCACCTGCCAATGCAAGGGACACGGATTCGTGCCCTGGTCCGGGAAGATCCCACATGCCGCGGAGCAGCTGGGCCCGTAAGCCATGGCCGCTGAGCCTGCGCGTCTGGAGCCCGTGCTCCGCAACGGGAGAGGCCACAATAGTGAGAAGCCCGCGTACCACAAAAAAAAAAAAAGCAGCCTTATTGCTGATAAAGCCTAGGGTGGAAATACGGGTTAGGGGTACAGAAACAATGGGTCCATAATTCTGCACTCCAGAACTAGGCAGACCAGCTACCAAGTCATATGCATCTTTTGTAAACCGTGGGCCTTTCTTGGCAGGAGCAAAATGTTTTCTAATAAAATTATCAAGTGGCCAATTTCTCTGCAGAGAGGCAGATCCAAAAGGGGACCCAGTAAGTGACAAGTTTCCCCCAGTCCAACCATCATAAGCAAAATATGGTAGATACATACAACCTAGGGGAGAGGGGGAGCCAGGTTAGTGATTGAGAAAGGCTAAAACTGTTAAAATAGACAGCCCATTAAGAATTTAGTGCTATGAGGGACTTCCTTGACAGTCCAGTGGTTAAGACTCCGAGTTTCCACTGCAGGGGATGGGGGTTCGATCCTGGTCGGGGAACTAATAAGATCCCGCGGGTCGTGTGGCACCGCCAAAAAATAGACGGAAAAAAAAAAAGAATTTAGTGCTATGAGATTAAGTATCTACTTAGGAATCCAGTGTATTGTAGTCAGTCACATTTCACACGAGAAAGGAGATGTCTCTGAAGTATTCCATTAAATGGAATCCCCATTTCACCCCATGGATGTTTAGTATTAATATAACTTAAGAAAACAGTCATCCCAATGACAAAGCCATTCCCCATGTAATGTCTCATTCAATCTTAAAACAAACCTGTGAGATAGTAATAAGAGTGACTAGGACTGTTTTGCAGATGAGCTGAATGACTTGCTTAGGATCAAACAGCTAGTAAACAAAAGACCTGGAGACTTAGTTTTAAATATTATTTCAGTGAAACTATAGGAGTTTCATAGGACCTTACCAGCTTTCCACAAAACGCAAGAAAAATATTGGAAGGCTCCAAATCATTGCATTTCAGTGCAGTTATTTTAGGGGTAGCAGTGGCAAAATAACTTCAAAACCATGTGTTTGATCTGGGTTATCTTTTTGGTTGCTTAACTTTCATCAAGGATGTGTCTGATGGACAGAGATTTCAATACTTAAAGTCACACTATAACTGTCCAAAGAGAAAGTGGAATGTTTTCACTTTCCCATTATTTCTCAGCTCAAACATATTCAACAGATTCCATTTTTTCCCCAAATATTTAACCACCAAATTGAGGCAGGAAGAGCCCTAAACACTGCTATCTTTACTACAACCACTCACCGAGCACTTTCTATATGCCAAGCGGTTCACCAGGCATGATAAATATGTAATCACAACCCTGTAAGGAGGTATTACTGTCTCTATTTTATGAATGGGGACACTTTGAGAGTTTACAACCACTTACGGAGCACTTTCTATATGCCAAGCAGTTCACCAGGCATGATAAATATGTAATCACAACCCTGTAAGGAGGTATTACTGTCTCTATTTTATGAATGGGGACACTTTGAGAGTTCAGAGAGATTAGTTCTTGAGTGTAAGTTCCCACAGCTATGACTTGATTAGCTTAAAACTGTTGATTCCAAATGATCAATGCTATTAACATGACTTTAGAAAAGCAAAGGACTTCAGCTGTGAAAGGAGATCTTGCTCGGGACTTCCCCAGTGGTAAAGAATCCGCCTTCCAATGCAGGGGCTGAGGGTTCGATCCCTGTTCAGGGAACTAAGATCCCACACACCGCGGAGCAACTAAGCCCGAGTGCCCCAATTACTGAGCTCGCGCGCCTCAACTAGAGCCCGTGTGCTACAAGCTACAGAGCCCACGAGCCCTGGAGCCTGCACACCACAACTAGAGAGAAGCCCACGCACCGCAATGAAGACCTGACACAGCCAAAAATAAAAATAAATAAACAAATAAAGAAAGATCTTCCTCTATAACCAACTGCTAGATCTATCAGCAGCAACCACTCCCCTCAGAGGCTCAGAGGCTGAAGGCTTAAAAAGAGCATTAAAAATGGGTTTCAATCTATTCATGTATTTTTAATGAATTTGCAAGTCTCTTACCAAGAGTTCAGAGGTTCAAAATTGATACTGAGGCTAATAAAAAAAATAGAAAGAAGGAAAACCTACAGTATGCTATCGTGATAAATACTAAGGACGTGAGAATGAATTAGTTATAGCCTTGGCCTCAGTGTTGGGCATCACACAACGGATGTGAATTAATGGTATCCACAGGGAGCCATGGGATCATGGAGAATTTAACTAAATTGATGTCTTGCCCTCTAAGATTGCTATATTTCACTTATACTTTTCCTGAATTGGAATAATTCAATGTTTTTATTTAAATGGTTACATTAAATCTTACTGCAGAGTAAAGATTAATATGAATAGTGTGAAAATGACTTTATTGCCCAATGTGTTGAATTATATAAAAACAAAAAAACTATAACATAATTCATTACAAGAACTTAACAGCAACACTGTGCACCATGTGGGTCACTCACTTAGAATCACAGAATTCTGGAGCTTGCAGACACCCAAAGACTGTCCATCTCTCTGATACCAGAGGATCCTCAAGGAAAGGGATTGGATCTCATGATTCTGTTGACCCACCTCCCTCATAACCTGGTTCCTTACTTACACCAAACATATAATAATAGGAGTGAGTACAGAAAATAGTTTTTTCTGAATTGCATTTTCAATTTCTAAATTTTACAGAGACAAGGAGAAAGGCTGAATCTTAAATTAGTTAAACTATTTATTAGCTGTCTGTGTGGGAAGAATATTGCAGGAAGATATAATTATAAAACCTAAATGTAGCCGGGATCCAGCCTAGAGTCATCAGCCTATTTACAAAACATGCCAAATATCAGATGGCATGCAAAGGGTAAATGTGTTAATAGCAGATAGGCAAAACATTGGCTGCAATTTCTAGGAAAGACTAAAGAATTTGGACTCAGCTTTTGGCAGAGCTGCTCTGCAACATACTTCATCTCTTGAAATCTAAGTGCTTAGAAACAGAAAGGACTTGAAATAAATGAACGTTTATTTTAAGCACCTTAAGCATTGTTCTAAAATCTTTCATTTTCTACACAGAAAAATATAAATATGAAAAGCATGGTACTAACCACCAGAATGTTTTTTTCTGTAAATTTAAAATCCCAAAGTAATCCACCCCTTTCTCCAATTGCCTAACATAATACAATACTATAAAATTTGAAGAAGAAAAAAAGCCTAGAATTTTGAATCAGAAGAGTTGTATTTAAATAAGGTCTAGCTACTAAAACAGTTTTGCAAGTCTTCTCATCTATAAAATTGAGGATTGTATTGCCCTTACCTATTTTGCTATAAAAATGCGGTGATTATTAAGATATTCTGATGGCTTATCAATAGCTGCTGTTTGCTTTTGCTTGCTATGGAAATTATTTTAAACACTTTGGGATCTTTTCCACCCTACCACGACAATGATACATTTTCAATTTTAGTTTTTTCTCACTTTTACTTCTCTCATCATCCAGGAGACGAGGTCTGTGATTGTTGCAAAGGGAAATAAAAGATGAATAAGATACTACTTCCAAGGAACTTACAATAGAAGGGATATGGGTACCAAAAAAATGTCCATGATAAAGCATAATCTGAAAGGATAGATTATTATAATAATGGCTTCCAATGAGCAATGCCTCCCTGTGTCCATGCACCTTTGCAATAGGACATTGTTGTTCCTCACATCAGAAGGGGGAGTTAATTTCTCCATCCCCCTGAATTTGGGCTGGTTTTGTAACTTCTCTTGACCAAGGGAAGGTGGCAGAAGTCACATCGTGTAAGGTCCAGAGTGTAGGCATTATGAGACCTCATGATTCCTACCTTTACTCTCTTGGGACCCAACTGCCACGCCAAGATTTGGCTAGACTACGAAATGGCACTACGAAGTGGTGAGAGAGATCCCAGCCTTCCATCTGTCTATACCAAAACCATCTTAAACCCTCCAGCTTCTGCCAACTCACCAGCTGGACTACAGTCACATGACCGAACCTAGGCAAAACTAGCAGAGTAATTGCATAGCTAACCCACAGAAATGTGACAGTAAATAATTGGTTTCATCCACTAAATTTTGGAATGATAAACAACTGAGACATCTGTTAAGTACTATAATGGAAGTAAAAAGTGATTTGGGAATAAAGAGTTAGAAAGTATTTCCTGCTCAGTGGATAGGGGGTGATGGTGGTAAAGAAAACTTTACAGTAGTAATGGCTTTTAATGCTTTTCCTGTTATTCTTTTTTTTTGGCGGGGGGGCTGTATTTTATACAGCTTCATTGCAAATATTTAAAGTGTAAAATGTGATGAGTCTTGGCATATGTATACACCTGTGAAACATCATCACAATCAAGACAATGTATGTGTTTCATCACCCCAAAAAGTTTTCTTGTGACCCCCTTTATAATCCTGCTTGCTGCTCTCTCCATCCTCAAGACAACCAGATGTTTGCCATGACTATAGTTTGCATTTTCCAGGATCTTATGTAACTGGAATCATACAATGTGTACTCTTTTTGTCTTCTGTCAGCTTGATTATTTTGAGACCCACCCAAAGTTGTTGCATGTATCAATAGTTCCTTTTCATTGCTAACGTGTATTACATTGTATGGATAGACCACAATTGGTTTATCCAGTTTTCTGTTGATGGACATTTGGGTTGCTTCTATTTTGGAGCTATTACAAATAAAGTTGCTATGTACTTTAGTGCACATGTGTGGTCATATACATTTATTTCTCTTGCATAAATACCTCAGGATGGAATGGCTAGGTAGTATAATAGGTATATGTTTAACTTTTTAAGAAACTGTTGACTTCTACTGTGGTTGTACCATTTGAAAACCCTACCAGTAGTATTATGTTCCAGTTGTTCCACATCCTCATCAACCCTTGGTATGGTGAGTTTTTTCAATTTTAGCCATTCTCATGAGGGTGGTGTTAATTTGTATTTTCATGACTAGTGACGCTGAGCATCTTTTCATGTGCTAATATGCCACCTATATATTTTCTTTGGTAAAGTGATTGTTCAAATCTTTGGCATATCAACTATACTCCAATAAAAGTTTTTAAAAATCTTTGGCGTATTTTTATTTTTTACATTATTATTATTAGATATGAGATATAAGAGATTTTATGTATCCTAGATAGAAGTCCTTTCTTGGATATGTTTTTTGAATATTTTCCCCCATTTTGTAGTTTGCCTTTTCACTTGATAACAATATCTTTGGAAAAGGAAAAGTTTTTTTTTTTGATGAAGTCCATTTTATTGATTTTTTTTTTTAGTTCTTGCTTTTTGTATCCCAGTTAAGAAACTGACAAACCAATGTTGCTAAGATTTTCTCCTATGTTTTCTTCAAGATGTTTTATACTTTTACCTCTTACATTTAGGTCTATAATTCATTTTGAATTTCTTTGTATATTAGTTTAAGGTAAGGGTTGATGTTCATTTGGATTCTTTGTTGTTTTGCTTTGGGGTTTTGTGTGTGTGTGTGTGTGTGTGTGTGTGTGTATGGATATTGATTTGTTCCAGCATCATTCATTGTAAAAAACTACCATTTCCCCCACTGAATTGGCTTGGCACTTTTGTTGAAATCAATTGATTATATATACATGGGTCTATTTCTGGACAAATTCCATTGATCCATGTCTATCTTTCTTTTTCATGTGTCTATCTTTATATTGTCTTGATTACTATAGCTTCATAGCAATATTAAAATCATTGCCTACAGGGAGAAAATATCTGCAAATGATATGACTGATAAGAGATTAGTATCCAAAATATATAAACACCTCATACAATTTAATATAAAAAAACCCAATTAAAAAATGGGCACAAGACCTGAATAGATATTTTTCCAAAGAAGACATACAGATGGCCATACAGGCACATGGAAAGATGCTCAACATTGCTAATCATCAGAGAAATGCAAATCAAAACCACAATGAGATACCATCTCACACTTGTCAGATGGCTATCATCAAAAAGACCACAAATAACAAACGCTGGAGAGGGTGTGAAGAAAAGGGAACCCTCTTGCACTGTTGGTGGGAATGCAAACTGGTGCAGCCACTATGGAGAACAGTATGGAGGTTCCTTAAAAAACTAAAAATAGAACTACCATATGACCCGCAATTCCACCCCTGGGTATATATCCAAAGAAAATGAAAACACTAATTCAACAACTTTTTGCAACAACATGGATGGACCTGAAGAATATTATGCTTAGTGAAATAAGTCAGACAGACAAATACTGTATGTTATCACTTCTATGGGGAATCTAAAAATAAAACAAACTAGTGAGTATAACAAAAAAGAAACAGACTCACAGATATAGAGAACAAACTAGTGATTACCAGTTGGGAGAGGGGATTAAGAAGTATAAACTACTATGTAGAAAATAAATAAGCTACAAGAATATATTGTATGGTACAGGGAATATAGCCAATATTTTATAACTATAAATAGAGTATAATCTTTAAAAACTATGAATCACTATCTTGTATACCTAAAACATACAATATTGTAAATCAACTATACCTCAATAAAATAAATAAAAGACAGGAAAATACCCAATACAATTGATTGTTGTATGTTGACCTTATATCCTGCCACCTTAAGAAATTCATTTATTACTACTAGTAGCTTTTTGGTAGATTAATTAGGATTTCCTAATTGCAGATGATTGTCATCTACAAATTAAGATGGTTTTATTTCTTTCTTTCTAATTTGAATGCCATTCATTCATTTAGCTTTGCTGCATGGGCTAGAACATCCAGTACAATTTGAATAGAAGTGGTAAGAATATATCCTTGCCTTGTTCCTGATCTTAGAGGAAAAGCCTTTCAGTCTTTCACTTTAAGTATGATGCTAGCTGTGAGTTTTTCATAGATGCTCTTTATTAGGTTGAGGAAGTTCCCTTCTATTTGTAGTTTGCTGAGAATTTTTATCAAGTATGGATGTTTGGCTGTTCCATTGGATTTTTTCTATTTTTTCTTTCTTTTTTGCATCTTTTGAGATGGTCATGTAGAGGAATTAAGTCCTTAAATACCAGTGATTGTTATCCTTACACCCACTCCCAGCCACCCTTAGAGTTCTGTCCTTGGACCTCCTCTCTTATGTTCTACAAAATGAAAAGACCTGTACATTATAATGGCTTTAACTAACATCTGCATGTAAATAACTTCCAAGCATATATATTTCATCACAAATTCTCAACTGAAATTGAGACCAATATTTTCAACTTCTAAATGTACTTTATCTACCAGGTAATCCTCCACATACATCTATGAAGATAAATACGTGTAAGATAAAAATTCCATGTCTATTCTCTTCAGTTAACTGACATTGAATTAAATAAGATCCTTAATTTGAATTTATACCTTTGTATACCAAGGAATATCTTTTAAATGTAGGGAATTTGCTGGCAGTCCAGTGGTTAGGACTCTGCGTTTTCCCTGCCGAAGGCGTGGGTTCAATCCCTGGTCGGGGATCTAAGATCCCACAAGCCGCTGGTGCAGCCAAAAAATAATTAATTAAAAAAAAAGTCTTCATTAAAAAAATCTTTTAAATGTAAAATCAGAAAGTCTGAAAAAAATTTTTTAAATACTAAAGCCAAAACATTATAATGCAGGGTTTCTTAATCTTGGTACTACTGACATTTTGTGCTAGATGATTTCTTATTATGGGGGCTGCCCTGTGCATTGTAGATATTTATCAGCATCCTTGGCATCAAACCCCTAAATGCCAGTAGCACCCGCTATCCACCCCTCAGTTATGATAGCCAGAAATGTCTCCAGATGTTACCAAATATCCCCTGGGGAGGCGGCAAAATCATTCCCAGTTTGAGAACTACTGATGTAGTTACTTGCAACAGATCAATGCTCACATAGAGATCAACTAGAAGAACCATTTTTAAAATCTGCTTGAAGGCATTGGGGAGCCTCTAAGAAACTAGGATATGATTGATGGGTTTCCACTGCCTTCAAATAAATAAGCTAGGTGATGTGGTAGTGGATTTAATAATTTATAGCAACTAGGGATAGCCGTGTTGCTCATTCTTTCCCTTTCTGAAAAGAAATTGTTATTGCATACTGGATGTATAAGGGCAGATACTTTTTTCACTTATAGGTTATCCGATACCAGAGTCAGTTTAAGACATTATAGAGAAAATGGCACATTCCCAGAGTTGAGTGCAGTCATTGCATGTAAACTTGAGCCCAATCCCTTGTGGTTGGGTGTCTTCCAAGATGCCCTCCCTTCTTCCAATTTTTGGCTATACACTTGGCCATACAGAATGGAGAGATTTACAAGTATCTCTTTCAGCTTAGTGTGTTCATGTAATAGAGGTTTGATAGATAAGTAGATGAGTCATGTGGTAACTTAAAAGTTGGTTAAGCCCTTCACCTTTCATTTTAGTTCCTTCCTCCTGGGTAGAGTATGGATATGGTAGCTGGGGCTGAAGCAGCCACTTTAGACCATGAAGTGGCTTTGTGCATAAAAGCTACACACGATGAAGCAGGAGGATGTGAATCTGGGTCTCTGACTAATTTGTGGAGCATAACCTTTATACTCACCCTGGGAAACATGCCACAATAACTTCATATAAGAGAAATAAATTTCCATCTCATTTCGGCTACTGTTATTTTGGGGGTCTGTTACTTACAGCTAAACCTAATCTAAACTAACTAGAAAAGTTCAGGGCAGTGGTTCTCAAAGTATAGATGTGTGGTCTGAAGGATCCTGATTTTTTTAGGGAGTTCATGGGTAGAAAACAGACCACAAACCAATCAACTTGAAGCAAAATGTGTGAAGTTCAGAAGTGATACAGAATGTGACATAGGAAGTGATACAGTTTTTATACAGTACTGATACAGAATGGGTTGGGAGTCAAGCCAGAATTCAAATACCTAGAGGGAAGAGCATAGTGATGTGGGTGGTGATTCACTCTTTAAACAAATCTCTATTGTACATGTACCGTGTGTCAGGCACTGTACGGAGCATTAAGTATAGAGATGTAAGCAAGACAGATGAGACCCCATCCTTTGGGGCACTGACATTTTAAGCACAACTAGTCAGATCTTTTTCCTCTTATGAAATGTGGGCTTTTTACCTGAGTCGGTATGGAAGAAAGAACAGTTAAAGCTGTTAACAATTAAAGAATGGACTAAATTAAGATTTGTTCTTGTTCTCCCAAGTAGGGGTGGGAAAGAAAATGTTTGATTTATATGCTTTTAAAGTAACAGTGTGGGACATAAAATACATTCTAAAAACTGCACTTTCCATCAGTCTGAGGTTGAGGAAAAGAAGAGAAAATAGGGAAGAGAAAAAATACATTTGAGACATAAAGGAGACAGATACAGACACACTGCAGAATCGATACTGCAGAGCAAGAATGGTGGGGGTGGGGAGGTTGATATGCAAAAGGAAAAATCTTAATTTTAATTAAGGTGCCTAACAGCTTTCTTTGACTCAACTACCTCTGTTAAACTCCATTTATATCTTGCATCTGCATAAATATTTTATAAGTGGTAAAGCACTATATAAATGTATAGCCTTCATATTATTAGCAGATACCAAATCTTTACTGAATTTCAGTTCTCACAGAAAATTCCTTTATCGTACAGGTTTTGAGGGTTCCCCCCATCTCCCCCTGAAAGTAGTTCCTTTGAGTTTAACTCTTCAGTCACCATTCTCACATTTTACTCATTTAAACAAAGGTTTGACTTGTAATTGTGGAGAAATTATATAATCTACCATATGCCTACTCCATCTTTTTAATCTTTAAAAGTCAATTAAAAAATTGCTGAAATTTCTTTCATTCATAAACTTATCAATAGCATTAACCTATGTATGACATTATAAAATTTCATATAAATACCAATACAAAACACCATGTGCTTCATACAGCAGTCAGTATAAGATCAATAGATCCTGAAAGTTCTGAAGCTTCAAAATTAAAATGTTACAAGTTCCTGCTTTAATTACTACTTCATTTCTAAATGTTAGAGGAGAAAAACTAATTTCAGTGTTACAACCCATATGTCAATAACATTCATTACTTTGGTTAAAACAAGTGATCTGTTAGTAAGGTTTCATTATGAGCACACAACAAACCCTAAATTATTTGCTGATAGGTTGGTTATCCACTGACTTTATGAATTCTAGGATAGCTTCCCCATGCTTCTGAGTCATTTCCATTTACTACTGTAAGTAAATATGCAGGGGTATTAATCTTAATATTTAAATATTAATATTTAGGCTTAATTCAGAAAACATGAATAATCAAAACAAACAAGAAACCTTCTTACATGCAATCCCACTCCTGGGCATATATCCGGAGAGAACCATAATTCGAAAAGATACAGGCATCCCAATGTTCATTGCAGCACTATTTACAATAGGACATGGAAACAACCAATTGTCTATCAACAGACGAATGAATAAAGAAGATGTGGTATATTTCTACAATGGAATACTACTCAGCCATAAAAAGAATGAAATAATGCCATTTGCAGCAATATGGATGCACCTAGAGATTATCATACTAAGTGAAGTAAGCCAGACAAATGTCATATGATATGGCTTATATGTGGAATCTAAAAAAAAAGATACAGATGAACTTATATACAAAACAAACAGACTCATAGACATAGAAAACAAACTTATGGTTACCAAAGTGGAAAGGAGGCAGGGAGGGATAAATTAGGAGTTTGGGATTAACATAAACACACTACTATATATAAAATAGATAACCAACAAGGACCTACTGTATAGCACAGAGAACTATACTCAATATTTTATAATAAGCTATAAGGGAAAAGAATCTGAAAAAAATATATATATATATAAAACTGAATCACTGTGTTGTACACCTGAAACTAACACAACATTGTAAATCAACTATACTTCAGTAAAAAAAAAAAAAAACTTACAATGCATTCCAAACTGAAATATATTTCACATGGTGGGGATTTTCTTAACACCAACTTCCTAGAATGTAGCGTGATACCTTCTCTTCCCAGACATCTGTGTTGTGTATGTTCTCACTTCTTTCAGGCCTTCCCTGACCACCCTGTATAAAAATAAGCCCCCAGGTATGACCACTGGTACTTTCTACCCGCCTTGTTTCATTTATCTCTGCAGAACTTATCACCACTATTTAAGTGTACATTTGCTTTCCTATATTCTCCTGCCCAACTCATGCCCCCCACAGAATAACCTTCATGAGAATACGGATGTTCTGGCTGTTCATTCAGAGCCTTGAACGGTTCCTAGTACATAATATGCAACCAAAAACACAGGATTTGTTAAATGGACTTGGAGATTTTGAGTACAATTCCCTTAAGCTGTAAGTGAGAAAATAACTCCATAAATATAGAGGCAGAAAGGAACCTGAACAGAGAACAGACATTACAGAGTCCATGCAACTGATGTCCCAACTGCATAGTAAGTAGTTCAGAACACAGACTCCACACTTGGACAAAACCAGACTCTAGTCCACTTATGAATAGTGACACCCTGGGCAAACTAGCCTTTCCATGTCTCAATTCACCCGATACGAAATAGGGATGATAACAGCACCAACTTAACACTGTTATTACAGTGATTAAATGTGATTATGTATGTAAAATACTACAGTACATAGCAACAAATAAGTACTTAATAAAAGGGAGCTAACATTATATTTACCATCATCATCACCATTGACAACATCATCATCTCACTCAGGCTCCACAGATTGTTTTCTGATATTTCCCAAATAATTTATGGTAAGACTGACTATCTAGCTTCTAAGAAGCAGCAAATTAAAGCAGCAGCAAATTAAAGAGAGAGAGAGCAATTGCCAGAAGTAACAGCAGCAAAAAAATGGGAGGAAAATGAAAAACTATAAAAACCAGATTCCCAAGGTACTGCATTACAGCACAATAACAATGTCCATAAAGATGCCACTAAGAAAAAGATTACATTATATTACATTTAATACACTCGTAAGATGGCAAGAAAATATAATTCTAAAATTAGGAAGATTTACTTCAAAATGGTTTACCTGAACTTTTGGTGTAAAAGATAAACTTTCATTACCTTCAAAATTCATCTTCTGGAAAAACAGAGTAAAGTAAATGAGGCGTTATTATATAGAAAGCTTGGATATCTCTGCTATAAATAAATACCCATCAGTGTAATTTTCGCCAATCTCTCTCTCTAAAGCTTTTTTGACATCCTATTAAAGATCAAATTATCTCAATATGGGAATCATCCTTCTCTCATAATGTGTAATGTTGTATCTCGAGTGTGGACTTCACGGAAATGGTAAATAGTTC
Source organism: Mesoplodon mirus (assembly GCF_964341445.2). Lineage (NCBI taxonomy): Eukaryota > Metazoa > Chordata > Mammalia > Artiodactyla > Ziphiidae > Mesoplodon > Mesoplodon mirus. The sequence goes on along the minus strand of NC_138992.1, from coordinate 14,998,300 downwards.
CATTTTACTGTCTCAGTGTCATTGCTACAACCCTGTAACAAATCTGCATTTATTAATCCTATCTTTTAAGCTACAGAATAACCAGGGTTTTCTGAGATTAAGAAGAAAATCAAATTTCAAAATCAAAACCACATTCCAAAATTTCTTAAAAGGTATTTTTCTTTGTTCAATTCCTTTGTAAAAACATTGGTCACCATTTAACATACAGTGCCAACAAAATGCACCTAATTTACATGCATAAACAAGTCAATAAATCATAATACACAGACAACATGAATTTCAAACGAAGAGTACTAACACAGCTCATGTTGCATTTAACCATAGTTATAGTTGCTCCCAAAAAAGAAATAGCTAATATGAGAAATAAGAATTCCAGTTTCAATCTGAAATAAAATTCCTTGTGACAAGTAATATGAAACAATGATTATATGAAGTCATTATCTTAAAGGGAACCATTTTTCAGAAGTCACTTTGTGCAAAGCACCATACTAGTATATAGAATAAGATCTTGAAAAAAATGTTTACCTTAGGTTAAGGACAAAAGGGCTCCATTTTTTTTTTAACTAATTACCTGAATGATGCAAATTTTTATTGTGTCCATAAATTAAAATACTGTTCAATATGAAGGTTATATATTCCATATTTTGACATTTTAAATAATTCTACAGACGCTCAGCTAAAAAGATTCTGTAGGACTGGGTTATTTTCATGAGCAAAAAAAATGAAAGCACTTATCAAAAGCCCTTTCTAAACTCACAGACAAAGTTTCTGGATATGGGATTTAATTAATAAAAAGAAAATTTAAGCACCACAATAAAATATGTTTTTAGAGAACAGAAAGGACTGGCAATACAGTTAGGGACAAAAGCACTTAAACATTTACCCCCCCCAAATTATTTTTTTTTTAAATAATCACTCTAATCCTATCATCTGAAATAATAAAAAAAATTTTGGTGTGTCTGTGGTATTATGTGGAAGATACAAACCACAGTTCTATTTAAAATGTTAAGTTTTATAATTCTAATTTGATCAAATGAGACTGTCATAGTATTTGTACATAATAAGAATGTTATATATTTATTTTTATATTCTATGATTTATTTTTCCCTCAAAAATCTATGATTAAAGGATACCACTAAAATCATTTTGAAGTACACAGAAGAGAATGTATGACAAATTGCCTTGTGAGAAAAAACAGCTCCTCTGAAAATAAAACCTCAAAGTAAATATGTGCAAATAAAACTTTAAAAATAAGGTAGCTGTATATAGAGCCATCTTTAAGTTTCCCTTCTTTTGCATCTATTTAGCAAAATAAATAATTTCAGTGGCCCAAATAGTAACTTTAATTTCTGTTTTTCTCCTCCATGATGTGTTCAACAACTCTTACAATTAAGAGTAATTTTTTAGCCTGTGTAACAGACCACATGCTAAGAAACTTTAAGGGTTCATAAAATTAAAATATATGATTCACAAGTATAGGTATGAATCCTATCTATGCCTAAATCAGATACACAAGACTGGACATAAGTAACTTCAATCTAAAATATGATTTAAACACCACAAAAAAAGAAAAGGGACCAAAAAAGGGAGAAAGAATTTCTCCTCATATGTCTTTTGACCACTAGGCTATATATAGCAAAAAGCAAAATATAAAATATTTATTTTTCACCTCAAAAGAAGTTATCCAGAAATAAAATCTGCTAAAGAAGATATAACAATGTCAAAATTATGAGTACTCAAACTCATTCAGTTCAGATGAGAAGACATTTGTGGGGAGAAAAGCCTTCCCAAACAGTATTATTTGTATTTTATTAACCTTACAAATATCACCTCAACTTCCCCACTCATACCATAAACCTTCTTGACAGCTTCCATTTTATACTTCTGTGAAAAAAATTTTTTTTAGCCTCTTAATTTTCCAAGTGTCATGTCAAACCCTTTAGTTCACACCTTAATTCCACAATCCCCATTAAAAATACTCTAAAATGGGCTTCCCTAGTGGCGCAGTAGTTGGGAGTCCGCCTGCCGATGCAGGGGACGCGGGTTCGTGCCCCGGTCCGGGAAGATTCCCTATGCCGCGGAGCGGCTGGGTCCGTAAGCCATGGCCGCTGAGGCTGCGCGTCCGGAGCCTGTGCTCCGCAACGGGAGAGGCCACAACAGTGAGGGGCCTGCGTACCGCAAAAAAAACTCTAAAATAATGACTTTCCCTTAGGAGTCAGAAATCACTTTGTAATTATTCAAAACTGAGAAATTAATTGGTAAAAAAACCAACTCAAAATAATACACTTGTTAACATATGGTTTTATGTAGTAGGAAGACCACCTAATTGTTCATCCTGATTAATGTCCGGCTCTTGAGACAGTAAGGTCTGAAAATTAAAATGCGTGATAGGTACTTAAAATACTTAAAGTCTCTGTCCATTTTGAATAGATGTGAGAGTTTCTTTTAAATGACTGAAATTATATGAAAATTATATGAAATTATATGTTTGCTGTGAAACAGTACAAAACTGATGTTGCCAAAAAGAGGGAAAAAAATCTTTAACTGATGTTAAACATCTTAAGTAATTTGGAAAAAATCTTAAGGTTGAATTGTAACTGTAAGGGAACAACAACAGAAAATGCTTTCATGCATGTACACATGACAAGTAACAAATAGGCAAACCCCAAGTCAGCACAGCACATCAATGACTGATACTTAAATGTTATTTTGGTATATAAAGAAAGAAAAAGAAAAGGTAAAATGTTGACTGCCATTGATGAAAAAGCATTTCAACAATTTACACAAAAGTTTTTTAAAAAAGATGTCCTAAGAAAACCAAGCCACAATAAGTTAGTGTTTTCCATAATACATGCTGAATTAGTGATCCCATATCTATGCACTGTTACTGTCTTAATTCCTAAATGTTGTGACAGCATATTTAATAATTGAGGTACATTAGTTTACATCTTTTTATAGGTATCCTAAGTGAGTTAATTTTTCTTTTCCAGTTTTTCATCATCTTCACCTCCTCCAAGGAAAATCAAAGGAAACATTCCTAGAATGCAGCCGATAGTCACCCCAACAGCTTTGCCCTATGGAAACAAAAGAAAAGATTTTTTGACAGTTAATTTACCCCTGTAAGAGGAATCCTTGCTTAAGTATCTGATAAAAATTAAAAATTACTATGTACTATAAAATTCAACTGTGACTGTATTTCTTTTGATCATAGTAACTTAAATATAAAAATAATGTACAAAAGGTTCTAGAACAAATAATATGTAAAGTTCAAAGCAACAAGGAAAAAAAAATTTTTTTTTTCAAATTGCCATAAAAATAACATTAGAGGGCCTCCCTGGTGGCGCAGTGGTTGAGAGTCCGCCTGCCGATGCAGGGGATACGGGTTCGTGCCCCGGTCTGGGAGGATCCCATATGCCGCGGAGCGGCTGGGCCCGTGAGCCATGGCCGCTGGGCCTGCGCATCCGGAGCCTGTGCTCCGCAACGGGAGAGGCCACAACAGTGAGAGGCCCGCATACCGAAAAAAAAAAAAAAAAAAAAATAACATTAGAGGGGCTTCCCTGGTGGCGCAGTGGTTAAGAATCCACCTGCCAATGCAGGGGACACGGGTTCAAGCCCTGGTCCGAGAAGATCCCACATGCCGCGGAGCAACTAAGCCCGTGCGCCAACTACTGAGCCCGCATGCCACAACTAATGAAGCCTGCGCACCTAGAGCCCGTGCTCCGCAACAAGAGAAGCCACTGCAATGAGAAGGCCGCGCACTGCAACAAAGAGTAGTCCCGGCTCACCGCAACTAGAGAAAGCCCACGCACAGCAATGAAGACCCAATGCAGCCAAAAATAAATAAATAAATTTATTTTAAAAAATAAATTAACATTAGAGAAGTATTCAAGTAGAAAAACACTTTTTAAAAATGTCAGAGATAGGAAGAAAGAAAATATCTCACCAAGTACTCTCAACATATTTGGATCTGCTACCCCTTGTATATATTCCTTTTCAATATTTATCCCCAAGTACACCTAATTATATGTAGGTCTAATCATTACGTAAACATAGCTTTGTTTTCTGCCTTATTCCTTCCCCCCACAGTCACACATGTTATAATAAACTCCTTTCCAAACTGTTTCATAAACTTAATAAAAAAAACTGCTAAATTCCACTGAATTGATGGGCCTGTAATCTACGTAAAGCTCTTTTTTTTTTTTTTTTTCTCCCGGCCACACCGCGTGGCTTGTGGGATCCTTGTTCCCTGAGCAGAGATTGAACCTGGGCCCCATGCAATGGAAGCACCGAGTCCTAACCACTGGACCACCAGGGAATTCAAGCTCTCGTTACCATTAAAAATCATTGCTACTTTTTCACCATTGCAAATGACAGAACAATAAACATTTCTGTGTATAGTTCTTCCTCAATGATTTATTTAAAAATCAAATAATATGAATATTTGTGCATAACCATAGGATACTGCCATGCTATCTATTCTAGACAAAACTGTAAATATGTGTATACCCACTGCAATATATTTATATGTATACGTACACACAATTTTTCTGTGATCTCACCTACATTAAAAATTTATTTTTAAGTTTTTATAAATGATTTTTAAATGATGCATTCTTATGATGACTATTAAGGTTATACACTTTTGAATTAAGTTTTATGTCTTCATACAGACATTTACTGAGAATCTACAAAATACCAAATTCTATGCTAGGTAACAGGGAGACAGACAGGGTCCAAGCAGATGCAGTCTGTCTCTCTCCGCTAGGAACTTCCAGTTAGTTATCATGCTTTTCTACTTGCTAGTCAATATACTTGGAATTCTCTCATTCACCTAGCAAATGTCTCATCAATAATTTCAAAATAAGCTTAGATCTAATACTCACCAAGAAATCTCCACACCAAAAGAAATTTCTCTCCACAAAGAGTTAATTCTTTTCCTGGTGCTTCTGCTATATCTGGTGCATAATTCTATTACTGAATATGTCACACTAAATTATAATTTATTTAATATGTCTGGTTCCTTACCTACACAATCCTTAAAAAGAACTATAGTCTATTACTCATTTTATGTCCTTCAGTCTCAGCACATAACTGATACTCCTCAACAGTAACTGAATCATATAAAGAATTTTTCAAAAATCAAGTATACCTACAAAAAGTAGTCAATAAAAAATTACTGCTTTTCTGAACCTGCCAAGGCTTGGACAGTTTTTGTTAAAAATTCCACTCAAATCAATTTTAGTCTCAAATTTCTCAAGGGACTGAATACAGTGTCTTGCTCTGGCTACCCAAATTCACTATCATAAGCCATATAAAGTACTCACCAAATGTGTACTAACACGTGTTTGCCACATGTCAACTTGCTTTGGTGTGAGATCAGGAATTGATAGACCTAACCTGGAAGCCAAAGCTTCAACGTAGCCTGCAAGTCTTTAAAAATACAAGAGGACAGAATATAAGTTTTTAAAGAGAAACACAATGTCCTCACATAGGAAAAACTAATTACTACAAAGATAAGATAATTCTATACCTGTAATTGGCACTCTAGAAATGGTAAAACATTCTTTTACAACTTTCATCTTCATTGTGTATAAATATATTTGGCTTAAAATTTTTCAGACTGACATATTCAATACACAGGTAAATTAATTAACTTAGAGTAATTATTCTCTACCATTACCTTAAAAAGAACAATTCAAGGTATATAAAAATTTTTACAACACTTATAATTTATGCATTTATTCCAAATTCAAAGCAAAGCACTTTAACATATAAGTTAATAACTATCATCAGAAAACAAAAATTTCCAAAATTTATCAGATTGATATACTAAGAAAAACAGCCTACAATTTTCAGGGCAATTTCAAGTATTTATGAATTCTAAGTTGCCATTGCTTATTGGATACAATCTTACTTTAAGAACTGTAAGAAAGAAAAAAAATTGCCAATTAAACTATGCATACCATCAATTATAAGATGGATCTCAATGTCAGATATGTTAAGTTCTAAAAACCTGTACAACTAAGATTGATAAAATGTGGTATTTGTTACCTAATGCTATTTTTAAAAGGCAGAGAAGTAGTTCTTAAATATAAGACTCCCAACAAATCTTTATCTCTAATAAAAAAATAATTGTTTAATAATACAATCTAAAACCAAATGGCCGTAGAGATCTATTAGATCATTTGATTCTATTAAACATAGAAAGCTATCACAGTAGCTATATAATATTATCATTATTAACCTTAATGTTGGAAACTGGGAAATGGAATGTTTAAGGGGTAATATCATTATAGGTTTATGTCAGGAATTCCAGGAATATAAAATTTTTGCTTCGGCCCAGAACAAAGAAACTGTGTTTTTAACATTAGCTTTGGCCCCAAACTCCAGTGCAGAAGTCTAACATATAGAGTTAGGTCATATATAAAGCTGCTTTTCTCCAGATTATAGGGCTAAGTAGACCTCTGCTAGACCCAGATCCAAATCTCAAAACTTACCATTCTAATGAACCAAAAAAGGAAGAAACAGAACCAAAGACTGAGCAAGAGAAAATATGTTTATCACAAAAATTAATGCCAACTTAGTCTAATTTATACTTCCCAGGCTTCCCCAAGCTCAGGAAGCAGCCCAGGCCATCTGCCGCTTAGAAGAGAGAATGTAAAAACAGAAAGAGAGAAAGCTGGCCTTTTCCAAGTAGGCATCCTCAGTTTGTTTCATCATTTCTACCACATGGAATAAAAAGAGCAAAAACTAGCCAAGTCCCTGTATGTTTTGGCCATTATTCTCTGAAAATTCCTCTCTCTAGAAAACATGCCCAGTCAGTATCCTCACATTTGAGCCATATTTCTTATCTTTGGGTTTAGTGGGAGGAGGGTGGGGGTGAAATAATGATAGGGGTTCTTACTTTTAGTCCTGTCTCACCCTTGGAAATGTTTATAAAATACATATAAACACTTCAGTAAATGAAAATTGAACTTACCTTATGGTAGTTTTAGAAAAAATTTTGCACATATCAGAATTGCTTGAGAAGATTATTAAACACAAATGTCAAGGTCCCATCCCCAGAGACACTAATTCTGCATGACTGGGATGTGAGCAAGACATCTATATTTGATGCACACCAAAGATTTAAAGATTTAGTGCTATTGATTTAGAAACATTAAAGTTGAAAATTTAGTTATAAAACACACATGTAAAAATAAATGTCCCTTTTTAAAATCCTTCTCAATTAAAGGAGAATGGAGAAGAGAAAGAGAGCAAGTACACACATGCACAAATGAATACATGAATGAACTTACCCAAGACCAGCTAAATCTGACACAAGGTTTCCCAAAGCAGCAGCTAAAAAAATGAAAAATGGACAAGTGAATTATTACATAGAAGTCAGAAAAATCAATAAAGCACCAGTCTGGAAGAGTTAGCACATTTCTAAACTACAATGACAATATCCAAAGTAGTTCATTCGACAGCTCTGAATCTTGAGATCTCCAAAATAGAACACAATATTTCTGAGATTATAGTATTCTACTTCCATCAAGTAGTAGGATTTTTCTAATGTGGCAGCCAGTTTCCATTTTGGTTTCAGTATTAAAACACCTGTACAATATTTTGTAGTTTAACTTTCAGATAATATTTAAGGGAATTTGAATACTTGAAAGTTAAAGAGTAAACTATATGTACAGCTATGACATTCAAGAAAATCAAGGAGAGGAAATGTCTCTTTCATTAACTCATCTACTTCACGTGTTCCACAGAATAAAACAACACAGAATCATTCCCACATGTCACCATCATGAAGAGTACAGTGGCATTTGGGGGGAAAGAAGGAGATAGAACCAAATTAGATTTTCAATCTTGTATTTCCTTCCTTGACTTTTCTGCCCAACTTGAAAATAAATAATTTGATCGAGAAAAAGAGTAGGAAGGTTTTAGGGTAACACTGAATTAAGAGAAAAAATTTTTTAATATAGTCAATCTAGTAGATTATTGTTACCCATTAACTAACTTAAAGTACCTAAAATTTCTCAGAAAAATATGTGCTACATATACGAAATTAAAAATTAGAGGAATAGGATTACGTAGATAAATTAAGAGACATCTCAGTGAACAAATTCATTCAAATAAAGTATCCTCTTCTAAACCTAACTTACTAAAATGTTTCATAAATATACAATGGAATAATAATATTACTATTATTAAATACCTGCCATAGTTGAAATTCCCAAAATAATTCCAATAGATAACTCAATATGGGTTCCCTGAAAAATGATTACAAAGAAATTAATCTTAAAAATTAAAACTGAAGTGACTATCAAAGAATAGCAAAACATTAATAATTAAAGAGGTAAAATAAGCAATATGTTATCACAGCAAAATTGTATATATAAAATATGCATAAATATACACATATACTACAGCAATTCACTTAATTATTAAATATTGGGTTGACCAAAAAGTTCATTCGGATTTTTCCATAAGAGGTTATGGAAAAACCCAAACGAACTTTCTGGCCAACCCAATATATACATTCATGCAGAAATAACATCAATATTTTATTTATTAAAATTAGGCTTTCATAAAAATAAAAAATAGCAACACATATAGCAATATAATTCACCATTAATAATCTAGAATTTATATTTTCTTACCACAGAAAGTTGTTTTAATGCTTTTGAACACAAAGACAACCAACTCACCTACATTTTAAATTCTGAATGATACAACTATACTATTGATATTTACCCCATAAAAGATTTAAAAGACAGACAAAACCAGTTTCTAGGGACTCAAAAAATCAGACTTCAAAAATTATCCTTAAAACACTTAGTTCTTTAACCGTTAAGTAATGAGACTGTATGATTCATTTATAAGCAACAATAGCATTTAATACAATAGAGCTACAGCAAAAATGAGGTTCCACTGTATTTCCACTGAATTTATGGAGAGTTTAAGATTTTCTATGTCTATCTCATTTCTTAAAGAAAAGAGGGGCTCATATTTTTACTTCTACTTTAAAGAGAAGGAACTGAAGTGAAGAAGATTAAACCATTCTAATGGATTATTACATAGAATAAAGAAGAAATCCTACAATCTATTGTGCTAATTCAGTTCTAATCCTTACACAATTCTGCCATAAGTGGACTTAATTTTCAAAAGCTCTCTTGAATACTGATGCTTGAAAATTTCTAAAGCTTTTAAAAAAATCTCAATAATACTTATGGAGAAAAATAAGAATGCCTTACAAATCTCAACGATATTTGTGGAGAAAAAAAAAGAATGTCCTATCTGGTAATATAGAAATATTGTATTACTCAATTATTTAAAAAATTGAAGAGAGGCTAAGTTTAATTTCCTCAATTTTCTTTCCCCTAGGCCTGTTGATTCCACTCCTTTAAAATATAATTCTTGTAGAGTATGGACCAAACAGCGTGATGTACAAAAGTCTCCCAGGCACTTAAAGTTACAAGGTTGTAAAGATACCCAAAGAAACAGATTTCTGAAGAAGAAAACAGGCATGAAGAAGTATCCTTATATATATGGAACCCCAAAAATCAGGAGCATTACTATAGAAGAGAAGCACTTGACAGCTATAGTGTATAAAAAAATAAATACAGGATCTTTAACAGCAATGAATCATTAGAAATGACCCCCCAAAAATCTGTTTGCCAATACATGTATTTATAAAGCATTTAAGTGCTTAATCATTTGGTTGAATTTAAGAAACGTGAAGATCCTTCAAACAGCAGGAAAAGCCTCACATAAAGTCAAGGTTGTTTTGAAGGCAATGGACTATCCACTCCTTTCCTTTTTCCCATAGTTACATCAAGTTTCATGTTAACAGGTGAGGTAGAAATTATAAATAAACCTAATACTAGTTGTCTTAAAGTTATATGTGGTTCATCACCTTAATATGATTGATCTATGCTAGAATTTTAATCAATTCTATCCTAATTAAATTATAAGAAAAATAATCCCCCCAAAACCCACTAAAATATAAGTTATAAAAAGCAATCCCAATAATATAAAAATGTAATAAAAAACTATGAAATCAAAAGCTTAGTATGAACAGCAGCCAAGAATAAAGGTCAAACCTACTATGAGAAGTTATATAGGAATTTGTTTACATGACTACAACTAGGTAGCAGTTAAGAGATGTTTTTCCTAACAGGAAAAACATCAAATGGCATGATAGAAAAGAATAAAATATCTTCTTGACTTTCTATCTTCAAACATAGCTATCCTACAATGTTTGGAGGCAATCAGTGTTTTGTTTTGTTTTTTTTTTAAAAAAAGGTGAAAAACATTCTTAAGATAATAATGTTCACTTATTTCCCTTTTCATAGATCCTACAGTTATATTATTTATGGATTTTAGTCTTAGCAGTCTATTAAAAAGCCTCTTTGGAAAATTTAACTGTTCTTGAATTATTTTGCAATTATCACAGGATAATATTTTTGCCATACCTATTACTCTTAATCAGGTTTAAGCCAGTAGTTTAATTATTTATTTCAGTACTATATAAATAAAAAACGGGTAATACGTTCCTGAAACTGGATTTCAATGTAAACCAGAAAAACAAATATTACTGAATTAGAGTCAACCATCTCAGGCCTGGAAAAATAGTCCACTCTTCGTTACACTAATAATGAGACACAGGCCTGAGTAATACAAAATAGGAACATTATAATAATTTGACTTTAGAATGTGGTTGTTCTGTTTGTTTTGTCTTGTTGGTATCTGTATTTAAACATAGATATTTGTTACTTTAGATATTTATTTCAAAGAAATAATAAGACCATACTGTGAAGGTCTTATTCAGGATCTAAGAAACTACCCAGTTTCCCTATTCTGATATCTCTTCAAAATCTCCCTGCACCCCTCTTTATGCAAAATATATCATCTCAACACTTCCCTGTAGCAAGGACAGTCTTGCATCATTTGAATATCTAAGGTCTGCCCAACTGAGGTGAAAAAAAACAAATGCTTATTAAGATGGTAGAATGAGAGATACCAGCTGTCAATAAAGAGAATCTAAAATATTGAGTGTAAAACTGAAACAGAGAAGCTTTAATTCAGACAATCTATTCAAGAACACATCAGATCTTAAACTATAGCTTCTAAATTCATCATAGTGGGGTTTTCATTACAATTAGATTTTATTTACATTAACTATTTAAATAATCTAACCAACTCAAGGTTTTAGTAATTTCAGAAAAGGTAGTGTGGTATGGTTGAATAAGTTTCTCATATTCACAGATATATAAGATAGCCAACTTGATTCTTATATACATAATAGGAAAATGTCATAATCAGTCAAAAAAACGAGCATTTTGAAATTGTATTTTAGAGGCTCTTACCAGACTGCTTTGCTAAAGAATTATGTATCCAATGGGTGCTTATCACCTTCAAATTATGTGCATGCTACAGTATCTTCTGTGACTGCTTAAGGAGCAAGATACCTTCCTGATGTGTGAACCCTGTGTTTCCTCAACCAGGTGAATGTCTAGACTTTCTGGATATCTGATCCCACCTTATCAATCTGGACATAAGGTGAGACTACATACCAAAGAAAACCATTCTTTTTTTTTTTTTTTTTTTTTTTTTGCTGTACGCGGGCCTCTCACTGCTGTGGCCTCTCCCGTTGCGGAGCACAGGCTCCGGACACACAGGCTCCGCAGCCATGGCTCGCGGGCCCAGCCGCTCCGCGGCACGTGGGATCCTCCGGGATCGGGGCACGAACCCGTGTCCCCTGCATCGGCAGGCGGACTCTCAACCACTGCGCCACCAGGGAAGCCCAGAAAACCATTCTTGAATGAACCAATTTTAGATATTCTTTAAGCAAATTTTATAATCCATACAATGTAAATTATACTTTTATCCCTATATTGAAACCAAATATTCTATTTATATCCATCTATAGTACATGTGACCTCCAAAACACCGAAACAAAAAACAAAAACAAACAACAACAACAACAAAAACCCTGGCATCTCTCAAATATATTTCCCTCACATTCAATAATCCTAAAATCATTCTATTTCTTTTTTGAGTGGTCTCCTACAAAACACCCAGAATTTATAGAGCTTTTTAAAAGTTTGAGTCAGTGAAGAGAAGTGGAGAGAGCACCGGGCAGTTTCAGAAGACCTGCATTTTCATCATGACTTTATAATCTGGATCCAGTATTGGTATCTAGTGACAAAGAAGTGTCACAGAAGAGTAAGAAAGATAAGTCAGCCATCCCTGAGACTAAACAATACTTGTAAGAAACAACCTTATATTAAAATGACTTCAGCAAAGGAGAACTTTTTAACACTACGATGAAACAAAGACTGAAGGGTTCATTATTCACAGTATTCTGAATTGAAACTTAAATCATCTTTGGGTTAAATGGATAGATTGTATACCCAAACACCCTTTAAAACATTTTTGTATGGGAAAACTGGACAAGGAACTAATTAATAACATACACATGATGAGAACTGCTGATACAATTAAAGAACATTAGAAAATTTTACATACTTTATTCTTTAGTAAGAATGTTGAAACTAGAACAGAATAATACAGACCCAATAAATATGTGTTTATTATTGTCAATGCTTTACCAAAAGTCTTAATGATGCCTTAAAAATTGAGCTACAGTCTAATTAACCTGAAATATAGTTAAAAATAGCCTTGTTCATTATGATATTAATTAAAACTTTATAGCTACAATATGTAAATTATTAGGAAAATTTAGACCACATTAATTTCTTTATTAACTCAAAATAGAAGGGTTGAAAGAACTTACTGCAACAATCATAATTGCATTATCCAAAAAGCCAAACCCTATGAAAGGTATCGCATTGTGGATGAATACTGAAAAACATCAAAAACAGAAAAATATGTTTTAAGATTTCTATAATTTTAAAATGACAAAAACAGACTATATGATTAAACTCTCATAAATAGATTTGATTTAAGTTTTGGAATTTGCTTTCCATTCCCCATAGACAAAAGATTCTGCTTCTCCTCTGTTTATATACTTGGTGGAAGATATACTGGGGAAGAAACAAAATAAAAAACACATAACATGTAAAATTAATTGTGTTAGCCTTTTGTGTTTCCTTATTGGCAACGCACACACGTACAAATTACATACAGTTAATGACACAACAAATTAATACACGAGTACCATGTTTTACCTGTTAAATTACTATTGACATCAATCTTTTTCTCTCTTAGACCTAACGACTGATACCATAAAATTGATCTCCATATTAGAAATAATAAAAAGTGTTCTGAATCAAATATCAGGGAAGCTATCTGGTGGTCACTTATACTCACTAAACAATTTTTTAAACAAATGTTAGGAAAATGTGATGATCTCATCTGTCTTAGACATCTGTGTTCAAAGTCCTCTTTCCCCCCTCAACACATCAGTATCCCTGATAGCTTTCACCAACTAAAACAAACAATATTTGATTTAAATGAAAATGTAACTTGATCTCTTCCTACCAAAGGCACATCTCACCCTATTTATCTAGTACATAATCTGAATGACTTGAGAAAACAGAAGTGTAACTAGGAAGAACTAATACCTATTTAAAAAATATATTTAGTGTCATTTTTTTCCTATTTACATCTTCAGCACATTGCAGAATGCCTAGTGCACAGTAGATGCTCAATAAACATTAGTTAAATAAGTTGAGGACAACTAACTTGGAAAGGAAGAGAATTCCAGATTAAGAGAATTTAAGGAAGACTGTGAAACAGATTAAAAGCTGGGGATAGTTAAGACTTTATTCTATAAATTTGCCAAGGTATAGTCAACATCCATTCAACTGAGGACTTTTTAAAAATAAACATCAAGGCTCTGAGTTTTATACCACATCCAAAAAATAGTCCCTTAAACCGATTGGTTATATATGTGTTCAGTGCCTTTAGATCTTTTTTATTTTAATGCAGTTAAGTCCACAAAAAGTATAATTAAAATATAATCCAGAAGTTATGAGAATGTCCCAGGTAAAAAGCAGCATCTTTTAAATTATAAAGCATATTGTTTTGTTTTGTTTTTAAGCATATTGTTTTAAAAGCTATGAAAGATGATAAAAATCAAGTGGCACATTAATGAAATGGGCTTTTTTAATTAAAGAGTCTAGACTTAGTTCTTTGACTTTTTGCCTAGATCCAGCTGCTTAATGACCAGACATTCAAAATTTTATAATAATCAGCTTCTAAAACACATACAGAATTTCGAAAACATATTACAAATTTGACATGCCAAAAGAATATAATGAAATTTTAAAAATTCACCACATGAAACATTTACAGTGAAAAGAGAGCTACTTAAATGTATATCTGGAGAGAAGACTCTCTAGACATCTCAATCATCTTTGAAATGTAAATATGGTAAAGTAACTATGAAACCTTTGGGATTACTAAACATTTTAGGGTTAATTTGATGGCATCTCTAAAACTGGCTAGTTATATATATCTTAAAATTAGGTGTCAAGGTTATTAAACTAAGTTTAAGATTAGACTAATTACTATCTTAGTAAAAACTTGGTCATAAAACCAAGGCATGTTGCTAACACTGCTATAATAATTACCTGGAACTATAAAATATATTATGCTTTGATGTTTAGACCTAAGTAAATGTGTCCTGCAAATAAAAATTTATTTTCATTCCAAAGGAAAATTGTAAGTTTCAGAAAGTCAAATAAACATGTACTGGACACTCCACAGGGCACTTGAGATACAAAGATACTTGGTTACCAGCCCTCAAGAAGTTTGGGTATGATAACACAGCCATATAAGCAGGTAATTTCAATATGACCCCCAAAATGGTAACAGCATTATACAGTGCTATGGATATTGATTGTATGAATCCAGGCTAGAAAAATAAAAAAAGATTACCTAGGAAAGAAAGGTCTTAAAGAATTCTTAAATTGTTTTGACATCTGGGAAAAGTTACTTATTTCTAATACAAATTATATTCTACCTCTGAGAGTAAAAAGAACTGTTAAAAAGAACTGGCTACTAAATTTTAATTATATAAGTTTGCTCTCCAGCATGTAATGATATCCTACCAATTTCTTCAGTTTCCTTTGGGAAATATTATTCTCTAACTCAGTAGTTGTTAGCAAATCACATCTAATATTTAGCTTTAACTTACAACCTATTCAAATTCACTGCACCGCTAAATAATTCTCTTCTTCCATTGTCTTTATAGTAAGATCCCAAACTATTTTACATTACTTTGGTGTTAGCCCTTGAATATTTATTCCAATCGTAATAAAGAAAGCACACCAGCAGCATTGTAAAGCTCTTCTTCCTGGTGGTTTAAAATGAACTTTACTTTCTTCATTATTACAAACAACAAATCAGAGTATTTTCTCCACCAAAGAAAATAGCCTAGAAATTCTAGTTCTGAAATTACCCAACTTAAATCCAAACTAAACATACCCTTCTTCTTGGGAATTAAGAAAACCTCTACTATAATTCTATCTCTAGATGGTAACAATATTTAAACAATAATAGATATGGTTAACAATCTTAGAAATTCCATAATACTGTAATATGTCTTAAACCAAGTTTACAAACTTTTTGCTTCACCATAATAAATAGGATAATCCACTCTATCTGGAATGATTTCTATACTATTAATGAGTAACACAGTTATTTCAAGTCCAAAAGACAGATGCACAAATATTTAACAATTATAGAACCATTACCATATCTCAGCTGTCCTGGGGTGGGTGGTAGAGCTTCCAATTTTTCTGAAGGGGAAAGAAAGGGTGTGGTCAAGAATTAGTTACTATAGCATGATTTCTTTTTTATTACAATGAAGAAAATACCAGCAGAATTACAAAGTGAGAGAATAGAGTTTTTCATAAATTATCTTTAGGTTAATGGACCAAAGTTATCCATACAGGAAATATTACTTGGTATAGATTAAATTACAAAGCTAGAAAACAAAACTGAGCTTTAGTTACAGGCCTACCATGGACCCTATAGCCCTGAGTAAATAATTTGCTTTTTGGTTTTTCGTAAGTCCTTGTATCTATATAATGACACTGTTCACACAAATTACAGTGAAAAAAAAAAAACTTCAGAAATATAGCTACCCTTCTTTAAAATGGCAACCCTAAATGACTTAAGAAATATATACCCAAACAAACACTGATAATACTCAAGTAGACCTAGATGTCCTTTAAAAATAGGAAAATAATATTTTAAAGCAATGTATTATACCAGTAATTTCACCAGTGTTATGTTCCTTAATTTATATCCCTAGATAATATACTGAATATTTTGAGTTTTGAAACCTATACTACTGGATAATTAAAATATTCTACACAATAAAATGACCCAAAAGAGTAGAGTATCATTCAACAAATAGCAATATTACTTATATGTCATAATAAACACAGAAAGTTTTCCCAAGTATATATATCAAAGTAAGTAACTTCAAGTGCCATCATTAAATCTAAAAATTAACAATTGTTACAAAGAATCTACCTACCTAATCTCATAACAATAAACAACTCACCATTTATAAGTAAGAGTAAGCTATGGTAAAATGGCAGAGAATTCCACCTTCTTTATCCTCACTCAATCCAACAGAAGTAACTGACAACCTACACAGAAGAACCCAAACCATGGATCGCTCTGCTCTAAAGATTCAGTACAAACAACCGAAGTGTCCAAGGAAATTCATTACAAACTGGATATATATTTTCTAAAATATTTATTTATAATCTATGACAACATAAGAACTGAAGAAATTATTTTTTAAAAAGGAAAAAGCAAATAAATCTCCATTAATAAGCTATATAAAAAGGAGTATGATTCATATTTGTAAATGTTATTTTACTAAAAAGCATATAGTATCATAAAGGCTTAATAATAAGAAATACGCTAAAACCTAGAGTTTAGGCAATTACTGAATTATTCAGAAAGTTCTAAGAATGCAAGTTTGTTTTTCCTTTTTTAGAACAGTTAAGAAATGAAGATATCCTAAAACTTCGTAGAATTTTACATCTGCTTAGAATATACTTTCCATTCTTTGACTAGCACTGTTACTTCAAAATCTACTTTGAAAGCATGCAAATAGTTTTCCAAATTTTTAACAAGAAATATAAGATATCACTGTACTTCCACAGAGTTTTCTGGTGAAGTAAACATGCAAAAGTGGTTACATACCAGAACTATTTCCTAGTTGCATTACTCTCATCATCACTACAGTTCTGACACTGTGAGGAGAAGTCCTTGTCAGTTGACTGGAACATCCTGAAATACCTAAAAATTCAACAAGCAGGACCTTCCCAATATAATGAGAATATACAGAGTCCTTGCTTTTACTTCTTCAAATTCCTTACATATTGAGCAAAATATTTAAAATATTTTACAACTCCTAAGACAAAAGGATAAGGGCTAGGCAAATGTATAACGTGTAGCGGTAAAGAGGAAAAAAAAATCAAATAATGTAACCAATATTCTTAATCTGTCTTTCCAAGTACACATAAGGATTAAAAAATTAAAGGTAATGAAAAATAATTTTTTTTAAAGATAGTGAAAAAGAAAGAAATATAAAGTAAAGGAGACAGAGCAGGAAAGAAAACCACTAGCACAGAGATTAAAGTAAAATCAAAGCACAGATTTTTGCCTCCTGCATCATAAAGAACCTAGGGAGTAATAAGAGTAAATATGAAAGGAACATTTCCTAGAACATGAAAATTTTATGGGAAAGTATCTATAAAAAATTGTGAATCATAAATTGATCAGTTTGAGGATTCTGACACTATAAGATGTCTTCTTTACTACATTAACTGAAAGAAAATAAAATACATATCAGAAGTTAAAGGGCTTCCCTGGTGGCGAAGTGGTTAAGAATCCGCCAGCCAATGCAGGAGACACGGGTTCGAGCCCTGGTCCGGGAAGATCCCACAGGCGGCGGAGCAACAAGCCCGTGCGCCACAACTACTGAGCCTGCACTCTAGAGCCCGCGAGCCACAACTACTGAGCCCACGTGCCACAACTACTGAAGCCCGCGAGCCTAGAGCCTGTGCTCTGCAATGAGAGAAGCCACGCAATGAGATGCCCGCACACAGCAACGAAGAGTAGACCCCTCTCACTGCAACTAGAGACGGCTCGCGAGCAGCAACAAAGACCCAACGCAGCCAAAAATAAAACCAATAAAATAAATAAATTTAAAAAATAATTTTAAAAAAAAGAAGTTAAAAACATTAGATGTATAACACACAGCAAAACTCAATCTTGGAAATAAGCCCAAGGTTTCAGCAATCTATACAAGTTTTAAAATGTCATGGCTGCCAATTTAACCTCCATGAAAAGTCATAATAAACCCCAAAGCTTTACTTCCCTACATATATATCTTTTTTTTTTTTTTTTTTTTTTTTGCTGTACGCGGGCCTCTCACTGTTGTGGCCTCTCCTGTTGCGGAGCACAGGCTCAGCGGCCATGGCTCATGGGCCCAGCCGCTCCGAAGCATGTGGGATCTTCCCGGACCGGGTCACGAACCCGCGTCCCCTGCATCGGCAGGCGGACTCTCAACCACTGCGCCACCAGGGAAGCCCTATGGTAGATTCTTAAGTGGCATTACTGAGTCCAAAAAAAGGGGCATACATTTAAGGATTTTTAAAATTTTGCAAAATTTCTCTCAGAAAAAGTATGCTAAATTACTCCCATCTTGCTACATTTTTATTTTTTTATTGTTATACTGTACTAAAAATATTCTCATGTTTTCGGAATATAGGTAAAATGTCATTAAAACAAAATCCTTGAAAGAAATTTCCAGGCCCCAATCAATTGCCAAGTTATTTTAAGTGGCATAAGATTCCAATACAACAAATAGGTAGGACAGGTCAAAGGAGTTTATTACTATATTTCCCCTTAAAAATAATTTTTAAAAAATCTTCAGTCCAATATCGACAAGTGGTTCTAAAATATCTTTTAGGATAAACTAAGCCTAGTGTATTTCTTTTCTAAATAAGTTACTATACTAAGAAAAATATCTTAAATTGAAAATCAGGGGCTTCCCTGGTGGCGCAGTGGTTGAGAATCTGCCTGCTAATGCAGGGGACGTGGGTTTGAGCCCTGGTCTGGGAAGATCCCACATGCCGCGGGGCAACTAGGCCCGTGAGCCACAACTACTGAGCCTGCGCGTCTGGAGCCTGTGCTCCGCAACGAGAGGCCGCGGTAGTGAGAGACCCGCACACTGCGATGAAGAGTCGCCCCCGCTTGCCACAACTAGAGAAAGCCCTCGCACAGAAACGAAAGACCCAACACAGCCAAAAATAAATAAATAAATAAATTAATTAAAGTACCCTTAATTAAAAAAAAAAGAAAATCAAAATACTTAAGTAGAAAAAAGTAAGTGGAACACCTACACTTCATTTTAGCCTCCGCTATAAAACAAAACGTGTTTACAAAGGTGGTGCTGGAAAACAAAACTACCCCCCTTAACACAGTGAGTTCTATAACATTATGTAATAAAAATTATAATTTGTTGGGAACTATACTCAATATTTTAACCTATAAGGGAAAAGAATCTGAAAAAGAATAGATGTATACATATGTATAAATGAATCACTTTGCTGTACACCTCAAACTAACACAACATTGTAAATCAACTATACTTCAATTTTTTAAATAAATAAATAATTTTAAAAAAACTATGATCTGTCATTTTCGTTGTTAAACCTTCCATTAAATTTAACCATACGTTACAAGTATAAATCCAAACTTGAAACGAAAGAAAATCTAAAGAACAAAAAGAAAGGTCTTGGTTTCCAATATGCTTTCACAGCAAAAATAATTCTAAATGTGGTAACTTATTTCAGTCTATTATCATGGACATAAATATCAATAAGATCACAAATCAAGGGAAAAATTCAGAATCATTTATAATAGACAGCAAGAAAAGTACAGAAGCCAACATCACCCTGAGATGACATAAAAGGAACAGTTTAATGCACGCACTATTCCTTTAATTACAAATAACTCAATATCCTTGAAGTGTCCCGTGATGCAGTTTCTGATCATTTGACCACCTAGTATTTGTTCTAAGCCCCACCCCAGAATCTTCCCTGAGAAAGGAGAGGAAGTAGCTTTGGCAACACAAATCACAATTTGACCTAAAAAGAGATTTATGAAAAGAACAGAGATGGAACTGCTGCATTTAAACAACAGTTTTTGGGATTACAGGTTTCAATTACCCATATTTCTAAATAGATATCTGCTTAGACTTTTAACAGAACCAAGAGTTCCAACGGGTAAGGTTAAATTTACAATAAATATATAACACATTAAAGAAAACAAACTTAAAATGAAAACCATGCTGTATGCAAAATAATTTAAGCAAAGTAAATCATATTAAATGCCAAAAAACTCAAACATGCACCAAAAAGGGTTTATAAAGCTACAAGGCAATATTTTTTAAAAGAAACAAATTAATATGACTAAGCAATATACTTATAAAAACTGACATTCCAATTGAAAAATGAAACACTTTAGAAATTGAAAGAACTTTTTAATTTAGTAAATTTCAATTAACAGGTCTTGTCTTTTACAATGACTATTAATTATAAAAGGACTTTTAAATTATTTTTTAAATACATGCCTCAGCTAAGACCAAAAAAAAAAGTATTTGAGTATGATTTTGTAATTTTATTTAGCATTTAAAAGTTTACTGCAACTTGTACATTATTTAGTAAAGAAATTTTTACTTAGATCATGCAATACTGTCACCTCACTAATCTTCAGGGGAAGGTAACATGCAGCCTGGGGCTTCAATGCAACCTAGACTAGGATCCAGTTTACTTAAGGGCAGCTAACCAATTCCTAGTCTGAGGCAGTCCAGTGGTATAACAGTTGAGGACAGGAGTTGGCCAGTAGTAATGATGAGGAAGCTGACAGTACCCAATTAATCATCACCGTTATTAACCTCATTAATGTAGTAACCTGTTAATTATTTAACTCTGGCTTAAGAAATAGTAAATACTAGATGTACAGTAATTTATTTCTCTTATGTCTGTCATCTCATGGAGTTTTTTTTTTGTTTAGGATAATCAAACATACTATTGATTTGTGGTTGCTTTTACACATCTTACTTGTGTATTTGGAGTAATTATATACACTACTTAACACAGAGACTATATTCCTTCCCTTCCTTCATGTCAAAGGAAAAGAGACAAGGCAAATAATTACTATATATAATGACTTTCCTTTTTTTTTAAAGGCTAAGATATTAAAACAACAATACAACTTTTAAAAAAAAAGTCAGATCTGGGGTGTTCCCTCGTGGTCTAGTGGTTAGGATTCGGCCGGCGCTTTCACTACTGTGGCCTGGGTTCAAGCCCTGGACAGGGAACTGAGATCCCACAAGCTGCACAGTGTGGCCAAAATAAGAAAAAAAAGAGTCAGATCTTGTTACTTTTACTTATTAGGTATAGAGAGAAACAGTACTATATAACATTAAATTTAAAAAATCATATAACTAAGTATACATAACATTATATTATAGATGGAAAGCTTAAAGTGAGTTATAAAAAAATTATTCGTCTTGGAACATCATAAGTGGTTGGTATATCTGTGGGTATGGTGACATAAATCCCCAGAAAACATTCATTTTAAAATAAAATTGCTTAACATTAGGAAGGAGCAGAGATTTTTCAGTCAGTGCATTGACTTTTTCCCTTTCAATCATTCCCCAAATAAAAATTCTTTCACAGCATGTTAGAGCTGAAAGGATCCTTAGAAACAATCTGCCAGTGGTTCTCAATATGCTACCTCACCCTGGAAAATGCCTGGAAATGCAGCGTTGTTTGTGGATGTGAAAATGACTGAGAAATGCTACTAGCATCAGGGATTCTAAACATCCTACAATGCACAGGAGAGCCCTTCATAATGAAGAATTATCCAGCCCAAATGCCAATAGTTTGCCCACTTGGTAGTATACTGACTTAATTCTCCATTTTGAAGATTCAGCCACTTTGGTCCAGGGATGTTAGGTGACTTACTCAAGGACACACAACTTGGTCTAGAACCCAGATTCTCATTCTCTTGCTCTACTTCTCTTTCAATGAGTCAATTCTCAATGGGAAAACATAAAAGAACCAAGAATCAATTGTATATGAATACATAAAACACTGTCAAAACATTGGTCATGCATTAGTATTTGAAATTGAAGTAAAAATGCAATTAATTAAAATACTAACACCTTTTAAAATTCCTTTTTTCTCCCCTAAAATATCATTCCCTTTCATATACATCATTTTCAAATATCCATCAAAGTTAGAAGAAAGAAGAGGAAATCAACTGATTTATTATGGTTACAAATAGAATGTTTTCTGAATGGGAAAATTACATGGTTTCTACTGGTTTCAGAACAACAGGATACCAAAATGTTCATTGCAGCTCTATTCACAATAGCCCGGAGCTGGAAACAACCTAAGTGTCCATCATCGGATGAATGGATAAAGAAGATGTGGCACATATATACAATGGAATATTACTCAGCCATAAAAAGAAACGAAACTGAGCTATTTGTAATGAGGTGATGGACCTAGAGTCTGTCATACAGAGTGAAGTCAGTCAGAAAGAGAAAGACAAATACCGTATGCTAACACATATATATGGAATTAAAAAAAAAAATGTCATGAAGAACCTAGGGGCAAAACGGGAATAAAGACACAGACCTACTTGAAAATGGACTTGAGGATATGGGGAGGGGGAAGGGTAAGCTGTGACAAAGCAAAAGAGAGGCATGGACATATATACAGTACCAAACGTGAGGTAGATGGCTAGTGGGAAGCAGCCGCAGAGCACAGGGAGATCAGCTCGGTGCTTTGTGACCGCCTGGAGGGGTGGGATGGGGAGGGTGGAAGGGAGGGAGATGCATGAGGGAAGGGATGTGGGAACAGATGTGTATGTATGACTGATTCACTTTGTTATAAAGCAGAAACTAAAAAAAAAAAAAAAAAAAAAAAAAAGAACAACAGGATAACCTATAGTATAGCGCTAATCTCCCCTGCTAACCCTGAAGAAATTTATTATAGTGAAGAGCACTGAACTAAAAATCCAAAAGCCTTGACACTAATCCCTGCCCTGCTATATATGTATATATATATATAACTAGTCACCAAATCTTGACTATATCATAAATCCTCTAGATCTCAGTTTCATGTTACATAAAATGAGGAGTTTAGGGTCTCTGCATCCCTTCTAGCTCTAAGATTCTGATTCTATATTTCTTGTTTATTATATAGCTAGTAGGATTTAAAAAAAAATAAGAGGCATACCACCTAAACATTCATGAAGAAGCACGCTACAGTGAGTAGGGTTATAACTGAAGACTGAGTCTCAAAGGCTGATCGCTGACAGGTTAAATCCTACGATTAGTTATTGTTCAGCAGCACCTTACCTCCTAGTGATATCATTTGCCATTATCTATAGAATAAGTATCATTCCTTTTTCCCTACATTGTCCTAAAAATGAGGACTAACTAAACAATCTACAGAATAACCCAAAATTAAAACTTTTTTCTTCAAAAGACAGTTTCATTAAATGCTTAACTTCTGCATACACATTGAGATTAAACTTTTCAACTTCAGAGTTAATTAGAACTGGCAAAGTAGAGCAAACTGGGGAATTTTTGCACTGCCCTAATATGTTAATATGTACACATGTGTGTATGTGTATACACACACACTATATGCCTCTCCATTTCTCAGAGGTTCTTACAGTTTAGTTCTTGCTCTTGACAATATACATACAGCCTAAGAAAACTGAGTTATATTTATCCTTACAAAATTTCAACTGGCCCATAAAATATTTCTTATTCCTTTCCAAACATTGTGTTATACTTCTTAGGCAACGCATATATATTAAATAGTAATCAAAAAATAAAATATGGACAGAGAAGTATTTATTGCAATATTTTTATTTCTCCCTCCCCTCCCCCCATACACACACACACACACACACACACACACACTCAGTTAACACAATTCCTCCTCTACTATCAGCATCACAACGCGCAACAGAAGTTAGATATCAAGCTGCATGGAGACTGAATCTGAAAAAAGTTCATGAATGGCATTAAAGTGAACTTACATAAGACTTCCAAACTATTCAAGAATATACTCTTAAAACATATTTTCCTAAAGTTCAGTTACTTAAACACAGTTTCTCTTTACAATATTCTGAAGGTTTCCCTGTGTGTGGTCCTTTTATCCTACTCATTCATCCTAAAGATATTCATAATCTTTGTTGCTTCTTATGTCTCACTTGCTCTCGTTATTTCAACAACTTTGAAAATATGTTATTTAAATATAATTAAATATAAGTGATTTTGTCTTTTAAGATCATAAATGTAATCTTTCAGTTAATTAAACATGCAATTATTAGTTGACCATATCCACAAGGTCTAGGGTTAGATAATAAAAATAAATATTCTGTAGACAGTCTAAAACACTGATGCAAACAAACAAACAAACAAACAAAAAAGACTATCACTATAACCAAAGCATTCTACTTCAAACAAGCAAGAAGTTCTGTCAAATAGATGCTTTTCCAGTTGCATTAAACATCTGACAAACAATCAATACTGCAAGATTGTACTATACCAAAACTATCAGGGGCCTCTGCTGATGGTACCTCCTTCGCTCGCTTCACAATGGCAATCTCGGGTTTAGGATACCTGCATGCTAAAAATATTTTTAAATCAATGTATTCAAGCAATAATATAAATAAAATACGTATCAGTTTTCAAATGTATATGAAATTTTGAAGTGAAACATGCTAGAATATGGGCAGTCCTCATTTTGCACAATAGTGTGGGGACATAAAAATGACAATGCAAGCTGCAAAGCAAACAATAACTGATGGGAAAAATCACAATTGTTCTATGACTTAAAAAAAATTTTTTTTGGAAAACATTAAAAATTCTCTTACTGGCAGTTATAAATATATAGGGAAAGTTTTTAAATAGTAAAACTGATGTTTATTTAATATACTGTAATTTAAAATATTAGAAACACTGAGCAATAAAGTGTTTTATGCTTTGTAAAAAAAATTAAATGATCAAAAGTCGCTTCAATCGTGCTAGCACTCTCTTTCTCATCATATAACTTACAATATGGAACAAGCATCTTTTCTATGCCTTGGTGAATTGTCACACTCCTTTCTAAGTCTGAAATAGCTTGCATTTTATCTTTCATATTTACAATATCATGAAATATCTGAGAGTTCCTTTAATGTGAAATTTTTACCAGAGTCACTTCTCTGGAACGTCATCCTTTCCATCACAACCTTCTCACTTTCCTCACTCATGTCCATAAGTTTGTGGTCTCTTAGCTCCTCTGGCTGCATATCTGGAGTCTCTCAAATGCCAGCAGTTCAACAGCAGTGTGAACATTCCCACAGTCAGCTATTTCTTCTATAACCTCACTTACATTTGATTAAAATTTCACTTCAGTATTATCACTTTGCTGCATTTTCATCTTTTTTGGTCCATCCCCTTTTCATTATCTTTTTTTTTTAAACGTCTTATAGGTATATCACTGGGAGACAAGGAGGCAACACAACTACACATTTTTCTGTCTGTGTGTGAACTGAATAACAGATAAGTAGTGACCAACCACTGACAGACCGTGAAAGAGTGAGATGATTGGCCACAATCATGAGGCACCCCCTGTTTTACACAGTGATTTGTGGACTGAGGAGCTAGCAGCAAAGTTAATACTTTATGTAACTACTCAGAGTTAATATACCGTGGCAAATAAAATTGGAACCTTGTTGTTGGGGACTGTTATCTAACTAAAACATGGTTACTAAAATTCATGCTTATGGGAACTGTGTAAAGCAGGGACTGACTACAATAACAAAAAAACGAATTATTTAATGAAATGAGCATAAATTCAATGGTGGTGATGGGATATTGGTGACATGTAGGAGGAATGATCAAAAGAATAAATATAGGGCCTCCCTGGTGGCGCAGTGGTTGAGAGTCCGCCTGCCGATGCAGGGAATACGGGTTCGTGCCCCGGTCTGGGAGGATCCCATATGCCGCGGAGCGGCTGGGCCCGTGAGCCATGGCCGCTGAGCCTGCGCATCCGGAGCCTGTGCTCCGCAACGGGAGAGGCCACAACAGTGAGAGGCCCGCGTACGGAAAAAAAAAAAAAAAAAAAAAAAGAATAAATATATTAAGGATAATGGAAGTCAGGTATTTTTCCATCAGAGAATAAAGTTAGAAAGACAGAAACAAGAATGTACCCTGTGATGTTGGATCAGGATTGGAAAAATTGTTATGAACTCATGTTATAATAGATATGGATAGATAGAGAAATATAAATCATATTTATTATGTATATAAATACATACATTCATATATTCACTAACTCTGTGCACTGTGGGGGCCTGAGAACAGCAACAGCCTAATAGCTATGAGCACACCTAATGTGCACGTCTTGGTTTCTAAATACCATTCTACACTGAAAAAAAACAGGGCTCCTTATAGAAATGGCTGATTCCAGGGCTAGGGTAGGAAATGTCCTAAGATTAGCCTAGAATATCTCATGGTGCCAAAAAGTAAGGAAACGTTCAAAGAGTAATGGAGGTGTCAAAAAGACACAGAAGCCAACTTGAAGGAGTTACCACTGGTGAAATATGGGACTGTTTGAGGGTCAAAAATGAAAGTAATGAATTGTCACCCATTAAATAGAGTAAGAATTCATGAATATATATTGATATGAATTCATAACTTGAATAGTTGATGAGGAATGGGATATTGCATAGACTCAAGGTAACTCCCCACAAAATATTAATTACAAAAAGGAAAATAGTAACTGTCTAGTGGATAAGTCAGACAGATATTACTTCGTCAAATGTTCAAAGGAAATGGTTAACCAAGAAATAGTTAACATCATCAGGAACAAAGAAAAATCATGAGCAACTGACAGGATGAAAAAAGAACATTAAATTACTTCTGTGATATTCCTACTTAAGATGCATAACTGGAATCTATTCATGAGGAAAGAGACAAAACCAAATTGAAGTATATGCTACAAAATAACTGGTCTGTAATCCTCAAAACTATCAAGGTAATGAAAGCCAAAGGAAAGACTGAGAAACTGTTTCAAATAAAGGAAATTCTAAATGCAACATGTGATTCTGGACTGGATCTTTTTGGTGTAAAGGAGCATTATTGGGACGACTGGTGAAACCTGAGTGACAGAGAATAAGATGGTAGTCATCTATCCATGTTATACTGTGGCTTATATGGGACAATATTCTTCTTTGTAGGAAGTACAGGCCAAAGTACTCCAGTTGTAGTGGGCATCGTGATGCACAGTTGATCCTTAGCTGCCCGAAGTCCTTCCGAGAGACAGCCCTCAGTGATAGTGCTCTTAGGCGACTGCTTCAGCTGAAGAATGCTGCCTCAGCCAAGGCTCTGCCCCCTGCCCAGGGCAGTTCCGCATGTAATTTCACAGAGGAAGAGGCCTGGACCTCTCACCCAACTCAGGACGGCACTGAAGGGTCGTTCTATCTCTAGACCTCTCCGCAGGTTCAGCTAAGGCTTCGGTGGAGACTGCATCACTTTGCTTCTACCTCTGCCCGAAACTCCTTCCTTCCCTTGCCTTTCTAAGGTGAGGATTCCAAACAGCACTCCCAGTAAACTTCCTGCATGCTAAATTTTGTCTCAAAGACTGCTTCCCAAAGAACCTACCCTGTGCCAGGGATGACAGAGCATCATGTCAGCGACTTATGCTCAGATGATTCAGGGGAGGGAAAAAAAATCTTACTGTACTACACTTGAAACTTTTTCAGAAATTTGAGATTGTTTCTAAATTTTAAAAGTAATACAGAATTGAGTGGGGAAAACATAGGAAGAACAGGATGAAGAAAAGCAGAAGAAAAAAAGTATGACACAGGACATGGTTCACTGAAGAAATGAGACTAACCGATGAACAGCATATTCAAGGTAATAATGGGAAAGAAAAAGAAATGAGAACAAAGGAATAAATCTATTACACAGCATTTATTACTCAAAAGTGATCGTTGTATAACTTATAAAATCAGTGTTAACAATTCACACTTTTTGTAATGTTCTTAACAGGTCCCTTTGAGTAGAAAAAATGCTATAATAATGTTTTCTTAAACCATAAGATCTTTCTAACACACAAACAAAATTCTGCCAGCTCACAAAATATGCCACATCTTATATTATCACTCTCACATGTTTGCCTGTTTCCTTTCAAAATGCAAGGATGCCTGAGTTTATCTATATGACCTCAACTTTCTCACCTTAAAAACAAAGACAATTGCTATAGCCTTGCTACTCAAAGTATTGCCCCCCTGGACCTGTAGCACTGAATCACTGGGAACTTGTTAGAAATGCAGAACTCAAGCTCAACCTCAAATCTACTGAAACAGCATCTGTATCTCAGTAAGATTCCCAGATCATTTTATATGTACATTAAACTTTGTGAAGCGGGTTCTAGTTTTCACTGTGGGATAGAGAGAGCTACAAAGAGTATTGCTCCCACCCTTACAGTGAAATGAAGTCAAACTAAATTCAAATTTATGACTTATTTCAAACCCCTAAGAGAACTCAAGTCACAAAGCAAACAATTGGCCCTAAATCAAAAGAGAAGCAGGCACCTGCAAGGACAGAGGAGACGTTAGCACATGCTTACTTGAGACAGATGCAACTGGACACCATAAGAATACGGCTAGAATAGTAAGGGAACAGGTGAAGGCAGAGTGACAGCCAGTGCAACAGTGTGAAGGCATTAGGGTACCTTCTTGCAGGTTCTTTCACCAGAAATCTCACCAGACACAAAAGGTAATAGAAGGAGCCCTAAGAAAGCATCCATTGTGGTACAGACCTAGAGGAAGGGAAAAAGCAGTAGTGCAGAAGGGACATGAAACTCTACCTGGATCCCTTTCTCAACCTCTCCTATGAGTCAAAAGCCTTAATCTGTGAGAACGGCAAAAATACTGTCACCCGTGGGCAGGTAGGGTGACTAACCATCCAGTTTGCCTGGGACTCTTTCAGTTTTAGCACTTAAAGTCCTACATCCCAGGAAAAAAATGTTCGCCCTAGCCTTTAGGTATTTTAATTTGAAAGTGGAGTTTCAAATCATCTTCTTGATTTCTCTAAGCTTCTTACCAAAGAAAATGAAAAGACATTACTTGCTAAATGGTCTGTATATTTTCTACACAATACTGCTAAAAAGAGGTATAATTTGCTTACCTGGGATATTACATTTTCCTCTGATAAACTAGAATTCTACACAGGACTCTGTAAAAAATGAGCAAACTAGTA
Organism: Mesoplodon mirus; assembly: GCF_964341445.2. Lineage (NCBI taxonomy): Eukaryota > Metazoa > Chordata > Mammalia > Artiodactyla > Ziphiidae > Mesoplodon > Mesoplodon mirus. The sequence goes on along the minus strand of NC_138992.1, from coordinate 14,968,968 downwards.
ACATATATTTAAAATAAGTTCAGACTTCTGACCGATGAGGAAAGAGGGAATCTTAGTAGTACTCAAGCTACTGCCCAACACCTCCTGCCCTCCATATCCAAAGTTCCCTTTAAAGAGTTGAGTCCTTCCATATTGATACTCCCTCCTCGGCCAACTAAAATCTGGCTTCTCCCCACATAATTCTTGACAAAGACATCACTCTCTTTTGTGCTACTGTATCCAATAGACCTTCTTTACTCCACCCTCCCACCCGCCAGTCTTCCTCTTATTTGAACCATCTAAAGCATCAGATCATTCCCTCTTTCTTGAAACGCTGTCTTCTTTACTTAGCTTCTGGAATACACTATTCTTGTTATTTTTCCTGACTTTGTAGACAGTCCTCAGTCTCCCTCCAGTTCTGATCCTTCTTCATTTTCCCCTCCAATAAACATTGGTGCTTTTCAGAGTTCTGTCCTGGATCTTCCTCTCCATCTATATATAGCTGTTGACACCCACACTTACATCTTCAGCCTAAACTTCTATGAGCTCCAGATTTAAGTGTATAAATACACACACATGCATAAACACACACACCTACTTCTTTGACATCTCCATTTATATTCACAAAGGTATCTAAAATCTGACATGTCCAAAATTAACACTTCAAGTTCCACACCCCCAGGTCTATTCTTTCCCCAGTCTTCTCCCTCACAGTTAATAATAACGCTTTTTACTCAGTCAGTATAGTCAGAAACCTAAGTCATCACTTACTATTTCCTTTCCCTTTATTATCTGACCCTTTCTAACCCATCAGCAAGTACTATCAGTTCACTCTCACAAGTATATCTTGACTCCATCTCCTCCTCTTCATCTCTGTGGCCACCTAGTCTCAGCCACCATCATTGCTAGCCTAGACTACTGTAACAGCTTCCTAAGTGGTCTCCCAGCTTACACATCTGCACCCTCCAATCTGTTCTCCAATAGCAGCCAGAGGGCTCTTCAAATACCATTATTTCACTAATGTGTAAATGCCTGAATGGCCTTCATATGGTTTACCCAGAAAGGTCCCGGCTAATCTGGCTTCTGCCTACCTACATCTCATCCCATTCCACTCTACCCTTTGTTCATTAAGTTCCACTCATATTTGCCTTCTTTCAATTTCTACACTATGTGAAGTCCCTTCCTATCTCAAGCTCTTGGTATTTGCTTTTCCTTCTGAGAATGCTCTTCCTCCATCTGTCTGAATGAATGGCTTCTTCTCAATCCTTTATTTTCAGCTTAAATATTACCTAAACAGAAGCCTTCCCAGATCACTTCAAGTAAAGTAAATGTCCTTCTATTTATTCTTCTAATAGCACACACTATCTATAATTATTTTATTATTTACTTTATTGCTCTTATCTTTCCTCTCTCAAAAATGTAGGTTTCATGAGAGTATTTCCCTGAATTAATTCTCTGACACACCTCCAATATGCAGTACCGAGTCTATTATGGTAGGGAGAGTAACAAATATTTGTTACACAAATAAATTTTCTAAGTTTAGAAAGGTTTTCTATGAATAGCATGTTCGTTTTTTTAAACTCATTTAAAAATCTAAAGGAAAATTAGAATAACGGTTAGAAAGTTAAAGATTTATAACAGTTGGAAGTCCCAAATACTAGTTTTCTGACTTTTTCAAAATCCCCCAATTTATAAACTTTTTTGCACACTGATTTTACTTTGATTTCCCTTATTTTATTTTATTTTTTGTTTTTTTGTGGTACGCGGGCCTCTCACTGTTGTGGCCTCTCCCGTTGCAGAGCACAGGCTCCGGACGCGCAGGCTCAGCGGCCACGGCTCACAGGCCCAGCCGCTCCGTGGCATGTGGGATCTTCCCGGACTGGGGCACGAACCCGTGTCCCCAGCATCGGCAGGCGGACTCTCAACTGCTGCGCCACCAGGGAAGCCCTATTTCCCTTATTTTAAAAGTAACAATGCTATATTTGCTTTTGTATTGAATGTGTATATTATGCAAACATATAAAAGATAGACTAAGATATACTACCAGCACATGTGACTTTTATTGAGCATTTGAGTTGTTACCTTTTTTCCCAGCACGTGTTAAAAAAATTCCAGGTATGAATATCTACAGAAAGGTGCAATAATAAGAACAGGGGTTTTAAAGTCAAACAAAGCTAAGCTAAAAACTCTACTCTGCCACAGAGGTTTTAGGATCTTGGGCAAGCTGCTCTTAGTCTCAGCATCTTAATCCATAGAATAGAGATAATGCCTTCTCTCTCCAAGAGAAGTAAACAGAATAATTACATGAAGGCTCACTTAATTAGCTCAGTGTGTCTGTACCATTCAATAACTGCTAAGTAATGGTAATGAAAATGGCGCTGGCAGCAGCGATAGTGGTAGCAGTGGGATGTCTTCTACAAAATGTAGGAGCCATTATACAACAGAAATTCCGAAGGTATATTATGAAATATCATGCTATGTTTAAAATTACAATTGTTTTAATAACCCAGTGCCCTAAATAGCCTACCCTAAAACTCAGAAAGAAGACAGAAAATCTAAACTCAACCAAGTAAAGAACACCATTCTAACCTAAACTTCTCTGAACCTAAGTGCCTTTCAGGTATTTACAGCAACAATCCTTTGAACGGCCATAATCGTAACATTAGCAGAAATACAAGATCTTCAGTGTGAGATCTGAAGAGTCAGAGGTCCATAGCAGTGTGATAGGTGCGACTGGCTAGCTGGAGAGACAGGAGAGTAGTGGTCTGTGACCCTGAAATGTCTATCAAGATTAAACCCTACTGAATAGCATAAGGGTGAAGAGAGAAAGAGATACTGAAAGAAATATAAGAAGAAAAAAAAAAAACCCACCATGGAAGAGTGACAAAGAGCAGACATTAGAAACAACAACAGAGACGCCCGAGAAGCAGACCTCCTTCCACAGCAGCAAAGTTTACCACAAGGGACGAATGGGGATAGAGCAGCGCGGTCCGAGGGCACTGTGGATGGAGTGGGGCTGGGGCAGGGGCAGGACAAATCGGACACACCTCGCCAGCACTATGACACGGTCTGAAAGCATGCCAACGGAAACAGCACAGCGTTCTGGGGGCATCTGGTGTGATGACTCGTATCTCTACAAATAGAAGTTAAGTAGCCCCAAAGAAAATCATCGTATTAAAATACAGTATACACGGACTTGGACATCTGGTACAGGCAAAACTGTGCTCATTATACTTTTACTAAGGCAGAGAAAAAAGCAGTATGTTCAAATATGTTGCCATCAAACACAGTCAAAGTAAATGTTTCTGGGCTTCCGTGGTGGCGCAGTGGTTGAGAGTCCGCCTGCCGATGCAGGGGACACGGGTTCGTGCCCCGGTCCAGGAAGATCCCACATGCCGTGGAGCGGCTGAGCCCATGAGCCATGGCCGCTGAGCCTGTGCGTCCGGAGCCTGTGCTCCGCAACGGGAGAGGCCACAACAGTGAGAGGCCCGCATACCGCATAAAAAAAAAAAAAAAAAAAAGTAAATGTTTCTGAGGTTAAGAGGAATGATGTTTTGTACAGAGGAACTGGTTTGCAAGGCAGAAATAGAGACACAGAGATAGAGAACAAACGTATGGACACCAAGGGGGGAAAGGGGGGAAAGTGGGGGTGGGGGTGGGGGTGGGGGGTGGGATGAATTGGGAGATTGGGATTGACATCTATACACTGATATGTATAAAATGGATAACTAATAAGAACCTGCTGTATAAAAAAATGAAATAAAATTAAAAAAAAAAAAAGAGGAGTGACGTTTTGTTACCTGCAAGGTCCTTTGTCTAGAAGAGTCTCTCATTTACCAGGTGGTCTGAGGTAACTACGTTATTATATTTTAACAAATAACTACTTGCTTTCATGTCGTTGTTTTCATTCACTTAAAGCATAAACCTATGAGTCAAAGACAAGGCTAGAATCTTACATACTAATTAATTCAGCTGACGAGCAAGATGCTAATAAAATCTGCACTCAGGAATTTAGTCCCTGTTTGTTCCAGTTAGCTTTATATTCTCTCATGCCAGAGAAAACCAGATAAGAGTATAATTATACAAATTCATCACTATTTTTAGAAAAACTAAAACAATCGCCACTGATAGTGGTTCAATATCAGATCATTCACAACGCTCAAGATTATCCATTATCTTTATTTCTGCCTGACCCTTTGGATGACCCTATAAAGTTGCAGACTTTATATTATTTCAATTTTTCTATCTATAAACACCTTTATAAAAATTTGCTTGTCACAACTGCTATAAAAAGTAAGAAAATAGTGACTATTGAGAGGAACACCAGCAAATTACTGGTGAATTCAACTATGGCAGTGTTTGACTTATCTGGAAGCCCTATTTTCTAAGGGTCTAATATTTAGAATTTAGTTAAGAACTTAGAAGTGAAAGGACATCACAATCAAGGAAAAGAGTTATCACAAAGCTCATTTATTTGATAATGAGGTGAAGAGTCTGATATAGCATTTCATATAAAGCGATGGCCCTCAAGCAGATTGGTTTTGCTAAATTCCTCCCTTTCCTCCCACCCAGTGTCTCCTCCAGGGAATATTTGGCAATGTCTAGAGACATTTTTGGTACACAAAACTTGGGGTGAGGAGGGTGGGAGGGTGCTACTGGCATCTAGTGGCTAGAAGACAGGGATGCTGCTAAATATCCTATGTGGAGGACAGGCCCACAACAAGAATTATCCAGCCCAAACGTCAATACCGCCAAGGCTAAGATATCCTGATACAGAGGAAAGAGTCTTACACATCTCTGTCTCCCTCTGTCTCTCTATATATCTATCAATCAAACAAATCACTATCACTATACTGGCACTCAGTACAAGAACGAATGGTCAAAAGTCTTAAGACAGGGGCTTCCCTGGTGGCGCAGTGGTTGAGAGTCCGCCTGCCGATGCAGGGGACACGGGTTCGTGCCCCGGTCCAGGAAGATCCCACATACCGCGGAGCGGCTGGGCCTGTGAGCCATGGCCGCTGAGCCTGCGCGTCCGGAGCCTGTGCTCCGCAACGGGAGAGGCCACAACAGTGAGAGGCCCGCGTACCACAAAAAAAAAAAAGTCTTAAGACAAACAAACAAAAACTAATATGTTACTGGTATGCATTAATAAAGAAAGATGTAATACAAGATTTCCAACAGAAACAATTAATTTTTAAATGTTATAAAGGATATAAAGGAACTGATATAAAGGAACAAACTACAATTATTAGTTATGGTTACCTACTAGAATATCTCCTCCTAATTTCCCTTCCCTTGAATCTAGACTGGTCTTAGTGACTTGTGTGACCAACAGCATGCAGCAGAAATGATATTCTGGGACTTCCAAGGCTAGGTCATAAACTGTGGTAGGTTGAATAATACCCCTCCCCATATGTCCCCATCCTAATCCTCCTACCTGTGAATACATCACCTCATATGGCAAAGGAGAGTTTGCAGATGTGATTAAGTTAAGGATTTTGAGAAAGATTATCCTGAACTATCCAGGTGGGCCCTAAATGTAATCACGAGGGTCCTTATAAAAGAGAGGCAAAAAGGTCAATGATGTGACAACCGAAGCAGAGATTAATTTGAGCAAGAACCAAGGAATACCAAAAGCTGGAAGAAACAAGGACCACATTCTCCCCTAGAACCTCCAGAAGGACAGAGCATTGCTAACACTTTTATTTTAGCCCCTCTTCAGACTAATTTTGGACCTCAGACTTCCAGAACTCTGAGAATAAATTTGTGTTGTTTTAAGCCACTATATTTGTGGCAATTTGTTACATCAACAATGGGAAACTGATAACAAAGTCTTACAGCTTCTACTTAGCTCTCTTGGAACATTTTCTCTGGAAGTCCTGACCATTTTAAGACTGTCATACTGGTGAGATCACATGCATCTACTCTGGTCAATAGTTTTCATTGAACCCAGCCTTCCAGCCATGTCCAACAAAGTGCCAGACAAGTGAGTGAAGCCATCTTGGACTCTGTGACCAGCTCATCTGTCAGCCGTTTACCGAGTGACCCCCATAGATACCATGTGAAAGAGACGAATCACCCAGCTGAGCCCTGCCTATATTCCTGATCCACATAATCATGAGAAATAATGGAACGGTCGTTGTTTTATGTCACAAATAACTCTGGACCTCAAGTTACATGTTAAATGATGATTAAAGATTGTTAAATAGAATATATCCATTTTGTAATGGAAGAAAAAAATCCTATTTATATTATCTGTTTTCTAGGCAGTAATCCCTAGTTACAGGGCTACTCCAACATTCCCATTAACTCTAAAGTATCGTAATTAACCTTGTTGGAATATACTGCTATAATTAGTTTCTTTCCATATTGGTAAAATAAGTGATTGTAACAAAGCTTCATTTACTTATCCAGGGCCAGGATATAGAAGCTCTCAGCTTATTAGAGATCACTCACTCTTCCTGACTCAATCCACATTTCATATCCTCATCCTGTTCTTCTCCTCTTGCAAGTCTAGTTATTCCTTTATTCCTCTTTTACTGTTTCAACTAAGGCACCTAAATATCTTTATTCACAAATCTTAATTTGGAGTATGAAATGTTTTCTTGCCCTCTTTCTTATTCTCTTTGAGCAAAAGCCAAGATTATCTCCAATTCATCTAGAGGCTAACAGCTTAACAGCACTGCCACTTTCTTATATAATCCTATACAAAGAGCTGAGAAAAATGGGGATACTCTTGTTAAGAGTCCAAGATCCTGGGCTTCCCTGGTGGCGCAGTGGTTGAGAGTCCGCCTGCCGATGCAGGGGACACGGGTTCGTGCCCCGGTCCGGGAAAATCCCACATGCCGCGGAGCGGCTGGGCCTGTGAGCCATGGCCGCTGGGCCTGCGCGTCCGGAGCCTGTGCTCCACAACGGGAGAGGCCACAGCAGTGAGAGGCCTGCATACCGCAAAAAAAAAAAAAAAAGAGTCCAAGATCCCTAGTGGACTGGAACTCCACAAAAAATCATATTTGTTTCTATGTATTCTAAGTATGCTATATGGCAAGTTCTCAAAACAAAACTCATGCTACCTTAAGTAAATAATCACAACGGTGGGGAACTACAAGATTAAATTTAGAATTATATGGTGTATCTATATGGATGTAGATAAATGGTAAAAAAAAAAATGTAAAAAAAATTTTTTTAAACATATACAATTATCACTTACACAGAGAAACAAAAAAAATGCAAGCTGATTAAGATCTAACATTGGTAGAAAAACTGCTGTTCCCCCCAAACATCCCTTATTTGCCATATATAAAAAGAATCTCATTTTTAAAAATACTTTAAGTACACATTTAACAAAAATATTCCCTAAGAAGGTCCTTTTTTCAAATCATATCTTTCATTGTGCCTCCCCAAAAGCCAGCTCTTACCTTTCTGTGTAATTCTCCAATGAGCATTAATTACAACACCTAAGTAAGTGTGGAAGGCAGCCTCCAAGATGACGCCCCCAGTGATTTCCACCCCCTGGTATTCACACCCTGCCTGTATAGTATGCTCCCACAGTGTATGATGAGGGCAAAAAAGGATGGACTATCTATTCTAAGACCAGGTTATAAAAGACTGTGGCTTCCAGCTTAGGTGTCTCTCTCATCACTCATTCTGGAGGAAGACAGCTGCCATGTCTTGAAACACTCAGGCAGCCCTGTGGAGAGACGCACACAGCAAGGAATTGAGACTTCTAGCCAACAGCCATGTGAGTGAGCCTTCTTGGAACTGGTTCCTCCAGCCCCAGTCAAGACTTCAATGATGCAGCCCTAGCTGAAAGCTTGATTACAACTTCATGAGAGACCCTGAGGCAGAAACATCCCCCTAAGCTGCCCCAGAACTCCTGATCCTCAGAAACCATGAGACAATACATGTTTGTTTTAAGCCACTGTGCTTTGGGGTAATTTGTTGTACAGCAATGTAGAACTAACTAATGCAATGAGCACTGCTCATCCTTCAAAAACCAAATAGTTATTTAAAAATTTTTTAATAATTATAAATAGAAATAGTAACTGCAAAACTTGAAAAACAAATTTGGTTTAAAAAGCTCAGCTAAAATTAAAAGGCAATAGTAATAACATCAGCTTGCCAGTCCTACTTGTAAAAACAATGAACCAACAGTGCACTATCAGAAGAATATGGACTCTTTCTGGAAGAATAGAGAGCAGGTTGAGCAGATAAATTGAGAACAGAACATCAACTTTTTTTAAACTAGGAAAGAAATCAGTTTGTAATTTAAAAATCACAATATCTTACTTAACTATTAACAAGACATCCCACAAAGTCTGCCTTATCTGTTACAAACTGATTCTAAAGCTTTATCTTGTCACAGACTATATCAAATGCCTACTGATAAACACACAAGAAAAATAAGGGCAAATATAACAAATTTCAGCAGTAGACCCCACTTCCGTTTCAAAGCACAGATTTTCTTTTCCTGTAATGTTTCCACACCAAATCCAAAACATTTCATTAGATCATGCAAGCACTCTTTCCAAGAACACGTAAGATTTCCTATTGTAAGAAACAGCTCTTTTAACATAATTTATTTCATTAGAAAGTGCACTTAGTACACACATATTTAATACATGGGTTGAGCATTTAAAAACACTCAAAAAGCAACAATAAAAGAAAAACATGGCAATTTTTCATTTGTCTGGGGAAAAAATTGTTTTCAGCAATAGAATGAGCTGTATGCATTCTCAACATAATAAATCCTCTCTACATTAAATGGTTAATGAATAGGGTAATTTACTAGTGATGATCCCAGTTATCTCCATAGAAACTATACGTATTGATATTGAAAACAACGAAGAACACTAAGACTGACTAAAAATTAAACCAGCATCATCAATAAGTGTCTCTGAGTCAAAGAGCAATAATTTAGTCATCAACATTGGCAAAATTAGTTGACTCAAACTCTGAAGTTCTTTAGCTTTTAAGTCAAATAAGCATTTGAATACCACATTGTTTCCTATATCCTTTATCTTGAACAAAGACAACTTAAATTACCAACTTCTCTCTCATATAACTTACGTATTATTAAGTTTAATTGACGCTAACTGATCTCCATTGACTGAAGTTTACAGGTCCTTTCCAGAATATTTAAAACCATGTTAAATTTTAAAATACATTTCCCATTTTCACTGGAAAATGTAGCATTCCTACTGGCATGTGCTAAAATAATAAGGTATGAGGCAAAATTTATCCATTTGTATCACAGGACATGCTTTTCATGCACTGTCATAAAATCATATTAATAAAGCCCTCCAATCTTGTAACAATGTTAATGGAGAATTTCCAAGAAATTACTTAGAAAAGGCCAAAGATGTGTTCAAACAGTCTTACCCATGGAGAAAGATTCCTAAAATTAATGCTCTAGCATGAATGTCTTTATAGTTTTCCAAGGGTCACATTTTCAGAAGTGAATATTTAAAAACCACACGCTGAGCGCACACACAGCTCACAAACATGCTAGTCTTTGATTATGACTTCATGTAATATCGTGATCACATTTAGTAACCGAATTGGTTGTGATGTCACATTGTTCCCATAGAAGCACTGTGGGTAGACAATGTCTGGAATCATCCAGTACCATAAATTGGTCCACAGTTCCCTGAACGGAGGGAAAAAAAAAGCAGTTAAAAGGCATAACTAATAAAAAGTTTCTAAAGAAGTAGTGTAGAAAAGTCCTGCTTATGAGGTAGACAATTCTCTCCTCCATTCCTGAATACAGACCAAAGAAGCGCTTTCCAGTGCCTGTGGCAGATCAAATGCCTTGCTCCAAATCAATGTGCTCTCAACTTACAGAACCTATGGAATGCTTATGGACCTACCAACCCTGAGGGAGGGGTTTGTTTGTTAAAACAAACAAACAACAAAAAAGAAACAACAACCAAAAACACCACTTTCCAACACACCAGAATGTATCACATGAAACAGCAGCAATGTATTCTGTCTGTCTGTATCACGGTATTTAAATGGCCAAAGTATCTTAAGACTGAATGATTTGATCATTGGCCCCTTTCATCCTCCTGATTTTCTGACGTTTTAGCTTTTTCACTTGGACTCAAATTCTGACATAGCAACATGCTGCACCGGTTTGAAAAATATCCTCCTTTAATAGGTTAGCTTAAAAATGGCTTGGCTTTCACCATTCCAAATTAGTTTTGAGCAGAAGTCCGCTTTTTATTGCAGAGCCACAGATTTCCTGCAAAATACCTTCTTAACTACTGCATTCTTTCACCCTCTGGGGGCACAACGAAAACGGGAGTCTAACTTGGGCAGCACCAAGCCTGTGATGGGCTTGCAAGTATGCATCTGCAGTTGCTGGTCTGATCCACGCTTTCAGTTTCCCAGGAAAATGTTTCCTTCGGCTGCTTAAATGAATCCAGCTGGAGGTGTACGCAAACAAGCCGCTGAGAACACCTCTGCCTTAACGAAGCGACATCCCTTCTTTCGGACCCTGACACATCTTCGTTTGATAACCATTTAGCGAAGTTTCCCCCTGCCTCTCGGCTTTGTAGCGCTTTGGAAGGAGGCACCGCAGGCCAACGGCATGGCTGCACGTTCATAAGTAAGCAGCAAGGACTACAGGGGGACAGGAGGGCTGGGGGACGGGGGGCACAGCAAATCTAAACAAAATCAAATCAACGTCGGTTGGTAATTGGGGCTGAAGCTCCAACTGTGAGGCTGGGGAGGAACCAGCCAAGCGTTGGCCCTGGCTGCCTGGCACGATCCGCGCCTGTCCTACCTGCCCCGGGGACACTCAGGAGGCGCAAAGTTCCCCCCGCCCCCCCGGACGTCCCAGGCGCGAGGCCAAGCGGGCGAGGGGGCCCAGGCCGAGGGGTGGCCGGGCGACCGGGGCGCAGGCGGGGTGGGGGGGGCTCTGGGCACCCGCCCCTCCGTCCCCGGCTCGCCCCCCTCGCGCCCCCCTTACCTTGGGCGATGGCAATGGACTCGAAGCGGTGCAGCTCCTTGAGCAGGCAGCTCCTCTCGCTGGAGTGCAGGCTGTAGATGAAGTCGCGCGCGCCCTGCGCCGTGTTCAGCGCCTCCATGGGCTCCTTCTTGGGGTGGGTGCCCAGCTCCCGGGGGCCGCCCGGGGCCGCGAACGCCAGCAGCCCCCGCCCGCAGCAGCACCAGGACGGCAGGCGGGGCGCGGCGGCCGGGCCCGGCCTAAGGCTGCGCGCGGTCCGGCTCCTCAGCAGCGGCAGCAGCCGGGACATGGCGGGCTGAGGAGCGGGGACGCCCCGCGGCAGTCCGGGAGGGCTATTTCTGGCGAGCCCGCGGGAAGAAGGAGCTGGGCTCAGCCCGACCCCGCCCCGATGTCCTCCTGACAGGCAGCCAAGGCGCCGGGAACCATGCACTCGCCGGGCCCGTGCGGCTGGAGCCTCCTCTTCAGTCCTCCTTCCCTTCCCAAAGGCTCGCGGCGCCTCCGGTCCCTCCCAACGACAAAAACTTTCTCTGAGGCGGCCGGGCCGGGAGAGCGCTCCCGGAGAAGGCGGGCGGGCGGTGCGGGCGGGCGCCTCCCAACCAAAGAGGAGCGGCGCGGGCGGGCGGGTTCGGCAAGGGTTTGTGTCTGTCAGTCTGATCTTCCAGAGGGATGAGTCAGCCACGCGCCGCCCTTCCCCGGCACCGCCCTTCCCCGGCACCGCCCTCCTCTCTCGCCGGTTTTCCCACCCTCTTGCCAGCCCTAATCCCCACACCGTACGGCTTCCGCGCCCTCAAAGCAGCCACGCTCTCAAACCACAACCGCCGCCGCTACCCCTGGCGGCAATATAGGGGGTAACAGGGCGGGACGAAGAAAAGAGGCGGGGTGGGTGAGGCGGGGCCGCGCAGGCGCATTGTGCAGGCTTGCGGGCCGCGCTTTCTCCGGGCTAAAGGGCGTGCACGCGTGTCCCCACCCCCTCCGAAGCATGAAGGTGGAGAAAGAGAGGGATCTTGCCCCTCGCGCCGGCCTCCGGTTGGCTGAGTAGTACAGCTGCCCCCCGGCCCCCCCAGCGCCGTGCCTGAATCTGAGGCTGGTTCTGAACGATGCTCCAGCGTGTAGGCCCTCTCGCCCGTCACGGGCCCGGCCACAGCGCCCTGCTCAGGCTTTGGAATATTGAAGCGCCCAGGCCGCGCCCTTCGCCAAGTCCGCGCACACCCAGACTTCGACCAGACAACCGGGTCTCCGAGGCACCCGCTCTGGGAGCCCCAGAGGGAGGGCTAGGCCAGTTCTCCCCCTTCCCAAGAAGAGTCTGAGACTGAGACCTTGACACTGAGAACACCCTTCCCCGTTCTGATGCAAGCAGCTTAGAGACGCTGGAGCCTGAGGCAAGAATGTCACAGACCTTTTCCAGGTGGTTGTCCAGGTTCGTTTGGTTGGTTTTTTTCTCTGTGCCAAGGTGGAAAGAATTCTGCGATCCTCCACCATTTCCACGTGTCCTAGGCATCTTTCAAGGCCCCAGTTCATAGGGTCTGCTATTCCAAACTTTAATTTATCTCTTGCTAAGGGAGGAGATCTCTGCTTTATCTGAACCTGTCTAAAGACACTTAGGCTTCCTGTCTTCTTAGAGAATAATAGATCCACTTAGAGAATAAATCTGCTCAAGTGTAATCAAGATCTAAATCCTATCCTTATCATATACACTGCTGCACCCAGCCCGACACCTTGTATGCAGTCGATGTGCTATAAGAATGTAAGTGCAACATATAAATGCGCATCAAGGGAGGAACGGTATCACTAAATCCTCCTACTGCTGTAACCCAGTGGTTCTCAAAATGTGGTCCCTGGACAGCAGAGCCTGTGAGCCATGAACATTTGTGTGCTCCACCAGAGACCTCCTGAATCTGAAACGGGCTTGGGCCCTGTCTGCGTTTTAACAAACCCTTTTTAACAAGCCCGTTTTAACAAACTCCAGTTAATACTGATGCACACAAAATGTGAGAACCACTGCTCTAACTTAAACACGGAAAGCAATTTTTAAAATTTTTAAATTTCAGGGCAGTGCCTCTAATGTAATAATGACAAGAATTTTCTCTGTGGAAAATGGAAGCTCTTTGAGTGTAGAGACTTTCTTGTCTTTGAAACCCCCTACACCTCCCAGTGTGTGTTGTAATCTTCTAGAGTTATTTAAATTCTTGGGATTTCTACCACCCCCCCCCATATCCCTTTCACCCCCAAGAGATTCTGACTCACTGGGCTTGGGCTGGAACTTGGGAAGAGAGATTTGAAAAAGCCCTTCAGTAGGAATTCCCAGCAGTCTCCAGGACACCAGTTTTGTGTTTGGGCTCCAGAAACAGATTGCTGAAAATTTGATAACTGGATCAACCACTTCCTAGCTATGTGTTAGTGTTAGATAGTTTCAGTAGTGGTCTCAATAATCATGCCTTATGGTATCCACTCCCTTGTGTAGACCTGTCCCACATGACTGTGGGCTCGGCCACGTGACTTGCTTTAGCCAATAAGTGGGACATCACAAGCCATGCTCTAACTGCTTGTTCCTTGGGGCTTGCTGTAATGTGTTTGCTGTATGCTTTATGAATATTCGGTTCTGCTATAGAAAATAAGAGAAACAAAAATGTAGACAATTTGCTTATGAGACATGTTACACGCAGAGTAAATGAATATGTGTTGAACATAGATAAAAAGGATGGAACAAATGAAAGTGCTACTTCAGATAGAAGGAGATAGACCAAGTAAACTTTAAATATTAGTAAGGCATGATCATACTACCTCTCGACTGACAACTGTGTCCTTCCTAAATTGGCCACCAACTAGTGATACCCATTATAGCCCCATTATGGCCTCATGTAGTCTCTGCACAAGAAAAGCAGATAAATCCCTAGCTGCTCAGGCAGCTAATGGCCAGCTACAGTTATGACCAGACACACTTGCTTCTGAATCACTCAGATGTATGTCGATTCCAGACCCCTTCATTCTGCCAAAACCCCTCGCTTACCCTCCACTCCGGTCCTTAAAACCATGCCATCTATGGTTTTAAGTGCTATGGTCCTTCCACCCTGCTTATACCCTATCCTAAGCTTGTTTATCTACTCCTTTTCTTTCTCCTTGCTTCTCATTCTGTTTTAAATTGGTTGATAAACTGTTGCTGCTTCTTCTTCTTTTTTTTTTTTTTTTTGTGGTACGCGGGCCTCTCACTGTTGTGGCCTCTCCCGTTGCGGAGTATAGGCTCCAGACACGCAGGCTCAGCGGCCGTGGCTCATGGGCCGAGCCGCTCTGCGGCATGTGGGATCTTCCTGGACCGGGGCATGAACCCATGTCCCCTGTGAAAACCACAAAATCTTACTAGGAAAATTAAAGAAGACTTAAATAAAAGGAGGAAAAGATCAATTCACGTTTGGAACAGTCAATAGCATTGATATAAGATGACGGTTCTCCCCAAATTAATCTATAAATTCAGTGCAATCCCAATCAAAATCCCAACTTGGTTTGTGTCTCTGTATATGTGTGTGTGAAATGGTCAAACTGATAGTAAAATTTATATTGCAATGCAAATGGAGGCAGTGTAGCATACCAGAAAGAGCATGGGTCCCCTGACTTTACATCCTAACTCTAATACCTACCAGCTGATTCGGTTTGGACAAGTTGTCTATGATGCAAAGTCTTGGTTTGGGGGTTTCTTGTTATTTCTTAAAATACCACCTCACAGAGTCATGAGCATAAGATGAGTTAATATATGTGAAACACATGGCACAATACCTAACATGTAGTAGGTGGTTTGAAAATGATAGGTAGTATTAGAAGGCATTAAGATTTAAAAATTAGTGTTAGCAGTATCAGTGTATCTGCAAGTATCGGAGGCTCATATAACTTCAGAGCTGAAAGAAAGAGAATCCAACTGGATCTCTGTTTTCTCAACGTTTCTTCACTCTCCAGCTCCCTGCAGTTTAGCTGTTTGGCTTCCAAAGGACAAGGCTGGAGATATAAATTTGAGAGCCATCAGCATCCAGGTATCATTGAAAAGCTGTAGACCTGGCCAGATTTCCAGTGGGTAACGTAAAGATGGAGATGAGAATGTGGGGCTGACCCTGGGGCCCTTCACCACTGAGACACTGGAGAGGCAGAGGAGCCAGCAAAGTAGGAGGGAAACCAGAGGACAATGAGGTCTATTGTCCTCCTCTCTGTTCCTAGCATTAGAAACACCCAGAATGATGTTCGCCTGATACTGGTCATCATTATTCTTGGGATATGGGATGCTTTTGTTAACTTTCTTCTTTGCCCTTGTCTCTGTTGCTTGAATTTTTGATGGTAAGTGTATATATTGATAATTTAAACAAATAGAAAGCTTTACTCTAAAGCGAGGAACTACAGAACACGTTTGGTATGAAAAACACCTGGAAAATCCTAAATGAATTCTGAACAATCTCTCTTTTGGATCCTTTGCATTCCTCTACAGCAGTCATTTCTTAGTGCCTCTCATCATCACCTCATTTTGGTACTTCATCTTTAACGATTTAATCTCTATGTTGAAAAGTGTCCAAGAAGCAGTATCTCATGGAAGCAGGATGGAAAATATAAGAGAGGGGCTATCAACTGGAGCTCAGAACTCATGTGTTAATTTCATACTCCAAGACGTTCATAGTTATCTGTCCATAAGTATACCTATAGGCAGCACGACTATCTCTGTCCACACAACATGAGAAGTGCATATGCACACATAATACCCATTCATATCAACACACACACACACACACACACACGCACACGCACACACCCCTGCCTGACTCGGGGCAAAAAAAAAATATTTTGTAACTTTTCCCCCTTCCAGATTGCCCATTGTGTTTGAGGCTGGGTAGGGATGTTGACCAAGGTAAATGTAAACAACAGGGCTATGAAATACCTTCTCTTCAGACTTTAAACTTGAATTCTTAATGAAGCTTCCAAGTGTTTAGATGCCCCAAGAACTATTTTTGAAAAATTACTCCAACTTTGAGCCCAGCAGCAAGATCAGCGGAAGGATTCTTGAATGTTCCTGTTTTTGAAGGAAAATAAGGCATCAACTCAGACTTTTCTGAACACCTTTTCAAATAGACTTATTAAATCATCTTCTAACACATACCTAAATTCAAATAATATTGACCCCTCCCCGCTCTGTACCAGCCACCAAGCTAGGACTGGAAGTATAAAAATAAAAAGATATTTTGTTTAAGGCCAAATTTTCTATTTTAGACCAAATATTTTCACTGCTGTCAGTTACTACTGTTCAATAGAATCGATTCTCAGGGTGTGAGAGGATTGCTCTTCCATGTCCTCTTGAAGTGGTGGGGGGGGTGGCCATGTGACTTGCTTTGGCCAATGAATGGAAACCTGACTGACACATTTTCACCTCCAGATGCAGGCACTTACTTGCCTGTGCTCAGCTGTGCAGCTCTGTCCTCTCCTAGCACGGTGAGATTCACAACATGTATTGAAATGGAAGTTCCATGAAATTGAAGAGGCGGGAAGTAGTGAGCCAATATAGGAGGACAGATGCCCTGGAGAGTTGCCCCAATCCACAGCAGATTTTGTGTGACAGGTAAACTCTTTTTGTGTTGAGTCACTGTGATTTAGGCAAAAGCTCCCATATCATGACTAGTACAGTTCCTACTTTGTTTCTCACATTGAATGATTCCCTTCACTCCTTCTATTTTCTTTATCTAAAAGGACGCCTGTTGTTTGTTCTTCCTTGGGATTAAGATATAGGAAAACAGGGTCCTTGTTTCCTTTGTCTTGTTTCTGAGCTTTATGTGGGTCTGGGGCCACAGATATAGATTTAGGAGTCAACAGCATTAAGGAAGTGGTTAAATCCATGCACTGGATAGAAAATGTGTAAATGAAAATGTAAGAGGACAAAGACCTGGGAAACAACAACAGTTAAGGGATAAGCAAGAACCAAGAGAAGAAGGTAAGATGATGTGGCAAAAGGAAAACAAAAAACAGGTGGCCACAGAAGCCAAAGGATGATAAAGTTTCTAGAATGGGTGGTCTACAGTTTCAAATACAGCAGCAAAATCAAGCAAATGAAGGACAAGATAGTACTCATCAGAAACGATGTGTTGACTGTAAGTGGGTGAAAAAAGCACAGTTAATGGGAGAATAGATGACATCAACACAGTAATACAAACGGGAAGCAGGTAGAGGAGTGGTAACTAACCTGACTGATCAGAGGGAGGTGGAAACTAAACTGGAATGGAACGACCTAGAAGCTTCATTTTAGTAACAGCCTCAAAAAAAGTATAGGAATTGGAGGCATCAGGTACCTCTGAAGGTAGAGATAGAGTTGAGCTGAAAACGGAAGATCCAGGTGAAAAATTTTAGTGGAGCAGTTATAAACCCAGATCCCGTGCAGCTGGGAGATTGCCACTCCCTCACCCCAGAAGAAATCTAGAAGTTTACTAGTGGAGAGACACTAGGCTTGGGGGCTCCAGGAGCACCTGAGGGCAAGGGAAGCACACCACAAACAAGGAGATTAAGTGAATGCCACAGACTGACTCATGGATCCCTCATCACTCTCCTGTTCTGCCTCAACAACGTTCTGTTAACCATAGTATTGGAGGATTCCTCTCTGAAAACCCAATAAAAGAGCACAGCCAGGCCACCCTGTAATTAACCAGGCCAGCAATTAACCAGTTCTGCCAGTCACAGTTTCTAGCTTTTTGTTGTCTCATTCTTAAAGACAAAATATGAGCTAAGAACCTAAATTCACTAGTCAGCTGAAGAAAGCCTTCGAGATGGAGAGACAGGACCAAAATAGTAAAAAAACAAACAAACAAAAAAGGAACTCAGGACATGGGGAGCAAAATAAAACTTTTGAAAATGTATAACATTAACATCTTTGCAAAATAAGAAATGATACTGCATCTTTGGAAAGATAAGAGTCTATAAAAGTAGGAACATTCAGAAAACAAAAGGGATTTCCCTGGCAGTCCAGTGGTTAAAACTCCAAGCTTCCAATGCAGGGGGCGCAGGTTTGAGCCCTGGTCAGGGAACTAAGATCCCACATGCCACATGGTGCAGCCAAAAAAATTTTTAAATTGAAAACAATTAAAAATAAAAACAGAAAACAAAAAATCTTACTTGAAAATTTAAAGTATGACAAAGTGATAAATGTAGCAAAAAGATTGGAAGATAACACCAAGAAAAAACTTTATCATATCTATATGATAGATAATATAACAAAATAGAAGACAAGTGACAAAATTATAGAATCAGGAGGTGCAAGAGAGTTAAAGAAGATAAAGTAGTTTTGAAAATGTAAGGGAGAAAATTGTCAAAGTAATATCTGAAGGAGGGACTTCCCTGGTAGCACAGTGGTTAAGAATCTGCCTGCCAATGCAGGGGACACAGGTTCAAGCCGTGGTCCGGGAAGATCCCACATGCTGCGGAGCAACTAAGACCGTGCACCACAACTACTGAGCCTGCGTTCTAGAGCCCGTGAGCCACAACTACTGAGCCTGCGTGCCACAGCTACTGAAGCCTGTGTGCCTAGAGCCCGCGAGCCACAACTACTGAGCCCATGAACAACAACTACTGAAGCCTGCCTGCCTAGAGCCCATGCTCCTCAACAAGAGAAGCCACCCCAATGAGAAGCCGAAGCATCACAACAGAGAGTAGCCCCCACTCACCGCAACTAGAGAAAGCCCGTGTGCAGCAATGAAGACCCAACACAGCCAAAAATTAATTAATTAATTAATTTTAAAAAAAACATCTGAAGGAAATTTCCCCTAAGTGAAGGTCATTTGTTCCCAGATTGAGAGTTCATTGAGGGCTCAGAACACTAGATAAAAAGAAGACCCACTCCAGAGCCTGTCATCATGACATTTCAGGTCACTAGGAACCAAGAACAGATTCTGAAAGTTCCCAGCATCAAAGTCAGTGGTTGTCAAGGGAAGTTCAATAAAAATAATCCCATTAGAATGGCTTCAGACTCTCAACAGCAATGCTGGAGACTAGAAGTCAACAGAGAAATAACTTCAAAATTCTGAGGGAAGTTATTTCCAATCTAGAATTCTATATCCAGCAGTCTAGTGTGAGGGTAGATTATAACCTTTTCAGACATGAACGTCTCAAAATATTTCTGTCCCATACATCGTATCAGGAAGAAACTGGAAGATGCATTCCATCAAATTGAAGGGATAAACCAAGAGATCTAGGAAATGGGAAGTCACAGGGCGGCAGGTCTAGAGAGCAGCTAGTCTGCGTGGGAGCAAAGCGATGGAAGGTTCTGGGACGTGGGCCTCTAACAAAGAGGTGGACTTAATGAATTTTTCTGATGTATTTGAAATATTAAAGGAGAGTTACGCTTATGGGAGGGAGTCTGGGAATGGACCAGTGATTGAAAACTAAGCAAACTGAGGCAATTATTAACTCTAGTAATAAATTATATTAGGGAGAAATTATAATAAATTTAAAAGTCACAGGTAAATAGTATTTACAGAATTATAATAATACAAAACACTTATCTAACCAAAAATGATGATATATCTAAACTAGGCAGATGGGCGCCAGGGGAAAGAAAGGTCTTAGTCAATTCAGGCTGCCATAACAAAATACATAGATTGCATGGCTTAAATAATAGGAATTTATTTCCCACAGTTCTGGAAGCTGCAAGTCCAAGATGAAGGTGTCAGCAAGGTAGATTTCATTCTGAGGCCTCTTCTCTTGGCTTGTACACAGCGACCATCTAGCTCTGTGCTCACATAACCTCTTCTTTTTTAAAAAAAATAAAATAAATTTATTTATTTATTTATTGGCTGTGTTGATTCTTCCTTGCTGCGTGTGGGCTTTTCTATAGTTGCAGCGAGCAGGGGCTACTCTTTGTTGCAGTGCGTGGGCTTCTCACCGCGGTGGCTTTTCTTGTTGCAGAGTGCGGACTCTAGGCGCACAGGCTTCAGTAGTTGCAGCACGTGGGCTCAGTAGTTGTGGCTCACGGGCTTTGTTGCTCCGTGGCATGTGGGATCTTCCCGGACCAGGGCTCGAACCCGTGTCCCCTGCATTGGCAGGCGGATTCTTAACCACTGCGCCACCAAGGAAGCCCCACATACTCTCTTCTTTTTGCAGGTGTGGGAGAGACAAAGCCCTCTGGTGTCTCTTCTTATAAGGGTGTTAATCCCATCATGAGGGCCCCACCCTCGTGATCTCATCTAATCCTACTTACCTCCCCCAAACCCCATCTCCAAATACTATCACATTGGAGTTGAGCCTAAGCATATGAATTTGTGGGAGACACAAACATAATAAGAAGTGTGTTTGCGTGTTTATCTGTATAGGTGCTGTAGGGCAAGGAGGTGGGAGTAGAAAAGCTAAATCCTTATCTTGCATAGTAAACATGCCAGTTAGCATCACCATAGGACACGGGTGGTAGTCCACTCTAAATAGGGTCAACTGAGGAGGGTTTATTTGCAAAGGTATGGGTGTAGGGGAGCCCCAAGAGATAGTGCAGTCACCCAGGGCTTAGAAGAAATTGCACTGTCACCAACCCTAGGCTCACAGGGATGAGTGGAGTGCATGGGGCCCACAGTCTAGAATGAGAGTCACGTAGAAAATGCCTCCCTGAGAGAAGCAGTGACCTCCTGTTGAGGACACAGCCAGCTAGATTAGATGGTCAAGGAGGGAAACAGGGGAATAAAGGTTCTGCTCTCACTGTCTTTTCTCTCTCTCTCTGATCTCCTCTCCAGGTTCTCCCAGCTGGGGAAAAACAAACTCGTCTGGAAGTCAAAGGGCCCATTCATCAACCCATTGATGTGGTCCATACAGGTGAGTTTCTCTGAATGGAGAGCAAGGAGAAGGGTACAGAGTAGATCCAAAGGACAAATGAGAGATAGCCAGCACAGTAAGAAAGCCAAAAAATGAAGAAATAATAGGCATAATCTTAATATGTGCCCAGAAGAGAGTTCTACAAGAATTGAAAATAGTTGCCTTTTTTTTTTTTTTTTTTTTCCATACCTTGGGGCAGACCAAAGATCGAACCTGCGCCCCCTGCATTGGAAGCATGGAGTCTTTTTTTTTTTTTTTTTTTTTTTTCCATTTTTGGCTACGTTGAGTCTTCCTTGCTGCGCACGGGCTCTCTCTAGTTGCGGTGAGCAGGGGCTACTCTTCATTGCGGTGCACAGGCTTCTCACTGCAGTAGTGGCTTCTCTTGTTGCGGAGCATGGGCTCTAGGCACGTGGGCTTCAGTAGTTGTGGCACGCAGGCTCAGTAGTTGTGGCTCGCAGGCTCTAGAGCGCAGGCTCAGTAGTTGTTGGTGCACGGGCTTAGTTGCTCCGCGGCATGTGGGATCTTCCCAAACCAGGGATCGAATCCGTGTCCCCTGCATTGGCAGGCAGATTCTTAACCACTGCACCACCAGGGAAGTCCCAGAAGCACAGGGTCTTAACCACTGGACTGCCAGGGAAGCCCAGTGGTTGCCTTTGTGAAATAAAAATTGAAAATAGGGAGATGCAGGGTTGGGAACTGCTTTTTTTAAAAATATGTATCAATAGAATATAAACTGTGTAGAACTCTTTGACTTTTATAACTAAATACAACTTTGACAAAAATAGTTTTAAGTGCTTTTTGGATTTGCAATGAAAAAATCATTGATAAACTTTTGCCATGCAATTTCAGTTAAGTGCTGGGACCTGAGGTCAGATTATAGTGGGTTAAGAAGAGAAGCTGAGATGAGTGGAGATGAATTCTAAATGGCAGTCAAATGTTGTTAATCAAATGTTTAGTTAATGTCTTTAACAGCTAGTCTGTTAGCTTAGCTAGGTCAAAGGTATGCTGCCTGTGATTTGTGTTTTAATGACCCTGCACACTGCTACTTTGGGCCCACGTGTAATCTACGTGTCTAGGATATTCATGTACAGTTTTAGGATTCAGAACATTTTTTTGTGCTTTTAATTATTAAAATGGTTTCTGGCTATTATTTCTTAACCTGTGCCCAAAATATCATCTTGCCTTTGACACCCATTCCTCCTACTGTATCTCCTTTGTATACCTTCCCAACTCAAACTCAAAATCTGAACCGTCTTTGACCTCCTCTTTCACTTCTAGCATGTCCTTGCCAAATGCTATACATTCTACCTATTAAATGTTTTTAGCTCCTCATTTTCACCCTAGCCGACCCTGACAGAGTTTAAGCCATCAGGATTTGTTTATGTCACTATGGGACTAACTCCCTCTCTAAGCCTCTAATCTCCACCTCCAATACATCCCCTTATTAACTAATGGACTTCCTGGTCTTATTAGAAATTGCTTTTCCAGCCACATCTCTCATTACTTCCCCTTTCTTGAGCCAAACACTCCTTTGGTGCTTGCCAAGAATTCCACTCTCCATGCCTATGTTCATGTTGTCACCTCTGCTTGCAGCACCTTCATGCTCATTTTCTCTACGTGTCCAGTCTTTCCCAGTCTTCAAGGCCCAGCTCTAATGCCTTCCCATGCCTGAGGTGCTCTTGGAGATGCTTTCCAGGAAGGCATGAGCTGCTTTTCTGAAGCCCCTCATCACTTTCTCTGAAAGAAGTCCTTGTGTTCTAGTACATGGGGTGCCTCACTTACAAGCAACTTGAAGGAAACTTCCCTATCTAATTCATCTTTGTTTACCCTGAACAGCAAGCATGGTATCCTGCACCTGTACACACTCAATACATTTGCTGAATTTTTTAAAAAAATATTTATTTATTTATTCATTCATTTTGGCTGTGCAGGTTCTCAGTTGTGACACACAGGATCCTTAGTTGTGGCATGTGGGCTCTTTAGTTGTGGCATGTGTGTGGGATCTAGTTTCCTGACCAGGGATCAAACCCAGGCCCCCTGCATTGGGAGTGTGGAGCCACTGGACTTCCAGGTAGGTCCCCATTTGTTAACTTTTAAAAGAAGTAGCCAATCAATATTTTTCCTGCTTTATTGAGGTATAACTGGTATACAAAAAATTTGCACATAATTAATGTATATCATTTGGTAAGTTTAGACAAATTTATACACTCATGGTGCCATCACCAAAATCAAGGTAATAAACATATCCATCGCCTCCAAAAGTTTCCTTGTGTCCCTTTGTTTTGGTTTTGGTTTTGGTTCTTGGTAAGAGCACCTAACATGAGATCTAACTTCTTAACAGATTTTAAGCACATGATACCTCATTGTTAACCACAGGCACTATGTTGTACAGAAGATCTCTGGAACTTACTCATCTTGTGTAACTGTAACCTTATACCCATTGAAAAACTCCCCTATTCCTCTCCCCCCATTCCCTGGTAACCACCATTCAGCCAATCAACATTTGATTTTACGATATACTGTCATTTGAAAGGCAAAAAAGAGCAGTGATCTTAGGAACTATTATCATAATTAGACCATCTGACTTCAAACCTCAGGTGCCAGAAAGATAGGAAAATATTATATTATCGTTAAGGAAAAGATAGAGGGTGGGGGAACTGAGAAGTCCTATTAAAATTCAGAAGCCATAACCCGTTATTATAGCCACCATGTAAATAAAGGTTAAGAACAGAGTTATTGGAGTCAGATTACCTTTGGCCAGAATCTTGACTCTGCCCCTTAAGGACTGCATACCCTTGGACCAATTAGCCCCTTTGAGCCTTCTTTCCTCAATTTCCTTCTTGGCAAAATTCAGACAATAATGTTACCTACCCTCCAAAGCCGTTCATATACTTAAGTGAGATACAGGCAGACCTCATTTTGTTGTGCTTTGCTTTATTGAGCTTTGCAGATACTGCATTTTTTTTTTTTTTTTTTTTTTTTGCGGTATGCGGGCCTCTCACTGTTGTGGCCTCCCCCGTTGCGGAGCACAGGCTCCGGATGCGCAGGCCCAGCGGCCATGGCTCACGGGCCCAGCCGCTCCGCGGCATATGGGATCCTCCCAGACCGGGGCACGAACCCGTGTCCCCTGCATCGGCAGGCGGACTCTCAACCACTGCGCCACCAGGGAGGCCCCAGATACTGCATTTTTTACGAATGAAAGTTTGTGGCAAATCTGCATCAGGCAAGTCTGTCGGCACCATTTTTCCAACAGCATTTGCTCATTTCATGTCTCTGTGTCATATTTTGGTAATTCTTGCAATATTTCAAACTTTTTCATTATTATTATATTTGTTATGGTGTTCTGTGCTCACTCATCTTTGATGTTTCTACTACTCACTGAAGGTTCAGATGATGGTTAGCATCTTTTAGCAATAAAGTATTTTTTAATTAAGGTATGTACATTGTTTTCATAGACATAATGCTACTGCACACTTAATAACTACAGTATAGTGTAAACATTACCTTTATATGTACTGGGAAACCAAAACATTTGTGTGACTTGGTTTATTGCACTATTTGCTTTATTTATTTATTTGGCCACATGACGTGGCTTGTGGGATCTTAGTTCCCTGACCAAGGATTGAGTCCAGGCCCTTGACAGTGAAACCATGGAGTCCTAACCACTGGACCACCAGGGAATTCCCAATATTTGCTTTATTTTGATGGTCTGGAACCGAACCCGTAATATCTCTGAGGTATGCTGGTAATGTACACGAAGAGTTTTGCTGAATGCCTGGAATACATCATATACACTCAGTAAATGATAGCTTCTTTTTTATCATCAGTAGTGAGAACTGTGTTAAGCAGTTGCCAAGAGCACTCACTGGCTTTCGAATCAGATGGAGCTGGGAGTGCTTATTAAAAATGATGAGAGACCACTCAAACTCATTTTACTAGGCAATCATTAAACTCATACCAAAGCAAGTTAAGGACACTGCGAGAAAAGAAAATTACAGGCCAACGTTCTTGATGCACTTAGATGCAAAAATACTCAACAAATACTAGCAGACCAAATTTAACAGCACATTAAAAGGATCATACACCATAATCGAGTGAGATTTACCCCTGAGATGCAAGGATGGTTCGGTTCAACATACACAAATCAATAAATGTGATATGCCACATTAATAGAATGAAGGATAAAAACCATATGGTAGTCTAAATAGATTCAGAAAAAGCATTTCACAAAATTCAACAGCCTTTTGTGATAAAAATTCTTAACAAATTAGGTATAGAAGGACTGTGCCATAACAAAGGCCATATATGACAAAACCACAACATCATACTCAATGGTGAAGAGCTGAAAGCTTTTCCTTTAAGATCAGGAATAAGACAAGGGTGCCCATTCTTACCACTTCTATTCAATGTAGTACTGGAAATCTTAGAGTAATTAGGCAAGAAAAAAAATGGCATCCAAATTGGAAAGGAAGAATAACAACAAAAAATAAAACAAAACAAAAACCAACCAAACAAAAAACAAATTGAAAAGGAAGAAGTTAAATTGTCTCTGTTTGCAGATGACATGATTCATATGAGTAGCATTGACATATATACACCACCAAATGTAAAATAGATAGCTGGTGGGAAGCAGCAGCATAGCACAGGGAGATCAGCTCAGTGCTTTGCTATGACCTAGGGGGGTGGGATGGGGAGGGTGGGAGGGAGGCTCAAGAGGGAGGGGATATGAGGATATATGTATGCATATGGCTGATTCACTTTGTTGTACAATAGAAACTAACACAGCATTGTGAAGCAATTATACTCCTATAAAGATGTATTTAAAAAAAAAAGAAGAAAACCCTAGAGACTCCACCAAAAAATTGTTAGAACTAATAAATGAATTCAGTAAAGTTGCAGGATAAAAAATCAATATGTAAAAATCAGTTGCTTTTCTATACACTAACAATAAACTATCTGGAAATAAATTAAGAAAGCAGTTTTATCTACAGTAGTACCAAAAAACAATAAAATACTTAGGATAAATTTAACCAGTTAGCTGAAAGAGCTATATAATGAAAACCATAAGACATTGATGAAATAAACTGAAGAAGACACAAGTAAATGGAAAAATATACCATGTTCATGAATTGGAAGAATTAACATTGTTAAAATGTCCATACTGCCCAAAGCCATCTTTAGATTTTTTTTTTTTTTTTTTTTGCGGTACACGGGCCTCTCACTGTTGCAGCCTCTCCCGTTGCGGAGCACAGGCTCCAGATGTGCAGGCTCAGCGGCCATGGCTCACGGGCCCAGCCGCTGCGCGGCATGTGGGATCTTCCCAGACTGGGGCACGAACCCATGTCCCCTGCATGCATCAGCAGGCAGACTCTCAACCACTGCGCCACCAGAGAAGCCCCCCATCTTTAGATTTAATGCAAATCCTAAAATGCATGTGGAACCACAGAAGACCTTGAATAGCCAGAGCAGTCTTGAGCAAGAAAAACATCTGGAGGCATTACACTTCCTGATTTCAAGCTATATTGCAAAGCTATAGTAATCAAAACAGTATGGTACTGGCATAAAAACAGACACATAAACCAAAAGAACATAATAGAGAGCCAAGAAATATGCCCATGCATGTACATATAATATTTGACAAGAATACACAATGAGGAAAGAATAGTCTCTTTCAATAAATGGTGTTGGGAAAACTGTATATCCACATTCAAAAGAATGAAATTCAACCATTACACAAAAATAAACTAAAAATGAATTAAAAACTTAAGTGTAAGTCCTGAAACCATAAAATTTCTAGAAGAAAACACAGGGAGTAAGTTCCTTGACACTGATCTTGGTAATGATTTTCTGGATGTGACACCAAAGGCACTGGCAACAAACGCAAAAAGAAAACAAGTGGGATTATGCCAAACCAAAAAGCTTCTGTACAGCATAGGAAACAATCCAAAAAAGGAAAAGGCAGCTTGCAGAATGTGAGAAACTGTTTGCAGACTATACATCTGATACGGGGTTAATAACCAAAATACATAAATAACTCTTACAACGTAATAGCAAAAACATAAAAAAGATTGAAAAATGGGTAAAGGGCCTGAAGAGACATTTTCCCAAAGAAGACATTCCAATGACCAATAGTTATATGAAAAGGCATTAAATATCACTAATCATCAAGGAAATGCAAATCAAAACCACAGTGAGATATCACCTCACACCTGTTAGCATGGCTAGTACCAAACAGACAAGAGGTTACAAGTGTTGGCAATGGTTGCATAAAAGGGAACCCTCCTACACTGTTGATGGGCATGTAAACTGGTACAACAATGATGAAAACAGTGTGAATATTCCTCAAAAAGTTAAAAATAAAACCAAATACCGTATGATCTAGCAATCCCACTCCTTGGTATATATCCAAAGGAAATGAAATCAGTATCTTGAAGAGAGATCTGCTCTCCCATGTTCATTGCAGTATCATTCACAATAGCCAAGATATGAAAACATCCAAAGTATCCATGAACAGATGAATTGGTTTAAAAACGCGGTATATTGCTAAAATAAAATAAAATGGAGACTGTAGAGAAAACCATTTAATCCATGTAAGCAAAACTCAATATAGCTTATTTGATGAACGTAAGCAAAACTTAAGTTATTTCTTCCTCCACACTTCCCGGTTGCTGTAAAGTTAAATAATGAGGCCTGCTGATCAGTTTCATAGTAATCTGTAATCATTATTTCGTATTCACCACGTGGAAGACACCACATGTGCTTCATACTTTGCATACCTCACCTCATTTAATCCTCTCAGCCTCGAAAAAGTAGCTTTTGTTATCTCCAGTTTATAGATAATAATAATCATGATGATTATAGCTCTTTTTTTTTACAAGTTTATTTATTTATTTTATTTATTATTTTTTTTTTACAAAAGTTTATTCTTAAATGCACAATAGTTTCCAAGACAACATTTCATTCTAGCTATAGGTGGCAACAGATGTTATGGCAGGGAATCCAGATGTTTAATCCAGATGTTTAAACAGGAATGGAACTAAGGATCATCATTGCCTCAGGCACAAGGAACAGCTTACTTTTTGCCAGATTTCTTAATTCCACCTGTGGCCAGGGGGCCTTTCCCCGCGGCCTTCGCTTTTAGCTCCTCAAGTTTCCTTTGCTCCTCCTTCTGTTTCTGCTTGAATGCTTTATCTTCCTCGTCCATCTCCTTGGCTTGCTTCTTGGGCTGCTTCAGGGGCTGCTTCTTCCCACCTTCACGGCCCGACATGGCGCCTGCCGCCCCTTCCCCGGACCCTGCCACCGGATGCCGATTATAGCTCTTGAGTGCTTACCATGGTCCAGGTACTGTGCTAAACCTTAATATAGGTTACCTCTCTTTATCTTTATTAAAAATCCTATGTGGTAGGAACTATTTTTAATCCTCATTTTTCAGATGAGAAACCAGATGTTCAGACAGGTTAAGTAACTTGCCCAAGGTCATACAGCTAATAAATGATGGACAGGATTCAAACCTCTGGTCTCTGTGATTCTAGAGTTCAAGGTTTTTCCCCTCAGAAGCCCAGCCAGCTTCAGGCACAGACGTGTCTTTGTGTAAGTTTCAAAGTCTCTCAAAATCAAAAAGTCTATTTCTCTTCTTGATAGCTCCAGCAGCAATTTCCCTCAGTAAATTATCTGTTGACTGACTAGCTTCCCATTTAATGACTTTATTAATCTCCAGTTTGAAGTTCCCCTTATCATTACCCTTTTTAACTATCCCAAATGATTTCTCCATGTAATGTTGTCCCTGAGGCACTGGAAAATATATCATTTGAGAAAAGGTTATGTAAGATAATACACTAAATACAGGGTCCATTCAGACCAACGGTAACACAATAAACGTTAAAAAGGATTAATGTACTTCCGTCTTTGCCACTTGCAACTATTTATTGGCATCCTTCTCTCTGCTTAGCACTGTATTAGACATTCTGACCTTGCAGATCCATGACCTTGTCTCCCTCCCATGATTCTTTGCTCCCCCTTTCTTCAGCCACTAATCCCCATGGTCATGCCTGGCTTGGACATCACAAATAATGTCAATACCTCAATGTTCAATTAATGCACTTCCCTCTCTGATCAACACTTTCTACCGTTTTAGATACTCTTATTCTTATTCCTCCTCACTATAGTTCTTTGACCCTATGGGGTCCTTTAATCCATTGACTCTACTATTTTTTTATTATCCACCAATCCTTGTGTCCTCCCTTCCCTTTGAGCCCATCTTACATTACATGGCGTTATAATGACTCCCTTTGAAACACTATTAACTTGCTTGCCTCCCTCTCTCTCCATCCTCCTTATTTGGCAAATTGTCAGCTGGCTAAACTCAAATATTTGCCAGATATCCGTGCCAGCTCCTAAGAAGCCACATGTGGCTGGGGAGCATCATAACCTTCTCTACCTGTGCCCATTTCTGGGCCTTCTCTCCCTTTACAATAGATGAGGGGTTACTGCTCTCATCAGAGGTGTGGTCTATGGAGCTTTCCTACTCCGGTAGACTACTGCTAGAATTAACCCCCAGTCTCTTTCATCTTTAAGTTCTCCCTACTGGATAAAAGCATAAAAGCACCTTCCATTATCTTCTATCTTTAAACAAAACAGATCTCTTGAACACACTTATTTATAGCTACTGCCCCATTTTTCTGTTTCATTTCAGGGCAGAACTTCTGACAGCGGTGTTTGTGGTCAGCATTTCCACTTCCTCACTTCCCATTTACTCTTTAACCCTCTCGGTTAGACCTCCACCGCCACCACAGCACCAAAACTGCTTTTATCTGACAATAAGGGCAGTGTTGACAAATCCAGTGTTCACTTCTTTGTACTGATTTTCTTCCAAATCTCAAAGGTATGTGCAGTAATGAACTACCCTCTTATTCTAGAAATGCTCTTTTTTTTTTTTCTTTTTTGGCCACGCTGGGTGACATGAGGGATCTTAGTTCCCTGACCAGGGATCGAACCTGTGTCCCCTGCAGTGGAAGCGTGGAGTGCTGACCACTGAATCTCCAGGGAGTTCCCTTTTTTTTTTTTTTTTTTGACATCTGGGAAAACACTCTTCTGGTTTTCCTACCATCTCACTGGCAGTTCCTTCTTCTAAGTCTTCTTTAAAAGTTCCTCTGCATTACCCTGGCTTGTTCTAGGGATTGCTCCTCAGCTTATTTCTCTTTCTACCTACACTTGCATCTTAGGTGGTCTCATTCAGTCCCATAGCTATAAATGCCATCTATGGGCCAAATATTCCCAAATCTCTGTCTTCAGACTAACATGTCCAGACTCATGTATTTAACTGTTTACTTGACATCTTTAGTTGGATGTCCAATATGCATCTCAAATGTGACAAAAGCAAAGAACTCATGATTCTACACCATTTATCCCCAATCTAGCCCTAGGTAAGTAAGCAGCACTACTATCCATCCAAATTCTTGGGTCAAAATCCTAAATGTGAAATGCCTGTAATAGGCAAATCTATAGAGATAGAAAATAGAGTAGTGATTGCCTAGGTGTCCTGCGTTGAATGATGGCCCCTAGAAAGATATAGCTGTGTTCTAGTCCCTGGAATCTATGAATATGATGTTATTGGAAAAGGGTCTTTGCAGATGTAATTAAGGATCTTGAGATGAAATCATCCAAGATTCCCCAGGTGGGCCCTAAATCCAATGACAGTTGTCTTTATAAGATAAGAAGAGAAGACATGGAAGAGAGGAGAAGGCCATGTGAAGATGGAGGCAAAGATTGGAGTGATGCAGCCATAAGCCAAGGAATGCCCGAAGCTGCCAGAAGCCAGAGAGGTAGGGAAGGATTCTCCACTGGAGCTTTCAGAGGGAGCACAGTCCTGCTGACAGCTTGAGTTTTGACTTCTGGCTTCCAGAACTGTGAGAAAATAAGTTTCTGTTGTTTTAGGCTATCAAGTTCCTGGTAATACACTAGGGCTGCTGGGTGGAGGGAACCGAGGAATGACTGCTAGTAGGTGTGAGGTTCCTTTCTGGAATGATGAAAATGCTCTAAAATTATATTATAATCATGGTTGCACAACTCTATAAATATACTAAAAAAACATTAGTTTGAAGACACTAAATGGATGAATTTTCTGGTATACAGATTATATCTCAATAATGCTGTAAAAATAAAATGTCTTGGAGTTATCTTTTAACCCTGAAATAAAAAATAATAATAATAAAGATTTCTTTACACTTTGGGCTCTCTTCCGAAATATATCTCAAATATGACTACTTCCCTTTATCTCCATGGCCACCTTTTTAGTCCTGCCCTGTCATCTCTGGTCTATATAACCACAATAGCCTGTTTCCCTGTTTCCACTCATTTAAATCCATACTCCTTAAAGCAGATAAAATGGTTATCTTAGAACATAGATCATGTCACTCTCTTGCTTAACCCCTCTCTACCTGTCCCCATGGATTTCCTTTGTACTTGGAATGGAATCGAAACTCTTCACTGAGTGCCACTGAGCCTTCTATGACCTATCTGGCCTCTGTCCACATCTGAGATCCCATCTCCTTAAATGCTGCCTTTTATCCACACAAACCCCCCTTGTCATCCTGGGACAGACCAATCTTGTCCCTGCCTCAGGGCTTCTGCCCCTGCTGTTTCTCCTGCATGTAGCACTTTGCTTCTCAGCTTCCCCATGGCTGTTTCTTTGTCAAAACCATTCTGACCACCCTATAAAGAGTTGCGTCTCCCCAATTTACTCTCACTCATGTCACTTTGTTTTATTATTTAGCAATTTTTGTTATCTGAAATAACCTTGTCCGTTTAGTTTGATGCTTTTTTATAGTCTTATTTCCTCTTATTAAAGATAAGTTCTATGAGATAGGGACTTCATCTGTCTCGTTCTTTGCCGAATCGCTGCTCCTACCACAGTGCCTGACAAAAGAGATGCTCAGTAAATATTGCAGCCATGAACAAATGAAGGATACAACTCATAATGCACAGCCTTTTGCCCTGAAGACACTTACAGTCTATTGGAGGTCCAAGACATACTTGTACTGTCGTAAAAGATTCAACAACAATTTAAGATAGAGGGAACACCGCCAATATGTAAATAGAATAGTCTTCTCCTAGAACAAGTCTGATGACCATCCCGTGGTAAGGAGGTCCTGGGGAACACATTCCTTCCCAAGCCTGCACTGGTTGGGCAGCTGGAGTGACTGAAAGGGAGAGTGAGGCCCATGAGTTGTGCAGGTGCTCATGACTTTTGATGACCTCTGCCAGGATGCAGAAGCAAGTCCAGAGAGCTGTGGCTTCCCCGGGCCGTATCCCTGGACCAGTTCCTTTTTCTTTACAACATGTGTTCCTCGTTCTTACCCTTCTTGGCTTCCAGATTCCAGTCTCTACACTGTAAGTTCAGTGCCTGCTTCTGGCCCCAAAGTCTTGACCTTTGTGGGATTTTGAAATGTCCCTCTATTGGCCCAGCACCCTGCACAGCCCTGACTGTCCTTTGAATCCTGGAGCCAGAAATTCCCTTCCCTAACTCTGGTCTCCCAGACATCCCTCTTTTCCCCTGAAATCTTTCTCTGCCACAGAGGAATTTGTGAAATCGATATCAAGATTAACCAAGATGTGGTATAGTAGAAAAAAGCATGAGACTTGGTGTCAAAAGAAAAGTTGAGATCACAGCCCCACCACTTACTGTTGTGTGACCTTGAGTCTTCCTTTCATCCCTTTTTAAATCTCCAAAGTAATACTTACGTAACAGGGTTGTTGAGATGAAAAATAAGGAAAAGTCCTCTTTTTACCCCTATTTCTCTGTCACTTCCTCTTACAATGTTTTCTGTCTTACTGAACAGCATTATTACCATTCACCCAGCTGCTCAAGCCACAAGTCTGGGAGATCTTCTTTACAGTATCTCCAGATCTACTTCTTGCTGTTCCAAAGCCAAAACAACTTTCACTCAGGTCCACTTTTTTCCATTTCACCACCATTTCTCTGGCCTAGACAATCATCCACCTGGAATGCAACAGCAGTCTTCTAACCAGTCTCCAACACTGGATCCATTCTTCACAGCAATGACAATTATTTAGTAAGTGCAAATTTCAGGAGCTCACTCACTTCCTTGAAAGTTATCAAAGGCTTCCCTTTGTTATCAGGACGAGGTACACAACCGCTGCCATATACCCTGCATTGCCAGGAACGAGCTTCCTCTCCAGCTTTACCTTGACCCCTGTTGTGCTAAGCTTCAGACATACTGGTATTTTGTCCCTTCTGGAACCCTCCAAGCTCCATCCTGGCTTAGACACCCTAATATACTCTTCATTCTGCCTGGAGCGCCCTCCTTCTCTCTCTGCCTTTCTGTTCCTTCTACCCAGTTCATTTCTACCCATCCCTCAGGTCTCAACTGAAACATTGTTACTTCCTCAAAGAAGATTTCTCTCACTCTCACTTCCCTCATACCAGAGTATGTCCCCCATCAGGTGCCTCCATCACACACACACACACACACACACACACACACACTCACTCACTCTCATGGCTCTTTCAGTTACTTGATTAGCATCCTATTCCCAGCTCTATCTATGCTTCCTGAAGGCAAAGACTGTGCCTATCTTGTTTAGCTTTGGGCCTCTGGTGCCTATCAGTATGTAATAGGTGCACAAAAAATGCTTGTCAAATTAATGAAAAGAGTATGTCTAAGTGTATTGTGAACTGTAAATGGACTATAAAAATAGCAATATTCTTCTTGCAGTCGCATAATTAGGACATTAAGAATCTAGCTTTGAGCTTATAGCAACCATCATGCTGGCTACAGCTATGGCATATTTGGGTTCCTGGCTATTTGATGCTAATCCAAATGGCTGTGAAAACTTCTGACACTTCTATTCCCCTTATCTTGATCCTCTAGGTTTCTTTAACTGATAAGCTCCATGGAAGATAGCAGAGGCTTCGTGATGGCAGAGACATCCTCTGTCTCATTCACCCCTGAATCCCTTAGATTTAGACTGTGAGCACATACTAGGTGCTCATTAAATTGTTTCCTAATAAATGACTCAGCCAGGTGTAATGACAGTTCAAACGAAGCACTCCTACCACCACCAACAAGTATCCTGAGCATCTCAAACTCAGATTTCCGGTGTAAATAATATGTAAATAAGTAGACGGTATTTTATTAACAAGGAAAAAACCACTGAGAGTCCTCAGAGAGGAACACAGGTAAATCAATTTACTTGTTAAAAAGATTAGGCTAAATGAACACAAAGGTCCATTTCGTTATAAAATTCTGATTCCAGGATGTTAGGCGATTAGAATAGTAGGTAGACGAGCTTACTGAGAAGTCATTGGGTTCATGGGACAGTGGTGCAATTGACACCCCAATTTAGCATTGACTTTCCCCAGGACATTAGCAAGGACTTTGCACTAATTGGTTTTAAAGCTTGATGACTACAGCATTCCTGTTAATAGATCATCTTGTAGCTTAGGAACAGTTTTTCAAAGAGACTCAAAAGAAAGTCCTGAATTCTTCCTCATCAGTACCAGCTTATGATGACAAGGCCAAGTACTAGAGTAGAAAGAACACTGGTTCTGGAGCCAGGATTGGGACGAGTCCTAGCTCTCTACCTGCACTATCTGTATGGCCTTAGATCCATCATCTACCTCCTGTGAGATTTAATTTTTCTCCATATGTAAGTAAAACTTTACCAAGTAATCTCTAAAAATCCCTTCAAGTTCTGAAGACTCAGGATTCTAAGAAACTGTAAAAGCTTATAAACATGCATGTGTTATTCCTGTGCTTTAAAATTCCCAGGGCTGGGAATTCCTGGGCAGTGCAGTGGTTAGGGCTTCGCACTTCCACTACAGGGGGCACGGGTTTGATCTCTGGTCAGGGAACTAAGATCCCACATGACCAAAAATAAATAAATAAATAAATAAATAAATAAATAAAAATTTTTAAAAATAATAAAAAGGGACTTTCCTGGTGGCGCAGTGGTTAAGAATCTGCCTGCCAATGCAGGGGACACAGGTTCGATCCCTGGTCCGGGAAGATCCTACATGCTGTGGAGCAACTAAGCCCGCACACTACAACTACTGAAGCCCGCGTGCCCTGGGGCCCACGTGCTGCAACTGCTGAAGCCTGTGCAGCTACAGCCTATGCTCCAGGACTAGAGAAGCCACTGCAATGAGAAGACCACGCACCACAACGAAGAGTAGCCCCCTCTCGCTGCAACTAGAGAAAGCCCGTGCACAGCAACAAAGACCCAACGCAGCCAAAATAATAATAATAAAAAATTAAAAAAATAAAATTCCCATGCCTCCCATTGTACTTAAAATCCAGATTCCTTATACTGGTCTAGATCTCTTGTATGGTCTGGCTCCTGCCTGCTTCTCCTGATCGCAACTCCTACCAATTGCTGTTTTTTTGGCTGTGCTAGGTGTGTTCCTGCATCAGGATGGAGCACGTACTTTTCCCACTAGCTAGGATAGTCTGCCCCCAGCTCTCTACGTTGCTGGCGACTGATCATTCAAATTCAGCTCAAATGCTACCTTGTGGGAGAGGTCTTCTCTGAACACTCAGTGCGAAGTAGACCCCACCCCCCAAGCCCATCTGTCACTTCATCCTTGCCTTATTTCCTCCACTGTACTTATCATGATCTGAAATCACCTTTTGTAGTTATTTGTTTCTTTGCTAATTGAGAGATTCACCCTACTAGGAGGTGCAGGCATACCTGGAGGTACTGCAGGTTCAGCTCCAGTCCACCACAATAAAATGAGCCACACAAATTTTTTTGGTTTTCCCAGTGCATGTAAAGTTATGTTTGCGCTCTACAGTAGCCTATTAAGTGTACAATAGCATTATGTCTAAAAAAAAATGTACATACCTTAATTAACGAATACTTTATTGCTAAAAACTGCTAACCATCATCTGAGCCTTCAGCAAGTCATCATCTTTGTGCAATCATAACATCAAAGATCGCTGATCATAGATCTCCATAACAAATATCATAACGAAAACATCTGTGTCTCACAGAAACACAAAGTGAGCAGATCCTGTTGGAAAAATGGTACTGATAGACTTGCTTGAGGCAGGTTTGCCAGCCCTCAATTTGTAAAAGATGCAGTGTCTGTGAAGTGCAATAAAGCAAAGCGCCCAAAACAAGGTAAGCCCCTACTGCTGTCTGAAAGCAGGAACCTCGTCTGTCTAATGCCCCACTGCAGCCCCAGTAACCTAGCCCAGAGCCTGCCACCAAATTAGATTCTTAATTTACTAATTTCAAGTTCAATTTTTCTCTCTGCATCAGCATTATTTGTTAGCCCCATTGATATTTTTTGCATAATCAAGGTATGCAAGATCTTTTTTGCATAATCAAGCTATGTCCCCAAATATTAAAATATTCTTGGAAAGAAGAAAAAATAAAAGAAGACATTATTTTCGCTTTAAGAACACATCACTAAAATGAATGGATTGGGGCTTGCAAGTACATCATTGAGAAGCAATGGTATTCACTGGATATCCAAAATAGTAACCTTTATCAATAAGCAATAAAAGGCTTAGATGAGTGCTATCAATTCACATTGAACTGCTGAAATTATTCTCCAGTAAACATTCACTTTTTTTACAATCTATAATTTGTCAATGGCTGGAACTCATAAAAACTAGCTTGGTAAATTGTTTGTTTATAACCCGGGGTGTGTTTATCCAAGAAAATTATTCTTCTCAGTGTTGATATGGCAAGCAAGGCAAAAAAAAAGTACTAAATTTAAGACCCAAATTTAGTACTGTACTAATGTATCAGGTCCTCATGACTCACACTGCTTCTGTAAAAAAGAAAAAAATCACCCATAGATTTCCAGAAAATGATTTCTGGGCAGCATCCCTTCCCTTACCCTACCCTATCCTCTTGGGCTCCAGTGCTTTTGGATTTCGTTTTCAAAGTTTTTTGGTTCTTGCCTTCTCTTCCTTGCCACAATGTTAGGCAACATAAACTGGAGAAGGTTTCTGTAAATCCAGTAGAAGGTAAGAGGATGACTCAGTTGGGCTGCTTTATGGTTTCTCCTCTGTATTCAACTTCAGTGAAGGAGTTGATGACATTTTTGCCAGATATTCCAGTGGACCCATCAACATTGCAGTAGTCTACATCTCAGCCCAGAGAGCAGAACTGACTTCATAAATTGCAATCAGAACTTCCAAGAAACAGTAAAATGAACAGTATTTTCCAATAAATATTATGTACATGAATGGATGGTTGGAGCTGGATGTGAAGATGAAGATCATATAAGCCGAACCTTTTATGTCTCACAAGAGAACACTGATATGTAGAGATTAAATAACATTTCCAAGGTCACACAGTGGTAGAGCCAAGGTTCCAAGTGACTGCTCTTTCCAGCAGAGGACAGAAGAACCCATTTCAATGTTCTTCTCACTTTGGAGCCAAGGAACTGCTTTACGTTTCTCAATAAACATTTGTTGAATAAATGAGACTCCCTTACCTTCAAGTTCTAGCCTTGTTTTGATCCATAAAATACAGTATTTGTGTCTTTGAACTTAAGCTAGACACATATCGTCATGGCTCAAAACTGACTGTTGATGAATTTTGCTTATTGGTTCAGTGCAGAGGTTTTCCTGCCCATTCCCCTCCCCACTTGGAGTCCATGGATAGAATTCAAGAAGTCCATAAAGCTGAATGGGAAAAAATTACATCTTTATTGTCACAAACTTCTAACTGAAATTTAGCAGTATCTTCAATTATGGATAGAGGCAACAAACCACAGTATCATTAACATTGATCACACAGTAGTAATCATAGATGTTTTATATCATATTATAATTTTTGCAGATATCTCAAAATATTATTTATACTCAACATTACTTCAACATTATAGTAGTTATTGGACCCAACATGGACCATGTTATTTAATACATTCTTGAAGAATCACATACATTACTATATCACAAATTTGTTTTTATAACTTTTCAGTAGACATAATAATGGTTATATTATGTTATGTTATGGACATAACAAAGATATCCTAATCCTAATCCTCAGAATGTGAATGTTACCCTACACGACAAAAGGAACTTTGCCAATGTGATTAAATTAAGGATCTTAACACGATTAGATTATCCTGGGTTATCCAGGTGGGCCCCATCAAGTCAGAAAGGTCCTTAACAAGGAAAAAGGGAGAGAGGAGAATCAGAGTGAAGGAGCTGTGACCATGGAATCAGTGATGCAATTGCTCACTGGATGTCATAAGTCAAAGAATGTGGGCGGCATCTAGAAGCTCAAAAGACAAGGAAACAGATTCTCTCTGAGCGCCTCCAGAAGGTATGTAGGCCTGTCAATACCTTGATTTTAGTGTCACAAGACCAGTTCTGGATATCTGACCTCCAGACCTGTAAGATAATAAATTTGTGTTGTTTTAAGCCATTAGGTTTTTTGTAATTTTTTACAGCAAAAGGAAATCAATGCAACATTTTACTATCATTCATTATAATTGTCTTCCTTTGTAATTTTCTCCATAGTTTATTTTTTGCATTTAAAAGAAATTTAGTTCTGCCACTTACTAGCTGTTGTGACCTAGAGCAAATTATTTCCCCTCTGTCTCCTCATCTATAACATGGGAATTAAAAAAGTCCACATCCCAGGGTTGTTGTGAGAATTAAATGTGACAGTTTATGTAAAGATCATAGAGCACCAGGCACACAGTAGGGACCCAACAAAACATTCTCTCCATTGCCTGTCTCCCCAAACCCTAATGATTATGGATTTCTTAATCAATTTTAATACTCAGTTTATGACATTATGACATTTTCCAGACCTGAACAGTTCTGTTAAATCTTAATTGCAGCTACTGCTAAAAATATCTAAGACCAGTTGCTGACTCTAACTTTGACCTTGAAATATTTAAATACTAACTGTGTTTAGAAGCCTAGTTCCAGTTTTGATTACCATTTTCTGAATAGCTCTGGGTAAATAATTTATTGTTTCTATTTATAACATTGCTGCCTTCCTTTTGAGTTAACACTGGTACATAAGTTCAAATATAATCTATAATTGAGATGGCGATTAAGATAGAATGAAATGATTAGGTATTTTTCTGGAAAGCATGTACAAGAAACATTGTCTTAATGATTAAATTGTACTTAATGAACCCCGTATTCTGAAGTAGTCCTTCATTGTTAATTAGGCACCTTTGAAATCATTACCCTTTGGTGTCTAATTCATTTCAGGAAGGGTGACATATTAAGCAGCCAGGTTATCCAGGTTTCAAAGGTCCGTGCATTATAAGTCAATAAGTATTTATCAGATTCCTACTTTTCTATCAATTCCTCGAGGGAGGGATTTTGTATTTTCCATTCCTCCCATTTTTGGATAATTTGGACAAATCATCTAGAATGTATTAAATTCAATGACATGTCTTCAAAAGTTTTAAAGCAGGATAAGAAAACCCCAACTTGCAAACAGGTTATTTCACAAAGGTTTCTGTTTTCTTAACATAGTTTTCTATAGAAATATGTGTGTATGTTTCTTTAGAAATAACTATATAAATAGAAATGATCATTGAAATATATTATTAATATACTATATAAACTCATGGCTATTATAATTATATAATATTTATAAGTAAATGTCATATTAAATATATAATATATTGTTTCCAAGCTAGCCCATAAACTCCAATTGGGCCCATAATAAATAAAGCTACCAGACTGCTACTTGATTTTCAACATCATTACATATATTTTAATACATGACAAGATTCTTAGGGGTTATCACTAGACCAGGTTTCCCTGCAAAACAAACCTTTGATACACAGCCACTGTTTAAATCCCCAAGCAGGATGCTGAGACTGGATTGGGGGAGAAGAGGAGAGAGACCGCAGGCATGGGGAACGCCTATGATCAGCCCTCTGATGGCAGGAAAGGGGACTAAGAGACTTTAGTTTGCACTTATCTGGCTCCCTATTATATATATATATATATATATATATGTATATATATATATATATATATATATATATATTATACCTATTTCCAAATAAGGTTACATCCTGAGATTCCAAGTGGACATGAGTGAGAGACAGCACACTATTCCACCCACTACAATTATAGAACATTCTTCAGAATGTGGCAAGAATATTATTTGCTGATAGATATTTAACAGTTCATATGAATTGTAACTTAATTGTATTTGCCTTGGGAACCTTAAAGGATACATAAAGCCATACAAGTTGTAGAGAGGCATGTATAACAAATATATATTAAGTATAACCTGGAGAACTAAAAAAAAATTTGGATGTGGTCATGTAAGCAATATAAATTATAGTTGGAGCATCTTAGAAATGTGAAAGGCAACAAAAAGTGTTGGGGAAAGGAATAGGAAAACACCCATTTTTTCATAAAATAAGGTGAAATCCAGGAACTGCTACGTTTTCTGCCAGGTATGTGTTTGTAAATTGCTGGGACCTAACTGGCTGGAGTTCCTAGGCGGTTCCCCTCCTCCCTGGAGAGACTAGGGTAAAATCTAGGTGTTTAGAATGCCTTTGGGGCTCAGCAGTTTACATAAATTGTTTATTAAGGGTTAGGAACAATGTATCACTTTGCACGTGTTAAGTAGATAAGGATCTGAGAGAGGTCCTTTGGGGGTGTCATTAAAATAAACTGTTGACATTTAGCAGTTCCTGGCTGAACCATTGTTTCATTAATTGTTTAAACTATTATAGAAGCCTGGAGGGTTTAAGGATTTTTTTCACCTTCATTGAGGTATGAAATAGAGATGAATAAAATTGTAATATATTTAGAGTGTACAACATGATGATTTGATATATGTCTACATTGTGAAAGGATTGACACAAACAAATTAATTAAAACATCCATCACCTCATATACTTTTTTTTTGCCGCCGTCACGTAAGATCTACTCTTAGCTAATTTCAAGTATACAATACTCTTAACTATGTCAGCATGCCATACATTAGGTCCTCAGAACTTATTCATCTTATAACTGAAAGTTTATACGCTTTGACCAACATCTCCCCATTTCCCCCACCTCCCAGCCCCTGACAACCATTATTCTATTCTCTGTTTCTATGAGTTCTCCTTCTTTGTTTGTTTGTTTGGATTCCACCTATAAGTAAAATCATGTATTTGTCTTTCTCTGTCTGGCTTATTCCCCTTAGCATAATGCCCTCCAGCTTCATTCATGTTGTCAAAACAGCAGGTTTTCTTTCTTTTTAATGGCTGAATAATATTCCTGTGTGTGTGTGTGTGTGTGTGTGTGTGTGTGTCACATCTTCTTTATCCATTCATCCATCAATGGACAGTTAGGTTGTCTCCATATCTTGGGTATTGTGAATAATGCTGCAGTGAACGTGGGGGTGCAGGTATCTCTTCCAGATAGTAATTTCCTTTCCTTTCAGTATATACCCAGAAGTGGGATTGCTGGATCATATGATAATTCTATTTTTAATTTCTTGAGGAAACTCCATACTGTTTTCCATAGAGGTTGTACCAGTTTACATTTCCACCAACAGTGTACGAGGTTTCCCTTTTCTCCACACCTTTATCAGCATTTGTTGTCTCTTGTCTTTTTTTTTTTTTTTTTACTTTTGGCTGCATTGGGTCTTCATTGGGTTGTGCGGGCTTCTCATTGCAGTGGCTCCTCTTGTTGTGGAGCACAGGCTCTAGGTACGCGGGCTTCAGTAGTTGTGGCTCTCGGGCTCTAGAGCACAGGCTCAGTTGTAGCACACGGGCTTAGTTGCTCCCCGGCATGTGGGATCTTCCCAGACCAGGGCTAGAACCCGTGTCCCCTGCATTGGCAGGCGGATTCTTAACTACTGCACCACCTGGGAAGCCCGTCTCTTGTCTTTTTGATAATAGGCATCCTACCAGGTGTGAGGTGATATCTCATCATGGTTTTGATTTTCATTTCTCTGATGATTTGTGATCTTGAGTACCTCTTCATAAACCTATTGACAATTTGAATGTCTTCTATGGTAAAGTGTCTCTTCATTTCCTTTACCAATTTTTTAATTGGGATATTTAGCTTTTTGTTTTGTTTTGTTTTACTATTGAGTTGTAAGAGTTCCTTATATATTTTAGATATTAACCCCTTATCAGATATATGGTTTGTAAATACTTTCTCTCATTCCATAGACTGCCTTTTCATTTTGTTGATGGTTTCCTTTGGTGTGCAGAAGACTTTTAGTTTTGTTACTGAACTCAGGTTCAGCTGCTCATCGCTCAAGAATCTAGCACTGTGGAACTTCCCCGGTGGTCCAATGGTTAGGACTCTGCGCTTTCACCACTGAGGGCCTGGGTTCAATCCCTGGTTGGGGAACTAGGATCCCACAAGCAGTATGGTGTGGCAAAAATAAATAAACCAATAAATCAATCAATAAATCAATAAATCTAACACTGACAGACAAGTGTTGGGTAAAAGGAAAGACAGCTTTATTGAGGAAGCTGGCAATCCTAGGGAGAAGGTGGACTCATGTCCCAAAAAACTAATACTCCCAAATCCCCAGATTTTGTTCAGAGATTATATAGGGAAAAGAGGAAAGGGCTATGTGCTAGGGAGGGGGTAATCTTCTATTTTCATAGATGAGTATTTCCATCACATGGTTCTAAGTAGCTGTCATGTCTCGATTGTGATTGGAATGTTATCTGAGCCATAAATCTCTGGTTAGCTAATCCTTCTGGTTTTAACTGGTTTGGAGTCTACATGCTTGTGGTCAGCATACAGTTAACTTCTTCTACTGGGGGGTTTCAGTATCTGCAAAACAGCTCAAAGTATATGGGTCAGAATAGTATCTATCGTCCTTGAGGAGAAACTAAAGGTCCTTGACTTTGTTTAATAGCTAAACTATTATTATTTTGTCTTGCTTGACTGCTTTCCTTTGTTTGTGTATTTTCTCATTTTTCTGATTAAATTTATTCTTTGGCTAAAGATTTTTGTACAGACAAGAGGCAGGCAGAGGACATGGGGGGCGGGGAGCAGTCTGTTCCAGGAAGGCTCCATAGGGTCCTGCTCAGTTACAGTTCGA
The DNA here is from genome assembly GCF_964341445.2 of Mesoplodon mirus. Taxonomy (NCBI): domain Eukaryota; kingdom Metazoa; phylum Chordata; class Mammalia; order Artiodactyla; family Ziphiidae; genus Mesoplodon; species Mesoplodon mirus. The sequence continues at coordinate 14,926,193 of NC_138992.1, read as the reverse complement.
TGTAATCTCACTGGTTTAATTTTGCTTCTGTTACCTATGCTTTTAATGTCATATCCAAAGAAATCATTACCAAGAACCAATGTCAAGGAGTTTTCTCCTAGGAATTTTATGGTTTCAGGTCTTACATTTAAGTCATGATCCATTTTGAGTTTATTTTTGTATATGGTGTAAGGTAAGGGTCCAATTTTATTCGTTTGCATGTGGATATTCAGTTTTCCCAACACCATTTATTGAAGAGAGTATCTTTTTCCCATTGTGTATTCTTGACGTCTTTGTTGAAAATTAGTTGACCATATATGTGTGGATGTAAGGTTTTCTTAATGCATTCCATGTAAAAGAAGGAGAGTGTTGCTTAAATAATAAGAGGAATAGGGCCTCCCTGGTGGCGCAGTGGTTGAGAGTCCGCCTGCCGATGCAGGGGATACGGGTTCGTGCCCCGGTCTGGGAGGATCCCATATGCCGCGGAGCGGCTGGGCCCGTGAGCCATGGCCGCTGAGCCTGCGCGTCCGGAGCCTGTGCTCCGCAACGGGAGAGGCCACAACAGTGAGAGGCCCGCGTACGGAAAAAAAAAAAAAAAAAAAAAAAAAAAAAAAATAATAATAATAAGAGGAATCATGTTTAACGCTCATTTGATAGTAAACCAGGGGCCTGTAGACCTTTCCCTGCCCTGCAGGTGCTGGGATAGGTTGCTTAGTTGCTCCTTGGCTCTGGCTGCCTTTATGTAAGAAGGAGAGATGGAAAGTCTTTCCATTAGAAGTTCTGAGCTACCAAGTAGAGTGCTTCTGTGGGCAACCACACTGAACTGGGCTGCCCCTTGCCACCTCTTCCACTGATTTCCTCAGGCTGGCCCAGGAACGCAGCACCATCAAAACACCTGAATGTTCTCCTCCAGGTGCACGTACCAGACACTGTAGCCCCTCCCTCAGTCACCCAACCCTGCAACTTGTGGATTTATTTGTATGGAGCTTTGATGCTCCAGCATTGCCAGTGCCCCTTATTGTCCAGAGTGCACTCTTCCGGTCAAGAGACCCGTTAGGAAGTACTCTAAGGTAAATCTCTGGTGCTTTCAGGTTGTGTCCTTGGATTCCTTCTGAGTGCCCCCTTTCATGGGCTGAGTCTCTGAACAGGCCACCCTATCCCAATATACATCAGTTAGCAGAACAGAGCAAGAGATTCCTGTCCAGGGCTGGATTTAGGACAATGGGAAGTTAGCAGGAGTAAACTTCTTTATTTAATCATTCATTCATTTATGGGTTCCTTTATTTGTGTATTCATTCATTCAAGAAGCATGTATTAAATATTTACTATGTACTGATCACTGTTAAGCCCTGAGAGATACAGTGATGAACAGGACAGGCAAACTCTCTGACTTGGTGGAAAGAAATGAAAATACACAATATAAAAGTAATGAACAAATGAAGAATATAACAGATCATGAGAATGCACTCAGGAAATTAGCATGATTTTGAGAGAATGCAACTTGGAAAAGACACTTTAATCAAGTAAGGCTGCTCTGAATGAGGAAGTAATGTTTGAGCTGAGACTCAAGGATGAGAAGGAGGGAACCATGTGCAGATCTGAGGAAGAGCATCCCCAAGAGAAAAAGCTGATACAAGTGCTGACAGACAGCAGAGGCTGGGACCATTTTGTGCAGCTGGGCAGCAGTCAGATCGTGCTGTGCTTTGTGGAGCATGTAAGTTAGATTTTATCCTAAAAGCAATGAGAAGACATTGGAGGGTCTTAAGTTGGGGGAGAGACATGATCAGACTTATGCTTTAAAATGAGAGCCATGGTTGCTGCATAGAGAATGAATTCTAGGTACAAATGGGGACTCCAGTTTAAGGCCAGAGGAATCTGGGCAGGAGGTGCTGGTGACTTGAACTAGGCTGAAGACAATGGGGATGGAGAGTTGAGGACACAAGATATGTATGTTTTGGACCTAGAACAAATAGAACCTGCTGAAGGATCGTTGTAAGGATTGGGAAAGGGAAGATGCACGGACAACTCCTACAGCTTGTTCTTGAAAAGCTGGGCAGGTGGCAGTGCCATTTCCTGGGATGGAGCCCCCGGGGGGCAGGGTTGGGGGCTGCCCCAGGGATCTCCCCCCAGGGTCCTGTGAACTGATCAGGTGCAGACTGGGCATGCCTCTCCACAGGTGTGCTCTCCTCCCCTCGTTGATATTAAACACCTGTGGCCATCTCGGCGTTGTCCTCTCCTGTAAATCTCCCAACAACTCTGTGTAGTGGGTTCCAGTATACCTAATTCCCGAGTCAAAAAACAGAATAAGAAAGTAAGCGACACCAACGAGGTACTAGCGTGGATATCATTCTTTTTCTGTCTTTTTTCTTTTTTTGCCGTGGAGAATACTGTATTTATTTATTCACTTATTGGAAACACATCTCTGAACATCTCCCATGACTCAGCATTGTCCTGGGGCAATGATGATGAAGCAGTTACAGCCAGAAATTTTAATAATTCACTCTATACCAGACACTGTGCTGAGGGCTTCCTACACATAATCTTCCCGAACTCTCCAACAACGCTGTAAGAAGTGAGATTATTGTCACCCCTGTGAAGGAGAAACTGAAGCACAGAGAGCTTAAGTGACCTGCCTCAGGTAACAGAGTAGAAGGTGGTGGAGCCAGGAATGAACCAGTCCCCACAAGAACCTCCTTAAAAACCCAAATCCATGTCTGTCTTGTTTACCTCTGTATTCCCATCGTTTCACACAGCATCTGGTGTCGTGTAGCCGCTCAGTGTTGATTGTATGGATTTGCTGTTTATACATGCTCCACCAGATAATTCTGATGGGGTGTGTGTGTGTGTGTGTCAGGGGACTGTGGGATCACTTTCAGAGAAATCACTCTGGTGACTGGAATTTAAAAGATGGTTTGGAGCCAGAGAATGCCTGGACTAGAAAAAACATTTGAGGCCATCCAGCTCTGCGTTATTAATTTTCTTGTGAGGAAACTGGGGTCCAGAGAATCTAACTATACCTTATTAATTTGCTGATGCAGACATTGAGGCCCAGATCACTTAAGTGGCGTGTCCAGAACAACACAGTTATAAACTGGCAGAGCTGGTACATCCACAGGCACAGCTCTGTCTTTCCTGACACCAGGCTTGTCCTAGAGTCCGCAGCGAGAGCCCACAGCCCTGCCCTGACAGCACCATCCATGGCCGCAGCCCCTCGAGGGTTGCTTAGGCTGCGTTCAAACCCACACGTGAGTCGTGCCATCTTGCACAAGTTATCAAGTCTCTCCAGGCCTCAGTTTCCTCAATAGAGAAGGTATAAAGCTCAACTTACAGAGCTGTCATGCAGACTATGTGAAATAGTATGTAAGGTTTTCATAGGACAAGTCCTAACAAGAACACTCAGAATAAACTTATGCATTTGGCTATATTTTGAAGTATTCATTTACTTGGTTTTGTTTTTCCCCATCCTTTTTTTCTTTGTCTCCATTTATGTTTATGAGGCTCACTGCTCACCATCTCGGCAGGGATGTGACAGGAGAGAGGAGAAATAGCCTGTCCGTCTTCCTGAAATTTTTCCCCAAAAGCCCAATTCCCCAGGATCAGGGAGGAACCCCAGATACAAACTAAAAGTCTTGGCAGTGTCGATGGAAATAACCAATATACAGTCTATACTAGGAATAGAAAAGAGTTTTATTCACGCTAAATTGAATAGCCCGGGAGCCAGCCTCTCAAATAGCCCTGAGGAACTGTTCCAGCGAAGCATGATTTTCAGCACAGTTTTATGTCTTGTCAGAACAAAGAACATCAAACATGATAGGGGTATGTTCCTTCAAGGTTTCCAAAAGGTCAGATCAGCACGTACACAGTGAGTCCCTGTGGCGTTGGCACCTGGGAAGGGAGGCTTATCACTGAAGGAGGACTAACACTGGCATCTCAGGAAGGGAGGCATTTAATCCTTATCTTTAAAATCAACATGCTGTACTTCTGGCCAATGCACCCTTTTCTTTATTCGTCGAAGAAGATGTATGATGTATGTTTGATAAGCCACAAAACAGGCTGTTCTAGTCAGCATGTTAAAGTTCAATTTAAATAATGTAGAAGCCAGAATGACTTCCTCTTACCTCAGCCTGTGAAAATTTCTTCCATCAGCAGGAAGCCTGGGGGCAAAATGTAAAAAGGGAAATTCTGCCAAAGTGTGGGATTGGGGAAATGAGAGAGGAGAAAGGTGCTGTAGGTCCTGGGTGAAGAGGGAAACAGGCCCCACATTCCAGAATGGCCCCTGGGTTTGTCTGAGCAAATGCCAAGACAGGGAGGCTCCCCCAAAGTCCCCTGACCCACCCAAGTGCAGTGGGAGCCCCAGGAGGCCAGGCAGATGCAGACAATCCTAGTCGCAGCTGAAACCTTGTTACCCAATACTTTGGCATCATCATAATTTTGAAATCATGTCAAAGTTCCAGGTGTCAGGAGGGTCTCCAAAACTATGGCCCAATCCTCAGTGGGAAGATCGCCAGGAGTGAGTTTAATTTTCTATCAGTTGGGAGGAAGGGAACCTTGAGGTTAGAAATTAAGTTGAATTACAGAAAATAAAGCAGCCCCTACTTGTTCTAAATGTAGTGGGTAAGTGTCCGGGGCCATGCATGGCCAAGAGAGGAGTTTTTATGGGAAAAGTGTGTTTTGGCCCTGTCCTATTTAATTTTCTGTCTTGAGCTGTGCTGATGTAGTTGGCCTAGGGAAGGGTAATGCTGGATTTTTCTTTTCTTATTTTGATTTACACAAGAAATGTTACATTTTGGAAAATCCTCAGTCAGCAACCACTTGGTTTAAAAAAAGGATCCAATCACCTTTTCAGAGAGATTACCTATTAGGCTTACTTAAGACAGATGGGTTGAGTGACAGGTGATTCTTTTGGAAACTCAAAGGAGGGCTAAGGTGAACCCTAACCGTCGGGTGTGTGTCTTTGCCTGCTGCCTGCTGCTACTGACCGTGCTGCCACCATCTGATAGCCAGGCTGCCCTTTTATTCCTTCCCTTCTTATGACCAAGGGCAGTGTTCTTGTCCTAGAGCCAGTTTCTTCTTGTGGGATATTTCTTGATGCTTTTGCTCTATTCTACCAAAATGAGATCTAAACCAATAAAGTTGAATACTCCTGAGGTTGGAGGGTGAATGTAGAACGACTAAGACAGGGAGGCTGGAACATGAGCCTGCAGCTTTGTGCTTTTGTGCTTTGCTCTTCCATTCAGGCAGTTTTTTGTTTGTTCATTTGTTTGTTTGTTGGCTTCACTGTGCGGCTTGTGGGATCCTAGTTCCCCTACCAGGGACTGAACCTGGGCCACATCAGTGAAAGCACCGAGTCCTAACCACTGGACAGCCAGGTACTCCCCCATTCAGGCAGTTTAATGAGTACTGTGTGTTTCTAAATTGGAAGAGTGTGTCTTAGTGAGCTGACCTTGTGTTGAATGTGATTTTTCACTAGGTACCATACTCTTTTTAAAATTTTATTGAAGTATAGTTGATTTACAATGTTGTGTTTAATTTCTTCTGTACAGCAAAGTGACTCAGTTATACATATGTATTCTTTTTCATATTCTTTTCCATTATGGTTCATCATAGAATATTTAATATAGTTGCCTGTGCTATACAGTAGGACCTTGTTGTTTATCTGTCCTATATATAGCAGTTTGCATCTGTTAATCCCAAACTCCCAGTTTGGCAACCACAAGTCTGTTCTTTATATCTGTAAGTCTGTTTTTTGTTTCGTAGATATGTTCATTTGTGTTGTATTTTAGATTCCACATATAAGTGATATCATATGGTATTTGTCTTTCTCTTTCTGACTTACTTCGCTTCATATGATAATCTCTAGGTCCATCCATGTAGTTGCAAATGGCATTATTTCATTCTTTTTAATGGCTGAGTAGTATTCCACTGTGTGTATGTATGTGTATATATATATATGCCATATCTTCTTTATCCAGTCATCTGTTGATGGACATTTAGGTTGTTTCCATATCTTGGCTATTGTAAATAGTGCTGCTGTGAAATAGGGGTGCATGTATCTTTTCCAATTACAGTTTTGTCTGGGCTAGATACACTACTCTTAAAATTTCTTTAATGTATGGTGTATGTATGATTGTATGTGCTGCATTATTGAGTATATTCCTAGCAGGAGAGAAATTCCATTTTAACCAGACATTGTCAAGAACCAAATCCTACATTTAAAATTGTACCTGTCTGAAGATTAAAAGAATTTTCTGCACTCTAGTTACTGATCTCTTACTTTTGAAGCCTGGTTTCTCCTCCATGGCCCATAGCCTTCCAGTGCCCAGCACCAGAGAACACATTCACGTCATCATGGGACAGCTGGCCTGCACTGTGTCAAGATGCCTGTTGAGTCAGGAGCCAAACATAGGAATATTCCTGGAAACTACTCCCAAACTTGAATGGCTAGCTAGAACCTAACCACACACAGAAGTGACTGCAAGCACGTAAATGTATCCCACTAACCCCAAACTACATGTATTTTCAACTTAACCTACTTGGCTCCCAGAACGCCTGCAGCCACTCTAGGATCACCCTACAAGAAGGGAAGTGGGCCAGAGGGGAAGGTGGCATGGAGTGACACAGCAATCTTAACCATTTGTGGTGAAGACATCTTACTTTCGCAAATTTTACAAAAACACATGACCTTGTGAAACGATGGTGAAGGGCCCCATGCAGGGCCTTTGGAAGGGGCCTGTGCAAGTGAGGGGACCTGAAGCTTTAGATTCATTACTGTTGCAGTAAATCTGCTTCTGAGGATGGAAAGGAAACTCACTAGCTGCTGCTATGCCGAGGGTGAGCCTTGTGTACTCACACCTTAACTCAGCTGGTGAGGCAGCTACACATCTAGTCGCCTGAAAGGAGAATGACCTGACTCTGAAAAGTCATTTCTCAACGAATAGTTATCTACTGTGCACCTCCTCGCCCAGGCACTGTGCTGAGGGTCAGGACAGAGAGAAAACATGGACCCCTGAACTTGAAGGGGTCACTGTCCAGCCAGGTAGATCTCTGTACTCAGTGGCATGTGCCACATGTGAGAAATGAACAGAGCTTTTAAGGGCACCCTAGCAGAGGCATGAGTTCCTCCAGACGTGAGGGTGTGGTAGAGGGAGGGAGGGAGGGAACATGGTTGAGAAAGTAGGAGGGGTGATGCCTGAGCTGAGTTTCAAGGTGAGGAGGGTGTAGGTAGGTGAGGAGGGTGTAGGGAGAGATGAGGGATAGGAATACCCTTCAGCATTCTCCCTGGGCTGTGATAGGTCATCTTCTTTAGTGATTTCCTAAAGCCTGAAGGTGAATGGACTGGCCAGGTGGGTAAGAAGCATCCAGTGGGCAGAAGGAAGGTGGGGAGTATGTTCAGAGCCCTCACTACACCCACACAGAGTGATGCAATCTCTAAGCACCAGTCTGTTTTCCCATGAATGCACCCCCTGGTGGAGACACCTGGTAATACATGTACATTCAGGCGGCGCCACTCTATTCACTGGTCCCAGGCTTTTAAGCCAGCAGCTCTAATCCAGAGCTCTAAACTATGTATCTAAATTTTTATTTATAAATTTTGGAAAGAGTTATAGTACTAATGTATTATGTACTTTACTAAATATATGCAGATATAGAAATTAAACATATGAGATATAAAAAATAAATCAAAATAAGAAAAATTTAGTATTTCCCCTCCTCACCCACTAGGACCATCTTGTATACTCATGGGGTGCATTGCATCATTTTGGAGCCCTGTGAAAATCAGTGTTGTCAAATTGTTCTTCAAAGCAGCATAGGGACAGTGGTTAAAAATGTAGACTCAGGAGTCAGCTGGCCTTTATGCGAATCCTGGCTCCACCACTTCCTAGCTGTGTGACAACCTCAATATTGCTTTCTTTGAAACACAAACAATAATAGTACACACCTCATAGAGTTCTTGGAAAGGCTAATTAGTATAAAACATTGACATCCGTGCTTGGCACATGGTAAGCACTTGTTAAACATTATTATTTTCCTCAATGCCTCTATTAAAAATAGCTTAAAATCTTTGGTTTTACATTGTCCTTAAAAAAACCCAGGTGGGAGGAAAAGGAGAGAGAAACCTGGAAGGACTTCCTGAAAAAGGTGACCCCCAATCTGAATTGGAATTTTGAGAAACACATAGGAGTTTGCTGGGTGAAGATGAAGGCAACAAGAGTCAGTTCAGCCTTTTCTTAGGTAAACTATACATTTTATTAACACTTTTTCCATAGATCCTGTTCTTGGCCCTTATGTCTCCTTCCTGTCATTCATTCTGAATCCTTCTCCAGAACCTGTTTGTTGTTTCCAGGGGCTTTTTCACCTACTGCCTACAGGAATGCCTGACTTTCGCTCACTCTCCCTTATGCATCTCGATTATTTCCATAATCGGAAAGTAAAACCAGCCCACTTCCCAGCCTCCCCGGCAGTCGGTGGTGGGGGGAGGGTTGGCAATAAGACCCTCCTGTCCCAGAGGGGTAGGCGGCAGTCCACGTGGTGGACATTTCTTATTTCTTCTTGCTCTGCCCTATTCTTCCTGACCCAGTGAGCTCACAGAGCCTAGAAGTTCAGTGCCTGTCTTGAAACCACAAGGATAAAAGGGTCACACTGAGGCTGAGAAGGAGCCTGGGTTACTGAGGATTTTCCTGAACAGCTACAGCAGCCCTGGACGTTTATATTAAAATAGATTTGCCTCTCCACCCACTGCGGAGCCGCTGTTTTGGAGGTTTCCGTTACTTGTTGCCAAATACACTCACACATCCAGATTAACCATGTCAATAAGGGATGTCTAATAGAGACTGATGAAAAAAGGCCCATGGGAAAGGGTACGACCCCTGAGAAGCCGGGAAAATCCAAACCATCTGAAACCCAAGAATTCAGAGGCTTCGACTACTTTGCTGCTGGTTATTGCTGCCATCTAGTGGCAGTATTTTGGAACTAAAATTCTTTCTGACCATAAACTCTGCAGATCTTTCTTCGTTCCTTTCCTCATTCATTCACTCACTTATGTGTTCATTCTACAGATACTTTATGAGGATGTACTATGTGTGGTGGACCCTCCTAAATGCAGTAAGGGAATATGATAATGAGGGGGAAATCCAGCTCCTTGCCACTTCAAACATACACACTTGGGGGGAGATAGCCACTAATCAAACTTAAAAATGGAAAAGTAATATTAAAACAGAAAAAAAAGAAAAAGTTGGGAAGGGTATAAGAGAAGAGCATGGTGCTATGAAAATCGTTGATAAGGATTTGACTTATAGGGCAGATGGGTAGGAGGTTAGAGAGGGTTTTCCTGAGGATGTGCCCATTGGCCTGAAATCTCAGGAGGAACCAAGTGAGACTGCAGTGAGAGCAGTCATGAAAGTGAGCTGCAACGAAGAGAGAGAGTATGTTGAATACAAGGGAATAAAAGGCCATGCATTTAGATATACTCTGAACAGTCTGGTTTCTGAACTGAGACTATGTTTGTGAATTGTGGTGACAATAGAATATTTTACCTGAGCATGAGCTGTAAAGGTATCAGCTAACAGATCTATAGACCACTCCACCCAACAACAGCAGAATACATATTCTTCTTCTCAAGAGCACATGGAACAGTCTCCAGGATAGACCATATGCTAAGCCATAAAACAAGCCTTGATAAATTTAAAAGGATTGAAATCATACCAAAGTATGTTCTCTGACCACAGTGGACTGAAATTAGAAATCAGTGACAAGGGAGGGACTTCCCTGGTGGCAGAGTGGTTAAGAATCCGCCTGCCAATGCAGGTGACCTGGGTTTGAGCCCTGGTCCTGGAAGATCCCACATGCGGCGGAGCAACTAAGCCTGTGCACCACAACTAACTGAGCCTGTGCTCTAGAGCCCACGAGCCACAAATCCTGAAGCCCACATGCCTAGAGCCCGTGCTCTGCAACAAGAGAAGCCACCACAATGAGAAACCCGTGCACCACAACGAAGAGTAGCACCCGCTCACGCAACTAGAGAAAGCCTGCATGCAGCAACAAAGACCCAATGCAGCCAAAAATTAATTAATTAATTGATTGATTGATCAGAAAAAAAGAAATCAATGACAAGGAATTTTGGGGAATTCCAAGCATTATAAATTAAACAATGCACTCCTAAATAACCAATGGGTCAAAGAAGGAAAGCTACAGGTGGTCTGTGTCTTCAGGCATGAACAGGGGAAGGACTGCCCCAGTGAGTAGTAAGGCAAAATAAAGGTGCTTTCAGGTTATGACCCATGCATTTTGAATATTCATTTTACCATTTACATTTAAACCACTACAAATCAATAAGTTAAAAGACAAATAATTCATATTGAGATTTTATTATAGAACATTAAAAATTCACTAAACCTATCCACTAATGAATTAAAGTGAGAACTTTTCAGATAAGATATTTTATTAAAACTTGTTATTTTTATTTTAAGTTTTTATAAATTAAATATTACAAAGTCTCAAACTCCAGGTATCATAATATGAATTATTTAAAGCCAACATACAATAATGGAATACTCATTTATGGCATAATATGCTTTATAATGTGACAATGTAGCTCTTTTTATAATAAAACAAAGTTTATGAAAGACCCCGAACAGCCTAAGACATCTTGAGAAAAAGGAAGAAAACCCGAGATATCACATGCCCAGACTTGAAAGTATACTACAAAGCTATTGTAATCAAAATGGTGTGGTACTGGCACAAAAACAGACATAAATAGATCAATGGAACAGAATAGAGAGTCCCAAAATATGAGCAATTAATCTACAACAAAGGAGGCAAGACATATACTTAGGGAAAAGAGAGTCTCTTCAATACATGGCATTGGGAAAACTGGACAGCTACCTGCAGAAGAATGAAACTGGACTATTTTCTTACACCATGTACAAAAATAAACTCAAAATGGATTAAAGACAATGTAAGACCTGAAATCATAAAACTCCTAGAAGAAAACAAGCTATAACCTCCTTGACGTCAGACTTTAGCAATGTTTTTTTGGATATGTCTCCTCAGGCAGGGCAAAAAAAGGGCAACAAAATAAACAAATGGGACCACATTAAACTAAAAAGGCCTTTGCACAGCGAAGTAAACCATCAACAAAATGAAAATGCAACCTACTGAAAGGGGAGAGAGATTTGCAAATGATATATTCAACAAGGAATTGATACCCAAAATATATAAAGAACTACAACTCAATATCAAAAAGACAAACAGGCCATTTAAAACATGGGCAGAGGGCCTTAATAGACATTTTTCCAAAGAATATATACATATGGTCAACAGCACATGAAAAGATGATCAGCATCACTAATCATCAGGGAAATGCAAATCAAAACCACCATGAGGTATCACCTCACACCTGTCAGAATGTCTATCAACAAAAAGGCAAGAAACAAGCATTGGCAAGGATGTGAAGAAAAGAGAACCCTTGTGCACACTTGGTGGGAGTGTAAACTGGTGCAGCCACTATGGAAAACAGTGTGGAGGTTCCTCAAAAAATTAAAAATAGAACTACCCTACGATCCAATAATTACACCTCTGGATATTTATCTGAAGAAAACAAAAACACTAATTTGAAAAGATATATGTACCCACATGTTCATTGCAGCACTATTTACAATAGCTATGGAAGCAACCTAAGTGTCCATTCATAGATGAATGGATAAAGAAGATATGTTATACATATATACAATGGAATATTACTCAGCCATAAAAGAGAATGAAATCTTGCCATTTACAGCAAAATAGATGGACCTGGAGAATATTATGCTAAGTGAAATAAGTCAGAGAGAAAAACAAATATCCTATGATATTACTTATAGTGGAATCTAAAAAACAAAACAAATGAAGAAACATAACAAAAGAGAACAGACTCATAGACACAGAGGACAAACTGGTGGTTGCCAGTGGGGAGAGGGGGAAGGAGGATGGATGAAATAGATGAAGGGGATTAAGAGGTACAAAGTTCCATCTATAAGAAAAATAAGTCACAGGGATGTAATGTACACATAGAGAATATAGTCAATAATATAGTAACAACTTTGTATGGTGACAGATGGTCACTGGTCCTATTGCAGTAATCATTTCATAATGTATAAAAATATCAAATCACTATGCTGTACACCTGAAAATAATATAATATTTTATGTTAATTATAAGTCAATTAAAAATTTTTTAAGTCTATGAAAAAAATACATTGACATAACATAAATAGAGTCAAGTAATAGTGTGTCATCGGTGAAATAAATACAGGCAGATGTCCATTCAGGAAGCTGTGAGACAAGGTCTATGGCAATGTCACCGTGGACAGAGAGATGGAGATTCCCTGTGGAACTATGTCAAGGCGGGTCAAGTCCATCAAAAATGGAGATGGCTTTGTTTTAAACACCGAGGGCAAGAACAAGGCATAAGTAAAAGTCCCAGGTTTCTGACGTGAGTGTCTAGGAGACTGGCAGGGGCATTTCACGAGCTAAAGAGAAGTGGGGAGAAGTGAGTGCATTTTGGAAGTGTTGAGTTTGAAGTGCCTGGGAGACACCACGTAGGGAGGAAATGGTAGACCATTATACCCATAAAAAGAAGCATTCAGTGAGGGAGGAGGAAAAGCAACAGGATGTGTTCTTCAAAAGGTAAGAGAAGGAGGGCTTGATCTCTTCTCCACACTCACAAAACATGAAGAAACTGAAACTCCAGGAACATTTAAACTTATTTGTGAATGTACCAATAACACAAAATTGAGTTGTGTGAAGGCAAGAACTGCATCTTATTCAATTCTCTGTGCTTCAACGAGCTTAGCACTTGGGGAGATTAGCAAATAGTTGGTGTTCAAAATATGCAAAAGTGATGCTGAAATGAATGAACAAAAGAAGAGGGACCCAGTGGAAGGGAAAGGCATTCCAGGTGCATCCATCAGAGTGAAGAAAGGTAGGAAGAGAAAAATAATTAAAGGGAAGCAATTATTCCTCCTTATTTTCAGGCTCCAGGATATCTCAAGCTGAGAACGAAAGCTCTTGTATATACAGCCAGCCCAACACAGTTCAGAACCTCATTCCTACAGGGGGGAAAGCCCTTAAAGGATTGAATGTAGCCTCTTGTGAAGCATATGATCCCTTGGTCTTCAGTATGCTGGCGTCTCATCAAGAAGAGATGGTTATACAAACGCATCTCCAGGTGGGGTCTCTGTGACTGAGATTAAGGTGGAATTAGATCTTTCTGGCCACTCTGGGAGGGTCAGTTTGTGAAAAAGTTTGCCCAACCTCCCCTCTCCTCTCCAGCTAATCTCCCTAGCCTACTTCTCCTTTACTAAGTAACTATCCTCTTCTGTATTTGAACTCATGGGTTGTCTACAAGCTTGTTTATTATGGTCATTGCTGGTTACTTTTGCTTTGTTCTGATTTTAATGAGTTCAAGTGATGGAACTGGTGGGGAAAGTGAGGTCATGTGCTTGAGTGACGGGGATCAAAGTGGCCATCTACAAGTGTGGCTCATTTGTAAATCTGCAATTTTAAAAGGACCATTTCCAGCACTCAGACATTGCTGGCTTTCAATCATATCCCTCCATATTTTGTTTATCTCAGGTTAAAAGTAAGGTGTAGTGTGGGTCAAAGTTTGTATGACCTTATTTTAATTATTGTTGCAAGATGTCAGACTGATGTTGGAACAGAAAGAAACCTAGAGAAAGAACATTTTGTAAGATATGACTTCTCCCATCCCCTGCTATAAATAATAAACTAAAGGGAGTTTCGATTTGTTTGAGACCCAGAAAAAATTTTTCCTGACTGCATCATAGATTTTCTGAAGATTTTTCTAGTAAATAAAAATAACATTTGTTTATCATATACAATTTATAACTAGAGAAAATGTATAAAAGAAAATGGAATCATCTGTAATTACATCACATACAGGGAATCTCAGTGAGTCGATGTTCACATATTAGAGCATGCCCTAATAAATTTATTTATGCGCAAAAATAAATAATATGCCATGATCTAAGGCACAATTATAGATTTTGCAATTAGCACTGCAATAAGAGTAACATCCCATGTCATTAAAATTTCATATGATCATCATCATAATTGTATAATATTTCCATCAAAAGGATGTACCATAATTCTTTTAACCTTTCATCTTTAGGTTTAAAACAACAAGGACCATTTTAGTGTAACAATCTTTGTCTGAATTTGGGATCATTTCTACATTTATGGAATGGGTTAACAGTTAAATAAGTATGAACATGTTCAAGTCTCTTTGTGCTCAAAGCAATCATTCTCTTAATAACTATAGTATTTGCCAAGCCATTACTCATGGCCAGGAACTATACAAGATGCTGGGCCCATAGCAATAAACAGAAAAAGAATATCCCTTATCCATGAGAACATTATTTGCTACCGGGGGAGAGAGGCTTTTAAGTATAAACAAATAAATAGCAAAACAAGAGCTAAAGAAGAAATTGCAGTGTTAAATAGACATAATGTGGAGGGAAGAGAGTGTTTAATGAAGGCCTCACAAGAAGATGACCTTCAGACAAATCACCAGCCATTGTATCTTCTAGGGGAAGGGCATTTCAGACAAATAGGACAGCAAGTACAAAGGCAAGAGCACAAGAAAAGGTTTGGCCAATTTTATAAAGGAAGCGAAAGGAGACTGGTGTCCCTAGAACGTGTTTAGTCAAGGGAACAGTTCCATCTCAGGCTGAGATTTAGGTGCCAGATTTAGGCGCAGCACGGGACTAAGGGAAGGCTTTCTCCAAATTCATTGCATCATTCCAGGTTCACTTCTTTCGATTTGTGAGCAGCATTGCAGAGAGTATCTGAAGGTTCTGGAGGATACCAACTAATTTGAAGTTTTTAAGCCGGCAGAATTCCTTTGGTTTTTTTTTTGTTTGTTTGTTTGTTTTGCGGTACGCGGGCCTCTCACTGTTGTGGCCTCTCCCGTTGCGGAGCATAAGCTCCGGACGCGCAGGCTCAGCGGCCATCGCTCACGGGCCCAGCCGCTCCGCGGCATTTGGGATCTTCCCGGCCCGGGGCACGAACCTGTGTCCCCTGCATCGGCAGGCGGACTCTCAACCACAGAATTCCTTCTTGTTATTAATTTCCCCCTAGGCAGGAACAAGCTAACGGTTGGCCACAACAAAGATGGCGGCAGCGGCCTCACACGGCAACGGCAACGTCGACGCCATTCATCAACGAGCGCGATAATATCATATAGTTCCGCCTTGCCGGTTTGACGTCACTTCCGGCCCCAGCCAGCCGGGTGCGCGCCTGTCTTCCGGCTTTGCGTTTGGATGTGCGGACGGAGGTGAGTGGACTCGCGGAGTCTCGCCGAGGGAATCCCAGGGAATGCGGGGCCAGCAACATGGACAGGGCAGGCGGGAAGTCCGCGGCTGTTGTCGCAGTTGTGACTGAACCGCGGTTTACCCAGCAATACAGGGAATATCTCGAGAAGCAGAAACTCCTGGAGAGACAGCACCGTGCGGAAAAGATGCCGGATGGCTCCGTGGCGCTACCGGTGTTGGGAGAGGCCCTCACTGAGCAGCACCTGCGGGAGCTGAGGAATCGTGTGGCTCCAGGCAGCACCTGTGTGCTAACGCAGCTCCTGAGTCCTGTTCCTTCAAAGAAGGCCCAGGCTTGTTCACCTGCCCAAAGGCTGTGTCTTGAGGTGAGTCGCTGGGTAGAGGGCCGCGGAGTGACGTGGTCAGCTCAGCTGGAGGCTGAGCTGCCCCGATCTTGGCAACGACATGGTGACCTCTTGTTGCTGAGTGAGGACTGTTTCCAAGCCAAGCAATGGAGAAATCTGGAACCAGAACTCTGGGAGACGGTTGCCTCGGCACTTGGCGTCCAGCGTTTGGCCAAACGAGGGCGGGTGTCACCGGATGGCACTCGAACTCCAGCAGTGAGTCTGCTGCTGGGCGACCATGGCTGGGTAGAGCATGTGGATAATGGGATCCGATATAAGTTTGACGTCACCCAGTGCATGTTCTCCTTCGGAAACATCACTGAGAAGCTTCGTGTGGCATCGCTGCCCTGTGCTGGAGAGGTGCTGGTGGACCTCTACGCAGGGATTGGTTATTTTACCTTGCCTTTCCTAGTTCATGCCGGTGCTGCCTTCGTCCATGCCTGCGAGTGGAACCCGCATGCTGTAGTTGCTCTGAGAAATAACCTGGAGCTCAATGGAGTAGCTGGTCGATGCCAGATACACTTCGGGGATAACAGAAAACTGAAGCTCTCAAACATTGCGGACAGGGTGAACCTGGGGCTGATTCCCAGCTCTGAAGAAGGCTGGCCCATTGCCTGCCAAACGCTAAGACAGGATGCTGGAGGCATTTTGCATATTCACCAAAATGTGGAATCTTTCCCAGGGAAGACTCTCCAGCCTCCTGGAAGCAGTGAAATGGAAAAGGAGGATTGGTCTTCTCCTCAGCAAATGATCACCAACCAGTTGAAAAATGGAGCTGCCAGTGATTCTAGGGAAAAAATGCTGTCAGCCGCCACCAAGCCAGAGTGGCAAAGGTGGGCGGAAGCTGCAGAAACTCGAATTGCCACTCTTCTTCAACAGGTGCACGGGAAACCGTGGAAGACACAAATCCTGCACATCCAACCAGTGAAATCCTATGCTCCCCACGTGGATCACATAGTCCTGGATCTGGAATGCCGCCCCTGTCCTCTAGTTGGCTAGAGAAGGTGGATCCTGAGACAGGAGGATCTACGTGTGAGTGACCCTTAAAGCATCAACTCAGGCTGGGGCCTCACCTCTCTTGTCTCCTGGTAATCTATTTTAATATTTTGTGGCCCTAAAAGCAGGCTCTTAATCAATACATATTATTTCATTTGTCTTCCATTAACACCCTACAGAATGAGCTGCGTATCTGGGAGAAGTAGTGTGGCTCATTGAAATGAGGCCTGGCTGTGCAATCATGAGTTCTGAATTCCGACCTTAGTTCTATCTCACCTGGGGTACAGGGTTCCAGTATTCCTTTGGCCTTGAATTTTCTCATTTGCAAAATGAGGGATTCTTGGCAAGGTCTCACACGGCTGTCACCTAATAAACAGTCACACACAGGGCATTGGTTATTTTAGAGTGAAGGACGCAGTGCTGTTTCCAAAATCACTGCAGCTACAGTATGGAAACTCACCTGAGTGGGGCCAGGATGGAAGCAGGGAGAAGGGCGAGGAGGCTTCTGTGGCGGTTCAGGCATGAGATGATGGTGGCTCGGACTAGGGTGGTGGCAGTGGGAGGTGAATGGATTTGAGAAGTAAAATCGATGGGTCTGAGCATTGGAGTCCAAAGCAAGGCATTCAAGTGGTGCTGCTTGGTTATTATGACTGACTAAATCGGAGGGAAGAGAACAAAAATTACTCTAGTGTATGACCTCCACGTGTCTACTTTAGCATTCCTAAATGAGTGGGTGTGGGGAGGGTGTGTCTTAGGTTTATTATAGTAGAGAAAGTGTTAAGAATGACTGCTTTAAATGACAGGGCAGGGAAACTAGACTTCCAGCCTTAGCTAGTGCAGTAGCTGCCAACTGCTAGCTAATTTTTAAAGTTTGAATTAAAATCTTAGATTTTTACAGGGCTCAGACTCCCTTTCCATCTTCCTTCCCTGGCTGAGAACATCAGGGCCAACATAAGGAGCTCTAAGGCATGTGAGATACTGTGCAGTTTTCCAAGCCTCCCCTTATCTTATGGCTCTCTGCCAGTGCCATTGTTTACTGTTGGAATGACTAAATGTAAGGAATCACTGTTTACCTTTAGGATGACTAACTGTCGAGAATCAATTTTCAGAGCGTTGTTTTGGTGCACTCTGAAGCCATCTGGGCTTGTTTTCCTCATGAAGGAAATACAGAAAAGTGTGGTTTGGGAGTTCCCTGGTGGCCTAGTGGTTAGGATTCTAGGCTTTCACTGCTGTGGCCTGGGTTCAGTCCCCGGTAGGGGAACTGAGATCCCGCAAGCCGTGTGGCGAGGCCAAAAAAAAGAAGAAGGAGAAGTGTGGCTTTATCAGGATTTTGATTGTACCTGGCATTTGTCTGGCTGTGGTTGGGCTGGGCTGCTTGTTCTCTTGCAGCAGCGCCAGTAAGGACAGGATTAGGTGCTGCTTGTGTTCTGAAAATAGTAAATGCCTCCTATAAACATGAGCCACAGGAAACAGGAAGCGGCATTAGATACTGTCTCTGAGGAGCTCCCAAGCCAGCAACAGACGTAACACAAATGCTGCAAGAGTCAGAACGCAGAAAGTGCCGTATGAGTGACAGCTCGTTGTAGGAGTGTAAAGGTGGGGAAGGAAAAAAAAGCTCTGAGAATTGAATGAGGAGGTCTTCAGAGAGGTAGTGTTTGAATTGGCTCTTAAAAACTGGGTGAGATTTTGTTAAGTGGAGTCAGATGCTGGTTGAAGAGACTAACAGGTGCCAGAGTTTGGAAACTCAGGGTGTTTGGAGCGTTGCCATTAGATCAGTTGGGAAGAGAAGAAGCAGTGAGAGACGTGCTGAAGATGGGGGTCGCTGTAAGGATTAAAAAGGAGAGTGTCTTGTGCAGAGTAGGCCCCCAGGAAATGTTGGCTATCATGTGACCCCGCAGAGGGAGCCTGCTAGATTCCATTCCCATCCCACAGAACAGCCTTCCTGCGTTTGCCTTCATCATTTCACACGCTGGGTTTGTTCTCACACCTGTGCCTACAGCATTCTCTCCTCAAGCTAAAGATGCCAGGCGGGGCTTGATCCAATCCAGGGGGAGAAGCAATGAGGAAGATGAGTCAGGGAGCCGCAGGTCCAGGGGCTGAGGAGTTAGCTTCCTGCCATAAGCTGTGGGAGAGGCAGCTGATGTCACGTGCACCCAAATGAATTCATTCAACTTGTTATACGTATCAGGCCCTGAGTGTCAGTGGGGAAAGAAGATTGACATGGGCTCTGCCTTCGTGGCCTTTAGGTCCACTCACTCAGCTCCTGGCTCCTCTGCCTTCTGTGTGACCTGAGGCAAGTCATGAATCTCTCACGATTTCGTTTGCTCGTCTGTATGCTGGAGTTAACAACTGAACATATCCTGAAGGGAAGTTGTTGGGTTTAAATGAGTTAACATACGTTAACTGTCATCACAGTGACTGGTATATCGTGAATATTTCAGTCTTTGTATGAGGGCAACTACCATTTCCCAATTTGGCTGTGAGGGATTGCTGCGCATCTGCTTTACTTACAGCAGAATGACTTTATTTTGAAAGCCATTCAGTGGTTTATTAGGATGTTCTGTGAATTTCCCCATCAGGCACTGTGCGGAGGGCCAGGGACGTAGAGGTGAGTAAACCTGAGTCCTGCCCACAATGGAATCACCATCTGGTGACACGGACACAGATGAAGCAATGTCAGTACTGTGTACTAAGTGCACATATAGAAACAAGTGGGTTTTTACAGGCACACGTAGGATCTGGGCTCTGGAAGGCGGGAGCAGGGATGCCTAAGCTGAGAGTGCGCAGTTACGTGTGATGGGAGAGAATACGGGTCCTTTAAGCCTCTTCTCCACCTGAGTATATCCATTTACAGTAGTTTTCTCCAAGCACTTGCTGGATGGCCTGACCTGGAAGAGACATTTAGTGGAACCAAGGAAACAAGACTGAAGGGGTCAGGAGGCTCATGGCGTCCTTACAAATTCAATCCAGGAATTTGTAAAAGCTCTAAAGGCTTCCTTTGCGGGCATTAGTATTAGTTGCTGATTAATGTACCCACTTGATGGAGAAGTTGTGATTAAAAAACAATAATGATGATTTTATCAAACTCCCTCAACCATGAGCTGCTCTATTCATTCACTCCTTAATCTTAATAAATTACATGCATGTACTAATACACGAGTATAATGTATATATTTAAAATGTACAAACGGAGAAATTTAAAAGCGATGAGACACAAATATATAGAAAAAGCATTTTTAATTCAGTTTCTTCCACCCTGGGCACACGTGTGAGAAGAAACCCAGTATATGTCACTCTGAACAGCCTCAAGGTGCAGCCACTTCACGTGGGCAAGCCATAAAACTAGTCATTTTCAAACTAAACTATTACTTTAAGTGATTAAAACTATTTTCATATTTTTAAAAGCATTTTTGAGTTTTGTTCTGGAATACAGTTAGGTTACTTGGAAACAGTTTGATCTTTTTGAGTCTTGCTTTTAAGCATTTGTTAGAGCAGCATATAGTCTAGGATTAATTTTTTTCCATTATTGAAGCAAGACCTTTCTTCGTTCTCTGACGCCTTGTGAATTATGAGATTTTCCACTCTTGCTGTATGTAGAAACAGGAATTATCCACCACCCTGTGTGGTGTGAGCTCTGAGTATTTTTTCCTATAATCCTTTCTGGTGGGTCTTTTGTTGGCTTTTGGTAGTTTCCTATCATGTGGGCCGATCATTACTCAGCTGAAAACTTTTAAGGCAACGGTCAGCAGATCTCTGGAGTTCCCTTTGTGTGCGGCTTTCTCCTCTCTGGCATTCTACCCTGTGAACTCTACTTACTTGGGCTCCCAGGACTCACCTCCTCACCTCAGGGAGTCAGACTGCTGGCCTCCACTCCATGCTCGTGCGACAGCCTGGAAAACTTCTCCAGGCTGTAAGTTGGAGCAATTGTATGGCTCACCTGGTTGGTTTTCCACCTCTCATGGACCATTGCTCTTCATCGCCTATGTCCGATGCCTTGAGGGCCATTGTTTCATAAATTTTGTCAATTTTTTAAAACTATTTAGAAGTTTATAATAATTGTTTTGACGTAAATGTACTAGCTTTCACAATCATTATTGATGAAATTCACTCTAGCAATAATATACCTACTTCAGCTGACACAGTGTTTCAACATGTAAAGCACATAAGAATTTCTTGCTACAATTATGTTTGGAATGCTTACCTATATTATAAAATGACTATTAAAATATTAGCAATGATATCTTTCTGATTAGATATGATAATAACTGGCAAGATTTCCGGACCAACAATCACACACAATTTCAGAGAGGCCAGAAACAGTGAGAAAATAGGTATTTGTCTCTTTGGGTTTTTAAAGGTCAAGGTTGAATCCAAGGTAAGTAGAAAATATTGAATATGAGGCTACAACTGAATTTTGGTATAACACACATATTAGGTAGGTAGGTAGATACAGATGGATAGACTGTCCTAGTTTTCCTTTTTTTCTTTTAGTAATTGAATTTTATTTTAAGATCAAAGCTAAACGTACAGTTTCAAAATTCAAAGAAAAGTAGCAAAACTTTATGGAAAAAACCAAGCAGTTCTGCAGCCCCATGGTGAAGCAGCTGTCCTGCAGCTCCTTTCTCTTCACTTTGTGTGTCTACTTTCAGCACTTTCACATGGGCCTATGTGCCAAAGGAGATGCAGGACCTAACCTACATGTACCAACAGGAGCCATGAGAGTCTGTTGAACTGGGTGCTGAGGGTGTGGGATGGGAAGCAGTTTGCATTCATGTAGGACAGAGAACAGTACTTGCCCACCCTCTATCATAATATAGTCTGAAGAGATCTAGACCATCTGAACTTTCCACAGAATGTCACACTGACCTATTACATTCATGACATCATTACTCCTTGGGCCAGGTAAACAATAAGTAGCTAGCATATTATGCTCCCAAGGATAGGAAATAACCACTAATAAGAACAAGCAACCTTTTACATCAGTGAAATTTTTAGGGTCCAGTGGTCTGCTTGAATGTCAAGATGTCTCCTTCGTAGTAAGAACAAATTTGTGCATCTCACTCATTTTATCAATAATCTGCCACCAAGAATGCACATCAAGCTCCAGCCTTCTTTGTGGGAATCCAGAACTTGAGAATACTGCTCTGACTCATATACTGGGTGACTGGAAGGCTGCCAGTTTTCAGTGGGATCCAGAGCACATAAAGGCTTTGTAGCAGGTACAGGCTGCAGTGTAATTAGCCGTATTGCATGGGCCATTCAATACAGGAGATTCTATGGGACAGGAGTATCTGTGATAAGCATAGCAGCCACGGGAGTTTATGGCAACCTCCAACTGGAGAATCGCAAGGTAGACTTCTAGGTTCTGTAGCAAGGCCAAAGCATCTGCAGTGGAGAACCACACCTCATTCAAAAATGGCTCCTTGCATGCTGATGGGCCTTGGTAAGAACTGAGCATCTCATGGGACATCAAGTAACCCTTCATGAGCTAGGTTTTGTCAGACCCACCAAGTCAATCCATCATAAGGTGGAAATGGTACACCTGGGATCGGTGACAAGTAGGACCAGGGGAAATAAATAGGTACATAGGCAGATGGTCCAGACTCCTGTATCATATGTATAACACTTGAACCAGAGTCCCTCCCTCAGTTCACAACTGTGGCTGCTTGAGAGGCTCTTTTGTCTAGCTGATTCAGGACAAAAAAGCCCAAGCTGTGTTCACCGATGGGTTTATTGGAATATGGGTTCAAAATAAAAATAGACTTCTGCCCTACAGCCCAAATCAGGAGTGCTGTTAAAAGACAGGTGAATTCTCCAAAAAGGCAGAATTTGGGGCAGTATTCCTGGTCATCCACTTTGTGTGGTAAAAAGTGGCTTGAAAGAAGAATATATCTTCTTGGCAAGTGGCAAATAAGTTGGCTAGATGATCAGGGGCCTGGCATGAAAAAGATGAGAGCAGGGACAGGGAAGCCTGGAGAAGAAGCAGTGGAGAAATCTGTGGGATTTGGCACATGAGTAAAGAACTTGGTGTTGTATAACAATGCCTACCAGGGATAATCCACCACAGAACAGGCACTCAACAACCAGGTAAACAGACTTGGCCAGTAACTTCAGCAACCGCAGCCATCAGCTGTCCCAGTACTGGCACAATGGGCTCATGTACATTGTCATGTCCCAGGGATGCAGGTGAGCAAGAGGCCAACAGCACGGCTTCCACTCACCAAGTGGCCACTCCCTCATGTTCAGCACTGAACCCTTGATACAATAGCATCCCTCAAGGAAACCAAGCAGCTGCTTGGTAGCAAGTTGATTACATTGGGCTCCTATCCTGGAAGGACAGTGACTGACCTTTACTAAAATCTTCCTGTCTCCAGGTACGAGTTTGCCTTTCCTGCCCACAAGATGTTGGCCAGACTACTTGTCCAAGGGTTTACAAGTGTTTGATCCATCAATATGTATCCTGCATAATATTGCCTTTGACCTAGGGACCTACTTTACAGCAAAGGACTGTTTCATGACCATGGGATTCACTGGTCCTGTCACATACTACAGAACGTAGAAAATGCTGGCCTGGTGGAGTGGTGAAAAATCCTTTTGAAACTGCAGCAAAAGCTTGGAAGATGTGAAGGTGGGATGCCGTCCACCAGGACTCAGTATACTAAATCAAACTCATTATATAGTGCCATGTCCAGTATAGACAGAAAATGCAAGTCTGGGAATGAAAAGGTAGAAATAGAATTCCCCTTGTAGGCTAAATAATGGCCCCCAAATACGTCCATGTCCTAATACCCAGAACCTGTGAATATGTGATCTTACGTGGTAAAAGGGACTTGGCAGGTGTGATTAAGTTTAGATGGGGAGAATAGCCTTGATGATCCAGGTGGACACAATATAATCTCAGAGGTCCTTGTAAGAGGGAGATGGGAGCAAGTAGTAGGAGATCTGATGACCAAAGCAGGAGGATGGAGTGATGTGAGGAAGGGACCATGAGCCAAGGAATGTAGGCAGCCTCCAGAAATTGAAAAAGGCAAAGGGATTCTCTCCCAAAGCCTTCAGGAGAAACACAGCCTTGCTGACACCTTGATTTTAGATTTCTGATCGCCATAATTTAAGAGAATAAATGTGTTGTTTTAAACCACTAAGTTTGTGGTAATTTGTTATAGCAGCAGTAGGAAATTAATACAGCCACTTTCTGTCGCCACTGGTCCATGTGCTTCCCATCCCCACGACTCTGCTCTAGAGCAGCACTCCCCAACCTTTTTGGCACCAGGGACCGGTGTCGTGGAAGACAGTTTTTCCACGGACGGGGTGGGGGGGGATGGTTCAGACGGTAATGCGAGCGATGCAGAGCGATGCGGAGCAATGCGGAGCGGCAGATGAAACTTGCTCACTCGCCAGCCGCTCACCTCCTGCTGTGCGGCCTGGTTCCAAACAGGCCCGGGGGTTGGGGACCCCTGATCTAGAGGGCTGGTTCCTATCACGGGAACTGTTTCATCAGGAGACACAATTAATAGATCCATCAAACTTTAACCTACTGAGGTTTCCCAGTGATTTTAGGCTCCTTGTGCCAAGAGGCCAGCAGACAAGAACGAATCACCATCCTGGCTGGAGTAATTGAACCTGATGAGGAGGAAGTGGAGTTACTGACAATGAGGGCAGAAAGGAATATACTTCACACTCAGTGCATCCACTAGGGTGTCTCTTTGATACTTCCCTACCCAATATCAGCAGTAAAATGGGCAACTTCCAAAATAGCAGAATAAGGACCTCCAAAAACTGGCTCTTCCGTAAAAAGCAGTGAGAACACTGGCAAAAACTGTCAAAATCAACCTTTTCAGAATTCTAGAAACTAAAGGCTTGTGACAATCTAAGGAGCATTCATTCAAGAAAAACAGCTAAGTCTTGATTAAAAAGGAAAGCTTCTGGCTTTTTAACTTGCTCTATTCCCAGCCCCTCACCTCTAATACAATGTTAAATTGTTCCTAATTTTAGGGAGAATGCCTCTACTGTGTTTCACCATTAATTTATATAGGTAGTATCCATAGAGTCCCATTATAGTGCTGTTTTTTAAAAATCATCCTTTTTCCACTGCACTGTAGTGTCACTTTTATGATAAATCAGGTGATTGTATATGTGTGGGGCTATTTCTAGACTTTCTCTTCTGTTCCATGGGTCAGTTTTTCTATCCATGTACCACCAATACCATCTTGTCTAAATGAGAGCCTTAGAATAAGTCCTGATATGATACTGTAAATCAACTTTGTTCTTTAAGATTGCATTAGTTATTCTTGACCTTTTGCATTTTCTTACGGATTTTAAAATCAGCTTGTCAATTTTTTGAAAAAATCCTGCTGAGATTTTTTTGGGGGGAGGAATTACATTGAACCCATAAGGTAAAACTGACATCTTTGCAATATTGCATCTTTCACCTTGAAGCTTTTGTTCTACTCATTTGGGTGTAGCTATGAAATGAGAAGTGATTATCAGAAGCCTGGATGACAGGATCCCGTCCAGGGTGAAGGATCCTATATTTCCCGTCTGTCAGAGGGATACTATATCCATCTCCTCTAGGCTCCCTGCCTTGACAGATGTTTTTAACTTAGTAGTACTTGTACTCTTCCTCTCAGCAGTATCTAATCCCTCAGATTATTCTTAACCATCACCTTAGATGACTAACATATTTGAGCCTATCATATATTTATATCCTAATATAAATTCAGTACTACTGAATGGTTATCCCATATAACAACCCAAACTAATAAACAGTATCTTCACAGTACTAACACAGTATTGTGTTAGTATCACAGGGGTTCCAATGAGTATTTCTCCTAAAACCTGTTTACCATATACCATACTAAGTACTTAAAACATATTGTTTTAATTTGTGTAACAAGCATGAGCAATTACTTGCAGAGGATCAGATCTTAGGCTGTAGAATCTGAAAAGTGTGAGTTAGAAACCTGCCACTCTTAATTGCCTGTGTCCTTGGACAGGTTTGTGGAGGATTAAATTGGATAATACATGTTATATGTTTTGTATCTTATCTGACATTATTAACCTTTTTTTTCTCTTTTTCCCAGATGAGGATACTGAAGATTAGAGCTTAAGTACATTGTCTAGAGACAGAGAACTAGTGAGAAGCAGAAGTGGGTAAGCATACTGCCAGGCATATAGAAAGTGCTCAGTAAATGTTGAATGAATGAATGAATGAATGAACCAAAGTCAGTCAGTATGTACTCAATGTTGACTCCAAATGCCACTATATTCCCTCATGTTTGCTTTGTTAACTAAACAACAACAGAATCTTCCTATTCATTTGGCATTTACAAAGTGAGAAAATTCAAATAGCTGAATTTCCATGAGCATATCTGAAATTTACTTTAATGAATGAGAAAAACTATAAAGTAATTTAGGATCAGAGATTATTTTCCAAGTAGTTCCCAAGGTCTGAGATAAAGTTATGGTATGTATTTATCCTTTTTGGGGCTATCAATACCTACCCTTCTTCCAGCATCCCCACCTTCCATTTGAAGGAAATACAAAATACGTTGGCAGGGAGAGCTGGGGTGGGTAATTCTAAGTGCTTGTTTCTTGCTGCTTTCTCCCACTAAGGAAGCTGCTTGTACCTGCCCTTCTGGTACAGCTTGGGTACAGATACATGGTCCAATAAGCTTGACCAATTGCATAGTCACTCTTGGAACTTGAAATCCTGAAGAATAATTAAAATAATTATTTAATAAATTCCCTTTTTGCTTAAGATAGCCCAGAATCAGTTCTTGTTGCATGTAACAAAGACTTGGCTGATGTAAATATCAACCGAAAATTGAAACTAGTTTTTACACATTCTACATCTAAAGGCTTTTTAGAGGTACTAAAAGGCTTCTGAACCATTAAAGCCAAATGAACAGATTGTTATTTTTGAACATGGGTAATTTATGAATACACACACACACACACAGCTACCCCACATACTGTCTGGGTAGACTCAATTTAATATAACTGAGTTGTGCAACATTCAAATCAATGTAGAAGCCAAGGAGATTAGATTCAGTGAACTGCAGCTATTTCTTTGAAAGCTTATCTTTTATCTTAAACATCCCTGAAAGCATTCTAAAAACTACCTGATTAATGTAAATTTAGATTTAAGGTAGTATTTTAAAGTACTTGCCAGGATCTTATTCATACCTTCATTTTATACATGGGGAGAGTGAGACCTAGTGAGTTTAAAGAGATACGCTTGAAGTCATATGTAAGATAACTGTGCCACCACTCCTGAAAGTTCTGGGCCCAAGGTGGAATTTAGTTTTAATTAGAAATTCTTATACTAATAAAATTTGTGCATCAAATTAAGATCAGAAACTGTTAAAACGTGGATAGGCAAGAAAGTGTAGGGGAGGGACAAAAATCTTTTCCTTCCTAGGTTCTGTGGCTGGGGCCCTGGAAATTAAACCAATAAAATAAAGATTAACAAGAGAAACACAAGAGTTTATTAACTCATGCCATGCACATACGTCTGGGAGAAACTAAGTGTTGAATAACTCAAAGAGGTGGCTACATTTTGGGGCTTATATAGCATCTTAACAAAGAACAATGCATTGTAGAGAAGTGATAAAGGAAAAGGGGTTTAGGCTTTTGGGGTGGCAGACTGTAGGAAGGTGAATGTATGGGGGAAACTAATGGATAATAAGGATTAGCTTAATACGCTTTGCCAGTGATTCAGTCTAAGAGTTGTCCTCTTCTTGGTAAGGGAGAGGGAGACACCTTTACCAATAGAAATTTGTCCTATTTTTAGGCAAATGGGAAGGAGGGAAGTGTTGAGGTGGAGAGCTTTTTGTTTGTTCCTGCTGTTTCTCAACTGTCTTCAGCTCAAAATAATCATGTCAAAGTAACGTATTTTGGGGTGGCATGTTCTGATCCTCTACAAAAACAAAAATGTATGGCCTCTTCTGCCCTGAGAAGGAAAGAAGGCACTGCCTGGGTGTTCTTACCTCAAAGATTAGAAACAAAGACAGAAGTCAGAGTTCTTGCCCTTAAGTCACATTAGTAATGAGTTCTTGGTACTTCCCTGGTTGCCCAGTGGTTAAGAATTCCCCTGCCAGTGCAGAGGACACTGGTTGGAGCCCTGGTCCGGTAAGATCCCATATGCCGCGGAGCAACTACGCCCGTGCCCAGCAACTACTGAGCCTGCGCTCTAGAGCCCGCAAGCTATAACTACTGAGCCTGCGTGCCAGAACTACTGAAGCCCGCACACCTAGAGCCCGTGCTCCGCAACAAGAGAAGTCACTGCAATGAGAAGCCTGCGCATCACAATGAAGAGCAGCCCCGTCTCGCTGAAACTAGAGAAAGCCCCCGTGCAGCAACAAAGACCCAACGCAGCCAAAAATAAATAAAAAACCAAAAAAAGGGTTCTGCCCTTGACATTAGTATAATGTGGCCGACCACGGTCCGCAGTTCTGCCTAATCGGGTAGGACATAGAAAGGATGATGTGCAAAGAGATGAGAGGGATGTTTTTCTCGGTAGCGCCTACCACTCCAAGCCCAATACGACGAAGGGCGGCCGCTCCATACACTGCACGCAGCGACGCCTCCGACAGGCGGCCTTGTAGCATCTTCCCCGGAAGGTCGACCGCTCAGACCCGGCTTCCCGGTGGGGTGGAGTAGCTCTGGCAGGCGGCGCCCTTTGGCTCTCCTCCTGCCAAGCAGTTCTGAATCATGTTTATGGGACGTTTAATGGGCTCTAATAAAGCAGCTAATAATTCCCTCCCGAGGAAGTAGTGACTGCCTCACAACGCCAACGCCTTTGCAGGCGAGGCGCCCACCCTGAGGCTGGAGGGCGCGGCTGCCCAACCGCGCCTGCGCCACTGGGTGGCGCCAAAAGCAGCAAAGGCGGTCCCGGCTCCGGAGATGGGCGGAAACCATGGCAACAATAGGGACGTCTGCTACGCCGAGCGTGGTGACCGCGAGGGGAGCGCCCCTAGCGCCCTATTATGACGCGAGCGTCGGCGCGCGGCTTCCGCGGTTTCGCGTGACCGCGGGCGCAGCCTCCGGGCCTGGCAACAGCCGCAACTGCAGAGGCGGGCGGGCGAGGTCAAGATGGTGGCTTCGCGGGCGGGGAAGGCGGTGGAGGGAGGAGGAGCCAGACCATAGCCGGCCGGAAACACCGACACCCACAGGCCTCCCGGGAGCCGCCGCTGCTGCCTCCGCCGCCGCCTCCGCCGCCTGCTCCAGCTCGAGAGACGCGAGCGGGCGGCGGGGCGGGCCGTGAGAGAGACACGAGAGGAGGGAGGGCGGGGGCGGAGTCGCCCGCCTTCGCCTCCGCCCCCGGCCGCCGTCCCGGCCCCTGCCCCGCGCGGCCCTGCCCGGCCCGCCCAGCCCCGGTGTGGCAGCGGCTCATGGCGGCGGTGGGGCCCCCGCAGCAGCAGGTGCGGATGGCCCATCAGCATGTCTGGGCGGCGCTCGAAGTGGCGCTCCGGGTGCCCTGCCTCTACATCATCGACGCCATCTTCAACTCCTACTACGATTCCAGCCAAAGCCGGTTCTGCATCGGACTCCAGATCTTCCTCCGGCTCCTTGGTGAGGGGGACGGGGTAGCCTGCGTCCGGGGACGGCTCCGCGGGCCGAGACGTGCAGGAAGGAGAGGGCAGCCGAGCACAGGCTGTGGGGTGTGTGTGTGTATGTGTGTGTGTACTAGTTTCGCGGGCCGAGACGTGCAAGAGGGGGAGGGCAGCCGCGCGCAGGCGGTGGTGTGTGTGTGTGTGCGCGCGCTAGTTTCGTTTCCCCCCGGGGGCGTCTTTGCGGGTCGGGCGGGAGGAGGAGATGACATTTGTCTCAGAGTTGACAGCGGAGCGGTCCTCCCTGCGAGTCAGTCTCCTGTTCATTTTTGCCTCTGAGCGAGGGCGGGGAGAAAGCAGCGAGGTGTGAGCCTGCGGCTCTGTGCCTGCTGTTTCTCTAGGGGAATGAGTACTGGCTTAACCGCGTTCTATGCGACAGCCTTGGAAAAACAGCAACTCTGCTTACGTTTTTGATCTCGCCGTGTGTGACCTTGGGCTCGTCGTGCCGAGGCCTGGGCCTCAGTTTCCCCCTTTCCAAAATGCAGAGTACTCGTATGTTGTCATTTAAATGACATCCAAACGAAAAAGAATGTCAGACCTTGAAACTGTTAGAAAAATCCTCACGAAGAAGGCGATACTTACAACGAGTCCTAAAATTTTCCGTGAATAGAGAAGAAGGTATTGAGAACGGTTATAAAAACGTGGCTAGGAAGTGGTAAGACTTGAAAATCAGTGTCTTCGTTGCATATGAATGGAGTGTTAAAAGCATCTTATACTTCACTCCCCATTTTCACTTGCATTACCAGAGTGAGAAGCATTTAGGCTTAAAACGTTTTTGAGTAATTGAAACGTGGCAAATTTTGTTGATGAGGTAGTTCTTGTGTTAGTTTTTAGTGAGGCTGTGCTTTTGAAGTGTTGCTGAGGACGAGCTGATGGTGAGGTCCTTACCAAGCCTTTCTGAATTAGGAGCCATCTGTTGCTGCTTTATTCCTACTTTTTAAAAAAGTGGTGATGTTGAGTTTTGTTTATAACAACACTTTACATTTGTTTGGTACTTTACTTTTGCAGTGGCTTTTCACTGGTATTATCTAACCTAACGTTCAAAAATCCCTCAAAGGAGGGTGGGTGGTGTTATTCTCATTTTACAAATGAGGAAACTGAGAGAGGTTAAGTGTTTTGCTTTTGATACACAGCAAATAATTGGTTGCCAGCACCTAGGCTTAACAATCTTCTGACATCAGGCATGGTTCATCTTCCTCCTCAGTACAGCTGCAATCCAGATACAGAATGCTATGATAATGATTATATGCTAGATCTTAAAACTAACAGATGTGAACGTGATGTTCTTTAGCACAAGACTTCTCAGTAACCCACCAGCTACTTAATCCCAGCCATCCTGCTTACCACTGCAAAATGTAATGCCCTCTTATTTGTGGCAAAAATGGAGCTGTGTGATTTCCAATGTATAGGAATAGCGAATCATTATGTTGTACACCTGAAACTGATATAATGTTATCTATTGATTATACCACAATAAAAAAAGAACATTAGCTAGCTTTAATGTTTTGTACTTAACATATTTTGTTTAATTCTGATAGGGAATACAAGTGAGGTTAGTTAAATAATGTTACAATGAAATTAATAAGAATGGGGACCTGTTGGGAAAGCATTTTATTCCTGCCAGTTAGAAGTCACTCATCATGATCATAAATTAACAGGCAGTTGCTTGTCTCATTATAGAAAGGTGGTCCCAGCTGAGCCTGATAGACTCCCAACCCCTCCCCGCCTCTCCACGTTAATTGATGACATGCGTGCAGTCAAGGCCTGTGCTGATTCCTGGGTTGCGGAGACTGAGAAATGGAGAACACTGATGATTTCTATTCCTGACACCCACAGGAGAAGAGAGAGTTTGCTAGAGAGAGAGCAGAGGCTCTAGGGAACTTTATGAAATTTGGGATTACCAAGTGTTGTTTTGGGAACTGAATAACCAAATGTATTGTAACATGGACTTGAGGCTGGTAGGAGGGGCTTTCCCCGCTTCTGCTTGGAGAGGAGGGAGGAGGCCATGGTGGAGGAGCTGGAAAAAAGAAACCAAAACAAAACTGGGTTTGAGAGGATTCGCATACTCTTTCTGCCAGTAGTGTAGCCACTGTCTTGAGTGTTCTTCTGGCAGTAACTACAGAGCCTCTGAGAGCCCCTTGGGGACCAGGTGCTTTAGGGCAGTGTACTCAGAGTTGAGCTTCAGGCTAGGGAGCTTTAAAGGAGTATTTTCTTTAGTTAAATCTTTTGTAGTTTAAGAACACTGAATAAAGTAATCTGGTGTTTTCCTTGTACTATATCCCTGCTTCTTATTTTTTGTAGTAAGTCATGGAAGTTTGCATTTGAGAGGTTAAAGAAGAATGTGACCTCAAGCAAGTTACACCTACTCTGTGCCTCCCTTTTCTTATCGGTACCTTTTTAAAGATGGATCATAATGGTGTATCTCTCTTATCAAGTGTTAAGGGCAATAAATAAGGACATAAGTTCTTGTAACAGTACCTGGAACCTAGTAAGGGCCATTTAATTGTTAGCTACTGGTAAACATGGTAGCTTTAAAAAAATTTTTTAATACTTCAATTAAGACCATACTGTGGGGCTTCCCTGGTGGCGCAGTGGTTGAGAGTCCGCCTGCCGATGCAAGGGACACGGGTTCGTGCCCCGATCCGGGAAGATCCCACATGCCGCGGAGCGGCTGGGCCCGTGGGCCATGGCCACTAAGCCTGCGCGTCCTGAGCCTGTGCTCCGCAACGGGAGAGGCCA
Source organism: Mesoplodon mirus (assembly GCF_964341445.2). Lineage (NCBI taxonomy): Eukaryota > Metazoa > Chordata > Mammalia > Artiodactyla > Ziphiidae > Mesoplodon > Mesoplodon mirus. The sequence goes on along the minus strand of NC_138992.1, from coordinate 14,894,160 downwards.
CAACAGTGAGAGGCCCGCGTACCGGGGTGGGGGGGAAACCATACTGTGTTACAGATATTTCAGTTTTTGGAAGTCATCAGCAAAATGTTGGTGCTGTTTATTTGAAAATTTTGATCCCAGAGTATTCTCTGGGTCAGACTTTATGAGAGATACAAAATATTTTCCAAATCTGTCATTTGACTGCTCCTCACATTATGGCAGTGTAATTATGCTAATTTATGACATTTGTAAGAATGATAAAATTATTAAAAACTGTTTTTGGTGGTAAAAAATTTCATCCTGAATAAAAACAAATGTCTTAACTATTTGAGGACCATTCGATGAAGCATCTTATTTGTTATTGAAAGTGACAGGTTTGTGTGTAAAAGATACCAAAGGATGGTTGAAATCAATTGTTCTACCTGGTTAGTTTTTTAATAATTGTAGACCTCTCTGTGCTACTGTATATAAATCTCAAAATTTGTCACTCTCACCTTTTTCCTGAAAACGGAATTGTAAACATGGAAATCTATTCTGCATCCAGTTTTATTTAGTGTCTGAAGAATTTAGTCTCCTACCCCTACAAAAAACTATTACTGCTATACTTTTATTTGGTATCAAACTAATAAGAGAATTTCAGCAAGTCAGAATATAAAGCATCTCATTTTGGAGATCCAAATAAGGTCATATTATAATATATATAATTTTTAAGAATATTAAGCTATTCTTAGGTGTTCAATGCTAAATGAAATGCAGCCCAGTGCAGCGTAATGCTGAATTAACAAGTCTAAATCCAAGGCAGAAAATGCAAGCATAGGAGTTTGTTTTAATAGTATTACTCATATAATGACAATTCATTGAAGTGGAAAGTCCTTTCTAAACATAAAAGAAAATCCAGAAGTTGCAAGGGAAAATTTGATAAATTTGAGTACATAAAAATGAAAAACTTCTTTATGAAAAAATTCTTTTTTTACAAAGATTCTTAAAAATGACACATTAAGGGGAAAATATTTGCGTCATATTTAGTTGAAGTACTAATAAACGTTTTACTCTGTCAATAAGAAAAATTTATACTCCCAGAGAAAAATGGGCCCAGGATAAGCATTTCACAGTAAATGAAATGCACATGGTCAGTAAGCAAAACAAAAATTACTCAGCCTCATTTATAATTTAACAAATGCAGTTAAAACAAAATTTCACTTATGAGATTGGTGAAGAATTCAAAGTTTGAATAAAAACTAGTTTGGGAAAAAAAAAACTAGTTTGGCAGAAGTATGGGGAAATAGATGAAGTTAAACAATTTTTGTAAGGTGTTATTTCTATGTAAAGCCATTTGGTGCTATCAACTAAAATTCATCGTATACCTTTTGACTCACAATTCCAGTTCTAAGAACTTGGCCTGAAGATATAGTTGTGCAAAAACTGTTGGCAAGGATATTCATTGCAGCATTGTTGGTAATAACAAATCAAAAACAAATTGTTAATCTAAATGTCTATTGAAAGAGAATCTGTTCATTATACAACATTATCAGTTTCAGCCATGCAATGAAGTTGTTGGAAAAAATGAGATAGTTATTTTTGGTGCTGTAGAAAGAACTCAGAAAACCTGTGAAGTGTAAACACAAAGTGAAGCAGTTGTAATTATGACTGCATTGGGATAGCCTTAGGGGTTCTCAGCAGAGATACCGTTGACATTTGGATGGGATAATTCTTTGGTGGGGGCGTGGGGATTGTGGCCAGATGACTGGAGGGGAAGGGAGGGTGTGCAAACTGATCCTGGTTGAGAACTACTGAGGTGGACAAATAGACCAGTAAATAGCACAGAATAGAAAGCCCAGAAACAGACCACCCATGTATGTAGAGAAACTTGATGTGTTTCAGAGATAGAATTGGAAGTATACATTGAGGTAAATACAGACTATTCAGTTAGTGGTTATTTAGTTATTCACGTGGAAAAAATTATACTGGATCCCCACCTCACATCAATATATAAATAGTTCGGACTTTCTGGTGGCGCAGTGGTTAAGAATCCACCTGCCAGTGCAGGGGACACGGGTTCGAGCTCTGGTCCGGGAAGATCCCACATACCGCGGAGCAACTAAGCCCGTGCGCCACAGCTACTGAGCCTGCGCTCTAGAGCCTGTAACACACCTACTGAAGCCCCTCCATCTAGAGCCCGTGCTTCGCAACAAGAGAAGCCACCACGATGAGAAGCCCGCGCACCACAACGAAGAGTAGCCCCTGCTCACGGCAACTAGAGAAAGCCCGCGTGCAGCAACCAAGACCCAACACAGCCAAAATAAATAAATAAATAAACTTATAATATATATATATAAATAGTTCTAAGTGGATTAATATCTAAATGTGAAAAGCAGAACTTTAAAAGTTTTAGAAGAAAATATAGAATTTTTTTTAGGGTTAGAGTAAGGGAAAAGTTCTTTAGAAATATGTAAAAGCAAATGTATTAAATAATGATTGATAAGTTCAATGATATTAAAATTAAAAACCTCTATTAATCAAAAGCCAGCATCAGAAAGTGAAAAGAGCGGCCACACATCTGGAGAAGATGTTTGCATTACAGATAACTACAAAGAATCTGTAGTCAGAATATTTTTTAAATGACTACAATTCAATAAGGAAAAACAACTCCGTAAATAAATGAGCAAAAGATAAACTGGCAATTCACAGAGGAAGAAACATGAATGGTCAGTAAATCGAAAGGTGCCCTCTTTGATGAGTAATCAGAAATGTAATTTTTAGAAAAGGTTAAAAAACTCCACTATTATAATGAGATCTCCTTTGGGTAAAAAGCAAAAACAAGTATTTATCCATGAATGTGTGTTTATTTATGCAAAACTTGGTTAACTTTTCATTTAATACCTATAGGGTTGAACTTTTTAAAAAAATCATGTTCATATATTTCTTTTTAATAAACACATAGTTGTTAAAAATTTAAAAGCAAATTTTATCTTAATAAAAAACTTAGAATACTTTTTTTAACCTAAAGTAAGAGTTTGATAGAAAAATTTTCTTTATGCTATAGTTTGTCAAGTACACCTACAGACTGACATCCCAAGATGTACATCCCAAGATGTTTTATTTACTTTGTTCTATACTTCATTGCATAGGGTTCCCTTGGGAGTTATGTAGTTAAAACATTTATTTTTGTACTGTTCCGTCTTTATTCTGTCAGGCATTGAAATGTTTTTCCACAGCTTGCTTTAGATTTTATATTAAAGGTATTTAAGGTACCTGGGGAGTTATGTCTTATTTCCTTCTAATTTTTAGTCCCCAACTTCCAGAAAGGTTAAGGATATGAATGGACTTTACACATAAAAGAATTAAACACTTTGCTGTGTAACATGCATGGTGGTTTGTTTTTTGTTTTCAGCTTGTTTTGTTTGCTCATTTTTGGTAATCCAAATTGAAAAGGCCCTGAACTCTTTCATGAATTGAGTTCATGTATATCTTCAAAGCTCTGAATTGATTTTGATACCTGCCGCTTTTCCTACCTTGAGCACTTTAGTGAAGCTCTCTAATCACTGGAGAATTGGATCCCTGAATTGTGATTCCAGTTAATTCTATGTGCCACTGTCCCAAGGTGATTTTTCTTTATAAAGTAACATTTATATATAGCCTTGATTACTTATTGCAGGTCACTCTTAAATCCTAATGAGGAAACTGTCCTGGTGCTTAATTTTCTTAGGCCTACAGGTTAAATATTAAGAGTTGCCTGTCTGAAGTTGTGAAAATGCAACGAAACTTTGATATTATTGACAACACTTCCCGAAGGCCATGAGAGGGAATATTACTTGAAAGACTTGGAAAGTTAACTTTTTTTCTTGTGAAATGAGAGCTGATTCTCCATTCCATACACAGGAACATGAGTATAAAGGAAAAATTTAAGAATTTTAAAAATTAAAATAATTTTAAATAATAATAATAAAAAATTTAAAATAATAATAATAAAAATAAAATAATTTTATACTATTCTTGAAATGTTTGGTCATTATTAAATCTTGGGGAATAATTTTGATCAAGAAAGAGTAGTATCAGGGGCTTCCCTGGTGGCACAGTGGTTAAGAATCTGCCTGCCAATGCAGGGAACACGGGTTCGAGCCCTGGTCCGGGAAGATCCCACATGCCAGGGAGCAACTAAGCCCATGTGCCACAACTACTGAGCCCGCATGCCACAACTACTAAAGCCTGCACGTCTAGAGCCCTTGCTCCGCAACAAGAGAAGCCACTGCAATGAGAAGCCCGCGCACTGCAACGAAGAGTAGCCCCCGCTCACCGCAGCTAGAGAAAGCCCGCGCACAGCAACGAAGACCCAACGCAGCCAAAAATAAAAATAAATTAATTAAAAAAAAGATTAAATGGAGACAAATCAACTTTAGGGGTGTTTACTTAAAAAAAAAAAAAAAAGAGTAGTATCAGATCGTTAACTTGCTAGGAGACATCCAAACTTTGAGGTTGTAGTCTCACTACATTATTTGTCTATCACATTCTCTTTTGTCCAGAAGTATTTCTAAAACCCAAATAATTCCTTAATCTGTGTAAAAATAAGCTTCAGGGGGAAAAAAAGCTATTAGAATAAAAAGATCTGGTTATAAGTCACAGCAAAGTTCATGAATATTCACAGGTAAAAATTAATGTACCACTTTGTGAATAGCAAGTTAAAAATAATTTACAGTCCCTGCTTGACTTTCTACCTTTTAAAAGGTAACATATAATAGAACTGAAGTTATCTTGGTTTTGTTTTGACAAATTTTAGGAGATTAAGTTTTGTTTCAGGAAAAAATACTTCTGTTTTTCTGTGTAGAGAAAGATTACATATGGCATATGGTGGCTGACTAAATTCCATTTCCTGTTACCTTCCAGAGGAAGGGTTTCTAAACCTGCTCAAAAAAAAAGCCCATTTTCTGTTGAAAGGGCTCTTTGGGAGGATTATTAGTGGACCACTTGTTCAGCGAATTGGGTGGTTCTTGCGCAGAGGTTGATGTATCTTCCAGGTGATTGTTTTCTTTTGTTGTCCTTTTCACAAATGACCTAACACATAGGCACAGGATAAAATTTTAAGTTTGTGGGCAAAGTCATCATTTGGAGGAACTTGGCCCTTGCTTTTAACTGCAGTAGATTGTGGAATGGCTCTACTGTATTATGCAGTGTTGGTCTTGGTTGCATGCTGAAATCAGGTGGAGAGATGGATGTTTAATTTGGAGTTTGTCACTTTTTCTGTACTCCAAGGTCTGATTTCTCAGCTTTGTCTTACCTTTTCATAGGTTTCAGTTTCCAAGTGGGCTGTATTTTATGGCTGCCTTTAAAAATAGAACACAGAATTCAACAGAAACGCTTATTTCCCCAATTATTTTATTTTCTACAAAATATTTCGGGATCTATAGATGTAAAAGGTAGGATCCTTGCTTGCTATCAAGGACCCTATAATAGAGTAGGTACCTACTCAGATAACTACAAACTTCAGTATCAGGTGGTGTATGAGTATTAGGAGTTTCGCCAAGTTCTACAGATAAGCTGAAGGAACAGTCAGTATCAGGAAAAGTGGGTCTGTAGGATGGGTAGGATTTGAACAGTCAGGGATTTGGGAAGTTGATGGGGCCGTTCTGCCAGGCAAAGAGAAGAGTGTAAATACAGCTGTAATTATGGCAGAGAAGAAGGGGTATGTTTGGGAAGGAAATCTGGAGCACTGGTGTGTGTGTTGGGAGGAATGTTACTTTAAAGCAAATTGGGTCCTTGAATGTTAGGTTTTAATTGACAGTAATTTCAGAGCTGCAGCAGTATCTTGAGCAGAGACATGAAGAAAGGCAATTTGGTGATGGCTTGTAGATGGATTTGGATGAGAGAGTTTTCAGAGACAGACTAATAGGTGAGTGTCACTGAGAAAAGGGAGGTATAGGTATAAGTAAAATTTGTCACTGATTGTCAGAGTTTGAGGATGAGGGGCTAGAGGTACTGTTAGGAGAATAACAGTGGTACCTCTGACTGACATCGGAAATCGCAAGGAAGAGCTGTTCGAGGCGAGAGTAGGTTCAGTAGGTTTTAGAAGATTTGAGTGTTGCAGTCGTAATGTAGAAGTGGAAGTAGGTGAATATTTGGGTGTGGTTCCCATAGCTGAAACCTCGGATAATAGAGTTTATCGTAATCTCCCTTAAAAACTTGTCAGAGCACCAAGAAAGATGGTGCTGGATGCACAACAGACTGTACATTGGTTGCTTACAGAGGGGGGGAGGGGGAAGATTTATTAAAACATGTTGTGGTTTTCTGAATGTTACTTTTGTAATTTGAAGAACAGTAAAAAAGGGAGACGCAAAAGGGAGGGGATATGGAAACATATGTATATGTATAACTGATTAAATTTGTTATAAGGCAAAAAATTAAAAAAAAAGGTTTGATTCAGACTTTAGCTGGAAAACTGAAGCTATACACTATAAAAATAAATTTATTTTAATCTCAAAAAAAAATAAAAATAAAAATAAAAAGGGTTGACTATTTGAAGAAAAAGAGTCAAACATACAGGAAAAAGGAAACTTGGAGGAAATGTCTGCTATCTGTGGGAAAGTATGTACAGAAAAAAGTGAATTTGGACTGACGGAGAATACTCGGATTTAAGGAGCAGGAAAAATAAGAGCCAGCAGGAGCTCAGTTTGAGTAAGGAGGAAAATTAGGGGTAAGTGTGAAACTGAAACTTGATTTCCTAAAGAACACGTTTAAGAAAAAGAAATCTCAGATTTAATAGGAACAAGTTTTCCACTTGGGTTATTTTTAATTCTTAATGTTTTTGTAATGGAATTATCTTAAATATTTTTAATAATTATGAATATGTTCTTTCAAGTTTAAAGCTTGTTAAACTGTGTATATCATGACAAACTCATCTTGAAGATAATTTCGTAATTTGGTGTCTGGACATTTACTACTACTTGAATTACTTTGGAAATTAGAAATAAGGGGTAGGACTTTTAAGGATATGTTTGATCTGTCCTGTTGAACTTTGACTTTACAAAAAACATTTATTGGCCTTTAAGCCTAAATTGTCTTGAGGCTTAACGTTCATCAGTTTGAAAATATTCATACTTCCTTACTAAAGGAAGAATATCATAACTGTTAGTGGAAAAAACATTCTTTAAAAATGTTTCATTCCAATGTCCTTTCTTTTTTTTTTTTTAGGTATATTTGTATCCAGTATTGTTCTGATCTTGTCACAGCGATCACTTTTCAAGTTTTACATGTACAGCTCAGCCTTTCTATTAGCTGCAACTTCAGTGTTGGTAAATTATTATGCTGCTTTGCACATTGACTTCTATGGTGCCTACAACACATCAGCTTTTGGAATTGAGCTGCTTCCTCGAAAAGGGCCCTCGCTGTGGATGGCACTCATCGTTCTACAGCTAACATTTGGAATTGGATACATTACACTACTCCAGATTCATTCCGTCTATTCACAGTTAATTATTTTGGATCTCTTGGTTCCTGTAATAGGCTTAATCACAGAGCTACCATTACACATCCGAGAGACTTTAGTCTTTACTTCTTCCTTGATTCTCACGTTAAATACAGTGCTTGTCTTGGTAGTGAAACTTAAGTGGTTTTATTATTCCACAAGATACGTTTACCTTTTAGTGAGGCACATGTATCGAATTTATGGATTACAGTTACTGATGGAGGACACATGGAAGAGGATTCGTTTCCCAGATGTCCTGAGAGTCTTTTGGCTAACAAGAATGACAGCTCAGGCCACAGTATTAATGTACATTTTAAGGATGGCAAATGAAACCGATTCCTTCTTTAATTCTTGGGATGATTTCTGGGACCTCATTTGTAACCTTATAATTAGTGGATGTGATTCTACACTCACTGTACTGGGCATGAGTGCTGTAATTTCCTCCATAGCCCATTATTTGGGTCTTGGAATATTGGCCTTTATTGGATCAACTGAAGACGACGACAGGCGGCTTGGCTTTGTAGCACCTGTTTTATTTTTTATTTTGGCTCTTCAGACTGGTTTAAGTGGGCTAAGACCAGAAGAGAGACTTATTCGCTTAAGTAGAAACATGTGCCTTTTATTAACAGCAGTCCTGCATTTCATCCACGGAATGACAGACCCTGTATTAATGTCTCTCAGTGCCTCTCATGTGTCATCTTTTCGTAGACATTTTCCTGTGCTCTTTGTCTCTGCTTGCCTGTTTATTCTTCCTGTTATACTCAGTTACGTTCTTTGGCATCACTATGCACTAAATACATGGTTGTTTGCAGTTACAGCCTTTTGTGTGGAACTCTGCTTAAAAGTAATTGTTTCTCTCACGGTTTATACGTTATTCATGATTGATGGCTACTATAATGTCCTCTGGGAAAAGCTTGATGATTATGTCTACTATGTCCGCTCAACAGGCAATATTATTGAGTTTATCTTTGGAGTGGTAATGTTTGGAAATGGGGCTTATACTATGATGTTTGAGTCCGGAAGTAAAATTCGGGCTTGTATGATGTGCTTACATGCCTATTTTAACATCTACTTACAAGCAAAAAATGGCTGGAAGACATTCATGAATCGTAGAACTGCTGTAAAAAAAATTAATTCACTTCCTGAAATAAAAGGGAGCCGCCTACAAGAAATAGATGATGTATGTGCAATCTGCTATCATGAGTTTACAACATCTGCTCGTATTACACCATGTAATCATTATTTCCATGCACTTTGCCTTCGGAAATGGCTGTACATTCAAGATACTTGTCCAATGTGCCATCAGAAAGTGTACATTGAAGATGATATCAAGGATAATTCAAATATATCTAACAACAATGGATTTATTGCACCCAATGAAAATCCAGAGGAAGCTGTAAGAGAAGCTGCTGCTGAATCTGACCGGGAATTGAATGACGACAGTTCAGACTGTGATGATGACGCTCAAAGAGAAAGAAATGGAGTGATTCAGCACACAGGCACAGCAGCTGAAGAACTGATTAACGATGATACTGATTAAAATAGCATTTACTAATCATTGGTCATTGAGGTATTTGTTTAAAATTCAGTTCGTCCGAAATGGAGTAATACGCTTCACTTCAGTGTGTAACCAAGCACAAAAACAGTATCAATGTTGAATCTGTGAATGGTTTTCCGTTTACTGTGATGTGCTACTGTAAATATACCTCTTCAATTACTTCTGGTCTCTTTGGTGACCTATTTAAATTTGTGTACATTATTGTACATAGAATAAAATTTTCACATTTTTATGACAAATTTGAACAAATAACTTCTTAACAGATGTAATAATATGGTGCGTCAACTGTGCCAAAGGTTCCTCAATGAAAGTATATAATGTATCTAACTCTGGACCCCAGTTTTTCTTTAAAATGGGTGGGAGAGAATAAAAATGCAAATCAGGGGAAACCATGTTAAATCAAAGAAATCAAATAATTTGGACCAGAGGATAAATGCTAAATGTAGAGTATTTTTAAAACTAAGGGAAAAAATAGGCTGCCAGAAGTGATTGAGACACTTTTTTGAAATTTGAGAGTAGCACTGTGGTTGAGCTGGGTTTGAAAGTCCCAATTCAGAGAGAGTGTGAGTTGAGAAATAGGCTTATTTATATATCAACTAACCTTTGGTATAAACCAGGATGTGCTAATTGTTTTAATTTTGATGTAAAAATCACTATATTTGTTAGCCAATCTGTTTGCAGAGTTGACATAAAATTGTCCTTTTGAACTTTTGAAGAGATTACAACATGAAATACTTGGGGGTTTTCACTATTTTAAACTAAGACATTAAGTGACTTTAAAAAATTCTCATCTGACTTCATGGGTGGCATACAGTGATATAATACCTCTTTAGACAACTTCCAGAGAATTCCTTTATTGAAACTTTTAAGTTTTACCATGAAATTTTATATACATGATGGAAAAATGGGAGACACATACCAATTACATGTCAGGAAAAAATATTTTAATAGTGTTGTTATATAGCGTATTGGCTAGTTCCAGTGGATCTTCATCTCTTACTGCTGACATTATTTCCAGTATTTGACTAAAACAACAAAAATGGATGATTACATTTCTAAGTACATATTCTGTTTTAAAGGTATTATCTTTTTTCACATAAAGGAAAAGATACTGTTTGTTTTAGCATCTTTAACATAAGAAGCCTAACAGGCGTTAAAGTTTTCAGCAACGTTAACAGAAAGTTTGACTGCTAGGATATTTAAAACAGAGCAGTTAAAGACAAATTTCTGAGAGAGACAGTCTTGCATATAACTAGAGCCAGGCACCAGGTTCAAGTAAATTACAAAACCAGCCCATATTATGTGTACCACAATTACGGAATTAACCCAGTGGAAATGAAAAGTCCTTTTAAACTGTGGGTTAATTACATATTAGTGGGTCGTGATGCGCTTTTAAAAAATAAAAAAGAAAAGCACACTGCATGTAGTAAGGGAAGTACTGTTCCATTTTTGTTTGGGTTTTATTTATACATGCAAGTGTACTGAGTCACAGTGTGGTATTGTGGGGATAGCAGTTAAAGTTTGAAAGCCACTGCTTAGAGGACTGTTCGTAAAGGACAGCAAGAAATTGCTGCCTCACCACCAGCAGGGTGACAACAAAGGACGTTAGAACAAGTTACTTAGAACAATGTATGGTTAGTAGGGGGGATGGGGAGAGAACTTCCTATGTTTTTCCCTTCAACAGAAAGGTGTGAATCTTTCTTTCTGTTTCTTTGCCTAGAATAATGATAATTATCCGTAGCTGTTTTCTAGCAATATTGTATGTAGACAGTATATCTTATACATGAATTAGTTCAAAGTCAGAATTAAACATTGAAATATTCTTTGTCTTAAGCTTTTTGTTCCCTTTATGGGTTTTTAAAATATGAACACCTAAAGGAATCAGGGACAGAGATTAGAGACTAACTGGAACTTTTAAATTCTATAGGAGTAACAAAAGCCTTGTTTATGATTCCTGCCACCAATCTCCCTTCTGGTCCCTTCTCCACACTGATACCAGTTAATAGCTTTCCTGCTTAAAATCCTTTGGGTCCTGATAAAATCTAAATTCCTAAGGGTGGCACACAAAAGCCCTCACTCTCTGGCCTTACAGTACCTTCCCTATCACTTACCGAGCATCCTACTTTATGCCACACTGCAGTCATTGTTCCAAGCTCTCCCTCAGTCTGCCTTCGCTGAAGGTGTTTGTCTTGGTCTGGCCTAACTCCTGGTCCAACTTAGTAAACAGATGAAATGTCACCGTAGTTAAGCACTCCATTTCCCCTCAGGGCAGGCAGCTGCTCTGTCCTATGGTCCCAGTCATATGTTCATACCTCTCTAACAGCACTACTATCTTGGATTATACTTTTTACCTGCTTGTTTGCTCCAGGAGGATCCTTGTCAGACTTGGTTAACGCCTTAACCAACGTGCCTGGCACAATGTACCTACTCATCTGGTGGGATGAGGGTGGGAACGGTCTTGATTCTTCTGTGTAGTCTCAGTAACTTGTACCTCTCCTGATATTTGGCAAGAGCTCCAAAATGTATTTCAAGGAATTTATAATCTAATGGGGGTGGGGGGGGGGGGATCTCTATACAAATAATTAGAACATAATCTTAACAGATGGGAGTTTATAAAAATGACTTTGTAAGTAGGAGTTAACTTGCTAATTAGTATTTAGCATTAGACTAGGGGCATGTGTATTTCTGAAACGTGGTTTAAAATTTTTCAGTTTGCAAATGTTGATTTTCCCAAGCTCTGCCTACTCAGAACTGGTATTCATGATTGCAGTAGATACTCAGAAGCCTTTTTGGTTCTTAACAGTCTGCATTTAGAAACACCTTGAAATTTTGTCTTGCAAATATGTAGCTAAAGTCAACAGGTATACTTTTACTTAAGGACTAAGGCAGTGTGGAAAACCAATTTAGATACACTGTTGGCAACTACTTCCTCTAAGCTGGCTGCTGGAAAACTGCCAGTTTCTTGTCTCTAGTGTCCTTTTAAATCTCCAAAGAATTACTGAAATGTCTCTGGACTGAACTTGTAAGTACCTACATTTCATAAAAATTACAAGTGTTTCTTTTACTAATCAGAGTTTAAATATATTCCTCACCCTACAGATTTTAAAACATTCAGTTTTAAAGTCTTTGCCAACATCAGCATGTTTATAAAGGAAAATCTTTCCAGTGTATCTTTATAGAATAATTCTTTATGTTTCTGCTCACTGAATTTTAGATCTGGCTTATCTAATATACTCTTACCTGTTAAAACTACTAAAAAAGATGGCGCATATTAAAGGAATTATTACAACAATCTAATATTAATTTTTATGAGTATGTGATAAATGTGTCCAGTTGCCTGAACTGGTAAGCCACACTAGATTGATACAGTCAGATTTAAATTACTGCTTGTGCAACAAACGAAACTGGATGACGGGCCCATTAAAATAAACTTTTCCTATAAATTACAATATGCTGTACAGCTCCTTGGCAGTTAGGTGGGTGATACCCCCCTTCTTTTCACATGTGCCCTGTATTAGTAAAAAAATGATTCTGAATTAGTTTTTTTTCCCTAGGAAATAAAATTCTATGAAGTTCTGCCCCTTTTCTCGGTTGGAAAAAGGAAATCATTTCTATAATTTGTCCTTTTGTTCGGAGGCTTAAAGAACTGTGTTATTTCTTAGGTTTATTCAAGCTGTCAAATCACTTGAAATACAGATACCATTAAAAAAAGGTCTCCTGCTAAGACTGTGCTTTTATACATCAGCAGGAAACCTGCAAGATAACAGAACTTAAGCCAGGTAAGGTGATTCTATGTATGCATAGCTTTAAGATTTTTTTCCCTCCCTACAAAATGACAAATGACCAAAATCACATGAAGTTCTTACTCTGTAATAAAACCACTCTGGGTTGAGAGGATGTGAAAAAAGGAGCTGATACACAGCAATTAGACACGAATTCCTCCAAATCACTGCATTAAAATGGTCTTTGATAACTTCACTTGGATTTCACCCAACTTTAATTCTGTCCCTTGAGTTCATTTTGTAAATGGCATTTGGTGGTTGACTTTTAATGTTCTGAACACCATGAAAACAAAATACTTACATTATATGGCAGGGTTCATTTCTGTCTTTCAAACAGTGCCCATTTTCCCACTTCTTTTTGGTGGGAAATGAAGTTTTTATATATTTTGATCCAGCATGTGTACTTTTGACTCCACACCAAGGTGCATCTAGAGTTAAGCAAAGAAAGAGAAGTCTCAAAGAGATTTTTAAATTATTTTTTTAATGAATATTATCAAACTATTATATAACCTCTAAAATATACGCCATGATTCAGCTTAAAAAATGGTAAAAGGCAACAGAAAACAGCTTTAAGAAAAGTACAAGATAAAATCTTGAACTGTACAAACTCTTAAACTTTTATTTCATTTTTTCCCACTAACAGTATTGTTGGGGTATGGTATGCTTTAAAAAATCTAAAGCCAAAAGAAATACAACATGAAAACATTTAAGTTGAACTTCTGTTTGCCCCTACTGAATGTAAAACAGTGGCTTTGATTTTTTTGTTTTTTGTTGTTTGTTTTTCTTGGCTGTGCCACGTGGCATGCGGGATCCTAGTTTTCTGATGACCAGGGATCGAACCCCGTCCCCCCTGCAGTGGAAGCTTAGTCCCCCCTGCAGTGGAAGCTTAACCACTGGACGGCTCCAGGGAAGTCCCCAAAACAGTGGCTTTGAATACTGGGATTATTTACTTACCTAAATCTCTAATAAAGAATTATAATAGCTTACACATTTTACAACCATTGTATTTTTAATAAGATAATTCAGTTTTCATGACTCCCCAAGGAAATACACCTGATTTCTTCAGAATGGCTCAGTCTTGACTTTACTAAAAAAAAGTCCATGTGTATAAGAAGAGCCTTGAGTTCAGGGTAGAGAAAAAATTTTTAGCTTCTAACTTTGTCTTACTTTGAGAGGCAGCAGGTTAATTTCTAAAATTCTTAAATCCAATTTGATTTAAATGTTTGCACTTTACTTAAAAAGTATTGTACAATTAAGCCATTACAAAGAAGACATTGTTTTAAAAAAAATTCTGAATAGTTTTTGAAACCCTGAGGTGAAATGCTTAGTTAAGACTCCTTGTTTAATAAAACAACCTCCTTAGTTACCACATAGTCTGACATTCCATTTTTAAGTGCTTAGGCTTAGTCCGACTTCTAAAATTGAAAAAATCGCCTGGATAAATATTTTTCCATTACAACTCCTAAAGACTTCCTGAAAAGTGTAATTGTTGAGGTTGAGCATGCTAATAAACTAATACCTGTTTACTTGTCTCTAGCTCTTTTTGGGTATGGTTTCATATGAAAATTAAGTTCTAAAAGCAAACTTACCAGTTTCGATCATTAATTTTTCACTAGGTATTGACTTCAGAACTTCCAAATTAGCCTCAGTTTTCAGTGAGCTTGAAAAAAAAAAGTTATTCATATATAAAATAAAAAGGTGCATTTAAGGAACAGAAACTTTTTCATATTATAAACTTGTCTAAAACAGATTACAGAACTAACCCAAAATCCTGAAACAAAACTTTGGTTGGCTACAATGGAAGTATACTTTAGAAAGTATTTGCACATTCCCATCCTTACAGAATCCAGATTAAGATCTATTCCAACCAGATCCTGCCTTTAGGGGGTGCAATTTTTCGTGCCTATCAGTTGATCGTCCAATAACTTTCTGTAACAGTCTATGTTAATTCTTTGAAAAGAATTTATTTGCGCCTCTGGGTAATTTGCATAATTTAGAGCTCATAAGGCTGCTTTTGAAGGTATGGCCAATTTCTTTATGGGCCAAATACCCAGGGATTCACTGGTATGAAGGAATCAGATACTCAAGGTTCATGTTTCACTAATCAGAAATAGAATCTTCACAAAGGATGAAAATCACAATCACTGTTAGAACTATGAGTATTTAACATGGTATGAAACTAGAAAGCTGGTTAGGAGATGCCAGTTTTATTATTCCTGTTTAGACCCCACCGCAACCCACCCTCAAATCTGGAAACTTTTAAGATCTTCCATTACTCCTGACATTCTGAAACGTGATAATGTGTCCGGGCATAAAACTTTTTCATCCATTTAGGCAGCTGGAATCTTCCAATTTAGACTCTTCCCCACCCCTAACTGGGAACACATTATGGAAAAACAGGACTTTTCCTCTTTCATTTTCTTTCTTCTCTCTGGGGCTTTTATTAGTTAATTTTAGGACTCCTGAATTGGTCTCCGAGGCCCTGTTTCTTTCATACCTTTTTGTCTGGGGAATTAATTTTCATTTTCACACCCTTAGACAGGATTATTGGTTCCAATTCTCTCTCATTTGACAGAATTACATATCTGCACCCTTGCCATGATTTCTTAGTAGGAAGAAGGAACCTGAATCTGGCCATGGCCTCAAGACTTGCTTTGACCAATGGGATGATATGGCCAAGAGGCTTGGAATGCACTCTCGTGATCTTCTGAGATTAGCATGCACTAAGTAACTGTACCTCTTCAGCCTAGGCACCCAGAATGAAAACACATGGTGAAGATCTGAACCCAGCATGGAGCCTGTGGCAGAGCTCACCTCTATCAGTTAAACCCCAGCTGATCCAAAGACCCATGAGTGTTTAAAAAAAAAAAGTTTACTGTAATATGTCAATGAGTTTTGGGATGGTTTGCCATATATGTGATGACTAATACTGTCCTTATGTTGCATTTTTAACTTCAGGACTTGATATAACTTTTCATTATGGAGAGTTTCAAATATACACATAACTAGAATAACACAGAACCCCCCATCTCCACGTATTTATTACCTAGCCCCATCAATTATCAACTCCTGGCTGATCCTCTTCCATCCACTGAATGCTTTCCTCTGGGATCGACATAAGCATTCCAAGTCTTAGTCCTCAATATTCCAGTTTGTTCAGTTTTCTTGAGAAAAAATTACTTTTCCCCCTGAGTATAAATGCTTGCTGCTTCTGTACTCTGTGCATGGGAGTGGATACGGGGATTGGTATCTTTCTCTATATAGGCCTTCAATCACCCTGTTTTGGTCGCAGTTCTAAGCCCGAAGCCTTTCTGGGATTCTGTCTGCTACACTTGCTCCCATCTCCTCTGAGGCCCTTTAGTGGTACAGTCTAAGTTTTCCAATTTCATCTGTCTTCCAGAAATCTACAAAACATTTCTCCATTAGCAAAACTTTGGCCTTTTTTTCTTTACTTTTCCTTTTTGAATATACTTTTATTTTAGCAGGATTTTAGGAGGGGTAGGAGGGAAATGTGTGTCTAGTTTACTGTAAGTACCAGCCTTTTGTTAGTGTTCTCTAGAAAAAACAAAATTCTTATTTTCAGCCAGCTTAATACTTGGTCAATATATTTTCTAAAATATGCTGATATATTTGATATGGATACTAAATTTAAAACATCACCAAATTTTTGGAGTATTTGCATATTTTTAACCTCATGAAAACAAATTGTCTGACTGACTCTTTTCCTACATATATTAATGCTTGTGAAAACTGATCTACACAGACATAGGAAACAAACTTATGGTTACCAAAGGGGAAAGGGAGGCGGGGAGGGATAAACTGGGAGTATGGGATTAACAGATGTACACTACCATATATAAATAGATAAACGAGAAGGATTTGCTGTATAGCACGGGGAACTGTATTCAATATCTCGTCACAAACTATAATGGAAAAGATGTATAACTGAATCACTTTGCTGTACACCTGAAACAATATTTAAATAAACTACACATCAGTTAAAAAAAAACTGATCTAAATACAGAACTATATACTATCAGAAGAAATATTTTTAATCAAAGCCAGAATCTCTAATAAGGTTTCCCATTTAAGGAAGAGCATCTGCATAATTGTATGGTCAAATTTGGAACTTTCCCATTTTCTTGGGGGGAAAAATTCTAATTTAATCTTTAGAAACCAAAGACTATATCATAATGTAAACAGATTAAATTACCATACCCCAGAAACTCAGAGTAAGACTACTCTAAACTGAATTTCAAAAGAATAGAAATATTGACTTCGACTAAATAAACTACTGACCCATTAATTCTGAGTTAATGTAGGAGAAAAAAAAATCTCAGGTAATGAGCTTAAAGCCAAGTCTTTATAAACTCAAGATCACTTAGAAACCTGTAAGACAGACGTACAGTTCAAGTTGGTGAAATAAAGATCTCTACCCCCTTCTCTTGAAAATCATCCCAAAATAAGAAGAAACAGCATATTTTGATGAAACTAGGAGACATTTCTAACTCATCACAAAATATAAAGCAGAAAGTAGATAGAGAAATGGTAAATGATCTACGTTTATGTGCTAAGTGACTTAAGTGCTATGTGCCTGTACAGAGATACTGAAGATAAGCAAACCAGTTCTCCCAAGGAAGTTCTAAGAACGGGAAGAACTAGGTACCTAGAAAGGCCGGGGTAGGGCAGGGGACTGAAATGGGGATTGCTTGAAAAGTCAGGGTAAAGAGAAGATGGGGTTCTCAGATTACTTTCCAATAAATTGGTGCAGAGATGACAACTGCCCTGTACCCTGGTCCGAGAGAGAGAGGCAGAGACAGAGAGAGAGATGTGTGCACAGTCTCTGGACTGGAAGACAAGCAGCACGGAGGAGGGCAGGGTGAGGCATGGACTAGAAATGGAGACTGACTGCTTACTGAACGGAGACACCCTCTCTCCAGCACCATCCTGCGCCAGAACATAGGTATGTTTATGAATTCTCATCCCATTTTCCCAGCGGGGATCAGAGGAGCCCTCTCTGGAGAAACTGAACAAACCCAGAGGAAGATCTTGACAAGCTGACATTAAGGATTCCCCGGCGAGAAAGTCAGTTGGCCATCTGTGGGCCTGCAGTTGATGGGCTATCTCCCCACGGAGCTTCCAACAGCTTTTCCCTCTTCATTCTTAAAATATACAGCAAAGAACTGCCTGACATTTGAAGAAAGCCTCTATCATGATAGAGACCAAAACAAAGAGGAAAAGGAACTCAGAGAAAATAAAAGCATTAAATGGCATATATATATATTTTATATATATATATATATATATATATAAAACATATCTTTAGAGAGATGGGAAGATGCTGCATCTACCAAACAATATGGTAGGGAAAAAAATGAGAGCTTTCAGAGACTGAAAACAAAAGCTTAAGTAAGTTTCCTTAAATAGTTGAAAAAGGGAATTCCCTGGCAGTCCAGTGGTTAGGACTCCAGGCTTCCAATGCAGGGAGCACAGGTTTGATCCCTGGTCGGGGAACTAAAATCCCGCAAGCCGTGTGGTACAGCCAAAAAAAAAAAAAAAAAAAAAAAAAAGGTTGAAAAATAAAGCACTTGTTTGAGAGGAGGAAAAAAATTAGACATTGTAGAATAAAAAATGAGATCAGGGACTTCCCTGGTGGCACAGTAGTTAAGAATCCACCTGCCAGTGCAGGGGACATGTGTTAGAGCCCTGGTCCAGGAAGATCCCACATGCCGCGGAGCAACTAAGCCTGTGTGCCACAGCTACTGAGCCTGCGCTCTAGAGCCCGTGAGCCACAACTACTGAGCCCACGTGGTGCAACTACTGAAGCCCACGCGCCTAGAGCCTGTGCTCCGCAACAAGAGAAGCCACAGCAATAAGAAACCCACGCACTGCAACGAAGAGCAGCCCCACTCGCCGCAACGAGAGAAAGCCCACGCACTGCAACAAAGACCCAACGCAGCCAAAAATCAATCAATCAATCAATAATTTTAAAAAATGAGATCAGAGTATCAGCCTGGGAGGTCCAAAGAAAGAATAGAAAAAAAAAATTGAGAAAACTTCTCAGGCCTGACAAAGATGAGCATCTAGCTGGAAGGGGCCAGTGGAGAATGACAAAAACTCATCAAAACACCTTTGCACATTTTGATAATACCAGAGATAAATAACTAAAATAATCCACAGGGAAAAATGTATGTCACAGGTAATGTATCGGGAAACAGAATAGAGACTGGAACCTAGAACTGGAATATTGTAAATCCTCAGTGAAAATGATCTCTAATCTAGAATTTTATGCCTAGAAAAAATATCAAGTGAAAGTATGGGTTTTTTTCCCCCTTTCATTGACTATCCAGGTAAATTTTCAAGAGGAAGAGCAGAATTAATTCATTTGCAAACATGTGTTCCATCAAAACAAAATAGAATACATGGGATTTAAAAATAGGAGTTCTATCACAGAAAAGACACTAGTCCAAACTGTAGCAGAAAGATGGAAGGGTCAGGAACTAATGAATTATCTGATTATCCACACAGGTTTTCTCATGTGGAAAAATAGAAAAAAGCATTTTACAGAGTTGTTGGAAAGTGTGAAGAAGGCTTCAAGTTTTGAAGAAAGCCAAGTAAATAAAAATACGAGGAAAGTTACTCCAGGAAAATAAAAAAGTGGTACATCACATGGCTCAGCAGTCAACAATATTTTACACAGACATAATAATGAAAACACGTAATATGCATATAACCAAAACTTCTCAAATAACTACATTGAGAGGGCTATAGAGGAAATCATGGAGGTGGGGGGGGCAGTATTGGGTATAAGAACTAAAGTGCTCAAACACCTTAATGGAAATAAGGGAATGAATTCAGAGTTAATAGCATATATGTAATATTTAGATACCAGGTGATAAAAAGTCAAGTGGTTGGCTGTGGAAAAATTAACGTGGGGTAGATGGCATGCTGGGAGACTGTGTTTATAAGTCTTTTAGTACTACTTCTTTATGCATGCATTATTTCCATATTAATATATAAATTAAGTAAGTCATCAATTTATTTAAAATATGAAAGCAGCATCTAGGACATTTAAATAAGTCTGAACTCTATAGCAAAGACTTAATTTCATGATTCTATTTTCCAAAGTGGAGTTTAGTAAAAAAAAATATAAAAAATAAAAAGTACTTGGAAAAGTAGTGATTTTAAGGAAATGAAACACTGAAGAGGGAAAGGAAGTCTTATTTTTTGCAATTTATTTTGCAATTTATTTCATGAGCTACACTGATACCCTGAGGAAAGACACTGGGAGAAGCTCACCAAATTATTTGGAAGAAACTGAGCCCAGGGACTCAGCTGTGCTAGCAGACTGTACTGGCTGCATGAGGTTTAGTGTGTGTAACAGCAGGAAGGTCACCAAGTGAGGAAGAGGATACGGGTTCTCACACTTGGAGTGACTTGACTCCTGTTTAACTTCTCTGAGCCTCAGTTCCTTGGCCTACAGAGATACAGAAGACAATTATGTCATAGTATGACCTTTCCCCCATAGGTGGACATCACTTGTGTAGATGTATATGCAATGCTGTGAACACATACGTTTTAAAGAGATAAACTGATCCGAGAATAAACTGCATTGCTAGAGAAAGCTACCTGCTAACCTCAACAGAAAATTGTTTTCCATTACTGGAACACAGGATAGCAGTTTATAGCTTTCAAGCTTTAATCTGTAATAGTAACATACTGTTTAATTTCTTACATTTATCACTAAAATTCACAGACCAAGGTCAATGCAAAACACACAAATTTTAATA
Organism: Mesoplodon mirus; assembly: GCF_964341445.2. Classification (NCBI taxonomy): domain Eukaryota; kingdom Metazoa; phylum Chordata; class Mammalia; order Artiodactyla; family Ziphiidae; genus Mesoplodon; species Mesoplodon mirus. Next base: position 14,873,595 of record NC_138992.1, on the reverse strand, counting down.
AAAACCAATTTAAATCTTTACCAGTAATTCCCTATAAAACAATTTAAGGAATCTGCTTAATATGAAAGTTAAACAAACGAAAACCAAAAAACAACTTAAGGACCTACCAACCATTAAATCCTATGTAGAGACCCAAGTCCATCAAAGCAGCTGCTGCTTCCTTGGTACCGTCAAATGAATGCACCTAAGGACATGAAGGCATATTTTATTATAATAATTACTTTTCTTTAAAATTCTAAATAACATTAGTAGGACTTTCTAAGCAAAAATATAAATGCAATAGGGGTTTTTTGAACATGGGGTTTCAAATGTGGCCCCTGCAATTTTTATTTTCAAGTCAAATTTCACAATTATAACCTGTCATCACCTCCAATGTGATGAGGCAAGGAGATGGCTGCCTAGCATTTCTGTCTGTGGCTGTGCTGAGGTCTCTGCGCCAGCGCCACTGCTGTTCCTCCAGGGAAGGGGCTGGAGGGGGGAGCGCCACATTCTAGGCAAAAGCACGAGGAAAAAGTAAAATGCTACAAGACTACTTTAAAAATATTTTTAAATGTGCAGTTCTTCTGTTAGAGGATACTTTTTTTTTCTAGAAGAGAAGTGAATTTTAAGAGAAAAATTTAAGATCTATAAAGAGATTGTAAGAACATCGCTAAGAAACTGTAAATTGTTATACAGTCAATAACATCAGCTCAGCAAGCAAAAAGGATTGAGATGGAATTTTTCTCCTTCAAAGATAAAGGAGTTAAAGCAAAATTTTTCACACTTCCGATGTATTTATGTAATCAAAACAATAAGTGACAAGACTCCTTTAAACACACCTAACAAGTGAAGTCTCGTTAATATAGCATCCAGAGAGTCTGAATACACTGTGGCTAACATGTTTCTCAAAAATAACTGTTACACAGCTGCTCAAAAGGGTTTGTTCTTCCCCTCAGCACTTCCAGCTGACTAGAAAGAAAACACAGCCTCTATCAATATAAGTTAATTTTAAATATGACCCTCATAAACCATTTTAGAAAATCAGTTATTAATTCTTTATTTGGCAATTTTTTTTGATAAAAGTCAAACATTTAGGTTGGATTTGTTGTTGCTGTTAAGTCTTTTAAACTACAGCTGACCCTTTAACAACACAGACCTGAACTGAGAAAGTCCACTTACATGTGGATAACAGCTTTTTTTGCTAGAGACCAGTGAGTCTCTCCTAAAATTACATGTGAAACTTGTACATATGAGCATTTTTCTGAGGCAGATTTTCAAAGGAGTCCATGATCCAAAAGAAAAAAAATTAAAAATCACTGCTGTGGATACCCAAGCTAAGTGATAGACAGATAATATTTATGGAACTTTCTCAAGACTAATGACTGAAATGACCATAGGGAAGTGTTTCGAGCAGAAGCAAACTACAGAAATGAGAATGTGTCTCTAATCAGAGTGGTAATAGTAAATAAATACAGTTGACAAGAAATTAAGAAGGCAAACCTGAAAAGAGTGCTAAAATATTTTAAAATATTATTAAATTTCATCTATATTTTGCTCAAAATTTAAATTGAAGAACATTAAAGAACGGCTGATGGAAGAAGCAGAGAAAAAGAAGATCATGCAGACTATTACAATGTGCAGGACTAAATTCACGGGGTTTTCTTGTGAACAGAATTCTGTACTCATTCTTGTACTCTGAACAAAGTAAATGTAACTAAAATAGTGTGGTTTATGTTTGTACCATATGTGATCTATAGATTCAACAGTAAATTTAAATGCCCTTCAAATAAGAGAGAGTGGAACCTTAGTAACTTTATTGCTGACATCTGAATCACTTTATAGAGGCCAACATCATTTATTAAAAGCAGTTTCTATACTTACCACCCCACCTACACACCGATCTCTATTCCTTCTCATTATGTCTGTGAATTTAAAACAGAAACAACTTTTAGCAAATAGCTTGATTTCTGCAAATTCTTTTTGTTTGTTTTTCGGTACGCGGGCCTCTCACTGTTGTGGCCTCTCCCGCTGCGGAGCACAGGCTCCGGACATGCAGGCTCAGCGGCCATGGCTCACGGGCCCAGCCGCTCCGCAGCATGTGGGATCTTCCCAGACCGGGGCACGAACCTGTGTCCCCTGCATCGGCAGGCGGACTCTCAACCACTGCGCTACCAAGGAAGCCCGATTTCTGCAAATTCTTAAATTTTAAATGAGATTTTAGCTTTAACTCACCCAAAAATTCAGCATGTGAGTTCCGACAATGAAGAAACATTGGTAATTTTGTTTGTTCTGACAGTTCAAACTGTTTTTCAAAATATCTGCAAAATGGAAAAAAAATTTTCCTCATTAAAAATTTTATTTTAGCATGAGAAAAATAATTGTCAAATGATTTTTTTTAAGTTAAAGGGCTTTTATTCTCTAGAAATGATAGAACAGAAATAGTGAATTCAGGCATTTAAAACACATTAGGCCTAGCCGAAAGCTTTTATAAAAACTTCCTGAAAGGGTTACTTCATTTTCTGGGATTACAAAATTATTTTCAGAAATGTTTGTTAGTTTTTCCATTGTAACTGCCAGGTAAATTAGGTAGCACTTTACCATTGATCACTAGAAGTAAAGAGCTGTAAGGTTTAAGTTTACAGTGATGGAGACTGTTCCCCCAAATAAGTACTTTTAACTAGCTTTCTGACTAAATCTCAACAAATGAAGTGGACACCCTCCTATCACCCGTGGGATCCCTCCCCGAAGCATGTGTTGGTGGCCGAAAAGACATGGCCAGCCCCTTGTCCTGAGAGCTGGCTGAGCACCACCAGTGGGAATCAACTCACTCCAGTGAGAAGCCAGGCTTTATACTCAGTGTTTTCTATGTGCTGTTATACAAGGAGTTATTGCCACTAAGCAAAAAGGATTCCCTTTAAAACTAAACACAAGGGGCTTCCCTGGTGGCGCAGTGGTTGAGAGTCTGCCTGCCAATGCAGGGGACTATGGGTTCGAGCCCTGGTCTGGGAAGATCCCACATGCCTAGGAGCGGCTGGGCCCGTGCGCCACAGCTACTGAGCCTGCGCATCTGGAGCCTGTGCTCCGCAACAAGAGAGGCCGCGATAGTGAGAGGCCCGCGCATCGCGATGAAGAGTGGCCCCCGCTTGCCGCAACTGGAGAGGGCCCTCGCACAGAAACGAAGACCCAACACAGCAAAAATAAATAAATTAAAAAAAAAAAACAAAAAACTAAACACAAAGAATTTATGAAACAAATGAGCACAAAAACTGAAATACTCTATTTTTCAGAAAAATGAAAATTACATGATAAAATGGCAGTCCTGAACATTTTAGAGTACTTTATAAAAATTTTTTAAGTGCCTTATACCATTGTCTCATCTAATCCTCAAAATAACCCTAGGATAGATAGGACAAGAGCTGGTGTCAGAGGGGTTTAAGACCTTGTCCAAGATCACAACACACAAGAGGCTTTCAAGAAGCCTCTTCCTGGTCCCAGCATTTAAGAACAATATCCAGAGGACATGACAGGGTGGGAGTTCTGTGTGTCTTTTCATTTCAGCAGTGTTCCCTCTCGTTCTCATTAATGGTCATGTAGTTTAAGCTAAACCAGGAGTTGCAGACAATAGGTGTCATATTATTTTCTTAAGGGGTTTACCTCTTCTAGGCCCCTAATTTGGGGTAACAGTTTCTCCGTGTATAACTTAAGTCTCTTTTGCTGTTTTCCTATATCCTGTCTCCTTGAAGTGCCAGACAACTATTTTCCTAAGAGTACCCCCTTTGTAAAATTCTTGAAAATGCTACGTTTTAAAATTAGAAATAGAAATGTACTTCTCAAAGAAATAGTCATCCTAAAATTGGTGGTCTATGTCTTTATTATCCAATTTTTTTTTTCAGATTCTGCTGGACTAGAATAAGCAAAAATATTTTTAGTTAGCATGGTGCTGAAACTTCACAGTGTAGGAAATATAAACGAACACTCGGAAAAAAAGTATTTTAATAATTACTACTGGTCACTATATCCGTAACCTCTAAAGTAATTCAAATGTCAGCAATTAAGTGTTCTCCAGTCATTATGTAAACTTTACTCTGTATTTGGCTTCTGGCTACACACAGCCATACAACCAAGCCACAGATTTACAGAATCTAATGATCAGCTTGGAAATAAGCCTTCTTATTGCAGAGTAGGCAAAAGTACAATTTATGAAAATAACAGATGCCCAAGCAACGTGCTTACAGAATTTTATATGAGAAAAGAAAGGTCGATGTGCTCAAGCCAGCTAGGTATCATAAGAAAACCATGTGGTAAAAAATCATTCCCAATAATACAAATTGAGGATAATTGGTACTTAACATCAAATGACTAGTCTTTAAAGAAAAACCCACTACGGTAACTAGGAATAACAACAGAAGTTAAAGGGCAGGAAGTGGCACCTACTTTTTTTTTAACTAAGGTTTTAAAAAATATATATTTATTGATTTATTATTATTTATTTATGGCTTCATTGGGTCCTCATTGCTGCACACAGGCTTTCTCTAGTTGCGGCGAGCAGGGGCTACTCTTTGTTGCGGTGCACGGGCTTCTCATTGCGGTGGCTTCTCTTGCGGCAGAACACTGGGCTCTAGGCGCGTGGGCTTCAGTTGTGGCACTCAGACTCAGTAGTTGTGACGCACGGGCTTAGTTGCTCCGAGGCATGTGGGAATTTCCTGGACCAGGGCTTGAACCCGTGTCCCCTGCATTGGCAGGTGGATTCTTAACCACTGCACCACCAGGGAAGTCCAGTGGCACCTATTAAGAGACTTCTCTGCTTCTTTTAAGATTTTTAAAAATTCATAAATGAGAATCATTCTTTGAGTTAGATTTGCTCATTTTAGCAAAGCTGTAATTTGCCTCTGATTGTAAATATTACTGCTTCTTACATTTTAGGGTCAACAATAGCTAAGGACAAGGGCTTGAAAAGTTCAACTTCAGAGTACCAGCTGTTATTACAGGCATACCTTGTTTTACTGAGCTTCTTGGATACTGTTCTTTTGTTTGTTTTTACAAATTGAAGATCTGTGGCAACTCTACATGAAGCAAGTCTCTCAGCGCCATTTTTCCAACAGCATTCACTCACTTTGTGTCTCTGTGTCACGTTTTGGCAATTCTTGCAATATTTCAAACTTTTTCATTATTGCATTTGTATTGTATCATTGTATTTTCATTATTGTATCTGTGATCAGTGGTCCTTGATGTTACTCTAGCAATTGTTTTGGAGAGCCACAAACCTTGCCCATACCAGACAGCAAACTTAACAAACAAATATTCTGTGTGTTCTGACCTACCAGCGTGTTCCCTGTCTCTCTTCCTCTCCTTGGGCCTCTCTATTCCCTGAGACACAACAGCATTGAAATTAAGCCAACTAATAACACTACAATGAATGGCCTCTAAGTGTTCAAGTTAAAGGAAGTGTTTCATGTCTCACACTTTAAATCAAAAGCTAGAAATGGGGCTTCCCTGGTGGCGCAGTGGTTGAGAGTCCGCCTGCCGATGCAGGGGACACGGGTTTGTGCCCCGCTCCGGGAAGATCCCACATGCCGCGGAGCGGCTGGGCCCGTGAGCCATGGCCGCTGAGCCTGCACGTCCAGAGCCTGTGCTCCGCAACGGGAGAGACCACAACAGTGAGAGGCCTGCGTACCGCAAAAAAAAAAAAAAGCTAGAAATGTTTTAAGCTCAGTGAGGAAGGCATGTTTAAAGCCAAGACAGGCCAAAAGCTAGGCCTCTTGAGCCAGTCAGCCAAGTTGTGAATGCAAAGTTAAAGTTCCTAAACAAAATTCAAAGTGCTACTCCCGTGAACACACAAATGATAAGAAAGCAAAACAACCTTACTGCTGACATGGAGAAAGTTTTAGTAGTTTAGATACGAGATCAAACCAGCCACAACATTCCCTTAAGCCAAAGCCTGATCCAGAGCAAGGCCCTAATTAACTTCAATTCTGTGAAGGCTGAGACAGGTGAGGAAGCTGCAGAAGATAAGTTTGAAGCCAGCAGAGGTTGGTTCATGAGGTTTAAGGAAAGAAGCCATCTTCATAACATAAACGTGCAAGGCGAAGCGGCAAGTGCTGATGCAGAAGCTGCAGCAAGGTATCCAGAAGATCTAGTGAAGATAATGAATGAAGGTCGCTACACCAAACAATAGATTTTCAATGTAGATGAAACAGCCTTAAGTTGAAAAAAGATACCATATAGGACTTTCATAGCTAGAGAGGAGAAGTCAATGCCTGGCTTCAAAGGACAGGCTGACTCTCTTGTTAGGGGCTAATGCAACTGGTGACTTTAAGTTGAAGCCTATGCTCATCTACCAACCTGAAAATCCTAGAACCCTTAAGAATTATGCTAAATCTACTCTGCCTGTGCTCTATAAATGGAATGACAAAAGCCTGGATGACAGAATATCTGTTTACAACATGGTTTACTGAATATTTTAAGCCTACTGTTGAGACTTAATGCTCAGAAACAAAGATTCCTTTCAAAATATTACTGTTCATTGACAAGGCACCCACTCATCCAAGAGCTCTGATGGGGATGTACAATGAGATTCATGTTGTCACGCCTGCTAACACAACATTCATTCTGCAGCCCGTGGATCAAGGAGTAATTTTTACTTTCTAGTCTTCTTATTTAAGAAAAACATTTTGTAAGGTTATAGCTGCCACAGATGATGGATCTGGGCAAAGTAAATTGAAAACCTGGAAAGTATTCACCATTCTAGATGCCATTAAGAACATTCGTGATTCGTGGGAAAAGGTCAAAATATCAACATTAACAGGAGTTTGGAAGAAGTTGATTTCAACGCTCATAGAGGACTTTGAGGGGTTTAAGACTTGAGTGGAGAGAGTAACTGCAGATGGGATGGAAACAGCAAGAGAACTAGAATTAGAAAGAATTAGAAGTGGAGCCTGTAGACGGGACTGAGTTGCTGCAATCTCATGATAAGACTTTAATGAATGAGAAGTTTCTTTTTATGGATGAGCAGAGAAAGTGGTTTCTTGAGATGGAATCTACTCCTGGTGAAGATACTGTGAAGACTGTTGAAATGACATGACATAAACTTAGTTGATGAAGCAGCGGCAGGGTTTGAGAGGACTGACTCCTATTTTGAAAGAAGTTCTACTGTGGGTAAAATGCTATCAAACATCATCACAGGCTACCGAGAAATAGTTCGTGATAGGAAGAGTCAATCGAAGCAGCAAACTTCACTGCTGTCTTATTTTAAGAAACTGCTGCAGCCAGCCCAACCTTCAGCACCAACACCCTGATCAGTCAGCAGCCACCAACACTGAGGCAACACCCTCCACCAACACAAAGACTGACTCGCTGAAGTCACAGATTATGGTTAGCATTTTTTTTAGCAATAAAGTATTTTTAAATTAAAGTCTGTACCTTGTTTTTTTTTTTTTTTTTTTTTCTTTTTCTTTTTTTTCTTTTTGCGGTATGCGGGCCTCTCACTGTTGTGGCCTCTCCCGTTGCGGAGCACAGGCTCCGGATGCGCAGGCCCAGCGGCCATGGCTCACGGGCCAAGCCGCTCCGCGGCATATGGGATCCTCCCAGACCGGGGCACGAACCCGTATCCCCTGCATCGGCAGGCGGACTCTCAACCACTGCGCCACCAGGGAGGCCCTGTACCTTGTTTTTTTACACATAATCCTATCACACACTTAACAGACTACAGTATAGCGTAAACATAACTTTTATATGTGCTGGGAAACCAAAACATTCCTGTGACTTGCTTTATTGTGATGGTCTGGAACTGAACCCCCAATATCTCAAAGGAATGCCTGTAAGTTGGATTGAGGCAAATCCAGAAGACCCAAAGCGTTCCAGCAGTACACCTGAACCCAGTGTTACTCCCTCCTCTAAGCCAGAGGAGAGACTGAGGCACTCCTTGCCATCATCTGAGGTTTCCTAAGTCCGCAAATGATTATTTTGAAATTTTGTCAGACATCAGTCTGATTAAAAAAAAAAACAAAAACCTGCACAGTATTAACATTCTAAAACCCCAAGAAAAATGCCTCCCACTCAAGTGAACAGAACTCTAACTTGCAACAAGGAAAGGAGTGTAGTAGCACCAGGCAGAGAAACTGAAAATACAGGGTATGCCTAAAGGCTAACCTTTCCATAACTAAATCAGGACTTTTCCTTGTCTTCTTGCTTTTCTCTTTTTGCTCTTTAAAAAGCACTTTTCAAAAATCCCAAACAGAAACTATAGCCAGTAGCTTCCTTTAGGTTGGCAGTACTTCTAAGAATAATACAACAGCCACAATGTATGGAGCTCTGACTCTGTGCTGGGCATGGCACAATGGCCTTTACATACTAAATGTTAAGAAAGGCAGGCGGTATTATCCCCATTTTAAAGATGAGGAAATTGAGATTTACAAAGGAATATATAGGTACCAAAAGGCAGTTATGATTCAAACCTAAAGATCTGTTGATCCCAAAGGTCTTTTAACACTATGTTATCTACTGCCTTTACTTACCATTATTTTCCGGATATTCTGTCTATTGCACAGTAGTGGGTTTTTTCTTTTTTTTTTTTTTGGTCTTGCCTCCTAATCCATTATACTAATTTATTTTCTATTTTTCTCTTCTCACAGGTCTTTTTTTTGACTATACGTTTTTACTTAAAAAGTAAAACAAGGGCTTCCCTGGTGGTGCAGTGGTTGAGAGTCTGCTTACTGATGCAGGGGACACGGGTTCATGCCACGGAGCGGCTGGGCCCGTGAGCCATGGCTGCTGAGCCTGTGCGTCCGGAGCCTGTGCTCCGCAACGGGAGAGGCCACAACAGTGAGAGGCCCGTGCACTGCAAAAAAAAAAAAAAAGTAAAACAAAAATGACAATCACACACTAGGTAATTGTTTCAGATGGACAACTGGCATATATAAGCACAGACCAAAATCTAAATTCTTGGGCTTCCCTGGTGGCACAGTGGTTGGGAGTCCGCCTGCCGATGCAGGGGGCGCGGGTTCGTGCCCCGGTCCGGGAGGATCCCGCGTGCCACGGAGCGGCTGGGCCCGTGGGCCTGTGCTCCACGACGGGAGAGGCCACAGCAGTGAGAGGCCCATGTACCACAAAAAAAAAAAAAAAAAAAAAAATCTAAATTCTTTCAATAGACTCAACAGTAAACGCTGAATTATAGGCTTTTTATCCATCATGCTCTACAGGAATCAAAAAGACACTTTCCTTATTATTAAAAATTCAGTGCACATTTCTGATGTGCTCAGAGTGCTGTGCTAGGTGCCATAGGAACTAGAACATGAGGAAGACCTGGTCTGTGCCTTTGAAGAACTCAGAGACACTAGTTTGTTGTGGGAGCGGAAGTGGGAACACAAACACTTTTATTACACTGTGAGAGATGCTGAAACAAGTAGAGTGCTGTGTGGCAGAGGACAGGGGCGATGCTCTTAGTACGTGCTACAGGGAAGGAGGGGGCAAAGGTAGAAGACATGGGTATGTCTCCATAACAGCAATCCAAATGCAATGACTACTGGTTTGTCATTTGTTTAGTAAGTCATTGGATGATCTATAATAAAAGGAAATTTCAAACTGAACTGCCCATCTATTCAAAATTTCTACTGTACTGTAATTCGTCCTTAGCTTTACCTGTTCTGGAAGAGGCCTAGGTCACATCCCGTCACCTTAGCAAAGCCTTCTGACTCCCCCAGAAAGTGAGTCTTTCCCTCTGCTGTTCACATACCTTTTTGATAGCACTTTCCAACCTATTTTAATTATTTATGTCCTCTCTTATCTGTAGAGGCACTTCTTCTTCTTTGTATCAGACTGAGGAGACACTTGGTAATCATTCACTTAATCAATGGAGTTCAACTCTATTACAGATCAACATCTGGACAACTGGCATGTGTGTTGAAGCATAAACTATATACTGCTACATATACATTTTAAGTTCTGATCTTAAGATGATGGAGCAGTAAAAGAGAGCTGATACTATCAATGTTTTCATTAAACACACACACAAATCAGGTTTAAAGTATTTAAGTTGCACTTTAGAATCAGTTTAAGTCATCTGGATGAAAAGTCATATGGAGGACCCTGCCACTGTCCTTGATGGTCACACCACACAACCTGTTTGCCTCATGAGGCTCATCTTGGCCAAAAACAGACATGAAAGTGGAGGAATTAAGATCTGTGGGCTTAACCGAAGAAGCTATTACAGCCAACTATTTCTCTTTTTAAGTGTGAATATGTGAACTTTTAAGGTTAAGTGAACTGACCTACATGATATTCGAGAGGTACAGAGATTTAACAGTCCTGCCAGTAATCACGTGAATGTCCCTGAAAAACACGGCAAATAATATGCTGCTAACTAAACAGCTCTGAAAGGTTCTATAACTGTGAAGCCTGAAAGGAAGAGTCCATAGAACACTACTCTAACCCATCCTGTGTCACTTGGTCGTGGTCCTTCAGGAATTCTGGACCCTGAAGTCCAGGGTACGACAGGCTCACTGGTCAATCTGCGCCTCACTGGAGGCACTTTCACCTGGACCGGTCACACTGGGATTGCGTGTGTGGGCAGGGGAGGGAGCGGGAGGAAGTACACTTCTGGCAGGTATGGTTTAAAAAGTCCCTTCAGGCCATCAAGCGCTGGCTTAATCAAGATCATATGACAAGAAATGGTTAATTACTAAATATTATGAGAGAGCTAGATGGTATCTTGAGAGAATTTGATCCAGACTCCTCTTTCATGTATGAGAAACTAAGCAGGATGGAGGGTTGTTTATTCTTCAATGGCTCTAGGAGCAGATACTATACCTTATTCAGAGTTTTGTACACTATGAGTATACTATGAGTTCCCAGCAGTTTCTAGCACATATTACTCCATAAATATTTGCTGAATAGATGAATAACTAAATTAGCCTCCTTTAGAAACTCATTTTAATGTTTTACCATCTTGACAATACACTGTTTTTGAAATTCAACAAAATGCTTATGTCTTAAATTAAGCCTATAACATAATTTTTCTTTTCAGCCTTCAACACTACCCACCAGTCTGGTGACAGGAGTTCCAGCTAACAGGTATAGGCAATGGGTTGTAAGAAGTCTCTGAGGCTTGTGAGCTTGGAGTTTTCTCAGAAGCCACCACTCCCAACATGGATCCTATGAAAGGATTCTCAGGTTCCAAACTGACAATATCCAACACCCAACAAGAGTAAAATATGCTTTTCTAGCTTTGGTGATTGATCCTATAATCTCTTTTTATTAATAATATCTTTTACTCTTAAATCATATGCCCCACAACTGAATTTAATTCATTTTATTGGAATGGTTCATGTATGAATGCACTTATTAAACAAACAAAAATCGAAAGTCTATCATGTAAACTCATCCCTGTTTCTACCATTAAAATCAAGTTAAACGGTTAAACAATTAGGGAACTATATGCTTCCATACCTTATGAATTCCATTCAAGTATGCATGGAATTTGTTTCACTTAACTCTTAATATACAAAGGGAAAAACAAAAAAACCCTCACGCTCAATCTAATTCATTCTGAACTGATAAAATCTACTTAAAAATCACCCTTAAGATTTTACAATATGATAATTTCTAAAGACAACAAATTTCCTTACTTGAGCTGAGTACCTTTAGGACAAAACTGCAGTCGGTCAAAATCTTTAAAAGATAAAAAAGAATCAATAATTACTCATGACTTGTACAAAACAAATCAATTATTTTCAAACAAAGTCACTCTAACGGGATAAGTTGGCACTTACCAAGTCCACATTCCCCTATTGCTACAACCTTCCCCTTGTTGTTTTCAGCGAGATTTAGTAACTCCATCAAGTAAAGATCAGGGTTATTCTTTTCAAATTCATCACATCTTGTAGGATGACACCCAACTGTACTGAAAAACATATCTAGCACAAAATAATGTCTTAGGATTATTTTCAGCATATTTTTTCATATTTATATTTAATACACAAAAATGATATAATATCAAATAATTTCAACTGGTCAGTTTTTAACAATACCCATAAACTAGTCAAACTACCAGAATTGCACTGGGTTAATCACATAAGAATTTTTGGAATACTAACAAAGTAGGACATGAATATGAAAATTGCCTTAATGTACTGGTAAAAATAATTCAACTCTTCCAAAGTTTGGTATTTACTGAGCCTTTTGAATGGAAAATGAAACAGTTTCTTAGGTAATGACATTTCATTCTACAATTTTATCTTTAATATTCACTGTTTATGTGACTCAGGTTTCATGTATTAACAGTTAAAATGCATTCCTTTCCCTTAAAAAGGGTAACAGAGGTGGAAGTAGGATTCATTTTTCTAATGGAAAATAAAGCTCACTTATTTGGAGGCTGTACTTTGGTATCTTAATTGTGTGGAACACAAGTGTGAGGTTGAAAAGGGCTTAAGAAGCTTAAGGCGCTTGCACCTGATGAACCCATGGGAGAGACCTGTTGCCTTCCTCAGGCTCCCACGAATGTGTTCATGCACAAAAGGAGCTTTTAAAGCAGCGAGGTAGCAGGTATATGCAGAGGAGTGGAAAAGGGTTGACAATGGAGATCCGAGAACTTTTAAAAGCATATCTGTTTGGGGAGTAACAAGTATGCAAGATAATATTCTTATACCCATCAAAAGCTTCTGGGAAGATGATTACTTTTATGACTTTAATCACTAAGAAAAAGGGTCAGTGGATCCTGAAGAGAAGTATGCATTTTAGAAAGATTTCAATAAAAAACAGCTTTTAATGAATAAACCAGTATTTTGAAAAATAACATGGAATGCCTAATTCTTCAGCGTCTAGCACATGAAGTATGCTCCCTGCTGCTCCCCAGCAAAAAACAAACAAAAAAAAAGGTTAGGTAAATGAATGCCAGATAAAGGAGGTGTTTTATGTAACTAGGATTCTTGTAGGAATCAACTCCAAAACTTTACAGACTTTAAATAAATGCAAATATATGAACATAAAATGAGCATATGAGGGATTATATATTATATTATTATTTGCATTCCTGGGACCTTGCACAGTGTCTCTGATCTGCATGATGAATATTTAATAAATGATCTTTCACAGCCTAAGTTAAAAAAGAGCAAATAAAAAGCAACTCCTATCTTAAACACATTACGGCATATACACACAAATTCTACATCAGGGATATCTGAGGTTAAATTCTATGCCTAGTGAACTTAATACTCATTAACTGAAATCTTAAAATAATCCTTATTAAATACAAGAGGGTTCATCAAGCATCTGATATAACAATGGGCACTTTCAATTTTTTCATCTTAATCATGTCACACTGAAATTGGTCTATCTTCCTGTTGTGTCTACAGTATTTGTACCTGAGGCAGTTCTCAGAAAGACTTCTTCAAAATAACTTAATTCACATTTTGAGGGGTAAAAGTAATATGAGGATACCATTTGTCTGTGCCAAATGCAGTGCATCTTTACTGTCTTGTAGATTTCCACCTGTAATCACAAACTGAAACAGAAAGAAATAAAACAAGTCCACTTTAACAGGGTGTCAACCAGTTTCCCAAACGTGCTTTCCTGCTGCTTTTTTCCAGAATGCTTCTCTCTCTTTGACTGTCACACACCAACCCTCCTTTAAAAATTCAGCTGAGGGCTTCCCTGGTGGCGCAGTGGTTGAGAGTCCGCCTGCCGATGCAGGGGACACAGGTTCGTGCCCCGGTCCGGGAGGATCCCACATGCCGCGGAGCGGCTGGGCCCGTGAGCCACGGCCGCTGAGTCTGCGCGTCTGGAGCCTGTGCTCCGCAACGAGAGAGGGCACAACAGTGAGAAGCCCGCGTACCGCAAGAAAAAACAAACAAACAAACAAACAAAAACAAAACAAAAAATTCAGCTGAAAGATCACCTCCTGTGCAGAGTGGATCCTGAATACCCTCTCCACATGCACACGCATGCACACGCACGCACACACACTACAAAGAATTTGTGACTCCTACCAAAATGTATTCACATGTCTGTCTTTCCTATTAGACCACGAGTTTCTTGAGGACAGAGATCACATTAGGAAAGAATGAATAACTAAAAACTTCTGAACTTAGAATTCTGTTCATCTAAATTAGAGATTCCATAGTATTGACTAAACAGTTCTCCAAGTGTGGTCCTGGACTCTCCAGGGGATATGTTAGGTCAACACTATTATCATAATAATACTACGATGTTATTTGCCTTATTCACTCTCACCTGTCACGCGTGTGCAGTGAAGTATTCCAGAGGCTACATGATGTGTAACATCACAAAAGACTGCAGAAACAGATATGAAAGCTCAGCAGTCTTCTGTTAAGTCAGACATTTAAAAGATATTAAAAAAAAATACAAATTCCACTCGTGTTACTAAATGTTTTTGGTTTAGAAAATACTTTTCATAAAAATATGCTATTTATTTTACATAATGGTCTACTGTTTTAAAATGAATTAATAAATAGATACAGTTGACCCTTGAACAATGTGGAGGTTAGGGGCGCCGTTGACAATCTATACGTTACTTACAGTCGTCGGCCCTCTGTATCAGGGATTCCACAGCTACATATTCACCCAACCTCAGATCACGCAATACTGTCGTATTTACTACTGGAAAAAAATCTGTGTCTAAGTGAACTCAGAGTTCAAACCCGTGTTATTCAAAGACAACTGCATTTAAAACTTTTCTGTTTTAATTTCTAATACAATATATATCAATAGATAGAACACACATAAGAGCTCTTTGGGGTCCTCAATAATCTTAAAGAATATGAAGGGGTTCTGAGGCCACGTTTGACAATCACTGGATTCATGTATATTGATAAAATGCTCTGTAGGGAAATGTATGGCTCTGGGCAAGGAAGCCCTTCTACAGAGTCCACTGCAGTTAGAACACCATCTCTGCTAACCTGTTTAAGGGAAAGCGTCACTAAAGAGCTATGTGTCGATGGTGACTGCTGAGGCAGTGCTGCTTAAGTGCACATTCTTCTGAGGAAGTGATTTAAACACACTGAGGTATATTTTTTATTTTTTTATTTTTTTATTTTTATTTTTTTTTTTTTTGCTGTACGCAGGCCTCTCACTGCTGTGGCCTCTCCCGTTGCGGAGCACAGGCTCCGGACGCGCAGGCTCCGCGGCCATGGCTCGCGGGCCCAGCCGCTCCGCGGCACGCGGGATCCTCCGGGATCGGGGCACGAACCCGCGTCCCCTGCATCGGCAGGCGGACTCCCAACCACTGCGCCACCAGGGAAGCCCCGAGGTATATTTTTTAAAGCATACTTCACGAGACTCACTGAGCGAAAATGAAGAATTCCTTCTAGGTACACACATAAATAGAACACACAGAAAACACAGGAGATAGTGCAAATGATAAACAGACATTTTCACAGAGTGATAAACTTCTGAAATGATAGACACTGAGTATCTATTCTGCTTGTAAAACATATGTTAACAAAAATATCGAGAAAACTATTGTTTACTAACACTACCTAATTCTTTAATAAAGGATGAGGTGGGGACTTCCCTGGTGGCGCAGTGGTTAAGAATCCGCCTGCCAGTGCAGGGGACACGGGTTCAAGCCCTGGTCCAGGAAGATCCCACATGCCGCGGAGCCACTAACCCCATGTGCCACAACTACTGAGCCCGCATGCCACAACTACTGAAGCCTGCGTGCCTAGAACCCGTGCTCCGCAACAAGAGAACCAACCGCAATGAGAAGCCCGCGCACCACAATGAAGAGTAGCCCCCGCTCACCACAACTAGAGAAAGCCTGCGCATGGCAACGAAGACCCAACGCAGCCAAAAATAAATTAATTAATTAAAATAAAATACTCTGTAATGTCCTATATGGGAAAAGAATCTAAAAAAGAGTGGATATATGTATAACTCATTCACTTTGCTGTACACCTGAAACACGTTATAAATCAACTGTATGCCAATAAAAATTAAAAAAAATAAAAGGATCAGGTGCCCACAACCAGTTTTCAATTATGTAATACAGTTTGTAATCAAATCTACCTTTTATTTTACCTGTAACTTTCCCAAATAGATGAAAAAGTAAGGACAAGGCTAGGGGACATATACTTTCCTCTCCCACTTTACGATGATGATGACGATGATGATGATGATGATGACAATGACAGCTTCCACTATGAACATAATAAATGCTGCTTACTTTATGCCAGGTACAATATCAACTGCTTTGCATTCTATATTTTATTTAATCTTCACAACAACTCTGTTTATTAGCTATTATTATCATTCTTGATTTAGGGATGAGAAAACTGAAGTCTGGAGAGATGAAGCACCCCAGGTTACAAAGCTCTGAAGGAGGAAGCTGGGGCTGGAACCAAGGTTTGTGACGCCGTAACTGTGCTTTTAATCACTACCATAAAGCTACAAGGTACTGGATTAAATTTCAATTTGGAACCATGTCCAAGTAAATTTGATTTCAGTTCTTCAGTTCTGTCATTCCTAAATCCGTGTGTGTTATAAATGTTAAGATTAAACTATTCATGGATGACACACGAAAACTGTCTACAAAAAACGTCTCCTGCCATATCAGTCAACAAAGGATGTTATGGTCATCAAGCCCTCAGCCACTGCAGCCGCCTCTGACTGTGCACCCTGAGGGGATTCAGGATGGCGAAAAACAGGACACTTGCTCTAGATAGTGAAGGTGCACATCAAAGGAATGATTTCAATGAGCCCAGACTCTTGCATCTTTCCATATGTAGAAAAGTGCTAAATTCATTAACTTGAGATTTTTTTCTTTAATTAGCAGTAATCTTTTGATGTTCCACTACCTGTTTTTTATGTTGTTGTTTTGGTTTTTTTTGGCGAAACTCCCATATATCCTGGCTCCTCCCTTACCTCTCCGGAAAGGTCCCTCAGAGCCACCTGAGAGGATTAGGCAGCTACTAGTTGCCTCTTAAGAAGCCTGGTAATTCAGCAAGTATGCCAAATAAAACATAATTCTCAACCTTTAGGTTGTGCATTTTTTTTCAGTTGACAAAATTTAGGAGCTTGGTATTTCAGAGTTTGCAGAAAAACATTTTATAAAGTGATTTACCAAGCAAAGAATGAGCACATAATGAGAAATTATGTTGTAACTTTTATCCTTACTACTTCTGAATAATAACTAATACAATTTTAGAGCTGGAGACTGCAGAACTCATTTAGCCAGGAGTATCGCTTTTTAAAACTGAGGTTTATTTAACTTAGAAACAGTAGCTACTAAGTGCCCTGATACCACACTATGGAACTTAATCTTTTTTTTTTTTTTTTAATATTTATTTGGCTGCGCTGGGTCTTAGTTGCGGCACGCGGGTTCTTTTAGTTGCTGCATGCGGGATCTAGTTCCCTGACCAGGGACAGAAGCCAGGCCCCCTGCATTGGGAGCGTGCAGTCTTACCCACTGGACCACCAGGGAAGTCCCCTTTGGAACTTAATCTTATTTCTTGTGTGCATGTGTGGGCTAGCTTGCTACTTAAAAAAAATACTGATTATATTCAAAAAATTTGACACCGAACTAAAATTCTTTTGCTTAGAACGCTCTAAAAGTAGTAGGAATTCTCCTGATTATCAAATTACCACCATAAAAATTAAAGTGTTCTCTCAGTTATCTGAAATGTTATACATAGTATAAAAGCTAAACTTGGTGATTAGATACGTGTCTTCTTGATGATTGCTTACTTCTAACAAACGCTAAATTGTTACAAAATCTACTAATAGTTGCCTCTTAAGAAGCCTGGTAATTTAGTTGGGTTTTAAAAAACTTTTCCAGGGAGACTTGGCCATTTACTACACTTCTGATCACATGGAAGATACACTCACAAGGTTTGTGTCACTTAAACTGCTGAGAACAGAATATTTTGATATTTTATTTCATTAACTTACTAATATTACATGTTGACAATACCTATCACAAAATGCTAAATGTGGTTTGGCTTTCTCTTCTTTTCTGCAGTATTTTAACCAAAATTTAGTTTTTTTAAAAAAAAAAAAAAACCATAAGGGTAACAAAAATGAAATGTTACCTTTTTAACACCAATCTGAACAGCTCTCTCTATCACATCCCGTAAGTCATCTGTAAAAGATGAACCCCACATTAAGAAAATGTAACTAAAAATTCACTTACCCACAATTATCCTTTATTGAAAGAAAAATACATAGAAAAATCATATTTACTGAAGTCAAATCAATACTATTTGATGAGTGCTTATCATATAATAAGCAAAGACCTAGCAATACTTAAAAAAAAAAAAAAAGATACCCATATAAGGCAAAATAGATGAATAGTTATCCATTCAATTGTATTTTTATTCTGTTGACCACAACGGGGAAAAGTCTGTTCGGCTTTATGGTTTGCCTTTTATGCATATGGTTATCTAAAGTTCTATATTCAAAGTTATACACTTCTACAGATAAGAAAGGCTTGATAACACTTTGTTGTAATAGGTATTTTATAAATGTTCATGATCATGGTTTACCGATATAGCTTATATGTGTTTCACTTTGTTTATAGTTTTATCCAAGATGCATAATAAATTCTTTAATATTTCAATTGTAAGAGTGGGTGAAGCTTCTTATGGTCTCCCTTGAATCAGAAAGTTTGTCTTCACAGATAAACTATTTACCTTAATAAAAGAAACATTTACCTTGATGCTTTTGAACCCCCCTATAAATTCCTCTGAACATAGGATCTGTCAAGTTGATACCAATATCTGTAGAAAGCAAAAATAAAACACACGATCATTAAGAGCCTCTATTTGAAACTTTAAATAAACTTTAAACTTTAAATAAAAGGTCCTGTTACTAACCTTTTCATTCACACATTCATTCATTCAAACAAAATCTAAGTGCCTACTGTTTGTCAGTCACTATGCAGGACACCTGGGATACAAAGATGAAAGCTGTAAGTCCTGCTCTCAATCAACTGTAGAATTGGGAAGGCATTCCCATTAACAGACAATTAAGAAATCACAAGTAGATACCAGCACTGTGGGACACAGAGGAGGCCCACCCAACTCAGTCTGGTCGTTAGCCCAGAAGAGGCTTCCAGAAAGAACGGACTCTTGAACTGAATCTTAAAGGATGAGTTGGAATTACCCAGTAGAAGACAGGAAATTGCAGATAAGAGGAAGCAGGAGAAGCAAAGCTTCTGGGGTCTGAAATAGCACAGTGATCACGGAGAGCTACAGGCTGTTCTGACTGGTGGAGAGACGTGTAGGGAAGGGAGTGACCAGAAAAGGGCAGACTCAGCTATGTTACAGACACTTGTCTTTAAAATACCAGATGCAACAAGAACCACTGATGGCTTCTAAGATTTGTATTTTGGACATCTCCTTCTGGTGTCTTTGTAGAAGGTGGGATCTAAAGGGGGCAAATGGAGTCAGGATAGTTTACTTGGAAACAGGCAAGAGCTCATATCTGCAATGAAGAGAACCTGAATTAGGGTAATACGAGTGGAGAGGCAGAGAGGGCAATAAATTATTTATTTCCTTTATTCACCAAATACTTGTGAAGACCAACACTATGTCAAATACTAGGTAAGGAGTTAGGGGGTGATGAACAAGACCCGACGCTTGGTCCCTGCCTTCCAGGAATTCACAATCTATATGGGAACTACAAATATAACCTGTGATATATAAGAAGCTGCACTGTAAGCAACACGAGGCAAGAAATGTTTCTCTTCTTCAATGCTGTGTCCCTAGAACCTAGCACGATAGTTGGTGTATAGTAGGATCTCTATACACTTTTTTTTTTAATTTATTTATTTCTGGCTGCGTGGCTGCGTGTGGGCTTTCTCTAGTTGCGGCGAGCAGGGGCTACTCTTCGTTGTGGTGCACAGGCTTCTCATCGTGGTGGCTTCTCTTGTTGCAGAGCGCGGGCTCTAGGGCACGTGGGCTCAGCAGTTGTGGCGCACGGGCTTAACTGCTCCGTGGCACGTGGGGTCTTCCCAGACCAGGGCTTGAACCCGTGTCTCGTGCATTGGCAGGTGGATTCTTAACCACTGTGCCATTAGGGAAGCCCTCTCTATACACTTTTAAGCCTGCAAATAATTATTTTACGGCTTTGTGCTTTGGAGCACAAAGAAGTAGCACTAACAGTTTTCGCAAGCATGATGAGAGGTTCACAGAAGAGCTAGATCCTGAGAGCTAAAGCTCAGAAGCTGACAAGCAGAAAAGGCATGCCACATACAGGTGTGTGGACGTACACACTGCATCCGGAGAACTGGAAGAGACTCACTGTGCCTGTGCAGCCGAGGTTCACAACGCAGAGCGATTCTGCGGTGCCTCTCTTCTTCGAACCTCTCCCCTCCCCGCCTTCCCCTACCCCAGCATTCAGCAATGTCTGTATTCATTTCTAGTTGTCACACAGAGGGGAGTGCTACTGGCATCTAGGCTTGAGGCCATGGGTGCTGCTAAATATCCTACAACGCACAGGATAGCCTCCCACAACAAAGAATAATCTGACCCCCACACCAAGTGCTGTTCCTGATAAATCCTGCTGCCGAGTATATAAGGCGACGAGGGGAATAACGAGATGTGAAGTCAGCTTGTGACGGCCATGGGCAACAAACACACCTTCCCTATTTAAAACACACACCCTTTAGCTTTTAGCACTAGGAGAACCTCCAAGTTCATGGTTGGGGTGGACAGTTGCCTACCCACAGACCCCCAAATTATTTCTGCTGAGTTTCGGCTGCTTCTTGGTATCTTCTCACTCTGATCTCTACCAAGCTAGCCCTCAACAAGCTGTGCCGCTTCAACATTAAGCCAGACCTTGAGAGATGAATGGGAATTTGGATAATCCAAGAGATGGTGGGGAGCGTATTCTAGTCATTTGTAACAGCAAGAGAAAGGCACAATGCAAAAAACTTCAAAGATATTTGGGCAACAGCATATATGTCAATAGAGGGTAGGAGATGAATTCACAATTGATACCCTTTATAGGGCTATTAACACACAAATGTTACCAAATACTATAAATACAAGGTAGGGGTTCAGTGGAATGGCCCAAATCACAGGAAATCAGCACCTACTTTCTTCTCAAGTAAGGAAAGGGGGAGACTGAGAAAGGAACCCAGGGAAGAGCGCAGAGGTCCTTCTGCCTGCAGTAACCCTTCACACGCTCAGTCTACAGTCACCCGCCACGGATGAGCATTAGGAACATAGAAACGGCCTGTGTCTCTTCTGGCCCATTACCCCTTTGTGCAGCAAAGAGATCAGAATTTTTCTAAAGCAATCTTTTGCTAGAAAACAAAGTGAAAAACAAATGAAACAGCAGCAAGCGTATTTAACTAGTGAACTTTATGATACTAATTTTAAAAGCAAATTGAAGATTAACTTGGAGGCTCAGTTTATGAAGCCTTCCCGTGTCCCTGTCTCAACCCTAACAGGAATGGATGCTAAATCGTTCTTCCATGCTCAGCCTGAGGCCAACTCCAGGTGATGCCACTTCTTAGAACCTACCTCTTCCTGACGTGGGTCAGTCTTTGAGGCCCCAAGTCATAGTGTACATCAAAGATCTATATTCAGCTTTGGACCCAGGTGAGCCTTGGGCTTTATGATATCCTGCACTGGCTCAGCCACCAATTTCTCCCCCCCCCTTTTTTTTTTTTTTTTTTTTGCGGTACACGGGCCTTTCACTGTTGTGGCCTCTCCCATTGTGGAGCACAGGCTCCGGACACGCACGCTCAGTGGCCATGGCTCACGGGCCCAGCCGCTCCGCGGCATGTGGGATCTTCCTGGACCAGGGCACGAACCTGTGTCCCCTGCATCGGCAGGTGGACTCTCAACCACTGCGCCACCAGAGAAGCCCCCAATTTCTTCCTTTTTACGTAAGAATCTCTTGTGACTTATAGCTCTTGGCCCTTTCCTTTCTGACATGTGGTTTGCCTGAAGTGTATTCCCCAGCCAGTTACTAAAGCTGCTTTCTATCCTCTGATGAATAGGCTGTTTCACCTTAGTCAAGTTTGGTGAAGGGGCTCAGGATGTCACCCCAAAATATGCTGCTTTGCCATATTGGTTATTTTGAGCTGAAGGCACTTAAGAAACAGCAAATGCAGGAAAGGATCCCTAGTCTCTCCTTTTCTACCTAAAATAGGTCATAAAGTTTCCCATGAGAAAGGTACTCTCCCTGTACCAGGAAGAGAACATTCTTATCACCAGAGACTGGGAGTCAAGTCGAAATGGAGCTGTACAGCCAAACCCAAAACAACTCCCATCTTCCATTAGTTTCCCCAATTTTTCCTAGTCACTGTCCCACAATTTGCATGACCTAAGTCCCTTTGTCTTATCACATCCCCACTTGGCCTTTCGGTAAGCTTTCTGGTCTAAAAGCTTCTTTGGGTCTTCATTTTCCTTTTGAAAACTCCCATGTACGTGAAAAAAAAAAGTATGCTTTTCTCCTGTTAATCTGCCTCATGTCAGTTTTATTTTTAGGCTCAGCCACAGAACCTAAGAGGGTAGGAGGAAGTTTTTCCTCCCCTACGGAGGCAAGTAGCTTCTTTTTCCGGACACTGTGATTCACTTCTGTCTCCTCTCTCCTATCCTGG
This sequence comes from Mesoplodon mirus, assembly GCF_964341445.2. Taxonomy (NCBI): domain Eukaryota; kingdom Metazoa; phylum Chordata; class Mammalia; order Artiodactyla; family Ziphiidae; genus Mesoplodon; species Mesoplodon mirus. Next base: position 14,851,055 of record NC_138992.1, on the reverse strand, counting down.
GTGGCCTCTGGGCCTCTCACACCCCACCCACCGACTCCCCAGAAAGCACCAACAGAGTGATTAAGATAATTAACAAGTCAACATAGAGGGGTCAGAGAAAAGTTCAAATTGATGATCAAAAAATATTCAATCTGTGAGCAACTTCCAAGAAATACAATAAAATGGGGAACTGCAGTTTTGGAAAGAGAATGAGCTTTGGAGTCAGAATTCTTGGAATCCTGACTCATCAGCTGAATGATTTTGGGCAAATGAGTAGGCCTCTGAGCCTCAGTTTCCTCACTAGTAGGGTGGGCATAAAATTTCTCCTTCCAGGAGTGAAATGTGGCTCAAATTGGAAAATGAATGTGAAAGTATCTTGCAAATTAAAAGCCTTATAAAATGTAATTATTATTATTATTCCTGGGCACAGTATAAATTCTGTAACATGCGAACAACAAGTGGAATTTTAGTCAACATTAGCTATACTGTCATACTACCTTAAGTGGTTTAACACTCCCAATCAAGACCTCATTATTAAATAGCCAAATGTAAGTCAGTTTGTTTATGATTCAGGATGCAACCACGAAAATAAACCAGTCAAAATCCTATTTATTTAACTTGTTCGAAATGTTCTGACATATAAGGGACAGTATCTTTTAAATTTAAAAATTCCTATCAGATGTATGCCTACTGTCAGTAAACTAAAAAAATTAAATCCTGTACAAACATCGACTTCTAGCTTGAAAAACTAAGTACATGAGAGGTAAGGGTGAGAGAGCACGACAGGAAGAAAAAAAGGCAAAGCAGAAAATCACTAACTCTGATTGGGGTGGGGAATACTGAGGGATTCATACATTTAGTGGCATGCCATCTTATAAGGATAAGTAATGTTTCTTTTCCATTAATTTTCTCCTTAATTAGCTGGCTTTAAAAGCATTACTCCATTACTGCTAAAAACTGTTGCCAGTATTAATGAGTTTTATTTTTCAAAACAATGTAAGAGTGGAAAACTGTTTGTAACCAAAAGAAAACTACATCTCCAAACTGAGGCCTCACTGGTCTCAGTGAATCATGTCACACTACTATCACCATGATCTAGGGATACAAAGGGACAGCAAGTAGAGAATTTACGATTGTTTTAGCCTTTAGATATAACTTCAAGTTTACAGGAAATAGAAGCGATTAGAGAACAAGCTAACCACCACTACATGGCAGACCAAGTTGCTTCTGCAAGGCAGTGCCATGAAGAAATGCGCTAGATCAAGGGGTTGGCAAGCTACGGCCTGCGTGCCATTGCCTATTTTTGTTTGCCCCTAAGGTAAGAATCGTTTTTTTAAAAGTTGAAAAAAAAAAAGTCAAAAGAAGAACAGCTCTTATGACATGTAAAAATTATAAGAAACTAAGGTTTCACAGTGTTCACAAAGTTTTACTGGAACATGGCCACACCCATTTGTTTATATAGTATCTATGGCTGTTTTTGAGTGACAGGTCAGAGTTGAGTAGTTGCAACAGATATATGGCCTGCAAAATAAAAAATATATACCATATGACCCCTTAAGGGAAAGCTGGCCAATTTCTGTGCTAGATTAAAAATCTGAAGGACACTCAAATACATGGCTCCAGATTGGATATTGTTTTGGACAAGGCCACCTTGTAAAAGAGGCTCCAGAGAGATCCTTTGCTCCTTCTTCCATGTGAGGACACAGTAAGAGGGCACCAGCCACGAACCAGGAAGAGGGTCCTCACCAGAACGTAATCACGCTGGCACTCTGACCTTAGACTTCCCAGCCTCCAGAACTGTGAGAAATAAATTTCTGTTGTTTATAAGCTACCCAGTCTGTGCTATTTTGTTACAACAGCTCAAAACTGACTAAGACAATCTATGACATCACCTTCTCTCTCAATCTGTACATACCAATTAGGTGGATTTTATCTCCTAACCTCTCAATCTGTGCACTGTTTTCCATCTCCACTACCACCGTAACACCTGAAGCAACCAACTCCAGCTTGGATGCTACCCTGACCCCCTTTCATTCTGTTCTCCACCTGACTAAAGGTTTCTTTTCATTCATAAATCAGATCATGCTACTCTTACCTGTCACTCCTGATACACCCCTAACATGGGAGGACCTTAGCTCTGCAAACCTCTAGCTGATTCTGTACAATTCTCCCTCCTCCCTCAATGCCTTCCCCACTTCTCTCTGCCCCAGACCCACTGGTCTTCTTTCAGTTTCTCAAAAGTGCTATGCACCCTCCTGCCACAGAATGTCTGCACAGGCTGTTGTATTTGGAACCTTCCCCCTGCCTTTCTTTGCCTACTTAACCCTTAATCTTTCAGAGCTCAGTCCAAGGGACACTTCCTCAAGGAAGCCTTTTCTGACCTCCCAGTCTAAGTTCTGTTCCTCATCAAATGCCCAGAGAACCATATTCCTTTTCTTCAGTGCCCTCTTCTCTGTCACTGTGGTAAAGTCATTAGTGCACTTAAGAGGCTGTCTCCACCACTAGACTGTAACCTAATTTCTACCCACCACTGAGTCCTAGCATTTAGCACATCAGGTGGCACACAGCAGAGATTCAGTAAATATTTGTAGAATGAATGAATGAATGAATGAATGAATGAATGAATGACCAGGTTGCTCAAGGGAATCCAAGACAGGGAATAGAAAATAAGGTCCAGTCCCTAGCGAGATGGGATTTGTAAGAGATGGCCAGCAGCCCCAATCAGCCTGCTTCTAGGGACACAGGGCAGGATCAGAATCCCGTTAAAATAACACAACTATAGAGAAATCTTAGATACCTAATAGCTCCCAGCTGGTTGGCCCCAAGGGGTAGTTGCTACTAATTACTGCCAGCTGCTCACTGGCTCTTTTGGTGGGAGGGAGCGCAGAGGCTACTAGATAGGAATCACCTTAAACCTACGCTTCTCAAACGAGGGGTATTCCAGAGAGTATGTAACACCCTGGAGTATTCCCTGGAGTATCAATTTTACTTTGGAAGATTTAGGGGATAAAATATCTTTTAATGTTAAAAGGGCTCTATGTTATTTCAAAGTTAAACACAAGACATCCAGAGAAATTTTGTAAATGCATCCAGATTTACACATCACTGCTGCCACGCCATCACCCCTGGGATATACTCCACTCTATGTCCTTACGTGACCTTTGGAGGGTGAGTTTCAGAGCATGAACCAGCCAGCATTGAAAAGGGAGCTTCCACTCCATCCCAAGTTCTATCACTTTGCAATGATTAAGCATAGATTCTTATTGCTATTCAGACTGAGGATATAGTCATCTGTGGTACGATACTCAATGTCACAGAAATTAGTCTCAAGTATAACCGAGGACACAATGTTGAAGTGTCCTCTAGGAGGGAGCAATGTTTCCCATAAAACACAAATACATCTGCTTCCCGCCCTCCTTCCCCACATTAGAAACACTGGTTGTAGTTGTAAGGGGCAGCCATTGGTTACGCAATTTGAGAAGGGGGAAATTTAGGATTACAACCTGGTGACAGCTGTCCTAAATCAAAATCTAAGGCTGCTCTTATAACAGTGGTTTTTCTATTACTACTATCAAGTTTAAAAAATTTTGGCCGTGCCAGGCATCTTGGGGGATTTCAGTTGCCCGATCAGGGATTGAACCCGGGCAATGGCAATAAAATCGCTGAATCCCAACCACTAGACCACCAGGGAACTTCCTCCACTGGTTTAATTCTTCATGCAACTGTTCCATGTAAAGCTTGTTCATGGTCCAACTGTCCATGGGCCTAATATGTTGTTTTCCAAAGTACTGCTCATGGCTATTTTGGGCAGAGATTTGTGTAGTGGGTCGTGTGTAGTGGGCAGAACTTTTTAAATGGCATGGAACAAATATTAACTATCAGTAAGTCACAAAACAAGATAGAATGTATAGTATGATCCCATTTTTGTTGTACAAAAAACACATCGGATATGTTTGCATATTTTTATGATTCTGTATAAATTTTAAAATATGGGAAGGATATAAACTTTAGACACCGGTTACCTCAGGAGAGTGGAAATGAAGGAGAGCATACAAAAAAAAAATTGTTCCAATTAAACCCACCTTCTTTAAGAAGTCTTTTCTAGCTTATCTGGTTGAGATTCCTTTCTTACGAACTTAGTACTAAAATAACACATCTTGTTTTACCCACTCATTCATACTTCCATTGAACAGTCACTGTACTAAACCCCTGGGAAACAAAGATAAATACCACCAAGTATCTGCCTTAGAAGAGTGTGGTCTAGTGGGAAAGGCAGATACATATTTTAATTATAAAATAACGGGGTAAAGTAAAGGGTAGAGTTATGTAGTCTTAAGAAACAGGTAAAAATCAAACAGGCAAGAGGATATTAGAGGCAGAGGGCACATTACGACCCCAAACTGCCACTCTAAAACCTTATCATAGGCAAGAAACAGCACCTCCAAGTGTTTATAGAGCATAAAAAGAATGGGGCCGGAAAAGTGGGCAGGACCACACCACAGAAAGACTCTGTATGCTATGTTAAGGCACTTCAACTGTCCTGAGGACAGTGACTGAAAGATTTGAAGCACAAGAAAAATGTAGCTGACTTGGTTTTTATACAGACCACTCTGGAGGCTACACAGAGGATGGGTTTAAGGAGACAAAACCTGAGGCAGGGATTTAGTTTTTTTATTACAATACAAACACAAACCTTTAAAAGAAAAAAATAATTGTCTTTTGTGGGGTGTTTCATGGCTCCTACCCCATCTCCCCCATCAATTATATCACAGATTGCAATAAACAGGCTGAGAGACACCACACCTGGAAAGTGTCTAAACCTCTGATGACCTTCCCATCCCCCAACCCCACCCCAGGCTTTCCCACAGCATTTTAAAAAACCTTTAACAATGTGCCACTTAAACATTCTCCCCTGCATTTGCTTTGACTGTACATACCTCTCCAGTCTGAAAATTGCACCACTTGATTCTTTTTATAATTCCACATACTTAGCACAATGTCTCTGTAAAAAATATTGTCTAAAGTAACTGTTAGATCTAAGTTTATAATCCTAAGCTCTCTCCTGAGTGCCAGGCATTTCCAATTGCCCAGTAAATGTCTCCACCTGGATGTCCTGTAAGAATCCCAAATTTAACTTAATCCAAATGGATCTCGTTACATCTCCCACCCACTGCCAAACTACCCATGCTTCCATTTCATGTTTAGGTGTTTATCCCAACACTGAGTCATCTCTGACTGTTCACTCTTCCTTACCTGCCATAAACACTCAGCTGCTAAATGCTGCATATGTACCGCTCTTCCATTTCTCTCTCCCTTTTCCAGTGCCCTTGTTCAAGCTCTGAAATGCTTCCCTGTCTCTCCCTGTGACCCACCAAACCTACACAACACCTGTCAGGATTACCTTACTAAAGAGAGACGTGATCACTGTCGTCTTCCACCTTCAGGTAGCTGGAAACTTCACAAAGACAAGGATCATGCCCAGTTTTACCCACTACTGTATCCCATAGCTCAAGGCTCCCAATATATGTAACTGGCATTCAATGATTTACTTAATGAATGCTCCTTGTCAAAAGCCTTCAGTGAAGCTCTACTCTATACACAGAAAATTAAACTCAGCAACACATTCGAGTTCCAAGTCACCCTTCCAATCCGAGCTCTTACAACCTCCCCCAGGCTTTCCTAAGTCTGGTACTAAATATGCTTACTCCTTTAGCTCCTGTCGAATTCTCCATCTCTTGTTCTACCGATGCCGAATGGATTATTGTACTTGCCAAGTATAAAACTTGTTTCTCTTCCCACTGTGGTGTGTCCTCCAGTTCCCCCACCACATGGTGATGCCAGAAGAGCAGGGGCCGTGCCTGTGTTCCTAGGCCAGTGCCTGGCCCACCAGAGGCGCCCAGTAACTGTGATATGAACTGTGATATGAATTAGTGAGTCAACGAGTCCCTCGAAGCCATCCTCTCTCCGCCAAGGCAACGGGAAACCGCGGGGAGGTGCACGTGGGATGGAGGAGAACATAGCGACAGGCCTTTCGTTTGCTTTTTAGTAGTTTTGCTTCCTTTTTTTTTATTGAACACAACACATATGTTGGAAAGAGCATAAATCGTAACTGCGCAGCTCGTGAATTTTCACAAAGAAGCACACCCGTGAAGCCAGCACCCATACTGAGATCCAGAACATTACCGACACCCAGAGGCCTCCCCGCACCCTCCTCCACGGAGTGCACTTTCAACCCTCAAAAAGCCGGAGAGCTCACGTCCTGGGCCCTGTGGCCGCGGTGCACGAGGCCCGGGAACCGATAGAAAGGCCCCAAACGGGGGGAAAGTCTTACCTACGAATTTGAAGCGACTCATGACTGCGGCTGGCCCAGGCTCCTCCCTGACGGAAACGGAAACGGAAGCGGAAGCGGCCTCCGTCGCCCCGCCCCTCATGCAGCCCCGCCCCCTCGCCGCCGACGTCCGGTTTCCCAGGAGCCCCCGCGGCCGCTGAAGGTGATCCGGCAGTCATGGCGTTGTCGGTGCCGGGTGCCTACCTGACCCACCAGCAGAAGGTGCTGCGGCTTTATAAGCGGGCGCTTCGCCACCTGGAGTCGTGGTGCATCCACAGGTGGGCGAGGGGGACCCAGAGCGCGGGGAGGTGACCCCGGGGGCCACCACAGAGGCTGAGAGGCTCTGGGGACCGAGCGGCTCAAGGACTTCTGGGACGGGGTGGGAAGGCGGCCCCTCGCCCCGCGGAGCCCTCCTCTAGACCCGGGTTCGAATGCAGGTGTCGTCGCCTACATCTGGGACACTTTGAAGACTTGTTTATCCGGTCCGGGCCTCAGTTTTCTAATCAGGAAAACGGACGCGGAACCCAGCACAGAGGGTTGCATGACGGTTAAGAGAAAGGAAGTGCCAAACATGGAAATGTCATGCCTCCAGCGCTCAGTAAATAATAGCTTCCTTCGTGACTTTCTCGTTCCTGGTACTGGCAGTAATAATAAATGCGTTATTTTCTTTAGTCCTCACAACTCTGGGTGTTAGGGATTATTTAGCCTTATTTTATAGACGAGAAAATAAGAGGCTAAAATAAGAGGCAAGAGACTGACTTGCTCAAGGCCCAGCAGCTGGTAAGTGGCCGAGCCAGGATTAAAACTCAGGTGTCTTAACTCCAAAACATCATCACCCCTCCCATCAGCTTTCCTCTTTTTAGCTTCATTCAGTCCTTTTCATTAGTTTCACATCCCACCTAATTCTTTACCTCCCACATAATTCTCTTCTTCTTTCCTCCCTCTGTCCATCTGGGACTAGTCTTAGAACACAGTCTTAAAACATATAGGTTTTCGTGATCTAGATGCAATGCGTGGTGGGGTGACAACCCAAGATGTATGAATGCCAGGCCTCCATGCCCTTAGCAGGATCCTAAAACCTAGTCCCAGGAGAAGGGCTTCTGAGAAAAAACCTCTAAACAGTGGGAAACTGAGTATGTCTGGAAGAGTTGTGGAAAGGATCCTGGAAGCCCAGATTGTATATTTGGGATTATTGTAAAGTCATCAACCTACTTCTCTTTGCTAGGCAGGAAGATGGCCAGGTTCAAGGCTGTAGGGTTAGTTACTTCCCTAATTTTTTTATTCATCTGACAATTTGCAATTCAGGTTCTATGGTGGCTGACAAATAAAAGTTAATAAGGCTTCTTTCTCAGCTGTAGCAGTTTATGGATTAATGAGGAAGATGGACATAGAAACAAACAGGTAACATAGAGAATTATCTTTCAGAAAGATGAAGTCAAGCCATCAGGAATTCAGGTAGTGCTGAACTACATCTGAGAATATTAATATTATCTTGGAGGAAAGGATAAACGTAGTTACTATGATAACACTGACTCGTCATTTCTTTAAATCTCACTAACGTCTTTTCTCAGTACTTGCCTGATTCTCTTCCTTCCATTTGCCCTCATAGCGCTGTTTGTTCTGCATGGGTCCATCCTAGGCCCTTGGTCATTGCTGTGTATACTTCGGGCAGCCTCATCTAACGCTGGGACTTGAGTTACCACCTGTGCTCACTTGTCTGTAGAGGTGTATTTCCAGCTGTTTGCTAGATTACCTACAGTTCTCTAAGACTGAACGTATTTTTCTTTTCCCTACCTCATTTTGATTCTCTTCCCAAATTCCCTGCCTCAGCTAATGGCATTACTAGTAATATAGTCACTCAGCTTTAAGTCTTAGCATTATTTTCAAGTACTCCCTACTTACCCCTCTGCCCATGACACACATACTTGTATGCCGTTGGACACTGATTTTTGTAAATTCTCTCCCCAGTGTAATAATATTCGTAGCTTACGTTGGGCACGAAGGATGTACCAAGCACTGTCTGAAGTGTGCTGATATGTTTTAGTTGATCCAATCTTTAGGACATCCTTAAGATATAGGTACTGTTATTAACTGTTTTATGGAGAAGGAACCCATGGCCTAAAGACTTTAAATAATTTACCCTGGGTTACACAGCTAGGAACTGCAGAGCTGAAGCAGTCTTAAGCTATCTGACTCCATGGCCTACTCTTGTAACTTTGTAGTCTAAATGTTTTTCTCTTGTCACTATCCATCACTGTTGCCTGCTTCAAGCCCTTGCCATCTGTGGCCTGGATTATCAAAGCCCCATTACTACTGAGCCATAAAAAAGAATGAAATAATGCCATTTGCAGCAACATGGATGGACCTAGAGATTATACATTAAGTAAGTCAAATGGAAAGATAAATATCACTTATATGTGCAATCTAATATAAGGTACAAATGAACTTAATTACAAAATAGAAACAGACAAAGAAAAATTTATGGTTACCAAAGGGGAAATTGGGGGGAGGGATTAATTAGGAGTTTGGGATTAGCAGATACAGACTACTGTATATAAACTAAACAACAGGGTCCTACTGTATAGCACAGGGAACTATATTTAATATCTTGTGATAAACTATAATGGAAAAGAATATGGAAAAGTATATATATGTATGTATAACGGAATCACTTTGCTGTACACCAGAAACTAACACAACATTGTAAATCAACTACAATAAAAAAAATAATAATAATAAATAAAAAAAATTTTTAAAGCCCCGTTAATGATCTCTGCCCATGGTTTCTTCTAGAACCTGACCGAAACTTGCCTAAGGTCAGGCAGCTAGTGTCAGAGTCAGCATTCAAACCCAGGTCTGTCTGATTTGAGCAACACTCTTTGCACCATGTATCAGTAATACGTGCCTTCTACATCTTTGTGTCTCCAGAATTTAGCACAGTGCCTAGCACAAGGTAGGAGGAAATGCAGTAAGCTGTCATTGAATGAATGTTGAATGATCCTACAGAGGTGATAGAGGAGACAGGGGAAAGGGGTTAGGTTGTATTTATCAGTAATATAGTAGCTTTCTGTTGCTGGTGTTTGGGGGGCTGCCAGGGAAGCCATTGTAATGATGCAGCTGCTCCGTTGACAGGGTCCAGGGAGGGGCTGGGAAGTCACGCTACTCACCTGAAAGGTGTTAGTGGAAGTACTGCCTCTTGTCAGACAGTAATACTGCCTTGACTGAGTAGATAACATTTCTAATCTCCAAAATCATTTTGGTTTCAGGGACAAATACCGGTACTTTGCTTGTTTGATGAGAGCTCGGTTTGATGAACATAAGAATGAAAAGGACATGGTGAAGGCCACCCAGCTGCTGAGGGAGGCAGAAGAAGAGTTCTGGCACTGTCAGCATCCTCAGCCATACATCTTCCCTGAGTCTCCTGGGGGTACCTCCTATGAGAGATACGAGTGTTACAAGGTAGGTGAGGACCACAGGTGTCTCAAATCCCGAACCTCAGCCTTGGAAACCACTTGCCCTTTTAGGGGCAGCTAGGACATTTCTTTCCTGACAGTTACACTTTTTTTTTTTCAGTGTCCGTTTTCTTTCTCCCAGATGCCATCATTTTCTTTCCAAATTCAGTGCTAAGGTCTTGCAGTAAACTTTCTGGCAAAGCACAGTGCTAAAGGAATTGGTAAATAACTCATTTTTGGACCTTAAAGTTAACCAATTTCAATTGGTGCTTAGTATTCTAAGTGATGTTTCCAAATAACATACAGCCACGTTGGATCTTTAGAGAACTCAGGTAGGGGAAGAATGATGCCAGTTCTCTCTGGACTGACCTTGCTTTTTTTCATCCCTAGGCTGTTTCACTCTAAGGCATTCTCGTTTGTCTCAGTCCTCTCCTGTTTATTCCTTAGTGTCAGAAACAGTCTGGTACTTGGAATGGTTATAAAAATGCACCTTGATTTTTGTCTTCTGTCTCTTGAGCAGGCCCTACCCTTGACATGTAAATGTGTCCTGTGGAATGACGCCGTGATTTCCTCTCCTGACAGGTTCCCGAGTGGTGCTTAGATGACTGGCATCCTTCCGAGAAGGCAATGTATCCTGATTACTTTGCGAAGAGAGAGCAGTGGAAGAAACTGCGGAGAGAAAGCTGGGAACGAGAGGTGAGTCTTGCCTGTGTTTTACCATGTAGTTTGGCCCACATGGTCAACACCTGGAAGGAGCTGAGGTTTGGTTCCCCATGTGCAGAGGTCCACATTCCAGCTCCGACAGTTACTCTGGCCCCTTGCCTCTCAGATATACTTTCTCTTTCAAGTGTGTTAAATGTAACATTTACAGCCATCTTAGAAATAGGTTAAAATGTGTTCCCTGGTCTTTTGGCTTTTCTGTTCTCTGATTTTTCTTCTTCCCTCCTTCCCCTCCATAGTCCTCTGCCTGACCTTGCTCTACCCTACAGTCCCTTAACCTTCTCCACCAGCACCTTGGGTATTTTTCCACTCATGATGTCTGATTTATATTTTTAAAAAGTCAGTCTTGCTGTAGTGTGAAAAATATATTGGAGAGGGCAAGTGGAGAATTGGAGAGACCAGTTTGGGGTTATTGCAGTAGATTAGTCCAAAGATTATGGCAACTAGCACTAGGGTGGGGGCAGTGGATATGGAAGGAAGTAGATTCAGGATATTGTCTGCAGGGATGTGAAGAGGGATTGGATGGGGGGTGGGGGCGGGGGGTAGTGAAGGACAGGGAAGAATCAAGAAGGATTTTCAGGGGCTTCCCTGGTGGCACAGTGGTTGAGAGTCTGCCTGCTAATGCAGGGGACACGGGTTCGAGCCCTGGTCTGGGAGGATCCCACATGCCACGGAGCAACTGGGCCCGTGAGCCACAACTACTGAGCCTGCGCGTCTGGAGCCTGTGCCCCGCAACAAGAGAGGCCGCGATAGTGAGAGGCCCGCGCACCGCGATGAAGAGTGGCCCCCGCTTGCCACAACTAGAGAAGGCCCTCGCACAGAAACGAAGACCCAACATAGCAAAAATAAATTAATTAATTAATAGACTCCTACCCCCAACATCTATTAAAAAAAAAAGAAGGATTTCCAGGTTTTAAGCTTCAACATCTGGAGGTTGGTGGTGGTGTCTATTGAGATAGGGAAGAGGGGAAAAAACAGATGTCAAAGGGACAATCAAGTGTTCAGTTTTAAATGTTAAATTTACGAATGTTAAATTTGAGAGTCCTGTGAGACATCAGGTGCAGGTATCAGAGGGTGACTTTGGATGTATGAATCTGGAACTCAACTCAAAGGAGAGATTTGAGCTCAAACTAGAAATGCGGGAGTTATCAGTTGTTTTAAAAGCCACGGAATGAGGGCCTCTTCTGGGTGCCCTCTCCCCAGTAAAGGAAGTGGAGGGAAAGCCACAGAAATGTTTGAGATCCTTAGATCCAAGAGAAGGTGTTTCAGGAATGGCCAGGGGACTTCCCTGGCAGCCCAGTGATTAAGACTCTGCACTTCCACTGCAGGAGACATGGGTTTGATCCCTGGTCGGGGAACTAAGATCCCACATGCTGCACCACCTGGCCAAAAAAATAAATAAATAAACAAGAATGGCTGGGGCCAAGTCATCTTTGATTTGATGGAATAGAGTAAGTACTAGAAATAACATCCAAAGGTTTTGGCTACAGGAAGGGCATTAGTGGCCTTGATTAGAGCCATTTCTATCACACACAGACTGATCAGAAGGTGAGGAAGAGTAAACAGGAGGGAGTGATGACTCTTGAGAAGATGTCCTGAGGAGAACAAAGAAACGGGGGCAGTAACTGGAGGCCGAGGGATTACTTGTTTTTAAGATAAATGATGCGTATATGCTGATTAGATCTGGGGTTTGAGGGAGAAATTGGTAATGCTGAAGAGAGGTGGAATAGGTACAGAAGGAAAGTTTTTGAGAAGAGGGGCGGGATCCCAAGCATGTGCGGGGGCCTTTGGAAGGAGAAGGGATTCTTCCTCCATTCTAATTGGACAAAAGATGTGTATAAATACATTTGGGTTAGAAGTTTTGATGATGGGGAAACGACAGACTTCAATGTGATGGCTTCTCTTCTTTAAGTGAAGTGAGGAAAAGCCAGGAAGTGGGCAAAGCATGTTTGGAGAATGTGGAAAAGGTGTGATAATCGTGGGCAGAGGATGAGCTTGCTGGAGAATAGTAGTAAGATTGCCACGTGGTGGTGAAGGCCCATGTGAAGTTGGGAATAATTAACATGTTGTGACACCAGTTTGTTCCAGTATTTTTTTTTCTCTCTAGCAACACTAAGCTGTATGGTTGCAGGTTTGAAGGTAGATGGTGTGGTTGTCCACTGTCAAGAGTGACAAGGAACTTATTCAAGAGGGAGTGATTGTCGTGATGGAATCTAGCTGGATAAAGGAGGGAAGTAGACAGGGAGGCTGATGCAGAAAGAAGGGCAAGTTGGGTGTGAGGACCTGTGAACTGGCAGTATCTGAGTTTCAGGAATTATTTTCAAGGGGACATTTAAGCAAATGAGCTGGAAGGGGACACTGCTTGGATAGTGGGTTACTTAAATTCATAATTTTGTGACCAAGGAGGGCAGTGTTTTCTAAGAAGTATATCAGCATTTGGGAACTCAAGGCATATTTATTCATGGAGAGCAGCAGATTCATCTTGCAGTTGATCACTGTGATAACCACTTCTCCCCAAAATATTCCTCCTTTACCAATTCCATCTCTTTGACATTATTAAACAGCACATGTGCTTGAGGCTCAGATTAGCCACAATCCAGAGTTGGTTTTTTTGGAGGAAGCTTCAAAAAATCATGGATCTGGAAAGTGGGTGTCATAGGTCTCCTCCTCTGTTAGGACAGTGATGGTCTCGGAGATGGCTGGAAAAGGGGTAGCTGGGCAGTGGGGGCAGAACTGAGCACACCTGTACCTGTGATTTCATGTTATTTCTTGTCCTCATTGCTATTTGGGGGGCTTTTAAATTAACATCCCTAATGTATTCAAATTGAAGTTTCTTAATAGTGCTTTTGGAGACCTCTTAGCTGAGACACAAAAATAAACATTTTTGGGGGGAAAGAGGTGGGGGGACCATAACAAGGGGGAATTGGAATGGTAATTGTCAGGGTTTTGCTTAATGAGTAAGAGGTGGGGGAGGAGGGTTTGTTCTCAGCATTGCTGTTTTAAGAATGGGAAAACATTTAAGGAGAACAGATTTTGTGTCCGAGTTAAAATGTGGGCATAAAGATAATGCAGCTATAGAGTCCCTCCCATCAAGCCTCTTAGATAGCCTCATCCACCAGAGGGCAGAGAGTAGAAGGAAGAACTACAATCCTGCAGCCTGTGGAACAAAAACCACATTTACAGAAAGATAGACAGACAAGATGAAAAGGCAGAGGGCTCTGTACCAGATGAAGGAACAAGATAAAACCCCAGAAAAACAACTAAATGAAGTGGAGATAGGCAGCCTTCCAGAAAAAGAATTCAGAATAATGATAGTGAAGATGATCCAGGACCTCGGAAAAACAATGGAGGCAAAGATCGAGAAGATGCAAGAAATGTTTAACAAAGACCTAGAAGAATTAAAGAACAAGCAAACAGAGATGAACAATACAATAACTGAAATGAAAACTACACTAGAAGGAATCAACAGCAGAATAACTGAGGCAGAAGAATGGATAAGTGACCTGGAAGACAGAATGGTGGAATTCACTGCTGCGGAACAGAATAAAGAAAAAAGAATGAAAAGAAATGAAGACAGCCTAAGAGACCACTGGGACAACATTAAACGCAACAACATTTGCATTATAGGGGTCCCAGAAGGAGAAGAGAGAGAGAAAGGACCAGAGGAAATATTTGAAGAGATTATAGGCAAAAACTTCCCTAACATGGAGAAGGAAATAGCCACCCAAGTCCAGGAAGTACAGTGAGTCCCATACAGGATAAACCCAAGGAGAAACATGCCAAGACACATAGTAATCAAATTGGCAAGAATTAAAGACAAAGAAAAATTATTGAAAGCAGCAAGGGAAAACCGAAAAATAACATACAAGGGAACTCCCATAAGGTTAACAGCTGATTTCTCAGCAGAAACTCTACAAGCCAGAAGGGAGTGGCATGATATACTTAAAGTGATGAAAGGGAAGAACCTACAGCCAAGGTGACTCTACCCGGCAAGGATCTCATTCAGATTCAGTGGAGAAATCAAAAGCTTTACAGACAAGCAAAAGCTAAGAGAATTCAGCACCACCAAACCAGCTCTAAAACAAATGCTAAAGGAACTTCTCTAAGTGGGAACCACAAGAGAAGAAAAGGATCTACAAAAACAAACCCCAAACAATTAAGAAAATGGTCATAGGAACATACATATTGATAATTACCTTAAACGTGAATGGATTAAATGCTCCAACCAAAAGACACAGGCTTGCTGAATGGATACAAAAACAAGACCCACATGTATGCTGTCTACAAGAGACCCACTTCAGACCTAGGGGCACATATAGACTGAAAGTGAAGGGATGGAAAAAGATATTCCATGCAAATGGAAATCAAAAGAAAGCTGGAGTAGCAATACTCATATCAGATAAAATAGACTTTAAAATAAAGAATGTTACAAGAGACAAGGAAGGACACTACATAAAAAAAAAAAGATAATGCAGGTATATACAAACAACACTTCAGTAGTGAGGATCAGGGTGTGTCATGTGACACAGTAGAAACAATGCCGACACTTCCCTGTAGCAGAGAGATTGGACAGTCAGTTCAACACCTTTTCTAATTGTTCCTTCCTTACCCCCCCTTCTAGGTTAAGCAGCTGCAGGAGGAAACCCCGCTTGGTGGTCCCAGAACTGAAGCTTTGCCCCCAGCCCGAAAGGAAGGTGATTTGCCCCCACTGTGGTGGCATTTTGTGACCAGGCCCCGGGAGCGGCCCATGTAGAGAAAGAGAGGAAGATGCCTCACCAGTCACGCTCGCAAGTGAAATAAGTTACAGGACATACACTTGCCCTAATAAAATAACTCCATATGGTATGACTGACGTGTTCTTTTGAGGAGTAACATGATGCCAGGTGACTGGGCCACTGTCGTTTTCTTAGCAGTTGTGCATATAAAGAAAAGTACCTGAAACGTAGTCAGATGTATTCTGTTCTTCCCCATTAAGTCATACTGATAACACATGCTATCGAGGGAAAACTGCAGCAGAACCAGATACAAGATTTACTCTGAAGATTTAGTTGAAACAAACTTGAGTTGAAGGCTTAAACTAGCTATGGTGACTGGAGGGCATAAGAAGCCAAGAAGAGGCATGCCAATACTGAGGACATAAGATACCTTTTCTGTTTTCTAGATTCCACTAACGGAATTTTAGCTCTGATTAAAGGACTACTAAGAAGCACGCATTCAGCAAATAAGCATGGAGTTTATGGGGTTCTCAGGAGTGGAGTTTGATGGCATCCAATGTGGATGGCACTTTGGTGGCACTTATTTTGGAGGCAGTTTTCCAGCTTTGCTCCCTCTACCGTAGCTTGGATTGTCTGCAGACACAAAAGGTAAGGGTAGCAGAACTCTAAATGTTTGAAGTTTCTTTTTTTAAGGGTAAAGCCATTTTTAAAGCTCAACCAAGCCCAGCTAGTTTTAGTTCTTGGTAACTCACTGTTCAGGCAACTAGTGTTCTTAAAGTGCACAAAATTGATGTTATCAGTTTTCTAACTAAGCTCAGTCTGAGTCTCAGTCCATTTTCTAACACTTCACTAAGACCTCCACCTGAATTTTAATAAGACTTGAAATGCAGGGCTTTTTTTTTCTAGTGGTTCTTTATTTATAATGTAGGCTGAAGCAACTGATACAAGGTAAAAGGGAGACACGTTACACAACTGTTATTTATACAAGTTTAGAACAAAAAACTGCACAGGGAGAGGTCAACTCTCAGTACAAACTAGCAACTAAACCACAATAATTTACCTTTAGAAACGATTTCTTTATTTTTAGCTGTGACACTGCTTTTACGATATGCAAAAACACAAACAGAACTACCCAAGGCGTTTTGTCATTCTTTCTACATTGAATTTGGCAACATTTTATATTAAATTTATTCAGATTATACTAACGTTTAAAAACTAAACAAGTGAAAAGCTGTACCAAGGTACAGTTACACCCATTTATTTCAAAGGTTTAAAATACCACTTTTATCTATCGTAATTACCTTGCAGTGATTTCTGCTTTTGCAGAAACCATCTCAAGCATCATATGCACAATGCATCAGCTACTTTTAGTCATCAGGATTGGTGGGCTAAACCACAGGCACTGTTGTTGCTTATATTCTGTAAATGGAGCTTGTTTTTCAAAGAAAAAAAGCTTAAACAGTTTCTAATAATCATGCCTTTGCTTGAAAGCCGTAACATAAAATGTTTTTGAGCGATCACAGCAGTGTTAAATGTTAATATAGAGAACACTGACTATACAGGTATGTTTCTTTCACATCCAGTGCAGTTATGTGTTAAAGCAGAAGATTATGTAATTGACGATTGGAGCCAACAGAGATCTGCAGGGTCTGTGGGACCCACCAGGCTCCTATTCCTTGAGAGGTTCGGTCCCAAACGAGCACTTTCAACTGACCCGAACGGGCTGGCTTTCTTTTTTAAACACCATTGCATTCCCCAAACGTGGTCCCTTTGAATCTACAAATCTCTGCTGGCTTTAGGGGATGGGCATTATATCAAATTTAACTTTCACTTAGAAAAGACAAGACAGAAATCCATTCCAAAAAACATTACCTAGAATACAAAAAAAAAAAGGGACAGTATGGTGGTCAGATTCCCAGTGACGAGAAATAAATCCTCCTCTCTTCGATGTTTAATTGGCTTCGATGAAGCCAATTAACTGCCATTATTTAAAAGAAGATAAGAAAAACAAGCCCCCAGACTGGTAAACACATTGGCAAGTTGCCAGACTCCAAGCTGGTTACCCTTGTTAAATCCGCTCCAGTTTTTCCAAAATATTTGGGCTTTTCAACGCACCCAGCCTGCTAGGCACGGTTAAGTAAAAGGCATTTGCTATATCTAAGAATTCCCTGCTAGCAATCACTTTTAAATGTTTTCACATTTTTTAAACTGCCTTACCCTTCTGGATGTGTTTGGATTCAATGAAAGTGGGTATAACTAACAGACAAGTAACTGCAGTGGGGGGTTCTATGTCTACCCGGCGGCGGCAGCATGCACGGGACTGGAGGTGGGTGCTGTGTGCAGTCAGGAGCGGTCGTGGGAGAAAGGAAGTCCTTAAACACCTACAGAGACAAACACTGCAACCCAGTGTGGCTTACTCGGATGCATTTACCATGAAGCTACTAGAAATTCAACCTACGAGGCTACTCTTAAATGTAACAGGATCGGCTGTGTTGACAGTGTGCCCCTCCCGCGACCCTCCCCCTAGTCCCAACACAGCCTGCCGTTTCCAGAGTTCCCTCACTGACCTAATATTGCGCATCAACTGACTCCCGTTTTCCTCATTCCGAATGTAGTATACTTGAATAAGGATTTTTACCCCTTACCCATTTTGTTTGTACATTACGATAACTTGAATTTGTGTCTAAGCCAGACTACTACAATGCATCTACAAAAGCTTGCAGGAAAGAAAAGAAAAAAAAAAAAAGCTAAGTATAGTTATCCTTTTTTCTGAAATTACTACTGCGTGGTTCCCCTGCCCGACCTCCCCCCCTTATTATGCATTTAAAATTTTACAAAGACTTGTAAAAAATGGAATTTGGCACCTTCAGAAAAATCAAAAGGGAAACTTAAGATTAAAATGTGCAGAAAGAAAACTCAATATTTACAAATTAAAAGATCAAGGTTATGTCAGTTACATATGTTGCTTTTAATTCTTATCTAAAGGTGTCGAGTACTTTCAAAAGAGCTGTGTTCTGAGTTGCCTACAAAATCTTTTGTTTGATTACAGATTGGAATGGATCAAGACACACTAGGTCTTATTAATTAGACAGTTCGTTCCCCACTGGCAGCATTTTTTGTGAGCCTAAGAGAGCCTAAGTGAAGCGCGGGGCTGAGCGGTCGTTTGTCGTGGTCTTCTTCAGCTTCACGCCCCTGCGGATGGCGTTCAGCATGTCTTCTCCTTGCGGGGCATCCCTTGGGCTCAGGTCTGCAGGGTCACTCTCTGGAATCTGGCCTGGGGAGGCAGTGGCACTTGGGGGATCCCTTTCCTGGTCTTCCGCCTCGCTTTCTGGAATTGCTTGTCTGTGCTCCTCGGGGATGCTCGGCTTCGGGCCTGGAAGAGGAGGGTTGACGGAGGCTTGGCCGCTCCACATTGAGGAGGGCATGCTGGTGCCACCCTGGGGGCCCTCACCCACGGACGGCGACTCGGGGCTGTGCTCACCCCGCTCCTCGGGCCCATCTGGAGGGGCTGGCAACACCCCAGGGAGGTCTGGGACGGTGGGGGTCTTGACAGGGATCACGGGTGTTTTGATGGGGATGGGACCAGCTCCTATGGTCCCCCGGCGGACAGAAGGCTTGGTGGAAGGGGTCCGTCGGATGGTTGCAACCCCTGGGGTGACCATAGCAGGTCCGAGGGTGGTGGGGAGGCCAGCAGTTGAGGCTGGGCGCTTCGCTTGGAACATCCGTCGATAGGACTGGCTGATGTCGCTGTTTCTCGGAATGGTGGAGGATTTGTCAAACTCCTGCTGATCTGCCTCCTGGTCACCACTTACAGAGAAATAATCGTAATCTGAAACTGATCATAGGATCCGATTAGAAATCGCCGAGGCAGTGGCTGTGCCTTTTGATTCTTTTGTGTTGGGAGGACAAAGGGCCCCAGAGGCCAGGTACTTCGCCCGCAATCTCATCCCAAGCCTCCCGGGGTTTCTGGGCCAGCCTTAGCAGCCCTCACCATCTAAGAACTCCCTGACAGGGACTGTCGTTTCGTTCACCAAGGGAACGCTGAGCACCAAGAGCAGCGCTGGACACAGCAGGCCCGCACGCAAACACCGCTGAGCGGTGAATAATGCAAAACCGCCAGGCCGCAGCGAGGCTACCTCTGAGCACCTCTGGGAGGAATAAAGGGGGTGGAAAGAGGAAGTAACCTCTACAAGCCCTCCAGCCCGGAATTTGACATGAGAGACAAAGCCCACACGGACCATCACAGACCTCACTACCTCCCTCACGATCAACTCGTTAGGCGAGGGCTAGAAAAGCAGTGGAGCTACTGGTAACGAGTCTCCGAAAACAAGGCACAGAGACAGGTTCCATCAGTGAGGGGTGCTCACTTTCTCTCCAAAAATGGGGTCACATGGAGCGGGGGAAGCATACAGACTGAACATCATAGAGCTCACTTCTGAAGAGCAGCACTCTGACATTCGGGTAAGTTCTGGGGTGGGGGTGGAGCTGTGTGCTGTGTGAGGGGTGGTCAGCGGCGTCCCTGGCCGTCTCCCAGATGCCAGCAGCGCGCCCTCCAGTTGTGACCACTAAACATGTCTCTAGCCATTGCCAAATGTCCCCTGAGCAGCAAAGTGGCCCTCCACTGAGACCCACTCTTCTAGAGACTTGGACTGAAGGACTGCCGACAGGCTTGGTCAGCTCTCACAGGTCTTTCCTAGCGACCAGCCTGCCATCTTGCTGGCTTGTGTGTGTGTGCTGGTGAGGGCGGTGAGGGAGGCAAGTTCATAGAGAATTTGGCTGGAGTTTGGGCTTCAGACTCTGACAGCCCTTCGACTCAAACTCCAGCTCTGCTGCTCATTGTGTGAACTTGGGCCTCAGTCTCCATGTATGTAAAATGGGGATAAATAGACTTACGACATAAACGATTGTGAAGAATAAATGGGAAAATAAAGAAAGTGCTTGGTACAAAGTGCCGAACACAGATGATGTCGTTATCATTAACAGCATCTGTCTGCCTTCAAATTGGGACATCCCTGTACCCTGATGGTGAGAAACAAACCAAGTTGTGAAATCTGGCCACTTTCCTGCATGGCAGCGACCCGACAACTACAGACGAGCCCTCCAGAGCATTCCAAGATGCTCTACTGTGGCTGGACAGACTCCCGCACGTCTGCCTCCTCCCAGCGGGGAGGGCCTCCTTCCTCACCTGGCACTGCTCAGGAAGCCCGGCTGGAAAGCTCAGGCTCTCCTACCTTGGGAGGGGATGGTGTCCTCAGAGCAGCAGGGGGTGGTGGTCTGGGTGCTGTAGCCGCTGGAGCACTGAAGCGAGTCCCGGCTGCTCCTCTGGGTGTCAAGCTGGAGGCCCCGAGACAGGGCCAGGGCCAGTTCCTCACAAGCTTCCATCTCCTCTCCAGGCTGCAGGTGGGAGGAAAGAGGCAGGTGAGCCACCAGGGCCGTGAGTCCCCTGTCTGATACCCCCAGAGCCTTTCTGCACTCCTCGTCCAGTGGGGGCCTCAACAGGACTCCTATTCTGCTCCCGTGACCGCCACTGTCTGTGGGCCCAGGGGGCTGCTAACTTGCTTGGACCCTACCCAGGCTCTAGAAAGTTCTAGAGTCTAATAGCCATACAAGGCCTTCCCTGGGGGCCTTCTAAATGCTGTAGCAGGGAGTAGGGGAAAGGGGCTCGGATCCCTCCAGTTGCTGGCCAGCACGTGGCCCCCGCCAGGTCTCGAGGGGCCCAGCCAGCTGTAGAGAACAAGAGCGTCACCCTGGTGGCGGCCGACACGGTCATGCTCCGCGGCCTCTGAGCCTCCTCGGCAGCGGCGGGCGTGCCTCCCGCTGCGACGGGGCCTCCACTGCTGGGGTCTGGCTCTCGCTTGTCTTTGCGGCGCTGAAGGGTGTTCACCAGAGGCTGATCGTAAGGTCCTGGCTTGGCCCAGTCCTAAGTGGAACAAGTGTGGTCAGGCGCCAGGGCCTCTGCCTCCACCGGGAGGCCACAGAAGCCTCCAGACAGCTGCCCGCCCACAGAAGGTAGCTGGTCCCCTCGGGGGAAGCTCAGGCTGGGACAGGCCAGCAGCCCCTCCTCTGCCCTCACCCGGCACTAGAAGAAGGGAGCAGAAAATCCTCTGGGGGTCCACTGGGTACCTCCCCTTTCCTCCCATCCGCCCGAAGACTGAAAACCCGCAACAACAGGGCAGGTAGCCTGAGGGAGACTCAGTTACAGCCATCAAACAACTGACCAACTGCCTATGGTGTCTGAAGGCACCGGCCAGTGGAGAGCACATCCCCAGGGACCAGGCCCTCCCTTCCCATGTCTGGGGCGGCTCAAATGACCTCACTCGCCCGGAGTGGCCACCGGGGGGCGCTAAGGGGACTTCAGCCACTCTCCCTGAGGCTGAACCTTACTTCTGGGAAACCGCCCCAAAGGGCGCTTCAGGATGTGCTCTCTGAGGTCCTCACAGAGGAAGGGAAGGCCCCTGGGCCAGAAGAGAGATTCTGAGGGGTCTGAGGGGCCCGCACCACTTGTGAGGGAGGAAGTCAAGGCCTGCTCGAGATGGCGGGCCGCTTAGGGGCCTACTATTCAAGTTAGGGACCTCCTCTCCAAATAAAGGTAGAATATCCCCCTGGCATCAATCGGACTTGCTAGGAAATAATATAAAAACTTTTCGTTTTTATATTAAAGCAAACATGTTTTAATATAAACAATTAAGACTAAAAATAAAGTCTGCAGGTCCTTTTAAGATAAAACATAATAAGCCAAACCACATTTTGGGGCATGGTTCTGTTACCATGGCCCAGTAAGGGTTCAAGGGAACAGTCTGGGGAACGTGGCCGAGGAGGACAATCCTCCCTGATAACAGTGACACCCTCAGGAAACCCCCGGGAGGGCAGAACTTGGACTTACAACTTGGGAGCGACATCCCTGCAATGCCACATCTGGGTCTACTGGGGTCTTACGGGGGTTAACTGGTGTCCCCTAAAGGGAGCTCCTCCAATCTCAGCTCCGTGTGGACATTCCTGTCTCAGCGCTGCCTGCTGCTTTCCGGTTCTCCCCAGTGGGAATTTACTTAGGGAGGAGGTGTTATGGGGAAGAAGGCAGAGTGTGAGAGGAAAGGGGTGGGGGTGGGGTGAGAATCGTGGGGCAGCAGAGGGGTGAGCACAGAGGCAATGAGGGACGGGGGAGAGGGCGAGAGGAGGGCGGAGAGACACAAACCTTCCAGCTAGGGATCTGAGATGACGGGAACATGCCGGGCCGAATGGTGTAATAATGAGCGTAGTCTGGAAGGTGGACAGAGGTGGCCCGAGGGAGCAGGCGGGAGGCGGGCAGGCAATGAGGGAAAAGGCTCGCCCCTACGGGCCCCACGTGGGGCTCGCTTGATAAACTATAGTGAGAAAACCCGTTAGACAACTGGAAACAAACAAAACAAGGGAGGAAAAAAGGAAAAAAAATTAATACAAGAGGATGAGTGTGGAGATACAAGATGGCATTGACATTCAAGGGACGGGGGAGATCTGAATATTTGCAAATAGAACAAACACCAGGGCTCTGCCACTCGGCCCAGGATGCGAGAGGAAAGCGTTACCGGTGCAAACAGTGCCCGCATATCTGACACCAGCTAAGTATTCAGTTGCGGAACTACTGTATCTGCATTTCAGAATAGTTTGGAAATGATCAGTGTCCCTAATGTTTGGTGCTCTCAATGGTTTTCGATTATTTCACCAATAATTCCATAGTGACGGTGATTCGCTCATCTCGTGCAAATTTTAAAATTCAAAAGCGTCAACTGAAAGCTGTTCATTCCAGGTTTCCAAAATCATCACTGTTCAGGAGCAGATTCCAAATCAGGGTGAAGGGTGGGGTGACTGCAACTAAAAGGCAGGAAAGCACACAGCCTCGGACGCAGTCAAGTGTCACGTCCAAGGGCACGGTGAAGAGGAGGCCATGGTGGGTGGGGGGGTGCAGGGGAGGGGAAGGGGGGAAGACGGATGACCATCCATGTCCTGGGAAGAAGCCTTCACACTCCGAGTTCCCCATACCCCTTCCTCTCCCTCTGGACGACCGCAGAGTCATCGCTCAGGGCCAGGCACCCATTCTGGAAAAAGCCCTCAGTCCTGTCCCTCCCTCTGGCCCCAAGAGGGGCCACGCTTGGTGGAGATTTTGAGTTTCCAGGTTCCTGCGGCTGTGCGGGGAGCAGCTGGCAGGGGATGGGGGAGAGGCTGGGACCCCAGCCGGTCACCTTCTCCGTGGACGCCCAGGCGCCCATGGTGGAGCCTGAGCTGACTGAGGTAGGCGAGCTGCACTCGCTCACGGACTGGCAGGTTTCCGAGGCTTCAGAGGAGGCCGAGCTGGACGAGTTCTGCAGCCGGGGAGGGGCCACACGCCACCGAAAAAGGACGGTCGTAAAAAATAAAAGGGTGGGGGGGGCAGGAGGGGAGAAGGGCACGCACGGAGAGACAGACATGCATACAGAAGAGGGAAGGATGAGAGAAGCAGAGGGTTAGGGTTATTTTTTCCCCCAAAGCTGCACCAACACAGAGGCCTCCAAGCCCTGGAAAGGAAGCATGAGACCCAGCGAGCCCCAGACCTGCCGGACTGCAAGGCCCCCAGAACCCCGCCGTCTGTGTGTGCGCCTGGCACAGGGGAGTGTGCTCAAGGCGCTGGACTCCCTGCGTTCTCTAGGGCCTTTCTTCCTGTGCCATAGGCCCAGGGCCCAAGGGATGCCATGACTTTTACATCTCTCAGGTGTCCAGGCATTATTGCCAAGAGGACTGACCCCCAACTTGGGTTTTTGCTCCATGTCTGCCTAGAATGGCTCTAATTCCTGGACTCTCTCCCTTTATCCCATGCAACTTCTGGATGTGGGTGGCTTCCAGCTATGAAGCTGCATCTTCACAAGACATGATTTTAGGTCTCTCTGCCTGGGGAGCGATTCTGAGGTTTGAGGCAGTGAAGCCCAGTGGTTAGGGTAATGTTTCCAGTGGCCGTCATAGGGAGAGATGAAGCATCCTGGCGAGCTCTGGGACATCACAGAAAGGAGG
This sequence comes from Mesoplodon mirus, assembly GCF_964341445.2. Classification (NCBI taxonomy): domain Eukaryota; kingdom Metazoa; phylum Chordata; class Mammalia; order Artiodactyla; family Ziphiidae; genus Mesoplodon; species Mesoplodon mirus. Next base: position 14,826,843 of record NC_138992.1, on the reverse strand, counting down.
TCTGGCTTGTGAAAACATCTCTTCAGCCTGATTTTATTAACGCTCCAGTCCCTGCCAGTCTCCCGGTGTCGGCCAGGGAAACCGCTCCCAGCTCCTAACCTTGGGCAGAGGCAGAGACTGCCTGTTAGCTCACCACTACCTCGCGACGTCCTGGTCCTGTCCTGGCATGTGGCAGGTGTTTAAAAGTGCCGAACGGATGAGTGACAGTGACCATCTCTTCCATGTAACTGGGTCCCCCAGGATAGTGCTTTGGGCCCACCCAGGTATCTGCTTTAAGTTTTCTTCACTGTTAACTGCAATCTCATCCCATTCGTATAAGGAAGTCTGTGCCTTCTCTGCTATTTCCCTGGAAGCGTCCCTGTATTCACTGGCAAGGCGGCCAGATGCGTGTTTCTGTCCACCACCCGCCAAAGAAAGGCTCCTACCAAAGGACAGATCCTTAGCCTCCCATCCTGCAGGAGCAAGGAACCGAAAAGGCATTCCACAACGCATGCCGCTCCGAGGAGCCCAAGCAAGGCCAGGCCCCATGGGGGAGGTTCTGGCCACTTCCCCAGCTCGGTGTCTGGTTAGCCGTCCAGGATCTGAAGTCTGAAGGTTCAGATTGAAGTCTTTTTTCTGCCACTTCCCAGTCAAGGAACCATGGGCTTAATCTCTCTAAACCTCAGGTTTTTTTCATCTTTAGAATAGGGATCCATAATATCTATCAGATGAAGATTAAATGAGATCTTGTGTGTGTGTACCTCTGTATATCAACTATAAATAAAAATCAGTTATCACCAGGACTATTTATTTTGGTTCCTGTCACTCAAATATGTTCAATTTTACTGAAAAAAGAACCAGTAAATCACCCCAGGACTGCAGGTTCATATTTTCTTTTTGACTTCCTCATTTTTTTCCTGAAGAACTCCTTGCCTTGATGGAGTGAACAGTTCTAGGCAGGAGCCTAGCTGCACACGTGGTCCATGACTCCTGGGCGCACATGGCACAATTTGAAAAGAGCAGAGTGGAGGAAAACGGGAGACTTCTGAACACATCCTGCCACGTGGCATCCATTTACATCTGTGTACTTGAGGGATCTCCCCCTTTCGGATGTTTGCTCCCTTCCTCCCACCCAAATTAAGGTAACACTACTTCCTCCAGGAGATTGTACTCTCTGGCCTGTGTGATGTGTACAATTTCCTTAAATTTCCCCTCTGCCTTAGAAGCAGCTGTAATGCCTTTTTTTCAAAATAGAATTCTCAATTAAATTTTGCAGTATCCCTGAGTTTATTAAAACTACCCTGGAGTTGCTAGTCAAGCATATCTTGGGTACCGGCTTTCAGATTTCAGTAAATCCCAACAAGCTGCCTTCCGCTTCCCTCGACATTACTGGAGACAGAAAGCCCACTTCATTCAGCCTGATCCACACACGCACAGCAAGGCTGGAACACACAGCTTCTTTTTTTTTAGAAAGGAGTGTCGGTGCACAATACTTTGTTAATGTGTCAGTTGTTAAAAACACACAACGACGCTGCACATTAGAAAAGCCTTTGAGGAACGGCAGATCCCTGCTCCCCCTCTGACCACTCTCACTCTCTGCTTGCAAGACATGCAGGTGCTGTTTAGTGCCACACATAGTGGGGACGGACAGGGGACGGGGTGGTGACCCCTCAGAGACTGAGCCAAAGCACCCCAAGCACATCAGGACTTAAAGCTGCAGCTCCTGGCTCCAAGCGTTTCCATTCGAAATTGAGTGTCGACCCCAGGAAGACAGAGAGAGGCCACAGTGCCCGGGGACGGCTGTAAAATGCCAAAAGGAGCACCGGGCTGAGCAGCTCTGGGTTCACCAATGTCAGCCATGTCAGGCGAGTGACCTAGGCTCCCAAAACACCTCAGATGCCTCTTCTACGTAGAGTGCTCCCCAGAACACTCTGCCAGGGGCACCTTATGGCCAGGGCGGTGCAGAAAGGGTGCTGGACCAGTTGTCAGAAACCCTGGTTCCAGATCCCCAACCTGCAGGTCACATAACTGTGCAACTCGGGCAAATTGCTTTACATCTCCGAGCCTCCGTTTCCACAGCAAAACAGGGATAACAACACCCCGCGTGGTTGTTGGCAGGACTACACAGTTAACACAGGCAGAAGCTCCTAGGATGGTGCCTGGCACACAGGAGATATTCGGTGACTGTGAGGCAAATTGGATACCTGGATGAACAAGACAAGCACATGACCTTCTGAATCCCAAGGATCTTGAACCAAAGGCTGTGGTCAGCCTCAAAATGTACACGACGGGCTCAGAGCCACCATGCTCCCCAGCGGATGGTGCTGAGAGGCACCCTGGAGGTTCACATTTCCCAGTGTCTATAGGTCAGGTCCGTGCTGCTTACTAATCTAGAGGCCAACCCACTGGCACAAAAAGAGGACAGAGGGGAGCAGGTGAAGGGTGCTCCAATGCCCACCTCCTGCCTCCTGCTCTGGCTGGACCCATTGGCCTGTGTGCCTAGCGCCATCTAAGCCAACTGTGGTCAAAGAGACTCAACACCTCCCCTTCTCCCAGGAGCAAGGTGCCAACAGAATCACGTGCATGGGCTCTGAAGATGCTTTCTCATTCTCAACACAAATTGATAAAAGGAAGCTGAGAGTGCCAGGGCAGGTCTCTAAGGCACTGTTCAATGACAGAATCTCCGCCCCCATTGGCAAGTGCCCATTAATTACTACATCACGCTAAGCCGGGCACTTACAGGGATGCCAGGGAGTGGCCAAACCTCTTTGAGTCTGTGTACGTGTGAAAACTCCCCAAATCAATGCAGTGACTCAACCATCACCAGCATGATGATCGTAAGCTTCAACCCCCCACTTATGGTATCTCTCCCTTTAGGGGAGCAGCTCCTCTAGAGATGAGAAATTAAACCAGAGGTTTCCCGTCAGAAGACAGGGGTCTGGCCAAGCCCAGGTCCCTCTCTGGCTCCAGCCACTGAGGGTGGTCCAGGCCCCAGGTGCTGCGGCTGCTCCAGGAGCCAAGGACCCTTACCTGGTTGGGGGCCTCCGGCGGCATAGGCGATGGCGACTTGGACTGGAAGGCGTCCTGGGAGATGAACCCTGAGTCATGGGAGGACACGCTGGACAGCCTCACGGGCGCCTGCTGGGCCAGGCTGGAGCCACGGTAGCGGTAGTGGGAGCTGGGCGAGTGCGAGTGGGAGCCGTGGGAGCCGCTGGACCGCGAGTCGCTGCTGTTGACACTGTTCAGGCTGCTGCGGGGGCAGCGGGGGACAGACGACACGGGACGACAGGGGAGAACGACGTCATGCAATCAGCCCCCGGCCCCAAGAAGCAGTGCAAACGGCGAGCCATGTTTTCAAAACACCCCATCATTAAACTAACAAACAAAACAGTTTTTCCTGTGAGCAAGGGGGGGAACACCAGCCACAGAGACTCAGTTCTCCGACGGCACAACCGGGCGTCCTTAGGATGGAGGCCCGTGATTCTAAAGCTCTGTTCTGTCACCGACCACCAAAGCCAGGGGACCCGATGTCCGCGGCATGAAAAGGGCTCATCTCATCTGCTCGCAAAAACTGTGACCCTGAAGCCAAAACAGCTAAGGCTTCAGCATGACCCGGTTGGAACACCCAAGTGCCTCCTTTCGATGGACCATCTGGGTCCAGGAGACCAAAGTCAACCCAGCCAACCATCACTCGGCACCCAGACACTCCTCAAGGAGTCCCCCGTACAGAGTATCAGCAAATCGACTCTCTTCGTGTCCATGTGTTTTACATTTTATTTACAAAGTTGGTGCTTTAATGAATGGCTTGACCCTGAACACAGGTGTTTCTCTGTTAAAATATCTGTGGGCCCGGCAAACAGAACACCAGGCAAGAGGCAGGCAGCTTTCAGGGACTAAAGGTCATCAATCTAAGCTGTTTGCTTCCAGGATGGAACAGTAAACAGGATTTCAGAAAATGACACATGCCCTCTGGTGTTCTGTCTGCGTTCCGTTTCCAGGCGTAAGAGATACGTCCTACACTCTGTCTAATCACTCAGATCACGAAACCCAGAAAACTGAACAAAGTCTCGTGGTCCACACGAGCAGAGCTGACATACAAGAGCAGCTGTAGAAGCATCAGAAGGCGTGAAATAAACAACCCAGCCTGGGATGAGAATGTTTGTGGTTTCTGCTCCTAAACCCGCAAGAAATTCTCTTCAAATTTTGCAAACTCGGACAGCTAATAAGGTAGTCTAGGGCTGCGTGACTGTTCTATACCAGAATTACTTGGTGTGAATGTTCCAACAGGTATAGGGGAGTGTGCTGGAGGGAAATCACTGGGGACATTTGCCAGGGATAATTATCATGATTTTTTGCTTTTCCCCCAGTCAGCCAGAAGAGGGCATTTGGAGACTGACAACAAAGTTCACTGCAATTCCACTGCAGCAAGCTCAGAACTGGTGTTGTCCATGGGACATGATTTTCTATGGAAACTAAAACTGTAGAAAGAAAAGATACTCATGCAGCTTTGTTTTATACTCATCGAGATAAAGTTTTCTTGGTTACCAAACAAAAAACATCCTCAGTAAAAAACTTGAGTAGATGTGTCATACACACGAACACACACACAGCCCACAGAGGATGACAAGAAACCAACATCTTCAGGTTGCTGAACGTCAGGATAAGCATCTTAAGTCTGAACTTCCTGCTCCGTGTACGCTGCACAAGCTCAAGTATGAAATGAAACACACACACACACACGTGTAGAGAGATATTACCAGACACAGATTCGGCAGATCCATCCTGCTTTTTACCCTCAATGCTAATTCACAGGAAGTGGAAATTCATTTGGCTTTGAAAAGTCAAAGAAAAAGATTAGCAGGTGAAGTGTACCAAGAAAGGAATGATGCACGAGGATCACGGGATGCACCCTCATGGGAAGAGAATAAACTTGGCAGTCAGCAAGCCAAGAATGGGGCTGAACAGAAAACTGCCAGAAAACAGTGTGGCCAATGGCAGAACTATTCCAGTGGATTCTCACTGTGAGTCACTAGATAACGCTAGTGCTTAACAGAGCAGTGATGGGAGTAGTGTGAGTGGTTAACAGATCAAGAATTCTGTTCACTTTATGAAGCCCTGAGACAAAACTTGGGGGGCAAATGAGGGCAGGAGCCACTGTTACTGCCTTCACTTGTTCTGGCGACAGCAAGATGAGCCTGCACAAGAATCAACCTCTGTTTGCCCCCTTTTTTAGCCCATGTGCTTCTTACTCTGCTAAACAGGGAACATCCAATGCGAATTCGTAAGATGGGAAAATCCGTACGATGTACACTGAGTGAGAAAGCTGTGGCCACTAGTCCGAGACCTGATGGGATTTTCCTTATGACCCAAAACTAATCCAGAGACTAAAGAGTGAGACCAAAATCATGATGGGATCCTTTCACCTGATCACCATTTCCTTTTTAAATGAGCCATTTTAGAGCTCAAGACTGACTCTAATGCTCACATTAGCATAAAGAAAAATGCTGTGTCCCCAAAGCAGTGGCCCAGCCGGGCCTCACTTACCTGCAGACACTTGATTTGCGGGACATGGTGGTGCTGGGGGAAGAGGGTGGAGTCTGGTACGACCAACTGTAATCAGAACCTTTCAAGTCCAAAATCACCTAAGGGGATAGAGCCAGGAGGGTAAGCAAGGTGTTGAGAAGCAAACGTTATCTGTCCAATCTTAACAGCCATCATAACGTGGAAATTCTGCCATCATCGAGGAGTGGGGATCGAAAAACATGCTGTTAAGATTTTTTTTTTTAATTAAAGAAGCATAGTACCAATCCATCAACGTCACAATCCTTTTTCTGAGACAAGCAAAAATATAATTAATGCGGAGAGGGGAGGAAAACCATGACATAAGTCATGGAAAACCATGACAAAAAAGAAAGAGGAAGATTTACAGTTAGTTACATTAACAATTTATAAGAGCCATTTACACCCAAGGTTAGAATTTGTAGGGTTTTTGCTTACACCACCACATAGACAATAATGGGTTCAGGATGTGTTGATCTTATTACATTACATCTTAGCTACCTGATATTCAGTGGTCACTTGTGCCCTGTTTGACCCTTAAAACCTGACAGAATCAAGAGAAACCAATTCTTTCACAATGACTTCTACATCTGTCTCCCTTACTTGACAAAGAGCTGTTTGAGTACAAGGTCTACCTTCCATTCATACAGTAGGTGCTCAATAAATGTCTACTTACTGAGTGAATGCCTGCAGGCTGTGGTCTGATAAACACAATTTCATAGGATGGAAAATATAAGCTCCCAAATTTGTCTTCCTAGTTGGCTCCCAAGGCAGTGATAAGAATTTTATACAAAAGGCAAAGGCCAGCACATGATTTATCACCTGTTCCCCCAAATAGGTCTCTTCCCACTGGATACAGTGTGAATGTCACATGAACCAAATGAATCAACATTTAAAAAGTCACCTTTTTCATAAGATAAGAGAAATCCTCATGCACTACTTACTTAGAATGGGAGAAATTCAGTGAGAATGATTCACAATGATGACCAAGATACATCACTGTCATGTCCCTAGGAGAGTTTATTTCTAGAGGGTCGGTGAACATATGGTTAACAGCATGGGCTCTGGAAATTGACAGCCTGGTTTAAATCCCAGTTCTACCAATAACTACCTGATTAAGTGACTTTATCTCTCAGTGCCTCAAGGTCCTCCTCTGTAAAATGGGGTTAATAGTAGAGGAAGTCTATGTAAAGAGCTTAGAGCAGAGCCTGGTACACAGTAGGTGCTGTATAATGACTAGGGAAGATGATTACTAGGCTTCACAATGTAAAACATGAATGTTATTTAAAATGAGATATTGCCACAAGGAACCCTCAGGGCCTTGAACCTTTGTCTCTTCGGCTTTCTCTCCCATGCTTACCCCTTGACTCCTACCTGTTCACTTGAAGAGGGCAGTTTGTGAGGGTCCATGGTCAGGCTTTTCAGATCTTCTGATATGGTCTGCAGGTGAGTTATTTCCCCTAGCATTGAGATTTCTTCTTCCTGAAAGTAATTCACAACCTGTTATGAGTGATTCACTTTATCATCTTGATCCAACTGTTTTTATTAGGGACACTATCTAACACTTTCAGCTTTTCAGAAAAGGCATGCAGGGACTGGTACATCTTTGCTGAAGCCATTACCAGCCCTTTTTTGGAGGAAGTGGAGAGGAAAATGAAATCAGCCATCATCGTGGAGAGACTTGTGCACCTGGGACGGGGTGAACAAGCCACAGCCAACACGTGGGCCTTCCTTGAAGTGTCTGGGGGCTGGTGGGCCTGCTAGGGTGGTCCGCCTGTGTGTCCTCACGGGCTCCTGCAGCACAGCCCCTCTGCAGGCCACGACCAGCCCTCCCCACCCACGAAGTCACTCAGCTTCAGTGGATGACAACTCTTTGGAGATATTTTGGTCCAGATCTGATAGCCCTTTGTGACAGTACATGTGTGTTCCCTGGAGGTTAACGTCCCCCTTCTTTCTTGTTTTTTCCACCAACTTAATCAAGGGCAAGTGAGGCAGGAGCGGGGGACTATGGAAGAAACAGTCATTCACGTCACCAGAGCACCAAGCTGCAGCTGTGGCACCAGGGAAGAATGAAGGAGTCAGGGAAAAGTGCTCAGGGGAAGAACTCAGACTTGGGCGTCTTGCTAGGGCGGAGCAAAGGGAGTTGGGGCACTTCCACCAGCTTCAAGAACACCCACAGCATAAGTTCTCAAGGCCTGCAGCCGATTTCCTTAAAAAATAAGTCTGCATTGACTCACTGAGGCTTCTCCCATATTAACCTCACAGTCACTCCTTGGCATTCAGCTTGGTCAGTGGGTCTCAAAAGCAGCTGGAGGACTTGTTTAAAACCCAGATGACTGGGTCCTCACCCCCAGAGTTGTGGATTCAGTAGGGCTGGATTGGGCCTGAGCATGTACGTTTCTAACCAGTTCCCAGGTGCTGCGGCTGGCCTGGGGACCACACTTTGAGAACCACTCTGCAGGGCCTTCTTGACTTGGGGAGAAAAAGTAAGTGGAACCATCATTAGAACATAGAGTGGGCCGTGCAGCCATCAGCAACTTGCAGACAGCTATTCATCCATAAAAATGACTCCACTATCATGATTCCCGACACACCGCAGCTTCTTAATGCCCCCAGGATAAATAAGGAGGCTGTCCTCCAAACTGGCAGTTCACGCCTTCTGGCACTTTCCACTAACTCACAATCACGGGCCGCAGCATAGAGATGAAGCTGCAGAACCGGCCACGTTCTTCGATCAAAGCCCTCCGGACTGCCTGCTTTTCTGTTTCTTCCAACAGGAGATACTTATCATTGACGTCTTGGAGCGCGCTGTCCAACTGGGGCTGGATGTCGCCTCGCCCTGCAAACGAAACAAAGCCCCAAGCTTGGCATGCTGAAACACCAGCTCCTGGAACCAATGCCCTCCTCCCTCAGGTCCTTGCTGGAGCAGAAACCACAATTTTCCAGGACTTTTCAAAAGTATGTATTTATACCCAGAAAGGATTAAAAGAAGCTGTTTTCTAGGACCAGCCACTTCCAATTTCCAATGCCCAAAGAGCCTATTTATCCTGGTTTATTCATGACAAGTAAAATTTCCTGGGGTAACTCGTTCTGACCTGCATTCTGAAGAGGCTAAGGGATGAACCAGGTGAGGGCCTATGGATGTTGCCAAAAATGGGCACAAGCTGGCTTTGTTGGGTCATCCTCAATGAAAGAGCCTCTGTTTAGACAGAAGTTTCTGTCCCAGAATACAAAGGTGGCAAGCATCAGCTCTCTTGGCTCTGGGGGGCCCCTGGGACGCCTTGGCAGTTACTTTAATTCCCTAGTGGAGAGTCCTGAATGCCCTTCCTGTAGAACAAGCCCAGCAGCAGAAACACCTGCAGTCAGGTCTCTGCTGGTGGAGGACTGAAGAGGGCCTGGGTGCTGAGCCCGGCCCACGCCTGGGAGTCATCTGGCCCTGTCCACACAGCCCGGTTAGGCAGAGGCACCCATTTCTAGACTTGTCGACAATTCTAGAGCTTGGTGAGGCAACTGTCTTTATAAAGTCTTATTTGAATGCAGCCACGCCCATTCATTTACAGGTCATCTATACCCGCGCTCGTCACAACTGCCGAGTAAAGCTGCTGTGACACAGACTGTTTGGACCCTGGACTTAGATGATTTACAGTCTGGCCTTTTACAGAAGTCTGTATAAACATGGGCAAATAGGCACTGTGTCAGAGGGCGCGGCTACTGTAAACCTGATCTGGGGACAAGAAGGGGACTGTCCCCAAGACCAGCTCCTGAGCTTCCACGCTGGGCTCCCATGCTCACCTACCACCTGAACCAGAGGAAGAATTTCTAAACTCCTTCAGGATGGAGGCTTGGACTCTCCAAGTCCAGCCCCCAGTGAAATGCCACCTGTGTATACAAGTACTCAATAGGTGTGTAATAGGTGTATACAACAAGTACTCAATAGATGCTTTAAACAGAATATTGGAGTGGAGGGGCGGTAGGGGTTATCCAAGCAAACCTGCTCCCAGTTCAGAGGAGGTGGAGGCCTAGAGAAGGGGAGGGGCTGTCCAGGGCCATTCAGGGGGGCAGGCAGAGTCAGGACAGAGCCCACACCGCCTGACCCTCTGACGCTGGACCCCTCCTCCTCCTCCGCGGCTGCCTCAAGCCGAGGGGCTGGATTCCACTCGCCTCCTGGGAAGGGGCCTGACCGGTCACTACGTACCCCTCCTTAAGAATGCGAACGCCATAGAGCAGGAGTCCCCAACCCCTGGCCTGTCCGAGGCCTGTTAGGAACCGGGCTGCACAGCAGGAGGTGAGCGGTGGGCGAGCAAGGGAAGCTTCGTGTGTCGCTCCCCACCGCTCCCTCCCCCTCCCCCTCGCTCCCCACCGCTCCTCGTCACTCCCCACCGCTCCCCACCGCTCCCCACCACTCCCCACCCCTCCCCGTCCCTACCCGTCGCTCCCCACCGCTCCCTGTCACTCCCCGTCGCGCCCTATTGCTCGCATCACCGCCTGAACCTCCCTCCCCAGACCCCATCCGTGGAAAAATTGTCTTTTATGAAACCGGTCCCTGGTGCCAAAAAGGTTGGGGAGCACTGCCGTAGAGAACACTAAATGCAATGTGTTATTTGGTTTGAAAAAGTAGAGGGTCAGGGAAAACTACCTCGTATGTAGGAATATATTCTGTATTTTCTCACAAGCAGATGAGAAAGCTTCATTTGGAAACAGAGGCAGTCAGGCGTCAGGAACATCCAACTAGCAAAAGTCACTGGATTTTTGGCAGGAGTTAAGTCCTAAGCTAGCAGAAAAGGGGACTATCATGGGCAGTCAAAGGTCACCCTCGAAACCGCCTTAGGTGGCATTCAAGTACAGTCCGTGCCCCGTATGTGGAGCCCTCACTAGTCAGGTGAGCACACACGTATGCTGGGTACAGCAATACACAGTGTTTAATTCCACGCTGGAGCAATTTTATCCAACAATTACGTTACGTGAGAATTTGCTCTGAGAAGTTTCGCTGTACTTTCAAGGTGACCCACTCACCCATTCCTCCACTCAGTCATCGGTCACCATCTCCCATCCTCCCCACCCCCCCATAATTCTACCAGTTCTTCCAGTTTCTCTACCATGGTCACTGTTTCCATTACTTCCGCCAGGATGCCAGAGAGCCACCCTCACACATTACCTGGCCCCTGAGTCACAGGTTTCACAAGTTTTTAGTGGACAAGACACTTGTCAAAGCGTCCTCCCATTCTCTCAGGGGACTTGCAGGGAAGCAAGGGCTCCCTCTTGACACAGGCCTCATGGAGGGTGGGCGGGTGGGTGCACCTCCAGCCCCATGAGATTGGGAGATTTCCTCTATTTTTTTTTTTGGCCACGCGGCACACTGCAGTCAGGGATCTTAGTTCCCCGACCAGGGATCGAACCCAGGCCCTCAGCAGTGAAAGCATGGAGCCCTAACCACTGGACCACCAGGGAATTCCCCAGCATTTTAAAATAGAGGAAACTCTGGGAATTCCCTGGAGGTCCAGTGGTCAGGGCTCCATGCTTTCACTGTGGAGGGCCCGGGGTTCAATCCCTGGTCGGGGATCTAACATCCTGCAAGCCCTGCGGCACGGCCAAAAAAAAATTTTTTTGAAATAAATAAAATGCTGTCTTGCGCGGATGAATCCATATACACCAAATGTGTACATGATACAAGCCCTCTGGTAATGAAACTCCCTGTGCCTCTGCAACCTGCCAAACAGCCTGGCCAACCCCGGGCCCTGCAGGTGAGGCCACATGGTTGCGGCTGCTCCAGAGGCCTCCTTGTAAGCCTCTCAGCCTCTACAAGGATGCTCCAACTAAGGAACCACGGAGGGCTGCAGACCAAGTCAGCGTGTTCTTAACTCCAGAGGAGGGAGGTCTGATGATGGTAGCAATTTCTTTCAGTACCAACTTATAAGAAATTGGGGAGGTATCTTTACGTCCTTTCACAAGTTATAAGGCACACACCTATCTGTAATTAATGACACTGACTTTTAAAAATACACTGACAGGGCTTCCCTGGGGGCCTAGTGGTTGAGAGTCCGCCTGCCGATGCAGGGGACACGGGTTCGTGTCCCGGTCCGGGAAGATCCCACATGCCGCGGAGTGGCTGGGCCCGTGAGCCATGGCCACTGAGCCTGCACGTCCGGAGCCTGTGCTCTGCAACGGGAGAGGCTGCAACAGTGAGAGGCCCGCGTACCGCAACAAAAAAAAAAAAAAAAAAGAACACTGACATAAGAAAGCAAAGTGACTAGAACCAAGTGTTACCTAATCTAATCTGGTAAATATAAACTTAAATTATTCTATGATTAGTCAAGTTATTTTCAATGTGTATTATGTTATAACTAAAGGACTTCCAAATTGTAGTATTCTAAAATAAGTATAGGGCCTCCCTGATGGTGCTGTGGTTGAGAGTCCGCCTGCTGATGCAGGGGACACGGGTTCGTGCCCTGGTCCGGGAAGATCCCACATGCCGCGGAGCGGCTGGGCCCGTGAGCCATGGCCACTGAGCCTGCGCGTCCGGAGCCTGTGCTCCGCAACGGGAGAGGCCACAACAGTGAGAGGCCCGCGTACCGCAAAAAAAATAAATAAATAAAATAAAATAAAATAAGTATAATCTATAAAGACTGCTATAATTATAGAGAGTACATTTCCATGTGGGATATATCATAACCTAAAAACACAATCTTTATTTCTTAAATTCACTAACACAACATGTAATTACATTTATAAAAAAACTATTTTTTTTAATAAAGAAATTATTCCATGTCTCTGTTGGATGTACTGGTTTTAAGATACAGTCATCTTTCTAGGTCCACAAATTCAGAGTTGTATTGGCACTGACTTAATATACAAAAACCTGTTCATTTCCCTCCCATCAGCAATGTGAGGAGAGCCACTGCTGATGACCTCAGTACAGGTCCTGGCCATGCCAGCCCCCATATGGACCTGACTCTGTCACCTATTTCACCTTTGTTACTGCCACCCTCACTGTGCCACCTTGATCTCTCACCTGGACAGCTCCATCAGCCCCTAATAGGCCACCCTGATTGCACTGAGACCAGCTCGCCCAGAACAGCCCCAAATTCCTTTCAAAATGCAAATCTTATCACTTTTCAGTAGCTCCCACTGCTTTCAAGAAAAGTCTAATGTCCTTAACATGGCCTGTCCTGCAAGGCATGCGTGGGTCATCTTCTTGGACCACCCTCTGCCTCTCCTCCTCCCCTCCTCTGTCCACTTCCCAGGCACTTCTCCAGGGTCTGGCTCCATACCTACACATCCACTCTCCCTCCCCACCTGTCTAGCACCTGTTCATCCTGCAGGGCCCGGTTCTTCACGAAAGCCCTCCTTGAACTCTTTCACCAGACTAAATTCTCTTACTTGATTCTCAGAAGTTCCTTATACATACCCTTCACGACACTCCTCCCAATTCTAATTTTATCTTTATTTCTCCAGTTCTTTGATTGATGGCAGTCTCCCCTACGGATCAGGAAGCCCCACGAGGACAGAAACCACAAATATTTTTGCTCAGTGCTGTATCTTCTCTGTCAGCACACCTGCTTGTAAGGCAGGTACTCAAATATTTGCGAATGAATGAGGCACTGATATAATAGCCTGATCTGAGTTTGCTCACTGGCTCAACCATCATGCCCTTAAATGGCCTAACAATGGAAAATGAGCAAATTCCAGGGCCGTCCATCAGCCAAAAGAAGAGAGGAGGTGCCTTAAACATGCTTTCCAGACAAAATTCCTGAGCAAAGCATTGCTTGTGACCTTCTCTGGAAAATCTAAGTCAACTCAGTCTCGAGAATTTTTTTTTTCCCCTGCTGGTTTCCAGGTCTTGGTTGGATTCATGCTGGAGAATTCCGCTAAACAACAGCCAGCAGCCCCTTACTGCCTGCACAGGGGAAGTCATATGATTATTCTCTTTACAAAAAATGCTCCTGGGGCAAAGCACTATTAATGGGCACCATGTCATGGGCCAAAGCAGCACCCCTAAAGGAGAAAAGATTTGATTTTTTTTAAAGTAGATAGAGGTCACAAAGCTTTCTGGAATGAAATCAAGATCCCATATTTTCCCAACATTTACATTTTAATTCTCCTTAATCTACATACACATAAACGTTCAATGCAGGAATAAACACCCCCATTTGGCAGAGGGGGAAACTGAGACTGAGGGAACTAGGGTGGCTTGCAAGTCCCTGAGCGAGGAATGGGCACAGGCAGATGCAACCCTCCGTCCTTCTCATTCAGAAGCCCACATTCTTTGTAGCTTCAAGCTCACAGCAAACATAAATCCTGGGAACAAGGCAGAAGGGGCTAAACATTCTACATAGTAACAGCCTGATCAAAAAGCCAGTCAAGTGATTAGCGTTATCTGGAACCTCCCAGCCTCTTCCTACACGCACTGCAGCCCATACCTGAGCCTCGTGGCTGAACCAAGCCAGATGCAGGCAAAGGGCTTTCCAACGGGCAAGAACCAACCCAAGACACACTGGGCCAAGCTCACCGTCAGGAACACATCCGAAGTCCTCTTTGCCCCCAGACAGACGTATGGAGAAGCCATTGGAACCCCACAAAATGACTTCCATCTGCCCCTGGCACACTCATGCAAATACCGTATTTCATCTGAAGACGCCCACTTTTTCACGTTTATACCTTACAAATTAAGATGTCTTACAGTCAGTGGGGATGTCATCGTGTAATCGGCATTTTTTTTCATCATTCAGAAAATAATAGTGCATCTTACAACTGATGGCATCTGAAGTCAATGGAATACGGGACATAAATACTGAAACATGGGGGTACAGTTTCAGAAACAGACATGCAAGGTGATGCTGGAGATTAGAATTTGGAGTGAAAAATTCTCTTTTTCCACCAAAAGGTGGCTATCCTTATTATGGCTACATATATCATCTTCTACTCTTAATATCCTGCAGCGGTTTTTGATCGATTCCCCAAAGCAAAACCAACCAGAAATCAAAAGAGAGAGAGATTTGATCAGATAAGATTGGAAGCTTTTGGACTTAACCATTTTCTTTTTTTTTTCTTTTGACTTAAACATTTTCAAACAAACTCAATTTCTGTTATTCTTTCAACAGTGCCTCAGTTTCCATTCATCTGTTAAATATAAAAATCAGTACCGGGTTCACATGGTTGTTGTAAGACCAACCAAATGGACTCATTCATTCACTGGAGCATTCAGCAGAACGGCCAGCAGGGGGTCAGCTCTCAGGGAAGTGGCAGGTGCCGTCGGCAGCCGCGCAGCGTCTCTGAAGTCCTCCTTCTAACCCAGGGCACCGCAGCAGGGGACAGCGTGCCTCCGTAACGATAAAATGCAACAAAAACTCTGAAGTGGCGAGCCCCAGTGAATCCATCAGCGTGCCTGGCGAGGGCACAGGAGCTCTGTGCCCACCCCCGCCCCACCCTGCATCCTCCGGAGCTCTTCACCTGGACGCTCACTGGTTTCCTTTATAATAAGTCAGCAGCTGTAAGCACCGTGCCTTCCTGAGTTCCGTGAGCCCTTATAACAAATTGTCAAACCTGAGGGGGTTCACGTGAGAGCCTAAACTTGAGATGGGCTGGGCGGAGGGGTGGGGAGCCTGCGGACCCCGCTTGTGGCTGGTGAATCTTGAAGAGGAGGAAGTCTTGTGGGACTGAGTCCTTAGCTAAGCCAACGCTGGTAGTTAGTATCTGAACTGATGTGACTTGCAGGACACCCTGTTGGTGTCAGGGGACTGACGTTAGAACATAAAGGCCTCCGCCATCCTGGGGACGGCTTGAAGGCAGAGGCTCCTTCTGCTTCCATGGCTGCCAAGGGGCTGTAGCCCAGAGGAGGCACTTTCTATCTACCTCCTGAATGAGCGAAGATGCGCGCTTGCCTCACAGGGCTCCTCTGCGGCGGTCACTGGGGATGCATGAATGAAAGAGAGGCGCCGGAAGTGAAGCAATAAACCCCCTGAAAACTGAATGGCTTGCAACTCAAGAAAGGCAGGACTACACCCCGGCCATCCAGTCCTACACCCGCACCACCGGCTCAGCGTTCTCGGGGTAAATCAAAACCACGTTGCACAAGGAATCGATATTTCAAGCACGTCGTCCTTTTTGTCCTCCGGCAAAATTAACACCGAGAAAAGCACTGGGCTCCTGCTGGGGGCTCTCCCTGCCCCCCCCCCCCCACTGTAAATGCATCTTCCCAGCTTCTAAATGCAGCCACAGGGAAGCCAGGCGCTCCACACCTTGACAACAGTCACGTCACGCACAGGGACGTTTCAGGGCATCTGTTTCCGCTCCCGCAATCAGCCGTCTGCAGCCAGAGTCACAAGCAAGGCACTTGATGAGCTGCGTCGGGGCAAGGCTTTCCCAGAGACCAGCTCTGCGAAGGAAGGGAGCTCGTAGCTCTGGGCCTCGGGGGGATCTGTTTGGTCTGTTTTCACCTAGAATTCCCTGGTGTGAAGTATGACGAACGAGTCCCCTGGCCTCCGAGGACTACAAGCTTTCATCTCAAAATGCAACAGTCCCTTTCAGGAACTTCTTGGGTTAGATTCCAACATCTCTATTGACTGCAGTTAGGTACAGCGTTCCGAATGCCACCCGGGGTCTAAAACGTGAAGTTTGACCACTGCTGCTTGTACTAAGATAGAAGGAGTCAGGCTGCTTTTCGTTATGCTTTTCCCCCATCGGCCCGTTAGCACAGGCTGGCAGGGTCGGCTGCATCACCCACTGACCTCTCCCTTCTCTCTCCTTGCTCTGCTGACTGCTTCACCTGGCATTTCTAGGGCCAGAACCTTATGTCAGGCTGTGGTTCTCTAACACTGACTCATTAAAAAGTCCATTTCACACAGGTTGCCCCATTTAGTAAAACTGTACCCATTCAATTATTTCCTGCATAATTAAATGTGTGCACTCCTATAACACCTTTCCCAAGCCTAGAGTGAAGCAGTGACTCGATAATCTTCCCTGCTGTGTTATGTGCAGTTGCATCTAAATATCCAGAAAGACCGCAAGGCTACATACAAGTGGTCAAGCAACCCCTGGAGGTCTAACTGATCACCCGTCTGCATTTACAGTCACCGTCTTGACCTCAGAAGGAACTTTTCCAGCTTTAGCTCCAATAGAGAACAATCATTGGTTTGGGCTCAAAGTACCCTTTTCCCAATCGCACTGGTGTGGTGATCCAGCCCCCTCCAGGGATGTCCACTGGAGGTGAGCAGGAAGTGGGGAAGACGCCTGGAACCATGGACCAGCTCTTTTCACCACCTCACGTCAGCATTCAGAAAGGACCGTTGTTATTTTCGGTTGTCCCTTTGCAGACAGCTGACACGCATCACGGGAGGTGGTCGGAGAAAACATCCAGAGGAGATTTCTGGGGTTCGCTGCCTTCTTCCAGGGCTGGGTCTTGCAACCTAGATCACCAGCAATACAGGGTGGGCCACCCTTGGCTCCATGCTGACTCCAGGGGCCCAGGAGGTCCTGGGGGCATGACAATTCCTGACCACTCCTGGAGGCACACCCACTACAGACGGGGTTAACCGCTGAGAGGGTCTCTCTGTGCAGGCCACACCACCTTCTGAGCAGTCTGCTTCTTCTCCACCTCCCTAACTCGGCAGTGGGAACAGAGCAAAGAAGCCTCTGCACTGTGCCAGGCGAGAAAGTCAGCTGACCCGTGAACAGATAACCCAGACTTCAGATTTGTAGGTGGGAGTTCCCTCTGGGCAAGAGGGCTCCCAGGGCTACTCCTTTTCAAAAGCCAAAGGGGGAGTGGATGGAGGTGGCTGAGACATACTCAGTTTTCACCACTGAGGCAGGGAGAGTGACCCACTCGCTGACTGCAGTTTCTGGGGCATCCCGGGAGTGGTTTTTGCCAGTTTTGTACGCACAGAAGAAATGGGTGAGGAAATGCAAACATTCACCCTGATGCAGCCAGGGGCCACGGAAACCACTGCACCAGTGGAAAGGATTCAGCGTTGCACAGGCTTTTTGCTTTCTCCGCATGGAAGAAAAGAAGGGTGATGGGTGGAGAAGTTGAGTCCAGTATGGGGTCTGATCAGAAATGGGGCCGAGGGATAGAACCATCTGGAGGCAGGTAGCTGAGGCTGACACAGGGTGTCACTGTGGTTCTCAGTCCACCCAAGGTGGAACTGGCAGTCTCCCCAAAAGCTGACTTGGGGTATCACCCGCACTCCCCCTCTGCAGCATGGTCACCCTTCCCATGGTTCTGGTGCTCCCGTCTAAGTGGTGATGGCTCACACTGTCCCCTCTACCCTGAGCAGCCCTTGTCCTATTCTCCACCAGCTGACCCCTCTTCATCTTCCTCATCACCCACCCACACCAAGCGTACATGGGTTCCTTGCGCCTTGCCCAGCTGCTACACCTTCTGCTTACACTCATCACGGTGCTGAGCTCACCAGATTAAACTACAGTTGACCCTTGAATAACACGGGTTTGAACACGGGTCCACTTATGTATGGATCTTTTTCAATAAATATGGAATTGGCTTCCAAATCCACAGGTTCCGCATCCGTGGATTCAACCAACCATGGATCGTGCACTATGTTCACAATCCTTGGCTGAATTCGCAGATGCGGAACCGTGGATATGGAGGGTGGACTGTAGGACTTGAGCATCTCATAGTCTGAGGCAGGTCCTGGAACCAATGCCCCTCGGATACCGAGGAACGACTATAATTGGTTTCCTTCCACTAGAGTCTCGATTCCTGGAGGGAGCAGTGTATCCCTGGCTCAGTACACTTTAGTGAGTTGTAAATTTCTCCCCTGTGGAGGCCCCCAGTCATTGCTTATGCAAGATCCAAGGGAAATACTTTTAACTGACGGAGGGAAAGTTCTGTATATACGTATTATTTTCTTCTTTTGTTAAACCAGGACATTTTAACTACCATGAAACTTTGTTAAAATACAGATCGCCAGGTTCAAACATGATTTAAAACTTGTAAACTAAAATTTATGAGGGCTTCAAGCCACACAGCTTTCTGAAGTTTCTACGCCCAAGTTCACTGCTATCATCATATGTCACTGTGGCTTAGCCCTGTGAACGGGCCCCTGCAAGACAGAGAACTAGAGGGGGCTGCAGAGATTCTCCCTAAGATGAGCAGAATCTAAGTCACAAAAGGCTGCGTGGTTCCTTTCCTCAGCCCTAATCCTACTGTCCGTCACTTAAAACAAATAGCATGCCCCATTTACTCCAGACTCATGCCAGGCTTTCAAGCAAACGTTCTAGTAAAACTCTGTGTCCTCAAATAGGCCACATATTGTATGATTCCCTTTTTAAGAAATGTCCAGAATAGGCAAATCCATAGAGACAGAAAGCAGATGAACAGTTGTCACGGGCTGGGGGTGGGAGAATGGGGCACGACAGCTTTAAAAGGAAAGGGATTTCTTTCGGGGGTGATGAAAACGTTCCGAAATTAGACAGTAGTGATGGTTGCAGAGCATTGAGAATGCACTAGAGCCACTGAAATGTACACTTTAAAACGGTTAAAACAGTGCATTTTATGTTATATGAATTTTATCACGATAAGCAAAAGAATGGCTGTGTCTTACCTTCCTCCCAAAGGTGCACTAAAAACCGTTCAAGCTGTCTCAGAACCACAACACTGAGGACTGGAGAGGATTATCACCTTTAAAAGGTGGGGGACAATGGGCTACCCTGGTGGCGCAGTGGTTGAGAGTCCGCCTGCCAATGCAGGGGACGCGGGTTCGTGCCCCGGTCCGGGAAGATCCCACATGCCACAGAGCGGCTGGGCCCATGAGCCATGGCCGCTAAGCCTGCGCGTCCGGAGCCTGTGCTCCGCTAGGGGAGAGGCCACAACAGTTGAGAGGCCCGTATATCGCAAAAAAATTAAAAATAAAATAAAACAACTTAAAAAAAAAAAAAAGGTGGGGGACACTATCCCAACATCAACGTGACGGGAGGGCGGCAGAGCTGTGTCCCCCGCGACAGCTGGTCATCCCAGCCCCACCTGTCAGAGGGGACCTGTGTGGTTCAGGCTCTTCGTAGACGACAGAATCCGCCACAAAAACCTCTTTGGAGCTGCTCAGTGCAAAGGCTCAGAGAACACTCGGGCACACTCAGCAAGATAAACTACACGGACGGCTCACAGACAGACCTTTCCGAGACACAGGGACAGCCACAAGACACCGAAAGCGACTTGAGGTTTTTAGTAGCGTTGTCACCCACAGAATGAGGGTCAATTTTCAGTCAAGAAGAATCATTTTGATTACTGAATTTGAAGATCTGATACCTTTGTAATGAAGCATTCCACAAACTCTGCTGAAATAAGAAATACTTTTGATATTTTAAAAATAAATGGTTGGTTTTGAAAAAACTATATGGTCCTGGGGGGACAAAGTTAAAGATATGTGGCAAGCTTAATACAACCAAATCCGATTTGGGAATTTTTTTGAGGAGTTATTTAGCATAACTTTCCACGTTTTGTTTGTGATATAAATACACACATATACACCTAGATATGTATGTATAGTTATATTTATTCCCTGTGGAAAGGAGGGTTTAAGTCACTCTGTATTTCTTTTTTCCATGAGTCTAATGCTGAATTATGAGATGCAAAGACTCTTAGAATGTTGAGCTAACCCATTAAAGGGCCAGACTTCAAAGAAAGAAAATGATTGATTGAAACACACACACACACACAGTTTTCTTAAAGTTATGGAAGATTAAGTAGGTACCATTGATTGTTCTGAACTGGCAGGAAAACTGGGGCAACTAGCATAGGTCTGGACAACCACGGAAAGCCCACAGTAAGGACCACACCGTGACCAGCCACCAGAGATTCAGGATGACAGACTTACCCAGAGCGTCCACTGGCGGGGGGGGGGGCGTGCGGTGAGAAAGTGCAGGATACACAATTGACACAAAAAGGAAAATAATAAAGTCAAACTGGTATTCGAGCAGCAGTCTTACCTTTCTTTCATGTGTTAAAACAGTCCGTGGCTTGCCACCGAATTTTACATTGGGGCGATTAAACCCACATCCACCAAGAGCTGCAAATCCAAGTTCCCTTCCTTGACTTGCTAATAGTCTTTCCTTCCCATCTAAACAGACTTCCTAGTTAGTAATCAGCACCCCTAGAGAATGCAGCAAGGTTTTTTCTTAAAAAGAGAAATGAAGACTATATTCCTGTAAGAAGCCAATTAAGATGCTTTAACAAGAGCTTTCAAGTGTAATTTATTGTAACTTGAAAAGTAACTAGGGAAACCAGGATCGAAAGTTCAAGCTGGGGTGAAAGTGAAAATTTTTTAAATTTTTAAAAATTTAAAGAACTTAAAATTTTCATATAATAGCAAATAATATGCTAATATGGGACTCTGGGAGTCTGTTTATTAGGTTTATAATATTAGCTTTGCAGCCTCTGGTGAAAACAACTATTTCAACGTCAGGTTCAAGGGTTAACATATTAAAATGTTCCAGTTCCCTCCCTCAAAATCTCTGATAAACTTTTAGTAGTTACAGATGGAAACAGAAGGCTTTACCATAATTAATTTTTTAATTAAAATTAATAATAATATGGGAGTTAACTAAATGAGAAATAAGGCTTACCGACTGTACAGTAAGGTGGCAGAAGTGGACACACAGCATAAAATGTCTCCCACTTCTGATCTTCTCTTACTTCCCCCAGTTGGGTTACAACCAGCTCTAGGACCTCAAGGGTCATGCGCTGACGTCAAGCAGCAGGGCTCGATGAGGGCTCAAGAGATGTGCCACTCAGAACCTTGGGCTTCTGGGTCAGCCCCACACCCCCTCCCCACCCTCCTGGCTGCCTCTGTCTTGTCCCCTTGACCAGTCAACAAGGAGGCTCTTCCCCATGCACTGACCCTGGGTGCCGGCCTGGAACTTCTCAGAGGGCGGGGACCATTCCTCCAGCCCCCAACTCCCTGCCTAGTTTTTACGCCCGGTAGGTGTTCAATAGCCTGCCTTCCACAAAAATAGGTACATTCACCCACAGTTGGAGCACATGTCAAGTTGTTTTAAAATGATTTTAAGATAAAGTCTAATCAAACCCAAAAAACCATTAAGAGTTTTTTGACAGTGATATTTAAATACCTTTAGAGTACAAATTACCCTTCTATAGTATAGTAAAAAAGAGTCAAACAAAGAATGTGGCAAAAGGTGATACAGCTGCAGAGTGAAAGTTAAGGTAAATTAGTCACACACAAAAATAACACCCCATATGTGCCTGCCTAGGTCAGAGGGAAGTGCCAGAACCATGCTTAAATGTATAAACGCATTTCAGCTTTGAAAAGGAGAGTCAGAAGATATTTTTAGATCAAAGATCACAGTTTTGGAAAAAGGAGCGGCAGAAAGCTGTTTGATGACCTTCTGAAAACATGCTTAAGAGGAAGTGATTATTGCGCTGTATAAACCAGATTCAGTTCTATCAGGACAAAAAACAAATGTATCCAAAGCACTGGATAAATCTCAGAAGGAACTACTGACACGTTACAAGTCAAGAGTCTAGGAAGCTACCACTTGAGCACTTGAGGGAGATGAAACCGACAGAGAGGCATTTAGGCAAAAAGGGACACTGCAGCTAACCAGACCCCCAAATAACTGGGAGTCTCAAATAACCAGATTTCTTCCAGCCCTTAGCTTGTACTGTTTCCATTCTCAGGCCATACTGCTTCTAGGAGAGTACTTCATTAACATTCACTCAGAATGATAACTCTGGTGCCTCCTAGAAAGCTCCATTCAGCCCAGAAATATACAAATGTGAGTTTTAAAAGGCACTTACATAGTTTAGAAGAAAATTTTTTTATAAAGGAAAGAAACAAAAACTGTTTTCTGGTTGTTCACTGGAGTATCTAGAAAATCATCCAGAACATTCTAAGCTACTGATCTGACTTGGCATAAGAACACCATCACTGCTACCTTGTCTGGAAAGGATATGGTGCCCAAGACCATCAGATATACGACTGGGGCTGAAAAGATGGATGCTTCAGAAACCCCTGATCACAGCCTCTACCGTCTCAGCCTTCAGGCCCAAGTGCCCCCAAGAAACCTCACAACTAAAAGCCAATTATTCCCTAGTCCCAGGATCAGAAGCATCCCCTCATGTTATACAGTCCGGCACCTCCATGTATCCTGAATCTTTCTAACCAGCGCCTTAATGGGAAGCTCATTATCCTCTCTAGGCAGCCTAAGCAGAGCTGGGCAAGTCTAATTACCAGCAACTTCCTTTTGTGTTGCACTGCAATCAACCTATCAGGCATCCCCTGTAGGTCCAAATTCTGCTAATTGGACAATGCCAGTGACTTTGAGTGACATATGAAGACTGTTTCAGCCTCCATGTAGAATTCAGATAAAAGGATTATCACTGCAGCCAAGAACTTAAGGCCTCTGAAAACTCTGGAAGAGAGAAAGGAAAACCACTACTTTTTCTTACCTCAACCTTTTCACCAAATTCCTAAACCTTTTCCAAGCCACAGATCTTCCTTGGACACTGGCTCCAAACTCATTAATCTCTCCTATTGCAAAGCTGGCGTGTTGTCAACTAGGTAGAGTTCAGCTCCAAATTTTTACCATCCTGTTCTTTTATGGAACCTTAGATTCAATGTAATATGGTGGCAGTTTTACTTACATTTACCTTTAGACTCACTAAAATGTTACTGGCCACAAACCCTATTCCACTTGTCGAATGCTAGCTCTCAGGCACCTGAGTTAGATAGAACATAAACTGCAGAAGCACCAAGACCAGGAAAACACATCCAAAAGAAACAAATGGGGCCAATACTAACAGAAAACCTGATTGTGGGTGAATATCCTGCTGTCTTTATCCTGAAATGGTCTCCTGGTTATTATAAGAACTGGGGGAGGGGCCTCCCTGGTGGCGCAGTGGTTGAGAGTCCGCCTGCCGATGCAGGGGATATGGGTTCGTGCCCCGGTCTGGGAGGATCCCATATGCCGCAGAGCGGCTGGGCCCGTGAGCCATGGCCGCTGAGCCTGCGCGTCCGGAGCCTGTGCTCCGCAACGGGAGAGGCCACAACAGTGAGAGGCCCGCATACCGCAAAAAAAAAAAAAAAAAAAAAAAAAAAAGAACTGGGGGACATTTTTCAGAAATGCCAAAGCTTGAAAACTTTGTCCTGTCCTCGCCCCTCTTCTACCAAAGAATCCCATCTCTCCAGATGTTTGTTTTAATTCCAAATGAGAACTGCTTGCTTAGGAAAGAGGAAATCTGGTTTTGGGGATATCTACCTAAAAAAGTTGTCTCAAAAAAACGCTCAATACTACCCACCCACAGAGCATCCTGATGGCGGGGGGGGGGGGAAACCCATTTTATCAATTGTGATGCAGCAAATTCCAAATCGTGGTATCAAGAAGAATTAGTCTAGAGGGAATGTCACCTGCTCAAGTTCGAGAGAGAGTCCCTACATCTTGTTAGGTCTTAGTAAAATGTTACGAATGCTTTCAAAGTGGATGGAGCTAGATTTTTCTCTTAAAACTCCCAGTTCAAGCCGGAAGAGCAAAGCTGCGTCATGGATCTGATAATTAACTGGTTTGCAAATGACAATCAGCTGGGGGGAGGAGGGGCACCTTGCACCTGCAGTCTCATTTTCCTTATCCAGCTCCCACCCTCATGAACACCATGAAGAATCTCCCTACACAGCGATGATTCCCGGCTCCCACTGCAGCCTTTTCTAACATTCTCACGAGACTTAATAAAGGGTTTCAGAGATTATAGGCTGTGAAGGATAGAGGAGAAAATGACATAATTTCTGCAATAATTACTATACAACATTTGCAAAGATGCTTTTATGCATTATTCCAAGGCTTCCAAGAAATTTATAGGTCTCATCACAATGCACAATAAGCATGGAAACTGTCAAAATTTGGAGACCAGGTGGGGGGAAGAAATGAGTCAAGTACAACTTTGCAAGGGTCTCAAATTAATAGATATTCTGCACGTGGGGACTTCGGTTCAGATAGATTCTATTAGCTCCGATCTGTTCACAGGACCATTACATGTAAGGCAGTCTGATTGAAGACTTTCCACTTCAAAGAAAAATCAAGCACATGCTCATTTTCCCCAAGTAACACATTAACAGCAGAATTTGCAGAATTACCTTTTTTTGCTTTCTTCTGCAGTTTCAGTGTATCTGAGGACTTCTTTTTTATCTCTTGGCGAGCTTTTTTATATTCTAAGAAAAAGCAGAATATTGAATAATTTTACCACTTAGCTCAACAGAAAACACTTTAGCAACAGCCACTACTTTCATCACCAAACGCATAAACTATGACATGCAATAAATAGCTTTATTGGAATACGAAATGATAAAAATCTCATGAGGACATTTTACAGCAAAGGGGCTATGAACATGAAAACCAACAAAATGCACTGGGGTCTTTCCCTACAGTATTCATTCATACCAGCTTTGAGGAAACATGGTACCCAGGAACATTTTAATAAAAATTTTAAAATTCACAATTTCTCAGCTTAAGTGTCAGGAAATATTTTCAATATTATCTACTTTCCCAAGGCCCAAATCCACAGTGCTTCATTCCAAAAAGAACCCACGTGGCAAGATGCCAGCCAGATGTTACAATTCAGAAAAGAGCCCCTCAGACTACAGCATGAGAAACTAGACCACATGGAAGAGAACTGGGAAAGGCCCAGCTGCCTTACTGTCACATTAGTACCAAGGCCAGACACTGTGGACACGGAGGAGGGGCAGCCCACGTGACTCACATCCCCACCGGCCACTTCCTCTTCCCCCACCAGCCTACACCCAGCCTGGACTTTTCCATTTCTGTTGTTGGCATCTCCGTCACCCAGGCACGAACATCTGAAATGACAGTCACCTCTGATACTTCTCTCCTTTGCTACCCTCATCAACTAATCGCCAACTGGACCAGCTCCCACAAAGCCATCCCCGACCTTTCCCTCCCACCAGCCCTGAGCCTATCAGAGCAGGGCTCTCCCTTATATGCTCTTGGTAGCACCTATGAGTCAACTCTTTCCGGCTTCATCCCCTCAGACCTGCCCACACGCTTTCCCTCCACCACACTTACTGCAGGTTGTATGATCCGTGGAGCAAGGTCTCCTGCCCCTTCCGTACCACCAGCACCCCACCCTTCGGCTCCAGGAAGACTGACAGGGGTGGCGTCTGCCTGGACCATTCTGTCCCCAGACCTAGCACATGAGGTACTGAGACCCACTGGTTGAAGGTTAGCTTACATCATTAAAAGTTTGGTTTTCACAATGTGCTGAAATGCCCTAAGTGCATCTCTGGCATTTAACACTGCTGTTACAAATCACTTTTAATTCAGCTGATCACAATTAATGTCACAGAGCGCGATCAGGCTACCCACTGAGTGATGCTTCATGCCCAAAACCCAGCACTGAGTCCTGCAATGGGATCACTTTTGACCCCTCATCCTCCAACACTGAGATGTCCACAGCAGCAGCGGGGAAAGAGCAGGTCCTCAGGGTGACATCAATGAACCCAGCAGAGGCACAGGCAGCAGCCGGCAACATGCCACCTGACACTAATATGCATCAGCCGCCTTGCCCAGTACCTTTTGCATGGTCTTTATCCAGCTGGTTGGCCACTTTCTTCCATTCTTCCATCTGCTCTTGAAGTGGGTTTATCAGACAATCGATTAAAGCACTTGTACCAAAGGAGAAAGAAAAGGAGACATTAAACAGACACATTCTGTTGTCAAGGTTTACACTCAGCTGTCAAAACGTACCTGAATCACAATTACCTGAAGCAAGACAAGGCAGCACACTAAGCCCAAGTTCACATCCAAATCCCCCAACTTCACAGCAACCGTGTCCTCAGGAGGCTTTTCAATGACTGCTAAGAAGCTGTACACGTGACTGTACAGCATGACCTCTTCTCACGGCCCCTTTTTCCATTCCCACACTCTATTAACGAGCCACGCTGCAGATCAGTGGGGTCACACCTCTGGCTGCACAAGGGAACCAGCTGGAGAGCTTTTAAAAGGTGAGGACAGCTGGGCCTCCCTCCATACCTGATAGAAACTTGGAGGGTGGGGGGCCAGCATTACCTTTTTTAAAAAAGGCCCACATGATTCTGACGTGCATTCAGGATAAGTCATGAATGTAGACTGTGGACAGCCTAGGCAGGATCAGAGGGGTAAGGGGTCTCCAGGTACATCCCTTCTTATTTTGTGCACTCTCCCAAACACACTGCAGTTAAATGAGTGGAAAGGTAGCTCTCAACAGAGAAGAATCCTAAGTCAGGGGAGCCAGGGTTTTTGTGCAATAGAAGTAGAATCGACCCGATCCTACATTACAGAGATGTTGTTGGGAACTTACAGAATGCCCTTAAACTGTCTGAATGGCACTGGTGAGAACTGCAACAAAGGTATATTCTCAGACTGCTTTTGGATGCTGGGGCTCCTGAAAATCTCCAAGCTTTTGGTACCACCCCACCTCCTCTTACCAGGGTCTAGTGGCACCACCCCCCTCGCACGCGCATCCTCTGGCCTCACCTCCTCCAGCTGTCCAAACCTTCCTTCTGAACAGAGACGCTCCCTAACCAGCCTGTGTCCAAGAGCCGCCACCCACCTCATCCTGTGTGTTCCTCCTCCTGTCATTCGTCACCGCCTGACACTCTATCAGGTTTATATAGTGTCTGGAGCGTAAGCTTCATGAGTGCAGGATGTGTTTCCTACTCAGGGCTATGCCCTGTACACCTGAGACGATGCCGGCACATAGTAGCTGCTCAATACACAGTGGCTGTTGAACTGGCGTCTCTTCATCACTAAAATGCAATGAGGTGTCACAGGATGGGCCCCAGAATAAACAAGATGACGTGTGTGGGAGGAGGCGCAGGGGGTGCCATCCCGGGGAGCACTCCCCAGGGGCGAGGAGGGAAGGAGGAAGCCAGATTTTATCACACGCTCCAGCAGGTGCTTTCCACCGTGTGGACACTGCGTGCCTCTGCACAAGAACACTGCAGAGATTCCTACGCCCATCTGACAGGGGCTGAGAGCCCAGCCCAAGATTACGGCCTGTCAGCGGCCAGCCCGGGGTTCAAACCTAGGCCCGGTTGACTCCGAGATCAGGTGCTTCCCACTACATTCTGCAGCCTCCTGAGGCGGTCCTGCAAGAGGGTCAGAGGGATTCCACCGTGACAGCCTCTCACGCAACTTGCAATTCCCAAAGCGGAGCGGTGCAGAAGTGCTGAATTATGCTGATCTGTTTGGGAGAACGTCCCACTCTCACTGGAACACTGGTGACTGTAGACCCCCGTGCCAGCCACTGCCATTTCTACCCATCCTGGACGCTTGTGAAACAGACAAGAGACTGGCAGTGTGGAAGGTTCTAGGAGCCACCCCCGCCCTCCTCGGCGGGCCTGGAGGACGTACACAGGTCCCGGGTAACAGGACGGCAGTGCACGCCTCACTCTCCAGGACGGCAGCTCCTCTTCCTATGAGGTTCCTGCAGGGGTGGGGGACCCAGAGGTCTCAGCAGGGTGCTTGGCGCCTCACACTGATGAAGCGTGAGGAGAGACACACAGAGAAGATCCCAGAGGGGGGTGCAGGCTCCATGAGGCAGGGACCCAGGCTGTCTGGTCCTTCACTGGACCCCCAGGGCCCAGACCGCTGCTGGCAGATGCCCAGCCAAATACTTGTTCAGTGAGTGAGCAGACGGACGGGTTGTGATGAGAGATGGTCTGCGGGGCTTTAACGTTATGGGGAAACCAGCGCTGCTTGAGGCGAGTTATGCTATGTCTCACCGCTTCCTTAACCTGAAATCAGCAAGGGCGTCTCACCGCTTCCTTAACCTGAAATCAGCAAGGGCGTCTGAGGTCTGGGAGAAGCACGGTCCTCACCTGGAAAACTGCCTCAGCTTGGCTTCTATGCTCCGATGCCTCATGCACATCCTGGTTAAGGCCGAGCCAATCTCCCTGGTACCACCTGCAAAAGCAACAGAAGCAAACATGAGGGACAGAAGACAAGTAGGACTCACTGAGATCCTTAAAGAGAGAATGAAAGAATTAAACTAGCCAGACTTCACCATGTTATAAAACCCAAGCCACGGTCTTTCAGACTTCTCACCAGGCTTGTGTACACAGACGTAAACATTTACATATGGCTACATATCTTGAAATCATCATCAAAACAAAAGCTACCTTTACTATATACGATACCCTCTAATATTTTCTATTGTTTTTTTTGGTTTTTTGATGCTGATTGTGACCCAGAAGTTGATTTTACAACCCACTCATGGGTCTGAAAAATACTTCTCAAGGAAGATGATTAAAATAGTATCTGATAGGGCTTCCCTGGTGGTGCAGTGGTTGAGAGTCCGCCTGCCGATGCAGGGAACACGGGTTCATGCCCCAGTACGGGAAGGTCCCACATGCCGCAGAGCGGCTGGGCCCGTGAGCCACGGCCGCTGAGCCTGCGCATCCGGCGCGTCCGGAGCCTGTGCTCTGGCAACGGGAGAGGCCCCAACAGTGAGAGGCCCGCGTACCACAAAAAAAAAAAAAAAAAAAAAAAAAAATATATATATATATATATATATATATATATAGTATCTGATATAGTATCTGATATCTAGGGGAAAGCTGTAGTTTTATTTTATTTTTTCCACTTCTGGCAAAATAATCCTCTTAGCATTATTCAGAACCACCAATGAAGCCACTCCATAAAGCCACATATTCTAGAATACAAGTCATGTAGAGAAGAGCAGGGCTAAGCAAGATGAAAGAGCAGGGTATGTTTTTTGATGGGTTTGGGTAACACCAGAGAGAGAAGTCCTCAAACGCAGCAAATGTCGAGTAAATTGAAATACAGCTTAGTGTCCCTGAAATTCTTGTCATACTTTTCCCTTCAGACACACCCTTTTCTAAGATTATTTTTGAAGTTCCCTTCCTTGCTCCCCTTAGAAACAATGCTTAAATCAGCATTTACTTGGGCATGGAGGAGGGGGAAGCAGACTGCATCTACAGATGGTAACTCTGCACTGAGACTGGAAAACACAATTACAAATGTTATGAAAACACTGGGGCTCATGAAATCCGAGGGAAAAGTGTCCCCAAAACCATTGTTTTTATTTAATTTTTTTTTACAGACAAGGCCTTCAAGGGAAAGCACAGGAATTTATGGCAGGTTTAACCAAATCAAGTTAATAGGAAAAAAATTCCCTCCCCTATTAGTACTTGTGATATTATTACGGGCTGTATTTTCCACTCTGCCTTCTCTCCTAGAAATGCCAGTGTGCTGCTTCACTTCCACCTGTTTTCCATTTTATTCTGCAAAACGATCAGGTTTCCAGTGATACCTATTTAATATTTCTATATTTTATTTCAGTCTGAAAAGAAGCCTTCTGGAGCAATTCTTCCATTCTTCTAAAACAGGGTTTCTCAATCTGAACCCTATTGACACATAGGGGCAGGAGGATTCTTTGTTAGGGGGCCGTCCTTTGCGTTGTAGGATGGTTTGCCGCATCCCTGGCCTCAACCTACCAAAAGCCAGTAGCAGCCCCCCAGCCTGTGATATCTAAAAATGTTTCCAGACAGTACCAAGGGCTCCCTGGGGAGCAAGCTCTCCCCCAGTTGAGAAGCACTTCTGTAAAAGAAACTGAGTAAGAATTAAAGGTCATCTGAGGCTGACTTTCTAAATGGCCAGAAGTGTAAAATGTTGCCCTAGCACTCCCGGCACCTGCCAGGAGTTAGTGACCACTGGAGCCTCATCATCTACACTGCAGCTTGCACCTCTCCACCCGGGAAAACCAGTAGAGGGCGATGTTTGCACAGGAGCCGCTTGCCTTCTGGGCTCATTTCAGGTCCTTCAGCCTTTATTGCTTACAAGCAAGGACGAGGAACACTTAATCCGCAGGGAAATATCTCTTATTTTTCCTGGGCCTTCATTTAATTAAAAGTTAATAACCCGGCCACGCAAGGAAACTGGCACACTCATTCACAGCTGGTAAGAGTGTAAACTAGCACTTTTCTGGAGGAAAATTTGGCAGCATTTATCAAGAAATGCCTTAAAAACAAGCCCCCTCTCTGACCCAGCAATTCTACTCCTAGAAATTTTACCAGAGGAAACAATTAAGGGTGAGAGCACATCTTTACCTATGAGGACAGTCACCGAAATGTTGCTTACGGCAGTAAAAACTGGAAATAACATCCCATTCTAGGGAGCAGGTTGAATAAACCCTAGGACACAGCCACACAACGGACGAGCACGCAGTCCCCCAAAGTGCTGGACAGCGATGGTGCAGGTCCCAGGAAGTGAGTCGTTTGTAGAGACCTGAGGATGTGCTGGGCCCTGGGATGAGTGCTGTGCACACGTGAGCTCATTTAATCCTCCCAACAAGCCCAGGTGTGCTGCTGTGACTATCATCCCAGACAGGAAAAAAGCCTTCCGTAATTTGGCCAGCGTCACCCTGCTCGTAAGTGGGATTCTATCCCAGGCCCCAATCTACGGAGTCCATGCATTTAACCTCTCAGCACATGGCACTTACTACAGACAAAGGGCAGAGCCAGGAACCCCAAACACTCCGCTCAGCTACCTTAACTACACGCTCTTATGGATGCTGAGGCTTTACGGTCCAGCTCTCAAAGGTTTGTTCCTGAGCCTAGAACTGCTGAATTGGCACCACGGGAACTACGCTCCAATCTTTGCTAAGCTGTTACACAGAGCTAAGTGACCCAGAGCTGCTTCGTTGATTACCCGTGAGTTTGAGTCTCCTCAAAATAAAATGCTGCAGTTGGAAAAGATCACCTCAAAGCTCAGCTCCCTCACCCCATTTCTCTGCTCCCGGTTTCTGGTAGCTTCCCAGATATTTTCATACGTTGCCACTGGTCATTTATCATCCCCAGGAAAGCCCAAGGCTTCCCAGAAACAGCTGAACTGTGGGATGAGAACAAGCAGTTTCTCAACATGCTGTGTGCAACCCACCACTGTGCTCTGCAGCACAGGGCTTCCTGTGAGAGAAGGAAATGAAGAACTGGAGCAAACTCCCAAATCGCAGCGTCTCTGTCCAAGTGGCACGAGGGCAGGAGACAGGCAGCTGACATCCTCCGCGGACCCCGGGACCCAGCCATCAGCACTGCGGCTGATCTCAGCCACGCAGGGAGGGCCCTCTAAAAACAGCTCCATCCATGGATGTGCTTCACAGGGTCTTCTGCTCTTCCTGACCCCTTGCTAAGAACTAAAAAAAAAAAAATCAGCAGGTTTGAAAAAGCTTCAGAGGAAGCTGGCTTTAGTTACAATGCCAGAGCCGACATCTGGAAGAGCTCTGAGCTGACAGAGAGAATATTTATGGAATCAAATGACTGCGATGTACTCAGCAGCTTGCGAGTAAGGACAAGATCTTACTTGTTTTCTGTTTTCCCTGCACCCAGCACTGGTACAGACTGAAGAAACCAACATGGACCACTCGGAGAGCACTTTTTTGCTATACCTGGAGGCGGAGCAAGGGACTGGGTTTGTCTTTAACACATAAATATTTGTGTATCATCTTTGGCACACAATAGAAGACTCAAAATAAATACAAGATCCTTATTATCTTACAAAAGGTCTATGCGGATTCAAGGTCAGCCTGGAGAAACAACGGTGTATTCGTTTTTTTTTAATTGCAGTATAGTTGACTTACAATGTTGTGTTAGTTTCTGGTGTACAGCAAAGTGATTCATATCTATATATTCTTTTTCAGATTCTTCTCCATTATAGGTTAATACAAGATATTGAATGTAGTTCCCTGTGCTATACAGTAGGACCTTGTTGTTTATCTAATTTTCTATTGTTGCTGTAATAAATTACCATAAATTTAAATTTAAATTTATTTAAATTTTAAATATATTAAATTTAAATTTATCAATATTTTAATTTAAAGCAGCACACAGCTGTTATCTTAGAGTTCTGGAAACTGGAAGTCCAAAATCAATTTATCCAGGCTAAAATCAAGGTGTCAGGAGGGCTTCGTTCCTCTGGAGGCCCAGAGAATCTGTTTCCTTGCCTCTTCCAGCTTCTACCGGCCGCCTGCACTCCTTGGCTCCTGGCACCTTCCTCCACCTTCAAAGTCAGTGTCCTCACATCTTCTCTGACTCTGATCCTCCTTCCTCCTTCTTATAAGAGCTCTTGTGCTGTACTGGACCCACCTTAATAATCCAAGATAATCTCCCCCATCTCAAAATCCTTAGCTGAATCATATCTGCAAAGCCCCTTTTGTCATGTACAGTAACATATTCACAGGTTCTGGGGTTGAGGACGTGGGTGTTTGGGGGGGCATTATTCTGCCTACCAAAGACGAATAGGAGTTGTTAATTTGGGGAGAGTGCACGGGGCACTATGGTCCACTCTCCAGAGTCCATCTCTTCCTCCCCAGAGGATTAATCAGGGCCAATGATCTAATGCCATCCCCTTTGGCAGTGGCTGGTTCAGGGATGAGACAAAGATGGAGAGGTTGATGCGGAGGCCTTTGGGGAGAATGTCCCTATGTCCCTGATCTTTTTTTCTTTTTAATAAATTTATTTATTTTTGGCTGTGTTGGGTCTTCGTTGCTGCGCGCGGGCTTCAGTAGTTGTGGCACATGGGCTCAGTAGTTGCGGCACGCGGGCTCTAGCGCGCGGGCTCAGTAGTTGTGGCGCACAGGCTTAGTTGCTCTGCGGCATGGGATCTTCCCGGACCAGGGCTCGAACTCGCGTGCCCTGCATTGGCAGGTGGATTCTCAACCGCTGCGCCACCAGGGAAGTCCCGACAATGTCCCTGATCTTAAGATCAACACACCGCAGAGACCCCACAGGTCATGAACTGGAAGCAGGCTGCCCAGCTGCTGTGGTCAGCCAGCATTCTGGCCGTGGGGACACCCGCCTTAGCAGGAGGCCCGTCCTGTGGACGGAACACAGAAGGAGCCCGAGCCTCCAGTGACCTCGCTGGGCTGCCAAATTAACACAGTGGGGAGCCTGCTCTCCTAGACCTGGGGCTCCTGTTTTGCAAATTCACACATCTCCTTATTTTTAAAGCAGCTTTGATTTGGTTCTCTCTTTTGCCAGTTTAAAGAAGAGGGAAGGGAGCAACAGCCTCGTGCTTCCTCACAGCACCAGGAACCACCCCGTGGCTAAAGGAAATATTAAATCCATCACGCGCTGCTGAGAGAGGCACAGATACTTTATGGCAAAAATCTTCATTCTTTTCAGCGTGATACATGTTAAGAACTTTCTCCCATAACAAGCAAAGGTTTTTATGATAAATTAGTGCAAAATCAGCTGACGATCAAAACTGGGTGATCTGCAAAGGAGATAATCCGTGGGAAGAAAGAAGTAAAAAGCCTGGAGATTAGACTATCAAAGTATGAACATGGGGGCAGAATACGATGAGTTTTGCATGTGAAGACACAAATTCCACAAACATTTATTCAGCACTGTATTAGTTTCCTAGGGCTGCTGTAACAAAGTACCCCAAACTGGTTGGTTTAAAACAACCAAAATTTATTGTCTCACCATTCTGGAGGTTAGAAGTCCAAAACCAAGGTGTCGGCAGGGCCCTGCTCCCTCTGAAACCTGCAGGGGAAGAATTCTTCCCTGCCTCTTCCTAGCTCTGGTGGTTGCTGGCCATCCACAGCTGGTAGGTGCATCACTCCAGTCTCTGCGTCTGTCTTCACATGGCAATTTCCCTGTGTGTCTGTCTTCACGTGAGACATATGTGAAGGTATTCTCCTCTCTGCCTGTTATCTGTGTCCAAATTTCTTTCTTCTTATAAAGACACCAGTTGTATTGGATTAGGGCCTGCCCTAATGACCTCATGTTAACTTGATTACACCTGCAAAGACTTTATGCCCAACTGAGGCCACATTCACAGGTACCAGGAGTTAGAATGCAAATTGTCTTTTGCGGGGGAATACAACACACCCCATAATAAGTATACAACAAGGATTAAAGTGATTCCAAAGATGACAAAGACCTAACCCTGGAGGGGCTCACAGACTGGCTGGGAGATTGCTATGAAATGGTGCAGGGAAAGTGATTGCTGCAGCAGCCCTATGAGGTAGGTGCTATTGTCCTCATCTTAGAAATGGAAAAAACTGAGGCTCTGGATGGTTAACTAATTGGCTGAGGGCCACAGAACTGGTAAGCAGTAGAGCTAAGATCCAAGCCCTGCTTTTACAGATACCGGAAGGCTCTCTCCCACCACGACAAGCTGGGGGCATTCTCCACCGAGAACAAAGAGATGCATTAAAGTCCCAAACATAATACCTTTACATAAACATACACAAACATAAACCTTTTAATGCCTATTGGGGAAGGATACAGGCAGTGGGGGGATAAGGAGAGGAGAGCCACTGACCCACTGTTCCTTCCCCCACAAAGCCTGACACGGCTACACCCTCCAGACTGCCACCTGCCACAGTGGCTTTGCAGACAGAGGCAGGCCGGTGGCATCCATCAAGTGGCATCGCCCATCCCTCCACGCTGCCTCACTTGCAGGTGGCGTCCATCTCGCCACACAGCAGAGGACTAATGGACAGGCCATCTTGGGGTTTACAGTGTGCAGGTGGTGAACGAGGCTTGAAAAGCTGTTCTTTCAGGCTCGGCTTCTGCTGCAGGAGGGGTCAGGGCTGGAGGAAGTGAGGTGTAAGAAGTGCCCAGGTGGAAGCGCATGGCTACGATAAGGTGCTGTGCATCTTGGCCACTCCTCTGAGCACTGATGTTGGGAGGCTAATTAAGAATCAGATGGGGCTTCCCTGGTGGCCCAGTGGTTGAGGGTCCGCCTGCCGATGCAGGGGACACGGGTTCGTGCCCCGGTCCGGGAAGATCCCATGTGCCGCGGAGCGGCTGGGCCCGTGAGCCGTGGCCGCTGAGCCTGCGCGTCCGGAGCGTGTGCTCTGCAGCGGGAGAGGCCACAACAGTGAGAGGCCCACGTACCGCAAAAAAAAAAAAAAAAAAAAAAAGAATCAGACGGCACCCCTGGACGGGAAAGTGCTCTCTGAAACCTCTGCAGGGGAGAGGGTCACAGGGACAGGCCCACCCAGGGCAGGTCCTGACCTCAGCACTGCTGACATTTTGGACCAGATCCGTCTTTGCTGAGGGAGCTGTCCTGGGCACTGGAGGATGTTTTGGTTAGCCCTCCCCCGCGCAAGTCAAGTCGACCAGGAATGTCTCCAGACATTGTCAATCGTCCCCTGGGTGCAGAATCACCCCCGATGAGAAGCACTGGCCTAGGGGAACACGTGTCCACCCACGAGGAGGGGTCGCTGATTCCCGTGCCGGACCTCGGGAAGCCTCAACTGACACACTCCACTGTCACGGCAGCTGCTATGGGAGCTATTAGCTGGCTGCCCACCCCCAGCTTCACAACCTCAGACAGGCAACTCCTGTCCCCACAATGAAGAAAAGATTCCACTTGCCACTAGAGACACACTGATTTCAGAATACGAAATTGACATTCCCCACAAAGTCAATAGGCACAAACTCCCTCACCCACAGACTTAGGGCCACAGGAATTCAACCAGAGGCAGAATGTGTTCAAGTCCAGAACATGAGAATACTCAAAGGATTAGGAAAGAGCCCAAAGCCCACGGCAGGCGGAATCTCAGCACAGAAGTGCCACCATCCGTATGGTTAGGAGAACTCCTCTGTGAGGCCAACAAGAGGCAGGGGAGTAAGACATTGACCTCAAACCACTCAATGGCTTGTGACTTCTCCCTGGACACCAGCCAGCGATGCACTGTCGGCCCCGAAGCGTCTCTGAAAATCTGTGACTCTGGACACCAAACAGGCACCAAGCACACCGAACCTGACAGGCACTCTCTCTCTGTGGATATGTGAAACTGCTTGCTGCACCCAGTTGTTCATAAGTTTAAAAGATCTAAGAGAGGTGGCCATGCTCCCAGGCACATAACCACCAAACATACCAAACATCAAATACAACTGCAGGTTGCCCCGTGACATAGTTTTATCAGAAATCTTTTTCCAAAACATAGGTTTATCCACACCCAATCTTACCTGTTGAGGTGTAAGTGGGCCCCCTCGCCTGTCCATTGACCCCCCTGGGTTAGAGTCCTGGGGGCACCTTAGCAGCTGTATCCCACCCTCGCTCTCCTCCGTGCCACACACCTGGGTGACAGGCAGACCCTAAGCAGCCTGCAAGCCGCAGAGCGTCCAAAGCAGCCGCTTTCCCACTGTGGCTGATTTGGAGTCTTAGCACAAACTCCTTGGCATCTCCCGAATTAGCGTGAGGGTCTGGAGGAAAAGCAGTGGAGCCAAAGGGTTAAGAGCTTGGCTCTGAAATCAGACAATGTGGATTCAAAGCCCAGCTCCCCCGTTTGCCAACTGCGTGACCTTGGGAAGGGTCTAACTTGCTTAGATTCAAATGTTGATGACTGTACTCCAAAAAAATGGTTATGCCAATTGGTGTTTCATGTCATCTTGGTTGCATATAAATACCACATCCCAAATGCATCATCTGTAATTTCCAGTTGGGGCTTCTTGTGAACCAATCTGAGGTATCCTAGATTTTTTTTTTTTTTTTTTTACGATTTTTGTCACCGATCTTT
The DNA here is from genome assembly GCF_964341445.2 of Mesoplodon mirus. Lineage (NCBI taxonomy): Eukaryota > Metazoa > Chordata > Mammalia > Artiodactyla > Ziphiidae > Mesoplodon > Mesoplodon mirus. The sequence continues at coordinate 14,789,795 of NC_138992.1, read as the reverse complement.
CACAACTGCCTCATCCATATTTAATTTGATGGCAATATATATATTGTTTGAAAAGCAACTCGCTTTTATCTTCCTAAACATTCCACTTATTCTGCAGAAACAACCAATCTTGATTTTCACACTCCTATCCCAAAGATTTATGTACCTTATAATTAAATAATGTGATGACATACAATTGGCATATACAGGTTTGGGAACACACACAACTGACCCTTGGTTAAGCTGACAGCTCAGGTAGAAGAAGTGTGTGGACACAGAGAGAAGCCTACTTAGCTTCGAGCTTGTTGCAGGCAGGGGTTGGTATATTTTATAGAGAAAATAAAGAGCCCTGGTTACATCGATGGGCCAGTTAAGTAGGGCTTTGATGTAGCAATAATCAGCCAAGTCCTACAAAAAGGCAAAGGCCAGAGTAATTAGCTCAGGCCTGGTTGGAGTGTCCATCCACAATGACGCGTTAGCCAGCGTGTGACAGCCCTCACTTTTCCCGCATCTAATATCGCCCTTCCCCGAGGAGCTAGCTAATGGGTACACAGAAGGCAAGGTAAGAGTACAAAGGAACAAAGCCAGAATTGTTCTGCTGGGGCTCAGGGTGGGCCGCCCCCAAATGCGCCACACTGGCATATTGATTATTTTGAATTAAAGTTACTTAAGAAATGGCCAGGGCTTCCCTGGTGGCACAGTGGTTGAGAGTCCGCCTACCGATGCAGGGGACACGGGTTCATGCCCCGGTCTGGGAAGATCCCACATGCCGCGGAGCGGCTGGGCCCACGAGCCATGGCTGCTGAGCCTGCGCGTCCGGAACCTGTGCTCCGCAACGGGAGAGGCCACAGCAGTGAGAGGCCCACGTACCGCCAAAAAAAAAAAAAAAAAAAAGAAGGGAACTTAATTCTGATGCCCGAAGAGGCTCAACCATGACGCCCAGTTAACGAAGACCACACTTTACCCAAATGTTCAGTCCAAGGGACCGAGTCCAAAAGGCCATTAGATGGACCCCTACAGTGAGACCAGCAACAGGGTCAGCAGGGAGCCCTCGGGCACTACAGGCAGGGGACCAGCAGGACCTCAGGTGGAGGCCAGCACACCTGCTTGAGGCTCTAGGCAGCGGATCTTCCAGGTGACCTCCAGGCTGGATTAGATGATCCCCCTTTACCGCTGTAAGAAAAATGATCTTATGGCAGCTGGGATGCTGGAGGAGAGACAAGGGGTGTTCCTATATTCCACAAACACTGCTGTGTTCGATGCTACTGTGGTCTTGACTCTTGGACTGTCAGCGGAGGAGACACCCCCTGCCCTCCTGGGATACAGCTCATCTAAACTCGGCAGCCACAGAGTTCAGGGTGACCTTAGGGCTGGGAGGTGCCTCGGAAAACTCACGAAGCAACAAACCAGTGGTTCCTTACTGCTCGGCACCCGACGCTTGCCTTTAATGAGCAGAGAAGCTCCGGGTGCCCCCTCAGGAGTCCCTCACCCACTGCCGTTTCTCTTGCTCAGGGAAATGCATCCGTGTCCTTCACTGTGTCCCTGTGAGAAGGCTGGTTCCTGTCGGGGGCACTGTCATTTTCATTAAAGGTCTAAGGAGGCATGCAGGGTATTAAGAATATCAAAAAACCAAACTGTTTCTTCCGGCTTCCTCAGCATTTTATTTTTATTCTTGGGCGCAGACAGATGGACAGCGTAGAGGTGGCATCATCTAATGCCCTGTATCTGTTTAACTACAGGGAGGGAAGGGAAAGGGATAAACAACTAGTTCCTGGTATTACGAGTTACCATACAGACCACCTATCATTTATATCAGCCACTCAGTAGAGACACTGGTCATCCATAAATCACTGAAGAATATCCAAATACCTTATGCTGGTCCTTAAAATGGTTTCAAAACTATCCAAACATTTCTGTATGTGCTATTTAAATCACCGAAATATTCTTGCAACAAATACACAATTTGATTTCAAGGAAACGAACGAATGAGAAACATGAATAATATTTTAAGCGTGGAAGGATCTGTCCCTTTGTCTTCTGAGGGTTACTTAGGACAAAAGTGGAAAAACTTAAAAGATTTTCAAAAATAAACCCGGAAATCTCCTGGACAAAGGAAGCCTGACTTCCCTTTTGCTACAATGGCAGTCCTAACGTGCTTCCATCCTCAAGGAAGAGAAAAACATGCGGAGTTTCCTGTTCAGAAACTGTATTCTTGGGCTCCTGTATGTGGCCGAGATGTGTGGGACAATCCAGCTGGTGTTCATGGGGCACCTAATACTGCGCGTGCAGCAAATGCTGGGGAGGATCGGCCACAGGTTTTGGGAAGACGCCCCTGTGCCCACACGCGGGGTGGAAGATACTGCAAACTGTTATCAGCTGACAATCGTTCAGCCAATCTCACACTTCCCAGCTTCTCCCACTTCACGACTTTTCAAAAAGCAGAGGAAACAAGAAAGAAGGAAAGAAAGAAAAAAAAAACGACACACAGTCCCACCACCATCTGGTGGCTTCAGACCAGCACGCACGGGATTCTGGCATGCACGGCACTGGCAGCCACAAAGAGCAATATTCCTCTTCTTATGTTGCTATTTCAAAAGCGAAGTGAGACTGGTAATATGGAAACACAAAAACACGGACACGCTCGCACTTCTAGGAAAAACCCTAGTGGGAGCAAAGGCATTCCGACAGGGACTCTCTCCACCTTCATTTCTGATGGAATGGCGCCCGGTTGCAAAGTACTGCGGGAGTGTCACCTGGGAAATGCCGCCGGCTCCCCGACATCTGCCACCATGAACTCCCGCTGCCAGGGTCTGCCTCTGCTGTATGGGTGCAGAAAGACGCTCCCACTGGAGCCAGGCCTGAGCAGCTCGAGGACGCCAACACGTGCCAGCAAAGCAGATGTGGGTTGATGTGCAAAACCACACGTCGTTTTCTTAGCACATGAAATTGAACTGTCAGGCAGATAAGATGCTCACAGCCACTGATCTGAGCATTACCTCCCAGGCGGCTTTCAGGGATAAATCTCAAGGTGGCTTGAGGAATATGGAAGCAGAGGAGGGCAGTTCGTGTTTTAGGGGTCAGAGTTAAGAGCCTGAGGCACCCGTCTCCCCCAAAGGGTTGAGACCCCAGAAAGCGAACCCTTGATGCCTCTTTAAGCTGCTCCTCTGGCTCTGCTTCTGTTGGTGACCAGACCCCTTGTGACAGAGATTATCCTTAGGACAGTTTATCCTAAAGCCTCCAGTATCTAGAGTCAGGTTACCCTTGTGTGTTGCTGGCCTAAGAGCTACTCTATTCTCTTAAGGGGCTTCTATACCTCCCTGAACTACGCCAGAATGTGCTGACTTTACCACTCTCAGGAAGCAATCTTGCTGCTTTCCAAATTATTAAGAGTAGCTACCATTTACTGAGCATTGGCAATCTAACAGGCACTTGCAAGCACACTGTATTCAATTTTTAAAATCTCATGATACTCCTTCTATAGGTATCACTGTAAGGTAAGGATTATTATCCTCATTTTACAGATGAGGACAAGGGGGCTCAGAGAAGTTAAGTAATTTGTCCACGGTTGCACAGGAGAATTCAGGATTTGCATCCAGGGCTGAGTCCATAGTTAGAACTTGTAACCATCTGTGAAGATACCTCACTGTTGCTAACATGTACCAACATATTTGGTGGATGAGAACTTAGGTTTTTGCTCTCCAGCCCCATCCTGTGACTGAAGGAAAATAAAAACCCTGCCACCCAGACATCTGTGTTATCAGCCAGACTCAAACCACACTGCCGCCACTTGAACTGTGTGTGAGCAGGCTGGTCTGCATGCAAAGCCCTGGGATCAGGGGGGCATGGGCTGTCTCAGCATGCCTCACCTCCTGCAAGCTTCCTGTGGCACTGGGGTGCTATTTATTTGTGCAGAGGACCCTTCTCTACTTGCCAGAAGAACCTTTCCCCAAATCACCCTTTCAGCTACTGACCCATCCCAGGAAGGGCCGCTGAAGTAGCGTTTCCCAGAAACGGCCATCCCTGCTTAGCCTAATTCAGCATCCCTTGGTTTTCTACAAACACTGTGTTTCTCATAAAACAGCACATAAAGTGCATATCTTTGGACATAGTAGGTGCTCAACAAACCTGACGAAGTGGGACCTGGCAGACATGCCAAGCTTCAAGTTCTAGGCCCGTAACACTGGCTCTGCCCAATTCTCTTAGTACATCTCCCTCCTCCCCACTCTTTTCTCCATCCCTACTCCACACCCCACCCATCCCTGTAATAAGGAACCCATCAGGAGAGGTTAAGATTTAAGATTCCAAGGGAAAAGTGGTTGCACTTAGGCCGAGACGACACTCGTGACACTGGAAATGCAGTCAGAGTTCCCTTTTGTAGCTGACTTCCCAGCCAAATTCACTTAAGATCATTCAAACAGACTTAATTACCATCTTAGTGTCTTCCCCTCAATTTCTATTTCGAGTCGTACCTTCCCCCAACAGTTTCTGAATGAATGTTTGGATGGTTTCTGACCTAAGAGTAATTGAAACTCTAACCCTGGTACAGCCAACAGGAGGCTGACCCTTACAGCCAAACCGAGAAAGCAGGTCTAAGGCTCCAGGTGGCAAGAAAGCAGCACCGTGACACAACCAACGTGTCCTTAAGACCCTACAAGCCAGGCCAGCCCTGACCTCCCATCCTCCATACGGGGTACAAACTGGTTTTAGTTCCTAGCTCCCCAACTGAGTCTCAAGGTCAAGCAGTAGTAATGTGGGTCCCAAAACTATTCCTCTCCTCAATTCCCTGAGAATTCCACCGCCACGCAGACCGTGCCAGGTGAAATGCAGGTGGACCAGGTGCCCTGGACAGGGAGGACAGACACGTGGAACGTGAGTGTTCACCATGTTGCACGCCCATAGGACACGGGGGTTTTGCTGGGACAGGCTCCTGCTGGTGAAGCTTCCCCACCCCCACCAGATGTCTTCCTGCCAACAGAGAAACGGCAACTCTGGGTCCAGAGAAAAGAGGAGGCTTGGGAGCATCTGACAACGTTTGAGGGCAAAGTGGCTCCATAGAAGCTGAGAGCGGGTCACAACGTGGTCCTCGGTTCCCACTGGCCTCCATCCCTCCCATGCCCGGGACAATAAGAAGCCTGCAGAGGACTCAGTATAAAAAGGTGGGCGTGAAGTAATGTTTCTCCTCTGCCTCGCACAGGACTAGCAGCTTGGAGGCCTCCAGCACTGGCACTTAAGGATGGGATAATGGAGGGAAGGCGCGAATAAGGGGGCCAGGTGATCACTAGCTCACCTCCCCGTTCCCACGCATATACACACGTTGTCACATTTGTAGCACTGTCCTGGGTTTACTACTTCTTGGGCCTGTGTCCCCCATTGATAGGTGACCTCCAGAGACAGCTTCTGAACCACCCCTGAATTCCCAGTGTCTGACAAGATACATGACCCATCTTTGACTCAATAGATATTTTGCAGATAAAGGAAACCAAAAAAGCAAAAAAAAAAAAAAAAGAAAGAAAAGTTTAATAATTGGATAATATCCTATTCTGAAGAGCTGAGCTAAACCTGAGCTCCCAGGAGAGGGTGCTAAGAGGTTCTTTTTGAGTATTAGACTCACCCCTGGATCCACTCTGCCATGATGTGAAGACAAAAGGGAACAGGAGTTCTGGATGGAAAAGCTGTGAATTCTGGGAGTCCTGCCTGGTTTAAGGTTCAATATCGTCTAGGGAAAAAGCATATCTAAATGCTAATTTGATAAAGAATATTTAGACCAATGTTTGGCTATTCTGCCAACCTTTCAAATGAAATCTTTGAGCACCTACTACATGCAAGCCGTTGAGGAATAATAAGAGGGTGAGTCTTCTTCCAGGTAAGAACGCACACAAAAGAAAAATAAGGAAGAATTGAGTCTTTTTGTTTGAAGATACGGGGCTGATAACGGACCTCAAAAATCCCCATTAGCATGGAAGAGGGTCCATTAAAATGTTCACAATATTCCGAGCATATTTTTTTTTAGAAGATAATTACTAAGAATCTCAGGAAGCTTCACATCCCCTTATATGCTGTTAGAAAAGCCTTTGCAGGAGCAGCTCTGTTGCCATGACAACAATCACTTGGCTGAGTATAAAGGAGGACCAGGGACCTACCAGATGGTATTCTCAACAGTCAGCCCGGAGATTTTTGAAAGCCACTTTCTAAAGGACCTTCAGCATCTCGGAGTTACAGAATTTACAAGCTGAGTGAGACCTTAGGGGTAACCTAGTTTTAGCAAGTCACCGCAATTTCTCTTTTCTCACCCTTGCCTGAGTTGCCCAGACTCAGCTGAAACATCTCTACGGCCAGAGACCTTACTCTGCACCCCCCCATAGGAAGAGGGCAGGGAGTTCTCCCCCCACCCCCATAATCCTTAGAGTGGAGTGAGCATAGGTTTAGGAAGAGAGGGAGTTATTTGAAGAAACCTTCCCTCCCCAAGCAGAAGGTTTGGGTAAAGCATTCTGGCCTCTTTGGCAATGGCTGCCACTGCTCAGTGAGTCTGAACAAAACAAGAACAGCCATGGAAGGTAGCTCCTCCCAGGTCTTAAGCACAGAGCTGGTTTCTAATTCCAGCCATCGAGTACTACCTGGAAATTCATAATTGTCACCTAAACAGAACGAGTACCAAGGACCCTGGTGGGACTCAGTAAACCACTTAGGAGGCTACATGTGGCAAAAACATAACCACATGGCTTCTCTCCACCTGCTGTATACACAGTGCACACGTGTGCGTGCACGTACACACAAACCCACCACGATGTGCCTCTTGAGTCACCCTGCAGAGCATCACTGAGGACGGCTTCTCTCAGGGCCCTGGTCACTTTTTGAGATGAATGCATGTGGATTCTTCGGTAACTCCCAGGGGGCCACATTTATGTAGACCAGGACTGGGAGAAGAGGGCGGGGTGAGCTGGAGGGACTGCAGGGTAAGTAATTCATCCAAGTGGGTGCAAGCCTTCCTGAAGGGGAAAACCCACACCTCGCCCGCATGTGCTGCTATGAGAAGCGGCACGGCCTGCAGAGGAGCCTTCCAGATCGAGCCAACCTGAAGAGGCGACCTCCAAGTATCTCCTGACACCACCCCATCGTGGCAAGGTCCTGAGACAGCAGGGGCCCGGGAAGCTCTCCTGGGTGCCTGCTTCCATTCTGTCCGCAGCTCCCTTCAATTCACTGTGCCCTGCAGCTCACCACTTCCCAGGTGGCTCTGGACACCATCTGCATCTCCCAACAGACACTCTGGGCCAGTGCAGCGGTACCTGGGACCACCACCATGAAGCAAGCTTAATGGCTCATTTCATATGCGAAAGAGTCAGAAAAGTGTAAAGGGAAGAATCTATCTTTAAACCCCAGTGTACTTGGCGCCTTATAAAGAATTTCTACCCTCCCAAAAGAGGACTTTGAAAAAATGAAAAAGATTTGCATGACCTGCAGTACTCTCCTTGATACCAGACACCCGAGTGGGCTTATTTTCACAGGAACATATTTGATATGAAGACAGCACCAGTGAGCAGGGGTCTCCCCAAAAGGCTGCCACGCAGCCCCCCAGGGTTTGCCGCCAACGTTTCCAATCAGGAGCCCAGCACTCCTTCGGTGAAGAACCCAGCAAACCATCTTGATAGGACTCCATCGGCAAACTTTAAAGTTTGAGGCAGGAATTAACTCCAGTAAGAATCCGTGTCGATTCTGTGAGCATCCCAGAGAGATGGCATGACACCACTCCAAACTAGTGGTGACAACTGCGGGAGACAAAGGCAGAGAGGGGCTCCCAACCCGAAGGCGGAGGACAAAGAGGGCGGGACAGGCAGGCGTAGGCTCGTTCCTGGTCCAGAGAAAGAGCTGGCCCTCCCCCTCTGCGGGCCTGTCAGCCAAGTTTCCAGAAGACCACGCAGGTCCACAGGAAACGGCACAGGCGGACAGCCGTGAGGTAAGAACGGCTGTGTGTCCAGATGGCTGAAAAGACCAGCTCCCAGCCCTGGAGAGGCTGGTTTATTTTAGGAGACAATTACCAGTTATTACAAAGCTGAAACTGACCATTCAGGTAGAAGTCTTAGCATCGGGGATCTTCTGGTTCCAAGCAAGAAAACAGGAAAAGCTATGACATTTGAATGAGGCCAAGTATAAAGAGTGTGTCTGTGTGCATCTGTGTGTCTGGGTGTCTATGAGAGACAGATACAGACACGAGTGAACCCAAGAGTAGGGACAGGTTAAGGCACCTGACAATACTAACCCACTAGGTTAACACAGAATTGTATTCAGCCCACAAACAAGCATTCAAAAGCAGATTAATAACTGCTTAAAAAAAGAGAGAGAGACTAAAGAAACCCAATTTTCTCATTTTTTAAGGTCAAAAGACTGAGACCCATCTGGTGGATTAATAAGCCCAGGACACCCACCATCCAGCTGAGTGCCCCACCAGAGAAACAACCAAATCCCATATGCAGGCTATTCCTCTTATTTCATTCTTCGGGAAACAGGGAGAAGGGAACCCTAGGGAACGTTTCTCTGGCCCTGGAGAGATGGCCTGTTACTGAACGCCTGAGACGGAGAGTAACAGTCCCAGCCGGTCACGAATCTAGACCCAGGCCCCCGGGTACACCACCTCTCAGCTAGCGCAGGGCAAGCCAGCCAAGCAGCGGTGTCCCACCAAGGTTCAGAACTGGGTTCAGGTGCTGGACATCCCTTGTCACTGTTCCAGCTCTCCCTCCAACCAACGGTATAACCTTGGGTGATACCCACGCTGAACCTCAGTTTCCTCCGCAGACAGTACCTCCACCACAGACGGATTGAGTGAGATAATCCAAGTAGGATGCTGAGCACCAGGCCCTGTGCGGATGGAGTTAAGTATGCAACAGATACTTGCTATTAACATTCAAAACTGCAGCTCTCTGTTTCCAGACCTCTTCACTGCCTTTATGCGCACACAAGACTTCGCAACTAAATCTGGTTTTGGATTTACACCTCACCTCATTCCAAAATGCATTTGAGGTTTCTGTTTAGTACCTCAACAGCAGCAAAAATTTGTGTTATGATCAATTAAGAGGAGGAGGTTGGGCCTCCCTGGTGGCGCAGTGGTTGAGAGTCCGCCTGCCGATGCAGGGGATGCGGGTTCGTGCCCCGGTCTGGGAGGATCCCATGTGCCGCGGAGCGGCTGGGCCCGTGAGCCATGGCCGCTGAGCCTGCGCATCCGGAGCCTGTGCTCCGCAACGGGAGAGGCCACAGCAGTGAGAGGCCCGCGTACGAAAAAAAAAAAAAAAAAAAAAAAAAAAAAAAAAAAGAGGAGGAGGTTACTGCCTTCAAAGACAGCCACAGGCCCTTCAAGCCTCTTGGGGCTGCTACATATGGCTGCACAGACTGTGCACTGCACAACTCCAGGGGACACCATTCCCACAGACAATGAGTCGTGAGCATCCTAAGGTCTGGTTTCTATCCCAGTCAAGTCTGGAATGAGGTCTGAGTGCAATCTGAGTCATGGCACTGCCAGCTCTGCCATCCCCCATCCCGCACCCTCTCCTTTCATTTCGTCTCTTTGTAAGCTTTAAAATAGACTAAATCACTCTCAGCAGAGGGACAGCTCCCACCCCAGACAGCTGGAGGACAGAATGGGATGATTATTTACTACTGAAACCTGGTTTAAACAGAGGGTAGTACCGATGGCCCACCCACATATGTGAAAAAAAGAAAAAACGTCACACCTTAAGTTCTCGGGAATTACTCAACTAAGAATGAGGTTGCCACACCCTTTTCCTCTCCTTTCTGGGTGGATGGGTAGATTTGTTTTCCTGATGTAGAGAGGACCACTCATCTTTGCCCTCTTTATGGGGCTGGAAAATCATCTCTGATTTCCAAACCAACAGCAGACTCACCAGCTGATTTCAACTTACCAACGAGGTGCGTGGTCCAGAAAACTGTTTATACTTCAGCTGTTTTGGAAATAGACATGATTTTTTTCCCCCAAAGAAGCAATGTGGTGAATGGTAATTATGTTCTCAGGGTAACTGACAAACTGAACCCATTACATGTCTAACCCAGGTACTACTGAACCTCAGTGTTTCTATCGGAAAAAAGTACTCATTTTCAACTTGGGACGTGGGTTTTAGTGGCAAAGAGAAAAGGGCAGAGAGAGAAAAGGAGGAGACTCCTGCATTTGAAAGGACGACACTTTCTGCACTTAATAAATATTCTACATCCACCACGCACAAACACCACAATGAGTCAATATAACAGTCCTTGCTCTAAAAAAAGCTCCCAAGCCTGTGGTACAAAACGACAGCTAAATAGGAATGGATGATCCAAGGTGATAAGGTTCCAGATTTGGGGAGTCAAGAAGAGCTTGTCTCAGCTGAGACAGAAGGGTCCAGACAGGCTAAGACAGGATATTGGAGGGTCCAGAAAGTTGGGAAGATAGAGCATTCCAGACAGAGAGAAGAGCATTTGCAAAGGCCAGGCAGCAAGAGGGAACAGTGTGTGTCTGGGGGCCTCTAAGGAATCCAAAGTGGCTAGAGCATCACAGACATGGGAGTGGCTCAGAGGATGAGGCTGGAGGGAGAGGGCAGGCTTTGAAATGACCTCAGCAATAAGGTCAAGCTTTGGGGGGCGGGTAACTTCACCCCAAGGCAAATGGGAGCCCCAGAAAGGTTTAAAAGAAGGTGCATGGCCAAGAGGTGGAAGCAACCCATGTCTCCCTACGGATGATGGATAAACAAGATGTGGTATATACACACAATGGAATATACTTCAGCCTTTAAAAGGAAGGAAATCCAGTGACATGCTACAAACATGGATGAACCTCGGGGGTATTACATCAAGTGAAGCAAGCCAGACACAAAAAGGCAAATACTATATGATTCTACATATATGAGGTACCTAACATGGTCAAGTTCATAGAGAAGAAAGTAGAATGGTGGTTATCAGGGGCTGGGGGCAGGCGGACATGGAGAATCGTTTAATGGGTACAGAGTCAGTTTGCAAGATGAAAAGGTTCTGGAGATCTGTTGCAGAACAGTGTAGATATATTTAACACTACTGGACCATATACTTTAAATGGTTAAGATGATAATTCATCAACTAATGTAAAAGTCAGGTGTGAATGGCAGAGGTCGTCCCAGATGAAACGATCAGTCCTTGGCTATAGGTTTTTCTTTTTTCAAAAAAATAAAAAAATTAAAAATAATAGTCACTCAAATCCGTTTTAAGCTCTCTGATAGCAGGGACCGCCTCTCATGAAACAAGTGTCCCCTGGCATGGGCAGGTGGAAGATCCGTGAATGAGATGCTCCTACAGGAAGTGCCTGCTTTCGTGCCTGCCTGCAATGACCTACTTAAGCCCGGGTCGTTTCTGATACACATACCCCACAACTCCTCTGTGCACTGAGTTAGTTATTTGTCCCCCCTCTCGCCTGTGTTCCTAATAGAAAGCCCAGTCCTTGGCCAGTGCCCCCTGAAGAACAGTGGTTCAAGGGCACACGCACCAGAGTCAGGACTCGGTTCAAATCCCAGCTCCCCAAGTCCCTACCAGTCCTCACCTTCTCAAGCCTCAGTGTCCTCATCTCTAAAGTGAGGGGCAACAGTACCAGGTTGTTGAGAGGACTCAGTGAGAAGGCACCTATGAGACACAGGGCCAAGCACACAGTCAGCACTAACGTGGTGGCTGTTATTTATAGAGTCCCTAACACTGTATCCAGCGCACTTAACAAAAAAATTTTTAACGGTAATGTCCATTCAGAACTATTCAACAAAATGGCAGCTGTGGCTTCCAAGCCCAAGTGAAGCACTGGCAAAACCTTTCAACAGGGCTTCCCTGGTGGCGCAGTGGTTGAGAGTCCATCTGTCGATGCAGGGGACACGGGTTCGTGCCCCGGTCCGGGAAGATCCCACATGCCGCGGAGCGGCTAGGCCCGTGAGCCATGGCCGCTGAGCCTGTGCGTCCAGAGCCTGTGCTCCGCAACGGGAGAGGCCACAACAGTGAGAGGCCCGCGTACCGCAAAAAAAAAAAAAAAAAAAAAAAAAAACTTTCAACAAATGCAACAGTCGTACTTGGTTCATATGAATCATAACACTTCTTAAAAGCAGAGGAAGTGGCTCAGAAAAAATGAGCAATAGCATCTGGACAAGCTAAGTCCATTAGTCACTCCTCAGCAGTACAAATACACATGCAAAGGAGCTCTACGAAAGGATATAATCAAACCTTAAGATGGAAAGAAATCCTGACACAGGCTACGGCAGGGGTGAACCTTGAAGACATTCTGCTGAGTGAAATAAGACGGTCACAAAAAGACAAATACTGTCTGATTCTACTCACAGGAGGTGTCTAGAGTAATCCAAATCATGGAAACAGAATGTGGAAAAGCCAGGGGCTGGAGTAAGAAGAAAATGGGGAGCTGTCATCTCACGGGTATAGCTTCAATTTTGCAAGATGGGCAAGTGCTAGAGACTGGCTACGCGACAATGTGACTATACTTAACACTACTGAGCTCTACACTAAAAAATGGCATTTTTTAATATAAAGATGTAAATTGTTATATTATATGTATTTTCCCACTATTAAAAATGAAATGAAAAATTTCAAAGGATCGCAACAATCTCATCTCAGCCTCAGTTTCCGCTTTAGGGATGGTTCTGGAGGAGGAACTGAGGCCGGCACAGGAATGTGATGCCGTGTCTGACCAGATCAGTCTCAGCATCACGGGGTGAACGAGCCCAGGCCCCAGGGCCTTTGAACCTGCAGGGTCCCCTGTCCCTCCTCAGTACCACTTTCCCCTTTGCCACCATCAGAGGTGACAACATCAGGTCCTCACGGCTCTGGGCCACATCTGCCTCCAGCCGAAACAGGAATGCAATTTCATGTTTGCAAATGCAGGGCACGGATCCACCAGACCAAATATGAAGACACAGCGTACAAAGGAGCATGCAAACACTCTGCCGAGATTGCGTCAGAAGGCTCTGCGCTGTCCTAGGCTTGAGTCTGCAACACGTGACTCCAGGGCAATGAACTGCACACGGAGCCGTGTTCACGTGCATCTGGGCCGACTGGGAAGCTGGTGGAGGTTAAGAACACGGGCTCAGGCACCTTCTCCGCCTGTTTGTGCTGCTGCTGCCGCTGCCACTGCCGCAAGTGTGCTTGGCCTTGAGCAGTAAACACACGCCATCAGCACTGCTCTGTTACGTGGGCTTAGCCCACAGATATGCCTCAGTATGTCCTGACATCCTGCCCACATGCCAGCGCTGGGCACGGGAGGTATAAAAACAAGTACGGCCATCCCTGCTGCCAAGAGTCTGCGGTCTCATAAGAGCGTTAGATACGCAAGCTAGTGGGCACCTGTTCCTCACAGGTGCTATGATGGACTAGAGGGACATGAAAGGAAGAAGATGGAATAACTGAGCACCCCTCCCCCCCGCCAGTCCTCTAACACTCCCTTTCTGAGTCTGAAGTGATTGCTGCTGCTGATAATACCTGGGAGAGAATTAAACTCTTTCTCAATTCACCCCTCGAGCAATAAGGCATTTCCCTGTTGAAATCTTGATTGCTTTTTCATTTCAAATTTTGAGCTCCTTTAGGAAAACAGGGATTGATTAGCAAACAATCAGATTAACTGGCAGAAATCCACACCTAAGGACTAGCATTTCATCGGCTCTCTGCCTGCAGCAAATCCTAATGTTTTTCCAATCAGGATTATGTAAGTAGGCGACCCACAGCTGGAAAGGCTCTCTGCTCAGAGTGAGGGCAGTGTGTCTCCTTCAGCCTTCAAAGTCCGTGCCTAATGTTCTTCCCAGGATTCCTTCCCAGAACACTGGTGGCAAAAAGATGCTTTGCAGGCAGCCTGGGCATCCAGTGTGGGCTTCCCCCCTGCTGTAAGAGGTAGTGATGTGGCTGCCACGCAGCCTAGAATCATCAGGAGACCAGCAGCTGCCGCCACGAGGCAGGGGTCCCGTGCCTCTCCCTTCCATTTGCAGGAGAACAAGTACCCACCAGAGGGCCAGTAGGGTCCAGAGAGTCCCCACTCAGGTCGGGAGGGAGCAGACATTCAGGCGCAAGTGCCATTAACTCTCTGAACCCACTTACTTAAATTTTCCTGGCCAGTCGATGATAGAAGACCTAAAATTCAGTTCTTCTCCTCCTTAGGAATGAAAGAACCGGGGGAGCTGGGAGGATCCTTGAAAAACCATCTGGTACTTCAGAAGGGATCTTGCCTGAACCAGAGGTTTGCAAAAGAGTAACTTTTTTTTTTTTTTTTTTTTTTTTTTTGCGGTACGCGGGCCTCTCACTGCTGTGGCCTCTCCCGTTGCGGAGCACAGGCTCCGGACGCACAGGCTCAGTGGCCATGGCTCACGGGCCCAGCCGCTCCGCGGCATGTGGGATCTTCCCGGACCGGGGCACGAACCCGTGTCCCCTGCATCGGCAGGCAGATTCTCAACCACTGTGTCACCAGGGAAGCCCCAAAAGAGTAACTTTTAAGCAGCAAAATGCTATTTAGATTTGAGATGTTTCAATGGAGAAAAGAGGTCCAGCTCTGGCCGGAGGGCGTGGGGACGTGCAAGGGGTCTTTGCAGACACCATTCTCCACCCCAAGGGCTTGGGCACCCTCCAAGAGCGCACCCACCTGACAATGCCACTGAAAACCAGAGCATACCCGAACTTTAGAGACCTCTGAGATTTAAAACAAAACAAAACAAAACAAAAGGGCCATTGGCAACGACGTGTTACAATTCCTGCTTGGGACAGCAATCTCGTGCTAGGCAACGCATATACTGTATTTCTAGTATTCATGTCAACGTTCGTGGTGGGCATGAATATTCCCATCACGGATGAGGAAAATAAGCTACAGAGACTACAGTGATTCCAAGAGGTGGCCTGGTGCTTTATCCCTCACCCTGCCCCCAACTTTATTTTTGGAAAGGGGGCTCTTTACATACGCTACGCATGCTCTCTCAGTCTTGTATAAGTACCATGTAAAAGTACTCCTTCCAGACGGACTACTGTCTAAACACTTCCTCTAAAACATTCTCAAGCTGCCTGTGCACAGAAAGGGTAAGTAACCTGCCACAGGTCACACAGCTAACATGCAAGGGAGCTGGCCTGCAGATCAGGTTCTGTGCCTCCAAAGCCCATGCACCTTCCATCAGACCCCACTGCTTCTCTAACTGAAATCCCTAGGGCTGCTGACCAGGCCCCAGGGGAAGCTGAGGAGGACCAGTCACCACTCCACTCTGTACCAATCTTTCACATGCGAGGGGACAAGTACCCAAAACACACTCTTCGGCTTCACAACGTTTCTGGCCTTCGTTCACGCAGAGAGGAAGCGGCCGCCACTGCGTCGTTGCACATTATCACAAGACAGGTTTCCAAAGATGACGTCAACAGGACAGAGTCTGAGTGCCAAGCTTTTCATATTTAATCTGCAGTTGACAAAACAAATGCCTGGGCAGCTGGCAGAGGAGACTCAGTGACCCCGCTAAAACCACACTGCCTCGTACGCGTTGTGACCAGGTGGAGGGACAGCAAAGAGGGGCAGGAGCCCGCTGTCACTTCTTTCATTCCCAAGGGGACTCCAAGTATGGGGTGCCCTGCACAGCCTTCCCCGAATCGGCTCTGCGATGACCCTGGCCCCCAGCAACCTTCGTAAGTCAGCAGCCTGCTCACCCACAGCACCAGGGACATGGGGCAAGAAGAAGAGGCTCCCCCAGACACAAGGGACAAGGACGGAAAAGCAAACAACCCCCCCAAAGCATCGGCTAGTAATAAGCATGCTGAAATACGGCTCTAATGACCAGCGTAAAAGGGAACAGATGTGATACAGTCTCGGGTTTAACAATGACTTTTGCACACCCTCCAAGTCATTCCACGACAACAGATTTATAACATTTTGGGATAAAATGGCTGGAAAATGTAAAGATGAAGTGCTTTGCTCCAGATGATTTGGACAGATGCTTGCTAAATTGGTTTATTGCAAATTTCCTTGTACCCGGTTAACGGGAGGTAATTAGTATGCACGGGAGAAGGATTTCACCTGAATTTCATAGAATTGACATCTATTAAAGTCAACAGACAGAAAGGCAGAGCTGT
Source organism: Mesoplodon mirus (assembly GCF_964341445.2). NCBI lineage: Eukaryota > Metazoa > Chordata > Mammalia > Artiodactyla > Ziphiidae > Mesoplodon > Mesoplodon mirus. The sequence continues at coordinate 14,773,730 of NC_138992.1, read as the reverse complement.
GAATGTTCTTTTAAACTGGCACCTGAGAGTCTTTGCAAAAAACAATCGGCACCAACTGCCAACACACACGTTTCCAGATGCCAGGCTTCCCAGCAGCTCCCACATACCCGGTCCTCCCTTCCCCTTGTCTCTCGGCCTCGGTACAAGCCGTTCCCTCCTCTGGGACTCTGCCCTGCCTGCCGGCGTCTGTGCCCCCGTGTGACCCTGCCTGGGTGTCACCAGGACTGAGCAGCACTCCGGGAGCTCTGCCTGCAAGTGGCCCCCTCTCTGCTTGATCTCTGCGCCCATCACACACCATCCTGCCATTGCTTCTTCACGCTGTCTCCTCCATCAAGACTAGGCTTCTTGCAGGTGGGGCTCCTGTCCATTGCACAGTGCCCGGCATGGGCAACACTCAAAAGATATTTGCTGAATAATGGAAACCGGGAAGCTGGGAAGGAAGAAATCACTTGGGAAATGGTGGGTGATGGTGGTGGCTTTCATTAAAGCCAATGGGAATGCAAACAAATTCACACAAAATAGATTTGGTTTCTCTTTTCAGACTTGCTTCAGAAGACTTTTTGACATCTCTAGCTGGTTAGATATTAAGTACCACAGAGTTTATTAGACTCGTGGAACTGGAAGGGATCCTCGGTCACGTGGCCCAGCGTCTGTATAATGCAGGAAACATGTGTCTGCTTTGCTCCCAAACATACCACCGATGCTGTTACCCTGGCAGACATTTCTCCCTAAAAAAGCCATCAACTGCAAGCCGGAGAATAACAGTACACAAATTACAGCCGAATTCTTTTCTTCCCACTGCTTCAGCTTTCTCCCCGCTTGTCCTCTCCAACAGATGCAAAGAAACTCGGGAGTTAGGGCTTCATCTCCACAGCTGGGCATGTTTGTCCTCGGGAAAATGGCATGGAGCGGTCTTCTGAAAGGGACAGCTTTTGCTCGTCCCCTCTAAAGGCACTCAGGGAGGTCGTCCGGCCAACTCTAATTCCCAAGGGTGCTTAGCAAGGTCTCAGCGTGCAGTGGACACTCAAAATATTTCACAGTTGGTCTTTACCAACATCAATCCAATGTCAACCACACACCTTCCCTTTCGAGGTCCTCAATTCCGTCCCCTTAAATTCCCATCAGGTAGAGCAGGACGGAGCACTTTCTAGGACTCACCTAAAGCTAATTAAGTCACCCAGTTTTAGAGCAGAGTCTGTGTGAGGACAGACGTGACGGTGGCAGGAACGGCTGGCTTGTGCACACAGCAGTAACACTCCCAGAATTCTCAAACATCTTTTCTTCTGCCTGCTTGCAAAATTAAATTAAAAAGCAGAACAATGGGACTTCAATGCCTCACCGAGCTCTGAGAGGGCAAATGAAACACTATCTTGAATGACTGGACAGGGAATACGGTTTCTCCTATTGAGCTCGGCTGTCTAGTTCAAAGGCCGTCCTCGCCCACATTCCAGACCCTTCCCGGCATCCCTCTGGAGAATCAAGACAAGGGAAGGCAAAAAAAAAAAAAAAAAAGAAAAAAGAAAAGCACAGCCACCCTGACCACCTGGAATCCCTTCACCCATAAAGGCAACTTCTATCAAACCATCTTCCTTCCCACACGCCCCTTGCTTCCCATTCCCCACCCAAACCCACAAGGAAAGAAAACAATGACACCACTGCAATCACCATGACTCTAACCTTTAAACGTTTAACCAGGGATCTATTTTTTTAAGGGCCCGATAAAAAGGCAGGTGATTTGTTTTCAACATGAGTCACAATATCCCCACAGTGAAATAATTCAATTAAATATTTAATGGCCTTAGGTTTTGTTTGAGGCACTGCTGATGGCTGTGCCGTGTCAGCGCTGGCCATGGTCTCATGAGTGAAGGGGTCAGCCCCAGGAAGGGAGAGGGGCTCAGGGGAGGGCGGGCTGCCCTAAACCAGAGCTGGGAAGCAGGCTCGGCGGTGGGAGCAGGGCCAGCACTGTAGCATCATCTTTCGATAACACAGAAGCAGAGGCCGTGACCTCTCATGGACTATTCCCTATCGCTTTTCCCAGAGAAATCCTTCTTAACCCTTGGAGAGACACCAGGATTCTCGAGGGGGTTCTTGGCACTGAACTTACGGTTCAGGATTTGGTTGGGTTTTGTTTCTCTGGGGTGATGTGCTACCATGAGCTGGCTTTACTCTCTCAGTTCAAAAGACCCTCCCGGACTGGAGTCGCAAGAAAATAAGGGGAGGGGGCCTAAGGGCAAGGTCAGAGTACAGACGCACACACACCACCCCCCTACAAGAGTAAGAACAAGCCAACCTACTTGCCTTTATCAGTCCTTTCAGGAGCTGAAGTCTTGGGTATTAGAGGAAGCATCCAAATGATACCTAATCCAGAGAACTGTTTCATCTGAAGGCTTCCAGTAACAAAAGACTCCCCAAACTACTCAATTTAGCTGTTACAGGGTATGGTTACCCTATGGAAAATATTTACCTTCACACAGATATTTATCCTCCTTACAAAGAACACAGGGGACTAAATTGCACGTGCTCATACATAGGTATTAAACTTGTCATATTTCCCCCAGATAATTTCCATTAAGGTACTGATCCATCATCTTCACAGGTGGCAAATACTGAAAGGCTGAAATCATTAGAAAACGTGGTTTAGGCTCAATTCTGTGAACACCACATTTCCTTTTTACCCAACATAAACAAATCCAGCACCCAAAATAGTTTGGTGCCCTGACCTTCTCCCAAAACCACTCATCTGCACAATGAATTTCTGTTGAATTAACAAATCGGCCAGAAAGCGAAATTTATAATATCAATCATCCAGTTTAAGCATTTGGCTTAAAAAACAAAATCAAACAAATAAAAAACACCTAAAACACAGAAACACCTTCCAAAATATGTTGCCATCTTGTCCTTCCCCGAGAAGATAGGAAACTCGGCCTTCTCTCATCAGCTCATCAGAGCTATCAACCACTGCTTCCCTGGGTGAATGGATAAGCGCTGCTTAAATCAGCTTAAAACAAAGGGGAGAGATTTCCTTGCAGGCCCCATTGAAACATGCTAGTCAGCACTCATGCACAGAGTCGAGAAAACTCGTCAGTGTGCAAAGACCTGTACAGACAAAAGAAGAACAAGATAGCCCTGCTCCCAAGGACTGGATCCCAGAGTAGGGGAGACGGGAGCTCACACATACCGGGTTTTTTTGTTTTATTTTATTTTATTTTTTTATTTTTGCGGTACGCGGGCCTCTTACTGTTGTGGCCTCTCCCGTTGCAGAGCACAGGCTCCGGACGCACAGGTTCAGCGGCCATGGCTCACAGGCCTAGCCACTCTGCGGCATGTGGGATCCTCCCGGACCGGGGCACGAACTTGTGTCCCCTGCATCGGCAGGCGGACTCTCAACCACTGTGCCACCAGGGAAGCCCCGCACATACTGTTTAACATGAGCTACAAAAGAGCTCCAAAGCGATGGCAACGGAGTGCCATCTTTCGGAGCAGGGCAGGGCCGTGGCGCAAGATTTTCTGTCCAGGTTGCGGAAGGGCCGGTGAGAGGCATGGATCAAAGTTCAGAGGGGAGGTGACCCAAAGCAGTCTAGACTCATGGGGTGATGGGACAGAGAGAGAGAAAAAGGAAGAGATGGGTATGGGAAGGCTGCAGGGAGCAGTATCTGTTCACCCTGAGAGCGGAGGGTGATGAGCGAGGCAGGACCAGGAATGGAAAGTAACTTTGACACCCAAGGCGCAGGCAACCTCGGCTGGGAGCTCTATGAACAGACATGGAAATCAAGAGGCGGCAGTTTGGTTTGGCTGAGTCTCAGGCGCCACTGGGAGGGCCATATATCCCTGTATTGTGACAGGTGTGTTGATGGCGCTGAAATAGATGTCTGTCCGGATAAATGGAGACCAACCAGCAGACAGCGGGAGGAGAGTGCAGGCTGACCCAAAGGGGTGGACTGGCCCAGAGCGGGGAGGAGTGGGCACGAAAATGAACGAAGCCCTCACCCAAAGCTGTTCCCTACCCTCCACCTGACAAATGGCAGATGTCTGGTAAGTGCCTGGAAACTTCCTGACACTCAGCTCCTTGTCCTTGTTTCATAGATAAATGCTATAAATGACACGGCCACATTTCCCCGATAGATACTTCAGCGGCTGGAAGAGCACGAGGCCCCCAATCTGTCGGGGCCTGGGTATGTGGATTTCAGATCCAAATATGCAAATCGTCCCCTTTTAGGGGAAATGGTTTTCTGGGCAGGACTTGGGGCTTGGGAGCCAGAAAGAAGAGTGAATGAGAGGGCACATGCGAACGGCTGTCCTCTTTGCTGGGCAGAATCAGACTCATGTCCGGGCTCGGCCTCCTGCTAGTTACGTGACCCTGGGAAGAATTTCTCTGAGCCTCGGCATACTTGTCAGCAAAGTGGGCCTTATAAGATTCTACTCAGGGAACCTATGAGATAAATCACCTGAGAATACACTACAAAATGTAAAGAGCTCCACAAGAGCAAGTGGCAGAATCCTTCTAATCTCTGCATTGAACCTATCACAATAATTCTGACTCATTCTTATAGGCTGGAGTCCAGTCCAGAGAAATGAACACGTGGTAGAAAACTTAAGGATAATAATAAAACCCAAAACTTTAGACAGACCAGTACTTTCAGACACAGACGTTTAGTTCCCCAACACAGGTGGCTCTCGTGGCCAAGTTCAGCTGGTACAGACCATCTGCTTGCGAGGCAACCCTACCCCCAGAGGCAGCCCAGTCTTGGCTCTGAGAGAGAAGGCTAGTTAAGGGACCCCAAACCCCAAACACACACACAAAAACTGAAGCTTTGAGAACCAGTGTGAAGGGCACTTAAATGCTCCAGCTCCAAGTGCAGCTATGCTACCTTCTTTAAACACATCGAGTTTTCTTTACTTTCTTAATGAACAGACTCCTAGGCGCTGCTACAGAACAGGAAGGCTACACATCCATTTTCATGAGCAAACCCTCATACACAGAGGTGTGTCCATCCAGAAATCCAGATGACGGGATTACATCCAGGCAATGTCCCCAGTGCCCGCCTGCACCTCCCAGTGGGCTTACAGGGTCAATTTTCCATAGTGTGTGCCTTCGATGTAAGCAAAATGAGCGCCCACTACATGCAGGGTACTGTGCAAAGCCTGATGAGGACAGGAAGGGGGGGCGCTGAGATTCAAACCCCATTATGACTCCAGGGCCAGGGCTCTTAAGCACAACACTATGCTGACAAGGATGATGATGATGATGATGGGAATGAGGGAAGGGACCAGACAAAGCCCAAACCACAGCCAATCTGAAGGGCTGCAGGAGAGGAAGCTGGGGTGCATGGATCTTCCAGAAGTAGAATAATTTCTCACTACACGGAGCCTTTCTAATGTTTCACTGGTTCTTTTCTGGAGAACCTTCTACATGCAATCTACATGCGTTGGTCCAGACCACAGACACCTTTTCAGCTGTCTTTTCTGCCAAGATGCTTGAGCTAGAAAACGATCCCATAGCCCAGGTAGCCCCAGTCAAAAAGACCTGAGAAGCATGAAGTCCAGAAATTAGCAATCTCAGCCACAGAGCACGGGGGTCATAGGAATCTAGTGTGATTCCATTCCATGAGGCAGTGTTTATTGGGAAGCACTCCTCCTGCCCTTGGAAAAGAGGTGATGAGATGTACCTGATCACAGGATAGGGTGGTTAGAAATGACCAAAGCTCAGTGAGAACAGATCAGAGTGCCCTGCAAATTCCGTCTGGGATATCTGGTTGCAGGTTTCTTCCTCTGGGCGTGGCCCCAGCCTCTGCTCCAGCAGACAGAAGAGAAAGGAAGCAGGGATGGCATCTACATGGTGACGGTCGCAGGGGCCGGTGCATGCTGCCCTGGCGCTAAGGTCTCCCGAGGCATCTCCCGGTCACTGTGGCTGATGAGCCAGCCGTTGGTTCCCAGCCCCTGGCCAGCCTGCACACCTGGAGTCGGAAGTGAGCCTGTCACAGGATACTGCTCCACCCCTGGGGTCCTCCCCACATTCCCGTTCACCAGGTCAAAGTTCGCACAGAGAAAACTTTCCAGGGCCTCAAGAAGCTGTCAGCCGGTTCTCAAAAGAGAAACTGAGGCTATGTTTATCCTCTCCCGCTCCCTGGCACCTCTGATGGCGTCTTCACGGTGCCTTCGGGCTATCTGAAGACCCGGAGTCCTCTTAAACTATCTAGAACTGGTTCCATTAAATTATTTAAGTGAGTGCTCGAAGGATGAGGGTTGGCGATCAGGGAGAAACTGGAGCCCAATCAGTGCACGAGCTAACACTTCTGGGCTCCACTGCATGCACTGGGTACTCGACACTTCCCCTTCTCCACAATCCCACAAGGCAGGCACCTCTACTTGATAAAGAAGGAGACTGGGGCTCACAGAGGTTGTCACTTCTCCAAGGTCACAAGATGAGAATGTGTTGGAGCAAGGATTCAAACCGGGGCTGTCAGGTCCCCAAAACCCCATTCTCAACTCCTCCAAAACACAGAGCTGCAGCCAAGGAGAAGAGGTGACATGGGACCAGGAAGACAGGAAGGTGCCAGGAATAAGTCACAGAGAAGGCAGGATGGGATCAGAGCCGGAGTAGCACTGTGGGTCCCCCAGGGGCCTCCCAGGGGGTCAGGTAGGGAGGTGAGAGGCCTCGGGTGCCAGCCTGAGATGTCTGAATTTCCACAGGTCACAGAGAGCCAGGAAAAGAAGACCGGGGAAGCCACATGAGCCGCACTTTAGAAAAAAAAAAAAAAAATCGCCACTTCCTAGGGATAGAACTACCGATGGATAGAACACTAGCTGTGACGCAAGGTACAGGACAGGTCCCTAAAAGGAGAAGAGGCTAAAAGCTTGGCAGGGGAAGAGGGGTGCTTCCCCTCACAGGCAGCAAGTCTGAGCTCCATCAACCTCGCCACCCCTGGCCTTCCCACTCTTGGATCATGCTCCCAGTACACAGCTCCAATTATCTGGTCCAATTAAACCACTGCCACAGGACACTAGATCCAATGACACAAACCAGCAGCAGGATGCTTACCCAGCCCTGGGCTGGCATTTATGCCCCTGAGTAGCAGGAAGGTTCCAGCTCCAGCTCCCCACAGCTCGCCCGAGGAACCTGGGACCGTAGTTGAGCCCAGCAGGACCCCCACCTCCGTCCCCCACAGGCCCGCACAGCAGGGGCTCTGGAAAAGGGCTAGAAGACACCGACGGCAGGACCTGGAGAAGACAGGGCTTGCTCACCTTCAAGTCCACTGTCCTGGGCAAGGAGGCTTTCGGGATGCCAAAGGCAATGGCACCAATCCCAAAGGGGGTTCTTTCCCCACTGACAAGAGCACTTTACAGAACATCCAAGTTACAAGCGTTTTGTTAGTTCACTAATAGACTCCTAAGCTTGGGTGTCTACAGTGGGCCAGAAACTGTGAGAAGTACTTGATATAATTTCATTTAATCCTCACTCGTGGCAACCCTCGGAGACAAGTGTTACGTTACCCACCTACTTCCATTTTATTTTTTTTATTATTTATTTATTTATTATTTATTTATTTTATTTATTATTTATTTTTGGCTGCATCTGGTGTGAATTGCGGCACACGGGATCTTTCATTGAGGCACGCGGGCTTCTCTCTAGTTGTGGCACTCAGGCTTCTCTCTAGTTGTGGCATGCGGGCTCCAGAGCACATGGGCTCTGTAGTTGCAGCACGTGGGCTCCCTAGTTGTGGCGCGCAGGCTTAGCTGCCCCGCAGCATGTGGGATCTTAGTCCCCGGACCAGGGATTGAACCAGCGTCCCCTGTATTGCAAGACAGATTCTTAACCAATGGACCACCAGGGAAGTCCCCACCTCCGTTTTAAAAATGGGGAAACTGAGGCTAAGAGAAAGTTGCTGTATGTGGGTCAACCCAGGATTCAAATCCAGATAGGGTCTAGCTCCAAAGTCTGTCCTTCAGGTCCCATTACACCATGGCACGTTCTGGAAGGAACATGCATAGATTTCATGTCATCCTAGACTATCTAAAGGAAAGTTTTATCCACCAAGAGGGCCCACGGGGCAAAAAGGGCAATGACAGTTAACATACACGGAGTGCTCATGAGCCAGGCCAAGGCTTAAGCTTTATACACACGTTAATTTATTTTAGTTCCTCTAGCAAACTGTGAGGAGGTACTATTATCATGCCCATTTTATAGACGAGGAAACTGAGACTCAGGGCAATTAGGTCACTTAAAGTGACAGAGCTTAAGAAATGCTGGAGCTGGGTACTGAGCTCTAAGAGTACCTGACTCTGACACCCAAGATCTGACCACTGAGCCACACTACAGCTGGATTTCGTGTAAGCCCCTCCCCCCAAAAGACCCCAAGTACAAGAGCCTACGTTCCCAGTTGCTGAGACAGACAAGCGCCTCTGATGTAAGTAGCTTCCTGTCCTGGTGGAGGTTGGGCAGGCATTGTTTCCATCCCAACCCACAGAGAGCCTGACTGAAGAGTGGGTCCTTTCTCCCAGACAGCACAGCGCAAGGCCTCCCCAACACACTGGAAGAGCAAGACGTCTCCTTAAGTGAATCATCCAGACAACTAAAATTCCCTCTGTGAGCATCATGAGTCTTCATCTTCATTTTTTTTTTTGCAGCACGCGGGCCTCTCACTGTTGTGGCCTCTCCCACTGCGGAGCACAGGATTCGGACGCGCAGGCTCAGCGGCCATGGCTCACGGGCCCAGCCGCTCCGCGGCATGTGGGATCCTCCCGGACCGGGGCATGAACCCGTGTCCCCTTCATCGGCAGGCGGACTCTCAACCACTGCGCCACCAGGGAAGCCCCATCTTCATTTTAACTACGAGTTGTTTAAAAACACATTGCACGTATTATGCCATCTGTCAACACAGCCATCTAGAGCCAAGCAGGCCCCTGTTACACAGACGGGTGTCATTCACTCGGGGAAAAGGCGACTCGGGGATGGAGCAGGCGCAGGGCATGAGACCTGGAGGCTGAGGAAGGGGAAGGACTGGGAAGAAAAAGGACGAGAAAGGCCACGGAGGGTTTTCATTTTTTGATTTTCTTTTTTTTTTAAATTAATTTATTTATTTTTGGCTGCGTTGGGTCTTCATTGATGCACGGGCTTTCTCTATTTTGAGAGCACAGGCTCAGTAGTTGTGGCGCACAGACTTAGTTGCTCCGTGGCATGTGGGATCCTCCCGGACCAGAGCCCGAACCCGTGTCCCCTGCATTGGCAGGAGGACTCTTAACCACTGGGCCGCCCGGGAAGCCCCTGATTTTCAAATATGTCACATCTACGATCTGATTTCTCCCCAATTCTAAGGAAGGAGGAGCAAGCAAGAACTGATGTCCTTGGTTTACAAACAGTGGAAGTGAGAGTCAAAGAAATTCAGCCACATACCAGGTGGTAGAGACACTGGCTAGACAACGGGAGCCACGGACCAGCCGTAAGACCTGGGAGCCCCCGCTCCAGACCTCCTACCTCACGGCCTGCATCCCAACAAGACCCCCAGTGGTTTGCAGGCACTTTCAAGTTTGAGATATGCTGGTCTAGTGCACAGGCTTTGAGGTCAGAAAAATCTGGGTTCCGGTTCCAGCAACACTACTCACTGGCCACGTGACTCAGAGCAAGCTACGTAGCCCAACAGGCCTGAACACTCTCATCTGTAAAGCCGTACTTATTTACAAGGCAGTTGTAAGAAGGAAACAAAATAATGCATGTAAAGCACTTAGCACAGAATCATTACCCGCCCCCCCAAACTAGCAGTGAGCTCTGCTATTGCCAACGTTTAAGAGTAGAACCCAAGCCACCACATCCCGCCTCTCATTACTTTCATCCTTCGGGAAACTTCCGGCCATGGCACTCCAGAGCCTGCCTGGTCGTTTGCAATGTTCTGCCACCCACCACGGTGTTCTTAAATACACAATTTAACACAGCATCATCACCGAGATAAAGCTGCCAACCACACTTGGAGCCAAAGACCCATTTGTGCAAGGAAGGGAAAACAGTGACTCATGGTGGCACTTAAACATCTCGTCAGCCAGCAGCACAAGGCTCTGCCCTTGAGCCTAAGGCACCTCACACACCAGGCACTGAGGTCAAAGGTAAGGAAGCTGGGGGACGGGACAGGTCGGCTCTTCTGGACTCTGATTCCAGGCGAGTTGCCACAGCTGGGGGCCCTGAGGACACGGTCACTACCTTGACCCAAGAATCTCCCCATTGACACAAAATGTCCTTTACTTCAGGGCCAGCAAACGCAAGACAAACAACACGTGAGCCCTTCCAGACACCGAAGGCACGTACGAAGGAAAGGTTTTGTCTACACAACAGGGTCCCAACACCTCTGTGCAGGTCAGAGCCTGTCCCGGGCAGCTGGCCGTTAGCCCGCTCACAGCCCTGCTTTTCCCCTGGGCCTCACCAGGCACTTGGCCTCGAGTCCTGGTCAACTCTTACCTGTCCCTCACTCATCTCAAGGCTCCCCAACTGTGTCCTAAGATGTCTCTAGGTCCGTACCGTGCACTTCACTCCCAAAGGCCCCCGGGTCTACCGGCTTCCGTCTCTTCCAAGCTCAAACCATTTGCAGCACCACTCTCGTCTTTGTCAACCTCCTACAACAGATCCTGCCTCATCGGGCCCTACTGCTTACAGAATAAGACCCAGGGTTCTCCAGGGTCAAAGGCAGCAAAGCTAAGGCTCCCATCACTGCGCGACCACCCACGTCCAGCCTTCTGGCGTCACCCATGAGATAACAGATCTGGAGTTGACTGGTGGTGATGGTTGTCCTGCAGGTTTGGTTTTAACAGAAGGTAAACAGAACAGGGAGGAAGAGGTAAGGAGCTGACTCTCCACACTGCCCTTTATTAGCGCGCACACACCACAAACCAAAGTCAGCAAAAAATACGCTGGATCTTGCTACCAACTGGAAATTTCTCCAACCAAGGGGCTGTTGCTGTCTTAGGAGCCAACACTTTAATAAACCTACTGTTGGTCAGAAACTTTTGGGAACTCACATTTAAGAACAGCATTCAGGGGCTTCCCTGGTGGCGCGGTGGTTGAGAGTCCGCCTGCCGATGCAGAGAACACGGGTTCGTGCTCCGGTCCGGGAAGATCCCACATGCCACAGAGCAACTAAGCCCGTGCGCCACAACTACTGAGCCTGCGCTCTAGAGCCCACGAGCCACAACTACTGAGCCCTCATGCCTAGAGCCCGTGCTCCGCAACAAGAGAAGCCACCACAGTGAGAAGCCCACGCACCGCCATGAGTAGCTCCCACTCGCAGCAACTAGAGAAAAGCCCGTGCACAGCCACAAAGACCCGATGCAGCCAAATATAAATAAATTAATTAATTTAAAAAACAAAGTTACCACTGTGAATGGTTTTAAAGTAATGTTGGTTGATTCCAATTCGATATTTGTGTAGAGTTCTGATGGTAGTTCTAGAAATGGTTCCCTGGAAGAGCTGAGCAATGGCCACACTGATGGAGCAAAGTGAATTACTTGCCGAGAGCAACTAATACAACGACTGCTCTCACGCTTCAAGGTGTGATCCAGATCCAAATTTAGGTATGAGGGTAGACATTCATCAAAATGACAAAATAGCCATGACCTTCTCCAGGTAGCCTCCTTTGAGACCAGTAAGAAGGATACTATGTAGGTCAGTCCTTCTTCTAAATGAGATATCCAAAGCTCCAATGACCCCTGTGTTTCTTTGGACTTCCCTTCATCGTCCTTACAAACCACATTGTATAAATATTTACAAATACGAAGAGATCTCCACCTGTCACCAAGGACACACCCTTTACCAAAAGGGTTATGACAACTGGAAAATATAAGTCACCAGCCTGATTTCTGTGATCAGCTAACTAGAGCCTTCACATTTTCCTTGATCTAAATCCCTTTTCTTGCCTGTTGCTAAAAAAAACAACTGGCAGATGTACAGTCCGTGCCCTTGGTATTCAGTGTGTGGTCCCTGGGTCAGAAGCACCAGCATCCGGGAGCTCAACAGGAATGCAGCACCCCCGGCCTCACCCAGACCGGCTGACTCAGAACCTGCATTTGACAAGACCCCAAGTGATGCCTGTGCACATCAGTGTTTGAAAAATGCTGCTCTATGTGACAATTTTAAAAGTCAGCAAATGATCTTAAAGAGCCCTAATGAATGTTTTGTCTTTACAAAATAACGAACCCTCCACTTTTTGTTTTTGCAAAACAACAAACTCTCCTCTGACTCTGCTTCCTCATTTACTAAAAGGGAACACGGCCCATTCTCAACCCTGCACAGTCTCCCTGGATTTGTGTTAAGTTAATGCTGAATCAGCCTTGCTCAGAGCCTGGAACATAAAAGGCGCTCCATGAAACGCCCACTTCTTAACCCTCCGATCATCGCTTCTCTCCTCTCCCTTTCTTCCTCTAAGCAAACCTCACTTTGGGGTTGAAAAAGAGAAAGACTAAGGAACAGCACTTGAGAGAAGAGGAGGAAACAAACGCAGAGAACAAGTCACAGGACACAGCTGCTCTACGTTGCCTCAGAAGTAAGTGAGAGTATGCGGGTTGTAGCTCCCCCTTCAGACAGCAGATCAACTCCAGGTAGCCCAGGAACGTGGCTGCCGCCCCCAAAGTTTAAGAAGACTTGGACTTCTTTCCTAAAACGCTCAGCTGTAAATTTACATGTAAACAGACAAATGTGTAGTGCTTGATACATCCCAGCCAAAGGCCCTAACACCGCTGTTCCTATAAAGCCCCAGGTCCCTCTAGCCAGAGTGCAGGAAAATCCTTATCACTGTCACCTATTGTGGGTTATCTCCCATCTGCCAGGCTAAGTTGCTTGAGGCTGGGGAGAGTGGCTTATTCACCTTTACGCCCTCCAAAGCGCTGCCAGACCCAGGAGACAGTGGGTGCTCAGTCACTGCTGTTGCGAGGATGTCCTGAGTCGTCTGTACTGCAACTCTGCCCTATTTCGAGGTGGACTCCACGTATTCTATGGCCCCCGATTTCTCTTTTGTTTGACTGTTATCATGCTTTCCATCTGGCTGCTAAACAAAATAATGAGGATGTTTACTTTCTCAGTATTCTCACCTAGGCTAAATAAAATGCCCTGTACATACATCAAGTACTGAACAAGTCTCTGAGGAAGGTCTTGAACACAAAGGTGAGAGGGTCTCTTTGCCAGGCTCCTCAGGCTATGACACAAAGTCCAAAGCAGCCTCAGACACAGGTTCCTGAGTTTTTTTTGCAGTTACTGGCAGATTTCTTTCTCTCTTTTTTATTAAACATGTTTTGAGACTCCAAATGCGAGGAAACTGTAACAAAGGTTATTATTAACTCAGGGAGCTTACCTCCAAAAAGTTGTCCAAAGGGCAGCCAATGTGACACGATCATTCTGACAGCTATGACAAATTAAGCTTTATGTGCCCAAGAGCCCTCCCTGTTCATTTAGCTGTGATCACTGAGGCCTCATGATCCTAGCCGAGGAAATGCATACCCAGCTGTCACTCAGAGCTCGCAGATTGAGTCTCCAAGCATTCCTGTACAACAAACAGAAAGCACCCGAACACCACCACGATCGGGAAGGGCACCCTCGAGAGGGGGCTGCCTCACATCTTGGTACGTGGGGCTCCATCATGACCTTGTGTGATGGCCTCAGAGCCTCTTTAGAGGAACCAAAGGTCAGCCTTTGCTGTGGGCAGGGAGCCAATGGCAACTGACTCTACCGACTGCATGATCTTTCAGGACTTGCTTACATCATTTAAAAATTCAAAGGTATAAAACCTGGAACCAAGATGAGACTTTCCTCTGGTGTCCATGGAAATGGCTAAGGAACGAAGGATCTTTTAATCTGCTGCATGCCCTGTACCTTACATGGTCCCCCACTCTGATATCACAACAACCCAGAGAGTCAGACATTTACTCCAAAGACCAGGAAACTGTAGCCCTGCTACGGCCCCAGAAGTAAGTACCAGGCTCCAGGACTGTCTACTCCAAAACAAGTACACTTGTTCATACTTTTCTAAAGGGCCATCCTGCTCCCTCAAAAGAGAGTTCAGATTAAGGTGGCTAGATTTTAAAATGAATTTATTAACCTGATTCCTCCCAAGGATATATTCTGTGAAAGAGAACAGGGAAACGGGGTCAGAACTAGAGAAGCAAACAGAAGCAAGAGAGGTTTCGGATGGTGACAATAAAGAATCACTCATGGGGGGCTTCCCTGGTGAAGCAGTGGTTAAGAATCCGCCTGCCATGGGCCTCCCTGGTGGCGCAGTGGTTGAGAGTCCGCCTGCCGATGCAGGGGATACGGGTTCGTGCCCCAGTCTGGGAGGATCCCATATGCCGCGGAGCGGCTGGGCCCGTGAGCCATGGCCGCTGGGCCTGTGCGTCCGGAGCCTGTGCTCCGCGACGGGAGAGGCCACAACAGTGAGAGGCCCGCGTACAGCAAAAAAAAAAAAAAAAAAAAAAAAAAAAGAATCCGCCTGCCAGTGCAGGGGGCACGGGTTCGAGCCCTGGTCCGGGAAGATCCCACATGCCGCGGAGCAACTAAGCCCGTGTGCCACAACTACTGAGCCTGCGCTCCAGAGCCCGCGAGCCACAACTACTGAAGTCCGTGTGCGTAGAGCCCGTGCTCTGCAACAAGAGAAGCCACCGCAATGAGAAGCCCACGCACTGCAACAAAGAGTAGCCCCCGCTCGCTGCAACTGGAGAAAGCTCACGTGCAGCAACGAAGACCCAACACAGCCAAAAGTAAATAAATAAATTAATTTTTTAAAAAAAGAGCATCACTCAGGGCCAATACCAAATGAGGGATGCATGGGGTGAGGCACCTGAGTGCGCTGAGGCAGGGGTACAAGCCCAAGGGAAGCCCTTCTCCCAAGGGGTAAGCAGAGTACAGGGCTCTGATGGATGGGCTGGTGCCGGGCTTGGTACCGGAAGGTGAGCACGAAACACTTGCAGAACTGCAGGCAGGAGGGGGTGAGAGCATCTGCAAACCTTTGGCCTTGGCCCAGCTGCTGTTTCATGCTGGGGCCTGCAGGAAACAGGTGGTCATTTCCATTCACATCCTGGCAGGAATGGAATTTCTGTGTCACATTTGGGCCTCAGATTCTTCACCCAAAGCAGTGTTCTCCTGATGAGCCTTTAAGTGAAGGGGGGATCTGCCTCTAAAAGCTAGAGGGCTGGGTTTCATAGCTACACTTTGGATGCATGCACTTGCTCATTCGTTCATATCATACAAACTCTGACTGAGCCCAGGTGTCAGGGTTACTATGGGAACACGAAACCAAATCAGTCTGAACTTGGCCTCAAAGAAAGTCTGCTCTCATAGAAGACTTAGCCACAAGTTAGATAAACTAAGGAGGTGAAACAGGTTTGGGACTTTATAAAGGAGATGTATTAATTTCAATTGGGAGTTAGGATAGTGCTTCCCAAGCTTTACTGTGCATAATAAAAATGCACAGAAGGCGAGAAACCTCGCCTTCCTTCTCATGAAATTTCGTGATTCCTCTGTCTTTTTAGGGGATAAAGATAAAGATGGGGATAACATAAAGATGTTAATCATAATTTTTTTTAACCTTAGAGAGATCTAAGGAAATTTCAAATGTCATGACTACAAAAGGTTTAAAGATTGAACACTGCTACCCAATGTTAAAGGTCTTTCCCTTTGATCAATGGAGAAGACATAGTTAAGAAAGTACACGGAAGTGTTTGTGATCAAATCCACAACCAAACCGGCCCTTAGAATTCAGTAACGCTGCTGAATGGAGCTTCAAAGGAAGCCCCAATCATCCAATAATAAGCTTGGAAAGAGAAGAAACAGGAAAAGGGATCACACTCGGACATTCCATTTTCAAAGTTCCTTCCCTGGAGAAGATCCATGCCCTTTGGAACACTGTCAGGAAACCACAGGGTCCATGATGGGATAAACCTGCGGTCCCCAAATCCTCAGAGCAGTTCTGGTCTCCCCGGTGCTCCAAGAGAACAGAAAGGGCCACAGAGCTAATTACTACCATTCAAGCATGAAGCTGAAATATCCCCCAAATGCTTCCCTTATAATAACCTAGGAGTTTTTAGATTAACACCCATCATAGACATACTTCCTGCCACTTTGGTCAGGACACAGGAGGGTGACAGGGACCCTGAGGCCACAAAAGAACGAGTAGCAGGGCCTCCCTGGTGGCGCAGTGGTTGAGAGTCCGCCTGCCGATGCAGGGGATACGGGTTCGTGCCCCGGTCTGGGAGGATCCCATATGCCGCGGAGCGGCTGGGCCCGTGAGCCATGGCCGCTGAGCCTGTGCGTCCGGAGCCTGTGCTCCGCAACGGGAGAGGCCACAACAGTGAGAGGCCCGCGTACAGAAAAAAAAAAAAAAAAAAAAAAAAAAAAGAATGAGTAGCAGAGGACAATGATGCATTTCTTAATCACTAGTTACATTACTGCCTTAATGTTAAAAGCAAACAAATGATAAATATCATGTCGGAAATACAGAAACAGCGCCCACAAGGTAAAGAATTTTAATTAACTGGGAAGGCCACTTTGAATTCATCAAAAGGCTGAACTGGCGATACAAATGGATGTATTAACTAGACATTTTAACAACAAAAAAAGGACTACTATTTTTCAAATGCATATACAGTAATGAGCTAGGTTAAAAGGTGTTGGCAAGCAGAAGTCCTAGCAACCTGCTTTAATGAAGATGTAAAATTCTCACAGCAAAACTGTGTAAACAAGCTTCTCTAAAGTGCCATAAAAGCAGATGCTATTAAACAGACAATCTTTCTAATAGTATTAACTTGCCTCATAGATTTCTTTCCTATGTAGTGTTAAGACCGTTATTGTCTAAATGTGCATAAACTTGGGAGCTGGGAAGCCAAATTGAACAAGATTTCTGCTAAACTGCCTGCCCCCCAAAACTAATAATAATAGTGAATGAGATAAACGTTATAAAGACTAATATAATAAGCCTATCACACTGAGCTGACATTTAATGAGCACCTACTATGTGAAAGGCTCTTTCACATATACTGTTTACTAGCGGGACCCTTCTCAACTTCAGTGCTGAAGAAGAGCTGTTCATCCCATTTCACAGATGAGGAAACTGAGTGGCTTCCCTTAGTTCTTACAACTGATCATGCTGGGCTAAGAACGCAGCTCTCTCGACTCCCAGGCAGCCCACTCCCTATTCTTTCACCCTCTGGAGCCTATTTCCCACCAAGCAACTGCTAAGAAATGCAGTCACTCTGGGTCAGTAGAAAAACTATCCTGTCTGATGTGATGGCTGTTTGATTATTTTAAGAAGTCAGAGCAGGAAATGACTCAAAAATTATACACACCCTTTAAACACTTTAACTTAAAACATTCATTCTTCAGTCTTGTGATAAAGGGCCAAGGTCTTTCCTTTCGAGTATGGACCTGCTGTATGGAGATCTGTGGTCTTTCTAGCAAAAAACCACACCCTGCAATGTATGATTTCAGGTTCCTTTAAGAAGAGTTTCACTACTTGCAAAGAGAAGAAACCTTCTAGATTTTAACCGCCACGACACCCCCCCCCCCACTTTATTTAAACCGATTCAGCTCAACCATACCGAAAACACCAGGATTTTTTTTTAATAAGTTGTTTTTCAAGTCTTTCCAAAACACACAATGTAGTTTTAAGAAAAACCATGTCTCTTCACCCTCAGAATTCATCCGTTAATATATTTCACTCAATTACATAATTACAAAAAGCAAGTACTAGCGGTAAAAACAACGTTGGGGGACAAAACACAATTAACCAGGAAGCACAGCACACTCTTCTGGAGGGAGCAGATGTGGGAGGGGCCAGACAAGGGAGCAATCACACCCCCACTGTGACCACAGGGAGGCAGGGCAGCATCTCTGCCCACTGGAGGCCAGTTAAGATAGGGTTTGTCACACACACCCGTAAGTGCCTTGGGACAAACACTGGGCGATTCCATCAGAAAGCAGAGCAGTATTCGAGCAGGAGAAAAGGTGAGCCCCAACAAACATGGGTCTAAGTAACCATGACCTTCACAAGCCCCAGGACCTCTGTGAGCCTCAATCCCCGGAATGAGTGGTTAAAAGTGTTCCTCACGCAGCTCCCACAAAAGTTCAATAAGAATATAGAGAAAGCACCCAGCCCCAGCCTTGGAGCATAGAAATGCTCGATAATCATGAGCTCCCTCTCTGCCTGTGTACCTTTCTCCCTCAGAGGCTAGCAACGTGCTTCAAAGTTGAAAGCACTGAAGATGGATGGATGGATGGATGGACAGGAGAGCCAGATGGACAGCTGGTGTGGTGGCAGAACTTTAAAAACCCTTCATTTTAGTAACTTCCTTGGCTCAAACAGCCCAAATAAATGAATCAAGAAGCTGTATCCTGAAGCAGAGTTTGCCCCACCAGAAGATGAATGAATTCTAATTTTATCAACAACATGGATAAAAGGAAGAGAGGCAAGCGGAAGAGAATTCAGAAAGTATCAGTCCCGGATGTTAAACAAAAGAACTGGCTCACTGGTGGATACATCTTTTTCCCCTCTTCTTTCCAACTGCAGTTACTGAGAATGAGGATACAGGAGAATGAGTGTGTTTTTTCTTTCAAGGGGCAGAGAAATGCATAGACAACTAAATCCAGCAAAAAGTTAAATTATTTACCTTTTGTTTTCAATAAACAGCAAGTCTAAAAAGGTTAAAAGGAAAATAGTTCCAGAAGGACAACCATGTGGCTTGGTTTCAAGTACAATGCTTAGCATTTCATAAAATGCACAGTTAACTGGAAAGATGTTTAAACTCTGAAATGAAGCAGGTGCAGAATGCACACTTTCTGTGGTGGAAGTGGTATGAATGAAAAAGCAGGCAGAATGGAAGGCCCTAAGCTCAGCTCATCTTAAGTTTTTTTAATGGAATCAACCACAGCAGATAAAGCTTTCACTCATTCTGTAGATTTTTTTTTTTTTAAACAAAAGCTCAAAGTTCAAGAAGACACACCCAAAATACCTTGGGAGGGGACACTATACTCAAAAGAAAAACATCTCATTTTTAAAAGGAGCCAAAGTCAGCTTACCCTTCTCAGTTTCAGCTAATTCCCATCTTCCTTCCAACAACCCATGTGGGTCTCACTAAGCTTTAAAACTCCAGATATTTCCTCAGCTAGTAACATATGCATTAACCCACCCAACTGGGAAATAATGAGCCTCTTAAGGCAACCTCACTTTTCTTCTATGTAACTTAAAGAAAATATGAAAACAGTCAATGGCCTCTGTTTCTCTAAGCCTCAGTTTCCTCATCTGTGAAATGGGGATAGTGGAACCTATTTCAGACAGCTGTTGTGACAACTAAAGATACATAAGAGACTTAGAACTCCCTGTATAATAACTCCTCAATCCACAGTAGCTGCTATCATTCTTCTGCTCTATATAATTAGCAAAATAAATAAATAAGGATCTTCGATCAATAAACTTGGCAGAGTGAAAAAAATTGCTAACACTTAGTTTAAAGGAGACAACTCTCCATCTAGTGAGAGGGTATCTGGCCAAATCCTTCCAAAAAAAGCATTTGGCAATAAGGAACAAAAGCCTTAAAAATGCTTGTGCCTTGACCCAGTAATTCTACCTTAGGACTCTAACCTAGGGAAATACGATATGCAAAAAAATGCACAGGAAAGCTTGCTGTGGCATCATTTATAATACTGGAATGCTGGGAACAAAGGTACAATCAACAGCCAGGAAATGGCTGAAGAAACAGTTGTATGTTCATATGAGTTCATGTTTCTGCAGCCATGAAAAAATTATTACAATATAATTTAAAAATTAAAATCTGTACCCCAAACTTAGAGACTTTATATGTAATATATTAATATATTTAAAATATTGTGCATTCACACAGTTGAACTATACACATATGCATGTATACATGTATATACATATTTATGGAAAAATATTAGAAGTACAATAAAATATTATGTTAGGTATTTCCAGATGGTGAAATTACAGGTTATTTTTATACATTTATAAGAGGATAACTGCTCTGTGTTTTTGAAATTCTGTGCAAAGAATTTATTTTAAAAATCAGGGGGAAAAAAGTTATCCAAAAGTTTGTGGGAGAGGGAAGGGGGAGGGGCAGTATAAGGGTAGAAGATTATTAGGTATAAAACAAGCTACAAGGATGTATTTATTGTACAACATGGGGAATATAGCCAATATTTTATAATAACTATAAGAAGAGTATAAAAAAAGGTTTGTGAAGTGTGTGTGATGGAGAGAGAGAAAGTACATTAAAGAGATATCTCCACAGCCTATCTTCATGAGAACCAATTGGAAGCGCACTCTTAGTAGCTGTTGCTTGAACACACTGACACAGTTTGAGACACATTAAGCCGGGGGTCATTTCCTTGAAGACCTGGGCACATGGGCATTGCCCATTTCCACGTATGTATGATCATTTGTGTGTGTATGTGTGTGAGCTCCCAAACCAAAACCACATTTAAATGCGTGAGTAGCACATAATTCTGTAGCACTCTGGTTTCCCCGGCAACCTTATCTCTGTCTTCTTTGAGCTCAGCCACAGATGAAATCATCTTGTTCTTCCAAAGTCCCTGAGATCCACTGCCAGCTCCAGAATGGCTGACTATGGCAGAATGCTCACTCGCTAAGAAAGAAGTTCTGATCAACAAATCTGTTCATAACACAATGGATCTTAAAGAGTGGAATCTTGACATCTTCACCATTTGAGTTCCAAACTGTCTGATTTTCATATGCTACCAAAATTTAATTTTAGCATCACGTAAACATAATTAATCTTTTTCACTAAGAGGAAGGAAAAAGGAAATTACATTTGAGTCTCTAACTTTGCTCAACAGTACCAAGGTCTAAACATTTACCTGCTGTCTCCACCTGGGGTCCCTTGAGCAGCACGTGGGGGGTTTCCCAGACCTAATTTTAACAAGTGAATGTCAAAACGGGGGAAAAAAACCCTCCAGGGTCTGTGAGCAAAGCTCTGACATCTGAACACTACAGACAGAATATCATGGAGAAACCAGGAGATTATTTCAAACAGGGGATGAGGAAACTTTAAGTCATCCATTTATGATGTGGTAACTGTAAGAGGACTTAAAACATTTTATGAAAATGTGTCTGCCCCTTAAGTCATCTTTCTAAGGATGCATCAGTCTAAATAAACTGGCTAAAGTTAGGCATGTCATGCAGTTCTTTAACCATAAACATTTAGTGGGGGCCGACCATTAGGTTGGCATTGTAATAGGTCTTGGGGACCCAAAGGTGAAAAAAGGTCGCCTGACTCAGACACTTTCTCGGGTTTGTCAAAATATACATCTTTCCGTGTACAGAACAAAACAGGGGCTCCCACACACGCGGGGGGGCTGGTAGAATTGTGCTTCCGCACAAGAACCCTAATGACACTGATCTTAGAGCAGCTACAATAATGTGCGTCCATTGTGGAATCACAAGCTTAAAGCATGCCCCTTTACAAAACAAATTTTTAAACTATTTTCCCAAGTCTCATTTTCTTTGTTATAGCTCAGCGTGATTTCCAATTTTAAGCTCAAACCTTTGACTTCAACTCCTTATCATAAGTGCCCGGAAAGCAATAATGACCACGTGCATCTTACTATTCTGAGAGCTTCTAAGCTTTCAATGGAAACAGTTGTCCAAGTTCCCAAACAGACAAAACCCAGCGTTCTCTCCCTCAGCCCAGGTGGTAACACAAGGACCTCTGCTCTCTAGGGGCAGAAAGGTCAATGACCCTCACCTAACTTCAAAGAGAGTGTGGTACCACCAAGAGCTGCTAAGGCAAACGAATCCCAATAGCTCCTGCTATATTTCTCCCCCCCCGCCACGCCCCACTGTAAATATGTCTATTTAGAAAAAATGATGACGTATTCAAAATACACTTAATGGACAGTGGGTTTTTTTTTTTTTTTTGTATTTAATTCTTTTTTTTTTTTTTTTTTTTGGCGGCACCACATGGCATGCAGGATCTTAGTTCCCCAAACAGGGATCGAACCCGTGCCCCCTGCAGTGGAAGCACAAAGTCTTAACCACCAGACAGCCAGGGAAGTCCTTAATTCATTTTTTAAAGGCAGTCCTGGGCCATGCTGAAACCTCAACTTCAGGAAACCAGGAATCCATTTCCTTTGTATTTTCTTCCCTTCCTCCCAAGGTAATATTACCAAGGCTGAGTTCACAAGCTTTAGTCCTTTAACCTAATGGCTCTGCCATCTCATCTTTAGTCAATTATATATTAAACAGTTTATGATCTGGAAAATGTGCAATAATAAATATAGCTGACATCTAATTAGCATTTCTTTGTACATAAATGGAATAAATAATCAGATACTAGGAAATTTTTTTTAAGCTTCTAAACATATTTTCCTGGATCACAAAGAGTAAGTCCTGGAGTTTCTCAAATTATCTTTTAAATAAGGTATCTCTTACACATTCACTGATTTTTAAAAGCAAGTTAAATCCATACTTTGATAATTTAGATAACCTGCAAGAAATCCAATGGCAAATCCTTCAAAACTTAAACTACTACTGAGAAAACGGTATGCAATATTTGGATACAACAGAACCGAGGTTTCCCAAGTGCTTTAAAAGACTAAATGCCGGGCTTCCCTGGTGGCGCAGTGGTTAAGAATCCACCTGCCAATGCAGGGGGCACGGGTTCGAGCCCTGGTCCGGGAAGATCCCACATGCCGCGGAGCAACTAAGCCCGTGCGCCACAACTACTGAACCTGAGCTCTAGAGGCCATGAGCCACAACTACTGAGCCAGCGTGCTGCAACTACTGAAGCCCGTGAGCCTAGAGCCCGAGCTCTGCAACAAGAGAAGCCACCGTAATGAGAAAACAAAGAGTAGCCCCTGTTCACCACAACTAGAGAAAGCCCATGCACAGCAACGAAGACCCAACACAACCAAAAATAAACAAATAAATTTATTTTTTTTTAAAAGACTAAATGCCCCTGAGTTTTAAGCCTTTCATACTGAAGAGAGCCATTAGAAAGCTATTACCCACTCACTGAGAGCTCACTTTGCCCTCTTCCCCTAATTCCTCAGGCCCACAAAGAAGCTCATCTAGCTCCTGAGCAAGACGACAAGACTAGCACCCATAGGAGGTGCACCCTGTTTCCAGAAAATACGTTAACTTGGAAAGGCTTGGGGCCTTTGCACCAAAGCCAGTGGGAAGCTCAGTGACATTTCCCAAGGAAGCCCAGCAGCCACCCATGTCCTGGTCTCAGGTTCAGGACGCAGGAAGCAAAAGCCACCCTCCCCTCAAACTGCATCCACTCCCAGCTCCTGACCAGGAGATATTTTATCGCAAAGTGAGATAAAGTGAGACTCCAAGGCTGCGGGAGCTGCAGTGAAACAGACACCATATGGCTGTGACTATGCCACGATGAAAAATGCCTAATTTAACCAACACCCATGGGGTCCACATCTGCAATCACCAAGCCGTGGGGTGCACACAGCCAGCCCTCCCACAGCTTCTACAATATCCCGCCTCAAGCAAGAATGTTGTGATTTAGCCTCCTCCAAAAAAGAGTTACCCTTCCTATCTTTTGTGAGCTACCTGTTATCCATCTTCCAAAAGTGTCAGAAAGTAACAGTCCTAATAATAATAGCCATTTCCATTCAGACTAAACCCTTAATCAGGAGTTGGCAAACCACACACTGCAGGCCAACTCGGGCCCACTGCCTGCGTTTGTAAATAAAGTTTTATTGAAACACAGCCAGGCCCACCCATTTACCTATTTCCTTAGGCTGCTTTTGGTCAACAATGGCAGAATTGGGCAGTTGTGACAGAGATGCAATGGCTCTCAAAGACTAAACTATTTACTCTGCGGCCTTTACAGAAAAATTTTCCCCTAAATAGGATGTACATACCATTATCAGCAGGAAGCAGCCTTTACCTAAACAATGCGCTGCTGTGGACAGAGGGCTGGGGCCCTGCTTCTTACCAGTTTTCATGACCACCACATGACCCTGGCAGGCCGCAGCTCCTCTGTCTATACAATAAGGGCATCGATACCAGCTTTACAAGGCTGTTGTGAGGCTCAGACAAGAAGGCCTATATAAGAAGCCCCTAGAACCAGGCCTGGTTCTTCAAGGTCCTCCATTAATGCTAATGACCCACCACGGCTCCCTGAGTAAGCATTTAGAACTAAATGTGAATCACTGAGATTCTACTTTTAGTCATTAAGGCCCCTCTCACCGTGATCTCGAAAGATCACAGGCTCAGAGCACTATAATGCAAGGAAAGGGTGCAATGGTCTTAGAAAGTTATAGAAAGTTAAAGACTCAGGATTTTGTTCTTATGCTTGGGGGAAAATACTGTGAACTGTTTGAGGATGAGCTCCTTCAATACTAAATGGAAAGCCACCTCCTGGATACGGAAAAGACCCAGAGCTTAGCCAGCCGCCTAGAGTCTGCCTTCAAACACTGTGTGTAACCTTATTAACAGGCATCAAGTGGAACGGGGGATCCCCAGATGGTGACCAAATCACACCAGGGGCCAGCCAGGGCGGTGAGGAGACAACTTTTTTTTTTTTTTTTTTTGCGGTACGCAGGCCTCTCACTGCCGTGGCCTCTCCCGTTGCAGAGCACAGGCTCCGGATGCGCAGGCTCAGCGGCCATGGCTCACGGGCCCAGCTGCTCCGCGGCACGTGGGATCCTCCCGGACTGGGGCACGAACCCGTGTCCCCTGCATCGGCAGGCAGACTCCCAACCACTGCGCCACCAGGGAAGCCCAGAAGATGACATTTTAAAGGGCTGTGAAATCAGGCTCCTGTTGATTCATGCTGAGAGGAGGGGCCACTCCAGCCAGAGCACGTAGTGATGACAAGGAACCAGGTCACCAGGATGTGGTGTCCGACACAACCAAATCACGACAACATCCCAGGCCAGGGCAGCCTTGTCTCCTCCCCCCCCCACTCCTGCCCTCCCGTTTCCACCCCATCTTCTTGGACATTTACAAACCAGAGCCATGCACACCCACAACCTTCAACCACCCCAGACTGCCCCCAAACATTAACATGACATCACCCTATGTCAGGGCAACTGACCCTAAAAAACAAACCTCATAAAGTAGGCAGGGTTTGGGTACCAGTTTTAGAGTTGGGGAAAGTGAGGCTCAGAAAGTCGGTATGACCTAGCAGCAAAATCACAGCTATCAGACTTATCCACCGCTCCACATCCATCCCTGGGGCCAGCAGGACCTTGATAGCTAATATGGGTGCCCATCTACTAGCTGTTGACCTTGGGGATGTCAATTTACCTCCCTCTGCCCAAGTCCATTCCTCTGTGAAATGGAAAAAACAGTAACCTAGCACACGGGGTTGTCATGAGGCCTAAGTGAGCTAATACCTGAAGAGTGCCCAGGACAGCGCCTACCCCCAAGTACGAATCCATTAAATGCTGGCCATCTGCTGAATCAAGTCTATCTGACTTCAACCCAAATCTTTGGACCACCTCTGCTTTCTCATTCGCACCGTCATTGCCCGAACACACGTACGGCAATTTTTAAAATTATGATCTAAGAAAAGCCACCTCCTAGGTTGTGTTAAAGCACCAGGCAACAAGAGCCTTTTTCCAAAGGACATCTGGCTTAAGCTGATAACATGCCACAAAGAAAGCTGATAGCACCCACTGGTCATGCGAGGAAGTCTAAAACGAGAACTTGAGTAGGACATGCCCCCTCAAAGAGCGTTTCTGTTACACACACGTAGCACGCTCACCGAAGTTACACTGATCAGCTCCACCTGCTCCGAGCTACCAAACACGGTCCTCGTGGCCCATTTTTTTGGCCAGAGATGACTACAGTTGGAAACATGTCACATTAAAAACATTTCTCTAGGGGCTTCCCTGGTGGCGCAGTGGTTGAGAGTCTGCCTGCCGATGCAGGGGACGCGGGTTCGTGCCCCGGTCCGGGAAGATCCCACATGCCGCAGAGTGGCTGGGCCCATGAGCCATGGCCACTGGGCCTGCGTGTCCGGAGCCTGTGCTCCGCAATGGGAGAGGCCACAACAGTGAGAGGCCCGCGTACCGCAAAAAAAAAAAAAAAAAAAAAAAAAACATTTCTCTAGAGTTCTGCCCTCTAAATAAAGGCCGCTGACGAATTCTGACCGTAGAAGGGCCCTTCCCTGAAACCGCAGACCAGATAAAGAACAATGTGAAAGCCTCCGCAAGAAAAGCAGTTATTTCAGCCAATCTGGGACCTGAGTCTCCACCGAGTCGCACAGTCCCCGCTGACACCCAGCAGGAAAAAAACCCTCGCTCAGGAAGAATTTGCTAAATCGCCCAAGGGGCACAAGGACAGGAAAATGCACTGAGCCTGGTCACCCTGATCCCCGGATTAGGGGACCCAGTGGCTTCCTGTTGGCTGGGTTTCACCCTTTCCTGTCTCAGAGCTGCCACACACGCCATCCTAGGGGGAGAGCTTCTTTTGTGATTGTCTCCCAGACCCCTGTTCCTCCTCGGTGGCGAGTGTGGGCCATGCCTGGCTGTCAGCGAGGGCCCCATTCTGTTTCCTTTTCCCTAAAGGATTTTCACTCCCCAACTTCAAAACTCAGTCTAAAGGCCACCTTCCCCTGGAGCCCTTTCCTGCTAGTTCCACCCATTTCAACCATCCCTGGGGGTCCCTTCTCCTCATCCTTCCTCCCTGTCTATCCATAATCATAAACTCTTTAATAACTAGATGAGACCCAGAGAATAGCCATTCTAATTTCCTACCCAGTACAGGAATGTACTTATACATTAGCAATGTCCAAGAGAAACATTAGGCAAGCCACATAAGTACTTTTCAAATTTCTAGTGACCACATTAACATAAAAAGATGGGTGAAAATAATTTTAATAAAATATTTTATGTAATCCAATATATCTACAATATTGTCATTTCCATATGAAACCAACATACAAATTATTAAAGAGATATTTTAATTCTTTCTTTCTTCATACTAAGTCTTTGGAAGCTAGTATGTGATTTCCACTGGAAAATACATCTCCATCAAGACCAGTCATATTTCAAGCGCTCAAGAACTGTACGTGGCCAGTGGCTACAGCATGGGACAGGGCAGTTCTATACCATGGTCTGTGCAAGGCGTGTGCTCCTTTAAATGATACATAGGAAAAACACAGTTCCTTCCTACAAACACAGCACATTAGTACATCAGCAAAGGCTACCATGGCTGGGAAACACAGGGCATATGCAGGAGGCCCAGCATTTCCCTGTTAATTTACTAGAACAGGAAGGGACCTGAGTGGTTTCATTGTCCAACTTGACAGATGAGGACACTGAGACCCAGAAAATTTATGTGAATAATCTGAAATCACACAGATAATAGCAGACGGAGGCCTCAAATCTAGATGTCCAGTCACGGGTTCTTCAAATATTAAATATCACACACACACACACAACCATATATCTATTTGGTCACCACCGTTGTAGTCTACGCATAATTTAAGATCAAAACTGTTTTAGAAGGCAGCACAGCTCAGCTTCCTCCAAATAAGCCCTACATTTCTGAGATGTAGGAAATTCAACAGTCTCACCAATTCAGTCCAATGTTCCCCTTCCCATCCTTAACTGGGATGTGAGGAATAGCACAAGAAAAAAAAAATAGTCACAGGCACACCAAGCATGCCTCTTAACTAAAAGTACAAAATAAGCAGCATTTCTCTAGTCTAGAGGCCTTTAAGACACACCCACCTCCTCCTTCCACCTCCAATGGACATACTAAGACAGTGAATCTTTCTTTCAAAATTGGATAGGAATCTGTAATAACTGCCATCAAAAGTGCTTTCCAGATATTGTTCCCGTTGGTTCTGCTTTAATGAATAACCACCTAAACACTTTGAAGTTCTGCCCTTGTGTGAGATACCTGTGATGAGTTAATCTCTGCAATCTCGTTCACATCATGGCTTGACCGAAATGAATTCTCTGCCTCACCTGGACCACCCCTGTATTCCAAGCTATTTGTCCATTTGGGGGCCACTTTCAAAAGGAAGTGACTGGGGAATTCCCTGGCAGTCCAGTGGTTAGGGCTCGCGCTTCCACTGAAGGGGGCATGGGTTCGATCCCTGGTCAGGAAACTAAGATCCCACATGCTGCACGGCGAGGCCAAAAAAAAAAAAAAAAAAAAAAAAAGTGACCGATTTAAAGCCAAGACATATTCCGTTCTGTGCCCAGATACATGGGGGCTGGCCTTTATCTGGATTGCCTGGATGGAGCACGAGCACAAGGTAGACGGGAGTGGGAGAGGAGATGGGGTGGGAATTCACAAAGCTGAATCTGATAGAAAAGCGCAGACTGGTTCCTGTGCCAACAAGGGGGTAACCAGCAGCCCTCTGTGCACTGACAGTTGGGGACAGTACAGAAAGGCTTCGGCTCAAAGTTATGCCAAGTACGCTGTGTGGCTTTAGTCTGTCATCTTGCAAAAAAAGGCCGGCTAATAACTTTCCACATGCTGTGGCTTTTATAAGTTTTTCTTCATTACAACTATGTTGGTAGAACATCAGGGAAAAGGAGATACGTGCTTTTTTTTCTTTTTTAAATTTTACTGGCATAGAGTTGAGTTACAAAATCGTGTTAGTCTCAGGTGTACAGCAAAGTGATTCAGTTATACATATATTCATTCTTTTTCAGATTCCTTATCCATATAGGTTATTACAGAATATTGGGTAGAGTTCCCTCTGCTATACAGTAGGTCCTTGTTGAATATCTATTTTATATATAGTAGTGTGTGTATGTTAATCCCAAGCTCCTGATTTATCCCTCCATCCCACCCCCCCCAAACCACGTCTCTCCTTTGGTAACCATAGGTTTGTTTTCGAAATCTGAGTCTGTTTCTGTTTTGTAAATAAGTTCATTTGTATCAAGTTTTTAAATTAGATTCCACATAAGTGATATCATATGATATTTGTCTTTCTCTGTCTTATTTCACTTAGTATGATAATCTCTAGGTTCATCCATGATATGTGTTATCTTTAAAACAGTACAGAACAGGCCTTCATAACATTACTATGCATAAAAATACTCCTTTCCTCCTAAGACATACAACATGTATGACTTTCTGTGACAATGCTGAGGGAGGTCTACAGTCCACAGAACCACCAGAAGTAACATGCTCTCGAAGAATGCTGAGAACTTAAAAAAATCTTAACTCACTGATTTCCACCCCCCTGACCGCCCCCACCGCCCCAGTGCCCATCAGGAGGCAGCTGGAGGCCTTGGCTGCAAGAAGTCCTCTTTCCTATCACAGACTGAGGAAGAGCAGCAACGTCTCAGGTTATCTGCATTCCAGAGCTGGTACTGCTGGGCGGACGCCTCCGGAAATATCTTACCATTACCTCACACGAGGGTAATGAGATGTATCAGCATCACTAACCGGCCAGCTAACAAAGCAGCCTCAACTCCACAGAAAGGAAGGACAGGCCTGAGGCATTCCTGAGGACAGCTGCCAAGAACATCCTGAGGATGAAGATCTTTGCCAAATGAATTATTAACCTATATTTAAACGTTTGACCCTCTTCTCCCATCCAGTCTTCATGTAAAAGAAGCGTGTCATTAGCAAAGAAAGAATTTGCTGTCTTGAGAAGCGTAACAGGAGCAAAAGTCCCTGCCTCTCCCTCAGTCTCTGCCACTTTCCATGGGGATAATAGCGTCTGTAAATGCAAAGTGCGTTAAATTATATAGCAGAGAAGTCCTTCATCCCTCTCCATAGATCACGAGAAAGGATAAATCAAAACTATGGAGAGTTTTAAGAAAAACAAGAGTTCCATCAAGCATAAACAAAGGTTCACACTAAACCACATGACGTATATTCTTTTTTTTTTTTTTTTTTTTTTTGCGGTACGCAGGCCTCTCACTGTTGTGGCCTCTCCCGTTGCGGAGCACAGGCTCCGGATGCGCAGGCTCAGTGGCCATGGCTCACGGGCCCAGCCACTCCGCGGCATGTGGGATCTTCCCGGACCAGGGCACGAACCCATGCCCCCTGCATCGGCAGGCAGACTCTCAACCACTGCGCCACCAGGGAAGCCCCACATGATGTATATTCTTATGCCAAGAACACCAAGAACCTTGACCCTAAACCCAGCTCAATCACTACTAACAAGGTAACTTTAACCAGTTGGGAAACTTTCTAGGTCTCAGATGCTGTACTAACAAAGGGAGGGCGTAATTCATATGACAATTCTGTGAGGAGCATAATGTAACCTACCTATTAGCAAACCTGATAACTAACGTGAACAGCCTTTATGGTTTACTTACACGTCTCAATCAAAGAAGAAGTGTCTTCTGCACATTCTAGAAAAGAACAAGTTGAGGCTCAAATACAGGTACACCTCATTTCATTGTGCTTGTTATATTGCGCTTCACAGATATTGCTTTTTTATATATACAAATTGAAGGTCTGTAGCAACCCTGCGTTGAGCAAGTCTACCGGTGCCATTTTTCCAACAAAAATTGCTCACTTTGTGCCTCTGTGTCACATTTTGGTAATTCTTGCAGTATTTCAAACTTTTTCATTATTATATTTGTTACGGTGACCTGTGATCAAGGGTCTTTGATGTTACTATTGCAAAAAGATTACAACTCAATGAAGGCTCAATTGATAGTATTTTTAGCAATAGAGTATTTTTTTATTAAGGAATGTACATTGTTGTTTTAGACATAATGCTATTATAACACTTAATAGACTTACAGTAGAGCATAGATGTAACTTTTATATGTATTGGGAAACCAGAAACATTCATGTGACTCATTTATTGCAATGTTTGGTTTATTGCAGTGGTCTGGACTCAAACCCACAACACCTCCGAGGTCTGCCTGTAACACTGATAAGCTGTTCAAGGCCACAAAGTTAGAAAGTAATAGAACAGGGTGCTGGGCTCTGGTTTTCCGATGCCAATACTTCTAAGAGTCTAATAATAAGGCTCAAAGATCAATTAGGCACTTGATTCTGAATCCTAAAACCACTTCCCGAGTGAAGCACCAGGCCCTCCTCCCTCTTCTGCTCTGCAGCCCCGCAAAGAGCAGAGTAGAATGTGGCCTGGAAAAGGATGCGATTATGAGAGAGGAGTGATCACTGCAGCTCTCAGTGTTGACACCCAGGCTTGGGTACCTGCCAGGAGGGCCCACAGAGCTCTGCCTGGCCTACAAACCAAGTCCACTGACCCCTCCTAGGGAAGCTTTTGTTCCTGAAGTCACTGCAAATGGTTCTAAAAGGCAACATGATAGACACTGACTCTACTGCCACAGCCAACTGGACAAAGAGAAAGGCATTTCTGGGTGCCTGGGACTTCTGACTCCCACAGCTGGGCCTAGAGGTCCATGGAATTCCCGAGTGTGGAGTCACATATCCCTTTCCCGATGTCAGCAGAGCAAGAAGGGGTCACCACAGTGCCCTCAACACAGGTGAGAGCAATCAGGGTCCGTGAAACTCCACAAATATTCAACTTATACCATGTCCTGGGACATGGACTTGCCTGGCAAAAGTCAAAGACGAAGATTAAAGCTTTCTGCTTTCCATACTAAAAAGTTTTTTAAATGAAGTCACGAAAATTAGAACAGAAAGATGGTTTTCCTTCTTCTCTAGACACGTCACTAAAGGCAGTCAGCTTAAAAAAAAAAAAGAGAAAAAGGACACAGTCACAGATGGACTGGGTGTGAACAGAGGCTAGTTCCCTCTGCACAGAGCAAAAACAGAGTGTGAAGACACAAAGACTCATCAGCAACACTGTGCCAAAGAGGGTTCCCGGGGTCAGCCCCAAGCCTACTGCACATACACTGTGGACAAGGCAACTGTCCAATCCAAATTTAACCAGGAGACCAGGATTGCACAGGACCACCAGGTACCTACCTCCATAAATGAAGCATGAGACCCTTGGCTCACATGTGCATCCGCAAGTGGGGTGGAACCCACCCTAAAATCTCACTGTTGACCCATTTCAAGTTGTCAGGTTACAACAAGCATTATGAAATGAAGTCCCTCTCCACCTGCTATGGTTGAATGTTTGTGGACCCCCAAAATTCATATATCGAAGCCCTAATCCTCAGTGTGATTGTATTTGAAGGTAGGGCCTTTGAGAAGTAATTAGATCATGAGGGTGGAGCCCTCACAAATGGGATTAGTGCCCTATAAGAAGAGACACAAGAGACATGATCTTTCTCTGCCATGTGAGGGCACAGCAAGAAGGTGGCCGTCTGCAAATCAGGAAGAAGGCCCTCACAAAGAACCGAATTGTCTGGCACTTTGATCTTGGACATCCCAGCCTACAGAACTATGAAAAATAAATTTCTGTTGGTTAAGCCACCCAGTCTATGATATTTTTGTTACAGCAGCCCGAACTGAATAAGACACCATCTTTGCATTATTTCAAATGAATCTGAATAAACCCCAGTGATTTTGAACTTTGTTATATACACTAACAACCTATCAATTTAATTCTGATAAATAATTCCTTTACAAGAACTTAACACTGGTTAAGGACCGGATATAATTAGAATCATGGATGATCAGAGATTAATTCCACAATTTGCTATGAAAATGACCTTTCTGCCCTGTTCAGAAAAGTTATTTCTGACATTAGGGCAACTTTAATAATAGCCAAATGGTATCCATTACCACACTGATTTAAGAGCTCAGATTCTGTGGATCTGAAAGTTATCATTTATTAAATTTTCCCCATAAGTCTTAATCCATTTCAGTAACTCGCATCTCAGGAATGATTATAGATATGGCATGCCTTTATTTGACAATATCAGGAAAGTTTCCCTTTAAATAAAGCAAAACACTTGGATCACAACACATGGATCACCACTCTAGGCTTATTCCAGAAAAGCTACCTAAAAATCACATGGAGCTACTCAGCTCATTTCTCAGGAGATTAAGGCTGAGAATTATGATTTGACTTCAGAAGCACAGAGCCAATACACTTAAACCAAATTGTTCCCATTGGTTAAATTATAAAGTCCACAGAAATCCTTGGGAGGAAACAAAATACAGTGGTCACAGTATCAAAAGAGACCACATAAAAGTACCTGGTCATCATCTGGATCCTCTCCCTAAGCACACTGATGGGACACCACCTGGGCCACTCCACTCCCACCTGGATGCCCTCCCTGCCCTATTACAGAAGCCCCCCCAGCCCCTGGACCCTATTTTCCCTGGGGCTGGTTCCCCAGGGATATGTCCATCTAGACCAAGTCCCTGAAGGAGAGGCCTGTGACTCACACATCTTCAAATCAGCAGCATCAAGCACCATGCCTGGCACATAGCTGGCATTCAAATGCCTGCTGAGTGAACAGTAGGTGGATGGATGGATGTGCAGAGAACCTGTATCCTGAAAAATTCATGAAATATACAGAAGAAACAGAATGAACTAAAATACCTTGAATAGTAGGTGGATGGATGGATGTGTAGAGAACCTGTATCCTGAAAAATTCATGAAATATGCAGAAGAAACAGAATGAACTAAAGTACTCTGACATTAAAGAAAGGTATGGATATTTATATGAGGAACAATTAAATCAACTTCAGGCAGAGAGAGCTGTCCTGAACATAGAATTAAATGAGAGTCCAAATAAAATAATTACATAAGTAGAAATACATCCACATATACACCACTGGAAGGAATAATCCCTCCTGCTGACTCTCTCCGGGTGTCTGTTAAAACCAGACCTTGTGCTCCCATTTCCCGAGGAACTTGAATAACAACAGTCACAGAGAATTAGAAAGTCTCTATTTTCACAGACTCAAAGGCTCTGCCTTGACACCCCCGTCCCCCATGCCAAATGCGGCAGGTGGGATAGTCGTTCTAACCAGGTAGATCTCAAAACCACACAACTGTGCCAATGCCATCCTTGGACTTCAAGAGCATCCACCCACGGCCACGTCAGAAAAGAACTTTGAAAAGCCCTACTCTTCTCTGGGCTCAACTGTGGGAGATAAAAAGGCACCCGGCAGCCCAGAGTTAGGTTTCAAAACAGCTCAAATAATCATTGGAGCGGGTTAGAATAGGCTGGGCCCCAGAAACACAAGGCCTAAACAAGAAGCATTTTAACCCACAGAAAGTCAACAGCGGAGGGAGGGGGCAGGGAACCAATGACACAAGTTTATAATTAGAAGGTATATTTTGGTATTCAGAAAGAAGTACACACACACACACACATCCTTAAACAGGGGAGGCAAGATCACGGCAATAAACCAGCAGAGCCTCTCCCACAGCAGCACAGATCACTACCCCATCCCTCCAAAAGAACGGCACCTCCTGGGTTGCAGCTTAACCCCCTCCCACATGCCTCCCGCCGTTGGCCAAAAATGAGGCCATGGCTTCGTGAGGGAATCCACACAGTCACAATACTTCTTTCTGAGAAGCGCGTTCTCAGTGCATATGACACCAATGGTTCTGAAATTCTGAACGTGGTACAGTTTCGAGCTAGTTCAATCCCGGAAGCCCCCTAACTCTTCCACGCCTCCCTTCCTCCTGGGTCCACCCCCTCCCCGGGATATCCTGGCTCTCCCCTCTGTGAAGGGGCTTCTTTCAGTATCCTCCCCGGGAGGGCAAAAGGATGAGGGATGGACACCCTAAGGGCACCGGTGAACACAGGCACACACACGCACACACAATTAATCTGGATTACACTCTGTCCTCTAAAAGGTGCCACCTCTCAGCCCTGAGGCCATTTTTAATCTACAGAGACAAACGGGGGACAAGGAGCCACCAATTGGTGAACAGGAAAAACCAGAAACAGCCCCCAAGCAAAATGCCAGAGGGCAGGAGGATGAGTTTGGTCAGTAGAACGTTTATCACTCAGAACCTTCACCCTCTGAGGAAAAAGAGTTTCCGTAAGAAAAACTCACTAACACGTCCCTGTTTTCTAAAATAAAGCTGATCGCTTTTTCCAACACCAAAGGGGAACAGTGAAACGTAAAAAGGCTGGGAAACCAACACCCATAAAACCCACCACCCAGAAACAAGTCCAAAAATTATATATGTCAGTTTATTTCCTTCTGGGGCTTTTTGGTCCTGTAAACACATGGATATTTGCAAACAATTCGTGCCTGCACAAGCTGATTATTACAGTATCTAGACAAAGAGCAAGCTTCATCACCCCCAGTTCCCACCAGAGCGCTCCCTCCTAGAAACAGAAGCTACTACTGTCTCGGGCTAATTCAAAAAGAACCCTGCAGTTGGGACTACGCACATGACCACCACGCAGGAAAACTGGCCAAATGGTCAGATAGTGGGATCCTAGCAAAGCCATGGGGGCAGACACCACTGAGAGAGAACATAAACCAGAGCCTCCCCTGCCCAGGTGAGGAGTGCAAGGCTTCCTTCCTGGACCAGCCTCATCCTTCACAGATGAGGCTGGGGGGACCTGGGGGTCAGCACAGCCCCACAAAGGGTTCCCCTGTTCGCTGAAACCACCAAAGCCACTTTAGCGATGAGCCTGTTCACAGTTTGCGCAACACACGTTCAGAACCTATTACACTTCTTCGCATGTGTCTGTCTCCCAACTTAGACTAAGCAATCCTTAAGGTCTGGGGCTGTGCTTCATTCATCTCTGTGTCCTCTGTGTCTAGTCGGTGCTCAAGAAATGTTGACCGAGTACATAACCCACGAATACCGAGTACTAACCCACGAATACAAGGAGTGGATGGAAGAGACAAGCCTTGAAAATGAACGAGGTGGCCAACTTCAGTTTCCTTGTACATTAAAGGGGCAGGATCCATCCCAGTCTTGTCTGCAGGCTCTGATCTTTAGTCTCAATGGGAAAGTCATGGTTGGAGTTTTAGATCTATGTATCCCGTTTGCTAACACTGACAATATTCCAGGGGTCTCTTCTTGGTGAGCTGGGCTCCAGGTTCACTGTGGGAAAGGGGGTAACCTCCATGCTGTTGATACTTGGTACC
Source organism: Mesoplodon mirus (assembly GCF_964341445.2). Classification (NCBI taxonomy): domain Eukaryota; kingdom Metazoa; phylum Chordata; class Mammalia; order Artiodactyla; family Ziphiidae; genus Mesoplodon; species Mesoplodon mirus. Next base: position 14,737,830 of record NC_138992.1, on the reverse strand, counting down.
TCCCTCATGGTACCTGGGAAGTCCAGGATCCAATGATGCCTGAGAATGAAGAGAAGCCGGTCTCCACGCTTTCTTGCATCTAACAGGAACAGGGATCCCCCACTCCGGGGAGAAGCTCCAGGAGTACCAACAACAGTGGTGCTCAGCACTGTATTCCAGGGCCTGGCCCACAGCAGGTGTTCAATAAACATTTCTGAGTGAATGATAAAATGTACTACATGCCAGGTAGAGCAGGGGACCCCAAGATATACACAGGGCTCAGTCTCTGCCACCTAAGGCAGTGGTTCTTGATCTAGGCACCCATAACAATCACCCTTTCCAAAATACTTAGGAGGGCTTCCCTGGTCGTGCAGTGGTTGAGAGTCCGCCTGCCGATGCAGGGGACACGGGTTCGTGCCCCGGTCCGGGAGGATCCCACATGCCGCGGAGCGGCTGGGCCCGTGAGCCATGGCCGCTGAGCCTGCACGTCCAGAGCCTGTGTTCCGCAACAGGAGAGGCCACAACAGTGAGAGGCCCGTGTACCGCAAAAAAAAAAAAAAAAAATACTCAGGAGCCATGCTCTGTCCCGGACCTCCTGAACTACCTCTGAAGACAGGGTCGGGCACACGTACTTTTCAAAGAGCTACCCAAGTGATTCTGACACTAAGTTAAGAACCTCTGCTCCAGAGAGTAAAATCAAGCTATTGTTATAATATTTATAAATAGTGGAGTGCAGGCTTTTTTTTTTTTTTCTTTTGTAAGCACTAATACCTCCCTTCCCACCCTCAGCTTTTCTAACCCTGACAGCACTTTGCCATAATACAAAGCGGGTAGAGGTCAAGGGCAACTCCCTAAGGGTCCAAGTGGATACAGCCATGACGCTGAGCCATTTCAGAGCGGAGAGGCAGATGTTCTCTTTAGCCACATGATGACATTGGATGTCAGGTCCCCCACTTGACACCACCTCTTGGGGCCACTGTGCCAGGAGTTGCCTACGTGGTCTCCAGAAAGTGGCAGCCAACACTGGCCTGCACCCTGAGGTCTGTGAGCACGTCTCTTCAGGAAAGAAGGAGCACCCGCAGCCCGAAACTCCCTTTTGGGAATTAGCAGCACACCGTGCTTGGAGGTCTCCTTAGGCCACCTGCTAAAACCTCACGCTAAGTGAACACCGCACGTTTGTTGAGAAAGCTGTAGCCTCAGGTGCCCTCTGCTTCCAGAGGCCTCGGCAAAGAGGTGCAGTGGAGTTTCTTCCCTGGAGTGAAGAAAATCCCAGCATCTGGTGCGCGCTGAATGGTCCATAGCCCTCTCCTCCCAAAGCCTCCAAGAGCAGGACTGGGGACTCAGGAGGCCAATAGAAACCTAGGTTCACGTGTGCACGACCAGCCCTGAATCATCCACCTGCCCGAGCCGTGGCCCCATCAACGTCAAGTAGGGGTCCTCACCTCCCTTGCCCCACACTCCTCACTGCAGCAGACTTTGTGAATTCTCTTCCCTTTCTTGGCTCCCCTGTCCATGTGGTCACACTATTCATCTGCATTCAAGGGCTGCCTTCCCCTTCCTTCTCCTCCAAGGACGCTCAGAGTATCACCTTTGCTATTCTGCTTTGTCCACTCCAGTGCCCTTTTGTAAACAGCCTACTATGTGCCGAGCATAGTAGACACAAAGATAAATAAGATGCAAAGACACAGAGAACAGAAAATTATGATAGAAAAACACAACAAAAGAGATAAGCCAGGGCGTCTCAGGAGCACAGGGGCTGAGTGAGGATCATGGACAGCTTTCTGGGAGGTGGTGCCCAGCTCGAGTCCAAAAGACCAAGGACGAGTCGGGGATGGCCAAGTGGTGTTTGCAGACCGTAAGCAAAGCACAGAAGGAACCCTGTGTTTGGGTCTGCAGGAAGAAACTCGACATCTGAGTGTGACGAGCAGGTGCAGTCCAGGTGGGGTATGGCGGGCAGGGGCAGCGTTGCAGGGCCACCCTCTCTTGAATCCCCAAGGTGCCACCCCCAGTTTTGCTAGGCTTTTCCCAGGAGTGGTTTCATGACACAGAACCACAGACCTTACTTCAACCTGTCATCACAGGGCAACCAAGTCTACGGCCCTAATTAAAGTCGCCTGAGCACAGGCGTGGCCATCTCCTCCCAACAAGGCCTGTCGCTACATAAAGGCTTCTCAACCACAAGCGCCAGAGGCTAGGTTCTCCAAGCAGCTTCTCACTGGCCTTTAATTTGGTAGCACCCAGGCACTCTGGCCTGCACCGGACCATTATGGTTACAAAATGTCTCTCTAATGGTTGGGAATGTATAGATCAGAGTGCAGGGCTAAGGCGAGATTAGAGGCCAGGCCCTGCAATTGAGCCCTTTGCTCCCCTCAGGCTTGGAAAAGCTCGATGACCACTGGGTTGTATCACGCCTAAAAGCATACACGGTCACAGCCTGCAGTAACATGGAATTACAGGCAACAGGGGCTCTCGCCTGTCTGGAGACCCGGCCAGTCTGAGATCTGCAAAATCTGCAAAAAGAGCACTTCCCTGATAGCTTTTGCTGGCATCAAGTCACTAGACACTGCAGCCTCCAGACCTGCTTCCTTCTCTATATAAATATCGCCGCCACCATCACCACAGCGGTCTGAGTAATTATTGCGTGTCCAGCACTGTCCACAGTAACCCTACGAAGCAGATACTGTATTTCATTGATTCTAGGACAATCCTAGACTCAATTCTGTGGCCAATCCTTTTTTGCCCCACATTTTAACATCTCTGAAAAGCATGTCACAGTTTCATTGGCAGGATATTTTTCCTTAGTGGTATGAAAAATTAAAGTTGCAGCTTAACTGAGGTTATCTTAAGTTTGAGGAAGTATCTATTTTTATCCTGCTCTTCCTGATAGGGACACTGAGAAGGGAGAGGGTAAATAACTTGCCCTAATGCAAAGGCTGATGCCAGGTAATCTGCTGGGTGCCTTTCAGCATGTAAATACTTGAACGTGTGTATATTCAAGAAGCAACGCTGCCTTCCAACACTGAAAACAAAAATTAGCCCTGCAGGGTCTATGACATTTCACTCTCTGAGGTTCTTTAAAGATTCCTCTGCTCAATTCAACAATCTGCTCAGTGGTTAATTCTATTTTTTCCCTCAGTCTATTCAGTGAACACTGCCTTCCTCCCCCCTTTCCTAGCTCTACAGACCTTCGTTCATAAAATTTCACCCCAAGTTTATTCACTCACTCAGCCTTGCCTTTGGCCCTTGGCTTACTTTGTCTTTATCCTGCACCCTCCTCCAGGAAGCCTTCAGGGATTTCCTCTTGGCTACTCTCTCTCTCCTCTCCTCTCCTTGCCTCCAGCCTCCTGTAGGGTCCTGGCTTCCTGGTTAGTCGATGGGGAGAGTAGAGGGAGAATGAAAGGGGTCACACATTTCAGAATGAGCCCAGCTGGAAGAGAGTTAGAATGCTAGTTGGCAGAGTTTGAAGTTTATTATGCAGCAATGGGGAGCCATGGAGGGTTTTCAAATAGGGAAGTGGGGTGATCAGATTTGAACTGCAGGAAAGAAAACCCATCAGCACATGGAGGCTGACCAGGAGAGAGGAAGAGGAAGACAGGTTGGGAGACCGCTGGTGGAATTCAGGAGAGAGAGACGCAAAAGCGGGTGGGAATAAGAACAGAGAGCAAGGTTCCCACTTGAGGAGCAAGGAAATGCTCCAGTGCCCCGCAGACAGACATCTAGCCTTGCAAGCTCTATAAAGAGGAAAGAAGAACAAGTCAGGAAGCAGGCTGGGGTTCAAGTGGAGGGGAAAGCAATGCCTCCATCTCCTCCTCTCTTAGAATTTGATTTTAGTTTGTAAGTTGGAGGTGTGGGCAGGACATCCATGGGTCACTCTTCCCGGGGGATCTGGAGTGTCGTCATCGGCGAGAACTTCAGCAGAATGTAATAGCAAGCCTCATTTGTCCTAACTCTCAACCCACCCTTAGTGACAGATCAGGGAATAGGGTATGCGTTCACTGAGAAAAATGCATCTTTGTAGATGGTACCAATTAACATAACAGATTCTTAGGAGATGTCCGACATTGAAGACAGCAAACCCTCTTGAGTTGTGATGTGGTAGAAAAGACACCACGGGGCCAAAAATCCTGGGTTCAAATCTCAGTTCTTTTAGGGGAGAGAATGGGGAATTTTTGTTTAACTGGGTATAGGTTTTCAGTTTGGGAAAATGAAACCGTTCTGGAGACGGATGGACAACAATGTTAATGTACTTGATGTCACTGAACTGTACACTTAAAGATGGTGAAAGTGGTGGGAATTCCCTGGCGGTCCAGTGGTTAGGGCTCTGTGCATCCAATGCAACGGGCACAGGTTCAATCCCTGAATGGGGAACTAAAATCCCATATGCTGTGTGGCGTGGCCAAAAAAAAAAAAAAAAAAAGAAAAGAAAAATGGTGAAAGTGGTAAATTTTATGCTATATATATTTTATTTCAATAAAAAATAATAACCCTGCAAGGGAGGTGTTATTATCATTTCAGGCAAGTGAGGAAACTGAGGCTTAGAAAGGTTCTGCAATTACGACGAGGTCGCACAGCTGCTAAGCTGCAGTGCTAAGATCCAAAGGCTCCACGGCTTTCACCCCCACCGCTGACTCTACAACCAAGATGGCAGCAGGATGGGGGCAGCCCAGGTCAACAGGCTACTTGAATTCCCACAGTGCTGCTGAGGGGCTGGAGGAGGGTGGCATGACAGAATCTCTACCCTATTGTGTTCTTACAAGCTCGATCAGCTCCACATGCCACAACTGGTCAGGCATGTTTTATTATGGCCCTAAACCTACAGATGTCTGCATGGAGAATGACGCTGTAGACAGGAGGTGTCACCAGACCTGCTTGATCCAAAAGACACAAAGCTAGGTTGCCACACCTCAGTTCACAGTTGCAGCAGGGATTTCATCCCATCTCTTCTCCATTCTCAACCTCCCCTTTCTCTTTCCTACTCCTACTGGGTCTGCAAACGGATCCCTCACTCCATGTGACCACGGCCAGCTAAAAACTTCCCATCCGCCACTTTATTTCAGCCATTCTGTTTAGACCTACAAGGTCAACTTCACATACATCCTTGACACTAGTCAACAACTCGGCAGATCTGGTTATCAGGGTGGGGGGGGGGAATCAATACCTCTGAATGTGACCAGACAACCAAAATGCAAAGACGCCTAAAAGCAGTGAAGTTGAAATCAAGATCTTAGTGTATTCAGTCAACCAGTCAAAACTGACCATCCTTTTGAAAACAACTCCTATACCCAGAACCAAACTCCATTCTACAGATCTCACCTGCTCCAAGCTTTGATCCAGCAAATTCTACAAAGCTTATCAAGGTTTGACTCACTTTGCTCCTGTGACATAAAAGAAGCACCTTTTGGTACACACGGGGCTTTTCCATCCAGCTATGGGCTTTCAAAGACGTCTTGAATGTATCAGGTCCCTAGTCAAAGCTGCTGAATGAACACAAGCCTCGTGGTTTAGACGGACATTTTTGGTCTATTTGGCTTCTAAACCCTTGTTTCAGAGTGGGTTTACTGCCACTGGACTTCATTTTGCTGCACTTGAAACTTTCAGCAGAGTCTCTCAGCAAACACCAGCAGCAAAATAAGACCCATACCACCTACACACTCCAAAAGTACAATCCTTAGGAGATGGTGATAACATGGTACAATTAGAGAAGGTTTCAACCCCACAGTTTTAGATTTTCCCTATAAATACTTACTCATTTTCTAATTAAACAAACAATTAGTAGAAGGCACAGCCTGAGAAACTACGTGGGGGTCACCATCTTACTACACGGAGATAGTGTGACAAATGATGCTAGCCAAGGGGTGAATAAAACATGTTTGGCTCCGAATGTTTACACAAGCTGTGATGACCCATCCAGCCTGACTTTTAAAACACAGCTTGCTCCAAATCTGAAATATACAGTCTTAATGACAGACATCCTAAATGGAAAACAGTCCCTTTAGATACAGCCCAGATTTCTTGGGCTGGGTGGGAAGAAAAAAAAAATAGAGCTGGCTAGGTAATACATCAAGGCAGGTTTTTTGTTTGCTGTTTTTATAGGGTGCTACCGTACTGCAAAAGGTCCAACCAGAAATGAGTCAAAGACAATGAACCACATAGTTCTGGTTGGTTTTTACTGATGTTCAGCATCCCTGTCTACACAAACTCAGGGATACAAGGCAAAGCGATGACCTTTACAGCTCATGTGCTAAAATGGGCTCATTCCACTTGACTAAGCAAAGTTAATATTTGTTTTTCTTGGTTTCGTTCTGGTAAAAGAAAATGGATAGTTGTAACACTAGAGTCTCCCTCCACTACATAAAGGCAGATGGTACGAGCGTCTCGCTCCTGTTCTACTAATAGTATCCAAATAGCATCTCCGCAGAAGGATGTGTCTGCAAGCACAGGCTATTTTTAAGTTCATTCATTTAAAATTCTGATTCATTCATTCATTCACTAAATCTGTACTGAGTGCCAGGTACTGTGGATACAGAGATACACTGCCCTCATGGAGGGCAGAATTTATCTCTTTCCTTCCCACTTACGCGCTAGCGGAAAGGAAAGAGATGCAACAGGTCATGCAAACAAATTAAAGCTCCATATAATTCCAAGTGCCATAAAACACGGCTGTGGAAGAGAGAGAGTGAATGTGGGAAGCAGAGTGCAGAATAAGGAGGATGGGGGTATTTTATCCAGACTGGTCAGAAGGTCCTTCCAAGATTACATTTGAGCTGAAACCATACAAAAGTCTGGGGAAGAAAATTCCAGGCAGAGGAACCTGCAAGTACAATAATCCTGGGACGGAAAAACATCTTGCCAGTATGTTTTTTTGTTGTTGTTGTTCTTGTTTTACTTTTTTTTAAATTAGTTTCTGCTTTATAACAAAGTGAATCAGTCATACATATACATCTGTTCCCCCATCCCTTCCCTCTTGCGTCTCCCTCCCTCCCACCCTCCCTATCCCACCCCTCCAGGCGGAGCACCGAGCTGATCTCCCTGTGCTCTGCGGCTGCTTCCCACTAGCTATCTACCTCACGTTTGGTAGTGTACATATGTCCATGCCTCTCTCTCGCTTTGTCACAGCTTACCCTTCCCCCTCCCCATATCCTCAAGTCAGTTCTCAAGTAGGTCTGTGTCTTTATTCCTGTTTTACCCCTAGGTTCTTCATGACATTTTTTTTTCTTAAATTCCATATATATGTGTTAACATACGGTATTTGTCTTTCTCTTTCTGAGTTACTTCACTCTGTATGACAGACTCTAGGTCTACCCACCTCATTACAAATAGCTCAGTTTCGTTTCTTTTTATGGCTGAGTAATATTCCATTGTATATTTGCCAGTATGTTTGAGCACAATAAACTGGGGGGACAAGTGATGGGGGGTGGGTTAGAGATCAGGAAGTGGTACCATGCAGCCTTGCAGGCTGTGGTTAGGAACTTTTGACTGTGTTCTACCTGCAAAGGAATCACAGAAATCAACAAAGAGCTACTACTTTAAATACAAATATACAGACGCTCTCGGCAAACATACTACATTTAGAATTGATGGTTTTGGAGAATAAAAATAAGGAAGTGGGCTTATGATAAACACCATTTGTATAGCACCCTAGGGCCTACCAACAGCATTCAGAGCATCTCATTTAGATGGTCATGTAGAAGGCAAGGAGCGTCAGAGGTTAAGGACAAGCTCTTAATTACTAGAAACCAATTCATCCCATCTCTAAAGTGGCTAAAGAAGACAACTCCAGGGCTTCCCTGGTGGTGCAGTGGTTGAGAGTCCACCTGCTGATGCAGGGGACGCGGGTTCGTGCCCCGGTCCGGGAAGATCCCACATGCCGCGGAGCGGCTGGGCCCATGAGCCATGGCCGCTGAGCCTGCGCGTCCGGAGCCTGTGCTCTGCAACGGGAGAGGCCACAACAGTGAGAGGCCCGTGTAACACACACACACACACACACACACACACACACACACACAAGACAACTCCAGAGACTGCAGTTGAACGAAGGTGGCTTTAGGGGTCTTTTCCCACTAAAGACTTCAAATCATCTCTTTAACACAGCTTTAGACACAGACCCATGAGTCCAAAAGGCCTGGTCACCAAAAAAAAAAAAAGAAAAGAAACAACAAAACCCACACCTGTCATATGAAAATACAAGACACAGGCATCCTTAATTCTCCATGTTGATTGGCTCCCCTGAGACCGTCTGGAACACTTGCCTTTTGGGGGGTTGTGTATGTTTGTTTGTTCCTGGAGTGCCTCTGCATCCCTACTGCTGCTAAGTTCATCAGGTCTGGGCGGCTCCAAGCACCATCTTTCTAAACTGGGCTCCTTTGCGGGTCCATCTAGCCCTCCTTAGATACTTCTCTCCAAGTATACTCCTTCCCCAAGAAATCCGGCCACGATCAACATCCATTTCCTTTGTAAACACAACTTAGGAAAAAGAGATTGAGAGCCTCTATTCATAAACATCATGATCAAAACTATTTGTACAGGACAACAAGAAGACAAACAAAAGCTCAATTTCTGCTACTTTCAGTGGCTTTACAGGAAAATTCCCAACCGATGCAACACACACTAAGGATACACGTCTCCACACCCAGTAAGTACTATTCTGCAGAAGTTTTAAGGGAAATTAAGCAGTCAAAACCACACTGCACCTTTAGGGATGTCAACTGGAATACATGTTTCATAATTAGCTCAAGGAATGCTAATTAAGATGTACTTTTTTTAAGCATGTGTGGAATAACAAGATGCACCCAAACTGTAAGGGACACAAAGGCAGTATCAACCCATTCATATTATTTTCATCCACTTAAAATTATGGAGAAAGGAGAAGGCCATCATGAGAAATATGGCCTTTCATTCATTGTCCAGGAAAGAGAAGCAAGCTGACTTCTACTTCCTCTCCTCTTAAGTTAAACCTCAAGAATCCAACCCATGCACCTGGCTCTGGGGCTAAGTAGTCAGGGTCTCCTTCAGGGACTCCCCAAGTTTAAAATGAAAAGCTCCACACTGGACTGATGTGTTATGTTAGTAAGGCGAGCTTTGCTTTAAAGTGGTTCTCAAATACGAAATGACAGCTCCACAGAGGTGAAGGAGGGCAGGCCATGTAAAATGAAACACTAAGCCAAAGAGGAGACCACACACATTCTCCCTCTCGAAGAAAATCACTCCTAGGAGGGCTGCGCATGGAGCAAAGCTGGTCACGAGCACACGCCTGACCCAGATGTGGCCATGCCAAGTGAGCCCAGCATGGGCCGAGATGCTGAAATCCTGGGTGAAAGTCCCTAAGGGAGATTAGAAAGAGAGGGCTGCTGTCGGCCGGCCACCCTGAGCTATTTTCAGCACCATGACTTCATTCTTGTTTGTTCTGAAGCAGCACAGATGGGCTGCGTCAATTTCTGTTACTACAGGAAGATAAGGAGCCCCAGGCTTGAAGCAGCATCTTTCTCTTGCCTCCTGTTAGGGCATCAACAAGCTGGAACTGTGGCATGTAAGCAGTTGAAAACACTGTTGCTTTTCTTTTCTTTCCTTTTTTTTTTTTTTTTTTTTTTTTAAACCAAGAGCATTTCACAAACATTGCCATGTTTCTTGGAACTAGAAACCAGATCCACCTGAAAAATAGCACAAGGTCAACTGCTGGGAAAGCACTTTAGCCTTTTTGGTTTTGTTGAAGCCACCCAACTGCGAGAACAGCTCCGGCCACTCTAGACACGGGAAGGCTGGTCCTGGTCAGAGAGCAGAAGAAGGGGAAATGCCCACAATTCAAGCTGGAGCTCAGTTTAAGGTCACTGGGGTTCCCACACATCTCATTATGCAAATATACCTCTAAAGGCACAGAGCTTTTCCTTGAAGCTTGCCAAGAAACTTAATGAACCAGACTGTACAAGGGGCAGGTATATACGTAACAGATTACATTTACTACACCTCTCCCAGGCGTTGCACATCTTAGGAAGAACTCCTAAGGATCCTCTTATAATTCTTATCATTTCTATTTGAAAAGAAAGAAAACCAGCTCAAAGAGGAGGGGAAAGAACCAGGCCAAAATCACACAGCTAGTAAGAGTCCAAGCAAAGACTAACCCTTCTGCTCCACGGTGGGGACTGTCATGAAATTCTCTCTTTGAGAGAGGCAGACTTGAAGCTTCAGGAGGAATCCTGATCCTTCCCTAGTCTATCCAGTTTGTCAGCTTCTGTCACCCTGCCAGCAACCATCATATGGAAATAGAGAAGATGGACAGGAAAACCCAGGAGCCAGTCCTACAACTGCCACTTCCTAACGACCCTCGAGCCTCACCCTTGAGCCTCAGGCCCCCCATATGCAAAGCTGTGTTTAGTGCTCCCTCTGTTACAGGCTGGAGACCAAGCACATCAAGGACTGACAATTCCTGGCAGTTCAGCAGGTGTACCATACATGGTGGCATTGACACAGGTGTTATGTGTGTGTATGTATGTGTGTGTATGTATGTGTGTGTGTGTATATATATACACATATACACACATTTTTTAATGGAATTGAAATGGACATAACACAAAAGTAGCCATTTGAAAATGAACAATTCAGTGGCATTTAGTATATTCACCACAACTTTGTGCAATGACCACCTCCACCTAATTCCAAAATATTTCCATCGCTGCAAAATAAACCCCCATGCCCACATGGCAGTCAGTCTCCACTTCCCCTTCCCACCACGAACATGCTTTTTGCCTCTGTGGATTTGCCTATTCTGAGCATTTCACATAAGTGGAATCATATGAGACCTTTTGTGCCTGACTTTCATGTAGCATAATGTTTTCAAGGTCCATCTGAGTTGTAGCAAATACCAGTACTTCATTCCTTTTTATAGTTGAATAATATTCCACTGTGTGGATATATCATATTAGTTTATCCATTCATCCCACGATGGACAGCAGGGCTGTTTTCACCTTTTAGCTATTGTGAATAGTGCTGCTATGAACATTCATGTAGCAGGTTCTCTCTTAAAGCACTTTTACATTTGATCCTGACAAGTCTGTGAGGTAGACCTCAGTCCTACAAATAATATTTGAGGTGCACTGCCTTCTTCATTAATTTATCACACTCGAATCCTTGCCCCCCCCTTTTTTAATCAATAAAAATGACTCCTGGACCTATATCCAGAAAAGATGAAAACTCTCATTTGAAAAGATACATGCACTCCAATGTTCACTGCAGCACTATCCACAATAGCCAAGACTTGGAAGCAAACTAAATGTCCATAGACAGATGAATGGATAAAGTTGTGGTATATATATATATACACACACATATACACACAATGGGATATTACTCAGCCATAAAAAACAATAAAATAATGCCATTTGCAGCAACATGGATGGACTTAGAAATTATCATACTAAGTGAAGTAAGTCAAAGATAAATATCACATATATGACATCTGACATAATATCACATATGTAGAATCTAAAAAAATGGTATTTATAAAACACAGACTCACAGATATAGAAAACAAACTTATGATTACCAAAGGGGAAGGGTGGGGGAGAGATAAATTGGGAATTTGGGATTAACAGATACAAACTACCATATATAAAATAAACAACAAGGACCTACTATATAGCACAGGGAACTATATTCAATATCCTGTAATAACCTATAATGGAAAAGAATCTGAAAAACAATATATGTATAAAACTAAATAACTTTGCTATACACCTGAAACTAAGTCAACATTGTAGATCAACTATACTTCAATTTAAAAAAAAAAGAAAAGAAAGAAATACACTACTTAATAACCAAGAGATCACTGAAGAAATCAAAGAGGAAATCAAAAAATACCTAGAAACAAATGACAATGAAAACACAATGACCCAAAACCTATGGGATGTAGCAAAAGCAGTTCTAAGAGGGAAGTTTATAGCAATACAATCCTACCTCAAGAAACAAGAAACATCTCAAATAAACAACCTAACCTTACACCTAAAGCAATTAGAAAAAGAAGAACAAAAAACCCCCCAAAGTTAGCAGAAGGAAAGAAATCATAAAGATCAGATCAGAAATAAATGAAGGAAATGATAGCAAAGATCAATAAAACTAAAAGCTGGTTCTTTGAGAAGATAAAATTGACAAACCATTAGCCAGACTCATCAAGAAAAAAAGGGAGAAGACTCAAATCAATAGAATTAGAAACGAAAAAGGAGAAGTAACAACTGACACTGCAGAAATACAAAAGATCATGAGAGATTACTACAAGCAACTCTATGCCAATAAAATGGACAACCTGGAGGAAACAGACAAATTCTTAGAAATGCACAACCTTCTGAGACTGAACCAGGAAGAAATAGAAAATATGAACAGACCAATCACAAGCACTGAAATTGAAACTGTGATTAAAAATCTTCCAAAACACAGGGCTTCCCTGGTGGCACAGTGGTTGAGAGTCCGCCTGCCGATGCAGGGGACACGGGTTTGTGCCCTGGTCCGGGAAGATCCCACATGCCGCGGAGTGGCTGGGCCCGTGAGCCATGGCCGCGGAGCCTGTGTGTCCAGAGCCTGTGCTCCACAACGGGAGAGGCCACAACAGTGAGAGGTCCGCGTACAGAAAAAAAAAAAAAAAAAAAAAAAGAGTCATGTACCACAATGTTCATTGCAGCTCTATTTACAATAGCCAGGACATGGAAGCAACCTAAGCGTCCATCAACAGATGAATGGATAAAGAAGATGTGGCACATATATACAATGGAATATTACTCAGCCATAAAAAGAAATGAAATTGAGTTATCTGTAGTGAGGTGGATGGACCTATAGTCTGTCATACAGAGTGAAGTAAGTCAGAAAGAGAAAAGCAAATACCGTATGCTAACACATATATATGGAATCTAAAAAACAAACAAAAAAAATGGTCATGAGGAACCTAGGGGCAAGATGGGAATAAAGACACAGACTTACTAGAGAATGGACTTGAGGATATGGGGAGGGGGAAGGGTAAGCTGGGATGAAGTGAGAGAGTGGAATTGACATATATACACTTCCAAACGTAAAACAGATAGCTAGTGGGAAGCAGCCGCATAGCACAGGGAGATCAGCTCCGTGCTTTGTGACCACCTAGTGGGGTGGGATAGGGAGGGTGGGAGGGAGGGAGACACAAGAGGGAGGCGATAGGGGGATATATGTATATGTATAACTGATTCACTTTGTTATAAAGCAGAAGCTAACACACCGTTGTAAAGCAATTATACTCCAATAAAGATGTTAAAAAAAAAAAAAGAAAGAAAAATGGCAAAGGACTTCTGAGCCCAAGTCAGACACACGAGGACTTTATGAAGCAAGGAATGAAAAGGTGTTTATTAATGATCTGATTTTTTTTAATTCATCATAACTGAGCATGTATAACAGGACTTTCACAAACCTGGACAACACTCCTAATGTGTGGAAAACGTAAAGGCTGTAAAAAAAGATTAAATTCTTTAAAGAGTAAAGATACTGCAGTAAAAAGTAAAGATTCAATACTTTTTTTTTAAATAATTTTTTTTTATTTGTTTATTTTTGGCTGTGTTAGGTCTTCCTTGCTGTGGGGGCTTTCTCTAGTTGCGGTGAGCAGGGGCTACTCTTCCTTGCGGTGCGTGGGCTATTCTTCCTCTCAGCGTGTGGGCTTCTCATTGCAGTGACTTCTCTTGCTGCGGAGCACAGGCTCCAGGAGCACAGGCTTCAGTAGTTGTGGCTCGCGGGCTCTAGAGCACAGGCTCAGTAGTTGTGGCGCACGGGGTTAGTTGCTCCATGGCATGTGGGATCTTCCCAGACCAGGGCTCAAACCCGTGTCCCCTGCACTGGCAGGAGGATTCTTAACCACTGGGCCACCAGGGAAGCCCCAAGATTCAATACTTTAAAAAGTAAATGAGACACGGGAGAGAACAAAAGCTCATCCCTGTGTCAGACCTTCCCCAACAACTCATTCACGGCCTTCAGAACATGCAGACCTTCCCTCGGGCAGGACCACTTAATCATGTCAACGCTTTCACTACTGTCCAGAGACTTTCAGCTCAAAACCCTATATAAGCAAGGCAGGCAACCCGTGAGCAACCATGGGTGTGAGGGACCCTCACAGACCCTCGCTGCACTCGTCAAAATGGAAGGACAATTTGCTCAAATCTAAACTTTGGCAAATTAACATGGGCATTATTTGGCTTCCAAGACCACTCCTCATCGAGGCAAAGAGACCCAACTCCTTGTTGGTGTTAAGAGGCTTAAGTTGTCAAGAAATAAGCCTCAGTGCCCTTGAATTCTTTGTTCATTTAAGGTTTGGGGCTTCAGATACAGTATAAGGTGAATCCCATCACAAGAGGCTCCTTGAAAGGGCAAAATGCAACCTCACCCTAGGGAAGAGGCCTGCCAGCGCAGACACCTAGCACACACTGATCAAGAGAGCTTGGTACCACTCACTGTGCCATGTCAAGCACCCTTCATTGTAGCCATAATAAAGTCAGTCAGATGAACATTCTCATACTGTGTCCCCTATGCAATGCAAAGGAAAAAAGTGACTGTTCAAATTGTTAAAGGTCTTGGGGTGAGACACAGAAGGGAAGGGGGTGAGAACCATATGAATCCTTTTGCTGAAAACTGTATCAGAGCCTTCCTTTTCACTGTCACCACTATCACCACTTGTTAATTTTTTTCTTTTGTCTTCCCCCAATCAAGACTCTGAATTCAGGGATATGCAAATCAGGAAGGGGGAAAAACTTTAACAGATTCATTTTAAACATTCAAATTTTACCCGAAGCAGGAGAAAAGTAAGGAATAACGTATTTTCTACCTCTACTCACCCTACCCCCGACTCCCTCTTCTCAAGCTCCGTTGCTTTTTTTTTTAAATTTTTATTGGAGTATAGTTGATTTACAATGGTGTGTTAGCTTCAGGTGTACAGCAAAGTGAATAGGTTATACATATACGTATATCCACTCTTTTTTAGATTCTTTTCCCATATAGGCCATTGCAGAGTATTGAGTAGAGTTCCCTGTGCTCTACAGTAGGTCCTTATTAGTTACCTATTTTATATGTAGTAGTGTGTATATGTCAATCCCAATCTCCCAGTTTATCCCTCACCCCCCATCCCCCCAGGTAACCATAAGTTTGTTTTCTACATTTAAGCTACTTGGCTTTAAATCAGGGGTCAGCACACTTTTTCTGTAAGGGGTCATTTAGTAAATATTTTAGCCTTTGTGGGCCATTCAGTCTCTGTTCCTCCACTCTGCCATGGCTGCACAAAAGTAGCCACAGACCAACTGTGAACAAAAATGGGCTGGCTGTGTTCCAATAAAGCTTTATGGATGGACTTTTAAATTTGAATTTCACATTAACTTTCACATGTCGCAAAATATTAGTCTGTTCATTTTTTCCCAACTATTTAAAACAAACATTCTTAGCTTGTAGGCCAGCAGTAGGCTGGATTTGGTACACAGGTTATAGTTTGCCAGCCCTTTAAAATTTTTAGGGATGCAGTATATGTGGTTTTCTCTTTCTTTTTTTTTTTTTTTTAGAGGCAAGGGAGGCTTAGAGTTCTGCATAAAGCAGAACAGAACTAGGCAAGGGGAGTGTTACAACAGTATATTTCAGAAAGAAAACACATACCTCTGTTACATAAATCCCAAGACACTTGGAAAACTCTTTTAATCACCTCTTGGCGGAGGGCTACAAATTTTAAAATGTGCCTGCTTACTTCTAAAAGTTAAGATGTTTCACTCCCTTCTCGTCTATAAGAGACATTATTTATATCTTCTGAATCAGGTCGGTAGGTACTCACTAGATGCCTCTGTGTGTTCAGCACTGGTCACGCTGATGGATGTAAAGGACATCAAAATATATCTTTTCCCCTGAAGGTCTTTGATCCCCAAGAGGTTTCAGGGGTAGAGCCTCAGAATGGAGGCAACAGAATGGGCTGATCCCTCCCAAACCATGATCCCAGCTGATCCCCCTTTGATCCACTGCACGCATTTTAGAGATGATGTTAGCTAGGGGTTAGCAGTATACATATTTATAGCAACAAAGTTCGCATGGTCCTGTAGGAACAATTCCAGACTTTACAATACGGATTCTGCCACTTAGCTCTGCAACCCTGGGAAAACTAATTAACCTCTCCAAATCCTCTATCCTAATAAGAACAACAAAAAAAAATTTCCTCAAATAATCCTGACACTCTGGTGCAGGGCCCCGTAGGCACTAATTCATCCTCTCATTCAACAAAGGTTCAATGAGCCCCTACAATGTACAGGGCCCCAGGAACACAATGAACAAGGCAGATCCAGTCTCCAACATTGTGGAACTTACAGACCAATGGGAACTTGTTGGTTTTTTCTTTAAAAACAAATATCCATGCCTAAAACACTCCTTAGACTATAAAACGCCTATCCTCCCTTCACTTTCTCTACTTTTGATTCCATTTCAACCTGTAACTCTGAGAGTGACACCAGCTTTGGAATCTTACAGACCCAGATCAATGCACAACGTCTATCAAATATCTACCATTTTTGCGTGATTTCTGGAGACCACTGGCATTCAATGATTTAAACATTCCTCATTGAGACTATGCTTAAAAAATTCTATAGTCCATGGCAAGTGCTAACTCATGGTTTTGCCAAGGCAAGGCTTGAATCCCATCTCAGGATATGCTGCCCCCAAAGATGCTGCTTCCCTGTAAGAAATATTTTAAACTGAAGGGATTGGAGAAACGGCAGGTGCAGGAAGCACTCGCTGACCTCGGAGGGGCGCCGAGAGGGATCCAAACAAACAGTCCTTGCTGTGTTTTCCCCAGTAACAGCCCTTAGTTCATTCCCTTCCGTCCCATCACATTTTCCCACGACTTTCCACTCTTCCTTAAACTTACTATAAAAACGTTCAGGTTTAACTGTTTCTCGGGGGCTTCATTGCCTTGTGAAGGCTCCCATGTCACATAAAACTTACATTAAATAGATTTGTATGCTTTTCTCTTGTTAACCTGTCATGCACCAGTCCAATTTACAGTGCCCCAGCCAGAAAACCTAGGAAGGTCATAGAAAAAGACATTTCTTCCTCCCCTACAGAGGCAAGGTTGGTTTGTGAGGGCAAGTAGTTTGGCTAGTGAGTAAGCCAAGCCTAGCACCCGCATCTCAACTCACTTTTGCTCTTTTCACTTAACAAATGGTTTTATTTTATCCCTGCAATTGCTCTAAGAGATAGTTCTAACCATCTTCATTGACCACGTATGGAATCTGAAAGTAACTGCACACAGTACAGGCTTTTTAGCATTTGAAAATCCACAAGGATCTTGCGTTGTCACCCTCCAATGTTTAGGGGTCTAAGCAGTGGTTCCTGACCTCGGCTGCCCTTACAATCAACCTGGGAGCTTCAGAAAATACTGATGCCCAGGCCCCACTTCCAACGAGTCAAATCAGACCATCTGGGCGTGAGTCCCAAGCATCAGGACTTTTTTTTTTTTTTTTTTGCTGTACGCGGGCCTCTCACCGCTGTGGCCTCCCCCGTTGCGGAGCACAGGCTCTGGACGCGCAGGCTCCGCGGCATGTGGGATCTTCCCGGACCGGGCACGAACCCGTGTCCCCTGCATCGGCAGGTGGACTCTCAACCACTGTGCCACCAGGGAAGCCCGCATCAGGACTTTTTAAAGACCCCTCTGAATCTTTGGGTGGAGGTTGGAAAGTGACAGCCCATGGGCCAAATTTAGCCTGCAAACTCTTAAAAATCAGAAGATTTCACATAATGCCCAGATTCCGGCTGCATCTACAGCTATGCTGCCCAACATAGTAGCCATGAGTCACCTGTGGCTCTCTAAATTAATTCAACTGAAATAGAATTAGGAATTCGATTCCTTGGTCACACTAGCCACATTTCAAGTGCTCAAGAGCCACATGTTGGCCGCCTTACTGGATGACGCAGATATGGGACACTTCCATCATCACCAAGCCTTCTATTGGACAGTGCTGTTCATAAAAATCCAAGAATCGAGGCCCACATTCCAACAATACAACACTGGCCAGAGGGTCGTCTGTCTGCTCTAGACAGGGCGCACGCTTTCTCATTGTCAGCCTGACTCCATTCACTCATTTACACGACCTGCCCGTCCCTTAGAACTCATATGCAAACCCTACCTAGGCATTACACGTGCTAAATAAAACTTGCCCAAGGGCTTGATCAGACAGATTCAATGTCTTCACCTCTAAAGCCTAACTGCATGGACTGTGTGCTTCCTCTCTCCCTCCCTTCCTCCTTGCATCTCCCTCTCTGTTTTTACTAGAGCAGGAGGGTTAACCAGTATGACACCGGAATCTACCTAACAAATGACCTTCTGGCTTTTGGAGTCGGTCTCTTCATGATGAACGTGTACTCGTCCTACATGGTTCCCTGTGATTTGAAAGATCAGGTTCATCCCCTGCCTACCAATATTTCAATGCCCATCGAAATGGTCCTTTTCTCCTTTGAGGAATAGGTGTTAAGGTACATGAATTCTCTCCCATTCTGGACAGTTAGCCCTTCTGGGCCCAATCCTTGCCTGATCTGCTTCAGAAGCTCCTTCCAGAAGCTGGCCCAGTCCTCTAACTGTGGAACATGCTCAGACTATGTTGGCTGAACCAAGGAACCAACCGCCATTTGGTCACAATGGGAAACCTGGATGCAGTGCAAAAACCAACAATCAGTCGACTCATAACTGCTCCTTATCCGGGCTCTAAAGGAACTTCAGAGAATGCCAACAGAAGATTTATAGATGTGAGCATCTCAAAACTACCCACACATTCGCAACAGGGTTTAGGAGAAAGAGCTTGGGAAGCCGTGTAACTCTTCAATGGGAGAAAATTCATACAACACTTTGTACCTGGATTTAACTAGGACTAAACCCAACAGTCACCCTCAAAAAGGGAATGAATCTCACAAAGCCACTAGTTTCAGATTTAATTAAAATCTCCTCTAACCACTGCCAAGACATTCTTTAGTCTTTTATTATCCTCTCCAGAACTTTTCTTTTTTAGGATATAGGGTTCGCAAAATATAAGTCAGGTTCTCCTGATTGCTTTATATACCAAGCCCTGGGAAACACACAGGGAAAATGAAGAGTCATATGGGAGTTTCCGTTTTTAGTACATAAAGTGCGAAAGACAGAATGGTCCCCTCAGAAGAGATTTTTAAGTGGCAATGTCTTTCCCACTGGCTCAGACCATGGAACGTGGGGCTTCTCCCAAGCAGAACAACTCAATCCCCAGCTCAGGAATCGGGCGTTGATGCAGAGTACGAGGCAAGGCCCAGAGGCAGGCAGCCCGGACAGGGAAGGGGATGAGTCACCTGCAGGCCTTCACCCTCCACATCAAACCTGCAGGGGCCAGGGCCAGCCAGCTGCAGCCTCCAGTCTCAGTTAAAAGGGACAAAGAAGGAAGCCCCATGCAAGGTTAGGGCAGGCTGAGAGGAGGGCATTACTGCAAGGGAAAGGTAGGGAAGAGGATTAT
Source organism: Mesoplodon mirus (assembly GCF_964341445.2). NCBI lineage: Eukaryota > Metazoa > Chordata > Mammalia > Artiodactyla > Ziphiidae > Mesoplodon > Mesoplodon mirus. The sequence continues at coordinate 14,718,358 of NC_138992.1, read as the reverse complement.
AAGAAAAAACAAAGGCTCTTCACATGCCACAACTAGGGCGCTTAGCTTCCAGAATCCAATATACCATTTCTATTGTATTAATAGTATACAATATACCTATTACAGTAATAGAATGCTATTACAGTACTTCTATTATAGTCGTCTCTTTGAAAGAACACCTTTGAAAGGACCTGACCACCAAGGTACTCTTTTTTTTTTTTTTACATCTTTATTGGAGTATAATTGCTCTACAATGGTGTGTTAGTTTCTGCTTTATAACAAAGTGAATCAGTTATACATATACATATGTTCCCATATCTCTTCCCTCTTGCGTCTCCCTCCCTCCCACCCTCCCTATCCCACCCCTATCCCACCCCTCCAGGCGGTCACAAAGCATCGGGCTGATCCCCCTGTGCTATGCGGCTGCTTCCCACTAGCTATTACCTTACGTTTGGTAGTGTATATACGTCCATGCCTCTCTCTCGCTTTGTCCCAGCTTACCCTTCCCCCTCCCCATATCCTCAAGTCCATTCTCTAGTAGGTCTGCGTCTTTATTCCTGTCTTGCCCCTAGGTTCTTCATGACCTTTTTTTTTTCTTTTTTTAGATTCCATATATATGTGTTAGCATACGGTATTTGCTTTTCTCTTTCTGACTTACTTCACTCTGTATGACAGACTCTAGGTCTATCCACCTCATTACAAACAGCTCAATTTTGTTTCTTTTTATGGCTGAGTAATATTTCATTGTATATATGTGCCACATCTTTATCCATTCATCCGATGATGGACACTTAGGCTGTTTCCATCTCCGGGCTATTGTAAATAGAGCTGCAATGAACATTTTGGTACAAGGTACTCTTAATAGAGAAACTTGACAACCCATCATCTGTGTCAGAGAACATTCGCTGGGGCCCAGCACAGGGTTTGTACCATATACATGAAGGGCACGCCCCTCAGCAAAGCAGGGCAGGCTGCAGGAGCTCTCACTGCCACCCCCCCCCGCCTCTAACGCCCTGCTACTCTACATTTATTTTTACCCCAGCCCTCCTCCCTACGGGAGGAAAGCTAAGCCAGAACACAAAGACCCTCGAGGCCAGAGTGGTGGTTTCCTTAGACCACAGGGAAGGAGCTCCCTAATCACATGTAAGCAAGTCAATGAACTATTCAAGGCCACCTGGGGATGAAGCCACAGAGCACAGAGTAGGAAGGTTTCCCCTGCGTGGAGTAAACTCCAAAGGTCAGTGTTAGAAACCAAAAGGAGGATTATTGCATTCAGCCTCCTCCCAAGTGAAAAGCTGGACTTTGGAATCCTTACACAGACTGTGAGTTCAAAACAACACAGGGAAGCTTTAAAAAAATAAAGCAAATGATAAACTCAAGTAACTAACCTTCCACTCGGAGTCACTAATCCCCTCTGGACAGAGAGAAATGTCAGCCGCAGGACTCCTGCATCTGGTTACATCGGAGAAGCTATTTCAGGCACGAAAGGGACTCTTTTGTACCATTCCTGGTTGTGGTCGTTGGGGGGGGGTGTTATTTAAAATATCCACAATGAAAATGTACCCATCCTACATATATTTCATATTGTTTCAATGACGGAGGCAACCTGACCACTGTTTAGTTTAAAGCACCACCACCTGTCTCAGAGCAACGCTCTATAAAAATTAAATAAAAATTAATATGATCTATACATCCCAAGCACGTAGCACAGCGCCTGGCACACCTGTGTGTACTGACACACAGGAGCTCTCCTTATTCATAATAATAGCTTCTAAAGGCTACCACAGACCAGGCGCTGAACCCTGCCCTTTACACACATGCTCAAAGACTCTTCCCCACAACCCTACATAGGTGCCATTATCAAGTTCAATTTACAGACGAGAAAACTGATGTACACGGAGGTTAAAGCAACGTGCCAAAGGTCATGCTGCAAAAAAAAGCAGGCTGTGATTTAATCTAAATCGAAGGTTCTTCACCAGCATGCCATGCAATTTCCTAACTAACAACAGGGCAGTGTGCGCACCAGAATCACCTACCCTCTCTTCCATTTCATGCTGCAGTGATTTTTGTGGTCTTTTTTATGTGGAATGAGAGCAGGGTGGGGAAGCCGTTTATCAGCATGTGTGCCCATCACCACCTTTGGCAGCCTCCCTCATGCTGGGCTCAGCCCTGCCTACTGAGGTTCTCCTTTTAGCCTCAATTCTTACGGGGTAAGAAGATAGCAGAGAGGAGGCTGGAGTGGCCTGTCTTGGCCCCTGGGAGGCAAGAGGAAGCCTGGAGTCACGAAGCGGGGGTCCAGGCTACTGGAAGGAGTACAGAGAGTGAAGCGAGCTGCCGGGGCCAGTGGCTAACTGCAAGGCCAGCTCAGCTCAGCTGCCCGCAAAGTTCTTACTTCAGAGAAGGGGGACAGAGTGACAAAGTGGGGAGAGGCAAGGACGTGGCAGAACATCTTCCTATGGTGCACGCGCGCGCGCACACACACACACACACAGCCCATGACTAGATACAGTAATGTGAAATAACATTTCATGCCAAATTTATACTAAATACAATCAAAGGAAACAAGAGAGTTTCTAAAGCCAAATCACACTATGAAGAAAACAAAAATGGATGGGCTTAAGCATTATTTACAACTGCCAAGATACAGAAGCAACCTAAGTGTCCATCAACCGATGAATGGATAAAGAAGATGTGGTACATATATACACACACACACACACAAATATATATATACACAGGTATATATAATGGAATACTACTCAGCCATAAAAAAGAATGAAAATTTGCCATTTGCAGCAACATGGATGGACCTGGAGGGCATTATGTGAAATGAAAAGTCAGAGAAAGACAAATACTATATATGATATCACTTATCTGTGGAATCTAAAAAACACAACAAACTAGCGAATATAACAAAAAAGAAGCAGACTCACAGATACAGGGAACAAACTAGTGTTTACCAGTGGGGACAGGGAAGGGGGGAGGGGCAATACGGGAGGAGAGGATTAAGAGGTGCAAACTGTCAGGTATAAAATAAGCTATAAGCATAGGGACTTCCCTGGTGATGCTACGGTTAAGAATCCGCCTGCCAATGCAGGGGACACAGGTTCAATTCCTGGTCCGGGAAGATCCCATATGCCGCGGAGCAACTAAGCCCATGCACCACAACTACTGAGCCTGTGCTCCAGAGCCCGTGAGCCACAACTACTGAGCCCGTATGCCACAACTACTGAAGCCCGTGTGCCTAGAGCCCGTGCTCCAAAGCAAGAGAAGCCACCGCAATGAGAAGCCCACGAGCCGCAATGAAGAGTAACCCCCACTCACCACAACTAGAGAAAGCCCGCACACAGCAACAAAGACCCAACACAGCCAAAACTAAATAAAATAAAATAAATTAATTTTTTTAAAAAGCTTCAAGCATATATTGTGTATTACCGGGCATATAACCAATATTTTATAATAACTATAAATGGAGCATAACCTTTAAAAACTGTGAATCACTATATTGTACACCTGTAACTTATGTAACACTGTACAGCAACTATACTTCAATTTTAAAAATATGGAAAGACAGGAAAAGAACAGATGGGCTTAGAAACAGGGCTAACTGTCTGTCTTGCTTTTTAAACACTGACAAGTGGGCATCCGGCCCTTCCTTCCTCAACCCCGACCATAACAGGCCATCTTGGATCCTCTCCTGATGTTTCTAAAGTAGTCAATCAGCAATACATTGAACTGTCTGGCCCGTTTTCTTTCCATGTGACCTAAGCCAGATGGGTTCATGTTTAATGTTATAGTGCTTCTGTTTAAAGTAAGCCAAAAATGAGAATAATAAAGTTTCTTATGTACAAATGCCTTTGGTTCAAAAGGAAGTGTCCATTTCTCTAGGAGGTGGGTCAAAAAGGATCTTGCTGTGATTTATGTCACAGAGTGTTCTGCGTATGTTTTCCTCTAAGAGTTTGATGGTGTCTGGCCTTACATTAAGGTCTTTAATCCGTTCTGAGGTTAAATTGATACAGCCACTATGGAAAACAGTATGGAGTTTCCTTAAAAAACTAAAAATAGAACTACCATATGACCCACCAATCCCACTACTGGGCATATACCCTGAGAAAACCATAATTCAAAAAGAGTCATGCACCACAATGTTCATTGCAGCTCTATTTACAATAGCCAGGACATGGAAGCAACCTAAGTGTCCATCAACAGATGAATGGATAAAGAAGATGTGGCACATATATACAATGGAATATTACTCAGCCATAAAAAGAAATGAAATTGAGTTATTTGTAGTGAGGTGGATGGACCTAGAGTCTGTCATACAGAGTAAAGCAAGTCAGAAAGAGAAAAACAAATACCCTGTGCTAATGCATATATATGGAATTTAAAAAAAATGGTTCAGATGAACCTAGGGGCAGGACAGGAATAAAGACACAGACATAGAGAATGGACTTGAGGACACGGGGAGGCGGAAGGGTAAGCTCGGACGAAGTGAGAGAGTGGCATGGACATATATACACTACCAAATGTAAAATAGATAGCTAGTGGGAAGCAGCCGCATAGCACAGGGAGATCAGCTCGGTGCTTTGTGACCACCTAGAGGGGTGGGATAGGGAGGGTGGGAGGGAGACGCAAGTGGGAGGGGATATGGGGATATACGTATGCATATAGCTGATTCACTTTATTATACAGCAGAAACTAACACAACATTATAAAACGATTATACTCCAATAAAGATGTTTTTTTAAAAAAAGGAAGTGTCCAAAATTCAAAAGCAGAAAATTAAAATTTAAAACAGAAGGGGGACAGTGACCCAAAACATCCTTACTCAAGAAACTGAGCAGAAACCAAGTCTTTCAACAACCTGTGGCATATTATCAAATAATAGCACATGCACGAACACATGCACACACAAAATCTCTGAGCCTTGAGCTCTAAACTTAGGAATGTAACAACATAGGCCCATCTCCAGTCTAGAAAACCCCAACTGGAGGCCAGAGGCAAGACAACCACTTCCCAGGGTTTTAACACGAAGGACCACATCTGGGTCAACTTCTCTGGCAGCAAATACAGGACACAGGGCAAGTAGGGACATCAGAAACTGACTCACTGAGATGGTCAACCGATGGCTGGGCAGACACACTCAGGACTGAGGCAACAGAATATGGTGGTGAAAAGCCTGAAGGTTGTGAAATCAGACCCTAGCTCACTTCCTGCAGTGGTAGGAATAGAAGCTACCCTGTGACTGTGGTGAAGCCATAATGATTCAGTGATGGCAAACAGTGAGGGCTGACTGGCTACTGACGCCCATCCCATCACCTCCATCGCCAAACCAAGAGTGAGCTTCAGCTCCTCAGAGGGTGGGCAACAAGGTGACCTGAGTCTTGGGATTCTCAAGCACTGATCATCTGAACAAATGGAATTTTGCATCTGTCAACAGCAGAACACTTTAGAGAACGGAAATGATCCTTTGGTTTGCAGCCATGACCAAAACTTTGAGACCTCAAATGCATCACAAGAGTGGAAACGGCCACATTAAAACCAAAACCTTTCATTATGTTTTGTTTTGTTTTTTTCTAGACAAATGAACAGTAAGCCACTCTGCATTCTTTTCAGCTTTTTTTTTTTTTAGTATCTGATACCATGGCTATTAAAAACAATCTCTAAAAGTCTTTGTTGAGCATCAGAATGAGACAGCTGGGATATTGGCATGAGGAAATGTTCAATCTTGTCATTTTGCAAAAGGAATTCATATTCATAATTAATGATGCTTTTGTCTATGCCAGAAAGAAAATCTAGAGGCTCAACTATGCTTAAGTAAATTCTACCCAAGCCAACTTCAATACAATTTTATAAATTATAGAGCAACAGAGAAAAACAAGATTTTGTGACTTGTGAGCAGAAAGAAAAGGATTAACAAGGCAGCCACACTTCAAGGACAAAATCGGAGTAAAAATGTTGATTTCTGAAAGGATGGTTTCATTTTCTGTCTCCTCCCTAAGAAAGAGTAATCAAAAACTTTTAACATCCTTAGATGTGATATGACTACATGTATTTGAAAGACTCAATACCTCTTTGTTCCCAAGTATGCCAGACACACATCACCAGATACAGAAACAAGACCACCATTATCAGCCCAAAATGTCAACTAAAAATAACCAAGATGGGCAGATAAACTTACAAATTAGCTTTGGTTTAAGAGGCATTTCTATGGAGATATCGGTGGAGAAGTAGAAAACCCTTAAATAAATATATTGCCTTAAAGATAACTTTTCCCATTACAGAGCTATTGAAGAGATTACAAAAACAAATCAGTTGTCTTTGTACAGCTCCCATGACAGAGCTGTTGAAGAGATGACAAAGTTTTATTTAGTAACAACTTTGTTAATGGCTAAGGAAATAATGATGAATACAACACAAAACACGCCAGGGTAAGGCAGGGAAGAGTAAATGCTTAATGGGTATGTTTTTTTGTGGTGAAATATACCTAACATAAGTTTTACCATTATAACCATTTTTTAATTAGGATTTTATTTCTTTAAAGCAGTTTAAGGTTCATAGCAAAATTGAGGGGAAAGTACTGAGGTTTCTCATATATTCCCTGTCCCATACATGCACAGTTTCCCTAACTAATCAACATCCACCAATAAGGTGGTACATTTGTTACAACTGACGAATTTTACACAAATACATCATTATCACCCAAAGTCCCCAGCTTACATTAGGGTTCACTGTTGGTGTTGTACATTCTACGGATGTGAACAAATGTTTAAGGACACGTATCCATTATATGGTATCACATGGAGTGTTTTCACTGCCCTAAAAGTCGGCTTTGCACTGTAACCATTTTTAAGGCTACAGTTCAGTGGCATTCAAGTACATTCACACAGTTGTACAACCATCACCCCTATCCTAGCCATCTCCAGACCTCTTTCATCATCCTGGGTCCAGGGTTTAATTTGGGGTGATGCAAGTGCTTTGCAAGCAGACAAGGGTGGTGGTTGCACAATACTAAATGCCACTGAATCATTCACCTTAAATTGGTTAATTTTGTGCTACGTGAATTTCACATTAAAACAGAACAACAGTGCCTGGCACACCACGGCGCTCACTATTTGTTAATAAATGAATGAGTCCTGGCCTTAAGGAAGCTCACGGGTTGGTAAGGGAACAGGGAGAGAGCAGGAGGTGCCCAGATTCTGGGCTTGGAGCAAAACGGGGCAGCTCCTAACCCCTTTGAGGACTGAGAAACGGGTTCCCAGAGGACAGACTGCCTGAGAGAAACCTTAAGGGATCAGCTAGAGAATGCGGGGGAGGGGGGTAAGGGAGGAGAACATCCATGCAGGGGAAGGTGACAGTCCCTATCCCCAAGCATGAGGGAGATAACTAAAACACTCAACGTTCATTTCATAAACTGGTAACTATGTCAGGTGATGGATCTATTAATTAACTTGACTGTGGACATCATTTCGTAACGTATAATACGTATATTAAGTTATCACACTGTACAACTTTAAAAATCTCACTGTACAACCTAAATAGACACATTTTCATTTGCCAGTCATACTACAGTAAAGCAGGAAAAAAAATGAAACATTATTAAAAGAAAAATCAAAAATTCAAAAAATCAAAAATCAAAATGCATTCATTTTCCCATTATAATACCCCAAGTCTAATAAGCAGTATAATAAAATAATAATTATATGTAATATATGTAAATATTTGTCTGTAATAATTAGAAAAAACATAATAAAATGTAAGAGTAATAAACAAACTAGTAATAGGGGAACTTGTAAATGTTAAAAAAGTCTTTGGGGAGGAAAAACAGTGACCTCAGTGGATCCAGAGTAGGGGCAAAAGGTGGGAGGAGACAGGCAAACAAATCAGAAGTGGAATCAGGAGTGGGTGCCGAGGTCTAGAAGTGACCGGGAACCCACCGCGTCTGACGTGAGCGGAGGCCCCAGAAGGGACAGGTAATCTGTGTCAAAGCTGTTTGGGGTTCTCACGGCCTCGACCTCACTGGAGCTCCACGGTCACCCTGACAGGCAGGTACAGCAGACCCGACTGTCCTCTCATATATGACAAAACCAAAGGGTGTCCGCTCAGACTGACCCACCAAGGCCACACGGCCTGCATGGCCTGCAGCCAGCCTCCTGACCCAGGCACAGCCTCTCCGAGAGGGAGGGCAGCTCAGCTAGAATGAAAACTCCAACACTCCGTTCAACTCCTTCACTGTTCTTATTTGAGTTCATCTTTTTTGGGGAAAAAAAAAAAAAACCTGCATATTTTCACTGCGGGAAATGGCCTTTCGAGTAAAAAGGAAGCATTCCTTTTTGGTAAGATGTGGACTCTTCACAAAGTTTTACACACAACTCAGCATGGTGGTCATTTCCCAGATGAAACAATGCACGGACCGTCAAATTTCTAAAATCCTAAAATAGTTATGAATAATTTAAAACCTAGCGTAAATGAACCAAGCTGTCCACAACTGCCTCAAGAAAAGGCAGAGCCGCGGGTCCATTAAACTGCCAAATAAAAACTCCTAAGAGGTCTAGCTCAGTGGTTCTCGACCAGGGTCATTTTGCCCCACCAGGGGACATTCAGCAATGGCTACAAATATTTTTGATTTTCACAACCGGGGAGCAGAGACCAGAGATGCTGCTAAACAGCCTGTAATGCACAGGAGAGCCCTCACAGCCAAGAATTATGCAGCCCGAAATGTCTAGAGTGCTGGACTGAGATTCTAAATTCCCAGGTGATTCCATATATCCAACTGAAATCAGAGGTGGAAAGAAGGTGGATTGGTGGGTCCTGAAGAGCGGATACACACACTCCAGGCTCTGTGGCTTCAGAGCTGTGTGGCATTTTAACCAAGGCGCTTCAAGTCACCGGCCGGTTTCCCTTGTTTGCAAAACGGGGTTCCTACTACCTTCCTCAATGAGATCAGACTAGCTGAGAGCCTCAACAGGTAGAGGGCCCTCCGCAGGTCCTCAAGGCCAAGGCTAGACTGAGGTCCCAGCCGCCTGCAACAGGCAAAGCCTCCAAGGTACTTCACTGTTTCTGAATAGCACACACTCCTGGCCTTTGCTTTATACACACACATTTGGAAAAGCAAACACCAGAGCACAAAGGCATCCATCTAACATGGTTGGATGCAATTTTATTATCCTTCAGTCTCATGAAACAGAAGTCTGTTGATGGACAGTGGGAGCCTGGTGTTGGGGATCACTGCGTCTCCCTTACAAACGTGCTGGAAGCCCACCTGTGGCCGGTGACCAACAGGACCACCACCACTGGGAGGTCAGGGTGTGTTTACACGGTTCATTTTTTCCTCCGGGTCCAGCACAAGCAACGCATCTTGCGCTTGGCTTTAAATGGTATCACCCGAATGAAGCACCGCTCTCATAATCAGCACTGCCTTTCAACAAGCACAGACGGCACTCAGGTGCTTAAATGGCAAATCAAGGGCTAAAATTCGGTGGAGCTCTCCAGGCTCTCAGATCTGGTTCTCCGGGTGGGTTCTGAGAGAGAGGGGTCAGGAAATGGAGGCTGGCAGGCACGTGCAGAGTGCTGAAGGTCTTTTTTGTCTGCCGTCAAGCCCCTGCGACAAACTGAATGGGCTCAACCAGAGTCAGTGGGAATGAAGCCCGTGTCAGTCTTGCACGCCCGTCATTCCCAAAGAGGAGGCTGCAGGTCCGTAGCACAGGATGAAGGTTCCATTTTCACTGTCTCCTCCACAATTCCTTTGTATTTTATCAGGTACCTCTGGCCATCTTCAGAGAACTGTATTGCCCCACTATGGACAATCACATTAAAACAGTACATTTTAAAGATCTCTTTCTGCCTTGGCTGAAACAGTAGTTTCTTTTTATTTGTAATCACTCAGCATTTTCCCCCTCCTAATTTGAAAGGGGGTGGGGGGAAGATGCAGCACTGCAGCGGACTGCAAAATGCACTCAAACGCAGCTCTAAAGGAAAGCACCACCCAGCGGCTCCATGTTGGTTTCCATGGTAACCGGGGTCCCTGGGCCCTGGCACTCACAGCAGGAAAGGCTGCAGATTTCCATAGCAGTATCTTTTTTACTAGACATAAGATGTCCCATGGCAATTTCAAACATTTGGGAATCAAAAAACATACCGTGTGCGTATGTGTATGTGCACGCGCACACGCGCGCATAGATCAATATATTTACAAAACTAAGACAGCGTAGACGGAAGAAGCCATGATATTCTTACAGATAAATATGCTTATGTCAAACATGACAGATGATTAAAATATAAGCAAAACAGGCTGTCACACACTCATACACATACACACACACTCACACAGGGCTAAAAGAAAACAAAAACATCTTCCATAGAAAAAGAAAGGACTGCAATGGAAGTGGAAAACTATTTTGGGAAACCAGACAACCAAGGATTCCATATAAAAAAACAAGCCAACAAAAATCTTGACTAACGATAATCAACTGAGAGCCCAGGACGGAGCTTTTTTCCACAGCTCATGTTCTTTCCTACTTGAATGGTCTCAGGAGCTGAAGTCAACAAGCGGCTGGCCAGGTGGCTCTCAGGGGAAACCACAGGACAGAAAGCCCTGACCTAGAGTGAGAATCCCACTGTCCCCCCTGCAAGCTGAGCGGCCTCAGGCAAGTGACTTCAGCTCGCTGAGTGTGCCCTGTAAAAATGAAAAGGTTGCGCTACATACTAGATGGTCTACAAGAGAGACTCTCTACCTTCTAAAAATGAAAGACCAGAGCGTTATGTTAAACAAGACAAAACAAGGCATCAAACCTCCAGGTAATTCTCATGTCAGGCCACAGATATGTTTCCAAAAGCAGTGTATAAGAATCAAATTTCTTTAAATTATAACAGGAGAATTCACTGCCAGACTCTGGGTGAGGGAAGACCTTTGGGATATTCTTTCTCTCTCACTTTCTCTCTTCTCTGAGTGATTTCCCAATACCACGTTTCTTCCAGCAGAGCACAAGTGAACAGCTAAGGTGAAATTTTTAGTTCAAAGTAGTTTTCACATTTCGTGCATGTTTTCAGGCTGGGGCTTTATCTGAGCAGAGGGGAGGCAGCTATGCAATCAGGCAGAATAGACTCAGCCTAGAAAAATACTAGTTTGACAACTTCTAGTGTCTTCAAGTTCACATTTACACTCCAAATGGTTATTTTTATCTGAGGCAGGCAGAACAAACCAAGTTCACAACTCTATGGCAAATGATCTTCCATAAGCAAGCATTGTTTAAAAAAACAAAAATTGCCTCATCTGTATCAATTCAAATAATTGCACTTTTTCATTAATGCTCATTTATATTTTACCAAACGTGACTCTGGTATGTCTGTGTGTGTGGCAGCGGGATGGGGTGGAGGGGTATTAGTTATTTTAAGCCGAAACAAAAAGCAAAGGGAAAGAGCTAGGGTGGGGAGGAGGGCGGGAGGGAGATGATGGTGGGAGAGTCCCCCCTGCTTGTGCAGACAGCCCCGCAGGCAGCTGGAAGGATGGAGCTGCTGAGTAGACCACTTCATTATGTAAACTGCCTAATGACACAAATAACCATGCTGCACGCAGACCGACCCAGTCACCCATAAAAACACACATCCCCTCCACGCTTGGACCTTCCTCCCCACTGCCACTGCTACCACCGCCACCATGTAATTCACCAGCGTTTATTAAGGCTGCCGAGGTTAAACAGAACAGCACGCATCATATCTTCCCTGGCGTTGCCTGAATTCAGTCAAACCAGAGAAACACTACTGACTTGAGCGGGAGCAAATGCTCCTCTTGGTTAGTGGGAGGACGAGCCTTAACTGGACACCAGGGCTTGGGTGTGGGATTTTTACATCCCTAACTCTCCCTGGTAGAGGATATTAGGATTCTAGTGACATCCTGCTCTGGACACCCAGAATACACGTAGGTAAAAGTGGGACTCAGGTTAGTGCCCTTCAGGCTAACGCACAATAACTGTTCAAGGGTCATTTCGGGAAGGTGCAGTGAAAAGCCAAATACCATCTAGGCAGGCCACAGGGAACCACAAGGAAACAGCCCATCTCCGGCAACTGGTGCTACCCAATCAAAGATCAATAATAAGCCACCTGTAGAGCGGGAGACAATGCTATTTTCAGGGATCACTTTTAATATTAAGATGGGATTAGAAATGAGGGACTTTCATTTCAGCACCAGTGATGCTTGACTCATGATTCCCGATCTCCTGGAATATACAAATTTGCCCACCAAATTAATTGAATATACAAAGTCCCCACTGCCTAACTCCTGTAACGCAAAAAAGGAGGGGAAAAAGACAGAAAATAAGATTTTCTTTTAGAAATTTATTAAACAAAAATACTCAATAAATATATGGATTCCTCTGTTATTCCTAGTCCTTACCTATAGTGTGCTTTGTTAAAAAAAAAACAAAAAAAAAGTTTAAAATCCACATGTCTCCCTACCGTGCTACAGACTCAACACCAAGTCTGAGTTTCATGTAAAGCAAACCAAAAACTAATGACGTTTTTAAAAAATGGAAAATGGTAAGACAATCCTCACATTCACAGGGCCATTTTTAAAAAAAGTTGTTTTATCCTAAGCAGAATATGTAGGATTAAATGTATTGTGCTGATGAGTTAAAATGACTCAAGGTCTATCCAAGTAGAAAAACATCAAAATAGTGAAACCCAAAGCAGAATGCACACTTAGGAGCTCATTTTAAAGGGCATTACATCTTTTTATGTCATCCCTTACTAGGTCAATGATAGCTCCAAAATCTCAGAAGAGATGGAAACTTTATATCTTGAAGCTATATTTAATAGGCATACAGTTTTTAGCTAGGTTACATATTATTAGAAATAGCAATAATTTACAAAATTTTTTTGTACTTCATATAAGATTGAAACTCATAGGTATTCAATATAAACAGATTACACACACATATATGTACACAGATTCGGAGTGGCTTGAGGGGCTGAAGGAAGTGAATAAGGCTACACTAAAGCTATTCCAGGTTTTGGTCCCACCACAGCCCTCAGCAAAGTTGTAAGCATATCAAAGATGAGCTCTACATAGAAACCAGTCATCCTGGAACAGAGAATTTGTCTCTCTGTCATTCTAAGCAAGAATCTGCTAAGACCAGTCCAATGCTTCAGTTCTCTCAGCTAATATATATATGTATGTATATGCTTATATATACATACACATGCACGTGTATATAATGTCATACACAAAGGTTGTTATATATGTGGTTACAGATACTGGTTGTAAAGATATGTGTGTGTATAGACAGACATACACACACACATATCCTCATTAAAAGGATTACAGCTACAAAGCCCAATTAATAAAGGGCAGTTTGACACAACCCAGTGTTAAAGTTGTTCTTTGCATTCATCACGGTTCAGAATATTTACAAATGGTGAATACATAACCGTGAGAAGGCAACCCAGTCTTGGATGCCTCTGAATCCACTTATTGTTCAACACGAGGTGACTTTCTGACTACAGAATCTGGTAATATGGATTCGTTTTGCCAAGATATTTCAAGTAAAGGAGATACGCCAACAGCAATCACCCTCCTCAGGTTCATGAAAATTCCTTAAATGCACCTTGAAGGGGACAACAAGCAAAAGGCTGACCTTCCTTAAAAGCTAGGCTTCATCACAAAACAGTTTTCTCAAGCTTGTCCGTTTTTTCTGCTCCCATAAAGAGCCTTTTTTGGACACATTTTTCCTAATCACCCCCCTCCTCATAAAACGTTAATTCCACAGACCTACGTATGTCTGCATATTACTGCATGCATATCTGTACCTGATATATAAAAAGGGTAAGACCCCCTCCTCTCCTCAAGAACCAATTTCCACCCCCTTTGGAATGATATCCACTGAGAATGCATGAAACGGATGAAACGGACAGGCTATAAAAAGAAGATGGAAGCATTTATTGTTGGGAATTATTATTGTTTACATGTACCTCTCCACCTAACACTCCACCACCACCTGCCTGTCTAAACCTTTCTACCACCCACTGACCCAGTGCCTCAGAAACAACACCTCTTTGCATTCTTTACTAGGTATACAGTAAGCTCTCAGTAAAGCTTTCTGATATAAAACAGAATAAATCAGATGACTCATAAAATATATACATTTACTGTTAGCCTTTCTTTGTAGGAACTGTTATACTCCTTATATCCATGCTGTGTCATGTGGTAGCCGCTAGGTATATGTGGCTATTTAAATTAAAATTAATTAAAACGAATTAAAATTTAAAAATTATAAATTCAGTTCTTCAGTTACACTAGCCACCTTTTAAGTGCTTGATAATCTCAGGTGGCTGGTGGCTACCATACTGGACAGCAAAAACGCGTAACATTTCCATCATCACAGAAAATTCTATCACAGAGAACAGCCCTGGCCCAGCCTAAAAGCTCCACGAGGCCAGGACCGCATCGGGGTCACTCACCATGGCACACACAGGATGTGTTAAGCCCTGGCAAAAAGCAACGCAATTAAAAGGAAACAAGAAATATGGGAGAAACGGTAGCTTTGTCTTGGCTCATCCAATTTCCCACTTTAATCAACTACAAATGTTCTTATTTTTCATAGCTTTGCTCTTACTTACTCCCCACACCCACCTACAATACAGCAATGAGAATTTTCAAAATGTAACTACCGGGCTTCCCTGGTGGCACAGTGGTTAAGAATCTGCCTGCCAATGCAGGGGACACGGGTTCGAGCCCTGGCCCGGGAAGCAACTAAGCCCGTGCGCCACAACTACTGAGCCTGTGCTCTAGAGCCCACAAGCCACAACTCCTGAGCCCACACACATAGAGCCCGTGCTCCGCGACAAGAGAAGCCACCGCAATGAGAAGCCCACGCACCGCAACGAAGAGCAGCCCCCGCTCGCAGCAACTAGAGAAAGCCCACGTGCAGTAACAAAGACCCAATGAGGCTGAAAAATAAATAAAAATTAAAAATAAATAAATTAAATTAAAAAAAAAAAAGAAAGATGTAACTACCAGCAGGGCAAAATTGGCTTCGGGCTTCCTCAGAATAATTCATGTGAATCAAAATCAAGAGGTCAAATTCAAAACCCCCAAAATGAAAGGCAATAGAGAGTTTCTAAATTCATGTTTTAAAACATTAGAGAAACCAGCTGCTGGTCCATCCACTATGCAAGCAAGATATGAAGTACTTCACTTTATCAATTTTTATTTAACAAATCAGCTACTGTTTCCTGGGCACCTATAATGTGCTAAGGCTCCAGAAAATCAGAGCTTGGCACTATGGCAACCATATACAGACTCTAAGTAAAATTAACACCAGCAGGTTTCCATAAAACTTTGTGGCTCCAGATGTATTCTGCTAGATTCCTTTTGCTCCCCATTACCTATAAAGCCTCAGCTGGAATAAGATCATCAGAAAAATTAATACACTCTCCTTGAATCTTTCAGAACAATAAGCTTGGCTCTTAAAGAAAATTACCACTGAGCTGTTTCTCAAATACTCATAAGGTCTCTCCTCCTTTAAGAATCCTAAGGACACGGGCCTCCCTGGTGGCGCAGTGGTTGAGAGTCCGCCTGCCGATGCAGGGGATACGGGTTCGTGCCCCGGTCTGGGAGGATCCCATATGCCGCGGAGCGGCTGGGCCCGTGAGCCATGGCCGCTGGGCCTGCGCGTCCGGAGCCTGTGCTCCGCAACGGGAGAGGCCACAACAGTGAGAGGCCCGCATACCGCAAAAAGGGAAAAAAAAAAAAAAAAAAAAAAAAAAAAAAAAAAAAAGAATCCTAAGGACAATAACCAAAAATAACTAAGGAACCTGAACTGGCACATCCAAGTACAAAACCAGTTTAGTGATCTATCGCCACACCTATAGATTAGCGGATTGCAGTTTTATGCCTTTTTATTTTTAATTAAGTGAATGAAAGTGTCAATGTTTCTTTAAGGTCATCTTCAAACAATATGCAGTTCCAGGCCTGCAAAAAAGTTTTTTTAATGACAATTTTTTTTTTTTTTTTTTTTTTTTTGCGGTACGCAGGCCTCTCACTGCTGCGGCCTCTCCCGTTGCGGAGCACAGGCTCCGGACGCGCAGGCTCAGCGGCCATGGCTCACGGGCCCAGCCGCTCCGCGGCATGTGGGATCTTCCCAGACCGGGGCACGAACCCGTGTCCCCTGCATCGGCAGGCGGACTCTCAACCATTGCGCCACCAGGGAAGCCCTTATGACCTTTCTTATTTTATTTATTTTTTTCAGTTTGTGGCTGAGTAGCTTCCTAGGTAGAAATCATGACTTAATTACATAAAAGAAAGTTCAGGTCTCAAACACCGAAATCAATCCAGAAGTTAAGGGCCAGTGAAGTTTCAATTCAACAACCTGGTTAAAGTAAAACTTGGGGGCAAACAAAACCAGTCTGGCTGCCTCTTGAAAACAGCTTCCTGTCGCCTCCTCCCCTAAAAGCAAAGATTCCCCTTTTCCCCCCACCCCAGCCAAGAGCAGGTAGCTGCCTTTAACCTACCTGTCCCCTTCCTATGACCCCCATCATGGATTTGCTGGGCCCTCTTTGGCTACAATGAAATCCAAACTCACTCAGTCCTGAGACTCAACCTCAGAGAAGGGTCCCAAGATTCAAATTCTGAACTCCCAAGTGGAATCTGGCCAAAGACCCCATCTCGCCAGCCTCCTGCCCCCAGAGATGACAGCCTTCTTCACCTGGATCCTCCAAGGGCTGCTTACAAACACCGTCTGCCCCCTGCTAAATGCCAGATACTTACCAGCATTTGGGAACCTGGGTTCCTCAGAGTGAAGCAGGATGCAGGCCCTGCCCTGGAGGCAGCTGAGTCTAGTGGGGAAGATGGTGACCACACAGGGAGGTCAATACTCTAGAGGGAGAAGGTGCTACAGAGGCCTCAGGCCTGAGACCCAAGTTACCCTGGGGACAGAGGAGTGGGAGAGGTGGGGGACAAAAGGTTCACGGGTGACGTGACTCTCAAACTGGCTCCAGGAAGACAAGCCGAAGATCCTCAAGCATCTAAAGGGGGCAGAGAGGGGGTGGGCTGGGAAGGGCGCTCCAGGTCTGGAATGCACATGTGCAAGAAGAAAGGGATCAAAGGTTTTAAGGGATTCAGGGAGCAGAGAGCATTTTCTTGTGGGTGGAACTGCCGGCCGTGGGTAGAGATGTCATTGGACAGGTGGGTGACAGCAAGATGGCGAGAGGCCTTATTCTCCTGGGAAGCCTTAAAAAATCTGAGATTCCTAAGTGCCACCCCACTCCACCCCCCAAGTTAATCAGTAACCACAGGTATAAGGAAGGGCTCTGAAATCTGTACTTTAAAACAAGCCTCCTGAGCGATAGGATCCACGCAGTAAGATGAGGAGAGCGTGGCATTTAACAAACTCTACACTAAAAACACAACGTATTTTTAAGAACCACGACTGTGCCATTCAGTGTTAAGCTGTGGAGACTGTCTTCATCAAGACAGTCTCCACAGTCACTGAAGACTGACTGCCTTCACCTTGGCAATCCAGGCTCACTGATTAAAGTCCACCTGACCGTCTGGACCTCGCTGGCTGTTGTGAAAGTTCCAGCTTCCACCTGCCCTCCTCACGCACACGTTGCGGGTCTCTTCTAACCGTATTTCTCGCCTAACCTTCTCTCTCCTTTATCCTCTGCTTAACTCTGCTTCCTTCCACTCCCTTTGTCCCTGGAGCGAAAATTGGAAACTCTAAAGACAATATAGAAAGAGAAATTTTAGACTGTCCAACTTCATTCGTATTTTAAGATTTAATAGGGCCAAAAGGAGATTTTAAATTGTAGAATATTAGAGCTGAAAAAGGTTACCTGCGATCATCTAGGACCCTACTAGGTCCTGGGAAAACCCCTTTTACAAGTGGGGAAATCAAAGCCCGGAGAAGTGAAACAAAATTATTCAGGGTCACATAGCTGGCCAAGCAGAAGACAAACCCAGGCATCCCGGCTCCCAATCTATTCATTACTCCAAGGTGCTACATAGATTGTTTTTTGTATTTTTTTAATGCATTCAGGATCAAGTAACTTTAAAAGCAAACTTAAGTTTATACTAAATCCAGGAGCACCTTACATGAGGAATCATAATTTAATGGTTAAAACCTAGACTCTGGGCCAGGCTTCAGTCTCCCCACTTCCAAGCCATGTGACCTTGGTCGGTTTAAATAAGCTCTCTTCGTCCAGATTTCATCATCTAGAATGGAGGTCATAAGCACTGACCTCACAGCGCTGTTTCGAGAATGAAAAGACTCAATCCATGTAAAGCACGGAAGGACGGAGCCCAGCCCGTGTTACGTATTCAATAAACGTGATTAGAGATGATCTAGTCGGCTGGGGATCCATTTCCTTCCTTCTTAGAATCTTAAACTCCTCACTCTGGGTTTGGTGTATTATCATCTCAACATCCCGGAGATGGTTTTTGAAAGCTATAAAGTAATTACAGAGGCACACTGAGGCAGCCAAAAATGAAAGTCACACAGCATTAAGCTCTCAAAGGCCCTAGCTGACACAAGCAAATGATGCGAGGGTCACGAAGGGCCAGTGCTAAGACGTGCCCCCGCCTTCCAGTGAAAGGGGGGCACCAGGCTGCACGCTTACAGGTGTAGGAATGCTACTCCCCAACACCAGCCACCGAGGGTTGAGAAGCCTCCCCCCACCTTTGTTCTTTTCCTTTTCTTTTTTTAAGCAACCCAGACAACTGCACACCAGTCAGTTCAACAACTCCTATGACAGCCCGTGTGCTGGTCCATCATGGACACGAAGAAAACGGAGATCCTGCCTCACAAAAGTCAGGCATCCTTTGTACAACAAATGCCTAGGCACTAATTCTTTGCGGCCAATAACACAGAAACAGGTGTACTTTCACACTGAACACAAGTTGTACATTCATTCCAGACTGCAAACATCAAAAAAGTATGGAACTGTATGCATTATGGTGTTGATTAACTCTTAAATTTCATTATGGTTTAATTATTCACCTAAACATGTACATTGTAAGAGCGACTTACACTCTTTCGTTAAAAAAAAATGAATAGAACAGAGTTCTAATGTATTTCCACGTTCTACTTAATAGTTATATGACTAGATTGATTTTGCTCTTATAATGCCTAGCTTTAGAAGATTTTCCTAAATAAATTATATTCATAGCTACTGCAAAATATTTGCTAAAAAGGACAAAGACCTTTCAGAGCCATTCCCTTTGGGAAACAATATGGAATGCTAATATTTTGGAAACCAGAGACCTGCTAGCTTGAGATTCTGGATACCAGCCCAAAAGAGACTCATTTAAGAATAACTGCTATTCCCTTCTCATCTTTCCAGCAAGAAAGACTCAAAAAATATGATATCTAAAGGCTCTAAGCAAGAGACTGGACTTTCCACAGAGGGTAGATATCAAACTTCAAACTGCATCAGAGTTACACCCTGTGATGACCACAAGCCCAAATATATTTGCTGCTGACCAAAACAGATTGAAGCTTTTTTTTTTTTTTAACAGATTCTTCATTTCCTTGGAGGTGCATACACCATTAAAAAGAGGTTACCCATAGATCTCCAAAAGGATATATACATGGACATTAACTGCAGTGTAGCTTGTAACAGTATGTAAGTGGAGAAATCTAAATATTCCTCAAAAGAAAAATCATTAAATCGTGCTACATCCAGACAGTGAAATTCCACTTGGCTTCTAGAACCAATGAGGCAGCTCTCTAGGTACTGACATAGAAAGATAATTATAATATACTGTGGAGTAAAAGCATGGGAACAATGTTTCTTACAGGTTACCGTTTGAAAAAGATCTTACAAATATATTTTATTGCATATATCAACTTACATATTGTTCAACGAGTAATTTTTCTCCCATGTGTTTAAGTATGCAATAAAGTCTATAAAAGACACTAAGCCCAATCTCTGCAAATGGTACTGAGAGGGTAGATTTTACTTTATATACTTCGTTACATGACTTTTTTAAACTAAAGAGCATGTTCTATATTTTTCAATTGTTAAGTAAAAATTAACATCATACAACTAATTTGATGCTTACTGAACATAAGATGTGCATTCAAGTTTCTCTCTTATCGTCTCCATAAAATATAACTTTTTTGTATCAACCATACATTTTTTTAGGTCATGTGAGTTCTCACACTCCCATATTCAATAAAGTTATTTCCTCCCAGTGCATATGGATTCTAGACATCGAAATGTAAAGTATTCTGGTATTGCTAAAAGTGACCTAAAATCAAATGGTTTAAAAATATATCAAAGCAGGGGGCTTCCTTAGTGGCGCAGTAGTTAAGAATCCACCTGCCAAGGCAGGGAACACGGGTTTGAGCCCTGGTTTGGGAAGATCCCACATGCCTCAGAGCAACTAAGCCCGTGCGCCACAACTACTGAGCCTGCACTCTAGAGCCCATGAGCCACAACTACTGAGCCCACACAGCACAACTACTGAAGCCCGCGCGCCTAGAGCCCATGCTCTGCAACAAGAGAAGCCACCGCAATGAGAAGCCCGCGCACCACAGCAAAGAGTAGCCCCCGCTCAAGGCAACTAGAGAAAGCTCAAGCACAGCAACGAAGACCCAACGCAGCCAAAAATAAAATAAATAAAATAAATGAATTTAAATATATATATATATTATATATATATATATATAATATATATATATATATAAAATCTCAAAGCAGGGATCTTGTTCCCTGTGACATTATTTGTCTTTTGTCAATGACATCACCTCCAAACTCCCTCTCTACCTCCACCAGCACCACAGAGAAGCTACTCTGGTTTCTTTTCCCACAAATAATTGTTTTTCCTCCCTTCAACCATGAGAACTTGCAGGCCCTTCAATATCCCACCGAGAACCACTCTCAGAAGTGGCGTCTGCAGAAACCCAGGTTCCCACTGCAGGAAATTATGGACAATCGGGATACATCTCTATTCAATCCTTGAGGGTCCATCCAGTATATTAAACATTAAAATATAAACTTACAAACCACAGAGCCTCAAAAATGCAACACCAGATACGTAAGTTCTTTAAAATAATGGAGCAACTCTTTTAAGAAAGACAAACTCTGATGGCTATTCTAGAAAGACATCCATATGACTGATGAGTCCAATTCCAGATCCTGCTGCAGTCGGAGAAAATATGATAAATCCGACCCAGTAACACTAACGGCCGTGAACACTGGCATGACCATTGTATTCCTCTTTATACTTGTATATTCTAAAGGTTCCATAACACACACATATGTGTTACGTAACAAAATTTTTTTTTTTTTAGATGTTGGGGGTAGGAGTTTATTCATTTATTTATTATTTATTTTTGCTGTGTTGGGTCTTCGTTTCTGTGCGAGGGCTTTCTCTAGTTGTGGCAATGGGGAGCCACTCTTCATCGCGGTGTGCGGGCCTCTCACTATCGCGGCCTCTCTTGTTGCGGAGCACAGGCTCCAGACGCGCAGGCTCAGTAGTTGTGGCTCATGGGCCTAGTTGCTCCGCGGCCTGTGGGATCCTCTCAGACCAGGGCTCGAACCCGTGTCCCCCTGCATTAGCAGGCAGATTCTCAACCACTGTGCCACCAGGGAAGCCCCCATAACAAAATTTTTAAGGGGCTTAGAAAAAGATACTGGGTAAGACCCATGTCAAGCTGACAAACCAGATGAAGAAACCAGTGCTCTGATGTCTCCATCACATTCTCCTAGGGAACCTTCTGAAACACCGCTGGCATCTTGGAAATGAGGAGAAATACTACTTCTCCTGGGAGAATTTCCTCGACTCCCTGAGCTGAGTTAATTGCTCACTTTTCCATACTCCCCCAGCACTCTGTTCTACCACTATTACCATACCAAACATATTATTTCTACGCTGAAATTCTTCATTTGCACATAGCATCCCCCCGCCGCCCCCTGCCACTACAAGCTCCTCCAGGACATGTAGAGTAATATATTGATTTTTGTCGTCCCATGACACTGCCTGAAATATCAGCAGTTTTCAAGCATCTTAAATGAGAAGAGTCCTCACTGTAAATTCATTTGAATATTTAATTAAGCACCTATGGTAAATGGGTACATACTGAAACCCCCTGGAGGTACATACCCATCATGGGCTTCAGATAAGCTTAACTCTTGTGTGACTGGGAGCAATCGCCCCAACACTGGCCTCCAACACCCACATTTTCCCATGTCACCAAGACAATGACAAAAACAGGCATATAGCCGTCAGTGCACAAGCAGACGTAGAAAGAAGGCAAAAAGAGAGACAGGAGAGATTCTCTGAGAATGAAAAGCACCCCCTTTGAATGGGGGGGGTCTCTAGGTTATGGGTAATGTCATATTTCTAATGATGGTGCTGGATACAGACAGATTCACTTTCTTCTCTACACCTTTCACATGTTATGAATATTCTTTTCTACGATTCACAGTCACTGAAAAGCCATTACAAACTTTTAAAAGATCTCCCTTTGTTCACTGATTTAATAAACATACTTTAAACACTTACTGTGTTCCAGGTACTATGTTTTGGGAGGGTTCAGACACGCACACGTCACCGTCTAGTCTATACCTGTAGGGGTTTGCAGTCAAATGTGGGAGACACACAAACAGACACAACACAATAGGATGCTACTTATAATAGGTTTCCTCATTTTATGGGAACCTAGAAAAAATGGTCTAACTCATCATTCTCACTGCTTCTCATTCCACAAGGGATTGAGGAAAATCTTAAGATGACACATGAGAGGGAAAAACAAATTGCAACCAAGCACACAGCTCAGGACTCTACAACCAGCACATCGTTAAAAGTGATCACAAAAACGTATCAAGCCAGGACTTCCCCGGTGGCGCAGTGGTTAAGAATCCACCTGCCAATGCAGGGGACATGGGTTTGACCCCTAGTCCAGGAAGATCCCACATGCCATGGAGCAACTAAGCCCATGCACCACAACTACTGAGCCTGTGCTCTAGAGCCCTCGAGCCACAACTACTGAGCCCGCGCACCTAGAGCCCGTGCTCCACAACAAGAGAAGCCACCACAATGAGAAGCCCGCGCACCGCAACGAAGAGTAGCCCCTGCTCGCCGCAACTAGAGAAAGCCCGCGTGCAGCAATGCAGACCCAAGGCAGCCAATTAATTAATTGATTGATTGATTAATTAATCTAAAAACACAACAAGCCATCTCAGGCATAAATAGTGGTTCCTTTCATTTATTTTTCACTCTTCTCGTGCACTTTATTATCTAGAGAACGATTTGCAGCTTCTACGATGTGGAATCCCACAGAGTTAAAAAATCTATATATTTTTAAATATGAGTCAGCTAAGCTCTGATAACTTAAGCTCTATATTCTTGTAAAGTGCCCAAGGGTAAAAGCCCACACACGCTGAGCGCCGTCAATGCTGGGAGTCATCCCTCCACCTGCTTACCACGTGTGTTGGTGGCCATGTCAGCCACTTTCTGAAAGGCATCCAAGAAGGCAGCTGCTGCCACTACTGTTGTCCTAAGATGCAAACAGAAAACAAAAAAGCATGAGGAATGTCTCACACTAGCAGATGCATGACAGCAAAAGGGCTGCAACCGCTGCGGAGGACTGAAAGTAACCCTCCAGGAGAGACAACCCGACTGGACACGGACAA
The DNA here is from genome assembly GCF_964341445.2 of Mesoplodon mirus. Classification (NCBI taxonomy): domain Eukaryota; kingdom Metazoa; phylum Chordata; class Mammalia; order Artiodactyla; family Ziphiidae; genus Mesoplodon; species Mesoplodon mirus. The sequence continues at coordinate 14,694,745 of NC_138992.1, read as the reverse complement.
CCAATGGCTTTGTGGACCCACTTTATTCTTAAGAAAACTTTCTCCTTCTCATATTAGCACTCTCCCCCCGATAACGTCCAGCTCATGCAGCGCTAGTCAATAAATGCTAGCAATTCTTCCCACCCCATTCCACCCGACAGTATAAATTATCACCAGGTTAAAATTTCACCAATGAGGAAAAAGGTGTTTCTGCCTAAAAGAACAAATTATTAAAAACTATAAATGGTATAGGTGAAAGTGATTTTAGAGTAGGAAAACGATATAGCTACATGGACTGGCAGAAGGAATCTTGGAGAGTGATCGTCTAGGTTAAACAATTCATTTTAGAGTTGGGAAAACTGAGACCACAGCTACATAGTGATTTTCAAGATCACGAGCTCATACCAGGGCTGAGACCAGTAGCCCAGCGTGACTTACAGTGCCGTGTTCATCCTACTACAAGATCCAGGCTATGTGACTTTTCCCCCTAAATCATAATTATAGGGAAACTGAGATACTATTTTTTCAACGTTAGAATGCTACCTAAACAGCATCTTCTGAATTCCTAAAAGCTGAGAATGAGGAGGAGTTACTATACTCATTTGCTGTCCTAGAAGTTATTTTGAATTCTTCACATCCCCTTGAGCACTGGGAGACGCCTTGAGCACTCTGTGGTCTCCTGGTTCCTAGAGTTGTGGTCCAAGATGTCACTGAATGAAAAGTAAGCACGGCTGCATCTCAGGGCCGTGATTACCCAGGACAAGCAAGCAAGCTCCAGGCTCACTCACAAGAACTTTATACCAGAATTTACAGCCTGATGTTAATTTCCAAGTATTTCACACATGAATCCAGCCCCCACTGAGCATTCCTAACAATGCAAAATTGCTGAAGGAGGAAGATGAGAATAAGGACTAAAAAGGAATGAGTTCAAATCAGAGGGGGAAAAAAAAAGAAAGAAATGACCTTTGAACATAAGCAAGAGTAGCTACGAAGCAAAAGGTTCCTGGAAGGTGATGGGAGTGGTCCCCAGGAAAACCTGGGCAATGGTCCCTCAGAGCCAAACTTCAAAATGAGGCCTGATATTTTCCAGTAGAGCAAGAGAACATTCTGCTCAAAAAAAAAAAAAAAAGAAACAAACAAACAAAAAAACCCCCACAATGACATACACACTAAACAAAACCAAAAGCAAATCAAAATAAAACAAAAAAACCCACACCACCTCAAAGTATATTTCTTAAAGAGTTGGCACCATGGAAAAGTTAGCTTTATCAAACACCCTGAGATTTATGAATGGCTCATTCTGATTTATAATTAATATCTGATACAACAGCTGGATTTATTCTTATTCAAGTCAAGGCCGATCTTCCAAATTTAATGAGCCAGCTGGAGAGGTGCCTTGAGTATGACACAGTCACCAGGGCTCCTGTGAAAACGAAGACTGTGGTCAAGTGTGACGAATTAAGAGCTTTTAAACACCGACTTCCGATGAGCCATGTTTCACTGACCGCTTTTGTCACAGGACATCTTAGCTCTCTCTGACAGGGCAGAGCAAACATGCATCCATCAGCAGGAGGAAGGAGTGCTTCCGCGTACGTGCTCCAAGACTATCTGCCTGTTCTACGGTCGTATCCTTATGCATTCCCTAGCACAGAAAATTAAACCATGTGCTTGAGGCTCCTATGGTGCTCTCAGCCAGGTACTAGTGGTTTGACAAAATAAGGAAATGGTCCCTGCCCTCAGGAGGCCTACGTATTGTTTATATATATATATAACTATATGGTACTTTGTACCAGTGGGGATAAGACTGCTTTAAGTCTCACTCTGTATGTCTAAGGCAGCTAATCAGTTAATTATTTTAAGCTTTAGCGTCCTCATTGGTAAAAGGGGAGGAGCGTCTTTTCCTTGTTCAACCCTGAAAACCTGCCAGACAATTAAATGAGGCTGGATAAGAAAAAGTGTTGGAGGAAGGGTTGGACTTAAATGTTTTACTGTTTTACTACAGGAGGTGACCTCCTACAGGATGGAGACTAACCTATTTGAAATAAATGATGACAGCGGCAGAGCTGGGGGAGGGGGCCTTACATTCTGGGCAGAGGGGTTTGGATCTGATCCAGGATCAAGTAATCAAAGGTTCGTAAGCAAAGAAATGGTAAAGGACTTGACAAGTGGCAAAGGGGCCACAGTCTGGAGCCCATGGTCCATCTGGATGCCCACTCGTGGATCTGGAAATCCCAGGCCCCATGAAGCTGAATAATGGACAAGGAAAGTTCCACGTCTCCTAAGTTCTTCTCTCCTAATCTACTGGGGAGCCATGGAATGCCCCGTCCTATGGCTAAAGTTCTAGGCAGGGACCCCTGGTGCCAACAGGCAAAGTCCTAAGAGCCCCATGTCATTCCTCCCTCCTCTCTCTGTCATCCACATGGCTTCTTATCCCAGAAAACACCTACCTGCTTTGTTCTCTGGAAAACCATCCCCATACCTCCACACCAACCAATACGCCGTGAATAGGGGTCGTGAAAATAACTGCTTTTTTTTTTTTAATGTCCCAACCCTCTTGAAGCACCCTCTAAGTGTAATCGCACCCCTCCCCTCACTGATTTCAAAAGCATATAGCTTTAACAAGAAGATGTTGCTGTATTTTCTATTTCATATGAAATGATATATTAACAAGCACAAGATGAGGCAATAATAATAGCCCCTTAGAGCACATCAGCATTAGATCTTGGTTTTTAAGCAGTTTTATTGAGACATAATTTGTATACCATAAAATTCACCATTTTTAGGTGTATAAGTCATCAATTTTTCAGTAAATTTAGAGTTATGCAAACACCACCACAATCCCATTTTAGAACATTTCCATCACCACCAAAAGGTCCCTCATGCCCATTTGCAGTCAACCTTCTTTTCCACTCCTAGCCCCAGGAAACCACAAATCTACATCTGTCTCTACAGATCTGCATTATCTAGACATTTCATGTAAATAGAATTATACAAACTAAGTTTTAAACTCTATAAGGATAGACAGTAATCAGAATGGACTGTGGAGCCAGACTGCCTCAGATCAGTTCCCTGTTCTGTCATTTATCAATACTAGCTGTGTGACTTTGGATAAGTTATTCAGCTTATCTGTGCCTCAGTTTCCTCAACAGCAAAATGGGGTAACAACACTACTTATCTGTTGGGGTTGTGAGATTTAACTGTCACCATGTACCTGGCCCATTATTACCTTACATACAATACTTCATTTGACTCTCAACATTCCAGTGGAAGGAGGCAGAGTGGATATGAGTTTAATTTTACATACGGGAATCAGAGGTCAGGACGCATGGCTAGTAAGTGGCAACGCCACTGCACGCTTCTCTATCTGCAACACTTCCAAAACTAACCCTAATTTGCCTCTTGGGTCCATCCTATTCCATCCTTTGTCTAAGGACGCTGCCGTTTTCCTAGGGATGACATGCTTCTACTTACCGAAGCTGGGACTGTAGCTTTCCAGCTTTGTTTATGAAATCTTCCCACACTGGATAGCTCCCCTATAACAAAACAAAGCCACACGTCAGTAAGTCATGCTGTGATCGACATCTGATGAAGACAGTGACAGTACACTCAGTTCCAATTATACAGGAAACAGTATATGCTCTCTTCCTTTGCAGTCTACGACAGGTTGCCCAGATTACTGTACATACAAGTGTATTGGCTCAGAAATGGGTTATGAATGTGCTCAGTCCCTGTGATCCTGTAAACACTACAGATACCAAGTGGAACAAGTTTGGCAGAATCTAAGCCATATATGGATGCATCACTTTTTGAGTCAACAGATGGGTGGGTCCAAATTCAAGATATGTAGACCATTTAAGGCTCTACCCTGAACCACCTGATCATGGCTCTGGCTGTTCTCACTCTTATCCCAGAAGGCAGGGAGGGGGGAACCAGAGTGACTGGGGCTCCTCTCCAGGACAGGAGACTACTGGGAAGCATTATTAGACGAGCAGAATCTCGAGGTTGGGAAGTTACCTGAATACAGCTGCTTCAGCTGATGGCTTGAGCCCAGCACCTACATACAACATGGTTACAGGTGGCTCCCCAGCACACAGCAGCTGACAGGGAACTCATCACCCTCCACGGCAGCCTACCTACGTCAGCCACCCTGTCCTTTAGGTCCACGCAGCCCTAGTTCTAACCTTCTAGGGATCCACAGAGTTAAAACCAATCCTGCCTCCACGCACACATCTTTTCTAAGAACGGAGGATAAACAGCACATTCCTCCACAGCTTTCCTTCTTTCAGCTCCCAGATGGAATTCTGTGTCTACCCGGGCCCCTGCCTCACGTCCCCACAGCATCTCGGGGACACTCCATCACATGTCTCTACTTTTCTTCTAAGTGTGGTGCTCAGGCACGAACTCAAAACTGCAGGTGCAATTCTGACGGGGGCAAACTGGGGGCGGGGCGGGGTTACAGCTGCAGGCTAGAATGTGAATGTTACGAACCTTGACAAGGTAAAAATAACGTATGACACCTCTTGATTTTGTCATTAAGGAGAGGGGATGGAAAAACTATAATGAAGTTAATCATCTCATCTTTTATTATAGAAGCCCCATCAAAATAGTCTAAAACTGAAACTGACCTAAAACAATGATTTCACCTTCCTAATGGTTTTAATAATCTTTTTCTCTTATGCTTAGGAGCACAGTTTCTCTACCTTGCCACTACTGACCTTTTGAGCCAGATGATTCTTTCTTTCTTTCTTTCTTTTGCTGGGGTGGGGGGCGGGGGAGGGGTTCCTGTACATTGCAGGGTGTTTAGCAGGATCCCTGACCTCTATTCACCAGATGTCAGGAACATTCACAGATGCCACTGGATGTGACAAAATGTCTCCAGACACTGCCAGATGTCTCCTACAGGGCAAAATCACCCCCCAGTTAAGAACCACTGCCTTAGAGGAATGTCTGAGAAACTGATTTCTTCTAGTGAAGAAACAGTTATCTGAAGTTCTGCAATTTCTTCAGTATTACTTCACTTCAGTTTCAATTCTTCCATTAAATGAAAGTAAAATTAAATATATTTTTATTTTGAAACTATCTTGCATAGAACATGTTAATAAAAGTGCCCATTTATACATTTCTCGAGCTATCAAGTCTGTCTGAAAATGTGCACAGAGACATCTGGAAAACCGTCTACCAAATATTATAATGGAATATTTCTGGGAGCTAAGATTTGGACCAATGTGTTGTTTTCTTGTTTGTACTTTCCTCCATGGCCACAGTTTTGTTTTGTTTTTTAAAATAAGGGTCATGTATCATTTTTATAAAGACAATGAAGTCATTACATTTAAAAAATTTAAGATCAAATTAGCATTTCTGGCAACAACCGCACCGTGAATTTACAATCCACTCAAACCCTGAAGTCTGTTTCGTGCACGCTGCTAGGTCACAACCATCAATTCTGCATTTGGGCATTTGGAACCTGCCTGGCCCAACTGCAGGTGCTGGATTTATTCCTTCAAGCGGCAGCGTGCTCCCAATGGGACACTGAGCTGCACCAGGCCAGGGATTCTGTCTGACTGGCTACTGGCAGAAGTCCTTTGGCAGCTACACCTGAGCTACTGATACCAACACCCATGCACGGGTCCTGTCTTCATCTGCTAATTAAACCACTTAGCCTCCATCCCAGCTTTGTGCCCCAGGGGGTCTCTTCAACCCAAGAGCATAACTTTATTTGTGTTGAATGAAACCTTGTGAGGGCTCAGGCTACCTTTGCAGGCCCATCAAGACACTGTGGGGAATCCCAAGTATAGCACCTGATATATTTACAATTTTCTTATCAAGTCCAGGTATGGACATGCCTTCTACATCTACATCCAAGTAATTAAGGGTAAAGGCTGAGATCAGAGTCCTCTGGCTGGTCACTAGAGATCTCTGCCCAGATGGAAATCAGTTAAGCATCCTTAAGAGCACAAGAGTGCAGCTAACCAATTACAACCTCATCTAGCCATCCCTTCTCTCTCTGGTCCACAAGACAGTATGAGAAGCTTCATGAAAGGCCTGAGGAAGTTCAGAGACACGGACCATCAACTTCTAGCCAAAGGAAGCATCACCGCTCATCTGCACATAGGACACGAGAGCCAGGACCTCCTCTCCCCAGCAGCAGCCACTCCCATCCACGGAACCCCTGGAGAAGGTCACTGAGATGATCCATAATATTTCTTAAGAAAAAGGTGAGGGGCTTCCCTGGTGGCTCAGTGGTTAAGAATCCTTCTGCCAATGCAGGGGACACGGGTTCGAGCCCTGGTGCGGGAAGATCCCACACGCCGCAGAGCAACTAAGCCCGTGCACCGCAACTACTGAGCCTGCGCTCTAGAGCCTGCGAGCCACAACTACTGAAGCCTGCGTGCTCAGAGCCTGTGCTCCGCAACAAGAGAAGCCACCGCAACAAGAAGCCTGCACACTGCAACGAAGAGCAGCCCCCCGCTCGCCGCAATTAGAGAAAGCCCGTGTGCAGCAACGAAGACCCAATGCAGCCAAAAATAAATAAATTAATTAAATAAATTAAAAAAGAAAAAGGTGAGGCACATTCACTGAAAACACACCAGAATGGCACAAGGCCTGCGCAGGGCGCCCCAAATCCTGAGTTCTAGCCACGGCCCTGGCAGTAAATTATGGGGGGTAAGTCACTTGACCTCTCAGGCCAGTTTCTTATAATGATCAACCAAAAAAATGCATAATTCCATCACTGCTTTTGAACACTGACATCACGGAACACTGAAAGAATGTTGGGAAGGAATAAGGAACACAAACTCCAGGGGCCCATCTCCTGGCTAGAATCCTAGCTCTCCCGTCTGCCATGGGACATCGGGCAGGTCGTCCGACCTCTGCCTGGGTAAGTCACCACTGCCCAGGGCTGGTGTGAGGAAGAAATGAAGTCAGCCATCTACAGTGCTCAGAGCAGTGCCAGGCACTCAGTAAGTGTCCAATAACCTTTGACAGGATTGATCCAAGCGTCTGCAGGCTCCCAGGAATCTCCTTCGGGATGCTGGGAGAGATGTTTAAAACTCTCAAGGTCAGATGGTCCACCCAGGGTGGGATCCCTCATTCTTAGTCCTAAGTACAGTTCGGACTGTGCATCTCACTATGAGTTCACCATAGTTAAAGCAGACACAGAGCAAGGCAGCGGGACACACAGTGTCAGTCAATGTCTCCACCATTCCCAAGTACATGGCAGGTGGAGTACTTAAACCCCAGATGAATGTGCCTGAAAACAGCTGCTCAAAGCACTTTAAAAGCTACTTATCTGCTCCCACTGGGAGCCTCATTCCAGTCTTTACCAAATTAGCAACGAAAGGAGGGTCCCTGCTCCAGTTTGGGGGTACAGCACCCAGCTCTCCGCCTACGAACGAACACCCACTCAGCCAGAAGAAGGCTGCCAACCGCAGCTCTCTCCCCACTTGATGATATTTGACAGTCTCTCAAAGAGTGTCAGGCCCACCTGTTTTAGGCAATATATAATTTAATGGATTCTTTAAAAAAAAAAAAAAAGAACTTCTAAGAACAGAAGACAAAAACCTCCTTGTTGAGGAATTTTTTTTAAGTGTATAAATGTTATTAAAATTTAAAGGCAAGGTGATGTTGGGTTGTTTCAGATTTTTTTTTTTAAAGTTTCTTTCAAGGAAAAACAAAAAGTTTCTACCCACCTGAAAGTTTTACTACAAAAATTCAAACGCTTGGAGGAAGTGAGGAAGGAGGGAGAAGGCACTCGTAGGAAGATAAGAAGGTAATTGAGAGAAAAAGTGCTGGGTTGTTCTAGACGACAAGGCTGGGCAAAGGGAAGCAGACTCAAATTTCAGAAGAAATTTGCCAGTCGAGACACTGTGTGCACTGAGAATCCTTTTAGAAAGCAAGTCCAACGTGGTCCTTAATTTTCTAATCTGCACCACCCACCAAGAAGTCCCAGAAAGCTGTCTCCTGAGGCTATGTGTCTGGCGGGCTCTATTCACCATGCATCCCCAGAGCTATGAGAAAGCCTCAAAACAGACCCCACTGCGGAGTTCACCAGAGAACATGGAAGCGTTTCACAGCTTTCCAGACATACCAAAGTCAACGAAAATAAGACACCCACTGAGCGCCTGGGCTTTGCCAAGTCCAAAGTCACAGGTGAAGGGAAACAGGCTCTCCTCCCTCTGGAACCCCCTGAACTTCTTTGGAGAGCGGGGCAGGGAGGTTGTGAAGCCCTGGCAGTTTGTTGAGAATAGAACTCAGATCACACAGGGTTCTGGGAGAATGGAAGAGCTCCCCGTCAAAGCTGGTGTGTTTACAAGCACGTGGAGGGGCTTCCCTGGTGGCGCAGTGGTTGAGAGTCCGCCTGCCGATGCAGGGGACACGGGTTCGTGCCCCGGTCCGGGAGGATCCCACATGCCGCAGAGCGGCTGGGCCCGTGAGCCATGGCTGCTGAGCCTGCGCGTCCGGAGCCTGTGCTCCGCAACGGGAGAGGCCACAGCAGTGAGAGGCCCGCGTACCGCAAAAAAAAAGAAAAAAGAAAAAAAACAACAAGCACGTGGAGGGCTCTCTGCATCAAGCTGCCTGACCGTCTCCACTTCCCTACAGGGAGAGAGATGGGGCTTCCCCGAAGACGGGCTCTAACTCTGCAGCCACCAGACGGGGCGCCCACCACACAGCCCCCCCGAAGGTTGTTCTCTCTTCCAACCCCCAGGGGGATTCAGCAATCTGGAAAACTCCTACTCGGTCGTCACCGCCCAGCTCAAATGTCACCTTCTGCAGAGTATCCTGGGACCCACCTGCTTCCCTCGTATCATGCAGTTGGCCGTCTCTGAGCCTGAGTCTCCCCCGCTGAACTGTGGGCTCGAGAACAGAAAAATGGAGGGAGGAAGGAAAAGCATTTCCGATGAGAGGAACGAAGACAGGGAAGCAGAAACAGCACAAGTGGGTTCCTCCAAGGGCCACTGGAGTGGCACATTTATTCTGGGAGAGGCAGGAGATGGAAAGACGGACAAGGGGACCATGGGCGGCCGGCCATCCAGGGCAAGATCCAGGGCTGAACTACAAACGGGGCCTTCATCCAGATGGCGAGTGATGTAAATTCCAAACCAGCATGGTGACAAGAGAAGCTGGCTACCGCATCACATACCTGATGGCAGCCTGGTCCCTTGGGGAGTGGGGAGGAGAATGACGTTATTCTCTTACTTCTGAGGGAAAAAGACCATCTGATCTCCGTCGACTCCCCAAGAGTTTGGTGGCCACCTAAGCAAACATGCAAGTGGGCTGCCCTGCCTACCCGCAAGGTTGAGCTCCAAGAACACCCCCGAGCTCCTGTCCTCTCCTCTGCTTTCCCCACAGCCAGACGGCTGCGCAGGCCACTCGCCTAACCCGAGTACCGGGCTCAGCCAGTGGTCATGCTGACTTGGGGCTCTGTTTTGCTTTGCTTTGTTTTGTATTAAACAGAGGCCTGGGATGGCATCCCACACACAGCGCAGAAGAATAAACTGCGCGTAACTCATCAGCCCGGCTGGTTAACGATGCCCCATAAATAATGCAGCCACTGCCTCTCCCAGCCCCGCCCGCTGCGACAGCAGAACCTCAGGGGACAGCTGAGGGACTCAGACACCAGTGCTGCCACTCGGGGAACAGAGAGGAGCCGGGAGCCTTGGTCAGAGAAGGGACCGTCTGAGGGGAGCCAGAGACTGGAGGGGACTCTCACGAGGAGGCAGAATTCGGCTCAGCTGAGAATGAAACAGGGACCAGCGGGGACAGGCTATAGGGAGTCGGGTTCCAGCTCAGAAGTTCCAGACAGAGGCTGGCTCACCAGCGTTTATGGCTGATGAGAATCCAAGTCTTGGATATACAACTGGACAGGTCAGCTCCCAAGCCCTTCTTTTCACCTTGACAAGCATCACTGTCACCACCATCATCATGAAGCATCACCAGGTTCTAAACAGTTGCTAGATGCCCGATACATAGATCAGCATTTCTCCAATGTTAACTTTCATATCCATCACCCGGTGATCTTGCAAAAATGCAGGTTCTGATTCCCTTGGTCTGAGGTGGGGCCTGGATGTTGCATGTTTAATCTGAGTAATGCCGAGGCTGCTGGTCCGCAGACCACACTCGGAGCACAGCTTGATACACACACTTATTACATGTTCACAAAAACCCAATGAGGTGGGTGCTGCTAATTATCTCACAGCTGAAGAAACCAAGGACCAGGAAGGTTGCATCCTAGTGGTCTAGGCTGAAACTTGATCCTAAATCTGCCTGACTTTGTGGCCCAAGCGTTGCCCTGATTCTGCTAAGTGCAAGCAGCAAGATGCACAGACCCAGCCTCCCGGCCCAGCCCCAGGGCTGCAGAAAGCCACTCAGTAGGCAGGCTGGGTCCTGCTTTATATTGGGTTCAGTAGGAGCCCAGACAAAGTAAAGTGGAGACCAGGGGCTCCAAACACATAACCCCCGATTACAACCGCAAAGGCCCTGGACAAGCTGTAATGTCGACCTAGGAATGGTCAAGATTGTCAACCATGTGAAAAAGAAAACACAAAACAAAGAAAAGCTCTTTGTGCAAAAAACGTCTGATAGAAATGCACGGGAAATGTTCAGTCACCATCATTAGCGGTGTGATTATGGATAATTCTGTTAAGTCTTCAGGTTTCCTGTGGATACGAGAACTGATCTGCTTCTTCCAGGACATCGGAGAGCCTTTCTGGAGCATCCGTATAGGCTGCTACCACCAGCCCTGCCACCGGGTCCCTCCCCAGGGTGGGTGTGAGGAACACAGTCCATATCATCCCTCTCCTTCTTCTTCTAGGGACACCCCTTTAGTGACCTCAGGCTTCAGGGAAACGAAAAGCAAAGCTTCAAGAGGAAGTTTCTGACCAAAGCAGGAGTGCCTCTGGACTCCATGCTTCTTGAAGCACAAGGCAGGAATCTGCAGCTTCCAGAAGTGGGTGCCTGTCACAGCTTCGTCCCCAAAGCCATCCTCCCCACCCCATCCTACAAGATGAAGGGCTCCCAAGATCCTCTGATGAAAGGTGCTGCGTAAGCCCATCCATCATAAAAACCATTCCTGGGCTTTTATTTTCTGATTGGGGCTTGCCTAATCCACTAATTATCCCTGTCCATCAAGTGGATAGCAGCCACTCAGATAATCAGTGGTTGCCTCCTTGCACGCCCACCCTCACCCACCTACTCAAGCTCACCAGCAATAAATATGCCTGTGAAAAGGACCCTACAGCTCTGTGCACACTTCATGGGCACTGCCACCTTCCACGAAACAGATTTCCCCTTCCACTGAACTCCATAAGCCCCAAATCCCAGCCGGGCTATTAGGAATGACACCCGGGTGGGTACCACGAAAAAGGGCTGTGCTTGTTACTTCTATAGTCATTGCCCTTTTTTAGTGTCTTTCACGGAATGTCCTTCTCTTTGCCTGGATAGAGGGCCCTGATGGGCAGTCTAATCCAGTGTCTAAAAGGATCAGTGTGGTCTAGTGGGTTGAGTCAGGCTGCCCAACTTCAGATCTCCCCACTGGGGACCTAAGTGACTCAGTTATCCATTGCCGCTCTGTCTTCATCTGTAAATGATACCCCCGGTAGTTCCCACCTCAAAGGATGGTAACGAGAGTAAGTGAAAGAATACGAGGGCATAAAAAAATGACTAGCACTTAGAAACTTAGAACTCCAGAAATGCCAGCAACTGCTATTTTAATGAGTCAACATACAAGGCCAGCCACCCGGACTCGGACATTTAATGAGCACCTACTATGCACAGGCACGGGTGGGGGGGGGGATGGTTAAAACGGTCCAGAGTGTTGAGGAATGCTGCTGTGTAAGCCACCAATCCCAAAGCCTTCGGAGGGCGCCACACTTCAGACATAAAGCACTGGAAGGTGGGGTTGGTGCAAATTTCTGGAGGGGGGTGATTCCTCACCGAGGTCTTAAAGGACAAAAGGGAATTTTCTGGGCCAAGAGGAAGGAAAGAAAGGACAGGAGGAAGCATTCCCTGCAGAAGAAAGAATTAGCAAAGGACGGGAAGTATAGAAGACTATGCTACATTCAGACATGAGAGTCATTCTGTTCACCTGGAACACATCCCGGGAAGGTGTGATCTGGGGGGCGGGGATGGGGTGGGAAGAGCAGGGAGATCCTTCCTACTCACTTCATGAGCTGCAGAGGAGGCTCTTGGTGGCTCAGGGTGGCCCAAGAGCCACCCCCACTTCTACTTACTCATGGTACACTCCCAGCATGACCTCCCAGAGACTCACCACCAGGGAATGTCTGCTAAACCTGCAGATTCCTGAGCCCCGCCCCAGATCTGCACAATCAGAATCTCTGGGGGTAGAGCCCAGGGGTCTGCGCTTAACACATTCCCCAGGGGACACTCATGCTCTGATGGCTAAAATCACATGCAGATTTGAGAATTATTGCTCTAGATAAGATGCCACATCCCACCGAAGTCTTGGATGCTGTGGTCTCAGCAATTTCTCAGTCCTGATGTTCAGACCTTGCTCCTTCAGAAGTAATCCCTGATGATAAGCACTTGCACATGGGAATGTGAACTCATACACATTTTCTGAAAGGCATTTGGCAATGGGTTTCAAGAGCCATGAAAGTATGTACCTTTGACCCAGGATAAATCCTTCTGGGGAAACCACCAGTGTAAATCAATGTGTAGCTACAAGGAGGATATATTAACTGGAGTGCTGCTTATAATTAGTGAAAAGCTGGACACAGCCTAATCACAAATCAGTATGTAACTGGTTCCCACCTCAGGGCCTTTGCACATGCTCGTTGCTTGCCTGGAACATTCATTATTTCTCTAATATCCACATACTTCATAAGCTGTTGCTCAAATGTCACCTTCTCTGTGAAGCCTTCCTCATTAAAAAACTGCCACACTGGGCCTGCTTTATTTTTTCCCATTGCACATATCCTTCTAAAATATAACACAATTGACTTATTCAGTTTGTCTGTCCCAGACCCCCCACCCCCTCTCCACTAGAATGTAAGTTCCAAGAGGGCATTTTATTTACTGCTGTATCCCCAGCACTTAACACAGAACCTGGCACATGGCAGGTCCTCAAATGTGTGTCAACTAAATGAATTAACTACAAACAAACGAAACAATGGACCACCACACAGCCATTAAAACTGACCTGGCTTCTAATTACATGCACAGAAAGTACAAGTGAAAAGCTAAGTGGAAAAAGAAACTTCTGGCAGGGCACAGGCCGCAAGAGCCTTCATCTAAAACGTGTGTCCATAACCCACTTTGTAATCAAGTGGTTATGGGTGCCTTTTATTTTTTACTTACCTGAGGTTTTAGTTTTCCTTTCATTAACTTTCTATTACTTGCATAATCTTGGAGAAGTAATCCCTCATGAAATGCTCTCAAAACATTTGCTAATGCTTTATGCTAAATGTAGAGGAAAGCTCTCTTCTTGGTGATTTAATTAGGGTGTCCCTAATTAAGGCCAGCACAACATCAAAGAGGCCAGGTTCCAGGGGATCCTTGCTTCAGGTCTACTCCCGGTTGCAAGACAACCCCCGTCCCCCAGCAGCAGCTCAGAGCCTCCCAGTGCCCGGACGCCAAGGGCCAGGCCATCAGCTAGCTACTCCTGGCCCTGCTCCCCACTACTTGCTTCCTATTGGGGTGCTTCATCCAATTATCCAGGCCCCAGATCACATCCTGCTGGAGAGCTGGCTTTGAAGGTTCAGTAAACAATCACTTCAAAACAAAGAGGGACCATTAAACCAAACTCAAAGACTTCCTTAATGGCCTCCTGCTCAGCTGCCGGAGCTGCCGGCAGGACTGGGGCAAGCCGGGCCTCAGAAGCGAAACTGAGGTCTCCCTGTGAACTAATCTCGAAGCCTTTCCAGCCTCTACTGCACACAGCCCCCTCTCCTGAGGTGCAATCGTGTGGGTTGCAGAGCCATTACTGGGGCGACCCTGACAGAGGGGGTTTCTCCAGCAAAACAAACATGTGTCATGTGGTTGTCACCTCAGACCCTTGGGAACCACACCCCGCCTGCCCCCCACATACTGTCCTCTGCTGACGAATCAGCGGCCCCCAGCTGAGTCCACCGCCCAACAACTTCATGTCCTTGGTTGGTCCAACTCCTCTTGAAATAAAGGGAGGCCTCCTGAGCCTCCTGAAGCAGCTCAGAGGACAGCCTAGATTTTTCTTGCTTTTTCTGGTTCATCCTGAGTCCTAAAGCTATAGGTAGAATAATCTTCAAAGCAATTGATAACATACACCCATTATGGAATCTGAAAAGGAAATCCTAAAATGCTGTGAGAGACAGGTCAGCACCGTGGATTAAGGGTACAGACTCTGGAGCCAGACTACCTGGGCTCAGCTCCCAGTTGTACCTCTTGATAGTTGTAAGATGGGGGCAAATGGCTTAACCGTTCTGCACCTCAGTTTCCCCATCTATAAAATGGGAATTATAGCAGTAATTCCCTCACTGTTAGATGGACTAGTATTGAATAACTACTTCATTGGGTTGTTGGGAGGATTAAGAGTCTTTGTAAAGCACTAGAATAGTGCCTGGTTGTACCATAAAAATGCTTGTTAAACAAGTAAAATAAAACTCAGGTCTCAGCTTGGGGGTCACCTGTATCAAAAGCCTCCCCCTGATTCTGTCTTCCTACTCCAAATGAGAATCAGAGGCCTTCCCCAGGCCCCCCTCAAAATCTTGTGCTGACATCTATCATGGCACAGATCACACGGATTTCTAGTTACTTGTCTGTTCCTCCCCTAGACTAAACAATTTTCGGGCAAGGTCATAGGTGTATCTCTACCTGCCAGCAGTGCCTGGCACAGAGCAGTCATCATATTTGTTGAGTAGGTATACTGTGTTCTCTCAAATTATTTACATGCTGAAAGCTGAAAAGCATTTCACTCTTGTCTTTATTGCATTATCAAAGCGAAGATATAGGTTTCTTATATTTTCTGAAACATCTGAGTGCCGCTGTCAGCAGGATACTCTGCTGGAAATTACTAGGGTGGCTCAGATAGATACATAAGAGAGTTTTATTCGGCATTCATTTTGTGCTAAGCCCTTAACATATATTTTCTCTTTTAATCCTCCACAACTTTAATAGGAGAGTATTACTCTACCCATTTTACAGGTAAGAAAATGAAGTGTCAAGGAACAAGAGTAACTTGCCCAGAGTAATAGAGCTAGGTGGCAGAGCCAGGCTTCAAAGCCCAAGGGCACCCACTTCAGGTAGAATGTAGTAAGTACTAGGTAGAATCAACATGAACTTGGAAAAATGCCCAAGGGCATCTGACCTGGTAGGCGGAGGAGGGTCCAGAAATGAGGTAACTTTCTGGTGAGGCCTTGAAGGATGAGAAAGATTTCGATAATGCCGAAGACGGCAGCGAAGCTCTTCCAAGCGGGACAAACAGCAAGAAAGAGGAGCACAGGATGTGTTCAAAGAAGCCAGGGGATCCAGGCAGGGAGACACTGGGCACAGAGCAGGTCACTCTGCTGGGCCAAGTCACAGGTGGCCCCCAAGGCCTGGCTAAGACAGGTGGGCCATAGTCAGCAAGTAGGCAGGTAGGAAGAACCCAAATATGGCCAAGTCTTGGGAAGGAACGGAAGCCAGTACGAAGCTGCTGCTAAAAGGCAGACTAGAGGCAAATGAGGCACTTCTGTGGTAGTCACTCCGGAAAAAGAAGGGGTCACTCAAACAAGGTGAACAGAAGAAGATGGCCCTTATGAAGCAACTCAGTCTCCCCTTACACTGGTGTAAACATCTCTAAAAGGTTTGTTTTTTTTTTAACGCATTAAATTAAAGGCCCTGAGGACCTCAGCCAGGCACCCAGCCCTTCCCTGCCTTTATATACAGACAGAGGGTTTGCAAACAGAGAAATGCCAATAGGCCCTGCTGAGCCAGATGAGGTTATAATGAACTCAGGAGTGATTTACTTAGCAAGAAAAAAAAAAAACCCTCAACTTCTCCATTTCCTGCAACTTCGCTGCAAGCTCTAAATACAGCTCAGTAAAGGGTGGGGTCATGTTTGCCCTAAGAAGTGGTGGAGATAATTACTGATTTCAAAACTTCAGAATACTTCACTCCCAAATCTGCAAGACAGAAAACAGCAGCAGCTAACATCTGAGTGCATGTATGCCAGGCACTGTGTGAAACCCTTTACAAGTACGATCTCATTTCAGAATCCCCCCCAACAACCCTATAAGATGGGTACTTTATGAGACCCATTTTACAGAAAAGGAAAGTGAGGCTCAGAGAGATGAAGAAATTTGCCCACAGGATTTAAAACCAGACCTCTCTGACTCCAAGCTCAGCAATAGCTCCAGAATTTCTACAGGAGGGGTTTAGGGGCAGTGATGTGGCCAGGAGGACATAGAATGTGGGCAGGAAGCCGTGTTGCCAAGCAAGCACACTGTTTTTACTTGGGTGGTATGTTATAGATCTGTACTGTCCAATATGTAGCCACTAGTCACATATGACTATTTAAACTTAAACAAATTACAAGTAAATAAAATTTAAAAATCAGTTCCTCGGTTGCACTAGCCACACTTCAGGTGCTCAAAAGTCACATGTGGCTAGTGGCTAATGTATCTGACAATTTCCATGACTGAAGAAAATCATGCTGGACAGGACTCTTACAGATCAACCAAAAACAGCCAAGGATTCTAAAGATGCTTTTTCTGTTGTTATTTTCCAATTTGTTCGCTTTAACGTTGTTTCACTATAAATTTATTCTTATTTTTAGTAACTGTAGTAAATACACATAAAATTTACCATCCTGAAGCCCAGTAGCGTTAAGCATATTCTTAACATGCTTTTTACATGTGTGACCATGTAAAGATGCTTTTTCTCAGACTTAGGCTAGATTGAGAAAACACGTTGAGGGTGCTTAAACTGCGCATAGCTGGGGCTGCTTTTAAAAATCCTAATGTCCAGGATGTACTCCAGAAGCACTGAATCAGACCCAATGAGGAATTAGGGTCCAGGCCTCAGTGTCTTATGGCTCCCAGGGAATCCAATGCGCTCATCCCTGTGACCATGCCCATTCTACCAAAATGGGCACACCTGCCCAGAACTGCCTCTTCCTCCTCCAGCCAGACCCCCTCCTCCGGGACTCTGGAGACCCCTGTCTGTGGGAGGTCGCAGGGAAGGGAGGCCCAGGCAACACCTGCCGTCCACCAAACCCGTCATCCACCTCCAGGATTCGGGAGGCGGCTGGTGCTGACCAAGCTAATACTTTCACTGCTGTCCAAATTCTTCGAGGGGAAGAAAGCAAATAAAAAGACACACATCTCAAAAGGCACCCCATTGTTTTTTTTTCCACCCAATTAAACTAGACAGGAAAAGAAAAACCACTTAGAAGCTATGACCAAGGTCATATATGCCAAGAAATCAGCACAGAAAGGAGGTTTTTTTGGCAATTCCATCAACTTCCCCAAACACAGTCTTGCAATGGCTCGATCGACTCAACCCAACTCGAGGGTGACCGGGAAATAATTAAATACGGAAAGCCCTTTTACAAGAGTGTTCCAGGGCTGGACACAAAATGAGTTCAAGGCAAGGAGTTCTCTTTGAGGAGTCACTGAACTCCGGGTGAACTCATTTAATTCATATAATTAGGGAGACCGATGGGCAAAGTCACCCAACCTTAGGGACCAATGGGCTCCCCAGACACATAAAGGCAGCCCTCTGGCCAGTCACGGAGAAGACTGCAGGTGCTTTGTATGGTGACAAAGACAGAAGCCAAGGATGGAGGTGACTTTCCTCTCTGCGCACCCAGGGGAAGGAGAGGAGAGGGGAAAGGCAGGTTGTCTGTCAGAGAAGACTGGTAAGTGGGAGAAGGAAGGAAGCCACAATATGTCGATACATCACAAATTAAACCATTTCCACAAAAGTGACAGCCAGATGGGAGCCGTGCACCACCCCCACCCCCAGAGTTCTCCCAGCATCTCAGCTCAGGCTCACACCTCCAGGCTGCAGGCACAGAGATGTGACCTTGATTCCTTCCTTGGGCCTCCTGCAAGACTCAGGCAAGTGAAATGCTGTGAAAATAAATCCACAGCCCCCTCTCTACCTTAGGCATGCTCTAAAGAGCTCCAGCTTTAAGGTCAAATAAACCAAGGTCTGAATGCCAGCCCACCTCACCATGGCATTAAACAAATTACCGACTCTCTCCAAGCCTCAGTGTTCTCATCTGTAAAGTGGGGATGATGGTGAGGATGACGGGAAATCCGGGCACACAGTAGATTCTCACCGAGTCCCTTGCTGCCCCCTGTTCACTACATGCAATGATTACAGAGCACCTATCATGGACCAGGTGGCACCAAGAGCATCTTAAATTGGGACGCGGCAGACGACACGGCCCCATGCCAAGGTCTTCCCTAGGCGAAGAGGTGGGAAACATTAATAACGGGTGGGCTGCTCTGGAATCTACGCCAGGTGGATTTTGGTTTTGCTTTTGGAGGGGGGCTGTATATGCACACGTGTATATGTGTATGTGTGTGTCGTGTGTGCACACGCGTGCGCGACACACACTCAGATGCAACCTTCTGCAGTCTCCAGCTCATTCGAGGGAGAACCTTGGCAGTCAAATACAATGGGCTTCCTCAATGCTCGTCCAATTAATTTATTCCATTTGTCTCTCTGGTTTGCTACTTAATAAGGCCGAATCGGCAGTGCAATCTTCAAATCTGAGTTAAATGGCTTCAGGCATCAGTCAGTTCCCTTTCAGGAGTCCCAAATGCGTATTGTCTGCTGTCCTAGGCAGCTGAATCTGTCCTTTGGCTTTTTTTTGGTTCAGGGAGAGGTATTTCTTTGTTTTTGCAAAGGTGTGGGTTTTGCAAAGATGTGGGTTTTAAGGGAAAGTGTCCTTAAGGCAGTTCCAAGAAGTAATGGCAAACTCAAAATGATCTCATTTTTCCATACCCGATCTGAACATCTAAATGGGCTTGCTACAGAAGGAATCTGGCCAGCTCTCGACCGTCCCTAGGAAGATGGAAAAAGCCTAGATGAAAATTATAGGTAAAGCACCTAATGGATCAACAGTTTCAACCTTTTCACCCTCCAAGCATTTTAACAACCTCGAGTGAGCTGGCCAAATTGACAGTCATTGTTTTAAATTTTTCCTTTTCCCTCCCTCAAGAGGCAAAAGAGTTCAAAGGCCAAGAGGTCAGCAGCAGAGTGTGGGTGGGACATACTTGTACTAAAAACTTGTTCACTGTTTCTCTGAAATTCAAATTTAACTGGGAATCCTGTATCTTGACTTGCTGCTATCAAGCCCGGCGCTTGCAATGTCACTGATGCTCAATCAATACTGTAGGATTATGAGTTCACGTTACTCTCATAAAGAACTAAGTGATAGCTGAACCGGGCAAAATTCAAACTCAGCCTACCTTCCATGCAAACCATGACTAAGAATGACCTTCTCTCTCCATCTGGGGCATTACCAACTAGGATCTCAGAACGTAAACGTTCACGGCATCGAACAAGTCCTAAACAATTTGGTTAAATATGACGTACAAGGGATTTTCCCCACAGACACACTCAAGCCAAGACCAAAAAAAATGACTTCTTCCCAAACCTCGACAAGATTTGCACCTAAAAGCCCGGAAAGATTGATCTACAGAGAATAGGCCCTAAATCTCTCAACAGGCACCATTCTGGGCAGTTCCCTGCCGCTGGTTTTATGACATCTTCACTTCTCCTTCTTCTCCCACAGGCCTAAACTGAGGAAGCTGTAAAAGCCTGGACAAACACAGCCATTTGCTAAGAGAAAAGGCAACATGGGGCCCATCTGTACTTTACAAGGGCTTTGCTTGTCTACCTTTGTGTGTCACCGTTTACAGAGCAGCCCGCCTCCCTCAGAGCACCTGGCCACCAGCGGAGGCCTTGGCTGGGTTTTCACTATCTTCCTAGAGAAAACACTTTTTTTTCTTTTTTGAAAAGTCAAAAGGAAGGCCTGCAGGGGCTGACGGATGTCCCTCCCCAGGCTGGACTACCAGCCCTTCCTTCATGACCGCCATATTGAATTAAACGGGACAAGCAACTCTCCAAGGGCAGCCCTTGTGGATCTTTGGTTCCTCACAGCCCAGCAAAAGGCCTTCCACACGGCAGGCCCTCAATAAACACCGAGGAAGTGAACCTCTTGTCTGACAGACACCCCAAAGCCAAAGCAAAACAGTAGAAGTGAAAAACAACCCTGAAATCATTATCCAGTGCTGGATCCACTGCCCACATTCTTGATCTTGTGATAAGTAAGGAAAAATATCATGACATGTCTTTGAACCACAAAAGATTTCCATGGAATTCAAGAAGTCCCTTAAACAGGTCTAATTTTAGGTAGAACTTAGGAGAGAGGATACTGGTGGCAAACAGAGGTGGGGGGCAGTGGAGGAAAACTGAACAAGGCCCCTATTCTGCTCGGCACAGGTGCTGGTAACAGGACACCCCTGCCTAAAGTGAGACGTGGGGTGGAGAATTCAAGGTGTGCTTGGGTATTTTTTTTCACCCCCAGTCACATTATACAACCCCGAACACACTCTCCAACCCAGTACAAAGTTCTCCCTGCATCAGGCCCAGTGCAGCTCCTGACATGCTGATTCTTGAGCAACAAGGCTGAGGAAAATATTTGATTTTAGGGTCCAACTTTTTTTTTTTTTTTAACTAAGTTAGTTATTAAAAGAAGACAGACATCTACAGGCTGAGCTGCCCTCAAGTTTGGCCAGGGTCTCCTGGTCTTAAAAGCTCTCCAAACATCACTGAATTCTACATGCTGGTTCAATTACTTAACTAAAAAAATTTAAAACTGCAAATATCAAATCAGCATGCTGTACACCTGAAACTAATGTTATATATTAATTACAGCTCAAGTTTTAAAAAAGAAAACGTAACAGCACAAATCTGCTGTTTGAAGCATTAGCCTGTCTTTCCCGGGACTTGGAGAGACATTCCAAAAAGATGCCAGGATCTCCTTAATGCAGTCAACAGTGTTTAAACATCAGAAGTCAGTCATCTGGCTTTCCACAGTCACTTCCAAGCTACTGTCCCCTAGACAAACTGGCGATGGGCCCTTGCCTCCAGCCGCATGAATCCCTATCTCCCCCTCCCTTTGGGACCAGCTCACTCCAGACAACCTGATTTATGTGGATGGCGGAACGGCAGCCAGTAAGCGATTTTGCACACCACCATTCACTACTGCCCACCAGAGTAGGATGGAAGAAAGGAAAAAACCACAGGGTTTCCCCTCATCAAGGAATCAATAAGTTATTTAACAGCTGCTGCAGGATCCCAATGGAAGAAAAGTGAGGGTTTCTTCACTGCACCCGACCCCCTGAAAAGGATAAAACACACACCCTGACAGCCCAGGACTTAGCCAGATGAAAGGTCGTTAGAAGAATGCACAAAGAATCCTCTCCAGCTTTTCCATGTCTTGAGGTTCTTTGGTTTCGGAAGATGGATGGTGCTAGGCCTTGAAATTACTCCATTTTTTGTTTTCTTTTTTTCTTTTTTTTTTTCTCTCCAGAGAGGAAACTGACTCCCTTCCTGTGCTGCTGTACATTTTGGAGAATCAAATGCTACTTTAAAAAAAAAAAAGTTTTCCTTACCCTTCCCCACCCCCCCACTCCAACAACACTTCTGAGCAAATAAGCTAAAAGTGTTCTCAAGATAGCATTCCAAATGGGTTTCCAACATTTACATGTGTCCTTCATAGCAAACAGAAAGGGAACCAAAGGCGTCATAAACCTATCATGGGAGTTCAAGGAAGTGAAAAGGAGGATAAGCAGGTCCTTAGAAAGACAGCCCATTTCAGATATTAAAAATTGACTTTTGTTGCTGGTAACTCCAGGCATAAGCATACTATACACTGCTTATCCTATATGCCCAAATTTTAAAATTCCCTTTTAAAATGTCACTGCCATCTACTCCATGAAGAAGGCTTTTAAAAAGAAAACGCCACGAAAACACTGTCTTAGGCATAAACAATCTTGGAAATTAGACACCCCCCCCATCTTTTTCCTTCTTATCTCTCTGTTCCCCAAAAGCCTGAAATTCTGCAGACCCCAAGGCATGTTTTCATCTTCCACTCCACTTCGCTTTTAAAATCTTTGACTGCCAAAACAAAATAAACCTTTAAAATAAATGTCTTCCCAACAGGATGTTGAACAAACCCAACTCAATTCAAAGGGAAAGAACTCGGGAACCACAACTATAGATCCAGCACTAAAAGGGCATTAAATAAGTATTTTTAACTGGAATCTTGGGGAGGGAGAAGCATGCCACCTTAGCACCCACAAATCCCCCAGGCAGAAAGCGCTGCAGGACAGTCCCGGGATGGCAGGTAGAAAGCCTTAGGGCCTACCTTCAAGTGAGTTACTTTCTGAAGGCCTTTGGGTTCAAACCTGTAAATTGGAAGAACTGAGCCTAGATTCTGGATTAAGGAACAAAGAGTGAGGAAAAAACTCCAGATGTGAACACTCTGGGACTGCAGTGGGCCGATGGGTTAGGTCACTGGAAACATCCATTTCTCCCCTCCAAAAAAACACAAGCAGCTCTCCCAACCCACCTCGAATTCTCCCCCTGGTGATAATACACGTGTGCCTCAAACCACATCTTGTTTGATTATAAAGCCTATAGAATTTCAGTTAACAAGAAATAGCCCAGAGTCTACAGAGGGAACACCAAGCTTTGCCTCAAAAGAGCACTTCAATTATTCAATGTGGATTGGGGGCAAAGGAATGAAAGGGCTGTCTTTGAACAGGGAATAATCCATCTAATTCCAAGGGGTTGGATTAGAGGCATTCCTGGGCAAGCAGGGTCCCGCTGAGGATAAGGCTACACGAATGTCAATTTCTGGCAAAAGGCACAGGCTCTGGATAAGGATTTCAAAATGGACAAGACCAGGACGGAGGCACCTTGGAAAAAGTTCCCCCCGGGTGAGGTGGCAGTTGGTTCTAAGAGGGGGAAACAGGCCATGACAGCTGAGCATTCCTTCCCAAAGTCCATCTCCGAGGCCGAACCCTCTCCAGACCTTACACTTCAACAGACAAAAGCTCCTGCAGGCGCCGAGGCAGCGGCTGAAGAGGGGCTGTCCACACCCACTCGCTGCACAGCTTTCCAAACCTGCCCACTCGTTTTGGAAGCCGAGCTTTCAATTAAACACCACCTCCCCGGATCTGCTGAGGCAAACTGGGGCTGGGCTACAGCCAAGGAGAAGCTCCCTAAATACACATGAAAAAAAATCCCCCCACCGCCCCCAATTCCCACCTCCAGCCAGCTCGCTCGTATACATTTCCTTTGGATTAGTAACACAGGGCCCTGGTCTGTCTCTGTGCACAGAAAATCCACATCCAAGGATCAGGTTATCCCCAGTCCCACCCTTCGCAGGAAAACGCCAGGGTGTTGTTCCCCGCCCCCATCACACACGCGCGCGCCCGCGCGCGGTCGGACACGCACACTGAGTCTCCACAATCCTTCCAAGAGAAAACCTGGAGTCTGTTTGTGTTGGGTGGCTAGGGGATACAGTTGTTTAAGGTGCCCCAGTCTGGACCTCAGGCTGGGAGCCTCAGCCAGGGGAAGTGGGGTCCCCACAAAACTGCTCTGGGAACTTCTTCTCCGCGCCCCGGGGGAGGGCCGAGGGGAGGCACGCACTCCTTCGCCAGCTTTGGAAGAGCCTAATTAATACCTAATTTGCTCAGATCTCCCCCAGGTGGACCTGAAAGCCAACAAGGGAGAGGAAGGTCCCTCCCAGTCTCTCGGGCTGGGGGGCTCCTTCCCACGGCTGGGAAGGAGCCCCCCCGCGCTGTACCCCAGGGAATCAGGTGTCCGCCCAGGCATCCAGCCTCCGCGGGTCGCGGACACTCCGTCCAGCGACAGACAATGGAAAACTTGGAGCCGGGGCCCTGGGCCCCAGGGAAACGAGACGGTGCCGTCCCCTGGGACAATGAGCGGGGAGAGGTCAGGAGGCATCATATACCCCCAGAAAAGCCGCCCGCCCGGTGACCCAGCAGAGCCCGGAGCGGCGCCCCGGTGAGCAGGTGACACCCGGGCCGGAGCGCTGCCGCAGGTGGCCGGAGGCCACGGCGCAGGCAAGGGCCGGGCGGCTGGCCCAGGGCGGAGGCGAAGCCCCGCGGCGAGGTCAGTGCGCGGCGGCCGCCGCCGCAGCCGCGCCCCCAGCGTCCTACCTTCATGTCGCTGATGATGGTCTGGAAGAGGCCTCCGAGCGCGCTGCATTCCTTCTCAATCACAGCCTCCATTTTCCCGGCGTCGTCAGGGACAGGACACACACTCGGGGCTGCCTGGACTATGCGCGGGGCCGGGGATCGCTCACCCCGGGAGGAATTTCAGCCTCCGAGGGACCCACCGCCGACTCGCAGCCTCTTCTCCAAAGAGGACGAAATGCCCGAGAATCGACTGTTCTCTGCCCAAAATAAGAATAATAATTTAAAAAGCCAAACCGCTCTGTAGGGCGCCTACATGCAGCACTCAGCTCCTGGCCTTAAAAATGCCCGGAGAAGACTGACAATCAGGCCACCACTGGTGCCGACGACAGAAACGGCAAAGCCCATCTTGAAGCAGAGAAAACCACCCGCTGACCCAGGGCCAGCGCCATTTAAAAATGCAAGATTTTCTAATTTAATAAATGTTTTTGAAATTAAACAAACAAACAAAAAAATCGCCTAACAGCAGAGCGGGTCTGCTCGCGGAGCCCGGATCTGTTGCTCGCAGCCGCGGCCGCCGCCTCCTTTTCAGTCCTGCGCGCCCGGCCCCGGCGCTCGCTCCTGCTCGGCTCCCGGGGACGTTCGCGGGGGCGCACGCGCGCTCGCGGCCGTGCGTCCGCCGCGGAGGCACGGGGAGGGCGCGCGCCCGGGGCCGTGCGGCCGCCGCACGCGGGCGGGGCAGAGAGCGCGTGCCCGCGAGGCGCGTGGGGCGCCGGCTGCAGAGAGGAGCAGGCAGGCGCGCGGGCGGTGCGGGGAGGATCCAAACCCCGCGCGAGCCTCCTCCGCGAGCACCACCCCCATCCCTTGGCCGCGGGTCGCTGAGCCGAGAGGGCGTGTCAGCACGCGGCTAGGCAAGCGCCCACCCCACAATGGCTGCGAGCGCCCAGCGCGGAGGGCGCAGCCGCCGACCCCCGGGACTTGCACGGTGGCACGCTTAGCGCAGTACCTCGCAACTAGGGAGCGCTCGGTAGGGCGGGAAAACTACCGCTGCTGCCGCTACTACTGCAGGCTTCTGAGAAGAGGCCCCTTCTCTGACAGCAGGACTGCAGCGCCGAGTCACGATTGCAAACAGCCAAATATGTAATTAAGGAGAGTTCGGCGACGTATCCCGCAGCGGGGTCCGAGTTCAATAAAGTTGCAGGATGCTGGGAAAGTGGATTGATTTTGCCATTGCGAAATAAATGGCATTAGAGCTTCCGTGTACTGTTCGTCAGTTGATGGAGATTGCTGACTGCCCCTGACTTGGACGGTTGTTTTTCAGGCGCGCTGAGGGCATCGGGTGGTGGTGTCACTACAGAGAGCCCTGTTGGGAGGTTTAACCTGAAAATAGCACAAATGGGCCCAGGTTGATTTGGGGGCTGGTGGTTTATTTTCCCAGCTCCACCGCCTAACTGCACAGCCGGATCTCATTTAGATCAACATCAAATAGGCAAGGAGGAGGGGAATCAAACGAGCAGCTTTTTAAAGACCTTAAAACATAAGCCCCCAACTCTGGGCTGTTCCCTTGGCCAGGTTCTGTGGTAGTGTCTCTTTATTCTGATGAGACTCGGAGGAGTGAGACCCAGTTCTCAAGCATTGTCCAGCCACTGGCTGCCTGGGACTAATCCAAATCCACCAGATAAAGTACAAGAAGCTGGTCCTGGTTTTACTTCTTGCTGCTAGACCACAAGAAGTGCTAATCTTCTCCCAAAGCTCATTGCGCTTATGTCCCAGACTCATCTTGAAACAACTTCCCAAACACAGGGTGCAGACGACTTAGCTTCACAGCATGTGGTTTTAGAACAAAAGAAAAAGCTTAGGTATTTAGGTGTCTGCAACCCAATAAATCCCTGGTACACTGCTACCACCGCCAAATCCAATGCAATCTAGAGCTGTTAAAACAAGTACAGACCAAGGAGCTATAGTGTACACTGTGATGCTGGCTTACTTTGACCCTTTAAAAAGGACATTGAAAAACCAGCACCTGTTTGGGGACCAGCTGACTCTTTGAAGCACAAAGCAGGACAAAGGGAAATAGCTGGGGGTAGTAACAAAAGAAACCATGTGCAAAAGGCTGTATAGACTTGTATCAGACTCCGTAATAGGAAAAGGTCTGGCTTTGAAAACTACATGAACCAAAGAGATGCATGGAGGTAAACATCACAGCTGTGGAAGATTATTTTCCCCTGGGCCACTCTGCCCGACTCTTAACCACAACCCACCTCTCCATCCCTCTTCTCCAAATCATGAAGAGTGTTACTTCTGGAATTAACTGTTCTCTTGGGCAACCCTGCTGGTCATTTGGATGCATGTCTCATCTTCACCTTGCCAGTAACAGTGCTTGACACATAGTTTGCTCTTAATCGTCATTATGACTTTAATACTCTCGGTATTATAGTGATCAGGATCACTGCTTGTAGAGCCAAATGGCCTGGGTTCAAACCCCAGTTTAAAACCCACTAACGGTAGGCCCATACTAAGTGGGCCTCAGTTTCTTCATCTGTAAATGGGGATAAAGATAGCATCTACCTCATAGTGTTGTTGTGAGTTTTCCCTGCACTAATATATATAAAGCACTTATACCAGTTCCTGGCCTAGAGTAAAAAGCACTCAATAAATCTCATCAACAGAAATAGATTCATTGCAGCACGATTCACAATAGCCAAGATGTGGGAACAACCTAAATATCCATGGCAGATGAATGGATAAAGAAAAAGTGGCCTATACATACAATAATATATTAGCCTTAAAAAAGAAGGAAATCCTGTGGTATAGAACAACATGGATGAATCTTGAGGACATTATGCTAAGTGAAATGAGCCAGTCACAGGACAAATATTGCACAATTCCATTTATATGAAGTATTTCAAATAGTCAAGCTCACAGAATCAGAGAGAGTAGAATGGTGGTCACCAGGAGCTGGGGGTGAGGGGACAGGGGGATTTCTAATCAGTGGTCATGAAGTCTTAATTACACAAGATGAACAAGTTCTAGAGATCTGCTGTACAACACTGTGCTTATAACTAACAATGCCATATTGCATACTTTAAAATTTGTCAAGAGGTTAGGTCAAATGTTGTGTTCTTATCACAATGAAATAAAATTTTTAAAAGATGTAGGGACCAGGTCAAGGTTCATTCCAGCCCTGGTCCTAGAGCGCATGACGCAAGCCTATAATTTTGGCATGCTGTCCCACTGACATTGCTAAGGGCCTACTATATACAGTCTAGGTGTTTTACCTGTATTGTATCTAATCCTCCCCACAGCCTTGAGAAGGAGGTTGTCATCCTAGCCTTCATTTTACTGTTGGAAAGTGACAGGCAGAACTCTAACTCTGGTTTTCTGACTCCCATGCCTGAGGTGTCCCTTCTACCCAATCTCCAACCCTCCTGGGATAGGGGCCCCATGCCTTAGCCCAAGGATGCTGTGTCCTGCTTTCCTGCCACATGCCTGCGTTTAGATGCCCCAAACCCCCAACCCTAACAATGCTTGCCAAAGCTCACCTCTCTTGCCTCCTTATTCTTTGGCTTTACACCGGCCTCGGGCCAGAGAGGCAGGCCCTTCTCTTTCATGAGGAAGTGAAGCGTCCAAAACCACCTTGAGGGGGAGTCTGGGAGTGTTCCAGGAGGCAGGAAAGGCCTGGAGGTGGGATGACACTTGGCGTTTTTAACAAAGTGAGTCTGGTGAATGGAGGGATTTTGAGCAGAAAAATGACAAGGTCAGATTTACAGCCCCTACGTTACATTCTTTCCCCATGTTGGAGCATCTCTCTAACTTTTCCTCCTTTCGAAACACCCAGCACTCACTGGGCAGACATCAAGATTCGATTAACAGGGACTTCCCTGGTGGCGCAGTGGTTAAGAATCTGCTTACCAATGCAGGGTACAAGGGTTCGAGCCCTGGTCCGCGAAGATCCCACATGCTGCAGAACTCCTGAAGCCCGCATGCCTAGAGCCCGTGCTCTGCAACAAGAGAAGCCACCGCAATGAGTAGCCCCCGCTCGCCGCAACTAGAGAAAGCCCACGCGCAGCGACCGAGACCCAATGCAGCCAAAAATAATTAAATAAATTTAAAAAGGAAAAAAAGAAAAGATTTGATTGACATGCAATTCTTCCCAGGAGTATTTGCTTTGTTTTTAAATAGCTCTTAGGTGGAGGAACCCAAAGTAATGAATCTTTACTAAAGGAATTTCAACTCCCATGATCTTGGGAAGGAGAGTTTGGGAGGCAATGAAACCTTCCCGAAGCAGCTCCCATCAGCCTCCTTGTGGACAGTAGATCAGGATGCCCACCACCATCTCCCAGCCCTGTGACCTTGGGGAGGCTATTTGATCTCTAGAGCCAGCCTCCTGGGGAACTGGTTCCTAACCCATGGGCTGTTCCCGGGACTGAAATGGACGTCAACTGCCTATCACATAGTAATGCTGCACAGCAGAGTTCCCTTCCCTCCCAGAAGTGATTCTCAGCCCTGGCTTCAGGAGGGCCCTGCCTGGTTCTCAGACTTGGCAAATGACATGCCCTGGGGGAATATTAAAACACCCACACCTGGGCTCCACTCTCAGGGAGCCTGATTTAATTGGTCTGTGGCCTGGACTGCAGGACTTTTTAAAGCCTCCCAGATGAGTCTAATGTGCAGCAAATTTAAGAAACCTGATCTAAGGAAATTGCAAAGAAGATACCCATGCCCAGGGCCTACCCTTAAATAACTAAAGTAGAATCTCTGGGGACTGAGATCCAGAATTTTTAAAATGTATCATACATATTTCCTTCCATCTTCCTGTAAGGATATATAGGCGCGCCTGTGTGTATTTTGTCACTATTTGCTGACACAGATGGGATCACATCACACATATGTTTCTGGATCTTGTTATTAACACTTTTATTAACACCTCTTGCTATCGACAATTCCTGTAGAAATCCCTTCAGGTCAGTTAATATTGTCCTACTACATTCTTTATTTACTTTCACTTTGTTTTATTTTGATGAAATTTCAGATGAACAGAAACACTACAAGAATAGTGCAGAGCTTTTCCATTACCCTTCATTAGAGTTCCCAAATGGTAACCCATTATGGTATTTGCTCCATGCCTGGGTATGGTTTAAAGGTTTCTCAGCTGATTCTAATGTGGCCAGGTTGCTGTGAGACTTCAGGCAATGTTTGTGAACCCCCTGACCCTCGTGAGGGGGTCTTTGCATTAGAGGCAGCTGTGCAAGGTAGTCGAGCGGGCAGGCTCAGAGTCAGGCTGCCTGGGTTTGAATTCTGACTCATCCTCACCCCAGCTCTCTGTGCCTCAGTTTCTTCATCTGTAAAATAGATCATGGAAATACAAGCACTTAAAGCTGTGTGAGGCCTGAATGGAGTTACTTAGTCTAGTACTTGGCACACAGTAAGTACTCAATACATGTTAGCTATTAACATGTATTCATCATTACCATGGCTCATCTACGAAATAAAATTGGTTTAAGCTCACTCTCATGACCCGTAAGCAGAATTCTTTATATGAGCCCAGAGCCACTAAATCCCTTAAAAAATTGGGGAGTTGTCAGTATATTAAAAAGTGTCTCAAATTTAGAGACAGAGCCCCTTTTGAAAATGAAACTAGCAAGAATCAACAAATAATATCTGTGGCAATGACTCACCTTGAGATGTTTGGGATGTGCTTGTGGATGGTGGCCTGGGACACACCCAAGTATAACCTCAGTGTGCAGAATGTGTCACTGGGGCAGGAAACTAATGAAAGAAGGTATCACCTCATGAGCTGATTGGTTGCCAGGCCCAAGTAATGCTGGAACAGCCGGGTCACAAGCTCGTACCCGTGGGGGTCAGGCAGCGTACCTGTGTGAATCAGGCCAGGTGTACGTTCACAGGGGGCAGGGAGTCTGTCAAGATCTGAAGAGCAAGTTCCCCTCCAAGGGCCAGCTGCTCCCCAGTCCAAGGCCAAATGGGAATGTGGGCCCTTAACTTGGATCACGATGTGAAGTTTCCCCAGATCAAGATATTTTAAAATTTCCCCATTTTTAGAAACTCCTCTAAGAGGCCAGTTTGCAGCTTCTGATCATGGGAATCAAGTATTGGGTTTGGTTCACAGGGAAGATATGAAAAGGGGAAAGAAGGTGTAAGCATTTTTGCTTCTCTGGAGCTGTACAAGGAAGGGAGACCCTACCTGATGGCTCCAGGTCACCAGGAGAGTGCGTCTGGCCCATACTGGGGTAGGGATGGTTCAGGGAGTTCCTGTTTTGTTTTGTTTTGTGGGCCCCGCATCATGTGGGGTCCTAGTTCCCCGACCAGGGATCGCACCCGTGCCCCCTGTAGTGGAAGCACGGAGTCTCAACCACTGGACCACCAGGGAAGTCCCCTTGAGATGTTTCTTAAGCATCTACTCTGAGCCAGGACACACTAGTCCTCCCAGGAGCCTCTGACATCCTTCTCTTTATTTATATTCTCCCAAATTACCAGCTGACTACTAACTTGGCTTCTGAGTTACCTAGATATTGAGAATGGTGCTCCCAGGGGAGCAGATCTCCCCATTGCAAATTGTAGAACAAGACCATCCAGGGCCTTATCTCTTCCTCTTCTGAAGCTTAGCTTTTACTGTTCAATACAAGTCCGATGAGAAAAAGGAACATTTTGTATGTAAGATATAAGTTCTGGTTAGAGTAGCAGTAAAAGAAATGGAAAGCATATTATTTGAGAAAACCCTACTTTTAACACACCATGCGAAGCCATTGAAAACCATCCAGTTATTTCTAATCAATCAGAGGAATCTGAGTTGACCTAGAAATGGAAAATATTACACATTACACAAAACCCAACATTTTGTGATGTAAACAGTCTAAAAAGGGGACTTCCAGTTTTCATAGAGGCCGATTCTATAACATGAAACCCCCTCCTGCTACAGCCATGAAGACAAACTAGATAAAATATAACCAGAATTCTTTAAAATACATGGCAGAGCTCGCAAGGAAGAAGGGAAATCCTCAGGGGCCAGAAGCAAAGAAGAAGCTGACAACCAGCAGAGAATATGTGAAAGCTGATGCCACGATTGCCCTGGAAGGAGGCCTTGGTTTCAGTAATGCAGGGGCCTGGGTGTTCACCCACAAAGGGGGATCAGAAAAAGAGGCCCTGAACCCATGCATGGAGGACACATAGCTCAGAGCCCCCTCACAGAGACAGGACACTCCCACCCACCATGATCATACAGTTTCAAGGACAGGTGGGCCAGGAAGCAATGTGCCTAGCAGGACAGGAAGCCAATACAAAGTTTGATAGCTTTGGTCCAGGCTCTGGTAGGGGGCTAAAAGCATATCCTGAGAATTTGTAACCAGAGGCCTGCACCACATCTGTGTTTGGAGTTTGAATTTGCTTTACCTTGAACAGATCCAAAATGCCCAAGATAAGAATTAATGTGAAAACTTGTTACTGGCCTAAAATAATCCTTGGTACCCGGCAGAAGCAAAAGAGAAATGGCTCTGAGGGGACCCACTGTCAATCAAGTCCTCATAGGAAATCCCATAGATAAAGGCCCTGAAATGAGTTCACAATTCAAAACTATAAATTATATAAAGAAACAGTCTATTCATCATGATCAAGAGTCAGCACACACAACTAATATCAGGATTTAACCCACAAGAGTTAAAGATAATCCAACAGTCTGATAGAGATAAGTATAGTTAAAATGATTAAAATATGGACAGAAACAAAAACACAACACACTGTAAAAAGAGGAAAAGCACTGTGAAAAAAATTAAATTGACTGCCTAGCAATGAAAACTATAATCATTGAAATTACCACATGTATTTGAACTTTGTATGGATAGGTTAGGAAGCCGAATAGACACAGAGCTGAAAAGAGAATTTTTGATCAGAAAGATCAGAAGAAAGCACACAGAAATAAAGGAATAGAAAATAGAAAAAAGAAGTTAGGAGACTGGGACACAAGGAGAATAAAGCTTATTGTTAGAGAAGCGGGTGGGAGAGGAGAGAACAGATATTCCAAGAGATATTGGCTGAGAATTCTCCAGAGTTGATGAAATACATAAATCCTCAGATTTAGGTAGTACAGCACATTCTGAGCAAGATAAACCCAATGAATGTATATTCTCATACTGAAAATTGTAATTTCTGCTGTAGCCTCTTTTCCTTCACAGTGGTTAAAAAAAAACAAAACCCTTACAACAACAATAATAATAAAATTGTATTTACTGGAACATCCTTGTTGCTGGAGGGTGTAATAAAATCACTTATTATCAGAACTCACTGTCAGGATTAACAAACATCTGCAGAAACTGAAGGAGGGTTGATGCAACGGCTCTTTGGAAGAGATCTAGCAGCGTCACTGTGCTGACCACACTTTTCCTTGTCAAATTTCTCTTTCAGGCATTTATCTGGAGTTTTGTATGAGTAGGGTACTGGCAGGAAACAGATGGCCCACTGCAACTGAAAATGGAGGAAGTTTAAGAAAGAGACACGGGCAGGGTTTAAGGAAACCAGTGGGACCGTGCAGTACGGGGGCAGGGGGCCCAGGCAGCATGCCACTGCCACTCCTGGGACGGAAGTGCAAGGAGAGGGGTGGAGCCTGGAACCCAGAGAGGAAGCAGCATGGAGAGGGCCGCCTGGCAGGAGCTGTAGCCCTCAGTAGAGTGATGCAGCCAACCTGCACTGCAGGGACCAACCCCCAACAGAACCAGGACCCCTGGTTTGCCCAAGAGAGTTTGTTCATCTCCATTCTTCTTTCTCAAAAGTGTTCCAGTTTAGACAATAAATTATTTGATCACTTGCATAAAGGTGCTTGTTGGTACAATCCATAGCATCAGCTTCCTGGGGTGCAAGCAGAGTAGGGAAGGATGGAGAGTGAACTGGGGTGGGGAGAGCAATAGAAGGGATGCAGGATAAGCGACTCCTGCTTAGCAGTAAATTTCTTTTAAAATAGCTTTATTATTCACATACCATAAAAATGCACCCTTTTAAGTATAAAATTTCCTGATTTTTATTTTATTTACAGAGCAGTGCAACCTTCACTACAACCAATTTTAGAACATTTTCATCACCCCTCAAAGTCACTCTCTACCCATTAGCATCACTCCCCATTTCCCCCCAACTTCCCCAGCCCCAGCCTAGGCAAACACTAATCTACTTTTTTGTCTCTATAGATTTGCCTATTCTGGACATTTCATATAAATGGAATCATAAAATATGTGGCTTTTATGTCTGGCTTCTTTCGTGTAGCATAATGTTTTCAAGGTTTATCCATGTCATAGCACGTGTCAGTACTTCATTCCTTTTGATGGCAGCATAATATTCCATTATATGGATATACCACATTTTGTTTCTTCATTCATCAATTCATGGACATTGGAATTGCTTCCACCTGTTGGCTATTATGAATAAAGATACTGTGAACAATCATGAACAAGTTTTTATGTGGACATGTGTTTTCAATTCTCCTGGGCATCTACCTATAGTGGAACTGCTGGGTCATATGGAAAATCTATTTGTAAACTTTTGAAGAATTGTCTGTTTCCCAGTAAATGGATTTTTTTACTCCATATATTCATAAGGTTTTTTCACAACATGAAGTAGCTCTGATGGAGTCACTGTCTCTTTATAACAGTAACACCATCTGTCCACATCAAGATATTTGCCTGCTTTGTCATCCCCAACTAGTCATTGGTGGTGTGGTAAATCTATTACCCAGCATTGCACTCATAACAAATTGTTTCCCGAGTCTTCCAATAGCATAATTTTAGAGATTTTAAAACTTATTTTAGAATAATCCCATTGCTGAAATGCTTCTAGCACTAAGACTCCTAGGTAAACAGAATTCTACTGTAGCCAATTAACATTCTATCTATACATCTGTCTCTTATAAGTTTGGTTAGTGGGAGTCTATCATCAAGAGTCAGTTAACTCTAGATTCACTGGCAAGGCCAAGATCCTGGACCTGTAAAGCTGCATTCTGATTTGTTTGGACAGCAGAGTACATAAAGTGGCATAAGAATTAGGCAGGCATGGGGGCAAGATACTGAGCACCAGGAACTTAGCATCAACAGTCTTTGCTCCACCCACTTTGCACATTTAAGTGACCTAGGTGGCCCAGGGCTCCCTCTCCCCTGCAACCCCACAAGCATGCCTGCAATTTCAGGAGGTTTTGCCAGGGCAGACGCAAGCTTCCTTCTCCTATGTCTTGAGCTTTTCTTTGAAATCAACAGCAAAAACAGGAGCACAGGAGACCTGTCTTTAATGGGGCAACATGCCAGGATGGAATGGGTGTGGGTTCTGGAGTCATAGAGATTCAAGTTCAGATCCTCATGGCTTTGTATTCCAGCTGTGTCCATGAACAAATTACTTGACCTGCCCGTACCATCACTGGCAAAATGCAAGCTATAATGCCCGCTTTTAAATCTTAAGGATTAGAGATAATGTGCTTCTTGAGCCTACCCGGTAACAGGTACTCAGAAGTGGGGAGCGCTCTTCTTAACAAGACGTGGCTGGCATTCCCCCTTTAGATGTTCAATAAGAGAGGCTTTGTTTGGGGTAACAGGGGTGAATTTCAGCCAGGACACATTTAATCAATCATTGCAAAACAGTTCTGCCTGTTTACTTTTAATAATGGGTTTGTTTGCTTTTAATAATAAGAACCAGACGCAACCCTCCTATTTTCTGAAGCTTGTGAGCAAATGCATGCTTGTGAGCTGGAGCTCGGTAGCAATCTTTGCAGGCACAAGTGGCCAGTGGCCATGGGCAACAAGTGAAAACAGGTTGTGTGCAGGGAAACATTTCATTTGCAGAGAGTAAGATCCTATCCAGCAGCTTCAAAAGTGGTGGCAAGCATTACCCAACTAATGAGCACAACACCCCCTGGCTCCCTGTCCTCAAGGCAGGAATGACGCTCTGTAGTAATCTCCCCACTGATGCCCATCAGGGGGTAGGGCCAGAAGAAAGGACTCTGTGATCCCGGGGGAGTCACAAATCCTCTTCCAGGTGAGGTTAAAGGTGTCTTCCATGTGAATCCAGGACTGAATTTAGGCTCCCTCTGGATTCTGTGTCTGCTTTAGATATAGGTGTCAATGTCTGTCTCTGCGGGTATGTGTCTGTTTCTGTTTGCCAAACAGCTGGAAAAAGAGATTAGAGAAGGAATGTGTGTTGTTTGCTCCAGGCAGTGACTCAGTGAAAGAAGAAAGTGACTTCTCAGAAGATGCTTAATGCTTCCCCTCCCCCCACTTGGATGCACACATAAATGCAAACAGCTGGAGTCCCCCATCAGTGGAAAAAGCAGGGTAAGAGCTACCCATCATCTCATCCTCCCCACCCCCCACCCCCCCCACCCCTGCAACTGGGACACTTCCTTCCCCCCTCCCCTCCCTGCCCATTGTTTTATTTATTTTACCCTAAAGCTATTTTAACCTAAACTTATTGAAGTAGGAGAGGCCGGTCCATCTCATACCTCGTGTAGAGGCCTCCTATCTGTCTTTTCCAGAACAAATTCAAACCCAGTCTTTAAATGAAAATAGATTTCCACATGGTTGTTCCCATAATCTAAGTGTTTCTGACAGGGAGCTTAATACTGCAGATGGGCAGCCCCTTCCCTTGTTGATCATAACTACTTGAAATATTTCCTTTACCCTGAGTTAAAATCTTTTCCCCTTGTTGAAATGAATTTCTTAAGGACTTATAAACAGGCACTACCTTTCCTTAAACGTTATCTCCCAGAGGAGAAATGTAAATAGCCATACAATTCACGTACTTTTTCACCACTGTGTCTCAACAACTGTTATTATTATAGAAATTGTATTCTATATGTTATACAGAATATACCATATTATACGCATATATTTATATATTCTATTCTATAATTTCTGTTTATACTTTAGCATATATTACAATATATAAAAATAATGATTTGAAAATTGGCTTATAAAGAGTCAACTTTAGGGCTTCCCTGGTGGTGCAGTGGTTGGGGGTCCGCCTGCCGATGCAGGGGGCGCAGGTTCGTGCCCCAGTCCGGGGGGATCCCACGTGCCGCGGAGCGGCTGGGCCCGTGAGCCATGGCCGCTGAGCCTGCACATCCGGAGCCTGTGCTCCGCAGCGGGAGAGGCCACAGCAGTGAGAGGCCCACGTACCGCAAAAAAAAAAAATAATAATAAAGAGTCAACTTTAGAAAAAGCAGTTCTATCAGGGGCCTCATTCATGAAAATGGAAAGATCCTTTATCAAGTAATTCCCCCCGGGGGGCCTTTAAATAGCAATCTCTCCCCCTCCCCACCCCGCATTTTGATTCAGTCTGTAGCAATCCCATTTAGCTGCATTACTGGACCACCTCCTTGTGTAAAAGGAAGGTCAATTGTGTTGGTAACCGTTTGGCTCTCTCTTTTTTTCCAGCTTGCTACTAATTCGTTTGGCCATTAATAGGGCTTTCCCCAGAGGCCATTTGATCTGTTTGGAGGATGAGCAGGGACTTAGGGCCCCTCCTCCAGCTGTGATGGTTTCCAGAAGCAGACAATCCAAGGGGACATTGTAGGTATGACAGAAAGGATTAACTGAATAACTCACTTGAAAATTGTGTGCCGCTTTAAAGACCTAACAGCTGATCAAGTAAGACTCCACATTGTAACCTGGCTGAGAACAATGCCAGGGGAAAAAATAAAATTTTTTTCTAAAGAATCCCATTAATGGAGTCCTTAAAATGCTGGAAGCATGATTTCAGGCAATAACATTTCTATCATCCTGATACTATTCACTTACGTTTGCATAACTCTACACCGTTTATGAAGCATTTTCACAAATAGTGTTGCCAGGAGGATGGCTGTGAAAGAACTAAGCTGGACTCGGGCTCCAGAAGTGGGAGCAGATTTGGAGCTATTGAGTTCCCAAAGGCACAGGGCTAGGAAGTGGTAGAAGTGGCACCAGAGCCCAGGGCTTCTAATTCAAAGTCTCTTCTCACGGCACACGGAACCATCTCCCCAGAGCACCACAGCTAAACCACCTTGTTGAACTCTTACCCAGGAGAGAAGGGCACGCCGACTGAGAACTCTGCCCCAAGCCTGGGAAACACCAGGCCCTTTGGGTACACAAAGGTACAGACAATGTTGCTACCCACAAAAAGGCACCTAAGTCCCAGGATACGTGCCAGCGATATTTTCTGATATTTTAGAGCAATGGATTCCTTTTGTGGGCTGTGAATTTACTGCAAGGGGTCCATACATCCCTATGAACCACCAAGCTTTATGTATTGAGAGACAATATATAAACAATGGTCAGATCGTATAAAAAAACAGAACTTTGACCCGCAACCTGCCCAGGAACCTAACCCTTTATCTACAATATATGACTCAGGTAGCCAGCCTGCTCTAAGTCAAGCTTTTGCAGGAAGCCAGATTGCAATCTCCAGTGACAATCCAGGAAGCTAAACAATAATTCTGTAAAAATCAGCCCCAAACGTCCAGGGCTTAATAACAGCCTACCTAATTTTTGTCCCTGCTTCCAACCAGAGAAAACCACATATGTATCCCCTAACAAGTAGGATACCCGGCTTCTAGTTAGCTTGGAGATTCCCCAAGCCAACAGCCTCCAATCAGGGCCCAACTGAAGCCCTCAGTTCCTTCCGCTAGAAACCTCTCCCACTCCTCTGCCTGCCTTTGAGTCTCTGCCAAAATGCAAGTGACAGCGGCCGACTCCCTTGCTATTGTAAGCTCAATATAAATAGCCTTTGCTTTTCTCATTTGTTGGTCTTGGTTTATTCCCAAGGTATAAATCAAAGATATAATATGGCTCATTCGTACACATACCACTCCCTTCAAATATTTGCAGCTGCTGTTGTGCGTTGCAAAGTGCAAATGCTTTTAGAATGCATGATTATACAGTCTCTGAAATGCTGTTACGTTAAAAAGATGATGTCTATCTAGTCTATCTATTAGTACTAGCTTGAAAAAATACTAAGTGTAAAAGCAAGTTGCAGAAGAGTATGTATGTTGTGATCCCAATTTGCAGACATAACAAAAAACTGAATGATTAATAAATGCCCACAGCAAATTGGACGTGAGATTAAACAACAGCCGCAGCAACGAAGGCTGTTATTTTTTGAATATCCAGCCCTCACAATAAGCCCAAAATGTGGGTTCTATCACTAACCTCACTTAACAGGGAAAGAAACCGAGGTTAGGAGAAGCCAAGTAGTTTGCTCATGTTCATGAAACTAGTAAGTGGTGGAGCTGGGGTGTAAGCCCTGGTCCACTGGACTCTAGAGTCTGCCATTGTTTTTGTTTTTGGTTTTTTTTTTGCAGTACGCGGGCCTCTCACTGTTGTGGCCTCTCCCTTTGCGGAGCACAGGCTCCGGACGCACAGGCTCAGCGGCCATTGGCTCACGGGCCCAGCCGCTCCGCGGCATGTGGGACCTTCCCGGACCGGGACACGAACCCGTGTCCCCCGCATCGGCAGGCGGACCCTCAACCACTGCGCCACCAGGGAAGCCCTGCCATTGATTTTTAATTCCAGTTGCCATTTGCCTCTGTAAACCCTTGTTCTGCTTGGCCATGCTATAGGTGATACTAATGTCTGTTACAGTGGGGCACTGGCTTTTATATTTTAGTCTGAGGACCAGAGTCCCATTGTAGTTGTGTTTGCAGTAAGTTTCCGTCAGGACAAAAGACGCTTGATCAGAACACAGGAGCCTGGGTCCTAGTCTAGACTCTGACGCCAACTGCACATCCAGCTCTGAGATTAGTTTCTCTTGGTAAGTGTTTCCAATACACGCAGCCCTACCAGTCTCCTTCCTAGTTCCCAGGGCGTTTGTCATTCCTGCTCAAAGCAGGCCTGTTCAGCCCCTCTGGCCAGCCGTAATAATAACAACAGCCACCGCTAAGACATACTGAATGGCAGGCACTTTGCTGAGTACCTCATGGGTATTATCTTATCTAAGCCTTTCCCTGACCCCACGAGGTGAATGCTAGTAGCAACTCCTTTTTGCAGATGGGGAAACTGAGGTATGGCAGTGTTAGGTAACCTTATTCAAGATCATGCAGCTGGTGTGATGGAACCAGGACTCTTCACAGGCAACTTGAATATTTATTGATTTATTTAGGCTGCACCAGGCGGCAGGCGGACTTCTTAGTGGCGGCATGCACGTGGGATCCAGCTCCCCGACCAGGGATCACAGCCGGGACCCCTGCACTGAGAGCGTGGAATCCCACCCACTGGACCACCAGGGAAGTCCCTTCACGGTCAGTTTGAACCTCACCACTACAAGCCCACCCTCTGCAACGTCAGTTGCATGTGGTAAGAGGCCAGGGCCGCCTGTGCCCCACTGAATTCCCAGCACCTACCTCAGTGCTTAGTACATAAACTGGTCTTTACAGAATGAATGAAGAATGAATGAATGGCTTCTATCTAATCCATATAGGGCCTAACACAGCATCCCATATACACAGGAAGTTAATACTATTCAGTGTCCCTGAGAAAGGCTTTACTACACGCAAATAGTTGTTTGTTTACCCTGCCCCCACCAGACTTTTGTTTGTATTTACCTGATATCTAATCATATCTTTTGTTATATTTGGATGTCCTATAGGATGAAAAGGCACATTTGTTTCAACAGGTGCTAGAAAAAAAAAGATCATTTGCTTCTTTCCCACCCAGATCTATAACCGTAATTCACTCCCCTTTCCCTTTGGGTGTGTTGTTTTTATGTCCCAATAAGGGACTCTGTCATGAACGCTTCCAAAGAGCCCTCACCTGGGGGTCCCCTTCTCTTACCCTCTCTCTGGAGCTCACCCACTTCTCCTTGACACCATTTACAGGAAGCGGTGCTAAGTTTACAGCCTCATGAACAGCCGCTCCAAGAACCCAATTCGCACACACTGAATACCGCGGGATCCTGTTCGCTGCTGGCAGCTTTTTTTGGGTTGTTCATTTCCCCCGGCATGGCAGTAATAACTTTTTCAGACATCTCCGGGGATGTGGACTATTTTGCATTTGTAAGCCACCTTTATGGAAAGGGCCTCCAGGTTTGAAGTGTCCTGTGACCACTTATTCAGTTGGAGGCGTGTCAAGGCCACATTCATCAGAAAGTGAAAGCGTGGCCCAGTGTGACATTGCGAGTGTCCTTGGGGCACTGGATGTTCATGCAGGACTTCGGTGGGGCTGAAATAATGTTGGAAAAAATACTGGATTTTTACTGATGCAAGGGTCATTCTGCTATTGCTTTAAAGTAGGGTAGTGGGTAAAAAGGAAGTACAATTGTGTGGGGAGAGGAAGTGTTCAGTCTGAAGACTGGAAGATTTTGCCCTTCCAAAGCCAGGGCAGGGGATCCACCCAAATCCAATTATCATCCTGTCGCCTCTGTCTGATTTGCAGACAGAGAGATGTCTCTGACCTATGATTTTGACCCCTTCTTTAAGCTAGGCACTCTTTCATTATTTAATTTTCACGAGATCACTGTAAGAACGTTACTATTGACTTACTTTGTAGTTGGGGAAACTGACGCTCAGGGAAAGGACATGACTTGGCCAATGTCGCACTGCTAAGTGACTGAATCACTATTCAAGTTCAAGGTTGCCCGACGGCAAAGTCAGGCTTTTCCCTCTACGCCACTCAAGTACTGACTTGCAAGGCAAACAAATCATGACATAAGGACCTGTTACCCTTCCTCAGTCTATTAGACGTTGCTCTTTTTTGCTATTTTGGGGATTCTCCTGCCGTGTCCCCTTGGTGTTGAGTAGTAAAACCCCGTTCCAACAACAAGGAACAGTGCTTTCCCTTGTAGGAAACTGAATTCTCTGCAACAGATAATCTTGGTGGGGAAGGATGCCCCCGAAGATAAAGTAGTTGATGGCAGGTACTATATAAAAGGAAAGTCCCTTGTCGGGAGGAACAAAGGCAGCAGGAGGGACTGGCCAGACACTTGAGTCATCTGGGGGCTTCACCTCGGAAAAGCCTGAGAAGGCCCTGCTGTGTGTTTGTTTCCATGACTCCCCAGCCACCCCCGACAGAATTAATTTCCTCAAGGGTGCTCCCTCACGCTTTGGGCATTCCTTTTTCTCTAATATTTGTTGAGTGTTTCCACAGGTTAGCACACAGATAAGATTAGGTTCTGCTGCGTATAGTAACAGAAACACACGTGGTGGCTTACACAAGACAGAAGTTTCTCTCTCTCTTATGTCCAAGACTACACGTTGGCCGTGCAGGACGAGTATGGCAGCTCCGTGGCGTCATCAGGGACTCAGGCTCCTATCTTTCTGCTCTTCTCTCCTAGCTTGTAGCTTCTTCCTCAAAGCCATCTCATGGTCCAGGACGGCTGCTGGAGCCCTCTGTAGGATGGAAGGAGGAGGAAAAGCACAGGGGCAGAAAGAGGCCCTCCCCAAATGAATCAGTCCTTTGAAACAGCCTTCCAAGCAGTCCCAAATAATGCTTCCACCTACATCTCGTTGGCTAGAATCTAATCACATGGCCACACGTGGCTGCAGGGGTAGCTGGGAAGTATAGTTGTGCTTTGGAGACGGTTGACCAGCAATAGGCATGGCTAAAAGTGAGGACTTACTAATGGAAGAGTGGCTATTATAACAGACCGGGGGGCAGCAAACTATGGCCCACAGCCAAACCTGGCGCACCGCCTCGTTTTGGAAGTAAAGTTTTATTGGAACACAGGTTCAACCTGTTACGTATTTTCTATGGCTATTTTTGTGCTACAACAGCAGAGTTAAGGAGTTGTGACAAGATATGGCCTGCAAAGCCTAAAATGTTTACTATCTGACACTTTACAGAAGTTTGCTGACACCTGGAATAGACAAATAGCAAGCAGTAATAGCAGACAAATAGCCTACAGCCAGGCACTGGGCTCTGCACAAGAGTACATAGATGTGGGTCTGTCCTCAAGCAGCTTACAGTCTAGTGAGTGAGAAGCCAAGTGAATTACTAATTACACTATGACGTGGTGAGTGCAACGGTAGAATTCTGTTCAGGGTGCTATGGGACCACAGAGAAAGAGCATCTAAAAAGGACCATGGAGATGGAGGTCAGGCAAGTTTTCCAGATGAGCTAGAAGGATGAGCAGCTTGAAAAGAGAGAGAGCAGGGACTTGCAAGCACAGAGGAAAGCGTGAGCAAAGACTGGAGGGGTGAAGT
Source organism: Mesoplodon mirus (assembly GCF_964341445.2). Taxonomy (NCBI): domain Eukaryota; kingdom Metazoa; phylum Chordata; class Mammalia; order Artiodactyla; family Ziphiidae; genus Mesoplodon; species Mesoplodon mirus. The sequence goes on along the minus strand of NC_138992.1, from coordinate 14,652,457 downwards.
GCCCATCATTATGCATTCATCACACCGCATGTCATAGTTGCCCATGAGTGTGTGTCCTTAGCTGTGTGTTGCATCTTTGCTGTGTGTGGCACAGGTGTGTGTCGTGCCTTGCAGGGGCCTCCAAATGCTCTTCAGTTAGCTGATTACATTAGCATCACCTGTGATCCTGTTATACCAATTCCTGGGGGCCCTGGCCCACTGAACCAGAATTTAGAGTGGTTGAGGGGGGTGGAGGGATACTGTTCCAATTCCAAGATTGGAAATCACTAGGTAAAAGCAAGTTCTTTGGATTAAAGTCCAAGCCCCACCCCTTCTGACCTTGCATAAGCCTGGACGAGTTGTTCAGCTTTTCAGAGCTTTATCATCCGTAAGGATGAGGACAGCATCATGAGTTTGTAAGGGGTTTTCTACCTTTGATGCTATTGACGTTTTGGGCCGGAGCATTCTTTGCTACGAGGGACTGTCTTCTGCACCAGAGGGTGTTTGGTGGCATCCACGACCCCAGCACACTGGATGCCGGTAGCACCCCTCGAGCTGTGACAACCAAAACTGTCTCCAGGCGCTGCCAAATGTCCCCCGAGGAGGCAAAATCATCCCTGGTGGAGACCTGCGGAGCTCGTGTAAAGATTAAATGAGATAATGTGCGCGACACGTGTAAGTAGTTAGGCAGCGTGTGATAACTATTACTGTTATCGTCATCGGTGCTCAGAAAATATCAGTTGGAGAAAAGATGTGTCTTGGGTTACAAAAAAAAAGAAAGAAAGAAAAGAAAAGAATAGTTGAAAGAACTAATGCACGTCAAGGAACAAGAACAAAAATCTCATAGAAACTACGTCTAGTTTTAGGCCGGCCAACTCAGGAGAGGTCTTCTTAGCCATGACTAACAAGCTTTTCTGTTAAACCCACCTGTCCTGAATCTACATTATTTTAGGAATGTTGGCTGAGAGGCATTTTCAAGTGAGCTGTCAGGGACATCTGTTGTTTTGTTGCCTATTTCTCCAGCTGCTTGAATTAAGTTTGGGGGGAAATACCCACCCCAACTTTCAGCCATGCGCTTTGCATGGAGCTGACCCTCTAGGTTGGTTCTGGCCATGAATCATGGGGAAGACCATTCTCCTGGCCACAGGGTTTGGTCCAGGAGTTGGAAGAGGGCTCAAGCCAAGGCCCAATCAGAGACGCCCAGGGGTTTGCCTGGACAGCTCCAAAGATGGGGTTTTCCTTCCCCACTGGACTTGACCAAGAGAGGTCCTAAGAGCCAGATTGCAACTGGGAGGGGAGTTTGTGACTGAGGACAAGGCTGTCACGTGGAGGAGGGCAGAGTTGAGCAGGGAGATGGGGAGAAACTGAGCTCTGTGATTTCATCTGAGCTGCTGTATTCAGCTATGCCTGAAACCCAATTTCTTCACCAACTGTTTATGTTCTGAGCTAATAAATTCTATCTTTGCCTGTTAGTTTGGGCATTTTTCTGTCCTTGAAACCAGAGGACTCTTCCCTTCCCAGTTGATACTTGACCTTGGTTATATTAAGAGTAAAACACCTCATGAGTATATTTGTACATTTTGAAAAATAACCTTTGGGGACTTCCCTGGTAGCTCAGTGGTTAAGAATCCGCCTGCCAATGCAGGGGGCACGGGTTCGAGCCCTGGTCTGGGAAGATCTCACATCCCGCAGAGCAACTAAGCCCATGCACCACAACTACTGAGCCTGAGCTCTAGAGCCCACGTGCCACAACTACTGAGCCCACATGCCTAGAGCCCATGCTCTGCAACGAAGAGTAGCCCCTGCTCGCCACAACTAGAGAAAGCCCACGTGCAGCAACGAAGACCCAACACAGCCAAAAATGAATAAATAAATAAAAGTTAAAAAAAGAAAAGAAAAATAACCTTTGGATCAGCTGAAATTCTTTGGGTGACAAATAAAAGAAAACCCAACTCTAAATGGCTAAAGCAATCAAGGCAATTCATTGGCTTGGTCTTAAAAATGCCCAGAAGTATGTGGGCTTCAGCTCCATGTCTCTGCAGGTCTCTTGGCTTAACTGTCCTCCTCGTGCTGCCTTGCTTTAGGTTAGCTTCCCCAGTAGCAAAACTGTGGCAGAGTTTCCAGGCCTCAGGGGTAAACACCACCAGAAAAGAGACAGGAAGAAGAGGCTTCTCAGCTCGAAACCAGCAAACGGAAGTCCTGGCTTTACTGCGGTTAGAGCAGTACAGATCACGTGCTCAGCCTTACACTGAGGCGACGGGGAGGAATCTCCAGGGTTTGTGGCCAAGGCCTGAAGCTGGACCTGGGGGTTGGATCGGCGCCATCCAGAGCTCAGAGCTGCTACCCAGTGGGGAAGGGGCATGGGTGCTGGGAGGCACGCCCACTGCTCACTTCAAGAAAATAATATTACATGTCAACTAAAATGTCATCTTTTAGTGACACCTTTCAGCTTCATCCTTGGATATCAGCATTCCTTCTTCTGGGCTCTTTCAGGATTTGCCTGTTGATATATTAGCAATTATATCACTGCTGTTAGCGTTGCTTGTCTAATATCTATTTTCCTCATTAGACAATGTGGGTAGAGACCAAATCCAACATCTTTTCTTCAGTGCAACCCTGTACTCAGTGGAGGGTCTCTCTCTGTCTCATATAGTTTGGCTTTATTTTATTTGCCAGATCCAGGAAGAATATGCCTGGCATATTCTTCATGGCACCAAGGGGCTCTCCTCTGAATCAGAGGTACAGCTGATAGTTGGCTCAATAACGGAAGCCTTTGTTTATGAGAAAGAATGCTTTGACTAGCAATACAGCTAGCCTATCTGCAATAATCTGCCCATGAACTTCAGTCCAGATGTTGAAAGACTAGTCCTGAAATAAGGGAGAAGTGTATTTACTCAGTCCAATAATTGCTTTCATTGAACAGGTGTTTTGTTTTGTTGTTTCTATTTTTTCTTAATCCGATTAAATTTGTTCCTCCACAAAGCAAGGACAGAGAGTTCAAGCCCAGCTGGCCAAAAGCGTCTAGAAGCTCTGAATTGTAGTTCTATGACTAAAGTTAGGATCTTTCCTCCATACTTCCTGACTGTATGACCTTGGACAAGTTACTCAACCTGACTAAAGCTCAGTTTCCTCAGCTGTAAAATGGAGATAACAGCATTACCCACCTTATAGAGTTATTTGGAAATATAAATGAAATAATATCTATAAAAGTGCTTAGTGCAGGCCTAACTCATGAGGAGTGCTCAGTAATGGTAGCTGTTAATATGATGTTTGTTTGTTTTTTAATCAGTGGGTGTGTGAGTTTGAGCAAATGAGACAAATCTGCCAAGGCAACAGTTTCTTCATTTGTGAAAGCAGGACAGGCGTCCCTCGTTACAAGGCTGTTGTGAAGAGCATAGGGTAGGTGTTAACTAAACGTTCTCTCCAATTCACTTCCACCCACACCCATTCCAACGTGGAAGAGGAGAGAGGGCACCCTTCATTCCCCCACCCCTCCCATTGGTAGAAGAGGCATTTGAGAACCTAAAGGTTTGTTTTACAAATAATTACGAATCTAGGGCAAAGAAACCCTGTCTGGCTTACAGTGACATTATGGTTGAGATCTGATAGTCACAGATCAAGCAATCCAGCCTCTGTGGTTCCTGTTTCAACCATTGTTGACCACACTGGGCTTTCAGACAAACCTGCGACAGTAAGACTGAAACTTCAGTTGGAATAGGAGAGGGAAATGTATATGGGCAGCTGCAAAATGTTCTGACTTATGTCCATGAAACACAATGCTAGTCCGTGCAGGGAGACCCTGTTGCATTTTTCTAAGTTAATGAGTTTTTTTTCTCCCCTTTGGATGCTTCCAGTTACCTTGGTGGGGTTGTGTTTCCTAGGACGCAAACCACTGTTTAAGATGGCAGCTGACACGTTTGGAAACTACTAGCCTGAAAAAAGATTCCCAGTCTGAAATACCCCCTTGGTTTCCAGAAAGTGGTTTATGCACTAGTGGGTGTGTTTGGGGGATGGGGTGATTTCTACTCTATCCCATTATTCTTTTCCATGTTCCAGGCCCCTAGCACAGTACCTGACAGACTTAGTAGATGTCTGGCAAGTGAGTTACAGGAGGAAGTCAGTAATTAAACGGGTCAATGCATAAACAGTGAATTCTGACCAAGGGTGTTTACAGCCTATTGATGACTAAGAATTTCTAGGCTGGCCAGAGGCTTGTTTTGACATTTACTGACTTGTATTTACAGCAAGACCAAGAGGGAACCTGTTAGGGCCAGCTGATCCTAATTTTCAGTTAGGATAATGGGTATTGTCAGTCCAGGCAGAATGACCTATGAGCTTTGGATGTAATTGGTCTGGAGCCAGCCAGTTCAGCTCGGGGACAGGACCATGAAGCCACTGCTGCCAAGTGCCTGTAAGGTCATTGCATTCAGGTTTGGGATCATGACATTATTTCCTGGCCTCCCAGTCATCTCCTGCTCGGCAGAACTTCTGTCTGCTATAGCACACTGAAACAAAGGCTCAGAGGAAGTTGCACCTGGAAGGGACCAGTGTTTAGTCACTGGGCCTGCTGACCATGAGCATCAGAATTACCTGGGATACTGACTCATTTTACATGTGACAAAATTGAAGCCCAGAGAGGTAGAGTGACTCCCCCAAGGTCACACAGCTAGTTTGCAACAGAAGATGATCACACTGTGGTATCATTAGAGCTGTATTCTGTTTGTTTGTTTGTTTATTTTTTGGCTGTGTTGGGTCTTTGTTGCTGCGCGCAGGCTTTCTCTAGTTGCGGCGAGCAGGGGCTACTCTTCATTGTGGTGCGTGGGTTTCTCACTGCGGTGGCTTCTCTTGTTGCGGAGCACGGGCTCTAGGCGCGCAGGCTCAGTAGTTGTGGTACACAGGCTCACTGGTTGTGGCTTGTGGGCTCTAGAGCGCAGGCTCAGTAGTTGTGGTGCACGGGCTTAGTAGCTCTGCGGCATGTGGGATCTTCCCGGACCAGGGCTTGAACCCATGTCTCCTGCATTGGAAGGTGGATTCTTAACCACTGCGCCACCAGGGAAGTCCTGTATTCTGTTTTATATGTCATCACAAAGTATTTTCATCTCTATTCTTCCATTTGGTTTTCTCAACTACCCTCCATATGAGAAAATAGAATTATTTGTTTTCATGTTAGGAGGAAATGCAGTTTTTATTTATATTTCTGTGTCAGTAGCCAGACATGACCTTCTCAAGGAAGGTACCACTAGCCTATATAACACCTTTGTTCCAATTAGTAGAAGGCACCCTTTCTTCCATGAGGATGTGGGCCTGACCCATGTGACCAGAGTGCAGGCTGGACTTGAACCCCTTCTCTCTCTCTCTCTCTCTCTCTCTCTCTCTGTTCAATGGCCTTGAGCAGTTTCCAAACTGTGCATGGCAGCCCTGCTTTTCAGGAAGAGGAACTTGTCTTGTACTTTGGTTTGAATTCCACAACGTCTAGTAGTAGGACTGGAACCTCTGATTCTAGGCATGGCCTCAGGTGGCCTCATGCAGGAGAGGGTAAACATTAAGCTAGTAAACTGTCCATATTCCATCTCTTGGAGAATCGGCTACTATAATTTTTTTAAATTATATATCATGCTTTTAATACAAACTTAAAAAAAATCTGGAACAATATAAACTGTACAGATTTGCTCAATCTTTTTGTTTTTAAACTAAATCTCTAAACACACCAACGTTTCATTCCAAAATATTGCACAACATTCTGAATCAAAACGCTTGACCGTATTCCTCCTTCACTAAAGAAAACGCATTCATTACCCTGCTCCCCCGAGCTCCTCTCCGTGTTGCCTCAGTGCCCCCCTTCCCATCCCCAGGGGTCAAACTAGAGAACCTACAGCTCACTGCATTGAGAAAAAGACATCATTCTGGACTAAAAGTCTTCACAAGACGATCCACCTTTTGACTTGTTCCTGGGAAAGAGGGGTAGACAGAGAGAGGATGGGGAAAGGGGAGAAATAGGTTTTATTCTCTTTTTTTATTTTAACGTTTGTTTTTCCTGAAAAAATATCTTTCTCTCCTCTTCAGAAAAAATCTTGAAAAGAAAAAAATTACTTTTACATTAGAAATATACATATATTATATATAGCTCTTACATTTTACAAATGTAGCAAATTATTCAATACAAACGGACACCAAAAAATGTAAAAAATAAAAAAAAAAGTTTTCCTACAAAACCAGGTAAATTAGTGCACATTTTTGTTTTCTTTCTTTCTTTCATTCATTCATTCATTCATTCATTTACGGTACGTGGGCCTCCCACTGCTGTGGCCTCTCCCGTTGCGGAGCACAGGCTCCGGACGTGCAGGCTCAGGGGCCATGGCTCATGGGCCCAGCCGCTCCGCGGCACGTGGGATCCTCCCGGACCGGGGCACGAACCCGTGTCCCCTGCATCGGCAGGCGGACTTCCAACCACTGCGCCACCAGGGAAGCCCTGTTTTCTTCTCTTAAAAAAAAAAAAAAATAAAATTGAAGCAAAAACGCCTAGATTTGAGACAGACAGACTGATGTGGGCCCAAGAGCCCAGCACAGGAGTCATGCTCCTGATCACACATTTTTCTTCGTATTTCAAAAGACACTAAGGGGCTGGTCTCCCCCTCCCTGTGTGTGGTGAGGAACAAGCCGCCCAGGGTGTGGTGGGTGCCTGTGTGCATGAGTTGGGGAAGAGGGGCTGTAAGGGGGCATAAGGCAGCATCCAACCTTTCCCAGAGAGCAGCCTGGGCCTGTCACCTGGGCAGGAGCTGAGGGCTTGGGAGAGGGTGGCCCAGATGGGGTCGGCTCCTGAGAAGTCTAGGGGGGACAGATGGTGCCAAGCCGAGGAGCCAGGGCATTGCCCTGCGCGGGGAGGTAGAGCTGGTGCCCACTGCAGGGAGAGGAGGCTGGCAGTGTCCGTCTGGGCTGGACCCGCTGCCACAGCAGGTGCCCACTTGGGGTCGCTGGGGAGGAGAGGGTGGGGGTGCCAAAGGCTTTGGTACTTTCTGGTGATGGGGGCCCTGATGCTATGTGCCCACTTGCCAAAGCGTCATGGCGTGGAAGCTAGCCCACTACTGTTGGGTCAGGAAACGTCTCTCCAGCAGAGGTGGGGAGGGCTCTTCAAGAATCCAGATATGCTCCCTGCTGCGGCCAAGCGCCTGTCCAGCCCAGCCTGCTCGAGATCATTCCTCACAGCATCGGGCCCAGTGGGCCTGGGTCGGGCAGTGAGGGGATGGCAAGAGGTGCCAAGCGGTTCTCAAGCAGGCAGGGGAAGAAATGCATTAAACAACAGCTACAGCCAAAAGACCAGAGTCTCAACTCAAGGCTTTGGACTGCCCACTCAGGCACTGACCCAAGACTCCCACCCGCCAGGGCGCTCAGGGGAGCATTTCCCACCCTGGGCTAAGGTCACACAAGAGGAGGGTCCGAGTCCAGGGACTTCTCTTAGGTATCAGAGGCTGGGTACTCCCTCAGCCCCTCACTGCTAACCTTTGTGTGTTTTTTTGGTCAAAAACAAACAAAAGTGCAGATCCCTCCACAGTCTGGAAACCAGTTCCTTGTGCAGTGCTTTCCTCTGGGAGCGTCTGGCTCAGCCACAGTCTCGCGCCGCCACGTGAAGCACCCCACAAAAGGACTGACAACCCACCCCCAGTGCATTCTCCACCCTCACACATAAATAAACACTTGCTGCAACCCGGAAGCACATCCAGAGGGGAAGTTTCACATGGCTCGGAATCCTTTAAAACAGGAGAGCAAATCACGCACGCATTCATGTGTATGCACACCTGCACTCACCCCACCCCCCTACCCACAAACTCTGGCCCAGGAAAGAAGGGGCTACATGAGAGAGCCACACGTGCCAATGGCTGGGTCTCCAGGGCCTCGGTGATGGTCTGGGCCAGGTGGGAATGGTGGCATGGGACCACAGGACAGAGATGAAAGGGACACCAGATAGAGTGCTAACCTCCCTGGAGTCACAGACTTCAGCTCTAGGGGGAGGGTGGCAAGTGGCCAGCTGGCAGCTCCCTAGGGCCCAGGCCTGAGAGGAAGTGGGGACTGGAGTCAGACCTATCTGGGTGGCAGGGCCCGAGAAGGCCTGCTGAGGTTGGATGGCTTTGAGTGAGAGGATAGCTGGGTGATGAAGGCAGTGACACGGGGCAGTCTCTCCCTGCTCTGAGGAGGGCCAGGCCCCAGCTGCGGTTCTTCCTTCCCTGTGAGCTGGGACACACCAACCCTAAACCAGGCGTGTGAAGGAGGGAGGGAGGGAGGGAGCAGCCATTCACGTCTGGACCATCCTTAGTCGGCCAATATAATTTAGTTCACCAAAAATAAAGCACCTTGGGGTGACCCCTGAAAACCACTTTGAAGTCTAGGCGGGATTTGTAGTGCCCCCGCCCTAGATGTGAGCATTGGGAAGTAGAGTTGGAAACAGCCTGATGCCCCCAAACCTTTAAGAATTCAAAGTCCATCCTCTGTGTTTGGCAGAAGCTAAGTAAGAATTTCCATATGAGGAGCAAACCTCCCCCCACCCTCCATTCCTGCCTCCACCCCCCGGAAAGGTATAAACACCTGAAGAGGTTTCCTGGGCAGCCCCACCTGGCCCATAATCATGGTAGTGACACTTTGGCCTAGTAATAAGCATGCAATTCTTAGCCTTTTTATTACACTGCTCCATGTTATCACAGAGAGGTGGCCCATCTCCTCTCAGGCTGTCCCTGGAGAGAACCCTTCCATGGCCCAGGGATGGAACCTTCTCAGCTTCGGCTATACATAGCAGCAGTTGCCAACTTTTATCAAGCGCTTCTCAGGGGCCAGGCCATGGGTTCAAAGCTTTACTGGGTCATCTTATTTCATGCCCACAATCGCCCTGTAAAGTAGGCATTATTATGCCCATTTTACAGATGAGGAAACTGAGAGTCAGAGGAGTTAAGTAACCCGCTCAAGGTCACACAGCTAGTAAGTGGTGAAGCCAGGACTGGAACTCACACCCCAGGGTGTCTGACACCAAGCCTGTGTTGCTGACCATAGTGCTACCCTGTCCTCAGTCTTGTTTGATCGCATACCATACTAGGTGCTGGGCACAGAGATTTAGGGACAATCCTGTCCATTTTGTGTGCATGTTTGCTTGGCTACATTTACTGAGTGCTTACTGTATGCCCAACACCAAGCTAAGCAGCTCTCGTGGATTTACATGCATTTCATTCATTCGTTCATTTATTTATTTTGGCTGCACCGCGTCGGGATCTTTGTTGTGGCACACGGGATCTTTAGTTGTGGCATGTGGACTTTTAGTTGCAGCACGCATGTGGGATTAAGTTCCCCGACCAGGGGTCGAACCCTGGCTCCCTGCATTGGGAGCGCGGAGTCTTACCCACTGGATCACCGGGGAAGTCCCTACATGCATTTTCTTTTAATCCTCAAAGCAAACCTATGAGTAAGGACAATTGCCCCCACTTTCCTTGTGAGATCAAGTTATTAATTCAAGGAAAAGGTAGGATTCCAACTCCAGGCCTGCTTGACTCTAAAGCATGTTCTCACCCAAAAGGCGAGTGTGTGTCAAAGTGTGGTCCAGGGGCTACCTTCATCTAAATCTGGGGGCGCACGCAGAAATGCAGATTCCTAGGCCATGTGCTAGGCCTATGGAACCAGGACCTCTGACAATGGGGCCAGGGAATCTGCATTCCCTCCAAGTACCCCAGGGTTTTTTGTTTGTTTGTTTGTTTGGGCTGCAGCTCACAGCTTGTGGGATCTTAGTTCCCCAGCCGGGCCCTCGGCAGTGAAAGCACGGAGTCCTAACCACTGGACCACCAGGGAATTTCTCCCCACCCAGGAGTTTCGTATGGACATCTGCATTCAAAACTCATTTCTCTATGTTGGTGCTGTTAACATGGCATGTTCAGTTTTGAAAATCATGAAGTTGTATGTTTCTGATTTCTCACTTTTCTCTGTGTCTGTTATCTCTTAATAAAAAGTTTACTTTAAAAAATCCCCTCTTGTCTAGGACCTGGTCTCTTTCCTACGAGCACTTTGCTGCTCTGCTTGTCTGTCACATACATCATCACGTTGTTACATCTCCAACGTTGATTCCCACAGGGCCCCTCAGCGCACTGGGCCTGAGAAATCAGGCTATGAGTGTCCCGGAATCACCTCTTTCCTGCCCAAGGCCAGCACACTAAGGTAGTTCTCATTTTCTTTTCTCCAGATAATTCCTCCAAAATAGATCACCCAAGTGCCTTACTCTGAAAACTTCCATCAGGTTCCTTCAACCCTGAAACCCAAATCGGTACAAACTGGTCCCCTGGGGCCTCCTGCCTAATCACCCATGTTTCCACTCCCAGGTCACGGGGGTGGTCCTGGGGATGTCTCTTTGGGGGCTTATCCATCTGTGAGTCACTCTAAGACTAACCCTCTCATCTGTTCTTTTCCCCTGAACACTTGGTGAGGGTTTTCTCCTCTTCTGGCCTCCCTTGTCTTCTGGAACCTCAGAAGAACCCCACGTCAGAAATGATCTTACTCTTCAACCTCCATTGATTGATTCATTTATTCTTGCATTCACTCACTTATTTATAGACCTTTATTAAGCACCCGTACGTACCAGAAACTCTGCTAGGGATGAGAGTTTAGAAAATAAATAGGACGTGGGCCCATTTTCTTGTGGAATATCAAGTGATTCCAAATCACTTTTAGCAGATTTTTCTGGACCTACTTCTTTTAATAAAAATGCTGTTGTTGATGAGGACACTGATGCTAAGCGGGGGTGGGGGGAATGGTGTTTTTTGAGCCCTTTCTCCACGGCAGACCCTCTAACAATTATTTTAGATGTGTTACTCAATTCCCTCCACAACCCCATGAGGTTGGTACTATTATTATCTCCATTTTACAGATGAGGATATATAGGTCCAGAGAAGTTGAGTAATTTTCCCAAGGTCACACAGTTTGTAAAGGCTAAATCTTAGAGCTGATCTGAAGTCTGACCCCAGAGACAAGCCTCTTTGATAATCAATCTGAGTTCTCAAAACCATGAAATGAGAAGTATCAGAAGTGTAAGGAAAGGAATTCCCTGGCGGTCCAGTGGTTAGAACTCTGCACTTCCACTGCAGGGGGCAAGGGTTTGATCCCTAGTCAGGGAACTAAGGTCCCACATGCCCCAAGGCATGGCCAAAAAAAAGAAAAAAACTAAAAAGTGCAAGGAAAATGGACTAAAAGAGAGAAGACAAAGGAGAAATGAGAAACAAAAACCTGGTGAGAATGTAATTTCATTCTGGTTGGCTCTGGACTAAGGGATTCTGAAAGGTACGTTGGCTGTAGAAGCATGGTCCCAGCTGTGTTGGAGCTGTCCGGTCCAAAAGATAGCATTTTCCCAGAATCACAGAACCGTAAAATCTCAGGGCTGGGAGGGATGTTGACGTGGTGTAATCAAACCCCATTAGAGGCTGAATCCTTTTACAGCTTTGTCTCCAGGTGCTCATCCAGTCTGTCCGGAATACCTCCAGGGATGGGGACATCACTACCTTCTGAGATAGCTTATTCTGTTCATTGTAAACCCATGTAATGGATGGCTTGGTTTTGCCTGCCTGGCATCCCTCCCTCCTTCTTTGGTAACAGCATCCTAAGTTTCCTCTGGGTAGCTGCCCACCCCCATTTCAAGGGGTTCTACTAGAGGCTGTCAGTCAGCAAGAGAATGGGTGTATGATCCCAAATTAGGCCAATCAGACTGTCTCTTACTGGAATCTGAGTCTGGAACCAAGGGACATACGGATAGAAAACTGATAGAACCAAGTCATAGCAAAGAGAAATGACCCATGAGGGCTCCAGGCAGCTCCGGGACTCCTGACCTTCCTCAGCCTTCCCTTCAATTCTGTGAACTGTACCCTTCCATTAAATCCTTTTTTTCCTTGTTCCGCTTAGAAGCCAGAGTTGGACTTTGATGCTTGCACCAAAATACCTTAGCTGGTAAATCCACTCGTTTTTTCTTTCTGTTGTGTTGCATTATTAAATTTGTTTCTTCATCATAAATGTAATTCATGAACATGGTTTAAAAACATTTTCAAATGGCACACAAGGGTAATTTCAAACGGTGCATCCCCCTGGCCCCTCCTCCCTGGAGGTAACCACTGTGAATAGTTTCGTGTGCTCCCTCCAGAAACTTCTGTTTCATTTAGTAACAGCTCTGACTGTTAGACAGTTCTTCCTTAGACTGAGTTGAAATCTGTCAGCCCGTGACTCCCATTCATTTGCGCAAGCTCTGGGTTTGGGGAACCACCAGACAGGTTTCACTGACAGCCTTTTGGGTAATTGATGATTCTCAGACCACATGCCCCAAACCTCCCTTGGAACCAGACACTCTCAGTTCCTTTAGCCATTGGCCATGGAGCACCATCAGGAGGACCCTTACCATCCTTGTCCCTTTCCTTCTCAATACACGCTACTATGCTGTATCTTTCCAGAACTGGGACGCCCAGAACTGCACAGGCTACTCTGCAGTGACCTGATTCAGGAGAGCAAACTCCCGCTGCTGCCCTCGCCTTGCTTGCTCTCCTGTTAGATTCCCCAAGTAACTTCCACCAGCAGCCTTATTATCCCATCGACCTTACTGTCCCCTAACACACACACACACACACACACACAAACTCGCTGAATCACATCTCCTTGATTATGAATTTCTGCTATTTGTTTTTTTGAACCCAAGTACTGGAACCAATACATATCCACATTCAGTTCTCTCTAGTGTGTAGATGCATGTTAAAACTATAGGCCCTCACTCTATCACTTATTCCTGATAAGGTCCCGGTCCCCGAGAGTCTATCCTGAAAGCACAGTCTCACTCTATGAAAGCTGAACCTCTGCGCAATGAGATATAGCACCAACATCAATGCGGGGAGCAAAAGCCTTAGGTTTCTGCATACCTCGTGGCTCACCAAGTCTCTACTACGAGGATGTTCTTTGAAACACTGTTGAAAAAATAACCCCAGTAATTTCTCTGTTATTCCCAAATAAACTAATTTTGCTGGTGGAAAAAAACCCACAAAAAACCCCAAACTTCAAACCCATAAATCGGGACTTGGTTAAATAAACTAAAGGATGGTCATATGATGAAGTATCATGTGGTTATTAAAGATCATGCTAGAGAGGAATAATTAATAATGTAAAAAGCCACTGATGCTGTACTGTTAAGTTTTTTTTTTTTTTTTTTTTTTTTTTTTTAAAAAGGACTTTCCTGGTGGCACAGTGGTTAAGAATCCGCCTGTCAATGCAGGGGACACGGGTTTGAGACCTGCTCCAGGAAGATCCCACATGCCGCGGAGCAACTAAGCCCTTGTGCCACAACGGAGCCTGTGCTCTAGAGCCTGCGAGCCACAACTACTGAGCCCACGAGCCACAACTACTGAAGCCCACGCCCCAGAGCCTGTGCTCCGCAACAAGAGAAGCCACCACAGTAAGAAGCGCGCGCACCGCAAGGAAGAGTAGCCCCCGCTCACCACAACTAGAGAAAGCCCGCGCGCAGCAACAAAGACCCAACACAGCCAAAAAAAAAAAAAAAAAAAAGATTATAAGACTCTTGGGGTGTGGGATAGGGAGGGTGAGAGGGAGACACCAGAGGGAGGAGATATGGGGATATATATATATATATGTATAGCTGATTCACTTTGTTATAAAGTAGAAACTAACACACCATTGTAAAGCAATTATACTCCAATAAAGATGTTAAAAAATAACCCCAACTCTTGGGGTAATACAATCCCACTCTCCTAGGAATTTAAATGCATAGAACAAAGATTGGAAGGATGGACAAAAAACTGTTAACAGAGGTTATCTCTGGGTAAAGGGATTCTGACTGATTTTTGTTTTCTCCTTTTTGTCTTATGTGTACTTTCAGGTATGTTTCTATTATCAACACTACTTCTATAAAAAATATTTTATAAAGAAGAAATACGGCATTGATACCTCATAGAACAATCCAGACAGAGCACTACACTGAGATAAAAAAATTAAGTTTGCAAATCATCGTGCTAACTGGAAGCTCTCATGTTCTTTGGTTCATATGTCCACCCCTGAGTCAAATCCATCTGGGTATCAGTGAAATCACAGAACACTCCATGTCCTGGACCTCCTGGCTCCTTCAGAAATACTAGAGGCAGCAGGTGCTCAGTGATGTACACCAAGGGTCATCTGCCTCAGGGGTCTCAAGCTCAAAAGCCTTCAGGGTCAGTCAAGTTCCATAAATGAGGGAAGCAGGCAGAGAACTGTGATGAACTAAACAGCACACGCGACTCAGTTCTGGCCAGTGATCTCCGGGCGGGAAGGCAGGCCCTGTCCTGCCAGATCTTCCAACTTTTCAAGAAAAGCCAGAAATCCTAACACAACATTATAAATCAACTATACTCCAATAAAAATTTTTTAAAAAGTCAGAAATCTAAATTTTTTTCAATATGAAGTTTTCTAATGTTTAAGTGTTGAGAACAAATTCAAATTTTTAAAATACGGTGTAGGCCCAATACCGTGTCGTAGGTCGTCTCAGATTCTTGGGTGGCCAGTGTGGGACCTCTGGTCCATGGCTGATGGGAAGCCTGGAAAGAGGCATTAGGAGGATGACACACACGCAGAACTGAGTCGTCCTGTAAGTGGAGAACAGGCAGCAGGCTCAGGACTGAGGGCTAGAGAGCTATCCTGGATGAGGTGAAGCTGGCTGGGAGGAGAGGCGGGTTGCAAGCAATCCTTGAGCTACACAGGATTGTTCAGAGTTACTCCGAATTGTGTTCCTAGTTCCCAGGAGTAGAAGGTGACCACCATGAGGAAGGACTGTAGATTTCCCCCTTTTGATGCCTCTGACAACACAGCTTATTTGTTGAAGGTATATATTCAAGTTTGTAATCCTTAAATAAATTTTAAAGCACTATAAAAGGAATTTTATGGAAAACTGGCTCTTATAACAGCCAGTTTTAACAGAAAATATAATTATTTTCTTTGTACACCTTGTCTATAATTTTTATCTAAGTAGTTGTCTTATTGATTATGTGACCGTCAATATACCTTTGATGCTGTTGTAGAAAGGTTGGAGTCGTCAGTAGGCGTAGGTTCTATACTCAGCTCTTTCAAGCTGTGTGACCTTGAGAAGGTAGTTAACCCTAGTGGGCCTCTCTTGGTATGTGTCTCTCATTTGTAAAATGAGAGCGTCTTGAAGATTCTATCAGGAATGAGCAGAGAAAGAGCTCTTTAAATGCAAGCCTTCATTACTCTCAGGACTGCAGGGAAGTCTACGCTGTCAGTCAGGCGAGTCATTCTGGTTGCCATCCTCTAAGGGTCCATGCAATAGTTAACACTCTGGACTGGAAAATGGCTTTAATGTGCTCTGAGAATGGAGAACACAAGGTAAAGATGCTTTCCCTCCTCAAAACAAAATCCCTTTTCCTTAGATGACATTTGGAGACATGGCTTGTCAAACCTTCCTCAGAAACACCCCTCAAATACTGCTTCTTTTCCTCCATCACCTTGACCTCAGTCTAAACCTTCTTGCTGATCTCCCATCCTTTAGTTTCTCCTCTCTCAGAGGTGTCTTCCCCAAATGAGCATCCTATTCTCCTGGTGAAAAACCAGTCAACTGCCCAGTTCCCACAGGATCAAGTCAAACACCTTGGCCTGATATTCATACAAGGTGGCCCCATCTCCTGTCTTCTTCCCCCACAGACCCTATGCTCAACCAAAGGGAACTTCTTGTTGCTGTGCAAGGAAACCAACCCCTCTCATGACGGTGCATTTCCAAGTGTTGCTCCCTCTGCATGGATTGTTTTTCTCATCTTGGCAACCCTCAATCATCTTTCTAAGTCCTGGGGATTTGATGGTATATTTAAGAGAGAAGTCATTCCTGTCCACACACAGCCTGCACTGTGCCTGACAAATGGTGGTAAGAAGGTTCTCAATGAATGTTACTTTGACGGATGAGTGAATGAATAAATGAATGGATAGATGGATGAGTCCTTGAATGAGTGAATGAAACAATGAGTGAATGAATCAATAAACAGATGGTTGGAAGGATGAATGAAAGAGTGAATGAAGAAGTGAATAGATGAATAAATGAATATACAAATGTAGGCACTTAATTCAGAGAGTTTTAACAAAGCCAGATTCAGTGGTCAGAAAACAGAAATGGAAGGCGAAAGACTAGTTAAAGCCGAGCGCTGGTAGCCACCACTCTCTTCTGTTTCTCTGCAGCTACTAAAGAGGGCCAATGTTGCTCTCTGTTCTCCATGGCCCCAGCCTCAATTTTCCTTCTATCCTAGGTGCTCTTGCCCTTGGCAGTCTGAGAAGAAGCCGACCCTTTGCCTGGACATGTTCTGCTCTTTCTTCCACCATGTTCTCAGGACGGACATGAGAAAGCTTGCCTGCTATGGCTCTTGCAGGAGGGAGCAAGAAAGGAGATGCTGGGAAGATGAGTTCTGGGGTCTCACATTGACCAAAAGAAGAAAGGCCATAGATGTTCTTTCCTGTTAATATGTTGAAAGTCTTGCAGTCACCCCAAGGGAGCCAAGGAAGCTTGGGATGTCATCCTGCTGGGTCCCTAGAAGGGTTTCTTCACTGATAGCCTAGTCTTCACTGCAGGAGGCTCCAAGCCTGTGTGCATTTCCACACTTCCCTGCATTTGCAGCTTCAACTTGACCCCATTCCCTATTGGGCAGTCCCAGTACTAATCACTGCTATTTACTGAGTACTGAGCATTTCCCACATATTATCTCATTTAGGCTTTACAACAACCTATGCAGTAGGGACTCTCACCCTCATTATACAGGTGCAGAAACTGTAGTTCAAAGAGGTTAAGGAAGGAGGCTGAGGTCAGACAGTGACCTGTATGTACTGAAGCCAGGATGCAAATATAGTTTTGTTTGACACCAAAGTCCATATTCTTAAGCAGTATATTGTACAGCTATTAAGGCTTCTTCAAGGGTATATCCAAGGATCCCAGCACAAAACAGATGACGTGTTCTAAATGAGTTACTGGGCTACTTGTATGTATTGTCTTTTCTCTTTAAGCAATTTTTAGACAAGGTCACATTTTCTTCTTTCTTTGTAACAGTTAGTTTTGGATAGTATATTCGACACTGTGACATATGTTTTAGAAACTCTGGACTTTTTTTTAAGCCTGGCTGTCTAGGAGTCACCCTTGTGTCTGCATAACCTGTCATCATCAACTGTGCTCAGACACCTCAAGCCTGTGCGCCTTCCACCCTCTGTTGCTCTCTATAGGTGAGTGGGAGTGTACTGGGTCGCAGCCAGTTCTCAAGTTTCCTTGGCTTTTACTTTCTGCCAGGCTGCCTCTGGTCTCTTTCAGGCAGGAGTTCCTCATTCAGTCAGGGATGTCTGGAGAGCTTATCTCAGCTCTTCTACAGCTCTTTCATTTCCAGGCTCTCCCACTAAACCTCTAGCTGCTCCATTGCTTGCCTTGAACTGGGACAACAAAGCTGTGGGTTCTCCCTGTCCATTCCCACCCAACCCCACCGCTTTCAGTTGGGAAAGCACTGCCTCCTCATTCAAATCCTCTTATGCCATCAGAGTTGCTGGTTTCCGTGCCCAGCTCCAGGGTGATAAAGCTGTATCTCCCCTCTACTGAGCTGGAGGTGCGCTGGGTAAGAGTAGCCAGAGGCAAGAAGGCCACAGACTTTGCTTCTCACCTGCAGCTCTAGTAGTTCTTCAAGAAAAAATACTTCTCAATACTTTTTGCCTTTAGTCAACTTCCAGTGCCCCCAAATGGTTGTTTTTGATAATTTGGTCCAGTTTATGATTGCTCATTTGTGTAGAAGGGATTGTTGTCCTTACTCTACCGTTATTGGAAGTCCTTTCCCGCTTTATCCTTAATAGTATGTTTGGACCTAATGTCTCCTTGCATTGCCCCAGGTTTCTTTAATCTTCTCCAGTCCATTTCCTTTCAACCTTTCAGAGTTCTCATATACCTCTCATAGTAGCGTAAAGTCGAATTTTGTTTTTCTTTTTATCCAGTCTGAAAATCTTTGCTTTTTAATTGGAATATTGAACCTGTTTTCTTTTCATACGGTTACTGATGCGTTCCTGTTCAAATTGACCATGCTATTATTTGTTTTCTATTTGTCATATGTTTTCAGTTTTTTTCCTCTCCTTTCTGTTTTCTTATTACTTCGTTTTCCCACTATGTCAGCTTGTTAGTTATATATCCTTTTAGCATTCTTTTCGTGGTGACCCTAGATATTTCAATGTGCATTCTTTTTTTTTTTTTTTTTTTTTTTTGCGGTATGCGGGCCTCTCCCTGCTGTGGCCTCTCCCGTTGCGGAGCACAGGCTCCGGACGCGCAGGCTCGGCGGCCATGGCTCACGGGCCCAGCCGCTCCGCGGCACGTGGGATCTTCCCGGACCGGGGCACGAACCCGTGTTCCCTGCGTTGGCAGGTGGACTCTCAACCACCGCGCCACCAGGGAAGCCCCTCAATGTGCATTCTTAACTTATTACTGTTAATATAAAGGACACTTTCACATAGGGCACTTTTACCACCTCCCAGAAAATGCAAGGACCTTAAAGCACTTGATTTTCATTTCCCCTCTTGCCTTTGTGTTCATATTATTCCATTAAAATATATATATATATTAAAAAGTGTATATATAAAATATATATTTAAATATATATATATTTTAAAAAAATATATATATATATATAAAACCCAGAGAGAGCATATACCAAAAAGTTAACATTATTACCTCTGGGGGGATAGGGTTGGGGGGTGGTGATACATTTTTTATATGTATATTTTGCTTTTTCAACAATAAGCCTGTGTTTTAGTCAAAAAAAATTTCTTAAGAAAAAGAAAATTTGTCATGCAGACACATTAAGCCAGAGCACTTCCTCCCTGCTCAGCGGCTGGGCACAGACTCCTGCGTCTCCACTGGCTAGCAGGGTGAATCAGAAGCGGGCTGGGCTCTGAGGGAGGGGAAGGCCCTCGGGCCTGTGAGGGTTGCGCAGTTTGGGCAGGATGAGGAACTGGGACGGCCCAGTCAAGGCTTGCTCACCAGTCGGCCTCTTCCCAGGGCTTACCACCACGGGTCGGTCGACCCAGGATGACGAGCAGCCTCTGGCTGTGGACGTGACAGGACGTTGTGCAACGACTGGGCAAATCCAGAGCCCTCTTCTCTCAGAGCCAGTGGATACTGCCAGCAGGGCTGGGCCCATATGAAAGAGGGAATTAGGCACAAATCCACAGTAGCCTCTTTTTCTCCACGTTGCCTTCTCAGCCCTGGCTTTGGTCCAAGTCATGAGCAGGCCTCCAGGGCCTGCAAGCTCAGGGCTCCAGACCTCCCCTGCCTGCTTCTGACTTCCTGAGTCCATCCCCTCAAAACCCAGCTGTCCTGGGGTCTCAGTTAGTTGTGCAAAGCTCCACTCTGTGCTAAATGACAAGGGGTTGAATAAGTGAAAACACTGCTTTGTGTTTCTCTAATGCTTTTGAAGTACTTCCATCCTGATTATATTTTTTGAGTCCTACCACAAGAGAATATAGAAAACACCATATGTGAATGCTCTGAGTTTTGTATCATCACACTCATAAAAGGACCTACATCTGTACCAATTCTCTATTTCCTTCCTGGCATCATAGAGGAAGGATCTCTTCTATAAGAGGCAACTTATTCCACATGAGCTATAGATTCCCTCCTTGCTTACCTTCTCAAGAACATTTATATTCATTGTTCTACATTTTCTACCTCTCCTTCTGCTGGGTCCTTTTTCTCAATGTTCAATTATACTATAATATCTCCAATGTTTGAAAACAAGCCTCAACAATCTAATCAAAGGCAGAAATTGTCAGATTGGACTAAAAAAAAATAGATTCAGCCATATGCTATGTATAGGATACAAACTTTAGTTCAACAAATAGGTTGAAAGTAAAAGAATGGAAAAAGATATATCAAGCCAACAACAACCATAAAAGAGCTGGAGAGGCTGTACTGATATCAGACAAAATGGACTTTAAAAAATGTCATTGGAAATAAAGAGGGACCTTTCATAATGATAAGAGGGTTGGTGCTCAATAAATATTTATTGAATAAATGAATAGAGTTGACAGAATGGACCTCGTTTCACAGGTGAGAAAAATGGAGGCCCAGAGAAGCCTGGCAGATGTTAAGGCTCCAGTGGATAATTATTTGATGATCCAGGTCTTGGACTTAGATCTTTTTCCTCTATACTAACCTGCCTCTTTAGCAACGGTGACAATGACAATCATTACTCTGTACTGGCACTATGTGCTTTTCATACGTTAAATGCATTTAATCCCCGTAGTCCCCATAAATGTATGGGGATGGTACCATTATCTCCATTTGATGTACGAAGAAGTTAAACCAAAGAGGGTTGAGTAACTTGCCCAATATCACCCAGCTAGAAAGAGGCAGAACCTAGATTTGAACACACACAGTCTGATTCTAGAATCTATTGATTAAACTATCATGCAATATTGCCTCAATAAAATAATCTTGTTAATAGGTTAGTTCAATAATATGTAATTATCTCTCAGAGAATGATATCTAACTCAACTCAAGATCATAAGGGTCAGGGGAGCCATTCCAGAGAAAGCAACATTTACGCAAAGTCCTGAAGATTGGTAGGAATTAGCCAGCCAAAGAGAGAATTGTATGTGTAAAGGCTTAGCCAAGAGACATAACAAGACACATTTAAGGAATCAAAAGGAGAACAGGGCATGAAAGCGTTGAGATCAAGTGGTGAGACACATGGCAGGATGAGGAGGCACCATGTATGAAGGCCTTAAAGCATGTATAACCATTAGAATGATTTTAGCTGTGGCAGGTTACAAAAGCTGGACTCAAACTGACTTAAATAATAAAGTTTCTGATTTAACATTATGAGAGGTTCAAAGGTGGGTGGCTTCAGAGTTTGCTGATTCAGTGGGGCCAGAATCTTTAGCTCACTGCTCTGTCATTCTCAGCCTGTTTCTCCTCATGGTCACAAAGTGGCTTCCAGCAGTAACTGAAGCAACAGACTCCCTTGCTGCTTAAGCATGATTGATAATTACCAGAGATTGCCATGCATTGGAGGATAGACAGTTCAAATCCCCTCTGAAATTAGGAGTGAAGTGTTTACATGAACAAGTAGAGGTGTAGTTGGGAAGGGGAGAATGAATATTATGTAGGCAACCAATACTATCCACTACATCATGTTAGAGTTTGGAATTTTTTCCTAATATCAGTGGAAAGCCACTGGAGGGTTTTGAGCAAACACTTGCTTAGTGATGAAGTGGTGGAAGTAAAGACAGTTTCCTGATATTCTCACTTGTAGGAACAAACCTACTGTTTCTCTCTACATTTCTTCCCTCCTTTCCTCCCTTCCTCCCTCCCACCCTCCCTCCCTTCCTTCTTTCCTTCCTTCCTTCCTCCCTTCTTTCTTTTCTCTAAGTGGTTGGTTAAGTTGTGTGAACTCTCCCCTTTCTTCAAAAATTCAGAGCCAGGTTTCCCTACTGACTTTTTACTCAGCACCTGGGAACTGACAAAGTTGAGAAATATTCCATTTCTTTCAAATTTGGAAGCACTGTAAATCTGAAAATTTCATGACTATTGTTCTACAGTTTTAGTATGAAAAAGAGTAATTTGAAACCTTTAAAAACGTATTGCCTTTGCACTTTAAGTATGCTTTGTTAAATGCCTGGCACATAGTATATGCTCAATAAATGAATGAGGACAATGAAATTGTGCCATGGTCTTGCCATCCTAGCTGCAGGATATATACTTTCTGTAAAACTTAAGGTGATGGCATTAAAGCACTCTCATAAGTCCAGAAAATTCATATTAATTAAAACATTTTACTCCTTGTTTGATAAAATATTTCTCTTTTAAAAAACACTAAACAAGCAAAGTTTAAACAAATACTACAATTAACATTCTTAGGGAATTAAAAAATATGAACTAGGGAGATGTATTTCAATCTCTCCTCAGCAAATTTAATTCTCACAATTCTTTGTCTTTGCGTTCTTTTATACCTATAAAATGATAATCGGTTTTGCTATGTGCCCTGTGCTGTCTATGTATGATCTCATTTTCTCTTCCCTAGGAAACTCCTCCATGAACTAGATTCTAGTAAGATGTCCCTTCACAGACACAGGAACTAAGGCTTTTACATGAAGGAAATGGCTTTCCCAGCGTCTTAGAGCCAAGAGTGGAAGATCTGTCTTGGAACCCAAGGTCACACTCAATCACTTCTCTTTACTTTCTTGGTTTGTTTATTACAGAAGCTGTGTCCATGTCTTTCGCTTACCTATTAAATTTCAGTCAAAAGTAAATTCTCAATGATTTGCCTTTAACCTTATCCAAATTCAACAGCATTGACTATCTACTGAGTGCAAGGCAGTGTGCCAGATGCTATGGTGAAGAGGGCATACAAAAGTGCAAGAACTGGGGTCTTTCCTGCAAGGACTTTGGACTCTAGAAAGAAGTTGGGGATGGTATGAAAGTGATCTACATCACTCTAATGGAAGGCAAAATGAGCCAAGGTAGAAACTAACACTGGTTGAACATTCTACTTTGTGCCAGGGACTATGGATACTTTATTTACACGGTCTCATTTAATTTTCTGATTTTACGGAGAAGGAATCAGGGACTCGGGTTCCTTGATAACTTGCCCAAGGAACACATGTAGAAACTGGGAGATCTCAACAAACCAGGATTTGAACAAACCTTGTCCCTAACTCCTGCCTCAAGAACAAATGGAATTTGCAAGGAATGAAAAGTCACTTGAATTTTAGGGGATGAGCAAAAGCACGACTGAAGTAGAGGTGGCCTTTGGAATCATTCTTAAGGGAAGGGAAGATTGACAAGGGGATCAAGCAAAGAGGGCACTGCAGTTGCGGGACTAACAATGTGAGCAAAGGAAAGAGTAGGACTTGGGCTCTGTGTTTGAAGAATGACACACAGTCCATTGATTGGAGGATGTGATGTGCAGGTGAGGGAAAATGCTTAGGAAGGTGGGTTGGGTTCCATTAGAAGGACTTTCTCTTGAGAGGTGTTGGGGAGATGAAGGAGTGAGTAGGTGAGCGATGTAACCAGAGCTGCGTTTTTGGAAGATTAACTTTACGAGCTTCAGGCTGACTCATAGCTGATGTTACTCCTGCTGTTCTGCCCCCCAAGCTGCTTTTTCTCAGCTTCTCCTTCTCCCAAGCAGAGAAAGGAAGAAACCTCCAAGAATGGAAACAAATGATATTCAATGTGGATCCCCATTGCTGCCTCCTTGAAGAGTTTCTGCCTTTCATCTTCCCCTTAAAGTCAACGATGAAACATCCTTCCTCAGGGAACATGGCTAATGAATGGACCAAAAAATTTTTAGGTCCACTAGTACTAGAGAAATACTAATTAAAAGTAAGCGAGTCGGCACCAAATTAATAATGATTTTAAAAACTGATAATACTGTTTTGTGAGGATGTGGTGAGGCAGATGCTAACATGCTGTGCCTGGAAGGGTGTACATTGATGGACACTGTCCGAGAATTCCACTTGTAGGAATTCGTGCAGAGGAAATCACTGAAGATTAAGACAACGATTTGTACCCAGAGAGGTTCACCACAAAATTATTGAACATAGCTAAGAAGCTGACACAATTCTGCTGTCTGATCTGAGAAGAAAGTTTAAGTGAAATAAGGTGCAGCCATATAATATTAAACAATATAATGATGACTATAATAAAGTCTAACTGAAAAATAATTTTGATTATATATGTTACACTTAAAAACTTAAATTTCTCTCTCTTTTCAAATTGACCATTGCTGGTAAACCTAATATCCCTGTTTTCCTATATCCGTCTCTTTCTTCTTCCTCTGTCTCTCTCCAGAATAACCACTATTTTGAGTTTGAAGTGTGTCCATTCAGAGCTTTACAAAAACACTTTCCACATGTGCATAGAAAATACGCATTAGTATTTTGGATAGTGTTTTTCCTGGTATTGGGCTAAATGTATTATGCTGCATCTTGCTTCCCTGCCTGATAATGTGTTTTTAATTACCTGGGAAAATACCTGTGGCCTTCCAAGTGGAAACACAAGGGATGGTATTATACAAACAGCATAATCTCAAGTACCTACACCTGATCTCATGCTCAGAGAAGAGACTAAAAGAGAATGTGCCAAAAATATTGGTAGTTTATTGTCTTGAGGGGAGTGGGATTTAGAGAAATTGCTCTTTTCTTTATATTTGTCTGTTTTCTTCCCCCAATTTTAGCACAGATTAATTTTATAGTCAGAATAAAGTTATGAAAAATATGTATAATGGATCAAAAACGTCCCTTTACCTGGGAAACACCAGCCTTCTCCTCTCCCCCACCCCCAAAGAAGAATTTTTTCTACTTTATTCTCAAGAAGAGGAGGAAACATAAGACATGACACCATAAAACTCCTAGAAGAGATCATAGGCAAAACAGTCTCTAAATTGTACCAATGTTTTCTTAGGTCAGTCTCCCAACGCAGTAGAAATAAAAACAAAAATAAACAAATGGGCCTAATCAAACTTACAAGCTTTTGCATAGCAAAGGAAACCATAAACAAATGAAAAGACAACCTAAAGAATGGGAGAAAATATTTGCAAATGATGTGACCTACAAGGACATAATTTCCAAAATATACAAACAGCTCATACAACTCAACAACAAAAAACCAAACAACCCAATCGAAAAATGGGAAGACCTAAATAGACATTTTTCCAAAGAAAAAGTGCTGATGGCCAATAGGCACATGAAAAGATGCTCAACATCACTAATTATTAGAGAAATGCAAATCAAACTACAATGAGGTACCACCTCCCACTGGTCAGAATGGTCATCGCTAAAAAGTCTACGAGTAACAAATGCTGGAGAGGGCGTGGAGAAAAGGGAACCCTCCTACACTGTTGGTGGAATGTAAGTTGGTACAGCAACTGTGGAAAACAGTATGGATGTTCCTCAGAAAACTAAAGATAGAATTACCATATGATCCAGCAATCCCACTCCTGGTCATATATCCAGACAAAACTATAATTTGAAAAGATACCTATGCACTCCTATGTTCATAGCAGCACTATTTACAATAGCCAGGTCATGGAAGCAACCTAAATGCCCATCAACAGATGAATGGAAAAAGACGATGTGGTACATATGTACAATGGAATATTTCTCAGCCATAAAAAAGAAAAAAATAATGCCATTTGCAGCCACATGGATGCAACTAGAGATGATCATACTAAGTGAAGTAAGTCAGAAAGAGAAAGACAAATACCATATGATATCACTTATATGGGGAATCTAAAATATGTCACAAATGAACCTATCTATGAAATGCAAACAGAATCACAGACATAGAGAACAGACTGGTGGCTGCCAAGGGGGAGGGGGAGGGGGGGAGGGATGGAGTGGGAGGCTGGGGTCAGCAGATGTAAGCTTTTAGATATAGAATGCATAAACAACAAGGTCCTACTGTATAGCACAGGGAACTATATTCAATATCCTATGATAAACCATAATGGAAAGAATTATAAAAAAAGAATGTGTATGTATGTGTAACTGAATCACTTTGCTGTACAGCAGAAATTAACACAACATTGTAAATCAACAATACTTCAATAAGAAAATTTTTTTAATTTGAAGAAGAGGAGGGATCCTCCTTCCCCCATTTCTCTCCATGTGTCTCATAGATGGTGACAGAGATTTGTAAGCTTTTTACCTAGAACAGCTTTAGCATCTTTGCTGCAAGAATTTCAAATAATCATGTTCTTCCACACTGAACAGAACGTTCCGAACTAGAAATCACCACACTGGATGGCACTGTGTGAGTAGTGCTTACGTTTAACCAACCTCCTAAGTAGTTTCAAAAGACATAGTTGCCTGGTCCCAAGTCTAGGCAGACAGGGCTCAGATTATGAGGAAGCACATCCGTATGACGTGCCTGCAAGTCTCCGAGCCTCTTCTGACATCCTCCACCAGTGATCTCATCAGGACCATACACCCGAGCTGAGTTTGTCTTCCTCGTGTCCAGGACAATGGGCAGCCCGCGGCAGGCACTCAGGGATGAAAAGAGAAAGACGATGAGGAAAGCTGGGAGAAGAGGAAGACAGAAAAGCCTAGAAGTCATCACCATCCCCAGGAGGCCCCCAGGAAGGGGTGCATCTGAAGTTTAATAGGCCATTTGTAAGATGGGCAAAAAACAAGGCCTTGAGAACAGAACCTAGGCCTTCAAAAGGAGGAGAGATTCATTCATTCATTCATTCCTCAGTGGAGAGCTACAGAGTGCCTACTATGTGCGTCTAGCTGTGCCAGGGCCGGGGTAGAGCTGTGAGCCAAGGGGCAGGTTCCCTTGTGCTGTTACGGGGCAGTTGAGGGAAGGGGCCAAGGTGGGGGAGACAGAGGATAAGCACGTAAACAGATAAACAACAGAGCAGATAGAAATGCTGTGGAGGAAACAAAGCAGGGTGATGTGACAGTGCCGGGGGCAGGAGCCAGTGGGGGCAAGTGTGGACCAGGTGGTCAGCCTCTCAGCTTTGCCTCAGAACCAATCCCTGAATCCCAATATCCCATTCTGCCTCCGTCCCCCTTGGTCAGCCTCAACTGTACCATCTCAAGTTCTCTCATTCATTCATTCATTCACTCATTCTAGAGTTTATTAAACTCTGTTGTCAGACACTGTGCTTGGCGCTGAGGCTACAAGAATGAAACGACACAGCCTCTGGCCTCCTGAGCTCACAGAGTGGCAAGGTGATGGCAAAGCCATGTGACGTGTGCCATGAGGAGCCCAGGCAGCTCGATGGGGGTGGGGGTCTGGGGTGGAAGGAAGCCTCCAGTGGAGGTTTTCATGGAAGAAATGTGGGCCTTGAGGCGAAGAGTTTACAACATAAGGAAAAAAAATGAGAGTGTCCAGGATTTGCATTTCTTGTCGAAGGAACTAGAAAGAGGCGCAGTGGCCCAGAGAAGGGGCAGCTTCTCTTCATGACTCCCCCCAGGCGGAGGGTGACTGTGCCTAGGAGCTGCTGTGGCCCTTGATTCTTCCACCGTCCCAGCCAAGGATGGCACCAAAGTGGAGCAGTCACCTAGGGCCCCGGCTGGGACTCAGGCCAAGGAGTTGCTACAGGTCAAGGAGGGCTCCTTTGGGAGGGGGTCCCAGCCAGTTGCTCTTGGCGAAAGGTAGGAGTTGGTCATGTTGGTGGCATATCAAAAGTTAATTAAAGTACTTAAAAAGACATGGGCATTCACAGCCTCCTTCCTTCGTGTGTGTGTGTGTGTGTGTGTGTGTGTGTGTGTGTGTGTGTGTGTGTGTGTGTGTGTGTGTGTGTGTGTGTGTGTGATGCATCAGCCTCCCGGGCTGGTTTCTGTAGAAACGTGGGGTGGGGGGGTTGCGGCTGGGGAGCGTGGCCCCTTCTTTTCCTCTCAGCTGCTGGTTTGGATGGATTCTTGCTCCGCTCCCTGCCTGGGGCACCACTCCCAGCCTCCAGGTTGGACCTTGAGCTCTTCCCCGGCAGACAGACTCTGCTGTGTGCTTCCCTGCACTTCGGAGATGGAGGACAGTACCACCCAGTGACCTCCTGGGCCAGACTCTGTTTTGGAACTACTTCCTCTGGCATTTGACAAGTCAGTGGATGAAAAGTCTTCTCATGGGGCCAAGGAATTTTGGGCCCCAAGGGGATTTGTTACAACTATCTTTGGTTGTTTTTCTTCTCTTTAAAAATAACGTATAGATAAGTTTCTTTATTGTAAAGAGTATATGCTTGTTGGTGTTTAAAAATAGAAGATATAGGGCTTCCCTGGTGGCGCAGTGGTTGAGAGTCTGCCTGCTGATGCAGGGGACACAGGTTCGTGCCCCGGTCCGGGAAGATCCCACATGCCGCGGAGCGGCTGGGCCTGTGAGCCATGGCCGCTGAGCCTGTGCGTCCGGAGCCTGTGCTCCGCAACGGGAGAGGTCACAACAGTGAGAGGCCCGCGTATCGCAAAAAAAAAAAAAAAAAAAAAAAAGAAGATACAGATAACTGAAAAGAAGAAAAATGAAACATAGGCACACAATGCACTCAGATCTTGGTTTCTAAATGCTATCATTCACTAAAAGCATGCAGTCCCCTTGGAGAAATGGCTAATTCCAAAGCTGGGACATAGAAGATACAAGATAAGCCTAGAACATCTTCCTGCACCAGAGAGAAAGACAGGAGAGGCTTCCCTGGTGGCGTAGTCTTTAAGAATCTGCCTGCCAATGCAGGCGACATGGGTTCCTGCTCTGGTCCAGGAAGATCCCACATGCCGTGGAGCAACTAAGCCTGTGCACCACAACTACTGAGCCTGCGCTCTAAAGCCCACAAGCCACAACTACTGAGCCCGCGTGCTGCAACTACTGAAGCCCATGCACCTAGAGCCCGTGCTCTGCAGCAAGAGAAGCCACTGCAATGAGGAGCCCGCACACCGCAACGAAGAGTAGCCCCCGCTCGCTGCAACTAAAGAAAGCCCGCGTGCAGCAACGAAGACCCAACACAGCCAAATAAATAAATAAATAAATAAAATAAAGGAATAGGAAAAAAAAAAGACAGGAAATGCTCAAAATTTTACAAAAAGATTGAAGAGCATGTCAAAGGGCATAAGAACCAGCTTAAATGGGCTCCTACTGGCCAAACCTATGACAATTTTGAGCATCAAGATAAATACAGACAGTAATGGATTGTAACCTGTTGAATAAAATAAGACCCTATAGTCCATTTTGATAATAAATAAGTTCTTTCTTACAATTAATAAATGTAAAAGGAATGATTAGATTTTTAAAAATCACCATTTTGCAACTATATATTAATAGTAAAAATTGATTCAAGTAAGATTCATTAACGGATTCTACGTGGGAGGTGGGGAAGAAGTCCAATAAGGAATAGGAAATTTACAGTCTCAAAGTATCTTCTCACAAATTAGTTATCAGTTACAAAAGGAGCGATAGAAAACCATACTGTGGAAAAGGCACACTTGATAACTAAGGGGTGAAAGCTACTATCACCACAAAGGGACAAATCGACATCAAGTGTTTCTACATGTGATACCTTGAGAAGGACACAACATCACTTATGTCATATTCCAGCCCCCAAATGCATAGCCTGAATCAAATTATGAGGAAACATCAAATAACATAAAAGTCTAGGTTTCTTATAAACCGTCAATGTCTTGAAAGATAAAGAAAGATGATGAACTGCTCCAGATAAAGGAGACAAAAAAAAAAAATGGGACAATGGAATAAAGTGCACTGGATTCTGGACATGGAGAAAAGAAGTTCCTATAATAGACATAATAGACATAATGGGGACAATTGATTAAGCTGGACTGTGGACAGTAGCTTAGATAAAAGTGTGGCATCAATATTATATTTCTGGAATTTGCTAGTGGTTCTGTGGCCATGTATTGTAAGAGAATACCCTTGCTTTTAAGAAATGCATATTTAAACATTAAGGGGTAAAGGGACATGACATATATAACTTACTCTCAAATGTTTCATAAGAAATAATTATGTGAGCACAAATAGAGACAGTGAGAGGAGAGAGAGAAATAACACGATGAATCAAAGTTTTAAAAATTGGTGGCTCTTGAAAGGTATGCAAGAGTTCTTTGTACTATTCTTGCAACTTTTCTGTAAGTTAGAAATTATTTCTAAATAATACATTAAAAAATAAAGATAACACTGGAATTATCTATTTTGGGGTAATTAAAACTCAGCTGCAAAGAAAGAACACCTGTAATCTTATTAACCTCAGGTGATTCTTGATAACACCACAGTGGCTAACAATACAGAATTGTTTTTCAAAATAACATGCACCTAAGCCATCAAACAAAAAAGAAACAAAATCAGATTTAAGCCAAGACTTGTTAGTAAAAGCAAAGTATTACAAATGGCTTTCCTCTATACACACACACATCATTTATAATTAATTATAAATATTAACAGTATTTATCATTATTTTGTATTATTCAATTATATAAAAGTGCCTTCATTTATTTAATCACTAGCTGCCAAATGTATAATAGGTTGCTTCCAGTTTTCCCAGTTATTGCATTATACGAATAATTAGTATTTCATCAAATCTAAGGACACATTGCTTGTAAAATACATCACCATTATTTTATGTACCATTCAAAAAAGAAAAATACATCGCAATTTCTGAGATGTTGGAAAACGTGCATTTAGGATTTGTGAAATAAGCCCTTTTTCTTAAGTGCCAAGGAGAGCTGTGGTCTGATGGCTCAGATTCAGGTCAGAAAATGAGGCCGCCCTGGAGCCCTGTGTGATGGGCAAGTTGCTTAACCTTCCAGGATGATTCGCAAGTTCTTTGGGATTTTTCAAAACCTGAGTCATTATTAAATGCAGATAATAATACCTTTCCCGACCAACTTGTTTTTCACTTTTACTAATGTTTACTAACCACTGATGTTCTGTGTCATTCACAGTGTCTGCACGTAAGAGGTTTGCATTTTAATGGGGAGACAAGCAAATAATTGTTCTGCCTGGGGAAATCAGGTCTGGCTAAGGGAGAGGGAAAAAGGAAGCTGAGGAGAGGAGTTGGGGAGGGGGACAGGGAGAGAAAAAGAAACTTGATCTTGAGGGACTTACTCACTGAGCAAATATTTATTCATCTTCTTCTATGATAGGTGCTGGGGTTGAATTGGTATTTATGAGACATGTATCGGAAAGGGGCACCCCAGACAGAGAGAGCAGTGGGAATGGTGAGGCAAAGGGATGGGAGCTAAGCATCTGGTATATTTCGGAAACAGGAAGTGATCCATAGAATGTGGGGAGCTGCAGAAGACAGGATATTATTAGCTCCGTTTGGTTGGTGAGGAAACTAAGTTTCAGAGAGGGTATGCAATGTTCTAGGGTCCCACAGCCAAAGAGTGCTGCCTTGTGTTGATTTATCTGTTTGACTGTCTGGATTCTCCACTCCTTCCCCAGTGATGAGCTCCTTAAGAGAAGGTGTCATTGTTTATTCCAAGTTCCTTGCATGGTGAGGTCCCATCATGGATATTTAATATCTGTTGTTGAATGAATGAACAAGTGAATGAATGAGTGAACTACACAGAATGGGTGAATCCAGCCTCCTGGAATTGTTTACATAATTTCTGTCCGGAACGAGGTGTTTCCTAGAGACCTTGCTGCCCAGTGGCTGGCCCCGCCTTGCCAGATTGTGCAGGGAGGTGGCTTCACTAGTCTAACTGCTCTCGATCAGGACCCCTGCCTCTGGGAAGACAACCTGAGTTGGAAGGACGGGCAGTGCCTCCTAGGATCTCAGGGTAAGCACAGGCAGCCCTGCTTCCGGAAGTGCACCCTCCTGACAACACTTCCTGAGCAGTGCCTCTAGGGAGATGGTCTACCCATGTAGGCAAATCTTGTTTCCAAGGCAATCTGCTTAATGAGAAGGATGAGTAAGGGCTTTATGAACTGTAAAAGCCTGTGCAAACAAGAGGGGTTACCATTTGGTGTTGCTTCTGATCTGGTGGAAAGAGAGTTCTAATAGGGACCTTAGTCATCATGTCATCTGTCCCCTGTCTTCCATTTCACAGATGAGGACAGCAAAGCCCAGAGAGGGGAAGTGATTTGGCCCAAGTCACCCAGGGGGCAAGGACATGCAGAGAGGTGGCACATGGGTAAAAAGCTCAGGTGCCAGGATAGCCAAGTGGTGTCAAATCATCAATTACTAGCTGGGGTAGGGAGGTGGGGAACTTGGGCAAGTGAACTAACTTGTCTAAGCACCAGATTCTCCCTCTGTAAAATGGGGGTAAGGGTCATTATTTTAAGGGCTGTTGTAAGGATTGAGTTAGATAACAAATGGCTGGAAAGAGCTTTGCATGTACAGGAACATAGAAGGCGATGAATAAATGTTAGCTCTTATTATTATCCATATCATCATCATCATCATTACTATTATTACATATTGGCAGAGTTGGGCTAGGATACAAGACCCTCCAACTCCGATTTTATCTTCTACAGTCACTGGACTCCTTGAGTTCAGCGAGATATCAGACCCCCTCGAACTTACCCTGGTTTCATTCATTCATCACATATTGAATGGGCACCTTTTATGTGTTGGTCAAAATGCTAGTTGTGGAGTGTACATGCGTGTGCAGAGGATGGGCAAATGACAAGCAGGAGGTATAAAGATGAAACAAACATAGTCTCTGCTGTTAAAATGATGTGGCCTGGGAGGGGGGTTCAGAGGTGGGAAGGAAAGAAGGAAGAAGAGCTTTCTGTGTGTGTAAGAGGCAAACAACCTTAGAAGGTGGAACTAATTCTTGAAGCTATTTCTGGAGATCGAGGAACCATTTGGAAACCTGGGTGGATCCAAGCCAGTCCAGGATCTCCTGGGATCACCACAAAGCCCCCAAACAAGGACAAAACCTTCACACACACACACACGTGCGCTTGCACACACGCACCCAGTGCTGATGACAGGAAGCCTTGGCCAGCCTGCTTCATCCTCCAACCCAGGGACTGGCAGACCCAAACGGTCGTGTGTGGGGAATTCAGGGAACCCAAGACCACCCTGTTGCTGGGACTCACTCCACACTGTCACCAGCTCTCCTTCTCTAAACAGAAATGTGCTTCACTGTACACAGCAGCAGGTGTCTGTGGAAGAATCAGATCAAGACATCTCGTCTCTGCCCTTGTAAGAAGGGGGTAACGTTTGTGCAAGGACTGGAGATAAGGCTTTAAACGAGGGCTCTGGGGCAGGTGTCCAGCAGTTCAGCATCAAAATCAGGCAGCATCGAAGTCAGGGAGGCCTCCAAAAATGGACATGCAGTGGGGTTTTCTAAAAGCAGCAATGAAAAATGATTCAAAATCGAGAGAGATGGAGGGGAAAGAGTTGAACGGGGCTGTGACCCAAGAACTTTCATGGACTCATCTAATTTAGTCTTTACGGCAATCACATTTTACAGGTGAAGACATCCAAACTCAGAAAGGGTAAGAAACCTGCCCCAGATCATTGAGGATGGAACCAAAACTTAAACTAATACCCAGAAATTAACACACACGAGAGAAGAGCGAGGGCTGTCAGGGCTGATTCTTATGACCCAACAAACCAGAATAATGAGAAAAAACCCGCAGATCATCCCCTGGAATCTTATTTGTTCCTCAAAGTCCACCTTCTACCCCCTTGATCACTCCAACCACAACATCTTCCTCCTATTCTGAACCCATAACCAAGTTTTTTTTAAAAAGGCTATTTTTACTATGCTTATAGCCCCTACATCCTGACACGCCTTGCTAGCAAGGGTTCTCAGATGGGTGAGGGCCTGCTCATAAGTGGGTGGTGTTCAGAGGAAATTGGGAGAGCAGTGTACCATGTGCAAAAAGCATGGACCCTGGATTCAGAAAAACCTGGATTCAAATCCCAGCTCTACCACCAGCTGTATGATGTGCTCTTATTTAACTCCTCTTAGTTTCTTCATCTTAAAATGGAGATAGTAATATCTTCCTTACAGGTTTGTTCAGAATAGAGATTAAAAATACGTAAAGCTCCTAGCATGATGCCTCTTATGTGGAACTTCCTTTCCCCTTGCTTCATGTTTCCGTGTGGAGGGACATCAATGCGTGTAGCACTCCTGGCTCCTTTCAGGCCCCTCCTCAAGCCTCCTAGGATACAAGACCTTCCAACTCCGATTTTATCTCCTACAGTCACTGGACTCCTTGAGTTCAGCGAGATATCAGACCCCCTTGAACTTACCCTGGTTTCATTCATTCATCACATATTGAATGGGCACTTTTTTTTTTTTTTTTTTTTTTTTGGCGGTACGCGGGCCTCTCACTGCTGCGGCCTCTCCCGTTGCGGAGCACAGGCTCCGGACATGCAGGCTCAGCGGCCATGGCTCACGGGCCCAGCCGCTCCGCGGCATGTGGGATCTTCCCGGACCGGGGCAAGAACCCGTGTCCCCTGCATTGGCAGGCAGACTCCCAACCACTGAGCCACCAGGGAAGCCCGAATGGGTACCTTTTATGTGTTGGTCAAAATGCTAGTTGTGGAGTGTACATGTGTGTGGAGGAAAAGGCAGGAATTACCTGGCTGGCACATTTGGGAGTAGTCCTCTCTCCACTTTCCCGCTGGGACCCAGCAGCCGCTGAAGCACACATTCTACCTTGCTCATCCACCTTATATTGTGGGGGGAGACTCACTACAGGGGGAGGCCAGGGCTTTTCCATCACTGCCTGGGGCCAGCTGTTATTAATATATTGGCCTGATACTCACTGGGAATAAAAGGAAGCCCATTTTTGCCATAAACCTAAGCCGGGCTCGCCAACACTGGTCTGTCATTTTGTTCTCCAGCTGTCAGAGCCCTCTATTGTTTCCAATGGTTCAGAACCGGTGGGGAACAGATGAGGGGGGTGGTGGATGTCATTCAGAAGCCTGCTCTAATCTCAACACCTTCTGCATCCGGTGCTCAGTAAATGGGAGTTCCTGATTTACACCAGAAACACACTCCTACAACTCCTAATGCTGAGTCTGCCCTTTCCGTGTTCTTCTTAAGCATCCTCCTCACGCCCAGGCTCATGTTCCTTCCCACTCACCCCAGGACTTTTCCTAGTGCAATGGCCTGAGCTCAGCCCTCAGGGCCCCCCTCCTTGCTGGGTGACTTCCTTAAGCCCTGCCCCAGATGAGTAAACTTCCCTTCCCTTCCCAAGAGGCAAGATGCATGTCTCCTTTGCCGGAGGCTTTTTATGGTAGATCCTGAGCTCCTTGTTTTTTTTTTTAAAGATTTTTTTTTGATGTGGACAATTTTTAAAGTCTTTATTGAATTTGTTACAATACTGCTTCTGTTTTATGTTTTGGTGTTTTGGCCTTGAGGCATGTGGGATCTTAGCTCCCCGACCAGGGATTGAACCCGCACCCCCTGCATTGGAAGGTGAAGTCTTAACCACTGGACCACCAAGGAAGTCCCGCAGCTCCTTGTTCTTAGATGTAGGATTTCTGAGGCATATACGAGGTGCTCTGCCTGCTTTCCCACTAATGTAAGAATGTGGAGAGAAGGCTGATTTTCAGAAATCAAGGGGCCTTCACTGCCGAATCTCCAGTGTTTGCCCACAGTGTAAAAAAGTGAGATCCAGGCAAAGCGGCCATCCTAATGGTCAGTTAACCAGCAGGAGAAGTAGGGAACAGTGGGATTTAAACATACACCTGTGTAACAGCTGCACTCCCCTCTCCCCACTCCCTAAGATCTTGCACATATAAAAAGACAGGGGGCTTCCCTGGTGGCGCAGTGGTTGAGAGTCCACCTGCCGATGCAGGGGACGTGGGTTTGTGCCCCGGTCCGGGAAGATCCCACATGCCGCAGAGCGGCTGGGCCCGTGAGCCATGGCCGCTGAGCCTGCGCGTCCGGAGCCTGTGCTCCACAGCGGGAGAGGCCTCAACAGTGAGAAGCCCGAGTACCACAAAAAAAAAAAAAGACAGGGAGGAAATCCATTCCAACATTAATGTAGGTTGAAGGGTCATAAGAGAATTTTACTTTTTTCTTAAGGCTTTTCCATTCTTTATACATTTTCTACAATGATGTTGTAATTGTAAAATTAAAAGAAAAAGTAAAACTCACCTTAAAAATATATACAGTTAGGGGGCGTCGTTGGTGGCACAGTGGTTAAGAATCTGCCTGCCAATTCAGGGAACACGGGTTTGAGTCCTGGTCCGGGAAGATCCCACATGCCATGGAGCAACTAAGCCCGTGCACCACAACTACTAAGCCTGCGCTCTAGAGCCTGCGAGCCACAACTGCTGAGCCTGCACGCCACAACTACTGAAGCCCGTGCACCTAGAGCCCGGGTTCCACAGCAAGAGAAGCCACCGCAATGAGAAGCCCGTGCACCGCAACAAAGAGTAGCCCCCACCCGCCACAACTAGAGAAAGCCCGCACGCGGCAATGAAGACCCAATGCAGCCAAAAATAAATAAATAAAATAAATACATTTTAAAAAAATTAAAAAAATATATACAGTCAACCCTTGAAAAACAGGGGTTTGAACAGCATGGGTCCACTTATATGTGGATTTTTTCCAGTAGTAAATACTGCAATGCAAGGTTAGTTGAATCCAGGGGTAAGGAATTGTAGATATGGTGGAAACGTGTGTACGTGTAAATACTCGGATTTTCGAATGCGTGGAGGATGGGCGCCCCTAACCCCCACGTTTTCAAGCGTCAACTGTACGTGATTTTACAAAATAATTCCTAGATCCTTTAGAAATACCTATTGGGTACGTACCATGTACAAGGCACTGGACCATCTGCTATGAAGGGTGCACAGTGTATAAAACAGGGTCTTTGTCCCAAAAGTGAGGAGGCAACATTAGCAACTACCCGCTGCACTTGTAAGTTGCAGGGGTTGAGCTAGAGAGATCTGTAAGCACACAGAGGCGACTGAAAGATAGTCTCTGTTCTGTTCAGTGAACTTTTACTGAGGAGCTATGTGCCAGACCCCCTCCTAGATGCTAGTGATACCAAGTCAAAACAGAAACTATCTTCGCCCTCCTGTTGCTCAGTCTAAGGAGGTGGGGTGGTAATTTTTATATAATGCACAAAGTGAAGAGATAAAGATAGGCAGGGGAACAGGGGTGCATGGAAGGTGGTGAGTTCTGAGAAGGCTTCCTGGAGGAGGTGACACCTGAACAGAATTTAGTCGGATGAACATAGTTTGCCAGATGAGAGGAGTGGGGAGGGATGGAGGAAGGTGTTTCATGCAAAGGCCATGGGGGGAGCAGAGAACTATATTTGATAGTCCAAAGTCTTAAGAATGTCGTGGCCATCAGCAGGGGTCAGGCACCAACTCATGAAGGACTCAGTGTGAACCGCCAAGTGCTTGGACTTGGTTTTGAAGGCAAAGGGGATTTTAAGGGGTATGACATGATCACATTTGCATTTTAGCTTTGTTGGGGATGGAATTGAGGGTGGGGGGACAGCAAGACTGGAGGCAGGGAGGCCAGTTAAGAGAAGTCTATCTCATTAGCTTAAATTAGAGATGACCGAGAAGCCCTCAGTAGAGCAATGAAAGTATGGAGAGAAAGCAGGCTGGAGAATTACTTAGAAGATAAAATATGCAGGATTTGGTGATAGGCTAGAGCAGGGGGTCTCCAAAAATTTATTGTAAATGGCACAGACTTCCTCTCCATAGTGGAGGTCAAAAAAAAAAAAAAGTCAAATACTTGCTTTGTCAGTCTCCTTTGAAGCTAGGCCTAAACCACTGGTCCTGACCAATGGCCCTGAGTAAAAAAACTGCTTGGAAATGTTCCCCTTCTTCTGCTGTTTGCTGCCATGTCCACAATGTGATGCCCGGAACTGTGGCAACCATCTTTCAAACATGAGGTGGAGGTGGTAGGGAAACCTAAGGATCAAGTCAGTATCCTGCAGATGGCTGAACTGAAGGATGGAAATTACATGCCTGGGCCCGTGGACTACTGAATTAACCAATTCTAAAAGCTTTCCTCTGGATTTCTAAATACATGTGATAATGCGTTCCTCTGGTTAAATCCCTTTCAGTTAGGTATCCTTTTCTTGACGCCAACAGAAGAAGTGACTGCACAAGCAGGTTGTCTGAGTGGGTGGCAGGGTTCAGGTGTACACACATGAAGTGTGAGTTACCCACCAGACACCCAAAGCACAGTTGGGTGTATTAGTCTGATAGGTACTATTATGGTAAGAGCTGAAAAGTAGTCATGGGATCTGATCATTATGCAGTTATTAGTAGCTTTTGACAGGACAGCCTGGGGGGAAGAACGGAGGCAGAGAAGCCAGATTGAAGTGGGTTCAGGAGTGAACCAGGAACAGGAAAGCACAGATGGTGGATAAGGACTAATACTCAAGATAGCTGGTGATTCAGAAGGAGAAAGATGGGTGATAGCTACAGGGGTTCACATAGGATCAAGATTTTTTCCCCTCTTTTTTTTTAAATCTAGATGAAATTCACATGACATAAAATTAACCCTTTTAAAGTGTACAGTTCAGTGGCATTTAGTACTTTCACAATGTATCACCACCACCACCTCTTTCTGGTTTCAGAACATCTGGATTTTTCCCACCTTTTGGCAATTGTGAATAGTGCTGCTACAACATTTGTGTACAAGTGTTTAACTGTTTTCAGTTCTTTCAGGTATATGCCTAGAAGCGGCATCACTGGCTAGTAGGGTAATTCTATTTTTAACTTTTTGAGGAACCACAACCAAGTTTGTCTGTTTGTTTTGGAGAATAATGGAAGAGACTTGAGCATGTTAAGGGGCTGAGGGGGGACATCTCCTGGAGAGGAGGAAACAGAGGACACAGAGAGGGGAGCTCATTTATGGAGCAGGACCTTGGAGCACGTGGGAGGGGATTAAGCATTAAGTGGGATGGGAGTGCAGACGGAGAGGCTGGAGTCAGTGAGGAGCTGGGACATTCATCCTCTGAGACAGGAAGGGATGTGAAGGTGAATGTGGAGATTGATGCCTTTAGAGGTGGGTGGCAGGAAGTTAAGATGCTTTACACCTGGTGGTCTCAATTTTCTCCACCAAAGTGAGCGGGTGGAGTTTGAAAGAGCAGGGGCTTTGGAGGCAGGCAGATATGGACTTGAACTTTCATCTGCTGCTCACACCCTGCCAGCTGCCACTTAGTAGTCCCGAGCCTCAGGTTTCTCATCTGCAAAACAGATCACATCCCCTCCTGCTGGGGATTCCATAAGAAGCTGTGTATAAAGTGCCTGGCAGGCTGGAGGCTCTGTGCTGGGCGGCTCTCCCTGTTGTCATCACTGGGGTGAAAAGAACAGAGAAGATTTGGAGCAGGCGTGGAGGAGGTGAGGAGAAGAACGTGACAGTGGATAAATAAAACCCTCACTGAGCATGATTGAAAAGACTTACCTGGGAGCCATCCTCAGGCTGATGAGCTCGTTGTGAAGACAGAATATAAAACACGGAACTTCAATCACAGCGAATGCAGCTCTGGGTGCCGGGATAGTCAGAGGTGTCGCCCTTGTTGGCAAGGAGAGGAAAGGAAGGCTGACAAACAGAGAAGGTGGGAGGTCTTGACTGTCAGGCAGGGGGGTTAGCAGTTCTTTTGTAAAGTGTCGGGGAGGAACGAAGGTTCTTACCACACTGGCACAACTTCCAATCAAGCAAGAACAGCAGTGGAAGGGAAGGCACTTGAGGAAGCTCAGGTTGGGAGTCCTGTGTCTTTCTGCCTGTGTTCTTTTTTGCATCCCTGCATCCCTGGTGGTGACTCTCTGGTGTCTGCCACAAGCAGGGAAACCTTCCTGGAAGAACACATTCAGGGAAATTTTCAGGGGTTGACAGAGGTCACATGGTGAACCAGAAAAGAGACCGTGACAGCCTGGTCCTCAGTAGGTCTGGGCCTCGGTTTCCTCATCTGTATAATGCAGGGATTCGTCTGGCTCACAGTGATTCTGATAGCTAAGGTCCTGAAAAGACGCGGCTGGCACTTAATGCCACTGTCTGTGGAGCACCCTCTCCCTTGCTGCAGAGCCCTGCCTCTGCTCTGCAGGCCCCTGCCTTCTACCAGGCTCCTCTCTGAGCCCTGATCCTCTCCACCTGGATCTTGCTTCCCCCAGCTGTCCTAATTAAATATGCAAGCTACACTTACCCTCTCTCTTACTCCCCCACAGCCCTCACTGGAGAAAACTTAGCCATGACTATTGGTCTAATAAAAGCTTTATTGCCTTTTCTAAGTTACATGTTTAAGGTTTACTGGAGGCCTTCGGCAGATATGGTTTAAGGCCAAAGGGTGAGTCTCCTGGTGGGAATTGTGGAGGAGAGCTAGGTAGGGCAAACTGACCTAAAACGTGCCCCATGTCTGTTTCTGTATCACTGCCTTGATTCCAGCATAAAAGACGACACAGAAACAGAGGACTCTTCGTTTTTAAGAGCTTAGAAGGCTCTCCAAGGCATTGTTATCTAATTTGGTCCTCCCAGCAGATCTGAAAGGTAGGTCTGGCAGATGTGAGCAGTTAGGTGTAGCAGATCAGCGTGTCAGCCCTGAGGATATTCAGTTGGGCCAGAATCCTGGCCTCGCCCCTCACTAGCTATCATTCTCTCTGTGCCTCAGTTAACTCACCTGTAAAATAAAGGTGATGATGATAATAATAAGATGCACTTCATGGGGTTATTGTATTAAATGAAGCAGTATACGTGAAGCACATTCTGAGAACTCGAAGCGTGATGCATATTATCACTATTATTCTTCTTGCCCCAGCGTCCCAGTGGTCCCACTGGCTGGGTAAGAAGGCTGTAGACACCCTCTGGGTGTTTGCTGAGCCCACCCCCTCCCAGCATTGCTTCCCTTACCCATGGGGGAGGGGTGCAGGCCCAGCAGCCCTGCTGGACTCTTAGATGAAACCAGGGGCAGCTACATGACCCAGGCTGGGCCAGTAAGACCTTGCCTTGGGAACTTGGTATTTTCTGGAACAGGCATGCTCTCGTCAGCTTGGGCAGGTTCTTGAATCTAGGACTTAGGAACTGTGAGGCAGAAATGGATGCACAAAAGCAGAGAGAGGAAAATAAAGAAAGCGCGGGGAGAAGCATAAAGAGAATATCACATGGCAAGAGAGAGGGAGAGGCGGGGAGAGAGACACAGAGAAAGAAAATGGTACCTTGGCCCTGTCCTTCCAAGAGAGAGTGGTGGGGAAGCGGGGGAGCTCTAGGGCCAGGAGTCTTTGGCTTAAACCCCACCCCCCCTTTCTCTTCGTTAAGCATATAATCTTGGACAAATAACTTAACGCCCCTGTGCCCAGCTTCCTTGTCTGCCCCGCGGGTGCTATACAACAAAACCCTACCTTTTAGTTACTGTGTCTTTCCCCTATTGTTCTATGATACCCTTGGGTGGGTGTGGCCTGGAGTTATATGAGCTCTCATTGGAATCCCAGTTCTAGCTTTCAGTAGCTTTAAGATTTGAGACAGTTCTTTAACTCCTTTAAACCTCACTT
Source organism: Mesoplodon mirus (assembly GCF_964341445.2). Taxonomy (NCBI): domain Eukaryota; kingdom Metazoa; phylum Chordata; class Mammalia; order Artiodactyla; family Ziphiidae; genus Mesoplodon; species Mesoplodon mirus. Next base: position 14,611,553 of record NC_138992.1, on the reverse strand, counting down.
TTTCATCTGTAAAATGAAAATGTACCAGTCTCATAGGACTGTTGTGTTGCTGATAAATGCTTAACCAGCTGTGCCTGATGAGGGGAACTCCTGATTTATAGCATTTGCTAATTTCCACGGCACAAATACTCCCACCACAGCTGATTTTAAGATAGTAATGTAACAGCTTTGAATGTGGAGTTGGAAAGAGATGTGCTCTGTTATACCCTGACCAGGTACAATAGACATAATTTGAGCCTAGAGAACAGTTAAGGGTAGTAAAATAAGTAGGAACTGATGAGTCTTCGGTTTTTAGTACATTTGTTGTTAATGTAAACTTATTTAATTGTGGGTTAACATAATTGAATTTTTTAATAATTGTTGTGTTTAGTAGCTGGATTGCAAAATTCTTGAAAATTTAACAATCAGCCCTGGAGAGCGAGTCCAAGCTTCCTTCCTTCCCATGCTTTTGATGAGCTACAGCTCAGAACTGGCTTAGGAGAGAACCCAGCACCTAGGAACTGCTCATTAGATGGTAGCTTATGTGATTCTTGTCATTTTTTTTTTTACACAGTTTAAGATCGTAGTGGAAAAATCAGGAAAAAACACATTCCAAAAGCACCTTTTGTAAATTGAGGGTCACTTTGTTTAAAGGAGAAACATAGACTTGAGGTTTATGCAGTGTGATTTACTCATAAGATCACTGTTCTTGGCGTAAATAAAGAACTGGGACCAAGAAAAGAACTGAAAAATGTTGGGTTAAAAAGTTGATGAAAATTCGGGACTTCCCTGGTGGTCCAGTGGTTAAGACTCTGCCCTTGCAATGCAGGGGGCACAGGTTCCATTCGTGGTAGGGGAATTAAGATCCCACCTGCTGCGCAGCACGGCCAAAAAAAAAAAAAAAGAAGTTGATGAAAATTTGGATTTATTGTGGTGTTGCCTGTGAAGGCTGGAAGTTGGAGGCAGTTCCTCATTAGGGGCTGGAGAAATAAGAGGAGAGATGCACGGGAGCAATGCTGCATGCAGTTAGAAGCAACAACCTGGAGTGTTTATGAGAATGCAGGCCGTATAAACAGTGTTATGCTAAATGCATAAGAAACGGGTAATATTCTACTCATTAAATACATAGGAACACACACATGTGCACACAAAGGAACATTCCATACTTTACAATGATACATACATTTGTGCATCTGACAAGATCCAGGCAAGATAAAGATGGGCATACACATATTGCATAATTGCAGAATTAATACAAGGACTATTTACAAAGGCAGGAGCAGTGTTGGGAAAAGCAACCATCAATGGTAAAGTGTCCAGGAGCTAGGAGCAGCCCTGGGACCTCCCCATGCCTTACACCTGAGAAGCTGAATGAGGTGAGAGGGCTCCCTGGAGAGGACCACCCCACAGGAGCTGGAGGATGCAGCCAACACTTTCTCCCACCAGAGGACCTTACTCGCTGGCAGGTAAAGGGGTCAAATACCCCAGCTTCTCTTTCCCGCCACCTTCTGGCTCTCCTGACAGTGCTTTTCATTGGCCAAACCCAGTGAAAAGCCAGGGGGCAAACAAGCTGTTGGTGTTCACCCTACAGATAAGCCGCCAGGGACTCAGAGCTGGACAAAGAGAAATGGAGAGTGGGTCTGGAGGTGCAAATAGAAGCTGCCCGGCACAATCTTTCAGGACTTGAATCAAATACATGAGGATGAATGTGAATGGGGGGAAGGGAGAAGGAGTGGAGACTTGGTGTGTAAAGGAACGTACTAAAACCGAGGAGTTCTTGGTCCAGGTGTGGCGGATAATCATGTCTTTAATGGAGGAGCATAATTAACTCAACTCTCAGCACCTGAGGTCTAAAAGAAAACACAAACCTGCTATCTGGGGAAAGGTAGCAACTATTCTAAAGAAGCCTTTGGAGATCACCCTTTTCCCTGGTGCGGTTTGCGTTGTAATCCAGGCCTCCCCATGTGAACTCAGGGCTGGAGAGAGAACGGACTCCTGTGTGAAAGAATGTGGTGGTCACAGGAAGGGGCTCAGGGAGAGGACTGTGCAATGGAAAACCAAAGCAGAAATGTGTGGTGGGGAAGGTAGAATGGGTCTCAGGAGTATTTTTAAAATCTGTGTTTATCAAGAAAAAGGAAGCAAAGACATGGAGGCAATTAGGAAGTGATGGTATTTCTCTTGTAAAAAAGAAAATATAGATACGTGCAAAGGAAAACATCTGGCAGGCAATAAGTCCAAGTGTGAATGTTGGATGTTTTGGGGTGTGGCTTATGAATAGCTTTTATTTGCTTTCCTATATTTTCTGATTTTTGTAAAGTAAACCTGAATTATTATGTAATGAGCAAGAAGTTAAGTAGAAAAGGTAATGCTATCTTTGCATAACCTTAATAGTTGAGAATTAGGATTGATGATATTTGAAAATTGTGCCACATTTCTTCCCTCTGCTCACTTTCTCCTCCTTCCTGTGCCTCCAGGTTCTGTAATGACTTTCATGTTCAGGGGAACGGGCTGATTCAATCATTTGCATTGCAAGGTCAGGGAGATGACCTGGGCTTGGTCAACAAGAGGGTTATCAAAATGATTACTTTATAACCACCTCTTGGGAACATTCTCTGCCTTCTGCCAAGAGGCTGAGTAGGGATCAAAAAGTAATCCTGCTTAGAATTTCGTACTTATATTAGTTTCCCAGGGTTGCCCTAACACGTTACCACAAGCCAAGACTTAAAACAACAAAAATGTATCGGCTCACAGTTCAGGGCAAGAAGTCAGAAGTCAAGGCGTTGGTGGGGTGGGTTCTTTCTGGGGGCTCTGAAGAGAATCTGTTCCACACTTTTCTCACAGCTTCTAATGGTTACCAGCAATCCTTGGCCTTCCTTGTTTTGTAGTCGTTGGATTTAGGGCCCACCCTTACCCAGTATGACCTCATTTAACTTGCTTACACCTGTAAAGACCCAATTTCCAAATAAAGACCATATTACACGTAGCCAGGATTAGTACTTCAGCGTTTTGGCAGGACACAATTCAACCCAACCCACAATAGTGCCAACTGCCAAAAACTTATAAATGGCCTTAACAGAGAAAATTCATACTTGGGAATTTTCCTGATAAAATAATCATGAATATTTTAAAACTCCTTATTGAAGTGTAATATAATACAGGGAAGTACAGAAATCATGTGCTCAGCTCCACGAACTGTCACAAAGCAACACACCCATCTAATCAGCACCTAGGCCAGGAAGCAGCACGTGACCCTCTGCAGAAGTCCCCCTCTCGTCCCCTCCTTTGTTCCTTACCTCCAACACCACAGATGCAGTTTGCCTATTTTTAAAAAAATATTTATATATATATATTTAAATTTATTTATTTTTGGCTGCGTTGGGTGTTTGTTGCTGCGCGTGGGCTTTCTCTAGTTGTGGCAAGCGGGGGCTACTATTCGTTGCGGTGTGTGGGCTTCTCATCACGGTGACTTCTCTTGTTGCGGAGCACAGGCTCTAGGCGTGTGGGCTTCAGTAGTTGTGGCACATGGGCTCAGTAGTTGTGGCACATGGGCTCAGTAGTTGTGGCTCGCGGGCTCTAGAGCACAGGCTCAGTAGTTGTGGCGCACGGGCTTAGTTGCTCCGCGGCATGTGGGATCTTCCCAGACCAGAGCAGGAACCCATGTCACCTGCACTGGCAGGCAGATCCTTAACCACTATGCCACCAGGGAAGCCCCAGTTTGCCTATTTTTGAAGTTAATATTGGCTTGGCCAAAAAGTTTGTTCAGGTTTTTCTGCAACATACGGAAAACCCAAACAAACTTTTTGGCCAACCCAATACATGTGAAATAATGTAGAGTCTACTTTTTTGTGTCTGGTGTCTTTCACTCAACATTATATTTGTGAGATTCGTCCATGTCGTGTGTAGCAATAGTTTGTTCAGTTCTAATGGCTGTAAAGATTCCATTATGTGACTGTTCCACAATTTACTGTTGGTGGATATTTGGGTTGTTTCTGTTTTGTTTTTTGCTACTATACACAGTGCTGCTGTTAATATTCTCGTACATGTCTGTCGGTAGATATATGTACATACCTCTGCTGACTATCCACCCAGGAGTAGAAGTACTGAATCACAGGGGAAGTGTATGCTCAGATGTAATAGGTTCTGCCCAAGACTTTCAAAGTAGTTGTATCAATTTACACTTTCATCAGCAGTGTATGAGTGTTCTGGTTTCTATGATCACCAACACGTGGTATTCTTGCTTTATTTTTAACCATTCTAGTGTATGTGGAAATTTTTTAGAATAAAATATTTAGCACAACATTGTTCATCAGAGCAAACAAAACAAAACAAAAACGGGAAATGGTTGACATGAAAAGATGCTTTTAACAGATTAAGTTAAAATTATAGGGACTTCCCTGGTGGTCCAGTGGCTAAGACTCCACGTTCCCAGTGCAGGGGGCCCGGATTTGATCCCTGTCAGGGAACTAGATACCACATGCATGCCGCAACTAAGGGTTCACATGCTGCAACTAAAGATCCCTCATGCTGCGATGAAGATCCCACACGCAGGGCTTCCCTGGTGGTGCAGTGGTTAAGACGCTGCCTGCCATTGTAGGGGACACGGGTCCGGGCCCTGGTCCAGGAAGATCTCACATGCTGCGGAACAACTAAGCCTGTGTGCCACAACTACTGAGCCTGCGATCTAGAGACCACGAGCCACAACTACTGAAGCCTGCCCACCTAGAGCCCGTGCTCTGCAACAAGGGAAGCCACCGCAATGAGAAGCCGGCGCACTGCAACAAGGAGTAGCCCCCACTCGCCGCAACTAGAGAAAGACCGCGCACAGTAACAAAGACCCAGTGCAGCCAAAAATAAATAAATAAAAATAAACAAATTTATTTTTAAAAAAAAGATCCTGCATGCAGCAACAAAGATCCTGCGTGCTGCAACTAAGACCTGGCGCCGCCAAAATTAATAAATAAATAAAAATAAATAAAATAAAATGAAGTTATAAAACTCTATTAAACCTATTTTAAATTTTTTTAAAAAGAGAAAGACAGAAAGAAATCTGTGCATCTCTCTCTTCCTCACCTCCCTCCTATCTCTATAAGCCCTAGCGTGTTCTGATCCCTCTGCCCCAAATGTTTCTCCCTCGACTCTTTTCACAGATGCTCATTCTCATGCTGAAGGCCTCATTTTAATCACCCCTCGTCAGAAAGGCCCTCCCCATCACTCATTATAAAATATGCCCTCTGATCTCCATTTAGAACCCAGTTTTTTTTCCTTCCCGGTGATTAACAAGTTTCTAAGTTTGTATACTGTTGTGTTGTTTGTCTTCCCTGTAAATGCAGGGACCATGGGTGCCAGACCATAGATGTGGAGCTCTACTCACAGCATTCAGACATGCATAGAGCTCACATTCTACTGGGGATAAGACAGACAAACAACATGATTGCAGATGGTAATAAATCCTTCAAAGGATACAGTAGAAATTAATACAACATTGTAAAGCAACTATACTCCAATAACTATTTTTTTTAAAATCCTTCAAAGGAAGTAAAATAAATGGCAACTGGAGGAAGGCAATGCTGAAGAAGGGGAGTTGAAACTCAAAAGAACGATAAGAATTCACTCCTGAAAAGATGTGAGGGAAATTATTTCAAGCAGAGGGAGGAGTAAGTGCAAAGGCCCTGGGGCAGTTTGACTAGAGGGTAGTGACAGAGTCAGGGTGAGGGTTGTAGATGATGAGATCAGAGAGGAAGGGGTGAATGAGATCATGAAAAGCCTGGTAGGCTATGCTAAGGAGTTTGGATTTCATTGTAAAGCAATGGTAAGGCGGGGGAGGATTTTAAGCAGAAAATGATATGAGTTAATTTACAGCTTTTAAGACATCCATCTGGCTGCTCCATGAGTTGTTAGGGGGAATAACAGAGGCAGGAGCTAGGTAGGAGGCTATTTCATTGGTCTCAGAGAGATCCCAATGGTTGGAACCAGGGTGATAGGGGTAGAGATGGAGAAGGGTGTTTGGATTCCAGACATAATTTGGAGGCTGCACCACCAGGACTTGTTGATTTTTTTTTTTTTTTCAGTACGCGGGCCTCTCACTGTTGTGGCCTCTCCCATTGCAGAGCACAGGCTCCGGACGCGCAGGCTCAGCAGCCGTGGCTCACGGGCCCAGCCGCTCCGCGGCATGTGGGATCTTCCCGGACCGGGGCACGAACCCGTGTCCCCTGCATCGGCAGGCGGACTCTCAACCACTGCGCCACCAGGGAAGCCCAGGACTTGTTGATTGACTGGGTGTGGTTTATGAGGAGATAGAGGAATCAAGCACGACTATTTATGATCTGAGTTACTGGGTGAATGATGGGGCCAGTAACTGATGGGCAAGCGTAGAGGAACAAGTTCAGGGAAGAAAATCAGTTTTGTTTTAAGCCTGCTAACTTTATGATGAACTTTCAGATGACTATTACGCATCCAAGTGGGGATATCAACAAGCTAAATGGATACATGAGTCTAGACTCAGGGGGGAGAGATTGGGACTAGAGATAAGGACTTGGGAATTATCAGCATATGGATAGTATTTGCAGCCATGGGACCAGAAGAGAGCCTAGGGAGACAGTTGGATGGGCAGGAGAAGGGAGCCCCAGACTGAGCCCAAACTGATCAAAGGGAAAGCAAAATCTCAGTAAAGGAGACTGAGGAGTTTAGCTTTCTGTAAAGGAAAAACTCAGAGTGTTTGGTTCTATGAAAGCCCAAGAAGAAAGTGTTACAGAAATAGAACAGCCAACTCTGTTAATTGTTTTGAGAATTGGAGTTCAATGAGAATGAAGAACTGACCCTTGAATTTGGCAACCTGAGGCTGTTGGTACCTTAATAAGAGCAAGGTTTTTTGTTTTTTTCGGTTGGGGTGGGAATAGGAACAGTGTCTCAAGGGAATGGAAGCCTGTTGAGAATGTGTTGAAGAGAGACTTGTGGTGAGGAGGAAGTGACTAACCTCTTACATGTGTGTATATTATAATGTAAATCACACTGTGGTGGCCATGGCTGTCTCCGTTCCTACCCAGACAGCTCGCTATGCCTGATTCACCTCTGTATTTCCAGTGCTTAGTACAACACACCTGACATAGTAGATACTCACTAAATTGTTGAAATAGTGCTTTTAAATAAAATCCTGTGTCCAAGTCCTAGACCAGCCAGGTGGTCCGTGTATAGCCTGGACACTTCACTTGAACTCTTATTGTTTCATCTATTAAATGGGAAAACTGCAAAATGGGGAGAACAATATTAGTCCCACAGGGTTATCGCACAGATGGAATGTGAAAATTTAGAGCTCTGGAAGCTGCGGCTCACCAAACAAATGTGAGTTAGGGTTATTATGAGCGCATGACAGAGAATCCACCAGGCTCCAGCTCTCTGACGCACCTGGCACATTGTCCCCTGAAATTTTACTTGCAAAATCAATTCAAATTGGTTTCAATACAGACACTTTCTCATGAACTGAAAGTCAGCCAAAAGACACAGAACAAAGAGCGGCAGTAATTGTTAGCATCTCACACAACAGGGCCGTGTTTACCAGAGATGCTGGTTTTAGGATCAACCTTCTCAGAGGAGGTCTTTCATGCATTGAATGGGGAGTTCTACCAGGCAGAATTTCAATAGCATTTCCCAGGGAAACAAAATTGAAGGGTTTTGCCAAAACCCATTAGAACCAGGAATTGACAAATGGATTTGAAGGGCTGAAGTCTGTTCATCTGATTTCCCCTCCCAGGCCCAGCTATGGGGAGGCTTCCCAGGCATTGGGGGTTGTGACGGAGGCATCTGTCTCCTCCATTTCACCCTCTGAGTGGTCTTTACCCTCATGTTCACCATCACCATTGTCAGAGCAACCTCAGTTTTTTGAATCCAGGTGTTTCATCCGGGCTTGATGCTTTGCAGACATAATCTTGTTTGCTCTTCATCACTGTCCCACGACAGAGGGTCGGTGATGATTCCCATTTTACAAAAAGAGGAAACAGAGGCTCAGAAAAGTTGTCTTGCTCATGTTCCCACAGCCAGGAAGTAGCAGAGTAGGGATTTAAATTCAATTCTTCCTTACAAATTCAATTTCACTACCAGCGATTGGTCTGTTCAAATTGTCTGTTTCTTCTTGAGTGAGTCTTGGCAGGTTGTATGTTTCTAGAAATTTGTCCATTTCTTCTAGGTTGTCCAGTTTGTTGCCATATACCTGTTGGTAGTATTCTCTTATGATTTTTTGTATCCCTATGGTATTGGTTGTCTTTTCTCCTCTTTCTTTTTTTCATTTATTTTTTTAAAATAAATTTATTTATTTTTGGCTGCGTTGGGTCTTCGTCGCTGCGCGTGGGCTTCCTCTAGTTGCAGTGAGCTGCGGCTACTCTTTGTTGCAGTATGCGGGCTTCTCATTGTGGTGGCTTCTCTTGTTGCGGAGCATGGGCTCTAGGCGCGGGCTTCAGTAGTTGTGGCACGCGGGCTCAGTAGTTGTGGCTTAGTTGCTCCGCGGCATGTGGGATCTTCCTGGACCAGGGCTCGAACCCGTGTCCCCTGCATTGGCAGGCGGATTCTTAACCACTGTGCCACTAGGGAAGCCCTCCTCTTTCATTTCTTTTTTCTTTTAATTTGGGTCCTCTCTCTTTCCTGCTTGGTGAGCCTGGCTAAAGGTTTATCAATTTTGTTTATCTTTTCAAAAAACTACTCTTGGTTTCATCAATCTTTTCTATTGTTTTTTTATCTCTGTTTTATTTATTTTCTCTGTGATCTTTATTATTTCCTTCCTTCTGCTGACTTTGGGCTTTGCTTGTTCTTCTTTTTAAAATTCCTTTAGATGGTAGGTTAGGTTGTTTAATTGAGATTTTTCTTCTTTCTTGAGGAAGGCCTGTATTGCTATAACCTTCTCTCTTAGAACTACTTTTGCTGCATCCCATAGATTTTGGAGTATTATGTTTCCATTTTCATTTTACTTGAGGTATTTTCTGATTTCCTCTTTGATTTCTTTACTGACCCCTTAGTTTTTTAGTAGCATGTTGTTTATTCTTCACGTTTGTTCTTTTCCCATTTTTCTTTCTGTAATTGATTTCTAGTTTCATACTGCTGATTGGAAAAAAATGCTTAATATAATTTCTATCCTCTTAAATTTTTCTTTTTTAACATCCTTATTGGAGTATAATTGCTTTACAATGGTGTGTTAATTTCTGCTGTATAAAAAAGTCAGTCAGCTATGTGTATACATATATCCCCATATCCCCTCCCTCTTGCGTCTCCCTCCCACCCTCCCTATCCCACCCCTCTAGGTGGTCACAAAGCACCGAGCTGATCTCCCTGTGCTATGTGGCTGCTTCCCACTAGCTATCTACTTTACATCTGGTAGTGTATATACATCCATGCCACTCTCTCACTTCATCCCAGTTTACCCTTCCGCCTCCCCGTGTCCTCCATTCCCTACATCTACGTCTTTATTCCTGTCCTGCCCCTAGGTACTTCAGAACCATTTTTTTTTTACATTCCATATATATATGTTAGCGTACGATATTTGTTTTTCTCTTTCTGACTGACTTCACTCTGTATGACAGACTCTAGGTCCATCCACCTCACTACAAATAATTCAGTTTGTTTCTTTTTATGGCTGAGTAATATTCCATTGTATATATGTGCCACATCTTTACCCATTCATCTGTCGATGGATACTTAGGTTGCTTCCATGTCCTGGCAATTGTAAATAGTGCTGCAATGAACATTGTGGTACATGTCTCTTTTTGAATTATGGTTTTCTCAGGGTATATGCCCAGTAGTGGGATTGCTGGGTCGTATGGTAGTTCTACTTTTAGTTTTTTAAGGAACCTCTATACTGTTTTCCATAGTGGCTGTATCAATTTACGTTCCCACCAACAGTTCAAGAGGGTTCCCTTTTCTCCACACCCTCTCTGGCATTTATTTTTTGTAGCTTTTTTGATGATGGCCATTCTGACCAGTGTGAGGTGATACCTCATTGTAGTTTTGATTTGCATTTCTCTAATGATTAGTGATGTTGAGCATCCTTTCATGTGTTTGATGGCAATCTGTATATCTTCTCTGGAGAAATGTCGATTTAGGTCTTCTGCCCATTTTTGGATTGGGTTGTTTGTTTTTTTGATATTGAGTTGCATGAGCTGCTTGTATATTTTGGAGATTAATCCTTTGTCAGTTGCTTCATTTGCAAACGTTTTCTGGCATTCTGAGGGTTGTCTTTTCGTCTTGTTTATGGTATCCTTTGCTGTGGAAAAGCTTTTAAGTTTCATTAGGTCCCATTTATTAATTTTTTGTTTTTATTTCCATTACTCTAGGAGGTGGGTCAAAAAGGGTCTTGCTGTGATTTATGTCATAGAGTGTTCTGCCTATGTTTTCCTCTAGGAGTTTTATAGTGTTTGGCCTTACATTTAGGTCTTTAATCCATTTTGAGTTTATTTTTGTATACGGTGTTAGGGAGTGTTCTAATTTCATTCTTTTACATGAAGTTGTCCAGTTTTCCAGCACCACTTATTGAAAAGGCTGTCTTTTCTCCATTGTACATTGTATATTCTTGCCTCCTTTATCAAAGATAAGGTGACCATAAGTGCGTGGTTTATCTCTGGGTTTTCTATCCTGTTCCATTGATCTACATTTCTGTTTTTGTCCCAGTACCATACTGTCTTGATTATTGTAGCTTTGTAATATAGTCTGAAGTCAGGGAGCCTGATTTCTCCAGATCCATTTTCCTTTCTCAGGATTGCTTTGGCTATTTGAGGTCTTTCACGTTTCCATACAAATTGTGAAAGTTTTTGTTCTAGTTCTGTGAAAAATGCCATTGGTAGTTTGATTGCACTGAATCTGTAGATTGCTTTGGGTAGTAGAGTCATTTTCACAATGTTGATTCTTCCAATCCAAGAACATGGTATATCTCTCCATCTGTTTGAAATTCATCTTGAATTTCTTTCATCAGTGTCTTATAGTTTTCTGCATACAGGTCTTTTGTCTCCTTTGGTAGGTTTATTCCTAGGTATTTTATTCTTTTTGTTGCAATGGTAAATGGAAGAATGAATGGAAATGTTTCAGACTTTTCATCATTAGTGTATAGGAATGCAAGAGATTTCTGTGCATTAATTTTGTATCCTGCAGCTTTACCAAATTCATTGATTAGCTCTAGTAGTTTTCTGGTAGCATCTTTAGGATTCTCTATGTATAGTATCATGTCATATGTAAACAGTGACAGTTTTACTTCTTTTCCAATTTGGATTCCTTTTATTTCTTTTTCTTCTCTGATTCCTATGGCTAAAACTTCCAAAAGTATGTTGAATAATAGTGGTGAGAGTGGGCAACCTTGTCTTGTTCCTGATCTTAGTGGAAATGGTTTCCATTTTTTACCACCGAGAACGATGAAGGCTGTGGGTTTGTCATATATGGCGTTTATTATGTTGAGGTAAGTTCCCTCTATGCCTACTCTCTGGAGGGTTTTTATCATAAATCGGTGTTGAATTTTGTCGAAAGCTTTCTCTGCATCTATTGAGATGATCATATGGTTTTTCTCCTTTAATTTGTTAATATGGTTTATCACATTGATTGATTTGCGTATATTGAAGAATCCTTGCATTCCTGGGATAAACCCCACTTGATCATGGTGTATGATCCTTTTCATGTGCTATTGGATTCTGTTTGCTAGTATTTTGTTGAGGATTTTGGCATCTATGTTCATCAGTGATATTGGCCTGTAGTTTTCTTTTTTTGTGACATCTTTGTCTGGTTTTGTTATCAGGGTGACAGTGGCCTCGTGGGATGAGCTTGGGAGTGTTCCTCCCTCTGGTCTATTTTGGAAGAGTTTGAGAAGGATAGGTGTTAGCTCTTCTCTAAATGTTTGACAGAATTCGCCTGTGAAGCCATCTGGTCCTGGTTTTTTGTTTGTTGGAAGACTTTTAATCACAGTTTCAATTTCAGTGCTTGTGATTGGTCTGTTCATATTTTCTATTTCTTCCTGGTTCAGTCTCAGAAGGTTGTGCTTTTCTAAGAATTTGTCCACTTCTTCCAGGTTGTTCTTTTTATTGGCATAGAGTTGCTTGTAGTAATCTCTCATGAGCCTTTGTATTTCTGCAGTGTCCGTTGTTACTTCTTCTTTTTCATTTCTAATTCTATTGATTTGAGTCTTCTCCCTTTTTTTCTTGATGAGTCTGGGTAATGGCTTGTCAATTTTGTTTATCTTCTCAAAGAACCACGTTTTAGTTTTATTGATCTTTGCTATCATTTCCTTCATTTCTTTTTCATTTATTTCTGATCTGATCTTTATGATTTCTTTCCTTCTGCTAACTTTGGGGGGTTTTTGTTCATCTTTCTCTAAGTACTTTACATGTAAGGTTAGGTTGTTCATTTGAGATTTTTCTTGTTGCTTGAGGTAGGATTGTATTGCTATAAACTTTTCTCTTAGAACTGCTTTTGCTGCATCCCATAGGTTTTGGGTCGTCGTGTTTTCATTGTCATTTGTTTCTAGGTAACTTGTGATTTCCTCTTTGATTTCTTCAGTGATCTCTTGGCTGTTTAGTAGTGTATTGTTTAGCCTCCATGTGTTTGTATTTTTTACAGTTTTTTCCTGTAACTGATATCTAGTCTTATAGCATTGTGGCCAGAAAAGATACTTGATATGATTTCAATTTTCTTAAGTTTACCGAGGCTTGATTTGTGACCCAAGATATGATCTATCCTGGAGAATGTTCCATGAGCACTTGAGAATAAAGTGTATTCTGTTGTTTTTGGATGGAATGTCCTATAAATATCCATTAAGTCCATCTTGTTTAATGTGTCATTTAAAGCTTGTGTTTCCTTATTTAATTTTGGTTGATCTGTCCATTGGTGAGAGTGGGGTGTTAAAGTCCCCTACTATTATTGTGTTACTGTCAGTTTCCCCTTTTATGGCTGTTAGCATTTGCCTTATGTATTGAGATACTCCTATGTTGGGTGCATAAATATTTACAATTGTTATATCTTCTTCTTGGATTAATACCTTGATCATTATATAGGGTCCTTCTTTTTCTCTTGTAATAGTCTATTTTAAAGTCTATTTTGTCTGATATGACAATTGCTACTACAGCTTTCTTTTGATTTCTATTTGCATGGAATATCTTTTTCCATCCCCTCACTTTCAGTCTGTATGTGTCCCTAGGTCTGAAGTGGGTCTCTTATAGACAGCATATATATGGGTCTTGTTTTTGTATCCATTCAGCCAATCTATGTCTTTTGGTTGGAGCATTTAATCCATTTACATTTAAGGTAATTATCAATATGTATGTTCCTATTACCATTTTCTTAATTGTTTTGGGTCTGTTTTTGTAGGTCTTTTCCTTCTCTTGTGTTTCCTGCATACAGAAGTTCCTTTAGCATTTGTTGTAAAACTGGTTTGGTGGTGCTGAATTCTCTTAGCTTTTGCTTGTCAGTAAAGGTTTTAATTTCTCCATCAAATCTGAATGAGATCCTTGCTTGCTAGAGTAACCTTGGTTGTAGGTTTTTCCCTTTTATCACTGTAAATATGTCCTCCCACTCCCTTCTGGCTTGCAGAGTTTCTGCTGAAAGATCAGCTGTTAACCTTATGGGGTTTCCCTTGTATTTTATTTGTTGCTTTTCCCTTGCTGCTTTTAATATTTTTTATTTGTATTTAATTTTTGATAGTTTGATTAATATGTGTCTTGGCATGTTTCTCCTTGGATTTATCCTGTATGGGACTCTCTGTACTTCCTGGACTTGATTGACTATTTCCTTTCCCACATTAGGGAAGTTTTCAACTATAATCTCTTCAAATATTTTCTCAGTCCCTTTCTTTTTCTCTTCTTCTTCTGGGACCCCTATAATTCGAATGTTGGTGCGTTTAATGTTGTCCCAGAGGTCTTTGAGACTGTCCTCAGTTCTTTTCATTATTTTTTCTTTATTCTGCTCTGCAGTAGTTATTCCCACTGTTTTATTTCCAGGTCACTTATCCATTCTTCAGCCTCTGTTATTCTGCTATTGATTTCTTCTACAGAATTTTTAATTTCATTTATTGTGTTGTTCATCATTGTTTGTTTGCCCTTTAGTTCTTCTTGGTCCTTGTTAAACGTTTCTTGTATTTTCTCCATTCTACTTCCAAGGTTTTGGATATCTTTACTATCATTACTCTGAATTCTTCTTCAGGTAGACTGCCTATGTCCTCTTCATTTGTTTGGTCTGGTGGGTTTTTACCTTGCTCCTTCATCTGCTGTGTATTTCTATGTCTTCTCATCTTGCTTAACTTACTGTATTTGGGGTCTCCTTTTCACAGGCTCCAGTTTCATAGTTCCCATTGTTTTCGGTGTCTGCCCCCACTGGGTAAGATTGGTTCAGTGGGTTGTGTAGGCTTCCTGGTGGAGGGGACTGGTGACTGTGTTCTGGTGGATGAGGCTGGATCTTGTCTTTCTGGTGTTTTGGGGTGTCTGTGAACTTACTATGATTTTAGGTAGCCTCTCTGCTAATAGGTGGGGTTGTGTTCCTGTCTTGCTAGTTGTTTGCCATGGGCTGTCCAGCAGTGGAGCTTGCTGATCATTGAGTGGAGTTGGGTCTTAGCACTGAGATGGAGATCTCTGGGAGATGTCTCGCAGATTGATATTATGAGTGGCCAGGAGGCCTCTGGTGGGCCAATGTCCTGAACTGGCTCTCCCATCTCAGAGGCTCAGGCCTGACACCCGGCTGGAGCACCAATACCCTGTCAGCCACCCGGCTCAGAAGAAGAGGGAGAAAACAAAAAAACAAAAGAAAGAAAGAAAAAATAAGTAAAATAAATAAGGTTATTAACATTAAAATTTATCTTTTAAAAAGTAATAAAAAAATAAAAAAAGAAGAGAGGAAGCAAACCAATAAAGAAATCTACCAATGATAACAAGTGCTAAAAACTATACTAAAAAAAAAAATGGACAGACAGAACCCTAGGAGAAATGGTAAAAGCAAACCTATACAGACAAAATCACACAAAGAAGCATACATACATACACACTCACAAAAAGAGAAAAAGGAAAAAAAAATATGTATACATAAAGAAAAAAGAAGCAAGCAACCAAATCAATAAACAAATCTACCAATGATAATAAGCTCGAAATACTAAACTAAGATAAACATATAACTAGGGGGACTTCCCTGGTGGCACAGTCATTAAGAATTCGCCTGCCAATGCAGGGGACATGGGTTCGAGCCCTGGTCTGGGAGGATCCCACATGCTGCAGAGCAACTAAGCCTGTGCGCCAGAACTACTGAGCCTGCATTCTAGAGCCCAAGAGCCACAACTACTGAAGCCCACGCACCTAGAGCTTGTGCTGTGCAACAAGAGAAGCCACCACAATGAGAAGCCTGTGCACCACAATCAAGAGTAGCCCCTGCTCACCGCAACTAGCGGAAGCCCACGCACAGCAACAAAAACCCAATGCAGCCAAATAAATGAATAAATAAATAAAGAAAAGAAAATATTTTTTTAAAACCCACAAATATATAACTAGAAACAAATTAGATGCAGAAAGCAAACCCCAAGTCCAGAGTTGCTCCCAAAGTCCACCACCTTAGTTCTGGGATGAATCGTTGTCTATTTAGGTATTCTACAGATGCAGGGTACATCAAGTTGATTGTGGAGATTTAATCTGCTGCTTCTGAGGCTCATGGAGAAATTTCCCTTTCTCTTGTTTGCACAGCTCCTGGGGTTCAGCTTTGGGTTTGGCCCAGCCTCTGCATGTAGGTCGCCCTCTGGTGTCTGTTCTTCACCCAGACAGGAGGGGGTTAAAGGAGAAGCTGATTAGGGGGCTCTGGCTCACTCAGTCCGGTGGGAGGGAGGGGTATGGAATGTGTGGTAAGCCTGCGGCGGCAGAGGCCAACATGGCATTGCAACAGCCTAAGGTGCGCCGTGTGTTCTCCTGAGGAAGTTGTCTCTGGATCACGGGACCCTGGCAGTGGCGGGCTACACAGGCTCCCCAGAGGGGAGGTGTGGATAGTCACCTGTGCTTGCACACAGGATTCTTGTTGGCTGCAGCAGCAGTGTTAGCGTTTCATGCCTGTCTCTGGGATCCACGCTGATAGCTGCAGCTCACTCCCATCTCTGGAGTTCATTTAGGTGGTGCTCTGAATCCCCTCTCCTTGTGCACCCTGAAACAATGGTCTCTTGACTCTTAGACAGTTCCAGCCTTCTTCCCGGACTCCCTCCCAGTTAGCTGTGGCGCACTAGCCCCCTTCAGGCTGTGTTCATGTAGCCAACCCCAGTCCTCTCCCTGGGATCTGACCTCCGAAGCCTGAGCCTCAGCTCCCAGCCCCCAGCCACCCCGGTGGGTGAGCAGACAAGCCTCTCAGGCTGGTGAGTGCTGGTCGGCACTGATCCTCTGTGTGGGAGTCTCTCCACTTTGCCCTCTGCACCCCTGTTGCTGCACTCTTCTCCATGGCTCTGAAGCTTCCCCCCTGCCCACCCCCATCTCTGCCAGTGAAGGGGCTTCCTAGTGTGTGGAAACTTTTCCTCCTTCACAGCTCCCTCCCAGAGGTGCAGGTTCCATCCCTATTCTTTTGTCTCTGTTTTTCCTTTTTTCTTTTGCCCCACCCAGGTACGTGGGGAGTTTCTTTGCCTTTTGGGAAATCTGAGGTCTTCTGCCAGCGTTCAGGAGGTGTTCTGTAGGAGTTGTTCCACATGTAGATGTATTTTTGATGTATTTGTGGGGAGGAAGATGATATCCACATCTTCTCCGCCATCTTGAAGGTCCTCCCCCTATCCTCTTAAATTTGTCAAGGCTTGTTTTGTGGCCTAGCATGTGGTCTATCCTGGAGAATGTTCCATGTGCACTTGAAAAGAATGTGTATTCTGTTGTTTTTGGATGGAATGTCCTGTAGATATCTATTAAGTCCAACTGGTCTATTGTATCATTTAAGACCACTGTTGCCCAACTTCCCTGGTGGTGCAGTGGTTAAGAATCCACCTGCCAATGCAGGGAACATGGGTTTGAGCCCTGGTCTGGGAAGATCCCACATTCCGTGGAGCAGCTAATCCTGTGTGCCACAACTACAGAGCCTGCGCTCTAGATCCTGCGAGCCACAACTGCTGAGCCCATGTGCCATAACTACTGAAGCCCACATGCCTAGAGCCCTTGCTTCACAACAAGAGAAGCCACCACAATGAGAAGCCCACACACTGCAACGAAGAGTAGCCCCCCCTCGCCGCAACCAGAGAAAGCCCGCGTGCAGCAACGAAGACCCTACACAACCAAAAATAAATAAATAAATTTATTTAAAAAAAAAAAGACCACTGTTTCCTTATTGATTTATGTCTGGATGATCTGTCCATTGATGTAAGTGGGGTGTTAAAGTCTCCTACTATTATTGTATTATTGTCAATTACTCCCTTTACATCTGTTAATATTAACTACTATGATATCCTCTTCTTTATTGATTCCTTTATCATTATACAATGACTTTCTTTCCCTTATGTTATAAACTTTGTTTTAAAGTTTATTTTCTGATATGTATATTGCTACCCCACACTTTCTTGTCATTTCCATTTGCTTGAAATATCTTCTTCTATCCCCTCACTTTCAGTCTGTGTGTGTCTTTAGCTCTGAAGTGAGTCTCCTGTAAGCAGCATATAGATGGGTCTTGTTGTTTTATCCAATCAGCCACCCTATGCCTTTTGATCAGAGCATTTAGTCCATTGACATTTAAAGTAGTTATCAATAGGTGTGTACTTATTGCCATTTTATTATACTTGTTTTCTGGTTGTTTTTGTAGTTCTCCATTCATTCCTCTTTTTGTTTCTTCCTTTGTGGTTTGATAATCTTCTTTAGTGGTATGCCTGTGTTCCTTTCTTTCTAGTTTTTGTGTATCTATTGTAAGTTTTTGATTTTTGGTTCCCATGGGGTTCATATATGTTGACCTATAACTATAGCTACTTGTTTTATTTTATTTTATTTATTTATTTTTTTGCGGTACATGGGCCTCTCACTGCTGTGACCCCTCCCGTTGCGGAGCACAGGCTCCGGACGTGCAGGCTCAGCGGCCATGGCTCAAGGCCCAGCCGCTCCGCGGCATGTGGGATCTTCCCGGACCGGGGCATGAACCCGTGTCCCCTGCATCAGCAGGCGGACTCTCAAATACTGCGCCACCAGGGAAGCCCATAGCTACTTGTTTTAAACTGGTAGTCATTTAAGTTCACATTCTAAAAGATCTACATTTTTTATTCCCCTCCCAACATTTTATGTTTTTGATGCCATATTTTACATCTTCATGTTTATCCCTTCACTGTTTATTTTAGTTATAGTTGCTTTTATAATTTTTTCATCTTTTAATCTTTGTTCTAGTTTATTTAAGTGGTTGATCCTCAATCCTTACTATATATATACCTTTTTTTTAGTAGGATTTTTCCTTTCTTATAGATTCTTGCTTCTTGTTATAGCCTTATCTCTTCCACTTAGAGAAGACCCTTTACTATTTCTTTTAGGGTAGGTTTGGTATAGATGAACTCTTTTAGATATTGCCTGTCTGAGAAGTTCTTTATCTCTCCTTCAATTCTAAATGATAATCTTGCTGCATAGAGTATCCTAGGTTGCAGGTTTTTCCATTTCAGCACTTTGAATATATCATGACACTCCCTGCTGGCTGCAAAGTTTCTGCAGAAAAATCAGTTGATAGCCTTATGGGGGATTCCTTGTATATGACTCTCTTTCTCGCTGCCTTTAGAATTCCATCTTTTTATCCATAAGATGACAGGGTTGATCTTTACGGCCATGTCCACCTCTAATTTCTCTCATTTCCTAGAGGAGGAAGCAAGCAGGGTTGGGGGCCACAAAGGGCACAGTGGTCTGGCAGACAATGTACCAACAAATTCCCGTAATGACAGGTCTCCCATTCTAGATAAGCCTGCGGTAAAAAACAAGCTCCTCCAACAGCATGCCAGTATTTTCCGTGGCTACATCTGATGGCAATGGGTGGGTGGTCCAGATGAGACCATAGCTGATGGCCTCCCAGAAACAACCAGGAAAATCTTCAAAAGGAATAGTTAGAATCTGAAATAGACTGAGACTTGGCCTGAGGTAGAAGGGTAAGCATGAGCAGCACAAGTGGTCTTGGTTAAGGAAGGTATATGGGTACATTTGGAAGATTCCAAATAGGTTAAATGCTGGACCCCAACAAGAGGCTTTAGATGTGCAATATGATAGCGTGACATTAGAAGGTGGGCTTGCCAAGAAAGTGGTAGGCATTATACTAGGACCTTATATTATCTCATTTAATCTTCAAAAGAAGAAATTACAAGGTAAGTCTTATTCTCCTTACCTATGTATGTATGTACACATTGAACATGAATTCAAACAAAACACTCTGAGGGGCTTCATGTTTGTGACTTCCAACATTCACACTTATGTGCATGAATGCAAAAAAGACTGGAAAGGGATATACCAAAATTATACAATTATTAGCATAATTTTAACCATTTAAATTTTATTTTCCTTAGATCTTTTCATTTTCTAAATTCTCTCCATGTATTTCTTTTTATGATCAGAAAACTCATATGATTTTTATCTATCTGGTCATCCTTTTATTTCCCCATTTAGAAGTTGTGAAAACTGAGGTTCAGGGGATGACTTGCTGGGGGTTGTACTATCAGTAATTAACAGAGCCAGAAATTCAAACTCAGGTCGGACCAATTTGCAGCCCTGGGCAGAGTCAAGGCTGGGTGTAAAGCTTTGGTTGGGGCTCAGGGTTTTGTTTGGGGCATTGGGCTCCCTCTTGCCCGCCCCCCATGCACATGTGTCTGTAGGCCTCCCTGCCTCTGGTCTCCAACAGTGGGGCTGTCTCATCTTCCTTCCCTCCTCTGTGTGAGGACAGTCAGTTATCTGTCCTGGAGCCAAGGACCGGGTGTCAAGGGCTCGGACTCATTTTACTTCCTGAACAGGGAAGTGGCCTAGCTCTGTGTAAACCATCAATTCGAGGGGGATGTATTTAGCTGCCCTCCCTAGTTGGCAGCGGGGAGGCGGGCAGGGTCCTGTCAGCCAGAGGATGCAGGCCGAGCTCCAAAAGGGTTTTTGTCTGACGCTGGGCCCCAGGCCAGAGTGACATTCTTTGGTGGAGGCTGCCAGGCCACTGCTGAGAGGGGCACCTGTGGGCTAGGGAGGGAAGGAGTGAGAGGCCCACCTTTCTTCCAGAGAGGAGAGAGCCTGGGGGTAGGAATCAGCTGTTCGGGGGCCCCCGGCGTGCTGAGGCCATGCCAGCAGGTGCTTCAGGCTTGAGAAGAGAAGCCGAGACCCAGACTTCCACTGCCCAGAGACATGGACTATTCATTTTTCAGTCTTTGTTATGTCTGAATAAAATCCCAACAGGAGGAAAGAAATCCATTCCTTCCTTGACAGGTTTCTTATAAAAAAACCTGAGTTCACAGACCTCTCTAGTGGGAAAAGATATCCTATTTTAGAATTCTTCTCTTCTAACTCCCCACTTAGTACACAGTCACCGTTTGTGGTGGATGCACTGCCCTGATCCCCTTCGCAGGGTGGGTGCAGCCATCTGTCCGTTGCTGTGAGTGTTGGCTGCTAATGCTCACAGCTTCCCCCTTCTCTGCAGAATCGCCCTCAGCCGTCAGAAACCATCTTCCCCTGGAGGTTACCCTCCTCCAGTCCCCAACCCTCCCAGCCACTTGTAGTCAATAACTGACACAGGGTCTCAAGGAGGCGCCAAGTTTGTGGATCAGTTCATGCCCCAGAGCCCCCCGTGGGATCAGGCTGAGGCTAGGCTGAGTCCACATCCTTACTCAGCTCCTTCTCTGGCCTCTCCTGCTTCTCTCATTCCCATTCTTCTGAAGGTCCTTCCTTTACAAGTCTCATGCAAAAGAATCCCCATGTTAGGTTCTACGTCTAGAAAACCTGAGCTCAGACGCCCTTCTTTCATTAATTTATTTCTGTAAACAATGTATTGAGCCATGTTATAGATATGTTCGTATGTGCAGGGAATGCAGTTGTGAACCAAATAAACGTGGCTTTACTCTCAATGAGCTTATATGGTCTAGTGGTAGGAGACACATACTAAACAATCATGCACACAAAATACAATTAAGATTATAATTAGCACTGCATGTCAGAAGTATAGAGTTATGAGTAAACATGACTGAAAAGTTCTAGTAATTTACCTTTTGTCTCTCAGCTCCACAACCATCCTACTATGTTTTGCTCTAAGATGCTGGGGCTGGCACTCTGCTGACTACATTTCCCAGGTGCCCTTGCCCACTGTCTTTTTGCTAGGTTCTGCTAATAAGAGGCACTAGAAGGAAACTGGAAGGCAGAAGGGATGGAGAAGGAACTCACTTCCTGTGCTCTCTTGTTCTTGCCAATCTTTGCATCTAGGGGGTGCCCCCCTCTCAGAGGACTGAGCACCAGCTCTGCAGAGCCCCGACTCCACTGTAGCAGCAGATGGCTCCCATCCCCAGAAGCAGCCTGCAGTGCCTCTTCAGATGTTCCAGCAGTAGCTCCATGCATCTAGGTTCTGGGAAATTCACCTCTTCCCTTTGTTCCCTAGTCCTAAGGTTGGCAATTGCTTCCTGCCACTTTTTTCCCCTGGGTTGCCTCAACATCTCTTTTTGCTCTTTCAGTCCTGTAACACCTGTATAACCACCTCCCTGCATTAAATTCCCTCTGGTTGAAATACCTGGTATGGTTTCTATATTCCTACCCAGAGATGACCCATATATGGAGTACTCAGAAAGAAGCTCAATATGGTTGTCAGGCTGGGAAGAACAACTGTTTCCAAGAGCTGGCTTGGACAGGGACACAGGAAGCAAATTCCCATGTTGTGTCATCTGTCATCCTGTGATTACTCACTAGGGCCACTTCCCTTCTCCACCTCCTCTGGACCACACAACACATGAGGAGAAAAATGGATGGTGACTTGGACAGTAAACATCACTAGTCGCCAGCTGGGCTGAGGAATGAGAGTTAGCTCCACCTTCTTTGAACCTGGATATTCTGTGACATACAGCCAATTACCCCATGGCCTTTTTTTGTTCATACATTGAGTCCTTCAACACTTACTTTGTGCCAATCCAGTGCTAAGCACCATACATGTATGACCTCGGCTCTCCCAACAACCACGTCACGGTAGGTGCTATTACAATCTTCATGGTCACATCTGAATGATTAGGGGTATAGATCACATAAGTACCTTGTCTGTTGTTGCTCAAGCGGAGTCTGGGTTCAAAACCACGTGTCTGACTCCTAAGCTAGTGTTTTTCAAGTGATGCTGTACTGTTCTTTTCATCTTAACAAAGATTGTTTATTGGATAGTGGTTCTCAACTGTTTGTATCTTCTTTCCCACCAACAATTCTTTGTGTGTCTGGGGGTGGTGAGGATTAAAGGTGAGGTAGAGATCGGTATGTGGGAAACAACTCACTCACAGTCACCCCGGTAGGAAGTGCCAGGTCTCAGCCCAAGGTCTAGCTGATTGCAAAAACCTAAAGCTTGTACTTTTCCTCCACTGCACCACACTGTGCCATGCAGTCTGTGATATACTCATCCGAGCAACTGATCTTCTTCAGGCAGCCACTATACACCAAGCATTGTGTGGGAGTGCCAAAGTTTTCATCTCCTTTGCCCGAAGACGGGATAGATTCTGACATGTAATTTTATGTGCCAGAGCTCCCTGGAGGATCAGGTGGGGTTGTTTAGAGAGAGGAAATTCCAGATTCTTGCAGCAGACAGAGCCTCTGCCCAAGGCTCCATGTAGAGTCAAGCATTTCATCCACTGCAGGCTCTGGTGCAGACCATCCACTTTGTAGGATGTGTGAACAGTATTCTTGTGACTGTGAACATGGAGGCCAGAAAAGCACTGCAAAGTCAGTCATCCATCCACCAAAATGGACGTTTTGAGAGTCTGCCCCAGGGCCTATGGGCACCTCTTGTCTCTGCTTTCAAAGAGGCTTGAAGTTCATTTATTAGGGGAAACCAAGCAAAGGAAAGGTAATAGTACAGAAGAGCAGGTAGATGGGGACATAAGGGAAAGAGCACTGAACTTGAGGTTACAAGACTAGGCTTTCAGGCTGGCTCGGCCACCAACCAGCCTCCTCAGTTTGGGCTCAACTTTGACAGTTTCCTTGGCTCCCTGTGAAACAGGAGGGAAGAGGGCAGGGCACAACCTTTTAAAGAATGACATAGCTTGAGGACACAACATAAATTGATTAGAACCAAATAGGTCCAAGATGTCAGACTTCCACTAGACCTTGAGCCTCAGTATACCCTCATTGTAACACATCAGTATACTAAATGACACACCCACAGGTGCCATGACAGTTCCAAGGCCAACCATAAAGGTCAAAAAGTGGGCGGGGGCCCAATTCCTGGAAATCCCCACCCCTTCCCCAAAATAGCTGGAATACTCATTAGCCTATGAAATTATCCACCCCTATAAAAGCTGACAACCCCACACCCTAGGGCCGCTCTTGCCTTGACATGGCCCACACTCTGTCTGTGGAGTGTGTTTCTCTCTAAATAAATTCACTTCTTACCTATCACTTTGTCTTTCACTGAATTCTTTCTGTGATGAGACATCAAGAACCTGAGCTTCATTAAGTCCTGAGACCAGGTGTGTGATCTCAGTTAAAAGACTCAGTTAAAAGACTCAGTTAAAAGACTCAGTTAAAAGATCTCAGTTAAAAGTGGGTTCAAGTCCCAATCTGAGTGGCACGGTTTTACTGGCTCAAGCTTGTCTTCTGCCCTCATCATGAACTTCAGACTGAACTTCATGTAATCTGATTCTTCAGTTTGACCCCAGCATCCTTCTTTGGGCAGTGCCTTTGGGTCTGGCTCAGGCCCCTTCTCTGGCTCTGGCCCTACATCGACAGTACCTGAAAAATGGGGAGATATTTCAAAACCGTAAGGTCTTATTGGTGCCCTGCAATCAAAGCACATCTTCTTGGTTTCATTGTGTGGCCCAGACCCATCTGGGTGGGCCTGTACAGGTCACATTTCCTTCATGGTCTTGTGGGTAAAAGGAACATATCTTAGGTCAGTTTTTCCCAGAAGCAGACCCTGAGCCAGAGATTTGCATGTAACTAATTCATCAAAGAAAACCTCCCAGGAGAAACGAGAAAAGGAGTGGAGGAAGCAGGACAGGAAAGAGGAAGAAGGTAGGAAAGGGTGTGATTTCAGCTAACGTCCCAGCCTCACCCATATCCCCTGGGGGAACTCGAGCATAAATTACACCTCAGAATTTGTCCCAGCTCCAGTCAAAGGAACTGTACCCTTGTGCCCCAATGATGCCCGCCCATTACCCGAGGGCAGTGATGTGAGGAGTCACAGGTGTGATCAGTTCGCCTACAGCGGTGAGGGACAGGCACAGACAGTCCGCTGGTCCAAGGGACATGGGGGTTCTGGGTGGGGCACCAACAGTGTCCATCACGGAGTCAACTCCATTAATCTCTCATTCCAAGAGTGATCACCAAGAAGGCTTCAAAAAGTAGGAGAGGGGAGACTTTAGTTCACTAATGTTTCTTTGGTCAAATCCAAATTGTTGACCTCCTGTATTCCTTCTGAATTCCAGATTCTGACCGGCCCAGATGGTTTCCTCTTTCATTTCAATATCGGCCTAAACAAAACCCAGTTAGATTGATCCGCAGCAAAAACAAACCAACACAAAAGCACAGCATGCTTCCCTAAGCCAAATAGAAATAATTTTTTGCATAATCTGTTCTTTTTTTTTTTCTGGATATCAACACATCTGCTTGCCTCCAAACCTTGGTAATCAAGTGCTCATTATATGACGGTCCCATCAGTGAGTCTTTGTTGAGTATTTTGAAGGGTACTCCACACTTCCTCCTCAAAAGGATACCCTCTCTCTACTTACTATCAACAGCTGATGCAGGATGCTAAAGAAGGCACAGTTTAGGCATGGACAACTTTCAGGTTAAAAAATTTTAAATGCCATATAAATAGCCCATCAAATTTAACTTTTCAGTGTGGGAGTACAATCTATAATTTACTCATCAAACATAAAATAACCCCCAAAGTGCCAAATTTTAGACCAGTGGTTTTACAGCCGGGGCCATTCTGCCCCCCAGGGGATACTTGGCAACACCTGGAGACAGCTTTGGTTGTCATAAAGGTGGGGGAGGGGTGTGCTGCTGGCATTGAGACCAGTGGCATCACTGGCAGAGACCAGTGATGCGGCTGAACAATGCATAGAACGGCCACCATGACTGAGAACTACCCAAATGTCACTAGTGCTGAGGCTGAGAAACCCTGATCTGGACTGTTTTATTTCATGTGAATTTTACATTGATTCTATCTAGGCCTATTTTCAGTCATCTGAACTTCCCAAATTCCAGTGTTTGAATAGTTTTGAGCACCAGTTAAGGGTAAAACGCTGTCCCAGGTGCTCTCCTATTGACTTTTGTGGTATTACTGAATTAGGAAAATAATGATTCACTTAGGGATGTTGAATGCCCTCCATCTGAGTTCTCTGAGTTCCAGCATCAGGGACCTGCACTCAGTAGGAGGTCCCATGCTTGGGGCTTAATGCTCTGCAGTAGTGGTCTTGAAATTCTTAATACTTTTGTCTTTGAATTTGTGTTTTGATAGCAATGTCTGATGGGACAATGATGTATGTCCCAGGCTTGGAGCCTCAGCTCACACAGGATCCTGTTACCTCGCACCTGCCTGGTTGCCCACTCTTCCGCTCCCACCCAATGACCACTGCTGCCCTTTGCCCCTGACAGGGGATGAGAGTGCGTGGAGTTGGGTGGGATGTGTGTACGCCATGCACTACACCAGGGGCAGGGCCCCAGGAGCCTGTGAGGGTCTGCAATGCCCCAGAAGTAACCCCATGGCCAAGGGAGTGTGATGTTAAATAGCAAATAAAAAGCACCCTGTGTTATGGAATGAATATTGGTGTCTCCCCAAAATTCGTATGCTGAAGCCCTAATTGCCCAGTGTCATGGTATTTGGAGGTAGGGTCTTCGGGAGGTAATTAAGTTTTGATGAGGTCATGAGGATGGGGCCCCCACGATGGGATTAGTGCCCTTATAAGCAGAGGAAGAGGGAGCAGAGCTCACTTTCTCTCTCTGCCATGAGAGGAAACAGCAGAAAAGTGTCTGTCTGCAAACCAGGAAGGGGGTTCTCACCAGGAAGCAAACCTGCTGGCGCCTTCATCTTGGATTTCCCAGCTTCCAAAACTGTGAGAACGTCTGCTTCTATTGGTGAAGGCACCCAGTCTATGATATTTTGTTATAGCAGCCTAAGCAGGCTAAGACACCATGACAGGTTGAGGGAGAGGCAGTGGAAGAAAGTTAAAAGCTTTTTCTCTTGCTTTTTGAACATGAGGGCCTAGGGTTTCCGTTTTGCAAGGGGTCCTGCGAACTCTGCAGCTGGCCCTGTCTAGGAGGGATCGTCACTGCTTATCACCGTTCTTTCTTTCTAAGCAAAACCTTCCTGGCGAGACTGAGGCTTCCCTTTTATTCTGGAGACATGAAGTCTTCCCCCAGTGGTTTTCGGAGGGAGCTTCAGACCAGATCATTGACACATCTAACACATCATTGAATTTCTTAATACCAAAGTTACTAAAGAAAAATGAAAAGGTTTTAGCAACAGCATTACTTTTTTTAAAAAAAATTTTATTTATTTAGTTTGGCTGCACAGGGCCTTAGTGGCAGCACGCGGGATCTTTTTAGTTGTGGCATGCGGACTTCTTAGTTGTGGCATGCCTGTGGGATCTAGTTCCCCAACCAGGGATCGAACCTGGTCGCCCTGCCTTGGGAGCATGGAGTCTTACCCACTGGACTGTCAGGGAAGTCCTGCAACAGCAATGGTTTGAATTTCCTTTCACATAATTGTGTATGTATAAGTAGGCAACTCATTTTGAATCCCCTGGGCTTCTGGCTTTTCTTCTTTTATTGCCTTTGGCATCTTTGGACCAGGCCTTAGGTACCTTGGAGGGAACTTTCTTGCCTAGGATTGGTGGAATGCCTAAGGATAGACAGCTGGGTCTTCACTGAACTTACGGGAACAGCTGTAGTTTGTGCCTGTCTGCTAATTACGTTTGTCTACGGCAGAGTGTTGTCTCTTATTGGCTTTAATTGTAACATCCCTCCTGGTGGTGAGCTTGGGGGGGGACCATGTAGAGCACCTACCCTCCTGTAGTCACTGGGGGCTCCTGACGTTCACCAGAAGTTCCTGACGATGTAGCATGGCTACCTTGGCTTTGAACACGTCTCACTGGTGGGCAATAGTGCTATTCTGTTGTACAGACTAAGTTTGTGAGGCATGATTAAGAGGTTAGGAAATTTATTCCTGGTCCTATGACCAGCCAATAGCGGGGCAAAAACTTGAGCTCAGTCCTGAGTCTATCGGGTGGGCCAAAAGGTTCGTTCCGGTTCTTCTGTAAGATGTTATGGGAAAACCCGACTGAACCTTTTGGCCAACCCTAGAGAACATGAACTCTAGCCTCTGTGCTCCTCCAGTCCTATGAACGTCCCCTGCTGGCCTCCAGCTCTCCTGTGGGCACTACTAAGAGGACCAGAGGACACCCAACCCCTCTGTCTCGTGTCTTACGAAGCCACCTAGCCAAGGGGACAAGTGCAGACCAAATCCCACCCTGCGCTCTGTGCCCCAGGCCCTGGTCTGGCTTCTCCGCCCAGAAGAATGGGTGCTTTTATCAAGCTCATCTGCCCACAAGGGATGTCTTTTCTGGATTCACACAAAGGCACCAGACAGACAGGCAGGGTATGGAGGGGCCTATGGTTGGTTTTGCTTGTCTTTGACTTCCTACTGGTTACTGCCAACCCTTGGGTGCCTGGGGCCACCCACACCCAGCAGGCACAACTATCAAGAGGCCACGCCCTTGACTCTTAGGCAAAACTGGACCCCACTGGTTTCTCAGAATGTAGCCTGAGAACCATCTATGTTGGAATAATCTGGGGGGTTGTTAAAAATGCAGATGTCTAGACCTGGATCTGAATGCCGTACAGAGTCTCTCTGAGGGTGGTGCTTAATAATCTGTTTTAACAAGTACCCCAGAGCACTTCTCTGCCTTCTAGCAGATTTCTTCTGTGCTTCCTGCTGACTGTTCTGCTTGGGCTCTGAGCCCACGGCTGCCCAATTCCAAACTAACGCCGGGCTCTGTCCCTGACCCTTCTGTGGCCTCTTCTGTCCTCCATGTTTGGTGGGTATTCAGTCTGGCCTGTGTCAGAAGCCTGGTTTTCCTTCTGGGACTCTCCACTCAGCTGGCACCTTTGCGGCTCTGTGCTGCCTCGGGTGGCACCTGGCTCTGGGGAGATGCAGATCCCGGCCCACCGCAGGCCTTGGCTGGCTGCTCGGAACCCTGGCTCTTGCCTAAGCCTTTGGATCCTGCTAACTCCTCTGGAACTTCATTTCCAAGTCCCCTCTGGCCTGGTCAACGTCCTGGCCACAGAGACACTCCATCTTACAGTCCCCATCTCTGTGACACCCTCAGAGTGCACCTTGGTCCTGAGTGTGGATGCCCAGGGGCACAAGAGCTGTGGCAGAGAATACCATACTGGCCGGGGAAGTCTCTCAGCATCCCCCGTCCCCGGTACATTTTCTTTGCTGTCTCTGGCCCAGGCCTCCTGCCCACAGGCTGTGGTTGCGGAGACATGTAGTGCTCTGGGTTTCTGGTTTATGGATTTCAGGAACTACAGGGGAAACCTCAATTCTCATATGTGAATCACTCAGAGTAAGTGTTAAGGCTGAAAATACCTTTTTTTTTTTTTTTTTTTTTTTTTGCGTTACGCGGGCCTCTCACTGTTGTGGCCTCTCCCCCTGCAGAGCACAGGCTCCGGACGCACAGGCTCAGCGGCCATGGCTCACGGGCCCAGCCGCTCCGCGGCATGTAGGATCTTCCCGGACCAGGGCACGAACCCGTGTCCCCTGCATCGGCAGGCGGACTCTCAACCACTGCGCCACCAGGGAAGCCCCCTTTTTTTTTTAAACAAGTTAAAGAAGCCAACAGTAAAAGACTGGATGTTAGTATTTTAGTGTTAAGAATGTCAGTTGGTAGCACCCACCAACACCTCAGGGTGTTATTATAATGATACTAAGTCTTTACAGTAATAACCAACATGGTATTTTATAGGTTACTTATATTGTATTTCATTTGAGCCTCATAGAATACTAATGGCTAATAGTTACTTTGTGCCAGGCACTGCTTTATGACTTTTATGTATGTTAATTCCATACCAACACAGGAAGGTTAATTAACTTGCCCACAGTCACACAGCGTGTGAGGGGCTTAACCAGGATTGGCACCCAGGCAACCTAGTTTCAAAATCTGTGTTTAATGACAAAGCTATAACTGACTCCTATCAACCCAGGAAGATAAATTTTAATATTCCTACCTTACATATGAGGGATCTGAAGATGAAAGAGGTAAAGTGACTTGTCTTGGTGAGTCACTGCTGCATTTTTAAGGCGGTGGCTTGGGATGTATAGGGCACATCATCTGAATTTTAGTGGCCGTGTTGAGGCCAATGGGGAAATGCCTGAGAGGTTGAAGAGCGTCATGAGAGTGGGTCTGGAAGTCCTGGTGGTAACTTCCAGGGTCAAGGAAATCCCATTTCTTGTTCATTTGGCTGACATTTTAATGCTTTTCTGAGCATCTATTGAGAACCAATTAAGTTCACACTAATGCACATGTTTTTTAAGCTAGGCATTGTACTAGGTATGGAGGGTACTGAGATGAATAAATCCTAGTCCCTGCCTTCACGATGCTCATGGTTTAGTGGGGAAGAGAGAGAGAAAAAAATCAGGTAATTATTAACAATGATTTACATGTTGAGTGGAAACGATATGAAGATACTATGAGATAATAGCTGAGGAGGTGTGAGGAACCAAGAGAGAAGGGTGGAGTTGGGTGAACACACTAAGGGGAGATTTTCTAGTGAAGTGGTACTAAGGCTAAAAGGGTGAGTGTGCCAGTCAAAAAGTGGGTGGAGGGACATCTGCTTCTATGCATTAGATTTAGTTTATGATGTATCAAGTCTCCTGCCAAGAATAACTGGAAAGGCTAGATTACAAATCAAACCATCAGTCAAACTAAAACAGCTGTTTGAAATGACTAGAGAGCAACCAAGGTAACCAGGACTTGAAAGAACAAGATCATAGAGAAATGAGTGATATTCTACACCACTTTTCCCCTTAAGGCATTTGCAGTTCATCAGGAAAGTCAATTAGAAACTTTATTTTAAGAGCTAGAAGTCTAAAAATCTAAGCAAAATTTTTGTCCATCTCAAGGTACTGAGGGAATTCGAGTTCTGCCCAAAAGGAAAGGTCCTGGTAAATAGGCCAGATTTTTAATGAGACCATTGAAGGTCCATGTCCTAAGAGTAAGGGCAATTGGAAATAGATCAAGCCTTACAAAAACAAACTCACAAACCATCAAACCATCTCAATTTCTGATCTGATTAAGGTGATTGTTCTGTACTAACTGCATCCAAGAGGAAGAGTAGTAAAGCCTCTCTGGAGAAATATAACATCCAGATTCTCTACAAGTTTTCAAGAGAATGCCCAGCCTTTAATAAAAAAGTTCCTAGATGTTCCAGTAAAAGAGAATCAAAAGATCAAAACCCAAAGGAAAAAAAATCAGACAATAGAAATAGACCCACAGATGATCCAGACTTTGAGATTAACAAGCATAGTCTATAAAATAACTGTGAAATTATTTCAAGAGAATGATGACAAGGTAAAGAATTGGATATATACAGAAAAGCAAATAGAAAATATAGAACTGAAAAGTCCAATAACTGAAATTAAGAAATTAATAGATGTGTTTAACGGCAGATTTGGCATGACAGAAGAATAGATTAGTAAACTTGAAGAGATAATAGGAAATACCCAGATGTAAGCACAAAGAAAAACTACATGAACTACAGAAAAGAAAGAGAGAAACATATAAAATGTGGTAAAAAATCTAAAATGTAAGCAATTAAAGTACCATAAGAAGAAGGGAGAGAAAAGGGCAAAGAAATATTTGAAGATATATAGGCTGAATGATTTTCTGGAGAATTAAACTACCTTAAGTCCACTATCCCATTTGATCTTCATGGCAATTTTGTGAAGGCTAACAGAAGATATTATTATATACATTTTACATTTATTATTATATCTCAGAGAGGCTAAGGATCTTCATTCATTTGTTTAAAATGAAGTCATTCATTTACTCAGCAAACATTTATTGACTGGCATCAGTTGCAAACTTGTTAAGCAAAGCAATAAAGAGCATTGGAAATAATAAATATGGGAGTAAGTATCAATGAATTTTTCTTATTTTTAATTTAAAAAAATCAACTGTTTAAGCAAAAAATTGTAGATCTTATATGTGAGAGTTTAAATATGACAATAAAAGCACAAAAGACAGAAGGGAGAGAATGAAAGTGTATTCTTATCAGCTCCTTACATTACACATTAAGTTTTATAATACTATTTAAAGACAGAATGTAAGTCAAAGATACATAATATGAAACCTAGACCAACCACACAAAATACATTCAGTAATCCAAAAGAAGGCAAGAAAGGAGGAAAAAAAGGAACAAAGAACAGATGGGATAAATGGAGTATAAATAAATGGTTGACTTAAACCCAACTATATCAATAATTACCTTAAGTGAAATGGTCTAAACACTCTAATTCAAAGGCAGATATTGTCAGACATAGTTTTAAAAATCCAGTAAAATGGGTGAAATTTTACAAATCTGACAATCCCAAGTATAGGCAAAAATATGGAGCAGCTAGAACTCTCATATATTGTTAGTGGGAGTGTAAAGTGGTACAACTACTTTGGAAAACTGGTTGGCAATACTCATTAAAGCTAAATATATGTATGGCATGCAATCCAGCAATTCTACTCAGCAGAAATGCACACACATGTTCACCAAAAAAAAAAAAAAAAGAAAAAGAAAGTAAAAGAATGTTCATAGCAGGACTTTTGTAATAGCTAAAACCTGGAAACTACTCATATTTTTTTCAATATTAGACTGAATAAATGGTGGTATATTTATGTGATAGAATACTATAAGACACGAAAAAAGAACAAATGGCTGCCATATGCAACAACATGGGTGAATCTCACAAAATAATATTAAATGAAAGAAGCCCAGATAAAAAAGCATATACTATATGATCCTGTTTAAATAAAGTTCAAAATTGGGCAAAACAAATCCATTCGGAATGAAGTCAGAATATTGGCTACCTTTTAGGGGATGGTATCTGGGAGAGGCCAGGAAGGAGGCTTCTGGACTGCTGATGATATTCTAATCCTTTTTATGCATAGTCGTTACTTGAGTATGTCAGTTCTAAAAATGCATCAAGCTGTAAATTTAGAACTTGTCCACTTTGCTATATTCATAGCATACATCAATAAAATGTTACCTATTAAAAAATGGGGATGAATGACATTCCAGGCAGGGGAGATAGCATAAGCAAAGGCACAGAGGAATAAATAATATGGTGTGTGGAAAATTACAGGTGGCTGGATGCTGCTGGAGCATAAAATGTGAGGTAGATTATAGCAGAGCTTGGGGAAGATGTCACAGTGGCAGCTCATGGAAGGCCCTGTGTGCCCTGCTAAAGAGTGTGGACGGTCTTCTGAGGTCAGTTAGATGCTGAAAGATTCTAAGCAAGAAGTGACATATAAGATTTGGAATTTTAAAAAAATCCTAATATCAATTGGCAAAGAGGGACAAAAATAGGTGCAGGGAGACTAATTAAGATGCTCTTGAAAAATCCAGATGAGAGATGATGAAGGACTGAATCAGGGCAGTGGTTGCGGGGAGACAAAGAGACTAGACTTCAGCACTATTTAGGAGACAATATTAGTAAGCCTTTATTGAATGTAGGAGGTGAAAGAAAGTAGACTTGAGGATGATTCCTAAATTTGTAACACAAATGACTGCATGGCTGGTGGTTCCACCACACAAGGCAGGGAGCATTCAGGAGTTCAGGGCTGAGGCAGACGACTAGTTTAGTCTTAGACGGTGCGGACAGGTTTACCAGATAAGGCGGCACTCAAACTGAAGGGGATTCTTGGGGAGTTATTCTGGGGTCCCGTTACCTGGAATTGATGACCAATTTAAGTGCCAGGTCTCTGATGTTCTCTACAATTACTGCTTGGTTTTCTTGCCTTTTCTGGCTGTAGTGCACATTCAAGACACAAAGCCACGGTTGTCAGCAGCAGATCCAGCAGCGCGGCCGCCCTGGGGTCTGAAAGACTTCATCTCGCTTTCCTCTGCGGCTCCAGACAAAGGCCGTCTTATGCACCATCTATTTCAGTCATTTTTATGAGTGCTGTGGAATATTTTCAAGCTATCCCTTTTAAGCATTATCTCTTGGCAGTTAAGAAAATAGATCTATTGCAAGCACTGGGGTTTCTGAAAAGGGGTTTAAAAATAGCTCAGGGCACTACACAGCTGCAGCTATCGGGAAATTGAGCCCTTTGCTTGCACTTTTGCTGGTTCCCATTTCAACCTTGCAGCTGGAAACCGGTAGCTCTTCCTCTGCTGGGAAGAGATGCAAAAAGAGGAAGGAATGGGCCAGGACCCTCTCTTGACTTGGGGTCACACTTGGCATCTGTGAATGCTAAGAGGCGCTGGGGTAATGGAGAGTGGGCGTACCAAACCCTTGGGTTTGAAAAAGCCTATTCAATATTATGATATATCTTTATATTTGGAAATGAAAAAAAAAAGAAGCCTATTGGTTTTGTCATGTAAATTATAGGAAGCAGATGGGATAAAATCCTCTTGGCCAATAGGGACAGGCAGAAAATGCACTGACTGGTAACAATGCTTTCCCGGCAGTCTCTCTGGAGGTGGTGTTATCATCATTCCCACCTTGCAGGTGTGAAAACTGAGGAAGGGAATGGTTGAGGGACCTGCTCCTGGTCACAGAGCCAGGGAGTCAGGGAGGTGGGGTTGTAGCACAGACTCCAAAGCCCCCGCTCTTAGCTATTGCTCTAGATGGTCTTTTAACTGGGGGTGCGTGAGATTTTAAAGTGTCTCAAAAGGGAGCATGGATGTTTAAAAGAAGAAAAAGCTGGGACTTCCCTGGAGTCCAGTGGTTAAGACTCCGTGCTATCACTGCAGGGGTGGTGGGTTCGATCCCTGGTGGGTGAACTAAGATCCCACATGCCCCGTGATGCAGCCAAAAAAAAAAAAAAAAAAAAAATTAACATGAACAAATCTCTGTCCTAAGCATCAGCTCTACCATGATGCCACTCAATAAATGTTTGCTGAGTAAATGAAAGACTGCATTTTAAATAGATGAACAAAGACCCTGAGCCTCTTTGAGACTCCAATTTTTCATCTGTAAAATGGATGCAACAATATCTTATGGCAGCCTTCACAAAATTTCTGTGAAAAGATCAAATGGGATAATGGGCTAACTGGAAGTAGATTAATACCCTGGAAAATCGTTCAGCAGTTAACTCAACCAATGGTTACTGAGCACTTACTATGTAGCAGGCACTGTTCTAGGTGCTGGGGATACATCAGTGCACCAAGTAAGCCAAGTCCCTGCTCATGTTCTATCAGGGAGAGATGGAAAGTAAACAGGAAATCTAGTAAGTAGGTAAAAATTCTAAAGTATGCTCCAATGATATATACACGTAGGTGATAAGAGCTATGGAACAAAGGAAAAGTAGAGAGGGGTAGGGGTGATTGGGGTGAGGACAAGTTGCAATTTAAAATCAGGTGTTCAGGGGCTTCCCTGGTGGCACAGTGGTTGAGAGTCCACCTGCCGATGCAGGGGACATGGGTTCATGCCCCGGTCTGGGAAGATCCCACATGCCGCGGAGTGGCTACGCCTGTGAGCCATGGCCGCTGAGCCTGTGCGTCCGGAGCCTGTGCTCCACAAGGGGAGAGGCCACAACAGTGAGAGGCCCGCGTACCGCAAAAAAAAAATAAATAAATTAAATAAATAAAATAAAATCAGGTGTTCAGAATAGACTTTGCTGAAAGGTGACATTGTGTTGACATTTTAAGGTGAAGGTGTTAGCTCTTCAGACTCCTGGGTGAAGAATGTGACGGGTGGTAAAGTGGAGTTATGTCTAAGGTGTTCCAGGCCAGTGGGGCTGGTGCCCAAGAGCAAGGGAGCCAGGGGAAGGTGGTGGGAGAGGAGATTAGGGACTTGATGGGGGGGTGGGAGGGGGATGCTTTAGGGCCTTGTATGGATGTGGACTTTCACTCTGAAAGAAGTGGGCGCCCCTGGAGGGTTTGATTCAGATGAGTGACATAGACTGGCTTGTTGTAAAGGGATTACTCTGGCTGCTGAATTGAGAAGGGATGTAGGTGGTAATGGTAGAAGTGGGTGTATGAGACTAGCTAGCAGGCTCTTCCAGTAATCCAGAAGTGAGGTCGGAAGTGTTGCCTTCTGTACACATTTTGAAGAAAGAGCCAATGGGATGAGATGAGCTAGGTGGACAAGCCAGAGTGTGTGAATAATCCAAGTGGAGAAAGGGGGTCAGGAAGGAGGCAGTGGTCACGCGTGGCAAATACTATGGACAGGTCAGTCTTGCCAGGGCAGTGACTGCCCGTGAGACCTGGCAACGTGGAGGTCAACGGTGACCTTGACAAGGGCTGTCTCAGTGGAGTGGTGGGCATGAAAGCTGACTGGAGTGGCTTGAAGGAAGAATGGGAGAGGAAAGTTTAAAAAAATTTTTTTGACTTTTAACTGTGACAAAATACACAAAACATAAAATTTACCTTTTTTTCTTTTTTTTTGGCTGTGCCTTGCAGCTTGCGGGATCTGAGTTCCCCAACCGGGGACGGAACCCGCGCCCTTGGCAGTGAAAGCGCGGAGTCCCAAACACTGGACCGCCAAGGAAGTCCCCCAAAATTTACCATCGGGGCTTCCCTGGTGGCACAGTGGCTGAGGGTCCACCTGCCGATGCAGGGGACGCGGGTTTATGCCCCGGTCCGGGAAGATCCCACATGCCGCGGAGCAGCTGGGCCCGTGAGCCATGGCCGCTGAGCCTGCGCGTCCGGAGCCTGTGCTCCGCAACGGGAGAGGCCACAACAGTGAGAGGCCCGCATACCACAAAAAAAATAAATAAATAAATAAAAATTACCATCTTAACCACGTTTACGTGTACAACTCAGGAGTGTTAAGTACATTCATATTGTTGTGCAGCCAATCTCCAGAAC
Organism: Mesoplodon mirus; assembly: GCF_964341445.2. Taxonomy (NCBI): domain Eukaryota; kingdom Metazoa; phylum Chordata; class Mammalia; order Artiodactyla; family Ziphiidae; genus Mesoplodon; species Mesoplodon mirus. The sequence goes on along the minus strand of NC_138992.1, from coordinate 14,575,440 downwards.
TCTTCTCATCTCGCAAAACTAAAACTCTACGCCCGTTAAACAACAACTTCCCATTCTCCCCTTCCCCCAGCCCCTGGCAACCACCATTCCACTTTCTCTAAGAATTCACCGCTTTAGATACCTCATACAGTATTTGTCTTTGGAATCATACAGTATTTGCTTCATTCACTTAGCATAATCTCCTCAAGGTCCAGCCATGTTGTAGCATGAATCAAAATGGCTTTCCTTTTTCAGGCTGAATAATATTCTGTTGGATGTATACATCACATTTTGTTTATCCATTCATTCATCAATGGACATTTGAGTTGCTTCCACTTTTTGGCCACTGTGAATCATGCTGCTATGAACATGAGTGTGCAAACATCTCTTTGAGACCCTGCTTTCAACTGTTTTGGGTATATACCCAGAAGTGGAAATGCTGAATGAGGCAGAGAAAAGTTTTGCTGCAAAGGGAAGCATAAAAAAGGGGTGGGGGTGTGTAGCTGACAGCAGAAGTAGGGTCACGAGAAAGTTTTTTTTTTTTTTTTTTTAAATATGGGAGAAATAGCAGCATGTTTTCACTTGATGGGACTGATCCAGTAGAGAGAGAAAAACTGAAAATGAATTGCTGGAGCAGTGTTCTTGGGTAGGTGAAGGGGACTGGATCTTGTGCACAAATGCATCGGCTGGCTCCTTTGGGGCCGAAGGTGGGAAGGCAGAGTCTGTGGAAACAGGTGCAGGAGAGGCAATAGACTGGTGGCTGGCATTTGTGGTCGTTCTCTGGTTACGCCAATGTTCTCAGTGGACTAGAAGGCAAGACTGTCAACTGAAAGTAATACATAATAATAGCTACAACTCTGAGAGCTGAACACTATGCTCGGAGCACTGCTTCATCATCTGTAAGCTTCACAGTGAGTTAGCAAAGTAGCTATCTTTTTTTTTAAATCCTCATTTCACAGATGGAGAGAATGGAGATTCAGAGAAGTTAAGAAACTTGACAGAGTCACACAGCTAATCAGCAGAGGCACCTGTCTTCTCTCCAGGTTTGCTTGACGCTGAGGCCCATACGTTTTCGGCTACATAGCCTAAGATGTTCTCATTCTGTAACACCTGTCCTGTCATGAAACTACAATATTGATCTTCAGGGACCCAGGGCTCCAGGTCCCCTCCTCAAAGCATTGACTTGATATTTCAACTAAATATCTGTGTGGGATTGATTTATTGGAGGTGGGAAGGTAATGAAAAGGGAACAAAAGAAAAGGGAACAATTCTAATAATTTTAAGGCACATCTTTTCATTCTCAGTCTGGCTCTTTGAACCTGGTTGGAAACACCAGGTCGCTAAGCATCAGTGACCAACTGCCCTCGCATAATTACACTCTGAATCAACTCATCCTTATTACACGAAGAGGTAAATGTTATTATTGTCTCCATCTTACAGACGAGAAACCTGAAACCTTAAATTTCCAAGAAAACGCCTTTGGTAAGTCATAGAGCTTCAATTTGAATCCAAGTCCCCAGTTTCAGAGTTTGTGTCCTTAACCTCTGCATTGTTCTGGTGGTGGGACTCCCTCCCCAGGGCCCCTGGGCGAGCATCTGCCTCTCGGCCCACATTTTGGACAGTGGGCTGTGGTCCTTCACTCCTTCAGTCTCACTGTTCTGGTGACTCAGCCAGGTAGGGGCTTTCTCTTGGGGTGGAAGGGCCTGCCGTAAGAGGACTGACCCAGGCTGAGGGGACATCTCCCAGCACAGTTTGGCATGATGACAAGAGCTGTGATCTGGATTTAGTAAAATCCTGCCTGGAATCTCATGTTGTAAAATAGGGACCATACTTTGTTTTCACAGGGTTGCTGTGATGATTCCAGATGAACATTTATAGCTGTTGAAGGTTCTCGAAGAAGGTGAAGAAGAGAAACCTTCCGACAGCATTAAGGTGACTCATTACAACTTGAAGCGGTGTGTTCTCTAGACAAATGATCTTGTATTTTTCACTTCCAGAGATCTCTTCTGCAGAAACATTGGCTCATGGCCCAGAGGTTTATATACGAGGAAGTTCACTGCAGTTGTGACTGCAATAGAAAAATATGGGAAATAACCTGAATGCCCCAGGATAGGCAAATGGCTAATACACATTGTGGTACCTCCATACAATGGAATATTATGGAGCCCTTGACAAAATGCCAAGCAAGGTTCTAGAAAGACCAACACGAAAAGAGTTCCAAGACGCAAGGTTAAGTGAACAGAAGAAGTCTCAAAACGGTATAATTTGATCTTATATTTATGAATGGGCTGATATATAAAATGGATTTTAAAATATATACCTACATTTACAATATATAATAATAAGTGCATGTTTTAAAACCCAATCACATATTGAAAATGTATTCCTAACTGCATTGAACAAGGCCTGGATGGATGTGACACCTATTTGCTAACACTGGGTGTCCCTGGGGCAGGGAATGGGATTGGGGAGAGAACAAGGAGGGGCAAAAGAGAACTTTTATAGACTCTGTAAATACATTTCGTCCTTAAAAATGTTTTATAGGGAATTCCCTGGTCGTCCAGTGGTTAGAATTCCTCGCTTTCACTGCCAAGGGCGTGGGTTCGATCCCTGGTTGGGGAACGAAGATACTGCAAGCCACGTGGGGTGGCCAAAAAAAACAAAAATAAGTTTTAGGATGATATATTTGTTTACTACTCATATACCCAAATAAGACTATCAAATAGTGTGAAAAAAATAAGTAACGACTCCTAATGGTAAAATTTCAGGCACCAGTAAATAGATTGGTCCATATTCACTGGGACCCAGGGTCCCTGGGTTCTGTTGGTTCTATTGCTGCCTGTGACACTAGCCGTGTGATTTTGGACAAATCACCTTCTCTCCCTGGGCCCTAGTTTCTTCTTGTAATGAGGCGGCTGAGCTACAGTACCAGTTGATAAGCATTTTTATTATTAACTTCCAAGCATCGGGCCTCTCTTTGCAAATGCATTTTTGTGTGTAGAAGACCAAAATATGAAACAACCCAACAAGAAAGTGTGTCAACAACCCAACCGTTTGTGCCCCAGATCCATTATCAGGGCTGACATGTTCTGACTCTAGTTGAAGGCAAGGAACCAAATCTACCAGCCAGAGCTGTACTGCCTCTCAAGTGAGTGGAAAATAACTGGGGGATCTGAAGTGACTGAGAGCTCACGTGTAACAAGTTGCACTCGCAAAATGTTTCCCTGAGCGTTAAGCCCACAGCCTGGCAGCTGTCTGATAGCTCAGGGAAACACTTGGGCTCCAAGGACACCATTGCTGTTTCTAGAGAGTTCTGTAAGGACCCCAGGTCTTTGGAAGAACCATACATGGGTGTTTTTCAGGGGAATCAGTCCCAGGTTTTTGTGCCCAGATCCTCCAGCCCCAGCTTCAGCCCCTGACCCAGAGCTATGGCTTTGGGATGGCAGCGGGAAGACAAGGCCACTGGAGAAAAGGTGGCGGCAAGAGGAGGGGTCAGGTGCAACACACACCACATTGTGAAATATGAGGAAGGCTCATCGGTGTCCTTCCCAGGCTCTGAAAGGCGCCATCTGGACTTCTGTGGACTTGACTGCAGCCGCCTCTGGCTGGAACTGGTGTGATAAGGATCGTTTTGTCTCCTTTAGGAGCAGGGCTGGATACCCCACAGTTCTCGGCATCATTAGAGCCCAGGGACTATACTGTCCATGTCCTGAGTGACAACGAGCAGCTCATCACTCAGAATACAGCCTGGGCCTTGTGCTCATGGGATTCTATTCACATTTGGCCCAGACTGACCCAAAACTCAGAGGAGGTGGGGATAGAGGCACTGGAGTCCCGGAGGAGGGAAAGACAGACGTGCAGGGCCATTCAGTAGGATCCCTTCCTGGCCCAAGTCTTCTCCATGGGCAGAAGCCAGAGTTTCACACCACCCTGACTTTTGCTGCCCATTTGTGGGATGGAGAGCTAGGGACCTGGGTGAATGACCAGTGAGAGTCCAAGTCCCCACTCCCACCAGGGCACACCAGTCTGGGGGTGAGGAGACCTGGGTTCATGTCCCAGTTGGGTCACTTTCTTATTGCAAGGCTAGTCACATGCCTTCTCTGGTTCTCAGTTTCATTTTCTTATGGGGTATTGATTGGATTAGCTACTTTTCAAGGTCTCTGCCAGGCCTACCAGTGACTCTAGATCTAGACTGTAAGAGCCTTGACAGGGTTCTGCTTCCTTAGAAAGACAAAGGGAGTGAGCCACAATGCTGAAGCGTGTGGATCCTGGGATAAGACTTCCCACGTTTAAATCCTGACTCTCCTTCCCACACTGTGACTCTGGCAGCAAGGTTTTCAATCTCTCTGAGCCTCAGTTTCCACACTGGCAAAGTGAAGGTAAGAATTATGATTACTCCATATCATGAGGAATGCAAGCGAGAATCCCCATGGAGCTCAGGACCCAGCTCAGTAAATGTTCAATAATCCTTAGCTTATTATTTTGAATTTCTCTAGTCTATTATGGTGCCAAGATCATAGAAGATATTAACTAAAATTGTTGCTAGATAAAAACATCACACCTTACCTACCAGAGATTCAGTTATACCACAGGCCAAATCACGTACCCCGTAAAGTTCATTCATTCATTTGTTACCAATCAATCAATACTCTTTGAATGTCTTAGGTGTGGCATCCCAGACTGTGGATGCAAAGACATCAAGATCTTACTCTAGAATTTACTCTGATACAATCCTACCATAGACCACACTCTACTGAGTAAGAAATATTTGTTGAGCATTTACGGAATTCACAGAACTGTCCTGGTGTCATTGGGGACTCAATACGATGACCCATTTCCCGCCCACAAGTTTAGAATTTTAAAGGGAAGGAAAAGCACATACTTGTGAAGCAACTTAGAGTAAATTTCAGGTCCTCCTCCTATGATCCACAGTGGTGACCAATTTGCATATGTGTGATAAGTGCTGAGCATTTGTGTGCCAGGGACAGGATCTACAGCATTCCATGCAGGAACCCACGTGGCCTCATGAGGCAGTCACTAGTGTTAAACCCATTTCACAGATAAAGGAACTAGTCTCAGTGAGACTAAATAACTTCTCAGGGGTCACAGAGCAGGCAAGAGGCAGAGGTCTGTCCTCTCCCATCATACCCCACTGTACCCATTTGCTGGGGCTGCCTTTACAAAGTACTACAGGTAGGTCACTTAAACAACAGCTATTTGTTATCTCACAGTTCTGGAGGCCGGAAGTCCAAGATCAAGGTGTCAGTGGGGCTGGTTTCTTTGGCAGGCTGAGAGGAAGAATCTGTTCCGTGCTGGAGAGGAAAGTCCCAGTGGTGCCAGCCACTCTCCCCATTGGGATGGACCAGCTGGCATGACAGGAGGGCAGGTAGAGAAGGCGACAGGTCACCTCCTGCGTATCAAAGTGTAACTGCAACAAGAACGAGAAAACAATGGCTACTGATTGATGAATTATTGTACTCCAGGCGCTGAGTAGGGTAGTTTGCATGCATAATCTATTTATTCTGCACAGCAACCCTAACAGATAGATATTACCTTTTCATTTCCTAGATGAAAAAACCTAGATTCCTAGAGATTAGGTTCTTGTTCAAAAAAACGGACCCCAAGGCTTAACCAACATGGTGTCTGGCATTGAACAATTATGAAACATTAGTAAATATTATTTTACTACATGGCCTCCTTTCCCATGGAGCTTTTGGGTTAGAATAACACCCTTTTCCCCTTCCCTCTATTCTGGTTGATTTGGATCCCTGCCTGGGCCTGATTAGTTCATACCCTGGGGCTGTGGATGAAGCTGGTGAGTTACAAAGACAGTAGCCACAGGCTATGTGCCTTTGGAACAAAGCTGGGCAGGGCCACGGAAGAGGAAACCTGCCCACAAGGGCCCACCCTGTGCAGTTTTCCCTGAGCTGTGGGACCTTTACACACTCCGATCCCTGTGCAGGACTGAAGTGAGCCCAAGGTTTTATTCTGGAGGTTGCTCTTGACGATGCTGAAGAAAACACCATTGTTTTAATTGTTCCAGAAAGTGGGCTGGGACACACTTTCCCAGGGTCTGAGTCCTCGGTCAGAGACACAGCAGAGGCTGGGGAGAAGTAGAAGCAGGGCCAGGGCTGGAGGGACCCAAGCCAGGGCCCTCTGGCTGCCTCTTGGGCTCTCCAAAGGTTTTTCTGATTATAAAAGTAATTTTATCAATTATTGTTTTCTAAAACCTACAAAAGTATATAAAATAAAAAGCAACAGTTCTCCTCACAATCCTAGCCATAGGGTTCCACAATTATTCTGTTCAGAAATAAAAATTATATACACATGTAGTCAATAAAAAGGATCGTATGATTCTTCATCTGCTTTTGCCACTTAATGATATGGGCACATCATGTTCTGTCTATAGAGAATGCAGTTCTATTTAATGGCTGTACAGTTTGATTGTTTCATTGTGTGGAAAAAGCACAATTTATTTAACTGGAATTTACAGACTTTTATATTGTTTCCTATTTGTGACTCTTACAATATTGAAATAAAAATTCTTGTGTATAAGTCTTTGTCTTCGTGACCAGTTATTCCTTTAGGATTAAGTCTTAAAAGTGGAGTTGCTGTGTATCGGGAAAAAATGAAAACTGTAATTTTAAAAGATACATGGACCCCAATTTCATAGCAGCACTATTTATAATAGCCAAGACATGGAAGCAACCTAAATATCCATCGACAGATGAACAGATAAAGAAGATCTGGTGCAAATGCCATTTGCAGCAACACGGATGAACCTAGAGATTACCACACTAAGTGAAGTAAGCCAGAGAAAGACAAATATCAAATGATATCACTTACATGTGGAATCTAAAAAAATGATACAAATGAATTTATTTAAAAAACAGAAACAGACTCACAGACATAGAAAACAAACTTATGGTTACCAAAGGGGAAAGGAAGCGGGAGGGATAAATTAGGAGTTTGGGATTAACAGATACACACTACTATATAAAAACAGATAAACAACAAAGACCTAGTGTATAGCACAGGGAGCTATATTCAGTATCTTGTAATAACCTATAATGAAAAAGAATCTGAAAAAGAATACATATATATCTGAATCACTTTGCTGTATACCTGAAACGGACACAATATTGTAAATCAACTATACTTCAATTTTAAAAAAGTGGAGTTGCTGGGTCACAGGATAAACGTATTTAAAATAAAACTTTTGATGTGTCTGTGTGTATTTCCAGGTTGACCTCTCTAAGTGGTAGATAAGGTAACACACCCACCAACACTATTTGAGACGACCTGCTTCCCTTCCTCTGCCTGCTAAGCACTGTACAGTGTACATTCATGTCGTATTTGAAATTCCATTTAAAAAAATCGTGAATGAGGTTGACCATGTTTTCTTTCTTTCTTTTTTTGGCTATCTGTATTTTTCTGTAGTTGCTGGTGATATTGTTTTTCTCCTGGGGTGTACTCACAGGATCTTGAGGAAATTATAACCTTTGCTTGTATTACCAAGACAGAGATCTTCACGTTGTTGGCGTTCAACTGTCTGGGGAAAAGGGACCGGTGACTGTAAGACTCAGAGGTCAGTTGTAATCATTCCTTCATTAATTCAGGGCAATTCATTTGTTTACTCTTTCATTCACTTGGAGATTATTTCTGCAGTAATCCATTGTTCTGGTTTACTCATTAATCATTTTTTCAAGTAGTTATTGAGCATCTGCTGCCTATGAAATAGCAGATCCCCTGGGGAACTCAGGGAAATCTGCTGTGGTGACTATTCTTCCTACCTAATGGGGACATCAGTCCTGTAAATGGTGCCCCAGGAATTCTGAGCCAGCAGGGTGGAAAGGATGGTGGGAGAGGCTGTGATCTGGGAAGTCCTCCCAGAGGCGGCATTAGAGGGTCAGCAGGTTGGGTATGGAAAGATGCAGAAAGGGTCCCAGTAGGGAAGCAGAGTGAGGGAAGGGAGAAATTCACAGGAGGAGAAAATGGTACAAAGACAAAGGCGGTAGCGTAAGGCTGGCATGAGGGTGGCCGGAGCAAAGGTGCTTCTAAAAGGCGATCAGAGGGAGATAATATGGGATTGGGAGAGTGGTATGTGTCTGCTGTGCTAATGCATGTGGACTTTGCTCTGTAACCACCAGGGAGCTAGGGTAGGGCAGAGCTGTGCTTTAGGAAGATGATTCTGGAAGCAGCGTGGAGGACATGTTGGAGGGGAAGAGACAGAGGCAGTGAAGGCTGTTGCAAAATAGCAAAGGTGAGAGAGGGAGAGCCTGAGTTATTGAGGAGAGCCCTGGGCTGGGAGTCGGAAGAGGTGGGCTCCTCTCCTCACTCTGCCACTAGCTTGTCTATAACGGGAGCTGCTTTCAGAAGGGTCGGAAGACCATCTCTCAAACAGCATGAACCCAGCTTTGCATCACTCCACGAATCCCCGGCTCTTTGTAGAATATCCGCTGGTCTCAAGGTTCTCCTCCAGGTGTGGGGAGACAGCAGGGATTACGGCAACACCGCACATGAAGTCTTGCTGGAGGAGAAGCAATGAGCTATTGAGATACTCTCTTTTTTTCTCCTTCATTCTTTTTGACAGCTGCCAAGCAATTCCATCCTATGAGTGCTCCGTAATTTATTTACCTATTTCCTGATGAATTTCCTGAACATTTGCAAATTTTTGTTATAAACACTGTTGCCATGGAACTCTTGGTGCATTGGATCTTGAGCACAGGTAAGAGCACTTCTGCAGAGCAGGTTCTTGGTGGTGGAAGAGTGTACTTCAGACTGTGAGAGCTTTTACTGAATTGCCCTCCCCAAGGGTCCTCTTTATTATTCGAACGACTAAAGTGAGTTGCAGAGAAGTTGTTTCACTTGCCCCCGGACCATATCAATGGTAAGATTTTGCCAGAATTTGAGTCTAGGCGGGTCAGTCTTCAAACCTCTATTCTCTCCATTACTCTATGCTATAAATTCCTGAAGATCTTTCCATTGTGACCCTCTGATGTTTACTTTTTTGCTCCCTCACCCCAGAGCAACCAGCAAGAAAAAACCTTACAATGAAAGGTACCTGTTTGGGAGACAGAAAAGAAGTGGGTCGGGGGTGGGAGGGCTGGAGTTCCACTCTAGGGTTGGCACGGGGAGGGCGACATGGCAACTCCTCAAGACAAGAGCTGGGGCGGTAGCTTAAATACGATGAAGAAAGGCTGAGTTTCTGAGGTGTGAGCACGGCAGCTCAGCCTAAGAGGGAGCCCTGGAGGCTTCCTGGGAGAACAACTGGAAAGTGCCCAGACAGCCTGCACCTTCATCCGGAAAAATCTTTGATAAGGGGTTCTCAGCTCCGCATCCTTCCTATTAGCTGAATTACCTGGGGTCCTTCTGACATCTCTGCCCAAAGGGGTGGTGAAGAGGAAATGGAGCGCTGGTGTCAATAGCATTTTTCTTGAGTCCCATGGGACTCCGTTATACTTCCTGGCTTCTCTCCCTTTCTGCTCGCCGCCTCCTCCTCCCACCCAGGCTTCCACACACCGCCTTCATGGAGACTTGAAGTGACAATGCACAAAGTTGGGGGCTTCCCACAGTGAAATTCAGCTTCCATAGTCTGTGCAGTGTCGGATGGGGGGTTGAAGTCAGAGAGCCAGGGCTCAAATCCTGGACCTTCGTCTTTGGAACCTAAGGCAAGAGACTCAACCTCTCATCATCCACAAAACGAAGATACCAATAAACCTGGTCACAGGATTGCTGTGCAGGTTAGGTGAAATCGTCATTGTGTTGCATTTTCCAGACTCCCCAGTTTGCTGAGGTGATAGTTTCTGACATTTGGCATGGAGGTGAGTGAGGATAAAAATAATGACAGCACTGGAGGGATGCTGACCACATGCTAGGCAGAGTTCTAAGTCTTCACATGGCTTGTATTAGCTATCTATTGCTCTGTAACAAATTCCCCCCAAACTTAAGTAATAGACGTTAAACATTATTTTATTTTATTTTACTCACACGGTTTTTGTGGATCAGGTGTCTGGGAGCAGCTTAGCTGGGTGGTTCTGGCTCAGGGTCTCTTGTGAGGTTGCAGCCAGGATGTCAGCTGGGGCCGGAGGATCACCTGAGGGCTTGACTGGGGCTGGAGGATCACCTGAGGGCTTGACTGGGGCCGGAGGATCACCTGAGGGCTTGACTGGGGCCGGAGGATCATCTGAGGGCTTGACTGGGGCTGGAGGATCTGTTTCTAAGATGGCTCCCTCACACCTCTGACTTGTTTGTGCTGGTTGTTGAAAGGAGGCCTCTGTTCCTTGCCCTGGAGACCTCTCCAGAGTTCTGCTTACGTGTCCTTACAACATGACAGCTGGCTTCCCCTAGAGCGAGTGCTTCAAGAGAGCTGGAAGCTGCAATGTCTTTTATGACCCAGTGTTGGATGTCACACTCTGTCATTTCTGCAGGATCCTGTTGGTTACACAAGTCAGCCCCATCCAGTGTCAGAGGAAACTAGACAAGGACATGGATACCAGGAGGCGAGATCACTGAGGTCATCTTGGAGGCTGGCCATGCATGGATTAACTCATTTAACCCCCAAAACATGCTCAGGGAGGCTTAGTTAATTAGAAGAGACAGGTGAAGAAGGAGGTGCTGCGTGGAGGAGACCCAGATGTCAGAGGTCCTAGAGGCAGTGCTCCACGCCAGCACTGGCAGCATGGTGCCTTCCTGTCTAATGGCAGCAATGTCGCCAGTGGAGAAGCCCAGTCAGGGGTGGCTCATGAATTGTTCCTGGCTCTGCTGCTGCTTCCAAGCCCAGACTCTTCGGCCCTGCTGGAGATTCTGTGAGTGACCAAATATAATATGCTTGACTGCTGAACTAGTTGGAGAGCGTTCTACTACCTGCAATGACTGTTACAAACAGGTCAAAGGGCAGGGGACGTATCTTTCTTGTAGGCTGACTATAACGAGTATGAGGGAGACATCAGGGTAATGTGATGACGCCAGTGCCACACCATCTTAGGCTTTACTGGCATAAACATAGCACCTAGAATAAAGGAGATGAGAGTGTATTTCTATTCTGTACTGACCAGAAGATGGTAGGAATATTATGCCTAGAGCCTAGTTTTTTAAAGAGGGACAGTGACAAAATTAACATGCCCAGAGGAGAGAGGCCAAGATGGTGGGGGAACATGAAGCATATTCCCTGAGGTGTAGGGGATGTTTTCCATGGAGAGGAGAAGACACTGAGGGGACCATGGAAGCTGTTTCCACATATGTGAAGAATTCTCTTGTGGTGTCATAGTACAGACGGTTGGACAGACTCAGGTTCAAATCCTGGTCACTTCCTCTATGTGACCCTGGGCAAGGACCCTAGTTTCTCTGAGTCATTTATGATAACACTTGGCACATAGGAACCGCTTAATAAGCACAGGCCCCCTGCCTCTTTACCCTCAGCACCAATGAAGGTATAAGAGGCAGATTTGCATTTGGTCTGAATACGTAATACAGGCAGTGAGTGCCTTGTCCTTGGAGGAATCCAAGCACAGGCTGGATGACCCCCTGGACTGTCTATCCTCATCAAGCCCTCTGGAAGGCTGTGTTCCAAGCGAAGCATGTTATATGCATTTTCTCACTTATTCCTTTTCTCAATCTTATGAATTAGGCATTATTATGTCCATTTTACTGATGGGGAAACTGAGGCTTGCCGAGATTAAATAGCTTGCCAATGTCAGAACTTGAACCCAGCTTCCTCTGACTCCACAGCCTGTGCGTGGTACCATTCTAAATCTGCTGAAGGTGGAAGAGGGAGGGCAGGGAGGTAAGAGTGGGGGAGGGCAAACATAGGAGGTACTGGCACAGATGCCCTCTAGGACTCTAATTCAGAGCTTCAAGACACTTTGGTTTCCTCCTGGCTGTGAAACAAAGTTTGTGGCTCAGGCCAGACTCCCAACTCCCTGCAGAATGTCTGGCACACAGCTTCAACTTCTTGCTTCTGCATGCCTGGGAGGAAAGAGGCAGTGCAGGGGCCGAATGCTCCCTGAATGCCATGGCAGGCCCTCACAGTGGGGCCCCAGCGGCCAGCATTGTGCAAGCAGGAGAAGCGGGTCCTGGAATCCTTTCTTTTCCGGAGAATTTATGTGCAGGACAAAAGGAGCCATTATCCCCAGGGCTGCCGTGGCTGCTGCCCAGGCCTGTGGCCCAGGTGTCACGTGCTGTCCCCATCTCTCAGCCTGCTTTCTCCCTTTGTCTGCGGGAACACAGAGGCTTGGTCTCTGCTCTCTTCTCTGACACTGCCCCAGCCCCCTTCAGGCTTTGGACCCTGGCCACTGCTTTTCTGAAATGAACTTGAATCCTCCGTAGACTTGGAGACACTACAGTCAGCTCTGAGGGCGAAGGACCGGGTTTGGCTTTGGGATGCTGCGGCCTCTGGCTCCCCACTCTAGCACGTGCCCAAACCTGGACCCCAGCCCCGTCAGGCGTGCCCTGGCACTCTGCATAGTTTTCACCAGGCTCCTTCCTCTGTGCTCCTGTAGCACCTGGAGAGTTGACTCACTTCAGCTGTTAATGCCATGGGTGATGCAGTGTGCTGGTTGCAAAAGGGGTCTCTTGGGTCAACTCCCAGCCCTGTCGCTTACCAGCTGTGTTACCCTCCCCGGGCCTCAGCTTACTTGCCTATGAAATGGGGATGACTGGGCTGCTGTCAGGATGATGTGACTTTACTGTGGTCAGTAAAGCCCCTGGCACTGGTGAGCACTTAGTAGACATGGCTGTTACCAGCATGCAACAAAACATGGATCCAATGCCCTCTGCGTATCAGTATCTAGGCTTGGCTGGGGAGACACAATGGAGAACAAGAGAGATGCAGCCGTGCTGCTCAGGGAAACATGCAAAACAGGAACCTGGGAGACTTCGCAGCCCCTGGAATACAGGTGGTAGGAGAATGAAATAATGCCATTTGCTGCAACATGGATGGACCTAGAGATTATCATACTAAGTGTAGTTAAGTCAGACAGAGAAAGACAAATATCATATATCACTCATATGTGAAATCTAAAAAAATGACACAAATGAACTTATTTACAAAACAGAAATAGACTCACAGACATAGAAAATAAACTTACAGTTACCAAACGGGAAAGCGGGGGGAGGGATAAATTAGGGATTCAGGATTAACAGATACACATAACTATATATAAAATAAACAACAAGGTCCTACTGTATAGCACGAGGAACTATATTCAGTATATTGTAACAACCTAAAATGGAAAAGAATCTGAAAAAAGAATATATATATATACACGTATAACTGAATCACTTTGCTGTATACCTAAAACACCGAAAATCAACTATACTTCTATAATTCATAGACTAAAAACAAACAAACCAAGAACAGAAACTTTCTATTAAGGCCACACCCATCTCTACCCCATGTCTCAGCTTCCTTTTCTAGAAAATTTCCTCCAAAGACTAACCTATCCCCAGACTCTACCACCTCTCCGCCCATGTTCTCCTTGGTCCTCTCCAATCTCCTTTCATTCCCACTAAACTAACACGATCAAGGTCCCCATGATCTCCATTTTGCCCAAACCACTGAAAAATTTTCATTCCCATTTTACTAAAGCTTGGATTGTGATTTGACCACCTGATCACTTCCTCATTGTACTAGTTTTCTATGACTACTGTAGCAAATCGCCACAAATTTAGTGGCTGAAAACAAAACAGCTCTGTAGGTTAGAAGTTGCAGGGCGGGTCTCACTAGGCTAAAATGCAGGCAGGGCTGTGTACCTGTCTGAAAGCTTTAAGGCAGAATCCACTTCCTTGCCTTTTCCAGGCTCTAGAGGCTTCTAGAGGCTGCTCACATTCCTTGGTTTGTGGCCCGCTTCTTCCATCTCCAAAACCAGCAACACTGAATTTCACCAACCATTCTTCTGTAGCCACAGCTCCCTTTGACCTCAGTCAGGAAGGGTTCTCTGCTTTTAAGACCCACCTGGATAATACAGCATAATTTCCCCATTAAGGGCCAAACCTTCATCACCTCTGTGATGTCTCTTTGCCAGGTTAGGTACCATATTCACAGGGTCCAGGGATTAGGATGTGGATATCTGTCCAGGGCCATTATCCTACCTACTACACTGATTCTTAGAAATTATCTTCACTTAGCTTCTAGAACTTTACTCCTTCCTTGTTTCTCCCCTACTGAAGTGGTTTCAGCCTCCTTTACTGGATCTTCCTCCTCATCTCAACTTTTAAATGTCCAAGGAACCCAGGGCTCAGTCCTCAGACCTCTGTACTCACTTTCCAGTAATCTCAGTCAGGCTACTTGCCCTCCATATGTCCTTGGCCTCTTGTCTCCAATCCCAATCTCTCTCCTGAGTTCCAGATTCGAAGACTATCAAGACACCTGCTTGACATCTCCTTTTCTGGCTCACAGATGCCTCAAACCTAATATATCCCAAACTGAACTCTGAATTCTACTTAAGTATCTTCTCCCTCCTTAGCTTCCTCACCTTAAGAAAAGGCATCACCATTTAGCTCAGGTCAAAAGCCAGGAGCCATTCTTGAGAAAGTACACTTTCTTTTTTTTTTTGCCGTACGTGGGCCTCTCACTGCTGTGGCCTCTCCCGCCGCGGAGCACAGGCTCCGGACGCGCAGGCTCAGCGGCCGTGGCTCACGGGCCCAGCCGCTCCGCGGCACGTGGGATCTTCCCGGACCGGGGCACGAACCCGTGTCCCCCGCATCGGCAGGCGGACTCCCAACCACTGCGCCACCAGGGAAGCCCGAGAACGTACACTTTCTTGCACTCCACTTCCTAGGTAACAGCAAGTCCTGTTAACTATTCCTTCGAAATAAGGCTGGAGGCCACCCATCCGTCACCAGTGTCACCATCAGCACGCTGGTCCGAGCCACCTCTTCTCACCTGGATTACTGCAACAACCTTCTAAGAACCCTGCTTCCACCTGTGCCCCCCTCCCTGCCCCCCTCACCACCTATTCCCCACACAGCATCCAGGGGGAAACTCGTAAAATGGAATCAGCATCCCTTTCCCTTGCTTGAATCCTCTGGTGGCAACAGCTTGCCATCCCTTCAAATAAAATGCAACATCTCTGGCATCACCTCCTAGTCTGTATGACATCTGAGCCCTGACATCAGTCCAATCTCTTCTCACACCCATGACCCCCCCATTTTCTGCATCCCAACCTCTTCACACACCATCGTGTGTCTTATTGGTGCAAAGGCTTCCCATGGCTGTCCCTTTGTTTGGAAGGCTCTTCTCCCAGATACCCATGTAGCTGTTCCCTCATTGCATTCAGGCCTCTCTGCTCAAACATCACCTCCTGTGAGAGGCCTTTCCTGCCTTAATTTCTTTGTATGTATGTTTACTCTCTCTCTTCCCCACTAGAATATAACCTCCATGAAGACAGGCACTCCATTCTCTTGTTCAGTCCTGTACCTGCACCACCTGAAGCAGAACCAGACATAATAGTAGGCACCCAATATATGTTTGTCACCTGAGTGAATGAATGAAAAGGGAGACTTCCCTTGGGGAGGAGTAAGTCAGCCGGGGTGGGGAAGGCTCCCTGTCAAGAACATGCAGGAGTCAGAGACGGAGGCAAGGCTTCTGAGGGAGGTCGTGTTCACGGCAACAGAGGCGGGCCAGAGGCTTCTCTTGGGGGAAGGCCAGGGGAGGCAGGCGAGCTGATGGAGTCGGGGCGGGGGGGGACCCCCAGGGGAAGCAGAAAGTCGGTGCCCAGGCTGGCATCCAGCTCAGACACGGGCACTCCTTTCCCTTCCGCCTCATCGCCCTGGCCTTGGCAAACCCAGCAGATGGGCTCCCGGCAGGGACCTGCGTATCAGCGGGCACAGGCTCTGCTCGTGCAGGACAACTGCCCGGGCTTCTGCTCTCCAGCCAACACAGGCGTCCAGAATCCTGGAATCCTGGATAGTAAAGCTCAGAGGAACCCCACCAGCTAGAGGGCAGCCCTGCAGCCGGGCTGTAGGTGGGCGTGCAATAATTATGCAGCCTAGAGCAGTAACAAGAACAGTCAAATCAGAGTGGCCAGGGCTTCCCTGGTGGCGCAGTGGTTGCGAGTCCGCCTGCCGATGCAGGGGACACGGGTTCGTGCCCCGGTCCGGGAAGATCCCACATGCCGCGGAGCAGCTGGGCCCGTGAGCCATGGCCGCTGGGCCTGCGCGTCCGGAGCCTGTGCTCCACAACGGGAGAGGCCGCAGCGGTGAGAGGCCCGCGTACCGTAAAAAAAAAAAAAAAAAAAAATCAGAGTGGCCAGCCGGCTCACTGCGTGCCAGGAGCATTACTTAGCTTACCCCACCTCATCCTACAACAGCAACTCTGCGAGGAAGGGGCTATTTATCCTCATTTTAAAAACGGGACCTGCAGGCCAGAGAGGTGGAGGGGCTTATCCAAAGTCACACGGTCCAGAAGTGCTGGAACTGGGAGTCGGTGCCCCTGCTCCTCCTGTTCTTTCGTGCCCAGCACGCGAATCCCTACGGGGTAATCAGGCACGGGGCCCCACCTGCACCCTCTTCTCAGGCTGCTTATCAGAGAAACTGTTTTTTTCTCATGCAGTGTGTTCCACTTCGTGTCTTGTCCTTTGTGTGTTATTGATTCCGGGCCATTTTGGGATCATATTTTGGTTGCTATTTTGGTAATGAATACACGTCATTAATTCTTTTGACAAACGTCCCCGGTGACCCCGCTCTGTGCCAGGTGGGCAGCGATGAATAATAACTCCAATGCTTACTGAGAAGCATTTCCTCTGTGCCCGTCTCTGTTCTATGCGCTCTGCATGTGCATACCCTCTCCGTTCTCACAACGACCCTCTGGGGTAGAAAGTGTCCTTGTCCCCATTTTTCAGATGAGGAGACTGAGACGCACCAGGTTACTGAGTGACAGAGCTGAAACAGAAACCAAACCCACCCGACTCCATCAAGCGATAAGGTCTGAGAAAGAGAGGAACGGACACAGGGCTGTAGGGGTGAAGAGGAGGGAGTAACAAGTGAGCTCCCACGTGAGTGGAAAATGAAAGACGGGAGAGATTCCACCAGGTAGAAGAGACAAGGACATTAAAGAGAGGGACGAAAGTCCAGACAAACGCACGCAGGCCTGAAAGTACCGAGTGGCTTCATATACACGATGGTTTGTAGGCTCCTTGGAGGTAAGAAAAAAGTCTTGCTTACCTTTTTGTTTATCCACTTGGCAATAAATATTTGTTGAATCTTTAAAAATTAAAGATTTCCTCTAGCTTGCCTCCTAGCTTTTGCGAAAAAAAGACGGAAAAAAGAAACGCTTGGGGCTTCCCTGGTGGCGCAGTGGTTGAGAGTCCGCCTGCCGATGCAGGGTACGCGGGTTCGTGCCCCGGTCCGGGACGGTCCCGCATGCCGCGGAGCGGCTGGGCCCGTGAGCCGTGGCCGCTGAGCCTGCGTGTCCGGAGCCTGTGCTCCGCAGCGGGAGAGGCCGCAGCGGTGAGACGCCTCAGCGGTGAGAGGCCCGCGTAAAGAAACGCTTGTTTGCGCGGCTCCAGCTCCGAGCCACGCCCTTCCACGCATGCACGTCAATCAAACCTCAGGACACGCCTGCGTGGTGAGCAGCGTCGCCGCTTTTCAGTCGCGAGACGGAGGCGCGAACCGGAAGTGCAGCGTTACGTATCCCGCTCCCTTCTGAACCCATTTCCTCCCCCCTTTACCACAGTAAGGCCTCTGGAGATGCTTCCATCTCTTGAGGTGACAACTGTGAAGCCAGCGGAGGGGTGTCCTGTGACATCACTGCCTCTTCCTTCTGAGCACTTCCTCTTGCCCCCTTCCCATGACCCACCAAGACCCTGATCTCCTGGTGAAACCGCACAACTCCTCTCAGGACTTAATGAAGCTCGGGTTCTTTTTTTTTTTTTTTGCTGTACGCGGGCCTCTCACTGTTGTGGCCTCTCCCGTTGCGGAGCACAGGCTCCGGACGCACAGGCTCAGCGGCCATGGCTCACGGGCCCAGCCGCTCCGCGGCATATGGGATCCTCCCAGACCGGGGCACGAACCCGTATCCCCTGCATCGGCAGGCGGACTCTCAACCACTGCGCCACCAGGGAGGCCCGAAGCTCGGGTTCTTTAAGTCTCCGCACAGAAGGAATTCAGCAAGAGGCAGAGTGATAGGTAAGAAGTAGATTTTATTAATATAGGACGCTTGTGAAGGAAGTAATCACTGGACAGGCTAGAGGGCTCTGCCCTGAGAACTAAGTGGGCTACGTTTTTATAATCAAAGGAAAAGTGCGGAGCGGGAGAAGAGCACTTTCTTCCTCTTCCTCTGTAAAGATGTTGCAGAAAACGGGGTGCGAGCGGCCGGTCATGTCCCAGGTCTCGGGTGAGTTTCTGGGATGGGCCGCCAAGTGAGGAGAGCATTCAAGGGCGAGCCGTGGTACAGTGGAAGCAGGTTGACTGAGAGAGATGCACATTCCATGGGCAGAATGTGGTTCGTCTCAGAAGACACGAGCGGCCCTGAAATATGGCGTGGTCTGTTTTTATGGGCTGGGTAATTTCATAGGCTAATGAGTGGGAGGATTATTCGAGCTATTTTGGAGAAGGGGTGAAGATGTCTGGGAACTGGGCCACCACCCACTTTTTGGCCTTTTATGGCCAGCCTCCGAACTGTCATGGCACCTGTGGGTGGGTCATTTAGCTAATGCTAGTGCATTACAGTGAGTGTATAGTGAGGCTCAAGGTCTACTGGAAATCGAATCTTCTGCCATCTTGGGCCTAATCGGTTCTAACCAGTTTTTGTCATCTCCAGTTTTTCTCAACGGCTATGTCATTCTTTAAGGGTTGTGACCTGCTCACTTCCTTCCTGTCTCACTGGGACCTAATAGTCCCCTTCCTTTCAGAGCCATGTGGGTGATAGGACTTTCAAGTGAATAAGCATGTTTTTTTGTTGTTTTTTTTTAAGAAGATGTTGGGGGTAGGAGTTTATTAATTAATTTATTTATTTTTGCTGTGTTGGGTCTTCGTTTCTGTGCGAGGGCTTTCTCTAGTTGTGGCAAGCGGGGGCCACTCTTCATCGCCGTGCGCGGGCCTCTCACTATCGCGGCCTCTCTTATTGCAGAGCACAGGCTTCAGACGCGCAGGCTCAGTAGTTGTGGCTCACGGGCCTAGTTGCTCCGCGGCATGTGGGATCCTCCCAGACCAGGGCTCGAACCCGTGTCCCCCGCATTAGCAGGCAGATTCTCAACCACTGCTCCGCCAGGGAAGCCCATGTGTTTTTTTTTAAACTAAAAATTGACTATTTTTTTTCCTATTACAAAGTGCTCGGTTATATTGTTGAAAAAATTAGAAGATTCAGAAAAGCCACTTTACCACTATGTGACTGAGGGCAAGCCTCATTGGCAATGAGCCTCAGTTTCTAGAAAGTGTCAAAGGGGATCAAAAATATGTATCCGGAGTGCGCAGAGTTTGTATCCACAGATCTTATTGCAGCATTGTCTATGCTCTTGAGATATTAGAAACTAATTACATGTCCATCAGTAAGGGATTAGTTAAATAAATTTGGTATATCCAAACAAGGTCCGTTAAAAAGTATGATGTCAATCTATCAAATATATTTGTTGAGTTAGAAACGTCTTGGCTTACCATGGAGTGAATAAAAGCAGCATTATAGTGGATGTAATAGATATTTTCTCCTTGCTTCTCCTATCTACTCTCCGCCAGTCTCCACCCCGCTTTGTGCCCTGGAGTATCGGCCTGTCTGGACTGCAGTCAGTGGGCTTCCATGCCTTCTAGCTCTGGCTGGGTTGGCCAATGGGAGCCACCGACAGTTGGAGGCTGGTGGGGAGTGAGGTCAGAGTATTTATTCCTCTTGCTCCATCTCTGCTGGTTTTCCGGAGCTGACTGTCTCTCCTGACGGGTACAGTTCCTAACTGGAACCCTCTCCATACAGTTCTCATTTGCAGTAACCACTCCCTTCCCTTGGCCTTCAGCCCTAGGGGTGACAGTGGCTGTCCCCTGTTGTTGTCCCTAATGTACTGCACTATTCCTTGCTGGTGTTCCTAACCTGTGTCCCTTTATTAAACTCTCTTCAGTTACTCACATGGATGTTCCATCTATTTCTACCAAGAGCCTGACTAACACAATAATACAATCCCATGTAGGTAAAATTATATCCACCTATAATCCAATAAGGGAGGTTTGAAAGGAAGACTTCCATGAAAACATTGTTGTCTTAGTGTGGTGGGATCTGGGTGGGACTTTTTTCTTCTTTATGCTTTTCTGAAATTTTTAAGCTTTTCAACAATAGGCAGGCATTATCTTTGATTCCAATAAAACAAATGAGCTAATAAAACAGTTGTCGTAAAGGTCAGATAAGAGCAGAGCCTGAAAAGCGCTTTGGGTGTTGGGAGCTGCTGCCCAGTCTTAAAGTCCCAGTGAGTGTGATGATGAGTACAAAGATATCTAAGAGATTTGCCTTGAGACCCAATTTCCTCCGGATAGAGATAGATTTCCCTCTAGAGAGGGGCTAGACTATAAATGGACCAGGCCAGCATCCCTGGATTTTTTATTTTGGAGCATCTCAGCAAACAGTCAAGTTCAGAGCAGCTCTCCTCTGCCTCCTCCTGCCCTCAGGTCAGTGACCCACCAGACTTTCCCTGGCCCCCACCGCGTGCAAGGGCAGAGAGAGCCAGATGAAGCCCAGGGCAATAAACCGCAGCAAAACTGCCCCTCTGGTCTCCTGGGTCAGCATGTCTCTGCCCAAATGAAAGAGAGGACTTCCAAAGGAATGCCTCCTTTCTTCATAGAACTTGATAATGAATTAATCATTGTTCATCTGGGCTGTGTGATCCTTGGTCCTAGTAATGGTGCTAAGACATAAATCACAGCTCTTTGCAGGTGGGGTTGAGGAGGGGCCCCAGGATAGCTGTGAAGAGCTGTTCTTCCAACACAGGAAAAAAATATCCTTGTTTTCAAGCGGCTGGGAGGGCATTCTGGGCTATTTATAATCTGCTGCCGAGCTAAGGCATTTTTGCAGCTGGGCCTGGGAGATAATCAGCACAGTTTTCTTCTCAAGCCAGGTCTGCAAAACAGACCCGTCTCCTTTGGTAGCCCACCCACCCCATCTGCCCTGGGCCCCCCCCAGCCCGGCCTCCCTTTCTCAGCTTCAGTTTCCAAGAAAGCAAGGAGTGTATTTAAAAGCAGAAAGGCCAAAATACCTCAGCTCAGAGATGAAGGCAAGGATTGTGACCCACTGGCAGATGGATTTGCCTAGAACAGGCCTGTGGAATGTCCATGAACTTGGCACAAAGGGCCTTTCAGAGCTTTGGGGAAGGGGCACATGCCACGGGCTCCGCTTCCTTCTCCCAGAATTTGCTCCAGATAGAAACACAGGGTCCCAGGGAGAGCAAATTCCAAAGCACTCCCATTGTATGTCTTGGCAGGAGAGCGAGTGTAGAGGCAACACTTCTGGAATGGGACTCAAAAGACCTGACTCCTAGTCCTCCTCTCCCATGACTGCCTGGTGACCCGAGGCAAAGCCCTTCAAGTCTCTGAACCTTGGTTTCCTCATCTATAAAATAGGGGGCTGGGCTCAGTGTCTTTTCACACTTTTTTTTTTTTTTTTTTTTTTTTTTTTGCGGTACGCAGGCCTCTCACGGTCGTGGCCTCTCCCGTTGCGGAGCACAGGCTCCGGACGCGCAGGCTCAGCGGCCATGGATCACGGGCCCAGCTGCTCCGCGGCATGTGGGATCTTCCCAGACCAGGGCACGAACCCGTGTCCTCTGCATCGACAGGCGGACTCTCAACCACTGAGCCACCAGGGAAGCCCTCACACTTTTTTTTTTTTTTTTTTTTTTTAAAGATGTTAGGGGTAGGAGTTTATTAATTAATTTATTTATTTTTGCTGTGTTGGGTCTTCGTTTCTGTGCGAGGGCTTTCTCTAATTGTGGCAAGCGGGGGCCACTCTTCATCGCGGTGCGCGGGCCTCTCACTGTCGCAGCCTCTCTTATTGTGGAGCACAGGCTCCAGACGCGCAGGCTCAGTAGTTGTGGCTCACGGGCCTAGTTGCTCTGTGGCATGTGGGATCTTCCCAGACCAGGGCTCGAACCCGTGTCCCCTGCATTAGCAGGCAGATTCTCAACCACTGCGCCACCAGGGAAGCCCGCCCTCACACTTTTAATTAAAGCTCATTCATAAAACAATATTGCGTAGAAGTGGAGTATATAAAACAGATACAAGCAGTGTAACTGGTTGAAGTGGAGGGGGTACGGGGGTTGAGACTGCAAGCCCACTGGCTTGGCCTCCTTCTTAGTCTGACATGATGGATGAAGAATGTCCAGGAGTTTAGGGCTCCACGAGAGTTTGACCATTGCTGGCTTGGTGGTGTCTAGTATTCTAAGCTTTGAAATTCATTCATTCATTCATTCATTCATTCATCCTCCACAAATATTTACGGAGCTCCTACCACATATCAGGCTGGACTTGGTGTTGGGGATAAAAAGATGAGTAAGAAAGCCATTGCTCTTCCTCATGAAGCTTGCAATCTAGTTAGGGAGTTTAGATCTTGGTTAAATAAATAATTTATTCAATACTGACATTGATTAAATATATATATATATATTTAAGTTATATATATAAATATATGTAATATACAGAATAAGTATATATCTGGGTTGAGTGGTGTCCTCTCCCCAAAGCTGATGTCCTTCCCAGAACCTCAGAATGTGATCCTATTTGGAAATAAAGTCTTTTCAGATGGAATTGGTTAAGAGGAGATCATACTGAAGTAGGCTGAGCCGCAAATCCGTTATGGTTGGTGTCCTTATAAGAAGAGGAGAGAAGACACAGACAGAGACGCACGAGGGAATGCCCTGTGGTGACCGAGGCAGAGATGCAGCTGCAAGCCAAGGGATGCCAAGCATATTTGGCAACTAAGAAACTAGGAGGAGGCAAGAAGGACTCTTCCCTAGAGCCTGGGAGGAAGTGTGGCCTGCTGACACCTTGATTTTGGACATCTGGCCTCCAGAACTATAAGAGAATAAAATTCTGTTGTTTTAAGCCACCCAGTTTGTGGGATTTGTTATAACAGCCCTGAAGAAACTAATAAAGATACAGTTGATTCTCACTGTTCGCAGTAGTTATATTTTATAAAGTCACCACAAGCGCCAAATTGTGAATATTGAACCACTGCTCTTAGGGGAGATATAGGGTTAGGTTCCTGTGAGCCTCTAGTCACAACATTTTCATCAACCAGTCAATACATAACCTTATTCTATGTGTGCTTCTGTTCAAAGACGTCTTATTTAATAAGTACTGTTGAGTCATTGACATTGAACTCATACCAACAGCAACACATCTCTTACCTGAATAAATCTTATCTAACATGCATCTTTTCTCCATAAGGCACATCATGGCCTTCTGTGCTTAGGACACTAGACAGCACTTTGGCATTGTGCTTGGAGGCCATTTTCAACTGGGAAACCACCAACTGAAAGCCCCCAACTGCAAAAAACATGGCGCAAAACTGACTGCAGAAAGGACCAATGCTTAGAGTCTGAAACAAGAAGCAGAGTGCCACCTTGTTGGACCTCAGCTGGGAAAGTGTGCGTTGGGGGACTCAAACATTTTTTTTTTTTTTTTTTTGCGGTACGCGGGCCTCTCACTGTTGTGGCCTCTCCTGTTGCGGAGCACAGGCTCCGGACGTGCAGGCTCAGCGGCCATGGCTCACGGGCCCAGCCGCTCCACAGCATGTGGGATCTTCCCGGACCGGGGCACGAACCCGCGTCCCCTGCATCGGCAGGCAGACTCTTAACCACTGCGCCACCAGGGAAGCCCGGGGACTCAAACTTTTTACTACTCTGCACGTACCCACAAATGACCTCAAAAGCACTGGGAGTATTGATCTGGGGGTTACAAATATATTTTAGGGAGAAGACAAATTTACAAATACAGAATCTGCAATAGTGAGGATGGACTGTGGACGTACATACACACATACACACACACACACACACACATTCAAATGATAAGAAACACTGGGAAGGAAAAGAATAGAGTATTTGAGAGACGAGGGAACACTTAGCTGGCATAGTCAGATAAGTGGTGGCATTTTAAGCCGAGGCCTGAAGGTAGAGG
Source organism: Mesoplodon mirus (assembly GCF_964341445.2). Lineage (NCBI taxonomy): Eukaryota > Metazoa > Chordata > Mammalia > Artiodactyla > Ziphiidae > Mesoplodon > Mesoplodon mirus. The sequence continues at coordinate 14,551,377 of NC_138992.1, read as the reverse complement.
GGAGCCAGAAGAGGAGGGAAGGATCGACCAGCAGAGGAGGGGCAGCTGGGAGGAAGTCTGGGGCATGAAAGAGCTTGGTGCATTTGAGTGAAGTGGGATGCATGAGCAAGATGGTGAATGGTACGGGGCGAGGGTTCTTCTTAAAGTGCAGTGGGACACCCTTGGAGTGTTTTGAGCAGAAAAATGAAATGTACAAGGCAGAGCTGATGTTCTCTCTAGCTGCTCCATGGATTCACCGGAACAAGATCTGGTTCCCCCCGCTGGCTCATCTGGGAAGTAAATTTGTGATGCTCTCAGATCCTTCTCTGGATTTATGCAGGCATCCATAGATGCCAAACAACGTGTCACGGCACGGTCAGACCTCAGTGTGTTCTGCACATAATGGTATTTAATTTTTAAATCAGATCTACTAGGCATGTGATGCCTCAAACCCAGGGAGTAAGACTTCCATGTGGCCATTTCAGCTTGTATCGCAGGAAAGGGGAGGGAGATATTTTTAGCAGGGAGACCTCTCAGTGCCCCTAAACCACGCTGGAGGCACTGCCCTACCCCAGCATTTGGTGAGCCTGACCTATCAGCTTTCATACTGAGGGCGTGGGCAGGCCAAGGTGACCCCTGCTGCCAGGAATGCCTGACCAGAAACTGCTCTCGGGTGTGTCCTGGAGCTGCCTCCCCTTCCCTTGACCCCAGGACTGCTGGCTCTGCCTCCCCTTCCCTTGACCCCAGGACTGCTGGCTTCCTGGCCTTGTGAAATCTTCTAGAAGCAGGAAGGAGCCTGAGCTCTGTGCAAGGCTGCTTAAGTTTGACTGCACGGATTTGCCACATGCTCTTGAACAACTTGTCTGTCTAACGTGAGTTACCATCCCCCTCGACCCCCACCAAACCCACCAGAAGAAACAGGATGGCGTTTCTATGGAGACACTTGGAACTCGTTGGCAAGTTGTGCTCTGTACGTGGGAAGCCCTGTGGCTGCCATTTTCTCTCCTTCCTTGAGGAGAAAGTCCCTTGTTAATCATGGAGACAATCTGAGTAAGCTTGTTCCTTGGCATTTGATGACTGAGAAAGCCCCTCTTGCTATCTCATCATATTTTCTTCCTCTTCTCTGCGGCTTACCAACACTCCCTTCTGTAGGACGTGCTGAGGAATGATTATGAGTCAAAAGGAAGAATGACCAAAAAGTGATTTTTCTGGTCTGGTATTTAGGTGAGCTATTCCAACCCTTGAAAGGTGAAGAGGCTCTTAGCTGAAAACACTTGGTCTTTTAATATGAAAACTGCCTGCCCGCCCCAGAGAAACTGCCTTTGTTCCTCAATTTACCTCAGCCTTCAGCCTTTTCAGTCCGCAGGGGTTTGTAGGATCCATCCTGGCCAGGAACTGAGCTGTCGTCCCTGTCCTGACATCTTCTTGTGAGACCTTGGGCCAGTCACTTACCCGCTTGGGAGCCTCCCTGTCTGCAAAGGGTGAATACAGGCAGCCTGCTGGGCAGCCATCTCCACTTCCTTGGAGCAGGTATTTTATTGCATTCTTTTGTGCTTAAGGAATCCAGAATTAGATCCCCCAAATATGCCTGAGAAACCTTTACTCCATGGGAGCTCAAACCAAGTAATGAAAACCATCAAAAACAACAAGGCAGCCTGTGTCCTTAAGTCACCTCTTCCTGGGAGGTCCAGGAGCATCCTTTCTACTTTCCCTGAATTCTCCTTCCCTGCCCTCCCCACAGGGCCGTGCCCCCTGGTCTGCAGAGGGCGTGTTGGCACAGGGATGGACAATCAGACCCTTGTGTGAAACTGCACTGGGGAGAGGACACCACTTTATAAAGCAGGACCAAACCGCTGGCTTCTGACCTCAGAAGCAGGTCTCCTGGCTAAAATTCTCCAAAGGGTTGCTTCAAGCCACCCACACTCAGTTGAGGTCAGCAGAAATGAACAAAGCTACCTCTGGGTGTGGGTGCTGGGCTGGGTGCTGGGACGTGAATGTAGGAGGACAGGGTTCCTGCCCGAGGGTTCCAGTCAGGGAGGCAGAGAGAGGCCTCTGAGGAATCTGCTCCGGTGGAAGGTGACAAGTGATGTGATGGGATAAACACAAAGTGCTAAGAGGAGGCAGACAAAAAGGCTCAGCTAAGAAGTGTGCACAGACCTAGAGCCAGACACGCTTCCTGACCCAGCTGTCTATCCCACATGCAGCCTCAGTAAGAGACATCATTTCCCAACTTTTTTTCTGCAGCAGTTTATGAAGCTTTTTCACACATAAGAGCTCACTTGTTCCTCACAAGCACTTGGGGAAACAGACGAAGCAGCAGCAGCGACTTTCTCCGCTTGATACGTGGGGAGGCTGAAGTCTCACCAGGGATGGTTCCCATGGCAGATGCACAGCCGTTACTGATAGTCATGTAATGAGCATCACTTCCATCGATTAACTACTTCCCCCGGGGCCAGGCCTGTGCTGAGCCCTTGACAAACACGATCTCTTTTAGTTCTCACAATTCTGCAAAACAGGTCTTTTTTTCTTTAAAAAGAAAAACATTGCAATAAAATACATCCACCATAAAATTCACCATTTTAACCATCTTTAAGTGGCATTAAGTACATTCACATTGTTGTGCTGGCAGAACTCTTTATCTTGCAAAACCGAAATTCTATATCCATTCAACAACTGTCAACCCTCCCTCCTCCCAGTTTTTATCTTTTTGTGACTGGCTTATTTTACTTAGCATAATGGCCTCAAGGTCCATTTATGTTGTAGCATGTGTCTGAATTACTTTCCTTTGTAAGGCTGAATAGTATTCCTCTGTATATACATACTGCTACATTTTGTTTATCCATTCATCAATTGATGGACACTTAGGTTGCTTCCACTTTTTGGCTATTGTGAATAATGCTGCTATGAACATGGATGTACAAATATCTCTTCAAGAAAACAGATATTATGAATCCCCCTTTTCCAGAAGGGGAAACTGAGGCTCCGAGATGTTATGTAATTTTAAGTAATTGCTCCTGGTTCATCAGTAATAAGTGGGAGAACCAGAGACAGGGTTCCTAACCGTTGAACCATAATGCCTCTAAAAAACATGGATTTTAACGTTAAAAATATCTGAGTTCACATCCCAGGTCTGCCATGAACTGATTGTGACATTGGGCAAGTCACTTAGCCTCTCTCAGCTAAATTGTAAGGATGCTGTTGTAAGGATGACGTGAAGTGATTTGCTAATTATAGCGCTGTCACATAGTAGGCGCTGAATAAATATTGGCTTTTGTTATCACTGTAACAGCACGTGGCAAGTATGCAGGAGAGCTAACCCAAGAACCCGCACCCTCTGATCCCTTGGCTAGAACCTGCCAGGTGGGCTGCACTCCTGGCCAGATGCCAGCTCTTGCCAGCCCGGCTGTGAGTTGTGCTTAGACTACCTTTGTTACCTCGCACCTGGGACAGGCCAGGTCTGCAGCCTGGACCTGACACCCGCACTGTGTACCAGCCCACGGCTGAGGATGTCACGGCACTTGCGTGACAGCAAGGTACAAAAAGGAAAGCAGTGTCTGGGAGTCAGGAGAAGGAGGTCCTAACGTAGCGTGGCCACTAAGCAGACCCCTTCCCCTCCCCTCTAGGCCTCTATTTCCTCACTCATAGATCAGGGTTTTACAGGTGATGATTGCCATGGTCAGCGTGTTCTGGAAATGTCTAAGCTGTGACCTCAGTGTGGTGTTGTGAAGGCTTTGGGTTGAGCGGTCAGACTGTCTGGGCTCAAACCCTGGGACTGCTGCCTTCTCGCTGTGTAACCTTGAACCTGGGGCTTGCTACCTCTCCAGACTTGGTTTTCTCTTGACTAAAAACGGAGCCTAAGAGCAGAGCCTGCGTCTTGGGCTGCTGTGAGGATTAGGTGAGAGGACGTGCCTGGCATAGCTAAGTGCTCACTAAATGCTGGCTGTTAGTTTCCTCTTATGATTATGGGAACAAATGCTTATTGGCCTCTTGACTTCTAGATGAGAGGCCAAGGGTAGTGAGAAGGGGTACGGTGGAGCCAAAGGTCCCTCACCTGTGAACCTCGGGTTTCCCCTTGGCAGCAGGAACAACCATAATCTATCTCAAAAGTTGTGATGGGGATTAAATGAGATCATAACTGTAATTCTCCCAGCACAGTGCCTGGCACATAGTGAGGACTTAGTCAATGGGTATTGGTGGTAGAATTATTCCTATTTTAAAGTTTTAGAAACCTGTTTCTTCTCATAGATTGTTGGGAAGCATGTGAATTCATGTAACACCTTTGAAGGACGATTTAGCAACAGCTTTCGAAACTAGAAGTCCAGGGCTTCCCTGGTGGCGCAGTGGTTGAGAGTCTGCCTGCCGATGCAGGGGACACGGGTTCGTGCCCCGGTCTGGGAAGATCCCACGTGCCGCGGAGCGGCTGGGCCCGTGAGCCATGGCCGCCGAGCCTGTGGGTCCGGGGCCTGTGCTCCGCAACGGGAGAGGCCACAGCAGCGAGAGGCCTGCGTACCACAAAAAAAACAAAAACAAAAACAAAACCTAGAAGTCCATTTGCCCCTCGACCGAGCAACACCACTTCCAATTGCACGAAATGGTCCAACGTTATCCATTGCAGCCCTGATCGCAAATGTTCACCAGTGTAGCGCCGACTAAACTAAGTTCTGGGTTGGAAAACTATACAGCTGTGAAAAGGAGAGAGGCAACTCTTCATGTTCTAATATGAAAAGGTTTCTAAGATATATTCGTTGAGAATATTAAGGAGCAAAACACTATGTACCACTCTACAAGGCTTGTCACTTGCATAAAAAGGAGGGAGGTATATCCTCATATAAGGACATAAATGCTTGTATATGCATTAAAAAAAATATCTGTGGAAAGCTACACAGCAGGCACTGAGTTCCTGAGAGATAGTTAAGAAGAGGGAGAATTTTCACTGTATCTTCTTATAATTATTTTTGTAACCTTGAGAATGTATTAACTATTCAAAAAATTAAGTAGAGTGAAATTTTATTAAGGACAGAAGAAAGGGGAAGGCAGGGAGGAAGGTAGGGTGGGAGGGAAGGAGGGGGATGAGGGTGAGAGAGGGAGGGAGGGAGAGGAATCTGTTCCCAGCATCCTGGGCGGAGTCGTGTCATCAGATAGGACAGGAGAAGAGCAGGCCTACCCAGCCAAGGAGGGGCCAGACGTGCCGAGCATCACAGTTCACCGCATCTGGGCTGAGCTTGAATGTTGATTATGATAAGGAAGGGGACGCTGACTTACCAAATAGAACCTGGCACTGGGAGAAGCCTGGCAGCCCTGCAGGCAGGCTGTCTTTCAACAGAAAGGGCTGCGGCTCGCCCTTCTTTTCAGCAGCTGCTCCCACACTCATGGCCCCCTTCTGGGGTCCCTGCCACTCCCAGAGAGGACAACACAGGCTTAGCCTGTTGACACTCCTTCTCTCCTGAGAAAAGAGCACAGACAGAAAAGGAGGAGCCTATTGCCACATTTCCCGCTTTCATTGTCTGATTTCTTAAACTCATTTACATGGCAAATGTAAGAGCCAAGGGTACAGTATTTCCTGGAAACAAAGTCTTAAACACGGGAAAGGCAGACATGGTGATATTCATTCCCCAGGCCAGCACCCCTCTGCCCTCTTGGACCAATAATTTAGAGATCTGACTGTTGTCCAGGAGTTATAATAATTTCTTGTCATTGATGGTATGAATTTGGAGATGAATACAAAGTTGTATATATAGATGCATATTTCTGATTGTTTTCTCAACATTTGACTTCATACCCATCTTTTTGCCTAGGTTTTGGTACACATTACTATTATAATAATATATACACACGATATGAGTTTGTATAAAATTCATAAATACTGTATATCCATGCAAAATAATTAACAAACGTAGTAGTAGTTTTGTTTGTTTTCACATCCTTTATCTCATTTGATTTTCAAACACCCCTGTAAGTTAGGTATTTATTCATCACTTACTGAGCACCCATCATGTCCAAGGTGCTGTGCTAGGTCCTGGTGTTTCAGAGACAAAATGACACTGCCATGGTATCTAAAAGGTCTAGTCTAGTCACAGAGACCAACCAACACACAAACAGGTATGCAATTAATGAAATATATACAAGATGATGTGGGAGCACTGAGAAGGGGCACCCAACCCAACCAAGTGGTGGGCAAAAGATCAGAAAAGATTTCCAGGTGAGATGTGGTCTGAACTGAGCCTAAAAAGATGAATAGGATATAATCTGGCAAGCCGGTTGACCTTGGACAGTAAAAACAAGTCTTCATGCTCTGAGGAGGGCATAGGGAAAAAGCAAGGGAGTATAAGGGAAAAGATGGATAAAAAAAGAGAAGTTTTTGAGGGAGAGTATGGGGACGGGGAAGAGAGAGAGAGAGAGAGAGAGTCCCATTTTATAGATGAGAAAACTGAGGTCCAGCAGAGATGGATACTGACCACCCTTCAGTTCCCAGGTCAAGCTGCCCTTACCCCACCCTTTCCCATTTGAGTTGAAAGTAAACCACTTAGATGGTAACTAGACTTAATGTGGTGATCATTTTGAAATGTGCAGAAATATCAAAACACTATGTTGTGTAACAGGAACTAATGTACTGTTGTAGGTCAGTTGTACTTCAAAAACAAACAAACAAACTCAGAAAAAGGGATCAGATTTGTGGTTAACAGAGGCAGAGGGTGGGATTGGGGATTGGATGAAGGAGGTCAGAAGGTACAAACTCTCAGTTTTAAGATACGTTAAGTACTAGGGATGTCATGTACAACGTGATAAATATAATTAACACCGCTGTGTGTTATTTGTGAAACTTATTATAAGAGTTCTCATCACAAGGAAAAAATATTTTTTTATTTCTTCCATTTTGTATGTATATGAGGTGATGGATGTTCACTAAGCTTATTGTGATAATCATTTCATGATGTATGTAAGTCAGATTATTCTGCTGTACACCTTATATCTCAATAAGACTAGAAGAAAAAATTAAAACAAATTAAAAATTTTTTTAAAAAAAAGGAAAGAGGGCTTCCCTGGTGGCGCAGTGGTTGAGAGTCCGCCTGCTGATGCAGGGGACGTGGGTTCGTGCCCCGGTCCGGGAAGATCCCACATGCCGTGGAGCGGCGGGGCTCGTGAGCCACGGCCGCTGAGCCTGCACGTCTGGAGCCTGTGCTCCACGGTGGGAGAGGCCACAACAGTGAGAGGCCCGCGTACCGCAAAAAAAAAATAAATAAATAAAATAAAATAAAATAAATAAATAAATAAAGGAAAGAAAGAAAGTAGATCAGTTAGGCAGTCAAACATGGTGGTTGCAAACAGTGCCTGGTGACTTAAAGTCTTGACTCCTTATTCCACTCGGAACAATTTATGGGAACCATTGGGTCAGCCATCTTAAAGGGACCACTGGGTTCCTAGCATTTTTCTTCCGTGAACTGCAGCCAAATGATGGGAAAAATTTGACTCGATCTTAGGTGGCTCTGCCTAATTTCATGTTACATATTCCTCGGGAGACTTGTCAGCCCAGGATCTATTCCTTCATGCAGGGCCTTTATTTACTTGTTTGGCTCCCTTCCCTGGGGAGTGCTCTGGCTGGTTCTCTCGCCCCAGACACACCAGGGTTGATCCCTCACACATCTGGCTCAGCACCACCCACAAGTCTGAACAAGGCCCTGCAAACCACTTCTGACTTCACGGCCCAGTGTCCCACGCCCTGGGAGATGGGCTGCGTCTGGGCTCGCTCAAGTCTGGGAACTGCAAGATCTGGGTGGCCGGAGCTGGCCCAGTTCAAACCCTGCTCAGAGTTGGGCACAAGCCTCAGACATTGGGCTGTGGCTGGGAGGTGGCCCCCGGAATTTCCAGAGGAGAAGCCCTGTGGAGCGTGCAGGCAGCCGGAGAGGGGCGGGAAAGGAAAGCTCGTCTCAGCTCCCTGGGGGAGTGAGAGCAGCTCTTAGAAAGTGAGGGTGCTGAGCAAAAACATGGTGCCCAGGCTGGTGCTTAAGACGCTCAGGGGTGTCCTGGGCGAGGGTCTCCAAAGTAGACCTTGAGAAGAGGGTTCAAGTGCAGGAGACTCAATAAGGAAGTGCTCCCGGGAAAAACCAGAGTGGGAATGAAAGACATGGGACAGGGAAGAGGAATAAGCTAAACAAGGAGAGGCTGACCTTGAACCCAAAGAACCTTCATCCTTTGGAAGGATGGACTGATTCCCCGCAAAGTCCCAGCCTCCTCCTGATCCCAGGAAGAGAGCTCTGGAGAATAAGTTATACTTTCAGAGTTGGTCCCACAGGAGAGGCAAGGCCCTCACACTCCCACACTTAGGCATTGGCTAAGGGCTGCCTCAGGACATAAACTCCCAAGCACTTCCTGTGGGCAGAGTAGCCTCGTAGCCCAAGGGCAGGCCTGGGATGAGAGCCTCCAGTACAGACAATCAACAGTAAAATAGGATTAGAAGCTGGGGATCGGTTCTCAGAAACTGTAAAAGGGAGTCAAAGGGATCTGGGGCAGGTAGCATAGGACTAAATTATATTCATGTCCCAGCTCTGTGTCTACCTTTGTGACCAAGGGCAAATTATTTAACAGTTTCTCAACTGTAAAGTGGGGACACTCATATCTCTTTCACAGGGATGTTGTGCAGGGTAGACAAGATAATGTGAACAGTGTCTAGCACAGGGCCCAGTGCGTGTTAAGAATTATGATGTCTGGATGCAGCAGATGCTCTTCTGGGAGGATTTTACTGGGGAAATTCTGGCGCCAGTCAACCTGAGATCCAATGCCTCTGTTTCTGCTCTTGGTGTTCCCCTCCCCCTGCTGGGAACTTCCTCCTTTCCCTTCTAGGAAACCCACTGGCTCCACGGCCTCTCCAAAGCCTGGTCAGGTAAAGTCTCAGGACCTCCCACCTGATCCCATCCACCGCCCAGTTGCTATCTCACCTTGGCCTTGCTCCCCGGAAGCATCAGAGCAGAGTGCTTAAGAGCCCAGGTTCTGGAGCCAGACCGCCTGGGTTCCAATCCTTACCCTAACACAGAGTGTGCCACCTGGCAAAGCACTTAGAATCTTTGTGCCTCGGTTTCCTCATCTGCCTAATGGAATAACAATCACCGTCCCTCTTAGCTGTTGTGAGGCATTAGTGAACTAATGCCTGCAAAGTGCTTAGAGCATAGTGCTCAGTGCCTGTTGGCTAGTGTGGCCATGGGCCTAAAAAAGTCCTCATGAGTCAGATCCCGCCCTTGTTTACAGCCCGCTGATTCTTGGGTTTATAATTTCCTGACCAGCCCCAGCTATTTTCACCCTCCGGCTCTGGGTTGGGCACCCACCCTCATTGCTGGAGCTCCAAGGCCACTTCCTGTTGCAGCCCCAGATGGTCAGCACAAGGACAGTCACAAGCGTGTGCACAGCACTTTCCCATTTTCCACGCGGCACGTGGCTGATTTGACCCGTGCCTCCTTTTTTTTTTTTTTTTTTTTTTTTGCGGTACGCGGGCATCTCACTGTTGTGGCCTCTCCCGTTGCGGAGCACACCGTGCCTCCTTTTTAAATGAGGAAACCGAGGCCAAGAACGATTAAACAACTTGCTGAGTTTGCCCAGCTCCTAAGCAGCGGAGCCCAGATTACCACCTACCAGGAAGAACCAAGAAAAAGAAAGATTTAGGGGGCCACACAGGCTACCTTCAACATGCAAAGAGCTGTCGTGAGGAAGGGGGATCAGACTTATGGTGTGGCCCCAGGAGGTGGGACTAGGACCAGTGGGCCCTGGTGGGATAGGGCCTCCCGGCACAGGCAGTGAGCTGAGGCGTTGTCTGGGAGAACTTAAAACAACGATAAAACTCATGAAAAGTTGATATGCTTTTATTAGCATCGCACAGTAGAAATTCTAAGCAACTTGAGTGATAAAATATTCTCATGCCCCAGGACAGACAGCTCCCACTGCCCCTCTACTGGCTTGATTCACTACTGCCAATGAGGAGAAATCATAGGGAGTTAAGTTTCAACTTTGGTAAAGAAAGATCTTTCCAACAGACAATAATGGAATGTATTATCTTGGGTTTGATGAATTATCCATCAATGGCAGTATACAAATAGAGACTAATAACGGCTCTTCTGGGATACTGTTCAGTAAACTACTGAATTCATTTGCGGCGGGGCCGGTGGGGGGAGGGGGGTTACCTTAAATGACCTTGAAGACACCATCCAATTCCATAAGTATCTGTAAGGAATGACAGTGGGGTGACTGAAGCAACTCTGTTAAAGTTAGAAAAGGGTCTTTGAGTGAAAGAAGGATATTTGAGGTCTCCCCCACTAGGATGTGAGTAACAATAAGATAGAAATATTCCAGGGCCATCTGAGGACTGATGCCCTCATGAACATTGGAAATGAAACCACTAATGGTCAGAATCTGGAAGGTCACAGAGAAGAGGACCCAAGTACTAGAAACGAGACCCCCAAAGGGAGCATAAATCATCCCGTCACACAAACCTAGGGCAGATTACTTAACCCCTCTGCATAGTGACCATCTTATTGGATTATGAATATTAAATAAATTAATATGTATAAAGCCCTTAGCACAGTGCTACGTAGCTATTAGCTATTATTATCCTTTCTTAAAAGGCCCACCCTAATGAGCCATGAGCTTCTTTCTGCTCTGTGCATTGCTGCAAGCTCTCTCTTCGAGAAGGTCAGGACGAAGTTATTTATCCCATCCAGATCCCGTTCCTGCTCCTTAATAGCTGTTAATTGACTTCTCGGGGGCTAAAAGCTTTTATGTTTTTCCAGAATAATACCTCAGTGTCATTAGAATATGTTTAATATTACATATTATTTATTTGTTCATTTGTTTCTTCATTCATTCAAATACTTACCGGACACCTACTTGGTCCTTAGAAATGGATGTCCAAGGGATAGAATGGTCAGTAAAAATAGGCCGGATCCTTGTCCTCATCGAGCTGACAGTCTAATCGGGATGGGGTGGGGGGAGTGGGTGTGGGACAGAGGTCAGTTCTAATAATGGGATGGATGCAGGTGAAGTCACAGCTGTGGTGGTACTATCAAGAAAAGCATACAGTGCTGTAAGCCTGTGAAATTAGGCAACACCCTGGTCTGGGGTGGAGTTTCCCTGAGCAAGTAACGCTTGAGCCAGGTCTCAAATGCATGTGTGTTAACTAGGAAGTTAGGAGAGTTCCAAGCAATGTCCTAACATCCATTAACTATCATTTACAAAGCACTGACTTTTGTGTCAGGCACTCTGGTAATAACTTTATGTTGTTATTTCATCTAGATATCACCTCAACCCTTTGAAACAGAAATTGTTTGGTCCATTTTACAGATTTGGAAAGTAGGACTCAGAGTGGTCCATTAGCCGATGAAAGGTCACATCTTATAAGCAGGATTTAAATTCAGCTTTAACTGCAGTGCCTGGGCTCTTACCCTGAGGGCAGAACTGTCTTTGTATCTAAAGCCCAAACTATGCCTGGCATGTAGTAGATGTCGATAAATGCTGTTATATAAATGCTAAACTGAATAAAACTGTATTGAGGGGGAAGAAAGGCTCCCATGTGTAGGGGAGAAGCATGGCTAGATTGTATATCCGCAGCGGGTAGAGAGAGAAGGGTTTCAGGAAGAAGGAATTTCAGTGGCAAAGCCAGCAGGGGGCGCTTGGCTTGAGTGAGGATGCTGCTTGAAAGAATTCTCCTCTTTGATAGGTAGGGAGCTCTTTGGTCATTAGAAGGTATTGAAGTGCAGACAGGATGAACACTTTGCCTACCTCTGAATTATCTTTCTAACATATTTCCGTTCTGGGGCTTATCTAATATAAAGTATTCTTGCAAACAAGCACCCCAAATTCACCAGTTCCCAAAGCCTCTTACCTAAATGGCAACCTAAGTTGAATGAGGGTAGAAGGGTGAGCTGGCAGCCACTGAAGGAAGCCAGACAGCGTGAAGACATTAGGAAAGACAGCCACCACCTGAATATCAAATGACTTTCAAACCATGGCCTTAGACAGAAGAGGTGGTTGTGAGCCTCTGGGACACTGCCTAGATTCAGCATTCAGTAGGTGGTAGATTTTTTCTTATTGGGTGCTCAATTTTTAAAAATTTTTTTTTGCCAGATCCTTGCTTTTATTTCATAAACGGGGGCTTTTGGTCAAACTGGTATCTGAGGGGTTGAGGAAGAAAAGATTATTTTCTTCTCCTGCCAAGAGATTGTCCTTTGGCTCTTGCAAGAGTGGATCTTGGCAAGCCCCGTGATTTCATTCCATCTTCCTCATGCAGGTTAAGTGAGCGTTGCCAGAGGCCGAGGTCCCAGGCCTTCTGTGGACTGCAGAGTCTGGAGATGTGTGGTTTCTGGGAAGGGATGCCTGAACTTCCATTCCCCTTTCCTAGAGTTCAAAAGGTAAACGTGAGTATTCAAGTCACATTTGCAAATCCCAGGTCTTCAAAGCACAGAACCATAAACCTTGTACATTGTGGGCAATATCTGATCCTATCCTCAGAATACTGCATGAGGGGTACCTACAGGTGAGTAAACTGTGGGTTAACTGTGCCTGAGGTTATACAGCTGGAAAGTGGTAGAAGTTGTAGTTCCCTTCTCAAAAGGAAGCTAAATGTAGCAATTAAGAGGACAGTTCTTCATATTGTTAAGAACTGGTTCCATCAAATTCTAGTTCCATCACTTTTTTTTTTTTTTTTTTTTTGTGGTACGCGGGCCTCTCACTGCTGTGGCCTCTCCTGTTGTGGAGCACAGGCTCTGGACGCACAGGCTCAGCGGCCATGGCTCACGGGCCCAGCCGCTCCGCGGCATGTGGGATCTTCCCGGACCGGGGCACGAACCCGTGTCCCCTGCATCGGCAGGCGGACTCTCAACCACTGCGCCACCAGGGAAGCCCTCCATCACTTTTTGATTGTGTGGCTCTGGGCAAACTTTTAATCTCTGTAAGTCTCTCCCTTTGGAAAAAGTCTTCATCTTAGTTCTTGGGATACTGTGATTCTCAGGGTCTCCCTTCTGGATACTGTTCTTTCTCTTCTTTTTTTTTCTTTTTTTTTTTTTGCTGTACGCGGGCCTCTCACTGTTGTGGCCTCTCCCGTTGCGGAGCACAGGCTCCGGACGCACAGGCTCAGCGGCCATGGCTCACGGGCCCAGCCGCTCCGCGGCATATGGGATCCTCCCAGACCGGGGCACGAACCCGTATCCCCTGCATCGGCAGGCGGACTCTCAACCACTGCGCCACCAGGGAGGCCCTCTCTTCTTTTTTTTTTGGCTTCTCTTCTTGTCTCATACATTGAATGTTGTCAAACAGTCCATTTTCCTTCCTCTTTTCTTCCCTTTTTCTCTATATTCCCTTCTCTTGGGCAGTCCCAGTCACTGTGACATGGGAAAGAGCAAAGAGAGACTTCGCACTGGCCTTTTAATCTTGCACTTGGATGACACACCACTTGTGCTCACATTTCACTGGACAGAGCAAATCACTGGTCCATATCTAACTTCAAGGTGGATGTATTCTTGAATGAGAGGAACCCCAGGTGAGGAGAGCATTGGATATCTCTTTTGGAGCCATCTTATAAACACATCAGAGTCCTCAACTCTGCCTCTGTCTAGAAGATTTACAAATATGTATTTTTTTGTCCATTAGAAATCTTACAACTAATCATGCTTCCTTCTTTGCTTTGGCTGCTAGGAAGTTCAAAGCCAAATTTGCTGTCCACCTCTAGCAATTTTACAGGAACTATGGCATAAAGGTTATACGTTAACCTTATGGCTTAAATTTAATTTTATTTCATGCCCTTGTGTTTTCCTTTGTCTGCTCTAGTATTTTTTAAAATTTTGTTATGCACATCTGTGTATGCCACTCAGATCATTATTTGAATGAACCAGGGTAAAAACAAATGCATGCATATACACCTACCACACATCCGTACAATAGTTCAGCGCTCATCTCTCAGAAGAAATACTATTACTTCATTTCTCAGAAGTAATTTATCACTGGGTGTCTCCACTGGATGTCCTACAGTTACCTCAAATGCAGTATGCTCTAAATGAAACTTACCATCTTTCCCCTAAATGGTCTCTTTTACTTAAATTCCTCTTTCCATGAATAGCTTAACCATGTGTGGACGATTGAAAAAAAAATCTAACAATCTTTCACCCCACCCTGTACCCTCATCCTATTGGTTTATCTTTCACAACTTCTTGACATCCAGTCAAATGAGTCATTCTATGCTCTCCAAATATGCCATGTGTTTTTCCATTACCGTGTCTTTGCTCATGCTATTTCCTCTGTTAGAAATGCCCGCCACCAACTCCCCACCTGTAGGAATGCTTCCCATGCTTTAAACCTCATCTCAGCTGTCCTTCTTTTATAATGTCCGGCCCCATCAGCCAACGAAATGAGAGTATCCTTTCCTTCCAGTCTCACTGATTGCATTTGACTTAATTGACCTTACACTGTGCATTTCTCATATACTTAGTTTAGCTTCCTAACATTTAGGAGCTCCTTGGGGGCAAAGACCATGCCTTACTTTGCTTTGTTATTTGCAGCACCCAGCTCTTCCTGGCAAGATTTGAATTGCCTTGAGCCTGAAGTTCATCACAGGTGAACTTGACTTCATATAAAATGGGAGCAAGTGTATGCCTGGCTCCTCCCTCTCCTTCACCCGTCACATCTACAAGCTCTTCAAGCATCTCCTCCCAACGTATCCTACATCTATTCTCTCTTCATAATTTCTGCTCCCTTGGCTCAGACTCCATCATCTCTCACATGGGCAATTACAAAAGCTCCCTAATACCTCTTCCTGTCTTCAAGGCTGGTAACTCTAAAATACATATCCCTCCCTCGGCTTAAAACTTTTCAGTAGCTTCCAAACGGCAGTGAGATAAAGTCCAAGCTTCTTTCATGGCATAAAGCGTTCTACGTAAGCTAGCCTTGCCCATTTCTGATGTCTTGATGCCTCTCAGAATCTTTTTCTGGTCATACATTCCGTCCCAACCCTACTTAGGAAAATAGGACCAGCCATGTGTTGGGCATTTATTGTCTTTGCTCACTCCTTCTCTCCTTCTTTGGGTAACAGATCCTACCCTTCTAAGAACATAGATGGCATGTGACCTATGCTGACTAGTTAGAGGATTTCACTCTCTCCCCCAGCACCCAGTCCCATGATAGCCTTTCTTGAGATTTTCAAAGTGGAGTTGAATGAGAGCTCAGAATTGCCATTTTACACCCTGTGAAAATAAAGAAACCAACTCAGAGAGACACGTAGAAACAAGATACTGGGAGCAAGTCCTCCACACAGCCCTGAACACCCTGGCTCTGGTTTCCAGGCTGATGCCAAGCCTGTTTGCTCAATTCTCCTCTCTATTCCATGAGCCATCCCATGAGCCTTCGTTACATGTACGCATGTGGTTACTCTTTCTCTTCTCCTCTAGACTGTAAGCTCCACGAGTGCAGGAACTGTATTTATTCTGTTCTCCACTGTCTCTCCAGCACCTCAAGGAACTGAAGGGCAGGTCTGTGGAGGAGAGTGGAGCAGTACGAACTCCCAGAGGCCCATCCAAGGGGGACTTTGCACCGACAGATACGTGATTCAGTAGTAAAAGAAGGAACGGCCTCATCCTCCCCTGTACTCTGTGTAGACAAGTGATCAGCTCAAGGTAGGACTTTCTTTCTGGTAATGGACTGGAACTTTGCACTTCCATCCATAATGGGCAGACATCATCTTGAAAGTATAATTTTTTTTTTTTTTTTTTTTTTTTTTGCGGTATGCGGGCCTCTCACTGTTGTGGCCTCTCCCGTTGCGGAGCACAGGCTCCGGACGCGCAGGCTCAGCGGCCGTGGCTCACGGGCCCAGCCGCTCTGCGGCATGTGGGATCTTCCCGGACCGGGGCACGAACCCACGTCCCCTGCATCAGCAGGCGGACTCTCAACCACTGCGCCACCAGGGAAGCCCTGAAAATATAATTTTTGAGGGGAGGTAATCTCATATTATTTATGAGACCTGAGTTTAGTTCCTCAGAATCCTTCTCCAGCTAGGCACCAAGTTCTCAAGGGTAGGTATATATCCAAGAGAATTGAAAACATATGCCCATGTAAAAACTTGCACATGAATGTTCATAGCACCTTTATTCACAACAGCCCCAAAGTGGAAACAGCCGAATGACCATGAACTGATGAGTGGATGAACAAAATGTGGTATGTCTATACCATGTAATATTATTCAGCATAAAAGGAATGAAGTATTAGTGCACGCTACAACAGGGATGAACCTTGAAAAGGTGATGCTAGGTGAAAGAAGCCGGTCACAAAGGACCATACGTTATATGATTCTATTTTCATAAAATGTCCAGAACAGACAAATCCATAGAGATAGAAAGTAGATCAGTGGTTGCCAGGGGCTAAGAGGAGCAGAAATGAGGAGTGATTGTTAATGAGTATGGGTTTTCTCTTTGGGGTGATGAAAATGCGCTGGAATTAGGTAGTGGTGATGGTTACACAACCTTGCAAGAATACTAAACCTACTTAATCATATGCTTTAAAGACTGAATTTTATTATATGTGAGTCATGCCTCAATTTTTTAAAGATCTTAAGGGTAAAAGTCTGGTATTTTATATTTTTTGTATTCTATATAGACTCTCATATCATTTCCTATTTTGACTGGAGCTTGAGGCTAGAATTCTGACTTTTGGTCAAGACTCTCTAATGCAGCCTTGCCAAACTGAATATGTGTTAGGCCTAGAGAAGTGTGGAGGAGAAACTGGAATGAGGCACTCGTTAGTTGTCCATCAATAAGAAAAATAAGACACCTTCATTGGACAGAGTGAAAAGGGGATCCAGAGCTCTCATCATCTTCTCCCCAGCAACACTCACAGCCTCAGCCCCACGATCTTAGGATCATCAGGACTCACCCATCATGTTCTTAGCCCTACCTATTAGAGGCCCTACACAAAGGTCCAAATTCCCAGGTCATCACCCAGACTCTGTACAGTCCTTGATTTTGCCCCATCTCCCATCTTCCCACTTCCCAGCACATCTTCTGAAATCCATTGATCATAATCAGCAAAATCTTTTTATCACCGAACCTCTTCTCTCTGTTTTCATTATGCTCTTGCTCTAACCATGACCTGGTGATTCCCTGAGGACCAGCAACTCTGCAGGTCATGTGAAGAGATAATACCATTCACCACCTTCCTGGTTGCAGTCTTCACCAGACCCAAGTGACTTCCCATAATTTCCTGAGGAGTCTAGTTCTTAACCCACTGTCATTCTCTCCATCACTACTCCTAACCTAACTTGTGGTGATTTCAGTGTCCATGTAGATAAATAATGCTTCCAATGCCCTTGGCCTCTCAGTTTCTTGATTTCCTCTCCTCCAAGGATCTTATGTCTTAGCTACCCACTGCCATGGTCATACCCTAGACCTTGTCATCATCAGTATTTGCAACCTGACTACAATCTTAATTTTATCCATCCCTCTTTCCTGATCACCACCTCTGACTTTTCCAGCTCACTCTGTCTGGTATCCAATGTCAACAACTTGTCAGCATTTTCAGCATTGTCAGGATAGGAATTGGTCAAATAAACCATGGTCTGCTGAAAAGTACAGCACTTGCAAAGATGGACTCCAGGGCCAGACAACCTGGGATCTTACTTCCTCCTGCCCACTACTAGCTCTGTGACCTTGGGATAACTACTTAACCTTGATAAGCTTCAGATTCCTATAAAACAGTGATGACAACAATGGCCGCAGACTCATAAGATGGTTTGAGGATTACTATGAGATACTGTAAAGTGACTAGCATAGTGCCGGACCTATATGGAATTCTCAGTAGAAGAGAGTGATTCTGTGGTAAACATCACACGTTTTGGTCAGTCTAGCAATTGTTCTTTTTCATTCAGGAATAGCACCCCAACTTTACTTGAGAATCAGCTCTTTTCCTGGTGTTGGAAGGGGCTAATCCCTAACCCTGCTCCACGGGAAGTCACGGGAAGCCAGTCATGGCCAGTGGGAGCATTCCAACCCCTGACCATAGTGAATAGTGACTGATTCAGGGATGGGCACATAACTAAGCTGGGTCCATGAGAGTCTCTTCAGGGGCTTTTTGTTGGAACACTTGGGACAGAGAGGTCCTCCACTGGATGTGGGGCTGGTAGGACCTAAGCAAAGCCCACCTGAGAGCAGCCAACAGAGAGACATGTGGAAGAGAGGGACTGAGGGAGGCTGAGATCTGAGTCCTTGTGTCCAGGCATGTTTAAAATCTGCCTCTGGACTTGCAGTTACACAGGGCAATAAATCCCTTCCATGGTGCTTAAGCCAGTGTGAACTGGGTTTCTATCTCACCCAGAGTTATGATGATTAGATTTTATAGTGAAATACTAGTCTGCCATCAAAAATGATGATATAAAGCTGTACTGGGACACAGAGAGATGCTTATTAAATATTTTTAATTGAAAAAAAACAACTTAGAGAATAATAAGATATCAATAAGAATGAGATTCCATTTTATAAAAAATATATAACTATAGAAAGAAGTCTGGAAGGCTCTATGACAATAGGCTAGCAAAAGATATCTATGTTAACAGTTATATGTGCTACATAGCTTAACTCTGGATTTCTGTGGGTGGTGGGACTGTAGATAATTTGTATTTTCTCTTCTTTTTTGCCTGTATTATCTAATGTTTTAACAATGTGCATAGATTATTGGTTCAATATTTTAAAAGGAAGTTTCCCAAATGAGAAAAAAAACAGCCCTTCCTTGCCACACCTGTAATCAGAGCATTAAATTCTGTCTTTCCTAGGGGCGTCTCTCAGGATCCTTGAGGGTGTCTGGGACTAGGTGAACCTGTTCTGTGGTTTCGTGGCTCCTAGGTGTGCCAGGCCTTATAACCTTGAACTGATGAGAATCACAGAACCACCATTTACAAGTTTAAATGGTCTTGGGGCAGTTGAGAAATCAGAATTAATCAACTGTGCCCTCTTGGGAAAGGGGCAAACAGAATGATGTGTGTACAGAGCTTTCCAAAGGGATTAATCATGGCTTTGGGAATTGTGTGTGGTGGTGGGCGGGACTATGGGAATATTTACATGTGGTATTATTATCCGGCATGCACGCTGCAGGCTCTTCACTGCTAAATGTTGTATGTCATCAGTTTCCTAGCAGAGAAAGATAGTTTTGCTCACACCTTGAGGGTGGAGATGCTCGGGACCTAGAAATCTTAAGTGACTCATTGAGGGGTGCACAGCAAGAACTGAGTTGTGATTTAGGGTTCTTGACTCTGTGCCCTATCTGGGTGCCAATCATTTTCTTTACAGGCTGCTTCAGACATGCACAGGCTGCCTCAAGCAGGACAGACCTCCCTCCCCTTCTGTGAGCATATATATATATATTTTTTGGTCGCACCACATGGCATGCAGGATCTTAGTTCCCAGACCAGGGATGGAAACCGTGCCCCCTGCAGTGGAAGCAAGGAGTCTTAACTGCTAGACCTCCAGTGAATTCCCCTGTGAGCGTATTTTAAAAAGTCATGTCAAAATAATTTTCTCTGGGTTTTTCCTTTTAGAAACACTCAAGTTCTCTCCTAGAGTCTATTCCTATCTATGCCCTAACTCAGAAAGCTAGATTCTCATGTGCCTGCAAATGTCTCTGGCTCCAAATTGGGAGTACTGCCTAGAAAAGTTACTACATTGTGTACATGGGGGAGGGTTCGCATTCTTGGGGTGTGGTGAGCCCTCCCCCAGTGGTTTGGCTCATCTCCATCCTATGCGCCTCCCCCCCCATTCCCACCTCGGACCACTGCTACCACTCGTCTCCTCCTCCGTGCACTCAATGCTCTAGCTCCCTGGATCCTGCACTGTCTCCACTTGCCATGCACAGCTCCTAACACCGAGTGTTGGTTCTACGGCTGGGATACCATGCTGGGTTCTTCTCTACCTGTTCATCCTACATTTTAGCTTCTCACTTACAGAGTGCTCGCTTGGTGTCAGGTTGCTGTTCTAAGACTTGACAAATGTTGACTCCTAACAGGAACTGATACTGATACCATGATTATTAGCCCATTTTACAGATGAAGAAACTGAGGCACAGAAACTTGCTCAAGATCCTAGAGCTAGCTGGTGCTGGAGGCAGGATTTGAATCCAGGCAGTGGGCTCCAGAGTCCGCCCTCTTAACCCCCCTGCTTTGCTTCTCTCCTATAGATGCTTTTAGCCTCCTGCCCTGTGAAGTCACCCTGATATGTGTTTTGGGAATTGCCCACATCCTGCTTTGTGCTTCCAGAGCACTTTGTTGGTCCCTCAAGGATTCATTTGTCATTGGCAGGGTTTTTATTAGCCTTGGTCCCCTACCAGCAGGGAGCTTTGCAAGGACTGGAATTTGGCGTGTCCATCTGTGTATCCATGGCATTCTCACTTCCAGATCCCTTCCAAGTCTTTTTTAAACACTGGAGATGTGAAATACATGTGGGCTAAAATGAACTGAAATTTAGCGAATTAGAAGGTCCCATAACAACTAAACCCTTGAAGACAGTCTTGGTGAGATGCTTCCACAAAAACTTTAACTTAAGCACAGAAAAATGCATAATTCTCATCCATCCAAGAGCTAGGTATTTTCTTTTGAGGATTATTCAGCGTTGTACTTTTCCTTCCATTTCTTCCAACCTTTTAGACATTTCATGACATGAGAGAATCACCCATAAGTAGATAGTGATGAAAACACATTGAGTCATAGCATCTCCATTCTTACCAGTTCTGTGACTTTGGGAAAGTCACCTGAGCTTCCTGAATCTTGGTTAGGTCATAATTATACTTAGTGACCTGACACTGCACGTAAGGCAGCTGGCCTAGGGCTTGGTTGACAGTAAAAGCTGCATAAACGTGACTGTTGTCATCATTATCTCCATGGCCTGTCTGGCAACACCAGGAAAAAGAAAAGGAAACAGAAATCTCTGATATGTTTCTAACACTATGGAAAAAGGGTGAAGGAGTATAAAGTGAAGATGACTGGTCAAAATGAGAGCATCATAATACTGAATTTTCTTTTCCCTTGCAGTCTTCAGTTCCTCCCTAAATAAATAGAAATGGGAGAAAAATATCTGCAGCAGTGCAATGTCCTGAAAGAAACAATTGCCTAAATTCAACTAAAACCATATTTACTCATTCAATGAACATTGCACACAATACTATGTGCCAGGTACTGAGCTAGGTGTGGAGTTACAGAGCCACCTAAGACATAGTCCCTGTCGTCAAGGAGCTCCTGGTCTGGTGTGGAGACAGACATGTAAGTGAATAACTCAAAATCCGAGCCAATTCCAAGGATTTGCTTTTATGTTAGAGAGTTCATGGGAATGTAGAAGAAGGGCTATCTTGAAGGAAAGCTTTGTGTGGGAAATTGAGGTTTAAATTGGGCCTTAAGGGGAGTATGTCAGTCAGAGTTGTTGGCTGCAAGTAACAGAAAACTTCTCTAGCTAGCTCAAACAAAAAAGAGGCAAGTGTGGGAAGGAGACCAGGGACTCACGGAATTGTCAGCAGGCTGAAATGACCAGATTTGGAAAACAAGCAGAATCAAGGGAGCTGTGGAAGACGAAGAATATGACCCCCAGCAGAGATCACACAGAAGGAATGGGCTAATTTGGCTTTGATGCTGCTGAGAAGATCCTTTATCACTCTCTCAAGGTCAGAGTTCCAGGACAGCGTGTATGACAGGCTGAGCAAAGTCACATGATCAGCCACTGGCCAAGCCAGGGTAGGGGTAGAGAAGGCTCTTTAGTGGGAGTTGCCCGTTCTTTTCCATCAAGACCATCCACCTGGATGGAGAATTCCCCTGGGGGGATCAGTATTCTAATAGTAAGTGATGCTGGGAACCAGACAGCAAAAAAAGACAGCCGTCCTTTATGAGAGGTAGGATTCCAACAGTAAGTGGCCGGGCAGCAGAGGCAGGCCGGGAACAGAACAGAATCTGCAAAGGTGAGGGAGGAATAAAGTTCATGGGAGGCACTTCAGGGCCGTCAGGCTGTGGTGCAATGCGGTAAGAGTTACATTGAAAGACAAAGGCAGATAGGTTGCGCCCAAATCACAGAAGGTCTTATAAATGCCACGATTAAAAGTCGAGACCTTATGCTGTAGCCAAGCGCAGGGGCAGAAGTCTTTTGAGAAAATAAGCAGACATGCCTGGGAGAGAAGATTAGATCGAGGCTGTGTTTCTCATCTGTTTTCTCTGCGCGCTTGCACGGTGCTGAGCGCACTGTAACAACAGCAGCGAAAACTACAGGAGAACTTTGAGGGAAGAAAACGATGCAGCGCAGCCTGTGGAAGTCCCCATCCAGCAGACTCTCAAGTGCGTGAATTTTTAGGAGTTGGCCCTATATTCTGGCTTGGCGGGGCGGGGCGGGGGAGGGGCATGTAACCCAGGTTTAGCCAATCAGAGTATCTCTCCCCCACCCCCCGCCATTCTAATGGTAAGAATGGCTTAGGCGTAGACACATGACCCAAGGCCACAATGTCAGCGGCAGTAATTCGGGGCGCGCTGGGAAAGAGGGCACCTCTTTCTGCAGAGTTGCTAAGTGGGTATAAGTTACAGTGGAGCTGCTGCTGGCTGCCAGGCCCGCCTCATTGGGAGACTCTGCCAGATAATGACGCCAATGCAGAGGAGCGTGGAGCTGGGATGGAGAGCGAGGGTTCTGGGGTTCTGGATCCAGCCGTTATCTGACCTAGATTTCCCAGAGATCAGTCTCCAGTTTCTGGAACGAACACGTTCTTTCTAGCTCCTCCTCCTTTCGTTCTCTCCTTTCTCAGTGAGGCCACTTTGCGTTGCTTTTGTTACTTGCAACTAAAAAAAGTCTGAACTCATAAAATTCTCTCTCACAAAAAAGGGGTGGAGTCAGGTGAATAGAGGAGGGAGGCCTGAGGACTAGTTGGGCGCAGGAGAGGTCTTTACCGAGAGACGTCTGAGGCACCGTAGCCAAAGGCAGCATCTGGCTCCTTTGGCCCCTCAGTCCAATGCATTTAGATAGTTTAAAAAATGGACACTGTCACCTTCAAAAGGGGGTGCTTGAAGTATCTGATCGCTTTTTTTCATAGTATGGTGATGGGACTGTGCAGGTTCTCTCTGCCATGGTTTTTTAATGAACATGGAAAACTCAATGTTAACATAGAGGATAAGTTAATAATAGTGGAAATTCAGGCCACGCTGGGGGAGATATTTAGAGAAATGAGGTCACGTCCCCAGTGCTCCTGTATAACACTTGGGAGACCACCCTCTCTGTGTTCGTTCAGGTCAGAAGTTACACAGTGGCGGCCTATGGACAACAGCTGGCCTACAGATGGATTGTTTGGCTTGCAAAATATTGCGCGCGCGCACACACACATGCGCGCGCACACACACAAGTTCGCCAATGTTTAAAAGTCAAGAGGTTTTACATTTCTGGATTCCCTTGAAAAAAAATGGGAAGGTCTGTCCGCCCTGGATGCATTTTGCTGCCGGCAACTCTAGGCCGGGCTGAGGAGCAGCTCCCCCTTTAGATGGTGTGAGCGCCCCGGTCTGTCCCAGCCTCCCCCAGCTGCTGCATTCACTTAGGTCACCTGCCCGTCTCACCTGTAAGCATGTGATTCACTGGAAGTATTGCAAGTTCTCCCGGACCCTTAGCTTTGGCTGAACACCTGCTTGTGAGTTAATTTCACTACTGTTGGTAAATAATTCCCTGGAGCTATGAAGAGACAAGTTCAAAATCCTGGGGGGGGGGCTTCATCCTGTAACACACACGCTAGTAAACATCTTTGGGCTGGAAGCAGAAGTGAAGGTCGTGAGGAGAACAACTAGGAAATGATGCCCTTGTTTTCCTCTGGTTGTGAAACTCTAAACCCAAAGAACGGAGTCCTCTGGGGTCAGAGTGCCTGACTTTGAAACCCAGCTCTGGCAGTCATTGCCTGTATGCTCTTGGTCATGTTCATCAACTTTGCTGTGCCTCAGTTTCCTCCTCTGTACAAAGCCCTATATTCTCTTTATCGATAAAATGTAATACATTCTCTTCTCCTAGGATTTATGAGTTATTATCTTTTGAGTCATTCATGAGTTTATTTATGAGTTATTTGAGAGTGAGGATTAAATGAGTTAACTTTAGAACAGTGCCTGGCACACAGTAAACACTCAATAAATGTTAAAGTATATGTATATATTATTTAATGTTTATATATTTATATGTAGATTACATATTAATTTTAAGGCTGTATTAATAGAAATATCATTTATCTTGCAAAATTTATATGTTCTACATATATTTATACAAAGTACATTTCTGTGAAGTAAATCCTTTTTAAAAAAATAATTAATTAATTAATTAATTAATTATTTGGTTGCGCTGGGTCTTAGTTGTGGCAGGCAGACACCTTGGTTGTGGCATGCATGTGGGATCTAGTTCTCCGACCAGGGAACGAACCTGGGCCCCCTGCATTGGGAGCGTGGAGTCTTAACCACTGCGCCACCAGGGAACACCCAGTAAATCCTTTTTAAAATCAGCTTCCATTACAAAAAAATAAAGTATATATTTTAAGGAGAAATAATCTGGTAGAAAAGTTTTGCTTAGAAAACAATAAGACAATGACAAATCTCATGAGTCCCTGGGCATTGCTAGTATCTGCATCAATTTCTTTTCCTTCATTAATTACAATCCCTATAAATACATACTTTTGATGAGAGTGTAAATTGCTACAAGTTTTTAAAAAAATGCAATAACACATTTTCTTTAAACATAATAAAACACTGTAAGCCAATAGCTCCTGAACGCCAGAGCTTCACCCTATGGATAGTTATTGAATGGGATAATATTAAAGCCCATCACGGGTGTTACCTCTCTGTCAAGTCAGAGTTTGAGTAGTTGAGGCAGATTCATAGAAATAGCATTTTTTACACAGAATTGATATGTTCCAGTAAACAAGAATGTAAAGTAACTTCTGTAATGGAATCCTTTTCTTTTCCCATTAGTATTATCTAATAAAAATAAAGTATGTGTTCCTAGGGTGTAAATAATTCAGATAGAAGAGTTTGGCTTGGAAAGGAATTAGACAATGTAATGCTTAGTGCCCAGGTGTCCTGGCATTTACCTGTGTGGAGGCAGGAGAGGCTCTTGTAACTCACAGGCTCAGAAATCAAAGTCTGGGGTTCACGGACTCCACCATTCATTGGTTGTGTGGTTTTCGACAAATGGCTTAATCTTGCTAAGCCTCAGTTTTCTCATCTGCAAAGTGACGGTGACTGTCTTACCCACTTCCAAGAGTAATTGCAAAGACTAAGAGAGATGATTCGGGAAAGAGCCTTGTTCAGGGCCTAGCCCTCAGCAATTGGTTGTTTTCCATATAGAGCCTGTGTTGCTGTAGTTTTCCTTTGAAGCACTTTTATGATTCCAGGATCATATCAGTCATGCATTCCTTTCCCTCTTTTCAGGGGTAACAGAAAGGTTTCTCATGCCTGGTAACGTGCTGGCAATGACATAACTCCCTGCACTCTCCCCACCCCTGCTTTTTCTTTGTTCTTTAAGTGCCAATAATGGTATATTGTATTACCATGTGATGGCATTAGAGGCTTCTCATTCATATGTGATGTTTGGGGTTTTGAAAAGCTGAAGTTTCAGATATTTTTTGAATATATCTTTTCTTACAAAAAAGGAGATGTGTGAGGTTATTGTGTTGGAGGTTGGGTTCCATGGGAAGCAGAGTCTGAGATGCAGATTTGCATGTGGGATGCTTTGGGGATCAATGCCTGTGGAAGAGTGAAAGGAGCAGAACTGGGCAAAGGGAAAAGTTGGTCTGTGATTCAGTCAAAACAGAGACCTCAGCCCAGCCAGGGAGACTCCGCAGCTGAGGATGGCACTGAGGAGTTGTCCTCAACTGGGGCAAAGGACCCAGCAATTAGAGCCCTGTGTTAAGCAGTCATGGCGTGCAGGCCACTCGGGGAAGGAGCTGTGACCTCGGTTGAGGAGCTCTCTCCACCTAAGGATCATTGTGGCAGTCGGAGGGTGGAGTGGGGAGCCCAGCTGAGCTGTCTGTTATTAACACTTTCAGCCACCAGAGAAATGATGCTTCAGTCCCGAAGGAGAGGGTCTGGATGGTGTAACTCAGAGTCCCCTAAACTCTACCCTGTGCCACTTAGACTCTTTTATTTAATATAAAGGAAAAGTGGGTGTGGGGTGAACTTCAGCCCCTACTCCTGTTGCCTGGCCCGAGGTAGCACCTAATACTCATCCCGGATCACCCTTGCCCTCAGCTAACATCTCTGCTGATCTAGTTGGCTTACCTGGTGGAGTGACAGACCCTTATGCAAGTGGTCTGAGCCCCTGGACACCCTGCCCTTCTCTGTGACTGTTGTATTTGTCCACATGCCTTCTAAATTGAGAAGTCTTCGCTGACGGGATAGGCCCCTGAATCTTCACAGAACTTACTTCCTGCCTTCTTGACCACTTTCAGCTTACCAACATCTCCCATGTATTTGCCACTTCTTACTCATCTGGTCTGATTAACATGATGTCATCAGTACCGTGAACCAGTGTGACACACTTTGAAACGTCTAGACAGTCCAGGTCACTTTGGCATATATTAGCTCAGTCCTGATGCTCATTTGGCATATAGTTTCATTCCTCTCTATGAGGCCAGATTGTAAATGGATACTGCTGTCCATTTCAAGTGAATGCAGACTGCTTTCTTTCTCCCTTCCAGTAGGGATCAAAAAGAACGCAGTCACTAGATCAATGGCAACATACTGTGTGCCTGACAGCATGTAGTCTAATCTAATTAAGATTCTATTTCTGACATGGCAGTTGCAGTTGAGGCCACTGTTTTGCAGAAGGCCACTGGCATCCTCCGGGATGCATCTGGCTTTGGAGGCGTCATGGTAGGGATCACTGCCTCTCAGCCTTTGGGTCTTTAAAGGAGACACTAATCTCTGCTGTCCTCCCAGGGATACAGTGCTATTTGGGATTCTTTTGGATTAACCATGTTGGCTGTGGGGAGGGCCAATTTCAAAAGCTTCCACTGGATCTTTCCCATTATAATAGCTCTTACCCCGCAAACCAAGGAACCAATGTGGATGCTCAGTGAACTGCCAAGTATAGCTATTAAAATTACATATTTGGGGACTGACCACTAGGTTTGTCCATGGACATACTGGACCCACAGTGAGCTAGACTCAATTTATTACCTGGTTCCCATAAGCCCCTAATATCCTGCAGGGCCAGCTGACACTTCACTTCTCAGATACCAATAACTTAGACCTGTGTCCAACAGTCCTTGAGATATTTGGGTATCTGCCTTTCCCCAAGGTAGGATTACTTGAGTAAATGGCCATAGGTCTCCATAGCTCTATATGGGTCACCCCTAGTATGGTCACCCATCCTGATTTTCCCAGGGCTGTCCCTGTTTAAACACTGAACAACATCCTGCATCCCTGGAAATCCCTTAGTCCCATGTAAAACAAAATAGTTCGTCACCCTAGACTCCCCCAGTTCCCCAGGATGCACTACCACCTGGCAAATGGCCTATGTATAGTAACCTCTAAGTAAGTTCTCGATGGGATGAACAAATGAGTGAATGAATTTACTAAACTCCTTCCAGGTACTCAGGACCAAATAGCTTTGTGTGTGTTTGTTTAATAATGTCCAAAGGTGCCACCTCTCTCCTCCCTTCATCATCATAAGACAGTTTAGGTTGATGGCAAGGAGAAAAAAAAAAAAAAAAAACAACCGTGGGAAGAAGGTCAGTGAATTACACCAGGATCTGAGAGGAAACAGATAATGCTAGTGATTGTTCTTGTCAGCTTATAACAGGCAGGATATAAATACATGTTATAGAAGAGGAAATTCAAAAGAGACACGGGGAAACAGATTTGAGATTTTGAAAAATAGCATATTCAGGACCTGCTTACCCAGAGGCAGTTAGACTATGACCCAGGGCAAATCATGCTTCGCTTTGCTGTTGTTGTTTGAATGAGTTGAAATTTCATAAGCCTGGGAGCCCCACCCCTTCCTGCCTATTTCATTGGAGCATAAACTATTTTTCAAGGGGTGAGGCTTGGGTTAAGGATGAGTGCTGTCCCCTCATGATAAGCCCAAATTCACAGAGGCAAGTGCTGTCTTTCTTCTCGTTGACTCCACCCCCACATCTAATCTTTTTTGCTAAACTTTAATTTTCAAGGCATTCATGGGACATAAAACCTTCAATTCCAGCTTTTCATTACACATACCACTGACACATTTATTTTGTTTTTTTTTTTTTTTTTTTTAAGTAGTTGCTTTCATCTAAAAAAAAAAAGTAGTTAACATGCAGGCAGCTATTTTGAGTTCAGGAAAATGACTTCCCTTGCCCATGGCATCTTGGAAGCAGAAGAACTCAAAGTTCTTTAGCTATCATGTGGGCTAGGTGGCTGCTACCCTAGATGACAAGATGGGGTCTGCAAATTGTGCCTCCAAACACTCCAGGGATTCAGAGGCCAAAGCTTTGCAAAGGAAACTGTGGGCCTGATGGTGGTGTCTGATTAAACTCCAGACCAGACAGATGGGGTCTACAATGGAAACCCAAGTGCTTGGTCACCAGGGAGCTAGCAAGCTTGGCAAAGCACAGGAAGAAGACAGAGAGAGGATTCTCAGCCCACTCCCTCGAACCTTCCACCTCAACATATCCCAGTTGCTGACCTGCAGCCTTCTAGCTCTGGAAAATACGACTGCCTCCTGTTCCTGAAGAACTCCAGGAGAGAACCCAGCCCGTTTGGTCTTTCTTAACTTGCTTGCAGGGTGCACATCATGGCTAATTCACAAAGCAGAGTCCATGCCTACATGCGTTACCCTCTTGGATAGGAGAAAGGTCTCTGCATATTAGATGGCAGATATCTAAAAGCTTAAGTCAGTACTTAGGCTCCCAGTCTCTGATGCATCCCAAAGTGACTGGAGAAAGGCTCAGGAAAACTTGCTCAACTGGCTTCTGGGGCTAAAGAAAGGTTTTTCTAGAATGGAGGCCACATTGACACTCAACTGCCTTTGGGACCAAGCAGCCAGTAAACGAGAGAGTAGTGGGGGAGATTATGACAGATGTAGACCGTTCCCTGCCTACGGCTTCACATTCAGTGGTTTGTTTGTTTGTTTAAATCATTGGCCGGAGAAATCAAACACAGCTGCAGCCCATCTTTGGTTACTAGGCCAAGAGTCTGCAACACTGCCCAAGTGGTCTTCTGGACAGATTGGATGTGTTGTGTTCCCCTGCATGGCCTTGAGTTATGGGGGGATTAGACAAGCCCTCGATCCACCCCCACCCCAGGCCCCACCACCCACTCAGTGACTTTGGACAATTATCTTCTCCTCTCTGAGCCTCAGTCTCTTTTTTTTTTTTTTTTTTTTTGGTACGCGGGCCTCTCACTGTTGTGGCCTCTCCCGTTGCGGAGCACAGGCTCCGGACGCGCAGGCCCAGAGGCCATGGCTCACGGGCCCAGCCGCTCCGCGGCACGTGGGATCCTCCCGGACCGGGGCACGAACCCGTGTCCCCTGCATCGGCAGGCGGACCCCCAACCACTGCGCCACCAGGGAAGCCCGAGCCTCAGTCTTTTCATTTGTAAAATGGAGACGATGCCCACCTCATAAACTCAGTGTGTGAGGATGAGGTGAGATTCTGTACTGAGAGCATTTGCTGCTGCGTCCTGCCCACACTTAGAAATGGCAGTGAACCCACAAGCCACACACACACATCGGCCCCCAATAATACAAAGCAATCCTGGTGTCCAGCCAGGTCACGTCTGAAGTCAGCCTTGGAGCCTCAGTTTGCACACCTGTCTGGCTCCTCACCTCCTGACCCATTCCTCTTCCTGCTGGGCTCACACTCACTCCTGGGCCCCAGCTGCAGATCCAGCTTCTTGGCTGGACTTGGGGCTCCCTCCTGGAAGAGGGTTTGTATTCGTCCTCCAGAGGCACCTCAGCCACCCCTTCAAGAGGTATTTGGACTGGAATCAGCTGTGCTGCCCCCCGTCTAGGTTTTGAGGTGCCCAGGCTACATCACCATGAGTGGGGGACACCCATGGTGAGATGGAGGATTGTGAGATGGAGGATGGACTGAAGGTTCAGCACAGAGGGGCTCTGCTCACATGACCCGTCTTGGGGTCCCAGCCGTGGTCAAATGCTCTGTGGCTCAGATACTGTCTCCTTGTTCTCCTGTTTTTCCCTGACCCAAACCCTACCCAGGCCATTGGTCTCAGCAAAATCCCTTTCTCTGAGAAGCTGCTATGAATGAATATTTTTGTCCCCTGCCCCCAAATTCATATCTTGAAGCCCTAACCCACAAGGTGGTGTTATTTGGGGGTGGGGCCTTTGGGAGGTAATTAGGTTTAGGTGAAGTCACAAGGGTGGGGCCCACGTGATGGGATTAGTGCCCTTATAAGAAGAGGAAGAGACAAGAGCCCTCTCTCCCTCTGTCATGTGAGGACACAGTGAGAAGGCAGCTGCCTGCAAGCCGGGAAGAGGGCCCTCATCAGACAACAAATCTGCCAGCACTTTGACTGTGGACTTCCCAGACTCCAGAACTATGAGAAAGAAATGTTTGTTGGTTAGGCCAGCCAGTCTATGGTATTTTGTTATAGTAGCCTGAACTAAGACAAAAGCTCTCCTTGGGTAACAATTATTAGCCCCCCTTCAACTACATTCTCTCAGGAAGTAGTCTACGTGTGTCTTTTTCATTGCATTTATTATAATTTGTATTTATACACATTGTATACTTGAGTGAGGATTTGTTCAATGTTTTCTTCCCCTATACTTTTTAGGCTATAATATATTAGGATATAGAGATATATTATATATGAGAAACTCCAAATGACATAACAAGTTTACTTTTCTCTCAGGTAAAACTTGAAGTTGGTATAGTGTCTCTGCTCCACAGAGTCACCTATTTTGCCATCCCTAGGTGTCACCTCATTTATATGGCCCCAAATAGCTCACAGCCACATCCTCATTCCTGCCAGTGGAGCAGACAGAAGGGGAAGGGGCAGTGACACCCTTTCCTTTCAGGGCTGGAGCACAGTGCCTGACGTATATTGAGCATCCAGTAAATCACCTGTGGCCCTTATACTGCTTACCCGTCCTAGAACCCAGCGCACGGAGTGTCAGTCACTATTTGTTAGTGGATAGCTACATAAATAGGGAAGCATCTATGCTCTGAAAAAGCCACAGAACATTTTCTAAAGAAGAACTGGTGTCTGCTGGATCTTCTTCTGACTTCTGGTTCCTACTGGTGCCTTCTCCACGGGCTCCTCTTTCCCAGGAAACAGCCTCTTCTTGGATTGGACAGGCTGACATCTGTGAGATGACTGGTGGCTGATTTTCAGAGCCCGGCATCCACACCCAGTTCAAATGTCACCTGTTCTGCGAAGGCTTCCCTGACCCTCTTCCTCCCACTCGCTTCCTGCCCAGGAAGGCCTGGAAGAATGAATCACTTCCTCTGTACTCATGCTGCTCCCTGCCCATTTCTGTTTGAGCTTTTATCCCACTGGAAACAGAGAGAGCTTGGGCTGCTTCCATTTGGTATCACCGAGGCACAAGCCTATGAGGCTTGTCCTTCCACCCTCAACTATTCAGAGCCTTTGGCCATTAAAAAGAAGGTTGTCTCTACAAGATTATCAGAATGCGATTGAGCAAAGTCTTGAGGGCACACATGGGCACCACTTCTGCTGATTAACAAAGGACAGTATGCTGGTTGCTAGTAAGAAGTTCAGAGGCCAAGGAGAAGGACAAAGAGTATTGATCCCCAGCTCTGGCCATCTGTGATGCTCTGAGGAACAGAAAGGGCACAGGCTACAGACACTGCTCAAGTTTCCAGGAACTCCCTGGTTCTGATGTTGGGTGCTGTTCGCTGGATGGAGACCGGCTGGGTCTAGAACGTTGGCTCCTTTATATAGTGCCTCTTGGTTGAGAGCTTTCATCTTGGGCCCCACGGGCTCCACTGACATCTCCCCTTCAGGGTGCCCCCAAAGACTCGTTTCTAGGCTCGGAGGAGGAGGGGGAAGCTTTACCCTGTTTCCCTTTGGATTTCTAAACCTCCAGTTTCCTCAAGGACAGGCTTTTGACAAAACACTCAGAACCTTTCTCTCTAGTTCTTCAGTATCATCCCTGTGCTGAGGCACAAATGCAGCCCCATCCGTTTTATAAAGGAAAAGTGGTCACAAGGCAGCAAGAAGCTTGAGTGGATGCTTGGGGGGAAATACGGGTTAAGATGTCAAAGATCTTCTACCCCGTCACACTGTTTCACTATTGTTTATGCTCATCTTCCCCGCTAGACCGAAAGATGCAGGATGCAGGCTAGAACCGTGCATTGTTGTTTTTGCATTCAGGGCTGCGTTAGGCCACATTTTTGCTAAATATGAAATGAATGGCCATAAATCTACATGACAATTCTTTGCTGGAAAGTGGTCATCACTTATATTTATAAGCACTTTCCAGATTTGTCTCCATTACTTTGTTTAATCCTCAAACCCATCTCAGTAAGGAAAGGTGGGCACTATTACTTCTTACTTGATGGAGAACAGAGAATTAAGAGACTTGCTTAGGGTCCCCTTGTCGGCTGAAAGCAGGGCTGAGACTGAGACCAAGGTCTGCTTGCTTCAAGGCCCACGTTCTTTCCAGTAGGAGAGTGAGCAGGAAAGGGAGACAGAAAGGGTGTGGGCCGTTATCGGAACCCTGGGTCCCCTGTTAACGTGCTCAGCTGTCCTTTGAAATAAAGTCCCTTATTTCAAGGTCAGATTGAAGCCTGTGGTCAGAGAATAATCTAGAAAAGGATGCTCATGCTGAAAAATGCATCACTTGGTCACAGTGGCTAATAGGAGCCTTCACCAATTTAGCATAAAGCAGTTCTTCTCCAACTGTTTGGTCCCCCTTACGTTCTTAAAAATTACTGAAGACCTAAGAGAGCTTTTGTTTATATGGGTTGTGCCTATCTATATTTGCA
Source organism: Mesoplodon mirus (assembly GCF_964341445.2). NCBI lineage: Eukaryota > Metazoa > Chordata > Mammalia > Artiodactyla > Ziphiidae > Mesoplodon > Mesoplodon mirus. Next base: position 14,518,458 of record NC_138992.1, on the reverse strand, counting down.
ATAATAAAAATGGAAGCCGAGGAATTTTTAAAATATTTGTTAATTTAAAAATTAAAATTTAGTGTAAAGATCATTTTACAGTTTTACATCTTTAATGTAAAAGATGCTTTTGTCATTGTTGTTAGTTGTCTTTTTGATTTTTATCTCCAACAAACATCATCTTCCTGTCCCCGATGGGAAGTGAGTCCCAAGTGAAGGGGCCCAGAACCCACTTTGGGAGTTGGAGGCAGAGACTTGGGAGGTCCTCAAGCTCAGACTCCCCCACTGGGTGTGAGATATATTTGAAGGGTCCATAACCCTCCCCCAGGGTAGGGTTACATTTCATCTTCTTGGCTGCAGGACCCTGGGACCCCTGTCCTGAGACAGAAGTTTGGAGGCACCCCTGACCCCCTGGGAGCCAGTAGCGATTAGGGAAGGCTGATCCTCACCCCTAGGAAATGTTAGGGATTTGCTGGGGTCAGCAGGGTCAAACTGGGACCCCAGTTTGGAGAGGGAGTTGTAAAGAGATTGAGGAAACTGAGAGACCCACCAGACAAGAGCTGCGAGTGAGGGGAAGCCAGCGCTGGCTGGGGCTCAGCTGTCCGTTACACTGTCTGGCTTAATGGAAGACAGCTGGATTCTCCAACCTGCCCCTGCGTTTAGTCTCTTCCAACATGTTTTTTTCTTTTTAGTTGAAATGCGTGTAAGATGTCCAACCTCTCACAGCTAGGTAGTGGGAAGGGAGGAGTATTTTAACAGCCTCTTCAGATAACTGTGTATATTCCTCTTTGATACCCACAAAACTCGACAAGTGAAAGTTTCCTAAAGATTAGTTGCAATGTGAAGTCTGAAATTATATCAATGAATTGTTCATATTCTGTCATATTAAAACCCATTGATTGATCTTACACTTTGAATGGATCTTTGACCCGTGCTGATTTGTGCCATCATGCATTGGTCACTTGGAAGCTATTAGTGTACTGAGTTATACAGCTCCTCTACGTGTAAGCACATTTCTTTACACAATATCAAACAAATCACATTTATTAATATTACCACTGATATCATCAAAAAAGTATTTAAGTATTGGAAAGCTGTCAGGCTCATAGCAGCAAGTGAATTTTTTTCCCCAAAATTCTAATTTTCACTCAAAAGCTCAAGTTTTATCATTAGCAACAAATATTGTCAGTTGCTTTCCTTTGTGTGATGGGCTTACTTTGTTCGTTTGTTAAGAAAATATCCGCTAGATACCTAAGTCTGAATAACTATAGTTTGTCAGTCATTCATTCTCTCAAGTACAAAATTGTATTCCATGGGGGAAAAAAGAGAGAACAAGTTAGCTTGCAACTCATATATTTGCAGAAGATTTTTCCTTAAGACCACCATCTTATTTTGGTATGCAGCAGAAATGCTCTTTGTGTAGTTCCCATTTAATTACACATTAGTGTGAAACTGGCTATTTTCTGCCCTGTGAGTGCGTGGGGGTGAGGAATACAATGACAACCGGTATAGGTTGGTGCCATTGCCTTGTTTTGTGCTAAGATACCAGCAGTTTCACCGCCCCCCCGCCTTTGCTTTTGCACCATCAGTTAAAATGTCAACACAGCAAAAAGCAAGTAACATCTTAGTTTTATTAAGGAAATAGCTTTGACCTTGAAGACCCTCTGAAAAAGGTCTTGGGGATGCTGGGGGTCCATGAACCATCATTTGATGGTTAAGAACCACTGACCTCAAGCAATAGCTAGCAGTAGAAATTCAGAGTCAGCTGGTAGAGGAGAATAATCATTCCTCTTGATATCAGGAGATTTATGTTTAGTTCCAGCCCTTCTCTGGGTCTCAGTTGTATCTTCTGTAAAAGGGGGTAATAGTATCTTCCTTACAGAGTTGTTGTGAGAAGTAAGTCATGATGATGTAGTGAAAGTACATTGTTGTGAATAAAAAGAACTAGATTCTTTCAGAGTCGATGAGTATCCTTAGGGAAGGGAGAAGCCCAGGCCTTGGGTCATGTTGCCAAGATGGCCTCTGCTGTGCTCACGTCAGTCAAGCTAGAAGGGAAAGGAACTTCTACCCCATAGTGTACTCTCCAGGGAATAGAAAGTAATTTGAAGCCTCTTCCCTCTCTCACTCCTTTGCTCCCCACACTTGAATCTCAAGTGGGCCCTCAGTTCTACTCAGCAACCCTACATTTATTTCATCAGTTTACTCTTCTACTGTCCAAGACAACCACAGGAGAAAAACTGTGGGCTCTAGGGCTAAGCAAAGAGTTCTTAGACGTGACACCAAAAAGCACAGTCTATAAAAGGAAAAATGGATCAGTTGGACCTCATCAAAATTAAAAGAGTTTGCTCTGTGAAAGACCCTGTTAGAATGAAAAGACAATCTGTACCCTGGGAGAAAATATTTGCAAGTCACTTATCTGACAAAAGACTTGTATCTAGAATATATAAAGAACTTTAAAAAATGGACAATAGGGCTTCCCTGGTGGCGCAGTGGTTAAGAATCCATCTGCCAATGCAGGGGACATGGGTTCGAGCCCTGGTCCGGGGAGATCCCACATGCCGCAGAGCAACTAACCCCGTGCGCCACAACTGCTGAGCCTGAGCTCTAGAGGCCATGAGCCACAACTACTGAAGCCCACGCACCTAGAGCCCGAGCTGCGCAACAAAGAGTAGCCCCCGCTCGCCGCAACTAGAGAAAGCCTGTGTGCAGCAGCGAAGACCCAATGCAGCCAAAAATAAATAATAAATAAATTTATTTTTAAAAAAAGAACAATAAAACAGTGTTAGAAAATAAAACAGAAAATGAGCAAAAGACCCTAAACATTTCACTGAAGAGGATATATAGATGGCTAACAGGAACATGAAAAGATGTTCATCATCATTACCAGCAGGAAAACACACATTAAAACCACAATGAGATATCTTGGTTGTGATGTTGTGCGATAGTTTGGCAAGATGTTACAACTGAGGGAAAATGGGAAGAGGGTCCACAGGATCGCTCTGTATTATTTCTTACAACTGCATGTGAATGTATAAGTATCTCGAAATAAAAGGTATAATTTAAAAATGGATAGATGATGTCACAGCCCTGCTCCAGACCTCGAAGAGTTTCCTGTCACAGTTGGAATGAATCCAAACTACTGATCATGTCTAACAAGTCCAATAGGGTCTGGCCCCTGCCTTGAATTTCATCTGCTACCATTCTCTTCCTTAACTCACTCTTTTCTTGGAACACAGGCTTTCTTGTGATCCTGTGAGTTTCCAAGCTTATTCCTACCTCAGGGCCTTTGCATGTGAAGTTTCCTCTGCTGGGAACCCACTTTCCCCAGATCTTTGCATGATTTTCCCTCATCACTCTGATCTTGATCGGATACCCAAGAGCGTGCCTTAGAAAATCCTTTCTCAACTACTCTATCCGAAATAACACCCATATTCTCTCTCTCATGTTACTCTGACAGTTTATTATATATGTATTTGCTAATTTGTATACTGCCTGTCTCCCTAACTAGACTGTAACCTCCATGTGGGTAGAGTCCTTGCCTGTTATATTTCCCACTGCAACCCTACAGGCATGGCACATGGGAGGTGCTCAATCTGTGAAATGAATGAATAAATATAAAAATGGCGAGTTGACATAGGTAAATGGTTGCTTTGCCACACATTATTCTGTACTAAGCTCTCCTTACATTCCTTGCAAAGCAAACCTGCTGAGGCCTGGGACACTAATTTTTCCATAAATAGAAAGACCTCGGTTTGAGTCTCACCTCTGACACTAGGGTGGCCATGTGAATTTGAGCAAATCACCTCAGCCTTTTGAGTCTGCTTTCCTCATCTGGAGTAAGGTTTACCTTAAGGAGCCTGGGGTAATAGATGACCATAGCTCTTTCCTAGACCTGCTCCTCCTCTGGACTCCCATCTCAGCACATGGGACCACCATCCACCCATGTGCCCAAACCAGGAAGCTGGAGGACTCAGTCTCTGTGCCTTCCTTCTCCACTGCCCCACACCCAAGCAGGTGCCAAGTCTTAACTAGTCTTCTCATAAATCTCCCCCACAGGTCCTCCACCTCTGTCTGTCTCTTCTCTAGTCAGCATCTCTTGCCTAAACCATTGCAATATCCTCCCTAATTGGTCTTCCCTGTATCATCCATACCACTGATGAAATAACTTTTCTACTATGCAAATCTGATTATATCAGTACCTTACCTAAGACACTTAAATCATTCTCCATCGCTTTCCAGATGGAGAGCAGATTCCTTACCTTGGCACAGATCTGGCCCCTGCTCATCTCTTTTTTTAAAATAAATTTATTTATTTTATTTATTTATTTTTGGCTGCATTGGGTCTTTGCTGCTGCACACAGGCTTTCTCTAGTTGCGGCGAGCGGGGGCTACTATTCGTTGCGGTGTGTGGGCTTCTCATTGCGGTGGCTTCTCTTGTTGCGGAGCACGGGCTCTAGGCATGTGGGCTTCAGTAGTTGTGGCACATGGGCTCAGTAGTTGTGGCTCGCGGGCTCTAGAGCGCAGGCTCAGTAGTTGTGGTGCATGGGCTTAGTTGCTCTGTGGCGTGTGGGATCTTCCCGGACCAGGGCTCGAACCCATGTCCCCTGCATTGGCAGGCGGATTCTTGACCACTGCATCACCAGGGAAGCCCTGGCCCCTGCTCATCTCTTAATTCTGTTGCTCATCACTCCCTAATACTTCCTGTAAGCTCCAGCCACATGCTGAAAAGAGCCATTCTCAGCCCCCTCTCCCTGACTTTGCACATGTTGTTCCATCTCTCTGCTGCCTGGCACCTCCGAGACTGTCAGGGCTCAGCTTAGCATCACCTGGTGGCAGCCCTGACCTGCCAGTCTGTTCAACGTCCCTCTCTATACTTCCATGATAACCCATGGGCACAGGGCTTAACAGCACCATCACAGCACAAGGATGAACACACTAGGCACTTAATAAATGTTTATCAAATTAATCATTTGTGTTAGACATTAATAAGAATGTTAAACGCAAAAATCACCCATTTTCAGAGCTCCTCCAGCTCGGTGGGTGACCTTGGCCAGAGAATGAAGTCTGGCTTCAAAGAGACATGGGATTGAATCCCAACTCTGCCATCTAGTAGCCAAATGACCTTGAGCCTTAACCTCAATGAGGAAAATAATGGGGCTTCTACAAAGTGTTGTCATGAGCATCGAATGAAATCATGCAAGAAAAGCACAGAGAATGTGGAGCTTGGCTCATAGTAAGCATCCAGTGAGTGTTAGTATACCTCCCTCTAGTGGTCTTGGCACAAGAAAAGAAGGCCAAAAAAAAAAAAAAAAAAAAAGAAAGAAAGAAAGAAAGAGGATCAAGAGGCGCCAGGGGAGTGAGGATGGATGAGGAAGGGTGGACAGGGTGAGCTTGGTCTGAAGAGCTGTAGCTCTTTCAGTGAAGAGCAGGAAGGGAAGTGGGCAGGAAACAGCTTGAGGGAGTGGATGTCACCTTTTATAAACAATTAGAGCAGCTGATGTTGAGGGGACTGGGTGGATATTCCCAGCCTGCCAGTGGATCTGAGTGCCCCGCCGCATTTTCCAGAGTTAGAAGAAGTAGAGGCTGAGGCTCACCTCCAACTTGAGGTAATCCTATCTAAAGGCCATTTCCCTGCCTTCCTTCCACCAAGACATTACAAGCACCTAGCTGATGGTCAGTGCTGCCGCACTGAAGGGTGAGCGCCAGGGTGAGCGCTGAAAGGGAAATCCACAATGGTCAGCTTGGGGTACTGCAAAGAACACTGGCTTTGGACTCCTAGCAGCCTGGGTTACACTCTGGGTGAGCCAAATACTAGCTGTTTGACATTGGCTTCATCATCTAACTTTTCTGACCTTCAATTTTCTCATCTGTAAAATGGGGATAAACTACCTGCTTCGAAAGGTTTGGGGGTATTGAGATAAAGATAGAAAATGTTTAGTACAAAATAGTCTAAATTGCAATTCCCTCCCTCTCAACCAACTTGCTCAGTTTTCTTTTATTCTTAGTACTCTGATCTAATATTTTATAGGATTTACTTGTTTCTTTTCTTTTCTGTCTGCAATAGAACATAAACCCCAGGAACGCAGGGACTTTGTCCAGTGTCTTGTTTGCCACTGTAATTCTAGCACCCCAGCAGTGTCTGGTGGTGCTGAATAAATGAACAAATAAATTCTGTTCATTTAATCTCTTCCACTAGAATGTAAACTCCATGACAACAGGATTATATCCGTTATTTATTGCTGTAAAACAAATCACCCCAAAACTTAGCGATATAAAAACTTTAAAACAATGAGAATCATGATATCTGTGGATCAGGAATTTGGGAGGGGCTTAGTAGGTGGTTCAGCTCGGGGTCTCTCCTGAGGTTGAACCTCAGGTGCCAGTGGGCTTATAGTCATCTGAAGGCTTCACAGAGCCTGGAGGATCCATCTCCAAGGAGGCTCACTCACGTGGCTGACAGTGTCTGCCAAGTTGGTTCCTTTCCCCATGGACATTTGTCAGGGCTGCACTGACTGTCTTCCTGACATGGCAGCTGGCTTCCCCTAGAGCAAACAATCCAAGAGACCATGAAGGAAGCTGAAAATGCCTTTATGACAGAGTCTTATGTTACAGGGCATTAGAGTCACATGTCATCCCGCCATGCTCTATTGGTCACACAATCCAATCTCAATTCACTTGGGAGGAAACCATATGAGGACGTGAATCCCAGGAGGTGAGGACCATTGGGAGCCATCTTGGAGATTGACCACCACGAGGACAGTTTGTCAATGTGACGCCAGTGCCTGATACATGCTCGGCATTCAGAAAGCATGTGTTGAATCTGTGAGTGGACACTTATGTTGCCATGCTAGGCATTGCAAGGAACTCAGGCCCTGCCTTCAAGGAGCTGGGCTTCTAGTGGAAGAGATAGATACATGAAGAAATATTTATAGCTCTGTGTCCCACAGTGGAAGACAATCTAAAAATTCCAGGGAGGTGTCTTCAGTCTGCTGCAGGGCAAGATGAGGGAAGAGTTCCTGAAATGGGTGATGTGGGCAGGGTTCTGAAGGGTGAATTGAAGTATCCAGGGGAGGAATGAAAGGAAGGAAGTTCCAAAGAAGGGGGAGAACATATGCAAAGGTCCAAAGAAAGAAAGGGAGACAGAGGGAGGGTGAAAAGGAGAGAGAGAGAGAGATGTATCATCAGTGTTGTGTTTATTCCCCTTTTATATCCATCAGACTTTCATTAGTGCCCTTGCCTATAGTAATAATAGCTTTATAGAGAGAGTAATAATAAGAATATAATAATGGATACTATAATAATAATAAACAATAATGAGGGAAGAGTTGAAAGCAAATGACGGAATGACGTCTTGTTTCACTGTCTCACAAATGTGTCGACTCAACACGTGTGGAGCACCTACCAGGGGCCAGGCTCTATGCTAAGTGCGGGGAATGCAGAGATTAATAACGTGGATGGCTTTAGTTTGTAAGCAGCTAAGAATATGAAAGGATAGGGCAAAGGCACATACCTTTGTAGTAAGTACAATAGTCTGTAAGTATTGTGATGCGTTTCAGAATACTGTAGTATATGTTCCCTTAGAGGCACATGGCAAGGACTCAGAGGGCCAAAAGAGGGCGCTATTGCAGACATTTGGAGGAAGAACCAGCTGAGAAAATCTCAGACCAACCTGATCCATTGTCAACAATGGTACAGTTTTTTTTTCTAGACGGATTCAGTCTTTTGCAACACCTTTCCTGCATGCCTTCATCACCCCTCACCCCCAAGGGGCTCAGGGGAGAGCCCCTGGCCTAGGGTCGGTGGGGTAGTGGCAGAGGAGTTACGTGGGCTCTGGACGCCCCTCCGGTTTGCTGGTCTTCTTCAGCAGTGTCAGATGTTGCCCAAGGGGTGGAGAAGTGGGAGGAGGAAAATAGGAACGGCAGCAGCCGGGCTCCCCGAGCCCCCCGAGCCCCAGCTCCCGACGTCTTGGGCTAAAATGATGACTTCATATTCATTCTCTCTGGGGCTTCCTCTGCATCCTTCATCCTAAGGAAATGAAAGTCCTTCTCACGTGTTCTCCCCTGGCACCCATTGCCAAGGACAGCAAGTGCAGGCGTGAGCAGTTGCTTCATTTTAACGTGACGTGCATTGAAGCCAGGAAGCAATAGCAGACTTGTTCAAGCAGCGAGCTGGGGACGGAGGCAGGGCTTCCGTGCCCCAAAGCCAGGGTGAGGAACGGCCCGGGAGATGGCCTGGGAACAGAGTCCCGAGGGAGGAGCCCGGGGAGGGCCTGGAGGAGCCGACGCCTGCCCCACACGGAGGGGACCGGCCGAGGCCGCGGGGCGTTAGAGGAGAGCCTGGCAGAGCCTGGGCCGCAGTCCCACCTGGTACGTCCCACCCCATCGTGGACGGGCTCTAGGCTCACAAGACTCCTTGAGGAGTCGAGGAATTTAGAAGCCCAAGGACAGAGGCCAGTTCCTCCCACCTCTCCCGAGCTCCCTGCGGTCTCAGGGCAGCCACTCCGCAGGCTCTGAGGGCCTCCAGCACCGACCCCATAGCGCAGCCCAAGGATATCAGCTGGCCCCCCGTGAACTCTTCTTTACACTAAGGGACATCAACTTCACCCCGGTCACTGTCGCCCACACCACTGAGACAGTGAGAAACCTCCCTCTCCAGGTGGCATGAGTCAGTCAAGCCACAGCCCCCACAGTAATAATCTCCATGGAGCACGAGCACACGCTGTCCCTGCCCTCACCCATGGTGACGAATGAGGTCATGATACGTGGGACCGGCTACAGCAAAGCCCAAGGGAGGAAGAGGTCAGTTCTCCAAGGGGTGGGGGCAGGATGCACTCTAGAAAGGCTTCATGGAGGAGGCGTCCTTTAAGTTGAACCTTGGAAAATGTGTCTGCCAAACAGACTGGATGGGGAAGGGTCTTAGGGAAGGAAACAGCTTGAACAAAGAGCAGCAAGGCACACCGGCACCTTTGAGTAGCTTTAGGAGGCTCCATGGGGGGGGGTGTCAGAACGGAGCACGGGGAGTGATAAATCTGGAGAGGGGCAGAGCCTGAGTCACAAAGGATCCTGTGACCAAGTTGAAAGTGTGCACTTTGCCCTGAAGGTCAAGATTTGGGGAGTCATTGAAGGGTTCTAAACCAGAGAGTAACATTGGAGCAGGCTTTCCCTTTTAAAGGTTGTGTGACCCCAGACAAGATGCTTAACCTCTCTGTGCCTCAGCTTCCATATCTGTGAAATGGGGATAATGATAGTATCTTTTTCATAGGGTTTTAGGTTTTAAAAGAGATTATATGTGTAAAGAGATTATACATGTATAGAGCTCAGCATACATGTATAGAGCTCAGCGATTAACATACAGTAAATGCTCCAGGAGTCATAAACTCTTATCATTGATACATTTTTGAAAGATCGCTCTAGTTTCCAGGTGGAGAAGGAAGTAGAAAAGAGCAAGAATGGACCAGGGGGACCACATAGGAGGCTCTTGCTACAGCCCTGGTGTGAAGTGATGATGGTCTGAGCTAACACGGAGGCACTGGGGAAGGACCACAATGAGCTGGAATGGGAGATGTTGAGAACTTTCTGGAACGAGTGGCTCTTGGGAAGTGGGGGTGGTGAAGGAGAGATGTGGATGTGGATTTGCCTGCTAGTCACTGAGGTAGAAAATACAGCTTGGGAGACCAGGAAAGGAGTGGGATAGTGGTTGTTGGTGTGTTGAGTTTGAGGATGTTGACTCACTGGGAGACCTCGGCTGGAGGAAGGTCACCCAGGGAACAGACCTGAGAGTAGGCAGCACAGAGCTGGCATCTGAGGCGACCAGAAAAGACAGGATGGCTCAGGGACTGTGTGTAGCCTTGGAGAGAAGCTTGCCAAAATCTTTGAGGCGGTGGGCTGATGCCTCCTCTCACCCACAACCAGAGTGGGAACTAAAGAGTCGCTTGAAGTCCTTGGCTGTATCGGCCATTAAGAATGCTGGGTTTTCTGTAAATTAAAGTTTATTTTCCAGGCCCTAGAAGTGGTTGAAAATAAAAGTGAATCACAAACTTTTTTTTTACACAGATAATTCTTTTCTATTTTTTAAAATTTATTTATTTTACTTATTTATTTTTAGCTGTGTTGGGTCTTCGTTGCTGCGCGTGGACTTTAGTTGTGGCGAGCGGGGGCTACTCTTCGTTGTGGTGCGCAGGCTTCTCATTGCAGTGGCTTCTCTTGTGGAGCATGGGCTCTAGGCACGCGGGTTTCAGTAGTTGTGGCTCACAGGCTCTAGAGCGCAGGCTCAGTAGTTGCAGCACACGGGCTTAGTTGCTCCGTGGCATTTGGGATCTTCCCAGACCAGGGCTTGAACCTGTGTCCCCTGTATTGGCAGGCAGATTCTTAACCACTGTGCCACCAGGGAAGCCCACGAACTTTTAATGTGGTCTATTTTCCACGTACGAATCTTCATATCTTGGGGAACAGGACCCCTCTAATATTTGAAATTTGAAATGGGGCATTACCACATCCCACGGTTTTAACCCCATGCCCTCTGTGGTCAAGGTCATGAGAGAAGTGCTTCCCTACTCTGCTGAGCCAGAGCCCACCTGTCTTTCTAAACCCGACACACATGCCATTCTTCCTCTCCCACCCAAGGCAGCCAACGTGGAAATAGTTCTGAATTATGTTCCACAGCAAAAGCAGTGAGATGTGATTTTTGGTAAAACAAATCTCTCAACTCTGCCTGCACACTAAAGTTACCTGTGGAGTTAAAAAACAAAAGCAAAACGAAAAACCCCGTCTGGGCCCTTTCCTGGAGCTATCAGCATCCCTGGGTAGACTTGCTGTGAGGCCAGGATGGAGAGCTGCCAGGGACCCGTTTTCCTTGACTGACTAGCCTGGTCACTGGTCACCACAGACCTGGATGAAGAAGAGCAGCCCCGCCGCACACCCCGGTCCCCAGGCTCACGGAGAAGCCACTCCTCTACGTGGCAGGCCCTCGGTGAGAGCGGCTAGGCTCTAGCTCCGTTTGCCAGGCCGGACGGAGCTGGCTCGTGTCAGCTCTCCGCATCTTTTCTAGGCCACCGATGTCTGCGATTGCATGGAAAGGGCTGTGAGCTCAAGTCTCAGCTCCTCCTTGTCCCAGATCACATCCTGCTGTGATGAAAACCTCCCAGGAATCTTCTTTGTGGCTAGAGTTTCCCTCCAGTGATCTTTGTCGGATGAGCCTCTGGCACTTCCTTTTGCCTTGCTGGCAGTTTTCATGTCCCACCCTTGTCACTATTGACATTTCGGGCTGGATCATTATTTGCTGTGTGGGGCTGTCCTGTACACTGAAGGCTGTTTAGCAGCATCCCTGGCCTCCACCCACTAGATGCCAGTGGTACCACCCCCTCCAGTTGCGACAACCAAAAATACCTCCCACCATTGTCAAATGTCCCCTGCACAGCCCCAATCTCCTTTGCTTGTGACCCACTGCTCTAGGGGAAGACTCTCTGAGGGCAGGGTTCATGTCTAGTTCGGCTCCTTATTTCTTCCAGTGCTTTGCGCAGTGCCTGGCACTCCGTTGATGTTTGCGCGGTGACTGTGAGATGAACTTTCTTTCTGATGGTTCATGTTTGTAGATGCGGGGAATGGAGAGCTTCGTGAGAGTTTCCCTCTATTGTCTCTCCTCCTCCCATGCAAGTATGTAGCAGGCCCTGTTCTTTGTCTCTGGAAAGACTTGTGCCCAAACTTGTTACCAAAAATCCATGAAGGTGAACAGGCTTTGAGAACAAAATGATGTTCCTCTGGATTAAGAAGAGATTTCCAGAGACTTGGGCAAGAGGTAAGAGAAAAGTCAGTGTGTCCCAAGGCTGTGGCTGGAAATGATGTACCAGGAGACATGATCTTGGGCAGAGGCCCACGGCTTGGCCAAGACCTTGGATCCCAAGTGTGGTACAGAAGCGGCAGAGACCACCTGGCCTGAGATAATAGGCATCTGGGTGGGGGTAGGGTTACTGGTGACCAGCAGGACCCTCTGGGAACCTGGGCACTATGTAAGATCTCAGATCCCTGGCACAAACTCTGGAGGACTCAGGGAAGAGAAACTCCAGGAATGACTGAGGCAGTATGAAGCTGGAGATGAAATCAAGTTGATTTATTGAAAACAAAGAGATGCCAATATTTCTGGCACACAGGACTTTCGGGCTTAAGATTTGCACCATGGTTAAGTATGAAGGGCCAAATTAGTAATAGTTAATATTTATTGAATGCTTATTATGTACCAGACACTGTTCTTTCGGGTTTTACTGAATTGTCTCTTTTAATTTTCACAATATTCCTATTAGGAGGTTCCACTGTAATCACCAATTTAGGGATGAGGAATTGGTGACATAGTCTAGCTGGATGACTTGCTCCAAGGTCTGGTTCTAAGTGGTGGAGGCTGAATATGTAATAACAGTAGCAAACACAAGTGACATTTATTGTGTCAGGAACCATATAATGGGCTTTACATGTAATGATTTATTTAACCTTTACAACAACCTAATGAGGTAGGTATTATCACCATCCCCATTTTATAGAGAAACAAATGGAGAAATAGAGATTAAATAATTTGCCCAAGTCTTCCAGCTCATAGTCAGCAGACTTGGAATTTGAACTTGGAAAGCCTGGCTGCAAAGTTTGTGGGTCCAACCACTAAGTGCTTCTGAGACTCCAGGAAGGACCCATGCTCTTAACCATACTCTGCTGGGTGGGCACCTGGATATTCGCAAATGATCAAGTGGTAAAACAGGATTTTAGTAGGAACCAAAGGGTGGTTAGAACCAAAATGGCTTGTTCATGTTCCAAAGAGAAGAATTAGGCAAAGCTATGAGCCGTTGGCTGAGCTCTGGAATTTCCAAATAATACTGAGCTGGAAACCAAGGCACCCACCCATCCAGTCATTAGTTTTCTTTATCTCTACAGTGGGGACCTCAGTGCTGATCTGAGGCTTGGCCCCGAGGCTAGCAACTCCTTGTAATATGCCCACCAGAGACATTAACCATCTGGAGCCTGTTAAGAGGAGAACCCATGTCACAGAGGAACAATGGAAGGAATTGAGAATGTTCAACTTGGAGAAATCTGAGGGGGCACACAGGTGTGTTCAACAACACCAAGGATCTGGGGTCAAACCAAGCAGGAGTCTGAATATCTCCTGAGGTTTGATGGTTTGTTCTCAACCACCTGGAGTGTTTTGGGTCCTGCTTGATCAGTTCAGGTTCCATAGCAGGCTCCCCAAATACAACGAGCAGACTTTGTTTAGACCTTGATTTTGAACTAACAGTAAAGACAGTCATTGGGATTTTTTGTTTGTTTTTGTTTTAGATAACCAGAGAAATATAAATTTGGAAATGATAGTGGGTGATATTCACAAATTCATGTTGTTTTTTAATAGGTGTGAAACTGACGTTGCAGTTATGTAGGAAAATGCTCTGTCCTGCTCCTACCACCTACTTTTTTTTTTTAAAGATCTATTTAAGAGTGAAATGACTTATTATGTAGAGTTTACTTTAAAATACTTCAAAAAAATAGGTTGGGCTAGATAAAACAAGCGTGGCAAAAGGTTGATGGTTGTTGAAACTGGGTGATGACTACGTGGTGCATTGTAGTCTCTATTTTTGTTTATGTTTGGAAATTTTTATAATAAAAGGAAATTTATTCATGTGTAATTTTTACCCATAGATATTTTGAGTTAAGGAATACAGAGGTCAGGGGGCTAAATTTGACTCTGAGATTTCTTTCTTTCTTTTTTTTTTTTTTTTTTTTTTGCGGTACGCGAGCCTCTCACTGCTGTGGCCTCTCCCGTTGCGGAGCACAGGCTCTGGATGCGCAGGCTCAGCGGCCATGGCTCACGGGCCCAGCCGCTCCGCGACATGTGGGATCTTCCCGGACCGGGGCATGAACCCACGTCCCCTGCATCGACAGGCGGACTCTCAATCACTGCGCCACCAGGGAAGCCCAACTCTGAGATTTCTTGATGATTCATTTAATAGAATCCAGTAGCCAAGACACGTGTAAAGGCAGAGATCCGGGTCTAGGTCACTCCTACACTCATTTCTACACTTGCTTAAGCCTCACTTGAGGTGTTTTATGAACACATCCCAAGCAGGTCAGGGAACATTCTCTAAAGGAACTTTGTCCCAAGCAAACTGCCTCGCCCCAGTTATTTCCTTATCAAGGACATCCTCATTCATGGTGACATGAAGGCTTCTTGGCAGGCACATTTATCCCCAGAGATGACCCCTTCATCAGAAGTCAAATTTAGGTTGGCCCTCAGTCACATGGGAGAAGTCAGCCATAGGGTTGGAGACCTTGAAAACTTGGCATTGAGTCATGTCCTGCGTCAGTCTTTCTTCTCCATTGACTGCAGACTCTTAGTGCCTGGGACAGAGCTTTGCATATAATAGTCACTGAGATACTTCAATTACTACGGGTAGAAGTTCTTGATTTTAGGTATACACAACAGTGTTCATAGTATGGTAACTTTTGTATAAGAAAGGGGGTAATAAATATAAGTAAATATGCATATAAACATGTATAAACACATATTTGCTTATATTTCCAAAAAGAAACAATGAAAGGATAACCCCCAAACTAATGAAAACGGTTATCACAGAGGAAGGGGAGGAAACAGGGTAGAGAGATGAAATTGAAACTTCTTTGGCAGTGCCAGTTTCAATGTTATGTTTTACATGATTAAAAAACAAAGTTGAACTTAAAAAAAACCCAACTACCTGGCTATTTGTTTTGACTTTGGAATGATGTAAATGTTTTACATAAGTTTAAAAACTATTAAACAAGTAAAAAGTAATCTCTAAAAGCTGAAAACTACTGAAATAAACAAACCTAACTATATATCAAGTTGGTGTCATAGTCACACAGAGAAAAGAGTAACTTCAGAAGACTTTAAACTCTGTTTTGGCTGTATATTCCTTGAGCAGAGTAGTCTTTAGCTTGGGGCACTTTTTTTTTTTTTTTTTTTTTTTTTTTTTTTTTGCGGTATGCGGGCCTCTCACTGTTGTGGCCTCTCCCGTTGCGGAGCACAGGCTCCGGACGCGCAGGCCCAGCGGCCATGGCTCACGGGCCCAGCCGCTCCGCGGCATATGGGATCCTCCCAGACCGGGGCACGAACCCGTATCCCCTGCATCGGCAGGCGGACTCTCAACCACTGCGCCACCAGGGAGGCCCCTAGCTTGGGGCACTTTGCTCCTTCCTGTCCAGTGGATATTTGGCAACGTCTGGGGACATTTTTGGTTGTCACAACTGAAGGGTTGCTACTGGCCTCTAAGTGGGTAGAGGGTAGGGGTTACGATGCACAGGGATATTCTTAAATAAAGATAAAGAATATATCGTAAAGGCAAAAAGAACTAAAAGTTGTCTTTTCAAGATCACCATATCAATGTTCTACTAACAATATAGGTGTTGACATGTTTATAGGTACATTGTAAGATAAAGCACATAAGTGATTATGTCATTGTCATTAGGTTTCAAGATTTTGAGCATAAAAGAAAGAGATACAAGTACAAAATCAGAGGCATTAAGTTAAAATGCTATAATCTTAAATGTTCCTATGCCTGGTGTCTCAGTGGTCCTTGGCCTTTCTCTCTCCACTGGGCAGCTCATCCTCCAGGGCCCCTCCAAAGTGGGTTTTGGGTTCACAGCAGAGTGGTCTCAGGGTGTAGACAAACTTCTTACAAAGTGGCTGGCATCCAAGAGGCAGACAGCAAAGCCCCCAGGCCAGTTAAGACTATGTCTGTGCATGACGCAGCTTCTCTTCCACTGGGTTCTATTAGTCAAAGCAGCCCCAAAGATTCCTGGTTTCAAGGAGGTGGTGAAACACGCCCCACCTCTTGATGGAGGGGCGGCAAGGTCGTGGCACAGGAGAGTGTGCAGGATGGGAGATACTGTGTGGCCAACTTTAAAAAAACACGATCAATGATGACGAGGCAGGGCCCAGCCTCCCCCCTGGTGGCTAGAAACAGGGCTTCTGAATCCAGGCACCTCAAGGAATGGCAAATTCCCAACCCACTTGACTCGGAAATTGGTAAATTTCCAATCTACCTGACATTAGCTTATCAACCCTTTCAGATTCATCAAGAATCTTCCTCAGGCTTCCCTGGTGGCGCAGTGGTTTAAAAATCCGCCTGCCAATGCAGGGGACACGGGTTCAAGCCCTGGTCCAGGAAGATCTCACATGCCGCGGAGCAACTAAGCCCGTGTGCCACCACTACTGAGCCTGTGCTCTAGAGCCCGCGAGCCACAACTACTGAAGCCCATGCACCTAGAGCCCCTGCTCCACAACAAGAGAAGCCACCGCAATGAGAAGCCCATGCACTGCAACGAAGAGTAGCCCCCGCTTGCCGCAACTAGAGAATGCCCGTGCGGCAACAAAGACCCAGAACTCTGAGTTAGTCCTGATTTTCAGACACAACTCCATTTCCTCTGAGGGCAGTGTCGGGGACCTGAGAGAGGAAATCCACAGCAACCTGTGCACTGGAGGATGCTGAGCTTGGAAATCCCAAACCAGGAAATCCCCAAACCAGGTTTTGTTCCTGATCTGAATCCTAACGGTGAATGCTGCCTGCAGGCTGCTGATGAGGGGGGAGGGGCAGGGACAGAAAACCATCTCTCAAAACGTCTCAGCGACTGTACTGCCCCTGCTCCACTCTGCCTTCTGGCCCACATCTGCCTCTCAGTCATCCTGCTGGTGGCAGTGAAGACAAAACGCTGGAAAACTGGAGCAAGATGGGTACTCGGGGAACTCAGGAAAGGTGGGCGCAGGAAGGATGGTGGGATGGAGGGACACAACTTTAAAGGAACAATGTTGTCCAAGTGCTTTATCATCCCGGCAGCCACTCAAACCCTTGGAGACCAGCAGCTTTGTCGGTGTAGTGCTCATGCTGGGAAAGTTCTAGGGATGAATATATGGGGGAAGGGAAGAGCCAGCTGGAGAAAGTGGGATCATTTGGGGGAGCGGAGGGACTGTCGACAGGAGTGGGGTGCAGGCCGAACACTCCCCAGTGGGGCTGGTGTGGAAGATGGCCGGCCTCTGCCCTTTACCCATATATTCACCTCCCTCCAGGGGTAAAAGATTTAGCTTTAACCGTGCTTATTTCCTGCCAAGCCCAGCACCTCTCTTTCAGCCCCACACTCAGAGGCTCACCCCTGGCCCCGATCAGAGTAAGCACAGGAGCATGAGAGACTCTTTTGGAGAGGGAGGCAAAGAGAAAGCAGATGAGGAGGAGAGAGGAGCTTCAGTCTGAGCTTTGTCCAGCTCGGGGGCAGGACCATGGGCAGGAACATAGCACACACAACTGGACCAGCATCAGTTCTGGAGAGTGAATGGTGCTCTTTTGTCTGCATGTGGTTTCCACCCTGGCCTTCTCTGGTCCTCCGTAGTAACAGTGAGCTCTTGGTAAGGGGAAGTTGAAGAGTTATAGCCTGAGTTTTAAAAAATATTATTAAGTGAAACTAAAAGTAGTAGTTCCACCCACCCAGGTCCTGAAGAGCGCTGTTGCCTTAGCTTGTGGCCAGATGTCCTGGGTATCTTTCATTTTTTGCTTGCCAACTATACCTTCCCCTTTGCACCTGATAGCACCACCCTCAGTTTCTTTTGGGAAGCTGACTCTTTTGCCCTTTATGTGGTCCTAGCCAGGTCCTCTAATCATGATGCTTTACGCTATGGTACATAAATGACTCAGGCTAACCAAAGAGCTCCATCTCCTGGGCATAATGACTGCTTCCGTGTGGGCATGTGACATAATCTGGGTCAATCAGGAACTACCCTAAGATTTTATGCATGGATGCTGGAAGAGATCATGTGCATCCTCCTCCAAAAGCTGTCAGGACTCTGTAAGCTTAGGAAAGTTGGTGAAGCTTGCCTGAGTGAGAATAAACCCAGAGGACTGCACAGCTGAGAGATGGGAGAGTGAGAGAGGGAGAGGAATCTGATGACACATGTGAGTCCCTAGTGGGTACTCTAAGGAGCTTTAGCAAAAAACTAAGACTTTGTCCCAAGCCTTTCTCAAGCACCGCTATCCAGAGTTCTCTGCCAGAGCTAAGGATGCTGCCTTTCCACTTAAGCTTCTTTGTTCTGCTGGATTCAGGACAGTTGCACTTAAATTGAGACACGGGGGCTAGGCAGAGCATGGGGGTCAGTAAACAAAGTTTTCAGGCTAAACCTATGCTAAATCAGATAGTGGCTATAGTTATCTGCACATGAAGTGAATTGGAAGGAAATAGACTAAAGCCTACTTGGGGTTTCTTGGGGAATTTTATTGCCTGGGAAACTACCATTCTGCCCTTACAAAGCCCTTGACCCAGAAGCAGGTCTAGGCTCCAACCCCACACCTGCAGGAAGGACCTGTGTCCCCAAGAAGGACATGACCTTGAACTCTGTTTCACATGAACCAGGCAGATGCTTCCAAAGGGAAAAGTCAAAGGCCACGGAGCGTGTCAGCCAAGGGAGGTTCCCCTGAAGAGCAGAACCAGGGTTGCCAGGTGGACCCACCAAGTGACTCACTCACGGGCAGAGATGACAGTCTTTCCAGTCCCTGCCTGGTATGATTTGATCATTGCTATGGCCCAGCGACTCGTGTGTTTTCTTTTCATCCTCCTTCTGAGTGGGACTTCTTATTGCAGTTTTCCTCTTCCTCTGCAGCCATTGTATGTTGGGTGTGGAAGAGTTGCAGGGAGATCACTTGTCTCTTCAAGTTGTTGTGACACCAGGAGCTACACCTGGCCCTGACTGCTTATCACTCAGGAGTTCCTGGTCTTTGAGCTGAATCAAAACGATTGGGATTTGGGGCTTTTCTCCCTTAGACAAGGGGTAGATGTGTCTGTGTGTGAGGAGTGCCTGCAAACACTTGGTGGCCGAAAGCGTGGGTGGTGGCAGAACCCTTAGGCACCACCCAGTGCTAGTTCTTCCCTTCTTTTAGACTCATAAGACTCTTGATTCTTGGGTGCCTGGCCAGCATATTTCCAGCCTTCCTTGCTGCTAGGTGTGGTCAAGTTCCCAAATGAAAATGAGCGGAAATGATAAAAACAACTTCTGGGTCATGCCCTTAAAAGGAAGAGGCGTATCTCCCTTCCCCTTCCGTTACCCCACCCTGCTGCTGGAATTCAGATGTACCTGGGAACCATTTTGGACCATGCAGAGTAAGGGTGATCCTAGGAATAGCCAATTCTGTGTCAGAATTTCAGAACCTATAAAAACTCAGCTGACCAGAACACAGTCTTTTCATTTTTGAGGCTTTTATAAATTCAGCAACTCTGGGAAAGTATAGAAATCATATCCTATAAAAATTACTGTAATACTGGAAAGGTATAAAAGTGTTAGCCTTGGGAAGCTATAAAATTAAAAGTAAAGATTACAATGAAGAAAATAAACAAATTTAAATTCCTCGTATTAGCACTTTTACTACTGGTTTTAATAATGCAAATGTATGCAGCTTTTCAGATGGGCTGCCTATGGGCTACCAGGAAGATACCTTTCTTGTTCTCACTCTTGCTTTCTCAGTCTCTCTGTAACATTCCTCATAGAATTAGCCAAATATACTCAATGTTCTCAGAAGTCTGGGGCCATAAAGAGCTGGATTTGTAGCTAAACACATCTGTAGTGCAGCTCTTACCCCCAGAACTCCCCAAAGAAATGTGTCCCTCCAGAAGTACTATCTCCAGGGTAGGAGACTGACAGAGTTAAGGAGCTCATTTCCAAGGCACCACAGCCTCTGCTGTGGGAGTATTTTGCTATGGGATTATATCATCATTTCAAGAAGAATTTATACCAATAATCTATGCACTCAGTTGAAAATATGGTCATAGACCTCCTTTTAGTTTTTGAGCCATATTTCAGCAGCAAGTCCCCTCCTCGTACAAAAGGAGACGGAAACAGTAGTTTCCCTCACATCTATGAGTAGTATCTCCCCTCTGGCTTTTCAGTGTCTCAGGTAACATTTCACTGTAGTATAATCATTTCTGTAATCAAAGTGACATGCTGTGCATGTGCCGTCTCCTTCATAAGGTGTTTAGAGCATGTAAAAGAATCTGATCTATTAGATTTGTAGTTTTAATTATTTGTTTATATAACAGCTTGATTACAAATTTGTAATCAATGTTTAAAAGTCAGGGGAAATTTAATGTTAATTTTTAATGCTTTAGTCGATTATGTGTAAATAGTGAATAAATATTTAGAAATGTGAATGCTAAATATTAAAAGAAATGTTGTTTTAGAGGTTAATGAGTTAATACATGCATTAAATAAAAGACACGTGAATTTTTCTGTCTATTAATAGCCACTCAGACATTAATGCTATGCCTAGCCAAGAATAGGTGTTATAAAAGCTAGTTTATTAACTTTTGAATTTCAGTTTCCTTATCTATACAGGCAAGGGGTTGGACTCCATCATTGCTAAGGTTTCATCCATCTCTAAGGTACTGGATTATTATTAAAATTCAGGAACTCTTTTGCTCATGTTTATACCAGATTTTTACCGTCCCAGAACAATCAACCACACAGATACATGGAAGTCAGATCCTCCGCAACAACTTACACCTCCAGCATGCCTTTCATTCTTTATAATATCACAGCTGCCTCTGTGTAAATAGACTGTCAGCATTTCATCAAGGCACATGGCTCATTGATAGGTTTGCCAGGCACACTCACAGTCAAAACTCAGCCGGTCTCGTGACCAGCTTCAGCACGTCTTGGCTGCTGTCAGTAAACTTCTTATTCTGTGCACTAGCTTCCCACAGCAGTGGAAGAGAACAGAACTGCCCACTTCTTCTGACATGTTCTGTCAAATTTTTACAAAGGTTGACCATTTGAATAGTGCTTCACTGTTTACAGAGCAACTTCCCTTTCTCACAATTACCCTTGTTTTATAGATGAACTAAAACCCAGAGAGGTCAAATGACTCCTCAAAATCTCACAGCTAGTAAGTAGCAGGGCAGGACTCGGACCCAGGTAAGTCTGACTTTAAGCCCAATGGCTTTTCCATAAAAATAGCCCCAACTGATAGCAACATCTGTGGACCACATAGGGTGGTCATGAAAGCTGTTTTCCTGTTTGCTAAAATAGAAACACTGAGTAACACTCATTCCAGTACCTCCTCTCCACTATATCAGTTCTTGGCCAAGGTTGTCTTTAAAGGCTGGACAGAAGGAAAAAATACACCTGTGGTTTCAATTAAAGTGTATCCATCAATGAAGAGAACTAAGAGGAACTCCAAAATGTTGATGCCTTTCTGCCTGCTCTCTGTGCCTGGTGCTTAGCTCTGTTATAGCACCATGGAGGAGTGTATTTTTTCCTCCCAACTGTTAACTGCTAACTGACCAAGGTTGCCTTGCTGATGTCACGCCTGGTCATGTGACTTGCTTTGGCCAATGAAATGTGAGCAGAAGTGATATGTACCAGGTACCAGCAGAAGCTTTGAAGAGCTACTCTCTTATTTCCACTCTCTCTCTTTTCCCTTTGTCATGAGATCAGCATCTTTTAGATACAGGCTTGCCCTACAAGCATGGTCCCATAATGAGGATGTGGAGCAGAATTTTAGGCAACCTATAAAGATCAAGTAATGTGATAAACCTTTATTGTTGTCAGCCACTGAGATTTGGGGGACCATTTGTTATTGCAGCATAATTTATCCTAAGCCAACAGATTCAAGCAGTTATGCCACTGTATTGGAAATTTTTGTCAACTCCACGGGACACTAGGCTCCTCAAGCAGGTACTATTCTTTACCATCTTTCAGTCCCAGAGCCTAGCAGAGTGCCTGGCATACAATAGGTAACAAATGAATCTTTGATGACTGGATGAATGGATGGAAGGAGGGATGGATGACGAGTAGGATCTTAGAATGATACTATGAGTTCAAAATGGAGCATAGATTCCTCAGGATAGAACCATGCACTAACAAAACTCACATGGATGCCACTGTGGGCTCTGATTTCATCAATTCCACTGCTATCCAAATAATCATGTAGGACATAGCTGATTACCTCATATCATAATATTCTAGCTCCTACCATCCAAATCTGCACTTCCTAAAACATCATCTCTAGATCTTGCTGTTTGTGACTCCATGAGCCAGCAACTTCTGTAGACTAACCAGGGAAATGCAATAGGAAACATGGCACGATAGCTGTCTGCTCTGTCCCTGATGCCTTCAATGTGGCTGACCCTCCCACCCACCATGCCCATGTGAGTGGGAGGAAGCCAGGTTCAGGCAACAGCTCTTAGCCCAAGTATTCACCAGAAGACACTGTGATGTTTCTTCCTTCTTTCACTGCCTGCTGTTTTCTGCATGGCTCCATGTTAACAGTAGAGCATAGTAGTTCAGAGAACAGTCTTGATAGAGTTGGAAATACCTTGATCAAACCTTAATTACACTATTCACATAGCGTTGATGCCGTTTGGAACTCTGGAACTATCAATAGAATGGCCTTTCAGGATTGTCCCAAGTTCAGCCAAGATGAACAGGCCAGTGTAGAGAGATCCATTTCTTGAACCCTTTTTTTCCATCTCCAAACCCCATCACATTTACAGCCGTTCAGCCTGTTTGCTGTGACCCTGAGCTCAGGAATGTGGCTGGACCATAGTCTGGGAGCTGGAATATGCAAGTTGAAAGAATTTTTTAGGAGACTTCTCTTCTTGCTTCTCCTCCAGTTCTGACAATAGATCAATGCATTTCTCCAGAATCTGCCATGAAAAACCTTACCTGAAGCTGGCAGGACATGTCAGATGTCACCTGCTATATCATAAAAGTCCTTCAGAGTTATCAGGAACTTTTCTTCCCTGGCACCTGCCTCCAAAATCATGACCCAAACAACTCTGTCTGCTGTTCCCAGGGGAAGGAGAAGCAGCCATTCATCCCATTCTTTTCCTTCCTGACCCCAAATGGTCAACTTCCAGCCCCTTTTTCTCCTCTGGAGCTTTGTTCCAGGTCACAGCCAGCAACTGTGGGCTCAACCACTCCCTTCCTCTGAGGAATCCTGTTGACAGAATACATACAAGATGATGCACGCTAACAACACAATGACTAGGTCTTCTTTATGGTTTGACACCTTGACCTAAAGTTTGCATTAAATTTCTCAGACTTTGCCTCTTTCTGGGACGGTTCCACCAGGCTGCTAATGTACTAGGAAGCTCTTCCTGCAGAGCCCCTAATAGGCTGCCCGCTACTGGAGCCTGTCTCCCTCTGGCTCTGTCCTGACCCCTCTCACAGGCTACATCCACTGTGGACGGACATTCTAGCAGCTGGAGAGGGGCTCAGTGCCTCACCAGCAAACACCACCCTCCCTAGGAGCCGTGAGGAGTCATGCCACAGGTTGGGAAGTGGCAGGAGGGATGGGCTGGTGAAAAGTAGGAGAGCACAGAAGGTATGGCTGGTGGCCTAACACAAGTCTGTTCGTATAAAGCTTATTCAACTTAAATTTCCAGTAACTTCATTAGAAATTCTGATGACGACAGTGGTTTTCTAAGGAAACAGAAACACAAGTGCAAAAAGCAATTCTCAGGAAGGGAATTCCATGACTTTTTTCTACATGAACATTTTCACATGATTTCATGCTTAGAAACATGGGGAAGTCCCAACATGGATGCTGTGTCCAGCATTCTGGGGACAGGAGGAAGAAAACCTAATGTATTTACTGTATGCCAGACCCTGTTCTCAGCACTTCCCCCATGTTAATTCCTTTAAACCTCCTAACACCCTATGAGGTAGGTTCTATTACAATCATCCCCACATGACTGATGAGGAAACTGAGGGATACAGGTGTTAAATAGCTTGCCCAGGTGGCAAGTTTGCCAGGTGGTTACAGAGTGGCAAAGCTGGGTGTCACATGTTATCACTATTTTTCTGTATGCAAAGTAATGTCCATTGAGTACCTAGGTATTCAATCCTCTAATTCTCTAGTGAAACTCTCAAAAATCCTAGGTAAGTATTATCAACTTCTGTTTTACAGATAAGAAAACTGAGACTCAAAAAAAAAAATTTAGTGACTACCAATGTCACAGAGCTAGCAAGCCAGGATTTGTTTTTTTGTTTGTTTGTTTTGGGTTTCTACTTTTTATTTATTTATTTTTTGTTTTTTATTTTTTAAAATTTTTGACTGCATTGGGTCTTTGTTGCTGCGTGCGGGCTTTCTCTAGTTGTGGTGAGCGGGGGGCTACTCTTCATTGCGGTGTGCCGGCTTCTCATCGTGGTGGCTTCTCTTGTCGCAGAGCATGGGCTCTAGCATGTAGGCTCAGTAGTTGCAGTGCATGGGCACTAGAGTGCGTGGGCTTCAGTAGTTGTGGCGTGCAGGCTCAGTAGTTGTGGCGCACAGGCTTAGTTGGTCCGTGGCATGTGGGATCTTCCTGGACCATTGTTCGAACTTGTGTCCCCTGCATTGGCAGGCGGATTCTTAACCACTGCACTACCAGGGAAGTATGTGGTTTCTACTTTTGAAAAAAAATTTTATTGAAGTATAGTTGGTTTACAATGTTGTGTTAATTTCTGCTGTAGAGCAAAGTGACTCAGTTATACATATATATGTTCTTTTTCATATTCTTTTCCATTATGGTGTATCATAGGATATTGAATATAATGCCCTGTGCTATACAGTAGGACCTTGTTGTTTATCCATCCTATATACACTAGTTTGCATCTACTAATCCCAAACTCCCAGTCTTTCCCTCCCCCACCCCCCACCCCACCCCTTGACAACCACAAGTCTGTTCTCTATGTCTGTGAGTCTGTTTTGTAGGTATGTTCATTTATGTCGTATTTCAGCTTCCACATATAAATAATATCATATGGTATTTGCGTTTCTCTTTCTGACTTATTTTGGCAAGCCAGGATTTGAATGCTGAGATGGAATTCCACCTTTTAAGGTGGCTAAACAACAGAAAGATACTACTTTCCCAAGGAGATGAGAAGCAGTGGCTGTTTTCTGTACAATTGTTCTAGGACAGGCTTGTGGCCAGAAGTGGGAATGAGCCTGGACAGTGAGGGTGGGCACTGCCCACTCTCCCAGCAGATGGCTGCCCTCCGATTCCAGAGCCTTGGCCAGCAGCCTGTCTCTCTTCACGCCATGACCTATTTTTGCACCGCAACAAAGAGTAGCCCCTTCTCGCCACAACTAGAGAAAGCCCGCGTGCAGCAACAAAGACCCAAAGCAGCCAAAAAATAATTAATTAATTTTTAAAATAGGCTCTGACCTTGGGCTGGCCCACCATGTTGCTTATCACTACTCAGATCTGACCTTTCTCAGTGGGTGAACCCACACTAAGCCTTTGTGCTCAAGGGCAAAGGTGACCTTTCCCTTCTTCTTTTACACTAAAGACATGATTTTGGCAAACTGTCTACATATACCCTAGAAACAACTTCAACTTGCTTTTGTATTGATTTCACTTCTCCACTTTCAGTGTTGGAAAATGATGGAAATCGGCAATCAGCAAGAGACAGCAATGCCCTGCTATGTGACTGAGAGAGGAAAATTCTTTCCTAGCCCATTGAGCTTTTTTTTTTTTTTTTTAAGAAATGCAGTAAAAATGTATTCTGACAGATGCCTTTGGCTCCCTTTGCAAACACAGCTATATAGAGTAGGCTCAAAAAAGTGACAGGATGTTGCTTTAACTGCACTGGTGATGGAGAATGAGTTAGACAGGACACAGCATACACTGAAACAATAATCACCCAGTCACAATTGTGGCCTTAGGATGCCCATGAGCTTTTGGAGGCAGGGAAACTTGCTTCAAGTTTCCATATATCTAAGTATTCCCAGACTATGTTACTTTGTGACACAGGAGGGAGTTGTTACCAACCAGTCTCCTTTGCCCACCCCACAGCAAGCCAAACGCTGAGATGCTGAAGTTCATAGCTGAGAAAGAGTTTATTCACAAGGCAGCCAAGAGACGAGACAGGAGAACAAGTCTCATATCCACCTCCCCGGTGAGGAACTTGAGATATTTGTGGAATAAAGAAGCAGGCTGGTCTTAGGCATGGGGAAAGGGGATTGGAGGTAGGGAAAAGGTAAGGTAATTGGTGTCCTAAGCAGACATACCTGGGTTACATACTTCTTCATGGGACACATGTTCAAAATTAGAGGCACTTAGCATTATCTGAGGGTGAAGTTTTCAGCCCTCTGACTTCAAAAGGTCATTCATTGGATAGCTGCACAGGCCCAGTTTTGTGGTCAGTGGGCCCAAGCAGTGTTGGCTGGCTGGAACTGGGCAGTAGCTGAATCCAGGTTCCTGGAAAACAACTTAAGCCTCCTCCTGCCCCGTTACTATAGTGACCCATACGTCAGAGGCATTGTCTATAAGTGTGGTTATGAAGTCTGGTGACCTCTTTGACATAAATCACAGCAAGATCTTTTTTTTTTTTTTTTTTTTGCGGTATGCAGGCCTCTAACTGTTGTGGCCTCTCCCGTTGTGGAGCACAGGCTCCGGACGTGCAGGCTCAGCGGCCATGGCTCACGGGCCTAGCCGCTCCGCGGCATGTGGGATCTTCCCGGACCGGGGCACGAACCCGTGTCCCCTGCATCGGCAGGCGGACTTCCAACCACTGCGCCACCAGGGAAGCCCGCAAGATCTTTTTTGACCCACCTCCTAGAGTAATGGAAATAAAATAAAAAATAAACAAATGGGACCTAATGAAACTTAAAAGCTTTTCCACAGCAAAGGAAACCATAAACAAGACACAAAAAGACAACCCTCAGAATGGGAGAAAATATTTGCAAATGAAGCCACTGAAAAAGGATTAATCTCCAAAATATACAAGCAGCTCATGCAGCTCAATATCAAAAAAAAAAAACCCAACGCATTCCAAAAGTGGGCAGAAGACCTAAATAGACATTTCTCCAGAGAAGATATACAGATTGCCAATAAACACATGAAAAAATGCTCACTAATCATTAGAGAAATGCAAATCATAACCACAGTGGGGTTATCACCTCACACCAGTCAGAGCGGCCATCATCAAAAAATCTACAAACGATAAATGCTAGAGAGGGTGTGGAGAAAAGGGAACCCTCCTGCACTGTTGGTAGGAATGTAAGTTGATACAGCCACTATGGAGAACAGTATGGAGGTTCCTTAAAAAACTAAAAATAGAACTACCATATGACCCAGCAATCCCACTACTGGGCATATACCCTGAGAAAACCATAATTCAAAAAGAGTCATGTACCAAAATGTTCATTGCAGCTCTATTTACAATAGCCAGGACATGGAAGCAACCTAAGTGTCCATCAACAGATGAATGGATAAAGAAGATGTAGCACATATATACAATGGAATATTACTCAACCATAAAAAGGAACGAAATTGAGTCATTTGTAGTGAGGTGGATGGACCTAGAGTCTGTCATACAGAGTGAAGTAGCTCAGAAAGAGAAGAACAAATACCGTATGCTAACGTACATATATGGAATCTAAAAAAAGGGTACTGATGAACCTAGTGGCAGGGCAGGAATAAAGACACAGACATAGAGAATGGACTTGAGGACACGGGGAGGGGGAAGGGCAAGCTGGGTCGAAGCGAGAGAGTGGCATGGCCATATATACACTACCAAATGTAAAATGGATGGCTAGTGGGAAGCAGCTGCATAGCACAGGGAGATCGGCTCAACGCTTTGTGACGACCTAGAGGGGTGGGATAGGGAGAATGGGAGGGAGGCTCAAGAGGGAGGGAATATGGGGATATATGTATACGCATAGCTCATTCACTTTGTTGTACAACAGAAACTAACAACATTGTAAAGCAATTATACTCCAATAAAGATATTAAAAAAAAAAGGAAGGTTAAACTCAAAAAAAAAGTCTGATGTTATATTACCTAGGCTTCATGAAGCTCGGAGCGTATGCACTTAAAGAAAAGAAAAAACAAGTGAAGCAGGCTTAACTAGTAAAGGCAGGTTACAAACAGAGTAGTTTTTAACAAGCTGTTCCATTATCTGCTGTTCTGTAAGACACACCTGAGGGCTTCTGTTAAGGCACCAGCTTCTGTTTACCTTATGGGATATGGTTCCAAAGTCTGTACTTACATGCTAAAATTATGGGATCATAGGACTGAAGATATTTTTCTTAGCTGAACCCAAAGAATTCTGACCAGGGTCATGCTGTTGAAACAGGGTGGGTAACAATGGAACATAAACATAGCCAACCCATGCTTAATTTTCTTCTCTGTCAAATCTGGGCAACCTATTTTGTAGGGTGTTTGTCAGAATCAAATGAAATAATAATAACAATGATAATAGAAAATACTTACATAGTACTTATTACATGCCAGGTACTGTTTTAAGCACTTTTACATGTATGAACTTATAACAGTAGTAAAAAATTAAAAAATTTAAAAGCATTCTGCAAAAGTAATGTGGTTAGTATTAGAAACATAATTACTAATCAGTGTTATCTTGCACTTTTGCATAAGTAACTATATCCAGAAGCAAGTTCTTGCCATAACAAATGTTGCAGTGACCACTGAGATATTAATGGTGACCAGGAAACAAAATGATCTAGCCAGCCAGATGTGGCAGCCTGTCCTCACTCTAGGAAGCCTCATGGCCTTAACCACATGTTAGAATCTGCCTTTCCCAGCAGAAGGGCATGGACACTGATAATACCCAAGCTGCTTGCTGCCCAGCTGTCAGACCATACATTGTCCAGGTTGTCCTTTCTGACTATTTTCACCAGCTCTTATTCTCTGTCCTGTAGAAGCCATGTCATCTTTCCTTTCTTTACTCTTCATTGCATCTTCCAAGTACTGGTCATCTTTCTTGAGCTTTGGAGTCCAAACTGATCAGACAGTGGCACAAAACAAAGAGAGAACTGGTTCCTCATTGACCCAACCAGGTCTGTTTTTTGAACTGTGTTACTCAGAACTGAAAAGGCAGTAACTTTCAAAAAAAGAGATGAAGATTTATGTCTCTTGCTGAAGAAAAAAATGAGCAGGGCAGTGTGCAGTGTACCTGTCCCCTCTCCCTCTTCCCACTGGTTAAGGTCAACATTCATCCAAGTATTCCTGAGACAGTCCTGGTTTCCAGTTATTCTCTCAGAATAATTATTCATAGAGCTTCCGTCACTTTCTGAAGTGTACTGGTTTGGGCAATAAATCATATGGTTACTTTATTTATGAACCACCGTGGAGTGCTGCATCCTGATGTAGTGCAAGACATGCTAAGAGTAGGAGCTGGAAGACCAGGGCTCTAGACCCACCTACACCACTGCCATGGGCTTGGGCAACTCACTTACCCTCTCAGAACCTCAGTTTTCCTGTCTGCAAAATGGACATGGTTCCTGCTCTGTTCTCTTCGCAAACTTGCAGTGAGGAATAGGTGGCATTTTGGTATGAAAGCACTTGATCAGCTTTGCACTACCACACAGATGAAAGTTCTTTTTATGATGACCATATAGATCAGATTATTTCATCCTATTATCTAATACCTCACTAGGAGTTTTCTCCTTCACGCAGATGAAGAGAATCCATTTTAGAATAGGGACTGTCATAGGTAACAACTGACTTGTTCTGCACATGAACTTGACATTATGCAGGTGTCACATTGTAAAGTGCCACACCCTTTGTGGATTTCCCCTTCCCCCTTTCCTCTCCCACCCTAATAAAGAGTCTCCATGTAATTCACCCCAAAGGAACATGGTTGATCTTTCTGGATACTAATAAACAAAGAACTTGATGGTTCCAATCCTTTGTGAAAATTCACATTCTTGGTCATTTGGCCTGATGTTTCCTAAGACATTTATTCTTTTGTGGCAAAGAAAAATCTCAACACTGATTGCCAAACGTTGGTGATCTGAATACACAGGATTTCCTGATAGAATTATTTTCTAGTGCAGAATCCTACACCTTTTCACCCATATGCGCTTCCCACAGAGATGGTAGACAAGGAGGTATGACTTCCTTCAGGGACATGATAGGCTTGTCTGGGCAGCTCCACTAGGACTTAGGACCCATGAGGTTCCACTACTGAGAAGGGGTCACCATTCATGGAATATATCCCCAGCTTTGCTTGCCAGAAGCAGGCAGGCACCCAGGGCATCAGCTTTATTTTATTTGTACTTTCTGAACAATTAGTGGCCCAGTGCCATTAGAGATGTCATTTGTCACACTATAAACTTTGCAAAAGAACACAAAGGAAGCAAACATAGAGAGCAGAACAATGAACAGTAAGTCGGAGATGCCCCTTCCTTAGGTCTTTCAGGATGCGATTTAATGAAGTCAGTTCTCAGGATTTCATCTACAAGTAGAGAAATCCAGTGAATGTATTCAAAAGCTTTAAAGATATCCTCTCAAACTGAAGTATTTCTTCTTCTCCTTCTTTAGATGTGAAAGAGAGATGAAGAGGAAAGAAAACGCATTCATTCATTCAATAAATATTTATTGAGCTTCCAGGTACGTTTTCGATGCTGGGAATACAGTAGCAATTAAATAGACAAAGAACTGCCTCATGCAGTTAACATTCTAGTCAAAGGGAAAGGGGAAAAGCAAAGAAACAAGTACAAAACAGAATGTCAGGTAACAGTAAGTGACTGGGGTGCAATTATTAGACAGGGGTGCCAGGGAAGGACAGAGTAGGTAATAACTCCCTGCTTCCAGTGTTACCTTTGCCTTCAGCCGAAGGGCTTCATCTTCTTTCTGCAACGCCCTTAGGAAGAGCTCTTTGACTGAGTCCCAAACCAGGCCCTTGACATGCTAAGGGACTTTAAATAATCCTCTCTCAAAACAAGAGCTTGGTAAAGAACGCAATTATTGTCTTGCAGCAAAAGTCTTATTTTTGAATGTCAAAAGCTAACTATTATTACCCCAGTCTGTCTCTTTGTAGTCCCTCAATAATAAGTTGTGATATCCCCCCCAAGCAGATGAATGGCTCAGGTGAACTGAAAAAAAAGGTAAAATGCATAAGCACCTGAATAATTTGCATAAGCACCCTCATAATTGCTAAGCTCCTTCGGAGCCACAGACACTATGCCAGCTCCTGACAGAACAAAGTAAATAAGATATGGTGCTTTGCCTCAAAGACAAGTCGAATGGAGTCACCTGTAAGATGAAGAGCTGGGACCAGATCGGTGTTTCTGAACAGGATGCTTTTGCATTTGGGACAGGACAATTTTTTGGTGTGAAGAATCTACCATCCTGTACTGTGTAGGCCATTTAGCATTCCTATTCCTTGCAGTCTTAGTTTACCAGGGCTGCCATAACAAAATACCACAGACTGGATGGCTTAAACATTAGAAATTTATTTCTCACCATTCTGGAGTCTGCAAGTCCAAGACCAAGGTAGCACCAACCAAAGATAGCCAAATATATTCTCACATATTCTCAAATGTTTTCTAGACTCCTAAGAGGAATTCCTGTTCTATGTTCTACAGTGCTGAGAATTTCCATATCTACTTTACATAGTTACAAATACCTGTTTGCCTGCCAATTTTGGCTATCATTTTCTGATGACTGGGAGATGGTTCTCCGAGAAAAGTGCTTTCTTAACGAACTCAGTAGAAATGCAATGCAGTACTTATATCGTTAGGTAAAGCTGATAATATCAACTCTCTTTCAGAGTTTGCCAGCCCGAAATTAATATACTATTAAACACAGGCAGATAGACTTAAAGTGTTATTTATATAGTGCCTCCCTAGACTGAATACATTTTTTTTGACAAATGAATATCATACAAGTCAATAGCATCTGTTTTGAGATCTAAAGCAAAAAGTATTTAATGAGGAATGTAGAGGGAGGAAGAGTCTCAGGAGAATAAAAGGTGAGTTCTAGATAGAAGGAGAAGACAAAGCATGACCCTCCGGCCAGCTGAAGTTAAGACAGAAAACACGGTAACCAGGAAGTCTTTTGCATGTGATTGCCATATTAATACCAGCCCCATGTATCGAGTAGTTATAGTACCAAGCATGGTAATATGGACGTTCCATATGTGCTATTACTTGATGTAATATTGTTAAAAGCCAATTAAAATATAAGGATATTTCTGCAGCTCTTCACTCTTCCTCAACGTCCCCCTTCCCCCTCCATACACACACCTCTTGATCCAATTTGGAGACAGAGATACCGTGAATGAGAATGATGGTGCACTGGCCTAGGAAAGTGACAGTGGGAGAGCTGAGAAGTGGACATATTTGAGACTTATTTAGGAGGTGGGATCAGCAGAATTTAGTGACTTTGGGTTGATTACGGGCTAAGGGAAAATGAATAGTCAAAGATGGTGGCTGGGGCAACTTTTTGCCGGGGGATGGCATTCACTGCAGAATAAAATACAGGAGAAGGAATGGGTTCAGGAGTTCAAAAGAGATCTATAGGGCTGCCATTGGGCAGGAAAGATTTTGTTGAGGGCCTCCTCTCCCTCTGCTTCCTAGGGGCTTTGTAATTATCTTAAGCTCTTTGTGTCAGTTTCCTCAAAATGCAAAAAGCTGGAATACTCATTCCTACATCATACAGGATGGTTGTGAGGATGAGGTGAGAGAACATACGTGACAGTGTCTGGGGCACGGAAGGCATTGATCAAATGTTCTTCTTCTTGGGCTTCCCTGGTGGCGCAGTGGTTGAGAGTCCACCTGCCAATGCAGCGGACGCGGGTTCGTGCCCCGGTCCGGGAGGATCCCACATGCCGCGGAGCGGCTGGGCCCGTGAGCCATGGCCACTGAGCCTGCGCGTCTGGAGCCTGTGCTCCGCAACGGGAGAGGTCACAACAGTGAGAGGCCCACGTACAGAAAAAAAAAAAAAATGTTCTTCTTCTTCACCTTCTTTCTTCCTGCCAACTCTGGGTCTATGATTCTACAGATACCCTCGAGTACATCAGCATCTGTAGGGATGGGCTGAGAGACAAAGGGTAAAATGCAGAGGCTGGATGAGGTGACATCTGGTATATTGGTAGATCAATCTGAAATTAGAGTTCAGGTGAAGAGTTGGAGGAGGCTGGTATCCAAAAAGAGCAAGTGGAAAAATGTCCCAAAGAAATTATGCTGCTTTCACAGTTCTGACTGGTAACCACTCTGCTTTCCAGAATTTGGTGTATTTAGAAATGAATGAAGTACCCTTAGCCACAGACCAGGTTTCATAATGTGTACTCACACCTCAGATTTCCAAACGGTGTCCTCCTCTTCTAGGTTCCTGCATAATTTGAGACCAGTTTTTCAGCTTTCTACATTGTACAGCTCTGTGGCTCTAAGACATAGAACTGGCCCTAAGAACTAGCATTCTCCTCCATAGCCAGGAATGAGGCCTGCTTCATCTTGATCTTCTGTCTTCTGGAAGAAAATTGGTTTGCAGTAGGGGAGGGACTAAGATGAGAACACTGGAGACAACTAACCTTAGAGAAAATCTGGCCAAAGAGGAGAGGTGACCCTTAATATTCTGGAGACTCTCTCTCTCTGTGTCTCTCCCTCTCTGCCTCTCCCTCTGTCTATGTCTGTCTCTCTCTGTCTCTCTCTCTCTCCAGTATTTAATTCCAAATGGTTCATATTCGGGAGCAGCCATGCTCATAATCCACTCAGGTTTATTTTTGTTAGATCTAATTGTTACAAATAGCACCTTATGTTAGCACAAATATTCTTTGAGATTATACAGGGATGGGTTAATCTGCAGCATAATTTATATTTTGTGGCAGTCTCACCAAACAGCTGCCTCTGGAGCCACCTACTGACACAGTTTAGGATCCTGAGCATTTAATGTGACTAAGGAAAGAGTTATCCGGGCTAATATGAGAAAGGCACAATCTACACCGTGCTCTCTTGATCCCCTTGACTTACTGTAACACCAGAAGCAAATCCATACAGACATTTCTTTCCCCTCACAACCCACACACCCAACCCTCCCACCCACCTTCAAAAAAGATGTTGCAGTTTCCTTGGTATCTATTTCAATAAGGCAGTCCTCTGTATTGGGAGTCTATGGTTCTTGGGCTTCTGATATCTTTGATGCTCTGTGCCAGCCTCTACTCCTTCCCTAAGCTGAGTCTCTCCTCCATTAGACTCCACCTCGGAGGTGCTGAGTCACAGGTACTTGGAGCAGTGATTGTTTCAGTAGAAATTCTCTGCACATATTCCCAGACCAAATAATGCCAGGATAAGTGGGAAGGGGAATGACAAAGAAAAGGAGCCAAAGATCTGCTGAAAGCACCAGAAAGCCCACCACTAAAAGTAATGAGGATAATCCTCAGAATGGAGAAGGTGGTACCCAAGTTACTTCGGCTTAGAGTAGTTCAATTTCTTATCAAAGAGTCACAAATCTTGTATGTGAGGCAAAGAATTTAATGATTAGGACATCACACTGCTACTCACCACATGGCTGTGTACCATCTGCCAATCAATGATTCCATCATTTAAACCACCTTCTCTTTTAAAATGCAAATATCCCTGCAAAGGCTAAAACCTGACAGTGGACAATTTAGTGTGAGCTGTTCTGACCATACAATCAGAACAGCACTGTATTACTCAACAAAATACCATATACTGAGTGGTTATGGTTCTGGAGGTTGAAAGTCTGAGATCAGGGTGCCAGCGTGGTCCGGTTCTGGTGAGAGCTTTCTTCTTGGCCTGCAGGTGGCTGCCTTCTGACTGTGTCGTCACATGGTGTGGAGAGAGAGGGAGTGGGGTGGGGGGAGAGAGAGAGATAGCAATCTTTGGTGTCTTATAAGGGCATTAATCCCATCATGAAGGTCCCATTCTCATGACCTCATCTAAACCTAGTTACTTCCTGAAGACCCCATGGCCAAATAGCATCACATTGGGGGTTATGGCTTCAACATATGAATGAAGCGGGGGACACAATTCACTCCATAGCGAGTACCAAGTTTATCTCTCAGGCACAGGATTATTCCTGGGCTTTGGAAAAGAGAAGAGAGGATTTTTTTCCCCTGGTGGTGGTGGCGGTGGTGATGGTGATAGTGGTGGAGAATCAGCAGTAGTGGGGCACTTTTCACCGTCTTAGGCAAGCAGGACGATTCAGGGAAAGAGGGTGGGATTGGTAGGCAGGAAGGTTCCTGTCGTATAACAAAGAATTTGGCTGGTCTTTGTCCCCACGTCCTGGGAGGGAGCCTCTAAATACTTTGAATTTCCCAAGTGATTGGAGTGTCCCCTTGGACTACACCTGGGTTTATGCTAATGAGGAAACTCCTGGTAGGACCCTAGAGAGCTTATGTAAATGAAATGATTCAGGATGGGGTTTGGCACACTGAGGAAGACCAACTATGTGACACCCCAAAATATGCCTCTTTGACATAAAAATTGTTTGAAGCTGGAGGCAGTTAAGAAAGAGCAAAGGTAGGCAAAGCTCTCTCTACCCTCCTCCTTTTCTGCTGAAAGGCAGGTTATAAATTCTCCTTCACTGGAGATGACTCTAGACTCTTACCAGTACCAGAGGAATCTACAAACAAACCTTACTCCATTAAGTTCCTCCCATATATTTACTTTTTCACAGTTCACTGCCCTTCAATGCCTAAACTGCTTTCCTTTGTCTTATCATTTCTCTACTGATTTATTGTGCTTTGTTGAAGATGCTATTTAAGCCAGAGATACGCCATCTCTTTGAGTTACTCCTTCCCTGAGTCTCTCCCATGTATATATGAAATTTACATATTAATAAACTTCTATTTATTTTTATTTTATTAATCTGTTTGCTTTTTTTGTTTTGTTTCATTTTGTTTTTGTTACAGAGAGCCCAGCTGAGAACTTAGAAGGGGAGAAGAAAAATGTTTTTTTTTCCCCTCTCCTACACTGGCAACAAGATAATATCTAAATTTTAGGACCTTTCTGTTCAGTCTTATTTCTGGCCACCATGCTCTTCCTACTGGATGCCAAACTGTTTGTGGTTCTCAGAACACAGCTTGTTCTTTCACACCCCTGTGCCTTACTCTCCCCCACAATGTCACTGCTCCTGGCATCCCTACCCTCATCACTCTCCCCAACTCCCATCTGTTTGTGCAGAAAATGTCCACTCCTCATTTCAGCTCAAGTTTCATCTCCCAAGTTCAGCCTCCTCTGACTCTGTGCCTTTCAGTCCCGGCTGACATAATACTTTTAGAAATCTTGAGGCTTTTGTTATGTCAACAAATATTTCGCTCACACTATTAGACAAAAGCAACACCCACAAATCATGAAATAACCTGTTTCCACCTTGGCCTCTTTGATGGTTGCTGTGGGCAAGGCCCTAGAGACTCTTTGAGAGAAGCTCTTCAATACAAACCCTTAAGATCCTTAAAAGGTGTTTTGTAATTTACTGACCGTTATTTAGACTATATTTTTTCCCCTAGGAGCACCTGATATTTGAACGTTTCCCAGAAACTATTTCTTAATTTTAACATGTTCTCCATCTGGAGAGGCTGAGATGAGAAAAGAAATTTTTTTCAAACGCAGCAGGTTCTAACTCCTATATATTCAAGGGCTGGTACTTTAACTTATCTCTCTTCTCTCACATTTTATCATAGGCAGCAAGAAGAGGCCATGTGGCACTTCTAATATTTTATCTTGAAATCTCTTTAGAACAAGGGTCAGCAAAATACTACTGATGGGTAGGCTGTCCATTTCTTTGTAACTAAAGTATTATTGGAACACACTGGTGCCTATTTGCCAGTTTTGTAGACTCGTGCCTTCGTGCAATTATGGCAGAGTTGAGTAGCTCCTCGGACATGAAATAATTACTATCTGGCCCTTTACAAAACGAGTTTGCTGACTCCTGACCAAGATTGTTTAATCCACTAGGTATATTTCTTATTTTCGATGTTGGCACAGATGACAGTGTTGCCAAATTTCTTCCACTATATAACGAGGACCTCTTTCCTCCATCTTCCACTTCTCCTCATTTTCCTTTAAACCCTCACTGACAATCTCCTCAAGATCCTTAGGCTTCCACTAACACTGCTCAAGGACCTTCCCTTTTCTGCTTGCCACCTGTTTGCATAGGCAATATCACATGTTTTAGGTTTTTGTTGAAGTAGTACCACTCTTCAATGTACTAAATATATTCTGATTGTCCATAGTTGCATAACAATTCATTCTAAAACCTAGGAGCTTTGAGTAAAAATAATCATTGTATGATTTCCTCTCATAGTTCTGGGCGAAGACTGGACTCTGCTGGTTGTTCTCACTTGGGGTCTCATGTGGTTGCAGTATGATGTTGGTTGGAGCTGAAGTCATTTAAAGTCTTTCTCACTCAAGCCAGAATAGCTTCACATGGCTTCTCCAAGTGACCTGGGCTTCCTTGCAGCATGGTGGCTGGGTTCTAAGAGCAGGCATCACAAGAGAATAAGAATAAGTCATATTTCGTCACTTCCCTCAGACTCTACAGTTTGAGACTGTTGTACAAGATTACTCAGTTCAAGGAGAGGAGACACAGAAGCCATCACTGGATATAAGGAGTGTCAACATCACCTTGCAAAAATAACATGTAGTTTGGGATACACTGTGGTGGCCATCTTGGGAAAATGCAGTGCTACACACCCTGCCACTCATCTACAAGAAATGTCATATTTCTCTACTTTTCCAAATCGTGGTTTGCCTTGGTGCACCTCACTGACAAGGGTTGGTGGAAAGTTCAAATTCACTCCTGTTCTTGTCTTCCTTTGGAGTTAAACTAGAGCTCTGAGTCTTTGTACAAACCAGAAATTTTGAGTAAAGTCTTTTTCTGCCCAGTGGTTGGTGTTGACAGATTGCCCATGGCCAGAGTATTCAATTTGAAGGCAAGCAGCACTATTCATTCAGCACCTAACTCGGACTGTGGTGCTGGTCCCAGCCACCTTACATGTATCACTCAGCCATCCTCCCATTGGGAATTCTGTCTGCAAGCTAGCCAAAGGTCTTTGCCACTCAAGGGCACTTCTACAAACTTTGTTCATGTGTCCCCAACCTTAAATCCATCTCTGTAGCTTCCTTACTAGTAGCTTTCATTCTTAGTTAGTTTCCATTGCAGAGAACAGAATCTCCTTGACTTGACATAAGGAGAAGATTTGCTATAACCATTAAATGGCTTTTGGAATCCTTGGGAGGGCTGAAGAAACAGATTGGGGGCTAAGCTTTCAGGAACGCCTCTCAAAACTGCTGCTTCGGGACTTACCTGGCGGTCCAGTGGTTAAGACTCCCCCTTCCAATGCAGGGGGTGCAGGTTCGATCCCCGGTCGGGGAGCTAAGATCCCACATGCCTTGCTGCCAAAAAACCAAAACATAAAACAGAAGCAATATTGTAACAAATTCAAAAAAGACTTGAAAAATCGTCCACATAAAACAAAAACAAAAACAAAAACCCTGCTGCTTCAGCTACTGCCATTACTTCAGATAAGTCTGGTAAATGTAATTTTAGCTTTCTGACTATAAGTTTGCTTGGGCTGCCATTAAAAAAATACCATAGGCTGGGTGGTATAAACAACAGAAATCGGTTTTCTCATAGTTCAAGATCAAGGTACAGTCAGTGTTGGTTTCTGGTGAGGTCTCTCTTCTTGGCTTGCAGATGGCCACCTTCTTGCTGTGTCCTCACATGGCCTTTCCTCTGTACACGTGGGGATAGAGAGATCTCTGGTGTTTCTTTCTCTTCTTATAAGGACACTAGTCCTATTCAATTATAGTCCCACCCACACAACCCCATTTAAACTTAATTACCTCCGTAACGGCCCTATCTCCAAAAAAAAAAAAGTCAACTGGAGTTTAGAACTTCAAAATATGAATTTTGAGTGGACACAATTCAGTTCATAACATCAACTCTCCTCTACAGGGAGCTGTGATCAAAGAAAGTTGGAATGGATATTGAGCACCAAATTCATGTTATTCATCACAGCTTTAAAAAAAATAAAGGCTAAGTGATTTATTGCAGCATTATATGTAGTAGCAAAAGTTTGAAGCAACATAAGGGCCCACGGATAGGGAGCAAAGTAAACAAATAATGGTATATTCAGACAATGGAATACTAAGCAACTGTAAGAAAGAATAAGGGAGCTCTATGATGAATATCTGGAATAGAGAACTCTCTATGACACGTTGTTAAGTGAAAAAACAAAGCTTAGAACAAAGTAAGTAGTTTATGCCAACATGGAATTACATATATATATATACACACACACACATAATTTTATATATCTACATGATTTTATATATATAATTATATATATATATAAAATCATGTATATATACATGAATATTTATCTGTCTATTCTCATTTTTTACCTATGTGTGTATGTGTGTATGTATGTAGGTACGTATTTGCTCATACGCATAAAATATCTATGGATGATGAACACGAAACAGACAACATTGGTTGCCAGTGGAGAGAATTGGATGGCTGGGGTCCAGGATGGGAGAGGACATTTCATTGTGTGTTTTGTTTTGTTTGAGAAAGGAGATGCTGAGATAGTGTTTAGCGTCCAGGGCATTGCTTATGGAGTGCCTCTGGAATCTACACCTGTGGAAAGGAAGGAAAGGAATCAGGAATGAGCCGAGGAGGAGGTTGAATTGTGATCGGAGGCTGACAATAGCTTCTTCTAGCCACTCTACCAAGAACCTCGGAGCTGAAATTGTTCATAAGAGTTGTCTGGTTTGGGCCCAAAGAGCCAGTCTTTTGTTCTTTTGCCTTGATCAGTCATTGGATATGGCTGCCCTGGGAGGATTGTGAGCTTGAGAGAGGCTGTTCTCTGCAACGGAAGTAATCCCTGAGGGGGCCTCACAGCTGTAAGCTTTCTGCTCATAGCACTTACAGGAGTTGGGCAACAAGTCTTTCCTTAAAAGAGGATCTAAGTGATGCGTCTCTGTGTCCATCAGTTACATGTACAGTTGTTGTCATTCACTGGTGGTCTCCCCCACACTATTTTGTGTATTGTTGCATCCTCAGGGCCTAAGATAATACAGGCTCATAGCAGGCACTCAACAAATATTTGTTAGAGTCGACACTGTGCCATGTTCTAAGACAGATGGTAAGCAAAAACAGAGATGAACTCTGCCCTAATGGAGCTTGACATTTGTTGGGGAGGCAAAATAAGAAATCAATCATGCAAATAAAGTTGCAGTCATAGGATAGGCTACCACGGAGAGGAATATGGTGCTAGAAGAGCACAAAATAGGTAGCTGACCCTGTCAGGAAGGGTGTAGAAAGCTTTTGTGAAGAAGTGGTGTATGAGCTGAAATCTGAAGGATACATAGGCTTTGACAGGGTAAAGGAAGGTGACAGAATCAGATTTATTTTTTGAAAGATTACTCTGGATTCACTGAGGAGATTGGAGGAGAAAGGGCAAGGATGGACCCCTGTAGGACTGTTAGGAGGCTACAGAAATCCTTCAGCTGAGGGGTAATGGTTGCCCCAGTTGAGGGTGGCCCTGGTGTCTGGGAGGAGTGTCTGGATTTGAGAGTTATGTGTGAAGTACACAATGGATGAAGCTTAGTTACGGACTTCTGTATAAATAGATGGATGGTTGAGAGAGAATATTGGAAGAGAAACAGGTTTATTTTATTTTGGATTTGTATGTATGTGTGGGAGAAGAAAGTGAGAGAAAAGATTTTGGGTTTTGATATTTGGTTTAGAGATGTTACTGAGACGTAATATGAGATGTCAAGTGGGCCATTGGTTATAAGGTGAAGAGCTCAGAAATGTAGCCTGGAGACAGACATTTGTGAGTTGTTTGTGTAGGGGGGTTATAAATTGTGAGAATGAATGAGATTGCCTAGACAGAGAACATTCCAGATAAGAGGAGAGGGTCTAGGATGGCCTTGAGGAACCTCAACATTTAGTGAAGAGCAGGCTTGTAAAAGACACAAACAGGACTGACTGGAGTTGTTGGAGGAAAATGAGGAGAGTGCGATGTCCCCTCAGAAGAGTGTTTGTAGAAGAAAGTCAGCAGTGTCAAAACTCCTGAAAAAGGACTTAGGAACTAAAAAATACTAATGTGCTGAGAACACAGAGGTCATTGATGATCTTAGTGATTTATTGTTTTTACTGCAGGAGAAATGAGTTAAAAGATGAGTGGGAAATGATAAAATGGAAACGTCCTGCGTTAAAGAAAAAAAAAGGAAAACTGAAGGACTGTTTTGGTGTGGAGGTGGGAGAGTCAAGAGTTTTGTTGATAGTGTAAGGCAGGGGTCCCCAACCCCCGGGCAGCAGATGGGTACCGGTCAGTGGCCTTTTAGGAACTGGGCGGCACAGCAGGAGGTGAGAGACAGGCGGGCAAGCAAGCAAGAAAGCTTCTTCGGCTGCTCCCCATCGCTGCCATTATCGCCTGAACCATCCCTCCCCCTCACCCCGTGGACAAACTGTCTTCCACGAAACCAGTCCCTGGGGCCCAAAGGGTTGGGGACCGCTGGTGTAAGGCTCCCATGAAGGTGGGAAGTAAAGTGACTGGTAGTAGAGGGCTCATTTCCAGTGCCAAGCACCAACGCTCTGTTGTAATAGGAAGGAAGGAAGAGATGGTTGCGGTGCAGACTTAGTAGATTTGCATGTTTGATGTGCGGGAGATGAAGGCTTCTGTTTTCTCTGTAATGAAAGAGGAGAGTTTAAATGCTTCTCTAAGTGTTATTCATAACGTTGCCTCGTAAACTAATTGTTTTATATGTGGGTGGATGCCTTAGCTCTCTCACTGTTCCACAGGTAGCTAAATATACCTCCTAGTTCACAGCAGTGGGAACACACAGAAGGCGCTTGAAATACTCGCTTCATTTTAATTCTAATGATGATGAGAAATCTAATGATGGCAAAGAAGAGTATAAGCTCCAGTTGGGCCCCTATGATAAAGCGCCTGATAAGCGTAAGGGATGAGAATCAGAGTTGGCAAAAGACAAAGGCCACAAGGAAGAGAAATCCACCAGGACGCTCCTTCCTGTCCGGTACCCTAAGGGTTAAGACCAAAGAGAACGGGCCATCACTGTTTCCTAGAGAGGCCCGGCGAGCCGGCTGGGGGAGATGGGGGTACTTCCTGTTTCTGTCTTCTGCGTTTGAGAGGTTAGGAACGTGGGTTGGTGGGGTCAGAAGCAGAGGGGACCCTTAATTCCGGGACAGCTGGGCTTGCTGGGGGTGCGGGGCGCCTTGTGTGTAGCCCCCAGCACAGTGAGTTCCTTCTCGGGTGGAAGGGAGCCGAGGGCTGCGGGCCAGAGGAGCGAAGCTGCGCCGCCCAGGAGAGGGATGTCAGTCCCGGAGAGGGATGCGGTTGCTGTGAGGGGCGAAGGCCCAGCCAGCATCTCTCGCTGCACGGGCAACTGCGCCAACCTCGCCTGCGGGGTCCCTTGAAGGACCGTGTCGACTGGAGATGATCTGCTCCCCTGGAGCTCACCCCGTAGTGCACCCCAGCCTGTGCTCCCTGTCAGCGCTTCTGAAAGCTAAGCTTAAGGCAGTGCATTTTCTTTGGAAGTCTTTTTAATGCAAAGCACCGCCCCCATCGTAATCACCTCTTTGCTCTAGGAGAGTGAAAACAGCCTTTCTCTGTGGAGTGACATTTTAAAAAAAATTATTTTAATTTTTTTTGGCTGTGTTGGGTCTTCATTGCTGAGCGCGGGCTTTCTCTAGTTGTGGCCAGTGGGGGCTACTCTTAATTGCAGCGTGCGGGCTTCTCATTGCGTTGGCTTCTCTTGTCGCGGAGCACGGGCTCTGGGCGCGTGGGCTTCAGGAGTTGCAGCACGCGGGCTCAGTAGTTGTGGCTCGCAGGTTCAGTAGTTGTGGTTCTTAGGCTCAGTTGCTCCGCGGCATGTGGGGTCTTCACGGACCAGGGCTTGAACCCTTGTCCCCTGCATTGGCAGGCAGATTCTTAACCACTGAGCCACCAGGGAAGTCCCTGGAATGACATATTAAGGACAGCCTCTTAATACCATTTATGGCCTTGAGTTTGCTACCCTTTTGCTGAGAGGAACCTGAGGACTCTTCTGTTACCAAAATTAATAGTTTCTTAGCAGGGAAAATGGTAGCATGGGTATCTGTTACCCAGACTCTTGCTTCTTTTGTAA
This sequence comes from Mesoplodon mirus, assembly GCF_964341445.2. Classification (NCBI taxonomy): domain Eukaryota; kingdom Metazoa; phylum Chordata; class Mammalia; order Artiodactyla; family Ziphiidae; genus Mesoplodon; species Mesoplodon mirus. Next base: position 14,475,587 of record NC_138992.1, on the reverse strand, counting down.
AGACTTTGATAGAAATACGTAACTCAGACGGCAAGACATATTACTCCATTTGAACAACTTTCCTTTTTTTTTTGCATTCAGGTATATGTTTTTTTCCCCCACTTAAACACTGGGCATATTTGTAATTTAGACAAGTTTCTTATAGACTGAGAATGCCAGCTTCCTTTGGCATAAGGTCTAGGGATGTGAATTGGCTTTCTAAAAACACAGTCAATATAGGAATTCCGTGGTGGTCCAGTGGTTAGGGCTTGGCGATTTCACTGCTGGGGCCGGGTGTGGAGAGTGGTGGTGGAAGTCAATATATTCCAAAATAAAGGTCCTGATCATTTGCAGGTTGGGGTTATGCCCAGCTCTGCTTTCTGCTCTAGTTGTTTACTGTACCAGATAAGAATGTTGAAGTCAGTGTCCAAACAGGTTTGGGACTGAATCCTGCTCTACTACTTTCCGGTTGTGTGCCCTTGGGAAAGTTTCTTAATGTCTATTTTGTTCACCTACAGCATGCTGGTATCTGTTCATACACTTCAGAGGCTATTGTAAGAATTAAATGAGACACGTGTAAGGTATTTAGTTCACTGCATGCCACATAATAGGCAGTAATAGGGTGAAAATTATAAGTACACCATCTTTTGTTTTCCATATGTGTGCCTTCTTTAAAGCTCCCATTTTTCCTGAATTGTGCTATTCTTTTTTTTTTTTTTTTTTTTGTGGTATGTGGGCCTCTCACTGTTGTGGCCTCTCCCGCTGCGGAGCACAGGCTCTGGACACGCCCGCTCAGCGGCCATGGCTCACGGGCCCAGCCGCTCCGCGGCATGTGGGATCCTCCCAGACCGGGGCACAAACCCGTGTCCCCTGAATCGGCAGGCAGACTCTCAACCGCTGCGCCACCAGGGAAGCCCTGTGCTATTCTTTATATCCTGAAATGCCAAGTCCATGTATAACTGCCTTCCAGTGAAAGGTCACATTTCCAGTCCCATAAAGTAGCTCAGGGATTGTAGTTGGGTCCAGAAGATAAAGTTTAGGCTGAAAAAGATATTGTGATTATGATAGAGAGGAAGAGGCAAGGAAGAGTTTCCTCGTTGGCCTCCCTTTTATGTTTAGAGATTATTGGCTATAGTTATTCTAGCCCTACCTTGTCTTAATTTCTTGTTACTAGTTAAGTAAATCCTAACTTTCTTTTGTAATTGACTTCAAAGGTTTCATCTTTCTGTCAAGGACCCACTTATTCTTTGTAAACTAAACAGGGTGCTTTCTCTTTAGCTGCTTCTTATACCTGCATATTGATTCCTTAATGTCTTATTATTGGTGCCTTTTCCAAAACACTACTTCATTTTTTCAATTAAAAGTGTTTCTAAATTCCAAGTGAACAGTGAGTATTAGTATTCATTCTGTTTTTGAAGCTTGATCCTCAGACTTTAATGTGAAGGTTTAATTTTTAAATTATTTCCCTAGGAAAAGTAAATCAGGTAAACTCATAATTCTAAATACTTGCATCTGAGATAAGATTTTCTAAAAAGATTTCTAAGGCCCATGTTTCTTACTTTTAGTATGGTCCACAGAACATTCTATGCTTACAGTTGTTATGTTGCAGTGGTTGGAGAGGAAGGAGGAAGGAGAAATGTTAACAAATGCCTTCAAGCATAACCTGTTTCCTTCCACAGGATTTCTGATCCCTAACCTGACTGTGACCATTGTGATGGAACAAGAGCAAAAACTGTTGGTCTCAGATTCTAATGGCTTCACGGAGAGGGAGAGTTTGAAAAGCACTTTTACAGGTGAGGGATCAAGAAGATCCGAATCCTTTGGAAATTCATTATACAATGTGCTGTAGAATGTGTCGAAAATCAGGGCATTAGAATGAGACAGACTTTAATTTGATTCCCTACTCTGTCACTTCCAAGCTATGAAAACTCCTACAGCCTCAGTTTTCTCATCTTTAAGAAAAGTGAATAATAATATCTGTCTCACATATTTTTTAGGATTAATGATACACTATATGTAAAGCTACTGTTCTTGCTAAGTAGTGGGTATCATTGTTATTTCTATGTTTGCTCAGATTTAAAAAGAATTTTTTAAAATTAATTTATTTTTGGCTGTGTTGGGTCTTCGTTGCTGCGCAAGGGCTTTCTCTAGTTGCGGCGAGTGGGGGCTACTCTTCATTGCATTGCACGGGCTTCTCATTGTGGTGGCTTCTCTTGTTGCAGAGCACGGACTCTAGTCATGTGGGCTTAAGTAGTTGTGGCACACGGGCTTAGTTGCTGCATGGCATGTGGAATCTTCCCAGACCAGGGCTCGAACCTGTGTCCCCTGCATTGGCAGGCGGATTCTTAACCACTGCACCACCAGGGAAGCCCCTGTTAACATGCTCAGATTTTAACTAAGGTTTTATCTAGTTTTCACCTCAGATAGTGTTCTGTTCATCTTCTCCCTTACTTTTTTCTTTTAAGTCTTTATTTTTAGCTTGATATCCCTTATGGCAATTGGTGAGAACTGTTCAGATGCCTCATTAGTGTTGTTGTAAGTACAAAACGTTCGTCTACTTGATGAACACATAGAGTAAAAGAATTAAAACTAGCTATAAAAACTTTTTTTTCATATAAAATAGTTTACGAGGTTTGAGTTTGTTATTCCCTCTCTTTCACCATGATTCAGAATTTCTTTCCCCTGGCAGAAACTAGCGAATGTGTTTAGATTATTTGTTTATTCTTGCAGGAGATGAAAGTAAGAATAATTTGGAAACTGTTCAACACAGTAACTCTAAGGCAGATAAAGAGAGAGCCTCAAAATGGTCTAAAAGTGATGGCCCACAAAATTGTAGGCATGAGGACACACAAAAAATGCCATTGACATGGTCCCAGGGATGTGAAACTGAGTGTGATGGTTCCTGTGAGAATGATGGCAACTTGGAGAATCAGGGAAGTTCTACAGGAAAAGAGGAGGAAAAACTCAATCACTGGGGATGGGACCCAGGACAACATACCAGAGCTGCCATCCAGCAGACTTCATCCTTCGGGGACAAACCCTACAAATGTTCTGAATGTTGGAAAAGCTTCAATAATAGTTCTCATCTTCGAACTCACCAGAGGACCCACTCAGGAGAAAAACCTTATAAATGTTCTGAGTGTGGGAAATGCTTCAGTAACAGCTCTCACCTGATTCAGCATCTGAGAACACACACAGGCGAGAAGCCCTACCAGTGTGGCGAATGTGGGAAAAGCTTCAGCAACACCTCCCATCTTATTATCCATGAAAGAACTCACACGGGAGAGAAACCCTATAAATGTCCTGAGTGTGGGAAGAGTTTCAGTAGCAGCTCCCACCTTATTCAGCATCACAGATCACATACAGGTGAAAAACCATATGAATGTCCGGTTTGTGGGAAATGCTTCAGCCACAGTTATGTCCTAGTAGAACATCAGAGGACCCACACTGGAGAAAAACCTTATAAGTGCCCCGACTGTGGGAAGAGTTTTAGTCAGAGTTCTAGTCTGATTCGCCACCAGCGGACACACACAGGTGAGAAGCCCTACAAATGTTCTGAGTGTGGAAAAAGCTTTGGTTGCAATTCTACTCTAATAAAACATCAGAGAATACATACAGGGGAAAAACCCTATCAGTGTACAGAATGTGGGAAGAATTTCAGTCGAAGTTCAAACCTTATTACACACCGGAAGATGCACACAGGTGAGAAATCCTGTGAAACGTCTGAATATGAAGAAAGTTTGAGTCAGAACTGCAGTGTGATAGACGAATGCAGAATCCAGCCAGGAGAGAAACCATATAAATGTTGTGAATGTGGAAAGAGTTTTGGCCTTAGCTCCCACCTCATAAGACATCAGAGAACACATACAGGAGAAAAACCTTATAGATGTTCTGAGTGTTGGAAAACTTTTAGTCAGAGTTCCACCCTGGTGATTCACCAAAGGACACACACAGGAGAGAAACCTTATAAATGTCCTGACTGTGGTGAGTGCTTCAGTCAAAGCTTTAACCTTATCAGGCATCGGAGGACCCATATAGGAGAAAAACCTTACAAATGTACTGACTGTGAGAAATGCTTCAGCAGAAGTGCCTACCTCATTCAGCATCAGAAAATTCATATAGAAAAGTCTGTGTCTCCTGAAGTTGAAGATTTTCCTCATGAATGGACTTGGAAAAACTGTTCTGGGGAAATGGCTCTTATCTCTTCATTTTCAGTCCCAAATTCATCTCCCTCCTGAGTCCCAAAGTCTGTTTTTTTATTTTTTTCCTTTCTTTTCTTATTGGAGCATTACAGTTAAGGTGTTCTCTGATCACAGGGTTATGAAATTTCTTTGGTTTGTTTGCCAAAACATTTGGGAAGAGTCAACCTCCCACCTTAGAGGTTGGAAAGACCCAGATCATCGGGTCATCGGATCTGCCCAGTGAGAGAGACTGCCAATGATGGAGAGAAAGAAGAATATTTTTTATTTAAGGTAAGATAGGAATAGCTTCAAAGAAAAACATGGAGAGAAATCCTGGGAGTCTGAAGATGAGATTGTCATTGAATTTCCTTATTTCCCATTGCCTGATTGGATGGCAACAAATCATTTCTGTCCTCGGGGATTTACCCAGAGAAAGATTCCTTTTGAACAAATAATGTGAATTCCTGGCTATTTTGTTGGGTCTCAAGGAAGAAAAGACTAATTTTTTTTAATGTGTTTTTATTTGCTGAAAATTAACTTTTACAGTATCTGGAACTGCACTGTCTGATACAATAGCCACTAGCCACGTGTGGATATTTAAGTTTAAATTAAGATGAAATGAAATTTAAAATTGACTTCCGTAGTCACACAAACCACTTGCTGAGTGCTCAGTAGCCACACATGACTGGTGGCTGCTGTATTAAATATCACAAATAGTTCTTTCAAGATCATCATTCTTGACAGATCTAGTTCCTATAAGACTGTAAGAAATGTGCTCTGGGGTTTCTGCTCTCCAAGAGGAATTTCAATATAGAATAGAAATGGTATAGAGTTGTTTTTATTTTTTTAATTTTGGCCACGCTGTGTGACTTGTGGGATCTTAGTTCCCTGACCAGGGATTGAACCTGCATCCTCAGCAGTGAAAGCATGGAATCCTAACCACTGGACTGCCAGGGAATTCCCTGGGGTAGAGTTTTGAAGGCACTCAGTCCAAAAGTTGGCTATACTGATGATTGTATGTTTTATATTCGGTCATCTCAGTCATCTAGTGACATGATCCCATTGTCTTGGCCAAAGCCAGATTAGGATGTAGGATTCTTGAACTCTGTTTTAAGGCTTTCTGTCAAATGGTCCTTTCCCCTCAGTTTTACTATTCTATACGTCCTCATCAGATCAGAAACTGGGTTCTTTTTCTAATAATTAACTCACTGAGTCTGAGCCAGTGTCCAGGGACAGTTTGCCATTGGAGCCCCAAATTCCTTAGCTCCAGCCTTGACAATTTTCTTTTGCCCTTTGGCTTATGTGGTGTGTGGATCTGGTAACTGAGACATAATCCTCCCTGCTCATCTGTCCAATGGGAATGGTGCTTTGTAAAGTATTAAGACATTCCCTATGCCCCCACCTCCAGTTCTCCCTGCAGTGCAAAAGGTAGATGTACAGGAAGGTCAGGACTTGCCTAGGATTTCATCTTTTTTTTGGAGTCAAAAATATATTTTATGAAGAATAGGTAGAGATGCATATTAGGAATGTGGAGCCAGAAGGGGCCAATTACAGCTGCTGCAAAGGGCTATAGATCACTGGTGGGTAGCTGAATTGCATGGGGATTATTTCTTTCGTGATTGTGGTGCCCCTGATACTGGTGAGGCAATTGTGTCTTTCTGTATTGTGATAGGATTTAAAAATGAAGCAAAAGCTAACAATTAAAGGTATTCAAGAAGTCTTTGGGGGTGATTTTCTGCTTTCAGAAAGAGGGAGAACATTATTGGGCATCATTGGCTTTAATGTGACCCTTACCTAAGCATACTTTTACCTATGTATGTTACGTAGTATTACCCAAATTGTCTTAAACTGTAATATCTGAGGACAAGTGTTCATAGTATTTTTTACCACAGACAACTGAGAGTTTGATTAATGTTTGATAAGAGTTTGATTAACAATCAGTTGCAAGGCAGTAGCTGATGAGGTGGTGCGCAATCATCGATCCCAGTATGTGTGTCAAGTAACCACTCTGAACCCGTTTCCTCATCTGTAAAGCAGAGATAATGCCTACCTTGTGGGGTTTCGGTAAGGGTTAAATAAATGTTTGTAAAGCAGTTAGCACAGTGCTTAAAATAAAATGGGTCTAAATAAATGGTAATTGGTTATTATTAATGGAAACAAATTGAAAAATATCCTCCACACATTTCAGAAGCAGCAGTACAGCCCCAAGCTTTCCTGCTTGGGGATTCTTTATGACAAACCTCAGGAACTCTGAGGAATAAGGTAGTATAAAAACACAAGACTATATTGTGTTTTAAGTTTGCAGACGGTTGAAAACACTTTTATTTGATTCAGCTAATTGAATTTTTTTGTTGTTCATGAAACAAAGGATTCAGTTTAAGTCAGGAAAGAACAAAACAGCAAGTTCAATTTCAGTTAATTTGCATCTGGAAGAGATTAACAATTGGTACAATTTATGTCTTATCACCATCCCTACACTATGTTTTATGACTGCCCACAATTATATAAAACCCACTCCACAAACCTCAAATGTCTGTAGGAGCACAGACATTCACATTTTAGATGGGTTAAGATGGGCTTTATTAGTAAAACAATTTGTCAAGAATCATTGTCTCTTTGGATTAAAAATTAGGAAAGCAGAAGAGAGATGTCACTTACAATGGAGAATTTAACATAGTCAAATTTAATCCTATTTGATGCCTTTGCCTCACTTTCATTAATCAGCAAATACGTTCTTTGTCTAGCTCCCGAAGAAGTAAATATTCTGTATTTTCTATTTTTCTTGCCAGCACAAAGGATTCAACACCTGATTAAATAAAGCATTCTTTTTTACAAGTGATGTGTTTCATAGTTTCTTTTTAATTAAAAAGAAGACTCCTTCCTGTATTCATTTTTTCGTACTCACAGTGAGGGTTTGTATATTTTTTCCCTACAGTGGAGTGGGGAAATTCATGTTAATGCATATACTCACAAATGTAGCAGGGAACTCACTCCCCAGCTGCTTTATAGCCTACAAGGAGGTATGCAAACGTATGTCTCTATTAAGTACCTGAGATAAAAGTTTGCTTCCATGATTCTAAGCCATTGAAGTTTGATCTACCAAATGGCCTTCTTCTTGGTGCTGTAGAAGTTTCCTTATTGATGGTGAGAGGTAGTAGAGTGTGGTATGTGACAATTGCTCCTTATACGTTAGTCCCACATATTCACCTTTGCCCATCTCTCAGTTTCTGGTAATCATTGTAGTGATAAAACTCGTTGCTTTTTATTCTGTATTTGAGTTTGTGTAATTCCTTTCAAGCAGCATAATCATTCATTCAACAAAAATGTACCTGATGCCTAATACGTGTCTAGCAGAGGCCAAATGACAGTAGGAGGGACAGATGTAAGGATAGATTAATAGTAGGAAAATGTGCAGCTTTTCAGATGACTCCTTTCTCCTTGCCAGCTCCTAAATTATATTTATTACGCTGAACCCTCCATCTTCAGATTTAATAATTTGATAATATGAGGAGCTAGAGGTAACTGTAGATTAAAGTGGGTTAGGTTTGCTCTGAAAATGCAAGCTTGGTGAAGTTTGACACAATACTTTCTTTGCACATAGTGGTGCTCAGTAGTTATTGAGTGGGTGTCATGTGCTTATATGTTTTATGGTAACATCCAAGAGTATGTCCTTCCAGGATGGGTGTTTCTACTAGACTGTCAACTCCTTGAGTCAGAGAATGGATTTCATTTTTTGTAATCCCAGAGGCTGACACAAAGCCTGGCATGTGAAGTGTTTGTTGGTTTTTTTTGAGGGGTATTCACCAATGGATAAAGTCTACTGGATTAGGCTGTATAGTCTCAGTGTCCCCCTGGGCCCTATAACACCATTGCTTGCCCAGTCCACAGAGGCTGGGGCTGACTTGGAAATGAAAGTGACTGTCCTAGGAAGCTGGGCCTATCCTCACACTAACCCTAGAGGACCCTAAAATGTCCCAATTGTTCAGAATCCTATGGAAGTAAGACCCTGTGCTTCTGATTCAGACTGTCTAGGAGGGGTTTAAAACTTGTTTCAAATTCATGTTTCAGTCACTTACTAGCTTTGTACTGTGTACTCACCTTGTAAGATTTGGTAAGCAGTGAATGAAGTGAGGTACCTGACATAGAATAGGTGTTAAGGAAATTTTGTTCTTCCCTGTTCACCCTCATTTGCTCATAATTTTGCCAAGTATAGGCTCTAGGCATGGAAATGTTCAATCGTTTTTTGGATTGATTGTTCCTAGGTTTCTAAAAATAAAGATATTAAGAACATTTAGTTCATGGCTTTGTTGTGAGGTCAGTGAGATAATGTATATAATATGCTTAGCATTGCTAATACCTAGTAATCAGTATTAGCTATTGTTACCATCATAAAGTGGCTCGAGACCACAATGGGTCTTTGGATTATCTTTGAAGTTAACCTCAGAGACAATCAAGTCAAGGCTAAGGATGGTCCAAATGCTTGCTTGTAAAGATAACAGATGGAAACAGAATCTTGGTAGTCATGACATAGTGGACACATAGTCACTTACAAGCAGAGGTAGCTTATGGGTGCTAAGATAGCTAGCTAGCTTGCTGATCTAACATTGCTTAATTGGTAAAATCAGTAGATCTTCTAGGATCTGACACAGTGAGGGATGAAGTGGAAGCTTTGGTTGAAAAGGGATCATGATTAATTTTGACCCATGCTAAGTCGTATGGATAAATGGTCAGATTAAAGAAAATATTGACCAGACTGACAAACACAGGTGAGAAAAATTTCCCATTAAAAATAGCTTACTTTCTGATCACTAAATTGTACTTCTTTATATATTTTACAATTAGCAAGTATTAATGTAGGAGATACATAAAAGTATGAAGACCAAAATACAAATGACCCATAATCATTTTCTCCAGAGATCACTCACCATGGAAGTTCTGAGATCTTTCCCAATAACCTCTTTTCTGAGCATGTATATGAATAAATATTTTTTAAATGGATAATATGGAGTATGTATATAGTATTGTCTTGATTTTTTCCTAATCATATAATTTTCCAACTAATGGTTTTAAATTAGTTATGAGGTTTTTAATGGCTTGATAATATTACACTGAATGATGTACCATAACAATTTAAGTGTTCTGACGTTGGATGTTTATATTGTTTCCTGAAATTTGCTATTAAAAATAACACTTTTTTGAATAGGTTTTTTTTTTGGCTGTTGTTGTTTTGGTTTGGTATCGTGGTTGTGATTGTTTGGTTTTGCTTTTTTGCTTTTTGTTGGTGTACAAATCTTACTGTCCATCTCTGTTTTCTTAGAGTGAATTCCTAGAAGTGAGATTATTGAGTCAAAGAGCATAAAAGTTATTAAAGGTATATTGCTTTTCAGAAATGTGTATCAGTTTAAATTGCCCCAATGAAATAATTTTGTTAAACATCTTATGGAGATAATGGGAGAAATAAACATGTAATTCAAGACAAATACATCTAATTGATGAAAACCTTTTTGTGTGTGTGTGTGGTATGTGGGCCTCTCACTGTTGTGGCCTCTCCTGTTGTGGAGCACAGGCTCTGGACACACAGGCTCAACAGTCATGGCTCACAGGCCTAGCCGCTCCGCGGCATGTGGGATCTTCCCGGACCGGGGCACAAACCTGCATCCCCTGCATCGGCAGGTGGACTCTCAACCACTGTGCCACCAGGGAAGCCCAAAAACCTTTTTGTAAGGCAGCTTCTTTAGATATGGATAATCTTTTTCCTTTTTTTTTTTTTTTCTCATCCCTCTTACCCTGTCTTGGGTTAGGATCAGCTGAGAGTCACTTTGGGTTGAAACACTTTAAGAACTGCTTAGTGGTATGAAACTGGAAATCAATTACAAGAAGAAAACTGGAAAAAAAAAAACCTCACAAACACATGGAGACTAGAAACATGCTACTAAACAATCAGTGGGTCAACAAAGAAATCAAAGAGACAGATGAAAATGGAAACACAACTTTCTGAAATCTATAGGACACAGCAAAGGCAGTTCTAAGGGAGAAGTTCATAAAGATACAGGTCTACCTCAAGAAGCAAGAAAAATCTCAAACAATCTAAATTAACATTAAAGGAATTAGAAGAAGAGTAAGCAAAGCCTAAAGTTAGTAGAAGGAAGGAAATAATAAAGATCATAGTGGAAATAGATGAAATAGAGACTAATAAAACAATAGAAAAGATCAATGAAACTAAGAGTCAGTTCTTTGAAAAGAAACAAACTTGACATGTCTTTAGCGAGGCTCATCAAGAAAAAGAGCCTAAATAAATAAAATCAGAAATGAATGAGGAGAAATTACAACCAATACCACAGATATACAAAGGATCATAATAGAATTCCTTGGACAATTATATGCCAACAAATTAGACAACAAAGAAGAAACGGATACATTTCTGGAAATATATAATCTTCCAAGACTGACTCATGAGGAAATAGAAAATCTTAATAGACCAATTACTAGTAATGAAATTGAATCAGTAATATAAAAACTTCCAACAACAAAAGTCCAGGTCCAGATGGCTTCAAAGGTGAGTTCTACTGAACATTTAAAGAAGAGCTATTACCTGTCCTTCTCAAATTATTACAAAATATTGAAGAGGAAGGAATATTTCCAAACTCATAGTAACTAAGGCCAGCATTACCCTGATACCAAAACCAGACAAAGACATAACAAAAAAAGAAAATTACAGGGTAATATCCCTGATGAACATAGATGCAAAAATCCTCAACAAAGGGGCTTCCCTGGTGGTGCAGTGGTTAAGAATCCACCTTCCAATGCAAGGGATGTGGGTTTGATCCCTGGTCAGGGAACTAGATCCCACATGCATGCCGCAACTAAGAGTTTGCAAGCCACAACTAAGGAGCCCACTGGCCTCAATTAAGGAGCACACATGCCACAATGAATGAGCTGGTGGGCCTCAACTAAGGAGACCGCCTGCTGCAACTAAGAAATAAACTAATTTTTTAAAATCCTCTACAAAATATTAGCAAAGCGAATTCAACAATACTTTAAAAAGATCATACACCACGATCAAGTGGGATTCATTCCAGTGATGCAAAAGTGGTTTAACATCCACAAGCCAGTCAACATGATACATCACATTAAGGAAACAAAGGATAAAAACCATGTGATCACCTCAATAGATGCAGAAAAAGCATTTGAAAAAATTTAACATCCATTTATGATAAAAACAAAGTGGATATGGAGGGAACATACCTCAACATAATAAAGGCCATATGTGACAGACCCACAGCTAACATCATACTCAACAGTGAAAAGCTGAAAGCTTTTAAGAGCAGGAATGAGACAAGAATGCCCATGCTCATCACTTTTTATTAAACATAGTGTTAGAAGTCCTAGCCACAGCAATTAGTCAAGAAAAAAAAAAGCCATCCAGATTGGAAAGGAAAAAGTAAAACTGTCACTATTTGCAGAAGACAAAATACTATATACAGAAAACCCCAAAGACCCCACCAAAAAAACTATTAGAACTAGTAAATGAATTCTGTAAAGTTGCAGGATACAGTATTAATATACTGAAATCTATTGCATTTCTATGCACTAATAACAAACTATCAGAGAAATTAAGAAAATAATCCCATTTATAATTGCATCAAAAAGAATAAAATACCTAGGAATAAATTTAACCAAGGAGGTGAAAGACCTATGCTCTCAAAATTATAAGAAATGAGGAAAGAAAGGTAACACAAATAAATGGAAAGATATACCATGCTCATGTATTGGAAGAATCAATATCAATAAAATGTCCATACTACCCAAAGCAATCTACAAATTCAATGCAATCCCTGTCAAAATACCAATGGCATTTTTCACAGTAGTAGAACAAATAATCCTAAAATTTCTGTGGAACCACAAAAGACCCGAAATAGCCAAGCAATCTTGAGAAGGAAGAGCAAAGTTGGAGGTATCATGCTCCCAGACCTGAAACTATACCACAAATCTATAGTAATCAAAACAGGATGGTACTGGCACTAGAACATGCACATAGGTCAATGAAACAGAATAGAGAGCCCAGAAATAAACCCACACTCATATGGTCAATTAACCTATGACAAAGGAAGCAAGAATATACAATGGGGAAAAGACAGTCTCTGATAAATAGTGTTAGGAAAACACGACAGCTACATGCAAAAGAATGAAATTGGGCCTCTTTGTTACACCATACACAAAAAAGAAAAGAAAAAATATGGATTAATGACTTAAAGTTACAAACTGAACCCATGAAACTCCATGAAGAAAACATAGTAATCTCTTTGACCTTGGTCTTAGCAATATATTTTTTTAAAATATGCCTCCTCAGGCAAGGGCAACAAAGTAAAAATTTAAAAATGGGACTACAGCAAACTAAAAAGCTTTAGCACAGAAAAGGAAACCACCAACAAAACAAAAAGGCAAACTCCTGAATGGGAGAAGATATTTTCAAATGATATATTTGATAAGGGGTTGATATCCAAAGTATACAAAGAACTTATACATCTCAACATCAAAAAAACAACAACCCGATTAAAAAAAATGGGCACAGGACCTGAATAGACATTTTTTTCTGAAGAAGACATACAGATAGCCAGCAGGCACATGAAAAGATGCTCAGTATCACTAATCATTAGGGTAATGCAAATCAAAACCACAATGAGATATCTCCTCACACCTGTTAGAATGGCTATTATCAAAAAGACAAGAAACAAGTGTTGGTGAGGATGTGGAGAAAAAGGAACCCTTGTGCACTGTTGGTGGAGTGTAAATTGGTGCAGCCACTGTGGAAAATAGTGTGGAAGTTCCTCAATAAACTAAAAATAGAACTACCATGTAACCAGCAATTCAACTTCTGGGTATTTATCCCAAGAAAATGAAAAGATTTTCTTCAGGGACTTTGATTTACCTGAACAGGAGAACTGCTTGAGCCTTTATTGAAGCCATTTTGGTTTGCATAAGCAACCAGTCAAAGAGTTTGCCCAGAAGCTGGGCAAATCTGTGCAGAAGATCAAGAGTTTCACCAAGTCCTTGGATTTGCTGCAAATGACAAGATTTCACTCTTTGTATGGCTGAGTAATATTCCATTGCATATATACCACATCTTTATCCATTCACCTATCAATGGACCCTTAGGTCCCTTCCATATCTTGGCTATTGTAAATAGTGCTGCAGTGAACATAGGGGTACATATATCTTTTCAAATTAGTATTTTCATTTTTCTGGATGGATCTGGAGGATATTATGCTAAGTGAAATACAGGCATACTTCATTTTATTGTGCTTCACAGATAATTGCATTTTTTACTAATTGGATATTTGTGGCAACCCTTCATCAAGCAAATCTATCATCACCATTATTTCAACAGCATTTTCTCCCTTCATGTCACTGTGTCACATTTTGGTAATTCTCACAATATTTCAAACTTTTTCATTATTAATATATTTGTCTTGGTCGTCTGTGATCTTTGATGTTACTGTTGCAGAAAGACTACAGAGGTGATTAAATGATGGAATGAAAAGACCAAATGTGCTTTTTGTTAGTTTTAAAGGTTAACTGAATATTTACTTTAAAGGAGAAAAAAAATGCATTCTAGTCAAACATTCCTAGATTCCTGAGCCAGATTTCCTGGGCTTGGATTCAGGCTCTGCTATGTATTAGCTGTGTTACCAGTTCTCTGTACCTCAGTTTCCTTGTTTGTAAAATGGGGCTAAAAATAGTACCTGCCTGATAGTGTGGTTGTGAGGACAAAATTAGCTAACGTACGAAAAAAAGTTTTAGAATGCTGCGCATACTATAAAAGTGTCAGCTCTTGTCATGATTACGAAAGTATTACTACTTTCTGCCAGTAAGTGGGTGATTTTGTGTCATATTGCATTGCCTTCGCTTCAGGCTTGAGTGACAGATTTTTGTTTTTGAATAAGTGCAGCCGGGCCAACATTCAAACATACTTAAGTGATGGTTATATAGCATTTAATTCAGTTCAGAAAGTAGAGGCATTCAGAACGTGCCTTATGCTAGGTATCACAAATGCTCTTCTTGCCCCCAGTTTGGAAGTGGATCTTGGACCGTACACACAAGAAAGTGACTTTCAAAGGATTAAAAAGTTATCTACTTAGGGAATTCCCTGGTGGTCCAGTGGTTAGGACTCTGCATTTCCACTGCAGGGGGCATGGGTTGGATCCCAGGTCAGGGAACTAAGATCCTGCATGCCGTGGACAAAAAAAAAAGAAAGGTTTTTTTTTTTTTTTGCGGTACGCGGGCCTCTCACTGCTGTGGCCTCTCCCGTTGCGGAGCACAGTCTCCGCGGCCATGGCTCTCGGGCCCAGCCGCTTCACGGCATGTGGGATCTTCCCGGACCGGGGCACGAACCCGTGTCCCCTGCATCGGCAGGCGGACTCAACCACTGTGCCACCAGGGAAGCCCCAAAGTTACCTATTTAATATGAAAAAAGTCCTCTTATGATAACCTCTAGTACAGGGTAATCAAGTAACAATCATCCTGGTGATAGTTGTATTCTCTTCTACAAGAGTCAGCTGACCAAGCCGTCTGTCATTTTAGCAGTATAGGAACTCACAGATACCAACAAGCAGCTTATTGAAGAATTATCTTCAGGAAAACGATTTCCCACACGTTAAATTGATTTTCTTTTCTTGAGTTGTTTTTAATTTGATGTGTATTTCAAGCAGCTGAATTTGTTGATACCAGTGAGGAATGTCAAGGAAAGAATCAAAGTCTTGGTTTTATAATGGAGAAAAGTTAAAGATGTTATTAAGAGTATTGGGGAAACACAAGATTTGGAGACCAGGAGTTTAACTTTTGGTTTCATCATTTATAAACTGATTTGGCCAAGCCACTTAACCTCTTTGTTTCATATTTGTTATTTTTTAAATCACAGTGGTTTTGAGGGCAAATGATGCCTGTGAAAGCGTTTTGACACATAATTATTTCATTAGCAGATAAAACATAATATTTGGGGTAAAAAATGATAAGTACTACACTTACATAAACTCAGTAAACTGCAAGGAACTTTAGATTTCATGAAGACCTTGCCCTCTCCCTTCAGAGGCTGACTGATTTGACTTGTGCAAGGTCACTAAGCTGGTTAGTGGCAGCCAGAATCTAGGTCTCCTGACACTAGTCACCTGGCCTTCCTACTACACCACTGTCATTCATCATTCATTCATTCATTTTTATGGACGATAAATTAAATGCAAAATATTGTGCTAGGTGCTGTGGGTGATTCTGATTTATCAGACACAGATCCTCCTCTCAAGGAACATAGGAACTAGTGGGGTAATAACCGTAAGTGTACAGTCAGAGATTGGGATGATAAGGTATGAATAAACTATTATGTGACCTGGTGAGGCTCAATGGAGACTTGGTAGAAGAGGTGACAATTCAGCCGTGCTCCAAATGGCAGAAAGGATTTGTACATAAGTCTTAGGGTTTAAAATAGGCAGTCCAGGGTTACAATAAGGTGAGCAAAGACCTCAGTAAATTCTAGGAAGTTTCATTTTTCATAACAAGGGCCATCTCTCACCCTGCGAATCTTGTAGATTTTATTGTTCCCTCCAGAATGCTTGCCCTGGAAACAATTCATGTAACTTGCCTGGTGGCCCTGCTTGATTCACTCCAGGCCCAGTGAAGGGCTGCTTCCCGTTTCCATGGTTCTCTGCCCACCCACTTTCTCAGGGCACTTACGACACATCTCTATTTATTTTACTTCTTTGCCCCGCACCCTCCTCCCTGTTTCTGATCTTAAGAGAACAAGGGCTACGCGCACAGTGTATCTTCAGCCTGAGTACAGTGACAAGTGCACAGCTGCCCGACAATTTGGGGTGAAGGAAGGGACCACCTGGCATATCCTCTCCTTTCTTCCTCCAGCAAACGCCTGCCTACTCCTTCCAGATTCAGCTGTGAACGTCACGTGCTCCATGCACCTGTAGCTGTTTCTACCGCCTCCCAGCACACAGTAGGCACAGGACAGAAAGCCTGTGTCTGATTCCTCTCTGTGACACCTGGGGCTGGCAGGTAGTAAGCGTTCCACACGTGCTCGCCGGATGAATGGAGACCTTCCGACATTAGGCGGCGGATATATGGCGGGGTTTCCTTGTAATCAGCTCCACCTCTCTCCGGGTAGAATCCCAGCGGCTGGGACCGCGGCACTCAGGGCATCACCCTCTCCAGCCACACTCCCTCCCGAGCCAGCCAGTGTCTTCCCATCCGCCCAACCGGCGGTGGGCCCCCATCCCCACGCCCCCATCCCACTCCACGCAACCTCGTCCCAGCTCCTCTCTGGGCGGCACCTCGCGGGCCGCGCCGCCTACGATTGGCCAAACACGGCATAGCGCCATCTCGGCCTACGGCGCGGTGCGCGCCGTCATTGGTTGGTGGAGGCGGCGGGCGGTGACGGCGGGCGGGGCCCCGTCCTCTGGTGCCTGGCCCAGGCCTAGCCCATCCGCCGCGGAGGCGCGCGGGGCCTGGCCATCAACTAGGGCTCCAGCCGGTTACTCTGGTTACTGCCGAAGCGCCGCGCTGGAAGGCTGCCGCCGCCCGCGAGGGATGCTGGTGAGGAGTCCGTCGAGAGCCCCCGCCGCCGCCGCCTCCGCCGCTGCCGCCCTCTAAGGATAGCGCTGTGGAAACTGCCGTGCAGCGGCTGGAAGGCTCGGGGGCTGGTGCCTTGGGAGCCGCGGTGAGGTGGAGGTCTCGAGGTAGGGGCTGCGCTTCCCTGCCCTAGAGCCGCAGTCTCCAGTCCGAGGCCATCTTTGGTGGGCGAAGGCGGTCCCGGCGAGAGAGGAAGCTCACTCCTCACCGCCGCAGCCCTTGCGCTTTCCCACCCGGCTGGGCCATCGCTGTCGGACGAGGCGAAGCCGCATTTTTCCCAACGCGAGATACTTCTTTGGTGTTTCTCCCCCTGTTCCTCTTCTGAAAGGGCACCTGCTGCTGGTGAGAGAGAAGAGCAATTTTACTGCACGACGAGGCAGCAACAAAATTTAAAGCATCATCCGGAATAGCCCCCAGGACCCTCCTCGCCTTCCAGAAAAAAAAAGGCGGGGGGGGAAATACATGGATTGCTTGAAAGGGGAGAGTCTGGTCGGGAGCTGTTGGAGCAGGAGATTTTTAAATACTGTTTTTTAAATCCTGGAGAACGTTCCCCTGTTCTGATACTTTTATACTAACTTTATATGATTTTGTAAATTAGTCCGATTTGAATTGTAATCCTGTGACGGTGTTTACGGGACTTTGGCCGGTCCCCCGTGCTACTTTTGGCAACACATTTTGGGGAGAACATCTAAACACCAAAACCCTACCAGAAAAGATCGGATCTGAACATTGACCCGGTGTCACCGAAGAAGGCTTTAAACCATGTGGACTTTTCTTGGCATTGCCACTTTCACCTATTTTTATAAGAAATGCGGAGACTTCGTGTCTCTGGCCAACAAGGAGCTCTTGCTCTGCGTGCTGGTGTTCCTGTCGCTGGGACTGGTGCTGTCCTATCGCTGTCGCTACCGGAACGGGACCCTCCTTGGGCGCCAGCAGAGCGGCTCCCAGTTCGCGGTCTTCTCGGATATTCTGTCAGCCTTGCCTTTCATTGGCTTCTTCTGGGCCAAATCCCCCCCTGGATCAGAAAATAAAGAGCAGCTCGGGTCTAGGAGGGTAGGTTGAATTCAAAGTGGGCAAATGAGTGTGTTATATTAAAATTAGGACCGGGGTTACTCAAATGTAAATATTCTAATTTAAAGGGCGAAAGGCTGCAGGTTAGATACTGTGGTAGGAATTCTCATGTAGCTGGGGTCTTTTGTTTGTTTTCAAAGCTCTTGACTGTTCCTTGGCTAAATCCTTGAGGCTCTTAGGAATGACCGAAAAACCTTTCTTTCACTTAGTGTTGGCGGTGCCAATGCTAAATAAAATTGGTTTGATTATGGATGTTGATTTGATTATGAAAGTTGAAATGTTTGAGTCACTAGGACAGAATCACCATCTGTGTTGGAAAAAGATATTTTTTTAATTTAAATCCTTTGGTAAGGATTATGTTTGAACCTGGGAAGAAAGAAACCCGCTGCAGGTTAAGTCTGCGGCTTATAAGAAGGGACAACTGCCTGGGGAAAGTCACAGAACAGTCGGAAGAGCTGGCAGAGTAAAATGCTCAGTGTTTTATTAAAGTCTTAGGCAAAACACCCTCCTCTCCCCACGTCGGCGGAGCCTTGAGTAAACCAAGGTCCTAAATCAAGAGACTAATGAATGCGTGCAGGTCAGCCATGTTCCTAAATCAAAGGTGGGTCTTCAAATGCACGTGAAGTTACGATGATCCCTGCAAAGACAGCAGAGAAGGACAGTGGTGGGAGATGAGGGGGGAAAGGTTGTCGAGGTCAGAACATTTCGGATTTGTTGCCCTTGGGTGTTTATGCTTTTTCCCAAGAGCACTGGAGGATTCTAAGTATGGGAGTAGTGATATTTGATTTTTACTTTTTAAGAAGCACATTCCAGTTTCTGTGTGGAGAATGGATTGTAGGAGTACAAGAGTGGAAGCTGGGATGTGGGGTAAGAGACTCCAGCAGTAGGCCAAGTAAGGGACGACAGTGACTTGATGTTAGGGTGTGTGGCCTACAAAATAATTCACTCTTTGAGGGTTCTAGATCCACATCATTTTCCTGTATCTGCAGTACAGATCAGCACGGTTTGCAGAAGAGGGGGGGCTTGGTTTAGAAGTTTTGCTTCACCACTGCTGACTGTGAGACCTTTGGCAAATTGCTTAGTTTCTGTAAGTATCCGTTGCCTCTTTTAGGTGGGAACAGCACTAACCTTCCTGGTAGTTAGCGAATTGAATGATTTAATGTTTGCACAATGCCTGGTTCATAACTGTGATAAATAGTAGCTATTAACATTAGTCTAAAGGTAATCTCTGTCAGGAACCTTTGGAGTGGTGCTGAATTCAGTGATAGGGTGGGTGTGGGTTGGAGGAATGGGAGGAGAGGGAGAGGGAATCTTAAATCCTCAAATTGACGTCTTTGGTATCTTTGTCTGAGATAATGTCCCTCGAGGTCACTGAGCACTAGTCCAGGTGGCTGGAATGTCGTTATACCGTAGAGAAATTTGGGGGTAGGAAATCGGATTACCAGCAGTCACTATTGATTCCACTTTGTGAATACCTCAGGCTTTCTGCTTATTTCCTAAATACCTGGGAATTGGTAGACTGTAATGAGTACTAATTTCCCATTAGTGGGAACTACTAATCTACTGACCAGGCTCTGAAAGATGTAACTTTCTCCAGAGTTCCCCTTCCAGGATTGTGTGTGTGTGTGTGTGTGTGTGTGTGTGTGTGTGTGTGTGTGTTTAACAGGGAAAATTTAGGAAGAAAAACTAATAACAAATGGCTAAGATGACAAAAGGGGCTATTCTTGCTCTCAGAACAGTAATTTAAATATAGGCAGTTGCTCTGGCCATTAAGAAATACTGAGAGTAAGAGTGGACTCTATTGTGAAAAGATAATTTCTCTAAGAGAAATTATAAAAAAGAATGGACAGGAAGGCCCCAGTCCATTATACAGGCTGAATGAGTATTAGAATCACAGAGAATTAAAGTTCTAAAGGATTTTAGGTTTTATCTCCTTCCTTTTTTATTAAAACCCTGTCAAAATGGCATTAAAACCCCATCAAAATGGCATTTAGTCTTAATCGATAAGGTCAGAGAACTCAAGGAAGATGGTTCCTTGCAACTCTGTATCTGAAATGTATTCATATTTGTGAATCCACATACCAAGAAAAAATACTTATTACAGTATTGAATTGGTACTTCCCTGGCGGTCCAGTGGTTAAGACTCTGTGCTTCCAGTGCAGGGGACGAGGGTTCAATCCCTGGTGCAGGAACTAAGATCACACATGCGCAGCACACACGGCTAAAAACAAAACAAAAGAAACAAACAATACTGAATTATTCATTAAAAAAAAAAGTAACAGGCACTGTTATGCTCAGTGGGCATAAATCTCTCAAAACAGGCCTTTTTCATCTTCTTATAATCAAAGTTAAGGTTTTTACTGTCAGCCCAATGAGTGATAGGTTTAATGTTTGTCCTTATTCCTAAACGGGAGGGCCACTTGTTTGACTAAGCTCTCTTAGGAGTATCAGGATAGGGGAAAAGGAAGGTAAATTAAATATATTCTTATATGTAAGGACTAAAATTGTGAACAGGTCGAATCCCAAGGGACAGAATGAGTTATTCTCTTGGAATTTTAAGTTAAATATTCTCAATTAATAGATCAGTAGCCAGGATTTGACAGTCTTTTTTTGTTTTTGTTTTTTTTTTTTGTTTTGTGGTACGTGGGCCTCTCACTGTTGTGGCCTCTCCCATTGCGGAGCACAGGCTTTGGACGCGCAGGCTCAGCGGCCCTGGCTCACGGACCCAGCCACTCCGCGGCATGTGGGATCTTCCCAGACCGGGGCACGAACCCGTGTCCCCTGCATCGGCAGGCAGACTCTCAACCACTGCGCCACCAGGGAAGCCCCTGACAGTCTTTTTGTTATATAAAAGTGATTTTAGATTAAGGTAGATTTTTCAGATGAAAATCCAGAGGGAGAAAAAATAAAGATGAATAGTTGAAATATCTACAGGGTGCTGAATAATTTGCAACATGAAGTCATATCAGAAATTGTGTATGGGACCTCCCTGGTAGTGCAGTGGTTAAGAATCTGCCTGCCAATGGGACACGGGTTTGAGCCCTGGCCCGGGAAGATCCCACATGCTGCGGAGCAACTAAGCCCGTGTGCCACAACTACTGAGCCTGCGCTCTAGAGCCTGCGAGCCACAGCTACTGAGCCCGTGTGCCACAACTACTGAAGCCCGCACGCCTAGAGCCCGTGCTCCGCAACAAGAGAAGCCACTGCAGTGAGAAGCCCACGCACCGCAACGAAGAGTAGCCCCACTCGCCACAGCTAGAGAAAGCCTGCGTGCAGCAATGAAGACCCAACGCAGCCAAAAATAAAATAAATTAATTACTTTTTAAAAAGTTGTACATGATTTGCATCTGGTAGATGCTCAGTATATATTTGAAGCATTGAGTAATTAATGATAGAATTTTCCCTGTAAGTCTTTGAAGCCCCTTGTAAACATTTTTTATATTTGGCCTATTATGGATTTATAAATATGTGGCAGCATTTTGTAAATATGTTTGAATGGAACACACATTTAATTTTATTGGGATATTATTATACGTTTTTGTTTAACCAATATTTTGATATCATTTTTTATATATGATCTGGATTTAAAAACATAACAGTTCATTTGGTTTGATAATGTTTAGGGTATAGTTTTTACCTAAGTTGCAAATGTCCAGTGTGTCTATATAGTAGCAGTATGATTTAAAGATAACAAATGTGGCTACATAATTCACTTTTTTTTTTAAAAAACAGTGCAAAAAAGGAACCAGTATTTCAGAAACAACCTTAATAGGAGCAACTGCCTCTACATTGATATCTTCTCAAAATGATCCAGAAATTATCATCGTGGGGTCTGGTGTACTTGGCTCTGCTTTGGCGGCAGTACTCTCCAGAGATGGAAGAAAGGTGACAGTAATTGAGAGAGATTTAAAAGAGCCTGACAGGATACTTGGAGAATTTCTGCAGCCAGGTGGTTATCATGTCCTTAAAGACCTGGGTCTTGAAGGTAGGTTCATAGTGATTTTTAGGAGTTATGTGGCATAAACAAACACTCTTTGCTATGACTGGTAAAAAGGTATTCCATTTTATTTTCATGTATAAAAGGTACTTTATTCATTTACCAACAAATTTGCATGAAAATGAGAGCAAAGGAGAAAATAAGCATGAGGAGATACGAAGTAGCCTTAGTGAGATAAATGAAGTGGCTAAAAAATTGTAATGGTCAAAATTGAAGACTGGAAGACCAGAATGAGGGCATGAAATTTAGTGAAAGGTGAAGGGAACTATCATTTGTAGAGTGCATAAGATGAACCTGTTATAGAACCTTTTTTTGAAGCATCATTCATCCATTAACCCACTGCTTTTTAAATACTACTCATTTAGGAAATACTTATATTTGCTGTATGCTTTGTATGAGGTGCTGTACTGGGTGCCAAGGCTATACTGGTGAACAAGACAGATCAGCTCTCTACTCTTGGGAATCAAAGTATAAATATAGGCCCAGGCTGCGAATTGAGAAAGAGCTTGCTTGGTATGTAGGGTAGGCAGTATGTTGTAGTAATTACCAGCATTGATTCTGGCACTAGATTGCCTGGGTTTGACTACCATCTCAGATACATAAAAAGCTGTGTGATCTTGGCTAAGTTACTCAAACTCCCGTGTATTAGTTTCCTCATCTGTAAAACTGGCACACTTAAAAGAGTCCTTGTCTCATAGTTTAAGAGGATTAATTGAATTCATAAAGACAAAGCATTCAGAACAGTTCCTGGTGTGTAGTAAGCACTATGTAGATGTTTGCTATTTTATTCAATGAACTGAAAAGGAGACCGTGTAGCCAGAAAGTATTGGGTAATGGGGAAAGGAGAGTGGCTTGAGATTAAGGTTGGAGAGGCAGGCAGCTGCCAGATCATGCAGGGCTTTGAAGGCAGTGGAGCAAGAATATGACAGGATCCTGTTTACGCCTCTGTAAAGGCTTCAGACCTTTGACAGCTACTCACATGACAAACACACCTTACATCCTGACTCAGTACCTACAAACATACCTAAATCTGACTGAAATTTTACTTTTTAGATACTTGTCATGATTTTACCCAAGTATACAATTCACAGCTCGAAAGCCATTTCACAATTTACCATTGAGTCACATCCTGCAGTCTGTAGAATGCTGTTGTAAAAGAATGTGTGGATATGGTGTGGTGAATAGCCTCCAAGACTGTGGTGGTGGGGTAGCAAGAGTCAACTCAAGGAGTCTAGTGGGAGCTCATTGCTAAGTCCAAATGACAGATGATGGTGGTTTGGACTAGTATGGTAGACAGGATGTAAAGAGAAGTGGACAGATTCATGACCAAATTAAGAGGCAGGAATGGCATGACTTACTAAAGGATTGATGTGAGGTATGAGAGAGGGGGTATTAAAAAAATGATTCCTAGGTTTTGATTTGAACAACTGGTAGATGGCGGTGCTGTTTGCTGATAAGAAGACCTAGAGAGGAACAGGCACTGGGAGGAAGTTGGGAGACCTGTGGAGATATCCAAGTGGAGATGTTAAGTTGAATATATGAATCTCGAGTGCAGAGGATGAGTGATTTGAGCTGGCTGGAGTAGACATTTCAGAGATGTCAGCATATTGGTAATACTTAAAAGCCACAGCAGTGATGGAGGCCAGCTAAGGAGAGTGTGCAGGGAGAAAAGAAGAGACAGAATAAACCAAGTCCTGGGAAACTGATGTTTAGAGATTGGGTAGAAGAAGAGGAGCTTGCCAGGGAGACTGAGCAGGAGCCGGCAGAATGGCAGAAAAGAGCCAGGAGAGTTTCCAAGAGAGGAAAATGTTTCTAGCTGGAGGGGACGGGTACATATCAGGAGAGGAAAGGAGACATGTCATGGTTTGCTAATGAAGGGTCAGGTAAGATGAGTGTAGAGAAAGGGCCATTGGATTTGGCCATTGGGAGGTTGCTTGTGACATTGACGGTGTTTCGGTGGAGTTGTGTAGCCGAAACCTAGACTGAAGTGAGTGGGAGATATAAAAATTTGAGACTAGAAAACTACTCTCGAGGAGTTTTTCTCTAACAGAATACAGAAACGGCAGAGGTGAGATGCAGATGTGAGGATAAAGGAGGGTTTTTTTTAAAAAAATAAATTAATTAATTAATTTTTGGCTGCATTGGGTCTTTGTTGTGGTACGCGGGCTTCTCATTACGGTGGCTTCTCTTGTTGCGGAGCACGGGCTCTAGGCGTGTGGGCTTCAGTAGTTGTGTGTGGGCTCAGTAGTTGTGGCTCGCGGGCTCTAGAGCGCAGGCTCAGTAGTGGTGGCGCACGGGCTTAGCTGCTCCGCGGCATGTGGGATCTTCCCGGACCAGGGCTCGAACCCGCGTCCCCTGCACTGGCAGGCGGATTCTTAGCCACTGTGCCATCAGGGAAGTCCCCAAAGGAGGGGTATTTTCATACTAGATAGAGCATGTTTGTGTGCTGACAGAGAAGATAAAGTTGAGAGGGAGGCGACTAAAGGTGTTACATTCATTCCTTCATTTAACAAATATTTATTAAGCATTGGCCGTATCGTAAGTACTGTTCTGGGTGCTGAGCCTACAGTAGTGAACAAAACAAAGATTCCAGCCCTCATAGAGCACACATTCTAGTTGCTAGTGTAGAGGGTGGTGATAAAAGATGAATAAATAAAACTTAGAGTATATATAATGGTTATAAGGGCTTTAGAGAAGAATCAGAAAAGGGACATAGGGAGTTGAGGGTGGTGTGTAATTTTAAATAATGAAGTGGGAGAAGGGAAATCCTCGCCGAGAAGATGACATTTCAGTAAAGGACTGAAGGTGGTGAAGGAGTAGCCCTAGGGCTACCTGGAGGAAAGGACTCTGTCTCCAGGCAGAGAGAGAATCAAGGGGAAAAGCCTGGTGGGAGGAGTGAGCCTGGCCTCTTTGAAGAGCAAGGAAGGAGAATCGTGTTGACTTGAGTGGTGTGAGTTATAGAGAAAAGGTCAGATGGGCAATGGGGGCTGGATTCCATTGTGGCCCACTATATAGATTTGGCTTTTACTCCAAAGGGAAGCCACTGGAGAATTTTAAGAGGAGCAGTTATTAGATTTCACATTTTAGAAGTATTATTAGAAATATTATTTTAAAATATTCTTGTTATTGTGTAGAAAAAAGAGTAGATCATAAAGTGGCAAGTCAGAAGCAGGGAGACCTGTTAGAGATTATTGCGGAATCAGTGAGAGTTGTTGGCTTGGACCAGGGTCGTAGCCATAGAGGTGGGGGAAGTGGTCACATTCTGGGAATATATTGATCTTTGGAAGGAAGAGTCAGTAGGACCGGCTGATGGATCAGATGTGAGGGATGAGAGAAAGAGAGGAGTCATGGTCTTTAAATGAGACTAGACGACATGGCCAAGAAGAGGTGCAGGACGACCCCTGGGGTACTCTAACGTATAGAAGTCAGTGAGGTGAGCAGGAGCCAAAAAAGACGACCGAGAATGAGCAGGTGAGGAGGAAAAGCAAAAGACTGCAGGGCTCTGGACCCAAGCGGAGAGAGTGCATTGTGAGTAAGGGAGGTCCACCTCTGTCCTTTTAAGTTTCCTAACCACCACCCTTCATGAGAGGGTCACTTGAGGCAGACGTGACTGTATCCTGAGACAGGATTTTGTTACCTTTATCGTTGAACATCAGGCAACTGGAAATGCCCTCAGACTAATGACTAGACATAGAATCATTTAGAAATCCAGCCTCAGGGGGTATGTCCAAGGTTGTGGCAACAAACCTCAATGGGTTCTTACAGGTAGTTCATGTAAGGGTGAGGAGAGCCGTGCAAGAGGGAGGGGAGCCACTGAGGTATTTTAGCCAGTCCACGCATCATGCGTACCTTTAGTATCATAGCAAGAGTCCTTTTTAACATTCATTATGTTATCAGTTCCCCCTCAGGTGTGATGAGCTGTGGATAATAGAAGCCCTTGAAATAGTTACTTTTTGGAGTGTGGACTTCTAATATAATACCGACTGACCCATCCTGGTGTGTGGGTTTTTAATAAGTGAATTGATTGCCCTTTGGCTTAAGCTTAATATCTAGAACTCTTCAAATGAATACATTATAATTTAAATGCTATATCTTTATAATAAGTCTCATTATCCAGTGGGGAACCTCCTCCTCACCTCACTTTCTTTAGGATTATCTTGACTTTTCTTGGCCCTTTTGCTTTTCTGTATATAAAATTTAGAATCAGGTTTCAATTCCCATGAAAACAAACCCTGTCAGGATTATGACTGAAATAGCACTAAATGTCTAGCTCAGGTTTAGAAAAATTGTCTTGGACTTCCTATCCATGAATGTGGTATACTCCCCATTCAGTTAGGTCTTGAGTGTATTTAAATAAAATGTCATAAATCTTGTTTGTCTTTTGTTATATTTATTCCTTGACTCTGATTTATATTTGGACTTCCATAAGTTATACCTATTTTATTATGCACTGTATACTCATTTTGAGGTTCAGACTTCACACCAGGTCATGGTACAAAGTTATGATTGGATTTCTTATGGATGACTCCACCCATGGCCTATGGTAGATGGCTTACTTCCATGCCATGTCTCAGGGCGTTAAATTGAGTTTTTCTGGTCTCTGTCGTATTGACAAGAAATTTATGTATGGTGCCAATTATTGCTGGACTTATTTTCTAAAATGTTATTACTTTATAATATGACCAGTAATATATAAATTTACCCATTTTATCTTTATCTCACTAGCAATTTTGAGAGATTTGGTGTCTTATTGTTTCAGTTTTATTTCATTGATTTTTTAAAATCAAGTTTTGACATTTTTCCTGATATGTTCAATGTTTCTGTACTACTTAGTGTGCATTATCTATACACTTTTACCCATTATTGTTAGGGTCTTAATATTTTTCCTATGAATTTTAATGAGTGAATTTTATATGTAAATATTTACCTTTTGTGATATTACAAATTTGCTAAGACTTGCCTTCCAGAAGTGTTAAGATTTCTGAAATAGTTGTTAATGTCCAGTTCTCAAATGGTATTGTAGCTTTATGAACACAGAAACTCATTTTCAATGGTCCATGTCCTCCTGGTGCCTAGTGTAACTCTGGGTGTATTACAAAATTGATTTTTTTGACCTGAATTGTTTTGCAGATACAGTGGAAGGTATTGATGCCCAGGTTGTAAATGGCTACATAATTCATGATCAGGAGAGCAAATCAGAGGTTCAGATTCCTTTCCCTCTGTCAGAAAACAGTCATGTGCAGAGTGGAAGAGCTTTCCATCATGGAAGGTTCATCATGAGTCTCCGGAAAGCAGCTATGGCAGAGCCCAAGTAAGACTACAGCTTCAAATACATGATGTTAAAGAAACACATTTAAACTTGGCCTTCGTACAAATACTATTTTATACATTTTCATAAGTGTTTGGGTATGGGTTAGAACATAGCTATTATACTAAAACCATAAGTTAGAAGAATGTTAGCTCTTCAGTGCCTTTGTTAAGAATATCATATAGATAACCTTCCTTTGAATGACATAGAACTATTGAGAATTTTCCTTTGACTAAATATGTGATCTTTTATGTGGTTGGAATTTAGAGGATATAGTTGTTGTAATTAAGGTTTAAGTTCATATGTGCCCATTTGGGAGTTGGGGTTTGTGGTTATGGTACTTTTTATTAAAAGTCAGGTTAGAGAACTTCAAGAGAAGATCCCTGTTCCATTCATATTAAGGACCTAGACTGACAGAACTGGCTGCTTCTCTCTCTCTTTTTATTGAGTTATAGTTGATGTACAATATTATATAAATTACAGGTGTATAGTATAATGATTCATAATTTTTAAAGGGCTTCTCCTCTTTAATTATTAACTTATATTTGTCTCTAGCCCTATGCATTATAATTGAGGTTTAATTGAAGCTTTAAACATGAGAACCCTCTCATTGGCAAAGGCTTAAGTGTTGACAAAGCAAGTGAAATGAGTGGATTATTCTTAGAACTGAAAGAATTTGATATCTATGGAAGTAGAATATGTTCATTGTAGAAAAATGGAAAAATACTCAAAAATATAAAGAAGATTGTAAAAATTATCCATGATCCTTCTAACTAGAAGTAACTACTCTGAATAATTTGGTAGATAAATTCCAGTTCCGTGTATGGATTTGTATGGGTATGTAAAATTTTTCTGCATGTATTTTATTTTTTAATGAATGAGATAAAACCTCATGTTACTTTTTAAAATGCTTTTAAAAAAATCATTACATTAGTAATATGTATTCCATTTTAAGAAATTAGAAAATTAAGGGCTTCCCTGGTGGCACAGTGGTTAAGAATCCGCCTGCCAATGCAGGGGACACGGATTCAAGCTCTGGTCTAGGAAGCTCCCACATGCCGTGGAGCAACTAAGCCCATGCGCCACAGCTAGTGAGCCTGCGTGCCACAACTACTGAAGCCCGCATGCCTAGAGCCCGTGCTCAGCAACACGAGAAGCCACCGCAGTGAGAAGCCCACACACAGCAAAGAAAAGTAGCCCCCACTCGCCGCAACTACAGAAAGCCCGCGCACAGCAACGAAGACCCAACACAGCCAAAATTAAAATAAATCAAAAAAATATATAAATTAGAAAATTAAAACCACACCAATTCTAAAATCCGTTAATGATCTTTTTGCTTTTCATCATTCCAGACCTTCTTCTGTGTACATGTGTGTCCAGTTTACATGGGTAAACTGGAGATAAAGAAAAGGGAATTTTTCATTCCTTATTTAAATTTTTCAGTTGTGCTACCAGAGAATTTATTTCTGTTTATTTATCTTTTAGCACAAAGTTTATTGAGGGCACTGTGCTGCAGTTATTAGAAGAAGATGATGCTGTGATGGGAGTTCAGTACAGGGATAAAGAGACTGGAGACATCAAGGTGAGATATATCAAATATTAGCTCTTCCTAAGAGATTTTTATTTTCTTTCTCTCCTACTCCTTTAAAAAAGTAGGCTCACCAATTTATTATTCATCGAAGGGACCGAGATCTAAGCCATCTGCACCAAATTGAACACATTGTTCTTTAGAGCACTTCAGAATGCTGTTCAAATAACTTCAGAAACAAACACCACGATTTTAACTGTATTAAAAACTGAAATGAGAAATGTACCCTAAGAGAGAAGCAGAGGGGAACTGGAAGATGCAAAAAGGAAGGATTCAGCGTAAAAGAAATACTTAGAATAAAATATTGTTTAAGTAAGAAAGGCAAAAATTAAGAGAATGTCTGGGGAAATAGCAGAATAAAATAGTTTGCTCCTGTTGGTTTAGTAAAGAAGAGAAAGTCAAAGGCTTATCTGTTGATTCTTCCCGGCTGCTCCATAGGGTAACCACGTCCTAGGAATTATACTCTAATGGGGGCAATTACAAGATAATATAAATACATACATCCACATGTACAAAAATTCTTCTAAGCCCTAGCCACTAACTGAAAGCACTATGTGAAGTTAGAAAATTCTAGAATAAAAGAATGTGGTTAGTCCTTGGAATTTATAATGAGATTCAATCCTCTATGGGCTGTGCTTGCTTTGTAACAGTTTTCCCCAGTGTCCATCAAAGTAGCTTAATCTCAGATGGTTTGGATGGTAGGGCTTTGGAGGAAGGTGATCCTCAGGGACTCAAAGGGAAGGGTCTCTAAAGATTGGTCGTGCATTACCTTCAGCCCATGTAACAGCTCCTTCAATAGCATTATCTTCAAATACTCTGTAATGCCCCATAATGTATTTAAATTTGTTCATGTACCTTTTAAAAGAATGTCCTTTTCACTGTGTATTTCTAACCATTTAGCTGAGTATTCTTTGTTTTTGTTGTAGGAACTCCATGCTCCATTGACCGTTGTTGCAGATGGACTTTTTTCCAAGTTCAGGAAAAACCTGGTCGCCAATAAAGTTTCCGTTTCTTCACATTTTGTTGGCTTCCTTATGCAGGTACCATAGGAATGCAATTGTAGGAAATAAAAGCAACTTGAAACTTGAAAATTATTAAAATATTTTATTTATTTATTTTTCTAGAATGCACCACAGTTTAAAGCAAATCATGCTGAACTTATTTTAGCTAATCCGAGTCCAGTTCTCATCTACCAGATTTCACATAATGAAACTCGAGTACTTGTTGACGTCCGAGGAGAAATGCCAAGGAATTTAAGAGAATACATGACTGAAAACATTTACCCACAATTACCTGGTAAGAAATAGTATTTCACTGCCATTGTAATCTACTGTCTGCAAGCAAGTCTCACAAAAGGCCCTTCATTTCCAGTTCTCACTGAAGCTTTGTCTAAATGAGGCCAAAGATAAGGATGGCAGGTGAAAAATTCATCCAGTCAGTCAGCTACACTGGAGCTGAATGAACTATTTAAACTAGCACATAAAAAAAATCTCCAAGTAAAAAAAAAATAGTTTCAATGCATTTTTTCTTAGTAATAATTATAGTTTTCTGAATAATCATTAATAGTGGCATATATGGTATTTTTTAAGGTAGTCTGGATAGCAGTCTAGGTATGTGAATTCTTGAAATAGCTCTTATACTTAATTACTTCTTGTGCTTGGTTTTTGTAGAAATGATAGCTACCATATTTTGAATGTCTACCATATAAGAGGTGTTTTACTAACATAACTGAATGTCTACACAACTACCCTATGAGGTAGGCATTATCATGATCCCCATTTTACAGATGAGGAAACTAAGATGCAGAGAGGTTACTTAGCTTCTCCAAATACAAACCTTTAGTAAGTGGCAGAGCCAGGGTCGAAAGCAGGTCTGTCTGGCTCATACATCTCTGACCTCAACATGAGGGCTATAAGGGGTCTTGCAGACATCTTTGTAAAACACTCATTAAAATTAGTATTTTTTGAGAATAGGAAGATATAAGAAAGAAATGTAAACAAATTATTAAGAATATTGATAAAATTGAAGGGAAACCCTGCTTGCCAGTTATGACATGATTATAGTAATAGCACGTTATCCTTGGTACGAGTATGTTCTGTTTAAATATTCTGTTTTTTAACTTATTTTTTAAATTAAGCAAAGTTATTTTTTAAACTAAGTGAAAGCACTCTATTTAATAATTAATGGAATATTAACAGAAATTAAGGTATACATGGACCAATTTAGATTTTTAACAACGACATTTTCAGCACTTCAATACATTTTCACTCAGTTAAGCCATTTTTGAAGCTTTCAGATGGAAAGAATGAGTTATGCATATTTAGGAAAAGGATAGTTAATAATGTGATATTTTTAGCCTTTTTTTCTTTTATATAGATTTTTTTTTCCCCAATCCGAAACTTAGTTGCAGCAGACTGCCCTGTGTAGTTTTATGCTCGTATTAGTTAAGTTATGGAAATTCTACTCATTGTAGGAAGGAATAGTTTCAGCATAGGCATTCTGCTCCTATATTCCCAGATTACGAATTGCATGAAAAGAAAGTTTATTTTCTATACAAGTAGAAGCACAAAACTTTAAAACTGGGAAGTATCTCAGAGATAAGCTAATCCAACGGTTTCATTTCTAGATGAAGAAACTAAAGCTCAGAAAGGTAGTGCTGTATACACCTTACCCTTTTTCTACTGTATATACCCTCCTGCTGTTTGTGAATTGGTGGTATATTTCATCTGATCTTATAGAATATGGTGGTGACAGTACATTAGGTGTTAAACATATGATGCCCAGCATTTAACATTTGGAAGACAGGTGGGTGGTTTTTCTCCCTGTCTCATCTCATCTGGATTTGCTTCACTTTTCCTCAAGCTTTCTGGTTCACCCAGATCTATGTTTATCTATTTACATTAATTTTCTCTTAGATTCCTTAGTAATTCCTTAGCTTGAATAACTAGGTGCTTAATGAACAATTTTAGTAATAATTAGTTCTTGATTTTTCGCAAGGGATATATGTAACAACCATAACAGATGTGTAGTAGGTATTTGTTTATTCTTGATAAGAAAATGTGGTAGCTTGAAACTGGAATGTTATAAACCATTTCTTTGGCGGGGTGGGCTTTACTGCAGATCACCTCAAAGAGCCATTCCTAGAAGCCACTCAGAACTCTCGTCTGAGGTCGATGCCAGCAAGCTTCCTCCCTTCTTCACCGGTCAACAAACGAGGTATTATTTTATTGGACTGATTTTATAAAAGATATTCCAAATATTCAGATTCATTACTCCAAATGACATGTATGTGGTACAGTTTGTAACATGTGGTATGGAAACTTGATTACTGTGGATTCATGCATTAGTGATACCAAAATTAGTTTTATATCTATTATTTAATATTCAGTACATATAGGTCACTGTTCTAGTTATTGGAGATACAACAGTTAATTAAATACAGTCCTTAATCTAGAGAAGGCAGTTTTCTAGTGAGAGATATAGACATATAATTTCAGAACACTGCTGATAAATGCTGTAATGAAAGCCCACTCATGGTACCCCAGATTCACTGCGAAGGGGTGGGGTGTACCAGGCAGGGAGGGGAGACTGTGAACTGGGAAGGGTGATTAGGGAAGACATTGCTCTGGAAACAAAGCTGGACTTGGGGCACGGAGGGTGAGTGGGAGCTCATCAGGTGGACAGTGAGATGAGGGGCTTTTTCATTTTTTTTTTTTTTTGGCTGCACTGGGTCTTCATTGCTTCCCGTGGGCTTTCTCTAGTTGTGGTGAGCGGGAGCTACTCTCTGTTGCGGTGCGTGGGCTTCTCACTGCGGTGGCTTTTCTTGTTGCGAAGCATGGGCTCTAGGCGCGCGGGCTTCAGTAGTTGCAGCACGCGGGCCCTACAGCATGCGGGCTTCAGTAGTTGCAGCACGCAGGGTCAGTAGTTGTGGTGCACGGGCTTAGTTGCTCCGTGGCATGTGGGATCTTCCCGGACCAGGGATTGAACCCACGGCCCCTGTATTCTTAACCACTGTGCCACCAGGGAGGTCCTGAGAGATGAGGAACTTCTAAATAGGCAGAACAACATCTACAAAAGCTAGGATGGCCGAGAAATGGTGGCACTTAAGTGAACTCAAGTAGCTTCCTATGGCTGGAGCATAGGATAGGTGTCAGAGTGGTAGAAAGGTAAGGTATTTATTTAAAGTTTAGTCTTAATCCCATAGACGATGGAAAGTCATTGAAAAGTTCTTTTTTATAATAGCTTTATTGAGATATAATTCACAAATCATATAGTTCACCCATTTTAAGTGTACAGTTCACTAGTTTTTAGTATATTTATAGGTCTATGCAACCATCACAATTAATTTTAGAACATTTTTATCACACCAGAAAGAAACCCTGTACCCATTAGCAGTCACTCCTCTTTTCCTCCCAGTCCCCAGGCAACCATTAATTTACCTTCTGTCTCTATATGTTTGCCTTTTCTGGATATTTCCTATAAATGGAATCATACAATGTGATCCTTTGTAACTGGCTTCTTTGAGGTTCATCCATGTTGTAACATGTATCAGTCCTTCATTTGCTTTTATGGCCAAATAATATTCCATGTATGGATATGTCAGTACTACATTTTGACTATCCATTTATCAATTGGTAGACATTTGGGTTATTTCTACTTCTGGTTCATACCTGTGTATGAGTTGTTGTGTGGACATTTATTTTCATTTTTCTTGGGCATATACCTAGGAATCGAATTGCTGGGTCTTAGGGTAACTGTTTAATGCTTTGAGCAACTGCCAAACTGTTTTCCAAAGTGGCTGACCCATCTTACGTTTCCATTAACAATGTATGAGGGTTCCGATTTCTCCACATCCTTGACATTGGTTATTATCTGCCTTTTTGCTCATAGCATCCTAGTAGATGTGAAGTGATATCTCACTGTGATTTTGATTTGTATTTCTCTGATGGATAATGATGTTGAACATATTTTCATGTGCTTATTGGCCATTTGTGTACCTTCTTTGGAGAAATGTCTGTTCAGACTTTGCACATTTTTTAACTGGGTAAATTTAAAAAAAATTTATTAAGTTCTAAGAATTCTTTATTCTAGATATAAATCCCTTATTAGATATATGATTTGCAAAGTTTTTCTCTCATTCCATGGATTGTCATTTTGGTTTCCTTGATGGTGTTCTTTGAAGTTTTTAATTTTCATGAGGTCCAGTTTATCTGGTTTTTTCTTTTGTCACTTTTGATGTCATATGTAAAGTCTTTGCTCAACCCAAAGTCATGAAGATTTACTCCTATATTTTCTTCTAAGAGTTTTACAGCTTTAGCTTTTACATGTAGGTGTTTTGATTCATTTGAGTTAAATTTTATGTATGGTGTGAGGAAGGGGTTCAGCTTCCTTTGTATGTGGATATCCAGTTGCACCAGCCCCATATGATGAAAAGACTATTCCCCATTGAAGTGCCTTGGCAGTCTTGTCAAAATTTGACTGTAAATGTAAGAGTTTATTTCTTTCAACAGTATTTTGTAGTTTTCAGAGGGTAAGTTTCACATTTCTTTTGTTAAATTTATTCCTAAGTATTTTACTCCTTTTCATGCTATTATAAGTGGACTTATTTTCATTTTAAGATTCTTCATTGCTAGTGTATAGAAAAACACTGACTTTTCCATATTTAACTTGTATCTTGAAGCCTTGCTGAACTCATTTATTAGTTCTAATAGTTCATTGAAAAGTTTTAAACAAGGTAGAAGCATGATTAGAGTTTTGTTTCAAAGATACTACTCTGAAATGTTGTGGAAGGTGGTTTGGAGGAAAGTTCAGACTAAAGCCTATAGTAAGGCTATTTAATTATTCCATGTAAATGATGATGAAGGGCCTGAACTAGGGTGTGGCAATAAAAATGGAAGGTAGAGAATGGATTTGGGTAACATCTAAGATGAAGAATGCATGAAACTCAGTGATTAATGGTAGTAAGAAAGAGTGAGGTCTCTTGATGGATCCCAGGTTTCAGGCTTAGATAATTTTGCCACCTATTTGCTGACATCGGAAATATAGGGAAAAGTGTGTAAGTTTAGGGAAGTGTGGAGAGATGATGAGTTCACTTTTGGACATAGTGTGAAGGGCTCGGAGGTCATTTGAGTGGCCAGGTGGAGCCCCACTGAAAACAGGAGTGTGGAGCCCTGAGGAGAGGTGTGAACGGGAGCTGTCGATATACTGTGGCTCCTGAATAAACAGCTATCGTTTGCTATGGAAAAACATGCATCATAAACTACCAATCATATGAACAAACTATACTGCAAAACAGAATGAAAGCCAGTGCCAAATTGATATAAACAGCATGCTGTGGGAACATATATCCTAGTTGGTGGGATTGGGAATGTTCCATGGAGAAAGAGGAATAAAAGCTGGTTATAGTTTGTGCTTTTTAGTGAAGGTATTAGACTAATACATAAAAAACTTGGATTAATATTTAGAATATACCTTTTCATAAATTTATATTATGTGTATTCTATAATTAGTTATAAACGTAGTATATTGTGACATTACAGAAAAAAATTATCCATAATTCTGCCACCTTGCCACTATTATTATGGTTGGCTATTTCTCTCAGAGACAAAATTAAATAAATGCTTTGTTTAAATGTCCCTCTAAGTCATAGGTCATTAGCCAGGCTGACAACTGAAGGGAACCTTAGTCAGGAGCTTGGTCAGGAGGTGTATCTCGAGTCAAAGTGCAGAGCTTTCTGCTTCTGTAGTTTTGTTTTAAGGGGGCCTAATTTTCAGCTAAGATTCATTCAAGGCTTATTCTCCTAAATTAACTTCTGATGGTTTTGGAGTATCTGCCTATTCCCTTGGAACCATACAGACATCTCTCTATAACATGCTGGCAGCAAATATTACTGTGAAACGTCAACAACCTCTTGATCTTTTTCCCTTGTGGAAGGCCTGCTGTTTATGCATGGATGCCTGTACATTCTATGTTTTTTCATGGAAGAGACCTTATAAATATTTTGACATTGTTTGACTTAATCTTAGGGTCACATGTGAGCTTTTTTTTTTTAAAGAAGATGTTGGGGGTAGGAGTTTATTAATTAATTAATTTATTTTTGCTGTGTTGGGTCTTCGTTTCTGTGTGAGGGCTTTCTCTAGTTGTGGCAAGCGGGGGCCACTCTTCATCGCGGTGCGCGGGCCCCTCACTATCACGGCCTCTCGTTGCGGAGCACAGGCGCCAGACGCACAGGCTTAGTAGTTGTGGCTCACGGGCCTAGTTGCTCCGCGGCATGTGGGATCTTCCCAGACCAGGGCTCGAACCCGTGTCCCCTGCATTAGCAGGCAGATTCTCAACCACTGCGCCACCAGGGAAGCCCATACATGTGAGCTTCTTGAGGACAGGGACCATGTTCTTGTTCTCACTGTATCCCCAGGGTCTGGCACGTATTAGTTACCCAATAAATATTAATTGAATCAACTCTTGAATTTTTGCCTGAATAAATTTTAGTCATGACTTAGTCCGTTGTATTTTCACATTCTCATTTACTAGCTCACATTCAAAATGTTTATAAATTAACAGAGTAGTCTTCTTGTTTGTCTTAAAGGATGCTCCAGGATGTCATAATCTACCTTCTCTCTTTTTACAGGTGTTCTGCTTTTGGGAGATGCATATAACATGAGGCATCCTCTTACTGGAGGAGGAATGACTGTTGTTTTTAATGATATAAAACTATGGAGAAAATTGCTAAAGGGTATCCCTGACCTTTATGATGATGCAGCTGTTTTCCAGGTAAGATATTATCCTTTGACAAAAATGACACAAAACATTTCTTTCTGGGGCCTAAGAGGAATGGGGCTTTGAAGGGGAGGTCTGTACCTAGGAGCCTGGTCCTTAGGTGTGATTCTTAAGCAGTCTTGTTCAGGATTAAGAACTTGACTTGTCACCTATGAATCTTTTAGAATCTCTGTATTTGGATATTATATAACATTGGATTACATGGGCCACTTAGCTTCAGAGATGTAACTCATTGCTCTGGAGATGGTTTTGTTTTGGTGGGTGTGTAAATGTTGAACAAGGCATAATGACTTGTACAGTAGTCCTCAGGATAACTATCAGTTTAGGGGATTATACACAGTAGTTTGTGCTCCTTCTTTCTCTCTCTCCCTCTCCCCCCTTCCCCTCCCTTCCTTCTTCCCTCCCTCCCTCTCCCTTCCTTCCTTCCCTTTACCATATAATAAGTGACCTTTTTCCTTTTTAGGCCAAAAAATCATTCTATTGGACAAGGAAAACGTCTCATTCCTTTGTTGTGAATATCCTTGCTCAGGCTCTTTATGAATTATTTTCTGCCACAGATGGTAAGTGCAGATATTTTTAAAAGAATATTGCTGAAGTGCAGGTTTTTAGCACAGGAAGGGAACTTAATTACAAAAAAGTTAGTGATTAGGCCAGAAATAGAAATGTTTCCTGAGTTTGCTAACTTCCAAGTTGGTAGTCCTTTTTAACTCAACCCTTGAGCAAGGTTTTTTCTAATCATCATGTATCCACCACTTTGTGTGGAAGTTTGTTGCTTCCGTAGACAGCCTTAATAGCAATACCTCAATAATGTGTCATTATTCACCCCTCTGATGCAAATCTTATGCAAATGCATGAGACTGTGATGGAAGATCTTTCTGGCCATGACTTAAAAGGCAATATAGTTGTTAATCTTTTTCTTCCTGAACACTAGTTTCAATTTCTTTTCAAAGTAGTATTTTGTAAAATGAATATGAGCTTCATATCAAGCCTAGATTTTGTTAAAGTGCACAAGCAGAAATATTCCCACGCTTTTGTTTTTGTTTCCGTCTGAGGTGATGGTCAACCTATACATTACGGAAAACATGACTTAGCAGAAACAGTGGTAGAAATGGAGGAAAAGGCATCTGTGCCACCTCCCAACCATGGCCGTGTACAAATTAGTGAGTGGTAGGTTAGTAAAACTAGACCTTTAGGTTTTCAAGAATAAATATAACTTGAATCTCATAACCTCAGGTCTTTACAACAAAGCTATTTCTATGGCCTGGCTGAGGCCCCAGTGATTCATGCTCTGGTGGCCTGATTACAAAGGATGACACAGTACAGATACTTCCTGCAGAGTCTCTACCCATCATTCTTGCTAAAAGAAAAGACAACTTATTGTGATTTTCCAAGCAAATCTCTCTTGCTAGTTGAGCATGGAAGTTACAATGGCTGGTTGGGCAAGAAAAGAACTAAATTTGGAGTGTTTCTAAGCTCTTCTTTCTAAGCTTTTCTAAGCTCTTGAGTTTCTTACATGATGAGTTTGAATCCGCCAACAAAACAACATTAAAAAAGTTATGAAATAATGGAGGAGGAATGAGCTTTATTGGAGTAAAACGTTACCTGTTGTATCCTTTTTCATCTTTTGTAAAGAACAATCTAGGCATACTTGAGAAGAACATTGGTTCTGTACTATTGAAAAGGTTATTGATTGATTGGGCTTCCCTGGTGGCACAGTGGTTGAGAGTCCGCCTGCCGATGCAGGGGACATGGGTTCGTGTCCCGGTCCGGGAAGATCCCACGTGCCACGGAGTGGCTGGGCCCGTGAGCCATGGCCGCTGAGCCTGCGTGTCCGGAGCCTGTGCTCCACAGCGGGAGAGGCCACAGCAGTGAGAGGCCCAAGTACCGCAAAAAAAAAAAAAAAAAAAAAAAAAAAAAAAAAAAAAAAAAGGTTATCGATTGATTATATTATGTAGTGAGGGTTTACTGAATTATTTTGAAAAGTATAAAAAATGTACACATATAAGGCATTATTATTTACTCTTCACAGCTGTTCTTTTTACTTGATAATTTACTGCTCAGAGATATGGATCAGGCATCTTAGAGACTGGGAATCTGGTTTCTAGAACTTTGTTTTTATAAGAAAAGTGTTTACAAAGTAGTTTGCATCATTTAATGAATTTACAACACAGTCAAGGAAATAGCTTTTAAATAACTCTAACTTCTAAGACCTACATGTTTAGTAATTATTTACTAGCAGAAAAAGTTTATTCACACTTAAATTACTATGTGTAATGTTACTTATGAAATTTAAAGGAAATCTTGGGTTGCTGAAATGCCAGCACTAGATTTTTTAGAAATTATCTGTAAGGTGTAATAAACGTTACACATTCATTTTTTCCCGACGTTTCATATACCCAACATAAATGTGTGGATAATTTGATCGGGAGTAATCTTTAACTTTTATTTTAGATTCCCTACATCAACTAAGAAAAGCATGTTTTCTTTACTTCAAACTTGGTGGAGAATGTGTTGCTGGTCCAGTTGGGCTGCTTTCTGTGTAAGTTGTTTCGATGACACAGAGGAAACGGATGTTCCAGGTTTTCTTAGGACAGTTGGGTTTATGAATGACTGCAAGTGCCATTTTATCATTCAGTAGTATCCCAAACGAAACGTAGCCCAGAGAGATGAAAAAAGGCAGTATTTAGTGCTGCATTTTTGTTCTAGGAAACAGGGTTGATTCTTTGGGAACCATGATTAATAGAAGTTTGTATTTAGAATTTAATTCTGTTGGGACTCATGAAACTCAGCAACAGTTCTGATGGTGCAGACATATGTAGAATTATTCTTGGAAAGTCTGCAAAATGAAATTCTTTAAAATTTTGCCCCTTCATCTGCTATCTGAATGTCAACACTGTTATCTTTTGAAAAATCTAGACTCACTCAACAAGCCAGGCAATCCAGCTATTTCAGACTGAGATCTCAAGATTAGTGAAAGAAAACAGCTCAAAACATACAATTTAATAAACTAAGAGGAGTTACTGGCTTCTCTGACAGGGGTGAAGTCTAAGTAGTTTCTTGTAAGCAAAAAATTTTTTTTAATTTGTCCCTTAGCTGGCAGATACAAGCTTGTAAAGTCCCCTAGTTTGGAACCTCTTTATGAGTCAACTTTCATTTACAGGTCTTACTAATATATATATATATATATATATATATATATATACGCTTTTTATCTTTCCTATTTATTACAGATTGACTCCTAATCCTCTGGTTTTAATCGGACACTTCTTTGCCGTTGCAGCCTATGCCACATATTTTTGCTTTAAATCAGAACCTTGGATGACAAAACCCCGAGCCATTTTCAGTAGCGGTGCTGTATTGTACAGAGCGTGTTCTGTAATATTTCCTCTAATCTACTCAGAAATGAAGTACTTTGTTCATTAAGCTTAAAGGGGACCCATCTGTGAATGAATACTGGGAACTTGCCAAGTCTGAAGAGACTTGGAAGAGATGTACATAGCACAGTACTATACCGCTTCTGAAGTGGGAAGTCTTGGACCAAGATTGGGATTAATTTGTTTTTGAAGTTATTTGTATACAAACATGTAAATATATACTTTAGTTTACAATTTCAAATGAAGGGTACGATAGATATGTAAAAGAAATGATTGTTACCATAAATTAGTGCTAACTCTGAGGAACTGCAGTATGTCTTTTGAATTCAGTATTTGGGATGAGTTATTGTGGGGCATGCAAATAAAATGAAGAACGAACTCTCATGTCTTTTTGTCTCGTGCTGTGGACTTCTTTACGTAACTTCATGAAAAAGAAACCAAAGTGGGATGGGAAACGCGGAGGGAAACCTATTCTGTTAAATAATTAATTCCTGACGTTGGGGAAGTTGCCTTAATATCTCTGGACCTTATTTTCCTCATCTATCCACCTGTCTTTCCTCACTTATCCAATTGGATAAGGTTCTTTTCTGAGTTCTTGGAAAATATCACATTTATATGGAAAGGCAATCGAGGGCTTTATATAAATTCCACTGTGTAACATTAACAAGCCAGGCTAGGCTTATTTCAAGAAACAGTGAATGAACAAATAAGCACTTGCAATATCTGGCATAATGCCTTAAAATCAGTCAGACTTCACTGAGTTTACACTACATTTGAAGAGATTATGGACATTCAGAAGGGTATTATGAGACTTAAGTAAATCCCCAAATATCACTAAAGTAAATTGCTTCCATTAAAAGAGCAGTAAAATACAGCCGGGAATTTTAAGTAACTATTTCAGATTCTAATGATTAGGGCTAAAATTTTACTAAAGCTTTTATAATTAACATTTCTCTTGTTCAACTTTTAAGTTGAAATTTTTTCAGTTGAGGAAATTTTTCACTAGCCAGATCACTTTGCCTTGTTTTAGCACAGTGTATGTGGACTCATTTGCTTGGTTTTGTGAAATTCCCCTCTGATAAATCGTACACTTCAATTGTCTGGTTAAAAATACACTTTCTTAGATCTGGCCTTTTTATTAGCAGCTGGCTTTCTATGCAGGGGATATTTTCACAGAGAACTAAAGCTCTCACTTCATGCAGTTACTGCAGTGCATCTGATTACAAATGAGAAACAGCAAGATAGTTTTGAGAAGTGGACGTACAATGGCCACAGACTTACCGGCTGAGTTCATGTGTCAGCTTCGGTGGGTCAGACTCCCAAACTCCTTACATGCCAGGCAACTTTCAGTTCACTTTTAAAATTCCTCCCTGGGTTTCCACCAAGCTGGGCTGATAAGCCTTCTGCTTCCCTCTGCTGACTAGATGCTTTTTAAAATCCTTTCTACAACGATGGTGAAATGAAGCATATAAAGTCA
The DNA here is from genome assembly GCF_964341445.2 of Mesoplodon mirus. NCBI lineage: Eukaryota > Metazoa > Chordata > Mammalia > Artiodactyla > Ziphiidae > Mesoplodon > Mesoplodon mirus. The sequence continues at coordinate 14,434,209 of NC_138992.1, read as the reverse complement.
TTTTTTTTCTCCTCCAGTATTTTAGGATTTGAGACCTTCTGACAAAAGAAATAACTTATCATAAAATCAGAAAACTGAAGGGAACCAGAGAAATCATTAGCCCTGATTTTACAGATGATGCCAGTAGGCTACCTTGGGACAAAGTTTAACTAGTGGCAGAATCAGGACTCAAGCTTTGCCTCCTGACTACAAATTCTGCTTTTCTTACTACTTGCTAACTGACTGTCAAGCACATTTCAGATACTGGGTGTTTTTTGTTTGTTTCTTTTGCTTGTTCCTCCCCTCTCCAGAGGGCATAGCTATATGGTCAGAGTTAAAACACCTTTCTTACTCTTATCCAAATTGCCACAAGACGATGGCAGCTCCTCTTTCAGGGTAATTTTCATTCAGAAGTGATTTAGGATTTTGGAAGAGTTAAAAGCTAATGGCTAAGCTGTTATTAAAAAAAAAAAAAAAAAAAAAGGAGTGGGGAATTGGGGTGGGGCTCAGGGCTTGCTGAGGAAGGAGCAGCTGAAGTTGGGGAGTCCTACAGAAGGGCTGCAGGGAACCCCCAAGGTACCTGGATTGGAAGAGGACATTGAGCCTCAGACATGAACGAACTTCCATGGTACGTGGTCCACGGATTGCATGGTCTCTGCATCTGCTACTAGTCTCTCTGTCACCACGTGCCTGCCAGCCTGTCGTGGATGGGACCATGGACACAACACTGGACCTACCAGGCTCCTCTCTTACCTTCCAGACAAGGTTTTTTGCAGGGTGAATATGTGGTTTTTGAATCATAGGCAGAAGGATGACTTTGGGTACCGGCAGTACTATTTTACTGAAAATCTGGAGTTGCAGAAATAGTTCTTTAGAACATAAAACTAAAGGGATTTATACACAACAAATTACACTCAGCATCTGTAAGAGGCAGTACAAAATGTGTTCTGCTTCTACATGATATAAACTGCATATAATACCGTGATTTAAACAATATTAATTAATTAGTTCTGTGAAATACATCTTACTCAGAACGTCTGATGTTTCCCACAATAAAGGGAAAAATGCAGTTCTTTGAGCAGTTGGGTTTCTTTTCATTTCCAAGTTCACTTTAGTGACGGTGGGAAGATTTAAGGATAATCCTTTCACTGAAGACGCAGAAATCAAAAAAAGTCACAGGACTGTTCTGAACTCATCAAAAATGAAATTAGGCACGTGTGCTTCAGCAACCTAAAAAAAATAAGAGTTAACTGTTTCATAGTGTTATAAGAAGCAATTCAAATTTTTCCATATGAAAATTAAAGACATGAAGACATCCTTTGGAGCAAGGTGAATCACAGGGAAATACTGGACCACTAACTGAAGCCGCCACCTTCTACTTCTGGTGTCCTACTGCTGGTGTCTAATCTCTTGGCATTGCTGCCATCTGAAGGGATGCTATACAGCTCCCTGTCCCCCCACCCCTGCCCCAGATGTGAGCTCCTTGGCTCTTAAAGGCACTTGGATCTGCAAGGATGCACATGCCTCTGGGAAGTACTAAGAAGTAGTCTCAGGTCACCTCATAAATAACTGATGGCCAACCTCAGTCACTTGCCAGAACGGGACATCTGGCAAGCGACTGAGGCCAGAGGGGGAAGGGGAGGAAGACCCTAAAGGCAAGCGTTCCTTAACTGTGCTGGGGAAGCCCTCAGAGGGGTGGGACTGGTAAATGGGGTGGAATGTAGAACCAGGTGGTCTCCAAGTGCTGGAAATCGGTAGTCTTTAAGAGCAGTGTTTAATTTTTTTCTGACTAAAGTTATCACCTGCTAATTAGAGGAAATTTAGCAAATATAGAGAAGTATAAAAAAGGAATAATCTCTAATCTCAATTCCTTAAAACTAAAACTGCTAATTATTTTGTATCAAATTCTTCCAGTTTACACACACACACACACACACACACACACACACTCAAAACTAGAATCACATAATCTTCTGTCCTTTACCTCTGCTAAATTTTATGTTCTGAACATCCTTACATGTACATCTTGGTGAACTTTTGCATATATACCCAGCAGGTAAATTTCTAGCAGTGGAATTGCTGGGATCAGTAAGATATTATAGAAGTTTTTTTAAATAGGTAAAGTCAAATTGCCCTCTCCAGAGATAAGCAAATTTACATTCCCGTTGATAGTACTGAGAAGTCCCATTTCTTTGAAGCTTTCCCAAGCACTGGGGGCCCAACATTTTACTTTTTACCCATCTGATGGGTGGAAACAGTAATTTTACTCTTATTTTGATTCATGTCCCTTTAATGTAAGGTTGAACATCTTCACAAATGTTTATTGGCTACTTGTATTTCTTTTCCTGAAAACTGCCTGTTTCCTGAAAACTTTTTTTTTTTTTCTGTTGGATTGGTTATCTTTTTCTTATTGATCTAGAAGAGCACACTATAAGTTAGAAAAAAAAACTTCTTTTGTTAATAGTTTTCCCAATTTTTTAAAAAAAATTTCGAGACACCTGACAGAACTGTTTCATTACATTCAGCACTTATAAGATATGAAATCTCTAGATCTTTTGTGGCTTCCTCCTTTGGTGTTATATATAGGATGTTCTAAGAGTTGATACATATTTGTCTAAAACTTCTGCTGATTTATTGGTTTCATTTTTCATGGTAACTATTTGTAATCAATTTTGATACAAGGAAGATGTGAAGAGACTAACTTGCTTTTTTTTTTTTTTTTTTTTTTGTGGTACACAGGCCTCTCACTGTTGTGGCCTCTCCCATTGCGGAGCACAGGCTCCGGACGTGCAGGCTCAGCGGCCACGGCTCACGGGCCCAGCCGCTCCGTGGCATGTGGGATCTTCCCGGACCAGGGCACGAACCTGTGTCCCCTGCATCGGCAGGCGGACTCTCAACCACTGCGCCACCAGGGAAGCCCAACTTGCTATTTTTTAACAACATAATGAACTAACTGTCCCAGCACCACTGACTAATATTTCCTATCTCCCCTAATTTGAGATGCCACTTTTCCTTATACACTGTTGTATGTGTTAGGGTTTGTTTCTAGGCTACACATTCTAGTCAACAGAAGATCTACTGAGTTTCATACCAGGACCACACTATTTTGATTTTTATAGTTTTAGAAAAGTAAATATTTTAATATACAGTATAATGTGTTTTAGTATCATCTTTAAAAAAAAATCCACGGGCTTCCCTGGTGGTGCAGTGGTTGAGAGTCCGCCTGCCGATGCAGGGGACGCGGGTTTGTGCCCCGGTCTGGGAAGATCCCACATGCCACAGAGCGGCTGGGCCCGTGAGCTGTGGCCGCTGAGCCTGCACGTCCGGAGCCTGTGCTCCGCAACGGGAGAGGCCACAACAGTGAGAGGCCCGCGTACTGCAAAAAAAAATCATAGAACTTAGGCTAAGGTGGATTTTTCAAAATCAGAATGGCTTTTCAGCATCTATTGAAGGTTTTTTTATATTTCAGGGTCAAGCTCTCCACTCTCAGCTAAAACTTACCAGAGTGGAATTACTACTGAGAAAAGAAAAGAGTGTCTTAGGAGGTAGAAAGTAATCTGTCATTTTTGGAAATGGTGGTTGTACAGCACTTCAACCATGGTGTGAACTTAGCCAAACTTGCTGTGGGAACCAGGTTACTGTAGAGATGAAAAACAAAGCACACAATCATTCTCTACCTGACCCCTTAAGGAACTCTCCCCTGGAGCCCAACTTAGCTTCTCCTCAACAGGCTGAGCTGCAGGCAGGAGGAGGGCGAGAAGAGGGAGGAAGCTGTGTTCAACCCTGTCTTCTCGCAAAGCACTGAACACGTGGAGGAGGGGGGAACATCTTAGAGCCGAGCCCGGGGTGGAGCAGGGCGAGGGGCTCAGAGGTGTCCACTGGGAATGAGCCTCTGGACTTGACTCCTCATGGGGCCAAGGGCATGCTTCATACCATCTTTCTACAAAAAGGGCATTAATATTGTTCTTTATCTACTGCTTACCCTCCTGGGTAGCTTTGTGTACCGAACATAATCCTCCAGAAACAGAAGGGCACCCACAACATCTGCAGGCATTTCTGGTATCTTCTGGCTGCAACAGAGAACAGTCTGGATCGATTAACTACTTTGTACACAGTGGACCCTCAGTCAAAATACTGAAAGACTAAAAAAACGACAGATGACTAAATGAAGCCAAAGAAGAGACAAATCTACAGCACCTCCTCCTGAGTCACAGCAAGCCAGATCTTGCTGGCCTATCTTCAGAACACAGCCCGGAGGAGGGAATCTATACTTCTCTGAACGGCCTACACGGGCCTTCACCCCATGGTGCCTGCTGACTCTTTAGGGTAGCAGAGAAGGAGACTCAGGACCCAGCATCTCATGCAAATAACTTGTTTCTATCCCAGAAAAGCCACATTTGGGGTGGGGGAGGGGAGAACTAAAGGTTTACAAGCTTTATATCACATAGGAACTTCCGTGCAATTCGTTCCGTTACACACCAGGAACTTGGGCTATGCTGCCCATGAGGTGCTCCCTGACACTCCACTGAAGGGTGGAGCCGTCCCTGGGCAGTGGCCCAGTGGGAGGATACGGGCTCACTGAGGTCTGAGCACAGTGTCCAGGATGGCAGGGGGACAGGCCTGTACTTTCCCCCCACGGAGCTTGCTGATGGCGGTTATGACTCATTCACAGCACATGCTCCCAGGGCTCCTCGGCAGAGTGACTAAGGATGAGCACACCTTTAATTGCCCCAAACAAGGAGATGTGCCCCGACCTGCTTTACAGAGCAAGGTGAGCAGGCAGTTCCTGTCTCTACTAGGGGGATGATAAGAGGAATTTGCCACGAGAGGTTCCCAGCCCATTCTGTAACATCAATTCCGTTTTTTCCTGGTTCGCCTTCTGTACCTTGTACACTGCTCCACTGTGGAGCGGATAAACTGGCCGATCAACGCCAGGAACTGTTCTGTGTACCGGGAATGAAACTGCTTCAGCAGGGTGAGCAGTCCCAGCACGAGTGGCGGCCAATCCACGGGGTCGGCAGGTTTTCGGCAGACCATGCCTGCAAGGACAGACAAATTACAAATCACCACCAAGTGAACTGCTTGCCTTAGGCAACATTCATTTAGTATGAATGTTCGTGAATGTCAAAATGTCTGGGGCCCACATCATCACTGGCAGATGGTTATGTGAGGGAATGGTAATCCAGGATTACATTTTGAATTAGGTCCAGGATTTGGTGGAGGCTTCTCGTGGTCTGAAGGATTCAACACCCTAAAATGGGTACTAATTTTTATAATTACCATCACTGTTTCTTTTGGATTATATAATTAATGGATGCAACTGTAGAAAAATTTAAAGATATAGATAAATGTAAATGAGGAAATAAAAATTACCTAGAATCCGCTTCTGTTAGTGGCAGCATGGCATACTAAATACCTTGAACTACTCTCTTAAATGAAAACATTCAAAATGCTGGATAAAATTTTAAAAGTATCTTTAAACACAAGGTTAAACGTTACACAAGAAAAGAATGTGCAGAAATCAGGACAGTCTAAGAAGGAAATATGTCAAGTGAGTGAGTGAGTGCCAAAGCTGGCCTTTTCACTAAGGATTTCTGCCCAAATCTGGAGACCTTGACCTTCTGCCTGCATGGCTGTATGGGGAACAGGAGACAGACCACAATGTTAAAAACTAAACAAAACAAAAAAACAAAGTTGGAAGACTTACATTGCTAGATTTCAAGACTTATTATAAAGTTACAGTAATCAAGACATTATTGGCATAAGGATAGATAAATACATCAATGGAACAGACTAGAAAAGCCAGAAATAGTCCCACCCTTAAAGGATCAATTGAATTTCCATGAATATCCAAACGATTTAATGGAGAAGGAGAAATCTTTTCAAGAAATGATGCTGAAAATGGATATCCTTATGAGGGAAAAAAATGAACCTTGACCCCTACTTCACACTATACATAAAAAGTAATTTGAAACAGACCACAGACCTCAATGTAAAAGCTATAAGAACAAAGTTTCTAGAAAAAAACATAGGACAATATCTCTGTGCCTTTGGGGTAGAAAAAGATTTCTTATAATACAGAAAGCACTAATCATAAAGAAAAAAATGGATAAATTGGACATCATCAGCATTAAAACTTTCTGCTCATTAAGGTCACCAGTAAGAAAATGAATAGGTAAGTCATTTTGTGAGAAAAAAATTCACAGCATGTATACCAAAAAAGGACTTGTATCCATAATATATAAATAACTCCTACAACTCAGTGACAAAAAAGCAATCAGGGACTTCCCTAGTGGCGCAGTGGTCAAGCATCTGCCTGCCAATGCAGGGGACATGGGTTCGAGCCCTGGTCCGGGAAGATCCCACATGCTGCAGAGCAGCTAAGCCCGTGTGCCACAACTACTAAGCCTGTGCTCTAGCGCCCGCGAGCCACAACTAGTAAGCCTGCATGCCACAACTACTGAAGTCCGCGTGCCTAGAGCCCATGCTGTGCAACAAGAGAAGCCACTGCAATGAGAAGCCCACGCACCGCAACCAAGAGTAGCCCCTTCTCGCCACAACTAGAGAAAGCCCATGCTCAGCAACAAAGACCCAACACAGCCAAAAATTAAAATTAATTAATTAATTATTTTAAAAAGCAACCAACCCAATTTAAAAATAGGCAAAAGACTTGAACAGACACTTAACAAAGAAAAATATAAGAAACAAACAAAAAAGATATAAAGAACGGCCAAAAAGCACTTGAAAAAGTGCTCAACATCATTAATCATCAGGGAAAGGCAAGTTAAAACGATAATGAGATACCATACACACCCATTAGAATGGTTCAATTTAAAAAGATGAGATGGCCAAATGCTGATGGGTTGTAAAATGGTACAACCACTTTGCGGAAAGGATTGGCAGTTGATTAGAAAGTTAAACTGGTCAGACAGACCTGCAGATCCCATATTTGGGTTTTTGTGAAGACTGGAAAAACTTACGTAAGATGCCAAAACAAGTTATCTTGATTCACCTAATCCAGGCCTTGGCAATTCCAAATTACTCAATGCCCACTGTAAAAGACTCTAGCCACACTCAGAACATGGAGAAGTAATCCTTTCCAGGTGGAGAACAAAAGTGATGTTTACAACAAAAACTTCCTCTGAATGAGCACCACAGAGATTCTTCCTTAAAAGACAGACCAAGGCAGGCGTGCGTTTCTCAGATCAGTCTTGAGAACAATGCTTACAAGGTTAAATAAATGTTTTTAGGGTCCACAAACATGCTGATATTCCTTCCTCAGTCCTGCTTTTCTTTAATTTGATCCCCGACTTAACACATCAGCCTAATTCATGAAAAGTACTGTAGCCAGGGGACCTCTCTGGTGGCAGAGTGGGCACAATGCAGGGGGCACAGGTTTGATCCCTGGTCAGGGAACTAGATCCCGCACGCATGCCGCAACTAAGAAGTCAGCATGCCACAACTAAAGAGTCTGCGTGCCGCAACTAAAAAGTTCCCACATGCCGCAATGAAGATCCCACGTGCTGCAACTAAGACCCAGAATGGCCAAAATAAATAAATAAATATTAAAAAGAAAAAAAGAACTGTAGTCATGTATAGATACATTTCTAAGACACTTAACAGTTTTGTTCTGTTTTGTTTAAAGATCTGGGAATTCTGATCTTCCACTATCACTATTCCACTGGAATAGCAACATGTTTCCCATAAGGAGTTGTATAATCAAGGCGCCTGACCTTAAACATACATGCAATGAAAGAAATATTACCTAAGAACGAGACCACTGAACAAACCGTCTTAATGAAAACAAGGTATCTTCATGCACTGACAATTCACCATTATAAAGAAGCATATATTCTTATTTCGTAATAACACAGGGACAAGAGAGGGAGGTCATGAGTCTCTGAATCTTGAGATGAACTTTTAAGTCCATCTTGGGATGGTTCTTTACATTGATTTTGACCAACATACAGAAAAGGATCCAGCAAAAGATAAGCACTTGCTCTGTGAGAGGTACTGTCATAGGTATTTTTGAAATCTGATTGGCCTGAGAGGTTAAGTAACTTGGCCGAAGTCACACAGGTGATAAGTCATGAAGCCAGAATCCAAACACACATGTGTTCCCTCCCTCTTATGGCAAGGGCTTATCAGGCGCCACCATGCCCTGCATTCTGTGGCTGTAACAGTTATTGTTATTGGGGCTGCGTCTGGAATCAAGGAATCTTTTTGAATGAGGGAATAAAAACCTTACAGAGAATCCACATCTTTATTCTAAAAAAACACTTTTGGAATAGGAAGGGAAATACTTGAAGGAAGAAATATATTTTGGAATTGCTGGTTAAAAAAAGTACATGGTTACATTCATGGAAAAGCTCTTACAATAGTTTTAAAGTAAATTAAACTCTACAGCAGACTCTAAAAAACTCTACTTAGATATAAAGTTTGGAGACAGAGGAAATACCCGGGACTCTTATAAAAATGTTCAAGATAAAGTCAATGACAAAAAAACATTGGGTTATATTCTTGGACAGGACAAATATACTGATAGCCTTTGGTATCTATTGTTTGTATCAAGTATTTTCAAAAATAAAGTACTGGATATCCCTGGTTTAGTCTCCTGTATGTAACTATATTTTTACTCTTCACACCAAAGTTCCAGATACACAGTAGGCACATAACACTTGTTGAAAGAATAGGACATTAACCAAAAAGAAGTTTCTTTCCCACCATAATCAGCTCCTTAAAGAAAAAAGAGAAGCAAAGGTCCCACACATTTTACAAGCTGGATAATCAGCCACTGTAAATTAAAAGTGGATTATACTTGGTTGATATTAAATCCACCATCTGCATCATATTTCAGAGGCCCAAAGACATGGATTTTATAAACACGCAATTAACTATGAAAGACCTCATGTGTGACACAGCATTCTATACCAAGAGCTGTTTGGTCAGATGTTAATCTACCGTTATTGTTCCTTATTGCAAAGAATAAATGTCATACAGTACCTAGGTTTTTGCTGTACTGAAGTTTTGGCAACTGGGCGATCAAAAACAGAAAGTTGACAACCGGGAAGTAGGGTAAGCGCTTTGTTGTTATGTATATCTGGAAAGAGAAGGGAAGAGATGGGTTCTTCACATCACACAATACCACAGAACACACTTTCAAATGGAAAGCTGCCATTTTATTTCAGCTTGCTCTTCTGACTACTGAAAACTAGGATGGTTCCATTAACTTGCTGCCTTCAGAGTTTTATTTAACACCACTGACCGTTCCCCCACCAAACACAGATACCCACTTGACAATGAGCCCTTTTGGGATGGGAACAATTTTGCTTAGAGATTAGCAGTTACCTCCCCCGGCCCCGAATCCTGTTAATGTCAGCAACAAAAGGAGGGGGAAAAAAGGTGATGAGCAAGAAAGTCAAGGCAAAGCTGGAAGGAGGGCAGAGGGAGGGAAAGAGAAAGAGGGAGAAAGAAAGAAGGAAAGATCCACATAGCAGTGCGTGGCAGCGCGTAAGCAGAAAGCAAGCAGATGTCTCTTTGTCCAGTGGCTTTCCCACAGGCAATGCCACAGAGCAGTCTCCGGATGTAGCATCAGCCCAGTTCACGGGGCAGAAAAGTTCAGTCAGAACACACCCAGCCGTCTCCCTCCTCCCCGTCGGACTGGTTCCCTGGGAGGTGGGGTGGCATCCTGGCCAGGAGCGCCAGCTCTGGTCAGACTGCCAGGCTCCATCACTGGCTAGTGTGGAGCCCTGGGAAGTTATCAACCTCTGAGCCTCAGGATCCTCCCCCAACAAGGGCACAATTAAGGGACTGCTTTGAGATCAAGTGAGAGCACCCATGGTGGGGTTAACACAGTGCTTGGCACGTAATTACAAAACGTTAGGTGCTATTTAGGTTCATAAATTTTTACCCCAAACCCAGGGGATTGTATAGATTTCAGAATTTCATATTATAATAAAGATTTTAGAAAGGTAATATAGAGTCTAGGGTAACAACCTGTAATAAAAGTTATCAGTATTTCGGCATCAAAACATGAAAATTCACAGGAGTATAAACAGCCGCAAGTCAGTTTGGGACAGGTTTTGGCACCAAGTGAGATCTGGCACCAACTTGTGGAAAAAACTTCCAGGTCTCAGAGGTTTATGGAGATCAGAATTGCAGAAAAGAACTTGTGGCCCCAGACTATGATTGTGATTACTGTCAGCCACAGAGGGAAGTATCTTTGGGCAAGAGGGATCAATGCCACCATTTAGTTGCAGTTCAAATACCAAACCGCAGAGAAACCTAAAACGAATCTCCTATAGATACAGCACTTTTCACTTTTCAATGAGTTCTGACAAACACTGTATCACTTGATTCCCACAGCTCCGAGTCAGGCAGGGACGGTGCGATCATCCTCATATTACACGTGGGAAATGGGAGCCCAGAAAGGGCGGGAACTCAAGAGAAGGGAGGCTCCAGGATGGGAACTAGGTCCTCCCAGCACCTGAGCACAGCGATCTGGGCCAGATCGCCTTAGGTACCACCCTGTCCCCCACCACACCATCATATATTTTAATCATTAACCTTGTTCAGTGGGTTGTGGATGCCAGCTGCCTCCAGGTAGGCTGTGATTTCATATAAGAGTGTGTTATCTTCCTTGGGGTAAGGAAGTGAAGGGTCCTGATAGTGGGCCTCAATATCTGCTAGGAGAGCCCTAGATGAAGGAAAAAAAAAAACAAAAACCAAAACAACAGTGATAAACATTAGAGATAAAATGAATCTAGACAACAGTTAATACAAGCTATTATCTTCCAGGGATCCAGTGTCATCACCTGTAAAACAAGGGCTTGCTCCTTCTAATTCTCAATTTCCATACCTGTGATTGGTTACAAATGGAAAATTTGACCTAGAATTACATTATCTTTTGGAGTTCACCCAAATCAAATGCTTTCACCATTCAAAGTTTTATGAATTGACTGAACTATTTTCACTATCTACTTTGTCAAAAGCACTGACTTTGTGACCAAGAAGCACAGATTATTTATCTTTAAGCAGGAGGCTCGAAATCAGAGCAAGCTGAGGGAGAGGTAAAGGGTGTGGCTGTGCACCAGGATGCGTTCTCACAGCCACACCTGGGCATCAGTGCGCTTCCACCCACCCTCAGGAGAATTAGTGACTCAGTCCTGTGGAAAGCCAGGTGTGGATTTTGGTAATAATTGCCTTCTCAATCTGTGCAAGTACCTAGCATGGTGTCTGGTGTGTAGTAAGTGATCAATGTATGTTGGCTGAATAAATGAATCTATCAAAAAAAAAAATGAGACACAGACCAAGACAGATTTGATTACCTATGGGAAGAAAGCCTATAAATTCAGAGAGCCTTCTCACTCAAGAAGAACTTAAAAGAGCAGGTATTGGGCTTCCCTGTGGCGCAGTGGTTGAGTGTCCCCCTGCCGATGCAGGGGACAAGGGTTCGTGCCCCGGTCCGGGAAGATCCCACATGCCGCGGAGTGGCTGGGCCCGTGAGCCATGGCCGCTGAGCCTGAGCCTGCGCGTCCGGAGCCTGTGCTCCGCAACGGGAGAGGCCACAGCAGTGAGAGGCCCGCGTACCGCAAAAAAAAAAAAAAAAAAAAAAGAGCAGGTATTGAACAAAGAACTGGAATGCTAATTGATGATGAACAACCCAGGCCCACAGCTGGCTGTTTCAAATGCGGGCACTTACTTATTGAGATTCTCCAAAGCAGCTGCCAGATGTTTAGAGTCAAACCGACAAGAATAATTTAATTCATTGGCAATCTGTTGTCTCAGAATCTGCATCTGCCCAACCTGTGAACAAGCAAGAGAGAGAACAGGTAAAATACACAAGCATTTCAAAGAGATAGAGAGGAGACAAACAAAAAGATGACGAGTTTTTATTGGAAGGATCACAACATTCTAAAGAAAGATTCAAGGCTTTCCTGGACTGCCTTTATGGCTAAGGCCCGCATCATCCCTAACAGGGCAGAGGACCCTCCAAGAAATGTCTGGAGAGATTTCTGTACACCAACTTCAAAATAGCCCTGACGTCTAACAGTTTACAAAGTGATCCATTAATGCTCAGTTGTCCATGGATTAAAGGTATGTGTTTTGAAGCTCTATTTTTGATCTTTTGGAATAAATTCTCCATGTTCAGTACCCACTAGTGAGAAGCCCTACTTCCTTTATTTGTCCTAAACTGAAATTTCTCAAGTCCTAAGGATGTCATTTCACTCTAATATTCGGTCAATATAAGCCTGTCTACATCACTCAGGATTACAGATCAAGAAATAATCTAGGTAATAAAATAATCTACACACAATCTTCCAAGAAGGCCCTTCTAACAATGATAACCCCGAATCCAGAGGTTCTTAACCTTTTGTTGGCACCTTGGACCTCTTAAGGAATCTAGTGAAGACTATGGACATTGTCTCAGAATAATTCTTTTGAATGTACGAAATAAAACATACAGGATAACAATGGAAGCCAATTGTAACAAAATGTAATTCGCAAGCTATTAAAAGAATGGATCTGTGACCTGGAGTTATGCTAGCATGGATCAACCATCGTAATTTCCAAGTAGTGATGAGCATAAAAGGTATTTGGAGGTATCCATGGCGACTGTCAGGTGTTAGGGAACTATCTTTGGGTCAGTCTGAGGTAAGAGTTCAGCTGGCTCTGACAAGTTCAATTTGTTGGTATCATAAAGTCAACAGTATACCCTAACTTTTTATGCAGTAAATTCCTTTTCTTTTCTAGAAAAGCTATCCCTAAAAGATTAGCAAAGGGGAGAGGAGGAATAGGAAGGGAGGTTGTTTAGAAATGATGGCAATAAATAAAGATGGCATAATAAAGATGGCATAATAAAAATATTGTTGCCATAATGATGGCAACAATAAAGAAGAAATGAACACATTTCCTCTTAGTTTTTGGGAGCAGAGAAAGGAAAAAAAGAGTGGTCTTCTCTAAGAGCGAAGAAAAGGTATCATTTAGATAAATGGAGCTTATAACAGTTAAAAGTGTCAAACGACCTCAAATGTACTACCTTGGACCACTATTCTTACGAGGCTATACTACTTATGTCGAGAAAATAAAAGTCAATCCAAAAAAATGCTATTTGTAAGTAAGAAACCTTTTACTAATAGAAAACTATTATTATTTAAAAATTAGAATAGGGCAAGGCCAAGAAAACAGTGGGTTCTTCCAGGCCACTCAAAAATGTCCCTCTAACCTTGTATCTGCCCATATAATTCCTTGCTTAATTCCAGATACTCTATGTCAAGGATTCCCTAGAAAATACCAATCTGGAAATGGAAACAGAAATAAAGGCAGTTTTATGTAACTTGTTCTTACTTAAATAAGATCCTGGAGAGGTTAAGGAGCCTGGGAGGTGATAAGCTCATTCTACCTATTTGTTCCCCTATTAGAGAGCTTTGGACTGTCACGCTTTCTCTCTGTGATTTCCCTAGAGCTACACTGACCAAGAGAGCAGCCACTGGCTGCCTGTGGTTGTTTAAATTTAAATGATTAAAATGAAATAAAATTTGAAATTCAGGTCCTCACTCCCCACAAGCCACATTCTAAGCGCCCAACAGCTCCATGTGGATAGTGGCCGCTGTCACTGTTGAACAGCACAAGGATTTCCATGCTGTTCCAGATTATTACGCCCATTTAGTGACTGCAGGTTCCCTAATTCAAGACAAAAAGACAAATTGGTCCTTGGGGGTTTTATGTAAAGATCAGTGATTTAGACACAAAACTTGGCTACTACTGAATTACCAGCAATTATTGATACAACTAACAGTGGTCCATAATAGTCACTGGGAAACCTCCAAAGCCTCTTCTAAGCATCTCTGTAATCTCTCTTGGCTTCCTACAGAGGTGAGACTCAGGCCAGTCCAGATTAGGGTGGCAAACTGACAGCAGCTCATTAATGAACTTGTTACATAAGGATGGAGTATAGCGGAGGGAGGAAAACTTCTATTTCCTTCTGTGAAAGCACCTCTTGCCAAAAGTCATTTCAAAATGAAAGTTTTCTTCAGTGAAAGAAAAACAATAAATAGGCCAATGAAAAGCACAGTCAAGAACAGCCAAAGATCAAAAGAACTTAGAAATAATGACAAACTGAAATGTTGTGTTTTTGTTTTGATGGCCAAAGAAGAGCGGCTTTCTTTGGGCAACCAAGTTACAAGAAACTAATAATTAAAAAACCATAGCCTTGCTTCTCCCCTCTCTCCCACGACGTACCTTCATGATAGCTTCCAGATAAGCGGTCCATATCTTCTGTGTTTTGGCAATGGCGGAAAAGTAAATTTTATTCGAATTTGCTGAAAGGTTAAAATATGATTTTCTATTTAGTAACTTTGGAAAGGCTACAGTGTTCTCTCTACCTCAGCCTCGTTTTAGAACACTTACCTACAATGCTTTTTAGGGGGCTGATGGCATTCATGAGGGTTTTTAAAGTATCCTGCACAGTTCTGTCTCGCAAGATAATTTTCTGAAACATGCTGAGGAAATTCTAAAACAAGAAGGCATGATCGAAGAGCAAAACATAATGAATAAATACTCCAGTTAACTAAAATGCTATGTAGAACACAAACTAGCCGCATTCACACAATGCTACAAATAGGATGACGGGGAAGCAGCAACTTCCAGTCCCCATCAGAAACACCCCGTTAGGAGGAGTTGCTGGTTTCCAAGATGAAATTCACAAGAACAGTCTACCCATAAAAATACTATGCTGGCCAAAGAAACTCCAGTTTATTCTCAGTTCTTATCTATTTAACAGGAGTCACATACACATGCCTGATACCAGCCTAGGAAAGCACAAAAGAAAGGTTAAACGATCTACTCTCTCCTCCGCCAGGGTAGCAGAAAACACGCATGAATGCCAAAAGGCTCACCTGTAACTCTTTGACAATCATAAAGCACAGAAGCCTGTCTAACCCATTCAGACCGAAAGTCCCCAAGGTGTTCTGGATTTCTGAGAAGAGGCGGCTGCTGGTCACCTCTTGATGGGTTTTCATATCATACCAAGTGTTCAGCTGGTCAATGTGGCAGGTCATTCTAAAACAAAAACAAAACAAACTCAAAACCCAAAAGCAGCTCAGAATTCATCCTGAAGGGATGTGGGATGCACCGGGATTAGGGGCATCGGATAGGAAGAACAATGGTTTCATGATTTGCGCTTTAATAACCTCTGCATCTAGGCACCCAGGACATCTCACGGTGAACGTTCACTGGGTCAGGAAGGCAAAATTCAGTTAAATCACCTCTTCCTGCCCTTGCTATGTCACCAGTTTGACCGCTTCATTTCCACTGGGTCGGGCTGTTGTTTGGAGTCATGTCTTGAGGACAAGGCTAGATTTGGCCATCAAGCTGAGACTATGATGACAAAGCCATTTCCTCTTTCCTCCCAGTTCTGGTCATTGACCAGCAATTCCCTTTTAGACTCAAGAGTGTGATAATGGCAATGATAACAACCAACAACATTTACCGAGTGCTTCCTATGTGTCAGGCACTGGGCCAAGACCTTTCCGTGTGCTCACTATTCATCCTCAGAATAGCTGTGATGTATGAGCTGTTTGACCTTCATTTTATAGATGAAATAACCGAGGCTTCCAACACCATACCCATAACCACCATTTTAATGGTTCTCAAATGTTGGCGTAAGGACCTTAAATCGCTGGTAGAGCATGCTAAAAAACAGACGCCCAGATCCCATTTCTGGAGAGTTGGATTGGGCAGGTCTGGGGTGGAGTCCCAGCCTCTACCTTCAACAGCCTCCACAAAATGATATGCCCCCAATCCTAAGAGCCAGTACATATCTTTAGTGAAATGAGGCTTGAGAGGGAATTAAAAGAGGCTCAGGAGCTAGGGAATTTTAAATTTGGAAGTCAATGGAAGAACAGGATGACTTCCAGAGCCACAGTCTACTTTCAGGCTTCAGTGTCCTGCTTCCATCGCTCAGGGCTGGCACTCTGAATGCGTCAGTTGAGAGGCTCCCAATTTTGATGATGAAATCATATACGACGTGGAAATCCCAATCATGCTTAATCCTTTCTGTCAGTATTAACACAGCACTAGGTGAGTCAGGCGGACAGTTTTCTAGGAGGGCTTCGGTGATCAACCCATGGGTGCCCAAGAAGAGTCACAAAGCGTTTCGGATCATTTACGCTTTCTGGCCCATGAGGTATAGACAGAACTCATTTCTGCTGAAGGTGACATCTGGTTTGCCAAGCTTCCTAAGTTTCGAAGGACAAAATCAGCCTGAATTTGAAGGTAGTATAAAGAAGACAAGTGATACGGGCATTCAACTTACACAAAGTCAACTATGCACGCACAGCTGAACTGAAAAGGAAGAGAAATCATCTTTCCCTGGGTAACCACACCAGGCGGAATGACTGAGCAAGCGCGGCCCAGGGGTGAACATGAGACAGCAAGCAGGAGCCTGCTTTCCCCTTGGCTGGGCTCAGTACCAACGGCTTCATCAGAGGCTCAACTGAAACAAAATGAGGAAAACTAGCTCAGCTGGACTCCTGAGACAGGCAGCGTCAAGCCTCCACTGTGGTGCCCACCTGAAATATTCTCAGGGCTGTTTTGATTATATGAGATTTTCACCCACGTGACTGTATATACACTGTGAGTCATGGTCTGCCCTTGAATGACACATGCTTTAACAGTTGGGCTCCGGAGTCAGAGCACCTGATGTGTATTCTGGGTCCACTGTTTATTAACTTCTGGGCAAGTGATTGAGCTTTTCTGTGCCTCAGTTACTTTGATTTAACATGGGACGAATAACAATGCCTACCCCTTAAGACTGTTGTGATGAGTAAGTGAAGGGATGTGTGCCAGGGCCTAGGAAGAGTGCACAAGGTGAGTGCTCAAGAAATGCTGGTCCTGGGACTTCCCTGGTGGCACAGTGGATAAGACTCTGCGATCCCAATGCAGGGGGGGCGGGGCCCAGGGTTGATCCCTGGTCAGGGAACTAGATCCTACATGCACCACAACTAAGAGTTCACATGCCGAAACTAAGGAGCTGGTGAGCCGCAACTAAGGAGCCCCATGCCGCAACTAAGGAGCCCACGTGCTGCAACTAAGGGGCCTGCCTGCCGCAACTAAGACCTGGTGCAACCAAATAAATAAATATTAAAAAAAAAATTCTGGTCCTTATGCAAAAGTGCCTGGGTGGGGCTAAGAAACAAGGAGGTCATCTTAAAAGGTCAGGATATGAGCTGGCAAGTGCAAGAGCCAGTGAATGCAATGCAGGAGTGTGCCACAGGTACACAGGCAGAGGAGCAATTTGGAATTTTAAAAGTTTTAATAAACCAGAGTCCACAAACCCAAGTGAGTAAAATGTCAGCTGGAAAGCAAGAGAAGCAGAGACTAAAATAAGAGGTGGCCGACCAGACCTTATAATTGTTTTCATCTATATGTCTTTGGACTGGGGTCTCCTCAGTCACACTGAGGAAAATATGCAGTCTCAGAAAAAGTGAAGTTAATAAACCCATTAGAAAGGCTCCAACTGTGGCAGGAACAAGGGTGTGATCTAAGTAGATGTGATACACGTTTAGAGACACTGTCCATGGCGTTCAAAGCCCAGTGGAATTCAGATACACCTACTTTGGGTCCGTGATCCGCAAGATTTCTCTGCAGAGTCTACCAATAAATGTTACGGACTCATCCACAGGAGTAAACTTTGGTATTGGAATATGTGTGGACTGGTACATACTTTGCCAGTCTTGAATCTAGGAGAAAAAAAAAAAAAAGAACCCCAAGAACATAAATATTTAGTACACCTTTGATAAGGTAACCTACTTATCCTTTTCCCACATAAATATAAATGTTCCTTGATTTTGAAGAAGAAATTTTTTAAATTGTATTAATAGCCTCTCAGAAATGCCATATATACTATATATAAAAAAAGAAGTATCTGTGAAAAAGTGAGGTGACTGAGGAGAAGTGGAAAAAGACAAGAATTTCTGGCTTTCTGTCTTATACGTTAACATGTGTCAATGTAATAATAAAATCAAAAATATAAGGCTGGAAGATACATAATCTTTTGAAAATATCACCTGAATCATGTCAGTCACCTAATTAAAAACTTGCAGAGTGGCTCCTTGTTAACTACCAACTAAAATCAATCTTCTCAGCTGTGACACTTCAGAATTTGGTGCTCAAATAACCCAATAAAAAAACAGACATTTCTCCAAAGAAGATATATAAATGGTCAATAAGCACATGAAAAGATGCTCAACATCATTAGTCATGAGGGAAATGCAGATCAAAACCACAGTGAGATACCATTTACACACACTGGGATGGCTATAATTAAAAAAAAAAAAAAAAGGAAATTAACAAGTGTGGGCGAGGATGTGGAAAAACTAGAACCCTCAGACACTACTGGTGGGAACGAACAAAATGGTGCAGGTACTGTGGGAAACAGTTTGGTGGTTTATAAGTTAAATGCAGAATTACTAAATGACCCAGCAATTCTGCTCTTAGGTATACACTCTGATCAAACCCAGCTGACCTCCTAACTCTCTGGAACTCCTGATCACTCGACTTATAACGACTACACCAGACAGCTTCATTCTGTAGCCATTTAATTAATGAAGTCTGCTTTCTCCTTCGGACAGTAAATTCCGAGAGGTGAGGTGTCCTATAAACTTTTCTGTGACCCTCACAGCTCCTGAAGGTACTCTGAAGGTATTCGTGACTGTGTAGTGGTTACTGATTTTTAGTAACTATTGAAATAAACTTTGTTGTTGGCATTTCTGAGGTTTGGGGCATGTATGGGGCATGTCAGAAGTAACAAAGAGAGTCAAGAATATTAAAATCTATTTAGATACCTTTGTTCTTAAGAAGTTATTACACTCTTGTTCCACATTGTAATTTATAATACGAGATACTTCTTCCTGCCAAATCTTCAGACCGTAAATGTTGACATAGTCCTGAATGTATTCAAAAGAACGATGGAACCCATCCATGGTAGCTCCCAGCTCTTTCAGCTTTGGCATCAGTTCACTCGGCTGTGCATAATGAGAAACAGAAACCTATTATATTGGCATAGACTGTCACCCCCTAATACCTACATTAGACTTTAAAGGATACCCCAAGTGAGGGACCGCAGTGACGGTTTGGGACAGCTCTGGAAATACTCATTTCCTACCTCATCTAGGAGGAATGGTAATTTATGCCAGACATCCAGCAAAGAATAGATTTCATTCATTAGGAAAGAAAGCCTCATATAAAAGAATATATAAAAACTGAATGTCAGTGATTTCTCTCATATCATTTGATGACTCTAATCTTAAGAGCTGAAACATTTTAAATTGAATTTACTGACGTGAAAGGTACTCTAGAGGTCAATTTCAGGCCTATTCTTTTTCTCTTGAGAAAAATGACCATATTCCCAAAAAGATCAAGCAAAAGAAAAAATCACAGCCTTTATAGTGCCAATCTGCTTTAGGTTTAACAAATTCTTTTCGCTATGAGAAGGAACCCGGAATCATAAACATCAGTTTAATTCTTAAACTTGGGGATCAACAGGTGAAGGAAAGGACTGGTTTTAAAAAGGATTTTCTTATAATAGGAATGGATTATAATATAGGATCAAAAAGCATATCAATTGATTGTACTGAACATGATATAGTAGATATATGTTGGAAGGTAGGAAAGGTCTTGTTCATAACAGTTAAAAATGGTGTTCTAGAACATTTCGCAAGCCGAGGAGAGGGAAAGGACAGACCCACTTTGGTGATCTGGTACCTTGGCTCGAGGGTTGAAGATCAATCCCCTATGAAGAGCAAAAGCCACACGCTTAACCAGCTCCTTCCTTATTCCGTCCTCCAGCAGTTGTTTTGGGTCCACCTAAGTGCAAATCGAAAAGCAATAAATGCCAGGAAGGAAAAGCTCAGTCCTGAAGAAATCCGGAGGAAAGATAGTTTCCAGAATCCGTAGGGGAGCACTTTCCTATCTCATTACTTGACAATTAGGATTTCTTTTTTGATTTTGTGCAGCTTGCATAGAATTATTAAAACCTGTCACCTCTGTAGCACTTGGTTTATCTCAGTAAAATTCATGATAAATTTTACAACATGACATTTCAAAGATGGTGGGTATGGAAAGTTTTAAACTGCTTGACATTTTAATCATTTGATTAAAAGTTAAAAGTGCCTCTTCTCATCCCCAGGAGGAGGTGGTAGACTGAAGGGCCTGCATCTGAAGTCAGTGCACATGTCTCCTGTGGAAGTTATCTAAGGGCATCTATAGTCATATGAGCAAAATCAAGTTTGGGGTTGAACCACTGAAGATTTAACAATTCTCTTTTCTTTCAGCATTCTTGGGATGCTGTTTGTAATTAGGGAGATAAAATAGGAAAGCAACTCTACTATCTAACTATACAGCTTATTTTGTTGATTCTTTTTTTTCTGTAATGAGAAAGCTTTTGCTATCCCCTAAAAAACAGTCTCCTGTCAAATCCATAAAACATCAAATAGTTTTAACACACTCCTTTGAATTCCCTGAGACTTGTTTCTTTTACTTTTAAATTTGTCAAGAGCTATTATTTTAGAAGTTATAAAGACTGATGTGTTCTGCCTGGGTTTGATAATATTTGAATTTCAAGGAAGATAACTGGAATGAAAAAGTTGCTGAAAATACAAAAGCCAGAGGAACTTGTTGGACTACAGTGTGACCATGCAATCAGTAAGATCCAGACTGTGTATAAATAACAGGTCAAAGGCCTTGGGTTCTTCAATAGACAAATTGTAAGGAAAGAAAGGAATGAGGGAGAAATCTGAGGAGTAAATCAGCCTTAAAAGACATATATTTTTTGAATGGCAAGTCTGAACTAGAGTGCCTAGAAATTTATTTTTGGATAATAAAACTAAACAGAGAGACTGGGATTAGGTCAAGGCCCATGAGGAGGATCCTGTGGTAGGAGCTGGCTGAATTGTATCTCTGGGCTTGAGTGGTGGTGAGAATGAGCGGTCTTTACCTTATAATAACTGATCAAGCTACATAATCGTTTCTGTAGCTTTCAGCATCTGTGCTCTATTTTACAAGAGAAAGGTAAATTATAAATAAACATAGTCAAAGAGAACAAAATCAAAGAAGTAACATGAAGTTTCCAAAGAAATATTCCTTATAAAAACAGACTTAGTGGAAAAGAGTTAAATGTTTTATGAATCTCATGGTCTTAAATGGCTCTACCCAATTCTTCCTAGACTTCCACCAATCTGTGGAGTGCTCCCAGGGAAGGGAAAGACCCCTTCACACAGCCCCTTCCTCGCAGTCTGTCCACATCCCCTGTGGTTAGCAACAGTTCATAGTTTTCATATGGATCCTCCAGACCTTCCTCTATTCATTTATATATGTATTTGTCCTTAAATATATTTAATTAAAAAAACTATATGGGATCATAATACATACATATACATACACACACTGTTCTGCAATTGCTTTTTTCACTTTACGTTTTGGAAATCTCCTAGTGGCAAGTTACTTTTGAATGGCAGCAAAGCAATCCACAGTATGAATGCACCATGATATATTTAGCCATTCTCTTACTCATAAAATGTCTAGGTTAGTTCTATTTTTTGGGCTACATCTAACAATGAACATTATATGTATATCCCTGTGTATATCTCACTTGTTTTAAGTCATATTAACTAAAGTGAATTTAAACTCTTTGTAAGGGTTTGAAATAGATCCTCAACATTCAAAGGTTAAAGATTAGTGAAAGCCACAGGATCCCACAAAAAGCCCTGAGTTGTTAAACTGGCAGAGTCAGTCTACTAAGTTTGAATGAGGTCAAGATGATATTCCCTCTGCTTTTATTATCTGAAAGATTCTGGCAAAAGACTTACATTTTTCTTAAGCAATCCTTTCTTTGATAATTATTGCTAATTACTAGGTTTTATTACATCCTACCGGTCACTTTGCATTTAAGACTAACCTGGTCCTAGGATTTATCATCATTTAAGGATGAGTTAGGAGTGATAACCTGTGTGTGTACTCTCTGAATACCAACTGAATTAAACTGGCACCAGGCCCAAAGCATGTTTAATAGAATCTATTAATATTCCAGGACTACAATGGTATTTCTTTAACACATTTCCAGAACCCACATGGTAAAGTTCTGTTTCTGTTTAGGTTCATTTCCTATATTTTCTTGGATTTCATTAACACAGATGTTGTATCGATGAAAATTTTTTTAAAAATCGGAAATGTTAAGATTTTGCTGATATCAGACAAATGGAAAAATAAATAAAAGCACCATGAACTGTGAGTGGGTCACATCACATCGCTAGTCAGTTTAGGATTACAAATTAAAACAGCAGTGAGATACCACCATAGATCCCTTTGGAGAACAAAAACTAGAAAGTAGATAATGGCAAGTATTGGCAAAAATGGGGGAAGATACACAGGAAACAAGTCATGTGAGGAGGCACTCTGGCATTACTGAGACAAAGTAAGTATAAATGTGCCCTAAGACTCAGTGACCCACTCCTGGGCAAGCAGATTTCAGAGCAATTCTTACACAGGTCTGTGCTAGAAACATGTTCATAGATGCTCATCTTGACATTGTTTATGACAACAGGAAGCACAGGTGTGAAAATGAGTGGCATAGGTGTCTGTGCCCTGGGGAACAGTTAAGTAAAATGTGGAATTCTCTGCAGCAGTAAGAAGTAGCCAACTACCTGATCCACATCAACATAAATTAACTTCAAATCAGTAACTAGTGAGAAAAGTTGGAAAAAGAATGAGACTTAAAGAAGAATATGATTTAGATAAATCAAAACCATGTGCGTACATAAAATAACACCACTTGCTAAAAAGAAGGATACTTGCATATTTATGGAAAGAAACCAAACATATAGAGCGGATGCTATGGGGCATGGGAATGGGCGTGGGCATCCAGGAGAAGAGAAGGAAAAAAATAAGAGAGGAGCTTGCATGCATCAATGATGGCAATGGCCTGTGGTCAGAGGGGTACAATGATCTCAGCTCTCTGCACCTGGGGTGCAGTATAAAAATTCTAAAAAGAAAGAAAGGTTGCAGGCAGGGAGGGGAGAAACAGGGACTGAGCGAGCTACTTTGCCTAAGGCAATTGAACTATTTTGTTTTCTTTGTTATTACAAAAATTCAATAAAACAGATTTTTATTAGAGTTAAGGAACTCCTGGGTGTTATGAAAAATAAGGATTATAATGCTGTCTCTTCCTCTGTCAATAAATGAGTAAAGTGAAGATGTGAAAGCTGCATGTGAAAGAGCAAGAGGCATAAGATGGTAACACTACCCCACAGGATAAATTCTGCAACAATCCAAAGGACGAAGACTCTTACTACGGGGCCACAAAGGCCAGCATTAAGACCATTACCTTGATGATGCCGACCAAAGTTGTTTTCATCATTAAGATGCCTTCAGTAAAAATGGAAATAGCATGAGTAAGCTTGGCAACCTTTAACAAAGAAAAAGAGGTTAATGAAGTACTTCTCATAAACGACCCATCACTTCTATGGGAAGCTAAAATAACTAACAGTTCTGGAATGGGCAAAGACAAGAGAAGAAGCGTGCAGCTTTAGGACACCTGTGTATACACGTCCTGGTCAGAAATGAGGTTTTGTGGTGTTGACCTCTGTTAGACATACTGGGTGACTGAGTCAGAAGATGTTAAATCGTTCTTTACCCTTTGACCAATCATTTCTCCTTCTTTGGGCCTCAGCATTTCATGCATAAGAGGAAAGCAGGACTCAGTGATATGGATGATCCCTTCCAAAAAGAAAAGGCTCAAGGAGATTCTGAGAAGGTAATCTCCTTCTACTGCCATCCATATTCTTTTCAAACAACACCAGGAGACATTGGTAAGGTTGACTGAGGCTATACTTTTGAGTTAGAATCAATGCAGAAATTCTGAGCTTGACAATCTCAAATCCTCATGTAACTTCTGGAGTTGTGTCAGAGGATATGAAATTGATGCTTGTTATCGCATTTTCAAATTTCACTTGATTTTATTTTTCACATCTTTAAGTTCAGGGAAAAAGAAAAGCAGAGGTGTTTTGGGAAGAACAATTTCTGAGGCTGCTTAACTGTGGAGTGGCCTTAAAAGCCTGGCTGCAAGAAGTGGTTCATGGAATATGGATTATTTTGAACCACTGGTTTTGTGTACAAAGCAGGAACTTGAATGGGAAAAGTCTAGGCAACGTAGCCCAAAGAGAAAAAAGGTTGATGTGCTGAGACTGTTCAAAAGAAAAGTAACCAGCTGAGCTCTACCCCCTCGGAGAACATTCTGGCAGGCGAGGCCACGAATGACACCAGGACAAGTTAACGAATGAACGTATAATTGCACTAAAATGGCAAAACCTGGTTACTGTTGAGAGTGTGGAAAAATATCAATAAATCAGAATTGAGCCGGTGGTCCTGGGGATATGGCAGGTGACACAGACCTGTGCTATTTCATGGTTTTGGGGTTTAAAAATCAAAAGGCAGAAGTCAAAGGGACACACCACCTCATATCGTGGGCCAAGCTGAGCATAGTCCCTCAGCTTGTCTTTGTCCAGCCGGGTCGGCACTTCAATGATATCGTGGGTCTGAAGCTTTATGATCTTTAGAAGGGAAGTAAACATGCTTTCCGGAATGATCTGCAAAACCTTTAATGAAAGGGAAAAGAGGAAAAAACACATGAGCCTCTATTTTATTTCTTAGCTGGTAAATGGTATGATGACAGTAAGTACAGTGCCCGTGTGTACGAACAGCCCTTCGTCTGCAGGAAGGGATGCTAAGGGCCTCACAAGAGCTATTTTAACAACTGCTCTCAGGCACAGGCCTACTTTCCTTCAAACATTAATTGCTCACAGGATATAGAGCTAATTCTCATAGAAATGATGCAAAAGATGTATCATTTCCACATTACAAGTTTCTAAAAGGCTGAGGTTCAGAGATGTTAAGTAACATGGCTGTAAAGCCCTCAGCTAGTATGTGACACAGGAAAATTTTGAATCCAGGCCTGTCTGGCTCTATGCTACACCATAAGTTGTTGAAACAAGGACCAAAATGCTCCTGAAAACTTTGATTAAGTTCCAACTAGAATGTGCTGGATCTAGATCTGGCTCCTTTACCAACCATGACTTTGAAGAAGTCACCAAGGTCTCTGTTTCTCAATCTCTACACCTATAAAATGGGGGCTAATACCATCAGCATTTAAAAAATAGGTATGAAAGTTCTTTGAAAGTAAAAACACAGCTGCACACCCACAGTACCGGTAAGAATAAGTTTATTTTCAGGTATTGCAAATTTATGGGATTAAATTAAGAATAAGGGAAAGGTATATAACACTACTATGTATAAAATAGATAAATAACAAGGACTTGCTGCAAGGAACTATATTCAATGTCTTGAAATAACCCATATATATGTAAAACTGAAGCGCTTTCCTGTACACCTGAGGCTAACACAACATTGTGAATTAACTATACTTCAATTAAAAAAAAAAAGGATAAGGGAAAGGAACACAGGTGTACTTTTTTCAGGGTCCCAAGCACATCGTTTGTATTTAAAACAACAGTTAGTTTGCCATTAAAATAAACATCACCTTGATGCATTTCTTACCTTTCTCACATAGGACACCAATTCGCCAGAATAATATTGAGATACACTGAGAAGGTCGGGGCTATTTGCTTGATTAATACGGAGAAGGGGCAGGTCAAGGGCAGAGGCAAGCTGGAAGGAAAATAAGATGTATCTGTTTCTCTGTTTCAAAAAGTCCTAGAAATCTCTTTTTCCAGAAATAGTATAACATACAACAAAACTTTGCCCAAAAGAGAGCAACAACTACTGAACTTCATCAGTGTCATTCACAGTTTCTGACAAGATACAATTTTTTAAAATGACAGTCGTCTGCTACAGCAGGGGTTCTCAAATTGTGGTCCCTGGACCAGAAGCAACAGCGTCACCTGAAACCTTGTGAGAGATGCTGATTCTCTGCCCCACGCAGATTTACTTAATCAGAAACTCCGGGGCTGGGGCCCAGCAATCTGGGCTGTGACAAGCCTTCCAGGTGATTCTCCTGCATGCTCAAATTTGAGCCACTGTGCTACAGAAGGCAGCTACTCCTCTATGGAAATCAGACATTCTGATTGATGGACTACCATACTGAGTCTAATCTAAGGAGCCATGGCTTGTAAGAAGTGCCATTATTTTATGCGCTGCTCAAAAAAAGAAAAAACATGCTGACAACTAAACTATGATATGCCATCAATTATACAACACATCCCAATTACAGAGATGTTAAAATATGAAAGTGCACCTCAGAATTGATATATATGGTAATTCCATCAGAAGACATTGAGTAAATTACTTGTTCATTTATCACGAAATGAAATTACCTTGAGAGAAGGGCCAATCTATGCCCGTGTGGTTTAACATTATTCCCTAACCTTTAGAGGAGATCCTAGATTGTAGCAGAGGCTCAACAAGAATTTTTTTTAATGAATAAAAGGATTTTATTCATGTCTAGGGAATAAAGGACCCATAGGACACACGTTTTTAGTATCCTGTAAACCTTTTAAAAAATCTATTTCTTCATTTAAAAACAATTTTCTCTTAAGACACTCCAACTTCTACTATTAATTCAAACTTTATTTCTGGCATCTTTTTTTTTTTTTTTTTTTTTTTTTTTTTTTTTTTTGCTGTACGCGGGCCTCTCACTGCTGTGGCCTCTCCCGCTGCGGAGCACAGGCTCCGGACACACAGGCTCCGCGGCCATGGCTCGCGGGCCCAGCCGCTCCGCGGCATGTGGGATCCTCCGGGACCGGGGCACGAACCCGTGTCCCCTGCATCGGCAGGCGGACTCTCAACCACTGCGCCACCAGGGAAGCCCTCTGGCATCTTTTGCAACTATGCTCTCATGAAAAACTTGCTAACAATTTTCAGTCTATAAAAATACTTAAATTAACCAACTTCCTAAAAGGGTGAAATCTTGAACTGAATTAATGAATGAGGTAATAATGAAGGCCAACTCTTCCCTAGTAACTGAGAATGCAATCTTACTGTTATCTGCTTACCTTTAGGAATGTAGCTCTGAGTTTAGTGACCATGGATGGGTTTACTCTTATGCTCTCTTGCATGATAGACGTGAAACTGTAAAAAGAGATAAATGGTAAGAAAACGTTCATAACGGCCTTCATTGAGGACAAATGCCAGGCTGTCCACATTACCTGTCAATTAACTGCCAAGCAAAAGAAAGGTCCCCAACGATCTGCATTGTGATCAGGACCTCCTCTTTAATGTTAATGGTTCGGATCATTTGGTGGAGAAACTTGCGCGTATCAGCAAGAAATTGACACACTTGCAGATTTGATTCCAACTGGTGAAATTCTTGAACCTGAGTTACATAAACACACTGGATTTTAAAATTCTGAATGGCCTGTATAGTGTTCACTTTTCCTTGAAAACACTTCCAATAAAGCACACTACTTACTAAGAATGTCTTGGCAAAATTTTAATTTCAAATTATAATTTCAGAAATGTATAAGCCAAGTCAGAAAACAATGCATAATTTCTGAGATTAGAAAATGTTCCACTATTTCTTATCCTGTACATATATGACGTAATAAGCGAATACTCCCATTTTCCATTTCAGTATCAATAAACATGTATTGAAAAATCCTTCTAATTCTGAAGATTTGCAGGATTGTTAAAAAACAAAATAAGTCACATCACAACCAAGGTGCTGGCACTTGCACATTTTAAGTTCTTTTGATGGGCTCTTTAAAACAAAATAATGATTCCACAGCGTTTTGACATTTTAAGTACATAATTCAAGGGGCCTGGGCTATATGCCAAAAGAAATAATGCAAAAGAGAAAAAGTATCAGAGATTTACAAAGTTGCTTATAGTGGTACTATAGACTAGAAAATCCAAAAGCCACCAAAATAGAAATAGCACAAGTGAGCAATTGTTCTGGAATAGCTAGGGAAACTGGCATGCTAACAATGGAGCATTATACTGTGTTGCTATAATAGTGGCCATCCTAAAATCCTTGCAAAAATAAGAAAGAGCCTATAAGAAAGTCTTGCAAGTGAAAAAAGTCTTAATGTACACTTTTATCAATTGGAAAGGGTTCCAGATGATGATGGATGATGTTTCATATAATATATATGTTTATTGTTCTGATGCTTTTGTTTATTTTCCTGGTTAAACATACAATTAAATTTTAAGAGTGCAGAGGTATAGGAATTCCCTGGTGGTCTAGCGGTTAGGGTTTGGTGCTTTTACTGCCGTGGTCTGGGTTCAATCCCAGGTTGGGGAACTGAGATCCCGCAAGCCACGTGGTGTGGTCAAAATTTAAAAAAAATTAAAAAAAGGATATTATTAAAAAAAAAGGAGTGTGGAGGTATAATTCCTTTTTTTTGTACAATTATTTTTAAGTAGATAAAAGAAATCTTTTTTTCAGAAAAAATACATCACTTTAAAGCATATGATCATTATACAACTATTCTCATTTTTGTGTATCCATCCCTTTCCAGGTTTTCTCCCCAAGGCACACACTTTTTACAAACTTGAAAGTAGCGCATACAATGCAATTTTGTTTTTGCTTTTACCTCCTTACCACAGTTTTCCCAATGTTTCTATACTGTCTTCATAATTTTTTTCCAAGACTACATGTTCCTGCAAATTGAAGTATCGTAATTTTTACTACCATTCTCTTTATTATTGTCATTTAATTATTTTCGCAATTTTAGGGCACTGTATATATTACAGTGAACACATTAATTTATATTGCTTTTGCTTCTGATAAAATATTCTCTTAACTATATTTACAGGAGCAGACTGCTGGGTAGGTCAAAAAGTATGATTCATGATCCGAGAACTGTCATTTAAAAAGACTTTCCTTACCTCTTCCAAAGCCTGTATTAGTTGCACAGTCTTTCTGCCCGCAGCAGTAGAATCATCATAATTTAAAGACAATATTTGCTTTGAGATCTCTCTGAACCAAGCTTGAAGATTTTCTATTAATACAGAAACAAGAAAAGACTACTGAAATCCCAGAATTCCTGCAGTGGTGGCTTTTAATTTAAGTAAGTAATCCTTTACAAATCTAGCTCTTAGTCACAGAGCTTTTACTATGTACCTAACATTGGTCTTAGGAATTTTCCAAACAATAACAACAAAAATGCCTCGGGCATGTGACCTAGTAGAAGAGATGAAACTTTCTATATAAATAGCTTAGTTTATAACACCTGGCAGAAAAGGGTTAAAGGCCCAAGTTTTGGGTGGGCCAAAAAGTGCCTTTGGTTTTTTAAGTAAAAATAAAAGACACATTTTTCATTTTCACCAAGAACTTTATTGAACGTAATCACACTTTTGTTCCACTACTTTCTGCCAATTTTCAGGCACCTTCATAATTCCATCTTCCCAGAACTTTTTATGTTTTTGAGCAAAGAACTGTCCCAGGTACCTTTTACAGTCTTCCAGGGAACTGAAATTTTTTCCATTAAGAGAATTTTGTAAAGACTGAAATAAAGGGAAATCCAAAGGTGCAATGCCAGGTGAATAAGGTGGATGAATCAGAACTTCCCAGCCAAGCTGTAACAGTTTTTGCCTGGTCATCAAAGAAACATATGGTCTTGAGTTATCTGATGGAAGATTATGCGCTTTCTGTTGACTAATTCTGGATGCTTTTTGTCGAGTGCCACTTTCAGTTAGTCTAATTGGGAGCAGTACTTGTTGGCATTAATCATTTGGCTTTCCAGAATGAGCTCATAATAGAAGACTCCCTTCCAATCCCACCATATACACAACATCACCTTCTTTGGATGAAGACCGGCCTTTGATGTGGTTGGTGGTGGTTAATTTCGCTTGCCCCACGATCTCTTCCGTTCCACATTATTATACAGTATCCACTTTTCATTGCCCATCACAATTTGTTTTAAAAACAGAACGTTTTCATTACATTTCAGTAGAGAATTGTATGTGGAAATACGGTCAAGAAGGTTTTTTTTGCTTCACTTATGTGGAACCCAAACATCAAAGCGATTCGCATAACCAAGCTGGTGCAAATGACTTTCAACTTTTTTTTTAATTGATTTATTTTATTTATTTTTGGCTGCCTTGAGTCTTTGTTGCTGTGCGTGGGCTTTCTCTAGTTGCAGTGAGCGGGGGCTACTCTTCGTCGTGGTGCACGGGCTTCTCTTGTTGCGGAGCATGGGCTTCAGTAGTTGTGGCACACGGGCTCAGCAGTTGTGGCTAGCGGGCTCTAGAGTGCAGGCTCAGCAGTTGTGGCACACGGGCTTAGTTGCTCCGCGGCATGTGGGATCTTCCCGGACCAGGGATCGAACCCATTTCCCCTGCGTTGGCAGGTGGATTCTTAACCACTGCGCCACCAGGGAAGCCCAGACTTTCAACTCTTGATTTGGATGTTTTGAGTATGTCGGCTATCTCCCACGTGGTAAAACGCTGATTGTTCTCAATTATTATTTCAATTTGATTGCTATTGAATTCAACTGGTCTACCTGACTGCGGAGCATCATCCAGAGAGAAATCTCTAGCATGAAACTTCGCAAACCACTTTTGACATGTTCGATCAGTCACAGTACCTTCTCCATAACTGCACAAATCTTTTTGTGCATTTCAGTTGCGTTTTATACCCTTCTTGAAACATAATATGCCAAAAATGTTGCTTTTTTCCTTCCACCTTCAATATTAAAATGGCTATTCAAAAATTCACCAATTTTTATAAGTCTTTTTTTTAATGCACGCTGATGTGACAGGTGTCACATACAATCTAACAAAATTGTTTCGAATGAAGTTAAAGACAACTAAGTGCTACTAGAGCCACCTTACGGAAAAAACTGAACAAACCTTTTGGCCCACCCAATAAATGTTGTAAACTGATGTGTGCAAAGACAGTAGTGCAGGTGGGGAGGAGTCAGGAAGGAACTGAAGGACGTGACACAGAGTTAAGAGGATGGGTAGAGGTCTGGACAGGCAGAGGGAGGGAGAGGGAAAATCTGTCCCTAGATGAAGAGACAGACATGAGCAGAGGCTCTGGGGCAAAATGACAATGGCACGTCTTGGAGGGCAAAGAGGGATCAACACGCAGGAGAGTGAAGTGTGAGTGGTGAGTTGTGGGGAGTCTGAATGGATTAGGTGGCGCCATTTGCGCTCACAAACCAGCCAGGCATTTCTCAAGGCAGAGATGGGGAAGGCCGTTAACATGCTCTGAGGACCCTCAGTGAATCAGGCCAAGTTTTAAGCTTAGTCTCATTTAATTTTCGCAAAAATCTATGGAGTAGGAATTAAAAGTCATTTCTCAGATGAGGAAGCTGATGCCCAGAGATATTAAGAACCCTCTGCTTCATCACACAGTTACTAAATGGAAGAGCCAGGATGTGCAAACCGTCAAAGGCTTCGCTCTTTTCATCTCACCAAGTTGATTCTGTAAAGGTTTTTTGTTTTATCGATGGAATGATTTCACTTTAATAAATGCACTTAAGGGCTTATAATCTAAGTTTAAGAATTGACATAAAGAACTGGCTATAATTTTAAAGATTTTTTTGTAGGACCAAGGGACAGCTACGGAGTAGCTGAAAGAACATAGGAGGTAATGAGTGAGATACAGGCTCTGGACCTTTGTTACCCTCGGCAAGTGATTATAAAATAATAAAGATGTTTATCTCACAGGGTTGTAAGGATCAAATGAGAAATATCTGTGAAAGTACTACCTAACTGAAATATGCTCTAGAGCCAAAAAAGTATAAGATATTGTTCTGAATAACCTTTGAAAGATTGCTGGTATTTATAAGAACTTAAAAGGGACTAGAATACAGATTAATGTGCCTGATTAGACAACTAGTCTGGTTAGATTGGTCCTGGTGGTTCTTTGTTTCTTAGATACAATATGCTGACCTGCAAAACATGTTGCCAATTTATATCACACTATTAAAAACTGCTCTAGTTTTTCCAATAGGAATATTAATGTAATTTGGACATATTTTTTTGACCAGCAACAAATAAATCAAATACAATAGTCATAAGCTTGTATTGATTAACAATAGTGAAGCTTTTTAAAATAAAAACCTATATTATTCATCAATTCTACTGTATAGTTAACTTTATCGGAAATAAATTTGACAGTTAAAACAAATATTAAGCATCAAAAAAATAGTTTAATTTGTCACCTTAAAATTCAGAATGGTCTTTCGGGGCAATTTGAAAGGATCCTATCTATAGGACAGGATCCTTCAAAAATTTGAAGTGATACCACAATTTTCCTATAGATAAAATTTCCTAAAAGAAGCAAGATTAAAATTGTTAAAGTAAAACTTGAGCTATGTTGTTTCAAAACAGTCTGCAGGTCCCCTCTTGTGCACTAGATGGCAGATGCGTCGGTGAAGAAGAACCAAATAGGACTGAACACAAGATTCTTAGATATCATTTATGTTAGCAGTCATTAATATTCTTGGGTGAAGTATCCTTCTGAGAAGATCATGAAAGTTATGCCCCCATCCCCACGCACATAAAATTACACACTAATGGCACACCAGTTTTGCATACTGTGGTGGTGGGGGGAGGATATGACTCTATAAAATACTATTGTATTTATGAACCGGAGTACAAGAACCCATGATTTAGCCCAACCTCTTACTTCAAAGATAAGAAACCTGAAGTCCAGAGAGAATATGAGATTGCCCAAGGGAGCACAAGGGTGGAGCAGCCAAAACTAAACTTCTGATCTTCATTAGCAACATCCCAGCATACAATGAGGACACGGTAATGACTTTTTACTCTGCTGGTTTCTAATAATGTGTATACTTTTCAATTATACCAATAATTCCTCTTCAGCAATTACCATTTTTCTCCACTCTGGTTAGGGGTTTCACTCCTGAAAAGACATCAGCAAGCTCCGTCATCCGCTCTGAGCCCTCCTTCTTGTAATGTTCCCATTTGGCCTGCTTTTCTGAAAGCATTTGCTTGAACATCTGTTGAAGAGACAGAAGAGATTTACTGATTTAAGAGAAAATCCAGCTTAGGCAGTTTACTAAGAAAGCCTGAGCAAAACCCAATTTATTATTAAAATAGGTGCCTAACATCAGTCTGATGCCGCCTCTTAAGCATTACTACTTTATACAAATTGGGGGGCAAAAGCTAGACCATCTCTAAGACAGTGGCTCTCAGACCAACTGAGGCAAGGCGAGTGTTGGTTCTGAATTGGCATTAATGTCTGGGGCTAGTTCCTGAGGCCATCTGATCCAAACCCCCAAAGTTACTTTTACAGAACCTGGACATTCCCAGGCGTCTGTGATTTTTATTATGTCCATAGAGGCTTTTTTAGGAGTAAGACCAAGCCCAGAATTTCCTTGACTGAACTCAAATCCTCAAGGTCCTTAGGTCAACTTTGTTAAAATGCAAACTACCCCCCTACTTAGGCTCTTTCCATAGGTTCTCATGGCTTTTAAGATGAAGACTAACACCCTGCAAGGCCCAGCGCAGGCTGCCCACCTGTCAACCTCACTTCCTACCACCTTTCTCTTGCATTCTCTCCCCTGCAGCCAACTGGTCTTTCAGATCCTTGAACTGGCCAGGCTCTTCCCTACCCAAGAGGACTTAGACATATTCTGTCCTCTCGCTGGAATGTTCTCCATCATGCTTCCCCATCTTTGTCTTAGCTAACTCTGACAGGTTCCTTCCTCAGCTCCCTTCTGCAACTCTTGCTTCTCTTCTCAGGGAGGTCATCAAAGCTAGGACAGGATCCTTTATTTTAGGTACCCAGAGAACTATGTTCCTCTCCTAGAGAGCGTATACCTGTTTTTATTCATTTTCATTTGTGTAATTCTCTGATTACTGTCCGCATGCCTCATTAGACTGTAACTTCCACCATCTGGTGCATTTTTTCCTATCATTGTATCCCTAATGACAGTAGGCACTAAACGCTTGTTGTTTAATCCTGTCCTTTTCCTATAAGAATGATCTCAGACAGCTAGAATCTGTAGCCTGAATCAGAGACAAAGCTACAAAATCCTAATCTTTAAAAAAATTTTTAAGCATAAAAAAACTAAGACTTTGGTGATTATTCATTCAATATTTTTACCTCTTTGAGTATAAACTCAAATTGTGCAGTATCCAACAGCAATTGAAAGAGGATCTTGGGATTGTACCTAGAGTCTGTTAGAATCTGGTCCTTGATCTGACGAAGGCGTTTGTTGTTTGGGTCACAGGCTAGACATGGGAGAAAAGAGTTTCCAATTTATTAAATGTGTAGAAAATATCTATAATAAATAAGAATTCTTAAATATTTTCAGTTCCCTTTTAAGCATTTAAAAAGTAATAAGCAAAATGTATATCAATAATAGGTAGTAAAATAAATTATTTTACACCTATGCTATGGAGTATGCACAATTGAACTGTTAAATATGACACTGAATCTGACATGGAATGTCATCATGATGTATTGTTGAATGAAAAAAGCAAACTGAGAACAGTGTTGCCAAATTTTTTAAGCGTTGTGTGGGTGGTTTATTATCAATTGTCCAATATGTTGGGTCAAGCCTTTTGGCACCATTTCCTAAGTGCATGGCCTCCTTGTGTCCTGTTTGAAGCTGCTTTTGTTTTAAGCATTGATCTCTGCCATTCAACTATGGACAGGTGTGCAGAAAAGATTTAAACACAGCAGACCCAAGACTGCCGTCTTCAAAAAGGCTTGCTTGCAAGGCCGGCTCTTGGCTGGCATTAGGGAATTTGGATTTTGGAAGAGTTCCCACCATTTTGAGAACTGGTAAGAGTGGCCCACCATGCTTTAACTCTTTGTACAATGTGGTTTATTATGAACACCTGCTTTCCTCTGGGAGTTTGGAATTTTGTTACCTGCCAGGTAGAGGCTGCCTTGATGAGCCCCCAATAAAATCCTGGGCACTGAGTTTCTAATGAGCTTCCCTGGTTGACAACATTTCACACATACTGCCACAACTCATTGCTAGAGGAACTAAATGCATCCTGTGTGACTCCATCAGGAGAGAACTCTTAAAAGCTTGTGCCTGGTTTCCTCTAGACTTCACCTCAGGCACCTTTTCCCTCTGCTGATTTTGCTTTCTATCTTTTTCTTATTACAAATCATAGCCATAAATACTACTTATGCTGAGTCTAGTAAAGCATTGAACCTGGGTGGTCTTGGGGACCACTGATAATCAGGGAAGCAGGGTTACCCACACAAAGATGTGGCACCTCCAAACAGGAAGAACCAGACCTGAGACCGTTCTGCTGTTTGTAAAGGCATGACTGGCACCCAGAGCTTCCTGGATTATCCACCACCTAGACCCAAAGAGCTTATGGCTACTAGGCCAAGTTCACAAAATTAGGCAGTGATGACCCAGGGATAAGACACCAGATGTCTTGATTCCCTGGTCAGCCTCTCAGCTGCCAAGCTAAATCATTTCAACTAAAATAAACATTATGTGAAAAAAGTATATAGGATAAAAAATGCTGATATTTGCTGAAATTGGTTTATGGGGTCAATTATTATGTAAGAAAGAAAAAGAAAATATATAAGGTGAAATGTTTACAAGTAAAAGCTACTTAGATTGCAAATAAAGTCAAGATAAAAACTTTAAGACAATAAACACCGTCAGAAAGTTCACAGCTGATAAGGTACAAGGACCCTGATAGTTGCTCTGATATCACTCGTGCTCATTCCCGCTCTCCAAGCCCTCCCATCAGCGTCTTAGGAGGTCCGGCATGTACAGAGCGGCCACGCCTTCTGAGCACACCTCAGCGGTGTTTTAGGTGCTTCAGTCACGGTGAAGCCTGAGCAAGGCTATTGTACATATTGATTTCCAAGTTACTGCATCAGAAGGAGACTCCTGACAACCTGGAGGAGGGCTCAGTTTTCACAGGAAACTGCAGAGTTCTGATTTACCATGTATTCTCCAGAACTCCCTAGGAAGAAATATATTGGCACTGATGACATTGACCACACAGAGACAATTTTTCAGCTTCATGTTTGCCTAACTTAAAAAAAAACAGAAAAAAAAAAACCAAACTTGGAAGGAGTTCCACTTGTCTTTATATGAACTCTAATTCAACAAGAAATCTTCTGATACTAATTTGCTTTCACTTTTGCACAGGAGACATCACTGTGCATTAACAATTAGCTGCAGAGAGTTAACAGGAGGGAATATGAGAAATCTGTGCCTTCTTTTCTGCACGCCATGGCCAAAACACCATAAAAGCTAAATAAGCAGTTACTTTTCCCACATATGACTCACAACCAGATAGGCAAATCATTTGATTCTTGTAAATTCTGACCTTGTGCAATCAGGTCAGACAATTGCCAGCTCAGAAATGGAAACAGATGTGGCCAGAGAGAAAAGCAGAGAACCCTGGCAAGCCGAGGCTGTCCCTGGCAGGGGCACAAATCCAGGAGACCACTGGCTTCCAGAACGTAGGCACGGCTGTCAGGCACAGTTGTCCAGAAGACAAAGAGGAGGCTGAGTCACTAGAAACCCACAGTTGCCTTTATGACAGGATAAAGAGAGGGCTCGAGTTGTTTATATGCTTCAGAATGTAAGACTTTTGGTAAAGAAGATTACAAGCTGAGTCAATGTAGTAAAATCCTCAAATTAGGACTGGATTTCATGTTAAACATAAACTCGACTAATTAAAGACTAGTCCACTAGATGATGTGGCCCTGTATTCATGCTGAGAGTAAACTGTAAATTGGAGAGAGATCCAGGCCAAGACTCGAAATGATGAAAAAAACAAAACCAAACCAAACAAAACTGGAAAGCAGCATTTGTGGGAAAGATTTAAGAAGCTGGAAATTTCTGGTGTGAAGAGGGAAGGCTGAAGAGAAATTCCACGTTTTCAAAGAAATGAAGGATGAGGAAGTCCACCTGCTGTTCTCACTGCTGACCACTCACAGGATGCGGAGACAGGGGGTAGCTAGAGGAAGCGTCAAGGGCATCTAGCCTGGAGGGTTTGGGAGACGGGGCTACCGTGTTACCGAGGTAGGCTGCAGGATTATCTGGCGTGGACAGTTTTTCTTTGACAGACACAGTCTTACTTGAAAGAACAAGGAGGTGTTGAAAGTGGGACCAGGGTAGGTGCTCAAGAAAAGTTAGTTGAGTGAAAAACAAAAAGCAGAGGCTTGGCTTTCCAGAGCTGCTGAATGACACCACTCTTAGGGGAAGGAGTGTGCAGCTCTGGGTGAGGGAACTCTTTAGTAATTAGTATTGATCGAGCATTTACTAAGTATGACGACTGCGTCAGCTCCGAATAAGCTCAGCTATTAGTCCAACCTACTTAATTTTCTACTATTAAACCAGGGGTTTTAAACTCATGGGCTTAGGGAATTCCCTGGCGGTCCAGTGGTTAGGACTCTGCAATTTCACTGCCACAGGCCCGGGTTCAATCCCTGGTTGGGGAACTAAGATTCTGAAAGCCGTGTGGCAGAAAAGCTCCTGAGCCTGATGGCCAATAGGGTCTCAGAGAGGATCATGACCCAGAAAAGATTAAGACCCCATCTACCATAATTAAGCACCCGGGTCTAGCCAGCTCCTCAGCAAAGTGGAGCCATGTTTTTCTGTCCTGCCAAAGCCATACTTTTCTTCCATCATTTCCCCAGACTAGAATTTCTTCTGCTTTTTACTATAAAATCCTATCAAGGGCTGGTCAGCTCCTGTCTCCTCTGCGGAGCCTTGTTAGACCACCTCTGCCCTTCTACCCCAAGCAATGGTTCTCTTCTGCTCGGGGCTCCGGACTCAAATCCTACCAACTATTTTACACATCTGGCTGTTAGGTGCTGCCTTGGCGCTTGTATTAGTTTCCTAGTGCAGCTGTAACAAATTACCATAAACTCAGTGGCTTAAAAATGACACAGATTTATTCTCATAGTTCCAGAGGTGAGAAATCGGAAAGGGTTTCACTAGGCTAAAATCAAAGTAGCAGCAGGGCTGTGTTCTTTTTTGGAGGCTCCAGGGGAAAACAGTTTGTCTTTTCCAGCATCTAGAAGCTGCCTGTACTCCATTGCTTGTAGCCCTTTCCATCTTTAAAGCCAGCAATGGTCTACTGAGTCTTTTTCATGATGCCATCTGTCTAGTTCTAACTCTTCTGCTTCCAGAAGAGTCCAGTTTAAGGATATCCCAGTTTAAGGATACTTGTAATTATGCTGGGCCCGCTGGGATAATCTCCTTTCTTTAAGGTCAGCTAATTAGCAACATGAATTCCATCTGCAACCTGAATCCCCCCTTGCCATGTAATATAACATGCCCACAGGTTCCAGGGACTAGGCCATGGACATCTTTGGGAGGGTGGGGTGGGAAGCCATTATTCTGTCTACTACAGATCTGCAGCTATATTTTTTCATAAGCAGACATCCGATCTCCTCAGTCTGACCAGTGACAAGCTCCTCAAACTTGGGAGGTAAATTTCCTCATATTCCCAAGCACCTAACAGGACCTGACACAGGGGCTGTTCAGGTGGGCCACTGCTTTATCCAAATTGACACAAAAATGACTAACTTAGAAAAGCAGCTTGATTCTCATTGAAGGGCTAAACCACTTTGCATCAGGCAGCAGATCTGGGTTCGGACGCCTTTATATGGATGAATACAGATGGTCACACCTTCTCGTGCGTTACCTGAGTCTGCGGTATGAAGCATCAGCCATCGAATGGTGACATTGCAGTCTCTCAGGCAGTTCAGAAGCCTCGGGATGTTATCCAGAACCAGATCCTCCCTCAAACAACCTTCTTTCAGGAACTGCTGCGCTTGTGCGTGCGCCCTTTCGCTGACAGTAGCGTATCTGCTTGCCTGTGAAAAGAAAAAAAAAACTGAATTACATTTCAGAGAAAGAGAGAATCACTTACCTTGAAAGTGAATCACACTCAAAAGAATCCCTTGACAAACAATAACATTTCTATATGAGACAAATAGCACATGGACTGTACTTGATAAGGCTCAAAGGCAAGTGGCTTATTGGATATTTTTGAAAAGAGCACTGGACTTAGAATTGAGAGACTAACATCTAGAAATATTGGTGTGACTTTGGATTTAACTCTGAGTACTGGTCTCTTCAAACGTAAACTGGAGAACTGGAGTCGGTGGCTCCTGGTGTCGCTTCTATTCGTAACTTGGATGGAAAGAGACACAAAGGCAGAAGCTAAATTGACCGTTTCTTCCTCGACAAACAAGGCAGAGCAGAAATACTCAAAAGGTGAGTTTCTACATATAAAAGCTTAACAAAAGAAATACATCTCAGCGTATCAAAACTGACCAGCCTTTTTGGAAATTTGGTCATTCTGCTTTACCTAAAGCAAGAGTTAAATGGTAAACATCATTAACCTAGTCAGGTGAGTTTAAAACAACCACAAGATGTGGCACTGGAAGCCTCTGACAAACTTCTTGTAATGTCACGAACGGGAAGATGTGATTTTGGAAAGGAATTTTAGTCATGAAAAATTAATGCTCTGAGGTCAGTAAGTATGGGAGTGCCACTTTCTCTAATATATTTCTAGGGGATGTGCCAAAACTGAAATTATTTTGTGCATTATTTATGGAATTCAATTTGTTTGAATAAAACATGCTGAAGTTCCTTGAGTCAGTATTATTCTATGCACGTTTGGAAACTCAAAAACTCAGACAGATAGGCTAAGATAATCACTGTTTAGAAATATCAAGTATGCTCCCCAATAAAAAGATTTTATTTTGATTCTTCTGTTTACTCAGGTATTTTTCCTTTTGCCCTGGGTTCTCATCAGAGACAGAATAAAGCCATTTCAACTTTAAGGAGATGCCTGTCTTTAGTCTTGTTGCTTACTTCACACACCCGAAATGATGAGCTTAAATTACAGTGAAAGGGTATATTGTCCACATCCAGTTACCATCTTCAACACTCATCCTACTGATGAAAACATTAAAATTCTAGCTACTAGTGAAGGGAGCTCTGTCCATGAGGACACAGTCTTTAAGCAGGAGTAAATGAAGTCACCTGGGGCCAGATGTCACACTGGTTCATTTTAGGGTGTTGAATCTTCCTCAGGATCCAAGTCTCCAATTTATACAGCCCACATAAGTTAAAAATCTACAATTACCTCTCTTATTCCGATGTGCAAAATTCACCTTTCATTAATCATTGCACTAAAATGTCTATGTGGGCATTTTCCAAATCGCTTAGGAAATCTACTTAGCTCATTTCCTACGCCATTAAAGCTGGTGTGCAGTTGTTTGAGAATCCTCCCGATTAGCCAGAACCTACCTGCTCTCTGACGTTTGAAAGGTCCAGGGTATTGTTTAAAGCAGTTTTTGCAGCTTTGTAGGGTTCCCAAGCATCTGCTAGATTAACTGTGATCCCCATGTAAATACTAATTACCTGCAAGAGGAGACAATCGTTCAGTATTTGCTAAATATCTACTCGCTTCAAGGCAAGGGGCTGGGAAAATACAAAGTTATAGAAGACAACACCCACTCCTTCAAGTTTAAATGCCGTTCCAGTGAAAAAACAAGATTTTCCAAATATACGGGGAAGTGGTTTTCCTTATGAGCAGTTGGGAACAAGAGTGACTATTAAATCTTGCTATTCATGGGAAAATAACTAAAACAAGGTTTTCCTTTCAAACTGCTGTTTGTAAGATTCCTAGATGAACAAAAATGAAAGGGGAAAGAAAAGTAGACACTTTGACTGGAGTAGTGGTTTTCCCAAACATTTTCATCTCACCTTTATACTCTTAAAATCAAACTAAACTTGTCCCCCAAATCTCTGTGAGCAGAGTGGCATTGTGTTTCACATTTGTTTTTAAAATTACATGCAGTCCCTCTTTATCCCTATTAATATTCTGTTTTAAAACTCTTTGTGGTCTAATATTTTCTCACTAGCTTTTTATTGGTTGGCATTTGTCTGGAATATCTTTTATTTTATTTATTTATTTTTAAAAAATCCTTTATTTTCAGTGTGCCAGGGTGCTTTTTCAGGAATGTATCTTGTAAGTATCATGTAATTGGACTTTGACCTTCCTTAATACTAAAAGTGTTTCTGAGTATAGCATTATGGACAGAACCTCTTTGTTAAGCTTAGGCAAATGAAGCCAGACTCTCAGAACTTTCCTCTTGGCTACTCAACTCCCAGCACATGCATATGATTCGTTTGTGGATAGGAAGCATCATCTCCTAATTGTAGGCTGCTCTTCTCACCAGTAAAGCTCCTCATTCAGGGCCCTCATAATAGCTGGTAAGAAGTGAAATAAAATCTGCTCCCTGAGAATGTGATCCAATTCACTGTACTCTGTTAAAACCTCTATGTGCAAAGAAAACAGTTCATACATATTAAGTACAATGTCAATCTTAAACCTTTAATTTTTTTTTTTTTTTTTTTTTTTGCGGTACGCGGGCCTCTCACTGTGGTGGCCTCTCCCGTTGCGGAGCACAGGCTCCGGACGCGCAGGCTCAGCGGCACGTGGGATCTTTCCAGACCGGGGCACGAACCCGTGTCCCCTGCATCGGCAGGCGGACTCTCAACTACTGCGCCACCAGGGAAGCCCAAGAATTCATATTTTTAAGTGAAATAATGTTTAAAAAGTTACAAGCACATCCTTGCAGTAATGTAAACCTTGGCCCCATCAACGTTAGCTTATAGATAAAACTTACTATAAATGTGCAATTCCTATTCACAAAGTGACAAATTAGATAAATTCTGCTAGCTTAGATTCATAAAATAGAAAAAAATAAAGAAATGCTTATGTAACTTAGTTGAATCTCAGTAGCTAAAGCGAGATACATTTTAACACGAGGTTTTACCTTGAGGCTATCCATTTAAAGAAAAAAAAACCACAAATGGAAGCTTCAGGAAATTTTACTGACTGATTTATTCCTTCCTGATTTATAAAATTCTCGACAGGCTTAAAGTAATTTTACTTAAGTGAGTTTATGTTTCATTATTTCAACATTATGACCTTTGGATTACAGGCCAAAAGAATGGAAAAATCAGTTCTCCAGCAAGCTTATCATAGAGAAAAAAAAGACTAATAGCAATACTTGCCCAATTATCTGGAAAGTATTTATCCACTATCTCTCTCATTTTTGCTTGATGGGTATGAAGAATGGAAGGCTCAAAGTAGAGAATTACATACAACATGGCGGCCTGATTTGCCAGAGCTGTGCTCCGATGTTCTGGCAATGGATACGCTGAGACCTGCAAGACAGAGACCAGACCAGGAGAGGCAGATGTTAGCAACAGCTGAACTTACATGTGCCAAATAAATGACCTAGTTCTAGGACGCATCAGCCTCTCAAAAGTCCGTCTCCTTTGAGGATCCCGGGCACTGGAAACAATTCTCAGATTATGGCATTGGGAACCAGGACCTTCTTTCTTATCTCTAGCCACATGACATTCTCTTGACTCTCCTTGACTCTGCTGCAATTCTAACTCTTTTCCCTAAAAAAAGAAAAAAAATGTAACCCTGCATCTCCCACTAGTTGTCCACTTCTGAGTCTCTCCCACTAGTTGTCCACTTCTGAGTCTCTCCCATCACACACAAGCTCTTAGAACTGACGGATTCCACACTCACCGGTGCTCTCACTTCCTGTTTATCCTTCAACTCACTGACATTTGATCTCCACCATCACCTCCATGGAACTCCCCAAGGCCTCTCACAACCACACAGTCAGCTAGCTCAATGGACTCTTTTTAGCGCTCTCACTTAAATTCTCTGAGGAATGAAATTCTCTCCTCCTTTGGTTTCCCAGACACCACTCTCTCTTCTCAGTCTGCATGCTTTGTACTCTGCTTCTGTCTTTCATATGCTGCTGAGTCCCAGGGCTCCATTGCCTCATGTATTAGGAATCTCTGGCTCCACGTAGTACATAGTGCCTCGAGGACCACGAGCAGAAAGGGAGGAAATTATTACAAGGACAGACACAGCAAGGTCTCATGGAGCCCACAGGCAGGAATGTGGTCAGGTCTTGGGATGGGCCTGGAGCTTCGAACCAGAAAGCCTTCACTGTTTCTCCCCTGGATGTGTTTGCTCAACTTTTCTCTCTCTCCAGACTGTTCTCCATCACATGGCAGAATGAGGCTGCCCAAACTCCAAGTCTTGCATGTTGTGGGTAAACCCATGTCCAGAAATTGTTTCTCAGGCCCAATTCCAAATTACCTGGAGACAGGGAATCTGATCCATCTTGGGTCAAGTGACTGGCCCTGGTCCAATCAGCTAGGGACAGAGGAGGTGGAGGGCAGAGAGAGGGGTGGACACACAGCACAACCACAGCTCAACCCCTGTGTTACTAGAGGTCACGGGGCAAGGAGAAAATTGAAAACTGCCTTGAGACATGGACCAAATGGACCGCCTAAGAGGCAGGAGGGTTAACAGAAGGGTTAACGAGAGGCAGTGAAGAAACAGCGTGGGCTTTCAAGTCATACAGGCCTGCATTCAAATTATGGTTCTGCTGCCTACTTATGTGATGTTGTGAAAATTATGTAAACTCTCTAAACCTTATTTTTCTCAACAGCAACATGAGGATAGTGCTGTCTATTTTGAAAGATTATTGTGAAAAATAGAGAAAACAGTATTTGAAAAAAACCTCCTATGATTCTGGTTCATGTTGAATTCTCAATAAATGGCAACAAATATTATGGAGACCTGGTATCTGCAGGTAGCTCCTCATTTTGAGTTGTCTTAATAAAACCAAACAAAACAAATAACAACCAAAAACTCTTTATTTACACTTAACATGTTCATACAAAAAACTAGCAGGCTACCTAAGAACTGTAGAGAACAGGTGTGCTCTGTAATAAAGGATATCCAGTTAGCATAGGTCCAACTCTTTACTCTCTTCTAGTAAGAAAAAATATATATAATACATAAAATTATGTTTTCTTTAGGAAAATGAAGTCCAATGGTAACTTTCTCTGGTACCATTTTGAGTGAGTGAATGATACACACACTGGAGAGGAAAGTGAGCCTTTCCAACCCTGCTCATGCTGCCTCATTTGCCTGGGCTGCCCGGACATCCCCTTTGTCACCTGTTGCAATCTTGCTGCCCCTGTCACATGCTTCACAACACTCTGCGATTCCCCTAAGATAACACCCATCTGGCTTTACTGGAATTCTTTTGTCTGTCTTCTTTCTTCAGCTACAAGCTCATTGTAAGTACGGACCAGGGCCTGCCTTCTTCAGCAATGGATCCCCACCACCAAGCACACGGACAGCCACATACTGCACACTCAGCAATCATTTCTTAACTGAATGCCTAAAAGAATGCATCTTCTTTCCAAATATAGCTCAAATCTCATCTCCTCCTTGAAATCTCTAATTCTGCCCTAATTAATATCCCTCTTTCCTTAACAATTCCAAGGCACAACTCGGAAAGTTTTAAATAGTTTCTAGCTGCTTTTACTCTTTTGAGGAAGGAGAAAAGAAAGGAGCAATTGAGGAGGAAGGCAAAATCAGTCTTTTAAACTATTAGGATAGATGTCAAAATAGACTTAATCCCCACCTGGTTGTAAATATCATCAGATCTTAGCCGACCGATGACCATGCTGATGAAGGTCTCGTTGATAGGCACCCTCTGGAAGTAACTCTCAGGATAGTTGGGTGGTCTTTTGGCTCCTGGTTGGCTGGAATAACCTGTACTTCGAAGCAGCTTACAAATATCATCCATATTCGAATCAGCAGAAGATCGAGCAGCACTGAGCCATGTTCACAATGGGAAATAAAGGGCCAAAGAAACCGCATATATTAGAAATGCAAAGTCCAGCAAAGCAGAAGAATTTCAGTATAACTTGACTTTATATAATTTTAGATATGACTGTAGGCCAATTTATATCCCTAAAATTCATAATTATATTTTCAAAAAGCCTGTTGTAATATACCAAACTGATAAGATGGGTTCCTGCATGTATGTACAGTTTTATGTGACGGTCCATGATCCGTTTCCCCAAAATCCTTGGGGCTGGATTTGTTTCAGAATACAGCATTTTTC
Organism: Mesoplodon mirus; assembly: GCF_964341445.2. Lineage (NCBI taxonomy): Eukaryota > Metazoa > Chordata > Mammalia > Artiodactyla > Ziphiidae > Mesoplodon > Mesoplodon mirus. The sequence continues at coordinate 14,389,265 of NC_138992.1, read as the reverse complement.
AAATATAAGAAAGTAATATGATACATATATCATGTATAATATAATACTCCAGCAGGGTCTTAGATGGCATTCCATGATCAAGATATATTAATATTTCTACATTAAAATTTATGAACATTCACACAAGTGAGATAAATGAAGACTGTCTATAGCCTCATGTCTGCTCCAGTCAGGTGCTGACTCCAAAAGATTTCAAGTTAGGTCAGGTTTGCTGCCAACGTCGTTACTCTGTATGCATGTTGTGCATGTGTGTATGTTCATATATTTTTGTCAGAGTTCTTTGGATTTCAAAATTGTGGATAAAGGATGTGAACCTTTACCAATTTTCATAAATTTAAACAATAATTTTTTTAAAAGCTATCATTTTCAAGTGGGATATACCAACTGGTTTTTCTTGGCAAGATGTACCTTCTACAGAGATTTAAGCAGAACATCTGTGATTTTTCTGGTGGCTTGAAGTAGTAATCCCCCAAAGAGACTCAATCTTAGACTTGAAGATGACCTCCTATCTGATGTAAGAATCTCCTTTACTACTGCTCTGACTTGTAATTGTTCAGTGTCTCTTCAGTAGCGGATCCTCACATTCTAATGAATTAGCCATTATACCCTAAGGGACAAAGCCGGATTGTCAAAGCTGTGCTTGATTAGCAGATTTTTTTCTTCTTCTTCACGTTGTTTATTGTTTTTGTTTTTCCACGTACTTTCAGAAATAGAGGCAAGACCATTCATAGCCCATTTTAAAAAACATGGATGGTGAAACAGCTCATGGTCAAACTGATGTGAATGAATTACACACGCTGGTGGATACTCTCCTCATATCCTGATAAAGCTAAAGGAACAGGCTAGCTGAGTAGCCTAATTTACTGCTGAGAAGGCAACAGTACCAAGTATGGCTGAAAATACAACATCCCCAAACAATCCCTCTCTGCTGAGGATCTGCCTTTTTGCCCTATTTATTTTGTCCTAATTTGTAAGTTTGAAAATGTTAATTCTAGCCTGCACATCTTTAGCCCAAGTTCCTGACTCCTGCTTATTGACTGTTTCTTCCCCGAATCTTGATTATTTCTGACATTGACCCTGTGTCCAGATTCTGACTCATGTATTTAACAAATTGAAAACTGTGCGTTAGGGATTGAAATCACAGCTGGTTAAGGTGGGTCCTGTTTTTAAGACCCTGCTTCTTGAAGTCATAGCTCTGTAAAGACACACATAACACACGGTTGGGATGTGTGTTACTGTTTGTTCTGTTTTTGGTTCTACATATACATGGGTAAGAATTCACTTTCAACCTGGCCCTGAATGATAACTTTTCAAAATGTATCAACCTGAAAATGATAACAGAAAACTCATTCATTTCCTTACATCTGCCAAGGAGTAGTATTTGAAAACTTAAAAAAAAAAATTCACTAGACTTCCAAAATTCCCAAATTTATCTTTCAGGTAAGGAAAATTCACATTCCTTTTAAAAAAAACTGAGGTATCATGATGGATATGATAAGCTATATATCTCTAATAATCTATAATAAATTACTCTATATATACTAGATTATATGACATATAATCTATTATAATGATGATATAAAACACAGATTGTTATATTTCTACATTATATGTTATACTTAGAAGTGATGAGAATCTTACACTTTTGCATTCTAGATCATATTGCTGCTGTTCACAATAAAAGGAGGATGGAAACCTACACTATACTTTACCAACAGCAGTGCTTTTGGAGGGTGTAGTCTTAGCCCAGGGATACCTGTATCGATAGTAAGAAACGAGCATTCTCTCTCTGATTTCTCCTTCAATCTTTTGGTCGATGACCAGGAGCATAACTCCATATAAGTACAGTGCTTCACACTATGATGAGAAAAAGACAATAGCCAAGTTCACAGGAGTACACATGCTTATGGAGTGAAGTTGATAATGTGTAAAAGGATCACTCTGCTCTGGTTCCTCCTAAAAACTTTATATTACAAGGAGAATGCAGGTTCCCCCCAAAGGGTTCTCACCTTCTGTACAGAATGAGCTTTGAAAAGTTTATGCAAAATAAAGTTTAATTTACAATGACTATCTTTCAGTTGGTCTATTTTTCATATTTTGCTTGGGATACCAAAATGGAATCCCAACATTATGAATACATAATAAGTCATTCACTTATTTAACAAACATTTCTTAAGTGATCATGATGTACTAGGTACCAGGTTAGATGTCTGAGATGCAAAAGATAAAGAAGATAGGATTGTTACACTGAGGAAGCTCATAACCTGTACATAATCTTTATTCACTTGTAGCTCTGCTCAAAGTGTACTATGTTCTAAATTCAGACAGAGACCTGCCAGTTAGAAGATAATTATCAATTTATTTTGCTTCTCCTTAAAGAAGGATACACTGTATGTATTTGTGACTTACAGGAAAAAAAAGTAATACTAAGTTTGACATTCTTGATTTTTTAATTTTAAATGGTCACTACTACTTACTAGAAGTTGTTTTCCATCTTCATTGAGAAGCACCGTTTCTAAGGTTTGCTGAATATAAACACCTTCATTGAGTTCATCTAGATATCTAGAAATAAAACCCCAGAGCAAGTTATTCATTGATAATAAAAATGTTAATATCTTTGAAGGACAGTAAAGATTTTTAAAAGATTAGGCAAGATAGCAGGCATTCTGGCCTTCAAATAGTTTGTGGCCATTCATGCTCTTAGGAATAGATTTGTGAGAAGGAACTCATAGTGATCAGGGCCACAGATTATTTATGGCCACTCCAAGTAAAAGGAATATTCCATAGTCCTGATTTATGAATTACAGATATCTTGGGAATAATGGCATAAAAACATGGACTAGTTAGTTTAAAAGCTAATGAGTAATGAATTCTTAAGGGCTAGAAGGAAGACAATATTGTCTGGTCAGGGATAAGAAGGAAGGCTATGGTTACCAACGCTACAAAAATAAGGTCTTTTTTTTTTTCACTTCTCATATATAATAAACTAAATTAGGATCAAGATTGAAAGCCAACTGACTTGGTACAAAGCAAGATGATTATAATACTTAACAAGAGCAGGAAATTATATTAAAACTCTAAAATACTTAAGATGACTAGTGCCACAGGAAGGAAAAGACAATTATCCACGGTATAAGCTAGTAAATTTCTTAGTAACTCAGAAAGATATACACGTTCTAGTCCATCCCTTCTCCCTCTCCACTATTTACTATCAAAATAAGCTATGACTAAATTAGTCAATACCTGTTTAAGTCTACAATATATTTATGCACACTTTGAAATGCTAAATAAAATCTGGTCACAATTTCTGTGTTGTTTTCCCGAAACTCTTCATCTAAATCCTGTAGCTCTGGCTTAGCTTCCAGTTTGCTTTCCCATAATTCTGGACCCTAAGAAGAAAACACATTTATGTGAAACATCAAGAAAAGAGTCACAAACCAACAGAATTACTGGTAACAATTTCAAAACAGTCTTTTAAAAATTTGTTCTTATGCCTCAAAAGGGATATCAAAAATTGAAAGCAGTGGAACAGAAAGTAATGAAGACATCAGAAGCACAGATATAAAATCCCTTTGAAAGAAATGGACTTGAATTGCAACCACAATTGACATGCTTTTAAGTGTGGGGTACTTCAATGTGAAATACATTATACCAAAGTTATCTTTTTAAAATTTGATTATATTGTGTTAGGGCTTCCACACAGTATGTTTATATTATTTTAAAGTTGGCTGATACTAAATTTGGTTGAAAAGCTTTTCTTTTTAACTCTTTCTCCATAATTACTTAACCTCTCAGAGTCTCCTGGTTTCCAAAGAAAGCATGCTTTTGTAGAAAAGACTGGTAAGAAAAGCTGTTGAGGAAGATTACCTTAAAATAGCTGAAATCAAAGATGATATCTCCATATTTCTGTTGATCAGCTCGGTCTTTTAACCTGAATACAGCAGGAATAAACTCAGAGAGCCTCAGAAGTTCAGCAATGATGGCGTTGCCACAGGAAACAATTCTTAGGATTGCTTGGCCACAGAGGTTATTCTCAGCCAAAAAGTCCAACATCGTGAGGATAATCAACTACTCTGTGTCCGGCCACAGGGAAATGTGTAACTGGCTTCAGAGCTGGGGTCTGTAAATCATCAGATGAAACCAGGTCTGCAGATACACTGGCCGCTCCATTAAAGGACCTGTATCCCCACCCCATAAAAAAAGTATGAAAATCTCCATTTTTTTAAGGAACCGTGTGAAACACACACACAATATTTTTCTTCCAAACTCACTGAAAAAAATTTATAACACATAATGAGTTCTGATATGGAGGGAGGGCATTTATTTTCCACTCTTCATGTTTTCCTTGTAGAGGGACTTTGCTAAATTGCTACTCTTGGCCTCTTTCTCAACGCTTTATTTACTTCTCTCCATGAGAAAAGACTTGATGTAGCTAATCCCGGAAGGAAAGAATCTAAATTCTTATTGATGTTACTGATTCCTTGATTCAACTGTGGCACTACCTACCTCTGTAATCCTTGTTAAATGGACTGCTTTTATGGTTTACCTAATGTTAATTGGGTTCTGGATTATATGCAGGTGAAAGCATTTCCAATGATACAGATTCACTTATTCAACAAATATCTACCCAGTGCCTACTATGTGCCAAGCACTGTTTTAGGACCTGAGGCTACCGTCCTCAGGTGAACACAACTAACTTCCTGCTCTCCTGAAGCCTACATACTATTGGGAGTGGGAAAGAGATAAACAAATAAACATATTACATATCAGGCTTTGATAGCGCTGTAAAGAAAAGCATGACAAAGGGATGAAGCGTGTGTTATTTTACATACAGGAGTTTGTAAAAGCCTCTCTGATAAGATGATATTTGAGCAGAGGCCAGAAGCAAGTGAGGGATCAAGCAGTAAGGGTATCTATAGCCCCTTAGATGGTCCCCAATGACCTCCACCTTCCTATTCACTCCCTGAGTGCGACTGACTGTCTCCCACCTAAAGAAGGGAATAGGGCAGATGTGAAAGATACCATTTCTGAAATGAGATTGCAAAAAAGACTGTGACTTCTGGCTTGGGAGCCCTTTCCAGCGTGTGTGTCTTGGGAGAAGCAAGATGTCAGGTTGTGAGACAGCCCTGTGGAGGAGCCCTTGGGACGATGGAGAAGTCTGCCAACCACCACTTGAGTGAGCTGGAAAATGGATCCCCCCAACCCCAGGTTTGTGTTCACAACACAGCAACCTCCCAAGAGCCCCTGAGCCAAAGGCACCCAGCTAAGCCACAGAGCTGATTCCTGACCACAAACGTTAATAAGACAATAAATGCTTATTGTTTTATAGCCACTAGGTTTGAGGGTAATTTGTTAGTTTACCTATAGTGATCTATGAGAAGGGCATTCCAGGAAGGGGTTACAAGTAAGTACTAAGGGACAGAAGCAGAGATAGGGGAGGTGGAGTTGGGTCCCATAGCAGAGATTACTGAGAAGCCACTACAGCTGTCCAGAACTCTCTCTCATGAGGGTTGTGTATAATACACATTAAGGCATAAATGAGTAACAAGTCTGTTCAGTTTTCTCTGTGATGCTTGCTTGTTAAGCCATGTTGATCTCTAACAGGCTGAATTTCAGATAATTTCATTCCATTTTTCCCACTGAAACGGCCTGCCTTGGAAAGTAAGACAAGTGAGAAAATAAAGGAAGATGAGAACAAAAGTCACCTGAAGTCCTCTGAAGACCACTAAACTAACCCAGGTCTCAGGAGAATGAAACTTTATAGACTCAATTCAGAGGAGGGCAGGCTATGATGAACAGGTCTAACTGCTACCGTTTGGATACCAAGATAGGACAGACAATGTGGCCAAAGAGAAAACAGCTTAAAGCAAGGCAACATGACCTGCCTTCTTTCCCAACAAACAGACAGACAGATATACTCGGCGCCTGCATGCACGTGGTCAGGGAGGCTTAGGCCTGGGATAATGACTTAAGTCAAAATTCTTGTGTGTCCAAGTCTTATTTTAATCCTTTTTACCTAAGAGTTACACTGCGGGCGACTTTTAAAATATTATTCGGCTAAAGTCTTTGGTAAATAGCCTCACTGTTGGCTGAAAAACTGGTCCTAAAGAACAGAATCTAAGAAGCATAATTAAAGATGCTTAATCATGTTGCAGTGAACTCAGAGGGAGGTGGCTTTATAGAAGATGTTAAGACTTAGTTGAGATTAAAAAAAAATTCACTGTAGAATGAGATGCAAATAAACATGGTAGAAGAAGCTATATTAAATCTTCCTTTTTCTTTTTTAATTGGGGTATAGTTGCTTTACAATGTTGTGTTAGTTTCTGCTGTTCAGAGAAGTGACTCAGCTATATGTATACATATATCCCCTATTCCCTCTTTTCTGGATTTCCTTCCCATTTAGGTCACCACAGAGCACTGAGTAGAGCTCCCTGTGCTATACAGCAGGTTCTCATTAGTTATCTCCGTTATACATATTAGTGTATATATGTCAGTCCTAATCTCCCAGTTCATCTCTCCCCCGCCCCCAACAAATCTTCCTTTTAGAGGTTCTGCTGGTGCTAGGGATGAAGACAACTCATAAAGACCAGCTTTCTCAGTAGAGGCTCTCTTACTATTTGACATGCAATGAAACCAGAGATCCCACTCAATTTCCCAATTTTGTTTCTACAAGGCACCCAGAAAAGTGGTTGTAACTTCACTTTCCAGAATTTGGTATGGAATTGTGACTTTTAGTTTGTAAAGTAATCCTAGACAAAAGACAACATGCTTTCAAGAATAAAGCATGGCAACATCATACCAATTACCCAATGAGTACAGAACTGAAATCTGAAAATTAAGTTGCCCTGGGAAGAACCACTCTTTATCCTACTCAGAGGACAAAAGAAGACTGATCTATTTTAATCCTTTTACAAAACCTCAGTTCCATAAAGAAGGAAGCACTGGTCTCCACCAATCCGTTATCAGGAACAAACTATAGCGGTTGTTGATCAAAAGTGACCGGCATATCTCTTCCAGAAAAGTTCTAAAAGAAGTCTAATCACTCTAGTCTGAGAATCCCGAAAAAGAAAGAAGAAAAACCGGAAGGTGTTCCCTGTTGTGGGCAAAGGCAGTAAAGCCTCTCTCTCCCCCTTCTCCCAGCATCTCCTAGGCTGGAGGAAGCTCCACGCACTTGGAATCAATCAGGAGACCCGGTTCCATTACCGGCTCTGTGTTTTTTAGTTTTTTTTAACTGTACGACCACAGACAAATTAGGACCCTCGAAACTATTTTTTGAAATTCAAAGGACTTTGGCATGTCATACGTAGGTGAGGGAATTAAGGTGCAGAGAGGAGCAATGACTTGCCCAAACTCACAGCCCGTGGTAGAACTGGAATTCAAACCCGGGTCCGTGAGACCGTAAAAGCTTCCACCAACCACTCAGGTTTCTGGAGAGTAAATGGAGAAATCACGACGTCCACAGAACATTGCTCCCGGAAACTTGGAAGGATCAGATGCAGACTAAGCAGCTGAACATCACTAAAGCGCCAAAGAGGTGTGGAAAATTGTTTCCACCTGTGTGGAGGAGCTGCAGAGCCTGGACTGCAGCAGCAGCTCCAGGAAAACCCTCAGTCCTCCACGCCAGGTTCCCCCATCCAGACCCCACCCCATGCCGCAGAAGCCCCCACCACGGCCAGCGCGGCCCAGCCCTGGGGCGGGGGAGGGGACGGAGGACGTGAAGGAGGGGGCGCGCGCACACCGACGCTACTCACCTGTCACGCGGGCCGGGCCAGGGCGCACGCGCAGGGCCGGCGGTCGCGCGCGGAGTCAGCTTTCCGGCCCCCACCCCCCCGTTTCCGCAGGGGTCCCCTTCTACCCCCAGCCCTTATCCAGAGCCGGCCGGACCCCGACTTCCGCCCGGCGCTCCCTCGGCCGTCACATGACAAAGGGGCGGAGAGCGGGGCGGGGCGTCATGTGACCACTCGCCGGCGAAGACTGATGACGCCTGAGCCCGCGCTCGCCGTTTCAGCGACAGGGGAAGGGAGTTACGGAAGTAGTCGGGGGTCCCGGTGTGGGAAGTCCGGGCGCAGCCAGACGGAGCTACATCGGGCAGCCAGGTAAGGCAAGAGCGGGGCATGGCGATGGGGAGGGTGATGGGAGGTGTTGCCTCCCTCTCGGGCTCTCCGCCGGTGCCCCGAGCTACGGTCTGTGGACCTGTGTTATGGTCCTAGTTCTTTTCACGCCACAGCAATGAGGCTGGGGCGGTTTACCTCCCTCTCCAAGACGCCATCTCTCCATCCTTGGGCTCTATGTGTGTGGGGCAAAGATCACGAATTCTTTTGTTATTTTGTATTGAAATATAGTTGACTTACAATGTGTTAATTTCAGGTGTACAGCAAATTGATTCAGGTAAATATATATGTATAATTATATATATATAGAGAGAGAGTGATTCAGGTAAATGTGTGTATATATATATATATATATATATATATATATATATATATATATATATTCCTTTTCAGATTCTTTTCCTTTATAGGTTATTAAGATATTGAATATAGTTTCCCGTGCTATACAGTAAGACCTTGTTTTGTCTATTTTATATATAGTAGTGTGAGATCATGAATTCTTGATCTAAATAAATCTGGTTTGAGCCGGCTTTCGAAGCAGGGCCTTGGGCAGATCGTTTAAATAAACTCTCTGGGCGTCAGTTTCCTTTTCTCTCCTATAAATGGTTGTGAGGATTAACGATAATGAGAACGAATTGTAGGGGCACCAGTTTATGGCTTGCTATAGGGAACCTAGAAATGGTGGTTTCTGTTATTAATGTAACTCTCCCAAATCTTTACTGGTCACCTATTTTGTGTGAGGAACTGTTCTATGAAATGTGGAATCTGTCAGAATTCTAGTTTAATTTGCTCCCAGGGTGAAAGAGTGGCAGATATGGGAGCAAGTAGTTATGATGGTTTTTAAAATAGAACGGGGTGGTGGGGAGAGGGAGAGAGAGGGATAGTGGTAGCATGGAGAGAACAAGCAACTGAGAGGGCTTCATAAAGATGTAACCTTGCGTATTGAAAAAGAAGATACAGCTATGGCTGAACTTGTATAGGACCCTGTGGATTTAAAGGAGGTCAGCACAGTATCTAAACTATTTGCTCTGTACTTACCACTTGTACAGAAAGATGAGAGGAGTATTTTTATTTTTATATTAGCTAATAATTGGCCTCACCTACAGAGAATCTTATAGACCTGCTCTGGTCTGAATGTTTGTGTCCCCTTCCTACCCCCACCCCCCAATTCATATGTTGAATTCCTAAAGCCAGTGTGATGGTATTAAGAGGTAGAGCCTTTGGGAAGAGCTTAGGTCACGAGGATGGAGCCTTCCTAGTAGCCTTAATACCTTTGTAAAAGAGGCTCCAGAGAGCTCCCTTGCCCCTTCTACCATGTGAAGACACAGAGCTAGAAGCCCCTGGCCATGAATCACCGGAAGAGGGCCTTCACCAGAATGCGACTATGCTGGTGCCTTGACCTTGGACTTCCCATCCTCCAGAACTGTGAGAAATGTTTCTGTCGTTTATACGTTACTGTGTCTGGTATTTTGTTACAGCAGCACCAACAGACAAAGACAAGGCCTATTAGGGAAGGCAACATAACATGCTAGGGGAAAGCTCAGGAAATGCATAACCTTGTTTTAAACTTTCTTTGAGACCATAGGTACAGAGAACAAAACAGTGACAGTTCCCTGGGGGAGGCTCCAAGGGGGATTAGTTTAAACCAGGGTTTCTCAACCACTGCACTGTTGACATTTGGTGCCAAATAATTCTTTGCTGTGGGGGGCTGTCCTGTGAATTATGTACTTAGCTGTACTTAGTGGGAGAAATAGGGAAAAGTGCGTTGAGTCCATCTTTCGCCTCCAGCCATTCTCTTTGCTCCTCGATCTGAGTCGTTCCTCTTGATAGTGCAGAATTAACAGACGGACGTTTTCCCCACCTCTCCGCAAGTGTAAAGTTTCATTGGAGTAATGTGAATTTTGCATTCATATAAGGATCGCTCCCATGTAGTAGACATTTCCATTTATCCTGGATTATATTAATCCTTATATACATTGTGTCTTAGCTCAGGCTGCTATTAAAAAAATACCATAGACTGGTGGCTTAAGCAACAGAAATTTATTTCTCACAGATTTGGAGACTGGAAGTTGGGGACCATGGTGCTGGTATGGTTGGATGCTGGTGAGGGCTCTCTTCCTGGTTTGTAGACAGCCACCTTACTGTATCTTTACGTGGTGAACAGAGAGCGCAAACCCTGGTGTCTCTTCCTCTTCTAATGCACTAATCCCATTGTGAGGGCTCCCCGCCTCACTTAAACTTAATCAGCTCCCAAAGGCTCCATCTCTATATATCATCACATTGGGAGTTAGGGTAAACATAAATTTGGGGGGACAAAGTTACCTCAGTGTTCTCCATACTTGAGTTATTTGGGGTGCTTCATAAAAATACAGTTTCCTCAGTGTCCACTAGAGACTGATTCAATAGGTCTGAGATAGTATCCATTAATAGCTGTATTTTTAGTAAGTATTTCAACTGATTCTTAAGATAAGACAAGTTTGAGAAAACTACAAAATTTAATTTAGGGGACTTCCCTGGTGGCGTAGTGATTAAGAATCAGCCTGCCAATGCAGGGGACGCGGGTTCGAGCCCTGGTTTGGGAAGATCCCACATGCCACGGGGCAACTAAGCCCCTGCTCCACAACTACTGAGCTCGCATGCCACAACTACTGAGCCTGCGCTCTAGAGCCCGTGCTCCGCAACAAGAGAAGCCACCGCAATGAGAAGCCCGCACACCACAACGAAGAGTAACCCCCACTCACCACAACTAGAGAAAGCCCGCACACAGGGACGAAGACCCAAAGCAGCCAAAAAAAAATAAATAATAAATTTATTTATTTATTTATTTTAAAAAATTTAATTTATTCTTACAATAATGCTGTGAGATAGATGTGATTATCTCCTTTTTACACGGGAGCAAACTGAAGATAGAGAAGTTAAGCAACTCAACCAGAGTGATGCAGTTTTAATTGGGGTGGACAAGGTGGAATTTCCAGGCATTTGTGTCCAAGGTCCGTTCACTTATGCACTCTTCTGTATTGCTGCTCACAGTATTGTATGATTAACTTGATGGTAATATTTGCTCTCATTTTGAAAGATTATATGCCAGACATTATTCTGAGTGTTTTGTTATACGTATGAACTCATTCAGTCCTCCCAGTAATCCTTGAAGTCGGCACTGGATCATGCCCATGTTGCAGAAAGGAAAAGTGAAGCATTGAGAGGTTAAATAACTTGCCTAAAGTTATTCAGCTACTTAATTGGCAAAATCAGGCTTCGAGCTCATGTAGTCTGGCTCCAGAGGCTACAGTGTTTAACCCCTACTAGTATCACCTCCATATTCTACTCTATAACGTAACTAATGTTTATTTTTAATATAAACGTGTTTCATGTTATCTTTAAGTAAAATTAATATTCCAGGAAGATATATCATGTTCATACTGTGGCTTTACTCCATCTGGCTTACCCTCGGTGTGTGTGTATGTGTGTGTGTGTGTATACACTTTGATAATTGTGTTTCCAGAACAGTGCTATCCAATGCAGTAGCCATTAGGTGCATGTGGCTATTTAAAATTTTTTTTGATTTTGCATTATTTTAATATAGCAAAGCATTGACAAGAATAATAAATAGGCAACTTATTTCATAAATTTTGTTTTATAAAAATATTTGTTGAACAGAGTTGCTTGAAAAGAGGCAAAAAGACAGTATGTAGAAATATTAGTGATGAAATATTTACATATATCTATTTCAAAAATTATAATAGAAAATATTCTCCATCTAGAAGCATTACTTCTGAGATTACCAGGTTCCCTGGCACCTGTAGTGTTTCACAATTAAAAAAAAAATCATGGTCTTCATAGAAGAGTCATATGAAGGTGTCAACAGTTTCACATTCATAAGCATGACATGCAATTTTGAAGAGAATAGCGGGAAATTCTATGACAAATTAAAATAATAAGACCACATTGAGATAATATATCTTCAGAAAAATACTGGTGTCATAGTATTAAAGACAGATATGGCTAATAAACTGATTAATGAATGTAAATATGTACCAAGAATAACAGTTTCTTTTTTTTTTAAGTTTTGGTAATCAATATAAAAAGATTTCTAAATCTGTTTTAATGCATGTAGATATATGTTACTATTATTTTTTTAAAGTGTAGTTGACTTCCAATATGGCTACTTAAATTTAAATTGATTAAAATTAAATAAACTTTAAAACTCAGTTCCTCAGCCACGCTAATCATATCAATAGTCATTATATTATGACTCTCAGTAATCACTGCTAATCAATAGTCACACGTGCCTAATAGCTTCTGTATTGGACAGTGAGATTATAGAACATTTTTGTCATGGCAGGAAGTTCTATTAGACATTGCTGCTCTAGACAATTTAGACTTACACTAGAATCAAGATTGACTAGAAAACTGAATACTTGAACCATATCGTTTGATCTTTGCGGGATTGTATTTTTTGAGTAACAGTTGGTGTTATAATAGGTATACCCCCAAATCTAAATGGCTTTGCACAATTGAAGTTTTCCTTTTCTTTCATGCATGGAACCTGATTGGTGGGCACTTTTCCTCCAGGCAGTGAAGTAGGAACCTAGGCTCCTTCCATTTGGTGGTTCTCTATCTTCAGTATGTGGCTTCTAAGGTCATTGCTTGCCTGTTTCAAGCTGACAAATGGGAAGGAGTGTGGAGATAGAGTGCCGTTTTCATGGATGGGGCCTGGCAGTGGCTTCTGTTTCACTGCCTTGAATTCAATCATACTGCCACACGTAACTGCAAGGAAGGCTGCAAACTGTGGTCTAGCTGTACGAGCAGGTTGAAGAGGAAATGGGTTTGGTGGGCACTGAGCTGGAATCTGCCACACGTGTCCTGTCCTTAGCTTACCCTGAGACATAATCTAAGAAACAGTCCTCGGAAGCTTACTATTGCTGTATCGTAAGAATATTGTTAAGGACATTTTTCAGTGTGACTCTTATTATCTCATACGTGATGATCCATGCTGCCTTGATTGCCATGGAAAGTCTTATTTTTCTTGAGTTCTTGGCGTACTTTATGGAGAAAGAGAATTCTGTAATTTTCACTTTTTGTTTTGCTTGTCAGGAAATCTCATAGCCAAGTTTGTATTTACAAATATAGTGCTGTGTAGAATCATAAAGAATCCTAAAGCGGGCTTCCCTGGTGGCGCGGTGGTTGGGAGTCTGCCTGCCGATGCAGGGGACGGGGGTTTGGGCCCCGGTCCGGGAGGATCCCACATGCTGCGGAGCGGCTGGGCCCGTGGGCCATGGCCGCTGAGCCTGCGCGTCTGGAGCCTGTGCTCCGCAGTGGGAGAGGCCACAGCGGTGAGAGGCCCGCATACCGCAAAAAAAAAAAAAAAAAAAAAAAAAAAAAAAAAAAAGAATCCTAAAGCTTATATGATTACATTCTAAATTTTCTCATGTACTTGGTTTTCCCTTTAATCTGTTTTTTGATCCTGATTTTTATGAATTTACATATTTTCCACCTTATTGCATGTTTGTGTTCATATTGTGTTAACTATCCCAACTTGTTTGGTGTAATAAAGTGAGATTGTAAATAAATATTGTCTTTCACCAAAACACACATATTCAAAACACCATTATTGGTTTTTTTTTTTATTGGGTGTAGTTGTTTTACAATGTCATGATAGCTTCTACTGTACAGTGAAGTAAAGTAGGGTTCCCTGTGCTATACAGCAGGTTCTCATTAGTTATCTACTTTATACATATTAGTGTATACATGTCAATTCAAATCTCCCAATTCATCCCACCCACCCACCCACCGCTTCTCCCCTTGTCATTATTGGTTTTTCATTCATATACACGGTCATGTCTTCTCTCTCTCAGTGTGAAATTTTAACACCACAGAAGCTCTTAGAAGATAACATAATGAGAACCCTTGTTCCATCATCTGGATTTTAACATCTGTAACATTTTGCCATATTTGCTTCAGGTCTTGATTTTTAAGATCATTTAAAGAAAAAAAAACAGATAAAGTTAAAATCCCCAGGTCTACCTGGACCTTTATCCTTCACTAAGACCCTCTATGCTATGTTCCAAAAAATACTTACTGAATATTTGTTAACTGAATGATTTGAATTGATGATGAGTTGTATTGTGGATGTTTGTAGTAGACTAACACCTCAAAAATAGAAATTAACATCTTAAACATCTTCTCTGTGACCTTCCCTTTTTATACCCTGTGTCATTTTTAATGAATCTAATGATTGACAGGCCTATTTGTTGAATGAATGGATGAATTTAATGAAAAGGGACCAATAATTGAGAAACTGCTGTAGTAATCCAGTTGTGAGGTAAACATGGTGGCAGTGGAGAGGATTGGAAGGGCCACTGATACTAGACAGCTAAGCAATCTGTCCGTGGTCACTCAGCAGTACAGTGGCAGAACCTGAATTCACGCTGTATCAGTATGATTCTGAGAAAATACCTTTTTTGCTACCATACAGCCTTTCTTCTAAGCCTGTATAAATTCTCTCCACTTTTCTGGATGGTTTCAGTGGGCTGAATTTCAGGTGGTTTGTGAATTAAGCAAAGATGTCTTTTTGTAGGGAGCTTTACGTAAGTAGTCCAAAGCTTAAAGAGTTGGCGGTTGAATATACAGATTAGGGAGTATTTTAATATGAAGATAATAATTGAAATTGTTACAGTGGGTGAGCTACCAGAAGATAACAATTTACAGACAAATTCTGTTTTTTTCTGAAACAGAATCTGGGATCTCACCAAGTCTATAAATCTTAGAACCCAGAGGAACTGTCAGAAATAAAAGTTTTCTTATAGTTTTCAGAATTTAATATGTATATGTGTCAGATAAGTTAAAAATTACAGGTTTTCAAAACTCTCCCTTATTTAACTATTTTATTGCTACTATTTTCATTTTTTTGGAAGAATGCTTTATATGAGCAATGTACTTTTTCTGACACACTTGTGTTTTAGGTTTTTGGAAACTGTGCTATTGTTGAATTCTTTAGAGCATCAGGGAATCTTTTGGAAGAGGGTGTTCTCCCTCCTTTATATACTGACGTACATCTTCTTTATATATTGAAATTCATCTATTGTGTTTGGTGGCCCAGATGATGGGACAATGCTTTGATATCCTTTCAAGTGATATAGAATGTAGATAATTGTGTAGCACTTGTGGGATATTGGATACAATCATATGGATGTTTATAGTGGTTCTGTTTTCCTATGCAGTTATTATTCTTATTCATAAATTTTGTTTCATTGTGTTTGAAAACTTAGGTAATAATTCAAGATGCCAGGGCCTTCAAGTTCAGGTTCAACTGGTTTTATATCCTTCAGTGGTGTAGAATCTGCACTCTCCTCCTTGAAAAACTTCCAGTCCTGCATCAGCTCTGGAATGGACACAGCTTCTAGTGTTGCTTTGGATCTTGTGGAAACTCAGAGTAAGTAATAATTAAAATTTATTTCTTTTGTGTCTATTTTGATGTAACCCTGAGTGGTGGCATTGCTCTAGGGATGCAAGATACTGCTCACCTTTTGGGTAACCTTGGGACAATCATTTAATCCCTCTGGGCATCTGTTTTCTCATCTTGTTTTACATACCACATAGTGATGTACTTCGGATAAGATGAGATTGACTCATTCATATGTGTTCAGACCCCCATGAGCCACTAGAGACTGCACTAGAAATTTATGGGCTGAAACATGAAGGTATCTGACCTCAAGGAACATACAATCAAAAGTATGTGACATTTGTGGGACTTCCCTGGTGGCGCACTGGTTAAGAATCTGCCTGCCAATGCGGGAGACATGGGTTTGATCCCTGGTCCAGGAAGATTCCACATGCTGCTGAGCAACTAAGCCCGTGCTCCACAACTATTGAGCCTGCACTCTAGAGCCTGCGAACCACAACTACTGAGCCCACACACGGCAACTGCTGAAGCCTGAGTGCCTAGAGCGTGTGCTCCGCAACAAGAGAAGCCACCGCAATGAGAAGCCCATGCACTGCAACAAAGAGTAGCCCCTGCTCGCCGCAACTAGAGAAAGCCTGCGTCCGGCAACAAAGACCCAACACAGCCAAAAAAAAAAAAAGTATGTGACATTTGTGAACTGTACAGTATACAGCATTATGATAGTTATTTTCCAGTAATTTAACTATATTTTGTTCATGCTTAATTACTCAATAGACAGACTAAGCTGATGCTAAGGGTACTGGTAAAGGAAGGCCTCTACAGAATTGAGAAAAGTTCAGTTTTGCTGAGCTTGACCACAATTTTTTGATGAGAAGATCTAGAAAGATGTTATTTGCTTTGTTTGGATTAAATTTGTTTTTATTTTATATTATATATGGAAGCAGGGGAGCAACATAATCTTTTTGTTTTTCTTTTAATATCACTGTTTTTCAGCAATTTGATTGTGATGTGCCTTGGTGTGATTTTCTTTGTTTATTCTGTCTGGTGTTCTTCGAGCTTTATGGATTTGTAGGCTTACAGTTTTGATCAAATTTGGAAAAAAATTCTGCTGCTATTTCTCTCCCCTCTCTTCTCCTTCTGGGGCTCCAATTACATGTATGTTAAGCTGCTTGGTAATGTCTCATAAGTCACTGAAGCTCTGGTGATTTTTTTCAAGTCTTTTTTTCTCTCTGACTTTAGTATGAATAGTTTCTTTTGCTGGGTCTTCAAGTTCATTAGTCCTGTCTTCTCAAGTGTCTAATAGACTAAATCTATCCAGGGAATTTTTAATTTCAGAGACTGTATTTTTCAGCTTTAGAAGACATGAAAAAGAATTAAATGGAATCTTATTTCTCTCTTTATTATGCTCATGTTTTCCTCTGTATGCTTGAGCACATGGAGCGTATTTATAATAGCTATTTTAATATCCTTGTCTGCTAATTCTGTCATCTCTGTTGCCACTTGTGTGTATTACGTTGTTGAGTTTTGGGATTTTGTCATCTTCTTTTAAAGAGTATTGACCTTTGTTTTGGTTGGCAGCTAAGTAATTTGTGGATTAGGCTGATCCATCCCAGGCTTGTTGTTAAACTTCCTTAGGGCAGGTCTAGTGTAGCTTTACTTTAGGGCTAATTTAGCCTTGTTACAAAGCTTGCTCTTTCTGGAGTCTCTGTTGATTGCCCAGAGAGTTCAAGGAGAAAGCTCTGCTCTGCTGGATGGAATTTGAATGTCTTCCGGTCCTGCGTGAATTCTGGGAATTGTTCACTTCACAGCTCCCAGCAGTTGTTCCTCAGCAGCTTAGGATTCAGCATCAGACTCAAGGGGATCTCTGTGCAGATCCCTCAGGGGCTTTCCCTGCATGCCCCCCTCCAGTGCTCTGTCTTGCAAAACGCCTGCTGCTCACCCTCCCTGAACTCCGGTCTCTGTCTTCTCAGTCCTTTAAGACTGCTGTGCTCCTCTTGAATTCCTCCTCCGTTGTGCAAGGAAGAGGGCAATTGGAGGACTTACCTCACCTGCTTTCCTTTTCGCAGGCATCCCGGTTCTGCTCTGCCTATTGTCCCACTGCCTGAAAGCAGTTGCTTCATATATTTTGTCCAGCCTTATAGTCACTCATGGCAGAAAGGCCAGTTCCATATTAGATATTCATTCACAGCTGGCAGCAGAAGTCACCCATCATCTTTAGTGGGTGGCCTCTAAAGGTCTTACCCCTGTCCAGCCTGATCTGTAGTCTCTTTTTGATGGTGATGGATATTCAGCTTTGGTAGGTAGTCCTGGGTAAACTCATAATAAGATCTTAAATCATAAGAGAGAAGGGCTGCTATGTAACCTCCTGGAGGATTGTAGTCAGTTTTTTTCAGGATTTGCTTTGAAGGTTTCTTAGTATGTTTGATACAGAGTTCATTTTTGTTTGTTTTTGTTTTATTTTTTTAAATAAAAAGTACATTTTGATGCAAAATGCAACATCTGTTTCATTTAAAAAGAAATATAAGCATCATTTTTTGAAAGATTCATGCTCTAAAGCAGGGATTGGCAAAGTTTTTCCATAAGGAGTCAGATAGCAAATGTTTTCAGTTTTGTGGGCCATGTGGTCTCTGTCGCAACTCCTCTGTTGCACGTCTGACAATTATTATAAAAATAGTTTTGACCCTGTGGACCTTGTGGAAGGGTCTTGGGGACCACATCCTGAGAACTGCTTATGAACCTGAATTGGAGTGCTTATGAGCAGGACTTTGGTGACAGGAGAAACTCCCTACAGAGAGGATGCCTAGGATGACCCCCCCTGGAGTAATAGAGCAAGAACTTGTTAGGAGAGCAGTTTTCATGTGATGCCCGACTGAGGTGCCGTCTGAGGACCCAGAGGGTAGAGAAACACCTGGTATTTAAGTAAATTTGAAAGTAACTCAGCCTCTGACAGTAGATGAAAGACTTTTAGGAGAGAGAGCCAATATTGCTACTTAATCGCAGGACTTGGAATCAGCCTGATACAGGCGGGTTCTAGTCCCGGTTCCAGCTTTAGTTCTATAACTTGCTCAAAGATAGGTAATTTCTTTGAACTTCTGATTTTTTATCTGTGAAATAGAGATAAAAATGCCCATTTTATAAGGTTGTTGGAGTTAAATAAGATAGTATATGCAAAGTGCTCTTAGCGTAGTGTTTATTCAATAACTATCAAAAAGTATAGCCAGCAATTAGAAATTTAAGGGTCAGAGCTTAGAAGAAGGGCCTGTGATGTGAAGAGGGGAGCAAAGGTGGATGAGTTTGGAGTCTATTTAAGGCTTTTGGTTTGCGTGCAGCTAAATCAGTAATTCACGTTAGCCAACACTACAATGATTAATAAAGGTTTGTTCCTTCAGGTTGTTTACAGTTTAGCTGGGAAGCAAGACATATACATGCTATTCGAACATTAAGTGAACACTGAGGGCCTAAACATTGAACATTAAGGTCCTGAAAGAAGTTAGGACTTTATTATTGGGTGGTTTAAAGTAGAGGAGGAATGTGGCAAGATCCAGGTCTAGAAAGATAACCTCATGGCAATACTGAGGATGCTATGGAGGATGGAGATACCTCAAGTAGCTAATGAAGTCATTTCAGTAGCTCAGGTGGAAAAAGTAAGTTCAACTAAGATATTATAGTTGAGGTGAAGAGAATTCTATTTGTGTGCTTTGTGTCTTATATTATGCTCCTACATTGTGATATAGGCAGGATAGTGTAATGTAAGAGTGCAGAGCTTCGTGTACAGAATGCCTGGGTTCTTGTCCCAGCTCCATCTCTTACTATTTTTGTGTCCTTGGACAAGTTTTGTAACCTCTGTTTTAGATTTCTGATTTGTAAATGGCATTATTGTGGGGATTCAATGAGATGATACTTACAAATTACATAGAGCAGTCATTAATACTTAATAAGTGCTCAGTAAATGTTAGCTATTATTTAGTCATTTGGTTTGCATTTGAGTTGACTCTTTTCTTAGGCAATAGTCCATGGACTGGGAGAAATTAAAGTGCAGAAGAGCAGGTGGGAAAGTCCATGAACTATGTTCAGAGCAGAAATATTCCCTTTTCTTCTTAGCCTTATAAGATTAGACACACTTTCTGTTGACCTTTTGGGTTGCCCAGTTTCATCACAAATTAGAATGAATTTTGACAAAATAGGTGGTAGCAATCACTTAGGGATCATTTTCTCACTTTGCACTGCAGTTCTCTTGTCACTATATTATTAAATTATTGGTGGAGGGGATTCCTGCTGCCAAGAACTTGGGTGGTGATGTGTTTCATTTTGTTTCCTGTTGGTTGCATATTCCTATACAAGTGTTTGTCCCTATTCAACTTCCTAGCATATTTGAAATTATCACCTTTCCTCGTGTTACGTTACAGCATATGGTGTCTGGGCAATTAGACTCTTGCTGCCACCCTATCTATTAGTTTTTCTCTAAATTTATTGGTATTCTAGTAATTCTTTATTTGAACTAACTGGGAAATGAAATTTGTTACATTAGGAGATTTTTCAGATAACCGGAGCTTATTTTTCAGATTTTAAAGTTTATTATGTACTTTTCTGTCTTCTTAAGCAGAATGTACTGACCTAATTTATCAGAGCTGTAGGTATCAACATCATCCTTAAGCAACTGAATTTTCATAAGCCCTTTAAGTTTAGTCAAGTAAATTTGAGGAATGGCCCTTCCCTAAAATGTTAGTGTACCTCAGGGTTCATCCTCTCTCTTCCTGCCCCTGTGTCAGGGTGTGTCTTCAGATGGCCTTCAGAGGTTTGGTTCTGCGATTCCATGGAAAATGTATGTGCCTGAGGATTGACAGTTCTTATCAGATTCTCGCTGAATATTTGTGAGGAACATTTGGAAGAAAAGAGTAAAAGGATGTATATTTAAATTGCCCAAGGGTCCAGTAGATGAGAAAACTTTGTTGGAGAGCTTCTGGATTTTACCCTCTATATTGCTTTTCTTTCTGTGACTTGCTGAAAGCAACAGAGCAGAAAGTCTTCAGTTACTATGGTCAGGCAGGTAATTGGATGTTGAACTATTCTGAGGTACGGTGATGATAACGATGGCCATAATGATCAAAAGATGATAATAGCTTGATTGGTTACACACGTCAAATGTGTGCAGGCGCTGTGCTGTTTTCACAAGTGATATCTCACTTGGTTCTAACTAATCCTTCAAAGTAAGGACTGTT
This sequence comes from Mesoplodon mirus, assembly GCF_964341445.2. Lineage (NCBI taxonomy): Eukaryota > Metazoa > Chordata > Mammalia > Artiodactyla > Ziphiidae > Mesoplodon > Mesoplodon mirus. The sequence continues at coordinate 14,368,533 of NC_138992.1, read as the reverse complement.
GTTATCCCCACTGGGTACATGAGCCACTGAGGCTTAGCGAAGTTAAGTGCTCTCCAAAGTGGGAGTTGAGATTTGAGCATAAGGGACTTGATTGCAGTTTCTGCCCTTAACTATTACACTTTATTGAAAATTGACTGTGTTCGTCTAATGGCATTTGCAGCAATTGGATAATATTGAAATAACATTTAGTGGTATTTAGCTCAGAAATTTTTTGTTATTTTGTTGAGGTTAACATTATCTGATTTTTCTTTTTTGTCCCTCTTCTTCCTTTCCTTCTCCCTTTTGAATTCCGAAATGAGGTTGCATGCCTTTTCTTAAACAGCCCATCAGCTTTTGTCCTATTCTGCTAGTGAAGTTCTCAATGACTTCCCTTGGACATTCACGCGTTCCCTGGACTTTGGTGTCTTCTACTTGTAAAAGCAGAGTTGAGTCTGGTCGTGGAAGGAAGAAGCTGGGACCTTTTGGGGTCATTGTGCTGACCCTAGTCTGTCTATTTCTGGACTTGTTGTAATGTCAGGAAAATCAGTTCCTTTTTGGTTAAGTGATGGCTGTCAGGTTTCCTCTCCATTGCAGCCCGTTGCAGTCCTGACTGATAGAAGTGATACAGTGAGTTGATTGAATGATAGTCTTTTCTTTCATGTATCCAGAATTTGTATTCTCGTTAAGAATGATCATTTTTTTAAACCTGATTCCTTTTTTTCTCACCTTGGTCTCCACCTAGGCAATAAACAGAGCTTTCACTTTGTGACAGTTACTTTAGAGTTAATGATGAATAAAGAACAGCCATCAGAGTTAAAAATTACACGGCCTTAGAAATTCGTGCTTCTCATGAATAACTGAACTTTCAGATTTGCAAACCTTCAGCATTCAGTTGAATGCATACTTCTGAATCTGGATGCTTTGGTGGGTGATATTCTAGTTTTCCCCCGATACAAGGCATTCTAAAAATCTAAAAATTTGAGGGATAGAGAGAAAAAGAAAATTATGAACACCCATAACCCTATCACCCATCACCTAATTTTATGAAAAAGGAGTAATTATTTTACTTAAATCTTTTATGTTAAATTTATTTTGAAAATTACTTAATGGTTTGAGAAGCCAGCACATACTGACCTCACATTCTCAAGACTTACTTTCTTAGGAAGATCCACATTATGGATTTTCATTATGCTGTAATAAATTTCTCCATCTAGAGAACTGCTTCTTATAGCCAGGACTCTAGTTAAGTGGGAAGGTTTCTTTTTGGCCTTGCTCTTATACTTTATTCCATAATTATGTTATTGAGTAGAAGCAGTAATTAGAAGAAAGTAATAATAGTGGGGTGGTGGCCAAAAAGACAATAAAAAAAACAACCATAAGAAGCCAATGTTTGTATTTCTTACATAGCTTTTAAAGCTGGAGTCAATTATAAAAGCAAAATATTATTATAACTTAAATAAATGAAGGCCATTGAAAATTATGGTATCTGTAGTGTTAAAAGTATAAAGGCATTGCCTACAGAGTCGTAAAAATCCAGCTCTCTCAAGAAGCTCAGTTGTTTGGCCTGTATCTTCATAGTTCCCAGGTGTAAGGGAAAACTGTACTGTTTCTGCTCTGCTACTCACGGCGCTTGTGACACTCTTAGCTCCACTCCCCACTCCAAGCAGTCCTCCAACTGGGTGTCCTACAGTTTAATTCAGTTCTGATACCGTTTACCTGGAGTTAGTGTCAGATCCCACAGGTCAAGTGCTCAGTCCTGTAAGACTGCCCCCACTGCCCTTGGGTTCTATAATTTGCTAGAGCAGCTCACAGAACTCAGGGAAACAGTTTATCTACTAGATTACCGATTTATTATAAAAAGGTACATCACAGGAACAGCCAGATGGAAGAGATGCAAAGGGCAAGGTAAGTGGGAAGGGGCGCAGAGCTTCCACGCCCTCTCCGAGCTCCCAGCACCTCCCTCGCTCCCAGCACCTCCGTGTGTTCACCGACCTGGAAGCTCTCTGAACCCCGCCCTTTTGGGGTTTTATGGAGGCTTCATTCAGTACCCACGCACGAGCAATTAAATCATTGGCCACTAGTGATTGGGTCAATCTCCAGCCCTCTAATCGTGTGGTTGGTTTCCATGGCAACCAGCCCCCTTCTTGAGGCTATCCAGATACCCCTAGCCACCAGTCATCTCATTAGAATACAAAAAGACTTTTATCACTTTGATGATTCCAAGGGCTTTAGGGGCAGAGACCAAATACATATTTCTTCCTATTATGTCACACCAGGACTGTGTGTGTTTGTTCATTGTAGTGGCATATTTGTAGACTCTATAGTTAATCAAGTGAAAAGAACTTCTGATGAAATACATTTTTGGAGGAGATTGAAATATGCTAATAAAAAGAATCACAGGGAAAATTTTCACAATGATGTATATATTAGGGCAGCGCAATAAAGTGAGAAAACAGCCTCGTAACATCAATTAAGGCCCACAAGAAGATTTGCCAGAATAAAATTTCCTGTTCCTTTTCCTCAATCCCTCTTCTTTTTTTTTTTTTTTTTAATGAAATAGGTACTTATTTATTTATGGCTGTGTTGGGTCTTCGTTTCTGTGCGAGGGCTTTCTCTAGTTGCGGCAAGTGGGGGCCACTCTTCATCGCGGTGCGCGGGCCTCTCACTATCGCGGCCTCTCTTGTTGCGGAGCACAGGCTCCAGACGCGCAGGCTCAGTAGCTGTGGCTCACGGGCCTAGTTGCTCCGCGGCATGTGGGATCTTCCCAGACCAGGACTCGAACCCGTGTCCCCTGCACTGGCAGGCAGATTCTCAACCACTGCGCCACCAGGGAAGCCCAATCCCTCTTCTTTGTCATCAGCAGTATTCATATTGATAGTCCATCAATGCCATTTTGAGGTTGAAAGGAACCTTAGCAGTTAGGTGATCTCTGATGCTTTTACTCACTGGTTCTTACTTCAGGGAATGGGAGCTTTTCAGAATGAGTGAGGTTTGTCAGCCTCTAGGGGTGGGCAGAGAATAGGACTGAGGAAGTGGGGGTGTGTGACAGCCCTCCATTCCGCTCCCTTACTGGTTATGAGTACAAAATGAGTACATTCCCTCTCTTCTTAACATTAATAAAATTTAGACTTGCTTTCAGATTGTGTGCTCAGGAAGTTGCCTGTAAGCACATGATCTGAAAATCTGAGCATGCGTTTTGTCTGGCATGATTAGGCCCTTGAAATTTAGAAGGGCAACATGTCCTCTTCTCAGAATCTCTAACCCTTTGCCCTGCTTGATTTTTCTCCTTACTACTTATGTCACCCCACCTTCTCATACTATATCATTGGCATAGTTACTTGGTTTGTTGCCTGTCTGCCCTGTACGTAAGCACCATGACTGCAGGGATTTTTGCCAGGTGCCTCTAACTCCCCGCCCTCCCCCTGCTGTTGCCTCTATCAGCACTTGGTATATAGAAGGCACTCAAGAAGTGAATGAACAGATTTAAAACCTAGTAGGCAAATTAATATAAAAATTTCCTCTAATTGAGTATCTAGCTCATTTATATATGCACACGGGTTCATATCCATGGATCCATATATCCACTCCATCCCTGTATAGACCCCATCTATATAGCCATATATGCATAGTGTATATACAGTAGTGGGTGGTTTTTCCCTCAGGGCACCTTGGGCAACGTCTGGAGACATTTCTGATTGTCACAACTTAGAGGCAGATGGTGAATGTGCTACTGGTCTCTACCAGCCTCTAGGTGTTTAGGTGTAGCTAAATATCCTACAATGCATAGGACAGCCCCTGGGCAACATCCAGCCTAAAATGTCAGCAGTGCTGAGGCAGAGGAACTGTGATATACACATATGCACATACATATTCATTAACTCTGGTAAAAGGAAAATATTGTTTTTCACCCAGAGAGGTTTTGAAATTTGCCTAGTAGAAAGCATAGGCAATACTAGGGGTTCTTAAGGTAAATAATACCTGAACTTTTATTGTATGTACTGCTTGCTGGCAGTTAGGGATTTTTCCCTGTTTTCAGAGGTTCTTCATGTTCTCCTTATATTTTATATTTCTTTTTTGTGTTTTTTCCCTGTCTGGTCTGTAAGGTCCTTGAGGATAGGATTCATCTATAGTCATCCTCATACCCCACCTTCAGAGCCTGGCAGAGGGCTTTGTACATTTTAGGTCGTCTGCAGATGCTTATTGAATCAGTCAGTCAGTCAATGAAGTAATTAAGGAATTTGGGTGTTGGGTTGAAGCAGCCATAGTAGGAGAATTAACCCCACTCACAGAAATGGGCAAATGCCACAAATCAAGCTGTTCTCATCAACTGGAGAGCTGGTCTTTCAGGTTACCAGCATGCCACGGGACATTTGTCACATTGGAACGTATTTGCATTTGGTAGATATGGTTGGTGAAATACTCTAAAGGTTACAAAGCCTGAATGCTGGGGGAACTTCAGGGTCAGCCTTTTCCTCAGCTGGTGAGATTCCTGTACCGTTGACTTGTGTCTTCGAAATATGTGTGAGATGTTGCTATTAAATGTATCACTACCATAATTGTATTGTTTAGTCTTGACCTGGGAACATGCCTCACCTTCTGATGTAAGCGTTTCCCAAAGTGTTGAAGTGGGTGAGGAAAAGAGAGCCGCCAGAGGTGACTATAGGCAGATACTATTAAATAAAGGTGCATGCGGTGAAAATCACTGAAAGGGGTAGTCTTATCCTCACTCTACAGATGGGAAAATGAGGCTCACTGAATCGAAGTAACTCGCCATAGGGCACACACCGAAGTGGCAGCCAGGGAATTTGAATTTGAAACCAGTTTGGCCTGATTTCAGCCCCTTGATCTAGATTAATCTGGCGCCCCTTTCTCTTTCTGATGGCCCTCAGTTGATGGCAGTAATCCTTTCTAGCTGTTAGTGATGTGAGGGGCATTTTTTGGGTACATTTTCTCTACTTCTTATTGCAATTATATGGGGTTTTACATCTTTTTTACAAATGAGAAAATTTTAAATTTAAAAAATTAATTAGTGAACAGTAGAGCATTTGAACTGGCAAAGTAGTATGGCACTTAGCCCCATACAGTGGCTCAACACAGATTTGTCTTTGCACTGATAGCGACAACGAGGAAAGTTCTTTTTAAAAAATCAGTTCCAAGATTTTTTTCTCATGTTTAAAAAATTATTATTATTTACATTTTGCTTTTGACCCATCTTTCTGTGACATATTTTTATGAACTCACTTGTGGGTAGAGGGAAGGTTTGAAGAGAAAAAGGAAAGAAGAGTTTTGTCAGAAACTCATCCTATTATGGGCATTTGCTCTTAAAACGTTAGAATTAAATAGTTGGTCTCTGTGGATATCTAAACTTATATCTTGAAAGGACAAAATCAAAATTAATCAATAGAGCAAGTCTTTGAAATTTCTTTATATTTTATGCCACCGATATTAATGTCTGTGATGTTACCTGTCATATTGGAGGCTTGGTTTTGCATGGTTAGCCTCTCAGAGTTGATTTTTTTCTCTTAACTGGTAAGTTTGCCGTTTAAGCCATGGAGTAAGGGATGGTATATCCTTAATTGTGACTGTGTGGACCAGTGGCCATATGGGGCATATATCTCATGACCCAGTTTTCTTACTTCAAGCATATAACTTTTTAATTATGAATAAATAGATACTTATTAAAAGGGTTTTTTTGGGCTTCCCTGGTGGTGCAGTCATTGAGAGTCTGCCTGCCGACGCAGGGGACACGGGTTCGTGCCCCGGTCCGGGAAGATCCCACATGCCGCGGAGCGGCTGGGTCCGTGAGCCATGGCCGCTGAGCCTGCACGTCCGGAGCCTGTGCTCCGCAACGGTAGAGGCCACAACAGTGAGAGGCCCGCAAACTGGGGGGGGGGGGGGGGGGGGGAGGGTTTTTTTGTTTTCTGAGGAAGAGCATAATATCAAGTTGAATTTAAAGGAATGCAAACATCTAGGTGCATTAGGGGACTTCTCTTACTCAACCCCAGTTTAAGTTGTTATTTAAAGTAACCAAGTTCTCCTCTAAGACCTAAATAGAAAATAAACATTTTAGCAAAGAATCAAGAGAAAGGTTTTTCTCTTTTCTCTTGATTACTTTATAACATAGTTGCACAGGAGCAAATGTAAACATTGGGCCCTATTATCATTAGGGTAGGTGACTCAATTTAAAAATCACTAATGTTCTACCTCCTTGGCTTTTCATGTGTTCCCCCTTTCCAGGTGAGCCCCCTTAAGATTCCATAACCTGATATCCTGATACCAATAAATGCCTTTTCTTTGTTTCACAGGGCTTTTTGCTTTTTTATTGTATATTTGTTTTGTTAATGTGTTTGGTCTTTAGAAATTAGAAATTGAGCACTTTTGTTCATTGATGAACCTAATTTTTTAAGACTTTGCACTTAATTTTTGTGTAAGGACTGATTAATCCAGTGGTTCTTAAACATGGGGGGAAACCACTTAGAGGGCTTGTTGAAACAGATTGCTGGGCCCCACTGCTAAAGTTTCAGTAGATCTAGAATGAGGCAAAAATTTGCACTTCTAACAAGTTCTCTGGTGATGCCGATGCTACTGGTTCAGGGACCACACTTTGAGAACCCTGGTCTAATCGTTATTTCCCCTTTGACAGGAGAAACCTGTGCCACTAGGTGGCACCAAAACACTTCTTATGAGGTAGCCATTGGGGCGTTACTGATCTGTGTGTGTTGATTGCGGGGTTCAGGATTGTGTAAGAAGTACAATCACTAAATTATTGGAATCTAGTAGCTTGGAGCCTGAATTACTCCATATATCTAAAAATAAAAAAAATTGTGCTGTTTCTATCAGACCAGAAAAACTGTAGGGCTGTTAGGATCACAACATTTTAAGATCAGCTCTTCCAGGAATGAGGACTAGACTGCTCATTTCCACTGGCTTCATTTCTAGTTATCCAGGTTACTCAGTTCCTTTACCAGCAACTGATGCAGGCCCTGTCACAAAATAGAAAGATACATCTCATATTTATAATTTATTATTCTGAGTTAGTGATCTTGATTTTGTTGTTGATAACGTTTAAAAACCACTTTAAATTCTATCAGTGGGCCAAATGTATGGGGCACAATTTTGGGATATGAAAAAGTGTGAAATGTGTTTTCCTCTCGTACTGACTTCCTTAGTCAGAAAGTTGAGTAGTTTCCTTTTTGAGAGCTACGGAGAGGAAAGTTTGAGCTCTTGTTGGCCTCACGTCACCTCACGTCACCTCACGTCACCTCACCTTGTGTTACGGTGCACTCTCACTCCGTAAATTTCCAACCATTCCAACACCTCCAGATTTTCTTTCTTCCCCAGACTGTAAAAACCTGAAGGTTGGCTTGGTTTCTACACATGATGGAATTTGTGGAAATAATTGCTTGCTGTACTCTCCTGTTTGCTAAGCTCTCCCATCCACATTGGGATGTCCCTTTTTGAAATAGTAAATGAGTCATATTTTAGTTTTTAAAACAGAATACGTATAGTACCTAAATACTGCCTGGGTTTTTCTAGATGCTTGAGAGTAATCTTTGTGTTGATTCTATTCTTTTCTTTTCTTTTCTTTTTTTTTTTTTAAACCTTTGGAGCAGAGGCATGGGTTAGGTTTCAATGACCTAATAGGTATGAAAATGACTACTACAGGAAAAACCGAAGTGGAGTCACTCGATCAGATTTTAAAATTAGACTAGCACTTTATCATATATCTTTGATCACTGAAAAGAATTAAGACTAGTTTAATTCTAGGCAAAGATGACAATTCATGGCAGAAGTAGAACAGGCTTTAGGATCGTTTTTGAAACATTAGGTCCTTTTTAAAAGACATAAAAGTTTGTCTTTCCCTAAGCAGAAAGGAGCTTTTATTAGGTTGGTGATTAACAGGTGAAACCAATTTGATTATTCTAGAGAAGACTTTTTTATTATCCAGACCTAGTTCTCCCTCTTTCTGTACTTTACACCTGAAATTAAATGTGTCTTCTGGGGGCTTCCCTGGTGGCGCAGTGGTTGAGAGTCCGCCTTCCGATGCAGGGAACACGGGTTCGTGCCCCGGTCTGGGAAGATCCCACATGCCGCGTAGTGGCTGGGCCCGTGAGCCATGGCCGCTGAGCCTGCGCGTCCAGAGCCTGTGCTCCGCAACGAGAGAGGCCACAACAGTGAGAGGCCTGCGCACCACCACCCCCCCAAAAAAAGAAAATGTGTGTTCTGTATAAATGTAAAGTGTTATTTGTATGTGCAACACTGTCCAATAAAAATATAATGTGAGCCGCATGCATAATTTAAAATTTTCCACTGCCCTCATTACAAAAGGTAAGAAAAAAGAAGAGGAATTAATTTTAGTAATATATTATTTAATCTAATGTGTCTAAAATATTATCTCGACTTGTAATCGTTATGAAAATTGAGTTATTTTTATACTTACATTCTTTTCTCAGTCCGGACTAGCCTCATTTCATATGCTTAATAGCTACATGTGGGAAATGGCAGAGGGCATTTCACTTTTCAGTGACTATCAGAGGAGGGCAAAAAATTGTAATGGTAGTTAGATCATTTAGTTTTGCAGCTTTTTAGCGGTTTTGGTGAATATTCGCATTGAAACATTGAACCAGTTGGTAAAACAAGATAATACTATCTGTTGATTTCTTTTCCTTTTTTTTTTTTTTTTTGTACTTGTCAGTCCTTTACCACTGGCATGATTGGTATTTTAGGTTTTTCCCAAAATTGTTTAACCCCCTTAAAATCACTTCTCCAGATCCTATTAATATTTGCCTCTTTTTGAAATGTCACATCCTAATTTGACTCCCTACCTACAGTACTTCCATATTTTGTAACTGATGTGGTAAATTAGTTTCTTGCTAGTTTTGAGCAAGCTAGAGAGGCTAAGCCTCTTAACTTCAGCCAGAATATACTGGTTGCTGTAATCCATTAGGCCTGTCAGCAGTTGACCTTGGAAATGCTAATTTGCTTATCCCTGGGTTCTGCTTCAGGCACTGCCTTTCCCTCTGTGGGTGGGAGTTATGAACCCAGTTTGGAGAAGAACTGGAGGCCCTTGGGGCAAGCTCCAAACGGATGTGCTTCTTGCTTCACTTTCGCATGTGACCAAGTTGCAAGAGGCATTCCTTGCATGAATTTCTTTGAAGACCTTTTAAAGTCAGCACTTACGCCTAGACAGAAGTTGAGAGGAGGCTTCGTTGACATCTGGATCTACCCTTCCCCTGCATTCTAGCACCATCTGCCATAATGAAGTTGATTAAAAATGATTCCATTACTATTTCATTATATCCCTTGATGGGATTTTACTTACGATAACTAACCTAGCTTTCTTTTTAATCCCTCCCAGTTAATTGTTCCACTTTTTATGGCTAAATAATATTCCACTCTTTGGATATACCACATTTTGTATATGCATTCATCAGTTGATAGACACTGGATTGTTATTATTAATAAATTATTATTTGGATATTATTAAGAAAAACTACTCTGAACATTTGTGTACAAATTGGAATCTCATTGTGGTTTTGATTTGCATTTCCCTAATGGACAATGATGTGAAGCTTCTTTTCATGTGCTTACTGGACATTTGTCCATTTGTCTTCTTTGGAGAAATGTCTATTCAGATCCTTTGCCCATTTTCAAATTGAGTTATTTCTGATTCTATTTTTGAGTTATAAGAGTCTTTATATATTCTAGATACAAGTCCATTATCAAATATATGATTTGTAATTTTTTCGCCTTCTGTGAGTTGTCTTTTTACTTTCTTGATAGTGTTCTTTGAAGCATAGAAGTTTTTTATTTGAGGAAGTCCAGTCATCTGTTTTTCCTTTTGTTCCCTGTGTTTTTGGTGTCATACCTAAGAATCCATTGCCAAATGTAATGTCATGCAAATGTATTCCTAATTTTTCCCTAGGAGTTTTATAGCTCTAGCTATTACATTTAGATCATTTTGAATTAATTTTGTATATGGTTTGAGTTAGTGGTCCAATTTCATTATTTTGCATGTGGCTTTGCAGTTGTCCCTGCACCATTCCTTTCCCACTGAATAGTCTTGGTACCTCCTTGTTGAAAATCAGATGACCATTGACACACAAGTTTATTTTTGGACTGTCCATTAATTTTATTCCATTGATAGAATTCTGTATGCCTATCCTTATGCCTGTACCACACTGTCTTGTAGCTGTTGCTTTGTAGTAAGTTTGGAAGTAGAGAAGTGTAGTCCTCCAACTTTGCTTTTCTTTTTAAAAATTGTTTTGGGTCTTTGGGGTCTCTTGTAATTCTGTATGAATTTTAAGATCAGCCTATTAGTTTCTAAAAAGAAGCCAGCTGGGATTTTGATGAGATTGCATTTATTTAGATCTTATTTAATTTCTTTCAACAATGTTTTCAGAATATTAGTTGTACATTTCTTCTGTTAATTTATTCTAAAACATTTTATTCTTTTTGATGCAATTGTAAATGGAATTATTTTCTTAATTTCATTTTCAAATTCATTGCAAGTGTATAAAATCGAGCTTGTATCCTGCAACCTTGCTGAACTCGTGTGTGTGTGTGTGTGTGTGTGTGTGTGTGTGTGTGCGCGTGTGTTTTGTTTTTGTTTTTTTTTTTTGCAGTACGCGGGCCTCTCCCTGTTGTGGCCTCTCCTGTTGCAGAGCACAGGCTCCGGACGCGCAGGCTCAGCGGCCATGGCTCACAGGCCCAGCTGCTCCGCGGCATGTGGGATCTTCCCAGACCAGGGCACGAACCCGTGTCCCCTGCATCGGCAGGCGGACTCTCAACCACTGCACTACCAGGGAAGCCCCTGTGTGTGTATTTTTTTTAGTGGATTCCTTAGGATTTTCTTTATGCAAGGTCACGTCATCTGTGAATAGAGACAGTTTTATTTTTTCCTTTCCAATCTATTTGCTTTTTATTTCTTTTTCTTGCCTGGTGCTAGAACCTGCAGTAAGTTATTTACTTAATACTGAATACAAGTGGCAGGAACAGACATCCTTATCTTGTTCCTAATCTTAGGGCAAAAGAAAAGTCTTTCATCATTAAGTGTAATGTTCTCTGGAGAACTCCCTTCCTCCTACAGTGTCCTTGCAGCACCCTCGGTTGAGAAAGCTTAACATTACGCTCACTGTAAGGAGAAATGCTTAAAGCAATTTCATTCATTATCACAGCGCATGTATAAAAAGATAAATTTTGAGCTGAGAGGCAATAAATTGATTAACTGGCACAGCACACAAATAAGCAAGCGGAATAAAGCTTTAAAAGTGCTGTGATAGAAACCTGTGTGCAGGAATCAATGGGGGCATCATGGAGTTAATAGTAGATTCTAGCTGAGGACCTTTAGGAGAAATTTCATGCTGAAGATGATGACCAAAAGATGAATAGTGTCTCCTATAGAATGGGAGAGGGTATCTCTGAGGAAAGCAAAGGTGAGAAGTAGTCCAAAGAACTTGGTATCAAGATCTGTGAAGGATCTGGAGTTTTTACCCTACATGGACACTATCAAGTTAGCCTGCCACAGTTTCATGGATGCTGGCAGAAGACAGGAGACTTCTAGGTAAGAGACAAAGGCCTTTCTTTTTGTACATCAAGCCATGTGAGTATTATGGTCCTGTAGGTTCACTCCCAATCCGAGTCCTTACAGGGGTGATATGGAAGAGCCCAGGGCGATACTGCGGTGGGCTTGGGTTGGAGCTGAGGAACCTTGAGCTTGGGGAACCCAGATTTTTATAATGGGCAGTAAACCTGCCTGACTTTTGCTCTGGAGGAAGACATTATCTTTATCATACTGCCCTCTGCTTTGGAGGGAGACACTATCTAGTCTTCCAAAGCTTTGTTCATTATGCAAACATCCTTGAAAAGATAGTCTGGAACAAAAGGGCAGTGCATGCTTCTGCAAGATGTTCAGAGATGTGTGAGACCCGTGAAGAACTGTTTCCCAATGCCTGGCAGACTTGGAGATGCAAGTAGTTCAGATTGAAGATTATCTTCAGTTGGGGCCTTTCTAAGAGTTTTACCACCATGTGTTATGGCTTTAGTATTATTGCATCGAGAAGATGTAGTACATCTCACAATGTAGTAATAAGGCCTTGGGTCCTGCCAGGTTCCTTTCTTCTTTCCGTTTCTTCTTTCCCTTTTTTCCCTAATGGGCAGCAAAATAGTTTGGTTGGCTGGGCAGAATAATTTAGGACTTTAAGGGCCAGTTCTGGAATCAAGTAAACCGGGTTCAGACTCAGCTATGCTAGTTAATAACATAGTGACTTTAGGTTTTGGTTTCCTCATCTGTAAAATAGGGGATAATATTGTAAAATAGGAACTAATATCTAATGAATATTTAATTGTGTGCCCACAAACATCTCCCTTATTCCCACCTTATTTAGGGTTGATGTGAGAATTGAATAATGTGTTTAAAATGCTCTCCACAGTGCTTAGCATGTAACACTCACATTTTATTGGTCAATTACCTTTTTTTATTAAACACATACTATTATTTTTATTTATTTATTTTTTACTATCAGCTATAGTTTTTATTCAGTCTCCACAGAGTCCAAAGAGCTATTTTTATTAGATCTTTTTTTTTGTTTTTTTAATTGAGGTGTAGTTGATTTACAACGTTGTGTTAATCTGGGGTCAATTACTTTTTGACCAATACAAACAACAACCAAAACATGTCTTTGTTTGTAGTTATTTGAGCCCTTTGCAGAGTAGAAAGGTGGATCCTTTGGAGCTCTTGGTTGAGAATTAGTATTGTATAAAATTAGTATTGTACAAATTTAATATTGTACAAATAGCCCTGAGTTAAAAATGCAAGTTCTGTTATCTACTAGCTGTGTGAGTTTGAACCAGTTACTTCACTTCTCTGAGCTTCCTTTTCTTTGTGTGTAAAATATGGCCAATATCTCCTTTTCACGGTTGTTCCTAGTTCAAGACAGTTTATATGCTTTGTCATATGCCGGATCTACTTCTCACCTTGGCTGGTCAGCCTGTAAACACGTACTTTGACTATAAAGAGAATAAGTGAAAAAATGACTTTAAAGTATATACCTTCCTATTGGGATGGAGAATGGCACTGAGAGTGTGTGTTGAGTGAGGGCCCAGTGTGTTTGTGAGGGGGAGGGGGAGAGGGAGTATGGGCATTACCTTCTTAGTAGGAAAAAAGTGACATCTGTGATGGTTTCGGAGGCAGAAATGTGTTCTAGTTTCAGAAAAATTAATATGGGATTTAATTTCAAGCAAAAAGGATCAGAGCTCCTTTGGGACAGACTAAAATAGACATTTAAACCAGTTACAAAGAAAGATTATGTAATCTGTTACATAGAGGATGCAGTTTTTGTTAGTGCTCTCTTAGAATGGAGACTTCCAGAGTCCTTAGGTAGTTCTGGAGTTTGTTGAATTTGAAAGAATTACCCTGTATCTGCCTTATCTTTCCAAAGAGCACTATGCACTTGTGTTTAGATACTTACTAATTGGGAAGCAAAATACCAATACTAGTCCGGTAACGAATCCTACCAGATTCACATATCAAATTCCTGTAATACCCAGAAGGCTTCTCATAGACCCAGAGCGGTGTCAGAGATTACCATGCAGGTCTGAGAGATGTTTCACATGCTCAACTGTGAAGCACTTTCTTTTCTTTACTGTTTTATTGTTTGGTTAACTGATTGTGTGTTCCATTAATTTACCTCTCATTCAGGTATTTAATGAATGTTTGCATTTCCACTCCAATGATACTGTTTTTGCTTCTCATCCTTACCATTCTTGGCAATATCACCGGTGGGGGAACCTCTCAAAACATAATCAAAATCCTTCACATAATCTGTGCCTCACGTTTTAGTACAGTTACGGCACAAGTGGAGCAGGTGGCTGCCCTGTGAATAGGGATTTTAATATACTTTTGCTCTATATTGATTTAATGCTTTTAATTGGTCGCAGTTGAGCACCATGGGAGTAGATTTCTCAAAAGAACCTTCAGAAAATATATTTGCCCAGATTTGAATTTATCAGTTAGAGTTTAACAGGTGACTGATTTAACTTCTCTTTTTCATTAAGAGTACATTTTAACTCTGGATGTGGAAAAGAAATGAGGTTTTAAGAGATAGGACAGGGTTTCCCTGGTGGCGCAGTGGTTGAAAGTCCGCCTGCCGATGCAGGGGACGCAGGTTCGTGCCCCGGGCCGGGAAGATCCCACACGCCATGGAGCGGCTGGGCCCGTGAGCCATGGCCGCTGAGCCTGCGCACCCGGAGGCTGTGCTCCCCAACGGGAGAGGCCACAACAGTGAGAGGCCCATATACTGCAAAAAAAAAAAAAGAGAGAGAGAGAGAGAGGACAGGCACTCATACATTTATCAGAGGTATTGAGTATTTCTCATGTGCTATATAACTACTCTCCAATCATGGCCCCCAGCAAGTCTTCCCATCCTTGTGCTTGTGTGCTATTCCTCCTATCAAGAGGTGGAGCTTACTGGGGTAATTTGCTAAGGAGCAAGAGATTAAATTGGTACCAGGAGGAGAGTTTAAACCCACGCTGGCATATGCCCTTATTGCTGTAAAACAAACTACCTTGAAACTTAATGTGTTAAAACTGTAAACTTTCTTTTGTTAATGTCTCATGATTCAGTGGGTTGACTGAACTGGGCTGGGAGATTCTTCTACTCCATGTGAGGTCAGTTAAGATGGCAGCCATTTGGGGGCTCGACTGGGTTAGAATTTGCAAGGTGGCTCCCTTACATGGCTGGCAGTTGGTGCTGTTGACTGGATGCTCAACTGGAGTTATTGACCAGAGCCTTAGGATTCTCCTTCATGTAGCCTCTCCACATGGTTTGGGTTTCTCCCAGCACAGTAGCCGTTCCCAGGGGAAGGAAGCAGAAGCTGCCAGACCTGTTAAGATGTGGGCTCAGAAGTTCCAGAACATCACTTCTACTGTGCCTAATAAGTCAAAGCAGTCACAGGACCAGCCTCAATTTATGGATAGAGAAAATAAACTCTACCTCTCAGTTAGGGGGTAGCATTCATGTGAGGACCAAAAGGATGAATACTTCCTGTGCTAGGTGTTGGCAGTATAGCAGTGACTAAAATAGACATGGCATTTGTGTACTGAGCAGAGGCTGGAGAGAATAGGAAAGGGCCAGAGCGGGGGTAGAAGGCTCTCATAAGTCAAATTAAAGAGTTTGGACTTTTATCTTTCGGGCAGTGAGAAGCTATTAAAAAGTTTTTTAAATCGGAATAAGATAATTTGTATTTTGCATTAATTCTCTGGCTATAATGTGGGAAATTGCTTCCTAGGAATGAGCCTAGAGGTAGACCAACCAGTCAGGAGGCTGTTGCAGCCCCAGGCATTAGATAGTAGTGACTTGGACTAGGAAGGTGGCATGGGGTCTGGGCAGATTCATAGGAGACAAAGGAGGGATAATTGATGAAATTCAGTGATCTACTGAATATGGAGATTAAGGGAAAGGAAGGAGTCAACAGTGATACTCAAATTTCTGACTGAAGCATCCCCGTTAAGAAAGGCCAGGTTTTCTAGCCTGGTGGCCATTCTTTTGCTATTGCTGTGGGAACAACTTACCACAAACTTAGTGGCTTAAAACAACACAAATTTATTATCTTACAGAGCTGGAGGTTAGAAGTCTGCAGTGGGTCTCCCTGGGCTAAAATCCAGCTGTCAGAAGGGCTGTGCTCCTTTGCGGAGGCTCTAGGGCAGAGTCATTTTCTTGTCTTTTTCAGTTTTTAGAGGCTGCTCACATTCCTTCCATCTTCCAGGTTAGCAATGGCCAGTCAGATCTTTCTCATCCCGCATCACTGTGACATTGACTCTCCTGCTTTTCTCTTTCACTAATAGAGACCCCTGTGATTATATTAGGTGCACCCAGAGTAACCCAAGATAATGTATCTCCCCATCTCAAGGTCAGTTGATTAGTAACCTTAATTCTCTCTTTGCACGTAACATACATACTGACAGGTTCTGGGGATTAGGACATGGACATCTTTGGGGGGCTGTTATTCTGCCTCTGACAAATGGGAACTGGAAGACAAATTTTTGGGGGGGAAATGAATTCAGTTTTAGACATGTCTCCAAGTGGAGATGACCAATAAGCCGTTGGTCTTTGAGTTCAAGGTAAAGGTAGGATTTGGAAATAGCCTACATGTGGGATTTGAAGCTGTGAAATGTATATTTGTTTCTGAGAATATGTTAAATGAAAAGAGGGCCTGGGCCAGCATTCTGGGGGGGTTGGTGCGGACAGATGAGATTGAGGAGGAGCTACTGGAGGGTAGGAGCAAATCTAGCAGGATTTGGTTTCAAGGAGGTTGTTGTATCTTTGCCTGGAAAGGATCCTTAAACATCTTTTTTAAACCTACTTCTATTACAGATCAGGAAACTGAGGCCCAGAGGGATGAAATAACATGTCTAAGATAGTTGAACTGGTTGACAGATTTGCTTCTTGATTCCTGCTTCAGTTTGTTTGCCACACTGCAACCTGAGTCTGTTTAATCTTTTTATTTTGAAGATGGTGTTGAGAAAAGATTTCGCCTGTGTGTGTGTATGTGTGTGTGTTTCGTTGGGATTCTGAATACCAAGAGAGAAAGTTGCAGTACTAATGTTATCTAGCTAATGCCTTAATTATATGCAAGTAGATTCTTTATACCAAATAACAACAGTTAAGAATTATTTTTTTAATCATGTAGACTTTTCTAAGTGTAGCCTCACCTCTTTTGGCAGTCTCTCTTTCACCTCATTTTGTGTGTACATGCTCGCTCTCTCTAAATAAACTTTTTATTTTGGAATAATTTTAGGTTTACAAAAAGTTGCAGATAGCACAGAGAGTTCCCATATACACTCACCCAGGTCTCCCAGTTGTTAAGATCTTACATTTCCATGGTACGTTTGTCAAAACTAAGAAACAGCATTGGTACATTACTATTGACTAAACCAAATAGGAAATTCCAGGCTTTCTGGATTTCACTAATGTCTTTTTTCAAGACATTGTCCAGGATCCACAGTCCTGGCTATCATATTGCATTTAGTCACCATTTGCATTTAGTCACCATCTCCTTAGTTACTTCTTCATCTGTTTCTTTTTTTTCATTTTTTCTTGGTTTTTATAACCTTGACAATTTTGAGGAATCCTGGTTAGATTTTCTGTAGAATGTCCCTCAATTTGGGTTTGTCATGATTAGATCTGGGTTATATGTTTTTGGCAAGAAGACCACAGAAGTCTAGTGCCCTTCTCATCACATGATACCAGGGGATACATGTCACCAACATGATTTACTGGTGATACTGACCTTCATCACCTGGCCCCAGTAGTGTTTATCAGGTTTCTTCACTGCAAAGTTACTTTTTTTTTTCTCCTTCTACATACTGTTTTTTGGAAGCAAGTCTAACTCTACCCACACTCAAGCGGGGAGAGTTAAGCTCCACCTCCTAGAGGGACAGATAGCAACATAAATTATTTGGAATTCTTTTATAAAGAATTGTATTTTCTCTGTCCCAGCCCCCAAATCAGCTGTTTCTCCAAGGAGTTCTGGTTCCTCTTATCGGAAAATGGTATTTAGAAACTAAGATCTGGGCTCTGGGTGTGCTTGTTGCTACCAGAATGTCACTGCTTCTAGGTCCTTTCAGCAGCAGAGTTAGGAAGTATATGTATGTATACTAACACATGTGTACACACATAACTGTCATTATTTCTGTATCTATCCATCTGCATTTATATTAAGGTAACCATGTGTTCACACCGATGTCTTCAAGTCTAACCTAGTACCACGTGCTTAAATTGTAGTAGTCTTCTTCCCTTGTTTATCTGTAACTTCCTTCTTCGATGTTAAGAGATCTGGTTCCCACTACCCACCATCCGTTTACTTATTTGTTGACCCCAATATACATGTAAAGCAGTTTCAGAATTATTAACCCATACCTCCCTGTTAGACAGCTTCATCAGCTAGCATACAATGCTTCTGCACAGTTCTTCTTGTCTTTAGTATTAACAGTTTTCAGTCAAAACACCGTTCAAGGTTACTTGGGTCAGCTCCTTTTCCCCCCCACTTCCCTCAGGGAGCTTATTATGTCAAACATTTGTAATACAGTAAATTCCTTTGTCATAGTCTACATTCCATCCCAGGATCCTTCTGATCCCTGATTGTTGCTTTGTTGTTGTTCTTGTTTTTGTATGCATTAAGGTTTTGTGAGTTAAATTCATATAGGTTTTGACACTGCAGTCTCTGTCTGAAAATGCGTACTATACTGAAGACATGTTTACTGACAGCAGGGTTGGAAGTGTTATTCTGAGACCAGGACTATGAATGAGACCGTAGTCACGTTTATAGGTCAGCAGCCAGGGTTAATGAATCTACTGTGTTCAGAGGTCAGGAATAGCCCGTATATCAGGAGCCCTCAGTAGTCACAGGTTTGGAGGTGGTGGGGTTTAGAGGATTAGGCAGATCTCAGATACAAGGTAAAGAGTTATATTATGTCATTGAATCAGGACACAGATATTGGAACTTAAAGTGATGACAAATGGAATCTACATGGAGGGACCATATTAGGTGTATGTGGTACACAGCCAACAGGAGCAGCACTGTGGTAGCTGCAGTGAGTTCTGAAATGGAAAAAATGCTTGGAGGTTGTAAGTACTTGAAGGGAGACACTCTTTCTCTTTGAAACCCGTACAGAAATGTTTCTCAAACTGTAGTCCTCAGCAGCCTGTCTTAGAAACAACTGGGATGCTTACTTAAAATTGCAGAATTGGAGCTTCTGGAAGCAGAGCACAGGAATCTGTATTTTAAAAAAGCATCCCAAGCAATTCTGATACGTCCTGAAGTTTGAGGACCTCTCCTCCTGTAGTGAGGGTGAGATGCCTTGCACAAAGTAGCTGTATACTTGTGTTTACAAGTGAATTGCAGATGAGTTCTGATGCCTTCTGATCAGAGAGCCAACTTCGCAAGTAATGTTAATAGAAATACCTAATGCTTATTGAGTGTTCATTCTGTGCTAAGTGCTTTTAGAAGATTAGCTCATTTAACTTGTATGGAGAAGATACTATTATTATCCTCTTAACAGAAGATTGATAAGGTTTAGGAAGTTTGAATAACCTCCCCAAGATGACAAATAATTCTTAAGGTAGATTCAGAATTCAAACCCAGGCATTCTGCCTCCAGAGTCCATGTTGTTAATCATGTTTGAAATCTCTGCTTTTAGGAGTTCATGCCAGCCATCCCCATAGTTTCAGAGATAAATTAACCCATCTAAGAAAGAATAAGAGACTGTTAAAGTCACACTGCCATTTTGGTGCTTCAACAACTAAAAGTTTGCATGTGTTCATATTTTACTGTTCATATTCAGCTCTCAAGGAAGCGGTGTTAGAGTTTTATTCCTGAATCCTGAGAAGAGGCATTTATCCTAAAACAATTTTAAAACTGTTTAAAAATACTTAAAATAATTTGACAGTGTCACATGAATGTAAAAGTACAGTACCTAGAGGATAAGAGTAAGATCACAGATGTATAGATTCTTAGACCTGAAATGGACCTTAAGGTCATCAACTCCCTCTTATAGTGAGGGAACTGAGACCCAGAAAGATGAAGTTATTAACTCAGAGTCTCTGGGCAAGTTATCGACAGCCCCAGTTGTCCTGATTCAGTTCAAGACCATCTCCACTTTCATTCTGTTTCTTGAGTATCTTTATGAAACAATTAAAAATTTTATAACTAGAATTATTTTTCAAGTCCATTCCATTTAGATGAACCTAATTAAAAGTTGCACAGGTGTTCACTGGGGGGTGACAATTTGTGGCTGAAGTTAGAAGCAAATCTTGTAAATTTGCAAGGAATGTTGGATGCAGTTGTAAAAATAGATGTGACTAAATGACTGCGTTAAGTAGAAAAGTTTGTTTTAAAACAAAGGCTTTTGTAGAATGCATTATTTATGGGATCTTACATTCAGTTCTGGTCTTCTAGCTTAAATAAAGGGCCAAAAATAATTCAGGAGTATAAAAATAGGAAAACAGCTGGCTGAGTTATAGATTTGTTGAAAACATGGATTTCAAGTAACATTTCCTTTTTTGTCTTAAAATTCTTTGAATTCAGAAAGAATCTCAGAGAAAAGCAATTTATCATTTTAACTTTAAAACAGGGCTTCCCTGGTGGCGCAGTGGTTGAGAGTCCGCCTGCCGATGCAGGCGACACGGGTTCGTGCCCCGGTCCGGGAGGATCCCACATGCCGTGGAGCGGCTGGGCCCATGAGCCATGGCCGCTGAGCCTGCGCGTCCGGAGCCTGTGCTCTGCAACGGGAGAGGCTGTGGCAGTGAGAGACCCGCGTACCGCAAAAAAAAAAAAAAAAGCCATACGTTAGAACAATGCATCTCAAATTTTACCAGGCTTCAGCATCACCTGGGGGACTTGTTAAAATACAGATTGCTGGTCCCCTTCTCAGAGTTTCCAATTCAGTTGTCTGGTGTCAGACCTGAGAGTTTGCATTTCTGACAAGTTCCGGGGAGATGTTGATGCTGATGTCAGGCAACCACTCCTTGAGAACACTGAAGTCAAGAAAATGATTTACAATAAAAAGCAATTATACTCCGGTGAGGTAATTACAGACTAAAAGCTGGTCTCTTTGGTATCTGTTACATAAAAGATTTCTGTTGATTCATGTTTCTATATTTTACTAGTAAAACCATAACGATGACACTGAGAGACATTATAATGTTATGAGGTCCCTTCTGAGTCACTATGATAAAATTAAATTATATTAAATGTGGTTTAAATTATATGGTTAATGTACTTTTTTTGTAATATAGTTGTCTGAAAATTAAGAATCTGTGTGTGGAGTATATTAAGGGAATACTTTAGTCATTCCATATGCTCACCAACACTTGGTCTGGGTACTCCAGCCATTCTGTTAGATACGCAGTGGTATCTTACAATGTTTTAATTTGCATTTCCCGGGTGACTGATATTGTTAAGTACCTTTTCGTGTGCTTATTTGGCGTTCACCTCTGGTGAAGCGTCTATTCAAATCTTGTTTCCAGTTGTTTGGGGCTATTATTTTATTTATTTTTTTTTTGAGTTTTGAGAGTTCTTTTTGTATTCTGAATACAGTTCTTTATCAGATATATGATTTATGATACCTTCTCCCAGTCTGAGCTCTTAACAGATTATTTTGAAGAGCAGAAGTTTTACATTTTGATGGCATCCAGTTTATCAATTTGCTGTTGTATGGATTGTGCTTTTGGTTTTGTATCTAAGGAATCTTTGCCTAACCCAAGTTCCCAAAGATTTTCTTTATAATTTTTCTAGAAGGTTTATAGTTTTACATTTAAGTCTGTGATCCATTCTGACTAAATTTTTGTATATGGTGTAAGGTAGGGGGTATAGATCAAAGTTTCTTTTCCTGGTTTTTTTCTTTTTGCATATGATAGCCAGTTGTCCCTGCATCATTTGTTGAAAAGACTATCCTTTCTCCACTGAATTGCATTTGCTTCTTTGTCAGATCAGTTGTCCATATATGTTGTAGGTTAGTACTTCTGGACTCTCTGTTTTATTCTGTTGATCTGTCTTTTTTTTTTTTTTTTTTTCTTTTTGCGGTATGCGGGCCTCTCACTGCTGTGGCCTCTCCCGTTGCGGAGCACAGGCTCCGGACGCGCAGGCTCCGGACGCGCAGGCTCAGCGGCCATGGCTCACGGGCCCAGCCGCTCCGCGGCACATGGGATCCTCCCAGACCGGGGCACGAACCCGTATCCCCTGCATCGGCAGGCGGACTCTCAACCACTGTGCCACCAGGGAGGCCCTGTTGATCTGTCTTTATCCCAATACCATGCTATCTGGATTACTAAAGCTTTATAGCAAGTCTGGAAATTGGATAGTGTTAGTCCTCCAACTTTGTCATTTTCAAGGTTCTTTTGGCTATTCTAGGTCCTTTGCTTTTCCATATAGATTTTAGAATTAGTTTGTCAATTTCTACAAAAGGTCTGCAGAGATTTTGGTTGATATTGTGTGCCCTGCAGCCTGGAAACTCCCTCAAGATAGTAAGATGGGCCAATTACAGGTCTCACCTCATTTGGTTCCAATCACGCTCCTTCCTTCTTCCTTGCATAAGTCTGTTGTCTTGCAAACCACTTTTCATTTGTTTTTTTTTGTTTGTTTGTTTGTTTGCGGTACGCGGGCCTCTCACTGTTGTGGCCTCTCCCGTTGCGGAGCTCCGGACGCGCAGGCTCAGCGGCCATGGCTCACGGGCCCAGCCGCTCTGCGGCATGTGGGATCTTCCCGGACCGGGGCACGAACCCGTGTCCGCTGCATCGGCAGGCGGACTCTCAACCACTGCGCCACCAGGGAAGCCCCTCATTAGTTTTCATTTTGAATTTTTTGGGTGTTTCAGGCAGGAGAATAAATTTGGTTCCCATTATTCTGTCTTGGCCAGAAGTGGAAGTACTATGGTAGACTTTTGATAAACAAGAGTAATGTCACTTGTACTCGAGAATTTGTTAACAACATGGGGAAAGGATTAGAGGGGAAGAGATATTGGAAAAGGAAATCATTAAGGAAGCAAACCAATAATATGAGAAAGAAACAATAAAGATTGAAATTAAGGCAGCTGTAGTTGGAAAGGAGATAATAGTTGACTTGAGCAGGCAGAATTGATCGAACCAGGGAACTAGTTAAATGTATTATGTGCTAAAGAGAGGAGTCAAGATGACTTCAGGGATTAGGTCTTGTATATGGTTTATTTGTGTTTGGATGCAGAGACTGAGTGCCTGTATGTGGGATGTGATTGATTGGACCCTCCCATTTTATAAATACTACTGCAGTGTTCCAGAGCCACTTAGTTACTCATTTAATATTAATAGTTCTTTATTTCTTACTTTGCAGTTCATTGTAATTGTCATCCAGAAACCGATACATTAGTGGGAGATAATTCCCATTACAGAAGTAGTTTACTTCATCCAGCAAAGAGTTCTCTGAGACATTTCTAGTCAGTTTAGGTGTTTATAGATTATTATTTCTTTGATAAAGAGGTTTTTTTTGAACTCTTGAATTTTATTTTTTATACAGCAGGGTTTTGTTTTGTTTTGTTTTGTTTTGTTTAGCAGGTTCTTATTAGTTATCCATTTTATACACATCGGTGTATACATGTCGATCCCAATCTCCCAATTCATCCCACCACCACCACTCCCGCGACTTTTCCCCTGTGGTGTCCATACGTTTGTTCTCTACATCTGTAGGCTTTTTTTTTTTTTTTTTTTTTTTTTTTTTTTTTTTTTTTTTTTTTTTTTTTTTTTTTGCTGTACACGGGCCTCTCACTGTTGTGGCCTCTCCCGCTGCGGAGCACAGGCTCCGGACGCACAGGCCCAGCGGCCACGGCTCACGGGCCCAGCCGCTCCGCGGCACATGGGATCCTCCCAGACCGGGGCACGAACCCGTATCCCCTGCACCGGCAGGCGGACTCTCAACCACTGCGCCACCAGGGAGGCCCCATCTGTAGGCTTTTAAAGAAGGCAAGACAGAAACAGTATTTGGAGTCACTACTGATTGAAGTCAGGCAAAGTGAAAATAAAACATCTTAGAAATGATGAGATAAGTAATGAGAAAAATAAGAATGACCTTATAAAATCTGAGACATCTTTTCAGGATCTTGTACTACGCGGAGGTACAAACATAAGGAAAAATGCTGATTAGATGGGACAGTTACTATAATGCTTGTAGTAAATTATGATAGACTTATTTTCTGGAGCTGTCAGTGATTTAAGATTGATTTGCCATTGTTTTCATGAAACCAAATATATGTTACTTCCCAAGAATAACTAACATAGCAATTATCCTCCAACAGATAGGAATGTGGAATACAGTTGTTCCGTCCTTTTGTGATTGTGGCCCTTCCACTCTTAAAGAAATGTTTCTCAGAACAAAATACTTGTCATTTAGACCAACACTTGAGAGTTAGGTAAATGACAGAGATTACAGTCCCTGTCACCTAGGTCTTATGATCTAATAAACTTCTTATCATATCTCCTTGAACTTAAATTTATAGTTTTTGAGGACTTAATTTCTGTTTAATTAAAGTGTTCCTTAATTAACTTTCTATTTTGAAGTAGGCTGACCCCATTTGTAATTTTTTTCTTGGTTTAAATTTATTTGAAATGAGTACGGTGATATGCTGGTCTAAGGGAGTTGCTATTCATTAACCTTATTTTGAGTAGCCATCTCATTTTATGAACTTACTTGATGTTTTTGTTCTTGATCATCCTAGTTTCTCTCCACTCCCCCATCCCTGTTTTGTTGTTGTTGTTTGGTTTTGTTTGTTTTTGACCAGAGCCACTGCCCTGATACAGTAGGGATGCTTTCTGCATAGATCTTAGGAAGGCATTCGTCAAAGTCTTATGACATGGAAGTGGGTTATGCCAAAAGGATGATGATTACTGATGATAACTGCAGTTAGGGGAATGGACTCTGTTATTTAATAGACCCTGATTTGCATCTTCCCTCTGCAGCTTGTTACTTGTATGATGTTGCTTCAAGGTACTTAACCCCTCTGAGCCCATTTTTTTTCTTCCATCAAAGGAATGACAGTGTCTCATCTACAGTTATTGCAAGGATTGAATGAAATGATGCATGTAAATTGCTTAGCATAACGTCTGACATATAGTTAATGCTCAGTAAATGTTAGCTATTATTTTATTTAACTTATTGGGAAAAAAACTAAGGTAAGGTTGTCAAATTTATGGATCACAGAAAATAGGGGAGGCTACCTGATATTTAGATGACATTTTAAAATTCAGAAGGACTTCCGCCTCCTGAATAAAATGGAGTAACAGCTTTCAGAAACATGAAATTTGACAACCTTAAGTTTTGAATCTTAAATTGAAAAATTCAGTGGTACTAATATAGGAAGGGAGAGGTCTGGCTTAATAGCAGTTCCTGTTGAGTTTTTTGTTTTGTTTTGTTTTGTTTTTAATTGACAAGGTCAAACCAGGATCACAGTGGTACACATGTAATAATAGTATTATCATAGTCTTAATTGGTTAGCCAGTGGCTGTAATTATCGTTTTTTTTATTCTGGAGTCCATCTTTAAAAAGGGACACTGGTACATGAAGCATGTTTAAATGAAGGCAGGAACTTGAAGGAACTTGATGATCATTATTTATTCTGATGAAGCAAAGACTCGCAGAGTAGGAGATATTTAATAGCCACCTTCAGTAGTCCTTCATACCTTTGAAGGACTGTGAGCTGGAAAAGTTGACTCTGTGTGGCCCAGCAGGTGGCTCTTCTGTAGCTCTGGAGTTGAGGACCGGGGTTCAAGTTCTGCTGACATTGAGGCATGACTTCAGTGGCATCACTTAACTTCTCTGAGCCTCAGTTTCCTCAACCGTATAAAACAGAAAGTAAAATAACTCTACACGGAGGTTATGAGGTGTGAATGAGTGAATGTGTATGAAAGAGCAATTCAGATTTATTGTTGTCATTGCCTAGAATTATGCTAGGGAGGCCCTGAATCAGCTCTGTCTTTGGACCAACTCTAATAATTAGAACTGCTCAGCAGAGGAATAAGCTTTCCCATAATACCAAGAGCCAAACAAAGGCCACGTAGTTATATCAGGGCTTTTTAGAAATTTTTGTGTAGAGTGGAAATTTGTAAGAGTTCCTTGAGGGAAGATACAGTGTTTATCTTGTTCACTGCTCTCTCCAGGTCACCCAGCACAGCGCCAGGCACATGGTCTGGGTTTCGTAGGTATTTGTTCAATGAGTGAATGGAAGTTCCCCCATTAACACTCATATTGTATTCTTTGTTTAGCATTACTCTTTTCTTGTATTTAATGTTTGTGTTCTTTTCCCAGATGTTTTTGTTTGCCTTTATGTTACTTTAGAATGGATATTTTGACTAAATATCGAAGCATATTTTGACTAAACTGAAGCAGCCACTCATGGTTCTTTCTATTCAGGCACATTTACTGGCGACTAGGGCACAGAGAGAATACTGGTATGATTTTCAATGTCAGGCATTGTGAGATTTGTCTTTCTCCAAGTATGGCCATTTTAAATTTCTTATTTCTCTGCTCCTGTAAGTATCTTAATTTCTGTAGACCTTTTTAAGAGAGGATGCCTTATACATAGAATATTTCCATGGGCTTGCATTCCCAAGCACCTCATAACAATGATTGTCTCTGGGGAGAGAATTTGGGGATTGGAGATACCACATTATTGTTCTGTTTGAATTTTTCAACCATGTGCTTAATTACTTTCTTAGCTATATGCCCTATTACTTTTGCAAAAGTGAGGTGACTCGATGACTCCATAATTCAGTAGATACTAGACCATTTGAATAAGCTTTTCAGAGAATTTACGCTTATATCTCTTTGCCAAGTTTTTCATCGGGCAGTTTGTCTTTTTCTTGCCCCACTGTGTTTTTTATTTTTTATTTTTTTTAATAGATACTAGCTTAAGTGAAATAGGTTTGTATTGGGGAATATTGCAAAGTACACATAGTTAACAGTAAAATAGCCTTCTTTTATTTAGGGTCCACTATGTTTAAGACATCCTGTTGGGTGCTTTACCTACATTCTCATTAAATATTTTCAATGTTCACATGAGGTTTAAGCCTCACTTCCTTTGGTCTTTGCTGCCATAAATTCATGCCAGAGCTTTGATGTTGAACCAGAAGTCAAAGCCAGGCTTTGTTTCTTAAGCCTCCTGGGCCTTCAGCCCTCCCACTGTAACTAAAACTTGGGCATAGTCAAGGATTTGAAAACCAGAGAGAAATGGCTGTCATTGAAATTAAATATGTTGGCTGGAATGCTGCTGTAAATACTGCTTGCTGCCTTGAATTCACTGTTTCTTTCCAGTCTGCCAGGGATTAGATAGGAACAAATGGACAGGAAGGGTATAGAAAAAGGATTTAAATCATGTAAAGGACAGACTTGACCTTGAAGATTCGAGGGGCTTATAATAGCTAGCCAGAAGAGGTCTGTGGATATGTTTTACAACGATAGATGCCCATAGCCTGAGATTCGTAGTGCTTTTGGTGACTGGTAGAGACTAGATTGTATCCAGAGATTGAGTTCTAAGTTGAATTCTTCGTAGAATTTACTTCAAGCAATATTTTGAGTTATACCTTTACTATGGTGGTTTATACACATTCTAAGGACATATCTATCTATATAATGAAAGATGGTCTCCATTGCTTTGGGGTAGAATTATTTAAGTCAGTCAGTCAGTCTCTCCTTCACTTTCTCTCACTCTCACTCTTAAAAGAAGGTAATGTTAAGGAGAATTTCTTTAGCCACAGAACCGATTATTCATGACTTTTGCATGAAGTGGGTTTTACTTATTTCTATGTAGTAGTTCAGACACTACTGCACATGCCTTCCATGCTTCAGGCCAGACCTGAGGGCAGTTCCTAAGTCTACCATTTATCAACTTTGTGACTTGGGACAAATGATTTAGCCCTAGTGAGCATTGGCTTCCTTATCTTGAAATGATGTTTACTAATACCGACTTCACGCTGTTGCCACAAAGGATGAGTAGTGTGTTCATAGTGCCTGGCACTCGTCAGTGTTCAGTGAAGATTTAATCTATGCCTTCTCTGTTCATTCCCAGGGTTTCTGTTTGAGCATTTAAACTGTAAATAGCCTCGGTGGAGAGGACCAAGGGCATTTATTTAGCCTCTGCACAAGCCGGTAAACATCTGATGCACGCTACCTTTCCAGACACATTCACCCCCTCACTTGTTAAACCTGTTAAACCCTCTGTGGGCAGGCTTAGCTGCTCCTTCTTGCTTCTAAGCATTTTCCCCTCTGCCTGGCCTGTAGTAAGTGCTCAGTAAGCATTTGCTAGGTAAGTGAGTTTCTGGACAGTAGTGTGTGGGTGGGTAGGATAGCGGATTGTTGACAAAGCTTCTCATAGAGCGTTGCAGCCTTGTGAGTTTAACTTCATGCTTTGGTCTCTAGTAGAAACAGCTGAGAGAGTTAAAGAGATGATCTTCACTTGATTCTTTTTGGTTCTAAGGGCAAAGTGCTTTCAGCATTTAGACTAACTACATTTGCAGAGTAGTGATCCATTCTGTAATAATTATAATGGCAGATAACATTTTGTCAGTGCATACTGTGGGCCAGGCCCTGTGCTGATCATTTTAGCTACATTTTCTCACTCAGTCATGTTGTGAGTTAGATACTGTTATTGCACCCATTATACAGAAGAGGAAACTGAGACTCAAAGTTACGTGCCAAAGACTACACAGCTAGCAAGTAACATAACCTAGATTTGAATGTAAATGGACTCCAGAGCTGGCTTTTTGAGTTACTGTATTATACAACTTCCCTCTTCTGTATGACTATGATAAGAAAATTGTATAGGGGGGTAAAGATGATTATAAAGGTCAATATTTCACAAAGATTTCCCCCATATTTGCTGAGCTTATAAAAGAGCCAGTTGCTTCCTAGTTTGTGTCATAAACTGTTACACTTCACTATTATTTCTGGTGGGAGGCAGTTATGTAATGTGGATTCAATTTTAATTTTACCACATTAATATCTGTGTGGAGGAATAATGGTGACTAAAGTACAGGGTAGTGAGAAGTAAGCAAGTTTCTATTAAATATTGCTCAAGCAGTGAATAAGTCATTAAATTTGACTTCTGATGAATATATAATGATTGCTTAATACTTGGCTGCCAGGAAAAACATACACACACCCACTCATAGAGGAAGGTGTGTGTGTAATATATGTTGCTTGAGATAGTTGGAGCTATATTTTAAAAGAGGAAGGGTTTTTCTTCCACAGAGGGAGGGAGAAGCAATATAGTTTATACTGCCATTTATTTGAGTTCATCCAAAAAGAAGAAATTTCTTGCTTACAAAATATAGAAGAATCAAGTTTTAATTTGAAGAGATTAGGAAATACTTATTCCCTGTTTCAGAAAGTAAAAATCTCCCTAGGTGCCACCTATTCTAGGAAATCTAAAACATAAATCAGGCGATTCCTGGCCTCCTCTCCTTCCTTCCTCCTTTTCAAAACGGACACATATACTTTATGGCACTGAGAATTTAAGATCCTTCTGAGTGTGTGATTCATGTGGAATTGGAGTCACAACCCCTGAAGAACACTAAATGACTGCTTTGTCTGAAAGGTTTGGTATATTACTAATAAAATGCACGGAGTTGAATTTATTCAACTATATATAATTGGTATTGTTCCTGTTCAGACATGCTTATACATGACTTTGTGGAATAAAAAACACCTGCTTCTGCGGTTTTTGTTTGGTTAGGACAAAATTTCAGGAAACAACTTGACCATGGGCAAAACTGCAGTTGAATCAGGGACAGAAAGTTGGAAAGGATAAGTAGGTGAAATTTGTCTTGAGGGTGTGCCGCCTGAACACATACACCTGCACACATGTCCTCGTTTTAAAGGTAAAGAGGGCTTATGGACCAAGAAGGCATGAAGCGTCTGGTCCTATTCTGGAGCTTAGGGAGAATTCTGGAAAAGGACCCTGTGGCTGAAATCATAGGCAACAGCAGAGCAAAGGAAAAAGACATCCAGTCGTGTAGAGAGGGAGCCTAGAGATAAAGCTGGGATGGACACGCTAGGGGAAGGAGGAGGGTAGGTGTCTTCATGTTTGTTTCACTGAAGGCAGTTCTACTGAAGACTTGAAGGACGTTGAGGGAACTTATTTGGCTCTGGGTCCTGTGTGCTCCCGGACCTGCTTCAGCTGTGCTTCCCAAACCTTAGGGCTAGGCCTCAGGGAAGAGAATTTATTTCTCTCCAGTGCATGGCTTAGGCTGCTCCTTAGGACAGCTGTGGCTTGGGAGGGGCCTTACTTAGAATAGTTGGTCAAGAAGCTGCATCTCTTAGTGGCATCAGTTACCTTCCATTCTTGCTGAACTGGTTGCTGGTATGGAAGGAAATCTTCACTGGTCTGTTGACCATGTCCATCTGGACTTGGGGAAGCCAAGATAAAGAATCTTCTTTATCCCCATTTTTTAACCAAAGTGGCATTATGTGGAGCAAGTAAGGTGGGAGTAGACACTAGACAATCTTGGAACTCACCCTGGATAAACTCTCATGAGCCTGAACTGTGCTACCTAAGAATTACCATACTGTTAATGGCTTACTACCTATTGATACCTTGTTTAGCCACAGGGGACCTGAAATTTGTCTCACATGAGTCTGCCTACATCTGTAAAAATAGCTAGTCTCCTCCCTTCCTCTCCTCTCAGACCTCTCTCTTCTCCCTCATTTTGCCCCATCTTTCACTTTTGAGACAACCCGCATTGATTGCTATATAACTCCATATAATTGTTTTGCTTTCGTACGTGTTCCTACCTCAGCCATTATCTTCCTCTCATTGAAGTCTCATGAATTTTAAGTTGAATTTGATTGCAACACTAAATCACCCATTTCTGCTTAATGTTCTTTATGTAACATGTACCTTTAATGCCTTATTCAACACTTCAAAATGAAAGAATAGGAATAGTTCTAATACTGCTGTTAATGCGTCCTGACATTGAATAACAGGTGACATGTCTAATGATTCGTGTGGCTGCCTAGATTGCATAATTACAGCTTTGTTTGACTTCAGAAGAATCATATGCAGGCCAACTGCAGCCATTCAGATACTTCTTATGTTAGATAAATATCAGAGCACTTCAGTCTAAAAAGAGGTCCTCCTTCAGCGATTATCACTCTTTAGTTTTCTAGGACTTGACAATGAACAGGAAAAACCAAAATGAAACAGAAACCATCTTTAAAGAATGGGTTTAGTTCTGTGGCCCTTCCTGGTCTAAATAACACTTTGTAAGTCCTTCAGGTATTGTTCGCAGTGCATAGTGTTTGGATAGTGCTGAGCAGGATCACTGGTACAGACAAGGCACACTTGCCACGGTACTGGCGTACTTACAGAAACAGTTATAATTGTTTAATAGAAATCAAAGATTATCTGTGCCCTCTGGACTTCATTTGCTGGGGCAGGGGTTAGGGGGACATATTTCAGCGAGTTATTGAACTAACTTCTTGGAGCAGTTTCTGAATCGGTGTGCCAGATGTGTCACACCGGTCTCACCGAGTCTCCGAGCTCTCCCCAGGAGACCTCCCCACATGTTTATTGGCTTGTAAATGAATGTTCAAGTGTATCACTTAGGTTCATTTGATTAACACAAGCAAGGGTTGATTATAATAAGTTAATGCTCACTGAATGGCACATTGAAGAAACGAGAATATTCCTAGACTCCCAGACCCCGCTTGGCCAGGGGAGGACAGTCAAAGACACGGATAATAGAAATGGTTTTGACACTGGGCTCCACTCAGAAGTACCTCTGCATGTGAAGCCTTCCAGGGCTCTTCCCTTCCCCTGAGACAGTTCTCTGCTGCTGCCCTTGCATGGCTGCTACTTCCATCTCTGTTGTTGCTGGTGCTCTTGGCCTGGTACAGGTTGACTTACCAGCTGCTAGAGCTGACTTAGTTATTCTCCTAGCATTCAGTGGGTGACTTGGTTACTTTTATAGCCCCTCCAATTAGCCTTGCTGATGGAAAAGATCACTCTCTTCACCAATGTTAAAACTTAGCAGTCTTCTAAAAGGGGAAGATTATTTTCTTCTGGTTATCGGTTTCCTCTACTAAGGAATTTGGGAAAGCTTTTCCCAGATGTGATCGGACCGGGCCCGATCACATTTGAGTGGCGTTGGCCAGCGTCCTACTTGGAACAGACCACCGGGAGCTGAGATGAAGCTCAGCGCCACGAGTTTCCCCCCAGTCCCCCCCACCCCAAGGATATCCATGGAGGAGTTGGAGGTGCTTGTCCTTCTCACGTTTAAGCACCTTTTAGCACAGGAGGCTGGTGTACATACTTTGCAGCTAGAAGGTCTGAGTTGGAGGCCTAGCTCAGCCACTCGCTACCGTTGTGTCCTTGAGCAGGTTACTTCAGCTGCCTGGTGCTTCGGTTTTCTCATGTATAAAGTGGAGCTAAAACTACCTTTCTCTTAATGCTGCTGTGAGGATTAATGTAAACACAGTATGCTAAGTAGTCTTGGCTCATAATAAAGTGCTTACTAATTGTTAGGTACAGCTATTATTATGTATATATATTTTATCATTGCAGTTACTTTTTGGCTTGCAGAGGTGTGCTGCAGTAATATTTGCCTCTCTGAGATTGTCATTCTGTGAATTTTAACATCATTTTTGTAATCTCCCCCCCACACTCGGCGCTGGTGCCAACCTTTTTCCTGTGGAAAAATCACACTGAAGATAGAATAGGCAAATAAGTTTATATTACATGTCTTCTTTACATTTTAATTCAACTGAATATCAGAGGCAGGACAATTTTTAGTGTGGTGAAAGTTTAATTTTCACATTTATTATATGATGGCCGTATAGGCACATGGAAGGAAGAGTTCCTGTAGTTCTTTGTTGGATCCATCATTCTTGCCCTCAAATGGATTAAAGTCTGTTTGGAAAAATGAGACAAATTCATATAAGAAAACAAGATTGTTTATGGTTCAAAGTGCCAAGGTATCAAGTATAGTTGTTGAGATAAGTTAAGTGAGATCCTTCTAGGCTGGCAGAGTTTAAAAGCAGGTAGGGCCTGAGCTCAGCCCTTGAAAGATGTGTAGGATTTGGTTGGTGTGGATTTTTAGGAAGGGCTTTCCCTGTGGGAGTGGGAGAATTTTGGTAGTGGGATTATATACTGTGGAATAAAGGAGCAGGGAGCCTCTAGCTGGTCAGTGTCTCTGTACCTCCCCAACGCCCCAGCCACTTTTTAGTCAACAGCCAACTCCCTGTTTATGTGTTTATCCCTCTTTTCCTCCTGAGTTCTTCAGGGCTTTATTTAGCCTTTTTCATGCAACACTATGCTCTTTCCCCACCTCAGTTCTTTAGTGGAACAGGACACATTCCCTGTGCCTTCCTTTGCCTGGTATTTCTGAAACATGAACACAAATAGCATACTTAGAAAGAGGCTTTATTGTAATAATAAGGGAGACAGGGGTTAACAACTACTGGATATGGATGTTCTCATGACCTCTCTTCCAGTTGCCATTGTGGGAGTCTCTTGTCTTCCGTCTCTAGTCTCTCCAAGCCCTTTTCCCCAGCAGATGAAAACATTGACTTGAGCCTGAAGTTATCTGACTGAGCATCACTTCCAGGTGTGGTGTGGTGTGGTGTGGTTCTCGTTCTTCTCAGGAGTAGCTTCCTGCTCTCTTCTGGTGTTTTCCCTTTGCCTCCTCAGGCTGCACTATTCATCACTTAGGTTCTTTAGCTTGTCCCAACATTCTTGGGCCCTGGAGCCTTAGCTGAGGCTGCATGTCCACAGCTGGCCTCCTCAGGTACTTCCCTTAGGCTTCATGCCATCAAATACTGGCAGCCATTGCTCACGTTCTCCTCTGCAGGGAAGGTCTCCTTGGCCTTGTATTTAAAATTGTTATCTGGTTCAAGTCTTGCTATTGTCTATGGGACCTTGATAATGAGAATCATCATCCTGCTTTCTCTGAAAACTTTAATGTCGAAGGCATCTTTCTAAGTGCTTTAAAAAATTAACTCATTTAATTCCAGAGGGAGGTTGCCAACATTATGTCAATTCCTACTGATTTAAGCCCCTGACACATTTTTATTTCTCATACTTCAAAGACTTTTGCCGCTGATACATCCTTTAGTGAGTTTCTATTTAGGTTGAAGTTGCCACTAATTATTGCACTTTTGATAAAGCAGTTTATGCTGTTAGTCTTTGCTCAGGTTACCAGCTTGACCCACTTTTTCAATGGTCCCAGTATCAGAATCCATTACACATAAAATATACTGATTCCACTAAGAAAAGGAAAAAAAAAAACACACACACATCATCATTTCCTTTAACTAGATAAGGTTTGTGTGAAACCAGGGGCCTATTTTTCTTTCTTTCTTCTTTTTTTTTTAATTTTCTTTTTTCATTATTTTAAATGGGAAAAAATTAAATTACAGGCCAACCCCAAACCCCTAACCAATTTACTGAAATGTAACTATATACAGTAAAACGCCTATATAAGTCACAACCCATCATTATTAGGATATAAATTGTTTAAAATTCTCCTGATCATCAGGCAATTAATAGGATTTTTAACAAACAGTTGTTGTATTTATGGCAATAGATACACGTTGGTACCAGCAACAGCTAAGCAACATGTCTCTTTCATTGATGTTTGGACATTTTCAAATGGTCTAACAATTTTATATGGAATATGACTTGAGACCTTTCTCATATATCGCTTTGTTAAAAATGTATTTAATTTGGGGAATGTAAATACAAATTTTTCTTATATAAACACTGCCCCTTCCCACTCCTCAAAAAAAAAAAAAAAAGCTTATATTGAGGTATATGTATATTCTGTGAAGTCTGGGTGTTACCAGCCAAGAGATATTCTACCAGAAGCGCGTTAACCCAGAAGATATTTTATGGAGTGTGCTTATAATTGACTATTGTAAAACTAAAGCATAATTTAGAAGTCCAGGAAAATCATTTTTTAAAAGCCAAATGTCAGTGGGTTTTATATTATTTAATGACTTAGAGATGAACTGTTGTATTGTTCTTCAGAGTAGACAAGAAATACTGCCATTTGTCTGAGCTAAGTTATTTGAATGAAGAGTCTTTGAGTGTGTGCGTCCCCAAATATGATTTAAGGACTCCAGTTTTATTTTCATTTCTTTCAGCTTTTTTAATGTTAACGTTTTTATTATCCTGTGTTCTCTATCTTTTCCCGATCTATTATTAAATTGTGTGTCTAGAGCTTTTAAAAAAAAAAAGTTTAAAAACACTTTGAAGAATATTATCTTGCTTTTCCAATCTACTAGTCGCTTTCTATAGTCTCCTGTTCCCTGAGGGTGTTTTAATTTTTAAATATAGTAAGTATAGTTGTTTCATGCTCTGACTGATATCTGAAACATTTGGGGATCTGTTTCTGCTGATTTTTACTCTTTTTGGCTTGCTTTCTTGTGCTTCTCCTTGTAAGGTTTTTTGTTTTGTTTTGTTTTTATTTTTATTTTTTTTCCCCTGTAATCTACTCATTATCCTTAACAATTATTTGTAGGGTTATTTGAGGCCTCAGATACAAGTGTCTTTTCCAGAGGGGAGTACGTGTGGGTACTTTCATTGTGAGACCACCTCCCACCAACATCAGAGCTCAGGTTCCCAGCACCACTCAGGTGAGGGGAACCCAGGCTGCAAACCCAGGCTGTGGGTTGTTGATACAGTTTTTCAGAAACATGTTTGTTTTCTCTCTCTCTCTTCCTTCTGTTCTGCTCAGTGGCCAAGGCCAACCTCCCTGTGGCCTGGAGGAGCAGAGTGGGATTACTTCCGGTTCATCTTTATTCTGACAAGTGGGGACCCAGCTTACTGGGGGAGAGTATGCAACTTTGATGTCCTGCGTTCGGCTTCTCTTTTTTGGTTTTCCCTAATTTTGCCCTGGTTGTTTCTTACTATCTTGTGACCCTTTTGTTTTTAAGGAGATTACTCTTTTTCCTATTTTATCCAATCATTTTACTTATTTATTTATTCATTTATTTCTGGCTGTGTTGGGTCTTCGTTGCTGCGTGCGGGCTTTCTCTAGTTGCGGTGAGCGGGCTTTCTCTAGTTGTGGTGAGCGGGGGGCTACTCTTCACTGCCGTGCGCCGGCTTCTCATTGTTGTGGCTTCTCTTGTTGCGGAGCACGGGCTCTAGGTGCACGGGCTTCAGTAGTTGTGGCACGTGGGCTCAGTAGTTGTGGCTCACAGGCTCTAGAGCGCAGGCTCAGTAGTTGTGGTGCATGGGCTTAGTTGCTCCGCGGCATGTGGGATCTTCCCTGACTAGGTCCCGAACCCGTGTCCCCTTTATTGGCAGGCGGATTCTTAACCACTGAGCCACCAGGGAAGCCCTCCAGTCATTTTAGTTGTCTTCAGTAGGAGGATTGGTCCACATAACCCAACCTCCCATTACTAGAAGTGGAAATCTTCCTTATTTGATCTTTAACAATACTACGAGGTTCATGTGCAGATATATAAGTGGGCTGCTGTAATGGATGAGGGAACTGAGGCTGAGAAAAGTGTAGTGGTTGATTTAAGATTGTCCAAGTAGGTGGCACAGCCTGGAACTCCTGAGTCTGAGTCTGCATTTCCACCTTTGAGACTTTTTCTACTGGGTGTCTTCTTCAAATTTTGAATGAAGCAGGCATATATTGAAGGCATTTTAAAAAATATGCAATACCTTTACACAATCATTTAGATAGACCATTGACTGATAAATTATGTTGGTACAGCTTTTTCCAAATACGGCATTTTAAATGGAAAATGATCATTGCTTTCCTTTCTTTTTCAGCTGAAGTGAGTAGTGAATACAGTATGGATAAGGCAATGGTTGAATTTGCAATGATGGATCGGGAACTAAACCATTATTT
Organism: Mesoplodon mirus; assembly: GCF_964341445.2. Classification (NCBI taxonomy): domain Eukaryota; kingdom Metazoa; phylum Chordata; class Mammalia; order Artiodactyla; family Ziphiidae; genus Mesoplodon; species Mesoplodon mirus. Next base: position 14,332,177 of record NC_138992.1, on the reverse strand, counting down.
AAAGGCTGTTCAATCTACAATAAACCATGTAAGTTTATACCACTACCACTCACCTGGTTATATTTGGTTACAGCTCACTGACTTAGAAACACAAATCAAAATTCTTTTCTAACCTATAATAATTTCTTATCCTTACTGTAGTAGCTATTAATCTCTTCTTAATCAGGAAGTTCATAGAACAGGAATCTTAAATATTTTCCCAGATAGACCACCTAGGTTTAATTAGGATATTACATCTGTTTTAGATTTCCTTGCATTTTTTGGTCTTGAAGTTTTTAGTCTAAGCCTCCTTCAAATGTGAGTAGTTTTTTTATAAAATGCTACAAATTGCGTAGGACTTGTTTTTATTGTTATATTTGCTTAAGCATACAATTTAGACCAGGTTTAGTTACTCATTCTCCAGCTTTAACTAATATGCAGCTATTGCAAAATTCATAGAATCAGATAATAGGGAGAGGGTTTAGAGCAAGGTTACAAATAAAGAAGCGTGGCCTTTTGGTTTTTCCAGAAGCCAAACTTCTCTTTGTTGGCTCCGGCAAGTCACAGGAACAACACATAAGGCAGTTAAGGTGGGAACATAGCAACATCCTTTTCAGCAGTACTGTGTTGAGCAAGAAATGAGCAGTATGATTGCAGTAATGTTTCTGAGAAGTGCTTTGTCCTCTGAGCAGTGGAAACTCCCCTTTGAACTGATTTCATATACCTGTGTAATAGGATGTCTTGTACTTCTGGTTTCTTTATTTGCTTTTTCTTACTTATATCTATGGGAAAATTCCAAAAATAAAATGCTTTACAAGATTGGCTACTATTCAGTGGGAGATAAATTTTTGAATATGGTTTAATACTTAAGCTGTAGTTAAATGAGTATATATGTTCGTGGTTATATGCAGTTTTTCTGTTCTTTCTTTAAAAAAATTTTTTTTAATGGTTAATATTTATTAAGTGTAGCAGTTGTGACTAACTTAAGAATGTCTGCTTATATCCAAGTAATACACTCATTCAGCTTGTACATTTCTGGTGTTTCTAACCATTGTGACTGTCTTGGGACTGTGAATATTCCTTCCATAGGAAAATATGAAAACGATGTCATGTTAGATTCTTTAAACTAGATAGCAAAGCACTTAGACCAGAGGTTTTCAACTCCAGCTGACCCCTAGAAACAGCCAGTCCCTACCCTACACTAAAGAGATTCTGATTTCATTGATCTGAAGGAGGATTGGGGCACCAGTATTTTTAAAAAACCCATTCTGTTAATGTATCCAAAGTTGAAAACCACTGCCTTAAAAGAACAAGGCTGACTTTATAGAATAAAGTGTGTTCGTTACCAAAGATCAGAGTTAGGCTTATTGTACAGATCAATCCTGCCTTGACCCTTACATTCTATGGAGGTTATTTGATAGGCTTTTCTATCTTTAACCTTGATGTTTTGCAAATATAATAGCACAATGTACGTTATAGATAAGAAAACAGATTTTGGAAGTTGAAGAACTTAATGTGGATTTTTTTTATTATTATTAAACCCTAGGATTCACAGATACGTAAGGTATTTTTACGTGAAGAATTGGACTTTTCCCCCTTCAAAAAACTGAGTCACTCATTAAAAAAAAAAAGAAAAAGCAACCCTCACCCTCACGCACATTCAGTAGTTAATAGCATTTCTTTCATCCTGAGGCCTCATCCCATTACACCCACCCTACTAATCAGGAAAGAATATAGTTGGAGTTTTATCCAGCTTTTCAGCCCTAACCTTACGCTAGACTATGGAGTAACTTGGATTTAGTGATTCTAATGCTTGTCGGGAAGGTCCCTGGTCTTTAATAAGAGAACACATGTTTATTGCATTTTTTTCTCATGCAAAGTTGTGCTCTGTATATAAGCTTGATATGAGACCAAGAATAGCAAATCATAGTTTAATAAGATTCTAAGACCTAAAACCATATAGGGACATAGTGGGGATATGACCATTATTTTAAGGGGAATATTTTACCCTCTTTATATACTGTGTACTCTTTATATAGTATGGACATGTATGGACATTGCTATCTTATTGCCTGTTTTGATGAGGAATAAAGAATGAACAGCAGATTTAGAGAGTCCAGAATGGTATAGCTGTTCTTGCTATAGAAATAGCAGTGGTCTAGGGATCAGAAATTCTTCCAACCCTGGTGCTTCCCTTTTCTAAGTTATGATCCTGGGTCAAGAAACTTAACCTCTTGGAATCTCGTGTTCTTCATCTGTAAGGTTCTTGGCCTGCCTATTTCACAAGATTATTATGTGAATCAGATTAGATATTGTGTATCAAACACTTTGACATTCATAAAATTTGATGGAGATAAAGATACTATGTATTACAAACCCAGATATCCAAACATACTCCTGAGGAAGTTGGAACTGGATCTTTCTTAACGAGTACTTTGCTTACTTTATTTCAGGGCTTTGAAGTAAAACTTTTATTGGCTTTGACCTGTCCTCCTCTGGAATTCAGGAATCATATAGGATTAGATATAAGCTGGTAAAGTTTACAGTATGAGGTGTTTATGATCTCTAAAACAAAGAAATTGTTTTAAGTCAGATTATTAGGAAAGGATACAGAAAGTAGGAACCCCTGTTGAGTCTCATTTCACTTGTGCTCTGTCATAGACTTTCAAGAGTTGCAGTACTTCCATTCCCATATCATTTGCCAAGATTCTCATCCACCCCGTGGTCTTTCTGTTTATGAATTTTCATATAGTCATAGAAAGTTAAAAAATATTTTTCATCATCAAAGAGCATTAAAGTTTATCGTTTAAATAAAGATCTCGCTCCTGCTCTCACCTTCACAGAATTCTGAAGGTTATACACCTCTGAAAAGGTTTTAGAAGTTTACTTTGGAACCTTAGATGTGGTTCAATTTACCAACAATCCCTGGGAAGTCCCTTTGGCATCTAGCAGAAGCTCTCAGATTGCCTTTCTTTGTCCTTTAAGAAAATAGAGCTGCTAGAGCTGAAGAATAGAGCTGAAAACTTTATTTGGAATCAGTATTTATTTCAGTGCTCTGAAACTTAAAAAAAAAAAAAATGGGACTTTGTCCCAGCTGTTTTGTAGAGGGAATATCATGCAGTGAGCACCTAAGGGGGGGGAAAAATTCCCAGACAGTCTCTAAGTTATTTATAAAAACTTTCAGGATAAATGGGTTATATACCTGTCACAACTCTTTAAAACATGTAGAACCGTAAACAGAATTTCTGTATGAACTCTTCGGAGACTTTCAGTCATGAGACCACGCGTGATGAAAGTGTTTTGAAAGGTATAAAATGGCACATAGATATGCTATGATACACTTACTTCTTTTATTGCTGTTACCGCTGAGGAAAAACTTCTCTCAATTTCATGTTGAGAACAGAGTGATGTTCTGAACATTAGCTTTTGATGACCTAACGTTCCCTTCCTTGATTTCTAAGCTTTTATTATTTGAGTATCTTGAAGGGGCACCATTGGCTGGCTTTTTGTTCTCAAACATTCACTGAACAAATATTTTCTAAACATCCGTGTGCCAGGTACTTCTAGGTGTAAGAAAGAGGAGGTCAATCAGCAAAGCCCATATGATCTCACCTTCAGAATGTCTGAAGCCTAGAGAGGGAGACAAACATTTAACAGAGAACAATACAGATGTTATTTAATGATTGTTATACTGTGTACTACAAAGGGAAAATAAAGTTTTCAAGGAGTTAATAACTCAGGGGGCATATCTGCTGGTGGGGGGAGTAGGTTGGTGGTTAGGGGACTCCTTCCTGATGAAGTGATAATGAATCTAAGATGAAAGTCAAATGCGCCTCAACATGGGGATCATGATATATAACTTCCCTGTCTATGTGACTTTTGCATGAAATGGAAGCATCTTTTTTTTCCCTCAGTGTCAGAGTTTCAGAGTGCCTTGATCAATCCAAAGGCTTAATTTGAGAAAATTAAGCCAGAGAAAGCTGACTTTTATACATAGGAAGTTTAAAGTCTATAGAGTAGTTGAGTAACCTACCTAAGGTTGGTCGAGGATTCATTCATCCACAGATGTGAGCAACTACCATGTGCCAGGAGCTGTGCTTAGTAAAGCAAGTTATGGCAGTACTTGATTTAAGAATAATTTCATTACCAGTATTCTGCTTCTCAAGCCATTTCACTGGTCAAATGGGTTATCCCTCTTGAAGTGAGACTCTTTATTATGTATTGAATAAACAGTGGTAATACTGTGTACTGTGTATTTCTGGTTCTGGATTTATGTGATGGTTTTAAACTAAACGTGGAATCTATCGTGGGCTTCAGATTCCAGAGGGTGGGCACCAGCTTAATTCAAGGAATCCTCAAATCTATTCTCAGGTATGTGTTTTTTCAAATAAGAGATGATAAAGAGTCCACCACTATCGTTGGGGTGGTCTTCGCAGCTTTTTTATAGTGTTAATTCTCGTAGTGAGAAAGGATGGGCCCCCTGAAGCTAAATGACAAATGGCCTAACAGGTTCAGATTAGTTGCAGATATTATTAGCAGTCAGTGGTAAAAGATACATTTTCTGTGCTTTTTGATGAGCAGTCTAGTCCTAGAGTTTAGCAAAAATAACTAAAGCTTAGGATTCACATTATACTTTGCATTTTCTTTATCATGATACTTAATTGTGCAATTTTACTGCAACAAACTTCAAATCTTAAAAGCATTGTCAGATTTTACCTGTATATGGTTCTTTTAGGAGGTGCTACTTTAGCATGTTACTTTATGGAAAATCCAGAGTGTTGTATTTTCTTCACCTTCCTCTACTACTCTTTTTTGGGCTACATGCATCTTATAGATTATCGAAGATTTGAAAGCATTTAAATCAGATTGCTGCCACATATTTGTTGTGTGTGTGTGTGTGTGTGTGTTTTAATTTGTTTATTTTTATTTTTGGCTGCGTTGGGTCTTTGTCACTGCATGGGCTTTTTCCAGTTGCAGTGAGCGGGGGCTACTCTTCATTGTGGTGCATGGGCTTCTCATTGCGGTGGCTTCTCTTGTTGCAGAGCACGGGCTCTAGGTGCATGGGCTTCAGTAGTTGTGGCACGCGGGCTTAGTAGTTGTGGCTCATGGGCTCTAGAGTGCAGGCTCAGTAGTTGTGGCACACGGGCTTAGTTGCTCCTCGGCATGTGGGATCTTCCCAGACCAGGGCTCGAACCTGTGTCCCCTGCATTGGCAGGCGGATTCTTAACCACTGTGCCACCAGGGAAGTCCCTGTTGCGGTTTTTTAAATCAGTTTTTTTATAACAATTCCTACCAAAAGCGTAGGGAGGGAGGATATTTTTCTTCTTAACCTAACAGGGGCAGTTAGTTGCTGGATCGGTTTATTGTGTTGTTTCTTATAAATCTGTTCATGGATATGTCCTGTGTACTGTGACTTTTACTTGCTAAGCTAACCTGAACATTTAATCTGCATTTTAAAAGTAGTATGTTGAGAGTTAGAAGGGTGGAAATATACCTCACCTAAGTTGCTGAAACCAACACAATCTTAGATATAATAAAAGAACAAGGTGGGTCAAAGGTATAGCTTACCTCAGCCTTGACATTATGCAACTAGTTTAGAATGTTTTTAATATCACTTCCCTATACCTCTTCACCCTTCACCCTTCATCAACTGGTAAGCTTTGCCTTTTGTAAATCTTATTTTAAAGTTACCTTAACATCTTCTGCTTTAACATGATATCTTATGAGCTATCTTGTAAGTCGGGAGTTACTATTTTAGTTATACCAGATTTGGGGAGCATTTCTCACTTAGAAAGCTAAAAATTTATAGTATCAGAAGAAAGTTCCAGGGCAGAGGATGTGATTTATTGGCTATCACCATCTTCTGACTGCATCTAAGAATGCACCTCACATTGTGAATCACTGACAAAAGAGGAAGGAGGGTAAATTTGTTAGGATTATGACAGTTGAGGACAGAAGATTCCTGAGCATGAGAGAAATGACTGTTGTCAGCAGAATAGCAAGAAGGTGAGAGAGGACAGTAGAATTAGTGAGAATCTCTTGGAGCCGAGTGGGAAAGTACTGCGGAATCCCCCTCTTCTCCACTGCCCTCCCTCCATGATGGTGTGTGGTCTCTTAACACCTTTCCTGTCAAAGTTAACAGATGCCCCACATATAAGCCTTTTCATCTGTAGGAATATTGCCCAGATATGGAAATTAACCAGGGGGAAAAAAAGTTGACATAGGTATTCACTCTTCAGCCTCTTGGCCCTGGAATGTGTGATTACTGGTAATTAATTTCTATTCCGTTCCTTTAGAACTCCCTCTGTAGTTATTCCAAAATTAAGGTTGTGTTTGGTAGCATTTTTTCTAATGCTAACAGAGAGAGTTAGGTCTGGATATAGTATTTCACTAATTGAGTTGTCTCTATAGGAAAGAATCCAGATATAAATCTCTTAGGTTACCAAGTGAAGTAGCTACTAATAGGTGAACATTCTGGTCTTGTGCCATATTAAGACTCCTTATCATGGGTAGTTTATAGAAATCCATCTTCGTGTTTTGTAGGTACTAAGTGTTGGATTTTATTCATAATTATAAAAACGCTTACACTCTACTGGGTCTTAATGTGCCTCTAATGCAGCATTTTCAGAAGTTTGCTCTGTAATACTAATTAATCAGGATGTGAGTAAGTATAATAGGAAAAAAGGATTTTATGGTCATATAAGTTTGGGGAGTGCTTGATTAAAAGAATTTCCTTAAAGACTCCAAAGCCCTTAATACGCTTTTATGCATTGTGATTCTCCAAAGGAGGATATTTAGTAATTTCCTAACCTTATTTGAAAACCTCTTTGGGGGAAGGACTGGTACTCTACAGAACGCAGTTTGGAAAGTGCTTCTATAGTCTCAACTCCTGTACCTTACAGAAGAGGCTAAAAGGTGGATTCAGCAGTTTCTGGTAGAGATTTTGTGGCATCCAGGGAACTGGGGAGTATATCAAACCCCCTACCTGAAATGGACCTACAAGATGTTTCTATGCAGAAGATCCGGAAAGGGCCAGGCCTCTGGAAAGACTATGTGTTATTCCAACAGTGAAAGAGAGGAAAGAAAAGTTTTTAAAAACATACAGTGGTTGCTTGGCTATGTCTCTTTGAAGCAAACAAGACCCCCCGTGTGGGGTATTGGTTCAGGAAAGTGGAGAGAAGGAAAAGTTTTCAAGGAAATGAAGAGAGGAGGGGATAGTTTAGGTAGAAAGGACACAGCAGCAGTGTGGACAGAAAAAAGCATATAGACTTTGAAAGACCTGGTTCAGCACAACACTCAATGCTTATTGAACACCTTGGCCTCAGTGGTACCGGGCAATTCTGGCAGGTAACTCCTTGAATTTTTTTTTTTTTTTTTTGGCTGTGCCACGCAGCATGTGGGATCTTAGTTCCCCAACCAGGGATCGAACCCACGCCCCCTGCAGTGGGAGCTCTGAGTGTTAACCACCGGACCGCCAGGAAAGTCCCACTTGAATTATTTAAATGATGTGAATGTTCTTTAATATAGCAAACTCCTGCTTATTTCTGACGTTGGGCATAGTCCATATGTAATATCAAACCCTTATTTTAGATAATCACTTGAGCCTCCTTCCATGTCAGACTTTTCACCGTACTTGATAAGTATTAAAGATCTTGAGATGTTGGCTGTTCCCCACTATCTAGCCGTGGTGCTCATGGGCAGTGAAAGAGTGTAGGCTAACTGCAGAAGAGAGATGGGAAAATAGTTTGAACCACGGAATGGATCACCAAATGGTTAAGATTCACTGTAAAATGAATGCATTTGCAAAGTGTGGAGTTGAAAGTAGTTGCTTGTTTATTAATCTCATAATTAAGCTGTTCAGTTAGTGCCAATAGTATGCTTAGTCTAATGAAGATACAAAAGCCTCTTGACACGTGTATATAAAATAGCTACAAAATAGTACTAACAGTGAAATAGTTTGACACAGAAAATAAAAACATGCTTAAGAAATTCAGAGTAAGGGAGAAGAGACTTTGCTTAAATTCTGGCTTTTCTACCCTCTAAGTCTGAGCCTCAATTTCTTCTTAAAGTAGGGGTGATAGAATGTAGGTCAGAGAATTCTGGAAATGATGAAAAGTGATAGCATGAAAGCACCTAAAACAGTTCTGTCAAGACTCATTTATAAAGTTGCCCAGAGAGTTCTGTAAAGGAGAAGTCATTTCCTTTGATCAAATTTAAATAGTATCTGAAGAGGAAATTTGAGTTAAAATTTAGACAGTAGAGTAGGCTGCAGGAAACCATTGGGAAAGGGCAGAGATGATAATGTCCTTGAGAGGTTGAAGGAAGGGCTTCTTTCCTTAGAAGGAGTCTTCTGGTAATGGGGGCAGAGAGGATGTTGGGGGGAACTTGGTGCTCATACTGTTGTAAGCCGAGAGGATTGGGCAGAATATGGGGGAGCAGGCCAGTGAGATGCATGGCATTTGGCCAGTTGGATGTGAAGTCCCCTGATCAGTAAGTCTACTTCTGTCTGTAGTAATGAGAAAGAGATTGCTCCCTTTAACATGTGCTAGTTAGGGCTTCCCTGGTGACGCAGTGGTTGAGAGTTCGCCTGCCGATGCAGGGGACACGGGTTCGTGCCCTGGTCTGGGAAGATCCCACATGCCGCGGAGCGGCTGGGCCCGTGAGCCATGGCCGCTGAGCCTGCGTGTCCAGAGCCTGTGCTCCGCAACGGGAGAGGCCACAGCAGTGAGAGGCCCACGTACCGCAAAAAAAAAACAAAAAAAACATATGCTAGTTAATGGCAATGGAGGGGGAGCCACACTAGAGATACGGACCAGACAACTAAGTGAAAACTTTGGTAATTCACGAATAACATTTGATGCTTTCTAAAGTAAACAAAAATTACTTAAAGATGTAAGCAAGATAGTTCAATAAATAGCATAATTATATACCCAAGTGCACAGAGAGAAATATTTCTTCACTTACATTTCCATCTTTAAATAATATTTGTTTATTAGCACCCATTTGAACAAATATTGGGAGAGAAAAATGTGTTGGATTTACCCCTCTGATGTATCATATGCAAGTTGTCAGCTCTGTTTCAAATGTGTAATCTGTATGAATCGTTGACAAATGAAAGACAAAGAGTGTATAAATGGAGAGACTGTAAATGGATTTAATTTTTCAAGCCCTGTGTGAGTTTGCAGTTGTACTGGTAAGGAAAGCTCTTTCATTCTGAAGTGGAGCCAGTGCCCAGTGAACTGTCATTGAGAGAATGGTGAGGATTTCTCTTCATTCTGTTTCTCCCTTAAAGCATCAAGCTTCTAGCAATAGTGACTTTCATTCTTTTGTGTCATGGCCAGCCTGATATTTTAACCACTTGAACTTTCTGAAATTTCATTTTTGGGGGCTTTTTCCCCCCTAATTAATTAATTAATTTATTTATTTTTGGCTGCCTTGGGTCTTCATTGCTGCGTGCGCAGGCTTTCTCTAGCTGTGGCGAGCGGGGGTTACTCTTCCTTGCGGGGCGCAGGCTTCTCATTGCAGTGGCTTCTCTTGTTGTGGAGCACGGGCTCTAGGCGCACGGGCTTTAGTAGTTGTGGCTCGCTGGCTCTAGAGCGCAGGCTCAGTAGTTGTGGTACAGGGGCTTAGTTGCTCCGTGGCATGTGGGATTTTCCTGGACCAGGGATCAAACCCGTGTCCCCTGCATTGCCAGACGGATTCTTAACCACTGCGCCACCAGGGAAGTCCCATCCTCTTTTTTTTTTTTAAAGGGAAATTTGTGTCACATAATATAGGATTCTTTAAATTAGTGAAAATCCTTATGTGCTGTCCTCACCAAATCAATTTAATTATTTCCTCTCTCCTTTATTTCATCTTAAAATAATCATTCAATTATCTTCTAATAGAAAATGATATTTTGGACTTCCCTGGTAGTCCAGTAGTTAAGAATCCACCAGGCAATGCAGGGGACACGGGTTCGATCCCTGGTCCGGGAAGGTCCCACATGCCGTGGAGCAATGAAGCCCACGTGCCACAGCTACTGAGCCCGCGTGCCACAACTACTGAGCCCACGTGCTGCAACTACTGATCCTGCATGCTGCAACTACTGAAGCCCACGTGCCTAGAGCCCGTGCTCCACAATGAGAGAAGCCACCGCAATGAGAAGCCCATGAACCACGACAAAGAATAGACCCGCTCACCGCAACTAGAGAAAGCCCGCGCACAGCAGCGAAGACCCAACACAGCCCCCACAAAATTAATTAATTAATTAATTAATTTTTTTAAAAAAGAAAATGATATTTAGAAAGACCAAGTCATTGTTACTTAAAATTGAAAACAGTAACCAGGAATAGTTTAATATGATTACATCACGTGACTGATTTCCAGACGTCCTGACTTGCTTGCTTTTCACTTTCCCCTTGGCTGACACGCAGGGGTCTCACGTGCTTCAATGCCTTCCAGTTGCCTCATCTATTTGTGATTCTTGGAATGTTACCGGTAGTGAGGAGAAAACCCTCTCCACCCATCAGGTTACTCTCTGTCACCCTGAGGTTTATTTTAGCCCCTACCATGACACAGAAGCCAGTGAAACCACATGAAATGCTAAATCAGAGCTCTAAATGGACTAAATGCTGGATGTATTCAGAGCATCCCTCTTACAAAATCAGAAATTAAATATGGCTCATGAGGTGTAGTTACACAGTGTTTTAAAAAGCCTAAGCAAAAATGTCATATGCTCAATTTTTTCTTAGAAGAAATACTTAACATATTACTTAAAGCACCTATAAATAATATAGATGAAATTAGAATATGTCATGCCACATTTTCTATAATAGGAATGATATTGCTCTGCCAGAATGTGGAATGAAAATGTTTTGGCTTTGCAAGGTAAAGTGTGTATGATCCCATTACGATAGTAAATTGTTTGGTGTTACTGTTCAGTTTAATTATTGTGTTTTTTCTACACCTATCTACTGAAAAGCTGTGCTGACCTTAAGCACGTTTGCAAAATGAACCTAGTAATATCTGCACCTACCTATGACAGAGCAAGTTCTTGATTAAGAAATGAGATAAACCTGTGTGAAAGCACTTGAGAGGTAGAAGTGCTATATAAAGTGAAAGGCTCAGTGTTCTGTCCTGTTAACTTTTAACTTCTTTCTCTTGTCTTGAAAATGTCCACTACATGCTGATTTAAACTAGTGAACTCTTCTAAACCTCCTAAATTCAGAATAAGTGGTAATAGGTGACTTGTGTTTTGTTTCCTCATGTTTATTTTCTCATGCCACAGCTTAAACTGGAAGGAAAAAATGTGTAAGTTTTACACTCACCTTTTGTCCTTAATTTAGTCATCCTTTTGGTAAATGCTTATTTCTGCCCCCCCCCCTGCCCCCGGCCCCAAGAGTTTTGCAGAAATCTCATGTAACAGTTCAACAAGTGACTAATGTAGATTGGGCTTGCTTAGTGTCTGAGTCACTTTATCATGAAACACTTAAACTTGAACATCTATCTGTGACAATGAGGAAATAATATAAAACAGTTTATACTTTCTGATCTTATGGTTTTAGTGACTAACTCATCAGGCAACAATGAAGAAGGAAATTAATGAAAATTCACAACGCCAGACGAAATTAGTCAAAAAGTCTCAGTAAATCACAATCACCTTCACTTCCTTCTCCCCTTTTCTCAGCAGTTGATGTTTCATTGATAAGAGCATTGGGCTGGGAAATGAAGATCTGACTTCTAATCCTTGTTCTGCCAGGCTATGACCTTGGACAAGTCACGGAAACTTCTGTGCTTCAGTTTCCTCATTTCTAAAATGAGGAATAATGGGATATGCCCTACATACCTCACTGGGCAATTGTAGATAAAATGAGATTATAAATAGAAATGTGTTGTGATACTGCCCCCCTCAAAAAAAGTGAAAGGTGGTATATAGTTATTATGTCCTGACTGTCCCCATCTGACATCTCATATCTGAATGGCCACAGGCCCAAAGAGTGAAAGAGACTGCCTGAATATGCCAAAGAGGATCAGAAGGGAGTCTCTGTTAGCTCTTGGAACTGGAAAGAAATAAGATACATTCCCAGTGTTTGGATTTCTGAATTGAATCATGAAATACAGTTTCCCATAGAAATAACATTCAGTGGCTAGGTTTCCAGGCTAGCCAATTTTTTTAAAAATGATATAATCATAAATAGTTCATTGTGATCCAATTTCTATAAACTGTAACAAAGCCCGTTTGTGGTATTGGTTTCAGTTTGGTGTTTCAGATGTTCTGGAGGACCTAGCCTATTGGATGATAGTGAATTCACTTCTCCTCTGGCTTCCCCAGTTATTTGATATTTGCCTACAGGCTGTTGATGGTTTACTTAAACCAGATTTGGAAATACCGGTTTCTACTTCAGTCCCCTGGCCCTTTGACTAAAAGACTCTGAAGCCAACTTTCTTTGCCCTGGGTAAGGGATGAGGAGCCCTCTGGGATCCCTGACCTCTTTAATGATCACAGTAACCTTTCAAGTTAGGTAAGGTGGATGATGGACTCTGAGCCTCAGGAAGGTTAAGGGTCATACGCAGGTCACATGCTTAGTCTTAAGAGGTGAGATTGAATCTTGGTTTTTTGATATGTCATTCAAGGCTCTTTTCATGATATCTCCATGCCTCAAGACAGATGTAGTGGGACTTCCCTGGCAGTCCAGTGGTTAAGACTTCGCCTTCCAATGCAGGGGGTGCAGGTTCGATCCCTGGTTGGGGAGCTAAGATCCCACATGACTCAGGGCCAAAAAACCAAACATAAAACAGAAGCAATATTGCAGCAAATTCAATAAAGACTTTAAAAATGGTCCACATCAAAAAAAAAATCTTAAAAAAAATATATATATATATATAAAAAAGATGTAGTTCGTTGAATTCACTTTGAATTGTAGTTTTAGTTGGGAGAAAGAGTGTTTTTGTGTAGTCTTCGTTATAAAATATGCTTATGATCTTATAAATATCTAACTGTAAATTTCCCAAAGGTAAAATTTTAGTCTGAATGAAAAAGACTCTTCACACTGATTTGACATGCATAGGGAGGGATTCTGTTAATATTAAAGAACTGCTTGAGGAAAAGAATATTGTTATATGGAACTGTTACATTAAAAGATGGAATAGTCAGTCTTTCCATAATAATAGTAAGCCTAGCTAACATTTCTCTAGTGCTTGCTATGTGCCAGGCAATGTTGAGGAACTTTTTTCTTCTTGCCAGCTTAGACTACAGATTCGCTCATGATTAGTTTTTAGAAGCAATGAGGAAGAAGTCTCTCTGTGGAAGAAGGCAGTGAAATGGTCAGTAAGTGGCATGTTATGGAACATGTAAAGGATGTTTCACTGGGGTAGTGGAAATAATACTGCAGCTGGAATCAGAAGACGTAGCTTCATCCTTGCTCCTCCACTGCCTAGCTGTGTGACATTGGGCTAGTGACCTGTCCTCTTAGAATCTTCAGCTTCCTTATTTGTAAAAAGAGGATAATGATACCTCACGGGACTATTGTGAGGATTAAGTGTGATACTGTAGGTAAAGTTCTTAACTATGCATGCCCTCACAGGAAGTGAGGTTTTATATAGTAGGCATTGAGAGAATATTAACTGCTTATTTTAATCTCCGTGTACAATGTGTTTGTGAAGTTAAGTTGGAGAACAGACTATGAAACCTGGTTTATAAATTTTTAAATATCATCCAATTTAAAGATGGTATTTTCCTTTGACTGCTGCCTTCTTTAGTGCTTCAGAGTAAACATGCAGGGAATCAAGGAAAACAGATTATGGCTAGAAGATCTGGGTTTTACAGGGTGGCCACCAAGTCTGGAAACATAGGTGACTATGCAATAAATGGCTTAATGATATAATATTATAGCCCATTATGAAATCGTATTGTCTATGCTTTCAGACTTGGTGGCCACCTTGTAGTTTTAGCTTTGTTATCTATTTGGTGTTCGGTTCAAGGAAATTATTCTCTCAGTTATATATAAATTATATAAATTATAAATATATATAAATTATATAAATTATTCTCACAAGTGCTGTACGTACTATGAAGCACCTGTTTATTGTTTTTTTCTTGTGGTACAGTGGCTTTTGATTAGATAAGGTGGAGAGAATTCATTTTCATTTACTCAGGAAATTTTTCTCATAGGTGACAAAATGGAAGGTAAAAGTCAGTTTGATAGCTTTAGTAGTGGGAAATAATTTCAAATGAAAGGAAGCCATATGAATTATAGACAAGGCAACATCAGAGAATTTGATAGGTGGCTAGATGGGAATGAATGGAGTAGATAAAGGATAAGGAGCATTAATAAACCGCTGGATTATTAGTAATTCCACAGTCTTTACTGTGTTGGGTGAGATGTGATAACTGAGAGAAGGATCCAGCCTTGTATCCTTGGACTGCCCTCATTCTGTGCTATGGATATGTGGTATGATATAAAGACAAGGGATTTGAAATCAAACTTACTGTTTATCAGAATGTTAGAAGATAACTTATGGATTTTTTAAAAATGTAAAAATAGATATTTTTACATTTAGATATACATAGTTATAAGCAAAATAGATGTAAGCAAATAGGTATAAGCAAAAATAGATATTTTGCTTCTTTCTTTTTCAGGCCCTATAGTCACATTAAATGGGTTTTCTGATGGAAACTTGGCAAGAACGGGGAAGAAAACAATTAGCATTTCTCTTTGGTTACAACAGAAATGGTGAATTTGTTCCTTTGGTTATTCAGATCCTCTAGTTCATGGAGGGAGTTACTGGAGGACCCAGGAAAGATGTGGAACATGAGAGAGAAGTTCTTCCTGTCCTCACGTCGGCAAGCGTGTAATGGCTGGGGTACTCCTCAATGGCCCAGGTGCCAAAGGCTGGTCTTCTGGTCTCGAATGCTCCACGAAACTGAGCACTGCTGCCCCGTTCTCCTCCCAGGTCTTTTGCTTTCTTCAGGAGAGAGAGCACCAAGTGTGTATATCCCTTCCCCTATCATCTCCCCTCCACACACACTCACACACACACACACACACACACACACACACACACAGACTGGAGCAAGAGATACTTCTTTCATTGTTCAGACTCTAAAGCAAAATAAGCTTCAGTGTCACCAACCACTGCTGAGCTAAATGGAAAAGTTTATCTAAATGAGTATAAGAAAATCAAGATCCCCAGTAGTTAGGACTTTCCTTAGGAGCCTTGATTTTGATGGATGTAACAGAAAATAAGCAGATAGGGGAGGGACTATATAATACAGGCTTTGTGCATTGAGAGATTGCTAAGTCAGTCCTAAAGCAAAGAGGTTTTGAAAGGAATTATGCTAGAAGGATGGGAATAGTTTAGATATGAAAAAAAAATCAGTGAAGTTCATTTTTGTAAAGCACGTGTTTTTTCCATTAGAGAAGCAAACATTGGGACAGTTTTCCCAGTTCATGTCCCTGAGGAGGTGAGAGCAAGAAAGGGTAGAACCTTAATCCTTGACAGGAAAGTATACGCCATCTGGGAAACTTCTCCTTGACTATCATTTTGTCAGTGTCGAAACTAACCTGAAAGTCAGTTTGGTTGTTCAAAGGTCTCCTTAATCATGTACTTAGAATATTTCATTTGATAAACATTACCTGGCTTATCGTGTCAAAAACCGTTGGAAGAAATTTTGAAATCACTAATCAATAGATTTAGTTTCTACAGAGCATTTATTCATTTATTTATTTGCGGACTGCTCCTGAGTTTCAGCCACCCTTCTTAAGAATATAACATCTGTGTCACAAACTCATGACGATTGTGGTAAATATCGACACTGAACACAGTTCTTTGTGTAAATACTAAGGTATACTTAAAAGGTCCCTTTGACAGGCTCTCAGGAATTTCTGCATTATAAACTGCATTTAGTGTAGAGAAAGGAAACATTGGGAGAGGAGAGGAAGAAAAGGAAAAAGACTGTAGTTCTCTTCTCCCCATTCCTGTTTTTCAAAATGCATAGTGCAGTCCGAGGCCATTGGTACCATGTGGCTTCAAACTTTCAACCCCCTTTCTCCTTGTTACCTCGCCCTGCCTGTCTGACATCACATAAGACGTGGGGCACTGAGAATAGAGCTTTTTTTTTCTTTTAAGTGCCTAGTGTGTTTAACACTGTACTAGGTACCTTGTATGCATCACCATGTGTCCTCACAATAACTGGGTTCGGCGGGTACCATAACATTCTTGTCTTGTGTAGATGAGGAAGCTGAGGCTGAAAGAGTTGAGGGAGTGGCCCTAGGTTACACACCTGGTGAAAAATCCAGAGGACATTGTTCATTCATTCTCTTATTTGACTTTGCTACTATGGAGGACTCCCTCCTTTTTGAATTGTTATGTTCCCTTAACTTTCATGACAACACACGTCTGACTTTTCTTCTTGCTTCCGGCCACTTCTCCAGGGTCTGCCGGTGGACCCTACTTCACCTCTCCAGCCATAAAATCTTGGTATTCCTACCTGTTCTTTGACTCTTTTGTCTTCTTTGCGCTCTCTTCTTGAGCTTTTAACTTGAATTACTGTCTTTGTGCTGCCGAGTCCCAAATCCTTATTTCCATTCCAGAGCATGCGTCTGAGAATCACACACATGAATTCAATCATCTATTTGATCTCTCACTTCAGTGTGCTCCTTAAATTCAGCATGGCTCAGAGAGTTTTCCCCTTGATGTTCTTCTGAGATTCTGTAACTTAGGAAATGGCAATATCCTCCCCCCCAGTTGCCCACATCAGAAACCTGGTAATTATCCTCAACTTCTCCTAGCTCCTCATAGCCCGCATTCCATCACCCAATTTTACTGATTCTCAAATGAGTTTGCCTACCTCATCCCCATTTTCACAGTCTCCACTCTCCCATGAATAGTTTGCTGCATGAAGTTTTGCTTTCTTCTAGTATGTTTTCTAGCTAGTAGCCCCAAAACTGTTTCTAAACTGGAAATTTGATTATTTTGCCTGCCTTTTTCACAACTCTGCCCTCGTCACTTATTCCTTATTTCAGGATTAAATTCAAACGTCTTTACCTGGTCTGTAACCCTGCTTAACTTGGTAGCCTCATTTTTTACCATTCTTTTATGGTAGTTCTCGGCATGTTCTCTTGCTTCTGGGCTTAGTACACATTATTCTTTCTGCTGGGCGTGCTCTCCTCTCACTTTCAAATAGCTAACTCCTTCCTGCCCTTCATAAACTTAGTCTAGCTCTTTTTCAGCAGCCCTCCCTGACATCACCCGGCCTCTGTCCGCCAAATGTATCTTGCGCTCTCGTAACGCCATACACTTAGTCGTTTTTCACAGCGTTTGTAACCATAACCCTATCTTCTCTCCAAAACCAGGTCTCAGATATACAGCTGTCTTCTTTTCATTCCCACTTCATTTCATTCCCATAGGCATTTCACTTTTAACCTTCCAAAACCAGCTGTTCCTCCAGACGTCCCCATCTCAGGAAATGGCACCTGTACCATTTCCTCTAGAGAGGCCAAACCCAAAGCTGTCCTAAGTTCCTTAATGTATCACAGCCCATATCCAGTTCATCAGTAAAGCCTATTGTTTCTACCTTCAAACTGTAGTTAGAATCTGACCACCTCTTGCTACTTGCTACCTCTTGCTACCCTGATGTGGGCCATTGTCTCCTTTTGCCTAGATGACTGCAGTAGCCTCCTAACTGGCCTGCTTCTAACTGGTCTCCCGCTTCTTCCCTTGCTCCCCTAAAATCTCTTCTCGTCATAATAGCCAGAGTGATCCTATAAAAAAGAAAACCAGGTCTTCTCACGTCTCTGCTCAAAACCTTCCCATCTCTCTTAGCCTAGAGGCTAAAGGCCCCACGTTGGCCTCCCTGGCCTGGCCCCCCTTACTCCATCTTCACTTCTGACCTCATCTCCTACCACTCCACCCTGCCCTTTTAAGTTTTCTTCAGGTCTCTGTTCCAGTGTCATCTTTTCAGTGAAGCCTTCCCTCACATCCATCATACAGGAGCTCACCTACCCCACCCTGTTTAACTGTTCTCGATAGCACTTATTACCATCCAGCTAATTATATCTTTTCTGACTGTTCTTCTCAACTAGAACTGGAAGTCTGTGAGGGCAGAGCCTTGGTCTCTGTTTACCACTGTATTCCCAGCATCTGGCGCAGGGCATGACCCCTAGTGGGCACTCAGTAACTCTGTAGTGAAGTCTAAGAAGAAGTTGTCACGGATTTAGTAGTTTTGCAGACCTGCCAATCCAGTGAGTCCCAGATCCCGTACTGATGAGCATTTTCAGTGCTTGTAGTTACACCACTCCTTTCCTCAGTTTCCCAATGTGTAACATAGGGATGTTCTTACCACTCAGGTTGTTTGCTTGTTTGGGGAAGATTAAATAAAATATCCCTGTGAAGTGCTTAGCTCAGTACCTTGCCCATAAGAAACTATAAATTGAGAGCAGTTGTTCCTACTGATACTCTGCTAATTCTAATTAGAAGACCACATTTAATTGGTTGTCCATTCGATTTTAAATTCAGCTGTATCTTAAACTTGCTATTGTGATAATAATGATAGTGTGGTTGCCAGAGGCGAGGGGAGGGGACGAAGGAGGGGGATTGGGTGAAAGTGCTCAGAGTTTCAGGTGTAAGATAAATAAGTGGGGATGTCATGTAAAATAATAATAATGATAGCAATACTAGTTATTAATAATAGGAGCAATTATCATCTGAGTGCTTACTGAGTGCCAGGAAGTGTTCTATACGTCAACACTTGTCAGTAGAACTTTCTGCAGTGATGGAAATGTTCTATATCTGCACTGTAAAAAGGTAGCCACTAGCTACGTGTGGCTTTTGAGCCCTTGGAATGTGACAGTGTGAGGAACTAAATTTTAAATTTTATTTAATTTTAATTAATTTAGGTTTGAATAACCACATGCGGCTAGTGGCTACTGTATCTGCGTTTCAAAGCTCTGACTTCTTTAAATGCATTAACCCATTTAGCGTTCATGACAATGCAAAGACTTTGGTAGAGTCATAGATGGGGAGATCCAGTTTCTGAGAGGTTGCCCAAGATGTCACAGCTTGCATGAGGCAGAACTGGGACTTAAGGGTTAAATCCTTAGGTAATCTGGTTCCAAGGCACCTCCTTCATGTCATTCTCAAGAAGTGAAGTCCCACAGGCCAAGGGCCAAGTTGACATGTCTGTGTTCTTGTTGCAGGGAAGCTGAGAAAGTGAATTTCTGGTTCCTGCCCCAGTGAGGTATCACTCATAAGGTGGGAAATTCCCCAAACAGAGGAGAGGTTCAAAAGATTCTAGACCAGTGTGGCTGCTCGGCCTCTGTATACGATTTCCTTCCAGACTTAATCTTGCAAACCGTGCAACAAGAAAATGCTTCCTACTAACATATTGCAGCCCTCTCTCATAAAAGTGAAAAATATGCTCTGTCTTGCCCCCAAAGGGGGAAAGATACAACGTCTTAAGTTACTGTCTCCAAGTCTAGGGTATTTGGGCCACACTTACTCCTTTATGTCCATACTGTTCCATTATGGTACTCTGTAACTAGTGAACCACCAGCTTACTTTTTATAAAGTGTTAGGAGGGAAGGAAAGGGAGAAATTAGTTAAAAACATAAATATGTACTTGTCAGACCAAGGAAGAAATACGACGGGATACTTAGCTTTTCCTATTGGTCCTGAACCATAGTTGGCATTTTAACTCCCTTCTCCAATACCCATTTCATGTTCACCGTCAACCAACTCCCGAATGAGGTAGGTTTCTATCTGGCTATAACACCTAGGCTTTCGTTCCTGGGATATGTGTTCTTGATGTTTCTACCTGTATGGAGTTGTTACGGACTTTCATTATTTTTTACCACTAGACATGGCAAAACCAGGAGACAGTCCAGGTTCCAGCTGCATAGCTCCTTTTCCTCACTTTGTAGCAGCAATCCTGTTTACCCTTGATAATTCAGATTCAGTGCCCCAACCAGTTCTGAAACCTCACTTTTTGTCTGTCTGGTCAGCGTCATGAGAAACTCAAAATTGCTAGGTTGCTGTTTAAGTTTCCAAATCAGTGAAGGCATTGTTGAGTCCCTTGGTGAAATAATTCTTCTCTTGAGTACTAAGACTATTAGACCAGCAGAACTCGAGTTGCAGCCATGGGAGAAAAAATGCAAGTTGGTCATTAGGTGTGATGAGGGGGAGAAGATTTACAGCTAATTCTACTTTCATCCCTTGGTTCCTAGGTCCATGTGTTCTGACTATCAGAGAAACAATGTCACATATTATTCACTGGTTACAGGCATCCTGTGGGACATGAACCTCATGAGGTACTGTCTCCCAGGTAGCACTGGAACTGAATCTTCAGTAGATGATTTAGCATTTTAGGAGATCATCTTTCTGGATAATGGGGTACTTGGTGAGACCAGTATATCCCATTAGCATCAACCCATTGCTGTACTTTTTATCCTCAAATCTTGAGTGAGATACCATAATGATAAAGAAGGCATTGAGTAACTCTGTGGATGACAGAGGCTTGGTGGACAGGAAAGGCAATTTCAAATTCAGAATAAGTGTCTTTTCATGTGAGAGCTAACAAATGACCACTAAAGGTTGAGGATATCTGCCTGAAGTCAAGTATGTTTTCATAAAATTAAGATGAAGTATAAAAGTTCATTCTGAGTTGGTACTTGGAGGCACATGCAAAGCAAAGTTAAGTTGAAAGGGGGTTTCTAACACAATTTCTAACAAACTTCCAAGGGGTGTTGAGATTATCAACTGAGATGGTGATTTCAAGCTTAGCAGGTGCCTGTCATAGTAAACCTTCAGGAAATGTACAGTTAACCTTTGAACAACAGGGGTTGGAAATGCAAGAGTCCACTTATACACAGATCTTTTTCAATAAATACACAGTTGGTTCTCTGTATTCACTGGTTTTGCAACCTGGATCCAGTCAACCGTGGATCAAAATTTCCATCTGCAGTTGGTTAAATCTGCGGAAAGGAAACCTGCAGAATGGGAGGACCAACCATACTGTGCCATTTTATCTAAGGGACTTGAGCATCCTTAGATCTTGGTATATGTGGGGTCTCCTGGAACCAATCCCCTGTGGCTGCACTATTGTTTGTAAGGAAATGTTGTAAAATCAGTTAGCTAATTCAGGGCCCCCCCTTAGAGCTTGACTGCCCCTATTCATTCTTTCATTCTCTTCAAAGAGGCCCCTGCCCCTCCCCCTCCCTCGCTCCCCCCACTCTAGACAGGTCCCAAATGTGCAAGTCCCAAGGGAAAAAAAGAAAGAAAGGGGGTTTGAATGAGTTGCAGCCATCTGTCACTGACTCAGTATGACCTTGGGCAAGACGCTTAACCTGTGAGCTGCCCGTTCCTCACATCTGTCAAATGGGGATAATGACACTTGGGTATATAAGGCTTTGAACCACTCAGATGAAAGATTTTGTGCAATTGCAAAGTGTTTGTTAATAACAACAATAAAAATCCTCATCTCACCCTCCCCTCAGCATGACCTGTGTTTAAATGGAGCAGTGCATAAAAAGATTGCCTATGAAATGATGTCCTCTATATTTCTGTGGTTACATGCTCTCCTACCATCTAATACGTTTCCTTCACAGCACTTCTCACAGCTGGTGATAGTGTATTTGTTTGACTCTTTGAATAGTACTGTTTTACTCCACTATACCCCAAACCCCATGAGACCAACAGGGACCAGGTTAGGCTGTTTACTATTGAATCGCCAATACCTAGCACAGTGCCTGCATATGGTAGGCATTTGGTAAATATTTATTGAATGGATGAATAAATGAATAAATAAATAATGCATATTTCTATGAATGCTGCCCAGAGAAGGAAAGAAAGAAAGAAAGAAAGAAAGCAAGCAAGCAAACAACAATAGCAACAAAGCCCAGAGAGACGAATCAGAAGTTTGGTTCCTTTGCCCCCGGCCCACCCCCCCACCCCCCGCAACATGGGAATCCTGTTACTGTACTGTGTAAATATGCGACTCCTCTTGGTCATACTCTTATAGTGGGATTGGTGCCATGAGCAATTATTTGAGTAATTTTCAACAGCATAAATGTTTAGTAACAGATGCACATAGATGGCAGGTTGCCTCATTCAACTGCCATCTGTTAGACAACTGTCTATTCCAATAAGACTGGTCCATTAGAACTAGACCAATGGCACTTTCTCACAGGTTTACGTTTATTCGTTTTCAATTTTTTTCTGAAAGGTTTGAAAGAGGAAAGATGTTTCCACGTCTGGTTGGCCGCTGCCCAGTAATGGTGTATTACAACACCTTGGCAAACTGAGAAGTCCATTCAGTGTGTCATAATGTTCAACAAGGAAGTGTTCCCTCTTTAGTGTTTTTGTCAGAAGTCAAACTATATAATGGCACTAGGAAACTCACTCAACTACAAATAACTGGGTCCAACAGAGTTCAGTACAGATTGTGCAACTGACAACAGAAACGGGCATGAGATGAAGGGTATAATCCATGCTGGTCATCATTAGCGTGTGTGATATATGTTTGTTTGTTTTTTTAACAGGGCGAAGGCAGTATAGTAAACTCTGTAGAAAGTATAATGTGTCTCCATTGCAATTAGGTTATAGTCAGTGAAAGCATAATGATTCTTAGCCTGGACATGTCTTTCATTGAAAACTTTTCCAAGCTTTTTTGCTATATAAAGGTGGAGACAGTGTTGGCCTATATAAATTTACCCTGTGCATGACCAGTTGGGTTGGTGGTGTGTCGTAAGTGTGGGCCAACCTCCATAAATGTCTCAGTGCTTAGCATAATGCCTGGTACGCAGTTGGGGCTCTAAATATTTGTTGAATGAATGTTCTAGGACCAGTTGAGGCAATTCTCTCTCGGTTCCCATGAAAGTAGGTCCCATAGCCTTAGATCAGGCTGACTGTGAATTAGAACTTGGAATACTTAGCATACAAAGCATAGTGCTTATCACTTTTATGTACCTATAATAAACTTTAAAGGCTGTGTGATTTCCAAAATGTAAATCGTCAGGTATATGTTGTTTTGGGAGCTAAACATCTAACAGTGGCTGTTTTGGAGAGAGTAAATCCATCTGAGTCTTGGTTCAGTTACAAGAGTGACTAATTTTATACTAGATTCTCACATGATTCAAAAGTGTATGAATGACTCAGCCCATTAATATCCTTAGCTCCTGTGATCTCCCCTCCCAGTGAAATAATAGCTATCAGGCAATAACGATAACTGGAGGAGGAGACCTTGACTTTGCCCTGTGGCAATAAAATGATACACTTTGAGTAATTGCATATGTGTACAATATTGTTTGAAAGAAATGAAGTGTATTATCATCATATAAATATTAAAAATTTTATTTTAAAGCATGTTGAAAATAATACGTAGTTTCAGTATGGGTAAGGACCAAGTTTGCCTTTGGTTCCTACCATTATTTCTTTTCCTAAAACATTGAGCCTCTGTTCATAGGGACAGAGCCACCAGAGGTCTGACTTCATTGTTACAGTCAGCTCTGTGATTGCCGTCCTTTGCTGACATCAGAGAAATACTGCAGTCACAGGAGTGTTGGGTTCCAGTTAAATGTAGCTAAACATTCACAAGTGATTTTGAGCTCAAAGTGAGCAGTTAGTTGGAGAGTCTCTGGAACGTTTGGCGATTTATGTGTTCTGTCCTATCACTGCTCCATGTTTTTGAAACAATTCATGCAACAAAAATCTGCCTATTTTGGAGTCAGCACTTTGTGCGTGTGCTTCTGGGCTCTTGCTAAAGTCCTCAGTGAGCCAATCATAGAGTCCAACGGACACTTCTCAATCCTTATTTAGCTTGACTTCAGTGCAGCATTTGACAGATCTTGCAATGTCCTAGACTTTTGGGACACTTTCTTTTGGTTGTCTTCTTAACTCTTGCACTTTTTTCTTTCTAGACTCTTCTAGCTATCCCATAAATGTGGTATTCTCCAGAGTTCTCTCCTTACTTCTTTTTTTGTTTGTTTCTGTTTTGTTTTGTTTTGTTTTTTGCGGTACACGAGCCTCTCACTGTTGTGGCCTCTCCCGTCGCGGAGCACAGTCTCCGGACGCGCAGGCCCAGTGGCCAGGGCACACGGGCCCAGCCGCTCCGCGGCATGTGGGACCTTCCCGGACCGGGGCATGAACCCATGTCCCCTGCATCGGCAGGCGGACTCTCAACTACTGTGCCACCAGGGAAGCCCTGTTTGTTTCTGTTTATTTCATCTCCTTGGTAATCCCATTCATTTCCATGGTTTCCATTAAAATCCATACCCTGATTTCTCCACGTGGGTGTTCATGTCAGTCCACAGAGCTGTGGGCCTGGATACCCAGCCACCCTGGAGATATATATAATGATAAACACAACAATAACACTTACTCCTCATTGACTGTTCTCTGTGACAGATAGCTCATCAGTGCTGTATTGTTTCATCCCATCTGTTCCTCACCACAACACTGTGAGGGAAACACTGTCATTATTTTCTGTCTACAAGTGAGGAGATTAAGATTAGATGCATTTAGTAACTTTTCTAAGGTCATTCAGTTAGCAGAAGAGCCTAATTTTTAATCTCAAGTCTAGAGCCCAAGTTTTTCATTAATACTTGGGATTGGCATGTCAGAATGGAATCCTTTACTTTCCCCTTTCTTCCCCACACCCATCCTTCCCATTATTCTCTGTCCTATTTACAAAGGACCATATTTCATTCCTAAAGTAGAAGTCTGGGAATTGCAGTAAACCTCCAAAGATTGTGGATCACAATAGTACTTTGCTTTTTATGTCCAAAATATCTTGTTTGCACTAAACAGAGGTTTCAAACTCCTGGCTTCAGGCTGATGTATTGTTTGCACTATACATTGTTTTAGAGACCAAAAAAAAACAAAGGTCTCACAGAAATCTAGATTTGTAACTTTTCTTTAGAAACCTGGGCTTGCTCTCTCACGTGGCAGCGGTCACCCGGAGCTGTACCGCGGCTTCCTCTCACCTGGGGCTGTTGCCGGCTACTTTGACACGGTCCTCACCACTGCCTGTTGTCCTACACTTCTTGGGGGTTTCCTCAGATCCTTGCGTGTCCAGCCCTGTGGGCATTTATGACCTCTGGTAAAGACTATTATTGTGCTTTCGCAGCTGGTCTTCTCCCCTCTCTAGTTTTTGCCCTAGTACTTGCAGGATTTTCTCAAATGAAATCTGTTACTTGCTTTCTCTTAATGTTTCTGATTTGTGTTTCCCCACTGGCTTCTTCTCAGTCCACAAACATGTTGAAAGCTCTGTGCTAAAGTTGGAAAAAAAGAGTAAGAAAATTTAACGTCTACTGTGTGGCGAGTTAAACACAAACGTGGTGTAATTAAGTCTCCATGGCACTGACGTGGGTGTTCCTGATTCCTAATGAAGAAGTGAGAGAATCCCAAGGCCTAGAAGGACTGTCCCCAAATCCACAGCTTAGGGACCCAGACCTGCCTGATCCTGAGGTCCATGTTCTTTCTCCTCCATCATGTCAGCTTCACTCCAAGCTACTGTTGACCTCTGTACAAATAAGCCAGTGTCTTTTGCTGTCTCTTTCCCACGATCTGCTTCCCATCTCTTTCTCCTTCCCTTGCTGCCAGACTTTGTTCACTTGCTCACACGGAACTCCGTTAGTCCCTCTTCTCATGTCACTACCGTAGAATTTGGCGTCCCTGTAATTCACTAGCTCATCGAGGTCATTTGAGCACGTGCCGCACAACAGATAGTGCACTGGGCACCAGTGAAATAATCCTTGCCTGAGGGAAGCTTCGCAAGCTAGTAGGCTGAAACAGATAAATAGTTCCAGTGCAGTGTACCAAGTACCTGGTCATTAAATCCAGTGGTTTCTTTTTTAGCCCTTATCTTACTGAAGCTCTCTTGCATCATTTTTTCCAAAGGACGAGCGTCCCTTAAGGAATTTTCTCTTTTCCTTTCTTCTTGGACATGCCTTACTCCTGGTTTTCTTCTTTGCTTTTTTTTTTTTTTTTTTTTTCCCTTAAGAGGTCCTTTTGCATTTCTCTTCTCTTTTTTCACATGCTCTCATTTTAAATTTAACTAGTTGCCCATATTAAATGTTAAAAATCTTGAGCTCATTATCAGTTTCTTGTCTTCCTCTCACAAAATCACTCAGCGATTCTGCTTCAAAAATAGTGTTACAGTTTGGTCAAGTTGCCAGCCCCTCTACCATGAGTTAACATAGTCCAATAACTTCTTTCTCCCTTCCTATCTTAGTGCATCCTCTATGCTTTAACTACAGCCGTCATTAAAAAAAAGAAAGAAAGAAATTTCTCATGGTATTGTTACTTTATTCCTTAGAATATTTTAATGTCTTTCCCTGCTGCCTAACAGGTCAGGCCACACTTCCATAGCCTGGCTCCCAAATCTATTCACCACCCTACTCCCAATCAACTTTTCTGGTCCTCTCTCCTGTTTAGCTACAAAGCTTAGCACAGAGAGGGCACTCACTGGGTAAGTAAGTAGTACTTAAAAACCTGACCTTTTCTCTCCCCAGGGCAGTATTAAATTCCTTCTCTTAAGTACGGTGTCCGATAAGTTTACTTCTCAGTAGTGTCTATCATTTAGAAATTATAATGGTGTAAAGATTAACAATCTATTGGGTTGGCCAAAAAGTTCATTTGGGTTTTTCCATATGATGTTATAAGCTATTTTTAAAATTCTGTCTTCAAAATTCTTTAACCCACTGTATGAACTGAACTGTGTTCCCCCAACATTCATTATGTTGAAGTCCTAACCCCTAATGTCTCAGAATGTGTTTGGACATAGGGTCTTTAAAGAGATAATGAAAGTTAAAATGAGGTCGTTGGGGTGCCTCATTTTAATCCAATGACTGGTCCTTTTAAGAAGAGAAGATTCGGATACAGACACATAGAGAGGGAAGACTATGTCACAGGGAGGAGATGGCCATCTGCGAGCCAAAGAAAGAAACCTCAGGAGAAGCCAATGCTGCTCTCACCTTGGTCTCAGATTTCTGGCCTCCAGAACTATGAGAAAATAAATTTCTGTTGTCTAAGTCACCTGGTCTGTGGTACTTTGTTATGACAGCCCTACCAAACTAATACACCCAGTGACTTAAAACTGAGGTTTTGTGTCTTGTGTCTGGGAACTTTATCCGTAGGAAAGGGATGGACTGAGGATCTAATAGATCCTCTCCTCCCATCTCAAATTTCTTTGAGGTATTTTACATTTGCCCTAGGAGAAGAGGGCCATCCTTACCTTTTCCAGACTAGGTAACACTTATGATCAACTAGCTACTCAAAGAATGGCTTTTTTCTTTCCGCTTTTGGGATTATGTATCTATTTATCTTGAAGATACAAACAAAGCAGGAAACCATTAAACATATGGTTTAATCCCCATTTGCTGCATTGATTTAAACAGGCAGTGAGCTTAGTGTTTTCCAGGCTCTCATTTTGATAGCTAGAGTACAGTAAGTTCTCTTTGCAATGGATAGCTATGCCAACTGCAGCAACAAGCTTCCAGAGA
The DNA here is from genome assembly GCF_964341445.2 of Mesoplodon mirus. NCBI lineage: Eukaryota > Metazoa > Chordata > Mammalia > Artiodactyla > Ziphiidae > Mesoplodon > Mesoplodon mirus. The sequence continues at coordinate 14,304,719 of NC_138992.1, read as the reverse complement.
AGATACTTGCCGCGGTGACTTTATGTGCTTTAGAGCAGTTCTCTTGAGGTTCTGCTGGGGGGGGGGGGAAGTACTGTGAATCACTAAATTTGGTGTGTTCAGGTTCAGTCATACTTCAGGTTGCTGTGTTGTCCACCTCAAAATGCCTACCCTCTCCATCCCTCACCCCCACACTCTTCTACCCAGCTCCTCAGCTGTGGTGTAGTTGAACGAAGGAAATGAAGTATGCTGAGTGGGTTAGAGACTCTGTTGGAAGAGAACATCTGCATTTGTTGATAATCTGCTCAGATCAGATCTTCTCTGACCATCGCAGCTTAAATAATAATTTCATACTGCTCAAAGACCTTGAGAAGGTTCACCTGTATGCCTGCCCGTAACGGTCCCCTTAACATCTCAGGTGGATGTGAGTTGACTTTATTTTATAAATCCAGAAAGAGAGCCCATAATTCTTTTCTAAAAACTCATAATTTATTTTCTGTATCTATCTACTCTGACCTCTTCATGCTGCTATCTTGAACTTGTTCTATCCAGTGTAGAGGCAGAGGATAGCCAGTCACCACGTATAATAGCTCTTATTCTTGAGATATAAGGCATTATTAAATTGTCTTTCTACCTTCTCTAGCCAAACTGAGCTTTATTGGTTTTTTAGCCTTACAGGACTTGGTTTAGATTTTTAATTACGTAAAGCTTGTCATTAAGGCCTCTCCATGTTTTTTCACACCTCTCTTTGATGGTGGATCCAGCACTGGTTGAGTTTCATCAGCACAATGAGTAGACAGTCAGTTCCTACACTCTGTACTTTAAATATGGATTTAGGCATTTTGGTTTCACGCTTAATTTTCATTTTCGATTCAGCTAATTAAAATGCATAGCAACTGAACAAAAGAAGAGTATCTAATTCTTTGCTCCATGACAAAAGCTAATCAAAGCAGAGGACTTGCAGATAGTCTTTTGACTTTGAATGGTAAAGCACAATTCTTTCAACGTTTTTGCCTGTTTGAAAAATTTATAATAAGATATTGTGAGGGGTAAAAAAGAATAAAGATTGAGAGTTTAGCCTTGAACAGAATAGGGGCATTTTTTCCTTGTGGCAGCAGGTGGTGGAAGTTTAAGGTTGAAATCTTACCTGTTTTGTGAAGTAGGAGCCACTCTCACCTGCTGGGACTAGGGGCCAGAGAAGAGGAGTGCTGAAGAGAATGAAGGATGGAATGAGCCCTCGGGAGGAAGGAGAGGGGACTGAACAGACCTAAGTAAAAGGAAGGAGCCATCATGTTCAAGTTCTGGTGAAGATGGAGGACACAGTTGCACTGGTGTGAAATTTTTCCCCAGTAGTTGTCTGGACACAGCAAGCTAGCAGGGCAGTGAAGGCATAGCTTAAGAAAGCAAACTGTGGGATGGGATGAATGATTCCCTCTGCTGTTCACTAGCAGTCTGTTCTGGAACAAGTCCCAGCGTCTCTGGTTCTCTGTTGGGGGGAATTCTGTTTTCTACCTCACTGTAGTTTTATTTGAATGAGATGAGAGAGAAATACTGTTACAAGACTGTGTCATTGTTAACATTTAACTTAAGTAATTTTATTGTCTTCCTCAGGTAAAAGCAGAACGTCCAGGAGAAATACCCGATCTAAAATTATTAGTGGAGAAGAAGTTTTTGGCTTTACAGAATAAGAATTCCGATGCAGACTTTCAAAATAATGAGAAATTTGCACAATTTAAACAACAGCTGAAAGAACTGAAGAAGCAATGTAAGTCAGCATGCTTTGCTTTGGTTTGGCTTTTTGAAATTAGGGAACTGACTGGATGAACAGTCCCAGAAATCTGATTTTATAGAGTTCGCTTATCTGCTTGGCTTGATCCTCTTTCTAAATGGCTTTTTTATTGTTGTTGCAATTCTGTATTTTGTCTAACTTTGGTTCACATCAGCCTGTCCATTTCTGAAAACCAACAGTTTCCACAAAGTGCTAAGAAAATTCCCCAGCAGGTAGAGAAAGTTACACTGTTATTGTCCCACTGCTGGGGAGGGGAATTGGGAAAATAAAACTGAGAGCCGTTTTATTAAAATAATGGTGGTGTGTTTTCACATTTTAAGCTGCTGTGCCAAGCTTTAAAACAACCATACCTTGATTCTAGTTTTGCTGTTTTAGAGTAGCAGGAGCAGTGTCTTCTCAAATATGAGACCAGAATTCTCCTGATCCCTTCTATCTTGGTGGTAGTATAAATTCCACGTGAGCTTTAGATTTGTTGCCTTCCTAAGAAACTTTATTATACTCAGGTTTTTAATGAACATAATTTTGATTTAAAAATGAGAGTGGAAAAAATTATTAGTTGTACCCAAAAAGTCTTGTAGACAGTGTTGGCAGAAATATATATTTTCTATACAGTGAAGTACATATGTCCTTTTTTCCCCCTCTTTTTTCATATAGTCCACGTAACAATTTTATGTAATTTTATTGTTTTTACACTAGCATCAACTGTTGTTCTTTCTTTTAGGTTTGAGGCTCTTTTATTCCTTAAAGAATTGAGGCAAATAAAGTTTTTTTAAAACTTTAGTTTCATATCACCTTCATTTGTGCATACACATGGAACAGGAATGCATGATATAAGATATAAATTTACTTCGTGTTCATATTTGTACTTAGTATAGGGATTCATATTTTGAAATAGGCTTTCTTTTAAATATAAGCATTTTCTTTAAATTGATGCTGAGATCTCAAAAAATGACTGAGGAAGCTGCTTTACTTTTGTCTATTTTACAAATAACTTAAGTTTCACAATTTGGAATGTTTTGCAATCATGATGAGACTTTTGCTTTTACTGTAGATTTAAACAGTAAGCACTTTTTCCCACATTTTAAATCCGTTTTTCTGTTCTTCATTGAACAGCACAGCTACCAAAATCTCCCGAATAGAGTTTGCACTGTTCCCCCAAATGGGTAATAATCCCCCAAACAGGTAATAATTTGTTAGTGCCTTTCTGGTCTTAAGATGCTAGGGAATTGAAGTTTTGGTCTTGGTCAAAATAGCCAAATGTATTTTATTTTTCTACTTGGAACCAGTAATCATGAATTATGGCAGATTTAGCATCCATCTGATCATAATTCTTGATGTTTTTCGATATTTTATAATACAGATTAAAGGACAAATACCCAAAAATAGAAATTTCTTCCCACTTTGTTATTGTTTACAAAGTTACTATTCCATAAGAGAAAACTATAAAGATCTTTAGAATCATATACTCACGTGAAAACACTTTCTAATTAAGAATATATAATTCAACAAAATGATTATTATTGGAATTACAGTTACTGTTTCTTTAATTCTCTCTAAAATGGGGGGTGAGGGAGAGGTTTCCCCAGGCCAGCAGTATACATCATTTGTCTAGACAGTTAAAACTTACGACAAAGTAAACTTATATTGAAAGAAGAGCTCCCTTATGTAAGGTTTCCTTACATATGATAACACTAGAATTAAGACAGCTTTCCCTTTTATTTCTTCTAAAGTAGTCTTTTAAAAAGTTTTAAAGTCTCAAATGGGAGAACAAGCAAAATAATTAATACTTTCTTAAGATGCCCTATAAGATGCGTTTACTTTACTTGCAAAATGTGATTTTTTGTGTGCATTATTATTAGCGCTATCAATTAAACTTGCACCATGCCTACTGGATTTCATTTCTTTAGATTTAACACCAGTGAGGATGCTGATTAGCACCGGACTCCTACAATTTTTGTGGAGCCAAGTCAAAGGGACTATGATTTATAAAGAAGCCAGTGAATCTGTTTATTTTGAGAGATGTTCTGAAGGCAAAGAATTAGAATAGTAATTTTTTTTTTTAAAGATTGGAAAAGACAAGCCAGGGAGAGATACTCGCATCTAGTTATCTATTTTGACAGAGGCTAAAGCGTTTTTATGGTCTGCACATAGCCGAAGAGTTCTTTCATGAAAATCACCCCACATTTTCACCAGATTTATTCTACAAGGACATAAATTGCATGGGATTAAATTTTACCAAATCAGGATTTAATGAAAGAAATGCCAGGAAACTCTCAGGTGGGGGAAGTCGAGAAGGAGGTTGAAATGAGGCCGTCTGCCAGGTGCCCTGACCTGAGGACGTGCTCCCACTCGGCCTAGGCGGCCCTGCCGGCAGGAATCCGTTCACCCCGCTGTAGCTCAGCAGCCGGTTCTCAGACTGTCTGGTCTCAAGATCCCCTTACATCTGACAGTTTACTGAGGACCCCCCAGACAGCTTTTGTTTCCATGGGTTATAGCTGTTGGCATCTAATTCGAAATCAAAACTGAGGAATTTAAAAAATATTAATCCACTTCAAAAAATCAATCATATGCCCATTACATGTTAATACAAAGAACGTTATGACATAACGTTCATATATTTTCCAAACAAAGAAAAATTAGTGAGAAGATTGACATTGTTTTCCATTTTTGCAAATCTCTTCAATTTCTGGCTTAATGGAAGGCAGCTGGATCCTCATATTTGCTTCTGCTGTCAGTCTGTTGTACACTGTTTTGGTTGAAGCATACAAAGAAAATCTGGCTTCACATACAGGTAGTTGGACTTGCTGAAAGGATCTTGCAGACCACCTGAAGTTCTCACTTTGAAAACCACAGATTTAGGCCAGGGATCAGTAAATTATGGCCCGTCGGCCAAACCCAGCCTACCCCCTCTTTTTCTGTGGCCTGCTAGCTAAGAATGGTTTCTTTTAATATTTTTTAATTGTTGGAGGAAAATGTCAAGAGAAGAATAATATGTGACATGTGAAAATTATATAAAATTCAGATTTCAGTGTTCATAAATAAATTTTTGTTGGAATATAGACACACTCATTCATTTACATGTTGTCTGTGGGTGCTTTACACTATAATGGCAGAGGTGAGTTGTTACATCAGAGACCATTTGGCCCACAAAACTTATATTTACTATCTGGCTCTTCACTGAAAAAGTTTACCAACTCCTGGCCTAAATTAAAATCAGAAACAAGGGAAGGTTTTTGTTGTTGTTGTCTTGTTGCTGTTGTTTTAACTTCAGATTTTTTTCATAAATACCATGCATTTTGTCTCAGGTATGTTCAGAACACCTTGTGTGCCTGCTGTGTATGAATCATTGCAGCTGGTGCTCTGAGATCAAAATAAGGTAGAGTCCCGGTACCTGGAGAAGACAATATATACAAATGTGAAATAATGTGAGAGCCATTAAAACAAATATCCAATCAAAAGCAAAGACAAAATGTCAAAAACAAATATTGGGTTGGCCAAAAAGTTCCTTTGGGTTTTTCCGTAAGATGTTATAGAATATTATATATTCCACCATATTATATAATGTGAGCCCTAATGGAGAGAGTCAGAATAGGAATGCAGATGTTATCTGTGTCAGTTGATAGGGGCTGCCTGGAACTGTGTGTTCAAAAAGATTCTGAGGCTGGGTTCGGGCCTAGCAGAAAAGAGTGTGCTGGAGGATTACTGTGGAAAAGAAAGAGGAGCAGTACAGATATCTGGTATTTACCATCCCTGGAATATAAGGGTAACAGATGCATTGTACTCATTTAAGAATATGCTTACTCTAAAGGTCACATACTTCAGTTGCACACATTATTTTATTCCTGGGTACCCAGTGTCCTCTGTATTAGAGATATTATGTTGCCCCAACTTCACAGGATTATTACCAAGATTAAATGAGATAGCAGGTCTTTGCAAACTCTGAAAGCTTACTTTAGACTTAAGTTATTATTGAGAAAGAGCTAGTACAGCACAGTGGAAAGAATATGAGTTTAGCAGCCAGAAGACCTGGGTTTGAGTCACTTAATAGGTAAGTAGCCTGGTCTCCCTACCAATGCCACCCATTTTTCTTAGTTCTAATTCTTGGAGTCATGTAAATCAAGATTGTGATTGAAGATAATTTTTATACTTGGCGGTGGTGATGATGAGTGAGCTGGGGAATAATTTCACAGAAAACTATTTCCCTAAATGGTAATCATGTTCTTACTAACCCAAGTTGTAAAATAAACAATATGACTTGGTTTAGGGAAGACAGAAACAGACTTTGTTACATGAAATAATTTTCATTTATCTGACCAATGTGTTCACACAATGTTCTCTCTTCCTTGCCTCTTTTGCCTAAACAGTTTACACTATTACAACTCATGGTCTCCTGCAATTTTAACATCAGGAGAACTTAATTAGAATGTGCAGACACCTCTCTACAGACACTTTCTCAAGTCGTCAAGTAATCTTTTTGGCATCCTTTATTCATTTACCCATTATATGATTAGCAGGCATCAGAAGCTTTAGGGTAGGTCATCAAGGCAGAAATTGAGGGCATTTGACAATAATTCATACTTAGAAACCCTTACAGTTTAAGGGCTTCACTTTGTGTTCAAAATAGAATTTACTGTGAATCTGAGATCTTTAGTATTAAAATAAATGAATACGAAATGTAATTTTGATGGTACCTTTAAATGTTATAAGAGCATGTCTTTTTTAATGCAAATTTGCTAATCTGAAGATGTTCACCACAAATTTAACAGTATATTTAGGTCATATAGGAGATATGCAGAATATAAGATACAGAGATATTTGAATCCATGAGTGAAACTCAGAAATCAATTTCAGTGATAATGATATTTGTATCCGGATATATCTATACAGACATAGGAATTTACACTGTAATCTTGTAATTATATGGGTTCACAGGAATTTACACTGTAATCTTGTAATTATATGGGTTCACAAAATATCTATGTACCTTCACTTGAAACATGCTCATTATAGCTCTCAAAACTGATAAAATAGGAAGTGGCCATTCACTTCACAAAAGGATTCACTCAAGGAGCCCGTTAGATAGGGAGTTCTTAGGAACAGTAGAATACCTTTACTTTACTGTTCCTTATGGGTTACTTACCCCTTCCTTCAGTATCTATTCAAAGCCGCAGTGTAGTTCCATCGGGTAGGCACTTCCGTGTTTTGCCTACTGCTGTATTCCTTGAGGTCCAGGCACATGGTATGTATAGCACAGATCCTTGATGGTCACAAGCGTCTTCAGGAGAGCTGTCATATACTTGAGAGCTTAGGCTGTATTTAAAGGAGACCCCTGCCACCTGTGCCTGTGAGTGAGGGTGGACCCAGTGTTGCCAGATCTTCAGGTTCTTTTGGAAAACCCAGAAGCTTAGCTGATTATTTTTCAGTTACTAAATTTTAAAAACACTGTGCAAACTCAGTTTGCGATCTTTGATTTTGCCTTCTCATAATACCATTTTTCAGTGCCTTGTTATGCACTTAATGAGGGACATCAGCATTAATTTGGCCAATTAACAGTAGATTATGATTTCTTCAGAGAAAGGGATGGTTTTGCTTCAGCACACTTCAGAGTAAGGCCAGAATGTGCATTTGATGTCATTTGGGAATGTGGAGTAGAAACCCAGTGGATTCTCTTGAAAAGCAGGTGGAGATTTTATGGTGAGGGGCCAGGTATGGGAGTCCCTAACCCAGTTGCAGGTAAGCAGTGGAGGTATAGAGAAGATTAGCATCTTTGAAGATTGGGAAGTTGTGTGTGAGTTTTGAAGCCTGGAAGGAAAGAGATGAGGAAGAAACAAAGGTGGTGGTGCCAACAGGGAAAAGGGTTGTGCCTAGAAATCCGTTGGATGCATTTAAACTACGCCAGGTGTTGATCAACCTGACTTAATCCTGATCCCCTTCAACCTGTAAATTTCTTTGTTGTACAGCATAACTGTCCATCCAAACAACGTGTGTTGCTGGCCGGCAGTTAACCAAAGCCCAAGACCCTTTAAGGCAGGAACAATTTCTTATTCATCTCTATGTTTCTTTTGTTCCTCATCTAATCAGAGCTTAGGTAATATTTACAGAACAGAATTATTCAACTAGAAAAAGAGGGTCAGAATCTAGTTAAGGTAGTCTGATGATAAAACTTCTTTTCCCTTCAATACTGTGTCATCAGCAAAGAAGAAAAGCTCAAGAGGAAGAAAATTAGCATGTATAGAGTTGGGATCTAAAAGCAGCAGCAAAGGTTAACAACTTGTATTGTCTTTGAAAATTCTTTATTTTTTAAATTACTCAGACAAGACAACATACATGACTTTGTGCTTATAACCCATTATAGTGATAATGTGGGTGTAAATGTATAGTATATGTAGTAATACATAGATTTTAATACCATAGCAGCATAATGCTCAGGAATTGATGCTCACTTTTAGAGTGATTGCTTTAGAACATTTTAGTAAATTTATAAAAATTTAAGTTTGCTGGCTCTTCTGTAGACATTTTTATCATCTCTGTGGCCCTCAGTTGATCTTCATTTTTTTCTTTGATGTCGATGACACCATCACCATTCATTTGCTGGATGACCATTAATTGCTGAGAAATGCTAAAAAGTCGTAAGTTTCACAACAGAGATTGACTTTTTCAGGCTGTATTGCATCCCTGGCCTGAGGACTCATGCTCCTTGAGTGAAATTTATCTGTACGCTGATGTTTCATTCTTTGTGTATTTGTCTCTCTCCCTCTTCCTCTTTTTTTTTTTTTTTTTTTTTTTTTGCTGTACGCGGGCCTCTCACTGTTGTGGCCTCTCCCACTGCGGAGCACAGGCTCCAGACGCACAGGCTCAGCAGCCATGGCTCACGGGCCCAGCCGCTCCGCGGCATGTGGGATCTTCCCGGACCGGGGCACGAACCCGTGTCCCCTGCATCAGCAGGCGGACTCTCAACCACTGCGCCACCAGGGAAGCCCCCTCTTCCTCTTTGAGTCATTCAGTCTGATTCTTTTGTGGCTCTCTCCTCCCTTCTGCTTCCTTGGTGTTTCCCACCCCCTACGGTTTCTCTTTCCTGTAGGTCTTTACTTATGTAAGTGGTAGCTAAGTGCTACCATTCCCATCTTCATGATGAAGCAGCTTCAGAGAGATTAAGTGATATGCCCAAGGTTACAAAGCTAGTAAACAGTGGAACCAGAAGACAGGAGATGCCAAGGGTAGAGAGAGAGTATTGGGAAGAGGTGTAACTATCCTCTCTCTTCTGTTTCATAAAGTTGTTATTTCCTAGGAATTTTTACATCTTAAAGCAGATTTGAGGTACCAAATAAATAATTAGTGAAGAAAAAAATTAATTCACGTTGGATTGATTCTGTTGTGGTAGAGTTTTAGTCAGGGCATTACGCTATCAGGGAGCTCTTTGGTAGTGAAAAATTGGCTTTTCTACGTGTGCATTGTAATAAACCATAAAGATGCCCATCGGCTCCGCCTGCACTCTAGATTTTCCCTGGTCCTTTTGGAAAATAGTAATATTAGAAGTAATAACCAGGCTTTGTATAGTGCCTACTATGTACGGTATTTAATCAGTGCTTGTTGGATTAATGAATAACGTACAGGCATTGTTGGAGGGCCTACCTATGGAAGGGGTATGGAATTTGCATACTTTATATACATTATTATTTCTCACAAGGGGTATGGTATTTGCATACTGTATATACATTATTGTTTATTTCTCACAACTCTACAAGAGAACTGTACCCATTTTGTAGATTAGAAAATATGCGAAGAGAGGTAATATAACTTCCCTAAGATCCTAAGTGCTGAAATTCAAACCCAGGTTTAGGTGACACCAAAGTTCATGTTCTTTACCTTATATACCACACCAACTCTTGAAAACACTTTCATGTTTTTTCTCTGCTCTCAATTCAAGCATTTCATGCATCTCTAAAAATTGATGTGTCCTAGGACTCCTGAGTAGTGAAGAGTTTGGGTCTCCCAGATTATAGATCTACATTGATGTCCTCTGATGACACTGATGGAATCTGTTTCATCTGGCTGAGAGAGAATCTCTTGCTTAGTCACTTCCATTTAGAGATCAGGGAGTAAGAATCATCTCAGGCATTATATAGTACTTTGTATGTGCTTGATGTTGCCTTCAAGGTAGCCCCTAGAGAAACACGTAGTAGCTGAAGCCCATTTTATAGATAAAGAAGTGTGACTCAAAAGGCAAGTGGTTTGGTCAAGGTCACAAAGTAAGTTACAGAGTGAGACTTGAAACTAAGTCCTCCTTTTCCAGATCCCAGTAAATAGTGCCTAAGAATGCCATTTCCGGTGTGAACAGTTGCCGTGCTAGGGAGAGAGGAATAGGATATTTATCGCACCACAAGTTTAGAACAAATTCCAGGAAATGTATTTCAAGCATAACGGCAATAATCCCATGCACATACATCACCTCTTTTAATCTTTGTGACATCCACGTGCGGGAGAGGAATGTGTGAAAAATGCAGGTTCTGTTTTTAGCAGACTGAATCCTGGAGGTGACATATTTACCCAGTGTCTCACAGTCAGGAGGTCACATGGATAACAAGTACATCTCCGAGGAAACTGGGAAGCTTTAGAATGAGAGATGGCTATAATTAAAGTTATTAGGGAAGAAAGATTCAGTTTATCAAGGGAGAAATGAGTCAGCAGCAAGTTTAAACAGACTGTGAACTACGGGTGTTTCTCTCCTGGTGGCTTATTTTGAGAGAGTGTGATGCCATCCGTGCCCAGAAAGCAGCCCGAACCGAGAATAGGAGTAAATGTCCTGGGGACAATGCACATAATGCTTAAGAAAAGAATTGTCTTGTCCTGTCAAGTTATTAGTCCCTGAGGCTGGAAGATTGACATGTTATAGTCGTTAGATTAGTATGTAATGTGTACCCATCTGTAGTTGACACCCACCCCATCCCAGCCCCTGGCAACCACTGTTTTTTTTTTTTTTTCCTTTTCTCCATATAGTTTTTACTTTTCCAGAATGTTGCATACATGGAATCATACAGGGTATAGCCTTGTAAGTGGCTTTTTTTCACCGAGCAGAATGCATTTGAGTTTCGTCCACAGTTTGTTGTTGCATTGCGTTGCTGAGTAGTATTCCATCATATAGATGTACCGTAGTTCATCTGTTCATCTATCCAGTCACCAGTTGAAGGACATTTCAGTGGTTTCCAGCTTGGGGCCATTATGAATAAAGCCGTTATAAGCATTCATGTACAGGCTTTTATGTGAATATAAGTTTTAATTTCTCTTAGATAAATATCCAGGCATGGGACTGCTGGCTCCTATGGTGAATATGCATTTAACTTATAAGAAACTGACAGACTGTTTCTGTTTTGTAAATAAGTTCATTTGTATCATTTTTTAAAAAATTAGATTCCATGAATGAGTGGTATTATATGCTGTTTGTCTTTCTCTGTCTGACTTGCTTTACTTAGTATGAAGATGTCTGGGTCCATCCATGCTGCTGCAGGTGGCATTATTTTGTTCTTTTTTGTGGCTGAGTAATATTCCATTGATTATTTTAAATTAAAGTTACTTAAGAAACAGCCAGGGGAAGACGGACATGCTGACTTCCTTTGCCCCTCCCTGGAAGCAGGGAATAAATCTCCCATTTGAAGGGTACCCTCCCTATACCAGAGGTAGAAGGCATCCTTCTCACCAGAGATAGGGAATTTAGGGCCAAGAAAGTTGTGTAAAAACACCTTGTTACTCCTTCACTAACTTGCTACCCCAAGCCCAAACCCCTTTTACTTGTCAGTTTCTCACAGAACTATTGTTTCCTTGTCTAAAAGGTATAAAAGCTGCCTGCTTTGGTCCCTTCTTTGAGTCTTATTTTTATAGATTCCGTACATACAAAATTAAATTTGTTTTTCTCCTGCTAATCTGTCTTATGTCAACTTAGTTATTAGACCAGTCAAAGAACCTAGAAGGGAAGAAGAAAAGTTTTCCTCCCCTACATGTATACTTACATGAATTACTGAAAATTAAGATACTTTCCCAGTATTTGTAAGTTTCTTTTGATCTAGTCAATAATCCTATCTTATTATGTTAGTCTATGAGAATTTATTCCTTATGCCTATATGTTTGTTTATATTGATGATCAGCTTCTTAAGTGATTTATTAAATCATCTTTTTCACAGTCCTTTGTAGAATTTTCCTGGGGACTGATGTGAAATTTGGCAATATTTAATATCACAACTTGTTTTTCATCCCCTTTTGAAAAAATATTATGGTGACATTGGTAAATCTAAAGTCACCCAACACTTCTCTCTATATGCAGGATTTTTTTTTTTTTTTTTTTTTTTGCGGTACGCGGGCCTCTCACTGTTGTGGCCTCTCCCGTTGCGGAGCACAGGCTCCGGACGGGCAGGCTCAGCGGCCATAGCTCACGGGCCCAGCCGCTCTGCGGCATGTGGGATCTTCCCGGACCGGGGAATGAACCCGTGTCCCCTGCATCGGCAGGCAGACCCTCAACCACTGCGCCACCAGGGAAGCCCTGCAGGATTTTTTTTTAACACAAAGATTACTGACAATATTTCTTCAATTGTATCTGAAAGTTCACTCAATATATTTTACTTTAACACATTTTAAGTATCTAAGGATGACTTACTGTATCTCATCTTCATTAGACTTCAGCTCTCACTTAATAAAGTTTCAGAAACTTTAAAAAAGAAACTGACAGGGGCTTCCCTGGTGGCGCGGTGGTTGAGAGTCCGCCTGCCGATGCAGGGGACACCGGTTCATGCCCCGGTCCGGGAAGATCCCACATGCCGCAGAGCGGCTGGGCCCGTGAGCCATGGCCGCTGGGCCTGCGCGTCCGGAGCCTGTGCTCCACAACGGGAGAGGCCACAACAGTGAGAGGCACGCATAAAGCAAAAAAAAAAAAAAAAAACAGCATAGATATAGGCACATATAAATAACTCAGTAATTATCTAATAAATTAAATTGTACTTGGTGTCTTGGGTTTGAATGGAAACTAACTTTATAATTCTATATCTCAGAGCTTCATTTTTGTACTCCATGTTGTACTTCACATTCATTCGTTCAACCAGTGTTTACTGAGTATGATGGGAATGTAACAGTGAAGGAAATAGACAAGTCCCTGTGCCTATGGAGCTTACATTCTGGTCTTTGGCACCTAGTTAGCATCTACTCACTTTACAGTGTTTAGGTGGATACGGTACACATCTTAATGGCTCTAAAATGAAGTTGTCGATTCATATGCATAATTAATAGCCTTAACGATCATATTTTCATATTTTTGTTATATTCAAGAATTTTCCTTCAGAGTTATTTGCCTTGTATTTGTTAATCTTCAGAGTTATTTGCCTTGTATTTGTTAATATTAGTCATGAAATCCATTTTCTTGATAACTTTTTAAAGTCATGTATTTAATCAGCTCCATTGATAACAATGTTAAGGGCAGAGACTGTCCAACCCATAGAAAGATCCTGAAATTTGGAATCAGAAAATATACATTCAGGGCTTCCCTGGTGGCGCAGTGGTTGAGAGTCCGCCTGCTGATGCAGGGGACACGGGTTTGTGCCCCGGTCCTGGAGGATCCCACATGCCGCGGAGTGGCTGGGCCCGTGAGCCATGGCTGCTGAGCCTGTGCGTCCGGAGCCTGTGCTCCACAACGGGAGAGGCCACAACAGTGAGAGGCCCGCATACCGCAAAAAAAAAAAAAAAGAAAATATACATTCAGATTCTGGCTCAACCAAATAATAGTTTGTATTTTTGATCAAATCAATAGAATTTTACATTTCTGTAAAGTGTAGGTCTTATAATAATAATAATGCTTCCTAGCCCACAGAGTTGTATAGGGATTAAACCAGATATTTTAAAATGAAAAGTGAAAGTGTTTTATAAACTGTAATATACTCTCCCAAATATTAATTTCCTAATCTTTTTTAACTTGCTTAAAGGCATAACTTTAATAATTTCTATTTCCAAAGTTATACATTTTATACATCATTAGCAGTTGCCATAAATCCTCAAGTGCAAGGAAACAAGCTCAGAGTGTTTTAGTCATTTCGTAAAAGTGTTAAGAGATTGTAATGAAGGATAAACTAGGCTGTCAAGTAGTTAAAGAATGTTCTGTCATTGACAAGGGTGTGAACGAAAAAATGTTGATAAGGTAACAAATCATTTTTCAGTACAATATTGGTTTTGGCAGGCTTTTCTTGTTAGGGAGGCAGGGAGTGAAGTGTCAGGAACAGCCCTAGTCACATAATGAACCACGCTGCGTCTGGTGAAATATATTCATTGTGAGTGGACATAATGGAGCAGATGAAAAGTAGCTGCAGCTTTTATGACTGTGCCCTGCATGAGTCTTTACTATATTAGGGATTCTTTTACAGATATACTGTACATTTAACTGCAGAGGATCTGCTTTGTGTTTGAACCTGGCTATTTAGCTTTTTTTAATCACCTGCTGACTTATTTCAAATTATATTTTTTAGTGAACTAGCACCTCTGTTACGCAGAACACTGGGCTAGGCACCAGGACCACAGGCAAGTAATTAATGTCTTGGGGAGTGAGAGAAAAAGGATACTGGTCACTTGAGATCACAGGGTCCTAGGACTTGACTCAAAGAACTTGGAGAGGAAATGAGAGGGGGGTGGAGGGGGGTGATGAAAGGTACTGAGTAGAGCTTTCCCAAATAAATGTAGTCAGTTTATTTTTTTTAATAAAATAATAAAGTTTTCCAGGTCAGATAAATTAATCAGTTTTCTTTAGTATGGGGTGCTTAGTCTTCATCATGCAGTTTGCATTTGTTTGGAATGTCACCTGAGCGAGAGCAGCACTTGTCCACGGTGATTGGTACTGTCCGCAGCGCCTAGGACAGCACCTGGCATGGAACCAGTGCTTCATGTATATTTGGGGAATGATTGAAGGATTGCAAAGGGGGGTTAAAACTTAGTTTATGGAAGCTTTTTTCCTCTCCGTGGGACAGATATTCCATGACAGATCCTTTGATGCACACTAGTCTTGGGAATGAGAGGATAGAGTAAGGCGTTGTATCCCTTTTCATCAAGGTTGCTTTGGTAGATCTGGGCAACCATGCTCTAAGTACAAAGTGTGGCTGCCAGTTGGCTGGAGGTGTTCCCAGACTTTCTGGCAACCTTCCTTGCCCAGTTTGACCACTGGCTGCTTACTGGTGGAAGGTACTTCCTTCCTCTTTCCCTAGGAGGGATACTATTCATTGACTTCAACTGCATAAAGCAGGAAACTTACAAGTTAGACTCAAGAATTTTTAATTCCTTCCCCCAACCATCAGGCTTAGTAACCTCCATCTCTCCTGTTCACGTGATAGCATTGATTTTTCCACCCACACATAAAACATTAAGTTGATGATGCTTCTTACATTCGATAGTAGTATAGAGTCAAGAAGATATAGTAGTTGCTTATTTAGGTATATTTTCCTTCTGCTTTAGAGGACAGTGGTTTTATTTTACATTAACCAAAAGCAGAAGCAGAAAATTATTCCTGCAAAGAGATGAGTAAGAATTGTCAGCCAGTTAACAAGATGTGCTGTCTAGTCCCATTCCTAGAACCCTGTACCAAGCCCTTCTCCATTTCTTTCTGCTCCCACTGCTACTACTGCTCAGTTTCCCGTTTTCCTCTCAGCCTACCTGCTCCCTGCTCCAGACTGGCCTCTTGTCAGTTTCTGCCAGAGTGATTGATCATTCTAAAGTATAGATCTGGCCATGGTTGTCCACCATGTGGTCTTTCAGAGGCTCCCCCAACCCTCCTAGAATAAAGGCCCTTTTTGCAACCAGGTTTTTTTGTTTTGTTTTGTTCTACTTTTTCACCACTTTCCTCTATAGCCCTTTGATCCAAACACTTGCAGTCCCCAGAAAGTATTGTGTTCTCTTTCACCTCCAGACTTTCACATTTACTAGATCTCTTCATGGAATATTCTGCTTATTATCCACCTCTCCCTTCACCTGGTTACAACAAAGTCTACCCTTCTGCCTTAATACAGATATCACTGACTTCTTGGAGTCTTCCCCACGGTAGAGTAAGTGCACAGGTATCATGTGAGACCTTTAAAGAAGCTTTAATCTGGAGAGGGATATCTAATAGCAAAGATTAGGAAAGTTAGCATGTGAGATTATTTGGCAAGAGAGGAATTTGAAGTAAAGTTTATAGTGGCTTTGAAATAGGCTGATTGTTTTGTTTAGATAGTGTGCAAAATGGAAACCAATACTGAAATATCCTATTTATACTCTGATATTTGAACGTGTATGCATACTGTCCTTTAAAATAAAATATTCTGTGTTCCCTGCTTTAGGCGATGGTGCATGCCAGCACAGACAAACTGACTGAAATATATTAACTTTCTCATCTTGACTGACTCATTGGACTTGAATAGCAAGTTCCCCCAGGATCCCACCTCTAAAAATAGAAAGTATATTATTGTGTTTTCAGAATTCCAGGCTTTGAGAAGCAGTAAGCTATTCTGGTTTTGCTATGATGGCCGTTGGCCTACAGCTGAATTCTGGTAATTGCGCGAGCTGGAGACTAGAGTTTGAAGTTGGAGGAGAGGTGGAGGCCCCGACGGGGCAGAGGGTTGGGAGAAGCGTGTTAAAATTATAGGTTATAGGGCTTCCCTGGTGGCGCAGTGGTTGAGAGTCTGCCTGCTAATGCAGAGGACACAGGTTCGAGCCCTGGTCTGGGAGGATCCCACATGCCACGGAGCAACTGGGCCCGTGAGCCACAACTACTGAGCCTGCGCGTCTGGAGCCTGTGCTCCGCAACGAGAGAGGCCACGATAGTGAGAGGCCTGCGCACTGCGATGAAGAGTGGCCCCCGCTTGCCACAACTAGAGAAAGCCCTCGCACGGAAACGAAGAGCCAACACAGCCATAAATAAATAAATAAATAAATAAAGCAAAACTATCAACAAGTAAAAAAAAAAAAAAAAAAAAATTATAGGTTATAAATACCAACAATGTAGTTATAAGATATACCAACTGTATCTGAGGATCAAGCTTAAGCTTTGATAATACAATAATAATTTAAGATAACTATAATCAACTGAATATTAAAGGTACAGAATACATAGTGAGACTCTTTTAAATGTTTTTCTGGTCATTGTACTTTGGGGAATTAATTCGAATACAATAACCCCCCAAAGCAAATTCTTTTATGCAAAGATATTTCTCAGTGATATTCAATAGGAAAACTTGGAAACCATCTAGAGATTTGGGGAAATCACTTATCTAAAAAATGAAACGTTAAGAAAATGCTTTATAATATAATATTAAATTTTAAAGCAGTATAAATATTGCATATGTATTGTGATTACCATTACTGGGTATGAAAATACTGTAAGCCATGAACAGAAGTGGAAAAAGGCACAGGACATGATTACCAGCAAGTAATCCAGTTAGAGCATAAGTACCTGGGACATAAGGTTACAAGGGTAACTTGGGGCTGATTTATGGAGTTACTTGTTGCCTTAAATAGGATAGTTTAATTAGTAAGTCATGGGTTAGGGTTAGGGTTAGGCGCATTAAGTTTTTCATTGGGTGAGCCATCTGATTATATTCCAACTGTAAGAAGATAAGTCTGGTTGTGGTATATAGGGTGAATTGGGGTGGGAAGAGGTCTTGTTACAGTGGTCCAGTTCAGTACTGATGACATTCTTTTTTCTTTCTTTTTTTTGGCTGCGTTGGGTCTTCATTGCTGTGCACGGGCTTTCTCTAGTTGCGGTGAGCGGGGGCTACTCTTTGTTGTGGAGCGCGGGCTTCTCGCTGTGGTGGCTTCTCTTGTTACAGAGCACAGGCTTCAGTGGTATGGGCTCTAGAGCGCAGGCTCAGTAATTGTGGCGCACGGGGTTAGTTGCTCCGTGGCATGTGGGATCTTCCCGGACCAGGGCCCGAGCCCACGTCCCCTGCATTGGCAGGCGGACTCTTAACCACTGAGCCACCAGGGAAGCCCCCTGATGACATTCTGAATTACAGTGGGGCAATTGGAAAAGACGTCAAATGCAGGAGGTGTAGTGGAAGTAAAATCTTTAGGACTTGTCCACTTGTTTAAAACAATAATAGACGTAAGAGAATAAGGAGTTGAAGATGGCTCTGAGGTTTCTGGTTTGGGTAACTAGGGAAAAGATAATACCATGAAAAGCAGCAAGGTGTCTCATGGAAGAGCTGGTCTTCAGGTGGGGAGGAAGACTCAATTGTCAAGTATATTGAGTTTAAGGGCCTGGGTTTTGGCATAGATCTTCAACAAATGGTTGGAAATGAGGAAAGCTCTTGTGTTAGACCGGGGCTAAGGAGAGGAGGAGAGAGGCTCTTCACACGTTCCTGAGCAACAGCTGGAGCTGTGGGAGTAGGTGACCCATGCAGGGGGAGGAGTCCAAGAGAGTCAAGGAGAGGAAGAAAAGGAGGAGCCAGCAAGGCATGCTCTGGAGGACCAAGGGGCATATGGGCCAAAAACATTGAAGGGAGAAAGAGTATCTCTTCTTAGTATCGTTTTCTTACTTTAATTGAATTTCCTGTTACCAAGGATGCACAAACTTCTCAGTCCTGTTACCAAGGATGCACAAACTTCTCACTCCTGAACCAAAAATTATTCATATTTTTCGTATTTCAAAATTCATAAACTAAATTCCATAATCTAATAAGATTGGGGGGCAGAATTAGCCATTGCTTTTGATTTTCTGTGTTTTTCCTTCTTGTTGGTAGTATTGATTAAGAGTTTGCTTCACTGCTTCTTTTGCCCCTCCCAGATAGGGGTGTTTAAAAATAAAGATTTTTATCCAATTTTGAAGCAAGAAACACATTGTGTAGTTTTTTGTTTTTGTTTTTGTTTTTTGTTTTGCGGTACACGGGCCTCTCACTGTTGTGGCCTCTCCTGTTGTGGAGCACAGGCCCCGGACGCGCAGGCTCAACGGCCATGGCTCACAGGCCCAGCTGCTCGGCGGCATGTGGGATCTTCCCAGACCGGGGCACGAACCCGTGTCCCCCGCATTGGCAGGTGGACTCTCAACCACTGTGCCACCAGGGAAGCCCCATTGTGTAGTTTTTTAAAAAAAATTCTCATGGTACATGAGGGGATGGAGATGAGTTGTATTCATTTATTAGATAATAGATTTTTTTAAATCAATCAAAAAGCTCGCAATTACTTTTTATTTAGAAATTGTGCTTTAATCATAATTGGAATATTTTATTCAATTATAATTAAACATATAGAAATGATTTGCATTGACTCTAAAGTTCAAAACTGCTGTGGAATAGCAATCGGCATTGTGACACCACGTAAGCGTTCAGTTTTAAAAAATGGTGCTGGGTTTCCAGCTCTCAGTCAGCTTTTGTTGTGGAATGAGCCACCCCAGAACTTAGTGACTTGACAAACCATTCATTTGGATCCTGATACTGTGGATTGGCCACTTGGACTGGGCTTATCTAGGTGACTCTGCTGCTGGTCTGGCTGGGCTCACTCACACAGCTGCGGCCAGCTGCCTGGTTGACTTGGGGCTTCTTGGTCTAGGGCACCCTCAGTTAGCACAGCTTGTCCCTGCTTCATGCAATCTCATCCTCCCGCAGATTAGTTCAGGTTTGTCCACAGAGTGGTAGAAGGATAAGAGCACAAGCAGAGGATCTCTTGAGGTCTCCGCTTGGAAATTGCACAGTGTAACTTTTGCTAGGCTATTAGTCAAAGCAATCGCCAGGCAGCCCAGATTCAAGGGATGGGAGAGTGGACACTGCTTCTTAATGGGAGGGGATAGAAAGTACTGTGGCCAGGTTTTCACTGTGTGTGTATTTGTGTGTGTGTATGTGTGTTACTAACCTCTCTTCTCAATATGCAACCCTCAAAATAAGGGGTAATTGAAGTAACCTCACTTTTTTGAGTCATCCCTTTGATCAGGGACGTGTTTATTCAGATATCAAAGCAACTGAAGAGATAATTTAGCATAAGTAAAATTTAATTACAACTGGTTTACTTACGTGGTATATGTTGATTATACATTCAACAAATTTATGTTCGAAAATGACTATTTAGTACCTGGCATTAGGCCAGGTATCTAGGAATAGAGAAAAAAGAAATGTGGCATATTCTTTTGTTTCAAGAAGTTTGTATTCTTACAAAATGGGCAAAATTTATATCCATTCAATCCAACAAGCATTTATTATTGATGTGTCGAGGACTGGGTTTTAATCAAAGATAGTGCACACAACTGGCTGTGACTTTGTCCTTTTAGTGGAGCAGAGAAACAGATACTTAAAATCACAGTGATTCAAAGCAAAGTAATAAGTGCCATGAGAGAAATATAAACTGCGTGGCGCCGAGTTAGAAAAAGAATAGGAGGCAAATGATCAACTGCCAGGATATGTGATTCATATAATTAATACCTGAGAAGGGAGAGAGCTTTGAAACCAGAGGGTGATGGCTTCATAGAGAAAATGAGTTTTGAACAAGACTTTGAAGAGGAGGTAGAATTTAAGTGGAGAGGTGAGAATCCTATTCAATTTAGGATTGAGTTGTGTTTTCCCAAGAAAGTAATTATTTAATTAAAGAGAGCCTTTTAAAGTGGCAAATATTAAAGAGCATGCGATAATACTGTAGAAAGACTCTAGAAAACATTGTGCTGGGAAGATGGCTGGCAATTTTTTTTTTCCCTCCAGTTGTGCCGAGGCTTAATTTTCTTTCATCCGATATTTGTGTACCTTGGTTGGAAAACTGAGTAGAGAATATTTATTTTACTTTATAAGGGCTATGCACACTTCATTCTCACTGAGTAGTGCTCACTTTACTTATATATTGATTGGAAAAGTAGAAATAAATATCGTGTGTCCCTGCTGACAAGGAAATCCAAAATTAACAAAAGTAAGGAAACCCCCGTTGAGTAAAGGGGACTGGTACTTCCTACAAGCATGTCTGGATCTATTTAAGAGCTAAGTTGGTAGAAATTAATTGGGGATTTCCTTTCCTAAATTTGACAAGTAAATTTGCTTTTCAAACTTTCTGTTCTAGTTTGTTCTATTTAAACAATTTAAACTATTTTGAGGAGGATTGATTAAAATGCACTTTATTGGGGTTATGACTGAAGGCCTCTAAGTCAGAATCCCGCCATGTTAAAAAATGCATTTCATTTAATGCTAATTGAATAGTACAATATCTAAACATATACTAATTGCCAAAGTGGTCAACATAACTGTATGATTAATAATAGACTCTAAGAATCATAATTTTATTTTAGTAAATCAGAGCCAGTATTTCACTGTTTAAATGGCATTTAAAATACAGAAATCCCATTGTCTAGTCTCTCATTGCCTTGTCCTATGAAAGCAGTGATGCTTGACTAATACTAACTTGAACCTGACCACGTGATGAATTCGTATAGAATTCTTTGAAACTTTTCTACTACCACAGTTATTTTCAGTGATGAGAATTTTAAGAATTTAAAATAGCTTTTATTATTTCATTTATTTTAATAGCTGGAATGTGTGTTCATTTCAAAGAGAATGTATCCCAGGGCTACTATATATTGAAAATGAGATAACACATGAAAGTATTTTGTAAACTGCAAAGTCCTATGCAGATATATGTGAGATCGTATTATTATTCTGAGATCGACACTTATTCTTTCAGGTTCGCTAATAGTAGTTCATAGCTTAGTTCTAGAGTCACACTTTTTGAGTTCAAGTCTGGGTTTAGCCCCTCACTAACTGTGTAACTATGGATAAGTTAAAAACAAAAAAAAAACTCTTTGTGCCTCAGTTTCTCTGTCTTTTAAAATGGTATAATAAGAGTATATCCACTTCATAGGGTTGTTGTGAAGATTAAATGAATTAATATATGAAAGTCACTTAGAACAGTGTTTTGCACACAGTAAATGTTACATGTGTTAGCTGTTGTTTTCATCACCAGCATTATTATCACCGCATGATGTAGAATGGATAGATGATTGCTCTTAGATACATGCTAATCAGGTTTTTCTCTATGGAATTCTACTCTGTGACTTGCAGTTTCATCAGATAGAGAGCTTACTGAGATCAAGGACTGAGTCTCATCAATTTTCGTGTCCTCAGCATCTAGGATAGTTCCTGGCTCATAGTAGACATTCAGTAACTGAATGGATTATATTATATAATCACACACATGACCTATTCAGAGAGAAGTATTATAGAAGGAGTGTGGGAAAGGGGGTAGCATTCGGTGTCTGTATACTGTTAGTCTCTCTTTCTGATCCACCTTCTCTTTGCAGAGGAAAAATGGTTTCCTCTCATTCCTTTCTGCCTCTCCAGTCTGTCCTCCTGGAAACCTCCGCAGCCTCACGTAGCCACTCCCCGTCAGGCTGATTTCACTACAGTGCCTTCTGTGGGAAAGCTTTGATGACCACTGCTGCCCGAGATTGTCTCTTTTTTCTGTGCACTATATACATATATATTCCTGGCCTTTTTGACTGTTTTTATCTTTTGATTAGGTGATATATGCACATAGTGTAAAATAGACAAAGTACAAAAGACTGTGTGGTGAAAAGAAGGGTCTTTGCCTTCCTGAGAGGCAGTTACTATTGCCGCTTTCTTTTGCATCCCTGTTAGAAGTGTGTGTATCTGTGTGAGTGTATATTGATGGTAGCATATTAGACACGCTGTTCTAGTTTGCTTTTTTTCTTTTTTTCCTCACTTAATAGATTTTGGATATTCTTCCATATCAGTACATTAGGGCTTCCTCATTCTTTTTAATGGCTACATAGCAGCTCGTAATTTTTAACCAGTCCCCTGATGGTGGGGATAATTGTTCTTTGTTACCGACATTACTGCAGTGGATATCCTATGTATACAAAATTCCACACAAGTAGGTCTGCATCTGTAAGATAAATCCTGGGAAGTTGCTGAGTCAAAGAATATATAAATAAAAAAAATTTTACTTTGGAGGACAAATTGCCCTGCGTAAAGATTATATTAATTTAAATTCCCATGAAAAATGTATGGGAGAGCCCATTTCCAACATACTAGCCGACTCAGGTGTTATTAAACCTTTTGGTCTTTGCCATGTACATAACCCAGGGAAACTGCTCTTATTCTGCTTCATATTGTTTGTTATCCTTTAGAACATTCCTGTCTATCTCCCATACGTTAGCAACTCTTTGCAGTTTTGAATAATCTTATATTTTCATTGACTATGTTCCTTAACTTTTAGGAGAGTTCTACTTTCTGATGTTCTATTCCACTGACATATACTTGTCAGACCACGTATCCCAAGTTTTGGCATGAAAAATACACTCATTCTTTCATGCATCTTTGCGTTGTTTTCCCCCTCAGTTAGTTACATGTCATAGTGCTCTATGAATGTTATCCTAAGTGGGCAGAATCTAGCTATTTATGTAATTTATTTTATACTATTTCCTGCCTTTGTGTTAAATATTCTAATTAACATGACAGGTGTCTGTTACTACATATACAACTCATTCTCAGTACTCAAACCCAGCCTATTTACTAGTACTGGCTTTTACCTTTCCAGAGATGCTAACACAAATTCGCTTAAAGATACCAATAAGATTTTATGACTTATTTCCTAGTAGCCCTAGAGAGAGCCTTTCTGGGTCTACTCTGCAGAGCTAGGTGAGGTAGGTAGGAAGAATCTCATAAAAGATGCCTTTCTTGGGTAATGGAGAAGCTCAGGGACTTGGCTGAGCTAATGGGCTGCCCCTGCAGAGCCAAGGCCATGAGAGCCAGGTAGCTGGGCAGGGAGGCCTAGTTCTTAACGAGCTTATCACGTGCACCCCCCGGGCAGCAAGGTGAGAAGAGTAGAGTGGGCAGTGAAGTTGTTAGCCAGGCTGAAGGTTGAGGCAGGGAAGGATTCGGATAAGTGGTTCAGTATCAAACCATTGAAAGTCATTGCCAGGGAATGAATTATTTTGACAGCTTAGATAGTTGGGAAGTTGGGGATTGTTGATCAGATACAGAGACACAGCGGGCTAGAAAGTACTGACTCACGGAATCAAACGAATTCCTTTATTAAAATAACATTTCTAACGGTGGGACGGGAGAGGTTTGTTGTATACAGCTGTACAGTTTATTACACACTATACAAAAGCGCCTGGCTGAGGTGGCAAGGGGTGGCTAAATACCGGTCTGTGTTCTAATCTCCAAAGCATGTGCCCCATGTGCCCGGAGGAATGTGTGCCTTTTTCTAATTCATCTGCTCATTTCAAATGCTCAGGGTAGGCAAGCAGAGACTTTGTTCCATTTGTCTCATGTCATGGACTCAAAGTGAAGAACATTCTCTAATCTGTTTTTAAAACTTCTGGGATCAAAGTGTAATAATATTTTCTGATCCAAAAATTGCTTTTGGCAGTAAATGATAACAACTGGTCATAGTTCAGTTCCCTTTTATAAAATGAGGATAGGAAAGAAGAGAACTTAAGTATTTGGCTTTAAAAGAGTAAACCCCTTTATGAAAAAGAAATCTGAGACGTTTGTGCTCTTTTTTCTTTTTAAGCCTTTATTCACATCCATACAATTTTCTTTCTTGAGAACACTGGCAGCAAAATGCATCAGGCCTTAGAAGAATGTCTTTTCAGCCTTCACAGGGTTGTCTCCATCCCAACAGTGTAATGAAACTAGTCCTGTTATTAATGGCATCCTCACTTGGCCAAAGGGTTCACCATTCTGAAATGTGATTTGAATGCCCATATCCTTCCTAGGCCTAAGTTTCTCTCTGGTATTTTGATAAATAAACATTTTATGGACTGGTTTGGCTCAAACTCAGTGTCTTAAACAGTAGAGTCTACATAAGGCACTCATGCTGCCCCCTTTCTTGTCTCTGTCTCTGTCTCTATTCTCTGTCTCTGTGCTTCTCAGTCACTATTCTGACCATTCCCTTGTCTTATCTCTGGTACACTTTAACTATGTTTCCTTGGTAGCCCTTTAAGTTTGCAATTCTTGCTTTACATTTAGGATACCCTTTGACCATAGAATTAAAGCAGGAAATTAGAAGGTAGAATAAAGATCTGCCCCTAAGAGTTTAATAGAGAAGCATTTTACGCTGAATAAAGAACATTTTTATTTCTAGTTTTAAAAAATGTTTTTGAATATTTTCATTTCGTACCAATATCATACCCCCAAGCACTCTTCATATTTAATTACCATTAGGCTGGGCTGGGCTTGATAGCCAGATAAACACAAGGTTGGTAGACAGAATTAGGGAACTATATCAAGGTTTAGAGTACCAAGGGTCAGTAGTAGCCTGGTCACTTCCAGCCAGAATATACACAGACAGTGAGGTCAAGACAAGTCATAGGTCAGAGCAAGGTAGACAAACTGGGAAACCGTATTAGCATCCAGGGCCCATGGGAACAAGAGAACCCGGAATCTGGGCCTCTAGGACACCAGGAAATACATGAACGTTAAAGAGGTGAGATCAGAATTGGCAGAAAAGGAGGCTGGAACCAGGCAAAGAGGCTGAGTGGCGGGGGTCCAGGGTCCAGACAAAGGGACTAAGGGTCCTGGATAAGGAAACAGATCACTGGGGAGTCAGTGCAGGGCACAACATGAAAGAAAGGAGTTTGCCACAGAGCAACGTCATTTGTTTAGATTTTTCTTTTTAATCAATAGACATTTTTTTTTTAAAGAGCAGATTTAGGGTTACAGAGAAACTGCGCATATAGTACAGAGATTTTTGCCTTGCCCCCACAGCTGCGATTTTTAACGTCTTGCGTATTTGTGTGGTCTGTCAGTTACAGTTGATGAACCGATGTTAATACATTACTGTCAGCTAAAGTCCACCATTTCCATTAGAATTCACTCTTTGTATTGTTCTTTGTGGGGATTCGATGGTAGAATATGTATAACATGAAACCTATCGTTCCAACATTTTTTCAGCATACAGTTCAATGGCGTTAAGTGCATTCACCTTGTTGTGCAGCCATCACAACTATCCGTCTCTGGCACCTGGTCACTATCCCATAATGAAACTATAGCCATTAAATGTTCCCATCCCCACCCCTAACCACTGGTAACCACTGTTCTGCTTTCTGTCTCTGTGTATTTGACTGTTTTAGGTACCTCATATAAGTAGAATTATGTAATACTTGTCTTTTTTGTGCCTGGCTTATTTCACTTAGCACAGTGTCTTCATGGTCCATGTTGTAGCATGTAACAGAATTTCATCCCTTTTTAAGGCTGAATAAGATTCCATGGCCTGTATATACCACATTTTGTTTATCCATGCATCCATCAATAAACACTGGGGTCGTTTCCACTGCAGGGCTGTAATGCTACTAATGAACGTTGGTATACAAATATCTATTTATAATTCCTGCTTTCAAGTCTTTACACCTAGAAGTAGAACTGCTGGATCAAATGGTCGGTGGGTTTTTGACTAATGCATAATGTCTTGTATCCACCATTATGATATCATAAAGAATAATTTCACTGCCCCGAAAATCTCATGCTTCAACTCTTCATCCCTCCCCATCTTTGCCTCTGCGTAAATGTTAGTATGCTCCTACTGTAAAGATTTAGTTACTGTTTATATTCCTCTTAATATGGAACTTTCAAGTACAGATAAGTAGGATCCCTGGTATTGGTAGAGTTAGTGAAATCGGTGATCAAGGTTGTCAGGAAGCAAGAAATTCTGATAAATTGTTTTTCGTCCCTTAGGCTTTTAGATTGTGAAAGTTACCTATACAGTAAACAGAGAGGTAACAAATACAGAGCTTTAGAATACATGGGTTTCAAATGAGGTGTTTTGTAGGGATACAGTTTTATAATTTATCTGTTTATTCCACAGAGACTTACTAAGCATCTACTGTATGTCAAGCCTTGCGCTAGATGCTTTCCGTGGGAATTAAGATGCCATTCACGCAAGCCAGACCTAACTGGTCAGCTTTTTGACTCAAAGGGACTGTCGTTGTGCCCAGTGCTGTCATTACTGGGTGCTTTGTGTGGCTGTTTTCCAGACTTGCCTTGCTCGGATTACCATTTCTCTGTCTTCTCCAGTTGCTTTCTGACCTAGGCTTTTCCACTATACTTTCTTTGTGCCGGTGACCATTTAAATATAACAAACAAACAAACATCTACTGGGATATAACATGAAGAAGAGAAGGTTGTGTCCTTCAGGCGGCTGTGTTCATGAAAGCAGTGGTCTCCACATATTTCTAATTGTTCCCCCCCATACCTCCTGATATTTTGTTCATTCATTTTTAATACACGGTCTGCATAATGTCGGTATATACATTATTAGTGAAACAAAGTTTTTTTTCCCCTCATTTTTTAGACAACAGTTAATTTTAAATAAAAGTTCTAAGAGTTTGCATACTGGGGTGCATGCATCCTACTTTGAAAACCTGGGCTGGGATAGCTAGCTGTAATATTTCTTTGCTGAGCAGAATAGCTAACCATGGTATAGGACTGCAGCGTAGATTCTGTAGATAAAGCTGAGGATTCTAACAGCTATAAATAGACAGGTGGATTTAATTAGGGGAAGGTCCTGGCATCTACTTCGTAGTCACTGTGCTATTCAAGTGTAAGAACTCCATGTGCATTTGCAATAGAAATAGCATATTCTGAAAAACTGAGATTTTTTTTAGATCAGTCAGATATTAGCCATTCATTTCTCAGAATGAGAATTTCAGGTTCTTTCCATTATAGGTTATTACAAGATACTGAATATGGTTCCCTGTGCTATACAGCAGGTCCTTGTTGTTTATTTATATCATATACAGTGGTGCGTATCTGTTAATCCTAAACTCCTAATTTATCCCTCCCCCCACTTTCCCCTTTGGTAACCATAAGTTTGTTTTCTGTATCTGTGAGTCTGTTTCTGTTGGTAAATAAGTTCATTTGTATCATTTTTTAAGATTCCACACATAAGTGATATCATATGACATTAGTCTCTCTCTCTCTGACTTCCTTCACTTACTATGATAATCTCCAGGTCCATTCATGTTGCTTCAAATGGCATTATTTTATTCTTTTTTATGGCTGAGTAATATTACGTTGTGTATATATACCACATCTTCTTTATCCATTCATCTGTCGATGGACACGTAGGTTGCTTCCATATTTTGACTGTTGTTAATAGAGCTGCTATGAACATTGGGGTGCATGTATCTTTTCGAATTAGAACAACCAGTATTCTTTAAACACCCTGTGAGTGTTCATATTACCAGACTCTGACCATTCACTGTACATGATACTGTATAATGATTCCATTTGGTATTTGTAGTCCACATTTCCTGCTGGTTTTGCTAGATACTTTAAAGCACTTTAGTCCCCTGTGGCTACACCATCAGAGACATGTAAGTGGTTGTGACTCAAATAAAATATTACAAGATATTGAATATAGTTCCCTGTGCTATACAGTAGGTCCTTGTTGTTTATTTATAAACAACAAGGAGCCAAATAAAATCCATGAACAACAATCCACTAGAGGTACTTTAATGGTACAAACTTCTAAATGAATCATGAACAGTATCCTTTCTGTGTAGTTGGCTATTAGGGGTCTGGAGAGGCAGATAGACAGAATGAGATGAAAGAACAGCCTAAGTTGCATTTGGCGTTTCCAGTGTCCCAAAGCCTGGCTATAAATGAAAGATGAGCATTCCTACTTAATTTATCTGGCTAGATTCCTGTGCCTAATGGCTGCATATATACCATAAACACTGTGAAGAAGCAACCATGGAAACACTTGTTTTCTTGTTGGGCTAAATTTACTCTGGGTTGAATATTAACACAGTGCCTTGGCAGTACTTTAAAAGCAAAAATAGCTTAAGCGTGACTCACTCTGAGTCATTTACTGCTAGTGCGGCTAATACTGCCTAGAGCTTGACATTGAACAAGTTGGCAGCCTGTATTGCTACATTTTTTTCTAGGAACTCTGAACACATTTCATTCTTGTGAATTCGCTTGTGCAAGATATTAAATAGAGTAATATGTTTCTTTTGTTTCAAAGTCAAATGAATTTGAGAATGGTGAAACTAAAGTATTTTTCTTGGGCTTTCTGGAAAAGCCAGATTCTCAGAATTCTCCTGTGGTTAAGGACTTACTTTATTTTATAAAGAATTAATAACATGTCATGGAGGTTTTGTTTTAGATGCTTGGGCTTTTCTGATCGAAAACATCAGACTGCCATGAAAATCATTGCAAAAAAACAAGCTTAAGTTGTACCAAGTCGGATTCATTAATTTTCCGACATTACTTGACAAGATGGATTGTGCCATTCAGAAAGCTTTTTTCTTTTACTTTCTCTTACTGCTTCTTCTAAAAAAAAAAAAAAAAAAAAAAAAAAAAAGTACGGTGAGGCATGCAGCCTTGGAGTTTAGTTGGGTGTATGACTGTAAACTTCTCTCTTGTTATTAAAGGTTATATAATGGGAAGTTCATTGGTTTTGAAAGGCAGACCAAACCCACCCACAGGATTTCTATTGGCCCTTTAAATGCATTGCATGCCTTTCCCTGGGTAACCCGTTTGGTTGAGAAAGGAGTGAGTGGCTTGTTGGCTCACTGCAGGAAAGCCTCTGAAGGTCCAGTTGATCTCATCTGGGCTGGGGTTAGGAATGGCTGGGAATCTAAAACTATATATATGAGGATGGTTTTCCCTTGATGTTGCAATCTTTACTTTAACATGTTTTTGTGTTTAGTTTCTGGAGTTGCCTAACAATATAATTTCAATTGAGGCTTGGTTTCAGCTCTTTTATTATAAACTGTGGGGAACAGGATTTTTTTTTTTTCTATTGAAGGGCACTATCACTATGCCTTAGGATTTCAATGATTTGTATAGAAAGACAGCCTAAAACCAAAATGAGCCTCAGCTAATGATTGATATTTGAAATTGTTTTACCATAAAATTCTTACATGAGGAGATGTAACTCTGGCAGAGAATTTCAACATAGTTGCATAAATGGTGCTTCATATTACAACTTGTTCTGTACTTGACTTCATTGAAATTAATAAAAGGACCTCTTTCAGAAGGATCTGGTGAGTTAGCATCATTATTTAGGGGAAAAAAAAAAAAGGAAAGGACTTACTCATAATGTATCCTGTGTTGCTAAGTTTGCAAAGTTAGCTATCTCAACCACACCCAAAAAGCCCTTTCAGAAGACTGAAATCCACTTATTCATTTATGCTGGCTTAGAATTTTCTTCCCAGTAAAGTAAAACGTAAAAGAGCTGAGATCGATGTGAAATTTCCCTGAGATACATAACGATTTCATGAAGAACTAACATTTGGAAATGGAGTTGCTGCCAAGTCCTGAATCTAATAATGTATTTCCTTATTCTGTGGTTAAAGAGATCCTTTAAAGCAGGGCTTTCTGACTTGGGCCTTATGGGTGCTAAAAATATCCCCAAGGTGCTTTTTGTACCCCAAAGGAGTACCACTGCCCTGCCCTAGATCTAGAGGAGAGAATGCCAGGCCTGCTATAGCCTTCCCTTGTGTCTTGGTCGTGTGGTCCCTCTGCTGCTACATTTTGGCGGCATATAAATGAGTTAGTGATTTGTATGGCTTGAAAATTAGTTCAGCAAGGTTTAGTTAACCAGCCCTTTCTGGGTTGTGCACTGAAAGGGCCTAGTCTAAATGAGTCTCAGCACAGCCCAGTAGCCACTCTGTTATCATGCAGTTACATAGATGTGTCTTTTTCCATAGAAATGTATTAATTAAAACAACATAAAGACGTCACTCAGGGTCTAGCATAAAGTAGGCACTTACTAAAAGATCACTAAATCTGAATTTATTTATACAGCAAATATTACAGCCTTATTTGATCCACAAAGCTTTGTTCCTTTTCTTTCATTCATTCCTGTACTCAGACATTTATGAGCTCTTATTATATGCCAGAAACTGTGAGATATTTGAGACAAAAAATTAGTAAGCCTTCAAGAAGTACATTCTTAACTTGGAAAGGCAGATGTACAAGTTATTAAGTACATTCGTCATATGCTTTTTTTTTTTTTTTAAAGTCTAGGTACAAGGATGTTGTTACCTTGCAGTAGTAACATTATTCTTTTAAACCAGTGACAATCATTGACCTTCTTTGAGCACTTCCTGTGTAGCCAGCCCTGTTCAAGGTGCTGTGAGTTGGGTGGTGGTATCATCTCCATTTTACAGAGTAGGATATTGAGGATATTGAGTTGAGCAATTTGCCCAACTTCACATTCGTGATTCAAACCCAGAAAATCTGGCTTCAGAGTCCATGCCCTTAGCCATTACGTAAACTGCCTCTTGTTGAGTGGCTTTGTTGAGGAAAAAGAAAGAACTCTTTAGAAGTAGGAGAAAACGGGAAGTCAGCACACCAGTGATAATATGATCTCTTTTGTGAGATTTTTTTTTTTAAATTAGTGATCGTTTTGGAGTACTTTTGCTAAAATCTATTGCCAAAACGAAGTGGCTTCATAAGTGGGCTACATCTGAGAGAGACTGCCTGCTTACCCAGCATTACCTTTCTTAGGCTCTATGTGCTGATCCCTAAAATGAGCTGAGTCTGAGAACCTAATGTTCTTTCACATTACGTCAGAGACTAAAATCAGCTCTTAAACCAGTGTTGGTTTCTGCCGTTCAGAGAGTCACCGTGGGGCAGTGCCTGGAAACAGCTCAGCTAACAGGAAAGCCTCTTCCTTCAATGGAAGGCGGTGCCGCTTCTCATCTTGCAGCTCTTTTAAGCTCTCTGACAACCTCCTGTGCCTTCAGCTCCATTCACCTCAAACCCAACAATTCCTTTCTTACAGTCAACACTACTAACCAGTTATTCAGAGCCCTGCCGCTCTTGTTTCTTCCTTGGCTCAGTCTCAGTTCCTGAGAGCTGCAAGAGAAGTGGAAGAAGTAAAAAGCACCAGCCCACCCTGTTCCCGTAACCAGTCGTTTGCCAGCATCCCCTACAACGCAGGGTCTAAAGGTACAGTGAGGGAAGAAGTTTCTTCAGGGAGGTCCCCAGTCGTTAGTATTTGTTTCATATTGTGCTTTGGGGTACATTTTTGTTTAATTTATTTATTTATTTTTATTTAACAATTTAATCAGTTATACATATACATATGTCCCCATATCCCCTCCCTTTTGCATCTGCCTCCCTCCCACCCTCCCTATCCCACCCCTCTAGGTGGTCACAAAGCACCGAGCTGATCTCCCTGTGCTATGCGGCTGCTTCCCACTAGCTATCTACCTTACGTTTGGTAGTGTATATATGTCCATGCCGCTCTTTCGCTTTGTCACAGCTTACCCTTCCCCCTCCCCATATCCTCAAGTCCATTCTCTAGTAGATCTGTGTCTTTATTCCTGTCTTACCCCTATGTTCTTCATGACTTTTTTTTTTCTTAAATTCCATATATATGTGTCAGCATACAGTATTTGTCTTTCTCTTTCTGACTTAACTTCGCTCTGTATGACAGACTCTAGGTCCATCCACCTCATTCCAAATAGCTTTGGGGTACATTTGTTTTTATTTAGTAAGATGCTCCCTTTCTTATTTCTTGGTACATTTTACAAGGAAGTGTTCTCTTAACATGGGAGCAAATCATACGTATTTGCTGAACAGAGAGAGCTGTTTGCAAGGACACTTGAGTTTTCACTAGAGGGGGCACAGCCTTTGGCAGTTGTAAACAGGTTATCCTACTGTTTGGTGAGGTATAAAATAACACACCTTAACTAGTGATTGAATGCATTTCCTGGTACAATATTAGCATTTTCTTATTTTTCAAGTAATGATTTCCAAAAGATGATTTTTTTTTTTTTTTTTTTTTTTTTTTTTTTTTTTTTGCGGTATGCGGGCCTCTCACTGCCGTGGCCTCCCCCGTTGCGGAGCACAGGCTCCAGACGCGCAGGCCCAGCGGCCATGGCCCACGGGCCCAGCCGCTCCTCGGCATGCGGGATCCCCCCAGACCGGGGCACGAACCCGTATCCCCTGCATCGGCAGGCGGACTCCCAACCACTGCGCCACCAGGGAGGCCCCAAAAGATGATTTTTTAATAGACTTGTTCCAGTTTTATCAAAGTATATCCTTCAGTCTCTGAAGTTGCCCCCACTCAGCACCCACGTATGTAACACTTTATCTGCACTTTCGATTCAGTACAACCTTTATATTTATTTGTAAAAAAGAATACATAAAATTTCCTTCAAGAAAACCAGAATCAAGCATTTTGTCTTGAGCTTTTCCTTGGCACATTAAACTGACATATTGGGAGTCGAGGTGATGTACTTTGGAAATAAATGCATTCCTACCCTGAGGACATTAGGATTTTTGACTAAATATTCTCGTGGCCCAGTCTTTGTGTGTTCTTTGTTTGAAACATGTCCGATCCTGACGTTTTAAAATAACATTTTATAAATGTGCCAGGAAAGGAAGGTGACCGTACAGTTATCAGAGGGTAAATTCTAATCATGGGACATTCGCGTGGGTCGTTTGTAATTGAAGACAGTGCATCCTTTGTGATTGAAGATAGTGCAAATGAGGACACCGGGTGGCCAGGAACAGAAAGTAGGGAGGTGAACAGCTGCTCTCTCTGTGCTGTGCCCCCTCATACCTGCAGCCGCGGTCAGTTCTAGATGTTATCCTCCATGCTTGGGGACCTTGAGGGTTTGGGCAGCCAGTTTGGGCATTGCAGAGCAGTCCAGTGTTTTTCTAGGCTTCCACTTCCTGGCTCCTGGAGAAAGGAATGCCACTTGTCGGAGAGGGAGTAGGAGTGACTCTTGAGAATAAAAGTGTGGCTTTGGAAGTGAAGTTGAGGGGGGCGTAGAAAAGAGGGAGAAGCAGAGGAATAAACGCAAAGCGGGGAGAAACTTTAGGGAGGAGGACAGTGGAGAGGAAGAGACAACTTTCCCTCTCTCCCCCTCCCTCCTCCCTCTTCCACCATCTGGTTATTTCCACTTTCTCCCTTAGCTTCCGCTTTTCCCTGCCCCTTCAGTGGCACTGCCCTCCGAAACCTGTTCCCTCCTCCCTCTCTCTCATCTGTTTGTGTCCTTCCCAGTCCCCCGTCTTCACCCGTTCACCCACCTCTATCAGCTTCCTTTTAGTGGCCCCGTCCCACTTTGCAGAGGGCTCCACCAGGGAGCGCCACATTCACGGCCACAGGTGGTGCAGCCGAAATCACCCAGGGTCTCTTTTAGAATCAGCCTTCACTACCCAGCAAGCTTAACCAACCTTTCTGGTTCCCTTCACGTCAGAATGAACCCCCGTACTCATCCTCTTCCATCTTCCAATCGGGTTGGACAGTCTCCAGATCTGTGAGACGTGAGATGGGAGAGGACCTTCCATGTCCTAGACATTGGGGTAGAGGTCTCCTTAACAGTGTCCGCATGGGTTCTGCAGGTAACCGTGAGGAAACATGGGGATTTTCCCTCATCTGTGGAGAGGGTGACTACAGCTCAGACAAAGCAAGTAGGGCAGCTGACAGGCGGCTGAGCTGGAGCTAACCAAGTCTCTCCCCCTCCAGAGCTGGTGCTTTGCTGCCTACTGAATGACTAGTCAGATGTTTACTTACTCCGCTTTCTGTTTAGAATTAAGGAAAACTTTTCTTCGTATCTTTTTCTAAACTACAGCATTAACTCTCCGTGTTTGATCATGTCTACACAGATATGTTGCAATTAATATTAAGAAGCAGGAAGTCTTTTACTGGGCTAATAACTTTTTTAGTATTTGCAAATCTGGTTAAGCTTTAATTAGAATTTCTTGATGTTCAATCCTTTTAAAAACTACTTTTCTGGGCCTCCCTGGTGGCGCAGTGGTTGAGAGTCCGCCTGCCGATGCAGGGGATACGGGTTCGTGCCCCGGTCTGGGAGGATCCCATATGCCGCGGAGCGGCTGGGCCCGTGAGCCATGGCCGCTGGGCCTGCGCATCCGGAGCCTGTGCTCCGCAACGGGAGAGGCCACAACAGTGAGAGGCCCGCATACCGCAAAAAAAAAAAAAAAAAAAAAAAAACAAACTACTTTTCTAACTATACAAATGCATGTGTTGTAGAAAATTTAGATAATATAAAAGACAAAACATAAAAATTGCCTGTAGTCCCACCACTTGGAGATAACCACATATTAATGTCTTCTGTATTTGCTTAGTCTTTTTTTCTTATAAAATATGTCCTTGCAAGATTGGGATCCGTTTTGTGTTCTGATTATTTCACTCAGTATAGTGTGAGTTCATTAAGTATTTGAAAATATGATTTTTAATTGATGTCTAATATTCCATTTATGTATGTATCATGATTTTCCTCTGAATCATTACCCTCTATTAATATTCACTCACTAGTAGGCTGTCAGTGGATGACAATTGATATTATCAGTTTAATAGTTTAAAAATAATATCTTGTTCTTTGAGCCTGAAATGTCAAAAATTTACCATTTTTAAGTCATTTCTTCCTTGTTTTTAATTTATGTGTTGTAAAGATTAAATAATAGTGTATTTTTCAGGTAGACGTTGTTTTCTAAAACTTACTTCAAAAGTTGAGACAAGTGATTGGTGTTTTGTTCTGGTGAAAATTTACTCCTTTTGGAAATGTTGTGATACATTTATTTATTCAATCGGCAGACCTCTGTTAAATCCCTTCCAGCACAAGGTGTTAACGGCTGAGAATTAGAAGAAAAGCATGCTTTCTGCCTTCAAGAAGCTTATAATTCATGCAGGTAACATATGTAAACATAATTTTATATTTAATACAAATATAATAGTAATATTATAATGCAAAGAAATCAATACAGAAGTAAAGCTGTAAACAGTGTGCAGGGAGAACACGAAGGAAAAGTGGTTAATTCTGATCAGCGGAATAAAGGGAAGACTTCCTGGAAGAGTTGACATTGGAGCTGGGCCTTGAGGCACGGGTAGAATTTCATAGAGATGGCAGTAAAGGACATACGAGGCCGAGGGTGTAAAATATAATCAGAACCACAGGGGCCTGAGAGCGCATGTCATATCTGAGGGAATCATGTCTTGCAGATGGGTTGGTGTGTGACGTGCCAGGGTCGTGGGGTCAGGTGTAATGGGAGCGAGGCAGAGGGCAGTAGAAGAGGTGAACCTAGAGCACGAAGGGATCAAACAATTAACGATCGATCAGTGTGCATCTGGCTCTGTGTTACGTTCCTTCTCATACATAGATGATCTCATTTGATTTACGTAACAGTTTTGTGAGCTATTAATATCACCATTCGAAAATGGAAATAAAAGGTCAGGAAGCCTAAGTCACAAAGCTCATAAGAGGCAGGGCCAACACTCAAACCTAGGCCTGAAAGTCATGCTTTTTTCCCCACTGCTTTCCTAGTTTGAGCTAAGAGTATAGAAAGTTGTAAAAACCACATTCCAGTGTTTGGAATATTGTGTAGGTAGTGCTTTTTTTTCTTTTCTTTTTTTAATGAGTGATATTGTCTGACTAGTGAGGATACTTGAAGTGAGGCAAGATGGAAGACTCCTGCAGAAATCCCAGCAAGACATGGAGAAGCTGAGCTACTGAAGAGGTGGTGGAAATGGAAGGAAAAGAAGTGGAAGAGATTTTGAGAAAGAACGTAAGCCCTTAGTAGACCGATGGTCTGAAGGCAGTGAGGAGGCCTAGATTAGATTCGTTGTCTCAACTTTTTAAAAATCACATATTCTAAATAGTTAAATACTTTTGAGCATGAATCCAGTATGAAAGTTTTAATATTTAACCCCCTCTCCTGTGGATTTTTCTTGTGCATACTCATTTCAGGGATCACTGGAATTAACTAAGAAGAATGGGTGTTCTGGGAGGTTGGCAGGAGGAAAGAAAGGGTAGAAGCGAATTAGAGTTTGGTTTGGGACATGATGGGTTCAAGATGCCTCAAGTAGTGCAGTCCCTTGAAGATGCTTCATACAAAGTTGGAAGTGAGTCCTAAAGATTATAGAAGGAGCACAATACCAAGCTTATGTTCTGGTGGTTGATTGTTTTAGGGTTTTATCAGTTGATTCTCAACTAAATAGTTACAGAGTTTTGAAACTGTTCTACTTGGTCTAAATTAAAGAGTATTCTTAAAATAAATCTTTTGTGTAGTCTAAAACATGAAGGTCTTTTAGACTGTAGTTCATTCACCTATTTAGACTTCTTAGAATATTCAAAGGTATCAACCCTAAACGTGTCTTGCAAACAGATAGATTCATCCAAAGCTCAGAATGTCTTTACAAATGGCTTATGCTTTTCGGTGACTTTCTCAAAACTATAATTTTCATTTCCTTCTGGCCATCGTTCTGTTACTGAGTTAATACCTATAAGGCCTAACCCAGAATACTTTCAATTTACTAAAACCCTCCAATTAAATGATTAAAGGCACAAATGCTGGTTGATGTTTTTGGTTTGGTTCAGTTTGGTTTGATTTTAATTACGAATACGTCAGCCAACAAAATCTTTTATCATTGATATTCAAACCATGTTTCCCTTTGGGGAAGTAGGGATGAGAAACAGCTGTAGTTCCTCTACATTTCATGAAATCCAATTAACTTTCTTCCTTTTGTCTATTTTCTGCTCAGTGTCAATATCAGTATCCTTGATGAATATTTATTGAATGCCCGAGGAATAGTAGCGCTCCTGTAAGCTGAGCACATGCTGATGTGGAAAAGCACCTTTTCTCTTTTATTGCTTATTGGATAAAAGGCACAAAGGACTTGCCAGACTAGGTCAAGTTCACAAAATGAGCCTTTGGTGCATTTGGGCAAAATAGATTCTCAGAACAAGTACCTGAAAATGGAAACCTTCCTGCTGGAGGAAATGACAAAGCAAAATCAAATCGATGGGTCTCCCTGATCTTGACCCTGTCTCTGTTAGACAGCAGGGGGCAGCTGCTTGAGATATTAGTGCTTTTGCTGCCTCTTCTCTTCCCTGAGCTCTGTACACAGCAGCTACACAACTGCCTGGACAGACAGCAAATTTTTGAGACTCTGAGATAGAAGATTAAGGCTTTGAACAAAATCACAGTATAGATTTGTGGTTGATAAAAATTACAGTACCTGATTTTACATCTCACACATATTATCCTGGTCTCTTGTTTTTAAGTCTTTCTTCCAGAGGATTTTTGAGAAAACAAATATTTAGGACTGTTAGTCACAGAGTAAACCTTACAGTCTCAGGATGTTTATAGTTGTTTTACAGGTAGTAGCAGGATGATCCAGTAGACAGGAGGTGCTGTGCCACATAATGAAGAGTTAGTAAATATGAATAAATGATTGCTGCCATCCCTTCAAGAAAACAACTTGTTTCTGTAGCTTTTCAGTGAGTTCACAGTCTGTTGCTGCTTTGTGTTTGGCCAGCGTGCAACAGCACAATTATTGTAAAAGCAAAGTGATTAAAGCCTCTTAAGACCTTTATGACCTTTAAGACCTTTATGACCTGCCATTTTAATATTGATAAGTACTCAGAGACTAGCCTCTTTCAGGCCCTTCTCTTAACCTAGAACAGTTTTGTTTCTTTTTGTGTTGCCACAGAACTCTGATCATACTCATCCTGACACTTTTGCACACTGTAGGACACACCCACTAGTGAATAATGAAATGTTCTAAGCAGCAACCCATTGTAAAAGGTCGTAACCAGCATTTTATTAAAAAAGAAAAGACACTGAATGGGGTAGATTAAAAAATACCACAGTGTGAATCATGTATAGGAAGAGTAGTGTTTCCTAAAACTTCTCTTTCACTTAACACGTTTGTGTATTCTGGGTTTGTAATGTAAAATGTATTTCTTACTGTAGGTCATAGTTAAAACCCTGTTTTGAAAAACACTTCATTGTAGCATGTGAATCACATCGTCATTTAATTGTTTTATAAGTCTGTCCGCTTGAAAAAAGGAATCGCATTTTCTTTGTCTCTTAATTCCTAATACCTAGGACAGATCTGCCTGACACAGGTGTTTAGTAAATGTTTGTGGAATGAATGAAAGAAAGAAACGAAATTCACTTACCTTCTCTGAGCCTTGTATTTTTCATAAATGAGAATGCTACCCGCCAGATCTCAGAGTATTAATGCGAAGAGCGGCTGAGATAATGGATGCGAGAGTGCTTTATGTAAGTACGATGTGCAGAATAAGGATTATTGTGTGGCATAAATTTTGTTATTGTTGGGCAGATGAGCCTCAGGAACTCCTGAAATCTTACATCAGTGTTCTAAAGATGACATACTTGTTGCAGTAGGTATTCATGGCACTGTCTTATCCCTTATTAGGCAAAAAGTTAGGAGACAATCTTCAAAAATTAAGTATGTGCCTTTTCTTTTTATTTTTAAACGTTTTATCATGGAGCAGTTCAACGTACAAAGTAGACACAGAAGATGGGCTTCCGGGCACTCAGCTCTACCTTCAACCAGGCAGTAGCAACTTGAGCCCATTTCGTTTCATCTGCATCCTCTCCTATCTCCCCCTTTCCACGTTACTGTGAAGCAAAGATGCATTTCTTTTCTTCTCTCCCATTCCTCTCCCTTCCCCCACCCTCCTCCCTCTTTTGTTTACCTTTTCAAGTATGTAGAAATATTCTTAACATTCTTTTAAAATAGAATCATTCGTACCAAGCAATGCAGGTTGGGAGTTTAGACTAAAGTACTGTGGTACCGTGTGTGAATGAGCTATTCTCTTGACAGGAACTAGCAGGTAAACAAGATATTTTATTTCCCAAGATTTTCATACGATGGTGACCAGCTCCATTGCAAAACCATGATCACATTCCAGAGTCGTAAGTAGTTCTGGAGGCTTAGTTACACAATCACCAACTCTGTCATCTTCCTCAGAAATGTGACCTTACAGCAAAGTAAGGAGTCTGAAGTATGACGGGTCACTTTTTAAGTTTTTTGAAGTTTTGTTTTCTATCATGTAATAATCCTCAAGCTTTTGACCTCTAGCTAGGCAACAAAAAGTATCCAGCTGAAACTTTTGGAATACTGTTAAAACTATAATAAACCCTGCTTTAAGACTACAGCCCAGGGTTATAACATGCCACTCAGCAGTTAAAATCCACTTGGAAGGAAAGAATTTTTAAATCATCACTTATATTAGTTTATATTGATCCTTTTTTTGATTTTCATAATTTTGTGATTTGGGCCTTAATATGATAAAAATACAAATCCACATAATTTTAAACCCCAAAGATATTTAATTCTGTCAGATTTTATTTGCCTAGAATTTTGCTTCCTTAAAGTCAAATGTAGAGTTTGTTTTGATTTTGAACAAGGTATTGATTGCTAAGTTTTGCCCACTGCAACCATTGAATAGTCAGAAACTTTGCATGTCTCAATTGTTTTGAGGTTTTTATGTGTTCTTGGAAAAATTTTTCCAAAATAAAATGAATATAAATGCACCTTTATTTTAAAATATTTCAAGCCATATTTGTACTAATACAAGGAGGTTGCCTTATACCCAAGTGGGGAGGGTTGTGGGTTGAGAGTGACAGAGAGATGGAGGAGGTGAAACTCACATGGTAAGAGTGTCACAACTCCAAAAATGTTGTAGATGGCAGACCTAGGTCAGTTTCTGTCAGGGATGTCACCATTCTGCGAGGCTTCCCTGACGGAAACCAAGAAGAAGTCTTTATCTTTTCCTCTTTCATCCTCTACATCCAATAAATAGATCTTTATTGATGAGTTATTTAGAAAAATCTCCGGGCTTTATCTTTTCCATTCCCACGACCAAGGCATCAGTTCTGATCTTTATCAATGTACATCTGGACAATGAGCATTTGAGAAGAAATGAACTGATCCCTTTTGACCATGCCATTGTATGTACATTTAATTATTAAAACAGTCCTGTGGGGTAGGACAGTTATCTGCATTTTTCAGATTGTATAAACTGGGTAAGCTCTTTCAAGTATATGATATTACTAAGGAATCTCCTTGCTCTGAGTCTTTCTCCCCCTGTAATGCATTCGGTGCAAGAAAACCAAGGTGGTCTCCCTAAAATGTGACTCTTAATTTAATAACTTACTTAATAGAACCAGTAGTTACTGATCTAGCACTTTACAAATTACCAGGGATGTTTCACGTTTGAGTTCATTCTACACAAACTAGTCCATGAGGTTAATATTATCTCATATCACTACTTCATAAAGTAACCTGTCATGACTTCTGTTTCCCATCAAGCCAATTTTAAACTCTTAATATTAATGACATTCCACATTTTATGCCCTGGCTCTACATCCATTTAATCCTACCTCTCAATGTAAACTGGAGTTAGCTTTAGCCAGGTGAATGCACTTCCTTACGGTCCTCTCTGGGTACCA
This sequence comes from Mesoplodon mirus, assembly GCF_964341445.2. Taxonomy (NCBI): domain Eukaryota; kingdom Metazoa; phylum Chordata; class Mammalia; order Artiodactyla; family Ziphiidae; genus Mesoplodon; species Mesoplodon mirus. The sequence continues at coordinate 14,263,775 of NC_138992.1, read as the reverse complement.
TTCTAATTTCTCCCCTGATGTCTGCTCGCAGCACAACTCTTGTTCACCAAGCCCACTTTCCCCCAACTCCTGCCCTCTAACTTAAACTCCACCAGTCCTGCAGGACCTATTTCAAGTCCCACCTTTTCAAAGAAGCCTTCCCCAATAATGTCTGTCTTCCTGAATGTTTTTAGTTCTTGATATCCTTTGTCGTATATGTTTGCCCTTGAATGGAATTTAAAAATTTTCCCTTGACTATAAAAGTAATATATGCTTCATGTAAAAATATTAGATAGGATATTTGAAAGTGAAAAGATCACTCCTGGCTTCCCAATTCCAGTCTGTAGAAGTAACCACTGTAATGTGTCTTTACGGTCGTATTTCTGTGTATAAGCAAGAATATGCACAGGCACATACACACACACACACACACACACACACACACCTATTTACACACATGGAGATAGCTATAGATTTAGATATATTTTACGCACCTACACCATCCTACAGCATTTTTTTCCCACCTAACAATATATCTTGGAAATCTCTTCATGTCAGTGAATATAAGTGATTTCATTTAAACGTATCTCTTTATTGCCTCAAATTGTTTCATGTCGAATTGTTTTATACCTATACATCTCATCTTCCCTCACAAAAAGAAAATGGAAACTCGTCAAGGGCAGGAGTAATTACACATTCATTCTCTTTTCCAATCCTTTACTCTTTGGTCTTTGTGCATTTATTGCATATTTCACTATTCATGCTGTGGGAAATCCAAGATGTTTACTTCTCATAACCCCTAAGGAGTTAGGATCTAGTAGATAAGAATCTACATTTATACGTAGAACTGTAACACAGGAAGAAATTGAGAAGTGACACCAATTTTTGTTACTGGAAATATGGCTGATTACGTTATTTGAACAATTATCTTGCTGAAAATTATTGAAACTGTTGAATATGTATAAGAAAACATCCTCAGAGCAGCAAAGGCCTGAAAATCTAAGGAACCATAAGGAAAAGCAGGAGTTCAGCGAGAGTTCTTTAGAGAACTAAAGCTGCTTTTACCCTGAGGACGTTTGCTGATCCAGGCAAATTTGGACTTTGCCTGCCTCATGGGTAGCAAAACTACACAGAAAGCTTGTAAAGGGCTAACATAAAATTTAGCGTAATGATTTTGGGGGCGGTGCAGAGTTTCTGGGGTACTCAGAATTCTCTGTTTATTAACCTAGTGGGAGTTCTGTGGGGTAATTTATTTTCCAAACTGAGCGTATTTGTTTTGTGTACTTTTCTGTATACATGTTATAATTTATAACCAAAAATTAAACATAAAAGAACAAGTTATAAAACAATAATATGATCTCACACGTGTGTATATTACATAAATGTATATGTGCATGTGTGTGTATATTTATAAGTAGAATGTGTAATACATAAATTTCACACACTGATAAAATATAGAAATTTATGTTTATATATGTGTAAAAATATGTGTGTTCGGGGATGCAAAAGTTTGTGTGTGTGTACGCTTTTCAAATACAGAGAAAAAGATGTGAAAGCGTATTCTCCAACTACTGAAGACAACCTTGAGAGGTAGAATGGTGGGGGGGAAGAAGCGAGAAAGGAACTTACTACACTTTGTGCTTCAAACCACTGTTGTTACATTTTTTAAATATTATTATTTATTATTTTTTAGAAATAGATTTTTTTTAAAATATGGATTCCGTCTCTGCCCCTTATATATAAAAGTATGCTTTCCACCAGGCTCCATACCACTTGGCAAAGTACCTTTTTTTTTTTTTTTAATGTCTTGTTCCTTTGCTAGACTGTAAGCTCTTAAAGGGAACAAGACAATTTTTATCTTTGTATTTCTTATATCTAGTTAATCCTGGTATATAGGAGAGGATCTATAAATGCTAGTGAAAAATGAATGAAAAGTATACCTTAAGAAGAACTTAGGGCTATAGGTATCCAGTAGATACGTTTCCTTAGAGGCTCTTGTTACACTTCTGAATATTATTTTGTATCTGGCACAGTAGTGGGCGTAAAGTTGGCACAGTGAATACAGGTTGATTTGAATTTAACTGACACTTTGTGGAACCTGTAGGCAAATGTGGAGTCCACCATGTGGTGCCCCTCTTGATCCCAGAAAGCTGGAAAATGAAAATACTCTCTGAAAATTAACCTAAGAAATTAACAGCTAATAGATTAAAGCCAAGGGAGGCAATGTGACCTTACGAGACATAAAGACTCCTTGGGCAGAAAGATTTGACTGTAACCTAATTGAGGGTATTGACATCTTTAAAACACACAAACAGGGGCTTCCCTGGTGGCGCAGTGGTTGAGAGTCTGCCTGCCGATGCAGGGGACACGGGTTCGTGCCCCGGTCTGGGAAGATCCCACATGCCGCGGAGCAACTGGGCCCGTGAGCCAAAATTACTGAGCCTGCGCGTCTGTAGCCTGTGCTCCGCAACAAGAGAGGCCGCGATAGTGAGAGGCCCGCGCACCGCGATGAAGAGTGGCCCCCGCTCTCCACAACTAGAGAAAGCCCTCGCACAGAAACGAAGACCCAACACAGCCAAAAATAAATAAATAAATAAAGCAAACTGTCAACAAGTAAAAATAAACACTATTATATTTAAAAAATAATTGGAAGTAATTAAAAAAAAAAAACACACAAACATATAAAATGTCCATCAGAAGAGCATTTTCTCTGTCTCCAAAACAGAGAAAAAGAAAAGCTATTAATGTAATTGTCATGATACCTAACAAAGCACTGTCTGACCAGTAGCACCTGCCAGGTTGAGGCAAGCATCCAACCTGCCTGGCAGGTGGATAACCCTGTGGTACAGAGCTGCAGAGCCTCATGCCATTTTGCACTGGAATCCTGCATAATTAACTCCGCTTACTCTGCTTCCGTGCGCACCAAGCTTCCCTCTGGTAATTTGCCTTCCCAAGGAGATAATTCACTATCAGGCTGGTACAGACTGATGCAGATTCAGTATGCCTGATTCTTCTGTTGTTCACTGTAAATAATAAAGTCGCCTTCTTTTTTTTAATACATCAGTGTCTTGTGAGTTTTGTTAGCATGAGTCTGCATTCCTGGGTCCAGTCAATGAGAATCAGGTATCAGAGTCTGCAAGGCCCATCAAGGTAAATACTACCTTGTGGGCATCTGATGGAGCGGACTGCTGGATTTCCCAGGTGATGCCCATCCGTGTCGTCTTGCTCCATGTTCCCTTTCCATTCTACACTTCACCAGAAAAAGTCTTCCCGGAAGTAACATGTTAAGAACACCTTAATAATGTGCACATTTCAGCTAGAGTGTACCAAATAATATTATGTCAATGACAGTAGACCCTTATCCTCTGGGTGAGTATTATCTGTTTGGTTTTGTAAACTTCACACCTCTATGGATGAATGGAATGTATATTGTAGATGTCACATGGTGAGGACCCCCAACAACTCATTTCCAGTTCTGGCTTCACAGCCTCTTCTGGCTTCACTTCTGGCTCTCATCTCATTGTCAACATTGATCCTGGCGTCATACTCAAGTCACTTCCTAACCTGGGTCTCTCTTGCAGCAGTGAAACCTACAGAAGATGGAGGACAAAATGATTTCGAGCAGATTAAGGATAAGGATGCAAGTAGAGCAGGCAATGAACGAGGTTATAGAATTTTTTTCTTCCATTCTCATCTTTGTCTCTTTCCTCAAAATAGTCCCAGTAGCATTTGAAAGGGTTTCAGAATCCCACACACTGCTATGGAAAAAATAAAGCACAATTTCTCAGTGCCATGTTCTGCTTACCTATGAGTACAACGGCGTGTAAACCAGATTTCAATAAATCATTAACAGCAGTGTCTTGCCAAAAAGGATATCTGAGTAGATAACAGGGCAAAACTCAACTACAACTCTTAAGTGAATCCTGGAATTTTTTTTAATTGATTCTTGCATCAAATAAGTACACGGTTAGGTGGGACTTTGATAAATGGTAATTTTCCCCCTTTCTCTCCTGTTCCTCCCCTTTCACCCCAACTTCCAGCCAGAATAATTGATCACTAAATTTCACCATAAATTTATCAGGAATATACCCAGAGCAATCCTCAGTTATCAATTTGATTTAAAAGAATATATCTTTTATTAGTAGATTAGGACCTCACAAAGATTTCAGATAGCACAGGTAAATATAGAATCTTTAAAAGACTTATTTTGTACAAACTTGGTTCTTTGAAACTATTGTTTTGACAGTCACAATTTGTCCATTTTATACAGTGGAGTTCTGCAGCAAAGTAAGACACTGTTGGATTATTGTGTTAGATTCATGAGGCTCCTGTATCTGTATATTACTCAGAGCTGTTCTTATAGACTGATGTTAGATGGTATGGGGATGAATTGCTTTATAGGTTTGTGGGCCATTCCTGATTATTTAGAGGCTGATTAACCAGTCAATGAATTCTTCAGGCCTTTTGACCAAATTCACCATCCTCTGGCTTTCATTTTCTTTGGATGAAAGATGATGCTAATGAGGAAAGGGTCCATTTTTAGTCCCCATGTGAGCAAGGTTTGTTTCACAGCCGGAGACAGCTTGAATGTGTAAGATCAGGTTTACACTGTGGACCCTACGGTATTGGAAGTTCGGCTGGGTAGCATCGAAAAACTCAACATCAAGCCTGTCATCACCTCTGAAGTACTTGTCCTACTTCAGTAGATTAGTAACAACATCTTATTATATGAAAGTTTGCATTTTCTAAAGCAAAGCAGGCAGTATAGTATGTTATATGCTGATATGTGGAAATACCACACCCCCAAAATAAAAAGAAAGAAAGGAAAATCGTATTCCCTAGCTTCATTACATGTTAAATTAGTGGGGAGAGGCTGACCATAGTCAACATTTATAAAAAACACCTACAACTCTCAAAACTACCTGTATTTTTCAGAACTTAAGTACATTTCCTTACTTTACCAAAGTGCATAATATCTTGTCAAGATTCTTGAAAATTTTAAAGTGCATAAACTTTACCCTGAATAAAGACAAAGGAGTAGGGTGAGCCAGAGAAAGATGGTCACCTGAATAGTAAGGAGCGTTTGACCTACTCCTCTCCCTGCCCCTCTTTTCTCATAAGCCCAGGCCGCTGCCTTCCTTTTTTCTTTCTTTCCTTCTGTTGAAGGTCTGTGTCTAGACAGGGATTCACTGGACAGAACTGCAAAGACAACTAGAGTGGCGGGACAGAGCTATCCTGAAGTTAGGCAGCGTTATGGCAAAGCTGAAGATGCAGTTTCCAAAACGATACAGGTATCTTCAGACTTCGACATCCTTTGTGATGAAGCCCTAACCTTTCACTCGCTGGCTGCGTAAGGACCGTATATAAAATGGCAGAGTAGACAGAATTTCTTTTTCGTTCTCTGTTCTACCTTTCTAAATTCTTTTTCTGGCATCCTCTGGTTTTCTTCAGTCCTCCTGCAGCTATCTAACTTCTCTGATTCTTGTCCCTTTTCAGTAAAAGGTTCACCATAAGGCTTGATATCATTAAGTCAGTCTCTGTGTATATTTGTCTGTGTTGTGTGTGTATATCTACATTTTGTTTTTGTTCGTTTGTAATATACTTTAGAATATTCCTTTCTCACCACATAAACTCCAACGGTAATATTTCATAAGTTTCTAGAATTATTGACTCTTTAGGCAGTCTGAAAGTTACCCTCAAAAATGTATATACACATAGAATGTTGGGTACCATTTCATGGTGTTCATGCCCTCTTCGTACCTATTTATGGATCCCAACTGGGTTCGGAATCTCTGTCCCATGATGAAATTCCAAAGTTATCTACTTGCATGGTCACTGGTGATATTTGAAAATATATTCATTCACCAGATAGTCATCGAATGCTTACTCTGTGCCAGGAGCTCTGCAGGGCATTGAGATACAGTGAACAGGACATTGGCGCAGCCATCAAAATTTACAGTGTAGTTGAGGAGACAGACAAGTAAACAGACAACTACAAGACAGAATAGGTGCAGCAGCAGGGAAAGTACAGGATACTTCAGAGAGCACATAAGATGAATGTTTAATTCAGTTTTGGGGCATCAAGAAATTCTCTTTACAATGATACCTGAGTTCTTTAAGTAGAAGGAATGCTATGTACAAAGTCAAGAGAATTAAGACTTACATGCCTGTTGAGAACTTTATGTTTGATTTTAAAGGGCCTTAAGTTGAGGGATGGTAAGTACTGCTATAACTGAAAAAGATAACTGACTGTAGCATGGAGAATGGGTTGGGGGAAGCAGGACTGGAGGCTAGGAGACTTCAGTAGTAACCAGCAGACAATAATAGTGACCTTAACAGTGCCAGTAAAAAGAAGAGGATGAGTTGAAAGGATATGAATTAGAAACCACAGAATTTAGTGACTGAATTCATTCCTTCAACAAATATTTGTTGTGCTGCTGTGTGTTGGACACTCTGTGAGGTATGGTGGTGAACTGTAGAGACACCATCTCTGTCTTCAAGTCTAGTAGTCATGACCTCCAGGCTTCTAGATTGGACAGCTCAGTGGATGGTGATGCTGTCCTCCAGAGATGGGATAGACTTGTCTCCGACTGAAGGTCCCTAGACAGGAGAAGTGCTTCTTCAAGCTATAAGTGCACCTGCTGAGATCCCAGGATGTCCCTGCAGTTGTGAATTGCTGTGTCTAATGAGAGACGTTACTGATGGTAGAATGTTTCCATATGAACAGTGTTCGGAGAGAGGCTTGAGAACCCCTGATAGAGATGACAGTTGGAGCCAGGAAGTGGATGAGATTACCCAGGAAGAGTGTATTGAATGAGAGGAGAGGAAGGGTGAGGATTGGACCTGGCAAAACAATGGAGAAAGAAGAGGAACCCAGTGAGAAAGCCAGGAGTGTGTAAAGTGTGTTCCAAGATGGAGCCAGTGGAACAGATGGGAGGAGGAGTAGCAGCACGGCAGCAGCAGTCAGCATCAGGGTAGGCTTTTGGTTCAAGATGATGACCTGAGCTTACAAATTACATTTCACACGTTCACCACCGCCTTACCTAAAGGGAATCATGAATCTTCACTTCACAGGTAGCCAGCAGAAAATAATGAAATTTTATGCTATGTGAATTATATCTCAAGAAAGCTGTTATTAAGTGAAGAGAATAATAATGATGAAGAATTCAATCTTTAAATATATTCTAACAAAATTGTTGTATTTTAAAAAAGGATAAACTGTAAGCATCACATGTGTGCGGGCGGGGTAGAGTGGAGTGAGGGAGAAGATGTAATCCACAAAAGAAGGAGAATACATTTGTATCCAGTTATATGCAAAAAGCAACAGAGCATCACCTTAGACATCCAGGGGAAGGGGTTGTTACTCAAATTTTACAGCCAGCTGAGGCATCTTTTCCTGAAAGGGCATCAGAAAGGTCATCTTTGACATTGAATGATTTGTGGAATATCCCACTCATGTACTTGCCCTGGAAAAAAGAAAATTATGCGAAGACATGCAAGCACCACATAAGTAATTAGCAAGAATAAAGAACCTGATAAGGGGAAGAAATGATAGTAGGGTGGTTTTTTTTTTAAGTGGTAGGGAATTAATTGTGAATAAGAGTTGTTAATATAGTAGTAAGCCACAATACTAATGATAAATGAGTCCTCAGAAAAGAATAATGTAACAGACTAATAATGGGGATCTGCGATTATAAAGTGTTTCAACAATTTGGCAAGCAGAAAGAAGATGGAAGAGTGCAAGGAGATTCCAGAAACTGTTACTTTCTTATTGGCATCTATTAATAAGTACAGGATATGGTGGTGCAGTGGTTAAGACTCCATGCTCCCAATACAGGGGGCCCGGGTTCGATCCCTGGTCCAGGAACTAGATCCCACATGCATGCCGCAACTAAGAGTTCGCATACCACAACTAAGGAGCCGGCGAGCCGCAACTAAGACCCAACACAACCAAATAAATATTTTTTTAAAAGGAAGAAATACAGGATAAAGAAAGTAAAGTCAAGCAGTACTTGAGTAGAAATAGGATGAATAACTTCCGAATCAATTGGCTAAGAATGAGGGGGAAAGCAGAAGTTTTGGAAGCATAAAAACCAGAATATAGTTTTAAATTAAAACTGAACTTATTACCACACAGTGACTACGCTGTTCTGTTAAACGACAAGGATTCGCTTTTTTAAAAAAAATCCAACCATAATCTAATCCTGAGGCACACCTTTAAAAGGAAAAATGAGAGGTCTATAACATAACCATAGATGCAGAGGGAATTTTAAAAAAATAGATTTGAAAGGAGTAATATGTTTAACCTTATGACAATGAATTAAATCTGCAAAATGAATGACTGAAAATAGATTTAAAACAAAGAATAACCAAAATTGACTCAAAATGGCCAAAATTGTGAATGACGTTTACAAAAAGAAGATTAAAAGAAAGATTCTCTGCTCCCCAAATGTGCAGATCCTAGACATATTAATTGTTAAATTCTGTCAGATCTTAAAGGAACGGATATTTTCTGTGCTAGTTAATCTATTTTAAAGCATGGGAAAATAACGGAACATTTCCCAGTTTATTTTAGGAAACTAGGATGACTTATGACCAAATGCCATGTTTTGTCTTTTTCTTAAAAGTTAAGAACACTTTCACATAAAACTAGATATGTGAAATCTTAAGTCCAATATTAGCAAATAAAATTGGCAGCATATTGAAAGAACTGTACATATGATAAATTTGGATTTGTTTCAGTAATGTAGCATTTATCATTAGAAAATCAATTAATTAGTAATCATGTTGAGGTCAAAAGAGGAAAGCCTCTTCCAGCCATCTATTTCTATGAGCCAAGCATTACTCTGGTGATCCAGCGGTGAACCGAAGTAACCAAGCCCCTTTCTCTGTGAGACATAAGTTCCACTGAGAGAACAATAAGAAATAAACAGACAGATACTGTAATAAGCACATGTAAAATTTTGGTGTGCGATAGATTTTCAAATCAGTGGGGGAAAGTTGGCTTATTCAAGAAAAACATTTGGAACCATTGATAATGTTTTAATGACACTACTTTAAATCCAAAGTTTATATTTTACATTAAAATACATTCCAGATGAATTGAAGGTTTTAATGTTAAAAATTGAAGCCAAACTATCAGAAGAAGTAATCAGTGAATATTTATATTGCCTCATGTTCTGTTAGACCTTTTCAATCATGTCAGAAGGAAAAGTGCTCGGAAAGATTAACGAGCAGAAGGATAATGTCGCTCTGTTTCTGAGACCATAAGGACAAAAGCAACTGCTTCAAACTTGCAAACATTCGGCAAAGCATAACATTTGGAAGATGTATTTGAAAGTTTTATATACAAAAAACTGAAAGTTCAAGGGGTAAAACCTAACATTATTACTTAATACATTAAGTTTTTGCAGCCAAAGTCCAGCTGCACTAATAAGACTCACGAACATTTTTCAAATGCTTCTTGCAAGCTAGATGTTGTTCTGATGCTTTACATGTATTATCTTATGTAGTGCTCACAACAATCATCTGAAATAGGTGCAGGTAGTATTTTACATATTTTACAGGTATGGATGCAGAGACACAGGACGGTCTTAGTAGCCTGCCCAAGAGCACCCAGGTAATAATTGGCAGAATCAGCTTTGCAACCCAGTCTAGGGCCAGAGTCTACTTTTCTAACCATTATGTTGTACCAAACATGTCTCTAAATTTCCTGATTTGTTAAAATTATAAAAAAAAACAGATTCAGGGAGGAGATAAATTTAACTGAGTCTGTGTGAAGAATAAATTTGGATGATGGTTTTCAACTCACCGCTGAAACTCCACTGGGAGCTTGTGAGGAATACTTTCCTCACGTATATGCAGTCTGTGCTGGAAGGTCTTTGTGGCAAGTGTTTAGAACTGAAGTTTTATTCAGTTGCCAAAATAACTTCCAGAAAAATCACTTCGGAGAAATTTTGAGCAAAACATTTCCCTATTTACTCCAAAACAAATTAGTGGACTTTGAATGTCACTCATTTCATCCACATATATTTGCAAGGCTGGTTTTTCTCCATGCGTGACTATGAAAGCAAAGTGGTTTGATCAGCATGGCCCACGTCGAGTTCTCTTTCCCACACCACTTAGGTTAGAAGGCAAACATTTTCATCAAGCGAGAATACTCAGTGCTTATGTTGATCAGGGCTTTTAAGCAAAAATTTTTTTCCCTCAACATCAAACAAACACCCAACTCAATTAAAAAATGGGCAGAGGACTGAGGAGACATTTTTCCAAAGAAGACATACAGATGGACAAGAGGCACATGAAAAGATGCTCACCACTAATCATCAGAGAAATACAAATCAAAACCACAGTGAGACATCCCCTCACACCCGTCAGACTGGCTGTTATCCAAAAGACAACAAAAAACAAATGCTGGGGAGGATGTGGAGAAAAGGGAAGCCTGTGCACTGTTGGTGGGGTGCAACCACTATGGAGAACAGTATGGAGGTTCTTCATAAAATTAAAATCAAACTGCCATATGATCCAGCAGTTCCACTTCTGGGTATTTTTCTGAAGAAAACAAAAACACTGGTTCGAAAAGATATATGCACCCCTATGTTTATTGCAGCATTCTTTACAATCGCCAAGATATGGAAGCAACCTAAGTGTCCATTAGTAGATGAATGGATAAAGAAATTACATACACACACACATGTATAAGGGAATGTTAATCAACCATAAAAAGAATGAAATCTTGCCATTTGCAACAACATGAATGGACCAAGTGAAATAAATCAGACAAAGACAAATGCTGTATGATTTCACTTACATGTAGAATCTAAAAAAACAAATGAACAAACATAACTACACAGAAACAGACTCATAGATACAGAGAACAAACAGGTGGTTGCTAGAGGGTTGGGGTGTGGGGGGATGAATTAAATAGGTGAGGGAGATTTAGAGATACAAAATTCCAGTTACAAAATAAATGAGTCATGGGGATGAAATGTACAGCATAAGGAATACAGTCAGTAATATTGTAATAACTTGGTATGGTGACAGGTGGTAACTAGACTTACTGTGGTGATCCTTTTGTAATGTATAGAAATAGTGAATCACTATGTTGTACACCTGGAACTAACATAGTATTGTAGGTCAGTTCTACTTCAGTTTAAAAAAAAATTGTTCCCCCAAATCTGCTATTGTTTTAATATTTTAAGTTTGGGATTAAAAAATATATATTTTAAACATTAAAGGCAGGATTGAGATTTTAAGTTTAGTTAAAGGTGGCATGGACTTTTAAAAAACATTGAGAAACTATTTTATATGTATGCTTCTTGGTATGGAAATGTGAAGATGCTCACAGTGGATTTTTCAAAAACAGCAAGGCTTCTACATCCTCTCAGATTTTTCTAGCCCTCTAACTAGTCTGAAAAGGACTGAGATGCTGTTGGAATCTCATGATACTTTTGAATTTCTATTTATCCTTCTCTTTTTAAAAATAAATGTAGTGTATCTCTATTGATAGATTGCTGTTGAAATGTTTATAGCATAAGTCTATTATTTCCTTATTGTGCGTGAACATTTATTAATTTAAAATAACCCTCTTTTACTTTTTTCACTTTTATTCTCATGAATTGAAGTTTATCTGAAATTATTATAGCTATAATTTCTTCTGATTATCACTTATTTGTCATGTCACTTCCAAACATTTATTAGTTTTTATCTTTTAAATCAGTCTGAATCTTGATCTTTAAGTAGTGAGGTTTACGTTGACAGTTGACAACAATGTTATTTATAACATCAATATTAGCCTACATATACTAAATGTTTATGTATATTATAATTAAAGTATATACAATGTGATCCTCATTTTTATAAAATAGACTTAAATCTCTGATATGCCATATGGAAAAGAATCTAACTCCACAGCTATTAAAAGTGGGTATCTTCGATGTCGAAACTACAAGTGGTTTAAATTTTTATTTATATATATGTTCAAAGTTTTTGTGGTAAAAAGGTTTTGTTTCCTAATTTTAAAAAGTTTAATAAGGGAGTAAGACAGTAAACTATAGGACAAAGACAAATGTCAACAGCTATCTTATATTCCAGCCCTACCCATTAGAAAGTATAATGGGAGGGAGGGACAAAATTAACAAGCAGAGAATCCAATTCTCGATAATAATATAAAATACCCAGAAATGAGCTTAAGAAATATGTAGATCTTTTCAAAAAGCAAACTTAAATTTTTCTGAGGTACTTGGAACAATGGAAAAATATATCACAGGCCTCAATAGGAAGACAGTGTTTTTTATTTTTTATTTATTTTATTTTAAAAATGTATTTATTTATTTATTTATTTTTGGCTGCGTTGGGATTTTTGTTGCTGCGCGTGGGATTTTTCTAGCTGCGGCGAGTGGGGGCTGCTCTTCGTTGCAGTGCGCGGACTTCTCATTGCTGTGGCTTCTCTTGCTGCGGAGCATGGGGTCTAGGTGCGCGGGCTTCAGTAGTTGTGGCATGCGGGCTCTAGAGCACAGGCTCAGTAGTTGTGGCGCATGGGCTTAGTTGCTCCGCAGCATGTGGGATCTTCCCAGACCAGGGCTCGAACCTGTGTCCCCTGCATTGGCAGGCAGATTCCCAACCACTGCACCACCAGGGAAGCCCTGCCACGTCTCTTTAAGTAAAGCTAGGTTCCATCTGAAGTAGGCAAATATGTTGGAAGCTTATGTAAGCTCCATGTTGCCTTGTCTTGAAGAATGTTCAAGTGTTACCTGCTAGAGAATTTGAATTAGCAGGTGTACACAGATTCTGAACCATTTTGTGCCCAACCCAAAGCCTTGCTTATAGTTGGTACATAAAGTACTGTGATAATGATTAACCCCGAGGGGCAGCCTTTCTTTTTGCTCTAAACAAAAAAGATGCAGCCTTTGTGGATGGGTGTTTGGGAATTCCTGCAATATGTCTCAGATGGCTTGCAAGAGTTTTATGTTTTTCTTTTTTTTTTTTTTTTTCCAGTTTATTTCTGATCTGTTCCTGGGGATCTTGTTGTTTCTCAGATGTTGTATTGGGCAAGATGTAGTCACTGCATAAACATCGTGTAGGGAGTGCAGATAATGTTATAAATATACCTCTTAGTTTGTGTAGTAAACCAGCATCCCATGTGATTTATCTTTATTATTTATTTATTGCTAAATCAGCACTGTGCCCTTCCTCCACATTGCTTAAAATGCAGTCATATAGGCAGTCTGATTTACAAGGTAATTGCATTTAGGAAGTTACATTTCCTAAATGTTCTGCTAGGCAGGAAAAGAACTCTGAGGGAAAAAAAAATTCATTCCTTTGGGGAAAACTGATACTACTTTCTTGGTAAAATGCTTCTATGTATTCAGTGAATTGACAATTCCCACCATTTTTTTTTTTTTTTTTTTTTTTGGTAGTTGTAGTCACTATAACTTCTGTAAGATTATCTAGTGTTTTGGAAGCTCCTCAGAAAGCCTAGAAGAAATTAAATATTTTCAGGTCTAACTGTGTGTTTCTAAAGCTATAATTAGTTATCTCTCTGTATTCAACAAATTCTTTTTTTTTTTTAATTTGCTCAAAATTCAACTTTTAGAATTAGGCTTGTAATTTGAACCTTATTAATGTCAAATTATTTCATTTCCTTTGACTTTAATAATTACATTTAATAATTCAAACTCAAATACCTCAGTTCACATTTGTGTTTGGATCAGTCATGTTTAGATGCCTAATAATTAGGGTCTTGTGCATTCTTGCATATTCTGTTTAATGTCTAGATGCATGTCAGTGCATAGTATTTGAGTCATCGGTGTGCCACAAAACGTTTTACCAAGACACATATTGCATCATCAAATGATTGAATTACAGTGATAGCTATAAATGGGACCCAATTTGCAAAAGTAAATAGTGTCCTCCTTTAAAAGAAAGAAAGTTAACAATGCTCGGGATTCCCTGGTGGCGCAGTGGTTGAGAGTCCGCCTGCCGATGCAGGGGATGCGGGTTCGTGCCCCGGTCCGGGAAGATCCCACATGCTGCGGAGCGGCTGGGCCCGTGAGCCATGGCCGCTGAGCCTGCGCGTCCGGAGCCTGTGCTCCGCAACGGGAGAGGCCACAACAGTGAGAGGCCCGCGTACCGCAAAAAAAAAAAAAAAAAAAATGCTCATCACGCAGACTCCAAGGTTTAATTAACTCTGACTTGCTAAAGGAAAGAAAATGAGCAAATAAATAGCATGTACTTCCCACAAATAATAAATTATGAATCATTGCTATTTTTTATATAACTGACCCACACAGAATCTTTGCCATATTCTTTTGTCTATGCACCTCAGGTTTTTTTGTTTGTTTTGGTTTGATTTGGTTGGGTAAAATGAAAGACTATGATTTGACTAGCTTATAAATCCCTCCAACTTCTAAAATGCTGTAGGACTGATTTCCTTTGAGCCTTGTTCCTCTTGCTAATTGATGTGGTTGAGTGGTCTGGAATCAGCCTCCTTGGTGCAAGTTATGGTGAAGTTCTGTGAAGGTAGTTTGGTCCAGGAATGAATGTATTCATTCAGCAGACACATGGCATGACCGTGAGACCTAAAAGAGCTCATGGTCCAATAGAAGAGTATGGTGGTTTTAAAACATGGCCCCCCAAATTCTTTGACACTCCTCCTGTCAAAAGTTAGAGCTCTACCTACCCCCTACCCCCACCCCACCCCCCCTTGAATCTAGGCCCTGTGACTGACTGCCTGAAGATAGATTATAGCAGAAGTCTATTCTGTTTCTACTCAGAAACTGTATCAGTTTCTGGGCCCAGGCCTTAAGAAACTAGCAGCTTCCACTTCCTGTCTCTTGGAACACTCACTCTTGGAACCCAGATACCATGCTGTGAAGAAGCCTAAATGGCCCTGTGGAAAGACCCAGGTGGACAGGAACTAACAGGCAACACCTGCTTGTCAGTGCTATGAATGAACCATCTTGGGAGTAGATTCTCCGGCTTCGGGAGAGCTGCCCTGGCTGACACTGAGTGGAGCAAAGACAAGCCATTCTCACCGAGCCCTGCTCACATTGAAGATCTGTGAGCAAAATACGTGACTCATGTGTTCAGCCACCAGGTTTTTTTTTGTCAGAACAAGGAGGTAGACGTGCAAGCAATTTTGAAGCGCTGTAGAGTTACAGTGATGGCAGCGTGCACCGGGTATCCCAGAAACACTGAGGAGGGACACCTAATCCTTCTATCAAGGAAGACCTGCTCAGGGAGATGACAGGTCAACTGAGTCTTGAGTGAGGAAGGGTTAGCCAGGTCAGGGGAGAAAGGGTTGGGTGTTCTGGGCAGGAGGGAAAACAGTGTGACGAGAAGCAGAGGCATGAAGCAGCCTGGTGTGCATGAAGGTTTGTGAGCATTGAGTGTTGCCAGAGCACAAAGCTGGGGATGGGAAGTGCAGATGAAGTAGCCAGGGAGGTGGGCAAAGTTTGAATCCTGGCAGGCTGCCAAGGAAGGCTTCCTGTAACCAGACAATTTGGTGTTTCTGTTATTGTTCTAGGTAATACCAGAGCAATCTGATCAGTTTGTGTTTTAGACAGATCCTTCTATGACCAAGGAGAAAATAGGTTATAGAGGGTTTTGAAACTGGGAGCAGGAAAATCAGTTAGGTGGTCATTGCAGAAGTGTAGACAAGGACAGGGAGGCCTGAATTAACACTACAGTGGTGGCGATGGGGAAGAGAAAGTAGATTCAAGAAATATTTAGGGGGTTAAAAAAAAAAAGAAGTATTTAGGAGACAGAAAGGATAACACTCAGTAACCATGGAGAGAAAGGGCAAAGGAAGACTTAGATTTCTAAGTTAGGCGACCAGCTAGATGCCAGTGCCACAGAAGGGACCAAAGGAGAGCATAAGGAAGACTAACTACACAAGTCAAAAATTAAGAGATTTAAACTATAAAGATTTGGCAGTCACTGTCACAAAGATGGTAGCTGAAATTATTAAATGGATGAGCTCCTAGGGATGAACCTCTAGGAGTACCCTGCGATTTAAAAGATGGTCAAAGGAAAAGGAGCTCACAACAGATTTGAGGGGAAAAAATAATCCAGGAAGTTCCAGGAGAACCAAGAAAGAGTTGTCTCAGAAACCAAATGAGTAGAGTTCCAAGGAGGGGATTATCTTGTGTTTCAAATGTCATCAGCCAGTCCAGTAAGATGAGGATAGATGAGAAGTCACTGATGACTTTAACCAGGCAGGGCAAAGCCATGTATCAATGGTTAAGTGAATGGGAAGTAAAAAAGGTCACAGATGGTACAGCCAAGGGATGAAGCGTAATTGGAGAAGAACACAGGGACCTGAGAGCGTTTCGTGCTGCTGCTGCTGCTGCTGCGGCTGGTGGTTTTAGGGGGATAGGAAATAGGTAAATTTCCAAGGGGCCCGTGCCAGTAAAGAGGAGGAAGTTGAAGAGAGAAGAAGGAGAAAGCGTGAGGGATGGATCGGGAGATTGGGATTGACATATACACACTACTACACATAAAATAGGTAACTATAAGGACCTACTGTGTAGCACAGGGAACTCTTCTCAATACTCTGTAATGGGACAAGCATCTAAAAAAGAGTGGATATATGTATATGTATAACTGATTCACTTTGCTGTACAGCCGAAACACACAACATTGTAAATCAACTAGACTCCAATAAAAATATTTTTTAAAAAAAAGAAGAAGAAGAAGGCATGATTCATGCAGTAACATCCAGTTGGAGATAAAGGGGCATAGGGTCAAGGACAGTCCTTTGAGACTGGAGGAATACCATAAGCGTAGATGTACATGGTGTTATATGAGTTGGACAGGGCTGCCACAAGCTTTGCGGTGGGGTGCCAGGGACCTTGGTTGGGTCTCCCCAGAGAATTGTAGAACAGCAGCATTTTAGTCCTTGCTGGTCTGCTCCTGTTACAGCAGCTCCCACAAATTTTTAACGGTAATAATTATCATGAAAATAGTAGCTTCTGTTAATATGGGCTTTGTAGTTTCTAAATTGGTGCTCTCAACAAATGTGAAAGAAAGATGGATCATGTCGGGCTTCCCTGGTGGCGCAGTGGTTGAGAATCTGCCTGCCAATGCAGGGGACATGGGTTCGAGCCCCGGTCTGGGAAGAGCCCACATGCCGCAGAGCAACTAGGCCTGTGAGCCACAATTACTGAGCCTGAGCGTCTGGAGCCTGTGCTCTGCAACAAGAGAGGCCGCAATAGTGAGAGGCCCACGCACCGCGATGAGGAGTGGCCCCCACTTGACGCAACTAGAGAAAGCCCTCACACAGAAACAAAGAGCCAATGCAGCCATAAATAAATAAAGAAAAAAATTAAAAGAAAAAAAAAAGATGGATCATGTCATTCCAGTTTATAGACTAGAAAGTGGGAATCTCGGGGGTTAAGGTCATGCTGCTGGTTAGTGGCTGAGATGATAATAGAAATCAGATCCTCTGACTCCTGACCTTTTTCACCTATGCCACACTGCTGTTTTGAAGCTAAAACTAGATTGGGTTCATCGAATCCAACCTCCCCTTTTACAGATGAAACAACCAAGGCAGCAGCCTGGTAAAGTGAAAAGAACGTGGATCCTGCGGGCCAGGTTTTCTGGGAAGCCAACCCTGAGGTGGAGATGAGCATGGAGAAGTTTGTCAGGGAGTGCTCTGGGGAGCAGCACCCCTGGAAGGGAAACGAAGGAAGCAGGACTGGGCAGAGGGAACAGGCAGGCTGTGATGATACAGCCTCAGCAGGAGCTTCAGCCGACCTGCAGGGAGTTCTGAAGATGGATGACCCCTCAGAGCTGTCCTGAGTGGGGGAAACGGGGCCAGGCCTTTATACCTTATTGACGGGCCATTGGATGCTGGTCACCCCAGAAAGGGAGCATAATCTTGGGCAAGGTGATTCTCTTCAGCTAAAGTGGTCCCCAAAGGAGACTGAGAGCAGAGAGCTTTCTGCCAGCATTACTCCTGGCTGCCTCATTCCTAAGGAGCATCTTTGGAGTCAGCCACCCATGAGTTTGAATCCTGTCTCTGCTGCTTCCTAGCCACTCTGTTAGCTAGTTAATGTTAGGCAGATTCTGGGTAAGCTTCTTTAACCCTCAGGATCCTCTCCTGTAAAATAGAAAAAAGTAATGTGAGAACTCACTAAGCCTTGATTTCCTTATTTGTGAAACAGGAAGATAATTGAACCATCCTTTGGGGGAAAGTTGTTAAGAGGATCCAATGAGATTAAAAGTTACCAGAGTACCTGCCACTTTTAGGAAATTAGTTGTTATTATCACACCGTAGTTCGGTGCCAGATACATAATACTTGCCATGAAAGTTGCTCCATAAATACTTTATTTAAAAATGTTCCAGAAAGACTCAGTGACTTCCTAGAGGCCAAAGTCAGAGCTGGAATGCATCGTACTACACTACTCTCGAGTTTAGGCTTCAAATCTGGGAATATGGGAGGAGATACCTCTACGGTGAGTCAGAGTGTGACTGTGGAAGGAAGTGGGCCCTTGAATGTGACTTTACCTGGGAGAGTCCTTGCTTCGGCTAAGTCACTGGTGGTAGCCCAGTGTGCAGATGTGTTTTTCAGAATGGAACCAAGAGGGTAAAATTAAAGATGAAGTCATCCGAGTAGCAGCACCTCACCAAAACAGCACTGTGGCAAAAAGATGATTATAGTGTGGTTACTTTGATTCATTGGGGCTAAATATAATAATATCTAATAGTGTATGTATATATATATAGAGAGAGAGAGACATGCTGTAGATAGTATATATATAGTGTATACATATGCCATATATGTATACATACAGTATATATATACAGTGTATATATATGCCATATATATGTGTGTGTGTGTGTGTGTGTATATATAGTGTGTGTATATATATATATATGTATGCCATTTTTGTGCATCCCCAGCAGATCTGCATTCCAGTCCTGTGGGCTCCCTCACTTACTGGCTTCTGGACCAGGGATAATTCACTCTCCCTTCTCTGGGCTTGAGTTTCCTGTATAAAATGAGGATTTGGGTCTAGGAGAGCCCCGTCCTATTCTCTCATGGTTTAGTTCTTTACTTCCAAGTATACCACACAGCACAGATACGTTAAGTCAAGTCAAAGCACAGCTGCTATTAGCCCATAGATGAATGATCTTACTCCACAGGTACAGGGGAGCACAAGGTGCTGAGGACGGCTACAGACAAAAGCGCTGGCAAAGAAATCCTAATATTTACATTTTAGTGAAGAAGAGGAGAAAAAATCTCTGTTTTGTGGGTCAACCCAAGTACTCCATAATCATCGCAGAATTATGTTCTTACCTGCAATTTTTTGTGGAATTATCCCAATTAGTTGTTTGACGTTTATTGACAGTCACCGTTGTGCTGGATACTGTGCAGAGCAAGTGTATGTAAGCTGCACCCCAGCTTTGTTAATCTGGGGAGAGCATGCAAGGGTGATCCAGTTCACAAGGTTGGAAATGCTGCACTTCTGGTTTTCTATCAGAAAACCGCATTAGGTGTTCAAATGTAGTCTAGATCCAACATCATAAAGCCTTCATTGTTTCTGCAAGCATCTGTTTTTCCCTTTCTCAGTTTGGCTGCTGTGCTCTGCTGTTAACTATTTTCATGTAATTGGGTTTATGACGAGTAGCTTTTGAAATATTGGCAACTAAACTCTCCTTGGAGATTCCTCACCCCGAAGGCCTTTGAATGTAACTCTTTTGTTATTATCTTGAGTTCTGGAAATTTAATCTGTATACTTACACTTTTGAATTTTTTCTTGCCTGACCCATTATACATTTTCACAGAACAAATATTTAATCCGTACGATTTTGTAACCAAGGGATTTAGAGATTAGCTTTGAAAATAGGTCAGGGAAAACCATCTACTTTGGTTTAAAACTAATCAGGTACAGAAGTTTAAAAAAAGCAGTTTAGAAGCTTTTGAAAAGCATTTGTGAAATCAATTTTATGTAATTTTATGAAAGCTGCTGTCTGTATAGCTGGTGTATGAGTCAAACCCTCACTTAGTCTGGCCACTCCTCCTCCATCCATTTATTATTATTCATCCATCCTTTTATTATTATTATTTTTTTTTTTTGGCCACGCCATGCTGCACAGCACGTGGGATCTTAATTCCCCGACCAGTGATTGAACCCATGCCCCCTGCATTGGAAGCACGGAGTCTTAACCACTGGACTGCCAGGGAAGTCCCATCCATCCGTTGTTTATTCTTTCATTCACCAAATATTGCTCTAGACACCTGGAGTAACAGATAAATTAGACAGCCAGGGTTTACTATGTGCCAGTTCTGTGCCAGGTACTTTGAAGCCTGGGGACTCAATGCTTACAGCTCCACAGTCTGGTGTAGTGGATGAGCCATTTACTGAGAATCCAGTTGTTTTCCTAAACTTACTGGTAAGCTGTGTGACTTTAGGTAGGGCCCATTCTGTGTCCGTTTCCTCATCTCTGAAGTGATAATGCTCACCCTATTTATTTTATAGCTTTGGTGAAAGAGTCAAATAAAATAGTGATTTTGAAAGAGCTTTGAAAAAAAGTATCAGGCATTATATAAAGACAAGTAGTAATTTTGAGACCATGGTAGTGGTTGTGATCATTTTGTTGCCTCTTTGAAAAGGGCTGAGGATGAGTACGTATTTATTTATCTAGTTTCTCCAGAACTAGATCTGTATGTTTATGATGGTCAGCCTTAGCAATTTACTATACAGAGACAACTACCCTATTGTCTGTCCATGGGGCGGAGACATCATAATGAGGTAACTGGAGGAATGGCATCTATAGCTAGTGAACCTTATTTGCAAATATTATTCAATCCATATACTGTATTTAAAATTTTAAAGTGACCAAATATAAATCATTACCTTAATTGCAGTTTTCCAAGGATTTGTACAGAAATGTCCACTTGGTCCTATAACGTTTTGGGAGGTCTTTTCTCTTAGACATTGGAATGCCCATTTATCCCTGTTGGATCATGGAATAAATCATCATATGAGGAAACTAAAAAATTACTTCTAGCTTCATGTTTGATTTACTGTTAGGTTTTAGGTCTACCGTGTTTATGTTCTGGAATGCAATAAGAGGTCTGATCTTTCTAGAGCAAACCCAATCCTAGATGCACTGAAGAATCCCTCTCAAATATTAGCTCTAGAGTATGGAGAGATTTTTGTGTTTTACTCACTGCTATCTCCCCAGTGCCTAGAACAGTGCTTAACAACTCACACTCACTAAAGTTATTCTTAATGAGTGAAAGCCTCAGTCTACCTACCATGTAGTGTTCTGGTACTCTGATACCCCCAGCTAGATGGCTTTTTGAAGGCAAGGGCTATACTTTGTCTCTGGATTTCCAGTGTCTGGCACATATTTGATGTTTAGATGCTGGTCAAATGAACACATGGACAAGTATAACCCAGGACCTTGATGGATGCCCCAAGATCAGGACTTCCCAGTCTCTCCCTTGAGTAAGCCCTGAAAGCAAGAATGGGACTTAGTCCCAGCAAGTCTGAGGCATAGCCCAATGGCCTGCTACAACTGTGAAATTTCACTGAAGTTTTTTTTTTAATCTTCATTTTATGTTCACTGTAGACTTTTTATTCCATTCATGTTCTGTACAGACTTTGTTCTTTAGTGAAGTTTCTTAAATAATGAAAATGGTGTATGGTCATAAGAACAAACAGTACCATCCATGTTCTCCATCTATGGGAGGAGAGTGCATAGGACTGTATGGAGGTGTAAATGATCTTTTAAGATTTTGTTTCTCTGAAGTATGTATCAGAGGGGCCTCCTATATAGTTGGGAAGAACAGAAAAAGAAAACTCTTCCCATCTGATCATTTTCCTTTTTTTTGCTTTTATCAACTTTTTCCAGACAGAATTTTTATTTTTATTTTTATTTTTTTATTTATTTTTGGCTGTGTTGGGTCTTCATTGCTGCGCGTGGGCTTTCTCTAGTTGCGGTGAGCTGGGGCTACTCTTCTTTGCGGTGCACAGGCCTCTCATTGCGGTGGCTTCTCTTGTTGCCAAGCATGGGCTCCAGGTGTGCGGGCTTCAGTAGTTGTGGCACGTGGCCTCAGTAGTTGTGGCTCACAGGCTCTAGAGCGCAGGCTCAGTAGTTGTGGCGCACGGGCTTAGTTGCTCCGCGACATGTGGGATCTTCCCGGACCAGGGCTCGAACCCATGTCCCCTGCATTGGCAGGCAGATTCTTAACCACTGCACCACCAGGGAAGTCCCTGATCATTTTCCTTACACTTGGCCTTACTTCTGAACAATTTATGGACATCCTAGAGAATTTCAGGTCCAGTATACCTGTTAGGGGTACACACAAAAAGAAAGTGCCGGGAGTTTAAGATTAGAAAAAGAAGAAAAAGTAAAAGACAGAGCAGCAATAGACTTGCTTTTCTTTCCAATTAAGTCTTAGAGAGGTAAAGGGAGTTGAGGGCAAGGAAACAGATCTTGGAATTATACTCCAGTGTTTATTCAGAAGGATGAGGAGAGATGTCTCTGGGAATATCATCGGATAAAAACCTCTGGTTCATAAATAAAGACATTGAATATTTGCTTTGAAGAAGAGACACATAAGCAGAAAGGGGTCCCTTTCCTAAGCATATGTTGTTTTTATTGCTTTACTTTAATGAGTATAGATCTGTATAGGGGCCTTTATTCTTATGGTATTTTAATGGAAGATTGTGAAAAATGAGGCCAGAAGTTCAGGAGCAAACTGCTGAGGGAGTTGAAAGCTAGGCTAAGAAGTCAATACTTTATCTTATAAAGGTGTTATTGAACTACAGAAGAACTTTTGAGTGGGAAAGGGCCTAGTCAAATTAATATTTTTAGAAGTTTAACCTGGTGGCATTATGGAGGAAAGAGAAGAAACTGGAGACAGGAAGAGTGCTTACTTGTGTGTTAAAACAACAAGTATCTTTGAGCAGTATTTTTTTGGTTGGTAAGATTAGAAAAGCAAGTAAAGGGTGGCTGTGAGATATGTGACAGAGGACACTGGAATTAGGCACTGGGACTTAACATTGGTTGTTAGAAGGAGGAAGAGGTTAAAAAAAAAGGACCCCAAGTTTTTAGCATGAGTGCCATAAAGAATGGTCAATTTGGGCTTCCCTGGTGGTGCAGTGGTTAAAAGTCCGCCTGCCGATGCAGGGGACACGGGTTCGTGCCCCGGTCTAGGAAGATCCCACGTGCCGTGGAGCGGCTGGGCCCGCGTGAGCCATGGCCGCTGAGCCTGCGCGTCCAGAGCCTGTGCTCCGCAAAGGGAGAGGCCACAACAATGAGAGGCCCGCGTACCGCAAGAAAAAAAAAAAAAAAAAAAGGTCAATCTGTTACCAAAAAATGCAAAAGGAACCGTTTGGGGTGTGAAGGAAAAGATGGTATGTTCTGTTTCAAGCATGTTTTCTTTGAAGCAGTGGTGTGATGAGCAATTAATATATCCCTTAGGTTGTTGACGGTACAGACTTGGAACTGGGAAAGCAAGTCAAGGCTAAAAGTGAATTATTTAGAAGTTGTGTATCCAGATATAATGTTGGTCTTTTAGCAGGAACAACACAGAGGGCTGAGATAGACACACATCCATTGGCTAAAAAAGGGAAGAAATGTCATAGGGGGAATGGTCTGAGATGGAGGAGGTGCAAGGTCCCATAGTCTTGCAGGAGCCAAGGGAGGAAGTAATTTCAGGAAGAATGATATGGCCAGCAGTGCCAGAGCCTGCAGATCAAAACTAATGAGTAATCACAGGAGTCATCTTGAGCTTAGAAGATGAAAATTGAGATCCAGGAGGAGGAAGAGTGTCAAAAAGTAGGAAGCTAAAATAAGAGGTGATTCTCTTGGATGACCATTGCGTGAACTTTAACTGACGTTAACTCAATAGATGACACTGTTCCTGGATGACCGGTGGACAAGTAAATCGCTCATGTTTGGTCAATTTCAAAGACTTTTTAAAAATTGGCAGATATTGGGGAGAGAGCATGTCTTATTTTTTATGTATTTTTAAGTTTCATAATTCTCTTTTTTATTTCCACAAATATGAGCTTCTTGTGCACAGCTGTCTTTGCTCATTCTCCGAAATGGATTAAGATAGATTTGGTGCTCTTACTTTAAGTAAGAGAAGCTGGTTTATGTATGACTGATTTGGTTTTATGGGTCCAGTAGCATTCCAGAGCCGGGAAGTAAGATGCTGTTTGTCATTCACTTTTTCTCCTATATCTGGGGAGCAAACAAAACCATACCACTTTAAACTTATACTCCTCTGTACGCCACTCACTATGTGATTAATGTATTTCCTGTCCCTGTCAAAACTTCGATGAAGAGTTTTTTTTTTTTTTACAGCAGGGATTCTGATAGGTGTGGACATTCTATGATCACAGCTTCCTACAAAATCATTAAGACTCTTGTATTATGCTTTGAGTGTTTGCTTCTTGGCAATAGTTCATGGAATCTGACCAAATCTAAAAGCTTAAAGGGCAAACTGGAATCATTGAGGTCTGTCTTGCAAAGGATAACTTAGTTCAATTGAGTCTTAATAACAAGATATTCTGAATCAGTTATCATCATCATCAGCTGTATTTAAAAACATCAATCAAATTAGTTGCTCAAGAGCCTTTTACCAAGCTGAGAGCGTAACAAAAAAAGTCGATGTAACGGTTACCATGTCCTCTGGAAGCCTTTCAGTTAGTCAGTCATTTAACATTTATTGGGTACATGTGTAGTTTATGGCAGGCTGAGGTAAAGGCCAGCCACTGCCCTTAGGTTTCTTCAGGACTAGTACCTTTACAAGTAACAAGAGTATCATTATAGTGAAGTAGATGTAGTAGCAGTAAGCAGCGAACCAGCTATAAGGGAGAGAGTGACTAGAGGATCATAGGAGAGAGGTAAAAAAATGAAGTTGGAGACAGTGTAGAAAAATTCTTTTATCACTTGCAAAAGAATCTGAATTTTATCCTGAAAGCAGTGGTGTGTGTTGAATTGTTTTATACAGAAGCAAGTCCTGATTAGCATTGTGTTACATGCGGGGTAGGATGACCAATCAACTGAAGGGGGAGGGAAAACTAGAGGCAGGAAAACGGATCTAAGACTGTTGCAGTCATTGTGGTAAGTGAGGCGGGTCTCATCTAAGGCACAATCAAGATGGGCCAAGAGGGAAGTAGTTGAATTGGGGAGAGATTTGGGAGATGGCAGTAACTGGTTGGATGGAAGAAATGGGGAGACAGGGTAGAGTCAAGGACAAGTTTCCCACTTAAATTCCCCAGGCAATGGAGGGGGGGTACAAAAGACAGAGGTGTCAGCCTTTGGCTATCTCTCACAGGAGGGAGATTACAGCCAATGCGTCATCCAAGGCTGATTCAGTCCCGGACATGAATCCTACCTGTTCATCATTGAAACCAATGATGAAATGACTTTGGTCTCTTAAAACTGAGACCTTTGGAACAGTGCTGAATAGGTATGAATCAAGTTTCAAAGGTAGGAGCCTTAGAGTTCCTACATCAGGGTTCTGGAGAATGTATAAAAGTGCTTGCTTTTACTGCAGTGGGACACTCTTCTGATAGTGGCTTTCGGTCCTGCTTCTTAATACTCTGTAATCATATGTACGCTTTACGTTTCACCTTGATAATGATTATTATACTTAGCACTTTGTATCTTCCAAAGAATTCAACCACATTGAATAATTAATCTGCATAATATCCCTGTGAGTTGGTAGGTGGGGATTATTGCCCCATTTTCCAGATGGGAAAACCCAGATACTCTGTGACTTGCCCAAGGCTATAGTCTCACATTGACAGAACTGATATTTGAGTCTTCAGCTGCCTTTATCTTATCGTACTCATACTACAAGTTTATTGTCAGTCTTAACCTATTGGACTATGTTTGTCACTTCACTTATTCAAAAATCTCAGCATTTAGATCTAGAAAAGGGCAGGATACAGGAAAGAGTGAAAGTGGCAAAGTGACTAAGCCCTGCATGTGGGTGGTGGGAGGGCAGGGGTTACTGGGAATAGTAATTATAACCGTCTCAACTCCAGTGTAGCCAGGGAAAGAATTTCCATTTTCCAATGACATCCAGTGAAGCGACATCATTTCAGCTAACAGACCAGCCAGGCATTGTGTCAGGGAGTCTCCTGTGGCACTTTGGTATAACACTATACACAGCAGCAAGAAAACAGTTATTATAGAAATTGTGTTTTTTATATAAATATAAAACTGTTGGGCTTCCCTGGTGGCACAGTGGTTAAGAATCCACCTGCCAATGCAGGGGGACACGGGTTTGAGCCCCGGTCCGGGAAGGTCCCACATGCTGCAGGGCAACTAAGCCTGTGCGCCACAACTACTGAGCCTGCGCTCTAGAGCCCGTGAGCCACAACTTCTGAGCCCGCATGACACAACTACTGAAGCCTGCACACCTAGAGCCCGTGCTCCGCAACAAGAGAAGCCACCGCAATGAGAAGCCCGCGCACCATAACAGAGTAGCCCCGGCTCGCCGCAACTAGCGGAAGCCCGCGCACGGCAACGAAGATCCAACGCAGCCAAAAATAAATAAAGTAAAATAAATTAATTTTTTAATTTTTTTTGCGGTATGTGGGCCTCTCACTGTTGTGGTCTCTCCCGTTGCGGAGCACAGGCTCCGGACGCGCAGGCTCAGCGGCCATAGCTCACGGGCCCAGCTGCTCCGCGGCATGTGGGATCTTCCCGGACTGGGGCACGAACCCGTATCCCCTGCATCGGCAGGTGGACTCTCAACCACTGCGCCACCAGGGAAGCCCCTAAAATAAATAAATTTTTTAAAAAAAGAAAAAAAAAAAAAACTGTGTGGTGTGGTGGAAAGAAAACTGACTTTTCAGCTAGAGCTAGATAGACCTGGGTTGAAATCTCTTCCAAGACGGAGCTGGATGACACTGGGCCAGATCCTTATCCCACAGCAGTGTAAGAAGGATTAGATGATGATGTATGTCAACTGCCTGGCATGGAATCTGACAATTAGGGCTTCATTAATGCCTGCTGTTATTTTTATTCTCATTCAGAGACAAGATGTAATGCTCTAAGGGCCTTTTGATTTTTCTGTTGAATGACTGGACCAGGTAAATTCAACTCTTGAGGAATGACAGCCTCTTAAAGAAGCCAGTGAAACATTTTGATATTGAGTCAGCTAGACACAGTATCACCCCTTGTTCACTGACAAATATGGGAAGGTAATTTCGGTAGGTCAGTCATCAGTGTGTGCCTTCCAAAACATTATAGTCATGTTACAGTAAACTCTATATTTGTTGCGTCACAAAGATTTATTGAAGTGATAAAAGTTATTATGGAAAACAGTGTGCGGTAACTATGGTAACAGTTATTTGATCTCACAGTAATTGGCTAAGCATTTAGTTGCACAATACTTTCACAATGCCTTCCTGGTTAGTTCATTAAACAAAATTAGCTTTTGTTTGAACTGCCTTTCTACAGTGTCCTAAATTTGATTTTAGTTCAAAAGAATAGGAAAGTGTATTTTAAAACTACCTTTCCAACTTAAAGTTTATGGACATATTTGAGGTTGCAACTGGTTTTTATTTAATTCTTTATTTATACCACAGTATGATCGTGATTCATCAGCTTATCCTCTGAAGTGTCTTTCAGTTTAGTAGAGTGGGCTAGGAAATGCGTGGTGAAGTTAAGAGACCAGTTTCTGAATTCAGGCCCTGTTTCTGACTCATTGTGGATCGGGGTCAGCTGGTGCCCTTCCCATGACTTAGTTTCTATACCTGTGAAATTGGCTTGCTGCATTTTAAGTGTTAGAATCCTGAGATCTCATGAATGTGGCCATTTCTTGGTAACCTGCTGGTCCTCTGACCACCTACCTGGAGCTAGTAGGGGCCCAGGTGTTCTCAGGTACACCCCCCCCACCCCGGCCCCAGGTGCCTCTGCTGCCCTGACTGGCATAACTCATGCTGCATTCAGGTTCCTCTCCTTCTGCAAGATGGATTGTACCTCAGATGAGTCACCGAAATGATGATGTCATTCTCAAAGGACTTCCAGAGCTCTTGAGACCAGGGCCTCTCAAACTGTGTTCAAGAAAGGCGTATCTACTCTACACCCCTCCCCACTCACCCCCAATATACAGGCAAAGTGTAACGCATACTGTTTGGCACGTGAGAGATCCTGAGCACAAAGGAAAGCTTCAAGCTTTCAACATTTCAAAACAAAAATAATGAAAATGAAACCAAAAAATGTTTTAACTTATTTACTAAAATTGAGAGGGTTCCAAAGTAAATGTAGGGTTTTAAAAAATTCAGTGAAAGTTCCTTGTATTAATTTCATTTTAATTCCTGTCAACTTAGTGATTTTATTTTTAGTTCAGTTAATTTTTTAAAGACAAGACTAGCTTTTAAAAACTAGTTGCTTTTTGAGTTGTGAGGCAAGCTCTTCTCTCAATTAACTGGATGTCACCTACCAGTTTTCCATTGGGCAAATGTTTCGGGGACCATGACATTTCCAGTTCTGTGCATATTTATTGGCCTAATTAGCTTGATTTCTATATAGGATAAATGCATCTTTAGTTTATCACTGACTAGGGTTAGAATTCTAATGACAAGAATCTGCTTGTGCTTGGTTGGTCATGAAATTTTTTTGGCCAGTCTAAGGACAATAAAAGTAATAAATGAATGATAAGTTATCCCAGGTGGCTTCAGCACCTGACTCACTTCTTTTTTTTCCCCATCTGTCCCATTTTTGCTTTTATCCTGTATGATTTTGGCATCTACGCTGGAAGGACTCTTCACACCTCTCTTCTCTTTCACATATGCTTCCTTCTTCAAAGAATATTTTTCATTCCATTTAGAAAAAATCTTTGATGTCCTTTGATGCAACTCTCATTGCAGCTTCTGTGAAACTTGCCCCTATTTCTCTCCCACCCTATTCCCTGTCCCCTGACTCTCCCGTGTCATTTGTACCTAATTCTTGGGGCATACTTCACATCGTACCTTATAACTTTGGGTTAAAAGCAATCTTCCTTTGGGTTAAAAACAAACTCCCCCAGAGGTAAACCACTCCTTATTCCTCCTTGTATCTTCCCATGGTATCCGACATGTAAGACCATGCCCATGGCTAGCCAGCCAATGAATTAGCTTCATTTTATTGGAAGACCTAGTATTTTTTTTAACATCTTTATTGGAGCATAATTGCTTTACAATGTTGTGTTCGTTTCTGCTGTATAACAAAGTGAATCAGCTATACGTATATGTATATCCCCATATCCCCTCCCTCTGGCGTCTCCCTCCCTCCCACCCTCCCTATCCCACCCCTCTAGGTGGTCACAAAGCACCGAGCTCTTCTCGCTGTGCGATGCAGCTGCTTCCCACTAGCTATCTGTTTTACGTTTGGTCGTGTATATATGTCAATGCTACACTCTCACTTCTTCCCAGCTTACCCTTCCCCATCCCCATGTCCTCAAGTCCATTCTCTACGTCTGCGTCTTTATTCCTGTCCTGCCCCTAGAAGACCTAGTATCTGAACACAGGACTCTCTGGCTCCAAAACCCAACCTCTTTCACTTTTTCTAATCCATTGGCTCCATTTTGGTGACTCAGCCCAACATGAATTCCACACTAAGCCAATTCATTGAAGCAGTCACCACCACCCTATATTCCTTTGATCTCTTGGTCTTCTGCTGTGCTATCAGTCAGCCAGAGGTCTCCCTCCGCCTCTGGGTCTCCTGTCCTGCTCTAGTGCTCTGGATCTCTGCTAAAGAAATCACACAGATTCTTCCAGACACGGCTTTTTACAAAGACAGGCTGCCCAGTTTATTTAGACAGAGAATGTCCAACCCACCCCCAGCCCCTGCAGTACCTACGGTGGACATTGACAATCATGAGCACATTCTCGATACAGCCTTCCAGGAAGCCCTTACCGATTGATGGGAATTGAGGTAGGAAATAAAACCTATTTGTCACTCTGATCCACTCCCTGACTTGCTGCTGCTGAGTCATTTTCCCACTCTTCTCTATTAGTCTTACCACTAATGAAGGAACTTAACAACATAAAACCCTCCTCCTTACTCCTGAAAAACTGGGTGACTGATTGTTTTCTTTTTTTTTTTTTTGCAGTACGCGGGCCTCTCACTGCTGTGGCCTCTCCCGTTGCGGAGCACAGGCTCCACACACGCAGGCTCAGTGGCCATGGCTCACGGGCCCAGCCGCTCCGCGGCATGTGGGATCTTCCCGGACCGGGGCACGAACCCGTGTCCCCTGCATCGGCAGGCGGACTCTCAACCACTGCGTCACCAGGGAAGCCCCTGATTGTTTTCTGGACACACCTTTTCCTTGCTTTTGCTCTCACTGCTGCTTCTATGTGGCCCACCTTCCTCCTATCACTGTCGGTAGTATAATTAGTAACAGAGTAGTCCCGTTTTATTGTAAGTCTCATGAAGGCAAACTCATGTGTATTGTCCCTCATTGTCTATACGGTGCCTGATAGAATACACGTGGTAGAAACTCAACGAGCATCTGAATAAAGAAAGAAGGAAAGAAAAGCAGAAGGAAGGATGGATTTGGTACAGGTAGTGTACTGCACGTAGATCTTTTCATTTCCTCTAATGACCCAGAGAAGTCAGTATTATTAGCTCTATTCCAGATGAGAAGATGGAAGCTCACAGAAGTGACTCTGCTAGTAAATGGAAGAGCCTGTGAAATGTCTTTCACAGACCTGCCCAAAGGCCGTCTCCTCTGGAATGCCTTTTATCATCCCTTCAGCCACGGCCACAGCTCTGCACACATGTAGGGGACCCCATCCACATAGATGACACTGTGAATGGCGCCCCCTGGAGCTGTGCCATTTGGTGGCTCTCGTGATAGCTCCCTCCTCTTTGTTTTCATGGTACTTGAGGTCTTTCTAACAACCGTTTTCACACTCTGCCTTACATCCTATATTAAAGTCCTATTTCCCCTACTAAGCGATGAATTCCTTGAGGGGCAGGAAAGTGCTTTCTGCATCTGTGTCTCCTGTTGGACGTCCGCAAAGTGACTGTTGAATGGTCGGACATCCTGTCTGCTGGTTTACTGAATTTGAACTTCTGTGACATGAGCTCTATCAGCCATCCTCTTCCTCCCTCTGTGCTCCCTCCCTCTATGCTCACCCTGTATCTTTCCTGCCAGTTCCCGAGGAAGGCGTCTCCTCCTCAGATGGCCTCTCTCTAGCTATTACGGTCAAGGCCATCACAGTACTCATTAACCGCTAGGGGCACAATGGCTAAATGCTATTGTACTTTTCAAGAACCTCAAAAATGTTGGCGATCTCAAAAGAAAAATTATTGGCTTGAAACACAAAAAAGTACAGGATCAAAAATAAGTGTTAAAGCAAACAAATATAAAACCAAATATTTTGTCATCCTCATAAAATATTAAATTTAGCAGTGATTACTGAGAAGTCATAGCACACTATAAATTAAATGAGTAGCCGATGGCCAAATAATTTAAAAAACAGGACTACAAAAATTCTTGCAAAACTATTTTGGCAATAAAATTATTTTTAATTTGGGTTATGAATACAGCTTTTAGTATGGTTGATACGATGTTTTTTGGGGGGGAGGGTTCCAAAAATTAAACATAGTTGAGATCTTAAAAATAAATCGTCTGGGTTTACAATGCTACGCACATAGCCCTAGAAGTATTTGCTGGATTTTAATTGATTGCAGTTAAATGATGGTGGTTTTGTTGTTATGGAGGGAAGGAAGCATGAATATTTTGTTATCTTTTATTCTGTTTTGTTCTACTTTATCTTACTGATGAAAAGAAAAAAAAAGCAAAGGGAATTCTCCCGTCTTATGCAGGATGAGTGCCACATTCCTATGTAGATACTCAGCAATCTTTGGGGCTCTCAGGTGGTACCAGTAAGAGCTTCCTGAATGCTCTGTCCTGGCCCTGCTCTCAGGTTTACTTGCCATCCTGTCT
Organism: Mesoplodon mirus; assembly: GCF_964341445.2. Lineage (NCBI taxonomy): Eukaryota > Metazoa > Chordata > Mammalia > Artiodactyla > Ziphiidae > Mesoplodon > Mesoplodon mirus. The sequence goes on along the minus strand of NC_138992.1, from coordinate 14,231,874 downwards.
GGTTCCTTCTGAGGATAGGAAGTCCAGGGCGGCACAGAAGTCTTGAGGGCAGAAGGCTGGAGTTAATGAAGCAAAGGGATGGTGAGGCCAGGATGTGGGAGCAACCGGGGAGCAAGAGCACACGCCATGCTCACACATGTGGGAACTGACCTCTCCCCTTGCCCGTCACTGTCGGGGTGACTCAAAGTGCTGACCTGAACCATTGTTTTAGATGCTGATTATGCAGCAACCCTGTGGACAGTATGGCAGAGGCACTTCGTCGGCAATGAGTGAGACAGGCTGGGACCTGGGACACCCTTTGCGGCAGTGCTGCAGTGCTTGCACCCGGACACAACTCTCCTCAAGCACCAAAATACCAAGAAACTGTATGGGACTAAAAATAACTGCGTGCATGCACAGTTGGGACCAATTCTGGACCCCAAAGATACAAAAAGACCAAAAAACCCAACTGCCGCTTTGGAAGAGCCTGTAGCAAAACCAGGGTGTCAGGAGCAAAAGCAGGGTACTGAGCATGCCCCCCTGCACACACCACCACCAAGAGGGGTGAGCAAACCACCTAAGCCACGCCTCTGGCCCAAGCCCTGGACACACCCCTACCCTCTCCTCACATAAGGAACAAGCTCACCACCCCCTCAGGGAGCAAGCAAGCAAGGGAACCTGTTGTTTGTTCTCGCTCCCGGCTGCTGCAGCAGGGGCCCCAATAAAGCCTTGCCTGAATTTCTTGTCTGGCCTCTATTCAATTTCTGTTGATTGGAGGAAGGCCAAGAACCCTGGTCGGTAACATGAGTGTTGAATATTTAAAAGTTAGGTAGGTTTTTGACATGCTTTTGCTTAGATCAGGAGGGGTTTTTTTCTTTTTCTTTTTCTTTTTTTTTGGGGGGGATGTTCTTTTGGTTTTCATTCCGTAATATAAATTGCCATCCTAGAAGCTGATATTCACTTTAACTTGTTCAAAAACTGCTGTAGACCTTCATGGCTTTCACTAGCTATGCCTATGTTCGTATGTTATTAAGCTGGAGGTTCATACCTAATATTACCTCCCTGCTAAATCTCTAGTAAGGATTCAACTCACAGTGAGACAGGCTGTGATTGGAATTGAGGAACAGTCAGCTGGAGGTCAGAGCCATAGTCCAAGGTGAAAATGTAAAGCCTATTACATGCATTGAGTAGTTGGTATAGTTATTAGAATACATCAGCTATAACCACCATGAAAGGAGTTTGTTTTCTTTTTTAAATAAGTGGATTCATGTGATCTACCATCACTGAAAGTTTGTAGTTGCCAGTTAAATACATATGTATTTTTCAAAGGAAATCATCAAAAAGGACATTCCACTCTTTTTTTACAAAGCTATTTTCTGGGTAAATATTTTGATAGATGTGGTTCAGTGCACCTGGAGCCGAGGGCGCCATGACTGAGCCCGAGGCAGTGAGCACAGATGCAGTGCTGAGATAGATCAAGGGTCGTTTTATTTCTCCCCGTGTATATTGCAAATGGTTGATTGTGGTGGCGTGAACGTTAAACATTTTCTTTGCCACTGTCAGAAGAGTAGTTTCCTTGTGAAAAATGGTCTTATTATTTAAGAATGATAATGACCATGCTAAGACTTCTCTCAAATAAATTTACAACGGAGTATATGACAACTCAAGCATTTTGTTGAGTAAGAGGCCTAATTAGAATCAAGTTACTAGACTGGAATGAGTAAAGTCTGCTAAACTTGTACCAGATACAACCTAAGTGTTTAGGGTTGGAACGTTTACCAGCTGTAAGGCCAGAAAGATACATTAAGAGGGGAAGATTGCTACTTTGATTTTTCTTTTTCTTTTTTCTTTTTTTTTTTTTTTTTTTTTGAAGCTTAGAGTTGAAACACTAAGCAGGGTTAAATCATAACTTATAATTTATTAAAATAATAAAGTACGTCATCCAACTTTGTTGTTGGCAAATAAACATACACATTTAAAATGGTGGCTGCTTGGAGACTTCCCTGGTGGTCCAGTGGCTAAGACTCCATGCTCCCAAGCAGGGGGCCTGGGTTCAATCCCTGGTCAGGGAGCTAGGTCCCGCGTGCTGCAACTAAAGTGCAACTAAGACCCGACGCAACCATATAAATAAATAAATATTTTTTAAAAATCTTAAAATAATGAATAAATAAATAAATAAATAAATAAAATAAAAAATAAAATAAAATAAAATAAAATGTTGGCTGCTTGCCTATCTTCTCAGTAAATCAGTTGCGTGAAGTGACATTTTTAAATTGTAACACTTTGTTTTTCCTTTGAGCTAAAGTCTTGGCTTTCATCAGCCTTAAAAAAATTTGCCCTTGTAAAGGTGCAGAAAAATGACGTAGTACACCCAGCGCAGTCTTCTATACTCTCCATAAATTAGCAAGCAATGGCCTGAACTCTATACCAACGAGCACTTATTTCATTTGTCACTTTTTGTTTTCCTGATGCAGTGTAAGTTCCTTGAGGGCAGGAACTGTCTTTATGTCCTCATGTAGAGGTGGTTGAATAAATGTTGAAGGACTTACTGCCAAGAAGGTGACAGTTTTCTTCAATACCTTAAAAGCTATCCGGGAAACAAATGGTAAAGATGATTTTTTTGAAGAAACCAAGAAAAACCAAGGTGTCTTTATTAGCAATACAAGCAGGAACATGGGTCATGTGAGTTAGTTAAAGGAGTCACACTTCTTCCAGTCCACCTTTGCTGGAAGTTGGTTCATTGTAAACTTAGTCTTGTGTTTCTGTTGGAGAAAAATAGGTCCAAACATTCCCTCAGAGAAAGCCTACATAAATTCAGCAACTGAATTTTATTTTCCAGAGTATTTCTAAACTGATGAAATGTCCTTTTAAAACCATGTACCTAAAATGTTCTGTGATTGCAACATCTGCTAAGCCTATTATGTTCTTTTATTAAACAGTTTTATTGTTCTGTGTGCAAACTGCTTATTCAAAGCAATAAAGCAGAGTTGACTGCAGACTTTCTAACAAGCAGGATTTTTTTTTAACAGTGAAAGAAACTACATATTCCCTATCATTATACATGGTATTAAAACAAAAAATCCTATTCAGAAAGGATTCTGTTAACCTCCTTAAGAAAAAGAAGGTCTCTATTTGAAGTCTAGCTGATTATAATATAAAATGTGACCGAATATGTAATTCTAGCAGCGCTTTTGGCTCCTTAAATGTTTTTTTCGGTTTTTGTTTGGGACCTAGACAGGAGAAAGCACTTAAACATCTGTAGATTCTTTTTTTTTTTTTTTTAATAAATTTATTTATTTATTTTTGGCTGCGTTGGGTCTTCATTGCTGCGCACGGGCTTTCTCTAGTTGCAGCGAGCAGGGGCTACTGTTCGTTGCAGTGCGCGGGCTTCTCACTGCGGTGGCTTCTCTTGTTGCGGGGCATGTTGGCGCGCGGGCTTCAGTAGTTACAGCACGTGGGCTCTAGACATGCAGGCTTCAGTAGTTGCGGCACGCGGGCTCAGTATTTGTGGCTCCGGGCTCTAGAGCACAGGCTCAGCAGTTGTGGTGCACGGGCTTAGTTGTTCCGCGGCATGTGGGATCTTCCCGGATTAGGGCTCGAACCCGTGTTCCCTGCATTGGCAGGCGGATTCTTAACCACTGAGCCACCAGGGAAGTCCTGTAGATTCTTTAACTAAGGCACAGAATTCAATAGTAATTCACTGACTAATTGAGGAAATATTTTTACTACATTATAAAATCCAAAATTTGGTAAGGGAAATCTCATTTTATCCTGGTGTAGTTTATCTGTAACTATATTTGGATTGAATAGACATGTTTAATTTAAGACTTTCTCAAATGCATACTTGCCTCCCTGGCTGCTGCTCTACTAAGCTCCAGTCTTCCTAAATAGTAGCACAACTGCAGAGACCACAGAATTTTTCAGGAAGAAAATCCTGCCCACCCAGAAGGGGCCAGTAAGTGCAAATGTCAACATTTTGCCTATAACCCATGTGACAATTATAAGCAGATTAAGGTGGCCTTAAAAAAGAATCAGAGGGCTTCCCTGGTGGCGCAGTGGTTGAGAGTCTGCCTGCTGATGCAGGGGACACGGATTCGTGCCCTGGTCCTGGAGGATCCCGCGTGCCGCGGAGCAGCTGGGCCCATGAGCCATGGCCGCTGAGCCTGTGGGTCCGGAGCCTGTGCTCCGCGGTGGGAGGGGCCACAGCAGTGAGAGGCCCACGTGCTGCGGAAAAAAAAAAAAAAAAGAATCAGAGTTTTGACCAGTGACAGCCTTTCTTCCTTAAAACACGTGAGTGAGGTATAGTTAGCTATTTGCCCACACTGTGCAGAGCTCTGCAAAACAACAGCATGGGCCATTTGACCTGGAGCCAATGAAAGGATGCTGGCCCAATTTGTAACTTTTGTGATGGTGCCGTAATGCTGGAGACATTCTAGTTTGGGAGACAACTAAACTAAGTTGGGAGAGAGCTGTCGGTTTATCTGCAGCAAAGATGAAATCTCAGTCACTAAATGACTAAAATTTCAATGTACTTTACAGCAAGGCTGGCAGAGTAGTCTGTTGGGTATATCAAAATGATGATTTAGAATCTTAGAAGGCTCTGATGCCCTTCCAAGTCTTCCTTTACACTCTATCTAGCTCATAGTTTACAAACTCAGGACCCTATAGGGGCCAAGGAGGAAAGTAAATGGGTAGAGCTGGTCCCATTGAAATTGGCAAGCTAGAGAATAGATGCCCAGTCTAGTGGCAGAATTTGCAGTTTTTCTAGAGAATTTGAAAATTGGGACTTTTGAATGAAGTCTCTTAATTTTGATTGGAAATTTAAAAGCAATATGTAGCCGAACAAAACTTGTCTGCAGGCAGTATGTGATTGGTGCATATTACCTCTGCTTCACTAATTTCCTTGATTTGAGAGTCAGAACTTATCCTGTTGATTTTGGGCTTTTGTCTCTTAATTTTAAAGCACAGATATAACCCCGAGAAAGTCAGCACTTCAGTATGTCAATGAAGACTTGGTAATTTCCATTGAATTCCACTCAGCACACAGTTACTGTGCATCGTCTATGGATCATACCTTGTGCTCAGGCACTGACAATGATGACAGTGATGCTCTACAGCCCACACCTTCCAGGTATCTGTCCTCTGTGCAAGAGCAGGATGACCTGTGTTACGTAGGGCTTGGAGCTCCAGTGAAGAACCATATTAGGCAGCCCCGGACTCTCCTTGCAAAATTTTTACCTACGTTATGGATGGAAATTACGAGAACACTTTTGATGAGGGCAGCTATGCCGTTGTAGGAAGGCCATCTAGCATAGCTGTTGAAAGAGCAAGTCATAAAGCAAACTACCTGAATTAGAATCTTGATTGTGCATCTTGATAGTTGTGTGACCCTGGACATATTCTGTACTCTCTCTGTGGTCTCACTTTACACATCTGTAAGTGGGGATAGTAATACTATCTGTATCACCAAGTTACGACGATGAAATAAGGTCATGGTATATGTAAGGCTCTCAGCACGATGCCTGACACGTAGTAAATCACCAACCACTGCTACTATAGTTGTATCTAATTTTACAAGCACTGAACTCGGAATCAAGAGAACTGGGTTTGGGCACCCCCTCTGCCTCTTTCAGTAGCTGTGACCAACTAAAAACCAATCAACCTCTGTGAATATCAGTGAGAGTAGGATAATGTGAAGATTAAATGCAATTATGTATTGTAACACATAGGCAGATACACAGATGAAAAGTATTATTTCATAGTGGGAAAGGGCCGTCAACGTAACAGCATGGAGAGGGGACACAGCACAGTCAATGTGTAGATCGTAGGGGAACCCGAGGCCGATTTTGCCTATTTTTCAAAAGAAAAATTTTTTTTTTACTTTGGGGTACTTCCACTTTGTAAAAAAAATACCCCCTTAAGGAGAGAATATTTCCCCAACCCTCACAACTCCTTTGTTCAACTTGCTTTAGAAGAGTTCCAAACTGTGCCTAAGACTTAGGATGACATGCAGATGCAGAGCTAAGGCTGTAATCCACATGAGGGCATGAGAGATCTGGCAGAGGCTCAGTATATTGAGACCAACCAAAATCCATTAATCTTTGTCTCAGAAATAAGGAAACAGGATTAGAGATTCCACCCATATCCAGGACTGTTGAACCAGTGATTTTTGTACCACCCCCAAGATACTTAGATTCAGTTGTTTTTAGGATTTCAGCTGTCTCTCTGACTTCCCACGTTTTTGAAGACAGTTTTCAAGTTTGTTTTGGTATCTTCAAATGTCTTGGGGAAAAAATGACCTAGTGGATATGGGGGCACCTACAGAGCTTCTGTGCCATGCTCAATGGATGTGACTTGAATCTGAATCTAAAGAGAAGACTTTACTGCGTCACTTTATTCTGTGATAATATTAGTGTAACTACTGACAACAACAGCAAGAAAAAGTGTAGTACCACAGTCCAGGGAGCACTTTCTTTTTGTTTTGTGAAAAATAAAAAATAGCTTAATACCACCAAATGAGGGTAGATAGATCAGAACAGTGAAAACCCTGTTCCCATCTTGGAGCTTGTGGAAAGGGAGCCTCATTTGTACATATTCTTTTTATAGCTAATGTGCTAATGGGCTCAGAGATAACACCTGTGTAATTTATTTTTAAAAATCTTACTGAAATCTCCATCTCGGTAAGATTCTAGGAAAGAATAGCAGCAGCTGGCCTCACATCTGCTTGAATAATGCCATGTGAAAAGGATTCTAAATATAGTTGGGATTGGAGTCAAATGTACGTCTATGCTGTACTACAGAGTATCAATGGAACTAGATCTGAAGGAGCTATCATTAAAATAACCTAAAACTAAAATGGTATGATTTGCTCTGGAAAGCACCAAATGTTTATCTTAAGCAATCTTTGCTTAAGGTAGCAAACTTGAAATATAACTGGTCCATTCCCATTTGCCAGATGGAGAGAAATACCAGAGCTTAGAGGAGTAAAAATAATCACATCAGCCCAAGAAAATAGCTTTTTATAAGCTATTTTTCATCACATTTGATAGCTCAAGAATGCCTTGTTTCTGTTTTTCTCAGCCCTTGAATTTTATAGCACCTGAGTTAGCAACTCTCAACATCCTTACTTCCTTCCCTCTCTTTCTCTCTCCCTCCCTTTCTTTCCTTTTTTCCTTCCTTCCTTCAACAGATATTTCTTAAATACCCACTCTGTGCTGAGTAATTTATCATACCCTGAGGAGCCAGAGAAAAAAAAGGTAGATACAGTTTTTACTCTCAACAGAGTGTTTAAGTGACATAGTAGATTTTATACTTTAAAGATGGAGGCTTAGATAACACTGTACTTGTACTTACTTACTCTTAGTAAGTATCAATAAATAACAGCTATATGTGGGGCTTCCCTGGTGGCGTAGTGGTTGAGAGTCCGCCTGCCAATGCAGGGGACACGGGTTCGTGCCGCGGTCCGAGAAGATCCCACATGTCGCGGAGCGGCTGGGCCCGTGAGCCATGGCCACTGAGCCTGCGTGTCCGGAGCCTGTGCTCCGCAACGGGAGAGGCCACGACAGTGAGAGGCCCGTGTACCGCCAAAAAATAAATAAATAAATAACAGCTATATGTGAAAAGAATGCAAGATTCTATGAAACCTGTAACAACAGGTCCAATATAATAGATACTATTTATGGGACACTTACAATATGCCAGGAATTCCATACACACACACACACACACACACACACATCCTTACATAGATACTTACCCAGTGTTGTGTTTAATTATTACAACGTTCTAAGGGTAGATGTTATTATCCCAGTTTACAGATGAGGAAACTGAAGCTCAGTGAGGTTGGATTGTCCAAGATTATATGGTTAATAAGTGACTGAGCCAGGATTCAAACCCAGCTCTGTCTTGACTAAAACTTGAGCCATTAACCATTAAGATGCACTTTGAAGTCTTGTACAGTCTCCATTGCCTCTTGCTGCACGCTGACCCCAGACACCCTGCCACTAGGAGCACTAGTTTCCCCACCCTCCAGTGCCTGGAGTAACTAATTTGTACTTCCCTGTCGATACCTATCCTTCTGGCTTCTCAGAATCACAGGGCTACCAGAAAATCAAAAGGAATTAATCATCAGCAAAAGTTGGAGGTCTTTGCTTTAACAGTTACTTTCCTTTGTATTGATACATGACTTTACAGTGGTAATGACAAAAACTATTCAATGGGCAATCTCTTCCAGATTTGCCCAATTTTCAGAGACTCCAAATAACTTCATTATATGTGCCCCATGCACCATATATTTGCATAGAGCATTATGTTTTACAAGATACTTTCATGTCTAAGAACGTGCTTAAGCCTCACATTCTGGGCTACAGCATCACCCTGGCCTAGAGCACAGAAATTGCTCCAAAGTCACTAGTTTCTAGTAAAGCTGAGACTCCAACTCAGATCTGACTCCTTTACCTCCTAACAAAATCATGTTTGTGTAGTGACTGTAATCCCCTGGATGGAGGGATAGTTTTCATTGCTTATCCCAGAACTTAAGGAGACACTGATGAGGAGGTAAACTTTCTCTCATCTCATTACCTGAGTGCTTCTCTGTAGGGCTTTATTGAACATGTAAGAAACTTTCAGACTGATAAGATACACAGTTTGTCTCTTGCTCTCTGATGTTGCTTCAAGCCCAGTGTCACCGTTTCATTCCTGCTCTGTTGCTTCCCACAGATGCCTGGCCCTACGACATATTGCTTGACAACTCTCCCAGCTAGAGACAGTTAGAAGCTAAAATTTGTTAACATGGATTACGTAATTAGGACAACTTTCTCCTCCGGGACCTTTTCCTTCAGTTATGTCTCTTCCGCAGTATCATTAGTCTCTCCATCTCTGCCGGCTTTCCTCCCAGCCTGGAGACCCACTCGAGTCTCTCCATCTTTACCTTTACAATGATTGATAGATAATAGAGAGAGAGAGGCTGAGATCATCCTGCATTTGCTGATGCATCTTCCCTTGCTTCCCCTACTCCAGCGAGCTGCTTAAAAGCGTGGTCTGAGTACCCAGGGGCCCCTTCCTCTCTTCTTTCACTCCTCCGTCACGACCACCTACCTGGTCTCCTCCACCGCGCCAGTGCACAGATCTCCAGCAGCCTGCAGATTGCGCAGATTTTTAGTCCGTATCTTACTGAGTTTCTTTGCTTCGTTTCAAATCTTTGATGACTTAATGCTGCTAGACGTGCATTGCCCCTTACTTCATCTCCTTGGTTGAGCTTCCTGACCCCTCTGCCTTCAACTAAAATGATATTTTTTAGGATTGTGCCTCTGGCCGCTTGCCATCCTCTCTACTGACTTCCCTTGTGTCATTTCAGTTATTGTCGCGCCCCCCCCCCACACACACACACACCTTTATGCTGCTGGGTGACATCTCCAGCCAAAGTCCTGCCCTATTACCCTTCTCTCCACTTGGGTGACGCAGCACTGCAGCTTCAACGTGGCCCTTTATCTTCAAAAATCAGCTTTTCCTCCTGCAATCCCTGCCTCAGTTAATGGGTCGTCAATTCAAGTAAAAAACCTTGAGTCTTAATAGACCGACTTCCCTCCTTCACCCCCAGTAATTACATCTCCATTATTTTGCCTCCTAGATAATTTCTCAAATCCGCTGTCTCCCTACGCCCTGGTCCTTTCTCCTGGCATTTGTCTTATGTTCTTCCTTGGGTCCGAAATGCTTCTCTCACTTTTGTTTTTATTATTGTTAACGTGGTTAGTGTCTTCTTATGCATTCTTAAAGACCCATTATAAGCTTTATTGCCCCTTTACTTTATGCACATATCTGTCTTAACACTCTCTAGATACCGTTTATCTGTCTTCCACACTAGACTGTGCTTCTTTAGTACAAATACTATTCCCTAGTCTTATTCATCATCATGCTCCCAGAGACTACAACCTAAAACTTACTAAGGCCTCAATAAATATTTGTTGAACTGAATCAAACTTTCTAGAGTAATCAGAACACGTGAACAGCATTGGGAACAGGAGCTTTGGAGGAAAATATAGACAATTATCCCAAGTACCTTGTTCGTGAAGCTCTTACAGGACTACTGGATATTAACATGTAGACCCTCTTCTCTCCCCCATCTTTGCCTTGTACATGAACTTTGTATGCTCCTTTCTCTTAGCACGTCTGTCTGTGCCTCTACTCGTAGTCTGCCTAACTCCTGCTTATTCTCTTGGGCTCAGCTCAAAGGCCGACCTCAGGATGGATTAGATGCCTCTCATCTGTGATGGTATGTCTAGCATGGCGCTTAGCAGAGGGCATTACGGTTTCCTGTTTCCTTGTCCGTCTTTCCCAGTAAACGGTGAGCTCATTTAGGACAGAGACCAAGTCTTACTCCTTAACGTTCACAGTGCCTGACGTATCTCTGAGGAATAATGAGAGAATACACTTTAAAGTAGCAGATGTTTGTGGGTGTGCTGTTTTGAAATCTCTCAAGTATATCCGTCCCTTTCCCTGCATATCCCCCCCCCTCCCCAAATATAAAGCTTAAGTTTCTTTTCTTGAGTAGGACCTTAAAGCCATGTATTTTAGGTGTGTTCAAATTCTGGTGTCTCCAGTAAACAGTTGTTAATCAGACTAGCTGATCAACTACTGAGCTTAAATCAAAACATTCATTATCAAAGCCTTTTTGTTTATGAGTACAAATACACCATTGATGTTTATAAGAAGAATTATTTTCTGCCCTGAATGTTAACTAGCCACAAAAGCTGGTGTACACATGTGATAGTGTTTTTCACAGAGTTTAAAGAATGTTGGCCTTTGATGTTCTGCCCTTGAATGGAAATGAGCCTACCTTTTAAAATCACTGGTGAGGAAAATGGGAAACTTCTAGGCAAACACCTTAGAAGCATTGTTAGCATTTGTAAGTATTAAAATCCAACAGATGCATCGTTTATAACATAGGGGAAAAGCTACTTTTTTGGAGAATAGCTCCTATGTCTTATACTACAAAAATGAATGAGATTAAATAGAATCTATTAATATTTCATATTAAACAGAAATGTCTCAGTTAAGACATGATTGAAAGCAAAAGAACCTAGCACAAAATAGCTTTAGCAAAAAAAAAAAAAAAAAAAAAAGCTACAAGGAAGTAAGGGTGTTTCATGGGAAAGGGATGAGAACCAAAATATGAAGTGGGCTCTTTAGGTCTTCCTCAGACCATAAAATCTCCCATCTCTACTTCTTTACATGACTTGCTTCTTTTTTCTCTCTCTCTCTAGACTAGCTTTCTCAGTTTCCCTGGCCATCTGGCGGAAGATGGCCACGGCATAGCCTTCTAAGTTATATATCCTCTTTCATTTCAGCTGAAGAGCTCAGACTGAATTAGAGTTTCTCAGTTCCAATTCCAGCCTCTCAGAAGAGAGATGTTGTTCTACATAGCACAGGCCAGAAGTTCACTGTGGTCAAGGGGACAGAGCCATGTGATACATATGTATCATATACATACATACATATGTACTTGGCACCCATATGAATGCAAAAAGAGGCAATTCTCAGGCAGGATGGGCCATTACAAACTAGACAGACAACCCTGACTACCACCCAAAACCAAGGAAGCATGAAGTGAAAAGTACAACATAGTAGCGCTCATCCCAGTATATATCATTTATAAGCTTATTGCCTGTTTCCTCCACCAAACTGTATGCACCTTGAGGCCAGGTACTATATCTTAATTATGTTTAATCTTAATCTTCAGTTATGTTTAATCCTAGTACCTGGAGCAACGCCTGACAATAGGCATTCAGTTAATATTTATTGGATGAACAGAAACAGATATAAGTTCTACCTTCATGGGAATTACAGTCTGGTAATGAGAGCAGGCAATAAACAAACAAGCAAATAAAAAGCTATATGGTAGTAAGCATTAAAAACATTTTAAGAAGGGGAGAGAGAGAAAGGAGTAGTCAGCGAGCAAGAATAGAAACTTTCAGAAGGTTGTTGAGGGTGTTAAAACCCAAGGTAGCTATACCAACTTTGTTTATTCATCCTAAGAGGCTGGAGACAATAATCATAAAAGATTCCATTTACACTTCATTCCATTTATAACTTTAATACACACAAAGAAATTGTGGTTTACATTAAATACATGGGCTACTAAAAGATTGCTATAAAGAACTATGTGAAGAATTATAAATAAATGTGGTTAGTGTTTGCTGATAGCTTTTAATTTTTATCTGACAATTTGTGATTGTTCAACTCCTAACTCAGAACTTGATATAATTATAAAACAATTCTCTGAGATGGTGAGTGATTAATCAAGTGCACAATTAGAGATATACTTTGGCCAGCTCTGCAAAGAGATCTGGATTAAGATTACAAATAATCCAATGCAAAAGACATGTTCTCTAAAGAAGAATCTGGCAGGGTCAGATGATGATCTTTCAATCATATCAACAAAACACCAGGATGTGTTTTGTGGATATGACTGAAAGATTGTATCCAGTGATTTTAGTGATAGTAAAAGAGACTAAAGGAGAAGGGATGTAGGAAATGTGTTTTATTAGTATGCTTGTTGCCAGTATCTAACAGAGAAAGAACTATTCTGGAAGCAAACCAGCTCTCCTAAACAATAACTAACAAAGCCTTTACCTAGCTATATTAATTAGAGTAACTAACAGGTGCTTCTGTATAAATAGCTACAGAACCCCAGTGGCTTATTATTGTGTATTTTTCCCTATGTAAAGTTCAGTGCAGATTGGATTGGGACAGAATGGGTCTGGTCCATAAAGTTACTCAAGGACCTAGGCTCTTTCCATCTTGTGGCTCCTTCTGAGTCCCCTCCATTAAGGCTGGTCCATGGAGAAAGAGTGAGATTGGGCCAGATCTAGACAAGGAAGTGCACATCACTTCCACTCACATTTCAATGAGTAGGACTGAGTCACCTGTACCACACCTACCTATGGAAAGGCTGGAAAAACATACAGTTGGGGACCCAAGAGGAAGAGGAGAATGTGGATATAGGTGAACATTCCCAGTGTCTACCACACTAGCAATATGTAGATTCAAGAAGCTGTGGAAACATGGGGGGAAAAATGTCATGAAAAAGCCCTTTGGGGCTTCCCTGGTGGAGCAGTGGTTAAGAATCAGCCTGTCAATGCAGGGGACGGGTTTGAGCCCTGGTCCAGGAAGATCCTACATGCCGCAGAGCAACTAAGTCCGTGCTCCACAACTGCTGAGTCCGCGTGCTGCAACTACTGAAGCTCACGCACCCTAGAGCCCCTGCTCCGCAACAAGAGAAGCCCGTGCACTGCAACTAGAGAAAGCCCGCGTGCAGCAGTGAAGACCCAACACAGCCAAAAATAATAAATAAATAAAAATAAATAAATTTTTTTAAAAGCCCTTTGTATCTCCAAAAGAATTTTGTTGATAAAATTTAAAATTTTTTTGAACTAGTTGTCTTAAAAAAAAAAAAGGAACTTAGGAACTGTCACTCAGAAGCCTCATACCACTGGTATTATCGTTGGCTGCTATAGGCCACTTATGTGCTTCCCTGTCAGTGATGGAAAATCCAGAAGAAAATTAAGAGCATACAGATTCTGAAAAGTACCATATCTAATCACAGTGTGGTAGTTCTCGTCTTTCCGCCCAAAGCACAATTAGATAGTGACATACCCATCAAAGAATATCATCTCCTCCAGGAGGGTTTTACAACATGAAAAACAAAATTTAACTGTCGGCAGGTCATACTTGCTGAAAACCTGGAGTAGCATTTCCCAACCAGAAATCTGGGAAAGAATGAGATTCCATAGTTTTACTTTGACCTGTCCCAGTGGGGCTGGCTTATATCTGATACCATATGCTCCACTCTATGATAACAGTAGCTATGCCTGACTTCTGTTTCAGGGATTCTGCAAATCTAAATTCTATTACAATAATAGCTTACACTATTGAGATTTACTAGATTCCAGGCATCATTTGAAGTACTTTACATCTTCACAGAGATTCCTGTGGCCTGTACTATAATTGTTCTCATTTTGCAAATAGTGAAACTGAGGTACAGAGATGCCAGTGAGGAACAGAACTTGAATTTAAATGCAAGCAGACTAGCTCCAGAGCTCATCCTCTTAAACATCAGGCTAGAGTATAGGAAAAACCCAAAATAACAACCACAAAAGACTGCCTGAGGATTTCCTGACAATAAATAGGAAATAAGAGCACCGTCCCACCTTGTACACTCAGGGATCTTGTCTGTTAATCCACGTTGGAAGTAACCCCTGCCCAGGAAGTTCCAGTTTTTATTCAAGGAAATGCAACCCAGGCAAATGAAGAGCATGAATCTTTTTGTAACCAGGAATGACTGACTAAAATTTGGGAGACGGGATTGCATTTTAGATGCCCCAGATTTAATTTGGCATATAGCTGTATTGGTGCCGATCAGCTTTCCCCATGTAGGGCAAAGCATTCTTGGTTTGATTTTTATTTACCAACTCCAGTTGGTTATTTTTAAATGTATTTGAATTCCATTCAATAAATCATAGTTGAGCATCCACTATGTGGAAAGCTTTATGCTAATTATTGCAGGGAATACAAACAGGAGGGATGCTTAATCATCAAGGATACTGATTTGTAGAGGTAGCAGGATTACCTTAAACATTAGTGAGGTCCCTGGAACTATGAAGGCCATTATTTAGGTCTTGAGCCTTTAGCTGATAGGTTATACGCTGACTGTTGTGCCAGAAGTTACCCTTGCTGTAGTTAGATGACCATATTTCCTTCTGCCTGATATGTTAATATTGCTTTTTTTTTTAACAGCTTTATTGGATATAATTCATCTATCATACAGTTCACCCATTTAAAGTACACATGCAGTGGCTTTTAGAATATATTCACAGAATTGTGAAACCAAGCACCAAGCACAATCAATTTTAGAACATTTTCAAAAAGAAGCCCTGTATCCATTAGCATTCGCTTCCCATTTTCCTCCAACCCCCTCAGCTCTAGGCAACCACTGATGTACTTTCTGCCTTTAATAGATTTACTTCTTCTGGACATTTCATATAAATATGCATATGTGGTCTTTTGTGACTGGCTTCTTTCACTTAGCATAATGTTTTCAAGGTTCATCCATGCTGTAGCATGAATCAGAACTTCATTCTTTTTAGTGCTGAATAGCATTCCGTTGTATGGATAGAACACATTTTATTTATCCATTCATCAATTGATGGTCATTTGAGTTGTATCTATTTTTTTTTTTGGCTGTTATGAATAATGCTGCTATGAACATTCGTGTACAAGTGGACATATGTTTTCATTTTCATTTCTCATGGTATTTGGCAGTGTAAATGCTGGGTCATATGGTAACTCTATGTTTATCCTTTTTAGGAACTTCCAGACTGTTTTCCAAAGCGACTACGCCACTTTACACTCCCACCAGCAATGTGTGAGGGTTCCAATCGCTTCACGTCCTCGCCGACACTTGTTATTATCTGTCTCTTTGATTGTAGCCATCCTAGTGGTTGCGAATTGGTATCTCATTGTTTTGATGTGTGTTTCCCTGACGGATTAATGTTGTAATATTTATTTTACCAACCTAAGACAAAAGCTTCAATCTTATGCTTTCTTATGCACATAATGGAAACTGCCTTACATTACTGGCTTGACCTTCTAAAACAAAACCATTGTTCTATGCAAGACAAATGTCATTTATGGGGTTTGAGTTATACCTGAAAGGATACAAAGTGAAATGACGTGGAATTCAGATTATGAACTCATATGGGAAATTTGTTTTGCAGGATGAATTCATTCACAGTGTTTTGAGACCTTTATCTAAGCTACTCAAGTACTCTTATGTGACATTTGCTGGATAATCTAGACAATAATTTAACTTTGGTTAAATCCACAGTGTGATGTCATCCAGTAAACGCTTGAAAGTGGAGATGCATGTCTCCTCTGGTTTTATCAGTCTAGATTAGCAGTGTGGTTCACAGCACAGTGAACTTTTCTTCTCTGTGAGCCATCAGTCTGTCTCTCATTGTGGGCCAATAATCTGTCACCTGAAACTACTTAAAATAGGTTGGACTTTCTTGAATGTCATGTTGCTGTGATGACATTGGGGTTTGGCTGCAGAAGAGGGGAAGCACTGTTTTATGACTTTTGGTTGCTTCCATATCCCTTGTTTCCAGTAAAAGCACTGTGATTTTTAGCCTTTGCTTATATGCCTAGACTTTACTCTGTACCAGTTGTACCTTTCATCTCTTTACCTATTGAGGCTCCTACTGTGGTTATCTTTGTCTTTCTGTCAAAGAAAAAAAAAATGAGGGGCTTAGAAGGTATCAGGGTTTCACCATCTTGATTTCGCCAGTTAGCAGATACATAAAAAGAACATCCCCAAAGGCCATTTGGTGAGAAAAGAAAAAAAATAAAAAGTTGATCAGAATGAGAGGATGCTTTCTTCAGAGCAGGTCTCAGGATCCCTCAGAAAGCATCCCCCAAAAAAGAGATCCTAACGGTAGCCTGATCATCCTCCCTGACCCATAGAGAGAATGACCACATAGATCCAGATTCTCCCCGTTAGGCTCTACATGCCTGTTTCCAGTTAGCACGTCTTGGAGAAGGTCTGGGAGGAACAAAGGAGGGAAAGAGAGAAAAAGAACTAAGAGTGGATAACTAATCCCTTCATAATATATCATCATATGTACTGCCTTATTTGTTCCTTAACTTTTAATACGCTTTTTTTTTTTTTTTTTTTTTTTTTTTTTTTTTGCGGTACGTGGACCTCTCACTGTTGTGGCCTCTCCCGTTGCGGAGCACAGGCTCCGGACGCACAGGCTCAGCGGCCATGGCTCACGGGCTCAGCTGCTCCGCGGCATGTGGGATCTTCCTAGACCGGGGCACGAACCCGTGTCCCCTGCATCGGCAGGCGGACTCTCACCCACTGCGCCACCAGGGAAGCCCTAATATGCATTTTTGTAGCTTGGTTTGGGGTGGAGGAGGGGAAATTGAAAGTATCAGCCAGGCTTATGGGCAGAGCTTGAATTTTGTCTCCCCCCAAAGCAAAGGGAAGTAATAACTTTATACATTTAGAGAGCTGGGTATGTTTGTTTGTTGAAGCTTTAGTAAATTCCGTTTTGAGCATTCTATTAATTAAAATATTATTTTGACTAAAACTTAAGCATATGATGACCCAATGATAATTGTTGCCTCTAATGAAGATCTTAAACTACCCCATGTGCCTTTAGAACTATCGAAGAAGAACTAAAGAGTGTTTATTAAAGTAAGAATTATAGTTTAGAGTCTATTTTTGCAAATGATTAGCCCTTGAGTAATAAAAAATAATACTGGCTAGCACTTACTGAACATTGATTTATGTGCTAGTGTATACTAATAGCTTTACATAGATTATCTCATTTAATTCCTTCCATAGCCCTCTGAAATAGGTACTGTTATTATATCCCCATTTTACAAACTGAGGTTTAATGAAATTTAGTGCCTGCCTTATCCAGAGCTCGCACCCTGAGCTCTCCAACAAACAACTTCCCCTGTGTACATGCCATATTAATGAGTACTATAGCCCCCCCCCCACCTTTCCTCAACCAAATCACATACTAGAAATAGCGGGAGGTGGGTAGAGGGGTGGGCAGTGGAGAAATGTGAGAGAGAATATGAATGAATGAATGAATGAATGGGATAGCAGACCTCAAATAGGGAAGAAAATTGATGAGTTTTGCTGTAGTAGAGTTTGTTTTTTTGTTTTTATTTTTGTCATGGTAGTTTTTATTAAAGCTTTTAAGATTCCTTTTCCTTCTTGTACATTCTTGCACACAAACGTGAAGCAATAACTGCTTAGGAGAGGCAAACTCAAGGCTGGTTATTCCTATAGGAAAAGGCAAGGTTTATCTTTCATGGAACAAAAATGGATCAGAGATTTTGCTTGCTCTTTTCTCTTAAGAAATTAGAATAAAAAAGAATATTATACTGGTTTTCCTTCAGAAAGCCACACACCTCTGATTACCTATTTTGCATAGAAAATATAGGGTATATATAAAAATTCAGGAAGTATTTTCTTTGTCATTGCAAGCATAAAGTTATTTATAGTCACTTATTTAATTAAATTACTATGCTCACTTCGCTGGGCCATTTTACTGTGATATCCTAAAATCAATGAATTAACTAACATCTCTCTCACATTCACTCTCTCTCACACACACACACGCACACACACACACACACTCGCTTCCTACACACCCTTTTTTTTTTTTTTTTTTCCGGTACGCAGGCCTCTCACTGCTGTGGCCTCTCCCATTGCGGAGCACAGGCTCCGGACGCACAGGCTCAGCGGCCATGGCTCACGGGCCCAGCTGCTCCTCGGCATGTGGGATCTTCCCGGACCGGGGCACGAACCCGTGTCCCTGTGTTGGCAGGCGGACTCTCAACCACTGCACCACCAGGGAAGCCCTACACACCCATTTTTAACAGCCTCTATTTCATACCATTCATGCTTTTTACTCAAGATGTGTCTGAGTGTAAAGTAGCTGAGGTAAGATTCCTATAAAAATGGCTTGCCAAAAGGCAGCTCTTTAAGCCAATAATCTTCTCCAGTGTAAAAGAGACTCCCTAGAGTTTATCTTACCAGCCCTTCCCCTCTCCTGCGAAGGTAGCCCTTTTTTAATCTGCTCTATAAAATCTCCACTAAGTAGTCATCTTTGATTGAGGTACCTCCTGGGACAGGAAGTTCCTTCCATTTTCAGGAAGTTCTAAGTGGTGAAAATGATTTCCTTTGTTGAGCCAAATGTTGTGTTCTCTGATACCTGCTTTTCTCACCACTAACCTTTCTGGAATGAGACAAGGTGCAAACTAGGGTGGAATATCTTAATTAACAAACATTTATTTATTATTTACAATAGGCAATTATGAAATGCTTCAGAATAGTAATATGTGTGCTTTGTAATGTTAACCGTTGATGTGGGAGAAAAAGCACGGGCTTTGAAGTCAGATAAGAGCAAAAATGATGCTGCCCGTATGCACTGTTGTAAGTGCTTTCTATAAGTTAACTCAATTAATCCTGACCACAGCCCTCTGAAATATGTACTACTGATGTCCCCATTTCTACAGATGAGAAGATTGAGACACAGAGTTAAGAAACTTGCTCAAAGTCACCGGGCCAGTAAGTGTCAGAGCCGGCATTTGAAATCAGGCATTCTGGCTGCAGAAACCCCACTCTCAGCCCCTAGGCTCTGCTGACTCAGCCAGAGCATCTAGTCCTGCGGCTCTACCTTATAAGCCAGGAGATGCAGGGAGTTTCCTTAAACCGCCTTCACTTTAGTTTCCTCATCTCTAAAAATGGGCGAGATTATTATAAGAATTAAATGGAATGCCATTGAACATGACCAGTGGTTCTTAACATCTGTGGGTTGGGTTTTGCTTTTTTTTTTTTTTTTAAATACTTCGTGATATGTGGTTTGCTGTCACCGGTTTGAGACTCATGTCAACATTGCTTCAGAATAAGCAGGGTGGGGTGTTTTTTTTTTTTTAATTAATCTTCTTGATAACTACAGAATTCATTACAGAATTAGTCAGCATGGGTCGGATTAAGTTTGGGGTGATATTAAAGAATCTGACTTCATAATCCCAAGGGGGTTGTTTCTCGGATACTTAAAATGCACTTCCTTGCTCCATTTAGCGCTGAAATATTTATCTGCGTGGATCCTCAAAGCAGCACATTTCATGAATAGCTGATGCTAGCTAGTAACAAGGAGAGTGTCATTATTTTTCCCTCTATTTCATATTAGCTCCTTCACTCTGACCCAGTGAACTATTCTGAAAGCAAACCTTTAAAAATATGAATAGCATCACCTGCAAACATTTTGAATTTTAAATCTGTACACACGGTGAGACTCAGGAGGTTATAAATATTTTGGTTGATGGGGGTTGTCATCATAAGTATTGGCTGAATCACGAGGAGATAATGTATCCTTGTGCTGCCTTTTTTGAAAGAGAAAGGAAGACCCCTAGAGAAAATGTCACCTAGAGAAAATGTCACAACTCCTTTTATGCATTTATTTAAGGAGAATTAGGGGCTAATTAATTTCATCGAGAACAGCTGGAGAACTTTTGAGTGTATGGCAAGAGAATGCCATGTGGTTTGAAGACTGTTCCTCTGACCCCATAGTCATGCCTTTCTTGAACTGTAACTGGGTCACTTCAGGGGCTTTGTCATTCAGATCTCACTCCAAGCCAGATGGAAGATAACAAGGCAGATTCGGAGATGTCAGAGGTCGTGGTATCTCAGTGGAGTGACACTGTTCTGTTCAAGAGTCATCTGTTGAATTTAGTCATTAGGCACTGTGGAGACAAGCATGCAGTGGACACTGTCCCCACGCTCAAGTGTCCAGTCTGCGGGGAAGGCGGGAACAGGTGGTTTCAGTACAGTTAAGCACACCTTAGGGTGGAAGGAGATGCTGGGTGCCTTGAGAGAGGGTCACCTAATCTAGCCTGGGGGAGGGGTCATGGGCGTGAGGATGGGGCTCATCCAGGAAGGCTTCCTGGGGCATGGAATGCTGAGATGAGTCGTAAGGGTGGATTAGCACGTGCCAGGTGACAAATAATCACCTGACTCACTGACTTCAAATCCTATCTATATTTGACTGTTACAGAAAAAATTCATTTCTGTGTCTCAATGATTAGCTGATTATGTGAAGTATAAGTTATAAGAAAAAAACAAACAACAAAACCAGTTGGGCCTTTTGGTCCCTGAAATAAACAGTCTGCCTTACCCATTTGGCCTGACCTCCTCCGTCGTAACTGGAGCAAGATTGGCTGGGGAGTGTGCTGGAGAACTCCAGCGGCACAGTCTGGTGGAAAGGGGGCCCTGGGGAGATCGCCCGCCTGTATGGCTGGCAGCCCAAGGGAATTGTAGAATCAGCCAGAGTCGGACAGTAGGCATCATTCAAAGTAGTCATCAGCCCTGAAGGTTGGTCCCTTGGCCAAAAGTAATAGTAGGCAGTGGCTCCTGACAGGCAGCCTACATCCCTTATTAGCTGGGTGACCTTCAGCAAATTCCTTTGCCTCTCGGTGCTTTGTTTTCGCTCAAGTAAGGACTAGTAATGGGGGTGAGGATTAAAGGAACTAATTCATAGAAAGCACTTGGAACAGTTTCTTGTTCACTGTTAGCAGACAGAGTCCAGTTCTCTCTGAAGGGGACCTAAACATATCGATACCTGTGCAGTTCAGTGAGGTATTTAGTGCTGAGCTTGAATTCTCTACGGGGTATTGGTTGACCATCCAAGGCAATTTATTCATTCATCATTCACTCAACACATATCTACTGGATGTTTCCTAGGTGCCAGGCACTGCTCTGAGCACCTGGAGAAAAATGAGAGGAATCAGTCCATGCAAAGGAAGAGTCCTAGAATGTTCCAGGAATGGCCAAGCGGGCCATGTGGAATGAACAAGGAGAAGCAATACAGGAAATGAGATCAGAGTGGCAACGAGGGGCAGATCTCACAGAGCCTCGTAGACCATTGTGAAGACTTTGACTTTGACTTTGAGGTCAATATGGAGTGAGAACTAGAAGGAATTATAACAACTACTACTGTTTATGGAGCTTGTAGAAGTGCTTCACCTGTGTTATCTGATTCGCTCAGAGAGAGGGAACAGATCAGAATGATGATGTAAGGCAAACGACACTGACACTGTCCCCAGGGAGGAAACTGAGATAAGTGGCGTTAGGGAGGCTGCCTGGAGCAGTATTGGAACCCAAATCCGTGTGACTTCATGATGCTCTACTGTAATTGAACGAGCGTATGGATGTGTTTGCCACCAGATTGGTTGTAGCAAGACTGATTTCAGCATCTACTTGACCACTCCACAAGACGAGTGCCCAGGAACTGGGTAGAAACTCGGTGTCCGTGCTTTCAAAGGACTCCAGAAATCAGGGACAGAGAATCGGAGTGCACAGCATTCACCACACAGAAGTGCTTTTCCGGGACACCAAGCAGCAGGACACAGTGTCGAAGCTCCAGCCTCACACTTCCCAGCGTCTTCGGTTTTTCCAATGGATGCTGTAAATGTGGTCACTCCACATTTAAAGACCCTGGTGTGAGTGAATGCTTTTTAAGGGCAGGGCAGGGTAGAATCAAAACCCAAAATACCAAAGGTTCAACTTCCTGTTCCTAACCACATTAGACCAGAAAATGAAGCAGCTTTCAGAGCAGGTGTCCCCACCCATGAACCTGCAGTTCAGCTTTGACTCACAGGAGCCTGTGGGAACTCAGACTCCTTACTCTGAAAGAAGTTGTTCTCAACTGAATGGACACCCCCAAAGTCAGGTTGAGTGTTCAAGTCCAAACTGCAGTGCAGAACGTAAAGGACAGACACAAGTCTTGTTGGGAATGAGATCATTTCTTTTGCAATTTGTGAGACCAAATAATGACCTACACAATCAGCTTCTTAATTCATATTCAGCTATTTTGAAATCGGTGATGATTCTTGAAGGAGCTGAACTGTAAGATAAAGAAGAGGCGATTAGGGCTTCCCTGGTGGCGCAGTGGTTGGGAGTCCGCCTGCTAATGCAGGGGACACGGGTTCATGCCCCGGTCCGGGAGGATCCCACATGCCGTGGAGCGGCTGGGCCCGTGAGCCATGGCCGCTGAGCCTACGCGTCCGGAGCCTGTGTTCCGCAATGGGAGAGGCCACAACAGTGAGAGGCCTGCGTACTGCAAAAAAAAAAGAGGCGATTAATTTTTTCCAAGTGTGTAAATTAGCCACCTAATATGTGCAAATTAAGTGGTCTCTGCCCCACTCCAGCTGTTTGGGAGGCACAGATAGTGTTCAGTTATGGTGCACTCTATCTGGGTGTTCTGTTAGCCATATATTTCAATTGCTGTACATAGATTCAGCTGTTCACACTCAGCAAAAATGGAGAGAGACAAGGGCTACAGTGAAATAGTACAGGTGATGCTCATCAACTACTTAATCTTATATCAGCCAAAGAAACTGCGCTCTTTCCAACACGGAAAGAGATATTGTTCCGCTTTTCTAAGAGATGGCCAAGTTGGCTTTGAGTCCTATGAAATTTTTATTTTATATTTGACTTTAGAGTTCATTCTCTAGATAAGTTGTGAATTCATTGTACTGACAGATATACAAGCTAGAAGCAAACCTGATTGTGAATTCCAGTCTGACAAGATTCAGACACAGGCAAATTGTTTGACTTCCATTAGTGGCTAGTGAATGGCCTCATTTTCCAAATTTATTTTTTTCATTAAATAATGGCATTGTTGTGATGAGTAAGTGAAAAATATATATAAAGATCCCGACAAGTCATTTTGTGTAAGTGATAGTTCCACCCCGTTCGTAAGAAGTGTAGATGGATGTGGATTGTACCTCTGGGAGCCAGTGAAGGTTTTTAGGCTGGGAAGTGACGTGATTCATGTAGGTTTTAAGGAAGATGACTTTGGTGTCACTGTGATGTGTGAGCTAAATGTAGAGAGACCTAAAGCAAGGAAATGAATGCGCGAATAAATGGTGACAAAGACAAGGGCCTGGGTGAAGGCTGTGTCAGCGGAGATGCAGGATGAACCCAGATGGATTGAGAGAACTTGGGGTCTATTTGAATCAAGAGGGAGCAGAAGGGTCATCAGAAGTAAAGGATGACTTTGAAGTTTTCTTGCTTATGGAGATACTGAATTAACTAGTGTAGAGAATAATAAAAGGCACTATTTTATTGCAGACTGAAGCTATATACTTGGCACTGAGCTAAGGAATGTTTTTTTAACATCTTTATTGGAGTTTAATTGCTTTACAATGGTGTGTTAGTTTCTGCTTTATAACAAAGTGAATCAGTTATACATATACATATGTTCCCATATCTCTTCCCTCTTGCGTCTCCCTCCCTCCCACCCTCCCTATCCCACCCCTCTAGGCGGTCACAAAGCACCGAGCTGATCTCCCTGTGCTATGTGGCTGCTTCCCACTAGCTATCTATTTTACATTTGGTAGTGTATATATGTCCATGCCACTCTCTCACTTTGTCACAATTACCCTTCCCCCTCCCCGTGTCCTCAAGTCCATGCTCTGGTAGGTCTGTGTCTTTATTCCCATCTTACCCCTAGGTTCTTCATGACATTTTTTTTTCTTAGATTTGAGCTAAGGAATTTAATACATCATTTGATTTAGTCATCATGCCAACTTTATGGAGTCGGTAATATCGGGCGATGTGACTGTTGTAAAAATTTAGACTCAGAGAAGCCCGATGCTGTACAACCAGTCAATGTCTCCCTAGGATTGGAACATGGATTTTTCTGACACCAAAGCCTCGCTTGAAACTGCAGCAAGAAATAGGCCTTTACTCCAGAGAAGGGGAAATGGAGTAGGGTTGGGAGGGTGAAGATAAAACTTAGTTCTGGAAACGTTAACCTTGAGTCACTTATGTCAGGCAGAGATATCTTGAGGGCAGTTGGAAAATCAGGCCTGTAGCTCAGGGGAGGGGGTGGGGGGAGATAAAGAAATTTGTGCGTTGTTGGCATATGGTTGGCATGGGGGAGTGAATGAGGTCACCCAGCAAAGGATGTATAGTTAAAGAGAAACAGACCCTAAGGAAATGAAGGTAAGACGTTGAATGCTCACCTAGCTTAGGAGTTCAGAACCACTCACATACCTTTATGCAGTGGAATTTTTTCTGGCCAAAGTATAGCACTGTGCTCTGGTGTATAAATTTGTCTGCCTTTTATTTTTCATTAGTTAGGTGTTGAGTGTCACTACGTGTCAGTCATTCTTAGAGGTTGGTCCCTGCCTTCACAGAGCTTATAGTCTAGTAGAGAGCCATAAATGAAAAAGCAATTAAAGAGTAACAAGTCATTATCAATTACAGTATAGGTTTCTGTGTTGTTATAGAATGCTCTTTTAGAGTCCTGTGAAAGATTGGCTCCAAAGCTAGACTTGGGGGTCAATAGCCAGGGAATTAGGATCACAGGTCGTGATATGGAATAAGTTTATAATTAAGAACAATTGCTGGACCTAAAAATAACTAAAGATTATATCCCTGCAGAAGTGCTTGAGAATGATTACAAGAAAATTTGAGATAATACGTACTGAAATTAATTTGCTTACAGGTTATAGAGGAAGCTGGGTTTTTTAGGTGTGTAAGGCAAACATGAAATCTACAAAAGATGACTTCTGCAAGTCTTTGAGGCAGGCTGAGGCACCATCTCTAAGTCAGTCTCCCACAGACAGTTTTTTCTCAAGGGTTGCAGGTTTTTTTCTGTTGAGCACCAGATGAAGTCGTCAGCTTGCCATGAGGAGCCGTGTTATACTAGAAAACACTTATCTTTTAATCACAGACTTGCACTCCACACAAGAAGACCTGCACAGCAAGGGAGGCACACGGGGAGCTATAGCACCACCGAGAGAGAGCTGGCTGCTGCCGTCCACCCCATGCCCCTTCTGGGACCCCGCTGTCCAATCTAAATCCTGTCTCTGTCTCTTTCTCCTCCCCACAATGCTTGAATCTCTGCATAGAAAATGCTATGATGCACTCCACTGTAACAAATATTGAGAGTCAAATGGGCACCCTGAAATTTCTTAGATTTTTTTTTCCTGGATGTATAATTGCTCTGACACCTGCATAAAATGTGGAAATAGAAAATTTCTTTTCCATCAGAACAGGAAATTACCAAGCCTTCATATTGTACGCTAAGTAGCTCAGTCTCAAATTACAGCCTTTACCTTGATATTCATTCCTCCTTTTGAGAGGTTATCTAGCATAATGGTTAAGAGCACAGCCCTGGAGCCAGACTGTCTAGGTTTGAATTCCTAGTCCACCAGTCACTGACTTTGTGACCTTGGGCAAGCTACTTAACCTCTCTGTGCTTCAGTTTCCACATGTGTAAAATGAGGGTAATAATAGTACCTACGTGCTTAGGGTTATGTGAGGAATATAAGTTAATATATATAAAGCACTTAGAACTGTACCTGGCATATACATAGTAAGCATGTGTACCTGGCATATGTACTGAGCAATCCATAACGGTTTGGCGTTGCTGTTATTACTGGATTATGCTGGTGGATAAAACAGCATTTTAAGATGGTAGCCAGGCCAGTGAAGATAGATTTCCCCAACCGATTGCAAATCAGTCACAGCGCAGCTCTCCTTTCACTTAGTGTGGAGGGAAGAGTCCAGCATTTATCTCCTCTTATTCTCTTTTAACACTGAGGATCAGTGGTCCACGGTAGAACTAACTGAGAGGGTAGTCAATTTCAAGCCCCATAGCCAGAGAGAAGGAACTCTCTCTCCTTTAAAATAGAAACCTCCTTCCTTCCAAACACATGTGCAATGGCTATGTTTAGAAATCTTCCAGGAGCAGGATGGGAAGATAGCTGAAGGCATGGTATATGGCGTGGTGCCTCGTGTATGATAAGGAAGATGGGCAGCCAGCCAACCAGCCATCGTGCTGTCTCTGTTCCGTTGTGTGTTGTCAGATCAGAAGGGGGATATGACTCTTTTCTCTCTAGCTGAACTTTTCTGTCAGTCCTACTGAGCTGCCAACTGAAAGCCCCTGGTTGACACAGTTCTTGGGCTCCTTTGTCTCAGAGCAGCCAGCAGAGAACAAATCCTAGATTTTTAAACAGGTGGTATGAGCTCCAGCTTGGAGTCAGCTTCACACCTCATATTGTGATGCCACAGAACATCTCCCTGCTAAACTCCTTCCCTAGCTTGCCCTAAGATCCTCTGATACTGACCTCCTTACAACAGGAAGCTGCAAAGCTGTACACTTGATATAGTTAGTAGAATGAAATCATCGACTTCTTGGACTTATTTCTAAAACCCCACACAGTGGAGTTGTAAAGGGCCTTTTGACCAAGCAACAGTGTAGTTTACTCCCTGGAGGATGTGTCAGATCTTGTTTCCTTTTAATTGCTTAAGGGTTAAAAACCATTACTGTGGTCACAGAGGTCAGACAGCAGAGTCTGTGAGCTGGATCCAGCCCACAGATGTGTTTGCTTTGGCCCACATAGTTGTATATACATATATCAGTTAGTTGCAACATACAAAAATTGGGAGATTTCACATAACAATCCACATTTCCAACTTTTTATTTTAAATGTGCCAGATCTGACAACGTTGGGTCTTCCCTCCTTCCCGTGGGGAACAGTTCGCCTGAGTGGGAGAGCTGCCTCTCGTCGGCCCCTCCACTTTGCATGGTCCCCACCTGGCCCACATCCTTTACTCTTGCTCATTTCCTAGCCCCAGAGACGTTGAAGTTTATAAATCTCTTAGAGCCTGGTGCCATTTTCTTCACAATATAATCCCAAATGAAAAGTGAAAAAGCTTCTCATTACATTCCATGACCCAAATGTAACAAGATGCTAAATACTGAGTCTCGGGCCTTTGCTCTGTGATTTAAGATGAAGAATCACAAGTAAAACATTCATTGTGTCATTTATTTAAAAATCACACAGTTGAAAATTATCCTTGCCTGATGTTTTTCCTGAGTCAGAGAACAGTCTTTTTGTCCTCTAACCTTTTTCATGGTAGTATTTTATGCTGTTCTGGTTACTACCAGTAATACGGGCTAAATAACAACCCGAAGTTGAACCCTCTGGCCTTGTCCTTAGTCATCTCCTTTTGGCTGCTGAGAGATTTGAGGTTATAGGCTGGCTCTGGGGAAGAGAACGTGGAGATCTAGAGGGGAAATAAGGTACACGTTTCACTTCCACTGAGTCATGGGGCCACATAACACAAAGGTGATGTATGCCAAAGTATTTGTAAATTGCTTTTACTGGGAAGTCATTTGCCTCTCTTTCTGAGCTGCATGGCTAGCCCTTCCCGCATGGTTCTGCAGGCCCCCCATTCAGGCGAGCATACCTCAGTTGCTGAAATCTGCCCCAGCTCGAATTCTTCTTCCTCTGTACCACTTCTTTATTCTGAAGATGAAACGAACGAAGAGTACATTTCTTGTACCACCTGCCAGCCACCTGAGGGCAATTAGAGCATGCTAACATGAGGCCCGCGCACAGCAGTCCATGAAAGAATTGTGTCATGGAAGTACAAAGCATAGTTGTTACTGTGCAGAAGTTTAATCAGTTTGCAAAAATGCATTGAACACTGGGCGCTTTGGATAAAAAAGTCATATGTGAATATTAGTCATTCATTCCATTGTCATCACTGTTTCAGTTTACCATAAAGATGTTTTATTAGTTCGTTTAAATTCCCATGACTCCAATTTCACATGAGGTCGTGGACTCCTCAACTGAAAAGTTTTTAGTAGCTTTGGTAGGTCTGAAATTTCGGAGTATTGAGCAAGGTCTACACTGAGCTAGAACATGATCTAATAAGATTGGACTGTCAAAACAAGAAGCACCAGTCTGTAATTACAAGGTTTTTTAGAAGAAAATGTTAACGCTCTGCTGTGAGAACCTCAGAAAGATAATAAAACAGGTTGGAAGCCAGTTTCTTTTTCATTGCTACTCTGATAGGTGGGACTTCGCCCTATTTAAGCAGCAGCAACGGCAGTGGAATGAAGTGTGATTAAACAGAAACAATAGATAGTATCTTTCTATTGGGAAACTCTAATTGTGTAATCAGTAGGATGAAGCATCAGAAAATACTTGAAACATTTTGTTAGAGCCCCAAAGGATACTCAGAGAGGCTAGCTCCAAAATGCCCAAATAGAGAAGATACATCACTGCTGGTTAATAACTCAGATTGGAGTCAGAAGTGAGTTCCATTCCCAGGCCTCCACTGTGAGATTTGAGGCAAGTTATTTAACCTTTCTGCTCCTCAATTTTTTTTTAATCCCTAAAATGGGAATTGGAACATTATAGAATTGTCATGAGGATTAAAAAGAGATAATGTGTGGAGACTTCTTGGGGCAGTACCTAGTAAATGATGAGTGCCCAGTAAGTGACAACGGTTGCTATTTGGTTACATGGAAATTCGCCATCACTTTTTATTTTGGATATTCAATATGGTTTTCAAAATAGAGGCCGACACCATAGTTTATTTCTAAGTTTTCCATAATTATGTTTAAATCCCCAGTCGCTCTCAGCCCCTTTCCTTAGTTTTGTGTATACTTACCGGTATCTCGTTCATTCTCCAGTCATTTTTCACTCTCGGCCAATACCATTCTAATGAGTAAATGCTTAAGACCCAATCTGAATGGAGGTTTAGGCTGACTCTGGGACTGAGTCACTGATCTATTTCAGCCTTCAGGAGCTTTTCTTCTTTTGTTTCCTGTTCATTTACTGAAGATTATAATTTTTGCGTCATTCCTTCTGCTGAATTACAGTGTAGCAAATGACAGAATGTTTATGAAATGCCTTGTGTTTGTAATCACTTACAATAAAGCCTTAATAGAGAGTATAGTTTATTGATGAATTTATATAGACTACAGGGGGGAAAACCCGTTGCTCATGGTGTTCTCACCTCTAATATGTTACATAATTACTACAACTGAAAATAATTGATTTTACCAGATTCACTGGGGGTCAGAGTTACATCCTGGTAGTTATTACCTTCAGACTATCTTCTTTTTGTAACTTGGGGGAGGATTTTGTTCTGGGGACCCTACTGCGGCAGCATTTGCCCTTGCAGAGAACTTTGATCTGAACACCCACAGCTAGAGGCAGAGGGGATCATTCCTTTCCTCTACCAACTAATAGAAACCTTGACGAAAAAGGCGCTCCTCAATTCTGGATGAAATTAGGCATCAAATAAGAATTCCCTTTAGCTCAGTTCTTTGCTTCATTTAAAACCCAGAGTCTTTGTAGAAGTCTAGGGGGAAAAAAAGTACACAAATTGTTATTTCATTTTTCCCATAAAATCTCCAAAGAAGGGAATCTTATTTTCACCTTAGACTCTCAGAAACATGGACAATAGAACCAGTTCATTGCTCCAACATAGTTTATGATGTCACCAGAAATTCTTGATAAAACTGTCAGCATGAGTATGCCATTCAATTCATAAACCATGCTTTATTCGTGCTTTGTTGTGTAATATGTCAGCATTTCCCCTTTCTTTCCTGTAAATTGTAACTTTCCTGGTGATTGGCATTTAAAACCTTTTCCTGATTAAGGAATTGTCTGCTGAAATCATCAGGGATTTCCCCTTAGCTGTTTTGAAAGAAGTCTGAAGAATTTAATGTGTTGCTTGGAAATTAAGAAATTTGGAATGGTTTGTGTGAATCTCAGTGGTGAAATAGAATCAAGAGAGGATTGTTTTTCTTGAAAATAAGAGTTACAGAAGGAATTAGAAAAACTTTAGAAATAATCAAGTCTTTAAAACAGTTAATAAACTGTAATATCTCTGTTCTGTGCTTTTCAAAAGATGTACTTATTACACTTTAGGAGCTATACTGAAATAGAAACATTAAAATAAAATTTCAGATGCTTGGAAAGTGGTTTCTTAATTTAATTTCTTGGTTTACTTGGAGTTAACAGAAATCTTTTTTGTTTTTAGACATTGTTAGAAAACTTTCTGAAGTGTCAATCCATGTTGCATCCATAGTGCCACCAGAACAAGGATGGTGACTGGGGTAGTTAGTATTAAATATACTAGACAGGACACAAGGAAACAGATCTATTTCAGGCACAAGGGTTATGTAATGAGCTTTCTGCCCAGTGACAGGATGGGGCGGGTTGAGTAGGAGACAGCTGGTTGGTGTGATAAAGAGCGGGGGGCCTGTTTGAGAAGAGTGGTTAGGGAAGGCCTCTCAGAAGAAGTGACTCGAGCTGAAACAGAAGGAATCGTCAGGGATAGAGCACAGGGAAGAACACAGCAGGTACAAAGGAAAAGGAAACAGCATGTACAAAGGCCCTGGGGCTGGAATGAATTGTTCCAGAAACAATGAGGAGGCAGATGTAGCTGGAGCATAAGGCAGGAGGGGTGAGGTAGGACCTGAAAGGTAGGAAGGGGCAGCTCTGATAAAAGTCCATCACTGGGAGAAGAGAATTAGCAGTTGTGTTCATTTTATGAAAGCTTCTTGCTAGTGTGTTTCAGAATTATCCCAACTCTAAATATGGCATGTGAAAAACACTTTGAAGAAATAGTAAAAAGCCTGTATGCCAACCCTGAGCCAGCTACAACTTCCAGATTCGTGTTTGATGACAGATAGGCTATACTCTTAGCTGTAAAGAGCAGGACCTTGTGACTTGCCAGCTACACCTCTCTTGTTGTCGTCAACTTCCACGTAAACTAAGGACACTGAAGCAAATCCTCAAAATCAGTTTGGCTTTGTGACTGCTCTTCTGCATTCACCCTAAACCCCAGCATTTGTGCTGCATGTGCCCCCTGTAGTTAGGAATAGTTTCCTAACGCCCCCTGTTCCTTCACAGACAAAATGGGGCACAGCTAAGAAAGGGGAAACCCCACAACTTTACTTTCCTTCTCTCAACAGGTTAGAGATATTGGTTTTGCAGGACAAAATGAAAAATCCAAGAGACCCAAAATGATAGACCCAAGATTCAATTTACCAGCAATTACCAATACCAAATAGTGGCAGAAAGCGACTGATGCTTTCTTTCTCTCATCTTCCAACAAATACCTCCTGGGGAGCCCTGTGTGAGCAACTTACTATACCGCATTTCTAGTTATTTAGAATAGTGGAAAGTGAAAAAGATTGGCATGTGGTATTCAAAAGCATGGGGTATTCAAAGACTGGTACTTGAACAGGGTAGCAAACATACAGAGATTTGAGTTGGATGGATGTAGGAGATGATTTGTTCAAAATACTTCAGCAACTAGAAGCAAAGCTTTTAATGCCTGAGTGGATATTCGGAGCAGCAGGCCAACTCTCCTGTGCCATTAAAAGCTCATACAGATTCCATAAATCAGTAACGTGCCTTTCTAAGCTTGCAGTTTCCTTTCAAGGCGACTTGCATTTTTAGACACTCAATCCCTCCCTGAAAATAACCCAGCCCAGGTAGTGGATGTCTGCCAGTTGTCTTTCTTACGCCTTTGGAAGTGGGGCTGTGATCCTGGCAGTTGCTTTCTTTTCAGTAGCAAGTGCTGTATAGGGACCTGTGGGCTTTCTTTTAAGCTACTGAGTTCCTTCATCGTGCACCATGCCTGAGCACTGTGCTAGCTATTGGTGATACCATGATTAAATAAGATGCTAGATGGGGTCTAGGTGGAGAAATGGGCAGAGTGTGAGAAGTACTGTAGGAGCAGAGGTGTAAGCAAAGTGGTATGTAAGGGCAGGGTGAGAGCAGCTGACTCCAGAAGGGAGGTGAGAATCAAGGAGGGCCTCAAAGGAGCAAGTAGACTCACATGTGTGGGTTTAAAGGAAGAAGATATAATTAGACACAGGAAATCACATGAGCCAAGACAGACACAGAAGAATGACCATGCATAGCATGTTCCTTCATCATTGACTTTTCTCATGTGACTACACCTTTTCCCTTTTTCCCTTTAGAGTGTGCGTTGGGAGCAGATAGAAGGAGAGTTACAGGGATAGAGGGACTGGGACAAACAGAGTGGAGGAGTGTAGGGGTCGGGAGGCTCCACATACAAGGAATATATGAGGTTTAGAGTCAGAAAGACCTGGATGGCCCATAGGTGGTTCCCTTACCTCAGAACTCCAGTTGCCACATCAACAGTGTGGGAAAGCTTCTATCTGGCTTCCTCTGAGGATGAAATGAGGTGCATAGTCTATAGCATAATCTGTAGAATAATCAAGGGCTGGACTTGGAGTCAGAAAGACCTGTGCTCAAATCACGCTGCCTTCTTGTGTTACCTAAGTAATTGTGCATGTCCCTGACCCTCAGTTTTCTCACCTGTACAATGGGAATAATAGTATCCTCCTCATGGACTTAAGAGGATTCAATTAGCTAATTCATGGAAAGTGCTTATTAGGACAGTGCTGGCTGCACGATAAGCATTAAATGTTAGCTGTCCTCCTCCTTCACCACCACATGTCATAGACCCTCACAAAGGTTAGCTCATTTCCCCTATGGAAGTATAATGGTCTGCAGTTTTCAGTCCCTTGGTAATTTACTCACTCTAACTATGCTGAGAGAGAACTTGGCCTGTTTAGCAATTATATTTCCTCGGAAGGGGTCTTCCTTTCAGGCCTCACTGCATTCATGTTCCTTTGTTAGACAGTAGCCTCATTTTTGCCAGATGCCTTATGGTGACAAGTGTCATCCCCAGACAATAAATAACGTACTTTCTTCTCAGATTCTACTCTCCTGGTTTGGCAGTTTCTACACAGTTTTACTACCTTTAACAGCACATGCTTAAGCTGAGTACAACTCAACTATATATATCTAAGCTCAATATTGTGGTAAACATATGGCCCAAGGCCCTGCTTTCAAGTGGCTGACTGCCTGGTTGGGAAAATAGAACTTACAGAAAACAATTAGGCAATTTTATGAAGAAAGTATGACAAGGTACAAAGTCTATTCTAAATATGTTTATGACACTGGCAGTAAGTACATTGGTCATGGGGGGCAGGGTGGGGACAGCGGGGGAGAAGTTGCTGGAGTTTTTAGGGGAGGCACCAGGCTTTAGGAACTATCT
The DNA here is from genome assembly GCF_964341445.2 of Mesoplodon mirus. Classification (NCBI taxonomy): domain Eukaryota; kingdom Metazoa; phylum Chordata; class Mammalia; order Artiodactyla; family Ziphiidae; genus Mesoplodon; species Mesoplodon mirus. Next base: position 14,198,399 of record NC_138992.1, on the reverse strand, counting down.
TATAACCAACCAACATGTCTGAAAATAACCATCAGTTTTGGTTTCATATCATCCCTCTAGCTTCCCAGCAAACCCTAAAGATGAGTCCATCCTGGGAAAAATAAGACTATGATTTAAAGCCAGTGATTCCCCAAAAGATCCCTTTTTTATACCTCTACTCTCCTCCATGCTTTGAAATTCTTGTTTACCAAACTGTATTTATAAGTAATAATCTGTATTTTCTGTGTTTTATTAATCAAAGACAGTTGCCCAACAGAGATCTTAATCAGCATAAGAAACAGGAACTCAGTATAGCAAACTGTTATCTAATTTCAGTTTACTGAAAAAAAAAAAAAAAGAAACTAAACTGGCTCACTTATTAATTATGAGTTTAGGATATAAACTCCTGTTACTGTCATGTACATGTGTATATCCAGGAGCTATGAAAATTCCAGAAACCATACAGGAAAAGATTGATAACTTGGACTACATAAAAAAAAAATTTGAAAATTACTCATGGCAAAAAACAACAACAACAACCTGAGGAAAGTCAAAGAGAAACCATCAACTGACTGAAGGGGAAAATTGTAATTCATATGGTAGAAGGTTAATTTCCTGCACAAGTTCTTACAAATCAATAGGAAAATGAAAAATCAATTTTCTAAAAATTCAAAGGACATAAATAGTTCCAGAAAAAGCAGTACTGGTCACCAGTAAGCATATAATAAGATGTTTAACCTTGCAAAAGAAATGAAAATAAAATCACTTTTTTGCCTATCAAAGTGGTAAAGATGTACACATTTGATAATACTCAGTGTCGTAGAGTATATGGGAAAGTAGGCATTCTCAAAAACTGTCAGTAGGAGTATTGATTGTAAAACCTTTTTGGAGGGCAGCTTGGCAAAATCATTTGCACTTAAAATGCACCTACCATTTAACCTAACAAAGACACCTTAGATAATTTATTCAACAAATAAATCCACTCACAGAACCAAAGGTGTGTATGCAATGATGTATATTGCCACATCTATTATATCAGCCAAAAACTAGAAGTAAGACTTCAGCTTCTGATCAAGATGAGGCAACACAGACCACATTTACCTCCACCTGAAACTTTAAAAAAGAAAAGAAAAAAAAGGACAAAGTATATGAAACAATAGCTCCTAAGACATTGTACATCACACATCAGAAAGCAATGATCTTTGAAGACAGGAAAAGAAAATGAACCCCTGATTGCTCCAGCTTACTGCTTGGAGAGAATCTCCAGGCCATAGTACAAGAAGCAGAACATAGGCAGATCCCTGTTGTCTCCCTTATTGAAGGAGATGTAGCTAAAAGTCCAAGGAAGCCAAGATAGTTAGTCTAGAGTAGAGAGCTGTGCAAAGACAGAAACTTGGAGAGCTGAGGAGGTCTCCCTTGAGTATTGAGTACAGAGGAGTGCACGCATATGAGGAAATGACCCAAGGCCAGAGAAAGAGCAATCTAAAGAATCAGAACAGTGCCTGGAACTCACAGAGGGATGGGAATAATGTCTGTTCTCAACAGCCAGAAAGGACAAAATTTCATATTTCAGGGGTATTGTTAAAGTCTTGCCTCAATAGTGGAGCAAAAATTAACCATAGATTAATCACAGCTCTGGCCGCCCTGAACAAATCTCAAAAGCAAGATCCCAGAGGACAAAACTGTTTCCAGTTAATTTAACTGCATCCCAGAACAAAACTCAAGAATGTTTATAAGAAGACAAAAATAAATGTCACCCCACAATGCTTGGCATCCAGTCAAAAATTAGCAGGCAAGCATAGTAGCAAAAAAAGACAACCCATAATGAGGGGGAAAAAAATCAATCCATTGAAACTGATCCAGAAATAGCATAGATATAAAAATAGGTAGGCAAGGGTATTAAAATAATTGTTATGACTGCATTCCATATGTTCAGAAGGCTAGAGGAAAGATTGCCCATATTAAGTAAGGAGATATATCTTTTTACATCTTTTTAAAGACACAGATTAAACTTCTAGAGATGAAACCTACAATGGCTAAGATTTTTTTAAGGAAGGAGGGAGGGAGGAACGAAGGAAAGAAAAGGAAAGAAAAGAGCATTGTATGGGATTCACAACACAGACATTGCAGAAGAAAAGACTAATGAACTGGATGACATAGCAATGAAAACTATCCAAAATCAAACATGCACACACACACACACACACAAAGACTTTAAAAAAGTGAAAAGGGCACCAGTGAACTATGGGAAAATTTCAAGGAGTCATATATATGTGTCATTGAGGTTCCCAAATGAGACAAGAGATAGGAAGACTAAAAAAATATTTAAAGAAATAATGACTGAAATTTTTCCAAAGTTGTTGAACGCTATAAACTCATAGATCCAAATTCAACAAACCCCAAGCACAAGAACACATGGAAGAAACTACACCAAGGCATATTGTAATCAAATTGCTTAAAACAAGTGATAAAGAGAAAAATCTTAAAAGCAACAAGAGCGGGAAAGGGTGCATTACATACAAATCAACAAATATAAAGATGACAGCACATTTCTCATTTTAAAAAAAAAACACAAGCTAAACAGTGGAGCAAAATAGTTAAAGTACTGCAAGGAAAAAGACTGTCAATCTAAAATTTTTAAAAATATCTTAAAATATCTTTAAAAAATGATGAGATAAAGACTTTTTCGACACAAAATGTGAAAGAATCCATCAGCAGGACCTGCATTACAAGAAATGTGAAAGGAAATCCTTCAAGGGAAGAGAAAATGATACCAAATGTAAAGCTGGTTCTACACACAAAAAAATAAAGAGCACCATAAATGATAGCTATATAGGTATATATCAACATTTTTTCCTTATTATTTTAACCTCTTTAATCATTAACTTTTTTAATAAATTTTTTTATTTTTATCTTTGGCTGCGTTGGGTCTTCATTGCTGCGTGCAGCCTTTCTCTAGTTGCGGCATGTGGGGTCTACTCTTCGTTGCGGTGCGCGGGCCTCTCATTGCGGTGGCTTCTCTTGTTGTGGCGCCCAGGCTGTAGTTGTGCAGGCTTCAGTAGTTGTGGCACGCAGCCTCAGTTGTTGTGGCACTCGGGCTTAGTTGAGTTGTACTCAGCTTAATCCATGGCATGTGGGATCTTCCTGGACCAGGGCTCGAACCCATGTCCCCTGCATTGGCAAGCGGATTCTTAACCACTGTGCCACCAGGGAAGTCCCTAATCATTAACTTTTTAAAGCAGAAATAACAGCAATGTTCATATGAGATGTAGAAATAGAATATAGAATATATGACAATAGCACAAAGGCCAGGAGGGGAGAAATGGAAGTATACTGTTCTAATTCTCTTATAATATAGATGGAGTAGTATAGTAGTATCATTTGAAGGTAGACTGTGATAAGTTAAAGATATGTACTATAATCTAAAGCAACCACTAAAATACCACAACAAAGGATTATAGCTAATAAGCCTACAAAGAAGATAAGGTGGAATCATAAGGAATACTCAATTAATCCAAAAGTTACTAGCACCCCCCAAAAAAAAAGAAAAAGAGGAAAGAAGTAATAAAGAACGGATGGGACAAATAGAAAACAAATAGCAAGATGGTGGGATTGAACTCAATCATATCAATACTCATTAAATAAATAAGTGGTCTAAGCATAGCAGTCAATAGACAGGGATTATCAGACTAGATATAGAAGTAGACTCCAACTATATGCTATCTGTAAGAGACTTACTTTAAAAAAAAACAAAAAGAAAATCACTTTAAGTATAAAGATACAAATAGACTAAAAGTAAAAGAATGGAAGCACATGCTGACACTAATCAAGAGAAAACTGATGGGACTATATTAATTAGAGAAAGTAGATTTCGCAGCAAAGAATATTACCAGGGATAAAGAGAGTCATTTTATAATGTGAAAGAGGTCAGTTCATCAAGAGGGCATACATTGATGCATCTAATAAAAAAGCTTCAAAATTACTGAAACAAAAACTGATAGAACTGCAGGGAAAAATAGGTGAATTTTCAATTATAGTCAGAGATTTCACAACAACTGATAGGCAAGTACTCCAAAAATCGGTAAGGATATAGAAAACTATCACCAAACTTCACCAAATTGACATTTATAGAACTTTGCACCTAACAACAGCAGAATATACATTCTTTTCAAGTGCATATGCGGTATTTACTAAAAGAGACCATGTCTCAATAAAATTAAAGGATTCAAGTTACAAAAGTATGTTCTCTGACCACCATGGAATAAGCTAGAAATCAGTAACAGAAAGATGTCTGGAAAGTTTCTAAATATTTGGAAACTAAATACTTATAAATAACCTGTAGTCAAAGAGATCAAAGGGAAATTTAAAAGTATTTTGAGCTAAATGAAATGAAAACATAACATATCAAAATATATGGAGTGCAGCTAAAGCAACAGAGAGAAATTTGTAGCGTTAAACACCTGCTCATATTAGAAAAGAAGGAAGTTCTCAAATCAGTCACCTCAGTTTCCATGTTAAAAACTGGAAAAGAAGAACAAATGAGGTCTTCCCTGGTGGCGCAGTGGTTGAGAGTCCGCCTGCCGATGCAGGGGATGCGGGTTCGTGCCCCGGTCCGGGAAGATCCCACATGCCGCGGAGCGGCTAGGCCCGTGAGCCATGGCCGCTGAGCCTGCGTGTCCGAAGCCTGTGCTCTGCAACGGGAGAGGCCACAACAGTGAGGCCCACGTACTGCAAAAAAAAAAAAAAAAAAAAAAAAAAGTGGAAAAGAAGAACAAATGAAATCAAAGATAAGCAGATGAAAGAAAAAATAAAGATCAGAGTGGAAATTAGTCAAATAGAAATTAGATAATCAGTAGAAAAACTCAGTGAAACTAAAAGCAGTTTGTTTGAGAAGATCGACACAATTGATATACCTCTAGCCAGACCAAGGAGGAAAAAACAAAGCAAAACAGAAAGATTATATTAATTACTAGTATCTGGAATGAGAGATGTTACATCAACATAAGCATTACACGTATTAGAAGGATAAGTGAATATTATGAACAACTTTATGCCAATTAATCCAACACCATAGATGAAATGGACAAATTCCTTTAAAGCCTCAAACTACCAAAGCTCACTTATGAAGAAATACATAACTTAAATAGTGCTGCATCTATTACAGAAGTTTAATTGCAGTTTAAAAAAAATTTCCACAAAGAAAACTCCAGGCCAAGATGGCTTCATGATGAATTTTACCAAATATTTAAGGAAGAAATAATACCAATTCTACACAAACTTTTACAGAAAATCAAAAAAGAAAATACTGGTACTTCCCTGGTGGTGCAGTGGTTAAGAATCTGCCTGCCAATTCAGGGGACATGGGTTCAAGCCCTGGTCCAGGAAGATCCCACATGCCGCGGAGCAACCAAACCCGTGTGCCACAACTACTGGGCCTGCACTCTAGAGCTCTCGAGCCACAACTACTGAGCCTGTGTGCCACAACTATTGAAGCCCACGTGCCTAGAGCCCGTGCTCTGCAACAAGAGAAGCCATCGCGTGAGAAGCCCATGCACCGCAACGAAGAGTAGCCCCCGCTTACCGCAACTAGAGAAAGCCCGCGTGCAACAACAAAGACCCAACACAGCCAAAAAATTACATTAAAAAAAAAAAACTGCCCAACACATTCTTTGAGATCAGCATTACCCAGATACCAAAAACAGTTATTACAAGAAAGCTACAAATACAATATTCCTCATAAACATAGATACAAAAATTCTAAACAAATTTTTAGCATATGGAATCCAAATATATATTAAAAAGGTAATACGTCATGACCAAGTAGGATTTATTTCAGAAATTCAAATTTAGTTTAACATTTGAAAATTGACCAGTGTAATTTACCATATTAACGGATCAGTAGATGCGGAAAAAGCATTTGACAAAATCCAATATTGATTCTTGATAAAAGCTCTCAGCAAACTAAGAAAGAAGGGACCTTCTTAAACGTAAGAATGGTGTTTATGAAAAACCTGTAGCTAAAGTCATAGTTTGTGGTAAAAAAAACTGAAAACTTGTCCTCTCAGGAAACAAGCAAGGATGTCTACCCTCACCACTTCTATTCAGCATTGTACTGGGTATTCTAACAGTGCAATAAGGTGAGAAAAAGCATAAAAAGCATCTAGATTGGAAAGAAAGTAGTAAAACTCTTTATTTGAAGATGACATGATCATCTGTGCAGGCGATCCAATGGAATCTCCAAAAAAGCTACTAGAACCAATAAGTGAGTTTAACAAATGTGCAAGATACAGGATCAATAAACAGAAATTATATTTCTAAATAGCGGCAATAAACTATCAGAAATTGAAAATTATTAAATGCCATTTATAGTATCATCAAAAAATATGAAGTACCTATAAATGTATCTGACAAAAGTGTGCAAGAGCTGTCCGCTAAATACTACAAAACACTGCCGAGAGAAGCCAAAGAAGACCTAAATAAATGGAGAGACACACCATGTAAATGAGCTGGAAGACTCAATTTACTTAAGAAGTCGTTTGTCACCAAATTGATCTGTTGATTCAAGCAACCCCAATCAAAATCCCAAGTTTTTTGGCAGGGGGAGGAGGGAAAGGGCGTGGATATTGACAAGCTTGTTCCGAAATTCATTTGGAAATGCGAAGGACCTAGAGCAGCCAAGATAACTTGGAAAACGAGGAACAAATTTAGAGAAGTTATTCTATCTGACTTCAAGACTTTTAAAGCTATAGTAATCAAGAAAATGTAGTAAGATAGACACAGTTAAACAAATTAATGGAACAGAATAGGGTCCAGAAGTAGACCCATATACAGGCAACCAATTAATTCTCCACAAACATGCCAAAACAATTCAGTGAAGAAAGGATAGTCTTTTTCAACAAGTGGTCCTATAGCAATTGACTATCCATATGTTTAAAAAAATAAACTTTGAAAAGATATTGAAATGGACAGAAAGTATTGAAGTGAACAGACACTTAAAATATGCTGGTGACAAATAAGTACATGTAAAGTCTCTTTAGTCATTAGGGAAATACAGATTAAAATCATAATGAGATACCACCACACACCTATTAGGATGGCTAAAATTTAAAAACAAAACAAGACATAACTGACCAAGTGGTAGTAAGGATATGGAGTATGTCAGTCTCTTACACAGCTGATGGGACTGTAAAATGATACAACCACTTTGGAAAACAATTCAACAGTTTAGTTAATGTATACCTACCATATTATCCAACCATCCCATTCCTAGGTATTATACAAAAGCACTGGAAACATATGTCCATACAAAGACTTCTAGTACACAGATGTTCATAACAGCTTTATTTGTAGTCATTCAAAACTGGAAACAATCTAAATGTCCATCAACTGATGAATAAACATTGTATGGTATATCCATAGAATGTAAGACTGCTCAGCAAAAAAGCAGGAACAAACTTTTGATATATGCAGCAAGGAGCCAGGAAAAAAAAAAGCACATACTATATGATTCTTTATATAAAATTCTTTGCAGTGCAAATTGATCTAAAATGGCAGGAAATGGATCAGCTGTTGCCTGGGAGTGGGGAGTGGGAAGAGGTGAAAGGAAGGGATAACCCAGGGCAAAAGGAAATTTGGGGAATGGTTGATTCACTCTCTTGATTGTGGTGATGGTTTCACGGATACATACCTATGTCAAGCTTATCAAATTATACACTTTAAATATTAGTTCGTTGCATGTCAGTTATACCTCAGTAAAAGAGGGGGACAGGAAGCTACTTAAATGTTATTTATTAGGGGATTCATTAAGTGAATTCTAGATACCTATAAAATAAAATATTAAGCAGCTATTTTTAAAAATGAAGTCAACTTGTGTGTGCCAATATGAAATGATCCCCCAAATATATTATTAGATGTAAAAATCAAGGTGCAAAACAATATATATTTTTTAAGGCATTTTTTTAAAAGGTTATTTCTTTTATTTATTTATTTTTGGCTGCGTTGTGTCTTTGTTGCTGCGCGTGGGCTTTCTCTAGTTGCGGTGAGCGGGGTCTACTCTTCGTTGCGGTGCGCATGCTTCTCGTTGGGGTGGCTTCTCATGCTGCGGAGCACAGGCTCTAGGTGCGCGGGCTTCGGTAGTTGTGGCACACGGGCTCAGTAGTTGTGGCTCGCGGGCTCTAGAGCGCAGGCTCAGTAGTTGTGACGCACGGGCTTAGTTGCCCCGCGGCATGTAGGATCTTCCCGGACCAGGGCTCGAACCCGTGTCCCCTGCATTGGCAGGCGGACTCTCAACCACTGTGCCACCAGGGAAGCCCCCAACAATATATATTAACATAGGTACTCTTTTGAATGAACAGTAGACGTGTGTGTTTGTGTGTGTGTAAGGGATTTCTTGAAGTATACACAAAAACCTAACAGTAGTTATTTCTGAGGATTGGAATTGTTGTGGACAGGGAGAGAGTCTTTTATTTCTCATTTTATTCACTTCTGTTGAGTTTTTAACCATATGCATGCATAATTTTTTAAAATAAGTCAAAAAAGAAAACTCTGGTTTAAAAGAGAGAAAGAGAAAGGAAAGGGAAAAACAAAAATTGGGAATTAATTACCAACTGAAAAATACTTGTTTTTTGTTACTTTGAACCATTACAGAATGTTGCCTTTAAAGGAGACTTTAAAGATTATTCCGGGTTAAGAAATTGATTTTATGGGTTTGTCCGAAATAACTTAAATATTTTATGTCTCATTTCTTGGTCAAGTTGAGGCAAGAGAGTATTATTTTTCAAAAGGCCCTTTCATTGAGCTAAAAAAACAAACTTCTTAGTATTGTGTGCAAGGGACAGCTATATTACAAGAAAGCAAGTGCAGAAGTAAGGAGGTTGGGGGTATATTTTATACAAGTATTGGGTACAGAATGTCCAGAAATAAAAGGTGTTGAAAGTAATATTTCTTTAGGAATATAGATTGGAACGTTTGACCTGAAGGACTCATTTCTCCAATATGGATAAGTAACCACGAAATATATGTATATAATTGTCAAAGGATTTAAAGGCAAAACTGTATTAGGTAACTAATTATCACAGGGATTATTACAAATGGGTTTAACAAAGGTTATCAACATCTCTAAATGGGTCTGAATGAATTATAAATAGGTAATCTGGGAACTCCCTTTGAATCTTTTGAGATTAGTATGTATTAAAGAACTCCTGCTCAATAAAAGACTGCCGTATTTGTGAACTGTTCTAATTATGGGTGAGGTTTTCCAGCACAAGGAAATACATTTTTAAAAACTGTTTGCTTTAGTGAAACTAACTTTTAAGGAAATAGCACTGGTCATTTTTTCAAGTCTGTTAGTCACTTTTAAGAGGCAGACATTCCCCCAAAGACCCTTCACTGGCCCTTTTCTACAGATTCTTTTGATCTTTTTAAAAATTCTCACATTGAAATTGACTGTCAGAATCATGTCTGCAAGTAGCATGTTCTAAACCCAATGGTAGAGACCTTCGTGATGCATCTGTCTTTACAAGTGATTCCTAAACTGTTTATAAGATCATGCATTAATGCAAGGGTGAAGTGGAGCTAAGTATAATAATGATATTCCCCATTTAAAGATCAATTTCCATGCCTGTCGCATCAGCTTCTAGTGAAAATAAAATAAAGTAAACGTGTATAAAAGCACATGGAGAGCTATGAACCTGTGAATGACTGAGCACCTCAAGAGCCGGGACTGGGTTCTGTGCCCGGCAAAGGGGTATCTTGATGCACATTTTCATTGGAGAAATTCGGGATGCTGAGCCCTGTTGGTTTGGTAACTTGATTAGCTGCCAGGCCAGAAGTGGTGATGAGTAGTTCTCTCCTGAAAGCCCAACTCAAGGATTTTCAAAATGTGGTCTTGAGGATCCTCCCTATGATTCAGAGGCTGATGCACAGAATCTCAACCTTACTGTTTGTTTTCTTGCGTGAATCAGTGATAGGATATACATTGTCACTGTTTCATCAGAAAGAGTATCAGCCTTTCCATAAATTGCAGTCAGCTGGGTTTCCATTTTCTTGTGGTTTTCCTCTTTCTTTTTAGTGACAGGGGAGTTACAGTCTTCAAATGTTATAGTTAGAAATAATATCCCAGGTCATCTAGTTCTAACCCTCTCATAGATGAGGAAATGTCTGGTTACTGCGTCAGCGAGACCTGAAGTCAGATCTGACCCCAGCTCAGTGCCTTCCCTGCTACCTATGTCGTGCCTGTCCCCTCAGACAGACAGTCTGCAGGCCAAAGAAAAGTGAAGAGCATTGTTCAGACTCACCCAAGATTGAGCTGTGAGTTTAGATGCAGAGAAAACCACTCTTGAATCATGTTGCAGCATCAAGGATGTTCTCAGTAACATTGCCACCTGGGAAGCCAAGTCTGAAGTGTAGCAAGACCAGGCTGACCTCAATCCACAGCAGGGCATCCTTTCTTAATAGGTTCTCTCGGTGAGACAATAAAGATGTTCTTGGAAGTGTTTGAAAATGCAGCGCAGCCTTGCTGTTGCACCCTGGGTTTGTTCAGCCCAGGGAACTGCAGTAGCTCAGCAGTGCAGGAACCCTAGGCTGTGAGCAGGGCTATTCAGCTTGGCTCTTCCTTCAAAGCTGCCACAACCCCTTTGAAGTGCCATTGTCTTTTAATATCCTGTTTCCTTTCTTTTTAGTTAACAAGAACATTTCCTTTTGAACAAATACTGAGCTTTGTTTAGTTTGGAGGTAGGTGTTTATGTGGATTTCTACTTGGAATCCACATCAACCTTTGATTATAGACAACTTCATTGCCAGATGATCTTACTCTCCAGCAGCGCACCTGTCCAGCTTGTTCCACTGGACAAACTCAGAGTCTGGAGGCCCTTCCTTATCTTGTGACCCCATCACAGTATAGAGACTGGTAACAAGTGCGGCCTCTTGGACCAGAATTAGCGGTGGGACATAGGGCAACTTTACCTCTCTGTGCCTTAGTTTCCTTGTCTGTAAAATGGGTATATTTGTAACCTGCCTCATAGAGTTGTAGTGAGACACATAATGAATTGGATTAATTCACACAGAGTGTTCACTTAGCACAGGGCATGGAACGCAGTGAACACTCAATAAAATGATGGGGGGTAGAGGTAGTGATGGTGGTGATATTAGTAGTAAGAATGGTCATTATTAGGGCCTCCCTGGTGGCGCAGTGGTTGGGAGTCCGCCTGCCGATGCAGGGGATGCGGGTTCGTGCCCCGGTCTGGGAGGATCCCATGTGCCGCGGAGCGGCTGGGCCCGTGGGCCATGGCCGCTGGGCCTGCGCGTCCGGGGCCTGTGCTCCGCAGCGGGAGAGGCCACAGCAGTGAGAGGCCCGCATACCACAAAAAAAAAAAAAAAAAAAAAAAAAGAATGGTCATTATTAGCACTTCTCTCCAGACCCCTACAAAAGAACCACCATTACCTAAACTGTTGACTTTGGGGCCAATGAGGTTAGGAGTTAGAGTCAAAAGTGGGTAAGCTGAACGGGGAGGAATGATGATGTAGGAACAGGAGTGGATGGGTTGCTTTAAGGATTTGGAGCATGTAGCTTTCAGAGGGGTGGAAATAAAGTTGCTCTCTTGCTAGGGGAAAGCAGAACTGGTTCTGTGACCCACCATGAGAAGTATGGCAATCTGCTCCACTGCTCTTTTGATAATCTCCCTGGGAAGGAAGGCTAGTCTCAGAGGAACACAGATCTGCTCCAGAGGTTTGAGTACTTCACGGACCAGTGATTAGCTGGCAGCTGGAGGACTCTAGATTTAATTCCACGTCTAATGACATTCATTTCTTCAGCCTTGAACGTATACTAGGTGCTAAAGAAAACAGTTTAGATCTAACCCTTTCGAGTTTCACATCCCAGCAAGAAGGGGCAGTCCACACGGGAAGCCTGCGGGTCTGAGATTTGGATGAGTGGTGGGCGTCCTGACACTGGGTCTAAAGAGCATGAGGCCTTGAGCGCTCACCTCTCTCCAGGTCACATCTGTAAAGTGTGGGGTTTGAAGTAGATGACCACAGGCTCCTTTCAGTTTTAATGTAATACTGAGTCCACTAAAAGAGAAACCCAAACCTTGTTCCCTTTATGTGTTCAGTCTTTGAGTTTGTGCTGACACTCTCAAAGAGGTGGTAAAATGTCTTATATATAAAGGAAGAGGGCTTCCCTGGTGGCACAGTGGTTGGGAATCTGCCTGCTAATGCAGGGGACAGAGGTTCGAGCCCTGGTCCTGGAAGATCCCACATGCCTTGGAGCAACTAAGCCCATGCACCACAGCTACTGAGCCTGCGCTCTAGAGCCCGCGAGCCACAACTACTGAGCCCACGACCCACAACTGCTGAAGCCCGCACACCTAGAGCCCGTGCTCCACAGCAGGAGAGGCCACTGCAATGAAAAGCCTGCATACCGCAGCAAAGAGTGGCCCCCACTCGCAACAACAAGAGAAAGCCTGCGCACAGCAACAAAGACCCAACACAACCAAAATTAAATAAAATAAAAAATAAATTAATTAAAAATAAATAAATAAAATAAGATAAAATAAAGGAAGAAAGGTTTCTCATAATTTTGAACAAGTTATTAGGCTTCTTTGACTGTTTCCTCACCTGTAAAAGGGTTATCAGTACCCAGGGCTCTCCCTCACAGGGTGCCTGTGAACATGAGATAATAAAAAGCTTGTAAAACGCTGTGTAAATGTCAAGAGCCGTGTAATGGGAAAGAGTAACCTCAAATAGGGTAGGAAAACAGCATGCGAAAGACGAAAACTATAAATTTTCTTCTTCCTGAAGTTTAAAAAATATGTATTTTCCGCTTTGCTTTTTAACAGAAAATAACTGAATGCTTTTTGTACACTTTTCTATGAATACTTATAATAGCGCAGTTTGGGGGCCAACCTTCAAAAATCAGACCGTGTTGTAAGAAGTTACTTCAACAGAATCCAAATTGGGTTTGAGAACCGAAATCCCCTTGGAAAGAATTTAAGACAGGCTTATTGAATTTTTTTTTTGAAGTATAGTTGGTGTACAGTATTATGTAAGTTACAGGTGTACAATATAGTGATCCACAGTTTTTAAAGGTTATACTCCACTTATAGTTATTATAAAATATTGGCTATATTCCCCGTGTTGTACAGTATATCCTTGTAGCTTATTTTATTCATAATAGTTTTCATCCCGCACCCCTACCGTGCCCCTCCCGCTTCCCTCTCCCCACTGGTACCCACTAGTTTGTTACTGTATTTCAAATTCCAATCAATAATGAAGTTGCAGCCTATAGTCTGGTCCACCTCTTGCAATCACAGGTTTATTTGCAGGGGTAAAATTTGGAAAGTTGAGAAAATGATGGAGGATGTCTGGTCTCTAGGGTGCTTCTTATAAGCTTCAGCCAGCTATGGCCTTTAGAAGGACAAATAATAGTTCCCTAATTCATTTATTTGTCACCTTTCTCTAAAGAGATCAAAGCTGCTTTGTGGACTTAAATCTATTTAATTCTCACAACATCCCTGCCATCTAAGTAGCTCCTATCACCCTCACTCTGCTGATATGGAACCCCCAGCCAGATATGAAAACTGCCTTTTCAAGGGCGCTCACACCATCAAACCAACATCAAGAATGGGAGGTGGATTCAAATTGTCTAAATTATATTTATTATCTTCTTTCCATTTGTCCAAATTCCTCTAAGTGAAGCACATCTGAGAATTCCATAGAAGACATACTTTTGTCTCCAATTCATAGATTCCTAGAAACCTGGCAAATTTGCTGAGCTTTCCTATTCAGTGTTGGATATTCTAGAAATTTTGACCTAAAGCTTATTAGATATTAAGGTCATGTTTGTAGTATTATGTGGTTTATGGAGTCAAATATACCAGGGTTTGGCTAGCTCTGTGAACTTCAGTTTTCAACAAAATGTGAATACTTGCATCAGAGTTGGTTCAGTGAAATGGAGTAATGTGTGTAAAATACTTAGCACAGGGCCTGGCACACATAGTAAGCCTTCAATAGATAAGAGCGCTCAGACTACAAAGCAAACCGATTCTTGGGTTCGTTCTTCCCTTGTTAATAAGACTTTCACTGAATCTTTAAGCTTTCGTCAGCAGATCCAGATGTATTACAGGTTTTTGTTTTAAAAAGAAGCTTCTTATGCTGCTATAGCAAGCCTGTTGCCTTTTCCCGTTCCTCTTCAGCCTTTCAGGCTGGTTACGCAGGGCTCGCTGCACTTTAGCTTGGATTTCTATCAAAACAAGGTTACCTCTTTACTGACCCTGTGAGTCTCATGAACCAACATTTGATTTCAAAATTCTTTGGGTTTTCTTGCATGTGGTAAGCTCCCATGTAATATGCTTGGAAATAGTCCAGTTTGGGTTCTCCTCAAGAGACAAAGAGAAGGATTAGATGATCTAATGGGCCTTGGAACTTGGAAGAGACAAAGTTGTCTGAATGGAACGCTAAGCTGTGACACCAGTGTCATAGGCATTTATAGCTGCCAGTGATCTTTGTTCCCATAGGGGGTCACATGCAGAAAATAAAGTGTACTGAGCCCCACTCCAGATCCATGGAATAAGAATCTCCAAAAGTGGGCCCGGGAGTCTAGATTTCTTTCTAATATTGTTTTCTCTGTGGTCCTGATACCCTGCCAGGCTTGAGAACCACTGCTCAAGGCCGTTTTCCAGATGAGGAAAGTAAGGCCCCAAAACTGCCACCTCTAAGATCACACACATGGCTAATGGCAGAAGCCTGCCTGGAACTCAGGTCTCCTTCCCAGTCAGTCTAGGGTTTTTCCACTACTCACTCGGACCCCTGGGTCCACTGGTGACTCCGGAGGAGTGGATGGAGCTGTCTGTGTCTGTACGTTCTCATCTGTGTTATAGAGATAAAAACTCCTGACCTGGGCTTCCCTGGTGGCACAGTGGTTGAGAGTCCACCTGCCGATGCGGGAGACGCAAGTTCGTGCCCTGGTCCGGGAAGATCCCACATGCCGCGGAGCGGCTGGGCCCGTGAGCCATGGCTGCTGAGCCTGCGCGTCCGGAACCTGTGCTCCGCAACGGGAGAGGCCACAACAGTGAGAGGCCCTCGTACCGCAAAAAAAAAAAAAAACTCCTGACCTTACAGGGCCATCGGGAGGTTAAATTAGTTAAAGGGTATTCAGTTCACTGCTCTTCACTCAGACCCTGTTCTTTAGACCGAAAGAATGCTAAATTAAGCCATTTTGCAGAGAGGTCTGAGTCATCTAGTGGCAGCTGTCTGTGCCTCACGGGAGGTGCTTTGATCATTGTCATCTAAATGCGTGTGTTAAGTACTGTCTGTCTGTGGCACCTCGCTCCAGGCTGTGCTAAGTGAGTTACCCAGATAATGGTCTCTGCCCTTGAGAACAGTGCTGAGGCTAAGGGGCCTAAAGTTTATTCACACTGCAGCAGAACAACACAGATAGGCAGATAGGCAGACAAGACTGGGCATCCAAATACACCGAATTCAGAGAATCTAATCTTTGAGCCTAGAGGGAGCTTGGAGACATCCAGTCTGCCTCCCTGGCTTAGACAAGTGAAGTGCCTTAGCCCAGGTCACATAGCAAGTTGGGAGCAGGTTACCTGATCTGACCAGCATTCTCCCCACCTCCCCCTGCTGGAGCAGATTGTTTTTCTCAAGGGTTGGAAGGTAACAGTGTCCATTATATTTAATCAGGAAAGTTGGGAGCTGGCATTTCAAGGACATCTTGAGATGAGAGAGCTCAGAATGTGGGCATAGGGGATGGTGGGCAGAGTGTGTGTGAGAAGGATTGGGCCAAAAAGGATTATGAAATAACTTGAAACAACCTAGAAGTCTTGAAGCAGTAGATGAGGTTCTCGGGCATGTTTTGTACCACAGAGGGAAGTCACGGTGGGACGGTGAAAGGAAGGTCAAACACTCAAAATCACTGCCACTCAGAGGTCTGGGATGGGGCGGGATGGAGTGGTTGGGTGATGGGAAGCAGCTCTGGAGGTTTAAGAAAAATCTTTTCCCCCGTTTCTTGACAGCTGTCATATGTCAAGGCCCATATTTAGCATTTTACGCAAAACGTTTTTATCCTCAGAGCCACCCTACCACACAGGTGTTGTTTTCCCATTTACAGATGAGGAAACACACTCAGAAAGATTGGGTAACTCACTCAAAAACACAAAAGTACTGAGGGAGGCAAGATTTAAGCTCATGTTGTCTCCTTCCATGAGGTCTCTCTGAGAACACTGGGAGGAAAGTTACAGACATCCAGCCAGGAGGTAATTAAAATTGTCCCTTTTTGTCTGTAAACAAAGAAAGGAACAATAGAGGGGATATTGCACAGGCTGAGAGGTGGGAAACCAACACCAGCTCTTGGAGTGGTCTGAATTATGCCCCAGAGAGGACAACTGGAACATGGCTAGAGGTTACTTATTTGTCAGATCATTAACATGGGACATGATACAATGAGACAGAGGAGAGGAAGACTCACAGAAGAGAGATAAGCAGATGTCGTATAACGTAAGAGTTACTGGGCTTCCCTGGTGGCGCAGTGGTTGAGAATCTGCCTGCCAATGCAGGGGACACGGGTTCGAGCCCTGGTCTGGGAGGATCCCACATGCCGCGGAGCAACTAGGCCCGTGAGCCACAACTACTGAGCCTGCACATCTGGAGCCTGTGCTCCTCAACAAGAGAGGCCGCGATAGTGAGAGGCCCGCGCACCGCGATGAAGAGTGGCCCCCGCTTGCCACAACTAGAGAAAGCCCTCGCACAGAAACGAAGACCCAACACAGCAAAAATAAATTAATTAATTAATAAACTCCTACCCCCAACATCTTCTTTAAAAAAATAAATAAATAAGTAAGAGTTACTGATGATTTAGGGTGTTTCAGATTGAGGACTAAGCATTGCTCAACTGAAGGGGAAAGTTCAAAGTGGGTAGGTTGGTTGATGTATCCTCTAAACAAATAATATAGTGGCACTGGGTGAGCCAGGTCCTCAGAAAACATCATTCATGGCCCTGTGTGCATATGGCACTGTACTAAGACACTATAACAAGGAAATGAGTAGTCAGGACTAGGAAAATAACAAACTAGGAGAGGCCGTATATTATCACACAGCACCTTGTAGTGGAGGGAGAAGAACAGGGAAAGTTAAGCCCTGACAGGACCTCAGTGCCAGGAAGAGGGGATCATTGAAGCGGTTTTGAAGAAGATACGAAAGAATTGAGGCAGAAAACAAAAGCAAGCGCATCCAGTCTCCTGGAATCCAAGGGAAAAGAAAGGGAGAGAAGACCTGATGGGTGCTTTATTATGTGCTGCGTACATTAAATAATCAATTTACTCAAATTAAATAAGGTATTCAGTTAAATTCTCAGTCCTCACAACAGTCCTGCCAGTTGAATGTTGTCCCATTTTAAAGACGAGGAAACTAAGGCTCTGAGAGGTGGTTCCTTTCCAGCCATCAGACAGCTAGGGGAGGCAGGATCCACCTAGATCTGACTCTGAGGCCCTTGTTCCTTCCTCACTGCCCCAGTCACACGTTGGCTAGGAGATGGGGGGGACTGGTCAGGTGCAGAGTCGGAAGCTATGAAAGGATGATGAGGATCAGAATGGATTCAGAGAAGTGACGAGGATGCTGGTGGTCTCGCTGAGTGAAACTGCTGTGGAACAGAAATAGGAGAAGTTGACCACAGGAAAATTCACGTGGTCGGGTTCACGGTTCATTTGCCATGTGTGGCATTTTACTGTCTGGAACATGGAAGAGTAAATATTAGCTGCATCCAACTTGTGCTTTTGGAGAATGTGAGTTCCTTGTTTGAAAATTCTTTACAAGCCACCTTTTAGTCTTTGGGCTTCCAGATCAGTACCTCTTCAAATAATAGTTCCAAGAGAAATACTGGCTCCAGTGTGTGGTTTTCATATTTTTAAACTGGTGGTCCTGTTGGCTACCTAGACATTCACACCAGCAAGACATCTGGAAGTTATGGGAATCCTTTCCCCCAACTAATACAGTGATTTGGCCATTTATGTTCAGTAATGGCCCAGGTCTGACCTCCTTGCGCTTTTCAGTGACCGGTGGGCTACTTAATGTTTGTGAGATTACGGGTTTGTGTGAATTGCAACGAATTGGTGAAAAAATAATTATAATTTGGGGAAATGAGGTTTGTCTATATGAGGACTTTGTAATCTGGAGTATGAAAAGAAGAATGGGCAAATGTTTTGTTTTAAAAGTACCTAAGTGTCTGTGGCATAGTAAGAAGTCTGGGAAAATGTATTTCAGCTACTGACTTAATTTCTGTTATTGTTGCTGACTTATAGCCCTACTCCTCCTCTAAGTATGTGTCAGGTCTGAACACAATTCTTCTTTGTAGTCCATTGACTCTTGGAAAATAATGCTGTGATTATAAGGCTTCCTGAATACTGTTTTCAAAATGTTAGTAATAACCGCATTGTACCTATCTGCTATACTTGGGTAACCATCTCTGTTGCTCAATTTATACTCAACATTGGTCATAGTGAAACATGTTTTCATCACTTGAAATCCAAATTTTATTTGCTAGGTTAGTAATGGCCACTTATTTCTGTAACATAAATTAGGATGTTGTGCAAGTTTGGTTTGCAAATAGGTTGACTCTTGAAGGCAACAAGTTTGCCTTGGAATCAGTATGAAGAGTCATTTGAGTTGACTACCTAAATATTCATGAAAATCTTTGTTTTTTTAGTTTTCAGATAGTGGTAAGCTTTGATAGTGATTATAAGGATAAAGGATTTAAAACTGGAATGGGTTTTTAAAACTAGAGAGTCCACCTTCCTTCCTCTTCTCATTCCTTTATTTTTCAGGTTGGAGAAAGAACAAGGTCAAGAACAGTTGCTTAAGTGGCATGACCTCCCAAGTGGCAGAACCCAGAACTTTCAGTCATTCCCATTTACTATCCACCAAAGTACTGTTTTCCTCTAATTGGCAAACAGTTCACTTGAAGGCACTGTGTTTCTCTACCCTAGATGTTGGGTTGGAAAAAAAAAGAAACTGCCTTTTACATAAAAGCTCTTGAAAATGTTTCTCATACATCAGCTCAGCAGAACACAAAAGTTTCTTCCTGCTAAATTTCCCCAAGTCCTCTCTGCTTGAATTTTCTTCTCATTTTTCTTTTGAAAAGTTCCCTTTGCACTTAGGAATAACGAATCTTATTTGTCCTGACAGCAGTATGCAAACATCTATTGCATCACAGTTCCCAAGCAGAGTAAAAAAACCAACAGTCCTTTTCTGAATTTCATTAGCAATGGCAGCAAACATTTCATCAGAACCTCAGAAGCAATACAGAGAAGAAAAGAAAAATCAAGTTAGCAATTATATAGTTAACATTATACAAGATGAAAGCCTGCATTAGAAAATCCTGAGGGCTGTAAACTCTACTTTTGAATCTGCCTTCAGGCTGTCTGTCCTTTCAAAATGTGGTGCCTGTTGGCAGAAGTAGGATTTGAAATGAAATTCATTACAGGAGTAATAAATACAGTGTGTATGGTGAAATTGAATGTTTATGGAAAAGGTTTTTTGATAAGGACTGAATCAGGCCATCACAATGCTCAAGACATCTTTGGATATGAAATCAGACCAAAGGTTTTTTAAGAGAGTCTCTGAAAACTTATTTATAGCTCTATCCCTGAATTTGCAATTGACCTGAAGGGGCAAGGATGAGCCGACAACTGGTGAGAACACAGAGTACCTCATCACAAGATATAACTTATCCTGAGAAATCCTGTCCAAAATGTTACATGTTGATAATTCACATACGGAAAGGAAAATTTTTAACAAGCGCCCTGACACCTTGCTGCTCTGGAAGGGTCACTGCTTAGCAGTATCTGGTGTCATCCAGGTCTGCCTCATGTCCCTTCCACTGCCAACTTCCTCTCCCCCAGCATCCCTGAGCCAAGCACTTAGAGTTCTCCAAGGGTACCTGGACCTCTCTTGCCTGTAGGCCTTGCGGGAGCTCCCCACCCTGCTTGGAATCCCCTTTCTCCTCTGGAAGCCATTGCTGAAGCTCGTAGAACTTATTCCACTGTATTTTAACGGCACTCTCTCCCCTGACACTAGACAGTGAGTCATTTAGGTCAGGAGCTCTGCTTGGCCTTACTGATGTTGGTGAACACAGGACCCACCAAGATGACAGTTCCTCAGTTCATGGTGGTGGGTGGGTGGGTGAAAGAGGAAGAAGCAAGCAGACAACCTCCTGGGTAGCTTACATTTTAGGATGCATTTAAATAATACTAATAGTAATAATAATAATACTGGGGAGATATCAGTAATATCAGAAAACCTGACTTTAATATTGCTTCCTTTAGTGTAATCTACATAATAGGGTATCTGTACAAATCACTGGAGTTGCTTCTCTTAAACCCATCCGCTGAGGATGATGGAATGGCAAACCTTGCTTTCTTTCACCTTTTTGCCTGTGCTCATCTTACCTCCTCTTCCTTCAAGATTCTTCCCAGCATTGCTGTCCCTCCTGCAGTCGTGTTTAGAAGCCTCCCAGTAAGCTCCCCCGGACCCCCTAAACTCACATCCATCCTGGCACTCAGCCCACCAGGATAGAGTCATGTGTTTTCTGGTCCATTTCAACCCCTGGCCTTTGCATCCTCCGCGCCTAGGAAACAGGGGTGGTCAGCAGACATTTACTCAATGAAAGTTACATGCATCATTCCTTGAGCCCCCAAATGAGAAAGAGAAAATAGATTTTCTTGACATTTTATTCCCAATCCATAAGCTTCCAATACTGTAGTCTCTTCTTACAACCTAAGGTTTAACCCTATTTAGGGCTACAAGTTTCAGTTATCTGACAGCTGTGAGACTGCTACCAGACTGTCATCCTGAAACTGGGTTAAAATTTGAAAGCTGATGCTCTTTACCGTGTCCTGACAACGATTAATTAAGTTTAATTGCCATCTTTGTATTAATTCTGAAAAATAAAGTAACTGAATTCGTTCTGAAAAATAAGAGAAACCAGTCGTATTTTTAGTACTTATTCCTTTCTAGTTTGCCATCATCTGTAAATCTCATGTCAATTGAAGCGCGTTTGACTGTATTCCATTCTCCTCACTTGTTCTCACTTTGCCGGTCAATCTCCTTACATTGTTGAATCATATTTTTGGAATGAAATAGTCAAAGGCTTTTTTATCATTAGCTATTTTACAATTTAATTTAGAAGAGGGAACAGAATGATAAAATTAAATACAAGAGGCCCTCTGTGTGTCATCAAGTAACCTCGTCTACTTTTGGTAACAAAAATAAAATTCCCTTTAAATAATTTCTAGCTCATTCTGAGCCAACTCTGTACAGATGAATGGCCTTCAGACTGTGTGAAGATTATGAGAGAACTCATCTCTCCCTCACGATGAGCCCAACCAAGTTTTTCCTGACAATTAAAATTTTCCTTTTCTTAATTTCATTCCATCGCTCCTAATTATGACCCCTGTAATTAGTGTGCTGATTACCTCCCCGGCACAATGTCTCTTCCTCCTTGATGTTCACCCTTTATGTATTTTTAGCCTCCTCCTCTATCGGCCCCTGAATTCCCTGCTACCTTTTCCCTCACGGGGCTGCTGGTTGAGAGACTCAGAGTGAGTCTTCCCCGGTCACTTAACCAGCTGTCTCACCACGTTTGGCTTTTGTCTCAATTTTTAGCTAAGGAAGAGAATTGTCCTCAGGGAAACGGGAGAGCTATTGTACAGCCTTGTCCTTCTGCGATGTTGGGGGATGTGTGCTAATGAGTTGATGCTCTGAGAGAGTAGTGAGCTACTTCCTGCGGAATCCAGATCAGGTCCACACTCTAGGCTGGACACTGTGGCTCAAACAGCATCACCCTCATTAGAAGCTCAGAAAGGTAGTTAGTTGAGATCTTTCAGTTTTTCTATAGAGTTTGTAAAGCAAGTTCTGAGAGCCTTTTTGCTTCTTTCCTTCCTTCCTTCCTTTGTTTTGTCCCTCCTTACCGTCTTCCACGCCCATTAGTGCTACCTTTTGGAGCTCGTGAATGTCCGTAGACCGTACACTGCAGCGCTAGAACTTGGACCCCCCCAAAGGCTTTGAAAATGAACAAGATCAGCCAGTCGCCCTGCTCTGCCTTTTCAGAAACTGTCTCCAGGTTTCTCCTTCCTCATGATGCTCTTGTTACTGCCTGGATGTATTTGGTAGGTCCTTTTTTCCAAAGAGGGCAAAACATTTCATCTCATCTTCACTGTATCCTAATGAAATAGTTGAGAAGAGACAGTGTTTGCCTGAAGAACTTCAACACCTATCCCCCAATTTATGGTAGAGCCCCGTGGTACCTAGATCTAGACTTAACCCACCCCGCTGAAGTCCATGCCTTACCGAGCTCTCCTCTGGGTCTTGCGCAGAACCGCTTTTCTGCAGAAGAGCTAGGGGGTGAATGGTGTAATTTTTAAGCCGCCCTTAAGATTGGATGCCAGGTATCAACCCTGAGCCCCTATCATGCGCCACGCCCTGTGATGCAGAGATGATGAGCAAAGGTGGTCCCTGTCCTTGAGCGGCTTACAGATTAGTCACGGAGATAGTGGCAGAAACAGGTAATTACCGAGGATTTAAGTTTGGGAGGGATGGGGGAGCCCCCTGCGTGAGAAGCTTTCCCAGAGGAAGGCAGTGGCCTTGGTGAGATTCTCTGGGTTTTTTTTTTTTTTAATAAATTTATTTATTTATTTATTTATGGCTGTGTTGGGTCTTCGTTTCTGTGCGAGGGCTTTCTCTAGTTGCGGAGAGCAGGGGCCACTCTTCATCGCGGTGCGTGGGCCTCTCACTATCGTGGCCTCTCTTGTTGCGGAGCACAGGCTCCAGACGCGCAGGCTCAGTAGCTGTGGCGCACGGGCCCAGTTGCTCCGCGGCACGTGGGATCCTCCCGGGCCAGGGCTCGAACCCGTGTCCCCCGCACTGGCAGGCAGACTCTCAACCACTGCGCCACCAGGGAAGCCCTCTCTGTGTGTTTGCGTGGCCCAGCCACTGTCAGGCCCGCGGCCGCCTCCCTTAGCGAGCTCGCTCCTAATTGCCACCTGCCCTGGAGTATGTGAGCTCTCACTGAGAAGGAAAATTTATCCCTCCTGACATCTTTAGGTGTGGATAAGGAAAACAGTAAATGCTAAGCATATTGTCAAGTGCTGTGAATGTCACGGACGAGGAAGTTTTACAAGTGTGATTTCTCCATGTTTACAAAACGAACAAATGACTCAGATCTATTGTACGCATTCACAAGAGCTGTGTCCTAAGCTGCTCCCGATTTTGAAGTCATGTGTCTTCTTCCTTTGCATGTGCGGAAGGTTTTATAGAGGGTGGGAAGTAGGGGGGGTGGGGGGTACAGAAGGAAAGCTTGGCCACAGGACTTGGTTCTAGGTGCGTGAGCGCCGCCAGGGCCTTTCCTTGGCCTCTGTGGTGTGGAAGATGCCCCATACCCCTCACCCCTTGCTTCCTTTCTTCTTTCTCTGTCTCTCCCTCCCTCCCTCACCCTCCCCCTTCCCCTCGTCCTCCTCCCCATTCTCCTTCTCTTTCTCCATCTCTCTCTGTCTCTGTCATTTTTCTTCTTCCTTCCAGTTGGCAGGGATTTTCCCCCCTTTGGTATGTTTTCTGTTAGGCTAACTTCAGACAAGACCCTGAAAACTGAAAACAGATGTAGAGGTGGCCCAGAGCGTCTGTGGGTTCATCACTCTCCGAAGCCCCGATTGGCTCTGCGCACGTTGCAGGCTGGGAGCCGGGCTGCGTTTTGGGTGGCTTCGCTGACTTTGCGGCTGACAGGACTGTTGAGCCTCACTAGATCTGGTCCCTCGGGCTCTCACCTTTTTAAATTTCTTCCATATGGAATGCACTTTGGGGATTAGTCCCCTTTCTTTTTTCTATTCTTTTTTTTTTTTTTCTTGTTTAAAAATGACTACACTGTGCCACCATAAAGAAGAATTTTTAAATGGATCAAAAATAAACCTTGATACTCTTTATCAGATGCATGTAGAAAGGAAAAATAAGCATATTTAATTAATGCCAGATTCTGAGGCATTTTGTAACTACCATGCTGGGTAAATCCTACGGAGTAACATACCTGATTAGACTTGAGGCCTGCCCTCACTTAGTAAGACAAATAATTCCCCCTTCACTGAGCTTTATCCCACAATGGACGTCTTCAGTGCCTCTTTACCTTTTATCGTCTGAAGATCAAAATTTATCATTTATTTCAAGAAGCTTTACAAAACAAAGTATGATGTTGGTGCTGGCTTTATTCTGTTATTAAAGTCTTGCATTCTACACAGGAATTTCATTTTTGTTTTGTCTAGAGCTTCGAAATTAGAGGAGATGGAAGAGAAGATGTTATATAAATTACATTGTGATGGATTACCTTGTAGGGGAGCAGATAAGTTTGAAATATTACAACTGTCATTAGGATAATAAATCTCGAATGTATCAGGGATGGAAATGGTGTCATAGTCCCTGTCTTACCCAGAGCTGAAGTGTTGCAGTCTTAAAGTTGAGCAATTAAAAATTGTAAAGCTCCTTTTTAAAATATTATGATCTCTAGACTTGATTTCGTTACCTGTTTCCGTTTGACAAATTGAATAAACAAATCCATCCATCCCCCTTGCCATCAGTCCTACCTTCTTCTTAAATATTACTTGGTCTCATAAACAGTACCAGTTATAAAAAGTACAAATGAATAATTATTCTTCAAAAATTAAAAAATGCCCTTGATTCCTTCTCTACTGCCAGTTCACATATACAGTAGTTATGCCACCAGGACACAGTGGACTGCAATATTTTGTCATATTTTCTTTCAGTCTTTTTTCTGTATACCATATTTAAGATTATTTAATCACACTACATATATAGTTTTTTTTTTTTTTTTTTTTTTTTTTTTTTTTTTGCTGTACGCGGGCCTCTCACTGCTGTGGCCTCTCCTGTTGCGGAGCACAGGCTCCGGACACACAGGCTCCGCGGCCATGGCTCACGGGCCCAGCCGCTCCGCAGCATGTGGGATCTTCCGGGATCGGGGCACGAACCCGTGTCCCCTGCATCGGCAGGCGGACTCTCAACCACTGCGCCACCAGGGAAGCCCCATATATAGTTTTAATTTCATTTCTTCCGCCTCTTGTTATAAGCATTTTCTGATGGTAAAGATTGTTCTTAATTTCTATCAGATTTTGAGTGGTGATGTCACCGTTCATTGAAATCCTCAGTCTGTCAAATATCTAGATTTCCCCAGTGTTTTTCTCTGTTATAAAAACTGCTGTACTTGAATGTCACTACATGTACACTCTGGCTAAACTCAATAAACTTAAGATGATTTACACATTTTTCAAAACTGATGATTATTGTACTTTCCCCTGGGCAAGGGAATAGAATCAGAGATGATATAAAGACATAGTGTGGAATAGTTTATTTCTTGGAATACGACCTCTGTCATCTTGCTTTTTGGTAGTTTGCTTTTGCATTCTCTTTTGGAACAGAGAATGGAGAGTGGAATGACCTAGATGGTGTAAAATGGCTCCCTTTCTGGAAAAAAGTAATTAGATCAAAGACCAGCTTGTCTTATTCTAAAATATTTGCCTACAGAACAGTCTTCTTTACTGTTTTCATCTTATTATCACAGTCAGTTTATATATAACAATAATCAAAGCATTCTCTTGCTTTGGCAACCAGTCACTCAGTGAACATTTATTAAGTTCCAGCACCTTGCCTGGCTCCCTGAGAATATGAAGATAAATAAGGCAGAGTTCCTCCCCTCAAGGAATTCATAGTCTAGTAGGGAAGATAGAGAAGTAAACAAATGATTACAGCATCTACAAAGATATTCTGGGGGCTGAAGGAGGTATCACCTCTGCTTTGGGGCTTCACAGAGGAAATACTTGAATTAATTTAGTCTTGAAGTGTGGTCACAGATTGCTAGGGGAAGGGCTAGCAGAGGAGCAGAATAGCCTGGCAAGTGTGAGGAAACTAATGAGTTTGGGATGGATATGGGGAATGGGATTGGGGAGGGAGATGAAGATGCTCTGGGCCAACTAATGAAAAGTCTTGTTGTTGTGCTTAGGAGGCCATGGCTTTAGAAAGATGAGCTAGGGTGTAGAAGGAGGTTGGGGAGAGACTGAGGCAGAGAGATAAATAAAGAACTTTTGCAATATTCTAAACAGGAAGTCTGGGGACTTGAATTAGGACAGCAGCAGTGAGCATGAAAAGAAGGAGAGAGTCAAGGTAGTTTAAAGATAGAGATTGGAAAGCGTATAAGAATAAGTTGCATCTACTGTGTTGGGTACCTGGATAGGTGGTATTTGCAACCCTCTAAAACAAGGAAACATAAGATGGACCCAAATGGGACTTCTCATCTTCTGATCTTTGCTTGCTTCATACTCTTCCGTGGATCTAAACAATGGAGAGTTGTATACCTTCTCGATGCTGGCAAATCAGTTTTCCTATCGTGTGGTTTTCTAGTTAATTGCCCAAAGCAAAGAAATAGAATGTGTGCATTCGGTGGTCTGCTTTTGCTTAGAAACCTAGAGATGGGCATCAAACCTTCTCTGTACTTGCATAACAAGTACTAAATGCATGTACTGAATTTGGGGATATTTTCAGTATTTATTGACTTAAAGTGGATATTGTATGACCAGATCTCAAAGGATTGGTTTTTGTCCCACCAGTAGAATGCACCGGGTTCTGATTACTTTAAAACCCTCGTATTTTGACATATGATGTATTTTGACAGTATTTAAAGAAATGGAGGCAAATTAATACATGATGTCAGCTGAGGACAAAGAACGTGTCTAAAACAACAGCAGATAAATTAACAAGTGCATGATAATGTGACAGGGTGCATCTTATGAAAATCTCAGCTCATTTGGAGGTTATAAGCTGAAACTCTTTATTCAGTTTACTTTCAAGATCTTTAGAGGAGTTTGTTGAAAGAGCTGTGGAAGTGAAAGCGGCCAGGAGACTAAAGATGTTGATAGTGCCTGGTCAGCTAACTACAACTGGGCTAATTTAGGCCTCCCTCTGCCCTGGGCATGGAAGGGCTCATCCCATTCAGAATCCTGAGTCGAGCAGTCTTGTGGTTTCTCTTTGGGTGAGTCCATAGCACATCGTTTCTATTTAATAGAGCATATATATTTTTAAATTAGTTTCTGCTTTATACAAAGTGAATCAGTTATACATATACATCTGTTCCCATATCCCTTCCCTCTTGCGTCTCCCTCCCTCCCACCCTCCCTATCCCACCCCTCCAGGCGGTCACAAAGCACTGAGCTGATCTCCCTGTGCTATGCGGCTGCTTCCCACTGTAGAGCATATATGTTGCAGGTACCCACTCTATGCTAGCTCCGTGGAAATTCTGAGTAATAATATTAATAATCATAACAATATTTATTGACCCCCTGCTATTTGCCAGACACCCTTCTAAGAATTTTTCATACATTAATTCACTTAATCCTCATACAGCTCTGTGGAGTAGGTTCTTTCTCTGTGAAGTAGATTGTAAACTCCATTTTACAGCTGAGAAGATGGAAATAGAAAAAGGTAAAGTAACTCACCCAAGAGCACCCAGCTGATAAAGTCATGGGACCAGCATTTAAACCCGGGCAAGCTGTCTCCGAGCCCGTGTTCCTAAACACTCTAATCCTCGCTGCCTGAGTGTCCTTCCCTCTTCTTATCACACCTCCCTGGAGAGCCTGACTTAGTCATCACTTTCTCAGGGAGGTTCGCCTTGATTCCTCACCCCGCCTTCCGAGATCTTCTAGGTTACTTTTCTTCTTTGTAGAAAACATATTTGTTATTTCACTCACTGCACAGAATAGAAGTGTTTGTATCTGTCTCTCCCACCAGACGTGATTTTAATCCTCTTCATATCCACGGGCATTTGTGTAGTGTTTGGCACAGAGCAGGTGTTCAATGAATACAACTTGAGTTGAGTTGTTTTGGCTTGAGCACACAATGCTTGTCCTCAAGGAGCTTTCAATCTACCTAGAAAAGAAGTTCCATCCACATGAAACAACTGAATAATGAAGAAATTTAAGCTAAAAGAGTATGGTATATACAGTAGGTGTTATAAGATTTCAAAGGAAGGAGATTGGCTGCAGGGATTGGGTTAGGTTGAGTTTGGTTGGGTTGGATTGTGTTTGGTTGGACTGGACTGGATTGGATTGGGTTGGATTGAATTGTATTGGATATATATAGCTTCTTCCAAATGTGTAGAATCTGAGATGAATATAGATTATAGCTAACCGAAGAAGGAAGAAGACTGATCAAAATGTTGACCTGAGGTAGCTGCGAATTAAATGCTCATGTTTAAGGGGGCAGCAGAGCTGTTTCAGACAGTGTGAGCTGAAAGGTCCTCCTCATTGTCACAGATCAATTAGGAGCTCCTCAGAGAGGCTGGCCCTGTTCGTTCCTGGGAGCTTCTTTCCACAGTATCTTGTATGTGCATAGCCCTCACAAGACTGCTTTGGGTTGTATATATCTGTCCTGTGTGACTGAACTCCCTGAGGGCAAGGATTATTTTTTGCCAATACCAAGCATACAACCTGGCACAAAGTAGTGATAAAAATAACAATAGCAGCAACAATTTACAGTTATATAGCATTGGTTTATAATAAAATATATACATGATAAATAACGTTTATCGGATCCTTACTATGTTCTATCCATTGTTCTGATTATTAACTCAATCTACCTTTGCTGAATATTTTTTGTTGAAAATGTTGGTTGAATTTTGCTATCCTATGAAGATTATAACACCTAGGAAATTTTTCATTCTGTAGGCCCTTTCTGGACATGATCTGCATTTTAATTCTGCAAAAGCTGTTCACACACAGAGGAGTCTTAGCTCTTAGCCAGTGCCAGAGAGTTTCAAACCTAGGACTCCCTTAATGCTAACTTGACCCAACCAAAGTGCTAGCATTCAGGGCAGGCCACTCATCCCAGTAAGAAACTAAGAAGCATTCAGGACAGGCCACTCATACCAGAAAGAAAGTAAGAACAGGCTAGATACCCATTAGTAGTACAGTAGACCCCAAAACAACGCGCACGCACGCGCACGCACACACACTCCTCTTAATTCCAAGCCAAAGAGACTGAACCTGCTGACCCACTTCTTTTTCCGTTTGGAGTCTAAGACATGTCCGAGTTCACAGAGGGGGCCACTCATCACCCCGCCTGTGGGCTGCTTGGTGGGGCGACAAGTCAGGAGTCGGCACAGACACACATGCAGACACTGTGACTGCAGAGCTTCCAACTTGGAATCGACCTTCTTTTGCAGGTTAGGGAGGGGATCGCCCATGTACCAGCTCAACTGCTCCAAATACGCCATCCCAGAAGAGCGCAAGGAAAACAATCCAGGCAGCCCAATAAGCATTTCAGGCGGGCAACAAATATTTGTATAATATTTGCTACTAACTTTTAAGAGAAAAGTGCTCTTAGAAAAATGTCTGAGGCTTAATTGAAAAAACACATAGCAATCAACTTTTATTCCCAGCTGGCGTAAAACTGTCTGTCAGCCAAATTTGGGTTGCCTGAAGACAGACAAGTGACTAATACTAGGGCTGTGTGTGGCCAGGCCCAAGTGTATTTTCTGACCGCAAAACCATGTCTGGATTCTCCTTTGTAATTACCACACGGCCTGCTATAATTGTAACACTTACATTTACTTGCTGCCTTTGACGTGGAATTCAGGGTCCAAGGCTGTACCCCAAGCTAGAGTGAAGTCCTCTCTGTTATTTGCCTAAAACCTATAAAGTCATCATTGTGTGAGACATGTGTGTGTGTCTGTGTCTGTGTGTGTCTGTGTTGCCGCATCTGTTAAATATGTTAAGTATATCCTTGTGAAAAGTATGCCCACTCCTGCCTTGTTGGATGCTTTACTTTACTAACGGGATGCTTACTGAACACCTACCACTACATGCCAAGGACATTTTAGAATCTAGGAAACAGCAATGAACAAGACAATGAAGTCCCTGCTTTACTAACGGGATGCTTACTGAACACCTACCACTACATGCCAAGGACATTTTAGAATCTAGGAAACAGCAATGAACAAGACAATGAAGTCCCTGCTTTCCTGGAAGAGATCAGGAGTAGGGGAAAGTAGAAGAGAGGGAGACAGACAAGAAAGTAGCACCTAAAGAGATGCGCTGTGCAGTCACAGCAGAGCAATGGGGTAAAGGAGGGCTGGTGTCTTCTTTAGCTCACGAGGTCGGAGAAGGCCTCTCCAAAGTGGTAACGTTGACACCGACATTTTAAAATGAAAAGAAAGGAGTAGCACAAGCAGAGATCCGGAGGGCAGAACATTCCAGGCAGGTTAGTATAGCAGCCAAAGATGAGAAAGAGCTTGGCATGTTCCAGAAGCAGAGGAAAGACCAGTGCGACTCGAGCACGGTGGGTGAGAGGGGGACTGGTCAGAAGAGCTGGCTATGGAGGCCCCTGTAAGAAGCAGGTGGGGGTGGAGGGGTGGAGGTCGTGACCCCTGTAAGAAGCAGGGGTTCTAGTTAGGAGGCTCCTGAAGAGGCCTGTGCAGAAGGCCGTAGTGGTTTGGACTAAGATGCAGTGGAAATCGAGAAAAGAGGCTAGATTTCGATTTAGGGAATATAGTTGAGAACCAGTCAACAGAACTTGCCAGTGGTTTGGATGTGAGGAATGAAGGGAAAGGAATAATCAAGAATGATTCCAGGTTAAGGTGGTCCGGTGGTTAAGACTCCACGCTCTCAATGCAGGGGACACTGGTCTGATCCCTGGTTGGGGAACTAAGATCCCGCATGCCATGCCGCACGGCACAGCCAAAATAAATAAGATAGGTAGGTAGATAGATAGATAGATAGATAGATAGATAGATAGATAGATAGATAGACAGATTCCAAAGGTTTGGGCTTGAGCACCTAGGAGGAGGATGACTGAGATGAGGATTTAGCTGTTCACTGACAGTCATCACTGACTAACCATGAACGCACATCTTGGGATCCAATAAATGCCCTCACCGACCTCCTAACCTTACATCACTGGGGAATATTCACAGACTTTTGGAAATCCTTGATTGTTTACTTAATTACTACTGCAGGCATTTTCATGTCTCCTCCTTTTGGTTTTTATTTTATGACATCAAGAAAATCCCATTCAAGTTACTAACTCAGTCCTGATACATCCCTCCTGGGCGCTCTGTAGATATTAGTTCCTGCCCAGGTTTCCCTCCTCAGCACTTCGCTTGGGTGCCCTGGGCCCCGGGCATGGATGTTAGGTGTGGGTCTGAGATCTGCCCATCTGGGCGGAAGCTGACAGCTGGCGCATATACTTCTGACAACATGCCTTGTTTATGTATATGGAAAACAGTGTGACTCATCATCTTGTTCTTCCTTTTTTAATCAGAAAATTTTTTTGAGATCTCTTGAATAACAAACGGATTTAATCCGCTTATTTCTTTATTATAATGCTGACATTTTCTACTTTTGCCTTAAAAATATTGTGGAGGCTTCAGTTTTCTTGTCTATTCAGTAGGAATAACAATAGAGTTGTTCTTCATGGGTGTTTTGTGCAGATTAAATGAAATAATGTATATAAAGTGCTTAGCATAGTAGCTGGTATGTAGCAGTCTGTAAACTTGAGGTATTATTATTAATAAAATAATAATCTGGGGGAGGGAGGGATGGCTCCCAGAACCTATACACTGGTTTTAGTATTCAAATTAAGCAGGCCAAGAAAGTAGAGCTATACATTGATTTACTGTACTAACCCCCTGCATGACTTTGGACAAAACCTATAATGTCTTTGGATCTCCCGTTTTCTCCAGTAAATGAGAGAATAAGGATAAATAACCTCAGATTAAAACTTTTGTGATTCTAGTAGACGATCTGTATTTTTTCTCCAATCTTCCTATCAGTGGGCTTATCAAAAAGTTTTGTCTTTTTGTATAGATTAGTGTAAGTGATATTTATTACCAGATGTGACCTTTTGTTTTAGCACACTGTAGAATCCCAACGTTAATATCACTTTCTATAAATATAGATTTCTGGTGAGGAAATGTTCTAGCTCAAGAGAAGTTTAGCTATTGAGGCTCTTTCTCTTTTTAGACTCTCGGTCCGTGGGCTATTACTCACCATTGGCATTCTTTCCCATTCTCACTTATGTCACCTTCTTCTTTCGTGATCGCTGCTGTTGATAGCCACCTACAGCTTCTAAGTTCCCCACTCAGCCTTCCCTGGTGGTTGGCATTGCATCTGAGTTGTGCTTTCTTGCTTCCTCTACTTTTTGAAATTTAAAAATAGAAAATTAAAAAAAACCCACAGTCTTTCACATTGGCTGAACCCTGTTATTCATCCAACAGATTTTCTGGTGAATTCCACAGTATAACGTATACAGTCAGAAATCTATCAGTTCAGAGGAAGCCCTGTAAGAAATGGACAAAGAGATACTTTTATTTTGACTGTCAAACGCACAATCAGAAATGGGCGGCAGCAGGCCGCAAGAGGAGGCTTTGGAAAGTGAATCAGAGAATCAGAATAGCTCTCTTCTCTGCTCCTTGACTTTTCTCCTTACCTGTCCAACTTTCCTGAACCATCGTGAAGAATCATTGGATTGGGGCTTTCCTGATGGCGCTGTGGTTGAGAGTCCACCTGCCGATGCAGGGGACGCGGGTTCGTGCCCCGGTCTGGGAGGATCCCACATGCCGCGGAGCGGCTGGGCCCGTGAGCCACGGCCGCTGAGCCTGCGTGTCCGGAGCCTGCGCTCCGCAACGGGAGAGGCCACAACGGGGAGAGGCCCGCGTACCGCAAAAAAAAAAAAAAAAAAAAAGAATCATTGGGTTGATAAGAGGACTCTTTTTTAAGAGTCTGACTCTTGTGCTATTCATACCAAAGACAGGTCCTGGGAAGCACAAAGACTCTTCATAGATCTAAGGAAAATTATTTCAGAAGCCGCAACTCACATCATAGCAAACATACTAAACTATGGCAACTTCCACATTAAATATAATTTTAATGCTGGCCAAATTTTTTGAAGATATTTTTACAATTTTGCCTTGGAAAACGGTTGGCTACAAGTAAGTGATTTAACCTATAATTGGCTATTAATTTCTCAGCAATTATCTTAGCATACTTGGGAATTATTAAATTAAAACCTAACTCCAGCGTATATATTGCTTCCAAAGGAAATATTTTTGATTACCAAATCAACAATTAATGAAGTTAACCCAACATTACATTTTGTAGACCTTTAAAATTGATTATTTTCCATTTTGTAGTTATCCTGTTTTGAAACCAGTAAATGGTTTTCAAGGTCTCAGACATTTTTATCAGCCCTTGAAAAGCTGAAAGTCCCCAGGCATCGTACCTTAATGACCAGTGGTTAGAAAACGCTCTGTATGGGAAATCCTAAGCTCTGAGGGCTTTCACTCTTGGCTTCTTCAAGGAATAAGCGCTGTTTGGGGGACATTTCTCTAAGAAAATACAACAAGCTGGCATATAAATAGCACTAGTTGCTAAAACAAAGAGAAACCCCTACAAAAAAAACCAGAGTAATTGGGGGCAGAATCCCTGGGTTTCAGCCATAAGTTCACTGGGTGACCTTGAACAAGTGCTCTGTGGCCCTTTTCCTGCCTCCAATAGTACTTTTCCAGCATATACTTCATCTGGCCAAGGGGGAAGGCCAGGGCCAGCAGTTGTAGGAACTAAAAGATGTACAGAACCATCTCAACTTAAGAAAAGGGTTTCACTCACGCATTAAAAGCGAGGCACTTTTTAATGTCTACATTCAATATTTTGCCAAAATGAAAGAAGGAAGGGAAGGGAGAAGAGAGAAAGGGAGGGGAAAAAGGAAGAGGAAGGACTACACTGTCACTGCACTGTCACACTTGTGTTTAAAACACTACTGATCTTTGATTTCAGTGCAGAATGACAAGTCTGCCTTCTCCAGAAAGAAAGGCTTTCATATGAGATTCTCTCAGTACCCCATTCAGAAGCCATCTGTTATCTAGTTTCCCTTGGTGAGGGGCAAGGACCATGAAAAGAACACAGATATCAGAATCAAATAAGTTATATTCAAAGCTAGCCCTACCACTCATTTACTCAGCGGTTCTCAAAGTGTGGGCCAGGAACGCCTAGGGTACTCTGAGAGCCTTTCAGGGTGCCCACAAGGTCAAAACTATCTTCATAATAATACTAAGATGTCATTTGCCCTTTTCACTCTCTTTCTTTTCATAAGTGAATTTTTCCAGAGGCTGTGTGATGTGATATCACGACAGACTGGACGCATACACAGATATCAAAATCCAGCTATCCTTATGATGATCTCTGATAATATCTGAATTGGAATCTCCTCCAAATCTTTTAGGAAACTCCACTAACGGAATCTAGTTGAGAAACTGAAGGAAGAAAACTAGAATATATAGTTCTTCTTCACTCATTAGTGAAGTTCTTCACTCATTAGGCCCCTTTCTTTCTTTGACCAAAGCCTACAAACTTTTTGCTCCTTTATCAGGTATTGTGTCCTTTGATTTAATTTTATTCATCCCCCAAAATGAGAATAATTCCAATGAAGTATTCCCTGACTTTTGATGTACAATGGATTACTAGAGTTATATTTATTGCTGTGCCCTGCAGACCGTGATACTCACCTCTCTGCCACCATAGACAGCATCAGAAACATCATTGTTGTTGGAAGTTGCCTCAAGGAGCCACTACACTATGGAGTGGATGGAAGGACATGTTTTAGGATAAATATAATTTTGCTCACTTATTTTCATTCTTTGAAATTGTTTAAACTAGGCCTTCTTAAACCTCTTATCACTTCTTACTGGACAGAAATTAAATGTGTAGACATTATTTTTAGACTGATGAAAAAATAAATATATAGTATGCAAACCATGAAAAAAAAAATCCAACTATCTTCTATTAAGCCACACATTAAAGATATTTTCACAAAAGTAAAACAATGCCACTCTTATCTCTAACTTT
Organism: Mesoplodon mirus; assembly: GCF_964341445.2. Lineage (NCBI taxonomy): Eukaryota > Metazoa > Chordata > Mammalia > Artiodactyla > Ziphiidae > Mesoplodon > Mesoplodon mirus. Next base: position 14,163,483 of record NC_138992.1, on the reverse strand, counting down.
TTTTTGTTCTGGAAAATATAATTACTTTTAAATTTTTAAATGTCATTTATGTTCACATGTCATGGGGTTGTTCTTTTTAAATGAATTAATAAATACATATTTTAAAATTCCTAAGTCTTAATGTCTAACATGGCAAATCTTGATAAATATAAACCACATTTTAAAAGTTTATTGGCATCCTCAATGATTTCTAGAAGTACAAAAGTGTTCTAAGACCAAAAAATTTGAGAATCCCTGTACTGTCCAACAGTAACTATCATTTATTGAATGTGTCTTTGTGCCAGGAGCTGTGCAGAGCACACTAAATTCTTCACCTCTTAATCTTTGCAATAAAGTTATAGAGATGTTAAAAACAGACCCTGCTAGCACGAGGTCTCACAGCTGGAAGTGACAGAGATTACCATGTCCTCTGACTCCAAAGCCACATTCTTGATTAGTGAACAGCACTCCCTCACAAACTCACTCTCTGTAACTTTGAAAAAGTTATTTCGCTGCTCCAAATCTGTTTCCTTACCAAACATGGGCAGACTCCTGCCTCCCCTGCAGAAGAGTTAATATGCATCCAAGCGCCTAGCACAGGGGCTAACACCAAAGAGACCCTTCCATCCCTTCCTGTCCTTGACATGTTAGACCAATGAGACTCAGCAACTTCCCTTTTTCCCTCTAGATGGTCTTCAAGCAGTAAGAGAGGCTGATGCCACAGAAGGAGTTGATGAAGATATGATTGTGACCCAAAGTCACACCAACTTCATCTGCCCCATTACACAGGTACTGTTTTCTCCTCCTTCCCCTGAAAGAAAAGCGATTCACTTCATAGAGGCAAAGGGTTCCTGTTTGCTTTCTGACTTCATTTCATGTCTAGAGTTGAGGAGGGAGGAAAGGAAAGGGATGAGAGTTGAAGAGTATACCTGGGAAAGAGTTTTCAGTCAATGATGTCCTTAGGGATCTAGGGATAAATTCCTGGCCCACAGGCCAAGTGTCATTGGTGCCACTGGTCTCCCTGCATTTTCTGATGTGGTCATCTGCCCTAGGAGTTATCTAGAGCCATGAAACGGGGAGGTTAAACCTCGGAAGCCCCAGGTCTAGGCAAACATAGCGCCAAATAATTGTTGGCTTGGAGAAGTTACTGGAAGCTGATCACTATCATTCCTGAAAGCCTGATGTCTCCTTGATTGCAGTTGGAAATGAAGAAACCAGTGAAAAATAAAGTGTGTGGCCACACCTATGAAGAGGAAGCCATTGTTCGCATGATTGAGTCCAAGCACAAGCGGAAGAAAAAGGCCTGGTGAGTTGCCTCAGGAAGGGAAATGACACCTTCCCAGGGGTGGTCAGTCCAAGGCGCTTCAACTTCTCTCCTGAAGTCCATTCAGCCGGAGGGATAGTGTCAACATGGAAAAACAGGACATGAGGGAACAAATTAATAATCTGTTCAGGAAGAAACTGAAGGAGCTTCAACCACACCTTCAGAACACGAGAAAAAGGAATTGGATGTAATGTTAATCATTAGATAATAGGAATTTTTATGAATTTGTGCTGGAGCCTGAAAAAAATAGAGAACTGTGATACCGAGAGATTTCTTTTCCCCTTTCTCTATGCACTTACCCAAACAAGAAGGAATGGTTTAAAAAAATTTTTTTTGTTTTTTTGCATCCTGCAATACAGGTAGTTTGTTTAAAAAATATATTAAGTCATCATTCTAAGATAAGAATTCGTATCCAACTGGTCTTGATGATCAAGATTTGATTGTCCGGGAAAACCTTTCATATCCTTAATTACGTAAATAACTTCCCAAATGGTTTAAGTAAATTCATGGATGACTGCAATGAGAAAGAAAATTTTAATTGGAATGTTTAGAGAATCTTTCTTTTATATATATATTTCTACCCCTTTCTCTCTCTCTCTCTCTCTCTCTCTCTCTCACACACACACACACACACACACACACACATGCACACATGCTCCAACCCTGGAGGACCATGGCTCTGTTTCTGTAATAACCTAGAAGCCTGAGTTGGCTAGCCTAGCTTTGACTTGGTTGGCATTTCTTGTGCTTTTATCACAGATTTGTCGAAGGAATGGAATTGCAGGTGTGACCAGTTCTCAATGGACTTGTGATAACAGTTCCTTTGATGTGTGGCTTGCTTCTCCATCGCCCAGAAATTTGCTGGTCCAGACCTAGAACTGGAATTCCCCACCTCTCCTCATCAGGGTGTGGACTTAAAGATAGGGCATTTGAGACTGCAGATATCTTGATGGTCATTCAGTCAAGTAGTTTGCCCTATTTATTCTAGAAGAACTGCCTAATGATTACAAAATCGAGATTGTTTGAGCACATTTTTATCTGTTTTGACTTTCCAGCTTACGACTGAGATACCATATTTCCCTAAGGAACCTTTCATTTTCCCTTGTGAGTGTAATTTTCTTTGTTTCTGGACTTCTAAGCCTTCTTTTTCTCCTTTTTTCTATGTTTATCCTCTGAAAAACAAAACTTTAATTTGTTGACATAACTGCTAAGAATAGGGATTCCCAGATAGTTCTGTGTCACAGCTCTTCTTCCTTAAAGTTTGGGACATTCTCCTCGAGGCAGATTTGAAAAGGGCAGGCACTGATACAAAAGCACATTTCTCCCAAGTCCCAGGATGGCTGGAAGCAGCTCCCAGAGCAGGCTCACATTTAAATGCATCTTCTTGATTACATACTTTGATTTTCTAACATCCTTTGCCTTTTTTGAATTGTAAATGATGTTTGGAAGCACTTGACACCCATCATTTGGAAAAGGTGGGTATTTTTCTGTACTTCTATAACTTGGGCGCAGATTCCGCAAACTCTGCAGGTTCTCATAGCTTAGTAAAAACAGTTAAGTCCAAGTGGAGGAAGTCTGGAAGGATTACAGCGAAGGTACTATTGAAAAATCAGAAGGATTGAAAATGAGAAGGATTTCAGAGAATGCTTGGGCCTTGAAAATGAGAAGGATTTCAGAGAATGGCGGAGAAGACTCTTTCTAGCCAAGAGGCTCGCCCTATTCAGAGGCTGTTCCACTTGGGGGATAGTACGTACAGGGACAGTTATTGCATGTTAGCCGGTGATTAGAAGGATGCTCTGGACAATAGCAATGGGGGAATGGTGTATGTAAATTCTCTCTCTATTCTGTACTCATTGTAGAGGGTGTTAAATGTCATGATTTCATTAGTTTCCTCATGTATAAATGGATGATAATAGTTGTCATTGCCTCCTTGGTATGTTTGAAATTTGAATAAGATATACGTACAGCACTTGAAGTACCTGTCACGTGGTCAGTAAACTTTATCCCATCATCATTACCCTCATCCTCATTCTTGCCACCATTATTCTGTAGGTGTGAGAGAACATTGCAGGGTTTTGAGGGAAGAAGGCGAGTCACCCTGGGTTTTAGGAAGTTACTCCAGTAGCAGTTCAAGAGATGGATGAATAAAGGCATGAGGCGAAGATGTCAATTCAGATGCCTTTGCGGTAGATTAAGTTATAGATAATGAGAGCTGGGATTGAGGCAGGAGTCATAGGCGGAGGGAAGTGAGGAGGAACACGATCGTGGAGGTACGACGGACAGAATTTGGTAGCCGGAAGTTGAGGGGAACAAGTGGAAGGATGACTGACATTTCTCAACTGGGTGTCTAGAAGGATGGCGACGTCATTAGCCGGCAGAGAGGTCGTAAGGAGAACACATTTAGGAAGGAATAGAAGAGGCACAGTTTGGGTCATGCTAAGTTTGAGGTCCTAGCAATATAGCCACCTGGAAGTATCCAGGAGGCACAGAAAATGTGGGCGTCTGAGCTCGGGAGAGAGCTCTGAGCGTGAGATGTTGACTGTAAGGTTACTGATACAGAGGAGTCAGACCAGCACAGGTACAGCTCTGGACTGGATGTGACAGCCAGCTGAGAACCCCCAAGGACGGGACCTTGGCCTGGCTCTGAGCAGCGTGAGGCCAGGATGCAGCTCTGCTTTGCTTACTGTGTTCCCCCAGCACCTAACGTAGACCCACAGAAAAGCATTCTGCCATTTTGAAAGGGCAATCAAAGGAAGAAGACTCCAACAAAGCAGTCTGAGATGTAGCCAGGAGGGAAGGGATGAGAGATAAGCGAGTTGAGGATCACAGGAGCCAGTGCTGGAGTGACAGGATCTTGAGGATGAGGTACATTGTATTTGGCAACAGGTTAGAATCCAGGGCCTCTTCAAATCCTATTCCAGAGGTTCCTGATTAAACACGAATTAGCGTTGTTTCCCAGGACGCATGTCAGGGCGATGAGCAGTTCTGGCTTCCCTTTGTTTAAAAATGTCTATGACACATCCAGTCCGAGAAATCTCAGTTTTTCCTCCTTGTTGGTTCCAACTATGTTTTGTCAGACAGGAGTTCCAGTTACATTGTGTTACTGGCACTGACTCCATTTTAAAGTCTCCATTGTTGAGACTTTAGCCCTAACTAAATACAATAGTTAGAATCATTTCTTAAAACACATCTCTTAATAATCAGGCTGTTTATTATCTTACTAATAAAGCTGCCTTATGATTTTCATATTAATAAGGTATTTCCTATTATCCATAGTCATTTCTTTCCTCTTTTGTTTAAGAACAGAGGCTATATTAACAAACAGTCACATTTAAGAGCACGGAGAGTACAGTTAAGCTGAACAGAAATGTGTCGTTGAATAGCAGAACTCCAGCATTGCGCTTGGAGGCCCTAATTTTTTTTTTTTTTTTTTTTTTTTTGGCGGTACGCGGGCCTCTCACTGTTGTGGCCTCTCCCGTTGCGGAGCACAGGCTCCGGACGCGCAGGCTCAGCGGCCATGGCTCACGGGCCCAGCCGCTACACGGCATGTGGGATCTTCCCGGACCGGGGCACGAACCCCTGTCCCCTGCATCGGCAGGCGGACTCTCAACCACTGCGCCACCAGGGAAGACCTTGGAGGCCCTATTTTAACCATTTACCAACAAGTCCCTTAACGTCTCAGAGCCTCAGTGTCTTCATCTGTAAAATGGAAAGAGCGACATCTCACAGAATTTCAGGATCAAAGGAACAGTGGGGAATTCCAGTCTAGGTCTGGACCAGCAAATTTCTTGGCAGTGGAGAAGCAAAGCACTTAGGAGAAAGCTCCTTTTGGACTACAGCGCGCTGAACAAATAGCAGTCGGGTTATTGAGGTCAAGACTGTTCATGTTTGTATTACTTACCTCACTGCTTGGTGACACATTATTTTAGACTCAGAGGATGTAGGATAGAGTTACACTCTGTGTTTAGGTATGATGGGAATCCATCCCACTCACATTTCCAGACCTGCTTTCTAGAGCTGGGCTGGACTTTGGCATTCTTGGGGCCCAGATCCAGGAGCTCGTCAGACCCAGAATCCTGTACTTTTGAGCTGATGCTGAGGCCTAGGGTCCCCAGAGCCTCTGGGACCCCCTAAGACTCGGTCCCTTCGCTCAGCAGACACTTACACGCTTGCCCACTGCTGCGGTGGAATGTTCTGCCCTGTCAGTGACCCCAGTTCAGGACCCAGCCTCTCCTTCCAGGCCTGTAGGTCTGACTCTTGAAGAGTAATGACACGAGAGCTTAAGACTGGCTGTTGCCACGCCTATCTTGCTCACCAGGATGTCGTGGGGATGAATGCACTAATGCTTATAGAGTGTTCTTTCTCCAGCGGAGGAGGGCCCTGATTCAGTATCATGTCATTATGACCTTGTCTTATCCTCTTTAGTTTAGAAACTTGTGTTTGTTTAATTGAGACGGCGTGAGAAACAAGGTTCTCCTGCATCGACCTCTCCTCCGGGAAGCCTTCCTGGAACCCCCGTTTGTGCTGTGCAAGGTGCCCCGTCCCTGTGCTCCCACAGCGCCTGCCTCCTGCCAGCATTGTAGGTGGGCCCGGCTCTTCTCCACAAGGTTCTAGAGGACAGAAGTTGTGTCCTAGAGCAGGAACCAGCTTACTGAGCACCTGAGTGAATTCCTGGACCATTGTCGCAATGCATCCCGCTCATTCTCACAACAACCCTATGCTCTGCCTTCCTAGAGGAAGAAACTGAGGCCCATTAATGACATCAGTTGCCCAGAGTGTCGCAGCCAGGAGGCTTGAGCCCAGGGCTTTTTCACCCTTGAGCCTGTAGTTTTGTCTTTAGGCCGTCTGGCTCCCGTTGGGGGGGCTTTTTGGTTAATGCCTCTGTCCCCTGGGCTGATACCCTCAGTGAGCTCAGACCGCTTTGTCTGAACGGGTGGCCCTGGGATAATGTGCATGCCAGCTCCGCAACTGCCTGCTGTGGTTAATCCCATCACACGTTCTCAGAATGCTCTCATTTACTGACTAAAACCATTGATGTCATCAGGAAGTCCTCCCCACCTCACTCTCCACTTCCCTAAAACAGCTTATTCACTGTCTGACTATTGGTTTTAAAGACTTTGTTCTGTGAAGTCGGGGGACTACAGCCCACATCCTGGCTGTTCAATGTGAATGATCAGTGGGTTGATAAGCATTAACTGAGGGTCATCCCAGCCACCGACTTAAGGTTGCACTTCCATGTATGTCATGGAAGTTGAAGTGATGAAAACTGCCTTTGCTGAAGTCAGGAAAGTGTCCGTATCCTTTTCATAATCTCACCTTATTTACTTTCAAACTGAAAGAAAGAATTCACTTTGAGACAGCAAGGTGTTTTAAACCAGTGTAAAGCATTCCTCAAGCACCTCCAATCCTTCCCCTAACGCAAAGCCAAATCATCACCCCCATCGTCTTTCATATGATTGCCTTTCTTTAATCACATTTTAACACATGTCCCCAGACATACAGGACACATTTCAGTATTTTAAATATAAATATTGTTAGCAAGCATATTATTCCTTACATTGATTAATGCTCCTCTCATATAAAGATGCCTTGGTCCAGAAATCAAGACCGAGAAAAAGTTTCACTTTTGTGTTGAACTGTTGAGCTTTCTACTGCTGGACAAATTGGAGCTCCCATGATCCGCTTTCTTCCCCGTCTGGTTTATAGCTTTTGTCTTGAATTTTGTTATTTTTGATCTGTGCTTTTTGGAGGGTTGTCTCAGATCACTGGGCCAGAGCTCTGTGTGGGGCAGGAACTTATATTTGTATTTCACAGCTGGGTGCTTAGAACTAGCACAGGGCCAATCACATAAGAGGGTCAAATGAATGCACGAATGTGCACCCGTCTGTGTTGGAGGTATGCAATCTATAGACAGATCAGCAACTTTCATCAGGAGACTGGTGACGGTCATAGGAGATGGTGAAGGGGATGAAAGTTATTGAGCACTGTGTTGCCTGGAGCCCTGTGAAATTGGGATTCTGCCCCTATTGTAAATCTGAGGACACAGAGGCTCCAAAAGGTAAAATGAGTTGCCGGTGGTCTCATAATAAGCAAGTAGGCATTGGAGTTAGAATTCAGACCTAGGTTGGCTTGACTCCAAAACTGGGCGCTCTACCAGAGTCTGGTTCATGTTGAGAAGAAATCAGGTGACTTCATCCAGCCCACTGCCTTCAGAGGAGACCACATCTAAACAGAACCATGACTCACCCACTGATTTCTTCAGCCACAGCTTTTCCTCTGAGTCCCCACCAGCCCACTCAGTCTCTCCACTGGGAGGACTAGTGGGCATTTCAGAGGGAACATGTAGCAACCAGGACTCCTGCCTGACTCCATCCCAGCCCGGCTTTCCAGTTGTTTCCATGGAGAGGAAGGGTACCACCAGTCCCCTTCGGCTCGGGCCAGACTCTGCACAAAGCTCAGCTTTCCTTTACCCCCCACATCAGGTCCATCAGCAAGTCCCATAGGTTCTATTTCCGGTTGTATCCAGGGCTGCTCACGGCTACACCCTCATCCAAGCTGCCCTCACTCTGCTGACTGCTGCACAATCCCCCCCTCTCTCCTGCTTCCCCTCTGCCTGTGTTCTGTATTAAACAGCCAGAGTCATGTTTCCTAAATATAAGCCAAATCCCATCCCTCCCCTATCTCCAGCCCTCCACTGTTTTCATATTTAAAATAAGACCCAAAGCCCCACACGCCCTCCAACCAAATCTCAAAATGCCCTCCCTCTTGCCCTGGGCATTCCAGCCACACGGACCTTGTTCTTACTCCCGGGCACCAAGCGGCTATCTCCTCGACTTCTACACGGGCCGCTGCCCCAGCCCGAGCCTCATGCAGCCCTTGTTCTAGATAAGACCTCCCAGTGAGCCTTGCCCTGACCCCCTCTACATAAGCCCCTTAGCTCACACTCTCTCCCTTGACCCTGCTTTTTAGCCTTTGTAGCACTTAATGCCACATGAACTCACAGCAAGCATCTATGCGGTTGAGTTAGCGAAGATCTGTCTCCCCCACTGCAAAGTGAGCGCTGTGAAGTGGGCATTGCCCTGCCCCCGGTGCTGGACAGGCCCTGGCTCAGATGGGCACCCGGTGAACAAATGAATGAGTGCACATCGGTCCTGATTTTTTAAGTGTGCTCCTTTGTTGGTAAAATGTCCTCACTTAAACACTACTCAGCCATAAAAAAGAATGAAATTTTGCCATTTGTAGCAACATGGATGGACTTGGAGGACGTTATGCCAAGTGAAATAAGTCAGAGAAAAACAAATACTGTGTGATAACACTTATCTGTGGAATCTAAAAAATACAACAAACTAATAAAACAAAAAAGAAGCCAACTCACAGATACAGAGAACAAACTCGTGGCTCTCGGTGGGGAGAGGGACGGGGAGGGGCAAGATAGGGGTGAGAAGAAGAACAAGGGGTTATTATGGGATTATATGAAATCACCTGTGTGAAACTTCTGAAAATTGTAAAACACTGTAGAATTTAAAGAATCTTTCATTCATTTTTTTAAAAATGCCCTCACTTAGATTCTTGCATGTGAGAGAAGTTCATGCTGAAGGCATTAAGGTGAAGCGGCCTGACTTGATTTTCTCATCCCTCACAGCTGCCCGAAAATTGGCTGTAGCCACACGGACGTAAGAATGTCTGATCTCATCCAGGACGAGGTGCTGAGGAGGGCGATTGAGAGCCACAACAAGAAAAAACGTCGTCAGTCTGACTAGGAAGACCACCTGCCTGCAGGGAACTCCGCAGCCTACCTCCTACCCCAGCCATCTGTAGAGAGCAATGCTTGTCAAAGCACTTCGACTGGCTGCATAGCATACTTTGGGGTAAAATTGAAGGTTTTAGTGTATTTGAAAGCCTTTTTCTATGTTACAGTAAACATTCAAGCATATTATATTGTTTATTTTTAAGTGTTCTGCAACTTTAAATAAAACTTTGATTATCTGCGTGTGTCCTATCTGTGCGCCTCCCGAGGTGTAAATGCTTCCAGTGGTAAAGCCTGGGTGGTGCCAGGCTTCTCTATTTCTAATCCTTCAGACTGTTTTTTATTATAGTTTTAACCAAAAAAATGTCTTGCAAGGCATGTTTGAAATGCAAACACATAGAAACACCCCCAACTGCAAGCATTTTCTATCAGGATAGTAAAGAATAGCATGAGGGTATAAAGCAAAGCCAGCTTCCTTACCTATGTTTACTTTGTATACTGACAGTTCCAAATATGTAAATGCTTTTGTCATTCTGATGGGCACAGAATGCTCCAGTAGCTGGCTTATCAGTGCGATGATAATTGATGCCATAATGGAAACTTTGCTGCAGCCTTCTGAGATCCTGAAGCGTCATCGGAAGCAACCACATCCTGGCTGTTCTCTGCCTTGCTCTGTGGCTTTTGGTAAGTAGCTTCAGCCCCGTGGGGCGGGGGGTCTTCAGCCACGAAATAAAGATATTGAATAAGATGTTCTGTACTGTCTCTTCAGCCCCGAAAGTCTGCAGACTTACAACCAGCAGGGTCTTTCAATTGAATACCATTGATTTATATTCCATTTGTATAAAAAGTGCTGATCTATTCATAGTCCCCATAGCAGCCTTTTATCAACTAGAATAATCAATTAAACCTAACGAAGCATACCCTGACTACACTAGGAAACCAAGAATAACTAATAATGGCTAACATGTATTGAGCACTAACTGTATACCGGGTGCTATTCAAAGCACTTTACATATATATATTAACTCCTATAATTTTCACAGCCTGATGAGAGAGGTACAGTTATTATTCCCACTTTATCGTTCCCACTAAACGAGGCACAGAGAAGTGAAGTGACCCGTGGAAAGTCACAGAGCTAGTAAGTGGCTGAGCTGGGATGGGAACTTAGATCATCTGGTCCCAGGGTCTGGATTCGTTTTTTTTTTTTTTTTTTTTTTTTTTTTTGTGGTACGCGGGCCTCTCACTGCTGTGGCCTCTCCCGTTGCGGAGCACGGGCTCCGGACGCGCAGGCTCAGCGGCCATGGCTCATGGGCCCAGCCGCTCCGCGGCATGTGGGATCCTCCCGAACTGGGGCACGAACCCGTGTCCCCTGCATCGGCAGGCGGACTCTCAACCACTGCGCCACCAGGGAAGCCCTGGATTCTTAATCGTATGCTCTCCTCCTCCCTATCGATTTATTTAGAATCTAAAAATATACTGAAAGTCCACATTTAAAAATGGAACCTTTTGTAAATAAACAAGCATATACATGTTTGTGCAAAAAAAAATTCACTAAAATGCAGGAAGTAACTGGACTTGATATCTAATTAATAGGCAGTAAAGGCCATGAAATAATAACACATTTGAGTTTCAAAGCATAGTCTAAAATGGCACAATTAATTTTGAAAACACTTTCATGAAATCCAGAAAGGAGTATGACATTCAGTTGTCTACAAACTAAGTAATTTTGAGCTTTACTTGAATCAGACTTCCAGAGGAGATGATTATGTTTAAGCCAGAACAAATATACTTTTCATGGAATGTGGTTTTTTGTGAAATAATTTGTTTCCTAAACAGATAGGGACAAGCATGAAATGGATTTGCATTTTCCCCTACTCTTTCTAAAGAGGATTCCGGAATATTGGTGTGGACACTGATATCGGTTAGAAAAATGCAAACACCATTTTACTACGGAAAAGGTATTTGTATCTTGTGACATTTTTCCTTCTTTAGTCTCCAGAAAACATATACTTGTCCAGCCAATGAATGAATTTGAAGTTTTATATAAAACTTATTTTTATCTTTGAAGATTCACCATTTGGTTGTCATTATCAATCTGGTATATTTGTTAAATTGCCATTACAAGAGTTTTCCCAAAAAGTGAAACCTTTTCTTCAAATGAAATCGTATTTGTCTTACTGAGAAACCCAATAATAATATGACAGCTAAAAGGGGAGCAGTTCTAGTCAAAGAGGAGGTGGGAGTTCGATCCCCTTTTCCGCAGGGCAGCCCCAATCTTATCTGAGATCACCCAAGGCCCCATGAATGACATTTGAAAACTGCACCAGATACTGTAGCTAAATCATTTCTTTCTCATGACTGGTTTAGGACTTGGATAATTGTGTCAACATGGCATTTTAAAAAAATTGCTAGTTCCTTTAAGAAATTTCCAATTGAGTAAGTTTAAAACATTACCACAAACTCCAAACAATAAGATGATTCCTCTCTCACCTTATATAGAAGTTCAAACATGGAGTGCCCAGTTTGAAGCAACTCCTGCTGGGAGCACGGCTCCCAGCTGAACATGCCTCAATTCAAGTTTTCTGTGAGGACAAAGAGATTACAGGACTGGGGGAACCGAGGCCACTGGGAACTGATCGCTGGCCACACACCAGGCTCAGGTCTAAGTGCCTTAAATATATCACCTAAGCGAATCCTCCCTACAACCCTAGAGGGAAGCGTTATCGCCCCATTTTACAGATGAGGAAACTGAGGCTCGGTGTCATTAAGTCATTGGCCTGAGGTCACTGGCTTGTGAGTGGTGGTGGTAGAGCTTATATTGGGATGGAACCATGAGTGCAGAGGGAGTGCTCTCACCCACTGGGCTCCCACTGGGCTCCCTGCCCCAGGGCCGTAGAGGATGCATAAATGATCAGCAGACCCGCACTTCTATCCCATCTTCCTTATTTCTGCTCCTGAGACCGCCATTTCGGGGGGGGAACCGTTTTCCAGTCATGGGTGCATTTTGCATAGCCCAGTGCTCCCCCCCTCCTCCCCTCTGCAAACACCCCACCAAGTCCAGGCCCTCCCTCCTGGCTTCGCACTTAGACTGTTTTCTAGCCTTCCAGCTGGTCTCCCACCTCATATCTACCCCCTCCCGTGTTAATCTACTAGAATACTGATTGGATAATTCTACATCCTTTCCTACCGAATGAACCTCAGGCCTGGCCTTCGGGATTCTACCCGCAGACCAGCCCCACTTCTGTCTCCCCAACACTTCAGTTCACCTGCTCTCTTCATGGCAGGGTTTCTTCCAGAAGTAATGGCATATTCCTAACCAGCACATGCAGATGACCTTGGGCAAGCCACTTTACTGATCCAGCCCTCAGATTTGTCACATAAGCTAAAAGATTTGGACTTCTCGCCAAGGTTTTCTTAAACCCTAAGATTCCTCTTCAATGAATCAGTCCTGTGCAAAGTATATGGCCCTTTTGAAGGAAAACAAGCGGACTTGGAAATTAGAGTATATTTGAACCCAATGTGTATGTTGCATCTTTAAGTATTTATTCAGCAAACACTTTTTAAGGCCCACTTTATGCCATGTTTTGTGTTAGTCACTTTGGATACAAAAATATTCCTTCCAGAGCGCCTCTTGTCTAGTGGGCGTAGACAGATATGTAAACAAATAAATTGCATGAAGGGTTATGTGAGTGCCATGTTTGGAGGACAGTAGCACAAAGAAAGGAAATACAGGAAAATTGTTGAGGAAGTAAAAATGGTGTTTTAGTAAATCAGGCCACAAGATTCAAAAGAAGTTACTCAAAAGTTTGTGAAACCTTCTGATTGGGATATGGAGGATAAACCCTGAGGGTGGATGACCCAGTGGTACTGGAAATACGTTATGTTTTGGAAATCTGCCTTCTAGCTTGTGTCAAACTTTGTGGAAGGGGGTAACTCTTCTGAAAAGAAGGCAGTTAAATCTGAGTGGGAACAGGAACTCTCATATATTGCTGGTGGAAATGCACATTGGTGCAGTCACTGAAAAGTCTGGCTTTTAAAAAAAATGTTAAACATGAATTCACCACACAACCCATCAATTCCAGTCCTGGGTATCTACCCGAGAGAAGTCAAAACTATGTTCACACAAAGACTTGGGTGTAAATGTTCATAAGGAACATGCTTTATAATAGCAAAAAAGTGGAAACGATCCAGATATCCAACTGGTGAGGGGCTAAACAGAAGCGGTGGGTCCATACAGACGGAATACTATGTGGTTACAAAAAGGAATAAAGTATCAATGCTTGTAACATGGTTGAACATGATGCTGGTGAAAGGAGCCAGTCACAAAGATCAAACACTGTGTGAATCCACTTACATGAAATGTTCAGAAAAGAGAGCTCTATAAAGACAGAAAGTAGATTATTGGTGGCCTGAGGCTGGAGGTGAGGATGGAAGTGCTTTGGGGTGAAGGAAATGTTCTAAAACCGGATTGCGGTGAGGATTACACAACTCTAGATTTATTAAAAGTTATTGAATCCAACACTTAAAACAGGTGAATTTTATGGGGTATAAATGATGTAAATCAGCTGAGGGGGGCACTGCTTTACAGAAGAGAGAGGGGAGGCCTTTCCTCCTGGTCATTTGAAAAGACGGGACAGCTATAACAGCCATTGATGCCCCCAGTTCAGCGGGTAACCACATCTCGCCTATCAATATTCTGAGAATCGATTTTGCATCTTAAAGATGAACGTGAAATAAAAAAGAGTTCTATTCAAGCCTCAAGAAATCCAAGGAAAAAGAAGCAATTACTTAAACAAAAAATCTGTTAAGGGTTAATGAGAGGATAAGATTAAATAGGATTGATAACAATAAGGAACTTGATTTTACCTATTTCTATGTCTTAATCTCCCAATTGTAGATTCATTTTATCCGCAGTGATCACTAATAGTAATCAATAGTTCTAATTAGCTACTTTTATTTTTTTTTAAGTATAATGGAGTGAAAACCCTGGCTAGTTCCTTTCTCTGTTCATCCTGCCATTGGGAAGGATGAAACTGAGTCCCCAAAAACGACCCCGTAATCATTTAGTGGTTGGCAGAATGACCCAAACTTACAACAAGACCATAAACATTTATGACCACTAAAGGGAACATTTAATGGGGATTTCTTTTCATGAACAAATACAGAATTTGTTTTAAAACAAAAAGAAAAAGCAAGACACACTTACGAAAGGAAGCGCAGCCCAAGGACCATCCTCCGTCATAACCAGAATACAAACCAGAAGTGCAGTGCTGTTAAGAAAGAAGTCAGAAGGCTGCTGGAATGTATGGGAAAAGCTGTCGTTCAGAGTCAGGGAAGACTCTGGCCGTCAGGCTTTGCGTGGGCCCTGAGCTGATAACGCTCCCCACAGTTCACAAGGAATGAGGCGACACTGATGAGTCCAGAGATCGGCACAAACAAGGCTCAGGATGATGAAACATGGATGCTGTGCTGGAAGGCACTGGGATGTTTTTGCCCACAGAGAAAAAAAACTGAGGCTTCTGTTTTACACAAAACATGGGACTTTTTGAAATATTGCAAGGACAATTGACAATAAGCTCCATAAGAGGGCCAATTAAAAGTTCTTTGGTACTCAGAAGAAAAAAATTACTGTTAGCATCTCAGCACAAGAGCTCTTATCCAGGAAACCATGGATCCCCAGGAGACTGTGAATAAAATTCAGAAGGTTTACAAATTAGTACGGGGAGAAAAAGGACATCTTTACTTTTACTAACCTCTAATAGGAATTTGATTTCCTACAATTATGAATGCAGGCAATGAACTCTAGTAGAATTAGCAGTATCTGTGACTTCATCACCAATAAAAATGACATTTTCACATAGCATTCTTGTTGCTGTAAAGATAAATTTATACGCATCTCTTCTTTTAAAATACAGTACTTAGCTTGCTTCTGGCAATGGTGGACTAACAGAAATTGGATTTACCTCCCACGTTTAACAACTAAAAACCTGAACAAAATATGTATGAACTTGTGGTTTTCAGACATTGGATGCTGCCCTTGCTTCCTGCCTAAAGAGTTCCCAGGCGGGCTTCCCTGGTGGCGCGGTGGTTGGGAGTCCGCCTGCCGATGCAGGGGACATGGGTTCGTGCCCCGGTCCGGGAGGGTCCCACGTGCCGCGGAGCGGCTGGGCCCGTGGGCCATGGCCGCTGGGCCTGCGCGTCCGGGGCCTGTTCTGCAACGGGAGAGGCCACAACAGTGAGAGGCCCGCATACCGGAAAAAAAAAAAAAAAAAGAGTTCCCAGGCTACCATAGAGGGAGAGGGACCTAGCTGGAGCCTGGAGGTCTGTCTGAGTTGAGGAGACAGAGTTGAAGATCAGGGAGGCCAAGTAGCTAGAATTCGCAGAGCAGAGAGCTAGAAGAGCAGAGAGCTGCTCAGAGATTGAGCCCTGGAGACCTGCAGAGGGTCCCCCTGGAGTCTTCAGCTGAGTCATCATCAGCTCGTGCCTGTGAGGAAACTACCTGAGGCTGGGAAAGAACCCCCCAGAGGATCAGCGGGAACAAAAACCAGAGCTCACACAGGCCTAAGGTGTTCCTTCTCCCACCAGCCAAAGTGGGGCAAAGTTAGCCCTGGACTAAAGGATGCATTTATCTGCTTAACAGTGCTTATAAGCAAGCCTCAAAAGCAAGGGTAGACAACTTTTTGTGTGAAGGGCCAGACAGTAAATATTCTCAGCTTTGCAGATCACTTGGTCTCTGTTGCAATCACTCAACTCTGCCATGGGAGCACGAAAGTAGCCACAGACAGTACGGAAATGAATGCTTGTGGCTGTGTGCCAATAAAACTTTATTTATAGACACTGAAAATTTAATTTAATAAAATTTTCACATCACAAAATATTCTTTTGATTTTTTTCAACCATTTCAAAACAGAAAAACCATTCTTAGCTCATGAGCCATACAAAAACAGAAAGGGAAGCCAGATTTGGTCCCTGGACTGCAGGTTGTTGACCTCTGATCAAAAATATTGAACTGTCTCTGATTAACAGTGTCCAGACAAAGGCTCAAAGATATTTAAAAGAATATAAAAGAAATAAAAAAGCCAGCACCCAGCAATGTCAAATTCACAATGTCTGGTATCCAATGAACAAGTTCCAGGCATGCAATGAAGCAGGAAAATATGATCCATAATGAGGAGAGAAATTATTCAATAGAAATAGACCCAGAAATGACACACATAATAGAATTAGTAGACAAGGGCATTAAAAGAGCTATCGAAAAATATACTCCATGTGTTTTAAAAAGGTAGAGGAAAGCACAGAATGTTGTGGAGAGACATGGAAGATATAAAAATGACTAAATCAAATTCCTAGAAGTAAAAGAATATATCTGCAGTGAAAATTACACTGGGTGGGATTAACAGCAGATTAGACACTGTAGTAGAAAAGAGTAGTGGGGTTGAAGATACAGCAATAGAAACTATTCAGTGGAAACACAGGGAGAAAAAGGTCACAGAAAACAGTAAACAGGGCATCAGTGAGCTGAGGGACAGCGTCAAGCAGACTAGCACACATGTATTTGGAGCCCCCAAAGGAAGGAAGACAGATAGGAAGCAGAAAAAGTGAAGAAATAAAACACAGTCCTTACTAAATCTGCTAGATCTCATTTACTGTGTTAAAAGAGAACCATATCTACTAGATCACAAATTCATTTTTCAAAATGGTCCCATAACTATATTTCAGTATTATTGGTTTCCTTTGTAATCTTATGCTTTCAAAAGCGTTGTTCTAAACAGGGGTGGAACACTTCACTCAACCACCCGGAGTCCCGGGCACGGTGAAGGTCTACAGCCCTGTGGATACTTGTACCTGTCTCTGTTGTGGCCCTCTCCCACAGTTCTGGGGCATCCTCTGGCGGGGTGTGCTGTATTCACACATCTCCAGCCCCTAACACAGAGCCTTGGCACCTCACAGACGCTCACTGATTAGTAAAGAGGACATGGAAAAAAGAAGAATGTTCTCTATGTCCTTGGAAGATTAAATAAGAAGGAGTATGCATAAATTAATGAAGAAAAAGTTTCTCCCAGACCCATGGTAGTTAGCATCTGTCAGAGTTCATCTGACATATTTCACATACATTATCCCATTAAACCTCCCAACTGCCCTGGATTCAGATAAGGAAACTGATGACCAAAGATGAAATCTTTTCCCAGTGTCTCTGAGCTTGTGAGCGATGGGGCCGGGGTTGGAACCAGAACTCCCAAAGCACATTCCCCTGTGATATGACAGGAAAGAACTGCTGGGTGAAGGCAGACCAAGTCCTGGGCCAAACCATGAAGTAAGTGTGTGAAGTCCCTGAGGGAACCAGCCTTAGTGGTTCAGATCCTCTCAGCTGGAGTCCCCGGAGTCTTCTAACACTTGGGTCTAACTCCCTTTTATTAGGCCATGGGCCCTCAAGGAGGGGTGGTGGGTGGTGATGAATCAGATATTGTGAGAGAAGGTCCCAGCTCTTGGTCTTGCCTCAGCCTCTCACAAGATCTCTAACTTCCTTCAAAGGAGCCTTCAGGACCTCTTTCTTGATTCTGTTGGTAAGCAGTAGAGGGTGGGGTATTGGGAGGCTGTATTTGTTTCAGGCTGCATGTCACCTCCACACAGCTTCGGAAGAGCACCCAGTTCTTGCCACCCGAATCTGATTTCTATCCAAGACAAGTAAGTGTTTCCCTCCCCACTACCCTTCACCAAAATGAAAGATAAGCTCCTACATCACTGAAATGATTCTTCTGCTAGAGGTGGAAGTAATACTATGAATATGTAATTCAAGGTTGGTTGGAATACAGTCCAGCAAAAGTGTGGAAACTTCTCAGAGCAGAGGGTCAAGCTTCAGCACCCCTGGGTGTTGGAGATGGTGGTGAGAGCTTCCTTGCACTTTATCTCATGCTCTCCAGCTGCGCTGGGTACCTTCTACCTTGTGACTTATTGTGGTGTCTCATCTCCCTCCCTCGACTGGGTTCTGAGGGTGGACTCCACATCTGGACCATGTATATTCCCCAAGCTTCAAGGTTTCTCAAAGGGAGGTCCAGGAACACCTTTATCCAGGGTTTTGAAGAGCTTGTTAAAAATGTCGATGACGACTGAGTCAGAATCCTGGGAGGCAGGTCCAGGCATCTGCGTTTTAACAAGTTCTCCAGCTGATAGTGATTCATACTTCACGTGAGGACTGTAGGCATCGGACATATAAGGAAAGGCCCAAATGAATTCATGTTGGGTTAATAAAGCCAAACAGAATGACATATGTATACACAGTAGAGCTACAGCTATCTAAACACCACATTCTTATGTCAAAAGCTCAAAAAAAAGACCATAGGTAAATACAGAGTCGTACATCTTTTTCTTTCTTTACTTAAAAAAAAAAAAATCACGTGCTGAGTTGAAAGCCTGATGACCCACTTCGTCCTTACTCTATGCGTCACGCCCTGCTTGCCATTTCGGATTTCACTACACAGACTATTTTTAATTGCCCCACTTGGTGGCAGCTGTTCATCTCTATCCCCCAGGGCCCCATATACTGTAAAGTCTCAATTAAACCAAAACAAACACAAAAACCATCTTACTTGCTTTCCCTTACCAGTCTAGCTTTCATACAGGTTGAAAGCTTGGAAATGGACTAATGTGGTTCCAGAGAGAGAAATCTCTAACCATCCCCTCATCTGGATCTAGGCTTGGTCCCTATGTTTGGCACGAATATCCGATTCTCCCAGAAAGTAGTGTTTCCCAAACGCCGATTGTTCAAGTTTTGCCACACTCTCATAACCTGTACTATCATTTGCTTCATTTTTTACTTTAATCAAGCCAACTTAAAAAAAAATGTTTAGCCTCCTCCTAAGTAATAGTATACATGAAATTGCGGGTTTGATGTGCTAAGTATCTTTTAAAACATATTAAAATAAATAGGTAATTCTTGAAATAAAAGAAATAGGTATCTTGAAGCAGCTATAATCATCCCGAGTGGCTCTTTGGGAAACTCTTGCACGGAGCGGGGTTAGGGGTCCAGGCCAGGGCCCAGAGCCTTCCCACACTCACCAGGGTTCTCTTAAGAACCACCCTCCACAGGCTGCCAGCGTTGAAATCAAGTCCCTTGAGAGGACACTGACACCACTATGAAGCTCTGGCAATTAATCTTCAAGACGTACCCGCCCACCCACTGTGGTTGGGCTTTCAGCAGGCACTGCAGAAAGATGGCCCGGGACCAGGTTTGTGCTGACCCACAGATCTGAGTTTCACATGAGACGTGTGAGCCCAGGAACAGGGCTTTCTGGGCCCCTGGGGCTGCCTGGTCTGGTTCATGCCCCCAGTGCTCAGCCAGGCATTCCTGCTTCTCCCCCGAGTCAGTAAGCAGGAGCTTACCCACACATCCCATCTGTTTCCTGAAGGCAGGTGACATCCCTGCCGGCTGTGGAAGCTTCGTAGGGAGAAGCCAGCTCTTGGCACCCTAGAGTACTTGTATTCTACAGATCTGTTTTTCCTGTGGATCCGTGTTTGCCTTGGAGGCAACGTCCTGCATCTCACCACATGTCAGAGGTGACTGTTTAATACCAGCAAAAGAAAACAAGCTTCACACCGCACCGAGCTAAAGGTGAGGCGACAGCTGGCTGATGGTTGATGATTCACCCAGGTGGACACTGAACCAGAGGCATGAAAGGGACTGCCACCCAGGGCCCGTATCAAGTCACAGATGAGAACCCCGGCTTGGCTGCCCCCGGAGCGAAGAGGGATTGCAACATGTTTTTTGCTAACCTCAGCTCTGCAGAGCAGGGCACTCGGGGAGCGAGGTTTAGGGAAGTCAAGCATCCTTCGGCGTTTTTCCCAGAACAGCTGGGCTTGTCAGAAGACGCCAGTTCCAATTTCACTCTCTTTCTCACTAGCTCTGTGACCTCAGGTGACTCCATGAAATCTGCTGTGTCTCTGTAGCTTCACCTGTGAAAAGGAGGTCTTAACCCCTGCTCTTGGGGCTGGCTGTCCAGAGCCAGGGGAACGGTGCATGTAGAAGGAATTAAGCACTAATGGCCGAAGGCTGGCTGGATGCTTGGGGAACCAGGGGAGCCTGCCTCAGCTCCTGTTCCTGCTTTCAAGACAGTTCACTTGAATGCATGTGAATGCATGAAAATTAAATAATGCAAAGTACCAACCAATTTATAATGGGTTACCTGGGGGGCTGGGATTGGGGGGTTTGAACCAGGTTTTAGGGTGGGGTAGTTCATTTTTCTAAAATAAACATTCATGTCTTTATAATTCATTACATCTTCTTTCAAGGGTAATTCTAGAGTCGAATTCTGCTACCAGCTCGGCGAGGCAGACACAATCCTTCAGGATGTAAGAGGAGTGACAAAGCCCTGTGGGCATCAGTGGTCAGAAAAGACTTTGTGGACCGGGGAGACTCACCTTGGGCCATGAGGAAGGGACAAATTTGGATGGACGGGAGGGAGCAAAGGTCATGGGCAGCAGCAGGAACAAGTGCCCCATGTGGTCCCAGTGGGGCAGGAGTGAGGGGAGGTCGGGCGGATGGGAGCCCAGACTCCTACTGGGGACTCGAGCCCGCAGAGGGAGCCACTGGGCGCGGGTCAATACACATGTACTGTCCGAGTGTGCAAGGCCTGCAGCAAGTACTAAGAATGTTCACACTTGGGGCAGTTAAGAGACAGCGGAGAAAGAAAACTCTCAGGTTTAAAGAGGGAGGGAAAAAAGTTCAAACCATAAGCAAAAAGACCCAGGGACAGTTAAACCACAGAACATGTAAAAAGAGGCTGTGCCCAGGGATTTAATAAAATTTCCACATCTTAAAAGTGCACTGGGTGGGGTCTGGGAAATGAAAAACAGTCATTTGTGTCATCCTTTTCTCCCCCAGGGAAACCAACAGAGAGCCACTCAAAGCTTGGGCTTTGGCTGATGGGGGAAGTGGTGAGGGAGCACAGATAAAATCTGACCCCTCCCCTCTCAGACCCAGGAGCTTTGCAGGAGATGCGCTTGGACCTCACAACGGATGCCAGCTTGGCCGACACCTTCCAGGGCACACACAGGGGGTTGAGGGCTTCTGTCCTGGGCTGAGTCTCTGTCCAGGGCCCCAAGCCTGGCCTTGGGATTTGGCAAGAGTCCCTGACCTCTCAGCCTCCACCCGTGAGATAACAGGACAAGAACCCCTCACACCCTCGAGCAGAGGTTAAAAGGGTGAAATGAGTCAGGGTACTGTTCTCTGTGCTTGTTGTTTATTCACAGCTCAGATAAGACGCTTGGGCATGGCCATGGCTGTGAGACTGTTTCTTAGGGAGAAAGAGCGCTTTTTCTGTCAGTTCCCCCGCAGGCAGCCTACCGTCTGGACTCTTGGCGCCGAGGCAAAGCCTGAAACTCTGGGAGGGATGCAGGAGTTAACAAGCTCCCCGGGGTAGCCTGGGAACCACCCCACAGGAGTTCCACCCAACAGATTTACCGAAAAATTCTTGACCAACGTCCGCGGGTTGGAGGTTCATGCCAAGGACTTAGCCAACACTACCGCTTTGGATTTGCAAATCTGCCCTCTGAATTTGAACATGCAGTTGTCGAAATTTGTTTTCTGAACTATGTGTGTGTGCACACCATGAGGAGCGATGTAAAAACACACACCCTTCTTAGATATCGTCTGTTCTTGGAAATGCTAAAGCCGTCTCCCGAGGGAACCCAGCAGTAGCAATTGCGGGTCCCTGATCTAACATTCTGAATTCCAGCTCTGCCATTGACTAGATGTGTGCTTGGAGCAAGTTTCTTTATGGCCCTCGGCCTCGGTTTGCACATCTGTAAAATGGGGGGGAGGTGTTTGTGAGGATAAATAAGGGAATGTATGTAAAGTGTGAAGGTGGAGCCTGGCACGTTGTAAGTGCTCGATGAATAGGAGCTATTATGAGCAGTTTTCGTCCCATAAATCTTTATTGAGTACCTTCTATGTGCCCGACATCTAGGCTATGAGCAAAACAGACAAGAAGTGAGGTAGCTGAGCGATAAACAGGCAGAGGAGCAAAATGCATAGGGCGTGAGTGGTGACAAGGGCCGAGGAGAAAAACAGAGCAGGACCAGGGCAAGTGTAGACGTTGCAAATACGGTAATTAGGACAGGCCACGGGAGAACGTGCTGTTTAGGCAAAGACGGGGGAGGGGTGAGGAAGCCCTAGCCACGCGGATGCGGGTGTGAGGGAAGCGCGGTCCAGCGAGGGAGACCCCCACCCCTGCAGCAATGCCGCTGCTGCTGCAGCCCTGGGCCTCCATGCCCACTGGGGTTTGTACGGGGGAGCTGCGTGCTGCTCGGGACCCTCCCCAGAAGGCTTTGTCTCAGCACCAGTTGTTTCCCTCAGGCCCATTCCATCTATTCCGTCCCATCAGTCTATGGCTTTCCCCATCACTCTGCCAGACAGAATGTTCCGCCTTCCCCGAAGCTTCGAGGCCCTCACCTGGCTGTGGCCTGTGCAGGTGCTGCTCTGTTAGCCTGGACCCTTCCTTGTGCCCTCACCGCCCCTCCTTTTCACCTGCTAGCTCCTCCCCCAGCTCTCAGCCTGGCTGTTCTCTCCTCCACAGAGCCTCTCTGCCCCTGTAAACCGCCCCCCACCCCCGCCCCACTGGAGTCTGCGTGTGGTACTTTGTCTTTGGTTTCCCCCTGCAGCCTGTGCGGTCCCCATCCCAGCTTGGACACAGGGATGCGCTAGACTGTGGGTTCCTTCAGAGCAGGCTCTCGCGCTGCCATATGGCAGGGTATTTGTGAAAGGAGCACAGGAAAGCAGGAAAATGTCTCCTCCCCCAGGGCCTCCAGCCTCTCTTGGGAGCTCTATCAGGACCAACCCCCTCTAGGTCTCAGATAAAACTTAGCCCTTTGGGGTAGCATACTTTGGAGGGGCATCTCCTTTTTCCTCCAGAAGCTTCCTGATAGTGTGGGTGGAGGAAGAAGAACAATCTTCTCCAGTGGGGGAGTGGAGAGGGGGTGGGTCCTTCCTGGGGTGGTTAATCAATAACATTCCCTCAGGATGGGGGGCGGGGGGCGGGGGGGACTGGTTCCAGGACCCCCGGGAATACCAGAATCTGAGGATGCTCAAGTCTCTTGTATAGAATGGTACAGTATTTGCATATAACCTACGCACATCCTCCCGTATACTTTCAATCATCTCTAGATTACTTAAAATACCTAATACAATGTAGATATAAATACGATGTAAATAGTTGTAAATACCATGTAAATGCTATGTAAATAGTTGCCAGTGTGGCAAATTCAAGTTTTGCTTTTTAGAACTTTCTAGAACTTTTTTCCCCCAAATATTTTCAATCTTTGGTTGGTTGCATCCACGGATACAGAACCCCTGGGTACTGTATCTTGTCCACAAACCAGCCGAGGGATTTTCTTCATCGCTATGGGTGACATGAAGGAAATTACAGAGTTCAGACTTATCTTGTCTTTCATCAATATCAAGAGGAGCCCTGAGATTAGTGAAAATGGAAGCAAAAGCTCAGAAAAAAATCTAGTGAAAAAACAGTGAGAGAGAGAAGAAACTAAGCCATGGGGAGTACCTCTGTGAGCCGAGAACTGAGCTTTACTTCCGACCTGCCTCAGGCCAGCGCCTGCCGAGGTCCTGAGCAGGCAGAGCTTCAAAGGTCCCTGTCCTAGCACGGGAGTGAGGCATGCATCCAAGTGGGTACAGATGAGTCTTGTGAAGGGCCCAGAAGGAGAGTGTCTAGGTGGTGATATTTAGGCAGTGATGTAATTTTTACTCCACCCTTCCTGGGGGGAGGGGGCAATGATGGACTTGTGGCCTCAGAAAGGGCTTCTGGAGAGGTGTTCCTGCTATTCTAAGTTGGAACATCAGAGGTCTTATTCCACGAAATGCTGAAGAACCAAGGAAGATGGGCTCCAGAACAAACTTAGACCTTGGTGACTGTGTGGTTCACCAACCACAGGCCCCTCCAGGACCAAGGCATTTGTTTTCCCAGCTGCCAGGGGCTCGAGCTGCAGAGCTGAGGCCCTCTGCCTTCCCCGGGGCTGCTGGTTGACAGGGGATCACTAAGGGGGCAACTTTTTAAGGCCACCCCAGCTCCAGAGCCTTTGTTGCAGGTGCATTACTCATCTCCCTCTGCCCAATGTGCTTCCTTCGCCCCCCCGCCCCACAGATGTGGTTCCCAGGAGTGCTCCCCGCAGCCTCCCCATATGCAGATCTCTGTCTCAGAAACTGCAGGGAACCTGACACAAAGCAAAACCTGCATCTCTGAACTGTTACTTACACGGTGAGTCAATTCCATGAGGGGTCCCACCGGCAGTGTGGGCTGGCCTGGGAACCCGCAGGACTGTCATTGGATACCTGGGAGAAGGCGTTCAGAGAGCCACACAACTGACTTTTAATGGCCTTTGAGGACAGGGAGGGTCCAGGCCGTCACTACTCCCTGGGGACATGTGGACCCTAGGATTTCCAAGCTGGAAAATTCTCTCTCTCTCTCTCTTTTTTTTTTTTTTTTTTTTTTGGCATTTCTATCCAGTGATCGGCAGCCTTCACCATCTGGAAGTTCTTCCTTACTTCAAATTGGAATCCCTCCTTCTGTGATGTATCCCCATTTCCTCTCCCTTTTCCTTTATGGAGCTGTGTTCTTGCCAAGAAAGAAAGTTAAAAGGGAACAAAGACATATGGTTTTCCTATTCAGACTGACGCCCACAGTTTAGGAGAGTCAGAGGAAAGAGTTCAGAATAGGGCAACAGAAATACATGTGCATGGACGGCACCAACATCTGAAACTCATTTTTTTAAAAAGTAACCAAAACAGTGAGTGCTCCTTTTTGTCCAGTTTATTAAACTCTGGAGTACTAAGAATATATTGGAGACCCTACCCAGAGGTGGCTTGGTACAGAGAGCTGTGGATTTGGAGTTTGACATTATGCATTAAAAGCCTATCTGCTGGACTTCCCTGGTGGCGCAGTGGTTAAGA
Organism: Mesoplodon mirus; assembly: GCF_964341445.2. Taxonomy (NCBI): domain Eukaryota; kingdom Metazoa; phylum Chordata; class Mammalia; order Artiodactyla; family Ziphiidae; genus Mesoplodon; species Mesoplodon mirus. The sequence goes on along the minus strand of NC_138992.1, from coordinate 14,138,478 downwards.
ATCTGCCTGCCAATACAGGGCACACGGGTTCGAGCCCTGGTCTGGGAAGATCCCACATGCCATGGAGCAACTAAGCCCGTGTGCCACAACTACTGAGCCTGCGCTCTTAAGAGCCCGTGAGACACAACTACTGAAGCCCGTGCGCCTAGAGCCCGTGCTCCGCAATAAAAAAAAGCCACCGCAGCGAGAAGCCCGTGCACTGCAATGAAGAGTAGCCCTTGCTCGCCGCAACTAGAGAAAGCCCATGCGCAGCAACAAAGACACAACGTAGCCAAAAATAAATAAATTAAATAAATTAATTAATTTTTTTAAAAAAGCCTATTTGCCATATTTGCCTATTTGCCACCTGCTAGCAAGGTGACCGTGGGAAAGGCTCTTTGCCTTTGAGCCTCAGTTTTCCTTATTGTATACCAGCTACACCTGCCTGGGTCACAGGCTTGTTGAGAGAGTTCAGTTGAGGGCATGAAAGGGCCCAGTAAACCAGGAAGCACTATTGTAGTGTGAAGAGTCAAGACTGAAATCCTGAACAATTTCTTGAGCAATGACTTGGTACAAAGTCCCACCACATCTTTTTTCTTTTTGAGAAATTGACAAACTAAAATTCGTATGGAAACGCAAAGGACCTAGAAGACCCAAACAATTTTGAAAAAGAGCAAAGTTGGAGGACTAATACTCCCTGATTTCAAGTCCTATTATAAAGCTACAGTAGTCAGGATAGGGTGGTATTGGCCTAATGATAGACAAATAGATCAATGGAACAAAAAGAGAATCCATAAGCAGACCTACACATAGATGAATAAATTTTTTTAAAAAAACAAGGGTGCAAATACAGTTCTGTGGAGAAAGGATAGTCTTTTAAATAAACGGTTCTAGGACAATTGGATGTCCATACGCTAAAAAATGAACTTTGGACCATACCTTGTGCCATATACAAAAGTTAACTCAGAATGGATCATAGGTCTAAATGTGAAACCTAAAACAATAAAATTGTTAGAATAAAAAACATGGGAGAAAACCTTTGTGTCCTTGTGTGAGGCAAAGATTTCTTAATTGCGACCTCAAAAGTATAACCCATTAAATAAGTGGATAAATTGAACTTCATCAAAAATTTTAAACTTCTGCTTTTTAAAAGACACTATTAAGAGAATGGTAAGCTAAGCCACAGACTTGGAAAAAATATTTGCAAATCATGTCTCTGATAAAGGACTTGTATCCGGAATATATAAAGAACTCTCAAAACTCAGTAATAAGAAAACAAACAAGTATAAAAAATGGGCAAGAGATGTGAACAGATCTTTTATTGCCAAATACAATAAACAGATGACAAGTGAGCAGGTTTGAAAGATGCACAATATCATTAATCATCAGAGAAATGCAAGTTAAAACCACAGTAAGATACCATGACTCATATATTAGAAGGGTTGTCATGGACTCATGTTTGCATCTCCCACAGATTCATATGTTGAAGTCCTAACCTCCAACGTGATGGTATTTGGAGATGGGGCCTTCGAGAGGTGATTAAAGTTAGATGAAGTCTTGAGGGTGGAGCCCCCATGATGGGATTGGGGCCCTTGTAAAGGGATGAAGAGACCAGGGCTCGCTCTCTTGCACTCTCTCTCTCTGATGTTTGAGGACTCAGTGAGAAGGCAGCTGTCTGCAAGCCAAGAAGAGAGTCCTTACCAGAACTGGTCCATGCTGGCACCTTGATCTCAGACTTCCAACCTCCAGAAGTGTAAGAAGATAAACTTCTGTTGTTTAAGACACCCAGTCTGTGGTATTTTGTTATGGCAGCCTGAGTGGACCAAGACAGTAGCTAAAATTAAAAAGACTGGCTAAGGGTTGTCAGGGGATTGGGGCAGCTAGACCTTTCACACACGTGAGAATATAAACGGTGCAACCGCTCTGGTAAACAGTTTAGCCATTTCTTACAAAGTTCAATCATACCTACCGCTATCTAGTCTTTCTCCTCCTAGGAATTTGCTCAAGGAAATTGAAAACATAGGCCCACACAGAGACTTGTCCACAAATATTCATAGCAAATATACTAATAATCGCCACAAACTGGAAACAACCCAACTATCCGTCCACAGGTGAACGGATAAACAAACTGGGGTGTCTCTATCACATGGAGTACCAGGGCCTTGGTCAAGGGTCAGGGGGGCGTCAGTGGGTCAGATGCCCAGCACTCAGGGTGGAGGCCTGAGGGTGATATTCCAGGTGGGCTGACTCTCTGACGTAGAGCTGGTCCAATCCTGCACACCTGGACCTCAGAGACTGCCAGGCCCAGAGCAGAGATGGCAGCTGGTGAAAGTCTGAAGCATGGGTCTGAGTGCTGACCTGGCCACTACTTGCCCTATGACCTCGAGCTGATCCCTGAATCTTTCTGGCACAACAGAAATGTGATTCTAACTCAACTTCCTCTGCGATTCCTCTTGACCCCCTGACCCTCCCATCAGAGCCTTCCCACGCTGGGCTGTGTCTGCCTTGTTATCGGGTTGCTCCATCATGGCAGCGACCTGCTTGTTCACCAGCATCTGGCACACAGTCGGTGTTCAACCCGTGTTTGACAAGTGATCAAAACAGCCACTACGTGTTAGGCACTTGGCATATGACAGCTCATTTAATTTTCTAAACAATCCTGCAATGTGGGTCTCATCGTCCCCACTTTAGAGATGAGAAAACTGAGGCTGAGTGAAATGACTGAAGTTATCCAGAGACACAGGGCTATTAAGAGGTGGTGCTGGAATTTGAACCCTGGCTCATTAGATTCCAAAGCTCCTGAGTTTGCTGCCCCACGGAGCTCCCCCAGCCTCTGAGGAGGGGACGACCTTGCCTGCCTTTCCCCCCACCCCCACCGGCTGGACCCCATGAGACAGTCTAGAGAGTGCTTGGTGAGGCTCACCTTGCCCCCAGCGGGGTTGCCCCTTAGAGAGCTTTGTGGCCGACGAGGGGGTGAGCTCACCGTGTGGAGTGCGGTGTGTAGGGCAGGTGGCCGGACTGGTTCGTGTTTGGGGTGTGCCACCCGTGAGCCTGGTTGGGTTTCTCGCAGGTTCCCATGGAGCTCAGCTTTTTCTGGGAGGTATCTGATGCTCTTTTCCTTGTTGGCTGACCGGGCAACGACTCCGCTCGCCCTTCTGGAGGCCTCAGTCTCCAGCCTGACCGAATTACTCAGGGGAAGTCAGAGCTCATCATTATTTGACTAATCCTCATGTGGCAACACACTGGCGACTGTTTTTTTAGCCAGAGGCAGGGCCCGGCCCAAGTGAGAGCTTTCTCCCTGCAGCTTTGCCCCGTCTGGGTCTGCAGGCTGAAAGCAGGCTGCTTCCTCCTTCCCAAACCCTGGGAACCTGCATCGCCCCATGTATTAGTTTCCTAGGGCTGCTGTAACAAATTACTACAAATGTGGTGGCTTAAAACAACAGATATTGATTCTCTCACTGTTCTGGAGGCCAGAAGTCCAAAGTCAAAGTTCCAGCAGGGCTCTAAGAACCCTTCCTTGGCTCTTCCAGCTTCTCGTGGCTCCAGGAGTTCTTGGCTTATTGGCTGCATCACTCCAGTCTCTACCTCCATCTTCACACGGCCTTCTCCTCTCTCTCTCTCTTTTGTTTCCTTTTCCATTTATTTTTTATTTTTTTATTGAAGTATATAATTGATTTACAATGTTGTGTTAGTTTCAGGTGTACAGCAAAATGATTCAGTTATATATATATATTTATTTTCAGAGTCTTTTCCATTATAGGTTATAACAAGATACTGAATATAGTTCCCTGTGCTATACAGTATGACCTTGTTGGTTATGTATTTTATATATATGTGTGTATCTGTTAATCCCAACCCCCTAATTTATCCCTCCCCCACCTTTCCCCTTTGGTAACCATAAATTTGTTTTCTATGTCTGTGAGTCTGTTTCTGTTTTGTGAATAAGCTCATTTGTATCATTTCCTCTCTATCTCTTATAAGGACTCTCGTCATTGGATTTAGGACCTACTGGGATAATCCAAGATAATCTCATGTCAAGATGCTTAATTTAGTAACATCTGCAAAGACCCTTTTTCCAAATAATGCCACATTCACAGGTTCCCAGTGGACACATCTTTTGGGGGGGCCACCATTCAAGCTGCTCCATCCCAGAAGTTGCCTCTGTCAGAGCCAATTAATGGCACAGATGCTTCCCCCCTTGCTAGATGCTTCTCTCATTGTCCTTTCCTCTCCATTCCAACACTGCTGTCCTGTTCAGGCTCGCTCTTCTATTGCTGGGACAGGTGCAGTAGACTTCTAACCTGCCCCATTTTCATCTCCTCCTCTCATTCTCTTCGCTGCTCCAGGGGGGATTTTTCTAACCCTCAAACTACCCTGTATCATTCTTGCTTTAGACACTTCAAAAGGACAAGTCCAATCTCCTTGGTGTGGTGTTTGAGGCCCTGACCAGTGCTCAGCTTCTTGTCCAGGTCTCTGCCTACACCTTCCACTCTGACCCACCAAAGCTGTAAGGCCTTTAGACAAACTGTCCTCTCACCTTGAAATGCCTTTTATTTATGCTCATTGTTCAGTGCCCAGCAGACTGGCCAGAACCTCAGGGCAGTCTTCGCCAGCTCTTCCACGTGTCCTGAGCACTTTCTTGGGCCACTGCACTTGTCACCCATCAGCATTATCCACTGACATGCCCAGGGCCTCCCTCAATAGAGTTAGAGCTCCTTGGGAGCCAGAAGGGCACGGCCTTTACCTTTGTGGCCACCATCATGCCCAGCGCAAACTTAGCACAGGGCAGGTGCTGGTTAAGGGTCATTGTGAGTGACACAGTCATGGTAAGTCACTCAGAGGCAGAGACCTTGCTTAACTCATTGGTTTAATTCTGACAGCATCTTCTTTTATCCCCCCACACATCTTATTATTTTTGGCCGAGCCACGAGGCCTGCAGGATCTTAGTTCCCCAACCAGGGATCGAACCCTGGCCCTTGGCAGTGAAAGCATGGAAACCTAACCACTAGACCTCCAGGGGATTCCCTCCCCACACATCTTAAAGTTATAGGAATTGAGCTCCTACAATGCACAGTGGAGTTGCTTGAAAGAGCTTGCCTTTTGAAACCAGACGTAACTATAAAGCCTCCTCGGTCACTTATTCTCTGTACAACCTGGGCAGGTCACTGGATTTTTTGGAGTCTCTACTTCCTCACCTGAAAACTGGGACTGATTTTGCTTCCCTCATAACAGTGGCAATATAAACACAGTGTTACCATCTGACCCAGAAATTCCACTCCTAGGTGTTTACCAAAGAGAAACGTGTCCACACAAAAACTGGTACAGGAATGTTCACAGCAGCATAGTTTGTAATAGGCAAAAGGTGGAAACAACTCAAATGTCCATCAGTGGATGAATGGATAAACAAAACAGTCTATCCATACAATGGAATATTACTCAGCAGTGAAAAGAAATGAGGTATGGATACATGCTACAACATGGGTGAACCTTGTGCTACGTACAAGAAGCCAGCTACAGGGACTTCCCTGATGGAGCAGTGGTTAAGAATCCACCTGGCAATGCAGGGGACATGGGTTCGAGCCCGGTGCGGGAAGATCCCACGTGCCGTGGAGCTACTAAGCCCGTGCGCCACAACTACTGAGCCCACGTGCCACGACTACTGAAGCCGCGCGCCTCAAAGAAGTGTAGCCCACGCTCGCTGCAACTAGAGAAAGCCCGAGAACAAGACCCAACGCAGCCAAAAATAAATAAATAAATTTATAATTAAAAAAAAAAGAAACCAGCTACAAAAGACCACGTCTGATATGATTCCATTCATTTGAAATGTCCAGAATAAGCAAATCTATAGAGCCAGAGCCTGCTGCCCTACAGCTTTCTTACATACTTTCCCCCGAAGGTTTTACCAACCTACATAAGGGGCCCAGGGTTGGGCTATAGCAGGTGTAACGGAGAGCCTCTGTCACCTTGGGCAGGTCACCTCCCTCTCCTGCCATCTACTTCCTCATTTGTAAAATGGAAACAGTCATAGCTGCCTCAACCCTCAGGGAGATGGTGACAGGTGGATGGGATCGCAGAGTGAAAGGGCTTTAGAGCCTGCAATTACCATTTTTGATATGACTCCACTTTCCAGGGAAGTACCCAGGAAGACATCTGAGCGGGAATGTGACAGCTCCGTGTACCTGTCTACTTGTTTCTCTATCTCTACTCCAGTTTGTCGGCTCCATGAGGGTGAGGACTGTGCCTTTTTTGGTCATTAACGGATGCTCAGTGCCTGGCATGGTGCCTGCACACAGGAGGTGCTGCAGAAATACTTGTGAGTAGAAGAAAACATGAATGGCTGTGGCAAAGAGGATCAAAAGAAGGAATAAAAATCGTATAATATGTCCAACGGGGTGTCTACCCACCTCTCTGATCACTCCTCCCCTGCCTGCCCCGTGAATGCCAGGGCCCCTCGCCTGCGTCATTCAGTCACCAGCTCTTCGTTTGTTGGGCGCCCACCACAGGCTGAGCTGAGCTTGACATAGTAGATGCTGCCAAAAGGTTTTCCTGAGTGGTTGTCCCCTTTCTCCAATGGATGCACGTCCACCCTGCCCCACATCCTCATCAGGACTTGATGATACATGCGTGCGCGCACGCGCACACACACACACACACACACACACACACATTTTTTAGGCCGCTCCATGCAGCATGCGGGATCTTAGTTTCCCGACCAGGGATCAAACCCGTGCCCCCTGCATTGGGAGCACGGAGTCTTAACCACTGGACCCCCAGGGAAGTCCCAGCACTTGGTATTAATCCTCCCTTTCACTTAAACAATTCTAAAAGGCAACTTTTAAAAGGCATGATGTTCTCTATTTTCTAATACTCATGAAAACAAACACACAAATATGAAAATGAAAAGGATCCATTCAAGTGCCACCTCGAATCAAGTGGTGCAGCCCTGGAGGGACACCTGTATCCCCTCTGAGGGCCTGCCCCTCCCAGGCCGTCCCTTCTCCGCTCCATCCTCAGGGTCTCCCTGAGTCTCATCCACTCCCAGGCTGCAGGGAGCGCCTACCGTGCACTAGGCACCCTGGGGGCTCTGCACAACCCCCAGCTCCGCCGCCAGCCCCCACCTGAGCTCTGGCTCTCACAGCAGACACCCAGTAGCTGCCGGCACAGTCCTGTACAAACACAGGCAGACCTCGGAGGTATTGTGGTTTCGATTCCAGACCGCAGTGAAAAGAATATCTCAATACAGCTGGTCACACGAACTTTTGGTTTCCCAGTGCATATAAAAGTTATGTTTACACCATACCGTGTAATGCCATTAGGCGTGCAAGAACATTATGCCTTAAAAAAAGCAATGTACATACCTTAATGTAACAATACAAAACAGGGCTTCCCTGGTGGCGCAGTGGTTGAGAGTCCGCCTGCCGATGCAGGGGACGCGGGTTCGTGCCCCGGTCCGGGAAGATCCCACATGCCGCGGAGCGGCTGGGCCCGTGAGCCATGGCCGCTGAGCCTGCGTGTCCGGAGCCTGTGCTCAGCAATGGGAGAGGCCACAGCAGTGAGAGGCCCGTGTACCGAAAAAAAAAAAAAAAAATACAAAATACAAATACAAAACAAAAAAACAATAACAACAGTCACATCAAAGATCACTGATCCCAGATCACCATGACAAATATAACAACAAGGAAAAAGATGAAATATTGCGAGAATTACCAAAACGTGACACAGAGACACAAAGTGAGCAAACGCTGTTGGAAAAATGGCGCCGACAGACTTGCTTGATGCAGGGTTGCCACTAGTCTTCAATTTGTAAAAAACACAGTATCTGCGAGGTCGATAAAGCAAAGTGTAATAAAATCAGGCATGCTGGTCCCTCAAGGAGATTTTCATTTCCAGCCCCACCTCCCGATGCAGTCTGGAAAGTGGGCTTGCCCTCCAGGTGGGGAGTCAGTCTCTCAACCCAGCCAGTCAGGAGCTGTGCTGCCCGGGTCCCCTGCTCCTCACTCGCCCCTCCCCACACGAGGCGCCCAGATCCGGGTCCCTTCCTCTCTGACTACCCCCTTGCCAGTGCCACTGCCTTCGTGGGATCCTTGCCCTCTCCTGGCTGGCCTCTGACAGCAGCTCCTAAGGGGCCTCCCTGCTTCCAAGACTCTTACCCCTTTCTGTTCATTCCCTCGAGGCAGCCAGAGTTAGACCTAGAGTCACAGATCTGGCCATCCACCCCTCCCTGCCTGTTTCCCAGGGCCCCTGGGACAAAGTCTACAACTTATACTGACACTCAGGACCCTCCAAGTGTATCCCTACCCCCTCCCCATTTTCTCCTGTTCCCCTCCCCCTCACCAAGCCAGGCGCGGTGCCTCCAAGGCTCTGCTCAGGCTGAGCCCTTTGCCTGGAACGCCCATCCCAATTTCTGTGCGATAACCAGAATGCAGCTCAGCTATCACCTTCTCCAGGAAGCCTTCCCTGATCTCACCCTGCCTAAGCTCATCTCAGCTGGGTTTATTAGGTGGCCCTGCTCTGAGCCTCCAGGGCCCCCTGCTCCTCTCCACGCTCTACTGAGCTCATCTGCAGATGATTCCAGGGGCCTGGCTGTCCAGTCTGTCTCTATACCCCTGAGTCTGGCAAGTCGGCAGCGGCACTGAATTGAGCTGAAGCCCTCTCCTCTGCTCTGGGATCTAACCTTACGTAAGGCTCCAGAGCTGCCGTGGCAGGAAACAGGTTGTCACCACGGCCTGAGGGACACTGGGGCCAGCCAGGAAGAGAGTGGTTTCTTGGGGGGAGGGGAGGCGGGGCGGTGGAGAGGGGGACCTTCTCACGTTCTTAGCAGCTAGCTGGAATGGCTCTGGGCGGGCAGGCGCCTGTGGGAAGTATGACTGGTATGCAGGCTCCAAGCTGCTCCCGCCCTCCCCCCTCCCCCTGCATCTCAGTTTACACAGGTCTGGCCCTGGGGGGCAGGGCTGGACCCCGCTCTCCCTGCCAGGCACTCTGAGGGGCAAGAATCCCCATTTTTCATGTTGTCAGAGAGAAATGTCCACGATGCTTAGAATACCTATTCTATCTTCGTCCGAGGTGATGAACTGAGGCCACGTGGGCATGGCTGGGCACAGGGCAGTGGGGAGGGGTTTTGAGACTGCCCTGCTCTGGGGTCATCTCAGCCACCATGGATGCTGGATGGGCGGCCTGGGCAAATTAAACGGAGACAAGAGAGTCTGGACCCTGCCACTGGCCTTTGAGCTCTGGGCGAGGGACTTGCCACATCTTTCCTCATTAATCCTCACAAAGGAGCCCTAGGCGTTGGGTGATCATTTCAGGTTCAGGAAACTGGGTCAGAGAGGTTAAATCAGCTGCCCTGCTGGAAAAGGGCAGAAAAGACAGGGCCATCTGACTTTCAAGCTCTGTCCTTTTTAATACGCTTTTTAAATAAATAAGAATAGGGCTTCCCTGGTGGTGCAGTGGTTAAGAATCCTCCTGCCAATGCAAGGGACATGGGTTTGAGTCCTGGTCCGGGAAGATCCCACATGCTGCAGAGCAACTAAGCCTGGGTGCCACAACTACTGAGCCTGCACTCTAGAGCCCGCGAACCACAACTACTGAGCCTGCGAGCCACAGCTACTGAAGCCTGCGCGCCTAGAGCCCGTGCTGCGCAACAAGAGAAGCCACCGCAATGAGAAGCCCACGCACTGCAAGGAAGAGTAGCCCCTGCTCACCGCAACTAGAGAAAGCCCGCACACAGCAACGAAGACCCAACGCAGCCAAAAACAAATAAATAAATTTATAAAATTATTTTAAAATAAATAGGAATAGTGATAATATAGCCTTGTTAAAAACAACAGACTAGTATACATATCTGGGACGAAGCAAAAAGCAAGGTTGGAATTTGAAGAGCTGCCATAAATTATTCCCTCAAGAAAGAATCACCCAGCCCTCCCCCACCCCAAATTCATGCGGCCTACACCCCTGGCCCGTCGGGGAATCTTCTCACGAGTCACTCAGTCGAGGCCTGCGCTCTGTGGCCGGCCCCCTTTCCCGTGTGACAGGAAGCTCTGGTTACCAGGGCTGTGGGCCATACTAGTTACCACCAGGGTCACATCACCTGGGATTCATGCAGTGTCAGGGAACAAGCCCAGCATGCTCTGTCTGGGAACGTGGGCTGCTTGGTGACTCTACCTCTACATGGGTAAGTCCTGTTACATCTCCTAGCCTCAGTTTCTGCAGAAATGGTGTGAGGTTCAAAGGCAGGGAAGCGTGGGAAAGCCCTTGGCAGACTGGAAAGTGATTGACAAGAGGGGAGGGGTACTGATGTCATTATCACCGTTTGAGGCCCTGAATGCACTTCCTTGTTCCACCGGGCTTCCAGGAGGTTCCCTGGGAGTCTAACAGTGGCTCATCACTTACGTGAAGGAAGGACAAAGTACTGATGTTCTCATAAGGTGTTAGAAACACAGTTAATTGGGGAAATAAGTAACTCATTCAGAGGACACCTGCTCCTTCCTCTGTCAGCCAGGTGGCTGAGCAATTGCTGGGCCTCTGAGCCACGCAGGCCTGGGGTGCCCTGTGCCAGCTCAGCCACCTAGAGCAAGACCGACTTGTGTGTCTGGCACACGACACCCAATACCTAGGGCCCAGTATACTTCTAGGGGCCCACGCAAATGGTTCAATTTTCATTTCTTTTAAAATCAGAAAAAAAAAATGAATATGTCCATCAGTATACCAATGTAGTCATAAAATATAACATTAATTGCTAATTTATTTTATGGAGGAAGGGGCCCATGGAGGCAAACTGCCTAAGGCCCATGAAGGTCACAGCGAGGTCCTGGCAGAGAGCAGTGTCTGGGGAACAAGGTGAGTCCTTTCCTGGTTTGGGGCCACTCAGCTTGCGAAAGTGGTTTGCAAAAATGGTCCCAATTCTTCTCACTACAGAGGCAGTCTGTTTTTCCAGACCTTGAATCTAGGCTGGCACTCTCAGTTGCTCTGGACAATTGCTGTGGCACAAGTACCATGGAGTGAGTTCTGAGCCTAGGCCTCCAGAGGGCCTGCAGCTTCCATTCTCTAGCTTTTGGAACCTCAGGACCACTGTGGGAATAATCCTGGGCTGGCTTGATGGGTGGTGAGAGACACAGACTCAGCTTCTTTGTCACCCTGGCCACAGCCGGCCAATCCCTAGAATCAGAGCTGCCCAGCTGACTGTGGACACTGAATATGACCAGCTGAGATTGACAGAAGAACGGCCTAGCTGAGCCTGGCCCAAATTGCAGGCTCACAGAGCTGTTAGCTAAATAAATGCTCGTTTTAAGCCACTATATTTTGGGGTGGTTTGTTACGCAACAAAAGCCTAATTAATGCAGCTGCCTTCTGCCCGGAGGAAGAACTTTTGAGTGAGGAGGGACGGGCTGTCATCCCATCATCTAAGTGGGACAAAGCCTAAGGGGTCAACTAGACTAGTGTTGTCCAAAGGAAGTGCAGTGTAAGCCACAGATGTGAGCGTGTGTGTAACTCTATTTTATTTTATTTTTTTGGTGGGGGCTCTTTTTTTAATTGAAGTAGAGTTGATTTACAATGTTGTGTTAGTTTCAGGCGTACAGCAAAGTGATTCAGTATTTTTTCCATAATAGTTTATTCAGATTCTTTTCCATTATAGGTTATTACAAGAGATTGAATATAGTTCTCTGTGCTATACAGTTGGTCCTTGTTGGTTATCTATTTTATATATAATAGTGTGTATCTGTTCATCCCAAACTCCTTAATTTATCCCTCCCCCACCCCCTTTCCCCTTTGGTAACCGTAAGTTTGTTTTTCTATGTCTGTGAGTCTGTTTCTGTTCTGTTAATAAGTTCATTTATATTGTTTTTTTAGATTCCAGCATATGTGTAACTTTAAATTGTCTAGGCGACATATTGTTAAAAGTACAAAGAAACAGGGAGGTTAATTTTATTATTTATTTGTATTTTATTTTTTAGTTATGTAGAACTACATTTATTCAAATGGAAAGATGTCTATACAATAGTGGAAAAGGCAGGTTATTAAACAGAAGGAAGCCATAGCTATTTAAAAATTCTCCCCCCGAGTAATTCTAATTTTTAGTTTAGGTTTCGAACCACCCCCAAGTTGAGCCCCTTTCTTTCGGAGATGGGGCCAGCTGAGGCCAAGAGAAGGGAAGTGACTTAGTACAAAAGCTAGGAGGAGGAACAGGGCTCCCCAGCCCCCAGACCAAAGCTTTGTTTCCCAGACCCTTCCTCACTGAACCAGGAAAAGGAACGGGGGCCGAGGGCTTCCCTGGGTTTACAGAGCCGTAACTCTAAGGGAGCCAGCAGCTGACCTCAAGGTCAGGGGAATGAGCAAAGGGAAAAGTGGGTGGCACTCCCTGATTTCAAGCTGAGATGAGCACCGTTGTAATCCTTACTTTATAGATGGGGAAACTGAAGCACAGTGTGGTTTTGCCACACACAGTCATTTGCCAAGGTCACACAGCTGGAGAGGGGCAGTCATGACTTCAAGATAGGCAGGACTCTGGAATCCTTACTGTCAAGTGTTCCCTAAAGCTCCCCACATTCTTTCTTACCTTCTTTTCTCCCTTTTGGGCCCTGAGTACAGACACTCGTCTGCAGAAGGCGGTGGCTGTCGCGAGGGCTGAGAAGTGGGCCAGAGGAGAGTGAAGAGACAGGACTGGGGGGGCTTCACAGTTGCTGAACACTTGTGCTGGGCCAGGTAAGGTGCTGGGTGCCTTAGGGCCACCATCTCATTCCGTCTCCCAGAGTTCAGAGTCAGTGGGAGGTTGGTGCTTTATCTCGCTTGACAGAAGAGCCAGGTGAGGCTCCCAGAAGTTAAGGATCTTGTTTTCCATACTGAGCTGCTGTGGGGGAGAGCTCAGAGGCTGCCTCTGAAGGGGCTACACAGGCCAGGGGCTCTAGGTGAGGCTCTGACAGAGGTGGACTCTGGCCTGCCCTTCTCGGTCTCCTCCTTCCCCGCTGAAGAACCCAGCCATGGCTGAACACTGCTAGGGAGGGCAGAGAGCGACGGGGGTGTATGCGCTGTAGGTGGCCTGCGCTGTCCCCACCAAGGGACCCCTCCCTCGTCTCTCCCTGCTTCCTTCTTTCTACCACCATTCCGGTTAGCTTCCCTCCCTGCCTCCCTCCTTTCCTCTCTTCCTATCAACAAAGGAGAACTGAGGATACACTGGGAGGTGAAATAGATGTGGTTGCTGGCCTGAGGGCACTTGTAGTCGGGGGCGGTGGGGAGTAGGGGCAGGCACGAATCAAACAATTGCACAGATAATTTTCCTATGATGGTCAGTGACATAGAGGAACTGTGAACACTGGATGCTGGGAGCAGTAGTAACAGAGTGACTCAGCTTATTTAGTTTGGGGGTTCAGAGAGGTCTCTCTGGGGAAGGGACATTTCAGCTAAAACCTAAAGGATGAGTGGGAGTTGGTGGGGAGGAGAAATGGGCAGGTGGTGAGGAAGAGGCTTTCAGAAGCAGACTCAGCATGTGCAAAGGCCCTGAGGCAGAAAGTGGCTGCCACGTTTATATAGAGAGGGTGTGTCTGGAACATGACTAGGAGATGAAGTTAGAGTAGGCAGGGCACGGAGGGGTCCAGACTTTATTATATTTGACAAAGGTGTTTGGTGAAGGCTCTGAGAAGTAGCATTAGGCCCCCCCATTGACCGTCCACTTTCTCTCCCTCTGGCTTCACTCTGAGCCACTGACCATTGGGGTCCAGCCAGACGTGCTGTCCTTGATGTCTGTGCTTTTTGTGCCCACAGAGGGTGCACTGATTCATTCAAGTTCCCCCACTCCAGGCAAGTGACAGTACCTGCTCTGGAACCCAGGCCGCCTCGTTTAATTCCAGTGGCCACTCATATATGTGTCCCGCCTTGTGGGAGCAGGCTGGCAGGGTGTCGAAAGCCTCTGTAAATCTGGACTCATTTCTTCCTTCCCCAATGCAGTCGCATTGTCCGTGCCCGCAGGCCCTCCCTTGCTCCACAGATCTCTGTTCTCCATCACTCCTGCTTCTCAACCCTTCCCAGCAACCTCCTTGGTCTCCCAAGTACCCTGTCTTCTGCCCACAGAAATGATTTCAAGCTTCTCTCCTGGCCATCAGGCTTCAGAATTGCCTCGGCCCCAGTCCCCACTCTTGCACGTCTCCCCATGCCTGGCACATGGAGGGTGTTCGGAATATACTTTCAGGGCATCCCTGAGTGCAGGGCAGAGGCCCCCCGGCTCTCTTCTCTCTGCCCCGGATGAGGTAGACCTCAGGCCTCCCGGCTCCGGAAAGGGACACCTCATGTTCCCAAGAATCCCCCCTCCTCTATCTGTGTCCCCTACTCAGGAACTGCTTCCTTTCTGTTCCGCAGTTACTCACACTTATTCTTATGCAGAGAGAGAGCAACAATGGACCGCAATTAACCTAGTGTTTCCTGAGAGGAGTTGGCTGAGGGCTGTGAGTCACCCTCAGGGCAGTGCCAAAGAAGGCTCAGCCTCCCCTGCCTCCCCAAGGGGGAGCGTGTTCAGACCCCACATCCTGCCTCTCCCCGGGGAAGAGAGGCAATACGGTGTGAGGACTGTAAGAGGTAGAAGCGCCAGCTTTGCAGCTAGAAGGATACTGATGCCCTAAGGCAAGTCCTAACTCTGTTCTTACTAACAGTGTCACCTTGCCCATTTGGCTTAACTACTCTGAAGCCGCTCAGGAGGGAGAGACGGCAGAGCCCACCTCACAGGGCTTGGTGAAGTCTGAGAGTCCTCGTGCCCACAAAAGATCTGCCGCATTGAGGGGGCTTATGACAGAAAGTCTGTGCAGACACTGGCAAAAATGATGATGATTGATACGATGATGATGATGGTGTTTGGAGCCATGCTCTGTGGATGTGGGAGGCCACCGGATGGCCTGGGGACCTCTGGGAATGTTCTCGATGCCTCCCCCCAAATCTGGCTTCTGCCCAGGCTCAGGGGACACCATGGAAACAATGGCTGCTCTGGGGTAGGTGACTTGGGCCTCCTGGGCACTGCCCTTGAAAGGGATAGAAGCTGCCTAGGGAATGTGAAGCGCCAGGCAAGTAGACTCCACGGGCTGGTCAGAGGCAAGGAGGAAAGAGCGTCTCCTCGAGGGAAATCCCTGCTGCAGCCCCAAAAGAGAAAGTGCAGGGGTGCCCACTCGCTATCTACCCAGGTGGTCCATAATCTCCCCCAGTTCCCACCGAAGCATCCACTGGCCCTGGTGGTGTCACTTATTCTGGGGACACCCTCCCTGGGGCAATGACAGTTGAATCTCATCTCAGAGGGTGTATTTTGGGTGAAGATGGGAGATGCCTTAGTCTACCTCAGGGTTCCCTGCCCCTGACCTTAGGTTCCAGGCATGGAGAAGGAAAGAGGAATTGGCAAGAAGGTGGGCAAGGTACATTTTTGAGCAGCTCAGTCCAAAATGTTTACTGTGTCCATTTCTCATTTGGACAACACTGCCACAAGCCCATTTTACAGAAGAGGAAACTGAGGCTTAGAAGTAAGGATTTGCACCAGTGACAGAACTTGGGCTGACCTCCGGCTCGTCCTACTCTAATGTTGATGGCAAAATTGAGCTCTAGCTTAACTCTCAATGAAATGACAGAAAAAAAAATTCAAAAAACAAAACAAAAACACCCTCATATTCATTGGAGCTGTCCCCTTGAAATCCCGGTATTTTTTTTTTTTTTTTTTTTTACTAAATACAATTTTATTTTTATTTTTAAAATTTTCTTAAAAATTAAAAAATATTTATTTTTTTTCTTTATTGAGACATAATTGACATACAACACTGTATAAGCTTGAGGTCTATAACATAATGACTTGACTTACATACATCATGGAATGATACCACAATAGGTTTAGTGAACATTCATCATCTCATGAAGATACATTAACTAAATAGAAAAAAAAAATGTTCTTTTCCTTGTGATGAGATCTCTTAGGTTTTACTCTCCCAACAACTTTCAGTTATAAAGGAAAGCAGTGTGAATTATCTTTATCATGTTGTACATTGCATCCCTAGTACTTGTTTATCTTACAACTGGAAGGTTGTACCTTTTGACCACCTTCCTCCAATCTCCCCTCCCCCACCTCCCACCTCTGGTAGAGACAAATCTGCCTCTTTTCCTATGAGTGAGTTTGTTTGTTTTTGAAGCATAACTGACCTGCGACACTATGTTAATTCCTGGTATACAGCACAGTGATTCCATATTTCTATACATTTCAAAATGATCACCATGATAATTCTAGTTGCCATCTGTCACCATACAAAGATATTACATTAGTAGTGGCTATATTCCCCACACTGCACATTTCATACCCATGACTCATTCATTTTGTAACTGTAAGTTTGTACCTCCTAATCTCCCTCACCTATTTCTCACTTCCTCCCACCCCACTCTCCTCTGGCAACCACCTGTTTGTTCTCTGTATCTATGACTCTGTTTCTGTTTAGTTACGTTTGCTCATTTGTTTTGTGTTTCAGATTTCACATATAAGTGAAATCATACAGTATTTGTCTTTCTCTGTCTGACTTATTTCACTCAGCATAATATCCTCAGGGTCCTTCTATATTGTCATGAATGCTAAGATTTTATTCTTTTTTTATGGCTAATATTCCACTGTATGTACATAACACATCTTCTTTATCCATTTACCTATTAATGGACACTTAAGTCCCTCCCATATCTTGACTATTGTAAATAATGCTGCAATGAACATAGGGGAGCATATATCTTTACAAATTAATGTTATCATTTTCTTCAGATAAATATCCAAGAGTAGAATTGCTGGATTGTATAGTAGTTTTATTTTTTATTTTTTTGAGGAATCTCCATATTCTTTTCCATAGCAGCTTACCAATTTACATTCCCACATTACATTACTAGGGTTCCCTTTTCTTCACATCCTCACCAACACTTATTTGTTGTTTTTTGGATAATCGCCATTCTGACAGGTGTGAGGTGGCATCTCATTGTGGTTTTGATTTGCATTTCCCTGATGATTAGTGACGTTGAGCATCTTTTCATGTGCCTGTTTGCCATCTGTATGTCTTTCTTTTTTACTTTTCAAAAAACTTTATCAGATTTTATTTTTTGCTTTGCTATTAAAATTTTTTTATAAACATACTCTTCATATCTATTTTATATTTAAGGATCATTGTCAGTTCATTCACCATATTTTATTTTTTTATTTAAAAAAATTTTTGGCTGTGTTGGGTCTTCATTGCTGCGTGCAGGCTTGCTTTATTTGCGGCGAGCGGGGGCTACTCTTTGTTGCAGTGCACGGGCTTCTCTTGCTGTGGAGCACGGGTTCTAGGCACGTGGGCTTCAATAATTGCAGCACTGCAGGCTCAGTAGTTGCGGCACGGGCTCAGTAGCTGTGCCACAACAGGCTTAGTTGCTCCACAGCATGGGGGAATCTTCCCGGACCAGGGCTCAAACCCGTGTCCCCTGCATTGGCAGGCGGATTCTTTTTTTTTTTAATTAAGTAATTAATTTATTTTTAGCTGTGTTGGGTCTTCGTTTCTGTGCGAGGGCTTTCTCTAGTTGCGGCAAGTGGGGGCCTCTCTTCATTGCGGTGCGCGGGCCTCTCACTATCGCGGCCTCTCTTGTGGCGGAGCACAGGCTCCAGACGCGCAGGCTCAGTAGTTGTGGCTCACGGGCCCAATTGCTCCGCGGCATGTGGGATCCTCCCAGACCAGGGCTCGAACCCGTGTCCCCTGCATTGGCAGGGCAGATTCTCAACCACTGCGCCACCAGGGAAGGGAAGCCCTGGATGTTTATGTGTTGAATGAGTGAGTTCAAGAAGTTCAAGCCCACCCAGACAGCACACATAGAGCAAACTGTGCTAACTGCCTCTCTAATCCCTTCCCTTTTCCTCGGGAACAGAGCATGCGCGCCAAGTAGTGGCTCGCCATTGGCCTAAACCAATCATGAGAATCCTGTTCCTGCTTTCCAGCTCCCCTAGTGGCTGGGCGTGGCCACGTGACCCAGTTGTGGCCAATGAGATTGAAAGGATGTCTGGATGGGAGTCTGTGGGAGGTCTTTGCTTTCCTGGTGAAAGGGGGCTCTGAGACTCTTGGCTGAAGATGGCCAGGACAGTGTCTCCTGCTCCTGGACCCACAGTGGTTTGCAATGTGACTTTGCTGCTCCTCCATCAAGAGGTGGAGTTTATTTCTTACCCCTGTGACTGGCCTTGTGACTTGCTTTATTTGACCAAAATGTAAAGGGCATAACATTATGGGACTTCCAAGGCTCTGAATTTCCAAGAACTTTGAAGCAAACTCTTGTTCTCTTGCTATTCTGAAACCACTATACAAGGAAGCCTCAGCAAGCCTCCTAGAACAGGCAGGGGCTGGCAAACTATTCTTATAAAGGGCCAGACAGTAAATATTTTACTTTTTTTTTTTTTTTTTGGCCACACCTTGGCATGTGGGATCTTAGTTCCCTGACCAGAGATGGAACCCATGCCCCCTGCACTGGAAGCACAGAGTCTTAACTACTGGACTGCCAGGGAAGCCCCTAGATAGTAAATATTTCAGACTTTGTGGGCCATTCAGTCTCGGTCACAACTACTGTGCTGTTGCAGCGTGAAAGCAGATAATACAGAAAGGAATGTAAGTTCCAATACAACCTTATTTACAAAATCAGGCAGCGGAGGCATAGTTGGCTAACCTCTACCTTAGAGAATGAGAGAGCAGTGGAGGGAGATAGTTTCTTACTGCTGCTGTAATAAGTGACGTCACACAAATTTACTATCATACAGTTCTGGAGGTTCGAAGTCCAAAATTGGTCTTACTAGGGTAAAATCAAGGTGTTGGCAGAGTTTGTTCTTTCTGGAAGTTTCAGGGAAGAATCCACTCCTTGCCTTTTCCAGCTTGTAGAGGCCACCCACATTCCTTGGGGAGCGGTCGCCTTTCAGCAGTGGCATCACTCTGACCTCTGCTCTGTCATCACATATCCAATAGCCAGCCTCAAATACCAGATACTTGGGTTAGGCTGTCTTGGACAATATAGCCCCTACTGAGCCATCAACTGACTGTTGTCACATGAGTGAGCCCAATAGACCAGTAGGAGAGCTGCTAGCCGGTCCCAGCCCAAACTCTGACCCTCAGAAACATGAGCTAATAAATAATTGTTGTTTCCAGCTACTAAGTTTCACAGTGGTATTTTAAGTGACAATAAATGACTGATACAGAAATATTTGACACCAAGAGTGCCACTGTTTTGTGCCCTTCCCTCCTTTTTCAGCCTTGAGGGTAGATGCGATAGCTGGAGCTGCAGCAGCCATCTTGCAACTTGAGGGAAAGACCAACAGAATCATGGTGCGTATGGCTTTGACATCACTGTGCTGCCAAAATAACAACAGTCCTTGTTCAGTTTTGAATTTCTTTTTATGTGAGAAAATAAACCTGTATTTATGTAATACTATAATTCCAGCTACTTGCAAACTAACATCTAGCTAATACATGGCAAGTTGTCAGGCCTCTGAGGCAACTAGGAAAGAGTCAGGGATAGCTAAGAATTTCTGCTAAGGCAGAAATGATGTTTGACGGGGGGAATTTCGAAACCTGGGTCCCACTCGTGTTCGGTTTGTTCTTCTGAACCTTGACCTGCCATCAGCATAAACATCCGGAGAACCTCCTTCCAGTGCAGAGAACTTGGAAAGGACCCGAATGAGGAATGTCTGAAAGACACCTGGGTTCAGACTCACTGATGAGACTTGGCGCTCTTGTCCCTTGACAGTGTTCTTGAAGAGAAGTGACTCAGGACAGTTACAAAACTCTGAGGCCCATGTTTATTTACACTTGGACCCTTTCACTACTCTGGGCAGGAAGATTTCCAGCCTTAGGTTGTTCTCCCAAAGGAAGTGTTGCTGGGACTGGGGAGTGGCTGGAAAGAAGCTGCACTTGACTCATAGCAAAGAGTCAATGGAGCACACAGGTGAAGGCCAGGTGGTTGTTTCAGCAGGAAACATCCCAAAGCAGGACCAGGGCCAGCCCAGGACCCCTTCTGCTCCTTCCTCCTTCCTAGAAGTTTCCAATTCCATCTGTGAAGAACCCCCCTGCACTTCCTTCCAAACACACACACACTCACACACACACACACACACACACAGGAAATGTGCTTTCTCTCCTTTCATCTCCAAAAGCTCTTTTCTTCTCCATTTTGTAGATAACAACGGTTAGTCATTAATGACTGCTTACCATAAGCCAGGCCTGTGCTAAGAGCCTCATTGGTATTAGCTAAGCAAATCCTCACAGCAAGCCTGTAGGTGGGTTTAAAACTGCTCATTTGACAGATAAGGGAATGAACATAGTGAGGTTAAGTGACTTGTCCAAGGTCACACAGGCTGTAAGGAGCACAGCCAGGATTAAAATCCAGGCATTCTGATTCCAGAGCTCAGACCCTTAACCACAACCCTCTCTCACCTGCAGAGGAGGAAAGTAAGGCTCAGAGAGGTTAAGTAACCTGCCTGATGTTGCAGAGCCAAGATTTGCACTTGGGTCAGTCTGGCTACAGGTTCCTGTACTTGTTCTCGCCCTGACATCCACCTCTGTTTGCCTCTGAACCCTCCTGACAGCCTCACCCATCACCCCCACCTGTGGAGAACTGAGCACTAGACCCAGAGTGTGGAAGTCAGATTTGAGCCTTATTTCTGCTCTTTCCTCATCCGCCGACCTTGCGCAAACTGATGTTGTTGGCTGTAAATTGAGACTTGGGTTTGCCCCTCCCACCTGAGTGGACTTTGTTGATTAAATGTGATTAGGGGTGTGGAAGAACTGGATCCACTCTGGGGTTGGTGGTGGTGTTCTTGCTCTTTTTCTAACGCCCCAGCCTGGGGTAACTGTATTTCTGGACTAGCGTTTGACCTACAGGGCCGTGTTCTGGCAGCCAGGTGAGTTTGGGGTTTCCTGCTGCTGTGGGAAATTACCACCCTCCATAAAACACTCAGGGATGCAAGGGTTTTGCAATCAGTTACTGCATCAGGAAGACTCTCTCGGTGGGGCCATTTAACCCTCTTCCCCACCCAGGTGCTGGCTCAGCCAGCCGGAGGTGGGGCATTGCGGGGAAGGATAGGTGTTTCCTCTCCCACCACCCAGACAGCGCCTGCAGCAGGACAAGCTGGACCTTGGATCTAACCCAAACACCCCCAAGAAAGTGCTGGTCCTCTGGGGGGATATGACGAGAACCAGGACACCAAAGCCAGCCTGGGAAGTGGGGTGGGGGACATGGATGGACTGGGCAGCAGCCCCCTGTCCCACCCCACCTCAGAGGGTCCTCAGTCCTGCCCTGCCACTAATCAGCTGTGACACAGGGCAAGCGGCACGCCCTCTCTGAGCCTTGGGTTCCTCATCTGCAGAATGGGAGACAAATTCACCCGGATCCCATAGGGAGATCAATGTGTATTTTCACCCCATAGGGAGATCAGTGTGTATTTTCACCCTCACTTTTTAAATTAAGTCCTCAGTAAGCTCTAGCCACAGTCATTGTTATTATTACTCTTTGACTCTGCCTGGCCTGTTTGACCCCAGCAGCACCATGGAAAACCCGCCGTTTCAGTCACCTCGGCCCTGCCACCATGACCTTGAGACCGTTCCTCTGACCCCCGTGAACCTTATTTTTGGGACGGGACTATACCCACCAAGTCTGTGGGTCAGTGGTATGAATTCAATGAGAAAATGGGTCTGGAGGGCCCGGCCCAGTGCCTGGCGCAGAGGAAGTGCCCGTCAATGGTGGCCTTTATCATGAGTCTGGCTTGGATGGGACCCTGAGGGAAGCGGAGCTGCGGAACAGAGGGAGCGATTGTACAGAGGTGAGTGGGGGAGGAAGCCTCCCCGGGGGCGGGCAGTGACAGTCCTGGGCTGCCTGGGCCTGGCTGAGCCCTTCTTCCACTTGGTTCTCTACGGCGGCATTCATCCTCGAAGCCTGGGAACAGCGAGGGAGGGAGCCCTTCCGCGATGCCGCACCGGACACCCTCAGGATTTTCCCATGCCCTCTGTTTCCCACCCGCGGGCTCATAAAACGTTTTTAACCCTCTCCTGCCCCAGGAACTGTTTTCCCGCAAACATCTTGAGGGACTGGACTTTCAGATGATAAAAGTCATCCCCGAAGGCAACGACAGGGAGGTCTTCCTAAGCAGCAGCGGGCTGGGGCTGCCACTGTGCACATCTCTTCCCAGTTCTGTGCTCAGTGGCCTCATGTGGGTCCTTCAGAATGGGCCACAGGGGAGTATTTACACCATGGCAATCGGCAAATACTACAGCGCTGCACAGCTTATTAAACATTCACCGGCACCCCCTCTGTCTCCAGCAACTTGGACATGAGGTTGTCCTCGGAGTTAAAGTAGGGTTGGTCCTCAGAGGAGGAAACCAGGGGGCAGACCATACAGGTGTGAGAGAAGAGTTGGGGGAGCTCCCGCCCCCTTCCCTGCCAAACTCCTAGCAAGGTCAACTGCAGTAACTTCTAGAAAGAGAACTGGAGAGTGATGGTAGTGTGGGAAGCAGAAATCTAACGAGACGGTTCTCCTGATGTCTGCTTGGAGAAGGATGGCAGGGGGCTGGAGTGCTTGACCCCCAGGACAGGGCTCCAGCAACGCCCGTTGCGTGGACGGCGGCCATGCTGTCTATCCCTGGCCTCACCCTCTGTTCGCCCAGCGTCCCTCCTGTCGGCTTCCTTCTTCAGAACCCGCACCTCCCTCTCCCATGAGCTGTGTCTCACCGACTGCACCCTGGGAGTGAACTGGATTGATCCATTCTGATTGCCAGTTGTACCAGTTAGCTAGAGCTGCTGCGACAAAACACCACAGACCAGGTGGCTTAAACAACAGAATCTTATTTTCTCGCTGTTCTGGAGCTCCAAGTCCAAGATCGAGGTGCTGGCAAGTTTGCTTTGTTTTGAGACCTCTCTCCTCAGCCTACACATGGCCACCACGTCCTCACAGGGTCCTCCCTTGGAATGTGTGTTATCTGTGTCCTAATCTTCTTTTCTTATAAGGACATCAGGCATGTTGGGTTAGGGCCCACCCATATGACCTCATTTTCACTTAATTACCTCTTTTAAGGCCCCATCTCCAAATATGGTCACAGCCTTCGGTACTGGGGATCAAGGACTTCAACGTGTGAATTGGTGGGTGTTGCTTACAGCAGCAGTAATTGATTCAGAAATGGGCATATGGCCCAATTCAGGCCAGTGGTATAAGAGAGGATGTCTGCTGGGGGTGGAGGGGGGGTCTCTGGGGAAACCCTCCTCTCTCCTATGGGAGAGCACAGGGAGAGATGCTCTCTTCTTCCTTTGAAAACTGTCATGTTGGGATGTGACACCCAGGCCTGCTGGAGCCGACAATGAGGGTGGTACCTGGAACCCTCCAGGGTTGAGTCGGTGAATCAGCCAACCCTGGAATCGGCCCAAAGTTGTCCTTTGGGTTTAAGCTGGTTTAAGTCAAGGTTTTGGTTACACCTGAAAAACACCCTAACTGCCATTTGAAGCAGAGATAGTCAGGGGTCCATCTATGCCTACTCTCTCCATCTTCCTGGGCTCATGGCAGGACACGTCATTTCTCAGCTTCCCTTGGAGTTGGGTGGGACCACGTGACCAAGTTCTCACCAATGGAACGTGAATATGAATGCAGGGCACATGTGCCCTCTCCAGGCTGTAGTGGGTGTGCCTCCTTCACCCGCTCCTCCCCTCTAGCCAGAGAGGACCTGATGTGGTTGAGACCTGGCCTTGACCATGTGGATGATGTGCTAGAGCCCCAACATGGAGGGAACCTAGGTCCCTAAAAATCTGTCAATCAGTAACGGTCACCTCGGAAAGTTACAGGGGAGAGAAACAGTCTCTGTAGTCTTCACACAGCTTCTTTCTGGCTATCTTTGGTAAAGCAGTAGAGCTTTGCTTTAACTAATACGTCATCTTTATTCTAAGGTGGAGAGAGTTTTGCCAGAGCAAACTTGATGGCAATTGTTTCCTGCAGAGGACTTTCTTTCCCTTTAGGGTCAGAGATGGCTTCGAGCCACCCTGGCTGAAATAGACTTCTTAATACTGCCAAGTCCCCTTTGTGGATTCCATTTGTGCAAGTAACTTTCCGATAATGTGGCTTCCTGTGGGCGGCTTGTCCAGGCACAGGGAATGCTTTCATTGATCTGCTGATGCGTACATCCTGCTCTGCCGGATGCCTGCCTTTATCAATGTAGTTCTCACTATGTGTCAAGTTCACAGAACCCGGTTCAAGTGAATCTGCTTCTCACGTGTATCCAGACTCCACAAGGACATTGTCAGGTTCCAGAGCCTGGCCCATGAGGAGCCTTCTGGCAGAACTAATCTCTCCTTCCTGTGTGTCCCTCTTCTATTATCTATTTCATTTTGCTCAGACCACAGTGCTCCATGCCACTGACTTCCTTCCCATTCCCCTGGGAGCTCACAGAGGACAGGGCTGCACTCCACTACTGGTGTCTATCATGATGCCTAGTGCACAGGAGGAGCTCAGTAAGTATGGGCCCAATGAAGGCTGACTTTGGCCAAGGACAAAGATCCCTTCCCAAGCCCCAGTCCAGGTTCACCCCAATATACAAAATAGGAATATTCCCCAAAGGTCTTGAAACAAGTTTTGATAAGTTGAATTGTGTTTTACACGCACTAGGTAAGCCCTCCCTCAGACCCACAGGTGAAGCCATGTGTAGTCTCACCCCATATCCATGGGTTAAGCAGAGGCACTTACTCTATGGTTTCCTCAAGAGAAATGGAGAGGGAGAGACTGTGAGGGAGAGAAGGAGAGGGAGAGTGAGAGAGGGAGAGAGAGAGAGAGAGAGAGAGAGAGAGAGAGAGAGAGAGAGAGATCAGGGAATGGAACAGAGGAACAAGGGAAGGACAAGTGCCTGGAGATGGTCCAACCTTGGGTTTGAACTCTGGCTCCCAACCTTTCTAGCTGTGTGACTTTAAGCAAGTTACTTAGCCTCTCTGGGCCTCTCTTTCCTCAGCTGACAAGTGAAGATGATCATAGCAATCTGTAGGGCTGCTGTGAGGATAAACGACATAACATATGCAAAGTACATAGAGGGTCTTCTTCCCCAATAAAGGCAAATCATCTTTGACCGGACAGTCTCCCAGGGAAGGAGGTGGCCTGAACCCACAGGCTATATGGACGACTACCCCTCTGCAATCTTTCACAGAAAGCCAGACTTTTGTCGACCAGGTTTGCATAAGATGAGTTATAAAGTCTGCAAACCCCTCGCCATCTGCCCCTACTGAGTTTGCAGGTGCCAGTTAGACCAAAGGGGGAAAGACCTCCATGCTGGGAGCCGGCAGGCCTCTCTGCCACGCTGCCGAGATGGCCCTCCCACCCCACGCAATTCCCGCGACCCCACGTGACCTGCCCCAGCCCCCTCCGCCCTTCAGTTCTTGCCTGCAGCCTTCCTCCGGAATACTGCAGAGGAGCCACAGGCCTCGAGGTTTTTAAATGGAAATCCCAGAAACCAAACAGTCCTGTACACGGGGCCAGGCTTCCTTTGAGAATGAAGGGAGATGGGCTTGGCTGGCTGCCACCAGGGCCTCATTCAAGCTGAGTGAGGGAAAATGGTATGTTTGAAGAGGCAAGATGAATTACTTCAACATAGCCTGAGGATCTCAGATCAGATCACGGTAGGGTGGAGCTTTTTTTTTAATGAGAAAAGGGAAAAAGAAGCCCGTAGGATATGTGTGTGTGCGTGTGTGTTGTTTGATGAATGCTTTATATGTCAAGATGACTCACTGTGAGCCAGGGCTAGCAAGGTCTGAGCACAGGGGCCTCCCCAAATCCTGGGAGATGCTCAAGGAGCTTATGGGGCAATGATCTGAGTTTTGAGAAAATGCCTTCCTTCCTGTCAGCTCAGCTCATGCTGATCCCAGCAGAAGAGAAGAAAGCGTCTCTAGGCAGTAGGGCCGCCTGGTTGTGAAATCCAGCCTGCACTCTGCTGGCCAAGCCCTCTGCCAGGTGTGGGGCTGTGACCGTCCGGAGGAGGGAGCTCCCTTTTCTCGTCGGCCTCTCAAGGTGTCCTATGGGCTGGTGAGGCCCTGCCTGTCAGACCTCCTAATTTATCCAGAACAGTTTCAGGATGTTATACTGGTCATCCATCGCTGTGTAACAAATCACCCTAAAACTTAGGGGGTAAATGATTCTGTGGGTCAGGAATTCAGAAGGGGCAAGGTAAGGACGGCTCTTGTCTGCACTGTGATGTCTGGGGCCTCAGCTGGGAAGAAGCAGGTAGCTGAGGCTGGAGGATTCACCCCCAGGACGGCTTCCTGTCTGGCGCCTGGGCTGGGATAGCTGCAGGACAGTCTCAGCTGGGTCTTTCTTCTGGAGGGTCTACCTGTGGCCTCTCCAGCACAGTGTTCTCAGGGTAGACGGACTTCTTACCTAGCCACGCAGGGTTCCAACTGCAAGTGTCCTGCAGAACAAGACAGAAGTTGCATGGACTTTTGTGACCCAACCTTGGAAGCCTCACAGTGGCACTTTCATTTTACCTGATTGGTCAAAGCAGTCCTGAGCCTGTCCAGATGCGAGAGACTGCCTCTCAGTGAGAAAAGTGACAAAGAAGTTGCAGCTATGTTTTTATAACTATCACAGTGGTCTTCTGGGCTGGGCAGACAGGAAGGAGGAAAGAGGGGCACCCCTTATACCTAGACTAACTACCCCAGTCCCTCTGGTGGGGAACATCTGTTTCCAGGCTATGGGCCCTTCTCTTTTTTGCCATCTGGAGCGTCTCTTGGGAAAGGAGGATCTCAAGGGAGCACTTCTGAGGATGCAAGCTCAAAGAGCTCCAGGGGCCATGCTGCTAACGTATATGTGAAGTGGCAAGTGTTAGACAATAAGGAACAGTGGGGACTGTGGTAAACTAGACGGTGCATCATCACTGCAACGACCTACAAAACATACTGCAGATTGGATCTGGCCTCTGGGCTTCTGATTTGTAACCCTTGACATTAAATAAAAGAATCAGTGGCAGAGATGGGGCCTCAGAGATACAAAGGCCAGTGGTTTTCAAACTCTTTTTCTCCAAAGCAGTGGAAGCCTTTTCTCAAACACGATCTTACGGAAGCAGCATGACATGGAACATGTGATGGAAACTGGAATGGGCAGCCCAGAATCCCACATCAGCTTCCCGCTCTCTTCTTTTTTAAAAATAAACTTATATATATATATATTTGTTTGTTTATTTATTTTTGGCTGTGTTGGGTCTTCATTGTTGCGTGCTGGCTTTCTCTAGTTGCGGCGAGCGGGGACTACTCTTCGCTGCGGTGCGCAGGCTTCTCATTGCGGTGGCTTCTCTTGTTGCGGAGCATGGGCTCTAGGTGCACAGGCTTCAGTAGTTGTGGCTCGCGGGCTCTAGAGTGCAGGCTCAGTAGTTGTGGCACACGGGCTTAGTTGCTCGGCAGCATGTGGCATCTTCCCGGACCAGGGCTCGAACCTGTGTCCCCTGCACTGGCAGGCGGATTCTTAACCACTGCGCCACCAGGGAAGTCCTCCCGCTCTCTTCTTAAGTTACCGCCATGAAGCCCAGGGTTCCAAGGAACCCAGTCCAAGAACCACCCATTTAACATCTTCTTGCAAAAAAGGAGAAAAGTGAGGCCCAAACTGGGGAAGTGACCTATCCAAATCCACACTGTGAGCTAATGGCAAAGCCAGGCCTTGAACCCAGGTCTTTTCTGACACGAAGGCCTATGCCCTTTCCACAGGCAATACAACGAATGCCTTACATGTGCACGAAGCTTAATAGTCGACAGTGTTTTCACCTGTATTAGCACAACCTGCTGCCTTGTGTCTGTCCCCCAACCCCTTCCCAGCCTACAGGTGATCTTGGTGAGGGCAAGTGACTCACCAGGTCAGCAGTTAAGGGCCGGGCCGGGGGGAGGGAGGTGATTCCCCAGCCAAGTGGTAGAGAGGGTTAGCCATTGTCCATGTGCTGGAAGAATTGAAGCAAAAATGAACCAAGAGCCAGTGGACAGGGACAACTCACAGATGAAAGATGGAGCAAATAACTCTGAAGAAAGTGAGGGGTGTTTCACCGTTTCATCTAAGGCAGCTGTGGAGTTGTGCTCACCCCTGGATCGAGGAAACTTCCAGCCTCTGTCCCTGAGAGGCTTGCAGTCCAGCCACCCTGACAAGTGCATGTAAACCCTGGACAGGCCATCCGTGGAGATAAGGAATAGATCGTCCACGGTCTTCCAAGGCCACCCTCTCTGTGAAGTCAGCCCTGATCCTTCCTCCCTCTCCCCGCCAAGTTATTCTCTGCCTTCTACGCAATAGACTGCAGCCATTTGTTTCTATTTCTGTTTAGTCTGCCTTTTCCACTAAGGCTCTCATTCCATTCCGGAAGGGCAGGGATTATGCGAATTACGGATCAGGTCACTGGAAGAGCATTTTAAAGGCAAAAGGCAGAAATGAGCATACGAGGAGGTGGGAGAGGAGGTGTTGGTGGAGCTCCCAGGAATCTGTCATGGGGACCAGTGCCTCTCTCTTAGACCTGGGCGATCCAGCCCTGACCTGCCCTCTGCCCGCTGCATCTGTCCCCACATGGCCAGGGGCTGTGCCTACATAGAGCCTGTACCTGCTGGCCTAGACCAAACTCCAGGTACCCAGGACTGGGGAATCCTCTGCCTCAATGCCCAGAACATGCTTCTAGGGTCCAAGAGTCCAAGAGTTCTTTCCTGAGTCTATTTTCCCAACGTGACCTGCTGTGGGCACCTCTAGGACTGTGGGTGGTCAAGGAAGGGCCAAGGGCAGCACCACGGATGTAGATGTTGGCATGGCCAAGGTGGGCCCTGGAGACCTTACAGGGGGAAGGCAGGAGCTGGGGCGGGAGGAGAGAAGGGCATCAGGTCACAGACTCTCATTTTCACTTCCGTCCAGCCCCCCAGAGATGTTAGGGGGAGGCCTGGAGGACCTAAGGCTTCCTGTGTTCTTAAAATTAATCATTAAAAAAGGAAAATTAAAAAAGAAGAAGTAATATGAAATCATCATGTTAAGATCAGATTTGAGGCTCTATGAATGTTAATTTTCTATCTGTGTATGTGAATCTTTGGTGGGGGAAGGGTAAGTTCTTAAAAGATAAAGATTTTTACTGAACTAAAAAAAAAAAAGACACAGGAGGAGAAATATACGGATAAACTTTCTCTTCATTGGGAGACTGGGTGGTATATAAAACAGAAAGAGCCAGACTTGAGGTCAGCTGGATCAGGGTTCCGATTCTAACTGGCCACCTTCCAGCTGCGTGATCTTAGTTAGACAAGCTAATCGACTTTTCTGAGCCTTCTTGTGAATCTGTAAAATGGCGGTAATAACTAGTTTATGAGATAATTTTGAACGTTAAACAAGAAAATAGACACGGTTCTACCATATGGGAGGAACTCAGTAAATGTTCATCTCTTTTCCAGTTTTTGGAACCTTATTGTAAACACTAATATTGTTTTTCTTAAATATGTCCCAATTTTTTTGGAATGGGTACGACATTCAGAACCTTCCTAATGGCGCTGCCAGGCACCTACCTGGGCATGAATGAAAATGAATCAAGCCTGAGCTCATCAGTAGCCCAACTTTGTCCCCAAAAAATCAATACAGGTTTCCCCACATTATGTAATATGTGCTTTCCTGAGACGTTGGAGGTAAATCAATTTTTTTCCCCAGTTCAACATGTCATCCAGTGAGCATCCGGAGTCACCTCAGCATCGTGCTGAGGCTACAAAGGGGACACACACATACACACACATGCACAACCAACTGTGAGTCTTGCTTTCAAGGTTCCTATATTTTTACCAAACCACACCATAAATATGCCAAAGGAGCTTGCTAAATGGCATCACATGGTAGACCCTTTTATAAAGCAAAGAACCCTTTTAACACAGGAAGAATTACTATCCAATTCACATCCTATTTACTTATATATTTGTATTTGTCAATTTGGATTTTCATGGTAAAGACCTTTTCCAACTCTGGCATATGGTAAACCGATAATGAATATTTGTTGAATAAATGAACAGAGTTCAAAATCAAGGCATGCCCATATTTGATAATCATATTTGTGTATGGCTAGATAACTCATAAGGACAAATAGTTTATAGCTATTTGTTCCCATAAGAATCTTGCAGGGGAGGAAAAACAGGCCTTTTTTATGCCCATTTCACAGGTGAGGCAACTGAGGCCTATAAAGAGTAACTGACTTCCTCAAATAAGTATCTGAAAAGTCTGTTGGAAGTTCAGTCCAGACTTTGCCAGCAGGGAAAGCCCCAGCAATGAAGTCAGGAAAATTTTAGCTCACTTGTCCCCTTGGCTGACTTGATCTTAGGACCTGTCAAGAGTACATGTCTGTCCTCCCAGGCATGCAGGCTGGAGGCCCCCAAAGCTTCAGCCCTTTCTTTTTCCATATCCTGTTGTCTTCCAGGGGTAGACATTCAACTCTGAAATCTGTGCCCTATTCTCCAGCCCCCTGTCTTGGCCCAAATGCCTGTTCTCCATCCCTGTCTCTCATCTCAGGCCCTCCCTGTGGGTGACCCTCTGCCCTTGAGTACATTTGTTTGGTTGTCACTTACTAAGCCCCTCCTTTATAACAGACACTGGGCTGGGGACTGGAGACACATGGCTGAATAAGACATGGCCTCTGCCCTCTGGAACACAGCTGAGTGGACAGTGCCATGAGAAAAAGCTAGATGGAGGACTCAACAGCACTTGGCAGGACATTTAAATATGACTGCTGTGCAGGGGAAATCTGTGTGGGGTTTTGAAGGATGAATAGGAGTTCATCAGATTGGCAGTGGGAGGGGAGGGAATTCCAGTGGGAGGAAAGAGCACCGGCAAAAATGCAGAGGTGTAAATTAGTAAGATCTGTTTAGGGCCCTACCAGGAGCTGGCATGGGTATGTTGCTAGCGAGGAGACAAGAAAGGTGAGACTGGAATGGAAAGTAGAGCCAGGAAAGAGGGTGTTTGGATTTTATCATCTGAGGGTCCCTGCCAGGTTTTTAGGCCAGGGCCTGATGTGATCAAATTTAAATTTTAGAAAAAGTACTCTGATAGCAGTGTGGGGAATGGATTAAGGAGCTCAAGGATCCATTTTGTTTTGTGCACCATTGTATCTCCAGCACCTAGTAGGTACACTGGCAGAGTAGGTGCCCTTGTATGTTGAAAGGGTGAATGAGTGATCCAGTTAGCAGCTTACTGCAGAAAACCAGGAGAAGTTTCTGAACTAAGATCATGAGAGTAGAGAAGAGTGGATTGACATGGGAAAGGTACAGGGTTTGTATCAGTCAGGAAAATGGAACCCAGGCCAGGAAGTACAGTGGAAAAAAATTAAAGCAAGGAACTAGTTATGAAGGTATTGGAAGAGCAGAAACAAACATAGAACAAACAACACGGTGTGGGGGGTGGGCCCAGAGGTTATCAACATCGTGAAGCTGCTTCCACCTTAGGGCAGGAGGGATGAAAGTTGTGTCACTTGATCCCAGGAGCCAGAGTGCCTAGAGCAAGCTAAGGCCGGGAAGAGGGAGGCGGTGCCTTGGTCGAGTCCCCGGGGAAGCCGACTGGAGATGGAGATTAGCATGCAGGAGGTTTATCAGGGAGTGCCTGTGGAAGGGGAGGGAAGGAATGGGACTGGGTGGAGAGAAGCGCTGGGCTGGAGGCAATCTCAGGGAAGAAATCAGTTGACCCTAAAGGGGCGGGCTGAAGCTGGGCTGCCCTTCAGAGTTGGCTCAAGTTCGGGAGAGGAGGCTGGACTCCACAATCACCTGTCATTGGATGTGGACCTCCTGGGAAGGGAGTGTGAACTTGGGGCAAGGTAGCCCTTCTCAGTTGAGGCAGTTTCCAAAACTCCCAAAAGGCGTTCCTAGCAGTCCCGGGGTGGAGGGTTGGGTGGATGTGGGTGGATAAATCCTTCATTCCTGTAGGGAGATCTGGCAGCACATGGCAACAGCTACACAGAGGGGCTGGTTAGCGGGGCCTGGGCCACAGAGGAGGTGCAGCCAGTGCCCAAAGCAGCACCCTCCCATCTCCCTCCAGGGCCTCCCTCTGGGCAAAATGGGCTGTAAGCCAGTGGGCAAGGGAGCATGAGAAATAGTCTGCAAGGGGCAGCTTCAGGAAGCTGAGGAGGGGACGGCAGGGGGTGGCTGAGAGAGCTAGCAGGTCTAGGATGGACCCAGTGACAACTGAGTGGGGGATAGGAAAAGGGTGGATTCAAGGGGAAATGACTGCCAGGGATTCTGGCCCTGGGGATGGGTGGTGGTGATGCCTTTCTCTCAGAAGAGGCAGTGAGGGAGGTGCACACCTTGGAGGAAGACGCTGGTGGCCCATGCTGAGTTTGCAATCCAAGTGCTGATGCCCAGCTGGCAGCTCAATGGATCTTAAATAAATAGCACAAAATGAACTTGAAAGAAGGAAAACCTCTCTCTGGTGGGCTCTCGCCTGGTTACAGGATTAAGTGCAGCCTTCTCAGCAGGCATTGGAGCTTTTCACATTTCCCCCAATGACACGTGCAAGTGCAGGCTCAGCTCCGGCCTTGCAGCCACCCTGGCCTCTTTAAGCTGACCCTACCCTTCCCCACATCCCTGCCCCCCCCCACCCCAGCAACTCCTTTACAATCCCACACATCCCCCCAGGTCAAATGCCTTCTGGGGGGAATCCTCCCTGACTTCTCTTTTCTCTGTACAAATTGTAATCTTCCCTGAGTTCCCACAAATGCTTAAGAGCTTGAATGCATTCAGTAGCTATTTGACCACAGCAAGTAACTTAACTTTGCAGGCTTCCTCTGTGTGAAAAATGGCAAAAAATAACCCCACTGGGTGGCTGTAAAACTGGTGTGTGTAAAGTGCACGTTACAGACCTCAATTGATGTTAGCTATTATTACTAGTTTTCATCTTCTAATCCCTAGCGTCTAGTTTAGCAGATGCTTCATTAGTATTTGTTGAACGAATGGAGATTTGATATAGAAAAGGATTTATCCTTGGGGCTCGACCTGGTTTTAGAAAATGAAGTATTTAGCAGAAGTACAGAAGGAACTGTCTGATAACAGTTATCTATGTTGGGTGTCCAGGGACTCCAAATGGACCTGGTTCTCGAAAGAAAGAAAATCGACAGATTCTAGGTTGTTTTTTCACGGAGCTTTGTGCAGGGTCTGACACACATCTCGAGCTCACCCAAATCACGTTGCACGAGTGTATGCACACGCCCTGGCAGGGTTGCCCGGGTGTAGGCAGCATCACTGTCGGTGGCCAGGATGACTTACACTCCGCTCCCCGGCCACCACGGAACCGGGCTGGCCCCGGCGTCCTAGACCCTACTGCGCGTGTGGAGGCTGGGGAGAGGGCAGGAATTCGGCGACGGCCACGTGGACCCCTTCCGCCCTCTCCCCACATCCTTTGTTTCCCACCGGCCCCGGCTCAGGAAGCTCTTTCTGCGAGTCACCGCGAAGGGGCGGCCCGGGAGCCCGGAGGAGCTATTTCCGTGCAATCCGGGCGGGCGGCAGGCGCGGGAGGGGCGTGGAGGTGGAGGCAGCGCAGAAGGCCCAGTGTTTGCTCTTATTTCATCCAACAGAAGGTTCTATTTGTGGAAGCGAACAGACGCTGGGGATTAGAGCTGGGAGGGGGCGGGAAAAGGAAAAAAGCCACATCCACTACCACGCGCAGGTCTTCCCCGGAACCACCGCGTGGGGGTGAATGAGTGATTCTGGAATTCATCACCTTCTCTCTCCTCCCTTCCTCCGGCTACCGCCGGGCCTCGGCGACGCCCACGGCTCCAACCGGAGGTCCCAAGGCGCGGGGCACTGGGGGGATCCCCGGGGCAAGAGGTGTCACCCCGCGGCTGCAGCGAGCGGCGGGTGCTGAGAGCCCTGGTGCGCGCGCCCGCAGTCCATTGTGCTCGGAGTGAATGGGGAGCGCGCACCAATCAACGGTCGCTTCGCCCCCCCACGGCCCCTCCCCTCCCGCCCACTTCCCCGGGACCCTGACGTCACGGGAACTTTTCCTCCGCCCCCTCCTCCGGCTTCTCGCGCTGAGCCCGCGGCCTGCGGGAGGGCGCGCGCCTCCTCCCGCCTAGACCGGCCCGGGGGGCGTGTGCGCGCGCCCCAGCGGGCTCAGGACACGCCACCTGCGCCGGAGCGCGCTCTGCCCGAAGCATCCCCAGCCGTCGGGCCACCCCCGTCGCCCCCGCCGGCCCAGCTGCACCTCCCCTCCGCTCCGGTGACTGCTCGCCCGGCGGCAGGGCCCGAGTCGTCGCAGCCACCTCATTGCACAACCCGGCTTCCCAACTGTTTACACAGCCCGGCCTGTGAGTGTATGTGTATACAGCGTGAGTCACCGGGAGGCGGAGGAGGTGGAGGAAAAGGAGAAGGAGGAGTGCACTGGCCGGGATCGGTACGGCGCACACACTCACTCACACTCAGTCAACCTCTCCGAGCGCGTCTGTCTCGCGCACACTCACGCCGGGAGCCCGGAGCGCTTAGGATCCCGGGCGCCGCGGAAAAGTTGGTCCGGCTTTCGCTCCGACACTTCTTGCTTCGGGAAGTGCATTTGCTCCGTGGCTCCGCCGAGCCTGCGGAATCCTGTTCTCGCTGCTCCGGACCTCGGAGGCCGCCGCCGCCTCTGCTTCCCCGACTGTCGGCAGCCTCTACAACAAGAGCGAGGCGCCCCGAGCCGGTACCCACGGGGATCCGGGGACCCGAACCGGCCTCCTTGCCCCGGACGCGCGGCCACCGTGGCCCTCGCGTGTACCGCGAGCGCCCGGGAGCGGCTCCGGCTTTGCCCCCCGTGGGGGCAGAACGAAGCTCCGTCT
Organism: Mesoplodon mirus; assembly: GCF_964341445.2. Taxonomy (NCBI): domain Eukaryota; kingdom Metazoa; phylum Chordata; class Mammalia; order Artiodactyla; family Ziphiidae; genus Mesoplodon; species Mesoplodon mirus. Next base: position 14,103,721 of record NC_138992.1, on the reverse strand, counting down.
GCAGCCTCCATCCCGCGGGCTGGAGTAAGTCGCGGCGCCGGCGCCGACCCCGTTGCGCCTTCCCGCGCCGATCCGAGGACGTACAAAGCCGGGGACGCCCCGGCCGGGGACGGGATGCGGGTCGGTCCCGTGCGCTCTGCTATGAGCGGCGTCTCGCAGCCCCGCGCTCCGGCCTTGCTGCTCCCGGTCGGCCGGGGCGCCCCGGCCAAACGCCTGCTGGACGCGGACGACGCGGCGGCCGTGGCGGCCAAGTGCCCACGTCTCTCCGAGTGCTCTAGCCCCCCGGACTACCTCAGCCCCCCTGGCTCTCCCTGCAGCCCGCAGCCTCCGCCCGCCGCTCCGGGGGCTGGCGGCGGCTCCGGGAGCGCGCCGGGGCCCAGCCGCATCGCCGACTACCTGCTGCTGCCCCTGGCCGAGCGCGAGCATGTGTCCCGGGCGCTGTGCCTCCACACCGGCCGCGAGCTGCGCTGCAAGGTAGGCACTCAGGGGGCCGGGACCCGGCGGGGGGTCGCGGGGTGAGGGGGCACGGTGGCAGGCAAAGGTGTTTGGGGTCTCGCCCGCCGTCGCCCGGGGGCCGAAGGTGCCATCAGGGCTTGGGCTTGGGGCAAGGAGGATAAGGGCGTTTGAGCCCGGTAAGGCAGCATTTGACCAGGGTCGCCCTATTGGGGATTGAGGGGTTCGGATGGAGTGGTATAGCGGGGGCTTGGCGGTCGAGAGGAAGCGCGGTGCTCAGTTGCTTTACAACAACTATATTATTTGCTTAGCGCCGAGTTTAGTGCGTGGCGTTCCACATAAGTTGTGGAATTGAAATGGATTCCAGGGCCATGCCATTCCCCGTTTCCCATTCTCCTCGCTTCCCCCGCCCCTCGTTCTGGAAGGACGCTCTGCTGTGGGTGCCTCCTTGGAGCTTGGAGCAGCTGGCAACTCTCTTGCTGGGGCTGCGAGGCACCCGGGCTCAGCCGTGGGTGGTGAGGGGGCGGGAAGTCCGTGTTGGGCTCCGGTCTTGGGGATTCCGGCTGGAACCCGCGCCGGAACCGGAACCCTGTCCTCCCCAGAGAGTAGTCTGAGAGGGTCTTCCAGCGAGGGCGGGGGAATTTGGCCGGAATAGAAATGTTGGAAAGCCCACACCGACTAGGAACCCTCGCTTCCATTCATGTCTTGCTTTTCCGGCCCGCGATTTTCCTTTGAACATAAGGGGCTCCATCCAGGAGGGGATACAACTCGTGCAAACAGGATCCTCCGCACCCTCCTCTAGCGCCCATAGACGCAGGCCATGCACCCTTTGCGAGCTGGACACCCGGGCCTCAGACATCCCTGAGAACCCTCCGGGCTGCTCGTTTTCACCCGAAAGATAGGGTCACCCCTCAGTTTAAGTCGCTCTTTGGTTTTCCGCAACTCACCTGACCCCCCGAGCTCCCCTTCCCTGGGCTCGCTGCTGCCACCTACTGTCCGACCCGAAGGAAACTTCACATGTGTGATCAAGCCCAGTTTAAAGGGGGGAAAAATCTTTTCTTCTTGGTGGCTGGGGAGCAGGGCTCAGAGGGTATGAGTGTGGGCTGGGGTGGGAGGAGGGGGGCAGCGGAAAGGTTTTTCGAGCTGGTGCCAGAGCAACCCAGGGTCAGAGGTGGGGTGGGTCTGGTCATTGTGCAACCCCTTCCAGTTCCTCCGAGCAGATAATAGCTGAATCCAGATGGTGACAGCCCGTGTGTCACCGTTTCCAGTTGAGTCTAGGATATGAGTAACCGGACTAAACCAAAGGCCCTTAAAGAGAACAGCCAGCTTCTCAGAGAAGATGCTACCCATGTCCCGAGTGAAAGTGGGGATGGGAGTTGGTGGTGGTGGTGGGGGAGATAAGTAAACAAATGAAAACCCCCCCGAGAGGATCCCGTATCCCTCCTGTGGGAATTTTAACTCAAGACTGCTTATACCTGAGTCAGCCTAGGCAGGTTGCTTAGGGCTGTGTTGACAGTCTTGCGCTTGGAGTCATGTGTTCCTTCTGAGTAATGACAGAGCTGTACGTTGTCCAGCTGTATGTTCTTCCACCTGGAGGCTGCAGAGTCACCATGTCCTGTGCTCTCTCTGGGCTGCAGGAGGTCATGCATTTCCAGGGCCTGCTCCTGGAGATCCCAGGGGGACCTCTATCAGCCACTTTGCACAGCACTACCTGCCAACGAGAAAGGGCCACAGAGGGTGGGGACTTAGGAGCTTAGCTCTCTGGAGCCGGAAGGCCATACATAGAAGACTTCTTTCAAACCATCCATATGGTAGCTCTTTGGAGATTTGCTAGCCCTAGGTGCTACTGCTTTTGGGTGTTAGGAGTAGCCCAGGCTGCATAAGGTGGGGTTGCAGAGCTAACAGGGGTTGCAGGAGGTTGGGGTAAATGAATGGAGCCTCGCTTTCAACCAAAGCCCAGAGATTGAGAACTGCAGCCCAGCCCAGGATCTGGGAGGCAGCCTCTGCTTTTCTAGCCTCCTAAGTGAGTCCCTTCTCTCTGCAGGTGTTTCCCATTAAACACTACCAGGACAGAATCCGGCCTTACATCCAGCTGCCCTCACACAGGAACATCACTGGCATTGTGGAAGTGATCCTTGGGGAAACCAAAGCCTATGTCTTCTTTGAGAGGGACTTTGGGGACATGCACTCCTACGTGCGCAGCCGGAAGAGGCTGCGGGAAGAGGAGGCTGCCCGGCTCTTCAAGCAGATCGTCTCTGCCGTTGCCCACTGCCACCAGTCAGCCATCGTGCTGGGGGACCTAAAGCTTAGGAAGTTTGTCTTCTCCACGGAGGAGAGGTGAGCAGCCTCTACAGCCCCTCCTGTGCCTTTTGACACCAAAATGAGGGTCCAGGTCGAGCAGTTAGGTGCAGGGTGTTGGTTCAAAACAACACCAAGGGCTCAGTTGTCCCAGAGTTAGTCTTTAGAAATCCTCTCTCCAGAGGAGCCAAAGCCAAAGTTGGTTATTCTGCACCCTTGTGGACATGGCCTGGGGACACCTTGGTGCATCTGTGGGGTGTCACGTGAGGACAGGATGCCCTCCCCGCTTCCACCCCAGGATCAGGTTTATTCCCCATCGTTGTCAGAAAGGTCAGTTCTTCTGGGGTACAAATGTCAGTCTACCCTTCACAACATCCATTCCTAGAGGATGTCTTCAAATCCTTGTTTATACCGAGTGGGTTTTTTTTTTCTTGTTTTCTTCCCCTGTTTACTTATTTATTTATTGTACCTAATAAGTATCACAGAGCTGGTCAGACTGTCGTATTTGCAGAAACCTATCCCTTTCCTTCACACCACCCTCCTATTATGAGTCAGGCTTGGCCCCCAATATCTTCTCCCCATTCTCCGGTGACTTTTTAGACATCTTGTTTGGATACATCTTCAGAAGATAGCCACAGCTGAATGAGAAATGGAAGCTGGCTAGAATTGGTTGCTAAATATAGATCATGGCTTACCTCATAAAGAACAAGATGAGCTCGATAAGACAATAATGTGACATTAAGATTCAGAGTTGAGGTTTCAGTTGAGAATTCAGGAAGCCACAGGAGATAAACCTTACCTGATTTTAAGAGGTGGGCCACATCCCTTGTGGAAAGATGAAAAGCAATACCATTGTAGAATTGCACAGGTGGGTGTGTGTTACTTTGTTGTAGGTACTCATGCAGGGCTCACCCCACCTGTGCTCTTTTTACCCTTCACTTCAGATCCTATGAAAAAGTTTAGGGTTGAGTTGCCAGAAAGCATGGCTTTGTGTCTGACCTTGCAAGAGTCATTGGATCATACTGATTAGCAAGGAAAAGCAAAGTGTTGGCAATGAAGAAGTTTGCAATTCCTGGAACACTCTCCTTTGATATGGTGATGTATTTTCTGAAACACACCTTACACACCTCCTTGCTTACTGTTGAAATCTGCTATTGCACAGGCGAATATCACGTGCGTGGAGTTTGGCAACCCGAGGGTTAAGCAATGACAGGCTGACGCTATTCGTGTAACCAGCACAGGTGCAGGGTTTTAGTACTACAGCAGCCAATCAGTGGCAGACAGTGTGGGTTGAGTCATATTTTCCGTTTACAGAACCAATGGGTATTTTACATAACGACGGGCAGCGGCGGGGGGGGGGGGGGGGGGGACCGGGGGGAGGTCAGGCTGAGGACATACTGAAGTTAGCACATGTATACTACACTCCAGGGAACAGGAAGGCAGGAAGAAGAAGAAAAAAAACCGAAAAAAAACCTAGACCTTTGAGAGGAAAAGGAATTGACCCAGTAGCCTGTACCAAATGTTTGCCTCTAACTTCGCAACGAGTGACTTACTGACACAGGCTTGTTTCAGAGAGGCTGGGAGGAGCATAAGTGGCCACCATGTATTGGAGACTCCCCACATGGTTCTGGGCTTTGGGGGAGCCAAGAGGCTTGAGTGGCTGGATCTGAACAAGGAGGCACCTGCAGCTTCATCAGAGAGCCTTAACTAAAGATGTTTCAAACCTTAGTTGTTACTTGAAGAGAGAAACTTTTACCTGAGTAAATGAGCTCAGGTGTTGATGTGCCATCCTAGGGTGTGTGTGCATGTGTGTGTGTGTGTGTGTTTGTATGTGCATGTGCACACATACAAGGGCGTTTTAGGGCTCCTGCATCTTTCAAATCCACCAGCTGCTTTTCTTTGTCCTCTCTGTCCAGACTGAGCATTCTTTGCAATTAAACCTCCCAATAAATGTAATTAACATTCCTTGTACATTTCCCATCATAGCCATCATGGCTTGGGCTCAGGTGGACAGAATTCCCTCTGTGTGTATATATCAATGTGAGCAGGAGTGCTAAGAACCTGTGCGCAATAACAGTGACCTTGGGCTCCGTGTTCTGTAATGTTCTGTAATGCCAAGCAATGGGTCCAAGTAGCCCTGGCAGTCAGTGGCATGATAAGAGATAAGATCGGCTTGTAGGATGCCCAGGCTCTCCCTGGAGCAGTAGGGTAAACTGTTCTTGCCTGATAGCTTTTGGAGAAATGTCAGCATTCCCCTGAGACAGGCTCCCACTGCTGCATTGTGAACTTTGTAAATTGTGTAACCCCTATTAGGATATGTCTTATAAGCTGTAGCATATTGAATAGTATTTGGGGCTTTGCATCATACCCTCCACCCCAGGCTCTCCCTCAATACTTTGCTAATGTTTATTGCAGTTTGTATTGGTTTGTGAAATCCTGAGTCCTCCTGGGTGATGCAAGGCACTGCTAACTGGATGAAGGGGTAACTGGCATTCCTTGGGCCTTTGCGATGAGTACTTGTGGGCGCTATTATCGGGGAGGCCTTGTTTTTCATAGTAGCTGATCTGGAAGTAATGGCTTGTTTCCTCTCTCCTACAGAACCCAGCTCAGACTGGAAAGTCTAGAAGATACACACATAATTAAGGGAGAAGATGATGCTTTGTCAGACAAACACGGCTGCCCAGCCTACGTGAGCCCGGAGATTCTCAACACCACAGGGACCTACTCCGGAAAGGCGGCGGACGTTTGGAGCCTCGGGGTGATGCTCTATACCCTTTTGGTGGGACGATACCCCTTCCATGACTCAGACCCCAGTGCCCTTTTCTCCAAAATCCGACGTGGACAGTTCTGCATTCCTGACCACATTTCCCCCAAAGCCAGGTGCCTCATTCGCAGCCTCCTGAGACGGGAGCCTTCAGAAAGACTCACTGCTCCAGAGATCTTACTCCATCCCTGGTTCGAGTCTGTCTTGGAACCTGGGTACGTCGACTCAGAAATAGGAACTTCCGACCAGATTGTTCCAGAGTACCAGGAGGACAGTGACATCAGTTCCTTCTTCTGCTAATCCCCAAACCTCAGAAACCTCATAATTCTCACACATGGCATTTCCATTTCTAAAGATGGACAGGCCTTTCGGCGTCTGGCCAGCCAGACACGTGATGGCGTAAAGACTGTCACTGCTGAATTCAACATGGCGCCCTCTTTCCTGTCTGTCCTGATGAGTGACAGCATACACTCTGATTGGCTGCCCTGCAGAGTTGTTTCCCTTAATGAACCTTCGCCAACTGTCCCTTTGTCAGATTTGGGGCTTCCGCATCTTTTATAGGTGGCAAGGAGTGTGGATATCCTACAGCATGTGATCAGGTGAAATGAACATTCTAAAGGGAGAGGAAATGAATCGCACAGTGGCATTTTGGGCAATAACCATATTTTTAACAGGGTGACAAATAATTTGGGCCAATAAACCTGCCATCTTCGAACTTGTCTTTGGTAGCCAGACTTTTGCTACCCTAGCTTCTCTGATCGGAAAGTTGTTTTTTCTGGTTTGGTTTAACACTCACCCTTTCTTCATCTTTTTGGAGCAGACTGTTTCAGGGGCATAGGAGCCTGCCCGAACCACGAACCCAGAATTTCTCCTCCATTTCCTGCCAAGACCTCATTTGCACTAATGCCTTCTTTCTGACCTTGAAATGCGCCCTCCCACCTCTTCACTATAAAAGCACTTACCAGCTAACTGTGGAAAAGTATCATAAAAGATTCAAACTCCTGGCTATTTTAGAACTCTGAGCTCAGACAGAGAGACTGGAGACTTCTAACAAGAATTTGAGCACTTGGAAACCATTAGCTTTCTTGGTTCCCCTCAAATATGTTAGCATTTATCCTTTACTTTTTTCCCCAAGACCATCTCAGGGTGGAGCATTTTGTCTAGGAGGAGAAAGATAAGAAGGCTCTCCATTCCCTCTCCCAAGAGAAAATGTTAAACATCTTTGTACTTCAGAGAAAGTGAATTTTGGATAGTCTTAGACGGTTCTCAGACTAACTTCCAGAATTATACTTTAACCACCCCCATGGGTATGGTCTGCAGTTCCGCATGACAGGTTGTTAATATTTCAGATGTGGTGTGGTTTATGAATACATCTGTATCATCAGTATCTGGGATGAAATAGCAAGCCCCAAATCTTTAAACTTGAAAGGGACATTAAAAGTCATCTGGTCCAACTTCTTTTGTTTCTCTGCCACCTACCAATGCAGAAATCCGCCGCCCCCCCCTCACAACTTCTTTCACAGGTGGTCTTCAACCTCTTTTTGAATGCTTCCAGAGATGGGAACTCACTACCTACAAAAGATAGAGCTTAACAAAGAAACTGCAACTTGCATTAAAAAAACAAGTACAGATGAAATATCAGTAAATGTCTCAGACAGTACTGAAATCAGGTGATTAAACGGGTAAACCAAACATACTGTATTTTGAGAAATGGCACAAAAACAGGCAGTCACTTTTAAGGGCTACGCCTAGGCAAACTACTAACATGCATTGTGAGAATACCGTGTATACCTCACGTACTGTGTACTTTGTACATAGAGTGTACCTTTTATACATATGTCCGATTTTTTTGTTGTTGTTTTGGCTCTGACGCTTGTTCTGTTGTCTGTGTCTGTCTGAATAACCTGCGTGTCTAAGACCACGTGAAATGTGAATGATCATTGGCAATATTACCTTGACAGAATCATGGGACTTGGAGAAGAGGGAGGACAGAAGCCTCTGTCGCGCTAACGCTCTTGTGGTTGCTTGAATGTTGTATCTGTGATACATGACCCGGCTAAGGACTCTGGGCTGGCTGGGGCTTCAAAACACTAGATCCTTCCTGTACATGTGTATATATGTGAGACGGCTGTTTCTGACTTGTAGAGAAATTTTAATAAATCTGGTTTCGTAAATTGGTGCAGTGACTTTCTTTGGAGTCCGATCTGCCATCGCCTGGTGCAATTTCACCCTGAGGATGCAAAGGTCTCTGGCATCAGGGCCTGGAATCTCGAGGAAGAGATGGAGAAGTAAACAGATGATGATTATTATGTATGACCTTTGACAGCTGAGCCCATTCACTTTTTCCATTGAAGTGGGCAAATTCATTTTGATGGGTGAAACCAATTTGGTGAATCAGGTTGGTGAGGGCTATGGGTTGAAGTTAGAGTCGAAAAACATTTCAAGAGGAGCATACATAAAAAAGTCTTGAGTTGTAAGAGTCCCTCTGACTTATGGTCCTTTTTAGTTCAGGGACCCTTGAGAATTTGATGAAAATTGTGGACACTCCTCAGAAAAATGTACATGTGTATCCAACAGAATTTTGTTGTAATTTCAGAGGTCCACATACATCCCTGAAGGCATCACAGGACTTCTGATGAGAACCAACCTCCCCCCTTACCTCCCCCATTAGACTTAATTAAAATGGCTAATTGAGGCTCTTCCTTTTTGTCCTTTTTTCCTGTAAGTGTGAGAATGGAACTAAAGGAAGGAAAACTGAAAACAACATTATTTTGTATTACAAAGGCAGAGAAAGAGGATTTTGATTTGATTAGGTGTATAGCTTCACTATCACATCAGAATTTATTCTATATGAAGTCAGCATCCAGAGTGATTTAAAAAAAATATTTGCATTGTAAGTGTAACAAATATATAGAAAAATACACGTAGAAGTGTGTGGCTCTGAATTTTCACAAAACAAACACACTGGCCTAACCTACAGTCAGGGCAAGGAAACAAAACACTGCCAGGACCCCAGGAGCCCCCTCCTACGCATTTCAGTCCCTACCTGACACCTCCTCCAAGGGTTACCACCATGGGACAGAATTTTAACTCTAAGTTCTAATGGTAAAAGTTAGAATGAGGATTAAGTCATCACTCTGGGCTTAAACGAACAGGCATACAGAAATTACAGGTGGCACAGTTGCCCTTTTCTAGGACTTAGGCTGAGATCACTCAGGAAAGAAACCTATGATACCAAAGTAAGTGCAACTCAGGCCTCGTGACCCAGGAACTTAAGAAATGGGAAAAGCACAAAGCAACACAAAGAATGGTCAGATGCCTGAGTAGCTAAGAGACTAGGAAGCTGGGAGTTGATCTAGGGCCATTCCACGAAGAAGACCCTTATACCCCAAAGTTCCTGGGTCCTCAGAACATACACTGCAATTTCTCCCTGCCCTGATGAACCCAGGCGAGGCTCAGCACATCTTCTTGGGCACACAGAAGGCTAATACTTTGGACTTCACAGAGCTTTTTAATCTAAGGATTTCAAAATACTTTGCAAGCAATTAAGGTTACAGCACCTTTTTGTACTGTCGTTGCATGAACAAAGTGGAGAGAAATATGGGTCAGGATTGGCTGGGATGACACGTGATGCCACAAATCCATAAATTTAATCTCTTCAAAGGTTGGAACAAATCTGGGGCAATCACAACCAGTTACATTATAGAAGGTCGGAAGGAGAGTGTACCGAGCACTGGTTACAAAGCTGATCACTTTTGTTTTCTCTTGTACCCTCAACATAAATCATTCAAGTAACATCTCAATGACTGTTTATTCATATTGTACTTTCTAGAAGTTTTCACTCTTTTTCTCCCCTTTTCCTTCTCCCTCTCCTTCTCTCTCTCCTTTTATATTCACAGCAGCCAAGTGAAATAGGCAAGTCAAATATTATTTGCTCCATTTGATAGATGAGAAAACAGGCTCGAATGTCTTTCAGGAGCTACTTAGAAGTAAGCAGCTCAGGGCTGGGACATAAACTCAGGTCTTTAACTCCTTGTCTAATGTTGTGGCTATGTCTGCACACGGTTGTTTAAATTCTTCTGGTAAGAATGACGACTGGAGAAGATGGTTCAAGACAAATACAGATACTGAGATTTTAGCCCCTTCAATGTCTTCACAACGATTCAGTACGTTAGTTATAAAGGTGGGAGCATTACTGAAGATGAGAGATATCCATTATTCAAAAAACATTTACTGTTCACCTACCATGTGCCAGGCACTGTGGTAAACCCTTGGGAAACAGATGACCAAGACTCAGTCCTAGCTCAGTGAATAGAAATCTCCATGAAGTTGGGGACTGTGACCATCTTTGTCACCCCTGGCTCCCAGCACTCAGCTCAGTGCCTATCACAGGAAGGTGTCCAATGCCAACATGGATGGATGAGTGGGTGGGTGAGTGGATGAGTGGATGGATGAGTGGGTAGGTGAATGGATGAGTGGATGGATGAGTGGGTGGGTGAGTGGATGAGTGGATGGATGAGTGGGTGGGTGCGTGGATGGATGAGTGGCTGGGTGAATGGATGAGTGGATGGATGAGTGGGTGGGTGAATGGATGAGTGGGTGGAAGAGTGGGTGGGTGAATGGATGAGTGGATGGATGAGTGGGTGGGTGAGTGGATGAGTGGATGGATGAGTGGGTGGGTGAGTGGATGAGTGGATGGATGAGTGGGTGGGTGCGTGGATGGATGAGTGGGTGGGTGAATGGATGAGTGGATGGATGAGTGGGTGGGTGAATGGATGAGTGGGTGGAAGAGTGGGTGGGTGAATGGATGAGTGGATGGATGAGTGGGTGGGTGAGTGGATGAGTGGATGGATGAGTGGGTGGGTGAGTGGATGAGTGGATGGATGAGTGGGTAGGTGAATGGATGAGTGGATGGATGAGTGGGTGGGTGCGTGGATGGATGAGTGGGTGGGTGAATGGATGAGTGGATGGAAGAGTGGGTGGGTGAATGGATGAGTGGATGGATGAGTGGGTGGGTGAGTGGATGGATGAGTGGGTGGGTGAATGGATGAGTAGATGGATGAGTGGGTGGGTGAGTGGATGGATGAGTGGGTGGGTGAATGGATGAGTAGATGGATGAGTGGGTGGGTGAGTGGATGGATGAGTGGGTGGGTGAGTGGATGGATGAGTGGGTGGGTGAATGGATGAGTGGATGGATGAGTGGGTGGGTGAGTGGATGGGTGAGTGGATGGATGAGTGGGTGGGTGAGTGGATGGATGAGTGGGTGGGTGAATGGATGAGTGGATGGATGAGTGGGTGGGTGAGTGGATGCAGGAGTGGGTGGGTGAGTGGATGAGTGGATGGATGGGTGGGTGGGTGCATGTGTGGTTGGATAAATGGAGGGATGTCCTCCAGCAGCTCAGAGCCTAATGGGCCTCCAAGTCTGAGAGCCAAGAGCACAGAAGCCGGGATCTTGTGACAGGGGTCTCTCCCTAGCTCTGAAGCTCTTCCACTATTTGACCTTGAACAAGCAGATCTGCCTCTCTGGTTCTCATTTGCTCATCTTTAAACAGGAGTGATACTCTTTGACTTCTTCGTCCTCTTCAGCTGGTATTCTGTGAAAAGAGACTGATTGTGTGAAAACAGGGCCTACAATAATCTTCGTCAGAGGGACCATTGGAATAGCTTTATGCTTCCTTTTAAAACTAGTCACAGGCAGCGTGAAACTAGAATGAAAATTTCATTCTGGATGAGAAAAGACATTGTAGCAATGAAGATTATGGAACTGGCTTTTCAATATGATTTTGGCTCCCCTCCAAAAAAAAAAAAAAAGAGGAGTAGGATCTCATTACCAACCCCTGGGAACTGCCCATATGAGATTTCAGCGGATTCTTTTTTTTTTTTTTTTTTCGGTACGTGGGCCTCTCACTGTTGTGGCCTCTCCTGTTGTGGAGCACAGGCTCCGGACGCGCAGGCCCAGCGGCCATGGGTCACGGGCCCAGCTGCTCCGCGGCATGTGGGATCTTCCCGGACCGGGGCACGAACCCGTGTCCCCTGCATCGGCAGGCGGACTCTCAACCACTGCGCCACCAGGGAAGCCCTCAGTGGATTCTTAAAGATCCCAGTAGCAGTCAATGACTTAGGGTTTCTAGAAGAGGTAGGAAAAGAGAAAGATGGTCCCTTTCACAAATATCACACCTCAATCCTGCTTGATGCTTTACAGTACGCATCTCATTTTATCTTCTCAGCAACCCTGTGAAGTGAATGATTTGTTCCCATTTAGCAGATATGGATGCCGAGACCTAGAGGCTGAACAGTGTGTCCAAGTTCATGCAGTGGGTGGATGGGACTCTAACCTGGCCTGTTTGACTCCAGATCTTTGCCTTTTCCAGTCCTGTGCTTTACACTTTGGGTTTGATGTGCTAGACCAGCAACATGATATCCTCTTTTTGGAGCAGCCATTGTGCTGGGAGATTTTTTGCCAGGAAGTGTACCATATGCTGGGCTACTCCTTGTTTTAGTCTATGATTTCTGCTTGCTGAGACTTATCAACAGAGCGCTCATGGTGTACTAAGAGCCGTGCTAAGTGCTTCACGTGAATTAACAAATGATTACCTCACAGCACCCCTATGAAGCAGTACTGGTATCATCCCCTTTTTATAGATAAAGAGACTGAGGTTCAGATAGGGTGAGGGATTTATCCAAAGTCACACAGCACAGCATTCATCCAGAGCCCTTAACCATGAGGGCTTACTGCCTCTTGGTTTTTAGAACTGGGAGACTTTGTAAGTGATTTAGTCCTAAATGCAATGAGGCATCCTGGAACAGGAAAAGGACGTTAGTGAGTAAATGAGTGAAATCCAAATAAAGTCTGGATTTTAATTAGTAATAATGTGCCACTGTTGGTTTCTTAATTGGGACAAATGTACCATGGAAATGTAAAATGATATCATGAGGGGAAACTGAGTGAGAGATATGCGGCAACTAACTGTACTATTTCTGCAACTTTTCTGTAAATCTAAAATCATTCCAAAATAAAATGTTTATTATAAAAAAAATGATTTAGTCCACACTTACCCCATTTTAGGAGGGGACACCAAGGCTGAGACTGGGGGAGCCACAGCCAAACAGCGGCCAGGCCACTCCTGACCAAGCTCCTACCCCCGCACCTGCCCCGCTGCAGCTCAGCTTCCTGGGTGCAAGCTGGTGTGCTGTGCGTGACCTTCTAGAATGTGTCTGGACCCAAATGAGATCAATGTCAGGCACTTCCATGGAATGAGCCAGAATAATTTTGGACGTAGGACACGGCATTTTGAAAGCATCGGTTCTGAGGTCTGTCCTTTCAGGCAGTGACTACATGAGTGTCCCCAGCACTTTCCTCACCTGGCCGTCGCACTTGGTCAGCACAGCCCGGCGAGCCAGGCCCGTGGCTGTGCAGCTCAGTCATGATCTCAACTCCATGCCTCATTTGCTAGAAGGCAGCAGGTGCATCCCCAGTAGAAGGCTGGACTACGAGGGCCTGTGGGGTCAGGGTTCAAGTACACTCCAAACGGACTTCCCATCCCCGTTACACGCAGGGAGGCCTTTGGGAGGTGAAGAGCCACCAAACCCACTCCCTGTGGAGCCATAGCTGTCAGCAGCTGGGAGGCAGGTTCACCCACACTCTCCCCATTTTATGGGTGGGGAAGCTAAGGCTGAGAGAGGGGAAAGAAGAGCCGATTTGCAGCCAACGCTCGTCTTGTATTTGAAATTTTCTTTCTCAGTAGCTGCAGTTAGAGTTGGTTTCCAAGTTCTTGCTGATCAGCATCTTTCTCACTTCTTCACTGGGGAAGTGAATTTGTGGAGGACATTTCACGGACAGCCCCTGAACACTCAATATGCTTTCGACACACTGCTGGATGTCCTGTGCCAATTATGAACACAGAAAGGGAATAATTAGAAAGACTGTGATGATAGGAACCCACGTGTACTGAGTACTCATGTCTGCCCAGCGCTGCCTTAGCACTTTACCGACATGGCCTCATTTCATTCTTATAACAGCTCTGTGAGGAAGGCACTCTTATTTGTTCCATTTTACAGGTAGGTACATGGAAACCCAGAGAGGGTAAGTAACTTGCTCAAGGTCACACAGCTAGTAAATGGGATCTGAACATAGGGAGTCTCATGCTAATGAATATGCTCTTAACGTGTGAGTGACCTGTTCCCCCATTTTGGCAGATGTTCATCTTTTATATTTATTCCCACAACTAAAGTCCTATCATGTCAGTAGACCCTGAGCTCTCTTGGGGTAAAACACTTTATACTTCCCAGAGCTGGCAGGAAAGAGGAAAGAGCTTGAACTTCAGGGTGAGAGAGACCTGGTAGCAAATACCAGCTCCATAGCTAATTAGCTGTACGACAAGTCACGTAACTGCTCCCTGCCTCAGCTGCAATAATAATGTCACCTGTCTCCAATGCTGTGCGGCGAGGGTTACATGAAGTAAACCTGTTCAGTGTCTAGGCCAAGGTGCCTCGTAGGTGGCTTGAAATTCAGGCAAATCCCTTCAAAGTAGAAAGAATGCAGGCTGTGAAGTCAGACGGACCTGGATTTGGATCCCAGCCTCCCTCTTTACTTGGTCTGTGGCCTTCAGCAAGTTGCAACATCTTTCTGACCCATTATTTCCTCATCTGTAAAATGGGTACATAAAAATAAGTGTTTTGCAGAGCTGCAGGGCTGCAGGCAGGACTGGTGATAAAACACACAAAGGGCCTGGCCTGGGATTTCGGTCAGAGATTAGTGTTCCCGTTGTCATTATTACACGTCCCCCTCTCTCCTTTGTCATAACTGTTCTTTTCCTTCTGGCTTGCAGGCTTGTCAGGTCAAAGTGTTGACTGTTCTAGGGGGCAGCTTAGATGGGAGGGCCAGTCTCGGGGAGCAGGGCAGCGCCCAGAGCATTAGCCTTCCCACTACCTGCTTCCCCAGGGGGCCTGTTGACCTTGGCCTTAGTCAGTTCAAGTGAGCAGAGAACAGTCTGGCTTCTCTGTCTTTGTCCAGCTGGCCAGCTCCACCAGGGTCTCAGAAACCCACCTTGGGAGCCCAGGGGGACTTGAAACTGCCATTTCACAGACACCCAAGAGGCCTCACTGGGATCCCACAAGGAGAACAGGGATTAAAAAATTAACCCATGCCCAGTTTCCGCAGAGGCAGAGGTAGCTTAGTTCTAGCCAGCAGGGTGGCAAAGTGAGGATCATGGAGTTGCAGAGGCCCAGGGTTTGAAGTGTGGCTCTAGAACTTACCTGCAGAGGGAACTCACCCACCTCAGCTTCAGTTGTCTTACCTGTGAAATGGGTTCGTGAGCATTCCCACTTCCTGAGATTGTGCAGTTTAGATAAGATCATGCCAGTAAAACATTTCCCACATGCCTGCCATGTATCAAAGTCTCAACAAATGTTGGCTACCAACAACTGGGGTCGATGATGGCCAAAAGCAGTAAGTCAACTCATTAAAAACATATGCTTAGTGGGGCTTCTCATAAGTGGGGTTGGGGATCTTGTTAAGATGCAGATTCTGTTCATTAGGGCTGGGTGGGGCCGGAGACTCCACATTTTCAACCAGCTCCTGGGTGAAGCTGACGCTGTTGACCAATTAAGGCAACATGAGATTGCCACCCATTTTCAAACAGAGACCCGTTAAGTCTCAGTTAAGGTGAGGTCATTCCTGAAAATGGGTATATTTTGGGTAAATTCAGGAGAGGGGAGTGGCGAGGAACTCATATTACTGAGTAGCTGCTTGGCATTGGGTGTGTTGAATGAATCATCTCTTGCAATCCTCACAGCATCTCTGAGGGATATCATCATCTCCTTTGTACAGATGGGGAACGGAGACTCAGATGTTAAGTGCTCAAGGTCACAGAGCTCACTAAAGACAGGACTGGGATATGGACTTGTCTGCCTGCTTCCAGTCCCATCACCTTTCTCAACCTCAGAGGCAGCGGCCAGAGCCTGAGAACACAGCTGAAATAAGACCTTGGTTTCCCAGTTGGCAGAATGAGTGGCCTGTGTGTAAATGACCTCTAAGCTCCCTCCCCAGCCTCCTGTTGGAAGAGTTTGCCAGTCCGTGTGCTCTCTACTCTTACTCAGCATTCACTTGGCTGTGTCCCCGTGGTGCTTCCTAATTTGGTGCTGACGTTCTGGTTGCAGATGCATCAATGTCACCCTGTCAAGTTAGGAACACCAGCAGAGCTGCTGGGCCCAGTCATCTTTCCAAGAGCTGGCCAAGGCGGTGCAGTGGTGACCAGAATAAACTCAGCACCCGGGCCAAAAAGAACATTCTTCCACACCCCAGAGATGAGACTTTCGGTGTCCCTGCAGGTAGAGAAGGCCACTTGCGTCAGCTGGAAGTCATGTGGGGTCTGGTTTCACCTGGAGCCCAGTCTTGGAGTCTTAACCCCGCAGGGCCTGGGTGCTAAAGGGTTTTGTTTGAACTCACACTTGGTGAGGCAGGCAGAGGCACCTACATGCCTCATGTGGGCTCACACATACCTCCTGGGCTCATAGAGCAGAGGTTCTGAGAACTGGGTAGGATTTCAGAAGGACATGTTGGCCAGAGCTAAAATCTCTGGGTTCAAATCCTGACTCTGCCACTTTCGAGTGTGTGACCTTGGACAACTTATTTAATCTCCCTAGGCCTCTGTTTCCTCTTCTGTAAAATGGGGCTAACGGTAGTAGTTGTCTGGTAGGGATGTGGTGAGAATTGAATGAGTTAATACATAAACAGCCCTTAGAACAGTGTCTGGCATGTGGCAAGCAAGTAGGCCATCTTCATAAAATGTGAAATCTGTCAGAGCAGGAACTTATCTGTTTTTATTGTTGGATACCTAGTACCTGGAAGAATGACTGGACTGGTGGATGCTCATGAATACCTGTGCAATGACTGAATCAGAGAGCTCTAGAGTGTGGTTTTCAAACTGTGTTCCAAGGAACGCTAGGGGCCACTGCATGGTGAGTTGGTGGGAGTGTGAGGGAGAAACACTTGAGAAGGTGTCAGCATCATTCTGCTCCTTTCGCCCGCCCAGAGCTTCTCCAATTTATGCGCTGGATATATGGTTTCTACATAAAATGATATTGGGAGGAAGACTTTTGCAGCTCAAATTATTTGAAACTATCAATATCCAACATTTGGTCCCTAGACTGTCAGATTGCCCCGGGTGAGGGTTAAGAGTGCTGATTTCCTGACTCCACCAATGATCTGCTGAATCCCATTTTCTTGGGAAAGGACATGCATTTTAAATCGATTTCTTAGGCCATTCCTATTCATGCTAACATCCAAAGAACATGCTTCTAATCATTTTACAAGTGGGGAAGTTGAGACCTTGTTAGGTGACGTGCCTGGCTCAGGGTCTCCCAGGCTGGTGTAAAGGTGTCTGAACTCCAAGACCAGTGCTCTTTTCATGCTGTAACTTCTGTGACTCTTAAACAGGTGAAGCCCTTGCAGAGACCCCTCCCAGGTTACGAGAAGGGGTGCCGGGAGGGAGACAGGACCGGTCAACACTATCTCGGCCTTGTGGGAACTTTCTGCCTCTGGGAGCTTTGCTCTGCCCACACATACCGCAGGGTAGGCACGCAGTGGGTGTTGGAATGGAAGAAGGAGCAAGTGAAAAAATGACATTCTTATGGAGAGATAGAAACAAAGCATGTGCAATGTAATGGCAGGTACTACTGAGATCTGGGAAGAAAGTAAAACTAGGTAAGGGTACAGAGTGATAGGTTGAGGGACTATTCTAGATAGAATGGGGACAGAAGGTCTCTTTTGAGGAGGTGACTTTGAATACAGACCCAAGGAATGTGGGGGATGGAGTCATCTAGTGGAAGAACATTCCAGATAAAGGGAACAGCAAGTGCAAAGGGCCTGAGTCAGGAAAGTGCTTGCTGTGTTTGAGGACCTGCAAGGATTGTCTGAGGCTTAAATGAAACAATGGGTATAAATTTCTTAGGATAGTGCCTGCTGCACGTTGACTGTTACAATTACTGGTGTCATTTTATCTTCATGATGAGGACAGGTTCCATCAGATTTGCATTTTATTTTATTCTACTTTCTGTTATTTAAAAGTCATATTCATTGAGGTATAATTCCCCTACAGTAAAATTGACCCTTGTCTAGTGTACACGTGGATGAGACTTGACACATGCTTCCACCTGTATGAGTCCCACCACAATAAAGATTTCAAACATTTCTGTCACCACAAAAGTTCCCCTGTGCCTTTTGTATAGTCACTCTCCTTGTTTATCCATAGCCCCTAGCAATCTTTAATCTGACTTCTGTCTCTAGAGATTTGGAATCATACAGATATAAATTTTTATGTCTACCTTCTTTCACTTGGCAAAATGCTTCTGCGATTTCTCTATGCTGTGGTATGTATCTTAGTTCATTCTTTTTTATTGCTAAGTAGTATTCCATTGTGTGGATGGAAACCTATTGTTTACCCCTTCACCAATTGAAGAACATCTGGGTTGTTTCCAATTTGGGCTTATTATGAGTAAAGTTGCCATCAACATTCATGTACATGTCTTTGTGTGAATGTATGTTTTCATTTCTCTTGGGTGAATACCTAGAAGTGAAGTTGCTGGCTCATATGTTTGACTTGATAAGAAATCACTGAATTGCTTTTCAGAGTGGCCATACTATTTTGCATCCCCATCAGCAGTGTATGAGTGTTCCAGTTGCTCCACATCTTCACCAAGATTTTGTATTGTCAGCTAATTAGTTAATTAATCAATTAACTAATATTTTAGCCATCCTAGTAGACGTGTAGTGGTAACTTGCTGTGGTTCTAAATTTCACTTCCCTAATGTCTAGTGAGGTCTGGCATCTTTTCCAGTGCTTATTTGCCCTCTGCGTCTCTTCTTTGGTGAACTATCTGGTCAAGTATTTTGCCTATTTTTCAGTTGGTATGTTCGTTTTCTTATTGAGTTGTAGGAATTCTTTTCATATTCCAGATGCAAGTTCTTTATCCAATACATGTTTTGCAAATACATAGTTCCTCCCTGAACATAACTTGTCTTTTCATGTTCTTAAAGAATGCTTTTTGAGGAGGTGAAGTTTTCCATTTTTTTCAAGCCCAATTTACCACTTTTTTCTTTTATGGTTCATGTACTTTCTAAGAAAAGTTTTGCCTAGCTCAATGTTACAAAGATTCTATCTCGCATTTATTTTCTTGTAAAAGTTTTATCGTTTTAGGTTTTATATCTGGGTCAATAATGATCCATCTTGAGACTTTGAGTGAACTTTCATATATGATATGAACTAAAGGTCAAGGCTTTTTTTTTTTTTCTTCCATATTGATCAGCCAATAGTTTCAGCACCATTGGTTGAAAGATCTGCTTTACTGAAAGATATAAGGCTTTGTCCACCATTCCACGTAGAATAGACTTTTTAGTCCAGTGTGAGTGATGACAGAGAAGGGGTGAAGGTACAGATTGGGGGGAGTGTCATGTGAGAAGTGGAGCTCCAAGTCCCGTACCAAGTGGCCCACATGGTAACGAACAGCAGGCATCTCCAGGATGAAACCGCCAGCCCCAAAGCAGGGTGCAGGCCGGCCGGGGAAGTGCCTGGTCGGGTGTTTCTCTTAGTGTTTCTCAGAGATTTGCACTCATCTTGCGTAAACTGCAGATTAGGAAGGCATTAGGTAATGAGAGGGTGGCTGGAGCGTATTACACACCAGGCTGGCGTGAGGCCACGGAATGCAGCCTACGGGGACGGCCATGCTCAGCAAGTCAAACAGAGCTGGAACCTGGATGGGATGACTTCCCCTCTCCCTCCTCCAGCCAGAAGGGAGCTTCTGCTGGGTCCGGATGGTCTCTGGAGCCTCAGTGTCTCGCAGCCTCAGGAGGTGACTGTGGGACAGGAAGGCCCTGGGAGCTGCGTAATTCATTCCACTTTAAGAAGGAAGCGAGGAAAATATTGAGAAATTTAAGCGAGATGGACAAATGGACCAATACAGTTGGAGTCATTAGCATCCCGCTGTCACTGATAGATCAAGCTGGCAAAAAATCATATGAACATAGATACTCTAAGCAGCACGATCCAGCAAACTGATCTGATTAATATTACGGTGATACTAGCCTCATATAATGAATTAGCAAGTGTTCCTCTGCTTTTATTTTCTGGAAAAATTATGGAGAATCTGTAGCCTTTCTTCCCTTTAATATTTGGTGTAATTTACTGGTGAAACCATCTAGGCCTGGTGATGTCTTTTTTGGAAGGTTTTGATTATTGACTCAATTTTCAAAATGAATATAGACTTATTAATATTATCTATTAAAAAAAAGAAGGAGGTATGGTGCAGAAGCTTTGCCTAGAGGAAAGTTAGCGACAAATAAAAATTCATTCCAGTCCTCCTGCTTGCACCGCCTCCTGCCCCAGTCCCCTCATTGCTGACCTCCCTCAGGACCACTCACATGTCTGATGCTCAAATATTTGGGGAGCATCTTGGACGAGCTCACAAATTCTCCCTTCATCTTATTGGATGAAGGCATGATCCCTGCCCTCTAGGTGCTTACGCTCAAGCTGTGGAAAATGTGAATTCACATGATTAAAGGTAAAAAGGAAACTAATCTTCGCTGAGGGTCTCCTCTGTGCCAGACACTGTGTCAGGGGGTCCAGAGGTTATTGGATTTATTCCCAGAGCAACTCTATGAGACCGAGATGGTCATCCTCATTCCTAAGGCGAAAATTGGAGCTCAGAGAGGTCAAGTAATTTACCCAAGATTCCACAGCTAGCAGTGTCAGAGCCAGGGTGTGCACTCAAGACCGTCAAACCCCAGAGCCTGTGTACTTTCACTAATCATGTTGCCAAGCTATGTGCCAAGAACTCCTCTGGGGCCTGTGGGGGTCACAGAGGGGAAGGAGCCTCAGTGTCTAACTACAGGCCCTTGACGTCTGGTGAAGGGTGAACAGAAATAACTATGATATTGAGGTAATGCAGACAGTACCATGGGGCTCCGGGGGGTCTGGGTAGCATTTGTGGAGGAGGTGGAATGTCAGAGGGGTCTTGAAAGACAGAGGCCTGTATTCTGCAGACATGGGGCTGGGAAAGAAGACCCTGGAGGGAGAGAACAGTGGCAGGAATACTAACAGCACACCAAGCGTTATCCTGTGCCAAGACCTGTCATGCTTTGCAAATCCAAACTCATTAAATCCTTACGTCAGTCCTAGGAGGTAGATACTATTATTATCTTTATTTTACGGTAGGTCAGAAAGGTTAAATAACTTGCCGGTGGTCACACAGCTGGTAGATGATAGAGCAGATATTAAACCCAGGCTCTGGAGGGGGAAGTGAAGTCAGCCATGAGTGTCATATTTGCAGGGCAGCAGGGTGGAGGGTCAGATTGAAAAGGTAGGCTGGGGCTGGCTCCCAGGGAGTTCACATGCCAGGCTGGGCAGTCCGACCTTTGTCCTGTGACCTTGGTGACCTCTGGGAGGCTTTGAGGTAGGGGAGTGATGTCAGCAACCTGTGTTCAGGCAGATGACTCTGGTAGAAGGGGATGCCCGAGAGGAAGCAAGATCGTAGGTTGGAGAGGGGTGGGGAGGTTTCTCTCCTTACCCCGGGGGGCACGGATGGTAGCAGTCTGTATGAGGGTTGGGGAGGTGGGGGTGGGTGGCAGGGGGAGGGGACTTGCCCAGATGCAGGCCTGGCCTCTTATGCAGCGGGCGCTGAGTGGGAGATGGATGAGCTGTGACGTGTGCTCAGACCACAATGAACAGCAGTGTGGCATGAAAGGCTGTGCTGTGTGGTGTCCATGAAATGCCGTTGGAATCCTGGGCCTGGAGGTCAGACCCCTGTGGGCTGGGCTGGTTGAAGGCAGCTTCAGGGCAGAGGACAGAGGGGGGTCTCCCCAGAGGATGGACAGATGGAAGGAGGAAGCCATGCACAAGGGTTTCCACTGTCTTGATGGACTCATCTGTCCACTGGGGATGCTGCTACCTGCCTGCATCAGAGGGTTCACAGGCATGTTTTGAAGGCCAGATGAAACAATGTTTGTAAAGCACGTGGTGAATTATTATCTTGTGCCCACATACAAAAGGAGCTTGGTCCCCTGGGAAACTGGGGAGCAGCTGGTGGCTGTAGGAGTTGCTTCACTGGTCAGCAAACACACTGGCTTCTGGTGACCTGGAAGGGGGACTGCTTTGCCCTCTGATGACAGCAGGCTCACTCCTCTTTCTCCAGGAGCAGTGACTGGAGGAGGCCTTTCCACCTTGGAGCGGAGTAAACCTAGGCCAAATGGAAGCGCTCTCAGTCTTAATTCACCAAACCTCAAGGGCACTATGCCAGGCTGGAGGTGTGACTGTGACTAGTGCCCGGTTCTTGTCTTCCCGAGGCTCTCAGTTTAGCGGCCCAGGTGTGATAGAGTATTCCTGTCCCCTTTGAGTAGGATTGCACATCATTGCCACGTTAAACACCCGTGTGGTCGTTTAACTTGCTTTGAACAATGAAATGTCAAAAGACTAAATGTGTATTACTTCTAGGTGGAAGTTTTAAAAGTCAACACCTTCTTTAATGTGTTTTTCTTTTCTCTCTCTCATGATGACCAGCAACGTCCCCAAAACAGGATGTACTGTTCAATTGAGTTCCAGAGTGAAGCTGAACAGAGGGGCAACCAATCTGTGCTGGACACATAGGGTGAGTGAGAAGTAAACCTGGGCTGTTGTAAGCCACTGAGAATCAGGTGCTCTTTGTTACTGCAGCATAACCTAGACCATCCTGACTAATACACCAGGAAACAGTCCACCATAGTGGTGAGGGAAGTGCTGGAAATGAAAAACACAGTGTTCCATGGGAACATAAAGGAGTGGAGGAGGGAACAAAGATTAACCCTGTAGGGAGAAGTCTTTGATGGTTTCTTCTTTTGATCTGGTACTCATTTACTCCTTCCAAAACTTAGTGAGGTAGAAAGTATTATCCTCATTTTTCAGGTAAGGAATTTTCAGCTCAGAAACGTTAGATTTCTCAGTGTCATTCAGCTTGCCTTGCATGGAGATGGCATTCAAGTTTAGGTCTCCCTGCTACCTACACCCTGGATTTTTCTTCTTTTTTGTATTAATAATAGCTAACACCTTAATACACATTAATAATAGTAGCACCTCTCATGTGCAAGAGTCTGATGGTGTTCTAAGAGCTATGCATGAATGAACTCAGTTAATCCATATAGCAACCCCATGAGTAGGTGTATTATAAACCATTTTATAGACAAGGAAACTGAGACCAAGTGACTTACCCCATGTCACACAGCTAGCATTTGAAGCCCAGAAGTCTGGCCCCAGAGTCCATGTTCTTAACCACAGTACTATGCTCAGCCTGGTTCTTCTATGCCCATGGGGGAGACAGAGGAGCCCTCAAATAACTCCTCACTCTATGTGCTTTGCCTGGGTGATCTCTCCAACACCCATGGCTTCAACCATTGTGTGCCAACTGTGTACTCAGACAGATCTTTTCCCACTTCTCATTAAACCTCCCTTCCTGGACATCTGGTGCATATCACAAACAAGCCGTTCCAGTCCTCGTAGGTCATCTTCAGGCTCCAATCAGCAAACTGTATCAAGTGATCTTTCTGCTGAAAATCCTGCCGTGTCTTTTCAATGTCTTCCCTTAGTATTGGTGGCATGGCTGTTCCTCTGCCTCTTTCTCCAGTCTTTCTTTTTACTCCTCTCTTTGCTGATCTTCTTTTCTAGAATATTCTTTTCTGACAGACTAACCCTTTAAGACTGAGGTCAATAGCAGCTTTACTTAGGATAGCCCCAAACTGGAAGCAGCCCAAGTGTCCATCAGTTGGTGAATGGATAAACCACCTGTGGTACATCCATATGATAGAGTACTGCTGAGCAACAAAAAGGACTGTACTCGGGCTTCCCTGGTGGCGCAGTGGTTGAGAGTCCGCCTGCCGATACAGGGGACACGGGTTCGTGTCCCGGTCTGGGAGGATCCCACATGCCGCGGAGCGGCTGGGCCTGTGAGCCATGGCCGCTGAGCCTGCGCGTCCGGAGCCTGTGCTCCTCAACGGGAGAGGCCACAACAGTGAGAGGCCCGCGTACTGAAAAAAAAAAAAAGGACTGTACTCATACACAACAACGGGGATGACTCTCAGAGACATGAGGCTAAATGAAAGGGACCAGAAACAAAAGACTGTATGATTCCAGGAAGTTCTAGGAAAGGCAATACTATAATAACAAAACTCATCAGTGGTTTCCAGGGGTTGGGGGTGGAGAGGGCAGGGATTGGGTACAAATGCACAAAGGAAAGTTTTGGTTTTTTTGGAAAGAAGGAAGTAAAACGCTCTTTATTCACAGATAATGACGATTTATATAGAAAACCCTAGGCAATCTGCAAAAGGATTCCTAGAACTAACAAAGGAAATTTTTAAGGTGATAAAATTATTCTAGATCATGCTTGTGGTGGTGGTTACACAGGCGTATACATTTGTCAGACTCATAAAACAGTTAAAACAGATTATTTTACTTATGTAAATGACACCTTAATAAAGTTGATTTTTAAAAAAATCTTTATTCATGGGGTCTGGCCTGGGGAAGCCTTGCAGATCTCTATCTCTATACCTTAACCCTCCTCATGCTGTATTTTCTCAGTCTGTTTTCAGACTCACATCAGTTTTTCTGTTTTGTGTCTCACATTAGACTCTGACCTCCCTGAGACGTATCTTGCACGATCACCGTCACTTAGCACAGTGGCTCAGACTCACTGGACACGCAAGGAGTATTTGTCTAAGGAAGAGCTGTTAATGACTTGCCAAAGTAATGGAGCCACCTGAAGAAATCTTTCCTTGCCTTCAGGATCATATTCAAGCCCCCAATCACTTGGCTGGAAAAATCTCTGACCCAAATGCTGCAGGCTGTATCAAACCTCAGTTAACCAGCTCTCTGGTCTGAAGAGAGGTGAGAGCAGAGGGTGTGGATGGGGCCTGACCACACATCACTGCACCTGGAGCAAACCCTGAGCATAGGGTCTCTCGGTCACTGTCACACCCTCATCCCCTCCCTAGCCCAGCTGTCTATCATGCATCCCGGAATGTAACCAGAATCCCCAGGAGGGAAGGGACCTTATCTGTCTTTCTCATGGATAGTTCTGGATGCTTGGCATGCAATAAAATTGCAACAGCTCTTCTAAATGACTAAACTGTCAAGTTTGGATACCTGGAATAAGCAAGTTGTTAGTTTGTAGCTAAACATTTTAGAGTCATTTTAATTTCTGGAATGGGGGGCAGCCCAGGCAGGGGTCATTTCCCCATCCTACCCCCGATTGTCTTTAACCTTAAATGGTGGTCTGGCGCTTTGGGGGTAAGAAACACAAGAGAGATGGCGTCTCTGAGGTGTTAAAGTCTTGATGACCAGGTACATTTTGGAGGGGAGTTGTGAGTGGGACTGGGTTACTGACATTTTGGACAATGCTCTGCAGAAAAATTTTTAAAAAGAATTTCATTTTTTAAGGATCGTTTTAGAGTTACAGAAAAATTGCAGTGATAGTACGGAGAGTTCACATATATTCTACACCTAGTTTTCTTTATTAGTAATGTCTTAAATTAGAACGGGACTCTTTTCTTTTTCCTTTTTGTACAATTAATGAACCGATATTGATATATTATTAGCAACCAAAAATCCAAAGTTTATTTAGATCTCCTTAGTTTTTTTTTTTTTTTTTTTGCGCTACGTGGGCCTCTCACTGTTGTGGCCTCTCCCGTTGCAGAGCACAGGCTCCGGACGCGCAGGCGCAGTGGCCATGGCTCACGGGCCTAGCTGCTCCGCAGCATGTGGGATATTCCCAGACCGGGGTACAAACCCGCGTCCCCTGCATTGGCAGGCGGACCCTCAACCACTGCGCCACCAAGGAAGGCCTAGATCTCCTTAGTTTTTAATCTAATGTCCTTTTCCTGTTCCAGGATTCCATCTAAGATAGCACATTCCATTTTTTGTGTGTGTCTCCTTAGGCTCCTCTTGGCTATGATAGTTTCTCAAACCTTCTTTGTTTTTGATGACCTTTTGAGTTTGACCTTTTAACGAGGTTTGAGGAGTAACAGTCTGGTATTTTGTAGAATGTTCCTCCATTGGGATTTTTCTGATGCTTTTCTCATGATCAGTCTGCAGTTACGGGTTTTGGGGAGGAAGACCATGGAGGTAAAAAGTTGCCCTTATTTTTAAGATCTAAATTCAGTTAGTTTAGATGAAAATGTGTTGTGGTTGACATTATATGCTCGCAAAATTACCATGCTGATAAGAGATAAGAGAACCTGAGCCCCAAATGAAAACAAAACAAAACATTACACATTTTGTTTTGCACCTAATTTCACACCCCCAACTCCCCACCCACAAAGCAACAATTACTGAAATTTCTGGATCTTGATAACTTTTTCTAAATGGACTCAGAATGAACCAGGAAGCCATTGCCTTTCCCACCGGAGATCAAGCTCTTTCTGCTTCAGGGTTTTCTTTCTGAATGAATCCTCTTGGGATCAGAAGGTAGGGAAATCATTCTGTTCTCAAAGGTCTGCCCAGCCAGGGAGCCCCTTACTTTCTCCCTTCCTTCCTTGCACATTTATTAAGTTCCTGTTATTAAGTTCCAGGAGCTATGCTTGGGCTGAAAAGATGACCAAGCCCTAGCAGGACTGATGCCTGCAGAGAGTTGGGTTTGGAAGGAGAGACACACGATGAATGAAAGCTGTCACACCTTTCAGGTCCTGGGGAAGTAAGGATGTACCTGGGACTGGGTAACCCAGTGGAGGGAGGGGTGTCATTCTTTGGGGTTTGTGTAAAGCTTGCCAACCAAAAGAAATCGGGCAGCATAGGAAGCGAATAAAATGAGCATGTTAATGAGCAGGGTGGGCTCTGCTTGCCAGGGGCCAGTGGAAGCAGGAGTTAGCAAGGACAGTCTCTCCCTGCATACCATCAGACTTTGGGTGAGCGAGAGATGTATTTCCCTTCCAAGTTCTGCCTGGGTGATGGCAAACAGTTTGCTTTGTACCCAAGCTGGCCTGGGAGAGGTAACTCAGTTTATCCAGAGGCAGCGCTATGTTGTACCAACCCCTAATCCTTAAGTCCTTGGCTCTTTTCCACAAAGCTAATGTCAAAACAACCCCCGGGAGTGGGCAGCACACTGCTTTGCAAAATGCTATGAATCTTGAGCCAGAAGGTTTGGGTTCAAATTAAAATGAATAAAAATTGCCTCTATTTGGGGGCCATATGAAATGCCAGCTTCTCTACTAAAGAAGCTGTGTGTACTGTGTCATCCAACCCTCCTAACAGTATGAGATAATCATACTAAAGGGAGTTACAAATTATTGAGCATTTATTATGTGCCAGGGCTGTTTAAAGAGCTTGCTGCGGATGACCTCATTTCATTTTCACAACAACCCTCTAAATGCATACATGTCAAGCATGGAGCTCGATCAGTTTTTACCTCGGTGATCACCCAGCACCTAGATTAAGATACAGGACATTTCCCAGCAGGCTCCCTCGTGTCCCCTCCCATCTTCTCCTCACCCCCAAGTGACCACTCTTTTGACTTGTAGCACTGAAGACGAGTTTGGCCCATTTAAAAAATTATTTTTATTAGGGTGAAATTCATATAACAAAATTCACCACCTTAAAGTGCGCAATCCAGTGCCATTTAGTACATTCACACGGTTGTGCAACCAACAGCTCTATCTAGTTCCAAAACATTTTCAGCACTCCGCAAGGAAACCCTACGCTCATTAAGCAGCTGGCTCGTTTTTGAATACCAAGTGTAATGAATCACGCACTATGGCCTTTTGGGTTTGGCTTCTTTCTCCCCACATATGTTTGTGAGAGTCACTGTGTTGTGTGTGCCATGGGTACCAGTACCATCCCCACATTATAGATGAGGAAACCAAGGCACAGAGAGGTTAAGTAACCTGCCCACGATCACACAACTGTTAGACGGTGGAGCTGCGACCCCTGGCAGTGTGGCCCCGGAACCCTGTTCCCGGAGCGTGCGCCATATTGCAGGGGAGGAAACCAGCTCCAGGGAGTGAGGTAATAAGCTGAGGGCAGCCAGCCAGGGTTTCAGTGAGATTCCTCTGACTGCAAAGACCAGGCTGTTGATAACGATGCGACTTCCCCGTTGACTAGCTGTGTGACGCGGGGCACTTTTCTGGGCCTCAGTTTCCCAATCTCAGCAAAGCCTTCTGAACCTTCCTTGGGCCGTGGGAGGTTGGCTGCGAGCCCTTGAAAGCCTCGGGGTGCCATACAAACCCAGTCATTAGGATTTAGTTGGCTGTATGCTGTCGCGGTCCTTTGGGAACTTGGCAGGGGCTGGCCGGGCCCTCGAGGAGAGCTGGCGCTGCTTGGGGCTGGGGCAGTGGGAGCCCAGCCCTTCCTGTTCTCTCTGGGTGCTTGTAGAGCTTTAGTATTTCCTGTGCTTGGCTCCATCCAGAGTTATCACGCCAGACCTTGAAAATCCAGGGTCTCTGCCTGTAAGGAAGTTCACCTTCAGAAATATCCCTTCCCAGCCTGTGGCCTAGAATATACATCCTCTGGACAGGCCCTCCTGGAATTCCACAGGATGGCATTGTTTTCCTTATGAAGGTAATTATCTGTTGGTTCAGAAATCAGATTAGGAGCAAAAAAGAAAGTCAAGGGCATTTTTCTCATTAGCCCATATGTACCACTTTATTCCCACTTTAAATGGCCATTTTTAACTTGAATCGATGTCATATTTATGGCCTGAAGCCTGCATTTGCTTAGAACAAATGGTGTTAACTGACCAGCTTTATTAGTTTGTGATAACAAGGAGTTTACAGCTAGTGAAAAGATGGCATGTACTAATCTGAAAATGGTTTCAGATCTCTTGGTTTTAATATAGCTACCTATGATGCTTTCAATGGATTTTTTTTTTTTTTTTTTTTTTTTTTTGCGGTACGCGGGCCTCTTACTGTTGCGGCCTCTCCCGTTGTGGAGCACAGGCTCCGGACGTGCAGGCTCAGCAGCCATGGCTCACGGACCCAGCCACCCCGCGGCATGTGGGATCTCCCCGGACCGGGGCACGAACCTGTGTCCCCTGCATCAGCAGGCAGACTCTCAACCACTGCGCCACCAGGGAAGCCCTAAATGTATCTTGAAACGAACAATTCCTTTAAACTCCATGTTTAACTGACCTTGAAAGAGGACCTGCCTTACAGATGCTTTAAAAATACTCAATTTTAGTACAGCAGAATTTTTGGCAAAGAGGTAAGTTCTGAAGCAGGCTGATTTAGATATGAATGTATTTCAGTTGTTCCTGTTTTGTTGAAAGGGCCTAACGCAGATGATATCAAGAAACCCACTATTTGTGCAATATTCCAAAAATATTTACTATATAGGGCAAATAAAATACTTGAAATAATCCTAAAACAGTTGTACCTGAGGCGGACGGCCTCTCAGGGTTTCTTCAGGCTTTATGGCTTCATAGTCTAAGGAAAATTTTTTAAAGTAGTTACTTGACCTGAGGGGACCCCATATTAGTTAGGGCTGCACTCTGAAAAATCAAATGATTATGATCTCTTAAATACTATTTAACTCTGGGGAAGAGAAATGCCAGCATAAAGCCAAAAGACCATCACTGCAATGATGGAGAATCAAATTGACCTGCCTGTTCTTTTCAATGCCTATCTTACTAAGGTTTGGATCTTTTAAAATCACCTTATCAGTATAATTCTTTAGAGAATGTTAGGTCGTTCTCCTGCAAGGATAAAACTGCACAAGCACAGGACACCATGACTGGTTAATACGTACTTTGGTGTGTTTCACCTCGAGGCTTGCCATCCCTTAAGAATATTGTGGTGTGAATGTGTTCACTAGGCCTGCATAATAACTGACCTATAGACCTGTTGAACTTTGCCACATATGACAGTTCACACAGGTTAGTACTGAATGTAAACTAAAATTACAATGAGAATTGTTGTATTCCATTATTTTGGCTGTAATGCTTTTTGTGATTTTTAGAAAAGGAAGCACCTGTGTTACATTATTACTGTAAAATTTTCTTAACCAAAATTTGGTGAATTTCACTAGTCAGTCTACCTCACATTTTGTTTATGATTCTAAATTGTCTTAAGTTGTGCCTACAGTATGTTCTTGTCCTTTAATTTGGTGAATGTATTAAAATTCTCTCCCACCTCACCCCCCCGACACACAAAAAAAGAAAGTCAAGGAACCAGATGTGGGGCAGTGCTCTCCAAGGGGCTGGTGCTTTGTTGAAATGAGTCCCATTATGTACCCAGGGCCAGAAAGGTTGCATATTATACAGAGTGGACTTTATACTGTCAATCCTATAAATGAAGAAAATAATGTCATATCATGAAACATCATACTCCTGAATAACAATTCTCATCACCCTGGGGTTCCTGTGGAGTTTCCAGTATTCCTCTCAATCTGGTAGCCATTTCGTATATACACTGGGAAAAATGAATTCAGGTTTTGGTGGCCTCATCGGTCTGCTCTAGTATTCCTTTGGGCACCAAGTCTTCCACTCTAGCCTTGCTTAAATTCCAACACTGCCCTTTCCAAGTGGTTTCTAAGGGGAAAAATAAAAAGAATGTTCCAGAAGGCTCTGCTGGCTCAGGGATGATGATTTGCCAGAGCAGTTTCCTGGATTACGACCTCTCCCCCCATCAGCAAATCATGTGAAACCAACTCTCGTCAGCTGTAAACCCTGAATGTGGGAAAAAGAGCTGACACACAGGGCGGGTTTTCATAAAGTTGACATTTCTCATGAATAGCAAATTCCTGAATGTGGGCCGTTGACCAAGCTCAGGAATTCTCATTAGCTGGTGATAATCAGGCATGACTGGCTGCGCCTGCTAAAATACTAAAGTGCTCTGTATGGGCTGCTGAGCCCTTTGCCTCCCTCACGGCTCTGACCCTCCTCAGGGACCCCCGCCACCCCACAATCCAGCAGCAAAAGGGTTAGTGCTGACCTGGCAAAGGCCTTCCAGACGAGGTCCAGCTGGGGTCTGCACCTCGTTTGGCTGGATCTGTGGCAAACTGGTGGGTAAATAAATTACACGCCCCTCCTGGCTGTGGGGTAGCAGTTCCTTCCTCAGGCCCTGCAGAGACATAGGCTCGGGCCCCAGCCTTCTTCCTGCTTCCTGAGAATGAAACCTCTGATTCCCCCCACTTCAGAGTTGAAGGACATCTAGGAAATGAGCAAAGCCGATTGTTTCCCATCCAGAAGCCCAATCCCACCCCTCTCACATCCACACTCCCCAAACAGTCAGCATTAGCTATTTTTTTTCCTACCCTCATCTCTGTAGCATTTCCTGGTTTTCCCAAACAGAATTAGTCACTTCCTTCTCTGTATTCCCATCACACTCAGAAGGCACCATATCTCTGTGGTCCAATTTTATTTTACGCACACTGTGATTTTTCTCCTATGGGCATGTGAAAACTTGAGAGTATTTCTTTTTCTCTTTTTGCTTTGGCTTCTGGGAAGCTCAAATCCTAATTTGTAGCTGCACATGGTCAAGGGATTGATGTGTACGTACTTTGTGAATTGACTTTCTCCCTGGCTTTATCTTACATTCAGCCTTTCTTTCCTCCATTTCTTTGTTTATATATATTTGGATTATCTCCATCTATGTGGCCCACTTCAAATTAAAAAACATTGTTTTGCATTATCAACTTAAATGAGGTATAATTTACATAAATAAAATGTATCCACTTTAAGTATATAGTTTGATGAGTTTGACAAATGTATACACCCATGTACCACCACTACAGTAATGACAGGGAACACATTTCTATCACGCAACATTCCCTTGTACCTGGTCCCAGCTGCCACTGATCAGCTTACAGCCACTGTATATCAGATTCACCTTTTCCTAGAGTTTCATATAAATGGAACCATACAGTATGTGGTCTTCTGTGCCTGGCTTTGTTCACTTGGTATAATGCTTTTGAGATGCTTCCATGATTTTATGTATATCAGCAGTGGTTCCTTTTTATTGCTTAGTGTTCCATTGTATGGATATATCATAATTTGTTTGTTCATTCTCCTGTTGATAGACATGTGAGCTATTTCCATTTCTGGGCTATTATGAATATAACTGCTCTATTTATATACAAGTTTGTATGTAGAAAATAAAAGACAGCTGATGTATTATTCAAGGTCCTCCAGAGAAACAGAGCCAATAGGATTTATCTCTCACCTATCTATCTGTCTATCTGTCATCTATCTGTCATCTATTATTTATTTATTGAAATTGGCTCACATAATTATCTAAGCTCTCAAGTTCCTAGATCTGCAGCTGACAAATTGGAGACCCAGGAAAGCTGATGTTTCAGTTTGAGTCTGAAGGCAGTAAAAAAAGTCAATATCCTAGATCAAAGGTAGTCAGGCAGGAGGAATTCCCTCTCACTGGGGGAATGGTCAAGGTTTTGTTCTATTCAGGCCTTCAACTGATTGGACGAGGCCCACCAGCATTAGGGAGGGCAATCTGTTATATTCAGTCTACCAATTTAAATGTTAATTATATCCAACAACATCCTCACAGAAACAACCAGAATAATGTTTGACTAAGTATCTGTGGTCCAATCAAGGTGACATATCAAATTAGCCATCACAGCTGATATCAGTAAACTCACAAATAAACATAATCCAATTGGATTACTGATTTTGGCTTCAGGGCTTGCCTCCCTGAGTGGGCCTGTTTATCAATTAGAATACATTCATCTGCAGGTAACAGGAAGTCCAATACCAATGGCTGGAGTAAACATATTTTTTTCTCCTCACATGGCAAGAAGTTTGGAGGTGGGGGATGCTGGCATTGGTTCAGCTGTTTGATGGTGCCACCAGAGATCTGAGTTGTTTCTCCTCTTCATCTTCCACATCCTGCTGTGGTCTTATGGTTGCAGGATGCAAAGTCGCCATCCTGAGGCCTCAGGTTACGAGCAAGGCAGGGGAAAGGGGACTCGGGAAGCAGAAGGACCGGGAGACACAGCTGAGTCTGTCCCCTCTTCTCAAGAAAGTAGAGGGCAGTTTCCCTGGCAGTCCAGTGGTTAGAACTCGGTGCTCTCACTGCTGTGGCCCGGGTTCAATCCCTGGTCAGGGAACTAAGATGACACAGCCAAAAAAAAAAAAAAAAAAAAAAGAGAGGGAGAAAGTAGAATCTTCCCAGAAACCCCACCTGGGGCATTCCTCCTTATACCTCATTGACCAGAAATGGGTCATGTTACCACCCTTAAGTTGCAGGAAACCGAGGAGCAGGATTGTCATGGGTGGTTTGTTCCAGTCAAAGACATTTGGTTACCTCAAGTGAAATCAGAGCTTGGTAGCGGCCAGGAGTGTGGAGTGGGTATTGGGCAACAACTAACACGTCTGCCACTCATGAAATTCATGATCAATGCCTTCATGTGGTGCCTAGAACACAAGGGTGCCTAAGAAATGTGTGTTTGGTTGGGTTGATTTCAGAAGCACCCTGGTGGGGAGAGTTGGACCCCAAATCACAGAAACAGGGGTCTCCATTCCCCACTCTGTGATCTTGAGCAAGCCACTGAACTTTCCCAAAACTATTTCCCAATTCTGTAAAATGGGACTCATTCTTCCAAAATTAAGATAATGCCAGTGAAATCACTTTGCAAAGGACGGGACAGATATGAGTCAAAACCACTACTACTGTGGAACCCCAGAAGATTGAGCTTTCTCCTCAAATCTCAAATTCTCTACCCCTCGTCCTGCCCTGCTGTACCTGACGGCCCATGAGGTTTCTCAGATTCCAGGGGGGATGGAGATAGCGTCCACCCGCAAAGATAGTATTCATCCTTGCTGCATTCTGAGCAGCCCGTGGACAAATACAGTGACTCTCCAATCTTCCCCCCTGCTCTTAGCACCTTCTAGAGACTGGAGCTTCAGGTGGAATCCCCATGTATGCACTCACTCCTTGGGCCAGTGCCAGGTCACAGGGTCACCAGGGCTGTTTACTACCCTGACCTTGCTCCCTGTCACTCAGGAGTCAATGTTGTGCAAGTTCATCCAACACCGCGTCCCCCCCGCCCCCTGCCATGAATGGTTTCACCAAACACTGCAGTGGCCTGGACGCTGGCTTCCCACACTGACCCAACAAACTCTTGGCTCCTGACGTCTTTCTGTAACTTTCTGTCCTTATCTTCTCCTTTTCCTTCCTGTGACATTTTAATGCCTCAAGCTCTTCCTGTCTTGACATTATGACTTAACCCTACCGGCTTTAGCTTTTTTTTTTTTTTAAGTTAATTAATTAATTTGGTTGTACTGGGTCTTAGTTGCAGCAGGCGGGCTACTTAGTTGCCACAGG
This sequence comes from Mesoplodon mirus, assembly GCF_964341445.2. Classification (NCBI taxonomy): domain Eukaryota; kingdom Metazoa; phylum Chordata; class Mammalia; order Artiodactyla; family Ziphiidae; genus Mesoplodon; species Mesoplodon mirus. Next base: position 14,069,922 of record NC_138992.1, on the reverse strand, counting down.
CGGGCTCCTTAGTTGCGGCATGTGGTCTCCTTAGTTGCGGCACGCGAACTCTTAGTTGCAGCATGCAAGTGGGATCTAGTTCCCTGACCAGGGATTGAACCCAGGCCCCCTGCATTGGGAGCACAAAGTCCCATCCACTGCGCCACCAGGGAAGTCCCAGTCCCCTGGCTTTAGCTTTTTAATTGTAGTTCCTTTTCTTTCCCCTCATTCTCAACTCGTATATCTATCCACCTCAATCCACTACCTTCACCCCCATCACTTCCCTGGAATAAATAAGCTCCCGAGAGCCAAACGCCCTGGAGATGGGTTAGATTTTCTCTTCCTGGTGCTCTTTGTGGCATCCACATTTCCCCAGACACTTCTTGTCATTCTTCTTGTCTTCTCCAACTTTCACCCCATCCTCCAGCTGACACTTGAGTGCTGGTGTACCCCCTGTTCTGACCTCACCCTGTTCCTTTTCTTTAGTTTATCTTATTTTATTTTATTTTATTTTTTTTGCAGTACACGGGCCTCTCACTGTTGTGGCCTCTCCCGTTGCGGAGCACAGGCTCTGGACGCGCAGGCTCAGCGGACATGGCTCACGGGCCCAGCCGCTCCGCGGCATGTGGGATCCTCCCGGACTGGGGCACGAACCCGTGTGCCCTGAATTGGCGGGCAGATTCTTAACCACTGCACCACCAGGGAAGCCCCCTGTTCCTTTTCTTGAAACACATGCCACCTAAACAGTTTCTTCTCCTTCCACTGTTGATGTTGCCCAGATCAACGTTTCCAGCCCAGGTCTCTCACTTCAGAACACTCTTTACCAATATGGAAGCTGAAACACACAGAGGTTAAGTAATATGTCCATGTTCACAGCTATGAAGGGGATGAGTATTTTTTCTTTTCTTTTCTTTTTAAATTTATTTTATTTTATTTATTTTTGGCTGCGTTGGGTCTTTGTTGCTGTGCGGGGCTTTCTCTAGTTGCAGAGAGCAGGGGCTACTCTTTGTTGTGGTGCTCGGGCTTCTCGTTGCGGAGCACGGGCTCTAGGTGCAGAGGCTTCAGTAGTTGTGGTTTAGTTGTGGCACACGGGCTTAGATGCTCCACGGCATGTGGGATCTTCCCGGACCAGGGCTCGAACTCGTGTCCCCTGCATCGGCAGGCGGATCCCTAACCACTGCGCCACCAGGGAAGCCCCTCTTTTTTTTTTCTTTTTTTAATTGAGGTGTAGTTGATTTCCAATACTGTGTTACTTTCAGGTGTACAGAAAAGTGATTCAGTTATTCATACATATATATTTTTTCAGATTATTTCCCATTACTGGTTACTGTAAGATATTGAATATTGTCCCCTGTGTTAAACAGTGAATCCTTGTTGTTCATCTACTTTATATACAGTAGTTTGCATCTGTTAATCCCACACTCCTAATTTCTCCCTCCCCCTCCTCCCTTTCCCCTTTGGTAACCATAACTTTATTTTCTATGTCTGTGAGTCTGTTTCTGTTTCGTAAATCAGTTCATCTTTATCATTTTTCTTTTAGGTTCCACATATAAGTGATATCATACAATATTTGTCTTTCTTTGTCTGACTTACTTCACTTAGTATGATCATCTCTATGTCCATCCATGTTGCTGCAAATGGCAATATTTCATTCTTTTTATGGCTGAGTAGTATTCCATTGTGTATATACACCACATCTTTTTTTTTTTATTAGTTTCTGCTTTATAACAAAGTGAATCAGTTATACATATACATCTGTTCCCATATCCCTTCCCTCTTGCCTCTCCCTCCCTCCCACCCTCCCTATCCCACCCCATATACACCACATCTTAAACCAGTTGTCTGCTGATGGGCACTTAGGCTGTTTTCATGTCTTGGCTATTGTAAATAACGCTGCTATGAACCCTGGGATGCATGTATTTTTTGGAATTAGAGTTTTCATCTTTTCCGGATACATACCCAAGAGTGGGATTGCTGGATCATAATGGTAGCTCTATGTTTAGTTTTTAAAGGAACCCCCATACTGTTTTCCATAGTGGCTGCACCAATTTACATTTGAAGGGGCTGATTATTAACTCCAGCTGTTTATTTCACCGACTTGCTCGCAAACTGTCTGTAGGGGAAAGAAGAGACAAGGTACAGCAAGGGGCCTCACATTTATTGAGGACTCACTGTGTGCCAGGGACTAACTGAGCTGGGCACCTTTTTGTCATTGCATGTACCCTTTTGTGATTTCATCGATCCATGTTTTATAGGTGAGGAACTGGAGGACCAGGGAAGTGGAATGCATTGCCTCGGTCACACAGCCGGTAAGTAGCGCAGCTTTAACTCAAGCCTCCCGACACCAAAGTTCAGGCACTCTCTTTTTCATTACCCTGTGTATCTCTTTCTTTAAAAATCCAGATTTAGGGCTTCCCTGGTGGCGCAGTGGTTGAGAGTCCGCCTGCCGATGCAGGGGACACGGGTTCGTGCCCTGGTCCGGGAAGATCCCACAAGCCGCGGAGCGGCGGGGCCCGTGAGCCATGGCCGCTGAGCCTGCGCGTCCGGAGCCTGTGTTCCGCAATGGGAGAGGCCACAGCAGTGAGAGGCCCGCGTACCGCAAAAAAAAAAAAAAAAAAAAAAAAATCCAGATTTAGACAGATGGCCTTTCAGCTCCAATGAGCCCAGACCATGTGACCTTTTATGCCATCTTTTGGGATGAAGCCCTGATGGGAATGGCTGCAGAATGGACCCATAACACAGCAGCAGGCACAGACACTGTCTCGAATTAGCCCGGGTCAGCAGTTGCAGTCTTGGCAGCCATGTAATGTCAACCCTGAAATTCCTTGGACAGGCTCCAGTGGGCTCCACAGCCAGCAGGACACTGCGAGAGCCATGGGAAATCTGCTATCTACTGTCGGCCCTTCCTGTTAAACTGGGACTCAAATTGTTCCAGAATTATCTGGCTGGTTGTAACTGCAGGGGAAAGAATGAGTTAATCCTCCTGTCTGGGCTGTTCGCAAGAAGCTGTGTGCTTTGCTTATTAAAGTCCGCCCAACGTGGGAGGGAATAAATGGCCCTTCCAGGAGGGAGCCTCCTTAAGCAGTAGAAATCATTTTCTCTCGGTCAAGTGCAGGTCGGGGGTTGGAGACCTGCCCACAGGTTTAAAATAGTTGGTGCCAGGCCCGTGGATCTTGTCTGCTGCGTTCTGCTCATTTAGCAAGACTCCCTCCTCTGTTACCTCCTGAATCAGGCTTCTGCTGAGAGTCTTGTGCTCACAAAACTTCTGAACTGCCTTTTCAAATTGCCCTAATTTTTTCTTTCACATTTGGTGGTTACTGTCATAAACACAAATTTCAGAAAGTCACAACACACCAAATGAAAACCCAGCCACTCCCTCACTCCCCTGCCAAAGTAAATCTGATGTGTAAATTTAACCTTCTAAAAACATCCAATTTCATCTTGCAGAGAAAGCTCTCTGGATGAGGTGTAAACACAATTTTAAATCATAAAAAAAAAAAAAAAATGACAGCACAGAAAACACAAACCATAAAAGAAAAAAATGTTAAATTCTACTTCATCAAAATGAAAACATATGCCCTTTGTTTTTTTTTGTGGTACACGGGCCTCTCACTGCTGCGGCCTCTCCCGTTGGGGAGCACAGGCTCTGGACACGCAGGCTCCGGATGCGCAGGCTCAGCAGCCATGGCTCACGGGCCCAGCTGCTCCGCAGCATGTGGGATCTTCCTGGACCGGGGCACGAACCCGTGTCCCCTGCATCGGCAGGTGGACTCTCAACCACTGCGCCACCAGGGAAACGCAACATGTGCCCTCTGAAAGACAGTATTAAGGAAATGATATGATAAGCCACAATCTGGGAGAAAATATTGCAAGACAAACAATCTAATTAAGAAATGGTGAAAAAATTTTTAATAAACACTTTACCAAATATCATGGACAAATGGCCAGTAGGTCCATAAAAAGATGCTCTGCACTGTTAATCATCAGCGAAATGTGGATAAAAACCAAAATGAAATACTAACACACAGACACTGGAATGACTAACGTTAAAAAGACTGACAATGCCAACTGGAATTCTTGCACATTGCTGGTAAGAATGCAAAATGGAATGACTGCATTTTATTTTTAAGATGGTAAAAAAAAAAGTGTGCTATATTTAGAATTAGCCAACTGGACTCAGCTTAGATGATCCCAATGTTTTTTGCAACATCCAAAATATTGTAGGCAGGGATCAAATGCACACTGTCTTCTCACCATGAGACCTGGTCAGAGTGTTGGCTTTGGCCAGCCCAGGTAGTAGAGCTTCTTTACAGCATTGTTTGGTCTCACGGTTATTGACCTTGGTATCCATGATGAACACCAGTGTGAACTTGATCTTCTTGGCCAACTTCATGGTCAGGGTGCCTGATGATGGCAAATGGTCAAGCTTGTTTCTCCTGGGGATGCTCTTCCTTAGTTAGTTGGGTTGCCCCTGGAGCCACAGTGTCTTGGGCCGCTGGAAGGTAAGTGACATATGGCTCTTCATCGTTTTGGTGACTTTAGACATATTTCAGCACTGTCTTCCTGGTCGTTAAAGCCTTTGCTTTGGATTGGGTTTTGGTAGAAACAAGGGCTTCTTTTTTCACTTTTGGTGCCATCTTTGTAAAAATCTGGGAAACAACTTTGGAACACACTTTGGCACTTTCTTATGAAAGTAAACATATACTTTCTGTCTGTTCCATCAATCCTTAGAGAAATGAAAGTATATGTCCACACATATACCTGTATGTGAATATTCACAGCAGCTGTACTCGTAACAGCCCTAACCTGGAAACAACCCAGATCTTCATTAGCTGGTGAATAGACAAACAAATAGTGGTACCTCCATGCATCGGAATACTACTCAGCAAAGGAATAAACTCCTGATGTAAGCAACAACACAGGTAGATCTGAAAATCATTACACTTAGTGAAAGAAGCCAGATTTCAAAGGCCACACATGTGATTCCAAAAGTACAGCGACAGAAATCAGGTGAATCGTTGTCAGGGGCTGGGGGAAGAGGGACGAGAAGGGGATTGACTGCCAAAAAGCCCAGGAGGCCTTCTGGGAATGACGGAAATATTCTATATCTTGATTGTGTTAATGGGTACATGACTGCATTTGTCAAAACTCATGAAGCTACACTCTCTCTTTTTTTTTTTTTTGGCTGTGTTGGGTTTTCGTTGTTGCGTGCGGGCTTTCTCTAGTTGTGGTGAGTGGGGGCTACTCCTCGTTGCGGTGCGCAGGCTTCTCATTGCGGTGGCTTCTCTTGTTGTGGAGCACGGACTCTAGGCACGCAAGCTTCAGTAGTTGCAGCATGCGGACTCAGTAGTTGTGTCTTGTGGGCTCTAGAGCACAGGCTCAGTAGTTTTGGTGCAAGGGCTTAGTTGCTCTGCAGCAAGTGGGATCCACCCAGACCAGGGATTGAACCCATGTCCCCTGCGTTGGCAGGCGGACTCCTAACCACTGTACCACCAGGGAAGTCACTGTACTCTTAAAAAAGATCAATTTTGTTGCATGTAACTAATACCTCAATAAACCTGGCTAAATATGAGGCATAAAAGTTATTTTGAGCACAGGCTTTAAAATTGGTGGGTCTGAGTTTGAACCCCTGCATTCCCACATGTTATCTTTGTGACACTGAACAGTTGTCTTGATCTCTTCGTGTGTCCATTGCTACATTTATAAAATGGAGTGTATTGGTCAGGATAGGCTAACTGCTGTAACAAATAGACCCCGAATGTGTCATAGTTCAAGAAAGAGTTTTTGGTTACATTACAGTCTAAGGTTGTTCCAAGTTGGTGCTGGCTGTTCTCCATGCAGTCACCTGGGGATGCTGGCTTCCAATGGTTTTGTCATCTTACAGATGTAGCTTCTAAGGTCACCCTGAGGGTCATTTTAGCCACCCATTCAACCAGAAGTTAAAGAGTATATGGAGGTCTCATGGGCCAGGCCTGAGTTATACCTCTATTCATGTTACAGTGGAGAGAACTCAGTCACATGGCCACACCTAGCTGCTGGGAAATGTAGTCTAGCTGTGTGCCCAGGGTGAAGAGAACATGGGTTTTGGTGAGCAGCAAGCAGACTGGGATAAAAGGATATGGCACATAACATCACACTAAATGGCAAGATGGTTGGTATGAATGTCAGTCATAACATCTCCATAATATTATCCCAGCCTCAATAATAACTATAATTTATATTATAGAACAGGGGCCCCAGACTCAAATGCCCACAGGACCAAGAATATAAAATAATTGTGAGTTTGGACTGGGTTATCAAAATAGGGAGTGGTGAGGTCTAGAGCTGAGCTGGAGACAATATCCTGTCTAATGGCCTATCGACTCCCCCAGATCGTAAACCCCTGCGTTGGGTGAACAAAATGCATCTGTAAAGTACCTATAGTGACTTACAACAAAGTCTCGTATTCTGCAGATGCTCGATGGTCAGCCAGGGAGGCAGATTCTGTTTGTGAGTCGGCTTCCAAAATCCATTCTTCCATTTGTCCTGTTGTTAGAATCATGGCCGGGCACATAGATGGACAGCTAGATTGCATTTCCCAGCATTCTTAGCAGTTAGGTGTGGCCACGGGCATGAGTGGTTGCCAGTGGAAGTGATGTGTGCCACTTGTGGGTCTGAGACTTGAGTTACTTGAAAACTCTTCTTTACTCTGGTAACTGGAACCCAGCTGTGATGGTGACCCAGCTTGGACCAGGCAGAAATGCAATGATATTCTAGTCTAGGGGATGGTGGAACAATAGGACATAGGAGCCTGGGTCCCTGAATGACCAAGTGGAACAGAGCCTCATTGCTGACCTGGACAGCTCATCTCAGGACTGTTTCATGAAAGAGAAGCCTCCATATTATTTAAGCCATTGCATTTTTGGACTTCTTTGTTACAGCAGCCCAGTCTTCACCTGATTGATATGGTCAGACCCATTTACTAAATGCCTTGCCTGTCTCACCAGCTTTATTGTTTCTGTAATTCTAATCCAGACTTCAGCTAAATTCAAAGTCACTACCATGTCAGAGGCCTTCGGAGTTGCTCATGGATAGTCAAAACTACTGATTGTGGAAAATATCAAACATCCAATCAATCAGTCAATCAATCAATCAATCAATCAATCAATCAATCAAAGAACATGTTTAGAAATTGTTTATTTTCAGCTTAGGAACAAGAAGAATGCATCTCAGGAAAAGGAAAGGGGAAGGAAACTCCTTTACTGAGCCTGTCTAATGGGCCAGGTGAGGGACTAGGCATTTACAGATGTAATCCCAGGTTCTGACCACAGAACTGCTGTTACTTTACATTGCAGATGAAGACATTGTAGTTCAGAGAGATAAAGTAGCTTGGTCAATACATGGCGTGGAGTTGAAGGAATGGGCTCAAACCGTGGTGGCGTAAAGGAAACGGGCCTTGTACTGGCTGCGAGGTGCCCTTAACCTTTGCAGACTCCCTCTTAGAGATGGGAGCTCAAGGAAGCCTGGATGTTAATGAGGGCAGGTGAGCAGAGCTTCCAAAATTGTAAACCTGATCATGTCGTTCTCTCGTTTATAACCCTTCAACAGGCCCTCATGGCCTTCCAGATAAAACCCCAAATTCTTACCAGCTTGGCAATCAAGACTTCAGTCACCTGACCTCTATTTTCTAGCCTCACCCATCATCATATGCTTCTTGTACTGTTCACAGGGAGAACAAAGAACAGCTTTTTGTTCCCTTGGCTCCTGCCCTGACTGTCCACTCTTCCCAAACCCCCTCCCCTTTGCTGACTCTTCCATATGTTGCAAGATGCAGACTTCACCTCCTCCAGGCAGCCCTCTCTCCCAAAAAAACCCTCTGCTCCTGCTGGGTTACATGTTCCTGCTCTGTGCTCTCTCAGAGCAGTTGATTGGCTGTGTGGCCCTGTGTATATTGTGTAACCTGTCTGAGTCTCAGTTTCTGCAGCTGTAAAATGGCTGTGATAGGAATTGTATGGACAGCACAGAGATGTCGAGAGGTGGAGAGAGGTCACCTCCGTGGAGCTCTCGGCGTAGAGCCTTGCTCAGAGGACGCGCTCAGCCTGTCAACCACTCGGCACTCTTTAGTGTAGTTCTCCCCTTAAGCATCTGCCTCCTGCAGGAGATTGGAAAGGACTTGAAGGCCCCATGTAACGCTGTATCTCCAGCATCTAGCCCAGGGCAGGACACAGCAGTGATCACTAAAGGTTGTGCAGAAGCCAACGCCTAGGAGCTTCTCTGTCTCTTTTCAGGGAAGGTCCTGTAGACTAATGATGTGACTGACTTATTTGGTGGAGTGGTTACCAGCATCCGTGCTTTGAAGATGTGCAGGGACCTGCCCGAGGCCGTGCAGACGGTATTTGACAGAACCAGGACTTTTGTCCTCTGTGCGGCCACCTGACTGACTAAGGGAAGGAGGTGTTTTGTTTTGGAGTGGGAAGGAGAGGGGACAAAGAAGGCACCAGACCTGCCACTTTCTTTATTTTGTTCTCTGCAGCTCGTGTCTGAGACACAAAGCCCTGGGAGAGCAAGTTCACATGCGTTAGAGCAATACCAGCCCTCACCATGCCCCGGTCCCAATGTTCTGACAAACTCTCCATGGCATTCTCTTGTTTATCTGCCCAGAATCCTTTTGGGTTGGAACTATTTTAATCTCCATTTTACAGATGAGGAAACTGAGGTTAAGTAACTTGCTGAAGTCACTCTTTGTAAGTAGCAGGGCTGGAATTCAAGCACAGGCTGTGGGACCTGAAGCCCACACATGACCCTCTGTGCAATGCTGTCCCAGGCTTTCCAAACCAAGTTACATCAGTTACTCAACACATCTCTCCCAGGCACCTCCTGGCAAAGGCATTATACTAATACAGAGATGCAGTGATTCCCAGAGCAGGGAATAAAGGAAAGCTACACACAATCACTGGCCATCGCTAACATTGATGAGGTATTTACTGTGTGTTACGTGCTATTCTAGAGACTGTGCACGTGTTAGACTTATTTAATTCTCACAGGAAACCTTTGTGATAGGTGCTAGGGTTAATCCCCATTTTACAGCTCAGGAAACTGAGGTTTATAGCTTGCATAAGGATGCATAGCTCCTAAATGGTTGAGCCTGCATTTGCACCCAGGCTATTACCCCATGCAGGTTTGCAGGTTGCAGTCATGCTGTGGGTAGCATTTGGAATGGGCTTTGAAAGAGAAAAGGTCAAGGGAAGATGCATGCAGCTGGGTACCAATGAGTAGGTATCCAGCAAACCCTTCCCACCTCGAAGTCAGTTCATATGGTAATCCATGACCCAGGGCTGATAACGTCTCTGGGAACAGCTTGGAACACCCATGAGAAACTGAGCGCAATAGTTGAGCAATGCAGCTTCATCTCTTGGGGAATGGAAAAATCTGGAAAATGAGGTTCTGGGAGTCTGGCAGAGCCGCAGGTTTGAGAGCCCCTTCCATTTTTTCCCTCTAGCCTCAATTTACCTTGCCCGTTTCTCCACCTCTGAGCCTTTCCTGTTGCCTATGAAACTTACCCTCCCCTCCCCCTGCCCCTCCAGTCCCCGTCTGCCCTTTAAGGTCCCTCACTGCTTATAACAGTTGTATGCCCTCCCTCCCTCCCCGGGGCAGAGCCAGCAGGCTGTGGGCACCTTTATCCACATCATTCTTGAAGGGCCAGCTGAGCCCTGGGTAATATCTGGGCTGTGGAGGCAGACCCATCTGCACTGACACTGGTAGAGGAATTAAGCTAGTGACTTAGCTAGTCCTGGATTTGCCCAGGGTTAAAGGTTCAGAGAGGGAGAGGAAACCTCCTTAGGTCACGTGGAGAATTATTAGAGAATTCCTTTCCTGGCTCTGCTTAACTAATCTGAGCCTTTAAAATGGGGAGAGTGATACCTTCAGGGGTGGCACTTCCTTCTGTGCTCAGTCTATGTAGAAATGAGCCCTACTCCCCACCCACCCCTTTGTCTTTGCAGATGTACGAAAAGTTTCCTACCACTTCTTTTATGAAGTGGTAGGAAACTAGAGGTCAGAGGATCTTGCTTAGAGCATCTCAGTAACCCTGAGAGTGCCTTGCCCATACAAAAACGCTCAAAAGATGTTGGTTAACAAAACGGCCTTTCAAAGAATGTTCAGAGCCAAAGCAAAGTCCAGAATCCCTGGGGCTGTTTTGGCATTTCAACTGCCATGTCAGAACAGTACCCTTGTGGTGCACAGGGGTCGGCTTTCCGGAAAAACCTGTTCTGGGGACCGAGCCCAGCCCAGGGGAACAGGGTGTTAGGCAGGCATCCCAGAGTGAGACCCCATTTATCTTTGTGCAGCTGGTTGGAAGGGAGCTGAATAATCATTTACGTGCTCGTTGTGACAGGCACCTGGGCCCCAGGTTGAGACAGGTGGCCTTGGGTGGCCTGGGTATTAATGTGGCTAATTATGTAGATTGCTTCACTGGGAGATGGGAGAGAGGATGGGGCCCTGGGAGTCGCAGTGGGAAGGCCTCCCTTGTGGGACCCAGCCCTTGGTGTGCTCATCGATGTGCTGTTTGGGAAAACTGGGGGGCCCCAGCTGGGTCCTGAGGTGGCTGATCCCCACAGCTGCTCTCTGCGACAGACTGCGTCTCCAGGATGATCTTGGCATGGCTGCAGAGGGAGAGATGGGCCCTCCGGGAAGGAGAAACTCTGGGGCCAGCTAGAGTGGCGCTGACAGATGGCTTGATAATAATCAAAAGGTACACCTTCCAGGTCAGGAGGGAAATGCCGCCCCCTGGAAGTAGGGAAAAGAAGAAACTTGCCAAGGACAAGTCCTTGTAGGGTATTTGATCCCAGAGAAGGGCAAGTGTGTTTTCACTATTGATCTTGGCTTGATCTTATTTCTAGCTCTGAAGAGAATAAAAGTGTAGACTCTATTTCTTGTTCTCTATGGCTGGAATTGGCCACACCCATAAAGTTCTGTGAAGACTAGTGACACACCAGCTTATGCTGGAGCTTAAAAAAAAAAAAAAAGAGAAAACCAAAGATCAGTGTCATTCACGAAACTACTGACTTCACTTTACAGTGAGTAAGCAACTACAAATCAGCAAAACAAACCCAGTCCATTTCCCTGTATCTCTGCCCTCATCATAGGTACTCCAACCCCAGAGAATCTTCTACTTAAAGATAGCAGTTTGGAGATCTGAGCAAACCCAGCCCAAGAGCAAGTCAGTGTGACTTAGTTAGTCAAGTGGAAATGAGCCAAAACTTTGGGAAGAGTCTTAAGCACAGCTCTCAGGAAACCAAGTGGTGTATCTCCTACCTATTTTTAAAATGTGTCCCCTGGTTTTTGTGAACACCTATGACTTTGGGAAGCACTTGCTGTGTTTATGTATTTAAAGCTTTTTACAAGTTCTGAGAGAACACTGAATTTGGTGAGAGTGTCACTTCTTGGTGTTTTGGGGGGATGGGAGTGAGGGTGAGGGATGGGCAAACCAATGTGACCTTGGCATTTCCTCTTTTTGAGCTGGAGAGCCTGTTGCTTTTCAGGAATAAGGCTCTGATTCTTTATCATGCTAAATTGGAAAAGTGTTTCTCCTTCCCTTGTAGATTCTTCCCTCTCTTGCTGTTTGATGAGACAAAATGTAATTCAAGCACATTTCTTGGTCCACAGTAGACGTCTAATAAATGGTAGATCTCTTTCTGGCTCTCTTTTAGTGCCTTTCTCTCCTGGTTGTCATGACAACATATCCCTTCCCCCCATGGATTATAAGATGCTGTATTGATTTAGTAACAGCCTTTATTTATTTATCTCTTTATTTATTTATCTATCTCTTTATTTATTTATTGGCAAGGTTGGTGTGTGTGGTGGGGACAAATATTGACTGCAAGGGGTACCCTGATTCCCTCAGTGTTAGCATCTTAGAATTGAAGGGAGTCACTAGCTTATCTGAACGGACTCAGGAGCAACATGGCTCAGAAAAAGCGGCACAGGGTCAAGGCACTTGGCAGCGTTTGATGAAGCTGACCATGTCTGCCATCGGGAGATGCCTTCTTCCTTTGGCTTCCAGGACACACTCTCTCTCTCTCTCTCTCTCTCTCACTCACACACACACACACACACACACAAACACACACATTCTCTTTCTCTCTCTCAAAAGGAGAATTTCCCCACTGTTATTATGATATAATTGACATGTAACATTGTGTAAGTTTAAGGTGTGCAATGTGGTGGTTTGATACATGTATCTCATGTGAAATTGACCACAATAAGGTTAGTAAACACATCCTTCACGTCACATAATTACCCTTTTTCATGGTAAGAACTTTTACGACCTCTCTCAGCAACTTCCAAGTGTACAGTACTGTGTTGTTAACTACAGTCACCATGCTGTGCATTAGATCCCCAGAACTTATTCGTCTGCTAACTGGAAGTTTGTACCCTTTGATCACTTTCACCTCTTTTTCCCACCTCCCTGTCCCAGCAACCATCAGTCTGTTCTGTTTCTATGACTTGGGTTTTCTTAGATTCCACATGTGAGTGAGATCATCCAGTATTTGTCTTTCTCGGACTTGTTTCACTTATAATACCCTCAAGTTTCACCCATGTGGCAAATGGAAGGATTTCCTTTTTTAATGGCTAAATATATTCCATTGAATATATATACCACATCTTTATTCATTCATCCATTGATGGACGCTTAGGTTGTTTCTATGCCTTGTCTATTCTAAATAGTACTGCAGTGAAATGGGAGTGCAGATATCTCTTCAAGTCCTCTGACCATTTCTCAATAGAATTATTTGTTTTTCAGTTACTCACTTAAGGTGCCCTAGAGGCACGGCAAATGATAACCTATCTAAGACCGCTGCCCAGTTTTCTCTCCAGTGATTCCCTTTTCTACGCTGGGTTCGGGGCTGGTCGGGATGCTCTGGCAGTGTGGCTGGTGCTCAGGTGGCCGGCCAGGACCCAGGGGCCTTCTCCTGGCCTCCCGATGGATGGCTGGGGCCCTCTCCGCCACACCCCTGGACTCTTTTTTGAAACACATAGAAAAGGGTCAGGAAGATGGGTGCTCCTCAGGCTGCGGATGTTTACTGGGTCAGGCTGACTGATTGCAAAATGGAGATTGGGAAAGGGTGAGTGGGGGGCAGGGCCCAGGATCTCAGGGCTGTGGTTGGACCCCAGCAGACCCTCCAGAAACAGCGAGGTGCCCTGCCAGCTGCAGTGACAGGTGATCCTCCGATGCCACTGCTTCCAAGGGCAGCTGACGTCTAAGTGCTCGGTAGAGCCCACAGCCCAGGTCATGCCAGGCTTAACACACCTAGAGTGACACCTGGCACATAGTGTTCAACCCGTGTTAGCTGTTGTGATTACTAAGAACCCTGTGCCCGGCGTTGCTAGGCTCTTGACCCACTAGAACATGGACCTCTGCACCCTGCCTCATCCCTTGGTGACTTGGTCCCACCATCCACCCAGGAGGGTGGAACGGGTCCTCTGGACATCCTGAGAGGGGCAGGAAGGCCTCTCAGGCCCTAACCTAGCTGCCAGGCAAGACCTGACCTGTTCCCTTTAAGACCAAGTGTCCACTGGACCATTTGCTGAACCGTACACCAAGCAGGTTAACATGTATTCCCACATCCCAGAAATGGGGTTACTGAAATGGTAACCACACACACAGACCAATGGTGGCAGCGGGAGGTGGGAGAGGACCCCCTCAGAAGCTAAGAGGCCTGGGCTCTCATACCGATCACATAACTTTGCACCTTAGTTTTCCCATTATGGTGAGCACAGTTCCTGCTGAATCCTTCCGAGGGGTCTTGGAAAGCATCGGATGGAGTTGAGGGCAGAAGGTGAAGGTTGAACTCCAAGCTCTGCCATTTATTAACTTTGTACCTTTGAGCCAGTCGCTTATATGCTCCCCCAGCCTCAGGGCTCCTTCCTGTACAGTGGGAATTATCATACCAACCACTGGAGTTACAGACTCTAATCACAGCAGTCACGTGAGAAGGAGGGTGGAGGGTGCAGCCAGGGCCTGAAATGGGCATCCGTGTGGGCTTGCATGCTCTACAAAACACCCCCCGGGAAATGGGGAGTCCTCACGCTGTCTTCATACAGATTGAAGAGCCAGCAGGGTGTAAGGTCTTGCTTTGCGCTGTGCTTAGAACCTTCCTCGAGAGACTGTCCTAGGCCAGAAACCCAGGCCGATGACGTTGCACAGTAAACCATAGTCAGTTAAGATGGATCTGGAGCCAGGCTGCTTGGGTTCCAATCCCAGCTCCGTCTCTTCCTAGCTGTGTGCCGTTGGGCAAGTCATTGAACCTCTCTGTACCTTATTTCCTAATCTCTGAAGTGGGGATGATAGCAGTATCCTCTTCTTGAGCTATTTTGAGGATTGAAATGAGTTCATTTCAGAGCACTTAGAGTAGGGTCACATCAGCGCTTATAAGTAAAATAAATTACCGCCTATCCCGTGCCCTTCCTGAAGCTCCGAGCCCCTGTGTCTGGCCACTGTCAGGAAGTGAGGACAGGGAGAAAGCAGGCTTCGATGTTCCTCATCCTCAAATGATTAGGTGAGAAGAAAGGAGGGAGGTCAAAATCACCTGCTTGCTTTGGGCTTCATCTAAAGTGAGAAGTGAGGTCTGCTTTCTGCACCTACCACTTTGGTGAACATCTGTCTTTTGGCAACAGGTAACCAGAAACCAGAACTGGTCAAAGCAGGGCACCTGCCCTGCACCCCCCTTCCCCCCTCCCCCTCCTGACCCCTGGTTATAAGCTCTGCGGGCCCTCTGTCCAGGCAGGCAGAAAACACTTCCATAAAGCACAAAGCAGGAGGTCCCATGCCCAGACCCCACGGACTGGCCTCAGGTGGACAGAGTACTGGACTTGGAGCCCACAGATCTGGTTCTGGGTCCGGGTGTAGCTTTGGTTCTGGGGCAAAGTCTTAAAAGCGCCCTGAGCTTCAGTCTGCCCTTTGGTAGAATAGGGATTGTCATGAATACACGTCAGAGACAATAGATGCAAATGTGTGTTGTAAATAGGGAAGCTCAGAACAGTGGGTAAGGGATTATCATTGAGCAGAGCTGCCAGTGCATCTGGCAACTTCCATCAGGAGATTCCTGCACAGCCTGTCCTGGGCACGGGGTGGGGGCGGTGTCCAAACTCAGCTAATGGTGTAGAGTCTCAGGAGAACCCCACATGCTTGTGGAGCTTGGTCGGCAGAAGACCGGCTGTGGGCACTAGAGGTGAGGCCACATCCCCAACCTGAGATAAGAGTTCTTATCTGGTTTCTGTCACTGTGGGGCTTTGGCAGGTCACTTTCCTTCTCTGGGCTCTGGTTTCATCTTCTGTGAAATGAGAGGATGGTGGCAGGAAGCAACACAGTGTGGCAAGCTATAGACCGACTAGGTAATGTATGTGAAATACTTTTGCAAACTCTATGGGCTACAGCATAGAAATAGTGCTGGCCAGACATTTGGGCTCTAGTCCGGCCTCTGGAGCAAGCATGCTGCATGACTTTGGGCAAGTCACTTCTCTCTGAGCCTTGTTTTCTTCATCTATGAACTGAGCATCTGGGGCTGGATCAGTAGTTCCAAACCAGCTACACATTAGAATCCACTTGGGGGATGGGGATAAAGACACAGACGTCCCACCCCGTCCCAGACCAACTCAATCAGAATATCTGCGTGGGGCATCAGGATCATTCCCAAGCTACCCATTTGTTGCCAATGCTCGGCCAAGGTTGGGACCATCTATCTGGTTGATTGGGAGGGGCCCCTTTTGGCTTAAGCTTGCTCGATTTCTTGGAAGTTGGTGAGATATAGTGGTCACAGGTGTCACCAACACTGGGGCCGCCATCCTCCCTGCTGAGAAGCAGGGATTCTAGCCCAGCTGCAGAGCCTCTGTCCTCACCTCAACTCTGGCTGTGCACTAGAATTTCCTCGTGGAGTTTTTCAAAATCTTCCATAACTGGGCACCACTGAGAGCAAAGAATAGAATATTTGGGGGGCAGGACCTCCCTATTGTAAAAGAGCCTCCCAGGTGGTTCTAATGTGCAGCTCGAGTTGAGAGCCATTGGTTTAAAAAGGGCCAGTGGGCCGGAGAAACAGAGACCCCCTACCTCCTGGCCCCTTCCTTTCCCTGCCCGGGGTGCTCCCCCTGGATGGAGTGCTCCCCCTGGATGGGGTGCTCCCCCCGGATGGGGTGCTCTGAGTGAGGCAGGTGGTCTAGAGGTTAAGGGCATGGACTCTGAAGCCAGGTGGGCTGGTGAATTATTGGCTGTGTGACTGGGTTCAAATTATGCAACTGCTCTGAGCCTCAGTTTCCTAATTTGTAAGCTGGGGCTTACGGCAATACCCACCTCATGGAGCTGTGGAGACTGAAGGAGGTAACGCACGGAAGGTCTACAGAATAGGACTTGGCGCGCAGTGAGTGATGGCTCTAATATGGGAGCAGGGGCTGAGTCTCGTTCACTCCAGACCCTCGAGTTAGAGTCCAGTAGCCCCAGCAGTGACCTGTTAGGTTGGGTTAACCGGAAGCCTCTCTATAAACGATAGACTCATAGCCCATACTTCTAGAGTTCCTTCCTTGATCTTTTTTCCCTTAAAGCTTGTTAGCTAATCCGGCAGTTCTTTACCCTGACTGTGGGTCAGAATCACTGGGAGAACTTTTGAAAATGCAGATCACCAGGCCTAACCCTCCCGCTGCCCCACCCCTAATGAGTGGTCTTGGGTGTGGCCCAGGGATTTGGGATTTGGAAACGCCTCTCAAGGGACTTTCACATTCAGCCAGGGCAGAGAAACGCCGCCCTTGACACGACTTGATGTGAGCCTGTTGACTTACCTCTGTACGCGCACTCATGGATCAGGGAAAGTTGTCAGTCTGGGAATCTGGATTTTTGATTCAGAAAACATAACTTTGCCAAACTGTTTTCTAATGGTGAGGAAATTTTTCCATGGAGCCGTTTATATTGGGTTGGCCAAAAAGTTCATTTGGGTTTTTCTGTACCATCGTATGGAAAAACCCAAATGAACTTTTTGGCCAACCCAATATTTTCTCACCTTGTGGTAGATTGAAAAACAGATTTTGCAGCAACTCCCATCGAGAGGAAGAGTCTATTTCGCGATTCCTTGAACCTGAGCTGGTTTGGGGGAGTCGCTTTGACCAGCAGAACGGGGCAGACGTGCGGTTGTGTGAGTTCTGGAGCCCAGGCATCCGGATGCTTTGTGGCTTTCACCTTCGCTCCTTGGGATGCTCCCCTGAGAACCCCCGTGTAAGGCAACCAGTTCACCGACTGGAGGATGGGAGGTCACACGGAGGAGAACTGAGGTGCCCCAGACAACAGCCAGCACCATCTTGCAGACTCATGAGGAAGACCATCTTGGACCTTCCACTCCACTGACGGTTCAGCAGACCCAGACAAAACCAACAGAGGAACTGCCTAGCCCACTAGCAGAACCGAGAAATCATCAGTCATTGTTTCAAGCTGCTATGTTTTGGCCTGATTTGTTACATAGCAATAGATGCCTGAGCTACATCTTATCCACCCCTTTCAACTCAGGATTTCTATCATCAGGACAGGTTCCCAGAATAAGGGGCAAAATTGATGGACTGGAACAAAACTTACCCCTAACCCCCTGGGGTTTGAACCTGGCTCCCAGGTTTAGCCCAACATGCTAAATAGCCCAGAGGAGGCCCACATGGGGGCTACTGGGGCCAAGGTGATGCAGACCCCAACTGGCCTGTTCACCTTTGGAAGCCTCACCCTGTAGGTGGCCTGAGGCTCCAACTGTCCCCACCAACCTCTGACTGCGTTGTAGCAATATCCATTCTATGGCCCCAGAGCCTTGGGAAACCCTGGCGCAATCATGAATGAGTTAAATGCTATCTGATCAGAAGCCAGAAGGCCTGTTTTCATTTTCAAAACTCCGTGTGTCAGTGACTCTAATGCAATGTCCAGCAATGTCTTGAGCAAGTGACCGGCAGGGGACATAGGATGCTATTTACTCAAGATAGTCCCATCACGCAAAAGCAACTTGCCTAACCGGGTTTGTAAGCAATGGTTACGAGACCACCATTGCAACAGGGATGGCCCTGGGTGATGGTCTCAGGAAGGGGCTGATCCCTTCCCCCAGGCCAAATTTGGGGCCATCTCTCTTGTTTTTGGAATCCTTGGGGCTTGGGTTTCTGGCAAAGAGCAGAGAAAAAGGGTGATTGGGAAATCCCACGTGGATGTGGAATGGTCCTTTTAAGGATGGGTGCCCTGGGGAAGAAAGCTTCATGCTTCTTCACGGTCCATCTCCCCAGCCCCTTGGATTCTGCGTCCGTTTCTCCCATTTCCAAATGCAGCTTTTCTTCCTGAGAGCCAATCACGCACACCTTGCCGTTTTGCTCTTCCAGTTCACAAATCCTTTGTTCCCTCTGCCGGGGGAAATGCAAAGCTTTCCCCCAACTTCTCTTACTTCCAGGTGGGGCCTCCGTCCTGTACCTCATCATCCTCAGTGTGAGGCGTAGACCATCTCTTTGCTCTGTACCCCCCAAATTCCCAAGATCTTGAAACTTTAGGAGATGCTCTTGAAGATTTTCTGGGGCTCACAGGGAGGAGCCCCGTCTTCTCCCCTGTCCCCCACCCCCCCACCCCCTGCTCGCTCCCAAGTCTTACTATTGCTAAGGCAAAACACACTGGTCTTCCTCTGCAAATCCCCTCCCAGGCTCACCCTGCCTCGCAAGTACCCATCAAGGTATTTATAATTCCCCCCTCCTCGCACACCCCAAACAAAAACAGCTCTCTCCTTCAGAGAAATCCTGGTGTCAGCTTTCATCTATACACTTTTTCTGTCTTTAATCCATGGATTGAGATTATAACTGGGCAAGACCTTTTAACCCGGGATCTCCAACTCCCCAGCTATTTGCCTATCTCAGCTTTCATAAGGGTGAAGGCAGATGTCTCCCGGGGAGGGGAGACATTTCTGCCACCGAATGCCTGTCCCCTGTCGACGTCCCTAAATGTCCACATGCACCAGGTGCTCTTCTCAGTGTTTTATATAATCTCTTTGAATTTTCAAAGCAGTCTTAGGAGGTAGATACTATTAGTATCCAGATTTTACAGTGATTTCACAGCTGAGCCAGGGAAGTTAGTAACTTGCCCAAGATCATGTAACTCGGAAGCGACGGTACAGGGATTCTGGCCTGGTGCTGTCCTGGTCTCCAGCCCCCTCTTTGGGGCTTTCTGGCCTGGGTCTGTGCCTGCAGGCCAGTTCTCTCTCAGCAGTCAGAGCTGTGGGTGGGTGACAAGACTGCGCTGTAGGTGGGTAGAAGTTCACAATGTGGATTGGAAGGGATGGGGTGTCCGGTGGTGAAATGCTGCAGGCAGGTGGGCTTGCCACCAACCTCTTGCCCTTGCAACCCAAGGACAGTAACAAATCCTGCCATCTTCGGGGCAGTGGTCTTACAAAGCAGGGTGCTGTGTCTGGGTGTCTGGACTCTTGCTCCTCTTTCTCCCATTCCTCCGTTCCCCATCAAAGTGAGTGAGTCACTCAGCTACTTGGAAGCCCATTGCAACTCAGGCTGCTCACCGTGATGGAGGGATGTTCCCTGAGAGTCTCTCTTGGCCCCTGGAGGCATTGCCCCACACCATGTTTGTCAAATGATCGACATGGTCCGGTGTTTTGAAATAAAGTTCTTAAAGAGAAGGCAAAAGGTTTTTTTGTTTGTTTGTTTTTTTCCCCACAGAGGAGAATTTCTCTGCACTGTGGGAGGGGTGCATGATCTCAGATAGATAAAGAAACCTGTCCTAACTCAGAAAATACAAACGTGACTAGACTCTCCATCGGCCTTTGGGAGAGAAAGCATTTTTCTTCCCAGAGCAGCTGAATGATGGTGGAGGCAGTTTATAAAGCTTGGGGGCTGGGAATGGTGAGGGAAGAGGTGATTACTGCTGCGGCTGAATGGTGGGAAGGTGGATGAGGGGAGTGGATGATGGGATGAGCGGTTCAGCTCCCTGTGGAGAAAGGCATGTGATTTAAGGGTGTGCATGTGTACTGGGTGCTGGGGTTAGGGTGGGCTGTTTGCTGTATTGTGGGAGAGTGATTATATGGGTCAGTACTATTAAGGGATGGTGCTAGGGTGGGGCTTGGGGGTATAATGTGTTTTGGCTGCAGTGTAGGATTATGACTTGAATAGTGTATTAACAGTGTGTTGGGCAACAGGTAACAGAAAACTCAACCCATAGCAGCTTCAATAATAAGGGGATTATTTTTCTCACAGAACAAGAAGTCTGGAGGTGGGCGGGCAAGAGGTGGTACAGAAACTCAATGGTGTCATCCAGGTCCAGGCTTTTTTGATCTTTGTGCTCTGCTATCTCGGTGTGTTGACTTTCAGCCTTCTGGTTATGAGGTGGGCATCGTGCCCATTGGCCAGGCAGGAGGAAGGAGCAAGAGATCACACCAGCTGGGGCTGTTTACTTTTTGTTAGGAAAGTCATAAACTTTCCCAGATGCATCCTCACTTCCCAGCAAACTTCTGCTTATATTTCACCCGTCACAACTGTGCCATATGGTAACCCCTTAACAGCAAGGGAGATGGGGAAGTTGATTATTTGGTTTTCCCACCTATCTACTAGAGGAGGACATGGGAGAAGGAGGCGGGTGTGGGTGTGGATCGGCCCAACTCCAGCGCTGCCCCAAACGGGAGACTGAAATGCTGTGGGGATGGGTTGCAGAGTAGGTAAGAGGGTAGTTGGGAAGGTGGTCCAACAGAAGAAACACGACCGCTTTATTCAGACATCACGCAGTCCAGCTCTGCTCGCCACGGAGTTCTTGGCAAGCTGCTTGCCTTTTCTAAGCTCTGGTTTCCAGGTGCGTCTGCTTCGCCCTTTCAGGATACGTGCACTGCTGTGTGTAAATGCCCAGCACAGCACCCAGCACTTAGTTGGTGCCTAGCCAAGGGGATTTTTGTTATAACCTGTGTGAATGTATATGGGGAGTGGGGTTTAGCGTGGAGGGGAGTGATGTTCAGTGTCTGCTCCCCTGTCTTGATCAAAAACTTGCTCTCGTATTCAGCTTTAAGTCGCAGGTCCCTCTGTGTCTGTGTTTCAGGCAGGGTCTCTCAAAAGAGCTCGTGGGGTAGGGGGTGGCGTTTGGCCCCTTCAGGGCAGAGGCCCACAGAGGAGACAGCCGGGAGGGGTGGGGCATGGGAGTTGGGGCTGGATGCACCCCTTCTTAAGAAGAGGTGGGTGTGAGGCAGGCTGTCTGGCACTTTCCTCACGGTTCCGTCGAGGAACCCTAGAAGGTGGATGTCACCAACCGCATTCTCAACACGAGGAAGCTGAGACTCAGAGAGGGGACGTTCATTGCTCAGGATGCCCCAGTTTGGGGTTTATGTGGGACCTGGGGGGCAGAGGAAAACCCAGGGCGTCCTGGGGCATGGGGGTGGGTGGAGAATCGGCCAGGGCTGGGCCTCCTGGCGCGGGTGGGTGTGGGAGACTGTGAGTGTGAGGAGGTGGGCTCCCAGCTTCCCAGCAGCAGGCCAAGCAGAGACTGAAGGGCACTGCGGTGATGAAAGCTTTGTGACTCATTTCTACCTGGCCCACTGGCTTTTCCACCTGAGCGCTCTGGAGGCCAAGCAGCCCCGGGGGTGCGAGGGTTGGGGGGGGTCCGAGTATCTTTCCAAGGCCTCCCCCTCCCCCCACCAGGGCTGGTCATTTTGGGGCTTTTGTCCTTGAGCCTTTGCATATGTCATTCTGGCTCTCAGCTCGCCTTCCCTCCTCCCCACTGATGGCTGCTTTCACAAAAGTGGCCCAATCCTTGCCTCCTCCAGGAAGCCTTCTCTGATTGCCCCCACCCACCACACACACCTGCTACCCATCAGCGCTTAGAGGGCGCTTGGCTTCTGCAGGTGGGTCCTGCTTTACACAGTATGACGGTGCAGATGCTGGGAGAAGACAAATGAAGGGGAGGACTGTTCTTCACTTTACAAATGAGCCAGTCAAATACCAGTCACACACTAGACAATGATTCGGTGTGAGGAAATTAGATTTAAGCCCAGGCCTACAATGAAGGGCACATGTGCTCAGATTCAATCATTTACATGTTTTATTTTTTCAAAACCAGTGGAACTCACTTCCCCTCCCCCTTTCTCCTTCTGATGGGAAACAACATAAAAATAACACCAAAGATTTCTTTTTTTGGAAAATAGAGAAAAAAACCTCTCCATCCATCAGCCCTCTTATTTTTGAACATTCCAGTCTCTGTTCACATGCATATCAACTTAAATAGCTGCAACCCTGGAACTTTGACTTGACTGCTGGGCTCTGAGCTTCCTGAAAGGAAGCAGAGACCGATGTCATTCACCTGACCGCCAGCAGAGTGCCAGCCGGTGGCAGACACAGGATACAAGGGTTATTGTTACTGTCGCTATCCCTCCTAGCTTGGTGGAGTCAGAGGTTGAGATCACTGCCCTCCTTTGGCCAGTTGAAGCAACCCCCTCCCTCATTTGATCCTCACAACAATCTGGCAGGTTAGGTGCTATTCCCTTCATTTTACACAAGAGGAAAGCCGCTTACCTGCCCAGAATTTCAGAATTACAAAGTGGCCGAGCTGAGATTTGAACCTAGGACCTTTGAGTTTAGAGCCCATAGTTTTTTCATTGCACTAGGGTTTCTCAAACTCAGCACTATTCCCATTTGGGGCTGGATATTCTTGGCTGTGTGGGGCTGTCCTGTGCGTTGTAAGATGCTGAGTAGCATCCCTGGGCTCCACTTGCTAAAGGCCACCCCCACCCACTGTGACAACTAAACATGTTTCCAGACGTTGGCAAATGTCCTCCAAGGGACAAAATATCCCAGGACTGAGAACCACCGCAATACAGTAAAGACTAGCAGACCGTGCTGCCTTTCTTTGATGTCCTTTCCCAGGGTTTAGGGCGGCATATATGCAGTAGGTGCCAATCCATGGGGCTGCCTGCTAGGGCCCCTTGCTGTCTGGGTTTGTGGTTGGTCCAAAGGCAGGTCCAGGCTGTGTAAAAGGCACAGAAATGAGGATTTGTGTCCAGTCTCTGGCTCAACTCTTGGTGGCTGCAGCATCTCCTGGCACCCTTTCTAAGAACTTGGGGCTTGCCTGTCCCTCGCTGCACCCAGATGTGTTTGGGAGACTCGTACGAATGGGGTGAGTCCTCGGCTGCTGCTAACACACCCCGCAGCACTGGACAGATTAGGAAAATGCACCCCTTCCTTGGCCCCGTCACCGGGCACAAGGCTTGGCGAACAGAACCTGGGCTGGATTCCCGCCTCTGCACACCCTCTCCGATGCTCTTGAAGAGTCCACAACCTATACAGCCTTTCACAGCAGCCCCAACGTAGAACGTTTTGCAAACTCTCTTTCTCCCCTTCCACCCCATGAAGGCAGAGTCTCAATAATGGAAGCTCACGGATGACTTTTGACCTAAGACTTGACATTTTCCTCCCCCATCTTTGCCCTGGACTTGCTCCTTTATTCACTCAACAAACACGTTAAGCATCTGTTTTGTGCAAAGCACACGTTTAGAAACTTGGGTTTGGAGCATCAGAAATGAGTTAGTGCAATGTAGCATGGTGATTCTCAAAGTCTGGTTTGGGACCCTTGCAGGGGTTCTGTAAGATCCTAGGATTTTCCCTATAGACTTTAATCCAAACAGCATATTGCACAATCCTGAATGTAGGAGCAGAGGCAGAAGCTCAGCTGTCTTCTCTCTCTTTTTTTTTTTTTTTTTTTTTGCGGTATGCGGGCCTCTCACTGTTGTGGCCTCTCTCGTTGCGGAGCACAGGGTCCAGACGCGCAGGCTCAGTGGCCATGGCTCATGGGCCCAGCCACTCCGCAGCATGTGGGATCCTCCTGGACCGGGGCATGAACCCGTGTCCCCTGCATCGGCAGGCGGACTCTCAACCACTGCACCACCAGGGAAGCCCACAGCTGTCTTCTCTTAAGCTCAGCATTAAGGAGGTTTGCCAGATGTAAAACAGTGCCACCTTCTCAGTAATTCTTTTTTTTTTTTTTTTTTTTTTTTTGCTATACGCGGGCCTCTCACTGCCGTGGCCTCTCCCGTTGCGGAGCACAGGCTCCGGACGCACAGGCCCAGCGGCCATGGCCCACGGGCCCAGCCGCTCCGCGGCACATGGGATCCCCCCAGACCGGGGCACGAACCCGCATCCCCTGCATCGGCAGGCGGACTCCCAACCACTGCGCCACCAGGGAGGCCCCTTCTCAGTAATTCTTGTCTTGTTTTGGAAAACAGGGTTATTTTTCATGAAAAGGTATTGTTTATGTTAAAGTGAAATGGGTTTCTTGTTATTTTAGGTGAATTAATAAAGATGAAAAATTTAAAAATTTTAATTTCTAATGGAGCAAATATCAGTAGATAGAACCCACAAAAATGAAAGCTCACTGGGGGCCTCTGTGATTGTTAAGACAGTAAAGAGGGCCTGAGGCCAAAAGTCTGGGGACTCCTCATGTGGTGACAGAGCCCTGGGTTTGGAGGCCTGGACTTCAATACCAGCCCGGTTCTTCATTAGCTGGTTGTGAACTTTGGGCAAGCCCCTTAAATTTTCGGAGCTTCAGTTTTCTCATCTGTAAAATGGGAGCCCAATGGCCTCCTCAGAGGGTGATTGTGAGAATTTCGGCTCACTTGCTGGAACCCATGGTCTGTTGAAGGTGCTACTGGTCCTGGAGGTGAGCTGAGGGTTGTGTGGAGGTGCTCATGGGGGAGGTGTTGAGTGGACACCACCATGGGGGGGTGGGTACCAGTCTCCCCTGCAAGGTAAATATGTGAGGATTGGGAAAGGTGGTCAAAGGAAAGGAATTCAGTTTGTGAAATAGCTTCAAAGGGGAATTGGAGGCAATGTGTTTTGCCTTTGATCATTTTGATGGTAAATACTGTTGAGTTTTGTAAACTGCTACTTACGGTCTCTCCCTCTCTTTTCAATGGACAGAGAGGACTTCTCAGGGTGCAGCTACCTGCCCTTGCTGGGGTCCATTCAGGGGAGATGACCACCACGTCTTGCCAGGCACACAGCCCTGGAAGTGGCTTCAGAGAAGTCCAAAGGCCCAAGAGCGCTAAGAGGGGACCAGACGTTAGTCCTGACCAGGCAGCTGATGTGGGGCTTCACGACCACACATGCCATCTTGGGGCAGCAAAATGGCCCTTCCACCAGCCTGTCATGGTACTGAATTTCCACCACATGAGATTTCTTCTTTGGGCTATCGTTCTTTTTTTTTTTTTTTAATTAATTTAATTTATTTATTTTTGGCTGCGTTGGGTCTTCGTTGCTGTGTGCGGCCTTTCTCTAGTTGCGGAGAGCGGGGGCTACTCTTCGTTGCGGTGCGCGGGCTTCTCATTGCGGTGGCTTCTCTTATTGCGGAGCATGGGTTCTAGAGCGCAGGCTCAGTAGTTGTGGCACACGGGCTTAGTTGCTCTGCGGCATGTGGGATCTTCCCGGACCAGGGCTCGAACCTGTGTCCCCTGCATTGGCAGGCAGATTCTTAACCACTGCCCTACCAGGGAAGCCCTGGGCTATGGTTCTTACTTACCAGAAAACTTCTACCAAAGTATGAATAACTTGTCACCATCCAACGAATGCCTCATGGTGGCCTTATTTATTTGATAACAGAAAGCCGGGCCTTGGGGTTATGAGATGGAGGACAGGTAGGTTTTAAATGTCACAGGCCCTATCGAGTTTCCAGCCTCTATGTCTTGGCTTTTCCTTCTCCTGGGGCCCCTGAGACCCAGTCCTGGGGTTAGGACCACTTCTGTTCTGGAGATGATGGGTCTCAAATCTTTAAGTCTAAGCACCAGGGACTTAGCATCCTTTCTCCTGTCCCTCAGCTCCATTTTGTCTTATTTTTCCCAATTCTGGTTCAAGTCTTTTATGACCTCCACCTAATGAGGCTCTACTTGCCTAAATACCAAGAAATGTCAAATTGGAAACTTGTAGGGTGATAACTGGGAGCTTGTGTTGGCCCTGAGATCTCTGTCCTCATCCTGACGATGCTGTTTACCTACTGCCTGCCCTTCTAGTGAATTCCTGGTGGCTTCATTAAGGCCTCTAGTGGGTGCATTTGACATAGTAACATTCCCTTTCCCAAATGTCCACATCCTAATTCCTGGAATTTGTGAATATGTTGCCTCACCTGGCAAAAGGGACTTTGCAGATGTGATTAAGTGAAGGCTCTTGAGATGGGAGATTATCCTGGATTATCCGGAGGGCCTGATATAATCACAAGTGTCCCTAGAATAGGGAGGCAGGAGGGTCAGAGGCAGAGAAGGAGAGGTGATGATGGATGCAGAGGTTGGGCTGATGCGATTGCTGGTTTTGAAGGTGGAGGAAGAGGCCATGGGCCAAGGAGTGCAGGTGGCTTCCGAAGCTGGAAAAGGCAGGCAAATGGATTCTCTCCTAGAATTTCCAGGAAGGAACACGATCCGGCTCATTTAGCCCCTTGAAACCCATTTTGGACTTCTGACTCCCGGAATTGTAATATACTAAATTTGTGTTGTTTTAAGCTGGTAAGTCTGTGGTGATTTGTTACAGTAAAAATAGGAAACAAATATAGTTGGGAATAAGGACTATCAGAAGCTGAGAAAACGGTAGGTAGATACCCCTCGGGATGCAGGGAGATGTCCTAGTATAAATAACGCATGGATTCTACCATCTAGGAGCTTACAGTCTAGCAGTGGGACCCAGACTTAAGGCAAAGGACTCCAGTGAGAGGCGCAGAGTGTTGAGCACTAGAGTGAAGCTGCAGATCAAGTGCAGGTGACAGAGATGCGGCTTCTGGTCAGTGAGTTCCTGGGAGGATTCCGATCAGAGGTGACATTTGAGTTGGTCTTTAAGGGAAGGATAAGATTCCCACAAATGGGCAGAGGGAACAGCCCGAATTATGGCACAGAAGTGGGAAAGCAGGGTATGAACTTAGAACCCAGGGCACAGCTGGGTTTGGAGTCAGTAATTTTCTATCAGGATGTCTGGCTATAAGCAACAGACAACCTCAAGTCCTTTCATACAGAAGCAGCCCCGAGGTAGGGAGTGTCCAGGTTGGCCAGTATGGTGCCTCGACTCCCTGGCCAGGGACCCCTGCTCTTTCTCTCCCCCGTTCTGCCACCGTCATCTCACAGGGTTTGCCTTGGCCACAGCTTTGCACCCCAGGAGGGCTGCTGGTAATTCAGGGACCTAGTACTGACATGACAGTGTCCAGCAGAGGACGGGGGACTGTTTCTCTTTCTTCACCTGAATGTCTACTGATCAGCAAAGAAACCTTCCCTAGAAGTTCCCACTCCTCTTTTCCTCTGCATGTTTCCAAGGCCAGAATTTTATCTCCTGCTTACCCGCAAGAGGACTAGTTTAGGGAAGCATGCGTGTAGAAGAGAATAGATGATCAAACAACGTTTGGGTTCTGTTAGCTAGGAAGATGGGGAGATGCATTTTGGATAAGCAACGTAAAGTGTGTGCCACCAGGGATGTGGAATTGGGGATGAGTGTGGGAGGATGGGGAGGACTTCAATGCCGAGTGGGCATTGTCAGTTCATCTTCCTGGGTTTGGGGAGCCATGGAAGGCTGTAGAGCGAGGGTGTGACCTGACCAAAGCGGAGCTTTAGAGAGATCACTCTGGCATTGTCATGGAGTGAAGGAGGGTGTCCCTGGAGGCTGAGAGACAAGTTGGGAAGCTAATGCATTCATCCATGTAAGAGGGCAGTGGGAGTGAAAAGGAGAGAATGGAAGCGAGAGGCCTCATGGGAGCAGAACGGATGGAACTTGAAGGCTGATTCCATTTCTCCCCACGTCTAATCAGTCACCAGTCCTGCTGGCACGGATCTCTCCATTTTCATAGCCGATGCCCTACTTCACGTTTCCTGCTTCTCCTGCCAGGCTTAGCACCCTCCTTGCTTCCTTTTTGCTTTCCTCTAATCTCGGGTGTCTCAAGCTAAGCACAATCAACATTTTGGGTCAGACAACTCTTTGTTGCAGGAGGTGGGCTGTCCTGTGCCCTGTAGAGTGTTTGGGGGCATCCTGGCTTCTACCCAGGATGGGTGACAGATGCCTGTAGCACCTCCACCCCCGGTTTTGACAACCAACAATGTCTGCACACATGCCCTACATTCCCTGGGGGCAAAATCACCCCAGCTGAGAACCACTGCTGTACTTCCCTCCACAGCTGCCTGAACGACCTTTAAAATGTCACGTCTGATAGAGCCACTCCCTTGCCTCCCATCCTAAAAGTCTTCAGAGGTTTCCGGTTACAGTCTGGTTACACTCCTCATGTTGCTGGTTTCTGCACACTCTTTGAACTTTACCCCCAGCTACTCCTCCCTCTCTCCAAGCCCACCCCGGACATACTGATCTTCTCTCTGCCCCTCAAGCCCTTCCCATGAGTTGTGTCCTCTGCCTGAAATGTTCTCCCACCTCTTTGCCTGGCCATACCTGAGCATCCCTCAGCTCTTGGAGCCAATGCGACTTCTTCCAGGAAGCATTCCCTGACTTCCCCCAATCCAGGTTGGATCCCCAGTTATGAAATACCCTCTCCAACACTACCTGCTGGACTCAAGCTGAGGGGCTGAACCAGAAAACCACTGAGGGGCTGTTTCTTGTGAGGATCTGAAATCTGGCAGGTCAAGTGAAGGCAGTTTTTGTGACCAGAGACATTGTGTGGAATGTGACAGTCTGAGGAGTAATGCTGCATCTGAAAGCTGCAAGTTATCCTTGTGCCTTTAGAGAAGACACTGCTGGGTGCGTGTAAGAGTGCTTGGGGTCTGAACACAGGTGGGACGTTCTCTCTGATACAAACAGACCTCACAGTTGTGAACGCCTGCTGGCCTTTGTACCAGCTGTGTGGCCTTGGGCACCTCAGTTCATGTCTCTGAGCCTCATTTTTACCATCTATAAAATGGGTATACATATACATACCCTCTACCAAGTGAGGCGTATTTTATAGAGTTGCAATTCCGTTAATGACAATGTATATAAAATGCCTGGCAAGTCCTAAGTGCTCAACAGGTGAATAAATGGAAACTGTTGTTGGTACTTAATCTCACTTCAGCAGGGAATCTTTGCACCCTGCCCTGGAGCTCCTTCAGCTGTGTGTGTGTGTGTGTGTGTGTGTGTGTGTGTGTGAGGGTGGCAGTCCGGGGAGGTGGCTGCAATGTCTGCAGGCTCTTACTCCTGGGGTAGTCAGGGCCCTCCTGACAGCTCGGCTGCCCCGCCTGCCCAGATCACAGACACCTCACCCCAGGTGGTTAGAGACAGCCAGTTGGGAGTGGTTTGGGTTTTTCACAATGGCAGTTTCCTGAAAGTCACCCTGACTCTGGGCTGGGATTTCTGGGTGCCGGCCAAGGGGGGAAACATAGAAAGAGGAAGGCACTTCCTGTTAGAAAGCAGAGGGCTGGGAGGTGAAGCAAGGGGAGCAGGGAACCCGGGCCCCAGAATTGAGGGGGGGACTGTGGACGGGCCTCAGCAGATGCCCAGGACCCTCACGGCCCTGTAGCTGGAGGGGCTGGCATGGCCTCCCGTGGTCGGGTCTGCCCGGGTCTGGCCAGCTCTGCCAGGTTGGCCTGCAGGCCTCTCCCTGTCCCTGTCCTGGTCCCATCCAGTTTGGGGCACTGCCTTTCTCTGCCTTGACTGAGGTTGCTTCTCCCCTTTGGCGCCCTCCTGGCTCTCAGACCCTGGACTGGCTGCTTTCGAACCTACTTAGAAAAAAAAGGAAGGAACCTGAGGGCTTCCCTCCCAGAGAGGCCACCACCCAGCAAGGCCAAGCTGCATGCGGTGGCTCCTTCTAGCTTCCCTGAAACTCCAGGAACGGGGGGCCTCCTGGCTGTGCAACACCCCTCCTCTGCCCCGTCCCCATCCCACGGAGCCCTCTGTCATCCTGGGCTGCCCCGGGCTCCTTCTCTGCAGGGAATAGTAAACGTCCGTAATAGTCCCCAGCTTGCCCAATCGCAATGGATGGAAACCACCACAAACCCTCCGGAGGTGACCAGACCAGTTGACTATTCGCCTGCTTTTTCCTTTCTTTTCTCGGTACCCAGATTCTATCTGCTCACCCTCTTTTGCAGCTGCCTGTTGGCCGGAGGATTCTGAACAGGTTTTAGTACCCGCCCTGAGCCTCAGTTTCTGAACCTGTCAGATGGACACGTAATACTAACAACCACCTTTCAGGGCTGACATGACGATCCAGTGACTAAATCTCCTCTCACATCAGAGGCTCATGGCTCGTGTGACCACGTGTCCCAGTTTGCCTGGGACAGCCGGGTTTATGCCCGCTGTCCTAGGGTCATTTTTATTTTTTATTTTTTTTATTTTTTTGTGGTACGCGGGCCTCTCACTGTCGTGGCCTCTCCCATTGTGGAGCACAGGCTCCGGATGCGCAGGCTCCGTGGCCATGGCTCACAGGCCCAGCCGCTCCGTGGTATGTGGGATCTTCCCGGACCGGGGCATGAACCCGCATCCCCTGCATCGGCAGGCGGACTCTCAACCACTGCGCCACCAGGGAAGCCCCTTAGTGTCATTATTAATAACCGTCCCTTTTACTCTCAGAAGTGTCCCCGTTTGGACACTAAATGGCACAGCCACGGTCCGTTCCCTCTCCTAACTGCTGGAGTCCCTCTTCCCTCCGCCAAGGGTCGGCTGCCGCCAAGCCCAGTATGGCCTTGGACAAGCCACCTTCCTGAGCTTCTGTGTCCCCCGCTGTGGGGCTACTGTCACCTGCCACCCAGAGGGCCCCGGTGTGTGCTCTTCTGGTCCGTGTCCCCATGGCACACAGTAGGCGCTTCGCTGGCCGGATGGCTGCCCTGCTCTGACCGGAGAAGCCGCCTGTGCCTCACCTCCCACTCACAGTGATGCTGGTCCCCGAGTCAGGGCCGGCGGGAGCCTGTGGTCAGCGCCCCAGGGTCACCCGCTCGCCCCCAGGCCACCCCACCCCGGGCGGGGCGCAGGCCCTTGATTCCAGCTGCTCCACACTTGCTGCCCTGAGTTCTCGGAGCACCTGTTTCCTCAGCCTCAAGCTGGGAGATTGGGCAAGACGGTGTGCCAGGCCGTTGCCAACTCGAGCTGGGTTTCTGGCCGCGGGGGCTACAGGTCGTGATGGGCTTGCGGGGCACCGAGACCACGGTCTGGACCCTGGCTCGGCCCCTCAGCCAGGGTGTGATCTCGGGCAAGTCGCTTATCCTCCTGGGCCACCACTTTCTCAAGTGAACGACGGGGAAGTCTTCGGCTGTGGGGTGGAGCCAAGGAGAGGCCGTCCTACGTGTGCACAGTGCTGGGGGCCCAAGTAGGCACTTAGCACACACCTGTCCCTCCCGCCAGGCTTTGCTTGTGACAAGAAGGCCGCTCTCTCTCCCCTCCCCCCTTCCTCCTGTGTCCCCAGCTGGACGATGGGAACCTGGTCCCCCTCCACCACACGTTATCTCAGGCCAGAGAGGTGGGGCACGTGGCCTAACAACTATGTAACATTTTACCAAGAGGGGAAAGTCAACAAACCACTGTCATGGAAAGTGTCCAGTGCGGACCTGATTGGCAGCCTCACCCATCACACTGATTTCTCAGGGAGGAGGCGGGACGGTCCGGGGTGCACGTTTCCTGAGCACCTACTAGGTGCTGGCATCTGCACTCACGTGACGCCACCTCATCTCACCACGACTCCGGGAAGCAGCTGTTGTTCCTCACATTTCAGGACGAAGCCTGAAGAGCTTGCCTTGCCCAAGCCTGTCTAACTTCTTCTCAGCAGACTTGCTGGGGAGACTTGAACCCGGGCGTGTGTATCACCTAAGGCCAAATACCTTCCACCACCTTCCCCATCTGGGCCCCCCAGACCTTCGTCCCATCCCCCTCTCTGTCACAAAGGTGCTTGCCTCTTGGGATGCCTCAGTTTCCTCCCTCCCCATCAGCTGAGACCTTCCTCCCACCTACTTCTCAAGGATGCTTTGAAGATGAATCAGAGTGTGTTTTCCCAAAGCTCCCAGGGCCATCCGGGGCCTCACCAGGGCAGCGTATTTTTAGCTAAAGCACAATCACAGCAGCAGTACAGCCATAATGAGCGCCCCCCAAGCATCCTGTTGCCGAGGCAAGTGGCAGGCATCATGAATCCCATTTTAGAGATGGGAAAGCCGAGGCCGGGATTATCATTTGTGACCTGCCCATGGTGCCACGATGAGTCAGTTGAGGAGGCTCCCTTCAGCCTCCCTTTGTTTCCTTTCCCTCTGGAGAGAAGGGGGGTCAGGAAGAAGAATTGCCACCCCTGGGAATGTCAGGCTCTTCTTTGGAGAGGGAAGGGGTACAGCCAGACTCAGTGGCTCCAGCCCGACCTAGGGTGGGGTTGGAGAAAAATGAGGATGGGGGTGGCGGTGCCCAGGATCCTCTTCCTCACTGGACTCGGGCCCCCGGTGGTAGAGCTGGGACAGTGTCCCCCACGTTTCTCCAGCTGTTACTTTGAGGCTAAGACCATGGCCAGGGTGGTGATGGTGGTGGCGGTGGGGATGGTGGTGTGTGTGTCCTGGTTCTTCTAGCCTGAAGGGGAAGAAACTGATGTGGAGGAGGGAGGTGGGGAGGGAGGCAAAGAGCTCCCATTTGCTCAGTGCCTTCCATATGCCACACACTTTATATCTCATCCCCATTCTACAGTGAGGAAACTGAGGCCAGAGGGGTGAAGCATTTCATATGACTTGCACAGCAGGTGAAAAGCAAAGCTGGGATTTCAATCCAGGCTTATTTAGCTGGAAAGCAGTTGTTTTGGAAGCAGCCCGCCCTGCATCTTTGGGAGAGGTGGCTTCTACACAGGGTTGGCTTCAAGCGTGTGTGACTTTTGTGATCACACAGGACCCTGCACTCACAGGGACCCTGCCCTTGGTTTAATTGGTCCTTCTGTCACCATCCTTGAAATTCTTAATAATTTTTGAACAAGGGGCCCTGCAAATGGTGTGGCTAGTCCTGGGTCTATGCACAAAAGGTTGTGGGACCCGATGCCCCTAACTTGCAGAAGGCTTTGGGCTGGTCACTTCCACTAAGTGTCCCTATCTGTCCTTGTCTGAGGCTCTGTTTTGGAGGAACAGAAGCCTAAATAGGTGGTATCTCTTACAGCACTGTCAGTCTCTCTTCTGGACTGCCTTTTGGAAGCTGAGCCCCGATCTTTTATATCTCCTTGAACGTGGGAAACCTTTCATCTTCCAGGAGGGGGAGATTTCTGCCAGCAGCCAAACATGATCCAGAACAAAGTTTGGTTTCAAGGTGGGTGATAAATCACATTTGGTGTGGAGTGGGGCTGGGTGGAGGCCCCAGCAGAGGACTGGCCTTTGCCAAGACTTGGCTTTAAGTCTGATCTTTGTTGTGCCTTTGCTGTGTGATCTTGGGCCAGTGACTTGACTTCTCTGGGATCCAGGGGCTTCATCTGGAAAATGAAGAGCAGTAGCACTCAGCTCCCAGATTTGCTGTGAGGATCGAGCATATTTGTGAAATCATTTTGTGACTGAAAAACAGCTGTACATACACAAGTTATGATTGGTTGAAAACAAGATGGTGGCATCAGTTCAAGAGGTTGGGGCCAGTAAATTGTGAAGGCCAGTTCCTCATGGGAGTCTGAACACATTTGATCAGTGTGAGCATCATTGGAAGGGCCTCCTAAGAGGCTTCTGGGCCAAGACAACTATTTTCTGGTTGTGGTCATCCTGGTATGTTGGTTACGAAGCAGCCCTTTGTCCTCTGTGGGCGAGCCTTGGAGACACTGTTAGTACAGAGAAATGGTCTGGGTTCTGAGCTTGCTTTGTGCGCATTCGTGAACTAGTTCTTGAAGAGAAACATGTGACCCCAGGGCTTGGCAGATGATGCGCTGCTCTGGTGGGTGTGGGTTGGGGCCTTGGTGTCGGTGTGAACACCACACCGGGGTTGTCCATCTGTTCAGCAAATATTTTTATTGAGCAGTTGCTGTGTTCCAGTCACTCTGCTGTTGCTGGGGGTACAGCAGGAAGACCCGCCCCTTCTTGGACCACATTCTAATCGAGGATAAAGGGGTAAACAAATACAGACATAAGGTCAGGTTGTGCCATGAAGGAAGATAAAGCGAAGTGAGAAAATGGAGAGGCACCAAGGCACTGGTTCTGACTTAGAATCCTGAGGGATTGGGTTAAAGGTAGGGGTAACAGGCAGTGCAAAGGCCCAGAGGTGAGAGAGAGAGAGAGTGGAGAGAGAGAGAGAGAGAGAGAGAGTCAGGGAGAGGGAGAGGGAGGAAGAGAGGCAGAGGAGATTAGGAGAGAAAGAGGAAGAGAGAGGAGGTAAAGTGAGAGGACTCAAGAGAGGTGATGCGGACATGGGGAGGCCAGATCATGGAGGGCTTTGTAGGCCAAGGGAAAGTTCAAGTCCAGTGACTCCTCATGTGCAAAGTGAGGGCTTGGACTAGGCAAGTAGTTTTCAACTCTAAAATGTCTGGTTTTCAAAAGCACCAATGCCCAGGCCCTACCCAACATCTCTGGAGATGGGGCCTGAGCATCCGTGTTTATTACAACTCCCCCCCGACCCGCCACCCCAGGTGATTCTCTGGGCAGCCAGAATCAAAAAACCACTGGACCAAAAGGGCTTCAGGGCCCGCAGGAGGAGCTCCTGACGGGGCCACCTCCCTCCTTTCTGTCCCTTTTGGCGTCCTCCCCAGGCTCAGACCAGCTTCAGCCTCGGCCAGCAGCCTGCCTCCCCCGTCAAACATCTTGATCTGCAGGAAGAGAAGATCAGACGTGTCAGGGCCTTCTTCAGATCCACAGACCCCAAGACCAGAGGGCACAGGGCAGCGGCCACCCTTGGCCTTGGGAGATTTTGTTTACGGTGCACATTTCACTTCAACAGAGCCGCACAGCTGCGATCTTGCCTCACTGCCGTTGCCAGCAATGGGGGGTGGCCTTCACCCCGCCTGCTAGTTTCTCAAGTTCCTCTTTTGGGCATGTGCCTGCCCCTCCGTGTTCCCGTGGCTGCGTGGAAGTGGACTGAGGCCCAGAGGGTGACTAAGAGGGGAAGCCCCTGTGCCGAGGCTCCCAGAGGCTCCTGGATTGCGTAAGGGCTATTTCTGAGGCGATTGCAGACGATCTGATGAATCATAGCAAACACACATGGCTCCGGCGGTGGGGACAATCCTTCCTCATGAAGCTGTGGAAAGAGGAGCTTCTCAAAATGAATCAGCAGCAGCCGAACACCACATCTGTGGGAGGAGGATGAGGGTGCGAATTACACATTTCCAAAGTGTAGGGGTGCGGCCTCTGGGGCCTGGGAGCGGGGGCTGCAGGGACCCAAGTCTGTGGTTTCCTCCGTGACTCAAAAGGCATCCCTCGCCCACCTGAGCCCACCACTGGAATCTAGCGGCACTCCATCATGGAACAAAGTCTCTTGCACTTACCAAGGAGTTGAAGACTGGAGAAAATCTGAGGAGGTGTGGCTAGTGTAGCTGCTTGATGGCGACACACAGGCTTTGGATCCAGAAACCCCAGAGACCTCCCCTTGACTGGGTGGCCCATGTGAGAAGTTCTTGACCATGAGGAGAAGGCTCAAACCATTCCTGTCAGGAGATGGGGAGACCCTCCCTGCTCCCCCAAGCTCAGAGGAGTGTGAGCTGAGGGGCAGAGATGTGTGCTGGTGGGGGCCTCACACTTTAGAATTAGACAATACTGGGTTTGAGGTCCAATTCCAATATGGGGATTTGGTGCGTGTGCCCAGACATAGCTGAGCTTCAGCTTTCTCATTTGTAAAATCAGGAAATAATATCTGCCTGGAAATACTGTTATTAAGGACACATGAGGATTGCATGAAGCAGCAGGATGTAGATGCTACGAACTTGGACTCTACAGCCGGGGGTTTAAGTCCTTGCTCTGCTACTGTGTGTCCTTAGGCAGGTGACTTAACTGTTCTGTGCCCCAGTTTCCTCATCTATAAATGGGGATGATATAATAATAGCATCTCCCTCATAACTGATATAATAAATAAGCTAATATATGTAAAATTGAAAGAAGGATGCCTGGTACATAATGAGTTCTCAATAAGTGCTAGGTATCATTATATAAAGTGATTATCAGAGCACGTTGTCATAAATTAGTTACAGCCAGAGCTCAAGAAAGTGTAGTTGTCATTCATTATCATCATTACTTTCTTTCCAGAGAGCTGAAGTGAATTTGGATTAAAGCGGGGCTGGGAGGTGCATTGGAGAGAAGAAAACCTGAAGTTAGGAACAAACAATCCTAAACTTTGTATGGAACCACAAAAAACCCTGAATAGTGAAAGCAATCTTGAGAAAGAAGAACAAAACTGGAGGCATAATGCCTCTGATCTCAAACTATATTACAAAGCTATAGTAACTAAAAGAGTATGGTAATTAACATAAAAACAGATACATAGATCCATGGAATGGAACAGAGAGCACAGGAATAAACCCACACATATATGGCCAATAAATTTTTGACATGGGAACCAAAAATATACAATGGGGAAAGGACAGTCTTTTCAATAAGTGGTTTTGGGAAAATTGGACGGTCACATGCAAAAGAATGAAACTGGATCACTCTCTTACACCATATACAAAAATTAACTCAAAATGGATTAAAGACTTGAATGTAAGACCTGAAACCATAAAATTCCTAGAAGAAAACATGGGGGTAAGATCCTTTGAAATAGGTCTTGGTGATAACTGTTTGTGTCTGACACTGAAAGCAAAAGCAACAAAAACAAAAATAAACAAGTGGGGCTACATCAACTTAAAAGTTTCTGCACAGCAAAGGAAACCATCAGCAAATGAAAGGCAGCCTATGGAATGGGAGAAAATAATTGCAAATCGTATGTCTGATAAGGGCCGAGTATGCAAACTATATAAAGAACTCATACAATTAAGTAGCAAAACCCCAAACAATCTGATTAAAAAATAGTCAGAGGCCCTGAATAGACATTTTCCCAAAGAAGACATACGATGGCCAACAGATACATGAAAAGATGCTCAACGTCACTAATCATCAGGGAAATGCAAATTGAAACCACAGTCAGACATCACCTCGCATCTATTAGAATGGCTATTATCAAGAAGACAAGAGGGAGTTCCCTGGTGGTCCAGTGGTTAAGACTTTGTGCTCCCAATGCAGGGGGCCCAGGTTTGATCCCTGGTCAGGGAACTAGATATTGCATGCTGCAACTAAGAGCCCACATGCTGCAACTAAAAGATCCCTCACGCCACAATGAAGATCTCACACGAGGCAATGAAGATCCTGTGTGCTGCAACTAAGACCCAGCACAGCCAAATAAATAAATAAATATTAAAAAGAAAGGAAGACAAGAAATAAGTGTTGGCGAGGATATAGAGAAAAGGGAACTCTAGTACACCATTGATGGGAATGTAAACTGGTGTAACTACTATGGAAAACAATATGGAGGTTCCTAGAAAAATTAAAAATAGACCTACCGGGCTTCCCTGGTGGCGCAGTGGTTGAGAGTCCCCCTGCCGATGCAGGGGACACGGGTTCGTGCCCCGGTCTGGGAAGATCCCGCGTGCCGCGAAGCGGCTGGGCCCGTGAGCCATGGCCGCTGGGCCTGCGCATCCGGAGCCTGTGCTCCGCAACGGGGGAGGCCACAGCAGTGAGAGGCCCGCGTACAGCCAAAAAAAACAAAAAAAATAGACCTACCATATGATCCAGCAATTCTACTTCTGGGTATTTACCTGAAGAAAATAAAAATACTAATTTTAAAAGATATATGCACCCCCATGTTCATTGCAGCATTATTTACAATAGCCAAGATATGAAAACAAAGTGTCCATTGATGGATAAGTGGATAGAGAATATGTCAAACACACACACACACACACAACATGGAATTTTAGCCATAAAAAGACTGAAATTTTGCCATTTGTGACACCATGGATGAACCTTGAGGGCATTGTAAGTGAAATAAGTCAGACAAAGAAAGACAAATACTGAATGATCTCTGTTATATATGGTATCTAAAAAACAAATAAACAAAACCCCAAACAAACAAAGCTCAAAGACACAGAGAACAGATTGGGGGTTGCAAGAGGTGGGTGGTGAGAGAGATGGGTAAACTGTTTTTTTTTTTAGTTTAAATACATTGAATAAAAAAAAATCTGAAGTCAGGAAGACTGTGGAAGTCAGACTTTGGGGTTCCTTTATAATTCTGCTTGGTTTTGTCCAAAGCAGAGGGGCACTTTGCGATTAGCTGGATAGTGGGAGAAAGACACTAGGGAGAGTCTGCCTTAGAGAAGACTGGAGTTCCAGGGTGACCCCATTTATCTCTCTACAAAGATGGAACAACTTCGCAGAGTGCCCAATCCATACTGCGCAGATAAGAGCCTGGAGATACTTCAGCAGTCTGCCCGGCCCCACGGCAGAGTCAGCCGTTGAGGTTCAGATGAGAGTTTTCACTCATACGTTTGTCCAAAGAACACACAATATTTATGGGGCAATAGCTGAAAATTCGAGAGGTTTTCTTCTGTGGTTGTTGTTGGTGGACATGTTTCCCTTACAGACACGCTGTTTGTAGGATCTGAGGTTCTGGTTTGTGACTCTTGTGTGCATAAGCCTGACAGCTGGGCTTGAGGTTAACTTAATTTCTGTAACTAGAATGTCCTCATAGAATGGTTCTCAGCCCCGGATGCAAATTTGAATCACATGAAAAGCTTTAAAAAATAATGGCGCTTGGGCCCCATGCCAGACCAATTGAGTCTGAATGGCCATGGGTAGGTCCAGGCATTGTAGGGTTTAAAAGCTCCCCGGGTGGTTCCAACGTGCATTGAGGGTTGAAAAGCCACTGTTCCAGTCCATCTGCTGCTCTGAATTGATTTTTTTTTCCTGCTTCTTTTCATCTTGAACTACCTGCCCCTCCCCACCCCACCCTGCCCCATCTCACTCCATTCCATTTTTTCCCTTTTATGTTCCACTCCACTCCACTTTATTTTATTGTGATCCATTCTACTTGAATACATTCCAATGAGATTGATTGGTTGAATGATTCAATCATACCCAAATTATTTATGGAAGGCCTACCGTCGTATACCTGATCCTAGACTAGGAAGGGCAGACAACAGCAGGAAGCAGGAAAGGACAAGGTTCCTGCTCTCATGGAATTAGAAAGGGAAATAAGCCAATAAATGGAGGATATTTACAGATGGAGATTTAAAAAAATTAGGGAAGAGGGTGTGAGAGTAATGGGTGGTCAGAGACGGTGACATCTGAGCAGAGACCTGAATGAAATGAGAAAGCTGCCATAAGGTTATAGAAAGTTCTAGAAAAAGAAAAGAAATGAAGGCCTGAGAAGGGAACACATTCCCTTCCAGTTCATTCTATCCCACACATTACATTTCATTCTTTTATTTATTATCTACCCTATTCCAATCCTTTAAATGCTCTCCTGGTTTATTATTTCAGTCCTAATTCGTTTCTTTTGACTTGGCTTAACCAACTGGGTTACTAGTCTAATATCAGGTAACAGGTAGAGATGCAATGATTGCTAGTTTGGAGGTCAGCCAGTGGAGATGGGGCTGTCTCACTGCGGGGCTCAGCTCAAGTCTGGACAGATGTTCTGCCTGACGACCAGTTTCAGGTTTAGAAAGCAATTAGAAATTGGTTGCCACAGATACACGGCCCCACGTGTAGCCTGCTGATCTCATGAATTTTTTGTGTCATGATGTACTCCAAATATAGGGCCTTAGTAGACGTCATAAACCCATTTGGATTCAAAATACGTGCCTCATTTTCTCACCTGCCACAGTGTCTGAAATTGCCTTCTTTGGGTCACTTAGTGGGAGGCCTTCTAGAGATGAGCAGGTTTAATGGGGTTCAGGGGTCCAATTAGTCTATTAGAGTCCCTTGGGATCTTGCATAGACTGGGATCCTGAGGGAATGGGACATAGGGCAGGCGTGTTAGTCTGCTCAGGTGACCATAACAAAATACCATGGACTGGGTGACTTAAGCAATAGACACTTAACTTCTCACAGTTCTGGAGGCTGGAAGTCCAAGATCAAGGTGCTGGCAGATTTGGGGTCTGGTGGGGTCTCTCCTCCTTGCTTGCCGACGGTGGCCTTCTCACCGTGTCCTCACACGGCAGGAAGAGAGACAGAGAGCTTTGGTCTCTTCAACTCTTCTTACAAGCACACTAGTCTCATCGGGGAGGCCTCATGACCTCATGTGAACCTACTCACCCCCCCAGGGTCTCACCTCCAAATACCATTACACTGGGGATTAGGACTTCAACATATGAATTTTGGGGGAAACAAACATTCAGTCCATAACAAAAGGCAAGATTTGATTAGAGAGAAGAAAGACCTAAGACCTGGTAAAGTAGGGGACATATTCCAGCATAGTATGAGGGCCCTGAGGCTGTGGACATGGGGTGAACAGGGAAGGCCAAGGCCATACATGGTACATCAGTGTTCTACTGAGGGCCAGGCTGGTACCTTGTGTGGCAATTTTAAGACAAGTCTGCAAACTCATTGATATACATCCCATTGAGAGGTGAGGTTTATGTTTCTCCCTGCCCCATATCTTTTTTCTTTTTTGTGGTACGCGGGCCTCTCACTGTTTTGGCCTCTCCTGTTGCGGAGCACAGGCTCCAGATGTGCAGGCTCAGCGGCCATGGCTCACGGGCCCAGCCGCTCTGCGGCACGTGGGATCCTCCCGGACCGGGGCATGAACCTGTGTCCCCTGAACTGGCAGGCGGACTCTCAACCACTGCGCCACCAGGGAAGCCCTCCCTGCCCCATATCTTAAATCTGAGCTAGCCTTAGTGACTCACTTGTAAGCAGTAGAATACAGTACAGGTTTTACCACATGATTTCCAAGGCTAGATCATAAAAGCCCATGGAGCTTCTGCCTGGTTCTCTTGGGTCCCTTGCTCTGGAGGAAGCCAGCTGGTATGTAAAAAGTCTGAGACTGCCACGCTGGAGAGGCACATCTGAGCACCTAGCCCAAAACCAGCCTCAACTACCAGCCATCTTGGACTGAGTCTGGATGTGACTGAACAACCCAGGATGTCCAACCCCACCAAGCCTTCAGATGACTGTAACCCTAGCCAGCATTGACTCCACTCTCATAAGGGACCTGAAGCAAGAACCACCCAGTCAAGCCATTGCTGGGTTCTCAACCCACAAAACCATGAGCAAGATAAAATGGCGGTTCTTTTATACCACTGAGTGTTGGGGTAATTTACTTCATAACAATAGTAACCAGAACACCTTGTACCTCACCAGCTCTCTGTGGCCCACGGTGATGGACCAAACATCCAGAAAAATGACAATAGCAGCACACAACAGGTTGCCCCAGGTAGTTGGAGGGGAGAGGGAAGAAGAAAAAGGGGCTTATAGGGCTTCCCTGGTGGCGCAGTGGTTGAGAGTCTGCCTGCCGATGCAGGGGACACGGGTTCGTGCCCCGGTCCGGGAAGATCCCACATGCCGCGGAACAGCTGGGCCCGTGAGCCATGGCCGCTGAGCCTGCGCGTCCGGAGCCTGTGCTCCACAACGGGAGAGGCCACAACAGTGAGAGGCCCGCGTACCGCAAAAAAAAAAAAAAAAGAAAAAGGGGGGGGCTTATAGACAGATGCAAACTATTATATATAGAATGGATAAACAACAAGGTCCTACTGTATAGCACAGGAACTGTATTCAATATCCTGTGATGAAACATAATGGAAAAGAATATAAAAAGGAATGTATATATATGTATAACTGAATCACTTTGCTATACAGCAGAAATTAACACAACATTGTAAATCAACCATACTTCAACTATACTTCAATAATATAACTACACTTATAGAAAAAAGAACTTGTAGACTTGGAAATGATTTTAGAGATTAACTTGTCCGACACCTTTCCTTTGAGAGGCTGACAGGAAGTGACTTGCCCCAGGTCACCAGGATTGTAGGTGAGAGATCTAAGGACTGGAAGCCAAGTTCCCACATCCAGACTCCTACTTTCCTTCTTCAGATTTTCTGGGTCAATACAGGGCTTTGGGGATAAGGGGATGGTAAGGCGGTTGGTTCTGGTTTCCCTGGAACGAGTTTGGATGTCACTAAATGAAACACTATCCTAGACCTCCCTGGAAGTGACTCCTCTTGGAATCCTTTGCCTAGAAAGTTCCCCCTCTGTCCATCTCTGCATATCTGGATCCTCCCAGGCCATCTTCTTTCTGATGCATTCAATGATTTAATGTATAAATATTCGTAAGGCACTTCTTATATGCCAAGAGCTGTATTGGGGTCTTGAGCTCACTTGTGGAGCAAGGTAAACATGGACCCTGCCCTCAGGAGCCACCCTGACCTCCCCACTTGGAAAAAACAGCTCACATCTGAAACTCCAGGCCTGTTGTTTTCACTCTGCGTAGGACACCACCCCTCTGTGTAATAACTCGATTCGTGACTCATCTCTGGAATCGAAGCTCCTCCAGGGCAGGATTAGTGCCGGTTGGTCGATATCTCTTCTAAAGCATGTGGCTCAGTACCTGACCCAGCTGCCCTGGCTGCTCTGTAAGGTAGTGAGTTCCCTGTCACTATCAGAGTGTGGGTGGGAGGACTAGGGTATCAGAGGGTTAGACAGGGGAGCCTCATCCCTCTACTGGAGAGTCTTGGTTCCTTATGTGATATTGCAATGGCACCTGCCATTTACTGAATGCTCACTGTGTCCTGGTGTGGTGCTTTGGGGTTTATATACATTTAATCCTCACATCCAGGAGGTGGTATTGTTTTAATACCCACACCTGCCCCAGCTGGGAAGTCGCTCCATCAGCCAGGCCTCTCATTATTTTAGGATGTGTTGATTCATTTATTTCCATTCTTCAAGTACAAGGGCATTGATGTGTTTCCAAAATTGGATGCAGGGCAGGTGGTTGTAACAGGAGCCGGAAGATGAGAGAGGAGAGGAGAGGACAGCTCTTTCTCTGCCTTTTCAAGTTGTGGGTCACAGAACATCAAAGCAGACAGAGTCTCCTTAGATGTCACCTGAGCCAGCCCCCTAATTTAATAGATGAGAAAACTGAGGCCCAGAGAGGGGAAGGGAAGCCATGATGGTCCCTCTCCTTCAGCTGGGTTCTGTTGGCAAGTGAAGGGGCATGGGCTACTGTGGTCAGTAAAGGTGCCCCACACAAGGTCTTCCTCCACCCCCAGAGAAAGGAAGATTTAGGGCAAGGCAACTATGCTGCCGTCTGGGACTCACACACACACACCACAGCCTCATGCAAGAAGGAACAAGACTGGGCTTTCCCAACCAATGCAAGTTAGGTTTCTGCAGCCAAAGCAGAGGGCAGAGTCACGGAAAAGATGCACAGTTCTTACTCAGACTAGAAACATTGGCAATGCCCCTGGTTGGCGTTCCCAGCCCGTTCGGAGCCAGAACTTCAGGGTGAGAGGAATAGGGAAATTTTTCCTGGGCTGCTGTTGGCAAGGCATGTGGGCAAGTCACAGGCAGAATTGGCCCCCAAATAAATAAGACCAGGCTGCCTGGGCTTGAGCAAACCCACAGTAAGAAGGATCCATAGGACATCTGAGCTGGAGGGAGCCTTGAGAACATCTTACTCAGTGGTTCCCAAAATGGGTGGGTTCCATGGCACCTTAGGTATTCCCATCCCCTTCAACTGGGGCAGATCTGCTGCAGGGATATACATTGTGATTCTCCTACTAAGGTTTGCCATAAACTCCATGCAGCATTTTTTTCCCCTTAGATTTGCCCTAATACCATAGGGTCTGCTAGGGCTTAACGCTCAAGTACTGTAACCGTGTGTACGGTAACCAGAATCTTCTGCATAGCACTTCTTTGCTCCAGGCTCCATTCAAAGTTGGCAGTCTTCTGTGTCACTTAGAAATTGGTTTGGAGCATTATTCTCTTAAAAAATATATAACTAAATAAGATCTACTGCAAATAATGAAAAATGTAGTACAGATACATCAAACATAATTATAACCACAACATTTTCCTTGTGAAAAAATACAACTCTTAGGGCAATAAAATGTACAATTGAAAAATTTTCCAAAGGAAAAACACCTTAAAGGAAAATACTTTTCTTTGAGATAGGGAAAAGAGTATGTCATTGTTTTTTCATCAAGATGTAATCTGACACAAAAGCAGTCACAGAATTGCACCAATTCCATATCCATTTTTCTGAACATCTTAAGAATAAAAGGAGTTGATAAAGCAGAACACCCTTTTCTGAATTTTGCATTTTAAATTGATAGTATTCTCCTACAAAATGTCACATCACACCAGATCTGTTTACAGACTGTACAATACTTTTCATTTTGTGGCCAGACATGAATAGGAACATATGGTTTCTACCACCTCTCTCTCATTCTGGTGTTTGTCAGAGTCAGGAAAAAATAATGAAGTCACTGAAGTGTTATCTCTCTAGCAATAAAGAAGAAAATATATTTAGTGCATGCTTCATCGTTTGTCAAGAAACATTTCTGAAAAATAAAACTCATTTACCCAGTGGTTTACAAAATAGAAAAAGCATTCACTAGGAAATGCTAAATCCTAATGAATGATTAGCTGAATTTGCTCACTCCAGAACCGGAAGAGGCTTTCCAGGTGTTGTGCTTTTGTCTTAGTGGTGTGAGGTGCCAAGTACAATAATTTACCCTTCACTTTGGAGGGGATGCCCTGGCCTTTCCCAGAACCCATTAAAACTGATGTGGCAGGACCCTACATCTTCGTGGGTTTTGTCGCCCCTCCTCTGGAGTGCTTGTGTCTTATAGAGACCTCCAAGGTATTTGCCACTTCTTACTCATCACTTACTGATTAACAGGAAGTCATTAATGTGGTTGACCACTGTGCCATT
Organism: Mesoplodon mirus; assembly: GCF_964341445.2. Classification (NCBI taxonomy): domain Eukaryota; kingdom Metazoa; phylum Chordata; class Mammalia; order Artiodactyla; family Ziphiidae; genus Mesoplodon; species Mesoplodon mirus. Next base: position 14,025,177 of record NC_138992.1, on the reverse strand, counting down.
CTGTGGAACGTCCAGATGGTCCAAACTGCTACGACAGAGCATAGAAGAGTCAATGTAGCCCTAGGGGAAGACTGTCCATGTGGAGTGTTGTCCATGCCACACAAGTGTGAGCTGCTCCTGGTCTACCTTCCTGAGATACATTTGAAGGCATACCTTCATCAGTTCAGCTCAGCGGCCACACTCCAGCCCAGGCTGGTACCCTGCTCAGTAGAGATACTGCATATAGCATAACAATTGCAATCAGAGCTACGACTTGGTTGTGACGGCCTCTAAATCCTTCTAGGGTATTTTTAGTGGCCCAACTAACAAATTAAATGGAGCTATAGTGGGAACTACCATCTCTATATCCTTTAGATCTGTAAGGGTGGCATTAATCTTTCCCTGATGCAATACTGATTTTGATTTACTCTCTTAGCTGGTGGGGGTAGAGTGGGGGGGGGGTGGAGGCAGTTCCAGAAGTTTCTACCTGCCCTTCCCCTGCTATGACTGTTCTGACTCACAGGCCAAGGAAACTATATGGAAGTTCTGCCAACTATCAAGTATGTCCATCCTGGTTGTATATTTAGGGACTGATGAAATGACCACTGGGTGATAGGTCTGAGTCTGGACTCCATTTCTTACCCGGCCCCCTGGACCTTCTCATTCTAACAGGGACCAAGGTAATATTTTGTATTAACTCAGACCTTATATCCAACAGTCCTTAAAATTCCTGGACATTTTCCTTTCTGGAGTGAAACCCTGGAGGTCACTTTGACATGGTGGTGCAGGGTTCTTCTTCCTGGGGGGCTGCTCTTTCCTTTGGTCAATAGATTCCGTGTCTGAAAATGGGCTCAGGTCTGGGAACTTGGCAAGAGATCCTGATTCTTGATGTTTTCTGGTTGCATAGATTGAGCAATTGCTCATCTAACTTGTCTTTAGGGATGCCGTGTTCTATTAATCATTTCCAGGGCTGTCTGTGGGTCAGGCCCTAGCTTCCTGTGACTTTTGCCGCTCCTTTACAATATTTGCACTCGTCTCCCTTCTGATGGCTAAGTGCCATCTGGCATCTATTATTTTGGGATCCTATCATTCCCATTCCTTTCTGGGAAGCCTAGCAGACCCAGTGTTTTCTGGCTGAATAAGGTTATAACTTGGCCTTAGATATGGGTTTGGCAGTCAGGAGGTAAGGTGGGCGTCTAACTGAGTGGGAGATGGGGGCATATGTTTTCCTGCAGCACAGAGAAGGGGAGATAACTTTCTGCAACCTTTTAAAGCCAAGCAGGAGTGCTTGTATTTAGTAGGAGTCCTGGACCACTTCTGCAGGCTTAGAGAGTTCTGGAGAGTCTGGGGGCCTCAAGGTTCTTGAGTGCATCCACATTCATGTTCCTATTCCAGGTCTCAGGGCCCCACTTCTTTCGAATGAAAGCTCTGACCTTGGCATAACAGCATTGCCAGGGTTGAGACTTTTCTGGTGCTCTATTGCCCTTGTAATGAAGACCCGGGCCTGAGTCTCAGCCGTTTCTATCTTCTGACTGCAGGAGATGAAGGCTCTTTAGATGTTGCCAAAGAGGCCCTCTGATGTTGACATTTTGGAGAGCCAACCAATTTTATTGTCATTATAATTAGTACCTTATCTAAACCTCTCCAAATCCTGAGATTTTGCACCTACGAGTTCATTCCCTTCCACAGGTAACCCATCCCAGTTTGCCACCAGTGAAAAGCTTCATGTTTCCACTGTTACATCACCCCAAGGGCTGTGCTTACTCAACTTACTCCCAACCTGTCCCAGGGCCGGAGCACTCATTGTCAGCCAGCTGGTGAATGGGTGAATCAGAGTCCCATTTTAATCTGCTTCTTTAGACCACCCACTTCTGGTATCAATACTCTAAAGTCAGACACTCTGGGAAATCGATTCTGGGACAGAAATTTGAATTCAGGGTGTTTCATGCAGAGTGCTTTGGGGACCAACACCTGCAGGGATGAAGCATATAGGATTGGCAGAGGGAGATGTTGAATTCTGGTGCAGTTCCCAGGGAGGCCTCAGCCAGTCCCATGGGAAACTCTGAAGCTGAGCTGGCCCTGCAGAGTTGTCCCAAATTAAGGCCTCGGAGGTTCTCCATTGACCAGCAGTGGGCTGCTCACAGGATGGGGTGATAACTCCGGGTGAGGAAGTACCCTTCAATGAAGAACAATTTCTGGGGAGGGATGATTCCTGGGTGAGTGAGGGCCTCAGTCCTAAAGAGTGGTCTGGGCAGAGACCATAGCGTCCACTACAGCAGTGGTTCTCGGCGTCCACTACGGCAGTGGTTCTCGGCGTCCACTACGGCAGTGGTTCTCAGTGTCCACTCTGGCAGTGGTTCTCAGTGTCCACTATAGCAGTGGTTCTCAGCGTCCACTACGGCAGTGGTTCTCAGCATCCACTACAGCAGTGGTTCTCGGCGTCCACTACGGCAGTGGTTCTCAGTGTCCACTCTGGCAGTGGTTCTCAGCGTCCACTATAGCAGTGGTTCTCAGCGTCCACTACGGCAGTGGTTCTCAGCATCCACTACAGCAGTGGTTCTCAGCGTCCACTACGGCAGTGGTTCTCAGTGTCCACTCTGGCAGTGGTTCTCAGCATCCACTACAGCAGTGGTTCTCAGCGTCCACTACGGCAGTGGTTCTCAGCATCCACTACAGCAGTGGTTCTCAGTGTCCACTACGGCAGTGGTTCTCAGTGTCCACTCTGGCAGTGGTTCTCAGTGTCCAGTATAGCAGTGGTTTTCAGCGTCCACTATGGCAGTGGTTCTCAAAGGGTGGTCCCCAAACCAGCTGCATCGCCATCACCTGGGAACTTGTTAGAGATGCAAAATCTCTGGCCCTAGCCTAGACCTGCTGACTCAGAAATTCCAGGTATAAGATCCAGCAGCCTGTGTTTTAATAAGCCCTCCCGGTTAGTCTGACGCTGTGGAAGTTCTAGTTCCATGGTACTCCAGGGGGAGGATCCAGCAGGTCATTTATGAAGAAAAACCCTTCTGCCCTAGTTCAGTTTCAGAGGACATTCTGAGAGTCACATCTGATGGTGGGAAGTAGATATAGAGGGATAATCTATGTATAAATGTTTTCCTTGATCTACTTTTTAAAATGTGTTCATATGTTTCTCAATGGACTGATCCATGAGGGCTACTGACTCATTTGTTGCCTCACCTGCTTGGGCCCTGAGGTGTTTCCCAAAGAAAGTTCCAGCAATTTTCAGGAAGTACCTGGGTCCTGAGCAGCTTAGGTGTCTAGGAATATTGACGTAAATTTGAAGCATTTGCCAGTGGCAACGTAAATCAGAAGCATTTCCACTGAAGCAACAGCCCAGTAGAAAGGGTGTGGGCTTTGGCATCAGGAGAACCTGGGTTTAGGGCCTGGTGGACCCTACAAGACCATGTTTCCTTTCTTGTCTGTGAAAAAATGGAGTTGATGTGAAGAGTAAGAGGACACCACACGCAGTAAGTGCTAAACATGTGAGCTCCACTTTCATTTCCAGCGTCCCATGTTCTAGTTTCTGCTCTGCCATAGCCACTCAGTGTGATCTTGGGCACATGCCTTCCCATCTCTGGGCTGTTCCCCATCGACAGATCAGAGGGCATTGATCTGTTCCAGTGCCTATGAGTGGGAGTCCTGTTGGTCACCCTTGTCCTCCAGGCATTCGGTACCAGGAAGGGAAGAGTCCTCCAGGGTGTTGAAAATCTCCCTTTGAATACAGTCCTAGCTCCTGCCCTGGCCTAGGAGGCCCCGCCTTCGTGATCTGGAGTCTGGAAGCTTCTCAGAACTGCCCTCCTCCTCGTGCCATGTGCTCCAGACACACTGTCCCTTCCTGTCTTTGAGCAAGCCAGCCTTTCCCCCATTTTATAGCCTCTGCATTTCCAGCCCCCTCTTCTGGAACATTCCACCCCAGTTCCTCGCATGGCTGGTTCCTTCTCATCTTCTGGGCCTCTGCTCATTGTCACCTCCTCAGAGAAGCCCTCCCTAATCTACCCACTAACTCAGTACCCTCTCCCCTGCCTCAGTTACTATGGCACCGGCCCATCTGTTTCCCGCAAAACATTTTTCACAACCTGAAGCTCTCTTGCTTTGTTTTGTTGTGAGTTTACTCAGCTATCAGCTGTGCTGTCCACTCGAATGTACAGCTCTGTGAGGCTGGAAACTCTGATCCGGCCTGACTCATGACAGTGACTCCAGCTGTGACCCTAGCACACAGTCAGCACTCAAAAAATATTTTTGAATGGGTGAGGGAGTGGAGATGTTCCTGGGAACTCAGCCTGGCTCCTCTCTCTGTTTCTCTGTCTCTCCTTGACCAGCCCGCCTTGGCTCTCCTCACTGAGAAATGGGTTTCAACAGGCAGGCCCATTTCCTCACGTCACCACATTGCTGCACCTGTGGCTTTTGCCATCCAGCCTCAGGAACCGACGGGAGGCGCTGGATGGGCTGGGCCTGGCTCTGCTGCCTTGGGGGCCCCCTCCCAGCTTCCCAGGTCTCAGAGACCAGGGGAGGGAGAGCCAAGCAAAAAGGGGCTGGACTTGGCTTTGCCCGCCAACGAACCAGCAAACACACATGCAGCGTCTGGTTTTGAATTTCAGTGAGGATGTGTCAGCAGAGCCTGGGTTACGCCAGTCTGGGGTGGGTGGGGTGGGAGATGGAGGGGGGTTATGTCACTGGTGAGGTGTGGTGGTGTAACGTACAGTGACAACATCAGCCAGGCCCGGATGTGGTGTCAACAAACACAACATGAGCAGCGCTGCTGGCTGGGAGGTGGGGAAGTGTTGGGTGACCCCTCTGGGAAGGGAAGAGAAATGGTGCTTTCCTGGGCAGGTCGACCAGACGCCAGGTGCCTTCAGATGAGAATTCCATGAGGATTCTTACGTCAGCCAGGCAGGGCTCATATTCCTGATGCCACTTTTGCAGGTAAGGAAATTGAGTTTATTGAAGAAACATGTCCAAGATCATTTGACCCGGGTATAGAGGGGGATCAGAGGTAGTTCTGTTAGACCCTCAACCCAGCTTCGTTCCCCTCTTCTTAGGGACTCTGGGTGGACACAGTGGCCCACAAAGTTCCTCAACTCATAGAGCACACATCCCAATCCCACCAGGTTTTCCCAGGCTCCTTTGACCTTTCCTGGGACGAATCCTTCATGTTCCCTTATATTTCCAGCTACTGTAGTTGAAACATGTGAAGTTGCTGGCTTTTTAGGTCATAATCAGCTGAATTGTTGCAATTGCAAATAGTTTAGCCTAACTCTTTCACCCTTCCACTTGCTAGCAGAGTTCCTTCCACTTGTATCTGTCCCTTAAAAGACGACGGGCTTACAGAGGGCAGGGCCTCAAAGGGCACTGGAGTTGGTGGGCTTTGGATGGATGGGGGAAGAAGATGCTCTTGGGAGAGAAAGGAAGGAAATTTTTATTTACCAAGTGTCTTCTATGTGCTGGATGCTTTCTGGGTGCTTCTACACATATTCTTCTTCAGTCTCCACTAGAGCACCACGGAGTAGGTCTGATTGTCTCCACATTATAGAAGAGGAAACTAAAGTTCCAAGAGTTTAAGTGCCTTTTGATGGACCACACAGCTTGGGAAATGACAGAGCTGGACTTAAGACCAGGCTCATCTAACTCAAGAGTAAAGTTCTTTTCACATGAAGAACCTTGATATTTAAGGACGCCATCAAGGGCAGATTTTAGTACCATGTATTGCAAGCAGGAGGCTATCTAATTATCCGTCTGCTTATTCATTTCACTTATAAGAATTCTTACGATGTGTAGGCCACTGAAACAGCCCTGGTTGTTGGTCTCATAGAGGCCATAATTTAGTTCCTTAGTCTTCCTCTAAGAAGCTATGAATCTACTGATCATTCACTCACTGATACATCAGTCCATTCAGCCATCCATCACATCCATCCATCCATCCATCCATCTATCTGTCCATCATTCATTTATTCATTCAACTGACTCACATATTTATGCATTCATTTTTTCACAGGCTCAATCATACACTCATTTAATTGCTTTGTTACCCTTTCCTCTCATTTATTCCTTCAAGCTCTTACAAGTTTATTCTTTAATTCACCCTGATTCATTCTTCTATTTTCTTTCTCCCTTCGTTGGTCCATTTAATGACATCTAATTCATTTACTCATTCACTCACTCTCACATTCATTCATTTGTTTCAACCATTTACTCATAAACCATCTATGAAGTCTGTTCTGTGTTCTGGGACCCTGTCATCTCTGAGTTCCACAGGGAGGCTGTTGCTGTCCTGGTCTTCTTTGATAAGCCAGTGAAAAAGAGTCCTCTGTGGTGTGTATCTAGTGGGAGCCTCCAGGAGCTGTGGAGGTCAAGGGCACGTACTACAGCCCATCCAGTACAGTTCCTAATCTGGGGAGCCTCTCTGGAAAGGCGACAGTCTTCATACAAAGTGTCACGTAAGAAGTGATGGACTGAGAGAAGCTGCCAGCTTTCAGCTTTCTGTCTTTCCTCCCCTCCCACAGAGAAGACTCTCCTAAAGTACTTGGTCTTCCCCGACTCTGGACAAGGGCTGAAGAGTGACTGGCAGGGTGGAAGCAATGCCTAGGGAGATACGAAGCCTGTTCCATGAGGCTTATCTCAAGCCTGTGTGGCAACCGAAGACAGAAGCCACAAGAAGAGGAGGAGCTTGGCGTCGATCTCATCAGCAACTGTTTGTTTTGTACTTATCTGAGGATGGGGGCGAGGGAGGGAATGGGACTGAGTTGCAGAAGGAATTTAGAGTAGATACCTGGAAGAATTTCCCAGCATCAATGCTGTAAAGTCAAAGGGAGATACTGCAGCTGCTTTTTATCCTGTACAATACTACAATACTCATGGACGGGTCTTCAATACGTGCTTACTGAATACACAGGACTAGGAATCTGGAGACATGTCAAAAGCCTCCCTCTGCTATTCATTCCCGCTGGGGCCATTTCTTCTCTAGATTTCACTCCTCTGAGCCTCTGTGTGTTTATCAACCTCATAGGATTATGGTGAGGATTAAATGCCACAGTATGTGAAAGTGACTAGTCTGGCCAATGCCTTCCACCGAGCATGTGTTGAGAAATGTCTGTGGCATCTGAATTCTGGAAGTCCTGTGCCCCATAGTAGTCCAGTAAAAATAGAGCCAATAAGTCATTAACATGTTTTAATTTATGGGGGCAAAGAATGTTTATTCACGTTGGTTATTAGCTAGCATGTTTTGGAGTGAGAGAGAGTCGGGAAATATTTAGCGCTGGGTGTGGGGTGGGGAGTAGGTTTGGGAGGAAGAAGAAAGAATAGACTGGAAGAGTCAATAAAGATATTGGGAGGACAGTTAATCCACCTTCTGGCCCAGTAATAGGAGAGGGTTGGGAGAAAAAAAAATAGCCATTGAAAACTTTTAAACATCTTTCCCCCACTTTGTGTACCTCTGCTTCCTGGACTGTCCTCCTCCGTGGCAGGTGAGGTTCCAGTCAGTTCCAGTTATCAATAGCATCTCCCCTCTCTTGGCTACACTTATCATCACTTGTAGAATGTCTGTTATTCCTGCTGCGTTGTGAGCTCCTTGGAGCACCTAGCAGAGGGCCTTGCCCATAATGGACATTTTGAAAATAGTTATTCAGTGAATAAATAAGATGGATGAGACCTTCTTTAGATCACTACAAGGAATTGTGCTATCTGCATCTTTGAGAGAAAGGAAAGCAAGTGAAGTTTTTTCAGAATGATGCCACGTGGGATTCTGAGTGACAAGATAAAATCTAAATATCTGGATTTGATGTTCGCCCTTTTGTCTTCTTGACAAATATGATGATAGCAAAATGATGAACAGCATGGGCTTTAGAGTCGGATGCTGTGGATTTGAATCATGGCCCTTGTGCTGAGTACCCTTAGGCAAGGTCTTTACCTTGTCCAAGCCTCAGTTTCCTTATCTGTACAATGGGCACATTAATAGTGCCACGTATAGTGGAGTGGTTAAGTGTAGACTCTAGAACAGGACTTCGGAATTCAAATACCGATTTTACCACTTAGAAGCAGTGTAATCTTGTGCAAGTAATTTATTCTCATCATCTTCATCTTCAAAATAGAGATAATTATACTATTTACCTTATAGGGCTGCTGGGAGGATTAAATGAGTAAATATATGTAAGGAACTTAAACCATGTCTGGAAAATAGTAAGCTCTATAAAAGTTCAGCTCATATTATTACCCACCTCAGAGAGAAGATAGGCTAAGATAACACATGTAAGGTGCATGCTTAGCACAGTTCCTGGGATGTCCCAGCTGTTCAATACCTGTTAGCTGCCATTATTATTTCATGTTTTATCAATTTAAATGCACTTTCTTTTCCTTTCTAACATCTCTGAAAACAGGAGGCACCTATAAGTCACATTGGGACAGAGGCATTCATGATGTGGTTTTCACCACCTGTGCTTCAAATTTGGCAAAACAATGTCAGCAGCTTGGAAGAAAACCCCGGAGACAGTGCTGGGGCCACTCTCTGAACACATGCTGCATTGCTCCTGTGCTTGTCCCTGTGCTCCTGACGGCACAGGGGATGAGTTTGTGGGGAAAACCATGGATGTAGACAGCTCTCTTTCTTCCTTAGAGGCACCTCTCACAGTCACTGGCATCTTAGATGGATGCATCATGGCGCTGTGCATACCCTCCCGCCAATCACTGTGGTCTGAGCAGCCAGCCCACTGTAGCCAGGGCTGCAGGGGGAGAGTTAGAGGTGGGAGGAGGGGAAACAGGTCTTGAGGTCCCTGCCTGGAGTTGGCCAGTGATTGTTCCTTTGTAATGGGGCAGCCCAGGCCTCCCCTGTTCTCCCCATAGCATCCTGCTGCCACACTGACCTGCTCTGGATTTTCTTGGATGGCTCGGTTCTGGCTCACTGTCAGCTTTCAGGCAAGTCAGTTTGCTTCACCTGGGCAAGTTGCAACCAACTGGGCTGAGCCTCTCTGGTGACTATACAAGGGACAGGTCTGGGTCGGGCAGGCAAGTAGGTCTGATGAGGACGATGGGGCAATTCCTGGAGGCACTACCTTGTAGGGAATCTGGGCTTTCCTTCCAGGGCTCAGGGCATGGACAAGGGAAGGAAGGTTGGGGACCTGTACCCATTGAACGTGACAGGCCTCTCTGAATATCAGTGAGAGAGAACAGGAGAGAGTCGCAAAAGGAGGCATATCCTCCTGTTTCCATGTGCCCAGGGCTTATAAGAAATGAGGCAGTACTCTTGCTTTCCACCCCCCTAACATGAACTTCTCCAGGCATTCCCCTTTGGTGTCTGGAGGGTTCTGTGGGAGAGGAAATTTTGTCAAGAAGAGTAGGCGATAATCACTTAGCTTTGGTGACATTGGCTACAGGTGATGACATGTGGGGATCAGGGAGGGAAGGGTCCAGGATGGAGCAAGAGGCTGGACGAGGTAGCCCATGCTCACATAGTGCAGGGAGAGAATTAGGAGAACCCACTCCTTCCTGAAAAGTATCCCCAGTGTGTGAGTACATATGTGTATGTCTTTACTCCCAAGTCCAAGTTCTCTGGTTAAATAATGATATTTTGAACACACCAGGCACTGTGAATCCACCTCCCAGGAAAAGAATAGTTGATTTGGTTTGGCTATTTCTAATCTGAAAACAATTAAAAGAAAAAAAAAAAAGGAAGAAAGAAAAGAAAAGAGAAAGAAAAAAAGGAAGAAAAAGAAGGAAAGTCACATGAAGACAATTCTTTTCTGTTACAACTGTAGGATATTGCTACATTGCCATAATTTATGTTTTTTGATTTGTTTTTTGATTGATTGATTCACCGAGCAAACATTTAGTGGATGCCTAAGACAAATCAGTTGCTAAGAATAAGGGGCATATAGTAATGAAACAGAGGGTTCCTGGCTTTGAGAAACTTCCCAGGTAGTAAACAAGCAAATGCTTATGATATGAAACATTTACTTGAGTCACTTGATTTTCATAACCTCCCTTTGAAGTAGGCATGGTTATCTCTTTCATAGATAATGAAACTGAGACTCCAAGAGGTGAAGCAGCAAGGATACATAGAGAGGACTATGGGAGTTCAGAGTGGTGAGGAATGGTTTCCATCTGGGAGTCGTCTGGGAAAGCCTTGGTCAGGGTGGCCTCTGAGCGTCGAGATGAAGGCAGAGCTGGCCTGTAGCAGGTGGAGAGCAGGGACAGCCAGCTCCGGAACGTGGGGCACAGCCCAGGCAATGGTGAGGAGAGGGTTAGCTGCTCACAGAGCAGCCAGTGAGGCTGTTGGCTAAGACTGAGGCCCTGGGACCTTGCAGTGGGAGAAGTTCAATTCCATGAAAACAGGTCAACACCCTAGTCATACGAGGAATCGTCATTGCAAAGCTGAATCGTGTGGAGTTGCACAACTCCAGTGGCATAAGCAGCTGTGTTAGGAAGAATAGCTCAGCCCTGGCGAGAGCATAAGCAAGTCTCCTCTAAGCAAATCAGCTCAGCCAACATGGGCCTCGAGTCCATGGAAACCAAGGCGGCCTCTAGAGAAAGCCAACTGTAGGCAGACGGTTCAACAGAGGCTGTGGCCTCTATTGCCCATTCGTTCATTCTGCAAATATTTACTGAGTACCTACTATGTGCCAGAGGCTATGCTAAGAGAGGATTATGACACCATCTGTACAATCAAGAATTCAGTCTAGTGAACGGATGGACCAGAAAACAGTAGATTACGTAATGATACAGTCATGAGCACTTGCTATATGTCAGGCCTTGTTTTACGTGCCTTGCGTGTATTAACTCTTGGGTTTTTTACAACAGGCTGGTTATGTTATTATTCTTATTTTGCAGAGGCAGAGATGGGGACACAGAGAGATGACCTTGCTCAAGGTCACAGAGCTCATACATAAGAGGCGGAGCCAAGATTTAAACCCAGGCCGACTGGCTCCAGAGCCCAGGCTTTAAACCAGAGGGCTGGATCACCCCCTTTTTTTTTTTTTTTTTAATATTTATTTATTATTATTATTATTATTTAGCTTCTGCTTGGATCACCTCTTGTTCATACCACCAAATCAACTATTTATTCAGGGCAGTATGACTAGAGGCAGCACAGGATGCTACAAGAGCCCAGGGAAAGGGTTCCCGCTGCAGCTGGTGGAGAGGGGGCAGGGAAGACTTCCTGGAGGAAATGAGACCACACGGAGGTCTGAAGAACGGTGGTGGCCGCCCAGGCTGCGGAGAGGTTGTGGGAAAGATCTAGGCAGTGGAGTGGAACCAGAAAAAGCTGCTGGTAATAGGGCACACAGCCTGAGAGGAACCCATTACGGCTGCAGGGGAGGAGGAGCCAGGGTCTGGGGTGGAGGACGGGAGAGGCAGGGGTCATGGTTGGAGCGGAGCTGGAAGTGGCTCCCTCTGGCCTGGTGCTACCCTGGGTTCCCAAGGACCCCAGGGACTGTAAGCATATCAGTCATACACTGACCCACCCAGAGGCTCGATTGCCTTCTTGTAAATAAACAATCCCTTGCACAAATCTCTGCACATCGAGTGACAAAGGGACATACTGAAGCCTTTCCCTTAGGACATCAAGGATGCAATGACTTCACCTTTTTGAAATTCAGTTTCATCATCTATAAAATGGGGTTTTGTAATAATCCCAGACAAGGTGGAGGCTGATAGGATGTTTGTGGGAGACCCAGATCCCTTATCCTTGTTTTCAGCAGATTTCCATGTGAGGGAAACTTCACCAAACAAGTGAAGCCCTCTGTGGGAGATTTTAGAGCAACAGCTTTCAAATGCAGGTTTCCAAAAATCTTTGAACATGCAGGAATATGCTAATAAAAACAACATGATGATTTCTATTGTGTCACCATCCTCTCCCAGGAATGGTGTCCAATTGTTATAAGAGTAGCATGCCTTCAGACTTCGAGTTCAGATTTGGATGTCAGCCATAACAATCTACCAAGCTGGATGAGTAATTCTGATAGGTGAGATTGGATCCATCAAACACCATCTGCCTCTCTTCTTGCATGGTCAATTTCTCCAAACACCACCGGTTCCTTCCTTCGAGGTCCATCCGTTTGGTCACCGAGTCATTCTTAATAACCATCAAGGGCTAGTGCCCTTTGCAGTATGTTTTAAGATGATGTAGAGGAAGAATAAGCACCCCTGCTTGGTCTGGCCATTGGAACGGAAACAAAATGCAATGGCTCGGGACATGTGTAGCATTCTTGTGAAGGCCATGTGGAGTAACCCGTGTTGGTTATGTTGATGCAGTCATGAAGAAAATTAAACTTTGTATCATTCTTAGGAAAATGAAGCTGTGGGACCGTATGTACATCATATGTACATCTATATTCTTGAAAAATGTTGCCTGCTATTTCACTTAATGCTTTATTCCATATATGTACATATTCATGTATATACATACACAAAACCTCAAAAAAGTTTTTTTGTGCTCATGTTCATAAAATATATATTTAAATTTAATAACTAAGAATCAAATTCTTAGTAAATAAACAACACTGTTATATTGTTTTCTGAAAGAAAAAGGATTTAAATTCCCAAGATATTTTTTCTTCCAGGATGTTTTGGTACTCATTGGAAAGGATGATTTTTAAACTCTGAAACTCTATGATTATTTTTTGGCATGATTCTTCTACCCCGTCCTGAATAGTTTTGAAATGTTTATCGCTTTACACAGACGATAAATCATGAAGAAAGAAAAAAAGAAGTGATTATAGATCATTTTATTTTGCAGCCCTTCGAAAGAATTCCTGAAATACTTAATATGTATTAGACAAAAGATAAATTCAAAGGTGGAAGTTAACCTCAGTACCCTGCTCAATTTATCAGACACTTGATCTTTTAAGAATCATTTGATACAGTTTCCTAAATTCTGTAATCTCTGAAAGGAGGTTAAACCCAAATGAACACAAATTACCATATTGGATCGCCCAAAGACATTTTCACAGAATAACACAGCTTCCTACCTGTTGCACCTTCACTCTGCATGGAAATGCTTTGAAAAAAATCATCAGCTTTTTCTCATATGCATGAGTTGATAGTATTGAGAGCTTTTTGGAGTTTTTTTATTTCTCGATCTCACATCAAAATTTATTACTACCGAGTCTCAAACTTTGACGTAGCCTTGTGTGTATGAAATGCTTGGCTCTCTTTTCACCAGCGTTGCTGCAAATTCATTCAATTTTCTGCTCCTGTTAGCAACTCTGTGATAGGCCTGGCCAGGAATTTTGTTCCGATCAACTCCATGCTGCAAATCCATTTTTGCAACCATGTGCAAATTGGTTCCAGTTTTCCCTTCAACCTTAATGCGTCCTAACAGCCTGTCTTTGTTTATGCTGGGCCTTGAGGTCTTCTTGGATCTCTGCTGCACAAGATGACAAGTCTTCCTTTATTGCTCTGCCAGGAGGCTCATCACACATTATTGACTAAGCCGAGGAAACACTGATCTCATTGTTATGCCTTGAAACATTTCATTCTTCATTGTTCTTTGAAAGATTTCATTTAAAAAATGAAATCACTTTTATAGTGATCAACTAGGAAACTCCTCAGTCCAGGTAAGTTCTCTGAGGGCAGGGCCTTTTGCCTATTTAAAAAAAAATTTCTATTTTTGTACAGCTTGACACACAGTAGGTACTTATCATATATTTATGGAATGAACAAATGAAGTTTTTCTTTTCTTTCATGGTTGGTTCACTCTGATTTCAAATATACCCCCAAATACTCCCAATTTCCAGGGAACATAGATTGGTATATTATTTTTATTTATTTATTTTAAAAATTTACTTATTTATTTTTGGCTGTGTTGGGTCTTCGTAGCTGTGCGCAGGCTTTCTCTAGTTGCGGCGAGCGGGGGCTACTCTTCGTTGCGGTGCGTGGGCTTCTCATTGCGGTGGCTTCTCTTGTTGTGGAGCACAGGCTGTAGGTGCGTGGGCTTCAGTAGTTGTGGCACATGGGCTCCAGTAGTTTGGCTCACGGGCTCTAGAGCACAGGCTCAGTAGTTGTGGCGCATGGGCTTAGGTGCTCTGCGGCATGGGGGATCTTCCCGGACCAGGGCTTGAACCTGTGTCCCTCGCATTGGTGGGAGGATTCGTAACCACTGTGCCACCAGGGAAGCCCGAGAGCAAGTTTTATAATTTTTAAAAATTTTGCTCACAGAGCCAGAGTGCTGGCAGGAATTTTTAAAAAATATGCTGGGACAAGAGGCAGGACAGCACCTAGGCCTGTGAACATGTCATCATCAGTTGATTTCTGTCAATATGTTCATAGTTCTTATTTGCTACGGTGATGAAAAATTAGGTTAATACTGTTGTGGATCGAATAAAACTGTGATGTACAATTTCACTGTTTGGAACTGATTTCATATAACCATAACAACAAAACAGTTACCTTTATTGAGTATTTACTATGCACCAGGAACTGTACTAGACTCTTTGCATGGGTTATCTCATTTAATCCCAAAGCCAGCCCTACCAGAGGGGCACTTTGACTGTTCCCAGTTAGCTGTGCCTTAGAGACACTATGGGCTTTGCCAAAGATCACAGAGTTAGCACCTGGGAAGCTAGTGTGTGTGTTCCTGATGGGCACAATTTTCTTTTCTTTGGAAAAATGTCATTGGGGGAGAGAGTAGGTGAAGCACAGGGAGACTTCAACTCTAAATAGACGCTTCACTGTATCCGGTACCCTAACCCCTTGTTATGCCCTGAATTGGCCCCTTCTTCTGCAAAGATTAAAAAAACCAGAAAGTTCCAACCTGGTTGTGGGGGGTGAAGCTTTGGTGGGAGCAGGAGTGGAATCAAAAGGCCGTCAGTTATACCCTGGGCAGTCAGGGAAAGGGAGGCTAAGGGAGGGGAAAACGTTGGAAGAGCTGTCGACAATGTTGCAGCTTGGTCAAGATTTGGCCAAGCTGAGAGATTTAGAAAGCTGTCTTATTTAGGACTTATAAGTAGAGTGTTCACCTATGTTCTCGGAGCATAGCATGTCTTCAGTGGGAAGAGAACCCTCAGAAAAGATGCTCTAAGAGCGTATTAATCAGGGTTCTGCAGAGAAACAGAATCATTAGGATATATATTGATAGATGGAAAGAGATTAATTATAAGGGATCGGCTCACATGATATGGAAACTGAGAGGGTCCATGATCTTTTATCTGCAGTCTGGAGACTCAGAAAGCTGGTGGTTCCAGTCCAAACTCAAGGCCTGTGAACCAGAGAAGCCAATGGGATAAGTCATAGTCTGAATCTGAACGCTTGAGAACCAGGTGTGCTGAGGTCTGAGGGCAGGAGAAGATGCACATCTCAGCTCAAGCAGAGAGAGCAAAATCGCCTTTCCTCTACCATTTTGTTCTATTCAAATTCTCAGCAGATTGGATGATGCCCACCTGCACTGAAGGGGGTGATCTTCTTACTCAGTCTATCGATTTAAGTGATTATCTGAGAACCACCCTCCCAGACACACCCTGAATAATGTTTTATCAGCTCTCTGGGCATTTCTTAGTCCAGTCAACTTGACACATAAAATTAACCATCACAAATCACAAGATGCTGATCAGGCGCTTGCTGCTTTGCAGGGAATCTTGTGTGTACGAGAGTTTTTCCAAGAATAACACCAACCACCACTTGGTGATTACCATGCTGGTCACCCTACAACCACCCTGCAATACAACTATCTCCATCAGCTCCACTTTGTAGATGAGAAACTCAACACTGAGAGAGGTAAAGTGATTTGCCCAAAGTCACATAGCTAAGAAGAGGCAGATTCAGGATTGAAAGACAAGGCAGGAGAAATCCTGGTGATTGGCAGGCATGCTTCTTGTTTAGTTCTTTACTGACTGGTGACTGGCCAGGGTGTGGCCAGACTCGGGTTGACTGAGGTGAAGCAGGTAGGAGCTAATGACCTTTGTTTCTTTAGCACCGGTTGTAATAAGCCTTGGTTTCACTACTGGTAATTACTAGAATTAACTGTTTAGACCTGGATTGTTAAAAAGCACTTTGACATCTGTCATTACATTTAATCCAGGCAAATCTGTGATGTAGGTCTATTTATTACAGATGAAGAAGCTGAAGCTGGAGTTCCTTCCAGGTTCACGTTCCTGTGAGTTGAGATATCCGAGCCAGGCCCAAAGAGGGCGAATCTATCAAATATGGTTAAGAGCAGTAATCTGAGGCTGACTGCTTGGGTTGGAGCCCTGGTCCTCCCACTTCCCAGCTGTATGGCTGGAGGAGAAGTAAGGGGAGAAGACAGGATTTGGGAAAAGGGGAGAGGGTTTTCCAGGAAGGGAGAAAGAGCGCCTGCCTAAAACAGGGAGGGGCAGTGGAGGACATTGGTTAAGAAGGGCCTTGGAACCGTTTATTGGCACTTGATGTTGCCTCTTATTAACTTGGAACCTCAGATGCCTGAAGTGGGGTCACTTAAACCCATTTCTTGGGGTGTTGGTAGTGAGCATCAAATGAAAAAAAGAACTTAGCCCAGTGCTCAGCCTGGGTCTGAGCTCCATGACACGAAGGCATTGTTACCGTAGTGGCTGAAATGGGGAGGCCTGTAGAAGCTCGCCTGGGTGACAGTTTGAAGCTGTTGATGCCTGAGGCCCAGGGGTGTCTCAGGGACAGCTCTTGGGGAAGGGCGATGAGATGCAAATGCCCCTTCAGAAGACACACCTGGGCTGGAATCACTAAGCCTGTGACCCACCATCAGAATGGTCACCACAACTAAGGCTTCTCTCCAGGAGGCTGTGGACACAGAGCTCCTGGAGTCCCTTTCCTTCCCTCTCCTCTCCTGCAGGCATCTTCACGGCCTTTATTCATTCCTGGCAGGACGGGCGACATCATTTGTGGAGCCCAGTGTAAAATAGAAGCAGGAGGCCCCTTGTTCAAAATTATTAAGAATTTCAAGATGGCGACAGTAGGACACTGAACCAAGTCGGGGGACATTTCTGAGCACAGGACCCTGTGCAGCTGTACAGACCACACAGGGCCATGAAGCCGGCCCTGACTCTTGGCCCTACCTGTCTCCTCCTGGACACCTGAATAAACTCTGAAAACCTCAGGGTGCCTGGCAGGCACCCTGGATCACACATCAGATAAGTGGGCATTGGGGAACATCCATTCCTTAATATATTCTCTCTTTAATCATTTATTAAAGGCACAGGGAGGCATCGGCAAGACCAATATTTTCTTCGAGAAATTCAATGTCTAGTGGGAGACACAAATACACATACACAAACACAGTAATTAACCAGTTAATTATTCATTCATCTAGTCAACACACAGTTATTACTACATATCACGTGCCAGGCATCAGAGATACAGAAATGAATCCAATACCATTAAGAGTACAGAATTTGAGGCCATGCTGTTGAGGTTAGAATTGATTCTAGAACTTTCTGGCTGTGCAACCTTGGGGGAGTTACCGAACCTCTCTCGTCCTTAGGCTCCTCATCTGTAACATGAGGATAATCATAGTAGTTTCCTTGTAGAATTGTTGTGAGGATTAAATGAGTTACTCCTCATGCTAAATGACCTAACATGAGAAGATTTTCAGAACAGCGCCCAGCACACAGGGCATGCTATGTAAGTTATTTACTCAAGAAAGTAAAAGTCTAGTGGCAGAGAATCACACACACACACACAATACACACAGTGATTAATTTAACAAATAGCTAATCACATCTGCCCTGTTCCGGACTTTGTGTGTGACACTGGCGGGGGAGGAGGGGTATAAGGAAAAGCAAGATGTGGTCTCTTTCCTAACCCTCACCCCGAGCCTACAGTCCTGTGGGCGCACGACAGCAGACCAGCACCCCGTTATGACAAAAACACTGTTTCAAAATGCGTTATTATTACTTCTCTATTTCATGCTTCATATAATGGTGTGGGGAGAGCAGATGTGCAGTGGGGGGTTGACAAGGTGCTTGGAGAGTGCAAAGCAAAGGACCACCCACCGGTGAGGGAGCAAGAGAGGGGTCAGCGAGCGTGGAATAGTGTCCCTTCTTCATCAGGGACCCTGCTGTCGTGTGGAACAGACGCAGCCTTAGGCCGCTGGCAGCGTGAATGGCAAGACACGGCAGAGCACAGCCCCATATTTGGCCAGGGAGAAGTGCACTTCACTACACGCCCTCTGACTCACCCTCCCCACCAGCAGCGGGGGGCTGGGTTCACAGGCCCTCTGACTCAGGTGCTATGGGGTGTCCTGTCTGACAGGGGGCAGGGGAGGAGACTGTCCTGTGTCCCGAGCTTCCATCCCTCAGTCGACCCCTCCTCCCTTCGTCAGCCTCTGCTGTCTCTGTTGCATGCACGTTGGATGCTTCACCTTCCCTGGAGCCCCTTTCCACTGAGGACTGCCACCCACCCCCATCCAGAAACAGATTCTACAGGAGCTGACCTCTCCGTGGGGAATTTCACCCCAGCCTCACCTCACACAGTGAGCCTGGAGGTGCTGTGATTTGGATGGGTGGGTGAAGTCACCTGTCGGGGGAGACAGCACTGTGTGGTGGGAAACAGCAGAGATCTGGGTGCGCTGTGTGACCTGGGGCTGCTCACTGCCCCTCTCTAGGCCTCCCTGCTAATGAGTCTCCAAGGAGACAGGAGCTGTCCAGAAGAGCCAGCTTAGTTTGCTCACATGCTAATGAGCCGCTGTCTTCTGGCCCCTTGCCTCTCAATGTGTGGTCCCTGGAAATGCAGCATCAACATCACCTTGGAGCTTGTCAGAAATGCAGAATCCCGGGCCCCACCCAAACCCACTGAATCAGAACCTGCCTCATCTCCTGATGATTCACGTGCACATTGAAGTTTGAGTCTATTGGGCAGAGGTGTGTCCTGGGCATCTTCAAAGTGCCCCAGATGATTCACAGGTGCAGGAGGCCTGCTCTAGCGCATCAGGACGATGAAGCTGGGTCCCACACTCCAGTAACTGCACACAACATCTGGTCAGGCACAGAAATGAGCCCAACAGGCTGGGGTGAGGGCACGTGACACCTGGTGTATGTGGTGGGGAATGCAGAGGACGCAGGTGGGCTGTTGCCAGGGGGACAGGGCCCAGCAGCTATTGTCACTATGCCTGAATGCATACCCTGATCTCCCCAAAGTATAGCTCTTAATAAGATATGTCATCTAATTTTTAAATGTTGGCTCAATATTATTTCAGAATACTGTGTGGTTCAAATAGAATGGGCTGGATGTGGCCTGAGGGCTGCTGGTTTGTAACCTCTGTCCACTGCCCTGGTTTGTCTGGGATTCTCCTGGCTTTAGCGCTGAAAGTTCAGCATCTTTGAAAGCCTCTCAGTCCCAGGCCAAGCAGGATGCTAGGTCTTGGTGCAGTGCAGCTTATTGGTTTAGGAGTATTGATTTTGGAGCTATTTTCCCCAGTGTGAATCCTGGCTCTGTCGCTCACTTGTTGTGTGATCTTGGTCACATCACTTAATCTCTATATGCCCTAGTCCCTTCATTAGTAAAATGCGGATAATAAGAGAGCCTACCTCATAGGCTGGTTGTGAGAATGAAATGAATTCATATACACAAAGTGCTCAGAACAGTACCTGGCATTCAGCAAATGCTACGTGAAGGTTAGCTATTATTATTTGATGATTGGATGCTCAGTGTAAACCATCTAACTCCACCAGGTTTAAAAGTATCCCAGAGCATGTGCTGTGATGTGATAAAAATGAGAGATCTGGATGCAGAAGACCTGGTCTTGACAGGGCTCAGGTCTGCCCCTATGAGCTGTGTGACCTTGGGCAGGTCGCTTGACTTCTCTGGGCCTCATTGCCTCGGTTAAGTTGGAATAATCACACCTATGTTCAGGAATGCTGTGAGGAACAAATGAGGTGATGTGTGTGAATGTGAGACCCACCTGGCAGAGGTGTGTTCTTAGTAGAGAGATGGATGCTGCCGCTTCATGCTTCAGAAATGTCCAAAAGAAAAGGTTCAGGGTGATTTTTAAGAAATGAATTCATTGTAAAGCTATGTAAAGGTTTCAAGAAATTTAATGGATCACTTAATACTACTGGTTGCATCATCTCAAAAGGAAGTCAAATATATATTATACCAGGGTAAAGTTCAGCTGTGTTTGTGGTCAGAAAACTAGAGCCCTTATTATAATATAATATTGTATAATATATAAAATATTATACACAAGAATATAATATATAAAATATAATATTCTTGTGTCTGTTGTCCTTCACAAAAGGCAGCCCTCAATTTGATATACTTTTATTTTTAAAAGAGGCTCTTTGTGAATAGTTTGTGGTGATTTTGCTGAAGGTTCTTGACTTTTTTTTTTCATTTGAAAAATCACATACAGTTGAGCACTTTGTTTAGAAGCCATGTGACTAAAGTAACTTGTATTGGTTATCCGTTGTTGCATGACAAACCATGAACCACCCTAAAATTTAGTGGCCTGAAATAACAGCTGTCTCTTTAGCTCATGATCCTGTCAGGTGGTTCTCTGGTTGAGGTTGGGCTTGGATGATCTTGGCCGCACCGGCTCACGTGTCTGTGGGCGGTCTGGTCTCAGATGGCGGGAGTGGGTTGCCTGTCTCTCATCATTCAGCTGGCTAGCCTGGGCTTCTTCATATGTTGTTAGGGCTCCAAGACCCCCAGTGTGCAAGTGCTTTTCAAGCCATAATGTTGTCATGCTTGCTACTTTTCCATTGGTCAAAACCAAGCCACAGGGCTGAGCCCAGAGACAGTGTTGGGAGAGCACGACCAAAGAGCACAGATCCAAGAACTGGGGCAATGACTGAAGTTCAGCCCATCTCATAATTTTAAATTAAGAAAAGATCAACTTGTATATACAAGTTATACAGTTATACAGTGTATATGCAGTCTTGTATATATACAAGACTCTATTTTCTCTCTCAGAAGACTGGAGACAAATTCCAGAAAAAATGAAAAAAACTTTGAATTGACTATGATGGTGCCAGTAAACAATTAAAATGTTTACTTTTCCTCTTGTTTTGCATTCAAATGTTATTGCTGTTTTCTGCTTTTTACCAGGTATCAGGCTCCTTGCAAAACATTTGTTAGAGAAAAGTATGATTTAAAAAGGATAAACCCTTCATAATCCTGTCATTCCGGAGACAGCATCTATTAACAGTTTGGTATATACTTTTTCAGTTTCTTTTTCTGTGTATGTAGTAGCAAATGCAACATATATTTTCTTTTACAGGATTTAATTCATTCAACAGTGATTTACTGGAATGCACCTATGTATTGATGGATACAGATTGGTGAACAAAACAGCAAAGTCCATGTTGAAATAAGATAATATCATAAAGATAAAAAGCAATGTGTCTCTTTCCCTCATACTTAACATGTCTTAAATATCAGTCCACGGGAGTGTAGCTATCACGTATTTAATGCAATGCTTATTTTGTGGCAGGCACTGGGATAAGGACTTTGTATACATCATTTCATTCTAATACTCATTAGAACCCAATGAAGAATGTACTATCCTTATTTTCATTTTATGGGGAGGAAATTTAGCAGAGAGATGTTAAGGAACACAGCACAGCCAGTAGGTGGTGGAGCCAGAATCTGAGCCAGATCTAACATCTGGTTCCAAAGCCCAAACTCCTAACCACTTTACCCAACTGTTAGTTGCTTCCAGTAGAGCTACCTCTCCCTTGTAGGGGTTGCATACTATTTCATTAGGAGAGCATTTTAAAATCGTAAGTATTCCAAGTGTGTATTTGCTGTGGTTAAAACTACCCATCCATCCTTATTGTCCCGTGAGCTGGATGTGTTTTGCTCTTTACACCTGGAAATCTCTTCCCCTTCCTTCTTCCTTGTAATTAACTTCTATTCATCCTCAAAACCCTTTGCAGATAGCACCTCCTTCAGAAAGTCTTCTTCCCAGGTGCCATCCTCTACGGTCCCACAATGTTCAGGACTCTTCTCAATCATGACACTGATTTTTCTCCCGTTGCCGACATTTACTTGACTAGCTCCCTCACTTGACAATGCGCCACTAGAAGGCAAGGTCTCTATGTTACTTTCCTCTGTGGATCTATGTAATCCCAGCACCTAGAGCTTGCTGGGGGGTATAATAAACCCTTATCAATATTAATTAAATAAATTCATAACTGGACTTTGTCTCCAGGGCACACATTTTAATATTCTATTAAAATTAATGAACAGAGGTAAATTACAGGTGGATAAACCAGTAAATTAATTTTCATTATGGAAATAACGTATGTACATGGTAAAAATGCAAAAGCAAAGGATGTACCAATGAAAAAATAATTCTTCCACTTTAGATCTTCAATTCTACTTCCCAGAGGTAATCACCTTCAACAGTTTTTCTGTATTACTATTCCAATTTTCCATGTGTATAAGCCACACCTGTCTAAATAGCCTCTTAAAAATATCACACATGGTAGCCTATTGGGACATTTTGCATCTTGACTTTCTCAATTTGTTGTGGATGTCTTCCCATATCAACAGAACTGGTCTACTTTTTAAAGGTAACCGCACAATAGTCAGTTATAGAAATTGTGCCATATTGAGTTCAGCTGATCCTTACAAATGGGCTTTTCATTTGTCTGCTTTTTGTCCGCTGAGGTTTTTACTATTACAACAGTTGCTCCTGTGAACATTCTCGTATCCTCTATTTTGCTTTCAGATTTGAATTTACTGTGTGGTCCAAACAGAAAAAGAAATGGAATTAAGAAACAAAAACGAACTCCAGTACAAAGGTAGTAGAGAAAAGAGCTCTAGAAAAGAAGTTGCACCAAGGGCCAGTACTGAACTCCATGCCTGAAGTTCACCTTCATCTGCCTGTGTTTGAACCCCTTCCAAATTTTGAGAGTTATGGGTGCTTGGTGAGATCAAGGCCCTGCAAAAAAAGGTAATGGGGCTGAGGCTCCCTCCCTGCCTCTTGGCAATGCTGCTGCTGGGCTCTGAAGTTTAGGATCTACAGCGTGTGGGATAGACACAGGGAAGATTGGGAGTTACTCTCAGGGAGGTGGGACGCCCATCAGGACCCCAAACCGCCCAGGGTCGTGCCTTTGCTTTGGCCTCTGCCTGGAATGGTGGGCTCACGTTCCCATCCAGGGGAGCGCCTACCCTTTTTTTTGCGGTACGCGGGCCTCTCACTGTTGTGGCCTCTCCCGCTGCGGAGCACAGGCTCCGGACGCGCAGGCTCAGCGGCCATGGCTTACGGGCCCAGCTGCTCCGCAGCATATGGGATCTTCCCGGACCGGAGCACAAACCCTCGTCCCCTGCATCGGCAGGCGGAGTCTCAACCACTGCGCCACCAGGGAAGCCCTACCCGTCCTTCTTGACTTACCTTAAATATCATCCCCTCCACGAAGCCATTCCAAACTTCCACCCAGAATCATTCATTCCTAACTTTATACATTCAGCCTACAAATTTGTTTTTAAACACCTGTCACATCCCAGGTACTATTTGAGACAGCTAGTAGCACCTTGGATTCTTGACTGCCTTCTGTATTATGGTGCCACCACACAGAACCGTGACTAAGAGCCTGGGTTTCAGAGATATACGACCTGGGTTCAAATCCCAGCTTTGTCGCTCACTCAGGGCACCGATTTTGCAGCTAAAAGCAGAGCTGCTGAGTTGAAAGAGGGTTGGGGCCCGGGTTCCTACCCACTTGGCCTTCCCTTCTTTGGGCAGTGGCTCTCCAGGAGTTGCCACAGAACCCGGGGGTTCTGGAGAGTAGTTTGCTAACCACTGATCCACTTCACCCTGTTCGATTGTACGTGTGAAGAGCGTGTGGCCTGTTGTTTGCTGACCTACCCGAGATCATACAACTGAGGCCCAGCTGGACAGTAAAACCTGGGTCTCCTCACGTCCAGTGGAATGTTCATCCCGTCGCATCAAGAGCTTCCCTAGAGCCAAGTGGGGGAGGGGAAAGGGTTCTCCATTATCCTTTAGTGAACTGAGCAGAGTTCATACAATCATTCATTCTTGCATCCACTTGTGCGTCTGTTGAACAGCTCCTGTGCTCCAGGCTCTGTGCTAGGCACTGAGGGTGCAAGGGCGACGATGGTGGCAACAGACAAGGTTCCTGCTTACAATCCAGTGGGGAGACAGCAAATAAACAACTATTCCCATGTGTAAACCTGTGTTTATGGACTGGGATAAATCTTCTAGAGCTGGGGTCCCCAGCCCCCGGGCCATGGACCGGCACTGGGCCACAGCCGGTTAGGAGCCGGGCCGCATGGCAGGAGGTGAGCAGTGGGCAAGCGAGCGAAGCTTCACCTGCTGCTCCCCCATTGCTCGCATCACCACCTGAACCATCCCCCGACCCCGGCCGTGGAAAAGTTGTCTTCCCCGAAACCGGTCCCTGGTGACAAAAAGTTTGGGGACCACTGTTCTAAAGGACAAAAATAGGGCGTGAGGGGCTTCCCTGGTGGCGCAGTGGTTGAGAGTCCGCCTGCCGATGCAGGGGATGCGGGTTCGTGCCCCGGTCCGGGAAGATCCCACGTGCCGCGGAGTGGCTGGGCCCGTGAGCCATGGCCGCTGAGCCTGCGCGTCCAGAGCCTGTGCTCCGCAATGGGAGAGGCCACAACAGTGAGAGGCCCGCGAACCGCAAAAAAAAAAAAATAGGGCGTGAGGATATCTGTCATGGCCGTGCCGTCCTGGTCTACCTGCCTGTGGGAGATGCTGAGTGTCTCAGTGACTCTGGGATCAAGCTGGGGGCAGGGTGTCTGGGGACCACTCATTGCTACCAAGAAGGTGAGCACCAGGCCTGAAGAAGGGCAGGGGAGAGGCCACCAGCTTGTGCCATTCCTCATTCAGGGCCTTGGTGGAGCAAGGTGGGGTATAGAAAACAAACCTATAGGATAAACCCCTCACGTGGATTCAGAAAGCTATTTTTATTTATTTATTTATTTATTTATTTATTTTATTATTATTATTTTTTGCAGTATGCGGGCCTCTCACTGTTGTGGCCTCTCCCGTTGTGGAGCACAGGCTCTGGACACGCAGGCTCAGCGGCCATGGCTCACAGGCTCAGCCGCTTCGCGGCATGCGGGATCTTCCTGGACCAGGGCACGAACCTGTGTCCCCTGCATCAGCAGGCGGACTCTCAACCACTGCGCCACCAGGGAAGCCCCAGAAAGCTAGTTTTAAGCTCCAGTTTAGGAATTTTATAAGCTCTATCTAAACGGACCATGTGACTTGAGTGGTACCCTTAATTAATTATTCCATATGCTGGGCGGGCCTGAGAATTTGTGCCAGGCCTGGATATAAGCAAGGGGTTGAGGGTCTTAGCACTGGTGGGAAGGCAGGGAGGGAGGAGACACAGAAAGAAAGGTGGGACTTAAGAAGAGAGAGACCCCCATGATCTCTTCTCGAGGGTCTGCTGTGTACCAGGCACTCTGCGAGCCTCTGTCTATTTAAAGAGGAATGAAAGAGTTGCAGCCCTCCAGGAATTCCCCTTTTGTGGTGTACACAGTGAGGACTTTTTGCTGGGGGCCGGGAGACCCCCACTGTTGACTTTTGACTTTGTCTCTCTGATCAGGGTAACTGCCAAGTTCAGAGGGGTCTGCTTTCTTTTGATCCGCCAGACTTACCTTCACGCTAGAAATGGAGTTCCTCATATTCATTCATAGATTTTTTTTTTCATGGCTAATTATTGAGTGACTACCTGGTACCAGCCTGGGCACCAGGGATACGGAGACAGGGTCCATGTCCTTGAGAAGATTCCTACTCGGTGGGGCAAAAAAATGTACCCCAACACTGTCTGTTGGGGGGAATGAAGGAGTTGAAGAAGGGAGTGAGATGTCTGGAGTCCTAAACATGCTATAGGTCCGGAAGAGTTTTTTAATAATCTTTAAAAAAATTGTTACTTTACTCCATGATAGGGGTAACTAAACTCTTAGTGTCTTTGCTTTGGCTGGAATTAAATCATCCATGCAGGGTGTCAAAGGCTTAGATTGGCTGTTGATGACATCTTGGGCATTTCTGGAATACGACAAGCAGATCAAAACCATGGTGTCAATGTGAGCGTGTCCAGTTGTAGATCACACACACACACAACACACATGCACACACACACCCTTGATTAAGAAGAAGTGGGGAAATATATTTGTTATTACTCAATAAGTGCAGTTTGTTTGTTTGACAAAATCTTTCAAAACATGAAGTCCAAAGGGAAAACTTATGAAAGGGGCCCTTGAGAATGAAAAGTGTGGGAATCACTGATGTAATCCAGTTGTCTGATGGAAAACTAGATTCTCAATAACTCCACCAATGATCAGCCTCTGTTTGCCTTCTTGCAGTGACAGGGAACTCACCACTCCCTGAGGCCAGGCCGGGCAGATGCCTCACCTAGGTTCAAAGCCCTCGGTTTTACCCCTCCCCACTCCACACATGCTATCTAGTTTCGGCGATGCCCAGTTTTCTTCCCAGCTCTGTTGTTAATGGCTGTGTGCTTTGGGCAGCTTTGTTACAGGCTTCGATTCTCAAAATTGTCATGTTCATGATGACGGGATTAGACCATGTTGGGCATGGCAGAGACTGCTGAAGTCCACCAATGTCTAGTTCTCCCTGGGCACGTGAAAAAGACACATTTTCCAGCCTCCTTTGCATCTAGGAGATGTCATGTAACTTACTTTGCCCAGCGGAGTGTAGGTGGAAGTCATCTCTGACATTTCCAGGCTTGGCTGTTCACACTATAAAATATCCCACAGCATGATCTTCCAGGCTTTCACCATCTCCCATGGCTGGATGATTCCAGGTTGGCTTGGAAGCCGCATAATGGTGGAGACACCATATGAAAGCAAACTGGGTCCCTGAGTCACCCTTTTACAGCACAGCCTCTTGACCAGAAACGTCATCATTGGACTTTGTGAGATGAGAACTAAGACTTTTATGATGTTAGGACACTGCGATTTGGAGGTTGTTCATAACAGCTATCAACGTTAATTATACTGACAGACCAAAAAAACCTCATTCCTTCTCTTCTTGAATTCAGAACCAAAAAAGAGATGGAGATAAAAATATCAACTTTTTAACTGATAAAAGTTGGGTTGAAGGATGTGGCACAAGTATGTGATTGGGCTCCCTGGAGTCAGACAGACTTGTCCATCCCTTCCATGGAAACTGAACATCCTACAGGCACATCCTAAGGTGGATCTTAAAGAGAGAGAACGCAGAAGGGCTTATCTGTTTCTGCTCTCAGACTCACTCCACCTCTCATGAGGAGTGAGCCTTGTGCGGAAATGAGGTAGGAAATGTTACCCCAGATAAGATGCCTCCACGTGGAACCTCGAGGCCAGGAAACCGAGGTTCCCACCAACGTTCTTCCCAGACATGAGTCCATGAGTATCTGTCAGTGTAAAGCCTCATGGGGTCAGGAGCCACATCTCCTCCGTGCGCCTCCCCCCATGGCATCTAACACAATGCCAGGCACAGAGAGGATGCTGAGCGAAGACTTCTGATTGACTGGTGACACCTCATGAACAGATGTGACATTTTCCCCACTGGGTGACTCCAGAAGGAGCAGAAATTGCTGTGGTTTGACCCCTCACACTGCCAGTCCTTGCCTAACCCAACAATTTGAGAGTGAAAGGCCATGCTGATGACCCAATCCTTCCTTGGGGAGATACCAGTGCTCTCCTACTGCCCACCAAGCCCCGTGCTGGGCAAGGCACTTGACCCTGCTGAGTTCCTCCTGGCCAGCCCATTGCCCTGGAGGTCAGTGGGTATGTCTGAATCTTATTATTGGTTGTAAGTTCCTGAAGTCAGGGACTGAATCTTATTCAAGGTATCATTGGCAAGTACCTTTAGTAAGTAGTGTTTGAAAAAAGATAGGGACTTACTTTTCTCTCTGCTAAAATGTCTGGGTTAAGGAGACAGGCCTGGAATGACAACTGTGACATCATTGATGTTTCAGGCTCCTTTTATCTGTGTGGTTTACCATTTACCATCCTTAGCTCATGGCTCCCAACCTCAAGGTTTTGTTTGTTTGTTTGTTTGGGCCGAGCCTCGCAGCTTTCGGGATTAGTTCCCCGACCCGACCAGGGATTGAAGCCGGGTCCCCTGCCGTGGCAGCATGGAGCCCTAACCCCTGGACTGCCAGGGAATTTCCCCATCTTCAAGGTTGACTTATGGTTGTAAGATAGTTGTGGCAGTTTCAGCCCTTATGTCCACATTCCAGGTAGCAAGAAAGAGAAGGGACAAAGATACATAAGGTCCCCCACACAAGTCCACTCATTCCTTTGAGGAGTCTTCCTGGAAGTACCACCCAACAAAGAAAGCCTATATAACACCAGCCAGCATATAACCAAATGATCATATCTTTCTACAAGGGTACCTGGGAAATAGAGCTTTTCAGCTTGTTCCATTGCTTCCCTTGTGTTACTAAGGGAGAAGAAGAGGGGGGATAAAGGCAGGCAACCCAGTGTCCCCGCCTCACCCATTTCTGTACCTTGCAGCACTGACCACACAGTGGGTATGTCTATGTTTCACTCGTCCATTATTTCTACCAAAAAATATTCACTGAATCTACTCAGGGCAAGGCATATATCTATACACTGAGGAAAAGAACAATACAAGATAAACAAATAAAAGTATAATCTAATATTAGGTAATTATACAAGAAGCAAAATAAAGCAGGGCCAGGTGGAGGTGTGGGGGACAATGGTAACTCGAGTGGTCAAGGGTGGCCTTTCATCTGAATGAAGCAAGGAAGTAAGGCATGCAAGGCTCTGGGGGAAGAATGCTCCCTGAAGAAACCCTGGAGGTGAGGGAGTATGCTTGGCAAGGTCCAGAACGGGTGGCCAACATGAAGTGGTTAGGAGCCAGACAGTGTCTGACTGTGTAGGCCTTGATAGGGACTTTGACATTCTTCCTTAGAGTGAGGGAAATGATAGGAGACACTGAGCTGGGAATTGATATGTTCCTATTCAACTGCTTGCCTATTCTCTCTCATATCTTCTTCTGACCATCCAATAGACATTATGTTAGTCCCTCTCTTTCTATCCACCATGTTGTTTTTTTCTCTCTAGAGTGCAGTGTGGATAATTTCTTAAGATTTTTTTTTTTTTTTACTAATTTTCCCTTTCCCACTAATTGCTAAAACATTGTTTCAGCAATCCATTTGGTTTCTAATTTTAATTATTATAATTAAAATTTCTAATTTTAATTATTATACTTTCTCATTTCTAGAAGTTCTATCTGGCTCTTTTCCAAACATGCCTGGTTGGTTTCTTATTCCTTTATCACTCGTTCAAATCTCTCTTTTATTTCATTATCTGCATGATTGCTTTATATGTTGTATCTATTAATTCCAACATCTATAGTTATGGAGCTGAACCATCGTTTGTTGATTCTGCTGCTTCTCACTTATGAAGTTTTGTTTAAGGGAATAGTTTTTTCCTTTGCTTCTGCTTCACCCAGAGCCAAAGCCAGACCAACAAATCTCATGCTGTGGGATGAATTTTTATTCCTCGTTTATCCATGGAGGTTGTCATTTTTGGAGGTCCCGGCTTTTTTATGGGCGTCTCCAGCCTGACCTCTCACATTGCTAGGGCCCCAGGTCTTGTCTCCTGCTTCCCACCCATGCCCTTTCCCCCCACAATTCACAAGATTCATTAAGACCTCATCGCTTTGCCTCTGGGGAATCACTCTTACCCTGGGTACATGTCAGGTCCACTCTTTGCCTACCCCTACAGGTTCAAGCTATCTCATTTTTTCTGATCTTTAAGGGATTCCTTTTCTGTTTTACTAGCTTAGCCATTCATTAAGGAATAATTAAAAAAAATTTTTTTTAATTTTTGGCTGCGTTGGGTCTTAGTTGTGGTGCGCGAGCTTCTCATTGCAGTGGCTTCTCTTGTTGTGGAGCATGGGCTCTAGGCGTTCGGGCTTCAGTAGTTGCAGCATGCAGGCTTCAATAGCTGCGGCACATAGGCTCAGTAGTTGTGGCGCACAGGCCCTAGGGTGTGAGGAACAATTTTTAAAAAAGACTTTGTCCAGTATTTTTATTGTGCTAAACTGGGTGGGTTTCTGCTGTATTTTAGGAGAATCACATGACCACACTTACATTTTAGAAGGATAGTCTGGCTGTCGGGAGAAGATGGGATTGTAAGGAGAAAGATCTCACATTGGGAGACCAGTTAGGACACTATCGCCATAGTCCAGGCACAAGATATGGTGGCTCGGACTAGGGAGATGGTGGTGCAGTGAAAAGGAGTAAGATTTGAGTTCTATTTTAAAGTTCTGATGACAGGACTTGATGATGGTTTGGATATGAGGTGTGAGAAAAAGAGAGGAGTTGAAGGTGATTCCGAAGTTTTTGGCTTGAGTTTCTGAGTTCAGGGTACATCTCTGTGAATGAGAGAATGAACAAAGAAGTAGCTGTGGGTATAGTGGTTGGAACCCTTTTTCTAGGGTCCAATCTTTCCTGGGTAAGCTGAGCAACAAGCTTCTAGACCCACAGCCATCGGGATCAAATCTTGAAGTGTTGAAAGGCTGCTGAGGCCTGAAAATTATTCTCTACTGTCCCACTTCAGTTTGGTTGGTCCCCCCTTGTCATCCAGGCTTAAATATAACCACAAAAAGAAGTCCTGGGTAGGGTGGGGAGCAAGTATCCCATCACTTAAGTATGGGCACAGACTGCATCAGTGGTTCCCAGGCCTTTGGATTACACTGACTTGCAAATTGAACCAAGTACCAGGGATGAATAAATGATAAAAAAAAGGTGATATATACATACAATGGAACATTAATCAGCCTTATGAAAGAAGGAAATGCTACCCCATTCTTCAACATGAATGAACCTTGAGGGAATTAAGCTAAGTGAAATAAGTCAGATACATAAGGACAGATACTATACGATTCCATTTATAGCAGGTACCTGGAGCAGTCGAATTCATAACTACAGAAAGTAGAACAGAGGTTGCCAGGGTCTGGGGGAATGCGGGAATGGGGAATTAATTTTCAGTGGGTACACAGTTTCAGTTTGGGATGATGAAAAAGTTCTGGAGATGGATGGTGGTGATGGTTACAGAACAATGCGAATCTACTTAATACCACTGAACTGTACACTTCAAAATGGTAAAACAAAATTAAACCAAGCAAACCAATATCATAATGTTGTCCAATTTTAATTTTGTCCATTGAAGTCATTAAAAACCAAGCGACAACTTATTATAACCATTGTGTCATCCAAAGAAAGGGTATTTTTTTTTTTTTTTTTTTGCGGTACGCGGGCCTCTCACTGTTGTGGCCTCTCCCGTTGCGGAGCACAGGCTCTGGATGCGCAGGCTCAGCGGCCATGGCTCACGGGCCCAGCCGCTCTGCGGCATGTGGGATCTTCCCAGACTGGGGCACGAACCCGCATCCCCTGCATCGGCAGGTGGACTCTCAACCACTGCGCCACCAGGGAAGCCTCAAAGAAAGGGTATTTTTAAACCTTAAGAAAGCAAGAAAAATGTGTTCTTAAGGTGTATGACAATGCTTTGAATAGGACAGTGTTTTATGAAAAAGCTACATAATAAAATCCCTTGCTCTCACTTCTTTTACATTCCTTAGTGTGTGGTCAGTGACTCTGAAGCCCTGGAAAGACTGATGGCCCCTTGTTGGGGGAGGATGAGGAGGACTCAAGGATCACACAGGAGAGTTGGATTTAAGCCCCTTCAGGCATATTTGCTCAAGGGGATGGATGGATGGTTGGAAGAGGGGCCACAACTAGGACAAACACATGAGACGGTGCCCTTGTACTTGCTGCTCAGAACTGCTCTGGTTTGGATGCTACATGATGCAGTCACCTTGGCTGTTGGCCCCTGTGCCGGAGGAGCACCTGGGCACGGGCTGCTCTGTCAGGAGAATCTTCTCAGTGAGTCTATGTGACACTGTTTGTAAAGGGCCTTCCTAGGACTTGACAAGCAGAGCGTTCTGGATAAATGGCAGTTATTTTTATCCAGGCCATCTAGAAAGAGCACTATCTTCTGAGTCTTCAGATTTTGGATGGAATCCTTGTTTATTAGGGCTTTGACCTTGAGTGTGTTACTTAAATTCTCTGAGCCCAAGTTTCTTAGCTGTAAAGTAGAGTCAATGAAACCTTTCTCACAGATTGTTTGGAAGCAGAAATTAACTATAACAGTGTTTAATAGTAAGTGTAAAGTACTTCCCTTGGTGCCAGGCACATGGTAGGTACTCAAAAAATAGCCACCTTGCAGTCCTTCCTCCCTCCCTCACTTCCTTCCTTCCCTCCTTCCTTTTCCCTGCTGTCCTGCCTTTCTGCCTTCTGCAGATGGATGGAATATCTAGCCTCTGGATCCCAATCACTTAGGTACCTCCCTAGGCCCAGCTGGGGGAACCTTCCAGACAGGTAAGGAGAGATTCAGCTATGTCAAAGTGTCTACCTTTCCTGTTAAGAAAGTCTTGTTTGAGTACTATCTTAGTCCGTTTGGGGTGCTATAACAAAATACCACAGATTGGGTAGCTAATAGCAAGTTATTTCTCACAGTCTGGAGGCTGGGAAGTCCAAGATCATGGTGCTGGCATGTTCAGTGAGATGGCCACTGAGGGTTCAGTTCCTGGTTTAAGAAGGGACGGTGCTTTCTCTCTGTGTCCTCAATGGTGGAAGGGGCAAGGGATCTCCCTGGAGCCTGTTTTATGAAAGGACTCATCCCATTCATGAGGGCCCCACCCGCAGGCCCTAAGCACCTCCTAATAGCCCACCTCCTAATACCATCACCTTTGACTTTAGAATCTCAACGTATGAATTTGGTGAGGAGACACAAACATTCAGACCATAGCAAGTACATTCTGTACTAAAACTATAGGTGTCCCTGCTAAGAAGTTAAGTATGAAGATGCAGAAAGCGCAGAAAACACAAACGTCTATTCTCAAGGGGCTTGAAGCTTCCCTGGGTCCAAACATCAGTTCACGCTCGAAACTGTCCAAAAACATTTTCAGCTGGAGTTCCCAAGGAGGATAAATGCTCTCTTCATCCCTAATTGTTATCCCTCATATTGTATGGACTTCTAAATATGACCATTCAGTTCAGCACCCATTGAGGACAAGAATATTGGTTCTTGGAGCATAAGCTGAGGAGCCTTTTAGGGCTCTTAACTACTCTAAGAGGCTCTTTGGGCCTCAGTAAATGTCTTTTGCTTGGTTCATGAAGAGGTTGCCCCTAAGTTCATGGCTTGAGAAGAGATGTTGAGTTAGGGGTTGGCTGAAACCAGAAAATTATTCCTGGAAGGGAGATACTGTTGAGCTGGTGTTTGAAAGGAAGGTAGTCTGGGGTCAGCGGGGAGGGTGGGAAGAGAACCCTGCTGGAATCCCCTACGTCTGGCTCACTCTCCCTGGCCAGTGCTGGTGTTTCTCCTGGTACCCTGGAAACACTTCACAAACACTACTTGAAGTCATCCTCTGAGGCCCGGTTCACCATTCGCTTCTTCTGAATTCTCCTGGGATTGCCCAGACAGGACAAGTCACTCCTCCGTCTGGGCTCCCAGAATCCGTACACGCTGCGGCATCCATCATATTGGATTGTAATTATCCATGAGCTCCAGACAAAGAAGTCCTCGAGGGCAGAGGCTATGTCCTTGCACCTCTTGCCCCAGCTCCTGATACTTGTGGAGTAACTGAGAACCATGGGTCAGCCTGTCTGGCATGGGTAGTGGTCAGGGGGGTCTTGAGGAATTAGGGGCTAGCTGAATACCAGAGACCACTGAATATCAGGCTCCAGGGCTATGATCTGCTTGACGGTAACTGTGTTCCACATTTCCCAGAGATTGTTCTCGTAATACACAGGCAGCGTGCCCAAGCCATGCTCTGACTAGTTCCTAAAACAAGTTAAATCTTTCCTTTTGGGACAATTCCATCAGCAGGGCAGTTGAGCATGCTTCTTTACAACCGTGGCTTTCACAGTCCTGATTGTTGGGTCATTTCCCACTTGTTTTCTCATGGCCCCTCACAGCAGACCGATTATGCTTGGCTGGGCTTCTGGTAGGTGAAGAGATGATCTCCATCTTCCCAGATCTGGGTGTGGAAGAGAGCTCCATCCACAGCCCCACCCACAGTGCCTGTGCACGGCTGTGATGGAAATTGGTTCCTCATCCAGCAAATCTCAGTGGAGGTTGGGAAGTGCTTGTCAGAAGAGGGAGTTGTGTCATTGTTGGTAAGTGGATGGAAGCCAGGCTGAAGATGAGACTACAGTCTTCCCAGGGCCCTTGCTTGCCACCCTGGTGGAAGGACAATGGCAGCTTCAGAGGGCCTGGGCATTATATGCCTTGGCTGGACCGAGTTTCACCAGATGAGGGTCATGGAGGTATTACCCTAGGATGGCCAGACAATAGAAGGTGGGAATGTCTGTGGAGAATTCACAGTCCTTGGCAGTCCCTATCTGCACGATGGTGCATTTTAAACCTTCAAGTCCTTCTCAAAACACCTGGGGTGTGAACATGATTTCTGACGCATGAATTTGTAAATTAACATCAACCTGAGTCATCGCAACAATCTCTACCCTGCACATGGTCTGTGGGGAGCCTGAGATTTGAACCTCGGGAGTCCTTTCTGCTGAATTCTTTGACTTGGGGATGCGTAAAGGGTCTCCCTGTGTTATATATGTCCAGAGGGGAGTACACAGATGATTTAAATCTCTCACTGAAAATGGAGGCACAAATTTAGTTGAGCAGCAGAATAGAGGTGCGTAGCAAGCGCACTGGATCAGGGGTCAGTTCCAACTTTGACCCAGTGCTGTGAACTTGGGCTAATCATGTCATTTTCTTTTGTTTTGTTTCTAAAATTCATTGAATAAAATTAATATAGTATTTAAATGTGTCATGAACTACTTTTTGTGCTTTATAAATATTAACTCATTTAATCTTTATAATAATCCATGACATACATATAATTATTAAATTCATTTTACAGATGAGGCAAGTGAAGGACAGAAATGTTCAGTAACTTGCTCAAGGTCACACAGCTAATAAGCAGTGGAGTAAGTCTGAGCTCTCTTGGATCTCAGAATCCTCATCTGTAGAACAGGGATAAAACTTGTGACCCTTCCCATCTCAGCATTTAGTTCCTTTGTGCTCCCACAGAGCTTCACTTGTACCTCTGTGATTATTAGAATGAAATCCCCTAAAATATAAGGTGGAGGAGGGCCTGGCTCTGCACTTTGTTCATTGATCACTGGTACAAATGAGTAGGAGTCCCTGATGTGTAGTCGGCACTCATAAGATGCCGAATGAATGAACGAATTGACCCCATCACTCCGGGCTGTGATGGGAGGAACTCGGCTATTCCCCAAACTTGGCTTTTTGAAGGATGGACTGTGTCTTATTTATCTGTGGGTCTCTAGACCCCAACCTATTCCTGGCACAGGCAGATGCTCACACTGAATGAATGAAGCCACATCACTGCCCTTTGCCTTAGGTAGGAACCTGTCCATTAGTCATGAAGGCATGAGAACACTTAAATGCCATAAGCCAGTGGACATTGACACCTGTGAGCTATGGAGTTATCTTTTGTGGTGAAAAAAGATAAGGTGGAAGAAATGGGGTTCTTTCAATTACTGTGCAATAAATCACTCCCAAGTGTAGTGGCTTAAAACAACAAAGATTTATTATTTCTCCCCATAGTTGGGCAATTTTTTGCTCTACGTGGTGTAACCGAGGTTAGTCAAGTAACTATACTCAGCTGGGTTTTGCCGGGGGCAGGAACATCCAAGGTGACCTCTCATCCTCAGGCCCTCTCTCCTCCATGTGGTTTCTCATCATTCATCATCTAGCTTGGTTTCTCTACAGCCTAGCAGCTGTCTTCTAAGAAACAGGAGACTGAGCTCTCCAAACTCTTAAGACCAGGCTCAGAAGTCCCAGGATGTCATCTCTACCACATTTGGTTGAGCAAAGCAAATCACAAGGTCAGACCAGAGTCAAGGGGAAGGAAAATAGACTCCACCTCTTGCTGTGGGAGCAGAATGTATGTACTGGCAAGGGAGAAACTATTGGCAGCCATGCTGGAGACTCTGCCACAGGGGTGGACGAGGAGTGGTGACAGGAACCCTTTATTATCCTCATGCAAATGAGCAGCTGCTCAGGGTTAAGCTGTGATTTGCCTGCCAGAAAACAACTGGTTTCATACTCAGGTGATACTCTGGGATATTCAAACTTCCCATCCTGTCCCGGGAGGTCTGAAAAAATATCAAAGTTTTTCTTCTTCTTTTCCAGGTGGTGAAACAGAGGCAGGGAGAGAAGTGACATGTGCACTGCACACCAGAAGTCAGAGGGCTACTCTTGCCAAGTGGTTAATAGTGTGGCTCTTGGGTTCTAATGGTTTTGCCACCAAAATTACTGGACAGGTCATATAATATTGTTGGACCTCTACCTCCTTATTTATTTGACGTGGGTAATAATGCCTTCTTTATAGGGCTGAATGGATAATGGTGAATAGCATGAGTTCTGAAGCCAGACTGCTGAGTTCAAAAGCCTGGTTCTTCTATTTACCCCCTATGTTACCTTGGGATAAACACTTACTTGCTCTATGCCTCAGTTTTCTCTTCTGTAAAGTGGGGATAATAATAATACTTGTTGTGAGGATCCGATGAGTGTAAAAATATAGAAGCATCTAGAACAATGGCCGGCACATGCTTCACAATCAATGGATACTATCTATATTATCAGTGTTTCTAGGAAAATTAAAATGAAACAATACTTGCAAAAACCTAGTGTATGCCTTGCCCATAGTAAGAGTAGCTATTAATGGTGGGAAAATGAGCTCTTTTGTCCAATTCCCTTCTAACCATTCTTGCATTCAGGAAACTTTGGAGCAAACAGTCCCAATCTCTCTCTTTAATTGTTCTGCAAGTGACAAGCTTTGCTATTCATTGTGCTGCTGTTTACTGGTAGGCAGGGAGACTGTGCCTTTCAAAGAGAAATAGGCTCTACCTTCTCCCCTTCCTGCATGTTCCCACTTCCTGCTTCCCCGTAGGGAGTCCACTCCAGAGGAGTCCTCCCACTGGAGGAGCCATACTTCTTTCTCCTTCTCTGTCCCGGCCTCACCTCTGACTGGGCAGATAAGTTCCAGAGATACCTGGGATTCAATATCTGCTTTGACCATTACTGGTTTGTCATTATGACTGTAACTCAGTGTCCTCACCTGTATAATGGGAATAACAACAGCCCTAACCTTGTAGACTTAAAGAGGTGATATTGGAAGAATTAAATGAGACGATATACATAAGAAGGGCTTATCTCGTGCCTGGCATAGAGCAAGTGGTCAACAGTAGTTAGTGGATTATGGTTGCTGTTACTGTTATGTGTATTCCAAGGCCCAGCTAAAATGCTCCCTCTTCCAGGAAGCCTTCCTGAGCTTCTCCAAGTGGAAATTAGCATTTTCTTCTCCTGGGCTTTCTTTTCATCATTTCTCTAGTTGTTTGAAATCATGTTTCTCTTTCAACGTTAAATTAGAATAATCAAGAAGTGAGTCTTCTCCATAATGGTAAGCTCAGAGATGAGGTTTTTTTTTTTTTTTGCGGTACGCAGGACTCTCACTGCCGTGGCCTCTCCCGTTGCGGGGCACAGGCTCCGGACGTGCAGGCTCAGCGGCCATGGCTCACGGGCCCAGCCGCTCCGTGGCATGTGGGATCCTCCTGGACCGGGGCACGAACCCATGTCCCCTGCATCGGCAGGCGGACTCTCAACCACTGCGCCACCAGGGAAGCCCAGAGATGAGGTTTTGTGCTGGAATCAGCCCTTGTGCTTTACTGGTCCACTTCAGGGCTGGTGCTTAAGCCATATCCAGGACAAGTATCCATGATATCATTTACAACTCTATGTGTGTACGTATTAATATATGTGTATATTAATACCTACTATGTGTACCTACTATGAGTACCTACTATGTGTTAGGCTGAGTTCTAGGGGCTAAAATGAACCCATTCCTTCCCCATCTTCCCTCTTCGGCCTCACATGCCCTTTCGGCTGCCCTTTTGTGATCCCTTTATCTTCCTTTATCTCTTTCAAGCTGCTCAGGCTGGTTCCTTTAGTTTGACCTCACTTGCAGTAAACTATTGGGGGTGGGGGAACACCCTGTGCCTTCTCCAGGGCGGGAGGGAGAGCTCAAGCGTCTTATAGCCGAGTAGCTCTGAACCTCCTCTTCCTCCCCCGGAAAACATAGCTCAGGACGCTTCACTCCCGGTGTCTTAGGGGTTGACCAGGATCATATGCATCAAAGAGCCTGGTAGACAACAGGCCCTTCCTGGATATAATGACTATCCTCTAGCTATGGCTGGGAGCAGTTCTGTGGCCCTGAAATTCGCTGCAGATGTTGCAGGTGTCCTAAAAGGAGGAGCCCTGCTGGAAATTTAACTTGGGCAAAATTTCTTTCTCTTCTTTAGTGAGGAAGTTGCCAGGTATATCAGGGAACAAGCAGAAAACCAAGGCCAGCTTCCCTGAGCAGAGTAGGGACATAACAAGTAGCCCTCATGCTCTTGAGAGAAGGATAAAAAGATGCTTCCCTATCTGGAAATTTAAAAGATGGAAGGTGTTCCCTGCAGTGCTCGTGGGGCATGGAGAAAGGGGCTTGTGAGGGGTGGAAAGTAGTATCAGTCCTGACTTAGTGTTCCTGCTGTCTTCTTATACCCTGGGAAATAGCTGAGTATGAGAAAATGAATTAGGAGAATTATACTTTAAGAGCTCTCATGGGGTCCTGTCTGTGGGTTGGGGACTTGGTTTTGACATTTGTGTGTATCCACGAAATTACGGAGGCATGAGTTTCAACAGTGATCCTGTGTGGTGGTAGGAATCATGGCCAAGAATCTGGGCAGTTTGTAAACTGAACAGACTCCAGTTCCTTTGTGACTGGTGAAGGCAAGGACTCAGTTTTGTTTTCGCTTGTCCTGTCCCCAGGGCTTTGGGACAATTTTGTTGGAAAGGGAGGAAACCTCCAGAGGGAGACGCTGGACTTTCTGCTTTTAATATAGATGTGTGCTTAAGATATTAATTAGAAAAGTCAGTGAAATGTGACCATATTTATGCTCTGAGTTTATGGAGCGGTTCATACCAGTTACATTAATTATTCCAGAGGGCACTGTGAAATGCTAAGAGAGATTTGGTCTTCATTTTTTTTTAAATATTTGAGTATTTATTTAACTCGATCAGTTCTATAACTGACATATATTACACACCAGCTAACAGAATACTGTTGCCTGAATACTGCAAAATGCCTGTTATCAACATGATATATTAAGAAAATTTTCAGACTCAAAAGCAACAATATTAGGCTAAACAGGGGGACTTTTGATAGCTCAAACACAATTCTTTTTTTGAATTTTATTTTATTTACTTTTTTATACAGCAAGTTCTTATTAGTTATCCATTTTATACATATTAGTGTATATGTCAATCCCGATCTCCCAATTCATCACAGCAAACCGCCCCCCCCCCCACTGCTTTCCTCCCTTGGTGTCCATGTCTTTGTTCTCTACATCTGTGTCTCAATTTCTGCCCTGCAAACCGGTTCATCTGTACCATTTTTCTAGGTTCCACATATATGCGTTAATATACGATATTTGTTTTTCTCTTTCTGACTCACTTCACTCTGTATGACAGTCTCTAGATCCATCCACGTCTCTACAAATGACCCAATTTTGTTCCTTTTTATGGCTGAGTAATATTCCATTGTATATATGTACCACATCTTCTTTATCCATTCCTTTGTCCATGGACATTTAGGTTGCTTCCATGACCTGGCTATTGTAAATAGTGCTGCAATGAACATTGGGGTGCATGTGTCTTTTTGAATTATGGTTTTCTCTGGGTATATGTCCAGTGGTGGGATTGCTGGGTCATATGGTAATTCAATTTTTAGTTTTTTAAGGAACCTCCATACTGTTCTCCATAGTGGCTGTATCAATTTACATTCCCACCAACAGTGCAAGATGGTTCTCTTTTCTCCACACCCTCTCCAGCATTTGTTGTTTGTAGATTTTCTGATGGTGCCCATTCTAACTGGTGTGAGGTGATACCTCATTGTAGTTTTGATTTGTACTTATCTAATAATTAGCAATGTTGAGCAGCTTTTCATGTGCTTCTTGGCCATCTGTATGTCTTCTTTGGACAAATGTCTATTTAGGTCTTCTGCCCATTTTTTGATTGGGTTGTTTTTTTAATATTGAGCTGCATGAGCTGTTTATATATTTTGGAGATTAATCCTTTGTCCGTTAACTCGTTGCAAATATTTTCTCCCATTCTGAGGGTTGTCTTTTCGTCTTGTTTATGGTTTCCTTTGCTGTGCAAAAGCTTTAAAGTTTCATTAGGTCCCATTTGTTTATTTTTGTTTTTATTTCCATTACTCTAGGAGGTGGATCAGAAAAGATCTTGCTGTGATTTATGTCAAAGATGCAAACACAATTCTTGCTTTGAATATATTTGATATTGCTGCTTTTATTAAAGAGTGTGTTTGTGGCACACACTTTATACATAACATATATATATATATATATAATTTTTAAAGTTTTGACAGAAATGAATACATTTCAAAGACCACAGTTACATTGTGAAGATTTATTCCCTAAGGGCAGAAAACACATGTAATGTTCTTTTTTTTTTTTAACATCTTTATTGGAGTATAATTTCTTTACAATGGTGTGTTAGTTTCTGCTGTATAACAAAGTGAATCAGCTATGCATATACATATATCCTCATATCCCCTCCCTCTTGCGTCTCCCTCCCACCCTCCCTATCCCACCCCTCTAGGTGGACACAGAGCACTGAGCTGATCTCCTCGTGCTATGCAGCTGCTTCCCACTAGCTAGAGAGATTTGGTCTTAATTAACTTTTGTTTTTAGGATTATGGGATGAGGGCAGGGGATAGTCTATTTCCTGGGAATGGAGGCAGTGAAGGAAAATGTATGTTTGGGATCCAGTCAGAAGGCTGGTTAGTCCAGATCACAGAGTCTGTCAGAGGCAACAGCGGGAGAAGTTGAAGTCCAGGTTGCTTCTGGGCCGTGGAAGGCCTTGGGTACCTTGCTAAGGGGTCTAGAGTAGCTCTTGGCCCTTTGGGAGGAGTGAAGCTCCCCGGCTGTGACTGTGCGGGGCTTGGGGGCTGAAGGAGCCGTGTGTCCTGAGGGCTGGTGCGTCTCCAAGAGGGCTGCCCACCTGGGCCTTCCGGCCTGTCAGCCCTCAAACTCCTTATCCACCAACCGTTCTCAGAAAACAGCCAACGCGGCAGCTCCGGGTGGCCAGGATTGCGACACCAAATGTGTTTGTTCCCCGTGTTTGTGAAATACCTCAGAGGCACCGTTCCAGTCCCACCTGACTAGTTTTCTGATTGCTACACGGACCTGGCTCTATCTGCCAGTACTCAACCGGGGCTGACTGGTCAGAGATTTTGAGATGTTTGTGGGTTCACAACTTGAGACCTCATTTCTGTCTGCCTGAGTGAGGAGATTTTTACCTTTCTGAAGCTTCTGAATATCACTGGTTGGGCTTGGAGGCCGTGCTGGTGCCCTGGAGTGAGTCGTGTGACCTTGGGCCAGTCACTTGACCTCTCTGAGCTTTTGTCCCTTCAACTGCAGGAAGAGGATAATAATTCCTATCTTGCAGGATTGTAACCCATAGAGCATACCACCAGATGAAAGGTCAGGATACCAGTTCACTCGCCAGGCTTCCCGTCCCTACAGGTCATTGCAAGCAAAGTTGACCTCAAATTTCTAAGTCGTTAAAATTCAATCTTGCATTTAATTCTTGCAAATGAATTACTGTCGATCTTGGAGAGCAGGCAGAAGAGGCCTGGCTAATATCTAACTTAATGGGAACTCAGAAGCCCCTGGAAATGGCTCAAGAATATGAACCGTGGTACTTAGCCCAAGGAAGGGGGCTGCAAGGGGCATGTGACCTAACGCATCATTTCATCCTTCAAACTCCTTCTACAAAGGAGGGGAAAAAACTGAAGTTGGGGAGGGGAAGGGCTAAGAATTATTGGGCTTCTATTTCGTGCCAAGCACCAAGAGGGTAAGAGAGTAGTTTGCATATATTTTCTCATTTTGTCATCTAAGAACTTTTGTCAACCCTAAGAAGGAGGCAGCATGGTCCCCAAATAACAGTCACTCATTTAATAAATATTTACTGAGTGGTTTTAGGTTCTAGGCATTGCTCTAGGAACTAGAACATATGAGAAAACTGAGGCTCAGAGTGGTGACATGATTTGCTCAAAGTCGTACTGCTGGTATGTGGCCGATCAGGATAAGATCCCATCGTTTTTGAGACTTATCCCACGGTTGTTTTCATTCTGGGATGCTGTACAGACACAGATGCACAGCTATGCACACACATTCACATACACACACAAACACATCTGCACCCACATGCACACACTTGCACACACATTCACATACACACACAAACACATCTGCACCCACATGCACACACTTGCACACACACATACACACTCACACACCATTCAATGTACAAGTACTCACACTGCACTCGTGCTCACATACAAACATATATACACACATGCAGACAAATATACCCACAGGTACACGTACACACACACACACACACACCATTCTAGCACACAAACACAGATGCATACATACTCGCACGTATATTCACACACACCATTCCATTCGTTGAGAAGGATTTTTTTTTTAACTGCTGGAATCTGTGACTATTTCAGATTGGTAATGGTGCAGCTGCCCCAATCCCCCGAAGCCTCCTTCTCGTCCCATCCTCAGCTTCTCTGCCACCATTGCACACTCAGGTTCAAGTTGAGACCTTGCAGCTGGGTATCCCCAGCCCCAGCACCCACCTCCCCTGCTCTCTCACACATGTGCCAAGCACCTGCGAAGGCCTCTTGCAAGTGTTTCATCATGCCTCGGGGTGGGGATGCATCCATCTTTGTTTCAACATTTTGCTTCCACCTGGCATTTTCTTGGCCAGTGAAGTGGTGAAGTAACTCACTGTGATGCTGGCGGCAGTGAAGGAGGGGAGATGTGCTGTGGTCTGTAGAGTGTGGGGGGACCACAGCAAGTCTGACCTGTAGTCCTTAGTGATCCCCCGGGAGGCAGGCTGGGCTGCTGGCTTTAGCTCAGCTCATCAGAGGAGGCAACTCAAACTCTTCAGAATATTTCATCAACCAGGCAACTCCAGGTGGGGCTGGTAGAATTTGAGAAATTTTGGCAAGTTCCATGCCTCAGGCCCTGAAGAGTGCCAAGAGAGTCACCT
This sequence comes from Mesoplodon mirus, assembly GCF_964341445.2. Lineage (NCBI taxonomy): Eukaryota > Metazoa > Chordata > Mammalia > Artiodactyla > Ziphiidae > Mesoplodon > Mesoplodon mirus. Next base: position 13,982,061 of record NC_138992.1, on the reverse strand, counting down.
TACACAACTCATCTGTTTTCCTATGGTATCAGGGGTCTCTATGTATCCAAAACACCTTTGCCTCTCCCATCAAAGGATCTTGCAAGTGTGCTTAAGGACTCCAAGTAATCATGGAAACCTTTGGACCCAGGGTCTAGCATTTACACTCTCCCTGGCCATTTGGCCATGTCACCCAATTGGATGAGTTTGCTAGAGGCAGGCTGTTGAGTTCAAATACTCATAAAAAACAATTCCAAGGCATATTCTGTGGACAACTGGGAATGGAATGGTTTTGGCCATGTGCACTTTATCGGGGACAAGTTCACTGGAACACACATACACACACACCCCTACTGGAGAAGATAAAATAGAAAGATGGAAACAGGAGATCCAGGGGTGATGGTGCTGTGCAAGAGAACACCGCCCAGTGAGAAAGGGAACCGAGCACCCAGGTGCCTCATGGGCATGGGGCCAGACTTTGGGATTGTTCAGTGATAAAGACATGGAATTCTGGAGGTGGGGTTCTCTTGCACTTTAGCTGATAGTCTTATATGGTGATGACTTATGATTAGGTGTTATGTTGTAACCAGACCATAACCCTTAGCGCACAGGGATCAGGGCTGAAGCACAGTTTCCCTCTCCGGTGCCACCTAACTCAGACCCTTGTGGGTAGAGAGTGTTCAGTCAGTACAGGGAAGGAAAGGAGGCTGGGCTGCACTTGTGTGACGCTGTGTCATGTTCACCACCCTTTACAGTGAGTCAACCCGTCTGGTGGTTGAGCTCGCCTTCAGGCATGAGGGCCCCTCACCTCCCTCACCTGGCGTCGTTGTGTAGCCCAGTGTCAGGCCTTGGTGAGCTGTCTTCTTAGCAGGGGAGGTGAGAGTGACGCGCTCAGAGCAGAGGGCAGCCCACGGGCTGCAGTGGACTTACCGAAACCTTGTCGCGTTCAGACGACACGTCCTACGGCGCCATGAGGAGGAGTGTCTCCTCGTGTTACAGATGCCCAGGGAGGCCTTCTCGGAGCACGTGGGACTAAGGGGGGCTTCCGGTCCGAAGACAGGAGGCTGGGCCAGGCAAGGGGATGGGGCACAAGCCAAAGAGCAGCACGTGGGGCTCACACATGCGCTCGTTTGCTCCTTCTTTCTCTTGTTTACTCATCCATTCACCCCAGAAATAGTTCACGGAGCCCTACTCTGTGCCAGGTACTGTTGCAGCCTTGGGGATCAGAGCAGGGAACAAGTCCAGTTCACAGAGTTGTGGGGGAGTCAGATAGTGAACAAGTATGACCAGTGAGGAAAGCACGAGCTGGAAAAGGACGCAGGGTCAGGGCAGGGCTGAACGGCCGGACAGGTGTGGACAGGGCACGGGAGGCAGGAAGCGGGTGGGCGAGGGCGGAGCCCTGAAGGATGAGGGGTCAGCCTGGAAATGGGAGGAACGGCAACAGTGTCCCAAGCATGAAGCTCCAGGGACAGAAAGAGCTTAACTCTTGCAAGACCCTTGAAGTCTTGTGTGGCCAGAGCGAAGGGAGTCCAGGGTGGGGTGGGCACGAGACTGGGGTGGGAAGGTGAGGAGTAGGGGGTGGGGTGGGGAGGGCCAGAAAGAGGCCACACAGAACCTTCTGGGCCATGATGAGGATATGGGCTTCATAGAAAGCATCTAAGCAAGAGATGCTGTTGACTTGAACTAGAGTGCGGATGGCTTAGAGGAGAGAGGGGGCAGCTCGGTGCACGATTTCGGAAGGTCCTACTCCCCAGGAGATTTTCCGCAGGGTTGCTTCCAGCTCTGCCCTTTTATGATCTCACTCTGTGCTGGCCCTGGTTCTTGTGGAGGAGGCCCAGGCTCTGCCAGGAGCCCCCCTCCTCCCTGCAGCCCCCCACTCACCACCTGTTCCGCTTCCTCCCGTGGCGACCCCTGCCCTCGTCCTGCTCTGCGCCAGATGCCCCAACACTTTACCCCAAGGAGCCCGCGGCTCTCCTTCCCTCTGCCTAAGCCCCCTCCCTGCTGTCCTCAGTCAGACCCCTGCGTTTTCCAGTAAGAGCCAGGGTCCCTCTGAGCCTGCTTCTCCTCTTACTAACTGGGCAGCCTGGGTGCTCCAGATCTCAGTGTCTTCAGGAGAAAAAGAGAATGGTAATAGCACCTCCGAGGGCTGTTGGGAGGGTTTCCTAAGTGACTGCTAAGAAAACACCTCACCTGGGCCATAACCTCTGCTGTTATTAGAGTCCTGGCCTAAGAGGCCCTTCCCAACCTGACCCTGGCTCTGCATTCAGCCTCCTTTCTATCCCTCCTCCCAACTCCCCCACCTCCCTAGCCCCAAGCACACCGATTTCTTCCTTCCCCACACATTCTCCCACTGTTCCCTCTGCCTGCAGTGCCCTTGCTTCCCCAAACAGCCTGAGGCCCGGCCCACATTTGTTTCCTCTGGGCAACCATCCTCAGGCATGGACGACAAGCTCCTGCCAGCCTGGCTTGAAGGCAGCTATAATTATTCCTTCCGCCTTGTCTCCGCATCACTTGGGGGCATTGCCTTATTACAGTACATGTTGGGACGTATTTCTTTGGTTGTTTCGGGGGCAGTCTCCCCTCGTAGGTGTGTGTCCTGCGGGGGCGGGGGGGATGTGTGTATCCACCTTGGCGCTCAGAGGACTCGGCACAGAGCCCGATGCATGGGTAAAATGAGCAGAGCTGGCTGGGCGAATGAATGAAATGCCCTGGTGCACTCGTCTGCTTGAAGGCAAGGACTGTGTCTAACCAATCTTTGTTTCCCCAGTGCCTGGCACCCAGTAGGACTTGACTAAATTCTCCTGGTCCTTAGTTGAAGGATAGATAAGGCAGCTGTGGGCAGCCGCTTGAAGCAGGAAAGGTATAAAGCACTGAGGGGAAAGGTAACTTGGACAATGGAGTTGGGGGCCAAGGGATGATTCCAAACCTCTGTGTGTGTGGGGGGGCCTGGGGGCCGGGGAGCTGAGGGGTCCCAGGAGGCTCAGCCTTTCCTTCCTAGCTACGTAGGGGGAGGAGACCCTAACCATCCCGGAGGGGAGTATGAACATGTCAAAATGACTCTTGGAATATTTCATGGGCTTATCTGTTAATAATAAAAATGAAATTATATTAAAATTCCAATCATGTGTGCATTGCAGGACAGGTTAATGATTCTTCATGTAGATAGATTGGGTGCCCCTTTAATGGAGGCAGGTAATGACTGTGGTAATAATACCCTGGCTTTGTTTATGGTTTCTTTCTCCTGAGGAGCTCAAAGCACTTTCCCTTCCTATCTCATCTCTCTTCCCAACTTCCCAGGGAAGTGGGTCTTATTACCCCCTTTCTTGGGTGTCTGGGTGCAGTGACTCACCCCTTGGCTCTGGAGCTCACCTCCTACCCCCCCGGCCTTGGTGGGGCCCTCAGGCCTCTCCCTCCCTGGCTCTGGGCCTGGAGCACCCCGTATCCTGGAAGACCAAAAAGGCCTGGCTCACTGTGAAGGGCCCTCTGAACCACAGGGCAAGGCGAGGGAGAGTTGAGGCACCAGAGAAAGCAGCGGGAGTGGGGGAGGGAGGGCTTGCAGAGAAAATGGGAGGTGCTGAGAAGGCTGGACAGTAGACTCCCAAGCGTCATGAGAGCGGGGACCGTGTTCTGTTTCTCTTTCTATCTCCTGGACCAAGCATAGTGCTAGGCATGTTGCGTGACAGATGGAAATAACCAAGAGATCAGCCAAGACCCAGCTGAAACGCCACCTCTTCCAGGCAGTTTTCCTTGGTTCCTCCACAGTGTCAGCACTAGACTCTCACAGCCCTTGGAGCCTCTGCTTATCCTTCTTCTCAGCAGCTTTGTGTTAGAGATAACTGTTGATGTGTCAGCCACCCCATTCAGGTGTCAGCTCCCAGACCAGGCGTGAGTCTGACTCATCCCATAACCCTAAGACTCTCACACAGTAGGCCTACACATAGAGGGATCCCGGTGATCCTGGGCATTGAAATCAGAAAGACCCAGAGTGAAAGCTTGCCTCTGCCTCTCACCAGCTGTGGCTCAGGAAGCCCCTTGACCTCTAGGAGCATCCCCCTCCTCATCACAATGTGAAGCTGAGAAAGCCCACTTTGCCGGGTGCTGGCAAGGTTAACCACGGTGACACTGCTTGTCACCCAGCAGGTGCTCAGTCTTTATTTCCTATGAATAATTTTAGGTTTGGTGGTTCTCGGCCCTGGTTCCACATCAGACCTGCCCTTCTCAGGAACAGGCATGCTTGGAACCTCCCTGAGAAATCCCGAGCCGGGGCGTGGGGCCAAGGCAACTGCTTTTGAAAACAGTGCCTCTGGTTCTTCTGATGTCAAGGGTCTGAATGTTCATCAAATGGGACACGCGATTGACTATAAAGTGGTTCAGAGGTCACTGACGTCTCTGGTTTCTAGAGCCCAGTGGAGGGACAGGAGGAACTCCTGGGTAAAATGGAACCAAGGCGGGTGACCCGTGGAGGTAGTTTATTAAATGGTGAGAGGAAGCTCATCCCGACACTGCCTCCTACCAGCTCTGTGCCCCAGTGAGCTCTCTGCCTTCTCGGAGCTTCATCTTGCTGCTTTTGGGGGACACGGAGTCCTAAGGGCTGATTTCTTCAGCGAGCATTCTCCGTGTTTTTATTTTTTTTATTTTATTTTTTAACGAATTAATTTATTTTATTTATTTTTGGCTGCGTTTTATTATTCTTTGCTGTGCACGGGCTTTCTCTAGTTGCGGCGAGCGGGGGCTGCTCTTCATTGCGGTGCGTGGGCTTCTCATTGCGGTGGCTTCTCTTGTTGCGGGGCACGGGCTGTAGGCGCGCGGGCTTCAGTAGTTGTGGCTCGCGGGCTCTAGAGCCTTAGGCTCAGTAGTTGTGGCTCACGGGCTTAGTTGCTCCGCGGCATGTGGGATCTTCCTGGACCAGGGCTCAAACCCGTGTCCCCTGCATTGGCAGGTGTATTCTTAACCACTGCGCCACCAGGGAAGTCCCAGGTGTCATTTTCAACAGTTGTGATAACCAACTCCATTTTACAGGTGAGAAAACTGAGGCTCAGAGAAGTGAGTGTTTCCAAAGGCAGAGGGCAATTTGGTGGTGCCAGGATGTGCATCCAGATCTGTCTGACTGGTATCTGCTTGTTTGTTTGCTTTCCTCCACTATATTTACGACTGGAGGAAAGCAAACAAGATGACTGTCCCAAAGCATTCGGGTTTATTTAGATTACCTGTGGAGGGGTCTCTTGAATCTTCCCCCAGGGGAGGCAGACACCTCCCCTTTCCCGGAAACAGGCCACTCTCAGTGTTTCAGAAGCTGGAAGCCATCAAGGCGTGGCTTCTTCTCATTACAGTGGGCGATGGAGCTTGTTTTCAGGCTCCTGATCGGGAGCTGGAAGCGTTTCTCAGCAGGCAGGACCTGGGGTGACGGCCCTGAGTGGGTGATTGTTTTTGCTACTAATCAGGGAGTGTGGACAGGTCTGAAGTCTCAAAAGGCACAGATTTCCAGCCTGGGTATCACCCAGGAGATTCAAAGGGCAGGATTGCGCAAGGGCGAGTGCCACTTGGGTCCAGAAAACAAGACAGTCTTCTTTTCTGTGAAAGATGAGTGAATCAGCTTTCCAAGAACCCAAGCCATTCTCTGTTCTCCCACACATCCCACAAGCTCAGAGGGATGGCCTTGCCAGGGCAGAGTGGAGCAGGGAAGATGAGGCGATGACAGTGTAGGATTATGCCCCGTCTTCCTCCCTTTCTGGATGGGGGGCAAGGAGCTCAGAGGATTAGCCTGGGAATGGCTCCATCACACATGCCAACCCTTCCCAGGCCTGACATTTCCACAGGTTGTTCCACACGAGGAGGACTGGGTACAGAGGCTGGCATGAGGAGGATCACTCTGCCTAAGACACAGAAGTGAGGGGTGTAAAAGCCACAGAGACCATGGCAGAGAAAAGACTTCCATTTCTCAATTCCATCTTCCCCACCTGGTGTCAATAGGCTTCAAAGTCCGAGGTCTGGGTTCAAATGCCAGCTCTCCCCCTTGTGTTCCTCCTCTGCTACCCGCCCCCTAGCACTCCTATCTCACAGCAACTTTGGCCAAGTCATTCCCACCTGCCTGAGCCTCTGTTTTCTCATCCGTGTTGTGGGGATAACGTTACCTGCCTCTCTCTGATTTGAGAATGATCAAGCAGATCAAACAAAAGAGGTGGCCCGGGTTTAAATCATAGCTCTGTGCTTCGTCACTAACCCACTTGGCCACACTTACCCTCTCTAAGCCTCAGTCTGATTATCTATAAAATGCTCCCCCCCACGGAGCTGTTATAAGATGATGCTCCTACATATATAAGGTGCCCAGCAAAAGTGCTAATTGCCTTCTCTTTCCATACTTATTTCCTCATGATTTTGCCAAGAAAACAGATTTGGATCTGAAAATGTCAAATCACTCCAAGGACTGGTCTTTTCTGAGTCCCATAAAATGGGATAAGAATAGAACGTATCTCATAGACTTGTTATGAGGTTAACTGACATGATACAAGCACCGTGCTAGACCATGCCCAACACATGGGAAGTGCCCTGTAAAGGTCAGCTTTGTGGCTGGCTATGTATAGTTCTTTTTGCTGGTGATGGAGCCTTGGTCCAAGTGGTCAGAGTTGACCCCGAGTGACAGATCTAGGCAGTGACAGTCCAGGGTGATTGGGCAGTAGTAGCTGGGCTCCTTACTGAGCCTCCAGGAACAGTGTGGGCATTACCTTGTAACAGAGGCCACCTCTGTCCTGGAGGTTGTACGAAAGAGAGATGTCTGTGACCATTGGATGCTCTTATATTTTTTCATGGCCAAGGAATCAGATTAGGGCAGTGGCGGGCAGGCTGCGGTCCTTTAGTGGATGCTGAGTGGCTGGGAGGCACCTTCCATGGTGTGGGGCACTGGGCATGTGGCAGGGTCCCAGAGGACCCCTACCCTGGAGCTCAGCCACTGGTCTGTGGCCGGTGGCTGACTGGATGCTCAGGGCGCACAGGGGAGGGAGGAAGGTTCAGAGGAGGTTTGTGGAGGAGGTGACATTTGAGCCAGGCCTTTTAGGTGGAGGTGATGGAGAAAGCAGTTGTCCCCACTTCCTCATCTTCCACTCATTTCTCCTCTCCACCCACTGCAATCTGGCTTCTGCCAGGTCATCAGCGACCTTCTTGTGGCATATCCAATGGATGCATCACAGCCTTCCTCTTAATGAACGTGGGGGTCACCTTTCACTTCCCCCTTGACGGCTGCTTCTCCCCTGCCTCCCCCGCTGTTCCTTCTAAATTTCCCTGTTACCATCTATCTACTATCCATCCATCCATCCATCCATCCATCCATCCATCCATCCTCCCATCCATATATTTATTCTCTCTCCTCTATCTATCTATCTACCTATCATCTATTTATCTATCTCTATCATCTCTGTAATTAAGAAGAGTTTAATGAAGGCATTGTTTACAAAAGTAAGGGTGGATTAAGGGAATCCAACAGGAAATAGTACAGCACGCTAGGATGAATAATCTCAAAGAGCCATCTTTAGCCCTAGACTTGAAGGCCAAGTGAGTATAGCTATGAGAGGGGACTTCCTGTTAGCTGCTTCGACAGAGGGACACAGCCACCCAAGGGTGTAAATACCCCCGACTCTTCTCCCACCCTTGGATGACTTCACAAAGGTCGGCCTCCCGTGCCCCTTACATGCTGATGTTGGCCTGTTGCTCTGTCTGACCCCGCACTCCCTTCCTCTACATTCTCAACCTGAGGACCCTCCACTGCCCAATGGCTGATGCCCCCAAATTGCTTTCTCGGGCAGAGATTTCTCTCCTGACCTCCTGAACACGCAACTCTCTGCTTACTGGACATCTCTGGCTGTCCTTCAAGCGTCTCAAACTCAGCATGTCCTCAGTAGAACTCATGTGCTCAGTAGAACTCAGTAGAACTTCAACTGTTTAGCTTATATATTCCCTGCCTGCGTGAATGGCCTTCCTGACTCCTGGCCTTCCTTTCCTGTCCACATCCCTCACCGAGTCCTGCCAAATTCACGCCCAGATATTTGACATGTGCAGCCCCCTCTCCATCCCCTCCCCACCCTCTCCCTTGCTTAGGCCCTCTTCATCTCTCCCTGGATTATGACAATTACTTCTTAATTAACTTCCAACTTATATCTCACATCCTCGTGGCGGGTGCTACTAGTCACCTCTTAAAGTCTATTCGTTCTCCCTTCTTAGTTAAAGAACCCCAATTTTTAGTTAGCTACATAACCAGTGATCTAAAAGACAAGATCTGGGGGTACCCTGGCAGTCCAGTGGCTGGGACTCTGTGCTTTTACAGCAGAGGGCACAGGTTCAGCCCCTGGCTGGGGAGCTGGGATCCTGTGGGCTGCGGCATGACCAAAATAAATAAATAAATAAATAAATAAATTTAGAAGACAATATCAGCCAGCCTCTCTTGCAGCTAGGAATGACCAGGAACCGAAGTTCTGGCCAAGAAGATAGAAGCAGAAGTGTCAAGTGGAAGGGCTGGGAAGTTTCCTTAAAGTGGAGAGGGAGCATTCTTCTTTCTCCTGGCTCTTTGCTGCTGCTTGGAACACGGATCTGATGGCTGAAGCTCTAATAGCTACCTCGGGCCATTTAGAGCATGGCCTTCCATAGCTAGAGAAAGGCCCTTCACATGTACATCAGCCCTAAAGCACTATTTCTGGACTTCTTCAGTGCAAGGGTGAAAGCAATATCTAACCTGATTAAGCCACTATTATCTTTTGTTTTTCTGTTATTTGCAACAAAACGCAATTCTTACCATGCACCTTGTACCTGGGACATTGTTGCAGATGCTTCTGTGGCCCCCTGCCCCACACCTCCCTCGAGCCACCTGATTTCAGCACAGCTATGAGGACAGCTACATGCATACATGAGTGTCCTATTTCAAACTTTCAGGGCTTGTTCAAAACCATAGAAGGCCCATCAACCCCGGCCAAGGAACAACCTGGAAGAATGTTATGGGAGGGGAGGCAGTTCATGCCTCTTGGAGGCTGCCCTCAAACAGTGGGCACTCAAAGTTGGCAACAATATGAAGTTCATTAATGGTGTCTCCAAGTGTCCCCAGCAGGACTGGTTCTAGCTTCCCACAGGGATGACCAGCAGAATGATGCACCCTTCACTGTATTTTCCCCAAATCCCTAGCTCACTCTCCTCCTCTTGTCACTGCTTCCTGGGGTCACCTTGCAAATAAACCACCTCCACTCATATTCTCGTCTCAGGCTCTGGTGCTGGGGGAACCGACAGGGTTCCCTCTAAAATGCAGCTCTGTTCGTGCCTCTCCTGTTTCCAGCTCCATCTCTGAGCCCACAGACTCCTAGAGATGGTACAGCTCCTCGGCCTGCTCCATGCGGCCCCTTCAGCTCTGGTCACTTCCTCCCCAGAAGCCCCGTCCCTTGCCTCTTGGCCTGTGTGCCCTTTGCTCCTGCTGTGTCAAGCCATAAGCAACTCCATGATCTTGTGCCTTCTCACAGACTGGAACATTCCTTACCTTCCCCCACTGCAAAGGCTCACGTGCCCTTCACCATTCTGCTCACATGTCTCATCTTCTGGAAAGCCTTCCCTGACCCCCCAACTTCAGCTGGTGCTGTCCTACGTCCACGGTCTTACTCTTCGTTGACACCACACTCAAACTGGCTAATTAGCTTCTTCGACTCTGTCTTCTTTCTGGAGCAGAGACGTCACACACCCCATGCGGTTTTATATCCTGGGCTGAACGCTGAGTCGGGACAGAGTTGCAACTCAGCGTTTGCTGACTGGCAGCGTGGGCAGAGACAGGACGAGGGTGAGCAAGGCCCAGAGAGGGACACATGTGTGATACATCCCTAGCCTGATAAGTGGTCCACACCCCGAGGTCCCTCACTGTAACATCCCTTTTCTTCAAGATTTGAGCTCCTGTCTTTTCCTCCTCAACACCTACGGTCTATTGTTTGTCCAACACCCACTTGCTCTTAAGCCAGACTGACTCTGCTCAGGTGCTTTCCTTTACCTGAATTACTCCACCACCACCACCCCTGCCGCCCCACCCACCCAGGAGTATTTCCCTGCCCTTCAAGGCCATATCAAGTATGCCTGCATCCATAAGCCCTTTCCTGTGCCTTGTACAATGTGGGTCCTTAGGAAAGCTTGTTGTGTTGGGTGGGATGAAGGGAATGTGTGTATGTATGTATGTATGTAACCAATATATACCTAGGGCTTAGTATATTCTAGGCCCTATCCACGTGCTGTGCGCATATCAACTAATTTAATATACATAACAATTTTATAAAGAAGGCTTTGCTGTGGTCCCCATTTTATAGAGGATAAAACTGAGGCACAGAGAGACTAAGTCACTTTTCTAAGGTTGCACAGGTAGAAAGGATTTGAACACGAGCAGTTTGGCCCCAAGGTCCATGCTCCTAACTGGGGGCCAAGGCAAAAGGCTTTGACGGTCACACGGAGGAGGATGAACTTTTTTTGGAGGCATGGAGAGCTGTGGGAGGGCTTTGAGTTCGCACAGTGTGGACTGACTGAGGGGGTCCTGGAGAGTCTTTTTTTAAAATTAATTAATTTATTTATTTTTGGCTGCGTTGGGTCCTCATTGCTGCACGTGGGCTTTCTTTAGTTGCGGCGAGCGGGGGCTGCTCTTTGTTGTGGTGCGTGGGCTTCTCATTGCGGTGGCTTCTCTTGTTGCAGAGCATGGGCTCTAGGGTGTGCAGGCTTCAGTAGCTGTGGCACGCGGGCTCTAGAGTGCAGGCTCAGTAGTTGCGGCGCACGGGTTTAGTGGCTCCGCGGCATGTGGGATCTTCGCGGACCAGGACCCGATCCCGTGTCCCCTGCATTGGCAGGCGGATTCTTAACCACTGCGTCACCAGGGAAGTCCCAGAGAGTCTTGTACTATACAGACGTGAGCTGCCCTGCCCTGGGCTGTGCAGGCTTGAAGAGGCTGTGAGACAGGGGCTGCGGGGCTGCCTCCCAGGCTCCCAGGGCAGTGGGGGTGACTTTCAGCTTCTGGGAAGCCTTTGACCAACTGAAGCAGAACACGTCGGGTGGTGAGGGGCTCTTGTTTTACTGACATTCTGGATTGGAACAGAAGGTCAAATGCTGGGTATTTTGATCAAATTCCCCTTCTGGGAGCTCTCAGGTTGAGCCTGGGTGACCAGGGGCAGCTTGCAGAAATCCCACAGGTAGCTGGGGACTGCTCCAGAGGCCTGGGCTTCAGGTAAAGTAGGAGAATTCCTGGCAGGGAATCTGCTTCTGGCTCCCACCAGCCTCCCCTCTGTTCCGCCTTGGCGTCTGGATGGGAGCTCAAAATAGCAAAGATGGTATTTGCAAATGGATGTGCGGTCACGGAAAGACCCCTGGACCAGCAGTCAGGAGCTTTGACTTGATTTGTGGGGTGATTTGGGTGGTAAGCCAATTCCCCGCTGTGGGCCTCAAGTCTCCCCATCTGTGAAATGCCAGTGTTGAGCTGGATACTCATGAAAGTCTTTCCCAGCCTGATCTTTAGTGATTCTAGCTGCATACGGGTCACCTAGGGGGGCAGGAGGAAAGAGGGGAACTGGGGTACGTTATGGGCTGAATTGTATCTCCTCCAAATCCCTATGTTGAAGTCTTAAACCCCCAGGACCTCAGAATGTCACTGTATTTGGAGATAGAGTCTTTTTTTTTAAATTATTTTTTAAAAATTTATTTTTGGCCGCATCGGGTCTTGGTTGCACCTTGTGGGCTCTTTCATTGCGTCTTTGTGGTCCACAGGCTTCTCTCTAGCTGTGGTGCGGGGGCTCCTTGGCATGTGGGACCTTAGTTCCCCAACCAGGGATTAAACCCATGGTCCCCTGCATTGGAAGGCGGATTCTTAACCACTGGACCACCAGGGAAGTCCCTGGAGATAGGGTCTTAAAGAGGTGATTAAGCAAGCTGTGCAGCATGGCCAAGAAAAAAAAAAAGTGATTAAGGTCATTGGGTTGGGCTCTAACCCAACCTGACTAGTGTCCTTATAAGAAGAGGAGACTGGGGGCTTCCCTGGTGGCGCAGTGATTGAGAATCCGCCTGCCGAGGCAGGGGACACGGGTTCGAGCCCTGGTCCGGGAAGATCCCATATGCCGCGGAGCAACTGGGCCCGTGCGCCACAACTACTGAAGCCCGCGCACCTAGAGCCCGTGCTCCGCAACAAGAGAGGCCACCGCAAGGAGAAGCCCGTGCACCTCAATGAAGAGTGGCCCCGCTCACCGCAACTAGAGAAAGCCCGCGCACAGCAACAAAGATCCAATGCAGCCAAAAATAAATGCATAAATAAATTAATTTAAAAAATCTTTAAAAAAAAAAAAAAGAAGAGGAGACTGGGACACAGACATGCACACACAGCGGGATGACCACGTGAAGACACTAGAAGAAGACAACCATCTACAAGCCAAGAAGAGAGACCACAGAAGAATCCGCCTGCTGACAATACTTTGATCTTGGACTTCCATCTTCCAGGATCATGAGAAAATAAAAATTTCTGTTGCTTAAGCCACCCAGTCTCTAGTCCTTTGTTGTGACAATCCTAGCAAACTGATACAGGGTGACACCACTGGCTGATTCAACAGCACTGTCCCCCAACCACGATATCTGGATCCTCGTGGGGTCCGGCTAAACCAAACATGAAAGGAGTTCAGGCAAGACAAAGGGAGTGGTTCCGTGTAGGTCACCTTGGACACCATGTGTTGAACCTGCTGTGTTGTCAGGGCTGGAAGATGAAGGCTAGCCCTGCCCTCAAGGACCTCCTAATCCTACAAGGGGATAACATATAGCTTGTCCAATGGGACTCCTTCAGTGATGAAAATACACACCATGCAGATGCAGGCCTGGAAAGGGAACAATCCACAGTCCGGGATGACTTCACAGAAGACATGCTTTGAAGGGTCAGCCACGGTGCCCATCAATCAGAGAATGGAGGGAAGAACATTTCAGGCAGAGGGATCAGCATGTGCAAAGGCACAGGGGCACACATGATTTCACGAGGGGAGTCGGATATGATACTGGAGGGCAAGACTGGGCTGGATCAGACAGGCCCACCCACGGAGGCTGGGCTTCATCCTGTTAGGAGGGGTTGACGCTGTATTTCAACATCAGAGGGAATATGACTTATAAGCTTGGGGATCTGGAGCCAGACTGCCTGGGTCTCAGCAGCGCTAGTCGGGTGACCCCAGGCAGGTTACTGAACCTCTTGCAACCTCAGTGTTCTCCTCTGCAAAAAGATGTTGATAATGGTACCTACCTTGCAGAGGTGCTACGAAGCTGAAGTTGATGAAACACCTACAACATCCTTTGAACAGTGCCTGACAGGGGGATGCTCCTAACACCCTCTGGCTTGTCAGCTCAGCCTCGGATTTCACACCTGCTCTCCTGTGTGGTGGCTGACACGATGATTTCATCAACCTTTTCTGCTCGGGAGTGAGGTCAGTGTAAGAAATCAATCATCACAAACGGGAACTGGGAACTGAGAGGTGCAGAGCCTCCTGGAAATGCAAGGAGAACTTGCCAGGATGCATCAGTGTGGGATTCCAGGAGGCCCAGCCCTCAGAGGGACACCCTCTGTGGCCTCACAGGTCTGTGACGCGTGTGTGGGAAGGAACCGAAAAGGGGACCTGAAAGATGTGTTTTCTCAGAAACAGGCAAAGGGAGCAGCAGGGGTGGAGGGGCAGTGCCTCGGAGGCCCCAAGGAGCAGATTGGCTGCCCGTCAGGACTGAGAGGTCCTGAGAGGTTACCTGGCCTGTAGAGGCCACGGTGGCAGCCACTGGACCTGCCTTGACTTGAAGACTTGCTTAGTTTCACTTTACAGTGTTTGATAAGATTTAAAGATGCAAAGAGTTACCATCTCCTTTTAATTCAAGACATTTTTTCTTCTTTTTTTTTTTTTTGTACGGTATGTGGGCCTCTCACTGTTGTGGCCTCTTCCGTTGCGGAGCACAGGCTCCGGATGTGCAGGCTCAGCGGCCATGGCTCACGGGCCCAGCCGCTCCGCGGCATGTGGGATCTTCCCGGACCGGGGCACGAACCTGTGTCCCCTGCATCGGCAGGCAGACTCTCAACCACTGCGCCAGCAGGGAAGCCCAACTTTTTTTTTTTTTTCCAAAAATCCATTTTGACTCCTTTCACCCATTTCTCCCACCCCACTCCCAGCGTCTGGCAACCTTTGATCTGTTCTCTATATGTAGGAGCTTGCTTTTCTGTTTTGTTTTGTTTTGTTTCAGATTCCACATATAAATGAGATCATACGGTATTTGTGTTTCTGTGTCTGAATTATTTCACTCAGCCTAATGCCCTCCAGGACCATCCAGGTGGTTGTAAATGGCATGTCCAGCTTTGGTGAAAATCAGAATATCTGGGAACAGTAGGCCAGAATTCCCATGTGACACTGTCAGTGAATGGTAGACGCCCCCATATTAGGTTTCCTTGGCCCATTTTCTTTCCCTGCACTGTCCCAGTAGGCACTTGTATGTCAGATTACCAAGTTTAAGGCCAATAGTCTCATTTTACAGCTGGGGAGCCTGAGATGCAGAGCGGGGACATGACATGAATTTTATGAAAATGATCAAGCTTGGATGAGACCCCAGGTCTCCTAACACTCAGCCACACATTCTGCGCCTCTGGTTTTCTTCCTTTGCCTCAGTGCGCTGATGGGAAGGACGGAGGAGCAAGGGGACATGGTCTGCTCTGAGCTCTAATCGACAATTTTAATAACAATAGTCACCATCTATTAAGAGTCTACAAAGTATTAGGGGCTTTGCACACATTTAATCCTCATAAAAACCCTGGAAAGTAAATATTATTATTCCAATTTTTCAGATGAGGACACTGAGACTCAGAGAGGTTAAAACAAGCTTGCCTAAGGTCACTGGGGGACTGTGTGGTAGAGCTGGACCTTGAACTTGTGGTCTAACTGATCCGAAAGCTCCACAGCCTTGGTGCAGGCCTGTTATGAATTGAGTGCCAGGTTAGGCTCTGGAAGATGCAAAACTTGGAAAGTGTTGGAAATCACAGTCTGAGTGGGTTACCAGAGACCAATTTGGACAGTTGAGGGCACGTCAGGGGAGGTTTTGAGTTGTTGCGTGTCCTGTGGGCTTCAGTGGGAGAGGGGGGATGGACCCCCTCCCTGGGACTGCCGTTCCCTTCCCTCTCATGTGCTCCCCATCACGGGGAGGAAGGCACCTAGCGAGGAGAGTTGGAGGACCCAGCCAGGGCTCAGGAAGCAGGAAGTATTTGTGTGTAGAGAAGGCTTGCTCTTTGTCCAGATACCCTAACATCTCTTTGCTGGGTTAATGGCCCTGGCTGAGGGCTCCTAGGCATTGTGAACTGAACTTGAACGTGGCAGTTGTGACTTGGCTGTGAGGCTTCCTTTCGTTTGTCTGTCTCCTATAGATTTTCGGCTCCCCTTGGCCAGGGCCCACACCCCTTTTATGTCTGTATCCCCATTATGTGGTTCGGTGCTTGATTTACATCAGACACACAGTGACTATGCGTCTCTGGAATGAATGAATGAATGATGAGGGAACCGTTTCTTCTCTCTGGGTTTAGTCTGCTGGGATTTGAATCTTGGCTTGACACTTCTAACTGGGCGAGTTGGACAAATTATCCTCTCTGGCCCTCAGTTTCTACATCTGTAAAGTGGAGATGATAATCAATCACGCTTATCTCATCTTTGATTGTTAGAATTGATATATTACCCATAAAGTACTCAGTGACTACAATATCTTGTACTGTGTTGTCGAATCTAGAGCCCACTAGGCACATGTGGCTATTTAAATAAACTAAAATTAAAAATTCAGTTCATCTGTTGCACTAGCCACCTTTCAAGTGCACAATAGCCACATGTGGCTAGTGGCTACCCTATTGGACTTCACAGATACAGAACATTTCCATCATCACAGAAAGTTCTATTGGACAGAGCTGGTCTAGAATATAGTAAGCTACTACCATTCTTTTTTTTTTTTGCGGTACACAGGCCTCTCACTGTTGTGGCCTCTCCCATTGTGGAGCACAGGCTCCGGACGCGCAGGCTCAGCGGCCATGGCTCACGGGCCCAGCCGCTCCGTGGCACGTGGGATCCTCCCAGACCGGGGCACGAACCCACGTCCCCTGCATCGGCAGGTGGACTCTCAACCACTGCTCCACCAGGGAAGCCCAGCTACCATTCTTATTGTTATTGCTTCTCTCTCTCAGCTCGAGTTGGAGCAAGTTACCAGGGCTCTCTCCAGCACTAGAGGGGGAGATCTGTCCTTCCGGCAGGCCAGGCTGAGGCCATACCTTGCTTGTACCCTCTTCCTGGAATGCCTTTCCCCCTGCCTTTCACCTGGTGACATTCCACCTGTGCCGATAGCCGGGCATCAGGCTTTGAGATGCCTCCAAATGGGAGAACCCAACGTAAGTGCCCCCCCACCTCCTCCATGAGGCTAGACTCTCTTCAAGGGTCTGGACTGGGTTTTATTCACCCCTCTGTCCCTAGTGCCTGGCATCCGGAAAACACTCAAAATGACTTTGTTGGGGAATGAAGAAGCTGTGCTGAAAGGTTTCCAAGACAGCGCATTTGCTCAGCCTTGTGGCTGCATCAGAGGGTTTCACATCACGTGACTTACAGTGTGGAAGAGAAAGCAGCTCCGAAGCAGGCCAGGTGGGCGGCCAGGAGGCATGAGCTCGGGAAATACCTGCAGGATGATCGGCTTTTGTGAATGATGGTGGCCACAAGGGAAGTGACCGAAAACCCAGGCGAGAGGCAAAGGGAAGGTGCCTTTGCCTTCAACACACCTCTGGTTGGGGTGGGACAAGCCACTAGCATCACTTTGTCTGTCCCCCTCTGTCTTCATTTGTGACCTGCACTGATGGAGTCTGGGGAAATGAAAGTTAAATAGAATCAAATATCTTTTAGTCCGTAACCCTAAAGACTCTCCAGTTTGGTTTCTCTCATCACTGGGGATTATTTCTTTCACAGGCGTGTGTTCTTTGCCAAGTCTGTATTGTTTCAAGGAGAAGTGGGTCCAGACACTACTTGAAAGGTAAGCTGTTGTATTTAACTTGAGGTACTCAGGTTCAGTCCCCTTTAATCAACCCACAGATCTAGAGGCCCACATAGGGGGAGAGATGTATCTTTTGCTCTCTGTGGTTATTGGAAGTTACCCCTGCTTCCAGTCCGCTCCACCTCAAATCTCTACCTGGCCCACCCTGGCTTCAGTGCCTTCCCCGGTTCACTCCCCTTTGACCTCAGGGTAAACCCTAACTTCACGTCAGGGTCCACATGACCCTGTGGTGTCTGTCTGCCTTCAGCGTCCACAGCTGACCTCCCTCTGCCAACAGCCTCACTCAACTTTCTGTTTTCCTAGCCACCCAGCTCTCCATCACCCCTGGGGCTTTGCACGTGCTCTTTCTGCTTCTTGGTTCATTCTGCCTCTGCCTTCTCATCTGGCAGACTCCCACTTCTTTGTGATGCTTAGACGTCACTTCTCTACACCTGCCCCATCTCCCCACCCTGGGACTCCCACAGTGAGCTGGTCCATACCTGCCACCTATATTACAACTCCCAGCTGAGGTCCTGACTGCTGGCAGACTGTAAGCTCCAGGCAGGCAAGGCTGTGACTGTCTCATTAGTGATTGTCTACTCAGTGTCCAGCCTGAGGCACAGAGGGTGCCTGGTAACACTTGTTGAATGCGTCAAAAAGGTGCATTAATGAATGTCATCATCAAGTTCATAAGCCAATCTTTGATTACGGGTTCTGAGAATCTTGAAAATGCTTTTAAAGTTGAATGTTGAAACGACTTACTCATCACAAGAGTTTATTCATTTATTTGTCCAAAAAAGATAAAATTATACTCATGGCTTTGTATTCTTTCGCTTTTACACTATAAAAGTTAATAGCGTGGATTTTAGAGCCAGACTTGCCTGGATTTGAACTTCCGCTCTGCCATTTAGAAGCTGCGTGACGTCTGGCAAATCACTTAATTCTTCTGGACCCCACTTTCCTCATCTGTAAGATGGGAATACTAACATTACTTATCTAGTGAGGTTGTTGTGAAGATTAAATTAGATTATATTTGTAAAGAGCTTAAAACAACCCCTAACACAGAGTTGATAGATGTACTATATGAAATTTATTAAATAAAGTAAATAAAGAATCAATTTCATAAACAATATGGAGGTCTATTAGGTGATAACCTCCTCTCAGAGTAAAGCTTTGGCATGGTCCCAGCACAAGGCAAAGTCATGACAGAAGTCAAGTTCATTTTCAGCATGTGACAATCCTGTTCCTACTCCTTTTGTACCCGCTGTGGGATCTCGTCCTGCTTGTAACTCCCAGAAGTTTCATCTTCTCCACCTTCTCCACCTGACAACTGCTTTCAGATCTGCTAAAAGGCCAATCATACTCTAGGGTAAATGACTTCTGGGGTTTAATGTACCTCCTCTCCAAAATTACTGTCTTAACATGAAGTGTCCTGATTTCAGGAATCCAGGAGGGCGGGAAGCATATGTTATACCTGTTCTACACGTCCAAGTGCAGCAGATCCTGGTCAGCCTTATTTGTCCCATCTCCCAGAATAAGGAGTCAAGAGTGGGAGGGTTAGACCCACGGAACTTAACACTGAGAATCTGGGAGACGCATTGGAAGGAGACAGCAAAGTGCCACAGGGCCAGACCGAGCTGGTCTAGCTCCTCCGGAGCGAATAATTGCCACAAAGACTGTGTGATCTACAAAGCCTAAACGCACCACTGTTTAATAACAGTGATGAGCTTAAAATAAAAAATCAGAATCCAGCCTAGCCCATACCGCCCCTTGAAGGTTATGGAGCCCTCAGATGCCATGTGACCCGACCTCAAAGGAGAGCTGTGGTTTCAGGGTCAGAGTGGCAGCGGCCAAAGATTTAGAAAGCAGAGCTCAGTGTGGGACCCACAGCAGGAGGCCACCTGGAGTCCGTAAATGACACCATTGTTTGAAGTTACATGCAATCAAAGGAAAAAAAAAAAAACCAAACAAGAAAAGAAAGAAAGAAAAAGAAAACCAAACCACTTAAAATTTTTGGGACAACATCTCTTGCCAAACTTTTTTGTAAAGAAACAAACCACCTGAAGCCGATGAAGATAAAAAGGAAAGAGGCAGCCAGGTCCGCTCTGAGGGAAGATGGCAGCCTCTTGGATTTCAGCTTCTGTTGATCTTTGCATAAACAAGGTGACTTCCAGGCGGCGGTGGCCTTCTCTGTAAGAGCCAACCCGCTGACCAAGATTTGGGCCTTTCAGTGTCCCCATTCTTCCAGGCTGGAAGTGCCCCGTACTGTAGCCCTTTCATTTTGGGCCTTGCTGGGTAACTTACTTTGTGCTGTCACAAGGGTCTCAGTTAACCCTCATGATTGCTACCAGGGTGGCATGAATTATTAGACCCATTTTATGGACAGGGTAACACCGAGTTTCAGAAAGGCGACCTTGTTTGCTCAAGGTCAGGGCGTAAGGAACTGGCAGGGGCAAGCTCAGAACACGGACCTCTGTTTTGCCATTTGGCCTCGAAAGTGAAGACGGGAAAGAAAGAGGAAGGCATGCCTGACTTTAGGGAAGGCTGGGGGCCTTAATAAAAACGTGACCTGGAGTTTGTTCAATGTGTCTGTGATATCACGCACAGGCTCTGGAACAAAAGAACAAGAACTCAAATCCCAGACTGATGTCCTTCTAGCGGCGTGAACTTGGACAAGTTACTAAACATTTCTGAGCCTCTGCTTCCTCATCTGTAAAATGGGGATGATAGTAGGACCTGCTTTATGAGGCTGTGGAGGGGATTGAATGAGCCAAAGCAGGTAAAAGGTTTAGAGCCACTCTGGGCACACCATGAATGTTAGCTTTATTACAACATCCTGTAACAGAAGCTCTTTTGTTTTGGGTTTTATGATGAAAGGGCGTTCTCTATTTTTATTTCTATTTTACAGATGATGAAATGAGGCACAGAGAAGTTAAGGTGTCTGTAAAGAAGCAGACCTGTGGGTTGATTTTGATGCTAAACCCGCATTGCTCCTGGCTTGTTTTATTGGTTCCCTGCACCAAAGTTCTTGAGATTTCCATCCCAGGTGTCTTGTTAGGAGCTGCACCAGGACCAACACTGAGCAGAGTCATGGCTGCGGAGTCAGTATCCGCGGACTTTCTGCCCAATTCCTAGTTAGTGGAAGCCTCCAACCTGCCCTCCCAGGTACTGTTCTTCCGTACTAGGCTGCTCAGCACCCATGGATGTGAACTGGTTCCCCATTCAAGTGAATATTAACCGCCCCCTCAGCAGTCAGGAGGCTATGGCAGTGGACCAGGCGAGTGCTGACAATACCTTGGACCGGGGTGGAGGTGGTGGTGATGGAGATGGATGGGTTTGATTTAGGAGGTGAAAATAGACTGCTCTAGGCACTGCGATAGGCGCTGGAGATACAAAGATTAAACCCATCTTTAAAGGTCCTACAGTCTAAAAAGAGGCAGATGTACATGTAAGAAATACATACACACAAGCGCCACTGGCTCTGATGGCATGACTGTGGACATGGCCACAATTCTTTGGCTTGTGCTCTATCCACACTCTTTGGGATGTCACTTCTTAGCTCCTCCTATCAAGAGACTGAGGCTATTTTCCTACCCCTTGGATCTGGACTGGTCTTGTGAGGTGCTTTGTCAATAAAATGTGATGGAAGTGATGCTGTACCAGTTTTGAGCCTAGGTCTCAATTGTCCTTGTGTGCTTCCACCATCTGTAGGAAACTTGCTGAGCTTCTAGAAGAATAAACCCAGGTTAACCTCCCTGATGATGAAAGACACACAGCCCTGTTATCTCTGCCACCTTCACTCAGAGCAGGTCAACTACCAAGTATGCAAATAAGCATCTTAGACCAGCTAACCTTTAGGCATCTGGCCAGCTGACCACAGATGCATGAGTGAGTTCGGCCAAGATCAGTGGAGCCCAACCCAGATGAGCAGATTGTTTCAGCCAACTCATAGACTCGTGAACCATGACAAATGCTTATTGCTCAAAGCAGGGATTGGCAAACTATGGCCTGTGGGCCAGCCAGCTCTCTGTTTTTGTAAATAAAACTTTATTAGAATACGGTCATGCCCAGTTATTTATTGTTTAGTTTCTTTTGAGCTACAAAGGCAGAGTGAAGAATTGCAACAGAGACTGTGTGATCTACAAAACCTAAAATATTTGCTATGTGTCACTTTAAGAAAATGTTTTCTGACCGCTGATTTGAAGCCATTGAGTTTGGGAGTGCTTTGTTATACAGCGATAACAACTGATACATAGGTGCTATGACAAAGGGACTGGTGGGAACACAAAGGAAGAATTATTAGTTGTCCATTGACCATGAGTTGGAGTGGTTGGGAGAGGCTCTGTAGAGGAAGTGATGATACATGTGTCCTGAGTTTAGTGTAACCTTGGACCTAGAGGGAAATGATGAGGAAATCAAGGGTCAGAATGATTGTGACCAGGCCGGTCACGTGGCAGGTCTCCTGGTTCCTGTTCAGAGACTTTTCCCCTTGTTCAAGTAGGCAGTTTAACATTTTGGGTAAGAGGAAGCTCCATGGGGCCAGACAGAGCTGGTCTAGCTCTTCCATTTCTGAGATGTGTGATCCTGGGCACTGTAATTTCTCAATAACTTAGTTTCCTTATCCATAAAATGAGGAAAATAATACTAATCTCATAGAGTTGTTGTGAAATTAAATGAGTTGATGGGCACAGGTATATCACTTTATGATTATAAAGAAAGCTGCAGAGATAAAGACAGCTTAGAAGTCCTTGTCATGAGACTTTCCCTTTTAACCAGGGAGAGAGATTTCAGCTAAAGGTAAGTTGCTCTAGTGCTGGAATTTCTGGTGGGATGGATGGTTTGGAACCCATGAAACCTATACCCCTTGGGACTACCTGGGGACTCCCACCACCACCAGCTTCTTGGGGCCCCTGTTCTGGGCTGTCCACTCTCTGTTTCACAGCCCACTACAAATGGTGGAAGAGCTGTGGGCTCAGGAGGTTCAGTCACTTTGAACTTATCTTTAAGTTCCTGTTTCTCTGGGCAGGGACTGAACCAATGCACATGCCCGTTTAGAGGATGGGGGCAAACAAAGGGTGTTGAGCCAAATGCCAGCCAGAGGTCCTTTGAGCCTCCACTGTGTGGCAGGCCCTGTGCTGGGCTCTGGGGATCAGGAGAGGTCAGAGAGGGTCTTCCCAGGACTCAGAGTCCACTGTGGGAGAAAGCAGATGTCTCTAACACAAGGTACTAAATGTCAAGGCAGAGGGGAACCTGGGGCTCCCAGTGGGGGCACAGCTTAGCTTGGGGCTCAGGAAATGACATTCAGGGTCAGCCTGAGCTGAGTCTTCCAGCGAAAGTAGAAGTTGGCTGGAGAGACACTGAGGGAGAGCGGTGTCCCAGGCAGAGGAAACAGCATGAGCAATGGTAGAGCGATGGAACAGCACAGCCTGCACAAGGCGTGACAGGGGCCTGGTGTTGCCTGGCATGGAGTCTGAGTAAAGGAGGATAAGGTGAGGGAAGCCAGCAGAGTAAGCAGGACTCAACATCTTGTAGACACCGAGAAGACTGAGGCACAGAGGGACCTGGCACGAGGGTGACAGGGTAAGTATGCAGCGTAAGGGATGGCAGGGACCCTGTCCATGGGCCACCATAATAGGTGATGGTTTCCATTTTCTTGGCCCCCAGGAAGGGCAGGGAGTAAGGAAGTTTCCAGCATCATCTGGGGCCCATTCAGCTCTGAAGCCCACTGTGGTTTCACCATCGGGTTACATCCTATTTCTTACTAAACCTAAGAGGAGATTGTATCATGTTGCTTCATAACGTAGGGGGACATGGAAGGCGCTGATAAACTGTTTTGAGTGAGTGAGTTGAGGATGGGGGAAACAAAGAGGAGATGGAGACACCCCATCTTGTGCCGTGTGGTTCCAAGAGGTGACAGTCAGGGTCTAGGGACAGGGCCAGTCTTCAGAGCTCAGAGGAGACGTTTGGTAAGCATTTGGAAGTCCTTTCTGTTCTTCCAGATGAATGAAGAAGTGAATCCAAACCTGGAAGTGGCAATTAAAAAAAAAAGTCCCATCATCACTTTGGGAGCTGAGATGTTCAAGTGTCACAAAAGAGAATTTCTCAATGAGGAACTGGCCAGCAAGGCAGAAAAATACCCTTTAAAAATACTTCCTGCTAGAAGTCAAATGGTAGCAAACAAGAGTTGCACCATCAATGCAGTGTTCTTCTGGGGTCATTTTCTGAGTTGTGAGTAGGTTGGTTTCTACAAATCCAGCATTTTGCTTCCCCATCACCAGCTCCCCCAAACTCTAGCCACAGAGTTGGAACTTCCAGCTGATCAGCTTGAGCTGGCACTGATGGGGTAATTGATGATCAGTCAGTAGGCAGTGAGAAGGGAGGCAAGCACTTCCCTGATTATTTTAGAGTCAGAGTGACCCAGGGCATTGGAAGGCCTGCGCTCCATTCCTCTGCCCTCACCCTGACTTGTGGGGACCATCTCAGATCAGCGAAGAGCAATTCCAGTTCTTTTTTTTTTTTTTTTTTTGCGGTACGTGGGCCTCTCATTGTTGTGGCCTCTCCCGTTGCGGAGCACAGGCTCCGGAGGCGCAGGCTCAGCGGCCATGGCTCACGGGCCCCGCCGCTCCGCGGCATGTGGGATCTTCCCGGACCGGGGCATGAACCCGCGTCCCCTGCATCAGCAGGTGGACTCTCAACCACTGCGCTACCAGGGAAGCCCGAGCAATTCCACTTTGTACCTAGTAACCTTGGGTTGGAGACCATCGATGTGCAGAACTCATAATCTCCCACTCACGTGGAGACTGTAGGAAGAGTTCCACTACCCCTCTGCTATCCCACTATAGGTCACTACTCCTTAACCTCCCATCCCCTGGCAGGCCCTGTGCTAGGCTCAGGGATGGAGAACTTGGTGGTTGAAGGCATGGCCCGTTGAGTTAGGCTCATTTGGGCTGGAGCCCTGGCTCTGCCCCTCACTAGTTGAGTCACCTTGGGAAAGCTATGAACATTTTTTAGCCTCAGTTTCCATATCTGAAAAAATGGGGGTGGACAAACTTACCCCATAGGGAGTAAATGATACCATGAATGCAAAGGGCTTAAGACACGCTTGGCACATGGTAAGAACTCAGTCGGAGTGTGTATGTGTGTATGTGTGTATGTGTGTGTGTGTGTGTGTGTGTGATTTAAGCACCTTCAGCTGGTGCTTGTGCTGAGTATTGAGAACAGAGCAGCTTGTGGAGGACCCTGGGAGCTGGGGCTGCAGGATGACTGGTAAGCGTTTATTCAGGTCTAGTCTGTGCCGGGCTCTGCATCAAGCAGCGGGAAAACTCTGAACGGTTATTAAACAGTCACCTCTGCTGGTTCTTCTCCGTGGTTCACCAGATCCACTCCCTGCCCTGCTCTGTGCCCTGGAGGCCAACCCTGCCAACTGCACCCCCCAGCTCCCTAGCCACCTGTCTTCTGGAGGGCCCTGGCAGGAGACCAGAGGGCAGAAAGAGAGAGAGGTTAGCATCTTTCATGGCAGCTGTGCTTCTCCACCATGGTGGTTCCCATCACTCTCTTCGAAGCCTCCAGGACCACGATCGCCTCCCTGTGTTCCTTCAGGGGGCGTCGTGGCTTCACACTGCTGCTGGTCCCGGGAGCCTCAGCTCCAGTCCCCATCTGTAAATGGTCCCTCCGTCGAAAGCTCTCCATCTGCACCATCTGGGGTAAGTTCTGTTTTCTGCTGGCAGCCTTATAGGTACACCTAACGTTCCTGTTATTATGGATGCTTTTTTAGGCTGAAGTTTCCTTTTCTTAGGATGAACTCCCAGCCCCCCACCTTGATTTCATCTCTTGGGCATAAGCGAAGCAGCAGATCAGCAGGCTAGAGACTCGTTGAGGTTTGCCTCACCTCGGGAGATTCTCGGTTTGGCTTTCAGTTTTCTTGCCTGCTCTGGGGTGGCAGTCAGCTCTGGGTGGTTTTGGGGTGCTCTCCACTCTGAGGAGGAGAAGGGGGAAGATCAGCAACTGCACCCAGCTGTGCCTGCCAGGGGCACCCGCTGCAGCTGGCAGCAGCTCACAGCTCCTTCTTCATAGCTGCTCTGCGCACCCCCCTCCCCTCCCCACGTTACTCAGCCACTGCTTTCTGCCTTCTCTCTCTCCCTCTGCCCACAATGCCCAGAGGAGCCTAATAGTTCATCCTCTTACGCAATAGATCTGCATAGAACACCTACTGTATGCCTGGTCCTGGTCTAAGCAATGAAGATACGGCACCAATAAGACAAGCAATGCCCCTGCCCTCATGGAGCTTATATTCTAGTGGGAAGAGATAGATAGTAAACAGAGATGTACGATCCTAATTTGTCAGGTGATGTTTAGATAACAAGTAAAGTGGGATGAGGAGGTTAGGAAAATTATGGGATGGGGTATGGGAGCTATCTTATAAAGGTGCTCATGGAAGGGGTCACGGAGAAGGAGAGGGAGGGGTCCCTGCAGATGGACCGGGGAGAGTGCAACAGGCAGAGGGGACAGTAGGGATGAATGCCTGGAGGAGGGAACGTGCTGCCCGGTGTATTCCAGGAGGAGGGCTGGAGGGGAGTGCAGTGAATGAGGAGGGGAGAGGGGGAGGTGAGGTCAGAGAGGCGTGGGAACAGATCCTGTGAGGCCCCAAAGGCCGCAGGGGTGCCTGTGGGTTTTGCACTGGGGAGGAACAGGGAGGGGATGGAAAGTGAAGGATGCCTCTGGCTGTTGAGTGGAGAACACAAGAGGCAGAGTGGAAGCAGGGAACCAGAAAGGGACCATCACAGTGACAGTAAAACCCACCCCGACCGCCACCACCACTGTATCCACCGGAACCCAGTCCAGATTATGTAATCTGCCCAAGGTCCTTGCGAGGTGCTGATTTCTATTGTTCTCACAATCAACAACACCGTTATCACCCCACCTGCTGCGTGAGCTCATGGAAATTATTTTTTCTATTTGACATTCAGTTTCCCCATCCCTAAAATGCAGATAATAATATCTACCTTTCAGGGTTGCTGTGAGGGTTTTTTTTTTTTTTGCGGTACGCGGGCCTCTCACTGCTGTGGCCTCTCCTGACGCGGAGCACAGGCTCTGGACGCACAGGCTCAGCAGCCATGGCTCAAGGGCCCAGCCGCTCCGCGGGATGTGGGATCTTCCCGGATCGGGGCACGAACCCGTGTCCCCTGCATCGGCAGGCGGACTCTCAACCACTGCGCCACCAGGGAAGCCCAGCTGTGAGGTTTTATGTCACTCGCATACCGTATCCTCATAGAAAGTGATGTGATAGCTGTTCTTCCCATAACCTATAACGGAGGCAGTAACTTGTCTCCTACCCGCTTCATCCTCAGTGGGTGTGGAGGTATCTGACTTGGAGCCTGATTCCTGGTGGGTGTATAGGGACTGTTATCATTGGAATGATAAGATGTCGAGCCTTTCTCCTCTGAAACCAGGCTGTGATTGACAGGTGTCCCTCAAGGTGTAGATGGCAGACCCTGGAGTTGTTCAGAGCAGCCAGGAGGGCTGGTGGATTGGGCTGGTCAGAGAAGCTTCCTCAGAGAATGTGGGCCTGGAGACATGAATTGGAGGCACATCATGGGGGAATTATTGGGTTGGGCACAAAGATCATTCAGGTTTTTCTGCAAGATGTTATGGAAAACCCCGAACGAACTTTTGGGCCAGCCCCAATATTTTGTGGCTCTAAGAAATTAAAGTCTGTTAAATCCATGTATTAGAGTTACCACTCTACGCCTGTGGGGCCCTGGCTCCAGGTCTGGCGTGGCTCCCCGCAGCAGGGGCTTGGAATCAGGAAGCACTGCCTCTGGATCTTCTCTGTGTTGCTAGGCAGCTTGTCATTAACCTCTCTGAATATATATATATATATTTTTTTCGGTACGTGGGCCTCTCAGTGTTGTGGCCTCTCCCGTTGCGGAGCACAGGCTCTGGACGCGCAGGCTCAGCGGCCATAGCTCATGGGCCCAGCCGCTCCGTGGCATGTGGGATCTTCCCAGACCGGGGCACGAACCCGTGTCCCCTGCATCAGCAGGCGGACTCTCAACCACTGTGCCACCAGGGAAGCCCCTCTCTGAATATTTTTAAGAACAAGGATAACGACACCTAACACATGAGCTTGATAGGAAGATTAAAATAAGTGAGATGTTGATGGCAAACATTCTTCACTGCGTGGCAGTGGACAAAAGTGAATCACAGTTATTCTTTCCACTGTCCACGGCCAAGCACACTTGCACTGCTGTGATGAAATGGCCCAACAGAACACCGTTTGATTTGGGATCGTTCTCCCGAGCAGCTGTCCTCTGCTCTCCGAACACATGCCCATTCCTGCCATCCTCACGTCTCTCTGAAGACTCACTTCCTCCCCAGGAGCCTACGCAGTCAGGGAAAGGGTACCCATTTCTTTCTGTGTCACTGAAGGGAGGTTGCTTCTTCCCCTTACCTCTCCCTTGCCATGTGACCTGGGGGAAACGACTTTCTCTTTCTGGGCCCCGTTTCCTTGTCCGCAAAATAAAGATATTTCTCTGGATGACCTCTCAGGTACCCCTTAGCTCTGAGTCTGTGAGTCTATGTACTTCCAAGAAAAAAAAAAAAGAAACAAAACTAAGCCAAAAATTGACATTACCACTTTAAGACGAGAATAATCAAGACTACCTTTACTTGCTAGAAGCCAGACACTGTTCATTGCATTGCTCATTTAATCCTCACAAAAATTCTAAAAGGTCTGTGTTGTTCTACTTCCCAGGCACAGAGAGGTTAGGTTTCTTGCCTCGGATCACACAGCATGCACATGGTGTGACTGAGCTTTATCCTCAGCCATTGTCCTCCACAGGTCACGCTAGTAACCCAGAGCCTTGGACCACTTCCATTCTCTCCTCCAT
This sequence comes from Mesoplodon mirus, assembly GCF_964341445.2. Classification (NCBI taxonomy): domain Eukaryota; kingdom Metazoa; phylum Chordata; class Mammalia; order Artiodactyla; family Ziphiidae; genus Mesoplodon; species Mesoplodon mirus. The sequence continues at coordinate 13,954,159 of NC_138992.1, read as the reverse complement.
TGTTTTGGAGTCAACATGAAACACCACCAAGAGCTGGTTGTATCTTTCTTACACCCCATCTAGCCTGTAACTCTATTTACCTAATATTGTCACGTTAGTTACACTTTACCGTTTCCCAGAAATTTGGGGCTGGGCTGGAAGAATATCCTGAGATGTTTAATACATGGGTCTTCATGTTGTTAGATGATACGTGAGTCCTACATTCTAAATAATTGTAATTATAGCTGATATTTATTGAGCACTTACTGATTTCCAAGAACTGTACCTATGTTAACACTTTTAATTCTCACATCCCCCCTGTCTGATGAGGTGGTCTTCTTATCATCTACATTTTGCAGATGAGGAAATGAAAGCACAGAGCGTGGGTAGAGTAGTGTGCTTCCTTTACACAGAGAGTGCAAGGCATAAACTCAGGCTCTCTGGCTGCAGACACCAGTCTCTCACCCACTTCACTTTACTGTCTTTCTCAAGATAGCCTCCTCTGGAAAGGAATTCTATGGAATGTTTTTAGAAATTCTATCATAAAAAGGTCCCATGGCCAAATAAGTTTCTAAAAGTAGGGTTAAATAAAATGAAATGACTTGCTTTACTTGTGGATTCTTCAGAGTCTTGCATAACTAAATGATGATCAGGCTCTTTAAAAGCAGGACAGAGCAGGTGCTCTGGTTAAACTCATTTGATCATGGGGACTCTTTACTTCTGGTGGATCAGCTCAAGACATATTCTGTGAAAATCAATTCTAAAGGAATTGCAGGTGGGAAGGTTTTGGGGGAGGAGTCAAGTTCCAGATCCTCACTAGCCCTCCCCCATTCTAGTTCTCCCTCAAATATCCCACCATCACTTCACCACCGACTCCACTGACCCTACAGTGCACCTAGCTTGTGGCCAGGAAAAAACAAACGTATGTATTGAATCTCTGAAAATTCAAGTTCACTTTCAGTGCACCACACTGGCAATTTGCCAGTTACAGAATCCTTTTTTAAAAGTAAATAATTTCTGACTTACTTCACTCTGTATGAGTCTCTAGGTCCATCCACATCTCTACAGATGACCCAGTTTCATTCCTTTCTATGGCTGAGTAATCTTCCATTGTATATATGTACCACATCTTCTTTATCCATTCATCTGTCGATGGACATTTAGGTTGCTTCCATGACCTAGCTATTGTAAATAGCACTGCAAAGAACATTGGGGTGCATGTGTTAACGCATGTATGTGGAATCTAGAAAAATGGTACAGATGAATCAGTTTGCAAGGCAGAAATAGAGACACAGATGTAGAGAACAAATGTATGGACACCAAGGGGGGAAGATGGGGGGTGGAGGGGTGGGATGAATTGGGAGATTGGGATTGACATATATACACTAATATGTATAAAATAGATAACTAATAAGACCCTGCTGTATAGCACAGGGGACTCCACTTCGCTGTACAGTAGAAACTAACACAACATTGTAAAACAACTATACCCCAATTAAAAAAAAAACCCTTAAAAAATAAAAATAAAAGTAAATAATTTCTGGCAGAGCAGATCATTACTCCTAAGTGATTTACAGTCTTGGTAAATCTGGATTTTCATGGCATAGGTTTTTTAAAGAGAGGCACTTTTGGATTTTCTTGTGTGGATGGGAGGAAAAAGTTGGATGGGCAGGGAATGGCAGCACAGGGCGTGGAAGCCAAAGGAGTAGAAACTGTGGTTTTCCCCCATAGTTGCACAAAATAATAATAGGACTTCTGCTTTTCATCTACTCCGGGTGGCAACTGGGGAATCCAGCAGCTTGCTTGAGAGGACAGAGTCGATTAAGTTGGAGGGCAGTCTAATTGTTAAATCTTAGGAAGTCTTGGTTGTCTAACCTGTTGGCCTTTCTTGCTCATAGCATCTGCTGACTTTCCTCCTCATGTTTCAACTCTGGGATGCGAGATTTTCTCCTCGTGTTGTCTCATTTTGTCAATTTCCAATTCCATTCTGTAAATGGTTGTCAAGCACCTACGTGGGCTTGCTATGAGCCAGGCATATGGGTTTAGTGCCCATTAATCCACGCATGAATTCCAGGCCCTGGAGATAAGACAGTTGACTAAACAAGGTCTCTGCTTTGGAGGAAAACTCATTTAGTAGACAAACAAGCCAGATACACAGCAGATCATAACTTTTGGCAGAATGTAAGCACCACCAGAGTTGGACAAACACAAAGGTATGAGAGATTGTACCTAGGTGGTATGGTAAGGGCATTCTGGAAAATTTTCTTGGTAGCTGTGGCAATGGAGTTGAGCTTTGAAAGATGAGTAAAGTGTAGCTACACAGAGAAGGTGGAGGGGAAGACCTTCTCAGGGAGGGAACAGTCTGAGCCTGGAGAAGGACTTAAGAAAGTCCAGAGAGGGTGTTAATTAGTTTGCCAGCAGTAAAGTGCACTAGGTTTATGTTCCTTTGCTGTTTCTGTGACAACCAGTGATGCCTCATATGTTAGATGCCCCCACACTGGGGGCAACAATTGAAAGCTTTCCAGGTAAGACAGTTTCTAAAGAGCCCAGATAACTTATTTAACCTCTTGGTACCTCGATGTTTTCATCAGCAGATGGGGATAAAGTCCTTATCTCATGAGGTTAAGATAAGGATTAAGAGTGAATGATGGGACTTCCCTGGTGGCGCAGTAGTTGAGAGTGCGCCTGCCGATTCAGGGGACGTGGGTTCGTGCCCCGGTCCGGGAGGATCCCACATGCCACGGAGCGGCTGGCCCCATGAGCCATGGCCACAGAGCCTGCGCGTCTGGAGCCTGTGCTCCGCAACAGGAGAGGCCATAACAGTGAGAGGCCTGCGTACCGCAAAAAAAAAAAAAGAGTGAATGATGCTTGTAAAGCTTTAGAACTATTTATTGAGCACCTAATAAATGCTCAATACCTATTAATTATTATTATTGTTGTTGTTGTTATTGAATGCTTAAAGATTTCAATAAATAAGCTTGAACATACCATGAGATCTCTAGGGTTAGGTATACTTAATTACTTCTGCATCTTGGGCATTTACCAGTTTCTGAGCTGGTAGTTTTCAGTAATGTCTTTCAGATGACTGGAATGGTTGAATGAGTAAACATGAGGAAAATATCCCTTCTCTCTAGCATGCAGGTGCCTTTTATCCTTGAGGCTCCAGACACCAGACCCCAGCCTGGGTGGGAAGACCCGCCCCCCAACTACCTCACCCTCCCCCCCACACTACCGGGCCAGCCCTTCATCTTCATGTGCATCTTCTGTGAGTTACTCTCGGGTAAAGAAGAACATCTGACCCCGGTTTAGAAAGATTGCCTTACACAATCTCCCGGTTCCCTAGATGGGGCTTTGCTGAGCTGACAGAATGTACAGAGAAGAGCTGACTATTTTTAGGATGAACTAGAAAGATCAGAACTTTGCTCTCTCCTCAAATATCAAACCTGCGATCTGTAGGAATCCAAACAGGAATCATGGGGGAATTGGATGTAGGGAGTTATTCATTGTGCTCCTATTGTCTAAAATTCCCACATAAAAATAACAATAGACCATTGATGTTGGAGTGACTACTATATGACAGGCACTGGCTAAGTGCTTTACACGCACTATATTGCTTCATTCATACAGCAACCTCATGAGATTGGTTTCAATCTCCCTATTTTGCAGATAGGAAAACTGAGGCATAGAGAATTAACTTGTCTTGACCAAAGCCACAGAAAGAGGGTTAGTGAAGCTGGAATTCCAACCCTGGTGTGTCTGGCTTCAAGACCCATGCTTTCCATGAAGATTCAAATGACAGTGACACAAATCAAAACAAAGAGGAGAAAACAAACTCAGCCTCCTGGCTGAAGAATGAAATCATGGATTGGTTGAGTGCATAATTTTCCTGGGTAGAACCGCAGATGTGAAGAAGAGAAAGTCAGGGCTTCTGTCTCTGGGGAGCTCACATCCTAATAAGGGCTACGTAAGGACTTTTTCTTGTTTCTCCTCTGCCCAGCTCTCTCATTCTCCTTTTGGGATCTCCCTTTCCCTCATTGCATGCAACACTGGGGGGCTTGCTCATCAGCGTTCCTGCACTCCTCTGGCCAAGGGGTACGTGTTTGCCTCAAACTGGAAAATCAGACTATGGGAGAGCAAATTATGACTCAAGAACCTCAGATGGCTAGAGCTGAGTGATCCAGTTAGCAGCATCCTGAAGACACCTGCATATTAGTTTCCACCACCTGGCTATTCAGCTTTTCTCTCTTTTCCTGAGAGCTTCCTTGTGGCAGATAATATAGGCTGGTTCACTCAGCACACATCCGAACTCCAATCAAACTATGCTTTCTCTATTCTAGAAGGTGGAAATCTCAAAGCTCACTTTCCCAGGCTCCCTCGCAGTTTGGGATGGCTGTGTGGCTTAGCCAATGAGATGCAAGTGTACATCTGCTGGGGATGTCTCTCCCCTTTCTCTTTCTTCCTACTGGGATATAGGAAAGACATGATGGTTGGAGCTGTAGCAGATAAGTTATGAGCATGAGGAAAAAGTGAAGAGACATCAGTCCTGCTTAGTGACATCAGGCAACACCTCCCCTTTGGATCTCTTGCTGAGAACCCCTCACTGTTTTAAACCACTATGTTTAGGGGTTCTGTTACCTGTAGCCAAATGTACCTCTTAACTGATATGGAATCTGCATTTTTTGTATTTTTTTAATAGGGAGGGTGCTTGAGGTAGGCGGAATTTCTTTACATAACCAAAAATACCCTAATTGATACAGGGAAGGGAGGAAAGTACAAAGCAAACCACAACATCAGCCAGGATACAATACGCTCTCCTGGAGGGAAGAAGTGTCACAATACCAATTCATGTTGACATAGCCTGTGATATTTTTCTAAGAGTTTTCCCACACATTGTTTCCTTTGACCTTCTCAGCCACCCTGTAAAGTACAAATTATTATTATATCGGTCTTATAAATCTCAGAGTTTGAGTATATGGAAGTGAAGAAAGGGAAGTGATTAATTCTAGCTGGAGAAACTGGCAGCCTCAGGAAGAGGCTGGCCATGAGCTGGGGTTTGAAGGATGAACAGACTTTTAATACATAGAGGAAGCAGTGGGAAGGGCATTCCTGGCTAAAGTGAGAACCACAAAGCTTAGAGGCACGAGAGGCCTGGGTGAGCCTGGCAAACGTGGCTGGTGCTCAGGGGAACTTGAGAAGCAGGTAGAGGAGGTAGGCTTGGAAAAGCCAGCAGGGGCCAGATCATAAAGATCTGTTGTGTTGGCAGCCTCTTTGGGTTGCAGAGGCATTCAAATAACTTCAACTAACGGGGTCATTGTGAGGATACATATAGGAATAAAGGAGCTTCCAGAATTCAGGCCAAACTTCTTGGGGAATCAGGAATATACCACAAGCAGCATCACAGAATGAACACAACCCTCAGGACAGCCAGGCCTCACAGAGGATGGAAGGGAGTTGGATACCATAAAATTGCTCAGGACAGAACCCACTTCTTGTAACTGAGTTATCTTCCACTCAGTAGCAAAAATTCACTGGGTTCCTACTCTAGAGCTTTGACAGTAACATGAAACTGTTTTTGTGTCCAATTCTCTGTGTGTATGTTCTCTTTAAATTCTTGAGTGTGTATTAGTTAGGATGGGATAGTCTCTGCTGTGATAACAGATAAACCCGGGAAATCTTGTGGCTTTATTTATTTATTTATTTATTTATCTGTGGTATGCGGGCCTCTCACTGTTGTGGCCTCTCCCGTTGCGGAGCGCAGGCTCCGGACGCGCAGGCTCAGCGGCCATGGCTCATGGGCCCAGTGGCCATGGCTCATGGGCCCAGCCACTCCGCGGCATGTGGGATCTTCCCGGACTGGGGCACGAACCCGTGTCCCCTGCATCGGCAGGCGGACCCCCAACCACTGCGCCACCAGGGAAGCCCGGTACATGCATTTTGAACAAGCTTCTCAGGTCACGCTGAGTCGCAGCCTCTACCACTCTGAAACCCCTCTGTGGGGACCCTCCCGCTCTGGCCCCAAGACCTCTGAACCTAGTCTGCCCATGGGCTCCAGGACTGAGAGAAAGGGCAAGGCTGTGGGTGCCCCAGGGGACCCTACTTCCTGTGACCCAACCACGGAAGGAAGACAAGAGTCCCTGGTGTGCTGGTGAGGGCTCAGAGCACCGAGCCAGGAACTTACAAGGATGCTGCTGGCCAGCCATGCTGTTCTGATGCCCTGGGAAATGTCATCATGCCGGGAGGCCACACACCTGCCAGAGCCATTTGGCTGATGAGGGGAGGCTGTGAGGCCAGGGGCACTGGTCCTTTTCCTTCCCACCCACCTTATAAGTTACTGGATGTTTCTGGAAAGAACAGGTTTTAGAAAGAGGACTGAAATTGGAGGGAAGACCCCAGGATCCAGTCCACGTGCTGCCACCTGGGCACTCCATGACCCCCAGCCACTGTAGGACTCGATTGCCTCATCTGCAAAGGAGGGCTAGTGGCCCCTGTCCAGCTTTCTTCTTCCCCAAGACACGAGGATTTCAAAGGCAGTGACACGATGTAGTGAAAGGACTGGGTCCACAATGCACACATTAGAGGATTATTATTATTATTGTTAAAAATAACAAATGGTTTTGAAGTTGGAACCTGGAGGCTCCTGCAGAATTCAGCCACTGCCAGCCAGCTGCTACCTTTCAGATAGAGATGAAGATATGAGAGGCAGAGAGGAAAAGCTGCTCCTGGAGGCTTCTTTCCTGAGACCTCGTTGTCTCCTTTTCCCCTTTGAGGCCTGCAGGGGATCTGGGAGGCTTCCAACTTAGACAGCGCTACCTGATGGAATAATGCACCTGTCAGCACCTCCAGAGAGATAGTTGGCTGGGGTTGGGGAAACAGAAGCCCAGCACACGAAGGATGGCTCTCCACCCCACCTTCTGTTCTACCTGTGGCCTCGTGGGTTCTCAGGCTCCTGAGCACCAGTCATTCAGGTGCTCTTGCTGTCACCTGTAACGCTGCTAACCTGGTATTTGAGATGAAATCCACCCACATTTCTTTCATTTAAATCCATGTCTTTAGCATAGACATTGCTACTGTAAACGTAAACCCCACTCACTTGCAGGATGAGGTGTGATGATTAAAATAAAAGTGTGGACATCCTAACAAAAGGGATCTCAGGTCCTTCCTGGGGGTTCTGCTCCACACCTTAGAGGGCCCTGAATCCGCAGACACTGTCAATGCTTCAGGGGCCCCTGCAGGTGTCAAGATCCATGCTCAGTGTGTTTACACTCATGGGACAACAAACTCATTCAATCCAAGCCTTGGGGCCACTTTACGGGTGAAGCAGCCAAGGCTCAAGGAGAGATCAAGTGACTTTCCCAAGGTTCCCAGCCAGGAAATGGGAGGACTGGGGATCAAAGTGGATCCTTGGACCCCAGGTCCAACATAAGTGGCATCCTGGGTAGCATTTAGCACTGGGATTGACACAATGGTGGCCAAGAGGGAGTTTTTGAATGAGGAAGGCAACCTCGGGGAAGCGGGGTGCTACAGTTGAAGGAACACGAGATTAGAACATAAACGTAGATGTTCTAGAACGTCTATTTGGGTCAGTGGCTTTCCAGTGGTGTTCATGAACCCCCTCCCTCCTCCTGAGGGCCAGTTGAGGGGCTGAAATGATGGGGGTTCAATATTTCTACTTTTTCTTTATCAAGAGCAGGTTCTCCTGGCAAACATTTTATATTGTGATTTCGAGTAAGATTTCATTGGGGAAAGAAGAAAAAAAGATTCCTTTGCTAAAACCAGGTTGGAAGAGCTCTGTTTTACATGGCCTTCAAGGCTCCCCCAAATCTCATCGTCCATGGTTTTGTAATTCTAGTGTGGGTGCTGCTCCTTCCTGGCTGGACAGTGTTGGATGAGTCATTCAGCGTTCTGAGTCTTTCTGCCTTTATCTTTAAAATGGGCACAAGGAGAGAACCACTACCTAGTTCCCAGGGTTATTATGCGGATGTGCTCTCAGAAGAGCAAAGGATTCTGCAGGAGTATGGGATTGGGGAAGTCGTGCAATCAACGAACATTTAAGTCGTGGCTCTGGTCTGCACTCTGGCTAAACGCTGAAGATGCAAAGAACCATCGGGCACAAAGCGTAGTAGGAAATAGATAAACACAGGCACACAGCCTCCCGGAAGAGAGATAAATAAGCAGGAAGTTTTAATGCAAAAGTGATGTGTGCCCTGACGTAAGCATGGTGGAGGGTCATCCCGCCCAGCCTGGTGATGGGATGGCAGGAGGGGGTGGGGACTGTAGGAAAGTGACACCTAGCTTGAGTCTTAAAGCAGATGCAAACACAATAGCGATACTGGGTGTATATATTTCATTCACACAGGATCTTAGTCACACAGAGTTAAGATTTCTGAGGTTCCACTTCCCCTTTTGTGCAAGGATGTTACAGAGACAAAAGTAAATGCAAAGCATACTATTGAATCAATGTTATGGACTCTGTTAAGGAGTTTTGCCGCACCCTGTTTGCAAACAAGTGTTATTCAAGCAACAAATGTGCTAGGCCCTGTTCTCTTGAGAAGACTCAGCACACTTTCAGAAGCATCCCCTGTGAGAGCCCAGAGGTCCCTCTGAGCGCCTCGGGTCCAATAACATGTTTGCACAGATGAGAAAGCTTCTCCAGTGCAAACATGGACCTAGGGGAGGTGAGATGTCTTTACCAAGGTCAGGAAGTACAGGGGGCAGGTTTAGATCTGGGGCTTCCTCAGACCACAGGCTCTGAGGGCTCTGGAATGGGAGTGGCAGTGAGTACAGGGGACACGCCCAGGTCTGCCCTCTGAGGGCCAGAGGTTGAGTCCTTCATGGATTTCATCCAACAATGGGTGCGTGCGTCTATGTCAATTAGTGAGCTGCGTGCTGAGGGTACAGAGATGAATGAAGTACTCTCCTTGCTTTGAGAAGCTCATAGGACAAAGAGATGTAGAGTGTCAATTCAAATTCACAATAAGTGCCAGTGGAATAACGTGCAAAGTTCTTTGAGAGCAGTATTTGCCTGTGAGGGGTTGGAAAAGACACAGGCTTTAAAACCAGGCACACTTGGGTTTCAATTCCAGCTCTGCCACTCGATGTGAGACATTGGGAAAGTTACTTAACAACTCTCTGAGCCTCAGTTTCTCTATCTAGAAAATGGGGAGAGTAACAACCTACCTGTGGGCATTGGTGGATGAAGAGTATAACATTGAGATACAACTGGTAAAGTGCCTGGCTCACTCAGTGCAGAGAGACAATCATCACTATCAATTGCCAGCACTCAGGCAAGACACCCACCTTCTGCACTTCTCCAGAAGCTTTGAAAGTTCTCATCTGCACAGGTGATGGAAGTGAAATGTGCTTTGTAAAACCATGACACATTAAGCAATTGTTAATTATCGCTCTTCGTATCCTTAGGCAGTCCTAACTGGGGTAGAGAAGGCGATGTAGCAGGGTGGTTTGTCGAAGTCCAGTGAGTGACTCTCTGATGTTGTGCTCCCTCCCCCACTGCCGTCCAAGAGCCTCCAGACATTTCCTTCCCAGCCTCTGAAACCTAAACGTATTTGGACCAGGATGGGCAGATCCTGAGCTTGGTTTCTTTGTTTATCAGTCCTTCTGCTGGGAGGGGGGACTTGCCATCAGGCCTGAGAAAAAAGTCAGGAGTGCTTGGAATGCAATTGCAAAAGAGGTTACAAGAGCCTGGCAAGAATGCTGAAATCAAGTGATGTCGAGAGGTTTTGTTATTTTTGAAAAAATGACTCATTCTGAGAAACCCTAACGGCCTCACAGAACGTTCACCTAGTTGCCTGTATGTATAACCCAGAGCCCACTGCAGAGAAAAACAAATCCTGTTGTCACAGCTGAGGGAGAGGATGGTGGGAGCAGTGAGGGCTGGCGGTGGGAATCAGGATGACCGTTTGATGAAGGAAGCGTTGACAGATAACTCCTGCCCTCTGTGTGGACCGTTTTAATTTCCCAAGGCCTTTTCCCCAAATTGCATCATTTCAGTCATCACCAGAGCATCCCCTTGGAGGTAACTTGTGTTCTTTGGATTGACCTGAGCTGGCCAGGGGAGGGATGGTTGTTCCCATTTGACACTCAAAGGAAGTAGGTGCCCAGAGAGCTTAAGCTATTTCCGCAAGTTGAGGGATGGGGGGGGAGAGAAGGTGAGAGAGGAAGAGGAGGAGGAGACCCATGAATGAGAATAAAAATGAGAACCTGTCTCGTGGAGAAACACTATGAAGGGCCGGTTTCAGCGAGGGCACCTGTTGGCCTCCCCACTGTGGGATGCTCAGGAGAGCACGGGATCAAGAGTTAGGATATGGGGGCTTCCCTGGTGGCGCAGTGGTTGAGAGTCCGCCTGCCGATGCAGGGGACACGGGTTCGTGCCCCGGTCCGGGAAGATCCCACATGTCACGGAGCGGCTGGGCCTGTGAGCCATGGCCGCTGAGCCTGTGCGTCTGGAGCCTGTGCTCCGCAACGGGAGAGGCCACAGCAGTGAGAGACCCGTGTACCGCAAAAAAAAAAAAAAAAAAGAGTTAGGATATGGGCTTTTGCTCCACCTCTGCCCCTAACCAAATGCGTGTCTTTGGGGAAACTTGTCTCTTTACCAATTCTCCACTTCCTATCTGTAGAGGCATGGGGGTGGAGGGGAGTCGAACAAACTCAGAGCTTCTAAAATCTAGTAGGCATAAGAGTATTCTGGAACACTTGTTATTATACCAATTGCTGGATCCCTCCCCAGAAATTCTGATTCCAAAGATCTGGGGAAGGGCCAGGGAATCTGCATTGCTTACAAGCTCCCCAGTGGGGCTGCTGATTGGTCATGGTCCCGACTTTGAGTCTCCTGGGGCTGGATGATCTTGAATGACCCTGTTGTTTCTGCTGTTCAATGATTCAAAACACTCAACAACTGTTGGTCATTGGGAACTGTGCCTGGTGTGGGGAATGAAAAAAAAAAAAGAACTAGACATGGTTTCTGCCTTCTGCGTCTAGCACTCTAGGCGGGGATACAGACAAGACAATGGATCCCATTATCACACAGGGTACATGGGGGACATGCAGAGGTGGGAATGGTCAGCTGCCCATGGGAGTCAGGTAGGGCTTCAAGGAGGAGGGTGCTGGGTGAGCCTTTGGGCCTAAGTTGTCACTAACTGGGAGGATGTGTTAGGGGGACCACCCAGGGCAGAGAGCAGTACAGGCTGTTTTAAATACTCCACAGAGAAAGCGCTGGCTAAGTGCTCTTTGCATGTGAACACTACTCGGAACCATCTTCCAGCTCTGCCCTCTGGGAGCCACCAACCAGAGCTGCAGCTGTTCCCCATCTGCCTGGAGGGCCCAGGGAAACCAGGGGAGGGGGCTCCTGATAGGCCAGCATCCGTGGGGACAACAGTCAGGTATAACATGTACAACCCCCCCTCACCGCCACACACACAGTTGATCCTCATTATTTGTGAATTCTGTATTTGTAAATTTGCCTACTTGCTAATATTTGCTTGTGACCCCCAAACCTATATTCATGGCTCTTTCACAATCATTTGTGGTCATGTGCAGAGCAGTGAAAACATTTGACTCACCCAACCCTCATGTTCCCACCTGAAGAGTGCGCTGCCTTCTTGTTTCAGCTTTTGTATTGTAAACAAGAGTCCCTTTTGTAGTCTATTTAATGCCATCTTTGGAGCATTTTTGTACATCTTTTGGGTGATTTTGCTGTTTAACATCGCCCCCAAGCATAGTGCCTCGTGCTGTGTAGTGTCCCAAGCACAGGAGGCTGTGAGGTGCCTTATGGGGAATATAGGTGTATTAGCTAAGCTTCCTTCAGGCATGGGTTATAGTGTTGTTAGCCATGAGTTCAGTGTTAATGAATCAACAATACATACTAAATAAAGTGTCTCAAAACAGAAACATATTGATATAAAAAGCAAGGTTATGGTACTGACAGGTTGATGAAAATGTTGTGACCAGAGGCTCACAGGAACCTAACCTTCTATTTCCCCTAGGAACAGTGGTACAGCCTTAACTAATTAATTCAGTGGTCATGGCGACTTTATAGAACATCACTACAGTTCCATGAATAATGAGAAATTGTGTGTGTGTGTGTGTGTGTGCGTGCACACACACGTGCGCTGTGAAGCCACTGCCAAGTATTTTTTTTGCTCAGTATGACAAGTTAGTATGTTTAACAAGGCAATTCAGAGTTGCAGCAAGAAGGTAACAAAATCCAAACATCTAGGTAAATTTTGGAAGCTTTCTTACTAATCCTAACTGGTAGCAATCCTTATCCAATTTAGCCATCTCCTCTTCTGCCTAGATTTGAGCAAAAGGCTTCTTTCTATTCACCCTGAACTTATCCTTAGCTTCAACACCCAGCTGAATTCACAACATCTCACCAACTTGGTTCAGATACAAATTTACATGTAACAGACCTTGGTGTCACAATGTACCTGAATGCAACTTCAATATAGATCATAGGACCGTATTAAATTGGATATTATTTTGGTTTTACCGCTATGATTCTGACACCAGTTTGGATATGTGTTTTTTCCCACACCACCAAGTAATTCTCTGAGACACCATCTGGATGTCCTGCATTTTAACTAAATTCTGACACTATCTACTGCTATCTGAAGTGGCATCAGATCTCACAGGCTAAGGGCTCAGTCCCACAAGACTGCCCCCACTTCAGATGTTTATTGCAAGTCCAGGTTGTTACCTGTGCTCCTGACAGACTGGCAATAAATCGGAGGTTCCCATGACCCCCTCCTTGGGTGGATTAATTTGCCAGAGCGGCTCACAGAACTCAGGAAATCAGTTCAATCACTAGATTACTGGTTTATTACAAAGAATATGGAAGGATATGAATCAACAGCCAGATGAAGAGACACGTAGGGTGAAGTCCCAAATGTGGGAGCTTCTGTGGAGTTTGGGGGCCACCACTATGGCACGCAGAGGAGTTCTGGTTCATCAACCCGGAAGCTCTCCAAAAGCCCATCCTTTTGGATTTTTATGGCGGTTTCAGGATGTCAGAACAATTAATTAAATCATTGGCCTTCAGCCACAGAACTCAATCTCCAGCCCTTCTCCCCTCCCCCGAGGCTGGAGGGTGGGGCTGAAATTTCCAACCCCGTAATCACTTGGCTGGTTTCCCTGGCAGCCAGCCCCTATCCTTAGGTGAAGTAGGGGCTTTCCAAAATTTACCTCACTTAAATAACAAAAGACACCTTGATCACTCTCTTCACTTAGGAAATTCCAAGAGTTTTAGGAATGCTATGTAAGGAACCAGGATGAAGACCAAATATATATTTCTTCTTAATAAATCACAGTCACATTTGTGCTATGAGATTCCTGCACTTGGTAGACTGATTAAATTTTTTTATTTAAAAAAATTAGTGTCATTCATTTAAAATTTTCTGATTTACTAGTAGTTTACATTCCTCTGATGTCATTCTTTTTTTTAAATTAATTTTTATTGGAGTATAGTTGCTTTACAATGTTTTGTTAGTTTCTGCTGTACAGCAAAGTGAATCAGCTATATGTATACTTATATCCCCTCTTTTTTGGATTTCCTTCCCATTTAGGTCACCACAGAGTGTTGGGTAGAGTTCCCTGTGCTATGCAGTCTGTTCTCATTAGTTATCTATTGTATACATATTAGTGTATATATGTCAATCCCACTCTCCCAATTCATCCCACTCCCCCTTTCCCCCCTTTGTATCCAAACTGTCTTCGTGCATCTATTCAACATCGGTGCACAGAGAGCCAGGATTTTGGCAGCAGTATCCATACGTCTGTTCTCTATGTCGTGTCTCTATTTCTGCTTTGCAAAGAAGTTCATCTGTATCATTTTTCTAGATTCCACATATCAGCGATATTCTACCATAGTTGTTTTTCTCTTTCTGACTTGCTTCACTCTGTATGACACAGATTGATTACATTTTTGCCATGCGGGGAGAGCTGGTTCTTGGGATTGAGGAGCTTTCCTTGGTTGGGGACCTGGACTCCGGGGCAGGGAAATGGCTGTGCAGGGACAGCCCAAGTCCCTGCAGGCTCAGGCAGGAAGTCCCGCTCACGTGCCTTCCCCACCCTGCCCCTCGCTTCCAGGCCCAGCCCTCCACCCTGTCCCCTAGGCCACGTCAACCCTTTCTAACTCATTTCTGGAAAATGTGCTGAGAACAGGAAAGGCCCCTTCATGGGGTTGGGATTGGATGTGATTTCCCTGGGAACCAGGACTGAGGGGCTCCGCAGCCTTCCTGGACCGTGAAATCCCTTACTCTCACCGGAGGGGCGGCGCTGGAGGGAGTCCGGAGGTGCTCCCGGCCTCTGACTCCGCCCCGTGGGGCCGGGGGCGGGGCCTTGCCGGCCAGAGGAGCGAAAGGAAGCACTGAGGCTGAAGGAGCGAGGCGGCTGGCTGGCGTCCCGCACAAACACGCTCCGTCGCTGTAAATTATTTACGCGCCATATGGAGGCCGGACAGGCTCCCTGACCGACACGTTAATGAGAAGCCCGAGGATCCTGCCTTGGCCGGGATTCCTGGGGGCTGGGGGGCGAGCGGAGAGGAGCATCCCCCTGGTTGGAAACCTGCAGTGAGTCCCCGTCTTCTGCAGGAACAGTCTGAACTCCATAGCCCAGCATTCAAGGCCTCTTTCAAGACGCAGCTCTGACACCTGCCCGCTCCCCCGCTTCAGGCAGGGCAGCGTCTCACTGCCCTGCAGGCCGTTCTCACCCCAGACCTCTGTGTCACGTGCTCTCTCCCCCCCCCCCGCCCCCCAGTCCCTTCTCCTTCTCAGCATCAGCATCCTTAAAGGCACAGCTCAGACGTCACCTCCTCTGCGTGGCCTCCCCTCTCACCCACTGGAGGGTGGACTTGCTCCTTCCTCGTGCCCCCCTAGCGCTGCGCATCCTACTTGGCAGCGTGGCCTCCGGTCTGAATTGAGAAACCAGCTGCATCCTTTGCTGAGAAATCTTGTTTCCTCAAGTAGAACTAGAGACAGCGATGGTCTCTCCCTAAAGCTCTGTGGGGAGGATCGAATATACAGCCAGCTTTCCACAGTGCTTTGCACCCACAAATCACACCATGGATGGGAATTCCTCATTATAATTATTATTATTAATATAGGACTGTTTTCCTCTGTTGTAATCACTTTCGTCATAAGCCTCACTCTTACTAGACTCTGCCCTACTGGAGTCCAGTGGCCATGGTCTTATTCATCTCTGTTAAAAAACAAAATTCAACTGAGTAAATGTGAAGATCTAATTGGCCTTACTCAAAGACTCATGAATCAGGCAGCATGCCAGTAAACAAACAGGTACTCCAAAGGCGTTGGACCAAATGGAAGGCTTTTATAGGGAGAAGGAGGGACAAGAAGGTATCTGCAAAGGAAAAGAAAAGATGATTTCAGGGCAGAACGTCTTCTTTTGGGAACAGGGACCAGCAGGGGTGTGCGTCATGCAGACGGACTCTTCTTCCTTTGGGGGAGGGATGGAGAAGGCCCCTGTGACAGATTACCTCACTGGTGCTGACCAGAAAATTCCAGACTGGCTGATTAAGATTATATTTTGGGGGAAGGTCAAAATCGCAATTAAGTCAGGTTTTATTTATTTTTAAAATTTTTATTGATTTCATTTATTTATTTTTGGCTGCATTGGGTCTTCACTGCGGTGCACGGGCTTCTTAATGCGGTGGCTTCTCTAGTTGCGGAGCACGGGCTCTAGAGCGCAGGCTCAGTAGTTGTCGCACATGGGCTCAGTAGTTGTGGAGCACGGGCTTAGTTGCTCCGCGGCATGTGGGATCTTCCTGGACCAGGGCTCTAACCCGTGTCCCCTGCATTGGCAGGCGGGTTCTTAACCACTGCACCACCAGGGAAGCCTTAAGTCATGTTTTAAATCCAGATTTGGTATCGTGAGATTTAGCACAAGAAACCCCGTTTTGGGCCTGCGGTTTTCTCTTTAATATCTCTAAACCCTCTGCTTCTAGCCCAGTGCCTGGCACTTAGTAGGTGTTCAATAAAGAGTATATTTTCAATGGTAGCGCACATGTATAATATCCAACATCTACTGAGTGCTTACTATCTGCCAGGCTGTTCATTAAATGAACTCATTTGATACAATAGTCCTATGTGATTGCTGTTTATCAGTATTCTCATTTAACACATGAGGAAACAAGGTATGGAGGGGACAAATAGCTTGTGCAAGGTTACGTGTCTGGTGAGTATTTACCGGAGCTGAGACGCAAACCTGGACAAATTCAAACCTTAATTGTTCCACCTCCTCTCATAGTACAACGTTTACAGCCCAGGTTGGGTGTTCGGTGGTAAGTGCCTGGCACCTAGTAGGTGTTTAGTGAATGTTGAATAAGTGTTTGGGGCCTTTGTATGTTTTGATTGCCTGGACTAAAGCAGGCAAGTCATACAGATGGGCTACTAAAAAGGGTGAAAGTTTTTATTTGTTAAACTTATCTCTAGAGTATGTTTTTCTAGAGTTTCCACTCCTGTGCGTCTTTTCCTGAGCTGGCCTGCTCTAGACTCAGCACTTGACTTTCCAGAGGGGAGAAGCAGCCTGCGTCTCCCAGACAGGCTGTGTCTTACCGCCATCTCACCACCAGAGTCCTGCAGGCTGCAGACCTCTTCCCTCCGCCTAGAATATTCCTTCCTCCCTCTCTGCTGCACCTTCCCCACTGAACCCATGATCCATCTGGAAAACTCTTCCTATCTTTCAAGGTCCAAGTCATGCTGACTTTCTGGGAAATCTTTCCCAACTGCCGTCCCATTCCTTTGCTCTCCTACACTGAACACACGTCTAAACGATTTATATTGTTTGCACACATGTGTGCATGCTCATGACAAAGCGGTGAGTGTCAAGGCCTTTCATGCCAGGCTCCTGGCTTTCAGTCTGGCTCTGCCACCCTGTACAAGTCTCCCCACCTGAGCCTCACTTTCCCCATCTGTGAAATGGTGCTAATCATAGTACCTACTTCATAGGGTTTTGTGTGGATTAAGTGGAAGAGTATGTGCAGAGCAATTAGCCATGGGATATGAGCATAGCACGTGTGGCATACCTGCTACTGTACTTTTATTCTTCTAAAATGAGCCCTTGTGTATCTTTGCATCGCCAGTGCTTGGCACACAGCAGGTGCTCAATAAAGGAAAATGCAACTGGATTTCAACAACGTGAGCATGTATCGAGGACCTACCAGGTACCAAGGGCTAGATATGCAAGATATGTGGGGGGGAACAGCTAAAGGTCAGGATGCCTTTGTATAGAGACTGCCAATAAGAGACAGGATGATGCCAGTGTGGTACTTTCATCAGCTCATCTATTCATTAAGGCATTTGTTGTGCCAGGCTCTGGGGAGGCAGATATGAATAAAATGCACTCCTGGTCCTTGAAGAGACCTTTCTGGGTACATAAAACTCATGACACAGGCAGATGACTGCTGTTCTAGAGGCATGAACGAGGTGGGCTCTGGGCTTAGGGGACAGAACCAGTGGATTGAGGATCAGTTTGTAAAGGAAGGGGGAGGGGGAGCTGGATGAGATGGGCTGTGCCTTTGCACGTGCTGGTCCTTTTGCCTGGGACACCTCTCCTTATCCCGCCTGCCTCAGATGACGTGTCCTCTCCTCAGGGGATCCCCCTCGGAAAGCCCACCTCCTCATCACTCTATCATTACACCTTGTTCATTTCTTCTCAAGCACTAGCCATAGTCCTTAGTGAATTAAAGGCAGGGAAGGAAAGGGAACGTTATTTCTTGAACACCTACTATGTGCCAGGCACTGGGCTCTTCAACTGACAAACAATATTTAATTTCCCCAATGCTCCAGGGGCGTCCATATTATTTTCCTCATTTTGAAGACTACTAAAGAGACTCCAAGAGGGCAAGTGCCTTTGCCCAGGGTCACTGGCCAGGAAGTGGTGGAACTGGACTTGGAATCCAGGGCGGGCTGTCTCCCCACATCCACAGAGCTTTCATGGCACCGGGAGAGGCCAAGTAAGCAAGAAAGGAAACGGAATGATTCGTTTACTGCCCCAGGCATTTTCAGCAACAAGTAAGTGATTTCCCTCATTCCCAGTCTGCCCTTTAAGCAGAGGCTTGGCAGCTGGGCACCAGGCTGCAGAAAAACAGGTCTTCTCCTTAACTCAGCAGCACCACCTGCAGGATCTGAGTGAACCCTGCAAGAAAAGGTCAGGAGCGAAAGGTGGGAGGGGATCCTGGAGAAGCGACCTGAGACATCATCTACCGACCTTTGATCTTAAAAAGGAGCAGATTGAGACAAAGACAGGAACTTACTCAAAGTCACACTGTTAGTGATGTCAGATTTGAAGCTGTATCTCTCCTGACTCCCAGTTCAGTACCCTCTTCCCTCCCACCCTTCCTTTTTCTTCCTCTCCACCTCCCTCCGTCCCCCTCACTTTCATTCTCATTCTCTGTGTTTCTCCTCTTTCTTTCTTCTTTCTTTCTTTCTTTCTTTCTTTCTCTCTCTCTCTCATTCAGTAAGCATTAACTGAGCCCTCAGTATGTCTTGGGCATATTCATTCTGGTGGGATATAAATATTGATAGCTAAAATGTGCCTTTTAGGATTAATGTTTAATTATGGATTAATTGCCATTAACAATGTACTTTATCATTACAACTAAGACTTACATTACTGTGTACCAGGCACTAGGCTAAAGCATGATCTCAGTGGGTCCTCACAGATGAGGAGACTAAGGCTTAGAGAGGTTTACGAATGTGCCCAGCATGGTTCAGTAGTTGCGGAGCGGGGATTCAAACCCAGATCCTTCTGACCTCAGAGCCAGAGATCTTAATCACTCTGTTATATTTACTCTTTAAAGTATCCAAGCTTAGTTCAAGAAGAATCCGTACTCTAATTAGGATGCTGCTGCTATTTAAAACAATTACTTATTTCCTGTCTAAGTGGGGTGCTGACTCTCTTCTCAAATTCATTGCTTCTGAGTTTATACTGACGTTCTACTCTGTACCAGGCACTGTGCTAGGTGCTAGGGACACAGAGGTGACTGTAATTCAGCTAGAACCTTGTGGCCTTGTAGATGTCAGTCTTAAGACATAGCAATTGGCAAGATATTCTAATAGAAGCACGGCACAGCTCCAGGGGCACCATTCATACTGCCGCCGATGGAGATGGCACCCCCTGAATTGGGCAGCGTGCTGCCTGTGTGGCTGTATATGGTGGCCCTGACCCAGTGGGATGGGAGCAAGGGACAGGGGCACGGGGGAGAGGGATGGGGACCAATCACTTCCGCCTTTGCAGGGTAGGGGAACTTCACGGCAGAGGGCACTGGAGTGTGAACACTGCCAAAGCTGTACAGACTTGGATTTCCTGTTCTCTTCAACTGGGAAGTAGGGTTAAGTTTTGAGGAAATTTGTCTGTGAGTTTCGACCTGTAGAGCAGAAAGTGTATTTCAGTTTCCATTTTTGCATTAGCTCCGGAGTTGCATTTTGTTTTAAGTTCCTGGGAAATTTGCCCTCATTCTCACTTTTGGGTGGATGGGTAGTTTCTTTCTGGATGGTTGGTTGCTTAAATCGGAGCTCACTGATTGCAGGGGGCGTGTCTAAAACAGGAAGATCAAGTATGGGCAACCTTGTAGCTGTTTAAGGAATTCTCTGCCCAAACCACAGGACAGTGACCCCACAGTGGCCCCAGAGAACAGGAGCCTTCATCTCACAGGTAACAGCACCCCATTTCTCCACATCTCTCCACATCTCCCCTCATTCTCCTCACCATCTAAGAGCACTTTGTGTGTGTGTGCAAATTTTACTTTATTTCACTTAGAGTAGAAAAACAAAAGGCAACTTTTTTCATTTTCCAAATATAAAATGATTTCAAAATAATGACTATACTTTAAAATAATTAATTAATTAATCAATTAATTAATTTTTGGCTGCGTTGGGTCTTCATTGTTGCGTGCGGGCTTTCTCTAGTTGCGGCGAGTGGGGGCTACTCTTCGTTGCGGTGTGCGGGCTTCTTATTGCGGTGGCTTCTCCTGTTGCAGAGCACGGGCTCTAGGCATGCGGGCTTCAGTAGTTGTGGCTTGTGGGCTCTAGGGCACAGGCTCAGTAGTTGTGGCGCACGGGCTTAGTTGCTCCGAGACAGGTGGGATTTTCCCGGACTAGGGCTGGAACCCATGTCCCCTGCATTGGCAGAATAATGACTATACTTTGAAGATGCTAATTCAGACCCCACTAGGGAGGGCATGGTGACAATCACAGGATTTGGTTGGGCCAGTTACTAGAAGGGTGCCGAGGGTGCCAAGGTGTTAAAAAAAAAAAAAAAAAAAGAACCTGCTTCCAGCCCTCCGGGAGCTCTTACTCTGTGGCTGACCTTGCAGCCACAGGAATGACCACTGTGGGAAGGTCTGGCAGTGATGAAGGAGGAGTGATGAAGGCAGGGAGGTCCCCACCCCAGGACCCCTTTAATGGCAGAGCAAGGAGATGGGAGAGAGACTCTCTTCTGTTCTGCCCTGGGAGAAAGATGCTCACCAGCCCCCTGATTTCACATGAATTCAGAGAAGGAAGGTTCCTTTCTTCCCATGTGGCAGGCTAAACATCCAGACTGGGACCACAGTCAGCCAAGATAGCCTTTTTTCTATGGGAAAATGAGTTCTCAGGTCCGAACAATCATCTTAGAAATCAACTATTGGAATACATCCCTTTGTTAAGCTGAAGCACCTCTGCTAGTCATCATTGTAAAGTTAATGCTGTGAAAAAAGCTGTGAAAAAAGCTGTGAACTAGGGGGGCTTCCCTGGTGGCGCAGTGGTTGAGAGTCCGCCTGCTGATGCAGGGGACACGGGTTCGTGCCCCAGTCCGGGAAGATCCCACATGCCGTGGAGTGGCTGGGCCCGTGAGCCACGGCCGCTGAGCCTGCGCATCCAGAGCCTGTGCTCCGCAACGGGAGAGGCCACAACAGTGAGAGGCCAGCGTACAGCAAAAAAAAAAAAAAAAAAAAAGCTACGAACTAGGAATTCAGATGCCTGGGTCTCAGCTGCCCCTAGCCAGCTGATTCTGGGCAAGTCACGTCATTTTCCTCTTTGAGGCCTCGCCTGTGGGATGAGGGATTGGGCCAGATGAATCCCCATGCTCTTTTGGAGTCTGAGTCTTTGGGACTTCTGAGTCGCTTTGTTATGTTACTTTCATTTCTAGCATATTATTGCATTTCTGGCTAAATAGACTGCTTCTTTGGCCCAGGGCTTGTTGGCTTCAGTTCCATTTGTCATTCTTGTGTCAGCTGGTTTCTAGCTGGGTCCGGCCAACGGGAGGCACTGGACAATTATTGAAGGGCATTGGGAAGGGAGAAACCAGGGTATTTCTCACCCCCCCACCCCACCCCACCCCCGCCGCTGCCTTCAGAAGTATCTGGCAGAGGTTACATTTCTTCCTTGCCTCTGGCTCCCACTATGGTTCCAGCTTCTTATAGGGTGACCCCAGGCCTTAGGTTGTTATGGTCCTGCCTCCTTCCTCTATCCCTCCAGCTAAGGGATTTCCTGCTATTATTATTTTTTTATTTTTATTTATTTTTGGCCGTGTTGGGTCTTTGTTGCTGCGCGCAGGCTTTCTCTAGCTGCGAGCGGGGGCTACTCGTCCTTGCGGTGCGCGGGCTTCTCATTGCGGTGGCTTCTCTTGTTGTGGAGCACAGGCTCTAGGCACGCGGGCTTCAGTAATTGTGGCTCATGGGCTCACTAGTTGTGGCTCGCGGGCTCTAGAATGCAGACTCAGTAGTTGTGGCGCACGGGCTTAATTGTTCCACAGCATGTGGGATCTTCCCAGACCAGGGCTCGAACCCGTGTCCCCTGCATTGGCAGGCGGATTCTTAACCACTGCACCACCAGGGAAGCCCTTCTTGCTATTACTAATCTCTGGGTCACCCTCATTATTTTCTGGTGGGCTTTCCAGCCCTTCCATCACCTGTGGAACCCACTTCCTATATTAATTTCTCCCGGTTCCAAATACTTAGAGTGGTTTCTAGTCACTTGGTTGGACTTTGACTGAGCCTTTCAAAGTTTTGTTGGCTTTACCTTGTAACAGCCAGCAATAAAGATGATGATGATAATGTGGATGATTATAACCCCTTACTTGGGATATAACCTCACATATTACAAAGCTTTCACTCAGGTTCTGTAATCTGAGTCTCACAGTAACAGTGTGATGTAAGAAAGGCATTTATCATGAATTCTACTTTACAGAAGAGGAAATGATCTCACAGAGTTCAGACAGCTGGGGAGTCTTGATAGAGCTGGAACCAGAACCCAAGGCTTTTGATTTCTCATCTGGCTTTCTGTCCCTCTCTTTTTCATCATTATCCCACTCACCCTACTGGAACGGTGACTTAATGTTGGTCTTTTAGGATGCTGTTTTCTAAAGCGTGGGGCACAAACCATCAGTTGAGGGTGTATTAACTATTTATTGCTGTGTAACAAATGACCCCTACACTTCATGGTTTAAAACAGCATCATTTATTATTTTGGAAATGGTCCATGCATGCATTGATGCCTTCTCCAGTCCACATTTTCTGGGTTGATTGTTCTTGGAGCTGGACCAGGAGTGGGTTGAGCTTTGAGGAAGGGGAAAGCTTGGAGATTGTACTTTCCAACAGTTTGAGATGGGGCCCGGCTGTGGTGTGATGACGAGCTGGCTGACGTGCAGCCCTGAATACACAGGCTTCTGCCCTCGGCAGACCCGGCCCCAAAAGCAGCCTGTAACCAAGGGACGGGGCAAGTGGAGGAAGCATAAACTTATTTCTATTCAACGCATTAAATAGGAAAGACCACTGTGCCTTTCTCTCTGTCCATATTCTTCACCTCTGTACTGTAGGGACTTATAATACCATTAGGAAGAAAATGATTTTATATTCCTAAGTCCTCAGGGATCAAAGATTGGGGGAAGGGTCAGGGTCACCATATCCATCACATCCATCACTTTGTCACCGTCAATAAATATTTATATTTACCCATGCTCACCTTGTGCTAGTCTCTTCCTCCCTGCCAAGGCTCTCACCTCAGTTGTTTCTGGAAGTCCCAGGGGATGGCTCATGTGAACATGTGAACTCCGTCCTTCTGGCTCCCATGTAGTGTTTACTCTTCCCTTTGTCCTCTCCAGCTTTCGGCTCTGATGTCTACAGCCAAGTTTTGGTGGCTCTCGCCAAGGCTGGTGTGACTGGTATCTGTATCGAGGCTACTCTCTCCATCCAGCATCTCACTGTGTTCCCGACGACCTGAGGAGAATGCCTGTCTCTGTTTGCATCTTGTCTGCAAGAGAAGGCCACCTTGCCTCTTAATAGACAAGGAGATTTTAATGGAATAATTCTAATTTTTGTTTGCTTCGGTTTCAACCTCTCTGCTCACAGGTTCTGGGTCAAGCTCCAAGATGTAAAGAAGCTATTGAGAAATTTCTGAGCCATTGCACTCAAGCTGTCCCTTTGTTTTCTGCATTGCCCCACTTATCCCCTTGGAACAGTGCCCCAACACTCTTCTTTTAGGACGATGTTTACTAAGGTATTGGGCACAAACCATTGGTGAGGGGTGTGTTAGTTATCTATTGCTGTGTAACAAATTATTCCAATACTTAGTGGCTTCAAACAGCATCATTTAGTATCTCACAGCTTTTCTGGGTCAGGAATCCAAGAGAGGCTTAACTGGGTCCTCTGGCTCTGGGATTCTCACGTGGCTGAAGTCTTCTCAAGGTTTGACTGGGAAGGTTCTGCTTTCTAGTTTGCTCCTACGGTTGTTGGCAGGATTTAGTTTCTTGCACTGCGGGCCTCAGTTCCTCAGGAGCTGTTGGCTGGAGGCCCTCCTTGGTTCCTTGCCATGTGGATTCCTCCATAGAGCATCACACAACACAGCACTGGCTTCATCAAAATGAACAAGTGAGAGGAAGAGAGACTGCAAACGAGACAGGAGTCACAGCCTCTTGCAATCTCGTCTTGGAATTGGCATCCCAACACTTTTTTTCTATTAATTAGAAACAAGTAACTAGGTGCACCCCACAATCAGGAGGGGATTATACAAGGGTTGAATAACAGGAGATGAGAAGTAAACGACCATGATAGATGAGCCCATGTGGCAAGGAGCTGTGGGTACCTCTTGGATCTGAGGAGAGCCTCTAGCTGGCAGCCGGCACGCAGCCAGGACCCTCAGTGAGACAGCCACCGGAAATGAATTCTGCCAACAACCTGCATGAACTTGGAAGTCGGTTCTTTCCCAGTGGAGGAGTCTCCAGATGAGAACGCATTCCAGCGGACACCTGGATTGTAGCCTGGTGGACCCTAAGCAGAGAACCCAGTTAAGCAATGCCTGAATTCTTGACTGTGAGGAAATAAATATGTGCTGTTTTTAGCCTCTAAGTTTGTGGTAACATGTTGCACAGCAATAGGAAAAAGCTAATTCACCTCCTCTAAGACACATGTGAAAATCTAGAAAACATTTCAGGGCACAGCAGATTTGACAACATAATTTTGTTTAACAGTTGTCGTTAGGTTCCAAATATGTTTGAAATCTTCAGAAGGACAAAACCCTCAAATACAATTTTAACAAGTCTTGGTGGAAAATCAGTCTGTCAAGAGACAACTTAGCCACAACTGCAGAGCTGAGTAAAGGGTACTTATTTGATACAGATGAGGAATGCAACTAGGAGGAGGAGGACATTCTTTGAATAAGTCATTGAGAAGATGCCTTTCCTCAGCTAAGAGAAGATTTCTGAAGATTGTGCA
The DNA here is from genome assembly GCF_964341445.2 of Mesoplodon mirus. Taxonomy (NCBI): domain Eukaryota; kingdom Metazoa; phylum Chordata; class Mammalia; order Artiodactyla; family Ziphiidae; genus Mesoplodon; species Mesoplodon mirus. The sequence continues at coordinate 13,929,462 of NC_138992.1, read as the reverse complement.
GGAAAAAGATGAGAGGGTACACTGATTTTTTTCCTTTTAAGTCTGTGATCTGGAAAAAAAAAGGATGAAAGAGAATGGCGGGAATTTGGCACTGAGTGGGCCAAAAAGCAACTGTCTCTTGGCCTTGGAGAGTCTAATTAATTTATTTCTGTGAGCTCAGCACTGGCTGGTCACAGGCTTTGGAAGGACTCACATCGTATGCATGGCTGGGGCTGGTATGACTAGTGAGCAAGGCCCTGACCGTGAGTTAACTAGTGGTCAGCATTAGGGGAGTCTGTTGAGACAGAGACATTGTAACCAGGGGTTTTATTCATTTTAGACTTGCTCCATATCATATTTCAGTGCCAGTGTCTACCTAATTTAATATTAATAGTTAAATGATTTGTGCACTTTTAGTATAACAACTATTTTTCATTGAAGAATCTGTCTTAGTTTCGGTGCTCCCAAAAGCAGACACCAGACTGCTTTGGGTGCCAGCAGTCAATACGGAGGTGATCTGAGGAAGCTTCCTTAGGGGAGTAAGGCAGTCATCCAGGGAAAGGTGGAAGCCAGTGAAGGTGCACAAATGAGTCAGTTGTCACTGTGGGCTCCTGGGATTCAGTTGTGCTAGGGACCCTTTAAGAGGCAGTATTGGCTGACCTCGAAATCACTGCACTGAGGGATGAGGTAACTGGGGTATTTATCTACTAATTCTTGTCCTGTATTAGTTGAGGGTCACTCATAGAAGCATTATCTCCCTGGCCTGCCCTGAGAGAGGGGGGTGCACTCCTGTGGCCTAGAAAGAGCTCAGACCAAGAGATGTAGGGGTTTGGAGTAAGAAGGCAGAGGAGTGTATGGGAACTGTCACCAAACTGCAGGTGACCTGCGGGATGAGCTGATGGGATGAGGGTAGGACATTGGCGTGTATGAAGTGCAAGAGTAATATCCAAAAAGAATGGGAGCCTATAATAGGACATGCCTTTTCAAGCATATTGAGTAACCAGGCTCATCTGGAGAGTCAGCCTTCCAGGTCAGGAAACACTATAAAACTTACTCAAGCCAAGATGCTATTGCAGTTAGGGACCACAGCTGCACATGCCACCTTGTCTCAGAAGCCCAGCCTCTGGCCTCTCTTTGTTAGCTGCCTTTAATTTGTTGGACCCTGGACCTGTGGATGACCAGGTGGCAATGACAAGACAAGGGAAGTACAAGGCAGGACCCCAGAAAGAATTTTGAGGCCATGACAAGCCAGACACATCTCTGTGACTCTTAGAGCATTCTTGCTATAACAGGTATCCTTTGCATTAAGAGTAATGAGTCATCTCTTGTTTAAAACATGGCAAGTAGCTGAGATTATTAAGAGTAAAAATGAACTTCCTTGTCCCGGAAGGGAAGGAATTGGTCAAACACTAAGATTTGAACTTAATTCCTTAATAGCCAGACTATGAGAATGAAGAATTACTTTTCAAACTCAGATCACTCATGTGAGCAATGCTATTAATAATTGCTAACATTTATTGAATGGCTACCACATGCTGGGCTTCCTGCTATGCTTTTTATGTGCCTGACCTCACCGACTGCTCACAATAACCCTATTAGAGAGGTATTCTGTGTATCTCCAGTTCGTATATGCGGGAAGTGGGACTTAGGTTATGTAACTTGCCTAGGTCCTGGGAATAGCAAGGGCAGAACTGGGATCTGAAGTCAGGTACGACTTCATGAACTTGAGAAGTTCTGTAAGATGACCGCTAAGATTGAGTATGCCCTCTAAAACGGTTTGCGTCTAGGTGGGCCAAGGAGTAACTGGGTTGTTACTGTTAGGCTGGGTGCCTGGGTTTCATAAACTGCTAATGTGAGAAGACCATCAAGACATCTTGATGTTGCCAAGGGCAGACGCCAAGTCGCCGTGTATTCATGGAAGTGTCTGTGGGTGCTAAATGGTTGGAATAGACCCTGTGGACCACTCCCTGCCCTAACATCCCAAACGTGGGTCCAGACTTCCCAGGAGCAGTCCAGCCTCCGTGGAGTGGGAGGCTCTGGAGTAATGATGTCCTGGGAATTGGGTGACTGGGATGCTTATTTGGGGTTCCACCCTTTGCTGGCTGTTTGACTTCAGGCAAGGGACTTAGTCACCAGGGCAACTACTTTTCTCATCTGTAAAATGAAGGTTATGAGACCTGACTCTTGCCTTCCTCACAGGGAGGGCAGGAAGCTTCCTGAGATCACCTCACCAGAGTCTTTTGATCTGCTTAAAAGCATCCTCCTTAATTGCCCAGCCAGGCACTCGAGCAGCTGGGTGAAAGTTTTATGACCCGAGATTCCCACAGCCCATTATCCACATGCTCCCAGAAGCCCTTTGAGGTTTTCAATGAGAGATTTGGCTGGCGAAGGTTCTGCCAGGCCATCAGCAGAGATTTCTCAGAGCCTTAGTCATGTAATAGGCGGTTTCCCAGGGAAGCTCTTGCCAAGGCTTCCATTTATTCATGTAGTATTTCTTAAGAGCTCCGATGCACACATGGCAATTTCTCACCCCTCCCCAGGCTTGTCCACAGCAGTCATCTCTGGTGTTGTGGAATCCTGCCAACTTTCAAGGACAACACTTGGCCAGTTTAGCCGGAGCCTGGATGTGCTTTGTGCCCTCTGGTTCCAGTTTTTAAAAGCCTTCTTCAAGAGAGTAGTCTGTCTACCTCCTCACTTCCTGTCTGGACCATCACAAAAGCCTCCTAAAGACTCTCCCTGCCTGCAGCCCTGCTCTCTCTCTGGCTGCCACACTACGTCCCGACGCACAGGAGGTATTGCTTCCCTCCTCGAAGCCCATCAATCCTTCCCCGTTGGCCACATGGTAAAAATGGAACAAGTTCACCTGGCACTGAAAGCCCTGCTCTAACTTGAAAGCTGGCCCCCTGTTTCCTTTCTTCCCCCATTTCTCCTCTCTTTCTATGGTCAGTTCATTGATTAAGTTTGCCATTCTACTTTATTCCCTTATCACTTCCTATGTGCCAGGAGCTGCATTACACTCTGGGGAACAAAATGAGAGCCCTGTTCTCATGAGGCTCACGGCCTCCTGGGAGATACAGACACGTACACTGGTGAGTGCCAGCCGTGCAGTTGGGTAAGTGCCATAATATGGGAAATGGAGGGTCAACTGGAGGGAGCCCATTGGAGGGAAGCCTGATCTTCCTGGGGTGAGGGGACGACATCTAGCACTCAAGATGATTAGGATGCAGACTGACAGAGTCAGGTGTGGACGGTGGGAGTGGAAAACGTGTCCCATCAAGAGTGACTTTGGTGTGAAAGAGGGTGCGGGACGTTGGGGAGACTGACACAACTATGGCAGTTCACGGCTTGGGGAGCAGCCCAGTTTCTGAAGGTCCTGGTGAGCCTTGCCTGGACCTCTTCCTGGAAGAAAAGGAACTGGAAGCAGGGTGTGGTCTCCGCCGTCCTCAGACTCTCAGACTCTCAGGCCTTCGCCAAGGTTAGTCTCTCTCCCTCACGGCCCCTCCCTCCTTCCCCCACCTCTCCCTGTTCTCCTCCTGCTGTGGTTCTAGCCATCTTTCATGGGTCCCTTCAGACGCCATCTGGATCTGGGATCAGTATTCACTGTTCCTTCCTCTGGGCACTTAGAGCCCATTGCTGGTATGTTACTGTTTATTGTATTCCACCTTCTATTTTATGTCAGTTGCACCTGTTTTTCTCCCTCACAGGACTGAAAGTTCCTTAAAGGGCATATTAACCTTGGAATATTTACTTCTGCATTTCCCACAGCACTTAGCACACAATGCTTAGAGCCAGGCTTTTCTCAAGCTCCAGTTCCTCTGCTTATCAGCCATGTGACTTGGACAAGTTACTTTATCTGTGAGACCTCGAGTTGTCTCCTCTATAGAATGGAGCTCATGGTTTCTATTGCACAAGGTGATTGTGAGGATTACCTGGTTAGCCCTCAGTAAACATGAGCTGCCCTCCTCGCTCCTCTGGTCTCTAGCTCATAAAGATTGCTGCAACATCTTGGGAAAGCATCCCTGAGGGAGGGGTACCTCACTTTCCCTGTGGGTCCAGAGGAAGTGTCTGGTGCCCAGGTGAGATCCCATCTGCACTGGTTTGCTGAGTACCTGGGCAGAAAGGCAGGATATCAACATCATTGGTGGAGCCTTGGTTATCAGTGGTGGTGGACACCACCCAATTCTAATCTGATCTTTTTTTTTTTTTTAACACCTTCCATGGAACACATCCTTAATGTAAACAAAAAGAAAATGCTGGAAAGGAATCACAAAACAAATTAAATCATGTGCATTTCCTTGTCTAGAATTATGCCCTAAACCAAGGTAGGCTCCCAGGGAGAGGAGAAACAGCAGTCTGCCTATGAGTCTTTCCCTTTTCTACCTGGTCGCTGCTCAGCCTGTGTACAGAATCTGTACTCTGAGACGACAAGGGTCGTTGTCATGGCTGTGGTCGTCCTTGACATCACCATCAGCAGCAGGCTGCTCCTTCCCCTTTTCACTGCTATTTGGTGGGGGTGGGGCAGGGCAGAGCCCCATCTCCTATGCCATTCTCTGGAGCCCTCATCTACATACATAGTCTCATAAGTCCCAATCCTGCGTTTGTACAAACTTGATTCTCACTGCAACCCTGCGAGGCAGGTTGAACAACTGCCATTATCTTAATCAGTGAGGAATCCAGTTGCAGAGAAGTCAGGTGACTTGCCCAAGTCATGGCACGAGCCGGGAGAGGAGAGGGGGCATGCAGGGCTGGGGCTGAGCCTCAGGTGGTTTGAGCCTGAAGAGGGTCGTTCGAAAGTGAGGACGGCCTTGTCTCTGGGCAGCCAGCCCTGGTTCCTCCTGATATAATGGAGTCTGAGGAATTTTTTTAAAGCACCAGTGAAAGCCAATTCCTTTTTCTACCTCCTTTTGGTACTTGGAACTCCCACTGTGTGCCGGGGACATTGAAGTGTTGGCTGCATGAATAAAGATTGAAGGAGCACATGAAGAATAAAAAGAAGATAAGAGTTTGCCCTGGGGTTTATGGGGCTGGTGTGATTTCTGGAATATTCCACAGATGCTCTTAACCTTCCTGCCTTGACTCATAGACGTGTAAAATCCCATCAACATATTCATCCTCGTTGAAAGTACTAGAGACAGATCTTCCCTCTCTCTATTGCTTTACTCATGTTTCCTCATGGGAAGAACAGCCGTGTTGTCATATTGGGGATACTGGGAAAGACTGGTGTTCATTGAGTCATGTCTGTCTGCGGAGCAGGGTTTCACGTCTCTCTCTCCTTCTGGACCTGCTTGGATTCTGACATAGTTCCTTGCACTTTTGCTCTTCATGCTTTAAACTACCTTCCTTCTCCCTGCAGCTGTTTTAGGAAAAATTTTGGCCAAAGAACAGAGATGATTCCTTTCTGTTTTTGCCAGCCTCTTAATTAATTTTTTAAAAAGTCTACTTCAATCAGGTAGGGTGTGCAAGGTTTAGAATTCCCAGAGACACATATCAGCAAAGGGATTTTTCAACAACACCTTTTCCATTTTCTACTCAAGCTAATATTGAGATATAATCATGTGTCACCTGCACTGCCTTCTCAGCTGTCTGCTGGAGAGAGTTCCTTCCTTGACCCGTGAGTGCTATGTGGGTGGGCTCCTTTTGGTGGGCGGTAGGAGGTGCTGGGGCCTTGGTTCTCAAACCCAGCTGTACATCATAGTCACCCTGACCACCTGAATCAGAATTCCCTGGAGGTGGGCCCAGGCATTGGGATTTTTTTAAAAAACTCCCCTTATCTGGAATATGGATCCAGATGGCATATCCGTATTCTAACATGCGATGTGAACCACTGCTCCAAGGCAGTCTCCATTTCTAAAGAGAGAAATACATCTTTACATTTAAATAAAGTGAATTTTTTTCACTTCTACAGACAGTTCCTTCTATCTATTATCTAGTGGGAATAAGCACCCAGTGGGAGAAGCACCCTAGTACCTAGGGAGAGAAGTACCTAGTACCTGGTGAGAGAAGCACCCTAGTACCTGGTGGGAGAAGAAGGGATGAGAAATGGTACTTTCAGCTCTAGCACCTCCTAAGAGCCTGGAGTCTATAGACCTTCATCATTTAATCCTCACACCACCTTAAAGGAGGTGTCACCATTCAAATGGAATTCAAGTGAAGAGACTGTAGCTCAGAGAAATTTAGGGACATGCATGAGGCTTACATGGTAGGTCAGGGTAGAATTAGGATTTGAATGCAGGCCTGCTTGGCCCCAAAGCCCAGTTCCCTTGCTCCCTACCTGTGGGTCGCACCCTGTGGCCCCTTCAGTCCTCTTACAGACCCTATGGTGGCAGTTTAGACCCACTCCTTCTCCGAGGCCTCTGGATGACAGGATCTGTTATAATCGTACCCTCCAGATTGCCCAGGGAACCCCTATGGCCAAGGGTCCTTTCCTCTTAACCCAAAGGACCACCCAATGTTCCTAAAATTCCACAAAGTCAGCCTACATATTAATCCCCCAACCTGTCCCTCACAGAGGTGGCATCACATTTTTTTTTTTTTTTGCGGTATGCGGGCCTCTCACTCTTGTGGCCTCTCCCGTTGTGGAGCACAGGCTCCGGACGCACAGGCCCAGCGGCCATGGCTCACGGGCCCAGCCGCTCCACGGCATGTGGGATCTTCCTGGACCGGGGCATGAACCCGTGTCCCCCGCATCGGCAGGCGGACTCTCAACCACTGCGCCACCAGGGAAGCCCCACATCACATTTTTTTAATCAGATCGGTATCCTGATTTTCAGCTTGGAATAAACAGTCCTCATAACTACAGCTCCAACTGAACTCATTTCTCAGAATCCCTCCAAGAACCTGGGACTATTGTGTGTAAGAAATAAAGAACTGTGGACACTTGGCAACGCTTTCTGCCTCTTCCTTCCAGGTCGTCCTGTTCTCTTCAGCTGGGTGATAGCTGTCGAGAGGCTGGCAGGGCAGCCTAGGAGGAAATGGAACAGAGCCTTTTGGTCGCCATTAAAAGCCAATTTTACAAAACCTGTACAAGAAGATGGGCTTCACAGAGGCAACGAGGTTAAATGCTTAGGGTTTTGACTCACCGGAAACTCCATATACACCAAAAATAAGATCTGACCTCCCTCCCCCCATGCACACCTGATGTGACCTGAGGGTGTATTCCTGTAAGTGGTCCCATTCTGTTGAAAGTCAGGCCTATCTGGGGGGTCATCATCAATTCTGGGCATTGGCTTAGAGAAGAGCATGCACAGGTTGGAAGGTATTTAGAGATGGCGGTTGGCACAGTAGAAGGATTTGAGATGGTATATGAAAATGAAAAGAAATAAAACTAAGAAAGTTTGTGTAACTGGGGAGTGGGCTTGGGCAAAAAACAATAGATATATTCTTTATGGCCTCAAGGGCTGTACCCTGTGTGTCAGGCTAGGCCAGGTCGTGCTGCAGCAACAAAATAAGCCACAAAGATCACAGTAGCTTAATACAATCATGGTTTATCTCTCGCTCTGCTAAAGCACAACACAGATTGTGGGTTCTCTTGAATTTTGTAAATGGCAGTGAGTGACACCTTCTGGAATATACAGCCTATGGGGCAGCTGCTGCTGGGGAAGAGAGAGATGGAAGAGGCATATCAGCTTCAAGATACCTCAGCCTAGAGGTGACCAAGTTATATGACCACTGAAGCCAAAAATATTTACTATCTGGCACGTTGGAGACAGTTTGCTGAACCTGACCTAGAGAACCAGCTGGGTTCTGAAGTCTTTCCCTTTTCTTCATTGAACATTACTTCTGTTTTAAATGTTTTACAAATTTAGGGTCATCGGATCTTTATAATAACCCCATGAGGTGGATATTATTATCTCCATTTTTCAGGTCAGAAAATTGACATCTCACGACATTCAGTGAGTTGTCTGAGGTCACATAATTAGGACGTGGTTGATCCAGGATTCTAATCTGGATATTGGAGTTCCAGAATCTCTTCTCTAACCGCTACACTACACAGGTCACACAAACTTGCTATGAAAACACGAGCTTGAGGTGCCCGGGGGGCGGTGAGAATTTGGAATCCATGGAGATGATCAGCTCACAGGGAAGCAGAACTGGAAAAGGGCTTAGAGAAACCAATGCCTCCTCCTTTATCAGGAGACGGCTTGGCTTCTGGGGAAACTGAGGCCCATGAGGGGAAGTGAGGTCAAACTTTCCCAGCACGATCTTGGTGCTCCAGAAGCTTAAAGGCTAGTGAGGGGTGACTGGACCAAATCTCTTTAAAATGACAAGCACGAAAATTTTTTTATTATGGAAACTTAAAACATATCCCAAAGTAGAAAGAATGGTGTCATGGACCCATGCAACCTTCACTCAGTTGAACAATTGTCAACATTTTGCCAGTCTCATTTCATCTATCACCTCCCAGTGACTTTAGAGTAGGGAATAGAATTTTAAAAATAAATCCCAGGATCCTCTTATTTTACACATAAACACCCCAGTGTCCAAATTCATTCTGTTGGAGGATTTGGGGGAGAAAATGAGGCCTAGACCAGCCCTCTGGGGGAAGGCGCTGCCATTTTCTGCAACAGTCAAAGGAAGATTCGCACACATCTGTCCATCCCTGGACCTTGATTCCAGGCTGTGACCCCCCTCCCCTGTGAGTAATGCCGGGGCCTGCCAGACTCAGGCAGCTCCCAGTGGAAAGAAGCGCTTTGTGAATGCTGTCTGTAACCAGGACAAGAAAAAAAAATGTGTTGAGTGGATCGCTTATGCACAATCATCCTCCTTTCCCGAGTGAGCCTCCTGCCCTCTGTGGGGCATCTGAGCCCTGCCAGATGGATGTCAGCTGAGTCACCCGTGTCATTCCTATTATCTCATTTACCAGTGTTTGTCATTTTCGAGCAGCATGACTCACCCGGCCCAGAAGAAAATGTAGAGCCTGGAGAGGTGAGTCTTTTATCAAACCCTCACAGCCACTCCTTTGGAAGCGAAATCCTTTCCCTCTGAACTCTCATCTGAGCTCCCACAAGAAGGGGCGAGAAGGGGCGAGATAGGCTGAGGGGCTTTTGGACCTTTCGGAAGGGACACTGGTCAGGGTGGCAGGCTCTGGACTAGGTCTAGATAGACTCGTGGAATTCTGGAAAATCTCGATCCCACGCTCTAACCTGCCTGCTGGGTCTTCCCAGAGGGTGTGTTGTTCTTGAACTGGGCCCTTCAGTAGCCGAGGAGAGAAAGCTCTCTACCCAGCGCCCAAAGAAGCATCCTCCTCTAGAGGCTGCCAAGGCGAAAAGCAGGAGGAGGCCAGTGGATTATGCCCACTTTGGGCCCCTTTCCAGGCTTGATGACATCCACCCCTACACACTGTTGGCCTCCTGGGCTGGGCATGGGCGCTGTGCTTGGTTCCCCATCCATTCCTGCTTGGAAGAGAGGAGAGGAGTCCTTTTACATTGTCTCTGGACCACAGCAGACATTGGGCCTCCTGCTTCTAGGCAGTCTTCCACCTCCCCATCACCCAGGGCTTTGTTCTCTACACAGCAGTTGAAGTGATCCTTGCATGTGGTAGAATGGATCATAACACTCCCCTGTTTAAAAGTCTGCAGGGGCTTCCCTGGCACGTAAAATAAAATTCATATCACCACCAAGACCTACAGTCTTGGTATCCAAAGTGTGGTCCACCAGCCTCGGGGTGGGGGAGGAGGCCTGGTTAGAAATGCAGAACCTCAGGTCCCACCCCAGACTTGCTGAGCCAGAAAGCACATCCATATCACGTTAAAGTGTGAGACACCTCTACAACTCACGTGGGCCCAGTGGATGGAGCCTAACCTTGACTCCTTCTGAGAATCACCTGGGGAGTTTTCACAGTGGTCATGCCCAGCCCCCAGGCCCTAGGGATCCTGATGCAATGGCCCCTCACTACCACCTGGAAGGTAGGTTTTGTGGGTCCTGCAACCGAAGAAGCCAACTCTCAGAGAGGTATGGCATCCAAGGGCACCCCGCCGTGCAGAGGCTGAGACTGTTAGATGGATTCATCTCTGGCTGCAAAGGCAAGAGGAACTGAGAGTACGAGGTCTGGATCCAGGCTTCTCTGGGTTTGATTCCTGCTGCACCACATACAAACTGGGCAAATCATTTATCATCTGAGCTTTATTTTCCTTATTTGTAAAACAAGTATAAAAAAGAACTTATGTCATGGCGATGATAAGAAGCTTAAATGAGATACTGTGCTTAGCATGGCATGTGAAGAGCTTAGTAAATGTTACCTGCCACTATTATCACTGTTATTTATTTTTCCTCACCCTCAGATTTTTGGCCCTTTAAGCAACAGAAGCTCTGAATTATCTGGCTCTAGGCTTTTTGTCTAGTGGTTCCATGGCCTATGTGGCACAGTGAAAAAGGCATGAGATTTGGAGTTCTCTTGTTTGTTGTATGATTTAAACAGGCCACTAGGCCTCTCTAATCCTCTGTGTTCCTTATCTGTGAAATGGGGACATGAACACCCATCTCCAGATTTGGGCTGAAAATAGGATGTGAAGTCAGGTACAAGGCCTGATCATACTGGGCCTTAGTCAGTCTGATCTTGTTAGATCTTGTTAGAATGTGTGTCACGGGTACACCATCAAAGCATCGTCCTTGAAATTTCACCCTACATACCTACATATACCAATGTCGCCAAAAAAAAACCCCCAAAAACCCACAACCTAAATTGTGAGAACTATGTTTTATTCGGCAGATTTTTCTGAGGACTGAAGTCTGGAAAACAGCCTCTCAGATGGCTCTGATGGACTGCTCCAAAGAGGTAAGGGGGAGCCAGGATACACAGGAGTTTTGCAACAAAAACCAGGTGGCCGGAACATCAAAAAATTACTGTTAATTGAAGAAAACCAGACCTCTCAAGGTAATGAATTGAGCATTTTCTCTGTCTGGGAAGATGCAAGAGTCTGGACTCATTGAAATCATTCCTTTGTTGTGCACCTTCACTTCCTAGGGTCAGTATCCTACATTTCTCTATCCCGAATCCCCTCAGGGTGCACAGCTGGCGGCAGCTACAGTGGCTGCTGGCTTGGTGGTTGCAACATTCTTTGTTTACTTATATGGCAGGTGACATTTTTCATCCACAGTAATAACCTTGAGCAGCAGGGCCCCGAGGGTAAGATGAGTTCCTCTCTCTGGACAGGAGTCCAGCGTTGGCATTCTAGGCAGATCCCACTCTCTTTTCTAATGCTGAGGGAATTGAGAACCCAAAGGTGAAATGCAATGGGTCACCAACCAGGGACACCTCAGCCCAGCTTGAGGGGCAGGGAGCACAGGCTCTGGAGTCCCGCTATCTGGATGCACATTGATTCTACCCTTATTAGCTGTGTGACTTTAGGCAAGTGGTTTAACCTCTCTGTTCTTCATGTTCCCTGACTGTAAATTAGGGCCATACCATCTACCCCACTGAGTGACTGTAAGGGTGAAATGACTTAATAAAGGGAAACACTTTGAGTCATGTTTAGCACATAGCAAGAGCTCCGTAACTTCTACACTCACTCCCTGGTGAGCTGCAGTGTCTCTTTTGTGATCCTACCTAACAGGACTTACAATGTTCTGTTCATTAATCTTGTTTTCCCGTGAGCTCATCTCTGTGTTCCCAGAGCCTAGCAGCAGAGGGCTGGATACATACTTGGTGTTTATTAGTATTATTATTTTTGTCAGGAGGAATGAGAGTGCTCAGTGATCAGCTGACATGAGCTAGATGCCTGCAAACCAGTGTCACAGGAATTAGGCTCAAATTAGCAAGACCTGCGGCCATAGTCCAGGAATGCCTGGTCCCAGGCCTGCAGTAACCCTAAGCGCATCAGTGGGAGGGAATTACTCACCACCTGTTCTGTGCCGGGGGCTGTGCGTGTGCACGCCCCTCACTTACACCCGTGGTGTTGGAAAGACTGGCACGTGACACTTCATCACCGGAAAGAAAGCATTCTCACCGTCAGCCAATCACCAAACTCTCAGACTTTTATCAAACTCTCTTTCTGTCCACACTGAGTCAGGCAGAGAGGGAGATTTCAGACTCTTAGAGTGGAGCATCTGTCAGAAAAGCAAACTTTTCTCTTGCTAAGACTGACATTGATGCATTTTATGCCATCAAAATTCTGTCTTTTTACCAAATGCTAAGTCACTTAGGAGTCCCTTCTTGTGAGGAGGTGAGAGAAACCTTCCCCTTCCATAGGTACATTTTCATGTTGTTTTTACAAATGCTCATACAGCACTATTCTGCCAGACACTGTTTAAGTACTTTATAACTATTAGCTTATTCTAACCTTCATAATGACCCTTGGAGACAGGTAGCATACCCCATTTTATAGATGAGAAAACCAAGGCACAGAGAGGTAATTGTCCAAGACCCACAGCTAGTATCACAGAGGCAAGGGTCTACTAGCTTGGCTCCAGAATCTGGGTCAGATCCCTAGGCTGTGTCATGTCATTTAATTCTTGCAACCTTCATTCTGTAACCATCCTGCAAGGTAGCTATTTCCTCAGAGGACACTGAGGCTCTGAGAAGTTAATTTTACTCAGGGTTACACAGACTTAAGTGACAGGGCTACAGTGGGGATTCACCTTTGTCTGACTCCAAAGTGACAGCAGGTTGAGCTGAATGCTCAGTCCATGGTGGAAGAATATTCTACCTTCATAGGTGTCAATACCATGGGCGTTTTCCTCACATCTCCTGTGGGCAGTCAGGAGCTCCCACTACTTGACTTCGCCTTTCTCTTTTTCCATTTTCTTTCTTTATCTCCACTTCTCACAGTGTTTGGAACCTGTAGTTGACTGTTGGATGGTGGTGCTGATAATCAAGGGCATCTTTGCCTTGTCGTTCACTATAGCGGGAGTGTTGCTGATATTTTCCTCTTTGTTTTCCAAGGACATTGGAGTACTGGTGGTTCCTTGGGGAACAGGCAGAGCCTTGCAGAAGGAGGAAGAAGGCGGTGATACTGACCGTAGCTCTGCCTCTTGTTTGCAGGGGAACTTGGACACGTTATGTAACGTCTCTGATCTTCTGTGTTAACATTTAGAGTTGGCTAAGATTTGGGGTTGGTTGATTAGATTTTTAATTTTTTTTTTTTTTTTGCCAAGCTGCGTGACTTGCGGGGTCTTAGTTCCCTGACTAGGGATTGAACCCGTGCCCATGGCAGTAAAAACGTTGAGTCCTAAACACTGGACTGCCAGGGAATTCCCTAATTTAGTTTTTTTAAGCTGCAGAATACTTAAATTACAAGGAATCTTAGAAGTACCTCTAAATACAAAATTGCATCATGGGGGCCACAGAGGGCTCTGCAGAACTTCAGTTTGGAAATCACTGGATGAGGTAATACCAAATTTGCACGATCACATGAAGCCAATGGGATTGGTGTATTCATTTCCTAGGCCTATGGTAGCAAATTACCACAAGCTTGGTGGCTTAAAACAATAGAAATGTATTCTCTTACAGTTCTGGACCAGAAGTTCAAAATCAAAGTGTCTGGCAGGGCTGCAGTCACTCCACAGGCTCTAGGAAAGAATCCTCCTTTGCCTCTTCCTAACTTCTGTGGCTCTAACCATCCTTGCCTGTGGCTGCATAACTCAAGTGTCTGTTTCCATCTTTACATGAGCTCCTCCTCCATGTTCTGTGTCTTCTGTCTCTTACAAGGACACTTGTCATTGGATTAGAGTTCACCTGGATATATTCCAGGATAATTTCAACTCAAGATCCTTAAGTTGGGTCTTCCTTGGTGGTGCAGTGGTTAAGAATCCTCCTGCCAATGCAGGAGACGCGGGTTTGTGCTCTTGCCCAGGAAGATGTCACATGCTGTGGAGCAACTAAGCCCGTGTGCCACAACTAATGAGCCTGCGCTCTACAGCCCACCAGCCACAACTACTGAGCCCATGTGCCACAATTAGTGAAGCCCGCGTGCCTAGAGCCCGTGCTCCGCTAAAAGAGAAGCCACCACAATGAGAAGCCCGCTCACTGCAACTAGGGAAAGCCCACGTGCAGCAACAAAGACCCAAAGCAGCCAAAAAGAAAGAAAGAAAGAAAGAAAGAAAGAAAGAAAGAAAGATCCTTAAGTTACATCTGCAAAGACCCTTTAACCAAATAAGGTCACATTCAGAGGTTCCAGGGATTTGGACATGGACATATCTTTTTGGGGCCACCATTCAACCCACTACAATCAGTAATAACTTTTAAGCATCTACTATGTGCTAAGCATGCCAGGGATACAGAGGTAATCAAGACAGAAATGCTACTCACTGGGAGCCTCTAGGCTCCTTTGACAATCTCTACTGAATTTCAGACTTTAGCATTGATGTTTTCTTTCCTCCCTCCCCCCTCCCTTCCTTCCCTTTAAAGATGGGTTTATGGAGATATAATTTACAAATGGTAGCGTTTGCCCTGTGTGGGTAAACAGCTGGGGAAACAGGCTTAGAGAGGCAGCATAATTTCTTCCAGCATACACAGAGAGGAGGTGGCAGAGACTGGGGCTTGAACCTATGTTCTCTACCACCAGAGCCCGCCTCAGTCTCCATGGTCTGTACTCTTCCTCTGGATGCCTCCAACTCCTCATCTATCACCTGAGGAGGCTGACAAGATGCTTTCTAGAAGCCCTGAGAGCTCTGACCTTGGAAACTCCCATGGTGAAGTGCAGGGGAACATTCCTTATTCAGAGGAGACTTCCTGAAATGGAAATTTGTATGCCTCCTATAAACCTTGCCTATTTGTGTCTTGTGTCCTGTTAAGTGGATTTACAGCTTTGGAGATCTCATTTCAATTTAACTAATCCTCACAAAACGGACAAGCGATTGAAATGATTCCTGTGGAGAAACTGCAAGCTGAGGACCATGTTAATGATGCCAATGTAGCAAACAGTAGGAGAATGGCTGACTCTATCCATCTGCAACCCCTAGCGTTTGCTGCTTTTCAGCTAATTACAAGAGAAAAATAATGGCCGTCTAAGTATATCAATCACAAAGTTGGTCAAAAGACTTAAAAAATTATTAAGACTGATATTTGAAATAGGGTCTGTGGTCCACTATCATTAATGATGACTGTGTCCTTGAGTGAATATTGTGTGTTGACATAGCTAGTGAAAGGGTGAAGCCATTGCAATCGCCAAGACATTTAGAAAATTTTTCAACTGGTTAAAGCCATAATATACTCAACCCAGCCCTTTATAAAATTGGATTAAATGTGATAATTTTAAACTTATTACTTAATGTCATAATCCATCTGTCAAACCCTTGCTACTCTTGCTATGGTGAAATGGCTGAAGAAATATCTGAAAACTACATAGTGACACATTACAATGGACTCCTTGGTCATTAAATATTGTTGGCAGAAGCATAGAACTTTTGCTGAAGAGTTGAAGAAAACTTAAATAATTCAGTGTGAGAGGTTTGCAATACAATTACTTTCCAAATTACAATTTGGAAAGTACAAATGTTTCCAACATATTTTAGCTTACGTTATTTCTAGATTCTTCATTTCCGTAATGAAATACATGACAGCACCCTTTCTTGTCAGCTCTTAAAGGAAAGAGAGACCAGAAAAAATACATTTTCAATAGTAAATGAATTTCTCAACAAATTTCAAACATTTCTTAAGCAATGTTTTGGGTATTTATGTTGACTGGAATGAAAAGAAAAAAAAAGGTAAATTTCACCAGCTAGTACTATACCCGAAATTTATTGCTGCATTTTCCCATAGCAAGCTATTGAAGCCAGGAGGTTAAAGTCACAAAAGCACAGAGCAAAATAGGATTTCACTGATGTGAATCATTGTACAGAGGCAAGAAGTTTAAAGTATAGCAGAGTCTTTACAATACTTTGTAATTAGATAGGGAGTGCACCTGAAAATATTTTGCTCAAGCAGAGATTCTCTTATTCTCTTTTGGCAAAGTATTTGAAACAGTGAATGAACATAAAATCAAGGGTTTCAAATTATTTGACCTTTTCAAGGCTGACACGGGACTGTTGGGAGTAAGCTATAATAGATACATTTGAAAAAACAGAAGCATGTACATAAGTTGTCCCTGCAGGTTGTGTCATGATTTAATAATGAATGAGACAGTAACTGCCTTTCAAAAAAACTTTATAAACCACAATGAGATACATACACCAAAATGGGTAAAATGAAAAAGACAGACAATACCAAGAGGGGGCGAGAATGTGGGACACCTCGAACTCCCACAGTGCAGGGAATGTAAATTCATGGAACCTGTTCTGGCAACTGTTTGGCAGTATCTACGAAAGCAGAACAAAAGCAAACACAGTGACCCAGCAATTCCACTCTAGGAATATACCCAACAGAAATGCAAACATGTGTTTACCAAAAGATGGTTCTGAGTGCACATAGCAGCACTTTTCCTAATACTCGAACACGGGAATTTACCCAAATGCCCACCAAAAGTGAAATGGATAAACTCATTGTTGTGTATTCACACAAGACGATACTACATATGATAAGAATGAATAACCAAGACAACCTCAGTCGTATGGATGAATCTCACAAATGAGATTTTGAGCAAAAGGAGCCAGACATAAAAATGGGTGCCTCCTATGGGATTCCATTTATATGACGTTAAATAAAACACACACAAAACTAATCTGAAAGTTAGGAGAGTGGAGTGGTTACCCTTGGGGGTGAGGGGAAATAACTGGAAAAGGCACAAAGGGGCTTTTGATAACGGGGCTGTGGATAATGCTTCTTGATCTGTGTCTTTAACCGGGTGTGCTCACTTTGTAAAACTACGTTGATCTGGACAATTATGTTACGTACGCTTTCCTGTATGCATATTATTCTTGATTGAAAAGAAGAAAAAGATACTTTTTTATGTGAAGACAGTGTTTGAGCACTGAAGATTTGAATCATTTCCAGTGTTAACATTGTTAAAAATGACGTATATAACCTATACCTCTATTCTTGAAAAGACTGAAACAGAATATTCTAGCCTGTTTTAAGCTTCTAAATGAATTGTTATTGGATATTAAACTAGGTTGGCTTTTTTTTTTTTTTTTTCTTTTTGCCGCACTGCGTGGCTTGTGGGATCTTAGTTCCCCGACCAGGGATTGAATCTGGGCCCGCGGCAGTGAAAGTGCAGAGTCCTAACCACTGGCCCACCAGGGAATTCCCTTGAACTAGTTTTTTTTTTTTTTTCTAAATCCAATAAATTGTAGGAAAAATGGGTCATCATCAGGGAAGTTGGAAATTTACTTGCCAAATTTCACCAAATACCTTTGCATAGTTGGTAGATGGAATTGAAAAATAAGTATTATGATGGAATAGGGCTATATGTTGCATTTATTTCATTTGAATCTACATATTTTTGTGAGGCTTCTTTTCCAAAAATGACAGCAACTAAAAGCAGGGGTCAGACCAAACTGAATTTAAGATCAAACTATTAATGACTATGTCATAAAGATTCAACCAAGACTGAAAAAAACTAGGAAAGCAAAATCACATTGATTTCACTAAAATTTTTTTTATTATTATCAGTGATTTTTCAGGAAAGCAAAAAAAGTTCTTAGGTGTTGCTAAATAAAATAAAAATTACTAAAATTGCTTAATTCTCTTGAATTGCCATATATATTTTATAATATCAATAATATATTAGAATAATAGTATGCATATATAAATTAAATATACATACACATACATTGGAGGTGCATGCTCAAAATTTTGTTATCAATATGGTGCTAGATCAAACAATGCTCAGAGACCACTGGTCTACACCAGCATTTAGCCTTTAGAATCAAGTTATTTTAGTTGATGTGGGTCAGGAGTCAGGGAGATGTTTTGAATCCTAGCTCTGCCACTTACTAAATGTATGATTTTGAGCAATTAGTCCATGTATCTGGATCTGGGTTTTCTCATGAGCAGAATGGGAATTAAACACCTATATGGAGAAGTTTGTTGAGCTAATTAAAATGAGTCAATATATATACATTCCTTAGCACCTTGGCTGGCTGATGGAGGTTTTAATCAATAGCTACTACTACTGTCCTATAGTTGTTTAGTAGTGTTTTCCAAACTTTCCTCATAAGAAAGGTCTCCTGGGTGCTTGTTAAAAATGTTTTAACAATTTTTTAAATTGTTAAGACATTTGAACAAAATGTCTAAGCCTCAGGTGTTCTGAATTAGAATCTTCATGGGTGGGGCCTTAGAAGTTATATCTTTAGAAGATGATTCTTATGCTCAAGCAAGTTTGAGGAAGACTGATTTACAAGGTGCTAAAGCTCTCTTTCCTTTAGTTATCATTCTCCACGTCTGAGTCTTATCTCCTAAGCCCCAGGAACCCCCATAGGACCATCTCTGTCCGGCACAGGGTCTAGCAGGGAGTGCTGTAAGCCACTGTGTGTGAAGGCCAAGGTGAAAGCTCCATGTCTGGGGTGATAAGAAAAAGATGGGTCCTAGCTGGCAGAGCATAGCAATGGGGAGACTGGGAGAGGCAACAGGCCGAGGTCTCAGCACGAGAGGGGCAGCATGAAGAAATGGGAGAAACTTCCCCCTTGGCGTGGGGCTTAGAAGTAGGACTAGGTCCTTGGGGGGCAGGGTGGGAGACTTTGGACGCAAAGCATGGCACACAGGCACACTGGGCCAGCTCTGAGTCATTGAGTCCTAGGTCCAAGGTGGGAGCTGACCACAACTGAGACATAAAGTCAGATGGGTCCACGAGTAGGAGGACTTAGGGTTTTATCATTTGATCTTGGCAAGAATCCATACATTGCGTTCCCATGGACTTTTAGGAGAGGTTGGTTTCATGCATCTGTCTGATGCATGAGGATAAAGCAGGCTAGAAGCATAGGAGGTGCTTGCTTACAAAGGATCACCCATGCTAGGTGCTTAATGCACATTCAGCATGCACTTGGGAAATCGCAGTAAATCCTGTCATTTTTGTCTTCTGTGCCTCTACGTACTTGTTTCCCCCATTCCTCATCTTGCTCTCCAGGGCAGACCATTCTCGTTGAGCAGCATGGAGCGGGTGTTCTTCTCTGGCACAGACACTCTGCTGTGTCCTGACAGCCCTGAAAGTGCTTAGCACTTAGTGTCCTGAATCTTATTCCTGTTGAACTGAGTCTTGAGAACGAATATATAAAACCTACCTCATTGTAGTTGTAGGGATTCCAGCTGAGTGCCTGGTACACAGCAAACATTCCTTAAATGCCCTTACCCTCAAGGGTGAGGACAATGCCTTATATTTTTTTGTACCTCCCTTGGCCCCTAGCACAGTGGTTGGCCCAAGGTTGCATATGAAGAAGTTGGCTGGGAGGTTGACACCAGGTTGAAGGGTTAAAGAGGGACGCATTCTAAGTAGGGGAAATAGCAGGAGTGAAAACAAATCAGTGGGAAATAGCCCAAGTCTTCAGGGAATTTAAGGATATCTTTCACATTTTGTAGTCAATTAAGTCCCCTTTGTCTCCCCCTGGTGGCCATCAAAAGCATACACAGCTCATTTCTTGGGGAAGGTCTTCCACAGCTTAAAAGAGAGCGGTCGTCTCCTTTGCCTGACGACTCTGGAGAGGCTGTGATTCAGCCCTGCAGACTGATTCATGACCTGTCTCCACTGCAGTGACTTGCTCTTGGTGACATTTCCCGAGGAATAACAAACAGTGACATGAGACCAGACCAGGAACTAAAGAAAGAGCTGCTATTTAATCTCTTCTCTCGCTATCCATCCAAATCCTTTGGAACTCTGCCCTTTGACCTGCTCTTTCAAGGACCACAGTGTCAAATATCCTCCTCTTTCTTGTGTCATTTGGGGCAATTGATCATGGAACAATGACAACAGCATTTTGGATAGTTACTCTGTGGCAGGCACTGTTTTAAACTTTCTACACATTTAACTCATTCAGTCCCCCAAACAACCTTCTAGATGTGTCCTATCTTGACTACAATTTTTCAGATGAGGAAACTGAGGCACAAGGGAGAATGTGGCTTGCCCAAGGTGACACAGCTAGTATTCAGCAGAGCCGGGATTCAAACTCAAGTGACCTGGCTCCAGAAACTATGCTCTAACAGCTGTGCCATCAGCCTTCCATGTCACAGCCTCCTGGTGACAAATCCTGGCTCATTGTCTCATATTACTGGACCTTTGAGGCATAAAGGCCTTGAGTCCCCAACTCAGGGCCCCTGATAGAGGACAGTGTTCTCACACTTTGCCAATCAGAAAATCATGAAGAGAAATGGTTTTAAAAGCACATCACTGGGGTCCCACCCTCAGTCAGCCAAGCTGGGGTGGGGCCCCGGAGTCTGCATTGTTCACGGTGGTGATCTCTCCTGGAGTCGAAAGAGCAGAGCTTTGGGGACCAAATCTTCTATTTACTTGTTTTTGGATCTTTGATGAATCACTTTCAGCTTCCCTGAGTCTCTGTTTCCTTGTCTGTAGAATAGGTGTGATAATCCCGACCTCAAACTAGCTGTTGGAAGGGATCATCTGTTTAAGATGGTTCATGTTAGGTGACCGGCACAGTGCCTGGCACACAGGGGGCATGCCTTTAGATGTCCTCACCATCGAGGGTAAGGGCAATGCCTCCTCTTTCTTTGGGTCTCCCATGGTCCCTAGCACAGGGGGGTATCAGCTAGTCATACACACCATGCTAAAATGGGACTTTCTGGGTCAGACACCGACATCTCCTCCTCAGAGCTGCAGTGGTACAGTGCCTGGCATGAGCCTTGGCACATGAGTTCAAACCTCAGTTTCTTGTCTGAGCAGGGTGGATCAACACGCCTTCCACAAGGGTTGCTGGGAGAATCCTCATGGAAGAGTATATGTGAGGCAGGGATGTTTTAATCTTCCAAGCATTATCCTTCTTTTTACCTAGACCATTTTTACCTGCGGGCTCAGTGGAGTGGCAACCAGGCCAGGGGCTGAGTGTGTGAGCAGGTTTGAGAAGATGTGAGCTGTGTCCTGGGTATCTGGAAGGCAGATCTTGGGGCAGGGCAGGGCAGGGCTCTCCGAGACGGCAAAGCTGTGTCCCAATACCCTGTGGAAGAGGATGCTTCAGCTCTGGCGTAGAAGAAAGGGCAAGAAGGTCTGGGGAGCCTGTAGGAACAGTCCACTTGACCTCCGCGGTGGATGTAGCTGTGGGACTGAGATTCTCCTTTCGTTGAGGGGGGCCGGCAAGAAGGCAGCCGGACCGGCTCCAAAAAGGGAATCAATAGCGCTCGCTTCTCTTTTGCTCTACCCGCTCCTCTCACTTCCTGCTTCGAGCGCTTTGATATTTTCTCACTTTGCATCTATAAAGCCTCTCTGTCTCGTTACTCGCCAGTGATGACCCCACAAGCAGAAGCTGTCCCTGCGAAAAACCACCAGGGAGCCCACAGCCGCTGTGCGTCATCCTCTGAGTCACCCTGGAAAGTGAAACCTGGGGGTGCAGCTGCGTTCCAAGGGCTGGCCGGGTTCACCTGGGGTAGCAGCTGCTCTTTCCTGGTGTCTCTCTGTGGCCTGTGGCAGGTGGGCCCCGCTCGATGCTGCTCTGGGTTTCCACCGACATCTTCTTGCTTTTGCACTTGGTGCTCTGCCTGGGATGATTTCTCCGCTCTTCTCTTTCTGGATAACTTCCATTTATCCATTAAGACCGAGCTCCAGTATCTCCTTTAAGAAAACTTCTCCATGTCTGGGAGTCTGTTTCTGTTTTGTAACTAAGTTCATTTGTATTATTTTTTAGATTCCACATATAAGTGACAGCATGTGATACTTGTCTTCCTCTGTCTGGCTTTCTTCACCTGGTATGATAATCTCTATGTCCATCCATGTTGCTGAAAATGGCATTATTTCCTTCTTTTTTATGGCTGAGACTCACAGACAAAGAACACGAACTGGGTTTCCCTGGTGGCGCAGTGGTTGAGAGTCCGCCTGCCGATGCTGCCGATGCAGGGGACGCGGGTTCGTGCCCCGGTCCGGGAAGATCCCACATGCTGTGGAGTGGCTGGGCCCGTGAGCAGTGGCTGCTGAGCCTGCGCGTCCAGAGCCTGTGCTCCGCAACGGGATAGGCTACAACAGTGAGAGGCCTGCGTACCGGAAAAAAAAAAAAAAAAAAGAGGCTTAAAACTTTCTGTAAAGGGCAAGTTATGCCCTGACCCTAACTGCCTGACTCCAAATGGCTGTGGTTTTGGGATTCCTCCATGTTTTTTTTTTTTTAGACCTATTCATAGGTTTACTGTTGAAGACCTTTTAAAAATTGAAATATAACTGACCTACAACACTATGTTAGTTCTGGGTGCACAACACAGTGATTTGCTATTTCTATACATTACAAATGATCTGTCAGTCTGGTCACCATCTGTCACCATATAAAGTTATTGGGATTTCTCCATCTTAATCACTCCTCAGAGATCAATGAATCACCAACAATGTGTGTAAAGTGCTGTTTGGGAGACACCAAGGATTAGCAATGTGATACCTGCTGTTCTTAGAGACGCAGGAAAAGCTAACTGCTGAACCAGCCAGCGTTAGGGAGTGTGTGTGTGTGTGTGTGTGTGTGTGAAGAAGGTGGCCTGCCTGTATGTGGAGGGTCTGAGCAGTTCCTGCTCCAGCAGGCGTGGGTGTGGAAGGCACAAAAGGGCATGTGGGGAGGATGGGGGAGGAGGGCCTATTCTGGAGGAGGTCAGGCCCTGTTATTGCATCTTCTGCAGCGGGGAACCTTCAGAAATCGAAGCATTTTCCTATTTGTTCTCTGAGATGGGGCTGCTCTTGCTGGACCCCGGGGAGGATGAAATCTGATTAAGATGCCGTCCTCTATCACTTGTGAGGACTGGACAGCCGTACCATGTGGTGGGTACAGCGTGGAATCCAGAGTCAGCAGACCCAGGTTCAGGTCCTGTTTCCCCTCTGAGTGTGACATCTGGGCAGGACAATTAACCTTTCTCTGCTTCCTCATGTGTATCATGGGGATGATGACACATCTTCTCTGATGAGCTGGTTGAGGGGACTGACCAAGGTGATGCCCCTGCACGTGCTTTGCAAACTGTGACTCATTCTGTGTCTTTAAATACGTCGTCTCTGTCTCCTTCGCCAAGCTTATTATAGAACGCTGGTGCACAGTAGAAGACAGGTCCGTGGGAGTTCAAATCTTGGCGGTGTCATCTACTTCCTTGGCAAGTCACTTTCCATCTCTGTGCTGTCATTTCCTAATTTTTCAAATGCGAATAGTAACAGACCCAACAAATACAGTTGTTGTGAAGGTTTTTGAGATCACGTACATAACAAGTTCTTACCAAGGGTTAGCTATGATATTCCTGACGAATATTTTAGAATAATTAATTATGCTATGAGGATTAGGTCACTTAGCAAAGGAATGCATTAGGTGCCTAAATGATATTTTAATCTATTATTTTGAAATATATCATTACTTTATATTTATTACCATTCGTTTTATTAGTAGGATTTTCAAAGCTGAAACTGTAGGAATCAAGGCAGCTATTTCTCATTGTAACCAGCAGATGGCGCTCGCATTGTGTTTAAATTCCGTAAAAGCTTAATACATACATATTCATATTTTCTATTTTTACCAGAAAGAGTAAGAAAAGAAATTTTAAAAGGCCATTGTCTGTGCCATAGGGAGATAATTAGGGAGTGTAAAACAGCTGATACAGTAATTAATAAGAGCAGTGACTTGAGAGTCTTGGAAAGCTTTACTGCAGAACTGCAGGAGAGTAATTGACCTCACCGACATAAGAAAAAAAATCATGAGCTCACACACAGCAGGGAAAGGCTAAGCTCTTACTTCTGTGGATTTAGAACCAAACCAGGGATCCCTGCAGCTGCTCTTCTGAGCCACACCTGGGAAGGCTTTGAAGCGGTAAGTTCCACGAGGGCGGGTCTCCAGCCCCGGTTCTCATCCATATTCCCACAGCCTGCGGCAAGGATCAGCATATAGTAGATGCTCAATAAAAGAGTGCCACAGCACAAGCAGAGTCTCGAAATCCAGGCCTCTGTTTCCTCACGGTAATCCTGGATAGACTTGGAAATTCTGGGGTCTTGTCTCCATCGGATAAGACCAACGTGTGGCCGACCGCCCCACCCCCTTGCCTGGGTATCATCTGCCTTCTGTGTGAAATGAGGAGGTGGAAGCAGATATTGTGACCTCATATGGATTCTGTATGGATACATCTTCCATGTCAGGAGGAAATGGGTAAGCATGGGCAGCAGCAGTCAAGTTCATGCTCATTCGATTGGAGAATCTGCATATGTCTCCTGGGAAGGAAGTAGCTCAGGGAAGGGATTACATGAGCGTTGTCTGAATTCTGGTTCTGCCTGGACTTGTTGCATAACTGCGAGTGAGTGGGTTGCCTTATGGCTCCTCCTCTTTGACGGAGCGTCAGGAGCCTCTGGATATTTGCTTGTAAGGGTAATGGAATGACAGTCCTCAAAGGCTTTGTAGAAATAGACATATACTCTAGGTGCTGAGTCTATGACATGTGTTAGGGTGGCCAGTAGAGAGCTATGGGGGGACGTGCCATTTGGATTTTATCTCTAATATATCCCTCATCTGGCCTGTTTTCCGTATCTACAGGTCTTCGTCAACTTATGATGGGGTTACGTCCAGATAAAACCATCGTAGGTTGAAAATATCCTAAGTCGAAAATGCATTTAATACTTAACATCATAGCTTAGCCCAGCCTACCTTAAACATGCTCAGAACACTTCAGTTAGCCTATGGTAGGGCAAAATCATCTAATACAAAGCCTATTTTACAATAAAGTTCACTATCTCGTGTAATTTATTGAAGCTGTACTGAAAGTTAAAAACGGAATGCTTGTCTGGGTACAGGATGGTTGTAAGCGTATCGGTTGATGACCATTCTGATCCCCGGGCTGACTGGGAGCTGTGGCTCAGCATCACAAGAAAGCATCATACTGCCTATCTCTAGCCTGGGAAAAGTATAAAAAGCACACAAAATACAAAATTCGAAGTACGGTTTCTACTCAATACTTTCACACCATCATAAGTTGAAAAATCGTAAGTCAAACCATCTTAAGTCAGAGACCATCTGTATGTGGGCTCCACAGAGCACAGGCCTTTCTAAACAGGTGTGGTAGCCCTGGAGACCCACCACTCAGACCTCTTTCAAGAGCATCTGCCTCGGGGAACGTAGCTGCCGTCCCATGAACACTGAAGCCCAGCGGCCTCCAGGCTGCTCCCGGACGGTAACTGAGCCTGGCTGGGGTGTCTGCTTACTGTGGGGTTCCCCTAGGGAACAGCTCTGGCTTTGGTCGACACTTTTCCAGAACTGAGCTGCAGTCTGAGGCTCTTCCTCCTCAATCCTTCCTTCGCTCTCTCCTTTCCCAGGTGTCAGAGCTTCATCGCCGTCTGAAGGATCCGCCTGGTCTTCTCCATTCCTTCCCCCTCTATCCTTCACTGGTATGAATCTCTTGTACATCTGATCCCGTCGTGACAAGTGCTTCCTGCCAGACCTGAGCTGGCATGCTTGACTACTGTGGGATTAAGTCCTGGTCTCTGTTTTTACCCATTCTCTTGTCCTCCAGACCATGGGGTTGACTTTTCCTCTTTATAGGTTTGCAGAAAGCAAAAAAGTAAAGTTCCAACCAACCACCATCTAAACAGAAGGGGATTATTGCCTTTAATCAACAGGATAAGGTAACAGCACGGCTGTCTACTCATCACATCAGGGGTCTATATTAGTCAGCTTTTGCTTGGTTAAGCTGCAATTTCAAACCTCAAAGTCTCAATGGGTTACAAGCCCAAACACTTACATCACATGTTGGCTGTGATTCATGTGTCTTCATTCCAGGATCCGGGTGGAAGGAGCAGCCTCTTTGGGGACATAATGTTCTCCTGGAAGAGGAAAAAGTGCGAGAAAGTGGATAAAACCATGAGGTAGCTCTTAGAGGTTCTCCTGGGGTTGGCATATATCACTGCAAGTCACATGGCCAGGCGTGATGGCAATGGACAGGTGCATATACTCACCCCCCTCCTCCCCCTGCCCAGGGAGGCACTGCAAGTCACATGAGAGGGGCAAAGATTAGAAACCCTTTACCATGAGGACAGTGAATAATTAGAAGCAATAAGACAATATCCGGTTCATCCTCATTATTCACAGATTCCATAATTGCAAATTCACCTACTAGCTAATATTTATTTGTAACTCTCAAGTCAGTACTCTGGGCACTTTAGAAGTTATTTGCAGACATGTGCAGAGCAGCAAAAAAAAAAATTGAGTTGCTCGATGCATGCCTTCCTAGCTGAGGTGGAATGAGGCAACACTCTGCTTCCGTGTTTCAGCTTTTGTGCAGAGGCGAGCAGAGGGCAGAGATAGGATGGGACAGGGCACTGCAAGAGGCTCTGACACTGGCCAGTTGGACTGGGTGTGAATCCCCGCTCTGGCCCCTATTCGTGGGGTGTCCTCAGGCAAGCCACTTAACACTTCCGAAGCTTACTTTCCCTCTTATAAAAAAAAAAAAAGTCAAATTGAATCTACCAGGATGGGTTGTTGATAAGATTTAAGGTTATAATCTATGTGAGATGTGTGTGTGTGTGTGTGTGTGTGTGTGTGTACTTCCCCGAGGGGCAATGGTTCAGTATTTGCTACTTCAGTATTTGCAGAACTTTATAGAACATAACTATCACTAAAAATAAGAATCAGTAGTACCTCAGGGTCATTGGGAGGGTCAGTCCCTGCCAAACAGCCCCTCTCTTCACCACCCATGTGCTGAACCAACTGATAAATCATAAAATGTCTAAGATGTGGAACCTAAAAAGTCACATTTATTATTGATGAAATTAGTAGAGGCTATAATGAGAGCCAAAGCGGGCTTGCTTATTCTCTATCCACAGCCTAGTCTCCCCAAGGCAAATTTTGTATCTGCAGAGCAGATACACTTCCTCAGGTCCCTGCAACCCAGAGGTGTGGGTGGAGAGGGAAGGAGCCTCAGTCCACACCGCTGATGGATTAACTCCTCCCTCTTGAGAAATAGAGACCAACGGCTGTTGTTTACAAACCAGGAAACATGCCACCTCTGTGGGGAGATGTAAGGAGCAAAGGGCTAGAAGTGTTTGGGGAAGACTTGCTGCTCAGGGCCAGCAAGTGCAGGCAAGGGCATTCCCATCTGACACCTCAGAGGAAGATACAGACCTGGCACGTGGGCGTAGTGGGTGAGCTGCGGCTTCCCTTCCGTCACTGCTATGTGCTGACTGCGGTTCTAGGCTCTGATCTTTAACATGCAGTCGAGAAAGGGAAATCACAGTCCGGTGTCCTCCTGGGAAGAGGACATGTGGACACCCTGATCCAAGACATCTGGCCTCCTTTTGGGTCATTTGTATAGAATCTGCTTGCCTAGAGCTGCAAATAAAAATCCTTCCTGGCCACTTATTCCTTGGTCATTTTGAGCCCGTGATGGAATCGTTCCCCCAGTGGTTTGCAGTAAGGAGGAGGGGAAGCCAGACGTTGGCTGGACCTCGGGCAACAGAGGAAGCTGGGTTGGCCACTGCTGCAGTCTTGGTTGGCATTGAATGCAGGCAGGGACCTGGGGCATTAAGAGTGACATGTGTCATATCCGAGAGCAGGCAGCTCAAGAGGAACAATTGATCTCTGTGCCTTATCTTTTGAAGTGAAACCTTCCTGAAAGCATTTTAAGGCTGAGCATGAGGGCTGTTTCCTTGGTTACAAAGGCTCACTCACTAGGGCAAAGGTGGGGCATGTGGGCCACCTGTAGGTATTCAAAATGGCAAATTGCTGGTTGCCTGTGTATTAGTATCTTAGGGCTGTTGTAACAAAGCACCACAAACTAGGTGGTTAAAAACAGCAGAAATCCATTCTTGCACAGTTCTGGAGGCTGGCAGTTCAAAATCAAGGTATGAGCAGGGCCATGCTCCCTCTGAAGGCTCTAGGGGAGGAGCCTTCCTTGCCTCTTCCAAGCTCTGGTGGGTATTCAGCAATGCTTGGCATTCCTTGGTTCATAGAGACACCATTCCACTCTCTGCCTCTGGCTTCACACGTTCTCCTCTGTGTCTCTGTGTTCAAATTTCTCTTTTTATAAACGCACCAGTCACTGGAGTAGGCCCACCCTAATCCAGGATGGCCTCATCTTAACCTGGTTACATAGGCAAAGACACTATTTCTGAATAAGGTGACATACACAGGCTCCAGGTGGCCGTGAAATTTTGAGGAACACTCAACACAGCACAGTGCCCATGTACGTGTATGTGTGTGAACTGCATCTCAGACAGGTTTTGCACACTTCCATTATGTTCTGCCTCCCGTTTCTGCCTTAACTCAGACCCCATGAATTCCCCAGTGCTTTAAGATTCTATAAAATACTTTCATATTCCTCATTTCATCGGATCCTATCAATAACCCCAAAATGTACTATTTTTTCCCATTGTCAGAAAGAAACTAAGGCTCAGAGAGGTTAAGTGACTTTCTGAAATCCCACAGCTGTTGTGTGGCAGGAACGTGTTGTCTGGTTCTGTGCTCGTTCCATATCACTGTCCATAACTTTTCACTATAAAAAGCAGCATAATTCTTCCATTGCTTCCCCAAACCTCTTTCACTAATGAAGGAAAAAGCTTTTTTTTTTTTTTTTAATTTTTATTCAGCTTAAAGTTGTTTGGCAATGTTCCCTGTCCAGAGAGCCATCAATCAATCAATAATCCAATCAATCCAATAATATTGAGCACCTACTCTGCTTGAAGCAGCGTGCTAGCCCCTGAAGACAGAGTGATGAATGAAAGTCTATAATCTGGCAGCAGATGAGACAGATATGCAAACAAATACACAGATGGATAGATTCTTACACATCGTGATGGTTATTACGGGAGAAGATGGCAGGGTAGGGATCTACTTTAGATGGCATGGGGGTCAGCAAGAAGTTGTGGAAGGCGACTTGGGAACAGAGACCTGAAACATGAGCAGGACTTAGCCCGCTGAAGAGGAGGTGTAGAATGTTCCAGGCAGGGCAACCTGCCAAATTTGGAGGGAGCTTGGTGGGCCTGAGAGGGTGAGGGGAAGCGGTGTAGCCGGCAGGTCAAGACGGGGATCAGAGAGATGGGTGAGGAGGGGATTTTAGAAGTATGGCTGACAGCTGATGGGGGCTGATGTTTTGGCAAGGGAGATGGGAAGTAGGGGTGGGGTTTGAGAGAGATTTTCAAGGGGAACCGAAGAGGTGAAGGTGCCTTCTTGGCTCTTTGCAAGGATCTGTGGGCTCTGACCTGCTGTAGTGAATCTCCTTCCCATCGATGGCTTACTCACTCACATTTGTACCTCTGGGTGAGTCATGGCAGGTGGCCTCAGGCAAGAGTGCCCTGTGCCCTGAGCTCACCTTTGGGGGGACCTGTTCAGGATCACGCAGCAATTCTGCAATCTGTTGACTGAGGTCACTGTCTGTTTTATCTGTCAGACCTCATGAGACTGCTCTCAAAGGAAACCAACCAGAGCCACAGCCTCCAAACCTGACAGAGGCCGTCCACGTTCCCCATTCATTTCTAAACATGAGCAGACTTCAAAGAACTGTTTTCATTCAGGTCGGAAAGTTCCTGGATCCTGGTGAGAGAAAGAAAGAGCCTGGAGATGACACCACTCGCTTCCTATCCAGGTTCCTCAGGGCATGGGGCATACACTTCTAACAGGACCTTTTGGTGGCCTTTTGGGTTGCTGCCGGGTGCTGGGTAGCAGAGGAAACCTGAGTGGGGGCAGCTCAGGGCTTGGCAGAGGGGCGTGCATGGAAAGCCAGACATTTTTAGAAACGAGAGAACGTGACCACGAACACCTTTGAAGTTTAAGATGTATTTTCCACTGTTGTCTTAATCCAAGAAGCCATGACTGGTGGCCAGTGTGCATGTGCTGTTATGTGTGTCCGAGTGTGTGTGCAAGGGTGTGAAGGGGCGGCGGAGGCAGAGAGGGAAAAGATGCTATCTGTGGGGCTTTCTTGGAATATTCGTGCTGAGAATCAGATTCAGAGTCAAGAACCATTTGTCGGGCACCTACCATGCCCCAGATACTCTGTGGGGCACACCCATTTTTATTATCTTTTGGGTCCTTATGTAACTCAGTGAAGTAGGAAATATGTTCTCCATTTTACAGATGAGAAAACTGAGGCTCACAGAATTGAATGGGCTACATCCTGTGTTTACCTCCATCATCACACCCACACTCTGTCATAATGCCTGCCATGCTTCTTCACCTGCCTCTGCACTCAGCTTCCAATCCTTGAGGGAGGGACTATGTCTTTAGTGCCTCTAACGCTGTGCCTGGCACATAGTAGGTGCTCGCTGCTTTTTTTCAATTGACTTTTTGTTGAAGTTTAACATATAGAAAAAAAGTGCACAAATCATCACTATATAGCTTGATGAATCGTCACACAGGGAACACACCCTGTGACCAGGATCAAGAAACAGAGCTACTATTACCCCAGAAGCCTCCACGGTGCTCTGTTCTGGTCACCAACCCCTCCGCTCGTCCCTGTCAATGGTCACCACGATCCTGATTCTAACACTATCACTCAGTTTTGCCTTTTTCTGTACTTGATGTGGATAAAATCATATATACATCCCATATTATGAATATTCATCCATTCTTACTGCTGTATAGTTTTCCAGTCTACAAATATAGCACAATTTACTTGTCCATTCTACTGTAGAAAGACATTAGGTTGTTTCTAGTCTTTGGTAATTATGAATAGGGCTGGTATAAGTATTCCGATATAGGTCTCTAGGTGAAAATGCTCAGTAAATATTTGGTGAAACAATAATTACTTGCTGCATGAGAAATCACACAAAGTATTTTATAAGTGAAACCCCTAAATCCATTATATAGAGGGAAGTGCATAGGAGTTTGGGGAAGAAGTTGGATGTGTAAGAGGATCCCTGGGAGGGAAGTCCTTAAGGAACAAAGGAGGAGGCTCTGCAATGAGTGAGTCCATAGAAAGATCTCGAAAGGAGGATTACAGGGGCAGAAAGTGGGTGGGAGGCTGAAGGCTTGAATGGCCAACACCAATGCTTGGTCTTCATCTTACGGGCAGGAGGGAGTCCTGGATGGTTTTGTAGCTTGACAGCACTGTCAGGTTTTTTTTCTTTTTTTTTTTTAAGGGAAATTACATCGTCCATGGTTGTCATGGTGAGTTGGGGAAAAACGACAGGAATCAGGGAGCCAGGGTGAGAGGTCGCTGCACCCTCTGAGCTGTGTGTTAATGAAATTGTTGTGGAGTAGAAAAGACCTGCTGGGAGAAACATCGAGAAGAAATAACTTAAAATACTAGTTACCAAGCAGGACACCTGGGAAAGGCATATTTAAACACGGTTGCAAGGGTTTGCGCTTGTAACACAACGGGTACAGGCCAGGTGGGTTAGTGAATCCAGGGAAGCGGGCCGGGCGGCTGCACCTAATGGTTTCGGTTTCCTCAGTGACCTTGGAGGTGAGGTATCTCTCTGCTGAGAGTGAGGGGCAGGCTCCGCAGAGTAGGAGAACTGAAGGGAGAGAATCAGGTAGAAACTAATGGACTCCGAACACAAGAAAGAATTATAAATCCCTAGGTAGAATATTGAGAACTTCTAGAAAAAATTCTGATTGTTTGCAGTCATGAGTTAACAAAACACTAGGTCCCTTTATAGTCTTTCTAATCTGTCATTTGTAGCATTTTTAATGTGAAATTTCTTGATTCCTTTCTATCCAGACTGCTTGAAGTGTGGGTGTTAACTAGTTTTCCTGCTGTGTCTGTTTCATTGTTCTTTTCTAATAATCAGCTTTTGGCTTTCCTTTTCTTTTGCTGTTTTTGTTTTTGTTTCCAGGTTATTAACTTTTCCTCTTGTCTTTATTATGTATTTTCTTCAGATTTATCCTGTTGTCTTCCGCCTAAATGTTTGCAAGCTTAGCTCCTTAATTTCCCATCTTTCTTCTTTCCTAATATAACATTTAAGGCTACAGTGTTCCTTTAAGTGCCATGTTAGGTAAATTCCAGAAGTTTGATGGATAGTGTTTTTATTATCATTTAGTTGCAAAATATTTTCTAATTTCCGTCTTGATTTCTTCTTTGATCTTTGAGATTTTAGAAGTACATTTTATAATTTCTGACTATAATTTTCTTTTGTTATTGGTTTTTTCAGTTAGTTGCAGTGTGCTTGAAAACATAATATAGTTGTCTCTTTTAATGATGTTAGCAAATACTGATGATCACTATCTAGGTCAGAGGTCTGCAAACTACTCTGGCCACTGTGAGACAAATCCTGATCATGCCTGTTATTGTAAATAAAGTTTTATTAGCGTGCAGTCATGTCTAGTCATTTATATATTGTCCATGTCTGCTTTTGAGCCAGAACAGCAGAATTACATAGTCCTAACAAAGACGGTGTAGTCTGTGAAGCCTAAAATACTTACTAGCTGGCCTTCTAAGAAATAGTTTTGCCAAACTTTGCACTAGATCCATTATTTCAGTAGGGTTGCAAAATGATGATTCTATATCACTTTAAAAATAATTCTAGTTCTATAACCATTTTTCACTTAATAGCTGGGGTCCTTCAATAAGGAGTTTTCTCTACTCAATTATTGGGGTGCCTTGAGGTATTGTTTATTTTTTCTTTCTTTTTTTTTTCTTTTTATTAGTTTCTGCTTTATAACAAAGTGAATCAGTCATACATATACATCTGTTCCCACATCCTTTCCCTCATGCATCTCCCTCCCTCCCACCCTCCCCATCCCACCCCTCCAGGCGGTCACAAAGCACCGAGCTGATCTCCCTGTGCTCTGCGGCTGCTTCCCACTATCTATCTACCCTACGTTTGGTAGTGTACATATGTCCATGCCTCTCTTTCGCTTTGTCACAGCTTACCCTTCCCCCTCCCCATATCCTCAAGTCCATTCTCAAGTAGGTCTGTGTCTTTATTCCCGTTTTACCCCTAGGTTCTTCATGACATTTTTTTTTTTAATTCCGTATATATGTGTTAGCATACGGTATTTGTCTTTCTCTTTCTGACTTACTTCACTCTGTATGACAGACTCTAGGTCTATCCACCTCATTACAAATAGCTCAGTTTCATTTGTCTTTATGGCTGAGTAATATTCCATTGTATATATGTGCCACATCTTCTTTATCCATTCATCCGATGATGGACACTTAGGTTGTTTCCAGCTCCGGGCTATTGTGAATAGAGCTGCGATGAACATTTTGGTACATGTCTCTTTTTGAATTATGGTTTTCTCAGGGTATATGCCCAGTAGTGGGATTGCTGGGTCATATGGTAGTTCTATTTGTAGTTTTTTAAGGAACCTCCATACCGTTCTCCATAGTGGCTGTACCAATTCACATTCCCACCAGCAGTGCAAGAGTGTTCCCTTTTCTCCACACCCTCTCCAGCATTTATTGTTTCTAGATTTCTTGATGATGGCCATTCTGACTGGTGTGAGATGATATCTCATTGTAGTTTTGATTTGCATTTCTCTAATGATTAATGATGTTGAGCATTCTTTCATGTGTTTGTTGGCAGTCTGTATATCTTCTTTGGAGAAATGCCTATTTAAGTCTTCTGCCCATTTTTGGATTGGGTTGTTTGTTTTTTTGCTATTGAGCTGCATGAGCTGTTTATAAATTTTGGAGATTAATCCTTTGTCAGTTGCTTCATTTGCAAATATTTTCTCCCATTCTGAGGGTTGTCTTTTGGTCTTGTTTATGGTTTCCTTTGCTGTGCAAAAGCTTTGAAGTTTCATTAGGTCCCATTTGTTTATCTTTGTTTTTATTTCCATTTCTCTAGGAGGTGGGTCCAAAAGGATCTTGCTGTGATTTATGTGAGGTATTGTTTATACAGGAAAGGCAAGATAAATGCTTGATTTTTTCCCTTTTAGTTATTAGTTTTTTTTAAATGAATTTATTTCCTTAAATACGACCATTTAAAAGTTACCATTGTGATATACTGAAAATGTTTCACTCTGTTGCAATTATTTGCTAACATATTTGCTGTTATATTTTATGTGTTTGGATATTGCAAATATATTTTCTGTGTTTTTTTCAATATTACAGTTATTGCTCTTAACACTGCTCAGATGGTCCCATCTTTGGACAGTCGGAGCCTCTTGGACTGAGCTCCTGAATCTTTTTTTTTTTTTTTGTGGTACACGGGCCCCCACCGTTGTGGCCTCTCCCACTGCAGAGCACAGGCTCCAGACGCGCATGCTCAGTGGCCATGGCTCACGGGCCCAGCCGCTCCGTGGCATGTGGGATCTTCCCGGACCGGGGCACGAACCCGTGTCCCCTGCATTGACAGGTGGACTCTCAACCACTGCACCACCAGGGAAGCCCCTCCTGAATCTTTTTTATGTGACCCCTGTCAATTTTGATAACCTCTTTGCTCCCTGATATAATAAGATATTCCAGGCTTACCTTATATATTTCCTGCACCAGAACTGATAACCATTTTTTAAAAACTTTTTCTTTTTCTTTTTAAATTTTATTATTTAAAAAAATAAATTTATTTATTTGTTTATCTTTGGCTGCGTTGGGTCTTCATCGCTGCACGTGGGCTTTCTCTAGTTGCGGTGAGCAAGGGCTACTCTTCGTTGCGGTGTGCAGGCTTCTCATTGCAGTGGCTTCTCTTGTTGTGGAGCACGGGCTCTAGAGCACAGGCTCAGTAGTTGTGGCGCATGGGTTTAGTTGCTCCGTGGCATGTGGGATTTTCCTGGACCAGGGCTCGAACATGTGTCCCCTGCATTGGTAGGCAGATTCTTAACCTCTGCACCACCAGGGAAGCCCCTGATAGCCATTTTGACTTTCACTGGAGGGCTTAGTCTACATTTTCTTTGGTTAGTGATATATTTGGACTTAGTTCTACCACTTTTTTTTGTGTTTTCTATTTGACATTTTTATGCTTCTTCCCTACATCGTTTTGACTGTGTTTTAATTTAGTTGAGATTTCCTTAGCCTCCTCTGTTCCTGACTTCCCATTTGGAAGTTATATTGTATATTTCTAATCTCTTAGTGCTTACCCTTAATTTTAACACAGATCTTCATTAAACAAGTCTAATGTTAAATTATATCTCTGAACTCCTGAAAAATGCAAGGATCTTGGATTACTGTAACCCCGGGTCTCCCTCTTTTGATCTCACATGTTATTGTCCATCATTTACATTCAACTTTATTTTTATTCCAAATCAATCACCAGGGCTTCATTGAATAATTGACTTATTATTGACTTGTAAATGCTTGTTTAGATTTGCCTGCTTTTTAAAAAGACCAGTTTCCTGTTTCCTTGTTTACTATTCTTTCTAGAAAAAAATCTCTCACACTGTGGACTCTGTGTTGGCGTCTGCTTCCTGGGGAACCCAAAATGACACAGGCCCATTCTTGGCTGCCAGACGCTTTCTTCCTTTTCCTTTTCTTGCTTTATCTTCATTTAAAAATTTTCCTTTCCTTCATTTAAAAATTTTCTGTTCACCTACCTCTTTTACCTCTGAAATATATAAAATGGAATAATTGATATTGTGAGAAGGGAGAGAGGTATACTCAGAAATTTCCTCTTGGAAGCTGTATTAGTTAGTGTTCTCTAGAGGAACATAACAAATGAAATGTGGTGTGTGTGTGTGTGTGTGTGTGTGTGTGTGTGTGTGTATAGAGAGAGGGAGAGAGAGACAGAGAGAGATTTATTTTAAGGGGTAACCTCATGCAGTTATGGAGGCTGTCATGTCCAAAATCTGCAGAGCAGGCTGACAGGCTGGAGACCCAGGGGAGAGGTGATGTTGCAGCTCAAGTCCAAAGGCAGGGTGGAGACAGCGTTCCTTCTTCCTCCAGAGGACCTCAGTCCTTTTTCTTAAGACTGCCAGCTAAAAGGATAAGGCCTTACTTATCTAAATGCTAATCTCATCTAACAGTGCTTTCACAGCAACATCTAGGCTGTGTTTGACCGAACACCTGGGTACCATGGCCTAGCTAAGTTGGCACATAGAATAAACTATCACAGAAGCTTTGCAGGGAACGCTGTGTCTGGGAGGCGTTCCTGGCTTTCAGCCCTGCCAGTCTCGCGAGGAGCAGGAGCACAGTGGGATTTGTGCAGCGAGGGGCAGTAGAGATGCAGACAGGCCAATGTGAACTGGTACCGCCAGGGAGCCCTGGGCAGGGTGGGGTGTGGGGCTGGGAGGTTGGGGCGGGGGGATGTTATATACAATCTGATTTGACTTTTTGTTTTGAATTTTATTTTACTTTATTTTTTAGACAGCACGTTCTTATTAGTTATCTATTTTATACATATTAGTGTATACATGTCAATCCCAATCTCCCAGTTCATCCCACCACCACCACCTGCCACTTTCCCCCTTGGTGTCCATAAGTTTGTTCTCTGCGTCTGTGTCTCTATTTCTGCCTTGCAAACTGCTTCATCGGTACCATTTTTCTAGGTTCCACATATATGCGTTAATATACGATATTTGTTTTTCTCTTTCTGACTTACTTCACTCTGTATGACAGTCTCTAGATCCATTCACGTCTCTACAAATGACCCAATTTCATTCCTTTCTATGGCTGAGTAATATTCCATCGTATATATGTACCACATCTTCTTTATCCAATCATCTGTCGATGGGTATTTAGGCTGCTTTCATGACCTGGCTATTGTAAATAGTGCTGCAATGAACATTGGGGTGCATGGGTCGTTTTGAATTATGGTTTTCTCTGGGTATATGCCCAATAGTGGGATTGCTGGGTCATATGGTAATTCAATTTTTAGTTTTTTAAGGAACCTCCATACTGTTCTCCATAGTGACTGTATCAATTTACATTCCCACCAACAGTGCAAGAGGGTTCCCTTTTCTCCACACCCTATCCAGCATTTGTTTTTTGTAGATTTTCTGATGATGCCCATTCTAACTGGTGTGAGGTGATACCTCATTGTAGTTTTGATTTGCATTTCTCTAATAATTAGTGATATTGAGCAGCTTTTCATGTGCCTCTTGGCCATCTGTATGCCTTCTTTGGAGAAATGTCTATTTAGGTCTTCTGCCCATTTTTTGATTGGGTTGTTTGTTTTTTTAATGTTGAGCTGCATGAGCTGTTTATGTATTTTGGAGATTAATCCTTTGTCCATTGATTCATTTGCAAATATTTTCTCCCATTCTGAGGGTTGTCTTTTTGTCTTGTTTGCAATTTCCTTTGCTTTTCAAAAGCTTTTAAGTTTCATTAGGTCCCATTTGTTTGTTTTTATTTCCATTACTTTAGGAGGTGCATCAAAGAAGATCTTGCTGTGATTTATCTCAGAGAGTGTTCTTCCTATGTTTTCCTCTAAGAGTTTTATAGTGTCCAGTCTTACATTTAGGTCTCTAATCCATTTTGAGTTTATTTTTGTATATGGTGTTAAGGAGTGTTCTAATTTCATTCTTTTACATGTAGCTGTCCAGTTTTCCCAGCACCACTTATTGAAGAGACTGTCTTTTCTCCATTGTATATCCTTGCCTCCTTTGTCATAGATTAGTTGACCATAGGTGCATGGGTTTATCTCTGGTCTTTCTATCCTGTTCCATTGATCTATATTTCTGTTTTTGTGCCAGTACCATATTGTCTTGATTACTGTAACTTTGTAGTATAGTCTGAAGTCAGTGAGTCTGATTCCTCCAGCTCCATTTTTTTCCCTCAAGACTGCTTTGGCTATTCAGGGTCTTTTGTGTCTCCATACAAATTTTAAGATATTTGGTTCTAGTTTTGTAAAAAATGTCACTGGTAATTTGTTAGGGATTGCACTGAATCTGTAGATTGCTTTGGGTAGTATAGTCATTTTCACAATATTGATTCTTCCAATCCAAGAACATGGTATATCTCTCCATCTGTTTGTGTCATCTTTGATTTCTTTCATCAGTGTCTTATAGTTTTCTGAGTACAGGTCTTTTACCTCCTTAGGTAGGTTTATTCCTAGGTATTTTATTCTTTTTGTTGCAATGGTGAATGGGATTGTTTCCTTAATTTCTCTTTCTGATCTTTCATTGTTAGTGTATAGGAATGTAAGAGACTTCTGTGCATTAATTTTGTATCCTGCAAGTTTACCAAGATTCATTGATTAGAGCTAGTAATTTTCTGGTGGCATCTTTAGGATTCTCTATGTATGGTATCATGTCATCTGCAAACAGTGACAATTTTACTTCTTCTTTTCCAATTTGTATTCCTTTTATTTCTTTTTCTTCTCTGATTGACATGGCTAGGACTTCCAAAGCTATGTTGAATAATAGTGGCAAGAGTGGACATCCTTGTCTTGTTCTTGATCTTAGAGGAAATGCTTTCAGTTTTTCACCATTGAGAATGATGTTCTCTGTGGGTTTGTCGTATATGGCCTTTATTATGTTGAGGAAGGTTCCCTCTGTGCCCACTCTCTGGAGCGTTTTCATCATAAATCGGTGTTGAATTTTGTCAAAAGCTTTTTCTGCATCTATTGAGATGATCATATGGTTTTTGTTCTTCAGTTTGCTAATTGGTGTATCACATTAATGGATTTGCGTATATTGAAGAATCCTTGCATTCCTGGGATAAACCCCACTTGATCATGGTGTTTGATCCTTTTAGTGTGTTGTTGGATTCTGTTTGCTAGTCTTTTGTTGAGGATTTTTGCATCTATATTCATCAGTGATATTGGTCTGTAATTTTCTTTTTTTGTAGTATCTTTGTCTGGTTTTCATATCAGGGTAATGGTGGCCTCATAGAATGAGTTTGGGAGTGTTCCTTCCTCTGCAATTTTTTGGAAGAGTTTGAAAAGGATGGGTGTTAGCTCTTCTCTAAATGTTTGATAGAATTCACCTGTGAAGCCATCTGGTCCTGGACTTTTGTTTGTTGGAAGATTTTTAGTCACAGTTTCAATTTCATTACTTGTGATTGGTCTGTTCATATTTTCTATTTCTTCCTTGTTCAGTCTTGGAAGGTTATACCTTTCTAAGAATTTGTCCATTTCTTCCAAGTTGTCCATTTTATTGGCATAGAGTTGCTTGTAGTAGTCTCTTAGGATGCTTTGTATTTCTGCAGTGTCTGTTGGAACTTCTTTTTCATTTCTAATTTTATTGAGTCCTGTCCCTCTTTTTCTTGATGAGTCTGGTTAAAGGTTTATCAATTTTGTTTATCTTCTCAAAGAACCAGGTTTTAGTTTTATTGATCTTTGCTATTGTTTTCTTTGTTTCTAATTCATTTATTTCTGCTCTGATCTTTATGATTTCTTTCCTTCTACTAACTTTGGGTTTTATTTGTTCTTCTTTCTCTAGTTCCTTTAGGTGTTAGGTTAGATGGTTTATTTGAGATTTTTCTTGTTTCTTGAGGTAGGCTTGTATTGCTATAAACTTCCCTCTTAGAACTGCTTTTGCTGCATCCCATAGGTTTTAGATCATTGTGTTTTTGTTGTAATTTGTCTCTAGGTATTTTTTTTTTTTTTTTTGGCGGTACGCGGGCTTCTCACTGCCGTGGCCTCTCCCGTCGCAGAGCACAGGCTCCGGACGCGCAGGCCCAGCGGCCATGGCGCACGGACCCAGCCGCTCCGCGGCACGTGGGATCCTCCCAGACCGGAGAACGAACCCGCGTCCCCTGCATCGGCAGGCGGACTCTCACCCACTGCGCCACCAGGGAAGCCCGTCTCTAGGTATTTTTTGATTTCCTATTTGATTTCTTCAGTGATCTCTTGGTTATTTAGTAACATATTGTTTAGCCTCCATGTGTTTATGTTTTTTACATTTTTCCCCCTGTAATTGATTTCTAATCTCATAGCATTGTGGTTGGAAAAGATGCTTGATATAATTTCAATTTTCTTAAATTTACTGAGGCTTGACTTGTGACCCAAGATGTGATCTATCCTGGACAATGTTCTGTGTGCACTTGAGAAGAAAGTGTAATCTGCTGTTTTTGGATGGAATGTCCTATAAATATCAATTTAATCTCTCTGGTCTATTGTGTCATTTAAAGCTTGTGTTTCCTTATTAATTTTCTGTCTGGATGATCTGTCCATTGGTGTAAATGGGCTGTTAAAGTCCCCCACTATTATTGTTTTGCTGTCAATTTCCTCTTTTATAGCTGTTAGAAGTTGCCTTATGTATTGAGGTGCTCCTATGTTGGGTGCATATATATTTATAATTATTATATCTTCTTCTTGGATTGATCCCTTGACCATTATGTCATGTCCTTCCTGTCTCTTGTAACATTCTTTATTTTAAAGTCTATTTTATCTGATATGAGTATTGCTACTCCAGCTTTCCTTTGATTTCCATTTACATGGAATCTTTTTCTATCCCCTCACTTTCAGTCCGTATGTGTCCCTAGGTCTGAAGTGTGTCTTTTGTAGACAGCATATATATGGGTCTTGTCTTTGTATCCATTCAGCAAGCTTGTGTCTTTTGGGTGGAGCATTTAATCCATTCACATTTAAGGTAATTATCAATATGTATGTTCCTATTACCATTTTCTTAATTGTTATGGCTTTGTTTTTGTAGGTCCTTTTCTTTTCTTGTGTTTCCCACTTAGAGAAGTTCCTTAACATTTGTTGTAGATCTGGTTTGGTGATGCTGAATTCTCTTAGCCTTTGCTGTCTGTAAAGCTTTTGATTTCTCTGTCGAATCTGAATGAGATCCTTGCCAGGTGGAGTAACTTTGGTTGTAGGTTGTTCTCTTTCATCACTTTAAGTATATCATGCCACTCCCTTCCGTCTTGTAGAGTTCCTGCTGAGAAATCAGCTGTTAATCTTATGGCAGTTCCCTTGTATGTTATTTGTCATTTTTCCCTTGTGGTTTTCAATAACTTTTCTTTGTGTTTAATTTTTGTCAATTTGAGTACTATGTGTCTTGGCATGTTTCTCCATGGGTTTATCCTGCCTCAGACTCTCTGCACTCCCTGGACTTGGGTGGCTCTTTCCTTTCCCATGTTAGGGAAGTTTTCGACTATAATCTCTTCAAATATTTTCTTGGGTACTTTCTCTCTATCTCCTCTTTCTGGGACCCCTATAATGTGAATGTTGTTGGTTTTAATGTTGTCCCAGAGGTCTCTTAGTCTGTCTTCATTTCTTTTCATTCTTTTTTCTTTATTCTGTTCCGCAGCGGTGAATTCCACCATTCTGTCTTCCAGGTCACTTATCCGTTCTTCTGCCTCAGTTATTCTGCTATTGATTCCTTCTAGTGTATTTTTCGTTTCAGTTACTGTATTGTTCATCTCTGTTTGTTTGTTCTTTAATTCTTCTAGGTCTTTGTTAAACATTTCTTGCATCTTCTCGATCTTTGCCTCCATTCTTTTTCTGAGGTTCTGGATCATCTTCACTATCATTATTGTGAATTCTTTTTCTGGAAGGTTGCCTATCTCCACTTCATTTAGTTGTTTTTCTGGGGCTTTATCTTGTTCCTTCATCTGGTACATAGTCCTCTGCTTTTTCATTTTGTCTATCTTTCCGTGAATGTGGTTTTCCTTCCACAGGCTGCAGAAGTGTAGTTCTTCTTGCTTCTGCTGCATGTCCTCTTGTCTCTGATTGGACTTCTCTTTGCCTTGGTTTGACTC
The DNA here is from genome assembly GCF_964341445.2 of Mesoplodon mirus. Lineage (NCBI taxonomy): Eukaryota > Metazoa > Chordata > Mammalia > Artiodactyla > Ziphiidae > Mesoplodon > Mesoplodon mirus. Next base: position 13,888,061 of record NC_138992.1, on the reverse strand, counting down.
ACTGTGGGGCCAGCATTGCCTCTCTTTGTGGCCATGGTGAGAGCAGCATCATAACATTATGGATGGGCAGGGGTGAGGCCAACCTGGAGCTCCAGATGCCAGTAGGCTTTTCACCATTAATTAGAGAAACTTTTATGATGAAGCTTGAGACCATCCCACCCAGACTTGGTGTGCAGTGGGGCATAAGTGGGAGGAGGGAGGTGATGTCAAAGGCCAAGCGGCTGGTGAAGACCTGGACACTTTCACTCACCCCCACCACTCATCAACCTAGAATTACTGCACCCCTCCCAGATCTTTGCACATGCCTCCTCCAGACTTGCCTCTGCTGAGAAACCTTCCGTGATTCACACTTTCTGGGAAATCACACGTGGCCCTTTGCTTAGAGGCAGACCTTCTCTCTTTCCTGCTCCAAGACTCAAGGATTCAGCCTGTTTTCCTCTTGCTCCATATCTGCCATGCTCTAGTAGTCCTTTGGGGGTCTTCTCACCCTAAAGAGGGAGGGAGGTTCAAAGTATAAGGAGTTTCCCTACAAATGGAAAGAGGAAAGGGCCTGGGAGTAGCTTGGAGACTTCATGACAGGTGGGCTCTGTGTCACAGTCCTGCAGGTGTGGGAGGCTGTGTGGGGCCTCTAGAGACTGGACAGAGGCTCTGGGCTTCCAGCCTTGGCAAAGATCCCTGAGGCCAGGCTTGAGGTGGCCTTGGATGGGGAGCACATCAGAAGAGCCACATGGAGGAGCAAAGGGAGGGTCCTCCTGGGACGCTAGACACTGCATAAAGTTTCTGGGACCCTCATGGGACATAAGAGGAGGGGTGCAGGTGGAGGGTCCCACTGGAATTGAATTTCCTGCCATCTTGGTGGGATGGTGGCTTAAAGCAGATTAAAATTTGATTTAGAAATGTGACATTTCTTATACCCCATCATTAGAATGTCTGTAATTTACTTTCAAATACTTCAGTATCTCAGTGTGTTTTCGTATATGTGCCAATTACAATAGTTTAAATCACACCCTGGGTGCAGTCAGTTCCATAAATCAGAAGGTCACCTTCGAGGAGTGGGCAGCATGAAATCTAACCAGAAAGCTCACAGTCCAGAAATGGCCATGACAATCTCTTTTGTTACCTTTTTCCTTTGATTAATACCAGTGGCTTTGCTAATTATCTCAATAAGTTTAGAAATGGGTTTCACTGGTGACATATGTGGGATATTAATTAGCTTAATGAATGTGATGAATGTTAGAAAGGGGCTTTTACTGGCAAAATTAGTGCTACTGACGATGTGTTGATTGCTTTAATTATTTTAGAGAAAATCCCAACATTTGCACCGTCTAAAAATCTAGTAAGGAAGACATATACTGGCAGACCGGATATGCAGGGAAGATGTGATGTTGTAGTTCAAGTCTGGAGGCCATCTGCAGGCAGAATTCCCTCTTCCTTGGGGCACTCCAGTCTGTTTTCTCTTAAGACCTTCAGCTGATTAGATGAGGCCCACCCACATTATGGAGAGTAATGTGTTTTCTCAGAGTCTACTGATTTAAATGTTAATCTAATCTAAAAAATACCTTCATAGCAACATTTAGACTGGTATTTGACCAAACACCTAAGTACCATGGCCTAGCCAAGTCAGCATATAAAATTAACCATCGTAAGCACTGTCTGGTCTGAGTCCTGTTTTCATATGATCTGGTAGTGAGCCTGTAGGGGAGTAATTTAATCCACCCTGAAATTTAACTTATAGTACCTTCTGAGCTATTATGATTTCCCCCAAAGGACCTAACAGTGGTGCATTTCCAAGTTGTCAGAAAATAAATGTGTCAGGCCTTGTAGTCATACTATCCCTGATGCAACTACTCAACTCCACCATGGTATATGAAAGTAGCTGTAGGTTGCATGTAAACAAATTAGCCTGCTCCGTTCCAATAAAACCCTACTGGTGGAAATGGAAATTTGAATTTTATGTAATTTTCGTGTGTCATGAAGTAGTATTCTTTTGATTCCTCTCTCAACCATCTAAAAACAAGAAAAGCATTTGTAGGTCTCAGGCCATACAAAACGGAGGTGGGAAATGGTAGTTTGACACCTTTGCTGTATACCATAGCTGTCTCCATGAAAATTCACCTGTACTGTCTCTCATTCTCACATCCTACTTATATCTGGGTGTCAATTAAGGTATTTAATAAAACAACCTGTTCTGGCAGCTCAAGACATAAGCTTCTTCTGAGAATGTGCGTTTTAAGTGCGGCTTCTGGGAAGAGTTCTTTCTTCAAAGAAGGTTATAACAGTAAAATTTCCTTTTGGGGTGTTGGGAAATTCTTTTTATTTTGAAATTCTTTTGTCTGGAAGATGGTTTAGTAATGTACCATAGAACAAGGGACAAACAGAATATTAGAGCTAGAAGATGCCTTAGATGATCTCTTTTTGTTGAATCATTGATTTATTCATCCATTCAACATCTATTAAGCAATTTAGGAGATCTACATCCCTGCTCATAATAGAAAATTTTTAGCAAATGACATTCTTGCCTTTGGTATTTCCTGAAACAAACCTTGCACCTTGGACCTTGGACCAGCCTTCTCAGCTTCTCCAATCCTCGGAAATGCTTTTATGCTCAGAGCAGGAGTCAGTACCTCAGGAAACCTCTGACTTCCCTCCTCCTAAGAGAATGAGCTAGGTCTTCCTCGGAGTTGCCCCTGAATCCATCATCTTTTCATTTCTGCCTCTGTTGTACTGATTAATAAAGTTACTTTTCACCCTTATTTTTCTACCCTTCTAGACACTTCGCATCTTGAGAAGCTGTCATATTCTTTTCTACATCCCAGAATCTGATACATAGTGGGTACTCAGCAAACACGTGTTGAAGTCATTTACTCAGGCGACAGATATTTTGGGGCCCCTACTATGTGCCAGGCACTGCTCTGAACAGTGAGAGAAAACAGACGAAAATCCCTGCCCCCTCGAGTTTCCGTTGTCATGGGGTAGGAGGTGGAAGACAGGTGAGCCATTAAGTGAGCATATAGTGTGCTAGAAGGTGGTAAGTACTATGAAGAAAAGTAAAGCAGGCAAAAGGGGGCAGGGAGTGCCAGGGGTGGTGGTGGGGTTGTCATTATAAATAGATGGTCAGCAAAGACCGAGAGGCGGTGAGGAGAGAGCCACGTCGCTATCCAGGAGAAGCATTTTCTGGGAGGAGGAAAGCAAGTGTAAAAGTCTTGAGGTGCGTGTGTGTCTGGAATGGCCTGGAAACGGCGCAAAGGCCAGTGTGGCCAGAGCTGAGCGAACAAGGGAGAGAAGTGAGTTTCGCTGCACTGATCTGAAAGACGAAGGGAGCTAGATGCCTTCTGTAGACTTGGAGATAAAAAGGGAAACTGACTCTCAGAGAGGCGAGTGATTTTTGCAGGATCATGCAGTACAGCTGGTCAGTGTCAGATTGGCATCTCTGGGGCCAGACCCCAATCTCTGCCACAGAGGACACTGTACAGCCCTCCTGGTGTACGCAGGACCCCAGAGAGCCCAGCACTCTGTCACAGAGACAAAAGACCTCAGTGTCTTACAAACCATGTCCTTATATCCTGACCTGAACAAAAGGGAGAATGAGATCCAGCCAGACACTGTGTCCAGGGAGACAGTGTCTGCCAGAGCTTAACCCCTGTCAGCAATTTTGAAGTTACCCACATTTCTTTCAGCGGGAATGTTTTCTTGCTCTGAAAACTTTTAGCGGATGATAAGGTATTGCCCTAGGTGTATTCCAGAACACAAGTCGCTGCTAAAGTGGTTAGACAGCCACTTCGCTTCAAAGTCAGGGACTACTCCCAGGGATGATACCATTTGGAGAGCATGTTATACTTGTGAAATGTTGCTCTGACATGTTATCATTTATCTCAACAGATCAGTGAGGTTGGAGAGCTTTCTCAAATGTACTGTACATCTGGGAGAAAGATGAGGGCCAAGAAGGCTGCTGATTTAGCGGTGGTCATTCTCATTTTCCTACCACCACCACCACCATCATCATCATCATCATTTTTGTTTGTGGCAAGGTATGGATAAGCATAAGTCATGGCTTCTGTCTGTAAGACACTTACAATCTAAGAGAAAAAACGTATGGACACCAAGGGAGGAAAGCAGGGAGGGGGGTGGGATGAATTGGGAGATTGGGATTGACATATATACACTAATATGTATAAAATAGATAACTAATGAGAACCTGCTGTATAACACAGGGAACTCCACTTTGCTGTACAGTAGAAACTAACACAACATTGTAAAACAACTATACCTCCCCCACCCCCAAAAGACATTTACAATCTAGCTGGGTAGAACAGTTTATTTACTCATGCAGTCACATATTCATTCAATAATGCCTCCATTCTGCAAGTTGTAATTGAGCAATTGTTGTATTCCAAGTAATTACTGGAGGTCCGAATATGTACTCCCTGCTCTGGCGAAGGCGTTAGGAAAAGGCTTCAGGAGGAGAGAAACTTTGCTTAGTTTAAAGGATGGACGGGATTGTATGTGGAAGGCAGAGAAATGGGGACATTTAGTTCAGGCTGAGGGGGCAGCGAGTGCAAAGAGAAGAGGTAAGAAAAGGGATGCACGTCCAGGGAAGGATGGGGAGGCTGGTGTGGCTGGGACGCAGGAGATGAGGGCTGAAGTGGGTGGAGGTGAGGTGTACTGGGCAAGGCAGGCGTCAGATCCACGTGCCCTGCTAAGCTGAAAGGCACTTTTTTCTCTAGGTGGCTAGGAGCAAGGGAGTGACATGGTTAGACATGGTTTTTAGGAAGACCACTCTGATGGCAGTGCAGAGGATGAGCTGGAGGACAGGGTCAAGTCAGGGTGGTCCCTCTGGAAACACTGTAGAGCAAGATACATGGAATGTGCATTGTGATGGGGACACACAGCTCGAGGATGGTGTGGGGAGGAGAAGTTACATGTGGGGTGTGGAGGGGAATGCTTCTTTCCTCACCTGGTATTCCCTTCTACATGGAGGAGGCTGCCTTGTAGAAAGCCCCCGGGCATGAGCCCAGCTCTGCCCCTGGGACCTGCCTCAGCCCCGTGAGGCTGAATGGATGTCTGTCCAATTCTGGGCTTCAGGAAGAGGGATCCTGCTTGCTCAGGTTCGTAATACACAATCTCCAGTGTCAGTTATCAGGAAAAAGATGATGTGTTGCTTCTCTATAAGTTGACTCTTTTGTCTTATTTCTCAGTTAATTCAGAACTGAGCAGGGAAGAGAGTTTTATTATTGGACCGCCTCAGAGAGTCAAGAGAACAGCTTTGATGCTGGCCTTGACATTATCGAGCTGTTGAATGAATGCCAGCAAGCACTTCCCTCCAGATTACTTGATATGTGAGCAAGATAAAGCCTTGTTTGTTTAATTGAGGGGTGCACATCAGGCTTTCTGATAAATTGAGTGAATGCCTCCCTAACTGATATGGGAAGGTCTTGACACCATTAAATCGGGACCCCCCAGAGAGGACAGGGCCAAAAATTGCAGCTGGGGAATCATCAGTGTTTAGATGGAAGTGAAAGTCATGGGTGGGGATAAGTGTGAAGTGACCAGTGAGGAGAACCCAGGAATGACTGGCCTTTCAAGGGTCAGAAGACTGGGACAAAGCAGCCGAGGAGGCCAAGTGTGCAGTGTGTCTCAGGTAACCTGATAGATGCCATGGTGCCCACCCTCTGGGCATTTAAACCACTCATTCATTCAGTGCTTGTTTACTGAGGGGCAGCTCACTGCTAGACACAGACCTTGCTTAAGGCCACGAGCTAGTGGCCATTTAGAAATCAGTCCTCCTGCAAATTGGGTTCTCTGATTTCTGGGGATCCCCACCTGACATTTCCATGTGTAAGGGAGAGGACCTATCTCATTTCTAAATGAACCCCTGGGCAGGGCTCTACAAGGAGGGTCCTTGTGGAATCCTGAACTGGGTATAGTGTGGGAAAAAGAAGATACTGTGTGACCTTCAACAGTCCAAAAGTTCAGCCGTGGCATCTCTAGGAGTCTTGGAAAAACCACGAAACATAATGTGTTCTATACGTGCCTTTGCAAATGTCAGAGTTTTCTCCGTCACTGGTAGCGAGCAGATTCAGGTACTGCCAGATGTTCCTTCTCTATGGAGCACCCCTGCCTCTTTCACTTCTTGATGTGGAACAGGAGTTTGATGACATGATTGGAGGGGAGGTGGCTGCAATAGGAATCTTCCAGGATTCAGTTTTTTTTTCTTTAAGCAGGAGTAGATTTTATTTATTTAAAAAAATCTTTATTGGAGTATAGTTGCTTTACAATGTTGTGTTAGTTTCTGCTGTGCAGCAAAGTGAATCAGCTATACATACATATATATATATATATATATATATATATATATATATATATATATATATCCCCTCTTTTTTGGATTTCCTTCCCATTAATTAGGTCACCACAGAGCACTGAGTAGAGTTCCCTGTGCTATACAGTAGGTTCTCATTAGTTACCTATTTTATACATAGTATCAATAGTGTATATATGTCAATCCCAATCTCCCAATTCATCCCACCCTCCCCCTTTCCCCCTTGGTGTCCACACGTTTGTTCTCTACATCTGTGTCTCTATTTCTGCTTTGTAAATAAGATTGTCTATACCAATTTTTTCAGATTCCACATGTATGCGTTAATATACTGTATTTGTTTTTCTCTTTCTGACTTACTTCACTCTGTGTGACAGTCTCTAGGTCCGTCCACGTTTCTGCAAATGACACAGGATTCAGTTTTGAGTCCACCAGGAGGCAGCTCAATGTCACGGTCAGAGAACACAGCCGAAGGGACAACACACCTGAACAAGCCCAGTAACGGGGCCTTTCTTGTAAAGTCGGGACAGATGCTACTCGGCACAGCAGTCGTGGGGGCATTAAGCCCCATCTCCTCTTTCTCTGTAACTGAAGAAACAAGTTTGCTTTCTACGGCCTTTATACGGAACTTCTTCAGTGACAAGCTTTGACCCTCAAATTCAAACTTCAGCCCTGCCACCAGCAGTCTGATCTTGTGTGAGTCTCCTTTCTTCTCAGGGCCTCAGTTTCCCCCCTTGTAAAATTGAACTTAACCTAGAATATGGCTTCTGAAAGTCCTTCTGATTTAAACTGCTTGGTGGCTTCCATTAACATTGGTTTCGAATTCTGCTGCTTATAGTTTTTCTTTCTGCCAGAAGGTGGTGGTATTGAGTTCTTTAATAGTACAAAGAGCTCTATTTGCTTCAAGTTCTGGGAGACCCAAGCTGGCCTCCCTTCAATGCTTCGAATGTAAACTTTTTGTTGCAGGGGGTCTCTTTTTAGGTTCTGGCTACTCTTTGTCCCCTTCCCAGCCCTGCCGACCCAGGCTGCCATCTGGTTCAGCTCTTTTCAAGTCTCAAAGCACTTGGCTGTACTGTCTCAAGACCACTGGCCTCAGTTCAGGGCCACAGAAAAGAGGCTGGGGGCCTCTGGACCGTTCCAGGGCATGGGGATGACAGAGATCTGAGGGTTGGCCCCCAAGGCAGTGGCTGGTGCAGGTTACACCTGAGATCAGACTGGCTGAGGGCCTTGGCAGAAAGAGTGTTTGGTTTGACCAGGATTCACCAGACCATTCCTTACCCCTCGTCTCAGACTCATGTCCCCAAATCCCTTCCCCCTGTTGCCTGCTGGTCCCTCATTATTGGAACCCACAGGTCTGGCTCTCCAGGTCCACCTGGAAGCTTCAGCTTCAGGCTGTGGCCAAGAGTCCTCAGATCACCTGGATTTTGGTGGGGTGGATGGTTTGGGTGTCACTGAGGACACCGTTGACCTCTCTCAACTGTGTCTACCCAGAAGCAAGGCCCAGGAGGCAGTCTTTGTGTCCTGTCCCAGCAACTTGAGGGGTGAGCCTGGATGGGGTAGGCCAGCTGTCACCCATCAACAGTGATCAGTGTCACGTCCTCTCAGACACGGACTGTCGATAAGGATAGAGCTGGAGCTGTCCTGCAGAGACCAAGGCTTGTGGACGACCGTGATGAAATCAGGAGTGTCCTCACGCAGGGACCGGCTCCCAGGTGAGTCTGTCTTTCTCGGCTCAGGTCCCGGGACCCGTCAGCCTCCTACTCCTTTAGGAGCCGCCCCTGCCCACCAGACCCTGGGCCCCGTGGGCACTGTCTCCCCTCAAGCTGAGCTGGGGAACCTGTATGGTCACACCAACCTGCACTTACTTGCTCCCTGCTAGGACAAATTGCAGGGCTTTGGGGTTTCAGGGTTTTGCTGTGGGTCACTAAGTAGAACTGGACAGCGGATGTCTTCAAAACAGTAAACACAGCAGAAAAGAAAGAGTATAAGTTCTGGAAATGCAGGGCCTGGATGAGGCTCCCACTCTATGACCACTGCCTTGTGCTGTAGTGCCTAGAAGTTATTTAATTTCTCTGATATATACATATATATTTTATATATAATATTAATATATTATATATTAATTTCTCTGATATATATACACCTATATACATTTAAATAAGTGAATAAAATATGATATATTTAATATATTAATATATTTATTATATGTAAATGTATATATTAAATAACATTATTATATAATATATAAAATATATTATATAATAATGTATTTGTTATATATTATATACAATGAATATATTATTTAATATATAATATTATATATATTCACTTATTTTCATTTACATATTTATGTATATACAAATATTTGGATGTTTGTTTGGCTTTTGGCTTTAGGTCATGATGTTTTTTTTTTTTTTTTTTTTCTGTACGCGGGCCTCTCACTGCTGTGGCCTCTCCCGTTGCGGAGCACAGGCTCCGGACACACAGGCTCCGCGGCCATGGCTCGCGGGCCCAGCCGCTCCGCGGCATATGGGATCTTCCGGGATCGGGGCATGAACCCGTGTCCCCTGCATCGGCAGGCGGACTCTCAACCACTGCGCCACCAGGGAAGCCCCATGATGTTTTGTGGTATGTATATCATTTCATGTCCTGACATTGGTATATTTATTGCACTTTAGGAAATATACCTAAAGGAGCTGGGAGCGCAGACAGAAGAGGTAGGGGAAGATAGGATTGAACATACTACCTCCTCTCCCCTGCCAAGTCCTTCAGACCAATACATTGAGCACTGATGTGGGCGGGGAGGTGACTGCCAAGTTAGACATGATGCCATGTGTTCAGCTGCACTGAGCTGCATTTTTAACAGCTAGAAGAGACTGAAAAGCTATGGGCGGAGGGATGGAACAGGAGAGAGGACACGGTGGCATAGAAGGTAGGGCTTAGAGGGGAAAAAGATTTCCTGATTAGACTTCACCAGGTTTAGCCTGTTCACACACTGGCCACAATTCTTATTTAGCTATTTATCACATAGGACAGCTGAATCAGCAATACTTCTTTTCTCAGCAGCAGATTCCTCAGTTCAGGTACTGTTATGTATCCTACATATAATATTAAGGATAAAGTGCATTTTATGATGGTGGCTCCAACCTCCAATGCCTTCAGGAGCCAGACAGGGAGCAGAATTGAGGGAAGCAGGCCTGGCTGGGACTGATGAACCAGAGAGCCAGTGCCCTACTTCAAGCTCTAGCCTGTTGTCTTGCAGAAACAGCAGGGTAGAGAGTTTAGATCAATGGGCACGTCAGACACTTAGATTGATTGCCACCACCATACCACCCCTCTGTCCCCATGGTACACTGTACTAATGGCCCTAATTCATTACCCCTCTACGTATCCAGCCCCTCTTCATATAATTTTACAGAGTCATCTCATTGTGGTGGGGAATGCTTTCTTGTCACTGCGCTTACCTCGTTGCTATGACTTGTTTGGGCCCAATGGTATATTAGCAGCCGAGACACACATGGAGGCTTGAGAGAGTAGGTTTGTCCTCTTGCACCTGTGCCATCACCATGAGGAGACCGCATCTGAGCTGGCTGCCCATCCCAGAAGGGGAGCGAGAGAAGGTGGAACAGAGCTGGACCACTCCAGCCAAACCCGTCCTCCATCGGCTGACCCTTCACTGACCTGCAGATTATGAAAAGAAACGATGACTGTTGTAAGTCTCTGGGCTGTGGGGTGAGTGGTTATCTAGCAATTTTGCAGCAGTAGCTAAACCAATACAACACCCATGACACTGATAACAGGGCACCGTTGCCTGCTGAGCCTCTAGGTGGCTTCAGATTCTTCCACTGTTAATCCACGGGAATGAGCAGAAGAATTGCTTGCCAGACTCCCAGGAGGTGACAGAGCCTCTGAAGGCTGCCCTGGGCGTTTGGGGGCGTTCACGATGCCAGGGGATGTCCCTGCTTCCTTTCCTTTGTTCCGGCTGCACTGTCCTCAGAGGGCAGGTGGCCCAGCCACCATGAGCTATTCAGCCCTCACAGGGTATCTGATTTAGTCTACTGGGTCCCTTTTCTTAGCATTTGTACTGGGGGTTTTCTACAACTTCAAAGAGCTTCTCACCCACATTCACTAATTAATTCATTACTCCTGTGAGTAAAACCTGAAGCAGTGAGAGGAGAATGTCATTAGCAAGCAGACCAGAGGCTCATTATTTAGAATAGGTTGCCCAGAGCCAGGCTCCCTCTGCCAGAGCTGTTAACCCCTTCCCTTCATCTCTGCAGGCAGGTGTGTACCAGGGTCGGAATCCATCAAGCACTTGGTGGTTGCAAAGCACTTACTGTGTGCTCATCTAGCTACACTGGGTGCCATGGGGATATAAGAAGTTGTAAAACACAAGTTCTGACCTCAAGAACCTGCAGTCTAGTGAGAGCACAGGCTCTGGAGTCATGTAGACCTGAGTCTGAATCCTGGCAATTTATAAGGCCCTGGGCTAAGGAGCCCCTCTGAACAAGTTTCCTTAACCATAAAATGGGATACTGTTACTTCTTTATGGGCAAAGTGAGGATGAGCAACATAATGCCAACAAAAGCTGCAGGGAGGGCTTCCCTGGTGGCACAGTGGTTGAGAGTCCGCCTGCCGATGCAGGAGACACAGGTTCGTGCCCCGGTCCAGGAAGATCCCACATGCCGCGGAGCGGCTGGGCCCGTGAGCCATGGTCGCTGAGCCTGCGCATCCGGAGCCTGTGCTCCGCAACGGGAGAGGCCACAGCAGTGAGTCCCGCGTACCGCAAAAAAGAAAAAAAAGGTGCAGGGAAAGGCCTGGCGCTCAGTGAGTGCTCCATAAACCACAGTGTTTACTCATATCACTCAGACCAATGCCTTCATGCACATCTCTCATCCCAAGCCTGGCACAGGCCTACAGGACAGTGTGGCAGAGGAAAGAGACCTGGCAGAGGGTAGAAGCTTTGGGGATGCCTTTATTTCAGCGGTGAGATGAGGAGATGGAAAGCAGAGAGGGAAATTGAAGGGCTGGCGGGGTGGCAGGGACACCAGGAGGATACAGGCAGGTAGGGACCAAGGGAAAGTGCCAAGAATGGTGAGGGCGGAAGGTGGCAGTCAGCCAGCAGCAGAGGAGAGATGGAGCAGGATATGGACTAAGGACATTCATCTATTCAATCACCCAGTGGCTACTGAGTGCCTGGGGTGGCCATGAAAATGCTCCACTCAGATCTCGTCCTTAGGGGAACATGAGTGACCACCCAGCCTCTGTCCCCCTGGATCACCCATACACAGGTGCTGAGGGTACATCTCTCCTGGGCTGTTACCAGCCAATGATTGCAGATGGCGGGCTATCCCTTTGGGATGCAGGACCCCTCTGCTGGGCTCCCCATTGGTCTGGCAGAAACAGTCTTAGAGATTCACTGCAGTCTAAGACTTTTCCCACCCAGCCCTTCTTCCTCCCTGCTCTCCTTTCATAGATGTCAGGCCTGAATTACAGACCTAAGCTTCTCCTTGCTCCCCATCCCCTTAAGCCTTCAACGGTGGTATCCCCAACACATCTCTTGCACTTCTAGCTGCTTCATTGCTTTGGCTTCCTGGAGCATCCACACTAACACACTAAGGTAGCACCTAATAGGTGTCATGCACTGCTTTATGCGCTGGGGGTGTCATGGTGACCTAGACAAAAGTCATTAATGTCATGTTGCTGGTGGCAGGGGTGGTGGAGACAACAGAGGATAAATAGGCAAGCAAAGAAATGAATATGCTCATTTTAGACAGTGAAACCTGCTACGAAGAAAACAAAATGGGAGACTGCTTTAGGTTGCAGGGTGAGGGATGGCCTTTGAAATAGTGAGGCCAGAACGTTGAGGAGTCAGCTATGCAAGTGATGGAGTCTGGGTGTGTGAGGGGTGATTGTATCTGTCAACTTGGCTGGGCCACAGCGTCCAGATATCCGGGCAAAATTCTGAATGTTTCTGTAAGGCTGTTTTTAGATGAGATTAACATTTAAATTGGTGGGCTTTGACCATCTACAGATGAATGGATGAAGAAGATGCGGTATATATACACGATGGAATATTATTCAGCCATAAAAATGAACGAAATAATGCCATTTGCAGCAATATGGATGGACCTAGAGATTATCATACTAAGTGAAGTAAGTCAGACAGAGAAAGACAAATATCATATGATAGCACATATATGTGGAATCTAAAAAAAATACAAATGAACTTATTTACAGAACAGAAATAGGCTCACAGACATAGAAAACAAACTTATGGTTACCAAAGGGGATAGTGAAGGAGGGGGGAGATAAATTAGGAGTTTGGGATTAACAGATACACGTTACTATGTATAAAACAGATAAACAACAAGGACCTACTGTGTAGCATAAGGAACTATATTCAATATCTTGTAATAACCTATAATTAAAAAGAATCTGAAAAGGAATATATCTATATATATATCTATATATATATCTATAGATATATATTCCAGAGGCCCCAGAGGGAAACTCTAACAGAATAAATTTCTGCTCTTTTAGTGCCCTGAGTTTGTGGGAATTTGTTCTGGTAGCCCTAGGAAACTAATACAGGCATGATCAACATCATCTCTTCCTCCTAAAAGCCTGGGTTCTCACCTCTCTGGGGAACATGCACTGCCTTGGAATACCTGGTTTCTTATGGGCTCTGTTCCCTCTCCCATTGTTTTTGAACTTTCTATGTTTCCATCTTAGGAGGCCAAGCAGTATAGAGAAATGCCATGGTCTTGGGAGGCAGACATACCAAGCTTTGAAACACGGCTTCTTCGTTCCCTTGCTGTGTGATTGCTGAGTGTCAGTTGATTTCAGGTTTCTCGAAGTTTTAATTTATGTAGAATACTGAACACAGGCTTTGGGATCTGGTATGTGCTCCACCTTTACAAGTGAGTCTAAAGGTCAGAAATTGGGTTGGATTCATCTTTGCATTCCTTTAAGAGTTCCTGGAGGGGGGCAGGGATAAATTAGGAGTTTGGGATTAAAATATACACACTACTATATATAAAATAGATAACCAACAAGGGCCTACTGTATAGCACAGGGAGCTATGCTCAATATCTTATAATAACCTATAAGGGAAAAGAATCTAAAAATGAATATATATATATATATTATATATATATATATAACAGAATCACTTTGCTGTACACCCAAAACTAACACAACTTTGTAAATCAACTACATTTCAATAAAAATTTGAAAAAAGAAAAGAGCTGGAAAAGAAAAGGGAAAAAAAAGAGTTTCTGGAAATAATACATTTGCAATAAACATTTGTTGACTGGTTGTTAGTTGACTGATGTAGACATTATCTATTTATGCAGTAACAGCTGTGTGCCAGGCATTCATCTCAACGTTTAAACTATTAATTTAATCCCCATGGCAATTCCTTGATGTAGATAGTATTATCTTTGCTTTACAGGTTACAAAAAAGAGGTGAAGCTATGATTGGCACCTAGGTCTGATTCCTGGGTCTACCCTGCTACCCTGATGAAGAGACGCTTTAGGAAAGAAAGGTGGATCCTTCCAAGCTCTCACCGTCAGCTTGCTGACAGCTAGCCCACATCCTTCCTGCTGCGGTCTGCCTGTGTTCTGCTAACCCCCCAGGCCAATCTGTGCTCTGGTTCCACTCCAGCTTTCCCATCCAGCGTTGTCCTCCCCTTGCTTTTCCCACGGTGTGTGTAGGGTTAAAGTCTGTTGCTAAACCTGTGTCTCTTCATGGATCTTTTCGCATAACATTTAATAGCTGGTAATGACTGTGACCCCTGCGGCACTCATCTAGTGGACTTCAAGTTGGCATTTCAATTAGTTGTGCTGATTGCTGGGTTTGGGCATTTCATGTATTTGTAGGGAAGCTTAGCCTAAGAACCGTCAGCTAAGGGACTTATTACCTCAGGGCTTCTTGGGGGGAATAAATAACCTCATTACAGCTTCTTTTGCTCTGGTTGAGAGACAGGAAGAAAAGTTGACTCTCTCAGGCAGTTATTTGTGTGGGGAGGAGCTGGTGCCCGTGACTACGTGTAACCAGCAGCGGGGCCTTTCTCCCTCCCCTCCACTTCTCCTTCCCTCCTTCTCTTCACCCCCTCTCTCCTCTCCCCTACCCTCTCTCCTCCCTTTCTTTCTGAGCCTTGCCTCTTCATTTCTTTCTTTCCTTGGCTAAAGTCTTTGATGGCAATAATAGTAACTTAGTGTCCACAGGCCTCACAGGCTCATGAATATAAATAGGGTCACATTAACAACTGAACCTGGAATTTACACACACACACACACACACACACACACACACACACACACACCTGCAAAGTCCCAGTGCTCTCTTTCTCTAGGTATCCCTGAGTTTTTGAAACAGCAACTTTCCAAATGCACAGTAGCCAGTGAGCATGAGGAAGGAGCAGGGAGGAGGATGGGCTTTAATACTAAATACCCGTAGGTTCAGATCCCCGCTTCAGGATTTATTAGCTCTGTGATCTTGAGCAGGTACTTAAACCTCTCTGGTTTTCAGCTTTCTCATCTGTAAAATGAGAATAACGTCCTCTATCATAGACTTGCCAGGGGACAAGAGGGTAAAGGTGTAAAGAGCTGAGCACAGTGTAAGAGAAAAATAACTGGCAGGTATTGTGATTACTCTTACTTTAAATACCACGGGATTACTTATCATCAGCGATGTCCAGCAGTCTGTCTGTCCTTCCTTCCTTCTTCTTCTTCTTTTCTTTCCTATCATTTCTTTCTTCTAGAAATGAGACCTTACGGATAACGTTATTAATTAGTCTAAGCAGAAACACCTCCCTTCTACACTTAGCCTTGAGATTCTGGGGCTACAACTCTGCAAGGCTGGATGGGGCACAGGGGAGTTGTTTCTCGCTGTGAGGTCCCTGGGGCTTCCTAGGGCTTCTGGTTCTGTGAGCATCTCCTGGACGCGACAGCGCCCTCAGGTGGCAACAGCTTAATTCCATGTGCCCTTGGATTCAGCCTCATCATGTGCCGCCTTGAAGACATGGGTCCGGCAGTGCCTCTCCTCTGATCTGAGTCCCAGGCCCACAGGGTCTTCCTCTGAGCTCAGAGACACCAGCCTCAGCCCAGCAGTGTCCGCTTCTCAGAGTTTCACCTCCGTGGGGCCCCTTCTCCAAGTTTCCAAGTTTTAATAATCATTTCAACCTCTTCCCTTGGTGAACTCAGACCTAAGTGATTACTTTAGAATTTTCTTTTTATTCTTTCAGTTACCAAGTTAATAACTTTTTGGCTGGTTAACAATGTTCAATTTTTATTCTCTCTGTTTCAATAGCTGTTGTGGTTTCTGTCTCCTGGTCAGACCCTGATTTATACAAGTGCCAAGCAGGGACCAGGCACTATTCTGGGCTCTATGGAGAGAGCAGTAAACAAAATACAGAAAATACCCCACCCCACTCTCTCATGGAGCTTACATGCTGTTCAGATAATACAGAAAAAACCCTAAACACATATATAAAGAGAATATGGTATGTCAGAAGGTGGTAAGTACTATGGAAAATATACCAAGAAAGAGGTGTAGGAGTACTGGAATGGGGGTGGTTTGCTATTTAAGCTGTAATGTTTATATGACACCACTCATCATGTATATGAAGATACTTTGGTGCCCAAATATTGGGAAGTATTTTGTTTGTTTCATTCATAGCATAGCCTTTTGCAAATCTTAGAGATTGTGTAAAACCAGGAAGAGTATAGAATTAACAGGGCTCTAAATAGATGTAATAGCTGGGGGAAAAAAGCAAAATGTTTTAATTGGTGGCATGTGAGTGTGTGTGAGTGTGTGGTGTGAGTGTGTGATATGTGAGAGTGTGTGTGTGTGTGTGTGATGTATGTGTGTGAGTGTGTGTGTGTCGTATGCCTCTGAATTTACAGCATAAACTTTGCATCCACTAGTCTTCCTCAGAACAGATTCCTAGGCTCATTTTAAGCCATAGATAGTAAATACATTGCAGAAGGCGACTCCAATTTCCAAATAAAAGTGCTTAGAATTTTCCTCCTCATTTCACAATTCTCAAAGGAATCCAATCGTATTCTCCTATATATGTTCCTCATTTACTTTCCTGGGCACAAAGAAGGCCTCTTAAATTGGAGAATTCCACTCCTGGGGGTTTTCATTTGGATGACTTGCCTAGGGTAGGAGCTTTTCCAGCTTTCACAGAACTGACTCCCTGGGGAAGTCCTGACCCGTCTTCGGGACAGGAGGGCGTGGTCACAGGTTGTAATGAACTCTCCAGGCCAGGCGAGAGGGAACTGGACTTGCATCACAATGACCAGCCTAACTTCTCGCTGACAGGTGTTGTGATAGCTCCTCTGCAGTGCTTTTACTCTGGCCCAGAAACAATCTGGACTCCAACTGGTTCTCCTTTGTATCTTGCAGAACCATCTTTTGTGTTGGTCAGAACACTTAAGTGGTAAAGCCAGAAAATGAAAGAGCAGATGTGTGTAACCCAGAGAGATGTGCCAGCCTGCGCATCATCTGGGACTGGTTTCCTTACCGGGCGTTTCCACACCAGGTGAATCCTCACATCGTGAGCTCAGAAGAAATCACAGGATTTTCCTCTTTGACTTTCTGAAAGTGTCCTGATGCAAGGAATGCTATGATTTTTACTGAGGAGGAGAAACAGATTCATCTTTTCTTTCCTAGCTACAGTCCCTTTGGCTTCATTCAAAGTTGGAGAAAATTTATTTGATTACTTATATTTTATTTATTTTATTACTTATATTTTGGAGAAAATGTATTTTATTATTTATATTTATTTGTGAAGGACCCACTTAGAGTGTAATTTGTGCCCACTGCTTGGATTCAGAGATGTAAGATAGGCTGAGGGGCAGACAGTGGTCCACAGACAATAAAAATGATACTGAGTATTTGATTTGTGCCAGGAACTGTGCTAAGGGCTTTATATACATTTATCTCATTTAATCTATAGAGCCACTCCATGAGATAAATATATTATTAGTATCCTTATTTTACCCAAGAGGAAATAGAGGCTTAGAGATATTAAATAGCTCAAGGTTATTCAGTTAGTAAGGGTTTGAAGTGGAGCTCCAACCTAGGTCTGTTTGACAACGATTTGCAAGAGATATTTGCATGAGGTGGGTGGTGGAGGAAGAGGGTTTCTGAGACAAAACCACTTCATGACCATATAAATGACTCAACATTGAGGGAGGTCTGAGAGAAAGGTCATCTTTGCTCTAGATTCTTATGACAAATCAGATCAAATCTAACCTAAACTTATTTAATGAATAGTTCTACTAGGTCACCTACAATCCTAAGTGCTTTGGTTCCATCCCTTTCTCTTTTCCTAGTGTCAGCTTCAATACTGTTCCATACATGCATGCTGAGCCATCTACCAGCTCAGCCTCTGGAATATATGGAAATTTTAGTGTAGCACATGGTGTGTCTGGGGGTCTTGGGCCTTTCAGCTGCTTCCCTGTCCTGACCTCCCTCCATTTCCTCATGTGGTGCTTTCCTGCACTCTAGGTAGACCTTCATCCGGGGTTAGCCCAGAACATACCATGTGGATGCCCATAGGCCTTTTCTGTCCTCTTTCCATGTTCCTTCTTCCCACCCTGCCTTCTCTGTCAGAGGAAGGCCTCCCCAATCTACCTCATGCCTCATCATGCCTCATCACTTGTCCATGCCCAGCCTGCTCCCCCATCCCTTTGAGCTTTTTCCCGAGAGCTCTAGCTCACATGACTTTCTTCCTTCTGTTGCTTCACCAAGTCATGTCATGTCTCCTGTTCGTTCACTCAACACATATTTATTAAGCCCGACCACATGCCAGGCACAGTTCTAGTTGCTGGGGATACAGCAATGAATAAAATAGAAAAAAATCCTGTCTTAATGAGACATAAATTCTTATTTATGTGAATAAGAATTCACATAAATAAGAAATAACATGTTAAACAAATAAATATGTTATATAATATGTTAGGTGATGACAAGTGTAGTGGAAAATTAAGCAAGAAAAGCAGATAGAAGAGGATTGCAAATTTTGGGGGGCAGGTGTTGTTAATTTTAACTCTTAATTATAAGCCATAAAGATGTTTCACCAAAAAAGCCTCACAAACCAGCCTTGTGACTTGAAACTAATCACCCCATATTACCTGAGATACTCACATCACACAGTAGGAGACAAGCATTCTTTTCTTTTCCTCTTCCTTTTAAAGACCTTAAGTACTGCTATGGGCTGAATGTTTGTATTCCTGTCGAACTCATAAGGAGTTGCAATTTTAAGTAAGGTGGTCAAGGAAGAACTCACTGAGAAGGTGACGTTAGAGCAAAAACCTGAAGGAAATGTGGGAAGGACTCATGTGAATATCTGGGGCAAGAGCATTACAAGCAGAAGAAAGTGTAAGTGCAAAGACCCCGAGGCAGGGCTCAGTCATGAATGTGAAGGATCAGCAAGAAAGCCCATCCTCCCTGTCAGATCCTGGAGGGCTAGAATCATGTGTTGTATCTCCTGTGTTCCTCTTTATAGCACTCAACTCAGGACTGGGCACTTAGTAGACATGAATAAAACCACAAAATATTAGTCATTAGAGAAGTGACTTCTAATGCTCTCATTTTGCAAATGAGGAGCCTGAGGTCCTAAGAGTCAAAGTGATTTGCCCAATTGTTGATACTTCTACTTTTTCTGCACCTATGGCAGCCACTGTTACTACTACTCCTCTGACTACTCCTATTACTATTATCTGAATCCCAGGGCTCTATATCATTCCTCTCTGGTACACGGTCACATTTGAAGAGACACACTTCAACCCGGAAAAGTATTTACCAAGCACTTACAAACTTTACCAATAGCCCTTGAAGAACATTAATGAGAATCCAACTCAAAACCCAGAGCCACATCCTCCTTCCCTTTCCAAGCCTCTCATCCTCTCATTCCTCACAGGTGGCCCACAACATCCTCCTCCTCCAACCCTTTTGTTTCTCCACCTGGTCAGTTGGCTTTGGCCTTTTTTCTCTTGCTTCTTCTTTTGGCTTCTTTGGCTCCTCTCTTCCTATCCTTCCTATTCTGTATTTTAAAAAATCCCAGAAGCAGGCAGACAAAGATAGAACAGGGAGGGAGGGGAAGGAAAAATGGGCAACATAAAAGTTCTCTTTAGTTTCAGGAGGAGAAGAAAGGGCTGGGAACTTTACCTTGTTCTTAATAGCTGTCCTTATCAAACTGCTAGTATTTCTATTTCTGCTGGTACCATTGACAATCACTATCACTTGTATTCTATTTCTTATTTTATAAAGAACTTTTATAGCCAAGATTTAGTTGGAATTGGAACCCACATCTCATGAGGGCTAAGCATCCATTTTTAATTTTACATACTGGTTAAATGAATGAGTGAGAAAATGAATGAAATGGGTATCCTTGCCCAGTTTATTTAGCACCTCCCAATCAAAAGCAAAAAGGAAATGACCCAATTTTCTTTCTCATGTATTCTCAATACTATGACTGACACGTTTTTGTTTGCTGGCATAAAAGAAGTTCATATTAACAAACACAGCAAGAGAGCAAATGATTTCCACTGAGAAACTGTGATGGTAAATTTCATGTGTAAACTTGCCTGGTCCATGGAATGCCCAGACATTCAGTTAAACATTATTCTGGGTGTATCTGTGAAGATGTTTCTGGATGAGATTAATATTTGAAATGGTAGACTGATTAAAGTAGATTGCCCTCCTCAGTGTGGGTGGACCTCATCCACCCAATGTGGGCCTGAATAGAACAAAAGGTGGGATAAAGGAGAATTATCTCTGCCTGACTGTTTTTTCGGCTGGGACATCAGTCTTTTCTTGCACTAGGACTGGAACTTACATCATCAGCTCTCTTGGTTCTCAGGTCTTCAGATTTAGATGAGAACTATACCATTGGCTCTGCTGAGTCTCCAGTTTACAGACAGCATTGTGGGACTTCTCAGCCTCCATAATTGTGTGGGCCAAATCCTTATAATAAATCATATGTATTAGTTTTATTCTCTAGAGAACCTGACTAATACAGAACCTTTCTGTATGTTTGAGTACACCTGTGTGGATCACTACTACACCATAATGCTAATGCATGAATTCTGGATAGAGACAGAACTGGATTCAAATCCTAGCCTTGCCACTTATTAGTGACCTCAGGCAAGTTACTTAACCTCCCCAGTCATCAACTTCCTTTCCTGATAAATGGATATAATAAATATCCTACTCCTAGCTGAGATTGTTGGTTGCCACCCAATGTCCATCTGTCTTTTGATGCTTTCTAACCAAAACCCAAATTTGTTTATGTGATTCACCCTCTGTGTGGCCATGTGTTTCTTCTCTATGCCAATCACTAGGAATTGGTTTAGAAATGAGCACAGAATGCATTTCTGGTCAAGAAGACATGGAGATATTTCTATTAGATACTTATGTGTGGAGGTGAGGCTCAGAACTATGCTGACCATCTGTGACCACAAAGGATCAGGCTGCCTGAGGATGGCAGAGAGAATGATAGTGCCTGGAGGTGCTTTCTTAATGGCACCATGGAATTTATTGGTCATAGAGTCATCTATCTCTGGATTTCTTATTATTATATCTTTCCTCATGGTTTAAGCCAGTGAAGCTGGGATTTCTGTTTCTTGGAGTTGAAGGAATTCTAAGATATACTCATTGTTTGTGTTGTGGTGAATATTAAGTGAAGTAGCCTATGTAAAACACTTTACACACTGCTTGGCATTTAGCAAAGAAACAATAAATGCTAGCTGTAATAAAAAATATGGCTAAATTCATTATATCTGTCACCAGGAATAGCCTAAAGTATAATACATTGTTTACTTGGTTCTCTAGAAGTTCTTACAAGATAGAAAAATAAAGGAGATGGAGGCCAGCTGCTATGTAGAGAAAAGTTGACTGCTTTTTCTATATTTATGATAATTTCCTGAGGCTAGATTCCCAGAAGTGACATAACTGGGCACAAGTATTTTAAATTCTCTTCACACGTATTATTAAATGGCTGTCCCAAAGGTGGAACCTTTTCATATGGCAATCAGCAATATCGGGAAATGCTTTTTTTATTTTTTTTTTAACCTCATCTTGGCCAGTATTTGGAATTACTACATAAAAAATTTTTTCTGGTAGGCAAAATGTGCAATCTTCATTTAATTTTATTTCTTTGACTAGTAGCAACTTTTAAAGTTCTTATCTAGGCATTGAAAAATCTTCTGGGGCTTGTTGAAGTTCCACTGTTTGTAGAATATGTTCCATTGTGGTGGGATGACTCGGGTCAAACGACTAGGGTCACACTCAGCTACAAAGGACCTTTCTCCATATATGCAGGTCTGCTTAGCACTTTGGTTTTTGAATAGCTGCCCCAAGAGCTTTGAAAAATATTTTCCCCCATCCACTATTTTCCAGGGAAATGTCAAATGAGCATATAATTTTGAAAGAAGCATCTCAAAGTTAAGATACAATGTAATTGGCAATTGTATCTCTTCCATTATTCCCAATCTTATTATACCATACTCAACCACTCTTTCACCTGCTGGGATATACAACAATGGCAGATAAATAGCAAAAAGGAAAATTTTGAAGTGTGCAGTTATTTCTAAATTGCTACCTTTCTCCTTAAATTTTAAAAATGATGTTAAGGTGTGCTACCTGATTCTCCCTTTTCACAACCCCACAAAACATATTTGGGAAATACGGACAGAAAGTGAAATTTGACTATATATATTATATGGTATATTGTTTTGCTGTGCAGTTTGCAAATGCATTAAAATAATTGGACTGTTAGCCCAACATTGGTTGGAAGAGTTTGCATTATACAGGGATCAGTAAGATATTTGTCATTCTCTTATGAAAGAGACCTCATCTTATTTGCTTTGCATTGCTAAAGATGGTGTTTGTGAGAACTGAAAGCTTGGCATTCAGCCACAGAGGCTGGGGTGTGAATATTTTATATCTGTCAATGGGATTCCTTTTGGCATAAGAACACATAAGTTTGATTTGGGGGAGGCAGGAGATCCTATACACCATTTTTCTTGTAACAGAAACATCTATTGTGTGACCCAGTGAGCTGGTTTGAATTCCTCTGGCCCATGGTTCCATCTTCAATTGTCAAACAGCTATACTTTCTCCAGCTTTTGACACTTCCATTTTATGTGATTCTATTGAAAGGGAATTGTGGGACCCGAGATTTAATTTGAAGCCTGTTTATTGTAATAAGCAGATACTGTGAGGGCCACTAGGCTGAATCTCTGAGGGCTGAGATGGTTGAATTCAGAAAAATACAAAGATTTAGCAGGAATGCAATAAGCTAGGAGAATTCACTGCAGTGGGGAGAGGCAGCTATGGAAAAGGGGCATTGGTATATTATCATAGTCCAGCCTGAGCTATTCTTAGATAGGGGAGTGAAAAGGCTTCTTTTTCCTTTCTCCTGTGCAAAGCACAAAATCAGGACCAATGCATACAAAGTGCATAGGAAGCAGATTTCATCTTAATCCAACAATGAGCTTCTTATTGATTCCATTTGTCCCACAATAGAATGCCTCAAGGAGGTAAGTAGTTAAAGCCACCACCCACAACAACCCAGTATGGTAGGTAATATGATGACATTTAACTGGCAATAAATCTGAGGCTCAGAGTGGCTGTGTGGCCAGTCTGTGGTCACATATTTACTAACTGTTGTATTTTGAGCCTAGATCTGACTCCAAACCCTTTGATTTCTCTACCCTGTCAACACATTCACT
Organism: Mesoplodon mirus; assembly: GCF_964341445.2. Taxonomy (NCBI): domain Eukaryota; kingdom Metazoa; phylum Chordata; class Mammalia; order Artiodactyla; family Ziphiidae; genus Mesoplodon; species Mesoplodon mirus. The sequence goes on along the minus strand of NC_138992.1, from coordinate 13,864,993 downwards.
TGTAACTCAGTGAGGTCCTCATTGTAAGAGCCTCTGGGGAGACACAGGTTAGCAGGAGAAATTTGGACCCTGGGTAGATGTTTATGCTGAATAATCTTTCAGGTCACTTCTACTTCCAAGGCTAGTGATTTGATGATCTTGTGACTCCAGCAGTGTCCTTGCTAAGACAAGATGGAAAAGGAGGAGATGTATATTTCAAAGCTAGTACAAGAGACTCTTGCCTTTTTCAGTTCCTCCCCTAAGTTAGTTCCTCCTTTCTCAGGGCCCCTGTATACCATGGCAGGTTAACATGGTCAGCACTTAACATACTGGAACCTATTTAATTTGTACCCATGTCTGCCTCTCCTGCCAGACTCTCAAGGCTGTTAAGAGCCATCTCTCGGTATCTATTCCTTTTCCTGTGGCAACCTCTCTAATCGCAGGATGCAGCCCAGTGTCTGATGCTTCGATGTTCTTGGAAGAAATGAATGGATATGGTGATTTGATTTGTTAAAGTGCCTTTTTACCACCAAGCTGGGGATATTGTAAAAAATCCAGAAAGAATATAGATTATGCCTCTTAGCCCAATGACTTCGGATAGGGAGAGGGAACCTTGGGTGTGGGAGGTGTGCAAAATGACCATTGACTGTATAGCAAGTGAGGTAGACAACTATGAACATTAATATGTCAACATTAGAAAGAGCAAGCTGAGGCTGTAAAAGTGCTAAGAAAAATTAAAAGATGAGTTTAGCTATGTTTAGTGTAGGAAAGGTAACAAAGAGCTTGGGTCAAGTGATGTGGTAAGAACACGGCAGAGGGAAACAGATGTAATATTAGTGCATGTTTTGCTTTCATCATTTTTTTGTGGCCAACCCCTGAGCTTTTCTATCTAACCCTCTTTTCTAGGAATTTTCTATATTTTTGACCAAATGATTTACATGGAAGTTATCATAAAAATATAACTTGACTTGGTCCTCTGGCCCAGAGGACTGGTCTAGAGATGGACAGCTTGCTCAAGCTTGGCCAGTGAGTCCTTTTCTTGGAAATTTTGTAACTGGGGCAAAAGACATCTTGAGGGTTGTCAATTTCAGGTGACCAAATCCGTAAGACAGAAAATGTGGGTCAATTCAATGACATTTATTCTTAATATAAAAATCCAGGGCTTCCCTGGTGGTGCAGTGGTTGGGGTTCCGCCTGCTGATGCAGGGGACATGGGTTCATGCCCTGGTCCGGGAAGATCCCATGTGCCGCGGAGCGGCTGGGCCCATGAGCCATGGCCGCTGAGCCTGCGCGTCCAGAGCCCGTGCTCCGCAGTGGGAGGGGCTGCAGCGGTGGGAGGCCTGCGTATCGCAAAAAAAAAAAAAAAAATCCAGTCTGTAGTGGTAGACACTAAAGGCACCACACAGAGAGGAACAGGGATAGAAACCAGTATGGGAGACAAGGCAGGTTCCAGTCTGTGGTTCCACTGTCTTCAGACCCTGTCATACTCTTGCTCTTCTTCATTAGGTTGATTAACTTCTTTATTTCCTTTGCATAAGGAAGTTACAGTTGGTTCTCTGTTACCTACAATCAGAAGGGTTCTAGCAAATACATTTGTCCATCAAGAAGAATGGCTTCAACTGGACGTGTTAGAGACCCTCATGTGATTAAGCCCCAGTAGATACATGAAAGCCTAAGAAAGAACTGAGCGTGTACAAGCGTCTCAGTCTTTCATAGAACTCTCATTCTAGTTCTATGAAAAACTCTGTGGGTATTTTGATAGAGATTGCACTGAATCTGCAGACTGCTTTGGGTGATGTGAACACTTTAACAATATTAATTCTTCTAATCCATGAAAGTGAAATATCGTTCAATTCATTTTCTTTCATCAATGTCTTACAGTTTTCAGAGTACAGGTCTTTCACCTCCTTGGATAAATTTATTTCTAGTTATTTCATTCTTTTTGATGCAATTGTAAATGGGGTTGTTTTCTCTTTCTGATAGTTCATTATTAGTGTACAGAAATGCAACACACTTCTGTATATTAATTTTGCATCTTGCAACTTCATTGACTTTGTTTACTAATCCTTATAGTTTTTTGGTGAAGTCTTTAGGGTTTTCTATATACAGTATCATGCAGTCTACAAATAGTGACTGTTTTACTACTTCACTTCCAATTTGGATGCTTTTTATTTCTTTTTCTTATCTGACTGCTGTGGTTAGGACTTCCAGTATTAGGTTGAATAAAAGTGGCAAGAGTAGGCATTCTTGTCTTGTTCCTTAACTTAGAGGAAATTCTTTTCAGCTTTTCTCCATAGAATATGATGTTAGCTGGGGGTTTGTCATAAATGGCCTTTATTATGTTGAGATATGTTCCCTCTATACTAACTTTTTTTTTGAGAGTTTTTATCATTGAATTTTGTCAAAATCTTTTTCTGCTTATTTTATATTTTATAACTGGATATTATAAAATTACAGGTATAACTGTGATAGTTTCTTTACAAAATGGATTTGACTACATGTTAACGTATAACATAGTTGTTGAGTAATAAATTTTTGAAACTCAAAAAATAAATGGACGTGTAGAAGTAGGAAGTATCAGCCACATATCCAAAAAAATGGGCCGCAGCAGTTAAAGTAGGCAGCATGGTTGAATAAATGTGTTTTTCTTGTTTTAAGATAAAAGATACATGGCTTAAGAATATTAGTAGGCAGAGGGGAAGGAAATTATTCTTCTTTTAGAATAGATTGACTTTTTCTCCTTGATTATAAATTCACTCTATTAAACTATTCACATTAACCAGTCACCTAGACATCAGTAACTCCTCATCTTATTTGCAATAGTTGTCATTATATAACTTTTCCTCTTCAAGTCTTTCAGGACTTTCCAGAACCTTCTGTTTGGAGTTCACAGTTGACAACATGTTACTCCTTCTTGATCTGGTTCTTGCTTACTTTGGTGGCCTTATCTCCACCTGCCTTCCAGGATGCCATGATCCAGCTATACTGCACAACCTGCAGTTTCTGGAAGGCTCCACTCTCTTTTACATAAATTATCTGCCTTTCAGTGCTGTTCCCTCTGTCTGAAATTTCCTTTCCCACCCCCTTTCTGCTTGGATTAAGTTCTCCTCTTAGCTCAGGTGATGCCTCCTCTGGAAAACATTTTCCTGGTTCCAGTCATCTTGGTGTTTTCAGAGCAATCCATCCTTTCCTCTTTCCTTAATAGAGCGATTTTCTGGTGAGCAGCTGTCTAGATTCTGAGCTTCTGATAGCAGGGACATTGCATTTTGCCACTGTTTCTTAGTTTGCCACCTAATAAGATAATAATTTTCTATCAAGCTGAATGACATAACAGCAAAGAACACTTAGCCATTTGTAGCATGAATTATTTTAAAATTCTGCTGCCTATTTCTATTTTGTGGCTTTAAGAGACAAAGTTTTAATTTTTGCTATTTTTATAGCTGATTCTAACTTCCTTTTCCTTACATCACCCTGTGGTCCATTTCAGGTCTGTATAGAGTTCTTGGATGCAGGTATGGTAACAATGGACGCACAGTACTTTTCTTCTTCTTTCCGTCCTAACTGCCACATCTCAGGACCACATCCTCTCCCAGTATGTGCAGTATTTGAGCAGGTTAGTCAGTCTAGGAATAGCTGTTTCTAGTTTCAAGTGGTAATATTTAGGGCAGCTATAAACATCTCTGCAGAACTCATTTTTCCTTTAGAATTAATTTCTTGGGATAAATTTTCCAAAATGATATTTCTGGATCAGAATGTAAACATTTTTGTGACTCCTGTCACCACTTGTCAAATTGCTTTCTGCAAAGATTGTGCCACTTTATAGGGCAACCACCAAACTTCTTTTTCCTCATGGTGTTTGGCCATTTGAAGAAAAGAGTGAATGAATAGATTTGTTTTATTATTTTGGTACATATAAAGTAGATGTTTGGAATGATTTAAACATTTATTTCTTTATTAGTAAGGAAGAAGATTTTCTTGTGTTTCTTATTTGTATATTTTTCGAGTCAATTATGTACAAATATGGAGAGAAATCACTTGAATGCAGAAGGAAAAGAGTAAATACTAAGACTGAAAAGAAGCAGAGATAATTGATAGAAATCCAAAAGGTTACTAGAGAAGAGGAAGTGAATTTATACTTGTAAAGATGGAGGGACAGATTTTCTCCTAAGAGAGGCATAAAAGAAGACAAGACAGCTAAGGGAGCAGAGATACAATAATAGGAAATAATAACTAACATTACTTAAGCACATAATGTGTGAGTTACTGTGCTAATTGCTTTCTATAGGTTCTCTCTTTTAATTGTCAGAACCACCCATTTCACAGATGAGGCTCATCAAGATTATGTGATCTGTTCATTGTCACATATCAAGTCTGTGGACAGCCAGGTTTCAGACCTAATTCCCCAGTCTATACTGTTAACCACTGTCCTGCACCGTATAGCTGAGTTGTGGGAGATATGTTTTTGTGATTCTGATTCAGTAAAAGAGAAGCAGGGTTGATCTTCTGAGAGGGGCCGTGGTGAGGAGAGTGCTCCAGCAACACAAGACAATAGGAGAAATTGTGGGCTGCATTCTGGTATCAAACTGGCTGGCATATTTCTGTGACACTTTTCATTAATAGTCTGGGCTTTGGGAACAAGAGAGGAAAAAAGGCAGAGAAAGGGATGTTCTGGGTTTGTGTGTTGCAGGGTTGCAGCTGGAACTAGGGAAGGGGGTTCTGCACTCTAGAAACGGGGGCAGCATTACAGTGATTGACAAAGTTGTTCAGGCCAGACAGGGACTCACCCATGGCCACGGGGGTTAGCTGTCTGCAGAGTTCTGTCACCCCTACAACTATGAATGCTATGACCGCTCTACTAGTCAAGATTCTCCAGAGAAACTGAACCAATAGGATACGTATTAAAAGAGATTTATATGAGGAATAGGCTCAGGCATTAATGGAGGCTGAGACACAGGAAAGCGCTTGGTATAACTTAGTCCAGGTCTGAAGGCCTGCTAATCAGGGGAGCTGATGTGTAAATCCCAGGCCGAGGGCGAAACAAGATGAGATGAGCTGAACCAGCTCAAGCAGCGAGGCAGGAAGAAAGGGGTGAAAACGTCTTCCTCTCCCTTGCCAACTAAAAATTGTTTCTCACCACCTGCCTCTATAAGGAGGAGGTCAACAGCTACTGCAGTCACTGGCCTTCCACACACCCTGAGGGGAGTTCAGGGTGGAGATCAGGGACGAAGCACTCTGTGCTCTGGGAAAAACTGGTAGAACAGTCCTTCAGATAGTTAGATATTTTCAGGAGATTTTATGAGGCCAATTTCTTGTATCTCCTCATATCTAGAAAAGCATCAAAATCATTAACAGTGACATCCACTCCTCATGAATAGCAGCAAGCTTCTCCCAAAATATGTGCATGACTGCATGTACCCCCGTCACTAAAATCATACCTATACTGACGGCCCGCCTTCCCTCTTCGGAGCAGTTCCTCAGAACTCTCTGAGAGTCTGTCTCCCAGGCTATAGTCCCCAAATAAAACTTAACTCACAACTCTCACTTTGTGCACTTTTTTTTTTTTCAGTTGACATGCTTTTGTTCTATTTCAGGCCCTCAAAGGATCGGATGATACCCACCCACGCTGGGGAGAGCCATCTGCTTTACTGAGACCACTGATTCAAGTGCTAGTATCTTCTGGAAACATCCTCACAGATGTGCCCAGAAATAATGTTTAATCTGGGCACTCCGTGTCAAGCTGACACATGAAAAATTAACCATTGTAACTACTCACTGCCACATAACACTTATTGATCACCTGTAAGGTGCCAGTCCCTGTGCTAGGGGCTTTGCATGGCTTATCTTATTTAGCCCCACAGACAAGCCTTTGGGTCCTATGCAGCATACAGTCCTGTGCCTGTTCGCCCTCAGATCCATCCTTCCTGTGCTGCTCTGTACCCCAGAGGATGGACCTTTGCAAACTGTGCTTCCCAGGCTCTTTGGCTTACTGGATGCTGGTTAGGCCAAAGAGGGATGCCACCAGCAGTGGCTATGTCTCCTTCATGGCTCCAGCGCCCACCATCTCGCCCCTCCCACTGTGCTTGCAGACTCACAGGTAGCCCCCGTGGGTTCCAGCTCCTGCCTCTGAGACAAGGGCTGTTGTTATCCTCATTTGATGTGTGAGAAGCAAGGTACCGAAAGAGGTAACTTCCCCAAGCTCTCCAGCTATTAAGTAATGGCGCTGGAATGCAAACCAGGCAGTCTGACAAGGAAACTGAGGCTTGGAGAGTCAAGCAACCAGTCCAAAGCCACACTGCTAGTCGGTGTTGGAGCCAGAATTCAGATGCAGCCTGTCTGAAAACAGAGGGGCTGCAGACAAGGAAGTGAAGGAGTGGTTCAGAAGCAGAAAGCATTTTTGGCCTGATTTTGCTGCCCTCTGAGCATGGAAGCCAGGCCAGCATTGCCCAGGGAAGGAAAAAGAGAATGAGGAGGAGGTAGGGGAGGATCCAGCTCTGACTCCTACTGACGTTTGTCTGAATGGCCAGATCCACACAACAGGCCTCAGCAGCTGGGCTTTTATTCTCAGGCCCTGGTCCTCCCCCTGTTGGCCCTGATTAGCTCCGGGCATCAGCGCTTCTCTGAAGCCACTGCCCATCAGGGGCTGGTTCTCTTGCTCTTTGCCCAGGCTTTTGATCAGAGGGTGCCTACCACTAAAGACACAGCTAGGAAGCACTTCTTTAGTGCTTTCTGGGACTTCCTGGGATGGCTTCAAAGGTTGGAAGGCAATTTGCAGCTTTTGTGTGGAAGGCCGTGGGGTGTGGGAGGGAGTGCTCCAGTTGGCAGGGGAGCTAATTAGGCCCAGTAACTGTTTGGTCATCTCACAAGTCACTTGAAAGCTCTCTGAGACGAGGGCGTGGGGAGGAGGGAGACCACTTTGTGCTCAGCAGGCAGCTCGCTGCCTCTGTGCAAGTGGCAGGTTTGGGAAACGAGGTCTGGGGAGGCCAGTACTTAACAATCCTCAGAAGATTTACCAAATGGACTCACCAAGAGTGGCTGCCCTGTATTTACATCCTGCAGCAGACTGTAGTAAGGCCAAAATCCTATCATGCTATGCATTTTTTTCTGGGATGCCTTTCTATGCAGAGCTGCTAATTATTGGTCACATATGCTGTTGTACCCTTATTAATAAAAGATCTCCACTATTATCAATGAATTAACTGTTTCCATAGTGACTAATGCACTTTGCAAGAGTGAAATTGGAATATTCTAAATGCAGATCCCCTAAGGAAATGCCAGAAACAACGACTACTGCCAGGTTTTTTGGGAGGAGAGGAGTGGAAAGATGTGTTATTAGACTACTTCTGGGGGAGAGAGGATGTACACAGAGCTATAATAAATGGCTTCATTTTTAAGATTGAATAGAACCAATTCTAATTTTAAATTCAATACCTGCTAACCCTCTTGGTTTCAGTTTCCTCATGGTTAAGTAAGGATAATTGTGGGCTCTCATAAGATTGTGAATAATAAATAAATAACCCAGGCAAAGCACATAGCAAGTGTTCAGTGGACATTAGTTGTTACTATCACATAAACGTTTCTTAGTACTAGTTTTGGAGGTTGTTAAGTAACCACCAGCCGCCAGCTGTCTAATCCTTCGGTCTCTCCAGGCAGAGGCACTCAGCTCACCCCTGTTTTATCATCAGCAGGTCATTTCTATTGCTATCTTAATTAGTGCCCATTTGGTTTTTAACAGAAATGCATACAGGTTTGCAAAAGAATTAGGTGAAATCTTAGAACTTATTTACGCCAGGGGCTGTTAACTGTTCTCTAGCTCAGTGATTTGTTCCTTTCCTCCTGTCCTTTGTGTTTTGATCTGCTTTCTCTATATGTCCTCTTTAATGTTCTTTGTAGCAACCTCAAGGGACCCCTCTGCAATGTCCCCAGGGTCCAGGTATTCTACTGGAAGGGCTTTGTCATCCTGGCTGCAAATCCTCATAAGCAGGCATACTTCATTTCCCCCCAGGTAGCTTCTCTGTCCTGTGTTCCTCGGGTAGCAGCATTTACAGCCTGAATTTGTACATGGTGAGCAGTGAGGCTTAGCTGCCAGGTGGCTTGGCCTCCTCAGGTGTTATGTATTGGAGTCTTGAGCAAATGGGGTAAATGTCATTTCATTTAGGAGCACAGCAGTAGCAGAATCAACAGACATTAGGAATGTCCATTTTCTGACATTCAAAGTGCTTTGTACATGATAATCATCTGTCTTACATTTTCTACCAGTTGTTTGTGTTAAAATTTTGTCTTCTCCCAGATTAGAACTTGTGTCAAGGATAGAGGCTGATTTCATTATTACTATTTTTTAAAATTAATTAATTAATTAATTTTTATTTTTGGCTATGTTGGGTCTTCATTTCTGTGTGAGGGCTTTCTCTAGTTGTGGCAAGTGGGGGCCACTCTTCATTGCGGTGCACGGGTCTCTCTCTATCGCGGCCTCTCTTGTTGTGGAGCACAGGCTCCAGACGCGCAGGCTCAGTAGTTGTGGCTCACGGGCCTAGTTGCTCCGCGGCATGTGGGATCTTCCCAGACCAGGGCTCGAACCCGTGTCCCCTGCATTGGCAGGCAGATTCTGAACCACTGTACCACCAGGGAAGCCCAGATTTCATTATTTTTAAAAATATATTTCTCAATGTTTTCCCTACCATTAGACCTGTAGTAGCAGTTTAATATACTTCTGTCAGCTTGACTTAAACAGAATGGTAATTCTGAGTCTTGAAATTCCAATTTTGCTTCTAACTCGTGGTAAAAGATAAACTGAGGCATAGTAAAAATTTTAAGAGTTTGAGTGCAAACTTCCAGTTATAAAATAAATAAGTAATAGGGATGTAATGCACAACATGATGACTGTACTTAAAACTGCTGTATGATTTATTTGAAAGTTGTTAAGAGAGTAGCTCCTAAGAGCTTTCATCACAAGGAAAAAACATCTCGTCTTTTTTTTTGTACCTATATGAGACGATGGATGCTAACTAAATTTTATTGCGGTGACCATGTCATAATAAATGTAACTCAAATTATTATGTTATATACCTTAAATTTATACAGTGCTGTATGTCAGTTATCTCTGGGGGAAAAACATTAGGAAAAAAAGGGTTATGTGAGCAGCAATCAATCTGAATAGAGCAGTGGCAAACCAGAAGTGGTTAGGAGCCCTTCATGACCTGATTCAGGGGAAAGACTTACATAAAGTGCAGAAGCAAAGAAAGGAATTTATTTGATTGGCTGTAGCTTAAAGCCTAGTTGGCTGTTTGTGATTGGTTGTCCTTAGCTCTTTGATTTGTAACCTTGAGGCATTTATAGGTTTAGGTTTTGGTTTGCTTACCTAGAGCTACCTCAGCATTAGGGCCACCTCAGTCTAATGGCCTTATTGTTCAATTAATTAAACACTTGCTTTGGAAACTTGGATAAATAAAGTGGCCTTTAGGGACTTTACACTTCTTATCTTATCAATGGGAATTATAATCCTATAATAATAATGTTAATAGGAATAATGTCTCATTTTTTCCCCAAGGAATGTGATAGAGAATAATAGCTAAGCCTGAAATGATGTGATTGGCAAACATTAAATGTACCCTGAATGATAAACCATACATTTCTCCTAGAATCGGCTTACCAAGGGTGTTCAGGGCAGAATATTCTCCATCTTCACATAACTAGGATGGCATGAGCAGATGTCTGACCTCATCATGTTTTCAAAACTGCCTAATGGTTTTCAGAAAGTGGTGTGATCTGTGTTGGAATAACCATTTCAAAGAGAGGCAATGGGCCACAAGCTGCTTTCAATATCTCAAAAGAAGCACACAGACCTTAGGTTCACACAAAATTAACACCTTCATTGTCTTTCACAGACAGACCTGAGGGAGGTTATTATTCTGGTTTGCTTTGTAGATGTGTAAGGAGAAGACCCTCCTTAAAAAGAGGAAAAGTCTGGTCTTGTAATGGCATTCAGATTTTCATAAGTTTTGCATCACATGAAACTTGTAGCCCCCGTATGTATTATTGCTCCTAACACCACAACTTCATAAAATAATCCAGGTAACATTCTCCAACATTAATGAACTACGAAATTTCCTAGGTGCCAAGAGCAAGCTTTTGATGGGCAGAGAGCTCTGGGATGTGGTGGAAAACTTCTGAATAGACTCAGTGTCTGGACTGAATTCTAGGTTGTTCCTGGCCAAGTGTGCCTGTGAGTTCATTCCCTCCTCTCTCAAAAGAGTGCAAGTCTATTAGCCGTTATTATTGACATAACTAATACACGGCACACCTATTTTTAATAATTGCCTTTTTAAAAAAATTGCGCTCTTTTTTTCCTTCCAGTTTTATTGAAATATAATTGACATACAGCACTGTACAAGTTTAAGGTGTACAGCACAATGATTTGACTTACACACATCATGAAATGATTGCCACAATAAGTTTAGTGAACTTCCATCATCTCATATAGATACAAAAGAAAAGAAAAAAAATTTTTTTCCTTGTGAGGAGAACTCAGGATATACACTCTTAACAACTTTCATATATAACATACAGCAGTGTTAGTTATATTAATCATGTTGTACATTATATCCCTAGTACTTATTTATCTTATAACCAGAAGAAGTTTGACCTTTTGACTGCCTTCATCTGATTCCCTATTTTTACTCATTATCTTTTAATATTTTTCAGAGCTCAGTAAAATGGAAGAAAATCAATAATAAATAAATCAAATAAATTCATTTCCTTTGGTCAAATCCAAAGAAATACTGAATCATAAGGAGCTGAACCATTTCTCCAGAACTGAAATAGGCCAGTCATGCCTGCCAGTCTCACCCTTGCAGAAATATTTTAAGGCATGGGCAACCTCTGTCCACCCGCGCTGTAGTTGGAACCCGAGAAGGGAAAATAGGCCAAGCCATTCCAGACCTTGGCCATCAGAATCTATAATTGCCACTGCCAAGCATCTTTTAGTCTTGGTGCAAGTTCCAGCTGGAGCTACTTCCATCTGTACAACCGCAGGTGGTTATATAATTAGCCACACACATTTATAGGCTGTAAAGAAAAGTCTAGTAACAAATCCTTCCTTGTGGTACATCAGTTGCATGTAACCATGGACTGGAAACAGGTCTATCCTTAACATCAACGCACCAAAATGCTTTTGTTTTTTTAAATCTTCTGGAGTTGCTTATTTAGGCAAAATCACTGCGGAAGCCTGACTGAATGAAATGGCAGGGGTAAGCAAGCTTGAAATACATCTATATCCTCTGCTATCCACTCAGTTTGAGCCCTTTCTGTGTCATTCAGAAGCCTGCGTCAGCCACTCGTGCCCTCTGGAGGGGTCACTTTTCACTAGAACCCCTTGCACTTCCTGTCTTCTGCCTTGGGATTTGGTCTTGTTATAGGGTCTCATGTGAGGTATTTCTCACTCTTCCAGACCACGTGGATGCACATTTCCACCATTCACACTCACCAACAATGGAAATAACAATTTCAATCACAAGGTTCTATTAAGTCCTTCTCTTGTTTCTACACCATTGTTGATTTCTATCGTGCATACAAGAAAGAGAACTTAAATCCAGGATCTTGATGATGTGGTGACACATGTGGTAGGATGGAAAAGGTGATATTTTAATCCTCCATCTGCTTCTCACGAGCTTACTTTTGAATTTGTTCAGAATCAGTTGAGGAAGAGAGGGTTGAGTGCACCCTGAAAATTCCCAACAATTTTGATCTAATTTCCCTGACACCAGGGACTTCTCCAGTCTCAGTTTAGGTAGGTCTTTTTTTTTTTTTCCAGTTTTACTTAAATTGGAAAATTGCCACTCAAAATGATTTTTAGTCTTTATTCGATAGTCACTTTCTCCATGCAATAAACAGCTCTTCCAATCACTAGCTAGCAAAAAGCTGGAATTCCATCAGTAGTGAAAGGGTAATATTGGCTCCTGGAAGTTGCCCCATTGATTGGCATCCAAGTGGATACAGGATTTCAAATCAGAGTTTCATTAAAAGTCTAGAAAGTTCCAGTCTAACAACACAGTCCTGTTCTTTATATTTGTTGAATTGCCTTCCTAATGGCCCTTAGGACTGAGAACCAAACCCCTTATTTGGATAAAGGGCAGGACTGACGTGTCATCAGGGTGTTGACAGAGGCAGAAGCCAGGCCTTTGTGTGCATGTGTGTGCATTAGCATCTGAGGCATGCTTCATGGGAAAGTTTTCTACCTGAGAAAGTTTTGAGACTCACCTGGCAAGATGAAATAATGGGTTTCCACATTTAGCATCTTGGCTTTCCAGACACCAGAACTTTTTAGCTCTGACTTAAAAGCTTAGCACAATAGAGATGAAAAAATAGCCACTTTTGATCACAAGGAGAAAATACTTCTTGAAAGTGTCTTACGAACCAGAATGATGAGGGAAAAGTGAGGGAAATGAGACTGGCTAGATTTTTATACTCCACAAAGGCAGGAGAAGGAATTTTCTGAGTGTCCTTTTGCCAAGGGTAAGTCCTTGAAACCCAGCTCAAGATTTGAGCAAAGCTAGCTTGGCTTGTCCTTAAGGTAAGATAGAAAAGCAAAAAATGAATAAGTAAAAATGTAAACCCTGGGGATGCAAGGGAAATTTCTAAAAGCTCCTTATATTTTGTGACTGCATTCCAGTTCCAATCCTCCCTTTTCTAATCCATTTGGTTTATGGCTGCCAGATTAATCTTCCTGATTACTTTGTGTATGACACTTTCCCTGCTCAGAAACCCACAAGAGTGTTTTTTTGTCCCTGGAAGGAGACCAGAGTCAATAGCGTGGCTTTCAAAGGTCATCTAGTGCTGGTGTCTGTGTACCCACAGGACTCTTCCTCCAGAGCTACAGACAAAGGAATCACCCTGTTTCTCCTGAGCATCTCACACACATCCTCACCTCTTGGTTTTTGCTTGTGGATGTTGTCGTCAAACTCTGGTGTGTGTGAGAATTACTTAAGAAGCTCATTAAAAGTATCAGCACCACTTTCATTCTGTTCTTCCATGTGGGATGTCTCTTTATGCTTTGCTCTGCTTATCTAATAAGGCCTTGTCTTCTTTAAAGGCTGGCTTTCGACTCACCAGCAGCCCAACTTCAATAAGCAGATGTAAAAGGAGGAAGGCATTCTAGGCAGGGGGAAAACAAAGTCAAAACTGGAGATGTTGGGTAACCACCAGTCAAAATTTAGGTGTGCAGATTGCATCTAAGTGACTTAGCATTGCCTGATGTGGCTGCACAGGGGAATTTGCATGCCCTTCATTGGAAAGGTGTCTGCTTAGAGGTTGGAGAGGATTGAGTCTCTGTCCTCTTACTTCCTGGGGCTGGGCTAGCTTGGGTAAGTCCCTTATTCTTCTGACATCTAGTTCATTCCCTTGGGAAAAGTGTATGCCTTTATGCAGGGATTAGGTGTCATGATGTGCAATGTGTGTATAATGTAGTGGGTACTTAATATTGGTTCTCTCCCCTTCTGTCTGTTAGGGTGATGGGGACAAGATGAGGAGCCAGTTGTTGTGACATGGTGACAGATCCCACCAGTGCCTTGCCATGTCCCCTATTTCCAACTGCCCACCCCTCCGTCCCTGTGCTTGAGAACTGTCTCCCTGAGGCATGTTTTTCCTCCCTGTGGGTGGACTGAAAGCTGCCGCTAGTGCTACTAGGGGCAGCTCTCAACCAGTCACTAATGGGGACTGTTGTATAAACACCCTAGCTTCCTCATCCCTTGGGCATATTTTGCATTGACTGTCTGAGTGACCCAATGGGATTGAAGTCTAGACATTCGGACACCGTGCTCCCACTTGGCCACCTTCTCTCTCTTGTCTCATCCACTCCCCTGCTAGTATTTCCTTCACCTTCTACTTGCACGTGACTTGCATTTGAATCCCCATCTCAGGGACTGATTTTTCTAGAAGAATCCAAACGAAAACAGAATCCTAATCTACATTTCTTTTTACAACTCTTCCAGTAGGGCTGGCTTAGTTGCTCCCAACTGTTTTATGAACCTGGATGGCAGAATACGTGTATCATTTCAGTCCTCATAAGTCATGCTGTCATCGTGTAACATAAGAAATGTGACAGTGGCAATAACACGTTACATCTTAGTCACTCTAATGTGTAAACTAATACAACATCGGGCGCACTCCACGTCTCTGATATTAAATGATGACTGAATTATTGATAACCGGTCCCACATTCTCTTGAGTCAAATATTAATAGAGCAACACCTTGCACGTGGTAGCTGGATTCCTTCGGAATGACTTCATCACTCAGATATCTGACCACGTCTTTCACCTCACACAAGATGAATTGGGTGCATTTTGGAAAGACAACTTGAGGAGATGGAATGTTTAAACACTGGCTGTTGTGTTCTATCAGAGTTGACACGTGGCAGGCTTTCCCTGGGACAAGTGGCAAACACCAAAGAAGGATTTCAATTGTCTGAGACTTTCATTAGGGTCTATTATAGAATTTGTTCTTGATGACCTATTTCATGGTAGCCTTGAAATGGTAAACACAAAACACAGCCGTGTCAGAGTTGAAATGAGCTTTTTATCTGCACAGTACGTATTTGGTATTTGGTTTCAGGTATTTTGGCTTATGTAACCTCACCCTCCTCTGGGTTCCCGTAGTGCTTCCAATCTGTACTGCTCATAGGGCACCTATGAGATATTCCTCGTATGGATACATTTATTGTTGTATGTCTTGCCTCTTCTACTGGATCATGTTCTCCTTGAAGTCATGGTATTCAATGTTGTTGACCTTGAGATGTTCTCTCCCCAAGGGCCTTATATCTTAGGCACCCTTGCATCCCAGAACTTAGTGAAAACACAGAACATTGTAGGTGCTCCATAGTTGTTCTTTGAAAGACAACTTTCACCACTGAATGCATGTAAAAGATCTACCATCTCAGTAAGGTTAGGGGGCTGAGGGATGCTTAGTTCATACTTTTATCATCTCTCTTCTCAATCAGAAATAATCTTTTTAACTAAAGATTTAAAAAGGAAGGAAAAAATGCTAAGAGGTCTGAGAAAATCCTTTGGGAGGTATTAAAAGTGTATGTTAGCTTTTATTAATTTTATTAATATTACTGGTACTCAGTGTCATACCCTTTCATTCAACAAACATCTATAGAACATTTGCTATGATCTGGGCACTGTGTTGCATTCTTGGGATTTTTAGTTTATTAAAACACTTTGCCACTCATTGCTATGTGCTTCTAGGCAAGTACAAGTCATTAATAAGCATGAACAAGGGTCTTAGTCATAAAATTTTCTTAGTGTGTTTCTAAAATAGAAATCAGCTGGAGTTGCCATTCTTAAACAAATGTTATATTTTATGTAAAGAGTAAACTTAAAAGATCTGGCACTGACGAACTTCTAGATGCCAAGGACTGTGTTGTATGTGAATTAACTATGCAAAGCAAGTATTGATTTATGATATATCAACCTGATCTGTCTGTATTATTAAACATGTATGTTATTAATGTGTGTTTTATTTTATTTAATTAGCCATCAGCTGTTTCTTTTCCTTGGACATGAGGGAATGAGTTTGCATAGTTAACTCTCCTCTTTAAGAACACGAGTCTTATTTATAATTTTGGAACACATTTTAAGCTACCTTTGTACTTAGCTATTGTATATAATCCCTAGGAGTGTTTGTCTCACATTCTTTGTATTTGCTTTCTCCACTAACAAAGAAAGAAATAGCACATATTGAAACTTTATAAATAGATGTTCACTGAAAAGAAGAAACAAAATCCTCATATATATCTATATTCCAAATTTCCTTAAAAGTTAAATATTCCTTACTGCATTCATCATTCTTTTGTTTCACACCTGCAATATTTTATACTTAGTGTTTCATTTACTCTCTGGAGTATTATTATGAACTAATAGGCTTTCACAGGTACAACTTGTTTCAATTAACCGTAAGATTATAATAATTATTTTTGAAGGTGAAATTTTCACAGCTTGGTGGTGCTAGATCTTTTAGTTAGAATCTTTTGCCCTTTAAGTAGTGTTCCACAATGACTCTTAAACTCCACCCATAATTTCTTCTGCAATATGCAAAAGTCTGTAATATGAAGTGAATGAAATTATTTTCAGTGTTTTCCTCTGTGAATCTTCAAATATAATTTTAAGTGTTTTAAAGAGTTGATTATGCTTCTATCTCTGTGGCTGTGCTGTTTTTTTTTTTTATGTGCTGTTTTTTTTCCATTGATGCTTATCTTCCCACTTGGCTAATTCATTTTTTGCCCATTTCCACCCAGCTCTGTGTGTTTCTGGGGACTGATTTGTTTGGACTCTATTAAGGGCTCCATTGTCCTCTGGCTTATGGTTTGACCTGGCCGATGAAATACACCACTTGGAGACTGGAGAGTCTGAGGGGTTTGAGGAGAGAAAGTTTGGGTTATAGATATCCTCACCTTTCCCTTATTTCAGTGTTGCAGTTTGGAGAATGACTGCATCCTTCTACACTAGAGTTTCTGCAGGTATTTTCTTCTCCATGGTTTCAGGTCTCACCAGTATCACTATTTCCTCCCATTGTCCCTTCAACCGAAGGGGTGGTGATGACTCATTGCTAGTCTCTGAGTGCCTCCACATCCTTAACTGGTTCTCTTAATTCCATCAAAGGTCATACATTCTCTTTAGTTAAATCCTTTTGAGTGGAATGCTGTTTCCTGTTGGGACCCTAGCTGACACAACAAGTTTTACAAAATCCCTGTGTTTGTTCCTGTTGTCAAAGCTTGAGTGCTCAACTCAGGGCAGATAGGGCTCCTGTGTTGCCTGATAAAGCTCTGATAAACGTGGCAGTGAGGATGCATGCTCCTCCCTCTATCCCTGGAAACATTAGAGTTACAATGTGCATTGCTGTGAAGTTGGATGAACTTTAATACATCTAATAACCAGTTTCTGACCATCCACCTAATCACCCTGATTCTGAAATGAAAGATTAAAAACACAGCAGGATTCCTTCAATATCACTCTCCTGGAACCCTAGGTTACTCTATTACTTCTCAGCTTTTGACAGTAGTTTTTAATCTTAACTCTTCAGACAGGAAAGCAGAGAGCCACTAAGATCTCATGGGTTGAAGATAAGGGACAACTAGTTTCTAAAATGAGACTATCAGGACAATCCACTCAAATATGTAATTGGGTTTATTTTAAAACAACATCATCAAATAAACTGAACTTCTACCATCTCTGTTTCTACCCCCCTGCTTTGTCATGTCCAAGTTCAAATCCCTTCAATAAAGGTGGTGGTGGCTTTTCCCTTCTTTTTAAAATTTTTTTATATATAAGTTTATTTATTTATTTACTGGTTGCATTGGGTCTTCGTTGCTGCGTGCGGGCTTTCTCTAGTTGGGGTGAGCGGGGATACTCTTCGTTGCAGTACTCGGGCTTCTCACTGTGGCGGCTTCTCTTGTTGCAGAGCACAGGCTCTAGGCACGCAGGCTTCAATAGTTATGGAGCGCAGGCTCAGTAGTTGTGGTGCACGGGCTTAGTTGCTCCGCGGCACGTGGGATCTTCCCGGATCAGGGCTCGAACCTGTGTCCCCTGCATTGGCAGGCAGATTCTTAACCACTGTGCCACTAGGGAAGTCCCACTTCTCCCTTCTTTATCCTGGTTTTGTTATTCTTCTTGGGACGTGGCCGGTGGGAATTATTTGGCCCCTCTGGAAGCAGGAAATTTGGGTTCCCTTCCACTCCAGAATTCTCATTACTGTTTTTCTCATTATCCTTCACTTTGGATTAGAGCTGATCCATCCTTAAGTGCATGAAACCAGGATTACACATTTTGACAATTTGTTTCTGAGAATGTTTACCAAAGTGAGTGACCAGGCATTATCCTTCTCATTTCTCCTGTGGATTGGCTGTCGGCTCTTTTCCAAGGATATGCCTGGGAAGAGCTAGCTTAGTCTTCTGAGAGGGCCCATGAGTTAATTTCTCTCACTTTTGTAGAATGTTTATGGTAGAGGATGAGAGATATGGGTAAAGTTCTCTTAGAAGGTAGTCATGGGGTCTCTTCTTAAGACTTATCTCTATATTTTCTAAGCATTGTAAATTCTAAGAGGTGGAAAGGCTGTAACTGTAAGATTACTACCTTCAGCATATTGTGATGGTCTGTTACATTGACAGCCACTGTTGCTCCATGCTTTATTGTATCCATGTCCTTGACTAGTCTCTTTCCCTTGAATGTGTGCTAGCCTGGTGACTACCTTTAGCAAACAGAATGCAGTGAAGTGATGTCATGCAAGTTCTAGTCCTAAGTCTTACAAAGTTCTAGAAGCTCCTTCTTTTGCTTTCTTGGGAGCTATGAGCTACCATGTAAGAAATCTGTTTACCTTGCTGGAGAGATCATGTGGAGAAGCCACATGGAGAGACCACATCAAAAAGAAGAGGCCGGGCTTCCCTGGTGGCGCAGTGGTTAAGAATCCGCCTGCCAATGCAGGGGACATGGGTTCGAGCCCTGGTCTGGGAGGATCCCACATGCTGCAGAGCAACTAGGCCCGTGAGCCACAACTACTGAGCCTGCGCATCTGGAGCCTGTGCTCCGCAACAAGAGAGGCCACGATAGTGAGAGGCCCACTCACCACGATGAAGAGTGGCCCCCGCTCGCCACAACTAGAGAAAGCCCTCGCACAGAAACGAAGACCCAACACAGCAATAAATAAATAAATAAATAAATAAATAAATAAATAAATAAACTCCTACCCCCAACATCTTCTTTAAAAAAAAAAAGAAGAGGCCATGAGGGTGATGGAGAGGGTGATGGAGAGGAACCTAGCCATTCCAGGGTCTCTAGCTGAGCCCAGCCCTGAGCTGATCCAGTAACTAAATGCAATCACATGAATACCCGCTAACCAAATAAGGAAAACAACCATTCGGCTGAGCCCCAGCTGACACATGTAAACATTCAACACACTACTGAATGCACAGGGTTAACAGGATGGAAACACACACACTATAACCTGCATCCATATGATATGGACTCCCCTACGGACTGCATCTTGGATGAGCTATTTTTTTTAATAGATCTTTATTGGAGTATAATTTCTACACAATACCGTGTTAGTTGATGTTGCTCAACAGAGTGAATCAGCCGTATGCACACACATGTCCCCATATCCCCTCCCTCTTGAGCCTCCCTCCCTCCCTCCTTATCCCACCCCTCTAGGTCATCGCAAAGCACCGAGCTGATCTCCCTGTGCTATGCTACTTCTTCCCACCAGCCAATGATTTTACATTCGGTAGTGTCTATATGTCGATGCTACGCTCACTTCGCCCAGCTTCGCCCTCCCACCCCATGTCCTCCATTCTCTATGTCTACCTCTTTATTCTTGCCCTGCCACTAGGTTCATCAGTACCTTTTTTTAAAAAAAATTTTTTTTAGATTCCATATATATGCGTTAGCATACGATATTTGTTTTTCTCTTTCTGGCTTTTGACCCACCTCCTAGAGTAAAGGAAATAAAAACAAAAATAAACAAATGGGACTTAATTGGATGAGCTTTCTACCTTCCTTCTCCTGGCTGAGTTCTTCCCAGTGAGGGGCATCTTTATGATGCCCCGATGTCCAGACACAAGACCATAGCCCCAGAGAAAGACTAGGGTTCCCCCTTCTACTTAAGGTTTCCCTTCTGAGTTCTCATTTCCTAGTTGGACATTTTAAAGTGTCGTTTCACTATTTTCCATACTGAAAACTATACAGTAATCTCAATGTTCATTCAAATGTAACAGGTGGTGTGAGATTACATTTGGTTGCACCCCCTCAGTTATTCATTTCTAGAGAAGACAGCACAGGAGAGCTTCAAAAAACCCTGGGTAGTTTCAGACTTCAGGTTTGCTGGCATAGCCATGAGTGCCGTTTGTTCAGGATTCTGGTTTTTCTATTTCTGCGCATAACTTAGGGTCACATCCCCTTGTGGTCAGGTGGTCCATGAATTGGAATGCAAGTGATGCCTGTTACTTCTGGCTGGAGCTTTTAAATACAGTTGCGAGACCATCCAGAGCTCTCTTGCCCTCTGCCAGAATTGGCATTGATGGCCAAGGACCTAGAGTAAGGTGATGTGCAGAAGAGCTTTCTTGTGGACCCTCAGTAGACATGCAAGAGCATTGTTTTAAACCACTGATACTTGGGGGTTATTTGTAATTGGAGCATCTCCTAGCCTATCTTTTTTTTTTGGCTGCACCGTGTGGCATGTGAGATCTAAGTTCCCTGAGCAGGTGTTGAAACCATGCCCTCTGCACTGGGAGCATGGAGTCTTAACAACTGGACCACCAGCCTCTCTTGACTGATCCATTTATTGTTATGAGAGAGTTCCTGCTAGAGAGACACCTTACTTGTTTTTTCTTTCTTATTTTTGTCTTTGTGATTAAAGCCTTCCTTAATGGAAAACATATCTATCTTTCTGGTGTATGCTTTCCTGAATTAGTTCTTAAATACAAAACAAAGGCCAAAACTCTTAAGCTAACATATGAGGTTTTCTCAAGTTTTTCCCCATTCTTTTTCCCTATGTGCTTCTTCTTGTGTATGTTTAAATACTTTAAACTCCAGCCAAGTTGGGCTACTTACAGCTTGCCTTGCATAGCCTGCCTTTCCTTTCTTCTGTGTGCAGTAGAGTGATTCAGAGCAGGTTCTTCAGTCAGACAAATTGAGCTTCAGCTCACATTTCTCTTCAGCTCCGTGGGACAATGAGCAGGTCATTCAATCTTTCAGAGGTGGTTTCTTCTTATGTGAACAGGAGCTATGGTATCTTCCCTGCAGTATCAGGGAGAGGATTAATGAGAAAATGCTTGAAAAGTGTTTATTTAGCATAACACTCGATTCATGGTAGGTCCTCAACACCTGGAAGTTTAGCTATGATTTTATACATTTCTTTTAGATGGAATTTCCTATCAGTGACCCTAACTCAGTCCTTCAAGGATAGTTTAAATGCTTTGTCAGACACCTGTGTGTTTTTATTTCCAGCCCACAGTTCTTTCTTTATCTGTAGCAACTATATACCAACTCTTATCTTCTGAAGTCCCAAAGTAATTACTGGTAACTCTTCTAGGTCTAATCTGACGTAGTTTACAGAGTATGATCTGACCTATACCTTAATGTTTTGCATATACATCTTTTATCATGTATTAGATTTTAAGCTTCTTGAGGGTAGAATCCATGTCTATTTATCAATTTTGTATGTCCTACAACATCCCATACTGGGCCTGAAAACCACTCCAAGTAGGAACTCAGTAAAGAATTTTTGAATGAATAATGAGTGGAAATTTACCACACTTGCCTGGGTCACATCACAACCATTCTTCCTTTCTCTAGGTCCTTTGTTTCTGCTGAATATTTCATTTATCACAAGAAGTCTAAGAAGGAAGAGGTGAACTTGGGAGCCCCACTGAGCTAGGTAATTACAAACACTGTGTAACTGAATTCTCATTTTATTCATTTGGGGCAGGTATTTGTTAAGCCACACATCTAGGGCCACACAGGTGGTAATTGGCAGAGCTGGGCATGTTGACTTCTAGAAACCATGCTGTTTTCATTATATGATATTTATTTTTGAATCAGGCCCTGTAACAATCTTTACAGCTTTTTCTCCAGCCCTCAGGCCAGCTAGCTCATTTTCTGTTCTGACTCTATTAAATGGGATAGAGACATTTTAAAATATGTAGCTCTTAAACACACTGGGATTTCTTCTTTCAGACCCTGACAGAGCTTTAGAGATTGAGACAGAGACACTCAGAGTGAATGCTCATGGCAGATCACTTCTAAATGAGGATGTGGCAGTCCTGAAATGACCTTGAGAATCAACTGGAAATAGGTTTTTATTTACACAAACTCCTCCCCTGAACTCAACAAAGAAACCCCACAGGGTGAGAATAGTCTAAGGAAGATAATTTCTTCTGGAGTCCATGGACACAAGCAGAAAGTAAAGAATTCAGTTAAATGGGAGGAGACATGGGGCAATGTCCTCATATTTGTATGGAGGAAAGAAGAAAGGGCTCCTCCACAGTGTCACCTCCCAGATCAATATGTCTCTTGGTAGCTAATAGCTGCACTTGGAATTTGAACAGATCAGGGTGAGGAAAGACTGTGGGAGGTTGTAAGAGATGGATCATTGGGTAGGGGCAATGCCAAATTATTATCCTTGGCCAGGAAGTGCAATTCATTGATTTTAGGCCCTGGCCACATTTTGGGCTTATCTCAGCCAAAATTAACTCTACTCAGGATGCTAATTGGAGAGGAATGCATTATTTTCTTTGGATCAAATTCAACTCCCAGACAAGGCCCTATGATTCTCAAGTCAGGATTTGGTTCCAAATCATCCCCCAAGCCTTACGCAGGCCTTTACTACTCCTATTTTGCCTCTCATCCCTGCTTCTTTGTGAGTGGGCTCTTGTCAGTCCAGGTTTGTCCTCAGTTCTTGTACAAACTGGCAAACTTTCCCTAACCACTGGAATTTCTGAGCAATACATGAGATAATTTCCAGGCAGAATTTATCTCCTATTCTTATTGCTCATAATCTTATGGGTACTTTTATGGAGCATTTTTCTTTTCAATTCAACCTCTTGGGTTATTCTTATGCTGTTACCTCCCTCAGCCAATTCCCTGATTAATCCTTATATTCCATAAGGTCATACTATATAGATAGGTAGATATACACACATGTATACATAAGTGTGTGTATATGTGTATAGATATATATATGTCTGTAACTTATGTGTATACATATATACATGTATATTGTTCACATATCTGTGATGTACATATACCAATAAATATTTGTTGAATGACATTAAATTTATGGAAACAACTCACTTGTCTTATTGTAATAATAAATTATTATATTTTTGTAATAAATTCTTATTCAGCACCTACTATGTCAGAAACTCTTCCAAGAACTTTTTGTATATTAACTCTTTTAATCCTTACCCCAGCCCTCTAAGTTTAATACTATTATTTTTATTCCTATCCTCAAGATGAAGAATCAGAGGCACAAAGAAGTTAATTGTCCAAGGTCACACTAATCCAACCCAGAAAGTCTATCTTCAGCGTCCATGCTCTTTATCTCTACACTAGTTTGCTTCTCCATATTACCCTAATGGAAGGGAAGAGAAGTTAGTCACATGTGGGCAAAACATTTCTGCAGAAATTTATAATACTACCAGTTACAGGAACTTACATCTACACAAACATACACATTTTATTTGTTCATTCACTCATTCATTCATTTGTCATTCAGTGAATACTTGTTAAATATTTATCAATGTATTTGTATATGCTAAGTACATGGGATAGATGTGTTTTTGTGTGTGTGTGTTATAGGAAGCATATGTATTTCTTCTGTTCCAGAGTCATGAACTTACTGTTTATTTAGGGGAATCCTAAATGTTACTTTTGGCTTATCTCCTGATTCTTTTATTCTCTGGTGTTTTAAGAAAAGGAGAAGTAGAGGCAAGAGGTGAAGAGGAAACCATGAATAATTGATCTCATAAAATCCACTTACATAGTTGAATGTTATGCTGAAGGTGATAATCAGTTTGCCGTGCCAACTTCCCCTTCTAGTTTGATCTGCTCACACTCAACCCTTGAAATTGTTTTCCTTGGGTGCCTCATAACCCATCCCTAGCCATTGCTGACTGAACCAGAGAAAGACACAGAACCCAAAGTGAATCATTGTACAAGCGAATGTAGAGACACAGCGGTGTCAGAATATTAAAGGTGCTCACCTGGAAGTGATGTAGAGTTGAGTCTCAGGTATTGGGCTGTGTCCCGATCAGACAAGACACCTGAGAAAGAAAGGAGTTGATGTCAGAGAAAAGCAGTTCAGGAACACTACCTGGTCTCTGCGAGACAGAAAAAGTAGCTTGAAATTTCCAACTTCCCAGCTCCAATCCTGTGAGATCTATCTGTGTTTGTTTAAGTCTTAGGTTTTCTGTGAGATTCCTTGTTATGTCTTCCCAAGAAAAACCCTAGGTACTTTCGAAATAGCCTCAGTGGATTTCTTTTCCTCCCAGATACAAAATGACCTTTGGCTTAGCCAGGAAGTGACTCTGCTTTCCTTCAATGAGAAAACTTTTGGAAAATAAAACTCTCTAACCCAAGAATTAGGAGGTTGGTTCCATACTATTGTTGGCTCTAGGTGTCATCAGGTCTCCACTTCTCTCTGTAGAAACATGGATTAGCCCCCCGTCTTTGCTTTCTTTTTACTCCTGAGCACTGTGTGGTGATATCTGTCAATGGCCCTGAAGAATGAGAATGATGGCACTAATGTTGGAGAGGCCTGCCCCTAGAGGCTAAGCTCAAAGGGCTGTGGTTTCAGCTATGGGGCAGGACATGCTAATTTTGCCCATTGGTTATGATTTGGATGCATCTCTATTCTGCTCAGGGCTAAGGTATTGACTGTTCCCCAGACTCAATGTAAACAAGTGGGTAAATCAATATAAACAATTAAAATAGGTTTTAATAGAAGGTTAAACAGAAGTCCTAGAAATACCAGACTGAATCACTCCTTCTTGGTGGGTGGGTTTTGGGAATTTCTCTACCCTTTTAAGTACCTGCTGATGCACAGAGAAATAAAAAGATTATGGGGGCTGCCTATTTGCTAGGTTGCCTTCAATGATCTCATCTCTAAAGTGGGGGAACGGGTTATGGATTAGATGATCTGTGAGAGTCCTTTCAGCATTATGTTTGACTATGGGTGGAGTCAGAGTCATCATAGTAAAGTCAGCAGTTTAAGTATCCACAAAGGTGTTATGCAACAGGTCTGCCTGTATATATTACATGATATCTGCCCAAGGGGACCAGTAAATGATAGTGCATAAGTGGTTGTTATGGGGAAGTTCAGTTTGTGTTAAAAAATTCATTCTGCCATTCTTTGGATGGATTTTCCAACAAAATAAAATTTCCACTGTAAGTGCAGCCAAATGTGGGGACCTGGTAGGAGAGATTAACATTAAAGCCTATGGTGGGGAGTCGGTGGGGGGATACAGGGTTTTAATTAAATAAGGCAATGAATCTAGTGTTTTCTTTGTAGAAGGTGCTCAGTACGAGCAAGTTTTTTTCTTTTCTCTTCACATTTTCACCCATTTTTTTTTGTTTTCTAAGACTCTTTGCTTCTTAAGATCCATATAAGCACATGCTGGATGGTTTAGCCTGTCTCCCTAAGAAAGTAGCAAAACTAATTCCTAGCTGAATTAAACTCATTCCTTTCCAGTGCCAAGAGAACACAGTGAAGGAGTATAAAGGGAATTTTGGGGTAGAATAATTCAACCACTTTCAGAAGCAGGATTCCTTATGGGGAAATTCTTGCTGACTGACCACAGAAATGGAATGCATCTACAGGGACTTTGAGGACAAGAGGAAACACTGGGTAGGGGAAAAGGAAGTGAAAGCCAATCTAAGCTAAGATGAAGTAATGATATTTTTCATTTAATTCGGGGTGTTCTTATAGTAGAATCAACCTCATTGTATTGTATATTTAGGTGTCCAGTAAATATTTCAACAATAAAATGTTCCAGGGTAACATAATTAAAAAACACTTCATGAGAGCTATGTCTTAGCATATCATTCAGAAAATACGTAAAGATAACTTTTGCTTTTCAGAGAATAATCTGTGGGTATTTTGGGGGGGAGGAGATGGTGATGGTCCCAGGTTTGGAACCCACAGGAGAAAATATAATGGGGAAACTAAAGAGTGTAGGGATGGCTACAAGTTTGCGTGGCTCTTACCTGTTTCCTCTCCTTGGCAGCAGTTAGCTTGATATCCTACAGCCATCCATCTTTTGCAACAAGATTAAATAGGAAACTGGCTTCTCAGGGCATTGAGAACTCAACTTGTCAAGACCTCACGGTCATGGACTTGACTTTGATATTTACAAATAGCTGAGGTCCTACTAGTGGTGATGCATGGGTGAGAACTCATGAAAACATACATCAAACAAAAAGCACGTGTTTTTCTACACATAGAGTTTTACCTTCTTCAAAGTCCCACCCTCTGAACCCTATTTAAGCTTAAAATAACCTTGTAAGGCAGAAATTTATTTCACCATTTTTAGATGAGGAAACTGAGGCTCAGAATATAAGTTATTTTTTCTGTATGATCTGGCAAGGTAGGAACTTAAAATTTCCACAGCCAAATTCAGTTTTCTTTCCCACAACACCTCCCTCTATTGATTAGAACTTGTCCAAGGGCTCTAAGGCTTACACTTACAGTGAAAATCATTATATTAAGAAAATTTAGTTTGTCCTGTACCCAGCTGCTGTTCTCATTTTCTGCTACTGGGCCAGTAAATAGTCTTGAATGATCTATTTCAATAGTTTTCTAACTTGAGGGTGCAAAAGAATCACTGAATATCTTTTAAAAATGCAAATTACTGGGTCTCATCTCCAGAAATTCTGAGACAGTTGGTCTGGAGAAAGGCCAAGGAATCTGCATTTTAATAAGCACTGAAGATGATTCTGTTTCCTATGATGGACCACATACACAGTTCCAATTATTTTTCTACTTAATGCTGCAATAACAAATGGAGATCTAGACAAGTTGCTTTCCACTTGTTTGTGTCTCTGAATTCATAATGCTTTATCATCTCTCAATACTCCCAAATTAATTTCTTCTTCCTGAAATGAAGACTCTGCCACTGAATTTTGCAGCTTTTTTATAACTAGATGTGATCAAAAGTTTTCTTAGTCTCATTTGCCCTGGACAATCCCATCATGTATGGTTCAGATTTCACATGTTGTGATGACATAGACCTATGAAATCTTTTAACAATTATGATTCTTCTAGCCTGAGCATCCTTGAGCCTGGTGTAATAACTATCCAAAATTTAGAGTTATGAAATATGGTTTTCAATTACTGTTCCACCACCTTAGCTGTATGAATCTAGTAATTTAACTTCTCTGAGACTGGGTTTCCTCATCTGTGTCATGAGGATAATGACATCTGCCTCATAGGATTGCTATGGAAATTAAAAAGATAAAGTATGTTGATTTTATAAACTGCAAACACTATAGAAATGCCTATTGATTTCCTGGGTATTGGCTCCAAGCCAGAGTATTATCTATCACTGACTTTTTTCAGAAGGGTTATGTGGCTGAAACAAAACTAGGTTGCAGAGACTGGTTTCGTCCAAGGACCTGATCAACGTGCCCTCAGCGCCCCATCCGGCCGCCCTGCCAGGTGTCTATGTGTGCAAGCCCAGTGAGTGGATGGTTTTAGGATAGATGAGAGAAGAGCTACTGAAGAGACAAGCATGGCATCTGCCCTATGCCTGCCGTGTGGACTGTGCCTGGTCCTTAGGTAGAGAGCAGGCAGTGTGTTCCAGACGGAAAGAATGCACACTGCAGAATTTCAGAGAGGGACATTCTCATTTGTGCATTGAGGTTAGTGTGAATGGATTAACACAGTGAAGGCTGAGGAGAGCACAGCACTTCTGGTTACCTCGGGGGTCTGCAGCTTTGAGAACAAGAAAAGGCCCTAGGAAGAAAAGCAGGATTTAGTTCTTATTAGGTGGTACCCGCAGCCATAGCAGCAGAGTTGCCTCCCTTGAAAGACCTGTGGGCAGAGGAATATCATTAAAAAGAGTGAAGAAATGTCAACACATATAAGTCACCATTAAGGATCCTGAGAAACAATTGGGGAGACGTGGGGAGGGATGCCAAGTGCCTAGTTGCTCGAGTTGTGTACATGGAGTTTCACCAGGCTCAGTTCTAGCTTGTATTTTCTTCCTAATCTAAATTCTCTTTCAAGTAAATCTCTTCCTATATGCTGATGAGAATCCAAAATACATAGCTCTGGCTGAGATCTGTCATCCAAACTCCAAAAGGGTAGGTATATACTCTGCCTGCTCAACAGCTCCCCTTGATGTCTTTGGGCACCTCAAACTCCCATCTCCAAAAGCATCATCAGTCAACAATGCAACCTGATGCTACCCTTGTGTTCCTTAGGTCAGTTTATGGTCCCACCACCACTCAGCTGTAGCAGTCAGCTCCCTTCTCTTTCTGTCACCATTTTAATTTTATCCATCATCAAGCACTGTCAGTTTTACTTCTAAATATTCAAGACTCAATCTACATTTCTCCATTCCATCAGTTACTGTAGTTGAAGCTGCCGAATCTTTCAGCTGAACAGCCCCTTAACATACTCCTTGGCTTCCCCAAATCTCTTGCTTTCTCTCATTCTATCTTGAATAGCTGTCAGAAAGCTCTTTTAAAAAGGCAGATCTTATGGTGTCATTGCCTACCTTAGATCTCTTCAATGCTCTAGCATTGTTCTGAAGGTGAAGACCATACTCGTTAATGTCGTTGGTATAGCCATGCATATGGGGACCATACCAGCTCTTACTCTTTCCCCTGTTCTTCTGCTTCAGCCAGCAGGGTCCTTCTTTAGTTCTGTGGAGGTGCCCAGCTCAGTCCCATCTCAGGGGCGTTTCAACTGTGTTTTTGCTAGTGCCAGAGACTCTTCTTTCTCCTCTTCATCTAGATCACACCATGGTTTACATGCCAATCAGAGAATTCTAGTGAGGTATTAAAAACAGACAAAAAAACCCTTTTCTAATCTAAATTCCCTTAGCATCCGATACTTCCCTATCATGCTATATACCACATTTATCTAAATCTTTCTCTAAAGTGTGACCTCTTGTGTGTGTGTGGGGAAACTGTGTCTATCCCATTCACTTTTATGTCACCAGTGCTTAGCGCAGATGACATAATACCTAGCAGATAGTAAATATGCATTCAATGATTGAATAAATACTAAATCCTCACACCATTTTTTTCCAAGTTTGTCACAGAACCCTCATTTTCAGCAGGATTCTACCCAGTGACTTGTCAAACCTTCATGTTAATGTGCCAGACTGACACATGTGCCAGGCATCTAGGGTTGTTAATAAACAGTCACATTTCTTTCTTTCCTCTAAAAGTAATTACTGGTTGCTAAATATTCAAACATGCATTGAAAAAGCAGCTCTTTACATTATGTTAAGAAAGAAATTACTATTTCTAATTGTGCCTAGTAGTTAATTACTTCTAATTATTAGTCTGAGTAATAAATTACTGCTTCTGATTATGTTGTGGGCACAGTTGGAGCATTCAAAAATACAATTGTCACAGTTGTTTACATCAGAACATGTTTACTGAATTATTGAGCCATAATTACCCCCAACTAATGGTAGCAAAAAATAATAAACATTTGATAAACTCAACTGAAATATGTCACTTCTTTGTCAGCTTGTTTTAAGAGATCAAGCATTAAAATGAAACAACCATGTTTGACTTTTCCAGTCTCTTTAGGGGGTAGTACCATGTTAAAAATTAGGATATTTGCTTTGTTTTGGTTGAATAAGAACTAAATTAGAATGTCTTTTGTTACTTAAAACAACAAGGAAAATAATCAGAACTCTAATAGTGATAAAAATTAGGTTACACAGCCAGCATACAACTCATAAGAAGAAATAAATTATGCCTACTTAAAGGGAAATTGTAACAAAGAGTAAAACTCCATAACTATTTTATTGAGTTATAGCATATCCAAAGTACACAAATCATAAGTGTAGAACCTGAAGACTTCCAAACCCTTGGCTTGAATCTGTCACCTCACTTACCAGTTTGTCAGGTCAATGACAGAAGTAGATAATCTATGGTAACCTGTGGGCTGATTTTTTAAAAATTAATTTTATTTATTTATTTATTTTTGGCTGCATTGGGTCTCCGTTGCTGTGTGTGGGCTTTCTCTAGTTGTGGTGAGCAGGGTTACTCTTTGTTGCAGTGCATGGGCTTCTCATTGCGGTGGCTTCTTTTGTTGTGGAGCACGGGCTCCAGGTGCATGTGCTTCAGTAGTTGTGGCATGCAGGCTCATTAGTCGTGGCTCACGGGATCTAGAGTGCAGGCTCAGTATTTGTGGCGCACGGGCTTAGTTGTTCTGCGGCATGTGGGATCTTTCCGGACGAGGGCTCGAACCTGTGTCCCCTGCATTGGCAGGCGGATTCTTAACCACTGCGCCACGGGGGAAGTCCCAGGCTGATTATTTTTTAATACCTCCTACTATTTGCTACAACCACATCACTATTTTTCCCCCATGAGGTTCTGTCTCCATCCCTTGTGTGCTGGACAGACTCTTAAGATGCCCAAGATCTTTATCTGCTGGGGAGGCCCTTTTGTGATTCCTTCCCCTTGCATGTGGGTAGAACCTGCGACTTGCTTCTAACCAACCTCTTATGGCTGAGATATTGGGACATACATGACTTCATGGATGCGATTATGTGATTAATTACATAAGACTGTAGGGCCCGTTTTGCTGGAGTCTCTGCCTCCCTTACTGGCTTTGAAGAAGCAAGTCACCATGTTGAGAAAGCCTATTTGGCAAAGAGCTATGAGCAGCCTCTAGGAGCTGAGGGTGATCTCCACCAACAATCAGCAAGAAACTGAAGTTCTCAGTCCTACAACCACAAGGAACTGATTTGTGCCAACAGCCTACGCAGACTAGGAAACAGATCTTTCCCAGTCCAGACTCAGATGAGATGGCAACTCTGCTGATACCTTAACTGCATCCTTGAGAAACCCTAAAATGATCTCCCAGCAAAGTTGTGCCTGAACTCCTGGCCTGCAGAGATTGTGAGATAACAAATGTGTATTGTTTTAAGGTGATAAATTTAGCAGTGATATTGAAAATTACAAGTGCCTGAATTCAGTCTTCTTATTGACTCTGATAATTAGAGAATCCTAAAAGACAGATTTTCATACTAAGACTGATAAAAGCTGCCAACATTATACCTCTCAAATGTTCATCTATGGCCCAGTCTACACCAGTAGATGGAGCACAGAACTTGGGCCAGAAGATCAATTAAGTCACATGGTTTACCATGTGAAATTGCCACTTCAGTAAATGGCATATGGAACATCATAAGTTTCACAAATTTAAGCTCTTCTTGATTCTTCCACTAATAGCAATTTAGCTTCTAATAAGATACTTCATTTCATTTTTCCTTATTTCCTTGCCTATTAGATCAGAAATAATAATAACTAAGATGTGCTAACATTTTACCTACTTTCTCTCACTATGCTATCACAAATGCCTGTGGTAGGTATCAATTGCCTCATTTTTCAGATGAGAAAATTGAGGCTTGGAGAAGTAACATCACCAGTATAAAGTCTAGTAGTACAGCTAGAATTCAATTCTGGCTAAGCCGATTCTAGAGATCATTCTTGGCTTCATTATGCCGCAATTCTTCCCTTATAGCAACATTATAAAGAGGTCAAACCGAGTAAGGCTTTATGCCAGACAGGTGTGAGTCTGAATTCCAATTTCAATCCTGTGTGTCTTCAGGAAAGTTACTTTACCTCACGGAGTTTCAATTTGCTTGTCTAAAATATGTGGATAATAGTAGTTACCTCATGTTTCTTTTGATAATCAATTGAGATTATATTGCAAGTGAAGACCATAGTAAACATTCAAAAAATGCTACCTTTTAAGAAAAACAATATTATGAGGTCAAAAAGAGTTTAAATAAATGAAAGCATTTTGAACTCAGAAATCTTGGTATATTTGTTAACACTTATTAAAAGCGTGTGGTCCTTAAGTATTTAGAAAATAAAGAGCTACTTCTTATAAAATTAGATTGAATCATTACAGTGACCAACTATTCACATATGGGTTCAAGAGAATTGGTCAAAAAAAGAAAAACAGAAAAGCGTTGTTTTGTCATCAAAGCAGATGAATGTTTTGTAAGCAAAAATAAACAAGTTTCTGATAAGGTTAAGTACCAAACCAGAATGAACACACTGGGGCTTTCTAATGACCATGAGCACCAGAGCCCTCCTTTCCTTTCCTCTCCAGTTTATAGTTAGCTGTGTTGGCAAAAGTTATCAGACAAATAATCTGGAGGGAGAAGGGTTATGAGTAGAGGAGTGACATCATCTGACTTGAGTTTTAAAACAAGGCTTTGTGATCATGAGAGACTACTACAAGCAACTCTATGCCAATAAAATGGACAACCTAGAAGAAATGGACAAATTCTTAGAAAAGCACAATCTTCTGAGACTGAACCAGGAAGAAATAGAAAATATAAACAGACAAGTCACAAGCACTGAAATTGAAACTGTGATTAAAAATCTTCCAACAAACAAAAGCCCAGGACCAGATGGCTTTACAGGCGAATTCTATCAAACATTTAGGGAAGAGCTAACAGTTATCCTTCTCAAACTCCTCCAAAAGACAGCAGAGGGAGGAACACTCTCAAACTCATTCTATGAGGCCACCATCACCCTGATACCAAAACCAGACAAAGATGTCACAAAAAAAGAAAACTACAGGCCAGTATCACTGATGAACATAGATACAAAAATCCTCAGCAAAATACTAGCAAATAGAATCCAACAGCACATTAAAAGGATCATACACCATGATCAAGTGGGGTTTATCCCAGGAATGCAAGGATTCTTCAATATATGAAAATCAATCAACGTGATACACCATATTAACAAATGGAAGGAGAAAAACCATATGATCATCTCAATAGATGCAGAAAAAGCTTTCGACAAAATTCACCACCCATTTATGATAGAAACCCTCCAGAAAGGCATAGAGGGAACTACCTCAGCATAATAAAGGCCATATATGACAAACCCACAGCCAACATTGTTCTCAATGGTGAAAAATTGAAACCATTTCCACTAAGATCAGGAAAAAGACAAGGTTGCCCACTCTCACCACTATTATTCAACATAGTTTTAGAAGTTTTAGCCATGTCAATCAGAGAAGAAAAAGAAATAAAAGTAATCCAAATTGGAAAAGAAGAAGTAAAACTGTCACTGTTTGGATATAACATGATAACTATAAATAGAGAATCCTAAAAATGCTACCAGAAAACTACTAGAGCTAATCAATGAATTTGGTAAAGTAGCAGGACACAAAATTAATGCACAGAAATCTCTTGCACTTCTGTATACTAATGATGAAATATTTGAAAGAGAAATTAAGGAAACACTCCCATTTACCACTGCAACAAAAAGAATAAAATACCTAGGAATAAACCTACTTAAGGAGACAAAAGACCTGTATGCAGAAAACTATAAGACACTGATGAAAGAAATTAAAGATGATATAAACAGATGGAGAGATATACCATGTTCTTGGATTGGAAGAATCAACACTGTGAAAATGACTATGCTACCCCAAGCAATCGACAGATTCAATGTAATCGCTATCAAACTACCAATGGCATTTTTCACATAACTAGAACAAAAAATTTCACAATCTGTATGGAAACACAAAAAACCCTGAATAGCCAAAGCCATCCTGAGAAAGAA
Organism: Mesoplodon mirus; assembly: GCF_964341445.2. Classification (NCBI taxonomy): domain Eukaryota; kingdom Metazoa; phylum Chordata; class Mammalia; order Artiodactyla; family Ziphiidae; genus Mesoplodon; species Mesoplodon mirus. The sequence goes on along the minus strand of NC_138992.1, from coordinate 13,831,693 downwards.
GCACAGAGCTGGAGGAATCAGGCTCCCTGACTTCAGACTACACTACAAAGCTACAGTAATCAAGACAGTATGGTACTGGCACAACAACAGATATAGATCAATGGAACAGGATAGAAAGCCAGAGATAAACCCACGCACATATAGTCACCTTATCTTTGATAAGGAAGAATATACAATGGAGAAAAGACAGCCTCTTCAATAAGTGGTGCTGGGAAAACCAGACAGCTACATGTAAAAGAATGAAATTAGAACACTCCTTAACACCACACATAAAAATAAACTCAAAATGGATTAAAGACCTAAATGTAAGGCCAGACACCATCAAACTCTTAGAGGAAAACATAGGCAGAACACTCTATGACATAAATCACAGCAAGATCCTTTTTGATCCACCTCCTAGAGAAAGGGAAATAAAAACAAAAATAAACAAATGGGACCTAATGAAACTTAAAAGGTTTTGCACAACAAAGGAAACCATATACAAGACGAAAAGACAACCCTCAGAATGGGAGAAAATATTTGCAAATGAAGCAACTGACAAAGGATTAATCTCCAAAATATACAAGCAGCTCATGTAGCTCAATAGCAAAAAAACAAACAACCCAATCCAAAAATAGGGAGAAGACTTAAATAGACATTTCTCTAAGGAAGATATACAGATTGCCAACAAACACATGAAAGGATGCTCAACATCACTAATCATTAGAGAACTGCAAACCAAAACTACAATGAGGTATCACCTCACACTGGTCAGAGTGGCCATCATCAAAAAGTCTACAAACAATAAATGCTGGAGAAGGTGTGGAGAAAAGGCAACCCTCTTGCCCTGTTGGTGGGAATGTAAATTGATACAGCCACTATGGAGAACAGTATGGAGGTTCCTTAAAAAACTACAAATAGAACTACCATATGACCCAGCAATCCCACTACTGGGCATATACTCTGAGAAAACCATAATTCAAAAAGAGTCATGTACCACAGTGTTCATTGCAGCTCTATTTACAATAGCCAGGATGTGGAAGCAACCTAAATGTCCATTGACAGGTGAATGGATAAAGAAGATGTGGCACATATATACAGTGGAATATTAGCCATAAAATGAAACGAAATTGAGTTATTTGTAGTGAGGTGGATGGACCCAGAGTCTGTCATACAGAGTGAAGTAAGTCAGAAAGAGAAAAACAAATACCGTATGCTAACGCATATATATAGAATCTAAAAAAAAAAAAAAAAAAGGTTCTGAAGAACGTAGGGGCAGGACAGGAATAAAGACACAGACATAGAGAATGGACTTGAGGACACGGGGAGGGGGAAGGTTAAGCTGGGATGAAATGAGAGAGTGGCATGGACATATATACACTACCAAACGTAAAATTGTTAGCTAGTGGGAAGCAGCCACATAGCACAGGGAGATCAGCTTGGTGCTTTGTGATCACCTAGAGGGGTGGGATAGGGAGGGAGGGAGGGAGATGCAAGAGGGAGGGGATACGGGGATATACATATGCATATAGCTGATTCACTTTGTTATACAGCAGCAACTAACAGAACATTGTAAAGCAATTATACTCCAATAAAGATGTTAAAAAAACAGTAACACTTTGCTTTTTGGGTTGAGAATAGACTGCAGGGAGACAAAGTTGGAAACAGGGAGGCAGAAGGTTATTATGATTGTCTAAGAAAGTGATGGACTAATGTGGTGTAGAAGAGGGGGTGAGAATTGGAATTTGGATTCACTTTAAAGGTAGAGCCAGGGGGATTTGCTGGTGGGTTAGATGGGTGTGGAGCAGGGTGGGCAAGGAGAAGGAGGAGGAAGGAAGACAGAGAAAGAGACAGACGAGAGACAGAGCGAGAGAGACAGAAAGAGACAGAAAGAGACAGAGAGGTATTTTAGATTTTGGCCTGAGCCAGTGGAAGGACAGAGGTCCTATTTGCTGAAATGGGGAAAACTTCTGGAAAGCTGAATTGAAGAGGAAGATAAGGAGTTCAAATTTGTGCATGTGAAGTTTGACATGCCTGTTACCGCTCTAATGTTCATGTAGAGGTGTTGAACAGTCAGTGGAAAAGCGGGTCCGGTTGGAGGTGTACGTTTGGAAGTTGTCATGTATGTTTAAAGTCAGGAGACTTGATAAGATCTCCAAAGGACTGGAGATGGGGGAGAGGTGATGCTGGCTCGTAGTCAGGGAGTAGCAGTGGTGGGAAGAGGGTAAGTTACAACCAGAGTCAATGGTGGGGAGCAAAACAGTGTTGCGGTTGACGCTGAGGTTTTTCGACGTTAGAAGTGGAAGAAAGGACTTGACATTTACTGAGATGGGGCTGATGCGAGGCAGAGAAGGTGTGGGTGACTTAATCGGAAATTTTTATTTTTTTATTTTTTTTATTTTTTTGCTTTATAACAAATTAAATCAGTTATACATATACATATGTTCCCATATCCCCTCCCTTTTGCACTTAATCGGAAATTTGATTTTCCTTTTATTAGGGTTGAGGTGGCAGCTGTGGCAGAAGATGGAGCCGGGAAGTTGTGAGGGAGCAAATCTGAATGGTAGTGTGCTAGACAGAGCGCTTCATAACACAGAGTTCACCCTCCTTTCAGTTTGGAAGGAAGTTCAAGCTTTCCTCTTTGTCAAAGTCTGCAAGTGCCTTCCAGGGCAGTGGCGGAGGCCATCATTTTCCTCTTACCTTTCATCCACCAGCAAGTCTACAATCTTCCAAGTTGAGATGCAAGCAAGTGAAACTCAAAGAAAGACAGGAGAGCCCTTTGCTGCAACAGAGAACATATGGTGTGCAAAGGCCTAAAGTATTTACTATCTATCTCTTTTCAGGAAAAGTTTGTGAACATCTTACCTAAGCATAACTAGTACATCTGAATTCAAGCTGTTTACCCTAAAAATTTTCCAAGAGGTGTTTGTGTTTGTGTGTTTTTATACACACACATACACACACACACATACATTTTTGCATATATATATATATATATATATATATATATATATATATACATATAAACAAAATGGTTATTTGATTTCATAGTCAAACTATAAACTCAAGGGCAACAGAAGAGATAAGGCACAGGAGTTAGATAAGGCACAGGAGTTAGAATTCACTGAGTTCAAAGTATTTTTGAGTGGAAAAATGTTTGAGCATTTCTTTCTGGGAACGAGATTTATTTGTGCTGGTACCTTTTTTGAAAATCTGGGCCTTAATATGTACACCTGTATTCCTACAAAAGTCCCTGTGCTCTACAGAGTTTGTTGACAGTATCAAACATATGCCTTTGAAATATCTGTGTTAGAATGTGGTGTGTTTGTGCTAGATTGCTAGGTATAGGAAGTATTATGAAACCTTAAAGAATAGAGTTGAAAATGTCATCAGTTACAAAACAATATATTGGTCTCAGTATGCATGTGTACATGTATGTGCATGTGTGTGAGTGTGTGTGTGTGTGGCAGGGTACAGAGAAAAACTGGGGAACAGTTGGGTAAAGGCAAAGCCCAGCTGGCTCAACTATTTTGGGATCTGGAGACATCTAATACATCCAAACTTTGGAAAACACTATATGACAATTTGTTGGAACATGAAAAAGAGAGAAAATTTAGTGGGGTATCATGTTCAAAATATAGAATTACTGTCATTGTCATGGATAACCTCGGCATTGGTGACCCTTTCAACAAATCCAGCCTATGGGTCATCTTGGAACCTCTACATTTGTGTATAAGGAGAGACACATCCTGGTCCTTGTCATTAATTGGAACTGCTTGACATGTGCATAATGAATAATAATCAGTCCAAACTGTGCAAATATGGGAGTTGCTTCCTTGGGGCCAGTGAGCGTCCTGTCTTGGGGAGTGTTGAAGCAGGGGATGGGCAGTTCTTCATCAAAGGTGCTATAGATGTCACTGGACCATTACCTGGCATATAGTTGGTGCTAAAAAAATATTCACTGAATGATAAAACCAAGGGAGTTAGATTAGAGAACTTTCAAATTTTATTCACGCCAAACCTCTGATCCTAAGCTCAGTGAACACTTTTATAGCATATCCATTTCCTTTTCTGGGCATACAGAAAGTACTTCTCAGCCTCTCCTGAACCCTAAGAGATCTTCCTTGTTCTCTCTTTTTCCATGGCTACCAGAAGGTCAATGTTGAAGATCTTGGTGTCAAAGATGAAAGGAGCCTGGATTCCTGAGTTACTTTTAGGAGGAGATTAGTCTAGCAGAGTTGCCCACTCACTTTGGACTGTGATGTGAACAGAAAATAAATTTTTTATTTTGTTAATGCCACTCAGATTGGGGGTTGTTTGTTGCAACATTAGTGTTAGTTTTCTATGTTGATGCATTTGTATTACATGACTAAATTAGATAAAAATAACTAAATTCAGGAAAAGATACACCTTAAGTTGAAAAATTACTTTCTATAGAGCAGTGAAAATGAATGAACTACAGCCGTATGCATAGAAACAGAAACATAATGTTGGGCAAAAACATTTACAGAATGTAAATTACACAGGAATACATACCATATGATACCATTTATATAAAGCTCAGATATACACAAAACTAAGCAATGTATTGTTTAGTAATACAGACGCGTGGTAAAGTTGAAAACCAAAGCAAAATGCAGGGCAGTATTAAGCTAGGGGAGAGTAGGTGGAGGAGTGTCAGGAGGGAGGCCAACATAGGAGCTTAAAACTCTTGGCAGTGTTCCTAAATCTGGTTGGAAGTATTTATTTAATTATTCTTTATAATATAAATACTTACTGTATGTATTATTTTGTACATGTGACAATATTATGTTGGAGTCACATCATGTGTACATCTAACTTACCAACCCAATCATATATGTATACTGGATATTCAATTACACATAATTATATACCATATATTCAATTATGGTTTGCATAAAAATACTTGATTATGTGCTGCGTATTACTGCATATACTGCAAATTTATAGACACTTATTACTGCAGAAGCCATGTACAAAACCTAGAGTCTGGGTGATTTAATGGATTTTCAAAGATAATTTTGATTAAATGCATGTGTTTACTTAATTGCTCACATTGGAACCGAAATTTTTGATAAGATGCCACTTTGTCATATGACATGGATCATACTAAGGAAGTGTCTCCCAAACTGAGGTCCCCAGATCCCTACAGGTTGATAAACTAACTTTGGAATTTTGAAATCTTGGGAGTAATTGTTCACTTGCTTGCCGTCAGGGCACCCACACCAACAGGTCATTGTCTATTTTAGCCTAGAATTAAACAACTCAGGCTGGTTACAGTGCTTACGTATTTCATGCTGATTAGAAGTACTGGTTAGCAATTTATCTGTCTTTGATTAATTAAACAGGGGAAAAGCCAATTTGTTACTAGTATCAACTTGGAAGATGGCATTTATCAAAGCACAAGCCTCATGGGAAGAAATTAATAAAATGAATCCCTTCTGGTGAAAAGGTTTAGAATCAGTGTCCTATATTAATTCCAGTTCATTTTGTGTTTATTCATTTATTAACGCATACATTCAACCAATATTTGCTGAGTGCCAACTCTGTGTCAGATAGTTCTAAGCACTAGGGGTAGAATAGTGAACAAATCCAATATCCTTGCTGTTATGGACTGAAGGTTTATGTCCACTGCAAATTCGTATGTTGGAGCCCTAACACCCAGTGTGGCTGTATTTAGAGATGGGGCATCTAAGGAAGTAATTAAGGTTAAATGAGGTTATACTGATGGGGCCCTGATCTAATTGGATTAGTGTCCATATAAGAAAAGACACCAGCGTGCCTTCTCTCCCTCTGTATGTCTCTCTCTCTCTCTCTCACCCCCCACATGCATACACCAAGGGAAGGCCACATGAAGACAGAACGAGAGGCTAGCTGTCTGCAAGCCATGAAGAGAGCTCTCACCAGAAGCCAAATGGACTAGAATCTTTATCTTAGACTTCTAGCCTCCAGAACTTGAGAAAATAAACTTCTGTTGTTTCAGTCACCCGGTCTATGGTATTTTGTTATGGCAGCCCAAGCAGACTAAGATACTTGTCCTTGTAGAAATAATAGTAGTGTGGTGGGTCTTAGTGTAAGTAGTAGTATTGCTGACAAAGGGAAGGGAGCCAACATACCTGTTGGGAGGCATCTAACATAACGGTGCAAAGCATTTCTCATGGGGTCTGACAGCTCTGGGTTTAAGTCCCTTCTCAGTCATTTAATAACTGGAGAAATTTGGGTAAAGGACTTAATTTCTTGAAGCCTCGATTTTCCCTCATGTAAAATGGGAAGGCAGTATCTACCTCATAGGGTTACTGAGAGGAGTAGATGCACTTGTAAAGCACTCGACAAGCCCTTTGTACATAGAACAGCCTCAAACATGAGCTGTCTCATATAAAAATTCACATACCCCACTTAATCTTCACGACAAACCACAAGTGAGTGTTAGCTGTTTTCTTCATTTTGGAAACATGAAAACTGGGATCAGAGAGGTTGGACCACTTTCCTTAGACGATACATGTTCTCAAGCGCAGAGCTGGTGGAACTTGGATCCAGATCTGCCCACCACAAAAGCCTGAGTTGTCTCCCTGCCTCATGGCTCCTCTGTGCATCCAGATTGAAAAAGCTAAAAGATCTGATATAGTCCTTTCCTTCCAGATCTGTGATTCTCAGCCATGCATAGGGAAGGTGGAGAGAGCCAAGTTTGAAAAAGCACATAGTTTCTTTGATTTGATTTTATGAAAAAACATATACTATCTTACCATTGGCTTTATCCACTCTATAATTTAACTCAAGATGTTGGATTAGGAAGGAAAAAAGCAGTTTCTTTTTATACAAAGAGGGCATGGTTTAAAAAATAGATTGAGACTCTGCTCTCCTGGGGTCTCCTCAATGGCAGTTTCCTGTCTTGAGCCTCTTTGCAGCAGTTAGGGCTTAACCCAGGAGGCTCATAGGAAGGTTCAGTGAAACCGAAGTGAGTGTTAAAAAAATTATGGCTTTCATATAGCTGATAGAAACTGCGTGCTAATAAAGATGACTCCTGGACTTGCATGTGTGCGGCATTGGCAGGAGTAGCTGCCTATAATATTCTAGCTATTCTGCTCCCAGGTGAGCAATAGAGAGCTACATTTCTGCTAATTATCATAGTCAATTAGTTGAATTCTGAGTGAAAAATCTTCAGGGTAAAAATCACTGTTTCTCACTGTTCACAAAGAGTTATTGAATTATATTACATGCGATGGTCGCTCCATGACTCACAGCAGAGACTGCTCATGCACGCGCGAGCACACACACAAACACACACCCCAAAAATGCAACAAAAACATCAGCTAGCAGCAGAGGCGTATGTAAGTGATAGAAGCACTCAGACAAAACTGGCATCAAATGGCAGTTCAGGTCGTGTTTTGGCACCAAACTTGTGAACAATACCAACAATACTTTTAGTTTTTAAAGCTTTTTAGATTCTGGAATTGTGTATGAGGAATTATAAACAATATTTTCATTTGACAGATGTGGAAATTGAAGGCTGGCAGGATTATTTGCCTTGGACATTTGTAAGAATTACTTGCCTAGTTCCATTTTGAGGTTAGACAGGCTGAGTTTTGAGTATACACTTAGACACTTGTAAGCAGTGTGACTTAGGCAAATAGTTCATGCTCTGTGTATCTATTTCTTCAATGAGAAAACAGGAATAGTAATCCCCATCTTGAGAATCATCAAAAGAATTGAACCATGTAACACATTTCAGTGTATAATATGACTATTAAAAGATGTAATAATCATTTTGCTGGGCTCTCTTTGCTCAGTATTTTTCTTCCATGCAGGAGTCAATGAGAACTCTCTAAATACACTGACCGGAATGATGAAGTCAGGTGAGCAGCTAAATGGACTTTTAAACACACATGACCAAGGGTTTTAGTTGCAGGAGCCATGCTTTTGGAGAGAGCAGCGGTTTTCTTCCAGGTTAAAACCCTGGCTTTGAGTATCAAAAGTCAAAGAGCCCCGAGGGCTCATGAAGTATAGATTTTTATACCATAGATAAGAGTAGGTTATGAATGAAGGTTGGTATAAAAATAGTTTTTCTTCCCTGCCATAATACATATCCCAAAGGAAAACAAAAGATTTGGACAATGGTAGATATTCCTGAGGGGACTTATTATTTTTTCTTTTTTTTTTTTTTTTTTGCAGTCTGCGGGTCTCTCACTGTTGTGGCCTCTCCCGTTGTGGAGCACAGGCTCCGGACGCGCAGGCTCAGTGGCCATGGCTCACGGGCCCAGCCGCTCTGCGGCATGTGGGATCTTCCTGGACCGGGGCACGAACCCGTGCCCCCCGCATTGGCAAGCGGACCCCCAACCACTGCGCCACCAGGGAAGCCCCATGACTCTTTTTGAATTATGGTTTTCTCAGGGTATATGCCCAGTAGTGGGATTGCTGGGTCATATGGTAGTCCTATTTGTATTTTTTTAAGGACCCTCCATACTGTTCTCCATAGTGACTGTACCAATTCACATTCCCACCGGCAGTGCAAGAGTATTCCCTTTTCTCCACACCCTCTCCAGCATTTATTGTTTCTAGATTTTTTGATGATGGCCATTCTGACCAGTGTGAGATGATATCTCATTGTAGTTTTGATTTGCATTTCTCTAATGATCAATGATGTTGAGCATTCTTTCATGTGTTTGTTGGCAGTCTGTATATCTTCTTTGGAGAAATGTCTATTTAGGTCTTCTGCCCATTTTTGGATTGGATTGTTTGTTTTTTTGTTATTGAGCTGCTTATAAATTTTGGAGATTAATCCTTTGTCAGTTGCTTCATTTGCAAATATTTTCTCCCATTCTGAGGGTTGTCTTTTGGTCTTGTTTATGGTTTCCTTTGCTGTGCAAAAGCTTTGAAGTTTCATTAGGTCCCACTGGAATCTGCATTTTTAACAAGCACTCTGGTGACTGTGATATGTTTATACAAACATTCTTTGAGAAATAGAGATTTTTGAAATATAAAGACAATAAAAATGAAACAAGGCATCCTCCTTTTCTGTATCCATTTATAATTCATTGCATACTAGGTGTCTATAATGGCCACGGTCCTAGATATGCATAATTTTTGGATTTCCAAAATAGTCTGTAATTTTCTTTTTGGTATTCACACTGACCGTGGTTTGGGAAAAAATTATCCATTTAAAAAGCAGACAAATATCCAAAGACCAGAGGTGTGAAAGCTACAAGATTCCAGGGAAGGTTTTTGAGTGCAATGTGTCTTTCCTTCTGAGATCTCCACTAGGCTGAAAGGCCGGCTGGAGCTCGGGCAGCTGGTCTCCTCTTTATAGAGAGGCGACAGCACAGGAGATACTCAGGCTGATGTTAGGAAGGAAGAGGTGGGAAACACTGTGGTGCTTCAGTAATGCATTCTTCTGCTTTCTTATTTCTCTGTCAGACCAAGAGGAAGAACACCCTCCCTCTGAAGATGTTGCATAAGAATGGTAAAACAACTCTAAAATCTCTGCCACAGCCTGGGATAAAAGATGGCAAAGGAATGAATATTTATTTTGTGTCTCCTCTGTGACAGCTGGAGAAGCTGAGGCTCAGATAGATTAAGAGGCTTGACCAAGATTAGCAAGCATTCTTAGTTATCTCTTACTGCTAACAAACAAACTAAAACTTAGGGGCTTAAAAGAGCAATTTATTATTACACATCAGAGTTCTAGGGGTTGACTGGGTTAAGCTGGATGGTTCTTACCTGGAGTCTCTCACATGGTTCCAGCCAGACGGCACTTGGGGCTGGAGGCATCTGAAGGATCAACTGGGCTAGATGTCCAAGATCTCTTTTTTAGCCATGTGCCTGGTGCCTTGGTGTCCTTTGGTCCTTTTCTCTTCCTACGTCACATCTCATCCTTCAGGACCTTTGGCTTGTACTTTTCACAGCACAGTGAATTCAAGGTAGTTACCCTTCTTAAGTGATGACTAGCTTCCAAGATGACAGAAAGAAGAAGCTCCTAGGTCGGTTAGGGCTACACATGGGACTGGAACAACATCATTTCCACTGTATCCTAGTAGTCAAAACTGTCATAGCCTCTCTCAGATCCAAGCGGGTAGAGAAATGTACTCTCCATCTTAATGGGGGACTGTTAAGGTAATATCGAAGAGTGTGTGGGATGAGAGATATTGTTGCTGCCCTCTTTGGGTGAATTTATTTTGCATGTGGGAAGGATGTGGATCATTGCAGGCCAAAGGGAAAACTGATACCTAGTCTCCAAAGATGGCACTTCAATGAGTCGTGTCTCCTGGTATTCATGTTCTGTGGCATCTTTATGCATTGAATCTTGGCTGACCAATAGAAAGTGGCAGAAGGGATGCATGTATGACTTCAGAGGCTAGTTCATAAGGAGCCTTATGGTTCTTTTGGGATGCTCACTCTTGGGAAGCCAGCTGCCAGGTAAGAAGTCTGATTACCCTGATTCTACCATGCCTCAAGGAAGTCTAAGTTAGCTACATGGAGGGAGATAGAGAGATGTCCTCGCAGCCCCAGCTGTTCCAGCATTCCTGCTCAATTGCCAGACCTATGAGTAAGTTATCTGGGACATTCCAGGTCTAGGAGGCACCCTGGGGAGAATAACTAAGGAATCCAAGTGATAGAATGGAGACACCAGACAGAGCCTCGGTAATGCTGTCTCAGCTTCTTCTAGACATTCAAGCCACTCTAGTTTACACACTATCTCTGCTGTGAGCCTAATAAAATGGCTACTGATTTACACCATTCAATTTTGCGGTGGTTTTTTTTTATGCAGCAATAGATAATTAGGACATCTGGTAATAATAACATCTAATTTTAGACACTGCTTTAAGTTCATTATATGCATTTATTTTATGTATAGTATTTATTTATATATTATATATAAAATGAGTATATTATGAATATAATGGATCTATTACATATATCTATATCTAATATAATCCTCACAGTAACCCTACGAAACTGGAATTAAGAATATTGCCCCATTTTATAGATGAAGAAACTGAGGCATAGAGAAGTTAAGTAACTTGCTCTAGGAACTGCCATGTGGTGGAGCTAGAATTCGAGACAGGTAATCTGACTCTAGTAGCCATGAGAGTTCATGTATAAGTCCAAAGCCCATGCTCTTCGTCTATTTCACACGTCTTGGTCCCCTTCTAGTCTTGGCCCAGTTGAACCAATTAAGATCTTTACAAATAGAACAGAGTTGAGGGTGCAATTATGGAGGAATAGGAGGAATGAACCTAGTTTATAGAAAAATACCTGGTCCTAACTGTGACACATGATAAAGGATGCAGTAGGTCTGGGGTTCCAACCACCTCTTTTTCTTCTGTTACAAATTTTCCAGACTGTTTTCTGGGACTGAGTTGAGAACATGTGCCATGTGAAAGTGGAAGGAGACCAGAAATATCTCCTTTGGGCTGGTGTGTGGAATTGCATTGTGAGTAGGTGTGATTTCAGCAAGACCACAAGGGCAACCAAAGAAGAGAAGATGGTAGAACACACAAGGTGGTTCTATACTTCAGGGACTTGAGGAGAACACATTCAACCTGTCATCAGAAGTTCCAAAAGTTGCTGAAAGGAATGGTTGGAAGAGCCAGGTGACTGGCTGGACTGGTTTGCTCCCTAAAGCTTTTTGCAGCTACAAGCAAATGCCTTGAATCAATTTTGCTTTTCATTTTAGGAAGAGGAGAGATATGGCCATGGATATCTACCAATGGAAAATGACATAGATCTGTCTTTGCCAACTGGCCAGTCGACCCCTCAAACTCCATTAGCAGAACAGAATTACACTATTGACCCCAGTACCTCTGGAAAGCTTCCATGATTCCTATGGATTTTTCTCTTCTCTCCTGCTTTTCTTTTCTTTTTGCCCACATAAAGCAGTGCCTAGAAGAGTGCCTGAGATGCAATTAGCCTTCAATAAATATTTGTTAAATAAATGAACTCTTCTATTCTCTACTCTTCAGTATTCAGTAACATTCGCGAGGTAGTATGGTGCTTGCCCCACAGCTTCCACCTTACCTTGGAGTGCTTACCTTGTAGGGTTGTTGTGAAGATCGAATGAGTTAGTTCAGGTAGAGTGCTGAGAGTACTGTCTGGCATCTAGAGATGTGTGGTCACTGTTGGCCAATAGTCTCTTTTCACTCTCGTCTCTTCATCTGTGCTCCTGACTCATGGTCTTTCTTCTGTTCTTCATGATCCCCATGGTCTATCCCTTCCTGGGGGCTTTCCTCTTGCTGATCTCATTGATTTCTGGTCTTTCTCCCCCAACCCACTGTGCCTACTTCCCCACTCATCCTTCATATCCTAACTCAAGAGGTCCTTCCTTAGAAATGTGTTTCCCAATCCCATCAGGCTGGATCAGCTCCTTCTCATAGGCCCTAATGGGACCTTTCTGTCTCACCCTTAGCTCATGCCAGTATTGTAATTGTACATCCAGTGGTGTGATTTTTCTGATTAATATTTGTCTCCTTTAGGATATAAATGGCAAGAAAGAGTGGATCTTGTATATTTCAGTCTCAATCCCAAGCTCAGTGCCTCCTTGATGGGTAGCGGTAGCCAATATATTTTTGTTGAATAAACAAAGATGGTTGAAATACATTTCTGTTTCCTAGGGTAGTCACATGGAAAAACAGTGCTCACCTAAACGTAACACTTCTGACCACATTTAAAATCAGTTTCCTTAGTTTATGGTCAAAACCATGAAAGAACAATAGCAGGAAATGAAGATCAATTACAGCATGGCTATTATATACATATGATGCATCTCTATATAAATTCTGTGAGATCTAGATACGGTTACTCCTATTTTATAATCGAGGAGGCCAAGGACACAGGGCTAGTGAAGGAGCAGAAATTGACTGTTGCTATGTTTTACATATAGGTGATATAAATAGTCAAATTTTATATACACATATATTTATATATATATGTATTTGGTCAGTTTCAATTATGTATACACACATACATCTATTGCTTCAGGAACTTATAAAATTGCTTTGTTAAAAATTATAATATTCCATCTGCTAAAAGAGGAATAGTGACACTTAGGAGAGTTGGAGGAAAGAAGGAAGGAAATGAATCATTTGAATATATAAATTATCTGGAAATGGCATGGGCATCCTGAATGTGAGCACATTAAACAGGGCTATAAAATCCCTTGACTTATTTTATAAATGAAATGAAGAATGTAAATGCATGCAAATAAAGTCACGAACTAAGACTAAATGGGGAAATCTAAGAGAGGAGCGTGAGATAATATTTTATTTCTCACACCCAGCCACCAAAACAGCATGGCAACCAAGAGACATGTTTGAAAGGGCTCAAAGTTCCCAGTGCAAAGTATACCAAAAAAAATAACATGGTACAGGATATGAGAATGGGGAGAGGTGATCAAAATTAGTACTTTGACAGCTCTTTCCTCTTTGAGACAATTGTGATGGATGCCTTCTCTTTTATGGTGTTAAAAATTACAACTAGGGCTTCCCTGGTGGTGCAGTGGTTGACAGTCTGCCTGCTGATGCAGGGGACACGGGTTCGTGCCCTGGTCCGGGAAGATCCCACATGCCGCAGAGCGGCTGGGCCTGTGAGCCATGGCCGCTGAGCCTGTGCGTCCGGAGCCTGTGCTCCGCAATGGGAGAGGCCACAACATTGAGAGACCCACGTACCGCAAAAAAAAAAAAAAAAAAAAAAAAATCACAACTAGATATTACTCCCTTGTAGACTAGGACTGTCAGGGCAGATCATAATTTCAAAGAAATAAAAACCCATAGAGTTTTCTTTTTACTTAGTGATTAAATTGTGTCTACAAAAAGTACAGTAAGTGGCTGTACAATTATTCTGTGAGTTTTCACTTTATAGTTCAGCTGTTTAAAACTTTATTTTTTAAGAAAGTAGAATAACTACCTAGTTATAAAGAGAATGTCTTTCCCAGTAAAATCTCACAGAAAACAGATAAAAGAGGAGCTGTTGCTGTTAAATCAGGGGTGGAGGCCCTGGGGCCTTGTCTGCTTTTCCTCTAACTCTCACTCCAGGGTGGTCTATGAAGCTGTACCTCTTAGATATACCCTAGGGCTCTATGAAATTCAACTTGAAAACCACCATGGAAGATTACTAAGTTGGAGAACTAAATCCTCAAATATTCTTTTATTTTTCCTAGTAGCGTATATCATCTGGATAATTCTTTATCCCTCTTTATTTTGTGTAGACAGAGTTGACCAGCTGATTTAGGAGACCACTGGAGTATGTACTTTGTGGTCTGTGAACCACCGCATCTCCTCACTTTTCATTGATTGGATTGTGGAAAAGAAGAATTGAACAAACTATGCACACACATACATACCACAGATTTCCCTATGGTGTTCTCCCTGCTTGTGATGTCTTTCATTGTCTCTCCATAAATCAGAGAAATTTCTTTAGGGCTCAACCTAATAGTCCTTTCTGTGTAGCTTTTCCTCACCACTACTGGAGAAACAACTACTTCCCCTGCATCACTGAAGCCTGTTATACAGCTACTATGTTCCATTGCATGGTGCTTGTTTGTATATCTATTGTATCTATTCATTCACTGATTCATTCCATAAATGGATGTGCTATTATGTGCTAAATGCTATTCCAGGTGCTGGAGATTCAGTGTCAAACAAAACAGACAAAACCTATGAGGCCAAAAGGAGAAGTCATGTTACGTTCAGCTCCATCACCCCATGCTTAGCATCTGGCACATCGTACAGCTCAATAAATGTGTCAACATGAAATGCCATAAGATCTGTTATCTTGGCACCACTCATGGTTTATACAACCAGGAAAGATTATGGGTTTGAACCAAGAGGATACTTCTGTATTTGCACTACATTTTGAAAGTCTTCTAGCCCTTGTCCTGGAAGACATGAGGGTTCATCATCCACTTGGCTCAGTTTATTTTTGGTTTCATTTATATCACTGAAAAAGCTTTTGATGAAGATAAAGTCCCCAGATGCCCAGCTCCCCTGGTGGCACAGTGGTTAAGAATCTACCTTCCAATGCAGGGGACATGGGTTCGAGCCCTGGTCCGGGAAGATCCCACATGCCGCGGAGCAATTAAGTCCGTGTGCCACAACTACTGAGCCTGCACTCTAGAGCCTGTGTGCCACAACCACTGAAGCCCGTGCGCCTAGAGCCCATGCTCCACAGCAAGGGAAGCCACCGCAATGAGAAGCCCATGTGCCGCAACAAAGAGTAGCCCCCGCTCACCGCAACTAGAGAAAACCCACGCACAGCAACGAAGACCCAACGCAGCCAAAAATAAATAAACAAAATAAATAATATTTTTTTTTAAAAAGAAAGGGTTATTTCTAAAAAAAAAAAATTGACTGTTGGTACTATTATTCTTTTTCTTTTCAGTTAATCTAATGGGTGTATCTCATTGTAGTTTTAATTTGCATTTCCTGAATGACCTATGAAGTCAAGTATCTTTTCATATATTTGATGTTATTTGGGTAGAATGACCCATACATCATAGTTTGCTTAGGTCAGTCCTGGCTTACTCTGTTGTCTTGATAAAATTAGAAGTAGGGCCCTTTTCATTTCAAAAGTGGTCCCAGTTTGGATGATACATTAGATGGCCACCCTATATAGCATATTTTTTTTGTGAGGTAACTGTTCAAGCTTTTTGACCATTTTTCTGTAATGTTGTCTGCCTTTTCCTCATAGATATGTATGAACTATTTATATAATCCATAAGTAAGTCATTTCTTGGTTACAAGTATTGTAAATATATTCTATCCTGTGGCTTGACAGGAAATTTCTTAACTTATTATTTTTGGTCATGTGTTTTACATCTAACTAATTCAGTCTCTCAGTTATTTTCTAAGTCAAATAATAAAAATAATCTGAATGGCTTAATCTTTTCATATAGGACACAGACACGCCTCAGATGCCAAAATCCTATTCAATCATTTGTGCCCAAGGGATGGGGGAGAGTCAGAGTCTGTTGGTATAAGACAGTGCTGTCCATTTCTGTCCCCTGAGAAGGGGCTTTGACAAGGCAACTTCCTTCAGAAGGAAAAGTAAACACAAAGTACAGACCTGGGTTTTGTTCTGCTTCTGGCATTCAGCTGGTAACCAATTTGTGTTTCACTTTCCTTATCTTCAAAAGGGGAAGAAGTGCTTTTTTTTTACAGTATTCTTAACAGGATTAAGTGGCACATGTTATATGAAAGCACATAGCACCATGCTTGGAAGATAATGGGTGTCCAATATGTGCACATTTGGATCTTCTTATTATTTCTTCTTTCTCCTGTTTTCTCCTGTTTTCCTTTCTTCCTTTCTCCTCTCCTTTATTCTCTTTGCCCTCTCTCCTTTTTATATGTGACATAAGTGAAATAGAAGGCCTGATCTCTTTGCCTTGGACCTATAAGCTTGCTGGAGATGTGATTTAGCACATATAAAACAGTTAATGCACCCACACAAAAGAATATATAATCAAGTACAAAAGAGGAAGGCGTAGGCTCTTAAGGCTTATCACAGTTCAAAGACAGGGAAGATAGAAAATATTCTTCAAGAATATATTCAGGAATAAATTCTTTCAAACACATTTGAAGAAGAGATAATGTTAATCAAATCTCTAATAAAGCTGCTTGATTGAAGACATGTAGTTATGCCTGAAGTAAGTGCTTTGAAATTTTAGTTGTTCAACCATTGGAAACAGACATCTGCAATTTAGGAAGTAAAAACAAATAGCACATTATTACCCTTCATGTCTTTCTTCTCTCTCTTTGTTATGCCCTGGCAAAAGCAGGCCAGTCAATGACATGTCACCTTAATTGATTTTAATCAGTGTTGCACACGCACAAAAAAAGCAGATAAAAGGTCACTCTGAGAGCATGTACCCAGGTGGAATCTGTGAGCACTGTTGAATTTGGGGTTTCTAGGATATCTATAGCAAATAAAGATGGATTACAACAGCTTTGATGAAAACATAGTCATACCTTTCACTTTATTATATATTCTTTAAGCACACTTTTAAGTCATTTGGGATGTGGGTAATTATTATCTACGAACAAATGGAGGACGAGTGGTTTATTTTGTTTTTCATCATAATTTTGGAGCAAAGTTATAAATA
Organism: Mesoplodon mirus; assembly: GCF_964341445.2. Lineage (NCBI taxonomy): Eukaryota > Metazoa > Chordata > Mammalia > Artiodactyla > Ziphiidae > Mesoplodon > Mesoplodon mirus. The sequence continues at coordinate 13,814,604 of NC_138992.1, read as the reverse complement.
GGATTTCCTCTCTCTATGCATGCCTCTTCAACTGGAAAATTCTCACTGAGTTCTCAAGATTCAGGAAAACTTTGATTTTTCCTTAAGGCCTTTGCCCATTTATTCCAGAAAAATTAAGTACTTTGACCTCTGCCTTGGTCATTTAACAAATATTACTGTGTTGCACGTCCATGTCAGGTGTGTTGGTGGGTGCTGGGTATACAATAGTGAAAAATACAGTCATGGTCCCTGCCTGAAGACATGGAGTTCACCCAATTATAACCATTACTATATTGCTTAAAAGTTATCCCTTTATAGAAATCTTTCCCATCTGGTGTGGAAACTTTTGAAGATGGAAATTATGTCTATTCATGTCATTTTACCCCTGATCCAGCATGGTGCTGACACTCAATAAATATTTATTGAATCATTTGAATTGATTCTGGGCCATCTTACATCCCTCTTTGTTTGTTTGTTACCCATTAGAACTCTTCTCTTGCTTTTCCTCTTGTACTCTATCTCCAAACAATTCTATTTTAAGTTTTGATTCAGGCTGAGATTACGTAGGGAAAAAATGAGCAATATTCATGCACCTTACAATCATATGTCATCTTAGATAGGTTAACAGTAGTGGTGTAGAGCTGTATGGGGAAGGATTCTAAGGTCTTCTTACAATACAGTGAAAAGAGTGTTGTGATTGATTAGTGATCTCTGCCAAGGATAGAGAATAGGACAGAGGTAGTATGCATGCTGTGTATTTGGAATCTCTGTTTTATGCCTTGAGAGCCAAACTTGAGAAAGGAAGAAGGACAAACTATAGGTTTGGAGGTAGTGTAGATAAGAATAAGCATGGATTGGCCACACTCACTCTCATATGTCTTGGGTGGGATAATAGGGGATATTCAAGTCAGAAAGTTGGGACTTTATCTGTAATTTATCACCGATAATATACACTCAAAAACTATTGCAGAAATTGGGCATATGAGTAAACTCAAGTCGTAATTTCCCTGCTGTGGGTCAATATACCCCTTGTTCCAATAACTTAAATTTCTCTAATTTCCTCACCTTTCCTAAGAGATGAGGTGAATTTAATGCCCACTCCCACTCATATCCTATTCAGGAAGATTACTTATGGCACTGGAACTTGAAATTATAATTTAGCCTATAAGGTTCGGAGTGGAAGTCAAGACATCTGATTTCAGCTTGAGTTTTGCCCTTCACTTCCTGTATAACTTTGAACAAATCAATATATTGTTCTCCACCTTAATTTTCTTATCTATAAATTGAAGTGGTTGGATGAAGTGAGATTGAAGGTTCTTTTCAAATTTAATATTCTATGTTCAGCTCGAGACTGAAGTTTGCCAGGATTATTCTACTGAAGAATAATCCAGCCTTTTGGGATGCTACCACTTCATGGTGGCTCTTCACTGCTAGGATCTGAAATGGGCAGGATGAAGAAAGTGCAGAGATCTATTGATCACTAGGGAAAGGTTAGATCCTTCAGTGTGGGACCCGTGTCTAATGTGTCTTCGTATCTCTGTGCTCAACAGATATGTATTGAATCAATGAAGAAACACTTTTACTGGAAGAAGGACTCCAGAGTAATTCAAGAGCACCAGTGCCTGGTGAGCACCATTTGTGTATTATAATTCACATCAGTTTATGATCTGATGGAAGCAACTGAGTCAGTTTTTAAAAAGGTCACACAAAATCTGCTGCCCAGGAACATGGACTGGTTATGAGTGTGGTTATTGCTGCTTTAATAAAAGAGAGGAAAAGAGTCCTTGCTTCTAAGGGAAAACCTTGACGAATGTGCTTGATGGCTGTTGTGTCTTTTGTATTCTTTCTGACTAGAAATTCACAGTGTGAACTCTGTGAGGATGCTTGGAGGAAAGGGCAGGGAAAATGTGGTCGATTCAACAGCAGACACTCCTCTTCCTACTTTCTTCCCAATTTCATTCCTTCCACACCTTCAGCATATTCCAGGCAAGAATAAGTTCAGAACTTTAAGTACCTGGAAAGAGATCTTAATTTTCAGCCTGACAGGTACCAGAAATGGGACTTTGCATATGATTAATTCTTATTAACCTCCTAATGGGGCATTTGGTTCCGTGCCTCTCTCCTTGCACTCCGAGTGGTGCTTTTAAACACCATACACGGAATTTTGGTGATTCAAAATTTATCTATGACTGAGGCCTTTATCTATGACTGAGGCAGAGGGATTTTTGGTTTCAAAATACACATTTCCAGGTCTATTCATCAGAGAGTCAGATTTATTTGGTAGGGGAGAGAGGCCTGGGAATTTGTATTTTCACAAAATTCTCCGAGGTGATTCTAACAACCACTCAGGTTTAGGATCAGTGGATACACTTAATAAGGTAGGTCATTTCTTAGCATGGCATTCAAGGCCCTTTGTGATATTCTCTGCAACCCCTCCTTCTCTTTTCCAGCTTATTTCTAGCCATTCCTCCTGTGTCATTTCTACCTTCATGCTTCACAGAGCACCGTGGCTCCCCAAACATGACAGGTTCTGTGCATCCCCATGCTTTTGCTAATGCTGTACCCTGTGCCTACAAGACTTTTGCACAGGTGTGTCTGTCTGGTGAATTTAACATTTTTTAAGGGCCAGTTAAATTTGCACCTTCCATCTCTGAGTTTCCTCAGAGGTTAATTGATCTCTTTTTTGTGTTCCCATAATACATTGAACATTTTGTCTCTATTACAGCTACAGCGACATATTTTCTACTCCTAAAATTGGCACAAAAAGCTGAATAGTGGGATAGAGTATTTTAAATAGAACAGAGTATTTAAAATTATTTTTATACTTAATTTTTGAATTTTTAAACCAAGATAAATATAGCACACATTAAGTCAAATAATACAAAAGTGAACTTATAATAACCACACCCCCCATTCCCCTTTCCTTAGTCTGGTCCTAATTTCCTGGGGCAATAGTTTAAGAGATCAATTTCTTTGACCAGATAATAAACAAATTTAGCAGAATAATACAAAATTCGGCAAAATCAAAGAGGGGGAGTGAAATGTAGCTTTGTTTTTCCTATTTCTGTCTCCCAGACATCCATTTCTCCTCTCCAGAGATACACACTGTTACTAGTTTCTTATGTATTCCTACTGAGATAGTCTATGAATATTCAAGTCCATACTCACGCACACACCCATACATACACACACACAAATCATACTGTATTATTGTATACACATTGTACCATGCTTTTATTATTTAACAATATATCTTGGAGATTTATTCCATATTTGTAACCTAGAAAAATTTCTCATTCTTCTGTTGGCTGCATATTATTCATTGCTATTAGCTGTGTCTGATTTACTTAACAAATTCTCTACTGATGGAAATCTAGGTTGCTGCCTAACTTTTGCTTCTACAAATAATTCTGCAGTATACATATATCATTATTTTAAGGTGCAAGAGTACCTGTAAGATAAATTCCAAAGAGTGGAAAGCTGGGTGCACATTTTTATATTGAATAGATATTTCCAAGTTCCTTATCATAGAGCGTATACGAAGTTATACTCCTACCACAAATGTACTTATCAAACCATTGTGTTATTAAGTTTGTTTTTGTTTTTTTACTTTTTGCCAACCTGATATTTAGGAAGTGTTATCTCCTTATAGTTTTCTTTTTTTTTTTTTTTTTTTTGTGGTATGCGGGCCTCTCACTGTTGTGGCCTCTCCCGTTGCGGAGCACAGGCTCCGGACGCGCAGGCTCAGCGGCCATGGCTCATGGGCCCAGCCACTCCACGGCATGTGGGATCTTCCCGGACCGGGGCACGAACCTGTGTCCCCTGCATCGGCAGGTGGACTCTCAACCACTGCGCCACCAGGGAAGCCCCATAATTTTAATTTTTAGTGGCTGCATAAAAATCCACTGAGTTATATAGTACCATAATTTTCTTTATCATCTTTCTATGACCAGATTTTAAGGGTTTTTTTTTTTTGCTCACAATTAATGCCACAATAAGTAATGCCACACATTTTCATTTTTTTCTTTTTTTGTTAAAATATCTCCTTAAGATGAATTCTTTAGAATGAAATTTCTGAACCAAGGAACATGGATATTTTCAACAGTCTTGATACACCTTGTCCAATTGCTTAAAGAAGAATTTTCTAACTGTCTAGACTTCCCAAGAATGAAATGGAGCTCTTGTTCCCATATTCTTAGTAGTCGACATTACTAGGCATGTCCAAGCAGAGGCCCATTGATCAGTTTTACCGCTACCACTGTAGCCTAACCACTATAGGTTAGGTGCTTGCCTGCATTATGCCAAAAGCTTCCTAGCTGTTGCCCCAGGGTTTTACTCTTGCCCTTCCTAAAATCTTTTCTTTACATATCTATTAAAGCACTATGGCAAAAGAAAAATAATAAATTTGGTCTTTGTTCCTTATTCTTGGCACACACAGTCCTAAAACCCTTGGAAACTCTGAGTGATAAGAGTGTCTTTTGTGTGTTAATGAGATGACTGTGGCTGGGGGTTTCTAGATACCTTCAAGGTGGGGACTGCTGACCAGAAAGACCAAGCCTTGACTAAAGGTTGGAAGTTTCATTCCCATCTCCAACCTCTGGGGAATTTATCATCAGTGGCCAATGATTTAATCAATTATGCCTATGTAATGAAACCTCCACAAGAACCCCTAAACAAAGGGGTTTAGAGATATTAGGGTTGGTGAACACATTGAGGTGTTGGGAAGGTGGCACGCTGGCAAGGTCATGGAGGTTCCCTGCCCCTTCTTCACACCTTGCTCTATTCATTTCCTACAACTAGCTGTTCTTGAATTGTCCTTTATAATAAATTGGTAATAAGTAAGTAATAGCAAAATGTTTTCCTAGTCCCATGAATGGAAACCCCCAACTTTGAAGGCAAGTTGAACAGCAGTGTGGGTAACTTGGGACCTGATACTTGCCACCGGTGTCTGAAGTGAGAGCAGTCTACGGGACTGAGGATTTAAAACTGTGGAGCTGATGTCTTAGACTGGAGTGCTAATCTGAAATGTCACTTCTTAGTCTGACTCCAAGTAGTTACTGTGAGAATTGAATTGTAGGACATTCAGTTGGTCAGATCTGGTTGCTGTTAGAAGTTAGGTGAATGGATAAAATCACTCAGCTAATGGATAAAATCGCTCAGCTAGTGTAGAATAGAACTTATGTAATGTGGAAATGAAGTTATCAGGAACTTTTAGATGCATATGAAAAAGTTTACAGTGTTAATTGGTAGACTAATACAGTGTTAAATGTCAAAATCCCACAGGAAGAAATTAAAGCCCCAGATGGACTGGTGGTAGATAAAGGATTTTCATAGGTCCACATTCAGATTGCTGTTACAGACTTCTCATGTGAAATACCCAGTGATTCCCGTGTAGCCTCTGGACAATTTAGCAAGATGATTCTTGTTGGCATAATGAAGAATCCCACCTATAACATGAATATTAGGTTCGGCATCAAAACTTGCTAACAATATATACAATTATCATGCAGGAGTTTCAGGGTAACACGACTGAGTGTAGAAGTCCACTGTGGCTCCCTGCTGCAGGCAGGAGCTCATCACAGACAGGCAGAGCATCACTGTCATCACAACCTCTGTCAGGAAACTAGAGGAAATCCAGCAGCCACATTCACTAGATGTCTGTCCTGATGTACTTTGAGATGGCTTTCTGAAAAAACACATCTGCTGAGCTTTTTACAGCCACATGCAACCTGTGTAAGACTTACATGCCAGAGGGCTCATTCTCATCAAATCTCAGACTCTGAAAAGAAATACAGTCTCCTGCTTAGTTCTCTATGAGAACACAAGCTTCATTAGGCAGGAACTAAGTCTGTTGTACACAGTGTCATGCAGTAATGCTTACCTAGAATCTAGAACAGTGCCTGGCACATAAATTGTCCCTCAGCGAAAATGTATTCTTAGATGTGGTGATAGCAGGTCTGTATCAGTCAGAATTTAGAGTACACATAGCAGAGTTTACTCACTCTAGGCAGTTTAAGGAAATTAAAATTAGAAGTTTGGGATTAACAGATATACACTACTATATACAAAATAGGTTAACAACTGGGGAACTGTACTCAATATCTTATAATATAATGGAAAAGAATCTGAAAAAGTATATATATAAATATATATATATATAAAACTGAATCACTTTTTTGTACACTTTAAACTAACACAACATTATAAATTAACTATACTTCAATAAAAAAGAAATTCTTGGGCTTCCCTGGTGACACAGTGGTTAAGAATCTACCTGCCAATGCAGGGGACACGGGTTCGAGCCCTGGTCCGGGAAGATCCCACATGCCGCGGAGCAACTAAGCCCGTGTACCACAACTACTGAGTCCATGAGCCTAGAGCCCGTGCTCCTCAACAAGAGAAGCCACTGCAGTGAGAAGCCCGCGCACCGCAACGAAGAGTAGCCCCTGCTCGCCACAACTAGAGAAAGCCCGCATGCAGCAACGAAGACCCAACACAGCCATAAATAAATAAATAAATTTTAAAAAAAGAAATTCTTAAAGGATATTATGTATTTTATAAAGTCTAGGAAGGTCAGAAAAAAGTGACTGGAGGCCATATAGTCAGAAAAAATATCCAGATGACCCTCCCTGACTGTTCCCATTGAGACCCCATTGCTGCTGCCCATGGACATAGACATTACAGCTTTCATGGGTGACGCTGGGCAGGGGCAAAGTCACCAGGATGTCCCCCACTGCCTCCTCAGAATGCTGCATGTCACTCACGGTGGATTTGGTGTGATGCTTTCTTCCCTCCCTCTCCTTTAAACCACAAAATCATCCAGATGCACCTGATTGATGGACCCTATGTCACTTTGAGCTTTGCCATAGGGGAGGCAGGACATGTATATGACCTCTTCTTTGGGGTGGAGGGATTCAAAAGGTGAGAATGCGTCCATTTACTGAGCCACAGAACATGAAAAATGTCCATATCGACTCAAGCTTTGCCTCATGGAATGTGGATTCTTACGATAGCAGAGGGTTAGGCTAAAATGGGAGGAGATTGAAAAAAGATATAAATCTGGAAAAAGGCTGTATTGAAGCTGTACTAAGCCAGGCTTGAGAGGCCTGGTCAGGGGAATTATGTGGTCCATAATGTTCCCTGAGAACTCTCTGGCTTCTTTGTTCTACTATTTGATATCAGAGAGGTCTTGGCTATCAAAGGGAAAGGGATTGAGATGGTCATAGCAACACATTGATCCCTTCAAATTATGGGGAATTGAGAAGATTTTGTAGAAGTTGAAAAGATGTGGTAGTAACCATGTTTACAGCTGCTTTATAGAGGGGTAAAAGGCAAACGATCTGATGGAAGTAAGATCAGTTCGTGTATGCTCTGGCAAGAAGGAGATAAATTTCAGTGTCTGGAATTGTCAACCTGAATGAAATTAGTTCAAATTGATTGGAATATTTGGATGAAATTTCTTGGTGTTTAATTTGATTCATGTGGTTTAGAACTGATGGAGTTCAGAATGAAATTGAATCTCAAAGGGATGTGTTAATAGGTGCAGAACTGCATGAAGCTGATGGAAATACATTGCCAAAAGTCAGTTCAGAAACACACTGGCAGCTTTCCTGCAGCTTACTTTGATAGTCTGGTAAAAACACACGTCATCCAACAAATAATAAAATGGGAAAATGCTCGAGAGTTCAATGTTAATGACCATCAACTTGCTGATTCATGGTGCAATTCTCCTCAGTGTCAGGACTCTTGTTTCCTGAAGAGAATAGAAGGGAGGTGACCAAGGTACATTTGTAAGCCAGAGACACGGATCCTGTGAAGAGGCTAAATTAATCTTTTTATATTACCCATGATCGTGCAGAAGAAGGGAAATTTAAGCACATCAGTAGGCATAGATGCATCAATCAAATTTTGTGTCAAGCATGACTTAAAACTCACTGATTTCGCCCACAGATATTTACTGAAACTTTACTAGTGCTGGGTACTGTGCTACTGACCGGGCACATAACCTGGCAAGTCCCTGGGCCCACCGTCACCCCACCCAGTGACTGAAGTCAAACATCAATCAAATAGGCACACAAGTGAGTTGAAAATCAGGAGAGGCACACTGGCATAGGAAAACTTATGGGCATGTTATTTAACTTGTCAACAAGTCAAGGAAGCCCTTCTTGAAGAGGAGATGCTGCAGCTGAGATCTAAAAGGTGAAGAGGGAACCAGATGGAAAAGGAAGAAAGAACATTTCCAAGAAAAAGGGAGCACCATGTGCAAAGGCCATATGGCTGGACAGATATAGTGTGAAGAGAATGAGGACAAAATGAAGTCCATGTGGCTGAAGAGAGAGAGGGAGAGAGAGAGGTGTGGGCATGTATAAGATGAAGTGGGAGAAATATGGTGGTGCAGGCATGGAATATGAGGGGGCTAGAGAGGTAACAATCTGGATGAAAATCTTGGGAACTGAGTACAAACGGGAACCTGTGTCCTTTCTCACTATCTCTCACAATATTGGGTGACCTGCAGAAGAAGCTGGTGCCTTCCCTAGGTAGATGCACACACACCTGGCCCAGAGCCTGGAGGTAGTAAAGGAAGAGATGTGGAAGAGACTGGAGACCTGCGGGTCTGCCTGCTGCTCCACACCAACACAGGGAGCCAGCAGATGCCTAGCAGACATTTGGTCCTGTCCAAATTGTCCATAAGACATTTGGTCCAGGGCTTCCCTGGTGGCGCAGTGGTAAAGAATCTGCCTGCCAACGCAGGGGACACAGGTTCTAGCCCTGATCCACGAAAATCCCACATGCCACAGAGCAACTAAGCCCGTGCACCACAACTATTGAGCCTGCACTCTAGAGCCACAAGCCACAACTACTGAGCCCTCATACCACAACTACTGAAGCCCATGCACCTAGAGCCCATGCTCCACAACAAGAGAAGCCACTGCAAGGAGAAGCCCGCGCACCACAACAAAGAGTAGCCTCTGCTCGCCACAACTAGAGAAGGCCCACATGAAGCAACGAAGACCCAATGCAACCAAAAGTAAATAAATAATAAATAAGTTAAAAAAAAAACCCCAAAAAGACATTTGGTCCACGCCAAATGGTCCTTGAAATTTGCTCCTATCCAAAACATCCATGAACATATTTGGTCCATGCCAAATGGTTTTGGGCAGGACCAAATATCAAGGACCTTTTGGAATCGACCAAATGTCTTATGGACATTTTGAGAGGACCAAATATCCTACAAGGCTAGTAGATTAGCAGCTAGATGCACAACGTGCACCAGCACCTAACTCTCTCCACCAACTCTTAGGGCATAATGGCGGCTGATTTCCTTCTGCCTTCCAAATTTTGCTTATTTCTCCGGTGGTCAACCCTAACACAGAACAAGGCAGAGAAAGGAACATGGTGAAACACAATTTGTCATTAGATAGATTGGCACAGTACAAAAACATCAGAGAAGTTATTGTCATCATTTAGAACAGGTGATGGTGATTTGGGTAAAGTCTTGGGAATGAACTGATACTTTTAAAGTCTTTTTATGGCTTGATAACTCATTTCTTTTCAGCAGTAAGGAATATTCCATTGTCTGGATGTTCTACAGTTCATTTATCCACTGATGATTTATTTTTAATTTTTATTTTCATTTTGAAACATCAGAATAACAGAACATTGCAAAAGGAGTACCAAGAAGTCCCATAAACCATTCACTAAAATTCCACAGATGTCATTATCTTACATAGCACTGTATGTGGCCCAAACCAGGGAATTATCAGATACAATACTATAGGTTGTACTAATACACAGGCCTTATGCAAATTTCACCAATATTACCACTAATCTCCTTTTTCTAGTCCAAGGTTGAGTCTGGGGATCACACAATGCATGTAGTTGTCATGTCTCCTTAGTCTCTCCAACCTGTGACCGTCCCTCAGTCTTCCCTTCTCTTTTATGATCTTCACACTTTTGAAGAGTATTGTCTAATTATTTTTGTAGATGTCCTTTAGTCTGATTTGTCTGATACTCCCTTATGATTAAATTTACCTTATGCCTTTTGGGCAAGAATAGTGCCCAAACGGTGTTATGTGTTTCTCAGTGCACTGAATCTGGAGGCAAATGATGTTGATATGTTTCCAAAATGTTAACATTGATCACCTTTTTTTTTTTTAAATTGGAGTAAAATTGCTTTACAATGTTGTGTTAGTTTCTGCTGTATAATGACATGAATCAGCTATATGCATACCTATATCCCCTCCCTCTTGGACCTCCCTCCCCGCCTTTCCCCCCCATCTAGGTCATTACAGAGCACAGAGCTGAGCTCCCTGTGCTATACAGCAGCTTCCCACTAGCTATCCATTTTACACATGGTAGTGTATTTATGATCACTTTGTTATGGTGGTGACTGCCAGGTTTCTCCACTGCATAGTAACTATTTTCTCTTTGCAAGTAATAAGCATCTTTCTGGGAAATAATTTAAGATTGTATTACTATCTTGTTTTTCATCATGTGTTCACCCACTCATTTTTAACATTCATAGATGATACTGGTCTAAAATAATCATTACTGTGATATTTGCCATGTGGTGATTTACTATTTCCTTTATTCATTCTATGTTTATTAGTTGGAATGCTATTGTAAGGAAGACCTTTTCCTCCTCTCTTTATTTATTCTATTATTTATTTATGTCACTATGTACTCATGGACTCTTACTCTATTCTATGGATTACAATTCATTCCATCATTGTGTATTTGATCCTAAAATTGCCCCAGATTTGGCCTTATGGAGTCCCATCAGTTTGGCTTCTGTGAATTTTTTAATTGTCTCCATCATTTTTTGAGCACTTTCTTACTTTTTCACACCACAAGCTATTAGAGTCACAGCTTGTACTTTCCTTCTGCAGCCCCTTGGCCATTTCTCTAAGGCTTAGAGAATGATATTTGGAAATCAAGAGCCTCTCATTGGTATTAGTGTGTCATTGCTTCTGATCCTCTCAGTGGACAGAGTTATATCTATTCTTTATCTATCTGTATATACATATTTACAAACCATGAGTTTATACTGATATATCCAGCCCAACACCACAGGATGCATGCTAGCTTTCTCCCTTTCCTTATTTATAACTTGTTTCTCCAGCAGTAAACGTGGTTCTCATTATCTATGATATATTAACTTATTTGCTCAATCCCAGAATACACATAAGTAGTTTCAAAACTGCCAACCATACCTCTGTGAAAAATGAGCTTACTAACTAGAGTATAATATTTGTGTATAGTTCTTTCTTGTATTTGGCCTTAGAATACATAGTTCAATACTTATTTTGTTAAAACCATTTAATTTCTCTTAACCTTAGTTTCCTACTTTATAAAATAAGGATAATCACAATACCTATCTTGACAGGTTGTTGTGAAGATGAAATGGGGGTACTGCCTGTGAAGGACTCAGTTACCATAAGCCCTCCAAACACATTAAGTCTTCTTTCTATGCTCATTCATGCCTGACCATGGTGTCTCAGCTTGTGTTTCTCCTAAAAGCAGACAAGGATTCGAGTGCAGGTAGTTCTTTGGGGAGGTCAGTCCAGAAAGCACTGTCTGGGATGCAGAAGGGGACAGGGAAGAGAGTGAAAGCAGTGAAAGGCATGCCAGCATGCAGCTTGCCTCTATGGGAGGTAACCCCCTAGAGACTCTTTGACAAACTCTGTAGAATCCACCTCTTGCCTGTCTCACTGAGGGTCAAGGAAACTGGAGTATTTGCCCCCTAACTTGAACCCCTCATTGGTTAAGCGTGGCTCCAGGGAGTTAACTCCCCAGTACTCCTAGCCTGTGCTAGGAGCTGGCCACGCAGGCCCCCTGCTGGAGGATACCCTCAGGCAGAGCTGCTGTAGGAGAACTGGTCATGGTCACATTCCAGGGGAGATCTAGGAATCTCTCTGGCTACTCATTGACCGTTTAAGCTATGGTGCCCGACATGCAGCAGGTTCTTGCTGAACTGAATAGAGACAAGACATCAGTGCTAGGTTAGGGTAAGGCCCGTCAGTAAAGAAAAATAATGCTGGTCCCTCAGTCCCTTAACTTCTGGGGCTGTCGTCAGGCTGGCAGGGTCAGATGCATACATAGGAGCTTGGGGAGAATAACATAATATTTGCAGGAAGACTCTGTCTCGGCCTGTGGTTGGCGCTGCTTCAGGTCAGGTCCTCCAGAACTGACCTCACTAGCGTATACCAGAGACCTCCTTTTTCCCTTCCAACTCTGGTTAATAAATTCTCACCCCATTCACAGCATTAGAATGCCAAGAGCACCAAAGCCAGCCAAGGCCCCAAGACAGCTCACATTTGTTATGCTTCTCTGCATTGTCTCTGTCTTCTCTCTACTAATCTTTATAAACAGAGACCTTCTCTGACCCCCACTCAGTGTACAACAGTCTCTCTGAGGAGCTGGCTTATTGCTATGTTACTTCATTCCTCTTGCCTCTCCTTTCATCCTGTAACTTCCAGTATAATCTTTGTGCAATCTCTTTGCTACAGATTTCCTATTTGTTTTCCCTGCTTTTGTTCTAGGCAAACAACTGCTTCTCACACATGTCTGATCCCCCTTGATCCTTTTACTTTCCAACTTGTTTGCCTCTGTACCAGGGCAAAGGTCCTGATTTATTCCTCCTTATCATGCCTGGTTGATTGGCTGCAAGAATTCCACTTTTTTTTTCCCCCTGCTGATTGTTTCACATACAGCAAGACAATTCACTTTCTTGCAGCAAGTATGCATCGAGCGTGTACTGTGTGTCCAGCCCTGGCTGCATGGGATCTATGGAAGTATAAGATATAAGCAAGGCCTTGCAGAATTAAGGGTCTGGTTGATAAACAAAATACCCAGTCATGAAGCAGTTAAATAACTGGACATTGATTTAAATTCACATGTGTATTACAGACTATGCTATAAGTTCTAGAATAGCTTGCAAGCAGAGAGAAACTTGAACTGAAGATGCAGGGAAGGGTTTTTGAGAAAGAACTACTCACTTGTGTTGGGGGTCCCCAAGACCACACTTAGGTTTAATGATTCCCTAGAAGGACTCAGAGAACTCAGAAAAGCTGTTATACTCATGTATTATAGTTACAGTGGAAAGATATGGATTAAAATGAGGAAAAGGGAAAACGCACACAGGGTGGAGTCCAGGAAAGACCAGATGCAAGGTTCCAGATGTCCTCTCTCAGTGGAGTCATAAGGAGGAATAAATCAGGACCTTTGCCTTGGTACGGAAGGCAAACAAGTAGACTCATATTGACAGCACTTCACTCTCCTGGCAGTGATATGTGACAACATGTGTGGAATATTGTCAGTCAGGGAAGCTTACCCAAGACTTGGTGCCCAGGTTTTCTACTGGAGGGTCAGGCACGTAGGCATGAAGGAACTGTGTGAATGACCTTGGCTGCTCAGACTCCAGCCCCCATAGAGGTCAAGTTGTTACAGCATAGTCCAAAGTCCCAGGCATACAAAAACAGGCATTCAACAGGTCACATTGTTAGCATAATCTATCTGGCTGGCCCAAGGCCTCAGGCATCCAAAGACACTCTTATCAGGCAGGCTATTCCAAGGGCCTCAGAGGTTTTCTCCCAGGTGCTGGTTGAAGTCCCATCTTGAAGACCTTTGGAATGTGCCGGGTTTGGGCAACCAAAACATGATGGCTTAACCCGTTACTGAACACCACCATGCCTTTACCCTAAACCATACCATGAATCTGTAGAGTGGCAGAACAGGAAAGGACCTTTGAGGTCACTGGAGTTCAGTCTAAATCCTGATGTTCCATAAGTTTGGAAAGTGAGGCTTAGAAAGGGAAAGTCACCTTTAACAGGAAGCCTTCCCTGATGCTCTCCAGACAGATGTGTTGCTTTCCTCCTGGGAACCCAATAGAACTTAAAAACAACTATAAGCATATCTCATTTTATTATGCTTTGCATTTCTCAAAAATTGAAAGTGTATGGCCAGACGGCACCAAACAAGTCTATCAGTGCCATTTTTCCAACAACATTTGCCCAGTGAGTGTCTCTGTGTCATGTTTTGGTAATTCCCATAATAGTTCAAATTTTTGAATTATTATTATGTCTGTTTTGGTGGTCTGTGATCAGTGATCTTTGATGTTCCTATTGCAAAAGATTATAACTCACTGAAGCCTCAGAGGATAGCACTGTCTGGCAATAAAGTATTTTTTAATTAAGGTATATACATTGTTTTTGTAGACATAATGCTTTTGCACACTTAACAGATGACAGTATAGTGTGGACATAAGTTTTACATGCACTGGAAAACCAAAAAATTTGTGTGACTCACTTCATTGTGATATTCATTTCATTGCAGTGGTCTGAAACTGAACTTGTAATATCTCCAAGGTATGCCTGACCATTTATTGAAAGCTTTCTAGGCACTAAGAACTGGAATATGTGATTTTTCATACGTTTTCTCATGGCTTAGCTGAGCTTTTAGGTATTTACATTCAAGTCTTATATACTCTCCTAGAGGGTGAACTCCATGAAGGTAGAATCTACGACTTGCTCATCCTGGTACCCTTAGGGCCTAGCACAGTGCTAGTAGGTGTTCAAGAAGTACTGATGGAATAAATGTATAAATGAATGAGTATTTTGCAATAAGAGGTAAATAATGTCACAAGTCAGTACTGTAATCCAGGTTTTCTCCTGTATATTCCTCTGAGCAATATTGTGAAAACGATACTAAAAAGGATGACAGTTGTCCCAAAGCTGACATTTCCTAGAGAACAGGGATTATCTGTGGATAATATTCCATTGGCTCATCCACAGACATATGATAAACAGAATGAATAAAATCACGAGTCATCAGCACTAAAAATAATACTATGAAATACCAGTTATTAGTAATGAATACTGCTTGAATTTCCCCAAAGGTACCATGTTGTTTCTTAACTGTGTGCCTTTGCTTACACAGCCCCTGGTGCCTGGGGGATTCCCCATGGCTCTACCCAGATTCCTCTGCCTGGCTGCTAATTTAAGACTCAGCTTGGACATTGGTCCATTAGAAGGGGTTCTTAAAAAGGGTTCACCAACCCCCAAAGGATACATGGATAAAATTCAGGGAGTCTGAAGATGGGGAAATTATCTTTATTTTCATTAATCTCTAACTGATAATTTCCTCTAATTACAAATGTAGTTAATAAATCCTACTTGGATTAGCAGTATTTGTGATTTTGTCACTAAAGAAAGAATGGATATTTTCCCACCACATTACTGTTGTTGCAAAAATCTCAAAATATCGATTATGTTTTCACTATTTGGTAACTACGGTAGTTATTAAGCCCACCACTTGGTCTTATTTTAGTAAGTTAATTAAGAAGCAGGTACATTATAAGTTCACATTTTAAAAATATTTTGATGACTACGTTTCAATATAATTAGTTTCCCTGTAATAATATGTATTTCATATTATGCATTTAAAAATATTATCAGATAAGGGGTCTATAAGTTTCACCAGACTGTCCAAAGTGTCCATGACAGAAATAGGTTATAATGTCCAGAATCTCTTAGTCACAGTCTCTGATGAGTTTCTGATGTCTATGCATGTCTCTGTCAAAGAACTTTTCCAGTTTCTGTGATACTCCATTAAAATGACTTTCTCACCAAGTAGAATGTGAACCTTCCAGGGAAGAGGTTGGGTCCTAATTGTTCGAATGTTTCCAGCTCCTAGAACTGTGCTCAAAGCTTGGTAGGTGGTGATACTGCTTGCTGAACATGCTGCTAAGTTAGTGAATGAATGAGCAAGAGTGCTTTTCAACAAGCACGCCTGGGCTCATAAACAGATTTTTTTTCTTCTTCCAAAGTACTTCTCCTGGACAGACCACACATTGTTGCCTTTCCCTCACTCAGGTTATTTCTGTCATCCCCCTTTGGCAGTTACCTTCTTGGCCAGGTTCTAAGTAATTCAGTCCATAAAACTGAAATCAGATTGGAGTTGTAACCCACCGTGGTCACCCAGCTTTTTGTGCAAGCTCAGCTCTGAGTGACTTTTGACAGTTTCAAATGGATAAGAAACTTCAAAAAATAAATCCACCTTTTGAGCGTGAAGATCTAGTTATTGCCCCAGAAGTTACTTAAAAGAATGTGTTACATGCTCTAAAAAGAATTGCAGAAGAAGGACACCCCAAATGTCCTCAGTAATACAACTTTGTGAGATTAAGTTTGTAGCTTCTCAAAGGGACAACTTTAAGTTGACCAGGAACTTGTATAAATTCTAATGGGTTGATTAAACAATGGCTTGATGTTCTGGCTCTCAATATCTATCTTGCAGCAGTCTTGGAGAAGTTTCAACCGTTCCTTCCATTTTAATAGATAAATCCTGAGCTGTGTTTAGGACTGGCATCCAAAACTTCCCCAAATACACTGCAGTTATTTACTGCAATTTCTCCTTCTTGAAATGTAAGTGATGAGGGTCTAATACTTGGAATGAAATAGTCTATTTTGTATTTTGCTGTTGTTCGGCTCATATCCAAACCCCTCCATATGGAATCAGAGATTTACATAATCATGAACTCCCCAAAGGGTGAGTGCTGCACAGACTCATATTAAAGATTCTCTTCACTAATTGGTGTTCTTTTATCACATGCTAGACTGAATTAGATGCCTTTATGGAGAATTACAAGAATCTGGAATGATGCTCTTCCATTAATAATGCCTTCTTTTACTTTCCTCCAGTGTTCCAGGAATGAAAGCCATAAACAAATCTTTCTTGTAATGCTGCTTTTCATTTCAGCCATAGAGGAAACAGACAATACAAACACTAATAAGAAATAAAGGCCCCATGAAGGTTAACGGTAAGAAGAGTTTCCCTCTTTCTTTGCTGACCCTTGACAGCTCAATTGCAAAGATCTGTCCATTGGAGATTATTAAAGATAAATAAATATTGTAAAAGTTCTTCCTTGTGAGCCTTCTAGGTTTAAAGAAAACAACATTGATTTATTTGGTTTCCAATCCAATAAGCTGTGTGTTAATCATCTTTCATAGCAGATACTTCAAAGGAAGAAAAAGCCTTATAAAGAAGAAAGTTGTTAAGACAATTTGAGATGTTTCAAAATCTCATTGTACATATCAACTCCTGGGCTGTGTATGTATTAATTTGGATTTTTAAATTCGTGTAGTGAGTTGACAAGCTGATAGGTCCTGGGGGCCACCAGAATCTACATCTTAATTATCTAACATAATTATGGCAAGAAACATCTATGTGCTTTCCCCTGTCCCACGCCAGCTGAAAGATGCATTTATACAGTAGGTAGGAAATATTATTACTTTAAAAAACAAATAATATTTAGACACTTCTTATTCAAGTTAACTAAAAAATAATATTCAAGGGGTTTATGTTTTTCCATTTTTTAATGTTCAGTTCAGTGACTCAATAGTTACATGCTAACTATGTGCTCTCTACAGTTCTAAATATAGACGATACAATTTGAAAATTGTTCGGGTTTCTGCTTCTGTATAGATCACAGTAGATCTGGTGAGACTATGCATATTATAATGGACTAAGTGCTATAACTGAGGTGGAAAAGTTTCTGCATGGATATGGAGGAAAGAGAAATAAGTCTGCTTTATTTTGCTAATTATATTCTCGTCTCCTATATCATCAACTTCTCCCTCTGTACTGGCTTCTCTCATCTTAAAATAGAAAAATGAAGGGAGCTTCCCTGCAGTCCAGGGGTTAACACTCCACCCTTTCATTGCCGAGGGCGCGGGTTCAACCCCTGGTTGGGGAACTAAAATCCTGCAAAGAAGAACAACACTACCAGAAAGAAATCCCCCCTCAAGCATACATCTTCTAGTCACTGTCCTTTCTCCTTCCCTGCCCAATCGAGCTTGCAAATGCATTGTCCACACTCACTGTCTCTTCATCCCCATGTTTGATGGATTCTGTAATGCCCAGATCCCCTTTCAAGAAAGGGTATACTTTCCTAGTTGCTGGGAGAGTTGCCAGCATATGGTGCTCAGCTAGAGGCCTTTCAGGGTTGTGTCAGCTGAAGAGAGCCGACTCACCTGAGTTCACATCCCTTCTGGTCTGCCCACCTTCAATGAATGACTGAAGCTGGGTTTATAGTCCTAGCCATCTCTTTCCAACAGGGGGCTGTATTGAAGGGCCGTCCTAGCTCTAGAGATTCCCACAGTGTTCACTGAAGACTGTTGTAGGTTGAATATTATATCTTCATCCTCCGTCTGTCCATTCCTGCTTCCTTCCTTCTCCAGAGGGCTTGATTGTAAGGGTGATCCTTAATAAACATCCTGGGTACCAAACTCCCTCTCACTGTCTGCCTCCCAGGGAACCCATCCATGACAACTATAGCCCTGACACCTTGTACCTCTCACAAAGAACCTACTAGTGTGGTCAATGGGAGCAATTTATTATTTTTCCTGCTGGATTATTTGTTGCTCAAGAGAAGGAGCTGTTCTTAAAAGAGTTTTAATACTCATGGTGCCCGTAGTGGCAGTATGGATACATTATAAATAGTAGTTGAATGAATACATGGTAGAAATCCTCCCATTATATGTATGTTTGGATAATTATAGAAAACCAATATTGTTGCCTCAGAGGGATGCAAAAGAAAATTTTCTGTATTTTGGTTATTTTGTCCAATGTATTACATTTTAATGTGTACACGTTTTCTAAAAAACATTTTGGCCAATTTTCTATTTTCTTTTGCAAACCTATGTCTCCTTGACTCCAAATCCCATAGTATTTCCACTTTGACATACTCCCTTTTCATATCATATAGCTCCTGACTCAAGTTTATTCAACATGGACATAAAAAAAAAGACTAACTCACAGAAAAGAGGCAGTACATATTTTAGAGTTAGGTGGTAAGCTGTGCCCTGTCTGCTCAAGTTTTTCCATGAATAGTTGAAGTTAATGGTGGTGGAATGATTGGACAGGGCTTCATGGATGGGGCAGCTACAAGCTCATTCTCAACTAATGGTTTGAATTTGGATGCTCAGAGAACAGATGGCACAAGATGGTGCCACCTTAATGGGGGGAAGAAAGGAGACTTTAGTGTCATTGGTAAAGGGAAATCTCATGGACATTTTCTCTCTCACCCTCCTCCTTTCACCTTTACAAGGTGTTCATTTGTAAAAGTGAACTTGAAACTCCTTTTTTATTCTTTGGCAAAGAGTTTGAGAAGCCATTACATCGTAATTGGTAAAGGTCATCAAGTAGGGACAGGTGAAATAGGGACCTCAAATGTCATTTGGCAACCAAAAGCCCTGCTGATGTAAGACAGGCCAAGGAGCCATCTTGATACGGGTAGGTCCAGTAAATTCCTTTTGCACTCTCATTGATTTCTCAAATGCACTTGGTAAAGCTCCCCCATCCTTATACAAGTTGCCATACTACTGTCAGGAAGACCCACGGCAGAGCTGATATCCAGACAAGGGTTTTGACAAGCACTATGTGTGAGTGCCAGTATGTTAGGTCACTTGGAGGGCTTTTGAAATGATTTTTAAAAATTTATCTGATGTCTGATTCAGAGTGGAAGAGATTTGGTGTTCAACAGAGTCTTGGCTGGCTTCATCACTTTTCCTTCATAAACATAAATTTCTTCTGAGGGCGCACTTAGAGGGACAGGGAATAGTTTCAGCTCCTTCTCCATTGCCTACATCATTTTTTCCCCTGTACAGTAAGAACTAGTATCACTCTCTTTAGTTGACCTTGTCCAAAAGGTCTACTAAAATGAACTACATTTAAGATCTTTCCGGGCTTCCCTGGTGGCGCAGTGGTTGAGAGTCCGTCTGCCGATGAAGGGGACACGGGTTCGTGCACCAGTCCGGGAAGATCCCACATGCCGCGGAGCTGCTGGGCCCGTGAGCCATGGCCGCTGAGCCTGTGCTCTGCAATGGGAGAGGCCACAACAGTGAGAGGCCCGCGTAGCGCAAAAAAAAAAGATCTTTCCGCAAAAGTTTTCAAACTGTATGCATATATTATATGTGAAAATGTTTAGAGAATACTTGAAAAAAATATATTGTCCTCCACTTTTTGCCTAGCCAAAAAGCTCAGCTACAAGCAGTCTCCTGAATAGTGTTTAGAACCAATTTTCCTATATTAAATTTTGTATTGATATAAATGTTATCTATTAGCAATTTAGGGTTCTCCCTAAATTGCTTTTATTTATTGGTAATTCCATCTGTTAAACAATAGCTGAGTAAGAGTTCTATTTTTAGACTAACCTCTTTTGACTCGAAATTAAAGCAAGCTTAGAAAGCTACAGGGATAGGTCTGCATTAGAGAATAAGAAACATCTGGGAGAAAACTGAGGAAAGAGTCTTGAGGGAAGAAGCAGGTAGATAAACTTGGTTGAATAACAAAGTCTTGGATGTGAGAAGGGAAGAGGAATCTAAAACACAACATGACATCCATATTCTGCATTTGTTTCCAAGCCCAGTTTTTATGAACTCAGGTTTGACACATTTGAAGGCAAGAGATACTTACATTCGTATTATTTTAATAGAAAGAATAATTTCATCTAAGACCTGTGTTTCTGCTCTACTGTAAAGCCCATCATGGAACTTTTGTACCTTCATATCTGAGGCTCAGAGCAACAGTGGCAATGATCAGACTTGGGAATCAATAGCATAAATAGTCATAGTGCTTGTTAGAGCTACTGGAACCTAGTGCCCCAAGAAGCTCCCAGGGATACTGTAGAGACCTTAGCAAGCCCAGTGGTAGCCAGTGGGAAAACATGGAGGTCATCATTTATTAGTAGAATGACTACTTTCTCACGAGCAAGCTGAGGATTCCAGAAGACAAAATAGCACAAATGTGAGAGGGTCATACAGCTTATATTAACAATACCCCCTTAATGGATGGGGTAACAGTTGTTGGAACACTAGATATTAATTTGGTCTCATTTGTACACATAAGCAATGGCAGTTTGGAGAGACATAAACTACCCAGGCAAAACACTGCTGAAAATGAAATGACATGAATCAAAACCTACCTATCGGCAGTGCCTTAGATGTTCTCCTTCTCTCTAACCTCCCCAGTACTGCCCAGGCTAGATAGGGAGCATTTTACTACTCATTGTCTTTGTTCTCACCTATATGTCTTCTGAATTCACCTTACTCACCTATTCCTGACATCGTTACTATTCACCAAATGGACTCCACTGCCAACCACCCTTAAATAGCTCAATTTTCTCCCTGGAGCCGTCACTAACCTGTGAGATAAGGTGGGGAATGGGTCAGGCAAACCCACCAAACTCTTACATATTCCCTGATTGGTTCTCGAGTCAGCATAACAACTCAGAATAAGGAAGAGATAAATAAGAAACAATTATAACAAAGATTGATATTAGATCAATTAATTGGCTATTCAGTGTCATAAGGCAAAGGGCCCTTGGCTTTTGACACTTGACTCAGTCACCCAGAAAAATGCAGAAATCAATTCCCCCAGACACAGAAGTGCAAAGGGTTGCAGAGAAGAAGCTGAGTGAGGAATTCTTTCTTTCTCCTTTTTCTCCCCTGTTCCCCCACATATAGCCATCAGCCTTGAAAGAAGACCATCTTGCACTGTTCACCTGCTGGTTGCCCAGAGGTCTGCTCAGAGTTCATGCATGAACTTTCAACTGCCAAGGCTTACCTATAAGTTATTCAGAGTCATATCTCATAAGAAGACTAATTCACCAGCACTAATTTACTTATGGTCTTTGGCCATCACAGGGTCAGGCTTTAAGCAAAAAACCTTTTCCTTTTAACATAATATCTGCTTTCTTAGCAAATTTTTAAGTATATGATATAGGCACTATGCTGTGCATATGTGTGATCATATGTAGTAGGTCTGTAGGACTCGTTCATCTTGTATACCTAAAACTTTGTACACTTTGACCAACATCTCTCTGCTTCCTCCCTCTCCCACCCCGTTAACCACCATTCTACTCTGCTTCTATGTGTTTGAATATTTTAGATTCCTCATGTTAGTGGGGTCATGTAGTATTTGTTCTTCCCTGTCAGGTTTATTTCATGTGGAATGATGTCCTCAGGGCTCATTCATGTTGTCACAAATGGTAGGATTTCCTTCTTTTTATTTAGGCTACTTCTATGTCTTAGCTATTATGAATAATGGTGCAATAAACATGGATATGAAGATATCTCTTTAAGATCCTGATTTCAATTCCTTTATATATACACTCAAAAGTGAGATTGCTGTAAATTAACTATACTCCAATATAAAATAAAAATTAAATTAAAAAAAGAAAAAAAAAGCGATGTTGCTGTTTCATACAGTAGTTTGGTTTTTTGAGGAAACTCCATACTGGTTTCCATAGTGACTTCACCAATTTACATTCCCACTAACAGTGTATAAAAGTTCCCTTTTCTCCACATCCTGGCCAACACTTATCTTTTGTTTTGATAATTGTCATTCTAACAAGTGAGAAGTGACATCTTATTGTGGTTTGATTTAATTATCTTCCCAAACGGTGTATTACAGATATTTTCATCTCCACTGTATAAATGAAACGGTGCAGTGATGCTAAGGATGTTGTTAATTGGCAAGTAGCTGGTTAGCAGAGGAGCTGGGCTTCAGACTCTGGTCTTCATGGCACCAGGGCCCATGTTCTTTCCCCAGAACCACCACAATGACCTGACTCTATGATGACTGTGTTTATTAAACATGAAATAATAACATTATTTTACTAGGAACTTTACATGTATTAGCCAATTAAACACTCATAAAAATCCTAGGAGTCAGGTACTATTATTATATCTGATTTACTGATTAGGAGTCTCAGGCACGAATGTTAACTCATTAGACAAAAGTCCCACTCCTAGTAACTGGCCGACTGGCATTCATATTCATGTGATCTGATTCCAGTGCCTATACTCTTAACTGATACATCATCATACATGGTTTAACATGTAGGAGTGAGCCTATTGGTACTGTGAACCAGGACACAAAAATTTCAGAAATATCCTGGAGAAACACATGGAACAGATATGGATAAAAGGTAGAGACAAGACAGGGAGGTCAATTAATTTTGTCTGCAAGGTTCATGAAAGACTGCACATCAGATGATTGAAAGATAGGTCACAAAAGACTGTCCATCCCATGAAATGTGACCTTTCTGAAGTGTTTTAATCAGGGAAGAATATGAATTACTGCAGCATTTTTGAAAGTTGTTTCTGTCATAAGAAGAAGAGGAGGTAAAACTAGGTCTTTGCAGCAGTTTAGGGTAGAATTTACTGGGATATTGTCTTTCAAACAGTCCAGCTTCCTCCCTCCCCTGACCCCTCTCTCCTTTCCAAAGCTTATACTTTATTGAGCATACATTAGTGAGAAGTCACTGTCATTTCATCAATTGGCCAGGGAAGAAGAAAATCACTTCTACCCTTAAATCTTAGTCACTGTTTTGATGGCTCTTATACAGAAAGCTGACATCTCTATTATCTGCTTTGACACACCACTCACTAGTTTTTGAGACATTTTAATTATCTCAAGGATGCCATTAGAGTGCATGAACAGAATCATAAGCTCTTCAAAATCCAGAATGCACATGTCATGCTCATGTCATTTATGTTATTCTTGACACCGTGAGTGACCTTATGTACTTGTTTCTGCACGGTTTAATGTTTTAGTTTTCTTAGCTCTCCTTGTGGCCATCCTTCTTCCAGAATAACCTGAGGAATTCAGTAATCTGCAAATCAGTCATCCTAGCTACCTGCACTTTCTTCCTGATTATTAACCAATGAGTTGAACAGTCATGTCTCCCTTTCCAAGGTTAGTGAGAATACATTTATTTCTAGCTCTTAACCTTGCTTAACTCCAAGACAGGACCTTTTCTTCTGAACAAATTTCCAAGTACAGTCATCCCTCAGTATCCTCTGCCAGGGATAGGTTCCAGGACACCCTCATCCTTGCCTTCATACCAAAATCCCCGATGTTTAAGTCCCTTAGTCCTCCATCTATTTCCACGGGTTCCGCAGATTCAACCAACCACAAATCATGTACTATATTTAGGATCTGCAGTTGGTTGGATCTGTGGACACAGAACCCGCGGATACTGAGAGCCAACTGACAGTTTCTTCAGAAGCTCTAGTTGAAGGACCTGATCAGAAGTCATCTAGATTAGTTACCATAAATTATCTCAGAAGGGCAGGATTTTGGCTATGGTGTCTGGGGCATGGAGACATGAGTTCAGAATGGACTTATTTGAGATCATTAATAAGGAACACAACTCAGAAATGACAATAAGTAATAATATAAATAAATCAGTACCTGACACATACTGAGTAATGAACGTGTGCCGAGACACTTTGATGGGCATTTTGATGTATTAGCTCATTTGATTCCCTATGAAGACAATAGTCTTAACTCTAATGAGAACACTGAAGCCAAGAAAGATTATTTAATATACCCAAAGCTAGTAACTAAAAGAGTTTGAATTCAAAAGCAGAATCTTTAGGAGTGAAATCTGTTTGGTAAAAAAGAAATGTTGACTGAAGGATGTAAAGTGAGAATGTTCTCGAGTAAATAGGTTAATTATGGACTTCCTCCCTGTGGAAGTCTCCAACATTTAGGACACAGGCCATGCCTTATAAATGGAAAGAAGAATGCAATTTATAGACTATGATGTTGATATTTTATGTGACAGGACAATGTTACTGAGGAAACTCTCAAGACATACTTATTATTTTTATGTGTTGACAGTGCTTAGAATATCTAGGATGTACCAGTCTTGACCATCTTTTACTCTGCTCATTGTTTTAAGAAATCTGAAATAGTTAGGATGGGTCATCTGGGAGTGATCAATATTTCCTACAGGGCAGTAATGATTCTAGAGATCGTCTGATTCCATCTAGTTTTGAGAATGGGCATCCAAATACCATTTTTGTGGTGATGGTTAAGTAAGGCCTTCCATTTGTATTTTTTTATGTCCTCAAGTCTCACTTTGTTAGAGTAGGTACAGTCAATTCTCCAGTTTTACCATGATTTGAGACATATAGCGAGTGGATGACAAAGGATTAACTTCTATTTACTACCTGTTATGTGTGAGGCACAGTATTAGACTCTTCACATACATTATTTAATTTAATCACACAAAAATCCTATAAATCAGATATTGTTCTGATTTTTCACGTAAAGAAATGATACTTAAACTGGTTAAGTAACTTGTCAATGGTCATACAGTTCTTGAGGGATGGAAGAAAGACTTGATCTTAGCTGACACTAAGTCTAGGATATTACACTTGATATTTTGCTTATTTCATATATCTCATTAGCTTCTGGAAGAGATATTATTTCACTTCTTTCTTTAATTTTTCTTTGATTTCTTTTGTCTCTCCCTTCCTTCCTTCCTTCCTTCCTTCCTTCCTTCCTTCCTTTCTTCCTTCCCTCCTTCCTCTCTCTCTTTTTCTTTCTCTTTCCCTCCCTCCCTGCCTTTTTTCCTCCTTTTGTTCTTTTCCCTTTTTTTGTTAAGTGAAAATAGAAAAGAAAGACTGAGTACTTTTGACAGAAGCTTCTTGGATCCTTTCACTTTATTATATTTTCAGGCACCCTTTCAAATGAATATGTATTTAAATAGCAACTTTCACAAATGTCAGCTGATGTCATCTCTCTGTTTGCCATAATTTTTACAGGGAAAATTAAATTTGATTTGTTTTTGTTTTATTGAATTTTATAGAAGCCACTTCAAAGGATTTTGCCCAGTCTTCAAAATGGCCTTGTCTCAAGCACAGGGCTGGTGAGTTTGACCTTGGAGGTATATTGTCTATTATTGAATCAGTGTCTGCTAGAGCTGTCTGGGACTCTTAGAAATTGTTTTTAGAAAATGAGTCATAGACTCAGAAAATGAAGTCAGTTATTTAATTTTTAAAATGGGATATTAATAACACCTACCTAATAAGTGGTTATGAGTATTAAATAAATTAATATTTGTAAAGCATTTTGTATTGTGACCAGCAAAAGATAAGAACCATAGAGTGTTTGAAAAATAGATGTAATAATAGGTGTCTATAGTCGCAGAGTGAGAAAGGCACTGTGGTTTTCTGCATAAATATACCTGGGTTCCAAATCACTTGTATGACTTGGGGCAAATTTTCTAACTTCTTGGAAGTATAGTTTGCTCAATCTTGAGAACATGTGTGATGTTTTGACTCCATAACATTATTGTGAGGGTTGAGTGAGATAACACAGGCAAAGTGTAGGGTCCCTGCTAGGAGCCTGGCATGTGCGAACTAGCATTAGAGAAATTTTATATTTATAATATAACTGTTTCTGTTAGGGTTTGGGGGTGGAATGCTTAATGCACTTTAGGCCAACTCAAGAAAATCTATATAACTTGAAAAAGAAACATTCCAGAGGTTACTACTTTACTAGCCAGCAGGAGGAAGGAAGAATTTCTTCTTGACTGGCAACAAGCAAGCTAAAGAGAGACTGTCACAACTCAGCCAATGAAAAGCCACCTCACTTCAAACTCCCAGTTTCCTGTGATGGACTCTTTATAACTGCCCCTCTCAACTCTCCCTTCTCCTGTATAACAGAATTTTCCTCTCCTTCGGTTCTCTTGACTTGCCTGTGATTTGCCATAGATTGTGTCTCAAATTGTGATTCTTTGTTGTACCTGAATAAACCTATTTTGCTGGCTGGCTGTTTTATTGTTTTAGGTCAATACTTGGGATTTTTTACATAGAAAACAATGCCACCTGTGAATAAAGATAAGCCTAAGAGGATGAGGACCGTGGAGCAAAGAAGAAATTAGGGTAGAAAAGATAAGATGAAGCCAGAAGTGAGGTGATTGTATACTGCAGTGATAAAACTCTCTACTTTTTCCCCTTTTAAGAATTTCTGGTACTTTAGTATAAAATTTTACAGCTTTCAAAGTACCTTGCCACACCTTATCTTGTAGTGTAAAGAGAATAACCATAATATCAACATTTTAATTTTTGGTGGGGAGAGGGCAGGATGTAAGGCCTAGATTCAGAATGCCCAAAGTTAGTGATAATAGAACAAAGAAAGGAATCCCAATGTGTAAAAGTTCAGGGTCATTTCACATATACTCTATTTCACAATAGGATTATAAAGTCTCTGTGGGGAAGGGGACATATTTTGTATTTGTTTTGTTTCCCATATTTTGCTCACTCAGTATCAGGCATCTGTTATGGCCAAGCACATGCACATTGATTTGAATGTCGTCTTATTTTACACTGAAGTCTGTAAACAGTGCCAAGGTGGGTTAATGTAGCAGAATAGGAAGACTCAAACTTATGTTTTGTTTCCCATTGCCTTGTAGAAGTAGCTGTTCGTCCTTGGGATAGAAGACTAACTCATGCATTTTCAGACTAACCTTATTCCCAGAAAAGATAAAACTGCTATCTGTTGATTCTGGGACCTAAAATATTTTATGCATCCTAGTTAATCATTAAATTTCCTTGTTAAAGAAAAAATGTGGAGAAAGACAAGTGGACAGTGGTCCTAGGGTTGAGAGTAAAGGGCTACTTCGCTTGGTCGGTTAGGAGGAGATTAGGGGAGCTCTTCTGAGATTGGGAAGGATGATTGCACTTCTGATTTTCTTGAGTTAGTGAGAACTACCCCCAGTAGCATACAGGGAATGGGGTCTTAAAAGAAGAGGAGTTCAGGGTCACAGCCAGGGAGCCACAGAGTGCCTCCAGGAAGGGCTGGTGACTTTGTGGCTTGTGCAAATGAGGAGAACCAGTGCAGCAGATTGAGCAACGGCGATGACTGTGAGGGGCCAAAGAAAAGGCTCCTTCCTAATTTTTGAGTAATTCTGAGAGCTTCTAGCATGTTCCAAGGTCATACAAAATGACTCATTTGTGTAGTTAAGTGAGAGTTTGAAAGGACATAATTGATTTGCAAACATAGAGAAATAGGATTGTTCATGCACCTTGGGTGTCAAGGAGCAATTCATACCCATCACACCAGCTAAGTGCTGAGTATGCCAGTTACCATTTCTCTAAGAAATATGTATTTGTCTCCTGAGGAGGCCCATGGGAAAGATTTTCACACCTAGCTGTCCCATATAATTACCCAGAACATTTGCTAAAGGTACAGAATTAGGGGCTCCATCCCAGATATACTGAGTTAGAATACTGGTGGTCAAATGGAACGGGGATATCTGTATTTTTCCTTTCTTGTCAGCCCTGCTCTGATCTGTGGGCTGCTAGTTGAGAACTCCTGGTCAGGTGTTAAAACGTGGGTTTTGGGTTCAGACAAGTCGGGGTTTACATTGAAGCTCAGCCACTAATTTTGGACAAGTTACCTAAATTCTATGAGCTACAAATTCTTATTTATACAATGGGGATAAAAATATCTACTTTTCAGGTATATGGGGAGATTAAATGGGATACTGTATTTAGAGTTTTCACTTCAGTGCTTAGCATCGTCTTTCTATTTAGGGAGCCAAGTGTTCTCGGAATTTCTGAGTTAGTCCACCTCTTTGGTGTCTAATCTAAAAGCACTCCTTCATCATAAACCTGTCCATGGCTTCATCTGAAATTGTTCTAGGTTCTGACTGGCAGGTGAGAACACTGAGAATGACACATTTGAAATGACTGTGTGTCCTAATCTCCGATCCACTAGAAGCCGTCTTGGAGATAACACAACTGAAGGTGATTAAAAGATTGCTTCTTCTGAGCCTGAATCTTTTCTGACAGCCTTATATGAAAAGTCTCCTTTGTGTTTTCCAGAAATTATACCATAGACAGATTAAGCCATTAATCAGGTCCAATGATTACAGATGGGTTGCTTCAGTGTTCAAGGATGGTGGTTTTCTAAAATGGAAAGAATTTAAAGTTAAAGGACCTGGACTTGAGCCCCATCCTTCCTCCTTCTTTCCTTCCTCCCTTCCTCCCTTCCTCCTTTCCTTCCTTCCTTCCTTCTTTCAATTGTATGGATTTGTTAATTAAATTAAAATTACTGCCCTTAGCCTACTTTCTTTTTCTATAAAATGGAAATGACAACCCCTTCCTAAACTGTGACTCAAGAACTTCTATAACGATTAAATGAGATAATGCCTCATTTTATAAACTATAAATTTCTATGTAAGAATACATAGAGTGTTTATGTTTCATGTTTATGTCTTAGGTGACTCTGGAAAAAGAATGTGTAAGAAAAGAAAAAAAAACCATTTTTTCCATGTATTGATTGACCGTTCATGAAATCACTTATCATGAAGCAAATATTACTTGAGAAGCTACAACAGAATGTAGACTCTACTAAACCCTTGCACTTGTACTATTTCATTTAATTTTACATCAGGCTTGAATGGTAGTTATTATCTTCATTGAGAAATTTAAGATCCAAAAAAAGATGAGTAATTAGACCAAGGTCACATAGCTAGTGGCAAGATTGAGATGTTAGCCTGGGTCTGTCTGATCTTAATAAGACCAGGCAGTACATGGACTTGAAGAAAGTGATTTTTAAAAGGTGTTAAAACCTTGAGGTGCTTTGAATGTCTCAGCAAGATCCCTTACTGAATAATAAGAATTTTTTTGACTCTCATCACCTCTGCAAATTTGCATCTGGTAAAATCAGATACTTCTTAACCCTTGCCCTAAACTGATGAAGTCATACAGACCTAGTTTAAACTTATGTTTGAAAAGATGATAATTCAGATTCTTCTGTCAGTTACAGCCCACCCACCAGTCACGAAGTAGAACAAGATGTGGAGTGAGATTTGGTGAAGAGGGTGACAAAGACACCTGTGAGACTGGGGCAACCGCTAATGATTCAGTCAGTTTCTATCATTCTCAGAATGTCAGGGGCAGAAGCAGCTAGATTTTTAAGGCAAGCATCACAGGATAATTGTGTCATCATAAATAATTGTCACACTAAAGTCCTAGGAGGGTGAAATTCAAAATGACAACTTGGGCCCCAACCATGACCTGCATAGTTGCAAAGCCCAGGCCACTCTTTTTCTTTTCTTCTTGTCTCATGGTAGGAGACACATCTCATGGTAGGAGAATGTGGGAGGAGGTTCTCCCATGAAGTCATGTCGATCCGCCCTGCATCTGCCCTGAATTTCCACTCTCACTGCTCCACTTGGGTCATTATACCTATCACAGCTGCTTCTCTTCTTCTAAGCTCTTGGCTTCAGCACCCTCTGGGCTTTTGACAGTAACACTGTTATAGCTTCTCTATGTGGAGTCTACAGGGTTCCTACTTCCAAGGTTCTGCCTCCTTTTCATCATCACTTAATGAATTGCGATGAATCCATTCATCCAAAACCCCATTAGGTCTAAGAGAACCATGCTGGGGTTCTTGGAATTATAAGATGGAGGGAAATAAAGTGAAGCAATGGATTCCATCATTTATTTTTATCCAATAGATTGCACCTACTGAAGAGGGTTCCATGGCATTTCTGTTTCAGTCCCAAGATTTTGTCACCTTTTGGTTTATATGTAAACAGCCACAGAGGCTTGCTTGTGATTACTTCAAAAAAAACTCCATACTGCACCCAGAAACATTGTTTCCTATTCTAAACCTTTAGGTTCCAAAAAAGTCACTTGGCTCTCATATATGATGAAATAGAAAAGTGACATAGGTTTTCGAATGAGTTCTGACACAAGCAGGGCCAGCTTCATGGGCATCTAGCCTGTGCAGTAGCCCACAACCCATGCTCAGAGGGTCCTGTGCTTGGCTTAATGCTCTACAGTATTTGTCTTGAAATTCTTAATAATTTTTTGACTAAAGAGGACTTGCATCTTCATTTTGAACTGGCCCCTGCAAATTAGGTAGCTGATCCTTCTTTTAAGCTTATGACTAGTTATGTTTCTTAAGGTCTCTGAACCTCAATTTTCTTATCTGTAAATCAGGAACAGTGTAGTTATACATATCTCGGAGTGTTCTTGAGCAGAATAAATCAGATATAATAGCAAATTGGCCAACAAAGCTTTTGCACATGCATAGTTGTCAATAAATCTTAACTTCTTTGCATTTAATCCAAGAGGGAAACATCCTCATTAACATTATATTAAGTCAACACTAGAACATTGGTTATATGTGTGCAAAGTTTAGTTTTGTGCTGGAGAAGATGATTATTTATATTTTGCTGTTGTGAGATTAGTTTAAATAAGAAGTAAAAATGTTCCCTTTTCACCCAAAGGCTACTTGTTTGAATTAATGTGCAGACTTGGTAAGCAGAGTGGTGAGGAAAACACTGCAACAGAGGCAAAGGCTAAGAAATCAGTCAATTCTCATTATGGCCAAGCCAGTACCAGGAGCACTTATACTTCTCAGAGAAACACTGAGCTTGATCAGCTATGGTTGCTAGCCAAGGGTAAGGTGAGTGGTCAGAAAAATAATGTAAATAAGAGTAAAGAATACAGGAACTAAGGTTTAATGACATTTTAAAAACTTTGTGTCTAGTGCTGATCTAGCTGGTTCAAATGCATTATTTTGTTTAATCTTCCTAAAAACCCCATGAGGTAGATAACATCAGTAGTATCTTATAGATGAGGAAACTAAGCTCACAGAGTATTTACAGTTCTAGAGAACAGCCTAGAATTGATAGTATTGGGAGTCCATATTATTTAAAGACAGAGATAATTGGGGCAATGAAGATTATCTGTTAACAAATGGATTTCATCTCATGACATAACTAATTTTTTGGTAGGGCTGTGTTAAGAAAGATTCTGAGGCTCTATTTGCACTGGGAGGTATAGAGTGTCTTGATCAATTAGCAATGTCTGCCTTGGGCTTTGGAAAAGTGGTGGTGGCATGTAAGGCAGAGATTTGCCATCTTTGATCTAGTCTCCTCACTTTACAGGCTTTGTCATTTTATATCATGACTAAGAAGTTACTATAGTTACAATTTATAGTGTGAAGTACTGCCTGAACCTGCTTTTAATCCTGAAGTCACTGATGCTTAGAGCAAGGCTGTTTCACTGACCAGGCAATTGAACAACCAAAAAAAGTAATATAAAACAAAAAGGAATAAATGTATTGGCATTTCAAGCATTAATAGGAAAAGTATTAGAGCTTAGAGGGTTCTTTCTAAGATAAATAAAATCAAAATGTAGAGAGTGCTTCAGACTTTAGTATGCATCAATAGCCCCTAAAAGGCTTTAAAAACACAGATTGCTGGACCCAACCTGCAGAATTTCTGATTCAGTAAGTTTCTGGGGTGTGGCCTGAGAGTCTGCATTTCTAGCAAGTTCTCCAATGATGCTCTGGTATGGGACTATGCTTTGAGGGATTCCTATTAGTAACTTTTCCTTGACCATTGATCTGATTCCTCTTAAAATAAAATTAGTTATTCAAACATGTATTTTATTTTATTTTTTATAAATCTGGGAAACTCAGCCTACCACCCACATGGGATTTGTTAATAAGTTCTGAAAATCTTCTTAAAAATTTAAGACTTAGTGGTTGTTTCAGCAGCATGTATACTAAAATTGAAACAATACAGAGAAGACTCGCATGGCCCCTTCACAAGGATGACATGTGAATTCATGAAGCTTTCCATATTTTTTGGAATCTCTTGTGTGCTGTTGGTAGGAATGAAAAGTGATACAGCCACTATGGAAAACAGTGGAGATTCCTCAAAAATTAAAAATAGAAATACCATATGATCCAGGAATCCCATTTCTGGGTGTATAGACAAGAGAATTCGACATAGGATCTCAAAGAGTTATTTGCATGCTCAAGTTCATTGCAGCATTACTCACAATATCTAAGAAGTAGAAGCAACCCAAATATCCATGGACAGATGAATGGATAAAGAAAATGTGGTATATACATGCAATGGAATATTATTCAGCTTGAAAAAAAAAAAGGAAATCCTGTCACATGTTGCAACATGGATAAACCTTGAGGACATTATGCTACGTGAAATAAGCCAGTCACCCAGAGATAAATATTGTATGATTCCACTTACATGAGGTATCTAAAGTAGTCAAACTCACAGAAACAGAATAAAATGGTCGTTGCCAGGGGCTGAGAGAGGGGGAAATAGGGAATTGGCGTGCACTTGACATAGAGTTTCAGTTCGCAAGCTGAAGCTCTAGAGAAGGCAATGTGAATATACTTAACACTACTGAACTGTACTCTTAAAAATAGTTAAGATGGTAAATTTTATATGTGTTTTTTACCATGATTAAAGAAAAATTGCTAATTTAAAGATAACAGTAATCCTTGGTTGGTGAGGCATCTAGAGAGAAGTGGAGAAGTAGCTCTTTTGTGGCTACTCAAATGTGAGCTGGGGACTTATCCTGGTTCCAATGTTAGCAAGATTTCCCCTACCTGTGGGCCTATGGATTCCTAACCTCTCATATAAGACTCCTTAAAGCACTCATGCTTGGGTCCAATCCAGAGATTCTAATTTGGTCTGTAATGTGACCTGGATGGTAGGATTTTTTAAAGATTCCCAGATGGTTTGAATTGTAGCCAGAGCTCCAAAGCCTTGTTTGGATCAGTGATTCATAAATTATGAAAGGTTAAAAAGATTCTCTTTGGGGTTTGTCAAACTATATATGCTCAGTTCTCCTCTATTCTCTTCCTCACAGCTCAGGTAATTCTGGTTATCGTCCCCCTCCCCTACCAATTGGAGAAATATAGCATTAGATGATTTCTAATGCCTCTTTCAGATAAAATACATCCATGATTACCCTTTTCTATGGTAGGATTCTTCTGTCAATGAACTGGGCTGGATCTTATATGAAGACATTCGTTTTTTTAAACCTCAGTTATAGGGAGCTGAGTTTATCATCAACTGGGTTTGCACATGGTCAAGATTTCTATTAATATTGGTGGAACAGTCTTAGTTTTGGCTGTGTGTGTACACAAAGCCCACCCATCCTTTTAAATCCTCCTCAGTCAAACTTCACAGTTAAAGCATAGCATTTAGGCTTAAAATCAAACAGTTGAACTATAACAAAATTCCAATTTTTTGCTTGTACATTGTGTGACAGGCTATGAATAATTTAGAAGATGATCTGAAGAATGAAGGGATAAAGTTTCAGTGAGTTAACATTTGTGTGGAGGGATTAGGTCCCGCCGAGGGCGATTTCCTAGGCTCCCTAAGAATCAGTGTTATAAAACCGGAGGGTACTCAGACAGTCCTAAGGAACTGTAACTGTATTATTAGGGTGTGCCCATAACCAAAAAAATCCCAAATGGAAACAACTCCTCACACATTCAGCCATTTGTAAGCCAGTTTAGATACTTGTGAAATCAGAAATTTGCCAGCATAGGAAACGGGAT
Organism: Mesoplodon mirus; assembly: GCF_964341445.2. Classification (NCBI taxonomy): domain Eukaryota; kingdom Metazoa; phylum Chordata; class Mammalia; order Artiodactyla; family Ziphiidae; genus Mesoplodon; species Mesoplodon mirus. Next base: position 13,780,428 of record NC_138992.1, on the reverse strand, counting down.
TTGCCAACTCAATGCTGTTTAATATTAACTAAACTTAATATAGCTCAGTTATCTGTTTTTCAGATATCCCCAAACAGAATACCAGAGATAAAGAAATAACACTGCATTCATAGTAAATGTATATTTAAATTATATAATCATAAATGTATTCATAATTATATATGCATATTATGTAATGTAAATTATCATATATTCTAGATTTCTGAATATTTCTAGAGTAACTGAATAGGAGGAATAGATATACCAAATTAATAATTTCCATAAGATTGGTTACCTGGGAAAGTTAACATGAGAATACATTGATGCAGGTGTCGTTTATACAAATACATGTTTTTCTACACTGTGAAGAAGGCCAAAATACTGCTATGTGACCTGCCTGATTAGCATTCAGGAGTGGGAGGGATTAAAGCTGCCTAGAACTTTATGAGATGACATCACGAGGAAATGACTACCCAGCTGTGTTTTCAAACATGTCTAAGAGTGACCAATACCATTGCTACAGAGATATTACCTTGGAAAGGTGTCCAGTAACACATGAAGGACAAAAGATGATAGCAATCTTGGTGACTATTCAGTGCATCCAAATTTTGATGGGTTTCCCTTTGTGAAGATGATTATATATATAATGGAACTATCATTGTCCCTTCCTCATCTGGTATAAGCATGTAATATGTAACACAGGGCAAGAAACATCCAATTTCTATTGAACAACCCAATTCATATTACAGGTAGTCTTCGGAATATTTAGATGTTAAGCATTACTGAAATGTATAAAATTAAATTAGCATTCCCAGCATCAGCGCTAGTGTAGCAGACACTGACACTGGTTGTACATATAGGGAAGAGTAGAAGAAATCATGGCTACAGGGGCAGAGAACCCAGGTTCAGGGTCCTAGTCATGCTCTGAAACTATTTCAACCAAGATGGAATAACAAGGGCTATGTTAACTCTCCTGCAGGAACACTAAAAAACTGGACACGACATATGAAAAAATGATTTTTAAGACATTGGACATCAGACAACAAAGCCCAATAATCCCTGAGAGATAGGAAACAAATGAGGTGAGTCCTACAATTATCCCAGACTACTGTCTTAGACAGTTTCCAGGTTATGTTACTGGCAGAAGGGGCCCAGGCTAAGCCTGTTAGTCTCCCCTGTGTTGGGGAAATGGACTTGGGAGCCCAAGAAAGCCAAAGTGGCTGGAGTTTGCAAAGTAAAGTACTGGAGAAAGAAAACATACAGAAAGAACTCCAAAAATCTGCAGAGGGTACCTTCTTTAGTCTCCAGCTGAGTTCTGACCAGTGTATGCATGTGAAAAAACTACACAAGGGGGGGCTTCCCTGGTGGCACAGTGGTCGAGAGTCCGCCTGCCGATGCAAGGGACACGGGTTCGTGCCCTGGTCCGGGAAGATCCCACATGCCGTGGAGCGGCTGGGCCCGTGAGCCATGGCCGCTGAGCCTGCGCCTCCAGAGCCTGTGCTCCACAAAGGGAGAGGCCACAACAGTGAGAGGCCCGCGTACCGCAAAAAAAAAACAACAAAAAAACAACAACAAAAAAAAACTACACAAGGGCAGAGAAAAATGCAACATCAATTCTTGATAAAAACTCTCAGCAAACTAGGAATAAGGAAATTTAACCCGATAAAGAACGTCTATGTGAAAAAAAGATCTTACAGTTAACATCATACTTGATGGTGAAAGACAGAATTATTTCCCCTTAAGATCAGAGCCAAGACAGGGATATCTGCTCTTATCATTTCTATTCAACATTGTACTAGCAGTTCTAGCTGGTGAAGTTAGGCAAGAAAAACAAAAATAATTGCATCCAGATTGGAAAGGATGAAGTAAACTTGTCTTTACATGTAGGTGGCCTTACTGTCTATGTAGAAAACTTGATGGAATTTACCAAAAAAATGAGAACCAATAAATGAGTTTAGAAAAGTTTTGGGATACAAGATTGACATATAAAACTAAATTGTATTTAAATATATTAGCAATGAATATTTGGAAGTTGCAATAAAGGTCATTTACAGTAGCATAAAATTAGAAAATACTTAGGGATAAACCTAACAACGTACAGGGTAAAACCTGTACATTGAAAACAATAAAATATTGCTGAGATAAATTTAAAAAGACCTGAGTAAATGGAGAGATATACCATGTCCATGTGTTGGAAGATTCCAACTGTTAAGACGCCAAATATCCCCAAACTGATCTAAAGATTCAACACAACCCCAATCAAAATTCCAGCAGGTTTTTGGTAGAAATAAGCAAGCTGGTTTTAAAGTTCTTATGGAAATGCAAAAGGATCTAACTCTAGCCAACAACAGCAACAAACTTTGGAAATGAAGAACAAAGTCAGAGGGCTAACAGTACCTGATAGGTAGACAAAACTTGGCTAGCTCAAAATGATACCCTGAGGCAGACAATTAGGAATATCATGATGCTGTACTAAATCATTGTTTTCCTATTTAGCAAATAACTGGTTTGATGAGCTCAACAATGTGCTGGAAGTATATGTATTACGACTTAGTTGCCAGATTATACACAGGAAGAACTGAAAAATGAACTATGGAGCACTAAGAGTGGGGATCAAAAAACTTGTGTTCTAACACAGCTCATATTTCTTACTGCATACAGATGGAGAAACAATATTTACCTGCTTGCTTTTCTTCGTTGCGAGGATTAAAGCACGTAAATATCTTTAAAAAGCACAAAACACTATGCAACTCTGGAATTGTTAGCATGTGAACGCAGATCTTTCATAATGTGTATTTGGGAAGGGGGAGACACCCAATTATTGTCCATTCTGGGGAAAAGTTGCCCCAAAGATACCCAAAGCCTGGACCACCTGTAGGGTGCCAAAGCTCAGTGCTCAACCCCACGTCTCATGGGTTTGGACATTAATTAGAGGAGCAGCATGTGGGTAAAATGGAAGTATAATCCAAGTACGTACTAATTAATACAATTAAACAGGACTTTCTACTAGCTCAGTAGATATTGGGCGTTACGGGTGAGCGGTGAGGATTAAATGAGACAAAAGTACATGCAGAGCATGATGTACAAAGTATGGCACTTAATTTAGGAATTTTATAACGTTAGTCAGAAATATCCATGGTTTTCAAACAAACCCCCCAAAGTGATGTTAAAATTTAGGAGAGCAAACGCATTCCTTTCTGTGAGGAATAATGTAAGCCAAGCACTTTGTTCCATTTCCGTTATTGCCATGGTTACCTGGAAGCTCAGAACCAATTATGAAACAGTTCTAACAATTCTAAAATACTTGTCAATTTTTTAATCTGATTATCTGGCCGCTGATGCTAGTTTTCTGTTCCAAATAACTTTCTCTAAAATGCCTACTCCTTTTGGGGAAGAGGGAGAGAGAAGGAAAATGAATGAATGAATAAAGAAACTATATATATATGTATATACATATCTATTCACATTCATTCAATAAACACATATGAACTACTGCAGCAGACCCTATGTAAACCCTGCCTGAAAACTAGCCTCATTATATTATAATTAAATCCCAGCATCTGTGAATGTGTGTGTGTGTGTGTCTATCTTGTACGTCTGTGTCTACCCTGACTCTATTGAATCTCATTCTTTAGGGACTTTGAGTTAAAGGAAAATCCATCCTTTTTTGGCCAAGGGAGGATGAGGCGTTAATTAAATTCCCCGTAGGCGTCTTTCGTGATGCAGTAATACTAAATCCAGAGATAAGTTGTCTTGGCAACTGCTTTGGCAACTGTTACCAGCCTGCTTTTTAGGCTCGTGAATAAAGATGTTTGAGAACGTAAATCACCAGCTGAGGTCTAACAGCTTTTATTCTCGCTCTTCCAAAGAAGCTGGACACTAATTGATAATACAGCACACTTTCATTTATGTTTGAATAATAAAGCAATGTTCATAGCTCAGTCCTTGGACGATTACATATATTACTCATGCTTTCAAAATGTAATAAAGATAAATACTTAATATCAGTTCTCCAATTAAAGTTTATGACCAAGTTCAGTGACGGTTATAGTTTTTGGCAGAGATTTTTAATTTTCTTCAAATGCTTTCTTGGGATTCACAAAGCAGCTTCAAGCATAAACATGTTTAGCTTGGGGGAATGGGAGGGGTAGAAATCAACACACATGCACATGAAGATGACAACTATATGCAAAATTTTAAATAATTCTATTTTTCAAAATAATTTCTTTTTAATTAAAAAAATCCTTTTAAGGCTCCACATGTACTGGAGAAATGGGCTACTGAGTAAATTGGTTAACTATTAATATTTTGGCTGGCTAATATGCACTGATGTCCTTCCCTAGCACTAAAATAATATATGCCCATAAAACCATTTTTACTAGATAATAAAGTAATCCTCACTTGGAGAGGCTTTACAATGAATACTTTATAGAAATCTTGAGTGTTCAACAATTATGCAGAATTGAAAGGAGTCCAAGATCACTTGGTCCAACCTCTTTCCTTTACAGAAGAGGATACTGAAATTCACAGAAACCATAAATGTGCTGAGCCTACTGGAACTACGATCAAGCCATGAGCTCCCCAACATCGCCAAAGCAATACAGAGGGTCCTGTTACTGTGGTCTTCCCTGCACTTATTTCTGGCTAAAACAACCCATTCATGATATTTTTTTCTTCTCATAGAGGCAGCATGGTATGATTTAAAAGTTTGGATTTCTGAGTCATATAGATCAGGGTTCAAATTCAGATTACTTACCTTAAAAAAAAAACCCTCTAGCCTCCATAATCTTGATTCTTATGTGATTCTTGTGGTCAGGTAGCAGCTGCCCCAACTATAGAATATATGGAGGGTTCTACAACCTGGAAATTATGAAGATGACAAAGGAAATTTGTGAGAGGCTGATCTCCCTCTGCCATGAGAACTTCACACAGTGTACAACACATGGTTAGAGTAAATTAGCTCTACAGAACAAAGCGTGTTTCAATATCAGTCTCCATTTAGTGCCCACGGGTGAACTGTTCTCATTCGGGGTTGCTAAGGAAGAGGCCTTGGACTTGTCATGTCTGAATGTTTTTCTCTGTGACCCATCCTGTCCTTTCCCCATATAGGTTTAGTCTGCAACAAAATATCTGCTTTTTGGTTCTTTATATGTCAAAGCCAAGAAGGAATGCAAGATAATAGAGCCCTCTCTCTAGCACAACGTGCTCAGCTTTTTTTTTTTTTTTAAGCCTGTCATTTCTGAAGCAGGTGATAAGGTCTTCTGTAAGAGTCACTCACTAGGGCAGTGCTGTCCAACAGAAATTTCTGCAACGATGAAAATGTTCTCTGTGTACACTGACCAATATGGTAGCCACTAAACTTACAGGGCTATTGAGCACTTGAAATAGGACTAACATGATGGAATAGCTGAATATTTTATTTTGCTTACTTTAGTTAATGTAAACTTTAAACTGAAATGGCCACATGTGAGTAGGGGCTACCATACTGGACAGATTGGTCTAGAGGTTGGATGAATAGATATTGGTAGCCTGCCTCTCTGTCTCTCCTCCTTCTCTTTCCTCCCTTTCTTCTCACTTTCCTCAACTTCTTCTACTTCAAGTTTTTTGGGTTTTTTTTTTTCTCTATACATGATAAAGTAACCCAGGCCAAATAGGGCTTCTCCCAAGGAAACATATTTGCTTTTTAATAGAGTCCTTTTGGGGACAGCGTTTAAACTGGAAAAAAATAAGAATGTCAGGCTTTGTAGAATTCTGGTAGGGAAATCCTTTGCAGTTAAGGAGGTTTGTGGTTATCCTGTGCTCCTCCAACTACCACTTATAGGTAAGTATCTACTCTGCCAGTTTAGAACAGAAGGCCTAGTTGAGCATCTTTTGCATTGCTGACATTGACATTTCCTGATATGCTGTAGCAATGTCTTATTCCCTTTAAAATTACCTGATAATGAATTGAATACCAATAGCTTTCACTATTCTAAGTCATTAAGTCTAGACTCCATTCTTAAAACAGTAATGATTTCATTTTTAAACACTTGGCTCATCTATCTCTAGTCCTCCCGTCCCCATGTGTTGTGTAAATATAGATACTACTTGGGTACTTCCTTCCTTCTACTAGATACTGGAGGGAAAAAAAGTAACAAGATTAATACAAGCATTTCGATTCAAAGACGGAAGACAGACAAAGCATTTCATAGGTAGCCCTTAGGAAGGTTTCCTAGTTTCGATAGAAATTTTCCTCTTCAACATCTCGTGTCTGGTGTCTGGCCTGGAGATGTTTCGGGAGGTCTTCGTTTCTCAGCTTCTGACATCAACAGTGACTTCTGAGTGCACGACCTGTGGTTACTGATGCCCAGTGTCTTCTTCCTAGATACCAGCTGACTCATGACCCAGTCAGGCAGAAATCAAAAAACAGAGCCTTCTTGGTAGCTGAGTACAGGGCTGCTTCCTAAAGCTGTTATTCCAATAAATTATTTCCGAAAACTGGGTCCATATGTGAAATTTAACCCACTATGAAGACTGCACTGATCCATTTAGCAAAGTTCCCAACTCCTCTTAGCTGCCTAAAATATCCTTTTATATTTTATTCTAATGATGTGACTGGTTTGCTTTTTGAACCCTTATAAAATCCTAGACATCTAGAGTGGTGCAGCACCGAAGTAATTTGTACCCCACTCATTAGCAATGTGACCAATTAGCCAAACATTCTACAAAAATCATAGGGTAAGGGAAACTCTTCTTCATTTATTCATTTAATATTTTGGTGCTTCCCAGTTTAGGACCTCTGTCTGGGTACATTCTTTAATTTAACAGCAATAAGAATTATTAGTAAGTTGTCATTCTCATTCTTACTCATAGATGAGGAAACTGAAGTTTAGGGCGTTAAAGAAAATTCTGCAAGATTTTGCAGTTCACAGTGGAAGAGTTGACACACAAACCCAGGTCTGTATGTCCGCAGGGACAGCTTTTCCACTTCTCATACATTTAATCTGCTTGAAAAATCAGGCTGGTGTGCAGAATATAATTCATATTTCATATTTAGATTCCAGGTGCCTTTACCAGGGAGTCTTATCTATTCATTACAGCAGGTCTGATAGGACTTGAAAATATAGATGTTTGTCTGAATTAGTTTGTGTCTTTGAAGAAAATGCATTTCCTTAATAGTATTATAAAGCAAAATTTTTCATGAAGTAGAAGTTTCTATCATCCAACTAGTCTTCTTTATGAGGTTTTAAAAAATGTGTGGGTATGTGTGTTTTGTTTCCCACAAACACACACTTTAGTCCAATCTTGAAATTTATTTTTTTCCCCTGAACTTTTCCTTTTATGATAAAAAGAAATCTCATTCTCAGGAGATATTGACTTAACAAGTTAGTTTCCAGTTTAAATTCATCTAGTAGTTGGCCATGCAACTTTGACAAAGACAGTTAACTCCTGGAGCCTCAGTCTCTTTACCTGTGAAATGGGAATTATGGCCATATTACTGTCCTACTTTTTTTCCTCATGGAAATAAAGGTTTATAATGGGTTTGACAGAGCCGATACTTTCCCCCTGGAAATGAATCCTGGTTTCTTATTGAGTACATTGTCCTCTCTTGACCTCTGTCGCCCGCTATTCAACAGTGATAGACAAATTACCTGCTCATATAACCTCTATATCATGCCTGGTGTTAATATCTACAGCATTCTCTTCATCATGGAGCATCCAGAACCCTCTCCTCCTTATTTAATTTTCTAGAAATATCAGAATATATACCACTAGGATTTTGCATGTAATCTGAGAAAGAGAAAACCTTACAGAAGTCTGAGTTGTGCCAGCTTTCAGGAAGCTGCTGTAATGGTCACTGCAGACTGACCACAAGGTGGCAGCCTCCCAGAACATTAGGGCCAAGCAGAAGTCCAGAACAATTGCCTTGGTGGCTGATCTTGCATTCACAGCTCAGCCATAGCGAGGTCAATGTCTGCCAAGGTGTAGCTGCCAAGAAAGAGGTCCATCAGGCAAAAGTCTAGAAAACCACTTCTTGACAGTATTTTCTAAAAAGCAGTAATGACACCACTCTTTCATTTTAGAGTGCCATAGGCTTTCAGAATGCTTTATTCCACTTAAGAATCTAAATTCTACTGTAGTTAAAAAAGGGAAGGTGATGTCTTCCTTATATTTTCCTATTGCTTAAAGTCATTATTTCTCAACCTTGACTGTACATTAGAATATCCTGGGGAAATTTTAAATCAATCTGTGGGGCAGCGTCCCAGAGACTGATTTTTAAAAGCACCCCAGGTAGTTGTAAAGTGCACTCAGATTTGGAAACCATCTTTTCAAGTCCTCTCAATTTATTCATTCATTCACTCACTCACCATTTATTGCATACTTTTTCACGTCAGCTTTCAGCAAGGTGATGGTGATGATGTAAAGTGAGATTCTACAACTGCCCTCAAAGACCATGCAGGTTAGTAATTCAATTCCATGGAATTCAATTCAGCAAACATTTATCAAGTTCCTACTACGACAGATACTTTGCTGGATACAGAGGAGGCTGAGATGACAGCAATTCCTGCTGTTCAGCGTTTGCATTCAAGTGGGAAGTGTGTACAAATAATTATATGAGACAGAATTTGGTGTTATTAATGTCTCACCTTTCTATAACATTTCACAATAACACAAAGCCTTTTCATCCACCCATATAACTTGAAGCTCATTCAATAATTCTTGAGACTGGTAAGCAACTAGCTAACATTATCTGAAGTTCAAAGAGGAGAGTGACATGCTTTGCCAATAAGAAGCAGAGTAAGTCCTGAAACCCACGTCTATGGATTCTGAGGTCAGTGCTCAGTGCATCATTCCATGTTATTTTGTGGGGCTCAGCAAAGAGTGTTGACTTTCACTGCAGGAGTAAAGTTATTTGTCCAAGGATGTATTTGTGCATTTGTCTGGGGAATTTTATTTCCTGCAGAGTAAACAGAGGACCATTTCTGTCCATTTATTTTCTGGGCTTCTTCCTCTGCCCAGTCAGGGGCCTCATCTGATGCTGTTTTCATGCTCATATCCTTTTTATAAATGATCTCCTACTTTCACCAAATTTCTGATCTCTAAAATTGTTCTGGATGTCTATTGTCTTGAAGGGAAAACTGAAAATATTTAGTTCCATCAGCAGCTCTGCTTGTCACAAGCTTCTGTCAATCACAGAAAGGTTTAATTAGGTTACTGAAAATTAGTCCAAATGTACATAAAGGAGAAGCCAGACAAATCTCATTTTCAGAGATTTCCATTCTGTTAGCTAATAAAGAGTTAAGCCAAATGCCATCTGGATTGGGACTGGCACATAAGGTAGTAGTTGAAAAACATGTTTTAGGAATTAACCTTATGGCTCATTTGGGGAGCTGACTCTTAAGGGAATGAGGTGTGGGTGAATATCCTCTTCATCTGCAGAATCAAAATGATACTAGCATCCTTCAGGGTCAATAAACATAGCAAGATATTCCCAGGGTCATTGTTTCATTTTTCCGTAAGAGCAAAGAATCCACTAAGTGGATTCCCAGAGGACCCATGGCCTTTTCATTGTACAGAAGACTTTGCTACTGAAAATTCCACTGTGAGATTATGGAATTAGCTATCCTTTCTTTAAAGGCTTGGCACTGTTTGCATTGTTGAGATTTAGATGCCATAGCCTAAGAGAAATACTAAAAAAACAAGTACATTAAGACATTCATATGATGAGGAATCTGAACATCATTTTAGAGAGGAACAGTTGATGAGCTGTAAAGTTTTAGGCTGAAGAAGCAAAGACCCAGAAATGCAAATGGAAGCATGAGAAATCTTCAAACATGCAGACATCTATTTGCAGAAGTGGGGCTGTGTTCAGTCTCTCTAGCTTGAGAGAGAAGGACAATGACCAGGGGTGCAAGTGACAAAGGGGCAAATTTCAAATTACCCTGTTATGGAAGAACATTAAAATTATTAAGCAGTAGAAGCAGTTGCTTCATAAACCCCCTCTTTTCAGAGATGTTCAAAAGCATTGTGTTAGGAATGTGGAAGCAGGGATTTCTCAGTTGGGTAAGAAGTTGGTTTTAACGAACTTCTCTGGGAATGTTAACAGTTCTGGATATCCACCTGAGGTTTAATCCTCATGTCCTAATTCTGCTCATCATATTGTCTACGTCACTGAACTGTGCTCTCTCAGGTGGGGGAAAACAGTTCACTGATATCAAAAATTAGCTGTGAATGTGAAGTGGACAGGTAATCCATTACCCACACTTCTAGGCATAGAGGAAACTCAACAAGTCACTGTTAAATGAGTATATGAGCACGAGTTATGCCACCAGGAAGGATTAAAGGGAGAGGACTCTGGTAGGGTTGCCCCAGTTCACAAGTACCGACAGGACTGACATGGACCTTTGGGGAGAGAAAATGCTGAGACTAAGCTGTGGGGTGCTGAGTACCAGGGCACAGACCTAGTCATGGCTCCTGCCGTCTGGAAGCTCCCCACTGAGATGCTCATATCTCTTGGGTTTTCATCACAGTGCATCTGCAAGTTTCACCTAAGGAAACAAAGACTCAGAAGTGGGAGTGGAAGTGTGGGAAAGACCTATTGGTTGGAAAGGGTTTACACTGACTCTGCCCAGCTCCAGAACAAGACAATGACCAAAGGTGGACCTTTCAAGGGGACCAGGTTTCCATATAATCACTCGGTGGAAGAACTTTAAAGCTATTGGACAGTGGAAGCAGCTGCTTAGCAAAGCTTCCTGTTTGTAGAAATGTTTAAAAACAGCTTATCACTTCATGGAAGAGGGTTCATCAAAATTTGTTTAATACTGAGGTAAGAATTTAGATTAAATGAACTCTTACATTGGGTAGGAAGTTGGATAAAATGTGTTTTCCTGAGACTTCAAGAACTGCAACATACTTTGTTCCTTCATTCAGCATGGCCTGAAAAAGAAGAGTCTCCCAGTCCACACATATCTAAGGATCCTTATTCCATTGTTTATACCCAAAGTGTTTGTCTATACTATTACTTCAGCTGAGAGCAGTGTTTTATTTATGTCTGAATCTGTAGCACAGAAGACACTGCCTTCTACAGAGTAGATTTGCAATAAATGTTTGTTGAGCAAATAGCAAATTAACTTTGTTGATTTTAGGATTTGAACATGGACTGAATTTCTTTTGTGTACCAAGTATGCCTACTTGGAATGAATATCACTGGTTAATATTTCTCAAGCTCTTGTTATTGTCCAGGTGCCAGGCTTAATGCCTACATGCATTGTGTCATTCAAACCCTACAAACAAATCTATTGAAAAAATCATGCAGGGAATTCCCTGGTGGTCCGGTGGTTAACACTCTGTGCTTTCACTGCTGAGGTCCTGGGTTCCATCCCTGGTCAGGAAACTAAGATCCCACAAGCCGCAAGGTGTGGCCAAAAAAAAGGGCTGAAAATTAAAAAAAGTCATGGAGATGCGATCATCACACTGATCACACTGTTTTTACTAATGAGGAAACTGAGGCACACAGAGGCTAAGTAGCTCCCCAATGGTTCATAGAGAGTAATTAGATGATGCAGGATTGAAATTTAGGTTGTGTGACTTCCAAGCCAGCATGGTTCAACAGAGCACACTACCTCCAGTGAAGGAGTGATCATTATCAATCATTAATATGGCAGTATGTGTTTTAAACATAGCTAACAATTATTGAATGCTTTCTACATGTGAGGCACTAAGTATCTGCTCACTTAATCCTCAAAGCAGCTTCGTAACGTAGGTACTATTATTGTGCTCACTTTATAGATAAGGCACAGGATCTAGAATTTTTGGATCTAACTTTATCAAACCCTAAAGCTTATCTTCTCAATATTGTGTGGTCTTATTTCCTATTTTGTGATACTGAAGAAACAAATAATGAATCCTCTTCCATGAAGTGTATGTGTTTCTCTAAGAAAATAGTATTTGGTTTGACCTGGAACTAGATCTCAAACTAAACTAGGGTTTAGAGGCAGCTTAGAAGGTGGCAAAGAAACTCATCATAAAGGCAGTGGTTATGGAAAAAACTAAGAATTTAGGATCAAGTAGAGATGATTTCAGGACCTGGATCACCATTTTACTAGCTATGGGATCTTGGAAGACACTTAACCTTTCCATGCCTTAGTTTCATCATCTTTAAAATGGAGATGATAATTATCCCAACCTCATAGCAGTTGGTTAAAAGCTAACACCCACAAAGCACTGCATTTCATGCCTGACTCATTCTGCTGTTGCTTCTCCTCCCCATTCCTCATCCTCTCGTCTTCCTTCTTTTCCCTTTTATTCTTCCTCTTTCTGTTCCTCTTCATTCTCCCCTTTCTTCGTCTCCACTGTCTTATTGTTACTCAAAAATTTTTAATGGAGATTAAATTAGTACATACAAGATATAATTCACTCCTTTTTTCATATTTTCACTGAATCAAAAGCAGTCATATTCCAGAAATACTTCTAGACCTATAGTTGGGTTGAAACCAAAAGTTGTGAACCGTATTCTAATAAAATATGTGTGGCTTTAGGGAAAGAGGCATATTTCTCCCTCCTCCCCCACTGGTTTAGTATGTTTGTGATCAAAAGCCTTCTTGCCGAGAAAAAGGGACAGGGCTGACACGTACAAGAGTGTGCATCTGCCCGAGGCATCATTTCAGGGAGGAAAGTTCTCAGGGGCAGCTGGGATGTGAGACATGGCAGATCAGGAGGAAGCCAAGAGCTCACCACATTAACTTGCACATCACCTGGGCAAGTCACTTATTAAGAAAACAATCCTCTCCCCTTTCCTGGGGATCCCTCCTGGATGCTTCTAGGTTGAGATCTTCAAATTGCAGTTCAAAGATGCTAAGCAGGAAGAGGATTTGCCAGTTCATTACTTGGCCTTTGTTTCTCCCTCTCTGTCTCTCCGTGAGGACTTGTTCAGCCTCCTCCTGGGGCATTGTGGGCAAGATGAATTAGCTAATATTGGTAACAAGCCTTTGATGATGACTGCTAAGTGTCTGCACCGTGTAATTGTCATTTTTCCCAAGAAAATGTTCATATTGTTACTAATTAGGCATTGTTGAAGCACCTCATGCCCTATTATTTTACAGTTGTCCTGCAATTCATTGGCAGCGGGACCATTTCAAATGACATTTATTGCCCATTTCCCTGGTTTAATTTTTGGAAATTTTATGGGAAGCCTGGGCATTGTTTCTTATTCACCGCAACTTAAATAATTAACAACATAAATATGGCTTTGGGTGGTGAGATTGTAAACACTGAGATTTCTTTAGAGATTTTAATTAAGAACACTATGGCACCGAACTCCATGGGAAAGCTTATTATAGCGCCTAAGCACTCTGAGCTCTTCTGCTCTGTGGGTCTGTGGCTCTCATGCCTGAGTGTCTGTGCACGTGTGTGGGCCTGTGTGTGTATGTGTGTATTTACATGTGTGCATGTGCAAGTGCATAGGTTTTGTGACCAATAGTGTAATATGAGATACAAGGACAAGAGCAAAGTCCTTCTTTGGCTCAGCCTTCTCTAAGGCATACACTAGAGTAGCTGATTAATGAACTTTTCTCCATTTTCTTTCTATAACCGAGAGATTTTGAGTTGGCTCAAACCAAGCATCATTTGTTAAACGTCTACTATGTTATTACATACTGGACTAGATGAGTTTCATGGTTTCTTTAAGCTTTACAAGTCAATGAGGTCTCTCACACTGACAAAATGAAGGTTCAGAGAGGTTAAGTAAGGTGTCCAACGTCACACAGATAGTAATAGATGAAGATAGGACTTAAACAGGACTTAAAATGTGTAATTTTATGCACATTTACAAATGCTCAGACTGAATTAAAAGAATAAAATTACAGATGAATAGAAAAGTTCTCAATCTCTCCCTCTCTCTCTTTCTCTCTCTCTCTCTTTTTCACATTGGTACGTAAAAAACGAATAATCCAAAAATACTGTCGATTGGTCAACAATAATTCAGTTATTGTTTGTTTTCACTATTGTTTCTTTTTTTTTTTTCTTTTTTTTTTTTTTTTGCGGTACATGGGCCTCTCACTGTTGTGGCCTCTCCCGCTGCGGAGCACAGGCTCCGGATGCGCAGGCTCAGCGGCCATGGCTCACGGGCCCAGCTGCTCCGCGGCATGTGGGATCCTCCCGGACCGGGGCATGAACCCGTGTCCCCTGCATCGGCAGGTGGACTCTCAACCACTGCGCCACCAGGGAAGCTCTATCAGGGGTTTTAACTTGATTTTTCTTTGCATTTCTAATAGCAATTTCATTCCATTTATAAACTTCAGAGGGAAAAATTATTGAGTCATTTCTATCTCAGTGTGTGGGCTTCTGTCACTCTGAGCAACTAAACTGGATCTGAACTGCTGTAGAAAACCTCTTTCCGGCAATACCTGAATGGTGCTTTTTACTTGATCCTTTTAAAAGATAATGCAAAGAACCAGTTGAGAATGACTAAGTTAATATATAAGATCAGCTATGAATGGCTTGCTAATTGGTTTGCTTAAGCACAATGATACACCATCTCAGAGTACCAATGATATCCTGATGTAGGTATAGCATAACTGGTTGATACCTCCCATACTTCTTCACTTAGGTGATGGTGAACCCTTCAGTAATATATTAAGGGCAGTATTACTCTCTTGCTCTCGTCTGGATGTTCTTACTGATGCAGGTCTGATTCTACCTGTTTTGCTTAATCACTTATGTGTTTCATACTTGTCTATGACAGATAGGTCAGATATTTTTGTTTCATAGAAGTCATTACCTAATCTCTGTGTTGAAGATCTAACTCCAGAGAATTTTCAAACTCTTTGTCCATAATTCCTCCTATACCCATTATGAGCAGAGGCTTCATATATTGCATTTCTTTTAGCCATTCTTTTTCCTACTGCACACGACTATGAAAATGCTGAAAATTGAGGGTTCCCCCCCGACCCCTTCAGAGTACATTCTACAAAATTATATTGGAAAATCTCCTTGTTATCTGGGAATAGTGTCTTCTCTCTGCAGCAAGGAGAGGGGTTTAGGCTGTTTGCCTTTGATGAAAAGAATCCAGGTTTCATGCTATCTGAAAAAAGTCTGCTTCACTGGGTCAAAAGTTATTTACCCTATACTAATTCCTGTGTCACACTGTTAAAATAATTCCTAGCTGTAACCATCTCAGGCTTTTCCCTTTAGTTATTTCGTGCTCATTTAAGACAGTACAAATGAACTTCATAATATCCTTTCTGGATGCTTGAAAACTTTTCTTTTTCTAATGGTTCTTTCATATGTTTCAAAAAGATAAGACTACTGGAGCAGTGAATTCTGGGTAGATGAGATATTATTCTATCTTCCACTCACTTGTATGGATTCATTAATCAATTATAATTTAAAATAATAAATGCCACTATTTGGGCAGAAATAATTATGCTTTATACTCTGGAGGATACAAAATAAGCAAAATCCCTGCCCTCAAGTTGCTCAAAACAAACATGGAAAGCCCAGGCACAGTTATATGCCAAATTAAATGACAATTCAAATTTCTTTTAAAATGGCAAAAATAAAGGAAATTTTGTAAAAAACAAATGATTGAGCAGGTAATGTGGATAATTCAGAGAAGGAACTGAGGATTGGAGCAGGCTGAGAAATCTTTTTACAGAAAGACAGTGTTGTCAAGAAAAGCTTGTCCAACCTCTGTATACTTACTCTAGTCCTAAAATATCTTGATGCCTTAAACCCATGATTGTATTTATACATAAAGGTTTAGAAATATTCTTTGCAGGTTTAGAAGTGTTCTTTGAAATATTGATACAACAGGCTGTGCTGTCTAATTTGATACTCTATCTCTTCATTTAATATATAATCTACCATCCCTGGCTCGGCTCTCATTTTCTCAATAGAGAAACTCATCTGCTTTCTAGAGCCCAAATCCTCCACTTCTGTTATTGCCTTCTCACTTGTGATGCAACTAGTAATGGGACCGGCTCCATATTCTATTTCCGAAAAATGTCACAGGCCAATATGGATCTCTACGCACAAGTCATAAGTGAATGAGGAACAACAGTTTAGGAAGAACATCTCCAAAAGCAATCAAAACTATGATGGAATTGTACACGGCCCCTTGGAACTAAATAGTTGCAAATACAGTTCTGTATGTTATAGCTCTGAGGTCAGACCTGAGCTTCTTTCCTCCAGGTTTGCCCACAGAGATGATATATGGGGAATTTAAAGGAGAAACGTCACACAAAAAGGAAGACTTGCAGCCATATTAAAGAAAAGCTCTCCTTGTTTTTAGCTGGAGGGATCCCCTTCTAACTGTATACTTTTACTTTCTCATATATAATATAACCCCCCTTTTCTTGGAAAATGACACCAAAGCAGTTGATTTTGTTTTCATCGATCAAGGTGACCCAATCCATTTGGTTTTCAAGGGGTATAATAATACATTTATAACATAAATCAGGTGCAAAGACTAAAATATAGTTCTGCAGTCATGAGTAGGGGAAGAAACGCGTGCACTTCTGGATGTTTGTGTTCTCTAGACAGAGGCTAACCCCTGGAGCTAGGACTTAATGCTTCAGCATCCATCTCTCTTTGGGAACACTCTTTATTCCTCTTTGAAAGCATAGACTGAAAAGTGAAACTTAAGCTCCTTTTACAAAGCCCTATTTAATCAGGCCTCTTGCTTATCTGCAGGCATAAGCTAGCCTCCCCAGAGCTGAAACTTACTTTGTTTGCTGGGTGATAGAAATGTTTACCGTCCCACTTCCCTCTTCACAGGGATGTGGCTCAGGAACTGCAACACACTGCATCTTAAATGATAGGTAGAATGAATGCTATTTCTAGAAATAGCTTCTCCATCCCGAGGTTAAATTACTATTCACTTTATTCTTTTCTTTAGCTACTTGGATAAAAAATGTTGAATCTTTTTGAGTGAAATAAAGTTGTAATTCTATTCCTTGCAATCCATTAGTCAGTTGATCCACTAACATTTGCTGAGTACTTTCCCGAACTGGTGGGACATTTTTATCAGATGTAACACCTTTGTGTATACTTGAGACTGAACTTGGACTTTCCAGTCTGCACCAGTATTTGTCTATTGTTCCTCATACCTGCACCACAGTTTTAATACTTTGAGTTCAGTTTCTTAAGCTCAGCACTATTGGCATATTGGGCTGGATAATTCTTTGTTGTCCAGGGAAGTCTTGTGCATTGCAGAATGTTCAGCTGCATCCTTGGCCTTTACCTACTGAGGTCAGTAGCACGTCCCCCACCCTCAACCCAGCTCAGTAGTAACAAGTAAAAATGTCTCAAAGTCATGGTCAAATATCCTTTGGGGGAAAAAACTACCCCCAGTTGAGAAGTCTGTTTTAGCTTAATCATACGTTTTATATTAGATAGGATGAACCAATTCTTATTCTTCCTTTCTCCCCCCTCATCAGATCTCAGCTCTTCTCATACATTTATTATTCTAGTTAAATTTTAGACTCATTTTGCAAATATATTTAATTTATATATTATTTGGGGGGGGAATGGTATTTACAGATATTAATTATCTAATACAAATATATTTCCATTTATACCATTTTTTTACATTCCAGTTTACAATTGGTTATGTGTCTATTAGTAAAAATACTTTCAATTTGCCCTCCTTGTTTAATTTACATTCTTACCCATGGGGCATGTAAATAAATTATTATTTACATCTCATAGATGAGACTCAGATGTTGATCACAAGAAGGTAGAACCCAAGGCTATCGACCTGGATTCTAGGGCCTTTTCTTTCACCCTCTGCCTCATCTGAAGATATAAAAGTGGAAAACAAGACAGGGAAGATATAAAAGATAGCGTGACTCCTGCATTTAAAAGAAGAGTTGAAAACAAAATTTTATTTTTCAACGTGAGGGAAGACTTTCCTCACAATTTGGAATATCCTAGCCCTCGTGCTTTCCCTCCTGGGCCCAAATCCCATAAATTTTCTTTAACGGATTTCCAGCTCAGTTTTGCAAACTCAAGAGATATACGCAGTTTGAATAAATTTGAAGATTGCCCCTTTACTAGCAATGCTTGAGGGAAACTCTGAGGCATTGGTATCCCATTCATTTGAATAGGGGTCTGATATTTTTGTTTAAAAGAGCCAACAGTGGGTAATAACAAGGTAAATTATGTGGTCACAAACTGAAAGTCATTATGAACCTAAGACTTTTGACCTTCCCCCTCTCTTTCTCTCTCTGCCTAGATCCTAGGAAAGGAGGAATAACTTGGACAACAAAATCACTGTGCCCTTAGATTTTCTGACAAAAATTCACTCCATAATTATTACCAGTGCATGATCATGAAGAAGAGATTAGTTTCTTTTCCTTCTGCCTCAGGATGTGTCTATAAGGGACTTAGTTTGCTAAAGTAGGATGCGGAAGATTAGGAGGGGGCACAAACAGTAGTGTGCCTTTTGCCCATTGAGGCGGGGAAAGCTTGGGTGGACAGATCAGCTGGAGAGGAAGCAAGATGATCCAGACCATACGACAATATAGCATCTGAGAACATGTAACAGACTACAGGGAAGGTCTAGACTAATGGCTGGGATTAGACAGGATATAAACTCAACACAAGTTAACAAGGGCATGCCAAGAGAAAATGATTGAAAATCCAGTGGTCTAGCAGCATCAGGGGAAACTGTTCACAAATAACCAGGTTCCAGTCTCTGAGCTAAGTTCAAGGGCAGAGAGGGAAAGGAGTTAGGAAGGACTAAGGATAATATGACAGAACACTAATTAGAGTTTTATAGGAACCACATGATTGAAAGGAGAAACCGGCTCAAGGAACATGTCAATGACTCAATTACCTGTTGTGGAGAATAAGATCCCAGAAGATCAGTAGCCAATATTTCTTTATTCTCTATCTTTATGTGCTGGATGGACTTGCTTTCATTACACCACAGGAGAGGGTTTATGCATTAAATTGACAAATGATTTTTGAGCACCTACAATGTGTGTACTGGGTGATGGGAATTTAGTAGACAAAATAGAAAAACATCCTGCTGTCATGCAGTTTATATTCTAATAAAGGGAGAGAGGCAAGCAACATACTAAATAGACAAAATATACAGTATGTTTGAAAGTAGTAAGTGATATGAAAAAAATGGTGTAGGGTAAAAAGGATTAAGAGTGCTGAGTGTCAAATCAAAATAAATATGGATTTAGATAAAGAGAGACTTTATTTAAAATGATTATTCTAATAGGGAGAATGTGTTGATCCCAGAAATCGGCAAATCTCTCAAAAGTAAACCAAAAAAGGCCTTTCTTTTTTGGAGACTGGGGAAGAACTGGCAGGAAGTCTGTGGGGGAGCAGGGCAAGTGGGTGAATAGGGTGGGGTGAACAGGTGGCATCAGTGGGCTGTTTTAATGGGGAAATGTTTTTCTGTGTGGTTAGCAGATTCTCAGAATGTCTTGTGAAGAAGGGGATATTCTGCACCTTGGTGGTTTAGTGCTTGAGGGCAAAAGCCACAGTTCAGGCACCTGTGGGGAGCAGAGGAGCCTGAAGTTCAATGGTCATGTCATGGGCCATTGTGAGCACCTGGGCATAAAGGAGAGGGTTTATGTATAATGTTAAACAGGGCGGCCACAGACGGGCTCATGGAGAAGGTGACGTATCAGCAGAGCTGAAGTAAGTGAGAAAGCAAGGACTTGAAAGCAAGGAGGGGGCAAAACATGCTGATACTGGGAGAAAAGCATTCGTGGCAGAAGGAAAGGCTAGTGCAAAGCACTGAGGTGACAGTATAGCTGATGTGTTTGAAAAATAGCTCCATAGAGTATATTTTCCGAAGATTGCCCCATTATCTCCCATCCCACATGCTCCTTTGCAATGAGACTTTGCCCCATTCCCATGAACAGGTGGAGTTTATTTCTCCAGGTCCTTAAACCCTGCCAGGCTCTGTGACTGCTTAAACCAATAGAATATGGCTTAAGTGTCACGGTGCCAGTTGCAGGTGTGGCTCTTAGCTGGCCTGGAAATTTCTACTTCCTGCCTCTTTAACACTTGCTCTTGTGATGCTGACTCTCAGAACACTGACAGTCCCCTGGCTGTCATGCTGTAAGAAGTCCGAGGCACACAGAGAGACCACATGGAGGTGCGCTGGTCCACAAGCCCAGCATCACCTGTCAAACATAGGACTGAGGTATCTTGGATGCCCTGGTCATTAAACCTTCAGATGACTTCAGACCCAGCTGACCCTGGACTGCAACCATACAAGAAACCTTAAGCAAGAATGCCCAGCTGAAGTCAACCTACAGAGCCACAGAGATGACAACAAAACTTAATTTGGGGATTTTGTTACGGAGCAATAGAGAACTGAAATAAATAGGAAGGAGGGCATTGTAGCTAGAGGGGAGTGAACAGGAAGGAAATATTAGTAGGAGATGAGGTCAGAGAGGAACATGGGAAGTCCAGTTGTATATTTCCTCGTAAAGACTTTGGGTTTTACTCTGAGTGAGATGGAGGGCTGTTGCAGGGTTGTGAAAGAGAAGTGACGTGATCTGACTTAAATTCTCGAAGGATCTCTCTGGCTGCTATGTGGGCAAGCAATTGTAGGTACTGTTGTAACAATCCAGAGGAACAATGACGATGGCTCAGATCAGGTTGGCAGAGGGGTGGGAGGTGAGAAGTTGGCATAGAGATAGAGCACAAAGGTGTTTCCTGATGGATGGAGATGTGAGAGAATGAGAGAGTCAGAAGTGCCTGGGATTCAGGAAGAATGATGTTTTCACTCTTAGCTGAGATGAGGAATATTGCTGGAGGATAGGCTTAAGGAGGAAGATTCAGAGTTCATCTGGGGATATACTAAATTTGAAACATTTATTGGACATCCCAGGGGCAATATCAAGTAGGCATTGAACACTATAGGTTTGAGTTAAGGAAGATGTCAGGATTGGAGATGTATGTATATATGGGAATTATCAGCACCTAGTTATTTTTTTAAAGCCATGAACTAATGGAGTCACCTAGGGTGTGAGTATTAGAAAAGAAGAGAACAAAAAAGAAGGGGGCCAGGGACTGATTCCTGAGGCATTCCAAGGTGAAGAGGCTGGGAGAAGACAGAGAGATAGCAAAATAGACTGAGGAGAAACAGTCAGTGACATAGAAGGAGAACCAAGAGAGGAAATGTCCTAGAAGTCTAGTGAAGGAAGTGTTTCCAGTAGGAAGGAGTCACCAGCTGGGTCAAATGCTGCTGATAGGTCAAATAAGAAGAGAGCTAAGTATTGACCTCTGCATGCAGCAACGTGTTCTCAGCCAAATCATTGCATTCTCGTTTCTCTCTGGTTATCCCCACACAAAGCTCAACATTTTTTGAGCATTTACTACGTCAGATACTTCCTAGCGCTTGGGGTTACTAAGGTAAATGAAATGTTCTCTTAAGGAGTTTACAACCATCCAATAGTTAAATAATATTTACTGCATAATTACTGTAAGACACTCTGCTACATATGATGAGGGATATAGATGTTGTATAGGACACAGATTTAACTGAACTGAAAACATTAGGCAGAAACACACAGACTGTTAAATTGCAGTAGAAGCAAAACCTACAAGAAATGTCACATGGAGTGTCAGGTTTCAGTAAATGGCTGCAGATACTATAAGACTAAATGTTATATGATGAAGGGATAGGTCGCCTCAGTTGGAAAAATCTGGAAAAGCTTCACGAAAGGCACACAAATAGAAAAATGCAGGAGTGGGGATCATGTGGCATAGGCATTGAAAATAGGTAAGTTTGGAGAAATCAGAAAATAAATATAAAAAGTGAGCGCAACAAAATGGATGAGCCTGGAGGACATTATCCTAAGTGAGATAAGCCAGTCACAGAAGGACACATATTGTATGATTCCATTTATATGAGAAATTTAGAACAGTCAAACTCATAGAAGCAGAGAGCAGAATGGTGGTTGCCTGGGGCTGGGAGAGGGAGGAAGTGGGGGGTTGCTATTCAAAGGGCATAAAGTTTCGGTTATGCAGCCTAAGTCCTGGAGATATGCTGTACGGCATTGTGCCTGCAGGTAATAATACCGCATTGTACGCAAAAACTTATTGAAAGGGTGGATCTCATGTTAAATGTGCTTACTGCAATAAATAAATACAATAAATAAAAAAGAGTAAGGATGCATCAAAAATGTGTATTTTAGGATAATCAATCTGGTGGTGGAAGCGAGGGTGAAGTGTGGTTGGGGGATGATAGGATTCAGGAATAGTATCACTGAAATGGATTGCTATGTAGGAAAATGCAGGTATTTTGAAGTCTTTTCAAAATAGACTTCAGAATAGACTTCTTGTGGAGACCTTCCCTCTTCATTGATGTATGCATTCTTGTACATTCATTTAGGGTAGTACATGTGTGTGTGTTTTGATGAGCATCTATTTCTTAATGCATTAATTCATAAGTACTCAGTTTTTGCTGCCAGGAATGGACTCCATTCATTTCACATTCTAGTTATCATCAGTACTTAAGAACTTAATTGTAATGCTTGGGGTTTTCTGATATCCTACAACAAAACGAGCTTAATTTGTTTTAGGATTTTTCTCTTATTTTCTACTTATACAATCACATTCACAAACATTGATATTTCAGTGTCTTCTCAGTATGGTGCCTGACACATATTATTTTTCAAAAAATAAAAGTTTATTCTTATTTTTCTTTTCCCTTTTTTTTAGTTGCCTGGAAAAATTGCCCAGTAAATATGTCAGATTTAGGTGCTTTAATTTTTTAAGTTACTATTAACCTTTTATATTGTTTTCAATCTCTTGATCTTATCCTGTAACTTAAGAATCTCTTTTTCTTCATATTCTCCATTACTTAAAAACATTTACTGAGTACTTATTATGTAGGTAACCAAAACCTGAAGATAACCTACCCACCATCCCCACTAAGGTCTCAATCTACTAGGGAAGGCAGACACTGATTTACATCACTCTAGACACGGTAAAATAATAGATATTATACAGGTATAAGGAAGTTGCTAGGTTTCCCATTTTTTATTCTAAGTTTTATTAATTGTTGTATTTTTTAGTTTTTGATAAATCAGTTAAATCCAAATATATAAATTAATTTTCCAAAGCACTAGTAATATTGCTATCATATTAGCAGAAATCAATTTTGTTTTATCTTTTTGTTGTTTTATTCATGATATTATGTTGTCATCTTTTCTCTCTTGATGGATTTTAAATATTTATTTATTTAATACATATTTGAAGGTAGTTTATTATATTGGTATTCCCTTAGGAATAGTAATAGCATTAATTAGTACATTTTTGCTGATTAATTACTCTTTTGGCCCTATTGCTATACTTTGAATGCATGTTTTCATTTTGTTATATTAAACGTATCTCTGTAGGCTACAATTTCTTGTGTTTTATTTTGAGGTTTAGAAGAGACTCTTTTAATAGAAACCACTAAGATGTTCACAATAATTAGTATATTGGACACATTTTAGATTTTTTCCTTTTATCCTACAAGCTTATTGTTGTTATTCCCAGAGTTCTCTTTTCAGGCATCTATTCTGTGTAATAGATTCTTTTAAGCTCTTTCCCTTTTAAACTCATTTGAAGGACAACTGTAGCTCATCTAATTTTCTTTCTATTGTAAAATAGTAACATGGATTTTTTAGAACTCTATTTTCCCTTCTATTTTTTTTTTCTGTTTTTAAATTAGCTGACTACTTCTACTCTCTGAGAAACAGGAATATAGGCAGCCATCCGGCCTAAACCTCTTTAGAAGATGATGTTATTTTTAACAAAACTGGCTATAAGTATCCTTAGGAACTTCCAGTTGTCCTGATGGACATGTGGGTTACAGATCAATGGAAAGTGGGGCTCAGTCAAGGATTATTTAAATTCTCTTCCAGCTGTTTTATCTAATATATGGAGGACACATTAGTATCCCTTCCATTCTGAGTTCCTTTTCAAAATGTGTAATCTACAGCATTAAACTGGACATCAGCACGTACATTTCAGCTCACATACCTAAAGGAATTCTGGAGGAAGAACTGCCTGGCCACAAGCTGGACTATATTCTGACAAAAATCTCCTGTTGAGGGATATAGAGGTGAGGAAAAAAAGAAACCACCTTTATTTGCTACTAATAGAAGGGTCAGCCTAAAAGGGCAATGACCCTGACATCTGGCAATTAGCAGTGGTTTTATATCTTATAGGCGCTTTGAGTTCTGGGGCTTGGTCATGAGACAAGTGGACCAAGAAACAAGGATGTGATGCCGGGGCCAGGCAGATGCTCTCTAAGGTCAGTGAACTGTTTTCAATTTTCTGAGAAGCGAATTTGGAAGTTAGCCCTTTTCTCTTTTCAGAAAACGTGACAGAAATATAAACAAATCTGGGCAAGTACCTTTTGTACAGTTTGTGGTTTGGAGCTAAGCAAGATAAATGGGTGGTGTGAGCTTGAGGC
Source organism: Mesoplodon mirus (assembly GCF_964341445.2). Taxonomy (NCBI): domain Eukaryota; kingdom Metazoa; phylum Chordata; class Mammalia; order Artiodactyla; family Ziphiidae; genus Mesoplodon; species Mesoplodon mirus. Next base: position 13,756,028 of record NC_138992.1, on the reverse strand, counting down.
TTACAGCTCTGTTTTCACAGGAAAAACCTTAGCCCTGGACACTCTTCAGCACCTCCAGTATATACATATTCCACTGGGAGTCAGCTCAGCCCTACGTGGACAACAAATCGCATCCATATAATAAGTGCCACCAAAGCAAGGGGGCCGGGGGTGGGGACAGATGCAAATCTCAGATGGCATTTTAACTCACCAAAGCCTAAAAGGGTCCCCGCATTTTCACTGCCCTTGAGCCTGGAAGTCAAAGGGAGAGGATGCCTTGTGGTATCTGTGAGTGATGGCATGAAGTCCAGAACAAAGTTCGGAAGAACTGTGTGGAGATGCAAGAAAAATAACCTGTGACAACTGGTATAAAAGGGGAAACTACGCACCTAACACTGACTGTAGAATTCCTGAATTTATACCTCGTTTACAGTTCTAGCTTGCAGCTGCTAAGCAGGAAGGTGGTCTCCCCCTTTCTCTCAGTTCACCCACCTCCTCTGATTTTTCTTACAGTGAAAGCGAATAATTACAATTCCTGGGAAGGTGAAATAATAGTCTAATGAAATGTGTGGATTTGTACAACCATAGAGAGGGGAAGAATACACAGCATCATCTTGACCAAATATAATTTTATGACATGCTTCTCAAACTACCTGTGGAAAATGGATAGTTTTCTTTTTGAAACTTCTAACCCATCAGAGCTTGATTCTTTTGTAAAATATAATAAAAATGAATTACTAGAAAAATTATAAAAAGGCATAAAATGAAACTCTAAACTTTGTCATTGTTGTTACTACATTCAAAAGTCATGAAGTTTTTCTGTCAGACTGTTATAAAAGTTTCTAAAGATTTACTCTCAATTTCTGTGCTCATCTTGTCATAGATAGATAAGAAAAAATTCACAGACTTGCTTTGGGTCGTGGACAGCCTTGGAGTATCACTTTTACAAAGTTAAACAATCTGAGGGAATACTGTGATTAACCTTATTGCACGCAGGCTCAGCGGCCATGGCTCACGGGCCCAGCTGCTCCGCGGCATGTGGGATCTTCCCGGACCGGGGCATGAACCCGTGTCCCCTGCATCGGCTGGCGGACTCTCAACCACTGCGCCACCAGGGAAGCCAAGAGCATGTGATTTTCTTTTGATCTCTTAAGTAGCAAGACCAGCGCTGATAATGCAACTTAGCCGGCCATCTCCAAGTAAAGAACCAGGGCTCTTTCCTCTGTGCAGTGTAATCTCAGCTTCTCTACTTACTGGCTGTATGATCTTTGGGAATTGACTCAGCCTCTCTGAGTTTTAATTTCTGTGTCTATAAAACAGAGATAATTGTAGAACCTATCTCTGGGAATTGTGATGAGTATTTGAATGAGATGATGTATATAAAGTGCTTTACAGATTGTCTGGCTCATAGCAAGCATTCAATATATCTTAACCTTTATTAACAGTCATATAAATATTTTATTTCATCCCAGTATTGCTTGTGGAGAGTAGATTACATACTTGGAGTCACATAGTCAAGATTAGTTCTATTACTGTATTCAATTTTTGCTTCTGAATAGAGTACATAAGACAGAAGCAATCAGAAATAATAAATATGTAGAGATAAATACTACAATTACAAGGCAAAGCCTTCCAGAAGAAGTAATTAATTGTGAAACAAATTGACCTGAGTTTTCCCCATTTCTCTTAAGCTTCCAGGAGAGGCTATGATATGTTTCAAAGTACTCCAACATGTGAGCTTCAGATAAAAGGAGAAGAAAAAAACCATCTCTGGACATCTCAGTCTGTATAAAGTTTTTAGTGCAATTCCTGGCACCAAAAAGGCGTTCAGTATAAGCTGAATTGCCTCTTTATGTGATGATTGGAAACATTTTCTATGCCCTCTCCACAAATACCCACTATCCTCAAACAAAGCATGTTTGTAAATTTTAAGGTCTGAGCAGTGCCAAAAAGGGAAAATTTCTCTGTGTGGCAGCATTTACGGCCTTTATCGGCAAGAAATTGGTAATCAAATATCTAAAAATATATACTTTTAAGGATTTGAACTGGTTTCAAAATGTGAAAAGTTAAATTTTGCAAAGCTATCTTTTTGTGTTGTTTGAAAGATGATTGGGGACTTGGAAACCAAAGAAATTAGGGAACTCTGGGAAGCAAGACTTCCAGTGAAAAAATCAGGATCCAGTCCTACAGTGCAAATGTGCTGTTCTGTAAGCTGTTCAGTGGCTGATCCAAGTCCTGGGGAGGCAGAGTAGTCTGTGCTAAGCACTGGAGGTAGTCAGTGAACCTTTCAGGTTTCCACTGGAAAGACAAGATGTGCACCCACAAGTCAACCAAATGACGTTTTCCAAAGACAATACAAAAAAAAATCCCATAAAGAGGAATCACAATGCAGACTGTGATTCAGGCCAGATGAGAGGCATAGCGGTAAATTCTGTGAGTTATGGGAAGAAGAAAGTTCTGAGGTCTGTAAGCATCCAGAAGGCTTTATGGAAGAGGTGAGATCTTGGGCTAAGACTCAGTGGAAGTACAGCACCAGGAGAGGTGAGACAGAGGTGACTTGCCAGGGGTATAAGCAGAGGTTGCTGCTATATAATGGGAGCAGGCAGGGCTATGCTTGGCACTCAGGAAACCTACTGGGGCATCTCTTAGTACTTCCATGGTATGGCTCGATGAAACATGGTAACCAGGGACCCAGACTCCTCAGATGAAGACAAGTCAGGTGCACTGTGGGAGCACGAACCACAGCTTAAGGGGGGGATCTAAAAGAGTGGTAGAGAAGGAGGATGAGGGGAATCACTCATGGTCTCAGGACCGAATGCAGCAGCAGATTAGCTTATTCCAACTTCCTTCTCATAAATTTTCCCCCAGAAATTGTGACCATCCAGAAAATGGAAAAATCTGTAAATGACAGATGAAGTGAAGTTAAAGTGCCCCACCCAGAGCACTTCGGATTCCTTTTACCAGCTCTGTGTATCCATCCTCTAGCCCCTTCATGCTTGCTATAGAGGATTGTGCCCAGGCACTGGGGCCCCTTTCCTTTAGAGAGAGGCAGGAGTGCCTTCCAACCCCCTCAGGGAAGCTTGATGCCAATGCTTGGTTGACTATGGGAATACAATAGCCCCATCTCCTTTGTCTTAAGACAATACCTCCAGAGTGTAATTTATGTTCCGGAGTTCTGCAGGATCTGGCTGCAGCTTGGGGCTTCATGGAAGTCATACCCTTGTTTGGCTCCTTTCTCTTCCCTCCTCTGCTTCTATTTCTCCCTTCCTAGTTTCTTATAGGAGCACTTCCTTAATACGTCCCTTGCATTAGGACCCTTGCCTCAGGGACTGCTTTTAAGAGAATTGGGCCTAAAACTAAAGGGCACTTAAGGTGGGTGGAATCAAGGTTTAAAGGAGAGAATAAGCATATTTAAGTTGCTTGAGGTAACTAGTTTCATTTAGATACAAAAGGAGTGAATGAAAATTCTGCAGAAGAGTTTAGAAGTCTGGTTATTGGATGGCACTTGGCAGAAATTTAATGAAGCTAAGGAATTCCTAATTCTTTTTGCCTGTGTATCAGCTGAGAGAGCCTATTTTGCCTAGGCACAATTGCCTAGGTTCCGCTGAAATATAATGGGGTCTGCATTCTATGCATGCATCTTGCAGTTTAGGACTTGACTGTTCAAAGTGTGGGTGAGAGACACTACCCATGTTTCTCACCTGAGTGAGTCTCCTGAGGACTCAATCGTTCAGGAAACTGCTTCATGCTATAAGGGCTCCCTCTGGCAAGGTAACATGCTTGACCTGATGTCAGGTGGGCTGTAAATGCCAGAGAATTAATATCCTCGGACTAGTTCTCAACTAATGGGAGTTAGTGCATTCAATATCCCAGATTTCTCACTGCTCAAGTGAGTCAGCTGTGAGGCGTGTCCTACACCATCTCCTAGAGGTTGAGTCCTGGTCTCCCACAATAGCATTCTCTTTTGGCTTTTTTTTTTTAATTGCCTGTCCCCTTTCTCCAACCCCCTACTGATGCTTCCTGGGATCTCATTCCAAATCTACTTGTCAAAAATCCTTGTGTCACGATCTGCTTCTGGGGAACCCAAATTAAGACATAGTTTCAACCTCTGAACTTTCATATTAATGTCCTCTCCTGAGAGGCAGTGTCTTTAAAAGGCAATTTACCTGTGGTTCTGCTTTGCAGGTTCAGAGCACACTGCTTCGGAAAATATTTCAGACTCTGTAACTCACGTTTAGGAATATGGCTGTTAAGGATAAAGCTTTATTTTTTTCACTTTGACTACGGTCTGAATAATCATGAGTGGTATTGCAAGCAAAATGCATTTAGGGAGAATAAAATCAAGACTCATATTAAAGAAATCACAATCATCCCCAAAGTGGGAAGCTATTCTGCAAGTCACTGATTCAGCAAGTATTTATCAAACCTTGTTTATGTACAAGGCATGGTGCTGAGCCAAGATAGTTGTAAATGCAGATTTGATCTTCGGGAATGCATCCCATAGTCATGAAAGCCAGGGGGACTTTTATGTTGGTTAAGTAAAGAGGAATGGAACTGATTTTAGAATGCAGCTTGCTCAGATTCTGTCTCAGGAATCAGGTTCTAAGGAGGAATTCCTTCTTGGTTTTAAGTAAAGAAAGGCAATCCTGAAATAAGTGCATATCCAGACCCCCAAGGTGTCTGGTTAGTGGGTGGTAACCTTCTTTAGGCGGCAGGAGATGAGACACATTTGTTTAAAAAGAAATCACTCTATTTCATGTTCTACCTCGCAGTCTTCAGCATGTTCTAACTGCTTTACGTGAGCTTGTTTGGTTTCCACAACACAGTTGTGAGATGTGTTGTGTAATCCCAGCATGTTGTATAATTATAAAGACACTTGATGGGTTCACCCACTTAATTAATTTCGCATGTTCAGTGAGTGTTCGTCTGATGCCCAGTCACTACTGCAACCACTTAGCTCCCCGTGCCACGAAACAACAATAAAGAACACACAATTCCAACATGCAGGGAGGTTCTGGCTTAGTTGCAGAGACAGGCAAAGAAAGAGAAAATTTCCAAATGGTGTGGTAAATAGTATGAAAGAAGAGAGTACGGAAAAGAGGAATTTCAGCCCATTCAGGCTTGAGAAGACTGAGAGAGGAAGAGGCGCCAGGGCTGGTTCCCAGAGTGGATGTCATCTGAATTTTAAGTATACAGGCGTACCTCATTTAATTGCACTCCTCTTTATTTCACTTCGCAGATATTCTGTTTTTTTTCCCAAATTGAAGGTTTGTGGCTACCCTGCATGGAGCAAGCCCATCAGCACCATTTTCCCAACAGCATTTACTTACTTCGTATCTCTGTGTCACACTTTTAGTAATTATCACAATATTTTAAGTGTTTTCATTATTATAATATTTGTTATGGTGATCTGTGATCAGTTATCTTTGATGTTACTATTGCAAAAAAACTATGACTCACTGAAGGCTCAGATGATGGTTAGCATTTTTAGTAATTTTTAAAAGGCAATGCTATTATGCACTTAATAGACTGCAATATAGTGTAAACATACATTTTATATGTACCAGGGAACCAAAAAACCATGTGACTTGTTTTATTGTGGCGGTCTGGAACTGAATTCATGATATCTTCGAGGTATGTCTGTACATACATTAGGGACTTAGCTAGACGGAGAGAGGGCATTGGAGGCAGAAGAAAAAACAGAAGCAAGCATCTAGACGTGGAGAAGAGCATAGGATGTGGGGGAATTGCGAGTGGTTTCATATCCCTGAAATGCAGAGTCCGCTAAGGACTGGTGAGAGAAAGGAGGTGAGCCAGAACGTGAAGACCTTGACTGTTATGCTATGTAGTATAGACTATGTTTGAAGGGTAATAGCGAGAGATTGAAAACTTTTGAATATATCAGTTACAAAATCAGATTTTCACTTTACTTCACTCTGACTGCTCTATGGAAACTGAATTGTGAGAAAAAAGACTAGAAGGAAGGACCCATTTAGGAGGGTAGTGCAGTAGCCTTGAAAGGATAAGGTGATATAGTGATTGGCCAGCAGCAGTGAAAATGGAGAGATGTGGATGTAGGTGTTAAGGTGGGGAGAGAGGTTACATGTAAGGAGGTGGTGAGGACATGAAAATAAGTGCATTCCATGCAGTAGAGCCAGCTGGGCTAAAGAAGGAGACATGACTAGGAGTGACTAGAAAGCTTATTGCTTTTATTGTTACCTCTGCTTGAAACTTTCCCTCGAGATCTTTGTTACCATGTGACAAAACCCAACAAACTTCCCTTTTTGTCTGAATCTGCTGACAAGGCAAAACACAGACACCTCAGCTTCCAGTTCTTTGTCTCATGGTTAACTAGCTGAGATTAAAACTCTGCATGCAGAGCTAGCTAAACCAGAATAAAAGAAAAACAAATAACCAACATTTCCTATTTATATGCCTAATGAACTGTCAGGGCTGGCACTATAACCACGGTGTAAACCACATCTTTGGCAACTTGTTTATTCCTTTCTATAAAAGCTGAGGCAGCTGAAGATCTTCAGATGGGGTGACCTCCCAATCGCAATAGTCTCAATAATATTAGTCTCCCAACTTGTCTGGTTTTTGTCTTTGACAGTTTGGTGCCCTGAATCAGGACTGGACCTTGCCTTCAGATTCTCATCTGTTCCAGCCAGGTAATAAGGCCACTTGGAGCTTTTTGTGCTTCATTCATGACTGGCAACCCAGGGATCTAAAGATGGGTCCTGATCCTGGTCCTATGCTCCAGATTCTTATCTGTTGCTAGCATGGTAAGGATTTGATTTTGATTCTTTTTGAGTATTTAGTTGATTCTTGTGCTAGATTTTTAATTTTTTTTTTTTTTTGGTTTTAGTCTGACAATTTGGTAATCCTTGTAAATGCATTAAATGGTTTATGGATATCTTGTTTCTGATATGTGAAAGATGACAGAGAATGGAGTTTGTTACCCTTTTCTGTTTATCTATTTTCCCTATTTTGAACTCAAATCAATTAACAATGTGTACCCACTGGGAAGCAAGAGCTCTTTTTATTATAAAAAGTGAGTTTTGTTATTTCTGGGTTTATGCCTGAACTACAGGCTAAACTTTTAGTATCAAAGCTATAAGTTCTCTATGTCTATGTCTGTATGTTTATATGTCTGTGGGTATGTAATATTTCCCTATCTCCAGATGGTATTACTAAAATAGATTATAAAAGTTTTAAAAGAGCTCTATTTTGCTTGACTTAGAGCTAAATGAGGCCTTATACAAATGAAATGTTCCTAAAATTCCCAGATATTGAAAAAATTAAACCTCTGATACTTTTTATGTACTAAAGATATATGCTCATAAGCACTAACTCAAAAGTTGTAAGAGGGCTTCCCTGGTGGCGCAGTGGTTGAGAGTCCGCCTGCTGATGCAGGGGACACGGGTTCATGCCCTGGTCTGGGAAGATCCCACATGCCGCGGAGCGGCTGGGCCCATGAGCCATGGCCACTGAGCCTGCGCGTCCGGAGCCCTGTGCTCCACAACGGGAGAGGCCACAACAGTGAGAGGCCCGTGTACCGCAAAAAAAAAAAAAAAAAAAAAAAAAAAGTTATAAGAATTCAAGTCCACATAATTTGGGAAAATTTTGGCAAATGGGTCTAATTTAATATTGTTGGTTTCATAAAACAGCTATATCTTCTGAGTTATCAGCATTAAATATAGTACAACACACATTTTTATTCTACTTGGGCATGCTCTTCCTCAACTTACAAAGATTTGCTGACTTAATAAGCTATCATTTCAGTTACACTTTTAAGATTATAAAAAATGTAAATTTGTATTTAGTCAAATTAAATCATTATTCTGACAAATTTTATTTCAAAAGTAATTATGTCTTACAGTATGTCAGCTTGAAAATAGTTTCCAAAATGTTTTGGTAACTTAAAACCTTCGACTGATGTTAAATTGAGTTAATTAATAAATATTCATTAAATACCTAGATCATATCTAAGTAAGATATTTAGAATACTGAAGCATTAATTACTAAATGTACTTTCATTTTACATACATTTTGCCTCATTTTTATATAACACAGAAAGGCTATATATTTGGGTCTGTTAAACATGTTCATTCTTGCCACATTGAGAAGTTGTAATAAAAGGAATGTTTATGGCTATAAAAAGTTATGAGATGTATATTTGTAAGCTCTGCTGGTCTGCAAGAAACTATTGGCATGTGAAAGATAGTTTACAGTTATCTACTGACTGATTCCCTCCTTGACCAAACTTTAGTCATGCTCCTGGAGCCTTCTTCTAGTCTAGGCCATAGCCTTGGCCTGCTGAGCTCAGTTTATTGGAAATGCCCCCACCTCTGATACCTGATCATCCTTGATATCTGATCAAGTCCCTTAACCCCTGCCCTGGATATGTAAGTCCTAGGCCTGTTTTTAGGAAGAATCTTATTAAGCAAGCTTAGCAAGAATCCCCCTACCCTTGACATCTAATCAAGTTCCTCTTAGTAAGTTTTCATCCACTGACCCCCCTTCACTCTGCTACTTGGCTATAAACCTCCAGCTGTCTTTGCTGAACTGGGAGTTGAGCTCAGTTCTATACTGAAGTCTCTCTCCCCTATTGCAGTAGTTCAAATAAGATTTGTCTTACCATTTTAACACATGTCTAGTGAATAATTTTTCTTTTACACCACCTCCTGGTTTTCTGTATGCAATAGAAGTTACTGCAGTTACAAATTATAATCAATATGTGAATGTGGCTCTAATAGGAGTGATAGTGTCGGAGAGGAAAAATTTTGCATGCAAAGTGTGCAGGATGTATTTTGTTAAGGAAGAACAGAGTAGTTTTTTTCTAAATTAAAATGACTGGTTGTTCCAGAATGAGAAAGAGAAAAGTGTATGACAAAACCTGTCTGGATAGAGAAAGCTGCAGATGGTTCAGGAAAAGGGAATTTTATTTCCTGTAGTCATAGTTGGCTAAGGTTTAATGAGTTTATTTACAAGATTCTTAGTAAACGCATTAGTATCAAATATATGGTTTAAAACTCTAATTTGATTTTCTCTATTAAGATGACAATTTTTTTCTTGTACTATTGGTCTTCTCTTAATAAGTGCTTGTACAAGATTTTTTCTTTGCCTTCTGAGTAATCTGCCTAGAAGACAACTTTTCGGGGTCTTAGCAGAATGACTCCCTACGTGTTGTGTTGATTTTATAATATCCTTGATTACTTAAGAGAACAAAGTCTTTTCACTGGAAAGAACTGAGGTGCTCTACAGCTACTGTTGACATGTTTTGTCATTTTGGTTAAATAGAATTCTTTCTCAGTAATCCGTGTTCTTATTTAATCAAATATTTAAACTTTTGGATTACTTTTTATATTTTACCTTCCAAAAATCAAATCCGAGATGGTATCTTTTGCATTGTCAAGGAAAAAAATGTAAGTATGGACTTGAGTAAGAAAAGACATGATTAAGCAAGACTATTGCAATAGGGAGATGCTTAAAGCCTAAGCCAGAAAAGTTTCAGGCAAAGGGTAGGCAAGCAAAGCTTTTATAGGTAGAGACACTGGGACGGGGGCTTACAGAAAGTAGAAGGGGATGCAATGTGAAAAACTGGTATGTGGGAATGGCTTTGAAACTTATGAAGTGCTGCAAATATTGTACTAATAGAAAAGCTGGGGCAGGAAAGGTGGTTTGTGGTTAGGCTCAGGGGGTTGGGATTCTGGGTCTGACATGGAGCAAACAACTTAAAGTATAGGAAATTCACATAGAGTTGAGAGCCTAGTGGTCCTCAGCTAAGCAGTCTAAAGTTGTGTTAAGCACAGAGCTTGTTCAGCCTTGTCAGTCCCTCATCTTGCTCAAGGCAGGCTCAGAAAGAAACTTTCTCTGAACAATACAGGGGTAGGGGATATCTCAAACAAGGAATGGCTGAGTGAAATAGTCCTCAGGGTCAGCTTTTTCTCAGCGATGTCCCTAGAGGACTAGTTGAACCATCTGTTTTGTGTGCTGGCAAAGGTCAGTTGTTTCAATATTCCTTGGATAAGATATCTTAAAAGTGGGATGCCTAAAGTGAAAAAGAGAAATGTTAATATGAAGAGTTGTATTAAAGTAAGGAGGCAGAAGTTAAACTCTAAGGGTAGCTAGTCCAGTGAATTTCAAGAGGTCAGTAGATGAAAACATTTGATTATGCAGCACTGCTTTTAGAGTTTTATGCTCCTAATTATCTTGCCCAGAGTCTGGGTTACCTCTCTTATGAGGGTGTGCATGATCTGAACATTTCATCAGACTTCTATAGTGACCCAGACAGCAGCTTGTCAAGGAAGAAATCAGGCCATGCATGGTCTGCAGCAGTAATGAGTCCTTCTAAGCTTATAACAAGTCCTCAGGCTTCAGCTTGCAGTGACTCTTCAGATCCTAGGGACAAACACCAGCTACAAGGCAACCTGAGAGTCCCAATAAGGATCTGTCAGTCAGGTTTTAGTTCTCAGTGACTCCAAGTCAAGGAGGAGGGAGAAAAAGTTAAAAGGTTAGTGTGGAGGCTAAGGTTAGTTTGCAGCCAGATATTGAAGGAAAGTGGAACAATTGAAAATTTGGTAAGGGTTGACAATCTGTGCCAAGTAACAGATCCAAATCCACTTTACAAGTAGGCATCACGACTGGTTTATCCACAATGGGAGAGCAAGCCAATTAAGTCTCTACCAGACAAGACAGAGTTTGCATATTCATGAGTTACCTGCAATTTACAAAGTGATGCAAAATAGCTCAAAGGCAGTGAATAGCATCAGAATGTGATAACTCAGAATGTGCATCGTATCCCACTGAAATACAGAATTTCTGTCTACTGTCCCTCTTTCCCTTCTGATCGAAGACAATCTCTAAGGAAAGATTAATCTTCATCACAAAATAAAGCCATTCTCATTAGAAGTGGCCTGGTTATTTACATAGGTGCAGCAAGAATGACAGTTTACCACATGAGTCTTATATTTGCTTTGCTGAAAGTTTTCATAAAGAATCTCAGATTGGACTCTTCTAAGCCTCTTGGGAATAGGAAGCCAAGCCACAAATTCACCATCATTTTTTACCTGCAGTGCCTAGTGATTTGGTGGGAATTCCTCTCTTCCTTGAGGTCCCCAAAATATCTTAAGATTCCTGAGCCTGCCTAGAGGAGGTGACCTTCCTTGCTCACCTATGAGGCTGGCAACCCTATAAAGCCAGTAACCAGGACAGTTTTCCAAGAGGGACTTAGTGAGCATTGGCCCCATAAAGTCAACCTTTGTTCCTCAAAACTGTCTGATCATAACTGATTAAATGAGCATCATTCTCAAATATGACATTATAGGTAAAGCCTAGTTGCATAAACAACATAATTTCCAATTATGTCCTATTAACAAGGTGGTCAGATTCTTGTTGAATGTATGCAAATAACCATATGGGCATGAAAATAAGAATACCCAATAAGAGTTTCCAAATTTTGGAAGGGGTGAGTCAGGGTAGAAAAGATAAATGTTTCAGTTCTGTTGGTAAGAGCACAGTCTACTAAATAGTTATGAGTGATAGCTAGCTTAAAAGAAAAAGAGGTTCCTTGTTACCCAAAAATAGAACATTGAAGCATTAGCACAATTCCAAACAAAGTTCATATTCATCGAGTTCATTCAGTCCTATGTAATTAATTTTTGTTCCATTCGATCTTAGGTTCGTAGTCTCATGAATGCATCCAATTCTTGACTAGACGTCTGGAACTCCTGACTCAGTCCACTAGTATGATCTGATAGTTGTTTAAGCAATGCCATCAGTAGCCTGTACCCAAGAGTACCAGGCATAGTCCTTTTCCACCAGGCTCTAAGATAGTCCTTCTTTGCTAAAGATGGAACACTGCCCTACAGCTGATTCCAAGTGATTTCATGGAAGCATCAAGAGTTTAAAAACACACACACACAAACAAAACTATCTGTGGATGACAAAAGACCAAAAATGGCTATTGTTTACTTATTACTGACATTTTTCATAAGGGAATGATCTGAACAGAATTCATTATAAGGATAATGCAAATGACAAGCCTATCTGCTTCTTTACATGGCATGAAAAACAAAATAAAGCCAATCCAAAAAAATATAGACAAAATATCTTTAAATAAAAAGATTTAAGCCTATTTTTAAAAAATGAATATTACATCTAATCTGTGAAAATGGATGAACACAGTCTTTACAGAGAAAACATTTTCAGATATAATAGAAAAATCCTGAGACAATAGATGTCCATTTAAGAATATATCAAGTAAATAGATTCAGTAAGTCTGGAGTAGGTTCTAAACACTAGTAGATTACTAAATGTCCATAGATAAGTGATGTGGATCCACAGTAGAAAACTACTGGCCTGGAATACACAAGATTCAAATTAAAACAGTAAAGTCGCAACCAAGTTAATGTTTTAAAAAAATAACTGCAATAATGACTGATAGCTTTTTATATACTGTATAATTATACTGCTTTTGTCTAATAAGCAACATCAGGACTCTGATAAATAGAAACACATCATGGACAGCAAAAACATTGACAATTCTCTAGAACCTTCCCATATGGAATACAATTGTTTAATATTTATGTTAATAATATTTTACCAATACAAATTGAACCTAGGGAAGTCTAAGCATTTCCTCATGTTTGACAATATTTCCCATGCAACTCATCATTAGTAACATATCAAATGACCCTAATTATTTCTAACATGTCTCTTCTTACAAGGTGAAAGAACAAATATTTGTGGTTTTCCAGGTTCCCCTTTGGACATCTCAAAGACAATTTTTGTTGCTGACAAGGCTAATCAAACTTTGACCTTGAAGCAACCTTAGAACCTTGAGCCCTCAAGGCTATGTGAATTCCCTGCACTTCAACTTGTTTGCTCTAGCTCAGGTGCAGACCCCACCCCATGTGTCTAACCACAAACCAACATTTCCTGCCTTGACTTTCCTATTAGCACAATATTTGACAAAGATTGGCAAGTTTCAAAAACACCCTCCCACCAGCAGCTTTCAACATCCTTCCCTCTACTTTTCACAGCCACCTGTCCCAGTAGTCTTTGCATTTAACAGTTTTGGCATCCCATCCCTTCCCTGAGACATTTATGGCTTAGTCTTTGAGCATCTTCCTGTTATAATACTCCCCTCCTCCTATTGCAATATCCCCCTTAAAGAGATCTTTCATATTAACATCCAGATTGCATTTTTTTTCTTTGACAGTAATGATGCCATGACTTTGATGGAGTGTTGACCACCCCTCATACACTGCTTTCTTCACCCAAGTGCTAATTCCATCTTATCAGATGCTGTGTCCTTTCCTGGCTGAGGAAACCACAATCTACAGTGGTGAGTCATAACTCCTAACACAGCATTCCAAACATTTGTCTGTTGTAGCACGATAAAGACTTGGGTTTGGTTTTCCTTTATTTTTGTCGTTTTTCTTCTATTTATCTGTCTTCTCCTCTGGCTTTTTGGACTATGGGTTAAGCCCCTGACTCTCCCAGGATATCACACCTTTGGTTAAAGTCCCAAGGCCTTAGCACCAAAAGGTGTTCCTTTTATTATCATGGGAGATTGTCAGTCTAAACATTGTCCCACAGATCTCTTCATTGTAGAATTTGTACTCCATCATTACGGTATAATTCCACCCAATTTCTTCAAAAATGTCAAAATTTTACTAAAAAAAAAAAAGAACCTTAGAATATCAATGACCTCTTTGGGGGACTTAGAATCTTCCCATATTGGCTCATTCTGAGTGGGGCTCTTGAATACGGTGACTCCAAGACCTCATCCAAACAATGGATTGCTTTCATTGTTTGGTACAAAGAGACAATCATGCCTCTCCCACAAAAACTTTTCAGAGGCTATTTCTCTCTTCAAAGGCCATCTTCCTCCTTAGTGCCTTTAAGACCTGTCCCTCACCATCACCTTAGCTGCCTTGAATCCTTTGTTCCTCCTCCTTTAACAGCTCTGCTCCTCCTCCGCCAGACCTTTCCTTTCTCATTCAGGCCCCTCAACCCCCTGTCGTCACTTGAGATCGAAGTCTCCCACCACTGTCGGGGCTCTGGAGGAGCTCAGGGACATCAAGGGCAACAGCCTAGTTGGGAAAAGCTAACTGGAAACAGGCTGACTGTTTCCTCCACTCAGTTGGACTTTGAAGACACCAGATGGCCCCTTGGTTTCTTCTCCATCCCTTTCTGGAAATTTAGTCCAGAAACTCCATAATGTCACATATCAGGGCAAAGGACATCTTAAGAGTCTTCTTTGCAAATACTGGTGAAGATGCTTTAGCTCTCATATTGAGCAAATTATTTCGGGTTGCCCCATCTACCAGGAATATAATTTTTGTGAAAATGTAAGTGAGGTAAGGATGAGAGTCAGCTCTTTTTTATGCACCAGTGAGTTTTGTGTTTTTGTGTTTATGTCTGAACCATGGCTAAAATTTTAAAATTAAAAATTAAAGCTATAAGTTCTCTATTTGTGTGTATGTATGTATATGTGTGTATGTATATGTGTATGTATTATGCACATGTAATATTTTTTCTACCTCCAAATAGTATTACCCCATTAAACTATAAAATTCTTTAAAAGAATACCTTTTGGTTGCTAAGATTTGATTGGCTAAGAGATAAACAAGAGCTTGTTTAATTTTAAATATTCCTGAAATTTTCAGAAATTAAGGAAATTAAATTTTTATATGTTTAATGTTTAAAAGTATTTTTATAGAAACCTATCAAAATGTTTTAAAAATTCAAGCTACCTGATATAAGTAAATCTTTGGCAAATGAAACTAGTTTGATGTTGTTGGCTTAATAATTACATCTATGTCTTCTGAGTTATCAGCCTTGCAAAATTACGTTTTTATCCTAATTGGATATGTTCTTCCTAAGTTTATACAGGTTTAGTGAATATCTTTGCTTGATAATCTAGATATATTATTGCTTTATTCTAATCATATGCTTGATATATTCATGGCATACTATGTCTCAGAATTCTTATATCTGACATTCTTTCCCTGTAGAAATTATGTTCATCCATTTTCATAAACAGGATGCGATATCCACTCTTCTTTGAAAATAGGATTAATCATTATGTTTATGTATATTTTGCCTAAAACTTTTTGAGTTGATTTTTAGGTCTCATATAAACAATCAAATTTCCTTATCAATTGTATTATTTTTATAATGAATTCTCATCAGACCTTTCCCTTTTGAAAATTATCAAAAGTATGTTAACAATAGCCATTTTTAGTCTTTAGTCATCTACAGACAGTTTTGTGTCTGTGATTTTTCTTTTTTTTACTCCTGATGATTACATGAAATCACTTGGAATCAGCTATAGGGCAGAGTGTTCCATCTTTAACAAAGAAGGATTATCTTAGAGCCTGGTGGGAAAGAACTATACCTGGTATTCTTGGGTAAAGGCTACTGATGGCATTGCTTAAACAGCTATCACATCATTCTAGTGGACTAAGTCAGAAGTTCCAGATGTCTAGTCAAAAATTGGTGGAATGGATGAGATTACTAGCCCAAGATAAAGTGAAACAAGAATTGGATTGAATGAACTGAATGAACTGTATGAATATGGACTTTGTTTGGAATACTGCTAATGCTTTAATGTTCTGTTTTCTGGTAATAAGGAACCCTTTTCTCTTTTCTCTTAGGCTATCTATCACTCATAACTATTTAGTAGACCGTGCTCTTATAAATGTGCTCTTTCCAAAATTTGGAAACTCTTAAGTATTCTTATTTTCATGCCCATATGGTTATTTGCATACATTCAACAAGAATCTGACCACCTTGTTTTTTGTTTTTTTTTTTTTTTTTTTTTTAATTTTATTTTATTTTATTTTTTTGCTTTATAACAAATTTAATCAGTTATACATATACATATGTTTCCATATCCCCTCCCTTTTGCGTCTCCCTCCCACCCTCCCTATCCCACCCCTCCAGGCGGTCACAAAGTACCAAGCTGATCTCCCTGTGCTATGCGGCTGCTTCCCACTAGCTATTTACCTCACGTTTGGTAGTGTATATATGTCCATGCCGCTCTTTCACTTTGTCACAGCTTACCCTTCCCCCTCCCCATATCCTCAAGTCCATTCTCTAGTAGGTCTGTGTCTTTATTCCTGTCTTACCCCTATGTTCTTCATGACATTTTTTTTTCTTAAATTCCATATATATGTGTTAGCATACAGTATTTGTCTTTCTCTTTCTGACTTACTTCACTCTGTATGACAGACTCTAGGTCGATCCACCTCATTACAAATAGCTCAATTTCATTTCTTTTTATGGCTGAGTAATATTCCATTGTATATATGTGCCACATCTTCTTTATCCATTCATCCGATGATGGACACTTAGGTTGTTTCCATCTCCGGGCTATTGTAAATAGGGCTGCTATGAACATTTTGGTACATGTCTCTTTTTGAATTATGGTTTTCTCAGGGTATATGCCCAGTAGTGGGATTGCTGGGTCATATGGTAGTTCTATTTGTAGTTTTTTAAGGAACCTCCATACCGTTCTCCATAGTGGCTGTACCAATTCACATTCCCACCAGCAGTGCAAGAGTGTTCCCTTTTTTCCACACCCTCTCCAGCATTTATTGTTTCTAGATTTCTTGATGATGGCCATTCTGACTGGTGTGAGATGATATCTCATTGTAGTTTTGATTTGCATTTCTCTAATGAGTAAAGATGTTGAGCATCCTTTCATGTGTTTGTTGGCAGTCTGTATATCTTCTGTGGAGAAATGTCTATTTAGGTCTTCTGCCCATTTTTGGATTGGGTTGTTTGTTTTTTTGTTATTGAGCTGCATGAGCTGCTTATAAATTTTGGAGATTAATCCTTTGTCAGTTGCTTCATTGGCAAATATTTTCTCCCATTCTGAGGGTTCTCTTTTGGTCTTGTTTATGATTTCCTTTGCTGTGCAAAAGCTTTTAAGTTTCATTAGGTCCCATGTGTTTATTTTTGTCTTTATTTCCATTTCTCTAGGAGGTGGGTCAAAAAGGATCTTGCTGTGATTTATGTCATAGAGTGTTCTGCCTATGTTTTCCTCTAAGAGTTTGATAGTGTCTGGCCTTACATTTAGGTCTTTAATCCATTTTGAGCTTATTTTTGTGTATGGTGTTAGGGAATGATCTAATCTCATAGTTTTACATGTCCCTATCCAGTTTTCCCAGCACCACTTATTGAAGAGACTGTCCTTTCTCCACTGTACATTCCTGCCTCCTTTATCAAAGATAAGGTGACCATATGTCCGTGGGTTTAACTCTGGGCTTTCTATCCTGTTCCATTGATCTATCTTTCTGTTTTTGTGCCAGTACCATACTGTCTTGATTACTGTAGCTTTGTAGTATAGTCTGAAGTCAGGGAGCCTGATTCCTCCAGCTCCATTTTTCGTTCTCAAGATTGCTTTGGCTATTCGGGGTCTTTTGTGTTTCCATACAAATTGTGAAATTTTTTGTTCTAGTTCTGTGAAAAATGCCAGTGGTAGTTTGATAGGGATTGCATTGAACCTGTAGATTGCTTTGGGTAGTAGAGTCATTTTCACAATGTTGGTTCTTCCAATCCAAGAACATGGTACATCTCTCCATCTATTTGTATCATCTTTAATTTCTTTCATCAGTGTCTTATAATTTTCTGCATACAGGTCTTTTGTCTCCTTAGGTAGGTTTATTCCTAGATATTTTATTCTTTTTGTTGCAATGGTAAATGGGAGTGTTTCCTTGATTTCTCTTTCAGATTTTTCATCATCAGTATATAGGAATGCCAGAGATTTCTGTGCATTAATTTTGTATCCTGCAACTTTACCAAATTCATTGATTAACTCTAGTAGTTTTCTGGTAGCATCTTTAGGATTCTCTATGTATAGTATCATGTCATCTGCAAACAGTGACAGCTTTACTTCTTCTTTTCCAATTTGGATTCCTTTTATTTCCTTTTCTTCTCTGATTGCTGTGGCTAAAACTTCCAAAACTAGGTTGAATAAGAGTGGTGAAAGTGGGCAACCTTGTCTAGTTCCTGATCTTAGTGGAAATGGTTTCAGTTTTTCACCATTGAGGACGATGCTGGCTGTGGGTTTGTCATATATGGCCTTTATTATGTTGAGGAAAGTTCCCTCTATGCCTACTTTCTGCAGGGTTTTTATCATAAATGGGTGTTGAATTTTGTCGAAAGCTTTCTCTGCATCTATTGAGATGATCATATGGTTTTTCTCCTTCAGTTTGTTAATATGGTGTATCACGTTGATTGATTTGCGTATATTGAAGAATCCTTGCATTCCTGGAATAAACCCCACTTGATCATGGTGTATGATCCTTTTAATGTGCTGTTGGATTCTGTTTGCTAGGATTTTGTTGAGGATTTTTGCATCTATGTTCATCAGTGATATTGGCCTGTAGTTTTCTTTCTTTGTGACATCCTTGCCTGGTTTTGGTATCAAGGTGATGGTGGCCTCGTAGAATGAGTTTGGGAGTGTTCCTCCCTCTGCTATATTTTGGAAGAGTTTCAGAAGGACAGGTGTTAGCTCTTCTCTAAATGCTTGATAGAATTCGCCTGTGAAGCCATCTGGTCCTGGGCTTTTGTTTGTTGGAAGATTTTTTATCACAGTTTCAATTTCAGTGCTTGTGATTGGTCTGTTCATATTTTCTATTTCTTCCTGATTCAGTCTCGGCAGGTTGTGCATTTCTAAGAATTTGTCCATTTCTTCCAGGTTGTCCATTTTATTGGCATAGAGTTGCTTATAGTAATCTCTCATGATCTTTTTTATTTCTGTAGTGTCAGTTGTTACTTCTCCTTTTTCATTTCTAATTCTATTGATTTGAGTCTTCTCCCTTTTTTTCTTGATGAGTCTGGCTAATGGTTTATCAATTTTGTTTATCTTCTCAAAGAACCAGCTTTTAGTTTTATTGATCTTTGCTATCGTTTCCTTCATTTCTTTTTCATTTATTTCTGATCTGATTTTTATGATTTCTTTCCTTCTGCTAACTTTGGGATGTTTTTGTTCTTCTTTCTCTAATTGCTTTAGGTGCAAGGTTAGGTTGTTTATTCGAGATGTTTCCTGTTTCTTAAGGTGGGATTGTATTGCTATAAACTTCCCTCTTAGCACTGCTTTTGCTGCATCCCATAGGTTTTGGGTCGTCGTGTCTCCATTGTCATTTGTTTCTAGGTATTTTTTAATTTCCTCTTTGATTTCTTCAGTGATCACTTCGTTATTAAGTAGTGTATTGTTTAGCCTCCATGTGTTTGTATTTTTTACAGCTCTTTTCCTGTAATTGATATCTAGTCTCATAGCATTGTGGTCGGAAAAGATACTTGATACAATTTCAATTTTCTTAAATTTACCAAGGCTTGATTTGTGACCCAAGATATGATCTATCCTGGAGAATGTTCCATGAGCACTTGAGAAAAATGTGTATTCTGTTGTTTTTGGATGGAATGTCCTATAAATATCAATTAAGTCCATCTTGTTTAATGTATCATTTAAAGCTTGTGTTTCCTTATTTATTTTCATTTTGGATGATCTGTCCATTGGTGAAAGTGGGGTGTTAAAGTCCCCTACTATGAGTGTGTTACTGTCGATTTCTCCTTTTATGGCTGTTAGTATTTGCCTTATGTATTGAGGTGCTCCTATGTTGGGTGCATAAATATTTACAATTGTTATATCTTCTTCTTGGATCGATCCCTTGATCATTATGTAGTGTCCTTCTTTGTCTCTTCTAGTAGTCCTTATTTTAAAGTCTATTTTGTCTGATATGAGAATTGCTACTCCAGCTTTCTTTTGGTTTCCATTTGCATGGAATATCTTTTTCCATCCCCTTACTTTCAGTCTGTGTCTCTAGGTCTGAAGTGGGTCTCTTGTAGACAGCATATAGATGGGTCTTGTTTTTGTATCCATTCAGCCACTCTGTGTCTTTTGGTGGGAGCATTTAGTCCATTTACATTTAAGGTAATTATCGATATGTATGTTCCTATTCCCATTTTCTTAATTGTTTTGGGTTCATTATTGTAGGTCTTTTCCTTCTGTTGTGTTTCTTGCCTAGAGAAGTTCCTTTAGCATTTGTTGTAAAGCTGGTTTGGTGGTGCTGAACTCTCTCAGCTTTTGCTTGTCTGTAAACGTTTTAATTTCTCCATCAAATCTGAATGAGATCCTTGCTGGGTAGAGTAATCTTGGTTGCAGGTTTTTCTCCTTCATCACTTTAAGTATGTCCTGCCACTCCCTTCTGGCTTGTAGAGTTTCTGCTGAGAGATCAGCTGTTATCCTGATGGGGATTCCCTTGTGTGTTATTTGTTGTTTTTGCCTTGCTGCTTTTAATATGATTTCTTTGTGTTTAATTTTTGACAGTTTGATTAATATGTGTCTTGGCGTATTTCTCCTTGGATTTATTCTGTATGGGACTCTCTGTGCCTCCTGGACTTGATTAACTATTTCCTTTCCCATATTAGGGAAGTTTTCAACTATAATCTCTTCAAATATTTTCTCAGTCCCTTTCTTTTTCTCTTCTTCTTCTGGAACCCCTATAATTCGAATGTTGGTGCGTTTAATGTTGTCCCAGAGGTCTCTGAGACTGTCCTCTGTTCTTTTCATTCTTTTTTCTTTATTTTGCTCTGCAGCAGTTATTTCCACTATTTTATCTTCCACCTCACTTATCCGTTCTTCTGCCTCAGTTATTCTGCTATTGATCCCATCTAGAGTATTTTTTATTTCATGTATTGTGTTTTTAATCGATGCTTGATTCATCTTTAGTTCTTCTAGGTCCTTGTTAACTGTTTCTTGCATTTTGTCTATTCTATTTCCAAGATTTTGTATCTGGGAAATAGAATCTTGGATCATCTTTACCATCATTATTCTGAATTCTTTTTCAGGTAGAGTGCCTATTACCTCTTCATTTGTTAGGTCTGGTGGGTTTTTATCTTGCTCCTTCTCCTGCTGTGTGTTTTTCTGTCTTCTCATTTTGCTTATGTTACTGTGTTTGGGGTCTCCTTTTTGCAGGCTGCAGGTTCGTAGTTCCTGTTGTTTTTGGTGTCTGTCCCCAGTGGCTAAAGGTTGGTTTAGTGGGTTGTGTAGGCTTCCTGGTGGAGGGGACTAGTGCCTGTGTTCTGGTGGATGAGGCTGGATCTTGTCTTTCTGGTGGGCAGGTCCACGTCTGGTGGTGTGTTTTGGGGTGTCTGTGGACTTTTTATGATTTTAGGCCACCTCTCTGCTAATGGGTGGCGTTGTGTTCCTGTCTTGCTAGTTGTTTGGCTTAGGGTGTCCAGCACTGTAGCCTGCTGGTCGTTGAGTGAAGCTGGGTGCTGGTGTTGAGATGGAGATCTCTGGAAGATTTTCGCCGTTTGATATTATGTGGAGCTGGGAGGTCTCTTGTGGACCAGTGTCCTGAAGTTGGCTCTCCCACCTCAGAGGCACAGCACTGACTCCTGGCTCCTCAATTTGGGATGATGTGTTGTCTATTCATGTATTCCACAGATGCAGGGTACATCAAGTTGATTGTGGAGCTTTAATCCGCTGCTTCTGAGGCTGCTGGGAGAGGTTTCCCTTTCTCTTCTTTGTTCTCACAGCTCCTAGGTCTCAGCTTTGGATTTGGCCCCGCCTCTGCGTGTAGGTCGCCGGAGGGCGTCTGTTCTTCGCTCAGATAGGACAGGGTTAAAGGAGCAGCCTCTTCGGGGACTCTGGCTCACTCAGGCCGGGAGGGAGGGAGGGGCACGGAGTGCGGGGCAAGCCTGAAGCGGCAGAGGTCGGCGTGACGTTGCACCAGCCCGAGGCGCGCCGTGCGTTCTCCCAGGGAAGCCGCCCCTGGATCCCGGGACTCCGGCAGTGGCGGGCTGCACAGGCTCCCGGAAGGGCGGTGTGGGCAGTGACCTGCGCTCGCACACAGGCTTCTTGGCGGCGGCAGCAGCAGCCCCAGCGTCCCACGCCTGTCACTGGGCTCCGCGCTTTCAGTCGCGACTCGCGCCCGTCTGTGGAGCCCCTTTAAGCAGCGCTCTTAATCCCCTCTCCTCGCGCACCAGGAAACCAAGAGGGAAGAAAAAGTCTCTTGCCTCT
The DNA here is from genome assembly GCF_964341445.2 of Mesoplodon mirus. Classification (NCBI taxonomy): domain Eukaryota; kingdom Metazoa; phylum Chordata; class Mammalia; order Artiodactyla; family Ziphiidae; genus Mesoplodon; species Mesoplodon mirus. The sequence goes on along the minus strand of NC_138992.1, from coordinate 13,734,001 downwards.
TCGGCAGCTCTAGAGTTTTCCCGGACTCCCTCCCGGCTAGCTGTGGCACATTAGCCCCCTTCAGGCTGAGTTCTCGCCACCAGCCCCAGTCCTCTCCCTGCGCTCTGACCGAAGCCCGAGCCTCAGCTTCCAGCACTGCGTGCCCCGGCGGGCGAGCAGACAAGCCTCTCGGGCTGGTGAGTGCCGCTCGGCACCGATCCTCTGTGCGGGAATCTCTCCGCTTTGCCCTACCCAGGTATGTGGGGAGTTTCTTGCCTTTTGGGAGGTCTGGGGTCTTCTGCCAGCGTTCAGTAGGTGTTCTGTAGGAGTTGTTCCACGTGTAGCTGTATTTCTGGTGTATCCGTGGGGAGGAAGGTGATCTCCGCGTCTTACTCTTCCGCCATCTTACCCGGAAGTCCTGACCACCTTGTTAATAGGACATAATTGGAAATTATGTTGTTTATGCAACTAGGCTTTACCTATAATGTCATATTTGAGAATGATGCTCATTTAATCAGTTATGATCAGACAGTTTTGAGGAACAAAGGTTGACTTTATGGGGCCAATGCTCACTAAGTCCCTCTTGGAAAACTGTCCTGGTTACTGGCTTTATAGGGTTGCCAGCCTCATAGGTGAGCAAGGAAGGTCACCTCCTCTAGGCAGGCTCAGGAATCTTAAGATATTTTGGGGACCTCAAGGAAGAGAGGAATTCCCACCAAATCACTAGGCACTGCAGGTAAAAAATGATGGTGAATTTGTGGCTTGGCTTCCTATTCCCAAGAGGCTTAGAAGAGTCCAATCTGAGATTCTTTATGAAAACTTTCAGCAAAGCAAATATAAGACTCATGTGGTAAACTGTCATTCTTGCTGCACCTATGTAAATAACCAGGCCACTTCTAATGAGAATGGCTTTATTTTGTGATGAAGATTAATCTTTCCTTAGAGATTGTCTTCGATCAGAAGGGAAAGAGGGACAGTAGACAGAAATTCTGTATTTCAGTGGGATACGATGCACATTCTGAGTTATCACATTCTGATGCTATTCACTGCCTTTGAGCTATTTTGCATCACTTTGTAAATTGCAGGTAACTCATGAATATGCAAACTCTGTCTTGTCTGGTAGAGACTTAATTGGCTTGCTCTCCCATTGTGGATAAACCAGTCGTGATGCCTACTTGTAAAGTGGATTTGGATCTGTTACTTGGCACAGATTGTCAACCCTTACCAAATTTTCAATTGTTCCACTTTCCTTCAATATCTGGCTGCAAACTAACCTTAGCCTCCACACTAACCTTTTAACTTTTTCTCCCTCCTCCTTGACTTGGAGTCACTGAGAACTAAAACCTGACTGACAGGGCTTCCCTGGTGGCACAGTGGTTGAGAGTCTGCCTGCTGATGCGGGGGAAACGGGTTCGTGCCCCTGTCCGGGAGGATCCCACGTGCTGCGGAGCGGCTGGGCCCGTGAGCCAGGGTCACTGGGCCTGCGTGTCCAGAGCCTGTGCTCTGCAATGGGAGAGGCCGCAGCGGTGGGAGGCCCGTGTACCACAAAAAAAACAAAAAACAAAAAACAAAAAAAAATACTCAGTGAGTGATGAGTCACTAAATATACAAACAGGCAATGGCCAGACCAATGTAAAAATAGAACTCTGACACTTAACCTTTATCGAAACCAGTCTAAGAATTCAACCACAACTTCAACATTAGCCACAAATCAGGACCTGGTCAATAATTTCCAGCTTCCCTAGTTATTTCCCCCTCTTCTAACTTAGGACCAATCATAGAAAGCCAAATATATATTCCTAACAAATCATATAGGATGACCCACTTTCAGTTAGTCTGCTTCCAGCTTCTGCATGCCAACAGCCTCCAATCAAGACACACCTGAAGCCTTCCCTTTTTCCCACTCTAGAGCTTTCCCACTATTTTGCATGCATTTTAGTTTCTGCCAAACTCAAATAATAAACTCTGAATAAATAACAGTTGCTTGTTTTCATTTGATCAATCTTCCTTTGTTTCCATAGATTTCTTGAAGTTCCACCAAGAAACAGTTTGCACTGACCATCACCATGGAGTCCAGTCTTCAAGCAGGTGTGGAGCCCTTTGTGCCTTGCTCCTCACCTCTTGTCAAGTCCACAACGACATGGTAAGTCAGCATCAGGTCTGAACTCCATTCCCTTTGTGCTGAGTTCCTTGGTTATTTATTCTCAGTTTGGTACCCAGATTTTGTTGTCATTTCTTTCGTTTGGCATCCTTGGTGGCATCAAGTCATTCTCTTCATCCCTTTTTGCTGCATTTGTGTTACTGTTTTATGGTATGCTGTCTAAAAGTGGTATTTGTCTTGAGAAGGGGACTTACAAGGTAGAACACGGGTTTAGACTTTATGAGCCTGTTTTTCATGGCAGCCTCACAAATCAGTGAATTTGCAGTTCTTACCAGACAGGTGCCCATTTGGACAAACATTACTGTGGGTCACCAGTAAAACTGGATGAAGTTCCTTTTATATCTTATGTTTTTGTCCTGAGAGACTTTTTTTGATTCAGAGAGAACATTCTCTCTGGTAGTCCACCTGCTGAGGGCACAGATTGTTGGATCTGGGTTTGGAGGTGGCCAACCATCAGTTCAGGACCCTGACATATGAGGGGCACAGCATTTCATTTCTACCAGTCGTTGCCAACTCTCATGGTTTCAACTAAATCTAAATCTTATCCTTTTCTAGGAAAACTCTTGCTTCTTATATTTCCTCTCATTGCAGTCTTAACTCTTGCACCTACCTTTCCAAATGACATAATTTTTCCAAGTATGATTGAGGCCTTCAGTGGGCACTCTGGGGATCATTTGACTTTAAAAAAATTATTCGAAAGTTTCCTTAGAAAAGAAAGACATAAGATTTCTCAGCTTAAATGGGCAGCATTTTTGACTGGTGTACAGAGGCCTCCAAACAAAATTCTGAACAAAAAATTGCTTCATTAAAAGATTATTTGGCCAAAGCTGTGAGCAACCTGACAAATTGAAGCAACAGCAAACTAGACCAATTTTCCTAGTAAATCCTCTTCTTTGTCCCCTAGTTGCTTCCCTAAATCCTGCTCTTCCCCCTTCCCTCTAATCCTTCTGACTTCTTTCCTTTCATATCTCTGTCAACCCTTCCTTCCTATTCCCCTTCTCCAGACTCTTTACCTTTTCCCAACTTATCTAAGACTCCCAATGCCAGTTGCCTCTAAAAAATGCATCCTTTCCATGTGCTGGGTATTCAAGGAACTATAGAATTTAAACCTTGAACTTGAGTTAAATTAAGAGATGTAAAGACTTCTCTAAACCTATGTAAGACCAGCAGATATTCATAAAATAATTTAGAATTCTTTTGGGTGCATATGACCCAGAGTTGCTTGATCTATATCAACTTGTACACGTGTTGGGTGGAACCTCAGATGCTAAATCCTATATGGCAAAAGCTGGTTGGACTTATCCAGAAAGAGACCCATTGGATCCTTGTTCTTTCTACAACAAGCTTGAGGGTCAGAAAGTGGCTTGAAAAATAAGGCACAGTCTCCTAAAAGCTATACCTGAAACATTTCTAATAAAAGTTGATTGGACCATAATTCAATTATGCAAAAAAGTAAAGATAAAACTATAGGAGATTTTTAGGATAGACTAAAAAATATCTTCCAAAAGCATCTGGGACTTAAAGAAGATGCTGTTGTAACAGTAGCCCCTTCATCTCATTTTGTCAGTTGGGCTAAACCTGAAATTAGTCACCTAATTCAAAGAAACTGGAATGGGGAATAGCCTCTTTATCTAAACTAAAACATCTGGCATAACATTGTGAAAAGCTTTAGGATAAAAATGAGACAAGACTCAAAATAAATGTGTGGCCCTAAAGATCAAAAAGCTAAGTAGACCAGTCCCCAACCAGCTACTATTGTTAAGGACTCTTGCAGGTATTGTAAAAAGAAGGGACACTGGAAAAAAATTATCCCATATTACAAAAGAAAAACCAAAACAAACATAAATCCTTCAATTCGCATCAGTGAGGGTGCTCTGAGGAAGGAAAATGCATCCAATATTCTGCTTTACTTTTAAACATACAAAATGAATTATAAATATAATTGGTCAGCCTCATTAATTCCTGGTACATGTAGGTGCTACTCTCTCTCTGTTAAATCCTGTCACCGTTGCTCAACTTCTTCTTCAGAGTAAGCATACCACACAAATAGTAGGTATTTTAAATAATCTACAGATTTTTTTTCTCCTATCCCTTAACTTAACCCTTGCATTCTTGACTGAAAAAAAAATACTTCCTTCTCTGTGATGCCACCCTTGCAAGTTTACTAAAGGGATATTTACTTTGAAAATGGGTTTGTAATATTAAATGCACATCAGAGCAACTATTTCTTGACATTTCAGAGGACTTCTCTATTCATAATCAAGTGTGTCTGCTCTGTATATATCTTTGCCTTCTCCATAATATTTAATACATACCCCTGACAAAGATCTTGACACCATTCCTGACACTTTATGGGATAAAATTTCCAACATTGGAACTTAAAACAGAATAATTAGGGAATTCCCTAGTGGCCCTGTGGTTAAGCACCCACCATCCAATGCAGGGGACGCAGTTCGATCCCTGGTCAGGGAAGTAAGATCCCACATGCCACGGAGCAACTAAGCCCATGCACCACAACTACTGAGCCTGCGTGCCTCAACTAGAGAGCCCGTGTGCTGCAAACTACAAAGCCCATGTGCTCTGGAGCCCACACACCACAACTAGAGAGAAGCCTGCACACCACAGGGAAGAGCCTGTGCCGCAACAAAAGATCCCGCATGCCACAGCAAAGATCCCACATGCCGCAACTAACACCCGATGCAGCCAAAAATAAAATTAAATAAATTAATAAATAAATAAAATTAAAAATAAAAAACAGAATAATTGGAGCAGAACCTATTAAAGTTCAGATAGATCCTACCAAATCATTACCCAAACTTTCCCAATATCCTTTGCTACCAGACGCATAGGAGGGGCTCAAACCTATCTTTGAAAGCCTTTAATCCAAAAGTCTCCTCAAACTTTGCAGTAGCCCTTCTAACACTCTCATCCTGCTAGAAAAGAAACCAAATAGATGAAGATATCAATTTGTTCAAGACTTCAGGACCATTGACAAATTTTTATCTTTTGTTTCTCTGTAGTACCTAACCCAAATATCATCCTGTTAACTATTCTGCCTAAAGACACTTGCTTCTCTTTGCTTGCCTTTTTCAGTGTACCTCTAGATCCACAGAGTCAATATCTTTTTGCCTTCACCTGGGGAGGCCAACAATCTATCTGGGCAGTCATGTCTCAGAAGTGCACTGAAGCCCCTTCTGATTTTTCCCAGGTCCTTATTCAAGATTTCTGAAATCTAAATTTCCCGTGTGATTCAGTTTCTTTTCTTTTTTTTTTTTTTTCGGTATGCGGGCCTCTCCCTGTTGTGGCCTCTCCCGTTGTGGAGCACAGGCTCCGGATGCGCAGGCTCAGCGGCCATGGCTCACGGGGCCTAGCCGCTCCCCGGCATGTGGGATCTTCCCGGACCGGGGCATGAGCCCATATCTCCTGCGTCGGCAGGTGGACTCTCAACCACTGCACCACCAGGGAAGCCCTAATTTAACCTTTTATATTAATAGTTCTCTTTTTCATTTCAGGTGTTCCTGTTTATGACACATGGACTTCAAGATTCTAAAACAACTGGCCTTTGCTGTAACCTCTCAAAAGATGGTTCAATTTATTTTACAGTAACAACACCAACAAGAGCCCTAGGAAGACTATTGATTACATCCTGCTTCATCTCACTCATGAGTTTTATGATTGTCTCTTAGTTGCTTAGGAACCTATTATAATCATTCACAGTGAACAAAAAGTGGGATTGACCATGTTGAACTTTTCTGAGCTCTATGTCCCTGAAAAAGAGTAATGGTTAAGAAATCCCCCATCCTTTGGGTTCCTGGAAAGCACTGTGGATAGTATAACCAAGGAACTAAATTTCTCATTTTAATTACTTTTAGTTAAAATTTAAAATATTTTTCCATTAACTATAACAAATGATTTGGTAGGACTACATTTCACTTAAACTGTTGAAAATTTAGCATCCAAATTGAGATGTGCTGTAAGCGTGAGCTAGACTAGACACTGGGTTTTGAAGGGCTGGCATGAAAACAGAATGTAAAGTATTTCATTAATAATCTTTAATATTTATTACATGTGGAAATGATAATTTTTGATACACTGGGAAAAATATAATATTAAAACGAATCTCACATGTTTTTACTATTTTTAATGTGGCTGCTAGAAAATTTAAGATCTCATATGTTGCTCATATTTGCTTCTATTTGACAGCACAGCTTGAGAATCTTATTTCTCAGACAAAAGTACAAAGCCCAAACTTTGAAACACTGTACCTGCCATGTGACTTCATGATCATCATCAAAAAAAAGAAAAAATCCCTTCTATGGCTTTCTGACTCTTGAATTGTTAGCCAGTACTGACTCTTCTGAACGTGGATGGTCACAGTCTAGGGTCTGTGAGATCCATTCCCACCACTGAGAGGGGGGCTGTGGGGTGGGAAGCCAGAAAAGTGCTGTCTCTTTGTGACAATATTATCCAGACAGATAGCACTCATGACTGATCAGAGGCCTCCACTTGACTCGTCTGTTTAATCAATTTTGGCAGGCATTTATTGCTTGCTTGACTAGAAAGTGGTGGAGATTATTGCTTTAAAGGACCTTTCTCTGTCAGCTCTTCTCAAAGCAGAGAATCCTTCTCAGGGCCATACAAATTACCGGTGCATATGCCAGTGATGAGAAAGGTAGGAGAGATAGGTGGGAAGAATAAAGCTGAAAAACATGAGAGCTCAAAAGCGGTCCAAGCCTTCTTGTAGTGGTGTCAGGGTGTCACTCAGAGCATTGGGGTTCTCTTTAGAGAGCCTGAAGTTTGACTCTCTCAGAGGGGAGCCCTGCACCTCAAAGTCATGTAGGAATGACAGAAGAAGCCATCCAGAAAGTTGTGTGTGTGTATGTGTACACACACACACACAAAATGTTTGTGATTTAAATGTTTACACTCTTCCAAATGAAGGCACACACTGGACCTCACATAATAACTGTCTGCCTTTTTTCATTTAACAAACATTTTACCCAACACCTGACACAAGCCAATGGATTGGATGTAGATGGAAGGGAGAGAGGAATCAAGGATAAAGGCTAAGTTTCTGATCTGAGCAACTTGACGGCGCCATTCACTGAGATGCAAAAATTCAGGATCTGAGCATGGCTGGCTTAGGTTGCTTTTGGTCGAAGAGATGGAAGTGAAAGAGTTGTTGTGTACATGAAAATTTTGAGAACCCCATAATACATTCAAACAGAGGCTGTATGGAGTCCTGCTACCATTCCAGAACAAAATACGTAAAATTTTCTTGAGTGATAGTCTGGTTTTGGTATTTTAAGAAAGGTCTTAGATGACTGCAGTTCAGCCAGGGTCAAGAACCCTGGAACAGATTATGGTGCTGCTCGTGCGATCTGGAATATGGTTGGTCTTAACGCAAAGAAGATTCATTCCATTTTGGACATGTGAAAAGGAAGAAATGACATAGCACTGAGCTGAGATTCAGGAATCCTGAATTCTAGCCTCAGCTCTCTAACTTTGCAGAAGGGCCTTCCACGTTTTAGTCTTAATATCCTTACCTGTGAAGTGAAGAGATTGGGCTAGATGAGCAATCTCTTAGTCACTGCTCCCTAGATGACTAGGGACCCACAGTCTTTGGCAATATGTTCTGAATTGTACAAAGTATGGCACAGTGGTTAAAAACATGGCCTTGAATCCCAGCACTGCCATTCTCCAACTCTGTGACCCTGGATAAGTTACTCAGCCTCTCTGATGATTGATTTCTTTAGTTGGAAAAAGTGGATCACAATACCTACCCCCAAGTCATTATAAAGATTAAACAGATTAATATCTGTAAAGTACTTAGCATGATGACTCTCACCTGAAGTCTAAATATTATTATTGATGTCCTTTTGATTTACCTTGTAAACCCAGAGTTCCAGAGAAATCAAGAGAAGAGCACATAGAAATATATTTAGTTGATTTTACATGTTTGCCTAATTTCTTTATAGGCTCACGTAGACATATCCCCCCACCACCAGGCCATGCTTGAACTGAAAGATGAGATTACAAAAACCTTCACAATCATTCATTCTCTACCCTCAGAATCTGTAATACTGTACTTGAATAGTGGAATTATCCCTGGGAGTTTCTCTGAAACATTTTCAGTACAGAATCTTTACTTTTAAAAGGGGGATCCCGGGCTTCCCTGGTGGCACAGTGGTTGAGAGTCCGCCTGCCCATGCAGGGGACGCGGGTTCGTGCCCCAGTCCAGGAAGATCCCACATGCCGCGGAGCGGCTGGGCCCGTGAGCCATGGCTGCTGAGCCTGCGCGTCCGGAGCCTGTGCTCCGCAACGGGAGAGGCCACAACAGGGAGAGGCCCACGTACCGCAAAAAAAAAAAAAAGAAAAGGGGGATCCCTTTTCTCCACACCCTCTCCAGCATTTATTGTTTCTAGATTTTTTGATGATGGCCATTCTGACTGGTGTGAGGTGATACCTCATTCTGGTTTTGATTTGCATTTCTCTAATGATTAGTGATGTTGAACTGGAGCGGGTGTGGAGAAAAGGGAACCCTCTTGCACTGTTGGTGGGACTGTAAATTGATACAACCATTGTGGAGAACAGTATGGAGCTTCCTTAAAAAACTAAAAACAGAACTATCATATGTCCAGCAATCCCACTACTGGACATATACCCTGAGAAAACCATAATTCAAAAAGATACATGTACCACAACGTTCATTGCAGCACTGTTTACAATAGCCAGTTCATGGAAGCAGCCTAAATGTCCATCAGCAGATGAATGGATAAAGAAGATGTGGCACATATAGACAATGGAATATTATTCAGCCATAAAAAGGAACGAAATTGAGTTATTTGTAATGAGCTGGATAGACTTAGAGTCTGTCATACAGAGTGAAGTCAGAAAGAGAAAAGCAAATACCATATGCTAACGCATATATATGGAATGTAAAAAAATGGTACTGATGAATCTAGTGGCAGGGCAGGAATAAAGATGCAGGCATAGAGAACGGACTTGAGGACACTGTGGGAATGGACTTGAGGACACTGTGGGGGAAGAGGAAGCTTGGACAAAGTGCGAGAGTAGCACTGACATATATACACAACCAAATGTAAAATGCATGGCTAGTGGGAAGCTGCTGCATAGCACAGGGAGAACAGCTCGATGTTTTCTGACTACCTAGCGGGGTGGGATAGGGAGGGTGGGAGGGAGGCTTAAGAGAGAGGGGATATGGGGATATATGTATACATATAGCTGATTTGCTTTGTTATACAGCAGAAACTAACACAACATTGTAAAGCAATTATACTCCAATAAAAATGAAAAAAGCAAAATAAAATAAAATAAAAACTGGAAAAAAATAAAAGGGAGAAATAAGTCTCCCTTAAGAATACATTACTTTATTTGGAGTAATTGTTTTATTCACTTGTAACAATTTCACCATCCCAAAACTTACCCAGAAATGCATCTTTCTCTCTGGAAATCCCACTGCCAGGGAGTTTGTTTACACATTTTGCAAGGAAGAGAACAGAAGGGAGTGGATATTTATTATGTTAAGTCCTGTGCTGTGCTTTTTGATTAAATTTTAAACAGCCAGGCAGCATTTTGAATGCATTAGACTCTTTGACCCTTTTAAAAATCTATTTTAGGTATATGCAGTAATTATTTACATCTTAAGCTGGGTGTTGGATGCACAGATATTTAGTCTGTTATTTTGAGCTTTTTCATGTCTAAAATATTTTTATGATGTCTTTTGTTTTGGTGGTGGTGTCTGCAGAATGAGTTTAGTTTTGCAAATATATATATATATATATTTATTTATTTATTTATGCTGGGAGAAAAATGTTAAATTGTGTTGCATTTTTTAGTAAATTTTCCCATTATTCTTTCCCCCCTCCAAATCAATTCCCCTATCGCTAGAAGAAGAGAAAGAGTTTTATTAAAAAATAATTTTCTAATAATTTAATATTTCTTATTAATATACTCTAAGAAACATAAAACATATTTTAATATTTCATATATACAAATATAGAATATATATTCTTTAAAGTCTTAATAAATTTTAGAACAATAACCCATGTGAAGCTTCCTGATTTTATGAGAGAAGGAAGAATTAGAAGGAACACCTTGGTTTTTTTTCTCTAAGGATGTTTTGCCCTCTTGTATTTTTGCTCCCTTGCAAATGGATAGTTTGCTTCCCTTTTCACTTCCAGTTTCCAGACCTAATTCCTTACTGTCCTCTCTGACCTTTGAGAATTGACCTCAGTGGGATATTCTAGTGTTCAGTGCTGTGGACTGGAGGATTGTAATCAATCTATAGGTGGTGAGAACTGAAAGGCATCTTAGAGATCAGCTATAGGGTGGTTCTCAAACTTGATTGAGCATCAGCATTACCCAGAGAGCTTGTTAAATATACACTATCGGGCCCATGATCAGTATTTCTGATTCAGTTGGTCTAGGGTGAGATTTGATAATTTGCATTTCTAACCAGCTCCCAGGTGAGGGACGTGGTGTTGCTGGACCACACTTTGAGAAACACTAATCAGTGATTTAAGATATCACTGCTCGTCTACTGCCTCACTTACTATTTTTTTAATTTGTAGAAATGCTTATAGAGCACTTTCTTTTTTTTTTAAAGATTTATTATTTACCTATTTATTTACTTTATTATTTATTTTTGGTTCCATCGGGTCTTAGTTGCGACATGTGGGATCTTTCGTTGCAGTATGTGGGCTTCTCTGTAACTGTGGTGTGAGGGTTTTTCTCTTCTCTAGTTGTGGTGTACAGGCTCCAGGGCATGTGGGCTCTGTAGTTGTGGCACGCTGGCTTAGTTTCCCTGCGGCATGGGATCTTAGTTCCCTGATCAGGGATCAAACCTGCGTCCCCTGCACTGTAAGGTGGATTCTTTATCACTGGACCACCAGGGAAATCCCGAGCACTTTCAATGTATCAGACAATTAAGTCATTTGATTACCATAGCACTGCTACAATTTGATACTTTTCTTATTCCCATTTTACAGATGAGGAAACTGAGAAAGAAAGATAAAGTAATTTGCTCAAGTTCACAAGGCCAGTAAGTGGCAGAGTCTGGGCTCCAACTCAGCAGGCAGGCTCCAGATTTGGGCTTTTCACCCAGATGCCTTTCTGGCTAAGCTTTAACAGAATAAACAGGGTGCAGTGCAGGAATACAGGGGGGAACAATTCATTTAAACAAGAAAGATGTAGAAAAGAATTTGAGAATGTTGGAAGCATTTTCACTGGGTCATAAAGGAAGAGTAGAATTTTGGCAAGCCAAAATGGCGGGAAGACTGTTCCAGAGTCAGGAAGAATCATGCAATGTGACACGATAAAGGAAAGTGCATGAAGTGTTCTGGGAATGAGGAGTCTGGCTTGATTGGACCATAGTTTGACTAGAGGTGTTGAGTAACAAATAAGACTAGAGAACATCGAGGGACCAGATTAAAAAGGGCCTTGAATGGATAGTGAAGATTTTAGATTTATTTTTTCCTGTTTTAAAGACGGACAAAGGTGAGTCCTTGAAGTGTTTTAAGTATGAATGCAGCAAATTTCAATTTCACTTTCATTTGGTGTCAGTGTGGAGAATGGATGGAGGAGGATGATATTAATTAGAAGGCTGTCCAAGGATCCAGTTGAGGGATGATGGTAGCCTGGACTCAGGTAACAAGAGAGAGAATGGAGCTGAGAGGGGCTGGATCTGAGAATTATTAAAAAGGTTTGAAATTAAAGAATTTCAAATATTGATTAAATAGTAATAGATTATTTGGAAAGAAGGGAAGAAAGTGAGGCTAAAGCAGGCAAACCATTATTGGACAGTTACCTGGGTTCCAGCCACTGTAACAAGCACCAGAAACATAAGGATAAATAAAACACAGGTCTATGCCTGCTCAGGAGAAAAACTCGGCAGCAACATCAGTAACCCCTCCTTCAGTTAAAAACACACTGGGATGTTGCATGACCCAGAGTGCAATTCTCCATGCTGAAGCTTGGTTGGGCTGAATAGCTTTGGATTCAGGAGGACCATTTCCCATCAGGAAGAATGGAATTAACTAGCCACAATCAACACGTCCTGCAGAAGACAAATGCCTCATCAGTAACAGTCCTTTCAGCTGGTAAACAGATCTGGTAAACAGATCTGACACTTAGGCATCTACTGCTCCTTGTGCACTAATAAGTCCAAGTTGAGGCCCAGAAATCATTAGAGGAGTGAGAGCTTTCAATGAGCTCTAGGAGGAGAATAGAGTTAAAAAAAAAAAAGAAGAGAAAAAAACATTAACTGCAGTTAAGCAGCACCAAGGATGCTAATATTAAAATTCATGAGAAAAGAGCTTGAGGAAGGCCTGAGCTGTTTATAAAAGCTTGGTATAATTTCTATTTTCGAAAAAAATTTAGATCATTCTTTTAAAAAGAATCTACCCTAGAGTTTAGTAAAACCTCATAATAGGTTTTATCCTGTACTTATTTTCTCACCCTTTCCTCCCCACAATGGTTAGAGGTTAGACTGGACCACATTGTGAGTTGATAAATGTATCCACAGGCTTACTTTTCTTCAAAAGCATGTTATAGGGGAAAGTGGAGGATGGTTTCCCCCAACTGTCTTACCAACTAACTAAGGGAAGTTGACTCTCATTCAACTTTTAACCCATTCATTTATTTAATTATTCACTTAACAAACATTTTTTCATTCAACACTTGCAGGGTGCCTGGTAATCTGGGGTCTGAAGAGATTAATAAAACGTCTTGGGTTCCCAGGGAATTTATACCCATACATCATTTCCTCTCTAAGGTAGTGGAACTTATAGTTAACCTGGGTTTGAGTTCTGGTTGCACAAGCTATTTGTACTTCCCAAACCTAGGTTAACCATGCAATATGTTGTCTACAGCAGAACACTTTGAGAGACAAAGCGGGCACCATTAATAATTGTTTTTATTATCTATTGCTATGGAATATACTACCCTAACATTTAGTGGTTTAAAACAGAAATGATTAAGTATCTCTCATGATTCTCTGTGTTGCCCAGGATTGGCGGGATGATTCTCACTTGCAGTATTTTGTGTGGCTGTTGACTGGGGGTAGTGTCATCTGAAGATTCAGCTGGGCTGAATATCCAAGATGATACCCTCATATGTCCAGCAGTTGGCCCAGCAGAGTGTGGACACGGAGCTCCACTGAGTTTGCAACCTGAGCACCTATATATGGCCTCTTCATGTGGCGTGGGTTTCTTACAGCATGGTGGCTTGGTTCTGAGAGGGGTCTTCTGCACAAACGAGTATTTTATGAAACACAGGTGGCAACTGCAAGTCGGCCCGAAAGTGATGCCTGAAGTGGCAGAGTGTCACATCGACAACATTCTATTGCTTGAAGGAGTCATAGCACAGCCTGGAGTCAAGGGGAAGGATGGGTAGACTCTACCTCTTGATGGAGGAATGGCACTCATATCCCGGAGGAAATGAATTGATGGGTAGCCCTCTTGGAGAGAAGCTACCTCAATAATTACACTAGGGAAAGAGAAATAAACCAGGACTGCCCCAAGGACTGTCATCCAAATTTAGTTGCAGTCTCCTTATCTGTAAAATAGTGTAATAATAATATAACTCATTGTCTTATGATGAGGATTTAGTAAAGTAATCCAGGTAAAACTTGAAGCTATGTGTCTGGCACTGAGTAAACACTTTATGATGTCCAACTGTAATGTAGTCTCAGGTGGTCAACTCTTCTCCATCTCCATGGCCACTGCCCTAGGTTAGGCCCTTGTCATTTCTCACCTGATAGTTAATAATCATTCTTGCTATTTCCATTTTCAATTCTCATCTATCTATCTTTTAGATAGCCGGTGGTACATTTTTACATGGCACCATTTCTATCATGTCCCTCCTCTGCTCTGACCTCTTCGGCAGATTCTAGCACTGTCCAGCAAAGTCCAAACCTCTTTGTCTATCATTTGAAGCCCTATATAATCAGGCTTCAAATGTTCTTTGTTCTTCAAACAAACTGGCCAAGCTATAGTTGCTCTAAATGGGCACCTCCCTGTTCTCTGCTGAGCTCCAGGCTGCTCTTTCTGCCAAGAATGCTCTTTACAAAGTCCTTCATGTTCAACTTCCCATCCTTCAAGGTGTATCTAAAAGCTGACCATGCTCTCTCCTTCATCGCCTCCCCATTTCATCTGTACATGCCTTGAGGCACTTGGAACTTTCTACCTTGCGTTATGATCTTTGGAATATACAGATGCTGCAAGGGCTGGAGGGAGGAAAAGAGGAAAGAGAGAGAGGCTGAAGTGGGATATTTCTGAAATATTCACTATTTTTTATTTCCAGTTCTATCATCACTTGTTTCTCTTTAAGCTAGGCTGTTCATAAAGTGTCTTGGATAAAGGACATGGCAGCAGAACAATGGTTTTGAGATTCAAAATCCTAAATCTTGGTGGTCACTAGAAATAATTCATGGCATATACAACAAAACTGGAATAGATGAAGATAGGGGCAAGGTTTCCATCTATGAGATGAGAATATAATTTCCCTGGGCTTTGTTGAATGGAAAGGGGAACAGAAAATGTGCAAAGGTTGAGGGAACTGTGTGACCCCAGATACAGTACGAGAACTGGAAGGACTCTATAGGAGGAGTAGAATCAGCATTCCAGGAAGACTTGGCTTCTCCTGAGTGAGCACTATTCTTGTCCCATCTCGAGGGGCTTAGCAACGGTACTGTCATTAGTGTCTCAAGCACAGGCCATGTTTGCCTGTGGACTCCTCAGCTGGACAGATGCCTATGTCTGCCTTAAACCTTTGCTTGGCCCTTGCCTGATTTACCCCGTGAAACACCACACACCCACTGTCCTTGATTTCTCCTTCACCCACGAGAGAGGGTGGGCCCTGGTCTTCGATGCATGGAGGATGTATGGATAGAAGTGGCTCTGCAACTATGCCTTGGTGGGAGCAGGCAGCTTCAGCACAAGAACTGGGTTGAGCTGGGGCCAGTCTCAGGGCTGCATCATGGTTATTGTCATGAGTAATAGTATGTAAATACTTATGGAATGAAAGCCTATCTCTGAAAGCATAAGTGGCATTATTTGGGATTCTTCACAAGAGATTTGTCTCTTTTCTCCCATTCATTTATTTTGTGAATACTTTATTTATATTCATATAGCTTTATGGACATTTATTTGATGCTTTGGGTTAGAGTCCAATTCTACTTTGTTTACTTTTTTCTCAAATTGTTTTAGCTTTGGCTATTCAGAGCAAGCTCCTTCAGTCAGCTCCTTGTATCCCTTTGACAAACCCCCATTGCTGTTGTTGTTTTGAGCACTTCCTTACTTTCTGGCACAAGATGCTCCCTGCTCATCTTATATATTCCCTGTCCCAGTCCTAGAATAAGCCATTTACCTAAGGAACTCTGGTGTCTTATTGGAGAATGGCCTTAGAACCAAGATTTGGACATTAAGAGGGCTTATTCTTTTGTCTTTTATTTATGAAAGGGAGCACTTCCTAGAAGTCTTCTATTTCAATCTCATTAACTGGCCAGGAGAATAAAGATTTAGTCCCCTTATCTCCTATGGTGGAGGAGGGTATAATTGGAAATAGGTGTTAAATAAACTAAGCTACAAGATTTGCCACTGTGAAAGAGACAACCATTGCATTTGCAAACTAGACTACAACAAACATCTCACTGGCTTACTTGCAAATTTAAGGCATTTCATCATCGCAAAATTTTATGTTCCAACTTCATCTCTGTAAGTGCAGACAAGTAATCAACATAATAAAAGTAAATATGGATTTTAACCACTTATCATAATGATGGTGATGATGATGATGATGATGATAGCCAATGTTTGTGAAATGCTTAGATAAGCCAGGGACTACATTAAGTATTTGGCATGCATTATCAGATTTGATCCTCAAAAAATCCCTATGATGTAGGCACAATTATCATGCCCAGATGAGGCAACCAAGGCTTAGAAATATTAGTGACTTGACTAAGGCTAGCCATTAGCAACGAGTGGAGCTGAAATTTGTGGCCGAGTAGTCTTCAACAAGAGTCTCAGCCTCAATTTCTCTGTTCCATGACTTGGGCATCCTAAGGGAAGACTTTGCTTATGGGGGTATTACATGTGCAGAATCTGTAGAAAGACACATGCCAGATATTCATGTGGAACAGATAAAAGCTGTTAGATGCTCTACAGAGCACACAAAGTCTGTATGTTTATACCTATCAAACCACAAGTGGTTTCATCAATCAGAATTCAGCCAGACTCTGCTCACATGTGAGTCACACAGTCAGAGCCGTTTGTTTATGGAAGTTATGAAAACTTAGGACTCAACTCCAGTGGAAGATAATATGGAAATTCATAAGCAACATAAACTGATTGAAAAAGCAAAGAATGAATCAGTTAGTGACTACTAAAATGAGGTTACACCCATCACAAAATTGTGCACAAACAGCAAAGAATATGAGAAAAGCAGAACATTTGAAGGAGGTTGTGCTCAAAATAAAACAAGCAGATGGAAAACAACTTATTTCACGTGTGACTTTCACTTAAGACTTCTCTAACTCTAATGGAGCTGCCTCTGATTTTGTACATTTGGTTTCAGGCTTAACTGAAACCAAAATCCATAGGGCATCCACATCATTTGCCCTGGTGGTCCATTATCACATGGTAAAGCAGTGGTGTAAATGAACATGCTCCTGATTTAACAGCCCAAGTTTGAATTCTGGCCTGACCTCTAGGTCTCAGTTACCCAGTCAGTGAAATAAGATATTTAAACCAAGATCTCAAGTTTGAAGTGATCTTAAGACTCATACAAGCCATCTCCTACCCCACTAAGGCTTTATCTCTCTCACACCTGACTGTCCCTAAGGTCCCTTATTAAATCTTATTTTCTGAAATATGTTATTATTTAGATTCATAAATAGGACCCTAAGTCTAATGCCTCCTAATTCTATTACTAGGATAACCATACACCTTTTTCATAGGACATCTTTGAGAGTGAATGTTACTAAAAATTACTACAAAATAATTACACTGGGACAATAGGCAAAACTTGGAACTGTCCCAGGCAAACTGGGACATAAGGTCATGTTCTACATCTCTATCAAAACTGTTCTCAGGGCTTCCTTGGTGGCGCAGTGGTTGAGAGTCCGCCTGCCGATGCAGGCGACACGGGTTCATGCCCCGGTCTGGGAAGATCCCACATGCCGTGGAGCGGCTGGGCCCGTGAGCCATGGCCACTGAGCCTGCATGTCCGGAGCCTGTGCTCCGCAACGGGAGAGGCCACAACAGTGAGAGGCCCACCTACCACAAAAAAAAAAAAAAAAAGAAAGAAAACTGTTCTCAGATTCTTCACTCCAACTAAATTGTAAATTATTATGTATAATAATAGTTTAGATCATGAATGGCAAGATCCATGTCCATGACCAAAATTACTAATTAATCATAATACCTTTTTGTTGTTGGTAAAGATATAACTAGCTTCAGAATCCTTCTCAACACAGTGTCCCAGGAAGCCACTCTCAAAGAATAGGAGTTGCCAAACAAAATGGGGCCAAGTTGTGGATGGATTTGAATCCCATGCTGAAGAGCTCTTATTTTGGGCTGAGAATTTTTAAAAAATCAAATGTGATATGGTAATATGGAGTATGGAGTATGTGGAGTGTGGAGTATGGAGTTGAATGCTGGAAGTAGGAAGTGGGATATCTTGATGGAAACTGAGTGAACAGAGGTGATGAATCAAGTTAAGTAGGGTCTGTGATAGTCCAAAACATATTATCTTCTTAACTACATTTCTGTTTAATGTATTTAGTGATGTCCCATGAGAAGGGAAAAGGGAGGAAGCAAGGGAAGAAGAAAGAGAACAAGGAGTGGAATCTCTATCATTTATTAAAATCCTAAGATTTGCATGATTCATGCTGGGTATTTCCAAGTGTCTGGGTATTTTCTCATCTTATTGACAAAACAAACCTATAATCTGACACCCTTGCCTGTTACCCTTTCTAATGAGGGCATTAAGACTGAGGATGGTTAAATAACTTTTGACACCTCCCCCAGTGATTTTCAAACCAAAGTTTATATGACTACAAAGTCCTTTTTTCTTCCACTAAACCATACTTCTGCACCAAATAGAAAAAAAAAATCAAATTTCTTAGTATTACACTCAAGGCTCCCTATACTGCTGAAGTACTGGTATTACAATGAAGAACCAAACAATCATCATCCTCAAATAACTTTTTTTTTTAAATATAAAAATGTCCCAGCTCCTCATCCCTTCCCTTTGTTCATGGTGGAATTAATGTTTTCTTTCCTTTGTTTCTCCTAACATTACAAATAGATTGACCCTTGAACAACACAGGTTTGAAATGCCTGGGTCAACTTACACACAGAGTTTTTTCAGTCGTAAATACTATGATCACTGAATGATCTGCAGTTGGTTGTATCTGCAGATGTGGAACCTCGGATACAGAGGAACCAGGTGTAAGGAGGGCTGACTATAAGTTATATGAAAATTTTCAACTGCATAGAGGGTCAGCGCCCCTAACCTGTGTGTTATTCAAGAGCCAACTGTGTATACAAAAATTGCAATATAATTGACATATAACATTATATTAGTTTTAGGTGTACAATATAATAATTTGATATTTGTATATATTGAGAAATGATCACCACAATAAATCTACTTAACATCCATCACCACACATGGTTACAAAATTTTAAAAATAAATATATTAAAAGATAATTATCTGATTTATTACATATTTACAGTTCAAGATTTTGAAGTACAGGGGCCATATATTAGGATTTCCATAGCTTCAGTGCCGAGAAAAGAACTTCATGATTTGCAGAAGAATTACATGGAATTGACTTTTCCCTAGTAGCCCAATAGCATCCTTTTCAGTTCTCCCTGTCCACAACTGTTTTCCTCCCTGGATATGTCCAGAACTAAGAGAGCCTGAGATTTTGGGGGATTCATGGGTATTGAGTCTCAGTCAGCAGCACAGCAGGAATGAACAATTATTCTTGAGCTCCTTCTTAACCTCAAGGCTCCTGACTCAGCCATGGAGTCAGTTTTTCATTTCTTCCTCTGCCTGTGTCATCTTTCTCCATAGAGGCTGAGGACCTCTTTATAGAGAATACAGAAGCTAATTCATTCTTTCTATGGATCAAAGTTATCTGGACAAGTTCAAGTGACAATGTAGGAATGGAAGTGAAAGATAATAACCAAGGGCACTGGGTTATATAATAAAATAGGAAAATTGAGTGAAAAGAGCACCTAGTAAGTAGAAATGTGGAATGACCCTCTAAATGAGGTTGACAGCACCTTTTCTTCTGGAGTCAAAACAGAAGAGAACACATCGCTGAAGACTCTCTGTGTCAGGCGGTCCCTGAATATCATGCTGATGTACATGTTGACCTCTTTGGTTTCCCTGATTTCTGTGCTTGCCAGAGTTAACACCCTTGCTGCCTTACCAGAAAAAGAGAGAGGCGTCTCTTAATGATATTTCTGAATGCCAACCTCTCCAAGAAAAAGAATCCAGGATGTTTATTAATTTAAAAAAATGGGGTAATTGCAGTGTGTCAGATCAAATTTGAACCTGAAGATCAAACATCAAATTTCAGTGCTGTGACAGGAAGTCCCTTTAGATATGTTCAAGGTCAGTGTATGTTTAATAAGAGAACAACAACATCCTTCTCATATCAGTGCTGATTTTCAAGTTTCACTGGCAGAAATATTCGTTAAAATCTCAATTGCATAATTTGTTTTTGCTGTCATCTTCACTGCCACCTACTATACTAAAAATATTATTAGGCATTGTATTTTGAATGTAAAAGAAAACATGCATGTGGGATGTCTATACTGTGTATTAAACTTTCTAAATTTTATATCTACGGTAAATGGAGCAATGTATTCATTTTTATTGGAGGAGGACTTAAGTATATAAAGTGTATTGGGGCTGCTCTGTGAAGATTATTCAGCTCTGAGAGACAGGAGTATTCTTATTCTAATCCATGCTCAGCCAAGATTTTCTCAATTTGTAAAATTGGGGCTCTGTCATCTAATACCCTGCTGTAGGCAGAATAATGGTCCTCCAAAGATGTCCATGTCCTAATCCCTGGGATCCATGAATATGTTAGGTTACACGAAAAGGGGAATTAAGGTTGCAGATAGAATTAAGATTGCTGATCAACTGACCTTGAGATGGGGAGATTATTCTGCATTATCCAGGTGGGCCCAGTGTAAGAGTTCTTGCAAGTGAAAAAGAGAGGCAGAAGCGAGAGAGAACCAAAGTGGTGGCAGCATTAGGGTGACTCTGCCTAACCTTGTTGGCTTTGAAGATGGAGAAAAGAGCCACAAACCAAGGAATGTGGGCAGCCTGTAGAAGCTGGAAAAGGCAAGGATAGGGGTTCTCCCCCAGAGCCACCAGAAGGAACACAGCCTGGCTGACAACTGGATGTTAGTCCATGCTTCTCATTTCATGCTTCTGCCCTCCAGAACAGTAAGATAGTATATTTGTGTTGTTTTAAGCCATTACGTTTGTGGTAATTTGTTACAGCAGCAATATAGAGCCCTTTGAGCACTAACTGTGATGCATCTGATACTAAGTTTTCTGAACGAAGATCTGGAAATCTTACCTCTCACCATTTGTTTCTTTACATTGACCAGCAGATATATACTCACAAAGGTTAAATGTCAAATTGTGCAATCAAGGGAATGCCTGATAGCCTTCAATTTAGGGGAAGCAAATTTAACTTTGGGTAGGCAGGCAGTTAGGGCTTAACAGCAAATTGGCATCTCTTTGATGGTTTGCTCTAAAGAAACAAGCCTAGTGTGGGTATCCTGACAGCACTGGACAGGAGCAGCAGAGAGTACAAAAGAGAAGGGAGAATTTTCCTGATTTATTATATATCACTGGTAAATAACCATTGATTTACTTCTTACTTTTCAAATCTTATGCTCCTAATTACTTCGTTTTGTTTCATTGCATTGGATAATGATGTCTTCAATGTCATGTTAAATAATACAGGAGATATTATTGACAAGATATCCTTGTCTTTTTCCTAACTTCAGTGGAAAAAAATGACATGTCCTGTATTGTTTTCCATTAAGTAAAGTGTTGATTTGAGGGCTGAGGTAAATAATACTACGTTAAGGGTGTATCCATCAATTTATATTTTATGTAATGTTTTAACATGAGTGGGTGTTAAATTTTGTCAAATACATTTCTGATCAAAAGAGATATTACATAATTTTTCTGTATAGCACAATATGATGGGCTACATTTATTGATTGCTAATGGAGCTTGTATTTTAGGAGTATGACAGAGGACAAGTAAGCAAGTAAAAATATGTTATGTCAGATAGTGACTGATTCTGGAAATAGGGGTGGACTGTGGCCTGCAGATGGGGAAAAGTAGGGATGCAAATACTGTATGTGCAATAAATGTCAAATTTATTTATTCCTTTTTTTTCAATAAATATTTGAACATCCACATTTTTGAACATCCACATTCATTAATTTCTATACTCAACAGACATTTTGAATATCCTGGAGTACCTAGTATGCTCCAGGGATGTAATTTACAAAGAGGAATAAGAGAAAGTGTCTTTCAGGGCTCACTGGGTTGTATGGTAGGACCTACTTGAAGGAAAAACAATCTGGGATAGGTTTCAAAACCAATAGGAGAGAGCTGCATACCACCCTTCAATGCAGGAATATTCTCAGACGATCAAAATTTGCGCCACACCGGGCTTCCCTGGTGGCGCAGTGGTTAAGAATCTGCCTGCTAATGCAGGGGACACAGGTTCGAGCCCTGGTCCGGGAAGATCCCACATGCTGCGGAGCAACTAAGCCCGTGCACCACAACTACTGAGCCTGTGCTCTAGAGCCTGCGAGCCACAACTAGTGAAGCCCGCGTGCCTAGCGCCGGTGCTCCACAACAAGAGAAGCCACCACAATGAGAAGCCCACTCACCGCAACGAAGCATAGCCCCTGCTCACCGCAACTAGAGAAAGCCCACACACAGCAATGAAGACCCAACACAGCCAAAAATAAATTAAAAAATTTGCCCCACACTTTGTTACTATACTTGGAGATATGTTCAGGATAGTTAGAGGGGAGATTACCCAGGCAAGTCACATGCCTTTAAAGACAAGGAAAGCTAACTATGGAGAATAGTATGGAGGTTCCTTAAAACCTCCTTAAAAGGTTTTAATGTTGCTTAAAAGTAGAATTACCATAAGATCCAGCAATCCCACTCCTGGGCATATGTCCAGAAAAGATGAAAACTCTAATTAGAAAAGATACATGCACCCCAAATTTCATAGCAGCATTATTTACAATAGTCAAGACAGAAGCAACCTAAGTGTCCATCAACAGATGAATAGATAAAGAAGATGTGGTACATATATACAGTGGAATATTAGTCATAAAAAAGAATGAAATAATGCCATTTGCAGCAACATGGATGGACGTAGAGATTATCATACTAAGTGAAGTAAGTCAGACAGAGAAAGACAAGTACCATATGATATCACTTATATGTGAAATCTAAAAAAATGATACAAATAAAAGTAAATAATTTTGTAAATAATTACAAAACAGAAATAGGCTCACAGACATAGAAAACAAACTATGGTTACCAAAGTGGAAAGGTGAGGGGAGGCATAAATTAGGAGTTTGGGATTAACAGATACACACTACTATATGTAAAATAGATAAACAACAAGGACCTACTGTATAGCACAGGGAGCAATATTCAAAATCTTGTAATAACTTATAATGGAAAAAATCTGAAAAATAATATATATGTATAACTGAATTACTTTGTTGTACATCTGAAACATTGTAAATCAACTATACTTCAATTAAAAAATACACAACTTCAATAAAAAGTTGTTTGTTAAAAAAAAGATGGGTAGGCTATGTTTGTTGTTGTTTAATCAAAACATGTTAGTTACATATTACTCTTGTCTTCTTCATGTCTCCTAGAGTCTGTTCTGGGGCTGTGATAGACATTTGCTTTGATCACCTCACTCTTGCTGTGTACATTTCTTAGGGGGAGATGGAAAGAACTGTAGTCAGTCTTCTAAATCTACTGAGCACTTTCCCACTAATCCAGCTTCCAGGGAAGATTCATAGGCACCTATCTTTAGGGATTTGTGAGCTACTGACACTGGACTACAGTCTGAAACTGGACTGCACTAACTTGGTGTTATTTACATTAAAGGAAAACAACACAAAAGTTCTTCCTAGTTAGTTTACCATGTCCATGGTTTTCCCTTTCTAAAAAGATAATGCAAACCTCTACCTTCACTTAAGGCCATCCCCAAAGATGAGCGAGTCATTTCTCTCACATTTTTCAGTAGTAGCACCAAAATCATTTAACTTCTGTGTTGGATTCAGAGAACCCTGCCTTTCAGGAACCTTGGAGCAGTGGCATTCACAAGCTGAACCTGACATCTGTCCTCATCACTTTGAAGAGTTACCTTGATTTATTATTGGTTGAATTGCCTCTCCAACTCTTTCTTTAGCGGAATGGACTCAAAATATGACCGTGACCCCTTCCCATCTTTACTATTCCTTTCACAGCTAAGACCCAGACCAGAACTGTATGTACTCTCAGTTAAATTTTCTTCTTTTCAATTTATACATTAAACTTAACAAATGGCTAGCAGCCCCTCATGAAGCAGGTCCCAACTTTCCACTAAAAGAATCATGAAAAAAGAGGGGAAAAAAAACAACATTAGATGAGCTGCGGAGAACATTTACCATTCTAGTTTACTCTGCCTCATGAACCTTCCACTGAGCACTTCTTACAAAAGAGAGACTGATTAAAAATGCAGTGGGATAGGGCTTCCCTGGTGGTGCAGTGGTAAAAACCAAAAAAAACAAAAATCAAAAAAATATCTATATACAAAAATCAGTCATACTTCTATATACTAACAAAAAACTTTTGGAAAATACAATAAAATATGTAAAAATACTCATCTTAAATATTTATAATAAATTTAATTAAAGATGTATAAAACCTCTACACTAAAAAAAAATGCCCCCCCCAAATGCTCCTGGAATACCTAATTAATTGGAAATACACCATGTTTATGGGTTGAAAGACTAGATAGTTTTTTTGGTTGTTTTTTTTGTTTGTTTTTTTTGTGGTACGCGGGCCTCTCACTGTTGTGGCCTCTCCCCATTGCGGAGCACAGGCTCCGGACCCGCAGGCTCAGTGGCCATGGCTCACGGGCCCAGGTGCTCTGCGGCATGTGGGATCTTCCCGGACCGGGGCACGAACCCGTGTCCCCTGCATCGGCAGGCGGACCCTCAACCACTGTGCCACCAGGGAAGCCTGACTAGATAGTTTTTAAGTTGGCAGTTCTCTATCAGCTTATAGATTGAATGTAATCCCAGTTGATATCACAAAAAATTTAAAAAAAAGAAGAAAGATATGGAAAGCTACTTCTAAGATTGGTATGGGCATGTGTATAACCTAAAAAATCTTGAAAACAAAGAACAAAGTTGGAAAACTTATACCACCTGACAATATCAAGGTTGGGATACCTAAACTGTCAGATTTCAGGATTTACTATAATTCTACTCGAAATCAAGATTGTCTGGTATTGACATAAAGATAAATCTGTGGGAAAAAAAGGGAAGCCCAAGAGTAACTAATCACGTATATGATCAACTGATTTCAACACAGTGCCTAAGAAATTCATTGGGGAAAATAGCAGTCTTTCCACTAAATGGTCCTGAAGCAACTGGCTATTTATATTTAAAAAATGAAGCTTAACCCCTTTCTCACAGCATAAGAAAAAAAATTAACTTAAGATACAGACTTAAATGTGAATGCTAAAGCAATCGAACTTTTTAAAGAAAACAGAGGAGAATTTATCACTCTGTTAAATTGGACTTTATCAAATTAAAAACTTCTCCTCAAAACATTATCATTAAAATGTAAAACTACAAGCCACAGCCTGGGAAAAGCTATTTGAAATAAAATTATAACTGATGAACTCATATGTAGAATGTTCAGAGAACTTTGATAAATCAAAAAGGAAAAAGATGAACACCCAACTTTTAAAAAATGGTAAATAATTTAAACAGGAACCTCACAAAAGAAAATATCAAAATGGCCTATAAGCATATGGAAAGGTACACAACATCATTAGTCTTCAGAGATGCAAATGATGAGATATCTCCCCCAAACCACCAGAATGGCTAAATTTTATAACACCAGCAATATTGTGTCATAAGTTGCTAAGAGCACCCCAAAGTTCAGTGATTTACTAGACGGACTCAAAGAGAGTAAATAATTCTCCCAGTAACGATGTGTGACAAAACATATGGAATACTGTCAAACAGGGAAGCTCAACCAAGCCTTGGTATCCAGGGATTTTATTGGAGTTTTGTCACATAGGCATGGAGTGCCATGTAGCTGACATTATTACTTGGTCTCCAGCCCCTCAGAGGTTAGACTGACATAGCATGGTCCATGTTTCCCATCATAAATCACATTGTTAGCAGGAATGCTTGGTCTGGTATACAAAGTCACTTTTATCAGGTAAGACATTCTGAGGATTCAAGGTTACTTTCAGGTGCTGGTCAAGGAGGAGTTGATTGTTGGCACGCGCAGGGTTTGAGCACCCCAAACCTGGTGAGTTAAACCTTTATTGGAGAAATATAAAGTGTTGGTGGTGATATGGAGAAACTAGAACTCTTATGCATTGCTTGTGGGAATTTAAAATGGCAAAATCACTCTGGAAAACTTTTTAAAGTTTGTAAAAATATTAAAGTACACATACTCTGTGACCAAGAAATTTCACTCACACATATATACCAAAGAGAAATAAGTGTATATGTCCATAAAATATTTCACAGGAAGATTCACAGCAGCTTTATTCATTATATTAAAAAATGGAAACAGACTAAATGTCTATGGACAGGATAATAAATAAATTGTAGTATATTCATACAATGAGATATTACTCAGAAATTAAAAGGAATAATCTACTGGTGTACATAACAGTATTGAATGAGTCCTTAACATTTGCTCTTGATCAAAAGAAGACAGACACAAAAGAATATAAACATAAAAATTTCATGACTATAAAGTTCAAAAACAAACAAAATGTATCTAAAGTTACAGAAGTCAGAATAATGGCCAAGGAGTTTGGAAGAGATATTGACCACAGAGAATTTTCTGAGTTGTTGGAAGTACTATAACTTGATATGGAAGGTAGTCACAGAGATACAGACCTGAAAAATTCATTGAGCCAAATAATTAATATTCGTGTGTTTTACTACATGTACTTTTTTCTTTAAATAATAAATGCTTGGGCTTCCCTGGTGGCGCAGTGGTTGAGAGTCCGCCTGCCGATGCAAGGGACACGGGTTCGTGCCCCGGTCCGGGAAGATCCCACATGCTGCGGAGCGGCTGGGCCCGTGAGCCACGGCCGCTGAGGCTGTGCGTCCGGAGCCTGTGCTCCGCAGCGGGAGAGGCCACAACAGTGAGAGGCCCGCATACGGCAAAAAAAAAAATAAAAAATAAAAAAAAAAAAAAAAATAAAATGTTTACCTTTTTTGAATTTCTTAGAAGTTTCTATCACATGGTATGCTCTGAACCAGTATATCTGAATGAATGAACAAATGAATGAATGCTTATCTTGATATTTTTGCTCTGTTCCCATGCTCCTCAAGCCATATTCTGAAAATAAATATGTCTATCTTTGTATAATTATCTATAGGAAGAGAATGCAATGAGCAGAAGTCACAGGCAAATAGTTCACTTGATTATTTTATTTTTATTGTAATTGAATACATTGTCATTCTAGTATTTATGGGTCAGTATCATGTGAATTTAGTAATGGAGGCCAATACCTAAGAACTGGATTATCACTGGGTATATTAGCAATTTTATTTCAAATGAAGAAAGCTCAAAATTAGACTGTGAGATAGAGGGATTTCTATAAGGTTTTCTCCCTCACGTATACCTGCCTGAGTCCTCTGTCAGCCTTTGTAAGACAAAGGCTGTTACATTAAATACTTCTATCAAACTGCTTGATATGTTAATTTCTTAAAAACTCAGAATGATTATTGTGAGCTTCTCTGATTATATTATGTGATATTATTGCTCATAGAACAATAGAATGTTGTGGTTAGAAGAGATCTTAGTAGCTGTCTAGAGCAATCCCTTCATTTTAAATATGGGGAAACTAGACATTCCTTTACTTGAGATTTAAGGGCTTGATGGGTTCTTTGTGGGTTTGCTGAGTTATGAACTAATTCTGAATTTCCTGCCCCATGACCTCTTTTTATGTGAAACAAATACTTTTTTCTGGGTTTACCGACCTGTTCTTAATACTTTCCCCCCTTGCAGCCAGGAATATTTCTAACTAATGCAAACCTCTTTACACATGATCTATTACAGACTTGTACTTTTACAAATGGAGCCTTTGAAAGCCAAGAGAAATCAATTTCCTGAATGATACCTGACTTTTCAACATCAATGCTTCAGCAATAGTCAGTGGTGTAATATCTTCAGAGTACTGGAAGAAAGAACTTGGGACTTGGAATTTTACATTCAACTAAGTAATCATTTAAAAATGAGGATGCAATAATAATATTCCTATGCATACAAAGTTTCTCAGAAATTTTACCACATTAAGCCTCTTTGAAAGAGCTGTTGAAGGTTATACCTCAGCAGGACAAAGCATAAATCTGGGAGTTAATAATAAAGTATATGAAATATAAATAAAGATTTTAATAAGATATATCCTAAATAAAGAATTACTTATAAAAATATTTGTAATAACTTCGAAATTTAAGAGTGATGGTGGGAGATAAGAGCTGCTCTGTGAGAAATACATATACCGCTAAACTTTGAGCATGGAGAGGGAAAGTAAATTTAAGGGTGGATGGTACTAAATCAGGATTCAATCTCTCTAATCCAAGGTAGAAAGAAGTAAAACTATAAGCAAAGAGAGCTTAGTAATTAGAAGGAATAAGATTAAGGGGCAAAATTATATAATAATATTTACATATACACATATTTGTTATATACTTTACATTTAATATAAAGTAAATTTTAATAAGTTAAAACTGGTTAAACTCATTGGTCAAAGAGAATACTCAGACTGTATTATGTTATAACAAAAACAGCAACAACAAATATATAATAAACTAATTTTCATCACTGATTTCTGTAAGAACCATTCTTAATGGACATATAAGACTGAAAATTGAAGTTATTGTAAAAAATGTGAGGCAGAGGTAAACCAGAAGAATATAGAGCAGCAATATTAGCACAGCACATGATAGATCTTATGACAGCAGCATAATCAGTGGCAAAGAGGAGCGCTGCTTACTGTGAAAAACAGTGATCGAGCTAGAAGACAGAACAATCAGCAAATATATGCATGTAACTGCATATAAGTTCAAAATATATTAAAACAACAAGTGACAGATTAATGTAGTGATTAATCTTGTAATTGGACATTTTAACATATCACTCTCAGAAACTGATAAAAAGAAAAAACAAACAAGACCATAGATTTGTCTGAGTTGATGAATGAGGATAAGCCAGAGATACATAATTTTCTGTACCATGTGCAACAGTCACAAAAATCTGTCACTTGCTAGACCACAAATGTATCTTTAAACTATTCTAAAGAATTAACATTCTACCATACAATTTCTCCTATACATACACAAAACATATAAAATTAGAAATGAATGTCCAAAAGGATAAAATTTTAAATCACTTATGTCTTTAAATCAATAAAGCACTTATGGAAAACTGCTGTATTAGAGAAGATAAACAGTAAGTGACAAAATACTTAGAGCTAAATGACAATGAAACAATGCAAAACAAAATGTGTGGGATGTATGTGTTTTTTTTTTTTTTTTTTTTTTTTTGCGGTACGCGGCCCTCTCACTGTTGTGGCCTCTCCCGTTGTGGAGCACAGGCTCCGGACGCGCAGGCTCAGCGGCCATGGCTCACGGGCCTAGCTGCTCCGCGGCATGTGGAATCCTCCCAGACCGGGGCACGAACCCGTGTCCCCTGCATCGGCAGGCGGACTCTCAACCACTGCGCCACCAGGGAAGCCCCGAATGTATGTATTTTAAAAAAATCCATAGATAGGGAAAATAGAAAGACCAAAAACATGAGCTAAGCATTCAACATAAAATCTAGCAACAAAGAGCAAAAAGTCTTATATGTCCAGTACTATGGAAGTCCAGGTAAATATCTTAGCTGCCTTAAAATACACGCATTCTAGATAATTCATAACAAATTTATTTTAAATACATTTCTGAGTGCACAAGATAGTATGGGAAATCCCCAAAGGCCAGGAATAATAAAGAGAGGTCTGAAATTACAGAGAAACCTACAAGAGAACTTGCAAACCCATGCTTCCCTAGGATCTAAGCCAGTATTCGGAACTCAGAATTTGGGGTATTATTCCGTCTTGAAAGAATAGGAGACAAGTCTTCAGGGCTATGCCAGGTCAGTGAGTTCCTTAGAAGCTGACGCCCAAATAAAGATTCTTGTGCAGGAAATTAAGGAAGTACTGCTAGAAGAAACCAGTAAAGAGTGGAGAAAATAAAAGAGGAAAGAGGAGGAAGCCAAACAAATGTATAATCTGAGGCAAAGTCCAATTAAGGTAGCTTCAACCTGATCTCACAGAGGGATTCTAATTTTATTATTTAGTTATTATATATTATTATTTGTATAAGTTAATATAATATATAACTTTTTGTTATAATATATTAATTTTATTATAATATTGAGATGCTATTATTATCATAAAAATAATATTATAATAAATAATTTATCCTGACCCAAGGAAAAGAAAACTGGGTTTTCAAAGTCTTGCACCTATCTGTAATTAGCTAAGGGCATGTAGGGGGAAGTTGGGGGGATAAACTCTTAGTAACTTCTAGTTCTGTGGGCGGACTCAATACAATGGCTCTGGTAGTTCAAAGGAGGTCCTCTGATGAAGGTCTTTAGGTTAAAATGGATTTGAGGGAATCTGTGCATATCACTAACATTTTCTGCTAAAGTGAGGGAACAGAAATGGAGAGACCTAGTATTCCTGGATACTCGAAGAAGTACAAACTCCATAAATGTGTGGGCATGGAGACATCTAACTACTTAGAAACTGAAGCAATGAAAGAGCTTATTTATTTCTTCCTCTGTACCATGGAAATACTTTAAACAAAAAACAATAGTATTTCTTTAGAATTTATGGCTATAGGTTATGTTGTCACATGCAACTTATGTATACTATCCTCAGGACCAGTCGCAGTGAGGCCCAATGCAAAATTAAAATGTGAGGTTCTTTGCTTAAAAATTATTACAAACTTCAAGATGATGACAACAGAGCATTAAGCCAAGTATGATGGTCTTCCCAGTGTGGGGTCCTGTGTGACTGCATAGGTCACGTACTGTGAAGCTGGCCTTAACCACCTTCTCAATAAGATAATCACTAGGCCAACATACATACGTACGTACATACATACATCTATACGTAAGTACATACATACATGAATGAATGTTGTTTCATGTTGGTAACGTTTGGAACATGCAGTAGAAATGAATTAAAATCTTATCTTGAGAAAACCATGCCCAATCTATGTCCCTTAGGGTTTCCACGGAATAAATGGAGCTAATTATCAACTTAAAATGAAAAAAATATTTACAAAACACACATTTCCAAGAGAAGAGGCAATAGAAATTGCAAACAGAAGAGTTACACACCCAACGAGATCAGATACTAGAATTATTATATAAAGAATAAAAGAAATAGAAAATTATAATACAAAATATATGAGAAACAAGAGGCTATAAATAGTAACCAGAATTTTTTTTTAAGGAACAACATGGGAATTCTAGAAGTGAAAGATATAATTGTTGAAATACAAAACTTAATAGATGAGGAGTTCTGCTTTCATGTATGACACAGCAACTTCAAGGTAGATCATCCACCTACAGATAACAATTATGGACTCTGAGCAAAACTTAAAAAGCAACTCCTTACATATCCATTACCATTGGCAAAAAAAAAATTAAGTTAAAAAAGAAAATAAATAAAAAGCAACTACTGAATGTAGACTTTAGGGACGAGCTGAAATCTGGAAGAAGAGATGGGACTGGGTGAGATCCTCACCTTAGCAGTTGTGGCCTGAGGGTCAGCTCTGGTCATTCCATGTGGAGGAGCCTGAAGCTCTGATAAAAACATGTCATCTTTCTTGCACAAGGAATAAAGAAGCTGGGGTGGTGATCTTTATTGTCCCAAAGTGAGGGACTTATCCAAAAGAAAAAGGACAGGTAAGGGGAATTGCGGTCAGGTTGTACTTGTAACTTGGTCCAATCTCTGCCTGATTGCTGAATTACACGTTTATAGGACAGACAGCAAAGAACCCAGCAAAGTAAACATAAAAATGCCTTCAATTGCACAGAGATCTGAGCTAATGCATTCTGTAGGAGAATTTGTTAAACCAAGTAACAAGTAAATGTATACAACACTCTTTTGAGGAGTAAGGGCCTTTGATCCCAAAGACTGCCTATAATATAACATTCAAAATGCAAAGGATAGGGCTTCCCTGGTGGCACAGTGGTTGAGAGTCCACCTGCTGATGCAGGGGACACGGGTTCATGCCCCGGTCTGGGAAGATCCCACATGCTGCGGAGCGGCTAGGACCGTGAGCCATGGCCGCTGGGCCTGCACGTCCGGAGCCTGTGTTCCGCAACGGGAGAGGCCACAACAGTGAGAGGCCCACGTACCGCAAAAAAAAAAAAAATTCAAAGGATAGAATCCAGAATTACTCAAAATACAAAGAAGCAGGAAAATATAATCTATTAGAAAAAAACAATGAAGAGATTCTCAATCTCATTAGTAATCAGAGAAGTGAAAATTAAGAGAATACATAGATACTTTATACTCATTATGATGACAAAAATGAAAGTTTAATAATATAAGGTGTTGGAGAAGATGAAGAGAAAGAAAATCTCATGCTGTTATTTTGAGAGTGTAAACTGAAGTAGCTGTTAGGAGAACCATCTGAAAGTCCATATTAAAATGAATAACAAATATATATCCTATGCAGGATTTCACTCCTGAGTATAAATATACACCTTGGAGAAATTCCACACAAGAGCAGAGAGGCACATGCAACAAGAATATAATTTCAGCACTGCTTTTTTTGCAAAGAAGTGAAATATCCTAGGTGTTATCCTTGGGGGAACACTTCAGTGAACTATAGTCCATGGCTAGGTGGGATACTGTGTATTGGCCAGATGAAATGAGCTATATCTACATGGAGAAAGTACTAAAGTAATGATACTTAAAAGGAAAACAGAATGTGATTTAAAGCTCAATAATATTTACTTAAATTTTAAACATGCACTTGCATATACAATACTTTATGAATATATATTACATATGTATTATATATATATAAACATAGATGGGAAAGATACATATTAAATATACAAGACTGTTTATAAAAGTGTGAATTGAGTTTGGGGGGTAGGCAGTAGGGTTGCCAGATTTAGCAAATAAAATTACAGGGCATCTGGTTACATTTGAATTTCAGATAAAAGATAAATAATACTTACTAATACCCAAGTAATATTGGATTAAAAAGACCTTCCCATCCTTAGGAATTTCAGCCTGAGGGGACATACACAGAGAAGCAGCAGTAGTAGATTCTTTTGTTTTAGTCCCAAATATTGCATGAGACACACTTATACTAAATATGTGTACTAAAAAATTTTTTTATCTGAAATTTGAATTTAAGTGGGCATAATGTATTTTATCTGTCAAGCCTAATATGGAGAGAAGCAATAACATATAATAAGGAACAAAAGGTCTTGCACAGACATATCATAATGTGTTATGTCCAAAAACTATTGCCAACTCAATTCTGATACAGAATTTTAAAAAAATCAGTAAATAAACAACTCAACCATGTAATTTTACATAAATTATTTTGGGAATATAAATTATAGGTTTAAGTGATGTCATAAAATCTTGGGAGAAAATAATTCTATTTTGTCAAGTACTTTAAAAAGTGGAGAAAATTTGACCTTGGTTTTATTTACTTGGAAGGGACAAGCATCTTCCTGAGATGGTCATATTCCACCTCATGCTACTCAGCACGAAGTCCTTCTTGAGTACATTCACTAAATATTTAATACAAAGTTGATTTTAGTCTACCATAAATATAATCTTATTTAATAAGCACCATTTCTTATTCTATAGAATGTGTGTGTACGTTTATTAGAATTTGCTCATTTAAGCTTTAAACTACTGTGCTAATGTACTTATTGCTATTAATCATCTCAGCTCTCCTTTTATTCAGGGAAAAGAAAACTTATCTCACCTGATTTACCTTATTTCTTTGCTTGTAATTGCAAATAAAATGAAAGTGTTGCTGTACCCAGTTTAAATCTAACAAGATGCATAGTGTTGTTTTTTCAATAAAGTGATGTAGATCAATTGAGATCTTTTCCTCTATACTTTATGTAAGTTCTCTACATAATGATTAAGTAACCTATAGAATGCCAAGTGTTGTATCCACATTGCATAGTGATGGAGGACCCTGGCCCCAAATTTGGATCACATGTTGAGAATGATGACACCATGTACGCTCCTCGTGGGTAGGAAAAGGTTTGTGACTCACATAATGAGGCTTTCTGGGTACAGCAGGATAGACTCCCCAAGCTCGTCCCAAAAGGGCTTGAGATAGTATAGAAAGGAGGCTGGCTTGGGTGTTTATGATACTGGATGTAGTGGGTAGGTAGGGGCGGGGGCTTTCCATGCATAGGACAGGGCTTGTGTGGTATGAATTTTCCATTCATGCCAAAGGAGGGAGAACTGGGCTTTCTTATCAGTTTGATCAGATGTGGGGCAGGAGGAAAAGAAGGAGAAGTAGATCTTAAAAGCTGTCAGCAGTCAAACATCACAATGGAGTCAGACCCTTTACTACAAGTGCTAATAAAAGAAATGGAATCCTACTGATTGAGGAAATACAATTGACTAGAGTTTTATATCATCACATTGCATTATAATGCAATTGAAATATATGAAGTAACCTAATCACAAATTAAACATATAAATAATAGAAGAGCAGGATAAACATGGCTATGCACAAAAGGCTTAATGGAATTGGAAGAATAATATTACTATAAGAAATATGAGTGTTAATGGCAATACCAGTTAAATTAAAAACATTAATTTTTAATAACATTACTTTATGTAGTATTTAGCAGATGCAGTGGCCATCTCTCAGAAGATTAGAGAAATAGTTTATTGTAATTCAAACTCAAAATATTGCTTAGAAAACCTGACGTGATCAATGACTTTTTTGTTGTTGTTGCCATTTCAAATTAAACTGAGCAAGGATTTCAGACAGAAAGGAAATTATGAATAAAATCAACTCTAGGTTTGTTTCCACTTTCTGACATTTCTAGAATGGTGTCATTCATTTTATAGAGTTTAGTCAAACTGTGAAGCAGCAGCAATCTCAGAATTTGTATGGTATTTTGAGATATTCTAAACATTCGTTTTGAGAATTAGCCATAAAGCATAATTCAATCTTAGCTGAAAAGTATTCTTATACTGACACCTTTCTTTTCCTTCCAGACAGCAGTGACCTTCCATTGTTGTTGAAACCATTGGTGGTAATGAATACTCAACTATGTAGCCAAGAAAATGTGATGAAGTGTCAAGTGACACCTCCCACCCCCAACATACTGTTTTGCATTTACTGAATGACATTTGTAAGACTTCCTCTCCTCCACCCCTAAGACTTCTACTCTGTAAAATGTAAAGATTGCCTCCCCCCAGTACATATGAACTAGGGCTTCTTCCATTTCTGAAATTCTAAGCTCCTTTACCTTCTCTCAGTTTTTCTAATTAAATAAGAGGTAATTATAAGCCTGTGTGTCTTATTCTTGCTTATTCTCTGAGTTTTGCCTCTCTGCAAGGGCCTCAGAGTAGGTAGCCTGGATCTCTCAGTTATTTTGATTTATTAAAGCTTATATTTATTTCTTTATACAAAAGCAAATCTACATATTATAGATATTTGAGAAAAACAATCTGAAAAAATAAATATGAAGAAAAATCAATAACGATGGTGCAGTGGAGAAAAAGAGAGCAGTCTAAGGAGATAAATATAACAAGGAGAGGCATTTCGAAGATGACGGTCAGGGAAGGAGTCTCCAAAGTGATGACTTTTTGAGAAGATCCTGAAAGGAGTGAGGATCTGAACTGTGATGCTGGAGAAGTAGCATTCCAGACAGAAGGAACAGTATGTGCAAAATCCGCAAATGAGAGGAGACTTGGTGCATTCAAACACCGACCAGGTGACCAGAAGGCCTTTGAGGTTTGAGTGCAGTGAGCAAGGTGGCAACGGTGAGGGAGCTTAAGTTTACCTCCAGGATTTTAGATTTTGTCCTCAGTCTGATGGAAAATTATTTGAAGGATGCTGAACAATGCCATGCTTTGATTTGGCTCACATATTTAAAAGGTTAATCTGTCCATTGTGTGAAAAATATTCTGGTGTAGAGTAAGAGCATAAACAGGAAGACCAATTAAGTGGCAAGATCAGGTGAGCAATTAGACAAAATTTTAATGATTGTATTGGGTGTAGAATGTGAGAGAAAAATAAAAATCAAAGATGATTCCAAACTTTCAGACCTTAGCTATTGGGTACTTGATTCCTTCTGCAGAGATGAGAAAAATATGAGAGTGGCAGATGGGGTTGAGAGCTTGTTGAGTTTGAGATGCCTATCAGATATGTAACCGGAAATGTTGATCAAACAGGTGGAAACAAGAGTCTAGATTTCAGGGCAAGGTAAAAGACGGACCTAAATTTGGGAGTGATGGGCTCACTGAAGCAATAGGTCTGGACGACAGCACATTGAAAGAGGGTGAATATATAGAGAGAAAAAGCCCATAGGTTCGACCTGAGAACACTGACATCTAGAGTTTGGAAAGGGAAGGGAAATCTGATGAAAGAATTTCAAGAGAGGAAAAAAAATGCTATTAGTGTTTGCTTTGAGGACAGGGATATTCTGAAAGGCAATTTTGCTAAAGGAAGAACAGAGAGCCTAGGACTCCCAATAAAAAGCAGGTTTCAAGGTACTGCAAGAACCAAAGGAAGATTTCCAGCTCCTTCAAAAAGTTCTTGCCTCTGAGAACCTTTATTCTCAGAAATACAAGCTGCTCCTCATTGGCTGACTACCAATCATAATGACATATATTTTCATTTTTCAAAGCCTCTTCATACCTCATCCCATTTTATTTTCATAGCAACTCTTACTTAGGAGACATGACAAATTTCTAATAGCCATTTTATAGATGAGAAAGTTGAGGTTCAGCAGGTGAAGTGGTTTCCCCAAAGTTACACCACTGGTTAATGATGATACACCAACTCAGCAACTAAAGACTTTTGACTCCTACTTCTTTCTACTTTGCATACCATCTATTCAAGCATTTAAAAACTTACGCAATGTTTCTTTGTTTTCTCACAGAGTATTTTATACAGTAAATTACACACACATAGGACAAGAAAATGCCAAGGAAATATCTTCAATATCCATCCATTCCATTTAATCAACCGCAGATTTATTAATCTATTGATCAACTCCATAAATAATTTTTTGAGCACCTACTATGTAAATTAGACATCATGTTACACTGATATACTAAGATTAGGAAGGAGTAGTATTTGCCCTCAAGGTGATCATAATCTGAGGGAATTTTTCACACTTTTACTTGTTATGCAATAATGGTAATTCATACTACTTTTTTTGTGATTGGTTAGTGTCTACATTAACAAATATTTTCAGATTTCATCATGGGCTTTACTTCTCCAGAATAACAAGTTCTAGCTTATGGAATAGAAATTTATACTTTATTTTCTCATTTGAAACTACAGGTTGCACATTAATAAGTTGTTAAAACAGACCTTGGATATCATTAATCTGACACTTTCATCATATGGCTAGGAAATTAAAGCCCAGACAAGTGAAAAGTGATTTGACTAAGCTACAAAGCTAATCCATGGCATTGACATTGAAAGCTACACTCTTTGTTAAAGCAGTTTTTCAGATCTCTGAGTTCTGGCCAAGGATACTTCCTGGTTGCCAAAAGTTTCCAAGAAGTTTATCTTGGAAACTCTATGAGTTTCTTACCCAAGAATTAATTTTACCAAGCCAGATGGCTTTGTTGGCAAGAATGGGGTATCACAATCCAAATTTTGAAGTCAGAGAGGGAGCTTGCATTTCATTATAGAATTCAGATGATCAATGTTCACTATTTGAGATCTTAGTCAGGTATTTTCAAGCTTGGGAAAGCAATGTATTAGCATCTCCAGATAGTACCCAAATATTTCCTTTTTATTTAGCTTGAGCACAAAGTCCCTTATTAATAATATTATATTAATCTTTTAATCTCATCTGAAAACATTACTAATGTGAAGCTACCATAACGTTTTTTTTGAGGTTTATTATTGTAATCTCAGTGTCTTAATTAAAACAACAAAGATTGATTTCTTACTTGTGCAAAGTCTGTTACAGGTTTGGGCCTCTTGCCAGGAAGCAGCTTTTCATGTTATGGTTTAGCAGTGGATCTCCATATCGAGCAATACTTTCACAGTCACTTCCGCTGAGAGGGGTGGGCTGAAGGTTCACATATCAGAAATTGGATGTTTCCACATGGAAGTGGCACACATCACTTTGACTCACACTGTCATACCCAAATATTTAGGGGAACAGTAGTTACATCTACGGTAGTTATCCTTGTTTAGCTGAATGTATAGCTGATATTTACAATAGCCAAGACATGGAAGGGTCCATTGACAGATGAATGGATAAAGAAGATGTGGTGTATATATACAATGGAATATTACTCAGTAATAAAAAAGAATGTAATAATGCCATTTGTAGTAACATGGATGGACCTAGAGATTATCACATTAAGTGAAATCAGACAGAGAGAGACAAATATCATAGGATACCACTTATATGTGGAATCTAAAAAAATGATATAAATGAACTTATGTACAAAACAGAAATAGACTGACAGACATAGAAAACAAGCTTATGGTTACCAAAGGGAATAGTGGGGAATGGGAGGGGAGAGATAAATTAGGAGGTTGGGATTAACAGATACATACTACTATATATAAAATAGATAAACAACAAGGACCTACTGTATAGCACAGGGAACTATACTCAATATCTTGTAATAACCTATAAAGGAAAAGAATCTGAAAAAGTATATATATACATATAACTGAGTCAGCTGTGCACCTGAAACTAACACAATATTTTAAATTAACTATACTTCGATTTTTAAAAATGGTAAAAAAAAAAAAAACGCAATAAAAGGAATTGCTGATTAAAATTGTTCACATTTTTGGTCCTCTTAAAAAAACTTGGTGATTAAGACCGTAAGTGGAAAATCAAGGCCACATAATCAACCTAAGAGGCAGCTAAGCATTTACACTGTGTCAGTCACTGTGCAAAGAGCTTTTCAGATATTATTTTATTTAAAGTAGTCTCACAACAACCTTAAAAAGTTGGTATTATTTTTGCCTTTTTATAAATAAACAACTTGAAGTTCGATGATTTGTCCAAGATTACACACTAGCTTAACAATGGGGCAAGCCTTTTAAAGTCAAAAAACTCCCAAATAACAATAATTTGTGTAATAAATTCTTTTAAGCCTAAACCTATTAAATAAAAATCATAATAGTAACAAAGGAAATGTCTTGCCTTTTGCCTCCTAAGAAAACTTTCACCTTCTTTTCAAAGAACACTCCTGAACAACCAGGAATGCTAGAGTCACTCAATTCTTAGACTTTTTATAGCGTTTATCATTGTGCTTTCATTTGATAATAACTCCCATATTGCCCTGACAGATGTTTTCCATTGTTATCTTAAACTGTTATTTACACCATTTTGAGGGTAGGAATCATATCTGCTTTTATCTCGTGTTCCCATTAACACGGAACAAAGTGCCTTGCACACAGAAGATGCTTCATGAATTTATTTTTTAAGGAATTGTCACTGCTTCTTTGAAGGGAACAATGGTACAAAGAAGAGCATTATAAGAATATTACAATGACTGATATGACACACTTGACGATTCTCCCTTTGTTTTTGCATTATGCACACATTACCTAGAATTTTAAATGTTCTTTCGCAGCAAGATGCATATTATTAAATCATGGAAAACACAGAAAAGGAGAACGGGAGTTGGGGGGGACTTGGCCTTGGAGATACTCATCTTGAGCCTCTGTAGGACTTAATTTTCACCTTGGTGGCTGTGAGAGTATCCAGGTTGGGATAATATTTGAATTGCTTGTCAGGTGTGTTAGACAAGCTGACATAAATCTCATTTCACATTGACATTCTTCAACTAAGATCTAACAGCCTAAAACTTCAGAGAGATGCTGCCCCAAGCACCACAAAACCTTAAGGCTTGGAATGTCTTCAAGAAAGGATGAAAAGGAGTGATGATTCATTTTCTTGACGGTTACCAAGAATGATGCAGTGTCTTTAGAAGTCTGACAACTGGCTGCCCTGTAGAGGCCTCCAAAGTATTCCTTGCAAATACTCAATTATGCTTCTCAGAATAGGTCTTGCTTTAGAAAATTTAATAGATGAATTTCTGTCTAAAAATAGTTTGCTCCCCACCCTCACCACCCCCCATTCTGGCTGATCTAGATAACGGAGAGTCTTTCAAAGCGCAGAAAGGATGCTAGAGAGAGCAAATCCTGGCATAAAAGGTTAAAAATAAAAGTAATTATGTATGAAATAAATCTACCTAATTTTTCTCATCTCTATTTTGTGTTCTTTCACCTGGTTCCTAGGCATGATTATATATATATATATATATATATATATATATATATATATATATATATATATATATATATATATATATATTTCTTTTTTAACACTTTCTCTTCTCTTG
The DNA here is from genome assembly GCF_964341445.2 of Mesoplodon mirus. NCBI lineage: Eukaryota > Metazoa > Chordata > Mammalia > Artiodactyla > Ziphiidae > Mesoplodon > Mesoplodon mirus. The sequence continues at coordinate 13,693,876 of NC_138992.1, read as the reverse complement.
TCCCAGGTGTCCACCTCTTCTTCTATGTAATGTAAATTGTCCTCCCTCTCTTTTCCTTATCTACTCCCGTTTATCAGTGAGATTTCAGTCAGTGCTTAGTGGGATTTTATCCTCAACCTTGATCCCAATAGTACACTTGATATTAAAGGAAGGGCTAATTGACATGAGTGTTGTATCTATTTATACTTGAGGCATGAAGGATTGACAAGGCATTATACAGAGTCCTCACAAACGGGTTTTCTTGTAAGAGATGAGGTAGGTAGTAGAGATAATTCATACCAAGTACCAAATATGTGTAAGTAATTTCCTATATATTCATCTAAAATAAGTCTCAAAATAATACTGTGAAGTAAATTCTGTCACCCTCTCACACCTGTTATGGTTGATAAAACTGAAACTCAACTAAGTGGCATAGGTCTGAGAGAGTCCAAATCCCAGGCATGAGGGAGATCTTTTTTTGCCAGAAGGCAAATTGCTTCTAGTATCAGGAATGGTGTGTTACACTTAGTTCCCACTGCAGGAGAGAGCTTTTGAATGAAAAAAAAAAAAAAAGGTCAAAGCAATGAGTCCAAATATATGCTTTGTCCCTGGCTCATCTTTGCTCATGCTGCTGAAGCCCCTGGTTTCAAATATAGCATCAATCCTGTGAATGGAGATGTTATGGAATAAAGAAAAAAAAATGGTCTAGTTGGAAATAATTGCTATACATTTGCTCAGTGCTCAAGACTATAAAGGGATTTCAGATTCAAGTTAATGCAAATGGTGGAAGCCCTGATTAGTAGATGTGGGCCCTGCTGAGGCAGAGGTGTGTGGGCCATTCAGAGTGCTAGAATCTGGGTGAAGTTACGGTGAAGGTGTCATCTACCTACTTTTCCTATAGTCCCTGTCCTATTTGTAGTGACAGCCAGCTTTCATACAAAAACCCTTTCTGGTACATGTCAAATTTCACCTGCACCAAAAATGCTCAGGCTTCAGCAAAACAGGAATAGTAGTCCCCATTTGACTTATGAAAAAAATTATATCCAGAGAATTTTAAAGTCTTCATAAAAGTATTGAAATGTGAAACTGTGATCCAAATAGAGAAGTCCTCGCCACAAACATATTGTGCTTTCCACATTATGCAAAAGGAGAGCATAATAAAAGAGGACTTATTAAATTAAATTTAAAATCATATCCTTGATATATAAAAAACAAAAGGAAAATGGCAGGTGTGAATCTAGCTATATAAATAATAATGTTAAATGTGAATGGATTAAACACCCAAATCAAAAGTAAAATATGTCAGACTGAAAATATGACCCAACTATATGTGGTCTACAGGAGATATACTTTAGATTTAAGCAGACAAAGAGATTGAAAGAAAAAAGATTTTTAAAAAGCTAGCATTCAATCAGCAACCATAGATAAGCTGGAATGGCTATATTAATATCAGACAAAATACACTGTAAAAGAAAAAATGTGACAAGTGACAAGGTGGACATTCTATAATGATAAAAGAGTAAATTCATCAGGAAGACATAACAATTACAAATATCTATGCACCTAACAATAGAGCCCTCAAAATGTGAAACAAAACTAACAGAATTGAAAGGATAAATAGATAGTTCAATAATAATAATCAGGGATTTCACTTCCCAATTTCAGTAGCTACAACAACTAGATAGATTTACATGCATATAGAAGACTTAAATAAAACTATAAAACAATTGGATCTAATAAACATTTTTAGACCAGTCCACCCAGTAACAGTGGAATATAACTCCTCCACAAACACGTATAGAACATTCTCCAAGATAGTCTATATGCTAAACAATAAGACAGGTCTCAGTCAATGTAAAAGGATTGACATAAAGCATGTTCTCAGTCGAATGAAATTAGAAATCAATAACAGAAGGAAATTTGGAAAAAATCACAAATATATGGAAATACAATAACACACTACTAAATAACTAACTGGCCATTGAAAAATTCACAAAGGAAACTAGAAAATATTTTGAGATGGATGAGAATAAAAATATGCCAGATTTTAAGAGATGTAACAAAACAGTGCTTATAGGAACATTTATAGCTATAAACACCTATGTTAAAAAAATAAAGATCTTAAGTCAATAGCCTAAACTTAAGAAGCTAGAAAAAAAAAGAGCAAAATAAATCCATAGTCAGCAAATGAAAGGAAAAAATAATGAATAGAATAGGAATCAGTGAAAAGAAAATGGAAAAACAAAAGAGAAAAACAATGAAACCAGAAGTTGGGTCTTTGAAAAGATCAACAGAGTTGAAAAACTTTTAGTGAGATTGACCAAGAAAAGCAAAGGTAAGACTCAAATTACTAAAATCACGAATAAAAAGGGGATATTAATATTGGCTTTACAGGAAAAAAAAAAGATTATAAGGGAATATTGTAAACAACTGTCTACCAACAAATTAGGTAAGTTAGATGAAATGGACACATTTTTAGAAAAACACAAATTACCAACATCAACTGTATGCAATCTGAATACAGCTACAACAGGAAAAGACATTGAATTAGTAACAATTTTTCATGAAGAAAAGCCCATGGTCAAAGGTCTTCACTAGTGAAGTTCATCAAACATTGAAAGAAAAATTAATACTGATCCTTTATAAACTCTTACAAAAAATAGAGGCAGAAATACTTCCTAAGTCATTCCATAAGATAAGTATTACTCAGGTATCAAAACCAGATAAGACATTGCAAGAAAAGAAAACTACACACCAATATTCATTACTAATATAGATGCAAAAACCCTCAACAAAACTAGCAAATCAAATCCAGAGACATATAAAAATGATTATACACCAGGACCAAGTAGGACTTATCCCAGAATGCAAATCAGTCCAACATCTGAAAATTAAGCAGTGTAATACACTACATTAATAGAATTAAAGATAAAACCCATATGATCATCTCAATATACACAGAAAAATCTTTTTCATAAAATCCAACACCTTTTAATGGAAAATACACTTAACAAAATAAGAATAGAAGGAACTTCCCCAACTTGATAAAGAGTGTTTATTAAAAACTTACAGTTAACACCATATTTAGTACTGAAGGACTAGAGGATATTCCCCTAAGATTTAGAACTAAACAAACATGTATACTTTCATCCCTTTCATTCAACATTGTAGTACTAGAGATTCTAGTCAGAGTAATTAAGCAAGAAAAATAAATAAAATACATTCATATCAAAAAGTAAGAAGTAAAACTATCTCTATTTGCAGATGACTGATTTTATATTTAGATAACTAAAAAAATCAGCTAATAATCGAATCTATTTCAGCTAATAAATGAGTGCTTTAAGATTACTAATATAAGCTCAATATAAGAAACAATTCTATTTCTAAACAATAGTAATGAACAATCCAAAAATAAAATTAGAAAACAATCCTATAGCCTCCAAAAGAATATAATATTTAGGATTATATTTAATAAAAAAGAATAAAATACTTAGGACTAAAACTTAAAAAGGAAACATAAGATTTTTACACCTAAAATTATGAAACACAGCTGGAAAAAAAAAGATTTAGATAAATGAAAAGTTTCCCCATATCCATGGGCCAGAATATTTAATATTTTTAAGATGGCAATACTCTTCAAATTAACCTACAAATTCAATGCAATCCATATCATCATTGTAGCTGACTTTTTTTTGAAGAAATTAATAATATTCATATGGAAATGCAAGAGACCCAGAATAGCCAAAACAATCTTGAAAAAGAGCAAAGTGGGAGAACTCACACTTCCCATCTCAAAACTTATTATAAAGCTACAGTAATTGAGACAATGTGATACTGGCACACAGAAAGATAAACAGATCCAGGGAATAAAATTGAGAGTCCAACAACAAGCCCTTTAATTTATGGTCAACTAATTTTTAACAAGGGTGCCAAGATAATTCATGTGGAAAAAAATATTCTGTTTGACAAATGGTGCTATTGGATAGTTATACTCAGAAGAATAAAGGTGGATCCCTATTTCACATAATACACAAAAATTAATTCAAAATGGATGATGAACCTAAATGTAAGAGCTAAAACTATAAACTCTTAGAAAAAAACATAGAAGTAAATCTTCATGATCTTGGGTTAGGCAATGGCTTCTTAGATATGACCCCAAAAGCACAAGCAATAAATGAAAAAGTAGATAAATTGGACTGCATTAAGTTAAAAAAATTTGAGCATTAAAGCACACCATTGAGCTTCCCTGGTGGCACAGTGGTTGAGAATCTGCCTGCCAATGCAGGGGACATGGGTTCGAGCCCTGGTCTGGGAAGATCCCACATGCCGCAGAACTACTAGGCCCGTGAGCCACAACTACTGAGCCTGTGCGTCTGGAGCCTGTGCTCCGCAAAAAGAGAGGCTGCGATAGTGAGAGGCCCGCGCACCATGATGAAGAGTGGCCCCCACTTGCCGCAACTAGAGAAAGCCCTCACACAGAAACAAAGACCCAACACAGCCAAAAATAAATAAATTTTAAAAAAAAGCACACCATCAAGAAAGTGCAAAAACAACCCAGAGAATGGAAAAATATATTTGTAAATCATATATCTGACAACAGACTTGCATCATGAATATATAAAGAACTCTTACAACTCAACAACAAAAAGACAACACAAATAAAATATAGACAAATAATTTGAATAGACATTTCTCCAAAGTAGATACACAAATGGCTAACAAACATGACAAGATGCCTAACATCATCAGTCCTTAGGGGAATGCAAATCACAACCACAATGAGTCACAACTTAACTCCCACTAAGATTGCTATAATCAAAATGACATACAATAGCAAGTGTTAGCAAAGATGTGGAGAAATTAGAACCCACAAAGATTGCTGATGAGAATGTAAAGTGATGCATCTCCTTTGGGCAATAGTTTGGCAGTTTCTCAAAATGTTAAACATAGAGTTATCATATGATCCAGCAATTCCACTATAGCAAAATGGAAATATGTACAAACAAGACCATGTACATGAATGTTTATAGCAGCAACATTATTCATAATAGCTCCAAAGCAGAGCAACCCAAATGTCCATCAACTGAGAAATAAATAAATAAATAAAATATGGTATATCTATATAAGAAATATTATTCGGCAAGAAGAAGGGATGAAGCTCGGATACACGCTACAACATGGATGGTTCTTGAAAACATTATGCTTAGTGAAAGAATTCAGTCATGAAAGACCACATATATTAAGATTCTATTACATTTAATGGTAAGAATAGGCAAATCTATAGATAAAGAAAGTAGACTGGTAGTTGCTTAGGGCACAGGGAGGGGGGAAGGAATCAGGGGTGACTGCTAATGGGTCCAGAGTTTCCTTTAAGGAGAATAAAAATGTTTTAAGGTTAGATTATTGATAATCGTACAACTCTGTGACTATACTAAAAGCCATTGAATTGCACACTTTAAATAGGTGACCTGTTTAGCACATGAATTATATTTCAATAGAGTTGTTCATAAAACCATGTTTTGACCATTAACTATTCATTCATCTTTTTTTTTTTTTTTTTTTTTTTTAAATTTTATTTATTTATTTATTTATTTATGGCTGTGTTGGCTCTTCGTTTCTATGCGAGGGCTTTCTCTAGTTGCGGCAAGTGGGGGCCACTCCTCATCGCGGTGCGCGGGCCTCTCACTATCACGGCCTCTCGTTGCAGAGCACAGGCTCCAGATGCGCAGCTCAGTAATTGTGGTTCACGGGGCTAGTTGCTCCGCGGCATGTGGGATCTTCCCAGACCAGGGCTCGAACCCGTGTCCCCTGCATTGGCAGGCAGATTCTCAACCACTGCGCCACCAGGGAAGCCCCATCTTTTTTTTTAATGGATAATTATTAAGTACCAAGTATCTGCCAGGAATAACAAGGGAAATACATCATAGTTCATGCCATCATGGAACGTGGAGTCGAGTTGGGGAGACCATTCTATCATCTTCAAAAATCACAGAAATAAATGTAAATTGACTACTGTGCTAAATGCTGAGAAAGATAACTGGTACTATGAAAATATATAAGTAGAACTGTCGAATAGAACATTCTGTGACGACGGAAATGTTCTGTATTTTTTCTGTCCATTGCAGTAGTGACTAGTGTGGCTAGTGTGACTGAGGAACTAAATATTTAATTTAATCAAGTTAAATTTAAATGGCTACATTGTGGATGGTGGCTACCATATTGTACAGCACAGAATAGAAAATTACATGTTCTATCGTCTGTGAAATCGTGGAAGTTTTCTCTGAAGTGACACTTGATAAATGCAAGAGCATTCCAAATGAAGAGAAGAGCACAGGCAAAGACTTTGAGATGGAACCAAGCAGTGCACAGTGAAGAAGACTAGTGGATTTGGAGTTGACAGAGGAGGCGGAGCACTTAGAGCATGGTTGGAAATAAGGGTTAGGTTGTCAGTACCATACAGAACTCCGAGTGCATATTTAAGAATGATGGGCCTTATGCTAAAAGCTGTAAGAGCTAGTGAATTACATTTAATCAGGGTGTGATTAATCAAATTTTGACTCAAAACCTTTACTGAATTGACTGTGTACGTAACAGACTGCGGGCATGCATAGCAAGAGGGGATGTTGAAGACCAATAGGAAAGTTCTGCCTTGCTGCAAAAGAAAGTTGGTAGTGGCTCAGCCTAGGGTGTGGCAAAGAAGATGGGAAGGAAAGAGTGAGACACAAAGTTCAGCTTCCAGGTTTGCAGACTCTGAGTAGCAAGAGCCAAGGTCTTGCTTGGATGTGTCCATTCCACTGTAGCCTGAGATGTCTGGGGCAAAACTGAAAACTCAACCTGCATCCGGTCTGGAAAGCAACCTGCTTAAAACCTTCTTATTTTACAGGTTTCCATAAATGGAATGTCATGGAAGGCACCCACTTAGAAATTATGCTAGTTGTTTCTATGAATATAGGAGGATGCTAGAGAAGACTTTGTTTACTATGGGAAGAATCACTTAATGATCTCTTTGCTTATGATCCAGGGAAAAGTATAATAGGACTTGAGGATCTTCTCAAGCAAAATTATATTTTCTAATTCTCTTAGGAATGCCGACACCTGAGAAGGTGAGAAATGGAGTATTTCCTGCCATATCAATAAACAAAGGATGTCACAGTCATCAAGGATTGCAGCCCTCCAACGTGAGCCCTGAGCTGAGGAAACTCAGGGCTGAAAAGAATGCCTGCCATCTAGCAGCCATTAGACTGCAGCCATGCCCTGTGGTGAGTCTGGAGGAAACTCAGGATGTGTCAGAATACTGGCCCCATATAGCTGAGGTGCGTATCAAAGGAATGATTTCAACGGGTCCAGACTCTTGCATCTTCCCATATACAGAAAAGCGCTAAATTCCTTAACTTGAGATATCTGGCTTTCTTTCATTAACAGTAATCTTTTGACGTTCCGACTACCTGTCCTTTGTTGCAAAACTCCTGTGTATCCTGGCTCATCCCCTCACCTCCTGGGAGCAGTTTCTCAGAGCTATCTGAAACGCTGTCTCCCAGGCTGCAGTCCTCATTTTGCCCCAAATAAAACTTAACTCGCTCTCACATTGTACTTTTTTTTTTAAAATTAACAAAGGGAATGAACCCATTTTCCCAAGGATCCCATGGCAAGGAGAAGGACCAAGTCTCAAACCATTCTTTCAGAGGTTCAAACTTCGGAAAACCAACAGTGGTCCTCACCAAAAGTGACGGAGAAGCAATAGGACCATGAGTGAAATTATCATGAAGAAATTTTAAAAAGTAAATAAATGCAGAAGGCTGGCTACTTCCATGAATCAGCAAGGGAAACCTAGGAACAAAGTTTCTGAAGTTTGAATTAGTTTCTATGGATCCCATCCCAACTCTCCCAAAAGGATCATGACAAAGTTTGTTGATTAATCAAATGAGCTTTAACTTTGTAAGGGAATCTTGGCTGGTATTGTGTACAACTCTTTTGACTGTCCATGTGTGGTATCATCTATCTGGGAAGCTGGCTGGAGCGTTATATGCACTTAGCGCCTTAGCATGAGTATGTTAAGAAAGTCTTCACTCTGGACCAGGATTTCTCAACTCTGGTACTACTGTACTGACATTTGGGGCCACATAATTCTTTGTTGTCAGGGCTGTCCTGTGTATTGCAGGATATTTAGGAACATTCCCCACCTCTACCCACTAGATGTCAGTAGCACCACCCCAGTAGTGACAATTAAAAATGTCTCCACGTATCAAATGCCCCCTGGGGGGCAAAATTGCCCTGGTTGATAACCATAGCTCTGGATACTGTCTTTTCCTCAAAGAGAACTGGGGCCAAATACTTATGATCTTATAGAGGTCCCCAGGCCAGTGTGAGACAACAGCTATTTTGACTGAGGGAAGAAAAAAGAGGGTTTGGAACAGCAAAGGAACAGAAATGTAAGTAACTAATTAGAAAACAATGTGAAAATTGTTGAAACAGCATGAACAAGCCACAGTAGAATCACAGCACCAGGAGTGATTGATTCTACCTTGGGGGAGAGGTAGCTATAGGAACAGCTTAGCAGGGGATGTGAAATTTGATTTGGGCCAAGAAAGCTGAGTGGGTAAGGAGGGAAAGGCATTGCAGTCTGGAAGAAAAAGGAGCAAAGGTGTGGAGTTGTGTGAATTGCAGGCAGAAGGGTGCATAGGGAGGGGATAAGGAAAGCGGTGGCAAGTAACCAAGCTGAGAAGGCCTATTTTTTGCAGTTTTTAAGTCTCCTGTATGCATAACATGAAGTTTGTATCAGACCTCCTTGCTTATGCAATTTACCCTGGCTTGGAAAAAAAAAAAATCAAAACTAGAGGGGACCTTTAAGTCCATTTTATAAAATCAAGAAAATCCAGAGAAGGAGATCAACATAAGAAGGGTTTTTCCTCTTTGAATTTCTGCCTGAGAGCAGAAAGGATTTTTTTTCTTTCTTTCTTCCTGATCCCCTGAGAAATTTAAAATCCTCTTGAGCAGAATGCTTGCTAGGGCAAGCATAGGAGAAAGTGATTTTAATTGTCTGTTTCCAATCTGTATACAGGGAATTCATTTGTATGAATGTTTCTCATCTATTTAAATCTGATGGTGTTTTTAATTTGGGTAATTCTTTAAGTGAATGATGATAGATGCATGTACATTTCTCCCCCTCTTAGAAGCAGTCACACATGAAGTTATTTGAATATAGAGAAAATAATGATAGGCTTAGAAAATTGTCAGTCATTCTGGATGTAGGCAAAGCCTCACTTCAAATAGTAACATAGATCTCGACCCTTTAAGTGAAGATGATTGTTGTTACCAGGTATTGAAAGTCTGCAAGACAGTACTCATTTAAAGGCTTTACATGTCTTATATCGTTGATTCCAACAACCGTCCCTTCAGATAGATAGTGTTAAAATTCTCACATTGTAAATGTGGGTACTGAGGCTTGTCTAGATTAAGCAACAAGTCCCAGGTCACAAAGTAATCAGTGGAAAAGCTGGGATTGAATCTGGGGTCTGTAGATTTCAACGTCTGTGATTTTAACCCTGACTCTACACTGTTTTTTTTCCTGCTCCATAAATTTATCTGAATATACTCTGACATGTTTTCTGTTAGAAAATTGGTACAATTATATAGTGTACAGCATTACTATCCAAGGAGAAAATATCATACTTTTCTAAAAGGCAAGGGCCATGTCTGTTTTTTTTCTTTGTACTCCACAATGCATAATATATAGTCAGGTATTTAGTATGTGTTCATCAAATATGATTGATAGACAAAGAATTCAAATATTGCAAACATCAGGGTATAGAACTTAGAAAACTCTTTGGAATACATTTGGCTCTTTATCATGTCACCACCATTCAAAAATAAAGAGAATAATCCATTATACTGTTGGAGTCTTATCATGTGCTCTCATAAAACTCACTTCTCTTTTTCCTCCTCCAAATGTTGTCAGGTAAGCATTTTACAGATGAGAAAATTGAGAGTATAGGACGTGTGTGGCATGACCTAGTTCACTTTTAGATCATAAGTACATTTAGGACCCCAAGATTTTAGGTTGCAGCTTTTTAGTTGGGAAGGGGTCGCCAAGATATGTATTTTAAAAAGCAGTAAAATGAGGCTAGCAATCTAGTGAAGCATTTTGAAGACAAATGTTAACTTTCTATGTCGAAACAAAGATTTGTAGTGACTGGAAGACTGAAAAGAATTTAGTAGTCAATGCAACATTTTAAGGAATGACTTTTGGTAGAGGATGGAGAATATGGTAACTGGTTGAGAGTAAGCTGTAAGAGGCAGGACAACAAACCAAGTCATAGAGGTGAAGCTTTGGTTTTTTTATTATTATTATTTTTAAATTGAAGTACAGTTGATTTACAATATTATATTAGTTTCAGGTGTACAACATAGTGATTCAGTATTTTTATAGGTTATACTCCATTTAAAGTAATTATAAAATACTGGCTACATTCCCTGTGCTGTACAATAGATCCCTGTAGCTTATTTATTTTATACTTGCAGTTTGTACCTCTTAATCCCCTACCCCATTTTGCCCTTCCTCCCTTCCCTCTCCCCACCAGTAACCACTAGTTTGTTCTCTATATCTGTGTCTGTTTTGTTATATTCATTCATTTTATTTTTTAGATTCTACACAGAAGTGATAACATACAGTATTTGTCTTTCTCTGTCCGACTTATTTCACTAAGCATAATACCATCCAGGTCCGTCCATGTTGTTGCTAATGGCAAATTTTCATTCTTTTTTGTGGTTGAGTACTATTCCATTATATATATATATATATATATATATATATATATATATATATATATATATATATATATATATATATATATATATCTTGGCTATTGTAAATAATGCTGCTACAAATATTGGAGTTCATGTATCTTTTGAATGAGTGTTTTCATTTTCTTTGGATATATACTCAGGCATGGGATTGCTGTATCATACAGTAGTTCTATTTTTTAGTTTTTTTTCATACTATTTTCCATAGTGGCTGCACAAATTTACATTCCCACCAACAGTGCACAAGAGATCCCTTTTCTCCGCAGACTCACCAACATTTATTATTTGTGGTCTTTTTGATAATTGCCATTCTGACAGGTGTGAGGTGATAGCTCATGTGTTGGTATTTTTTTTGTAAATAAAGTTTTATTAGAACACAGTCACACCCACTCATTTAAGTAATGTCTATGGATGCTTTCACCCTACAGTAGCAAAATTGTGGCAGCAAAGACTATCTGGCCCACAAAGCCTAAGATATTAACTATGTAGCCTTTTACTGAAAAGCTTTGTCAACCTCTGGTTTATAGTAAATGAGTATTGTGCTCTGGTCCCTTGAGCAGCTCAAGATAAAGGTCACGTGGTTTTGATTTGCATTTTTCTGATGATTAGCGATATCAAGGATCTTTTCATGTTGCCTGTTGGCCACCTGTATGTCTTCTTTGGAAAAATGCCTATTCGGTTCTTCTGCCCATTTTTTAACTGGGTTGTTTGTCTTTTTGATATTGAGTTATATGAGCTGTTTATATATTTTGGATATTAGCCCCTTATTGGTCATAATTTGCAAATATATTCTTCCATTCAGTAGGTTGTCTTTTCATTTTGTCAGTTGTTTCCTTTGCTGTGCAAATGCTTTTAAGTTTAATTAGGTCTCATTTGTTTATTTTTACTTTTGTTTCCTTTGCTTTAGGAAACAGATACCAAAAAATGGTGCTATGATGATTTATGTCAAAGAGTATTCCCCCTATGTTTTATTCTAGGATTTTCATGGTTCCAGTCTTACATTTAGGTCTTTAATCCATCTTGAGTTTATTTTTGTATATGATGTGAGAAAATGTTCTAATTGCATTCTTCTACTTGTAGCTGTTCAGATTTCCCAGCACCACTATTGAAGAGACTGTCTTTTTCCCAGTATATAGTCTTGCATCCTTTGTCATAGATTAATTGACCATAAGTGTGTGGTTTATTTCTGGGATCTCTATTCTGATCCATTGATCTGTGTGTCTGTTTTTGTGCCAGTACCATACTGTTTTGATTACTGTAGCTTTGAAGTATAGTCTGAAGTCAGGGAGTGTTATACCTCCAGCTTTGTTCATTTTTCTCAAAATTGCTTTGGTTATTTGGGGTCTTTTGTGGTTCCATATAAATTTTAGGATTATTTGTTCTAGCTCTGTGAAAAATATCATGGGTATTTTGATATTAATTGCATTAAATCTGTAGATTGCCTTAGGTAGTATGAAAGTTTTTACAATATTAATTCTTCCAATCCATGAACATGGGATATCTTTCCATTTATTTATATCATCTTAAATTTCCCTCATCAACATTTTATAGTTTTCAGAGTATAAGTTTTGAGGTAAAGTTTTAGAGTAAGAAAAACTCAGAATAAGAATGTAGTCATAGTCTTGGACAGAGAGAGACTATATGCTATTGCCAAAAACAAGGCAATTACATTGGGCATTCAAGTGAAATGTAGGAGGAGAAGAACAAAGTGGTGTATATAATTAACCAAGGATATGAAGCATCTGTGCAAGTTGTTCAACCAGAAAGGTTTAGTATAAGACAGAAAATAATGTTTTATTCACATTCAGTCTAAGGTGACAACAGTCTATTAGAAATATTCTGAAGCCAGTAAAAATCTAAAACTAAATGACAAGAGATAATGATATTGAGTGATCATGATGGGTCAGTCCCTGTACTAAGTATTTTATATATTTTTTAGATTTAATTTCCATAACCATATGAGGTAGATTGTATTATCCTAAAGTCTATGGTCTCAGCCTGGTTAATTAATTTGCCTAAGTTCACAGAGCTAGTAACTGCTGGGGCCATAATACAGTCAGGTCCTCTGACTCCAGAGCTCTGCTTTTCACAACTGTACACTATTTCCATGAAGGGAGGGGAGGAAGGAAGGGAGAAAGGGAGGGAGGGAAGCAGAGAGGGAGAAAGAAAGGGAGGAAGGGAGGAAAGCAGCAAAGAGAAAGAGAGAGAGAACTGGTATCTTCTGCATGAAGTTGAGGGCAATGAGCTCAAAGAGGAAGTGAGTATAAGGCCATCCCAGGTCTTACCTAAAATAAATCACCTTCAGTGTCTAATCTTCATTTCCCACATCAGCAAGATAGAGACAAGTATCAGCTAAGCAATTCAAAACTGGTTAAACAATAAAAGGATTCAAAGAAATCTCAGTAGAAAAACCCCAGAGTTAGTTAAATAAGCAAGTCAGTGGACCAGATTCTTTCTACCTTTCAGCTTAAGGGCTAGCTCTCCTTGTGCTCCTGAGGTGCTTGGAGAATTCCAGGTGCCACAACTTCACTCACAAACATCCAGCAGGGGTTATTTCTTTGATGTGTCTCTTTTTAAGAGTGTTTCTCAGAGTCTCCCCATGGCCAAAGTATTTCCACAATTTCTTGCCATATATGGGCTACAAGCTCCCTTCTATGACAGTAGTTAATGTGTTAATAGAATTTCCATTGCTGGCCTAAACCACAGATTGTGAAATAAGACCCATTGGCCAAATCTTGCTGGCTGACTATTTTCATAAACTCATGTTATCTGTTACTGCTTTCACATAACAATGGCAGAGGTGAAAAGCTACAAGACCATATAGCCCATACAACCCCTCAAATATTTACTCTCTGGCTCTTTACAGAAAAAATTTGCCAACCCCTGTCCTAAACTAATAAAGATCCACTATTCTCAGAAAGAGAATTGTTTTTTTTTCTTCAATTGTTCAATTTTTTCTTATGTCATGGACACTCTTTTGGTGTTCTGAGACCAATTTTCAGTGTGTGTGTCAGGGGGATATTCTCCACACATTCAACAAGGAATGCTTTGACACCAGCTGGGTGTCCTACAATTCAACTCAATGTTGACACTATGTACCTGGAGATAGTATCAGATTCCACAGATTAAGAGTTCGGTCCTATAAGATTGCACTTCTGTCCCCCTACCCCCACTTCAGATGCCAGTCACAAATCCAGGTTGTTACCTGTACTTCTGATCAACTAATTATAAATCAGAGGTTCTACGACTTCCTTCTTGGGTTTGATTAATTTCCTAGAGTGGCTCACAGAACTCAGAGAATTCTACTTACTAGATTACTGATTTATTATAAAAGGATATAACTCAGGAACAGCCAAATGGAAGAGATGCATAGGGCAAGGTATGTAGGAAGGGATGTGGAGCCTCCATGCTCTGTCCAGGTGTGCCATTCTTCCTTCATCTCCACATGTTCACCAAAATGGAAGCTCTCTGCATCCCATCTTTTGGGTTTTTATGGAGGCTTTATTACATAGGCATGATTAATTAAATCACTGGCCATTGATAATTGATTCAACCTTCATTCCCTCTCCCCTCCCAGGAGGTTGAGGAGTAGAACTGAAAGTCCCAACCCTCCAATCTCATGGCTGGTTCCCTGGTAACCAGTTTCCCCATCCTTAGGTGATGTAGGGGCTTTCCAAAAGTTTCCTCATTCCATATTATTTCCTCCTTTCAATGAGGAAAGTTTCCTCATTCCACAAACGACACATTTATTTCTCTCACCACTTAGGAAATCCCAAGGGTTTTAGAAGCTCTCTGCCAGAACTGGGGATGGAGACAAAGACCAAATATGTATTTCTTATTATAAATTACAATATCACAGTCACACAGAGGAGAATATATACCAAAGAAATTCATAGCTCTGGAGCCAGAAGGAAGTGAGATGAAAGATAGATCTGGATAAGTAACTGGATGTCTACCAGCCTAAAACTACAAGGAACACACCTGTAGTTAAACAAAGTTATGTTCATTGTGCTTGCTGCAGCAAGAGAGATCAAACATGCCTGGGATCTATGAGATCCCAGTGTCATGGTTGATGTTGATGATTTTGTGACATTGTTAGTGTTCAGTAAAGGAGAACCAGATCTAACTGGCAGTGAGTAGGTCAGCTACTGGGGCTGTTTTTTTTCTCCCTCACAACCCAGTATCTGCTACAGAGAAATAGTACTACCCTTGAAGGCCATTGTGGATATTAACAGAAATAACTTGTTGAAATCATTTGAAGGTCCAAAATGCCCTATTAATATAAAGTGAATTTAAAAGACTTGATCCCATTTGAAGATGGATGCCATAGGTGAACACTTTGAGTCTTCTTCCGTGAAATTTTACAAAAGGTATCTCTCAAGTACAAAGGAATAAAGTTAACAAGAAGCTTAGAACTTACTTATTACACTTGCATATATGGAGATGATACTTTTATTGTTTAGGCAGTTACTTACTCTGGAGAAAAGATTTCTAGGGAACTAGAGAGAGTTAATCCTATGTGCCAAGACTGGCAGATGAGGGTGAGCATGGCTCCCTGTGTAAGGCAGTGATACTGGACAAGTTATCTGATATTAAAAATCCACCACAAACTATATAATCTTTGCTTCTGCTACCCCATTCTTTTTTAGTCCTCTAGAAAATAAGTGAAGGCTTCACTTATCTGGATCCCATACTAAAGTGCAAATACTTAAGCATGTACTAAGTATTCAACTCTGTGCCAGGTACTGGTGAATAGGACAAGTTCATTTTTACTAAGAAGATTATTCAACAATTTAACTTGATTCTGTTCAAGTCTATTTATTTATAAATATATTTACATGATAAATCCACCCCAAGCGTATTTATTGATTTGTATAACACATATTCAATAAGCACCTAAAGTATTATTCACTGGGTTATGGATATATACAAATAAAAATACATGGTATTTAAGAAGCACCCATGACTTAAACACATAGCAGATTAATTAAAGTTCTGGAATAGGGGTTTGAAGAGAGTACTATGGGAATGGAAGGCTGTGTCAGATGTCAGAGGAGAATATGAAATTGAACATGACACGGTTTCTGTCGTAGGAAGGAAGTAAAAGAAACATTTTAATACATAGACAATGGCAACATATCCTGCCCCAAACTGTGTCCCATGGCCTGCCTATAGTAACTTTACTTAACTGTGGGATCCCTACTAGGTGCCAGCTATTTAGTATTCCAAGATAACTAACACTCATATCTTATCTTCAAGAAACTCTTTATATAGTTTTAAATAAGGACTTTTAATGCTGACGTCCAAGTCTCCTTTTGCATTTTTCTTAAATGACTCTTATTAGACTTATTAGACTTAGAGCCTATTTAAAACCTGAACAGCTAGGGTGACCTTGGACAAGTTATTTAATCTCTCCATGAATCCAGATCTGAGAAGTAGAAATAATGACACTTATCTTGGGAGTTTGTTAGTGTTAAAAAGAAACAATAAGCCCCAAATAGAGTCACTTGTGCTAAGCCTCACCAAAACTTCACACCTAACCTAGTGCAGTTTCAACCTTTCTCAGGAGGGAAATTTTAAACCAGTATGGAATTTCCTGGTCAGCACTAGTGATGTAGTCTGCCAGAGATCCCTTGCTGTCCCCTGAAGGAAGTTGACCTTGCCTGAAATAATCCACCCTTTCAACTTCTTTGTCCTACCCTCTTTTGCCTATAAAAACCTTCCATTTTGTATATTTTGGCAAAAATGATGCTGCTGCTGATGATGCTGATGATAATTGTTACTTGTAACTCAAAAATTCAGAGATAAAGAAAGCACAATTTGTTTAATCTGAGAATTGAAAGAAAGCATGATTTGTTTAATCTGAGAATTGCCTCTTCTGTATGTTGGTTTTGACTTCAGGATCCTTTTCTTTGTGATATCAAAATGACCCCAAATATCATCATATTCCCATATGATGCACACTGGAATTGCTATAAGTAGATGGGAGAGATAGGGAATTAATAAGACTCAGTAGAAGCCTAGCTTGACTTATTGTGGTGGTTGGTGCCAAGGTGTCTTGCTTTCCAAATCCCCAATTCTATTTCTTGAATGGATAGTTTCTTAAATTGTGTCAGATCTTGTTTTTTTTTTTTTTTTTTTTTTTTTTTGCTGTACGCGGGCCTCTCACCGCTGCGGCCTCTCCCGCTGCGGAGCACAGGCTCGGGACACACAGGCTCCGCGGCCATGGCTCGCGGGCCCAGCCGCTCCGCGGCACGTGGGATCCTCCGGGATCGGGGCACGAACCCGTGTCCCCTGCATCGGCAGGCGGACTCTCAACCACTGCGCCACCAGGGAAGCCCGTGATCTTGTTTTAATAGCAACCATAAATGGTAGAAGTTATCTCTATAAGAAGTCTAAGCATCATGTTTCATGTTTGTATTCTCTCTCTCAGTGGCAAATTACTGACAGAAATTGTACCTGGACAGCACAAAAAGAAGAGAGTACTTGGCAAATAACTGGTAAATTTTATTAGAAAATATAACTAATAATAATAATAATAAAATAGTAATTCAGATCAGCAAATCTGAATAACTACAAATCTTCACTCTTCTTGGGCTAAATAGCTCCTACAGTGTAAGTGAGAGCTAATTATACAGCTTACTAAAGCAACACAAAGTTAGGGGACAAGAAGGAAAGGTGTGAATTGAAACTAACATTTGTTGAGCACTGGTAATGTGCTAGACACTGTTCTAGACACTTTATCCATGCTATTCATTCTTTCAAGTCAATATTATGAAACACCCATTAGGTAACAGGCAGTGTACTGTCTGACGTGACTGTCAAGAGAAATAAGACATGGTATTTATCTTAAAGAAATTATAGCCTGGAGGAGGAGATGAACAAATAGGTCAGCCTTCATGTTGTGATGTGATAAATAGTTCTGTTACTTAGAGAATGGTATCAAATCCAGACAGAAAGGCCAAAAATATTTCCTAAATTTAGAAGTACTTGAACTACGTTTTGCAGGAGGAGAAAGAGGTCAATTAAGTTGAAAAGGAAAAAGTGGATTTTGCTGGTGTCAAGACTAGCATGTGTGTAGACAAAGGGGTGGGAAACACTGTGGTGTGGTTGGTGAACTATATGAAGTTTGGAGAGTTTACAAACTATATGGAGGAGTAGCTGGAGACGAGGCTCCAAAGCTTGGCACGGTTCAAGTCATGGAACATGGAAGCCTTAGAAGCCATGAGTGCATTCTTTTTGAGAATTATGGGGAACTACAGATCAATATTAATCCTGGAAATATAATGATCATTTTTGTATTGAAAACAATCACTTCAGAAGCAATATGGATAATGGAGGAGGAAGGCAGAAGGGCCAGCTATTTCATAATCCCTTTAAGAATTAATGACTGGGCTTCCCTGGTGGCGCAGTGGTTGAGAGTCCGCCTGCCAATGCAGGGGACACGGGTTTGTGCCCCGCTCTGGGAGGATCCCACATGCCGCGAAGCAGCTGGGCCTGTGAGCCATGGCCGCTGAGCCTGCGCGTCTGGAGCCTGTGCTCTGCAACGGGAGAGGCCACAGCAGTGAGAGGTCCGTGTACCGCAAAAAAAAAAAAAAAAAAAAAAAAAGAATTAATGACTAAAGGCATTGAAAGTAGAAGGGAAGAAACTGATTCCAGATGATGAAGTAAAATTGGATGTGGATGGTGCATGAGTGAGAGAAGACTAGAAGGTTTCCCACATTTGAGGCTGGAATTGCAGATATAGATAGTATATATATATATATATATATATATATATATATATATATATGATGAGTATAGTAAAAGGAAAAAATTGTGGGGGAAAAGATTATAATTTCAACTGGGCATATAGATGTATCCGGGTACCGAATGAAGTATGGATTTGATTTGTTTGTTTGGTAAGAGACTCTGTCAGCACGTTCGTATGGGTAGAGAGAGAAAGTCAACTTCTTTTTTCTGCAACAGGTCATTGAGTATCCCTTCTTAGTTATGCATATGTAAGGAGAATAGTCATCCATTATATTGGGGGTTGGGTACACCTGTGCCCTATGATACTCTAAGCAGCACACCGAAAAGGCAAGAGTCAGACATCCCCAACCTCTGCTCTCTGAGACTCCAAATTTGAAAAACCCATTGTCTAAGATTGATAAGGCACTGACCAGAAACAAAGCAAAACAAGCAAACAAACAAAACACTGGGAGGAGAAAACCAGGGCTCCAAATGGGTCTCTATAGTAGGGAAAGGAAATTGGTTTGGTGACTGACTCTTCCAGGATTAACAAAATGGTCTGAATTCATGGAGAAGGGCTGGTTTGGGTGTAACCAACCTACTTGGGAAACAGTTTCTAAGTATGTGACTATTTGTCAAACAGCTGCAAACGTGACGTTTGCAAATTGGCCCATATTTAAATTAGTAAAGGAATAAAGTTGTGGTGAATAAGTGTCCACAAGTATGGGTAAGCCCAGTGTTTAAAAGCAATCCATGTGGCCACAATGAAACAATGGTGCTAGTGGTGGGGTAGGAGGGGTTTATAACTATTCTTTTCCATCTGGAGTTTGAGAAGAAGGACTAGATTTATTTGGGCTGGTGAAAATTTGAACAATTAGTTGAAAGTAAGAAATGTGGTTTCATTTGTATCTTAAACTGGAGGAGTGGGTCAGATGGATTACATTGAGTTGGCCGTACCTGTAAAGCAGTTAAATAAAGACATTGAGGAGGAAGATGGATATACAAGTGAGAAGATCTAGAGGGAGGTTAGACTTGAAAATGTAGATTTAAGAGTCATTAGTGTAAAGATAGTAGTTGGGTGTGTGTTTTCAGATGAGGCCATTAAGGGAAAACATGTTAAGAGATGAACATGGTCCCAGGTCTGGAGACAACCAACATTTGGGTGGTTAGAAGAAATGGAGGAGTCCATGAAGGAATAGTCAATGAGGTATTAGAAAGAATAAGAACAATGAACTCATAGAGGTCAAGCAAAGAGAGATTTCTCAAGAAAAGTAATGGTCAAAATTCAAATGCCACAGAAGATCTAAATGTGCCCCAAACAAAAAAAGATACCGGCTTTTCTAACATGTACTTTATCCCTGCATCTTTCAGTTATATGAGATATTAAATGTTTTTTGTTGCTTACATCAGTTTGGGTTGGGGTTTTTGTTCATTTGGACCCGCAAGAGCTCTAAATGATGTTGGTAGGATTTTCACATAGAATTTGATGTCTCCTAAGATGATGACATACTTAGGTATCCTGGGTCTAGGAAGCTGGATGCCTGCTGCAAAATAGAAGATGTAAGCTGAACATGTAGGTGTTGTATATATCATTTACTAATATGTACCACTGGCTTTCATACAGGACAAACAGCTCCCCAAAGTCAAGATTCTTTAATGACAACAGTAGATTTTTAAGTAGAACCCTTGTTAGTGGATGTCACAGATGGTCTTTCTCCATGTATAGATTGGTCCCCATAAGACAATAAAACTCAGACCAGATTAGATGAAACTGAAATTGTTCATCCTTCCAAGACTCTGTGAATCCACTGTAGAGGAATATATTTTTGCAGCTGTATGCTGGATGAAATAGCTGGGTGGAATCTTATTCAAGTTTCAAATGGTTCTCACTGAGAGTTCTCTACCTTCTTACAAAACTTTAAAATAATCATAATCTTCAAAATGCTAATATAAACCTCTAGACTCCTTCTGATCCTTTGGGAGCTGTGTGCAAATGTTATGCTAACATGCTCTGTTACAGTTGAGAAAACACATCAAATTTGCTAGTGTGCCACATTATTGACAGAGCTCTGGCAATCCAACCCCATGAGCCCCAGAAGTTAGAAAGCAGAGCAAAGCTTATGGTGCAAAAATAAAGTTCTTTGACCATGGCCCTCACTTTTAATTATAATCCCCTAAAAGTTACAATTCTATTCTGCTTTCTCACCAGGTATTTAAAAAATGGGATTGTTGCATCTTGCTTTTAAAGAGCATGTCTGCATCAAAACATAATATGTCTCTACCTCCTGTGGAACTACCTAGCAATTCAAAGGCATATTTCATCTGAGGTGTCTAGACTGTCATTGTCGTTGGAAAATTAAAAATAAAAATGTTCAGTTCTTACTGTGCTATGTAACAAAGGGATAAGGATCCTCTGAGAGATCATAATTTTAAAAGTGCAGACTACCATCCCGCTCTGCAAACGAAACAAACCTAAGGGTGTTTGCTACGACTTTACCAAGGAGCTTTTAAAGATTTAGAGCTAAATTAATACACCTCTTCCAGAAATGGAGGTGTGGGACCCATAACCAGAGCATGTACCATCTGTCTTGTCTTCCAGGGAGAGCTGTTGGGTTTTCCTATGTCACATAAAATCCCATTGGAATAAACTTCTTGGTTTGTCCAAACTGTTTAGTTGTGATGGGATTTGGGGGACAATCACTGCACTGCTAGAAATCACATTTGAACACTGTTAAGGCCACAGATGAAACAGAATTTATACCAGCTTCTCTGTAGTTAAATCAGTGAGAGAAGAATTTGGGGCTCAGTTCATTTTGGAAGATGATATGCCCAGTCAACCTGGGACTGACTCTAACTTTGGAATGAAAAAGAGCAGAGTTCATATTTAGCTCTATCAATTTCTAACAAGTTCTTTAAACTCTCTGGGCCTTAGTTTCTTCATTCATATAATGGTGGTACTTATCTTAGACAATAGTCTTAGAAGATAGTGATGAAGGTTAAATTGAATCATATATTTAAAGCTAAAATCTGGATATCAAACACATAGGAAATGCATATAAATGGGAGTTAGGGAATATTGGTGTGACAGCAAGCATAGTACTTTCTAGATATTTATCATTAAGCTTCTGATTATTTAGGGAGGAAAGATGTTATTTTGTTTAATCTTGAATTTGGTATTTGAGGAAGATTTTGCTTAGAAGATACAGAGGGGGAAGAAAATTTGGAAGGTAATTGCTTCCAACTTTTGCCCTGATTTTGAAGTCAGGACACTAGTTTCATTGAACTATATTCAAAAAATATTTATTATCTCATTTCCTATTTTCCAGGCTCTGGGAATATAGAAATTAGCAAGGTAGATATCATCTTTGGCCCTATAGAACTTGATTTATCATGGGACATGGATTAACCAAGTAATTAGACAAATAATTATGCACAACTATAATAAAATGCTATCAAGGGAAAATGCAGCATGCTTGGAGAGTATAGAACAGAAGAAATCTAACCAAAATCACAGCTTTTTACTCCCTGGAGAAAGATTTATCCCCATTGGAAATGTGAAATTTGGAGAGTTTTTCCTCGATATGCTTTCCAAAACTTTGCTGTTTTCTCCCTAGTTGGGGAACTAGCTGCTTGCAGTCTTTGATGACCCTGCATTGCTTGTCTTTGTATTCCCAGGACTTAATAAAAGTGCATTTATACTGCATTGTTTCAATTCTACCTAATGCAGCTTTCCCACTGGGTACTCTACCACAGAAAGCTTATCTCCACCCTCTCACCCAAGGAAAAGAAGTTCAACTCAACTATCCCTTTGTCTACACAATTGGACACATTCTATTATCTCTAGTCTTCTTATCAGGGCACTAAAAGTGCTAAAACCTTTTCAAAATTTGCCAAACTAAATATCCTATGGCTGTTTTAGGGCACTCTGCCCTCTCTAGGGATGGTAAACCAAAATAAGTATGAGGGATGATATTAGGATAAAAGAGAAGGAGAGAGATAGGCTCTAGGTTACTGATAATTTTGATCTAGGTTATTCCTGTTTAATGTTGCATTTCCTTTCCACCAAAATCATTGCTGGTAAATTTCTTGAGCAAAGTAAAATGAGTCATAGAACACTAGAGTTAGAAGAAACCTTAAAGTTTATCAATTAGGACTCGGGCATATGATAAACAAACAAACAAAACCCAAACAATTAACATTGGCTTAAGCCCAATAAAGTAATGTATTGACTGACTCAAGTGATCAAAAAGAAAAAGTAAAAGGTTTGAGGTACTGCCTAGTTATATGTAGCCTGATCAAAAGTTCATAATCTGGCTTCTGTCCATCTCTTATCTATACTGTGAAACTATGGAAGATATATAGACTGACTGCTCAACATTCATTCATGCTTTCTTCTAGAATGCCTTCCATATTTCAGAAACTGTAAAGGAAGGCATTTCTAGCCCTCCTTCTGGGTATAGGTAGAGATGCGACTTAAGTTGTTCCAATATATAGTATTTGCATTTGATCTACATTTGGAACTGGATAAGGAGTGGATAAGGTTAGGCATCCATTTTTCTGGCTTGGATCACAGCTAGGGCAATGTAGCTAATCAATAGCCACCCCCTCAGTCAGTGACTTTCTCTAGTGGAGGTGGCAGCTTTCCTGAACCATATGCAGCCTGGTTCTGTGGTGAGCGGCTTCTCAATTTAGCAATTTTCCACAGCGTTAATGGACGTTCTTACAACCAGAGCAGAGACATTGTGACTCTAAACACTAGAAACTTTTCTTGGAAGTCCAGCCTTTAGCCTGCTTCTCTAGCCTTCCACTGATTTTCTAAACAACCTTACACTTGGTAGATATGAATAAAGACAAATTAAATCTCTCTCTATAAAAAAAAAATACAATGTCTGAGGTGAAAAACACACAGAATGGGATTAATGGGATATTGGACATTGTGCCTGGCTTCTTCCAGTTAGCATAATGTTTCTGAAGTTTATCCACATGTGGCATGTATTAATACTTCATTGCTTTTTATGATCAAATAATATTCCATTGCATGGATATACTGCATTTTGTTTATCCATTCATCCACTGATGGACATCTGAGTTATTTCTATCTTTTGGCTATTGAGAATAGTGATTTTATGAATGCTTGTGCACAAATATCTGCTTGAATACTTGTTTTCAGTTCTTTGGGATATATACCTTGGAGTGGGATTGCTGGGTTATATGGTAATTCTATGCTAAAATTGTTTAGGAAGCACTGAACTGTTTGTCACAGCAACTGATCCATTTTACATTCCCACCAGCAGTGTATATAGGGTTCCACTTTCTCCTCATCCTTGCCAACTCTTGCCATTTTCTGCTTTTTTGATTACAGCCACCCTAAAGGGTGTAAAGTATATCTCACTGTGGTCCCTTCAAGGGCAGTTTCTATTTGTCTGATTTTTTTCATATATATGGGTCACATTTTCCTTTGTTTTTGTTTTTGTTTTTGTTTTGCACATCTTGTAATTTTTGGTTGAAAACTATACACTTTAGATAATATATTGTAACAACTCTGGATACTAACCACTATTCCTTGGTTTGTTCTTTTATTTGATTATTTGTTTATTTGCTTAACAACTTGGCTGAACTAATTTTGCCAAGTTTATTTCCCCTGCAGTTTGCTGCCTCTGATATCCACGTTCAGATTTTTTTTCCCTTGATATTATCTTTTAGCTTGGCTATTTGGAGTTCACCTCTGGTCAGCATAAGCTACTCCTTGGTCAAAGACTGTACTTAAGGTCTGTTAACCAGTCATATTTTTGCCCTTTACCAAAGGATTCGCGTGTGGCTTGAAGGTAGCTATCAAAGTTCAGGGCATTTATGTATTTTGCTGCAATTCAGCTGAGAACTAGGAAATTGGAGATTTCTTCTCTGATTGCTCCCAAGAAGGTGCAGCCTTGGATATGCACAAAATTTTCAAGACTTTCAGGGAAGAATGTGATTTTAGTTTGAAGCCTTGATTCCTAGGAGTCTCCTGTGGGTCAGAACAGCTTATTGTTCAACGTTCAGTCAGTGGGATTCTTTTTGTCAGAGTTTATACCAGTGAGATTTCTACCCTGTGTTAATGGGTCTGTGTATGGCTCGTGGAATGCTTTGAAGTCTGCCTCACATCCTGTTCTGACTGCCTCTGTGTGAGCGCAGCCTAGTTCATGCACACAGGCTTTTGGACCCCAAGATTGACTGTGATCCCAGGAGGACCCTTCTTGCCTGCCCCTTCCTGGTTCTCTCTATTAAACTTCACACTGCTCTGCCATTTTGCCTATATCATAGAGCTATGAGCCTCCTCTTACTTGCTGTGCACCAAGATCTCCATTGTTTTGGACAAATCCCTTAAGCATGGGGTTCCAAAAGCCCTGTTCCAAATAAAGTAATACCAGCAGGAACTTCCTGTAGGGTATAGAGTTTGTTCAAGGTCCTTGGTCTAAGTTTGGGCTGTTCCTCGCTTGCAGATGGGCAGAGGGGCCCATTCTCAGGAAGGCAATCACCACGTGTAGGAGGAGAGCGTGAGGACGATGAACTGCTCAAATTCTCGAAGGTTCCATTTCCAGTGAATGTTGATTTTATTTATATTCCAATCAAATATTCAGGGAAAATTTCCTCATTACCTTGTGGCAAGTCGTAATGATAAAGACCACTGTTTGATTCTCAAGAGATTCAGAGAGCCAGCATACTGATTTAGTGCTAATCTCATTAGAACAGGGACTGAGGAGGAGAGGATTAACAGCAGGATGCACTGCACCATTAAATATCGAATTATTATCCAATTAGGTGTGATGAACAATGTTTTATTTCCAGATATCAGATACCAAATCTCAAGTAGCTGCAGCATTTTCTAAATCTAAAGAGTATGAGTAACCTTGACTGTACTCTTGTTCATAATTGTAATTCTGCACTAAGCTTGAAAAATCCACCCTGGACTTAAAACTGTCTCTTGGTAACCTGGTGGGTTTTCCAGGCACACCCATGAAGACACACGTTTTGGTAAACAGCTCATGGATGTCACTATAAAGTAGTTCTGCCAGCCTCACTGAGTTAGGTTGGGCAGACAAGGTTGTTTGCTAGTGATCTCTGCAGCTATCATTTGATTAAACAGCACATACTCTCCTTCAAAAATGCTCATCATTTATTCATTCATTCATTCTACAAAGTCATTCATTCTACAGATGAAATGAACTATGGGCAAAGTTAGTAAGTGTGAATGGGGAATGGAGAGTGCTGAGAGAGATGTGTTCCAGGTAGTGGGGGCGGTAATTCAGAGGCTTAGGGTGGATGGGAACATAGTTAATTCAATAAACTATAGGTAAGGTTTGTTTTAGAAAAAAATGGCAGAAAATATGCAATCTATAAAAAATGAGATAAAATTGTTAAAATATAAGCTATGAGCAGACAAAGCTTATATTAAAGGAGTGTTTAGTGTTATCTGCATGTATTGTACAGAAGAGAGCATGAGGACTGTTATCCAGCAAAATGGGAGAGATGTTTTCTTGCCTAATTCAACCCACCCCCCCACACAAAACAAAACAAAGAAAAATAAATAAAACAATGCATCATTTTCATTAAAAGTCAGAGGGGCTCGGATCAGAAAGTTCTCAGAAGTCAGATAGTTTGCTGCTGTAGGGAGAGGGACTGGCACGGAGCTGAGAGTCAGGGTGCTCAAAAGAGAGGTGGGCCCATTGCCAGGCAAAAAGCATATCTTTCTTTAGCCAAAGATATGCGTTTTTCTAAAACCAAACAAATGAACAAACAAAAATATACTGTGCACTACAGTGAACTTTATGAGGGCTGGTGAGTGGAATTACAAGTGGCAGATAAGTGAAAATAATGGTAAAATAAAGTAAAAGTGAGCCCTGGCATGGACAATGGTGATGACACACCATGAACTTAGGAGAACAATGAATTCAATTCTGTGTACTCGGGTCCAAACATATACGAGCGACAATAATGATTATAAAAAGAAAACCATCAGCCAGAAGTGACAAAGAGACAAAGGTTTCCCTGTGGCTATACCTGGCTGAATAATGCATCTTGTTACTAACACGGTGGAATTAAAAGCTAATGCCAGAGCAACATCCCTTAGTATTAATAATTTGTCTACTACGTTTTTATTTAAAATGAGCTCATTCATTAAATACAGAACAGTGTAATCCCTGTAGTTTTAGTCAATCCCAGTTAATCCTTTCATTATCTAAAGGGTTGAATTAAAACTCTGCAGGTAATTATGTGGGTCTTAAAAATCTGAATTTTCATTTCGACTAAGTCACTCTGACTGAATTAAAATATTGGTGACAGTTATTACTTGAGACCTTGGCCAAGTTATTTAAGATCTTTTTTTTTAACGTCTTTATTGGGGTATAATTGCTTTACAATGGTGTGATAGTTTCTGCTGTATAACAAAGCGAATCAGCTATACATATACATATATCCCCATATCTCCTCCTTTGTTTCTCGGTTTCCTCATTTTCAAAATGGGAATAATGAATAGGGCATAGTCACTACATTATCAAGTTGTTATGTAGAATAAATAAGAAATCATATGGATACCAGTTAAAGTAATGTCCAGCACACTGAAAACATTTAAACTCAGATAATAATGTTATTATTTATTATTATTTTACTTATTGTTATTATCTTCTTGAAATGGCATCAAGACTAGAACAGACTGATGAAATAATGAGAACTTGATGACTGCTGCCTTAAGGAGGTTTATCCCTATCTGAATTTATTACAGGTTGTCTTTAAAGCTTCTCATCCTGAAGCCGATTACATGAAATATCCATCTCCAAATATTCTCTAGAAGATAAAAGACTACTGAGTCAATAAGTTTGGAAGATGCTTAACACTGACTAAAATAGCATTTCCCAAATGTTTTTGACCACCAGCCATTTTGTTTGCATGTGTGTATGTTGGGGGGTGTACCTGTTAACATCCAGCTAGATGACTATACTAAGGGGACCTCATTTCTAGAAAGATCTAGCTTAGTAGGTGAGAACACCAGCTCTGTTGAGTTCAAATCCTGCCTCTGTCAGTTACTAGTTTTGTGAACTTCCTGTTCCTCGGTTTCCTCATCTGTACTATGGAAATAATAACAGTGTCATTTCCATAGAGTTGTTTTTATAAGTATTAAAAGAAGTAATCTAGCTGAAAGGTGTAAAGCAATACCTATCAAGCAGATTATGTTTAACACATATTTACTATTATTACTGCAATCTATGTAAGTCTATATAAAATTTTAGGTCCATAAGATGAAAAGTGAGTCATTTTTGTAGTTCAGGATGTGCCTCTGCCGCTTAATAAGAATGTTATCACATAGACTTTTCCATTTCAGGCAGTGTGGCGTTTGAACTGCCCTAGACCTTTATCATTGTTCAAAATCTCAGTGTCAAATTCTGCACATCATTTCTCCACATTTGTCCATTTTCCAGAACTGGATTTGCCAAACTTTCAATCTCTCTCCCTTTTCTATATTTTCCTTCTAACGTGTAGGACTCTGAAAATAAAAGACTCCCTTCTCTTCATCTGTGCCAGGGTCAAGTTCATGGTAGGTGATACCAGATGACAGCAGAAAGAGATGAGTTTCTAGGGACTAAGGTTGTCATTTAAAAAAAAACGATTGGTTGTTGTACTTGGCCATTGCTCTTACTAAAAATATTGCACTCACTCAATGTGCTGGCTGCAGTGGGGCTGAACTTTGTCCCTTTGGGGTATGCATGACTGGGGTCAGTAGCCGGAACAGGATGAAAATAAAGAAAATTCTCTTTATCTCTTATCACTCTTCTTCATTCTCATCCTGGGTGCTGTCAAGAAATGAATCAAATAGGTGTCAAATGCTATTGTTTCAGGCCTTCCTCCAAACTCTTGCCCTCTGACATAATCTCAGCATATAGGTGTAGGACATAATCTCAGCATATAGGTGTAGGAGCAGGAACAATTCCTTGTGTCTCCAGGGATTTCAGG
This sequence comes from Mesoplodon mirus, assembly GCF_964341445.2. Classification (NCBI taxonomy): domain Eukaryota; kingdom Metazoa; phylum Chordata; class Mammalia; order Artiodactyla; family Ziphiidae; genus Mesoplodon; species Mesoplodon mirus. The sequence continues at coordinate 13,665,382 of NC_138992.1, read as the reverse complement.
AGCTTACCTGAGCTGGGAGAATGTGGACAGAAAGCTAAGTTTTCAGATCTATTTCTCACCATACAATAAACAGTGCTTTTCCCTACCAACTATCATATACCTCTTTCTCAGTTTGTAAAACGCTGATTTAAAAGCCATGTTCCCAGCCCTATGAGATAAAACGTTATTGCTAGAAACAAATCATAGTTTTCACAGTGTCTCATTTCCTTTTGTCAGATATTTACTTTTCCAGTTGCTTTCGCAATGAGGGGTGGGCAAGTAACAGGAGGAAACAGCTTATGAGAGAATTTATAAGAATAATTTATTTTTATGAAATACAAGAGTGACATCCACAAAGATACCCTTCCTTTTCTTTTTGCTCCCTTTCATCTCTTCTCTTGACCTTGGAAGTTGTAGTATCTTCTTGTAATCATGAAGAGAGACTTTACCAACGAGCTTGCAATGCTAAAGCAGAAAGATGGGAAGATTCTGGACTCCTAATGAGATTGTCAGGTTGTTGAACCAGCCTTGAATCTGCTTGACCTCTAGTTTTCATATGTTATAATACTTGTCAATATTATTTAAGTCACCATAGTTGGACTGTACCCTTGCCTTCTCAATGAAGTATTATACAAGAGTCTTAGAATTTAAAAAGGTTGACAGCTTCTCTATCAGCTTTGGGTCTGCAGGTTGTAGGAAGGAGGCTGAATGAGTTGAGTATTAGCTTTGTATCCGAACACACGTGATTTCAAACTCCAGATCTTCGGCTTGTAAGCCGTGTGTCTTTGGGTCATTTACCTAAGAGATCTGTGATTCAGTTTTGTCACCTTTACAGTGGGGGTAATGGTAGCTAAGAGTATTATGGGGAGGATTAAATGGCATTGCGTAGAAAATTTCTGGTACATGATAGAAACTCAACAAACTTCTCTTCCACCTTTCTTACCAGCCTGCACCTAAATTTAAATTCAAGACAGGATTTGGGTTGTGTCATGGAATAGGTTTCTGGTGAAATATTTTAAATAAAGCAGGATATGGAATCTTTTATCTCTAAAAAGTCTTGGAAATAGGAAAGTTCTAGTACAATGTATTCTGAGTTGGAGAGTTAGACTGGGTACAAGCTTTCAGAGGCTTTCACCTCTTTGGGTATCTGTAGCTCGTGCTCACTGATGTCACTGATAGTTCCCTCTGGACTGATGGTACTGCTCTTTGTCATTGGCCTACCAGAGGATTTCCCTTAAAGATCACGTGGAAATTTTAACAGACGATGAGTTGTCTACCTGCTGAGGAGAACATAGCCTGCTCTGCCAGAACTCAGGAGCCTGCCTTGTTAGCCTCTTCCTCTCTCAAGCTGGGTCAGAGGTTCTCATCTACCGTCTGGGAGGTAAGCTCTCACCTGCTCTTAGACTGCATTCACTAGACGCACATCCTGAGATGGGGATTCATGTATAAGTGATTTATTAAGGAAATATTCCAGGAAGAAACTGGTAAGGGATGGGGAAGAAGGACCCCAGGAAGAGTATAATTTCTGGCAAAGTACCAGTCTCAGCCTAATCCTGCATAGTTCTCTGCAATATACATTACACATCAAAGTTTCTCCAGCCTCAAGGCAAGGGAGCTGAGCTTTTCTCTTCCCACAGGAGTCAGTCATTGGCTATGGGTTATGGGGTGGGTGGGGAAGAAACTTCCATCTTCCTGTGCAGATAACTCAAATGGCTCTAGTAGTTCAGAAACAGCACTTGGAAGATTGTAGATGTAAGGCAGTAGGAGCAAACATATAGAAGCTGGTGGATGTGTGCACAGAACTGGTAAGTAAACCAGAGGGAATCTGGGCAAGAAATGACAATGGTTCTCTAAACAAAAGGTTCCTTTTCCTTTCGCCAATTTTTTTTCCTCTTATTTAAATCATGATGGCCTGTAACAGTTGAAGCATCTGAAAATTGAAATAAATATATATTTTTTAACATAAAAAAAGAAAAAAAATGACAATGTTCCCTACACCTATTTCCCTGCCTCTCAGCGACAACATACCTACTTCACTATGGAATAAACAAGACTTTCAACTCTCAATAAAAGCCTGAGTTGTCCAAGGCTGCCTAACCCAATCATTTATAGGCTGTGTGATATTGAATAAGAATTTAATGTCTCTGAGTCTCTGTATTTCTAGAACTAGACTTTAATAATAGAGTTGGAATGTGAACCTAGGTTTTTTGTGTGCTTTGTTTCTGCTTTTAATTCTTTCCAGTACATTATATCATAAAATTACTAGATCATGAAATTAAAAGGGACCTTGAGTGGGCATGTTCTCTCTGGGCAGGACAGATATCTACCTTTCTCAGAGAGATAGGCATCTATCTTGTTTTTAACATTCTTCCAATTCAGTGGTTTTCCTGACTTTAGACATTCCTAGTAAAATAATAATATCAATAATAATAAAATACCTGCAACAACAAAAAATTACCTTCCCCAAGGATTATGCCCACTGAATCATCACTTCTATGCAGAAATCTCTGATATTCCCACTAGATAAATCCCCAGTATTATGTGTTCTCATAACACAAAATATATTTTTCTGTAATTTATCAGAGTTGCAACTCTAAATTTATTTTTATTTCTTTGGCTCTCTGATTAATATTTGTTTCCTGCACTAGACTGTGAATTCCATGACTTCAGCAACTGTGTCTTTGTGTTCTTGTTCACTCTTCTATCCCTAGACCCTGCACAGTGTCTAACATACATTAGATGCTCTGTAAATGATTAACCATTGTAGTATAGTGAACATAGCATGGGCTTAGGGCCAGAAGGAAATGGACTTCTCTATAGCCCATTATACACTCCCATGACCAATGTATGAGAGTTCCAGTTGTTCCACATCCTCATCAACATTTGGTTTTGTCAGTATTTAAATTTTATCTTTTCAAATGGGTGTGAAGTGTTATCCCCTACATTTAATTGGCATTTCTCAAATAACTAATGATGTTTAATAATTTTCCATGTTCTTTTTGTCCACTTATAGATCTTCTGCCAGAAATACAGATAGTTTATCTTTGCTTTTACCATATTCTTCCCCCTTACATTCACTCCTTGGGGGCAAATAAAGCATCTTCTTAAGATATTTGCTGCCAGTGCTTCTCCTAAGATATCTCTACTGACTATTCTTATGCTGTTCTAGAATATGTGTAACCCAGCATTCAGCTATTCCCCTGGCCATGCTTAACTGGTTGTACTTTTGCCTTAGGAACACCTGGATGTTGGATGAGAAATCACTCCTATTACTAGGAAAATCAAGTCATAATAAACATCTTATTTTTTAATAGTCTATTTAAGATATGTATGAAGGCCTCATATTACACAGTGCTCTTTATCATACTAAGAAGACTATGCATTAATTTTCTGCTGCTGCCGTGACAAATCACTACAAACTTAATGACTTAACACAAATTTATTACCTTACAGCTCTGGAGGTCAGAAATCTGTTATGGGGTCTCATTGAGCTTAAATCAAAGTGCTATCAGCAAGCTGCATTCCCTTCCAGATGCTCCAGGGGAGAATCCATTTTCTTGCTTGCTCAGGTTGTTGGCAGAATTCCATTTCCGTTAGCTGTGGGACAGTTTGTTACTGGCTGTAATTTGAGGGCACTTCCCAGCTTCCGGGGGCTACCTGTATTTCCTTGACTCATGGCTTCCTTTCTCCATCTTCAAAGCCAGTAACAAGGCTGAGTCTTTCTCATGTTGCATTTCTCTCTGTCTGATCTTTGTTTCTCATGGAGTAGGACTCTGTGATTTAATTGGGCCCACCCAGATAACCCAGTTTAATATCCCTATTTTCAAGTCACGTGATAACCTTAATTCCGTTTTGCCTGATAACATAACATATTCACATGTTCTGGGGGTTAAGTTGTGGACAAGTTTGGGAGGCCATTATTTTGCTCAACACAGACTATATCAAATATTTCAATGGTTGAAAGTTACTTTTGACCTTGTCACCACTTGGGATTTGCTTTTCTCATACTCCTTCCTCTGTTTTTTTTATTTTTTTGTTGTTATCATGGATATCCAGATTTCTCAATTCCTTTATATAAAATATTATGTTATTATAACATGTGCTTTCAAAATGATAAACCTCATTCTATTCTGCTATCCATGTAAACAAAAGATGTAGAGTTAATAAGACTCATACATCTTGAAAGGCAGTGGAAGAATCATCTTAATTAGTTGAATTTATCTGTCAGTTCTCTCATCCCCAAAGTCTTATCAATATATATATATATATATATATTCCCCAATAAATATGGTATTCTCTCTAAGTGTAACTATTATATTAACTGACAAGGGAATAAAAACGGAATCACCTCAGCACTTATATCCCGCTCTCCTTGTCAGACTCACTATTATTAATATATATGCTTCTTGAAGTCAAGGGCTCTCCCCTGGGAACATTAGACTTGAGCACTCAGCTCCACTTGAGACTGAGGTCCACAATTACTCAGTGCCTTTGATCATTATGAAATTTACTTAATCACAACAGTCACGATGAAACTAATAGTCTTCTAGCATATTACAGTTTGCAAAATACTTTATAAAATATGATCTCATTTTAAGTCATGTGTCAATCCTGTGAGCAGGGAGGAAGCACCTTTTTTATTTCCTATTTTTCATTTGAAAAACTTGAAGTTGAATGGAGTTAATCTTGCTTAAGTTCACATAACTATTAAGTGATAGTGTGTGGATTTGAACTCATCTCCTTTTCTTTTCACTATGCCTACTATGGTTAATTCAGCAAGTTGCTATGATTATCAGTTTCTGTGATTTGACTCATGAATTTGATAGTCTAGTTTTTGTTCAAGTAGAAAAAGATCTGGAATATATATATCTGGTATACTGACCGTCATAATTTGTTTTCTAAAACACAATTATCTCACTTGGTATGTACAGTTGACCCTTGAAAGGCATGGATTTGAATTGTGCAGGTCCACTTATATGAAAATTATTTTCAACAAACATGCACCAAAGTACTACATGATCTGTGGTTTGCTAAATCCGTGGATGTGGAACGGCAGATACAAAGGGCTAACTTTAAAATTATATGTGAATTTTCAACTGCACAGGGATTGGTGTCCCTAACTCCCACATTGTTCAAGGTTCAGCTGTATATTCTGAATTCAATTTTATGCAGATTCTATTTCCCACTACCTTTCTGATATAATTTTTAGACTTTTCTCTACTTTTTGGCTCTGAGCAGTCTCTAAAAATTGTCTTCTTCTTTACTTTTTCATGATCCCATATGGATCTCCATGTCATCTATGTCTTGCTCTTTCCTCCCAGGGAGAAAAGCAATCTGCTAAATAAATTCTCACTAGAAACAAAGAATCAGATAGCTAGTAGAAGAGATTTAATTCAAGTGGCTAGCAATGTTTGAACTCCAAAGACACAGCCTATCTCACCATAGTACAACATGATGCTTTCAATAATTTCCCAAATGACATGTTTTTCAGTATTCTTAGTAACTTATCATTGTCCCACAAAATATGTGCATGATACATATAAGTAAAACTACAAAATTCTGATGAATGAAATAAAAGAAGAACTAAACAAGTAGATAAGACATTCATAAGAAGACAATAGAAGACATTCATAAGAAGACAATATTGTCAAGTTGTCAGTTCTTCCCAACTTGATCTATAGATTCAACACAATCCCAATGAAAACCCAGCTAGTTATTTTGTGGATATTGCCAAACTCATTCTAAAGTTTATATGAAAAGGCAAAAGACCCAAAATAGCCAACACAATATTCAAAGGAAAAACAAAATTGGGGGACTGACAGTACCCAGCTTCAAGAATTATAAAGCTTCAATAATCAAGACAGTGTGTTACTGATGAAAGAATAGAGAACAGAATAGAGAGCTCAGAAACAGACCCACATAAATATAGTCAACTGTTGTTTGACAAAGAAGCAAGGCAATACAATGGGTTAAAAAACAGCCATTTCAACAAATGGTGCTGGGACAACTGGACATCCACACACACACACAAAAAATCTAGACACAAAACTTGCATCCTCTTCAAAAATGAACTGAAAATGAAGTACAGACCTGAATGGAAGTTGCAAAACTGCACAACTCACAAGCGATAACTTATGAGAAAACCTAGATGACCTTGAGTAAGGCAATCACTTTTTATTATATAACACCAAAGGAATGATCCATGAAAGAAATATTGATAAGCTGGACTTTCCATTTAAAACTTCTGCTCTATGAAAGACAATATTAAGAGAATGAGAAGAAAAACCAGACTAAGAGAAATATTTGCAAAAGACACTTCTGATAACGGACTGTTGTCCAATATGTACTCGTAACTCTTAAAACTCAACAATAAAAAAAAGAGAACTGCCCAATCAAAGATGGGCCAAAGATCTTAACAGACATCTCACCAAAGAAGACATTCAGATGGCAAATATACACAAAAAACGATGTTCCACATCTTATGTTGTTAGGGAAATGGAAATTAATACAACAATAAAATACCCACAACACACCTATTTGAATGGCCAAAATCCAAAACACTGAAACACCAAATGCTGATGAGGATGTGAAGCAACAGGAACTGTCTTTTATTACTGTTGGGAATGGAAAAGGGTACAGCTACTTTGGAAGGCAAGTTGTCAGTTTCTTACAAAACTAAGCATACTCTTATATGATGTAGGAATAGTGCTCCTTAGTACTTACTCAAAGGAGTTGAAAACGTATGTCCACACAAAAACTTGTACACAAATGTTTATGACAGCTTTGTTTATAATTTCCAAAAGTTGGAAATAACCAATATGTCTTTCTTTAGATGAACAGATAAATAAATGGTGGTGCATCCAGACAATGGTATATTATTCAGTACTGAAGAAACATGAACTATCAAATCATGAAAAGATATGGAGGAAACTTAAATGCATATTACAATGTGAAAGAAGCCAATCTGAAAAGGCTCCATACTATACAATTTCAACGATATGACGTTCTGGAAAAGGCAAAACGATAAAGACAGTAAAATGATTAGAGGTTGCCAGGAGTTAAGGTTGGTGGGAGAAGATTTTTAGGGTAGTAAAAATACTTTGTATGATACTATAATCTTGGATACATGTCATTACACATTTGTTCAAACCCATAGAATATATAACACCAACAGTGAACCCTAGGAAAACTATGAGCTTTGAGCAATAATGATGTGTCAATGTAGGTTCATCAATTGTAACAAATATACCACTCTTGGGGGACGTTGCTAATGAGGGAGGCTATACATGTGCGAGAGCAAAGAGTATGTGGGACACCTGTGTATCTCCTTCTCAATTTTGCTGTGAACCTTAAACTGCTCTAAACGTTATCTCAATTAAAAGAAGTATTATCCTTCACTAGTTCCCTATTCCAGAAATAGATTAACCAGGGCCAAATATGCTCTGAGATTGTTACCTTACTGTGAACTAGGTATGGGTCTTCGGTGGCTCCTGCTTAAGACTTTATTAGCCTTATAATCAGTGGTGACACATTTTGACTTAAATCGTAAACTAATAATTAATCAAATTCCTTGGATCTTTCTTCCATTCCAACTCTAGTTAATTGAAGATTTCTCCTTTTCTCTTTGTGCAATTGGTTATTTGAACTAAAACGAAGGATGTGACATATGACTCAGCTAACTTTCATTTTTTTGGAGTCATCCTATTATTCTGATCTCTGAGGAACTTAGAAAATTGTTATTCTGTTTTGTTATGAAGCCATTATTTCTATTTTTTCTTCCTCATCCATTTTATGTCAACAGCAAATATGAGCCTCAACCAGATATCTATTTTTTTATTCAAATAATAGAAAATGATGTGTAAGAGATTGATGACAGTTTAATATGTTACCTCACTTAGTCCTGTCCAGAGCCATTTTCTTTTAAATAATTTCATAAAACAACACTTTAAAGATGAAGGAATGGATCTTTTATTAGAGTACTACCATCAACACAGTATAATAAGTCTATTTAGAACCCCAATTTTTTTTTCCGAAAGGGATTTAAGGTAACTTGCATAATACAGAGCAAGATGGAATAGGTTAAAATTAGGAGTAAAATAATAAAGAGAAACAAGGCAGGAGACCTAAGAATAGCAAGGATGAGACTTAATGTGCATATTATAAATATTTATGCTGAAAATATTATTTAGTAAGAGTTGGCAACCAAAAGGAAAATTTTAAAACCCTGCCTGTTACACACTTGACAGTACTTATAAGCTATAAATGGATCAGTTCTATTCTTATTGCTGGGAGCAGACGGGACTTTCTCCCCAGGATCCTCAAGAAGAGTACAATATGTGATGTAAAGATTGATGCGTTCAACACCTCTCAGTAGACTCAGTGATGAATACTGTGAGCAGTTCCTTACAGTAACCCTCAATCCAGTTTAATGGTCTCCCACCAAGACACAATTTAGTAAAAGGGTGAGGCAGTGAAAACAATGCCCTAAGGAGCTGATTGGACACAGTCAAGTTCAGGCTTAAATTGACTGAGCCTAATCTGGGAGCATATTTCAGCCTATTTAGTGGAATCCTGGGGGTGGCATATCCATCAGGCCATTCTTGGCTGTATCCCTCAGCAGAGCTTTTGATAAATATTAGGCAGCAATGCGTTCCACATTACATTAGCTGGTGAACATTTGGAAGACAGTTTTATTCCATGTAGCCAGGTAAAAACAGACCCACATGCCTGGTAGGTAACTGAGCTTGGGGATGGGCTGACATGAGCCTTACTAGTCAATTTCTAGGAAGCCAAAATGGTTGAGCAATGTGGAATTGAATACCTTTGCTTAAAAACCTTATTTCCAGGAAAGTCTGTCCTGTGTCAGTAACAGGACAGTCACAGGCTGTCCCCTGTTCAGAGGGGCATGGGTATTCATAGCACAGATGACATCATTAGGATGTCTTGGTAGTAATGGAGCAAATGGCGCACCTCCAACTTGCAAAGATCCTTGTTCTATGCTGGACCATTTTATTAGCATAAGCCCTTTGATAGCATCAATTTCTTGGCATCCTGGGACTTTGATCTTTTTAGTTTTCTGGTGCCAAACAGTCTGCAGCTTTAATTTTCTCACTTGTATAGCTCAAAGTTTCTTATCTTTTGAGGCTGAGGAAACTGCTATCTCTGGCTCTCCCTGAGTGACCTTATCTTATCTCACAAGGTTTTAGACACACACACAGTGATAACCCCTTGTCTGGGCAGAGTGGTGGGAGGCATGGGGAGGAAGGGTTAGGCAGGGATGTGGTGCTTCTTCCCTTGCTCTGCATGGACACATCCCTGGGGACCTTGCACGCTTGGGTAGTGTAGTCAGCACACTCAATCATACAATCTCAGGAAATGCCTCATAGCTGATTTCATCTAAAGATGGATGAGAAGGTGTTTTTAAGAGACTGACCAGTGACTTTGAAATCTCAAACCACTCCCCACAAATAGGTATCAACTCTGCCTAACAGGTAAAGAAAGATGGCGTTGATAAGTCTGGCAGGGTTGCCTCTTACTAGTTGTGGGACTTCTCAGTTACTCTATTTTCTCAGTTCTAAGTGGAGACAATGATACTTTTTCTCAGGATTGTTTTGAGGATTTAAGTCATTAACATACACGTAAAATGCCCTCATGGTATCGTACCTATCATTGTCTCTACTTATATCAAGGTATTTCATCAATTTTAACCGATCTCCTTTTTCCCTTTCATCTTGAATTTTTAAAATCAAGGTGAAACAAAATCTACATTTACTTTTCATATGTTAGTATTTTCTTTCCAAAAACTGTTTTTAATTGGTAGTATATCTTACATTCAATAGCTTCATAGAAATGAGGAATATTATAGAGATGGATAGATAAATAGATAAAGATATCACTTTTCTTATTGTCTCAAACTACATTTATTTCTATAAAATTCATAATTAAATCATAAGTCCATAATTATATCAACAAAGGAAGCAGTGTACTTTAGGGGAAAACAAGGACAAGCTTTGGAATTAGGCTAGATTTGAATATTGGTTCTTACCATTTGAGCAGTGAAAGTACTCCATTGCTTAATCTCCTTGAGTCTCAATATTCTCACCTGTAAAATGGAGAAAATAATACATATTTAATAAGAGTTAAAATAGCATCTAGTTAGGACTTGGCACATAGTAGGTATTCAGTGCGTAAGTATATCTTTTCAGTTAGCAATATGCTAAGTTCTGTGGGGATCACAAAGATGAATAGAAGGAAAGAAAATTATAATTTTTGATTTTCTATTTTGTATTAGGCTCTGTGGTTGATATTCTATATGTGCACATCTCAATTCTCCTGAAAACCTGTGGGGAAGTTTTTAATATTCCCATTTAACAGATTAAGGAATTATTTCTCAGAGAAGTTAAACACCTTATCCAGAGTCATTTCTTGCCCTGAAGGAGCTTGAATTCTAATTGGAGACATGAGTAACATGTATCTGAAGAGCAAAGAAGATGTACAATATGAAAGAAGTATTATAAAGGCAGATATAGTACCTACAATTGAGTAAATACAGGTGATAAGCATCAAGAATTTAGATGGAGAAATCTTCCTGGGTTAAAGTGTTTATCAACCAGGGTAGGTTGCCTTATGCTGCAGTAACAAACAACTCACAATTTTCAGTGGTTAAAACAGCAAAGATTTAGTTTTAGCTCATGGCCCTCAAAGTCAGACACATCATAGCTGCTTAGGAAACCAGGTTGAAGTAGACACCATTGCCTTTGATATTGTTGGTAACTGCCAAAGTGACAAAAGAACTCCAGAGAGTCATAAAATTAATTAAATGCTTGGCCATTGAATGCTGTGGTCCAGAGTCACTTCCACTTTCAAGTCATTGGACAGAACTAGTCATGTGACCTTTGCAAACACAAGGGGGTCAGAAAGCCTAATTCCACTGTGTGCCTGAGAAGAAGGAGATCTGGAATATTTGGTAAATGGCAGTAGTAATTAACACCATGTGATTCTTACAAGAGTCTAACATAATCTATTTTTTAGTGATTTTTACAAATCAACATTTAAAAAAATACTAGGACAGGCTGGGAGCTGGGACCCTTTGCTGCAGTGCTGCAATGCTGGCACCTGGACACACCTCTCCTTGAGCAACAAAATACAAAGAAACTACGTGAGACTAAAAGTAACTGCATGCATGCACAGTTGGGTCAAATTCTGGACAAAAAGAAACCAAAAAACCCAACTGCCACTTTTGAAGAGGCCGGAGCAAAAGCAGGGTACTGCTCAGGCCCTTGCACACAACACCACCTAAGGGGTGGTTAAACCACCTAAGCCACCGCTCCCGCCTGACCCCTGGACACACCCTTACTCTCACCCCATCTAAGGAACAGCTCGCCCCTCTCTCAGCGAGTGGGCCAGCAAGGGAAACTGTGGTTTGTTCTCCCTCCCCCCTGCTACAGAACTGTTGGAGTTCTTGCTCCCAATAAAACCTTGCCTGAATTTCTTGTCTGACCTCTGATCAATTTCTATTATTAAGCAAGCCAGGAATCCTGGTCGGTAACAATACTAGTTTTGGTTAAAAACTGCACTACTGATAAGGATATGTCTGAATTTTCACATGTATGTGAGCCTATTACTTAAGTCCACTATCTACACACAGGAGATTACTTGTTTACAGTCATCGCTGCTGATTTCTTTCAAACCTTTACTAAGCACCTGCTGGTAGAACCTGTACTTATTGGTAGAAACTGTACCTATTCAAGCCTCTGCTTCTTATCTTCCCCTCTGAGCAGACATTACATCCCAGGTACTCGTTTATCCAAAAAGATTTATTGAGGAGTTGCTGTTTACATAGCACATTTACAGGGCACCTTGGGAATGACAAATACACAGTCATACTAGGACAAGTTTTTAAGCATCGACCATCTATGTGGCTGCCTAGACCAGAAGGTAGAGAATCACCCTGTACCTCTCCCTCTTCCTTACTATATATGCCATTATATAGTTATCAAGCTCTGTTGACATCGTATTTTTAAGACAATTGACTGCACATTGTAATCGTCTGGGATACTTTAAAAAATACTGATGTTCAGGTCCTATCTCAAGAGACTCTTACGTAATTGGTTTTGGAAAAGGCCTGATCATTGGGGTGGGGGGCTGTTTGTAAGCTTCCAACTGATTCTCATGTGCAATCAAGCTTGAGATCCAAGAAGTCTCAGTTCTTTCTACTAATTTTCATTCCCACTGCCCACCTTTGGTGGAAGCCCTTCTAATCTCTAATGTGGATTAATTCAGTGATCTTCTCTCTGGTCCCCTTGCCTCAACCTGGATTAGGGGCCCCAGTGCTGTGTTCTCATTATGCCCAGGGCACTTACACGGTCTGCATTAATATTGCCTCTTTATCATCCCTTTGCTCTATTCGACTATGAGCATCTTGCAGGCAGCAGCTAAGATTTATTATATGTCTAACTTGTAGTTCAGGATCTGGCACATAAAATGTGCTAAGTGTTTGCTGAATAATACAAACACGTAAATGTTCAGTGAATCCTGGGCAGTAAACCAGTACAAAGATGAATAAGACAAAGGATCTCCATAAAAGCGTTCATAGTTTGGTAGGGTAAATGGACATGAAAACACGTACAGTGCCGTATGAAAAAGGCCTATCACAGATGGAGAAGTTGTTTCCCAATTATGGGAAATAAATAAGATAGCAGGAAACATTGCCAAAATAATCCTAATTGCTATACTGCTATCCCATGATTTGCTTCCAATAATCCCAATAACAGTCACTAATATGCTATTTATTTATTTATTTATTTTATTTATTTTTTGCGGTACGTGGGCCTCTCACTGTTGTGGCCTCTCCCGTTGCGGAGCACAGGCTCTGGACGCGCAGGTCCAGCGGCCATGGCTCACGGGCCCAGCCGCTCCGCGGCATGTGGGATCTTCCCGGACCGGGGCACGAACCTGTGTCCCCTGCATCGGCAGGCGGACCCTCAACCACTGCGCCACCAGGGAAGCCTCCTAATATGCTATTTAAAATAAGAAAGGTGGAGAGGAATTAAGAATAGACTATAGGGGTGGTTTCATATTTCTAGTCTTTTAACACAGTCTTTCATAACTTGCTGTTTCCCAGAGTACTTTATTGACCATCTCTTTTGTATCTGTATGTCCAGAAGACCCTAGAACACCTACACATTTCCACAACCATCTGAAAAACCATATAGGTCAATGGCAAAATGCTTGTATACATTCTTCTCTGTATATATGATTGCATCTCAGCTCCAAATCACCCTTCCAGGCTCTGTTCTGTGATGCAGAGCTGAAACCGCAAACTCAGTGTTTCCTTTGCCAGCTGTCTTCTTTTTAGGTTCTGCCAGTAGGGGGCACTAGAGAGAGGTGGAAGGGCAGAAGTTTGGAGACAAGGAACTTGATTCTCCTTGCCCAGCTTGCCTTGCCTGTTACTATTACCTGGCAACAGTGACCTTAACTGTTGCAGCATTAGTTGGCTTGACTTCTTTTTCACACCCTGAACCAGTCCTCAGTGGTTCTTCCAACTGTTCAGCTATCTGTCCCACAGAAGGATCCTGATTGGCTGCTGGGGTCATGTGCCCATCCCTTGGGCCAATCACAAACTGATTTGCAGAGAGAATCGGTTCTATGATTGGCAGGGCCTCTGGACATGCCCACCACTGTGGCCAGGAGCCAGGTTTGCCTGTTATTGGAAGAAGGGTCATGGGAAATGTTACTGGAGCACCCAAAATATAAGCTACCACAATTGACAATAAGGTTAAAAGGGGAAAATAATTTTCAACTTCTGGGGAGTCTTAGATATTGAGTAAGCTATTAGTCCTGTAGTAGAGCCTCCCACAGAGCTGCAGCCTCCTCTTGCTGACACCCCGTATTACTGCCGTACCATATCTCTAGTGGATCCCAGACCTACCTGAATTGACACAGGTGCCAGAGCCTAAGGTCCTGCTGGGGTCTGATACACAGAGGCATGTTTAATATGCTAAGGGAACAGAGCCATGAATAAATAATTGCTTGCTGGAGTCCAGAAAGGATTTAAAGATGTCATTTGAACTGAATCCTAAAAAATCAGTAGGTGTTTAGCAGGCGAGGAAGGGGAAACAGGGGTGTAGAGGATATTCTGGGTTATGAAAATAGCAAGTGCAGAGAGGAAGGGAGGCATGAAAAGGCATAATGGGTTTTGGAGAATTATTTCATGTGACAGAGCATGTATGGGGGTGGGGGTGTGATACGTCTGCAAAGACAGATTGTGGACAGATTGTGATGAGCCTGGGATGCCATCAGTTCTCTTGGAAAACATCTGCTTCCCACGTGCTGGCCGAAGCGATAACCATTTTCACACATACTGTATGATGAGGCTCCCTGTTACATATGCCTGGAATCAGTTTGCTTCAAAGGGTGCATTCTAATGAGATGATACCTGGGAGGTGAAGACGGTAGGAATTCGAACGGTTTTCAAATTTGTTACCCGAGCACATTTCAGATTTCAGTACAATATCTTCAAGCTGTTACAAAGTACAGAGAGTTTTTCATCCACTGCATTTCTGCACCTGCATGTTTCCTCACCCACCGCTGGGTCACACTCCGTGTAGCCTCAGAAACGGAAGTAGAAAGTTGGGCTAGGAAATCAGGTAAGAGAACAAATCTACCTGAGGCTGACTCACCTCAAATATGTAAACAAAGTTTAGCTGCAATGGAGCTGTTGAAGTACAAATAGCTGTAGGCATTGGAACAATATAACAAGGCTAAAAATGATGCTGGGACATATACATTATTTCCAACTAAAAAATAAAGGACAAGGCAGAGAAAAAAAATCAGGGATTTAGAAATGTGTTTTGGGAAATTCATCATGACCTCCACACTGCTCCGTATCTTTCTGAACGCACTGACAACTGCTTTCCACAGGCTGGATTTAAAACTGTTTATGATTATCTTCACCCAGCTTTTGAGGTTAATGAATTATCCCTTTGCCTGGTAGTGCCACGACTATGGGAAGCAGAAACAGGGGGAGGCAGTGATGATTAAGAGCTATTTGAAAACTCAAAATTGCCAGAAATAAATGTTTCAGGGAAGGCAAGGGTGACTTGGAAATAGCTGTGACCTGAGGACTTGGTGGGCTTGGCTACTTGCAAATTGTAGGATCGGTAGCAGAGTGACCAACTCATTCGGGTTTGCTCTGGACTTTTCTGGTTTTAAAATGGAAAGTCCCACTTTCACTTTCAAAGTCCCAGGAAAGGGCTTCCCTGGTGGCGCAGTGGTTGAGAGTCCGCCTGCCGATGCAGGGGACATGGGTTCGTGCCCCGGTCTGGGAAGATCCCACATGCCGCGGAGCGGCTGGGCCCGTGAGCCATGGCTGCTGAGCCTGCGCGTCCGGAGCCTGTGCTCCGCAACGGGAGAGGCCACAATGGTGAGAGGCCCGCATAATGCAAAATAATAATAATAATAATAATAATAATAAATAACCTGCAAAGTCCCAGGAAAACAGGAGAGTTGGTCACCCTAGGGAAGACTGGTGATCTAGCTGACCATAATTCAATAAGCCAGGTGAGGCAGGCCAGTGGTTTGGGGAGAGTGAGGGCTGCCCCAGGAAACTGTGTAAATATGTGAGCGTCAGCCTAAATCGGAGGGCACAGCGGCTAGACTGTGGACAGTCACCTCCAGTCAAACCCATAATCTGAAGATTGACCAAATCATTTACTCTTTATCCAGATATTGAGAAATATCAAGCCATTGTAGGTTAAAAAGTTTTAACCCTTTTATAAATTTGATATATATTTTAGGAAGTGTGTATCTGGGAGCAAAACTATAATGAGGTTAATGAGAAGCGAAGCAACACAAATCTGTTTTCATCACTGTTAACATAGCTTAAATCACAACACAGGAGGGAACAGCTGCTCTGGAAGGCAGCCTAGGAGCAGATGAGCAGGAGCTGATTATCTGTTAATGAGCAGGTTTTAGTGGTGAGCCCTGGTGGAAAACCTACCAGACTCCATCCTGACAGCCATCCACAGAACAGAAGGTGTGTGTGAATCATTTGATTGATGTGAAAAAAACTCAAGGGTTTCTTCCCAGCACTCTAGAGGCTGTCATGCCCCACTGCTTTCTTATCTGTTTATGTTAAGGAGATAGGATACTTCAGTAAGTAAATGTGTGTAGTATTTAATTAAACTCGCTGCTGGGCTCCATGTGTGAGGCTGGTCCTCATTCGGGGATTATTGGACTGTTGCATCCTGCCTTCTCACTTATTTCCCTTCCTTCTGGTGCTTCTACCTCCAGCTCAATACCAGCAGGAGCTGTGGAGCATCAGGGTAAATGCTTTAGTATTATCTTATTGCATCCTTATCTTATTCTTTAGATAAGGAAACCGAGGCTCAGAGAACTTAAGTCATTTTTCTAAGGTCTTCTAGCTTGGAGAACTATGATTTAAACTCAGGTTCTGGGTGACTCCATAGCCAATGCTTATGACCACTTATGTAACAGAACATAAATGTATTTAGCAAAAACGAACTATGGTATGCAGCAGTGGTTCTCAAAATTTGTCCGCAGACCAGTACCATTAGCATAACCTGGGAACTTGTTAGAAATGCACATTTTAAGGCCCTACCACAGACTCACTGAATCAGAATTTTTGGGAATGGGCCTTAGGAAGCCCTCTGAGTGTTCAGATGGACACTAAAGTTTATGAACCACTAGTATGTAGGCTGTATGCTGGGCACTAAGGATTTAAAAAGAAAAAATTAGGTTCCCTGACATCCGGGAGTTCAGAGTCTAACAGAGGAGGCAAGTATAGAAAGACCATCATAATCGCACGTATTAGTGCACTGTAAGTACAGTGAGAAAGTATGCATAGAAAATTAGGAACGTAAAGATGAGGACAGCTAACCTGGATGGAGCAGGAAAAAGTTTTTGGGAAAAGCGGTTCTTGGACAGACTCTGAAGGCAGGAGAAGGCTCTGGTCATGGTGACAAGACAGAGAGAGTATTCTAGGCAAGGGGACAGCATAAATAAAAGAAATAGATGACAGGCACCTGTGAAAAGCAGTTACTCTGGGGATGCTGGCGTGCGCGGCGGGATGGAGGAGGCAGCGATGTGTCCACACAGTGGGCGGTGAGTGGGCGGCCCTCTGCCATTCTGCAGCCCCACCCATCCCCCGCCTGTTGAAGCTCAGGAGACTGGCTCCTTGAAGCCTTGGCTTGGAGACTTTATCCATGACATTTATGACTGCCCTATGGTCCCAGATGAGGGGCACCATATATCACAAAGGCTTGTTCTTCATGAGCTACTGAGCCCCCAGTAATTCACGCATATTATTTATACCCCACACTCTTTTCTCCTCCCTTCTTATGAAGTCCCCCATGCCACAGCCATCAGCTAGTAGACGTCAAGCTGTCCGGTGGACAGTGTTGTTTGACACAGACTCAGCAGCTAGCGATATCACTTACGGTTTATATCATGAAATCTTACTCAATTCTTTGTTTTCTCACATCACCTATCACTGAATAATATGCTCACATCATAGGACTTCAGTCTGTATTTCCAGATCAGTATCTCGACATGGACATGGGCTATATCTGAGCACTTAAAATAAAATAGTGGTGCTACATTCATGCCGGTATAGCAGAAAGAATGTGAGATTGGGAATGAAAGAGGCCAGGGTTCTAGCCCCAACTCTGTACTTTCCAGCTGTGTCCATTAAATCACATTTGAAGGTCCATTTATTTAAGCTTGTGAAGCCTTAATTTTTATTATCTGTAATGCTGGGTTGCTGTAGAATTAAATGGTATAATATTGGTGCCTGGAACGCAGTAGATGGTATTCCTTTCCTTATCTTTATGTATATCCAACTTGCCGTATTGAAGAGATTGCCTCTTCAAAATGTCCAATACCAAGACTGAGCAGAGATTTCCTTTCTCTTTTTCTAGATATTCTGTCTCTGTGGATTTTCTGTGTTCTCTCCTAACCAAACCTTGGGGTACAACCAGGGCTAAGTTGTTAAACCTGTATGGGCTTCAGTCTTCTTTCTGGTAAGATAGAGTGACTGACCTTTGTAAATAGTTTTTCAAGCTAGTTTTCATCCAGGACCCTTTGATCAAGTAAAATTTGAGCAGTTTTGAGAAGATGGAAGCAACTTCCTCACTGGCAACCTAATCTCTGTTCACTTCCCCAAGTATTACAATCAGATGCCTGTACCTTGAGAAAATGAGAGCTCTACGGGGATGGTGGTGCCTTATCTTCTGTCCCCAAACTAGCTCCACCTCTGCCTTCTCCATCTTAGCTGATGACAAACCAAAATTTCTGTTGCTCAGGTCAAAATCTTGATGTTTTCTTTGACTTGTCTCTCTCACATGCCAAATCTATTTTTTTTCCAGGAAATTCTGTTTACTTTACTTAAAAACTATATCGAGAATATGTTTCCTTCACACCATTTCTACTGTCACCACCAGCTCAGCTGGCATTATCTCTTGCCTAAGTAACTACAGTAGCATCAAATTGGTCTCTGCTTCCCCAAGCAGTCACGGTGATATTACTAAAACAAGTCAAATCAGGTCACTCCTCTGCTCAGAGCTCTGCACTGGCCCCTGGTTTACTCAGATTAAAATTCAGAGCCCCTAACCCAGCTAGTTCCTCATACGCTAGTCCCCTTTTCCTCTCTGACTTCATTTCTCCCACACCTCCATCAGCTGCAGCCACAGGAGGCTCTTTGTTGGTCTCAACTCACCAGGCTCACTCCTGCATTTGTGCCTTTGCCATGGCTGTTCCCTCTGCTTGAAGGCACTTCCCCAGATGCTATGGACGGAATCATGTTCCCTCAAAAATCATACGTTAAAGCCCTAATCCCCAGTATGACTGTATCAGGAGATAGGGTCTTCAAGAAGTAATTAAGGTGACATGAGGTTGCCAGGGCAGGACCCTAATCCGATAGAACTGTGGCCTTAGAAAGAACTGTCTCTGCCATGAGACGACACAATGAGAAGGCAGCCACGTGCAAACCAGGAAGAGTCCTCAACAGAAACTGAATCAGCTGATACCTTGATCTTGGACCTCGAAAACTGTGAGAAATAACTTTCTGTTGTTTAAACAACCCACACTATGGTATTTTGTTATGGTTGCCTGAGCAGACTAAGACACCAGATCGCCACAAGGCTAACTTCCCCACTACTTCATCTTGTTCTCAAATGTCATCTCTTCAAAGAATCCCATCACAACATTCTATTAACACTGTGATGCTAGAATTCCCAGTTTCCCTTCCTCTGCTGTTACTCCTTGTTCAAAGAATGCATCATTTTCTAACCCATGATGTAATTCACATATTATGGCTACAGTTTATTGTCGGGCTATGCTGCTAGGAGGTATATTCCTTGAGAGATCTCTTGTTTTGCTCCCAGCTATGTCCCAAGAGCCTAGAACAGTGCCCAGCGCATTGTAGGTGCTCAATAAATATGTGTAAAGCAAGTGAATAAATGGAATAATAACTATAATATTTCTTAGCTGTATGAGCTTGGCAAGTTGTTGACCTAGGTAAGCTTTATCTCTAACTTCAGTTGATTGTTATGAGAATTAAATAAGTAAAATTTGAGTAAAGACAGAGGAACTGCTTGTCTTGTTCATCATCATATGCCAGTGTCTGAGACATAGTAGTTCTCAAAACAAGAGTTAGGTGATTAATGCAGTGCTTGACAAATAGTAAGGGCTCATCAAGTAATGATTATGATTTTGGCTGAACGAAATGTCTGCTTTTAATCATTGTCTTTATCTTAGTCTTGAGAGCTGGCCTGGATTAATGAAGAAAAGCCTAAAAGTCTTCCTATTCTCTGTGCACTCAGGCTTTCAGCACCAGCCACACTTGACTTTGCTGAGTACCAAATGTATTTTCCTGCATCCTGTTTCAGTGCCTTTTACAATGTCCTACTTGTGACCTGGAATGTTCTTCATCTTTTCTCATGCCCCACCTGACAAAAACTCCCGTTGTGTAAGTCTGTCTGATTCCTATTCAACTTCCAGAGCTTAGCTCAAACATCACTTCACAGGAAACTTTCCCCAACTCTCCAGAGTGGGTCAGGGCTTTTCATAATCTGATTAGTAGCACCCTGTACGTTTTAGGAGGGTTATATCCAAATTGCCTGGCACAGTGTCTAGTATTTAGTAGTTGTTCAACAAATATGTGTTGCATGGATAAAGGGCATCATTCATGATCAGATACTTGATATCCATAATTTAATTTGATATTTTATGGTAGGCATTAAAATTATCTCTAATACACAATAAAGCAGGCTCAAAGAGGTTGAACAACTCCCCCAAACTCACATAGCTAATAGGTTGTAGAGTCAAGATCTGAACTCAGTTCTCTTAAGCTCAAGAAAAATTACCCTTCCCACTGCAAAGGAATTGCTCCTGAGATTCCTCAAGCCAGCTTCCCAATTCCTTTCCTTTAGTGAATGTAAAAAAGTCAAAACATATCCTCACCTGACTGACTCTTTGCCCGCAACGTTCCCGACATCCCCAGTGATCCCAGGACCCCTAATGCCATTCCAGAAGGTCCATGGTCCTGGCCAGCTATCTCCCTCTTCAAGGTTTACCCCCCATTTTTAGGATGTCTATCCATATAATTTGTTTAGTACTAAACTTCCTCATCTCATTAAATGGCGCCATCATCAAGCTAATAACAGAGAAGACATCCTCCATTCCTTCTTTACTTCACTGTCCCAAACAATCCATATGTAGTATTTTCTGTGCTGCTACCAGGTATGTCTCAAGTTCATCATTTTTCTCCACTACTCATAATGTCCAAACTGTGTCCTCTCACAGCTTCTAATCCTTTCCAACATATTTTTTTCTATCAGTCGGGAAACAGAAACTATGCATTCCAGGAACTCAGTTGACAACAGACAGCCTGCCCCACCATTTGCTACACAGCAGTCAAATTATCTTTAAACCCTAAAGACAGAATATTTTATAACCGTGCTTAAAATAATCCAGTGGCTTCCTCTTAGGATAAAACCCAAACTTGCCCCCATGACCTACAAAGCTTACCTGATTTTTCTCCTGCTACCTCTTCAATTTGATCTCATTCCAGCCTTCACTTTAACCATTCTATTCACTGGTTTTCATTCTGTTTCTTCAACATGCCCAACAGTTTCTCACCTTAGAATTCTTGTATTCTTATATTTACTCTCCCTTCTGTCCAGAATATCTTCCTCCTTGATTTTCACATTCCTTTTACCTCAACACTGTATCTAAAGGGTCCTTTCCAAGTTCTCCCTGTTGCCCCCTTATTTCTTTCAGTGCATTTATTGCAATCTGCTTTTATCTTGTCTATTTGTTTAGCTATTACCTGCTACACTCCTTGGAATGCAAGCTCAGTGAAAGCAAGTACCATATTATCAGGGGGCTAGTTCTCAGCCCTGATTTAGCTATCAGTTAGATGTTCAGTTTTAGAACATTGCTCATTGTAGGCTGAGTTCATTGCCTCAAAAAATCAGAGAACATCGGTTTCTTTGGTGCCCAAGAGCCTGCATTGTACCAACCTTACTAGAAGTGCAAGAAAGATAAGGACAAGGTCTCTCAGTGCAATGCTTAAACAGTTTCAGTACATCCCAAGCAAAGTAACCTAATGCAACCTGAACTCTAAAGCTTTCTGCTATGGATGGTCTACAACCCCTCTCCCCTTTCATCCCTTGGAATAGCCAGAAATCTCATATTAATTTGATTAATTATAACTTTACCTCCTTTCCAAATCTGTCAAAATCTTCTTCATTAATCAGCACCCAATATAAATACACTCAGATTCATTTATTTCTTTTCTGTGCTTCTACAGCTCTTCGTTATTATTCCCATTATAATACTTACCACCAATTAATTGATTACTCTGTATATGCAATTGACACCTCCACTAGATTATGTGTTACTTGAGAGCAGAGATTCTGTCTGGCTCATCTTTTATCTCCAATGGCAGGTGTGGAGAAGGCACTTAGGAAACATTTATTGAATTGCATTGAATTCCTTCCAAAAGCAAAGTGCTGGGTAAATCCCACTTAATTACAAGATGCTGGAGACACCTTAGCTAAACTGCTTATAGATCCATAATGCAGAATGCTAACTTTCTCCCCTGATTAATGGTGTTTTCCAACCATTCATCTCATCTTTCTATTTATCCCTTGCTGTACTGTGCTCTCTTGACTTGCACGTTATGCAGAGTGCATGCTACCTTGTTGTGTTCCTAGTGAATTCTCATAAATAGGACATACCTCACCAGTTTCTGGCTTCCCAGAACTAACCCTTTTCTGCAAACCTGATGGGCTGTATCACATTCAAATATTTGTATGAACACATCATTCACCTGTCCCTTCAAAGTCTAATTGGTACTAATTGGCAGATAAATCAAACTGAATTTTCCATTAAACATGCTTTCATCAGTGTCAGTATTTACTTGTTTGCATTTAGTAGAGGAAAACAGGAACAAGAAACATTAGCAACTATTTTTCCTCTTGTTTCAGATGAAAATAAATAAGCATTTGTTAACATGGAGGGGGAAGTGTTTTTTAAATTTCTAAAATAATAACATATCCTGATGTTGTATGAAGGGAAGAACCCAAGACTGAAAGGAGGAGATAATACTAACATAGCTACTAACTATTAAATATTATGTGCCAGACAATATAATAAATTATTTCTGAGCCCACAGTATTGCATGGCAAGTGATTTTCTCCATTTTCCAGACTAGGAAAATGATTTTTATAAGAATTAAATAACTTGACCAAAATCACAGAGATAATTTGTAAACTAGGTAAACTAGGCCTTAAATCTTGGTCAGTCTGACTTCAAAGTTCAAGCTTTATTTCCTTCTCTCTGCAGTATTCTGGACCTCATCTGGCCTTACAATGGATTGTGTTTTGGATAGCAATTCTTTATCTCACCCTGTTTTCATACTCTAGTCCCTTGACTTTGGGCTAAACTGTGAAACTGGCTTTGGCCAATAAAATTAGGTAGGAGTTCTAGTTGTAAGCCTGGGCCCTAAGAAGCTCACATACTTCTGCTTACTCTCTTGTTCCTCTCCTATAGACATGAGAACAATGTGCCTGGACTATCCCGTTGGTCTCAGGAGAGAATGATGAGAGACATATGGAGCAGAACCACCCTTAGCTGGGCCCAGTCATAATCATCCAACCTCCAGAAAGCTAAATGCATGTGAGTGAACCCATCCAAGGAAAGCAGAACAGCTCAGCTGAGCCCAGCCAAGATCAACTAAACCCCAGTAAGCCATACACAGGTAGATGAGCCCAGCCAAGGGTAGCAGAACAGGCTAGAAGAGTCTCAATTTCTAGCTAATCCATATACTCAGGACAAATGAGGAATGATTGTCATTTTAACCACTGAATTTTTGGGTTGTTTCTTTCACAGTAATAGTTCATTGATACAACCACTAATTAGCTCTACAAATTTGCTTAATAATAATGCTTACCACCATTTATTAAGAACTTACTATATAAAATACAGTGCTAAACACTTTATATCATCACTCCCTTAGATCTTTCTCAAAACCCTCTAAGGTTTTCACAGATGAGATGAATGAGACAAATGGAGATGAAATAACTTAAGTTCACATAGCTTGTATGTGGCAGAGGTGAGATGCAAACGTAAGTTTATCTGGGTCCAAGGTTGTACTCTTACTGTTATACCAATATGGCTTCATTCATAATCTAGAACTCCTCTGGGAAATAGTTAGCTGTGTAAATGTGACTTCCACTTAATTTCTCTGGGTCCATTTTTTTTCAACTAGAAGGACCTAACTAGATAATATCTGTTTATCCTTTTACCTTCTACAGTTCTATGTTCCTACATCCAAAAGTTATTTGAGGCAAGTTTGACTTAAAGCACATCCGGAATTTGATGATGATGAGAATGGTGATGAGGACTGTGATGATATATACCAAGAGATTTAACACCACATAGATGAAGAGGGGAAACAGTTTTGCCAAGAACCAGAACTCGATGATTGCTGCAAGTGAGCATGAAATTTAGCTTTGCAAACTTTGAGGTAAGGTGGCAGAGTAAATCTGGGTCACACATCTTACTTCCTATTGCCTAGCAAAACCACCAACAACAACAAAATAGTAAATGTCAGCAAAAAATCTACCAGCAGCAAATAAGCAGGAAACTAGATATAATGTTAGGCTCACAGAGAGTAGAAGTGGCCGCCAAACAAGCCACTGAATATTCATGACAGCTCCCGTTCCCAATCCTGGCACTCAGAAGTGGTGCAGGGATACAGGCAGAAGTCTTCGGGGTAACAGAAACTCTGGGAAGTCTCATCAATACCCCTTAACCTGAGATTATTAGTAGGCAGGCCGAGGAAATACATTTTTTTTCAAATCCGTAGGATTAAAAGCTCTATTTATCCTTGTAGATTTCAAGAGCTCAGCAGAGGTTCTCTCTCTCTCTCTCTCTATATATATATATATATAGAGAGAGAGAGAGCGAGAGAGACAGAGACAGAGATATATATATGGTTTATATATATATAAATTTAAAATATAAACCATATATATATAAATATAAACCATATATATAAATATAAAATAAAAATATAGGGGCTTCCCTGGTGGCGCAGTGGTTGAGAGTCCGCCTGCCGATGCAGGGGACGCGGGTTCGTGCCCCGATCCCGGAAGATCCCACATGCCGCGGAGCGGCTGGGCCCGCGAGCCGTGGCCGCGGAGCCTGTGTGTCCGGAGCCTGTGCTCTGCAACGGGAGAGGCCACAGCAGTGAGAGGCCCGCGTACAGCAAAAAAAAAAAAAAAAAAAAAAATATATATATATATATATATATAAATATAAACCATATATACAAATATAAAATATAAACCATATATATATATGGTTTATATATATATAAATATATATATATATATATTTTTTAAGACCATACTTCATTCAGATTTCTTTTGCTTTTTTTTTTTTTTAATTTTATTTATTTATTTATGGCTGTGTTGGGTCTTCGTTTCTGTGCGAGGGCTTTCTCTAGTTGCGGCAAGTGGGGGCCACTCCTCATCACGGTGTGCAGGCCTCTCATTATCGCAGCCTCTCTTGTTGCGGAGCACAGGCTCCAGACGCGCAGGCTCAGCAATTGTGGCTCTGCTCCGCGGCACGTGGGATCTTCCCAGACCAGGGCTCGAACCCATGTCCCCTGCATTGGCAGGCAGATTCTCAACCACTGCACCACCAGGGAAGCCCTATATATATATATATTTTTTTTTAGGAGATAAAGTGTGGAGTGAGGGAGGTCAGGGGCACAAGTGACCAAGGTCAAAGCAGACAAAGAAAGTACAGGAAGTGCTTGGATTTAGACACAGAGGGAAGTGGAAGGTGAAAGTTTACATATATAGTGGAATTTGCCAGGGAAGGCTTCATGGATATTGGTTTCTTGTCTCTGCAGTCTTTCATGTGTGACTTTATGAGATGTATGTGTATGTATGAATGTGTTCAAATAAGTTTAACAGGTACTTCCACATCTTTCATCACCACTACCATCAAACTACACATAGGTACATACACACTACATACCACACAAACAGACAACACACTACACACCACACACCACACACAGTTCTACTGCAAAATAATTGGCACAAGTATCTTAGAGTGGCTATAGAGATGCCATCTGTGGTTTCCAGGGGCTGCTCCTCTCGGCATTCCAGTTTTGTGTTTCTTTCAGACAAAATCAAAGAAACGTTCATCTGTTTCTCTGCTTACCCAATGTCTCCATCATGATGCTCTGTTTTGCTTTCTGCATCTGAATCCATCTATTTTGCCTCAGGGAACAGCCTTCTGTATTAACTCCCTGGTTCCACCAATGTCAAAGAGCCTGTGTGAAGTGGAATGGACAAGGTTATCGTATTTCATGTCATTTTATTATTGAGGGTTTCTTTGTCACTAATATCACCCTCACTCTTTTTGCAGACCTTCTCAGAGTCACTTTCTTCCCAAGTCTGGATTCAAATGTCGCTCCTGATTGAACTATTTAAATAAACTCAACTTTTAGCTTGCTTTTACTAAAATCACTCTTAATAACTACTATTATCTCTTATAATTACAATAATCACTTTGGCTCAGAGTTACTCACACAACATTAGCCTTCAGTCCAACAAACCTTGGCAGTTGTATTTGGTGGAAGGTCTATGGTATTTTTAGTAAGAAAATAGCTGTGATGGCTGGATCTGGTGGATCAGAGCTGTATTGAGAGATCCAGAAGGCTTAAGGCTTCCCGAGGTAATAAAATTAAAGGTTTATAGCAACCCTGGCTAGATCTTAAGATTGGGAGATAGTATTAAAAAAAAAAAAGCTTTAATTTTATAGTCTGGAATGTCAGACTATTTAAACCCATCTCTGGCACCTACAGGCCTTGTGTTCTTAGGCAAGCTATTTAAAGTTTCTATGTCTCAATATCCCCATCTGTAAATTGGGTATAATAAAACACTTATCCTCACAACGGTTTCAGTGTTTCCATTCTGATTGATCTGTAACCTACCACCTCTTAAATTTTTTTCTACCACTTGTTAAATGGTTTGGCTTTAACCATAAAATAACCATACTGTATGGGTTTTGTGTGAAGATTAGACAGGTAACCAATGTAAAGCACATAGAAAACACTTAGAAATATTGGACACTGTTATAATTATTATTTTTCATTTTTATCATTACTTCTCAAGGGTCAGAGAGCTTTCATCTGGGTCATAGATGTTATCTCATAAAATCCTATGTTAACTATTAAAATCATTATTATTATTGCATTTTACAGGTGAGAAAACCATGACTCAGAGTGGGCGAATGAATTGCCAACGTTACAGAGCTAACAAGTGGCAAAGATGGGATTGGAACCCTGGTCTGGTTCTTATACCTTTTTTCTATACTACATTACTTTGGACCAGAGACAGCATTTATAAAACCCAGAGGAAAACATTTGGGGTCAGAACATCCACAATAGTAACAATTATGGGTGCCAGAAAATGGGACTGAAAAAGCCCTGGGCAGAAATCACATCACACAAACACCCACAATGGACTTTTGCAGTTCTTTGTTTTAATTAAAGAGTAGGCTCTTAAATTCCATAGGTGCAGCGCTAGTCCTGGGAGCAGAGGTTGCAGAAGAGAGAACAAGTAGTCTCAATTTCATAGATATGTGTGAGACACAAGGAAGAGTAAAGCAATTAAAACCTGCAGCTTTCTCTTTTTTAATAGTCAGAGGGGATGCTGCGTTGTGTCACCAGATCCCTCCCTTCAGGACCAAAATAAACTATTCCCCCCTGCTGCTGGCTCTCGCTGACAGCTCTCCCTGCATCCCCCTCTGAGCACCGCCACCAGCTGAAAAGAACCCACTTGTCCAAGGTCAGTCCCCTTCCAGGACACGGCCTACATCCAATGACTGTCAATGCAGATGTATAAAGGGCTATCCCTCTTGCCTCAATGTGGGGCAACTCTGTAGGGCCACCCAGCTCCAGAACCCCCTACCCACCTCCCTGTGAAATCAGCTGAGGTTCTGACTACTTATCTCCCAACTTGCCTGTCTGCCTTCACTTTGCCACAGGTATTCACCCTAATGGCGCTACCCAGTGAATTTCCTGCATACAAACCAATGCCTCAGTCTATTTCCCAGGAAACCTGAATTGCAATATGCGGTAAAGCACGCATTTTTGTCGTGGCAGCCAACTCCAGTTACTCTCTGTATTTCTGAGGAAGCTCTAATGATTCGCCAAATATTTACTGTAGCATCAAGTAAATACAGCAGGACGTGGTAAATATCAGGAGCACTTTCATAAGCATCAGAATGGAAACATTTTATTGATTTCCAAGGAGCAATTTAGCTGTT
Organism: Mesoplodon mirus; assembly: GCF_964341445.2. Lineage (NCBI taxonomy): Eukaryota > Metazoa > Chordata > Mammalia > Artiodactyla > Ziphiidae > Mesoplodon > Mesoplodon mirus. The sequence goes on along the minus strand of NC_138992.1, from coordinate 13,637,527 downwards.
GTCACAGGCTAAGTCAGTGGTCCAGAAAAGAGATCCAGGTCTGCGTGAGCACATCCATTAACATTACTTTATCTCCGGGGTCTTGAACGTGCAGGGCAGCATGGAAAAATCTTAATTACCACGAAACACATGGTGAAATGCTATCCTTCTCCTCAGTGTTTCAGAAGCTTCTTCCTCTCAATTTGTTCATGTCTGTACAGGCCCCCAGAGGATTCTCCTTGGAGTTGAGTCCTTATGGCCACAGGGTTGCCTTCCAGGTGCTATGGCAGCAAGAGAACATTCCTGAACCTCTTCTGGGTATGGAGGTCTCATGGTACCTTATTGCATTTCTTAGCGGTACGGTGTATGAAGGGCAGAGCACAACCATCTCAGGGTTTGGGATCGTAGATGATGTGTCATCATTATGTCTACATCTCTGATCAAATCCCCTCACCTCCAGTCATTACCAACAGCCTTCTTCAAATGTGGCTTCCATTCTTCTAAGTCTTCTTCCATCTTTTGCCCTGAAAATCCTGCAGGTTCTTTAAGGCTTGAAGAAATGTGACCCGCAGTGCCATCTAGTCACAACTGATTACTTCTATAACTTCTATTCTAGTAAATTTAAACTTTTTCAAAAAGCGATGAACCTTTGTACATGTTCATAATCTTAGATATAAGAATTTAACCTCTGAAATTCTATCCTAAGGGAATAATCCAAAATGTACAAATTTTTCAGTGTAAAGATATATAAAATTCCTAGGTATGACCATCAAAAACAAGTCTTTGTTTTCCTTTTATGCTCTGTCTTCTTTCAGTAGGATTTAAGCTCCATCAGGGAAAGGATCATGTCTGGTCTCTTCAATTCTATATCTCTGGTTTCTAAAACAGTGCTTAGCACATGGTAAATGGTCAATCAATATTTAATGAATGAATAAATGAATTTCCAAATGTGCAGAAAGTAGCTAAAAAAAGCAATTGTGTTGAGATATAATGAAGGTTTGATAAAAGGAGAACACTAATGTATTTCTGGTTGGAAAGAATTACTATTGTAAAGGTGCCAAATTCTCTAATAATCTACAAATTTATAGCATTTCCACTCAAAAACTGACATCTTGTTTTGGAAGTTAAAAAAATTCTTGTAAAATTCAGCTGGAAGAAAAGAATAAAATAGCCCTTCTCTTTTTAAGAAGAGAAATAGGAGAGGTTTTGTCCTGCCAAATGTATACACACACACACACACGCGCGCACAAACACACACACAGGCACACACAGAGTAATCACAATGGTGTATGGGGAGAATACTTTGCCTGGTGACAGAACAGCTTAGATTCTGTAAGGTATGAAAACATGAAATGACTTATTCCCACAGTTACTGTTAACTGCTCTGTTGAACCTTCCTTCCCCACTGGTAAGCAGCCATTTTAAGCATTATGATTATTAAAACAATCTATATTCAGGCCAGGCTATTCTAAAGCTTTAACTGCAAAATCCTACCCTCCACCCTTCCTTTAGTATAGACTTAACTTGTGGCTTACCGGTCCCTAAGAGGCGGAGACACGACTGACGTTTTCTCTCATGTGCCCTTCCCCTCCCAGTACACTACTGAAATCCATACTGGGGAATTGATATACTCGTATTTTCTGTGGAAATTTCAGCTGTTACTAAAGAAGTTAGTAAACTCCCAATGAATCTATTGTACATCCAGGCCTAACAGCTACATTCTTGGTGACTCTGAATGGTGATTCCTTATGTGAGCACAGGTTGGGCCTTTTAGCACTTTTCTGAAGGTATGGGATGCAACATTAACTCCATTTTTAAAAATTCAAGTGTGAAGGGGATAAAAGGAATGACATTAAGTTATAAGCATTTACCATCTTCTCTCTCCCACTTCTCCCAAAGGAGAGAGACGTATTATTTGTTAGGTCAGTTCTGGATCCTCCTTTATTTATATAAGAATCAGGGCAAAAGGCAAAGGATAACACAAAAGAAAAGAAAATAATAAACGATCTGAGCCAGAGAGGCAGCGAGACAAACCCGGGGAAGATGGAAGTTTTTGAGGTGCATGTACTGGGGAAACAAGAGATTCGAGACAACTGCAGGGTGAAAGAGAAATTGAAAGGAAGTGATATATGGGGGAAGGGGATTTTTTAAGGAGATTTGTTTGCTTCCAAGAATGTATCCACTCCTTTTGAAACTTCTGATTTTACTGCTTTTTTTGAGACACACTACATTAAATATTGTTTTTAAATTATTTTTAGTTGCTGGACTATTTATTTTTATATGACTTTGTGCAGCACTGGTTGCAAAGCAGTTGGGTTATACAGGCTACCTGAATTCTTTCATCTACCAAACATGCCATTTGTGCTTTCTGGTCAAGAAGAATCATTCCAAATGCTTATGATGATGCCCTGATGTTGATATAGTAAAACAATGATCTTGGAATGGATGTTCTGGTGGTTCCCCCAAATTTCCCTAAAACAAATATTTCATTGAAATTATTTTCATTCTAAACGGCCCTAAATTTTTCCTCAGAAATCCTAGGTTCACATTTCAGCTTTACTTTGCTAACTGAACAACAAAACTGTGACCGTTTTGAAGTCAGGAAAGATGCATTATCATCTTCTTACATTGCCAGAGTTTCAGCAATTGGCCATCCAGGGCACATAGCAAACATTCAGTATAAATGTATAAGTGTGTAAGGATTCAGCCATTTCCAAATCTTCTAGTTGTCTTCATAAAGTCCTGGATTAAAGAGTCTTTCTTGTATCATTATGAATCAATTCCTGAAGAATTTAATTACCTATAACTTTGGCAGGCATGGCTCTTCCTTAAGATGGCATCTCAGGTAAAGAGCTGCACTCCCCACACAGTAGAATGCTGCCTTAAATAAGGATAAATATTTTGAGTTTGCTTAAATGCATGAAGAAATGAAAGAAGGAATAGAAAAAAAGATACAGAAAGAGAGAAAGGAAATAAGAGGAGAATTTAAGGCAATTCTTTAGGGAAAAAAATCTGTTACAATAACTCTTTGACTGAAATAACAAATCAATATGTCCAAGAAGCCTGAAAATATAATTTTTTCCATGTTGGAACATCTCTAGATGTTTTGGGTTAACTGTTTAAATATAAGAAATAAGTAATACACAGACTTCGCCATACTTACACATCTCCTTTTATCACCATGGTTACTCTTATTTAAATTTATCAGCATTGATGGACACTCAGTAATGCACTTATATTGAAGAGGCTAGGTGGGTTTGCACAGTGTGATGACTGCTAAATTATTTTTTTCCCAGATGATCGAAGTGTCAGCTGTTTTTCCCTTTTCCCTTTTACTTATAAAGGGAAACACATCAAGTGCCTTCTGAAGCTTCCTCTTCATCCTAAAGGAGCTTCACAGTAATGTTCTTTCATCATTAATTGCTGGGTATTCTGAAATGTTTTCTCCCCTGAAGTCATAAGTCACAAGTTTCTGATGTTTTGTCTAATCATTCTCTCTCTCTCTCTCTCCCTCTCTCTCTCTCTCCGCATTCTGGTTCTCTGGAGACAAGAGTCATGGAAATGTTTTTGGATAGATAAAAATGCATTCATTCCTCAGTCTCCACTGACCCTGTAATTCAAAGAGTCAATATCTGTAAGGATGGCAGGCGCATTAACCAAAACAAGTATTTTTCTTCTCCAAGTATTGTAATTATTGATGCTTTGGACTTTTCCTGCTACATCCATCATCCTAAGGTTATCCTTGAAAAAGTATTGCCTGAGTCTAGAGCTCTTAAGTCAACATGAATGATAATAGAAAGCATTTATTAAACACCATTGAGCACTTACTCTTCTAAAAGCTTTTTTTGGTAAAAACTTTTACAATCCCCAGTGGCATCCCTTAGACACCTACTGACTTAAAAATGCCACAGCCAAAATCCTTAATGTGGAAGCTAGGTCTCATTTGGGAATGGCCCTGTGCCATGGGTATACACCCAACACAGTGGACTTTCTTCTTGATTTAAATTCCTAGTCTCACTCTAGCATATTGGAAAGGACAGCTGCTAAAAGAAGAGAAAGGAGAGTTTGTGAACTTGGAGAGAACAGTGAGAGAACCCCAGAATGAGGCAAGGTTTAAGCAATAGAGTCCAGAAATTTTTGTTGTATACCGGGAAGCATGCTAGAAGCTTGGAACCCCAAGAAAGGAAAATCAGACCTCTCGGATAACCTGGAAAGACACAAATCAGGATCAATCACAAGAGTGACAGAAGCTAGAAGTTCAGGCTATTGCTTTGGGGCTGATGTCACAGTCAGAAAACACCTAGGCAGACTGTGCCATTTCCCTTGCAGAAACTTTGTGCTCTAGTTCCTAGATGCAGACAGACTAAGTATATTGCCAAATCTAATCCAATTGACCAGTGGTAGACTCGACACTCAGACTTCCAAGACTATCTATGTTTTCTGTCATGCTGGTTGGGGACAGACTATGAACGTCCTTGAATGCTATGTTGAAAGCATTTTGACATTATTCAGTAGGCAACAGGGAGTCACTGACATTTTTTGAGCAATAGACTGACATGTTATCGTCTATGGGCAATCTCTTTTCAACAAATAAATGTGGTTTGTTTTTGTCTGGTGAGGAGAAGTATACTGTGGTGATTCTTCTCAAATCCTTTTTAGGAAGAGGTAGAAAATAAACATATAAAGAATAAAATAGACAAAAAGCAAAAAAACCCAAATAAATACATAAAGTATGTTTCCAATAGAACAAAAAAAAAAACAAAAACCAAAACCAGAGAAACAGGAAGCATGAGTCATATAAATCATAACCAACCAGAGTTCCAAGTAATTTTTTCCTTACAGAAGTTCTTGATACATGGTCAATACATATTAATTGGTATATTATTTTGTAGTTAATTTCCCTTATTCTCTAGTTTTGCTCTTCTAAGTAATTTCACCATCCAATTTATAATTGTAGCATGCAAGAATGTATACATAATAATCTTTTCTTACAGAAGGAGAATGGAGTACAAAGGTCTTGTTTCAGACAGCTAAGTGATTTACAGTAAGGCTTACTAGACGATTCTGAGAACATAATTCAGATCTCCTGAGCTTTCTGCTTTTTTAAAGTTAACAGTTACTGGCGGAAATGAACATTAGATTTGAAAAATAACACACACAGTATAAAAAAGACATAGTCAATTGACTCTGCTAGGTACCAAAGTTTACATTTATTTTTTCTGCAATGCTAATAATTCAGCATTCCATTAACACTACATTTTAAAAAAATCTCTTTTTCTTTTTTTTTTTGGTTTTATCTTTCCTGCCTTTGTTGAAAGCTCCCTCTCATCCTGCTGATTTCTGACAACCTGTTGGAAGGTAATGATAACACATATTCTCCTCTGAGCCATATTACAGCAGCGTTTCCTGACAACCCTGTCTCAGGCTGAACAAATTATTTGCACCCTGCCTGATTTGTTTCCATGTTTGTAATTCAACTACAATTTGTTCCTTCCCATGGCTAAATGAAAATGTGGTCATCAGATGCAAACCTTCCTGTTTGAGCATCATAAATAATACGTTTCTAGAGTACAACACATAAATATTTTACTAACCACAATATAGGTTTTAGGAAATGGCGGAATGAAAGTGGTAGAGAAAATATTTCCTATAGATTCATTTTTACAGTATTTAGAGGCCATTTTATGGCTTGGTGCATTCATTAGGCTCTTTAAGAAAGCGTTTCTCATCCAAAGAATCTAAAAATGTGTGTAATCTAAATTTAGTAATCTAAAGATGTGTGCTTCTCAATTCCTTGACATATCAGGTTTAAATTTTCTTTCTGGTTGAATTGGGATGTAATATATCAAGTATTCCCAGGCCTGATTTCAATTCATTCACTGCTTTTTTTTTTTTTTTCCTACATAGCATCCTTACCTCCCAGGCAAATGAAGAGACACTGTAGAATAATGAAGTTTATACTGAAGATAAATTCTTCTCACTCCTGCTGGGCCAGTCACCTGAAACTACAAGAGAGAAAAAAATAGGTGGAGATTTGGGGGAGAGGGGTTGGCAATGAGAGCAGTACCGTAAACAAAATTCTTCTCTTCTCTAAGTTAAAAGAATTTTGCTTAAAAATGTATTCCTTTTGGCCTGAAAACCTATTTCCCATGTCCTGTAGTTTCTGTTCCGTAGGTGTCCTGAAAATAATTGGTTATTTAAAGAACCTCAAAAAATTGCCCATCACAGAGCCAACCACCTCTTGGTACTTTCCCTCTGAGACTCTTATTAATTTTTAATCAGCTTGCTGCTGTTTCAGGTCTTTAGGACTCCTGTAAGTAAAGGAAAATGCCATGTGGGTGGCAGAGGAGGAGAGAGTAAACAAACGCAGAGGGAAACGGGCTCTTCAGAACTCAGACAAAGGCTGGTGTGGCTTCAACAAAGATGGAGTTAAAGCTGTTTTAGAGGAGAAAACCACTCCCTCCGCTGGACCAAATGTGGGAATTAGAACGCCATTTCTCTCTAGCTGCTTGACTGGTACAGATTACATGCACTCCTTGGCCTTTATTTCCATAGATGAATGCTACTTCTGGGCTTTTGCTCTAAGAAGGGCATAATGACTTGATTCTCTAGGAATATTTCTTTTAATTCTTCTGCTTTTTCTAATGCCTAAATCCTACCCTTGTCTCCAACCTGTCTCATTCTCTCTCTCCCTCCTTCCCCACCCCACTGCCTTGCTCTCCCTCCAGTGTTTTGGGGCTAATTTCTCACATGATTTTCTATTTGGGTCAACTGTAAGTCTAGTCTGTGAGAAAGAATTTGTTATAATTTATATCATGATAAACAACAACCTCATGTAAAGTGGTTCAAATAGAGTAATAACTAAATATTTCTTCCTACCACCCAGTGACCCCAAAGCATATCTGATACCTTGATCTCAACGTTTTGTTTATTTATTGGCATAAGGATTGCAAACATCGCAGATTTGTAAATTGAAGGAGTTAAACATCTGTTAGACAGATCACTGGGGGAAGGGGTTATTTGACTTGGTCTTCAGTTCACAGTGTATCTCTAACCACAGGGAAGTCCTATCTCCTAGAGTTGGGAAAAGCAAAATTTCCTTGAGTTTAGGAAAGTGGATTGCTAAGGCTTTCTAAAGTGCAACCATTGATAATATTCCAAAGATCATCTTGCTAGCTGACCTAGAGATATCAGTTATGATTTTGTTCCCACATAATGAAGTGAGGAGTGGTGAGGTAAGAGGGGAAAGGGGTGGAAGGGGAGAGGTATAAAAGGAGAGAGAGTGGAGAAAGAATTACACACACACACACACACACATGACTGAGTGACATAAGTTGTCTTTTATTTTCTATCAGGGTAAAGACCCTGCTCACATAAATAGGGAAAAGGTTTTCTTGATTATTATTATCCTCAAATATTATACCTTCCTTCCTTCTTGTATCATAACAGATTAAATCAGCTGGCAACTGCTACATGAGAGATGACAGAAAGGGGATACAAGTGGTTCTGAATCATCTAGCTTAAAACCATCTGATGACTTCAAGTTCAGGCAAAGTAATAACTACATTCCATTCCAATATCTGAGAACACTCAGCCACTAAATTTGATGCTAGCCATGGCTGATAGTAATGTGTGATGAATTAATGATTGGTTGATTAGATGAGTGAACAATAGCCTTGAATCAAGAATAAAATTCTAAATTTTAAATTTTAATTTCTCCTAACATGTTGTAAGTATATAATACACTTATAAAAGTTTGCTGGAAGACTCAGTGTTCTAAAAGGAGAACATCAACATGCAATAGTTTGCCACTAGCTTCAAGATGAAGTTCATGGTCCTTAATACGACTTCAAGTGTCCCCCCAGCCTGGCCTCTGCCTGCTTCTGCAGCCTTAACTGTGGCACAGTTCTTCACCTGCCCAGGCTCAAGGCACACCAGCCTACCTGATGACAAATCTTGATCTTGCTTTTTGTGCCTCCATAAATTGGCAGAATCTATTCCCTGGGTTTTTTTTTTTTTTTTTTTTTTTCTGCTGTTCTTTCTTCCTCACTAGCTTCCAGGGAGTCTGCAGGACTCAGCTGAAGCATTTCCTCCTCTGTGATGACCTTATTCTCTGTGCCTCATACAAACAGGGTAACACCTATCAGTTTATCACATTGGATTACTTGCTGGTTTTTCTGAGGGAAGAAAGGAAGTCATTGTTCTTCATCTCGGAAACCTTGCACAATGCCTGTCTTACAGCAGGATCTCAACACACATTTGTGCCATAGACACTTCTCTAATGTGGAGGTGCCATTTTAGAACATAATGGAACCCTGGTCCTTCTGAGGGCCATCCCGCCAACTCCCACCCCATTCTTCCCACCTGGTAGGCGTGATCAGGTAGCAGGCTGCACTGTGATTCTTGGTACCAATGAAAAGATCATTTGTCTGGGTGGCTTTTCTCTTCTTTCTACCTTCTAAGTGGAAAGAAATCATCTGAGGGAGAAGGCCCCTATTTGGCAACACAGGAGTTTGTAAAAGGCAAGGGGACAGTGATCTGAAACTCAGCAATCAGACGCTTTGGTTTTCATTCCATTTCACATCAGGGTACAAAGTATAAAGATACTTCTTCTACACTGGTGTTATATTTTAAAATATTTTGTTTTAATATTTAATTTATTCATTGGTTACCCTCAAAGTGGTCATTTACAAGTACATGGAAAAAATTTACCTAAGTGATTTCCTAGAAAAAAATGTTATCTCCTCAGGAAAGCCTTCTTTAAGAGCATACTTTTGGGAGGAATCTTTAAGATAAAAGAATAATTATAAATATACTTTTCCATTTTTCTACTACACTGCAGGCTTCTAGAAAGAGGAAAGACTATTCTGTTTGTTTATTTTGTTTTGTTTTCAAGTCCATAGCTACAGGAACTAGCAGAATAAATAGTTCATGGTTGGTACATATTAAATGTCTATGGGTGAATGTGGGGTAGATAGACAGAAGAAAGGAGGGGAGGAGGCAGGGAGGGAAGGACGAACCTGCAGGTCAGCAAAAAGAGCTACAGCTCACTCATCTTTTCCAAGAATCTGTTATGAATAGGCCACATATTCCTGAGGAAAAGGATGCCTAAAATAATGCAGGATATAATGAGAAACACTGGAAAATTTCAAATACTAATCATGTGTTAGAGTTAGGCTGTGAAGAACTCTTTAGGCCTCAGATAAGAATTTATAGACTTTATTTTGTTGGTTGGAAATTAAGTGGCAATTGAGGATTTTTCAACAGCTTTATTGAGGAGTAAATGACATACTATAAGTTGCATTATTTAAAGTGTAAATATTCATATGTTTTGAACTATGTATACACTTGTGAAACTATCACCACAATTAAGATAATGAACATATCCAATCCTGTCAAAATTTCCTCATGTCTCTTTGGAATTTCTCCCATACGTCTGTTCCCACCCCAGGCCCCAAGAGAACATTGATCTGATTTCTGTCACTGTAGATTGTTGCATTTTCTAGTATTTTATATAATTAAATCATACAGTATATACTCCATTTTTGTTGGCTTTTTTTACTCAACATATTTATTTGGATATCCATCCATGTCTTTGTGTGTGTCAATAGTCCATTGCTTCTTCCTACTGAGTAGTATTCCATTGTATGGCTATTACAAATAAAGCTTCAATGAACATGTGTGCACAAGTGTTTGTATTAACATGTGTTTTCATTTCTCCTAGATGAATGCACAGAAATGGAATGACTGGATCATATAGTAAGTGCACGTTAACTTCTCGAGAAACTTCCAAACTCTTTTCCATGGTGGTCGAACCATTTTACATTCCCACTGACAGTGCATGAAAAGTGCAAGTGCTCCACAACCTCAGCAATACTTGATATGGTCTTTCTTTTAACTTTAGATATTCTGAAAGTGTCCATTGGAATCTCATGGCTTCAATTTTCATTTCCTTTATGATTAATGATGTTGAGAATCTTTTCATATATCTTCCAAGGTGAAGTGTCTGTTCAAATATTTCACCCATTTTTTCAGGGTATTGTTTGTTTTTTATTATTAGCTTTGTGAGTTCTTTGTATATTCTGGATATAAATCCTTTAATATTTGATATGGGAATATTTTTGCCCAAATCTGTGGCTTGTCTTTTCATTCTCTTAATGGTATCTTCTGAAGTGAAGTTTTAAACTTTTGGTGAAATCCAAATTTATTGATTTTTTTTCTGTTATACATTGTACTTTGGGAGCTATATGAAACAAATCTTAATGGTTAATCCAAAGTCATAAATTTTTTTTCCGATGTTTTCCTTTAGAAAGGTTTGGTCTATGATCAATATTGGCTTATTTTTGAATATGATTCAAGGCATGGATTAAAGTTCGTATCTTTACAAGTGAGCACCCAACTGTTCCCGCATGACTTGTTGATAAGATTATCTTTCCTCCACTGCATTGCTTTTGTACTTTTTTCAAAAATCAAATGACTAAATAAGTGTGGGTCTAATTTTGGATGCTCTGCTCTGTTTCATTGGTTTGTCTGTCTGAAGAAAAACCAGACTATTCTGATTGGTCTAGCTTTATGACAAGCACTGTAATCTGGGAGTCTAAGTTCTCAGACTTTGTTCTTTTTTATGAAAATTATTTTGAATATTCTCTCTCCTTTGCATTTCCACATGAATTTTAGAAACCCCTTTCTGTAATTTAAAAAAAATAAACACATATAGCACATTCGTTTATTTTTTTAAATATTGCTATGCTTATTCTTTTATTTTTAAGTTTTTTTGAATTTTATTTTATTTATTTTTTTATACATCAGTTTCTTATTAGTCATCCATCTTATACACATCAGTGTATACATGTCAATCCCAATCTATTGTGTCATTTAAAGCTTGTGTTTCCTTATTAATTTTCTGTTTGGATGATCTGTCCACTGGTGTAAGTGAGTTGTTAAAGTCGCCCACTATTATTATGTTACTGTCGATTTCCTCTTTTAGAGTTGTTAGCAGTTGCCTTATGTATTGAGGTGCTCCTATGTTGGGTGCATATATATTTATAATTGTTATATCTTCTTCTTGGATTGATCCCTTGATCATTATGTAGTGTCCTTCCTTGTCTCTTTATTTTAAACCTTCTTTATTTTAAAGTCTATTTTATCTGATACGAGTATTGCCACTCTAGATTTCTTTTGATTTCCATTTGCATGGAATATCTTTTTCCATCCTGTCACTTTCAGCCTGTATGTGTCCCTAGGTCTGAAGTGGGTCTCTTGTAGACAGCATACATCTGGGTCTTGTTTTTGTATCCATTCAGCAAGCCTGTGTCTTTTGGTTGGAGCACTTAATCCATTCACGTTTAAGGTAATTATCGATATGTATGTTCCTATGACCATTTTTTTAATTGTTTTGGGTTTGTTTCTGTAAGTCCTTTTCTTCTCTTGTCTTTCCCACTTAGAGAAGTTCCTTTAGCATTTGTTGTAGAGCTGGTTTGGTGGTGCTGAATTCTCTTAGCTTTTGCTTGTCTGTAAAGCTTTTGATTTCTCCATCAAATCTGAATGAGATCCTTGCCGGGTAGAGTAATCTTGGTTGTAGGTTCTTCCCTTTCATCACTTTAAGTATATCATGCCACTCCCTTCTGGCTTGTAGAGTTTCTGCTGAGAAATCAGCTGTTAACCTTATGGGAGTTCCCTTGTATGTTATTTGTCATTTTTCCCTTGCTGCTTTCAATAATTTTTCTTTGTCTTTAATTTTTGCTAATTTGATTACTGTGTGTCTCAGCATGTTTCTCCTTGGGTGTATCCTGTATGGGACTCTCTGCACTTCCTGGACTTGGGTGGCTATTTCCTTTCCCATGTTAGGGAAGTTTTCGACTATCATCTCTTCAAATATTTTCTTGGGTCCTTTCTCTCTCTCTTCTCCTTCTGGGACCCCTATAATGAGAATGTTGTTGCATTTAATGTTGTCCCAGCGGTCTCTTAGGCTGTCTTCTTTTCATTCTTTTTCTTTATTCTGTTCCACAGTAGTGAATTCCACCATTCTGTCTTCCAGGTCACTTATCCGTTCTTCTGCCTCAGTTATTCTGCTATTGATTCCTTCTAGTATATTTTTCATTTCAGTTATTGTGTTGTTCATCTCTGTTTGTTTGTTCTTTAATTCTTCTAGATCTTTGTTAAACATTTCTTGCATCTTCTCAATCTTTGCCTCCATTCTTTTTCCGAGGTCCTGGATCATCTTCACTATCATCATTATGAATTCTTTTTCTGGAAGGTTGCCTATCTCCACTTCATTTAGTTGTTTTTCTGGGATTTTATCTTGTTCCTTCATCTGGTACATAGCACTCTACATTTTCATCTTGTCTATCTTTCTGTGAATGTGGTTTTTGTTCCATAAGCTGCAGGACTGTACTTCTTCTTGCTTCTGCTCTCTGCCCTCTGTTTATTTTTTATTTAAAGTATAGTTGATTTACAATATTATATTAGTTTCAGGTATACAACATAGTGATTCAATATTTTCATAGATTATCCTCTATTTAAAGTTATTACAAAATAATAGCTATATTGCCCTGTGCAACCACTCTTGGTTCTTAACTTTTTGCTGAGAAGTCCCATGTCACATCCATTCACATTTCATTGGCTAAAGCCAGACACATGGGCAAATATGATGTCAGTGAAATAAAATGTATAATTGTCCCAGAGACAGGGCATCATAAGAAATGTTTATAATTATTTTTAACAGAATAACATTTATCACAGATCCTAAATAGCTCTTTACATGACCTCTTTTAGAATGGTGCATTAATTTGAAAATTGATACATTAATTTAATGTACAATAAATTTTTCATGGAAATATTAAGGTAGCCCACTCATTTTCCCTGACTTGGCTATGCTCTTATCCCTCCTCAGCCACACTCCTCTTAATTCCAGTCAAGAAAACTTTGGGCTACTTGGACTTCACAGCTTAGTGTCACATCACATATTTCTGGAAAAAGTGGGAGTGTTATTTCCTATATCATTGTTTTGTCCATCCTCTCCTCTCCCTTTCTTGTATTATTTAATATTTGCTTAGAGATATGTACAGAAAATTTAGAAACATGTGTAATTCAGTAACTAACAAATTCTCCCTAAATAGATTTAAACTTAATTGGGAAGAGAGAAGTTGATTGTCTGGAATCCCATAAAAGCCATCATTAATTGAGTATTCAGTGTGTGCCAGTCATGATTCTAAATGACTTACCTGCATTTTCTAATTTAATGCTTCTGAGAATGCTGTTAAGTACATACCATTGTTATAATGTGAATAGCAATGAGGAAATAGGTGCATTGAGATGTTAAATAACTTTTATAAGAACTCTCAAGTATTGAGTCCTGATTCAAATCCAGGCCTGTTTTACTACAGAACCTAAGTCTATAATACTATAATTCAGAAGATGGGCTTCAAACAATCTCAAAGTTCTTAATTGACAATCCCTAGGATTTTTAAACAGGCAAGGCTGAAATTTTAATATCAAAGGCAAATAGTACATTTTCTATGAAGTCATCTGCATCTGGACAAGGCAAGCTATAGATCTCAGACTAATTTTGGAAAAATTTCAGAGCAGATGAATAAATAATCTTAATTATAGTATATTTCAAAGCTATATAGAGGTATCACCTTAAAGTTCAGATAGAAATAAATTTTCTAAATAAGTTGTGATTAGGATTCTCTGGCTGATACAAAGTCATTCAACAAATATTAGTTGCATCACAATATAATTATAACTTCATTCCATTTAAAAAGAAAAGACCTTAAAAGCCTTAATAAAATATTAGCAAAATGAATCCAGACCCAGATTAAGAGAATTATACATGATAACTAAATGGAACTTATTCCAGAAATGTAAGAGTTGTATTAAGAAATCATTCAATGTAATATATCACATTAATAGAGGAAAGGGAAAAAGGGGGAAAAAAACCCAGAATTGCCTCAAATTATGAAGAAAAAGCTTTTGACAAAATACAACACCCTTTCATGATAAAAACATGGGACAAATTAAAAATAGAATACAACGCACTCAACATGATAAAGGGCATTTATGAAAAACCCACAAGTAACACCGTGCTCAATGGTTAAAGACTGAAAACTTTCCTTCCCCTTAAAATCAGGAACAAGACAAGGATGGCTGACTTTGTGATATCTATTCAACACTTCATGGAGGTTCTAGCTAGAGAAACTAGGCAAGACAAAAAGAAAAGGCAACCAAATTGGAAAGAAAGAGGTAAAATTATATTTATTCCCATTTGATAAGGTCTTATGTATAGAAAATCTTTAAAAACCCACAAAAACTCTGTTAGAGCTAATAAATTAATTCGGCAAAGTGCAGGATACAAGGTCAACACACAGAAAATCAGTTTTAGATGTATATACAAACACTGGACAATCCCAGAATAAAAGTAAGTAAATACTTCATTTATAATTGGATCAAAAAGTGTGATATTGGCATCAAGGTAGATGTATTGATCGATGGAACACAATAGAGTTCAGAAAAAGCTTTTTTATTACTAAGGGCCAATGCCAGTTGAACATGTGTGTAGGCCTGAGAATTTTTTTGTTCCCAGAACTGCAATATCAAAAGTTTAATCAAATTTTTAGCAATGGAGGAAACGATAATGTCTATAATGTCTTTTTGTCTAGTGGTATTTAAGATGTGCTAAGTTGAACCCCAAAGCTTTTGAAGAGTTGCCTTGAAAGCTGTGCAGAAAGATAAGAGGGGATGGAGACAAGTCAAGGTGGCACTATCCCACCACAACCACACCAGCAAGAATAGCTCCAGTTTAATCTATTTTGTTTATGGTGTCTCCCCATAAACTTATGCTGGAAACATCAAAATTTACACTAAAATATGTATTTTATTTCAAGATTTCGTGGAGTTTGAAAGGGACTGGACAGAAGCATTTCTCTTATTTACTTGTAATCCCAATTATATTATCTTTGAAAGTAATGACTGATGACTGCTTTCCATAAAGCCAGTAGAACCTATAATCTTGTATCACATAGAATTTTCAGTGCACTTAACTCTGTTCATGATGCGAACATACTAGTGATGTAGGCAGTACAACTAATAAGATTCCTGTTTTTCATACGAAAAATTAAGATAGAGAAGCTACACTCTAACCATGTGGCAGCCGAGCTAAGAACCAAACTCAAGTATTTTTTTGCACTCCAAATTCAGTGTTCTTGGTGTCTGCAGCTCTATCTCTAGCACTTGGTATATTTTATTCTAAAATACTTAAAAGGAAATCTTTAGGAGGCTTAGGAACAGGGCCTAAAGAATAGATCCCTGATATTTAAAACTGGCTAAAGCCTACTGTGGCCTTACGGATTTTTGAAATATGGTTTGCCACTACTTAGGTGCCTCACCAAAATTCACATCTTCCCAGAACTTGTGAATGGAACTTTACTTAGAAATGGGGTTTTGCAGATACAGTCAAGTTAAGGTTATATCAAATTAGGGTGGGTTCTAAACCCAATAAAACTGTCCTTATAAGAAGAGAGAAATTTGGAAATACAGACACAGATGTACAAGGGAGAAGGCCAAGAGAAGACAGAGATGGAGTGATGGAGTTACAAGTCAAGCAACGCCAAGAATTTCCTGCAACCACAAGAAGCTAGAAGAGGCAAAAAAGAATTCTCACCTACGAGCTACAGAGGGAACGTGGCCCTGCTGACATTTTGATTCAGACTTATAGGCCCTAAAACTGTGTGACAATAAATTTCTGTTATTTTAAGCCACGTAGTTTGTTACTCTTTGTACTGCAACTCTAGAAAACTAATACTGGGTCTGTTTAGAAAGAGTCTTTGATTCCACTCTTAACTCAGTGGTCCCTGGAGTGGAGCTGGTTCAGAATCTGTGAGGCATTAGTAAGGGTTTCCCTAGAATAATAAGGGAGGAAAGTGCTTACCAAATGTGGATAAGATTGACCTGAGAAAAATGGAGGTGTTCTCCACAAGGCCCACCAGTTTGGTGCAAAGAGAGTAAGCCTTCAAAAATAGAGAGCTAGGTTCTAATTCTCGATATGTCACCATCCAAAAGTGAGACTTGTGCAAGGCACTTACTCTCTCCAGGCCTTTTTTCTGTGCTATAAAAAGGGAATAATTTCTCTGGACTTACTAATTTTCAAAGGGATACTGTGTGTTTGACAACAAAATGTGAAATATTTTGAGAAGTCTAGAACTATTCAATCTTTATCATAGAGGACTATGAAAATATAAACCAATCTAATTATTTATATTTTTTTAATTTTGTGAGCTAGACTCTTCAAATATGGGGTGAGGAAGTCAAATGGTTATTTTGTTTCCAAAGTTTAAATTTCTATCCTTTTCTTAACCTAACTGCAGAGCCTATAAAGGAAAAATTCCATGTTCAGTTTTCCTATTAACCTAGCTTGTTAAAGCTTCCACCACTTCAGGAAAATAATAACAACATCAAAAAGGAAGCAAAACATGGCCATTATAACCCTCATAGCAGGGAATAAAAATTACCTTCATTCATGTCTCAAGTGGAAGAATTAGAGGTTTTGAAAACAGTGGAGGCAAGTGACCAGTCATTTGCTTTCTTGCTCTCAGATCCACTTCCTGCTCTTTCCATATCACCAGAGGGCAGATCCCTGAAAACTGGAGAGGCCTTAGAGAGCCAGTATAAATCCCTGGAGGCAAATAGGGGAGCTGTGATGCGTCTCCTTCTCTCTCTGCCATGGGCTGAGTCTCTAGAAGCGACTGTGTTTTCTCTGTGGCTCCAGCACCTTCCCTTCCACCCGCAATCCCTCCCTCGCATAGGCTCAGTTGCTGTGTGTGAGAATCACTGCGATTCTAGCTTCCAGTGTTTTGTCTTGACTCCTATTCTGGCAACACAGCCCCCACCTATTTTACCTCCAGCCCTCGAGATAGGATTGGGTCCCTAGCGTTTTTTTTTTTTTTTTTTTTTTGCGGTATGCGGGCCTCTCACTGTTGTGGCCTCCCCCGTTGCGGAGCACAGGCTCCGGATGCGCAGGCCCAGCGGCCATGGCTCACGGGCCCAGCCGCTCCACGGCATATGGGATCCTCCCAGACCGGGGCACGAACCCGTATCCCCTGCATCGGCAGGCGGACTCTCAACCACTGCGCCACCAGGGAGGCCCGTCCCTAGCGTTTTTAATTTCATTTTTTTTCACGTTCCCCATTGTTCTTTCATCTCTTCTAGCAACTTTGTTACTAATTCCCTATATAAATATTTCTCTGATTTATTTGGAATGGTTTTTATTTTTCTGGATGGACCTTTATTGAATCACTAAGTAAAATTATTTTGTCTCTGCATGGAAGAAGTCATAAATACTTCCAAATTTTTCTGACTCTCTAGCCTCGGAAAAGATTGATTGCCCTTAATATACAGTATAGCATTGAAAAATGATAGCCACACAATTATTTACCCCGCTATAAATGCATGTAACACAAGAGCACATGATTAAATCTTTACTTCTCTTTTCTCTAGAATGAGTTTGGAGACAATTGTGAAAACAAACTTTTCAGAGGTGACAGGAAGGGGTGGCTGGTAGGTAACAGAGAAGAAAGGATGAACAGAAGGTTCAGCTTTGCTTGGAATGTTTCTGTGTGTAGTCAGAGTGCACACACAGACCTCCTAACTAGTGAGCTCTTTCTTGTCCTACAAAATTCAGCTCAGATATTACTGTATGGGACAGGTACTGCTAGCTGTTCACAAAAATTCATGTTCTCTTCTTCATGGTCTATACAGCTATTTTACACTTCTCAACCTCCTGTGTTGGTAGGTGTAGCCATGTGTCTTACGTCTACTCATGGAATATAAACATAGTGATACTACCATTTCTGAGCATGGCTTATAAAAATATCTTGAGTTGCCTTGTCCATGTTTTTTCCCTTTCTGCCTGCTGACAAGAAGAAAAGTATGATGATCTGGGAAGCTATGCGCTGAAGATGGCACAGCCTCTGTCAGCCTGATCTCTGAAATACTCCATGGTGGAAAGTCGATTTACCCACCCATTCACACACTGAGAACTGTTAAATGAGCCAAAATAAATTATTTTGAGCTATTATACAGCTGGGGTCTATGAATTATAGCACCTAGCATGTCCCTAACCAATATACTCCCTCCAAAGTCCTTTTTAACTTCTGTAGAAGTAGCAGTTTCCTATTTTATGTACCTAGTTTATACCTCTGTGGCAACACTTTTCAAATTGGATTAGAGTTAATTGCTCATAATTATTTTTCTCTACTTCTCTGCCTCTCTTTAGAACATGAGCTTCACAAAGACAGGGAAAAGGTCTCATATACCTTTGTATCCCCAGTACCAAGCATTAGGTATGGAACATACATGGTCTCAAGAATTTCATGTTGAATTGAATGGACAGGAACTGTAGTCTGCCTTCCCTTCCCCCACCCTTCCTAAGATGAAAATCTTGTCCCTGAACTCAACCTTTTTAACCAGTGCCCACTATTTGCTGCCAAACCTATCACCCCAACCATCTACTCATCTACTTGAAGTTTTTACTTGAGACTTCTGTATGTCAACCATTTCCGTTCTCCCCACTTTGTTACAGAACTGTCTGACCTCGGAGCCCTATCTATCTTCATTATGACCCATGGACTTCAGTTTCAGCATGCAAGTAATGCTTACACAATATCCTGGGTGATAAAAAATTAGTATCATCTCTTTATGAGCTTATGATAAGATCTACCTGAATTCATACTCTGAGCTGTGTTATTTATTTAATTGGAAGAATTATAAGCCTGGAAACCTCTGATTTCTAAATTTAACCATTGTTAGTTATAATACTGAATTAAACAAACTAACAACCCTGAAAGCCCATGAGTCCTGAGGTAAGAACAAAGGTCAACTCAATGAAATGCAGTTTTAGAAGAACAAGAACAAGAACAGTAATAGCAGGATATGTCTTTATGTTCTTTGTTCAGCAAGAGTGAGAGTAGAAGATGCATTTTGAACATCTATTCACCTCATTGGTACTTTGATGTTAAGAATTGTACAGATTCCTAGTTTATTCCATTGCAAAGTAACTGAATCATAAAGTGTCAGGGCTGGAAGTTTCCTTTCAATTCATGTAGGCTTGACATGTTGAGGAAAGCAGACCTTTTTTTTTTTTTTTTTTTTATTCTTTTATTTTTTTTTGTGGTACAGGGGCCTCTCACTGTTGTGGCCTCTCCCATTGTGGAGCACAGGCTCCGGACACGCAGGCTCAGCGGCCATGGCTCACGGGCCTAGCCGCTCTGTGGCATGTGGGATCTTCCCAGACCGGGGCACGAACCCGTGTCCCCTGCATCGGCAGGCGGACTCCCAACCACTGCGCCATCAGGGAAGCCCGAAAGCAGACCTTTTGAAAGTACATTTTCAAAGTTGTGGGTGCACACACACACACACACACAGACACACAATTATGTATAATTTCAATGGCTCAAGTTTCCATGGAGGGCACCCATGATCTTTCATCCACCCATGAAAGCCCATTAATGAAATCTTGTGTGCACTAACAAATAAGTGTGGATATCAGCTATGAAGTTTACTCCTACAGCAATAAAGTGCAATAAATGTCACACTCATTAATTTATCAATTTCTCCAAATTAAGTTGTATCTACTTCCAGCTCCTATAGACTGGGCTCATAGAAGAGTCCATCTCAATCTTCATTGAGAAGCCTGTTGTGTCCATTCCCCAGGACTATGTAAAGGTTTTACATAGTGCAGATCATCAATGGAGTTTACACTTATTATGGCTGATGTGCTCCTGGTCCAGGGCCACAAAGCTCCTGTTGCTCAACTTGGGTCAGCAATCTTTCCTTGTGACTCTCGAAGTTTCACTCCAAGTATTATGTCACATTAGTATCACCAAGCCATCCCAACATAGGTATTGTCACCTCTAGGGGAAAGGGAGGATGGTCACCATGCATGAGGATGGGGATATTGCTATGGATTAATCCTTGAGGTCCTCAAACTCCAATCCCATTTCCAGTTCCATAGGAGAAACTCTTAAGTCTTCTCAGCTCCTACAGTTTTTGCCTCCTATGCTCCACCTTCTGGGAGAATTCAGCATACATTTTTTCAACTGTTTTTTTTTTTTTTTTTTTTTTTTGCTGTACGCGGGCCTCTCACTGTCGTGGCCTCTCCCGTTGCGGAGCACAGGCTCCGGACGCACAGGCTCAGCGGCCATGGCTCACGGGCCCAGCCGCTCCGCGGCATATGGGATCCTCCCAGACCGGGGCACGAACCCGTATCCCCTGCATCGGCAGGCGGACTCTCAACCACTGCGCCACCAGGGAGGCCCTCAACTGCTTTTTGCAGGATAGGAAGGCAGTGTACCTTAATATTTGAGTAACTGAGCTTTGGAACCAGACTAGTTGAGTTCAAGTTCCAACTTTAATTCTTTCTAACTATGAATGCATTAGTTTTCTAGGGCTGCCATAACAAATTACCACAAACTTGGTGACTTAAAACAACTGAAACTATTATCTCATAGTTTTGGAGGCCAGAAGTATAAAATCAAGGTGTCAACAGGATTGATTTTGGAGAAGCTGAGGGAAAATCTGTTCCTTGCCTCTCTCCTCATTTCTGGTAGTTGCCAGCAACGCTTGGCTTTGGTTGGCATGTAGATGTGTCACTTCAGTGTCTGCCTCCAACTTCACATCACTTCCTCCTCCTTTTTCTTCTTTTATAAGGACACTTGTCATTCAATTTAGTCATTCGATTTTATCCAGGATGATCTCATCTCAAGATTTTAAACTTAATTACAGCTGCAAAGATCATTTTCCCAAATAAAACCACATTCACAGATTCTGGGTGGACATATCTTTTGAAGGACCAGCATTCAACCCACTACAGCAAACTTAAGAAATTTTCAACTGCATAATGTTCACTCTGGTCCTTTGTATAATGAAGAATGATGATAATAATAACAGTAAACTGCTCCATAAATTTACTGAGGATAAAAGAAGCTTATACATGTAAAGAACTTAAAGATTTCTTAGTAAACAATAAATATTCTTTGCTAAGCAGTATTTGCTATAATGGGGAGTTAGCTTCTGAATAGCTGTTAATTTGTGCTCTTGGGTCAATTCAAAGTCCCATTAACAATACCTAAGGCAAGAAAGGACAAGGGGGCTAATAAACTCTTGTTTATGAAGCTGAGGAAAATATGCACACTGGAAAACACAAATTACTCTGTCTCATTTCTGTAGCTATTTTGCCTTCCTACTGAGAGAGAGTTTTAGCGGTGGAAATGTCAACAGTCTAGCAAGTTGCCTTTTATTTAGCCCAGAGGATATAACAATTTCCAGTGACAGGATGCCAGGAATGGAATGAAATGTATTTAACAAATCAGAACCAAACCAGGCTTTAACATAGAGAATTTAATAGAGGGAACTGGCAAACCAGTGGGGACCGAAAGGACAAAAATGAAACACTGAAGTAAAACAGACATAGTCACTTCAGGAAACAGCTATCACTCCCAGCTAAGGGAGCAAAGGGAAGGGGTTGGAGTCATGGGGACTTAGAAGCATAGAGGAAGGGCTCTGTGGAGTTAGGAACCAAAGTCCTATGGAGGTGTACTGCTCAGATGGTGCTGGTGTCTCTGAAGTGTGAATAAAGACTGCTGAACTGGGTTTAGACCTTGAGGAAGGGGCTTTGTCCCTCTTGTGCTTCCTGGTCAGTGGAAGACGAGTCTGGCTCTGAGAGTGTGGGAAAACTCAGAAACTGGTCCCAGCAACTGTTGCTAAACCCAACTTTCACTGTTGGGATGAAGAATCGGTGGGGTGACAGGGAGCAAACTGGAAGGAGCAAGAACCTTCGTCCTCTCATCTTCCAGGCTCCTTCTAGGGCTCTTTATGGACAGAACCCAACAGGAAGTCAGATGCTGAATAAATGTGGTTTGAAGACTCCAGCTACAGTGTGCCAAAGCTAAAAACAGAGTGTGCATGGAGCCAAGAGGCCATAGATTAATAATCAGCATTTAATAACTACGTGGCAAGCATTTTACATATATTATTTCTATTAATCCTCACAGTGGTATTATATAGAGAGAGTAGTTATATATTATGATATTATAATATATGTTGTTTAATGTTTAATATATTTAATATATTATATTAAATTACCATATATAATAATTTATCATGTAATAATATAATAAATATTTGATTGCATTAAAAAAAGAAAAAAGGAAGTTAGGAAAGTTAAGTCCCTAACAGCAAAAAGCTAATAAGTGGCCAGGCCAGAATTTTAACCAAGGTCTGTCTGACTTTAAAAACCATAGTGTTCTTAATCTGAGCTACCATCTGGGTATCAGAGCTAAAATCTAAAATGTTCTCCGCAATCTGGAATACCGGGCAAAATCTAAAAAACATGTGTTATACCAAACATACATGCAACATTTTGCAACTGAACTAAAAGAAAAAAAAATAGGCACAATTATCAGAAAGAATATATGTGCCTATATAGCACAAATAAAGGATTAATGTATTCTAGTCTATTGCAATCATAATGTTAATAAACAATGTTGTACAGCTATCAAAAAATAAATGTGGCCATTTTCTGCAGTGTGCAGAACAAGCAGGGTGATAACTCATCTTTATTCTGCAATGATCAGGTCACAAGTGGAATTTTTAAATTCAATTTGGAGTATTAGATCATCAGAGTGAAGGGTTTCAAAACGAGCCCTCCCTAAAATGTGCTGCTTTGACATGTGGATTACTTTGAGCTGATGTCAATCACAGCCCAAAAGACTCAGAAAAAGGTTTTTACTTCCCTCTTAATTGCCTAAAAGAATTTAGATAGAGGGCCTGAACCAGGAAGAGAACTATTACCAGAGATAAGTACAAAGAATATGGACTAGGTGTGGTAAGCTGGGGAAACTCAGCAGGGCCTGGAGATCAAAGTCCTCTCCGTGTCCCATTGTCTCTGTATGGCATGGCAAACATTTGTTTACTAAATATTTGTTCTTCTCACCTTCCTGTGAATTATCTTTCTCCCCTTTGATGTCCCAGACCTCTATTCTCTTCTCCTTAGCTCAGAATGGCATATAAGCCTCAATTGCCTGACTGCCTATGGGTCTCATATTCTTATGGAATCTAATACATATGCAATTAAATTTGTTTTTCCCATATTAATCAGTTCTATGTTAATTTGATTATTAGACCAGACAAAGAATCAAGAAAGATAGAAATTTTTCCTCCCCTACAAGAGGAACTTTAAAAAAATGGAACTTTATGAGGTAAGAGTGACCATCATGATGAAGGGATGGAAAAGTCCTGCCATCATCCTGGTTTCCACCCACCTCATCTCACTGCACAGTTAGGGTCATTGTCTCCTGCGTGGTCTTCCTGCCTCGATCTGGCCTTGCCAACATTATCCACCTTGTGGCACAGTGATCTCTGCAAAATACAAATGTGCTCATGTCTCACCAGCTGTAGTTCATCCCAAAGCCTTTGTAATGACATTAAAATCACTTAATAAGGCTTCAAAAGTCCTCAGGTTCTCATACCCACTTCCTTCTTCAGACAGACAGACAGACAGACACACACACACAGCCACACACACAGCCACACACAGCCAGATCTTGCTGATTCTTATCCCCATGCTTAGGGCATTCTTCTCCCTCTACTGGATCACTTTCCTACCTCTAACTTCCACTCACACACTTGCCCTCTACACACCCCTTGCCTGCTAATTCCTGCTCATTCTTCTAGGGGGCAGCTCAGGCTTCACTTTATCTTGAAAGCCTTCCTTGACAGCCCTTGCTCCAAATTTCAGAGTGTTGGCCCCTTCTTTAGGCTTTTATAGCTCCCTGAGCTTTCCCTATCTTAGCACATTATCACACTCTGATGTAATTGCCATTTACTTGGCTCCTCTACTAAATAGAAAGTTATATGAGAATAAGGACTTAGTTTGCCTTTTCACTATTTTACCTACACTACCAAATACAGTGTTCAGTGGACAACTGTGCCTTGAAAGAATTCATTCTTGAATAAAAGATAATGGAATTTGAATGGAATAAGGATATTTCCAGATGGGAGTGTGAAAGCCATTTCCAGGGTATAAAACAGTATACTCTGATTTTTTCATTTAGACCAGAAAGCAAACCAGGACCAATGGGTAGAAGTGAATTGAAAGTAGATTTTCATGCAATACAAGAAAGAACTTCAGACATTAGAACAATCTGAAAACATGTCATGCTGGCTTTAGAAATAGGGAATTTTCTGTCACTGAAAATGTTCAAATTGAAAGGCAGGTCCATGAAATGCTAATAGGATATATTGTTGCTAATAGGATGTATTTTAAGTGCCGAATAGATAAATTGGCAGTTTTCTAAAGGGTTGTGTTGAGAAAGAGTATGAGACTCTATGTGGGATGGAGAGAAAAAAAATGTACAATCAATTATTAGTATCTTTCTTAGGACTGAATGGAATATGCAGTAAGGGTCCATATCTGTCCTTCTACATCCCTGCTTCTGTGTTATCCACCACACACACAGACACAGACACAGACACACACACACAGAAACAAACAGAATTATAAAATGGAAGTCTTAATAGGCGGACTATCATTTCTTCAGTCAAAACAGCTCTTCATTGGGTACACTGCCTGGAAACTCTTATTTTTTGAGTTAATGGAAAAATTTAATGTTCACAGTTTCTTCTTTTAACTGGAAAATGAGTAGTTTCATAATAGTTGACATGTTCTGATTCATTACTGTTTTTGCCTCTAAACAGCAAAAAAGAGAAGTGGGTGTATGGTTGTGGACAAAAACGATACGCTGGGAAGCCATGGTTTCAAAGAACACCCAGTGGCTTATAACCTGGGGAGCAGCATGCAATAAGTTTAGTAGATTTTGCTAAACATTGGGCTTACTAAGAAAACAGCAAAACAAGTCTCAGCACATAATATTTAAATTCTGAGATTATTAGGAAAAGATAAAAGTTCATATTATCCTGGTTAAGGCTCCAACTATGCCTTAGTATTAAGGGACCCCTTTGGGTCTCTGCATTTTGTACATAAAATAAAGATCTTAAAGTAGTTAAAGATAAGCTAGTTTATTAACTGTAATGTTATCCTCCTTTTAGTGCTGCCTTTTCCTACACATTAATCTTTGGCATGCTGCTGATGTCTTTTCTGCATTGAAGCCAGGGGGCCTGGTTGATGTGAGGGCAGTGAACTGTGAAATACCAGAGTGGGTAATATACTGGCACTGGCAGCTAGACTCTTCAGAAGGAAAAATAAGTAGACTCCATTCTTGCTTGTTAGGAGCATTAAATGCATGGATGTAAGTATAGCACATAGACTTGATACATACTAAATATTAAACAAATGCTAGTTGTTATTATTGTCATATTAATATTTTTATGTACTGTCAGGTGTCACATCAAGGGCAGTGCTCTCAACATTCTACTTCTAAGACAAATATAGGACTTTGATTTATAGGCTCAGGAATGAATTAGTCAACAACAGGAAAGGAAGCAGCATGGCTTAGGAACCAGGTACAGATTTTGGAACCACATACTTGGATTTGAGTCCCATTTCATCTACTTATTAGCTGTGTGATTTGGGCAACTTATGTGCCCTCTCTGACTTCAGTCAGTTGTTGGATTAAGTAAGATTATGCATGTAGTTAACCTAGCACAGTGCCTGGAACATAGTAAATGACCATATTTATATATTTTTAAAAAGGTTAATAATCCCTGTTATTTTTGTACATTTATTTTGATTTGGGTTTCTTTCCTTTCAATCAGTTCTCCGCATTGGACCCAGAGCTCTACTTCTAAAGGGTCAATCTGACTTTATCCCTCCTGTACTTAAGGCTCCTTATTAGTTCTCCTTTACACTCAGGATATTCATAACAGCAGGAAATACTAATGGTTCTGTGTGAGCACCACGTGCTGTTCTCTCTAATCCTTTTGGATGGAGCTTTCCCTGGCCTCAGGTATTTTGCCTTACAAGCATTCACTGGTCAGTATTCTGCTGGATATCCAATGGAGATTCTCTTCAGTTGTGTGAAGTCCTCTCTGTGCAGCTTTCTCTTCTCTAGTACTTGAAAATATAGTCACCTTGGTCTTCCCAAACTCTGTTTCTTCAACTCAAGGATTTCATCAGGATTTGCCTCCTTGTAACCACAGAGTGAAAATTCTCTCACTGAGGCAACTGTAAGGTTCACTGGATTGTTTGTCTCCCAAACCCTAGAGATTCCTGCCCTTCATTTCCCATCTCCACTGTTTTGAAATCATTGTTTTATCTATTTAGTCGAGTTTTGCATTTGTTTTAGGTGGCGGGGTAAATCTGATGGTTGTTACTCCATCTTGGCTGGAAGCAGAAGTCTGGTAGCTCATTCACCACAGTGTTTTCAGCTTAGACATTTGTAACCTTGTTTCATCAGAGAGAAGGTTCAAGATTTAGTCAACACTTTGTCAAATATAGGTGAGCCTAAATCCACCAGATGGCACCTTTCTTAACCATTTTGCCATCTCTGCCACCATTTTGTGCTGTTTTCCTGGATTTCTGTTTTAGTTTCCCTCTTTTCACCTCTACATTCCTAGTACAACTCTCCTCTGAAGCCACTGAGACTGATTCCTACTTTTTATAGCCAGACCACCCACATCTTATACATGTTGCCTGTGATTAGTATTTATACTGGGCTGGTACTGGATGCTCAGTTGTTATTCTACTGTTACTTCTGGCATTCCCTATAAAACGTATTACTTACTTCTGGATTAAGTACTCCTGGATACTTATGTACTTACATATGCCTTGTTTGGACATTCATGGATATCAACTCTTACCAAACTAAGACAGAGTTTATTACAATGCTCTGGACCCTTGAGCCAAATCTATTCCCCAGTGCTCTGCCTGTCATCCATTCCTACCAAGATGTGCACGTGAGGATCCAGCATACCTTGAACTCTCAACTAAAGACACTGAGAAGCTAAATAGTGACAATGATGAGTTTTGTTCTTAAAGAAAAATATTCACGTGCAGAGAAATTCCTGTCAAAATGTAGTTAAGTTGCCTAGTTAAAACTTCTTTTGGGGCTTCCCTGGTGGTGCAGTGGTTGAGAGTCCACCTGCCGATGCAGGGGACACGGGCTCGTGCCCCGGTCCGGGAAGATCCCACATGCCGCGGAGCGACTGGGCCCGTGAGCCATGGCCGCTGAGCCTGCGCGTCCAGAGCCTGTGCTCCGCAACGGGAGAGGCCACAACAGTGAGAGGCCTGCGTACCACAAAAAAAAAAAAAAAAAAGAAAAAAAACTTCTTTTGTTGTCTCAATTTTCAAGTGACTAAAAAAACAAACAAATGGAAAACAAGGCCAGCAAAGTTTAGTAGAATTTCCCAACATCACAGAGCTAATTAATGTTAAAGGTAGTACTCATACTCAGGTCTTCCGCATCCTAATTGAGATTTCTTTTTTCTGGACCACAAACCCTTAGGTAGTTCTTTTGCAGAACGATTTATTATTAATATTGTTCCCGAAAGAGAAACACCCCCAACCAACCCAATTATGTGGCCCTGTAATTTTTTCTAAACCCGACTCAGATAAAGGAAATTTTCCTAAAGATTTTGTATGCTACCTTCTTAATCCTCCCTCTAATTTCACTCCCTCCTATATCATGGCAATCTACAAGGGGGACCAAAGAGAAATTTTTGGCTACTATACTTTTTCTTAACTCTTTCCTGATTTATGAAAAGCCTACTACTCTACAAACTTTCAGGCTTCACATTCTGGCACTGCAAGTTTTAGGATCCCAAGTTTCTTAATTTGTACCTATCAGAGAAGCAGCGTACCTTATACTGTAAACCAGGGCACTGTAGAACAATTAGAACAATGATTTCCAAATTTGAGAAAATGGACCTATTGGGGATCCTTGATTTTACTTTTTCTCTCCATAACAGTATGGTTTTATATCCATATAATCATAACTACTGTGTTCACAGGATTGTTGTGATCGGCATAGGGAGGGGAATCCCAGGCCAGGGTCATTATTTCCTTGAGATTATTGAAGAAGCAGTTTCAAAGCCAAAGTGACAGTAAATAGGAGCTGGGCAGTGGTGCTTAGTGAATTCCCACGTGGGTTAAATCCAGATAGAATTCAAAGCAGAGTAAACATAATAATTCTATTCTTTCTTGCCAACTCCCACCTCATTACCTGAAGTGCTCCTGATTTGGAAAAAGTGGCAAGATAGTTCCCAATGTCTAAATGAGATAGAGAGAGATTTGGGCCTAAGTGTCTCTTTCTGCCACATATTATAGCTTGGGGTTTCTATATTCAAGAGTCTCCATTCAATGCTGAGCTGCTCAGATGCTTCACAGAAGACCTTATGCTCTCAACTTTGACAAACACTGAAATAATCATTAAAGATGGGAGGGAGGGTGTGAATGGCAGTTGATAGCACAGCCATATTAAAGAAATTCATTGATATATTAGAAGAAAAAAGAAAACATTATGAAAGAAAGGACTATTTAAAGTTATGTAATCTTGAGTAAATAATAGCATTGTCTTCTCTTAGACACAGACACACATACCTACAAATGATTCAAAAGATTTCTAAGTATGGAGGTTCCTTAAAAAACTAAAAATAGAATTACTATGTGACCCAGCAATCCCACTACTGGGCATATACCCAGAGAAAACCATAATTCAAAAAGACACATGCACCCCAATGTTCACTGCAGCACTATTTACAATAGCCAGGTCATGGAAGCAACCTAAATGCCCATCAACAGGCAAATGGATAAGGAAGATGTAGTACATATATACAATGGAATATTACTCAGCCATAAAAAGGAACGAAATTGGGTCATTTGTAGAGGCATGGATGGATCTATAGACTGTCATACAGAGTGAAGTAAGTCAGAAAGAGAAAAACAAATATCGTATATTAACGCATGTATGTGGAACCTAGAAAAATGGTACAGATGAACCAGTTTGCAGAGCAGAA
Organism: Mesoplodon mirus; assembly: GCF_964341445.2. Taxonomy (NCBI): domain Eukaryota; kingdom Metazoa; phylum Chordata; class Mammalia; order Artiodactyla; family Ziphiidae; genus Mesoplodon; species Mesoplodon mirus. The sequence continues at coordinate 13,608,583 of NC_138992.1, read as the reverse complement.
ATTGAGACACAGATGTAGAGAACAAATGTATGGACACCAAGGGGGGAAAGCGGTGGCGGCGGCAGGTGGTGGTGTGATGAATTGGGAGATTGGGATTGACAAATATACACTAATATGTATAAAATGGAAAACTAATAAGAACCTGCTGTATAAAAAAATAAATAAAATAAAATTTTTTTTAAAAGTATCATTTAAGGGCCTTCCCTGGTGGCGCAGTGGTTGGGAGTCCGCCTGCCGATGCAGGGGACACGGGTTCATGCCCTGGTCTGGGAGGATCCCGCGTGCCGCGGAGCAGCAGGGCCCATGAGCCATGGCCACTGAGCCCGCGCGTCCGGAGCCTGTGCTCCACAACAGGAGAGGCCACAGCAGTGAGAGGCCCGTGTACCGCAAAAAAAAAAAAAAAAAGTATCATTTAAAAAAATTCTACAAATAAGAAATAACTCAAAGTAGGATAACAATTTTAAAAAAATTTCTTGCCTGTCAGCCTGGATCATTCCTACTCTTTTGTCATTTTTAATTTAATTAGGATCAATGCTGTCTTTTGCAGCATCAGGTCTTGGAAATCGTACTTATTAATATTCTTCAAACATTGGCAATAGCAACAATAATTATAATTGCACAAGTACCAGCAATGTGCCAGGCACTACCTAAGTCCTTTAAAATACCTCTAACTTGACAATAACCAGGTAGGTATAATTAGCTCATATTTCAGCTAAGGAAATAGAATCTCAGAGAGAGTAAGTAACTTGCCCAAGGTCACACAGCTGGCAGATGGTAGAGAGTCAGGACTCTGTTTGATACCAAAGTCCTTGCTGTTACAGTTACTAGAATTATAACTCAGGCTAAATTATTCCTCCCTGCTCACTCTGTTGCCCCAACTCCAAGGGTGGTCATCATTATTATAATCTTGGAGCTGTTTCAAAGACATGGTGGCTTTGCAGATTCAACTACAGGATGAGAAAAGCAAACAAAGTGAGTGTTCATTTTCAGCCTTTATGTGGGTCTTTTCATCTTCAAAGTCCTTTGTGAATATTAAACAATTAATCCCCCTGGAAGCTCTTAGCATTGAGGGTAGTGAACATTTCCATTAATGTTGACGAATATCTATTGCTGTTGGTGAAGTTTTGCCTTTCAGGCTGTGCTTCTAAAGCCTCAAAGCCTTGACATATAAATGAAGCATGTTTTCATTCACATGTCTCTCCCAGGTGTACGAGGGAGTTGTTGAGAGGTCTAAACACAGGGCTTTAAAAAATACTTTTGAAGAGTTAAAAAGCTTTGTGGGTTCTTCTTCTTGAACACATATACACACACAAGCACAGTTTTTATGGTAAATCAGAAACGTTGATAGTGCATGTGTGTATATTGCTGAGTCCTTGTGTGTTATTCCAGACAACATGACACACAGAGGAGACTCATCTGTTATGGCTGAAGTCATAGTTGAGCTGTACAGTTGTCTCTGTGGTGCACCTGGTTAGCACATTTGGTTGCTAACTGAAAGGTTGGTGGTTCAAACTCACCCAGGGATAATTTGGTCTTCTTTTCAGGAACATGTGAGCAGCCCTGTTTCAGAAATTTATTACTCTTTTGTGAAGCACTGTTGCAGTGTTCTCTAAACTGGTCTGCTAAACCCCACCCCAGGTACTTGTTAAAACCACAAGTTCCAGGACCTTGAGATTCTGATCCTGTTGTTCTGAAAAGGTGCCTGGGAATTTGCATGTTTAAGCCATACCCTCTGCCCTTCCCCCCACCCAGGAAATTACTTTATCATTCATGTTTGCACAGAATTTGGGTAGAAGATAAAATAACTGGCTCCAGAGCCACATTGCTTGGGTTGGCGTCTCTGCTTCTCCACTTATGACTCTGAAAAGTTCCCTGACTCCCATCTAAAGTAGCCACCAGTGACTGCGTAGCACAGCATCCCCCTGTAGTTATCAAGCACGTGTTGGTATCTGACACTTTAATTTTAATTTTTAGAAATTGTTTATTGTCTGTCTCTCTTAACTTACCATCTTCCAAAGCTCCCCACACCCTCTGTGGTGCTCACATGCTGAGTCCATTTGGCTACGCTGGAGCTGGATTTCTTGGAATTCCCTTCCTTTATGGAGCCATCAGAACATTTTGCATGAGATTTGAAAGATGGGAGTGAAGCAGTAGTTATTTTTCTTTCAGGTCACCATTGGTTAGAGGCGCTGAGGGACAGATGCAAAGGTGCTGGCAGGTTCCAGTTTGTCCTCACTTTTCCTCACCCCACATCCAGGTCTCCTTCCTGACTTCCAGCCCTGCTGACCAACGCTGACCATAAGCCCACTACCAGATACTTTCTGTGAATTCACAGAGGCGGAGCCATGAAGAGCCAACAGCATTCCAGAGATCTCTACGTCACTCTGGAAGCTGGACTTGCCCTTGAATGGTGAATGAACTGGAACTAGGCAAACTCCTAATGGCTTTAGTTGCAGAAAATGTAAATTCTGTGAAGTCTGACCTACACTGTCTTGTTCATCTTTATTTCCTCAGTACCTAGAAAAAGATCCAGCATGCAGTAAGCATCCAGTTAGTGTTAGCTGAACGATAACACTGAGTGACAAAAGTGATAGCTTCCTTATCTATAAAATGGGGGTAATGATGCTTCTCTCATTGAGTTGGGTGAGGACAAATGAAACAACATATAGAGTTCAGTACTGAGCTGGCATGTAATAAGTTCTGATATATGGTTGTTGTTTTTTATTTTGTTCTTAGGGCTTTGAAAATATCAAATCCGCCACAGTGAGCCAAAAGCATTAGAAGTTTGTGATTCAATCTGTCTGAAGAGTCAGTCACAGAGATCTTCAAGATGGTGGAAGAATAAGATGTGGAGATCACCTTCCTCCCCAGAGATACATCAGAAATCATCTACATGTGGAACAGCTCCTACAGAACACCTACTGAAGGCTGGCAGAAGACCTCAGACCTCCCAAAGGGCAAGAAACTCCCCATGTACCTGGGCAGGGCAAAAGAAAAAAGAAAAAAACAGAGACAAAGGAATAGGGACGGGACCTGCACCTCTGGGAGGGAGCCATGAAGGAGGAAACATTTCCACATACTAGAAGCCCCTTCGCGGGCGGAGACTGCGGGTAGCCGAGGGGAAAAGCTTCTGAGTCGCGGAGGAGAGCACAGCCACAGGGGTGCGGAGGGCAAAGCGGAGAGATTCCTGCACAGAGGATCGGTGCCAACCAGCACTCACCAGCCCGAGAGGCTTGTCTGCTCACCCGCCGGGGCGGGCGGGGCTGGGAGTTGAGGCTCGGGCTTCGGTTGGATCGCAGGGAGAGGACTGGCAGTGTGAACACAGCCTGCAGGGGGTTAGTGCGCCACGGCTAGCCGGGAGGGAGTCCGGGAAAAAGTCTGGAGCTGCTGAAGAGGCAAGAGACTTTTTCTTGCCTCTTTGATTCCTGGTGTGCGAGGAGAGGGGATTAAGAGCGCTGCTTAAAGGAGCTCCAGAGACGGGCGTGAGCTGCGGCTATCAGCGTGGACCCCAGAGATGGGCGTGGGACGCTAAGGCTGCTGCTGCCGCCACCAAGAAGCCTGTGTGCGAGCACAGGTCACTATCCACGCCGCCCCTCCCGGGAGCCTCTGCAGCCCGCCACTGCCGGGGTCCCGGGATCCAGGGACGGCTTCCCCGGGAGAACGCACGGCACACCTCACGCTGGTGCATCATCCCACTGGCCTCTACCACTGCAGGCTTGACCCGCATCTGCACCCCTCCCTCCCCTCGGCCTGAGTGAGCCAGGAGCCCCTGAATCAGCTGCTCCTTTACCCCCGTCCTTTCTGAGCAAAGAACAGATGCCCTCAGGTGACCTACATGCAGAGGCGGGTCCAAATCCAAAGCTGAACCTGGGGAGCTCTACGAACAAAGAAGAGAAAGGGAAATTTCTCCCAGCAGCCTCAGGAGCAGTGGATTAAATCTCCACAATCAACTTGATGTACCCTGAATCTGTGGAATACCTGAATAGACAAACAGTCATCCCAAAATTGAGGTGGTAGACTTTGGGAGCAATGATATATATATATTTTTCCTTTTTCTCTTTTTGGAGCATGTATGTGTATGCTTCTTTGTGTGAATTTGTCTGTTTAGCTTTGCTTTTACCATTTGTCCTAGGGTTCTGTCTGTTGGTTTTTTTTTTTTTTTAGTATACTTCTTAGCACTTGTTATCATTGGTGGATTTGTTTTTTGGTTTGGTTGCTCTCTATTTTCTTTCTTTCGTTTTTCTTTCTTTATTACTTTTCAATTTTTTAATTTTTAATTTAATATATTTATTTTAATAACTTTTAAAATTAAATTAAATTTCTTTCTTTCTTTTTTTCTCCCATTTCTTCTGAGCCATGTGGCTGACATGGTCTTGGTGCTCCGGCTGGGTGTCATGCCTGTGCCTCTGAGGTGGGAGAGCCGAGTTCAGGACACTGGACCACCAGAGATCTCCCAGCTCCACATACTATCAAACAGTGAAAGCACTCCCAGAGATCTCCATCTCAATGCTAAGACCCAGCTCCACTCAGTGACCAGCAAGCTACAGTGCTGGACACCCTATGCCAAGCAACTAGCAAGACAGGAACACAACCCCATGCATTAGCAGAGAGGCTGCCTAAAATCATAATAAGTTCAAAGACACCCCAAAACACACCACCAGACACAGACCTGCCCACCAAAAAGAAAAGATCCAGCCTCATCCACCAGAACACAGGCACTAGTCCCCTCCACCAAGAAGCCTACACAACCCACTGAACCAACCTTAGCTACTGGGGGCAGATGCCAAAAACAACAGGAACTACGAACCTGCAGCTTGCGAAAAGGAGACCCCAAACACAGTAAGTTAAGCAAAATGAGAAGACAGACAAACTCACAGCAGATGAAGGGGCAAGGTAAAAACCCACCAGACCAATCAAATGAAGAGGAAATAGGCAGTCTACCTGAAAAAGAATTCAGAATAATGATGGTAAAGATGATCCAAGTCTTGGAAATAGAATGGAGAAAATACAAGAAATGTTTAACAAGGACCTAGAAGAACCAAAGAGCAAACAAACTGATGAACAACACAGTAAATGAAATTAAAAATTCTCTAGAAGGAATCAATAGCAGATTAACTGAGGCAGAAAAATGGATAAGTGACCTCGAAGATAATATAATGGAAATAACTACTGCAGAGCAGACTAAAGAAAAAAGAATGAAAAGAATTGAGGACAGTTTCAGAGACCTCTGGGACAAAATGAAATGCACCAACATTCAAATTATAGGGGTCCCAGAAGAAGAAGAGAAAAAGAAAGGGACAGAGAAAATATTTGAAGAGATTATAGTTGAAAACTTGCCTAATATGGGAAAGGAAATAGTCAGTCAAGACCAGGAAGTGCAGAGAGTCCCATACAGGATAAATCCAAGGAGAAACATGCCAAAACACATATTAATCAAACTATCAAAAAGTAAATACACAGAAAAAATATTAAAAGCAGAAAGGGAAAAGCAACAAATAATATACAAGGGGATCCCCATAAGGTTAGCAACTGATTCCTCAGCAGAAACTCTGCAAGACAGAAGGGTGTGGCAGGACATATTTAAAATGATGAAAGGGAAAAACCTACAACCAAGATTACTCTACCCAGAAAGGATCTTGCTCATATCTGATGGAGAAATTAAAACCTTTACAGACAAGCAAAAGCTAAGAGAATTCAGCACCACTAAACCAGCTTTACAATAACTGCTGAATGATCTTGTCTAGGCAGAAAACACAAGAGAAGGAAAAGACCTACAATAACAAAACCCAAAACAATTAAGAAAATGGTAATAGGAACATACATATCGATAATTACCTTAAATGTAAATGGATTAAATGCTCCAACCAAAAGGCATAGACTCGCTAAATGGATAAAAAAGCAAGACCCATATATATGCTGTTTGCAAGAGACCCACTTCAGACCTAGGGACACATACAGACTGAAAGTGAGGGGATGGAAAAAGATATTCCATGCAAATGGAAATCAAAAGGAAGCTGGAGTAGCAATTCTCATATCAGACAAAATAGACTTTAAAATAAAGACTATTACAAAAAACAAGAAGGTCACTACGTAATGATCAAGGGATCGATCCAAGAAGAAGATATAACAATTGTAAATATTTATGCACCCAACATAGGAGCACCTCAATACATAAGGCAAATACTAACAGCCATAAAAGGGGAAATCGACAGTAACACAATCATAGTAAGGGACTTTAACACCCCACTTTCACCAATGGACAGATCATCCAAAATGAAAATAAATAAGGAAACACAAGCTTTAAATGATACATTAAACAAGATGGACTTAACTGATATTTATAGGACATTCCATCCAAAAACAACAGAATACACATTTTTCTCAAGTGCTCATGGAACATTCTCCAGGATAGATCATATCTTGGGTCACAAATCAAGCCTTGGTAAATTTAAGAAAATTGAAATCGTATCAAGTATCTTTTCCAACCACAACGCTATGAGACTAGATATCAATTACAGGAGAAGATCTTTAAAAAACAGAAACACATGGAGGTTAAACAATACACTACTTAATAACCAAGAGATCACTGAAGAAATCAAAGAGGAAATAAAAAAATACCTGGAAACAAATGACAATGAAAACACGATGACCCAAAACCTATGGGATGCAGCAAAAGCAGTTCTAAGAGGGAAGTTTATAGAAATACAATCCTACCTCAAGAAACAAGAAACATCTCAAATAAACAACTTAACCTTACACCTAAAGCAATTACAGAAAGAAGAACAAAAAAAACCCCAAAGTTAGCAGAAGGAAAGAAATCATAAAGATCAGATCAGAAATAAATGAAAAAGAAATGAAGGAAACAATAGCAAAGATCAATAAAACTAAAAGCTGGTTCTTTGAGAAGATAAACAAAATTGATAAACCATTAGCCAGACCCATGAAGAAAAAAAGGATGAAGACTCAAATCAATAGAATTAGAAATGAAAAAGGAGAAGTAACAACTGACACTGCAGTAATGCAAAGGAGCATGAGAGACTACTACAAGCAAATATATGCCAATAAAATGGACAACCTGGAAGAAATGGACAAATTCATAGAAAAGCACAAGCTTCTGAGACTGAACCATGAAGAAATAGAAAATATAAACAGACCAATCGCTGAAACTGAGAATGTGACAAAAAATCTTCCAACAAACAAAAGCCCAGGACAAGATGGCTTCACAGATGAATTCAATCATACATTTAGAGAAGAGCTAACACTTAACCTGCTCAAACTTTTCCAAAATATATCAGAGGGAGGAACACTCTCAAACTCATTCTACGAGGCCACCATCACCCTGATACCAAAACCAGATAAAGATGTCACAAAGAAAGAAAACTACAGGCCAATATCACCGATGAACATAGATGCAAAAATCCTCAACAAAATACTAGCAAACAGAATCCAACAGCACTTTAAAAGGATCATACACCATGATCATCTGGGGTTTATCCCAGGAATGCAAGGATTCTTCAATATATGCAAATCAATCAATGTGATACACCATATTAACAAATTGAAGGATAAAAACCATATGATCATCTCAATAGATGCAGAAAAAGCTTTCGACAAAATTCAACACCCATTTATGATAAAAACCATCCAGAGAGTAAGCATAGAGGGAACTTACCACAACATAATAAAGGCCATATATGACAAACCCACAGCCAACATCGTTCTCAGTGGTGAAAAACTGAAACCATTTCCACTAATGTCAGGAACAAGACAAGGTTGTCCACTTTCACCACTATTATTCACATAGTTTTGGAAGTTTTACCCACAGCAATCAGAGAAAAACAAGAAATTAAAGGAATCCAAATCAGAAAAGAAGAAGTAAAATTGTCACTGTCTGCAGATGACATGATACTACACATAAAGAATCCTAAAGATGCTCCCAGAAAACTACTAGAGCTAATCCATGAATTTGGTAAAGTAGCCAGATACAAAATTAATGCACAGAAATCTCTTGCATTCCTATACACTAATGATGAAAAATCTGAAAGAGAAATTAAGGAAACACTCTAACTTACCACTGCAACAAAAAGAATAAAATATCTAGGAGTAAACCTACTTAAGGAGGCAAGAGACTTGTATGTGGAAAACCATAAGACACTGATGAAAGAAATTAAAGATGATACAAACAGATGGAGAGACATACCATGTTCTTGGATCAATATTGTGAAAATGACTGTACTACCCAAAGCAATCTACAGATTCAATGCAATCCTTACCAAACTACCAATGGCATTTTTCACAGAACCAGAACAAAAAATTTCACAATTTGTATGGAAACACAAAAGACCCCAAAAGCCAGAGCAATCTTGAGAAAGAAAAACGGAGCTGGAGGAATCAGGCTCCTGGACTTCAGGGTATACTACAAAGCTACAGTAACCAAGACAGTATGGTACTGGCACAAAAACAGAAATATAGATCAATGGAACAGGATAGAAAGCCCAGAGGTAAACCCACGCACATATGGTCACCTTATTTTTGATAAAGGAGGCAAGAGTATACAATGGAGAAAAGACAGCATTTTCAATTAAGTGGTGCTGGGAAAACTGGACAGCTACACATAAAAGAATGAAATTAGAACACTCCCTTACACCATACACAAAAATAAGCTCAAAATGGATTAAAGACCTAAACGTAAGGGCAGACACTATAAAACCATTGGAAGAACACATAGGCAGTACACTCTATGACATAAATCGCAGTAAGATCCTTTTTGACCCACCTCCTAGAGAAATGGAAATAAAAACAAAAATAAACAAGTGGGACCTAATGAAACTTAAAAGCTCTTGCACAGCAAAGGAAACCATAAATAAGACAACCTTCAGAATGGGAGAAAATATTTGCAAACAAAGCAACTGACAAAGGATTAATCTCCAAAATATGCAAGCAGCTCATGCAGCTCAATATCAAAAAAACAACTCAATCCAAAAATGGGCAGAAGACCTAAATAGACATTTCTCCAAAGAAGATATACAGATTGCCAACAAACACATGAAAGGATGCTCAACATCACTAATTATTAGAGAAATGCAAATCAAAACTACAGTGAGGTATCCCCTCACACCAGTCAGAATGGCCATCTTCAAAAAATCTACAAACAGGGCTTCCCTGGTGGCACAGTGATTGAGAGTCCACCTGCCGATGCAGGGGACACGGGTTCGTGCCCTGGTCTCGGAAGATCCCACATGCCACAGAGTGGCTGGGCCCGTGAGCCGTGGCCGCTGAGCCTGCGCGTCTGTAGACTGTGCTCCACAGCGGGAGAGGCCACAGCAGTGAGAGGCCCGTGTACTGCAAAACAAACAAACAAACAAAATCTACAAACAATAAATGCTGGAGAGGGTGTGGAGAAAAGGGAACCCTCTTGCACTGTTGGTGGGAATGTAAATTGATACAGCCACTGTGGAGAACAGTATGGAGGTTCCTTAAAAAACTACAAATAGAACTACCATACGACCCAGCAATCCCAGTACTGGGCATATACCCTGAGAAAACCATAATTCAAAAAGAGTCATGTACCACAATGTTCATTGCAGCTCTATTTACAATAGTCAGGACTTGGAAGCAACTCAAGTGTCCATTGACAGATGAATGTATAAGAAGATGTGGCAAATATATACAATGGAATATTACTCAGCCATAAAAAGAAACGAAATTGGGCTTCCCTGGTGACGCAGTGGTTGAGAGTCTGCCTGCCAATGCAGGGGATGCGGGTTCGTGTCCCGGTCCGGGAAGATCCCACATGCCGCGGAGCGGCTGGGCCCATGAGCCATGGCTGCTGAGCCTGCGCGTCCAGAGCCTGTGCTCCGCAGCGGGAGAGGCCAAAACAGTGAGAGGCCTGCGTACAGCAAAAAAAAAAAAAAAAAAAAAAAAAAAAAGAAACGAAATTGAGTTCTTTGTAGTGAGGTGGATGGACATAGAGTCTGTCATACAGAGTGAAGTAAGTCCGAAAGAGAAAAACAAATACTGTATGCTAACACGTATATATGGAATGAAGAAACAAAAAAAAGAGGTTCTGAAGAACCTAGTGGCAGGACAGGAATAAAGACCCAGACGTAGAGAATGGACTTGAGGACTTGGGGAGGGGAAAGGGTAAGCTGGGACGAAGTGAGAGAGTAAAATTGACATATATACACTACCAAATGTAAAATAGATAGCTAGTGGGAAGCAGCTGCATAACACAGGGAGATCAGCTTGGTGCTTTGTGGCCACCTAGAGGGGTGGGATGGGAGGGTGGGAGGGAGACGCAAGAGGGAGGAGATATGGGGATATATGTATAGCTGATTCACTTTGTTATAAAGCAGAAACTAACACACCATTGTAAAGCAATTATACTCCAATAAAGATTTTTTTTTAAAAAAAATTAGTCATCTGCCAAATCACTTGGGATTAGTCTTGCTTTTGCCCTAGAATTATAATGTCATCTTGGAGTACTATAGAGCAGGAGAGGATGCTGAAGATTTCTATGTTCAAAAGATGAGGAAACAGAGACCTGAAAAGTGAGGAGATTTGTTAGAAGAAGAGGTAAAACTAATAACATGTTGTATTAAAGCAGTCCAGAGTTCTTTCTGTGAACTTATGTAAAATAAAAGTCTTAAAACAGTTTATAATCACACACACACAAATGTGTATGTATATATATTCACATGGTAATACGTGTATAGGGCAATAGTGTCTTGCTTTATATGGGTAGGGGGTTCATGGTGTGATCAGAGCAATGAACCTAATGCTGGGACTGCCAAGTGAGAAGCAGGCTCTCTCCTCTACTGGATTGGCCAGCAGTGAAGATACTATATACCTGGAGCTGCCTCGGGCTTCTCTAGGAAGGCTGAGCATGAAGCCAACATGAAAGGGAACACAACCAAGAGATGGGAGAAACTAAATCCTAATCATTTATCACGAGTCCTTGATTAAGGGCTCTCTAAAACTAGACTAACTCAGGATGTATTTTGCTTAAATTAGATGAGATGAATTTTCTGGCACTTGCAATTAAAAGCATCATAACTAAAGTATTGGCTGCAAAACAAAAATAAAAGTGGGAGGCATTTTGTGCCATTGTCCTAGTCCCCAACCAACATTATTTCTAGGTCACAGTTGTTACTCTAAGTTAGAGGGGAAGGTATGTCCCTGCATTGCCTCACTCCCTATCCTACCCACATGCATATAACTCAGTTTACACTGGACTTTACAATCCTGATCACACCATTCATTCATTCAATGCACATAAACTGAGCACATTATAACCTCAAAATTGTATATTCTATTTAGGAAAGGGTTAAAAATGAAATGATAACTGCTAAACATAGACTAGAATGCCAGGCTTTAGGGAAAGCTGATTGTAGGGACTATCCCTGACAAAGATTTAGTGTGAAGGTGAGCAGGAAAGGCTTCAGAGAGGACAAGAGATCAAAATTAACTTTTAGAGGTTGGCGGGAATTTACTATCTAGTCAAGAAATTATGTGGAATCCTAAGAGAGAAGACATGCAAAATCATAGAGATGATAGATAATTGGAGATATGCAAATATTTGCTAGAGTGCAAAGTACACAGTAGGAGCTTGGAAGAAGAGTCTAGGGGGAGAAAACTGGGAGTTCTGGTATATGACACTGAAATTCTTGGACTTCTATACTGTGAGCAATGGAGGACCACGGAAAGGAATTCAGATGGATGAGATAGTTCTGGCCTCTGCTGGGCCATTGTGATAAGACTGCTTTTTCTTCACTTGTCTAGCCTTTCAAAAAACTGCACAAAGACTGGCATCACCTTCTTTACTGAAATTCTCCTGTAAAACCCATATCATTCCTAGGAGAAGGCATTGCCCTGGAGAGCTGGAGTGCAGCCATGTATATTATACTTGTTCCAGAATTGTTCTGTCTGAACCCTTTGGGTACTTTACAGACAGCTTCCACTGCCATTATTTTATTTTCCTCCTTCCCCCTGTCCCTGATCAATTTTCTTTTGCTTTGGATTAATCCTCCCTTAACCTCTCATGTCACATCCCTCCCTTTTTGTTTTATAGGTTCAGTGATCAGATTTGCATTTTAGAAAGACTGTTCAGTGGACAACAGCTTTGAACAAGGAAAAGTTGAAGGCAGTGAAAGCAGATGGGAAGCTGTTGCAAAACTGCAAGGGAGAGATGAGGGTAAAGGGGGGTGATGACGAGGAGAGGATACTTCAGAGTGATAGCCACCATACATGCGGAACGGGTAACTGCAGTTGGGGTCTGTGTATCAAAAAGCAGTTAACATATGTTCTGGAAGAAACTTCAGCATGCGGAGGCTTAAGCTACATTCAGAATTGAATTTCCAGGCTCAGTAAATTTACAATGTGCTTCCTCAATCCATCCCCACCCCCTTGCTCCACAGCTCAATGAAATAGCTAAATAATTAAATCCTAAAATGCTTCCAGGATACGCTTTGTTGTTGAAACACATCTGCTACATGTTGGAGGAGCCTTTCCCAGCAGATGTTCTATTCCTTTGGCTTGTTTGTTTATCTATGGAAATGAATATCTTAAACCTCCTCTCCTGCTAAGCTTAATAAAAAGGAATCCTTTCCACATTCATCTTCTTCACAATCCCCCTTGTGGTCCCTTTTCAAAACATTAAGGACATATGCTGTGCAGCGAATTTTTTTTTTTTCATCCTACTGCAGTACATTAATCCAAGGGAAGGCCATCTTCAGCTCAGGACTTAGTACGGAGGAAGTAATCTGTACACCACATTCTCTCCCAAAGAAAACAGTCTCTGTATTTGGATGAAAAGACACTGAAAGCCAGGACTCTGAAGACACTGGGGCCTCTCTCATTAACCCTGGTATAGTGCAGGCTATTCATTGAGCAATTATTTAAGGGAGTTCAGTTAAAGTCTTGCCCACAGAAAAACTAGGAGATGGAGAAAACAAACCATAGATTGAACCAGCATAGTTTGATGATGAACAAGAAAGTGTATATTCATCCGATTTGGGGAAAAGTGGGAGCTGTGAAGAATAAGTAGATAGGATTCAATACACTCTCTGTAAAGATCATGAACATAAGGAAAGACAATAAACATCTTGGAGACATTCATGGTCTCCAAATTTATTGAAACCCCTTGGTGAGAGAGTTCCTAGGGAAGTCTCAGGAGAGGCATTTGCTTTCCATTTATGCGTGGAGATGGTCAATATTATATGGGCTCAATAAAAAGATATAACTAAGTCATCTTCGAAATACAGATGAGGGAGGAAGAAAAATGACATTTTAATTAAAGTTAAGTATGGTACAACTTAGCAGCATGAGGGGCCATAGGGTGTATTCTAAAATTAACTGCAGGTGTCATAATATCAAAACAGGAAAATTATGTATATATATATATATTTCCTTTAGGGTAAAATAAGCATTTGACTCATGAACTCCATTTTGTATAGCATTTAATTTCTAAGTCTCAAGAACCTGGGCTTTTAGTCATGATCGAATTTCCTTAGAAGCATTTGGCTTATATTTTATAGATCAGTGTCCTATTATAAGAGAAGTATTGTGTTATTAAAAAGAAGTTTGTCTCTCTTTGTTCTTGTGGGAAGAAACGTTTTTTTCTGTCTAGATGTTTGTAGAATGTTTTTCTTCAAAACTGAAATTCATGTTTCTGCCAGGATGTGTCTACATATATGACTCTTTGATTTTGCTTAGCATACCCTGACCTTTTTCCATTTGCATCCTCAGGTCATTGGCTCAGAGAAGATCTCTTCTCTTAAAAATACTCCATTGTTCCTACCAAATATAAAATAGATAACTAGTGGGAAGCAGCCGCATAGCACAGGGACATCAGCTCAGTGCTTTGTGACCACCTAGAGGGGTGGGATAGGGAGGGTGGGAGGGAGATGCAAGAGGGAGGAGATATGGGGATATATGTATATGTATATGTATAGCTGATTCACTTTGTTATAAAGCAGAAACTAACACACCATTGTAAAGCAATTATACTCCAATAAAGATGTTAAAAAGAATCTCCATTGTTGCTTTTGTTGCATTTATCAATTTCCTTTTCAGATATAGCAATTATCCAGACAGTGGCAGGTGATTCTCTCTTTCCTACTCTGGTGTGACCACTTGCCCTCTCTATTTTCATGTCTTTGTTTTCTCAGGTTTTCCTCCACCATCTTGATTTGATTTTTCACGTTCTTATCTTTTCTGCCTCCATCTGCCTTCAATATGGTCTGTAATTCTGCTACTATAATTTTGGTATTTTTGCTTTTTTTTTTAGCTCACCCAACTTTGTTTTCATCCTATTCTGCTATTCTTTTATTTCAGCCTACTTTTCTTTTGTGACTTTTTGCTTCTATTTAACAGATATTTTTCTTTTTCTTAGTGTATTTCACTGAATATTTAATTTTAAAATTTTCTTTTGGATTTTAATATGTCATTTTTAAAAACACGATATTCTTATACTTCTTATAGTTTCCCTTCCTTTTCTGCAACTTGTATATGCCCAATATTTTCTTAATTCACTTGAATCTGCCTTGGATGGAGTAAGGTGTCTCCAGACTGGGTGTTTGCCAATAATGTGAGAATTTCTCTTAACTCTGCTACTCATTTGTCTAATGCTGGACTCTCATTTGCAGTCTGCAGTGGAGTGATGGGCAAGGCTCCCAACTCATTTCCTGGTTTCTGCAAGATATCTAGGTAAAAAGGATCTATTTTATTGAACTGGGAACCTTTCTATCTCTACAGCATACATGGCATGTTCTGTCTAATCTCCAAAATGCAGTGCTTCTGTATATATATTTTTTGTATTTGCTTTCACTGCTTACCATTGAGGATCATACCTCACAAGTTCTCTTCCTCAAATCCTGACATTTTCTGCCCTGTTGTATTCTTCAGGGGTAGAAGACATAGATGGAGGAGAAGTGAAATATAACTGATTATTTGAAGGAAAAAAGTCAGTACCCGTGCATTAATTGCCTAGTTTTAATTTGACGGAGACCCAAGTGCCTCCATCAGGAGGACAATCTGAGATGGAAGAATTTTCTTCCAATATTCTTTGGAGCAATACTTTGAGCATGAATAAAACTATTTGCTGAAGACTGGATAGAAGTTTTTTTGAATTTTTATTGCAATATATTTCACCGGATTTAAAATTATTAAGAATCCTTCAAAAATTCAAGTCAGTTTCAGGGAGGTGCATCTTTGCTTTATTCACTGTCTTCATGGGTAGCAGAAGAGTGGACAACGCTGCATTAGGAATTGCTAAAATGTCAGATGCCATTTAAAACTGGAAGGTACCCAGCAATTAGCATCTGTTCACTGCCTGTAATGTGGTAGATGACTTACATATAAATGAACCTTTGGAACAAAATTCATTCATAATGCTGGGACTAAGTGTACTATAAATCACCCAGTTTCTCTCACATCAGCCTGCATTTTGGTTCTAAACTAAAAGTTGCAGAATAACTAGTTGTTAAAAAAAAAAGCTAAATCTTGGGGTAAAAACATTTTTGTTATCACAGATATAAACATGAGAAAAGAAAAAAGAAAACCCCATTCTGCCTCACACATGTAATCCACACAACCGTCTATGAATTGTGGCTCTGATCCCATTTCTTATGAGGATAACGAGATACAGCAGGAGTAACGTGTTCTAGGTGACACAGCCATAAAGTGAGAATCAGGATCTTTAATTCAGACCCAGATATGGCTGAACTCAGAGGTTCAATTTCTATTGCTTTGTATATCACCTACCCACAACTTCAAGTAGTGCTGAAGGGGTTTCTCTCAAATCAATTTCTGAAGACCACATGCATACAGTACAAAGACGTCCCACCTTGGGGTCTGTAATGTCTTATGAAAACACTTATTCTTGCTTCTTAGTCTCTTCTTCTCTTGGAACCTGTTATAAGTCCATAAGGAAAAGGAGGCTAGAGGCCAAACAAGGAAAACTCTCCACTGTACTTCATCCTTCCCCTCTCCTCTAATGCCCAGTCTTTATCTTAGTACCATGCATGTGCTAATGCCATCAAACACTTGAAAAGAATGACTATTCAATATACATAAAAATAAATTCACCTAAATTTCATGAATATTGTGGATTTTCTTGCAGTAGACACAATGTTTTCTGCACTGACTCTTCTGTTCCATTCCATCCCAGGCCTTTAATTTGGGGGGGATGGGTATTGTCTATGTGGGAATGGAGAAAGAATAGAGATAGCCAGGGCTAGGGATACAATCTTTTGTTAGGGGAAAGAGCAAATGTAACTGACTCATAACTCTGTAAAGGTAAGCAAAGTAAAGTAAATGGTTCTTAGAAGGCAATGATGGGAATTCTCCTTCAGCACCTCACCTCTGGATCAAAGGTGATATTTATTTTCTCTTTAAAATGGACTAGAGGGTGGGAAAGTGGGGACGTGCTCTCATATTATGTATTGTACATACATTGACTTCAAATTGTATGCCACCAGATATTATAGAGGCTATTCCCTAAAATTTAAAAAGAGGTGCACTATTTCCATGAGTATCTTTCATGATCAGTATTCCGTATCAATCTTGGCACCAGTGGGTTTTAAAGATCACCTATCTTGGTGGTATGTGAGCAATAAGTAGGTGTAAAACATGGGATATTTCTTGTAATACTAATATAAAAAATTAGAATTCATCTTCCTTTTCCCCCTTTCTCCTCCTCTCCCCATCTTGCTGTGCTTCAATATTTTTTTTTGCTGGGCTTGGAGGTTTCTATAAAAGTGTTTCACCTGTATTCTCAAAGCTCATTTTATATCAGGGACAAATAAAAATTAAAACCATTTCTGGGGTAGAACCACTAATTCTTATTGAACAGTAGTCAGAAACCTTTCAGGAGCAAGAGAAAGCTTCTTCTTATGTCTTTAAATAGCTAGTATGTCATCCTTGAGTATTGTGCTAGAGAAGATGCTTCCAAGAATTGCACATTTACTAGCTGTCTACGTAACATCAAGGAGCTAGATGGTGGCAACAAACAACAAATCAAATAACAATAACAAAAATCTATTGTCTAGGTACTGGTTCCATAAACACTAAGTAAGTGGATGTTTGATTTTTTCATTTTTTAATGTAGATGTTAGATGTTCATGTCTGATTTATTGTTTTACACCCCAAAGCACCTAGCACTCTGTCTTGCACCTGGCATATGTGGCTGATAAATATTTATTGAATGAATAGATGCATGAATAAAGACAAAGCATGGATGGGGGTAACTGATGACATTATATCGAAAGGCATTCAAGATATAAAGCCTTGAGACTCTTTTTCATTGACAGTGATAGGATTTAAAGAAAATAATGTTTCTCTTTTCTTTTGTGTATTAGGATTTTACCAATTCCCTAATATGATATTCTCAATCATTGCAAGATAGACAAATGTAGCATATGAAGGACAGTCCTTTAACACAGATGACACTCAAGTTAGAATTGCAAGGGTTAAAACACTATAGTCTCTGTGAGCTTCATCCATATATCTAAATCTACAACTGGTTAATGTAAAACAAGGAGTCAAAGGGAGAGCACATCCGGTGTTATTCTGTGTAGTGGATAGCAGGACAAGGATCAAGAGGGTAAACAGAACAAAGAAGCAGATTTTAGCCAAATATGAGAAACGATTGTCCAACAACGTGAGCTTCCACCCAATAATGAAACAGCAGTTTCACACAGAAATGTGTTCCTCCAACACTGGGGATATTTAGCACATCCATATGTATAAGGTGTTTAGAGTGGAGCTTTGACACATAAGAGTATTATATAAGCATTTCTTCAATAAAACAGAAGTTGAAATGTCTGAAATACTGAGTAGATGACTCTTATGTTTTGTAAAAGTTTTGACTCAATGGCTTATATAAAGGCTGAACTGTTTTCATCATGGAAAATAGCTCTAGAATTTTTAGACCCAAAGAGAATCATATTGGAATGCTGTTTCGGGGAAGTGGACATACAGGAGTGAAGAGACCCTGAATAGTTGGTTTGGTATGGGATTTAGGAAGTTTCAGTGGCTCCAGGTGCCATCTCTGGAATGAACAAGACCTCCAGTTGTTTTGAGTATTTTATCATGCTAACTGGTAATTCAAGTTCCAGAAAGGAAGCATCTGAGATCTTGTCTCTTGAATCGTGTACCTAGTCTTTTTATTAGATTACTTGATTATTTGGCAAATCAGACTGCAAGTCTTGGAAGAGATAATCTCCCAAGGGGAAATGAGGGTGCAGTTTCCAAAAGAAAGTGTAATGGATATTGGGTAATCAAAAAACAACAATGGCTCACTGTATCCTCTAAGCACTATCCAGCTCTATGGTTCTCTGGAGCTCTGGTAATATGACATTGGGAACTCCAGATGGATGAGGTTCATGACCTCCTGACGCACTCCATGAGTATTGTGTCCACAGACCAACCATTGCCTAACATTCCTTTCTGATGATGACAGAAGAGACTCAATGCACAACTGGGTACAAGTACCATCTCCTCCCAGTATGCATTTAGCCTCTCTGGCTAGAAGAGAGGTCTCATCAGCCTGAAGAGAAGCATTGTCCGTCTTCTACTGCAAGTATCCATTCCAATTCAATTCCCATGGACAATTTCAATGCATTGTCCATTGTCTGTTGACTGTGGACTCTGCAGCCAGATACCTCGAATCCTGTGTCAAACACATATTTGTCACTTTACGCAAATTATTGAACCTTTATACATCACAGTGTTTGTTCATTGAACCAATCTCATAAACTTATTGTATGTAAAGGTTAAATTAGTTAATACATGCAGTGCAATCAAATAGCCCTCAAAATAGAGGGCTGTTGATAATATTTTTATTAATGTTAATATTACAACCACCAGTAATGTCACCACTATTACTTTATTGAGTAGGATCCATCTCAGACACTCATGGCTGGTCCAAGGCACATTTGCTAAGATGGCCAAGTTCTTCTTCTAGATATTGTTCTTCCTGAAGGGAGAAAAGTACCTAAAATATAAGCAAAATGCTATAGAGGAAGTAGAGGGAGATAGTTCAATGCCTACCATTCTTTAATACTCAGAACACCTTGGAAATGGCTCTACTACCCTGTGCAGAACAGAAACAGACTTTCAAGAATAATCACACGGTTAAACAAACCAGAACAAAACAAATGAAAAACAACAACAAAGCCCTTCTTTTCTCTTTCCATCCAGGGCATAGCTTTTCCAAAGACCTTTTTCTTCTCATTATACAAGTACTATCCATTTGCAAACAGAGAAAACAAACAGCACTGAACTGTGATACCCTACTCCCCGCTACACTAGCCAATCTTTTTTGACAGTCAGGACATATATCCTTCCAGTAATGCTTTCTATGTATATAATTTTTTATAGAAACAGATTTGAATGGAGTTTAACTTAAAATGTTTTTGAGAATAAAGGGGGTACAGGTTATAACTTTGAGTGGGCTAGCTCTGGATACTCCATGAAGTGGAAAACTACTTAGAACATAGATCTTCTTTCAGGCTACAAAGTAATTTAGAGTAAACCCAACCCCCTGGGACTTCTGTGGTTGAAGTTAGCCATAAGGACACTTCATCCAGTAAAGCCTAAGGCAATTCCACTGATACCTGATGCACAGAACCCCATGCTAAAGGGATAACATTTCTGTACTCCCCTCTATGTTTAGTGACCCTTGTTTAATTGCGGGTTTATTAAAATTTCAATGTCAAGTGTTCCAGTTTCATCAGGGTCATCAAAATATTTAATTCACATGACTACTAACAAAATGATATGCATCATTAAAAGGCTTTGCAGTTCATGCAACAGAAGAACCATTATGTTCTGCCCTGGTTCTAAGGGTTTGGGGGTTGGTGAAGGTGCCTTGATCACATCACCTGTTAGAAAGATCACTCCATCTGTAACGTCTTGTGGAGATGCACAAAGAAAAGCCTCAGGGCTGGTAACCAGCAACAATTGGTCCTACCTCCTCTAGAAAGCTCTCTTCCTGGAGAACACAACCCTGAGGAACTGTTGGTGTGCTGTAATGGAAACTTTCATGATCTGGAACTTCTAAGGATAATCATCATCAACATTATTACCATCAGTGTCCTCATTTCAGTAACTGTAAAATCTTGAACAACATCTATCTTCCCGTCACCAGAACTAGGAGCTTTATGTATGTTCTATCATAAGAATCCCAAGCAGTTGCTTTTACCACTATATTCTTGGGTACCAGCATTCTGGATAATTGCTTCAGTCATGAGAGGGGAGACTGAATATGTCAGGCTCAATTCCTGCTCTCCAATTGCCAACTTTAAAGTTCTACATTCATTGATTTTATATTGTCACAGGGTAAGGAGTTTCTCTCTTCTCACCTACTCGGGTTCCAAAACCATCCCACTTCTTTTGTTGGCCAGGCATATAGTAAATTAGGAAAAAGGAAGGAGGCCTTTTGTAGTGCATTTCAAAACACAGAAAAGAAATGGAAACCCTTTTAGCTTAATAATACCAAAGAGCATGGGGGGGGAGAAAACCTCGTAAGTGTTCTTTTGCCTTATGGATGTTTGACTTTGCAAAGGAATTCTCTTCACGTTTCTTTTCCACCTACTTATAACTCAAACCCTCTCAGCTATAGTCAAGTGGAAAAAAATCTAATGGAATGGAAAGACTTCTGAGACTAGGAGAATAAGTAATGTGGCAGAGCATCTAGGAGTAGGGGAAGTTGGAGAAAAGAGTTTGAGAGTTGGGGGCTTGGGAAAGGAGTTGAAGGGAGGAGGGACTCAGAGAAGATTCAGTTTGGGCCATACCAGTTAAAGCTAAAGGCTCTAGGTGCTCTCAGGAGCTGGCAATCTGGATAGAACAGAATAGAGAACCATTTCCAATTCTTCACTAATTCCTAGACTCTGTATAATAGTCAAAATAAGCCTGAAGAAAAGGCAGTGCCACATGGGTGCTAGGTTCAGACTCTCAGAGACTGAATCTCTTGTGAGATTTTAGGTCAATTAACTCTCCCATTTTTCAGTTTTCTCATTTATAAGATGAAGATAAATATACCATATACATTAGCTCCCCCTTATCTTTGTGGCTATGTTCCAAGACCCCCAGTGGATACCTGAAGCTTCAGATAGTACTGAATCCTATATATACAACACGTTTTTTCCTACACATACATACGTATGATAAAGCCTGATTTATAAATGAGGCATTGTAAGAGAATATCCAAATTGCCAGCATCACTACTCTTGCATTTTGAGGCCATTATTAAGTAAAATAAGGGTGACTTGAACATACGCACTGCGATACTACGACAGTCGATCTGATAACCAAAACGGCTGCTAAGTGATGAACGGGCAGGTAATGTATACAGTGTGGATACGCTGGACAAAGAGATAATTCAAATCCCAGGTGGCATGGAACAAGACAGCTTGAGATTTCATCATATTACTCAGAACAGCACACAATTTAAAACTTACGAATTGTTTATTTTTGGAATTTTCCATTTAATATTTTTGGCCATGGTTGACTGCAGGTGACTGAAATCATGGAAAGTGAAACTGCAGTTAAGGCTGGGGGGGGATACTGTACTTCTTAAGGTGAGGAAAGGAGTTAACAAGATAAAATATGTGAGGTGCTTAGGTTGGTACTTAGAGGTCAGCAAATTTTCTCTGTAAAGGGCCAGATGGTAAATATTCTCATCTTTGCAGGACACGGTCTCTGTCACAATTACTCAACCCTGCTCTTGTAGTGGGGAAAGCAGCCACAGACAATATGTAAACAAATGTGTGTGGCTGTGTTCCAATAAAATTTTTTTTACAAAAACAGATGGAGGGCTAGATTTGGCTTGCAGCTGTAGTGTGGGGACCCATAGCTTAGAACACTACTAGACATACCATAAATGATTCATAAGTATTATCTATTATTGTTATTAACTGATTACCACATATTTCCAGATTCTTTTTGTTTGATAATTAACCAATTGTAAAATTATAACAGTAATTATACTATTTTATATATAGTCAAGGTCATATTAAAGAGATTACATTATATTGGACTTTCCCATAAAACGTATATTTTATAAACAAGTTCTATTTTAAAATATTTTAAAAATGAACAAACTAGATTTGGCAAAGCTTCCTTCTACTGCCACAAATGCTTATTATCTCAAATGCTCACAACTCCTTTCCATGAAGGTTTGAGTTTCAAGACTGTGTTATAGGATGCAGGCTTCTGCACAGCTTTACATGGGTGAGAGCCAACTTTTAACAAGGCTGGTTCTCCTCAACACTATTCCTATTGCCATCACTGTTACTATCACCCAGAAATTTCTCATTTCTCAAAGAAAGCACCCAAGTTCCAGGAGCTGGTTCTGCCAACATCTCGGCATCTTTCCAGTGGGCCCATCTGTTTGCATTGCTCAGTCAAGGCCTAACAGCTCAGAACATATGGCTGGGACTTCTCATCTTGGAGGGTTGAAGCTGACAAATACTTGAGAACACACAGTTGGTGTGGGAGGTATATTGGCTCAAAGAAACTTGGTCTATTTGCAATCCTGAGGCTCATGGGAAAATTACCTGAAGTCCTCATAGGGGAAGAAGAGCTTTTCTATTTTCACAAGAATAGATTGAAATGATTACATATTAGTATTATACTATTCCGTCTATACAAATGCAGAGGCTAAGAAAGTTTGAAGGACATGCTCCAATTGAAACTGGGATAAAGTGGAAGAAACTGAACTAGTCCCAACAGGGCTCTTTACAATTACATTTACTTAATCAGAATATCCCTTTTTCCAACCACTCCAAGTAAGTAGAATTTTACTATACATTGGAATATTAAATGTTCTGTGAATAGAAGGTGTTACAAGAATAAATCTGGGCATAAACACAGCTGGACAAAATATATTGGAAAAACCCTGGTGATGGGAGCAAAGTAGTTCATATCTACTAGTTAAGATAGTTGACATCTCAACTTGGAAATTTAAACAGTAGGACCTATTTTTATCAGGTTGTCAGGCTCTGTGTAACTATAGTCCTTTCAAGAACTAGTTATCCTTGAGAATGAATCAATAAACAAGACAATCATCACCCCTGTTTTCATGCAGCTTATGGTCTAGTGGGAGGTTACGGAATCAGTTAGGGTCCCAGAATGAAAGCAATAGCACCATCAAAGGAGAGAGTTTAATGATGAGTTTACTGAGTTATGAGCAAGGGTAAAGGAGTTGGAAGGAACAGAGAAGCACCTTAGGGCTGACAATACTGGGGAGCTGATCCCATCTCTAGGATAGAAGAGGCAAGAGGAGGAAATGATATCATCAGAGCCTGGTTGAGGGAGCTGAACCTCAGAAAAGGGCTGCCTAAGAGGACCTGTGGCTGCAAAGGAATATAGTCAAAGATGGAAAAACCACTAAAAAGCGGAGAGGGAGTAGGTATGGGAAATGAATTTTCCTGGTCTCCGAATTACTACCTATGGCCCCCAATGGAAGAACCCCATTAGTAACCAGAGAGTAAAGGAACTTGGGTGATACAGCCTGTAAAGTTCAGCTTTCTGAGACACAGAGTATGGTTGACAAGAGTAGAGAACATTTTTTTATTTTGGAGGGCAGAAAGGGGGGGATGTTGAAAATGAAGAAAAACTAGTTTACTTATGGTATGTTCCTAAAGTTTAGTACTCATGAAGGGGACATAGTAAACCCTTGATTCATGTTTAGTTAATGGAAAATGGCAAAATGGAAATAAAAGGGTTTGGGAGTCAACTAAGCATGGTCTAGAATCCCATCCCTGTCTCTTTATAGCTGTGAGATATTAGACAATTTCCTTAAATTTTTTGTTCCAATTTCCATAACTGTAAGATGGAAATAATAATACTTTCTTCACAGGGTCTTTGTAAAAAAATAAAAGAAAATATTTTTTAAACACTTGGTATGTAGGAAACTATCAAATAGTATTATGGTTTTTTCTTCCTTCTTTTATACTATTGTATCCTTACTATTGTATTAATTCCAGGAATTTATAGTGCAGTAAACACAAAATTCAATGTTGGACATAACTGGCAAATATTTTAACAAACTTAAAAGTGTTAGAAACAATCCCTCAAAACAACAGCAAAAGTAAAATAATGCTGGTCTTAAAAGAGATTAAGAGATTAAGAGATTCCACTCCTTAAAATAGCTTTTTGATTTTTACATCAGAGCATTTTGGACAATCTTTTAAAAATGTAAAAGTTACCATCCCTGGGGTGATAAATGTACTTCTAATCTCTCCCTACCCTGATCTACTCCTGCAGAGTTATTTGTCCAAAACCGGAATTGATTATATCACACTCCTCTCTTAAACATATCTCCTATGTGCCTATAGCACAAAGTTTAAACTCCTTAGTAAGACATCCAAAGGTTTTCCCAATCAAACTCCAAAATATATCTCTAATCCAATCTCCCAGCACTCCATATACTATAGATCAGCTTCACTGAACGATTCATGTTTTGTAATACATTTTCATATCTGTGTTCCTTACTGTTTTCTCTGTACATACCTCCTTCTTGGCAGGTGAAATATCTATTAATCCTTCAAACCTTAGCCTCAATGTTGCTTCTTTGGTAAATAGGTTATTCCCTCTCCTTTGCTCCCACAGTGCTTTTTATAATGCTTAATGCTTCCCTAAATTATGATTAGTTGTATGTCTGTCTACCTAGCCAATTCAACTTACATTCAATGTATAGCGCCTATATGTACCAAATATAGTGAATACCTTTTAACTGTATAAATACAGAGTAAGGAGGAATTCATTAAGGTAGGCTTCTTAAGGAAGGTCAATGTGAAGTGAATGTTAAATTTGTAAGGTGGGGAGTATGCGTACTTTAATAAAGGAGAATTGAAAAGTTGTGTTAGTTGGTATACCAAGGCCAGTGCTTTGAGAATGACAAGCAAAGATGTTTTTTATGGAAGAGCAAATAAGTAGGGTACAATTCAGTGAGAGGCAGCAGAAGTTAGTGAAAGTAAGAATGACTGAACCTCAATCCTTCACCTTCCCCACCCCATCTTCCCTGGCCACTTCTGCCCTAGGCAATGGCCCTACTTTTGCTCAGTTCTGTAGCCCTGACAAGCTTCAGCATTTGTTTAGCCTATCTAGACCTATGGTTAGGAACTTTGCCTTTCTTCCCCACTAAATTACAAACATCCTGAAAGCTGAAGCCACATCTCATTATCTTTAACCTTGTGTATACACATCGGTGAGTTGTTGTTGAATAACAACAACTCCCCCCGACCCCCGTTGCGGAGCACAGGCTCCGGACACGCAGGCTCAGTGGCCACGGGCCCAGCCGCTCCGCGGCATGTGGGATCCTCCTGGACCATGGCACGAACCCATGTCTCCTGCATTGGCAGGCGGACTCTCAACCACTGTGCCACCAGAGAAGCCCCCCAACCAGGTTTTTATCTTTGCTGCTGGATCAATAATGTCAGCTCATCATAAATGCTCCAACTCTATGATCAAGAAGGAATAACTCTATATGCTCATGATTCAAAGCTGGTAGAATGTAAAACTGGAGCTTGAACTCAGTTCTAAGCACTTGCCAGAACAGCCTGGTAGGTTATTTCATGAGCTCTTAGACAAAAGAAAATTGTGGGGTTAGTCAATTTGATCTTTGGGTTTTTGTCTGCTTTCCCTTTTATCATCTACTTGTGTATCTAATTATTTTCTCTCTTGCTCTGATTGACATTAAACTTAATACTTCAGCCATTTGCAGAGCATAGCCTCTCTTACTGTGTCCCAAACTATGCCACATGTTGAGAGACTTGTCCCTTTCAATCAAGGTTCTTCTACACTCTTCTCACACAGGTGTGGGAAGGCAGTGTTGAGTGTGGTTTTTAGAGTCAGGTAGCCCAGGGTTTGATTTCCAGCTCTATTGTGTGCTGGGTTTTGAGGAATAAACCTAAGTCTATGTTCATGTTCATTAGGTAATAGATGTTCATGTTCATCATGTAATAAATGTCTGGTTTACTTCACTTACTCCTCACGAACACCCCATCCCTGTTACTTCAAAGCGATTTCATATGATGATCTCTACCAGGTATTAATTTACTCACATAACTTAACACTGTTAACATTTTACCTGAAAGTCTCTAGAAAGCTGCAACACAGAGAACTCCACTTTAACCAGAGTTCTCCAACAGACCATTCTACAAGGATGATGGAAATGTTCTCTCTCTGAGCTGTTCAGTGGAGTAGCCACTGGCCACATGGGGCTATTGAGCAATTGACATGTGGCTAGTGCAACTGAGAAACTTAATTTTTACTTTTATTATGATGTTAAGTATTTAAAATTTAAATCTAAATAGTCACATGTGGATAGGGCTACTGTAACTGGATGGCACAGTCTTAAATAAAATTTCATGGACATTATGCAAGTTCCATGGGATAAACATTTATCTGAATGGGCAGTTTTCCAGCACCCCTCAGCTGTTGGAAATTATACCCACTCTGCCTATTCCTCAGCTACATGACTAAAAAACTCCGAAGTTGTGTATGTTTAGGTATACATAAGGTTATTATTGCTATCAACTTTCTAAATATATCTTTATTATTTTCCAGTTATCCAGATAGTTCTTTTATCTTCTTTTGTTCCAGAAAAATGCCAAAGGGAATTCAGGAGAGAAACCAGTTTGGAGTTATCATTAATTTCATTTAGTAGGTTGTCTCCTCAGCCCCTACTACTGTTTCTTTCTCCTTATAAATGCATTTTCATTCCTTTAATTCTCCTGGGGTAGGTTTAACTCACTATTGATGGTGTGATCTCAGCCCTTTATTAAGTCAGAATCCTGCAGTTTGGAAATTTTCCCTCGTGGAACATTTGCTTTGAATAAGGCATGTATTCCCTATATTTCTTCTACTTGGATGGGGAATCATTTAATAAATTACTGTTTAGACTTTACACACAGAAGTTCAAATAAAAACTGGAATAAAATAAGTCAACTTATATACACATTTAATGTGTATACACATTTTATCAGGGTCATACATGATTTGCCTTATAAGATAATGATCTCATCACTGAAATTAAACAAAAGTGTGAGGTCAGGTTTTAGGTATTCTAAAGATAGGAATTTTGATTCTAAGTTCTTGGCACTTAAATGGGTTTGATGTTGTGATGATAGATTATCTGGAAGCTTGCCTCAATTTCTTAGACTTTCTGGAGTAGAATCTCTCCTACTGTGATGTTTCTGATTTCACTCCTGGTTTATTTGTTTCTTTGCTTATCCCTTTGCTACATTTTCCTGGATTTCTTTCAAGAGGCTGCCTTCCTCTGGCAATAGCGTGAATGGCTGGTTTCCCAGGGTCCTCTCCTCAGCCTTCTTTTCATATCAGTCCCTATATTTTCTTTGTGAGATTGCATCTACTGCCATAGCTCTACCTTCAACACAGAATAGATGCTTGCCAGACATGCCCCTAAACCAAGTTCCCCATGCACACATAAAACTGTCTCCTTAGGCGTTTCCACCTGGATGTCCCACAAGGGACCCATATAACACATCAACAATTCAATTTGACATCATCCTCAAACCACCCAAAATATCTATTTCTCCTACATTTCCTATTTAGATGGATGGTGCTACCATGTAACCAGTTACCTAGGCTCAGAACCTGGGAGCCATTCTTGGATTTTCCTCTTCCTGATCTCCCTCTTATCTAAAAGGTCATCAAATCCTGTCCATTTTACCACCATTCATTAACTGATTCATTCAGCAAATATTTATTCTGTGAATGCTACGAGCTACATATTTTTCTAGATGCTGTGAGTGGAGAAGTGAGCTAGACAGACCCAATCCCTGCCCAGATGAAGCTTATAGCACGTTAGGGAGAGATACAATAAAAATTACACAGAAAACCATATAAATAAAGTAATTTGCAACCCACGTGGGCTAGAATTGACCCAGCCTCTCATGCATCCTTGCTCCTAGAAAACTTGTCAAAAATGGCCCTGAATTCTTATTTGCTCATAAAAGGAAAATAGACAACAATACTCTGGAATTCTTTTCAAATAGATGACTGCTTGTCTATACCAATTTCTTGGAGCCTGCATCACTTGTGCACTGAAGAGGCTCTTTCTCGAAGACTCATTTTACTTGTAGAATTCATTTAGTCTAACCTCTAACTCCATACAAGATTCACATTTACAAAATGGCATGACCTGCTTTTGAGCCATCAAGCATTGGACAAGCTCATACCCTCACACAGCAGCCCACTGTATTTTTTAATAACTTTGCCTGTTAGAAAGTTCTCCTTGAAACTCCTATCTACTGCTGTTGTTCTGGAGTTACACAACACCTCTAATATTTCCTCTTGTGATTGCATCTCAGGTACTAGGAGATAACTATCTGAAGCCTTATTCTCAAAACCAACTCTTTACAATTCTTTCACATGATCCTCATGTAAATGATATGATCCCCAGATCTTACACTGACCAAATCCTAAAGACATTCTAATTTGTAAATGTCCATATTAAAATGTGATATCCAGAACTCAACATAAAGTTCCAGATGTGATATGAGTAGTTGTGATCATAATGTTGATGATGATAAAAATCATAAGTACTACTTATTGTATGCTTCCTATGGGCCACACATGGAAGTAACTGAATTATCTTATTTGAAACTCACTATAAATTCATAGTCTGCATACATTTATTATCCACAACATTTCTGCTGATTGGAAGTTAAGACTCAGAGAGGTCACATGACCTAATCAGTTGCAAATGCCTTGTAAGTGGCAGAACCCAATGTTTATACCCAGTTATGTGTATCTTCAAAACCTATGTACTAATCACTTCTTTTTTCTCTTTCTTTATACAAATAAATCAGGGAAAGTTACTTTTCTTTACCTCTCTGTGCCTCTGTAATTTTTATTATGTCTTGATCTATAATCTTAGGGTAATGCTAATACCTACCTCATAGAGTTGTCTTGAAAATAAAATGAGATAATACCCATCAAATACTATGTAACTAGGATAGGAGTTTAAAAATGTGAACTTATGACTGCCATTATTGTACCACATAATGCTTGATAATCACTAATAAATGATTTATAACTGAGACACAGAATCCTAAGAAAACCAGAGAATTGTAGCTAATGACAATTTCCACAGAAACTCAGAGGTTTCTGTACTCTCAGAACATAACAGTTAGGATAGACTATGTGGCAGAAACAATTCCTAATTCTTAATGTCTTAAAACAACAGTAACAAAATGTTTATTTCTCGCTTATTCTACATTTCTATCAAGGCTTTTCAGAGAGCTCTGCTCTTGAGTAAATACTCAAGGTCCCAGGAGGGAGGCGTCACCATCTTGTAGCTTGTAGCCACTCATCTGGAACATGTTGCCACTTTGATGGCTGCATCAGGGAATGAGAAAAACCTGACTGTCATGCATCAGCTTTCCACAGCTCCAGCCCAGCAGTGATTCACTTTTCATTGGCTAGAACTAGTCACCTGGCTCCATCAAACTGCATAGGAAGCTGAGAAGTTAAGTCTTCCCTGAGCCCTGTGGGGAGGAAAACTGGATACGAGTAAAAGTAGGAAAGTTAGGGTGACCATACAGAACTGTGTGCCCTGGACAGTCTCAGTCTACACCTATCATCCTGGTGCTCATTACTCTCAAAATTGCCCTGGTTTGGATGATAGTCTATAGTTACCCTGAGTAATGTCATCTCCATCTTCCTACTACATTGTTAAAAGTCATTTTGCGAGAGAGGCCTTCCCTCTCCACCTAATCAAAAGTAGACTCCCATTCTCTCTCTGTCATATCACCCTCTTTTATTTGCATCACAGCACATATCACTACCTCTTTCTTTGTTTATTTGTTTGCTTATTGTCTTTTGACCTCCATTAAAATGTCAGCTCTATGAGAACAGGGGCCTTTTCTGTCTTGCTCAAAGCTGTCTTCCCTGTTTCTTGCTCAGTAAATGTTTAATGAGTACATGAAAGAATGTTTCATTTCCTCACTGCAGCATTAGTAATTGGGAAATGAACATTAAAGCTACTCCTACCTGAAAGGAAAACTAAAAATATCTAGTAATAGCAAGTACTGATGAGAATATGGAGAAATGGAAATTCTCATCTATTGTTGTTGAGAATTTAATTTGGTAAAACTACTTTGGAAAACAGCTTTGTATTTCCTAGCAGAGCTGATCATGATGTGCTCTTTCTACAGCCCAGCAACTCCAT
Organism: Mesoplodon mirus; assembly: GCF_964341445.2. Lineage (NCBI taxonomy): Eukaryota > Metazoa > Chordata > Mammalia > Artiodactyla > Ziphiidae > Mesoplodon > Mesoplodon mirus. Next base: position 13,578,381 of record NC_138992.1, on the reverse strand, counting down.
TCTAAAGTGTATTACCTGGTGTATCTGCATGTGTGCAACAGAAAACATGCACGGGAATATTCTTAGTAGAAAAAAAATCTTAATCTAAATGTCCATCTACAAAAGGATATATGAATAAATTATGGATATTCATGTAATAAAATATTAAATATCAGTGAAAATGGAGGCACCACAGCTAAATATGCATGAATCTAAATTATAGAGAAGACTGAGAGAAGAAGAGATGTCCCAATCACTCCCTAGACATTGTGGCCCCAATCTCCCCAGATACAGGGACTAAAATTAAAAATTAAAAACAGGGCCTCCCTGGTGGCGCAGTGGTTGAGAGTCCGCCTGCCGATGCAGGGGATACGGGTTCGTGCCCCGGTCTGGGAGGATCCCATATGCCGCGGAGCGGCTGGGCCCGTGAGCCATGGCCGCTGGGCCTGCGCATCCGGAGCCTGTGCTCCGCAACGGGAGAGGCCACAACAGTGAGAGGCCCGCATACCGCAAAAAAAAAAAAAAAAAAAATTAAAAACAAAAAAGCCCGCAACAAGACTCCTTTTGAAAAGCTATCTATGAAATTTCCTTCTTTGAGAGTCACATGTATAGTAGCTATTTAAGGATAGCTTATGAATTTAAGCTATTAAGGATTTAGGGATTAAATCCTGCAATGCAAATTCAATTTCATTTAATTGCATATTCATATTATATGCATTAATAGAAAAAAGAACAATTTCCAGAAAAATACCAGAGAATTGGCCTACTAAGGAAACTAAGAAGGATTCAGGGCAAATCTGTGTTAACCACTAGCTCTTAGGATCCACCATGAAGAAGCAGTCATTCCAACTGCTGCTCTAGAACCAATATCTCACCTTTCCAGGGACTGATGATGCTACCAGAACTGGTAACTCCAAAGCCTCACCTTGCCTAAAGGATCTGCACATTGTAGAGGTCCTCACAGAGCGAGTGTCTGAACATGACACGCCCTGATAGTCTACAGACAATCCCAAAATTCTCCATGTTCTTCTTGCTAGCAGATATTTTAGAAGGAGCAGTAGAATCTCCACTTCACTTCTGCCCTCCAAATCTTTCACAAATCTACCAGATTGTCTGAAGATAGATCACATCCAAACCCTTGCTGCAAGGGAATCTAGGAAATATAGGTTTTGGCTTTCTGGCGTCCACTGTATAGGGGGACACACCAGAAAGACTAGAATGAATGGTGAGCACCAAGCTACCACACCTACCATAAGAACACTTCTTAAGATCTAAGGCCAAAGAGACAACAGGTAGTGAGACAAAAGGGAGACTATCTTGCTTCCTAAAGCAATTTAGCATGCCTTGGCTAGGCAACTTCTGAGCTCTGTTTCAACCCTGAGATTCTTTGATTTATCAATCTAAAACAGCTTCCTGCAGAGGATTTTTAAAACTTTTTAAAACTATACTGGAAGTAATCACTCTATATCACTTTTGATTTGGGGATAATCCTTTTTGCTTTCTTGGTAGGTCTCTACAGATGTCAGAATCCCAAACTAATAGGATTGTATCCTAGTAAACATGTCTAAAATAAGACTTTGTCCCCCTAGTTTTGCTTTTTTTTTTTTCCTGCCTTAGAAATTCTCATCTACTCCATATTCTCAAGATGGAGGATTGTTCACAGAGTCAGAGAGAGAAAGGAGGCCAAAAGTCAAATAGACAGATTGTGAAATGAATCAGGAAATAAGGAGCATAGGCAAGGGGAGGAACTTGAGAATCTGCTATTATTTCAGCAAATTTATCTAAGTTCTCAAGATTAATTTTACTGAGGTGGCTGTCTTGAAGTGTGAAATGGATTAGCTTGGTTTGAGGCAACAATGCCTGAAACACAAGATCAAAGCAGAATTATTCTCGAAATGATCCTTTTAAAATTCCTATGTGGGGAAAGATCCTAGAAGTAAGGCAGTGGGTGGCCTTAAAAAAAATCAGTTGGGTTCAAATGAAGATTCTAAGTCTCCACAGCCAAATGTATCTGATTTAATAGATCTGTAGTGGGACCACCGAATGTATATTTTAGTAAGGACCTTACCTAATCCCAGTGTAGGTGGTCACTTAAACACCTTTGGAGAAATGCCGTGCTAGAGTTGTAAGAGAGAGTGGTGGTCATTTTCCACAATTGGAGAAAATAATTTTATAGAGATTGGGAACTAGGAAGGGCCCATCAATAGTCCTGTCAACAAAGATCACAGATCAGGTCTCAAAGTGTGGTCCAAAAGGTGGTGTGCTCTTTAAAATGCAGGTAACTGACTCTCTCTCAGAGCTGCTGAATCAGAATTTCTGAAGTGGGAATGGGAAATAAGCTGTTATGCAAGTAAGTTAGAATGCAGGGTAACACTCGAAAAATCACTGCCACAGGTAATATGGAAGACACTGTAGCATTATTTTTCCAAGGACTCTGAATTCACTGAAGGAGGTTAATGGACATTGATACATTTTAGTATGCAATGTGTAGCACTGACTGCACAATAATTTAAATAAACTGACAACCACTGAATAAAAAAATCAGTTTTTCTTTCCATTTCCATATGTATATGTACGTATGTGCATATGTATGTGTATATATATATATATATATATATATATATATATATATATATATATATGAACAATAAAACCAATGTAGAAGTAGCCATCTAAAACAATAGTTTACCCTGTCAGTAATCTTAAATCCAATAGCTGGAGAATTATCTAGAAGACATGGTGAGATAATCCCTGTAGAGTTGAATGCTAGGAGAAATTCTTGCCAAATTATTGCAATGATGAAAATTTGAAGTGATAGTCTATTCCAACAGTCTTTACAGATGAATCTGTTACTATGCTATGTATTGACCTTACGAAGATATCCAATAGAGAAGGTTGTCATCTTTGGGGGGAAATTCTGTGCCCAAAAGCAAAATGCAGCATCCTTTGCTTATTTGTACACTAGAGAAAAAGATTGTTACAGCCAACACTTGCTGCTTCTGCTTTAAAACAAATTGAAAGGGAATACAATTGTGTTTCAACATTGTGTTGTTTACTATGTCTATTAAAAACCCCAGATGAAATTCTGAACTTTTATTCTAGTCTTTTTGTTAAGATTATTTTGTTCTCCATCAAAACCATAAGTGTGTTGCAAAATCCATCTGCCTTCACTGATCCTAAATGTAACTACATTAATCCAAGCTGATAGCTGCATGCAAATACAAAGCTGATGTCATTTATGAACAAGCACCTTAGCATACTGTTTTAACAAGTAATTCTTCTCAGCTTGACAAATATAAACATATATTTATATTCCAAAGTAATTTACATTTAAAATCCCATGGCAACAGCTGATAAGAGAAGATAGAATGTTGAATTTCAGCACATAAATAAGCTTTTCCAAAACAACAAAGAGGATTCTATTAATGGCTTTCATTTAGGCAGCATATTTCACCTATTGGGAATTCTAACTAGCACACTTCACAGAAACATATTGGGCAAGTTGTATTCTTTATAAATAAAAAGATGATGAATGTACACTGTATCCACACTGATTTTGTGTGATAGGTTATTTGAACCCAGAATTTTAATTGGCTTATGTTCCAATGTCCCATTTTTAGGAACTTACGCATGGAGATATAACTTCAGAGCTATTTATACTAGGGCTTGGGAGGATATAAAGAAGTCTGAATTTAAAACCAGGACAATCAAAATATATGCATCTATAGTTATAGGACCATACCTGGAGTATGGCTTTTTTAAAATGGTCAAATAGCCTTGTCCAAATGTAGAAAATTATTAATGTCCCATTTTTTAAAAAGTGATGTGAGCATGTGGATCTCAGTGAGTGGGGGGTATGCAGTTGTCAGAATTCTTGATAAAATCAACTATCTGAAGAGTGAAATCTACATACTAGTAGAATTTTGTTAGTAGAGAATTTAACAAATGGCATCTAGTTTTTCAGAAGCATTTGTGGACTGGCAGTGAAGCCTAGTATAAAGTGCTAAGGTTTTGAAATCAAAACCTTTTGAATCAAAAATGGCATCCAATTAGGTTTTGCCACTGATGTTGTGATTACAAGCCTTATGTTGCATGCCAATGACCTTGTGTGGCCTTAGGGAAGTGTTTTATATCTTTAAGCTATTGTTTTTTAATCTATGAAACAGAAATAATAATAGTAAGAGTAATAATAATATCTATTTCAGAGGGGTGTGTTATAGTAATAATTAAACAAAATAATGAATGCACACATCATGCTTAGAACAATGTTTGGCAAAGAGTAAAATTTCAATAAAAGGGAGCCAAAAATATAACCACTTGTTTTCTAGGCCTAACCTAAGACCTAGTCTTCTTAAAATGTAATAATTTAGAGAAAATATAAAGATACAGAAATTACTTCAAACAAGATAGCAACAATAGGAGGTAGGAGAGATTAGTGAAAGAAGAAATTTTTTAAAAATTTCCACTAAATTGGCAAAAGTGTAAATGTCCTACTCTAACAAGTACTGACAAGGGGGCGAGTAATGTAAGTACACACACACACACACACACACACACACACACCCTGTTGGTGGAAGCGTAAATTGGCAAAAACACTTTGGAAAACGATTTGCTCTTATCTCAAAAAGTAAAAAATGTACATAGCCCTAGAATCAGTAATTTCACTTCTAGGCATATACTCTAGATATCTTTTTATATATGTATACCAGGGGGTATGTACAAGAGTGTTCATATCAGTCATGTTCATTAAAAAAAAAAAAACTAGAAACAAAGTTTCCATCACAAATAGAACAAATGGTAAATTATGAAAAATTCATAATATGGAACATTATAAAAGAGTGAATTTACATTGTTGAATATTTTAATTTTCTTATCTTGCTCTGAAGATTGTTGGGCTTTCTTCTGGCTGGCTAAGTAACTTGGAGACGAATTTGATCCCCTTGAAACCCAGGGTGGTTTTGCTAAAGTGGATCTAGAATAGCTTTTACTTTAGGAATGGTTCAGCAGCAGAATACACATTCTTCTCAAGCTCAAATGTAACATTCCTCGAGACAGACCACATTCAGGACCACAAAACATTTTAAACAATTTTAAACAATTCAAAAAATTGAATCAATAGTTAATAATGTTCCAAAGCAGAAAGCTCATAGTTTCACTGGTGAAGTCTATCAAATTTTTAAGGAAGAAATTGTACCAATTCACTATGATCTCTTCTACAGAATAAAAGGGGACATTTCCTAACTTATCTATGAGGCCAGCATTATCCTAATACCAAACACAGATAAAGATATTAAAAGCAAGAGAAACTACAGACAATATGTTTCATGAATATAAATGCAAAAATCCTAAACAAAATATTAGCAGGTCAAATCTAACCATGAATAAAAACAATCATACAGCATGGGATTCAAGACTGATTCAACATTTGAAAATCAGTTGTTGTAATCCATCACAGCAACAGGCTGTAGAAGAAAAGCCATGTGATCATATGAAGAGATGCAGAAAAAGAACTTGACAAAATCTAACGCACATTAATACTAATAATAACTCTCAGAAAACTAGGAATAAAGGGGAACTTCCTCAGTCCGATAAAAAAAATCTACAAAAAGCCTACAGATAACATGATACTGAATGGTAAGAAACTAGATGCCTTCCCCATAAGATCAGAAATAAGGCATGAATGTCCCCTGTTTCCACACCTATTCAACATTGTATTAAAAGTCCTACTAATGCAATTAGAAAAGAAAAGGAAATAAAAGGTATATGGATTGGAAAGGAAGAAATAAAACCATCTTTGGTTGTAGATGGCATGATCATCTATGTAGAAAATCTGAAAGAATTGACAAAATATCTCATGGAACTGGTAAGTGATAAGAGCAAGACTGCAGGGTACAAGGTTAATTCACAAGAGCCAATTGCTTTTCTACATACTATCATCAATGAGCAATTGAAATTTGGAATTAAAAACACAACATTTGGGCTTCCCTGGTGGCGCAGTGGTTGAGAGTCCGCCTGCCGATGCAGGGGACGCGGGTTCGTGCCCCGGTCTGGGAAGATCCCACATGCCGCAGAGCGGCTGGGCCCGTGAGCTATGGCCGCTGAGCCTGCGCGTCCGGAGCCTGAGCTCCGCAATGGGAGAGGCCACAACAGTGAGAGGCCCATGTACCGCAAAAAAAAAACAAAAAACAAAAAAAACCCCACAACATTTATATTAGCAACCCCCAAAATGAAATGTCTAGGTATAAATTTGACAAAGTATGTACAAGATCTACACTAAAAAACCTGCAAAATTCTATTGAAAAATACCAAAGAATATCTAAATAAATTGAGAGACATCCTATGTTTGTGGATAGGAAGACTCATTGTCATTAAGATTTAGTTATTCCCAACTTGATTCAATGCAATCCCAATCAAAATTGTAGCAAGTTAATTTTGGGGGTATTGACAAAATAATTCTAAAGTTTATATGGAAATAAAAAGACTCTCAACAACACAATATTGAAGAAGAAAGACAATGAATGAGGACTGACACTACTCAACTTCAGATTTTCCATAGAGCTACAAGAATCAAAACTGTGTGGTACTGATGAAAGAAAAGACAAATAGATCAATGGAACAAAACAGAGAGCCCAGAAATAGACCTATACAAATATAGTCAACTGATCTCTGACAAAAGAGCAAAAGCAATTCAATGGAGAAACAATAGTCCTTTCAACAAATAGTGCTGGGGCTTCCCTGGTGGCGCAGTGGTTGAGAGCCTGCCTGCCGATGCAGGGGACACGGGTTCATGCCCCGGTCTGGGAAGATCCCACATGCCGCGGAGCAGCTGGCCCTGTGAGCCATGGCCGCTGGGCCTGCGCATCCGGAGCCTGTGCTCTGCAACGGGAGAGGCCACAACAGTGAGAGGCCCACGTACCGCAAAAAAAAAAACAAAAACAAAAAAACAAATAGTGCTGGAACAACAGGACATTCATATGCAAAACGAAAAAAAATAATCTAGACTCTGATCTTACATTTCTCAGAAAAATTAACTCAAAATGGATCATAAACCTAAATGTAAAATGCAAAAATATAAAACTTCTAGAAGGCAGCGTAGGAGAAAATCTAGACTGCCTTGGTTTGGTGATGAGCTTTTAATACTATATTAAAGTAAAAGATTAGGCAGTGAGAACATTAGCCTGAATTGCGTATCTGATTCTACTACCTCACTGTGGAGCTTTGGAGCAGAATCTTGCCTATTGGAGGCATCCTGTGTTGGGTAGAAATGGCCAAGACCAAATGTGCTTGTCATGCTCAGTACTTGTGTAGGAACTGCCAATATAATAGCCAGTCCTTGACTTGAAAGCTGAGACAGATTCTAAAAGCACTAACAGCTAGAGGCTGTCAAGTAACTGCACTCCTTGTAATGGAATGGCAAGGTCTTTCTTGGATGAAGATCCAAGCATGCACCTTCGTGGCTGCCCCAGGTATGTGGAATTATCAAGAACTGGCCATCACAATGAGTAATATACTTTAAAATGTCATTCAGATTCCCCAATTCAGAGCCTAGCTCTTTAATTCCTAATTTCTTTCACATCCCAAACACATATCTGCCAGCCCATAAGGGAATCTTTGTCAATATATATGTCTTGGCAAATGTTAGACTCTCTATTCTGAAGCTAATTATCAGAAGAGCAATCTTTGGCTGGATACCCCATGGTTAATCATCTCACCAGTATTGTTAGTATTATCCACACATTGGCTAGTTTTCTCTCTCATTACAGTTTAAACAAGTGCAATTTGGAATAAGCCTTGAGGAATATTCATTTCAATTTTATGTGAAAATAGGTATTTTTCATGCAATGTATTTTTGTATAAAATTTCATGCCCCCTTATCCACAGATAGGCTTTGGTCTTTTTGATAACTATACTGCAATTTAATGCTTTATCCTCTAACCGTCTTAAAACATCCACCCATTATATTTCTCTCATAGTTTCCATTCATGAAGCTTTCTATTGGTCATAATTGTAGCAAAGATGGATTCAGATGGACCCTAATTTTTAATCTCCCTCTTCTCTCTGCCTTTACCATGTCCTTTGAAAAGCTCTGTGATTTTTAAAATATAATTTCATTTTCTTTTTTTTCAAAAAAGCAAATGAATCACAACACTCCAGTCATGCCTAAAATCATCTTCTACCATTGTAATCAAATATCACATCTTCGGTAGAGGAAAGGTGGGAAGAAATAACAATGGCTGCAGTCTAGGTAACACAGTCTATATTTTTGTTGGTTTAGGATGAGGGACTCTACTATGGCTTCATATAACTATGATTAAAGGCTTAGAAATATTTGCCCGGTGAGGTCCAACTGACTTTTATTAAGGAAATATTGAGAACAGAGAGGTCAAAATGAGTGGGACAAAGATGGGTGGCCCAACCCCATGGCTTTAGGATGGAAGGACATTCCAAACAAGATATCAGTTCTTGTGTTGATGTTCAGGCTGGAACTATAAAAGATGTCCTATGTTCCTAAGACTAAGGATTTCTTTTCTTGTAGTATTTCAGGAATATGATATCTGCCTTGAGTCCTACTTGTTTTCTGCCTGCTAGAACAGGAAGAGTTGTGCATTCATTCTTGGTAGCTGATAAAATGATGATCAAAAGAATGAATTGATTTTATTAATCTATTAATCTATTTGTCCTTCATACTATTTAACCCTCACCTTCTCCCGCCTGCCCTTGTCCTTATCCATATTCCTGGGTTTGAATCTCTAAGTCCAAAAATTCTAGGGTTAGGAAGCCAAACTTAAACTTTCTTCCTGGATGTCCTAGTACCTCTGTGACCTTTTGTTTGGCTAAGAGTTGAAAATTACTGTGATAGGGACCCTCTTTGGCCTAATTTCTATTCTTTTTCTGTCTGATTAAATTAGAAAAGTGATAGCTTTAATCTTAGATGTCCCTCAAGGGCCAGCTCAAACCATGTATCTTCCAGAAAGCCTTTCCTAGCTAATCCAAGCACATCATGATCTTTTCTTTTTAGACCATGCACTATAGATTCCAACACTAGAATGTGAATCAGTTTATCAATATTCACTGGTTGTTTCATGAGCTTAAACTGTATCTCAAACTTTTGACGCAGGGACCAATTTATTTCTCACACAAAACTTGTTAGCTTGAGTTAATCAAAATAAAACTCATTCTGAAGGATTTCTTGAAATGACCATGAGACAGTGGTTCTTAACAAGGAGGACACATGAGATTCAGCTTAAAGAACTGCCCTAAAAGACCCATGGTGCCTAAGATCTCTCTTCAGAGATTTCGTTTCATTAGATCTGAGGAACAGCTTCTTTGTTATCTGTATCTTAAAAAATCTCCTCACATAGTAAACATGTACACCTCTGGCTGAAACCTACCTCTTTAAAGCTGTTGGAAAATGCTGATATGGTTTTAGTTCCTTGAGTGGATTCTGACTAGAGTTGCCATATTTAGTAAATAACCTATTTGCAAACCAGAAATTGAGACACAGACATAGAGAACAAACGTATGGACACAAAGGGGGTTGGGGGGTGGTGGGATGAATTGGGAGAGTGGGATTGACATATATACACTACTATGTATAAAACAGATAATGAATGAGAACCTGCTGTATAGCACAGGGAACTCTACTCAATGCTCTGTGGTGACCTAAATGGGAAGGAAATCCAAAAAGAGAGGATATATGTATACATATAGCTGATTCACTTTGCTTTACAGCAGAAACTAACACAACATTGTAAAGCAACTATATGCTAATAAAAAAAAAATAGGACACCCAGTTGAATTTTAATTTAAAATAAACAACAAATAATTTTTAGTATGAGTATGTCCAAAATACAGCATGACTTATCTGGTGACCCTAATCTTAACTGAGACACAGGCCCATACATATATGGAAGTTTTATGTATGATAAAAGTGTTACTGCAAAGCATTAGGAACAGGAGGAACGATTTAATAATTGTGCTAAGAAAAAGATTATTCTTAGGTAAATAAAATGAAATTGGACCACTACCGCACACTATAAACAAAACTTAATCCAAGATTGATTAAATTTGAAAACAAAACTTTAAAACTTTTAGAAAAAATATAAGAGAATATTTTATGCCTTCAGGATAGGTGTAGGTTTATTTAGAAAAGACATGAAAGAGGGTAATATAAAGGAAAGTATTGATAAAATGACCATATTAAAGTTAAGAATTTCTGTCTAACAAAAGACACTGTAAAGAAAGTGAAAGGACAAGGATAAAATATTAAATCACATATGTTCAACAAAAGATTAGTAACTATTATGTACAAAAAAATTCTCAAATTAACAGAAAACAACCCAGTTGAAAAATGCAAAGACACAGAAAGGCAACTCAGGAAACAGAAGTCCATAGCAAATAAATATGTGAGCAGATACCTATTCTACTATTTGATAGTAATGATAGAAATGGAAATTAACAATAATACTTAAAAATAATGTCACTTATACCCAATAGATTGGCAAAAGTAACAAATCTAACAGTACCAGATGTTGATGATGTGGAACAATTTAAATATTGGTGAGAGTGTATATTGATAAAAAAAACTTTCAGAAAAATAAATTCACATTACTTTGTAAAGTTGAAAATTATAATACTCTATGGATATGGATCCAATTCTAGGAATAGATCACACAGAAACTCCTGATATATAGCTCAGAGAAACTCTTTAATATGTTTACCAGGAGAAGTTTTCAGAAATGTTTGCAGTAAAGAAAATACCATAGTACATAAATGCACCACAGCTACAAGAACCAACATACATGAACTGGAAAACAGAACGTTGAGTTAAAAAAATATATCTCAGGGGACTTCCCTGGCAGTCCAGTGGTAAAGAATCTGCCTTACAGTGCAGGGGGCATGGGTTCGATCCCTGGTCAGAGAACTAAGATCCCACATGCAGCAGGGCAACTAAGCCCACGTGCCACAACTACTGAGCTTGCAGGCCTCAACAGAGAGCCCACGTGCCGCAAACTACAGAGCCCACATGCCCTGGAGCCTGCACACCACAACTAGAGAAGAGAAAACCCGCACGCCACAACTAGAGAGAAGCCCACGCACGGCAAAGAAAGATCCCGCATGCCTCAACAAAGATCCTGAGTGCGTCAACTAAGACCCGACACAGTCAAAAATAAACAAAATAAATAAATAATAAATAAATCTTTAAAAAAAAATATATATATGTATATATACATCTCAGGAGACTCCATTTAGTATGATACTCTTTTAATGCACAAAATAAACAGAACTAAACATAGGAATACTTACATGTTTGATAAAAATTATTAGGAAAAAAAGAAAAAGGAACTCAATGCTAATTTCAAGATAGTGGCTACCTCTTATGTGGAGGCCAAGAATGGAATAAAAGAGCAAGAGTTGCACGTAGATAAATACAATGGTATTGGTAAAGTTCTAAATTGTATGCTAGAATCATGGTGTTCATTTTATTGTTAAGCTTTATAACTCACATATATGTTAAAAATATTGTGTTCTATTGGTCTAATAACTCAATAAAAATAATAATGAATAAACTGACATCCTTTGTTTTAATTCTTCAGTTTCATTAAGAAAGGTTTCCCAAAGTGTGTGCTAGAGTTTTCAGCTCACAGGAAGAAACATATTTTTCATTGTGACCTAATACACACACACATATGCACACATTCCTAAAACAAAATGTATTTAATATTTTTGTATTAAATGATAAATACTTTGCAATGGATTCTGAAATGTTCTATTCTGTTCTTTAATGCTTATACAGCCTACTCAAATGATTTCATGATTCACTATTGGGTCATGACCTACAGCTGGAGAAACACTGGTCTAGAATTTACCAGTTTCATTGATGTTAATAAATATTATTTAAGCAAAGGAATCTGTTGTCTAGTAAGCTAAGAAATTACAGGTTAAAGAAGTTTATTATAAATAAATAAGGTCCCCCTTATTCTTAAATGACATATATGTTAACATGCAACATGACTATCCAAGTAGGGGATCTAGTATTCAGTTTCTAAAATTTAACTGATCATGAAGCAACTTGTGGGACCAGTGCAGTAGAGAATATACTCAAGAAATAGTTAATCAAGATAATGTCTGCTTTTTCATTCTTTCCATTTCCCTACCTCAAAATTCTTTGTTTCACTTGTGATTTCCCCAAACACACCAGTAGTAATGATTAGGATGCATGAAGCATAGTGCTAAAAATACACTTAGTTGAAAATTGTGAAATGCAATATTACAACCATCTACCCATAAAACTATCAGTGTCAAGAAACCTCCCATCTTCACAAAAACATCCAGTGACACTCTTAATCTCCTCTTACTAAAACTAATTTACCTGTAGAAATTTTAAAAAATTATTTCAAAACATTTCATTCAATTCAGTTTCCTATTCAATTTATCGATTTTTACAATAGTTATCACTTTCTGCCTTTTAGCAGGAATCTGTAAGGGTTCATTGATCTCAGCAAAATAGACTTTTGTGTAAGGACTGTTTATATTGTAATTTATGTGGGATAATGTATACTAGGTTCCAAACAACTGACTTACAAATGAATTTTGGAGATCCATCAATAAACATGGGTCTGCCTAATATTCTGGAATCTTAATAGTTGAAGCCATTACCGATGATTAAACTCTTTTATGAGTATTTCATTTTGGGGAGGAGTAGAAAGGCCTGAACCCCACAGGCTCAGGCAGCCTACCAGAGGTGAAAAAGGAAATATTTCAGGAGCATACTTTTTCTTGGTGGGGCTCCAAAACAAGGTGGGAGGGTACCAAAGACAAATTGCTTATTTCACATGATTCCTTTGTTTGTTTGTTTATTATTTTATTTTCTATAAGGAAATATCCTGCTTCAAATAGATCACATGATAGGTCTCATGTCATTTTCTCATTTGCCTCCATGGAGAGGCAAAATGTTGACCATTTTAAGTCGCAAGGTTAGATGATTTAGGGTCAGTCATTCAAAGTTCATAAATATGTATTTTCTCATAAGTTTTGACTTCAGAACCTTGACTTTCTGGGCAATCAGTTTCTGTATCCTCCAGCTCAGTGGTGTGCTGGAGCTGCATGTACTGGCTGATGAATGCTGTCTGTGTTCATCTTTTCCCAAGTTAGTTTGGAATCAGCTATGTTGGGAGTATTTACACCATAGAAATTGTCAAATGCTACAAATTGACTTTTTTGTTGTTGTTGTTGTTGAGTCAGTTTGCCAGCACAAAGTGTCTGACACAGACCACCTACCTGTATCACTACAACTGTATGACAGTTGTGCAAGTTACTATGTTCTTACTTTAATAGAAGAAAAACAATTCCTTCTCTTCTCTTCCTGGACCACAGAGGCAATTTGAAGACTCAAACAAATCTCTATGCACATGTTTTGTAGAGTCAAAAAAGCCATGCAAATAAATATTGTTTTTATCTGAATTCTGCCTTCTTTATACCTGGTCCTGAGCTGCACCTTGTAAATCTGCCCTTTTATTTGTTTCCATTGTAATAGACTACCACTTTTGCAGCTCCCAAGGAAATATGCCCCATGCTATTTAAGCCTCTCCTATTGGTTCTGAGCTAAACTCTGTGGCAGACACTGACCAACAGAATGAGACAGAGGGGTATTGTACCAAGTCTTGGTCTAGGTTTCAAGGCCTGTGAGCTTCTGCTTTCACTTTAAGTTGGACAACATGTAAGATACTTCCATGCTGTAAAGGAAACCAAGCTAGTCATGTGGAAAGATTAAGTGAAGAAAAATAGAGATGCCTAATCAACCATTCCACCTGAGCCAACAGACCCAGGAGTGAAGAAGCCATATTAGATATTTCAGCCTAAGACATACAGTGTGAAGCAGAAGAAAGTCATTTGCACCAATCCCTGCCCAAATTACAGAATTGTGAGCAGACAAGTGATTTTTTTTGTCATTTTAAGCCACTAAATTTTGGAGTGGTTTGTTGTCCGGTGACAGATAACCAGAATATTCATCAACCTTGTAGAAATAAGCATCATCTCCACTTTTCAAATGGAGAAACTGAGGGCTCAGAAGTGGTGAGTAGCTTGCTCATGCTCACAGAGCAAGTAAAGGTTGGATTTAGGCTTAAATCTGTGTATATATGCTCTCCACATTACTTTATTCACTAGTGAACCTGATTTCTTAATTGCACAGTAAGTTCCATTTTGAGGTTATTTTTCTCTATGGTGGCTAATCTAGTATTAAATTACAGTTGCTGTCTAACAGTGGTCTTGGGAAGCTACGTGATTTAGTGGAAAGAGAGAGACACAGAGAGAGCTGCATTGTAATTCTAGACTGGTTGTATTAGTCAGGATTCTTCAGAGAAACAGAAGTACCAAGATGTGCATATATATGGAGAGAAAGAGATTTATTTTAAGGAATTGGTTCATGAAATTATGGAGGCTGTTAAGTTCAAAATCTGCAGAGTGGGCCTGCAGGCTGAAGACCCGAGGAAGAGCCAATGTTGCAGTTTGAGTCCAAAGGCCTTCTGCTGATGGAATTCCCTCTTGCTCAGGAGAGGTTAGTTTTTTCTTCTATTGAGGTCTTCAACTGATTAGATGAGGCCCACCCACTTTATGGAGGGTAATCTGCCTTAGTTAAAGTCCACCAGTTAAGATGTTAATATCATCCAAAAACACCCTCACAAAAACAGCCAGAGTAATGTTTGACCAAATATCTGGGCACTGTGGCCCAGCCAAGTTGATACATAAAATCAACCATCACACTAGTCATTTGTTAGCTGTGAGGCCTTGGGTCAGTCATTTAATTTTTATGAGCCTCAGTTCTTTCCTTAGTGTGATGGGCATACTCATACTGTCCTTACAGAGTTATATAGATGATTAAATGGGGTAAAGTGTATTCAGCACTCAGTACAAAGCAGGAAACATTGATTAGTTTATGTGGTGATGGGCATTGCAGGATATGTGAACATAGTACTCATAAACTGGGCTTTTAAGAAATTGTTCCAGAAAGGAAATACCACTGTGAGGTATTTTCTTGCTTTGTTTCACAAGGCTCTTCTGGCAGAGAAAGGCAGTGAGAACACACCAGAAAATGACCCTAAATGCATAGATTGCATTACATCACAGTTACTATGGTCCCTTTTCATAAAGTGGGTTCAATAGCACATTATTTTTTCTTCAAACCTCTCTTTAAAGAAGAAAAAAAAATGCCTCCTTCATTTAAATTACTTTCCACTTCAAAACGTGTGGGACTGCAAATCCCTGATCACCTCAGCAGCTCCAGGCTTCCAGAACATCCTGTTTCCTGGTCTCTAATTGCCTCCTTTCTGAGACTGTACATTGACTAGGGCTGCCTTTCACTGAGTCAGACCCACACCTGCCATATCTGACCAAGGTCCCCTCCTTATCTGGGCCACAAACAGGTCCTCTTGTGCCCCAATGTCATCCTCCATACACAACTGAGACTTGCAATTCCTAGGACTTAATTCATAGAGATTAAACCTCTGATCTCTGCAAAAATGAAAATCCCCAGGAATGCTGGCAGGATGCAGGAACCCAGAGAAGTTTAATTTAACACTATTGGTGTGTGTGTGTGTGTGTGTGTGTGTGTGTGTGTGTGAATGCAGTAGAAGCAAAATGGTGCCCTTGTATAGGAAAAAAGGAAGAAAGGATCCAAAACATAAAGACCCACTTGCATCACTTGAAAATCTCACTTAAAGTTGGCTCTTCACTGAGCCTGGAGACCTAATGGAGGGCCCTTTGTTCCAGCTCCTTCGGAAATCCTGGGAGACAGGCAGTGTCACATTGGAACCAAAGATTTTACACATTCTTTTAACATGAGAGGGGCAGCCTTAAAGGTGCTGGAGGAGTGCTCATTATTGAAAGAGTAAATTCCTCATTGAATAGGACTCCCACTGACCTTATAGGTTGTGTATAGTTGAACAATTCACTCCCTAAGCAAAAAAAAAAAAAAAAAAAAAGTCACAGGGGCAAATTAGCTTCAATCCCACACCGAACCCTTAACATAGGGCTGCATGTGCTTTGTCTGTGTGCCTTATAGCTTCAGGGAGGAAGACTCTTCCAGGACAGCCTCACAATGGTCAGCAAAAGAAGTGTAATAATAACTACAATTTACATAGTTCTCTAGACTTTAATTCAGTTATCCTAGTTGATTCTCATACCAATCCTACAAGGGAGGAAGGATAAGGATGTTGGCTAATCTCACTTTCAGAAACCCTAAGTACCTTGCCCAAACCCAAGATTGCTAGACCCAGAATTCAAAATTGATCAGTGCTTGTTCCACTTTTTCCATATAACTTAGGCATAAGACAGAGGTTGCAAGTGAAAAGTCAACAAAAAGTGAGGAGTAAGCATTTTGTTGAAAATCCTTGCTCTGGATAGAGAAGGAAAGAATTTTCAGCATCTCAGATACCACCATGGTGATGTTATGAATGATTGCACAGCATGCTTGAGAATTCACTAGGGTGTTTTCTAAGCCTCCGTAGTAATTGTGGAAGCACATATTTGAAATAATAATGACATACAATTTTACGCACACACCATTAAGATTGCCAAATGTAATAAGACAAAATATTGACAAGAATGAGAATACACAGGAACTGTTATACACTGCCAGTAGAAGTGTAAATAGATGTGACTACTTTGGAGAACAATTTGACAATATATAATAGAGTTGAAGATGCACATACCCTATGACCTAGCAAATTCATTCCTAAGTGTTTTCTCTGGAAAAATGTCTACACATGTACTTAAGATGGTGTTTATCATTGTAGCACTGTTTATAGTGGTTGAAATTGGGTTTTAAAATTAGAACAAACCTATGACCCTCCACTTATTGATTTAACCATCCATCCATCCATCCATGAGCGTGTGCATGTATGTGTGCTATGTGTCAGGCATGGTTCTAGGTACTGGACACACAGCAGTGTACAAGACTAAAAAGAGACGTTGCCTTCATTTATATCTTGGTGGAAACAAGCAATGAACAAGAAAACAAATGTATAATTTTAGTAAGGAAAAGTGCTATGAAGCATAATTAAGAAGAGTCAGTATCCATATCTAAGTTGGAGAGAGACATCTTTTAGATGCACTGGTCAGTCTGGGAGGCCTCTTTGGAAGGGCAACGTTTAAGCAGATATTGGGCTAAACCTAGGGAGGGGGAGCATGAGCAAAAGAGAATAATTTGAACACCGGGGGAGTAATTAGTGTTAGGGAGTGAACCCCACAGGCTCTGAGGTGGGAACACATTTGGTGTTTTTTGAAACTCAGTTGTGTAGAGGAAAACCAGAGATTCAAGAGGCATGGATAATTTTTTAAAGTTAAAGAGCAATTCAGCTTATTGATGGCAGCAAGGATTTTTTAAAATAAGGCGTTCAGCTCAGCTCAATAAGCAATGCAAGATAACAGAAAAGAAAAAATGTTACCTACCTAAGTTATTATGGAAATGAGCCAAGAATATTAGTGGTAACTGACTTTTAATAACTGCTTAAAAGGTGTTAAACAATGTGCCAAACTTTTTGTTTACATATCAACTCACTTGTTTACAATGAATTTAATTGTTTGTTAAAAAATGTCTAATGTGGGTACAAGTACTCTCGATTTACAGATGAAGACATTAAGGTTTGAAATGTTTAAGAAGCCTGTCCAATATGACCTAATTAGCAAGCAGCAAATGCAGGATTTGAACCCAACTCTGCCTTTATTTTAGGCTTATGGCCACTCCATCAAAACCAGGATGCTGGTGTTAGAAGACCCATTTTCTCCCTTGGCAAGCCAGGAATAAAGGCTTAAGAATAGTCACTGTTTGGACAACAACCATTTTGATTCCCATCTCTCCAGAGGTCATGTTCCCAGCCCATCTCCTTAAGCTGATCCTCTGCTATTTCTGGTTCAAGAAAGGCCAAAACACAGAGCTGAAAGGTCCATTTCTCTGTCATCTGAAGCAGTGTTCACAGGGATATCACTTTGAGAATGGCCGAGATCCTGCCCCATCTTCCCTTCAATCTTTTTTCCCACAGATTCAGAGATTGTCCTTTACATTTCTCTGAAGAGAAACATCCGACCCTAAACTTCAGTCCCGAACCATCGGGCAGGGAGGACAAGAATGACAAATCGGCTTCATTTCACATGCTCACTCCAATCACTTGGTAGTGGCCAAATGGAGAAATGAGAAAGATTCTGAGAGTTAAAGGGAACGCTGTCAGCAGATAGAACCGGTGGGGCAACCTGAGTTAATGAACACAACTTATGACCACAACAGCAGGAAAAAGGCTTGGGATACCTCATATTAGATGGTCTTAAACATGTACTTGAGTATTACCCTTTAAAGCAGAACTCAGTTTTGCTCCAGTTGTGATCTCATCCTTTTCAGCCCAAACCCCTCCCGAACGCCTCTTCAAACTTTCTTCACAGGTAGATTTTTTCCAAATCCTCTCTCTTTTCCCCTTGATTATTGTTTTCTTCATTTGTACATGACTCTTCTTGTTATAAAGCAAGGGGCTCTGTTGCCTAGGAAACCTGGCAATATGTCTGTCCTGGCCCATCTTTGCTGGGACTTGTCCATGCTTGGAGGGGACTCCTAAAGTGCTCTTGATTCACTCTGCTCTTAAGGGTACAAGAGTGGGAACAGTGAACAGGGGCTATCTCACCAATCAGGCTGCATTCACCGTTACTTTCAGTAGTGTATCTTTTTTACTTTTAATATCTCAAGATAAAGTTAAAAGTTTTATAAGCCCTCATATTATTTATAAGATCCCCTGCCCATCCAACTGTGGATTATAATTTTACAACCTGAACAATATATTTTAATGCATTTATTTCTACTTCCTAAATCTGATCCAATTCTCACCTCAGCTTCCCATTCTGATTAATGCTTCCAAATACACTACACTAAAAAATTCACAGGTCATATCTTAATTAGGATGCCAGATTTGGAAAGACCTTAAAGATTAGCCACCATTGCATTTTTTTTTAATAGGAGAGGAAACTAAGGGGCAGAAAGGTAAGGACCAGGGCCTAGGAGCTATATTAAGGCCACAGTCATAAATCAGAGGACTAGTAATTTATTAAATTATTTGTTGTTTTAGTCATTCAGAATATATATTCACTATGTGCCAATCACTGTTCTAGACATTAGGAATTAAGCAATAAAAAAATAAATAAATGAAAGTTCTTATCCTCAAGGAAAAATTTAATCAAAACAACCCAGAAACATAATCTGAAATCAAACCCTAAAAGTCTCAGAGCTACTCTAACCAATGTAAAGGTTCGAATATATACACTTACATTCAGAAACCAAAATTGAGGTTACAAGACTTGAAGTGAAGAGTTATGGCTTTAGTCTCATTTGAGTCAATAGCTAGATTAGACAATTTTACTGATCCCTCTGGTCTCACCTATAAAACAGCAGTATAGGACGAGATACTCTTAAAAGTAACTCTCATTGTAAATCCAAAGACTAAGAATTTCAATCAGAAACCCATGAAAAAACCTGTAAATATAAAAGTTTCCAAGCTTCTGGAAACTGACTGAATCATAATTTCTAAGACGGGTCTCAGTAGAGGGAAGGACTTCTGATGAATCTTTGACTCTAGGTTTTGATCATCATTAAGTGACCCTTAACTGATTGCTTCTTACTCCTAGCCACCTGTTCTTTTTTAACTACTCCCTAGCATTAACCATCATGAAAATTAAAAAAATAATCATTTGAACACTTTTGGGAGAAGCCTGTATGTGCTGCAGACATGGTAAAAAGTAGTCAACAGACAGATTTTACACTTGTTTAATTTATTAATTACAGTTCTATAGCCGTGGTAAAAGCAATCACTATAGCTGATTTTATGCCCATTTAGTCAATCAACAATTCACTTCAACTTCCTAAAACCAGCTAGTCAGAAATAGCTCCTTACTTCTGAAAGTCATCAAGTGTGCACACAAACTTCCTACATACATCCAGTCAACAACAGCGTATGGCTGTTAGCATATCTGACACCATCTTGGGCCCTTACAGTTTCTTCTGTCCTTTAGCTGACCCTACCCAGGACTGTACTGTGCAGTAAATTTCTTCTCTGTCATCAAGAGCTTTGTAGTTAATAGATATTGTTTAATAATCATTAGGATCAAGTGGCCTCTAGGCTCTGTTGGTCCCAAACAATGATGAAAACTTTTGTGATGTATTCCCAGCCCCCACGAGACTAGTTACCCGTTCATGAACTTTGACTTAAGAATGTATGGTCCTATTTCCAAGCACCTACCCCCATACCCTAGGTTAACTATACAATTGTCATATATATATATAATGTGTGTGCATATGTGTGTATGTGCTTCGTGAGTGGATGAATGGCTTATCTCCTTTTGTCTTAGATGGTCTTGTTTCTGTTGCATGTATAAGAGTGTGCTCCATAAACAACAGAGGAGGGCACAGGCTTGATCAGTCTCCAATCCATCTTGCCAGTTCATGAAAGTAGGTCATATTGTTTAGTTTATATTCCAAGGTCCACACTTGCTGCATTTTTGACCACACAGTCTGCTCCTAGCTTCTGTTTGGTTAGGAAACCAAAAACATTATTCATAAACACACATTCTTGACTAACTATAGAGGCCTTTTTCCTTATTTGTCATGAGTTTGTCTATAGCAAAGCCATAACCTGCTCCTGGCAGGACAGCTGCTTTCCTATAAATTCTCACTGCAACACTAGTTTTTGTGCTTATCTTGGTAACTGGCAAAATTACTTTTATTTTAAATAATAACAATGGCTATTTTGTGAAACTTTTTACAAGTCAAAATTTAGGGGAGCTTCAGAAAAAAATATGGAGCAAAAAATCAAACATTCAATAGTTAGCTTTTTAACTTGTAGCTAACTTCAAATAAACAAAATGCTGACTTCAAGAAAATCTCCTGCAAAGGCTCTTGTTCACTCCTGTTCAACCATTTGAAATCCATACTTCGTGCGTCTCTCTTCATCTATCTGTCTTATCCTCCAATTCCTTCTGCTCCTTCTTCTGACCTCCTGAGCTCCCTTTTGGGAGAGTTGTTCTCAGGAAAGGAACAGTCACATTGCACACAATATCATTTAAATTCCTAAGTCAGAAGGAAATATATAAAAGCTGCATTTAAACCAGTGTAGAGAAAAGTTGAGAGCCATAATTAAAATTTTTCCTAGGTCTCTAGAAGTTATACCAAAATCTGCTACAGAATTCAGGATTTTGCAAGATATTTATGGTCCTGAATGGTCATAGATGTTCTAATTTGTTCACTAAATTATTAGCCCTTTAGACAGGAGAAACTGTTAAACGGAGCAAGGAGGGAAAGACCAGAAGAGAATTTAAATAGCCTCGCTATGCATATTTTTAAATGGCCCTGACAAGGCAAAATAAATAAATAAATAAATAAATAAAAGGAAATGCACTGAATAAAAGCAATTTAAGAAGACTTTCTCTTAGAAGTAGATTGCATAAGGATTCAAAACTGTAAGCCAAATTATTAGTAGTCTTTAAAAAACAGTCTTTAAAACTCCCAAACAGTATTTTGGGTAGACACAACAGCTTAAGAGAAGTTTATCATCTCTTTTTGCAAATAAGCTCAGACCTGAATTAAGGAACTTTATCAGAAAAAAAATGAAATGGGTAATTTTCATTTCAGAATATCTTCAAAGTGTAACCAAACATTTACACAGACTATTAGAAAGTAAATGAGCTAGAAATCAAAACAAACTTGTAAGATAAAATTCACCTTACAAATGGTACTTCCTGATAAATTGCACTACAGAATTATCATTGAAAGTCCCAGGAAAACATCCTGGATATGATTAATATTTCTACATTATATGT
This sequence comes from Mesoplodon mirus, assembly GCF_964341445.2. NCBI lineage: Eukaryota > Metazoa > Chordata > Mammalia > Artiodactyla > Ziphiidae > Mesoplodon > Mesoplodon mirus. The sequence continues at coordinate 13,556,550 of NC_138992.1, read as the reverse complement.
GATTGAAGAAAAATACTTAGCTATAATTTCAGAATTCTTATGGGCAAAACACTCATGTACAGAGATAGAATAATTAGTGCAGAGCACATAAGAATCCAGATCATTTTTTCTCAGATAATCATAAATTTCTTTTTTTGTATTTACTAACATACTAGGCCATATTCTAGAGCTATTAACTCAACCACATGGTACACTTCAAAGACCCATCACTGGGCTTCCCTGGTGGCGCAGTGGTTGAGAGTCCACCTGCCAATGCAGGGGACATGGGTTTGAGCCCTAGTCTGGGAAGATCCCACGTGCCTCGGAGCAACTAGGCCTGTGTGCCACATCTACTGAGCCTGCGCATCTGGAGCCTGTGCTCCGCAACGAAAGGCTGTGACAGTGAGAGGCCCGTGCACTGCGATGAAGAGTGGCCCCCACTCACTGCAACTAGAGAAAGATCACGCACAGAAACGAAGACCCAACACAGCCAAAAATAAATAAAAACAAAACAAAACAAAAAAAAACCCATTGCATACTCTAGATTATGCTTTGATACAGTAGCCAAGTCTTACCTTTTTTGCCTTAGAGCAATGGGGGTCTTGGCTACACTATTCAAAGTATCTTTGGATATCATACAAGTATCACCTTTAAATCTGATGATTTCACAAGCAACATAATCCCTATTCTCAACTGAAAATGACCAACATTTTTCTGCTAGTCAACTACTGAACTATGAAATATTGTTACTGCCCCTTAATCTAAAAGCTATCTTACACTTACATAATGAAATAAAATTTCTTGATTGTGTTCAAGAAGTATCTATGCCCAGAACCGATCTTTTGGACACTCCCTTAAGTCTTGACTTAATATATTTTTGTTGCCAGAGCTTATCTTAAAAATGAGAAGGGATAATGCTAGGTTTGATATGCAATAATTAGTTCAGTCTCTCTTATGCAAGGTAATCCCTCACTGGAAACCCAATTGATTCAAATTGCTGAACAATGGTCCTTTCTAGGACGCAGCAAATTGTTAAATATAAAAGTGTAAATACATTCTCTGATAGCCAATACAAGTTTGAAATAGTTTAACTATCTTGGGATGATGTTCAAACTAAGATATTTCCTTCCCCCCACCCCACAAAAATTTCTATCCTAAAGGTGGAGGCTCATAGGTAAAGATATACCATTACAAATATATTAAATGCTTTACCATATCATCATGCTAAATATGCTTCTCTAATACAGTCATTACCTGTGAACATCTTGTAATATAAAGACAATTCCATGGAAAAGTTAAAGGATTTCACTAGAGACATAAATTTTGACCCAAATTCTAAAAGAAATACTGGGACCAAATGAGTTTTAAGATCCATGAGAATAATATCTAGCAAAGCCAAGACGGCTGCTTTCTAACACTGAATAAAACCTCAAATGGACACTTGCCAAAATCTTCCAGGAGATATCCCACAGTAGGGGAAAACTGACCACAATTTAAAATTCCAATGGGGAAACTTTTCTAGACATTGTGGTTAATCCATGTTATCCCTGTAACTAAAAATATAGAGGTTAGACATGGGTGGAACCGTGATCAAAAAGAAACCCTCAGCATCTCCAAATGGATTTTACACAATTGCCTCCTACAGCTATGACTTTATGCCTTCATGAACATATTTTGTAACAATGTTTATTTTCTGGATGGGGTAAAACACTCTATTGTCAACAGTCATATCACTCACGGTGGCTAAAAAACAAGCAAACAACAACAAAAACTATTAAACTTTGTGCTTCTTACATAGGGCATAACAACTTACAAAGATGGGGATGGAGCTAACACTGCAGTGACAGATACTTGTGAATTAGAGATGGTTTTGCCCCTTACTCTGAAATGTCACTGTCATTATCAGCATGAAAACTCTGAAAATGCAGAAGGGGTCTTCTCAGAAGTGTAAATTTGCAACAATTAGAAACTTTAAACTAAGGCTCTAGGTGAACCACTAGAAAAAATTAATCCTTGAAAAACAGTCCAATAGCTAAAGCTAAGTTCAATGGAACAAACTGACGACCTTCCACTTAAAAGATTAGTAAAAAAGAACATCTTAGATGGTTGAAATCACTGATTGTCACACTCTACATACTTTTTGTTCATTATGCTTTTGGTCATATTTATCCTATTGACTGGCTTCAGTTTATACACTTCTAACTTAGAATTACTAAAAGTAAAATCAGGGTCCTGAAGAGAATTGTTTTCTTGATAAAGCCTGTAAATCTTAAACTGTAGTTCCCGAGTGCTTTTTAGTCCTTTCTCATAGTCTTTAGTTAAACTTGCTTGTCTTACAGCTTTTTTTGTGTTTTGTTTTTTTTAAATTTATTTAATTTATTTATTTTTTTGGCTGCGTTGGGTCTTCATTGCTGCATGTGAGCTTTCTCTAGTTGCGGTGATCAGGGGCTACTCTTCGTTGCACAGGCTTCTCACTGTGGTGGCTTCTCTTGTTGCAGAGCACGGGCCCTAGGAGCATGGGCTTCAGTAGTTGTGGCTTGCGGGCTCTAGAGTGCAGGCTCAGTAGTTGTGGCGCTCGGGCTTAGTTGCTCCGCGGCATGTGGGATCTTCCCAGACCAGGGCTCCAACTGCGCCCCCTGCATTGGCAGGTGGATTCTTAACCACTGCGCCACCAGGGAAGCCCGTCTTACAGTTTTGTTTGTTTGTTTGTTTTGCGGTACGCGGGCCTCTCACTGTTGTGGCCTCTCCTGTTGCGGAGCACAGGCTCCAGACGCGCAGGCTCAGCGGCCATGGCTCACGGGCCCAGCCGCTCCGCGGCATGTGGGATCCTCCCAGACCGGGGCACGAACCCGTGTCCCCTGCATTGGCAGGCGGACTCTCAACCACTGCACCATCAGGGAAGCCCCCATCTTACAGTTTTTTGATGTCTGTTTTCTCAAGTCTTAAGTTCTTTTATGTAGTCACTGTCCATATAGATGACTCAAAAACTTATTAAAAGACAAAAGCTGGACAAAAGTCATACTGATTCATTTGAACTAAAAAAAAAATACCTTCGTAAATGAAACATCTTCAAGGAAAATCATATATATATATATATATATATATATATATATATATATATATAGGATATACACATATATGTATTTACTGTATATATTACATATTGTGTACTATACTGAACACTTTTATAGCCCACAGTTCATAGCATGGTGCCTAAAAACTATTTATTGATGTGGTTCAAGTTAATGAAATACAATATTCTCCCCCAATCCAGAATATATATTTTGTTCTGAATAGGGTACTAGTAAGTTCAGCTTAGGACATTTTATTGCCAAAAAAAAAAAAAAGAAAAAAGATTGAGGGAAGCAACTATAAGACAGAGTTGAAAAAAAAATTTTCGTAAAGAATAAGGAATAACAAATATGTCTTGGTTAGCAGGTTGTTAGTAGAAAACCTAAGTAAGGGGAATATGGTACTTTTAAAAATATTCCTAGAGAAGAAAGTAACTTCTAATGTTTTTGAAGAGAAAAGAAGAAACTATCAGAAAAAAATATGATAACAGATGTTATGGGAGAAAAAAATTATATGGAAAAGCAAAGAAACTAGAATTGATAAAACAATTTTGAAAAAAAAAATAAAGTGGGAGGAATCTACCTCATTTCAGAGTTTATATAACTACAGTCATCAAGATTATGGTATTGGTGAAGGGATAGACATATGGATCAATGGAACAGAATAGACCCAGAAAGAACTAGAAGTAGACTCACACAGATAAATCTAACTGATATTTTTATAAAGGTGCAAAGGAAATTCAATGGGGGGAAATCTGCAGAATCTAAGGCTAGGCAAAGAGTTCTTACAGTTGAAGCCAAAAACATGATGCACAAAAAAACAAAAACTGAAAAGCTGGACTTCATGAAAATTAAAAACCTTTTCTCTGCAAAATATGATGCAAAGAGGATAAAAAGATAAGCTCCAGAGTGGGAGAAAATATCTGCAAACCACATATCTGACAAATGACTAATATCAAGAATATATCAAAACTCAACAGTTTAAAAAAATCATTCAATTAAAATATGGGCAAAAACATAAAGGGACATGTAAATGAATAAGATACACAGTACAGGTGGAAAATAAGCACATGAGAAATGTTTAATATCATGAGTCATTAGGGAATTCCCTGGCTGTCCAGTGGTTAGGACTTGGTGCTTTCACTGCCAAGAGCCCGGTTCAATCCCTGGTCGGGGAACTAAGATCCCGAATGCTGCGTGGTACGACCAAAAAAAAAAAAAATCCTTAGTCACTAGAAAAATTCAAATTAAAATCATAATGAGACATTACTACATACCTATCAAAATGACAAACTTAAAAAAAATAGTTTCAGCACTAAATGCTGGTGAGGATGCAGAAAAATTGAATCACTCATACATTGCTAGTGGGAATATAGAACAACTTAGCCACTCTGGAAAACAGTTTGATAGTTTTTAAAAACTACAATAAATATGCAACTACCATGTGATCCAGTAATTGCATTTATCCCAAAGAAAAGCACACACAAGAAACACAAAACCTGTACACAAATGTTCATCACAGCTTTATTCAAAATAGCCAAAACCTAGGAATAACCCAGATGTCCCTCAATGTCTGAGTGGTTGAACCATCTGTTGTATATCCATACCATGGAATACCATTCAGCAATAAAAAGAAACAAATTACTGATACATGCAAAAACCTGGATGAATCTCCAGAGAATTATGCTGAGTGAAAAAAAGCCAATCCTGTAATTTTACATACTATATGATTCCATTTATATAACATTCTTGAAATGACAAAATTGTAGAAATGGAGGACAGATTAGTAGTTGCTAGTTGTTAAGTCAGGGTGTGTGGCAGAAGAGAAATCAAAGTGACTATAAAAGGAAAACATTAGGGATGCTTTTAATGGCAGAAATGTTCTATATCTTGATGGCATCAGTGTCAATAGCCTGATTTGATATTTTACAATAGTTTTGAAAGATGTTACCATTAAAGGGAATTGGTTAAAAGGTACACGGGATCTCTCTGTACTATTTCTTACCATTGCCTTTGAATCTATAATTATCTCCAAGTAGAGTTTAATTTAAAAAATTCAAAGAGCATTCATTGCTTCCCAAGTAATTGTTTCTTTCTAGAAATACTATGATCAAGAATGGTTTAAAATAAAAATATTTTGTTTTTGGTTCTGTTTCAATCAAAAAGTTTAAGAAGCCAAAATACTCCATTACACTCAGCTGATATAACCAAAAGCAAGGGCATTTGTGTCAGGGCATACTTAGGTTCGAATCCCAGGTCAGTTTTGGGCCTGGTCTCTGAGAATTAGATATCTTGTTCTTAAAGTAGAGATAATGATACCTATTTCACTGAGTTGATATGAGAACTGCATTAGATGAAATATGCAAAGCACAGAGAACATTGCCTAGTAAATTATAGGGGCTCAACAAATGTTGAGCCCCTATAGATGTCCTATCTCTTTCCCATTTTGAGTAATGGGAACCCTTACTTTATTTGTGCATAAAATCAAATACAAGAAGGAGAGAAATGTCAGGCTATATCTACAGTACAAATTGCTATGGGAAAAGAAAATTAAGATGAGTTACTAGTATTAAAAATAATCTGTCCAACAGAGTTCAAAGAGACTGAGAAATGCTCTCTTGGGAAAAGCTTTCACTAAACAGGCAAACATGAAACAGAGGCGCAGTCATGCCCTGAGAGAGTAATGGCCAATTTGACCTATTATGTGTTTACTACATCAAGTTTATTTGTTGTCCTGATTACAAGCCCCTAAAGGGGACATGGGGAAGGGGAAGACTGTCTACTCCACAGTCATTTTCTACGTTCTTTTGCCAACTGGCCCTGACACAGTGTTTCACGCACTGATAAACTAACCTCTTTTGACCTACAGCCTTCCCTAGGATGGGAGTATATTGAAGAATATATATATTTGGAGTCAGTGAGGTGAGGGAAAATATAAGACACATGCAAGGTGTAATAAAAGAAAGTTGAAACGGGAACATCAGAAAATTAATTTCGTTAACTCCAAGCGTTATAGGATTGTAGCTCAGCAACCCATGTGGGATGGGTTAGGAGTTCAACATGGGAAATAGGTGAGCTGAGTGGATGGAAACAACAAATGATGAGTAATAGAAAGATGTCTGAACAGGAGAAGATCTTATTAACCCCTGGATGCTTTGTTCACTTGTTTCTACAATGCAGAAGAATTTGCTGCCTGCTAATAAACAGACTCAGGCTAATCAACTTATCTAGAAAGTTTATCTGCATTTTAATGGGAGAAGCAGGCATCAGACGCTAGCACCAAGTACCTCCTACAGCATGCTTGGGGCTGCCCTGGAAGATGCTTGTTGATTTATGGAGGAGGCTTTCACCTGCCTCTTCTATAGGTTTATTATAATTAATTGGGCAAAATCAGATTTCAAACCGGATTAAGACTTCAAGGAAATGTTGCTTTCAAATTTTTCTTCTGCCAAACCAGAAAGGAAAATGCCTGTAGATACAAGATATTTTATCATTGTAAATAATCAACCTCCTATAATTGAATAGCACATTATGATTTACAAAGCACTTCTCCACAAGTTACCTCTTTAGATCCATGTAAAATCCTTTAAACTAGGCAGGACATATGTTATCACACAGGTAATCATCTACAAATGAGAAAACTGGGGTTTGAAGAAAATGATAGCCTAATGTCACCAAAGAACAAAGTCAAAGCTAGACATTCTGACCCCCATAATACTATTGATATCCAACCAAGGGCCAAGAATACACAAGGCATTTTGAAGCTGCGGATTTTTTTCATTAGCCTTTGCATTTTCTTTCCCTGTGGTGGTGAAAGGCTAAAATGATATTGACTATGATGGCATTGCATCTTAGGAAGCACTGTGGAAAGCACAGTGCAGTCATGGCCCCAGGCCTGCAAGAACTTTAATCTGGATTGGAAATAGGCACACAACCTTTGAATCATTTATGGCTCTCAAAGGAGATATCTGAATATATGCTGAAATGAGAGAAGAGACAATAACTGCCAGTGAAATCCCAACTAATCACTTGTGACGAGCTAGAGTATAAGCAGGTTTTGTGGTGAAGGCCTCTATACACAAAGACTTACAGAATTAACAGGATTTACAGACAAAAGAGGAAAGGGAGTGGGTGAGATATTCCAATGAAGAAATAGTTGGAGCAAAGTGGGCCATATCTTTTAGAGCTATGCTAATTGGTATTAGAGGTTGCAATGAATACTGTAGTATAGATTTAAGAGAGGAAGCTCTGAATCAGATTGTTGGAGTTCAAATGTGCATCACTTCTGAACAAGTTATGAGACAGTTTCTCCATCTGTAAATGGAGATGATATTAGTACCAACTTCATAGAGTTTTGTGAGAATTAAATAAGAGAGTGCATAAAAAGGTCTTCATTAGAATAGCACCTATACTAAATTGATATTTTTAAAAAGCTGTTACCTGTTTTAAAAAGAAGTTGTCAGGGCTTCCCTGGTGGCGCAGTGGTTGAGGGTCCGCCTGCCGCTGCAGGAGACACAGGTTTGTGCCCTGGTCTGGGAAGATCCCACATGCTGCGGAGCGGCTGGGCCCATGAGCCATGGCCGCTGAGCCTGCGCGTCCGGAGCCTGTGCTTCGCAACGGGAGAGGCCACAACAGTGAGAGGCCCGCGTACAGCACAAAAAAAAAAAAAAAAAAAAGTTGTCAGTAGCTAAGGAGGTGGTTGGATTTGGAGTATAGATAAAGTGACCATATAATTTATCATTTAAATCATTTAGCCTTTGAAATGAAAGGGGATGCTATTAATGGTTATGCCAGGGTGCCAAGTATAAAGGAGGAATATTCAAGACAAGTCAGAAGGGGTTGTGACCCTACATATAATAAACCCTACTCTAAATTTTTTCTTGTTTATTCAAACTTCCCAGGTGTGTCATAGACAAAAACTCCATGATCAAATAGCACTACATAGGTGAGGATATTGTTAGCAATTTCTGTAATATGATCCAAAGCATTGAGCTTTGAACCAAGACTGTCAAAAGTGGAAAAGATTTTAGAGGTCACCTAATAGTCCTTCTACATTTTCAGTTTCAGAAGGGACCTCATTGAATACTGGTGCTGACAGAGTGCCTGTGATTTTGTTAGGCAACACTGACACAAAGGACCTACAGCTAGAACTGGACAGAACTTTTGGAGACAATTTATAATTATTGTGAAAGTCCAGGGTTTATTATACAGATGAGGAAACTGTTCCATATTGGCTAAGGGCCTTATTGAAGATTTCCTAACATCTGATTCAGAATTTTTTTTCAACACATCAGCATTACCCAAAATATATTCCATAGAACTAGTCCTAAAAGATGCTCTGGCAGAGAGGGAAGGAGGGCAGGGATGGGAGGAGGTCATGGTTGAGTAAGCTCAGGCAATGCTGCTTATTATATTACACTCTTGGAAATTCACAATTTACATTAAATACTCTGAGAAATCCTTGAGTAAAAAACCAATTTAGGGCTTCCCTGGTGGCGCAGTGGTTGAGAGTCTGCCTGCCGGTGCAGGGAACACAGGTTCGAGCCCTGGTCTGGGAGGATCCCGCATGCCGCGGAGCGACTAGGCCCGTGAGCCACAATTACTGAGCCTGCACGTCTGGAGCCTGTGCTCTGCAACAAGAGAGGCCGTGATAGCGAGAGGCCCCGCGCACTGCAATGAAGAGTGGCCCCCACTTGCTGCAGCTACAGAAAGCCCTCGCACAGAAACGAGGACCCAACTCAGCCATAAATAAATAAATAAATAAATAAAATTAAAAAAAAAAAACAATTTAATTTTGTTCAAACCAGTATTTCCCAAATGTGTTTTACTACAAAACCCTTTTATCACTTAATATAAATTAACATTCTGCAAAATTAGTGTTCTGATGCTACATGCTTTGCAGAGGACTACACTATACAATTTATTATCTTGTGAAAAGCTTCCAAACCAGTAAGAACAAGAAATAAATAGATTAGAACATTTTCTCATTTCATATGGATTTACATGCAGTCATAAAATCAACATGACTCTAGTCAAATTCATTCTTTTAGTTGGTTTAGGTAACATGTTAATCAAACTTAAGACAATTGGATACACTAGACTGATCATTTCCTTATTATTGAAAAAATTTGCTTTAGCTCTGTCCAAAGAAATTTTAATATGATAAAATAATTTCAGCTTAATTAAATATTTTATAACCTCAAAAAAGGAAGAAAAAACTACAATATTTATTCTAACCTATAGAGTGGGAGGATTTAAAAATTTTAAATCAGTGAAACAATGCCTAAGAACACAGAGGTTACCTTTAAAAATGTTACATTTCAGTATGTCCAAAAAATAAAGCCCATTAAAGAGATAGTAAAAAGGATTTACAGTTAAGTACAACAGTAAAAGATACCTATCTTAAGCATATAAATGGCTTACATAAATTTTAAAAAGCATATAAACAAACAAACAACAAAACCCATTAAGAGAACAACAGGAAAAAAGGACCAAGGATCTAAACAAAGGAAATAGAATAGAATGAATAATGGATGTACTTGACTTCTCCACATCCAGCTTTGCTATACGCTACACTTTCTCCTGTATGCATTGCCTCAGCTAAGTCACTTCTCATGTATCCATTTCCATCTTTATTTCCCAGCTGCATAACCATGCTGCGTGGCCTGCATCCTAAAGCAACAGTGCCCACAAGAACCATTATAAGCTACTTTATCATGGTTTATTTTTTTCTGTGAGAGAACTTCCTCTTACACCTAAAAGTCTGTTGTTCAACTTAGGGACGTTCAGTTTGCAACACAGACACAAAAGAAGGGGACTTTTGTAGACACAGTGATGCTGGAGTAAACTTGCTTTTAAGCATAGCCTTCTATATTCCCTGGACATCAAGGCATGAGCTAATTCATGAAAAAAGCCTGATAAAACTTTCGTCTCAAACTGTCATCTCTGCTCTCCACTGGCAGTACTTGAGTAGCTTGGTTTCACATTTCCAGTTATTTGTCTTGTCAAATCCTCACTGTTCATCTTCTAAAATGCCCCCTGGTAAGTTTAGACAGTCTAGTATCCTCTCCATTTGAGGCAAAAATATCAGTCAATCACCTATGTTTCCCGGGAAGGGGGATTTAATTACTTTTCCTGGCTACCTCAGTTACCAATCCCTACATTAAATAATACCTATATTTAGTGGCTTAAAACAATATTATTTTTTAAATTTTATTTTATTTATTTTTTATACAGCAGGTTCTTATTAGTTATCCATTTTATACATATTAGTGTATATATGTCAATCTTAATTCCCCAATTCATCCCACTACCACCCCCCAACCTGCCGCTTTCCTCCCTTGGTGTCCATATGTTTGTTCTCTGCATCTGTGTCTATATTTCTGCCCTGTAAACCGGTTCATCTGTACCATTTTTCTAGGTTCCACATATATGTGTTAATATATGATATTTGTTTTTCTCTTTCTGACTTATTCACGCTGTGTGACAGTCTCTAGATCCATCCACATCTCTACAAATGACCCAATTTCGTTCCTTTTTATGGCTAAGTAATATTCCGTTGTATATATGTACCATATCTTCTTTATCCATTCATCTGCGGTGAACATTTAAGTTGCTTCCATGACCTGGCTATTGTAAATAGTGCTGCAATGAACATTGGGGTGCATGTGTCTTTTTGAATTATGGTTTTCTCTGGGTATATGCTCAATAGTGGGATTGCTGGGTCATATGGTAATTCTATTTTTAGTTTTTTAAGGAACCTCCATATTGTTCTCCATAGTGGCTGTATCAATTTACATTCCCACCAACAGTGCAAGAGGGTTCCCTTTTCTCCACACCCTCTCCAGCATTTGTTGTTTGTAGATTTTCTGATGATGCCCATTCTAACTGGTGTGAGGTGATACTTCACGGTAGTTTTTTTTTTTTTTTTTTTTTTTTTTGCGGTATGCAGGCCTCTCACTGTTGTGGCCTCTCCCGTTGGGGAGCACAGGCTCCGGACACGCAGGCTCAGTGGCCACGGCTCATGGGCCTAGCCGCTCCGTGGCATGTGGGATCTTCCTGGACCGGGGCACGAACCCGTGTCCCCTGCATCAGCAGGTGGACTCTCAACCACTGTGCCACCAGGGAAGCCCTTCATGGTAGTTTTGAGTTGCATTTCTCTAATAATTAGTGATGTTGAGCAGCTTTTCATGTGCTTCTAAAACAATATTTATTATTATTTTTCATGGTTCTGTGGGTTGACTGGGGCTCAGCCAAGTGGTTCTTACATGGATTTCTTGTGCAACTGCAGCAGATAGAGGCTGAGACTGGTGTCATGGGTTGTTTTGTGTCTCCCAGCCTATTGATAGTGGATAGTGAGGCTGTTGGCTAGAAACGCCTGCGGGCACCCACCTAGGAAGGACTGACTGTACTGACCAGAGCCAACGTTGTGGCTGGACAGGCCTTTGTGGCTCTTATTATGATTGCAAGACAAACCTCAGTAACAACCATCAGGGAGCTTTGAAAAAATGTTTATTACAGTTCCTGGAGAGTCCGTGGCATGCCTGAGGCCACACAGTAAGGTCGAAGGTACAAAGACAGAGAAAGAGAGTGCAGACCTGGGGTTCTGCCTTTATTGAGATGGATGGTGGGGTGCCTAGGGCTTTGCAGGTTCACTCTCTATTGGTGAATTTAAAAGGTAAGAACGGGAGTTAAAGTATGGGAAGGGAAAAGCAAGGTCACTCAAGAGATTAGTCATCAGGGTTACCCAGAGCTTTCTAAAAAAAGGGAACTTCATAGGTGGGGCTGCCTGGCTCTTTATCTAATTTGTGTAGCTGGCAATGTATTTATTGGAGATGGATGTCTTTGAAATGAATGCCTCGGCAATCAAAAGCTTAATGTCAGGAACTTACAATATAATAGAAAAAAAGCTGATTGTCAAGCACGTACACTACATGTGTACACTGGAGTCAGCTGGGTGTGAAAGATAGCTCACTCCCATGTCTGGTCCCTCAGTGCTCTTCCATATGGCCTCTTTCCCAGAAGAGTGGTCCCAGGTCTTTTTTTTTTTCCCAGGTCTTCTTATGTAGGGTCTCAGGTGCCTATGACAGAGTGTCCCAAGAGCCACAGTGTTCTGAGAGGTACAGGCAGAAGCTGCAGAGGTTCTTATAATCTAGCCTCAAAAGGACCAAACCATCACTTCTGCTGAGTTGTACTGACGAATAAGTCACAAAGGCCAACCGAGATTCAAGGGGAGGGGAATTAGACTCCCCTTTTGATACACATGGAACAGGCAAGAGGAGGAATTGCTCAGGGTCATCTTTGGAGACTGTTTCCCACACTGGCATTCAGTCTTGTTTTTTCCTCTTCTCTATTTTGCTTTTAGTTGTGTGATCCAAGTACTTCTCTTTTAACTTAGTTATTTACCACCCCACCTCCTTTCCCCTGTGTTTCATAGGAATAGCATTTTGAAATGGAATAATGCTGTTCCTAAGTGACATAATTTGACTTCTCCTGGGGCCTTCACATTCTATCTTGCTTCTCCCATCAAGGTGGTTGATACGAACTAAGTTGCCTGGTATCAAAATGGACAGCAGTTCAGGGTTACAGCCTCCACACATCGTACCCAGCATGCATGCAAAACGTGTGATCAGGATCTGCTAATCATCTAACTGACTGAATAAGAAAGAGGGCAGGCTGGGTCATAAGTCAGAACATGTCCTCAAATCAACATCAGGTGCCTGCAATGCCTAGGTCAAAAGGAAACTGAAAAGAGAAATTAGTGGATTTTGTACTAGGAATGGAAACTATGGGTAAGAAAAGAGTTTTGGGAAGAGAAGAGTTTTGACACAGACTAAGGTATGTGTCACTCTGCAAACCCATGCATTATCCTACTTTAGAAACTGATTTAATGTTTCAGATGCCGTTTTCCAAGAGAAATAGCAGTCTGTATCTAGCCTATGAAATGCATAGTGTAGTAATTAATGTCTCAATAAGAAATTTCTCCTGATTGAGGTTTTTTTTTTGTTTGTTTGTTTGTTTTTTTTTTTTTTTGCAGTACGTGGGCCTCTCACTGCTGTGGCCTCTCCCGTTGTGGAGCACGGGCTCCGGATGCACAGGCTCAGCGGCCATGGCTCACGGGCCCAGCCGCTCCGCAGCATGTGGGATCCTCCCAGACCAGGGCACGAACCCGTGTCCCCTGCATTGGCAGGCGGACTCTCAACCACTGCGCCACCAGGGAAGCCCCTGATTGAGTTTTACAGTGACTAGACAATTGGCTAGGATTGACAATAGCTGTAAGTGTAGATTAATCCAAGGGAATTTTCCTCTTTTCCTTTATTTTCTATATCAGGAGCTGGTAAACTATAGTCCATGGACCAATCCAACCCACCACTTGTTTTTGTAAATAAAGATTTATTGGAACATAGACACACTCATTTGTTTACTTATTGTCTGTGGCTGTTTTCACGCTATAATGGGCTGAGTTGAGTAATTGCCTTGTAAACCATATGGTCCATAAAGCTGAAACTGTTTACTATCTGGCCCTTTACAGAAATGTTTGTCCATCCCTGCACTACCTCAATTCTCAGAAAACATTAATTTTTGCCATAGTTTGTGAGTAGTAATTCTAATGTGACCCTAGATTGTAATTTACTGGGCTTTGGGACATGGTGTATTTTACTTGGAAATTACATTGAATAAGGAAATTAATATCTTATTGTAAATTGTGGCAGTGCTAGTACTTGATTCTGTGATCTGATTATTCATTCTGAATATTGGGTCTACTGTGGTTTGAAGCTGGTGCTCATCTTGGTTTGTTTGTTTGTTTGCACTGTGCCACTAGTCAAGACCTTCCCACTCCATGTATTACAAAACCAAATGGGAATGAGGGTTTGTCCCAGGAAGAAGGAGGTATAATGAAAGCAAATTAATCCTGATTCTCATCTAGACAAAGTGTATCATTGTAGTCATGTGAGATCTTCCCAGGCTCACCAGAGGAAGGGGTGTCCTTTAGAATTTAGAGACCAAGCACCAGCTAATACAAGTAGCTACTCTAATTTCCATTCATTGCACACTCACTAGGTGCTGCTCTCTGAGCTAAGCACTTTTCATATGTTATCTCACTTAATCTGACAATATATTATTGCTGGAGGAGGTCATCGAGAGGATGTGACCACCAGTTGACCCCTTGGGTTGGACCCAGGCAATTGGAGGCTCCTCACTCCCTCCCCTTGGAATGTACACTCTACCCACTGTTCCCACAGTGGATGCCATTTTCAAGGATGCAGGCTTGAGAGAGTAGGGTGTTGTTGAGATCATCTGGACAGTATATGTGATTGAACCCCATTAAGGCCTCTATATAAATTCTTAAGACTCTGGTAGACAGGGGTGGAGATCTACTCCTCTTGCAGCCACCCAGGACAAGCCTTGTATGTGAATTCCCTTGCTTATTAAACCTGCCACTTACCAATCTGGAGTGGTCTGACTCGGTCTTCAGTCTCTCCCTGCCCTCCGTGTACAGGGACCAATTTGCCAATCAATGACTATGAGGTTGAAGTTTTAAAAACATGTTACAAAAGAAACAGAGGCAGAGAGGGAGGGAGGGCAGGGATGGGAAGAGTCAGTGTTCTCCAGAGAAATATAAACGTATACATATGTGTAATTATATGTATATTATAATATTATATATGTAATTATATATATGTATTATTATAAGTAATCGGCTCATGCAATTATGGAGGCTAAGAAGTCCCAGGATCTTCAGTTGACAAACTAGAGACCCAGCTGGAAAGCAGATGGTGTAGTTCCAGTCTGAGTCATAATCTGAAGGTCTATTAACCAAGAGGGTCAGTAGTGCAAGTTCCAGTCTGAACTTAAGACACAAGAGCTAATGTTTCGGTTCAAGTCCAAAGGCAGGAAAATACAATGTCCCAGCTCAACCAGTCAGGCAGGAAAAGTTCCTTCTTACTCAGCCTTTTTGTTCTATTCAGGTCTTCAGTTGATTGGATAAGGTCCACCCACCTTAGGAAGCAAATCTGCTTTACTCAGTCTACTGATTCAAACATTAATCTCATCCAGAAACAACATCACAGACACATGCAGAATGTTTGACCAAATGTCTGGGCACTCCTTGGCCCAGTCATGTCGACACATAAATTTAATCATCACGCTTGGCTTGTGGTTACATCATGTCAATCTCTGCTGCTGTTGTCACACTGCCTTCTTCCTTTGACCTTCTTCTCTCCCTAAAGGACCCTGTGATTACTTTTAGGGCACAACTGGGTAATTTGGGATAATGTCCCACTCTGAAAATTCATAACTTAATCATATCTGCAGTCTTTTTTCCCATATAAGGTAATATTTTCAGATTCCATGGATTAGGATATGGATATATTGGGGGGTGGGGGTGGACATTATTCAGCCTACCACATTAAAGAAGAGCTTTTTGAGTCTGTTGATACTTTCTATTTTTATTTTTGTTATTGTCTCCATTTATGTGATATTGATTCTTTATTTGCTTTTTAACTTCTTTAGTTAAGATGCTAAGTTCATTATATTCAGCATTTTTTCCATTTCTAACATTGGAATTGAAAGCTAAACAAGTTTCCTCCAAATACTCTTTTAGGTGCATCCCACAAGTTCTGGTATATAGAACTTTCATTATTGTCTAATTCTAATTAATTCAAACTCCCTTTTTGATTTTTTCTTTGACTCCTGAGTAATTTGCAAGTGTGTTTCTTAATTTCCAAGCACATGAGGGTTTTCTAGTTTTCTTTTACTACTAAGGCTAATTGCACTGTGGTCTATAGCAGCAGTCCCCAACCTTTTTGGCAGCAGGGACCAGTTTCGTGGAAGACAGTTTTTCCACGGACCTGGTGGTGGGGTGGGGGGGGGATGGTTTCAGGATGATTCAAGCACATTACATTTATTGTGCACTTTATTTCTATTATTATTATGTTGTAATATACAATGAAATAATTATACAACTCACCATAATACTGACAGGAGGCGCAGCTCAGGTGGTAATGCAAGCGATGGGGAGCAGCTGTAAATACACATGAAGCTTCGCTTGCTTGCCTGCCCCTCACCTTCTGCGGTGCGGGCTGGTTCCTAACAGGACATGGACCAGTACTGGTCCATGGCCTGGGGGTTGAGGACCCCTGATCTATAGGATATTAAGTCTTTAAAGTTGGTTGAGATTTGCTTCATGGCCTGGTATGAGAGCAATTTTCCCAGAACACCATATATGTTTTTTAAAGAACGAGTTTTTAACAATTCTACACACACAAGCTTGCAACCTCTAATCCTGCTCATCATTCCGCAGCTCAGATTTTTTTTTCTTCAAGAAGCCTTCCCTGACCACTGGGCTAAGTGTCCCTCTCTGTGCTCTCATTGCCCTCCAAGTATAATTAAGCACAGTTTTTTTTTTTTTTCGGTATTGTAGTGTGTATCCCCTGTTTATCTCTCCTATAAATTTTTAATATCCTCAAGGACAAGAAGCAGAATTTACTCATCTTTGTTTTTCTTGTTCCCAGCACTATATCTGTCATAGAGGCTCTCAATGAATGATTATTGAATGAAACAACTGAATGAGGCTAGTTTCTCCAAAAAGCTTGCCTACCCAATGTTCCTCTTCCATGTAAATAATATTTGCTGCACTCTAGAAAAAATGCCAATCTGCCACATTAAATTTAGTGCAAGTTAAGACAAATTTTCTACTCCATTGAGAAAATACCAAGGGAAAACCAGTATTTTATCTGCAGGTTTTATTTACCAAGGCAACACTGCTTATTTATCAAAGTCATATATGGGTCATTGAAGTGAGAACACATAGTCTTTGAATTTGGTTTTGACTCTTAACAAGTGCTCATGCCTTAATTATGCTAGGATTATAGCGTTGTGTGAATACACAGATGATGTACCACAGAGCTTAACTATATAGCATCTGGGACATTAATAGGACATAATAATGTTCATATCTTTGAAATAGGGAGGAATCTAACTTGAAATAATTGTAGACTCAGAGGTGAGGGAAAAAATTGAGAAATCTTCTAGTTTAGCCCAATTCTTACATCTCTTCTCTAATATCCCAGGTAAGAACTGAAGTGTTTGTTTGAATATCTGCAGTGATAGAGGACTCAGGACCTCTAACACTTTTAATGTCAATATAATTGCCTATTAGGGATGTGCTAGTCTGGTAGTGAATTAAGTCATTTAATTAGATAAAGAGAATACAATAATTCCTTTTTTGTAACTCAGCAACATGCCTCTTTCCTCTAGTCAAAGGCATCTTCCCTCTATGCATCATCTGTTTTTCTCAGTCTTGAACGTGATCACAAGTTAGGAGTTATCAGAGCATCAAACCCCTAGTATAGAAGGCAATACCCAAACTAAGTAAACATTCTATACAAAAACTTAAACTTGGATTATTCAATAGAAAACATAAATTTACTTCACAAAACCTGCAGCATTGAGGAATTTATCAACTTGAAGCATAGAAAGTATTAGATTATGGCAGCTGTTAGTCTAATTTAATTCAACTACAGTTAAGCACTTTAAATTCCCAAATATATGGGAAAATTTTTGAAATACTCAGTGTTCCCAATCCAGAATGAGAGAATTCTAAAGTATAGAAAAAAACTTTTGTGATTCAGCAAGGTTGACTAGTGTCTGAAAGCTTCCAAATATAGGAGTTCTTAGAGGTAAGAATGTTCTGGAAGTGCAGTAAAGGATAATAACACGTATTTTACTAGAAAATGCCTAGTGTATATATCACAGGGCCCATAAATATCTATATTTTCTTACCAAAGAAATATGTAAGAAACAGATTGAATAGTTTAATAGAGATTAGAAAAGTTAAAGGTATAACTAGTTATCAAATTTAACTCAGCTTATGATAGCTTTATTGTAAACATGCAAAGTCCATGTTCTCACCTTTCCCTGTATCTACATCCTTTGCTATATAACTCTGCAGAGCCCTCACTCTGGCGGTAGGCTTGACCATATGACTTGCTTTAGACAAAGGGATAGTAACAAATGTGACATACACAGAGGCCTGAAGTGTGCTTGGGTGTAGAAATTGCCCTGCCTCTTGCACCTCTGCCTTTCTCTTGAGAACATGCCTAGGCTAGCCTGCTGGAGGAATATAAGAGACATGTGGGGTTAAATCAGGTCCCTCCAGACAGCAGCCAAAGGACCCATAGATGCAACAGTCACTCTGAGACAGGCCATACCCATAGAGCGAACAATTTCAGGTTAGATCAGAAGAACTGTCCAGACTAGATTGCTGACCCACAGATTCATGAACTAAATGAATACCTATTGTTTTCAGGCAATGTGCTTTGGGTCTGACCCAATAGCTGCTTATTTCCTTTGTCTTTCTATCCCATCACCACAAAACACTCCATGATTTGACAAGCTGGAAATTCAACTTTGGGGATGGACAAAACAGCATTCAAAAGGACCAAGGAGGGCTTTCCTGGTGGTGCAGTGGTTGAGAGTCCGCCTGCTGATGCAGGGGACACGGGTTCGTGCCCTGGTCTGGGAAGATCCCACATGCCGCGGAGCGGCTGGGCCTGTGAGCCATGGCCACTGAGCCTGCGTGTCCGGAGCCCGTGCTCTGCAACGGGAGAGGCCACAACAGTAAGAAGTCTGCGTACCGCAAAAAAAAAAAAAAAAAAAAAAAAAAGGACCAAGGAATTTTCCCCAGAGCAAATGTTGGGAGTAGTGTGGTAAAATGGAGAGTAACTGAACCAAGATAGTACAGTAAGTCCCCTACATACAAACCTTCAAGTGGCAAACTTTCAAAGATGTGTACATGCTTTCACATGTCCAACCATGTATGTTAGGTCATGTATCTGGCATACATTGTCACATGCATGCATCCACTCCAAGTGGTTGTGCTTTTGTGTACCTTACTGTATAGTACTGTATAGAGTACAGTATCTTTATTTCAAGCCCAGAATGTCTGGAAGCAAGTGTAAAAGCAGTGGTAAATAGCCGATCGTGTTAGTTGGATACCTAGGCTAACTTTGCTGCACTTGCAAACAAACTGGACTTACGAACACCCTCTCAGAATGGAAGCTGTTCGTAGGTAGGGGACTTACTGTAAATCCAGAGGCTCTTCAATCATAAACACTCTCTCCACTGTTCCCACTTCCCCAACACACCTAGAAATAGGGTCTATGCTTTAACCACATCCCCAAGTTGACATGATCAATCACAATGACAGATATTCCCAATAGAATATGAAACATGGGGGTGGAGGGAACAGAGATGAGGACCACAACTATTAAAAAAGTGAAAAGCTGCATGCCGAGCAGTTTATTCTGATTGAAGCAGAATAAATGCACATGAGAGAAATAAGAATTTTAAATATCCACAATAAAATGCTCAAAGAGAAAATAAGGATATTGGAAATGCCAAGGAAAAATAAGCAATCATAGAAAAGAACTGATTAGAAATAAGTGGAATCAAAACAGAATTGTTTAAATAAAGAGCTGAAGAGATTGGCTAAATAATAGAATACATCCCATCAAAAAATGAAAGATTGAGCTGAAATATCAAGTGTAGGACTTTCACAGAAGGCATAAAGTGGAAAAGAATAATTTAAAGTTAAGCCATATAAAAGACAGAAAAATAATTGTCCACAACCACATAAATAAACATTATAAAATCTGAGAAAAACTAATTAAAAGGGAGAAAATATGTAAATAAATGATTAAGAATATACCCAAATTAAAGAAATATGTAAGAATTAGATTAAATAGTTTAATAAAGATTAGAAAAGTCAAAGGTGTAACTAGTTATCAAATTTAAGTTACCCACATGAAAGAGAAAAACTTTCATGAGTAAAAGCAGATCACCTGAAAGGAAATGACAAGAATTACGCATACCTGAGATGAAAAGTAATGGAGTAATAATAACAAAGTGGTAAAGGCAAGGAATTGCAAATATAGAATATTATAACCAGCTCAATTATCACTTAAACAAGAGTTGAAATACAAATATTTTCAATAATGACTGCAGCAGAAATTTTGCCACAGCCAGAGCCTTTGTGAAAGAAGTCTTAGAGTAAGTACTCCAGTAGTAAGAAACGAAAGCAGTAAGATATGAGAAGTAAATTACTTAATCAAGTATGTCTTTGTAAAAGTAAACAATAACCAATGACATATCCTCCCAAATTATTAAAGTGTATCCAGAGTGCATTTCTAAGTAATAACTATATGATGACGCAGCAGGACCAAGGAGAAAGGTCAGAGGAGGTAAGAGAGAGCTTTACTGAAAAGGAAGATAAAAACTGACAAACTTAAGAGACTGCTTGGGGGAAAAAATAACTATAAGCCTCAATATGTTACAGATAACTAACAAAATTAAAGTAGAACATAAGACCTTCAAACTAACAAAATAAAATTTATCTATGGAAGTTAGTAAAAGAGAAAGATAAAAGCAGTATGTATGTATTATAAATTAAAAACATGAAATGAGATTTCGAAAGTAACTAAAATTTATGATAAATTTAAGTAGCTTAAATGTACCAACCAAAAGACAAAGATTTCAACTGGATCATTTGACAGGGCAACGACAAGTTCACCACCATTTCCTCTTCTTGGATTGACAGAAAAGAAGGCATGTCCTAGTCTTTCTGACAGCTAATTTCTGAACATATAACTGAGTTCTGGACTGTGCTAATTGGCCAGAAGTTGTGTAAATCATTTTCGAGGCTGGCCCTTAAAAATATGATGCTCTAATTCTCCTTTCCCTGGTTGGATCAACTCAAGAGCCAATGTGTTACAACTCTGGTAGTAGCCTATACCCTTGAGTCCCCTTTTGGAGTAGAATGATGAAGGAGAGCTATGTTTCCCACATCAAACTATGATGTGAATAAAAAATAATGAATTATTGTTGCATTATTTTGGGGTTTTATTGGTAAGCACATATTAGTATGGCCTCACCCTAACTAATATTGAAAAAGAGCTCTGGTCATAAATTATTTCCAAGAAACTGCCTGAATAAGGCAGAATACTTCAGAACACTAGAAACCTGGAAGTGAAGATATTATTCAAGGACACCATCCCCTCCCTGGCACTGATAAGGAGCTAGCCTCTATGGTGCTGCATTTAGTTCAAGAATCACGAAAACTATATGTTTATATGTCTTCTCAAAAACTAAGGCAAAATGATTTTTAGTATAAGCTGTTCTGGAATTGCATTGTAAGCCAGAACTAAAAAGACAGAGATGCAATAAAAATTTAGCATTTACTCAACTCTAGCAGGATACAAACTTCATGGAAAGTGTCCCTTGCACCAGTGCACCACGTAGAAACAAAGCAATGAAACAGTCATGTAAAGATATGTTTCTGTTCTTGGTTTCTTTTACCACCTTCATTCCATTAAGTTCTTATACTTGCATTAAATAAGAAATGTATAAATTTCTAAATCACATACTTATAGCAGGTATGCATGTGTCCTTTATGCACCAATTCATAATCACACATGCAACAATGAACACACGTAAAATGAAATAAAAATAAAAGAGTGAAAACTAACACACCAGGCAAATATGGTTGAAAGAAATACAGTATAGCAACATTAATTTCAGACTAAATAGAACTGAAAGCAAAAAATCATTATAAATAAAATTTTATCTTGTATGTAGGCTGATTAAAGGAACAAAAGCTCCAAAAGATATGATAAAAATGAATATATTACCACACAAAAATTACATACATAATCTCTGACAGCAATTGATGAACTACAAAGAGAAATAGCTAAATCAGTAGTTGTAGTTGTAGATTTAAAACCCTGCATTTCAGAAACAGACAGCTCAGGGAAACAAATTAAAAATTTATATATATGATAATTAATAACTGAACCAAAATATACATCAGTGACTTTGTAGCCAGTGAGCACAATTTTTCTTTTCCAAGCAGACATGAAACGTTCATACAACTCAATCAAGTACTGAGTCACACACACAAAAAAAGCCTCAATAAATTGCAAAGAAGCAATATCTTAGAGTTTTCCAATTATTACTCAATAAAATAAGAATCAAAACCAAATATAAAGTCTTATAGGAACTCCAATATCTGTAAATCCAAAAAACATACAACAATACAGCACTTGGGTTAAAGAGAAATTCATAAGTGAAAGTACTAAATTACAGCTGAGTGAGCACAAAAGCACTCCATGTCAAAATGTCTGGGAACAGTGAAGGAAGTACTGTGAGGGGCATAATATATCCTAAAAATTATTTACCAGATGACAACAAAGGTTATAAATAAGTGGGCTAAACATTCCCTAAAACACTAGGGAAAAAAAAAGAGAATAAATCCAAAGAAGAAGAAGTTGTGAAGATGAAGACAGAAATCCATAAAGTAGAGAAAAAATATAAATAACATGTTTACAGCACATATGGCCTACACGATATGCTAAGGGCTAAGTGCTTTATATATATTGACTCACTCACTCCTCATAACAACCCTTAGATAAAGGCAAAATTATTCATTCTCATTTTAAAGATGAGTAAAGCAATGCACAGAGAGATTGCATAACTTTCCCAAGATCACAAAGCTAGTAAGGACCAGAGAATGATTAATATTCTGTGCTTTTATCAACTGTGCTCTACTAACACAAAGGCTGATTTTTCTTTTCTAAAGACTTCCAAAGTAGATAAACTTCCAGAAAGACTGATCAAGGAGAGACAGAGAGAGAGAAAGAGAGAGAGGGACGAAGAGAAAGCATTGTTGTTTTAGTCTGGGTAATTAAGGATAGTTGACAACAAAACCCCAAATCTCACTGGTATAGCATAATAAATGTTTTTTTTACCTGTTTATATCGCAATTGTTGGTCAGTCAAATCCACAGGGCAATTCTCCTCAAGCAGCAATCAGGGGTCCATGGAAGCTGTGGCAGAAGAAGAAAGAGAAGGATGAGGAACACTGGCTCTTCACTTCCTTGATCTGGAAGTCACACTCTGCTCATCTTTCTTTGGTTTGCACCAACCAACAGTCACATGTCCTCACCTAAAATGAAGATGAGGGAATGTAGGAAAACACATGCACTGTTTCGGTGATCACTAACAACGTCTGCAATTGTTGGAAGAGGTCATCAAGAGGATGTGACCACCACTTGACCCCTTGGGCTGGACCCAGCAATAGAAGGCTCCTCACCCCCTTCCCTGTCCTTTGAATGTACACTCTGCCCACTGTTCCCACAGTGGGAGCCATTTTCAAGGACACAACTTTGAGACAGTGGGGTGCTGTTGAGACCCTCTTGGTGGTATATGTGACTGAACCTTGTTAAGTCCTCTGTATAAACTTTTAAGATTCTGGCTGGCAGGTGTGTAGATCTACTCATTTTTCAGTCACCCAAGACAAGTCTTGTATGTAAGTTCCCTTGCTTATTAAAACTGCTATCTACCCATCTGAAGTGGTCTGCCTCTGTTTTTAGTCTCTCCCCGTCCTCCAAGTACAGGGACTATTTTGCGAACCAGCAGCAATAGATACAAAAAAGGTTAAAAGACTATAAAAGGATAAAAACTATGAACAGATTTTTAAATATGTATTATTATTTATTATTTTTAAAGAAATATTTAGAAAACTACTCAGCAGTAAATTTGACAGTCTAGCTGTAACAGAAAAATTCCTGAGAAAAGATTAAATGCCGAAACTGGAACAAGAATAAATTAGGTATGGTCAACAGCCAAACACTAACAAAAATGGAAATTCTTATCAAAAATCTCTCTCTATCCTTGCCCTCCTTCCCAACAAAAAAATAAAGTCCCTGTACCAGCTAGAATCTTATTATTTCTCAGCACCAAATCCTCCCTTAGTTGTCCTGCTTTGTGATACTGGAGCTGGACCCTATAAACATTTCTTCTTTGCCAGCTGACATAACATTAGGTTTTGTCAGTCCACTGTTATGGAGGAACACTGCAGGAGAAGGGGACTTCTCTGCCTGGTTTCCATGTGCTTATTACTCTCCTCTGGCTCCTATAGTATTCAGTGCCCACCAGCAAATTTCAGTGGCACCCCCATGGTGGCATTCTAGTGAGTTCCACCAGCCCCCCAGGCAGCTTCCCTGGGAGTTCAGTGTAAACTCCACAAGGGGTTTGTACTTGGCAAGTTCTGTAAGCTCTCCATCTGACTTTCCAAGGAATCTCACAGGTGATCCAGCAGGAGGCTTCTGGTGAGTTCTGCTAGCATCACAGCCAGCCCCTAGCAAATTCAGGAACATCCCTGTATACAGTGTCCCAGTCCCTTTTCTAGAAAGTCTCCTAGGCACCACAGTAGGTGGTTTCCTGTAGAGTTTCAGCAGAACTCAAGGGCCAATTTTCCATCTAGTTCCATCATCAGGATCCCAGAAGGCAGATTCCTGCAACTTTTGATGCCCCAGTAGGCAGTTTCCTCATTATCAGCCTGGTCCTATGGCACATAAGTAACTTTTCCACAACCCAGAGAACTATAGTCACACCCTCTCCAACAAAGTCTAAATCTCAGCCTTTGGTGGAGAGGAGGGATCCCTTTTCCAAATTTGTTCCCCCTGGACTTCTGCCTCAGCCATAAAAGGAGTGAATTGTCTATGTACATGCTATTCTGTGTTCCTTAGAGTTCCACATTACTATTTAATAACTCTTGTTACTCCTTTTCCCCTTCAAATTACTCTATGATTTCTGTCCTCTGACTGGATACTGACTGATACAGTCCAGGACCCAGACATTCTTAAAGGGACATTTCATCAAATTTCAAGGCACAGATAATACATTTTATACAAGTTATCCAGAACAAAGAAAAAAAAGAAAAAGAATTTTATGATTCTAGTGCAACCCAGCTTCTCAAACTAGATTAGGACAATACACAAAAACACAATTCCATGTACTTCAATAAATAAATAGAAAAACAGTCTGTGGTACATCCAGGCAGTAGAATAGTTTTCAGCAATCAAAAAAAATATGAGTTATCAAGCCGTGAAAAGACATGTGGGAACCTTAAATGTTTATTGTTAAGTGAAAGAAGTCAATCCGAAAAGGCTACAAACTGTATGATTCCATTCCAACTATATCATGTTTTGGAAAAGAAAAAAACATGTAGACAGTAAAAGACCAATGGTTGTCAAGGCTTGGGGCAGGGGAAAGGACAAATGGAAGGAACACTGAGGTTTTTTTAGGTCATGAAACTATTCTGTATGATACTGTAATGGTGGATACAGGACACTATACATTTGTCAATACCTATAGGACCTACAACACCAAGAGTAAACCCTGAAGTAAACTATGGACTCTAGCTAATAACAACGTATCAATAACTGCTCATCAACTGTAATAAATGTAGGATGTTAATAATAGAGCAAACTGGGAGAGGGGTGTGAGACAGTGCATAGGAACTCTTTAATATCTGCTCAATTTTTCTGAAACTTAAAACTTCTCAAAAAAGTTTGTTAAAGAAACCCCACAGCAGCTCATGCAGCTCAATATCAAAAAAACAAACAACTCAATCCAAAAATGGGTAGAAGACCTAAATAGACATTTCTCCAAAGAAGACATACAGACTGCCAATAAACACATGAAAGAATGCTCAACATCATTAATCATTAGGGAAATGGAAATCAAAACTATAATGAGATTTCAACTCACACCGGTCAGAATGGCCATCAGCAAAGAAACTACAAACAATAAATGCTGGAGAGAGTGTGGAAAAAAGGGAATTCTCTTGCACTCTTGGTGGGAATGTAAATTGATGCAGCCACTATGGAGAACAGTATGGACATTCATTAAAAAACTAAAAATAGAACTACCATATGACCCAGCAATCCCACTCCTGGGCACATACCCTGAGAAAACTATAATTCAAAAAGTTCATGGAAAGCAGGAAAAGAAACATGGACAGCCTTGGAGCAAGTTCCTTGGGAGCTGTTTCTTGAGAGCTGTTACCTCTGCCCTCCTGACTTAAGAGTGCTGTAAATTGCTGTGCAAATATGAGAAGATCAGGGTCCTCTGCTCAGAATCCTTACTCCCATCTCATTTGCCTTCCCATACTCAAAAATCTGTATTTACCTTAAAACTGACATTATGGAATGCTGATAGAATTAAGTAGATATCTACAGCTTCTAAATTCTTCCATCACCTATAATTAAAAGATAAAATCAAACCCTTGCCCCAAACTTCCTTTGTATTACTAATGATGAGTACACTCTCTGTGAGAATATAAAATATCTTTCTTTCAATAGTACTCTCTCCAGGGTAGTCATATCAGAACTTTTTATTATCACTTTAAAGAAGATATTCTAATAATTATTTAGCATTCAAAGGAAGTTTCCAGGCTATGGGCCTTAGGCCTTTGGAGACTTGGGGTATAGGGAGTTTCTGAAAGTGATTCCATTGACTTTAAAAACATTATTGAACAAATATTTTCAAAAGGTCTGGCATTCAGTGGGATGTTTCTCTGTCTTTTTATCTGTCCATGGGGTAACTTCTGAGAAGAATCCTTGGTGACTGAATTAAACACCAAAGTACCATCTTGTTAGGACTTGGCCACAAATGCAAAGCCAGAATAATATCCATTTGTTTCTCATCACCTAAAGCAAGTTTGTGAATAGAGGTAGGGGGTAAAGAGAGAGAAGCCAAACCCCACAGTGTCTGTTCCATTGTTTGGAAAGCTTTGAGAAGTATTGCTTTGAGTCTTTTGCCATTTTCCTTTTAAACCAGGGAATTTTTTCTAATGTACTAAAACACTGGAGTAATACTGGTGATAGAATTGAAAAAGAAAATTGTCTTTGGGGGAAAATACAGAGATACTAAAGCAAATTTATTAGAACTGAGGAGGTGAGTGCTGTTTCTTAGGATTCATGGATTTCTTGTCATTTTATATTTGATTTTAAAAGAAAAAAAGTTTTATTCCACTATCCTAACTTTTCTTCAAAAGAAACAAAAACAAAAACCCCATGCAATTCTTCATTCTTATCTATTTCCTGGGATCCATTAACCATTAAATAGCTCTCACGCACATTTACCATTTATGTGCTTATATAAATATTATTTGATGTCTCATATCCATTGCAAGAAAGAAAATGGAGCATATTAGGTGTGCTTCTACTTAACATTTCCATTTTCAAGGCAATCCATATATTGGTTTTAATAAAACTTTTTATTTTAATTCAAGTAAGAATTTATCTACTGTCCTTGAAACTTAATTTACTATATAATAAAAATTTTAATGCCAAATATAATTTTTAAAAGTAAAGGACTAAGTATATTTATGACCTTACATAGGGTAGAATTTTGGTCATGTAAACAAGTTGGTTTTGGGAAGAGAGAAAATAGAAACATACTTCAAAATTTGTCTATTTTTTCGATGTTATGGAATTACTGCCATAAACAAAATAGAATGTGCACTATTTCAGATAGAAGGAGAATCTTTAAAGCAGCAATCCTAACATTTTCCCTCCCAACTTTTATATTTCCTTTGTTTTTCTTATGATCTGATTATTTCTATTGTCTTGTTGGTTCCAGGGTTGATTTCTTTCTCTTTAATGTTCTGGTCTAATTCGGGGGCTTGGAGCACCCTTTCTTTGATTCCCCTTAACACCAGAAGGCAGTATTAAATAATCAAAATAATGTTATTAAATAGTAGGGGGAGCATAAGGAAAAGATGGAAACCAATCACAATAACCACAAATGCAATCAGGCTCTCTAAATATAGACTCAATATTCTCTTTAGGATGATTATATTTTTAGATTCCATACATATGTGTTAGCATACGGTATTTGTTTTTGTCTTTCTGACTTAGTTCACTCTGTATGACAGTCTCTAGGTCCATCCACCTCACTACAAATAACTCAGTTTCATTGGTTTTTATGGCTGAGTAATATTCCATTGCATATATGTACCACATCTTATTTATCCATTCATCTGTCAATGGACATTTAGGTTGCTTCCATGTCCTGGCTATTGTAAATAGTGCTGCCATGAACATTGTGGTATATGTCTCTTTTTGAATTATGGTTTTCTCAGGGTATATGTCCAGTAGTGGGTTTGCTGGATCATATGGTAGTTATATTTTTAGTTTTTTAAAGAACCTCCATACTGTTTTCCATAGTGGTTGTATCAATTTACATTCCCACCAACAGTGCAGGAGGGTTCCCTTTTCACCACACCCTTTCCAGCATTTATTGTTTCTAGATTTTTTGATAATGGCCATTCTGACCCATGTGAGGTGATATATGGAATCTAAAAAAAAAAAAATTGGTACACATGAACCTAGTTGCAGGACAGGAATAAAGATGTAGACATAGAGAATGGACCTGAGAACATGGAGTGGGAGGGGGAAGCTGGGGCGAAGTGAGAGTAGCATCAACATATATACACTACCGAACGTAAAACAGTTAGCTAGTGGGAAGCAGCAGCATAGCACAGGGAGATCAGCTCAGTGCTTTGCGATTACCTAGAGGGGTGGGATGGAGAGGATGGGAGGGAGGTTCAAGAGGGAGGGGATATGGGGACATATGAATGCATATGGCTGATTCACTACAACAGAAACTAACACAGTACTGTGAAGCAATTATACTCCAGTATATAAGATCTATTTAAAATAAAAAAGATTATTATATTTTACTCCCCAAAAGATGTTAGTAGGTATGTTTCTTATTGCGCTTGAATTCCCTAGTATTGGTCTGGGCTCCGTCCCTTGAAAGCTAACTTTCACTCATTCAATCCCCTTCAAGTCAAAGTTAACAAAAGACTGTTCTCTAATTCTTCTTCTTCCTTCCAACCCTCCTCCATTTTCCTGAGGGAGAACATCTATCCATTCAATACATATTTTTAAAATGCTTCCTATATGCTAAGCAGTGTTCTAAGTGTTGGGCATTCAGCAATAACTAGGATGAAAGATATCGATAACCCTCACTTCCATGGATCTTATATCCTAGTTGGGAGACAGGCAAAATCAAACAAAAAATGTGACCTGAAAGAGAAACAGAATGATATGATGGAGAGAAGGACCAGGGTCAAAGAAGGGAAACTGCTTTAGCAACATTGCTCAAGAAAGCTTCTCTGAGGAGGCTGCATTTAAGCTGCCAGTGGAACTGGGAGAAGGGGCAAACTGTGAGAAAACCTGGGGACAAGACACCTTGAATAGGGAATGGCACATGCAAAAAAGTGTAGGATGAATGAGCTAGTGATGTTGGAGAACAGAAAGAAGACTAGTGGCTACAGCATGGTGAGCAGAGTTACACGTTAGATGGAAAATAGGCAGGGGCCAGATCTCTGGCAGGGCTTGGTAGGTCATGGTAAAGAGTTCAGATTTTATTCTAATTGTCATCGAAGCCACTAGGAAGAAGAGTGTGGTATAAATACTTCCTCCATCAAATAACCAACATTGATTATTCTCAGTAGATTTTTATTTTGAACAAGTTACACTCATCAGAGCCCACCAAAATTTCCATAACAAACATGCTCTGTGATTTTGAGCATTTCACTTTATTTCAGTGCCTTGGTATTGCCATTTGCAAAATGGGGTATAAAATTCATTACTCTTAAGATTCAGGAGTCAAATAACTTGTTATCATTGAATTTCATCGTGCCCCAAATTCTCATCTATAAAACTTAGAAAATATCTACCCTGATTATAATGATCAAAGACTCTAGTTGTAAAATGTCTTTGCAAATACTAAAGTGTATACACATGTAAGTAAAAGTTCCTCTATCAATAAAGCTAAGAAGGAAAGTGGGCCAGGTAAAGTGGTTTATCCAAATAATCTCTTAAATTATACTTCTAAAATTGTACTATGTTGAACTTGGAAAAGATATTAGATGCTCCTAAGTCATAAATATATCAACAGAATCTTCACAAAATACTTAAAATTTTTATTTGCATTTTATACCAACAAGACTTCAAAATGGACAAAAGTGCTAAAGAGAAGAATTTATGTGGAAACTTCTGAATTCCTATGGGAAAATATACCATAACTTTTTAAGATATTATGTTATTATCATTTTATGATTTTCAATATACTCTTCTCTTATTTGAAAATTAAATGCATGAGGACTACAACTTATCTGTCATTAAATGCTGTCAGCCTCTGTGTTACCAGAAAGATATACTTTGTAAAGAGAAGTAAAGAAAGGATCATTCTCCGTCTCTTTTCTCCCTGGGAGAAAGTGTTATATTATAGGTTCCCTGGTGTGTCAGGATGGTTTAATTTATGAATATCTCCCAGAGAGTATCCATCATGACTCAATCAGATCGCACGTATATTTCATTCCATCATTCAAAAGTTAGTGACTTATAGATGGTCAATGGGGGTGTAGTATTTTGATTAAAGAAAGTAACGGCTGATGTTGCATCCTCAGAATGTCAAAAGAACTGGAAATAGTTCTTGCTAAATTCTGTAACAGCAATGGCAGTGTCACTGCATGAAAAATTCAGTTCTCTTAAGGGGAAATCCTTAAGCCATGTAATTTCCACAAGGATGATTAGTTTCAATCAGAAAGTATGGTATAGTGATTTCACTGATGGAAACAAGAAGGTGATTGCAACTCAAAAAAGCAGATTCTCTCCAGGGTTCGAATCATTTCTGCATAGTGTTGCAGGAAGCAATACTAACACTTTCAGGTCATCAGAAAAATGCATTATTGTTGTCAAGCACTGAAGTACCCCACAGAGGCATGGGTGAGTTCATCCATCTTCCTGAGAGCTTAATTTACTACTGGGAGGAACTGACTTATGACTCACATAGGGGGAGTGGAATTCATATGTACTGAGCACCTACTATAATTCTAGCACTATGAAACACACCTTTAAGCGCATTGTCTTATTTAATTCTCAATAAAGTCTAGAAAATGATGTTAATAGTTTATAGATAAGAAAATGGAGGATAGATAAATGACATAATGCTTTCTAGGTCACAAACACAAGTAGCAGAGCTACACTTGAACATAGATAGTTCTGCTACGAAATTTCATGATGTCTCAACCATATAGTAACACCATTGATAGAGCCCAGAAAGCAAGTTGCCATCTTTCATAGTCTTACACTCAACCCTCTCTCAACCACCACCCTCAAACACACCTACCAGTTGGATATAAGTGTTGGATATAATATACTTGACTGGAAATCTGGACTTGATCAGAGTCCCATACTCTTCCCCAGAACTTTCAAGTTCTTGAACAGAGAAAAGTTTGATGAATTATCCATTCAGCTATCCATTTACTGCCAAATTCCTATTGGGGAAAATAAATGTTCAAAATTATTTTTCTCCTATTCTATGACAAGAAAAAAAGAGAGAAGCAAAAATCAATTGACAAGATCAGGGAAGGCAGAAGCATCAGAAAAACATTGAAGAATGGATCAGGCTTCAATACATAAAGATGGCATAAGAAATGACATTCACAGAGTGGAGAATAACATGAAGAAAGGCTAAGAGGGAGGCAAGTCAGGAGAAAAAAGTTAAGGAAGACTTAAAGATGTCTCAACTCCCAGAGTTACAGAAAATGCTGTGATATTAACTAAAATTAAGAAAGCTAAGGACTGGTTTGAAGGAGATGACAAGAAAAGTTTTGGACATATTAGTTATGTCATTTGAGTCATTCTTCCAATTTTTTCAGGCTAAAAACTTGGTAGCCATCCTTGACTCCTCTTCTTCTTTCACTGTGTTGCAATCTGTCAGCTAATTTTGTTGGTTCTACCTTCAAAGTGTATGTTGAATTGAACCCTCTTTTCACCACCTCTATGCTAACCTATGGCCTCAGCCACCAGCCTCTTTTACCTGGATTATTACAGTAGCCTTTTTAAATGGACTAAATGCTTCAATTAAAAGACATAGAGTGGCTGAATTGATAGAGAAACAAGACCCATATACATGCTGCCTACAAAAGACTCACTTCAGATCTAAAGACATACACAGAATGAAAGTGAGGAGATGGAAAAAAGGTAATGAAAATGGAAATGAAATGAAATGCAAATGGAAATGAGAAGAAAGCTGGGGTAGTAATACTTATACCAGACAAAATACACTTTAAAACAAACACTGTAACAAAAAACAAAGAAGATCATTACATAATGATCAAGGGATCAAACTCAGAATAACAATTATAAATATATACGTATATATATAAAGCACAAATATTAACAGACAAAAAGGGAGAAATTGACAGTAAGACACTAACAGTGTCATATATGACAAACCCACAGCTAATATCGTATTTAATAGTGAAAAGCTGAAAGTATTTAATCTAAGATCAGGAGCAAGACAAGGATGCCCACTCTTGCCACTTTTATTCAACATAGTATTGGAAGTTCTAACCACAGCAATCAGACAAGAAAAGAAATAAAAGGAAAGAAAGAAGTAAAACTGTCACTTGTAAAACTGCAGATGACATGATACTATACATAGAAAATCCTCAAGACACCACCAAAACATTATTAGAGCTAATCAATTAATTCTGAAAAGTTGTAGGATACAAAATTAATATTCAGAAATCTGTTGCATTTCTATACACTAACAACCAACTATCAGAAAGAGAAATGAAGAAAACAATCCTGTTTGCAATCGCATTACAAAGAAGAAAATAACTAGGAATAAATCTAACTAAGGAGGTAAAAGACCTTTACCAAAAAAAATTATAAGACATTGATAAAAGAAATTGAATATGACACAAGCAGATGGAAAGACATATCATGCTCATGGATGGGAAGAATTGATATTGTTAAAATGACCATACTACAGATTCCATCTACAGATTCTAAGCCATCCCAATCAAAATACCTATGGCATTTTTCACAGAACTTAAACAAATAATTCTAAAATTTGTAATGAAACACAAAAGACCCCAAAGAGCCAAAACAATCTTGAGAAAGATGAACAAAGCTGGAGGTATCATGCTCCCTGATTTCAAACGACCACAAAGCTACAGTAATCAAAACAGTATTGTACTGATACAAAAACAGGCACATACATCAATGGAACAGAATAGAGAGCCCACAAATGAACCCATGCTTATATGGGCAATTAATTTATGACATAAAAGGCCAGAATATACAATGGGGAAAGACAGCCTCTTCAATAAATGGTGTTGGGAAAACTGGACAGCTACATGCAAAAGAATCAAACTGAGCTACTCTCTCACACCACACACACACAAAAATTTTAAGTGGATTAAAGACTTAAATGTAAGAGATGAAATCATAAAACTTCTAGAAGAAAACATAGGCAGTACACTCCTTGACACCAATCTTAGTATGGATATGTCCCCTCAGGCAAGGAAAACAAAAGCAAAAATAAAAAAATGGAACTACATCAAACTAAAAGGCTTCTGCACAGTGCACGAAACTGCCTATAAAATGATGAAAAGTTCACCTACTGAACTGGAGAAGTTATTTGCACATGATATGTTCGATAAAGGGTATATCCAAAATATAAAAAGAACTCATACAACTTAACATCAAAAAAAAAAAATTAACAGGGCTTCCCTGGTGGCACAGTGGTTGAGAGTCCATCTGCTGATGCAGGGGACACGGGTTCGTGCCCCGGTCCGGGAAGATCCCACATGCCGCGGAGCGACTGGGCCTGTGAGCCATGGCCACTGAGCCTGCACATCCAGAGCCTGTGCTCCGCAGCGGGATAGGCCACAACAGTGAGAGGTCTGTGTACCACAAAAAAAAAAAAAAAAAAAAAAAAAAAAAAATTAACAATGGGCAGAGGATCTGAATAGATATTTTTCCAAAGAAGATATACAAAGGCCAACAGGTATATTAAAAGATGCTTAACATCACTAATCATCGGGGAAATGCAGATCAAAACCACAGTGGCCTATCACCTCACGCCTGTTAGAATGGCTATTGTCAAAAAGACAAAAAATAACAAGGGTCAGTAAAGATGTGTAGAAAAGGGGACCCTCATATACTGTTGGAAATGTAAATTGGTGCAGCCACTCTGAAAAACGGAATTGGGATTCCTCAAAAAATTAAAAAGAAAACTACGATACAGTTCAGCAATTCCACACCTGGGTATTTATCTGAAATAAACAAAACACTAATTCGAAAAGATACATGCACCCCTGTGTTCACTGCAGCATTGTTTACAGTAAGCAAGACATGGAAGCAAGTACCTAAGTACCCATCAATAGGTGAGTGGATAAAGAAGATGTGATATATATATATGTAAAATATACACATATATATGTAAAATGTAATATTACTCAGCCATAAAATAATGGAATCTTGCCATTTGTGACAACATGGATGGACCTAGAAGGATTATGCTAAGTGAAATAAGTCAGACAGAGAAAGACAAATATTGTATGGTTTCACTTATATGTGGAATCTAAAACAGAAAACAAATGAACAAACACAACAAAACAGAAACAGAGTAATAGATTCAGATAACCAACAGGTGGTTGCCAAAGAGGAGGGGCTTGGGTGGAGGAGAGAAATAGGTGAGGGAGACTAAGAGGTACAAACTTCCAGGTGCAAAATAAGTGAATCATGGGCATAAAATGTACAGTGTGGGGAATATAGTCAATAATTATGTAACATCTTTTTATGGTGACAGATGGCACCTACACTTATCCTGGTGATCACTTGGAAATGTATAGAACTATTGAATCAATATGCTGTGTAATGGGAACAAACATAGTGTTGTATAGGTCAATTATACTTCAAAAACAAACAAAGGAACAAACTCATAGAAAAAGAGATCAGATTTGTGGTTAGCAGAGGTGGGGGCTGGGGGGAGGGGGAATTGAATGATGGCAGTCAAAATGTACAAACTTCCAGTTATTAAGATTAAACATGTAGTAGATGTGTAATGTACAATATGATAAGTATAATTAACACTGCTGTACGTTATATATGAAAATTGTTGAGAGTGAATCCCAAGAATTCTCTTCACAAGGAAAAAAATATCTTTTTCTATTTCTTTAATTCTGTTTCTATGTGAGGTGACAGGATGTTCACTAACCTTACTGTGGTAATCATTTCATGATGTATGCAAGTCAAATCATTATGTTGTACATCTTAAACTTATATAGTACTCTATGTCAATTATATCTTAATAAAACTGGCAGAAAAAAATATAATGTTGGTGGTGGGGTTTTGTGGTAGTTTATAGCTTTTTTAAATTTAAACTTAAAAAAATTTTTTAAAACCATGAGTCAGTATCGGATTTTCCAAATTGGCATGTAATAAGAAAAATCAGATATATTTCATTGGGGTATAATGCCCCTCTTTTCTGATGCCTTCTGAGGAAGTTCTTCAATCTGATTTCCAGATCATTATTTCATTCTTCAGCTATTTATTCCATGTATTGTGTTTTCTATATCAAATTTACTATTTTCATACCTAATATTTCCATATTGTTCTTTTTTATAACCTGAAGTTATATGGTTCTTCATATAACCTGAAGTTATATGAAGGGATGGTTTTATAGCATCCCTTAACGTCTTTATATTTATTTTACTTCAATAAAATTATTGAGGCTTGTTTTAATAACTCTTTCGTTGTATAATTTCTTGTGTGTGTGTGTGTGCACATGCACACGTGCACGCATGCACTTTATAGAGGTTATTTGATCAAGCGTCTGATTATTTTGGTCTGTGAGCTCATGTTCCCCAGGAGGCATTAGGTAGCTACTTTATCTTGTAAAGCGTATTGGGGAAGACCCAAAAGCTAGGTTCTGGTCTACATCCCCCTATCTGAATTTAAGAAGTGGAAGGAGGGCCCCCAATGAGTCCCAGATCTTGCAGAGTTTACCCTCCCATTTGCTGCCACTCTAAAACTTATCTCTTCTGAATGCACACATAAATTTTTAGAAATAAGCAGCACTGAATGAGGCAATCTTCAACATTCCAATCCACCAATCCTAAGAGTTTGAAGAGGGAGGAGGTGAACAAGACATTATTGAAGGTGACTAGTCAATTCCCATCTGTGTTCATCACCCTATCAGGGCCATGCTCTGCCCTAACATCACCCCCACTGATTTCTGTGGCCTGGAATGCTGCTCCCAATATGTGGAGAAGGAGGAATCAACTATTGCCTCTGAGACAACTTGGGGAGAAAGAAGATAAAAAATTTCTTCTAGGGACTTCCATGGCAGTCCAGTGGTTAAGCTTGGAGCTTCCAATGCAGGTGGCACGGGTTCAATCCCTGGTCGGGGAACTAAGATCCCACGTGCTAAGCAGCACAGCCAAAAAATAAATAAACAAAGAGTGGGAGAGAAAAAAATAAATGTTGTATTCTTTAAAAGAAAAGAGGGGCTTCCCTGGTGGCGCAGTGGTTAAGAGTCTGCCTGCCGATGCAGGGGGCGCGGGTTCATGCCCCGGTCTGGGAGGAAGGATCCCATGTGCCGCGGAGTGGCTGGGCCCGTGAGCCATGGCTGCTGAGCCTGCGCGTCCGGAGCCTGTGCTCCGCAACGAGAGAGGCCACAGCAGTGAGAGGCCTGCGTACAGCAAAAAAAAAAAAAAAAAAAGAAAAGAAAAAGAATTTCTTCTAACCCTTACTCCATCTTCCAGTGAGGTCACTTCCACCCCAGCTGTTGTACCCAAAAAGCCTTCAGTCTCTCAGAAATTTATATAAGGCAATTATTCCTTTTTTTCTTCTAATCCATGCTTCTATATTGCTTCTATATTTACTCCAGAGTTGATTTGAAAGGAGGAAGCCATGCTGATTTTCCATCTTCAGCATGCTCAAACAACACTTAAGCTGCCATCTTTGTCAGTGGAATTCTCTGTAGTCAAGCATGTAATAGAACCATCTCAAAAATTAAAAATTGTATTTATGACTTCATGCCTAGAACATAGGATTGTCTTTAACAGCTGAGGAACAATGGTCTTTAGTGATATGTAGAACTGTCCAATATCATTGGGAGAAAAATATTTACTCTGGCCCACCTTGGTCGTGTCAGGCCAGCTGCCACCATCACCAACGAGAAGAGGATTTTAAATAAGTGTGGAGTTGGGTTTGCTTCATTTTGTTATTTTTCCCTTTGGAATTTCCACTACAGATTTGTCAGAGGTCATAGCGTTATGTTCTTCATTTGAATAATCTCTCAGCCTTGACTGTATCTGTCCATCATATTAGAGAGTATGTCCAATTTAAATGCACATTCCTACAATTTCACCAGAAAACTGACCCCTGGGACCACTTTGGGCAAGCATTGTGCATCTGGCATCCTCTGCTGTGCTTACTCTATCTCTCCAAAAGCTATTTGAAAGTCATTTCTTTATGTAAATGCAGAATTCCTATTACCTTCTTTCTTTGTTCTCATGATGGCAAATTCAAAGAAGCAAAGGACTGGCTTTTTTTTGAGTCTCTATCCCTATTTTACTATTGGCTTGCTCATAATATTATAATATTTATTTAATATATATTATATACAATTTTGCAATTATATATAATATTTGTAAGTAAATAAACCACATATTATATATATTATATAATATATAACAGCATATATTATATATTACAAAATATATATTATGTTATATAAATATATAAATATTATATAAATACATATTTATTGCAATTATGTGACATATATTCTTATTATATATTATAATAAATGAGACAGTCCTCACTAGAAGAATCCATAGTATCTGAAAATTATATTTCAGAGCCATCTAAAAAATGTTAAGAGGCATTTTAAGATGCCTTGTGGCTTCTAAGTAGGACACTTGATAACACCATCCAAATACCAGAAGGCTAATGACTCATTATGATAGCAAACTACTTGGCAGAGACAAACTGGGTTTACATAAAAGCAGGAGTAAAGTTGCTTAGATAATAAATACCAACTCTTTAATCTCAATTCCAAACCACATCAAAATTTCTAATTCTGACTTTATTTGTGCAACATTTTTAAAGTTTTTATTTAAAAAAAGATGTTGGCCACCCCCTCAAATACTTTTGCTAAAATATTGTTATCTGGAAAAGAGCATTATTTATTCCTGCTCCTTCCTTTTCAAACCCAGTAACCACAATTTCATTTCCAAGGAAGAGAAACTTTATTTTTTCTAAGTAGATCCATGTCCCTGCTGAAAATGCTAATGCCTAGGGGCCCAACTGACTGAACCCAAAGGAAGCTTTGGCACCTCAGCACATAGCCTCAAGGCATCCAGGTTAATAAGCCATGTTTAAGGTTAATGCCTGTTCTTACACGGTCATCAGTCCTCATTAAAAAGAGCTGCCACGATGGGATTTGACACACCTGTCAATCAGTTCTACTCTAGAGACCAACAACGGGCAAGAACAAAAGCTAACACCACAGGGAAAGTAAAGGTCAAACACTTTTGACAGTTTGATGTACGTGAATCAGAATTTTATACTAGCCAAACTAAGTTGCTGCTACTTTTTCTGGCCATTCCTGTGCATATATCAGATTGCAGTGTACTTAGTCATGTTTTATTGCATGTTAGAATGAATTTTCGATTACTAATAGTTTATATCATTACTCGTGTGGGGTGTTTATAGTTATTAATACTATTAAATAATTAGTGCATGAATTTTCATATGTCTAAATATGTGCACTTGCAATGTCACAGGATCAGCATAATGACTACTTGCAACATGGATCCACTTCCAAGTGGATCTGCTCCCATTTCCAAATCAACTCTGACTCACTCAATCAACATTTAGTGAGAGCCTACTACACACTCAACACTACACCAGGCTCTTAGGATACAAGACTGATTTCCCCTCTCAAGAAGTTTAAATGAGTGAAAAGTGTAGATTCTTACAAAATATCCTTCAATTTATATTACTACTCTAATACATACATAGTACTCAGAATTAAGTTCATGCTATAGGAAAAAGAATTGTAAAATGCTTTGAAATAAAGATATCTGGGTGTCTTCGGCAGAAAGCTAAGCATAGTCTAATCACATTTTTCTAGATTATTTAATTCTATGGACTCTGAACCTTTCATTGTCTTCGAGCCATTTTACAACTCTATAATTGGTAGATAACTGATAGCAAGTAAATGATTCTTTTCCACAGACAGGAAAGAGAATCTTGTCTAAAGTAAATACAATTGATTCTCCTACCCTTCCCTCATTTGCTGTTCCTTCAACCTCATCCCTCACACCTCTAGTTCCTGACATAAGCCAGCTTTGCATATATTTGTAAATTAATTTCAGCATTATTTACAGCTCATATGTGAGGTTTTTTGAATTCTTCTTTTGAACCAATTATAATCACCTTATCCTTACCACTTGATGAGTTCAATAAAATCTTTGACGTATGTCCATTTGTATGAGAGTCATGATTACACTTGTTTTTGAAAAAATACCCTTTATCAACTTTCAAGATATTTTAAAGTAGGCAACAAACAAGATATTTTAAAGTAGTCAAACCAGTCTCAACATCAATATCTCTTAATTCCCAAATATCCTCTGCCTTACTCCATTCAGGCTGCTACAGTAAAACACCACAGACTGAGTGGTTTATAAACAGCAGAAATTTATTAGTCACAGTTCTGAAGGCCTGAAGTTCAAGAGCAGCATGTTCAAATTCTGGTGAAGGCCCGCTTTCTGGTTCATAAATGGGGCCTTCTTGTTGTGTCCTCGCATGGTGGAAAGCATAAGGGAGCTCTGTGGAGACTCTTTTATCAGAGCACTAATCCCATTCATGAGACCTCCACCTTATAACCTAATCACCTCCTAAAGGACCCACCTCCTAATACCACCAGATTTGACATTAGAATTTCAACATACAAATTTGGGGGGAACACAAACATTCAAACCATAGCATCCTCCATCCACCATACATACCTCCAATCCCTCTGAATTAATATGTATTCACTGAGCACATCTGCACTTAGTCTCTCATTGTTGTCATTTATTCTGTTTGTGTTGTATGCTATAAAACTGTTTCCACTTTTTCATACGTTCATTTTTTACTCATTTATTACAATTCATTTTAAAAATCACTTCTTCTGTAAACATCTCCCTAATTCTAAGTCAAACTAAATTTTCCTCTGTGCTCCCCCAGCACCTTGTAAATACCACTAGCATAGCACTCATCACACTGTATTATAATTATTGCATGCTTGTCTGTCTCCTTTCTTAAACATAAACATAAGCTCCTGGAGGGCATGTCTTATTCATTTTTACATCCACATCACTTAATTAGAACCTGGTGCATAGTCAATGCTCATCACATGTTTAAGGAGTAAATGAATAATTAAATGATTGAATGAACACTTAAAATCTCATCATCATAATCATATTCTTAATCCTTTGTATACTCATTTCCATTAATTAGTGCATTGTGATAGATCCTCTCTATATGAGAAGCTGAACGTTGATTAATGCAAAAGTATTTATTTATGAACATCAGCATGCAGATTGGTAGTCAACACCAAAGAACAGATCAACATTATCATCAAGGAAAAAAAATAAACACAAAATTCCAAACTCATAAATATCCTTTGGTCTCAAAGTTAATTGGTAAAGTGGTGGATTAGAATCTCAGGCATAGTTTCCCACAGTAACAATATAATGCAAAGTGTTTAGTTCTCCAATCTAGCATACTAAAACCTCTTGATCCTATGAAATATTTGAGAATATATCTATATGCAATAAAGTAATAGAAAAAATATCACAGACTTAAGAGACCCCAGCATAGTGTCTTGACACCTAGCATACCTTTGCTAATATAGTTGGCTCTTGAACAACTCCACGGCTTAGGGGCACCAACCCTCCATGCAGTTGAAATCCACGTATAGTCCGCCCTCCACATCCACAGTTCCTCCATATCTGAGATTCATCTGTATCCATGGTTCTTTGTGGTTCTGCATCCACAGATTCAAGCAAGTGTGGATTGTGTGGTACTGTAGTATTTACTATTGAATAAAATCTGTGTACAGGTGGACCCACACAGATCAAACTCATGTTGTTCAAGGGTCAGCAGGGATTAGAATCTAAAGAAAATAATTTAATTTACTAAAATATCACTTTTCGATTATTTTGAATATAGGTGTTTGAGGAAGAAATTGGCTTTATAGAGTAGAAAGATAGATTAGATAAATAACAGAATATTTCTGGACACTTTGACCTATGTTCGGTTGGAGAAAACTGATACTTCACTACTTCTAATTTCATTTAAAAATTCATGGCTTTTCTTTTCCTTAACTGGGGTGTTATAATAACTTTCACTTGTTTTTTTTTAAAAGGTTCTGTGGCTTTCAATGTTGTTTGGGTTAAGAGAAAGTTGGTTGTTCTTTATTTTGTTGTTGTTATTGTCATGTTATTGTTGTTGATGGTGGTTTCCCAGAAGAGAAAAAGAAAGAGAGCAGAAAAAAGAAAGCAAAAATGAGAGAAGAAGGACAGAGGGTTAATAATACAGAAAGAAGGAGAAGAAGAAAAGGTTCTGAGAAAGGAAAGAAGAGGCAGTCCTATGCTGGTAAACTGGCTGAGACAAAGGGAAGCCTTGATTTGTATGGTTTGAAACTTCCACAGTGTAAATATTCTCATCATGCCTGATTTCAGGTTACCAGGATAACATCCTGAACACAGAGTTGGAAAAAGAAGTGCCCAGTTGGCATCCTCCGTCTACCACACATGTGCTTTTGCTAGTTAATGGAGACTTACAGGCCAGCTTCAGAACACCACTGGGAAAGAGAGTGAGGAGAGAGAGAGAAAAAAGAGGAAGACAGACGTAGCATTAAGAGGAATTTAAGAATGAGTTGAGGGGAAAGACTGATGTTAAGAATGACATGTCTGGTGACAATCAGGCTAGTAGAGGAATAAGCCAGGTGTGAGAAAAGTTCCCTCTCCTGGAATCCAGAAAAAAGTAATCCCTATATGTGATCTGGCAGCATAATTTTTCCAGGAGACTCTAGTTATTTCCCTCCCACCCTGATGTGGATATTCCCCCAAGAAACCTTCCCAGAGAGAGAGAGAGAGATGATTCCTTTAAAACCAGTCATTTTCACATTTTAATGTCCATAAAAATCCCCTGAGAATCTTGTTAAAACAAAGATTCTGGTTCAGTAAGTCTGGGATAGGCTGGAGATCCTGCATTTGAAAAGCTCCCAGGTGATGCTGGTGCTGAAGGAATATAAACCACAATTTGAGTTTCAAGCTCTAGTCTAGCCTCTTGACCATGTGTTTTTTTTTAAGTGAGAGATGTAAATCTGCTTATGTTTCATGCGAAAATCTTGATCTTCATGAAGTGCCACATCCTGTTCTCTAAAAGTAATGACTTCATCATCATAGATCCTGATTAGACACAGATGATAACAATAGTAATCATCTTCACTTCTATTTTCTAAGCGCCATTTATGTGCCGTTAGCTAACTTCCTGTCAATAGCTAATAAATGTTCTCTTTCTCACATATTATCATAAATACGGTTCTTTATAAGAAAGAAACCTTCTTTGCTTTTATCTCATCTGACAATTGCGCCATTTAACAAGTTCAGTTTATAGTTGTACTTTCTGTCCCTTCCACTATGGTTCAAATGTTTATGTCCCAAATTCACATGTTAAAATCTTAACCCTCAAAGATGATTATTAGCAGGTGCTGCCTCTGAGCGATGCTTAAGTCATGAAGGTGGAGCCCTCAAATAAGCTGAATGCCTTATAAAAAAAGACCTCCCACACCAGAACCCCCTAGCCCCCTCACTGTGTGAGGACACAGAGAGAAAGCACCATCTTCGAACCTGCAAGAGGGCCTTCCCCAGATCCCAGCCATGCTGGCAATGTGAACTTGGACTTTCTCAGCCTCCAGAACTGCAAGAAATAAATTTCTGTTGTTTATAAGCCACCCAGTCTGTGGCATTTTGTTATAGCAGGCTGAACAGACTAAGACACTTCCATTTACCATTTTC
This sequence comes from Mesoplodon mirus, assembly GCF_964341445.2. Taxonomy (NCBI): domain Eukaryota; kingdom Metazoa; phylum Chordata; class Mammalia; order Artiodactyla; family Ziphiidae; genus Mesoplodon; species Mesoplodon mirus. The sequence continues at coordinate 13,513,705 of NC_138992.1, read as the reverse complement.
CTCCAAGGATAACCATAGCTTTAACATCAAATTCCTGCCTTTAGAGTTTAGGAAGGTGATAGGGAAATCCAGCAAAATCGTTTTTCCTTTACAGGGCTTCCTTAGGCTAATACCCAACTTTCTCTCCATTTTGTCACTGTCAATCCATTTTAAAAATACCTTCCCCATTTACAATAGTCTCATATTTCCCAACTGTGAAAAAAGGTTGCTTATTGGAAGCAAACTGCTCTATAATCAGTAAAAATTAAGCCAGGGAGACAGAGAGCAAAAATGCCCTGAGGGAAATAGGAAAAATGAAGTAGAGAAGAAATGCTGGTTTTGCCAATGTCTTGCCTTGTCCACTAAGGTGACATCATCATTCATAGGCTGAGAGAAATGATCTCGGGTCCACTATGAGGAATGTGTGGGCTTCCAGGATTTCCCATGTGCTGTGCCATATTAACGTGGATGTTAGTAAGCCAACGAATGATTATATAGTTGACCCTTGAACAATGAGAGGGTTAGGGGTGCTGACCCTCTGTGCAGTAGAAAATCCATGTATAATTTATAGTTGGCCCTCTGTACTGGGGTTCCTCCACCACTAAAGATTCAACCAACTGTGCCTACCTCGTATGTATCATGTAGTACTATAGTATTTACTACTGAAAAAAATCTGTGTATAAGTGGACCCACACAGTTCAAACCCATGTTGTTCAAGGGTCCACTGTATTTCCATTCTAACAAAGTACTCCTGATACTGCAGTTTTAACCTCAAAGCAAAGGTCTGTAAACAAAGAACATGGACTTTCAAAGATAGCTATATCTGGCTTTAAGAATCCATCACTTACTGGTTGTGACTGTCCTTGGGCAAATGACTTAAATACTCTGTCTGCATTTCCTCATCCCTACATTGGTGATGATGACTTGTATCATAAAACAGTTTTCCACATTAAATGACATAACATTTAAGAAGTACCTGGGACTTCCTTGGTGGTCCATTGGTTAAGAATCTGCCTTGCAATGCAGGGGATGCAGGCTCGATCCCTGGTCAGGGAATTAAGATCCCACATGCTGTGGGGCAACTAAGGCTGCATGCCGCAACTACTGAGCCTGCAGGCTCTGGAGCCCGCACACCACAACTAGAGAGAAGCCAGCACACTGCAATAAAGATCCTGCATGCCGCAACAAAAGATCCCATGTGCCACAACTAAGGCCTGACACAGCCAAAAAAAAAAATACAAAGAAAAAAAGAAGTATCTACCACATAAGAGACATTTCATTAACATTAGTCATTTTTCCCACCTTCCTTCTTAAAAAAAAATGAATTTTAAGTGTTAGAAATTTTAGGTCTTGTGAGTAGCTGAAATTTTTAGGAATGGTGAGAATGTCCTAAAGAATTAAATCACCAATTCCTTTTAATTTTTATGCAAGTAGGTAAAATTTTGTTTTTAAAACCTATTTTTAATCAAGACTATTGCTCCTTTTGTTCTGCCCCAGTAGAGTTCATTCATCATTTATTGCTATTATTGGCTTTTAATTGATAAAGGAAGTATTTATTATTCATAACATAATAATACATTAAGTTGCACTTCTCTAAAGTCTTAGGTTTAGATTCTTTTTTCATTTAATGTCACAACAATTTCACTTAGATGGAAGATTGGATATGATTATTTCTATTGCAGAGATGAAGACATAATTATGTAAGTTAACAAAGATCATACAGGAAGGCAGACTGAGAGACTACTACATCAGTTCATCCTTCAAGATAGATTAAGTTATCTTTATGTTCAGATAGAAACTGAGCTTCTGAGAAGTTAGGGATTTTGCCCCAAATCAGATAACTGATAAATGAATGTGCCTGGAATTTGAGGAGAAGTTTGTCTGATTCTACACCTCACACTTCATCTATTTTTCTACTCTATCACTTGGCATCTAAAGCTGTTTGAACTTGGACAGCACTTTATACTAATAGTGCTTTACATATGCTAGTGTGTTTTGAATCTGATTCTTACAATAGTCTTGTGAAATTAGGATGGACATATATCATTAATTCTTATTTTAGCAACTTAAATGGAGGTCCAGATAGTAAATACACGGTACAACTAAGTCCCAATCACTGTGGTTGGAAGGCTTGGTTTGGGGAGAGGAACACATCTGTGTGGGTAATGAAGTATCTATGAGCCAGGCAAAAAGTTTTACCATAATCCTTCCCCCACTCAACAAACCTTGAGAAAATGTTCAAGCCCCTTACTCAGCCCTCTTTGGAAGGATGCCATCTTGAAACTCAAGGGTAGTGGCATCTAGAACTGTGGTCATATGTTTAAGAGGCTCACTACCAAAGACAGAACTTGCTTTTCTTGGCAAAGCTCTTTTAATTTTCCAAGGAGCCAAGTTCAGAGTAGAATAAAGAACTACATTAATAGCAGTGTCTGAGAGCCTGCACCTGCCTAAAACAGGCAGCTTGCAAATTAGTCCCAATCGATTGGACTTCCAGAGGGAAAGGGGAATAAAAAGACAATCAAGTCAACCCCCTACCTCTGTCCAGCCAGTGGGACACACTATTCATGTTTCAAACTCAGTATGTGCTGTTTATAAATAGTTCCAGACTCCAGGATGCCAAATAAACCCTCTGCTATTTGTACACCATTTGAGGTGAAGCAGGACAAGCTTCAAGACTAGAGTCTGTACTTGGGGTTTCCAGAAATTTGTTGAGCGTTATCCTCAAACCTTCTAACTGGTGGAATTCACATTTCATTATGTCACATGCTGGACAAATGGCAGACCCTGGCTGCAGGCGAGGGATGTGAGAATTCCTGGTGAACAAAATGAATGTGTGAGAGAGAAGCTGCCCAGTTATACTCAACTTCACTGCTGTAGCCCAATAGCAACATCGAAATGTGGACCTCCCCTGGTTGAAGCAGAGGTGAGGGACACAAGCCCTACCTGATATACAGCCCATTATTATTCCCAAAGTATCTTCTTGGGACAGGTAGGACTTTGTATTAATCAAAGTCTAGTCAGCATAAAAAGAAGTCATGCCAGATGGTTCAGTAGAGGGAATTTAACATGGGGGACCTAGTTATGCGGGTATTAGGATAACTGAAAAGCCAAACAGGTGAAAGTCAGTGTGTCACTCTGGGTCCTCCAAGAAGCTGACGCCAAGGTGGGATTAGTAGGCAAAAGATTTACTGGGAAAAGCAGGAAGGAGAACAAGCAGGGAGCTAGAGCCTTCAGAGAGTCAGACAGATCTAATATCTGTGAAATGGAAGAAGCTCAGGCTGCAGCCACAGTTCTGACAAGGTCTTAGATAGGTGAATGGGGGTGTCCAAGCAGCAGAGCATTGTTAGCAGAGTCCTGCGTTGAGCAAGAATGAACTGCATCTAGATGCCCTCTCATGTGCAGTCATTGGCTGGGAGCAGCCTGGAGAAATCATGACCGTGTTCAACACCAAATGGATGAATGAAAATATGGATATATAGATATAGTTATTCCATCAGGGAAGAGTACCACATTAGTAACAAATGAACAAATAACCAGGATATAATGCAATAGGTTCTATATATGGAGCACAGGTACGTACAAAATGCTATAAACTCACAGAAGAGGGGAGATTTAATTTCACCCAGCAGATATGAAAAGGATACACAAAGTTCAAATTTCATATAGGTCTCTAAGTATAAATAGAGGTATAATCACAGTGTGGAGAAATGGTGGCAGAGGAAGCAGCCTCTGTAAAGTCAAGGAAACATAAAGCTACATGCTTGGAGAACAGAGAGTAGTTTGGGATGGCAGAGAAGAGGGCCCAAATCCTTATCTGGCCCAAATCCTCTCTGTCTGCTGTTGCAGGTTGGGTTCCCTGGAAAGCAGATTAAATAAGAGATTAGCATGTGGATCTTTTATTAGGGAGTGCTCTTGGGATCAACACCTGTGGAAGGGAGGCCAAGAAAGCAGGACTGGGAAGAGGGAAGAGTTGAATTTGCATGCAATCCCTGAAGTTGGATCAGATCACTCCACAGTTAGGTCTGGAGCTGGGATGACTCCTCAGACCTTGATACACCTGCCTTTATCAGTCATTGGATGTGGGCGGTCCCTGGAAAAAGATTTGACATTGGGCTGGACTGTCTCTAGCCCAAGACAGTCCTCAGGGAGGGCTGACAGATGAGGGTCATCTTCCAGCAACACTTCCAAGAGCTGAGGCAATAAGTCCTTTGTTCCTGGAGGGGGATCTGTGTGGCCCCTCAAAACATCCACTACAATCTGCCAACCTCGACCACCACATCTCAATTATTTTCCCTTTCCTCCATGCCCTCCCTCACAAAAAAATATTAGATTTGAAATACAGTATGGCAACAATGATCTCCAAAGCTTTCAAAGCAAAGCTGAGAAATTTGCAGCTCAAAATGGGATGAATTCTAATGTTTCAGATACTTGACAAAACATTAAGCATCAATAGGAAGGCAGAAACTGCCTGTCTTTCAATAAGCAACCTGACTAGTCACATTCTTAGAGATATTTGTTCTTTTGAACACTAATTTCCCAATTTAAAATGAAAATTAATAATCTTAATGCTTACTATCTGAAGACATCATGGACACTGTTGTGGACATGAATAACAAAAACAAGTAAAACAAGATAGCTAGAATGTATTCAAAACTCATGAGGAAATGCTCTGTATGCAAGTGTTGACCTTCAGTGGTGAGTTCACTGATTTGCTCTCAGTTCAGACTTTCATGTGATAAAGTCAAATCACTGTGATTAACTTGTCCATCCTCCTTTGTAGCAGGCAGAATTCTAAGATGGTCCTCAGAGACCAACTCACTTGTGTCATCCTCTCTCTGAGTGTAGGTGAAACCTGTGACTTACTTCTAACCAATAGAATGTGGAGAAGGTGATACAATATCACTCCCATTATTGTGTTATGCTACATGGCAAAAGTGAAGAGATTTTTAGATGGAATTAAGGTCCCTAATCAATTTAATTTAAATTAACCTCTTTAGGAGAGTATCAGGAGTGGGCCTTATCTAATCAAGTGAGCCCTTTAAAAGAGGGTCTAGTGATTAGAGATGGAAAAAGTAAGAGAGATTCTCCTGATGGCCTTGAAGAAGCAAGCTACCATAAGTTCTACAGCTTCAGTGTAATGAATTCTTCAACAGCCATGTGAATGTAGAATACCCTGGGCCTCAATGAGACCCCAGCCCAGCAGACACATTAACTGAAGCCTTGTGAGACCCTGTGTGGAGGACCCAGTTAAGCTGTGCTTGGACTCCTGACCCATGAAAACTGAGATAATAAATGAGCGTTGGTTTAATTCACTAAATTTGTAGTAATTTGCTACACAAGCAAAAGAGCACTAACATATCCTGCCTCCAGAAGAAATGTCTATGTGAAGTTAAAAAATAAATGCTTATCCCATTCTGTGAAAATGTCCACAATAAAAGCCATTATTCCCCAAAGGTTCAATGGAAGTCTTAGTGGATGTTACTTAGGCCTAAATCTCTTAAACCGCCATGACGTCCATGAAGGTGAAAATAGCATATGACTAGTATAGCATTTTAATTTCTAAGTTATTATTAATATTACATTTATTCTTTGATTTGTATTAAGTGTGTGGTTCTGTATAGCTAACATATCTTTCAGTTTTGCCTATTGGTTTACTTTGCAGTATTCTCTAAGTAACTCACTGGGGTTCCATCTTGTTGGGATTACTGGTAATTTTTCTCATTGACTCTTTTTTTTTTTTTTAAAGGAATTTTGCTTTTTTTTAAAAATTTTTATTTATTTATTTATTTATTTATGGCTGTGTTGGCTCTTCGTTTCTGTGTGAGGGCTTTCTCTAGTTGCGGCAAGTGGGGGCCACTCCTCATCGCGGTGCACGGGCCTCTCACTATCGCGGCCTCTCGTTGCGGAGCACAGGCTCCAGATGCGCAGGCTCAGTATTTGTGGCTCACGGGGCTAGTTGCTCCGTGGCATGTGGGATCCTCCCAGACCAGGGCTCGAACCCCTGTCCCGTGCATTGGCAGGCAGATTCTCAACCACTGCGCCACCAGGGAAGCCCCTCTCATTGACTCTTTATTCTTAGTTAGGGCTTTTGGTCTCATCAGACTGATAAAACAAACAGATGCCCAAGTGCCTATTAGCAATCTGCAAATCTCAATAAAAAGAGGTCTGAGTCACAAGTCATCCAACAGTCTTCTGATAAGCGTGTGCTCCATACAACATTGGACATAAAATAAGACTTCCTCAGGTGTCCAGGATAATGACTGAGGCTGATGACAGGTACAGAGTATTTGCAGCACATCCTTCTGTACTATTTGAGGGGGTTCCCTTTCTCCTTCCCCGCAGACAATGCCTGGGTTTAAACCTCCTTCACACTCCATCAGGATGGCTGTAAAAGCCTTTTTTAAAAGGCCTGCTTTATTATTTTAGGGATATCCCTATATATACCACCTCACGTCCAGACCACAACCAGACCAAAACTCAAACCTGCTATTATCCCTCCCATGCTTAAAATCTCCCAACACAATCTACTCTCTAAAGACAGAGGCCAAGAGTATTCAAAACACAGGCAGACGAGAATGGGTTCGAGATGGTGGAATAGAAGGACGTGTGCACACTCCCTCTTGTGAGAGCACTGGAATCACAACTAACTGCTGAACAATCATCGACAGGAAGACACTGGAAATCACCAAAAAAGGTACCCCACATCCAAAGAAAAAGGAGAAGCCACAATGAGATGGTAGGAGGGGTGCAATCACAATAAAATTAAATCCCATAATTTCTGGGTGGGTGACTCACAAACTGGAGAAAATTTATACCACAAAAATCTACCCACTGAAGTGAAGGTTCTGAGCCCGACATCAGGCTTCCCAACCTGGGGGTCCAGCAACACGAGGAGGAATTCCTAGAGAATCATATTTTGAAGGCTAGTGGGATTTGATTGCAGGACTTAGAAAAGACTGGGGAAAACAGAGACTCCACTCCTGGAGGGCACACACAAAGTAGTGTGCACATCGGGACACAGGGGAAGAAGCAGTGACGTCACAGGAGACTGAACCAGACCTACCTGCTACTGTTGGAGGGTCTCCTGCAGAGGCAGGGGGTGGCTATGGCTCACCAGGAGTACAAAGACACTGGCAACAGCTCTGGGAAGTACTCCCTGGCATGAGCCCTCCCAGAGTCCACCATTAGCACCACCAAAGAGCCGGGTAGGCTCCAGTGTTGGGTTGCCTCAGGCCTAACAACCAACTGGGAGGGAACCCAGCCACACCTCTCAGCAGACGAGTGGATTAAAGTTTTACTGAGCTCTGCCCATCAGAGCAACACTCAGCTCTACCCACCACCAGTTTCTCCCATCAGGAAGCTTGCACAAGCCTCCTAGATAGCCTCATCCATCAGACGGCAGACAACAGAAGCAAGAAGAACTTCAATCCCATAGCCTGTGGAACAAAAACCACATTCACAGAAAGACAGACAAGATGGAAAAGCAGAGGGCTATGTACCAGATGAAGGAACAAGATAAACGCTCAGAAAAATAACTAAATGAAGGGGAGATAAGCAACCTTACAGAAAAAGAATTCAGAATAATGATAATGTAGATGATCCAGGCCCTCGGAAAAAGGATGGAGGCAAAGATCGAGAACATGCAACAAACGTTTAACAAAGACCTAGAAGAATTACAGAACAAGGACCTAGAAGAATTAAAGAACAAAAAACCAGAGATGAACAATACAATAATTGAAATGAAAAATACACAAGAAGGAATCAATGGCAGAATAACCGAGGCAGAACAACAGATAAGTGATCTGGAAGACAGAATGGTGGAATTCATTGCCATGGAACACAATAAAGAAAAGACAATAAAAAGAAATGGAGACAGCCTAAGAGACATCTGGGGTAACATTAAATGCAACAACATTCACGTTGTAGGGGTCCCAGAAGGAGAAGAGAGAGAGAAAGGACCCGAGAAAATACTTGAAGAGATTATAGTCGAAAAATTCCCTAACATGGAAAAGGAAATAGCCACCCAAGTCCAGAAAGCACAGAAAGTTGCAGGCAGGATAAACCCAGGGAGAAACATGCTGAGACACACAGTAATCAAGTTGACAAAAATTAAAGACAAAGAAAAATTATTGAAAGTAACAAGAGAAAAACAACAAATAACATACAAGGGAACTCCCATAAGGTTAACAGCTGATTTCTCAGCAGAAACTCTACAAGCCAGAAGGCAGTGGCATGATATATTTAAAGTGATGAAAGGGGAGAGCCTACATCCAAGATTACTCTACGCAGAAAGGATCTCATTTAGATTTGACAGAGAAATCAAAAGCTTTACAGACAAGCAAAAGCAAAGAGAATTCAGCACCACCAAACCAGCTCTACAACAAATGCTAAAGGAACTTCTCCAAGTGGGAAACACAAGAGAAGAAAAGGACCTACGAAAACAAACCCCCAAAAATTAAGAAAATGGCCATAGGAAAATACAGATCGATAATTAACTTAAAAGTGAATGGAATAAATGCTCCAACCAAAAGACACAGGCTTGCTGCATGGATACAGAAACAAAACCCATATATATGATGTCTACAAAAGACCCACTTCAGACCTAGGGACACATACAGACTGAAAGTGAGGAGGTGGAAAAAGATATTCCATGAAAATGGAAATCAAAAGAAAGCTGGAGTCACAATACTCATATCAAATAAAATAGACATTAAAATAAAAAATGTTACAAGAGACAAAGAAGGACACTACATAATATCAAGGGATCAATCCAAGAAGATATAACAATTATAAATATATATGCACCCAACATAGGACCACCTCAATACATAAGGCAACTGCTAACAGCTATAAAACAGGAAATCGACAGTAACATAATAATAGTGGGGAACTTTAACAATTCACTTACACCAACAGACAGATGATACAAAATGAAAAGATATAAGGAAACACAAGCTTTAAATGACACAATAGACCAGATAGATTTAATTGATATTTATAGGATATTCCATCCCAAAACAGCAGATTACACTTTCTTCTCAACTGTGCAAGGAACATTCTCCAGGATAGATCACATCTTGGACCACAAATCAAGCTTCACTAATTTTAGAAAATTGAAATCATATCAAACATCTTTTCCAACCACAATGCTATGAGATTAGAGATCAATTACAGGGAAAAAAATGTACAAAAAACAAACCCATGAAGGCTAAACAATACCTTACTAAATAACCAAGAGATCACTGAAGAAATCAAAAAGGAAATCAAAAAGTACCTAGAGACAAATGACAATGAAAACATGATGATCCAAAACCTATGGGATGCAGCAAAAGCAGTCTTAAGAGGGAAGTGTATAGCAATACAAGCCTACGTCAAGAAACAAGAAAAATCTCAAATAAACCATCTAACCTTACACCTAAAGGAACTATAGAAAGAAGAACAAACAAAACCCAGAGTTAGTAGAAGGAAAGGAATCATAAAGATCAGAGCAGAAATAAATGAAATAGAAACAAAGAAAACAATAGCAAAGATCAATAAAACTAAAAGCTGGTTCTCTGAGAGATAAACAAAATTGATAAACCATTAGCCAGACTCATCAAGAAAAAGAGGGAGAGGACTCAAATCAATAAAATTAGAAATGGAAAAGGAGAAGTTACAACAGACACTTCAGAAATACAAAGCATCCTAAGAGACTACTACAAGCAACTCTATGCCAATAAAATGGACAACGTGGAAGAAACAGACAAATTCTTAGAAAGGTATAACCTTCCAAGACTGAACCAGGAAGAAACAGAAAATATGAACAGACCAATCACAAGTCATGAAATTGAAACTGTGATTAAAAATCTTCCAAAAAACAAAAGTCCAGGACCAGATGGCTTCACAGGTGAATTCTATCAAACATTTAGAGAAGAGTTAACCCCCATCCTTCTCAAACTCTTCCAAAATATTGCAGAGGAAGGAACACTCCCAAACTCATTCTATGAAGCCATCATCACCCTGATACCAAAACCAGACAAAGATACTACAAAACCAGAAAATTACAGACCAATATCACTGATGAATATAGATGCTAAAATCCTCAACAGAATACTAGCAAACAAAATCCAGCAACACATTAAAGGGATCATACACCATGATCAAGTGGGATTTATCCCAGGGATGCAAGGATTCTTAAATATATGCAAATCAATCTATTTGATACACCATATTAACAAATTGAAGAATAAAAACCATATGATCAACTAAATAGATGCAGAAAAAGCTTTCAACAAAATTCAACACCCATTTATGATAAAAACTCTCCAGAAAGTGGGCCTAGAGGGAACCTACCTCAACATAAAAAGGCCTTATATGACAAACCCACAGCAAACATCATTCTCAATGGTGAAAAACTGAAAGCATTTCCTCTAAGATCAGGGACAAGACAAGGATGTCCACTTTCACCACTATTCTTCAACATAGTTTTGGAAGTCCTAGCCACGGCAATCAGAGAAGAAAAAGAAGTAAAAGGAATACAAATTGGAAAAGAAGAAGTAAAACTGTCACTGTTTGCAGATGACATGATACTATACACAGAGAATCCTAAAGATGCCACCAGAAAACTACCAGAGCTAATCAATGAATTTGGTAAAGTTGCAGGATTCAAAATTAATGCACAGAAATCTCTTGCATTCCTATACACTAATGATGAAATATCTGAAAGAGAAATTAAGGAAACATTCCCATTTACCATTGCAACAAAAAGAATAAAATACCTAGGAATAAACCTACCTAGGGAGACAAAAGACATGTATGTGAAAACTATAAGACACTGATGAAAGAAATTAAAGATGATACAAACAGGTTGAGAGATATACCATGTTCCTGGATTGGAAGAATCAATACTGTGAAAATGACTATACTACCCAAAGCAATCTACAGATTCAATCCAATCCCTATCAAATTACCATTGGTATTTTTTACAGACCTAGAACAAAAAATCTTAAAATTTGTATGGAGACACAAAAGACCCTGACTAGCCAAAGCAGTCTTAAGGGAAAATAATGGAGCTGGAGAAATCAGACTCCCAGACTTTAGACTACTACAAACCTACAATAATCAAGACAATATGGTACCGGCAGAAAAACAGAAATACAGATCAATGGAACAGGATAGAAAGCCCAGAGATAAACCCACATACCTATAGTCAACTCATCTATGAAAAAGGAGGCAAGGATATACAGTGGAGAAAAGATAGTCTCTTCAATAAGAGGTGCTAGAAAAACTGGACAGCTACATGTAAAACAATGAAATTAGAACACTCCCTAACACCATACACAAAAATAAACTCAAAATGGATTCGAGACCTAAATGTAAGACCGGACACTCTAAAACTCTTAGAGGAAAACACAGGAAGAACACTCTTTGACATAAATTACAGCAAGATCTTTTTTGATCCGCCTCCTAGAGAACTGGAAATAAAAATAAACAAATGGGACCTAATGAAACTTCAAAGCTTTTGCACAGCAAAGGAAACCATAAACAAGATGAAAAGACAACCCTCAGAATGGGAGAAAATATTTGCAAACCAGTCAATGGACAAAGGATTAATCTCCAAAATATATAAACAGCTCATGCAGCTCAATATTAAAGAAACAAACAACCCAATCCAAAAATGGGCAGAAGACCTAAATAGACATTTCTCCAAAGAAGACATACAGACGGCCAAGAAGCACATGAAAAGCTGCTCAACGTCACTAATTATTAGAGAAATGCAAATCAAAACTACAATGAGTTACACCATTCTCACACCAGTTAGGATGGGCATCATCAGAAAACCTACAAACAACAAATGCTGGAGAGGGTGTGGAGAAAAGGGAACCCTCTTGCACTGTTGGTGGGAATGTAAATTGATACAGTCACTATGGACAACATTATGGAGGTTCCTTAAAAAACTAAAAGTAGAATTACCATATGACCCAGCAATCCCACTACTGGGCATGTACCCAGACAAAACCATAATTCAAAAAGACACATACACCCCAATGTTCATTGCAGCACTATTTACAATAGCCAGGTCATGGAAGCAAGCTATGTTCCCATCTACAGGCAAATGGCTAAAGAACATGTGGTACATATATACAATGGAATATTACTCAGCCATAAAAAGGAACAAAATTGAGTCATTTGTAGAGACGAGGATGGATCTAGAGACTGTCATACAAAGTGAAGTGAGTCAGAAAGAGAAAAACAAATATCATATATTAACTCATTTATGTGGAACCTAGAAAAATGGTACAGATGAACTGGTTTGCAGGGCAGAAATAGAGACACAGATGCAGAGAACAAATGTATGGACACCAAAGTGGGAAAGTGGCAGGGGGTGCTGGTGATGTGATGAATTGGGAGATTGGGATTGACATGTATACACTAATATGTATAAAATGGATAACTAATAAGAACCTGGTGTATAAAAAAATAAATAAAAGAAAATTCAAAAATTCAAAAAAAAAGCAAACCATTTCCCCAGAGTTTCCCCCCGCCCCAGGGTTTTAAAGAAAAAGAAATACAAGCAGATCTCAAAGATACTGCTGACTCTGTTCCAAACCACCACAACAAAGAGAATATCATAATAAAGTGAGTCACACAATTTTTTTCATTTCCCAGTGCATACAAAAGTTATGTTTACACTATACTATAGTCTATTAAGCATTCAACAGCGCATGTCTACAAAAAGTACATACCTTAATTAAAAATACTTCATTGCTGGGCCTCCCTGGTGGCGCAGTGGTTGAGAGTCCGCCTGCCGATGCAGGGGATACGGGTTCGTGCCCCGGTCTGGGAGGATCCCATATGCCGCGGAGTGGCTGGGCCCGTGAGCCATGGCCGCTGGGCCTGCGCATCCGGAGCCTGTGCTCCGCAACGGGAGAGGCCACAACAGTGAGAGGCCCGCATACCGCAAAAAAAAAAAAAAAAAAAAAAAAAAACTTCATTGCTAAAAAAAAAAGCTAAACGTCATCTGAATCTTCAGCAAGTTGTAACCTTTTTTCTAGTGGCGGGTTTTGCCTCAATGTCGATGGCTGCTGAATGATTTGGGTGGTGGTTGCTGAAGATTGGGGTAGCTGTGACAATTTCTTAAAAAAAACAAACAACAGTGAACTTTGCTGCAATGATTGATATTTCCCTTTATAAACAATTTCTCTGCGGCATACGGTGCTGTTTGACATCGTCTTACACCCAGTAGAACGTCTTCCGAAATTGTAGTTAATCCTCCCAAATCCTGGTGCTGCTTTATCAGCTAAGTTTATGTAATATTCTAAATCCTTTGTTGTCATTTTAACAAGCTTCACAGCATCTTCACCAGGGGTAGATTCCATCTCAGGAAACCACTTTCGTCACTCATCCATAAGAAAAGCAACTCCTCATCCTTTCAAATTTTATCATGAGATCACAGCAATTCAGTTACATCTTCAGGATCCACTTCTAATTCTGGTTCTCTTGCTATTTCCAGGTGTGCAGTTACTCCCTCCATTAAAGTCTTGACCCCCTCAAAGTCATCTATGAGGGCTGAAATCAACTTCTTACAAACTCCTGTTAATGATGTCTTGACCTCTTCCCATGAATCACGAATGTTCTCCGTGGCATCTAGAATGATGAATCTTTTCCAGAAGGTTTTCAATTTACTTTGCCCAGATCCATTACAGGAATCACTATGTATGGCAGCTATAGTCTTGTGAAATGAATTTCTTTTTTTTTTTTTTTTTTTTTTTCCGTACGCGGGCCTCTCACTGTTGTGGCCTCTCCCGTTGCGGAGCACAGGCTCCGGATGCGCAGGCCCAGCGGCCATGGCTCACGGGCCCAGCCGCTCCGCGGCATATGGGATCCTCCCAGACCGGGGCACGAACCCGTATCCCCTGCATCGGCAGGCGGACTCTCAACCACTGCGCCACCAGGGAGGCCCTGAAATGAATTTCTTAAATAATAAGATTTAAAATTCAACATTACTCCTTTATCCATGGGCTGCAGAATGCATGTTGTGTTAGCAGACATGAAAACAACATTAATCCCTTTGTACATCTACATTAGAGCTCTTGGGTGACTAGGTACATTGTCAATGAGCAGTAATATTTTGAAAGGAATTTTTTTCTAAGCAGTAAGTCTCAACAGTGGATTTAAAATATTCAGTAAATCATATTCTAAACCAGGCTTTGTTGTTCCATTTCCAGAGCACAGGCAGAGTAGATTTAGCATAATTCTTAGGGGTCCTAGGATTTTCTGGAATGCTAAATGAGCATTGACTTCAACTTAAAGTCACCAACTGTAATAGCCCTTAACAAAAGAGTTAGCCTGTCCTTTGAAGCCTTGAAGCCAGGAATTGACTTCTCCTCTTGAGCTATAAAAGTCCTAGATGGCATCTTCTTCCAAAATAAGGCTGTTTTATCTACATTGAAAATCTGTTGTTTAGCATACCCACCTTTATTAATTATCTTAACTAGATCTTCTGGATGACTTACTGCAGCTTCTACATAAGTAAGCACTTGCTGCTTCACCTTGCACTTTTATGTTATGGGGGTGGATTTTTCCTTAAATCTCATGAACCAACCTGCTAGCTTTACACTTTTGCAGCTTCCTCACCTCTTACAGCCTTCATGAAATTGAAGACAGCTAGGGCCTTGCTCTGGATCAGGTTTTGTCCTAAGGGAATGTTGTGGTTGGTTTGATCTTTTATTCGGACCACTAAAACTTTCTCCATATTCAGCAATAAAGCTGTTTCACTTTCTTATCTTTCATGAGTTGACTGTTCAATTTTCTTCAAGAACTTTCTTTGCGTTCCCAACTTGGCTAACTGTTTGTCTCAAGAGGCCTAGATTTTGGCCTATTTCAGCTTTCAGCATGCCTTCCTCACTAAGCTTAAATATTTCTAGCTTTTGATTTTAAAGTGAAAGATGTGCAACTCTTCCTTTCACTTGAACATTTACAGTCCATTTTAGGGTTATTAATTGGCCTAATTTCAATATTGTTGCATCTCAGGAAACAGGGAGGCCTGAGGAGAGGGAGAGAGATGGGGGAATGGCCAGTGGATGGAGCAGTCAGAACATGCACAACATTTATCAGTTAAGTTCACCATCTTATGCGGGTATGGTTCTTGGCACCTCAAAACAATTACAGTAATAACATCAAAGATCACTCATCACAGATCACCATAACAGATATAATAATATGAAAACATTTGAAATATTGAGAGAATTACCAAAATGTGACACAGAGACATAAAGTGAGCAAATGCTGTTGGAAAAATGGCACGGATAGACTTGCCACAAACCTTCGATTTGGAAAAAAAAACAATATATATGAAGCACAATAAAGTGAGGTATGCCTGTATGGTGCATAGCTGTCTTTCCTCCTTTAACTCCCAGGCATTCTAAGAAGAACCCCAAATCAATTTCTTGATGTTATACACCCATCTCTTTTCTGATGATATTTTCTGTGCCATTGATAGGGAATCAAATCGGGTGACGGGTCACCCGCTTCAACAAATGACATTTCTTCTGGGAATCTCTTTGAGTTTCTGTGACAATCCTGATACATAGAGCTTCTTATATGCAAAAATAAAATAAAATAGATAAACAATAGCACAGAACTGAGGTTCAGAGGAAGATCCTACCTGTGCACAACACTGGGTGCATGTAAGCCAGGGCCTAAAGCCAGGTCTGGCTCTGGCACTCTTTCAGATCCAACTTTCTTTCCATGTAGAATGGACCCAAGCCTAGTCAGTTCAGTTCATGATTTTTTATACTGGGGTATTTACATATGTGTGCATGTATATGCATATATCATATGTGAACATGTGTATCTATTTATCTATACATCTATCTTTATGTATATACGTGTGCATATACATAGTATATTCTAATATGTGTATTCTTCTACACATTCACTGTTACATGTGCATATGTGTATATATATGCACATGTGCATATGAGTTTGCATATGCATGTGGTCTGTGAGCAAGTACGATTAGGTATATGGCAGCATATACGTGTGTGCATTTTGATATGTGCAGATGCATGTTTACAAATATATGTGCTCATCATTCTCTAAATCTTGTAAATTCTATGTGTAGCCAATTTGCCACTCATGTCTTCCGTGTGGTCTCACTTTTGGCTAAGTGTCAAGAATGGATATTTAAGTGACTTTGGTTTTCCGTGGACATCCTGCAGCCCTCCATTTGATGTTAATGTAAATGAACTGAAATGGAGTATGAGATCAGGGCAGGATGACTGCCGATTCCATCTCCACTCCCAGCTGGGCCATAGATGGAGCCTGATAATTCATCCCTCCCTGCTTCTCAGGCCAGGAACCGGGGTTTCTTTCCATTACCCTTTGCTGTGACCTTGCTTCTGTTTTCTGAGCCCCAGCCTTGTTTCCTGACAAGGAGTTCAGCAAAAATCATTTGGCAAGGGCAATCTTTGTGTCTCCTGCTATATTACTCACACAAAGCCCAAAGAAGCACATTCTTCTACCTTCCTGCCCTCGAAGTCTTCTTTATTTCCTTCTAATGGACTCTTTTAAGTGACAAACTTCTACCCATTGACATGATTTCTCCATTAATATGGTTCAAGGCTCTTGAGGAACCTTCAAGCTCACAGGCTGTATTATCCTGAGGTACAGATAAACCCATGTAAACCTTAAACTCCATGGTCAGCACCAGTGTTGACAACACCCTTAAAGTGCATGGCCACTGGGGACCCCCAATGATGTAGTAAATATGCATTAAAACCACTGTCTCAGAATAGAGTCCTTTTTCTATCTCCTGCCTGTAAGATATAGGCTTAGACTTTCTTACTGTGTCTTCTACTACTACTGCTACTAGGGAAAAGCGACTCTGAGAGTTGAACAATTATTCAGTTTTCTTTCAATTTCCCACCTTCCTTTCAGACTCCTTTTCTCTTCAACAGCAAGAGTTAGGGTTTGCTACTGCTATGGCCATATTAAATGACGGGCAGCTAATTTATCAAACATGCCACACTCTGGTGTTTATCACTTATAAGGGTCATTAATGAAACAAGTTTTCAGGGCCCATTACATGTACAATTTCTGGTTCTCCACACATTGTAGCCAGAGTGATCTTTTAAAATGCAAATCTGGTTATGTCACTCTGTTTAAAATCATCCAATGGGTTCTCATTGCTCCTAGGATAAAAGCCATAAACATTAACATGGCTTGAAAGGCCCTGTATACTGCCCTCCCCCATCTTCCCAGCCTCATCTCATGATTCACTCCTCCTTGAATTTCTTGCATAGACACACTGGCCCTCTTTCAATTTTCCTAATTCACAGTGCTCCTTCTGTGAATGCTCCTTCTTTAGCTCGTGTTGTTTCCTGTCCCTGATATTCTCTTTCTTTCCCTCCCCAGCACTAGCCAAATTTGTTAATGTTCATACTTTAGTTCCAGGGTCACTTTCTTCTTCATCCTCCACACCAGGTCAATCTCCTAGTCAGACTCCTTCATAGTATCCTTCAATGGAACCATTTGTTTGTAATTGGATGGGTCCTTCATTGGACCCATTACATTTAGTAAGTCAACAGCTATTGGTGTGATTCTTTGCTTAATGTGTGTCCTCTATTAGACATAGGATAAGAACTGTGTAAGTTTGGCTCAGCAATATATTCTTAGGACCTAACACTGCCAGTTGGTACAGTATAGGTGCTCAAGAAATAGTCACTGAATGAATGAATGAGTATGTAAACTGGGGCTTTACCTCATTTACAGAAACACCTGAACTTTGGTGTGCATGCTGCTCCCTCTACCTCTCAGGGTCCAATTTCAACACCACACACCAGAATAACCTTCTTTTAAAGATATATGTGTGAAAAAAAAAAGATATATGTGTGTTGCTTGGTAGAGCCATTTCACTGGTGAGGGAGAAAAATGTATTCCACAGCATTCAAACTGTCATTCCAAGATAAGAGAACATTGCTTATGAATCCTTTGTAACGTATGGCAATTTTCAATTTAAATATTTACCATGAGCCCAATTATCATGTTTACCATGAATACATAATGCAAGGCAGATGGTGGTAAGTATTATAATAGACCTCAAAAGTGCTATGAGAGCAAAATAGTAGGACGTTAATCTCCATCAGGGAAATCTGGAAGGCTCCTGGTAGAAGTTAACATCTGAACTATACCTTGAAGTTTGAGTAGGTTGGTAAAGACACTTTCAACTCTGTTTACCTGGCCAACTCCTGGCTAACTCTAACCACTTTTGCAGTTCAGCTTAAAAGTCACTTCCTCCTGGAAGCTTTCTCCAGAACCAGCCCTCAGCCAGGTTACATATTCCAGATGTACTTTTCCCATTATCACATCACTTATCTGTTTACCTTGCTAAACTCCATAAGAGAAGCAACTGAAGCTGCCTTACTCACCACTGTATCTGCATGATGTATTACAGTGCCTGGACCAAGACAGACGTTCAATAAATACCCAATGAACAAATGCATGAGTAATAGAAAAATGAGGAGTGAAAGTGGGAACAGCAATGCAGGTATGGAGAAACACCATCAAGATGCAAAAGAAAAAAATGCCTGGTGTGGTCAAATGTACGTGGATACAGAGTTATGTAAGACAGAGGAAACATCTGAGGTGGTTAAGTGTACACTCTATAGGGGGCATCATATAAGGAAAGTTTGAAAGTCCAGATGGAGTCAGATTTTCAAAGTCCTTGAATCATGTTAAATAATTTGCACTTTCTGTGATCAAGTTTTCTTAAGTAGGAGGATAGTATCATTAGGTTTGTGCTTTATACAAATCACTTCAGTGATCCAGTAGTGGAAAGCTTGGGGGAAGATAATAAAAGTACAGAAACTATTAGGAAGCTACTATAATTATCTAGTTCATGATTTCTCAACCTTGGCATTATTAACATTTTAGGTTGGTAATTCTTTATTGTGAGTAATTCTATTTCGTGCATCGTAGGATGTTTAGCAGTATCCCTGGTCTCTACTTACTAGATGCCAGTAGCAGCCATCCCCCAACATGTGACACCTAAAAATATCTCCAGACATTGTCTACTATCTCCTGGGGGACAAAATCACCCCTGGTTATTTTCAGAACCACTGATCTAGGAGATGGGTAATATGGTATAATCAAAGGTGATAGTCTTTGGGATGAGAGAATGGGTCAGATACCAAGGACACGGAATGAAAGTGACTTACCACAGGGAACAACTGTTTATCATTGTGCATCATAATGGTACACTTCTGGAATTAGGGCTTCTCAGAAGAAGAGAGGTAGATTCCTTTTACAATGCTCTTCTTTCTTCTAAAAACCATATAGACAGTCAAGTTCTAGGCATTTCCATCTATTTTGTTGGATTTAATGCTCAAGAAGCTATGGTTCCTCTTTGATAGTGAAACACTGATTCTCTTTTGGGAAGAGCATGGCCTCTGATTGAGCTCCTACCCCTGGCTCCTGGGATGGCACAACTAACACAGAGCTCTGGGCTAAGTAGACACAAGGGGCGCTATGCTGACACCTCAGGGGAGCAGTCCTTCTGAGGAAGGAGTCTAATGGAGTAGAGGAGGCCAAAGAGGAAAGGAGGAAAGCAGAGCCCTAATGAGGCTATCTGTGCTCCTGAATTCTACCATGCCTCAAGCTGGACCATCCTTCCATTTAGTAAGTCAATCAATTCGTATTTTTACTTAAGCCAGTTTGGTTTAGATTACGGAAAGAACTGAGGGTGAGTCATACTGTTTGGGGAGGATAGCAGTCGTCTACAAATTTCCAAGGAGCCGCACTCTAGAGTATAGAATGAGCACTGGACGTAGTCAAACAACAGAGTTGAATCTAAGTCCAATCATGCATTCATCTATTCATGTTTCATCAGACTTTTGTTGAGTGTTAATGTGTACTGGACAGTGAACTAGACTCTGGGGCCATAACTATGGAATAAGGATGATCTTATCAGCAAAGAACCTACATTCTAATGCTCAACTGTTGAGGGTCAACCGTGACTGCATATTAAAATCACAAAGTTTTAAAAATGCCTATGCCTGGATTCCATGCCTGACTAAAATAAGAATTTCTTAGAGGTGAGGCAGACATTGGTATCTACTGATATAATTCTAATGATGGTTAGGGTTCTATTCTCATTTTACAGAAAAGGAAGCTGAGGTTAAATAACATGTTCAAGACTATACCCCTGGTTAGAAGCAAAGCTAGAATCTGAACCCAGACAAGGTCCCAGATGGTTCCAGAGCCTCCTCTTAATCACTAAGCTACACCGTAAGGCACATAGTTCATGATGGTATGTTTAGTCCAATATCACTATATACAGACCAAGTTTGTTTTAAGAATGCTCATCTTTTCCTTTACCTTCCCATGTTCTGATCCTCACCAATCCCAACCCCACACACACACGCCTTCCACATGCACAGGGCTGGCACATTCTCTTCTCTGTCCTATATTAAATATTCTTTCCAGAAATGATCTGCTAGCCTTCACTTACAAAGCAGAGTACTCATAAGTCATGATGCTTCCTTATCCAGTCAGAGTCACACCTGTGCATGTGGTATAGCAGACAGAGCATTTGGAATTAGAAGGAAGTCTGAAATCTCAGCTTTGTCTTAATTAGCTCTGTAGTTACAGATAAATTGTGTAACTACTCAGAGCCTCAGATTACACTTATGTAAAGTGGGAATAATAACACCTCTCTAGCTGTGTGGTTGTGAAAACTAAATCAAAATATACTTACAATGCCTCCAACATAGCAGACACTCAGTTAATGGTAACTACTGCTATTAAAATTTCTGTGGATTCATATTGATTTTCTTATGGCTAAGTTTGTCAAAAGTATGTAATAATAATTAAAACAGTCAATATTATCAGTCACTTACTATATGCCTGAAACTGTTGTCATTCCTTTACATGTATTTTCTCAGCTATTTCTAAAAGTAATCCTATAAAATAGGTATTACCATTTCCCACATTTTTTTGGTAAGAAAAGCAAAGCAGAGAGATACCACATAGCTTGGCTAGGAAAGTATTAAAGCCTTACGTCCTAGCTCAAATCCTAGGAATTTCCCTTTGGGGAATAAATATCAACATTGCTATTGGCATGTGCCAGGCATTTGCAGTAACAAATGTTTGCATATATTATCTTATTTAATATTTACAACAACACCACTTTACAAACAAGGAAACAGAGGCTCAGAGGGATCTTGTTAGTCGCATGGGTGTAGTTAGAATCCTGGTCTGTCTCACTCAAAGCTTGTGTGCTTTCCTTTCCTCTTAGAAATGAAGGCTTCATTAAGGGTTTTAATTAATTGGGATTATATGTACTCCACCAAAAGGGCTTCATTTGTAAATCCACAAGCCACAACCTACCAGAGAAGGAATCTAATGAATTTCCTTTTCCTTGTACCGTATTCTACTGATTTCTCAGCCGTCTTCTCTTCTTTACTTGGTCAGACATTGACAGCCTGCCAACCATCCAGAGTTCCATCCAGAAACCCTCCACATTGGGAGGGCTCACTCAGCATCTCCTTCATGAATCCACTCCCCTTTGCAAACACAAACTACCCTTGTCTAGTTTGAAATGGAAAGAGTTTCTCTATCTCAGATTAGAAAACTCTCACTGCGTTAAATTCCAGCAATATGTTCAAATAGGGTAATCAGCCCAAGTCTATCACATGGAATTAGTGGCAAAGATAGTTACCATGACTTAATTAATTCTCCTATTATCAACATTCATGATCGTCAACTGAATCTCATTTGCATATTCCCATAGAGCATCATTATTTAAGTTTAAAAGCACTTAAAATCAAGTCACAAAATGGTTATGTGTACTCAAATCAATGCAGGCTATTCAAAGAAAGCACTGAATAGATATAAAGAGTGGATGATAGATGTGCTGTTTTCAAGCCTGCTCTATTTATGCCTACATATCAACAAGGTTCACCAAGCCCCTACTATGTGCAAGATATTAAACAATACAATTCACTCTTTAAATATTACATGGGAAACCATGAATTTAAAATAATGCTATCCTGTTGAGTTATTGATCTGCACTGCACATATTTCCTGGTCATAGGCAGCTTCCACACAGAAACATCTGGATGCAAATTGGAGAATTCGATTACTCAGATCCAAGTGGGTATATCTATTTCCTGGTAGCTGGGTAATTGACTTGTAGCTGGCCTCCTACAGATATAGCCCAAAGTTATTTTGACAAAGACAGAATAAAGTGATAGTTTTTTTTAATGCTGCTAAGAAAAAGATCTTTGCAGCCGTGCTTAACATTATGCAGGTAGCCACCATGACAACAAAATTATAATTGTTATTTGGTCACATGGAGATGCTACTGGGCCCTCGGATTAATAAAACAATGGAAAAATATATCAAGATATTGTCATAATATCACCTGATATTTCGCCTCTGGTAAATTTCCTGAGGAATTCACCTGCCCATGTGTAAAACAGCTATGGAAAGGTGATAATTTTCCAGGAATAAGGGGAAGCCAAGTATAAGTTTAGAGTTTGGAAAATACTAAAGTAAATTTTAAAACAGTTTTGAAAAATCATCGTTAGTCTAAAAATCCAATGCTAGAACTGTTACTCTGTTAGCTTAGTCTCTGAAACAAGAATATAAATTTAAATATTTTAAGTGTAAAATAGGTCAATTTGGATATTTCTTTTCTTTTAATAGACTTTTGTTCATTTCATCTGATCCTTAGCTTCTCTAGGTCCCTGGAATGCATGAAGGAGTCTTCTCCATGCAGTTAATGAGGAAAAAAGGAAGACTTGGGGGAGGGGAGAATCAAGAGGGAGAGCAGGATGGAAGAATGAGAAGAGACACGCCTCTCCCTACACTCAGAAGGCACTGTTGCACAGCACCATTCAACCCTGTGAGATAGCGTCCCACATAAAAGCCATCTATAAAGGGGAGGTGGCAAGGCAAGTCATTGATAGCATGCAGTGAAGTTCATCTCTGGCTTTATTAGGAAGAGAAGTGGAAAGAAGCTTAAGGCTGTCAGCAATTTCAGGTGTGCTGCATTGCCCAGATGATGGAGAGACCTTGTTTACTCTGAGTGCATCTTGGTTCCAAAATCTGCAGTGACTCCCTAGCACTTCTCAAACTGCAATGTGATTTGAATTACCTGGGAATCTTGTTACAATGCAGATTCTGTTTCGGTGGGTCTGGATTCTGCATTCCTTACAAACTCTTGGTTGATGCCTGCTGTTGGTTCATGGTCCATGCCTCAAGTTCCATCATGCCTAGCCTCATCTCCCTTTCCTCTGGCCTTCACCCACACTGCAGCCAGGCTGAACAACTTGCTCTTTCCTAAACAGATGTTGTGCCGTCCTGCTCCTATGCCTCTTCTTCTTCTGACTCCCTCCCTAAAAGTTCTCCATGTCTGCAACGCATATGCCTCCAGGAGTAAAATCAAAATATGTTTTCTATTCTGCCATGCTGCTAAATCTGTTTCAAGGGTAGGAGTGCAACTCCTTGTCCCCCGAATTTTGCAGGCTGCTGGAACACTTAACTGTATCTCCTCACCGCACTTTCTTTCACTTGAATATTTAGTGAGGTATACTAAACGTCCATGCTGAGGGTGAGGATTCTGAGATGAACAGATCTTTAGCCCTCCTGACTTTCACAAGCTGGTGATGGGACTATTTGAAGACAGTAGGGGTGCAACACAGTAAATCGATACAATATGGAGGTGCTCTTAGACAGGAAAGCATGAACTGCTCTGGAAGGAGTGAAGAGTTGAGTTCTAAAGGGGGCTATTACAAGGCTAACAAGGGAATAACTACTATCCAGGCAGGAAGAAAAAACCCACAAGCAACAGCACATAAAGGAAAGAAGAAATGGAGAGGGCAGAAGCAAGAAGAACTACAACTCTGCAGCCTGTGGAAGGAAAACAACATCCACAGAAAGATAGAAAAAATGAAAAGGCAGCGAACTATGTACCAGATGAAGAAACAAGATAAACCCCCAGAAAAACAACTAAATGAAGTGGAGATAGGCAACCTTCCAAAAAAAGAATTCAGAATAATGATAGTGAAAACGATCAAGGACTTCAGAAAAAGAATGGAGGCAAAGATCGAGAAGATGCAAGAAATGTTTAACAAAGACCTAGAAGAATTAAAGAACAAAGAAACAGAAATGAACAATACAGTAACTGAAATGAAAAATACACTAGAAGGAATCAATAGCAGAATAACTGAGGCAGAAGAACGGAAAAGTGACCTGGAAGACAGAATGGTAGAATTCACAGCTTCAGAACAGAATAAAGAAAAAAAGAACGAAAAGAAATGAAGACACCCTAAGAGACCTCTGGGATAACATTAAATGCAACAACATTCACGTTATAGGGGTCCCAGAAAGAGAAGAGAGAGAGAAAGGACCCAAGAAAATATTTGAAGAGATTATCGTCGAAAACTTCCCTAACATGGAAAAGGAAATAGCCACCCAAGTCTAGGAAGCACAGAGAGTCCCAGGCAGGACAAATCCAAGGAGAAACAGGCCGAGACACATAGTAATCAAGTGGACAAAAATTAAAGACAAAGAAAAATTATTGAAAGCAACAAGGGAAAAGCAACAAATAAAGTACAAGGGAACTCCCATAAGGTTAACAGCTGATTTCTCAGCAGAAACTCTACAAGCCAGAAGGGAGAGCCATGATATATTTAAAGTGATGAAAGGGAAGAACCTACAACAAATATTACTCTACCCGGCAAGGGTTTCATTCAGATTCGACAGAGAAATCAAAAGCTTTACAGACAAGCAAAAGCTAAGAATTCAGCACCACCAAACCATCTCTACAACAAACGCTAAAGGAACTTCTCTAAGTGGGAAACACAAGAGAAGAAAAGGACCTACAAAAACAAACCCATAACAATTAAGAAAATGGTAATAGGAACATACATATTGATAATTACCTTAAACATGAATGGATTAAATGCTACAAGCAAAAGACACAGGCTCGCTGCATGGATACAAAAACAAAACCTATATATATGCTGTCTACAAAATACCCACTTCAGACATAGGAACACATACAGACTGAAAGTGAGGGGATGGAAAAAGATATTCCATGCAAATGGAAATAAAAAGAAAGCTGGAGTAGCAATACTCATATCAGATAAAATAGACTTTAAAATAAAGAAGGTTACAAGAGACAAAGAAGGACACTACATAATGATCAAGTGATCAATCCAGGGAGAAGATATAACAATTATAAATATATATGCACCCAACATAGGAGCACCTCAATACATAAGGCAACTGCTAACAGCTATAAAACAGGAAATCAACAGTAACATAATACTAGTGGGGGACTTTAACAACACACTTACACCAATGGACAGATCATCCAAAATGAAAAGATATAAGGAAATGCAAGCTTTAAATGACACAATAGACCAGATAGATTTAATTGATATTTATAGGATATTCCATCCCAAAACAGCAGATTACACTTTCTTCACAAGTGTGCATGGAACATTCTCCAGGATAGATCATATCTTGGATCACAAATCAAGCCTCAGTAAATTTTAGAGAATTGAAATCATATCAAGCATCTTTTCTGACCATGCTGCTATGAGATTAGAAATCAATTACAGGGAAAAAAAACGTAGAAAACACAAACACATTGAGGCTGAACAATACCTTACTAAATAACCAAGAGATCACTGAAGAAATCAAAAAGGAAATCAAAAAGTACCTAGAGACAAATGACAATGAAAACATGATGATCCAAAACCTATGGGATGCAGCAAAAGCAGTCCTAAGAGGAAAGTGTACAGCAATACAAGCCTACCTCAAGAAACAAGAAAAATCTCAAATAAACCATCTAACCTTACACCTAAAGGAACTATAGAAAGAAGAACAAACAAAACCCAGAGTTAGTAGAAGGAAAGGAATCATAAAGATCAGAGCAGAAATAAATGAAATAGAAACAAAGAAAACAATAGCAAAGATCAATAAAACTAAAAGCTGGTTCTTTGAGAAGATAAAGAAAATTGATAAACCATTAGCCAGACTCATCAAGAAAAAGAGGGAGAGGACTCAATCAATAAAATTAGAAATGAAAAAGGAAAATTTACAACTGACACCATAGAAATAGAAAGCATCATAAGAGGCTACTACAAGAAGTCTATGCCAATAAAATGGACAACGTGGAAGAAATGGACAAATTCTTAGAAAGGTATAACCTTCCAAGACTGAACCAGGAAGAAATAGAAAATTTGAAGAGACCAATCACAAGTAATGAAATTGAAACTGTGATTTAAAATCTTCCAAAAAACAAAAGTCCAGGATCAGATGGCTTCACAGGTGAATTCTATCAAACATTTAGAGAAGAGCTAACACCCATCCTTCTCAAACTCTCCCAAAAAATTTCAGAGGAAGGAACACTCCCAAACTCGTTCTATGAAGCCACCATCACCCTGATACCTAAACCAGACAATGATACTACAAAAAAAGAAAATTACAGACTAATATCACTGATGAATATAGATGCAAAAATCCTCAACAAAATACTAGCAAACAGAATCCAACAACACATTAAAAGGATCATACATCATGATCAAGTGGGATTTACCCCAGGGATGCAAGGCTTCTTCAATATATGCAAATCAATCAATGTGATACACCATATTAACAAACTGAAGAATAAAAATGATATGGTCATCTCAATAGAGGCAAAAAAAGCTTTTGACAAAATTCAACACTAATTTATGATAAAAACTCTCCAGAAAGTGGGCATAGATGGAACCTACCTCAATATAATAAAGGACATATACGACAAACCCACAGCAAACATCATTCTTAATGGTGAAAAACTGAAAGCATTTCCTCTAAGATCAGGAACAAGACAAGGATGTCTTGTCTAGAGCTAATCAATGAATTTGGTAAAGTTGCAGGATACAAAATTAATGCACAGAAATCTCTTGCATTCTTATACACTAATGATGAAAAATCTGAAAGAGAAATTAAGGAAACACTCCCATTTACCACTGCAACAAAAAGAATAAAATACCTAGGAATAAACCTACCTAGGGAAACAAAAGACCTGTATGCAGAAAACTATAAGACACTGATGAAAGAAATTCAAGATGATACCAACAGATGGAGAGATATACCATGTTCTTGGATTGGAAGAATCAATATTGTGAAAATAACTATACTACCCAAAGCAATCTACAGATTCAGTGCAATCCCTATCAAATTACCAATGGCATTTTTTATGGAAATAAAACAAAAAATCTTAAAATTTGTATGGAGACACAAAAGACCCCGAATAGCCAAAGCAGTCTTGAGGGAAAAAATCAGAGCTGGAGGAATCAGACTCCCTGACTTCAGACTATACTATAAAGCTACTGTAATCAAGACAATATGGTACTGGCAAAAAAACAGAAACATAGATCAATGGAACAAGATAGAAAGCCCAGAGATAAACCCACGCAGCTATGGTCCACTAATCTATGACAAAGGAGGCAAGGATATATAATAGAGAAAAGACAGCCTTTTCAATAAGTGGTGCTGGGAAAACCAGACAGCTACATGTAAAAGAATGAAATTAGAACACTCCCTAACACCATACACAAAAATAAACTCAAAATGGATTAGAGACCTAAATGTAAGACCAGACACTATAAAACTCAGAGGAAAACATAGGAAGAGCACTCTTTGACATAAATCACAGCAAGATCTTTTTTGATCCACCTCCTTGAGTAATGGAAATAAAAACAAAAATAAACAAATGAGACCTAATGAAACTTCAAAGCTTTTGCACAGCAAAGGAAACCATAAACAAGACGAAAAGACAACCCTCAGCATGGGAGAAAATATTTGCAAACAAGTCAACGGACAAAGGATTAATCTCCAAACTATATAAACAGCTCATGCAGCTCAACATTAAAAAACAAAAAAACCCAATCCAAAAATGGGCAGAAGACCTAAATAGACATTTCTCCAAATCAGACATATAGATGGCCAAGAAGCACATGAAAAGCTGCTCAACATCACTAATTATTAGAGAAATGCAAATCAAAACTACAATGAGGTATCACCTCACACCAGTTAGAATGGGCATCATCAGAAAATCTACAAACAACAAATGCTGGAGAGTGTGTGGAGAAAAGGGAACCCTCTTGCACTGTTGGCGGGAATGTAAATTGATACAGTCACTATGGAGAACAGTATGGAGTTTCCTTAAAAAACTAAAGATAGAATTACCATATGACCCAGCAATCCCACTACTGCACGTATACCCAGAGAAAACCATTATTCAAAAAGACACACCAACATTGCACCCCAATGTTCATTGCAGCACTATTTACAATAGCCAGGTCATGGAGCAACCTAAACACCTATCGACAGATGGATGCATAAAGAACATGTGGTACATATATACAATGTAGTATTACTCAGCCATAAAAAGGAACGAAATTGAGTCGTTTGTTGAGACGTGGATGGATCTAAAGACTGTCTTACAGAGTGAAGTAAGTCAGAAAGAGAAAAACAAATACCGTATAATAATGCATGTATGTGGAACCTAGAAAAATAGTACAGATGAACTGGCTTGCAGGGCAGAAGTTGAGACACAGATGTAGAAAACAAACGTATGGACACCCAGGGGGGAAAAGAGCAGTGGGTGAGGATCGTGGTGTGCTGAATTGGGCGATTGGGATTGACATGTATACACTGATGTGTATAAAATTGATGACTAATAAAAACCTGCAGTGTAAACAAACAAGCAAACAAACAAACAAAAACTAATACTAAACTTTCTTTGGGTTATTTGTATGCATATATGTTAATATAAATGTTTCAGACATTACATGAAATTTCTAAAAATCTTATATGTTCTGGTATAATGTTATAAGTCATAATTCTAGTTATTACTTTAAAATGTATATCTCAGAAATAACTAACTTTCCTTGTCAGTTGCATTATTATGAACTTTCATCAAATCTTTAACCATGGTCATTTTTAAGTCTTTTGTCATTTACAGAGAGTTCTGGGTGTACTCTTATGCTTTTGCAAAAATGTTCCTATAACAGCCTTTCATCTTCAAGGAATTCATGGAAAAGACGCTGACAAGTACAGGTTTCTGGTAACTGACTATACTGCTGAACTGAATGAATGAGCATTTTCAGAACTCTAATGGAAAACTGATGCACTTATAAAAGTGCTAACAAAAGATCAAGATAAAAAAATTAATTACATGGGACTGTGCGAACTGATGAGGATGATTATAATTTTTGTGACTTTCTGTTTGAATAAAAAAAAAATCCCACAAGGACTCAGAGGCAAAAAATATACAAATCAACTTTCACTGCAGAGTAAAGGAGCTGTTACAGTGGAGGATTCCTGGACTGAATGTCAATATTATGACACAGTATGAGTGTGTTTCATGTTTGGCAATTGCAGTCATTGTTGCTTTTGTTGTGGTCATCCATTTACAATGCTTGGTGTCAGTTTATTTATCTCTTGTAAAAATAAAATACAGTTTGTGTGTGTGAAAAAAAAAGAAAGTTGGATCAGTAGTTACCTTCTGAGGCATTGATGAGGAATTGACTTCAAAGAAGTCTGAGGGAATTTTCTAGGATAATGGAAATTTGTGTATCTTGATAGGTTGATATTTGTCAAAACTCATCAAACTGTACTCTCAAAATGTATGCATACTACTGCATATAAATTATACCTAAATATAGTTGATTTTTAAAAATGTAAAAAAAAATCTGAACATAGATAACATGTAGTAGTTCATGAATATCAAAAATAAATGTGGATCCATCCACTGCAAAAAAAAAAGAAAGAAAATACTAATGTGGAAAATGAATACACTACACATACATTAATACATACCATTACAAACATGGTTATTAACTTTAGAAAGTATTTTCTGAAGCATTTAGATGAAATTTACTTGCAAAGAGCAGGTTCTCAATAAATGCATATTAAAGGCAGGAATTTATAATGTGATTCAAAAATGTGACATCCAGGAAATTTTTGTGGGTAGGGAAAAACATCCATCAGCATAAAAGAGCTTTTTATAGAGAACATGATGACCTGTAGTTCTTTCTACTTACTCTGAAAATGGTTTTCAGTTGTTATATTATGACTAAATTGAGATTTAAAAAACTAATTGATTAAATAAATAAATAAACAAATAAATAAATAAATAAAATGGTGCCCCAAGGGAAAGGAAGAAACAGGAGAGGGAAACAAGGAGAGTAAATTTCTGTGGATATACTCTAGTTCATGATATGACTTTGGAACACATTAACATTTTGCATAATTTTAAAAATAAATAAAAGTAATATCTATTTATCAAAAGTAAAATAAAACAATTGACCTCAGTAGTATACTGAGTTAGTGCCATAACCACAGGAGAGAAAATATTTCAAATGATTTTACAACACAGTAATTTATTAAACATCTTCAGCTTATGTACCCTAAGGACAAAATGAACTGTAAAAAACATCTGAAATTGATTTTAATAATCATATTGTTGATAGTAGTGTTTATATTGTTATTCTGAGTCTGTTGTATGTTAACTATGTGAGAAAGAAAATGAATACTTATACTGGTGTCATTGATAAATACAATGCTTGACATAAGAGAAAAGAAGTAGAGCTGTACAATCAAAGATATTAAGTAAAAACTATGTAGTCCTTATTTGATTTATAAGTATCTATTTAAACTCATGACAATTTATCTTTGCCTCCTGCCTCTGTCCACTGAAAGGGCTTAGAAATAATAGCCAACCCTATTAGTAACAAGGAACACCTTTAGCACCCAGACTGTGGTCTTCCACTTTTAAAAGAACTCGAGGATCTCTAAAATATTTATGGATGAAATGATAAGACGATGTGATGCCAAGATAGAAGCTGTACTGTCTAATAAGGTTGTACTGAAAGGTCTTATGGGCTCAGGAGTCAAGTTAAGAGACTCCTACTGAACAAAGATGGGATAATTTGGGCATCAGGAATAATCAAAACAGGTTGAAACATTTCAGTCATGGCTTTATCCTTGAATTTATAAAGTTATTAAAAGGAGCAAATTACCTCATTCTCCTTTGGAGAATGTTACAGAAATATCTCATTTATTTTAAAAACCAAAAAATAATGAAGGAAAAGAATCAAACATTTATTCTTCCTTTCCTATAAGAACTTGTTTCAGGGAAACCAAATAGCAGACAAGGGAAAGTTTCTTTATAGAAGCATTTTAGCTGACAAGTGAAGGAATGGTAGAATTGGGATGCTGCCATATTGCAACCCATGATGTTAGAGGCAAGGATGGATGATGGATCATCTAGGCAACAATGACCACTGGCGGCTGACATCTCAGACAGCTTGCTGATGGAGGGAGGTACAAAACACCACCTATGGGGAGTTCTTGCCAAAAATCAAACTATATCTGGAACAAAGCTCTAAAACCAACCACCAATGTAAAGGAAACATGAGGGACAGAAGAACATGTTAAATGACAGAAAAATCCAAACTGAGAGGAACTCTAGAGACTAATGATTTGGTTTCTTTAAGAAATAAATAAATAGTGAGGGTCAAGAGAGATCAAGATCATGAAAGAGAAAGAGAAAGAACAAGGAAGCAGAATGGGGAATCTATAGACTGAAGCTATTTAAGAGAAATACAAACCATTGCATTGCAATTTATGCATCTTACTTTAATCCTAATTCAGAGTATGAAAAAAATTAAGATAAGAGTAAAATGTGAATATCAGCTTGACTTTTTTAATATTCAGAAAGTACTGTTGATTTTATTCTATGTATGATAAAACTATGGCACTATGTTTTTAAAAAGAATTCTTAACTTTTTGAGAAAAACATTAAAGTATTTATGAAAGAAATAATACGATCATTGGGATTTGTCTCAAAATAAATGAGAAGGGGACTGCATGGAGATATAGTTGCAATAGTTTCACCATGAATTGATAATTGGTTGGGTGCTGGGTAAAAGGTATAAGAGTGCTGGATATAATCTGCTCTCCCAAATTTGTATATATTTGAAATTTTTCATAATAAAAGAGTTTGTAAAGTATTATCCAGGATGAGGACAGTGCCTGTGGTGGGTGTGAGGACTATGAGACCGAAGCAGCCTGAGGTTATTGAGCTCAAAGAAGGAGGGCAGGGTTCCAAGAGAGCATAAAAATAATGGTCATTGTATATAGTAATAAAAATGAATAAACTATGGAAACAGGTAAAAACATGAATGACCCACACAAACAAGGTATTGAATCAGACACAAAAGAATACATACAATATGATTTCATTTATATAAAGTTCAAGAAAGGCAAAATTAATCTATTTTCTTTTGGGATACATATAAAAATGGACAATTATTTTTCTTAAAAAAGTAGGGATTATACAAAATGCCATAATACTGGGTTCTCCCTGTGGGGGAGGCAGGGACCTGTGACCAGTCAGGGGTGCAGAGGGTCTTCTTGGGTTCTGGCAGTGATCTCGTTCTTGACCTGTGCAGTGTTTTCCCAGGTGTTCACTATATAATAATTGTTTAACCCATACATGTATTTCTGTACCTTTCTCTATATATCTTTCCATTTGAAAAGGAAGTTTAAAGGAAAAACAAAAGCAATGATTTATAAGCACCGTCATGGAGACAGGAAGCCTCAACACGCCCCAGGATTAGGCTGAATCTAATCCTGAGATACCGTGCAGAGGTGCAGGAGGAGGACTTGCCCCTTGTAGAGTGACAGAGTGCAGAAGAGCACGTAGGGGCATTGGTGAATTAGGGGACTAGGAAGTGTGTGCTTCTTGCATCAATGAATCCAGAGGAGATGACCTTAGTCCAGGAGGCCAGGGGCTGACCAGGATATTAGAAAAAATGGGATAGAGGGAGCTGAGTCTAAACAACAGTCCTCAAACTTCTCAATGAACTCAAAAATAGTTATTCAGTGTTCAAGCTGGCATAGGACTCCAGGTTTCCGCTGGGTCGCATTTCTACCAGCAACTTCACCCTGGTCAGGGAGGTGAGCTGCCAGCCCGTGTTGAGTCCACCAGGGTCTGTGGGACCTGACAGCCACCAGCCACCCCTGACCCATTGATTTGCATCTTTCACCTCTATTTGGTAAAAGACCATGTTTGCCGCAAGTACCATTGTAGCTCCAGAGCCCAACACAGTACCTGGAAAACTGTAGATGCTTTCTAAACCCTTATCGAATGAATGAATAAATGAATGAAGAGTTCCTATTTCCTGCTTGTAGAAGTTGAGCCTAGAACTCTTCCATAGAGAGGATCTGGTGCCAGCAGAGGAACAGATTGCTTAATACTCAACACAAACACTCAAAGCTAGTAGAGCTGTTTTCCACAACCAGCCTGATCATTCCTTCCACAAACTCCTCTGCATTTTTTGGAACCCAGATTTCCACAGCTGGCGTTAAGATATTGTGAGGAAGGGAATGAAGAAAAGGTTCTCATTCCTTTACTAAGTGCTCATTCTACCTTTCATCAAAGTAAAGTGCTGTTTAGAAATGATTTCTAGGGACTTCCCTGGTGTCGCAGGAAGACTCCACGCTCCCAATGCAGGGGGCCCGGGTTCAATGCCTGGTCCGGGAACTAGATCCCACACGCAGGCCACAACTAAGAGTTCATATGCCAGAACTAAGGAGACCACCTGCCGCAACTAAGACAGCACAACCAAATAAATAAATATTAAAAAAGAAAAAGGAAATGCTCTCTGAGTAAAAGTGTTGTAGGGAAGAGGAGGGAAAAGTTGTTTAAAGAAGTTGAAGAACCACAGGGAGGGCATGAGGGAGCAGCCACAAATCGAAGCAGACGGGAAGGTGGTAGAAACGATCAATGTTGAGACTGGCTGTTTTGCATCTCCCACGCCTGGAGTGACACAGAAAGAGAAAGCAAGCTTCAGGGCTCTGGATAATTAGAAAAGGAGCAGGGGAGGGAGGGGAGGTATGAGGGGCAACTGGCAGAGTGGTAGGAACTTGTTTCAGTGACTAACAGTGAACACCCACAGCCCTCACCCCTGTGTGCCTGGTGCAGTAGCCTCCTAACCTGTCTCCTTGCCTCTGGCTTACCCAGATCCAGCCAATACCCCCCACCCCGTTCCAGATTAACATCAAAGTCAAGAGACCTGTGTTCCAATCAAGCATTAGAAGCACTCTGTCCAATAAAAATATAATTCAAGTCACATATGTCATTTTACATTTTCTAATAGCCACATGAAAAAAGTAAAAAAGGAAAGGTGATATTATTTTTAATAGTACACCTTATTTAACCTAATGTATCCATAATATTATCATTCCAACATATAATCAATCTAAAAATATCAATCAGTTATTTTATAGTCAAACTAGGTCAGTGAAATCCCCTGTGCCTTTCATGGCGATAGCACACTCCAGTCAGACTGGCCCCATTTCAAGTGCTTCCTAGCCATGTGTGGTGCATGGCTACTGCACTGGACAGGGCAGAGCTCCTGTGTGACCTTGGGCATGCAACTTCACCTCTCTGAACCTTGTTTTTTTCCTCTGTAAAATGAGGGTTAGGCTTAGAGGATTTCTAGGTTACCTTAATATATTATGGCCACATTTTATCAGCAAAGTTAAGCTCTATTTCATAGCAAAGGACTCTGACCACTGGTTAGAAGATGTGCAGCAAAGTTTGATGATCTCAAACAGTGATACAGATCTACTTAGATGACAAGGAAGTAGGCACGTGGGACAGTCCCTGTAGCCAAGCCATTGCCTCACTATCGACCAGCATGCCATAAATACAAATCTGTTGCAAGAAATGTCAAGTTTATGACTTCACATCCCAAAGGGTTCCTTCGTGGTGCTCCCTCAATCTGCAGAGATGAGAAAAGGGCCATGAAATTACACAAACCATTCAGCTGCAACTAACAATGGGGGCATCAAAAGGCAGAACTTTTATAAGCAGGAAACCCAAAGACTTAAGGGTCCAATTGGTTGCATTGTTTTAAGTTCCTTAAGAGAAGTGAACTCATACTTTCTTCTAGAATGTGTACTGCTGGAAGTTACACATCTACAGTGCTAGTGGCAAAGGGGAGAGGTCTCCCTTCCAGTAAAAATTCTTCTAGGAAGATTTTTTCCATTGCCAAACTCTAGGAAGACAAATTTGTGTTCCAGAGTTAACTGGAACTTATCATGGAATGCAGATAACTTATTATGGAATTCTCCAGAAGGTGTCCTGGTCAGATCGAATCCTGCCTCACCTACACTCTGGCTGCAGCTAACCTCGCTAAGTGCATCTTCCCCCAGGCTCTCACCTGTTCCACTTGGAACCTCTTCCCCCCGTCTCACTGCAGCCACACAGTCTTTCTTCCTCCTGGCCATGCTCTGCCTTTGCATGTGCGGTGTTGTCCAGCTTGAATGCTCCCCTGCCCTTCTCTACATTGCAGAACAAATCTCAATATTCAAATCACAAATCACTTAGCGTTTTCTTTGTGAAGCCCATTCTAATGCTACCAGGAAGAATAAGAAGGGACTCCCTTTGTGTTTCCACAGCTATTTGCATGATGTCAATGCCATAGCACTTCACAGTGACATGCACCAAACTCACCCTCTCATGGAAAGGGACAGACCTGAGTTCAAATCCTGACTCTGCCTTTTACAAGCTTTGTGTTCTGGCACAGGTTACTTAACCATTTCAGGTGTCTCCTACATAAAATGGGAAGAAAAATAACTACTTAATAACACTGCCAGGTTCTTTTAGTTCACAGGATGTTCTGCAACAGTTTTTATTAGCGCTAGTGGTATTGGAAGCACCAGATGTTTATGCATTAGTCCCTTCAAAAGATATTTATTGAGCATTTACTAAGTGTTGGTACTATTCTAGATGTAAAGGAGAGATCCAGACGAATGAATGACTCATTCCCTGCCTGAGAGTAGCTCATTATCTCAGTAAACAAAGCCTCAGTCTTTGATGCTGGAACACAGGAGCCCTTTTCCCTTGTTCTGTCTCCTGGAAGGCAAGTAAACAGTCGGTGACTGCCTTTGGTAACTCAGCTCTGTTAGGATGCCTATTGTTTGACTGTAGAAAGGAAGTCTCTTTTCAGTGAAGCAGGCCTCAGTAGGAGTCCACACAGAACCAACAACAATTATATCACAGCCTTAAAGATGCCTCGACCCTACTTGCCTTGTATTTACTTCCCATTTCAGTGAAGGTTTTGCTCCACCCAAGAACTGGGAGCCAAGGCTGAGCACCAGAAGGGCTGGTAAGTGGTTTAGGGATGGCTGAAACGAAACCTATTTTCCTGATAGGTCCAGTTTTCTATTAGCAAAATGAGAGGACATGCATGAGTTAATTCTGATTTGGTCATGCCTCCTTTAGGCAGAGTTAGATTTGGGAAGACAAAAATCACATTTTTTTCTACGACAGATGTCTGGAGAGGACAATGGCTGTCGCTGTAGAGTGCAGGGCTGCAAGGGAGGGGCATCCAGAAGGGTTGCACTGGAGGGGGTGTTGGTGGGACGGGGTCAGGGGCAAGACTCGGGAAGCAGAGAGTCTACGGAGGGGTGCGTCCTAGCGGGGACTTAGAACACAGGAGCCCAGACAGTTCCTCGGGGTGTGAAGGGTGACTCTGGTCTAGTAAGTTCCTCTCTGACATCGGCTCTGGTCAGCAGAAGTCTTCTATATGCCCTCTGACTGTAGAGAGGGGACTCCTACCCCACTGGTGACCAGTGTAAGTCAGAATTGGCTCAGGAAGCCCTGATACCTGATACCTTCAGATGACAGAATTGGGAGGGCTTGGGCTGTGTTCACCGCATGTGGCTTACACAGCAAAGCAAACTCCAAGATTGCAAAGCAGAACCTGGGTTGTGGTGCGGAGGGGTGGCTTTCCAATCCCACCTCAGGTGTGCCATCAGGATGAATCCCTTAGGACTTTCTTCTCCAGGAAACTCCACCCTCCCCCAGGGAACTGGGTGGCAGCTGCTCCTGGTACACAGTAAGCTGTAAGTCTGGTCATGGTGCAACGCCACGGGTTTGCTTCCCAAGAGAGTTCCAGATTGAGAAAGTCTAATCATGCTTGCTACCTTCTTTATCTCTAATAACTTTTCTTTTGTTAGCAAAGACACCTGGGTTCAAACATAGGCATCTAAGAAAGAGGAGATGAGAGACAGAGACAGAGAGAGAGGAAATACCCCCAACACTCTGATTAAAAGCAAAACAAAACAAGCCATTTAAACAAGGACAGAAGCCTCCATTAGCTGCAAAACTGCCCTGAACAAAATAACACCTGGTGACAAGTAGTGACATTTATGCAGAAGAATGGGAGACAGAAATACTGACCCAGCATTCTGAGCACCATGTCATTAAAAAGATAGGGGGAAATGAAGCCGCTTCTTCACAAACCAAGCAAAAATCCAAAATAGAGCCTGAGGAAGTGAATGGGTAAAGAAGAGTGCTCCACAGCACCAGCAAGTTCCTTCTGTCGGGGTCAGCCTTGGAACTCAGGGAGCTGAACTCAGATACACCCCTGGGGACACAGCCAAGGGATGGGAAAGGGAAGCGACTGGTAATTAGAAGTTCAGGGGGTGAGTCTCAGATCTGCCCCCGAGGGATGATCTCAGCAAATCTTTTAACACCTCTCGACCTGTTTGCCAGATTGTAAAGCATCCTCTCTTTCTTTTCTGGGCCTGGGTAATGTGGCTCTTCTTTCACATTTTGCTTCACATATATGGTTCTTTTCTTCCAGACCCTAAGATCCTCCTTAGGTAAAAACTCTGTCTTTTCAGTTTCATTTTCTTATGGCCAGAGTCTACTTGGTTCAGAATGAATGGAGGCAAGGAAGCAAGGGATGGAGGAAGGAGAAGGGAGGAAGGGAGGGAGGAAAGGGTGGGACTGCTGAGTGAGGCAGCACGGAATAGTGCCAACTGAACCGCTTCTTTACGTCAAACCTGATGGGGTCTGTTGTACCGGGCTCTCCAGTCAGACTGCACTGTACTGTCTTTGGCAAGTTTCTAGGCTCTCCGTGCCTCAGTCTCTTCGTGGACACATGAAGGATTATGATGCAATCCATTTCTCAAGGCTGTCGTGAGCACTCAGAGCATAGTGATGGAAACTGCTAATCACAATGCCTGACACTTACAGCTACCCACTAAATATTAGCAATTATTGGTACATGAGAAGAAGTAATGAAAATGAAGCCAATATTGTTGAACCAAGTTGGGGGATACAGAGCCCCATCTGCTCTCCCTTCCTCTCCTCCCCCACTGTGCTGGAGAGAGCCCCTGTGCTCCCTTTGGATATTAGAAATCGGTGGAAAGCAGTGGAATCACCATGGAAAGGACTCAAGCATGGAAACCAGAACTGGGTTCTAATCCCAGATTCATTACTTAGAAGAAAGCAAAGTTACTTAACCTCTCTGCGCTTCAGTCCTAATCTGCAATTTAGGAATTAAATATGTCTGAAAGTTGTTGTGAGGATGAAATAAAGAAATGTATGCAGAGCATTTAGAACAGTTCTGGATACTTAGCAGGCGCTCAATGAATTTGCTTCCACCTCTGTTAAACACTCTTCTAAGTACACAGTAGTTCATTGCTATTCTCCAGGAGAGTAGAAAAAAGCTTCCTACTGACATGGTTACAAAGGAATTTGACAACACCTAGCCCCATTTCAACACTTGAGGTGGCCCTTTCCCAAGCTTGATGGACAGCAGTAGGTACCTGGGGTCTCCTGCATCCAGACTTGGCTGTCAGCCTGCTGCCAACATTGGGGACAGATTGTAGTCTGATAGAACTGCCCTTTCCAGAGGCCAGCTGCATCCTTTGCAGACAGCAGAAAATGCAAATCAGGAAATGTAAGGCTTTTGAAATGATTTAATCAATTGTCAGACAGGGATGCTGCAAGGTGACTGGGTGACTCTGACCAAATATGAAAAAAAGAAAACCCCACAAATTCCTAACAAAACTTTCATTAATGACTCAAGAATGATAGCTATCTCATTTCAAGTAAGAGAGCAACCTGTTGTATAGAGAAAGAACATTTCCAAACAGACTTGGCAGTGCAATTTCTGGCTCCAAGATGGAGGGGAAAAATGAACATTCCATACAGAGGAAAGCAAAGATTCCTGGCTACCCCATCCTCCCACTTTCCTCTTTCCCTCCAAAATCAGAGCTTGAAACTAACTTCTAAAATGGAAGTACAGAAAGAGAGGGATCAAAGAAATGGAGAATATTAGCTTTAATTCACTAATTCTTTCAACAGATTTTTAAATGTTCCTTTTTGCTAATTAACTTTGTATTATGAAAAATTTCTAACATGTATAAAAATAGAATAACCTAACGAATTCCCATGTATTCATAACCACTTTCAACAATTATCCAGTCTTTTTCTATCTCTACCTGCACTCACTCCTCTTCCTCCTGTGCTACTTCATGGAAAGTCTCAGACACCATATCATTTAATCCATAATATTTCTTCCCAGATATTTACTGAGCACCTTCTGTATATGTTTATCACTGGGCAGGCAAACATATCAATAGATAAGGAAGAGCCCTTTCCCTCACAAAGCTCATTGAAGGGGGACGTAGATCTTAAAACATGTAAATTTCAGGCATTTGTTTTTACAACAAATATCGCAGAGTATGAGTTATGCCAGGCACAGTTTTCAATGCTTTATAATATTTACTTATTTAGTGTAGTCCTCCTAACTCCCCCATGAGGTAGGTAATAATATCATCCCCATTTTACAGATGAGAAAGCTGAGGCACAAAGAAGTTAAGTGATTTTGCCCAAGGTCACCCAGACGGTAATAGTGGTGCTGGGGTGCACAAAGTGCTATGAGGCACAGCAAGGGAAGTGGATCATTCTATCTGGGGCCATTGAGGAGTGAGTAGAAGTTCCCCATGCAGACAAACAGAAGAAACAGCATGAGCAAAGGTCTAGAAAAAGAAAGAGGTCAACACAAACAAAACAAGAATTTTGGAGGCAAAGCAGAAATGACCGGAAATGGAACTGGAAAGGCAGGTGAGGCCAGGCTCTGAAGGGCTTTTCTGAGCCGTGCTAAGGATTGTGGACATTCCCGTGGCCTCAGGACAGCCAGCAGAGATTAAGCAGGTGAATGATGAGATCAAAGCATATTAGAAAGATAACTCTGAAGACTGCGTGGAAGAGAGAATGTAAGTGAAAGAAACAGAAAGCCTACAAATGTCCAGGTAAGCTGGGAGGTGATCAAGTATGAACCAGAGCAGTGGCCATGGGAATGGAATGAAAGATATGAAAATCGGAATCAAGTGACACAATGCCAGTTGGGACTTTTCCTGTTTCTCAGAATTTTGGCAGAGACCGAAAGCTCTAAACAATAAAGAGCAAATACTGGCGAATTCTGAAAAGAGGAGCTGTACACATCAGTGAAGAAGCTAAGAAGTGGCCAAATCCCTTCCCGAATCCTTTAGCCCATCACCCACCTCCATTCTTCACATAAGAGCAGCCTAGAGATTTGTTCAGGAGAGCTTTCTTTGCAGAACATTGTTGAGAACATAGGGAAAAGTCTTCCCTGCCAAGCCTAGAAAGCGAACTCCAGTGGTCTCCAAGATCAACAGGGGTGCAGAGTAGTGAGAAAATTCTTGAAAGGGTGTAACAGGTATGTCTTAGAGCTTGGTGGGACAGAGTAAGTTGTCTGGTTCTTATTCTGGCATAGGGCTGGCTAGAGCTGCCACCAGAGCTAGAAGCTGCAGCAGGAGAGGCCTGGAACTCCAGAGTTCACAGACAAAGACATCACTGCCTCCATGAATTGAGAGGTAGCCTGCCTGGACTGCAATTTCCCAGGAGGAAGAGGCTAAAATTGTGCTGAGAGTTGGGGTTCACCATTATAGTGAGAGAGGACTGGTGAATAGTGCAGCCTGAGAATGCCTTGAAGGGAGGGGGGGGGTGTGCAGAAAAGATTAACATAGCAGATCTGACTGCTCTCCTATGAAAGACCTGCTTACAAGGTCAGCCCTTGACTGGCCGTGACTGTGTCTGGGAACTCGGAGTGTTCTCAGTGTTCCAAGAACTGATAACAGTTCTGGCTCCCTCTGCGTAAATTGTCTGTAGAAAACATATACAGTATACTGTTTATACTCAACACCTGCTTTCCTTCTGGGAGTCTAGAATTTGGTACGTGCCAAGCAGAGACTGCCTACTGACCAGCCTTCTATAAAAACTCTGGGTGCACAGTCTGCAATAAACTTCCCTAGTTGGCAAAATTGCATACACTCCACTGGGAAGGATTTTTGGAAGCTTGTGCCTAGTTTCCCCAACTTTGC
Organism: Mesoplodon mirus; assembly: GCF_964341445.2. Taxonomy (NCBI): domain Eukaryota; kingdom Metazoa; phylum Chordata; class Mammalia; order Artiodactyla; family Ziphiidae; genus Mesoplodon; species Mesoplodon mirus. The sequence continues at coordinate 13,472,464 of NC_138992.1, read as the reverse complement.
CCCATGTGTCTTTTCCCTCTGCTGATCTTGCTCTGTATCCTTTTGCCATAGTAAATTATAGCTGTGGGTGCCAATATCAGCTGAGTCCTGTATGTCTTCCTGGTGATTCATCAAACATAGGGGTGCCTCCAAAGAACCTACCTTGTCCCCCAAGAGGAGCAATACCAGCACTTAGGTGTCTGCCAGAAAGGCGGCACAGGTGTCAGGTCTGATAGCATCAGTCATGTAAAATGATTTTTAGATTTTAATTTATCAGTTTTCGCCTTGAGCTGATCCTGGGGAAAGCAGAAGCAGCATGGGGTGTGGGGGAGGAGGGGAGAAAGAGCAAATGAAAAGGAGAAAATGAGCAAGTAGGATACAAAGCGAATACCCCTCCCACTGTGCAGATTATAAAACTGTGAGTCTGACCTGAGCTGGGGTGGAGAGGGGTAGGACCAAGGGGTTTGGAAGGGATGAGGAGGGGAAAAGTACTAAACTGAATCAGAGATTAAATGTTTTTATTTATAATATCTGAAAGTGAGACTCATAATAATTGAAAGTAACTAGAAACAGGTGAGAAAAGCCATGTGATCTGCCTGAAATGTGGTCAAAGATGGGAATGAACATCCAGAGAGGGCCTTTGAGGACAATGTGGAACTAGAATAAATCAATTTCTTGATTAATCCCACCAAGTCCAGCTCTTTCCAAAGAACCAAAACCCACTTTCCAAGCACAAGCAAGTGTTCAATAAAAGCCCATGAAGCGTACAGGTAAATATGTCCATCTCTAGTTAAAAGAATACTGGCTGTGAATTCTACCTCTGCTAGCTCCCTGCCATGTGGTTTTTGGAGAGTGCTCCTCATCTTTCGGATCCTCAGTTTATGCTCTCATAAAATGTGGACTTGAATATCAACTTCACACGTGGGACACTATAGGAATAAATGAGAAGAGACACATAAAGTGCCTGACACCTTTGAAATATTTGGAAGAGGTGGGATACTGCGGGGTTGCGTGTTTTCACGGCCTTAGTTCTGTGTGTGGGCTTGAGCGCTTGCCTGTTAGCAGAATGTATAGTTGGCAAAGCTGGGATTGAGGAAGTCTGATTCCTCTACTGCCCCCTGCAACTGAGTCAAGCAACCACCAGGCACTGGTCCCTCTTATAAACGCAGGTCACCATGTTCCCCAACACACATCTCCAGGCTACTGTTTTGCTCAACAGGAATTTGGCTGGTGTTTCCTTTCCTATAAACATCACTATAATGACCGACTGAATTTTATTTTTTCAATAAGAACAGATATCTCTACATCCTTCCAAGCAAATCCCCATCCGTGCCTTAGATAATGCTTATATGCCTGAAATTCAAAGCAGAGAAAACACTGGACTCAAACAAAGCAAGCAAATTTCTCAAGCTAAGACAGCATTGCAAGCCACCCACCATGGCCGTGGGATGTTTCTGGGAACTGGAGGACTCACAGTCCTCTACTCAGCTGCGAAACTCAGGAGAGCCTGGTTCCCTCCAGAAACTGCCAACCAACAGGTGTTTCTGCCAACAAGAGCTGGAAACGCTCCTAGCACACTTCTTGAGTTTCCCTATTATCTTTTCTGGTGCATATTTAGCCCTGGTTGGAGAGGAGAATGCAAAAGACGTAGAAACACATACATATAGCAAATATGTTTTGGACAAACTTTATGCCTCTCTGACCTTCACTTTCCTATTCTGAGAATGAGGAAGACAGACTAGATCAAGGTTTTCAGCCTTGGCTGCAGCTATGACCATCTGGGAGCTTTAAAAAATACAGATTCCAGAGCACTTCAAGATGGCGGAAGAGTAAGACGCGGAGATCACCTTCCTCCCCACGGATACACCAGAAATACAGCTACACGTGGAACAACTCCTACAGAACACCTACTAAACGCTGGCAGAAGACCCCAGACCTCACAAAAGGCAAGAAACTCCCCACATACCTGGGTAGGGCAAAGCGGAGAGATCCCTACACAGAGGATCGGTGCCGAGCGGCACTCACCAGCCCGAGAGGCTTGTCTGCTCGCCCGCCGGGGCAGTCGGCACTGGGAGCTGAGGCTCGGGTTTCGGTCGGAGCGCAGGGAGAGGACTGGGGCTGGCGGCGAGAACTCAGCCTGAAGGGGGCTAATGTGCCACAGCTAGCCGGGAGGGAGTCCGGGAAAACTCTGGAGCTGCCGAAGAGGCAAGAGACTTTTTCTTCCCTCTTGGTTTCCTGGTGCGCGAGGAGAGGGGATTAAGAGCGCTGCTTAAAGGGGCTCCACAGACGGGCGCGAGTCGCGACTGAAAGCGCGGAGCCCAGTGACAGGCGTGGGACGCTGGGGCTGCTGCTGCCGCCGCCAAGAAGCCTGTGTGCGAGCGCAGGTCACTGCCCACACCGCCCTTCCGGGAGCCTGTGCAGCCCGCCACTGCCGGGGTCCCGGGATCCAGGGGCGGCTTCCCTGGGAGAACGCACGGCGCGCCTCGGGCTGGTGCAACGTCACACCGACCTTTGCCGCTGCAGGCTCGCCCCGCACTCCGTGCCCCTCCCTCCCTCCCGGCCTCAGTGAGCCAGAGTCCCCGAAGAGGCTGCTCCTTTAACCCTGTCCTGTCTGAGCGAAGAACAGACGCCCTCCGGCGACCTACACGCAGAGGCGGGGCCAAATCCAAAGCTGAGACCCGGGAGCTGTGAGAACAAAGAAGAGAAAGGGAAACCTCTCCCAGCAGCCTCAGAAGCAGCGGATTAAAGCTCCACAATCAACTTGATGTACCCTGCATCTGTGGAATACATGAATAGACAACACATCATCCCAAATTGAGGAGCCCGGAGTCAGTGCTGTGCCTCTGAGGTGGGAGAGCCAACTTCAGGACACTGGTCCAACAAGAGACCTCCCAGCTCCACATAATATCAAACGGCGAAAATCTTCCAGAGATCTCCATCTCAACACCAGCACCCAGCTTCACTCAACGACCAGCAAGCTACAGTGCTGGACACCCTAAGCCAAACAACTAGCAAGACAGGAACACAACGCCACCCATTAGCAGAGAGGTGGCCTAAAATCATAAAAAGTCCACAGACACCCCAAAACACACCACCAGACGTGGACCTGCCCACCAGAAAGACAAGATCCAGCCTCATCCACCAGAACACAGGCACTAGTCCCCTCTACCAGGAAGCCTACACATCCCACTAAACCAACCTTAGCCACTGGGGACAGACACCAAAAACAACAGGAACTACGAACCTGCAGCCTGCAAAAAGGAGACCCCAAACACAGTAACATAAGCAAAATGAGAAGACAGAAAAACACACAGCAGGAGAAGGAGCAAGATAAAAACCCACCAGACCTAACAAATGAAGAGGTAATAGGCACTCTACCTGAAAAAGAATTCAGAATAATGATGGTAAAGATGATCCAAGATTCTATTTCCCAGATCCATAATCTTGGAAATAGAATAGACAAAATGCAAGAAACAGTTAACAAGGACCTAGAAGAACTAAAGATGAATCAAGCATCGATTAAAAACACAATACATGAAATAAAAAATACTCTAGACGGGATCAATAGCAGAATAACTGAGGCAGAAGAACGGATAAGTGAGGTGGAAGATAAAATAGTGGAAATAACTGCTGCAGAGCAAAATAAAGAAAAAAGAATGAAAAGAACAGAGGACAGTCTCAGAGACCTCTGGGACAACATTAAACGCACCAACATTCGAATTATAGGGGTTCCAGAAGAAGAAGAGAAAAAGAAAGGGACTGAGAAAATATTTGAAGAGATTATAGTTGAAAACTTCCCTAATATGGGAAAGGAAATAGTTAATCAAGTCCAGGAGGCACAGAGAGTCCCATACAGAATAAATCCAAGGAGAAATACGCCAAGACACATATTAATCAAACTGTCAAAAATTAAACACAAAGAAATCATATTAAAAGCAGCAAGGCAAAAACAGCAAATAACACACAAGGGAATCCCCATCAGGATAACAGCTGATCTCTCAGCAGAAACTCTACAAGCCAGAAGGGAGTGGCAGGACATAATTAAAGTGATGAAGGAGAAAAACCTGCAACCAAGACTACTCTACCCAGCAAGGATCTCATTCAGATTTGATGGAGAAATTAAAACCTTTACAGACAAGCAAAAGCTGAGAGAGTTCAGCACCACCAAACCAGCTTTACAACAAATGCTAAAGGAACTTCTCTAGGCAAGAAACACAACAGAAGGAAAAGACCTACAATAACGAACCCAAAACAATTAAGAAAATGGGAATAGGAACATACATATCGATAATTACCTTAAATGTAAATGGACTAAATGCTCCCACCAAAAGACACAGAGTGGCTGAATGGATACAAAAACAAGACCCATATATATGCTGTCTACAAGAGACCCACTTCAGACCTAGAGACACATACAGACTGAAAGTAAGGGGATGGAAAAAGATATTCCATGCAAATGGAAACCAAAAGAAAGCTGGAGTAGCAATTCTCATATCAGACAAAATAGACTTTAAAATAAAGACTACTAGAAGAGATAAAGAAGGACACTACATAATGATCAAGGGATCGATCCAAGAAGAAGATATAACAATTGTAAATATTTATGCACCCAACATAGGAGCACCTCAATACATAAGGCAAATACTAACAGCCATAAAAGGAGAAATCGACAGTAACACACTCATAGTAGGGGACTTTAACACCCCACTTTCACCAATGGACAGATCATCCAAAATGAAAATAAATAAGGAAACATAAGCTTTAAATGATACATTAAACAAGATGGACTTAATTGATATTTATAGGACATTCCATCCAAAAACAACAGAATACACATTTTTCTCAAGTGCTCATGGAACATTCTCCAGGATAGATCCTATCTTGGGTCACAAATCAAGCCTTGGTAAATTTAAGAAAATTGAAATTGTATCAAGTATCTTTTCCGACCACAATGCTATGAGACTAGATATCAATTACAGGAAAAGAGCTGTAAAAAATACAAACACATGGAGGCTAAACAATACACTACTTAATAACGAAGTGATCACTGAAGAAATCAAAGAGGAAATTAAAAAATACCTAGAAACAAATGACAATGGAGACACGACGACCCAAAACCTATGGGATGCAGCAAAAGCAGTTCTAAGAGGGAAGTTTATAGCAATACAATCCCACCTTAAGAAACAGGAAACATCTCGAATAAACAACCTAACCTTGCACCTAAAGCAATTAGAGAAAGAAGAACAAAAACATCCCAAAGTTAGCAGAAGGAAAGAAATCATAAAAATCAGATCAGAAATAAATGAAAAAGAAATGAAGGAAACGATAGCAAAGATCAATAAAACTAAAAGCTGGTTCTTTGAGAAGATAAACAAAATTGATAAACCATTAGCCAGACTCATCAAGAAAAAAAGGGAGAAGACTCAAATCAATAGAATTAGAAATGAAAAAGGAGAAGTAACAACTGACACTGCAGAAATACAAAAGATCATAAGAGATTACTATAAGCAACTCTATGCCAATAAAATGGACAACCTGGAAGAAATGGACAAATTCTTAGAAATGCACAACCTGCCAAGACTGAATCAGGAAGAAATAGAAAATATGAACAGACCAATCACAAGCACTGAAATTGAAACTGTGATAAAAAATCTTCCAACAAACAAAAGCCCAGGACCAGATGGCTTCACAGGCAAATTCTATCAAGCATTTAGAGAAGAGCTAACACCCATCCTTCTGAAACTCTTCCAAAATATAGCAGAGGGAGGAACACTCCCAAATTCATTCTACGAGGCCACCATCACCTTGATACCAAAACCAGACAAGGATGTCACAAAGAAAGAAAACTACAGGCCAATATCACTGATGAACATAGATGCAAAAATCCTCAACAAAATACTAGCAAACAGAATCCAACAGCACATTAAAAGGATCATACACCATGATCAAGTGGGGTTTATTCCAGGAATGCAAGGATTCTTCAATATACGCAAATCAATCAACGTGATACACCATATTAACAAATTGAAGGAGAAAAACCATATGATCATCTCAATAGATGCAGAGAAAGCTTTCGACAAAATTCAACACCCATTTATGATAAAAACCCTGCAGAAAGTAGGCATAGAGGGAACTTTCCTCAACATAATAAAGGCCATATATGACAAACCCACAGCCAGCATCGTCCTCAATGGTGAAAAACTGAAACCATTTCCACTAAGATCAGGAACAAGACAAGGTTGCCCACTCTCACCACTCTTATTCAACCTAGTTTTGGAAGTTTTAGCCACAGCAATCAGAGAAGAAAAGGAAATAAAAGGAATCCAAATTGGAAAAGAAGAAGTAAAGCTGTCACTATTTGCAGATGACATGATACTATACATAGAGAATCCTAAAGATGCTACCAGAAAACTACTAGAGTTAATCAATGAATTTGGTAAAGTTGCAGGATACAAAATTAATGCACAGAAATCTCTGGCATTCCTATATACTGATGATGAAAAATCTGAAAGTGAAATCAAGGAAACACTCCCATTTACCATTGCAACAAAAAGAATAAAATATCTAGGAATAAAGCTACCTAAGGAGACAAAAGACCTGTATGCAGAAAATTATAAGACACTGATGAAAGAAATTAAAGATGATACAAATAGATGGAGAGATGTACCATGTTCTTGGATTGGAAGAATCAACATTGTGAAAATGACTCTACTACCCAAAGCAATCTACAGGTTCAATGCAATCCCTATCAAACTACCACTGGCATTTTTCACAGAACTGGAACAAAAACTTTCACAATTTGTATGGAAACACAAAAGACCCCGAATAGCCAAAGCAATCTTGAGAACGAAAAATGGAGCTGGAGGAATCAGGCTCCCTGACTTCAGACTATACTACAAAGCTACAGTAATCAAGACAGTATGGTACTGGCACAAAAACAGAAAGATAGATCAATGGAACAGGATAGAAAGCCCAGAGTTAAACCCACGGACATATGGTCACCTTATCTTTGATAAAGGAGGCAGGAATGTACAGTGGAGAAAGGACAGTCTCTTCAATAAGTGGTGCTGGGAAAACTGGATAGGGACATGTAAAAGTATGAGATTAGATCACTCCCTAACACCATACACAAAAATAAGCTCAAAATGGATTAAAGACCTAAATGTAAGGCCAGACACTATCAAACTCTTAGAGGAAAACATAGGCAGAACACTCTATGACATAAATCACAGCAAGATCCTTTCTGACCCACCTCCTAGAGAAATGGAAATAAAGACAAAAATAAACACATGGGACCTAATGAAACTTCAAAGCTTTTGCACAGCAAAGGAAACCATAAACAAGACCAAAAGACAACCCTCAGAATGGGAGAAAATATTTGCAAATGAAGCAACTGACAAAGGATTAATCTCCAAAATTTATAAGCAGCTCATGCAGCTCAATAACAAAAAAACAAACAACCCAATCCAAAAATGGGCAGAAGACCTAAATAGACATTTCTCCACAGAAGATATACAGACTGCCAACAAACACATGAAAGGATGCTCAACATCTTTACTCATTAGAGAAATGCAAATCAAAACTACCATGAGATATCATCTCACACCAGTCAGAATGGCCATCATCAAAAAATCTAGAAACAATAAATGCTGGAGAGGGTGTGGAAAAAAGGGAACACTCTTGCACTGCTGGTGGGAATGTGAATTGGTACAGCCGCTATGGAGAACGGTATGGAGGTTCCTTAAAAAACTACAAATAGAACTACCATATGACCCAGCAATCCCACTACTGGGCATATACCCTGAGGAAACCATAATTCAAAAAGAGACATGTACCAAAATGTTCATAGCAGCCCTATTTACAATAGCCCGGAGATGGAAACAACCTAAGTGTCCATCATCGGATGAATGGATAAAGAAGATGTGGCACATATATACAATGGAATATTACTCAGCCATAAAAAGAAATGAAATTGAGCTATTTGTAATGAGGTGGATAGACCTAGAGTCTGTCATACAGAGTGAAGTAAGTCAGAAAGAGAAAGACAAATACTGTATGCTAACACATATATATGGAATTTAAAAAAAAATGTCATGAAGAACATAGGGGTAAGACAGGAATAAAGACACAGACCTACTAGAGAATGGACTTGAGGATATGGGGAGGGGGAAGGGTAAGCTGTGACAAAGTGAAAGAGCGGCATGGACATATATACACTACCAAACGTGAGGTAGATAGCTAGTGGGAAGCAGCCGCAGAGCACAGGGAGATCAGCTCGATACTTTGTGACTGCCTGGAGGGGTGGGATAGGGAGGGTGGGAGGGAGACGCAAAAGGGAGGGGATATGGAAACATATGTATATGTATAACTGATTAAATTTGTTATAAAGCAAAAAAAAAAAATAAATGACTTATACTATAGATATTTGGGGATCCAGTTTTGAAGGGATCCTGGATAGGGAAGAAGGCAAAAGAATGAGGCAACTACATGACCAAAGTGGGGAGGAGAGGCAGAATTAAAAAAAGGTCAAGGAAAGGAACGTATTCTGGTTAACATTGTTCAGTAGAACTCATCCTGGGCATAAGACAAAGTATTGTTTCTTACTTGTTAAGAACAACTACCAATTAGAGTAGTCCCCCCCTTATCCGTGGAGGATACATTCCAAGACCCACAGTGGATGTCTAAAACCACGGAGAGTACTGAATCCTATATATACTATGTTTTTTTCCTATACATACATACCTATGATAAAGTTTAATTTATAAATTAGGCACAGTAAGAGATGAACAAAAACTAATAATAAAATAAAGTAATGTATAGCAATGTACTGTAGTAAAAGTTAAAAAAAAAAAAAAAAAAAAAAATACAGATTCCCAGGCCCACTCTTGCCCAATTAAATCAGAACCTCTGGAGGTAGGGTTGGAGGAAGGGTGTTTTTCAAAAGCTCCCAGATAATTCTAATAGGAAGCTACCACTGGGCTAGATGATGCTTGTGGTTATTCATCTAATATTCATTTTATGATCCTTTATTTAAAGTGACCATAAAGCAATTGGCTGGCTTCCCACACCTCTCATGAAAAGCTATCTAAATGCGAAGGTTTCTCTTTGTGTAGTAAATGAAATTTAGGCCGGCTTTGTGGACAGACCAAGTCATAGTATGGTTTCAGGAATTTTTCTAATGCTAAACATCTCGGAGGTAACGATGAAATCTGAGACCAGAGGAGTAAAAAATTGAAATGCTTACAGAGTCTGGCTAGTCACATAAATGCGTGACTGAGGCCAGTTATAATAATAGAGACAGAGAGGGCTGGGGTTTGGGGAACCAAAACTGTGTGACCTGTCAACTTTCAGACAACCTCCCTCTCTTCTCTCCTCTCTCCTCTTCTTCTCCCCCTCACTCCTTCCCTACCTCCCTCCTTTCTCTCTTTATTTTCCCCTTTCTTTCTCTTTTTTCTTTCTTTCTTTCTTTCCTTCCTTTTTTCCTTCTTCCTTTCTTCTTTCCACTCCCTCCCCTCTACTCCCTCCCCTCCCTCCTTTCCCTCCCTCCCTCTTTTTCTTTCTTTCTTTCTTTCTTCTTTCCTTTTCTTTCTTTCTTTCTTCTTTCCTTCTTTTCTTCCTTTCTTTCTTTCTTTCTATCTATCATGTTGACAGACTGAAAAATTAACCTGCAGCATGGTTAATTCACTGGTAGGCCACCTCTTTGAGACCCCTATTCAAGACATTCTGATATATTAGGAAAAAAAATAATAAAAATATTCGAAGAGCATCTGCCCCATTCCTAGCCCTCCAAAAGACACCATGTCTTCACTCCACGTTGCAGGGAACAATAACTTTGAGAGACAGACAGCAAGACTTACTGGCAAGACATTGCTCCAAACCTACTCAACCTCCTCTCCTTCATGCATCTCCATGGTGCTACCAATGTGGCTCCATCATCTTAAATCAAATATCTACTTATAGCCCTTTGTTTTCTGTGTGACATTCTGGTTTCCCTCTTGGGCTTATTGCACCTCCTTCTCAGAGAGAATTTTGACCAGTAAACTCCACTGATGATTTCACGTCCTACAACTTCATGGATGAGAGCCTCTCCAATCTCCCCGACCCTGGAGGGCCCTACCAACCAGCTGTCCTCTAACTCAAGGTTTCTCAATCTCAGCATTATTGACATTCGGGGCCAGGGGAGGGAGAGCTATCCTATGCATTGTAGGATGTTTAACAGCATCTCTGACCTCTACCCCCTAGATACCAGTAGCAACCCCCCACCCCCCACCCCCACCCCCCAGTGGTGACAATCAAAAATGTCTCCAAACATTGCCAAGTGTCCCCCAGGGGACAAAATCTCCCTGGCTGGAGACCCACTACTTTAACTGCACACAGTGTCCCAATGCCTGCAAGGAAAATGGTACAGTGAGCTCCATCAGTTTGGAACACAGCCAGCATAATAACCAAGCTTCCAAAAGAAAGGCCCCAGCTGAAAAGGAAACAAGCTCCAGTATGATCAGCTGTGTCAGTCCCATTTAATTGTAAATTTGGACAGGCTCTGCTGAGTGAAGTACAGAATGTTTCTCGCCTTGGGCACTGATATTATATTAGAATAAAAGCAACCCGAGAGGCATTTGTTTTTGTGGAAAGTGCGTGCATGGGCAAAACTCTGCTCATCAGATTGTTTTGAATTAGTGTGGAAGCTATAAATAAAGTGTTCTCTCTTTTTTGGACCAGCTTTGATCTCTTGTTATCCCTCCCTTTTCAGAACCCTTTAAAGGCAGCTTTCATTCAGATCCTTCATCAGTGAAGCAGGTGGACTTCAATAATTGCACTCAAAAGCCTTGGTTGCTTTTTGCACGCAAGCCCCACATCAGTCAGCCCAACAGCCCGCCACCCCCAGATGCCTATCCCCTAAATACCCCTGGAGAACGGAAGATGGATGAACTGGGCTGAGGGAACGAGGATAGGCATGTAATGTGAAGAGACACGTTTGACTGACATTTTCCTCCTGTGTAAGGTTATTGAACAATTGTGATTGAATCACTGCAGTCGCAATTCTCACATTCCCTGGAGCAAGGGGCGCAAATGAGATGTGTCTCCTCCTAGAGTGAGAGGCGTGATCCAGAATCCTTGCCTCCCGTTGGGTTGGGTCATAAATAATTGAATCCTCTGACAGCACCCTGCAACTCTGCAACTGCCAGAATGGCTATTAGAAATATCCCCACATGTGAAATATGACATGAGCTTCCATTGTCATGACACAGTCGAGTCCAAAGGAATTGAGCATTAGTGTAGCAAATAGTTATGGGAGAAAGTGTGGTAAGGAGAAGGGAATGACCCCTCTCCTAAAATAACCCAAGTACTGACTCTTACTTGCTTTGTAGTGTGAACCCCTCAGAGACTCAGTTTTCTCACATTTGAAATGAGAGCAATTGTATTTCTTTCTTAAGGTCATCACACGCTTTAGAAATCCATAATGGCGATGCCTGGCATATTGCCTGGTCCATTGGACGTGTTCCTCCTCCTCCTCGTCATCACTGTCATCACCATCATCATCATGACTGTCATCATTTCTTCTTAGAGAGATTAATGGGTTGGTGGTTATGGGCTGTATTGGTCTCTCTTCATGTCAAAGAAGACTCTAGTTATTCTTTTCATAGGATGTTGAGGGGAGAAGGAGAACTTTCCCCAGGCTTCTTATTTCTAGAGAGAAGTGGGAAATTCTCTAGAGGTCCAGGCTTGCAAACTTTCCATGACTGAGTGGCTAATAGCAGCTTTCAGAAAGACTTAGTTCAAAGGTCCGGAAGGCTATGGAGCAGGTTGTGCAAATGAGTATATGCTTCCTTGCCTTTCCTTTCCTTGAAGAGCCTGGGCTGTGATTTCATAGATACTGAAGACCCTCATGTCATCAAACATCCTCTTCTCTCCAACTTGAATGCCAGGGTGAGTAAGAAAACCAGTGTGGATTAATGGGTAGGCCATGGTCAATGAAGACAGATGCACATGGAATCAAACTCTGATTCTTCCATTTAAAAGTTGCAGGACCCTTACCATCTCTAAGCATTAGTGTCCTATTCTGAAAACGTGGGTGGAATAATTCTTATTTCACAGAGGATTATCTTCTGGCTCAGTCCCTGAAAGGATGTGTGACAAAGTCCCAGAAGCAGGATTTTGTTCAGTGGAGGGAGCCCATTAAATAAAAATTTTCTTAAAAGTCGAGGCTGTCAGATGCTGAGACCAAGACAATTCTGCTCCAAGTCAGAATTGACCAACAGTGAGAGGAGAGTATTTCCTTCTCCTCCACACAAGGTCATGGCCATACAATGTAAGGCTGGAGGAAGAACTAGAGGGTGGACTCAACTAAGGATATGGTCTTAAGATGCAGCTACTCCCAGGCACAAAAAATCAAAGAGACGTAAGGTAAGATGACAGAAGAGTCGGAAATGCTTACATATTCCAGAGGAGAGTCAAGGCCCTCTGTGAGTTCACCAAAGACAATCCAAGAGACTCCTAGACCAGAAAGGGAGGATTAGGAAGAAGCAAGGTCCCATATATATTATTGTTTAGGATAATGTCAGAAACTACTGCCTGTCTATTGGGACCCTTTGATATTTCCAGCCGTTGTGCCATGGAAAACAGTGGCTACACATGGATTTACAACTGCTCACCTTTGCAGCAAATTAGAAAATATGCAATGCTAGGTTGTTGGAAAGGCAGAATTCTGTTAAAAAGTGCCTTCCTAGGAATCAGGAGTCCAGTTCCTAGATCCAGCTCTGCCCTTCATGCGAAGCTTTGGATCCAGAACAAGCCTTCACCGATTTGACTCTCATCCGTGAAATCAGCTGAATTTGTTATACAACCCTCATCCCTAAGATAAAATTGTTGAAATTGGTAGTACTCCCGTGGTTCTTCTATCTGAGGCATTGGGAACCTGGGTCTGAGGTTCTCGTGATGTACCTGAGCCCAAAGGAAATAGCTGCCCCTCTTGCAGTCATAATGCATGGAGAAGGGAGGAAAATCTCCCTACACCAAACCTAGCAATGAGCCCAAAGCACGCAAAGAATCCATTTAATCCTGTCACATAATCTGGCATTCTCTGGCCCCTCAATGAAGTGAGGTTAACACATTGATCTTCCCAAGGAAAACACAATATCCTGGAGCGAAATCCAATTTTAACCAAAATGACATATGCACCTTGGAATGACATTTGCCCCCTATGAGGCAGTTCACCTGCCCTAGTCTACAGACTTGAGTCACTCACCGAAGTCTCCCTACAGACCATGGGGAAATAGAAGGAAAAATAACTTCACTTTTCAGAGACTTTAAAGATTTTCCTCATTTGGAGTGCGTGTGGAAATGCATTTTAAGCACAAATCTTTGAAGCAAATTGGAATCTTGACCACAAGGAATGAAGGTGGCTAATCTAACTTGAAGACTCCATGCAGGCAAATGTGTATTGTGATTGTGTAGAAGAAAGTCCTTTTCCTCAGGACATTTATGCTGAAAGGTTTAGGGTTTAAGAGTCATTTATATGTGTGTCTTCCTCTTACATGGTTCAGAGAAAAGAGAGGAGCAAGATAAATCAGCTGTAGCAAAATGTCAGCAATTTGTGAATCTAAATAAAATAAAATGGGTGTTCATTGTAATTTTCTTGCAACTTTTCTATAGGTTTGAAACTTCAAAATTAATATTTGGGAAAAATGAATTAATACTGATTCAATGTTATTTCACTAAAATAATGTCACTCCTGAGGAAGAGAACTGTGTGTGATGAGAGAGAGGTTACGTTTTTACTTTGAAAGACTAGGAATTGTTGGTAAACTATAAGCCATAGGTAGGTGGCCGGCTTGTGAATGTCATCTGCATGCATTTTGAAGTGTCAAAGGAAGTAGACATTGCAATTTACAGAGAGATCATTGTCACCTTAGGTGTGGTTTGTCAGCCTTGCTTTGCCATCAGTAGTCAGTAGCCGACACGAGAGTCGCAGGATTTCCCTAACGCTCATTGTTATGAATCAGTCTCCCCTAGCGTCCTCTTGCCTCAGTCCAGAAATGTTTTGGTGAGTTCCTAGTGGCCCCCCACCCACTTTCTTTGTTGAGGATTTGGTCCTAGGCGCTCACATTTGCCCCTTCTTACCCTCACCCCAAGCCACAGGTGATCAGACTAAGATTTGACACCGGAACTAAGCTGGACCTGTCAGGTTTCTCTCCCACGAATCTCAAACACAGAAAGTGAGTCTGATCTAGAGAATCTGAGCTGAAAAACCACATAGGACCAGAGCAAACTATAGGCAAAAGCAAGCTGAAATTATGAAGGAGCAGAAACCATAAATGTGCAGAGAAATGTAGTTATCTGTAAAGGGGAGAAGAGGGGTGTGTGGAGAAAAACAGAGATGACAGACCATCACACCCCAGAGAGTCACAAACAGCATAGAAGTGGCACCATCTGAAGGACCCTCCACTCCTCAAGCTCCGTTTCCCATTAGGCCTGACTTCCTCCCACCCTGACCCCAGGGCAATCCTCTCTTCCCCCTTTCTTTGAACTAATCAGGATAAGTTTCATTTCCTTGAATGTACTAATTTTCCTGCAGGATGTGACTTGCCCTCTCTCACCCTTTGGCTGGGGTCCTATCATCCGACCACCTCCTCCTTCAGCAGACATCTCTCAGCCCAAAACTATTCATTCTAGTCTGCACTCCCCCCTCTTCCTGCCACTCTCATCCGATCCAGGTCTCTGAGCCAGCTCTGCACCTGGGCTCACTTGAACGGTGACATGATTTATTTTACTATTTCTTTTGTTAATGTATGGATTGGTGGGATATTTGTTCTATTTCTAGTATACTGATTGTCTTAGGGATTCTAGAGGGCCAGGGACAGGGGCTGCACTATGTATGTTTGTATTATAAAAGTAATACATGTCCATAATAGAATTCTTGTGGAAAAATAGAAAAGGAAAAAAGAAGAAAGAAAAGTCATTTATAATTCCATCATCCAGAGATAAGTCCTATTCATATTTGGGCTTATTTCCTTTCAGACTTGACTTAACATAATTCAGTTTATGCAGCACATACAATTTTGAATGCTCATTTCCCTTAAATGGAAAGTATCAATATTTATCTGTATTTTAAAAGTTCTGTTAAAATAACATTTTAAAAGCTGCATGACATTCCATTTTATATAAAATATGTAAAAATGTATAAACATATAAAACAATCTAATTACACATACTCCTATTGTTGTATATGTTGGTTGTTTTCATTGTTTGCTAATATAAATAACCCTGGGAAAAACATCTGTGTGGTTTTAGATTCTTGATGCAAATTGATAAGCCGGTTTCACAAATGGCCTATTTGCTCTTCCTCCTTTGGTACAATACTTCTTTTGCACAGAGAAGTTCTGACGTTTACGAATTTATTTGCATTTATTTGCATTTTTGAAAACTACTAAGTTTAAACTTTTTTCATTTGAAATTTGACTTGATACAGGGCAAATAAGTGTGTAATAAGTTTTGTTTCACTGGATGAAGGTCACATATATTATATTGCACAGAGTAGTGTCTTCTGCTGTCCTGTATCTCCGAATTAAAAAAAAGAAAAGAAAAAAAAAACAACCTCACCATGTGAGCAAATCTATTATTAGTGCTGTGCTGATAGCATTAGTATCACAGAGTTTTGCCAATTCTCCCAAACTGAGAACCAAACTTGAGTGGTTCCATATCTAAATGGGGAAAAAATAAACGAATAATATATAAGTGAAGATTACAACTAAAGCAAAATTATTACAATATACTTCTGTAAATGACTTTTCATTTCATTGTTAGTACCTGGTTTCAATGGGCACTGTTATAATATGGTAGATTTGGAAAGAGTTTAAAGATAAGAAGCTTTGGTAATGTGGTTTAAGAGATGGAAACTTCCACTTCTTAGAACTCTACATGGATATCCAATGGAAAAAAAAAAAGGGTCTAGGCTAAAAGAATTGAATTCTCTCTTAGTTTTGAAAATGTTAAGACAGGAAATGCATTGGCACCATCTGTTTATGTAATGCACAGTTACTCAATAATTTTCACTAATTAAACCCCTCCAATGTCTGACCAGCTCCTTTCCTGCTGGAAAGGACAGTCTCTTTTTCCTTCAAGGTCCAGATCAGAATCACTTTTCCTGAGTTCCCAAGAGATGGAATGAAGGCAATGGGAAGTCTAGTGACTTACTTAACATTGTGTTAAGATCTAGAGGGGGAAGGGGAATTGGATAAAGGTGGTCAAAATGTACAAACTTCCCATCATAGGATAAATAAGTACTAGGGATATAAAATATAACATGATGACTAAAGTCAACACCACCGTGTGGTATATCTGAAAGTTGTTCAGAGAGCAGATCCTAAGTTCTCATTACAAGAAAAACTAAATTCTCTCTCTCTCTCTTTTTAATACCAATATGAGACAATGGATGTTAATTAAACTTACTGTGGCAATCATTTTACAATACGTGTAAGTCAAATCATTATGCGATACATCTTAAACTTATACAGTTCTATATGTCAATTATATCTCAAAAAAACAAAAAAAAAAGATTAGACTTTTTTTAAAAAGCCTTCTTAAGATGCCATATGATCCCACTGTTTTTTTTTTTTTTTGATCCCACTGTTGAACTGACCCTAAACTTACTTTGTATGGGAAGACGCTATTGAAAATTTAACTCAGTCTTATTCTTTTGTTCCCAGTCCCCAAACTTGTCACAGGATGTTCACATTTCATTTTGTATCTGTAATAGCAGAAGTCTTTTTACGCATCTGCAATCCTACCTCCCATAGAAACCGGAAATGACTTGTACCAGCTCAGGAGAGCCAACTGTTATATGTTCAGGAATTTTGTGAACTGCTAAAGACAGCCATTTTATTTATTTTTTTTTTATTTTTTATTTTTTTTGCGGTATGCGGGCCTCTCACTGTTGTGGCCTCTCCCGTTGCGGAGCACAGGCTCCGGACGCGCAGGCCCAGCAGCCATGGCTCACGGGCCCAGCCGCTCCGCGGCATATGGGATCCTCCCAGACCGGGGCACGAACCCGTATCCCCTGCATCGGCAGGCGGACTCTCAACCACTGCGCCACCAGGGAGGCCCAAGACAGCCATTTTAAATTATATAAACTTAAAACTTCATACACTATATTAGAAAAACAAAGGTTAATAAATATTCCAAACTCATCATTTCCTAATTATTTTAGCATCTTTTATTACTATCTGTGCTCTTGAGTTTGTTTGCATGTATTGCATTGATATGATAGGGATTCTATAGAATGGTGCACTACCACATATCTCTTCCCGACTTCTCATTCAGTGATATCACATTGGTAGTTTGAAATTCACCACTGCAGTATTTACTCCACTGAAATTGGGAAAAAACTGCAAATCAGAGTCTCCCACACCCAGTCCACACCATGTCCACACTCCAAAAGAGACAGCCATAGTTAAACATTTGCCAGCACATCAGCACACAAGAGGATGTATTCTTTGGTGAAGAAGGTAGGGCTTTATGGCAAGATCTTGGGTTTCAAAGTCAGAGAAACCTGAATTTGCATACTGTGGATTTGAGCAAGCTATATAACTTCTCTGAACCTCACATTTCTCATCTATAAAATGGGAAGAATATCTGTCTCTTAAGATTGTTTTGCTTCATTTTGAGATATTGACAATCTAATATATGCCAGGTATTTTTCAGGGTGGACTGTTAGGTCAAGAAGGTGTAGTAAGTAAATGCTAACTATTATTATTTTTACTACTATAATTATTCGGAATTGTAAGACCAGACACTATAAAACTCTTAGAGGGAAACATAGGAAAAACACTCTTTGACGAAAATCACAGCAAGATCTTTTCTGACCCACCTCCTAGAGTAATGAAAATAAAAACAAAAATAAACAAATGAGACCTAATTAAACTTCAAAGCTTTTACACAGCAAAGGAAACCATAAACAAGACAAACAGACAACCCCCAGAATGGGAGAAGATATTTGCAAATGAAGCAACTGACAAAGGATTAATCTCCAAAATATAGAAACAGCTAATGCAGCTCAATATCAAAAAAACAAACAACCCAATCCAAAAATGGGCAGAAGACCTAAAGACATTTCCCCAAAGAAGACATACACATGGCCAAGAGGCACATGAAAAGCTGCTCAACATCACTAATTATTAGAGAAATGCAAATCAAAACTACAATGAGGTATCACCTCATACCAGTCAGAATGGCCATCGTCAAAAAAATCTATAAACAATAAATGCTGGAGAGGGTGTGGAGAAAAGGGAACCCTCTTGCACTGTTGGTGGGAATGTAAATTGATACAGCCACTATGGAGAACAGTATGGACATTCATTAAAAAACTAAAAATAGAACTACCATAGGACACAGCAATCCCATTACTGGGCACATACCCTGAGAAAACCATAGTTCAAAGAGACATATATACCCCAATGTTCATTGCAGCACTATTTACAATAGCCAGGACATGGAAACAACCTAAATGTCCATCGACAGACGAATGGATAGAGGAGATGTGGTACATATATACAATAGAATATTACTCAGCCATAAAAAGAAACGAAATTGGATCATTTGTAGAGATGTGGATGGATCTAGGGTCTGTCATACAGAGCAAAGTAAGTCAGATAGAGAAAAACAAATATTGTATGTTAACACATATATGTGGAATTTAGAAAAATGGTACAGACAAACTTATTTGCAGGGCAGGAATAGAGATGCAGACGTAGAGAAAGGACATGTGGACACAGTGGGGGAAGGAGAGGGTGGGACGAATTGGGAGATTAGGATTGACACATATACACAACCATGTGTAAAACAGATAGCTAGTGGGAACCTCCTGTATAGCACAGGGAGCTCAGCTCAGTGCTCTGTGATGACCTAGATGGGTGGGATGGGCAGGGGAGTTGGAGGGAGGTCCACGAGGGAGGGGATATATGTATACATTCAGCTGATTCACTTCGTTGTACAGCAGAAACTATCACAACTTTGTAAAGCAACTATACTCCAATTTTTTAAAAAAGTATAATTCTGAGAGTTTATCATGTCAGATAAGGCAAGGAGAAAACTTTTTCTCTTCCTGTAGTAGAAATAGCTGTGATAGGGCTGCAAACAGTCCAATGCTAAATAAATAAAGAGGAAGAAGAGAGGGAGGGAGCATGGGAGGGAGGAAATGAGATTGCGGAAGGACACAGGGACAAAGTGTGGAACCCGTGTGTCCCACTAAAAAGCTGGGCCCAGATTCTCAGGCCAACTAGCACACCTTGAATGTTTCCAAGCAAGAGGCTGTCACAGTAAGATTTGTGTTTTAGATAGATTATTCTGGCATCAGCATGCAAATGAAATGCAGAGACCAAAGCTGATGCGTGAAACTAATTGGGAAGCTACTGTATGGTCTCAGTAAGAGATGGCAATGGTTTAAAGTAAGTTAGAGCCATAGAAACAGAGAGCAAGAGATGGTAAGAGAGGTGGAAAGGAGATCTCCTCTTACAGAAAGGCCTTGCCATCCTCCCATCCTTCCTGCAGAGATAAAGAGTAGCTAGACTAAATGCTTGAAATATTTCAATCTATCATGAGGTTTGAAAAAATACATTGTTTTTTTTTTTTTTTTTTTTTTTTGCGGTACGCGGGCCTCTCACTGCTGTGGCCCCTCCCATTGCGGAGCACAGGCTCTGGATGCGCAGGCCCAGCGGCCATGGCTCACGGGCCCAGCCGCTCCGCAGCATGTGGGATCCTCCCGGACCGGGGCACGAACCCGTGTCCCCTGTATCGGCAGGTGGACTCTCAACCACTGCGCCACCAGGGAAGCCCGAAAAAATACATTCTTACCTCCCTCCCCCTGCATTCTTGATTAAAATGATCATCACTGGGCAGCACTAAAAAAGATAATAGCATTAAATATATTTTTATTGACCAAAAAAATTAACTAAGAATAAAATGACAAATTGATAAGCTATCTGGAACTCACTAGAAAAGGAACTGACAAACCCTTTCTGTAAAGGGCCAGATAGTCAATATTTTAGGCTTTGAGAGCCACACAGTATCTATTGCATCCACTCAATTTGGGGGTTACAACATGAAATCAGACATTGACAATACTTGGATGAATAAGAATGGCTATGTTCCAATAAAGCTATTTCTGAAAACTGAAATTTGAATTTCTATAATTTTCAGGTGTTACAAAATATTCTTCTTTTTAATTTTTTTTTCAATCATTTAAAAATGGAAAAACCATTCTTACTTGACAGGGCATCTGAAAACAGGTAGTAGGCTGGATTTGGCCTGTGGCCATAGTTTGCTGATCCCTAGACTAAAGCATGGAGAGTCTTCTGTAGTTATCACCAAAAAATTCCAAAAAATTTGTATAAAAAGTCATGGAAAACCATTAAAAGAAAACTGCACTTGAAAGAGATTAAGACACCACCAGAACAGACTGAGAGGAGGAAAGAGGTCTGGAGAAATATCTTAGATCATACAAGTGAACCACCTTACTCTTGAGGTGAAAAATTAGATCTAGAGAAAAAAAAGAAAAATGGGCTTTGGAACTTGCTTTTTCCAGAATTGCCTTTGGAGCATCCGGGGATTGACAATCATTTTATTCTATCTCTGCCATTAAGAAACTTGTTTTTGAAATGGATATGATTTGAAAAAATTATTTAATTGGAAATTGAAATCCAAAGAGGCAGAAAAGATGTTTGCAGAATGCTGAGTGAGCTAAAATGAGATTAATCTTCAGGTCCACAGATTAGAGGCCACAGGGCTGGGAGACCACATAGACGGATATCAAACCCTACTGATAGCCTTTGAGAAAACAGCTCTAGGGGAGAGGCCAGATCTGAGATGAGCAAATTTCACTCTGATGTTCCAAAAAAGTAATGTGTGCCTTAGAAATGACAGTTTAGGAAAGCTGATTATGGCCCCAAAAGAAATGTACATGCTGATGATTAAGCAGAAGGATTATGTATCCAAAGTAAAGAAATCTATTAAGGACAGAAACCCAAGAATAAAGCCACAGTAAGCTTATTTCCTGTATTGATACTGTTAGTAGGTAGGTGGTTCGGGAAAGCAACATAGATATATTATGACAGGATTTAACAAGGCAGATGTGAGATCTCTCCTGACATCTTTTTAGACCCAGTGGAGAAATCAGAATTTGATTTTTTGTGTTTTGTTTTGTTTTGTTTTGTTTTGTTTTTTGCGGTACGCAGGCCTCTCACTGCTGTGGCCTCTCCCATTGCGGAGCACAGGCTCCAGACGTGCAGGCTCAGCAGCCATTGCTCACGGGCCCAGCCGCTCCGCGGCATGTGGGATCCTCCCGGGCCGGGGCATGAACCCGCGTCTCCTGCATCGGCAGGTGGACTCTCAACCACTGTGCCATCAGGGAAGCCTCGATTTTTTGTTTTTTTTTTTGTTGTTGTTGTTGTTGTTTTTTTTTTTTGCTGTACGCGGGCCTCTCACTGCTGTGGCCTCTCCCGTTGCGGAGCACAGGCTCCGGACACACAGGCTCCGCGGCCATGGCTCGCGGGCCCAGCCGCTCCGCGGCATGTGGGATCTTCCGGGATCGGGGCACGAACCCGTGTCCCCTGCATCGGCAGGCGGACTCTCAACCACTGCGCCACCAGGGAAGCCCGATTTTTTGTTTTTGATAGGAATGGGTCCAGTGGTTTTCCTGGTCACTTCTATGAAGTTTTATCCTCTGGGAGAGGAGAAAGAGAGGGAGGGAGAGAGAGGGAGAGAGATTGGGAGGAGGAGAGAAGAAAAGAGGAAGAGGGGGAGAAAATATGTTTTTGGAAAACACGAGAGATTTTACTAACCTCAAAGATTCTTCTCTCTTTTTTTTTTTTTTTAACAATCTAGCCTCAACAGGCACTCAACATGCTAGGAGGATGGTCTCCGACATTTTCAAATTTTAATATTTTATTATTCAGTGTTTGAATGCAAGTCAAATGGAGAGCCTGATCCAGGCAAAATTCCACACCCGAGAAGAATCTTTCGGAAGTGTTTTCACTGCTCTCTTATGCCCCTTATGTACAGTGGACACCTGTGACGCTACATCCCACAGTTTGGCCTGGTGATGACTTGCTGGTGGCCTGGTGTGCTGATGACTGGTATGTAGGCTGCCAATGACCCCTCTTCTTTAAGATCCTGACTTGCTGTCTTCTATATCTTGAAGGCAAGCACTGGACTTGGAGTGAGAAGACCAGGGTTTGAGACCCAGCTTTACCACTTACCCACCATGTGACCTTGAGCAACCTCCTTATCATTAAGGCGATACTTCATGGATGGGAGTTGTGGGAATCAAGTGAGATAGTGAGGTCTGAGAATATTTTGCTGACGGTGAAGTTTTGAGAGACCGTATATTTCTTATTATTATTTTCAAAGTAGCCTTTGGTGAAACCATTTATGCCTAGTCCTATGTCCCTTTTAAGCTCCATAGAAGTTTGTGTGGTCTGTCCTCACATCATGGCATGCCCCTTAACAGCTTCCCTTAAGTGGGCACACTTAAGAAGCAGGTGAAGGGGGGGAGAAGAAATAAAGTGGAAAGAGCTGGAAGGCTAGAGGTCTGCTCCTTATCCATCTCCATTTTCTTTGTGACTGGGAAAATCACACCCCATTTTCAGACCTCACATCTATATAATGAGGGGGTTGGAATGAATCACTGCAGAAAAACTCAGTCAAAACCTCATTTCTAGATTCATCTTTGGGCTGCATTTTCCTTTGCTTTCCTCTTTCCCCCACTTCCATTTTACAGCTAATCCTCCCCTCTGTGTCAGTATTTTTAAGCATGTGGTCCTGGACCACTTAATCAGGATCAGCTAGAAAGCTGGTTAGAAGTGCAGATGCCTGGGACCAAGCCAGATTTACTTGATCAGAAAAAAATTTTGGAGTGGGGGCATGAGGTTCGGTATCATTACTTTAACAAACTCTCTAGATGAGTTATGCCTGCTAGAATTTGCAAATTTCCACCCCAAGTTTCTTGCCTATAATCCAAGAGGACAGGACCATGTTTGTTTTGATTACAGCTGTATTCCAAGCACTTAGCACAGTGTCTGGCACTCAGATGACACTCAGTGAGATTTTTAAATGAGTCAGTTACTGAGTTAATGGAATGAACGCTGAGTTCTAAGGATTTGGTCCTACCCTTCACCGAAAATGTCTACCCCATTCCCTCAGAACCCTACTGGCTTCTGGATACCTAACCAATAAAGTCAATGGTCATGATGAGAGGTGCTAAAAGGACCAAAATGTGAATCTCTTGCTCCCACATGAGAGGGGCTCTACGGACATTTTCCTCCTGCAAGTGTCGAGTGGGGAAGGATTTTTGGACAGAGGAGGACTTTGGTGTCCCTCAATCACATCACCTAAGAAGGCTATCTGCTTTAATTGCCATCATGAAACCCCCAACTCTCTATGCTTAGAGCCTGGTGGCTCCAGTGTTCTGGTGTCTGAAAATGTTAGGAGCCCCTAGAAGCACTCACTGGTACTGCCAAGGCTTGCTTGGTGATCACTCTGCATCCCATTTCCAGCTCTTTGGTTATACTAAATATGAATATAGTCCATATCTGAAACCTTGACTGATAGCCCTGAAGCTGTTCGTAGGGTTTTGTCACTTAAATTTGGGGGGCCTTGCAGTTTCTTTGACTGATCTAATCCCTCATCACTCAGATTCAGTATCTTCATGTGACCACCAGTTTGCTCAAATGTCCTTCATTTATTCACAATTTACCCAACATGTATTGAGTATCTACCAGATGCCAACACTGTGTTGCGTACTTGGAATGAAAAGGTAAACAAGACAAAATTTCTACATTTAAGGAGCTCACATAATAAGAGATTCTTTCATTACAACGATGGAGGGTGAGAGATACAGTAGAGGACCCCTGAGAGTCAAAAGGAAGCATTCAACCTAACCTTATAGGGTAAGATGGGAAGTTGGCAAAAGTAACACAAATGAGGAATGTTTGCTTCCTGCATTCATTCTTTCAGTAGACATTTGCTGAGTACCCACCAAGTGCCAAGCACAGTCTGGGCTTTCTGGGAATATAGCCTTGAACATTCCAGAGCTTGAATGAGTTCCCTAAGTAATCAAGGGGGGAGGACTTCAAAGGCAAGGATAGTGGCTGTATAAAGGAATGGAGGTAACCATCCAAAGAGCTGTCCTTAGTCCCTCTTGCTTTTTTCCTATCATCTCATTTCTTCTCAAAACATTCCAGTCCCTCTTCCTGTTGTGCTCCTCTACACCAGAGGAAACGAGACAAATTGTTATTTGGTAATTTGCTAACGCAGACTCTCTTCCAGATAACCATGTACATAATGCTTTAAAGAATTTCATAAATGAAATTTAAGGCAGTCCAGTAGGAAGCATAAGTATGCGTTAAGAGATCGTGTGCTGACCACATCTAGTTCCCACTTCTAGGGCTGTGGTGAGTGGTAAGGCAGAGAGCTGTGGGGTTGAAAGCAACCCCAGTAAAGAAGTGGTAACTGAAACCTCCAGGGCTGTAGAGAGAGCATCTTGTCGCCTCAGAACCTAGTAGAGCTGCTGGAGCAGCCCGCGTAATTGCAGGCAAATGGGGTTCGCTTTTTCAGATACTCAGAAGAAATGGACTTGTTCACACTCTGAAGTGGTCCTTGCTGTTAGAAGCTTCCAGAACAGAGGAAGGTGGGGGGGAGGGGTGAGACAATGTTAACAGCAGAACAGATTAGCCAAGCTCTCAAAAATCTTTTTTCCAGTTTCATTTGAATGATTTAGATAACACAGAGACACTATATGGCATTCAAAGGTGTTTTTGCCCTCCTGTCTAGAGCAAAAGTCTTTTCCTCTTTCTTCAATCCCTTCTGACAATTTGTAGCTGGCACTGAGCATTTTCAATGTGGCGTTTTGATTTGGATGATGACAAGATATTTCTTGAAACTGATTTACTTTATGCCAAATATGAATTGGATTTGCAATGGTTGGTGCAGATGGAAAACCCATGAAAAAAATGTCAGAGCAGCCACATTGCAGGCCCAGGGGCTGTGAAATCAGGCTGCTTTCGGATGGGGATGTCCTAGGACTCTAACTCCGGATAGAAAGGAAAATGAGTAAGGTGATGGAGGAACATTCAACGCCCTTCAAACTGGGGTCTAGTTCTCAGTTTCTCAGAGAACGTCCTGACAGATACGTGCACACAAACTCAAGCAACGTTATTACCTTCAGACAGATGCTCCACCCAGGTCTCAAGCTATTCTCTTATCATACAGTGAGTGTTTAATTTCTCTCCCAGAGTCCTCCTCTCCTTTCTGCTCTCCCTCTATCTCTGACCCTTGGCTTATCTCGCTTATCCTTGCTGTTTCTTCCTTCCTTCTCCTTCCTCATCTCCACACCCCCCAATCCCTGCCCACCTTCCTCTCCCTTCCCTGCTCTCATTCTGCCTCCTGATAATTCTGATGTGCTCCAACTGCTGGGACTCTGTTCAAATGGCTTTTTCTGCTATTAACAAGGAACACATCAAGAGCAATGATCAGAAACAGAACTGGAAGCTCTCATTCTACTCCCTCTGGGCTTTGACCTCACACAGTGGGTCAGTGGGGAGGAGGTGTCATGAGCACAGAACCCCCAGGCCTCTATGTGGGAATTCTGTAGACCCTTCCAACAGGGATTCTGTGCCTCAACAGCTTAAAAGAACCCTCTGTGGATCATCAGATTCAACAGCAGTCTACTGGTCCCTGCTTCTCTCTCCACTTAGACCCTCTCCTGCTTTAGATCAAGGGTTCTAGTACCAAGGAAAGATGAAGGCGACCATTATCAGCCCAGGGAAAACCTTTTTTTGCAACGTAATACAATTTCACAACCTCTTCCTGTTCCCATTTTGTAGTCTTTTATTTCGTGCCACCTTGGTAGACTTCTTGCTCAATATGTGAATGGTTCTTGGTGTTCTCTCCTTGCCATGGCTCACAGGACCTTCTGTCCCTCCTTCTCCTCTGAGGCCACTCCTCTCGCTCTCCCAGCTCCCTACCCCTTATGATCTAGACATGATGATGTTCATATATGTCTATCCCTGACCTTTGCACACAGTTCTCTTTGGTGGGAGCATTTGTTTCACCCTTTTTTGTCAGTGCACCTGACTAGCCCTTATTTGTCCTTTCACTATAAGCTTCAAAGTCAACTCCTCCAGGAAGCCTTCCTTGATTCCTATATCCAGCCATCCATGTGCACACACACAAGTATACATCGCATCCACTCAACCTATATCACCCCCCCCACACACACAGACACAGGTGAACAGAAATCTACACATTTACACTTATGCCCCCTACACATATGCCCAACCATACATATTAGATTGAACCATATGAAATTACCAATATTGGACTTTTTAACTTTCTAAAAGGATTCTAAACCAAATTCCAGTGTGTGGGGGGGAGGGGGTGGGGGGTGGCTTTTCCCCAACATTAACAATTCTCTGACACAGGCAAGGTGTTCTACAATTTAACTCAATTCAATTCTGACAACATCTACATGGAGATAGCATCAGATCCCTCAAGGTTAAGGGCTCAGGCCCACAAGGTTGTTCTCTTCAGGTTGTCATTTGTGCTTCTGACTGATCAACTATAAATCTGAGGTTCTCATGACCCCCTCCTTAGGTTTGATTAATTTGCTAGAGCAGCTCACAGAACTCAAGAAAAGAGTATACTTCTGTTTGCTGGTTTATTATAAAAGGATATACATAAGCATCCAGATGGAAGAGATGCATAGAGCAAGGTATGTGGGGAAGGTCCTGGAGGTTCCATGCCCTCTGAGCACACTACTCTGCCCGAATCTCCATGTGTTCACCAACCCAGAAGCTGTCCAAACCCCATATTATTGGGATTTTTATGGAGACCTCATCACATAGGCATGATCAATCATTAACTCCATTTTCAGCCCTTCTCCCTTCTCAAGAGAATGGGGTGGGGGGGGCAGGGCTGAAATTCCAAGCCTCTAATCATGGTTTGGTCTTTCTGGTGACCAGCCCTCATCCAGGAGCCCACCCAGAGTCTCCTTGTCAGAACAAAAGACACTCTGTTATATCCAGGAAATTACAAGGTTTTCAGGAACCTTGTATCAGGAGCTGGGGTCAAAGACCAAGTATTAGAACAAAAGATTCTCCTTGTGCTCTTATCACTTAG
The DNA here is from genome assembly GCF_964341445.2 of Mesoplodon mirus. Taxonomy (NCBI): domain Eukaryota; kingdom Metazoa; phylum Chordata; class Mammalia; order Artiodactyla; family Ziphiidae; genus Mesoplodon; species Mesoplodon mirus. The sequence continues at coordinate 13,445,318 of NC_138992.1, read as the reverse complement.
GAAATTCCAAGGGTTTCAGGAGCTCTGTGCCAGCAACTGGGGATAGAGACCAGTATCCATTTTCCACTATCTCACAACTACAAAAGAGTGATTTCACACTATGCACTTTCAACTTATGTATTCTACAGCTTCTACCCATGGATATACACCCTCTCCCGAATGCACATTCTTTTTCACTCAATACAAAGCCTGTAAAATATCCCTTCTACTAAGTATTATGTGGATCAATTGCATGATATTTTCACCTCCCTCATGCTCAACATTTCTGGTGACACTGCACATTTCCGGTAGTAAGATGAACATTAACTTGTCTCAGGATACACTTTGAAAAGATGTGCCTTGCTCCTCTAAGGCCAAGGAAGCCTAGGGTGGTTAATGAAAGGACACCTGGAATAAAGTCCCCTCAGCATTTCAATAATTCCATCTCACTGTAGAGTAGAATAAACCCCTAAGTCAATTTAGAGGGGTTTCTGCAAGACAGCAAAGTGTTTAAAACCAATGCAGAAAGTACAGCATGGAATAGGATAAAAGAAATGCAATTCAGTTCCACAAAAATTGAGAACTCACTATGCACCAGTGTTACAGACTGAACTGTTTCCCCAAAATTCATATACTGAAGCTCTAACCCTCAATGTGACTGTATTTGGAAATAAGGCCTATAAGGAGATAATAAAGGTTAAGAGAGGTCAGAAGGGTAGGACTATAAGCCAAGAGGGCTGTTGTCCTTACAAGAAGAGGAAGAGATACCAGAGTTCTCATTCTCTCTTGCTCTCTCTCTCTCTCTTTCTCCTTGCACCCAGAGGCAAGGCCATATGAGGACACAGCAAGAAGGCAGCCATTTACAAACCAGGAAGAGCAGCCTCCCCAGGTATCAACCCTGATTTGGACTTCTGGCCTGCAGAATTGTGAGAAAATACATTTATGTTGCTTAAGCCACCCAGTCTGTGGTATTTTGTTATGGCAGACCTAGTAGACAAATCCAGACAGGCACTATTCTAAGCATGAACAATAGGGCAATGGACAAACAGATGAGGTCTCTACACCCCTAAAGCCTACATACTAGTGGAGGGAGACCACAATAAACAAATGCGTAAATAGCTTGATTAGCACGAAGAAGAAAAACACAATAAGGAAAAGAAACAGAGGAAGTATTTGATTAATAAGGTAGTGAGATGTCTGTAGGGACTTGAACACTATGATAAACATTTGAATTTAATTCTGTGAAATGGGGACACAACGTAGGGTTTTTAGCAGAGCAGTGACGTGATCTGACTTATGTTCTAAAAGGATCACTCTCCCTAAAATATTGGAGGACAAATGCAGGTTTACATTACTCTACTTTACGCTATCTTATATTAACCAATAAAGGCTGGGATATACTTGTAGTATTGCAGTGTAATGCCTAATGGATAATGGGCAGTAGATAAATAAATGAATGAATGGGGGATAAGCATACATACACTTAAATTCTGCCTTTATGACTCACTCACTAGCTGTGTGAGTTTTGGCGAGTTGCTTAGTCTCTGTGAGCCTCCTTTTTTTCCTTTTGAAAAAAGAACTAATACCTAACTTCAGATTTTAATGTTGAAGGGAAATAGGGCATGTTATGGAAAGTGACTTGCCCATGATTTGCACTAAATAAATACAGTGGATTTGACCTGGATGGGCTTACCCACTTTAATTGTGTAAGGGTGGTATCTGCTTCAGAATGAGAGGGTGACAAAGCCTGGGTGAGTTTCTGAGACTGGATTGGTGGTTCCTTCTGACAATACTGTGTGTTTTAGAGCTGTCCCAGGGCTTAATCCAGCTCCCAGAACTCTGTGTGACTGACTGGGATAAAATTGTCAACAAAGTAATAATAGCTAATCTCACTGAAGCTTCTCTCCCAGCTGATGTGCTAAGCCCAATCATCTCACTGAATGAGTGAATGAATCCCTTAACCCTAGGAGATCGTAAGACTATAACATATGCAATTTACTGATGAGGAAACTGATGTTCAGAAATGATAATTAATTTATCCAAGATCACACATCTAAGAAGAGAAGCAGGAGTTTGAATCCAGTTTTGTCTGGACCCAAAGCTCTGGCTTTTACAAATTCTGGCCCCTCCTCAGGCCCTCCAGAAAGCTCACAATCCGTCAGTGTAAATATATCTTGGTAGAGCCTATATTTTTACATTCTGAGTTGGTCCCTGTGGTAGTCATTAGCTCTATTTTCCAACTATTTCTGGCTCCTGACCTTCTGAGAATACTGTAGGGTTGTATTTCCCTGTCTCCTTTGGTGTTAGGCACAGCCCTGGGACTTGCTGTGTCTGATAAAAGGTGAGAAAAGTAAGGCAGTCACTTCCAGGTAGAAGAGTTAAGAAACAGTGCCTGATTCCCCACAGTCACTCTTTCCCCACAGTGGATGTAAGTATGGAAGGAAGTGACACAATGGAGCTCCCCTCTGCCTGGGTCCTTGGGTTACTATGGTGAGTGGATGCCCCTGGTGATCTTCCCAGGACATGTGCTGTGGGGGAGAAATGGTGGGGCTGCAATCTGGGTGTTAGCTGTGACTGTGCTGATCCTGGCCCTGTGCACCTCTGGGTGTCCTTCCTGCCTGCCCCTCCCAAACCTCTTCAGGATGCATTTCTCAATTCCAGCTGCTTTCAGGCCACAGTACATAGAAAGCACTGGAGTGGGTTAGGGGGTGGAAAGAAGGGAGAAAGCAGAATCTTCTTTCTCCTCACTGCCATGGCTGCATCTCTGGCAGCAACTGTGGGTCTGCCACGGCTCTAGCTCTGGCTTGACGCATCCCCCATGGCCCTGACTTCTTGTAGGGGACCACGGCCCTTAGTTCCTCCCACCCAAGGGTGGTAGTGGCTTCTTGCTCTTTCTGGGTGGCTAATTTCTGGGTTCCTTCCTTCTCATTTGGTTTATCAGACTCTTTCAGTCCTTGTGTAACTCCTTCTATACCATGACTTTCCTCTGTTGAAAATACTCCAAGTGTTTTTTGTCACCTGGCTAGACCTAAGTACTACAGTCCATTTTCCAGGGTGATTTCTGAGGAAAAACATATGATTCTGATTCCACACAAAACATGCAGATGGTGCTTAATTCATTCTTGTTGCCTGGCAATACACAATAGCACTCTCCCTCCTTCCCCTGCCTAGGACTTCAGGCCTACAACGTGTCTTTCTGGAACTCAATATCCCTTTTCTGAGGATAATTAAGATAATGTCATTCAAACAAATAGAAAATATTCTACTGATGACTGATTCCAATTGAAATGTCTCTGGCAAGAACTTTTAAACAAAGGAGGGCTCCAATCTATGCAAGTGATAAAATGATCTTTTGCAGTTTCCGCTTATTTCCCGTTCTGTTCACTCTTGGTCTGTGTACTTACGAGTAACTATGCAGGCTGGTTTTCTGTTCTTATCCGAGTTTCTTGGTTTTCCACATAGTCCTGACAGATGAAGTTCCCCGTGCTTCATAAACAGGACCTCATTGCCTCTTCTTGGACTATGATTTTGATCAAAGCTGAGCCTGAGCTCAAAATAAACAAGAATGAATATTGCTGGGTAGCCAATAACAAACAGAAGTTGCCAGCTGGAGGACCTCGGGCCAACTGCAACCAGCAGAAAGATTTTGTTGGTACTACCCAGACCTTTTTTTTTTTTTAATTGGAATGTGTTATCAAGATATCAAAGTTAGACATTTCATATTTTAAAATCCCAATGTATTCTGTCTATTGGAAGATGGGGAAATTTGGACCCACGAGGTCCTTTTCTTACAAGGTAACAAAAGTTTCCTAATTTAGGCATTTGCTCTCTAGGTCACTACAGTCCCCACAGGCTCCATCAGGCATTTACTTCACCTGTCTGGACCCAGTAGTCATTTGAGTTTGTGTCCTCTGTGATGGGCTGTGGCAGGAGGGACAAATAAGTCTGTATAGTGTTAAGCCATTGAGATTTAGGGCTTATTTATTGCCACTGCAGAGCCAGGTTATGTGACTAATACATGGGGCTTTTCTGTTGTCACTGGTATAATCTATGGGGAAATAAGAACATACTCTTGAGTAATCTCTGTACCAGGATGTGTTATTAGCCTGGGTTCCCAAGAGAAACAGAACCAATAGGAGATAGATATAGATATATAAATATATTTGTTTGGCCTACACAGACCATTATATATTACACATACACACACAGAAACATATATATATATATATGAGAAAGAGAGAGTTAGAGACGTGTTTTAAAATAACTGGCTCACGTGATTGTGAGGACTAGCAAATCTGAAATTCACAGGGTAGGATGGCAGACTGGAGATTCAGGTAAGAAGGTAAGAGCTGATATTGCAGTCTTGAGTCCAAAGTCTGGAAACTCAGAATTTCTATGTTGCAGTCTGGAGGCAGAATTCAATCTTCCTCAAGAAACTTCAGTCTTTGATCTTAAGGCCTCCAACTGACTGGATAAAGCCCACCGGCATTATGTAGAGTAATCTGCTTTACTTAAAGTTTACTGACTGTAAATATTAATCCTACCAAAAAAATACCTTCATAATAACATCTAGACTAGTGTTTGACCAAACAGCTGAGCACCACAGCCTACCCAAGTTGACACATAAAATTAACCATAACACAGCCTACACACAAAGTCTCAGGACTGTCTTATCTTTCTGATCTATTGACTATTCAGTGGTTGGAAATCTGAAAAATTATGTCTATATTAAGAGAAACAGATACAGTCAGCAAGGGAATAGAAAATTCTCTTGAATTTTTAATATAAGATAGAAAAAATTAAAGAAAGCGTCAAAACATCTCTCCACTACTTCGCCCATTGCCCTTTGCCAGTCCAAGTACTTAAGTGCATGTGTTTGCACTACATTCACCAGCATGGCCCTTGGACCTGGCTTCTAATGCCGGCATTAGCTGCCATACCCTCCTGGCCTCTAGAGAACCCAAGGCTCTCATTACTTTCCCTGCCTTGGCTCCTCCCCAAGCATGGAAGCATTTTGCTATGGGTCAAAAAAGAAGTGAAGGTCAAGGACACAGTGAGGTTGTAATAGTCGGGGTGGGGAGGAAGAAAGAGGGGTTGAGCAGAGTCACTGCAAGGAGTAAGGGTTCAAAGCAGAAATCAGGCTGGGACAATTGCTCCCTTCTACTCAGAGAGGATATTCTGGGAGTTTCCTCCCTCCAGGCTCTTCTCTCTCTTGTCACAAGGTATTAGGAAGGGCCAGGACTGAAGGAAGGCTTGCAATCCACTCCCAGTCCTCCCAACCCCCTTTCCACCTCCTGCCCTTGGAAGGTCAAGTGGGATCCAGGTGGGTAGTGTGGGGAAAGGTAAGTCAGGAGGAGGCCCCAGAAAACTGCCTTAACCTATCTACGGGGAGAAGAACCCACAGAGGCTAGCACACTGTGGAGGGAAGACAAATTAGACTGAAGCCCCAGGGAGCAATGAAGGATGGACTTGGCTGCAGTGTCTTTCCCATGATGTTTCATGATGAGGACACCAGGGGAGTGGTCGCAGCTCAGGCAGATGGCTGGGGCGGGATTCGCCCTGACACACATCGAATCAGCTCAAGGCAGTGGTTAACAGCTCAGGCTTAAGCAGACAGGCTCCAATTAGGATCCCAAACTCCGCTACTCCCCACCTAGTTGAAATTTAAGATATTATATAATCTCTCCAACTCTCATTTTATTTGTAAAACAAGGATTAAAAAGTTTCCTTTTAAGGTCGTGATAGAAATTATAATTACTACCACTTATGTGTTCTTCTTATGGGTTCTGTGTGCTTTCTGTACATCTATTCAATCAAACCACATAATGAACCTTAGAGGCACATGAGGTTGCTCTTTGCCTATTTGGAGCCTATGAATGAAGCAGTAAAACCCTCCCTTTCTTCAAGATACTTTACTTCCATCTGTCGGAAGATTGTCATAATATACTATTTTTGTTAGAATAAGAAATTCTATTAGCATCTGCTGGGAAACTTGGGCAGTAAGCATGTTGGTCTCTCACGTTGATGATGTAAATGGTGTTCCCTTAGATCTGGTGCCTTTGTGCACTCTACAATTGACACAGCTGCATGCAGCACACCTGTAGCTATGATTGCTATCCCCATTTTATAGATAAGTAAACCGAAGTTCTCAGAGGTTAAGTAATTTGGCTGAGATTATGCCAAGAGGTATCACTGTGCTTTCAGCTGAGGCAACCAGCACTGTGACAGGTACAAAGTAGTTTCTCATGAAAGATTAGATGCAATTTTTGTTACTGTTAGAACTGCCTCAAATAGGCAAAGTGGAGTTCGTTTACAGGTTTTTGCCTTAAAATGGGGATTATTCCAATGATAGTGTAATGGATAGATTAGAGGGAGAAGATAATTGCATTACATAAATGAACTGGTCCAGCAATATTAATTGGTTTGTGCAGCATAGTTTAGTTTTTGATGTTGTAATGCACCTTTTTTATGTGTGTTTAAAGCTTTGCTAATTATTAAAATGCCTTGAATCTGTCGCATACTTTATCCTCTTCAAAGGGCTTCTACATTTACTCCTGGATTGTAAAGGACGCATGGTATCTTCCAGATTTCACACATATAAAAAGGGAGACTCAGGATCTAGCGTGGTCCCCTGTTTATGTGTTAAAGGACTGGGTCAGTGAGCCTTGAATCCTCCGCTCGGGAACAATGATGAATCCCTGAAGGAACTGGCTCCAGGGCCCTGGTCACCTGCTGAGCCTTTCTCTCCTCAACCCACTGGGTAAAACCCACAGGGATACAAAACTAAGAGGCAGCACCGAACCTAGAGAGCTCACCAGCTGGTCCTCAGACAATGTCACTTTGGACAGAGAAGTGGTGAAATAGAGGCACACTCAAACCAGGAAGCAGTGTCCAAGTCCCACTGCCTCTCATGTAAATGTGGGGACACACTAATGCAGCAAAAGTTCGTTGTGAGGTTTAAACGAGTTTATATATGTAGGGGTTTAGAACGGCACTTGACACATAGCCTGTAAAAGTCACACACACACACACACACACACACACACACACACACACACACACACATTAATCCCTTCCAGAGGCAGAAGTAATCAGTTCTACCAGGTCTGTTAGGCATCAGAGAAGGCTTCACAGAGGAGGTGACTGTCCTGTATATTTTCCTCAAAGGGCTTAAGAAATGCTTTGAAAGAAGAAACCAGAGCACACAGAATGATTTGTGTCTTAATCAGTATTGTTTGAAGTGGGGGGCAATCTCCACAAATGAATGAGAACTTGCCAAGGGTTCAGAAATGCTAATTTTAAGGATATATTTCAAAACCAAACAACACACTTCCCCTTTGATTTTAAACTGAGAAGACAAAATATAAGGTAACCTTTTCTTGATGACTCAGGATTTAGCCTTTTGCTGTTGGTAATCTTTTCTCAGGGCACCTCGGAGCTCTTCCTAATCGGCTGCCTACATTTATACACAACAGTCAAGAGAAGGATCTGAGAGACACGGCTCTCCTCTGACAATGAAATGACCAGGCACTGCTTTGCTCCTTCCAGGCCTGTTACACCTACTTCCATTTCCACAGCGATGTTCAATGATCAGGAATGTGACGGTGTGTGTTAGTCACTGTGCCCTGGAAATACAAAGGTCAACACAACATCTGTCTTTGAGCGGGAGAGACAAAGAAATGGAGGTGGTTGCAATGCAGAATGAGGGCCAGGGGGGTAGAGATATAAGTTTGGTTGGGCCTGAAGCTTATATGATTTAGTGGGGTCCTCTTGCAAACAATAATATTAAAACCAATTCACAAAAGAAGGTTCAGAAGTAAATGAGTATTTATTCAGAATGAGAAAAATCAACAAATACCTAAATATTTTCAGATGCAGGTCCCTTTCTTCTGAGATCTCTTTGCACAATTTACAATAAATAAACATACATATAAATTCTCCTTGACTGCTCACTGCCTTCTCTTCAACACCTGGAACACTCTATGTCACAAATGATGCCTAGTACCCAAAGAGGCCCATGTGTGGAAGGGTCCCAAACCTTAGGCATCATTAACTTCAAGGTCAATCCACCTTTGAGAGTGAGTAGTATGTATAATGATGTAAGTAAATGCAGGACGGGAGCACTAAGCCTAAGATTCAGGAAGCCTTCCTGGAGGAGGAGACCCATGAACCGAGCCTGAAGGGATATAAGCAATTAGCTAGGGGGGTGGGGGGGAGTGGCTTCCAGAGGAGGGCAGAAGCCTGTGCAAAGGCTGCAGGATGGGAGGTGGGGAGCAAATGTGGGATACCTGTGCTACTGTGCATTGGTTGCTATGATTTAAAATGTGTTTTTAGGTTGGGAAGAATATTTAGAGCAAAATTTCCCATTGACTTACATAATTTGAGCCCTGGAGCTTGGAAGAGTGAGCAATCAACATCAGAGACAGAACAGCAGCCCACCTCACTGGCAGATTCCAGACCTCCAGAGTCAAAGTGCTTCCTTTTTCATTACTCAGAGCCCTGCTTCTGGGACTCTTAAGCCCACTTCTTTTTCATCTATGGAAATGAATGCAAAGAAACCTTCTTCTTATCAGGAGTGCTTATCAGTCTGGCCTCCCTCTCCTTCCTCTTTACTGCCTTTCCTTAGGTTTCTGACTTTTCTGAATAAAAGATATCACCCCTCCTCCCCCAGTCTCGCTAGTTAAAAAGAGGATGCTTTAAAATATTGTATTTTGTGCTAAAACTAGCAAACCTTACAATGACTAATCCTGAACACAGTAGATGCTCATTAAATGTTTGATATACGACTGAGTCAGTTGCAGAATCCCAGTCCCCAGATTCCACTTAATCACTGGGAGGCTTTCAGGCAAGTTCCTTCACCTTATTTCCTTCATATCAGGAGGCTAAATGAGATATGACTGTATGCAATTCACTCTGTCATCAGATTTGCTGAAACCTACAGGTGCAAAGATGAAGATGGCAAACCCTGCTCTGGAGGAGCCTCAGGCTCAGTGTGGGAGCTCAGTATAGAAACAAGTGATTAAACTCTGGTGCAAAGGGCTTTGATGGAGGGGACCAAGACGGTATGCATGTAAGGAGGCTATGCTGGAGCTGAGTGTGACAAGGAGAGTTTGCCAGGCAGACATGTGGAAAGAGACAAATCCAGGAAGAAGGCAAATCATGTGCAAATATGTGGAGGATGAGCAAATAGTGCTCTGATTCTGGCATGCGGGAGGCAGGAGGGAGGAAATGGGATAAACAAGTGGGCAGGGAGCCTGATGCAATGGTTTTGAATATGGGGATGAGCACTTTGAATTTGACCCCATAGGAAACAGGGAGGCAATGAGTAAATTTCAGCAGAGGAATTATACAGTTATGTCTTTGTGTCTGCTGTGATGTGGTGGATGGGCTTCTGTGTGTGTGTGTGTGTGTGTGTGTGTGTGTGTGTGTGTGTGTGTGTGTTGGGGGGTTGGTGGGGGGAGACCAAGTAGGGAGGTGACTTCAATAGTGGTCCCCCAACTCCAACCCCCCCCATGGACACACTCCATCATTTATAGCTAATTCATTGTAATTAGTTTAGGAATTCTCACCTACTCCAGAGATGAACATTCAAGCAGAAAAATCTAGATTTAGAAAACTACATGCATTTTTCTCTATCATCGTTTTTGGTGTAAGCTCCATCCTGAGCCTTCAGTCCTACTCTGCCATTGCCTGCACTAGCCTGGGTCTAGCACATAAAACCCAGAGGCAGCAGCCCCAACTCTGAGCAGTTGTCCATCTGTCTCCTCTCTCCCTTGAGAACAACTGCCACTGCTTCGTCATCCACAAATAGAAGCAGAATGCCTACCACGTATCCAGCCCTGAATTGTAAGGTGGGAACAAGAAGATGAATAATATAACCATAGTGCCTGCCTTCAAGGGATGCACAGACTGGTGGAGAACTTTTTATAGACTAGATGCATTTTCTGCCATGAGCTGCTCACAACAGTGCTACAAGATGCAGGGATCATTATCCCCATTTTAGAGATTAGGACACATGCCTAGGAAGGTTAGGTGACTCACCCAAAGCATATGAAATTCTTTTCTTGTTCTTAACTATTTTTGTTTTATTTTGCACAGTTACCTTGTTAGGAGGGGAATCTCTTTCCCATTCCTGACATTCCTTCTCCATGGAGGAAACTCCCCTAGCAAAGCCTGTGGTGGGGAGGAAAGGTGACTTGAAGAGACTAGCAGTTTGGAAGGGGAAACTACATATCTAATCCCTTTCTCTTATTTCCTCTTGAGACTTGACCAAGTGAAGACCTTCTGCAGTCTTCCTCCATGCCCTCCCTCTGCCCTCCACATCACAGCCAAAAAATGTCGTCACTGCATGGTTTAGTAGTCTGTCCATGGTTACGCATAGATATGAATGCAAGTAGACCCACCCCAGTCTCCATCTTTGACCACTGTATTTGTTTTCCAGAGCTGCTATAACAAAGTACCACAGCCTGGGTGGCTTAAGCAATAGAAATTTATTTCCTCATAGGTCTGGAAGCTAGAAGTCCAAGATCAAACCTCTCTCCTTGTCTTCTCCCTGTGTCTTCACATGCTCTTCCCTCTATGTGTGTCTGTGTCCTAATCTCCTTTTCTTCTAAGGACATCAGTCATACTGGATTAAGGCCCACCCAAATGACCTCATTTTACCTTAATCACCTCTTTAAAGACCTTAGATCCAAATACCGTCACATTCTGAGGTAATGGGAGTTAGAACTATAATATATGAATTTGGGGGTGACAGTCCATCCCATAACAACCAGTATGCTAGATTGCCTCTTTCATGGCTAGACAAGAGTAGTACAAAAATATTGGGGATGTAAGGGAAGGAGCTACATAAGCTCTCAGGAGTGGATAAACAAACTAACATGGGAATTGAGCGGAAGAAGGGATTATCTCCAGCTCCTGGAATGGGGCAGGGCTGTGAGAAAGCTAAAGGAATATCCATCAGGGTTCTTGGTCACAGGCAAAAGAGACCAACTTTGTCTCCTATAAGCAGATAAAATATAGATATCAGGGAAAAAAAAAGGAGACTCACAGAATGCAAGGGAAAGAGGAAGAACCTGGCTTGTGAAGAAAATAAAATAAAATAAATGGAAGTCACTCTCAGGGGTCTGGGTAGCAAGAACCAGTGGAGAGCCTCTTCCGAATGCTTCTTCCGGAATGAATTCACCCCAGTCACTTCTGCCCTTACAACAGTCCCCTTGAAATTCAGACTCCCAGGACAGGAAGTCCAATCGAGGCATGTGTCCACTCTTCGGTTCGGGGAATCTGGGACACTTGGAACAAGACTGCATCAAATAGGGGTGGGTAGTGCCCTGAAGGGAGATCAAGGGGCTGTCTCCAAACAGGGGGGAGTAAATGCTGAGTAGTCAAAAGCAGTGCTGCAGTAGGATGTGTCATCCTGATATTATAGCTGGGGAAACTGAGTCTTAGCTTTAGGTACAGCTTGTAATGTAAGAGACCTGGGACTTCAAAAAGTTCTGCTAATTCCAAACGATGTACTCTTTCTAGCCACCCCATTGTGCATCAGTCTGCCCACTCCCAGGGTGAATAAATTAATATATGAGTAAATATATACAAACAAGCAAACAAGTACATGGTGAGGTTAGAATTCCAAAATTTTAATCCACTAATTTATATATACTCTCCCTTCACTACTAAATTGAAGTGAAGGCTGAGGTATGTTTAATAAGAGAGCTTTCTTTATTTGGTTATCATTAATATTCAAGACAGAATTTGAATCCACCTTTTGCGAGAGAAGAGCAAGTTCTAGTTTTCCCTCCTGTCAATTCTTCTGGGCCCTGAGAGGCTGAGGAATCTTTACACACAACTCAGCTCCTGCAGGTGACCTCTGCTTTCCTGCCATTTGGATTATCGAGCCTCCCAGGCAAGGGTCATGTCCAACTCTGTGTTTGCAGTAGCACCTGATATATTGGTGGATCTCAAAAAAAGTAAATTAACATTAGCAATGTGGATAGGTTTGTCATGTATATGAGAGAGGGAAGGTAGCAGTTCCACATTTGGGGAAAGGTAATTGAGTTGGGGTTGGGGGTGACAGCAGATCCTGCATCTTTCAATTTATTGGGTATTTATTGAACCTCCAGTTATATGTCCAATGCAATGCAAGCCCCACAAAAGAAAGGGAAAAGAATAAGCCAACAGCTCATTCTAAGAAATATTTCATCTTTATAGTTATATGTTTTATAACTGAAACCTGAGCTCTGGACTTTAAGTTTAAAGGCCAATTCACAAGGGCATGTGACTTCCACAGTATTTTTTCCAAAATTCTATAAGCCCATAGTAATCATGAGAAAAAATCAGAAAAACCCAGACAATCTACAGGATACCTAGCTTCTCAAGACTGTCAAGGTCATGAAAAACAAGAAAAAATTAAGAAACTATAATAGGCCAGAGGAGAATGAGGGGACATAACAACTAAATGCAATGTGGTACCCTGACTGGATGCTGGAATAGAAAGAACTTACTATGTATAGTGTCCATCCCCACCCCCACCCCCGGCACCCATCGCCACCAAAAAAAAAAAATTATGTTCACCCAGTAGCTATGAATGTGACCTTTTGGGGGAATAGGTTCTTTGCAAATATAATCAAGTCAAGGTGAGGTCATACTTGATTCATTTGGGCCATAAAACCGCTATGACTGGTGTTCTTATAAAAAGAGGGAAATTTGTACACAGAGACACAGACTCATGGAGAGAAGCCCATGTGAAGATGAAGGAGGAGATTGGAATGATGCATCTTAGCCTCATCTAAGCCTGTCTTAGCCTGTTCAGGTTGCTGTAGCAAAATTCCACAGACTGGTGGTTTATAAACTACAGGAATTTATTTCTCACAGTTCTGGAGGCTGGAAGTCTAAGATCAAGGTGTTAGGATGGTTGGGTGAGGGCCCTGCTCTGGGTCACAGAATTCTTGTTGCATCCTCATGTGGCAGAAGGGAGAGGAAGCTCTCTCAGGCCTCTTTTATAGGGGTGTTAATTTCACTCATAAGGGCAGAGTCCTCATGAACTAATCGCCTCCCAAAGACCCTATCTCCATTGGGCATTAGGATCTCAACATATGAATTTAGAGGAGACAAAAACATTCACACCATAGCACTAAAGAACTCCATAGATTACCAGCAACCACCAGAAGCTAGAAGAGGCAAAGATGGATTCTTCCCTAGAACCTTTGGAGAGAGCACGGCCCTTTGGGCACCTTGATTTTGGACTTCTAGCTTCCAGAACAGTGAGAGAATAAATTTCTGTTGTTCTAAGCTACCCAGTTTGTAGTACTTCGTTATAACAGCCCTAGACATTAATGGACATTAATGGAAAAAAATGGTAAAATCAAGTTAAAGGCTGGAGTTGTTAATAATAATGTACTGATGTTGGTTTCTTAGTTTGACAAGTGTATCACCATAATATAAGATGTTGACCATAGGGTAAAACAGGTAAGTGTTATACCAAGAATGCTGTGTGCTAGCTTTGCAGGATTTTTTTTAATTATAAAAGTTTATTTTGGAAAAAAGGTCAATTCACAGGCTGTGTCATCTTTGGATGGTCACCACCCTGAGCTTGGGTCTCCTCATGCATAAAATGGAGATAATAAGAGTCCAATGAGAATTGTGTTTAGAATGTGATAATGCATATATAGTCACATCTTTTCTCATTTTTATTCTGTCATTTGGTTGATTTGCCAGCCCTTCCAAACTCAGGTCACAGTGAATTTCTCCAGTTCATGCCTTCATTCATGCCATTGTTTAAAATCTTAACAAAGAAAAGGGCAGAATCCTTCAGGCTACTGCTGGGTTCAGTGGCAGGATGCCCAATGAACAGGAATAGTCTTCCAACTCGCCATGAATCCAGCTAACTCTTATGTTACATCTCAGGCTAAAATCTAGGCACCCTATGAGTCAACATTCCCTACGTGTCCACTACTTGAATAACCTTAATAAAAAAGAAGTGAGGTTAGTCTAGGAAAGATATGATACTTTTCTTATCTTTTATAGGTGACTATGTAACATGATGGTTAGGTGGAGTCAGATTCGTTGGGTTCAAACTCTAACTATACTAGGGCTGCCACTGGGCAAGTTAGTTACTCTCTCTTAGACTCAGCTGCCCCATCTGTAAAATGAGGACAGAAATATCTTTCTCATAAAGTTGTTATAAAGGTTACATTGAATAATGTGTGCAAAGAACTAAGCCACACAATAGGCATCGGCGCGTATTAGAGTGTGTGTACACCTGTGTTTGTATATATGCACACTTTCATTGACTGATGCAGTGACTGACATACCAGGAGCACAAAGATTGTCTTTCAGGAAAAAGTCCCGTGCAAATGAGGACACTATAGATGGAAGAGAGACTGTGACTTGCCCAAGGTCATAGTGCAGGAGAATGGCAGAAGTCCCAGCAGAACACAGGACTCATGACTCCAAGGGCATTTACTCTGCAGGGATCTCAGAAATTATCTGATTGTTTTTAACTTGTAGACATGAAAACTGAATCCCAAACAATCAATGGGGCTCGTCTGGGGCACCGTGATTTCTAAGTGGTAAATATTATACCTCTATCTCATGTGTTCCAACTCCTAGTTTAGGCCTTTTTCTACCTCTTCTGGATACTCAATAGCACCTACTACAATCTATCCGTAGGCATCCAGTCTGCACTTAAAGAGTTGACTGTTGATATCCAGCATCTCAGAAAACAAGGGCAGCTCTGAAAACTGTCAGACCTTTGGGCAAGGGCAGTGAGGATGAGCACAGTAAAGCCAGGGCAGCTTTGATTAAAACATAGCTCTTTGCTGAAAGACCTGTAGCTGTATCTTAACGTAAATACTGAAAAAGCCTCAGTAATCCCAGAGGCTTCAGCTCTGTGCATCACAGCTAAGCAGTACTTTAGGCACACAGGAAGCTCCAAGAATATTCCAGCCCAGCTCTGTCTGCCTCACTCACACTGTGGAATTTTGTGCAAATCATTTCTCTGCTCTGTGCTGCAGTTAATACTATAAATAATGGTACCAGAGAGTTTCAAAATACTTTACAGTTCTCAAAAAAGACATTTCGACACTTAGCTATTGTCTCATTTGATCCTCACAAGAGCTCTTTAGGATATTACTGTTATTATTATATCATAGCCCCTATATTATAGATAAGAAAACAGGTTCCGTGACATGGAGGTTGTTTTTATTGACAAATATATATTATCAACAATGATAATAAGGACTAATAAGCATAAGGAAGTATAGCCATTAGTTTATAATAATTTTTAAATGGAGTATAATCTATAAAAATATTGAATCCCTATATTGTACACCTGAAACTAATATAATATTGTAAATTGATTATACTTCAATTTAAAAAACCAATGATAGTAAGGAAAGTAGTAGTTAATATTTGCTGAGCATGTTTCAAAGCTCCAAGCACTTTAAATGCATTTGTCACTTAATTCTCACACAACTTTGTGAAGTTGGTGATACTGTTATCCTTATTCTAAGCCACAAGAGAGGTTAAGCAACTTGCCTGAGGTCACAGAGCTAGGAAATGAAGGAGTCAAGATGTGAGACCAAGAAATCTGGCTCCAGAGCCCATGTTCTTAAGCTATAACAAACACAGTCTTTTGCTAAATAATGAGCTTCTGAGCTGAATAAGACACAGACACACCCTTCTCCTTAAGGAGCTCATAGACTATGTTGGGGAAATTGACATGTAAATTAGATCATCACAATTCAGGAAGATTAAAAAGTATAAGATTCCTGAGTGGAGCAATGACACAGGGGTGATTAAAGTCAACATGGTGGACCCTGGATTAAAATCCAGGCATTCTGGGATTCCCTGGTGGTGCAGTGGTTGAGAGTCCGCCTACCGATGCAGGGGACACGGGTTCGTGCCCCGGTCCGGGAGGATCCCACATGCCGCGGAGCAGCTAGGCCCGTGAGCCATGGCCACTGAGCCTGCGCGTCCAGAGCCTGTGCTCCGCAATGGGAGAGGCCACAACAGTGAGAGGCCCGGGTACAGAAAAAAAAAAAAAAAAAAAAAAATCCAGGCATTCTGAGTGCATAGTCAATATACATTCATTCTTTCTTTCTTCCGATAAATATTACTACTAAGTGGTAGAGATTGGAAACAATAATAATGACATTATTCTTCTCCTGAAGAACCAATAATTACAATCCAGAGAAAACATTTTCCAAACCACTTCAAGCCCATAGCCTTTGTTCCAACATGAACATACCAAGAGCCCATCAGTCAGAAACTGAAGTGAGGAATATTCACTTACCAATTCCCTCCCTATCCCCTGCCCACTGCCCTGAAGAGACACCAAGGAGCATTCCATTCCAGTGACATCAGCAGTGGTAGCCTAATTTAATATAACCTCAAGCTCAATCACTTGCAGTAACACAAACTTAGTTGGGATCCCTTTAATCCCCATAGAGGTTTGTCTCAATACACTGGGTATTGGCTCTGCCTTGAGAACTATGCTTGCTCTCTGGTGGGGGATCTGCTGCAAATTCCAGGAATGCAGCAATAGTAGGTCAGTACATTCTTTAGATGACAACTGGTGTTTTTGAACCAATCCTCAAAAAAAAATGTCTTTGGAGGATGTGGTCAGACTTTCCACACCTTCTCCCTTTGGGGTCAGAACTATCTCAGAATACACGTTCCCCAGTGTTCTGAGGATAAGAGAGATGAGATTGCAATTAGAAAAAGCTAAAGATGGAGTTTTATTCCTAAAATAACAAAGTCAGCTATAAATTTCACAATCAAGCTCAGAGTATGTGAGGTGAAATTATAAAATATGCCTCCTTCAACAACGTGACTTCCAAATATGGTAATAGTTCTTTCATTTTTTCCAAATAATCACCAGAATACCCACCTAACTTACTAACAAGAAAGGCTAAGACTTGAAACCTTACCAACAATGGCTGTAGAAATATGTCACCATATTCACTGCATCTAGGAGAGGGGAGGGGTTGCTTCTGCTTCTAAATAGCAAGAGAGAGAAATTGAGTCTAACCTGTCGATTATCATTCCTTCTTGCTGCCTCGTTGTGCTGTTATCAGACTGGTCCTGCATAACTTGACACTTGATGCACGTCCGTGGCTACTAAGATGTCCTTGTTGATCTAAGTCACTGACCAGAGAATCCCCATGTTGGAAGACAAGCCTAGCCACTTGGCCCCAAAGCTTATCCAGTGAGCCTGGGTTCAGTTTCAGCCATGATTTGCCAAAACCATCTCTCCCCTATCCCCCTCTACTTAAGAGTGCTTCCATGAGCCTGGGCCACCTACCTGGGCTACCTCTTTGGGGGATGTTTTTTTTTTTATTTTCTCTATCACTGGGCTTTCAGCTGGACCACCCTGGTCCATCTTTTTAGCTTCAAATTTTCCTGGCTTCTTTTTGTCCTTGGACTATTAATGCAAACCGGTCCTCTTTTTCTCAGGGATCAGTATTCCCTGCCAGGGGTCTCAGCCTTGGGCACCTTGACCAAGGTTTTGTCCTCATGAATGCCTGTTCCTTCTAAATCTATGCAACTGACGGAGTGACTTTATGACTCTCTTTTGAACAGAAATTCCTCTGGGACTTTTGTCACTATTTCTAGTTCAAGAAGAGGCTGGCATTATTTTTCAGGATTTCCCTCATCATGCCCTGATAGCAGCAATGTGCACATAGAAAGCAACAAGTGTGGAAGACTGTGAGCGGGATGGCAACCGTTTCTTTTTCATCAGAACATATCAGTGTGTTCCCTCCTCAGAGTGGCATGGAGCCGACATTGGGCAAACTGGTCGGGGCAGGGAGGGAAAGCAAGAGGAGACTCATAACAGATGGCTTTGTCTGCTTTTTTCTTGTCTGGCCTGGCAGCCAAGCAATTAGGAGCAAGCCTATCCGTGCTCATCAGCTGACCAGCGGAGGAGGATCCCAGGGAAGAGGTGAGGAAGAACTGAAGGGAGGCTCCAGGAGTGCATGTCTACCCTAGCCTAACTCATGACCAGATTTAACCAGCAGCCCTTGAATGTGAACCCTTGATGTCACAGGACTAGCAAGGCTGCTGCTGTGAACTCAGAGTACAGATTCATACAGGAAAACTGCCTTGCTGTGCTGAGAGCCATGGGGCTGTTACCTGTGTTGCTTCCAGAGGCCTATGCAGCTGCCTTTACCTGCTTGTCTTTTCCCAGGGTCCTCTTTGTCAAATACATCAATTAAAAGCATCAACTGCTGTATGAACAAACACAGGCAGCAGGAAAAGGCCTGAAGGGCCAAGTTCTGTTTTCAGTTACTCTGGGTTTTCAAGCACTTTCCAAAAATATAACCCCCACCACCATGGCAAACCTGCCTGTGATGAAACACAATGTACGATTTCTAATGTTGATACAGAACAGATGGGACTTTGATTTTTTTAATCTGTTTTTGATAGAAGAGAAATAGACATAATGGATTCTTTTTGGCGGGGGAGAGGGGATTTGGGCTTTTTTTTTTCCCTCATCACATGCATAGCTAACACTGAGAGTTCTTGGGTTCCCTCTCCTTGTTTGTCATCAATCCCTTCTGTAACTGGGAGTCCCTGCTGAACTGGGCCTTGTTTTACTCATCAACCAGAAAGGATGCAGTTTACTGCCCCCCTGTCTCTTCTATCTGGCTCAAAAGAGCAGCTGTGGGAGCTGCACACCGGAAGAGTCTCTTCAGACTCACAAGCAATGAGACAGGGGCTTCTCGGCATTGATCTACAAAGTGATGGCTGAACAGGGGACACGGGGGATGGTTATCCTCACCTACCCCAGATATTCCTGTAATCTAAGTGAAAGCAGTGGGCAGGCCACACAGAATCGGCTTCAAGATGAGTCCCAACAGATTGCAGCCCACAAGCTCCTCCTAAACAGGCCTTCCAGAGCTGACCCTGGTCACAACATGCCCTTTTTAAGCCCTCCCATTAATTGCCAGTGGAGATCCTTTGAGTGTGGTCTATGCACAGAATGTTCTTTGGTGGGGGTATGTCCAGCCCCACATGATCCCATTCCCATGACAACAGTTGGTACAGGGGCAGCTTGCAACAGACTCTATAAGATTGGTTAGGCCTGGCTATTTTAACCCCAAACTGTCTGATTAGATGATAATAAGTATAGCTGAATAACCGTTCAAGCCAGATTTCAAATTTAATTTACTACTGGACTTTATTCCTTCCTACCCAAAAAGTGCCCATCAAGGAAAAACAAATTAAAAACAGAAAGAAAAACACAACGAGGGACTAGAGCTTAGGGTGGTGGGTGCTCTGCCCTATGTTGAGAATGGCTTGGCTCTCTGGTCTCAATCAGACAGGCTCCCCAGGAAGCTGTATTGATTCAAAGGGACAAAAGGCAGTCTTGTGTGGGAGAGTGAGTGCAGGTTTTTTGGCCTTCCCAAGACCTGCTCACTGCCCCAGCATTCTCGGGAGGTTTGTGGGGTGGGAGGGGGGCTGGGGGGCAGGGGCGGGGGGAGGCAGGTTACTGGTTTAGGAAACTGGTAGGATTACAACCTGGAAATTCACCTTATGCTCTCCCAGATTCCAGTCTCTGCAGCACAAGTGAAATTACCCTGACCATTTTTCTGAAAGAAAAATCTGGAAATAGGAATACTTCCCCCAAAGAAATATTTTGGCAGAGAAAAGAGCAAGGTCATACAGAAACTGAAAATTTTTACATATCCACAGGAAATGAAGTCACTGTCTTAAAGAGATATCTGCACCCTCTCCCATGTTCATTGCAGCATTATTTACAATAGCTGACACATGAAGACAACCTAAGTGTCCATTAATGGATGAACAGATAAAGAAAATGTGATATATATACTCAATATCACACATACACATACACACACAGTGGAATATTAGCCATAAAAGGAAGAAAATCCTGACTTTCGTGACAACATGGATGGACTTTGAGGGAGTTATGCTAAGTGAAGTAAGTCAGAGAAAGACAAATGCTGTATGATCTTGCTTATGTCTGTAATCTAAACACCCCAAGTTCATAGAAACAGAGAACAGATTGGTAGTTGTCAGAGGCTGGGGGAGGGAGGGAATGGGAGAATGGGGTAAATGGGTGAAGGTGATCGAAAGGTACAATCCTCCAGTTATAAGAGAAATAAAGTCTAGGGATCTAATGTACAGCATGGTGACTATAATTAACAACACTGCATTGTATATGTGAAAGTTGTTAAGAGAATAGATCTTAAAAGTTCTCTTCACAGGGGGGAGAAATTGCAACTGTGTTACAATTTCTCATCACAGGAAAAAAATTAACTATGTAACTGTAACAATTGTTATATATGTATGAATATATATACACAATACAATATATCTATAATGTTATATGTCAATTATATCTCAATAAAACTGGGAAAAAATTTTTCCAGAGGAGCAAAGATTGCTGGATTGTCTTACTTTATGAGCCAGCTGTAGAAAAAGAAGTCTATTTCTACTTTTTTATATATTTCACATGCATCAGAAGTGCATCCTCTTGGTGACTATTTCTCAGACTCAATATCATGTATATAAACAAGAGGACACTTGTCATTTTGTTTGCCATGTTGGAGAGCAAGTGCCATGGTACATAACAGATACTCAGTAAATGTTTTGACTTAAAAAAATTGTTTTAACTGCCATTATTTAGTTAATGAACATTTAGTAAACAAGCAGGAGGAGGAGGATGCCCTCAGTACTGATGACAACAATGATGATGACGTTAGAAGGAAAGAAGAGAAAGCAAGATAAAAAAGAGCCTATATGGGGTAACCTATCAACTTTCTGATGAATATGCCCAAGTAAAATGGGATTGCCAGGGCCTGAATTCAGATACCACTCTTACCACTTAGGATGATTAGTTGGCAAGTCATATTATGTCCCATTCTCAGTTTCTTCATCTTTAACATGGAGACAATGATTCCTCACAAGCTGTGAAAATCAAATGAGAAAATCATATGTTAAAGCACTAGGTAAATGGGTTTGTGCAAATATAAGGAGGTAATTTTATTATCAGTCATAAAAAACTACATAGATCACTTAGCATCCATTCAAGTGTTAAGATATCTTAACTACAAAGTATCTATGAAAATAACCAAGGATTTTATATATATATATATATATATATATATATATATAAATATATATAATATATATATTAATTGCTGTGTAAAAACGACCACAAACTTAGTTGCTGAAAACAACACCATTTATAATCACACAGTTCTGGAGGGCAGCAGTCCAGGCAGGCTCAGTTGGATTCTTTGTTTAGGGTTTCACAAGGCTGAGGACAAGTGTCAAGTGGCAACTCGGGAAGAATTTGCTTCAAAGCTCATTCATGTTGCTGACTGAATTAAATTCCTTGAGTTGTAGGACTGAGGTCCCCGTTTTCTGGCTGGCTGTCGGCAAGGTACCACTCTTAGCATCTCAAGGCTACTTTTAGGTCCTTGCCCTGTGGCCCCCTCCATCTCAACAACCTCCCTTATACCAAATCTGTTCCTCCTTCTACTATCAGCTAAAGAGAATTCTGCTTTTAAAGTGATTAGATTAGGTCCACCAGAACAATCATTCTTCTGATTTACCCAAAGTCAACTGATTAGTAACCTTAACTACACCACAAAAACCTTCTACCATAAAATGTAACATAATCATGAGTGTGATATCTCATCATATTCACATTCTTGGGAATTAAGACTGAACATCTGGGAAAGAAGGCACTTTAGAATTCTGCCTACCACAGATCATAAACCTACTGGAGAATAGCTTTGAATACATACACTACGTTTCTCCTTATTAGGACTTGAGGGCCACATTCATATATTCACAGTGCCTAGCACAATTCTTTGCACACAATTCTTTGCATATTAAGGTGCTTAATATGGGTTGTTAAATAGAAACAAGAGGCTTTTGGGGGGGACATCTGCTTTGAAATCTCAGCTTTTATAAAGAAAATAAGGATAGAAAGTGTTTTTTTTTATTTTGTTAATAATTGTATAGCCACCTCACCCCTCTGTCACCTAGCAAAATACCCAACATATAGTGAGTCCATGATAAATAATGTTAAATGAATAAGTGAGTAAATGAATGAATGAATGAATGAATAAATAAATGCATGGAAGAATTTTTCACTTAGGCTTAACTAATAATTTCCTCTGACATTTACACATCAAGTTAAGGTTGTCTTTTGTTTGTTTGTTTTTCATTTTAGTTTTTTTGGAAAAGAAGATGTTGGGGAAAGCTCAGTAATAAGACTTTGGTTTTGATTTTTTAAGTTTCCTCAGGGATTTGTTCTACTGTGATCTAGTTACACTGAACAATGCTATTCCCCCCTCAGCAGAGAGGGGACAGTACTTCCAGGCTAGAGGAAGATTTGCATAGATCAAACAGCAGTTCTGCCTAAAGCATCAGAGGGCACCTAAAAAACAGCCAACTCCAAGAGCCTTCTCTTTAAAAGAATTTAAGAGACTCACCAGTCTGCTAAGGAATTCAACTGCACAGGGCATCATATCAGGTTAGATTCTAGCTCTGCTAAAAAGTAAATGGCTCCTACCAAAAAAAGCACACACACACAAATCTTCTATCACCCATCCACAAAAATGACAAAGCCTTCACACTGTTTTGAAGAGTCTTTCTTGAAAGCCAGATTGACAGATATTAGATTGAAGGGAGGCAGCTTAATATCAAAGATGAGAGCTGGCAGTGTAGAGGAAAACACAATCCACCTTGCCGTAGAGAAATCAATGTTCTGCTCTTAGCCATTACTGCATTAGTGACTGGTTATTATTTAAAAATAAAAACCTGAAAATGTATTGGTTACACCTTTATCAGACTATCTCCCCAGAGGATTCTGTTATGATTCTTCTGTTTTCTAAGTTGCACAAAACAATTTCCCGTTAACCATATCCTAGCATATTCTGCTTCCTAAACCAAAGCCATTTACATAATGGGTAATTTAAGACACACACACACATTAGCTAAATATATATATAAGCAAATACCTTGCTAAAGTTTGGACACGATTGGAAAATGTGGAGGTTGAGGTGGAAGATGGGAGCAAGGTGTATATGTGTTATAAGTTAAAGAACAAAATATATTAATATTACCTAATAGTCATAATAGCATTTGTTACATGGCACTATATTTGTATTAACTCATTCAGTCCTCACAGAAACTCTATAATGTAGGTGTATTATTGTCATCTTCCACTTATGGATGGAATTACGATGCAGAGAGGTCAAACAGAGCTGGGCATTGAACTCAGAAAGACTTAATTATTAGACTCTGCTACTGCTGATACACTTAGTTGTGGCTTTTCTAAACTCTACATCTATTTCATATCATGTGACTAGGTCCCGCCTCCTGCTGCTGGGTAGCTCTGGGTACCCTGCTCCATTTCTCTAAGCCTCGGTTTCCACATCTGTAAAATGGGGGTAAAAATAGAGCCAAGCTCCCAGGGATGATTACAGTGAGGATTATTCATTTCTTTATTCAAAAGATATTTAGTGAGCACCTACTATGTGCCAGGCACTGTCCTGAACAGTAAACAGAGCAGACAAACCCCTGCCCCCTCAGGAAGCATACTTTCTAGAGTGGGGAACAGACAATAAACAAAAACGTAGCAAAACCATATAGACTCTACAGCCACTAAAGCAGTGAAGAATGGACCTCTTCACCGGGCTGATCAGGTATAAGCCTAACCCGTGGGGTGAAAAAGCCACTGGGGTACGTGGACATACCACAGAGATACTGCTCCCACATGCATTACCTACTTGCTCAAGACAGACTTAGAAAAGTTATATTTTAGTCCCAGGAAATCACATCTAGTGAATGACAGAGGCTGTATTTTAATGCAGGTTTATCTGTGGAACCCCCAGAGTCAGTGGTCTTTCTAATGTAGATGCTCAATAAAGGATCATTTTCTAAGCTGCCTGCAACTGCAGAATCCCCATCTTTTCTTTAGGTTTTACATTGTGGTTGGCTTTAGCACATGATTCAAAGAAAAATTTGGCAAAGAAAGCAGCTTAATTTTCAGGTACCAACTGCATAAAAGGCTCTATCTCAAGACCTCACTTCAGGGCAGAGAATTTCTCTCTCTAACAGCTGGTCAAGGCCATCCATCAAAATGGAGACCAAGAGGTGCCATCCCAGGAGAAAGGGGCTGATGAGATTTTTTTCAGCAAGATGTCAGTCTGTATCATCAGAATCTAGGCTGATGATATATCACTTAATAGCTGGGTGATCTTAGACAAGTTACTTAACCTTTTTATTCCTGATTCCTCAATTCCAAAATGGGACTAATGGTAGTATCTATTTCACAGAGTGGTTACACGTTTTTGGACATCTCCACTTGAAAGCTTGAATAGACTCTTCAAATTAAAAACTTCTCATTCAAATTAAACATGATTCTGATCTCCTCCTCAAATTACTCCTACCCTAGCCTTCTCCATTTCAGTAAATGACAATCCCATTCTTCTAGGGGCTCAGTTTACAAAGAAGCAAACAAAAACATCAACTTTCTTGATTCTTCCCCTATATCTCATATGCATTCACAAAATTCTGTTACCTCAACCTTGAAAAACATATCCAGAATCCAACCACCTCTCACCTGTAACTGCTGGAACCCTTGTTTAAGCCACTACAATCTCATGGACTGTTGCCATGACTACTTAATGGTCTCTTTGTTTCTGTCCTTGGTCAATTCTCAATGCAGTGGTCAGCAGGATCCTTTAGAAACATAAATCAACTCATGACTCTCCTTAGCTCAAAATGCTGCCAAAGTTTTTTTCAACAGTAAATACTACAGTACTACACCATCCATGGTTGGTTGAAACCACCAATAGGGAGGGTCCACTGTAAAGCTACACGCAGATTTTCTACTATCTGGAGGGTCGGTGCACCTAAACCCCGTGTTGTTCAAGGGTCAATTGTACATAGTGGCTTCCATTTTTCCTTTTGCCTTGGGTTCCAGTATCTCTCAGTACAGCATTACCAATACTATCTTTAAAATTTTGAAAAAAATAAAAAATAAACTTTGATATTTTGTTCATCATAATAGTTTGAATAATTTTGATTTTAAAAGATTGTATTAAAATATTATTTATCTAGTTTAAAAAAAAAACCTTGCCATGGCTTCCCTTCTCACTCAGAGTAAACTCAGATCCTTATACTCGTCTAGTCTACAAACCCTACACAATGTCCCTCCCCCATCTCTCTAACCTTGTATCCCTTCCCATGCTCTCCTCAGGTCACAGTGGTCTCCTTGCTGTTCCTTGCTATGTTTTTTTTTTCTTTCCTGCCTGGGTTCTTTCCTCTTGTAGTTCCCTCTGCCTGGAAGTAACTCTTCCCCAGGTATCCACATACATGCTCCCTCACCTGCAAGACTTTCCTCCCAAGTCACCTCTTAGGCAAGGTCTTCCCTAAACACTATTTAAATGTCCAACTCCCCACCCTGCAGCCAATCTCACACACACACACACACACACTCACACACACACACACACACACAAACACCCTATCCTTTTCCCCCAGTTTTTTTTTTCCTTTGTAACAGAAAACCTTCACTACCTTCTAAGATAACTGATAAATATTTACTTTTTAAATAGTTTGTTTCTCTTCACTGAAACACATAAAGTGAAGGCAGCCATTTTGTCTGTCTTGTGTCTCTGTCAACCAGCACAGGGTTTCTCAACCTCAGCACTACTAACAACCATTTTGGGCAGGATAATTCTCTGTTGTGAGCGCTGTCCCACCTTGTAGGATGTTTAGCAGCATCCCTGGCCTTTACCACCAGATGCCAATAGCACTTCCTCAGTTATAACAAGCACAATGTCTCCAAATATTGCCAAATATCCCCTGGAAGGCAAAATCTCTCCTACTTGAGTATCACTGACCTAAAGCAATGCCTAATACAAAGAGAATGCTCAGTAATTATTTATTGAAAGAATAAATGAATGTTAAATGAGTTAATGTCTTCAGCACATAAAACAGTATTTGGCATATAGTAAGTATTCAAGAAATGTTAATTATGATCAATATGTTATTTTTATTATTGTTGCTATGTTTTTGTCTACATCTAGAATAAATCATGGAGACAATCAGACTGTATTATGGAATTTGATACAGATTTCATTTTTAAAATACATTTGGATTATTTTTTAAATTGCAGTACAAAACTTCACACAGAGAAGTATTAACACGTTGGATACCACCAATTCATTAGCTTGTGTTGCCACATTAACTTGCTTCTGTGCAGACCTCAGAATACATCATCTTCTGCCATCTCTATGCATATATTTTAACTTCTTATAAATGTGTTGTTGTTTCGGAAGGCTGTAGTTTGGCACTGGTGTTTATTTTTATTCTTGTCTATTCCTGTTGGCACATGTAAAACTGTTCAAGCAAGTACTCTGTGGTTCAGTTGTATCAAACATACATTGATTTAATCTCCCCAAATTCAACTATATGAGCTTGGCCAAAAAATAAAGAGAGAAAGCATAATTTTCATCAAAATGGGCCCCTAATGCAAACCAATTACTCTATCTGGTGCTCGACTAAAGCAATAGCAATCTGTTCTACCCTGGAGGAACAATTGGCTGTTCCTCCAGGAAAGCCATCTTTCCAGTGGAAAGATGGGACACTATACACAAAACCAATATACTATTTTTTATGAGAGATTTAGAATAGTTTTCATGGGCTATTTGACCATGTATGTTTATAGTCCTTTCTTATCTTCAGTCTCAAAATCCAAAAAAGTCTTTGAAAGACAGCATTTTGGAGTAACTCATTTGGCAGCAAATTCTGTGAGGTTATTTATAGTCATTGTTTTTCCAGTGTGTTTGATTATGAGATGCTGCCCCAGATTCCCACCAAAGGTGTTAATTAAGTGAGAACACATGTACCTTACTACCTTTATAAAATATGAAAATTCTGAGTTTCAGGACACATCTGACCACACAGTTTAAGAAGAGGGATTATGGACCATTAATTGGTTTTCAGCTCATTTGCTATTTTTCTACCTTGATGCTTGAGTAAGATATTACCTAATCGTATAGCAATACCACTGTTCTGCACCCCATCAATAAATGCTGCCTGCCTGTATCCTCCTGCAAAAAGAATAACCATGAATGGAAAGTGTATGAAACATATAGATAGTTTGTGTGATTAACATAAGTTTAGGGTACTTATTGTCTCATTTTTATATTTATAATATCGAATTAAAATAGTTGTAATATAATCCACAGAAACCACTAATCACAAAGACTGACTATACTAAACACAAAGTCTTATTTATTAAGATAATTATAATCATCATCATTGCCATGACTGGTGGTTCATTTTTGAAACCAAATTTCTTACTAGTGTTCCTACACACTTCAGCAATCATTTGTTTGAAGAGCATCCTGGGATTATAAAGCAAACACTTAAAATTGTCTCATCTGCTTGGTCTTGTGTTATCTTATGTGCTCAATGCAGTTTTATCAATAAAATTGATAAACCTCTAATCAGACTGATGAAATAAAAAAGAGAGGATACAAACAACCAATAGCAGAAGTGAAAGAGGGAACATCATTACAGCTCCAAAAGACATGAAAAGGATAGTAAGGGAACATTTTAAAGAACTTTATTCCAATAAATGTGATGATAAATAAACCAATGCCTTGAAAGACACAAACTTGCAGAGCTAACTAAAGAGAAGTAGATAACTTGAATAGCTTATTATCTATTAAAGAAGTTGAATTCCAAGTTGCATCCTTACCAGTTGGCCCAGATGGTTTCACTTTTGAACTCTATTTAAACATTTAAGAAAGAATGCAAAGGAGCAAAGAGATATTTCAGGGGTGGGAAGAAATCATCTGTATCTCAAGTGTGGTGCAAGTAGATAATGCATACATTTTTCAAAACCCTTCAAACTGTACACCTAAAATAAGGGGTGAATTTTACTGTATGTAAATTACACCTCAATAAACCTCAATAAAGAAAGACAAATGAAGAAAGGAAATAGTGTAACTATTGGGGAGACAAGAATGCAGGCTGAGTCAGATGACAAGTCTGAAGAGCGTTCTCAGACAATGTATCTAGACAGAGTGGTGGGTATCACATTAGTTTGGGTAGAGGTCCTACCCACAAGCACAAGCTTTATCTGAAGCCACCACAAGGTCCTGCCTTCAACTCTGTACCCGAAAGGCTCTAGAAGAACACAAAATCAATCTGACCGCTGGTAGCTTTCCCTCTGATGGTGAATTATTTCTCTTCCTCCTCCATGGCTCATGTGAGAAGTGCATGTATCTGTGCATTGAGTGGTTCTCACAGAATGAAGCGAAAATCTACATGTCACCAAATAACCCCTTTCCTTGGGAAATAACCTGCAATTTCCAAATGTGAAAGGGACTTTGTTAGTTTAACAACAGAAGCATGAAAGGAATTAAAATAAATTCCTTAGCTGAAAGTGAAAAATACACAATCTTAAAGAATTTTGTTCGTCTCCCTTTCATTTCTAGGTCCCAAGATTTTTACTAAAGCTTGGAAGTGTCATTTGGAGATCTAACTGCTATTTTTATTTTGTCCCACTTTGTGATTATAATGGGCTGAACTATGTGTCCCTGCCCCCTCAACCTGCCTCCAAATTCATATGTTGAAGTCCTAAACCCCAGTAACTCAGAATGTGATTATATTTGGAGTTAGGGTCTTTAAACAGATAATCAAGGTTAAATGAGGTCACTAGGGTAGGCCCTAATCTAATCTGTCTGGTGTCCTTGTAAGGAGAGGAGATTAGGACACAGACACACAAAGGGAAGACTATGTGAAAACATAGAAAAGAGTTATGTGCAAGCCAAGGAGAAAAGCATTCAGAAAAAAATCAACCCTGCAGACACATGAACTTTGATCTAGAATCAAGAGAAAATAAATTTCTGTTGTTTAAGCCACTTTGTCTGTGGTACTTCATTATGGCAGCCCTAGAAGACTCCTATAAAGTGGACCTTCCGTATTCATGGGTTCCCCATGGGCAGGTTCAACCAACTGCAGATAGAAAATATTAGAAAAAAAATTCCAGAAAGTTCCAAAAGCAAAACTTGAATTTGCTGCATACTAGCAGCTATTTATGTAGCATTTACATTGTATAGGTATTAGAAGTAATATAGAGATGATTTCAAGTACATGGGAGGATATGCTTAGGTATATGCAAATACTACATCATTTTATACAAGGGACTTGTGGTATCCTCAGATTTCGGTGCCTGAGGGGGCATGGGGGGTCCTGGAACCAATACCCCTTATATATACCGAGGGACGGCTCTAGTGACTTTCCCTGTAGTATGTGCATAATAAATACAGGTAAAAGTCTGAATTATGAAGGTATAATCCCTACCTTGCTGGATCTTTTACAGAAAAGTCAGGAAATTCCAAATGAGCTTGTCTCAAACTGAGCTCAACTAAGCTGGACAACAATTTCAGTCTTCAAGTTCATTTTAGCAGTGCTAAAATTCAACTGTAGTGTGAGCCTTTGCTGTGTGACTTCCTGATGGCTTGGGCTCCCTGTTGGTGCCCATATCTGAAAATGAACAAAACAGGCATTTGGTTAATTATATAGTTTTCAACCTGAACAAATTTTATTCCTGAAGTTAGCCCAGCCTTTGCTTGTTTATTTGCTACTCCAAATAAGACAGTGAGCTATGTGGGCTGACAGAGCAATTTTTGCATCCAAAAAATTACAACAATAATTTGAAAATCCCAAAAAGAAAGAAGAAGAGGAGGACAAGTGAGGATATTTATTTTCAACTAACACAGTGTGTTCTCTCTACCAGCCACTGCCGGAAGTAAGAGACAGGCAGCAATACCTCTCCATCAAGAAGCATGCAGCCTTGGAGTCCATAGGTTCTCTGAAATGCATATTTTCCAACATAGTGGTTCCTAGCAAGGACTTTAAAACCAGAATGGCCTGGGTTTGAATTCTGGCGTCATCACTTACTGCTGTTTCATTTGTCAAGTTTTTAATCTCTGTTTCCTCATTTGTAAGATGGTAGTTTTATTATTGTTTGGAAGGCATTTCTTAATTATCATCATTCATGTTCAATACAAACTGTTACCATTTGTATAAAAGTTTGGGATATTGCAAAGCACTTTTACATAAGTTGTTTTTATCCCTAAAATGCCTCTGTGAAGTCAAGGAAAGGTATCGTTACTCCTGTTTTATGTGTAAGGAAATTGAGTCTGAAAAGGTTAGATGACTTGCCCATGGCCACCCAGGAAGACAGTCTTAGACTCAATCCCAGGTCTTCAAATTCACAATGCTATGCTCTTTCCCATCGGTACACTGCCTACTCCCTTACTAAAGGTGATCTGGAAGTCCTCTGGTTGCTGTAGGCAAAGATTTATTTCAAAAATCCATCTTCCTGCAACAACCCATAAACCAGGCAGACTCCAACCACGCCAGACAAATACAAGTCTACTAAATGCCTTTTCTCCAGGACAACAGATATCAACAATGATGATCTTCACAAGAAATTCTTGCACATCCCCTGGGGCTTCCTGCCAGGAATCAGGTCATTTTAAGAACGCATTTAATACATCTATGCTTTGAAAGGCAACTGCTATTGGCATGCTCAGGAGCACACTATCACAAGGCAGCCCACTCCTTGAGCTTTGGCTGCTAAAGGCAAGGGCAGGTAACTGGCCTCCCAGCTTTTCATCACAGAATTCTTCCAGCGTGGAATCTGAGTGATCTTAGGGTCAAAGGCCATTTGCCTGGGGTGTGCTCTCTGATGCAGAAATGTCTGGGCCTGGGCCTTGGATCGTAAAGCAGTATTGCTCAGATTTTCTTGAATGTAATCCTCAGTTTAAATATATATATATATGGGGGGACCTTCAAGATGGCGGAGGAGTAAGCCGTGGAGATCACCTTCCTCCCCACAAATACATCAGAAACACATCTACATGTGGAACAACTACTACAGAACACCTACTGAACGCTGGCATAAAACCTCAGACTTCCTCGTACCTGGGTGGGGCAAAAGAAAAAAGAAAAAACAGAGACAAAAGAATAGGGACAGGACCTGCACCTCTGGGAGGGAGTTGTAAAGGAGGAAAAGTTTCCACACACTAGGAAGCCCCTTCACTGGCAGAGATGGGGGTGGGCAGGGGGGAAGCTTCACAGCCACAGAGGAGAGCGCAGCAATAGGGGTGCAGAGGGCAAAGTGGAGAGATTCCCACACAGAGGATCAGTGCCAACCAGCACTCACCAGCCCGAGAGGCTTGTCTGCTCACCCACCAGGACGGGCGGGGGCTGGGAGCTGAGGCTCGGGCTTCGGAGCTCAGATCCCAAAGAGAGGACTGGGATTGGTGGCGTGAACACAGCCTGAAAGGGGTTAGTGCGCCACAGCTAGCCAGGAGGGAGACCAGAAAAAAGTCTGGACCTGCCTAAGAGGCAAGAGACCATTGTTTTGGGGTGTGTGAGGAGTGGGGATTCAGAGCACCGCCTAAATAAGCTCCAGAGATGGGCGCAAACCGCTGCTATCAGCCCGGACCCCAGAGATGGGCATGAAATGTTAAGGCTGCTGCTGCAGCCACCAAGAAGTCTGTGTGCAAGCACAAGTCACTATCCACACCTGCCCTCCCGGGAGCCCGTACAGCCCGCCATTGCCAGGGTCCTGTGATCCAGGGACAACTTCCCCGGGAGAACCGGCCTGTACAACCACAGGCTCACCCCGCATTCCATACCCCTCCCTCTCCCCCGGCTTGAGTGAGCCAGAGCCCCTGAATCAGCTGCTCCTTTAACCCCATCCTGTCTGGGCAGGGAACAATGCCCTCAGGCAAGCTACATGCAGAGGCAGGGCCAAATCAAAAGCTGAGTCCCAGGAGGTGAGCGAACAAAGAAGAGAAAGGGTAATCTCTCCCAGCAGCCTCAGGAGCAGCGGATTAAATCTCCACAATGAACTTGATGTACCCTGCATATCTGGAATACCTGAATAGACAACGAATCATCCTAAAATTGAGGCTGTGGACTTTGGGAGCAACTGTGGACTTAGGGTTTGCTTTCTGCACCTAA
The DNA here is from genome assembly GCF_964341445.2 of Mesoplodon mirus. Taxonomy (NCBI): domain Eukaryota; kingdom Metazoa; phylum Chordata; class Mammalia; order Artiodactyla; family Ziphiidae; genus Mesoplodon; species Mesoplodon mirus. The sequence continues at coordinate 13,413,296 of NC_138992.1, read as the reverse complement.
TTTGTTTCTGGTTTTATGTTCATCTTAGTTTAGTATTTAGAGTTTATTATCATTGCTAGATTTCTTTATTAATTTGGTTGCTGTTTTCTTTTTTTTCATCTTATGTATAGATATATATTTCTTTCTTCTCTTTCTCATTGTGTGTGTGTGTATGTGTATGCTTCTTTGTTTGATTTTCTCTGTACAGCTTTGCTTTTACCATTTGTCCTATGGTTCTGTGTTACCGTTTTTGGTTTTTTTTTTTTCTTTTTTAGTATAGTTTTTAGCACTTGCTGTCATTGGTGGATTTGTTTTTTGGTTTGGTTGCTCTCTTCTTTCTTTTTTTAAATTACTTTTTACATTTTTTATTTTTATTTTTGATAATTTTTTTATTTTAATAATTTTATTGTATTTTTATTTCTTTCTTTTTGTCTCCCTTTTCTTCTGAGCTGTGTGGTTGACAGGGACCTGGTGCTCCGGCTGGGTTTCAGGCCTGTGCCTCTGAGATGGGAGAGCCGAGTTCAGGACACTGGTCCACCAGACACCTCCCAGCTCCAAGTACTATCAAACAGCGAAAGCTCTCCCAGAGATCTCCATCTCAACACCAAGACCCAGCTCCACTCAATGACTAGCAAGCTACAGTACTGGACACCCTATGCCAAACAACTAGCAAGACAGGAATACAACCCCACCCATTAGCAGAGAGGCTGCCTAATATCATAATACGGTCAGAGGCACCCCAAAACACACCACCGGATGCAGTCCTGCCCACCAAAAAGACAAGATCCAGCCTCATCCACCAGAACACAGCCACCAGTTCCGTCCACCAGGAAGCCTACACAACCCACTGAACCAACCTTAGCAACTGGGGGCAGACACCAAATACAACAGGAACTACGAACCTGCACCCTGTGAAATGGAGACCCCTAACACAGTAAGTGAAACAAAAAGAAGACAGAGAAACACACAGCAGATGAAGGAGCAAGGTAAAAACCCACCAGACCAAACAAATGAAGAGGAAATAGGCAGTCTACCTGAAAAAGAATTCACAGTAATGATAGTAAAGATGATCCAAAATCTTGGAAATCGATTAGACAAAATACAAGGAATGTTTAACAAGGACCTAGAAGAAATAAAGAGCAAACAAACAATGATGAACAACACAATACATGAAATTAAAAATTCTCTAGAAGGAATTGATAGCAGAATAACTGAGGCAGAAGAATGGATAAGTGACCTGGAAGATAAAACAGTGGAAATAACTACTGCAGAGCAGAATAAAGGAAAAAGAATGAAAAGAATTGAGGACAGTCTCAGAGACCTCTGGGACAACATTAAACACTGAATATTCAAATTATAGGGGACCCAGAAGAAGAAGAGAAAAAAGAAAGGGACTGAGAAAATATATGAAGAGATTATAGTTGAAAACTTCCCTAATATGGGAAAGGAAATAGACAATCAATTCCAGGAAGCACAGAGAGTCCCATACAGGATAAATCCAAGGAGAAACACACCAAGACACATATTAATCAAACTATCAAAAATTAAATGCAAAGAAAAAATATTAAAAGCAGCAAGGGAAAAACAGCAAATAACATACAAGAGAACCCCCTTAAGGTTAACACCTGATCTTTCAGGAGAAACTCTGCAAGCCAGAAGGGAGTGGTATGACATATTTAAAGTGATGAAACGGAAAAACCTACAACCAAGATTACCCCACCAAGCAAGGATCTCATTCAGATTTGATGGGGAAATCAAAAACTTTATAGATGAGCAAAAGCTAAGAGAATTCAGCACCACCAAACCAGCTCTACAACAAATGCTAAAGGAACTTCTCTAGGCAGGAAACACAAGAGAAGGAAAAGACCTACAATAACAAACCCAAAACAATTAAGAAAATGGGAATAGGAACATACATATCGATAATTACCTTAAATGTAAATGGATTAAATGCTCCAACCAAAAGACACAGACTGGCTGAATGGCAAGACGTGTATATATGCTGTCTACAAGAGACCCACTTCAGACCTAGGGACACATACAGACTGAAAGTGAGGGGATGGAAAAAGATATTCCATGCAAATGGAAATCAAAAGGAAGCTGGAGTAGCAACTCTCATGTCAGACAAAATAGACTTTAAAATAAAGACTATTACAAGAGACAAAGAAGGACACTACACAATGGTTAAGGGATCAATCCAAGAAGAGATATAACAGTTGTAAGTATTTATGCAGCCAACATAGGAGCACATCAATACAAAGGCAAATGCTAACAGCCATAAAAGGGGAAATCGACAGTAACACAATCATAGTAGGGGACTTTAACACCCCACTTTCACCAATGGACAGATCATCTAAAATAGAAATAAATAAGGAAATACAAGCTTTAAATGATACATTAAACAAGATGGACTTAATTGATATTTATAGGACATTCCATCCAAAAACAACAGAATACACTTTCTTCTCAAGTGCTCATGGAACATTCTCCAGGATAGATCATATCGTGGGTCACAAATCAAGCCTGGGTAAATTTAAGAAAATTGAAAGCGTATCAAGTATCTTTTCCAACCACAGTGCTATGAGACTAGACATCAATTACAGGAAAAACTGTAAAAAATACAAACACATGGAGGCTAAACAATGCACCACTAAATAACCATGAGATCACTGAAGAAAACAAAGAGGAAATCAAAAAATACCTAGAAAAAAATGACAATGAAAACACGATGACCTAAAACCTATGGGATGAAGCAAAAGCAGTTATAACAGGGAAGTTTATAGCAATACAACCCTACCTCAAGAAACAAGAAACATCTCAAATAGACAACTAACCCTTACACCTAAAGCAATTAGAGAAAGAAGGACAAAAAAACCCGAAAGTTAGCAGAAGGAAAGAAATCATAAAGATCAGATCAAAAATAAATGAAAAAGAAATGAAGGAAACAATAGCAAAGATCAATAAAACTAAAATTTGGTGCTTTCAGAAGATAAAATTGATAAACCATTAGCCAGACTCATCAAAGAAAAAAGGGGAAAGATTCAAATCAATAGAATTAGAAATGAAAAGGAGAAGTAACAACTGACACTGCAGATATACAAAGGATCATGAGAGATTACTACAAGCAACTATATGCCAATAAAATGCACAACCTGGAAGAAAAGGACAAATTCTTAGAAGAGCACAACCTTCTGAGACTGAACCAGGAAGAAATAGAAAGTATAAACAGAGTAATTAAAAGCATGGAAATTGAGCCTGTGATTAAAAATCTTCCAACAAACAAAAGCCCAGGACCAGATGGTAAATTCTACCAAACATTTAGACAAGAGCTAACACGTATCCTTCTATCAAACATTTAGAGAAAAGCTAACAACTATCTCTTCCAGCAGAGGGAGGAATACTCCCAAACTCATTCTACGAGGTCACCATCATGCTGACACCAAAACCAGACAAAGATGTCACAAAAAAAGAAAACTACAGGTCAATATCACTGATGAACATAGATGCAAAAATCCTCAACAAAATACTAGCAGACAGAATATAACAGCACATTAAAAGGATCATACACCATGATCATACACCATGATCAAGTGGGGTTTATCCCAGGAATGCAAGGATTATTCAATATATGCAAATCAATCAATGTGATACACCATATTAAAAAATTGAAAAAGAAAAACCATATGATCATCTCAATAGATGCAGAAAAGCTTCTGAAAAAATTCAACGCCCACTTACGATAAAAACCCTCCAGAAAGTAGGCATAGAGGGAACTTACCTCAACAAAATACAGGCCATATATGACAAACTCACAGCCAACATTGTTCTCAATGGTGAAAAACTGAAACCATTTCCACTAAGACCAGGAACAAGACAAAGTTGTCCATGCTCACCACTATTATTCAACATAATTTTGGAAGTTTTAGCCACAGCAATCAGAGAAGAAAAAGAAATAAAAGGAATACAAATTGGAAAAGATGACGTAAAGCTGACACTGTTTGCAGATGACATGATACTATAGACAGAGAATCCTAAAGATGATACCAGAAAACTACTAGAGCTAATCAATGAATTTGGTAAAGTAGCAGGATACAAAATTAATGCACAGAAATCTCTTGCATTCCTATACACTAATGATGAAAATCTGAAAGAGAAATTAAGGAAACACTCCCATTTACAAATGCAACAAAAAGAATAAAATACCTAGGAATAAACCTACCAAAGGAGACGAAAGACCTGTATGCAGAAAACTATAAGACACTGATGAAAGAAATTAAAGATGATACAAACAGATGGAGAGATATACCATCTTCTTGGATTGGAAGAATCAACACTGTGAAAATGACTATATTACTCAAAGCAATCTATAGATTCAATGCAATCCCTATCAAACCACCAATGGCATTTTTCACAGAACTAGAACAAAAAATGTCAAAATTTGTATGGAAACACAAAAGATCCTGAATAGCCAAAGCAATCTTGAGAAAGAAAAATGGAGCTGGAGGAAGCAGGCTCCCAGACTTCAGACTATACTACAAAGCTACAGTAATCAAGACAGTATGGTACTGGCACAAAAACAGAAATGTAGATCAATGGAACAGGATAGAAAGCCCAGAGATAAACCCATGCACATATGGTCACCTTATCTTTGATGAAGGCAGCAAGAATATACAATGGAGAAAAGACTGCCTCTTCAATAAGTAGTGCTGGGAAAACTGGACAGCTACATGTAAAACAATGAAATTAGAACACTCCCTAACACCACACACAAAAATAAACTCAAACTGGATTAAAGACCTAAATGTAAGGCCAGACACTATAAAACTCTTAGAGGAAAACTTAGGCAGAACACTCTATAACATAAATTTCAGCAAGATCCTTTTTGACCCACCTCCTACCGTAATGGAAATAAAAACAAGAATAAACAAATGGGACCTAATGAAACTTAAAAGCTTTTGCACAGCAAAGGAAATGATAAAGAGGATGAAAAGACAACCTTCAGAATGGGAGAAAATATTTGCAAATGAAGCAACTGACAGAGGATTAATCTCCAAAATTTACAAGCAGCTCAATATCAAAAAAAAAACAAACAACCCAGTCCAAAAATGGGCAGAAGACCTAAACAGACATTTCTCCAAAGAAGATATACAGATTGCCAACAAACACATGAAAAGATGCTCAACATCACTAATCATCAGAGAAATGCAAGTCAAAACTACAATGAGGTATCACATCACACTGGTCAAAATGGCCATCATCAAAAAATCTACAAACAATAAATGGTGGAGAGGGTGTGGAGAAAAGGGAACCCTCTCGCACTGTTGGTGGGAAGGTAAATTGATTCAGCCATTATGGAGAACAGTATGGAGGTTCCCTAAAAAACTAAAAATAGAACTACCATAGGACCCAGCAATCCCACTACTGGGCATATACCCTGAGAAAACCATAATTCAAAAAGAGTCATGTAACACAATGTTCATTGCAGCTCTACTTATAATAGCCAGGACATGGAAGCAACCTAAGTGTCCATTGACAGATGAATGGATAAAGAAGATGTGGCACATATATACAATGGAATATTACTTAGCCATAAAAAGAAATGAAATTGAGTTATTTGTAGTGAGGTGGATGGACCTAGTCTGTCATGCAGAGTTAAGTAAGTCAGAAAGAGAAAAACAAATACCGTATGCTAACATATATATATGGAATCTGAAAAAATAAAATGGTTCTAAAGAACCTAGGGGCAGGACAGGAATAAAGACGCAGATGTAGAGAATGGACTTGAAGACACGGGGAGGGGGAAGGATAAGCTGGGATGAAGTGAGAGAGTGCCATGGACGTATATACTCTACCAAATGTAAAATAGATGGCTAGTGGGAAGCAGCCGCATAGCACAGGGAGATCAGTTCAGTGTTTTGTGACCACCTAGAGGGGTGGGATAGGGAGGGTGGGACGGAGAACAAGAGGAAGGGGATATGGGGATATATGTATATGCATAGCTGATTCACTTTGTTATAAAGCAGAAACTAACACACCATTGTAAAGCAATTATACTCCAATAAAGATGTTAAATATATATATATATATATATATTTGTTTATATCATGTGTATGTATGTTTATATCATGATCCAGTTACAGGTGCATTTGAAAACAGTGGGTAGAGAAATCAGTTTAGCAAGAGCAGCTAATACTTTAAAAATTAATTAGAGTAGAATAGAATAGATTGCTTATAGTTGTATTAAATATCTGTCTATCTATCTACATATCTATTCACCTACCTATCATTTATCAATTTATCTTTGAACTGGGACATCATGTTTAATTTATTTTTTACTGAGGTTCATAGTCAAAAATGCTTGAAAAACCCCAGTTCAAAGGAATGCCAATAGAAGGGGGCTAGAGTTGGTCAGGATTTGAAGGGAAAGCCATAATATGGTTTGAGAAGATACAGGGATTCTACCCCCTTCTGACTGGGTTTTTTCAATGGTTCCTCACCCTCGTTACCCAGTTCCCCCCCTTCCTTGCTTGGCATACACAGCCATAGGTGATCCATCTGCTGACATCTCCAGCCTCATGGCTAGCCGCTCGCATCACCATCTCATCCTAAACTTCAGCAGCACCAAACTATTTGCCATTTGGGTAACAATCCCAGTTTCCTCATCCCTACAGGCTTCTGCTCATATGTTTCTTCTATCTAGAATTCCTGTTCTCACTGTGCCTTTGCTTTGGTAATGCCTATTCATGCTTTCACTTGTTCACCTGAATCACCACCACCTACCTGCTCCAGGAAGCTTTTGTGCATCACTCAGCATTCATTCATTCATTTAGCATTTAACAAATATTCACAAGACACAGACCTAGTGCTGGAGATATTATGGTCAACCGTAAAGAAGCTCCTGCCTTCCTGGGAGTTTACATCTAATGGATAAACAGATGATAAATAAACAACTAAATATGTGATATAATGAAGTAAGTTGAAAAAAATGAAGCACAATAAGAGGGGATGGGGTAGTCGAGGAAATCTTCACCAAAGGGGCAATTCTGAGCAGAAAACTGGGTTAGGCTACAGAGCAAGCCATGAGTATGTCTGAATATTTCAGAACAAGGGAACAGCAAGTGCAAAGACTCTGAAGTGGAAGAGGGTTTGGTGTTCCCTGGTGGAGTTCGTTTATTCCTCCTCTGGGCAACATAGCACCTTCTGTATACTTTTATTACACTGAATTATAATGTTCTTCTTTGTTTTTTCTACTTAAACATGAGCTTCTTGATGGTATCTAGGAACTAACTAAATACGGATCCCTCTACATATTTGAGTGTGTGAAGAATGAAATCAGTACATAATTAAGGAAATGACTGACAGAATGAATAAAAGAGTAAAGCTTTCCCCCTTCCTTCTTAGGATCCTCTGTAACGAGACAAGTATCTGTATCCAGGAGGAGCCCTGGAGAGGATATAATTCATTCTTGACTATATAGATAAGGAAGTTGATACTCAGAGAAAAAACGTCATTGCCTAGGCCCCCACTGGAAACTAGTGGGAGAGTCAGGGCTAAATTCCAGGTCTCTTGAGACATTCAGGTCTGGTCGAGTAATCTTTCCATCAGGCCTGTAGCTATATCCTGAGGGGAAGGGAGAAGCAGGGGAGACCTGCCTGTCTGTGCTCAGCATTCCAGCAAAAGGAGCACTCCAAGAAATGTACACATTGAAAGGGAAACTCTGGAAAGGAAAAAAAGAAACAAACTTTCCCTAGAACTACCTCAGCTGATATAAGCAAAACCAAAAGAAAAGATGGGTAGATTGGTTAATTCTGTGAAAAATATGCCGCATTAAGTTGAACCATCCAAACTCATTAGTTTGAAAAATATATTGCCTTTCAAAATATAGGTAGTTGTGTTAAATCAGGGTTTAGAAATCCCTCTTGGCTCTGCAAATATTCAGTCTTGTGAAAAAAGATGCCATGCTCCTGAACATGTTTTCAACTGTCGAGAAAATGAATCTTAGAATATTAGGGCTAGGAGAAAAGAAACTACTCCAGGGACTTCCCTGGTGGCGCACTGGTTAAGAATCCGCCTGCCAATGCAGGGGACACGGGTTCGAGCTCTGGTCCAGGAAGATCCCATATGCCGTGGAGCATCTAAGTCCGTGTGCCACAACTACTGAGCCAGTGCTCTAGAACCTGTGAGCCACAACTACTGAAGCCCACACACCTAGAGCCCGTGCTCTGCAACAAGAGACCCCACCGCAACGAGAAGCCTGAGCACCGCAACAAAGAATAGCCCCTGCTCGCCACAACTAGAGAAAGCCCGCAAGCAGCAACAAAGACCCAATGCAGCTAAAAATAAACAAACAAATTTTTTTTTTTTTTTTTTTTTTTTTTTTTTTTTTTTTGCGGTATGCGGGCCTCTCACTGTTGTGGCCTCCCCCGCTGCGGAGCACAGGCTCCGGACGCGCAGGCCCAGCGGCCATGGCTCACGGGCCCAGCCGCTCCGCGGCATATGGGATCCTCCCAGACCGGGGCACGAACCCGTATCCCCTGCATCGGCAGGCGGACTCTCAACCACTGCGCCACCAGGGAGGCCCAAACAAACAAATTTTTTGAACAAAAATATTGTATATTTTTCTTATAATAAAGTCCTTTATGTCTTAATTTCTATTAAAAAAAGATACCTTAATGCATACATCTATTTGCACAGGAATTAGTAGAATTGATGCTTAACTGTGCCTGGCTTTAGTTATAAATTGTGTTCACTAAAGGAGTCTTTTTTTTTTTTCACACACACACACTGTATTTTATTTTTACAAGAGATAAATAAACTGACACCAAGCATTGTAAATGGATGACCACAAAAAAAGCAACAATGATTGCAATTACCAAACACGAAACACACTCATACTATGTCATAATATTGACATTTAGTCCAGTAATCCTCCACTGTAACAGCTCCTTTACTTTGCAGTGAAAGTTGATTTTTATATTTTTTGCCTCTGAGTCCTTGTGGGATTTTTTTTTATTCAAACAGAAAGTCACAAAAATTACAATCATCCTCATCAGTTTACTCAGTCCCATGTAATTAATTTTTTTCATCTTGATCTTTTGTTAGCACTTTTATGAATTCATCAGTTTTCCATTACAGTTCTCAAAATGCTTATTCAGTCAGTTCAGCAGTATAGTCAGTTACCAGAAACCTGTACTTGTCAGAGTCTTTTCCGTGAATTCCTTGAAGATGAAACCCTTTTATAGGAACATTTTTGCAAAAGCATAAGAGTACACCCAGAACTCTCTGTAAATGACAAAAGACTTAAAAATGACCATGGTTAAAGATTTGATGAAAGTTCATAATAATGCAATTGACAAGGAATTTAGTTATTTCTGAGATATACATTTTAAAGTAATAACTAGAATTATGACTTATAACATTATACCAGAACATATAAGATTTTTAGAAATTTCATGTAATGTCTGAAACATTTATATTAACATATTTCCATACAAATAACCCAAAGAAAGTTTAGTATTAGTTGTTTTGTTTATTTGTTTTTTTATACTGCAAGTTCTTATTAGTCATCAATTTTATACACATCAGTGTATACGTGTCAATCCCAATTGCCCAATTCAGCACACCACCATCCCCACCCCACCACTGTTTTCCCCCCTTGGTGTCCATACGTTTGTTCTCTACATCTGTGTCTCAACTTCTGCCCTGCCGGTTCGTCTGTACCAGTTTTCTAGGTTCCACATACATGCGTTAATATATGATATTTGTTTTTCTCCTTCTGACTTACTTCACTCTGTTTGACAGTCTCTAGATCCATCCACGTCTCAACAAATGACGCAATTTCATTCCTTTTTATGGCTGAGTAATATTCCATTGTATATATGTACCACATCAAAAATAAATAAATAAATATTTTTTAAAAATTAAAAAAAAAAACTACTCCAAAGTCCTCATTTTATAATGTAGATGAGGAGGAAGAGCAGTGGTCTGCCCAAGCCATGCCTACAACCCATGTCTGTTCTCTCTCTTCGCAGGGTCCTCCATCCCACTGTACTGCCTTTAGCTTGCCCACTGTAAAACCTGGGTTCTTTTGTGGGGGGGGGTTGTTTTTTGTCTTTTTTGGTTTTGGCCCCGCAGTGCAGCTTGCAGGATCTCAGTTCCCTGGACCAGGGACTGAACCCGGGCCACAGCAGTGGAAGCCCGGAATCCTAACCACTAGGCCACCAGGGAACCCCCAAGCTTGACCACTGTAGATCATTTGTCTTCCTCAACTGTGTGAATCTTTCCCTCCAATTTTAGGATGGGGTCTATAAGGATAATTGCAAAGCGCTGGACTCTATTACCCTTTTCCTAGATTCCAAGATGTCAGAAGAAAGATTGCAACATGATCACATCAAGTTGTGTCAGATAAAAAGAGTTTGCAAGAATCCTAAATCCAAGGACCTCTTTGTAATTTGCTCTGTTTCTCTTTGACCTTCAAATAAGGCTTAATGAGAGTTGCTTTCACAAATATCCATTTTTCTCAGCACAGCTTATATTGAAAGGAGAGTTGGAGATGTCTCCCAGATAACGATAAGGTTGTGAAATGTGCTCAAAGACAGTATCAATAATATGCCTTGGAGAGTTCTTTGCTTTTACATTTCTTAACTTATAGTCAAAGAGAATATTGTATATTTTTTAAAATAAACTTTTATTTTTAGAATAATTTTAGGTTTACTTTTTGTTGCAATGATAATATTGGAAGTTCCCATATATCCCTCACCTAGTTTCCCCAGTTGCTAACATCTTCTATAACCATGGTACATTTGTCACAACTAAGGAACCAAGATTGGTAATCATTATTAATTAAACTATATTTTACTTGGATGCCACTAAATTTTACCTAATGTCCTTTTTCTGCTCCAGGATCCCATGCAGAAAACCATATTACATTTGGTCAACTGGTTTCCTTAGCCTTCTTTGGTCAATAACAGTTTCCTCAGACTTGCTTTGTTTTTGATGACCTTGACCGTTTCGAAGACTACTGGTTAGAGACACTGCCCTTCAGTTTGGGTTTGTCTTATATCTTTCTTCACAGTTACACTGGTATTTTGGGTTTGGGGGAGGAAGATCACAGAGCTGAAGTGCCATTCTCATCACATTATGTCAAGAATACATGCAAAGAACATGAGTGTCACTGGTGGTTGCCGTAATCACCTGGCTGAGAACTGGACTAAATAAAAATGACACAACTTTTAAATCATGTGTCAGAAATCACCTCATTTGCCAAAAGTCTTCTTACTACAGTTTCCAGGAGTTTGCAAAACGTTCCACATTCTTCTTCCCTCTAGTCCTTTGCTCGTGCTGCTGCTTCTGCCTGGAACACAACTTCTCCTTTTGCCTTGGCTAATCACCACTCATCCATCAATATTCAGTTCTGACCTTACATTTCTTCCGGGTCCCTCACTCTCTATTGGGGCAGGGTAGGGAATCCCTATTCTTTGTTCTCACAGGACCCAGCTTGGACCATTGGCAGGCAGCTTCATGTATACTTACTGTCTTACTACCTTGTTCTCATCTATGAGCTTTTTGAGGAACACGACCATGTACTATATATGTTTTTATCTTTAGTATATACACATAGAAGGAACTTAAGCAATGCTCATTGAATAGATGAATGAATTGATAAGTCTGAGCCATAACACTGACCAATAAATATTATCTCCATTTTGAAAATGGGAAACTGAGGCTCAGTATACTAGATAACTTCCCCAAATTCACACAGCTAGTAAGGGCAAAGCCAAGACTCAAGTCTTTTGACTACATCCTTCTTTATAACTTCAACTTATTCTTAGAATCTGAAACTACAAGGGTCTGCCTGCTACCTGGTGATGTATATAAATCCCTTAGTATATGCAGGTTGTTATTATGCCATCTTACCCCTTACCATAGGTTCAGTTGGTACCATCTGGACCTTGACTACAGTGTTCTGATTTAGTTTAATGTACTTGGTATAGAGCCTTAACTGTAAGAGCCCCATATTCTCTCCTAAAATTTGGTGTAGGGTCCCCAAGGGACTCCAAGAGCTTATCTCTTTCAAAGCAAATTTATTTTAAGGGTGTCCTTAGTGTTGGAAGACAAAATGTGATCACTTACATTATTTGCACTCTCTGCTCATAATATTTTTCCTAGAGAAGCAATTGCTAGTCCTGATTTGGAGATAATCAAAAGTCTCGGTTCATAAGGATTACCACATTTTGAGCTCATCTCGTTTTTTTTAAATGAATGAATGAATTAATTAAAATTTTTGGCTGCATTGGGTCTTTGTTGCTGCACGTGGGCTTTTCTTTAGTTGCAGTGAGCAGGGCTACTCTTCATTGCAGTGTGCAGGCTTCTCATTGGGTGGCTTCTCTTGTTGCACAGCATGGGCTCTAGGCACGCGGACTTCAGTAGTTGTGGCACTCGGGCTCAGTAGTTGTGGCTCGTGAGCTCTAGAGCACAGGCTCAGTAGTTATGGTGCACGGGCTTAGTTGCTCCACGGCATGTGGGATCTTCCCAGACCAGGGCTCGAACCCATGCCCCCTGCATTGGCAGGTGGATTCTTAACCACTGTGCCACCAGGGAAGCCCTCATCTCTTGTTTTATAGAAGATGACACAGAGATCCAGGAAGTTAGTCACCTGCTGAAGGTCACTCAGCCAGATGGGAATGCGGCCATGTCCTGAATAACCTCTCAGTGTCCTTTCTCTCCATCACTTGGCCTCCAGTAGAGTTGGCTGAATTCCAGAATACTATGTAAGTGCATAAATTCCCCAAGGAATATGATGAAATCTTAAGAGTTCCTGAAGACGGAATAACGGAAACATGTGCCATAAGTACAGCTATTCTCTCATCTCTTCTTTGTTCTCCTTTTGCTCTCTCTCTTTTTTTTTTCTTCTTCCCTCTACTTGAGCAAGTGGGTTACAGTCAGAAAGACAGAGAAGTGGGCAGAGTTCCAAACTAATTATAACATCTAAACTTAACCTACAGCTAAACAAACATATGCTAGATTTTCTAGACAAGTTCCAGTTTCAAGTATTCTGTTCACTCTCCCTTAAGAATTTTTCACAGTGCTAAATTCAAAATGGAAACCTCACTACTCATAGCAAGGATAGGTAGTGCTTCTGAAGGTTGTGTCAGAGAAACTTCAGCTGAATGCAACATGATTAGAGTTTTCCTTCTTGGCATTCAGCATCCTTTTAGTTTTTTCAGCCAAAATCCCAGGGTGCCAATTTCCCTTTAATTGTTGGTTAAGCATCCTATTCACTCCCATCTACAACTGCCTACCCAAGGACATCCCAGCTAAACAGCAATCTTCAAACTATTGCACTCTCCCACTCCACTTTCTTTTGTATGGTTTCCAAGCTAAGAATGGTTTTTGCACTCTTAAACGGTTGAAAATAAATAAATAAATAAATAAATAAATATTAAAGCATAATAATATTTCTTGGTATACAAAAAGTATATGAAATTCATATTTCAATGTCCATAAATAAAATACTGAGTTTCGTCAATGAAAATTTTGTAGAAATTCATTTTCTCTCTTTTACCTACGTCATAGCCTCAGTTTTGCCCTTTGGTTCACAAAGCCTAAAATATTTACTATCTGGCTTTTTACATAAAAAGTTTGCCTCGGGCCTCCCTGGTGGCGCAGTGGTTGAGAGTCCGCCTGCCGATGCAGGGGATACGGGTTCGTGCCCCGGTCTGGGAGGATCCCATATGCCGCGGAGCGGCTGGGCCCGTGAGCCATGGCCGCTGGGCCTGCGCATCCGGAGCCTGTGCTCCGCAATGGGAGAGGCCACAACAGTGAGAGGCCCGCATACCGCAAAAAGAAAAAAAAAAAAAAAAAAAAAAAAAAGTTTGCCTCCCCTTATGGTAGAGAAAAACTGTAACGCCATGGTTAAAAACTCAGGTCTTAGAATCAAGCTGTCTTGGGTGGAATTCTCGGCTGCAGCAACTCAGAGCTGGGTGACTTTGGGCAAGTTACATATGTCTCACAAACTTGCTCATCTATTAAATGGGGAAAAAAATGGCACCTGCTCTGCAACAATATTGAGGATTAAATGAGATGATGCCTGTAAGGCACTTCAGTATGTGCCTGGCACATAACTAAGAGTCAGTGAGTATTAGTTATTATCAGTGTCTACATCATCATCCCTGTTATCTTCGTCATTATTATTAGAGCAATTCTTCTGAAGCTCAGTTATGAAACTCCAAATCCCTCTAAAGCAGGTCCTCTACAGGAACAGTGATTACCAGAAGAAGGCTGATGATAGGAAAGCATGCGAAACTCCCTTTCAGGCTCTTCAGTCTGAGGAAGTTCTGACAACAGGGAAGCTGAATGTAGGACTCTTAGTTAGATGTTGATCTAATTAAGTTTATGTACATATGGAGTCTACAAGGCTTAACACTCAAAGAGGAGGCATTTTCACATTAACAGAGTTACTTATTGCACCAAAAATCTTCAATTGTTGAAATAAGTGAAAGTTGGAAAGTGGTGACAGAAAAGAATACATAGCTAATTTTTGTACATAAAGCAATCTTCCTTTAGTTCTTATCGCTTCCGGCTCACGTACCTCTCACTACTCCAATTCGGGATTATTCGGTAACCCTGCCTCTGTCTCCTCCAGCCCAATACACATTTACATTACATACACATACTTTGTCTTTGAGAAAGCTAAGGATATAAAAATAGCATTGCATTATTTTGTTTTTTAAATATTTATTTTCATTATAAATGTAATATAGCCATATTACTGAAAATTTGGGAAAGAAGGGAATAAAAGGGAAAGAACCAATACCTCACCTCAGGTCTTATTTTTCTTGAGCATATTTTTTTAGAGTTGTCATTATGCAGTTATATTCACGTTGTTCAACAATTTCACATACTGCAATTTTCACTTAGTTAAAACATTTTTTTCTATAAAATTGTACAGTCTTCATAATGATTGTTAGATATATGCAAGACACAGCTAACCCAAGTGGCAACTTTGAGGGAATTAGAGAAAGACTTTTCTTTTTTCCAAGTTAACACAGTTCCATACCAGGTTCACTGCTGGGGAAGCGGAGCACAGATTAAATTTCCATCTCTAGTGATCTCCATTTGCCCTTGGTTGGGTGACCTTGTGCAGTGAATGTCCTAAAGCACTATGCATGGCAGCCCTGCCCATATGCATATCTGTTCCCCATCCTGGAGCTCTTCTTGTGATTCTGACTGTGAATCACAAGAAGCCACTGTGGGCCCTTGGGATTGTCACTTCACCGGTCTTCTTACAATACCATCTGAGTTTTGGATCTTCTTTAAAGCCGTGATAGTGTAGTTAACACCAAAGGTAGGTGGGAGAAATAATGTGGAATCACAAGCAGGACTCAGGAGTCAGACATCCAGCTTAAAATCCCTCTCCTCTACTGACTCTTGTACAACTGAGGTATAATAAAACATATATATTTGATGTTTGTCCTCAGTTCCTAGCACGGAGCTCCTAAAGCCCTTGGAATTTCCTGAGTGATAGGAGGGTCTTTTATGCTTCATAAGGAGACATTTTTGAGCACACCTGAGTCTATGCTAATGAGGTGACAGTAGCTTCAGGATGGGGCTGGTCATCAGAACAAGCAAACGTGATTAGAGAGGGAGAATGTTCAGCTCCCACCCACCCCAGCCCTGACCTCCAGGGAGGTTAAGGAAGCCTGGAGAGTGGTGCATGAAAGCTCTCAGATGATGAGATTCAGAGAGCTTCCAGGTTGGAGAACACATGGATGTTCCTGGAGAGGGCATGGAATTTGTTCACATTCCCCATTTCCCACATACCTTGCCTTATGCATCTTTTCCATTTGGCTGTTTCTCATTTCTATCCTTTATAATAAACCATAAACGTAAGTAAGTGTTTTTCTGAGTTCTGTGAGTCATTTTAGTGAATTATTAGGACCTGAGATGGGGGACTCGTGGAAACCTCCAAATCTGTAGTCAACTGGGCAGAAGTGTGGGTAGCTTCCCGTTTGCATTTGGTGTCTGAAGCAGGGTTAGTCTTATGGGGTCTGCACTAACTTTGGGCAGTTAGTGTCAGAACTTGAATTGTTGGACACCCAGTTAGTGTTGGAGAATTGGAGAAGTGGCATGAAAAACAAACACGCATTTGATGTCAGAAAACACAACAACCTTCCTTGACTGCTTTTGACAGTTCAAAGAATAGGGGAAGAAATCTCCCCAGCATGGCCCAAGCATTCTCAGACCCACCAAATCCCACCCCTTCACAACCTCCCACTAGTGAGAGTGCAGACACATTTATTAGGCAAAACATGTCCAATATACAACCTCCCAAGGAAAAATTTGGGGAAAGAAATCTCAATCATAAGTAGAAGACACTAATTTTGGAAGTGCTTCATATTTTGAAAAGTTCATCTCTACCCATAGCATCTGTAAAATCACATTATCCTGTAGAGTTTAGTCCTTTTATTCAAACTCCTCCTTTCCCAAATTAGGTCTCTTGGAGTTTGCAAGGATAAAGAACAGAGCCCAAGGCCAGGCCTGCTTTCTTCATTACTGGAAGAAAATCAGTGCAATTGCTGCCCTAGCAAGGATTCAATTAATTTCTTAGCCAAAGGTCCTTGTTCTCTGTAGTTTCTATCTAGGGGGAAAAAGGAGAGAAAGTTCCTTGATCTCTCAGTGACTCTAGCGTTTGCTCTTAGCTCCACCGACATCTCATTCATATCTCTGGAGTGGCACTCACCATTTCAGGATTTATCTTTCTGCTCCCTTCTACCCTCATCTCCACCTGCTCCACTAAACTGTATGCACCTCAAAGACCGGCTTGACTCACTTTGCACAGCAGAGCCCAGCTGAGTGTCTGGCCAACACCAGCACCCAGCAAATAAGTGAGTGCATTTGCATGTGTTTGTGTGTGCAAATAATGAATCAATAGATGAATAAGTAGCCAATGGGACAATAAGGCCAACCTGGCAGGATTCTTATGAAGAATAAATTAAGAGAACTTTGGGGAAGCACTGCACACAGCTCCTCACCTTTGTATGTGCCCAGTAAATATCACATTTCATTCCTTCATTTTCTAATGAAGATCTTCTGTGGCTTATGACTTACTATCATTTATATGTTGGTTTAATGTTATAATTGGACACATTTAAGAAGGTCTGAAGCTTTTTTCTGTGCTTTTAGCTATTAGGCATGTTATTTTATCATGGTATTCCGAGAAGCAAATCTCTATTTGCGTGTTGTAAGCAAAGGGCCTCCTTGCCAAGAATAGTTAAGTGCTAAGTGCAGCATCTATTTGGGATTAAATCAACTAGGTCTTTTGAAAAAAATAATAAAAGATATATAAAAGAAGATAGTCTTGGGACTTCCCTGATGGCACAGTGGTTAAGAATCCGCCTCCCAATGCAGGGGACACGGGTTCAATTCCTGGTCCGGGAAGATCCACATGCCATGGAGCAACTAAGCCCTTGAGCCACAACTACTTAGCCCGTGGGCCACAGCTACTGAAGCTCTCGCACCTAGAACCCGTGCTCCGCAATGAGAGAAGGCACCACGATGATAAGCCCGCACACCGCAACGGAGAGTAGCCCCCTGCTCGCCACAACTAGAGAAAGCCCACATGTAGCAACAAAGACCCAACGCAGCCAAAAATAAATAACTATATTAAAAAAAACAAAAGATAGTCTTTGACCTAGAGGGGAGAAAAAGTAATACATCAGCATACTGCATTAGGGAGAACGTAGATAAGAATATCTTAATTTAAAATGATATATGAGGGCTTCCCTGGTGGCACAGTGGTTCAGAATCACCTGCCAATGCAGGGGACACAGGACACAGGTCGAGCCCTGGTCTGGGAAGATCCCACATGCCGCGGAGCAACTAAGCCCACGTGCCACAACTACTGAGCCTGCGCTCTAGAGCCCATGAGCCACAACTACTGAGCCCACGAGCCACAGCTACTGAAGACTTTGTGCCTAGAGGCCGTGCTCCACAACAAGAGAAGCCACTGCAATGAGAAGCCCATGCACTGCAATGAAGAGTAGCCCCCCCTCACCACAACTAGAGAAAGCCCATGCTCAGCAACAAAGACCCAACACAGCCATAAATAAATAAATAAATTTAAATAAATAAATAAAAGGATATATGAAAAACACCCTGCCATTATAGGAAGACAGTCTTTAACCTAAAAGGGGGGGGGCGGGGGGGAAGGGATATATGAAAATATTGTGTTAGTTTAGAGAAAAAGTTGCTAAGAATATCTTAATTCAAAAGCAATACTAAAACTATCTATCCATAACCAGTATGTAAACACAAAGCCTTTCCAGATATTGCATTTGATCATTAAAAGAGAAAGCATTCTCAAGAATTGATTTTCTATTTTATTCTGTTTAGCTGTGCGAGTAGATGTGCTTTCTTTTATCTTTACTTAATGAGAAGCAAAAGAACATAGACTAGGAAGTGCTAAGTCAAGTTATGTTCATTTTAGCCCATCAAGCATTTTCTTCAGGGAAGCAAGTGACGCAGAGAATGTCCGAAATAAGTTGAAGTGGGATTTTGCTTTTCTTAACAGTGCCCAACTTCCTAAGAAACAAAAACAAAAACAGAACCACTCTGCCCACTGAACTGTATAAAACTGAAATTTGACATTCATAAATCAAGCTACAGTTCTTTTAAAATCTTCAGAGTCACGACCATTCTTTCCCTTGGATAGAACCACCGGACACCTAAGTGTGATTACCATTTATTTTTTCCTTTCTTCGTGATAACAAACTTTTTATGTAGCTAAGCTTCAATTAAGGAAAGAATGAAGAGAAACCGCTTCTCTCTGGATTGGAGCTGAATTCTGGGGGACTCCCTGGCCTGGGTCCTCTAAGCAGGAAAGGAGCCAGATTATTTATGTAGCTTAATTTATATTAATAACAATTACAGTATGGTGTGTCTGATGCCAGTAATGATTACTAGGAAGCCAGCCATGGTTTCCCCTCTTGGTCTGGCTCTGGCAGGGTGTGCCTTGCAGGTCATTCCAGCCCAGGCTTCCTTCTATTATCCCTAACGAAAAGGCCCTCCAGTTCAAGTTGCAGCAAGCCCAGATCAGTATCCATGGCCAGAGAAGAAAAGGAACAGCACATAAATATATCTGACAAAGTCATCAGGGGTTCAAAAACAGAATCTGGCAATACATATGGTAATTAGATAATTTGAGACTTCCCTTGCAGGATTCTTTGAAAATGTAATCTCAGAACTGGAGTCCAGAGCTGATTTTTGCACCATTAAGGAGAATTATGAGAGAGTTGAAACTTTTTAACGACATTTAAGTACTTTTCATTGGCGAGTTAAAAAATTTTCTGTCCACACTAGGGAAATTCTAATGATGAATTTAGGAAAAAGACCCCCACCCCACCCACAAGCTGCCCAGTAATGGAACTGGCAACTCCAGAGCAACTCCCTCCTGCTCCTCTGGAAGCCAAAACGTGGCTTGGCTTGAGTCTATAATGAGCACTTGGTGGATGCTTAAGAATACCATTCAGCTGCCATTTAGGAAAAATAAAGAAGGAGAAGTGGTCTTTCTTTCCCCCTAATAGGATCGAAGTTTTAATTATGTTTTGCCATTTCACAGAGAGGAGTTTTGGGTGTTTAATCAATCT
This sequence comes from Mesoplodon mirus, assembly GCF_964341445.2. Taxonomy (NCBI): domain Eukaryota; kingdom Metazoa; phylum Chordata; class Mammalia; order Artiodactyla; family Ziphiidae; genus Mesoplodon; species Mesoplodon mirus. The sequence continues at coordinate 13,393,671 of NC_138992.1, read as the reverse complement.
GCAGGTTGTGGTTCAGCTTAGTGTGTTTGCTGTTAAGAAGCTGTGATACTTCAGGAAAGGCTTCGTTTGTGTTTGAAAAAGGAAGAAAGAAGGCAGCTAGTATTACTTCCTTCAGGAGGTCACCTGTAAATACCCAAGACTGAGTTCCGACCTCCCCTGGGACCATTGCATCTTGTCTTCCCCTGCATCCTGACAAGTACAGTTGTCCTGAGATCACTGGTTTTCTTGTCTCTCCCCCTTCCCCAGCTTCTGAGATCCTCCAAGGAAAAGACCACGTGCTGTTTCCTCTGGGATTCCTGGTTCTTCCACAGCTCTTGACATAGGGTGGGCTTGAAACAGATATTTAATGACTAAATGAGGGGGGAGAGCCCATAGGATTAAAAGATGCTCTCATGATATAAAAATTCAGTTTATGGGAAAGATTCCATATTGTATCTTCCTAAGACCATCTGCATAATTCCTTATACAGTTCTAAAATAGAATCTTTGAGACAGGAGGTAAGAGGACCTTGGGACAGTATTTCTCAACCTGAGAGATGACCAAAATCACACTCAAAAACTAAAATACAGATTTCCTTAGGAAAATTGCTTTTATTATTATTATTAAGATCCCCTGTAGGTTCTAAAACACTGGAACTCCTACTTTTTAAGTTGCATAAACTGATCCTTTCAGTTGATGGATAAGGTCACTGACTCTAGAAAGGATAGGAGTCTTGGCCAAGGTCCCAAAGCAAATAAGTAGCAGAGGTAGGTCTTGAACCTAAATTTCCTGATTCTCAGGGTTTTTTTTTTATCTCCTTGCTCTTCAAGTCCTTAAGAGTTACTAAGCAACTATTATGTGCCAGCACTCTGTTGAATACTGGCAATAAAAGACAAATAATGGGGCTTCTCTGGCGGTCCAGTGGTTAAGACTTTGTCTTCCAATGCACGGGGTGCAGGTTCAATCCCTGGTCGGGGAGCTAAGATCCCACATGCCACACAGCCAAAAAACCAAACATAAAACAGAAGCAATATTGTAACAAATTCAATAAAGACTTTAAAAAATTGTCCGCATCAAAAAAATCTTACAAAAAAAAGACAAATAACAATAAAGCGCTTCTCTATTGAACACTGACTACACATATGATAGTTTTATATAATACAGTCATGTAACAGAAATGTTACTATAATTGAATCAGAGAATTTCAACTTAAAGAGTTTAATTTGACCAAGAGAAAAAAATCACCTACTTTTAAACAGCAGACTCTGCTGTGGAAGATATCAGTCTAAGAGGAAAGATAAGCACTTGAAGAAATAACTCTATGTGAGTTGATGGGGTTTTCTCCCCTAACCATTCTCCCCCACTGCCTACCTTCCTGGAGCTGATGACCTTGATAATGTAACTAAAACTGAGGGAGGAGATAGATTCTCTTCAGCATAATAAGGTACAGAGGATGTGTCTACAGGAGCTGGTCTTTGTTGAATAAAAATCTGACTTAAAAAAAATACAAGCCACTTGGAGACCAGAGCACTGTGAGGCCCACTCTCCTTCTCCTCTCACCTCTATCCCCCAAACCTAAAGCCCCTGCTATGCCTCCACCAGCTGCAGAAACAAACAGATAAGAGAATAATTAACAGTGAAAAGTGGACTTTGCTTGAGGATGGAATAGGGGGAGTGATGCAGTTGAAGGGGTAAAGGTGTTGGTTTGGGAGAAAAAAGGATAAGTGGGAAAGGGTCCAAGGTTCACACTGTACAGAGGATAAAGGTGGCCAAGGAATGTGCCTGGAAACCCTAGGACGAAATCCTCAAACTCCTGAAATGGAGTTCACGGACAAGATAAATGATCCAAAAAAGCCACTCCAAAATGCCCATCATTCTGTGGATTCTCTATTAGTTGAGTTATGTTAATAGGAATGTGAAATATATTGTCCAGGGCTTCACGTGCTCTTTGGGTTTTTCCTGCTGATGTTAACATTCATAACACACTGTCCCACCCTTCTCCTTCCATGATGGGCTGGAGCAGGGAACAGAGGGATGAGTGCATTCCAGAAGTGCTATAGAGTCCAGATAAAAGAGATACTAAATCTACCTGAGGATAGGGTGTAGGGGATAAAGAATATTCTCAGGAAAGGCTTGGCAAGAAGTGAGCTAGCTGAACAGTCTTCACTAGGCTTCAGGAAAGATGGTCAAATCCTGGGGCAAGAACTGCAAGTACACAGAGACTTGAAAGAGTGACCTATTTAGAAAACAGTGCATTGTTCTGGAAGCTTGCTGAAATGCATACTCTTAGGCCTTCCCCCTGAGACTCTACTTCAATAGGTTTAGGGGAGGAATTTTTTTGTTTGCTTTTATTTTTTTTTTCTTTTCATTTTAACTTGGTGCACATAATTAGAATTCAGGAAGTCCCTGCACCTGGATGGGACACATTTTACATCTTTATTTTCACTAACCTCTACTGAAGTTTAACATTTTGAATGTAGGCAACAAACTAGCTTAGTATTATCAGTATCTGTGACAGAAACCACAAATATTTTGATGTCTCATTACCATTGTTTTAGATATATTCAAATAATATTTACGCTGAAATAACAAGTTATTAAACTTGATGCTAAATGATCTTTTTATGTGTTAATAAGTTAGCATATACATTACTACATCAGGAAAGTTATATATAGTTTTGAGATAGAAAACTGTATAATTAGTTTCCTTTGTGATCCTATCTATTTAATTGTGTGCATTTAAAAACAGTGTCGTGAGAAGTGAGTCCAAAGGCCAAAAAGGTCTGTGACGCAAAAAATTTAATGACTTCTCAGAAAGTAAATACCAGAAATCTCAATTTTTAATATGCAAACCTTATATTTCTAATGCCAGTGGTCTTAACACTGCAGGAGATGACAAGTTAAAAAAGGAAGATGGTTTTCCCATTGACTTGGGCAAAGGAATTTCTGTTCTGGGAGAAGCAGAGGTCCTGAGTCTGCCAAGGGACCAGGGTCACTGAAAGACCTTGGTGTAGTTATGTGTTTGTGTGTATGTGAGTGTGTGTTTTTGTGTTATTTGTATGTATGTGTGTATGTTTGTGTACATATGTGTGTATTTATGTGTGTGTATGTGCTTCTAATGTAGTGGAACTGAGGGTAAAATCAAGTTTTGGAGATGATGATGCGTAAAAATGAGACTGGAAAATCAGCTCGGCCTAGTTTGCAAGTAGGCCGAAAAAAAGTTTGTCAAGCTCAGTGCAAAGAATGTCACCCTCTCGAACCTAAATGTAAAGTAATAAACAAGTAATGCATACCACTTAGCCACCCAACTGTAATTTATTCCTCACTTCTTATAGTCATCGTTAAACCACAGAAGCGAAGCTATCAGGGTTTATGACAATAGTGGATTTATGTACATGCTATTTCTCTTACGAGCCTGATACCAGGTCAAGAATAGGAATAAAACAAATGAGCTGTCAGCCAAGGGGAAACAGGAAATGCCAAGAAACCAGGGCTCCACCGGTGAACCAGAGGTGGGGAACTGGGGAACAGGGGCTCCACCATCTTTGGCTTCAGGATCATTCTGGAAGGCTGGTTTACCACTCCACTGAATCCAGAGAAAGAGGAGGCTGAGATGATAAACAAGCCCACCACCATCTAATTGCAAGGTTTTATTTGAGCTCTTCATGTTTTAATTATAAAACACATTCATTTGTGGGTTCCAAAAAAGGTAGGAAACAAATATAGTATATATTTACTGCAGGACAAATAATTTATATACTTGATCTCATGTAACTTTCAGGGAGCTACTCTGATCCCATCGGACAGTTAAATAAGGCTCACATGGGTAAAGATGGTGTTTAGCAGGTATTACCAATTTATGCTGAGATATTTCTGCAATTATTTGAGGAGAAAATTTACATACTGTGTTTCTTTAAAAACAAAATCAAGTTAAAGATGGCAACATACATTCATCAATCTCTTCAACTACCCAAACTCAGTCAAAAGAGAGTAAAGAGATTATTTTAAGTATAAACCCTCAAGGACAAAGAAAACAGGAGAGGACATAATAGCAGCAAAATCTTAGAAGGTGCAAAGCAGATGGATGATTGATAGGACATAGTAACTGCAAAGTGCTGATCTGAAGGCTGCAGTGGGAAAGCCAGCTGTGCAAGATGCTTTATGTCACACATGTCCTCAAAGAATCAGAAATTGGTGGTACTGTATACCTCTGCAAACAGGAAGATTGGGGGCTAACAACAGGAGGGTTTGTTTTTTTTTAATAGGCTTAAGAAGCAGTTAAACCCCACATTTCTTTCTCTATAAATCTCAACCAAGAGTCAGTCCCTTTCCCACTGCAGCAAAAAGCCTGGAAGTTTATTCTTTGGAAGGGATAAAACAAAGGGTCTCTGGCTTGCAGGATACCAGATACAGATAAAGATGGGGCTCCCGTATTGCAAAACATGATAAAATGAGAAAGTTTACAGGCTAATTTGACCCCCTCCCCGAACTCCCCGTTCAACTCTCAGAACCAGCTTCTATCCTGCAGAAAGGCAGGAGGCTGGAGGAGCCTTCTTGAAGAATCTGTAAACACAGAGATGCACCACCCAGATTCCCCTTCAAGGAATGACTGACTTCACATTGGGGGCAGCCACGCCAACTCCTTCAGGTGTCTGGTTTAGCTGCAGAGAGTGTCCTGCCCAAGGTCATGCCCTTCCTGGGATGGCCCAAATCCAATGGCTCATGGATGGAGGTGGGGCATAGAGGTGGCCATTTCAGTCCAACATGGGACACTCTGATGGACAGCACTCCCTCCAGAGCACCCGGCCAGGGTGGCCTGCGTCCCAGTTTTTCTTCCTTTTGCCCAATCCTGCTTCTTAGCCTTCACAGTGTTGGTCCTGGATAAATATCTACACCGCAATTTTGTCTCAGTGGCTACTTCCAGGTAAACCAATGTTCGACAGGCCCCAAGATGTAAAGACCTAAACATAACAGCTGTTTCCCAGTGAAATGAACAAATCAGTACTTCCTCCGGTGAAGCCCACAATTGAGGAGCCTGAAGCACACACCTAGGCTTCTAATCAGCTTCTGAGAACCACACACAAATAGAAGACACCCAAGCATCACTCAACATCATAGAGAAAACTTTAGCATGGAAGTAGGATCCAAAACAAAGAGGCTACACAAAATGTGATTTTTACCGAGAAAAGATGTTGTACCCGTGAATGAATAGCAGTTTAAAAATATCAGAGAAACATGAAAAGCTCTTAGAAATGATGACACCAGTAAGTTATTGTCAAGAACCTCAACCAGGGGCCTCCCTGGTGGCGCAGTGGTTGAGAGTCCGCCTGCCGATGCAGGGGATACGGGTTCGTGCCCCAGTCCGGGAGGATCCCATGTGCCGCGGAGCGGCTGGGCCCGTGAGCCATGGCCGCTGAGCCTGCGCATCCGGAGCCTGTGATCCACAACGGGAGAGGCCACAACAGTGAGAGGTCCGCATACCGAAAAAAAAAAAAAAAAAAAAAAAAGAACCTCAACCAAAGCATTTGCAGGTAAAGTTGAGACAATTTTCCAATACCTAGAGTAAAAAAGAAAAAGGAGATAAAAATGAGAGAGAAAGATAAAACAGACAAATGAAGAAACCCGAATTTCATTCCTGGAGATGCAACATCCAAATGACAGCAACTCTAGAAGGAAAGAATAGAGAAAATGGAAAGAAGAACATCAAATAAAATAACTGAAGAAATTTTCCCACAATATAAGGACATGAGTTTTCAGAGTAAAACGTCCACCTAATTAGTACTTAGCAAATGGATATATTTTTAAAGATTCTCAAAACTCAAATCAAGAAAAAAAGGGTTGGGGGTGGGGCATCCTACAAATTTCCCGAGAGACGTGGAGAGTAGTTTCTCTGCAAAGTGTCAAGAATCAAAATGGCTTTGGACTACATAGCTTTTAACAAGTGAGGCTAGAAGGAATAACAAAAATTCTGAGAAAATCAAACGATTCCTGGTGTTCTATACACAGCATAAGTCTAAATTAAGAGTAAATGTATAGTGAAGCTGGTTTCAGACACACAGAATTCAAAAATGTTCATTTAACTCTCATGCACATTTTCCTTGGGAACTTATTTGAGGATGAGCTTCATGTGAGGAAGCGAATAAAACAAGAAAGAGATTCAAGGAGCGCAGAAGACAAGAGATCTAGCAGAAATCAGGAGGGTCCAGGATGATGGTGAGGGAGAGGCAGACGGATGGCTGTGTCTTGGAATAGAGAAGGTTCTGGATGAACTTCTCCAAGAAAATGAAATTGAGAGTGTCAGAGGACATTCAGGCAAGTAGGGAGACTGGGGATTATCAGTGAGATGTACAGCAAAGGAAACAAATACGAAAGGCAATTAATAACCTCAGCGAAAATAAAGATCTGTGCCCATAAGAAATGCAACCCTCATATACTACATGGGTTATTTGTAGATAACATTTATATATTTTAAATAATGTAAACACTGGATATTTATTTCACTACTTAGATAAAACCTGTGGGAGGGCAGAAAAGGGGGAAATTGCATGTCTGTAGTGGGAGTTTGAGAAAAGTTGTGAAAGATAACTAAATCCTCATAACCTAGAGTGGATACCAAATAAAGAAAACCTAAAACCCAGAAACCAAAAAGTAGTGTTTAGAGATATGGAAGAATATACCCCCAAAAAAGGGACTAAAATGACTTAAGTGATTGTCGCTGCGAACTTGGGAATTGGAAAGGAGTGGAACACTGCTTTTTGGATTTATTTTCATAAACCTTGTAGAACGATTTGACTCATTAAACCATTTTCATGGACCCCTTAATAAAAATAAAACTAAATTTTAAAAGGCACAGAGCCAATCAGACTTCCCTCTCTGCGACCACCCAGACTGAATGAATTCAACTTGTCTTCCCAAGTCCTCCCCTTCCTAGGCTGCACACTGGGCTCCTGCTGAATCTGGAAGATGGTGATAGATGATCCAGACTCTTCCAGTGAAATAATGGTCTCAAAAAATGGAGAGGATGCACTGGGAATTTAGAAGGCAGAGTTGCTGGAAAGAAGCATAAATTACCCCACCATAAGCTTCGCAGAAATGCTGACACTACTGTTGCCTGTAAGATTTTTGCAGTAAGTTTCAGTGTGATGCCAGATACCAAGGACAATTACAAAAAAGTGTCTGAGTTTCTCTTGAAATTTTCTGGCAAAATAATGGGGCTCCATCTTTAGGAGTGCACCAGTGTCATGACTGGACAGAAACTTAGCACCAGGGCCCCTGACTCTGCTTTTCCACTTGTTTGCAGGGAAAGTAAGGAGGTTAAGTTGGACATGGAGAAACCAACATTTATTAACTCACTGCAGTCATTCGCTGTGTGCTTTACCTGAAACAGAAAGAAATACAAAGCTAAGAGCCTATGGCCTCTAGGGTTTGCTCTGGACAGCAAAGAATAAATTCTTTTCATCGCCTCTCTCCCCCTTCCACATGATGCTAATAGGGAGAGAGTTGTCTTGGACCCTCTTTTAAAATAGGGGATGAGACAATTTAAAACACTTTTTTTGAAAGTTTCCCCCTTGCTTAAAGTGGGTGTATATGATGATTGTCTCACTGATGTAGGAAAACCCTCCAATGTCCTTTTTGGTTAGGAAAGACAAGTCTCAGCTGCGATCTGGAAGGAGGAGGTTAGGGAGATAAAGTGGAAGGAGAGATAAAGTGCTCTGAAAAATAGAGTTTTCATAGCACACCAATTCCCCAGTCCTCAGCCCAGGAGACTGTGGGGTTGAGTCCTTGGAAGTAGGAAAAAGAAGAGAAAAGAGAGAATTGCTTTAGAGAGGGACTGAATCCCAGGAAATAATGCTAGGCTGGGACCTAAGGAGAACTAGGCTGAAAATATTCCATCCTTAGCGATGGCTAAGGAAATTAGAAAGGGATATTAGATACTCACTTTAACGGATATCTTTTGTTCTTTGTGGTAACTGCCTGCCATTATTTTAAAAAATGAGGTTATTAAAGGCAAGAACAGCCTTTTAATGGAACACTGATACTCCGGAGAATGGTAAGAATCTTTAGAAATCTCAGGGAGGATGCTGGACTTCTCTCAGTTATACTGAATGGGGCCTTGAGTTAGTTTATTTAGATATTCAAGGACAGTGTGGCATGATAGAAGGCAGAAGAACTCAGGGACTAAAACATGGTCTCTTTTAGTCATCAGAAAAATAGGAGGTGATGATTATCTTTTTTTAACAAGATTGTCCCCCTTTGCTATTTGAGTTGTCTAATGTGAGTGACTAATGTCCCCTAGTCACTTCTCAGTGTGTACAGTTGTATAAGAGGGAGGCCAAACATCTGGTCTGCCCCATTCTAAGGCACTAACTCTTCCCCATTTCACACATGCAGGAATACCCAGGTGCTTAACGTTGAGGGGAAGCTTGGCTCAAAAGGGTTATTTATTTCATTGAAGGTTAGGAAGCTTTCATGTTTGGATAACAGAAAAACTGAGTTGTTAGTAAATTCTGGAAAAAGTTTGAAAGTCAATAAGACGTTGTGAGAAAAATACAAAATAGGGAGAAGAAAACTACATAAGAAGAAAATGTTGTGTTCTAGCTGTAAGAATGGAGTAAGCCAAGAACACATAATCCGATTAAGTAGAGCTGAAGTCTCCATAAAGACTGCGTGTGCACCATTCCTGGTTACCTTGGTAACCCCTTCTTGAGGATCACGATGTTATCATGAGGAAAAAAAAAAATACATGGACATGTGATTTAGCAAGATCGCCCTGGGGAAGGTCTGGGGGGAAGTTTGGGAGTGAAAGAATTAAACTTAGCACAGAGGTACCTAAGAGGAAGATCTTGAGTACTACAGACCATGGTGCCCTCTGCTGACTTGGGCAGAGTCCGTGTAAATAATAAACTGTTTGGGGATCCACAGGGCTTCTCCTACCACACCACAGGCCACCCTGCTTGCAGGGGACTTTGCACTGAAAAGCAGCAGCCTTGGGCAGGGGATGGTGGGGACTGAGGGATGGTGGTACCTCCTTTCACTATCTGGAGGTAGGATGGGCCCATCAGAGCCCAGACTGCCTCCTTTCATCTCAGTTCCTTTAACTGAAAAGTGGGGATCTCAGTTCCTTTAACTGAAAAGTGGGGATGGTAACAACACCTATCTCAAGGGAATCTTATGAGGGTTCAATGAGTTAATACACAGAAAGCACTTTGAACAAGGCTTGGCACGTGGTAAGATTTCTTAGCGGCTTAGCCATTAATGTTGTCGTTGTTACTATTCTCTAATGGAGGAAGTTGGAGTAAAACAAGAGTCGGCACTTCAATGTCTGTCTGGGCATAATGTCTGATGGAAAAGAAGGGGAAAGGGAGGAAAGAACACTGGTTGTTAAATGGAAGATGGACTGGGGGAAGGTAGTCTAAAATGCAGAGCTGGGACAGAGTCCCAGGCTCCTGAAGAAGCCATAGTTCTTACAGCAAGAACAATACCTATTTGAGGGTGAGCTGCTCCACTCCCCAGGGTTATACTCTGTGAGGAGGACTCCACACCACAACAGGCTCAAACCTCAGGCATGATTACTTCACTACCAGTTCTTTCAGCCTAGGCCCAGGAAAAAAGATAGACTCTGGTACAAGTCAGACTCAGGAGGATCTGGTTCCAGCATCCATGACATATAGACCTGCAAGCATCATGCCCCTTCTCATCTTCTGACACAGTTGTCAGGGCCATCCCGCTAGTCCTAGCTCCACCTATCCTCTTGAAACTGATGTGGATTGGATTGTGTCCTCTAAAAAGATATACTAAAATCCTAACCCCTAGTGCCTGTGCATGTGACTTATTTAGAAAGAGGGTCTTTGCAGTTGTGCTCAAGTTAAAATGAAGTCATACTGGACCCGAATCCAGTAGCTGTGTCCTTATAAGAAGAGGGAAATTCGGGCTCAATTAGAGAGGACAGACACACAGGGAGAATGCCATGTGATGACAGAGCAGAGACTGGAGGAACGTTGGCAAACCAAGGGACACCAAGGATTGCTGGCTAGGAGGAGGCAGGGAAGACTTCTCCTCTGGCCCCTTGAACAGTTTAGCCCACCCCTCCCTAGAGCTCTGGGTACCATGGAACAACTGGCAGCAGTCCACATGGAATAGAATTAAGTAGAAATACAGTTTTGGATTCACTTTTTCCTCTGAATAGGTCCATCTAACATCCACCTGCCTGCCTAACAGGGACCCTAAAGATCATCACAAAGGTGACGTTTTACCTCTACCTGTTCTGGAAAGCACCAGCTAACCCTTTTTGGCAGCTTCCTTTGGAAGTGAAAAAATAAATCAATGTCCAATGAGTCTTTCCAACTTATTCCCAATTTAAAGGTTAAAGAACTGAGGCTCAGAAAGGTAAGCCAATGTATAGTAGTGGAAAATAAATTTTAATGCAAGTGTATCTGATTCTGTGTGTCCCCTTTCCATAATCATAAACTCCCTATGTAAAATAGAAAGAGGCATGGACTAGACACAAATAACCAGGGTGACTTAAATGCTCTTCTTTGCATTCTATTTTTGTTGTTTCTGTGTGTGTTACAGGGAACGGTGTACCCTCATGGAATAATGACATGGACTAACCAAAGTCGATCCTCAGTAAATACTAGAGAAAGAGAGGGACTTGAGGGACTTGAGGAAGAAAAGGGGAGGAAGAGGAAGAGCAAAAGAATAGGTTTAAAGGAAAGAAGGGAAAAGAAATAGGAAAGAACGAAGTCTCTCACTAACTCAGAGGCTCTAGTTCTGAGTTGAGGCACCAGTTGATAACAGTAGGGAAAAGCAGTCTGAACTAGAAAAATCCATGGAAATATCATGTCTTATGTTTCTGACTGTAAGACACACACTGATTTGATAACAGACTTCCGGAAGCAGGCAGGGGAATGGGGAACTAACCCTTCCTTAAGTGGGCACTTAGATGTTGTGGTTTCTCAGAGGTTATCATTGCAAGCCTTTATCTTCTGAGTTTGGACCTCACTGAGAATAGAAACCAGTGTCACCTAAGAAATAAAATATCAACTTCATCATGGATGACACTGGATTGGAGAACTACAGCTTGGATTGGCTGTCAAAAAGGAGGTGTTGTACAGTTCCCACCCCCCACAAGTCTAGGCCACCACCCTACCTTGGGTGGAGTCTGCAAAGCAGCAGGGCCCTTAGGGGAACCTTTACATACAATAGAAAAAGGTGCTCTTTCCGTTGAGAGTAACTCCTTGGGTGCATGGCTTGGCATATAACACGAGGACTGCATTTTAGCCCCCACTGGTCCTCATGGCTGGCCAGGTGCTTCTGTCAGGATACTAGCCACTCAGTTCCTTACAGCTGTTCTGTCAAGTAAGGACTCACTCCTCTGGCTCCAACCTACTGATCCCAACAGAGGTCCAGGGAAACCACGGGTCTCTAGACCTGCCTCTAAAAGAGGCCCCGAATCCAGGTGTCATTATTTCATTGAAGACAAAGCAAAGAGAGTAAACATCACACTAATTAAGCACACCAAGTGGACTGAAAAAGTGAAGATAGGTGGACTACACAGGAGTAATGGCCTATAATGATCCATCACAATGAAGAGACACCAAAAAGGGCAGAGGTTTAAAAAGTTTTGGCCAAAACTCACAGCAAGAGATATGTTTTATACTGTGACCCAACACATACACACACACACACACATGCATGCCGAAATAAAAGTTTTCAGAAACTGTATTTATAATGTTCTCTATCTTTATGTAAAGTATTAGGTTGGCCAGAAAGTTCACTCAGGTTTTTCCATAAGATGTATGGAAAAACTCAAATGAACTTTTTGGCCAACCCAATAAATCTCAACCTTTATTGATTTCATGACCTCTGATTAGTCACTACCTCAGTGCGAAAAATTCTGAACCAATGGACGTCAAATTCCTACCCTGTCATTCAGACAAATGATTCTTTTTCCCTTAGGGGGGAGTAAGTGAAGGGAGTCGAGGCAAGAGCAGACCTCCTCTTCCTGATATTTCGTCGGGGATACAACTCACATTCTAGGAGCCCCAGGAATGTGGGGAGGAAAAGATAGTCTGACCCTGCCCCGGGGCAACACAGACACAATAGTTTGAGTGATCACAATAGTTTCAGAAGCACCAAAGGGGTTTTAAGTGCTTCTTTTCATCAAAGAAATGTTTTTTTTTTTTTTTTCTTGAACTGTGACTTGAATCAAAGGTATTTTTTGTTTGTTTTTTCTACAAATACATGTACTGGAATGCTTTCAAAGTGTGACCAAATCAATGCATTATCTTAAGTGACTCAACTGGAACAAACCAAAACAACAAAACATCCCTCCTGCTGAACTAATATTTTGTTCCCTTCATGCCTCGGTGGATCCTGAGACCGGAGGCTTCTGAAGTGTTGGTACTAGAAGTAGAAGGGCCCGTGACTCCACGACACTCTGCCTGACTTACACCCTACATCCCAGTCGCCTCCAGCTACTCTCAGTGCCCCAAAGGTCCCCAAGTCTCTGCTCATACAGCCCCTTCTGTTTAGACAGCCCTTCCTTCTTTCTGCCTTTCTATCTGCTCAGCAAGCACCTCTCATCTTTCGAAACTCAACTTAAAGATCACTTCATTCATGTACGCATTCGTTCATTTATTCAACCAGCTGTATTGAAGATCCACCATGTGCCAGGACTCATACTGGTGACTGGGAAACCCAAAAGCAAACAATACATGGTTCTTATTCTTAAAAAGCTTACAATCGAGTCAAGAGAAATAGGCACTTATAATGTGGTGAGTATAATCATGCAAGCAAGCATTCAGGGTATATAGAGCACAGAAGGGGAGCCCTTAACGTGATATAATTGGCCACATGAGGCTCCCTGGCAGGCTGATGCTTGACACAGCTAGAGAGATGGAGAGAGTGGAGATTCTGGGGTGGGGGGCAGCAATAATGGTGCTAAATATCATTATTCCCAATTTAGAGATGAAAAAGCTGAGGCACAGAATGGTTAAATACATTTCCCAAGGTGCATCGTTATCAATTAACAGAGCTGATATTTGACCTCAATGCACACTACCTCCAAAACAGGTCTTAATTATTAACTGGGATCATCTTTCATTTGCCACAGGAATCTAGACAAGGAGGTGATTCTGGTGGAAATGTGACAAATGGGACAAAGAAACTGAATGGGATAGGCACGGGCTGTGAGATCCATGGTGCAGCCAAGTACTAAGGCCTGAGAGGATGACAGAGGGCACTGAGGTTGGGGTGGGGATGGGGAAAAAAGGTGGTGTGCAGGACCTGCAATAAAGTAGATCTCTGCCACTAAGTCCTTATAGAGAATCTATATCAGCGCTACGTGTTGGCTGAGCACTAGTCATTCCAAAGTCAAAGCAACCTAGGTATAAATCCTGTCTCTGACAGTCATTAGAAGTTTGTCCTTGGACAATGCATTTAACCTTGTGAATTTCTATTTTTACATCTGTACAGTGGGGCTAGCAATGTCTACCTTATGGGGCTGTTATGAGGATTAAATTAAGTGAGATTAAGTGTATAAAGCACAAAGCATAGTTCCTGGGACACAACATGTGCTAAATTCACATTACTTCTGCTTCCCCTTTGCATCTTTTAGGTTTTTCCTCCCTTGCTGAGGAGGTATGGCTGGGTCCATCCACTTCCTCTGCCATGGAATGTAGCCCCATTCTGGTACAAGTGAGTCCCTGGCAACAACCCTGCCAGGGAGTGACTGGGAACAGAGACCCAGGGCACCAAGCAGAGCTTGTTAGAGTGAAAATTGAAAGAACAGAATACATCTTTAAGAGATGCCTAGGAAGCCAGGAACCACCCATCCCCTTCAGGAAGGAACCGTTAATTGTATCATTAAGGGCTTCCCTGGTGGCACAGTGGTTGAGAGTCCACCTGCCGATGCAGGGGACGGGAGTTCATGTCCCGGTCCAGGAGGACCCCACATGCCGCGGAGCGGCTGGGCCCGTGAGCCATGGCCGCTGAGCCTGCGCGTCCGGAGCCTGTGCTCCACAGCGGGAGAGGCCACAGCAGTGAGAGGCCCGCGTACCGCAAAAAAAAAAAAAAAAAAAAAAAAAAAAAAAGAGATGCCTAGGGAGCCAGGAACCACCCATCGCCTGCAGGAAGGAACCGTTAATTGTATCATTAATAATACTTAGCATTGCCCCCATACTTTTCCAACCTAATTAATTCTGCTCCAAATCCTGGAAAACAAATGACTGTGTCGGAAACAAGCTTCTGTTTCTGAGTAGAGAAGCATGTCCTCAGCAGTGACGGGGGGAAGGGAAAAGCTACATTACCACTTTCTAGGGTTGTTACTTAGGGTGGAGAGAGGACCTTGGGCACTGGTGGAAATCTTCCCTCCACCCCTAAGACCCTCTTCAAACAGGAATAATCACCCACGGGAACAAAAGTGCAAGGCCCACCCTTGAATAAAGGACACATTGCCCAGAAATGGCAGATGTTGTTAAACTGGCACCATGGCCAGGTGGTAAAAGTTCATCCCCCTCTCTCCCCAGAACACAGAATCAAGCTCATGTGTCAGAGGACAAAACATGTAGTTAGCTGGTCAGTTCTGCTGCCCTTTAACTCAATGGAGACTTACTTTATAGACCATAATCTGGGGGTACCAAGAACCCAACCTGATTCCCTCCCATCACAGGCGTGCAGACTCCAGCATAAGAGACAGAAGAGGCAGATAAACAGAGAGAAAGCTACAATATAAAGAGAATCACTCAGATAAGGGGAGCACAAAGAACCTGGCCATGTGAGGGGTACGGAAAGGATTCCTGGAAGGGAATTTGTTTGGGCTGTTTGGGAAGATGATTAAGAGACAACAAAACAAAGACATGGAGAGATTGGTCAAGTGAAGACTAGCTGTGAAGATGCTTAGAGTCAAGAGAGCGCAAAGCACATTCAGGGACTTGAACGCAGGTCCACACACCTGGGGGACCTGGGGAACTGCAATTAGACAGCTGCTCGTGTCATTCCAAAGTGAAGAAAGGCTAGTGAGAAGACATGTAAATGGACAGACATGCATAACACGAGGAGGGCCCAGAGGAAGGAAAAAGGATTAAAGGAGGAGAGAGACTGCTTTTGCCTTTCAGGGAAGGCTCAAATCAGTGGCAGGCTAACAGCTGAATGTCCTTGGTTGATGAGGCCACAGGCAGAATTTCTCCCACGTGTCCTTGCAGGAAGCTCACACACATAGACTACCATGCACTATCCTAGTTGCAGGAAGTCCATGGTCAGTGGATACTCCATCCCTGTCCTGATGACATAATGATGAATAGTGAGACCACCCACCCAGAACCGAAGTTTGGAAGCATCTTGGATGGCCCTCCTTCTGCAACCTCCTATCAATCACTAAGTCTAAATAATTCAATTGCCTAAATAACCATGTAACGATGAACCCTCTTCTTCATCCCTATTACTGCAAAGATATTCTAACCACCTGCTACATGGTCCCTGTCTCTTATGTGACCCATTAAGGTTCAGATTCTTGTATGGCCCCAGCTGAACTTTCTCAAATATAAATCTGGTTCTGTTACTGTGCCATTTACATGCCCTCCCTGATTCCCTTGAGTTACTAGATAACGGTAATAATCACTAACAGCAGCTGCTTCTTATGCATCAGGCATTGTTCTAAAGGGCTTTGCATACTTTAACTCAATAACTCACAGCAACCATGCAAGGTAGGTGCCATTACTGTCCCCATTTGTGCTGGTTATTTGTCTGGTAGCTGTCAGCTCCATTCCTGCCCTCCTATGACCTCCTTTATACTCCAGGACATGTAGAAAGAAGCCTGCAAACTACTTTTCCCAGGCTCACTGGTCAGCTTCCTCCTGGTTGGGTTCTATGTCAATGGGGAGGCACTGAGGAGAGACTGCAAAGCTGGAGGAAGAGAGAAGTCTGTTCGTGCATTGTTCTGATTTTTTTCCCTTTCCTCCCCCAAGTGGTAGCAACATTAGGGGGAGTGTTGTTTCTGAACCACACAGCTACAGGGACCTCCTGATCAGTAACAGCAATAGCACCTGCCACACACCAGCAGCACGTGCAGGCTGGGCTCTTGCCCAAGGCTGATCGGCACTTCCTCACTTCCCATTCACTCTCTTCTCCCTTTTACTCCTCTTCCAAAAGATTGTAACTAATTTCCTGCATTAAATCCCTCTCTGCTGGAATTATCTGTACGTCATTCTATTTTCTTGACTGGACACTGATGGATACACCATTTAAGGAATAAAGAAACTGAGGCACAGAGAGGTTAAGTAACTTACCCCAACTAAACAGCTAGGAAATACCAGAAAACACAGATAAACGAAAAAAAAAGATTCTAAATTAAGTCAAAGCTCCTTAAGCATGTCATTCAAAGTCCTTGAGAATTGTTTCGCTTTCTCCAACCACATCTCATAGACTACTTGGAGAATGACACCTTGTAGGGGAGTAATTGTTGTTGCTTAATGAATGAATAAGTGAATGAATGCATGCATGCTAAATGCATGCATACCATGCTTGTGTAAAACCCCAGCAGGATCTGTGACTGCAGAAGATGTTTGATAGACCAGTGAGAGGATATATAATAAACAAATGAATAAACTGCAAGCACACAGCAAATCGACCTGAGAAGCTACTCCCTCCCTCTGTATTCTTTCCTTCCAGCCTCAGTATCAGAGCCTTGCTTCATCTGAGACACTGAATGTCCACCCACCTTATACAGAGCCAGCATACAGTAAGTGCACATTTGTTAAATGAATGAATGACTCAAGCAAAATTGTGCTCCATCAAGCCATAGCTCAATAATGTTAAAATTTCTATCAATAGTTTATCAAAATATAAACTTTTCCAGGAGCATGGTACAAAAGAAAATTATTACATTTTTCTAGAAACAAAACTCTCCAACATAGCAGCCTGCAAATAATTAGGCGCTAATGTCTGTAACTTAAAAAAAAAAGCCACAGTTCATCTCAGGGGACATCCTGTAAGAAAAAGGAAAAAACAATGAGTCATGGATTCTTACCTCCTATTTATAACCTGGATCCACAAATGATCTGTTGCTAAAGGAGAAGAAAGCTATTAATCTCCCAACTCAGGGAGCAATTTTATATTTTGAATAAAAACAAAATAAACAGCAGTAAGGAGAGAAATAAATCAGATATGCAGTAATTAGTTTGAAAGAGCCGGATATGTCCTGCCTGACACTCTCTTTGGAATTTAAGCCTCATCCATCAAATCAAATGTGTATCCGATGACACGGAGATTTTCCATTCCCTTTTCAGACAAAATTAGTCTGTTGATCTGAATAGTAAATTGACAGGACCCAGAAGGGAGAGCAGGAGTCGTAGGATTATAGTTGAGGTGGGAGCAGACGCTTAATGAAGTTTGGTGAAGCCCCGACTGCTGCACTTTTAACCTCCTGGCCTCTGTGATTCTTTATCCATTAAGAGGCTGGTTTTCTAACTATGAAATCTTAGAAGACCCAGGATTTTTTTAAAAAGGACATCTAAGAGGGACCTTATTCGTTTTCTAATCTAGCGTCCTTATTTTACAGATTTAGAAAGCTCAGCCAATGACCAAAACAGACTTGCTTAATTTGCACAACATCAGCTGAAACTCCAGGACCAAAATCCTGGCTATGTGTTTCCCAGTCCTTTTCCATAAAGCTCTATAAAGACAACAGCACCAAAAATCATAAAGTGGCTCCTTACTTAAGTCATTATTTTTTATTTAATACAACACTTTCTGGGCTTCCCTGGTGGCGCAGTGGTTGAGAGTCCGCCTGCCAGTGCAGGGGAGACGGGTTCGTGCCCCGGTCCGGGAGGATCCCACATGCCGCGGAGTGGCTGGGCCCGTAAGCCATGGCCGCCGGAGCCTGTGCTCCGCAACGGGAGAGGCCACAACAGTGAGAGGCCCGCGTACTGCAAAAAAAAAAAAAAAAAAAAAAAAAAAATACAACACTTTCTGCATAAGAGCCCCCTTTATGCTAAATTATGGCAAAGGTGTGCTGCCCTTTCAATCTTCACTCACTACGCGTTTCCTCAACCATTTTTCCTTCCAATCAAAAACCCTCTGCAGATTCCTCTGCCACTCATTTGCAACTTATTCTGACATCTAATTATTATGTTTTCTCTCCCCATTGTTTTGGAGTGTCCTACTAAAAGAAGTTTTTCAGCAACGGTTTGGTAACATTCATTTGAGGCACAGCCATACTAAGTCTCTCCAGAAAAACTTACAAATCCTTGCACAGCATTTTAAAAAACATTGTGAATACAGCTCTGTGAATAGCTTGTCCCTTTCATCTCCTACCATCCCAGCTATTGTGAGTTTGGGTCTATATAGCCAAAGATTAATAGTAGTATCAGTGGAAAGAGGAGGGAGATGTAGAAAGATTAAGGATCTCATCCAAGCGTTGGTTTCTAATAATAACATAATAATTCAAAGCTGGCTAGAAGTTAAATGCCCATCAATAATGAATAGTTAAATGCATTATGGTTCATTCTTACAACAAAAAACTATTTAGCCATTTGAAATAACATAGAGAAAAATATGTATTAATATAGAAAGATGTTCAAGGTACATTGTTAACAAGGGGAATGTGAGGATTTCTCAAATGGCACTTATCATATAAGCCTACTTTTTACACACAAAAAAATGACAACAGATTTTTACTGAAAAAAGTATGTATGATATTCCCAACTTTTATATATATGTGTGTGTGTATATGTATATCATGCTGTTATTATTAAATATAAAATAAAACTACCCAAGCAATTGCCCTGCATGATTATAGTAACAATGTAAGAAATTGTGCCTGAGCGTTCTCAGTGAATGTATAAACATTGGAGGTGGTCCCATCCTCACTTCTACCACTCTCCTTTCTTTATTTACACATCGACTTTTGTTTTCATCCACGAGGTTCTGTTGGAACAAAAGTTCCCAAGGGCAGATACGTGCATGTGTTTTGCTCAGTTTCCTCTTTGAGTGATTGGGATAAGTCCTCCTCTGTGAAGAGTTTCTGGGTGTGGACAAAAGGAGGAACATAAACAGTTCTGTTTAATTATGTTTTGACGTATCACATGCTGTCCTAGGACTACCTTGTTTATTTGCCATCGCAGCTCTGAGAAGCAGGGGTGATTTCCGCTCATTTGAAACCTGGGGAGTAGGGGCTGGCAGGGACCCAGCCGAGTTCTCGCACGGAGACAATGGTGGGGCTGAGAAAGGAGCCGAGAGCCGTGAGAACCGTGTCATGTCCTCTGGCCAGCTCACAGCGTGTGGCTTACCAGTTTGGTTGGTGTTACGGCTTGAATTGTGTCCCCTGACAAATTCATACATTGAAGTCCTTAATCTCGCAGTACTTCAGAACATAACGGTATTTGGAAATAGGGTCTTTAGAGAGGTAATCAAGATGAAGCCAGGTCGTTCTGTAATAGGGAAGGGACTCGGCACACCTGCCCTTACCTTTAAAAAAACTAGCGGGAGGGCTTCCCTGGTGGCGCAGTGGTTGAGAGTCCGCCTGCCGATGCAGGGGACACGGGTTCGTGCTCCGGTCCGGGAGGATCCCACATGCCGCGGAGCGGCTGGGCCCGTGAGCCATGGCCGCTGAGCCTGCGCGTCCGGAGCCTGTGCTCCGCCACGGGAGAGGCCGCAACAGTGAGAGGCCCGTGTACCGCAAAAAAACACAAACTAACGGGAAACCATGGACTCAGGGCCCACGCGAACCGCCGCCACCTGCCGTCTAGGAGGGCAGCAGAAAGAACCAGCAAGAGTTCCTGCCTCTGAAGCTCAGATAAGGCGGGAAATCGCTCCGCCTCAGCGGCCAGGAGGGAGGGGCGGGGCGCATGGCAGTTCGACGGCTGAATAACGCTGGTCAGCGCTCAAGACCTACGTGTCGCGAGATTTCCCTTTACGTTAGTAACCGTTCTTCCCCGCAGTCTGTTTCTCCTCAGAGTTGACATTCTTTAGGCTTCTGCTATCGTTAAAGAATGCAAGGAAAACTATCAGGTGCTATGACAGAAAGGAACTGAGAGTGAAAAATCGATTTCTGCCTTCCAAGCGCTCACAGTTTTAGGGCGGAAACAGAAGTGCAAACAAATAATTATAGCCCCCCGTCATCATTTGCTTTATCTCACTAAATCCACGTAAACCCTATGGAAGTCATTCCAAACCCTATGGAATGTCATTATCTGCATTTACAGATGAGGAAGCGGCAATTACCAGGGCCACATAACTGGTAACTAGTGGAACTAAGACTCAGAATCCCCACTGCTAATTGTATCAACAGCAATAGTAAAATGTAATATTTATTTAGCACATTCTATGTGCTCAGCAGAATATTAAGAACTGTACCTGAGTTTTTTGGGGTTTTTTTTGCTGTGTTGGGTCTTCGTTTCTGTGCGAGGGCTTTCTCTAGTTGTGGCAAGCAGGGGCCACTCTTCATCGCGGTGCGTGGGTCTCTCACTATCGCGGCCTCTCTCATTGTGGAGCACAGGCTCCAGACGCGCAGGCTCAGTAGTTGTGGCTCACGGGCCTAGTTGCTCCCCGGCATGTGGGATCCTCCCAGGCCAGGGCTCGAACCCGTGTCCCCTGCATTAGCAGGCAGACTCTCAACCACTGCGCCATCAGGGAAGCCCCTGTACCTGAGTTATTGAATTTTAATCTCAAAATAGACATATGAGGGAGGTACTAAATAACATTCCCATTTTGCTTATGAAGGTACTGAAAAAGAAGAGAAAAATCATTTATCCAAGTTTTCTTAGCTGTTATGCAGTAGGGATGATATTTGCACCCAGGTGTTCTGACATTGAGTATGCCACATAGGCCTCCTCTCTCCTCCTGTCCATCCTGAATCCATCTCTGTCAGTTACACCCATTTCTTCCTGACAATGCATTTGCCATGCACAAATCTCTTTGGATATTTATCTAGTCAGAATTCCCAGAGGAGAGAATATATGTTGGAGCCTTTATGTCTGAGAAGATCACTGCAAGGTCCCTTCCACCATCCTGGTTTGGCCTAGAAGTGTCCCAGTTTTAACCTTGAAATTCTCGCATGCCAGGAAACTCCTCAGTCATGGACAAACCAGGACTGTTGGTCACCCTACTTTCAAATCTGAAATCTGTGTGTTTATGAACTTTATGTGAGACCCTCTGTTCTACCCTGGAAAGAGGAGGGTCAACTGGTCACATCCACAGAATCTCACCTCTCTCAATTAGAACTAAGTCACTCATTATCTTCTCTTTTAAACCCACCTCTTATAGCTGGTTAAGGAACACAGGTAAAAAATTAGACATCGTTGGCAGGAGTGGGGAGCCATCATATACTTAGTGGGTTGTGCAGTTTTATCACCTGTAAAGACTGTAATGGGGGGGATATTCTTTATTTTCAGTAACTCATCTAAGTGGTGCATTTGAGACCAGTCACCATTAGATACTAGTAAGTCTGTCTTTGGTCTGCAGTGTTTCTAAACCAAGAGAAGCCATGGACAGGAGCTGAGATGAGAAGCACCTGGGGAGGGGGGCAGCTGGGACAACTTCATCAAGGGTTGTTCATCTATCAACACTGTTTGGGGGTATCACCATGGATTGGTGATTCGAATGTGTCACAGAAGTAAGTGAAATTTAGAGATGCCACAGTCTGAACTGAAGGCATGTTAGCAGGGTAACTGTAGAGGAAAAGTTTGCTTGGGTGGAACCTGAGGCTTGAGCAAAAATTAACCAATTCCCTCACATGACTGCAATCTCATTTTAGGGTGTTATTCCTTTAGCTCGCAACCCATAACGATGTATGTCATCCCCTGTGTCTTAGTTAGCCAAGTCCACTATAACAATATAGCAGACTAGATGACTTAACAGACATTTATTTCTCACAGTTCTGGAGGAGGGGAAGTTCAGGATCAAGGTGCTGGTAGATTTGGTTCTGGTGAGAGCTCTCTCCCTGACCTGTAGACGGTCACCTTCTCATGTGTCCTCACATATCAGAAAGTGAATGAGCTCTGGTCTCTCTTCCTCTTCTTAACAAGGACATGAATCTCATTATGGAGCTTCATCTTCATGCCCTCATCTAAATCCAATTAACTCACAAAGGTGCCACCACCAAACACCATCACACTGGGAATTAAGGCTTCAACATAGGAATTTGGGGGGGACACACCTCCAGCCCATAACACCCTATGTCAGGCGCTCCAGAGACCCCTTCATCACAGTCAGTAGTGAGCTCCCACCTGCAGAGTTGCCCCAGGCTCTGCAACTGCTCATGTTTTTACTCAGGGGAGAAGAACAAAACACAATTTTGTTTCAATAAACTTTTAATTTTGGAATAATTCTAAATTGATAGAACAGTTGTAAAGATGGTATGGAGAATACCCATATACCCTTCATCCAGGGTCCACTATCATTACCATCTTATGTTACCATGGTACATTTATCAAAACTAAGGAACAAACATTGGTACACTGGTTTTTGTTTGTTTGTTTTTATTTATTTACTTACTTATTCTTGCCTGTGTTGGGTCTTCGTTGCTGCACTTGGGCTTTCTCTAGTTGCAGCGAGCGGGGGGCTGCTCTTCGTTGCGGTGCGTGGGTTTCTCACTGCGGTGTCTTCTCTTGTTGCGGATCACAGGCTCTAGGTGCACGGGCTTCAGTAGTTGTGGCTCATGGGCATAGTTGCTCCATGGCATGTGGGATCTTCCTGGACCAGGGCTCCAACCCATGTCTCCTGCATTGGCAGGTGGATTCTTAACTACTGCACCACCAGGGAAGTCCCAGTACACTGTTTTTAACTAAACTCCAGACTTTCTTTGTATTTCACCAGTTTCTCCATTAATGCCCTTTTTCTGTTCCAAGATGAAATCTAACCTTATATTTCTTTGTATTTCACCAGTTTCTCCATTAATGCCCTTTTTCTGTTCCAAGATGAAATCTAGGGTAACACATTGTATTTAGTTGTCATGTGCCTTTAGTTTCCTCTGGTTTGTAACAGTATCTCAGTCTTCCCTTGTTTTTGATGACCTTGAGAGCTTTGAGGAATATGGGTCAGATATTTTGTAGAATGTCCCTCAATTTGGATTTGTCTGATGAAAAACAGTCTTTATTCTGCAACACATGCTGGGATTTTGATTCTGCTCTGACCACGTAACCCGTACATAAGTAGGGCTCTGCTTCATTTTTGTGAAGAGGCACCTGCTTCATGCACAGAATTTCAGTACTTGGGTAATATTCCTCAGTGCTTCCAGCACTAAAAGATGTTGGATCCAAAGGAAAGAGCATAGATATTCGAACTATAAAAATCTAGATTCAAATCTTAGCTTCATATTTACTAACTTTGATCTTAGGCAAATCATTTAATTTCTGTGAGCTTCAGTTTATTGTTTTTAAAAATGAGAATAAAATACTGAGTTTGTGGTACTGTTGTGAAAAAAAATGAGCTATGTCTATAGCACTTGGAATATTATATAGCACATGTGAGTGTTTAATAAACATCAGTTTCCTTCCCCCTACATTTCTTTTTCTTTCAGTCACCCCAGAGCCTGCCTCTGAATATCACCTGTTGTCATTTGTTCATAATAAGAATATATGGAAAATGGAGATGGAGGTGACTACCCAGATCGCAGTCCCCCCCAAGGAGCCTCATCTATGTGATTCATTTCTTTCTTATAGTAATGGACCATGCCTTCCTGGTTGTAGGAGGGACATGTGACCCAAGTGGACCAATAATAGGGCCCCTCTCCCTTGACTGTACTGATTGGTCCAAGTCCAGCCAATCAGAGTCCTTCCCTGGGGTTTTCCCCACTGGAGTTAAGAGGAGAAAGGTCTCAGGACTTCCCTGGTGGAAGTGGAAGTGGATAAGACTCCACGCTCCCAATGCAGGGGGCTCAGGTACGATCCCTGGTCAGGGAACTAGATCCTGCAGGCATGCCACAACTAAGAGCCCGCGTGCCACAACGCAGACCCAGCAAAGCCAAAATAAATAAATGAATATTTTTTAAAAAAGAGAAATGTCTCTTTCCTCTTGGGTCTTGTAGTTTTAAGAATGAGCTGCTTGTAGCCATGCTTCCTGCCATGTGGAGACAGCCAGCCTGAGAGCAAGAAACCAGCATGCATGGAGAAGCAAGGCTGAGAGATGGAGAGAGCATTCTACAGAATTCTCTCTAGTTGGTGGGTTGAGTGACTCCTGAGGTCAGTCCATCTCAGGCCTTTCCATAGTTTGGTGACTTGAGCAAATCAATGACCCTTTCTCCTTAAGCTACTTTGGGTTGCGATTTTATAATGTACAATTTAAAGGATCTTAATAGATTGCCTTTCCGGATTTTGCTGCCTCCTGCCACCTCTTCTAAGTGCCTTGCTCTACTTCTTCTTTTCCTTCTTATACCTTCCTCCTTCCTTCTATGGCATGGTTGGCACCAAAGTTGCCTCCCTCCTTGGCCCTTTTCCCAACACTCACTCTAAAGTTAAATGTATAAATTACTCTGACTCAGACAGTCTATTAAAGGAGCAAGAATCGAAAGTTCTAGGAGCAGTCTGTGAGAATGTGCTGAAAAGAAATGAAGCCATACATAATGTCACATAGTTGTTCAGAACATAGACTCTGGAGTCCATCAGCTCCAGATTCATATCCTGCCGCCTCTGTCACCTCCTAGTTGTACAACTTCAGGGAACCGACTTGACTTCTCTGAGCCTCAGTTTTCTCATTTAATAAATGAAGATGAGATTACCTTTTCCGTGCAGCCTTTGTGTGGATTCAACAAGATAACATATGTGTGATGCCAAGCACAGTGCCTGCCACGTGGTTGATGCTTCACTTTAGAATACCAATTATTAATTATAATAATTAAAAGTTTCCTAAGTCACTTAAATCCACCAATTAATATTTGCCTCATGAAAGGTGGGATAGTCAGGCTTGGTGTCTATCCTAAGGTACTGCAATTTGAAACACACAGCACTGCTCATGAAGTGTTCTTGCCAAAAAAAAAACCAAAAGCTGAATCTTAATCAAATCAGTCCTCAATAGCTTTTGTATAAAAAATAGGGCATGGAGTGGAGGAACAACTTAAATGAAACTACAAGGAAGCAAACAGACACATCCAGAATGTGAGACGCCTCTTTTTGGAAAGATGGCTTGATCTCTGCAATGAGTCAATGGCAGGAGGAAGAGAGAGAGAGAGAAAGATATTGACAGTGAACCATGATTATCCTATGATTACACAATATTATACTCAACTGAGTGGTACTTGAAGGAGTACTGGCCTTAGGGCTAGATGACCTGAGCTCACATCCTGCTTCAGCTACTGTCATTACACAAATAAACTTGGGCGAATCATCAAGGAGTAATAATTCAAGTGTTGATGTATGTGAGGTTTAAATGAGACAATATATACAAAATATTTAACATAAAAGTATATGTATATAAAAGTATGTAGACATCATCTCGTATGCAGGGAGTTATTGCAATGCATACCATTTCCCTCGCTTTGCTTATGATGTCCCCATGTGTTTCAAGCTTATCTGTAGCCTGTCCCTCCATCCCTTAATTCGTTCAGTCAACAAACTTACTGAATGTCTTTGTGTGCTTGGAATGGCAACATTTATAAAGATGGTAAGAAAAAGTCCCCACCCAGAGAACGTTTACAATATAAAGCGTCACAGTCACATAAGGAAATAAGGGCAGAGGCAACAAGATGTAGCACTGGGTTTCGTGCAGGCAGATGTGGTTTCAAACCCCAGCTCTGCCATGACTAGCTGTGTGGGCCAGATCCACTCTCCACCTTCATTGGCTCTCTGCTCTGGGAGACCAACCTGCAGGCACACTTCAACAAGATCCAGTGCCTTCTGGCTCCCTACTGGGTTTGGCTCCAGAGGAGGTTGCAGATTGAGAGGAAATGTAGTCAGGCCAGCTTCCTCTCTGAGCCGTGACTTAGGACTGGCTGTCTCCTACCACCTGAAGTCCCTACTCCCCTCGAGGCGCCCCTCGGAACACAATCCTCCCTCCTCCTACCTTTAGTCCTACAGGTAACAGCCCTGCTGCTAACTAGTGCTGACGTACTGCACTAACCCTTGTGGCTTCCTAATACTACCCATGCCTTTTCAAATACTCTTTTACTAAATTGTTTTTAAAGTGGCCTCCTCTGCTTAGCCATCTGTTTCCTGTTGGGACTTTGACCAGTCCATGGGGTAATCATGAGCAAGTCTTTAAAAATTTTTTAAGCTTTTATTAACTAATCTGTAAAATGGGATTAAGTGTAGTTCCTTCTTCCTGGTCCTAGGCGACTTTAAAGAGGACACTTGGAGGATGGGAAAGACTATTAGCTTGGGAGAAGGACAGGTCAGGGTTTAAATCCAACTTTTGCTCTTACAAGTTGAATAATCTCCAGCATTTTGCAACAAATCTCTTTGTGATACAGTTCCTTGTAGGTAAAAGGATTATAACAAATGTTCAATAGAACTTAGAGCTTTGGCTGAGACCCCCAAAGATGGGAAAAAGCTAAGTACCCATGCATTCTAAAGGGAAGAGCTAGATACTCCCACATGAGAATTGCTCGTTGGAAGACCAAATCTAACACTCCCAATAGCTTGCTTACAGGCAAGCTAGAAGCCTCCTTAGAGAGAAGAGGATTCTTCCAAAGAGCCCTGTAGTATTGGGGGTGGGTTTGCTTCCCTTCAGCCATGGCAAAATGAAGAAGTGTAGGGTAATCAGTCTCGGAGGGAGGATTTGTTGCAAGAGGGCAGACTGGCATCTCACTCTCAGGCTGGATGCTTGCTGGGATGCAGAGATGCCAAGACTGGTTCCAAGGTTCCAAGCTGCCCCTGAAGTAGAGCAAAGTGGAGATACTGGGCAATCTTAAAAGATGTTCCCCTGGCATTGGGAACACAGAGACTAGAACCTGCGTGGAGAGACTAAGGGTGAAGCTCGTCAAAACTGCCCACGATGGCAGAGCAAGTGTATGCACATTTTACAGGGGCCAGGTAAATATGATGGAAGGTAACCAGCTTAACTCATCTTCTCAAGAGGACTGGGGTGCCACAGAGGCAGGAGCTGAGAGAAGCCCCACAAGATTAGTCTAGCACATTGCCAAGTCAGCGTCTCTGAGGAGCCCGCATGAAAGGTGCACCTGGAAGAGCCAACGTTTGGATTCTACCACTTGGAGCAGCTTCAACAGCCGAGAGAGCAGCACAAACAGCATCTGCCACCTGATCTCTCATCCTTCCCACTCCCCTAAACTTGGAGAATCCATCAGCAATTAGGGGGATCAGGTAAGAGGCGGAGCAAGGAGAATTGAGGAACAGACCAAGCGCCCTATAGGTTTACCTAACTGTCTGGACACGCCTGAGCAGGGCAGTGAGGAGAAGCTTTAAACTGGACGTAGGTTAAATTATGTTTTAGATTCGACTGGGTGTTTTAATACTTGAAAGTGACCAGGAAGCTATAGAGTCTCCCTGATATGCCATCAGAGGAAGGAGAAAGCCAATACATCAGTGAGTTTGAAGGTGACAGGGAGACAAGTAAAGCTATTTCCTAATTGTTATCAACCAGATTTAACCTATTTCCAACAAATCTACTATATTTACTTTGCAGAGTATTTGTGAAGAATAACTGTAAGAACATAAAGTAGTACCTAGCACAGTACATACTTGTTACTTGTAGTATTACCATTAAAAATTTCAGTCTCGGGGTTTCCCTGGCGGCACAGTGTTTAAGAATCTGCCTGCCAGTGCAAGGGACATGGGTTCGAGCCCTGGCCCGGGAAGATCCCACATGCCACGGACCAACTAAGCCCGTGCACCACAACTACTGAGCCTGCGCTCAAGAGCCCACAAGCCACAACTGCTGAGCCCACATGCCACAAATACTGAAGCCTGTGTGCCTAGAGCCCGTGCTCCACAACAAGAGAAGCCACTGCAATGAGAAGCCCACGCACCGCAACGAAGAGTAGCCCCCGCTCGCCACAACTAGAGAAAGCCCGCGCACAGCAACGATGACCCAACACAGCCAAAAATAGAAAGAAAGGAAGGAAGGAAGGGAGGGAGGGAGGGAGGGAGGAAGGAAGGAAGAAAAAGATTTCAGGCTCTGTGTTGCACATGCAAGTTAATGACACATGAAGTAGTCACATAGTCTGACATGGTTAATGTAGAAGAGTGGCTGCCCAGTGGGCTTGGAGCCCAGGGATATGTTTTTAGGGGACCTCGGGGTCTTGAGTGTCCAGGCTGGTGTCCAGAAAGCTAACAGCAAAATACAAAAGGTCCACAGGGCTTTTCACAATGATCACTGAACTGACATCTGGTCCAAATCCACACTACTGGTTGGTCCCCTTGCACATCAGACACACATAATAATCTTCAAACTCTTATAGCAGTATGTATGTTTGTATGAGCAAATTCATACAAAATATTTGACTCTGGTTTCCAAACTCGCTTTCAACAAGTCCCTTACTACCTTACCCATTAGTTTCTTCTTCCTGGAAGCCATCTACCCTGTTACTTTCGTCAGAGTTGCCCTTTCAGAACAATCAGATTCTTTCCATGAAGACTAGCATACCTGTTTCTATGTTCTTTCATACTTCATTTCTTCCTTGGTGATTCAGCTCTATCATTTAACTATTATATCCTTTAAAGGCAGCTTAGGTGAGTAGACTCACCTGGATTGAACAGGTGAGAAAACAGGTTGGGGCATGAAAGGACTTGCAAAAATTCACTAGTAGGACACAAATAGAACCTTGCTAATGGACCATTCTTTAAGAAGACTAACTCTCTGGTTTTGCACACTTGGTGGGTGTGCTTGTTGGAGTACATGGAAGCCACCAAACTTTCTGTGTAATCAGCATGTCCTTTCCAGGCTGTATTTGTGTGGCAGGGGTTGAGGGGAAGTATTCTTCTTTAACCCCTTCACAGCTAGTATTGCGAAGACTACACAGACTAAGAAAGCCAGCTGGTGTTAGAGTCTTGGCTACAACACAGCCTTCCCTACCACGACTCCTTCGCTGTGTCACATTGCCTCTGGACACAGTTCTTTCATTGACCTTTGGGAAAGGAGTGAGAATCCCAATAGCCAGGAAGAACAGGAGGTTTGTTTGTTTGTTTTTTAATTTTTCCTTCTGAATTTTGCCTAAAATATACTGTGCAAAACTTACAGAATGTTTCAATAAACAATTTATGTTAGTGGCTCTTAAAATTTTAGAGGATGCATACAACCATGGGAATCTCCTGAAAGATATGGAAAAGTTTCTGAAAAAAAAAAAGAAGCCCACAGAAGAGATAGATACAAATTTTGCCTAAATATCAGATGGTTCTCCAACATTATCCACAGAACTTTGCAGAGACTGATGGGCTCCAGGCTGAGATTCCTGTCCTCATGGAAGTGAAAGGGTACCGCCTTCTCGGTGCCCCTCAGAATATCAGTGCTAACCAGAGGCTCAATGAATCCAAAGTGGCTCCTCTTCCAAGGAGTACAGGAGGAGGGGGAACAAGATCACTTGGGTGAATGTTACTGAAAGGTACTTTATGGGGAATTCTCAACAGAGCACTCCCAGCACATTTTCTTGCAGCAGAAAGCAATGTTCACTGATGCCGAGCATTTCGGGTAAGTTTGGTTCAAGTCCAACTTGGATTCATGATTGTGATTCACGTTAATTTAGAACATCATAATGCACGTGGACCAAGTACCTTTGTCAGCTGATGAATTTTATAAAAACATTAAAAAAAATGTTTGGCTAACTCCTTGAAGGAAAGCTGTCTTATATTCCATGGCCCCTGATTTCAGCATCCTCTCCCCTCCCCTGCCCTCCAGGTTGCAAAGGAGATGACGAGCACAGGCTGGGAGCACAGTGAACACAAGGAGAGCTCTTGTCTGAAGCCTCCTTGTCAGAACACAGGTGGGTGTGCTTGTATCAGCGAGGCAGCTGGTACCGAGAATGAGGGGGAGTCGGTCGTTGTTCTTCCTATTAAAAGCCATCTTAACCAATTTTACCACTAAACAGATAGAGGTTGGTGGAATGAAGGGTGGGAGGTGTGGAGATGAGAGTAAAGGTGTGGACCTCTAATGATGAGAAGGACGAAGCCAAAAGGATTCTAACTTTTACAGACTGAGAAAGTTTGACAGGGAAAAAATTTTTTTTTAAATCACAAGTAACCTAGAGAACGATTTAAGCACCTGGCTCATGGCCCAGTGTTACCCAGGCTTAGGAAGGCTCAGCAAACCCCTGCAGCGAGAGCTTTTACCTCTGAGAGGACATGGTGGCGTGGCTTTTAGACCTTCCTTTAGAACAGTATATATGTAGGGGAGAGTGAGCCTGCCCTACTGTGTTGGTTTAATAACAGACGTCACCTTGCCACCCACACAGATTTCTCATCTGCTCTTTTCTCAGGTGGGAAGCTTAAGACCTATTTGTTGCTTAGATGGAGCTGACCGGAAATAAACTTGTTCAAATAATGGAGGTAGCAAAAAAATATACAGGAACACCCCTATGGGAAGTTACTCCTTCATTGTCATGGTCACTGTCATCATATTGTCACGGTTACCTTGCTAGATGTAAAAGTGGTGCTGACTGTGTATGAGTGTGTTTGTGTGTGTGTATATATACATACATACATATATATATATACAAAACATACAGTATGTCGGCATTTTGTATATAGTATATGTGTGTGTATAGTGTATGTGTGTATAAATTCCCAACAACCCTGCAAATGTATGAATTTTAAATTTTCACTTCATGTATCAGCACACTAAAGCTCACAAAGACTAGATCACCCCAAGGACTCTCACTCAAGAGTCAACAAAACCATAATTATGTTCCTGATGTTATGGGCTCCCAAACCCCTCATAATTCCATATTTTACTCTATTTACAATTATTTATTTAACAAGTGTTTACTGATATTGGCTACCAGGTGCCCAGAACCTTGCTTTGTGGTAGGGATAACAAAATGAAAAGGCATTGCCTTCAGGAAGCCCACAGTCTAATAAAACATCATCTAGTAAAACATTTGGGAATTTGCTTTAACCACTAAAGCACTGTAAAAGTATTAGCTGCTTTTGTTGGATTAAAGCAAAGTCACTTTCATCTTTCACCCATTTCTTAAGGAGCTGTGCCAACCTCGCCTGTGACCTTTGCAACCCTTATCTCTCTTCCCCTTGGGCTGACCTCCAGGCTGTAGGTGAAATGTTTGCATCTGGTCTCTCTGTTCCTTTCTGCTGTTTCCCTGTTCCTGATTCCCTGGCTCTGTCTGCCCACCACGTGCCCTGCTTACATGCCAAGTGGCCTTTCCTGGTCTGGTTCTGCCTGTTAGTGCCTGAGCCCAATTTCTTGAAACTGTCACAAGTGACTCTTTTGGAGAGGAAGGAAAGGCAAGGACGAGGTCAGAAAGGCTCCTTAGAATGTTGAGGGAGAAGAGTCTGGCTCCAAGGGATTGCCCAAGAAAAGGGTCGAATAAATTTGTAGAGTGTAGTAGTCATAAGCAAGGACTTTGGAGTTGTATAAACTTTTTCTCACCAGTCTTTCTAGCTATATAATTTGGGGCAAATTATTAATCACTCTCTGCCTTGGATTTTGTGGAGGTGATAATAGTATAGGGTAACACAAAGAAGTGATTGAATTATGAGAGCACAATAATTATCATTATCCAGTATTTTGGTCTTAATTCAAAAATTCTTAAATAGCCATATGAATACCTACTGAGATGTGGTCTCCATGGCTTTCATGCTGGATGTGTTCAGTTGACCCTCCCAGGTCCTCTCTGTATCTTCTCTATGCCCCAAGAGACTGACCTGGAAAAGCCATCAATGGGGAACTTCCCTGGTGGTGTAGTGGTTAAGAATCCACCTGCCAATGCAGGGGACATGGGTTCGAGCCCTGATCCAGGAAGATCCCACATGCTGCAGAGCAACTAAGCCTGCGAGCCACAACTACTGAACCTGCATGCCACAACTACTGAAGCTCGCACACCTAGAGCCTGTGCTCTGCAACAAGAGAAGCCACCGCAATGAGAAGCCCATGCACTGCAACGAAGAGTAGCCCCCTCTTGCCGCAACTAGAGAAAGCCCGTGTGCAGCAACGAGGACCCAATGCAACCAAAAATAAATAGATAAATAAAAATTAAATTAAAATTAAAAATTAAAAAAAGAAGCCATCAATGGGCTCCTTTGCCATTTGGCTTCTAATTGGCTTTGGCCAATTTTAAACACCAGCAGAAGAAAGAGGGAGGGAGGAGAGTGAGGTGGGTGTTTATTCTCAGTCACACCTGGAACTGGCCACCTCTCTCCACCTTGGGTCTGGCTCAGGTCATGCAGCTTTCTCCATACAGGCCCCCTCTGTCCCTGCTCCATATACCACTTTCTCCCCCATACCACAGACCTTGGGGTGAGAAAGGAACCTTGCTCTTAATAGCCCTGGTATTGCTTCTTCCATCAGGGTTTCCTTATACACACTCACAGCATCATCATCTCTCAATTGAACTCTCCTTGAGCATGACTAACCTGAAGGCGATGTCTTCTCCCAGGACCCTGACTGATCCTGGCTTCGTCACTCTGCCTTAGATGCTGCTTTCCCTGACAGAAGGTCAGAGTCCAATTCTGAAGCTCTTCTGGCTTGAGTCTCTGTTGGTAGAACGGTTGAGAATGAAGTACTAGTTAAAATACATGATCCTGGAGTGGACAGCTCAGGCCCTGGAGGAATGCAGGGGAGTGTTGCAGAGACTTTAGCCCCAGAGATGAATAAAGCCTAAGGAAAGAGCTGATGATTGGAACCAGGAGCCACCTACATCAATTCTCTGGCCTCCCAAAATCACCCTACCACACCTTCCTCCCAGTCTGGCACCCCCAGATTCCCTCCCAGGACTCCCAAGAGTAGATCCGGACCACACTGGATCTGGCAGGGGGGCGGGGTGCTACAAATGACCGATGAAGAGCAGAACAGAGGTTCAACTTCACTAGAAACCTGGGGAAAGGAAACTAAATAACAATAACTGTTTAAAACAAAGGAGGAAAGCTTTCTAAAGCAGGGCACATTTTTAGATTCACAATTTTAATGCAAAGACTTCTGGTTTCAGCTCAGAGATATAGAAAGCTGGAATGAACACTGCTCCAATCTTTACAACATGAAAAAAGATGAGCTGCAAGTTAACAACTTTTCTTAAACCCATCAAAGAACTGAGGCTATGAAGCTAACCTGAAATCTGGGGAGAAATAGATATCTGTAGAGGAGACACAGGAACAAAGCATTTCCTCATTCACTAACCTGGGACAGATGTCATGTAAGCTGGTAGAAGATTCAGTTAAAATCATGTGTGTAAAAATAAATAAATAAATAAATATATATATATATATATATATATAAAATCATACATGATTATATATGTTATGTAAAAAGATATAGAGGGACATATACATATATGTATAGAAATCCACATGTATGCACAAGGTGTGTTTATATGAATTTGGGTTAAGGGTAGTATAAATTATACCATGCTTAGTTCATTCACAAAGTGAATTTAATCATTCTCATCTAATCCTTTGTTACCTTTACTCTTATGTTACTTTTCATTTTTTTTTTTTTTTTCTTTTTGCGGTATGCGGGCCTCTCACTGTTGTGGCCTCTCCCGTTGCGGAGCACAGGCTCCGGACGCGCAGGCCCAGCGGCCATGGCTCACGGGCCCAGCCGCTCCGCAGCATATGGGATCCTCCCAGACCGGGGCACGAACCCGCATCCCCTGCATCGGCAGGCGGACTCTCAACCACTGCGCCACCAGGGAGGCCCTACTTTTCATTTTTAAATATTTCAAACTTCCAAAAAATTACAGAGAATAAGACAAACATCCATAGATCATCTGTTCCCCAGGTTTAACCAATGCTGACATGAGCCACCTCCCACATTTGTTGCCCTTCTTCTGTCTGGATGAGAGTGACCCAACGCCTTGGGCTCAGCAAACCCCAGGAGCCCAGGACAATGCCTGCTTCTCCTTGCTGTCCATGCCTATCTCTCTATGCCTGGAGAACTGTAACCCACCACATTCTCCTCGGTTTAGGGATTCATCCCCTTCCTCTGCAAATGGGACTCAGTGTGGTGAGAAACAACATCAAAGTTCAGTTTTGGTTTACTTGCAGCTGGTGAGTGTTTGTTTGTTTTGTGCATGAAAAAGGATCTGCTCTCAGCCTCAGCTTTGAAACAGAAACTGGCCTGTAACCAGACTGAAATAGCATGCTCCCTGTTACACGAAGACCTTCATAATAAAAGAAAGCTCTGGGTTTTGAAGCCGTGATATGTGTTAACCCATTTAATGTATTGTACCCTTTGTTTTCCCAGAAACACTGTGAGTGTGTGAAGTGACACTCGTATCACAGACAGGAAACAGAGCTGGAGAGGTTAAAAGCTTACCCAGGCTCGTTTGCCCAGTACATGCAATAGGGGTCATTCATTTGTGTATCTGTCAGGCACCAAAACCTGCACTTGTTTTCAATGATGAAAGTACAGACTGCCTTTCATTTTACAATATCTAAATCGGTTACATGTAGGCCTTTTCTATATTCGTGGCTGTATTCCAGATAACTGAGGTTGAGAGGTAAATGACCTCCATATTGTTTAAATGGATGTTTCTGTAAGAAAAGCCTTTAATTCCTGGAGATGTATATATATATATATATATATATATATATATATATATATATATATATATATACACATACATACATACATACATATGTATATTTTTTTAACTTAGATATTGGAATGGTACAGCAGAACTTCTCTACTATCTGTCTTAGGTCACTGCCATTGAAGCAGCACCTGAGACAGTGGTTTGGGTGAATGTGATTCACTGAATCACATTCAGTGAATGTGGAGGGCTCTCAGGAGACAGGAAATGCAGGAAGAAGGATGGGCAGGGGAGGCAGCTAAGCAAAGATGTGGTCTCAGCTGGATCCAGCCTCAGCCCGACCACGCAGGGAGCTCTGGAGCATGAAAGCCACCCAAGTTACTGCCACTTTGAGGCAAGGGGGCTGGCCTTTGTAGAATGTGAGAACCACCTTCTCCCAGCAGCTGGGGAATTGGTACAGGGCCCAGGTAAAAGGAATTTGGAGAGGGAATCAATATCCTATCTCTGCTGCCCTCAGAAATTTGGAGGATTGATTAATGCAGTCTACAAACAGCCATTTGCACTGCTGTAGAAAGACATAGAATAATTAAAAGGGTTGAATTGGAACTAATGAAACCCCATTATCTTTTAAATGATTGGATATACTGAACCAGGAGATTAAGTATAGGAAGGTTGGAAAGCTGGTCTTAAATGGTTAATTTTTTCTACAACTTGCAAAACCATCAAATTCAAGTGAGAGCGAGTTTGTTCGATGCCTGACTACCTTCAGAATCTTCTGCTGTTCCTTCTGATGACGTCTTCACTGAGGCCCCATTGCCAGCCTTGAGACTGCTGATTTCAAGGCCCTTTGAAGAAAAGAAAAAATTCCATTTACTTTCTGCAGGAGATGACTGTCTGCTCCCCTTGAGCTGGGCCAGAGGGAGCATTCAGGATACATTGCTGGAAGTAAATGGAATTTTTCAGCTATTCAAATTGTAATTCACCTCTGAAAACTCCATTTTATCAAAACTCCTGGTTAATAATATTTCCTATGCTCGGGTATTCTCCCCAAATACACATGCAGGAGATACAGGACCCCAGAGGGAGACTGTTTCAGAGACAAAGTCCCTTAAAGAAGTCTCAGGTACTAACATCCTCATTGCCATGTAACAAAACTCAAAGGACTGAACAGGTATGGGGTAGGGCAGAGGGTACTCTACCTAGAGTCTGAGGAATTAATTTGCCCCCCTCTAGATGTGTGTCCATGAGCAAATCATATAATCTCTCTGAGCCTTTTGGTTCACAGCTCTAAAATGGGATTAGGAACACCGTCCTTGCCTATCTCAGAGGGTTATTGTAAAGATTATATTAGATTAATTTATATGAAACAGTTCTAGACAAATGAAGTAGTGCTGGAAATGATATGTTTTGTAGCCAAATGCTTAAAAGCCCACAATTAAGCCTAATGAAGGCAGAATTCTAATCTCACCTCCTAGTAAATATACTTTATATACTCCCCTTTCCTTGAGAATGTCCTGTGAATATGATAGGATATTCACTCCCATGATTAGGTTATATAAGACTCAAGCTTAACAGATTGGAGCAATATTCTTCCTACTGGCTTTGAGAAAGTAAGCTTCTAGGTCATGGTTTAGACCTAAAGGTGGCTTCCAGGAGCTGAGATGAATCAGCCAGCAATAAAACAGGGACCTCAGTCCTACAACAACAATTTAAATTCTGCCAACAACCTGAAGGAGTGTGAAAGAAGACACTGGGCTCAAGAAGAGAACATATAGTCCCAATCAAAAGGCCGATTTCTGCCTTGTAAGACCCAGTTACTCTGTGCCAGGACTTCTAACCTACAAAAACTATAACGTAATACCTGCGGGTTGTTTTAGCTGCTAAGTGTGTGATAATTTGACATATGGCTATAAAAACCAAACATACAATCAACTGTTCTTAAAAGGCAGATTGAGGGTGACCTCTGAAATACACTCCTCCATAAAAGCAATGAGAACCCTGGATAACTGTCAAAATAAACTTCTTTAGAACTCTGAAAAATCACCAAAGGCTTGCAACAATCCAAGGAGCATTTATTCAAGAAAAATGTCTGAATCTCAGCAAGGACAGTGAGCCTTATGGCATTTTAACCTGTGCCCATCACCCTCTCTCTAGCTCTTCAGCAGCACTGAAAGCCAACAGGCTCACAACTACAATAGATGTGAAAAACAGCAGCTAAACTGTTACTGAAGGAAGTAAAATGGGTTTGGAGCTCCCCAGAAGCCCCATTTCTAGAAAATTATCACTCTATGACATGTCTGGCAGCTCACTAAAAAGCTCCATTTTCAGGGATTGTCTATATTTGACCTAATCAGATCTTGCTTTTTGTGAAGACCCCTACCCACAGACTATTTGTCAAATACAATTAGTGGCAATTGTTTAAAATCACAGCTACCAGAGGATATTTTAACAGTTGGTGCTAACAAGGGGCTAACCAGAAATTTTAAAAAGAACAACTGGATAATGAGATGCCCATAGGGGTCTCTGAAAAGCTCCAGTGTATTCCTGGAAATCCAGAAACCCATGTGCATTTTCAGAACTGCATACATCTAGGGAAGACTCGATAAAGTCTACTCTCTCACCTATAGTTATCTTGAGTCTCTGTATGAGCAAGAAGTTTAGGATAAGTTGGAGTTGTAAACTGGCTGCTAGAGCACTTAAAACATAACACATACATACATACACACACACACACATACACACACAGAGGCCTTAAAAATGCTGGGAGAAAAATATATAAGCAGCTCATGCAGCTCAATATCAAAATAACAAACAACCCAATCCAAAAATGGGCAGAAGACCTAAATAGACATTTCTCCAAAGAAGATATAGATTGCCAACAAACACATGAAAGGATGCTCAACATCACTAATCATTAGAGAAATGCAAATCAAAACTACAATGAGGTATCACCTCACACCAGTCAGAATGGCCATCATGAAAAAAACTACAAACAATAAATACTGGAGAGGGTCTGGAGAAAAGGGAAGCCTCTTGCACTGTTGGTGGGAATGTAACTTGATTTAGCCACTATGGAGAACAGTATGGAGGTTCCTTAAAAAAACTAAAAATAGAATTACCATACAACCCAGAAATCCCACTACTGGGCATATACCCTGAGAAAAACCATAATTCAAAAAGAGACATGTACCACAATGTTCATTGCAGCTCTATTTACAATAGCCAGGACATGGAAGCAACCTAAGTGTCCATCGACAGATGAATGGATAAAGAAGATGTGGCACGTATATACAATAGAATATTACTTAGCCATAAAAAGAAATGAAATTGAGTTATTTATAGTGAGGGGGATGGACCTAGAGTCTGTCATACAAAGTGAAGTAAGTCAGAAAGAGAAACACAAATACTGTATGCTAATGTATATATATATATATATATATATATATATATATATATATATATATATATATATGGAATCTAAAAGAAAAAAAGAACCTAGGGGCAGGACAGGAATAAAGATGCAGACATACAGAGTGGACTTAAGGACATGGAAGGGGGAAGGGTAAGCTGGTATGAAGTGAGAGTGGCATGGACATATATACACTACCAAATGTAAAACCGATAGCTAGTGGGAAGCAGCCACATAGCACAGGGAGATCAGCTCGGTGTTTTGTGACCACCTAGAGGGGTGGGATAGGGAGGGTGGGCGGGAGATGCAAGAGGGAGGGGATATGGGGATATATGTATACGTATAGCTGATTCACTTTGTTATACAGCAGAAAATAACACAACATTGTAAAGCAATTATACTCCAATAAAGATATTAAAAAAATGCTGGGAGATTATTAGTTCAAGGAATTTTAAGGAAATCTCTATCCAGTCATTAGCTAAGCACTAAGCAAACTGAATAGAGACTTTGGTGGCCACAAATGACAAAAGAATACAGGTTTTACAGAATTAGTCCAAGCAAGTCACTAAAATAACAAACAGCAGCAACAACAACCAAGCACAAAGGCGAGAGAGAATCTTACTTCCAGAGTTGACGCATTGTGCTATTTAAAATATCCAATTTTCAGAGTTACCACATGATCCAGCAATCCCACCCCTGGACATATACCCAGAAAAGATGAAAACTAATTCAAAAAGATACAGGGACTTCCCTTGTGGTCCAGGGGCTAAGACTCCACACTCCCAAGTCAGGGGGCCCAGGTTCAATCCCTGGTCAGGGAACTAGATCCTGCTTGCCACAACTAAGGCATGGCCCAGCCAAATAAATAAGTAAAATAAATAAGTATTAAAAAAAAAAGATACATGTACCCCAGTGTTCATAGCAGCACTATTTACAATAGCCAAGACATGGAAGCAACCTAAATGTCCATCAACAGAAGAATGGATAAAAAAGATGTGGTATATATGTACAATGGAACATTACTCAGCCATAAAAAGAATGAAATAATGCCATTTGCAGCAACATGGATGGACCTGGAAATTATCATACTAAGTGAACTAAGACAGAAAAAGACAAATATCACTTACACGTGGAATCTAAAAAAAATGATACAAATGAACTTATTTACAAAACAGAAATAGACTCACAGACATAGAAAACAAATTTATGGTTACCAAAAGGGAAAAGGATAAATTAGGAGTTTAGAATTAACAGATGCACACTACTATATATAAAACGGATAAACAACAAGGACCTACTGTATGGTATAGGGAACTATATTCAATATCTTGTAATAACCTATAATGGAAAAGAATCTGAAAAAGAACAGACATATGTATACAGAGAGATAGATGGATAGATGTATAACTGAATCACTTTGCTGTATACCTGAAACTAATAGAACATTGCTAATCAACTATACTTCAATAAAAAGTTGTTTGTTTTGATAAAAAGTCCAATTTTCAATAACAATAGCAAAAAATATAAGAAATATAAAGAAACAGGAACATATGGCCCAAAGGGAAAAAAATAGTTTACAGAAACTGTCCCTGAGAAAGCCCAGACATTACTAGAAAGAAAGACAGATTTACTAGATAAAGACTTAAATCAGTTATCATAAATATATTCAAAGAACTCAAAGAAACCATTTCTAAAGAATTAAAGTATGAGAAAAATGTGTCATCAAACAGAGACCATCAACTAAAAGATATAAAGTATGCCCAAATGCAGACTTGAGCAGGTCAAAGAATTAGTAAGCTTAAAGACAGGTCAATTAAGATTACTCAGTATAAATAGAAAGTAAGCAAAAAACAGAGACCTATGGGACACAATTCTATGAGGCTTGCATTATCCTGATACCAAATCAAAGACATCACAAAAAAAGGAAACTACAGATCAATATCCCATATGAACACAGACAAAAAATCCTCAAAATTACTAACAAACTGAATTCACCAACATATAAAAAGGATCATATACCATGAATAAGATCATCTCAGGAATGAAAGGTTGGTTCAACATACAGAAGGAAATATAACACACTATATCAATAGAATAAAGTTTAAAAATCACAGTGTCATCTCAATAACTGAAAAAATAATTTGACAAAATCCAACACTCTTTCATGGTAAAAACAATCTAAGAATAGAAAGAAACTTCCTCAAATGATGAGAGGCATCTATGAAAAAAACATAGCTAACATCTTAGATAATAGTGAAAGGCTGAAAGTTTTTCCCCCTAAGTTTAGGAACAACACAAGATACCTGCTCTTGCCATTTCTATTCAATATTGTTCTGGAGGTTCTTGCCAGAACATTTAAACAAGGTAAAGAGATAAAAGGCATCCAGACTGAAAAGGAAGAAGAAAACTATCTCTATTTGCAGATAGCATGACTGTTTATAGAAAAAAGTAAGGAGTTGACTAAAAAGATATTAAGACAAATAAATGAATTCAGCAAGATTACCAGATACAAAATCAGTATACAAAAATCAAATATATTTCTGTATACTTACAATGAACTATCTGAAAGTATAATTAAGAAAACAGTTCCATTTATAATAGCATCAAGAACAGAATACTTAGTAAATTTAACAAAAGAAGTATAACACTTGTACACTAAAATCTACAAAACACCATTACAATAAATTAATGAAGACAAATAAATGGAAAGATATCTCATGTTCATGGATTAGAAAAATTAATATTGTTAAAATGGTAATACTCCCGAATTTTATTTGCAGATTCATTGCAATCTCTGTCAAAAGCCCAGCTGGCTTTTTTGAAGAAATTGACAAGGTGATCTTAAAATGCATATGGGAATCCAAGGGCCCTGAAAAGTGAAAACCATCTTGAAATGAAAGTACACAGCTGGAGGAGTCATACTTCTTGATTTCAAAACTTATAACACAGCAACAGTAATCGAGACAGTGAGGAACTGGCTTAATGATAGGCATACAGAGCAATGGAATAGAATTGAGAGTCCAGAAATAAACCCTTACATTTATGGTCAATTGACTCTTGACAAGAGTGCCAAGATAATACAGTGGGGAAAAGAACAGTGTTTTCAACAAATTGTGCTAGGACAACTGGATAACTACACGAAGAAGAATGAAACTAGTCAACACCATTTATAAACGTTAACTCAAAATGGATGAGAAAAATATCAGACTAAAACTATACAACTCTTAGAAGGAAACCTAAGAGTAAGTCTTCATAGTCTCAGATTAAGCAATTCATTCTTAGGACACCAAAAGCATAAGAAATAAAAGAAAAAGATAATTTGAACTTCATCGAAATTTAAAAGTTTTGGGCTTTGAAAGACACTATCAAATAGCAACATTATTCATCATAATTGCCAAAATGTGGAGGCAACCCAATGTCCATCAACTGTTGAATAGATAAACCCTGTCTATTTGTAAATAATGTTTTACTGCAACAGTCATGGTCATTTGCTTACATATTATCTTTGGCTAGCTCCGTGCTACAATAGCAGAGTTCAATAGTTGCAACAGAGACTGACCACATCACCTGCAAAAACTAAAACACTTACTGTCTGTCCCTTTTCAGAAAAAAGCTTGCTTACCCTTACTCTGGGGTAATATGGTCATTGGTAAGGCATTTCAAAATAAAACAAACGAACAAACAAAAAGAGTAATAAACTCATATTTTTCTGAGTGCTTACTATGCCCCTAAACTCTAGTAGCCAAGAAGTAGTAGAGCATATACTTGCTTAGTCACTCTGCCTTGGACAAGTTACATGAACTCTCTGAGCCTCCATGCCCTCATCTCTAAAATTAATGTAATAATATCTGCTTCATTGGGTTGCCATGGAGATTGAATGGGGTAAGATGTACTGTGATGGGATGAATTGTTCCCTTCAGAAAAGATATGCTGAAGTCCTAACCTTCAATATCTCAGAATGG
The DNA here is from genome assembly GCF_964341445.2 of Mesoplodon mirus. Classification (NCBI taxonomy): domain Eukaryota; kingdom Metazoa; phylum Chordata; class Mammalia; order Artiodactyla; family Ziphiidae; genus Mesoplodon; species Mesoplodon mirus. The sequence goes on along the minus strand of NC_138992.1, from coordinate 13,351,743 downwards.
GATTTTATTTGGAAGTAAGGTCACTGTATCAATAGATATAATTAGTTAAGATGAGGTCATACTGGAGTAAGGTAGGCCCTCCCTCCAATAGGATTGATGTCTTTATAAGAAGATGGCCATATGAAAACACAAGCACACAGGGAGAATGACATTTGACAATGGAGGCAGAGACTGGAGTTACCCTACCACAAGCCAAGAAACGCCTGGGCTACCAGAAGCTAGGAAGAAGCAAGGAAGAATCCTCCCCCAGAGGCTTTTAAGGGACTTTGGCCCTGTCAACACCTTGATTTCAGATGTCTAACCTCCAAAACTGTGAAAGAATACATTTCCAATGTTTTAAGCCACCCAGTTTGTGATATTTTGTTATGGCAACACTAGGAAACTAATGCACATTTGAAGCTCTTAGAACAATACCTAGCATACAATAACTCCATAATTCATGCTAGAAATTATTCTCGATGGTTTACCTTGTTGTTTCTGTTAATCTTCAAAATTATTTTATAAGGGAGGTGTATTAATCTGCTCAGGGTAACATAATGAATGAAATACCATAGACTGGTGGTTTAAACAACAGAAATTTATTTATTTATTTATTTATTTATGCATGCATGCATGCATGCATGCCGTGCTGCACAGCTTGCGGGATCTTAGATCCCAGACCAGGGATTGAACCCAGGGCCACGACAGTGAAAGCGTCAAGTCTTAACCACTGGACCACCCGGGAATTCCCAAAAAACAGAAATTTATTTCTCACAGTTCTGGAAGCTAGAAGTCTATGATCAAGGTGCCAGTATGTCAGGTTCTGGTAAAGACCCACTTCCTGGTTTGCAGAAGGACAACTTCTGGATGCCTGCTCACATGGTGGAGAGAGACAGAGAGAGAGAGGGGAAGCAAGATTTCTGGTGTCTCTTCATATAAGGACACCAATCCCATCAAGGGGACTCCACCCTCACGACCTCATCTAAACCTAATTATCTCTAAAAGGCCCCACTTCCAAATACCAACACATTGGGGGGTTAGAGCTTCAACATATGAATTTTATGGGAACACAATTCAGTCCATAGTAATAGGTATTATTAACTCTCTTTTATAGGTATGAAAACTGACCTCAGTGAGATTAATACAGAAGAAAAAATATAAAAGGGAAATGTTATTAAAAGGAGATTCCTGTAGATGTGTGAATTCCTCGTGGGCATTTTCACATACAACCGTGTAGTTTCCATAGCAACTGTGGTATTATAGACCCTGAAATCAGAGAGCCTGAGTTCATTTTTACCTTCTGCCATTTACCAGCTCTGGGACCTTGGGCAAGTTACTTAATAACTAGGAGTCTCAATAGCCTTCCCTGCAAGATGAATGGTTCCTAACCTCATGGAGTGTGAGCATTAAATGACAAAATGCCTGTCAAGAGTGTCCCAGAGTGCCTGGCACAAAGTAGACATCAAGTAAGAGTTAAAACTTCAAAGATAAATACACAAAGATGTTTGGTGGAGCTGTGATTGTTCGAACAGATTTGGAAAACTTCGATACCCAACAATAAGTTAAATAAACTATCATTCATTCATACTGAGACGCTATACAAGCATAAAACAGAATAAGATAGATATACGTTGACTTCCTGGGTTCTTTTTCCTGTCCCTACCTACTTTGTGACTTTAGGCAAGTGCTTTAACCTCTCTGTGCCTCAGTTTCCCCAGCTGAAAAATGAAAATAAAAGCAGTACCTATTTCACAGAGTTGCCAAGAAGGTTAAATAACATACCATCTATATAAGATGCTTAAAATATTCTGAGGCACATAGCAAGCACATGCTAAGTATTAACCATTATTATAATTCCATTTGTATGGAAGGAAGGAAGGCTAATGACTCATTTACAGAAAAAGATACAAGAATCTGCTACTAATTGTTATTTCTTGGGAGTAAGGATGGCAAGTAGAAAGGAGAAGGGCTTCAACTTTCTCTTCACCCTTTCTGTACCACTGGAAACAAACCAACCCCACAATTATCAGCCGTCTCTTGTCCTTCCCTCTTTCTCCAGTAATGAAGAGTGGACCTGATGGTGCCTGAGCACTTTCTTTTACAGCCAGGCAGGGCTGCTCTTCAGCTGGGACTTGTGAGCACAGCAGATAAAAGATTTCCATCCTGGTTGGTCAACAGTCTCATCCTTGCCCCCATGATCCAGCAAGGTAAAGGTTACCTCCTGGCCTGCTGGGGCCCTCCGGGAGCCTTTGGGATGTTGATTCACAGTGACCCTGGCTTCTTTAGGGTCCTGTAGTCTAGGTTAGGAGACATTTTGGCTCTCACTCCTGGTGCCAGGCACAGAGCTTGGGGCTGCGCACCTACTGTATCTGCCTCTAAACAACTCTTCAGGTACTTAATTCTCATTTACCAAATGACGAAACCAAGGTTACCTATTACATGATCTGCCCAACAGCACCCAGCTCATTAAGGGACGTCTCTCTGGCTCCCAAGACCATGCTCCTTTCACTGTGTGTCTTTGCTTTCATTGGCTCACATTCCCTCTCTAAAAGTATTTGTATGCTCTGCTTCAACAAGTCCTTTTCAAAAAGTTTATTTTACCGGTGTTGTAGTTCTGGTTCGTCTCAGCTGGGTTAGCAGTTTCAAGAACAGAGCAGAGTGATCAACTCTGTGAATAATTAACGAGTTGAGTTTGATCTGTGTCCTAAAATTGACTGCTCAACTTATTTGCCCTGAACAAAAAGACAAGGAAAATTCCCCTATATTGGCACTGTTCAATGCCTGGAGAGAAAAGGAAGCCAGAAGAATTATTCTCACTCTGGTCCCCTCTGAAAGATGTAGTCCCCTGTCCAAGGTCACAGGGGCTGAACCACACTTAGTGACTGGGACTTGACTCCACGGAGACTGGACATGGATTTGGAAATTAAATAGTTTCAGTTTAAGTCATTATGTGTGACCCTGGGCAAAGCTACTCATTCTCTCCCCTGGCTTCCTTTGTCATTTGTAAATGGCAGTCGTAGTATTTATTGGCACTAAGCTAATATTCTGCAGAAATTAATATTTTTCAGAAGTCATCAACTAATCACAATGCTGCAAATAGAGCTGCAGCAGGGTGCTGGAGGCCCCAGCTCTACAGGCAGCTACCTGTTATTGGACTGTGGGAATATCCATGGTGGCCCCAGGGCAGTGGCCAGGTGGTCAGGAAGATGAGAGTGCTACGTGGTGAGGGGTGGGTTTCAGGGAAGCAGCTGTTTATCAACTGATATGAAAGTGTTTCAATATTTTAACAACAGGTACAGCTGTAGAATGAACACGGGTCCTTTGCAATGTTAGTATGCATTTCCAGGGGAATTTACTCTGTGCTTGGTACTAGGGCTAAACTTACCAATGATTCCATATAATCTTCACAAACACTCTGGAAAGTGCTACTTCAAGCCCTTTTTTTCAGATAAGGAAATTCTAACACTCTATAAAGTGACAATGGCTGGTAAGTGGTAGAACAGTTATCCAAATTCAAGCTGACCTGTGGCAGAGCCAGAGTTGTATGCACAATGGGAGAGAGAAGGAAATCCTGGGCAATAATGCACAACTGAACTTGAGAAGATGGGTAAGAAAGGATGAATAAGAGAGCTGGGCTGTAGGACAATTCAAATGAGGAATAAAAACGCTGCAAGACACACAGAGTCCTTGGGCAAAATTGACATTAAAAATCACTTATCTGAGAAGCAAGAAGAACTACAATCCTGCAACTTGTGGAATAAAAACCACATTCACAGAAAGACAGACAAGATGAAAAGGCAGAGGGCTATGTACCAGATGAAGGAACAAGATAAAACCCTAGAAAAACAACTAAATGAAGTGGAGATAGGCAGCCTTCCAGAAAAAGAATTCAGAATAATGATAGTGAAGATGATCCAGGACCTCAGAAAAAGAATGGAGGCAAAGATCAAGAAGGTGCAAGAAATGTTTAACAAACATCTAGAAGAATTAAAGAACAAACAGAGATGAACAATACAATAACTGAAATGAAAACTACACTAGAAGGAATGAATAGCAGAATAACTGAGGCAGAAGAACGGATAAGTGACCTGGAAGACAGAATGGTGGAATTCACTGCTGCAGAACAGAATAAAGAGAAAAGGATGAAAAGAAATGAAGACACCCTAAGAGACCTCTGGGATAACATTAAACGCAAGAACATTCGCATTGTAGGGGTCCCAGAAGGAGAAGAGAGAGAGAAAGGACCAGAGAAAGTATTTGAAGAGCTTATAGTCGAAAAATTCCCTAACATGGGAAAGGAAATAGCCACCCAAGTCCAGGAAGTACAGAGAGTCCCATACAGGATACACCCAAGGAGAAACAGGCCGAGACACATAGTAATCAAATTGGCAAAAATTAAAGACAAAAAAATTATTAAAAGCAGCAAGGGAAAAATGACAAATAACATACAAGGGAACTCCCATAAGGTTAACAGCTGATTTCTCAGCAGAAACTCTACAAGCCAGAAGGGAGTGGCATGATATACTTAAAGTGATGAAAGGGAAGAACATACAACCAAGATGACTCTACCTGGTAAGGATCTCATTCAGATTCAATGGAGAAATCAAAAGCTTTACAGACAAGCAAAAGCTAAGAGAATTCAGCACCACCAAACCAGCTCTACAACAAATGCTAAAGGAACTTCTCTAAGTGGGAAACACAAGAGAAGAAAAGGACCTATGAAAACAAACCCAAAACAATTAAGAAAATGGTCATAGGACATACATATTGATAATTACCTTAAACGTGAATGGATTAAGTGCTCCAACCAAAAGACACATGCTTGCTGAATGAATACAAAAACAAGACCCATATATATGCTGTCTACAGGAGACCCACCTCAGACCTAGGGACACATACAGACTGAAAGTGATGGGATGGAAAAAGATATTCCATGCAAATGTAAATCAAAAGAAAGCTGGAGTAGCTATACTCATATCAGAGAAAATAGACGTGAAAATAAAGAATGTTACAAGAGACAAGGAAGGACACTACATAATGATCAAGGGATCAATCAAGAAGAAGATATAACAATTATAAATATATATGCCCCCAACATAGGAGCACCTCAATACATAAGGCAACTGCTAACAACTCTAAAAGAGGAAATCGAAAGTAATGCAATAATAGTGGGGGACTTTAACACCTCATTTACACCAGTGGGCAGATCATACAAACAGAAAATTAATAAGGAAACACAAGCTTTAAATGACACAATAGACCAGAGAGATTTAATTGATATTTATAGGACATTCCATCCAAAAACAGCAGATTACACTTTCTTCTCAAGTGCGCATGGAACATTCCCCAGGATAGATCACATCTTCGGTCACAAATTAAGCCTCAGTAAATTTAAGAATATTGAAATCATATCAAGAACCTTTTCTGACCACAACACTATGAGATTAGAAATCAATTACAGGGAAAAAAAAGTAAGAAACACAAACACATGGAGGCTAAACAATACGTTACTAAATAACTAAGAGACCACTGAAGAAATCAAAGAGGAAATCAAAAAACACCTAGAGACAAATAACAATGAAAACACAATGATCCAAAACCTATGGGATGCAAGCAAAAGCAGTTCTAAGAGGGAAGTTTATAGCTATACAAGCCCACCTCAAGAAACACTCAAGTAAACAATCTAACCTTACACCTAAAGGAACTACAGAAAGAAGAACAAACAAAACCCAAAGTTAGCAGAAGGAAAGAAATCATAAAGATCAGAGCAAAAGTAAATGAAATAGAAACAAAGAAAACAATAGCAAAGATCAATAAAACTAAAAGCTGGTTCTATGAGAAGATAAAGAAAATTAATAAACCATTAGCCAGACTCATCCAGAAAAAGAGGGAGAAGACTCAAATCAATAAAATTAGAAATGAAAAAGGAGAAAGTACAACAGACACCGCAGAAATACAAAGCATCCTAAGAAACTACTACAAGCAACTCTATGCCAATCAAATGGACATCCTAGAAGAAATAGGCAAATTCTTAGAAAGGTATTACCTTTCAAGACTGAACCAGGAAGAAATAGAAAATATGAACAGACCAATCACAAGTAATGAAATAGAAACTGCGATTAAAAATCTTCCAACAAACAAAAGTCCAGGACCAGGTGGCTTCACAGGGGAATTCTATCAAACATTTAGAGAAGAGCTAACACCCATCCTTCTCAAACTCTTCCAAAAAATTACAGAGGAAGGAACACTCCCAAACTCATTCTATGTGGCCATTATCACCCTGATACCAAAACCAGACAAAGATACTACAAAAAAAGAAAATTAAAGACCAATATCACTGATGAATATAGATGCAAAAATCCTCAACAAGGGCTTCCCTGGTGGCGCAGTGGTAGAGAATCTGCCGGCCAATGCAGGAGACACGGGTTCGAGCTCTGGTCTGGGAAGATCCCACATGCCGCGGAGCAACTAAACCCATGCGCCACAACTACTGAGCCTGCGCGTCTGGAGCCTGTGCTCCTCAACAAGAGAGGCTGCAATAGTGAGAGGCCCGCACACCGCGATGAAGAGTGGCCCCCACTTGCCACAACTAGAGAAAGCCCTCGCACAGAAATGAAGACCCAACACAGCCAAAAATAAATTAATTCATTAATTAAAAAAAAAAAGAATGGGCAACCTCCATTTAAAAAAAAAAACCCTCAACAAAATACTAGCAAACAGAATCCAACAACACATTAAAAGAATCATACACCATGATCAAGTGGGATTATCCCAGGGATGCAAGGATTCTTCAATATATGCAAATCAATCAGTGTGGTACACCATATTAACAAACTGAAGAATAAAAACCATATGATCATCTCAATAAATGCAGAAAAAGCTTTTGACAAAATTCAACACCCATTTATGATAAAAACTCTCCAGAGAGTGGGCATGGTGGGAACCTACTTCAACATAATAAAAGCCATATATGACAAACCCACAGCAAGCATCATTCTCAATGGAGAAAAACTGAAAGCATTTCCTGTAAGATCAGGAACAAGACAAGGATGTCCACTCTCACCACTATTCTTCAACATAGTTTTGGAAGTCCTAGCCACGGCAATCAGAGAAGAAAAAGAAATAAAAGGAATACAAATTGGAAAAGAAGAAGTAAAACTGTCACTGTTTGCAGATGACATGATACTATACATAGAGAATCCTAAAGATACCAGCAGAAAACTACCAGAGCGAATCAATGAATTTGGTAACATTGAAAGATACAAAATTAATTCACAGAAATCTCTTGCATTCCTATACAAGAATGATGAAAAATCTGAAAGAGAAATTAAGGAAACACTCCCATTTACCACTGCAAGAAAAAGAATAAAATAACTAGGAATAAACTTACCTAGGGAGACAAAAGACCTGTATGCAGAAAACTATAAGACACTGATGAAAGAAATTAAAGATGATACCAACAGATGGAGAGATATACCATGCTCTTGGATTGGAAGAATCAATATTGTGAAAATGACTATATTACCCAAAGCAATCTACAGATTCAATGCAATGCCCATCAAATTACCAATGGCATTTTTTACAGAACTAGAACAAAAAAATCTTAAAATTTGTATGGAGACCCAAATGACCCCGAATAGCCAAAGCAGTCTTGAGGTAAAAAAACAGAGCTGCAGGAATCAGACTCTCTGACTTCAGACTATACTACAAAGCTACAGTAATCAAGACAGTATGGTACTGGCACAAAAACAGAAATACATATCAATGGAACAAAATAGAAAGCCCAGAGATAAACCCACGCACCTATAGTCAACTAATCTATGACAAAGGAGGCAAGGATATACAATGGAGAAAAGACAGTCTCTTCAATAAGTGGTGCTCGGAAAACTGGATAGCTACATGTAAAAGAATGAAATTAGAACACTCCCTAACACCATACACAAAAATAGACTCAAAATGGATTAGAGACCTAAATGTAAGACCAGACACTATAAAACTCTTAGAGGAAAACATAGGACGAACACTCTGAGATAAATCACAGCAAGATCTTTTTTGATCCATATCCTAGAGTAATGGAAATAAAAACAGAAATGAACAAATGGAACCTAATGAAACTTTAAAGCTTTTGCACAGCAAAGGAAACCATAAACAAGATGAAAAGACAACCCTCAGAATGGGAGAAAATATTTGCAAATGAATCAACAGACAAAGGATTAATCTCCAAAATATATCAACAGCTCATGCAGCTCAATATTAAAAAAATGAACAACCCAATCCAAAAATGGACAGAAGATCTAAATAGACCTTTCTCCAAAGAAGACATACAAATGGCCAAGAAGCACATGAAAATCTGCTCAACATCACTAATTATTAGAGAAATGCAAATCAAAACTACAATGAGGTATCACCTCACACCAGTTAGGATGGGCATCATCAGAAAATCTACAAACAACAAATGCTGGAGAGTGTGTGGAGAAAAGGGAACCCTCTTGCACTGTTGTTGGGAATGTAAATTGATACAGCCACTATGGAGAACAGTATGGAGGCTCCTTAAAAAACTAAAAATAGAATTACCATATGACCCAGCAATCCCACTACTGGGCATATACCCTGAGAAAACCATAATTCAAAAAGACACATGCACCCCAATGTTCATTGCAGCACTATTTACAATAGCCAGGTCATGGAAGCAACCTAAATGCCCATCGACAGAAGAGTGGATAAAGAAGAAGTGGTACATATATACAATGGAATATTACTCAGCCATAAAAAGGAACGAAATTGGGTCATTTGTTGAGACGTGGGTGCATCTAGAGACTGTTATACAGAGTGAAATAAGTCAGAAAGAGAAAAACAAATATTGTATATTAATGCATATATGTGGAACCTAGAAAATGGTACAGATGAACCGGTTTGCAAGGCAGAAATTGAGACACAGAAGTAGTGAAAAAACATGGACACCAAGGAGGGAAAGCGGCAGGGGGTGGGGGTCATGGGGGGATGAATTGGGAGATTGTGATTGACATGTATACACAAATGTGTATAAAATGGATGACTAATAAGAACCTGCTGTATAAAAAGTAAATAAAATTAAATTTAAAAAATATGGGAGAATATATGCAGATAAACATATCTGAGTGTTACAGAAAAAAGTCTAGAAGGAACACACAATACACTTAATACCAATAACCCTTGCTTAGAGGTGGAGCAGGGTGAGAAAAGGCAGTGGAGGATATCCTTCACTTTTACTATGTATACTTTGGTATTTGAACTTCTTTTATATTAAGCACATATTTTTTAAAATATAAAGTTGGGAATTCCCTGGTGGTCCAGTGGTTAGGACTCAGTGCCTCTACTGCCAGGGGCCCGGGGTTCGATCCCAGGTCAGGGAACTAAGATCCTGCAAGCCATGTGGCACAGCTAAAAAACTAAAATAAGATATAAAGTGATAAAATTACATTAATAAAAATACCCATAGGCTTAAAGGGCAGGTAGAGAGAGACATTAAATAGGGAGGTAAGAATGTGATCGTAGCTTTATGATGATACCAAAGTCCAGAGCTTCAATTCTTCGGTTGTCAGGTTGGGTAGAAACCAGAGTCAAATGCACTTGGGTTGTTGATATGTATGTGTGTGTGTACAAACATATTTATGATTTTCTCCCAAATACCTGGGTCCAGATGGTGTTAACCATTACGAAACCATGTTGTACCACCTCTGACCATCTTAACTCTGATTAAGTTTGTTTGGCTTAACCTGTTCCAATCTGAAATTCATCTGTGAGATTTTGGGATTGAGTCATGAACACTGGGCAAAACAGAAAAAGAGAAAATAGATAATGACAGCAACCAATCCCTGAGCATATACCTTCCTGCCAGGACCACTTCTGGGTGATTTATGTATATTACCACTAACTCCATAACCCTGCTTGGTAGGTTACATATTATACCCACTTTACAAATGAATACAATGCAGCCTCCCAAGCCAGGGGAGGTCATCTGTCCAGGTGGTGTAGCAAGGGAGGTGCTGGGGTGTCAGCCCAGGCTTAATTCCAACCATAGGCAATGTTTTCCCCAGTGCCTCTCAGCTCCCTCAAAACACAGAGAAAGCAGCCTCAATCCTCACCATGTTGGGACTGCTTGGCTATGCCCAAAGTCAGCTGGATAATGGTGCTAAAGATAAGGGAACACTTTGACTTAATATCCTTTCAGTTTTCGATAATGTTCCCTAGTTGGCTGAAATCTATATCAGCACTATGAAAAAGAAAAAAAGAATTGCTAAGCAATTTATAGTATTCGTCCTCAAAACCCCCTCCCCCCCGTCACCCACCCCAGCCACATACAAAGACAGATGTGTGTCTTACTCCTAAAATACAGGATTGATGAGATGGGAGCAGGATTATGTCAGAATTTTTCTCTGATAATACCTCCCATTACCTGCTTAAGTCTACCCAGGAAGCCTATCCTGGACCCTTCCCCACCCCACTATGTGGGGTTAGCCACCAGACCCCCTGCCCTTCCAGTGCCACCATAATTCCTGATGCCTACCTATCCTCCATCATCACACTTTAATCACAAGGTAATGCATTCATTGTTTGCCTGTTTTCCTCAGCGGAATGTGAGCAGGCACGTGTAGCATAGGGACCCTGCGGCATTCCTATTTCTAGCCCTAGCGAGTAGCACATTGCCTGGCAGGCCCCAATAAATACTTAAAGAATGAATGAACGCAGTTCTAGCCATGAATGTCTGTTGGAAGGGCAAAGAAAGCAGAAGGGCCCAGCAGAGAAGTGTCTCTTAAGGTTTGATAAGAGCAGCTGAAAATAGCCCAATTCTTAGCTTGGGAAGGGAAAGAAATAAAGAACATGTCTTGTGTAAAACTCCTTTGTATGATACTATAATGGTGGATGCATTTCTCAAAACCAATGAATGTACAACGCAAAGAGTGAAAACTAGTGTAAACTATGGTTGATAATAACGTCAGTGTTGGTTCATCCATTGTAACAAAGGCACCACTCTGATACCCATGTTGATGGAAGGGGAGGCTGTGTGGTTAGGAGGGGGGTTATATGGGAATTCTGTGCTTTCCATTCAATTTTTCTGTAAATCTAAAACTACTCTAAAAAAATTAAGTGTATTAGTATTTTTTAAAGTAGTAAAATAGATGTCAGCACAAGGAACTGCCACCATGTGATGTTTTGTGGCTTTATGAACAACCTTGCTCTTTCTCAAGTACAAAAAGAAACAGACCCCATTAAAATAAAGTAGAATAAATCATGCCTATCTATTGAAGATAAAGGAGAATTCTCTCATGGGTATGATGTATTGGCCAAGAGTAGAGCCAGGTAGCAGAGAGAAATGTACTCGAGTGTGTGTGGGAGGGGGGAGTGGGGGGGAGGAATCAGTGTTCGAAAAGCAAAATTAAAAACAAAAATTCTAAGCACTTTTTCCAAAATAAAGGAGACATGGATTAATTTATTTCTATCATCCTCTTTTTCCTTATCCATGGACCAGCTTTGGACTTCTAATATGAAAGATCATTAAAAAAATTTGCCAATTCTCAAAAAAAAGTTTTGTGTACAGTTTCTACTTTTCACAATAAAAGCACTCCCTGAAATTCCATCATATTATTACTATCACTAACTTTTTTACATTTTACATATTAATTTTTTATATGAATGAGGAGACGTTTAGGGTTATGGCCAAGGAATCAGTATTAATTAGTATTAATTAATTATAAGTAGAGCAACTACTATAACCATCTCAAAGTTGCACTTGGAATCTTGTCATAGACTCCTGCTCGAGTTGGGTGCTCCACACACAGAAACGTAGATCCAGGGTCCTAGAGGGTAAAGGGACTTCCTCAAGGTCATATATTCTTTTTTTTTTTTTAATATAAATTTATTTATTTATTTTTGGCTGCATTGGGTCTTCATTGCTGCCCGCAGGCTTTCTCTAGTTGCGGCGAGCGGGGGCTACTCTTTGTTGCAGTGCACGGGCTTCTCATTGCGGTGGCTTTTCTTGTTGTGGAGCACGGGCTCTAGGTGCGCAGGCTTCAGTATTTGTGGCATGCGGGCTCAGTAGTTGTGGCTCGCGGGCTCTAGAGTGCAGGCTTAGTAGTTGTGGTGCACGGGCTTAGTTGCTCCACGGCATGTGGGATCTTCCTGGACCAGGGCTCGAACCCATGTCCCCTACATTGGCAGGCGGATTCTTAACCACTGCGCCACCAGGGAAGTCCAAGGTCATATATTCTTAATAGAGCCATTTGTGGCAGAGCCAACCAATATGGCCATCATGCCACACCTAAGTGTCCCATATGTGCTTGATTTACTTTGTCTCATGTAAGCCAGTGAACGCCTCTATGTTGGAGGCACTAATTTTTAAATAAGTCAAGGTGGCTTAAAAATGTTACTAACTTGGCAAGGTCACATAGCAGGTCAGCTGGAAGCAGGCCTGTGTGATCTGACCTCAGCCTGGAGGGGTAAAAAGAGTCACAAAAGGGCAGAGAGAAGAGGGGCAGTTTGAGGAGGGATTGTCACAGTGCCCAGCCACAGGGAAAGGGGCATAATTATAGGTTGGCCAATTTCACCCTAGCCCTGTCACTATTACACAGGATGGATAAAAACGTAAAATTCCTCATGGCTGAGAGTTGCCTTTCCTCTTTTTCCTGCCTCTTTTTGCCTCCCAGAGTCACTTGCTCCAGAGCTGCTGCAACCAGAGTGAAAATATGTGTGCTATTCAGATCATGCTGCATGCCAAAAGTTGGAGCAGAATAAGGTGCTATGCATTCTCCCAGGGTAAGGAGAAGGGGGGAGGAGCCAAAGGGGTGGAAGTGGTCAGATGACCTCTCAGTGGAGAAACCATGGCCTAGGGCTTGGAAGACCAGCATTCCTGCTCCTGGCCAGAAGCAGTCGTTTATTAGCTACGTGTCCATGTACAAATCACCTCATTTCTCTAAACCTGTTTCCTCAACTATTAAATGAAGATATTAGTATCTGTCCAGAAAGGCTATTGTGATGATTAAAATAGGACAGTGCAGGCAAGGTGACCTCATCATTGTCAATATTACTATCTATTGCAATAATCCCTTCTTATCCCCTCTTGGCTCTCTAGCACCTAGCACCTTAGAAGTTCACAGGAAATAACTTGTTGAATTAATGAGTAAACATATAAAATGTAGAAACAAGTTAAATGGTTCTTCTACTAAAGATCAAAGCTCAAGAAACATTTCAAACACTACAGCAGGAGCTCAACAACTTAGGCATTAACTAGTTATTTAGCTAAGAAATTCTCTAAGACTAAAGGGAAGACTTCTCTCTCCCAGACAGTAACTTTATTTTGAATAAGGCTTTTGAACACCTATAATATCCCAGATTTTCTCTAGTTAATCTCAGTAGCTAATGATCTGGGCTTTATGTGCATTGTTTCATTTTGGACTCAAAACCAACCATGTGAAGTTGATACTATTACTATATTATATTACATGTATCACATATTATGTTATTTTAGAAATACAACTGATATTCAGAATTGAATTGACCAATGCAATAAGCCACATTGCACATAGGAAGAAATAAAGTTTCCAAGCAGGTGTCTAATTTCTCCCAAGGTTATCAGCAGGAACAGAAGTAGAGAAACCCAGGTAGTTTGACTGTCAAGCCTTAACTGCTATTTGATTCTGTGGGCCTAGGACCAAACCCTCTACCTCCAGTTTAGCCTAACAACTGCGAATCCTCAAAGATATGAGGTTAAAAAGAAGGCACAGAATATTGATAATCAAACCTTGGGAGTTAATTACATTGTTGCACAAGTTTCCCAAAAGAGCAGTGAGCTAATCTTTTGAGTCATTTATGGCCACACTAGACAAGGCAGGAGAGACTGGATCATAGCAGCGGCTTGTGTTAGCCAGCTGTACAGAAGAACCTCTGTTTCAATCATGGCTCCAAGGCTATGGCGCGCAGGCTATAAAACCTGTTGCTCCCGCTTACCTCTGTCCCCATCAAGCCTAGCCTGGCCGCTGCTCCTTTCACTTGCACTGGGCAAAGGCCCCAATTCACACACATCATTAGCTGGCTGGCAATATAAGCCATCAGTAGCATGAGCAGTACAGCCTCTAGATCTGGAAGAGGGGAGGACAGAGTCACGTTTGCTCTCCCTGTTCAATCCATCCTCAAAACCACCACGACGTCACCTCTTCAAACCACAGTCCTGACATCACCTTGAGTTAATAGCAGGGCTTTCTAGACCAACAAATCCCAACCTCCAAATTCATTCATTCACTCAGACTTTGAGAGTATCTCTGCCTGTTCCTGTGTTAAGTGTCAGATACACTGAATTAGACAACAGGTTGCAGAAGGGAACCCCAAGGAGAAATGGCTACCACCGGAGCATTAAGCAAAGACATTCTGAGAGCACTCAACATTCCTTCATTCACTCCCCAGCCTTCCTCCCTGAATTAATGTAATCAGTGTCCACTCTGAAGCACCTGGCTTTCTCCTCTCAAAGTTCAGCATACATGCATCTTCAGGGAAGCCTACTGACTCAGTGATGGAGAGCCTCTCCCTACACCCTGCGCATTTCTTTCACTGCACCTATCTCATCTCTAAATTCCTTCTTGTGAAGATTTTGGTAGTAAGTAGTTATCTGTCTTATCTATTAGAAAGTAAGTCACAGGAGGACGGACACTGTGGATCTCGTTTACCTTAGGCAATGGAATTTAGGAGACTCCCCATTAAATACTTCGTGAAGATTAGTTATATTAGTTACATCCTTTCCTCTACCATCCTTGTACCTTCAGGGCTTTGATCTGATTTCTCCAATTTCTCTGAGTACTCCAATTAAACCTACACATATCTGCTTTATTTGAATACCGATCAACCATCAGCACTTCACAGGACCACCTTTCATTATATTTGTTCTACATGTATGAGTGAAATTTGATTTCCCCTTAGAAACAAGCTCAGGGGTAGAGATTATCTAAGGTTTTTGTTCGTCTCTAAACTTTTTATGTTCTAGTGTCTCGTCTAGGGCTCAGCATCCTCTAGCCCCTCATACTCAGTACCTTGCTGTGATTGCAAATCACAGACACTAACCTTTCTTGCATCTGCCGTGCAGATAAAATTGTGTTTAATGAGTTTTTCCAGGAAATTCAGTAAAGGGAAATAAAAGCCCTTTGGCACACATTTTGGGCCTGTTCATTTTAGAGGTCCTTTTAAACACTTCCAAACATGTCCTTTTCCTACATGAAGCAAACTCAGTCCATTTAGGAGAACGAGGAACAGCAGCCTCCACCAAAATCACCCCAAAATATATGCACATTCTATATTAGGCTCCCTTCCCTCTACTTTCCTGTGCAGTGAGAACCATGATAAAGGACAACCACTCTAGGGAAAAATGGTCTCACTGCTGCTTGAGTGCTCGATAACCTTCAGCATTCAACACTTCCTATTTAAAATCCTCACGGGAGCCTGTTGATGGAGCCCAGGTTTTTGAGCCTCACAGGACTGTGGTAGTGACTTCAGGTGCTGGTCTAAGGAGTGCTGGTGGCCTCCCACACAGCAGTCCCAGAGGCCACATCTGCTCCTGTACCTACTGCTGGCACCTGCATCCTTTATCATGTCAGCAGTGCCACTTGATCACATGCGCCTGTTTTCTGTAGTTAAATCACTCAGCGAACCCATTCCCTTTGTCTGGGATTCTGAAACCACCTAAGATGCCAACATGGGTTACTGATCTATTACCAAACCTCCCCAGTACAGACTCCAAAATGTGAGTGTGGTTTCTGGCAACGTTTGCATTGATCCTGAAAAAAAATCAATGGGTATTGAAAATTGATGTTCACAAGATGTTCTTCATGAACATGGAGCCTAGAAGCAACAGGTGATTAATTCCCACACAGTAAATGCAGGGAGGGTTTTCAGTCACTAAATGAATTCAAAATGTTTACTGGGTAATGTAAAGATGAAACACACTTAATATTTCAGAAAAATTCCAGTTAAGCCGAGGAGCTTGGATTTGGACCAAAAATGGCAGAAAGAAAGTATACAAATGGAAAAAAAACATATATAAATAGAGTTAACTCTAATGAATGGTTTATTGGAAACCCTCAGAGCATTTTTCAAAAGGACCTGACAGATCCTATTGCAATAAGACATAGTGAAGAGGAAATGGTTTAAAAGATGTCATCAATCTTTTATTTTACTAAGCACTTGCCCTTCATTTTGAAGGAAATGATACAATTTCAAATCGGAACCTCCTTCTCAAGAAGTGGTGTGAGAACGTAACATTGATTTAACATACAATCTTCAACAAAAGTAAAGTTTACACAATTCACTAGGAAATAAAATACATGAAATTTATCAAGTTAGTCAGTGTAATTCTCCATGGGTCACAAGTATCGCTAAGAAAACATAATGAAAAGCTGAATAAACCAGTCAAGTTTATAGTTACCCTGATTAAAAAAAAAATTTCACAAATAAAATGTAACTTTGCAAACAAATCCTTTCAATGATGATCACACTAGATTTTATTTTAATTTACAAAAAAACAATGGTTAGACAATCACATAATATCAAGAGTCTTCAACACAGTGGATTCCATTTTGTTAAGAGAAAAAAAATAGAAAACAAGTAATCCTTAAATTTTCTTCACTCTCCATAGCATATGTTGTAGAAAATTAAAGTTTTGCTTCCAAAAATATGTTTCCATGTGGTTATGGTGTTGTCGACTGGTGCTCTTAGGGCCAGAAGCAGCAAAGACATGAGAAATTTAACTACTGAAGTGTCATTTTTCATAAAAACTAAAAATTTCCTTGAAGGTCTGGAGTAAAGTCTTCTGCTAGGCTTGTTAGTGCTATAAAGTCATTTTAAATTAAATGTAGAATAAAACTACAAAAAGTATGAGTTCTGTCAATATAAAAAGTTGTGTAGCTGAAGTTGTAGGCTCCTTTGCCATACATAAGCAGTCTCAATAAAATATTTGCTCAAGTAAGAAAATATAATTTGTCTGATTATATTTAGCATCCGTTCCAGTTGGCTGTCCTGCTTATCCCTGCCAGAGCTTCTAAAGAACATTAGAATCAATATTCCTTGCCTTCAAAGAGCATCCGTAATTCACAGTACAAAACAGTTCTAGAATCTTAGTCCTAAGGAGAAACAAAAATTATTAAATATATATATATATATATATATATATATATATATATATATATTTTAAAGTGCCAGATGTAGCCATTGCCTGGACATTAAAAACTCTTATCCACAACACTGCCATCTTCAAGAAAGATGCCAACAGTTGATTCAGTCCCCTTTCCTTGCAACCTTCAGTGGCTGGTTGGTGCTTTACTTTAAGCATGATGACCCTAATAAAACTTCCAACAGAATCACTGTTCCGAGGCATTACGTACTTCACGTCTCTGGTACCCTGTAAAAACACGTGATAAAGCAGCATCTGGAGTAGATCTTTCCTCTTCTAGATCATTTTCAAGCCCTGTTATCAAAAACCTCTTCTCTAGAGGGAGAATGCTACTACTGATATGGATTATATAGGAGTTCTTCCTTCAAGTTGAGATTTCTCACAAAGCTGTTTGTAACAGAGTCACTGCTGTCCCTCGGTGTGACCAATGACATTCACTTTCCATTGAGGGATGAAGGAGGGAGACAGAGACCGGGCAGTGGAAAAGAGAGCTGGCTGGCTAGCCCAGAGCTGCTAGACAGTGGCTCTGTTCTTCTCTCTTGCTGTCTGCACAATGTCATTACATGCAACTTTCCCTTGATTGTGTTAAACATAAAAGACAATCCAAATCTAGAAGGCTCTCCTAAATGTCTTTACCCACGTTTACCTTGCTCCGCTTTTCCATGAGCAAAAGAATACAAACACAAAACTGCGAGATTATTAAACAAGAAAACTAGATCAACATTTCCAACAAGAGACTGACACTTCTCCAAATTCTTGGACCAGGGCTGAGTGTGGTTCATCTTTAACAGTGACAGGACCTGTTTGGGGATTCCTGTGAAAACAGGGAACATAGCTAATGCCCTTGTCATGAAATAATTTCATGTTGAGGTGCTATAAAGGTCTAGGCTTTTAAAAATTATGGCCTCAAATTCCCAAGTTTAAAAAAAGTACGTGTACACGGAAATCCTTCAAGTTTTGTTGCCTTGATTTAAAGATCTCCAGGCAGGAGGCCTGAGGATGGCCACCACTGAGGAACACTCAAGTATGAGTCTACTCCAGCTGTAAGAATGGGGTCACAAAATGACTTTTCAGTGTAATCTATAATGATTCCCAAGAGAAAAAAAAGAAACTTTACTCAACTTTCGAGATAGCATTAGCAATACCAATGTGCAGCAGAGAAGGATTTTGAAATCAAGGGCACACATCATTAAAGAGCTCACACGAAAACAAAGGACAGATTGTACACATTTTTTAAAGCCTCAGAGTAAAGCAAACACAGCAGCAGATTCAAATAGTATCAGCCATCCTGCTTCGGACAGATCCCACACTCACCAATCCATGCTTTAGGACTGCCACCAGATCTGGCACTGACGACACCAGGTTGCACTGATTTATGATTGCTGTCACCCCTCTTCATTGAGAAAGCATTCTGAAGGGGTGTTCTCCGAGCGAGAAGAAGACTGCAGCAATAGAGCAAGACTTTACATCTTGAATTAAATTGCATCGAGTGTGGCTAGCAAAATAAACAACTATCACTGAAATATGCCTCAAGCCTAAGATTTTACCACCAGCAAAACAAAACTGAGGGGGATGAGGCAGTGAAGGAAAAAAAAATTCACAGGACCACCACACCAAAGCCTTAAATTAAAAAAAAAAAAAAAAAAAAAAGGTACCTTCACTAGTCAGGAAGAGAGTCAGGTGGGGGAATGGACAGGAAACGGACTGATTCCTGCCAGGGCAACCCTGTTTGGCTGTTTCTGTAGTGGATACCTTATGGGGTGGCGGCAGCCAACCTCCCGTGTGACCTGGGGATGAACACGGCCAAGCAGGCTTAATTGGATCAGAGACACAAAGGGCTATTCCCTCCTTTGATAACGAATACCGCAGCTGTAAGTGCCTACCATAGCAAGCGAGAAACAAAGGCAGCAAAACAGAACCAAAATTGAATCCTTCCTTTAGCTGGCCCCTGACAATGATTTACAGGTAACCTGGGAAGTGGCGATGGCCCAGGAGACTCAGCTGGAAGCCAGCTCCAGAAGACAAATCGCCTGGGGATGGGGAGGGGGCAAGGAGCAAAATCTTTGTTTTGTAGCCCAAGTTTACTCAACTACTTGCTACACTTCACAGGGGCTGCTCGATTTCAGTCTGCGGCTCCCAGACCTGGTCCTGGGTTTACCAGCCTTGCACCCCAGGAGAACCGCAAGATCAATCACCCCAGCTTCCCGGATCCCTCACACTGCTCTTTCGAGGCAACACCACCGCAAACCTGCTCTGGCTTTACTACAGGGCATCCTGCAAGCCCACGGTAGGAGGGGAAGCGGTCGGAAGGCAACAGCAGGCATTGGTACTCTGAACTTCTCTCCACCCCTAAGTGCATAAGAGGCGTCGATTTTTGGACCCAAGTCCAGCAGGGATTAAGTGTCTGGCAAGTCCGCAGTGTGCCTCACCTCGGGAAAGGAAGACAGATTGAGCCGGCGGGCAAGAAGCCCAGAAGCGCCCCCGGCCAAAGTGCTCCTACCTGCTCCCTCTTCCTCCTCCGTCCAAGATAACAAACTCAAGCCACAGCTGGCTGCGCTTTTCGCCAACTCTCCGTTTTCCAAATGGCCCAGGAGCCCAGATGGGGCCCAGAAGGTGGTGGAGGAGGGAGTGAGAGGAGGGAGGGAGCAGCGGCTGCTACAAACAGCTCCCTCACACTGCTCCGCTCTCAGCTCGCCCGTCAGTGAACCACCGCCTCTCGGGCCCCCTCCTCCCGGGCGGGCGCGGGGGGGCGCCCGGGAGGCGGCGTAGTCCGCGCGGCGTCGCTGTCGCCTACGTCCGGCTCGGCGGGGTGCAGGTGCGTGGCGAGCTCCTGCAGCACCGCGGCGCGCCCGATCTGGTCGTTGCGCCGCTTCTCCATGATCAGGTCCTCCAGGCTCTGGAACTCGAGCGTGTGGCTGCGCTGCGCAGAGAGCTGGATCTGCAGCCGGTAGGGCTGCTTACCGATGCGCAGCTCGCCGCCGATCTTGAACTCGCGCTTGCCGTAGCGGCACCAGGCGGCGAAGCTCTCCGAGTTGCGCCAGCTCAGCTCGCGCTCCTTGGCGCCCACGTGCGCCAGCGCGTTGCGCACCACGGCGCTGGGGCTCAGCGGCTTGTAGCGGTATAGCTCGTTTACCACGCGGCCGCGGCGGCCCTGGCTCGCGTCCGTCAGGAAGCTGTTGCTCACCTCCAGCCGGTGCAAATGCACCACCTGGAAGTTGCCCACGTAGACAGCCCAGTGCGGGTACTGCGCCTGCGACACGAACTCCACCAGGTCGCCAGGCCTGCACTTGTTGAGCAGGTTCTCGGGCGTGTAGGTGCTCAGCGCCGCGGAGCCCGGCGCGAAGCTTTTCTGGTAGATGCACTCGTCGCGATAGAACACGGAGCACTCCACCTCGTGCAGCCGCGGGTCATAGGGCTGCGGCGAGGGCAGCGGCAGCCCGTCCCCGCCGTCGGGCAAACCGCCGCCACCGCCATCCTGGGGCGGCGGCTGCGGCTCCACGTCCTCGTCGTCATTGGAGAAGATGTAGGAGACCCCGATGCGGGGCCCGTCGTCCCGGTCCACGCCCGTCGGGTCGGCAGTGGGAACTTCCTTATAACTTAGGTGGGTCAGTTTCTCCACCTGGTTGCCCATCACGCTGCGGACACACGTTCACACCGCCGTGAGAGGAGAAAGCGAAACCACCACTAGGGTCATTGGCACAGGTCCCCGGACAGGGGCTCAGACCACCTGTTGGGAGAGGAAGGCAAGGAAGCCATGTAGGAGCCCTTCCGTGAAACGTGCGATTTGTTCTTAGGAGGAAGAAAGGTTGGGTGTCGGGCACCTGGAGCCATTTTACGGGGAGTCTCAGATGTGGCGAGCTTTTCCTCACTTTTCCGCCTCCAGGGTCACGGTCGCAGGAGGCCGGGCAACTCCAGCTCTCCCCCGCCCCCAGCCCTTCACCTCACCCGGGCAAAAGCCCATTGCATCAGCGACTCCTACCGCTTCCGCCAGCGCCCTACCTGCCAATCCCAAGCAGGAGGGAGAAAGGAAAAGAAACTTTAATTCCCCTTTCCTAGCCCCCTCCTTTCACCTCAGGGTCCTAAGTTACCCCAGAGACATCCCCCCATCCATCGCTGAGGAAACCGGCTAGGACCCCGCAGCGCGGCCCGGGCAGGTGAGCCGCCCTACCTGGCTCACCTGCGGTGCTTTCTCCTCCCGTCTTGCCCGCCCCTCCCCCCGCGCGCCCGCCCTCTAGCTCCGGTTACCTGCGCAAACTCACCCGCCTAGAGGTGGAGGCCGTGGGGAATTGGGAGGGGCCCCCCGCCGCACCCTGAGACTTCTAGGGCGAGTTTGCAGGTGTGGGCTCCGCAGTCTCTCCTCTCCGGGCGCCAGCGGCTGCGAGGCTGGGCATGGGGGAGCAGCGCATGTCTTGCCCCCCGCGGCTACGCAGCGCCTCAAGACTTGAAGGTGGGGAGCGGCGCCTCTTCACACAGCACCCCTTCCCTCCGCCTGGGGCCGCTTCTCCCCTTCAACCTGCTCTTGGGGGGGGGCTCCCTAGAAGGAGGAGAAGGAAGCAGCCTTGGTGCCCCGCGGCGGCAGCTCCCGCTCGGGCCGGGCGAGCAACAAGCGCCGGAGCGGGAGAGACGGGATTGTAGATCCGGCTCCGGGCTCCCAGGGCGGGAGAGCAGCCGTTGGCATTTAAAGAGACAGGCGCTCGCTCCCGGAGCCCAGGTCTTTCCTGCACGGCGCTGAGCCTCAGGCATTCCCGCCTCCGCCCCGCCCACACGGGCCACGGGGCTCCGCCCAGGCCACGCCCCCGCTCCGGAGCGGGTTTAAATCCCGCCGGTAAATAACCGACGGGTCGACTGGACTGGCGGTCTTTGCGCCTAACCGGTAGGATCCTTGCTTACCTTCTTAGAGCAAGACCTTGTTGTGAAGTCCTCGCTGCTTGCTCAGGTCGTATTTTTCGGAGCTGGTGAGCTTTAAAATGGAGTTGGAAAGCAAACGCCACCTGCCAGTGTAGAAAGGAGAGAGGGATTAAGAGTTTGGTGTTCCATTTCCCCTTCCCCTCTTCATCCCCAGAGTACCTGGAGAGGGAGGAACAGTCATTAGAAAGCAAACAAACCTTTGCTTCTTTCTTTTCTTTCCTAGAACCGATTTCTTGCCAAAGGTCACAGAAGAGAATTTTGTACTAGGACAGCTGGAGAAGTGCTTCCGTTTAGAGGTATTACCAGAATACGCCCTGTGAAACTTTCAGATAGGGAAAAAAAAAAAATTTCACAGAAAGGAAACAGTATAAAACAGAATGAAGAGTTAGTTACTGACTTGGTTCCAAGACCCGGGCTCTTAATAATGTCCCTCGAAGTTAGTACAAAGTTGATTTCATAACCTCCATTGTTGTTCTGAGAGTTACCAGTTCATACATGGGATAGTGAAAGAAAGCATTCGGCTCTGCTTGTTTATTTTAGGGGTAGAGGATGTAGGAATTGCCTAATTGTCTTTAAGAACATATTAGCAGAGGCCCTCGGTGGATATATTTCCTTCCTGCTGACTTAGTGACAGGAGACTAGTATTGCCTATTAACCTCCACTACAAGAGGACAGTTCCTCCCTCTCTCCTCTTTGTTGGTTTTGTTTCTTGTACCTAAGATGGAAGCTACCAAAGTGGTTTTTCTTTTTTTTTTTTTTTTTTTTTTAATAATGGATTGAAGTCGGGGTGGAGGGATGAAAATAAACAAGCTTAGACTTTCACTGGAACACTGGAACACCCAAAGTAATTCTTGGTGGAATTAAGAATGCAACTCAAGACCTCCTCTACCCTGTTTTCCATCACTGTTTCTTTTCACTGTTTTTCCAGGTAACACTATTATTCAGTGTGTATACCGACCAGTGGAAACAGGAATATACTAACACCACTGTGATCCTTTTTAGTTTGAGGGGAAAAAAAAAAGAAATTAATCTACTTATGTACTTTTGAGCCCCAACAATCAATATTGGCAGGGCTGTGATGGAAGTTAGTCCTTCAGCAAGTCTAAGATCACAGTATAAGTTAGACCAAAAAGAGACTTCTGTATGTCTGCTGTATAGGTTAAGTATTTTCTGACCAACCTTAGGCATGTGTGACCAGATGAGTCTCCTCCATGGACTTTTTGGTAACATGTGCTCTGGGAGCTGCTGTTTTACCTGACTAGTATTTGCCACTAGCATGTGAGCTCATGTAGATGCCCATTTTACAGGGAGGGAGGGGGTTTAGACTGAGAGAGGCAATGGCAAGTCATCCCATGTCTGTTAGGCTGGGGAACCTCTGCTACCATCAGCTGTGGTAGGCCACTTTGCCCCTAGGTGGTACTGGGTAGTTTGCCTGGTGATGGGAGAATCCATAGAAGGACACAGTAGTATGAGTTTGCTGCCAGCACTCTGAGGCACAGATCTGATGAGTAAGGAAACAACACCTTGTTGTCCAGGTGTCTAGCCTATTGCCTTTATGAGCTCTGTTCAGGTACCCGGTTGTGGCTCAACAACAGTTCTTTTTTAAGTTTTTCTACATACAACAGCTTTCTTTTATTAATTAATTGATTGATTTTTGCTGTGTTGGGTCTTCATTTCTGTGCGAGGGCTACCTCTAGTTGTGGCAAGTGGGGGCCACTCTTCATCGCAGTGCGCGGGCCTCTCACTGTCGCGGCCTCTCTTGTTCAACAACAGTTCTTGAACTGATCAACTATAAAGTCTCAGAGGGAACAGGCTCTGAGTCATTTTTATATCCCAATGCCTGGCACTCAGTAAGTACTCAATAAATGCTTGATGGACGCCTTAGGGGAATTCTTGGACATATCGATAACCTGTCTCCTACGTAACTTCTTCCATGAATGCCTGTTTATGGCCCAGCCTCCATCTGATCCCCCAGGGCTCTTGGTCATAGTTTACAGAATGGCTCCCAAACATGCTTTGCTCATCTCAAATGCTTGTTTAATAAATTTAAATTAACTGTCAATAATTTGGAGACTTGGGAAATCTCACATAAAAATTGAGATTTTCAGATTCACTTGAAAGTGCTAATGTATGAGACCATAGGGCCCACATTCCAGGATGGCAACAAAAAGCTGCAGCTGAGCAGTGGTTGCCTTGGAGATGAGATGTAGCCTCCAGTTGGCCCCAGTCCCTGTCCTACCCACCTCACCTACTAGTTCCTTGACTGGCCCTGGGAGCCTCTGTGTTGGCCACCTCTGCCATCAAATTTCTACATTATACATTGTATCACTTGATTATATGTAAGTCAGCACTTGGTCACATAGCATCTGGTATTATTCTTTAATTCATATATTTAAAATGTTTTCTAAAGAGAGCTTGATTCACAATTTCTTTATCCATGCATCTGTCAATGGACATTTCAGTTGCTTCCATGACCTGGCTATTGTAAATAGTGCTGCAATGAACATTGGGGTGCATGTGTCTTTTTGAATTATGGCTTTCTCAGGGTATATGCCCAGTAGTGGGATTGCTGGGCCATATGGTAGTTCTATTTTTAGTTTCTTAAGAAACCTCCATACTGTTCTCCAAAGTGGTTGTATCAATTTACATTCCCACCAACAGTGTAAGAGGGTTCCCTTTTCTCCACACCCTCTCCAGCATTTATTGTTTGTAGATTTTTTTTTGATGATGGCCATTCTGACTGGTGTGAGGTGATACCTCATGGTGGTACATATATACAATGGAATATTACTCAGCCGTAAAAAGGAATGAAATTGGGTCATTTGTAGAGACGTGGATGGACCTAGAGACTGTCATACATAGTGAAGTAAGTCAGAAAGAGAAAAACAAATACTGTATGCTAACACATACATATGGAATCTTAAAAAGCAGTACTGATGAACTTAGTGGTAGGGCAGAAATAAAGACGCAGACATAGAGAACAGACTTGAGGACACAGAGGGGGAAAGGGAAGCTGAGATGAAGTGAGAGAGTAGCATTGACGTATATACACTACTAATTGTAAAATGGATGGCTAGTGGGAAGCTGCTGCATAGCACAAGGAGATCAGTTGGATGTTTTGTGAAGACCTAGAGGGGTGGGATAGGGAGGGTGGGAGGGAGGCTCAAGAGGGAGGGGATATGGGGATATATGTATATTTATAGCTGATTCACTTTGTTGTACAGCAGAAACTAACACACCATTGTAAAGCAATTATACTCCAATAAAGATGGGGAAAAAAAAAGAAAAACAAATATTGTATATTAACACATATATGTGGAATCTAGAAAAATAGTACAGATGAACCTATTTCCAGGGCAGGAATAGAGACGCAGATGTAGAGAACAGATGTGTGGACTCCTTGGGGGGGAGGGTGGAGGGTGGGATGAATTGCAAGATTAGGTTTGACATAAATACACTACCATGTGTAAAATAGATAGCTAGTGGGAACCTGCGGTATAGCACAGGGGGCTCAGTTTGGTGTTCTGTGAGGACCTAGATGGGCGGGATGGGGGGTATGCAAGCGAGGTCCAAGAGGGAGGGGATATATGTATACATATAGCTGACTCACCTCGTTGTACAGCAGAAAGTAACACAACATTGTAAAACAATTACACTTGAATAAAAAAATAATAGTAAAGAGAGCTTGATTCAAAATATATTTCTTGAAGACCTGCTAGGTACCTGTTAGTCTTAAACACCACACATTTATTCTACAAGTACAACAGCACTGTGTTAGGTTTTGTAGGTATTCATGTCCCCATGAAATATATAGACTCCTTAAGACAGTGTGACATGTCCTACAGGAAGGGAAAGTAGAGGATGCTGAGGGGAAGTTTCAAGACATGTAGATACAAAGGTGAATGTTAAAGTGCCTGCCATCAGGGGCTTGGACTAGTGGGGGTAACACAACCCTAAAATTAACAATGACATCTACCATTGAGTGAGCTTCTAATTCTGTTATAAAAGACAATCAAGTTTAGAGAGGCTAAGTGACTTCTTCCAGCTGGTAAGATCTCACAGGTCTGCTTGACTTCAAGGCCTGTGCTCATAGCCACTTTGTTTTAAATAGAGACAAATACATTCTTCAATATTTAACAAATATTTGAGTGTCTGGCTTTACTGGGCTCCAGAGATAAAAAGCCACGGACTCAGTAGACAAAGTCCTTTCTCTTAATGGCTTTTATGTGTTGACAGGAGGAGACAATTGATAAGTTTAAGTAACTGTATATTCCTTTCTGAGAGCGATAAGGGCCATAAAGAAATAGACTAGGGTAATGGGGTTGAATAACTGTGGCTACAGAGAGGGTGGCAGGCGTGAGGTGGCCTACTTTGGATAAAATGGTCAGAGATGGGCTCCTAAAGAAGTGAAACTTGGGCTGAGACTTGAAGGATGAGAAGGAGGTGACCTTGGCATTCCCTCCACAGGGAACACCAAGAGCAAAGGCCTGAGGTGAGAAGGAATTGGAGTGTTTAGGAAAAAGGGGGGATAAAAGGTTGCGACTAGGGCTTCCCTGGTGGCTCAGTGGTTGAGAGTCCGCCTGCCGATGCAAGGGACACGGGTTCGTGCCCCGGTCCGGGAGGATCCCACGTGCCACGGAGCAGCTGGGCCCGTGAGCCATGGCCGCTGGGCCTGCGCGTCTGGAGCCTGTGCTCCGCAATGGGAGAGGCCACAACAGTGAGAGGCCCGCGTACCGCAAAAAAAAAAAAAAAAAAAAAAAAAAAAAAAAAGGTTGCGACTAGAGCACAGTCGGTGAGAAGGTATGTGATAAGGGGGTGCAGTTAGAGCCATGGGAAAGCTTTGGGGGTTTAGGGTTGTCACTCTGACTGCCCTATGGGAAATGGACTGTAAAGGGATGAGAGAGGAAGCAGGTCCTATAAATGACCAGGCCATAGGGAGGAAAGGCCTTCCCTGCAGATGGAGCCTTCTGAACAAAGGATAAAGCCACCAAGGCACCTTCCCCAAGAGCAGCCATTAGATTCAATTCAAACGTTAGATTTGAATTCTCAGCCATACTGTAGCTTCATCCTCCCCGAGCAGTGACCCAAGTGTCACATTCCACACACCTCCTTGGAGGAGGCACTCGATAAAAACAAGTTGTGTTGAATGCCAGTTAATTACTCTCACAGTATTCCTGTCCAGAGCAGAGGGGAATAATCGAGAATAGATGTTTCTACCTGACAAGGCATTGGCCCCCGACTCTGCAGGCGTAGTGGAGATCTCGGTTTAAATGGCTCGGCCCAAGAATGTACAAAAGAAGAGCAGGAGGGCAGGGTTATCTGCTTAGGCAGTCTGGAGCTCTGCCTGTTCCCAGGGCTGGGCCCCAGGCTCACGGCAACGGCAGATAGCTGAGTGAGTTTGCTGGAAAACAGGTTCCTCCACAACTTCCTTATGTTATGTTGGGAAACTTCCAGACTTCCCCGTGCCTGTTACCCACAGCTGGGGTTCTGTTGAGACATAGAAAGTGAGTGGTAGCAGAATGAAAACACATGACCTGGGTTGGCGTCTTGTTTGCCAGGTTCATGACCTTGGAGCCGTCTCTTACTTGCTCTGGGCCTCCTTTTCCAAATTCTAAGGTGGGGCTCATGATACTATTTGCCTCACTTGGGAATCATCATATGAGACAGTGTATGTGGAAGCACCTCGAAAATCCTAAAGACTGTGTAGATGCCACGTGTTATTTACACCCACCAAACCCTAGGTTAGGGCCGTGTTAGAGCCAGATGATGATTTTAATATGGGGAGCCTAAGAATAACCATTTGTTACGGGCGTCAGCTTACTAAATCTCCATACCAATCCTGTTTCTTTACATTTCCCAGATAAGAATACAAAGGCTCAGGAGTATGCATCTTATGGATTGTCAGTGGGAGAAGCTGGATTCAAATCCAAATCTGGCTGGCTCCAAGGCCATACTTTTCATGCCATGTCAAGCTGCCTCAGGAGTACCAGCATGTGTGTTGTTCATCCACACACCGGCCAGTCTGAGGACCAGGGGGCTGCTTTGTCTTCTGGATGTAGAGTGACCAACTTGTCACAGTTTGCCCAGGATGATCATGGTTTCACACTGAAAGTCCTATGTCCTAGGCAAACTGGGACACTTGGCTGCCCTACCTTGGTGGCTCCCTATCTTGGTCATTGCTTTTTCTGCCCCTGAGCCGATTGGGGATATTGCTGGGGGTGGAGCAGGGAAGGGGGAGGGGAGAAAGGAGAGTGAGGTGTTCTAGTCCAGACCTCACTCTCATAAAGGGTCGCCATCTCCAGGCGAGGTTATGCAAACAGCAGCAGCTAGGCAAACTGGGTTATCCAGTAAAAGAGACAATAAATATTACATGCTTTTGGAATTCATTCTTTTTTTTTCTTTTTTTACTTGGATTCTTTCCAGGAGGTGAGGCCTGGCCTGCAGCTGCTCCCTCTCTCTTCACCCTCCCAGCCTGTCTTGGGCTTTAAAACCTGCAGAAACAGTTTTGCAGTTTGGCTGAATGATTCCTCCATCTTCAGATTAAGGAAGGGTGCACAGAGGCTGCTGAGTGTCATCCTTTTCCATGGCTTCTGCATTTTATTTCCTTTTCCCCTCAGATCCCCAGAACAGGCTCTCTCAAGTAGGCTGGGCAAGAGCTGGTCTGCCCTGTGGTTTGGTATGTGGAGGAGATGCCCTGAGAAGTGGTCTGGGGCTGTCACCCACCCCAGACCTTCAGCTCTCCATGCTTTAATCCTGTGCCTAAATTGTGAGGAAGCTTTTAACCCTTTCCTGGAAGAGGGCTCACCGGTTGGAAAACACCGAGGCTTGTGCCTCCTGGAAGCTGGCATTATATTGTTTTAGGAGACCCCTGGCATTATATTGTTGATGTTGAACCAGAGTTTGATTTGTGCCCGGGAGTCTGAGCTTGTAGCTGGGCTCCTGCAGAAGCCTCATGAAAGATGCATTTCACCAGGTGGCTCCAGGGGAGAGACTAGCTTAAATTACAGCTCTACAAATCCAAATATTGGCATATCTGCAAATCCAAATGTAGGGATTTCAAAAAAAAAATCTAAATTCTAAGACTCTTATTTTGCACTTTTTGTGCAAGAAGGGGAGGATGAGCTATTCAGGGAAGAGACAAGGCTGTCAATAACGAGGGAGAAGCTTCGGCAGAGCAAACCCAACGTCCTTTTCTTTCCTTGGCCATTCTTCATGCTTCCAGGGAAGAAGAGCTCCGACAAGAGAGAGGAAGATGGTGTTCTGCGCGGCTTTGTGCAGGACAGATTAGGGGGACCACCCCCCAGTAACGGGGGCATTGGGCTCACTAAATCTTGTTGGTCAGTTTCTGTCTGCTTTCCCCAAACCACTTCTAGGCCTGGGGCCAAGGGATCCTGATGAAGGACTCACCCCCCTATAGTCTATTCACAACACAGCAGCCCCCAGGAATCCTGTGAGACAGCAAACCTAGCCAGGTCTGCTCAAAACTCTCCTATGGCTCCCTGTCTCCCATGGAGAAAAGCCAAAGTCCTGAAGCCAAATCCGGCCTCTGTACCCCGACACCAAATTAAATCTTGGAGACAGAGTTTTGGGTGAAGTAGAGAAGAATTAGCTTTATTGCTTTGCCAGGCAAGGGGGGTCACAGCAGACTACTGCCCTCGAAACTGTGTGTCCCAACCCAGGGGGGGTAGTGAGGAGTTTTATAGGAGTGGTTCAAAGAGGGTGTGATCAGCTGGTGGACATTCTCCTGATGGTTTGGTGGTGAGGTAAGTGGGAGTCGGCATCATCAACCTTCTGGTTCCAACCAGTCTGGGGTCTCCGTGCTTGTGGGCAGCAGACTGTCCTTAACCATTAACTGTTAACTTCTCCCACCTGCTGGGGGTTTCAGTATCTGCAAAACAGCTCAAAGATGTTGTTGTGTGCATCCCTTGATGGGGAACCAGGACCTCGTCCCAAGGCTGCACTATGGTTTCTCTTGACTGTTTGTTCCTCTCCTGTCTCTGCATCCCCTCCTTTCCCTAATTAACAACTACTTGAACTTGCCCATTGGAACTCAGGGAGGGTCATGGAGGCTGAATAAAGCCTGTTTCTGGTCATCAAAGAAATGGGGGACACAGAAAGGCTTTGTGCCCAGGAGCCGCACAGGGTCCTGCTCGGTATCAGTCCCTGAAATAGCCCCACAGCCCTGCCTGCCTCCTTCATTCCCTGTCTGATGCCCCATCGCTCACACCCCCAGATGCACTGCCCCCTGGTTCTGCCTCCCCCATGGTTGGCATGCTTCTCCCCCACGTCCTCAACATTTGCTGTTCCTTCTGCCTGGAACGCTTTTCCCCAGATATCTTCACGGTGTGCTCTTTAGTCTTGACTCAGATGTTGGCTTCTTAGTGAGCTTTCCCCGAGAGCCCTATTTAAAATTTCAAATGTCCTCCCATACATACTGTCGACTGAAAAAGAAAAGCGCACAACCTGAAAGTTGAGAATTATGTTTTATTCCTCAGGCTTGCTGAGAACTTAAGTCTGGGAGGCAGCCGCTCAGATAGCTCTGAGGGACGGCTACAAAAATGGTAAAGGAAGAACCAAGATAGATAGGAGCTTTTGCAACAGAAACCAGGTAGTCAGAACATCAAAAGATGACTACTGTTAATTAAAGAAAAACCAGACATCTCAAGTGAATGAATTTAGCATTTTGCTATGTATGGGAAGATGCAAGAGTCTGGGCTCACGGAAATCATTCCTTTGATGTGCACCTTAACTATCCAGGGTCAGTATCTTTTTTCTTTTTTTTCCATCCTGAATCCCCTCAGGGTGCAGAGTCAGGGTGATTGCAGTGGCTGATGGCTTGATGGCTGAAACAGCCTTTGTTTACTGATATGGCAGGTGACATTTGTCATCCACAATACCCTTTATCCTCTTTCCTGCTCTATTTCTGTAACACTTATTCAACTCACTTATCACCTTTTAGTATTCTATACTTTATTAATTTATTTTTGTTTATTATCTCTCCCAGTTAGACAATACATGCTATGAAATCAGGGATCCTTGTCTTGTTTACTGGGTTCTCCCGACCTCCTAGAACAGTGCTAGGCTCAATACGTTGTAGTTAAATTAATAAGTGAAAAGGCTTTCTGTGGGTCATCTCTAGTCATCCTCACAACAGCTTTAATGGTGCGGGAATATTGTCAATTTACAGATGAGAAAATGAACTCTAAAATGTACTAAATGCTTAGGGTACACCAGGTACTGTACTAAGCAGTTGAGTTTCAGGGGGGTTAAGTAGTTGGGCCCAGGTAACACAGCTAAGTTCACCATGAAATTGTATCTCTGTACTGTCCAACATGGTAGCCAGTACTCAGATGTGGCTATTAAGCATCTGAAGTGAAATGTGTCATAAATGTAAAATGCACATCGATTTCCAAGAATGAGTACAAAAAAGATAAAAGATCTTACTAATGTTTCCATACTGATTACATGTTGAAATTATAACATCTTAAATCTATTGGGCTGAACAAAATATATTATTAAAATTAATATCTCCTGTTTCTTTTTACTTCTTTTTAATGTGGCCACTATACAAATTTAAATTACATGTGTGGCTTGCATTTGGCTCTTCTAGCTGTTTCCATGACACTTTATGTCTCTGTCTTCAGAATATTACCTCTTGGACCCTTGAGGGCAAGAGTGAAATGAGTTTGTCTTTCCTATGAGGATAAGAGCAAAGATATGCAGAAGGCATCAACCAGTCTCAAAAGGATTAACATACCTGTTATATACTGCTTGTGTCCCACCCCAAATTTATATGTAAAAGCCCTAACCCCAAATGTGATGGTATTTGGAGGTAGGGCCTTTGGGAGATACTTGGGATTAGAATGAGGTCATGAGGATGAAGCCTCTGTGGTGGGATTAGTGCCCTTATAAGAAGAGGAACAGATACCAGAGCTTCCTTTCTCTGACTTGTGAGGACATAGTGAGAAGGTGGCCATCTACAAGCCAGGAAGAAGGCCGTAACAGAACCTGATATAACCAGCACCCTGATCTTGGAATCCTAGGCTCTAGAGCTGTAGGAAAATAAATTTCTGTTGTTTAAGCCACCAGTTTGTGGTATTTAGTTATGGTAGCCCAAGTTGCCCGAGACAGTACCTAAAGATGAATGCCTGTCTCCGGAGGACAGTAAATCTCCAGAGGAGGCAAATGGGCTAAAAGTAGGCTCCAGGGGTACGTGTTTTAAGCAACTTCTGTTAAAGCAGATAGCCCCCTGCACAAAATTGAGAGTGGGGTCTGTGAAGATGGAATTCCCAGTCTGATGGAGGTGGAAGAGGCTGGCTGTCACAGAGCCAGAACTCCACCCCTAGCATTACCGAGCATCTTCAACTCCCTTTTACTCCCTGCCAAGCGAGCAACCTTCTAAGAGGCTTTCTGCTGCCCCTATAGACCTGCTTACAAAGATGACATATTGACCTAGTAACTACAGTTCTTTTTGCCATTCGGTAAGCTGAGGGGGCTGGTTTTACGTGTCTGACTCTGTGGGCTGAGTCCATTTTCAGTGGGTTGGCAGAGGTGGGTTTCTGAACCTTCCATCTTGAGGATCTCACCTCAGATGAGAGAGAATTCATAAAGGTGGTACTAAACAAAGAAACAAGATAGTAGCAGCTAATATTTATTGGATGCTTACTGTATCCAGCACCACCCTAAGAGCTTTATATGTATTCACTCCTCTAATCCTTACCTGTGAGGTAGGCATTATTATCATTATCCTCATTTTGCAGACGAGAAAGCAGAGGAATAGCACATTTAAGGATCTTGCCCATGGCAACACCACTAGTGATTTGCAGAGCCAAGATTCTTATACAGGACAGTGCCATGGAGTAGGGGTAACCTCCTGCTACCCACCTTGCCCAGACAGTAAGCCATATGGCTGAGTTCCTCTGTCTTCATGCTCCACACTCCCCCTGGTCCCATCTGTGGGTGATGAAGCCATCGCCTTTGCATGCGTTCATAAGTCTGAGTCTTCACCATCCTTCTAGGCTTATCTGCCAGCTTCCCAATCGCCCTGTATGCCTCGGCCACACCAGTCCTTGGTTTATGTTCATCTCACTCTTCACAAAGCTAAATTCCTCACATTCTTTCTGCTTCCAGTCAAGTCAAGTCTTTAGAGAGCGAGCTTTGTTAACTAGGCTTTTACCCATCTCACTCTTCCTTAGCCCCTGCTTGTTTCCTACAAATGCCTATTACAGTAGTGATGGTATTTGCTTATTTGCTCATCATTGCCTGCCTGTCTCTTCAGGAGTCCAGACTTTGACATGTCACTGTCACACCCTCAGTGTCCAATGTCATATCCTACACACAGTAGATGCTTAACACGTATGTACTGAGTAAATAAGTCCTTCTTTGGATTAGCCTGATATTTCTCATTCTGTATGTGTCAAGAGAAACAGCTCTTCAAAAAGTGATTTTGGGGCTTCCCTGGTGGCGCAGTGCTTGAGAGTCCGCCTGCCGATGCAGGGGACGCGGGTTCGTGCCCCAGTCCGGGAAGATCCCACATGCCGCGGAGCGGCTGGGCCTGTGAGCCATGGCCGCTGAGCCTGCGCGTCCGGAGCCTGTGCTCTGCAACAGGAGAGGCCACAACGGTGAGAGGCCCACATAAAGCAAAAAAAAAAAAAAAAAGTGATTTTTGGGTTTCAGGTATGTGCTCAGGTTTGCAAAGCTAAGGTGCTAGGTGGAACCAGGAGGAAGCTTGATGGAGTAAAAGTGGGTCAAGGAAGAGAAATGAAAAAACAAAACACAAGAGGAGGAAAGCAGAAAGGGCCGGTTATGCCTAGTAAGGAGAACAAATAAAGTTCGCTAAAGTTCATTGCATGAGGGGTTGATTTCCAGTTGACTGAATGAGTCATCTGACTGGAGTGGAGTAAAGAGTGAGATGGAGCTCTGTCTTTACCTGGTGAGGACTTACCTTCAGTCTAGCCCTGCCCTGGGCCCTGTGGCTGGAGCTGAACGTGCACCAGTGCACCTGTCAGTCAGCCGCTGTGCCTGGCAGTCCAGTTCCAGGAATCCTTACTGAACACCTACTACGTTATGTCACCCACCCTTCCTACTTGCTGAACAAAGGGACTGAAACCTGATCTTTGCCCTCTGGGAGCTCACAGACCCATCACCCCAACTAGCAGCTCCTGAACAACTTAGTAGATGATCAGTAAACATTTCTGAAGTATTTGGATTAATGAGTGCGTAGAATAGGGCCTTTACCTTAAGAGTCTTAAAAGCAGTTGGGAATGTCAGGCAAGGGATATTTATTTAGAGACTGAGCCAACAATATAACTACAGAAGCTATGTTGACCTAGCTTTTGCAAATCGGAGGGGCTATAACCACTCTGCACATACCTATTGTAGGGGAGGAAAAAAAGTTTTTGCTCTATGTATCTTAGGTTCATTGACTGGGGCCCTCAAATCAGACTGACAGAAGACAGATTAACAAGAGAAAAACACATAGAAGTTTATTAATGTGTGTATCATGTACACATGGGAGCACTCTTGTGATAAGTAGATAAAGGGATATTAGAACTTGGGCTTGTATAGCATCTTAGCCAAGAATGATAATTTTGTAGAGAAGTGACAAGACAAAGGAAAAGGACTTTGAGCTTCCAGAGGCAGAAAATTGTGAGAATGCAAATATGTGGGGAAACTAATGGGGGATAAAAGCTAGTTAGTAAGGTTTGTTCACGTTGACCCTTTCTGGGTGCCATCTTGTCTCCAATGATAAGGTTGTTATCCCCCTCCTGGTACAGAAGTGGGGAAGGAGAGGGAATTCCTTAGTGGTCCAGTGGTTAGGACTCGGTGCTTTCACTGCCAGGGCCCGTGTTCAATCCCTAGTCTGGGAACTAAGATCCCACAAGCCAAAAAAAAAAAAAAAAAAAAAAAAAAAAAAAAAGAAGTGGGGAAAGGGACACCTTAACAAGGGAAATTTATGTTCTGTTTTTAGGTAACTAGGGGGAAGGTGGAGAGCTTTTCTTGTATCTTCTTCTCAATTGCTTTCAATTCAAAATAATCGTTGTACCAAAGTGGCCTATTTTGGGGTAGCACATTCTGCTACTCTTCACTATGAAACAGCAAAAAGATGAGGTCCTATCTCTGAGATGGCAGGAGGATTTATTCTGTGCCTGGTACTGTGCTAACTACTTGTAATCATTACCTGGTTAACATTCCTCACAACTTCACAGGGCAGGTACTATTATTATCCTAATACCTATTTTAGAGCTGGGGAAGGTGAAATGTCAGAAGTGACTTGTTCCTATCACAGAGCTGGCCAGTCATCCCACCAACTGGATGTGGACCCAGGCAGGTCTGAATCGAAACCCCACTGGACATGGCTCCTTTGCGCTCTGACCACTGTGTGTCCCATCGATGTCACAAACAATAGGACAGAGCTTCTTGGTGAGGCAAAATGCAGCCATTAACTCAGTGTTTCCTTTTCCTCTTCCTCCTCCTTTAAGTGGGGCATGCTTCACCCAGAGCAGTTAGTCCAAGGGTTTGAAACAGGTTTCTTAGAATTTAGCATGCCCATACTGATTGCAGAAACAGACTGATGGAAGATGTCCCCACTGGGAAAAGAAACCTGAACTTTCCATGTAAGGATGGCCCAGGGAGAAGGAAAAAGAAACAACCTGGGGACCCTGACTAATCTGGCGAATGTATTACCGTGGGAGGATCTGAGTCATTAGAGCTTTGGAGACGTGCCAACTAAGGTAAATAAATTGGATTTCAGTGTGCTGTACCAAATCACTACATCCCTGCAGACACTTAAACACAACAGTAACCTGGGCATGAAGTTTGCCATTTTGGCAAGGTCACAAAGATTCTGTTTCCCACCAGGGCAATTTTCCCTCACCTAGGGATTTACAAATTCCTGTCCCCATTGTCAGGGACTAGATCAACTCTTACCAGTACAGACCTCAGCCCTTTTCTTTCCTTATCCTCAAGCCCCAGGGGCTTTTGCCTCCTGAGTCATTATGTAAATGACTTACAGGCAGAATCTAAAGCCATTAACCAGGAACCCTCCCACCCTGACCATCTCTAGTTAACTGGATTCCTGCTTAACTGAAGGTTAAATAAAACCTGCCTTGTTTAAGGGCTTGTTATTGAAAATCTTTTTAAACTGTGTTAGTTCACTCACCTGCCTAAGTTTCTGGAGCAGAATGAAAATAATCACATTTTTGCTTGATGCTCAGACATCTTGCAGTGCCTTGGGGCACTATTCTGCCTAACCGTTAGGATTAAAATTTCACTGTGGTTGTCCACTTCTGTGAGAAATGGGGCTCTAACTGTTCTAAGCTGAAGAAGAAATTTTGTTGAGAGAAGTACAGCATCTTGCTTACCCCGTGCTTAGCAGAGTATCAGGGCATTTTCTCAAAAATTCTGGTAAGTCAGTGCATGTCTGATATGAATTTGTTTCTTGCTGTTGTTTTCCCCCTAATAATACTTGTACCTGCTCTTTATTGATTACTAGGGATGGTTCCAGGTATTGTGCTATGCGCTTTGTGTGCTATATATCATTGCATCCCTGCCACACAGTGGGTGGGTTTTACCTCACAGATCAGCCTCAGAGAGGGTGAATGACTTGGCCGAGATTCCAAAACTAGGAAGGGGGGCTTCCCTTGTGGTTGAGAGTCCGCCTGCCGATGCAGGGGACACGGGTTCGTGCCCTGGTCCGAGAAGATTCCACATGCCGCGGAGCGGCTAGAACCGTGAGCCATGGCTGCTGGGCCTACGCGTCCGGAGCCTGTGCTCCGCAACGGGAGAGGCCACAGCAGTGAGAGGCCCGCGTACCGCAAAACAAAACAAAACAAAACAAAACAAAACAACTAGGAAGGGACGAACTAGAATCCACATTACTTGCGGAGTTTTATGGATGGTAGTCTCCATCTGCATATGAGGCTAGATAGGCAGGAATGCCCCTAAAACCATAAGGAAATGGAACCTACGTGAAATGAGAATTGAGGGGGAACAGATATACACAGATACCCTCACCCACACCCACAGACACACAAGTACCCTGGTCCTAGACACCCCATCGGTTAGGGAGCCAGGACAGTGTAGTAGTTTAGAGAAGTGATTTTCAAATTATCTGCAAAAAAGGGCCAGGCTGTTTGTTTTGTTTGTTTTGTTTATAACTTCCAACTTTTTGTGAGCTGATACCTTTGTAAAATAACATAGATATAAATTATTAGAAGAATGAAGTAAGAATATAATAAAATGATATAGAAGCCCAATTTTTAAATTATTATTACATTTAGCAGACATAAAATAACTGCCAAATAGTTATAAAATTTCTAGCAGCTCACTCCCAATTTCCATTCTTCCTCTGTGGACCGGTAACAAGCAGTTAGGGGACCAGCAGAGGTACTCACGTTTCACTTTTCAGGGCTGGATCAGGCCAATCCTTGCTTTTCCAAGGGTGGTTACTAACAGGCAGTACGGGCCTCACGCGAGAGCTGAGCTTGCTGGAAATACGGGATCTCAGACTCCACCCCTGATTGGCTGAACGAGGATCTGCAGTTTAACAAGATCACCAGGTGATTCTGGTTGAGTGTTAAGGCTTGGGAAGCACTGATTTAGAGCAAAGGCTCTGAAGTCAGACCACCCACGCTAATCAAGCTCTATCTCTTACATCTGTGTTCCCTTGAGCTCATCACTTAACCCTGTACTTCAGTTCCCTAGTTTTAACAGTACACTTCTCTTCTGGGCTATCGTGATCCCTGCAACGTAATGCACCTGGAGGGTTAAGGGCAAGTGAGAGAGCGCTCAGTGGAGCTTAGCACTCTGTAAGGTAAGGACGCCATAACTATTGTTATTGCTAACGGTTTTTTTTTTTTTTTTTTGGTGGTACGCGGGCCTCTCACTGTTGGGGCCTACTCACTGTTGTGTCCTCTCCCGTTATGGAGTACAGGCTCCGGACGCGCAGGCTCAGCGGCCATGGCTCACGGGCCCAGCCGCTCCGCGGCCTGTGGGATCTTCCCGGACCGGGGCACGAACCCGCGTCCCCTGCATCGGCAGGTGGACTCTCAACCACTGCGCCACCAGGGAAGCCCACTGCTAACGATTTTTAAAAAACATTTTCTTAGGCCATACTGTTGTCCTTGAGACATGAGCACCCAGGCCAAGGATATTTACTTTAGTGTTTGATGTTTAATTAGCA
The DNA here is from genome assembly GCF_964341445.2 of Mesoplodon mirus. NCBI lineage: Eukaryota > Metazoa > Chordata > Mammalia > Artiodactyla > Ziphiidae > Mesoplodon > Mesoplodon mirus. Next base: position 13,313,485 of record NC_138992.1, on the reverse strand, counting down.
GGCAGCTGTATGGAAAGTTTCCCCTCCCTCTTCCTGATCCTGGTCATTTGGCTTTGGGACCTACTGATGCTACTTAAGCCCCTTGGACAGGTTCCTTACCCCACTCATGATCATCTATTGGTACTAACCATCCTGAACGGGGTGAGTCTACAGGAGGACCTGGAAGCTGCTAAGTTCCGGTTTCCCAGTCTGTTAAGGACTTTTCTTACCAGGGCTTGGTGGAGGGGAGGGGAGGGAGCTACTGCAGTTCAGCTGGGAGAGAAGACACATGCCCCTGTTGGTGTGGTTTCTGTGACAGCAGTGACTCTGGTTGCTCTCTTTCTTTTCTTCTGCCTACAGAGAAAAACCAGCGTGTCCTCTAGTGAGACTGACAATTTTGTGAGCACGGAGCCAGGAAAAGGCAGCAAACCAAAGTGAACAGTCAGCTAAGTAGAGTTTGCTGGAGATTTACGCAGAAACCTACCCACAGAAGCAGGGCTGATGGATTTATAACAGGGGCGGGATAATTTGTTCTTGTGTGCTAAGATAAGGGTAAACAAATTTCATGCTGTGATGTAAGCCCCTATCTGCAGAAGTCAGGAGAGATTCCCTGCCCTGTTGCTGAATCGTGTGCTTGACAAATTATCCTCAGAGGCTTATTTTAAGAGACTTTATTTGGAGGTCTCACTGGGGCCCATATGTGAAAGTTGGAAGGACATGCCTGGGGGCAGAGGAGGGGGACTCTTCTGTCCCTGCACATCTGGAAGCTCAGAAATGGAAGTGGCACGGGGCTATAGTATTTGGAAAATCCTGGAGAGGAGCTGGGATGGAAGCGAGTAACTGTGTGATCCCTGGGCCTGATTGAGGAAATATGCCAGGAAACATGTTCCCATTTCAGCCCATCTTGGCCTTGGTCCAGCAGTCATACCCACCCTAGACCTGCCTCTGCCCTTTATTTTGTCAACAGCAGGTAGATAAAGTGCTCTCAGTTTCCAGAGCTTCTCATCACACTTCCTGGGAAGGAAGCCCTTACTGAGCTCTAGGAACTGGCTGGCTGTCTCCACCACACCTCTAGAGGATAAAGGCAGAGTCTTGATAATCTTTGTATCCCTTATGTGTACGTTTTCTATATGTGCTAAAAAAATGTTTACAGAAATAAGAAAGAAAGCTGGAGCTCTGAGGGTGAACCTCTTTAAGAAATACAGGAATGTAACTTAAATTTTGCAAAATTATCATTATCCTGTAATATTTACTATTTGGTGTTCTGCCATTTTAAAAATAATTCTAATTAATCTATATGTAATTATTATTATCCCACTTTACAGATATTGAAACTGAGGGTCCAGCGCCAAGAAAACACAGCTCTCATGTAGTGAAGCCAGGATTCAAACCTACTACTGTTAGGTGTCCAACCCCACTTTGTTCAAGCTGATGCTAGAGTCACGATTCCAGGCCCTCCATGTTCCTTTGGGGACTTCCCTGAGCCTAGGCCTGGGCCCCATGTTTCCCATTTGTAAAACTGGGGGAGGGATGGACTGGGATCCCACAGGCTGCTTGTCAGTGGGTGTCAGAAGTGCAGGAGAAGAAGGTGAGCAGCCCGGGACGCTGGGCTTTAAGGCTTGAGCAGTGTCAAGTGGGAGTCCCCCATAAATTGAGATGTTGCCACACAGACTTGGGTGTGAGAAAAATTAACAGAGAGCCAGTCACTATCACAAGGGCTTCAAGGGGCAATTCAACCCAGGTATCAGAAGTCCAGTCTAAGACTGATGAGTGACCAGGCTGGTGGGATAGAAAACAGGTTGATCCCCAAAGATGTGTGTGGCCACAGTTGTGTGGAGAGTAAGGCCAGACACACATGCACACACATGTGCACACCCACACATGGATACAGCCATCAGGAGAGCATCTGTGTGCAGCCAGAGATACAAGAGACAGGATAAGATTCTTTTATGTTGCAGGTAATATCACCCCGACTCTCAGGCTTCCCCTACGTAGGACTTTGCAGATTATTAAAGTCTCTTATTAGTCTTATTAGTCATACTTTCCATATTCCTGGTGCAGACAGTGTGTATAATATATTACATTTTATGGAAAACAAAGGATGAGATAGGTAATACATATATTCATGTTTTTTTCCCATGATTTTCCCACATATAGACTATTTCTGTAAGTTTACCCAAAAAGCTTATAAGCATGGTTGCCTCTGAGTAGGGAACTAAGGGCCAGAGTTGGGAAAGAGAGTAACTTTACATTACATTCCCTTTTATAATATTTGAACCTTTTAATCATGGATATGGATTCCTTATTCAAAACAATAAACTGTTAAAAAAAAAACACAAATAAAAACAATGTTCCCGTGTCTGTCTTACACTCCGATGTTTCTGAATTGGTTCCTGTGAGTGAATGATTGTTTCTGAATGTGATTAATTCTGAGAGTATTTATGACACGGTTGGAGGCTGTTTATGGTTCAATGGAGAGGAGCGGATTGATGGAAGACCCTTGGAGTTGAAGACGATGGAAACGCCCTAGAGGAGGGAAGTTCCTCCAGCCCTAGCCAGGAAAGGCCAGGTTAACCACCAGGGAGTGATGAGTGTCAGTAATTCCAGTGAATCAGTTAAGAGATAAGCTGGACTCTTTGTCTCGACACCTAGCTGAAGTGGGAGTAGCTAGGAGTATGGGGAGATTTGAACTGAATTTAGGGAACTTATATATATATATATATTTTGAAAATAAGATGACTGTACACACCAGACATTTCTTGCTGGACTGACCTGTGGCTGCATAACTGAGGCAGACTTTAAAAGAACTAGCTGAGTTTGCTTAGTACTGCATGGAGCCGGACAGTGAGTAGGCATTTTGCTGGTCTCATCTCATTTAATCTTTAAATAATCCTAACAAGTAATATCCCATTTTACCTGTGAAGAAATTAAGACCCCAGGCAGTTAGGAGTTATTCAACTGGCCCAAGATGTCACAACTGTTGATAATATGGCAGAGACACAATGGGGCTTCAAGTACTCTTTGATTCCAAACCTTTGGCTCTACCCAACACTGCCTGGAAGAAAAGGAGACAGGGCTTAATTACCTACAAGAAACTGGCAAATAGTTATGCTAAGGTAGTGGCTCTCAGACACTGGCTACATCAGAATCTCCTGCAGAGCTTGTTAAAACACTTATTGCTAACCCCACCCCCATGGTTTAGATTCAGTAGGTTTGGGCTAGGGCCTGTGAATTTGTGTTTCTAACAAGTTCTCAGGGGATGCAGATACTCTGGCCTGGGGGCTCCACTTTGAGAACTTCTGCCATAAAGTAAAGAGATTAGAATAGGGGCTCTTAAAACCTATTTGGTTATTTTAAGGTCAAACATGGGAATAGGGCAATTACGTGCTGTTTATATTTCTTGTAATTATTCCCTTTGTGTTTTTGTTTGGATTTTAATAAAATACTTTTTGGAAATATCCACCTATCTCATCTATTTTAAGGGGAAAAAGGGAAAGGACTTTGTGTCTACAGGCAAATCAGAGAGTAAGGGGGAGCAGTGCACCTTAAGGTTTGGAGTTCAGACGTGGCCAGAGGACTCCCCAGAGGAAAGGCCCAATCACTAGTCAGGACTCTTCTGGTCACAAGTGACAAAAATCTAACTTCACTCATTTAAAATTGTATTTGGTTGTGTGTAACAGAAGCTCACTTTACACAGGTGTCTTGGAACCAAGTTTCTGATTTTGTTGTACAATAACACTTCTGGAGTTAGGTGGTCACTGGCATTGCTTTAGAAGTTCAACAATATCAGGTCTGACATCTCTTTTTTATTTTCTTTTTTTACTCATGACTCATTTGCTTAAATTTTTTTTTTTACTCGTTTACTCAAAATGGCTGCTGTGGCCCCAGTCATCACATCTGTGTTCTAGTAAGAAAGAAGGTGGAGGGCTTCCCTGGTGGCGCAATGGTTGAGAGTCTGCCTGCCGATGCAGGGGACATGGGTTTGTGCCCCGGTCCGGGAAGATCCCACATGCGGCGGAGCGGCTGGGCCCATGAGCCATGGCCGCTGAGCCTGTGCGTCCGGAGCCTGTGCTCCGCAATGGGAGAGGCCACAACAGTGAGAGGCCTGCGTACCGCAAAAAAAGAAAGAAAGAAAGAAAGAAGGTGGTGGTCCATCTCATCAGTTGTTCATATCCTTCTTTAAGGCTTCAACTGTGTCACATAACCATATCTAGCTGCAAGAGAAATGGATAGAGTGAGTGGTTAGTTGGGTACATCGCCTCCTTACACAAAATGAGGATTTCGTAGTCAAAGGAAAAGAAGTGATTGGATATTAGGAAAGCACTTAATAATCATGCACAGCAAACTGGGCAGAATGGGGAATAAATTGCCTTTATGAGAAAAGCAGGAATGGAGTGGCTTCAAGAAGGCTGTATGAGTTAGCTTTTGCTTCATGACAAACCACTCCAAAACCTAGTGACTTTTTAAATTTAAAGTTTAAGTTCAGAGAAATATCTATTTGATGATGAATCTGTGGATTGACGACTTGGACTGGGCTCATTGGGGAGACTCTTCTCTGCTCCATGTGGTGTCACCTGGACACAGTGTTACTGCTGTGACCTTAGCTAGATGGCTGGGATGTTTGGGACACCTGGGATTTTCTTTCTACCTGGTTTCTTGCCCTACATTCACCTTTTTCACGTGGTGGTAGAACAGTTTCAGAGAGCAGCAAATTATTTTTTTTTTGAGAAACAAACCCTTGAAAACTTGGTGAAATAAATCACCACCACTTCATTTGCTCATCTGTGAGCTATGAGTCATCGTTTTGGACTGGGCTCAGCTTGATGGTTCTTCTGATGATCTCTGGTATCTCACATGTGGCATGACTGGGACCAAATGGTTTATGATGGTCTTCTTTATGGCTGGCAATTGTTTCTGGCTATTGGCTGTGCCATCTGTCTCCAGCAGGCTAGCCTGGGCTTCTTCACATGGTGACTGAGTTCTGAAAGCTGCAAGACAAAGGGTAGGTCCCAATGTATCAGTGCTTTTTAAGCCTGTGCTTGCATTGCATTTGCTGATGTCCTACTGGCCAAAGCAAGTCACTTGGTCAAGACCTGAATCAGTGCGGAATGGGACTGTGCAAGGCTGTGTATACAAGGAGGCAAGGCTTACTGGGGTCCATTACTGTATCACAATCTACCACATATACCCTAGACCAAGGATTTGAATGTCTGCAGGGTGCTCCTTATCATGTCTTTGCCTTTCTCTGCATGTCATCTTCATTCCTTTACACAAACTACTTCCCCTAAGTCTGGAATCCAGGAATCACTTCTTCAGCTTCCCACCTAAAGGGAAACAGGTCTTTTCCTCTTTAATTCTATTCTGAAAATAGCTAGGAAGAACTTTGATTGGTCTGCTGTGGGTCAGATGCTCACCCCAAGGCTAAGCAATTGGGATATGATCATTGGCAGCTCCCAATAGACCCTCATATTTGGAGAGAGGTTGCAGAAGGAGCAATTTTAGAGACACCATTCTAAAAGAGAATTGAGATCCCTTCTGGAATAATGGAGATATAGTGGCCAGAAAAGACAAATAGATGTGCAGTGTTGGGGACCATTGAACAGAAAACCTCACAGGCTCTCTTTTTAGAATTTTTTTCTTTTGATTTATTTGTTTTGTTAGGTGGTTGGGAGGGTCTGGATTTAATAAGAACTTAAGCTAGTTTAAAAATCAGTTTCTATTGTTTTCCAAAACACTACCTTATTAAACCAATCTACACATTTTCCTTATTTTCTTTGAAAAAATGCAGATTAACGTCCACGGCTGGCACCCATGGGAAGGTTTCTAACTGAGTGTTCTTTGTGGCAAATATACAACAGAGATTACATTACTCGTCACTCACCTCCCTCTGAGATTGTGTCGGGAAAACAGCACACAGAAAGCAAAAGAAGAAAGACTTGCGTCCTTAATTGGCACATCAGTCACATCAGTGAGGGTCTATTTTTTTCCTCCAATCCTGTTAGGAATTTAAGAGCATGCTAACAAAGTTCCACATCGGGATCTGTGAATATATGGGATTTGGGGCAAACAGAAATCACTGGGATCACCTCCGCCGTGCAGGGGTCTCTGATGGAGGCATTCCACCTGAGTGTCACTGAGGGTCCCCAGCATGAGCGGAATGTAAGGGCCCACTCTCGCTTTTTAATTGGATCGAAGGAAAGTTAAGAGAGGCAACCACTGAAAGTGCAGGAGAGTGGAGGAATGCTGGCCTTTGGGGAACGCTACCCAGTTTCCACAAATAGTAGAGATTCCTGAAAGGCTTAGAGGGAGACTCTGCTGGGTAGCCATGGCGATGCTGTGCTTCTCGCCTCCCTGCTGCCAAAGAGCGAGTTTGTTCCCCTTTCCCAGGAGCCTTAGCTGGTGCAGCTGTGGCTTATTTCAGACACAGCTCCTGCTCGGAAGCACTTCATCACTTGGTGGCACCTGCTCCTCCCTGTCTCGGTGCCCTGTGGCGTGTCACAGGCACCCCTTCTGCCCAGCAAACATTTGCCAGTAATTGTGGTGCCGCCACTTTTATTTAACCTGCTCTGGTTTGCTTCAAGGGGTTATTTAGATTCTTTGTTGGCAGTTAGGGTGTGTTTATCAACAGGATTGCTGAGGAGTCTCGGCTGTGACTTTGGAATATGAAAACAGTCTGGCTTCACATATAGCCAGTTCAAAATTAATGTTCCCTTCTCCCTGCATTCCTTGGCTATCTCATCTCCCCTAGGCACTGGTCCTGAATGGGAATTTATGGGAGATGGTTGGACCCAAACAGGGATTTCTCATTGAATGCAGTGGACAAGCCAAAATGAGAAAAGTTTAAATCAGGCACATTGTGCAGAGGTCCATGAGAAGACTCAAGAAGAATCCATGGGTTTCAAGGTTGGGCTACAGAGCCAGGAGCTAGTTCAAGCTACTCAGGGTACATTTATGGTGCCAGGAGTGGAGGTGGGAGCTGGGGGGTGGGGGAGGGAAACGAGAAGTTTTCAAATGACTCAGGGACCCAAGAGAAGGAAAGTGAGACCTGAGATGTGTTTGTGGATGTAAAGTGGAGGGGGGGAGCTACACCCCCTACTTGAGCCAATGCCCCTCTATTCTTATATTTTCCATAATGAGTGATCAGCTAAGATGCATAATTTTTTTAATTAGCAAACTCTACATTTTTAGAGCAGCTTTCGATACACAGAAACATTAAGAGCAAAGTACAGAGTTCCCATAAACCCCCTTTCTTCCCCCTCCTCAGCTTCCTCTATGATTAACATCTTGCATTAGTGTGATACATTTGTTGCAATTGATGGGCCAATATTGATACATTAACTAAAGTCCATAGTTTACCTTAGAGTTTACTCCTTGTTGTACACTCTGTGGTTTTGCCAAACTCATACTGTCATGTGTCTACCATCACAGTATCACATAGAATAGTTTTACCGCCCTAAAAATGCTCTGTGCTCCGTCTATTCATCCCTCCCCTGAAACTCTGGAAACCAATGAGCTTTTTACTGACTCCATATTTTTGTCTTTTCCAGGATGTCATATAGTTGCAACCATTTAGCCCATAGACACCAACCCAAGGAGCTGGACAAGTATCTCCAAGGAATGCAGGAAGGTAAGTGTTAATGAAGCTGTATTTCTTGCTTGCTGTATCTCTGTTACCAACTTTTCTGCAAAACATGTTTTGAGCAGTCATGATGCTCCAAACATAGGAGGTATAAAATTAAATGAAATATGGTGTCTGCCTTTGTGGGTGAGGCTGATAAGTCAACATATCATTGGATAATACACTCTGATGACAGTCCTTGCAGGGTGCTCTGGGGGCATCCATGTGTCTCTTTATCCCACAATATATATTGAGTGCCTGCTGTGTTCCAGGTGTTGTGCTGGGCTGGAGACACAGAGATGAAAGAGGCACATGATCTGCCTACAAGGATCTCACTTTCTGGTGCAGGGGGTGACCTGTAAACACGATTCAGGGCAGCGAGGGCCAAGATGGAGACAAGAGATAACAGAACTCCTTGGAAGAAGGCATGGTTGAGAGTCTTTGCTTAAACCCTTTTTTTTTTTTTTATGCTTTAGGCAGAGGAAGTAGACTTCTTATTTTATCATAAAACCATTTATGGAAATGTGTATACGTAACTACTTTAGCTAAAAAATTCTCTCTGTTTAATCTGAAACCTGAGATGATAAATTCCTCACTCTGCAGAGGAAGCCTCAGTATTGCAGCATTAAATATAGATCATTGAGCTTCCTGAGATGGAAGATGGAAGCCAGCATGCAGAGGGCAGTCCTGCTTAGATGAAAATGACATCCTCAGTTAGTTCCCGCTGTGAATTCTCCTGGGGTCTAGTGAATGAATTAGATGCTCAGGGGCAAAAGTAGCCTTGCTTTTCCTTTTGGATGAAGAATCAATCATTGCCTGTCCTGGTCTGATTGGCTGTTTTAAATAAGACTCTGCCCCAATGGGAGCCTCTCACGGTTTGGCCAGGACAATTAGAGAAAGACCAAAGGCGCCCTGGAGTGTGATTCCCAGCCGAGAGTTGAATGTGAGTGAGATCTGACAGCTCCACACGGCCTCTCTGCACCAGCAGATGTTTTCTGCCCAGGACAAGGAGACCCAACGAGTATGTTCATCTTTCACCCCCAGTTCACATGTGCTAGCCCCCTGCCTGATAAAGAAGTTGACAGGTATTCAAGCTGCCTGTACTATGTAGTTCTGCCTGCTGCAGGTTTCCATGAGGTGGTGCTTGAGGCTGCATCTCCCAGGTTTCCCAGCAGGCCTGCCTTGTCCAGAACTGTTTGTCACTGCTACAGTACAGCAGTTAAGAACATGGGCTCTGGATTTAGACAGTTTTGGTTTTGAAATCCAATTCTGCCACTGACTAGCTATGAGGTCTTGGACAAGTTGCTTTACCCCTCTAGACCTATCTGTAAAATGAGAATGATTATAGTATCTGTGTATCAGGATCCCAACAGGAAATAGGTACTGCACTCATATGAGGATCATTCAAACAGGACTTGTTCACAAAAGAAGAAATCATAGATGTGTGAAAGGTTTAGGGAACCACCGTAGATAATGAGGGAACCCAGGTTAACAGCACAGAGCTAAGCCACTCCTAAGCCACTAGGAAAGAGGGGAGAAAGAAGGAACAGGAACCAAAATGGGAAAGTGGTTCTTAAAAAAGGTCTCTGAGAAAAGTTATGACCTTAGTCCACCAGAAATGACTTTACAGAAGGCAGCAGGCAATCTGACTTGACTTTCCTTCCTTTCTCCAAAATTCTGCTCTCCTAAGGCTCCCTGCTGGCCAAACCCAGCTAGAAGCTGGAGGACATGAGAGGAGGCAATATAATCTGTACAGACCAGCCTGCCAGGACAGAGAGCAAAATGGAGGAGGGTGGGAATGGCTGTATAGGTCAAACATCCTGCACAAACTCGTTCACGGCGTGGCTCAGCTGATTAAACAATGAAATGGCATTAAGGGCTAACACAGTTCTTGGCATCAAGGGTTTAATGAAAGTTCACTAAGATTAGTATTTCTCTTTTCTAGGTCAAAAGTGAAATAGTTGTCAATGATTGAGGGCTGAGCACATGAAGTAGGACCTGTCTGGAGTAACAGAGGGTTATACACGTGGTCCCCACCCAAGCCCAGGTGATAAGTCTGTGCTTCCTTTGGTATAAAAGGAAAGTTAAGTTCTGTTTCTCCTCTCTGAGGAATGCTCAAATACTTCTTGCACCCTGTTCCACTTTCTGCACTCCTATCATCTTGTTTTTGCCATTTCTGGTAGCATGTGGCCATGCTATAATGAAGAAAATGTGATTTAAGCTACTTGTCAACTAAAGTAGTGGTTCTTGAAAGAGTAAGGGTTCTTTGGGTTATTGGAGGGGTGGGAAATGGGGCCTCGACTTGCCAAGATGCTCCCTGTCAGGCGGTGCCCTCTCTGCAGGTAGCATCTGAGATTTAATACCAGCAAACACTTGCAAAGAATTTTGGATTCCAGACACCGTTTTACTACACGTCCTACATGCATCTTAATGAACCCTCACAGTCGCCCTTTGAGGCATTGTTACCCTTTACAGATGAAGAAACTGAGGCACCAAAAGTTTCAACTTTTTAAACTAAGTTCTCAAAGGTCCAAGTAGCAGAGCCAGAAGTTGAATCCAGTCTGACTGCAGAGTCTCTGTTTTTCTCTACACTGGCTGGGTTGGCATTCCTGCCTCATAGTACGTGTTCAGGAAGTACTTATTGAAATAACTGGAGTAAATGCACAGAGCTATAGAAAGTTTACAAAGTTTTAACTCCATGGACTATACACCCTTGTTTGAAGGAAAGGCTGATGTAATTAATTTATGTCCATGAGGCACAGGAAAAAGCCAGATTTAACACTTTAAAGTCATTCTGTTCTTATATATAAAATTGTTTATGTAGGATCCATTTTGGCATGCAGACCGTTACCTAACATGGTATAAATACACACACTCACACACAAACTACACACACCGTACCTTTCCCAGGTGGGGACAAGCTGGGCTAACTTAGAGAGTGAGATTCCGACTCATCGCTCTGGAAATTCCAAGAGCTCACATTTAGAATATTGCCTTTGGTGGGAAGCAGCTCATGGCTGCATAGAGGAGTGAGATACATGTTATCATGGCCGTTGGGCTTGACTGTAGTTTAACCTCAAGGTCACTGGGAAGCCAGAGCTGAACAAAGGAAAGAATGTGGGCCCCTGGGCCAGCTGAGCCTCCAGGCACACTGGCCTCCCTCTGCTGGCCTGCCCATCAGCGCTGTGGCAGTCTGTACCAGCCTTTAGCAATGCAGGCACGTTCTTCCCACAGGGAGGGAGCCCACCCCCTCCCGGGCAGGAAAGCAGGGCCCCTCCCTGCCTGGCCCTCGTTCCTTCTTGCCCTCACAGCCCATCTCCCCACTCATACAAAAGACTTTTTCAGAAACTGGTTACCTAGACTTGAACTTTTCAACAAGGCTTTTTGTTTCGTTTTGTTTTTTCTTTAAGCTCCACAGCTAAAATACCAGATCCTGCTGTTGCTAAGATTAAGGATTTTCTTCCCGTTTTCTCCCTCAGCTCAGTTTCCGTTGACTGGGAAGGACCAAGAGATGGATTACTGTTCCCTTGCCAGAGGCAGAGAGGGTGCTTGAGCTCCTGGGGCTTACGCTGGGATTTGACGTTATTCGGGCTTGTGCTAATCATTCTTAGTTATCCCTCATGCTCTCCTAAAAGTGACACACAATTGTGTCAGTAACTAAGCCCTCCCGAACAAAACTACTCAGCCCTAAGTGTACACAGGAGAACCAGGAATTGGAGTAAAAGGTAATTTAACATGAATATTAATATATTGTACATGGTGTGTTCCATGATTTACTCAGCTTATTTTCATTTTATGCATTTTCTTCCCACTTGCAGTCTTTATTTATTACAAAGTTGAGGCTGTTAGCAAAATAACACTTAGGGGTGGGTTTTCTTTTTTCCTGCTTTCTACTTTATCTCTGGGAAAGTGTGCCAATATAGCAGCAAAACTGGTCACTGCTGCCAAACCTCAAGAGACTGATGACATATTGTTCTGAGCTGAGCATCTTTGCCAGGCTTTTACCACTGAGGGCTGAGCACAGTGGCTGTGTGAGCCCTGTGGTCACTGAGCTGCAGCAGCTCACGTCGGTCACCATCTAGGGACAGGAATCACCCATTCCTCTGACTTTTGATGTGGAATTGCAGGTACCAAGATGGCTTGAGGCTTCACTGGGTGCCTGTAGTCTGGAGCTGGAAAGACTTGGGTTTATGGCCCAGCACTGCCACTCACTTGCTTTGTGACACTGGGCAAATCACTTTAACATTCTGAGCCTCCGTTTCCTCTTCTACAAAATGAGTGTAATAACAGAACCTTCTTGGTAAAGGTAGGCACGTGTTAAAATGTATAAATGTGTGTACACACTCAGCTTGACACAGGACAAGTTCCAAACAAATGTTAGCTCTAATTACACACACATGATCCTAACAGTAGCCCAGGAGGTGATGAGGAAATGCAAACCCTAGGGGATTAACTCCCTTTCCTAACACAGGCATCTAAAGCATTTTGTTGTCCAGTCCATGTTTGTTTCCTTCCGAAGCTTGTGATCTATTCATGATGGAACACACCTCAACACCCCTTCCCTCTTTTTATCAGAGGTATTTGAAGTCTGGCAGATTTGGCCTTTTGGGGCCTTGACCTGGATACGAATGATAAGAACAAGTAAAAAAGATTCAGGTTTTCCTCCTGCCAGTGCCTGTGTTGAGTTTAAACACACTTCTTAGAAATGTCATCCTAATGTTTTGATTCAGGGCTGAGTTCCATCCTTGTGGGAGCTACAATTCCCAGCACTCCTAAACTTCGTGGCTGCCATCATGGTCTTGACAAATGGTTTACCAAGAGGTGCATCCCCCAGTTCCAGGGGGGATATCTTGTCCAGTTCTGAATGTCATTTTCCAAGAAAAACAGACACAGACTTGGGCATGCCAGGAGGAAGGCCACCAGGATGGTGAGGGTTGTGAGAATATCCTAAGAGCAACAGTTGCTAGATCTCGGATGAAGAGGCCTGATGCATGGGAAACAGATTACCTTTACATTTGAGGCTTCAGATGGAAGGTCTTGGGCAACAGGTAGGAGTTACTGGGAGACAGATTTGGGTTCAACTGGAGAGAAAAAGTTTCAAGCCTGAAAACAGTTCAGCAATAGAATTATCTGTGATGAAGAGCTGAGTTTCTCATCCCTTAGAAGGGATGTGCCCAGTGGACTTAGAAGCAATTTTTAACAGTGTTATTCTAAGGATCTATGCATAGACAAGAAGATAGCTAAGGTCCCTTCCAGCCCAAAGATTCCATCGTTGTGAAGTATCTGTCTGCAGATTTGCGAAAGGCTTTCCTACATCTATTTTCTTTCATTCATATGCAGTTGATCAGTTGACCAACAAATAGTTTTGTGCTTCCTACTGTATGACACTAGGTACCAAGTATGCATCAGAAAACACATCTTGCTCTCAAGTACCTTATAGTCTTGTGGGGTAAATGGACAAGAAAACAGACATTTGTAACAGAGTGTGGTAGGGGTTATATGAGGAAGCACAGGGAGCTGGAGATGAGAGAAGGCTTCCTGTTGGAAAGGACCACCCGGATGGGACCTGCAGGAGCTGGCTAGGTGAGTAGTGGGAGGACAGAGCAGGAAAGGCATTAGCATGAGCAAAAGCCTAAAAAGCAAGGCAGGGTGAGGGGGTTGTGAACAGTTCCGTTTGGCCGGAACAGAGTCCAGAGAGATGAAAGTAGGGACAAAAAGAGATGAGACTCAAGAAAGAGGTGGTAGATGGTAAAAATGGCCACAGATTCTTTTCCTCCTATTAACAGGGGAAGTCTATTTTCCTGTCTCTGAGTTGACTGTGGGACTTGCTTTGGCCCATGAAAAATGAACAAATGTGATACAAGAAGAGGCTTGAAAAATGTTTGTACATGGAAGCTTTTTGCTACTCTTAGAACCTTACAATGACATTTTAATAAGTCCAGGGTAACCTCATGGATGATGAGAGATGCTTGCCGCAGTTTCTTGGTCACCCCAGTCTACAGCCAGCTATCTTCAGAAACAGAGTCACACAGCTGACCTGCGGTTGCCCATGGATGCATGAGTGAGCCCTGCTGAGACTGGCTCAAAGCACCACAGAATCATGAGCTAAATAAATGGCTTTTGTCTTCATCCACTAAGTTATTATTATTAAAATCTAACTGATGTGTCAGTCAGAGAGATTTATAAATCATGTTAAGGAATTTAGATTTGAATCGGAGAATGCCAAGGGTTCTTCAAAGAGTTTAAGCCATGAAAGTGGTAGTATCAGATTTGTGTTTCAGAAGAATCACTGTTGGATCCAGCCAATGAGATCATGTGTAGTTAAGCATCTTGCAAATTGTGAAGCAGTGTGCAAATACAGTTGATGAGTAAAAATAGTAAGGATGCACAGGACACAATTTCAAGGCAAACCCTTCAAATCAAACCCTCTGAAAACATCTAGCAATGGCGCATCTGGCTACAAATTATCTCCCAAGCAAGTAGCTTGCTGCTGGTAGCCAGCCCTGGGCCTAGAAGAAGAACTGGACAAAGCATGGTGGCATGGGGGAAGGGCGGAATGTGCTAAGACCATAGGAAACTCACTTTTCTCAAAGATGACCTGGATCAGCAGCTCTTCAGGCTAATTTGGTCCCTGGATCAAAGACCTGGGTCAAGGGGCCTCAGGAAAACCTTTCAGGAGATTATCATAAGGAGATAATCAGAGAATTGCACAAAGATTGGTGAGTTTGTTCTTTGTAGCATTACTTATAATGTCAAAAATTTAACACTATATGTCTAACAAGAGGAAAATAATGATGTTATTATAAAACTATGTGGTTGAAAACTATGCAAATGTTAAAATTTTCAAAAATTATGGCACAGAAGAAGTTCACAATATAAAAAACATGTATAAAGAATGCAACAGACAGTTTTTCACTAATATTCATTCTGGCCTTTTACCTTAATAATAGAACTCCTGATTTTTAACCGGACACATGGCCACCCAGCTAGAAACCGTTTCTCAGCATCCCTGGCTTCTGAGTGTGACCATGTAGCTGATTCTGGACGATGGAATGTGACCAGGAGCAACGCATGCCATTTCCATATTGTCCCCTAAGTATCTGGGGACTAGAGTTCCTTTTGCCTATTCCCTTTCGTAAAGGATCAGTTGCAGATGTGACGATGGGAGCTAGGAAATACACCTGAGACTCAGAGCCTGTCTAGGGAGTAACCTGTCTGCTGTGTTGATGAAACTCCTGCCCAGCATGAATGCCTGACCAAAGCTCAAGTGACTCATGAGCTGCTGTATGTTTGAGGGACACTCATCTGAAGGTCACCGATCAGGTGCACAGGTAAAGTCACAAACTCAGCCAGAGGCGGAGTCCTGCCAAGCCAAATCTTCACCCTTGCAGCCTGGCACCTTATCTCTTAGATTAACTGTAGTGTTGTGAGGACTGCAAGGGACACGAGGAGCTAAGGGAAGAAGGACTGTCACGGGGGGGGGGTGCAGGTGGGTGTATATAAAGTGTGAATCACTTTGGAGTATTCATTTTGGGTCATTTCTCCTTTGGCCTATTTCTACTGACTCTGGGTCCTACTCCCTTTCCGCTATGGGTTGAACTGTGCCCCTACCCCACCAAATTCTCCTGTAGAGATCCTAACCCCCAATACCTCAGAATGTGACCTTACATCTTTTTTTTTTTTTTTTTTGCAGATGTAATCCAGTTAAGATGAGGTCATTAGGGTGGGCTCCACTCCAATATGACCAGTGTCCTTATTAGAAGGCACATAGACACATACAGAGAAAATGGTCATGTGACAATGAAGGCAGGGGTTGAAGTGCTACAGCTGGCAGTCAGGAATCACTCGAGATTGCCAGGAAACCAGCAGAAGCTAGCAAGAGTCAAGGAATGATCCCCCTACACAAGACTTCAGAGAGAGCACGGCCCTCCCGACATCCTGATTTCAGACTCTAGACTCCAGAACTATGAGATAATATATTTCTGTTGTTTTAAGTTACCCAATTTATGGTATTTTGTCATGGCAGCCCTAGGAAACAAATATACTCTTTTTGGCCAGCCCGACTCTCAGAAATGGTCAAAGCTGGCAGAGCTGTCCAAACAGCAGGGCACCTATAGGATTCTAATCCCTTACACAGAGTTCTGGGAGGGAGCAGCTGGGCAGGCTGGGGCCCTGATTTACAGGGTTTCCTTTAGATTAAAACCAGAATGCACCAGACATGAAAAATTGCAAGCATTATTACTTAACACTGACTCCTACCAGCGGTACGAGGGAAAGAAACAGATCAGGGGTATCTGGAAGATCTTCCTGGGAGGCTGAGCCTCAGACCATGAGTCATATTCTCCAAGTTTCCTTTTATGGTATAATTCTTTTTCTGGGACAAAACTCTGCCCACATTTTACTCAGACCTCCTGAGAAGGTAAAGGTAACTAGACACACGTGAGTATCATGCACTTTTCTCATTTAAATATCATTACAATAAGGTGGGGATCCTATTGCCAGGGCAACTAGTAACAGAAAATGAGCAGTGTAGCTTTGATAGAGACTGTTACTCCACTTTGACTGATTCCTACTGTGTCCCTGGCTACCCTCTCATTTGCTATTAAAAGGATATAATGGTTTTTGTTTTGTTTTTTTGAATTTTATTTATTTATATTATTTTTCTCACCTTGTTTTGCTTTTCTCTTTGCCAAAGTTCTCATTCCTTACCCTCAAGTTCAACCTGGGCTGCAGAGTTGCTACTGAAGTTGCTAATTTAGCTCTTTGCTTTTCCCTTTGCCAAAGTTCTCATTCCTTACCCTCAAGTTCAACCTGGCCTGCAGTTACTACTGAAGTTGCTAATTTAGCTCATTCCATTCTTCCCACGGAACTTGATGATGTTTCCCCTTCTCCTGTTCAGGAGCCTCTCCCTCTGATCAACGCTTCACTCACCAGTTTCCATGACAGCCAGCACCTGGGTCCAGCCAGTGTCCCCAGGGCCTGACATGAAATCATATGACCTACATAACCTATCCTGAGTATAAAGCCCAGCTGGGCTGTGGACCAGCTCCCATGACCATGTGATAAATTCTTCAATAATTCCAGGCAGCAGGTTCCTCATCTGTAAAATGAGATATTCTACTTTATGAGAATTAAATAGGTTAATGTATGTGAAGCCTGATGCCTATAGGCGTTGTATTAGTTATCTAATTCTGCGTAACTTAGTGGCTTAGAGAAGCAATAATTATGTATTATCCTCTACGGTTTCTGTGACTTCAGAATTCAGGAGCAGCTTGGCTGGGCTGTTCTGGCGTGGGGTTTCTCATGAGGCTGCAATAAGATGTTGGCTAGACCTCTGAAGGTTTGGCTGTGGCTGGAGAATTCACCTTGAAGGTGGCCATCTCACACGGGTCTGCTTACCCAGGTGCTGGCTGTTGATGGGAAGCCTCAGTCCCTCTCCAGGTGGGCCTCTCCTCAGGGCTGCTTGAAAAGCCTCATGGCATGTGGCTGTCTTCCCCTGGTTAGAACAGTAGGGGTGCGGGCCAGGGGGAGGGCACAGGGTGTATCTTTTTTATGACCTTACCTCTGAGGTCACATAACATCACCCACACCACATTTACTTGTTGAAAAACAGTCACTAAGTCCAGCCCATATTCAAGATGAAGGGATTTAGACTCCACTGTTTGAATGGAAGAGTGTCAGTGAACTTAACATATTTTAAATCTGTGACAGGCTTGTAATGAATGTCCAATTTTATCGTAATTTTAATTACATATATATTTATTTTTCTTTTAACTAAAAATATTTTTATTTATACAAATGATGATAATGTGCTACTTGCGCATCCTTGCAAGCAGATCTCCACCCCTGCTCGCCGGAATCTCAAGTTTATAGAAAGGCTTTAATGGGGTCCAGTCACCTACACCATCCAAAGCGTCTCAATAGCACCCCACTCACTCAAAAAACGGCTCCCACTGTGGGAAGGAGCTATGGGCGGGCATTCCAAGGCCGGGGGAGGGCGAGAAGCCTCACTTCCGGGTCCAGCTCCCGGGTCAACCTGAGGTCACGACCTCTGGATGATCCCGCCTCAAGGTACCATGAGAAGCTGATGGTCTGCGGGATCGGCTCCATTTTCCCCGGCGTTTGCTCTGTCTTCCGGGCTCCGGCCTTTGGCCCTTACCGCGGCGACGTCGACTTAGACAGCAACCCCTGTCACAAAATGCAGGTTTCTGTCAGATTCTCTGCTCGGGCCCTCAAGGACCTGCCAGACTGTGGGCTGGACTACGACCCCCAGACCGCGTCCTAAGAACCGTCTCGCCCGAATGATTAGCTGCTTCTTCCCAAGCGTCTGCTCACACCTTGAAACAGCCGCTGCAGAAGGCGCCTCCCTTCAGATCCCCGGGACAGGTAGGCCCTCCGTGTGCTTCCCGCGCTTCTGCTCGTGGCCAGGCCCCGTCGTCCTCACCCACCTGGCACATAAGATGTGTATTATGTACAGTGTGTGTGCGTATATATATGTGTGCATATGTATATATGCATATATATGTTTACCTAGCAGTGGAAAACAGTATTATTTCTAGAATTTACCATAACTCCTCACGTTTGTGTTCTCCCAAAATACATATGTTGAGGTCCTAACTGCACCTAATATATATACATATTATGCATGTATATATGTATATATATATGTTTCTGTATCTGAGGTAAAAAAAAAGGGGTTATTTCTAGAATTTACCATAACTACTGATGCTGGTGGCCCCCCCAAATTCATATGTTGAACTCCTAACTGAACATAATATATGTATTATGTGTCTATGTGCATATATATGTTTATATATCTGAGATAAAAAACATTATCTCTAGAATTTACCATAACTGCTGAAGTTTGTGTTTCCCCCAAATTCATGTTGAAGTCCTACCCGTGGAGGTGATGGTATTAGGAGCTGGGCCTTTGGGAAGTGATTAGGTCATGATGGCAGGGCCCTCACGAATGGATTAGTGGCCTTACAAGGAGACTCCAGAGAGCTCCCTCGCCCCTTCCACCAGGTGAAAACACAGTGAGGTGTCCTCCATGCGTCAGGAAGCAGGCTCTCAGCAGACACTGAATCTACTGGAGCCTTGATCTCGGACTTCCCAGCCTCTAGAGCTGTGAGAAATACATTTCTGTTGTTTAGAAGCCAGCCAGTCTGTGGTATTCTGTGATAGCAGCCTGAACTGGCTAAAACAGGTGGGGGAGAGTAGTCAAACTATCATAAAATGTGGTGACTGAAAAGATCAGTCTCTTTCTTTTTGCATCATTCTCCTCAGGTGCTTTCAGGTAAATGAGCCAGTAATTGAAAGCTCAAACTCCCTTCAGGTCTGATGTTTTCCCTCTTAGGAAGTCTCTCCTTTCTTCCTGGAGGACCCACACCTGCTCACCTTGTTTGGTTATGCTCTTCTGGCACCACTCTCTTTGCCTACCTTCATCTTAGTCTTCACTTGGCCCTCATCTTGCTTCTCTGCCTTCTGAATTGAAGTTATCCTTCATTGTCAAGTAATGATGGAAAGTCAAAATATGTTTTTCCCTAAAACTAGTGTGATAAGTTGGTTTAGATTTTCTAGGCTAGTTGACAAAGGCTCATTTTCCCAACAATGTAACTGATAACTGGCCATACAAATTTTGGAAAAGTAATAATGTTACCAAATGAATAGCTAAATAAAACACAAGAGTATACTTTTCATTGATTAATTTCATTTCTTAAATTACCATAGAGGAAAATTGACTGTCAGGTATATAGTTCTTTGAATTTTAACATGTATGATTTATGTAACCCCCTCTATAATCAGGATATAGCATAGTTGCAGTGCCCCCCCAAACTACCTTGTGATATTCCTTTAAAATAACAGCCCTGTCCCTAACCCTGATAACCACTGATCTGTTTTATTCTTTATCACTGTAATTTCGTCATTTCAAGACGGTTACATAGATGGAATCTTTGGGGACCGTTTTTTTCCACCCAGCATAATTCTGTTGAGATCTATCCATATTGTTGCCTGTATCAATAGTTTGTTTCTTTTTAATGTTATGTAGTATTTCATCGTGTGAATATACTAAAGTTTGTTTATCCAATTTCCGGTTGAAGAACATTTGGGTTTCCAGTGTTTGGTAATTGAGAATAAACATTCATATACAGATTTTTCTGTGAATACAGTATTTTATTTCTCAAGGGGAAATGTCCAGGAGTAGAACTACTGAGTCATACAATATATATATATACTTAATTTTATAAGAAACTGCCAAGCTGTTTTCCAGAGTGGCTGTACCATTTTCCATTCCTACCAGCAATATTCAAGAGTTTCAGTTGCTCCACATACTCACAAGTGCTTATTATTAATTAAAATTTTTAAAAAGTTTATTTTAGCCATTCTAATAGGTATGTAGTGTGGCATTTTATACTTTAAATTTGCATTTCTCTACTGTCCCATTATGTTGAACATCTTCTCATATGCATATTTGCCACAACTGTATCTTCTTTAAGGAAGTATCTGTTCTTTTGTCTATTTTTTTAAAAAATTGGGTTTTTACAATTAACATTGAGTTTAGAGAGTTCTTTATACCTATATCTACATATCTCTTGTCAGATATCTAATTTGAAAATACTTTCTTCTAGTTTGTAGCTTGTCTCTTCAATCATTTAATAATGTCTTTCGCAGAGCAAAGTTTTTAATTTTAATGAAGTTCACCTTATAATTTTTTTATGAGTCATGCTTTTGGTATCATTTTTAAGAACTCCAGTTTTTCCAACTTCTGTGGTTTCTGGTAAGAAATCTGTCATTTGAATTGTTCTCCTATAGGTGCGGCTTCGTTTCTCTGTGGCTGCATTAAAGATATTTTTCTTTGTTAGTTTTCAAAAGTTTAATTATGACGTGCCTGTGTATGGATTTCTTTGAGTTTCTCCTATAAGAGTTTTGCTTAGCTTATTGAATCTGTAGGTTTAAATCTTTTGCTAAATCTGGGGATTTTTAGCCGTTATTTCCTCTTTTTTTTTTTTTTTTCTTTTTTTAGCACCATCTTGCTTCTCTTCTATTTTTGGGACTCAAGTGACCTTAATTTTAGGACTTTTTTTTTTTTTTTTTCTCACAGGTCCCTGTGACTCTGTTAATTTTTGTTCAGTCTCTTTTCTTTTTGTTGTTTAGATTGGATGAGTTTTATTGATCTATTTTTAGATTTACTGTTTTCCCTGTCATCTCAGAGTCCATCTAGTGAGTTTATATATATATATATATATATATATATATATATGTATATATTTTTTGGTTATTGTACTTTATATTTCTAAAATTTCCATTCAATTCTTTTTTATTTCTTTGCTGAGATTTTCTATTTTTCCAGTTGTTTCAAGAATATTTGCTATTGCTTGTTGTAGCATTTTAAAAACAACTGTTTTAAAGTCTTTGCTAGAAAATTATAATATCAGTGTGTATTACTTTGCTTAGTTTGCCCTAACAAAATACCATAGGCTGGGTGGTTTAAACAACAGAAATTTATTTTCTCACAGTTCTGGAGACTGGAAGTCCAAGATTAAGGTGCTAGCAGGTTTGATGTCTCCCAAGGCCTCTCTCCTTGGCTTGCAGACAGACAGCTGCTTTCCTACTGTGTCTCATGTGGTCTTTCTCTGTACATAGGCATCCGTGGTGTCTCTTTGTATGTCTAAGTTTCCTCTTCTTATAAGGACAGCGATTAGATTGAATTAGAGCCAACCCTAATGGCCTTATTTTAACTTAATCTCCTTTTTAAAGGCTCTATCTCCAAATATAGTCACATCCTGAGGTACTGGTGGTTAGGGCTTCAACTATGAATTTTGCGGGAACACAATTGAGATCATAACCCTGTGTCATCTTGAGGTTGCTGTCTGTTGATTGTCTTTTCCTATGTGGATTGAGGATTTCCTGTCTGTTGATTGTCTTTTCCTATGTGGATTGAGGATTTCCTGGTTCTTCATATGCTGAGTAATCTTGAATTGTATCCTGCACATTTCATATGTTACATTGGGAGACTTCTGACCTCATTTAAATCCTATTGAAAACATAGATATTCTTGTTTTACTAGGCAATTGACCTGGTTAGGTTCAGGCTACAAGTTCCAATCTGCCTTCTGCGGGCTATAGTTCCAACATCAGTTCAGATTTTAAAGACTTTGCGGTTCCAATTAGATCTGTCACATGTGTGCCACCCAGGGCTCAGCCTGTGATGTAGGCAGTTGCTTGTCTGGATGTTTGGTTCTTAAATTCTTTGAAATGCTGATTAAGATCACATCCAGGCATGGACAGTTAGGGGTGACATCTAGGAGTTCATGAGTAACTTTATGGGGTCACTTTCTTGGTCTCCTTCCTTTGCAATCTACAGATACTTGTTCCCTGGGTGTCCCCCTTTTGCTTCTTTAGCTAGAAAGCTGAGGCTTTCATTAATCCTGCCCTGCTGCACATATTTGTGACTATGTACATACACATCCAGGGCCAACTGCTTGGAGGACAGAGAGAGAGAGTAAAAATCAAGGGGGAGTCACCCTACCTTCTTGGAATTACAGCTCCACTGATTAGAGGAGAAGGACCCCCCAACACTCTACCCACTCAGTGGTCTCCCAAAGGGGCTGCTGCTACCATGACCATCGCATTGCTTGGGGTCTGAAGTGTGAGAAGACAGAAAAGAAAAAAAAAAGATGAGGAAAATTTACACACTCTCTTATTTCAGTGTTAGAGTTCTCTTTTCACTCCTTGAGGCAGATCTAAGGGCTTCTTCTGGAGCTCTCTGTTTGTGCTGATACTAATTTCTGGGTTTCAGGTTGCACTGTGCTCAGGCTGGGAGATACCAGAGGAAAAAAGAATGAAAAAATTGCCACTTGGTAATTTTTGGTTTGGTGGTACTTCAGATGGTGGTCTGCTTTCCCAGTCTTCCCATTACTGTTTATGTCTCAGGGTACTCAAGTAGCTGTTTCACACATTTTGTCCAGGTTTTACAGCTGCATTTAGTGGGAGAGGCAGAGTGGACTGTGCTTACTCCATCTTGCCAGGAACCGGAAACTCCTGAAACAGAATGATATCAAAATTGAATAGGAAAAAGATGGAAACATGTTTTTTGAATGCTAATGTTTAAGACAAACAGATACAATTAGGAGAAGATGAAGATGTGGATAGAAGTTTAAGTGAAAAATATTAATTCTGAAGGAGCCATCTAAAAATCTATAAAAGCTTTTGAAATTGAGAATACTGGTACTTGTTTAATTTTAGATGAAAATGGATAGTTTCTATCTCTGGTGTATAACTAGTAACTATGCTTATAAGGAATGATTAATGTTTCAATTCATAGAAAAAAAAGAAGAGTGGGGAAGAGGAACATTCACGGGGGAATATAAGAGTGAAACAAGAGAGAAATGGAGTTTAAAAGTGTGTGTATGTATTAATATGTTTGAGTTTGATAATAAGGATAGTGAAGGACAGAAAGAGGAAAGCTGTTAGGCTTGCGTCTCCTTAATGGGAAGAATAGAGGTCTGAGAAAAAACATGAATCGTATTATCCTTTTGTAACCACGTGGTGGCACTGTTGGCATGAGACAGCTTAGTGCTGTCATTTGCAAAATAGGGTGTGTACATTCTAGGGATGTGCAAGACTGTCCCTTGAGGTGGCTGAAGAAAATATTAGAACTTCAGTCTTTATTTAGATTTTATTTTGAGAAAATGGAAACGAACTAAGCTTTACTGGTATTTAATATGATTGATACTGGCTCCATCACTTAATCAGTAAGGCAGATGATTCTGTGTCACATGGTCTGCAAGAGGAATGAGAGCTCTATAACTCAGAACTGGTGGTGGCTACCTCATCTGAACATACAGTGACATATTACAGCTTATATATTCTTGGTGAAATGGATTTACGCACTACATTACTGATTATGGTAAATTAACACTCTTAAAATGTACAAGTGACTTAAAATATTTCCTGCAAAGAAACCGCTGGTCAAAATGATCCTAATAATTCAAGCCAACAATAACAACAAAAAAATGGAAGGGCAACATGCCCCCTCCTGGTTTGGATTCTTTTTCAGATATGTCATGAGCTAAAAACAATGGCTATTGGTGATATGCTACCTAGCAGCATTTTTTTTTTTGACAAAATATACCCACTTAACCAGTGTTTTTGAAGTGAAAGTGATGTTTTTGACCATAAATGAGAAAATAACGGCTTTTTGAAGAAAACTCATGCTTTGGAGAAATAATTTGGAAAACATATGTTTAAAAATATTTCCATCACTATGTGATTTTTGTTCCTGAGATTGACTGATTTATTTTACCTATAAAACTCTCATATTTCAATATTAAAAAGGCTGTGAAACTGAACTTTCTAATCTGTTTAAAAATCTTCCACATGAAGACTTTAGGAGGTTTTAAGACCATTTGTGAACAATACAAATACTAAATACCTTCCATTAATTTGTAAAAAAAGAGTAACATTATAGAAGATGGAAATTTATTGATCAGATATCAACACTTATATATGAGTATACTTTTTCCACAAGGACCTGTGTTTCTTTGTGAAGTATATTTTTCAACTAGGCAGTTATTAAAATCAAAAACCAAAATAAATTTAGAACCAGTCCATCAAATCACTGTATCACAAAATGTTATATCTGGACTTTCAAAAACAATGGAACATGTTGAATCATATTTCTCTTGCTAAAATTAGTGATATTAGTAATATTTTTAGGTAAGGCAAAAAAGTTCATGTCATTAATAAGTAAACTAAAATAAAATTTAACTCATATTTCTCATTTTCTTTAAAGTTTATTTTTGTGCATCTTCTTATAGATACAACCCTAATTATATTTAGTACTTTATACATTTTATTGTTTACCAGGTACTGTTATAAATGCACTGCATATATTAATTATTTTAACTCTCATAACACCTAATATATATACTAGTGTTCCCATTTAAAGAATCAGGAAGCTGAAGCAAAGGTAGGTTAAGAAACTGGCATAGGAACAATTAGCTGATATGTGACAGAATCAAGATTTATTAGTACAGTAATGCATATATTTAATTTATACATAAATTACTACATTTTTAAACCAATAAACAGACGAATAGAAGTATAGGATTAAAATTTAGAGACACTTTGTCTAATGCTAATAGGCATGGTGGTGACATAAGAATGTGCTCACCTGTGTCCCCTGCATTGGTAGGTGGATTCTTAACTGCTGCGCCACCAGGGAAGCCCCCAAGAAGTCAGTCTTGGGCTCTTCAACGTGGAGTGAAAATTTAAAGATTCTTTTGGCAAGCAGTCTGAACTCAAGGTCCTTTTAGATTTTTATCATTGTTTCCCCTGAATTCTTTTTGATATTTTTTAAAAAAATTGTGGTAAAATGCACATAACACGGGCTTGTTCGGCTTGTCTGCCATTTCTTAAAACAGTCCGAGAACTGTCACTCCAAGCCCACGGTCCCAGTGCTCCCACTCGTGTCACTGCAGCAGGAGACTCATTGTGGTTTTGATTTGCATTTCCCTAATGACTAGAGATGTTGTATATCTTTTCATGTGCTTATTGGCCATTCATATATCTTCTCTGGGGAAATGTCTATTCAGGTTCTTTACTCATTTTTGAATCAGGTTGTTTTTGTTACTGTTGTTGTTCTTGAATCTTAGGAGTTGTCTGTATATTTTGGGTTTTAACTCATTGTCAGATATATGGTTTGCAAATATTTCCTCCCATTCCATGGGTTGTCTTTTCACTCTGTTGATTGTGTCCTTGATACACAGACGTTTTAAATTTTGATGTAGTACAAAATAGATAATATTTTAACTTTGGTTGGCTGTACCTTTGGTGTCATATCTGATGGGGTTCAGAACATGCTACACTAAAATATGGCACCTTGGCATATTTAATCTTTTAAGTTGAAGGAGTTTGAGAAAACAACAGAAGTAGGAAGGTTACTTTGACACTCCCCTAACCTTTCACCCCTGAAGTAGGTCATAAGGTCCTTATGTGAGAAGTGGTCTCCCTATATGAAGCAAAGGAACATCCTTATGTCCAAAGACAACGGGATGCCACCAAAAATCCAAATAGGCCTTGCTAAGTTACCCCCTAGTTTACTATACTCACCTCATACTCCTTGCCCTATTACATTTCTCCATGACTAGACACTCTTCATCAAACCTAGCATAAATATACTCAGGTTTAACTGTTTCTTCAGATCTTGATTTCCTTATATTAAATAAATGTGTATGCTTTCTCCTGTTACACTGTCTTGGTCAGTTTAATTTTCAAACCCAGCCAGGGATCCCAAGAAGGTGGAAGAAAAATTTTTTTCCCCTAAATTTGCTAGCAATTACTGCCAAATGCAATGTCATGAAGCTTTTCCTCTGTGTTTTCTTCTAAGAATTTTATAGTTTTTGGCCTCACATTTAGATCTTTGATCCATTTTGAGTTAATTTTTGTGTATGGTATAAGGTAAGGGTACAACTTTGTTCTTTTGCATGTGGATATCCAGTTTTCCTAAAATCGTTTTGAAAATGCTGTCTTTTTTTCCCATTGAATGGTCTTGGCTCCCTCATCAGGAATCAAGTGACTGTGATTGTGAGGGTTTATTTCTGGGCTCTCTAATTCTATTCCATTGGTCTAGCTGTCTGTATTTATACAAATACCACATTGTTTTGATTATAGTATCTTTGTGATAAGCTTGAAAGACGTTTAAGTTGTTCTTTTTCAAGATTGTTTTGGCTATTCAAGCTCTCTGTTTTACCATTACAACACAGTTATGAAGAGGGCAAAATGTGCAAAACATATGTGAGGATTCATCATTTTTTCCCCAAGAATCTTAATTTTTTGTTATTCAAATCATTTTCTGTGAAGTCTTTGAAGTCGCTATTGTATCATCATCCTTGTAAATTTATCTTCTTCATTTGTTCACTGGAGTAACTCTTCCAGATTCTCTCCTATGAGTGACTTTGCAAGTGTTTCAACTGTGCTTTGACATCATGAAATCCTGCACCTTTTACAAGATGTGCAATTCTATTCTGAAGTAGATTTGCTCTTGTATTTCATGATGCTAATAGAGGTTTACATATGATAACCAGTGAATGCTGCCTCAGTTGTCTCAATGGATTAGGAGATCTTTGTGTTAAGTAGGGAGGGATGTTTAAGTGGAGACTAATTTTTATAAATTATCAGTTTTGTAGTAAATATTTTTATAGAATTAAACTGCGAATTTGGTGGTTCTGATGGTAAACACTCAGATAAAGATAAGTTGTCATGGTTGAGGCTTTACTCTTCAGAGTAAAGTGCTTTGGGAGAGCTGGAAAGAAAATCAAAGTACTCATGAGGCCACTAACTTTTAGAGGGTTGAGGACAAAAATGTTTGAAGTTCCTGGGGAATGAGTTTTCAAGGACTTATGATAAGAATTTGACTAACTCAAAAAAGCAGGTCTTTAATCCATTTTGAGTTTACTTTTGCTTGTGGTGTTAGGGAGTGTTCTAATTTCATTCTTTTACATGTAGCTGTCCAGTTTCTCCAGCATCACTTATTAAGAGATTGTCTTTTCTCCACTGTATATCCTTGCCTCCTTTGTCATAGATTAATTGACCATAGGTGTGTGGGTTTATCTCTGGGCTTTCTATCCTGTTCCATTGAACTATATTTCTGTTTTTCTGCCAGTACCATATTGATTACTGTAGCTTTGTAGTATAGTCTGAAGTCAGGGAGTCTGATTCCTCCAGCTCCATTTTTTCCCTCAAGACTGCTTTGGCTATTTGGGGTCTTTTGTGTTTCCATACAAATTTTAAGCCATAAAAAGGGATGAAATCCAGTCATTTGTAGAGATGTGGATGGACCTAGAGACTGTCATACAGAGTGAAGTAAGTCAGAAAGAGAAAAACAAATATCGTATATTAACACATATATGTGGAATCTAGAAAAATGGTACAGAAGAACCGGTTTGCAAGGCAGAAATAGAGACAGAGATGTAGAGAACAAATGTATGGACACCAAGGGGGGAAAGCAAGAGGGGGTGGTGGTGGTGGGATGAATTGGGAGATTGGGATTGACATATATACACCAATATGTATAAAATGGATAACTAATAAGAACCTCCTCTATAGAAATATAAAATAAAATAAAATGCAAAAAAAAGAAATAAAAATTAAAAAAAATAAATAAACCAGGTATGAAATAAATAATGAAGAGAATTTCAGATTAGTTTCTCAGGAAGACTGATTGCTAAGGAAAGAGAAATACGGGATGTGGAGTTCTCCTGTAAGAAAGAAAGAGGAGAATACAGTTGATAGATGCAAAAGGACCTTGGGTTTCAATTTCTTTTAAAATAAAGCGGGAGGTAAGAGATGTGTCTCCCATTGAGCTCCCATTGTCACACAGTTTCTTATTTTTATGCACAGACTTTTGCAGAGGCACAATTAGAGACCATACAAAGCTTTACCTTTTTGAATGTATACTTGGTTCCATCTCCATTTTCTCTGTCCTGTAAACTACTCCTGTAGGGCATTTGTCACAGCTGGCATCCACTGACCTTGATGTTAGTTAATAACAGCTGAGAGTATTTCCCCTCACAACTATTTGCAATTTAATGAGGGATTATAGAAATTTAATAGAATGATATACAAAAGAAAAGTTATAAATATATAATGGTGGCATTTCAAGCACATTTATAAAGTCATATTGTTTTATTCATTCTCCACTCATTTCTGTTAAGGATATTTATTGAGTTATGTGCTAGTCACAGTGTTAGACTGAGAACACAAAAATAATCAAGTCCTTAAGAAGTTTGCTATCTAAGTAGTTCTCAACCAGAAGGCAACAATACTATTCTCTCCATGTTTGAACATATCTGGGGGCAGTTTGGGTTGTTCCATTGACTTGGGGGACATTATTGGTATTTAGTGGGCAGGGACACTCTGGAAAGATTTGCACAAAGAAGAATTATCCAGCCCTAACCAGTGGTGTCTCCATTGATAAACAAATGCTAGAATAAGAATAATACTAGTAGTAGTGATTTATTATATACCTGCACTGTGTTAACCACTTTACCTGCATTGTCTAATTTAATCTCACCTTGACACTTTGGAGTAAATACTATCTCCATTTTCCTGAATAGCTGAAAGGATAAAGAACTTTCTCAAGGCTATACTGCTAAGTAAATGGCAGAACCAGATTTTAAACAGTGTCCTAGATTAGACCCTGGAAACTACAGTCTTAATAACTGGACCATAGAGCTTCTTAAGCTAAAGATAAAATGGAACCTGGAGATCATGCTTGAGCAACCCAGAGGGCACAGACTATGATTTATTCATCTCTCTTCCTTATACCTAGTACAAAGACTGCTATAATGCTTCTCCTTTATATGTCATTTTATTTAGTTTAATCCTGCTCATTTTTATAGATAAAGAAAACTGAAGTTCAGGAAGGTTAAGCCCTTCTAGTGTGTGGCAGAGCTGAGCTTAGAATCCAAGGAAAGTGGTCTAGCCACCATGGAACACAGTTATGACAGTTACTCAAAAAATGAAAAATAAAAACTACCATATGATCTGGCAACCACACTTCTGGGAAATAAGCTAAAGCAAATGAAATCGGTATCTTGAAGAGCTATCTGTACCCCCATGTTCATTGCAGCATTGTTTGCAATAGCCAAAAAATAGAAGAATCTGTGTCAATTGACAGATGACTGGATAAAGAAAATATGGTGTGTGTGTGCACATATATATATATATATATATATATATATATATATATATATATGATGGAATATTATTTAGCCATGAGAAAAGGAAATCCTGCCATTTGTGACAACATGGATGAAGCTTGAGGGCACTATGCTAAGTGACATAAGTCAGATAGAGAAAGACAAATATTGTATGATCTTGCTTAGAGGTGGAATCTAAAGAAGCCAAACTCATATTGTTGTTGCCTGGGGTGTGGGGGAGATGGGGAGATGTTGGTAAAAGGACACAAACTTAAAGAGTTACTAAGTTCTAGGGATCTAATGTATAGCATGGTGACTATAATTAACAATACTGTATTGTAGGCTTGAAAGTTGGTAAAGGAGTAGATCTTAAATATTTTGATCACACAAAGAAAGAAAATGGTAATTATATGAGGTGATAGATGTGTTTTCTAACCTTATTGTGGTAATTCTTTCATGATATATACATGTATCAAATTATCACGTTGTATACCTTAAACTTACACAATGTTATATATCAATTATATTTCAATAAAGCTGAAAAAATATAGAGAAGGGATTTGACAATTTGGCAGCAGCTTATCTCTCTTAGTTTATCCACTTTCCTAGTCCCTCAGTCCCTGGTGTCTGTTTACACCGGATGTTGGCAAGCTTTTTTCTGTAAAGGGCCAGGTAGTGAATACTTGAGGCTTTGCAAGTTATATGGTCTCTGCCACAACTGTTCTCTCTGTTGTTTTAACAAGAAAGTAGCAAAAAATAAAAAAATTAAAAAAAAAGAAAGTAGCCATAGATAATTTGTAAACAAATAGACATGGTTGTGTTCCAATAAAACTTTATATACAAGAACAGGTGATGGGTCAGATTTGGCCCATGGACCATAGTTGCTGTCCCTTGGTCTATCTCCAGTGGTGCACTTTGTCCTTTTAGATCAATTTATACTTGAATCATCACTGATAACTTGGAATAAGCCTGGTAAACATTTAGAACAGTATTGCTCAAACTGGTTGTTCACGAATACTTAAGAACTATGTTAGGAATGTAGATTCCTAAGCCCTGCTCCTAAAGATTCCGATACAGAATGTCTGAGGAAGGGCCTCAGCATCTGTACTTCTGGCCCCTGGCTCCGATAACACACAACAAAGTTTGAAAAGCATAAGTTTATGGCTTCAGTAGATAACTTTGAAAAGACATAATAGGAAATAAATCTCTGTGTAATTTCAGTTTCACCCACAATCCTAGCTCCATGCCCAAACCTCTCGTTTACTGAACAAAATATCCATTTCCTCTCAGAACCTCATATCATTGCATCCTTTCCTCATTTATTCAGAGGCAGACACATTTAAGTAAAAATAGTCACCATCAGAATACTAATTGGCCATAAGCTAACGTAAGGATGTCTATCAGCTGAATTCAATTACCAGTAAAATTTTGTGTTCTAAATGGTGTAACTGCAATCCAGTTTAGGCTTTTTAACCCCGGGTGATTTTTGTTGCATTTTGCTTTGTGATGGGTGGAAACCAGGCTTGGTTGCTGGGCGCTGGCAAAGCAAGAATAAGGGGCAGTAGCACCACAGCCACTCTAAGCAATCTTCCATTGCAGTGAGTCACTGAGTCTCCATAACCACCGGTAGCTCTACATGGTTCTGTTGTTAACTGAATGTTTCCCCAAGTAGAAGGAGGCCTTATTTTTCATCAACACTCTTCTATTTTGTGATGATTGTTATTGGCAAATTCAGCTAAATTTAAGGTGTTTCAGCATCCACATCCACAGGTACCCCTGCTGTGACTCAGGAGTAAGAGTGGCCAAGTGTACAGAAAGGACAGCATACAGAAAATATGGTCCTAAACTCACTACATTGGTGTGGATAAGATGGTTGGGCAGATCTTGCCACAGAAGTGAAAGTATCCTCTCCCAGTACATCATACCAAAAGGTACATGAGGTTGATACATTTTATTATTAGTGAGGTAAACTTTGATCGTGTGTTTAAGGTGGTGTCTGCGAGGTTTCTTCAGTGTAGATTTAAATTTTTCCTTTGTAATTAACAAGCATCTTGTTGGGAGATACTCTGGTGCTATGAAAATTAGTGAGTTGAGTTGGTTTTGAGGAAATATCCAAAATGGACACATTTAACTCTGTGCATATGAATGATGTATATCAGAGAAATTGGTGGCTGAAAGTGATTATACTAGGAACTAATCAGAAAGTCTCTCATTTGAGACAGAGAGAATGGTTCACCTAAAGCCAACTGTGAATTTGGTCTTAGAATTGGGATGACCATCAGCCCAGCCCACTTCCTCACCTCAGCTTACTTTATTCCTTCCTGACCCCCCGTAGGATATATACCATCCAACCAGGGTTTGTTGGTCTTTGATTGTGTTTGTGCTATAGACACAGAACCATTTAAGTCTCCCCCTTCTTCCACTCATTAAAAATAATTGTTGTTAGTCAGGCAACATCTCTCTTTCTCCCAGTCTGCAGTGAGAGATCTGTTTTAACTAACTTGACCCATGAATTTTTTTCTATATGGCACTGAGAGACAGGAATGAGGAATTGAGAAGAAAGGGGAAGGATCCTTGTGTATTGGGCCAGTCCCTGGGCTCCCCTTTGCTAGAGAATCCAGGTGAGAAGAAAAGAAAAAAAGTGTCAGTGATACTGTCAATATGCAAAACAAAGAGCTAAGAGCTGAGTAGCAAGGGAAAAGAGCCTGATTAACTTAGTACCTTGTAATAGTACCTTAGTACCATTTTGGGATTTTACATATGTATGTATTTCACTTCTTATTTTGAAATAATTTCGGGCTTACAGAAACTTGAACAATAGTGCACAATTTCCACATACCTTCAACTAGCGTCTACTAATGTTGACATCTTACATATTACAATGATTAAAATCAGGAAATTAACATTGATGCAGTTATTATTATAGACCATATTTGAATTTTCCCAGTTGTTCCACTGGATTGGACCAGTCCTTTTTCTGGTCCAGGATCCAATCTAGAATCCTTCATTGACTTAGTTATCATGTCTTTTTAGTCCCTCCAATCTGTGAAATCATTGGTCTTTCTTCCTTTCTTCCTCCCTCCCTCCTCACTCCTCCCTCCTTTCCTCCCTCTTCCTTCCTTCTTTTTCGGTGATCTTGACACTTTTGAAGGGTATGACCTAGTAGTTCTTTTGTAGAATGCCCTCAGTCTGATCTGGGTTTGTCTGATTAGATGAGTTAAGTATTTTTGGCAGGATCGCCGCTGAAGTGATGTTACGACCTTTATCCTTCTTTGTGCATCATATCAGAAGGTGCATGAGTTCAGTTTGTGTCATTACTGGTAATATCGATTTTGATAACTTGGTTAAGGTGCTGTATGCCAGAATTCTCCACTGTAACTGTGTTTTCATCTTTATAATTAATAAATATCTTGTGGGGAGATACTTTGAGACTATGCAAATGTCCTCTTTCTCATTGCACTCTTGCCCATTAACTTTAGCATCCTTCAACGATACTTCCCAGCAACAATATTCACTGTGGTGTTTACTAATGGTCATTTTTTATTTTCATCATTCCTTATAAAATTATTACTTGAATTCTACTGTAAGAAAGAGCAGTCCCTTCATCCCCATTTATTTATTATTCAATTATATTTTGTATTAGTATGGATGCATGTATATTTATTTTAGTCTATGGGTTATAATCTATTACTATTTTATTTATTTTGTTGCTCCAGTTGTCCCAGATTTAGTCAGTGGGAGCTTATTCAAGTTGGTCCCTGTGTCTTTTCAACACATCCACATCATTTATTGAACATTTCCTTGTTTTTTGGTGCCATAAATATTCCAGACTCATGTTTTTTTCATGCACCTGCCCTCCAATCTCCTACTTTTTCAAGGATCTCTGTTTCCTTTTATCAAATAATGATACTTAGAAACCAGAATATGGGCACTAGATATGCTTATTGCTACTGAGATGTTATTGCTTTTAAGACTTCTCAAAAGATACCTATGAAATTTGTGTATATTTACTTACTAACGTAAAATATGCATATATATTTATTTCTGTATCTATCTATCTATCTATGCACACACATACATTAAAACGCTGAGTTCATACTAATATCTCTGATCCTAATCCAGTATCACTGGATTTATTGTCACCTTCTTCCTTTCCTTATTTATAACTCCTTTCTCTGACAGGGAGAAACCTGGCCTTCATTTTTCACCATATATTCACTTACTTACTCAATCCAAGTATACACATAAAGTAGTTTCAGAATTTCTAACTCATACTCCTGCATCAAAAACAAATTTACTAATGTTAAAGAAAAAAATATTCAAAGACATATGTTAAAGATGGTAAGGAAGACACTATTCAGGACCAGCATGGTAGGTAGAGGGACCACTGCAATGGGGTTTTACAATAGAGCCATGAGATTGGGCTCAACTCTGCATACAGCCTGGACCAATGGGAATTTATAGCCAAGGAGGAAGGTGAGGGGCAGTGGATGAAAAAATTACTAAGAGAAAACATTAGGGATACGGAAGCGGGTCTGGCTAAAATGACCTAACAGGATTCTTGCTATAGCACACTCCATAGAAGACATTTTATACTTCTCTTTTTTCACTTAAAAATAGATCCTTAAAGTCATCACATAGTAGTTCAGGGAAATCGTCTCCTCTCTCTCTCTTGTTTTTAATGGCTACCTATTATCCAATGTATGGATGGACTATAGTTATTCAATAACCCTCCAGTGTATGGACATTTATGTTGTTTCCAATATTTTGCATATGCAGTCAATTCTGCAATAAAGAAACATGTGCATATATATTTTCATACTGTTGGAGGTGTAGCTGCTGGATAAATTCCTAGAAGTGAGATTGCTGAGTCAAAAGGTTGGTGCATATGAAATTTTGTTAAGTATCTCCAAACTCCCTTCTAGATGCAGCACACCAATTTGCATTTCCACCAGCAATGTATGAGAGAAACTGTTTCCTTTGGGCCTTTATTTAATGGTCAGAGACTGGGCCACATAAGCTCTCGGGATATAGACATTTTAAATTCAATTTAATATTTGTTGAAATATTTTCTTGCTTTGTTCCCCTCTATTTGTAAGCCAACAGTTTATTAACTGTGACTTTGGGCAAGGTAATTCAACTTATTCAGACTTGGTTTTATTATTTAAAAATATGTAAAATAATAAAATTTACCTTTAAACATTTTTTGAAAAATAGTAAATGAGATTATGTACATAGGGAGCATAATACGGTGCCTGGAAATAAATGGGAATTTGGGATGAGTGAGGTGCTTAATAAATACTTAGTGAAATAAAGTATTTAATTTTGTCCTGGCATCTTTGCAGAGCACAAGTGCCTAAATAAAGTGACCCTACTTCACGCTGGTTCTCCTGTGTTTGTACTGGGGATATCAGGCCCTGTCCTTTAATTGCTGGGCCCCCAATTATAGCACAGCACCATGTTCAAATATTTATGCAAGGATGTGTTACATCTCGATTTAGCTCTTTGTCCAAAATGTTTACCAAACCCACTGTCTCTTCTCTATCCTTAAAGACACTGCTCTAATCCACAGCCTCATCTAAGACCTGGACTGAGTTTTCCAACAGCTCTCCCTGCGTCTGGGCTCTTTCCTCTGACTCCTTCTCTACACAGTTACCAGAGGATTCCACTGTAATCTGTTTTGTGTAATTTCCATGCTTAAAAGCCTTTCTTTGACTCCACATTACTTAAGGATTGAAAAACCCATAAGTACATTTGCCCCTTTTCTAGATATTCCTTGGGCTTTCCCACCAGTAAGCTTTTGGATATGTTATTCCATTGGCCTGCAATTCCCTGCCTGATCTTTCAGCCTGGTGAAATCCTTGTGAAATTTTAGCTTTGAGAAGGTGTCCCGGACTCTGCTTCCCACCCCTGCCCCCGATGGCACTTTGAATAAATCTCCATCCTAGCTCTTAATGGCTGTATTAAACTGAGCTGTCTTTTCTGTGCTGGCCCCCTGCTTAGACCTGAAGTGCAAAATCTAGGTTTCGATTATCCTTGTTTCATCTAGCACATTATATTGCCATGATCTTTCTTGTTCCCTATCAGGCTCCTCAGCCAGACTTCCAGCCGCTTGAGAGCAGCAGTGCTGGGCTAATCACCTTGTCATCCTTAAGACCTCATACAGAGCCTGGTCCAGAACAAGGGGTCCATGCATGTTGCTGAGTGTTTGCTGTGGGCCATGGGGTCAGCTGGAAGAGAGGCTCCAGTTCTCTAAAGCAGAAGCAGCCTGTCCTCCACACTGATGGGACCATGGGTCACTCCTACCCATTTTACTTCTTCCCTCCTGTGCAGGGCTATACTTGGATTCCCAGGCCAGACTAACTGTACTGAAAACTTCAGTGCTCTTTTATGCGCTGCCTTAACGAGAGCTCATCCATGCCTCTTTAACATGAAGTGTTGAAGTTATTTTAATCTTGTTAGTCTTAGTTTATTTCGGGTAGTCAGCCAGAACACTGATCCATGTGTCTTACACCAGTGGTTCTCAATTTTTTTTTTCCCCCAGTGGCTTGTCCTAGACTACATTTGAGAAGTTGTCAGACTAGAGCCTGGTGGAATGAAAAAGGGGTCAGAAGTCTGTAGAGATCACCAGCACAGCCCCATGTCTCCCTCTTAGCCAAGCAAATTCACTCATTAGAAGGAGTGAGATTATTGGGGCTGCATTAGAGAAAGTCTACCCCTCACTCTACACAGGAATATGGTTTTATATTAAAGACCAATTTAGACATCATCACAGTGCATATATTAAGATTGCAAAGATAAGTGCTTTGGAAGATATGTTGTCTGAGGAAGGCGATGTTTAATCTTCTTTTAGCAAAGAGAAGACGTGGCAACATGGTTTCTATCTTCTAATATTTGCCTTAGGAAATTGGTAGCAAACATGTCCTGTGTGCTTCTGGAAGATGAAATTAGGTCCTGTGAATGGGAGGAAGATTTTGGCTGAGACCAAGAGGGAGAGTATATATGTGTCTACCATGTTAGGCCACAGTGGGTAGGATACATGATTTTGCATCACTACATCTCTGTCCATTGAAGGTTAGCATTCACATGGAAGGACAGCAAGACTCAGAGAGTAGCCTACCCCAGGTTGCTCTGCTCGTTGGGCAGGAGGGATTGGCTCCCACACCTGAGGTCTTTCCCCTGCGCTTCTCTGTCTCCTATGGAGCTGAGCTGTTCACTAACACCCTGCGTCATTCTGTGTCCCAGTGACCCTCCCATTACTGCCTGCACCAGGTACAAGTTTGCACCAAGTGACCTTTAAGACTCCTTCCAAACATCAGACCCTAATTCTAATTCAAACCAAGGAATAAATGAACAGGTCACAGTTGAAGAGCTTCACGATATCTTTATAGTCTCTTCCCTGCCCTGCACCAGTCAACTCATCTGTTCTTCCTAGAGCTGCTGAATAACCTTCTTGAAAGCACATTCTCAGTGTGTATCCCACCATTGCTCCAAAATCTTGAGCAGCTCCCATTTGCCTATGAGATAAATAAAATAATATGGAATAAATTTTAAAAAAGGTACATTTCCCTTTTCAAAGCCTGTTTTCCTTTTATTTTCAGCTCCCATTAGCTCCCTTTGCAGAGTCTGCCCTCCTGGAAAACCATTCTTCTTACGTACTGATGCTCTCTGCCTTCTGTAACCAGGCTCTTCTCTCCTGCTGAAATGTGCTCCTCCCTGAAAGCTCTCCTTGAAAGCTTTTCCTCCTCGAAGGGTCACGTCTAATGTCCCAACATGTGCCCAGCCAGAAGTGGAATCTGATGTTTGAAGCTATGGAATAAATATCTTGTCTCAGCCTTGCATGCACCCCATTCTGTGTGCTTTTGGATTGTGTGTGCTCTTGTCTTGTCCCCTGACTACATTGTAAGCTTCCTGAGGGAGGGGTGTGGATCAGTCATTCCTGTCTTCCCTTCCTCTATCCTTGTGAATGTCTAGTGCAGTAACCAATGCACACTAGGTAATCAGTGCTTACTGAGATCTGTGGAGCTGGTAGCAGACATAAGTCACCACGTTAAATCCCAGAGCAAACTATTCATCATGTTGTAGTGCCTGACGAATTTGGGGGTTACTGACTGGAGAGGAAGAAGAGGGGGAGGAATATATTTTAGCTATTAATGCTTGCCCTGGTATTTTTAGTCTTCTTTCGAAAGTAAAAGCTCTGTCGACAGTAAAAAGCAGACATCTACTCTCTTCACCCAGTGTGTGCTCACTCTTCTCAGGAGGAACTTAATTCATCTTAAAATTTTTTTTAACATCCCTATAATTGTTTTCCTTTAAACATTTTCCAGTTTGAAGAGAAAACTTAGTTTCAGAAAAGGCTAATTAACTTGCCCAAGAAAGTGGTAGAGCTGCCTAGACCCAAAGATTTTGCTTCCCCTCGGCTTCCACTTTGCCTCCTGGAGCCTGTGAACACTTGTGAAAACAGGTCATCTTGGAGGGTGGTCAGCAGTTTCAAGCTGAGGTCATCTTGCCTAGAGTTTGCAAAATACAAAAATTCATCATGCAACTACTATTCAGAGTTAGTGGATTTAACTTTTTCCCCATATTTGTTTCAGATGACTCTCTTTAAAGACATAACAGCGAGCGAGAGAGAGTTACTTCCTTGTCTTTAATTTATCACTATTTAACCAGCAATTAACCCATCTTTAGAAAAATGAGTAATAAAAAAAGCAGTGTCTCATCAGTCTGTGGAAAACTAAAGAAGAAAAAAGCAGTTAAAGATACATATATATATACAACATTTGCCTTATTTATATACACTAAGCTATGTAGATTTTTTTTTTTAAGTAAAAATAGACAGCAGGAAATCATGCTGTAATCTAAGATTCTCTTTTAGCATGAGCTTGTTTGGCCTAAGAAACCCCATGAGTGCTCTGAAGAGACCTGTCCCAATTTCTGGAATATTAATCAGTGAGGAAGGGAGCCTGGGCTGGGAGTCAGGTCCCAGGTCTGATTCTGCCACCATTCTGCTGAGCAAGATTGGGTCAGAAATATCATCTCTTCAGTTCTCAGTTTTCTTCATTTATCCAAGGGCTACACTGGATTAGAACAGAGCTTCTCAACCTCAGCAGGACTGTTACTTTGTTCGGGGAATTCTTTGTTACGGAAGCTGTATTGTGCGTCATAGGGTTTTTAATAGCATCGTTGGCCTCTACCCACTAGATGACAGTATCCCTGCTTCCCACCCTCCTCCCAAGTTGTGATGACCAAAAATGTCCCCAGAGATTGTCAAATGTCCCCTGGGAGGCAAAATTGCCCTGGTTGTACCCCTGGCTGGAAGCAGATTTTAAATCCACTGTATATTTACTGAGAATACCTGATAGGAAAGGCTCCGAGCTATGCACCGGGGGCTCCACTGTGAAAAGAGTAAGTGCTCTCCTCTCTGCATGGAGCTTCAGTCTGGTGGGGAAGGGTAGTCTTCAGGCTGTTGGGAGACACTGGGACAGGTGTTGTAATTGGGTACTTGCAGGAATCAGGGGTCCTCTGGACCTGTTACTCTGAGAACATGTAAACCGTGGAAGGACCCAGTCACTTCTCAATACATCATGTAGTTTGACCTGTTGCCCCCCCACAGATAAGTGGGGAAAATGAACACTTCTGTTTGGGGATAGAGAGCTATTGCAACACAGGCTCACAAAAATATGGAGAAATGAAGAGTGAGTATAAAATGGGCCCCAGAGCAGAATAAAATAATTCTTAGCACCTACTTCTCATCTATCTCTGGGGTAATGATCTGGGCATATTTTTTCCTCTTAGCTGCCATACTCACTACAAGAATGCAGCTGAGGTGAGCCAGATCTTGTGCCTGGTGTCACCTTTCTTAGCACTCAATTTTTTTTTTTTTTGCAGTTCAACTTTTTATTTTAATAAAATCAGAATATGTGTAGCACATGCAGCATGCACACAATTTTTCACCCTTCTCTGGGGTGTTGATAGTGTAATGGGATTATCAGGACTTTCTGAACACAGTCTTCTTTGAGAGGAAAAAAAGGAAGAAGGCACTTCCTTCCTTAAAAGGAATGCATTGATGGAATATTAACTTGATAGGCACTGTAGCCTAGAGATTTAAGAGTCCAGGTTTAAGGGGTGTTATATTTGTGTTCATAGTTCTGGCTTAGATACTTTTAGCTGTGCAATTTCAAGAAAGTTTCTTGACCTCTCTGTACTTTTTTTTTTCACTAATAAAACCTAAATACTGATAGTATTTACCTCACCAGTTTGTTGAGAGGATTAAAGGATTTTGAACAGAAGCTGGCATATGGAAATCACTTATTAAGTTTTTGAAATAAGTTCTGACGAGTCTGGGAATCACTGGGTCACTTAGATAAGGTCCTAGCTTGTCCAAGTCTTGAGCACATTTTTGCAAAGCACTGTGTTTAGTGGACCAGGTTATGCTCTTTTGAGCCCCTTCACACCTTTCTAACAGAAGCAAGGCCTAGAACCAGCTTGTGTTATCTATGAAACATGGGAAATTAAATTATCCAAGGTCAGGCATTTGAACCAGAAGATTTCTGGAAGATCCATCCCAGCTCTAAAACCTCTGATTTTGAATCATTCTGGATTCTTACCCCTTTTAGCTTCTTTAGCTCTGTAAAATATGAAAAATTGATTTCATCCACACTATATTGCTCAAATATTAGGTGAGGATTTAAGAAAGATGCTTTAGTTTGTTGGAAGAAGGAGTGCTTTGTGAGTAAGTCAGGATAAAAATATACCTTGATTGATTGGTTAAACACTCTTGGACTCACTTTTGTTTCTCCCTTAAGATTTTTCTCTCCTTTTATCCCTTCCCCTCTATTTCCCTTCCTCCCCTAATTCCTCAAGTCCCAGTCAATATCTTTCAGAATACAGGCTTTGGATGCTTCTTCTCTGCCAGAAGCAGGGCATTTAACCTGCACTGCACACTTGCCTGTAGTGTCTACAGTGCAGTAGCTATCAGAGGAGCAGAACAGAGGTCTTATAGAGTTGTCTATCACCCTTCTCCTCAACTACTACAGATAGCCCATGTCTGTTGATTGTTGACTTGAGGCTTAAACACGGCAGGGTATTTACATCTTATGGTTGCTTAATCCTCTTAGAACCCAGGCGAGGGAACTCAGAATTCCTGTGGTTGGTATGAGCAATAAATCTTCACAAACTGATTCTGAAAGAGAATTTTCCTAGGGGGCAGGAAACTAACATCCCATGCAGCAACAACTAGACGCATTTTCCAGTATTATTGAGTGAGAATTCACTGAGCACTGTGTGCCAGGCTCTGTGCTAGGTGCTGGGGATGTGAGTGAGCAAGACAAGTCAAAGTCTCTGTCATCATTACACTGATCTTTTGGTGGAGACTCATTGGGTAAGAAATTACACAAATGTTTATCAAATTACAACAGTGTTAGGTGCTGTCAAAGAAAAGTTGCACAAATAATTATTTACTCATGTTGATGTGGGATGCTAAAGAAGATTACAGGGTGATTGGTTTGACCCTGTAGTTGTACTTACCCCAAGTCCTTACACACTCCCAGGTGACAAAGTTTCAATCTCATTTCTTGGTTCTGGAATTTTTGCAAAGGGGGGACGTTCAGATCACGGGTCTAGATGAAATGGGGTTTGGGGTTTCAACAAGGAAGGAACCTGAGAAGAGGGGGTAGAATCTTTTAACATTAGCTGATGGCTCTGAGTGATTGGCTTAGCTCTGGGGACTAGAGAAACTTAGAGCATGGAGGGTGATTGACATCTAGACTCATTGGATTCACACATGGACCCTGAGAAAATCTTTGAAGTTTGTGCAGGGGATCCCAGTAAAAAGTATACTCTTGATTGAAGAGCTGACATCTAGCTGGGATGGGTATCCTCTCATACCTGGCTTACAGCTTTCAGATGGACATCTAAGGGGGAGCTAAAGAAGTCAGGTACACCTTTCCAGGTAGTCACATCAAGCACCTCAAGATCTGTGGGGTGATGGATATTGCAGCCTTCTCACCTGGCTGATTGACTGACTATTAGGAATGGAAAGGTCTTAGAGTTAAATCAAGTTAGTGGTTCTCATACCTGGAACTGGAATCACCTAGAAGCTTATAAAAATAGAGAAACCCAGGGCATAGACTTACTGGGACAGAATTTGGACAATCTCAAGAGATAAGGATTGGGAATCTGTTTATTTTTATACAGTTAGAATAAACCCCATGTAACGGGAGTCCATGGGCAAGCATGAACCAGTCAAGCCTCTCTGGTGGATGCCATCATTCTGTTCATTATTTAAATATAGTTGTCATTTCTGGAATATTCCATAGAAAGTCACGATTTAAATACTTTACATAAATGTATGGTTCCTGGAACCAGATCAGAATACTTTTAATACTGTACCTCTTTGGGAAATTAAATGTCTGTTCCTAATCCTAGATGAATATTTAGTTAAGGTGCTCACTATTCCTGAGAGAAAAGTGTGTGTGAGTGAGTGTGTGAGTGTGTGAGTGTAAGCATGCTCACACAGTGTTTTCAGCAGTTGTTTCCAAAGAGTTGATGGGTTGAACCTTGGTAATCTCAGGTGTCATTCGGTGTGGCCCAGTGTGGGGGCCTTTCAGTCCCATTTGAACTCTGCACAGATGAGGTCAGAGCACCGTACAGGGCGAGGTGCTTTGTTCAGTGTTAAAGGCTATTGTTGTTGACCTAAAAAGACACTGTTTGCCACCATGACCTTTGTGGGCCTATTGTAAAAGGCATTCATTGATTCCATCAACAATCAACAAACAGTTAGCACAGGCTACATACCAGGTACTAAGTTCATTCTAGGGTTTCAGAGATGATTAAGGCCTGAACCTTAGTCATATGGGACCACCAAGGCTTTGAATTTAGTTGGGGAAATACATTCAGATTGAGGTGGTTGCTCCACTGCAATGTGGTTAGGAGTTTGTACTTAATTCTCTAGCCCCATCGCTTACAAATGTTCATTAAATGTGAAGAACACCCTGAGTGTTAAGTGGACCTAGCACCAGGAGGTCCAGCACCTTTTCCAAGTTCTCTATTCCTCATGAGCACTTCGGGGAATGAATCCAGTCTCCATTATTTAATCCAGTCTCTATGGCTCCCACAGAGCAGGGCTGGGAGCTTCTAATTCAGCCACATGTACGCTGTTTCCCTAGTTATATGATCAGAGTGACTAATTCATCAAAAGTAAGTTTCTAGAGCCTAATGGAATAATACCTCTGAATTGATATACTCTTCCTTTAAAATTGGTATTTTTTTTTCCATTTCTTTTAAAAATACCAAAAATAATTTGGAAGGTCTTTAAAAGTCATTCAGTTTATTACCATGTATTACATTGCTGTGCATGAGGA
Organism: Mesoplodon mirus; assembly: GCF_964341445.2. Lineage (NCBI taxonomy): Eukaryota > Metazoa > Chordata > Mammalia > Artiodactyla > Ziphiidae > Mesoplodon > Mesoplodon mirus. The sequence continues at coordinate 13,270,824 of NC_138992.1, read as the reverse complement.
ATATGCTAAGTGATTTTAAGTGATTTTAATTTTACAACAATTCTGTGAGATTTTTATCTCCATTTTACAGATGGGGAAATAGGGGCATAGATAGCTGAACTAATTTGCCAGAAAGACAAATAGAAAATAATAGAATCAGGATTCAAATTTGTTTGTCTAATTCCAAAGCCCACAATTAAAAAAAAACCTCCTTGGGGCTTCCCTGATGGCGCAGTGGTTGAGAGTCCGCCTGCCGATGCAGGGGACATGGGTTCGTGCCCCGGTCCGGGAAGATCCCACATGCCGCAGAGCGGCTGGGCCCGTGAGCCATGGCCGCTGAGCCTGTGTGTCCGGAGCCTGTGCTCCGCAACGGGAGAGGCCACAACAGTGAGAGGCCTGCGTACCGCAAAACAAGAACTAAAACAAAAACAAAAAACCTCCTCTACACTGTCTCTTTTATGTATGTATATATATATGTGTGTGTGTATGTGTGTGTGTGTGTGTGTGTGTGTATGTATGTATGTGTGTATTGGAAGTTGTCATTCATTGTCTGAATTTCAGGACCACTTAGAGAATATCTGATCTTGAATCTAAAATATAAAGTCTCTCTATAAAGATTTTGATTTGTCTTCAGGTACATAATGAGTGTCTACTGAACATGTGTTTGACATCATGACAAACACTGGGAACCTAAAATTGTGAATTCAGATGCAGTTTAATAAAACAGACAATTACAAAAATCAAATCAAATATTTGCAATTCTGTGATTTCTGTAAAAGGTAAGTCCTAACTTCTGTTAGTCTTGGGAGAACCTGAAGAGCAGTATGAGCTATAAAATCCCATATCAGTACTTATGGAGAAAACCCTGGAGTGGGGGCACAGGTAAAAGTCTCATATAAAGGAAAATAAAAATGGTATAGCAACTACCTCCCTCTACTTCAACTTGAGCACAAGTTTCATGTTGAGTGAATAAGTCACATGAACTTGAAAATGAAATACGGGTTTTAAAAAGAGAGAAAAATGAGTTTGTGGGCAAAGGCCTCTATTGTTTCCTGGGATCAATGCTATTGATTTTGTTCTATGACATGTAAGAGCTCTGGTTTTGAGATGTGGATGTTGACTAGCAGCAAAAGGCCAGGGATAACAGCTTGGTAATGAGAGAAAATGACTTGAAGTTTCTCTGCTACAACAGGAAGATTTTGATTTATCTCTGTTCCTCCAGTCTCAGAGTTTAGAGCAATTGTACGTGTAGCACCTTAAACAGTGAGCCTCCCAGAAGTGACAAGGTTATACTTGGAGGGTCAGGAGCAGTTGTTGGCATTTGAGTTAAGAGAGGAAAAAAGAAGGTGGTGGTAAGGACCAGAAAAGTGTCCTCACCTTGCCTGATCATAAGTGCTACTTGGCCTCATATCAGTTAACTCTGTCTATAATTTTGTGACATAACAACCACCTGTCAATGGAATTTATTTAGCTTACATGTCTTCTGTCAGTTGGGTGGGGGTCAGCGGATCTAGACTGAGCCTGTCTCGTAGGGTCTCTGGTCTCATGTCTCAGCTGGGCTGACACGTGAGTCTGCTCTCACCTGGGGATCATCTATTCTGGGTTGGGCCCATCTGGTCCACAAATTGTCATCCTTCTCCTGGGTCAGTGATTTAGATAGGACAAATTTTCTTCATGACAATGTCAAACGTGCAAGAATAACTTTAAGGACTTTCCAAACTTTGATTATATAGTACCCACTGATATTCCATGGCAAAGAGCACAGATACAAGGAAGGGTGTAGAACTGGAACCATCCATGTACTCTACCCTATGTCTTCTGTTAAATATGTTAAACATAACATTCTGAATCAGACTCTCTATGAAGGTGCCTGAGTTTCTGACTCTTATCATCAAGCAAATTTGGATCTAAAATAAAAACCTTTTTAGCCTTATTTTGATGTAATCATATATGTACAAATGAATACATGTGCATGTATCCAGTCATTTTGGAAGAGTCAGACTAACTAAAAGTTCCTTCTGTTGAAGCTCTGAATCTTTCCTCAGTATTTTTTTTTGTTAGCAGTTTTATTGAGATAGAATTTACATACCATACAATTCACCCATTTAAAGCTGTACAATTCAATGGCTTTTAGTATATTCCCAGAGTTGTACAACCGTCACCATAATCAATTCTGGAACATTTTCATTGACTCAGAAAGAAACCCATACTCTTTAACTGTGACTCTTCAAAACCTCTTTTCTCAGTTTTTGAGGCAAGGGTTCCGCTAATTTTCAAAAGACATTTTTCTTTCTGGGCTCCCCCAGAGTTTTGGAAATAACTGCATTATAACATTTATCACACCACAGGGCTATTAGTCCTTTCTTTTTCTATCTCTCCTGTGAATCTGTAACTTCCTTGAGGACTAAACACTGTGCCTTATTAAACTTTATAGCTATACTTTCAGCCTAATGCCTAGTATATCTTGGGGTTCAAATAATGAAGGAAGGAAGGAAAATAGGAAGGAAGGAAGAAAGAAGTAAGAAGGAAGGAAAGAGGGAAATCGTAATAGAAATTTTGGTTCCGTCTGTAGGATATGGTCTGGAGAACATATCCCTATGACCTATTTTGGCAAATATTCATGAAGTTAACAAATAGGTTTTTTCAAAGAAAAAAATTGTGAGTTTTGAACAGTTTTTTTTTTGTACTAGCCCCACCCTAGAAATTCTGAGATATTTCCTCCAGAACCCCCACAGGATTCCTCACTACATCATCACTCTTTGTTCATATTAGTTAAGACTATATATGTGTATATATATATATATCACAAAAAGATTAAAAATAAACAAGTTAGAAATTAATTTTTCTCTGACATAGCAGTCATTAAGTAGATGGTTCAGAACTGATGGGGAGGCCTCGTTCCATAAGACTGTCTAAGAAACCTGTCTTGTGCTTCATCATTCCCCAGGGTACCGCCTTCAGTTGTACTGTCTAGGATGGCCCCCCAGTATTTCTGTGTGCCAGTCAATTGAGGAGACTAAGGGACTTTAAAAGCATAACTTGGAAGTTACAACATCACTTTCAGGTACACCCTTTTGGTGGAATCAATCATATGGTCATACCTAGCAGCACAGGTGGCTGTGCTGTGGAATATGCTTTTTATTCCAGTTGGCTTTGTATCCAGCTACAGATTGTGTTACTTTCCTTTTCTAAATGAAGAGGGAGAGACTGGATGTTAGGAAACAAGTAGTCGTGTGTTCCATGCGCTGCTTTTACAAATACTAATTGGCAACATAAAACTGAATTCCTGTTTATTTTCCTTATTTTAAGTTTTGTATCTTAACCAACTTGAGGCCTGAAAAATTATCATGACTTTTAAATGTATTGTTGCTCTACTTTTCATGTTTAGACATGTTTTATGGCATTTAAAAGAAATCGATGCCTTTACAGCATTGTTTTCTACTTTTGTAATTGAACATGTATTTCAGTTAAATTATGGAAAAAATGGGTTTTGGTGCGCTAGCCTGGAAAACTTAGAAACACAATATTGTTTCTGTGGGAAAATGGCTTCAAGTTCTTAAAAGAATCTGACAAAGAAATGTGCTTTTGGATGTGAACACATTTGAAAGTTGGGAACTGCTAAATGCACTCAGGTTTACGCATATGAAGTAACAGATGAGACTTACTGGAACGTTTTCTCAGCAACGCCTTACACAGCACTGCAGCAGCCTCAGTACTCAGCCAGGACTAACAGAGTCCAGATCCAGCTTCCTCCTCTCTCCACATGTTCATCAGGCACACAACTGCTGGCCTCTCTTTTTCACTTCAAACATTTAGCTTGTTGTTGGGAAGTTGTTTAGTTGGGAAGTTGTAGCAAGAGTACAAATAGAAGATTAGATAAGGATATCTTAAGACCTTTGAGTTATAAGTTCAATCAAGACTTTAGAGACCATTCATTTAATTTTAATAAAGGTAATGATAGCCTTCTTACTCTAGAAAGAAAGTGGCTACAAAGTGGCTTTTACCGTTTTGAAGTAACACAAAATGTTTATGTATCCTAACATTAAAATAGCTACTTATGGGATGGTTTGATTCCAAAGCTCTGAATAAGTTTGTCGAAGGAGTTTTTATGCTTTTTTAACTATCTTCTCTCCCCCACCTGCCACCGTGTGCCCTAAGCACATGCTTAGCCCGAGAATTGGATAATCCAGTACTGATTGTAGAATTTACCCCTAGTTCAGTCTAAAACAGAGCCGGAAAGTTTTCTTTCACACATTGAACAAATATTTATTACGTGCCTGTTAAGAAAGCACTTGAATAATGTACTGGGTACCGGGAAGCAGCGGTTGGGTAAGAGTCACAGACCATGCTCTCGGTGAAGCCTGCTCTCTGTTGGGAAAGACAGACAGTAAATAGGTAGTTACAACAGGTATGAGGAGGATTATATGGGGGGGGGGGGACACAGTGTGATGTGGGAGCAGATTGCAGGAATAGATGCTTTAGTTTAAGGGTCACAGAACACTTCCCCAAGGAAGAATGAGTTGTAGTAAAACACACTTCATAGGCAGAGAGAAGATTACATCGTGTCTTATTCAGAGGTTACATCACTGGCAAGTGGCCTGTGAGAGGAAGAGAAGAGGTTTACCTTAGCACCTATGACTCACCTGTGGGAAAACATCTAGCATAGAATTTGGCAGACAGATGTCAGAAAAACTGAATCAATGAATGGTGGAATTTCATACAGTATTGCTGATCACAAGAAAAAGTCTTCTGCCCATCCCAAGGGAGTAATGACCTAACATATCACCTTCTTCCAGACAAGATTAATCCTTCTTAAGATTGCTTAGAAACAGCTAAGCTGGTCAGAGCTTCAGGAATTTAAGTTTAAAAAAGAAAGCACTGGTGAAGAAATAGGAATGCAGGAACTGTATGGTCATAAAATCAGAGGGTCAGAGCCAGTAGGAGCTCTAGAGGCAGTCATGACCATATCTTCCATTCTAAATGTAGGAAATCAAGGCCCTAAGTACAATACTTTGTGTGTGTGTGTGTGTGTGTGTGTGTGTGTGTGTGTGTAATGAGTTTATAAACTTTAGAGTGGAGAGCTCTGAAAATGTCTTCTATTAACCAAAGGGGGCTTTAGCAACTTAGAAATAAAACAAAAATGATGAATTAAAATTTTGGCCAGAGAGAAGTATATCTGAAGGTGAACTGGATGGTGATTCTGGATTAAACATGAGGATGAATAAAGGAAATAGATTCCTTTCTCTCTTGTAAGGCAGCCAAGGAATCAAAGCACTGGAGTAAACCATCTTGAAACAATATAGAAGCAGTTGAGATTTCATCTATTCATTTGTACATAAGTTGATCCATTCCTTCAGAGATATTTTTTGAGCAGCTAATAGCATTGGGGATGCAGTGGTTATTTGTTATTGGATAAGACAGGATTCATACCCTCATGGAACATTCAGTCTAGTGTGAGATGATAGGAGACTGAAGTAAAGTGTTAAATTCTAGGATGGAGGACTCTGTGACAAGGAGAGACCAAGGTACTACGGACAGTATGGTGGTGTGTGTATAAGGGATTTCCAATGAAGGCTTCCTGGAGGAGGTCACATATAATCACAGGTCTGAAAGATGAATCGGGCATAATCAGGTGAAAGCAGGCAGAGTATAATGAGAGCTCAAGGTCCAAGGAACAGCTTGTATAAAAGCACAGAAGTCAAAGCATAATAAGTTAGAGGCCAGTAGAACATACAGACAGTCATTTAGTTCTGGGTACAGTGCTAGGTTTAGGTTCTTAAGACAAATAAGACATGACTCCTGTTTCTTTGTAAAACTATTTATATTTGTATGTATATGCACACATGCATATAAACAGCAGCAGTTATTCTAAAATCATGAGTGTTAATTTTCAAATATTTGGCACTCGGCTTTCTAGGATCAGGAGTAAAATTCCTGGTTCACTTGTGCTTGGAAGGGGCCATATGATTATTTCCTGCCAGTGAGTTGTGAATGGAGGGCATGTGCGTCACTTCTGGTTCAAAGTATTTACTTGCCAGGGCCTTCTTTCCTTCAGCCATGGCAACTCAGCCATGTTCCATATAGTGCCTGTCCATCATCCTGGGGCTCAGAGGGAGGTCAGTATAGAACAGAGCCCCCAACGGGCATGTTAATGACATTTAGTACAAGTGAGAGATACTTTTTTCATTTTAAGGTAATTTTTTGGTCTTTACAGAGATGCGGGGTATTTGTTATAGCAGCATAACCTAGCCCACTGTGATATCTACAAAATAAGAATCAGCATTTTCAATTAAATTGAATTAGTAATCATTTAAAATTTCCCCAGTCTGTGTTAAATGTTATGGATATAAGGGCTATAAAGACAGGTGCTCTTCCTGCCAAGTATGGCACTGGGGAGAGAGACTCATGATCCAATCAATTGGATGCTGTGAGGTCAGTGAAAGGGAGAAACACAGGTCTCTGGGAGCATATACAGGGACATGGACTTCAGCCCAGAGGGGTATAGAAAGTAAAAGAGGCCAAAACTGATTCTGGAAAGATGCCTAGGAGAGAGCCAGTTGAAAAGATGGGAAAGGATATTCCAGGCAATGAAAAGAACAAGAGGAACTATATAGGGAGATTAAGCCCTGACTTAATCAGGCAGCAGGCATTTTCCTTGTGAGGACCAGGAAGTCTAGCGTTTTCTAAGCCAAGAAATTTTAGAGCACAGAGCACAAAGTACAAATTTTAGAGTCCCCTGTAGCTATAGATGGCATGTTTGTGTCCCTGCCAAATGCATATGTTGAAACCTAAGCCACAATATGATGGTTTTTGGAGCGGGAGGTAGAGCCCTCATGAGTGGGGATAGTGCCTTTGTTAGAGGGACCCCAGAGAGATCCCTCACCCCTTCTACCATGTGAGGTTATGGTGAGAAGGTGGCTAACTATGAACCAAGAAGCAGGCGCTCACCAGACACCAAATCTGCCAGCCCCTTGATCTTGGACTTCCCAGCCTCTAGAACTGTGAGAAATAAATTTCTGTTGTTTCTAACTCACCCGGTCTATGGAATTCTGTTATGGCAGCCTGAATGGACTAAGATAACTGTCCTGGTGGATTTCCTGTAAGAGCCAAATCAGGGCTCAAACGAACAAACAAACAAAACAAAAAGGATAGAAATACAACAGAAACAACCAGTGACTGACCAAGCATAGCTGGCAGAAGGAACAATCTATTGTTTCTTGGGAATCCTGCCTGGTGAGGGCCAAGTGGAACTACAAGCTTCTGTATGAGCTTCACATTCAGACCTTAAACATCTAAAGGTCTCTTTTAGTCTCTGGAAAGGAAGCAGGGGACAGTGCCACACCCATATGACACCATCGTGCTCACTTCTAAAGAACAGAAACCTTTTAAAGCTAAGGTGTGTGGCTGGATGTGCTTCCGGAAGTGCTTCTTTAACAAGAAGACAAACCTGATAGAACAAGAGTTTCAACTTAGTACATGGCTGCTCCAGTTAGAGGGTCTGTTTGTGGTTATTTGAGTGTGGGGCAGGGTGTGTATTTAGAACTCGTCCCAGTTTTCTTGAAACCTGCTTTTCTTCACCTCATTACCAACTGGTAGCCATGCATCCAAATGCTAATTTTTCTTAATTAAATATATGACAGTTTTAAAAAATGACTTCTCTTTCCATTCTAATTAGATGTTAGTGATTCTGCTCTCTCCACTAATTACTGCATGTCTTCCTTCTGATGACTATATATATATATATGTATATGTATATACTATATATATGTATATACATATATGTATATGTATATATATAAGTATATATAAAATTATATACGTATTTATGTGCACACATTCATATATGTGTGAACATATGTATGTGAATATATATGTATACACATACATATAAAATTGAAATTTTAATAACCTTCCTCTTGGGAGAATGCATCATTGATAAAAATATCCCTGCCTTGGGTTGGTAGTTTTCTGGGATTTCAATTTCAATAGCTTCTTCCGTATTAGGCTGATTTCATCTCAGAGGCAATAATCATATCCAGGTTTGGCTCTGTTCAGTGGGGCATGACTACACCAGAATGGGTTTCTTCCTGAACAGAAAAAGAAAATTGGAAAAAAAAAAGAATAAAAGCCCAGCACACCAAACTCCAAATTATCTAAATCCATTTTCAATGAAGAGCTTGGTGGCTTGGTAAAGACGATGACTTTTGAAGGAAAAAAATCCATTGAAAAATCCCATTTCCCATGCTGTAGGGTTAGGAGAATAAGTTGCACCCGGTGGGGGGCGGGGATGCTCCTTTCGACATGTAATAAAGCAGGTGGCCTCATTTGAATTTTCCCATTAGGTCTCCTGGAGTGATCTCAGAAATACATCGGCGTTGCAAACTGTAACTCAGCCTTGGCTCCCTTACTCCAGGAGAGCCAAACAGCAGAATTAGAGTTTTTCAAACAGCAGAATTAGAGTCTGAATTACTTGAAATGTCCAGCAGGAAGTTATTTGTTATCGTGTTGGGTTTCCTATTTGCCATAGAATATTAAATAGGTTTCTAATTTTCCACAGAATATTAATAATTGGACTTGAAAGTGGGCAAATGCCTTCTCTGCCAACCAGGCTTTTTCTTTTTGCCTCTCATCCCGTTTTCCCACCACAAGGATCAATGGTGATGTTTCCATCCCTCATCAAGATGGGGCTATCTAGATGGAGCATCTGATACTGACAGGCTCACCGTTAAAGTCAGAGATAATCAGCCCAAATATAGGCATTCCCAGCAGAGGTGTGATGAATAAGTGCTAATGCAGGAGACACAGGTTTGATCCCTGGTCTGGGAAGATCCCACATGCCATGGAGCAACTAATCCCATGCGCCACAACTACTGAGCCTGCGCTCTAGAGCCTGTGTGCCACAACTACTGAAGCCCACGCACCTAGAGCCCGTGCTCTGCAACAGGAGAAGCCACCGCAATGAGGAGCCCGCACACTGCCAACAAAGAGCAGCTCCTGCTCGCTGCAACTAGAGAAAGCCTGCGTGCAGCAACAAAGGCCCAATGCAGCCATTAAAAAGAAGAAAAAAAAAGTCAGTTGCATTCCTTTGTTCATTCAGCAGATGAATATTGAAGGAACCTAAATGGTACAAGCAACATGGCCCCTGTCCTCATGTGGTACACAATCAGAAGAGAGAGACATTGGAGAAAGAATTAGCAAAACATTAATTAATTGAAACTTTGAAAAGTGTTATGAAAGAGAAGTATAAGAAGCAATGAGAAAACATATCAGAGGGACTCAAAAATATAGTTGTCCCACACAGGCTAATAATTTGGTATGCTTTCAAACAGATTAAAAAAAAAAACTTATTCACCTTTTATTTATTGGAGGCAGGAAGAAACTGATTTGAAAAAAAAATCACTTCATTTTACTAAAGAAACAGCAAACAAGATCTTTTCAGGATATGTATGAGAGAGAATATACACTGATGCGGCAGACAGGCATGGATTTATGAATGTGCTTTGTGGGGCGATTGCAGATCTGTCACTAGCAGCCTATGCAGAGTGACAAATCCACTGGGTCAAAGGAGTACAGGCCTTCTAGCTACCTGTCTTCCATCTTTGTTGAGGCTGGTGACCCAGTCCTAACATCTAGGCTCTGGGTTCTTACTATGCTGTAGCTGGGAAGGTTATAGAATGCTTCCAAGCATCTTGCACAACCTAATGGCTTTTCCCTTTAGTTCTTGCTACATCCATTGGGCCTCAATATGACATTGCTAGGGACTTCCAGCAACTCTCTTACTATAACTGGGTTAGATATTTGGGGGGTGGCTGGAGATCATCCTAATTAGTGGGGGTAGGAAAAAAGAGGCAATAATTAAAGAACTGCATTCTGTTACTGGCAGTGCCAGCCCATCCAGAACCCATGGGCCAGTGAAGAGTTATAGCTCAACTAACCAGCTGATGTAATGGGCATTTGTGGAAGAGTCTTGGGGAGCCTGAACTTATGCAAGGTCTAAACACTTCTTTCTTTTGCTCTGGTCACCCATGTTCTCCAACAGCACCATCATTCTGTGCCCTTTATGTCTTCTAATGCCCCAACGCACCCTGAGCCTTTATCCAGACAGTCTGAGGCTCCAGCAGCAAGCTGACTACAAGGATGAGTATGGCTGAGGGCCACAGGGTACAGGTGGCTGTGGTACTCATATGTGGGTACATTCTTCAGTGCTGCATGTTATTTTTATTCTTTGAATCATATTTCATGCGTATGACCTACTTACTCACCTGATCAGGGAGATCCTTATAGGTAGAGTCAGTGTTTCATTCACGTGTCCCGTGACCCATAGTAAGTGTCCAATTAGTGGTTGAAGAATAAATAAAGAGAACTTCCTCTGGCTGGCTCTTGCTGGGCTCCACCAGGCACTGGAAGCTGGTGGGAAGCCTGTGTATCCAAAAATAAAACTGATAGCGGTAGAGCCTGTAATTTGGCTTGCCTGGGAGGGGTGGGTGGTAAAAACAGAGGGCATAGCCATGGAACCCATGGCCTGAATGTAGCCAGACTTCCAAGAAACTTATTTTAAATTAATTAAAACTGTATACCAAAATAGCTCCACCCATTAATTCACTTCCACTGACTGAAGCAGAATTGATATTTGTGCATGTTTCTGGCAAAATGTTTTCTGTGTTTCCGTAGTTCTTATTCTTACTTAAGTTTTCTTTCGCAATTTCCCAAGACAGAAATCATCTTGCAAAACATGTTAAAGGATCCAACATATAGATATTAAAATAAATAATTTGCTCCCATTTCACCCTGTGGATTATTGGGATTCCAGATCTCAGCTGACTGCCGATAACATGCATTTCTTAAAAAAATACGCATCACAGGTGGGCTTAGCCCAGCAAGAAATATTTGCTTCAATTTATACTCAAGGTATGATTCACTTTTCTGGAATCAAGACTGGTGTACATGGTTTGTTAGTTTACTGTGGAAACCTGAGTTAACTTCTTCCGAAGCTCTGTATTTCAGTGATGTCCTAGAGCAAAGGTCAGCGAACTATGACCCACAGGTCAAATCCAGCTGGCCCCCTGTTTTTGTAAATAAGGTTGTTTTGGAACCCACAGCTAAACCTATTCACTTATGTATTATCTGTGCTGGCTTTCACACTACAGCAGCAGGGTTGAGTAGATGTGACAGAAACTTGATGGCTCACAGAGCTGAAAATATTTACTATCTGGTCCTTCACCGGCAAATGTGCCACTTGCTATTCCAGTGCCCTATATAAATTAGTTCCTGGTGGCTTCCCAGTCTGATGAACTCACCTAATCTGACAGGGCAGGAACAAAGAAGCTCAAAAGATAAGTGGAGATAAAAGATAAGCTGGGTAAATGGCAGAGGGAGCAGCCCTGAGGCTGGAAAGCCCTCAGTCAGGGAGGAATCTGATGTGTTTGAGGAAACAAAAGGAGGCTGCCTGGATTAGAGCTAGGAGAGAGAAAGAGCTGTTCATGGTCAGGCTGAAAAAGCCCGCCAAAGCCGTATCACACAAAGCGTAGTAAACCATGATGAACTTTCTAGATATTTTGACCATTTTAGATTTTCAAAGTCCAGGGAATGCATTAAACATTAAAACAAAACTACAGAGGTGTGGTGTCTTTGTCACTTCCATATCTTGTTATGTCCATGAACTTGAACTTGAAGCACTGTCACCTTTCCCCATGGCAAGGTGGCCACTGACCTTTTGGGATTCAGCCCAGTCAGCCTGGTACATCTCCTCTTGTTATTCCTGATGTGCAGCTACCCTCCAGCCCATGGTGGGAAAGCACAGTGGGGGAATCAGGCATTCTCTGAGGGCGGGTGAGCACAGATCTGGCCAGTGGCTTCTGGCTTCACAGCTCTCCATGCCAGAGCTTCCGTGAACCTCGGAGATGGTACCAAACTGGACTGGAGTGGGCGTGAGAGAGGAGAAGGCAGACCCACAAAGGCTGGGTCCTGCTGCGCCAGCTCTCTTGTGCTGATGCTGTGGGGTCCACTGAGCACAAGAGAAGCCTTTCTTCTTGTCTCCATTTTCTGGGACTTCAGCCTGAATAGAGGCTCTAGGATAGGAAATAGTTGATGGTGAAGTTTTAAAATAGGGGCTTTGAAATTAGTTAGAAGGAGATTTGAATTTTCACTTTCAAGCTCACAAGCTTAGGCAAGTGACTGACTCTGTCTGAGCCTGAGTTTCCCTGTCTATAAAATGGGGATATCAATATTAAGCTGGTAGAATTGTGATAATTATATGAGATGAGATATGCAAAATGAGTGCAGAGCCTGGCTGCAAAACCAGTGATTATTGATTAGGGATGATTTCACTGGCCTTTGGCTAGATTGTCTGCATATCTCTTTCTCCTCCTGTTCCAAAAGGACACATATTACAAAGAATATTCAGGTGGACTGGACTGGCAGTGGAGCCACCATCACGTGCTTGCACTGCGTGGCCTGGGATTACATCAGAGACATCATCCATGCCTGTGCTTCCCGGCGCACCTCCCCACGCCTTCAAATGAGGCCTCCTCCGTCTGTCACAAAGACCAAGAAAAGGTTCCGGTCCCTTGAGGTTGGAGAAGAAAGCAACTGTGAAGAAACAAGCTATTAATATTAATGTTCCAGGAAAAGGAGAAGAGAGAAAGGACATGGGGTGCCCAGAAAGAATGACTCCATATGGCTTTGATGTGTTCCTTTCCACAGGACGGGAGCAGCACAGAGAATACAGAGTAACGAGGAGGAGGGAAAGGAGGAGGTGGAGGTGGCCTGGCAGCATCTGAGAAATTACGTGAACTGTGGGGAGTAGGTTCTGTCTAGACAAAAAGTCAGCCAGCCACGCTGCCATCTGCAGCCGTCAGAGAACAAGCCAGCAAGGGAAGGGGGAGCCCGCAGGCGCCCTGTTTATTCCAATTAGTGGGTGTGTAGGATATTTTCTGTAAAGGACTGCCGTTGTGCTAAACCTGGGGGGCACCTGCTATTATTGAGACCCTTCCCAAAGATCTCCTTTTTTGTGGATCTCTTCAGGCAAAGTTTTTTTTTTTTTTTTTTTTTTTTGCCTCTTCATTGAAGTTCTATTGTACCTCTTAATTTCTCACTGGATATATTGTCTGATTCTTAAGAGCTCAGTCGGCAGTTTGACCTCAATTTAGATCCTGCCTGTATCTCTCTCTGGCCTTGCCATGGTGGGCAAATTACTCCACCTCTGAGAGCCTCTGTTTTCTCTTCTATAAGTAATGTAAGTAATAGGAGGTAGCTTGTGTACAGGCTCTAACAACAGTGGCTGGTCTTATGACTGCTAGAGCCTGTTCTCTCTCTCTCTTTTTTTGTTTTAAGATTCTTTTGATGTGAACCATTTTCGAAGTCTTTATTGAATTTGGTACAGTATTGCTTCTGTTGTATGTTTCGGTTTTTTGGCCACAAGGCACGAGGCATGTGGGATATTAGCTCCCTGACCAGGGATCGAACCCGTACCCCCGGGCATTGGAAGGCAGAGTCTTAACCACTGGACTGCTAGGGTCATCCCGCCTGTTCTTTCTCTTCCTCAAACCAGAGACAGCAGAGGGCAAGGTGGTGAAGGAGTGACAGCAAATGGAAACATCTTGGGATAGTCCATTACTAGCAGCACAGATATTTCAGACTCTGTTGAAGGGAACAAGCTTCCTTGGAATACTTGAGGGAAAGCCTCTGTATGTTGAGTGAACTTTGATGCTTTTGCACAAGTGGAAACTGAGACTCTATTCCCCACAAGTAATAACGACCTCGACACACGAAGAAATGTTTCAGGCTGGATCACCGGGAGGTGTGACATTAAATTAAAAGAATTTAAAAATTGATAATTATGTGACATGTTAGAGGTGTTAGCTAATATGATTACTGTGATAATTGTATTGCAAAATGTAAATGTATCAAATCAACATGTTGTATATCTTAAACTTACGCAATGTATGTCAATTATATCTCAATTTAAAAAATAACTTAGAAAAGGCAAAAAGAAGAGGAATTAGATGAGAGCTTAGACTATGTCTGGCTAACTATTTTCATTTTCTTCATGATGACGAATGGTGGGTGAGTAGCAGAAACCCACCAAATAATATCTGTAGTATGTTGTACAATATAAAATTTTAGTCAGTTGTTCAGTAAACCCTGTCTATTTGACATACTATACAGTGGCATTAGTCTTGTTCAGTTATTTCTTTTGATCATCTTTGTAGAGTCTCACATTAAAGAACCCTTTAGGTATTAAATTCAACCTGGATGGACCCTGCCTGAATATTGTTGACAACATTCTGTTGCCCAGAGAAAGGAAAATCTTATTAGGTAAATCCGCTTAAGAATGCTGCATTAGAGAAAATATATCCTTAAGCAATCTTGGAATGGAGAAAGTCCTCCTAAACAAGTCATAAAACCTAAAAGTTCTAAGAGAAAAGACTGACAGATTTAGTTCCATAAAAATATAACATTTCTGCCCAGGAGAAGAAGCATAAAGAATGACACATGGGGGCTTCCCTTGTGGCGCGGTGGTTAAGAATCCGCCTGCCAAAGCAGGGGACACAGGTTTGAACCCTGGTCCGGGAAGATCCCACATGCCATGAGCAACTAAGCCTGTGCACTATAACTACTGAGCCTGTGCTCTAGAGCCCACGAGCCACAACTACTGAGACCGCATGCCCCAACTACTGAAGCCTGCGTGCCTAGAGCCCGTGCACTGCAATGAAGAGTAGCCCCCGCTCGCTGCAACTAGAGAAAGCCTGCACGCAGCAACAAGACCCAGCACAGCCAAAAATAAATAAATAAAATAAATAAATTTATTTAAAAAAAAGAATGACACATGAAGAACTGATTTCCTCAATAGATTAAGAGCTATTACAAATCAGTAAGAGACCATTTGGCCAAAAGGAACATGAATAGGCAAAAACATGAATAGGGTCATTGCTCCTAAGTAGGTCTTTCTTGTATTAAGTCACAGAGTCTCTGTACACTCTAGAACAACACGTGGAGCATGCAGTGGGAAGACAGGGATATGTCAGGCTTATATAGGAGGAATAAGAGTGGAAAAGTATGGTAAGGCTTTATGTTTGTGTGGGTAGGATGTGGAGAGCAAAGGGAAGAGAGAGAGAGAGAGAGAGAGAGAGAGGGAGGGAGGGAGGGAGGGAGAGGAGGGCACAGAAGTAGAAATGTATAAGGCATGACTTGGGGACCAGAAAGATTGGAATGGAATGTTCTTTAAGAGAAACATTAGAGGGCATGGCAAGACATGTAGTTTGGGGACTTAACTGGAAGTCTTTGATGCCAGCTTAGGCATTTAGAATTGATCTCCTAGGTAGTGAAGAAGAGCCACTGAAGGATTGAAGGTTCTTTTTTTTTTTTTTTTTTTTTTGCGGTACGCAGGCCTCTCACTGTTGTGGCCTCTCCCATTGCGGAGCACAGGCTCCGGACGCGCAGGCTCAGTGGCCATGGCTCACGGGCCCAGCCACTGTGCGGAATGTGGGATCTTCCCGGACCAGGGCACGAACCCGTGTCCCCTGCATCGGCAGGTGGACTCTCAACCACTGCAGCACCAGGGAAGTCCCCATTGAAGGTTCTTAAACAGGGCTGAGACAGGTCTCAAGCATAGGAGGTAAAACTGAATTAGCAAATTAGTTAGGCAAAAGGATAGTATTATCTACAACTAAAGCATTATTATGTTCAACTCAAGAACAATCCCCTGGCACAGAGCCTTGTGTTCTCAACATATGTCTGCTGAATTTTTATTATTTTGAATATAAAACTACTGTAGCCTAGGTGTTATTTGGCCTCCCCAGCTTTTTCATATAAAATGATGTGACATTTTAAATCTGAAGTAAGTGACTAAATCTTTCTCTTGCGCAAACCCAGTCCAAGGGGTGAGATGAGGTTAGACATCATGGCAGCCCTCCATGCTCCTTGCTCCTCCTGCCCTCAGATGGGCAGCCAGGTCCTGGGTTAAGCACCACTTTTGATTCCTCTGGTTCTTTCTCTGATACTACCTATCATCATATGCCACCCCTCCAGGCTTTCCAGAGTTCTACAGCAAGTATGGTGCAAGGCTGTGATGTAGAATGAATGAAACAGGACAAAATGCCATGAAGTCAGTATCCTGCAGTTGCACCACTTAAAACAGGTGTCTGCCTTTAGAAAATATAGTCACAAGGTCCCCTCTACTGTGGGCAGAGGCTTGTCATAGGAACTGATCAGTAAGAGAAAAGGATGGTTGAAGTACAACCCAGTCTATCTGCCTCAAATCATCGACATTTTATTCATGATGCCCTAATTAACTTTGGATGCTTTTTTTTGTCCTTTATCCTTTTTTATATCATAAAAAAGTGAACTGTGTTGGTTGCCCCATGTCATTTGTAGAGAACTGTGGAAGCTAATTAAAAACAAAACCAAAAGCCACAGATGTAATTATTACATAATGAGGTAAGAATAACATTGTCTGATGCTATTACATATACCAAGAGTGAATTTTAATTAGAGCCCCAGCTGGTTACTGAGAAATCAGGTATAAAGAAATTTTACCATGACTGCCTATTTGCAAAATAATTATGCATCACAATTATTGCTTGGGTATAAACCAGATTCTTTGGGAATACTTCTTAAAAGGAAGACTATTCTTTGGTCTTGGCCTGTGCAAAACAAATAAATAAACACACATGCCTTATCAAGACCAGTTTCCTCAATCTGATACTGCAGGCATGTAAGATTTAGGACCATCTGAAACATGTAATCATCTAGTATCAAAGATTAGATTCATTCTTTCTAGTTTCTATAAAGTATAAATATGAGATGTATCTGTAATGGCAATGAAATAAATATTTTAAAGCATCTACTCCTGTTCTTACACATAATTTATAATACTGTTTTATGACTCTCTGTGTGTATGTGTGCGTGGGTATAAAACACACAATTCATTCCAGTGCAATATATCAAAATAACCGTAATATACTTGTACATAAGTATACAATAGTGAAATAGTGCTGAGCAACTCGTAAAGCTTTTCTGTAAGTAATCCCTAAAGACCCTTTCTAGAACTTAAGCCATGCGTTGTCTCCATCTTGTGGACAGGTGACTGGGAGAGGGCAAAATAGTCAATAAGATAGGAGGCAGGTAGGCAGGTTAATCTCTTTTAACATGTTGACGGAGGCTGGCTGGAATGCCATGCCCTGGTCCAGTGGAAGGTGTGCCATTGGTGGATGTTTGTGATCATGGTGTTGTGGCAGGTGTTGGTTATATGCATATAATCAGTTTCTTGTTTTGTGCCTAATGAAAACGTTCACTAGATTGGAATCCAGACTTCTGCGTTCTAACCTCAACCACCTGTTCCACCAGCAACTAAATTGCTGTGTGACCTTGGGCAAGCCCTTTAACTTCCCTGAACCAGAGCTTCTCTATCTTTCGAATGGGAACAGTGATACCAACTCAGTCCTCCTAATGTAGTGTGAGACCACGATAGGACAATCAGTTTAAAATTAGTGTGTAAAGCCTTGATAAGAAATCGATACTGTTAATATGTGTTCTGGCTTCTCTTCTCTATTCAGTGTAACATTTAGACAAGACAACCCAACCCAGCGGACCCAAGAGAATGGACAGACAGTACAACTCTAATCAGTTTGCAACTCGTTTATAACTTGCATTTAAAAACAAATCAACAAGTAAAACCAACCTCCAAACAAGTATAAATTTTTGTTCAGAAAAATATCTATTCATCTCTACTACATGCCCAGCTCTGTTGTAGATGTTTGAAGTGCTTCAATGAAAGTTCCTATTCTTGTGCAGTTTACATGCTAGTGTGGAGAGACACTGCACAAAAACATAAAGTTATAAACACATGGATAAAATAAAAAATAAATTACTGCATAGATAGATAAAATTAGTAATAGTAATATAAAATTAGTAATAAGGAATGAAGTGACATTTGAAGTGTCAGGTGGTGCTAAATGCCATGAAGGACAAATACAGCAGGATCGGGGAGAAAGTGAGTGCTGGTGGAGAGGGTGCTATTTCAGATAAAGTTACAGAGGGCCTCAGGGTCCACGTTTGATTACAGAAATGAATGTAGTCAGGGAGTGGGCCAGTCTGTAGTCAGCTTTCCCTGGGGGGAAACTGTTCCAGGTGGAAGGACAGCAAATGCCAAGATGGTGTTCTGTAGGTTCAAGGACTAGGAACGAAGCTAGTATCGCTTTTCCATTTCTGCTTGCATTTCCATGGGAGTTCATTTTTGAGGTGTAGCCCTGGCAAATAACCATGTGTTTCAGGGGCCGGGAAAAGTCAGGTGCTGGTGCTTACTGGCATGGCCCAATGCACGGGGTCTGACATCTCTCATTACCACTCCCCATTGATTTTCCGCCTTTGCTATTATAAATGTATATTTAGACCACGGTGATGTTACTATTGGCCTATAAGTAAATAGAGTTTTTTTTCTTCTTGCAGGAAATAAATATTTTACTGTTACACAGCCTGATTTATTGCAGTAGTAGAAACAAACCAAGAACATTACTTCTTAAAAGGTACAATCTGTCGAGCAGCTGACTCCTGCAGAGCAGCTTCTTCTTCAGGGGTGTGGAATGCGTGTCATATTCATCCCGCTGCCGCTTTGTCTTCCTCCTCCCGCTCCTCCTGGGCAGTGCTTCTCGCTCAGCCTCTCGATTTATAAGACCAGCCAGTCTTTTTGCTTTACCACAGCGGACTACCAGTGTTCTATACGGTTCACACATATTTGCTCAATTCTCTTGGTCCTTATGGCAGTGTAATATTAAACATATCACATAAGCCTGAGACAATTAAATGAAGTAAAGTACGTAAAGTGTTTAGCACAATGCCTGTCACAGGGTAGATTCCCCAAAATGGTAGCTGTTATTATCACAACATTACTTTATTTACTCCTCCTAAATACCCTATGGAAGGGGCATTATGATCCTCAATTTATGGGCTCAGACAGGTTAAATAATTTCTCCAAGGTCACTGCTAGTTTCAGTCCAAGTTAGGGTTTAAATTTTTGAATTTTATTTTATTTATTTTTTTATGCAGCAGGTTCTTATTAGTCATCACTTTTATACACATCAGTGTATACATGTCAATCCCAATCCCCCAATTCATCACATCACCATCCCCACCCCGCTGCCGCTTTCCCCCCTGGTGTCCCTACATTTGTTCTCTATATCTCTGTCTCTATTTCTGCCATGCAAACCGGTTCATCTGTACCATTTTTCTAGGTTCCACATATATGTGTTAATATATGATACTTGTTTTTCTCTTTCTGACTTACTTCACTCTGTATGACAGTCTCTAGATCCGTCCACGTCTCAACAAATGACTCAATTTCGTTCCTTTTTATGGCTGAGTAATATTCCATTGTATATATGTACCAGCACTTCTTTATCCATTTGTCTGTCGATGGGCATTTAGGTTGCTTCCATGACCTGGCTATTGTGTATAGTGCTGCAATGAACATTGGGGTGCATGTGTCTTTTCGGATTATAATTTTCTCTGTGTATATGACCAGTAGTGGGATTGCTGGATCATATGGTAATTCTATTTTTAGTTTTTTAAGGAACCTCCATACTGTTCTCCATAGTGGCTGTATCAATTTACATTCCCAACAACAGTGCAAGAGGGTTCCCTTTTCTCCACACCCTCTCCAGCATTTGTTGTTTGTAGATTTTCTGATGATGCCCATTCTCACTGGTGTGAGGTGATACCCCATTGTAGTTCTGATTTGCATTTCTCTAATAATTAGTGATGTTGAGCAGCTTTTCATGTGCTTCTTGGCCATCTGTATGTCTTCTTTGGAGAAATGTCTATTTAGGTCTTCTGCCCATTTTTGGATTGGGTTGTTTGTTTCTTTAATATTGAGCTGCATGAGCTGTTTATATATTTTGGAGATTAATCCTTTGTCTGTTGATTCATTTGCAAATATTTTCTCCCACTCTGAGGGTTGTCTTTTCATCTAATTTTTAGTTTCCTTTGCTTTGCAAAAGCTTGTAAGTTTTATTAGGTCCCATTTGTTTATTTTTGTTTTTATTTCCATTACTCTAGGAGGTGGATCAAGAAAGATCTTGCTGTGATTTATCTCAAAGAGTGTTCTTCCTGTTTTCCTCTAAGAGTTTTATAGTGTCTAGTCTTACATTTAGGTCTCAAATCCATTTTGAGTTTATTTTTGTGTATGGTGTTAGGGAGAGTTCTAATTTCATTCTTTTACACGTAGCTGTCCAGTTTTCCCAGCACCACTTATTAAAGAGACTGTCTTTTCTCCATTGTATATCCTTGCCTCCTTTGTCATAGATTAGTTGACCATAGGTGCATGGGTTTATCTCTGGGCTTTCTACCTTGTTCCATTGATCTATATTTCTGTTTTTGTGCCAGTACCATATTGTCTTGATTACTGTAACTTTGTAGTATAGTCTGAAGTCAGGGAGTCGGATTCCTCCAGCTCTGTTTTTTCTTCCCCTCAAGACTGCTTTGGCTATTTGGTGTCTTTTGTGTCCCCATACACATTTTAAGATTTTTTGTTCTAGTTCCATAAAAAATGCCATTGGTAATTTGATAGGGATTGCATTGAATCTGTAGATTGCTTTGGGTAGTATAGTCATTTTCACAATATTGATTCTTCCAATCCAAGAGCATGGTATATCTCTCCATCTGTTGGTATCATCTTTAATTTCTTTCAGCAGTGTCTTATAGTTTTCTGCATACAGGTCTTTTGTCTCCCTAGGTAAGTTTATTCCTAGGTATTTTATTCTTTTGGTCGCAATGGCAAATGGGAGTGTTTCCTTAATTTCTCTTTCAGATTTTTCATCATTAGTGTATAGGGATGCAAGGAATTTGTGTGCATTAATTTTGTATCCTGCAACTTTACCCAAATTTATTGATTAGGTCTAGTAGTTTTCTGGTGGCATCGTTAGGATTCTCTATGTATAGTATCATGTCATCTGCAAACAGTGACAGTTTTACTTCTTTTCCAATTTGTATTCCTTTTATTTCTTTTTCTTCTCTGATTGCCATGGCTAGGACTTCCAAAACCATGTTGAAGAATAGTGGTGAGAGTGGACATCCTTGTCTCGTTCCTGATGTTAGAGGAAATGCTTTCAGTTTTTCACGATTGAGGATGATGCTTGCTGTGGGTTTGTCCTATCTGGCCTTGATTATGTTGAGGTAGGTTTTCTCTTTGCCCACTTTCTGGAGAGTTTTTATCATAAATTGGTGTTGAATTCTGTCAAAAGCTTTTTCTGCATCTACTGAGATGATCATGTGGTTTTTATTCTTCAGTTTGTTAATATGGTGTATCATAGTGATTGATTTGTGTATATTGAAGAATCCTTGCATCTCTGGGATAAATCCCACTTGATCACGGTGTATGATCCTTTTAATGTGTTGTTGGATTCTGTTTGCTAGTATTTTGTTGAGAATTTTTGCATCTATATTCATCAGTGATATTGGTCTGTAATTTTCTTTTTTTGTAGTATCTTTGTCTGGTTTTGGTATCAGGGTGATGGTGGCCTCATAGAATGAGTTGAGGAGTGTTCCTTCCTTTGCAATTTTTTGGAAGAGTTTGAGAAGGATGGGTATTAGCTCTTCTCTAAATGTTTGATAGAATTCACCTGTGAAGCCATCTGGTCTGGGACTGTTGTTTGTTGGAAGATTTTTAATCACAGTTTCAATTTTATTACTTGTGGTTGGTCTGTTCATAATTTTTATTTCTTCCTCGTTCAGTCTTGGAAGGTAATACCTTTCTAAGAATTTGTCCGTTTCTTCCAGGTTGTCCATTTTATTGGCATAGAGTTGCTTGTAGTAGTCTCTTAGGATGCTTTGTATTTCTGCGGTGTCTGTTGTAACTTCCCCTTTTTTATTTCTAATTTTATTGATTTGAGTCCTCTCCCTCTTTTTCTTGATGAGTCTGGCTAATGGTTTATCAATTTTGTTTATCTTCTCAAAGAACCAGCTTTTAGTTTTATTATCTTTGCTATTGTTTTCTGTGTTTCTATTTCATTTATTTCTGCTCTGATCTTTATGATTTCTTTCCTCCTGCTAACTTTGGGTTTTGTTTGTTCTTCTTTCTCTAGTTCCTGTAGGTGTAAGGTTTAGGTATAATTGTTTATTTGAGATTTTTCTTGTTTCTTCAGGTAGGCTTTTATAGCTATAAACTTCCCTCTTAGACTGCTTTTGCCGCATCCCATATGTTTTGGATCGTCGTGTTTTCCTTGTCATTTGTCTCTAGGTGTTGTTTGATTTCCTCTTTGATTTCTTCAGTGATCTCTTGGTTATTTAGTAATGTGTTGTTTGGCCTCCATATGTTTGTGTTTTTTACGTTTTTTTCCATGTAATTGATTTCTAATCTCATAGCATTGTGGTCAGAAAAGATGCTTGATATGATTTCGGTTTTCTTAAATTTACTGAGGCTTGATTTGTGACCCAAGGTTACAAATCCTGGAGAATTTTCCATGCACACTTGAGAAGAAAGTGTAATCTGCTGTTTTTGGATGGAATGTCCTATAAATATCACTTAACTCTATCTGGTCTATTGTGTCATTTAAAGCTTGTGTTTCCTTGTTAATTTTCTGTTTGGATGATCTGTCCATTGGTGTAAGTGAGGTGGGTGTTAATGTCCCCCATTTCTCCATTGAATCTGAATGAGATCCTTGCCGGGTAGAGTCATGTTGGTTGTAGGTTCTTCCCTTTCATCAGTTTAAGTATATCATGCCACTGCCTTCTGGCTTGTAGAGTTTTTGCTGAGAAATCCGCTGTTAACCTTATGGGAGTTCCCTTGTATGTCATTTGTCCTTTTTCCCTTGCTGCTTTCAATAATGTTTCTTTGTCTTTACTTTTTGCCAATTTGATTACTATGTGTCTCCGCGTGTTTCTCCTTGGCTTTATCCTGTATGGGACTCTCTGCGCTTCCTGGACTTGGGTGGCTATCTCCTTTCCCATGTTAGGGAAGTTTTCAACTATAATTTCTTCAAATATTTTCTCAGTTCCTTTCTCTCTCTCTTCTCCTTCAGGGACCTGTATAATGAGAATGTTGTTGTGTTTAATGTTGTCCCAGAGGTCTCTTAGTCTGTCTTCATTTCTTTTCATCCTTTTCTCTTTATTCTGTTCCACAGCAGTGAATTCCACCATTCTGTCTCCAGGTCACTTATCCATTCTTCTGCCTCAGTTATTCTGCTATTCATTCCTTCTAGTGTATTTTTCATTTCAGTTATTTTATTGTTCGTCTGTTTTTGTTCTTTAGTTGTCCTAGATCTTTGTTAAACATTTCTTGCATCTTCTTGATCTTTGCCTCCATTATTTTTCCGAGGTCCTGGATCATCTTCACTATCATTCTTCTGAATTCTTTTTCTGGAAGGTTCCCTATCTCCATTTCATATAAGTGTTTTTTTTGGGTTTTATCTTGTTCCTTCATCTGGTACATAGCCCTCTGCCTTTTCATCTTGTCTGTCTTTCTGTGAATGTGGTTTTTGTTCCATAGGCTGTAGGACTGTAGTTCTTCTTGCTTCTGCTGTCTGCCCTCTCGTGGATGAGACTATCTAAGAGGCCTGTGCAAGTTTCCTGATGGGAGGGATTGGTGGTGGGTAGAGCTGGCTGTTGTTCTGGTGGGCAGAGGTCAGTAAAACTTTAATCCACTTGTCTGTTGATGGGTGGTGTGGGTCCCCTCCCTGTTGGTTGTTTGGCCTGAGGTGACCCAACACTGGAGCCTACCCGGGCTCTTTGGTGCACCTAATGGCAGACTCTGGGAGGGCTCACACCAAGGAATACTTCCCAGAACTTCCGCTGCCCGTTTCCTTGTCCTCACGGTGAGCCAGAGCCACCCCCCGCCTCTGTGGGAGACCCTCCAACAGTAGCAGGTATGTCTGGTTCAGTATCTATGGGGTCACCGCTCCCTCCCCTGGGTCCTGATGTGCACACTACTTTGAGTGTGCCCTCCAAGAGTGGAGTTTCCAAGAGTTTTCCCCAGTCTTGTCGAAATCCTGCAATCAAATCCCACTAGACTTCAAAGTCTGATTCTCTAGGAATTCCTCCTCCCATTGCCGGGCCCCCAGGTTTGGAGGGGGATCAGAACCTTCGTGGGGATCAGAACCTTCAATCCAGTGGGTGGACTTCTGTAGTGTAATGTTCTCCAGTTTGTGAGTCACCCACCTGGCAGTTATGGTATTTGATTTTATTGTGACTGCACCCCTCCTTCCATCTCATTGTGGGTTCTCCTTTGTCTTTGGATGCGGGGTATCTTTTTTGGTGAGTTCCAATGTCTTCCTGTTGATGGTTGTTCAGCAGTTAGTTGTAATTCCGGTGTTCTCGCAAGAGGGAGTGAGAGCACGTCCTTCTACTCCGCCATCTTGAACCAATCTCCTCCACTTCTTTCTTGATGAAATAATTATATGCACTGAAAACTATTCTATCTCAACTGTGATGAACCTAACAAAGAAGAAGTGATGGCCTTGTTTTCTCCAGTCTCTGCAGTTCTAGAATGTTTAGTGAAATGTTCCAGAAGCTGAATGAGGCAAGGAATGGAATCTTCCCTAGATCTTCTGGAGGGAGTCCAGCTCTGCTGAATCTTTGATTTCAGACTTCTTGCCTCCAGAACGTTTTGCCGGTTAGATGTTCTGCATGGGTCTCATGGACTAAAAATCAAGGTGTTTGCAGAGCTGCATCCCTTTTTGGAAGGGCTAGAGAGACTCTGTCTCCTGGCTTATCTAGCTTGCTGGCAGATTTCAGTTCCTTGGGGTTCCTGGCTGTTAGCCAAGTGCTGTTCCCAACTTCTAGAGCCACATGCCTTGGCTCATGGCCCCCTTCCTCCGTCTTCAGTGCTAGTGGTAATGGCAACGTGGGTCTCTCTCCCACTTCCCATCTCTCCTGTCTCTTCTTCTGGTGTCCCAAGTTAGGATTTAAATCTCAATCTACCTGATGCTGAAGCCTATGTTCTTGTTCTTTACAAGCTACTTCTCTACACTTCAGTTTCCTTATATCTATAAAATGGGCATAATATATATATGTAAGTACATGTATATATGTGTATTTATATACATGCATGCATATATGTACACATATCTCACAAAGGTATTTTCAAGATTAACTTATGTGAATATATATTTTTGTAAAATATATAAAATTCATATTTAACACATGTATTTATTTTGTAAAAGTATATGTGTGTGTGTTTGTGTGTGTGTACTTGAGATGGCATTATTCAAGTAAAATCAAGACATTGTTATTATTAATTGAAGTAATGATTCATTTGAATCTGTCCTCAGGCTGTTGGAGCTCCTGACCAGGAATTGATATGTGGTGATGGAGGGTCTCACCAATAACTGCTGGGTATTGGGTATAAGTAACCTGGCCTCCTCCTCCCTTGGCTGGAATATTTCTGAGGCAGGAGTTGTACACAACTTCCCACATTCCCGGAGGAATGAGTCTGTGGCTGTGCTCTGTGGTTACTGAACGTGTAACACCCTCCTCTTTGTCTGCCTTCCTCCTCCCGTGTCACCCTGCCATTGCCCCACCAGGATCTCTGTGCCTCTGGAATAAATAACATGCTATTGCTTCTCTTCTTAGGACTTGCTTCTGTCAGGACCCAATTTAAACAATGGGCCTGAGGGCACAGAATCTTAGAGGCAATATCTTTAGAACTCTCCCTGGCATTCATAAAGCAAGTCTTATTACTTTTTATTTCAGGATCCAGCCAATCTCTCCAGGTAGGAAACCAGACAGAAATGCAAAATCAAAGACCTAACTGTAGTAATAAAGAAGACCCCTCACACTTTTTATACCTCTCTTAGAACTGGCAGTGAACCTGAGGGGGCACCTGGTTGACTGTCTTGTGCTTTAGAGAAGAGGGTCAACAAACCTTTTCTGTAAAGGGCCCCCTAGTAAAAATGTTAGGCTCCACAGGCCAGACAGTCTCTGCTGCAACTACTCAACTCTGCCACTGCAGTGTGAAAGCAGCCATAAACAATATGTAAAATAATGGCTGTAGTTATGTGCCAATAAAATTTTATTGACAAAAACAGTCAGAGGGCCAGATTTGGCCTGTGGACTGTGGTTTGCCTGTCCCTGCTTTAGATCCTACCACTTTCATCTCTTAAGTATTCTTCTCGCATTTATTTATTTTCACATACTTTTTCCTCAGCCTTCCTCTCTCCCTTCTGCCCATCCTTCTCATTCGTGTTTTCTGCTTGTACAAAAAGGTTCAGCCCAGTGTTTCTTCCTCTGGAAATTCTTCCTTGACCCTCCAGGCTGGGTTAGGGGCTTCTCACCCATGCTCCTCTAGTACCTAGTGCTTACCTTTGTCTTAGTACTTACACCTGACTGATTATTTTTACATTTACATATTATTTAGTGAGAACTTTTCAGTTGTGACAAAAACCTCTCAAAGTAGCTTCATTGCAAAAAGTAAGAAATTAGTAGACATTAATTGGCTTCATAATTCAATTTCAAATATAACCCTGAAGCAACTTTGTTTTTCTAAAATCTGTTAGCAGTTGTGTTCTATGGAAGTCCCTTTCCTTACGGGCATAGTGACATATATCTATATTTGCCTGGGATTATTCTGGTTTATACCTTTGTCCTCAAACAATTATAAATAGTGCCTCTCGTTAGTGCCCTGGAATTTGCAATAAATTATATAGTCACCTACTTAATGACATCCTAGTCAGATTTTATAACTTTTTGGTCACTTTCAAGGGCTAATATTAAGTCCTCTTTGTTCTACAACTCTTTTCTCTTATTTTCCCCACCCCCACAAGCATAGGTGAGTTTGGCCCCCATTGGCATAAACAGGAAGGGAGCTGAGCTTCACATATTACTCTTCCATATGATCATTTCTCTGCCCTGTCCTTACTTTGCTGGTCTTGGGAATGGGAAAGAAAGTGACAAAAAGATATTTCCTTAAATGGCTGTTCATGGATGGTTTTTAACGGGCCTTTTCTCTTGATTATTGCTATTATACTGACCTTACGTCCTCTCTATGTCACAGGAGTCCAAACATTAGCTCTCTTGTAGGGGTACCTCTGTATTATACTTTGGGGAAGATCCCAGGGGCTCAATCTTGCACATTCATCTTCTTTGAGAGAGGCCTGGTTGAGGCTCATCCTCCTCCCACATCAGCCACCTTCTTGGGTGGTCAACCTCACAGCCCTTCCTGTTGGATCTATTTAGCCTAGTGTACAACCCTCTTGGGGATACTAGTAAAATAGTATCTTCCCCAGACAACTTCTGTTGTATGAGCTCTACCCATGGAACTGTCATCTCTTCCTGCCAAATAGAGGTAGCATTGGGTCCCCTTGGCCTTTCTTTCTTGGCTTCACAGGTCTTCTTTCTTCACATCCCAACAGCGGTGGCCTCTTTGCCAGTTTAGTGGTTCAGAAAATTTCATAAAACAGATGTTCAACAGCTCCTGAGTACTGGTGGTGGGAACATCATGTTTTGTGCAACTACATCTTATAGGAAAAAAAGTTAGGGGCTGAGATAAAGTGAAGGTTCTCCTCCATGCGAGGGGCAGTGGGTAGAAATAAGAAATGGTTGATTTTCAACAAATTCTCTCTTCTTTTAAAAGGCAGACTCCTTCCCTGTCCCTAGCCCCTATCTGACATCTTAAGGAAAGTAGAAGAGTACTATAAAGGGGGATTTTATACCCAAGCCCTTCCAGGTGGTTGTGGGAGAACTTAACATCATTTTGTTATAGTACTTCAGCTGTTGATTTGATCACAATTCATGGAAAATGGAAACATCTCTCACTTAATACTTCAAAATACCATGTTACAAACCCAAAGCATAGACAGGCCACCACAGAGCTGGCCTTCAGCAAGGGTGACAGGGGACTTGTTTGCTGGCCTCACTATCTTCCCATCCCTTACTTCCTCATCTTGTGTGTTGATCTCATTCTATTTGTTTGTTTGTTTGTGGTGAAAACACTTAAGATTTACCCTCTTAGCAAGTTTCAAGTATACAATACAGTATTGTTAACTATAGTCACATCGTTATACCTTAGATTGCCAGACCTTATTCTTCTTGCAGAACTGAAACTTTGTACCCTTTGGTACTGGACTCATTCTGTTCTAGAGTTTGTTAGCTTCCTCCATGTGGTGGGGGAGAAAGTACATGAATAGTGGACATTCCAGGCTTACATTATTGCAGTTGCCAACCTAGAAAAGAGAGCAATCTTCTCTTCTGTTTCATATATATATATATTTATGTATATTTATTCATAAACTTTCCTGGGAAAATATTATATGCATGTATTATTATATATACATATAATATTAATAGGTAATACTATATTTTCCCTGGGAGATATACATATATGTATGTATGTATATATATATATATATATGTATATATGTTTGTGTACATATATATATGTATATATATATATATATATATAAATATATATATATATAAAACTGGTCTTGCTTGTGTCATATATCCATACTTTGGGCCAAACAATGTGACCAAGGAGATGAGATACTTAACTGGCCATGAATTTATTTCTGTGATAGGAGTGGGGAGGAGACTACTGTGATTGGAAGCCCTCCACATCCACCAAGAACCCTATGGATTTTTAAAACAATTAATTAATTTATTTATATATTTTATTTTTGGCTGCATTGGGTCTTTGTTGCTGTGTGTGGGCTTTCTCTAGTTGTGGTGAGCAGGGGCTACTCTTCGTTGCAGTGTGCGGGCTTCTCATTGCAGTGGCTTCTCTTGTTGCGGAGCATGGGCTCTAGGCGCATGGGCTTCAGTAATTTTGGTGCACAGGCTTAGTTGCTCCACAGCATGTGGGATCTTCCCGGACCAGGGCTCGAACCTGTGTCCCCTGCATTGGCAGGCGGATTCTTAACCACTGCGCCAGCAGGGAAGTCCCTCCTATGAATTTTTTAATGGGGAAGTAGCAGTGCCTCCAAGTGAAAGAGTAGCAGGGACAGCTACCTGAAGAATAGAAGAGAGAATGTTGAGTCATTCCAGTTTAATCCAACCTAGATCAGTTACTTGCTGATCCATGAACTAGTTACAGATCCATGAGTAAACCCAGCAGAGATTAGTGAAGATCAGAACAACTGCCCACCTGAGCACAACTTAATTTTCTTTCAACCCATGGAATCATAGGCTAAGTAGCCTGTTGTTTTGGAAAGGCTTGTTACTCAGCAATAGCTAACTAATACATGTACTGAGTTATTGCTTGACAGATGTGCTGCCAAATCTTGACCAACGTATAGCTTTTATTTTTGTCATCACTGAACACACACAAACACACACACGTACACACGTATACACCATATATTGTTGCAGCAAGATCTGTCCCAAAGTGTTAAGCTCTGTAGGTTGTGGAATAAGGCATAGAGTGGGTACAACCTGAAACTTGAGGCAAGAGGCATAATATAATGAAAGGTTGGCACTGAAGAAAGAGTGCAGACTTCTAGAACCTGCACAGAACTCTTGCTCATGAGTAGAAAAGAGAACATGGGCAGAGCAGTAAAAAGTTCTATTAAAATAATGACATGAGACTGAAGTGTGATCAAGTGACTAGTGCACACATTGTGGAATTTTCCATAGGCTCATAGAAATCCCAGAGATTGTTGAGTTCTGGCCAATACCTTGATTGCAGCCTTGTGAGAACCTGAGCAGAGGGCCCAGATAAGCTGTGCCCTGACTCCTGACCCACAGAAGCCATAAAATTTTAAAAATGTGTATTGTTTTAAGCAGCTAATTTTGTGGTAATTTGTTACACAGATATGGAAAACTAATACAGGGGAAGAAAGGTTATCACAGGGGTCCACCATTACTATTATTGGATTAAACCGTGAAGTCTCTCTGTCTAGCATGATGGTTAACTGCTTGAACTCTGGGAGTGAATGCAAGATCTGCCACTTATTAGCTGCATGACTTTGGGTGATATACCTCTGTGTTTTTAAATCTGTAAAATGGTGATAATATTATCATGGGGATTTGGAGCATTAATTATAATAATCCATGCTCAGTATAGTGGTTGTGTTGTAATAAGCACCCAGTAAGCATTAGCTTTCATATTCAGCTGAAATCATTATTGTATTTGTAGTCCTTAGCATAGTACATATCTTTATATGCACTCAGTATATATTTATAGAAAGCAAGGGGTGAATGGGTGAGTGAGTGATGTAAAGGTTGGCTGGAGAGATGGATAGATGGTGACTTGCTACCTGCGAGAACTGATTTACATTTCTTTTAAAAAGTCACTCCTCTTTAAATTTAAGCCCATCAGAGTTCTGGGATAAATAGACAAAGGATGGCAGAGCTTGCACAACACATGTCTTGCTCTTCAGCAGCCAAGACAACAGAAGACTCAGGTGCTCAGATGCAGCACCTGGCAAGTCCCACAGGGACCACATCTGCAAACCGCCAGGCTAGGAGGCACTTAGGATGCATCCTCCCTCACTCTCCTCTTCTTTGTTTGCACTTGCTTTGCTCTCTTGCTGCACTGCTACCTCCCTGGTTAACTGTAAACTCATACTTCTCTTCTCTCCCCTAATCTGCTCCCCCAACCCTGCCTCCCCCAAGACATCCTTCCTCTAAGCTGCATGGAAAGGATAAACTTGCTGAGCAATAGCAGGTACAGATTAACTACATGAAGTATAATTATTTCACCTGCATGGCCTAGGAGGAGGGGAAAACACAAGGAATGTTCGCAGTGCTGAGTTAAAACTCTGAGAACGTGATCTAGAATATGAACCAGTGAAGTGATGCCTGTTTAATAAATACTTAGAGTCTGGGTGCTTCAGAACTTACAGAGCGGTTCTGGGTCTTTGTGAAGTTTTGTTTTAATGAGACATAATTTTGCTTCCTCATGAGAGGCCTGGGATGCAGCTGTGGAGTGGTGAGAAGGTGCAGAGCTGGAGTCAGAAGCCCTGGGTTAGAATCCCACCTCCAGTTCTTACACTTTATGTGGGGCCGGGGAAATTGCAGACCGTTTCCTCATAATGTAATGTTACGATGACACAGGACAAACAGAGTTACATGTGTGAATGAAAGTAAAAGTGCTCTGAAGACTTTCAAAAAGTTGACTTTTGCTGAGTCCTTTTCTCTTTCTAGGACTCAGTTTCCTCAGTTGTAAACTTTGGGGATTGGTTCAAACCAGTGGTTTTCAAACTGTGCTCCAAGCAGGGGACCATTCCAGGCCACAGTGGGGAGGAGCCAGGATGCTGCTGACAGGCCAGACACGACTCCTCCCAAAATTTATAATGAAGGAAGCTGAGTCCCATTTGGATCTATCTTACATAATAGGATTCTCAATAAAATTTATTTTACAGATAATGATCTAAAAAAAAAGAAAGAAAAACACTACACTGGGTGGTGGCTGAGTTCCCGTGGCAGGCACCTTAGCACACTCTTCCACAGCCCCCAGGATGTGCATGATTGCATCAGGGAGACAGGAATTTGTATAGAAGACAAAGACAACCACACTACGGTGTCAAGGTCGTGCAAGTGGGGGTCAGGAGACATAGGCTCTGCCTTGTTATTGGCTACCCACATTGCCACTGTTGGCTGCTCAACCTTGGTCTCAGTTCCCCAGTGTCTAGGATGCGACTGTAATACCCACTTTTCACAGGTGCTCAGGAGGTCTTGGAGAGAATCTCATGAAAATGCTTTGCACCTGGTCAGCACTGGAAACAGGTGGAATTTTCTGGGACACGGAACCTCTTGTTAGCTCTGTTATTAAATACCAACTCCTGCTGGTCGGTGTGCTATAAGCTGGTATTAAAAGCACTTAGAGAGATGTTTGGATGCAGAATACTTCAAATATATATATATCCCTGCTGTTGCTATGCTGACTTACGAAACACATCGAACAGTACTCCAACTGTGGTGCCTATTGAAAAAGAAGAGCAGGTAAGCTCCCCCGGGCATCAGAAAGAAGGGCCTAATAGCTCGTGTTTTTGCTGCTATCCAGCTGGTTTATGCATTTGGCATTTAGCCTCAGCTCTTTACATGGTATTTATCACTGCGATTAAGTAAGGGGCAGAGACATTTGGAATGGCTTTGGCCGAGAAGCCACCTGAGCCTTGTTGTTTTTATGTTGCAATTACGGAGCACAAGCACTGTGTGTTCCTACGGATCTTGGGCAGGCCAAGATTTGCCATTTAGATGACAGGAGGAAAGCAAGTCTGCAGTGCTAACAAGAATATCCCCAAGGTTAGAGCTGAAGTCCTCACAGTGCCTTTTCCCCACCCCAATGTCCACTGAACTCTTTATGATAGTGTCCACTAATTAATAATCACTCATGGAAAGCCTTCTATGTGTTGGGCCCTCACCATATCTTAATTGTCTCAACATTCCTATGTAATGAGAAATTACATTATTTCCATTTTGTTTAAATGAGCTGAAGGAATCCCAGATAGTCTAAGATTGTTTATAGTTTAAGGGGTTTAGTAAAGATTTAAGATGTGTGGACAAAGGGCTGGATTTTGTGGTATAACTAGGAGTTGACGCACTGAGGGGGATGGAGAACCTTCAAATAAAGTCAGTGACCACAGTCTGTAAACTTAAAGGACCGGGAAAATATTAAAAGGCATCTCAGGGAGAGAGAAGAATGTTCTATAAAAACCCGTGAGCAGGCCTTCCCTGGTGGCACGGTGATTGAGAGTCCGCCTGCCAATGCAGGGGACATGGGTTCGTGCCCCAGTCCAGGAGGATCCCACATGCCGCGGAGCGGCTGGGCCCGTGAGCCATGGCCGCTGAGCCTGCACGTCCGGAGCCTGTGCTCCGCAACGGGAGAGGCCACAACAGTGAGAGGCCCGCGTACCACAAAAAAACAAAACAAAACAAAAAATAACCGTGAGACACAGGAGTCCTGGTGTCTTGTCCTAGCTCTAGTAATAGTTAGCAAGTTTCTCATTTCTTTTTTAACCCCACCCCCTTCATCTCTCCAATGGAGAGAACACACCTGTTCTCCCTTCCTCTGGGCGTGATGTACTATGCTCACTGTTTACATGATACAGAGTGAAAGTGTTACAAAAAGCAGAAAGCATTCATCAGATGCAGCTAGTATCTCATCAGCTCTGGCTCTATATTGGCACCATGAACCCAGTTCCATGATCTTATTATTCATGTATCTCTACAACAAAGAACTCTTTGTTGTACAGAGTCCTACAGTCTTTAATGCTGAGACAGTTGGGTGGAAACTATTTGCAGGACTGTTCTGTCAGTTCAGTTCACAAGTTTTCTGTCAGTAGCCTACCAGCTGTCCTAGGATTGCATTAAGTGTGTGTATGGGTGGAGAGGTGTGTGAGGATACAGGAAAAACAGGGTAACATTTAAAAGGAAAAGTCAGCTGCTTCCACGAGACCATCAGCTCATGGTGTTCCTTCTTCCTCACTGTTCTTTCTTAGTCTCTTATGCCTCTCTTTTCCTGCCCACACTGAGATGTTGCAGCTCTGGGAGCCTCATTCTTGGACCTTTTCTGTTCTTATTCTAAACTCACAGCCATTACCTTGAAAGAGTGGACCTCCCTGGAGTACAAGAGAAGAGAACTTTATTTCCCTCCACTTTCATATCTGCTCTCTGGGGCTTGTTCTTCCTAACCTTTGAATGAAATCCAGGGCCATCCCACGATTTTTCTGATCACTCTAAGGTTTGGGCTATAGCATCCAATAAAACCAGGTATCGAAATTAACTGAACTTAGAACCAGACACTTCAACTGTTGTATCACAAAGGATTAAAGCAAGATTTGTTAAAAGACACATATTTGACCACTGTGAGATGATATCTGATTGTAGTTTTGATTTTTATTTCTCTAATGATTAATGATATTGAGCATTCTTTCATGTGTTTGTTGGCAATCTGTATATCTTCTTTGGAGAAATATCTGTTTAGGTCTTCTGCCCATTTTTGGATTGGGTTGTTTGTTTTTTTGCTACTGAGCTGCATGAGTTGCTTGTATGTTTTGGAGATTAATCCTTTGTCAGTTGCTTCATTTGCAAATACTTTCTCCCATTCTGAGGATTGTCTTTTTGTCTTGTTTATGGTTTCCTTTGCTGTGCAAAAGCTTTGAAGTTTCATTAGGTCCCATTTGTTTATTTTTGTTTTTATTTCCATTTCTCTAGGAGGTGGGTCAAAAAAGATCTTGCTGTGATTTATGTCATAGAGTGTTCTGCCTATGTTTTCCTCTAAGAGTTTGATGGTGTCTGGCCTTACATTTAGGTCTTTAATCCATTTTGAGTTTATTTTTGTGTATGGTGTTAGGGAGTGTTCTAATTTCATTCTTTTATATGTAGCTGTCCAGTTTTCCCAGCACCACTTATTGAAGAGGCTGTCCTTTCTCCACTGTATATTCTTGCCTCCTTTATCAAAGATAAGGTGAACATATGTGCATGGGTTTATCTCTGGGCTGTCTATCCTGTTCCATTGATCTATATTTCTGTTTTTGTGCCAGTACCATACTGTCTTGATTACTGTAGCTTTGTACTATAGTCTGAAGTCAGGGAGCCTGATTCCTCCAGCTCCGTTTTTCTTTCTCAGGATTGCTTTGGCTATTTGGGGTCTTTTTTGTTTCCATACAAATTGTGAAAATTTTTGTTCTAGTTCTATGAAAAATGCCAGTGGTAGTTTGATAGGGATTGCATTGAATATGTAAATCTACAAACAATAAATGCTGGAGAGGGTGTGGAGAAAAGGGAGCCCTCTTGCATTGTCGGTGGGAATGTAAATTGATACAGCCACTATGGAAAACACTATGGAGGTTCCTTAAAAAACTGAAAATAGAACTACCATATGACCCAGGAATCCCACTACTGGGCGTATACCCTGAGAAAACCATAATTCAAAAAAAGTCATGTACCGGGCTTCCCTGGTGGCGCAGTAGTTGAGAATCTGCCTGCCAATGCAGGGGACACGAGTTCGAGCCCTGGTCTGGGAAGATCCCACATGCCACGGAGCAACTAGTCCCATGAGCCACAACTACTGAGCCTGTGCTCCGCAACAAGAGAGGCCGCGATAGTGAGAGGCCCACACACCGCGATGAAGAGGGGCCCCTGCTTGCTGCAAGTAGAGAAAGCCCTTGCACAGAAATGAAGACCCAACACAGCCAAAAATAAATAATTAAAAAAAAAAGAGTCATGTACCAAAATGTTCATTGCAGCTCTGTTTACAATAGGCAGGACATGGAAGCAACCTAAGTGTCCATCAACAGATGAATGGATAAAGAAAATGTGACACATATATACAATGGAATATTACTCAGCCATAAAAAGGAACGAAACTGAGTTATTTGTGGTGAGGTGGATGGACCTAGAGACTGTCATACAGAGTAAAGTAAGTCAGAAAGAGAAAAACAAATACCGTATGCTAACACATATATTTGGAATCTAAAAAAAGAAAAAAAAAAGGTCATGAAGAACCTAGGGGCAAGAAAGGAATAAAGATGCAGACCTACTAGAGAATGGACTTGAGGATATGGGGAGGGGCAAGGGTAAGCTGGGACAAAGTGAGAGAGTGGCATGGACATATAGACACTACCAAATGTAAAATAGATAGCTAGTGGGAAGCAGCCGCATAGCACAGGGAGATCATCTCGGTGGTTTGTGACCACCTAGAGGGGTGGGATAAGGAGGGTGGGAGGGAGGGAGATGCAAGAGGGAAGAGATATGGGGATATATGTATATGTAGAACTGATTCACTTTGTTATAAAGCAGAAACTAACACACCATTGTAAAGCAGTTATACTCTAATAAAGATGTTAAAAAAAAAGATTCAGCTTTACAGCAAAAAAAAAAGGCACATATTTGTTTTCACTTGTTAAAGGATAATTTTCAAAAAATACAAAATCATGCTGTCATACATATATAAAATGAACATGTGTCAAAGATTTTTTCTGGTTTATTAATGAATGAGAGAACCCATAAGATGATTAATACAATTCAAAGAGAAATCTGAAGAGCAGACATATTTACAGGCAATCGAGAATGTTAAAATGAATTTGCTAATATTTACAAATCTGGTTAATATCCTGTAAGGCAGCAAACTATTTTTCTGTAGGGCAGAAATCAGGTGCACCCCTACAAGAAAAAATTCATTTACATTTCTATGGATAAAAAATAATTTGCATTATCATCATTTCCTTACAATTTACAGAGTTGTAGAATAGCCTCATCCAAGACAGCGAGGTGCAAAGCTCTATAGAATCAGATAACCCTGAAGGGTTTGCTAGACAATGCTCAGCATTCCACCGAAAGGATACCTAGTAATCTTTTGCTAGACATTTCAAAATCTTTTATAATTTTCCTGATTGCAGTGCTCTCACAGATATATTAGTCATATTATTTTTAGTGATATATATAACTGAAGATTTTGGTTATATTAGTAAGTAAATTTAAAATGATTTTAAAGCAGTTTTCATTTCATTTCTATTTCAAATCTTTACATTTTATATTTTTGTCTGTGCTTTTTAATGTATGCAAAGTGATGGAACTTGTAAATACTTTATACAAAAATAAACATAAATATATATATATTAAAAATTTGTGATGTAAAAAAATCATTTACCAGTGAAGTACCAGTGAAGATGTACTGTCACAACATTTGGTGATCACTGTTCCAGAGACTAAGATAAAAGTTCTCAATATCTACAGAGACAGAGTCTCTTGGTGAGAGCCCCAAAGCTCTGTTTTCCCCTGTCAACTACACAGGCTATATCCCACGCTACTAGCTGACCTATTAATCTAAAATGGTTAGCATGCTCAAGAAACAGTCACCAGCATTGAAAGCTGGCTTCCTGAAAATATTGCAGTAAGGGAGATTATGTTGATAGAGTCTCAGCAGATTTATTGGAGGAGAGAAGGCAAAGGCCGATATGTTTGGGGATATTGGGGTCTGGTTTAATGCGAGTCATTTGATTCAGGGGTTTTATTGGGGTGGGAAAAGAGTTGGCAGAATAGTTCAGGATCCGTGGCCAGAGCTAGGTGGTGGTTTCCAAGTAAATCTTGAGGAGACAGTTGTTTGATATTATTTATTGTACCAAGAAGGGGTTTTTCACTCAAAGAAGGATAAATTGCATACTATAGTGTCAGATTAATGGGTTTTCAGGAAGTCCCTTATATTAGTTTCCTGAGGCTGTAGAACAAACTACCACAAACATAAAACAAGAGAAATTTATTCTCTCACAGTTCTGGAGGCCAGAAGTCTGAAACCTAGGAGCTGACAGGGTCACACTCCTTACAGAGGCCATAAGGGAGAATCCTTCCAGCCTCTTTCAGTGTCTGGTGGCCGTTGGCATTCCTTAGCTTGTAGTTGTACCTCCCTCTGCTCCATCGTCACATCAGCTTCTCCTTCGTGAATGAGTGTGTCTCTTTGCCTCTCTCTTATAAGGATGTGTGTGATTGCAATTAGGGTCCAGACCCAGATGATCCAGGATAAATGCCTTCTCTCAAAATCCTTAATTTAATCGTATCTTTTGCCATCTAACATAATGTCCATTCTTTTGCTGTATAAGGTAGTATTCCCAGGTTCCAGAGATACAACATGGATATCTTTGGGGGGCATGTACTAGGTTGAATAGTATCTCCTCCAAACTTCATGGCCACTTGGAACCTCAGCATGTGACTTTATTTGGAAATAGGGTCTTGGCAGACGTAATTAGTTAAGCTGAGGTCATACAGGGCTAGGGTGAGCCCTAATCCAATGACTGGTATCCTTATAAGGAGAGAAACAAAGACAGAAACATACAGGGAGGGGAAAACAGAACACATTGAGATGATGGAGGCAGAGGTTGGAGTGATGTGTCTACAAGCCAAGAAATGCCAAGGATTGCCCAGAGACACCAGAAATTAAGAGAAAGGCATTGAACAGATTTTCTGGAGCTTTGAGGAGAGCATGGCCCTGCCGACACCTTAATTTTGGACTTACAGCCTCTGAAACCATGGGAGAATATACTTCTGTTTTTTAAAGCCACTCAGTTTATGATAATAGGTTACAGCAGCCCTAGGAAACTAATACAGTAGGCTATTTCTCAGCTTACCACATTTCAGAAGAACAATTTCATCTTCCTGGGCAAGAGTTAGTGGAAAGTCAAGTCATGTTAATAAAGACTCTTGATTTTTAATCCAGCATCTGTCTGACTGGTTCCAGTTCTCACCTCACTTGAGGCCTCACTCAGAAGCCTCTACATCTTGAAGGCTTTTCTTTTTATTTATTTATTTATTTGCACTGGGTTTTAGTTGTGGCAGGCGGGCTCCTTAGTTGTGGCACGCGAACTCGTAGTTGTGGCATGCATGTGGGATCTAGTTCCCTGACCAGGGATCGAACCCTGGGCCCCCTGCATTGGGAGCGCGCGGTCTTAACCACTGTGCCATCAGGGAAGTCCCTCTTGAAGTCTTTTCTTGATCCTGCTCACCAAATCCAGCTTTCTCAGATGACTGAGCCAGGATGACTCAAGTCATAATTTGTTTGGTCTGTAACCTCTTGGCCTACCAGAGGGCACCTGCAGCTCTGGTGGGAAGTTCCTGGCCTGCTGATAGCTTGCCCCCTCCAGGCTCCTTTGACTCCTCTTGTCTGCTGGCTTCTATGGCATTTGAGAGCTTGGTCCAGCATAAGCAAGAGCATGGAAATGCCTTGTGGGAACAACTCTCAACGAGTGGAGAATAAGAGTTGGTGGGTTGATTCCCCGATCTCTTTGCCCCTTAGTGGGTTACTTCTGAAATGTATTCAATACAATTTTTCAGTTTTTTGACTTTATTTCCTGTTTTACTTTCCCCACTTCCTCATTTATGTCTCCTGTTATCATCTCCCAAGTAAGCTAGCACCCCCAGTCCTCATCTCAGAGTCTGTATTTGAGGGAGCCCTGATAGGAACATGTAGCATTGAACTCTGCTGGGTCCAGCCCTCACTCTCTCCCTGGCTCTCTTCCTTCTCTCTGGAGTCATGAGCTTCTGTGTCCCCAGCAGTTGCTCTTGCTCTGCCCACTGGCATGTCTCCTCAGATGCCCAGCCCCCTCCACATCATTTTATAGCTACTTTTGTAGAATTGGAGGCAACAGATAAGAGAGAGGTGGCTTTTGAGGAATCACGACTGTATCACAAAGCTCATGCACCATTTCCCCTTTTCCTTCTGTTGGATCCAGTCAGGCAGGAAATTAAAGAGACTCTCTGATTGGATGACATTTCCAGCCTCCTGGACGTGCTACAGTTTGTATAATCATGTTCCTAGTGAAGGCTCTTGAAAAGTCCTATTTTTCAGCTTGCTTCCATCCTTTTTTCCACATTCACCTTAAAGCCAAATAATATAGAGCAGAGACCTGGGTTGAAGAAGGTGGCAACATGCTGGTTATTCTGCTTCCCCATTCAAATCCACCCTCCACCCTTGTCCCTTGCTCTTTGTCCCCGGAGCCTGAGCACATGACTGAATTACCAGAATCAATGTTGGTTTTCCTTTTTTCTTCCCCCTTTCTGGCTCTCATGAAAGGAGCCATGGTTAAAAGAGGATTCCCAAACATTGAAAATAAGCATGTATCTTGTCTCCTGGCTTAGACAAGGGCATTGTTTTTGTATGGGGATGCATGTGTTTGGCTTGGTTTCAGCAGCAATTATTTTGACGTCTTCTCTTGTCCTACCTAAAGTCAATATTTTCACACTATACGTAACCTTGGCCCATTTTCCTTCCATTTGGGAACCTGCCCTTATTCAGCCTGGTGCAAATGCTCGGGAAAGCATGCCATCCCATCCAGTGGGAAAGGAGCCATGTAGAACTGGGTGTCTGTTGCTCCATTCATTGTGGAGGTTCAAGTGTGTATCTGTCTGTAACACCAGCCTGCTGGACATAAGTTACACCCTAAACCCTGTATCTCCATAAATTACCCCTGGCAGTTTCATTATAGCCTGGGGTACCCCAGCTAACACTGGCAGCTAACTTAACACCAATCAATCTTTCTAATGCATTTCATTAGGAGCTGAGGCCATGATTCATTCCGTGCCTGCTCGGCCACCATGTTGATTTGTGTCTCCTTATTGTGTGGACGAATATGCATCCCCAAAGACCTGAGATTTCCTCAGGAAGACAGTGCTGCTGAGTGCTCCCTATTTATTGCTTAGCATAAGAATATATATTACCTTTTATTACATGGCCATTAGAGAGTAAAATCTGGGGAGGGATTTCCATTGGAGTGTAGTGAGCATAATTATACATTCAGAGATGATGTGAAATAGGCCCTTGCTAGAATATTCACTGAGTTATCACACAGGGTTTTCTTCTGGTGGTACCAATTAATTCATACCCCGTGTGAGACCGTGATTCTCCCCCTCCTCCTTATTCCTGCTTTCCAGGCTTTGTTTATCCCTTATCTGTGTCCCTGTATCTAGCCGAGAATTGGGCAAATTGAGTGAAAAAGAGACGATTCTAGCTCTATGGTAAAACCCCAGCAAAACTAGTGTCTCCGTCATTTTTGTGTCGTATCTGAGGTGAGTATCCAGGTCTTGGGGGAGAGAGGAAGTGGAGGGAATGACAAAAAGCCTTCTCTGACAGACAGACCAGGAGCAACTTTATCCGGCTCAGCACAAATACCTGCACCGTGGTCACCTCAGCCTGCCCCCTACACCACTTCCTTATTAAAACTGGGGGTGAGAAAAATTGGTGCTTAAGTTAAAGCTTCAACCAAGCAGTTTTTGATTACAGAGCTAGAATTTGCTCAGCAGATCCTCATGGTTCATACTAACCTTGGCAAGGTCTCAATGGCCATATTTCAACTTATTTTCAATAAGTTGACTTATTCTTGAATAATTTCTGCAACAAATTAGGCATAGAAAGCTTTTCCTCTAACCTCAGTCATGCATATTTTTTTGCCTCTCTGCATTACCCCTAAGCCTCTTTGGAATTTTTATCATAAAGGCCATAAGAGAGACCATTCAGCTTTTTTGCCTACATTTGTGTGTTCACTGTGGGCATCAATAG
Organism: Mesoplodon mirus; assembly: GCF_964341445.2. Lineage (NCBI taxonomy): Eukaryota > Metazoa > Chordata > Mammalia > Artiodactyla > Ziphiidae > Mesoplodon > Mesoplodon mirus. Next base: position 13,229,933 of record NC_138992.1, on the reverse strand, counting down.
GTGGACTGAAATGGGCTTACTAAGGCTCATAACTGAGTGGTAGATGGAACCTAATCTTCCCAGCTGTGTCCCTTCCACCCACCTGCTCCCTTAGCTTGTGTCAGCAATAAACTCACCCTTACCTACACCTCCATCCCGTCCAGATCCCTAGTGCCCTCACACAGCCAGCTTTGTTCATTACTCTCCTCTCTAATCCCTTGCCTCTCTGTCCATCACACACACAAACCTTGATTTGTGTCAGTCTTTACACTCTCTACGACAAAAAACAAAACAAAATACAAACAGACAACAGCAACAAACCCAGTCCCTTTTCTTTCTTTTTTTTTTTTTTAACATCTTTATTGGAGTATAATTGTTTTACAATGGTGTGTTAGTTTCTGCTTTATAACAAAGTGAATCAGTTATCCATATACATATGTTCCCATATCTCTTCCCTCTTGTGTCTCCCTCCCTCCCACCCTCCCTATCCCACCCCTCTAGGTGGTCACAAACCACCGAGCTGATCTCCCTGTGCTATGCGGCTGCTTCCCACTAGCTATCTATTTTACGTTTGGTAGTGTCTATATGTCCATGCCACTCTCTCGCTTTGTCCCAGTTTACCCTTCCCCCTCCCCATATCCTCAAGTCCATTCTCTAGTAGGTCTGTGTCTTTATTCCCGTCTTACCCCTAGGTTCTTCATGACCTTTTTTTTCTTTTCTTAGATTCCATATATATGTGTTAGCATATGGTATTTGTTTTTCTCTTTCTGACTTACTTCACTCTGTATGACAGACTCTAGGTCCATCCACCTCACTATAAATATCTCAATTTCGTTTCTTTTTATGGCTGAGTAATATTCCATTGTATATATGTGCCACATCTTCTTTATCCATTCATCCGATGATGGACACTTAGGTTGCTTCCACGTCCTGGCTATTGTAAATAGAGCTGCAATGAACATTTTGGTACATGACTCTTTTTCAGTTATGGTTTTCTCAGGGTATATGCCCAGTAGTGGGATTGCTGGATGTTATGGTAGTTCTATTTTTAGTTTTTATGAGGTATCATCTCACACCAGTCAGAATGGCCATCATCAAAAAATCTAGAAACAATAAATGCTGGAGAGGGTGTGGAGAAAAGGGAACACTCTTGCACTGTTGGTGGGAATGTAAATTGATACAGCCACTATGGAGAACAGTATGGAGGTTCCTTAAAAAACTAATAGAACTACCCTTTGCTTTCTGAACCAGTGAGTGTGTGTGTATATGTGTGTTTGTGTATGTGTGGGTACCTTAGGGTGATAGTGAAAAAATAAAATCATAATCTGTAGTAAGGGAGTATAGCTTGAAAGACCATATTCAGCGTTGTGATTTTACGTTTAGAAGACAGAAAACCCCCCCCCACAAAAGTCTTGTTTTATTATCTATATTACACAATGTAAACAAGATTTGACAAGACCTGGAGAAGACTCCAAGAAAATGTCGTCTTTTGTTTTATGAAACAAATTACTCAATGTAAATCCGACCTGGAAAAGCTGGACAAGAAGGAAAATTAGTGCCTGCCATTACACAAGGGAAGGCGTTATACTGCCTTGATGAAGGGATCAAACTATGAGGGAGGGTTATGAGGATTGTGTTTGTTCGTTTCACTCCTTGGGTCTCTTTGGTTAATGAGTTACCCCTCCACCATATCCTGTTTGTAGTGAAATCCTGGTAACGTCTACTAACAGAGCAGTTTGATGCTAAGGGTTGAAATACCAGAAATGGCGGCAACTTGAGCACTGAGCCAGTTTTCCGATTTGTTTCTTCAGGGAATAAGTTTTCTATCCCATGCTCAGAGCTGACCAAAATGTAAACATGTGTCTTCCTTTCCTTAGTTTAAGATGTTTTGTCCCTGCTTGAAATGAAAGTATCACTAGGAGCTGTAGTTCTTTTAGCCAAGTCTTAGTCACTATCACCTAAGAACAAAAGTATGTGAGCAAAGCAAGGAGAGGGTATTAGTACAGTGAGCAATTGAGAGAGGGAAGGGAGGTATCCAGGTTGATTTTTTTGCACCGACACTTCTCTGCTCCTTGTATCCATACTCTTTGCCACGTAACATAGTAGTTCTTCCCTTAAAAGGATGAGGTCAGGGGAAAAGCTTCATGACGCTGGATTGGGCTGTGATTTCTTAGATATGACACTAAAAGTGCAAGCAACAAAAGAAAAAAAAAGGTAAATTAACTTCACCAAGATTTAAGAATTTTGTGTGTAAAAAGATACTGTCAACAGAGTGAAAAGGCAGCCCATGGAATGGGAGAAAATATTTTCAAATCAGATATCTGATAAGGGATTAATACCAGAATATTTAAACAACTCCTGCAACCCAAAACAACAAAAAAGCAAACATCTCTATTAAAAAGTGAGCAAAGGACTTGAACATTTTTCCAAAAATGGTGCACAAATGGCCAGTAAGCACCTGAAAAGATGCTCAGAATCACTAATCATTAGGGAAATGCACATCTAATCCACAGTGAGATACCCGTTAGGATCATTATTGTTAAAAAAAAATAGAAAATAACAAATGTTGGTGAGGATATGGAGAAATTGGAACTCTTATTTAGTGCTGGTAGAAATGTAAACTGGTGTGGCCCCTCTGGAAAATGGCATGGCAATTCCTCAAAAAATTAAATAGAATTACCCTATGTTCCAGCAATTTTTCTTTTGGATATATACCCCCAAACTGAAAACAGGGACTCAGATATTTGTGCACCTATATTTCGTAGCAGCGTTGTTCGTGATTGCCAAAAGGTAGAACCAACCAAAGTGTTTATCTGTGGATGAATGGATAAACAAAATGTGGTAGAAACATACAATGGGATATTATTCAGCCTTATAAAGGAAAGAAATTCTGACACATGCCAAAATGTGGATGAACCTTGAAGATATTATGGTGAGATAAACCAGTCACAGTACTATGCACTTATAAAGGTAAATTTTATGTTATGTATATTTTATCACAAAAAAGGGGTGGGACTAGCCATAGAAGAGGAGGAAGTGATAGTGTGTCAGGGCTGACTCTAGACTTTGTGAGGCCTCCTGTGCTTCTACTTGCTCTTTTGAGCTTCTGCCCTGGCCTGGGGAGGGGCTTCTCCACAGCCATTCAGATGCCCATTCAGACTGAGCCCTAGAATGAGTTAAACACACATGGAGCAGATCTGAGTCCAAGCCTCAGCGAAGAGCCAGGATCTCTGCATCCACAGCTTGAGGTGGAACCACCCAGATGAGACCTGCCTACATCAGCCAGCTCTCTCCATAACCCATAATTGGTTTAATGAGGTTAGTAATTATTATTGAAACCTCTGATTTTGGAGTAGTTGTTACACAGCCATGTTGGGAAGCAAGAGTTAAGGTGGGGAAGAAAAAGTCTAGTAGGGTGCTCCTTGAAAGACCAATATTTTTGGCCTCATAATTCTTCCAGTGGCCAGCTATTTCTCGTCTAGTCGAGATATGTTTAATTAGGGTTATTGCTGAGGATCTCTTAAATTTCCCTTACTGCTTCTTCCATCGTAGACTAAAAACAGACCCTCAAGTCTGTCAGTTCTGTTTGACTCCTATGTACCAGCCACTAGCTCTGTCAAAACACTATTTAAGTTGTTTCACATGGCTCTTCATTGCTCTTGGGATAAATTCCAACTTTAGTGACACAGCTTTTAAGTTTTACTTGCCCAGTGACTTCCTCTCCAGCTTCATCTCTTACTGCAGTCCCTCTCATTTTTATTCCTCCTGTAATCTCAATCTCAGTCTGTCTGTCTCTGTCTCTCTGTTTCTCTCTCCTTCCCTGCTTTTCTCTCTCACTCTCTCTTTCTTGTGGCTTTCAAATATGGTACCTTCTACCTGGAACATCCCTCCACTCGGATATTTTACCAAACTGGTCCCTAATAATCCTTCCAGTAGGTCTGAATTTAAGTGCTACTTCCTTAAAAGGATCTTCCATGAACCCTCAGACCAGCAAGATGGCTCACACTGTGTGCACTCCCATTGTACTCCTGCAGCATCGCCCCTTTACTTTATAAACAATATGCTTGTGCTCAATGTGTCTGTCTTGTTCTCTCCATCCTCTCATTTTAGCTGGTATCAAAACATAGTGGGAGTACAATACACTTTTGTTTAAAATATAATCTAATGAGTTAATGAATCAAAGTTGTGGCTCCGAGATCACTGTGTTCTCTTGTCAAGATTCACTAATGGGTTCTGTTAGTCAAAATTTCACCTCAGCTTATAGAAAGTTAAATTGAACGAAGACTTAAAGATCATATAGTTCAATTCCAAATGAGCAAACTGAGATTCCTTCAAAGATAATTTCCTGAGGGATATTTCTGTTGGTGGGCTCTAAACTGGATGGTTCTAAGAGAATTATAAAATAAGTGTTTTGCCTCTGACCTCTGGGTTTACTAAATAGAGCATTTATTCTTGAACCTGCCTTTTAACTGAGTCCATGGAAGTCCAGGGCCCATAGAAAAGGAAATTTATGGGCTTAATTTTCATATGCAGTTCTTGAGAGGGTAATGATGACTTCTGATTTAGACATTCCCCAGATATGCAGCTGAGCTGGTGCTAAAACCCCTCAGCTGTTTGCTAGGGTATCAGTCCTTCTCATCAGGACATTAATTCCTAGGAACTCCTTAGTCCCTCAGTTGGTGATTTCCATCACTCATTCCATGACTAGCAATTAATATTGATTAAGGGCCCATAGGACACCTGATTCTCCCCTATACTGGGCATATATCTACTGGGAGCAAGAGAATTTGACTTGAAGCACAGAGTTTTACTTTAAATTCTAGGTCATCTTATTAAACATTTTTTTTTCAATTTAAGCCAACTGTTTTACACTATGACCTGATACACACACATACGCTCATATACACACATTTCCACTGAAAGGGTACTAACTGATACATCATTGTATTACATTATTATTCATTAAATAATATATTATTTAATTACATTATTATATATAAATAATAAATATTAAATTACACTCATTAAATATACTGTAGGAATATTTAGGAAAGGAAAGGAAAGGAAAATACTTTATAAAATCTAAAGAATAATATGAATATTTCATGGAAATTCTCCTAAGAGCATAAACTTTTTAATCAGTTTCAGAAATATGAGGAAAAGTGGGCCTTCAGGACAAACAAACTGATCTGACTGTGTCATGCCCTGCTTGAGAACTCTTCAGGGGTAACCTTGGCATTGTAGGGGAGGCCCAAATCATCTTTCCAGACTTACCTCTCCCCCACCCCCACCTTGTACCTTTGAGTTCTCACTCATCCTCTCCCCTCAGTCCAGGCAGCTTCTCTATCTAGTAAACTCTTGCGCATCCCTCAAGGCCTAACCCCAAGTCACACTGTTCGTAGGCCTGTCCTCCCCTGAATTCCTGGTAGAAGGAATCCTTCCCTCTGTACACATTCATAGCACAACATATGCAGTACTGGGGCAGCCCCTCTCACATCATGACAGATGTGTCTCATTCATCTTGCCATTCCCCAGTCCCTCCCAAAGAATGGCTACTCACAATGATAGTTTCCTCCTAGCTTGCACCATTATAACCACCAACAATGCACGTCTCCTTTCAGAGATGGTCCCTTAAGCCTCTCATTGGTTTCAGAACAATGGACCAGAGTGAGGCTGGCCAGGGTTTGATCTAGGTTGGCCATTCTCATATTGCAATGGCTCCAGGATTTTGGGACTTTAGGGAATGAACAGTTCCAAGAGACAGGAGAGGACACTGTATCCCATCTGGATATAAACTGCCTTGCAATGCACATTGACCACTGTCCCCCAAAGAGATTTGGAAAGATCTGCTGTCATCAGCCTTTGTGGTCCTCCCCATGGCCTTCCTAGTGTGGTTGGCTATGTTTCCACAGGTACCAAACCTTCCCCACCTGGAACACAATCACTCCTGCAATGACAGTACTCTGATCCCTTCTCTAGAAATGAGGAGGAGAGGAAAATTTCATTTGTGGAGCATGTGCTGTGTGTGTTTATCAGCTCATTAATCATAACATTCGACAGATGAGGTAACCAAGGTGCAGAGATAAAGGGGCTTGATTAAGATCACATACCCAGGGAATGGTGGGAACTCCAATCTCTATAACTCAGTCTCATCTTTTTTCTACCCGCTTACCTTTGGAGACATGTCTTGTAAAATTCCACTCCAGTCACTTGATTAAATCTCCCTGGAAACTTACCCTGCACTTTTGTGATCCAAAGCAAAATGACAAATGACTAAAGGGGAATAGAAATCATCCTTTAATCATCTTCAAGGCCATAAGAAGCACATAAATACCTTTCTGGGGGGAGTAACAGTGCTTTCAGAGGGCAGTTTATATTCTGGCTGAATAATATCAACAACAATAACAATAAAACAGAAAGCAGGGACCATGTGGAAAAGGCTGGTGAGGGCTTTGACACAGTCAAAAGTTCACGTTCAATGAGGGACATTAATATTTCATATTCAATTCGTTTATTAGCCTAGACACCCGAAGGTCATTTGGAGAGATTTTTCAGTTTACCAGCTTGGCAATCTTTATTTGGAGAAGAGACATTGGGGATTTCCAAGGTGAGATAGAAGATATCCTCCAGGTAGCCTGATATGATGACTATTTAGGGACGGTACATAATATTTAGCAAGCTCATTACCACCTGCCATTTCAGAACTGCATATCAACCCAGATTCATTTGATGTTCAGTTCCTTCTTGTGAACTGAAAGAGAAAAGGTACTGATATTTTTCTGAAGGCCCACCTAACATTGTGACATTAGTGTGTGTGTGTGTGTGTGTGTGTGTGTGTGTGTGTGAATTCCTATTCAATTGAGAGCTGCTTAGGTGGGGGCTGTGTCTTATTTTTAATTATGCTGAGAGTGGAGATTAATCAGTTAAACAGGATTTCTTGGGGCTCTTCTGGAATGCAGAATATTGAAGAAGACAGTGGAGGCAGTCAGGAAGCTCAGCACAGGGCTTTAAAATATTTTATAAGGAAATATGAAGTGTTCTTTAATAGCAACGCCTCTACAAGTATTGAATTGGTGAGATATACACGTATGTGTTCATATGACTTTGCTCATGGTTGGATTGTCAGACGCATAATCAGAGTTGGTGAGATACAGCCATTCATGGAATATTTGTTGAGAGACAGGAAAACCTGGGAAGATGACTGGAAGATGAACATTAAAGATGAGTTGTGGAGCAAAGGAGAGGCCACTCATATGTCTGCTTGTCTGTTTATCTGGAGACAGAAGGTTAAAAATTGGTTGGCTTTTGGACCCTCTGTGTTGGGAAGTTTGAAAGACTAAATGGACTGGCTCTAGCCCCTGAGGTAGTAGAGGCTGGCATTCATTCTAGCAATGATTTGATCTTTGAGTAGACCAAGAAATCACAGTGTCCTGCTTGTCACATGTTTCCTTCCACCCAGACAAGTACTCTGGGCTGCAAGTTCAGTAGTAGAGGGTTCATTTATTCACCCAGTCATTCATTTACTCACTTGCTCCTTCTGTTTTTCAACACATATTTTATTAGTAAACTATTATGGACAACTTACTCTGTGCCAGGTATAGCATTAGGTCCTGAGACACAGAAATGAAAATTACACTATCTTGGCCCTAAGGGAACACAAAGGCTCTGCAGATAACATGTGAATTTCAGTCTATCTGGGGAAAATCTCCATAACCAACTGTTCTTCTGGTGTCTTCAGTAATAAAGGCAAACAAAATATGCTTCAAATGCATAATTTCTATGATCTCAGGACTTCATTGATGCTGTTCCCTGCCTGGAATGTCTTCATCATCCTGCTTATATGCCAGAATCCTCATCTGGCCCTGTTTCCTCCACAAAGACTTCTGCACTTGGATAAGACTATTTCCATCTCCATTCACTGAAACTAGTTCTCATCAGTCTTGGGTGTGAACTGCCTTGCATGTGACTTAATTGCTTTACAAGAGTGTACTCTGGACAGCAGAAATCACATCTAACATGCCTTACAGCACAAAGAGCTTGTGACATATTGTGATGGTTTTAAACTATGTCAGTGAATTCTTTGACCCTCCTCTCTTCAAGGTGGTGCCTAATTCCCTTACCCTTGCATGTGGGCTGCACTTTGCCACTTGCTTCTATTAAAAAGAATAAAGCAGGAGTGATGGTGTGCAATATCAGAGACTAGGTGATAAAAGACATTGTGGCTTATTGCTCATTGTCTTTTGGGTCTCTCCCTCAGGGAGGAGCCGCAGCTATATCATGAGGACACTCGAGCAGACAATGGGGAGGCCCACACAGTTAGACACTAAGGGCTCCTAGCCACCATCAGACTAATTTTCCAGTCATGTGAGTGGGCCACATTGGAAGCAGTTCTTTCAGTCCCACTCGAGCTTTCAGATGATGATGCCTGAGCTGATATTTTGACTGCAATCCCATGAACATTTCTAAGCCAGACCACTCAGTTAAGTCATCCCTAGATTCTTGACCCTCAGAAACTGTTGAGATAATAAGCGTTTTGTTATTTTAAACTACTAAATACTGGGGTAATTTGCTGCATAACAATGGATTACCAATATCCAGTACACATGTGTACATAACAATAGATTACCAATATCCGATACACATGTATACTTGCTCATTAGGCCACCAATGACATCCATGTTGCTGAATCCTATGGATACTTTTTAGTCTTCATTTTATTTGTATCGCAGCAGCACTCAACACAGAAGTTGAACATATCTTCCTTCTCTTTGAAAAAATATTATGAAATATTTCCAGGATGGCCAGACAGGCAGCGGGCAATGTAGCCAGACCAGCTCCATCCCGCAGAAGCCCCAGACCAACAAGTCTGCCTACAACAGCTACAGCTGGGGGGCCAACTGAGACCCTGACTCTCTTCTCCCGGTCCCATCTTCTGAGAGGGCTTCTCAGCCTGGCAACTATGGAAACAGCATCAAAGAGAGAAAGGAATGTGGGGGGGGGTTCCACTGCCCCCACCCCCAGCAGCCCATCCCATGCCTCAGCTTCATCTCTGTCCCATTCCCATACCATCCCCACTCTGTTGTATGTATTATAGGATTTGTATTTCCTCCTTTTTTTTCCTTCCTTTCCTCTCCTCCTCCCTCCTTGCATTCAAGATTATGAAACTTTGCTGTGGGCCCTGCCCTCCCTTCTCCTCCTCCTGTTCACCCTGGTGGTGTGTAGGTGAGGTAGGGAGGGGGGACCCCCAAATATATATCAGCCCAACAGCCCTAAGTCTTCTCCTTTATTATTAGGAAACAAAACAACAACAACAAAATGGCATCATGAATATGAACAGCATTGTCAGATGAATTAGTTGAAGTGTTTTGGGGTTTTTTTTGTACTGTGTCCTCAAATTTAATGGATTAATGTGTCTTGTATATATAAAAAGAAAACCTCTAAAAATATATATGTATATATTTCCAGTATAAAATTCAAAGGTTTCATTAAACCCATTCTCCTTCTTACCTCCCCAGAAGTAATCATGATGTCTTTCTTCAGCTTGCTTTCTTGTGAGTTCAACATTATTATGTTTATTTAGATTTATCTGTGTTGACATATGTAGAACTAGAACATTCATCCTAACTGACATCTAGTATTCATTCTATGACTGTGCCATAATTATTTATCAGTTCTCCTTTTAGGGTATTTAGGTGATTTTCAGTTTTTCACTCTTATTAATACCACTATGTTGTCATTCTTTAGATGAATACTTAATTCCATATATAAGATTTCCCTAGGGTACATATTCACCTTTAACTTTCTAGTTATTATCAAAATAGTTTCCAGAATGGTTGTACTAATTTATGCTTCTATCTGATGTACATGGGAAGTCCTATTTTTCCACATCCTCACAAGCCTTTTATATTACAAGGCTTGCTTTTTTTTCCCCCTCTTTCTTTCCTTTCTTCCTTTGAATCTGATATAAGTTATAGTTTTCGTTTAATCATTCATTTTGTGTTTCTTGGCCACTTACATTTCTTTATCTGCGACTTATTTATATATATTAGCCCATTTTTGCCTTTGCTCATTTGCATCTTGTGGATTGATAAGAATTATTTACATATTCTATATACTAATATTTTCTTAAATAAATGTTTAGCTTGTCTGAGACATTTTTTTAAACTGTTGTATTCTATAAATGAAAATTAAAGATTTTATAATGTAGGCAATTGTAAAATCTTTTGTAGTTTAGGCATTTTGTGTCCAGTTCAAGAAATTATATAATCCATGGCTTGAAAAAAAAATGATGGTATGCAATATCAGAGGTTAGGTCATAATTATTATACATTTTTGTGTATATACATTTACAATTGTTATACTTTTTTGTATACCTAAATTTTACTTCTTCATATTTAGGTGTTGACATATAACATTGACATAATTGACATATAACATTGTATAAGTTTAGGTGTACAACGTATTAATTTGATACTTCACATTTAGGCTTTTATTTCACATTTAATTGTTTGGAGTAAGGTGTGATGTAGAGATCTAATTTCATTTTTTAAATAAATAGGTCATTTCCCTAGAACTATGTATCAATATTGTATAGTCCTTTCTTTCCCCAATTATTTATCATATTCAAATATCAAAATACTCATGGGTTGGTTTCTGAACTCTCTGTTTTGTTCTACTGGTCATTTTTTTTCTATCACTAGGCAACTGTCATATTGTTCTAATTATAGATTTATCATAAATTTTGATATCTTATAAGTCATATTTGTCTTATCTAATCTTGACATTTTCCTTTTACAAATAAGTGTTAGAAACAGCTTACCATGTTTTGTGAATAGCGCTTTGTGATTTTTTTTTTTTTTTTTTTTTTAATTTTATTTTATTTTATTTTTTTGCTTTATAACAAATTTAATCCGTTATACATATACATATGTTTCCATATCCCCTCCCTTTTGCGTCTCCCTCCCACCCTCCCTATCCCACCCCTCCAGGCGGTCACAAAGTACCAAGCTGATCTCCCTGTGCTATGCGGCTGCTTCCCACTAGCTATTTACCTCACGTTTGGTAGTGTATATATGTCCATGCCGCTCTTTCACTTTGTCACAGCTTACCCTTCCCCCTCCCCATATCCTCAAGTCCATTCTCTAGTAGGTCTGTGTCTTTATTCCTGTCTTACCCCTATGTTCTTCATGACATTTTTTTTTCTTAAATTCCATATATATGTGTTAGCATACAGTATTTGTCTTTCTCTTTCTGACTTACTTCACTCTGTATGACAGACTCTAGGTCTATCCACCTCATTACAAATAGCTCAATTTCATTTCTTTTTATGGCTGAGTAATATTCCATTGTATATATGTGCCACATCTTCTTTATCCATTCATCCAATGATGGACACTTAGGTTGTTTCCATCTCCGGGCTATTGTAAATAGGGCTGCTATGAACATTTTGGTACATGTCTCTTTTTGAATTATGGTTTTCTCAGGGTATATGCCCAGTAGTGGGATTGCTGGGTCATATGGTAGTTCTATTTGTAGTTTTTTAAGGAACCTCCATACCGTTCTCCATAGCGGCTGTACCAATTCACATTCCCACCAGCAGTGCAAGAGTGTTCCCTTTTTTCCACACCCTCTCCAGCATTTATTGTTTCTAGATTTTTTGATGATGGCCATTCTGACTGGTGTGAGATGATATCTCATTGTAGTTTTGATTTGCATTTCTCTAATGAGTAAAGATGTTGAGCATCCTTTCATGTGTTTGCTGGCAGTCTGTATATCTTCTGTGGAGAAATGTCTATTTAGGTCTTCTGCCCATTTTTGGATTGGGTTGTTTGTTTTTTTGTTATTGAGCTGCATGAGCTGCTTATAAATTTTGGAGATTAATCCTTTGTCAGTTGCTTCATTTGCAAATATTTTCTCCCATTCTGAGGGTTGTCTTTTGGTCTTGTTTATGGTTTCCTTTGCTGTGCAAAAGCTTTTAAGTTTCATTAGGTCCCATGTGTTTATTTTTGTCTTTATTTCCATTTCTCTAGGAGGTGGGTCCAAAAGGATCTTGCTGTGATTTATGTCATAGAGTGTTCTGCCTATGTTTTCCTCTAAGAGTTTGATAGTGTCTGGCCTTACATTTAGGTCTTTAATCCATTTTGAGCTTATTTTTGTGTATGGTGTTAGGGAATGATCTAATCTCATACTTTTACATGTCCCTATCCAGTTTTCCCAGCACCACTTATTGAAGAGACTGTCCTTTCTCCACTGTACATTCCTGCCTCCTTTATCAAAGATAAGGTGACCATATGTCCGTGGGTTTAACTCTGGGCTTTCTATCCTGTTCCATTGATCTATCTTTCTGTTTTTGTGCCAGTACCATACTGTCTTGATTACTGTAGCTTTGTAGTATAGTCTGAAGTCAGGGAGCCTGATTCCTCCAGCTCCATTTTTCGTTCTCAAGATTGCTTTGGCTATTCGGGGTCTTTTGTGTTTCCATACAAATTGTGAAATTTTTTGTTCTAGTTCTGTGAAAAATGCCAGTGGTAGTTTGATAGGGATTGCATTGAACCTGTAGATTGCTTTGGGTAGTAGAGTCATTTTCACAATGTTGATTCTTCCAATCCAAGAACATGGTACATCTCTCCATCTATTTGTATCATCTTTAATTTCTTTCATCAGTGTCTTATAATTTTCTGCATACAGGTCTTTTGTCTCCTTAGGTAGGTTTATTCCTAGATATTTTATTCTTTTTGTTGCAATGGTAAATGGGAGTGTTTCCTTGATTTCTCTTTCAGATTTTTCATCATCAGTATATAGGAATGCCAGAGATTTCTGTGCATTAATTTTGTATCCTGCAACTTTACCAAATTCATTGATTAGCTCTAGTAGTTTTCTGGTAGCATCTTTAGGATTCTCTATGTATAGTATCATGTCATCTGCAAACAGTGACAGCTTTACTTCTTCTTTTCCAATTTGGATTCCTTTTATTTCCTTTTCTTCTCTGATTGCTGTGGCTAAAACTTCCAAAACTAGGTTGAATAAGAGTGGTGAAAGTGGGCAACCTTGTCTAGTTCCTGATCTTAGTGGAAATGGTTTCAGTTTTTCACCATTGAGGACGATGCTGGCTGTGGGTTTGTCATATATGGCCTTTATTATGTTGAGGAAAGTTCCCTCTATGCCTACTTTCTGCAGGGTTTTTATCATAAATGGGTGTTGAATTTTGTCGAAAGCTTTCTCTGCATCTATTGAGATGATCATATGGTTTTTCTCCTTCAGTTTGTTAATATGGTGTATCACATTGATTGATTTGCGTATATTGAAGAATCCTTGCATTCCTGGAATAAACCCCACTTGATCATGGTGTATGATCCTTTTAATGTGCTGTTGGATTCTGTTTGCTAGGATTTTGTTGAGGATTTTTGCATCTATGTTCATCAGTGATATTGGCCTGTAGTTTTCTTTCTTTGTGACATCCTTGTCTGGTTTTGGTATCAAGGTGATGGTGGCCTCATAGAATGAGTTTGGGAGTGTTCCTCCCTCTGCTATATTTTGGAAGAGTTTCAGAAGGACAGGTGTTAGCTCTTCTCTAAATGCTTGATAGAATTCGCCTGTGAAGCCATCTGGTCCTGGGCTTTTGTTTGTTGGAAGATTTTTTATCACAGTTTCAATTTCAGTGCTTGTGATTGGTCTGTTCATATTTTCTATTTCTTCCTGATTCAGTCTCGGCAGGTTGTGCATTTCTAAGAATTTGTCCATTTCTTCCAGGTTGTCCATTTTATTGGCATAGAGTTGCTTATAGTAATCTCTCATGATCTTTTTTATTTCTGTAGTGTCAGTTGTTACTTCTCCTTTTTCATTTCTAATTCTATTGATTTGAGTCTTCTCCCTTTTTTTCTTGATGAGTCTGGCTAATGGTTTATCAATTTTGTTTATCTTCTCAAAGAACCAGCTTTTAGTTTTATTGATCTTTGCTATCGTTTCCTTCATTTCTTTTTCATTTATTTCTGATCTGATTTTTATGATTTCTTTCCTTCTGCTAACTTTGGGATGTTTTTGTTCTTCTTTCTCTAATTGCTTTAGGTGCAAGGTTAGGTTGTTTATTCGAGATGTTTCCTGTTTCTTAAGGTGGGATTGTATTGCTATAAACTTCCCTCTTAGAACTGCTTTTGCTGCATCCCATAGGTTTTGGGTCGTCGTGTCTCCATTGTCATTTGTTTCTAGGTATTTTTTAATTTCCTCTTTGATTTCTTCAGTGATCACTTCGTTATTAAGTAGTGTATTGTTTAGCCTCCATGTGTTTGTATTTTTTACAGCTCTTTTCCTGTAATTGATATCTAGTCTCATAGCATTGTGGTCGGAAAAGATACTTGATACAATTTCAATTTTCTTAAATTTACCAAGGCTTGATTTGTGACCCAAGATATGATCTATCCTGGAGAATGTTCCATGAGCACTTGAGAAAAATGTGTATTCTGTTGTTTTTGGATGGAATGTCCTATAAATATCAATTAAGTCCATCTTGTTTAATGTATCATTTAAAGCTTGTGTTTCCTTATTTATTTTCATTTTGGATGATCTGTCCATTGGTGAAAGTGGGGTGTTAAAGTCCCCTACTATGAGTGTGTTACTGTCGATTTCTCCTTTTATGGCTGTTAGTATTTGCCTTATGTATTGAGGTGCTCCTATGTTGGGCGCATAAATATTTACAATTGTTATATCTTCTTCTTGGATCGATCCCTTGATCATTATGTAGTGTCCTTCTTTGTCTCTTCTAGTAGTCCTTATTTTAAAGTCTATTTTGTCTGATATGAGAATTGCTACTCCAGCTTTCTTTTGGTTTCCATTTGCATGGAATATCTTTTTCCATCCCCTTACTTTCAGTCTGTATGTGTCTCTAGGTCTGAAGTGGGTCTCTTGTAGACAGCATATAGATGGGTCTTGTTTTTGTATCCATTCAGCCACTCTGTGTCTTTTGGTGGGAGCATTTAGTCCATTTACATTTAAGGTAATTATCGATATGTATGTTCCTATTCCCATTTCCTTAATTGTTTTGGGTTCGTTATTGTAGGTCTTTTCCTTCTGTTGTGTTTCTTGCCTAGAGAAGTTCCTTTAGCATTTGTTGTAAAGCTGGTTTGGTGGTGCTGAACTCTCTCAGCTTTTGCTTGTCTGTAAACGTTTTAATTTCTCCATCAAATCTGAATGAGATCCTTGCTGGGTAGAGTAATCTTGGTTGCAGGTTTTTCTCCTTCATCACTTTAAGTATGTCCTGCCACTCCCTTCTGGCTTGTAGAGTTTCTGCTGAGAGATCAGCTGTTATCCTGATGGGGATTCCCTTGTGTGTTATTTGTTGTTTTTGCCTTGCTGCTTTTAATATGATTTCTTTGTGTTTAATTTTTGACAGTTTGATTAATATGTGTCTTGGCGTATTTCTCCTTGGATTTATTCTGTATGGGACTCTCTGTGCCTCCTGGACTTGATTAACTATTTCCTTTCCCATATTAGGGAAGTTTTCAACTATAATCTCTTCAAATATTTTCTCAGTCCCTTTCTTTTTCTCTTCTTCTTCTGGAACCCCTATAATTCGAATGTTGGTGCGTTTAATGTTGTCCCAGAGGTCTCTGAGACTGTCCTCTGTTCTTTTCATTCTTTGTTCTTTATTTTGCTCTGCAGCAGTTATTTCCACTATTTTATCTTCCACCTCACTTATCCGTTCTTCTGCCTCAGTTATTCTGCTATTGATCCCATCTAGAGTATTTTTTATTTCATGTATTGTGTTTTTAATCGATGCTTGATTCATCTTTAGTTCTTCTAGGTCCTTGTTAACTGTTTCTTGCATTTTGTCTATTCTATTTCCAAGATTTTGGATCTGGGAAATAGAATCTTGGATCATCTTTACCATCATTATTCTGAATTCTTTTTCAGGTAGAGTGCCTATTACCTCTTCATTTGTTAGGTCTGGTGGGTTTTTATCTTGCTCCTTCTCCTGCTGTGTGTTTTTCTGTCTTCTCATTTTGCTTATGTTACTGTGTTTGGGGTCTCCTTTTTGCAGGCTGCAGGTTCGTAGTTCCTGTTGTTTTTGGTGTCTGTCCCCAGTGGCTAAGGTTGGTTTAGTGGGTTGTGTAGGCTTCCTGGTGGAGGGGACTAGTGCCTGTGTTCTGGTGGATGAGGCTGGATCTTGTCTTTCTGGTGGGCAGGTCCACGTCTGGTGGTGTGTTTTGGGGTGTCTGTGGACTTTTTATGATTTTAGGCCACCTCTCTGCTAATGGGTGGCGTTGTGTTCCTGTCTTGCTAGTTGTTTGGCTTAGGGTGTCCAGCACTGTAGCCTGCTGGTCGTTGAGTGAAGCTGGGTGCTGGTGTTGAGATGGAGATCTCTGGAAGATTTTCGCCGTTTGATATTATGTGGAGCTGGGAGGTCTCTTGTGGACCAGTGTCCTGAAGTTGGCTCTCCCACCTCAGAGGCACAGCACTGACTCCTGGCTCCTCAATTTGGGATGATGTGTTGTCTATTCATGTATTCCACAGATGCAGAGTACATCAAGTTGATTGTGGAGCTTTAATCCGCTGCTTCTGAGGCTGCTGGGAGAGGTCGCGCTTTGTGATTTTGTTTGGAATTGCATTTAATTTATAGAACACTTTGGGGAGGATTGACATTGCTGTAATATTGGGTTCCTCTAATAAATACGGTTATCACCCATTTATTTAGATTGTTTAAAACATACTTTAAAAGTTTTATAAATTTTTCCTTAAAGATCTTGAAGAACTTATGCTAGAAATACTATTTTGGCTACATTTTAAGCTTTCAATTTCTGATGTAACCATTTTATGACATCACAATTGATATTTTTATGTCAGACTTTGAGTTTGAGGTGCTTTCTTATTAATTCCAAAGGTTTGAAATATTCTGAGATTTCCTACTTAAATTATTTTATTGTCTGCTAAAGTTGGCAGTTTTATTTCTTCCTTTATGATCTTTATACTTTTTATTTTTTCCTGTTTTGTTGCACTGGCTAGGATCACCATTACAATGTTGAATGAAAATGACATAATTTGAATTTGCCTTATTTCTGACACATTTCTAATGTTTATCATGTAGTATGGTACTTTCTGTAGGCTTATGGTAGATATCTTTGATCAGTACCTTATTTTCCTTCATAAAATTTGACTATATACTTATTTTTTACATTATTGGTTTAGTATTTGTAAGTATTAAATTTGTAGCTATTAAATAAATAATTTTGAAAAAACAAATGAGGGCTCCCTAACCTGGTCTTTCTACACTTCCATTGAAGTTCAGGTGAAGCTATTTCCTCAATCTTATCCCCTGTCTTTAACTATGGCACTGAATTTCATAGTTGGAAGGGACCTTAGGTAGTGTCTTATGTAAATCAGAGAAGTTAAGTGACAAGGATACTCAGACTGAGATGTTCAAGAAGGCTTATGTCCCTTCTTGAGATGGTCCCTCCCTACCTATACAGCCTCGTTTTCTGGATATTCTGTCTTGTACTTCTATGAGCTGCTTCAATATGCCACGGTCTCTGTTTTGTCTTGGTTTTAATACTTGCTTTGTCCTCTCCCTGGAACAATCTCCCCCTCCCACCCACTCACCTGCTTTTATTCACTATCTTTTGATTCCTCAGGTCTTAGCTCAAGGTTCACTTTTTCTAGGGAATGTCCCATGACATGCTTATACTAGGAGTATCCATGAAACCTGTACCTCTCCTATCATAGCACTTATTCTGTTTTAAGCTGTTACTTTAAATATCATCTACCAACACACTGGACTTGAAAATTCTGTGTGGAAAGTTGCCACACAAATCTGACTCAAACTTATTTTCCGAGAACCTAGCCCAGCATTCAGTGCTCAATAAATAGGCTGGCAGTGAATATACTTTCAATCAGTGAATGCGTATCTTTTCCCTTATAAGCACAAAATGTCCCTGCTTCCATTAGACTGGTAACTGTTCAAAACTCTGGCTGGAGGTAGAGGTGGGCCTTGCTTGGTAAATGTGTTTCTGAAGGAGTAAATTGAATTACTTTTAAATATTCTAAAAGATATTGCTATTTAAAGGATCCATTTAGTAGGTCTTTTCATGAAGCAAAGAATGTGATTATAAAAGTAAGCATTGCTTATCCTTCTGCAACGTCAGGCTTTTAGAGTGTGCAGGACCTTGGTGTGGGGGTGAGTGCACCTGCTTGTGGTTGAGGGGGTGTGGGAGTAGCGGTTCTTGCTGGACTTGGGAGAAGATTAAACACAGGTTGATCATTAGCCTAAGTAGTATATTTTTATAAAACCAGACACAATTTTGACCTCCTTTTAAAGAGACCTAGTATTTCAATCTTTTCACTTACTGATGAGGAAACCGAGACCACTTACTCTTTTCCTTGGAAGAAATCTACTATTGATGGGTAGTCCCTAGAATGACCACATCACAGAATGTAAGGACTGAGATCAACCTGTTCAACCCCCTCATGATAAAGATGGGGAAACTGAGGCCCAGGTGGTAAGTAACCTTGCCAAGTCCAAACGATTATTTATTTTTTTATTATTTTTAAATATATATATATATATTTATTTATTTGGCTGCGCCGGGTCTTAGTTGTGGCACGCAAGATCTTTTAGTTGCGGCATGCAGTATCTAGTTCCCTGACCAGGGATCGAACCTGGGCCCCCTGCATTGGGAGTGCAGAGTCTTAACCGCTGGACCACCAGCGAAGTCCCTCCAAATGATTATTGATGAGCTGGACTGCAACGTAGACCTTAGGTCTCTTAGCCCAGTGCTTTCTCTATGAGGTGATTTTCTGTTCAGAAGTTAACGGCTCCAGGATTCAGATCGCTTAGAGTAAGTGCAGCATCCTGGTTGAGAATATACAATTTGGAATCAGAAAGGCCTGAATTTCAGTCCAAGTTCCCCTGCCTAACATCTCAGTGACTTTAGGTAGTTTACACTCTTGTAAGAGCCTCAATTTACTTATCTGAAAAATAGGGACAGTTATAGTGCTACCCTATAGAGTAGTTATGTCTCTTATGAGGCAATGCACGTGAGAAGCTTGCATGGGGCCCAGCATATAGTGGGAGCTCAGTAGCAATGATGATTGTAACAATGGCGATGATGATGATTTTAATGATGATGGATCTCTTTCCCTTGTTACTTCTTAGATAAAAGGGCATAAGTCCATTTTCTCTAATCTAAGAATTGGCCAAAATAACTGAAATAATCTAAACATGGCTAAAATAACTCAAAAATGGACCCCAAATTAAAACAATTGGCTAGGAAGAGGTGGTTCTAACTCTTGAATAGAAAGATATTGACTGCATTTAAACTTAAACGTTAATGTGCTGCTAACAGCCTCCAATCTAACAGAACTGCTGTCTAGCTCCTGCATCAGAAAAACTACTGAAGAGAGACTTACATGTTTTTCTTCTTTTTCCCAGTTCTGTTTTCACCTCTGCCTTAAAAATAAGCAAATCTCCAGCCCCCAAATTAATAAATAAATAAAAAACAAAGCAAAGCCTTACTTTAAATCCAGCTCCCAGCAAAGGTGAGAGGAACATTCTGTAGGTTCCAGAGTTAAGGATGCTCATTTTCTGACTTTCTTCTCCTCTCTGTCTGCCAGCTTTGAATGCTAGGAAACAGAGGGACAGAGAGGAGGGTGAGTTTTGCAGCTTCCAGGCAAGTTGATTCCTATGGGCGTTCTGGTTCCCAAGAGAACATATTCTTAAGATCACTTTATTTTTCTTACATAAAATCCCTATTTCTGCTTCTGTATGTTTTAAAGGAAGATTTACCCTCTTGGCTGTTTCTCATAAACCATCAGCTCACAACACAGAAGGGGAGGGTACTACCTTGTATCATGAGATGAGATTTGAGCATGACCACCGTCATTTGGAAGAGTATCACAAAGTATTAGAATGATCAGTGATAGCACTTAGGCTATGATAATGAATATCTACTTCAAATCTGGAAAATGTTATGAAGCACTAAATGGCTTATGTGCTATATGCCATTCAGTGTGACCTCAGATGAGAGGTTAAATACCCTGTAGTCACATTGTCATTGCTAACCTGGCTGAATTCAGTGGTACTTACTCCTCCAGCTTTGGCATCACCCCTGCTTGGATTTTGGCATCTTCTTTTATTCTGTCATGTTGTCCTTGACTGTCCATAGCAACACTGCTGCTTGGATGGAGAACGGGTCCCATTGCTGTCTTTTAGATGCTGGTGCTGATGTTTCTTGGTTGTGGTTTGATTCCTTAGTCCTACAACATGGCAAGTGAAGCAGTGCTCTGTGCCCAAGCTGCCCCATACTTTTCTCCATTTACCAAACATGTTGTCTTTAACTGATCTACCATGTTATTCGCCCTTCTACTTTAAAGGGCACCAGGACAGGCCTCTTTCAGGGGGTCCACTAAACAAAGGATGCATTTCAATCTAAGGGAAACAGACCATGGGGTGACCAACAAAAAATCGGATTTTTGTTTTTGAAAATTTTGCAGAATGAAACAGGCTGTTTGCTTGTTTTCCCTAGAGAGTTTTGAGAAGGGAAAGGTTGTATGGATCCAGAGGTCTAGGGTTGGGGGTAGGTGGTCATTTTAAACCATGTGCAACTGATGAATAAGTGGAATGATATTCTGAGCAAAACTAGAAAAGAGCAGGCAAATGTAGAAAGGCAGAGATGACATAAAAGAGAAGTGAATGGAGAGCTGCCACTTGTGCATTAGAGATAGAGAAAATGGCCATACTCCCATGTGTGTGTAGCCCCCTGCAAGTCCAGGAGTCAGACTCTACACTTTCAAACTCTCCTTTTCCTCTCCTCCCCTCCCCTCCATTGCCTTCCCCTCTCCCTCACTTCTGTCCTGTCTTTTTCTTTCCCTTCCTTCCTTTTCCTTTTGGATACGTTAAGTAGGTTTATTTTCCTTACAATTACAGTAGTCTTTCCAAGCACACATGCCATATGATTCCACGTGCCGTCTCTTTGCATATGAAGTTCCCTTTGGTGTTTCTGTCTGTCTGCCTTTATTACCTGGAAAACCCGTATTCACCCTTGAAGCATCTGTTCACATGTCAGTATTGCAAAGCTTTCCTCAGCATCTCCATGCAGGGTGACTCATTCCTTCCTCTTGTTTCTATTGCAGCATTACTCTGCCTTGCAATTTTCCGTAAGTCCCAGGCTCAGGACCCTTCACTTGCTCTTCATGTCCTACTACAAATTGGAAAATAGTCCCCAATCCTTTTCTTGCATATTCTCTAGAGAGGGAATCTGATTGATGGACTAGAGATTAGTTCCCATTGGTCAGACTTCACGCTTAATGTGTCCTCTCCTCTCCTCAGTAAGCTCTTCTCGTCTCATCCCTGTCAATATAACCACGCCTAGCACTGGAATTAGCATAGCTCAGGTGCTCACCACATGCAGTGAATGAATGCTAGGCCCTGTGGGGGAATAAGAAAAATGTACCTCAAAGTTACCAATTTCTTTAAGTTTAAAATTTCTTTGGGGGAAAAGTCTTTGCATATATTAAATAGAAATCAATACAAACAGTAAAGAGAAGCATATGATAGATGATTTTCATACAAAGAAAACATTGCCATCCTTACGATGATAAAACTTAAATATTGGCAAGAGAATCAAGTTTTACAGTTGTTTGTATTTACCACATCAGTGAAACCATTTATAGTAGAAGTATCTACCTCCTGGATCATTTTTCTTGGATCCCACCACAACTATGTGGTTATCGTGGTGGCTTCTGGTGACAGTACCTCAGTTGGTTGACGGGGTTGGGAAATATATCGTAAGCTAGGTCAATCAAAATTTTCCTCTGAGAGTATTCTGACTTTCCCAAGGGAGGAAAAACAGTCATTCTTTTTGGGCACAGTTATAAGAGGTGAGGTCTGAGAGTCTCCAGCCACCATATTTCATCCATTTTTTACCTCTGCCAAAGATAAAGCTAGCTTGAGAGATTAAAGATGATTCTGTTGCAGGAGAGAGAAGCAGAAATGCGAAATGGAGGGTGGCTTGGCTTCCAATTATTCCTGAGACCCGCTGCAGCTCAGCCCTTCATGCATTTAAATGAAGTTTCCAATCAGTTGCCCTTTGTGTTAAAGGTAAACCTACCTAAAGTTGTGTTTCTGTCACTTGCCACCAAGTATTCTGGTAATGTAGATGCTAACTACACCACTGCTCAGTGAGGACTGACTATGCCTGATCTCCTTTCCCAGAATCGCAATCCATTTCTCACCAACTCAAGAACACATTTTAGAACACAAGATAACCACTAATATTGGTAATATTTACCTTACTTTTTGAAAATCTCACAGTCGATCATGATAAGCCATTATGCTGTGGCAGTAATGGTTTAGACCCTGCCACTAACTACATGTGATGACCTGGGCCAAGTCACTTCTCTTACCTGGGCCTCTGTTTTGTCTGTAAGATGAAGTGTGAGGGTTAGATGCCATCTGTCTCCAAGTACAAGTTTTCTTGGTATTAAATGAGACTATTTAAGGACTAACAAAGGTTCAAAATCTAAACCACGGATTACCAGTGGTCAGGCACCATACTCTCCAGGGCTGGAGGTATGGAGGAGGCACAACAAAGAATCTGAAATATTTGCTTTTTCAAGCATGCCTTCCTCTTATCCCTCACCCATTTTGATATACCCGGTACTGGATATTGGGAGAGAAGTTTGAAACAAACACAACAATTTCAGGCTAAAAGCATGCTCCTGGAGTAGGGACTGAGGTAGAGGGAAAGGCTCTGGAAGTAATGAAACAGGCTTTCTCAGCTCAAATCACTGTTGCTGTGGTCTCTCGGTGTATCACGTTACTTTGGATCTCTCCATCCCAGTTTATCCTTCATACAGTTACCAGGGTGATATTGCTGCTGAAACACAAATCCTATTGCAACATCATTTCTGCTTAAAATTCTTCTGAGATTGCTTCTGCCTTCAGGAAAAGCCCAGACTTCTTAACAGGGCATTCAAAGCTACGAGGCCCCATCACGGTTCTCACTGCTTGCCATGCCTGTCCCTCTCCCCAAATGCCTCGTGATTGCAGGATATACTGAACAGCTTCCTGCTTATGAACAGGCTAGGCTGTTCCTCACCTCTGTGCCCTTGAACATGAGCAGTTTCCTCTGCTTGAGACACTCCTCCTCCTTCCTACCCTCCTCTCGCCTTCTTGCCTGGCAAACTCCCCTCCATCTTTCTTTGCTTCTAATATAGCGTCTTCCCCATGGGACAATCCCTTACCCTCTCCTCTCTCAAGAGGTTGGTCTCTGCTTCTGTTTTCACACCTCCCCTGGTTTATTGTTTTTATTTATTTGCATCTCTGCGAGCCTGTCAACAACTTGAGAGCCTAGTTCGTAGTAGGTAGTCAAAAATGCTCATTGATAGGGCCTCCCTGGTGGCGCAGTGGTTGAGAGTCCGCCTGCCAATGCAGGGGATACGGGTTCGTGCCCCGGTCTGGGAGGATCCCATATGCCGCGGAGCGGCTGGGCCCGTGAGCCATGGCCGCTTGGCCTGCGCGTCCGGAGCCTGTGCTCCGCAGCGGGAGAGGCCACAACAGTGAGAGGCCCGCATACCGCAACAAGAAAAAAAAAACAAAACAAAACAAAAAAAATGCTCATTGATAAATAAATGCTTCTGAGCTACAGGATGAGCCGAATTGTCTTCTTATTCATCTAAAAAGGAGGCTAAAAATTAACAAACATGTTGGTTCCCTAGGGAAATCTCGTAAAGAAGCATCAGTAAATGTCAAGAACTTGGCTTGGGGTCACGGACAAGGACCAGAATGTATGTTTTAGTTTTTTGTTTTCTGGTTTTTCAGACTCCTGGGGCCAATGACTTACTGAAGCTGAGCTATTTGACTAAATTAGTAATGACAGCACGTCACCTGGTGAAAATCAAAAGGCTCCAAGTAACCTCCGTGTTGGTAGTGTTAAAAGCGCTCTTTCTTACAAGTAGGATTTATGAAAATCTTAACCAACTGTGGGAGAGGCACACTCATTGTGTGAGTGATATTCAGGCAACATTTTCAGAAGATCATGGCATTTCTGTCAGTCACTCTGACACAGTTTAACGGCCTCCACCCTCTTCTTGCTACCTTCCTATCTGATACGTAGATAAAATACAGGATGGAAAAGAATAATACGACGTTTCCATTGCTCTGAAAAGAGGAACATGTCTTTTACCTAAAAATGTCAAGTCATTTGATTGCACCTTCCTCCTGGCACACAGGGCCGGCTGGTCTCTCTCAGTTGTGCTCTCACAGTACTGTGTACCTTTCCTTCATAGCTGTATATCCAGTTTGTAACGTACACTCATCAGTGCAAGCATTTGCTCATTGCTTTTTTCTTCTGGTGGACGGTATGCTCCATGTGGGCAGGGGCCACTTTCCCAGTACCCAGCACTGCCACTCAGTCAAGTCTTGCTGAATAAAGCAATGGGTAAAAGACTCCCTTCCGATAGCATGTGTGTGTATGTATATGTTGAAGTATGTGTATGTATATGTTGAAGTATGTGTAGGCACATGGAGTGGGAGGTGGGGACGCGGGAGGTGGTAAGTGAAGTCAGAGGCTGTATCTGTTCCATTCTGGCCCTTTGATGCAGTCAACAAGCTTCTTCACCCCAACCCTGCCAGTTTACAAAAGCAAGCTGCAAATGCTCACTAATATTCTTGGCAAATATTCCTCAAACTGCCCTTTCTGCATGAAGAATACCCCACACTTTACTTTCTGTAGTTTATGTTACGAAAACAATGGATTTTGTCAGTGGTTTTCCAGTAAGAATGTATAGAATCTTTTGGAATGTGCTTTTTAAAAACTATACAACTACTGATCTCTTCCCTGTTCCCCTGAAGACATAAAACAAGTTCATGACAAGGGATGTCCTCTACTTTACTCGTTGAGAATCACTATTCCAGTTAATTGCTAAAGGCAAGCTCCAGACTCCTCTAGGGCAGGGGCAGTGCTGCCTTTGCTTACCATTTCATCCTCGGTATGGTATTTAGAACAGTGCCTGACACATGGCAGATGCATAGTAAATATCTGCTGGATGAATCACTGAATCTCCCTCTTAGCGTCTATATTTGTACCTGCTTTGAGTGGATTGGTTTGAATTCCTGGCTCTGTACCTTAACAACCCTCCCTGTCTCCCTAGGACTTGACTCTCACCTTGGTTTGTTTCTTGTCAGTTTACACCTCAGCGCTTTTTCCTGTGGTTTAATCCATCTGTCTGTACAATCTTGGCATCTTCCATCATTTTGGGAGAGCGCTCCCTGCCTCAGCTCCCTGATTTCCTGGAACAGTTATCTGCTCCTGCCTTTTGTCTCTTGTCTAAATCTGATCATCCCCCTTTTCCCCTCGAGGCGAGAGATCTGGAAAATATTCATGCTGCTGGAGCTATACAGTACACACAAGTGATATTTGCCTACTTAACAACTGCCCTTAGTGGCATTTGCAGTCAGGTCATTAGATGTTGAAAGGACACTGGATACGAAGGCCCAGGACTTGAATCCTAGTCTAAAATCTTCTCCTTGGGCAGTGTATTAGTCAGAGTTCTCCAGAGAAACAGAACCAATAGGATGTGTATATATACAGAAAGAGATTTCTTTTAAGGAATTGGCTCATGCAATTATGGAGGCTGGGAAGTTCAAAATCTGCAAAGTAACCTGGAAACTAGGGATGAACTGATACCGGTCAAGTCCAAAGGCTGTCTGCTGCAGAATGCCCTCTTGCTTGGGCAAGGTCAGCCTGTTGCTTGATCAGACTTTCAACTGATTGGATAAGGCCCACCCACATTATGGAGGTCAGTCTGCTTTCTCAGAGGTCACAGATTTAAATGTTAATCTCATCTAAAAGCACCTCACAGAAACATCCAGAATAATGTTTGGCTATATATCTGGGCACCATAGCTCAGCCAAGTTGACACATAACATTAAGCATCACAGGAAGTCTCCAAGTAACCCTGGGTCTCAATTCTTTCATTGAAAAATAAGAAAGTGGGACTCTGTGTCTTCCAACTAAAATAATGAATTCTGTGTTTAGGAAGTAGACTGACTGGACAGAGTTCAGGATTCAGGGACAGAGGATGTTCAAACACTTCTACCTCTTTTGATGTCTGATATCTAACACTACCTGGTGCCTCGCTGGGAATCACTAATGGTTTGAGGATGGGGCCAGAAGGCCTGGCTTTGAAAGGAGCCCATTTGCTGAATGTCAGTGGGTGTCATCTTCCTGTATCAAAGGAGAAAAAAATCCTAATTTTAATTTTAGACACATTGAAATGATTACATCGCCATTATTATTCCTTGCCTTTTATTTTGCTCATTAATTTTCACGTGACTTAATTGGCCTTTCGGGCTTTGAAATCAATTTGGCATTCTGTACCCTGGCCTCTTTAAGAAATGGTTTTCCTGGAGCAGTTGACTACAGATTGCCCCCTTGGGGCCTGCCACCTTTTGGTCAACCCTGCCACATTCAACAGAGAGGACAGTTTTTTTTTTCCTCCAATTTCGCATTTTCATAGGAAGTCTAGCATGTGACAAATTGCCAAAGCAGTGTGGCTTCTATTAAAATATGGACCTTGTGACTCTCCAAGAAAAGAAAAATGACCCATGATAAATAAGGGAGTGTTTGTCCAGCATTCAGAAGAGGCTAGAAGAGAAAGTTAAAGTGTAAACACCAATGATCTGTTGAATAGTTGCACAGCCCTTTGTAGTCAACTGATGCCACAGGGCAAGCTTGCAGATTCAGATACCTAGAGGGCTAGGCAGGGAGCATAAACAACTGGCTGGGTGGGGTCTTTGGCAAACTAAAAGCAACCACTAAGCTAAGTAAAAACTCAGTTGTTGCTAGGTGGGAGTGGGAGCCCAATGCTGTTGGATTTTTCAATCAAAGCCTGAAATCTGGGGTTCTATATAAAGTATAATTTTTAAGGGCTGGCAGTTCATTCAAATCGAATGTGGGAATCCTGTGAGAATCAACACATCATGTCTGTAAGCAAGGTCCCAGCCTGCCAGTGGCCGGTTTGTGGCCTCCCTTTGTCTTAACACTTTACAAAATTGAGATAATATGCTAGTCTGTGGTAAACAAACATTCCAAAGATGTTTGTTCCTTTTCAGCATATAAATAGGATGCTAAACCTGGGACTCTGCTGTCCACCTCTGTGTTGGCAGGGAGGGAAGACAAGATTTATCCTGAAGTTGATGAAGCTGAAGCTTCAGGATTCTTCCATTGCCAGGCCTCTTCCAAGGCCCTGGGAGAGCCTTGGCAATGAGATTATATGATTACATGTTCTTGCAGAATTTGCAAATGTAAGATATTCTAGCTGCAATGCTTTAGGACCATGGTCTATATCCACTCTGAGTTTTCTCCTTTTCACATTTACTCCGATGTCCAGTGGTGGTATAGCAACTGGGGGCATATTTTGGAAATCCAGCCAGCAAGATTCAACTCTCAAGTCTTCTCAGTCTTGGCACTCTTGACATTTTGGGCTGGATAATTCTTTCCTGGGGGGATTGTCCTGAACATTGAAGGATGTTTGCAGCATTCCTGTTCTTTATCCACTGGGTGTCAGTAGCAACCCCAAACTGCTCCCCACGCCCCGCCACGGTTGTGACAAAGTCCCCTGGGGAGGGAGAGTTGAACCCCATTCACTGAGAACCACTGAACTAGTGGGAAGTTGATTTGTGGATACATCTAGCTTGCATTGGAATATAATCTTGCGGCCCAGGGTCATATTTGTGTCAAGGTTTACAGTATTGCTGACAGTGTCAGTATGGGCATGTCTTCCACAAATACACAGACTGCCCTGAGTGCCAAGTCACCCGGCCTCATGACACAAAGGTGCAGGACCAGAATGACAGATTCCAGCATGGAAGCACATGGGATGGGGTAGAAAGAAAAGTTGGAAATGATGGAGTTAGAGGCCAGTCTATAGAGATTTCTTCCAAATCTTACAGCTCATGTATGAAAATAACTTGATGGAGATTTCCCAATTATGACAGCAAATCCCCAAAATATATGTGGTTTATTATGAATTTGAAAGAAAATTATCTAACATATCAATAATAAAAATAAGTTCTAGAGGAAAGACTGAATCATCTTTCTTTTTCACACTATTGAAAATAGTACAAAGTTATCTTTTAGAGAGGGGATCAAAGAGTCTACAGCTAAAAATATAGAAAAAAAGTGTTACAGAGCAGGGTCAGGTAGTTAATAACAATATTATTTTTCTGAGTTTTATGTTTGTAGTATTTGTTAGCTTTTTAAATTTTTTATTTTGTTGTGATTTATCATCAAATTCAAAATAAATATTCATTTTGTACTTAGTTTTGTATTCATAGTTTTATATTTTTGTTGGTAAAGAAGACACATCTCCACTTAAATTACATAAACGTCAGGCCCCTTGAAACCTGGGTGTGCACCTGGATTTTAGATATCAAAGTGAGTTGGGAGATAGAAATCCCTGGAGTATATATGGAAGTAATTTCCTGAGAGAGCTCTTGGTGTGCCATGAGTCGTTCCCCATCCCCTGCCAACCCCACTCCCCAACCAGTCACCAAGGTGAGGGAAAAGGATGTTCTGCTTTTTTACATCAAATGAAAAGGGGACCACTCAGAAAATTTGATGTTTAGCTCCTGCAGCTGGTGTGACAACAGGACCAGTATCTGACGCTAGGCTGGAACCTAAAAGGGAGAGTCAGATAGCTAGCTGTTCAGGCAGCTACAGCCAAGGAGAGGCGACTGCATTCAGCCATCTATACTCACAGAGTTTATTAGGGGTAAAAATGCCCCAGAGTTTCCCATGAGCCAGAGAGAGACTACATGCAGCTCTCTCAAATCCTGCCCAGGAGGACCATGCAGAGGCCCAGTGGAGCTCCACAGAGAGAGTCCATGTGGAGTGATCTGCTGAACACCCAGGGGCTGAGAAGCTACCTCTGGCCAAGGAAAATGTGTCAACACATCACAGAAAGTCCAGCTAAATGTTCCCAGGGGAGAAATCTGAAGACCCTAAAGGGATACCAGCAAGGCACAGTGACAACCTTTGAACACCAGCCACACATCTGAACACAGCCCAGATGTGTGAGGCAAAGTTAAAATGGTGCCAGTTAAGTAAGAAATGTGTTACCTCTCTGCCCTCTCCCCAATTCCTCCATACTTGAAGGAATGCCCACTAAGGGCAGTTGTTAAGTAGGCAAATATCACTTGCGTGTACGTATAGCGCCAGCAGCATGAATATTTTCCCAGATCTCTCGCCTCGAGGGGAAAAGGGGGACGGTCATATTTAGACAAGAGCCAAAAGACAGGAGCAGATAACTGTCCAGGAAATCAGGGAGCTGAGGCAGGGAGCGCTCTCCCAAAAGGATGGAAGACGCCAAGATTGTACAGACAGATGGATTAAACCACAGGAAAGAGCACTGAGGTGTAAACTGACAAGAAACAAACCAAGGTGAGAGTCAAGTCCTAGGGAGACAGGGAGGGTTGTTAAGGTACAGAGCCAGGAATTCCTCTGTACTCAAGGTCAGCTAGACAGTTGGGAAGGAGTTAAGGAAGAAAGAAAGTGGAGGACACACTACTTTCCATACTGAAGGCAACTAGCAACATAGCAAGCCTGACTGCTTATCCTTAGAAAGGCCTGCTTATAAGACTGGTCCTGGGCTGGTGTCTGGGAACTTGGATTTCAGGAAGGTTCCCATGTTTCCAACTCACTGAAGTAGCTCTCTGGGTCTTATGCTTTACAATATGCTTTATGCTGAACTCCTGCTTTCCTTCTGGGAGTCCTGAATTTTGCTACACGTTAGGCAAGGGTACCCATGAAGTAAGCCCCCAGTAGAAATCCTGAATGTGGTGGCACTAAATAAACTTCCTTGATTGGAAACCTTTCACACGTGTCATCACAGCTCATTGTTGGGGGAATTAATTTCATGCTGTGTGACTCCACTAGGAGAGGACTATGGAAGCTTGCATCTAGTTTCCCCCAGATTTTGCTCCATGTGCCTTTTTCCTTTGCTGATTTTGCTTTGTATCCTTTTGGCATTGGTACGACTATATGCAAATCCTATGATTGCTCCTAGGAAATCACAGCACCAGAGGGGCTCTCGGGGATGTCTTGACACAAGGTCCTGGGTATGAAAATAGAGGGGAATTTTACTTTTGAATGAAGCTCAAAACTCTGATTATTAGACAGACTAGACACTGAGTGATTGAACTGACACTATTTTTAGCTTAAAGTGAACAGAAATGTCATGAGATCAATCAGATTTTCATGCAGAGATAGAACAGCCAACCCTATGTAATAAGACTAATGAAGTAGTAGAAAGCAAAAATAAAATTACATTCTGATTACATCCTATGAGGTAGGTTTGTTCCATATGTCAATGCCACGTGTATTGTTCCACTGAATTCTCCTGGTAACCAATGGAGACAGGAAGGGCTTTACAAACAAAGAACCCAGTATAGACAAGAGTTGAAAGGACATTCCGAAGCTCACGTGGCAATGAGTGTATGAACCAGATATTGCAATTTGGCACTCTGCTTCTAAGATTTGAACTTTTTCCACTTTGCCACATTGACTTTGGTGCTTAATGTAGAGAGATGGGATCAACCAAAAGTCTATAGTTCTCACCTCTAAAAATACAAATGACTTTTCTGGTCTGTGGACTCCCTCTGTTCATATCCATTAAACAAGTCCTTTGAAATATATTTATATCCCATCTGGGGGCTTAGTTTGAACTGGCTCATCTGCCCTATTTGAACTAATGACCTTGGAGTAAACCGGCCCCTAAGAGAATAGAGCCTGCACCCTTGATCTTGTAGACTCAGAAAAGCTCTGGGTGGTGGCCTGTGTGTGTGTTTGTGTTTATACACAGAGCGGGGTATAATTCCCACCTGAATGACATACTGAATGTGTCACACCTGCTGTAATGCTCATCGATAGACACAAAATCTAGTCTTTCCTTAAATGCTATCAGTTTTGGCCTCAGCTGGATGAATTAAACAAGAGCAAAAGCCAAACCAAACTTGCTCAAACTTCTGCCTGTCCAACGACTGAGCACTCATTTCACCAGACACTGTGCTAGATATGAGAGATGCAGAAATGAGCACAACAGAGCTGCTGGCCTGAGGAAGTTCAGGGTGTAGTGGGAAAGGTAGACAAGAGAATCAAATAAAATTTCAGTGGGATGTACTATAGTAGAGTCAAGTGGACAGGCAGACTGTTTAGATAGACTGCTTGCTTTGGGTTACATCCTATCTCATCTATTTTCTAGCTTTGTGATATTGGGCAAGTTGCTTAACCTTTCTGTGCCTCAGGTTTATCACTCTATGTGAGGCTGTTCAAGTGTATGTCAGCCAGTGAAATGTGAGGCTTTGGGTCATAATTGTGATGGGATCAATTCTTTGCTTTTAGGAAGTTCCCCCTCTATTGGGGAGATGCACAAGCAAATAGGCAGCCATTATAACCAAGAAAAAGTGCTTCCATGGAGGAAATTCAGGGCAGTATGGGAGCATATCACTACTCAAATGTAAAGGCTGCTCTTTGTCCACTAATTGTTCTATCCAGTTATAGGCCTCATATTGAAAGAGAGACGAGGCACCCTAAATCACATTCAGAGGAGAGTCAGCAGGATGGTGAACGGGTGCAGAACCGGGTGACATGAAGAGCAAGGGAATGCATTAAGGAGATTTGTTGAAACTGAGGAAGATAAGATTCTGGACATGAGGGCAGATTTTCATTATCCGAAGGTCTGTCATTTGAAGTTTTCTTGGTTTGGGTCCTACTCCCACTCCTCACATACAGCAGTTCCTGGGAGACTGATCTTACCACAGCCCTCCCAAAATGCTTTGTGCCCATCCCACCCTATTGCCTCTCTGGCCTGCCTAGTGTCCTCTCCTCACTTACCCTGCCCTGGCCACATGGGCATCCTGTTTTCCCTTAAATACTCCAGGAACATTTCCTCCTTAGGATCTTGGTGTTTGCTGAAACTGCCCTGTCCCCAGTTACCTGCTGACTGACTTACCTCTTCTGGAACTTACTCAACATCATAGGTCTCTCTATTGCCCTCTTCTGTTTTTTCTCCATAGAACACATCTCTTCCAACCCAGACCAGATATTTCGCATAACTCTCTTTATTGTCTGTCTTCCCCAACTAGAATGTAGTTCCATGAGGGCAAAGACATTTGTGTAATTTATTTAATGCTGGGTCCCAGAGCCAATGACAGTACCTGACAGTGGGAGGCCCTCAGTTCATATTTGTTAGATGAAAGCACATGAGAATGATGCTGTAACAGCCAGTGCTTTTGAAAGGTTGAACTGGAAGCCTTGGGATAAAGTGAGAGCACTGTCATTGGAGGGGTTCAGGCTTAGGCTGGACAAACCTTGGCAGTGATATTGTAGATGGTATTGAGAATTGGGTGATAATTAAATGCTTTGTTCTTTTGAAACACTAACTGTGTCTAGTTTCTAATTAGATGAAGGATAACTAGCATCATATTTTATATATATATATATATATATATATATATATTTTTTTTTTTTTGGCTGTGTTGGGTCTTCGTTTCTGTGCAACAGCTTTCTCCAGTTGCGGTGAGTGGGGGCCACTCTTCATCGCGGTGCACGGGCCTCTCACTGTCGTGGCCTCTCCCGTTGCGGAGCACAGGCTCCAGACGTGCAGGCTCAGTAGTTGTGGCTCACGGGCTTCGTTGCTCCACGGCATGTGGGATCTTCCCAGACCAGGGCTCGAACCCGTGTCCCCTGCATTGGCAGGCAGATTCTTAACCACTGCACCACCAGGGAAGACCTAGCATCATATTTTAAAAGAGCGGTGCTCTTCATCCCCGGATCTCAGATTGTGCTGCTAACAGAAAGGCACCTAATTGCTTTTTCGGTTGAATTTAAAAATAATTAGCAATGATTAAATATTTATAATCTGTTTTAATGCATGTTCATTATTAAATTACAGTTAATGACTAAATAATTTTACTAATCAAATACTTTTTTAATAATTAAAAAATTAAACTGTGCTGGCTTATTTCAGATAAATCATACCATCTTAAAGCCAATCTTTAGGGTCCTGTGATCCTAACACAGACATTATTCACCCCTGGTGGCATTTTACCTTAATTGCATGACCCAGTCTTAAATAGGCATCTTGAAAACCAGAGATATAAATTACACTGGCAAAATAATAACAAATATGTCAGTCTGCATTGTGCATTCTGAATAGCCATGCTTTTACATATTTTATTTTCTTAATGGACAGGCCATACTCATTTTTAAAAGTATATTACATTGTCAGGAAGATAGATCATTTAATCATATTTTTTTTCTTAGTTTCAGATTACTTAAATTTTCTTCTTTTCCTATACTTGCTATGGCCCCAAATCCCTGGCCCCTTATTTCATACCCTTATAGCATGGGTATGAAATAAGGGAGTTCCTCCCAATTAAAACTCTTCAGCATTCCCCTACTACCAAAGGACAGTAAAGTCTACTGTTAGTTTCCTAGGGCTTGACTCACATACTATATTTACTGTAGCTCCCTCACGCCCATCTCTCACTTGTGAATCTGCCTAAGACCTCTTGTGTGCAAAGACAAGAATCTATAGAATTTTAATTTCTTGGATTTTGGAATTTTCAAGAGTTTTACATTATGTGTGATTTATCGTTGTTGATGGTGTGTGTATGTGCGTGTGCAAGTGTTTTAATCCCATTCTAATTAATGTTTGAAACACCTTAATAGACAATATAAGCTCTAAATTAGTTAGCCTTTGAAAGCTAATCAGAAGCCCACAGACTAGCAATTCTTTTAGAAGGATTCAACTTTCTTTTATCGATGATCAACACCAGAAAGTTTGTTAATTGGTACAGTGGATGTTAGACATGATTTTTAAATTGGTGAAATGACTGGGTCCAAGATACATAGATTGTCCAGATGGCTTACGAGGCCTTTTGCCCTTGCATGCTATAAAATCTATTGATAAAATTTCTTCACTTCAGGACAAAGCCTTGGCCTTGGGATTCCATCAGGGTCTGTGTGTAGCTCCTGATGCAGGATTCCATCACCTCCTCTCTACTGGAGGGTCAGCTGAATCCTGCCACTAGACTATTGTGAACCTGCCTCAGGAAAGCCTTTCGTCAAATGCATGTGTCAGAGTATAGAAAAGATGAGAGAGCAGAAATATTATCAAGGTTGCACAATTTGTTAAATGACTGGTTACTGCTTTACTAGTAAACATTTGAATACCTGACCAAATTTGCTCAGAGACTAGCTTTTGTGAGAACATGCCAGTTGGTAGAAAAACTGTCAAGGAGGATACCCATCACTCCAAACTCCAACCATGGAAGCCACTCATATCTAATTGTTAATTGTCAACAACCATATTGGTTAATGCCACTGATGGTATGCCCTTCATGGTCACTGAGAATTTCAGGAAGTTAAAAATCCCCAAATAGTAAGTATATGTTAACAATTACAAACATTTCCTAAGAAATAAGTAAAACAACAAATTATATGATGTATACTATTTCGAGTGAGCTATGAATTTTCTAAAATCAACTACAGTAATAGCTTATATCCGAGTAGAAACTATCATACAAATGAATTATGTCCCCCAAAATGGAGGAGAGATTTTTCTGTTGATAGACCTACTCTTACAGAAAGCCCAAGAAGTTAGGATTGCGCAGATGTGCAGAAAAGTTGCAAGGTGGGAAAGGAGATAGACGTTCTTGAAATAACTGAATACATTATATAGAGAGGAAAAAATAAAATTAGCTAAGGGGAATGTGTATAGTTTGGAAATTTTAAAAAATGACCTAGGATGGTATTAACTCAGCTATGACTAGAGGTGAAAAGTGGAGAGGAACAAGGGAGCAGTGTGGCTTGGGTGATTTATCTTAAAGGGGAAAGAAGAAAGGAGGTTGTGGAAGGAGGAAATCTTTCTAGGGAATAGATTTAGTCTTATCATTTAGATTTAAGGAATAGAATAGACTCGTCACTACGGCATGATTAGCTGAAAACAGCTGTTTGCTTTATAGCAGTGACATTTGAGTCCTTGAGCCATGGCATGGCAGTGCATGCAGTGGTCATATCTCCTTGAATCTCCCTTTCCGTTGCTTGGGTTTGTAACTCAGAGACTTTTAGTATATCTATAGCATAACCTATTCTCTGCTTTCAAAACATCAAATTTAAATCCGGGGTCTTAACTTTTAGGCTTACTACTCATTTAAAATAGGCTCTTCTTGTGACGTAATTGACAATTAAATACAGTCAAATTTCATTCATGTTCCTTAGATAGCCACTAAGCAATGCAAAACAAAACAACAAAACTGTGTCATCACACAACTAATTTATGAACTGACGTTAGTCCTTGTTTCCAAAAATAATATCTTAAGACGGAAAGAAGAAGGAAGTGAGAGTGATTAGAGTAATTAAGTACCTATTATGTAGCAGACACTGTCCAAGGGACAGTGTAAATGCTGATTCCTTCATTTAAAATTCTCTAAAGATGATATTATTTTTTCTCCAGTTTGAAAACAATGAAAACAAAAATCGGGTACATCACATGAAACATGGAAAGCAACACATATGGGTGAATGGAAGTTCTTGAGTCCAAAACTCAGGGTCTGTGCCATGATGCCATGCTGTTCTTCACTGCATTAAGTTCTTAACTTTATCACCAGACAGGCTTCACATCTAAAGGAAGAAAAGATCTATCAACCTTGACCTCAGAAGACACAAAAATCAGTCACTTTTTAGCTTTGGCAAGTTGAACAGTGAGCAGGGTGGCAGTTGTTGATTGCTGTCTTTGTCATTGTTACCAAATACCACGGCCAGACTGAAGCTCCATTTTAAGTAACCCAAGTGTCCAGTTGAAACAGAGGATTACCCTGTCATAAGTGAGGCTGGGAGTATGTTCTATGCCTGCCGACCAACAGTTCCAGTGGTTGTTGATGTCAGAGGGTCTATAAAACCCACGGAATTTAATGCCAACCCCAGTGCTCACATGCTAATGTAACTAATTAACACGCCAACAGTTCTGGGCTTTTTTTTTTTTTCCTGAAATAAAGTGCTAAAATTCAAAACAAATGGCCAAATGCATTTTGTATTTGAGTCTGTCTAGTTTTTACTTGAGCATAAATGAAATCTTTCCACACATGCTGATGGAAACCAGTTTTGATTTTTCTGTTTATCTCTGGGTTTGCTTCCTGGAAAAGAAAAAAGAGACAGGTTCATTCTCTGTCATCAAGGGTAGTGATTACAGGAAATCAAATCCAGAAGTTAATAATAGCGATTCATTGCTACAAGTATGTATTGAATGGTGCTCATTCTTTCAACAAAGATGTGTTAAGCACCTATTTTATGCAAATCCCTCTGAGGATACAAATATGAATACAACATAGACTGTGTCTTCAAGAATTCCAGACTTTAGAAAAGGAGATGAAGAAATTCACTCAAATAGCTCTAATAGTGGGTAGAAATGAAATCTGCATCATAAAAGAAGTACAAATAAAATGCTAGTGTCTGTGGTGTACTTGGAGTTTAAAAAGCAGTGCATGGGCTTTGGGGTCTAAAAATATCTGGGTTAGACTCCTGCCTTGGCCATTTATTATGACATTGGCTACATAATCATGCTGAATCTCAATTTCCTATTTGTAAAATGGTCCAACAACACTTATCACCTAAGGGTTAAAGGACATAATGTATGTAAATTGCTTACATGGAACTAGGCGGAGATTGATATTATAAGAGATAAAGAGATTATTTCAAGCTAAGACCATTAGGAAAAGTTTTATGAAAGAAGTGACACTTTATCTGAGTCTTAGAAGCTGGGTGGAAGGAATGACATCATCAAAAAAGCTGAGGTGACAGGGCACTTGGCACATTCAGGGAACAAAATGTTGCTCAGTTTTGCAGGAGTAATATAGTACCTTGGTGGTGAATTGGGAACAGTGAAAGCTAATGCTGAAGAAGTGGCTGGATCCTGAATGGGAATTAATTTAGGTGTTGGACTAAAAGGCTTTAGACCAGGGAGTCAGGAAATTACAACCCACAGGTCAAATCCAGTCTTTCACCTGTTTTAGTATGGCTCATGACCTAAGAATGGTTTTTACCTTTTTCAGTGGTTGGGGAAAAATTCAAAGAAGACCATTATGAGCGTTATATCAACTTCAGTTTTCAGCATTCATAAATAAAGTTTTATTTGAACATAGTTAAGCCCATTTGTTCACATATTGTCTGTGGCTGCTTCTGCACTGCAGTGGCAGAGGGCACGTTTGAATAGTTGTAGCAGAGATCATCTGGCCCCAAAAGTCAAGAATATTTATTATCTGACTATGGAGAACATTTGCCGGCATCTGGTGGAGCAATGGGAATACAATGAAGGTTTTTGAGTAGGAAGATAATGAACAAAGAGATGTTTACAAAATTAATTTTGCAGTGGAATTTGAGTTGGGAAAGGCAAGTCCATGACACTTCAGATGAAGGTGATAAGAGCTGGCCAAGAATGGGGCAGGGGGAATAAAAAGGAAGGGAAATACTAAGGAAACAAGGCAGCTATACGCCTGATCACTCCCTATTTCTGAGTGCCTCATTTTGGCATTTCAGTTCAATTAAAAAAACCTATACTAAGATCTTTCACTCACCAAAAACTGACTGAGCATCTACTAGAAGGACGAAAGTGGGACGGAATTCTGTTTACCTAGGAGTGGAGAGGACCCGAATGGGTTTACTGGTCCAGCTTGGATGACCAGGTATATTATGGTAATGACCCTAAGCAGGGGGAGAGATTTGGAGATGGTCCAAAAGTTGAATTACCTGGCTTATTTCCCTCTGCATAGCAAACTGGAATTAGTCCTCCAAACAGACTTGCTGTCCTGGGCTGCCACTATCTATCTTTTCTCCTCACAGGACAAAAAACCCTTTGTGAAAAATGGGTATTTATTTCAATGGAACTGGTATAACCCAAGATGAAGAGGGAATATTTTGGGATCTAGGTCTTGGCTAAAAAGAGGCCAGCACCTAGCCAGCTCATCTCTGTCCCAGTGTTAAATATTTCAGAGACACCAGACACTGGACAGCATTATTTACAGACCATTATCAGTAGCAGCCAGAAGAAATTAGAGAAGGCTTGTCAGGCTGAAGTGTTTTGTTTACGACTAGTCATTAAAAAAATTATAATCGCTTAAAGGCTTTCTATACCTTTTGCAGTTTTTAAATACAACAGTGTTGCTTTACCGTGAACAAATATCAGTAATAATAAGATGGACTAAATGGCACATGAATACTTACTATTGTGCAGATACTGTTATTATATATTTATAACACGGTTGACTCATTCAAAGCAAATGGCTTCTATTGGCATGGCATTCATATGCTTTGGCTATTCCGTGACTTTCTGGATTTCAAATGTTGTTTTCAGTTGTCTTGGTAAGTTCACTGTTCTTTCGACCAAGTGACCTGACTTTTCTGTTGGGTAGATATGGTTATAATGCATCTCTGGGGGTATAGTTGTCAGAACTGATTTGTTGGGTTGTAATAAGAAGAATTGCCTGATAATGTGGTTTTCTAAGTTGCAGAAATTGGTCCAAGGTTCTACAAGTTTCTTAACTAATGCAGTGCTGGCTCCACCACTTGCCAAGCATCGGGCTTTGAGCAAATGGAGTGGACCTACTGGCTGCCTATTTCGTCTGTTCTCTCTTCTTCCCTCTTATAAGCACCCTATTTTTGTTCACATATACACCTCTCATATTCATGATTCAGAAGAAAGTGGCCCCATCCCCAGCTCTAGAAATGGTCCTTGTTAGTTTTAGAATCCCAACACATGACATCCTTTAGCAACAGTTATTGATTCAGGAGTTATCATATGACCTAAGTTTTCCCTGGCAGCTTGAGGCAAAGAACAGATAGACTACATGAGGGAGGAGAAAGGTTCTCTCTCATGCTGGACAGAAACAAGGAAACATGTAGCTCAGCTTCTCACTGCGACGCATCTTGTGTGAACATCAGGTGGTACAGATACAGTGTGGAGCTGACACTGAAGACAGAGAAAACAGGTCCTTGTGTGACACCTGGAAGACTGCCGGCCACTGCACTCTCAGTTGTAGGTCGTGATGAATTTCCTTGTTGATCAGGTTTGAATAGGGGTCTCTGGTACTTGCAGCCAAAGCATTTTGGTAGATGGTTAAATGTCCTGAAAACTAAGCTCGCTTTTCTCTAAGCATCCACCTCATAGGCCTTCCATAAGGACTGGTTGAGGATAAGTGCTCAATTAATTTAGCAAGTACGCTTTTATGTCCCCTTAGTAGATACTATTGTTCTGGGCCCAAATAATAGATACTTCATCATATTTGTTGATTCACAGTTTATGTGAAACCTGCTCCGTTTGCCAACTGCTCACTTGGCTTTGTTTTGCTTTTCTTTTTGTTTCTACATTTGCTTCAATAAATGATGGTGTTAAGATTGGCTTTTAGAAATGAACGTTCCTCTTACTTCCCAAGCCTCTCTCTTTTGCCCTTTTTCTAATCTTTAAAATGAGATAGAAACCTAGAAGAGAGAGGTCGATTTGTCCAGGGTCTAGTGGAAGAGCTAGTCATATGGGAAGATAGTTTTTACATTTTGTTTCTTATCAGTGAGACTATTTTTATTTAACATCACTATTGGCAGCGGAGTTAAAGCTAGAATCCAGCTCATACCTCCTCCCCCTGTTTTTGGTCTACTTTTGTTTTATAGTTTGTTTCCCGACCTTATGGATTCTTAAAATAA
The DNA here is from genome assembly GCF_964341445.2 of Mesoplodon mirus. Taxonomy (NCBI): domain Eukaryota; kingdom Metazoa; phylum Chordata; class Mammalia; order Artiodactyla; family Ziphiidae; genus Mesoplodon; species Mesoplodon mirus. Next base: position 13,190,214 of record NC_138992.1, on the reverse strand, counting down.
TTCAATGCTGTAAGGGATAGCTCTAACAATAAGCTATTGTTAGTTTTATTAATTTGAAGAATGTACAGTTTGTTGGCTTGCATATGTTAATCTGCCATTATAATTCTCTCCTTGTACATATTGTCTTTTTTTGTATTAGCATTTGTTTACTAACCCACACCTGGGGCTGACTGTGGGTGTGTAATTGAGATGGGGTTATTAGATTTTGCTGGTGTAGGCCACAGGAACCCAGGTGGCACAGTCTTGGGTAATGTGTTTAATTGCCTTATTAAATGATATATATCTTTTAGACCTTTCATTAAGTAAGTTCCTTTTGTTACATGCTTACAACAATTGCTCTAGGCCAGTAGATTTCAAATGCCATTACTCTAGGGAATTTTAGAGGTGCTTTGGGGAGTCATAGACTAAAATGAAGAGGAAATCAAAGTTGTGGGATGCAGGCTTGTCTCTGATGGTGGTTATGAGGGGATTGGAAGCAAAATAAAATCTCTTTACCATTCTAGGTATAAAATCATTTAAAAAAGGCATCTGGGAGTCTGGTTAAAGGTGAGAAGGAGAGGTGTAGGAGGATAACAAGGGTTCAGAGAAAACTGGCTGCAGAGTTCTGACTATAGGGGATAGTAACTAACCTGTACTTGGTATTAGTTGTGTGGCAGACATTGCACTAAGCCTTTTTAAAACATTATTTCATTTGGTCCTTGTAACTATCCTACAGGTAGGCATTATCATTTCTCTTTAAGTTTCAAGGAGGTAAGCCAATGTGTTCAAGGCTATATAGCTTATAAATAAAGGAACAAAGGATAGGTCTGCCTGGCTTCAAAGCTTGCATTGTTTCTTTTACAAGATCCTACTAGTCCTAAATATGAGGAGTGGAGTTTGTTGGCTTCTACTATCTGGAGTGAGAAATTATTGGGAGAAGGGCCTGGGAAATCACAGAATGGAATATAGATATAAGGCACAATAGGGGTCAACTTAAGTTGAGAAATAACTCACTTACCTAGAGATCAATTGCACGCTCTTTCTTCTTTTACTCTGAGCCACAGAGGCTGGTTGATGTCAACTGGCCAAGTCACTCTGCCTGCTTGGTTGTTAAGCATCACTTCCATGTTGAAGGCTCTCATGGCATTAACTTGCAATTAAAAAATGGTCCCATTTCTTGTCCCTGGAATTGGCCCCATCCTCATGCCTCTTTTCCAGATCAGTGGGCTCTGATTCTTAATCTTTCTCTTTCAGACCCCTGACCAACCAGCCATGTCATTTTCCTGCCCACGTGTCCATATATTTCCTTATCTCAGGCCACGTCTCTTCCAACACAAAGTGGATAATCGGGTACATGTACCAAAGCTCTGCTCACATAGAAAATTAAGCTCCCCACTGCTCCGGGGGCAGGGGCACTGTCAGGATGTCTTCAGTTCAGAAGTAGACCATTTTCAGCTTCACACCACATACCAAGCCAACCCATCACTGAATGAAGCCTAGCTCTTTTCTTTCTCAGCCGGCTAGTCATGTAGTGTGACCAGATGAAGAGGCACCAGTGCAGTAGTGGTGGGTGACATGAAGAATGGACCACCTCCTTAGGGAGACTACTTAAACCTCATGAACATTTAATCTTTGCATGTCTTTCTCAAACTGTGAGCTCTCTGAGGGCAGAGAGTGTGACTCTGAAAACCCAACCCCTTGAAGAGATCCTGGCACAAAATAGGTCTTCCATAAGTGCTTATTGAAATGAAGTTAATGATTTGTAGGTGACAGAGACAGGATAAACGGCCAGGTGTATACACTTAGTTCGGGGTGTCTTCCACCACATCTTCCAGAATAATGAAAATGAATAATGAAAGGGCTGGGGGGCAAAAAGAGTGATGGGTGTAGTAGGAGCAGGGGCGTCTCTGTGTGAGGCCTTGGTGATCATCCTAATTGATCAAATGACCTAGTTTTAACTCTGAGGTTCCTATTTTTCTCAATAATAGCTCAAATAAACCCACAAAACCAACCACAACTTCTGCTTTTTTTAGGTCTCTTTGGAACCCAATCTCTGAGAGGCTTCAAGGCCCAAAAGAGCCCAAGCCATATCTTCCTCCTTTCCACTTTCTTTTTATTTCTTCTCCCTTTTAAAATTTCTTCCCTTGTGGAGTATTGCTGAGAACACAAAGACTGAACAAGTTGCTACATAATTTAATTAAATGCTCTTAATTTCTATAATAGAGAGAGATTGAATGTTTGATAGTATATAGTGAGAGGTAGTAGGATTAGGGGCGTCCTCCCCAAGGAGACCTGAAGGTTAAGAAGACTTTATTAGGAGAAGTGCAGCCATACCTACCCTGCGGTAGGAAAGGAGTGTGACATTTTTGATAAAGTGCACAAAATAGCTGAAGTCTAGAGACAAAGGACGAGATGCACCCAGTGAGGATGGAGAGATAGGTTGAGGTCAGACCATGGAGAGCTGTTGGAAGCTGTATGAATTTTTATCTTTATTCTTAAGAGTGTTGAAAAGACATGAAAGTGTTTTAAGGAAGAAGTTACATTTTTTAAATATCAGATTTAAGGTTTTTTTAAATCATTAGAACTAGTGTGGAGAATAGACTGGAGGGAGACTAGAGAAACTGGGAGGGGTCAAGTTAGGAGGCTATTGGCAAAGGAGCAAGGTGGCTCCGATTAAGTTGGTGGCATGAGGAGAAGTGGAACGATTCGAGAGAAATAGATTCAACCTGATAATTAATTGGAGGTCAGCCACAGGGAGAAGGAGATATCAGTTTAAGTTCCAGTTTTCTGGCTTGAGTAACTAGTTGGATGATGGTGCCAGTTACTGAGCTCAGAATATAAGAAAACGGAGCAGATAGAAGGAAGAAAACATGAGATTGTGTATCTTGCTCTATGAGAGAGATTTTTCTTAATGAGAATTTTTATGTATTCATTTTTATTTTCTCATTGGCTCTTATTGTAAAATAATAATTCTGGAGCCTAAGAATGAAGAAAATCTTGATATTGTTTCATGGAAAACTATAACATTTTGTTGTAACAAGTAGAAAGCATTATCTATGAAATCACAGAAGTTTCTGACAAAATTGTTTGCCTACCTAGGGGTTCCATCCTTGTCCTTCTGCTCTACATGTCTTCCTGAGCAAATGTATCTGCCCCCATGTTTTCCACTATCACTTATATTTCAATAACTCCCAACTACTTATCTACAGTTTGTGTACCTCTCTTTTCAGATCCTGAATCATATATTAATGGCCTACTAGACATCCTTACCTGGATGTTACTCCAAGTATCTTAATCTCAAATATGTCTATTCATGAACAAATTATCCCTCCTCGTCTACTTTTCTACATTTCCTAGTCTGTGAAAATCTGTGCCATCTGCCCAGTCACCCACATCGATCTTGGAGAACTCTACTCTCCCCCTCCATTTTGCCACCTACATCCAATCAGTTACTAAATCCTGTGGATTTAGCCTCCTAAACATCTTTCTTCTCAGCCTCTTCCTTTGCATTCTCACTGTGATCATTTTGACTGATTTCTTGTCATTTGTTACCTTAATGACTGCAAGAGTTCTCACTGGTGATTCCCTGGGTTTCTCTCTCCCATCCATTCTTTGTACCACCACAATGATCTTTCTAAGATGCACACTGGATGAATGTTACTCCCTAGCTCCCCATGGCCTACTGGATAAAACTCAGAGCCCTTATTGAGGTACACACACCCTCCTGTGGTTCATTTTGTTTCATTCTTGTCCAGGTTTCTATCTAAGCGTGAGCCCTAGGGACTGTGGAAGCTGTCCTGATTAAGCTCTACTCATCATGTCTTTGCAACTTCACACATTTCTTCTGCTTCAAATGCCACTTCCCTTTTCACCTCTGGATTAGTTTCCTAGAGCTGCTGCAATAAGTTACCACAAACTGGGTGGCTTCAAACAACAGAAATTTATTCTCTCAAGGTTGTAGTCAGTAGAAGTCCAAAGTTAAATGCTGGCAGGGTGATATTTCTTCTGAAAGCTCTAGGGGAGAGTGCTTTCTTCTTCTTCCAGCTTTTGGTGGCTACAGGAGTTCCTTGGCTTATGGCTGCCTAACGCCAATCTCTTTCTCCATCTTTACATGGCCTTATTCTTTGTGTCTGTGTCTTTTCTTTTGTCTCTTATATAATGTCATTGGATTTAGGGCTCACCCAGTTAATCCAGGATAATTTTGTCTCAAGACCTTTAACTCAGTTATACATGCAAAGTGTATTTTTCCAAAATAGGTCATATTCACAGGTTCCAAGCTTTAAGGTATAGACATATCTTCTTGGGGGTCATCATTAAACACAGTACAATTTCCCTAGAGAATTCCTAACTATCTTTCAACACCCACTCAAGAGTCTTCCTGCAGTGAAACCTCTGGACCTCATCAGACCACAAATCCACATGAAACTCTCCCACCTTTGGTGCCAATGCTGTTTTTGTAGAGTTGTATGTTACAGCACGTGCCACAGTTGACTGCAGTTTTTGTTTATGGCAGTCTCCCTTATAGGCTTTGAGTTCCATGAAAGCAGAAACTCATCTTCTTTTTCTCTGTGGTCCCAGAAACGACCATAGCATATGCTCAATTAGTAATGAATTAGATGGTAAGAGAGGGGAGGGATGGTGGGGCATTGGGGCCTCGAAGCTATGTACTCAGGCAAGAGGAAACAGTGAGTTAAATCTCTTGTGTAGATACCTCAGTGAGGTTGAGTGAGATTTATAATGTCTTCTCATACTCAGTACCTGAATTTGCTTTCAATGGCTGAGACCTTCCCACTCAGTCTACTTCTCAGAAGAGGCCCATATACCCTCAGATCCCTCTCTCAGTTGCCAAAATCCCACTCCACATACCTGTTTAGGGTCCACATGCAAATAACTGTGAAATACAAAGATCTTGGTAGTCAGACAACCAGAGGTTTGAAATGAAGTCTCCCTGGAATCCTCAATGATGAACTAAAAAGCATTAGTTCACCTTTACTCACTGTATGGCCTGGAGGAAGTCATTCATTATCATCTCAGTTTCCCTATTTAAAAAATGGAGGGGAGAAACCCATAGCATTTCCCTTTTAACTTAACTCTTAGTATCCTAAGAGCTTTATTAAACAGTCTTGACTACCTATTATGGCATCCCCTATCATGCAGCCAGGAAGTGGCAAAGTCAGGCCTTGAGTCCAAGCCTATGTAATGCTAGACACTAAACTCTATGGATTATTTTCACTGATGCTCTAGCAAACATAACAGCGAAGACATCTAGTGGACAAGATAGCTGAAATGCATCCCAAGCAGAGCAAGTAGAGAGAAGAACACCAGCAGGGTCACAGATTTGTATAATACAGAATATGTTGAAGGAACAATGAGTAAAGAAAGATAGGAAATCATCCGGAAATGTTCTATCCAACTCCTGAGCTTGGCATTTCACGTTTGTGTCTGATAGATTTGCCTGGATTCTATTTTAGAGTATCCTGGGAACACTGGGACTTCTTGCTTTGAAGGGCATTACAATGATTTCTGCTTATTAGATTTGTTACTCACTGTTCAAGTATGGTCTAGGCATGTGAGTCTGTGGAATTATAACATCACATCTGATTACAGTACAGTAAGTTCCCAGACAGGCCCATGGTGTACAATAGCCCTCAATTTGTTTTTATTCAGTGAATATTGCTTTTGATATATATAGGCTTAATTGAAGGGGCAGGTGGTGGTATGGTAGGGCAGTGGAGGGAGGGGAGTCTATAAAGATATATACTTTGATTTCAAGTTTGCTTTGCTTTTTGAGTTTAGGTGTCTAGTCAGTCTAAATTTCAGGGTGTAATTGATGACACCACGAATAATAGGGGATAATTTCTTAACACTAGCACAAAGGCATTGGCAAGCAGGTAGGAGGAAAGTAAGAAATCAAAGGTTACTTACAACAACCTCAAACTATGTCTAGTTTGGAAACTTCAAGTTGCTTTGTAAAACCCCTGATGATATACTTTCAATTTTAGGCTAGAAAACCCTCCTAAAAAGTGAAACCAAGAAAAATCAACAGAGCCATAGATTTCACAAGGGATAGGAAAGAATGTTTATTGACTTCCCCAAAAAACATACTAATATTTTGGAATGCATTCTGAGATTGTCACTGTATGTGAAGGCATTTGAAAATATTATATACAAATGCATCTAAAGAAAGATGTGTCTCTGCTTCTGAGAAGTGTTACAGTGATTTTTTGCACATTCCAAAACTTTAAAATTGAGGTAGTATTAATAGCATTAAGAGTGTGAGGTGGTGCAGATGGAGGAAAGGCCAAAGAGACAGGGCAGAGTTCAATCTCAGGTTCCTTAAATGCCAACTTAGTCAATTCACTCATCCCTAAGCCTCTTGATGCTCATCTGTACATGGTGATAGTCTTTTTTCCTAGGATTGTTGATAAACCTTTAAATTAGAGAATATTTATAAAGCATTTAGCACAGTGCCTGAGCATATAGTAAGTACTTAATCAATATCAGCCCAGAAAATAATTTCTACATAACAGGTTCTGAAACATGAAAGTAAATAAGTTCCCTTGGCACTTATCTTTCTAACATAAATGTTTATTGAGTACTTACTATGTGCTAGGCACAGCACTAGGCATCAAAGCCTCAGCAGGGAATAAATAAACCAAAATCCCTAGTCTTATAGGAGGGGCCAACATTCTAGTGCAGGAGCTACAGCCAAAAATAATAATAATAACAATAATTAGTTATATATTTTGTCATGTAATGATAAGTGCTAACAATCAAAATTAAGTAGCCTAAAGGTGCAGACTGAAGGAGAGAATCTATTTTATTTATTCAGTTTTTGATATTTAAAAGTTTTAAGGAGTATGGAAAATGACATTAATTTTTAAAATATGAAATTATATATGGCATAGGACCACAGGATCATAATGTTGTAAAATCAAGGGATGAAAATGATGCATAGCAGTAAGACTATTATCCCTGAAGGAGCTGGTCAAGCCCTTAAAATATTTGTAATTTTCAAAATTTCTATCATGATCATGTATGTACTTTATTTTAAAATTTTTATTAAAATGTCTCCATTTTAGTTTTTAATTTCCAACATAAAATATCTCAGTAGTGTGAAAGGTAAGCAGTGGGGAGTGAGTCTCTTCATGTTGGACACTGGTCCTCTTCTCATAGACAATGGCAATTCTGGTGTGTCCTTCCAGACATGTTCTTCATGTGTATTACTAGTATTTTTATTTACAGACTATCTCAAACTTACAGCAAAAGTTCAAGTGCTGAACACAGGTTTTTTTTCCCTAAACCATTTGAGAGTTGCCAATCTGTTGCCCCATCACCCCTGAAATTTTATTGTGCATTTCCTATACATAGGGTATTTCCCTACACCACCAAGTCACAACCATCAACATCAGAGGTAACATTGATACATTACTGCCATCTAATCCTTAGACTCCATTCAGATTTCTCCAGTTGTCCCAATAATGTCTTTCTAGCCAAAGGATCCTGTCCAGAATCTCATATTGCATTTAGCTGTTCCATTTGTTTGGCTTCTTTCGGTCTGGAACAATTCTTCAGCATCTCCTTAACTTTTATCATGTTGACACTATTGAATATCTCAGGCCAGTGATTTTGCAGAGTGTCCTTCATTTTTGATTTGTCTGATGTTTCCTCATGATTAGATTCAGTGTTTGCATCTTTGGCAGGAATATAGTAGAAGTGATGTTGTGTTTTTCTCATTGCATCTCATCAGGAGGCACACGATATTGATTTGTCTGGTGATGTTACTGGTGATGTTAACTTTAGTCATTGAATTAAGGTGGTATTTGCCAAGCTTCTCACTGTAAATTTTTCTTTTCTTCTTTGTTGTTAATAATTATGTTTGAGGAGGTTGTTTAAACTAAGTATTCCATTGTTCATCAGACTTTTATTCATTTATATATGTATTTATTTATTTAGGTTCCAAATTTATTTACTGATATATTTGTGGACTTGTGGTTTCCTGTTTATTTAGTGGGCCAAATCTGTACTATCATTATTTATTTTGATCTACAGTTGCATCCAGTTGGGCCAATGGGAGCTCCTTCAAGCTGGCTTCCTTTTGACCTGTCCCCATCATTCTCTGAGCACCTCCGTACTTTCTGGTGCAAGGTATTTCAGGCTCATTTTGTACTTTACGCTCCCTCCCTAACAACCGTTTCTCCAAGGATCCCTAGTTCATTTTAGGATAAAACGATATTGACAAACAGGCTCTGGGTATGCTCACTGCTATCAAGGCATTGCTGCTTCCAGACACACTCAGCAGACAGATATCTTCGAATGCTCATCCCTGCAGTCAGTGATAGACTCAACTTCTGTTGAAATTGGCAGCAGGGAAGAGTTTCCTCCAGGGACACTCATGGTACTCTTGTCAGGAGAAGGAGAATGTATGTTGGACAGCATCAACAGCAAATGTTCGTTAAAGCTGGAGCACTGAAATTGGAAACTGGATCTGTCTGACGCAAAGAGCAATGACCTTTCCATCATTCTGGGCTGCCCATAGTAACTGGATCCCCTAAGACTAGCTATCTACTCTAGAGTCATACACTCATATAGGTACACCTCCTGATTATTTTTCCTTTTATAGAGTAGCAAACACACCAAATCACCTAGACTGGGTTATGCAGCTGCACTCAGAAAATCCAGGTCAGCATCCTTGTAGGACGACACAAGAGACATCACTTATAAACCTAGGTAGAAGAATGAATCATGCCTATTTCTTTCTCAACAGTTAACGATTAACCAGGCAGCATCCTGGTCTGGTACTTCCTGTCTTTCAGGGTTCTCAGGGACTTAAAGGAATGCCTAGCATCAGAAGAAGTGAACATATTATGCAGATTTTTTATACTACACTGTAATTTTAATTTATTTATTCACTCATGTATTCAACTAGTATATATAGAGCACTTATTATGAGCCAGAAATAGTTCACATTTACACAAGTGAATTAACATTAAAACAACATTATATAAAATCATACTATATAAAAATTAATTTTAATGTATACTTATAATTAATTATATAGTATTTAATACTTTATAATACTTGTATAATATTTACAAATATATTTACTTAACTTCTTATAAGCAATTGTTGACTTTTAAGCTATATTTATAGCTAACATGTACACACATTATCACTAAACGTATTTTATTACTATCCCCATCTTACAAGGACATTGAGATTCATAGACTATAAGTGAATTTCTTGGTCAAGCTATTATTGGTGACTCAATTCAATCTTTTTTATTTTACTGAAGTTTATCAGTCATCCCCTCATCTAAGGTCTGTAAGGTGTAACATTGAACTAAATCTTAGGACTGTCTAATTCTAAATTGTGTGCCCTTCAATCTAGAAGTGGCCGTCAGGTCTCTGGTTCAACCTGTTGTATAATTCTCATTCTCTCTCCCCCATTTCTTCTTCTTTTTTTTTTTTTTTTTTCCATTTCTTATTTCTTTCCTCTTTCCTCTTATTCTGGTGGCTTAGTTGATATTCAAAGTCTCCAGAAATTCCAGAGTTTATTTCTGTTAATAAAGCAGTGTAGAGTTTGAAATGATTTGAAAGATAACTGGCATCTTGCACAGAGATTGTAAGAAGATAAAAACATGTAGGAAGTGTCTATAGTAAAAGGGAAAAACGTGGTTTTGATTTTAAGTTCACTGTGTTTAAGGAGGACAGTAGTTGCCTGTCAAAACATCCATTTCCTGTCATTAGCTGTTCTTTTCCAATGACGTAATTCAGTGGCTAACCTACTACTGGGCACAAGTTAAGTTCTCAGAAAAAAATCAGTTGCTTGAATGACCATACTGTAGTTCAGGGGTTGGCAATTTTTTTCTGTAAAGGGTGAAATACAAAATATTTTGGTCTTTGTAGGCCATGCAGTTTCTCTTTCAACCCCTCAGCTCTGCCACTGGAGCTCAGAAGCAGTCATAGACAATGTGAGGAAGTGTGTCATTCTTGCAGAGGAAGTCAAAGAAGGCCAGCGCGGCAGGGACAGGGTTGGAGAGGGTGGTTTTGATGGGTAATGCATCTGTAGAAGTATATGCAAGGGACAGACTGCAGGAGATTTTAAAGGTTTTGGTAAGAAATTTTGACACTTTCTCCAAAGCAATGGGAAGCTACCCAAGGTTTTTAAGCACATATGTGACATTAATTGGGTTTGTCTTTTAAAATAGTAATCCGGTTTGCAGCGTGGAGAGCAGATCAGAGCAGAGCAAGGGTAGACTCTGGGGAGTCTTTGGAAGGCCTGATAGCAGCGTGGACTACACAGTGGTAGTGAAGATGGAGAACAGTAGGCAAATTCAAGAAAAATTAGGAAATTAAATGGATTGGACTTGGTGATGGATTCATTATGGGGGATGAAGGAGGACTCAAGGATTGCAGGGACAGGTTTCTGACTTGCACAACTAGATAGGGGGTGGTGCCATTCACTGGGAGAGATTTAAGGTGGGGTAATTCTTGAGTTCAGACTGGAATATGCTGATCTGGGAAAGTGAAATGGCTTGCTTTTGCCACATTTGAGACACTAAGTGAATATGTTCATGAGTCAGGTATAAGTCTAGGATTCAGAGGTATGTTCTAGGCTAAAGATAGAAACTTGGCAGTCATTGGCAAGTCATTGGTTATGTAACCAAATACTGAAAGGTGGAATTTCTTAGGGAAATAATATAGAGAAGAGAATACACACATTTGTGCTTCTCCAAATGGGGTACAAGTACCCCAGAGGAATATGCTCTGTGTCCAAGAATGCTCAAGAAGGGTAGGCAGATTTCGAGTTATAGGAACCACTCAAATTCCTGCAGCAACAGTTTCATTTGAATCTTTGGAATGGGGAATCCTATGGGACAGAACACAAAATTCACAGACATCAGACAACAAAAAAATAAGATAATTAAGCTATATGGTTGAAGCTGTTGCCTTAGGCTAAAACCTCAGTTCCCCAACCCAGGGTGTGAGAAATAACCAACCAAGCAGTTGGATCACAATTATAGCTGCTTATTAAACAGTAATTCCTTTTCTTGCCTTTCCATGTGTATAGTTACTGATTTAAACAGGGAGAGAAGAGCGTCCTGCTTTTGTGGCACCTGGTTGGTGACTCCAAAAATAGAGTTAGCGCACCTTAGTAGGTGAGAGGGGGGAAATTGGCTGAAACCCTATGGCCTAGGAAATGGAATTTTAATCCAAATGCTTCACAAGTAACAGGACTGTAATGCGTTGGGTAAGTGAAAGTTTAGCTGAGACCACATTACTTCTTTGGAGGCACCAAGTAACAAATAATAAGGAACTTGCACTTAGTATTAATGATCATAATTAACATGTATACAGCTCTTCATCTGTGCCAAGTCCGGTTCTTAGTTCTCTACTTATATTAATGCATCTGTTCTTCTAACAACCCTATGAAATATATTCTGTTATTTTCCACATTTTCCAGATGAGAAAGCTGAGACACAGCGAGGTTAAGTTAAGTGTCCAAGGTCACACTAACGTGTGTCAGATCCAGGCTTTGAACCCAGAAAGTCTGGTTCTACACCGTGTTCTCTTAACCACAGCAAGCAATAGACTCCTTGGTCATCCCACGGGGCCAACCACCTCTGGATGACTCAGGGACAGACTACCTTACCAGAATGAAAAAAGGGCGAGACAGTCATCAACCAGCTAAGTGTTATTGCTTGTCCCACTGCTGAACAATCTTCATTTACAAGGAATGTAATTATGCCCCTCTCTCTAGTCCTCTTGTATTCTCTGTAATTACAGTTCCTCTGTGCCATACCTTGTACCTACTACACCATGAAAAGCCTCAAAGAAAATGAAAAACAAACAAAAACATGGCTTTGGATATCAAAGTCAGTTCAGCACTTGTCATACTAAACAACATGAGGCTTCCAGTGATGGCGGGTAATTTTCAGGGCTGAGGGAGGGAAAAAAAAAAAAGAATTAGGAGCCTACAGACACCACCTCTCTGTGTCATTAGAATAAGACCTTTTATCAGAGGAAGACCAAAGCCTAATCAAATGCATTTTCAAGATTCTGACAAGTAGCTCCTGTATCGGATGATGGCTGAGTAAGTGAATTGTTTCTGCTGCCGCCTGATACTTCATCTTTGGGGTAATGTGGCACATTAACAGAATGTTGATGGGTAACAGGAATTCACGTGCTACTGCCCATTCTCCCACTTCAGGCTCCTTTCCCACCCAAATACACACATCATCCCTCTCGTATATGATTTTGATTCAAGCCACATAACACTATAATTCCTAAAAGCAACTGCTCTGAAGAGCAGAGCCACAGAGCTACCCCATACGCGATGAAGTAGCAGAGGTGTACATCAGAGAGGTACTCATCTGGAGTCAGGTAACAGCAGTTTCAAGATTTTTTTTTAAGCCAATACTTTCATAAATGTAATTCAAAAGACAATAGGGAAAATATGCCCAATCTAAAAATAATGTTATTGAGGCGTGTTCTTCAATCAGAATAGAGTCAGTGAAGATAAGATTCAAATTCAAACTGTGATAACAATCAGTCTGTAGCAATGAGTAAGTCTGTTGACTCTAGAGTTAGATTTGTCTGGGTTTGAATCTAGACCTCGGGCACATTACCCTTTCTATGCCTCAGTTTCCTCACTTGAAAATAGGGATGCAGAGGAATGCAAAACAAGGTATGCACAGGAACCTGTAAGAGTCCAACACTGCAGTAGGGTAGCAAATATACCTACACCTGTGTACCTGTGTACGCATGTGTGTGTGTGTGTGTGTGTGTGTGTGTATTCATGTGAGTGTTGGGGCTGGAAAGATAGGGGAAGGCAAGATTGTAGAGTACAGGTGGGGATGGCATCTTGAAGATGTTGTATTCAGAACTGAGGACTTGGAAGTTATCCATTAGGCTATAGTACACTGCAGTGCCGTGAACAAATTTTAGTTGTGCCAAGATAATCATGCCCTCAGTCTTCAGGATGACTGAGTGGGACCTAGAATAGTCACAAATCATTGTAGATAACCTCCAGCCACAAGCACCTTTGTCCTGTGGCCACAGTGAACCATATCGATACTAGTGTTTTATTCAGTGCTTTGATGTAAAGAGTGGGAAGCACTGCTATAGGCAGTAAGGCCCCATGGAGGACATTGCAAAAGAGTGTCACGTTCAGGGAGGCTTATGTGACATGATGTATATAAAGTGTTTACTCAGCAGTGTCTGGCTTATTGTCTGCGCTCAGTTATGGTGTTTATCTAGCTACATATGTGCTAATTCAGAGAACATACATTAAATAATATTAAATAATACTTGCCATGGATTCAGAGAGTTAAATGAAATTGCATTTTGTTAATCACAGTAAATTAACAAACACAGTAGATTATATAAACATTTTTATAGCGTTTTATATATGAGACATGTTAATGATTTGATTCTTTATGCAATGCTTAATGTGCATACAGATTTGAGGGACTCTCAATAAATCTCCAACCACTTTGGAGTTCTAGGCCTTAAGTTTAGGATTCATTGCTAAAAAACTGGGGAACCAACCAAGATGTCCTCAACAAATTCTTCCAGCACTATACCATTTCTTGACCCTCTAATAAAGATGGTAGAAAATGGCAAATTTAAAGACAAATCAGAAATAGTCATTTTCCCTAAGAAGTTTAAATTCTAGTAGGGGAGATTAGATATATACATAAATAATTGTAATGAATGACAGAAAGTGGTAAGTTCTAAAAGACAGCTACAGAGAGAAATGCTATAAGAGTATACAGAAAGAAATACTGTAAGAGAAGAGAGAAATCAGCTCTAATTGGAAGGATCAAGAAAGGCTCCATGGAACATATGTCAGTAAGGACTTTGTTAGTCATTAGCAACAGAACCCAAATGAAAAAAGGGCTTAAGCAAAAGAGGGAAGATATTGGTTTCCATAACTGATATCCAGGGAGAAATGGAGCTTCAGGAAAATCTTGATCCAGTGCCACACAACTGGGACCAGTCTCTCTCCTCCTTTTTCAGCTTCGCTTCCTCTGTGATGCCTGTGTTCTCAAACAAGTTCTCCCCTCATTCCTGTACCCTCCCAGGTTCAAGTCCAGTAGAATGGAGAGCATTGTTTCCTGGTGGGTCTCACATAAGTCCCAGGATTCCTGCGATTTGATTGAATACTCTCCTTGCCTTACATCTAGTCACATGCTTTGCTTCTGAGCACATGAGCTGAGGAAGGGGCACTTTTTCAAACAGGAAACTAGGGTCCTGTTTCCAGAGAAAACAATATTATTTGCAGGATGGCCACCAAAGGATTTGCTCTTTGACCTGGACCTTGGAGAATAGGTGAGATTAGAAATACTGAGATTAGAGTGGGAGGAAGTAAATAAGTACATTATTGCCACATTCATCCTTTTACAAAGTTTCTTCACTTTACGTTCCGCTGATATTCTCCTTGAATACTGTTATAGTCATAACCTTTCTTCAGGGACACACTGAAAATGCCTTTCATTCTTCCACTTGCCTTTTCCCCATTTATGTCATAAGGGGTAAGAGCAAACTCTGACTTGAGCCACACAAAATTCCAAAAAATTGATTGCAGTTTAGAAATGGGTTCTTTAGGCTTAACTGCCTCTGTATGGTCTGCCAGTTAATGGGACAAGATCATCCCTGGAAGTTCCATATTTCAGGAAGAGAAAGGTGGATTGTGTATCATGTACATCTCTAGGCCTAACCTATTGTTTAATAATGGTAAAAATGATAATGATAACGACAGCAATGAAGAGTTTTAGGGTGCTTCGGACGTACCAGGTACTGTGCTAAGTGTTTTACATGGATTATTTCATGAAGTATTTATAACACTACAAGGTAAGGGCCATTGTCATCTCCATATTATGGATGATGAAACGGAGACACAGAGAGGCTAAGTACATTGCCTAAGGAAACACGGTTAAAGGTTGGATCTTGGATCCTCAAATGAACTCTGATCTCTTTACCTCCTCTCCACCAAGATTCTTGGTTCTTCCATAGCCTTAATCTCAGCATCTCTGCAAATTCGGGAGCTCTAGCCAGAAACCCAGAAGTCATCCTTAATACCTTCTCCTTTATCCTGTGGAAAAATTACTCTGTGTTCACCAAACCCCATTTACTCTTCCTCCTGGGCCTATAACTGGACTACATTCCCCCAAACTTCTAGCAGTTAAGGACTATGGGACTGAATGTTGGCCAAGAGGATTTGATATGCACTTCCCCTGTGACTCTCCACTCCTTCTCTGTCCCCGTCTGAATGGAGAGGGGTCCAAGGAGGCAGAATGGGGCAAGGGTGGGACTATGCTGGAAGATGACAGGGTTCCCTGGATGATAGCCTGAGGCAAAGCCACTTTGCCAAGGTGCAAGAAATAGACTTCTGTTATTATGAGAAGGTACTGAGATTTTGAGGTTCGCATGTAGAGCAATTAGCCTGCCATGATTAATATACTCCCATCAAACCCATTCCCAACGTATCCATTAAATGTATCCATTCTCCTAATTTCTGTGCTTCCTTCCTAGTCCAAATCACCATCAACTCTTGTCAAGATTGTGACAACAGCCACTTAACAAGTTTCTCATCACTACTCTTGCTCCGACCACATTTTCCACATACTTTGAGTTAGTCCAGTTTTAAAATAAACATATTATAGAGTGGTGAAAGTATTCTGTATGATTCTACATAGAATCATTGTCATGTATGAAACATGACAGTAGGCCTTGTTAAAGCCCATAGAGCTGTTCCACACAAAGAGTGAATCCAAATGTAAACTTTGGACCTTAGTGATGATAATGTATCAATAGTAGTTTATAAATTATAAAAAATATACCACAGTAGGGCAAGATGTTACTATTAGGGGAAACTGGAGGGGAGGAGGGAACAAGGGATATATGTGAATGTGCTGTACCTTCTGTGGGATTTTTTTGTAAGCCTAAAACTGCTCTTAACAACTAACCTATTCACTTAAAAAAATCTGATTATATTCCTTCTCTGCATAACATCCTTCAATAGCCTCCCACTGTTCTGAGAATAAAGCATGTTCTATACGAGGTCCTGGTGGTCCAGCCCCTCATCATGCCTCCAGGCTCATTTCCCACTACTTCATCACCCTTACTGTGTCTCTGACATAGGAGCCTTACATCCGTTCCTCGAAAGTAGCCAATATCTTCAACTTGTGCTGTGCACCTGTCATGTCCTCTGACTGGATATTTTATCTCTCTTAAGTCACCTAACTACCTCTCATCCCCTCAAACTTTGGCTTTCAGATCCAATGACACTTTTTCCAGAGAGGTGTTTTCTCACATTGAATAAATCAAATCACCCCACAGCCTCATTCTTTTCTCTCACATCTCTCTACCCCATTCCATTATAGTATCTATTGTGACCTACAGAATGAGAGATAGTGCCTGTTGTATTCCCTTCCAATATGCAGCACTTATTGTGGGGGTTGGAACAGGCAGGTACACAGGAAACATAACAGTAAAAGCAAAACTTACATAGTGTTCACAATGTGCCAGACAGAGTTTTAATCATATTACCTGTGTTAACTCCTTAAATCCTCTAGCAACCTTATGAAATAGATGCATTATCATGCCCACTTTACAGATGAGTAAACTAAAGCCAGAGAGCTTAAGGAACTTGCCAAAGACTTTACAGCTTGTCCATGGTGGAATGTAGATTTGGTTTTAGTTACTCTGGCTACAGTGTCTACACTTTGAACCACTATACCATGCTGCCATTGTCAAATGAATTAATAAATGAACGAACCAGTGAACTTTGGTGTGTCTGACTCAAGGCTGTCCTCCTAACCCTTTATTATACTGCTTTCCCTGTTCCCTGATGTTCACCAAAATATTCTTGACCATTTCTCCTTATGTTTTTTTCTCTTGTTCATCAGTTTTCTTCTGAGTCCAAAACTGAAGTGTCTTTATTATCATTACTTCAAATCATCCACTTATCTTCCTTTTTATTTAATTTTTTCAAAGGGCAGGTGCTTTTGGGGTTATTTGGGTAAGTGCTAATAAAGATACTGCTTTTCTCTCAGCAAAGAGTCCTGGCTGGGTGGTGTTCTGATTTTAAAAGTGATCAATTGACTTTAGAAAGTACCAAAAGAAAATTCAGTGTGTCGCATATTCAGCTACCCTCTTCTGTGGGTTATTAGTGAAAGATCCAGATGGATTAATGAGAAAAAAAACCCTCTAGATAACACCAGTGTGTTACCACATTTTGAGTCAGTGGAGTGCATTTCTCATTTATTAGCTTTGGGACTTTCTGCTCGTAGTCTGTACTGACAATGTGGGCAAAAGGAGAGAACAGAAATAATCAAGAAGATATAAAATAGTTGGTATAGTACTACTACAAAAGCTCCTCTGTAAATTTAGTTGTAGAAACACAGGCAATAGCATTCAAAGAGGGATCAACTGACTCAGAATAATATGATCCATGGGCTTAACTAAGAACTTTGCCACAGGGAAGTCATACATATAAGTGGTTACTATATAGCTATGTTTTGAATTGTTCTGCTCTGGGGGCCCAATTGGTTTTTAAAAGAAACTGCAAGAGGGAAGAGATATGGGAACATATGTATATGTATAACTGATTAACTTTGTTATAAAGCAGAAACTAACACACCATTGTAAAGCAATTATACTCCAATAAGGATGTTAAAAAAAAAAAAGAAACTGCAGTTGCTTTCCATTAGCTTACAGCATAGAGGCAATAGCTTCTTTAAAAGATATATCTGAATATGATGCCAAGATGATACATGCTTTTAAAGGAATGTTGGTAGAATGTTCAATACAGCTACGACTCTTTCTGGCACAATTCCGTAGAAATTCTTAATTTTCTTTGAATTGAGAAATTCTCAATTTTCTTTTAAGTATTCAGTATGCAAAAAACCCACAGTCTATAGCAGTTGACAAGTGCAGTTGCCAGATGGAAGCAATGATTTTACTTATGGTTTTAGTATGTTAATTTAGGCTTTTAGTTGTGGATGACTTTCCTCGTTAGTTCATTAAACTTATATTGTTAGGATGTAGACTTATTGTCTGTATTTCCCTTTGGGCATCTACACAGATTATCACAATGGAGATGGTGAAGGGAAGGTCAAACGTGAGCAAATTGGGGTTAATATTTTTTAAAAGAAAATGGATGGGGAGGTAGGAGCTCTGAGCTGTAATTTTGGTACTGATCGAGGAGCGGTTCGATTTTAGTTAAGTGACAATTTTTCTAGTCCTCATTTTTATGATTTACAAATAATAAAAACTAACTCTGTTGTTGTAGGGTTTGAGAAAATAATATATATATAGATTTACTAGCTGTAACCTTGAGGAAATTACCTTTTTTATTTGTTTATTTTTTGAAAAATCTTTATTGAATCCTCACTATGTGTCAGGACTGTGCTTGGTATCAGGGATATGATAGTGAACAAAGAACTACACAATAAGGCCTATTATTGTGCTTACAGTCTATTTAAAGTGGAAAAACACAAACAACTAATCCTGCTAATAAAGGTATAACTACATTCTGAGCTTAGAGCTTGGCAGTAAAGGAGTATGGTCCTCTAAAGCATGACCAAAGGTACTGACTGGTACTGGGAAGGCAGGGAAAGCTTGCCTAAAAAGCTATCCTTGAGCTGTGATCTAAAAGAGATAGCAAAGTGAAAGAGAGACTAGAAGCCCAGATTGAGGAAACAACATATGCAAATATCCTGGGGTCTGGAGAATGGTGGCTTTGGTAAACTGGAAGAAGGCCAGGGTGGCTGGAGCAAAGTGTAAGTTTGAGGAAGTGTCTGGAGGAAAAAAGAGAGGAAAGCAAAGCAGAGTCTTGCAGGCAGATCTTCAGAGTTTTTGTTGTCTTCCCAGTGACAATAGGAACCTCGATTTCTTCACTTAACGGTTGTGAGGATTAAATGGGACAGAGCAGGCAAAACGCCCATTCAGGGACGTACCATAAGTATTCATTAAGTGTGATCTACTTATAATTATTTCAGGAGTCCCTGTCTAAAGGATTTAGACAATGGGGGAACTATTATAAGTGGAAATACTGCCTTAATAAAAAAATGTTCAGAATAAAGTTCTAGAATCATGAAGGAATCTAACCAATATGAGTATTTGCTGTCTATCACAAGCCAGTACTTATAAAGCAGATTCGGCCCATCCAAGAACCATGTCCTTGACAAACAATGAAGTCAATATATGGATGCTTAAGCACCTTAATCGCCTTGGGTCTTCCATGCTTTCCTCCTGGTTTTGGACAATGTTCTATCCTGTTCTACCTATCTCTTGACCCTCGGGATTGTCTCCTGGTTTCTGCAACACTCTTGCTCTTTGGGTTTGCAAACCCATCTTGATTTTTACAGATTGACATTTGCCGTTTTCTGTGCCTAAAATTGCAGTTTTCTCTGCAAGTGACTCCTATGCCTGATCACCTTGTCTAGGGTCCTTTGCCTTAATTCTAGCCTACCATATCCAAAACTCTAAAGAGAATTCAGATAGTCATTATGCTGAGCATATATGGGGCACTCAGTATATAGATATTGATTGGCATATTGGCTGCAGATTGGAATCATGGTAAACAGGAATCAGTGGAAGCCTAATAATAGATTAATGCAACAAGGTCATTGGAGTGACCCTTAGGAAACTGTTTGCTTGGTGTATCATTGATTAGAGAGGGGAATTATTACAGCCTCAGGATAGCTGTGAAGGGCTAATTCACACAATGCTGTCACATTTCTCTGACTCTTCTGTTCATGGACCATATTCAATCAAAATTCTTCCTGCACTACGTGCTGATGCCAACAAGATCTCTGAGTCTGTCACAGAGCTCTCCTGTATAAACAGTGAATTTAACTACCTGGTGTCCATCACTACTTAAATGACCTACAGACAGATGAAATTTAACATGTCCAGGGTACAACTTCTTATCATGTCCTAACCATTTCTCTTGTATTAACTAACTCGTATCAGAAACCTGGCTATAGTCTTTGATACCTTCCAACATTCACCCACCACATTCAATCTATCACCAATGCCTGCCCATCCTATCAACTAAATAGTCTCTTTAAAATTTGCCTACTTCTCAAGAGGACCTTCAAGATGGCGGAGCAGTAAGACTTGGAGATCACCTCCCTCCCCACAAATACATCAAAAATACATCTACAAGTAGAACAACTCCTACAGAACACCTACTGAACGTTAGCAGAAGACCTCAGATTTCGCAAAAGGGAAGAAACTCCCCACGCATCTGGGTAGGGCAAAAGAAAAAAGAAAAAATGGAGACAAAAGAATAGGGATGGGACCTGCACCTCTGGGAGGGAGCTGTGAAGGAGGAAAAGTTTCCACACACTAGGAAACGCCTTCACTGGTGGAGATGGGGGAGAAGCTTCAGAGCCACGGAGGAGAGCTCAGCAACAGGGGTGCAGAGGGTAAAACAGAGAGATTCCCACACAGAAGATCGGTGCCGACCAGCACTCACCAGCCCGAGAGGCTTGTCTGCTCACCTGCCTGGGTGGTTGGGGGCTGGGAGCTGAGGCTCGGGCTTTGGAGGTCAGACCCCAGGGAAAGGACGGGTTGGCTGCATGAACACAGTCTGAAGGGGGCTAGTGCACCACAGCCAGCTGGGAGGGAGTCCGGGAAAAAGTCTGGAACTGCCTAAGAGGCAAGAGACCATTGTTTCGGGGTGTGCCAGGAGAGGGGATTCAGAGCACCACCTAAACGAGATTCAGAGATGGGCGTGAGCTGCAGCTATCAGTGCAGACATCAGAGACAGGCATGGGATGCTAAGGCTGCTGCTGCCGCCACCAAGAAGCCTGTGAGCAAGCACAGGTCACTCTCCACACTTCCTCTCCCAGGAGCCTGTGAAGCCCGCCACTGCCAGTGTCCTGTGATTCAGGGACAACTTCCCTGGGAGAACAGAGGGCGGGCCTCAGGCTGTTGCAACATCACGCTGGCCTCTGCCGCCCGCAGGCTTGCCCCGCATTCCGTACCCCTCCCTCCCCCTGGCCTGAGTGAGCCAGAGCCCCTGAATCAGCTGCTCCTTTAACCCCGTCCTGTCTGAGCGAAGAACAGATGCCCTCAAGTGACCTACATGCAGAGGTGGGGCCAAATACAAAGCTGAACCCCAGGAGCTGTGTGAACAAAGAAGAGAAAGGGAAATCTCTCCCAGCAGCCCCAGGTGCAATGAACTAAATCTCCACAATCAACTTGATGTACCCTGCATCTGTGGAATACCTGCATAGACATCACATCATCCCAAAATTGAGGCGGTGGACTTTGGGAGGGTCCCAGATGCTGAACGTTTTTTTCTTTAGTTGACAGTATCAGCATTTTTAACTGCTGGATGATGCTAGAAGTACTCTTCTCTTTCCTTCCTTCCTTCCTTCCTTCCTTCCTTTTTTTCCTTCTTTTCTTTCTTCCTTCCTTTCTTTTTTTTTTTTTCCCCTCTTTTTTCTTCTGAGCTGTGTGGCTGACAGGGTCTTGGTGCTCCCGCTCAGTGTCAGGCCTGAGCCTCTTAGGTTGGAGAACTGAGTTCAGGACATTAGTCCACCAGAGACCTCCTGGCCCCACGTAATATCAAAGGGCAAAAGCGCTCCCAGAGATCTCCATCTCAACGCTAAGACCCAGCGCCACTCAACGACCAGCAAGCTACAGGGCTGGACACCCCATACCAAACAACTAGCAAGACAGGACCACAACACCACCCATTAGCAGAGATGCTGCCTAAAATCATAATAAGTTCACAGACACCCCAAAACACACCACCGGATGCAGTCCTGCCCATCAGAAAGACAAGATCCAGCCTCATCCACTAGAACACAGGCACCAGTCCCTTTCACCAGGAACCCTACACAACCCACTGGACCAACCTTAGCCACAGGGGGCAGACGCCAAAAACCACAGGAACTACAAACCTGCAGCCTGCCAAAAGGAGACCCCAAATGCAGTAAGTTAAGCAAAATGAGAAGATGCAGAAATACACAGCAGATGAAGGAGCAAGGTAAAAACCCACCAGACCAAACAAATGAAGAGGAAATAGGTGCCTACCTGTAAAAGAATTCAGAGTAATGATAGTAAAGATGATACAAAATCATGGAAATAGAATGGAGAAATTACAACAAGGACCTAGAAGAACTAAAGAGCAAACAAACAATGATGAACAACACAATAAATGAACTAAAAAATTATCTAGAAGGAATCAATAGCAGAATAACTGAGTCAGAAGAACGGATAAGTGACCTGGAAGATAAAATAGTGGAAATAACTACTGCAGAGCAGAAGAAAGAAAAAACAATGAAAAGAATTGAGGATAGTCTCAGAGACCTCTGGGACAATCTTAAACATGCCAACATTCAAATTATAGGGGTCCCTGAAGAGGAAGAGAAAAAGAAAGGGACTGAGAAAATATTTGAATAGACTATAGTTGAAAATGTGCCTAATATGGGAACGGAAAAAGTCAATCAAGTCCAGGAAGCACAGAGAGTCCCATACAGGATAAATCCAAGGAGAAACATGCCAAGACACATATTAATCAAACTAACAAAAATTAAATACAAAGAAAATATATTAAAAGCAGCAAGGGAAAAACAACATATAACATACAAGGGAATCCCCATAAGGTTAACAGCTGATTTTTCGGCAGAAGCTCTGCAAGCCAGAAGGGAGTGGCAGCACATATTTAAAGTGATGAAAAGGAAAAACCTACAATCAAGATTATTCTACCCAGCAAGGATCTCATTCAGATTAGAGAGAGAAATTAAAACCTTTACAGGCAAGCAAAAGCTAAGTGAATTCAGCACCACCAAACCAGCCTTACAACAAATGCTAAAGGAACTTCTCTAGGCAGGAAACACAAGAGAAGGAAAAGACCTATAATAACAAACCCAAAACAATTAAGAAAATGGTAATAGGAACATACATATTGATAACTACCTTACATGTAAATGGATTAAATGCTCCAACCAGAAGACACAGACTGGCTGAATGGATACAAAAACAAGACCCATATATATGCTGTCTATAAGAGACTCACTTCAGACCTAGGGACACATACAGACTGAAAGTGAGGGGATGGAAAAAGATATTCCATGCAAATGGAAATCAAAAGAAAGCTGGAGTAGCAATTCTCATATCAGAAAAAATTGACTTTAAAATAAAGACTATTACAAGACACAAAGAAGGACACTACATAATGATCAAGGGATCAATCCAAGAAGAAGATATAACAACTGTAAATATTTATGCACCCAACATAGGAACTCCTCAGTACATAAGGCAAATGCTAACAGCCATAAAAGGGGAAATTGACAGTAACACAATCATAGTAGGGGACTTTAACACCCCACTTTCACCAATGGACAGATCATCCAAAATGAAAATAAATAAGGAAACACAAGCTTTAAATGATACATTAAAGAAGATGGACTTAATTGATATTTATAGGACATTCCATTCAAAATCAACAGAATACATTTTCTTCTCAAATGCTCATGGAACTTTCTCCAGGATAGATCATATCTTGGGTCACAAATCAAGCCTTGGTAAATGTAAGAAAATTGAAATCATAGCAAAAATCTTTTCTGATCACAACACTATGAGACTAGATATCAATTACAGGAAAAGCTCTGTAAAAAATACAAACACGTGGAGGCTAAACAATCCACTACTAAATAACCAAGAGATCACTGAAGAAATCAAAGAGGAAATCAAGAAATACATAGAAACAAATGACAATGAAAACACGACAACCCAAAACCTATGGGATGCGGCAAAAGCATTTCTAAGTGGGAAGTTTATAGAAATATAATCCTACCTCAAGAAACAAGAAATATCTCAAATAAACAACTTAACCTTACACCTAAAGCAATTACAGAAAGAAGAACAAAAAACCCCCAAAGTTAGCAGAAGGAAAGAAATCATAAAGATCAGATCAGAAATAAATAAAAAATAAATGAAGGAAACGATTGCAAAGATCAACAAAACTAAAAGCTGGTTCTTTGAGAAGATAAACAAAATTGATCAACCATTAACCAGACTCATCAAGAAAAAAAGGGAGAAGACTCAAATCAACAGAATTAGAAATGAAAAAGAAGTAACAACTGACACTGCAGAAATACAAAAGATCATGAGAGATTATATGCAAGCAACTGTATCCCAATAAAATGGACAACTTGGAAGAAATGGACAAATTCTTAGAAATGCACAACCTTCCGAGACTGAATGAGAAAGAAACAGAAAATATAAACAGACCAGTCACAAGCACTGAAATTGAAACTGTGATTAAAAATCTTCTAAGAGACAAAGCCCAGGCCCCGTGGCTTCACAGGCAAATTCTGTCAAACATTTAAAGAAGAGCTAACACCTATCCTTCACAAACTCTTCTAAAGTATAGCAGAGAGAGGAACACTCCCAAACTCGTTCTATGAGGCCACCATCACCCAGATACCAAAACCAGACAAAGATGTCACAAAGAAAGAAAACTACAGGCCAATATCACTGATGAAAATAGATGCAAAAATCCTCAACATAATACTATCAAATGGAATCCAACAGCACATTAAAAGGATCATACACCATGATCAAGTGAGGTTTACCCCAGGAATGCAAGGATTCTTCAGTATACGCAAATCAATCAGTGTGATAAACCATATTAACAAACTGAAGGAGAAAAACTATATGATCATCTCAATAGATGCAGAAAAACTTTCGACAAAATTTAACATCCATTTTTGATAAAAACCCTCCAGAAAGTAGGCATAGAGGGAACTTACCTCAACATAATAAAGGCCACATGTGACAAGCCCACAGCCAACATCGTTCTCAATGGTGAAAAAATGAAACCATTTCCACTAAGGACAGGAACAAGACAAGGTTGTCCACTCTCACCACTGTTATTCAATGTAGTTTTGGAAGTCCTAGCCACATCAATCAGAAAAGAAAAAGAAATAAAGGAATCCAAATTGGAAAAGAAGATGTAAAGTTTCTGTGTTTGCAGATGATATGATACTATGCCTAGAGGATCTTAAAGATGCTACCAGAAAACTACTAGAACTAATCAGTGAATCTGGTAAAGTAGCAGGATAGAAAAATAATGCACTGAAATCTCTTGCATTCCTATACACTAATGATGAAAAATCTGAAAGAGAAATTAAGGAAACACTCCCATTTACCATTGCAACAAAAATAATAAAATACTTAGGAATAAACCTACTGAAGGAGAAAAAAGACCTGCATGTCAAAAACTATAAGACACTGATGAAAGAAATTAAAGATGATACGAACAGATGGAGAGATACACCATGCTCTTGGTTTGGAAGAATCAACATTGTGAAAATGACTATACTACCCAAAGCAATCTACAGATTCAGTGCAATCCCTATCAAACTACCAATGGCATTTTTCACAGAACTGGAACAAAAAATTTCACAATTTGTATGGAAACAGAAAAGACCCTGAATAGCCAAAGCAATCTTGAGGAAGAAAAATGGAGGAATCAGGTGCCCTGACTTCAGACTGTACTACAAAACTACAATAATCAAGACAGTAGGTACTGGCACAAAAAGAGAAATATAGGGCTTCCCTGGTGGCGCAGTGGTTGAGAGTCAGCCTGCCGATGCAGGGGACACAGGTTCGTGCCCCAGTCCGGGAAGATCCCACATACCGCAGAGCGGCTAGGTCCGTGAGCCGTGGCTGCTGAGCCTGCACGTCTGGAGCCTGTGCTCCACGATGGGAGAGGCCACAACAGTGAGAGGCCCGCGTACTGCAAAAAAACCCAGACAAACAAACAAAAAAACAAATGTAGGTCAATGGGACAGGATAGAAAGCCCAGAGATAAACCCACACACATATGATCACCTTATCTTTGATAAAGGAGGCAAGAATATACAATGGATAAAAGACAGCCTCTTCAATAAGTGGTGCTGGGAAAACTGGACAGCTACATGTAAAAGAATGAAGTTAGAACACTCCCTAACACCATACACAAAAATAAACTCAAAATGGATTAAAGACCTAAATATAAGGCCAGACACTATAAAACTCTTAGAGGAAAACATAGGCAGAACACTGTATGACATAAGTCACAGCAAGATCCTTTTTGACCCACCTAGAGAAATGGAGATAAAAACAAAAATAAACAAATGGGACTAATGAAACTTAAAAGTTTTGCACAGCAAAGGAAACCATAAACAAGGTGAAAAGACAACCCTCAGAACGGGAGAAAATATTTGCAAATGAAGCAACTGAGAAAGGATTAATCTCCAAAATTTACAAGCAGCTCATGCAGCTCAATACCAAAACCTAAACAACCCAGTTGAAATGGGCAGAAGACCTAAATAGACATTTCTCCAAAGAAGATACACAGTTTTCCAATAAACATATGAAAGTATGCTCAACATCACTAATCACTAGAGAAATGCAGATCAAAACTACAATGAGGTATCACCTCATACCAGTCAGAATGGCCATCATGAAAAAATCTACAAACAGTAAATGCTGGAGACGGTGTGGAGAAAAGGGAAGCCTCTTGCACTGTTGGTGGGAATGTAAATTGATACAGCCACTATGGAGAACAGTCTGGAGGTTCCTTAAAAAACTAAAAATAGAACTACCATACAACCCAGCAATCCCACTACTGGGCATATACCCTGAGAAAACCATAATTCAAAAAGAGACAGGTACCACAATGTTCTTTGCAGCCCTATTTACAATAACCAGGACATGAAAGCAACCTAAGTGTCCATCAACAGATGAATGGATAAAGAAGATGTGGCACATATGTACAATGGAATATTACTCAGCCATAAAAAGAAATGAAATTGAGTGAATTGTAGTAGATGGATGGACCTAGAGACTGTCATACAGAGTGAAGTCAGAGAGAGAAAAACAAATACCATATGCTAACACATATATATGGAATCTAAAAAGATGGTTCTGAAGAACCTAGGGGCAGGATGGGAATAAAGATGCAGACATAGAGAATGGACTTGAGGACACATGGAGGAGGAAGCTGGGACGAAGTGAGAGAGTGCCATGGACATATGTACACTACCAAATGTAAAATAGATAGCTAGTGGGAAGCAGCTGCATAGCACAGGGAGATCAGCTCTGCGCTTTGTGTCCACCTAGAGGGGTGGGATAGGGATGGTGGGAGGGAGATGCAAGAGGGAGGAGATATGGGGATATATGTATATGAATAGCTGATTTACTTTGTGATACAGCAGAAACTAACACACCATTTTAAAGCATTATACTCCAACAAAGATGTTAAAAAAAAAAAGAAAAGAAAGAGACATGGGACAGTCAGGAGTAGATCACTTTCACTGAATTTCCTTGTCCTTAGGAAGGCAAAGTGTGTTATTTTGAGGGACAGTTGAAGAAAATGGTAAGTTTAACATTACCATGGAAGTCTATGTATGTAAACACTGCAAGTAATAATTCTGTTTATTAAAGCAAAAAAAATAAATTTGCCTACTTCTCTCCGTATCCACTCAGTTTTCTCAGAATGCATAATTTCTAGTCTGTAATAACACATAAGACTTCCAACTGACTAGGTTGTTTTTTAAATTAATCTCTTTATCCCCACCCAGGCATTCTCCATCCTGCAGTCAAGGAGGAATTTCTAAATTGTATACCTGATCATGTTACTTGCCTGCTGAAAATTCTCTCACGGTTCCTTCTTGCCATTTGAATGAATTCAGGCTATTTAGTATGGACTATTAATTCTTTCATGATTTTCCCCTGGGGGGTCACCACTTTATGAATTTACTTTCCAGCTATTCTGATATATTTGCTTTTCCACGAATATGTCATTTTCACTTTCATTTCTGGACCTTTGCATATACTCTGACCTCCCCACAAAACATTCTCCCTCCCATTACACCTTTCCAGGCTAGTCCTAGTTTTCCTCTGATTTCCATGTCAATATCAGCTCCTCCAGGAGAAGGCTAGGTGTCCTTCCCTTTTGCCAGTACTATATACTTGCTCCATCCACCCAATTGTTGACTTTGTTGAGATTTCTTGTTTACCTGTCTTATCTCTCTCTCAAGTGCCAACTGGTTAAGAGTGGAAATACTCTATCTTATTTCCATTTTATCAGCAGCATCAAATACAATACATGGCTGAGAACTAGATTAAAACACATTTGTTGAATAAATCAATAAATCCATGAAAAGTTAACCAAAGATGTACTTATAGAAAAACATCCATAAATGCCATTTTATTCTAAGATGATGGTATAATAGATATCAAACCCAAAGCATCTCAGTGTATTTTAAAAATACACAGTTATTCAAATTTGTCCTGGAAGAGACATCATCTGGCAAACGCTAGATGCTAATGGGCTGCATTGAAGTAAATACCACATTCCAGGCAAGTCATATTTTCCGTGTGTCATGTACAGAGATGACATCATGGACACAATATCATTCATTTTATTCTTTCCACAGATACTATTTTCAGCAAAAAATCCAAAGACTATAAAATTTGAGTTTTTTTCCATTTCTTGGGGGGCAATGCTGATTTATACATGGAGTCATTTTTGCTATCTCAATGTCTATGGCTTATAGGTAGCTAGATTAAAGGAGAATGTAGCTATAATGTATGGTAAAAGGTATTAGATTTGGAATCAAATGCCTCGGCTTTGCCACTTACTAGCTGAAGGATAGCCTATCAATTCTATCACCAAGAACATCTTTAAATCCTTCTACTTCTCTCATCTTTCTGTTACTAGTTGAGCCCAGACTACCATTATTTATCATTTAGTCTCCTCACTGGCCTCAGTTCCCAGTTTTCTCATACCCCAATCCATTCTCCATTCTTCAAATGGCCAGGGTGATCTTTTCAGAGGGCATGTTTGGTCCTGATGTGGCTCTGCTTAAAACCCCTCAGTGACTTTTCATTGGTTTCAGGATAAAATTCAAACTCCTTATCATCACCTAGAAGGGTTTGCATGATTTGCTTACACTTTTCCCACCATTTTCCTTCCATCTAATACCACATTTTCTCCTGCTGTTATTTTTTTTTACCCCAGCTACACTGGAGTTTCTTGGGGTATCATCTGAGCAACGCTCAGAGCTATTAATAGCCCCTGTTGTTTGTGAATAGGACAAACCCCTTGTTATGTAGTCCACTGTCTTCTCCAGGCAGAACATGGAACTTCTACTGCTCTCTGCATAAGCCCTACATTCTGGGAACTTGGTGAATTGTAGAGTGCTCAGCTCTGAATGCGGACAGGCCTGGGTTTAAATACCTAAATAAATGAGTAATTACCATAAAAAAATACGGAGAATAAAAATATTCACTTATTAGTGTAGGTACTATATTAAGCTGGGTTTCGTGTATCACCTCTTTCAGGCTTCAAAAAAGCCGTACCATATCATTATTCCCATTTTATACATAAAAAGTTAATATTTAAATAGGATAAGTATTTTCCCAAGTCGTAAGTAGTGATTTAAAGCAAAGTCTTGTGATTTTAGATCCAGAACTTAATTTCTGTCTCATTCCTGTACATCATATAGAGAAAATATGATATAATCAGTACTTAGCGTGGTGACTAGCACATATTAACCTTCTATAATAAATAACTCTCCCTGTTATTCTTCCTTTATAGGAGGAACCAACCCTTTTCCCTGTCTGTCCAGCCACATTCTTTTCTATTCTTCAGTACTAGGTTCAGGCATAGCTTTTCTCAATCCCTGCTGTCACCCTGAATCCACCACTCATTTTGGCTTTTTCTCACTCACTGTGCAGGATCATAAACACCTGCAGGGCACTGGTTGCTTTTCATGTTTTTGTGTCATTCCTCTCAGCACCTTGCGCAGTGCAGTGTAATTGTAGGCCAATCAATAAATGCTTGTTGAATGAATGCATTAAACCTCATGATCAATCTCCTGACCTTGAACTCAGTACGATGTTCTAAAGAGCTGAGCTAACTCGTTAGGCCAAGCACAATTAAAAATTATATGTATCATATATATGTGTTATATATATGTGTATTATAAATATGTATGTATTTTTTTAAGGAGAACTTTGTGATCACAGTTACTGATTAGCCCAGTAGTTCTTAACTGGGGAGATTTCCCTGGCAGAAGACATTTGGCAGTGTCTGGAGACATTTTTGGTTGTCACAGTTGGGGGGTGCAACTGGCATCTTGAGCGTAGAGATCAGGAATGCTGCTAAATATTCTACAATGTGCTGGACAGCCTCCCAGAACAAAGAATTATCTAGCCGCTAATGTCAACAGTGCTGAGATTGAGAAACCCTGGGTTAGATAAGGCTATCAAAAGAGATTATAAAATTTACATAGAATTTATCAAACAGTTTATAAATATGTACTATGCATCTGTTTTGCATGGATCGTGTAAAATGCGTGAAAAATAGGACAAAATCTCTATTGTTAAATTCTTTTTGAATCAAAATTTCAAAGATACTAGAGGAAAAGCATGTATAGTTAAACTTCACTAATTCAGAAGAACTTGAGGGAAAGCCATTCCTTACCATGTGAGTTATATAAGAGCAGCCAAGTTTATTATTTGACATAATATACAATAATTAAATGTGGCAACTAGCAAAGTGATGCTCATCAGGAGGTTCTTAAGATGGCTGTGAATTGTCTGTAATTTATATGTGTTAATATTCAAAGGCCTGATGATAAAGAATTTTTGAAATTTTGGAAATTTTTAATAATAACCTTAACATTTCCCTCTCTCACACCTTTATAATCTCAACTAAGGATTGCAACCTGTGCATCAAATATCAAATTCCAATTAGAAGCATCCACATTAACTAATTATTTGATGACAAGATCATAATCACATAGTTCTTATACTGAAATATATTTAAAGCGCGCACACACACACACACACACACACACACACACACACACTCACTCATAACAGCCAGCTCTTTGTACAGAAACTAAGAACAGAGCTATGTGTAAAGCAAAAAAAAAAAAAAAAAGCAGTAAGATAACACAAGCTTATTTGGGGGTATAACTTATGTATCTGCAAGGAAAGTGTTTTTATGTCAGTTATTCTAACCTATTTTTAATAGACTATTTTTTAGAGCAGTTTTAGGTTTGCAGCAAATGAGCAGAAAGTATGGAGATTTCCCATCTATCTTCTGCCCTGACACCTACACAGCCTGGCCCACCATCAACGTCCCCCACCAGAGTGATACACTTGTTACAACTGATGAACCTACAATCGTACATCATTATCATCCATGGTTTATTTGAGGGTTCACTCTTTATGTTGTATGTTTTATGGGTTTTGACGAATGTATAATGAGATATATCCAGCATTATAGTATCATCCAGGGTAGTTTCACTGCCCTGAAAGAATTATCTAATTTTTAAAGTAAAAATGAGGGCTCATAAAGTTACTCATTACCAGGAAGATAGTTTTCACATTAAAGGAAACAGTCTTTCATAGGTTATTTACACAAAAAGATTCCATTTGCAAAGGAAAACTCGAAAGTCTATAACTAGAAACCAGATATAGAAACACTTGCACATACAGCCCTTAGTTTTCTTTTTAACCACATTATCCCTTAGAATACGAAGGAAATCACTTTGTAAAAATTTCCATTCCTGAAGGATAAAGTTGTGAAACTTCTGACAATGATGAGAAGACTGGTTATAAAAGAAACTTCCTGTAAAACAGTGAGTTATAACCATGAATTCTTCCAATTCCCTTCCAAGACTAGGCAAAACTTGACAAAATGAAAATGTTAAAACTTTCAGGCAAGCTAGATAAACTTGTAAAAAGATATTTGCATCCCTCTAGAAGAACCTGCTACAAAAAGGTATAATGGGGGCAGTTTGGATGAAACATGAAATTAAACACATGCGTGAATATTACCAGCAAAGCTAAAATAAAATGAAGCAGATGTCCACATGCTTAAATAGGTCATCTCTGTGTCAGGAATTAAAGACTGAGCTTGAGAAATAACAACAAATATGTCAAGCTTAATTGCTAATGACTGTATTGTTCAAAGAATTCAGTCACTTCCATTACAAGCGGAATTTCTTAGTAACTTTGCCTGAAATATCTGAGACTTTTGAAAGTGAGACTAATTCTGATAGTATCAAAAGCACGTTTCCAATGTCATAATACTTTTTTTTTAAACAAATATTAGGAGAGGCATGCAGGTGCCATGTAATGATTAATGGATTAAGGGTAGAGGTCAGACAACCTGTGTTTTATTCAGCCCTGCTATTAGCTAACTGTGTGGGCTGCCACATAACTTCTGTGATCAACAGTTTTCCCATTTAAAATGAGATTGAGAATGGTCACTCACTTCTGATGTTCTTGACTGAGAGAATGCTTGCTTAGATCCTAGGGGCAGGAAAATGAACAGTTGGTGATGAGGGATTGACAGGAAGACAAAGACAAGCTCAGTGTTGGAGGTGACATGTAACATTTGGTTAGCAGGAGGATTAATCCGAGATGAGTTTCATTTCCTCATAAAATACAATTTTGAAACTTGATTAGATAATACTACTCTTATTACGAAGGTGTGGGGATGAGACATTCACTGGGAAGAAAGTACATGCTAGACTTCAGTAGACTGTCTGATGGAGGAATTAAACAGTGAACAGTACCTGTGGAGTGTCTGCCTATACTCATCTGCAGTATTGCCTATACTCATATCTTTGAGTGTAAGTGGCTATTAGCCACATCTGTATATGCATATGGTAGTGTGGAGAATAGAGGCGAATGGGTCTTTTGATTTGGAAGAGCTTGTCTTTTAATTATTTGATGACTATCTTCTATTCCAAAACTTACCAGACTCCCTCCCATTATAAAAATAATAGTAATAATTGCCATTGTGTGTTGGTCACTAGTCACATATAAGTTCACAATTTCATAAGGTATGTAGTATTACTTGCATTTTACAAATGAGCAAATCTATATTCAGATTGGTAAAGGGATTTGAACCAGTCCCCACAACTACTAGGTAAAAGAAGCAGGCATCATCCCTAGGTTTGCCTGGATGAAAATCTGAGTTTTCCTGGTATTCTTTTTATGGAAACATGTGGCTTTCTTTTATAAAACTGGAGAGGCCCTTCATGCGCAGGATGAACTCCAGGCCTGCCATTGTTTCTAATGATGAATTATGGCTGTGGTTGCCTTGTAACCCAAGCTTCTCAGAACACTAGCTTGGTGACCACCTGGCTAGAGTGATTTACTGAAATGTAGCTGTTCTTGTTTCGATGCACATAAGTGCATCGCCAGTGCACCTTGGGGTAATTATACTGTGGATGAAGAACTGCCATGGCAACCACCCATGGAGCTGTTTATGTCCTGGAGCTGCAGAGCATGGCCCCCCAGAGGGGTCTTCCTCTTGCCGAGGTTCGCTGTGGGCGTGGAGGTCAGGGTGGGGGTGGGGGATGAGCACTAACATATTACCATGGAAACAGGGATGCTGATAAAGAGCAGGCGTCTTAAGGATGAAGCATCTAGAGTAGCAGTATTGCATTCCTCAGAAGGTCCTGGTGGAATTAAACAAAAATGCTGACCTTTTTCAGAAGGCCTATAAATAATTTACAAACCCACCTCCTAAATTTGTTCCCTCAACATTTTTTGCTTCAAACACTCAGCAGTTTATGCCACGTTCAAGTTCCAGTTCAAATATATAATCTAAGCTAAAAACATTTTCACCTTAATAGGCTCTCTGATTGAAATGAAGTGATGATATGACTCATCTACCTTCAATAGCAGGAGTGGACATTGGTAGATTTATTTTTACATTTGAATTCCCTTTGAATAGCACTTTGAATAAAAGCTTCACCAAAGAGCCTCTATTTTTAGCTGTATTTAATTAAAATTTTAAGAATAGGCCTTCCCCTCTACATTGAAACCCAACCAAATTTTGTGGATAAAAAATGAAGAAGAAAGTTAACTAGTATGTATTGAATCAACTTTTTAAAAAAAATTTATATGAATAAAATGAAAAGGCAATACTTACCTTGTAGAGCTTCTTCAAGGCTTAAGATGTGTTACAGGTGTGGCAAATTCAAAAGTCTGCAGGGGCCAGGAAGACCATGTACATGGGCAAATGGGCTGAGTGCCAGGCAACAGGGCAGGGTGGGGCCTGAAGCAAATTGGAGAGTGCATGTATAGCCTAAAATAGGCAGTTGCTATTCAGCTTTGACATCGTTTAAAAAGAGAAGACATAAATGGGGAAAATGGGGAAATTTCCTCAGTTTTAAATAAAGACAGCTAATTTAAAAATATTAAAACATCTATAAGTAAAAGACATGCAAACACACAAAAAATATGTCATAGACTGCCAATGTGAGGCCTCAGATGATGTATGTTAAAAGCTGAGCACAGTGCCTAGCACCTAGCTCTCAATAAAGGTTAACTATTCTTATTTGCTTTACTTGGAGAGACGCTGAGAGGTTTGTACTTTTTTCTTATATATGGATGGGGAATCTAAAGCTCCATGATCTGAGCTGGATGTGACAGAGCCTGACCTGGGTTTATCTGATCTCAAGCCTCAGCTACTTACTCAGTAGTGGGTATTCTTAAGCAGCTTATCTTTTTATGCTGACCTGATTCCCATGATATTTATGTACGTACATATGTATGTACGTATGTATATGTTGTGTTGGCCAGAAAGTTCATTCAGTTTTTTCTGTAATATCTTACAAGGAAGAGGACTCATGCATAGAAGTCCTCATTAAAAATTTGTTTTTGAAAGTCCAGAGTGGTATTCTGGATTCACTGCTTCTAGGCTGAATTACTTTCATTGTGACAGCCACAGGGTCTGAATTCATAGCTGTAATACCCCTTTCTTATATTCAGAGAATGAGACCCTTTGTGGCCTCAGCCGAAATGCTAGGTTCTCTAGTGTTTTGCCACTTTTTTTTTGTCTATAAACATCTTTTTTCTTTTTTTTGACATCTTTATTAGAGTATAATTGCTTTACAATGTTGTGTTAGTTTTTGCTGTATAACAAAGTGAATCAGCTATATGTATACATATATCCCCATATCTCCTCCCTCTTGTGTCTCCCTCCCTCTCCCTCCCACCCTCCCTTTCTCACCCCTCTAGGTGGTCACAGAGCACTGAGCTGATCTCCCTGTGCTATGCAGCTGCTTCCCACTAACTATCTGTTTTACATTTGGTAGTATATATATGTCCATGCCACTCTCTCACTTTGTCCTAGCTTACCCTTCCCTCTCCCCGTGTCCTCAAGTCCATTCTCTAGTGGGTCTGCGTCTTTATTCCCATCCTGCCCCTAGGTTCTTCATGAACTTTTTTTTTTTTTTTTAGATTCTATATATATGTGTTAGCATACGGTATTTGTTTTTCTCTTTCTGACTTACTTCACTCTGTATGACAGACTTTAGGTCCATCCACCTCACTACAAATAACTCAGTTTTGTTTCTTTTTATGGCTAAATAATACTCCATTGTGTATATGTGCCACATCTTCTTTATCCATTCATCTATCGATGGACACTTAGGTTGCTTCCATGTCCTGGCTATTGTAAATAGAGCTGTAATGAACATTGTGGTACTTGACTCTTTTTGAATTATGGTTTTCTCAGGGTATATGCCAAGCAGTGGGATTGCTGGGTCATATGGTAGTTCTATTTTTAGTTTTTTAAGGAACCTCCATACTGTTCTCCATAGTAGCTGTATCAATTTACATTCCCACCAACAGTGCAAGAAGGTTCCCTTTTCTCCACACCCTCTCCAGCATTTATTGTTTATAGATTTTTTTTGATGATGGCCATTCTGACTGGTGTGATAAAGAGATTTTAAGATAAAGAGATTTCAAACAGACAGAGGTCTCTTCCATTCTTGATATTGCTCATAAAGCAAGAACTATGAAGGTAATCGTTCTTGTTTTTGCTTCTTTGTTTCCCAGGTTCAAACATGTCTTCCTTCTAGAAGGAGAACCAAAAAGCAAATTAAGGTCAGTTAAGAGATGTGAGCTAATGATTCAGGAAGTTGACCAAAGTCAGTGAGTGGAAAGGTGAGCTTTTTGATGCAGGAAGTAGAACTAGATCAATAAAACAAAAGTGAACTCATGTCCCAGGAAGGAGAAGGTGATCTGTGAGTGGAAAGGTGAGCTTGTGACCCAGAAAGAATAGAATAAGATAGGCAAATAAAGGAAAAGTGAATTAGGTAGAAAGTAGCTCTTGAAAGCCAAGGATGATGGTTTTTTTGTTTTTGTTTTTAATTTTTCTGTCTTTATGCCAAGTGAAGGCTAATAGCACCAGGGGATCATTTGAAGAAGAATGACTGATCCCCTTCAAATTGGACTTTGTAGGTTTTCTGCCCCTGCAGCTGTGAGGCTTCTACTTAACCTCTCTCTGTCTCAGCTTCCTCATCTATAAAATTGAGATAATAATACTGCTTGCCTCACAGGTTGTTGTGAGAGTTAAATGATCTATGTAAGTGCTTACTTAGTATGGTGCCTGATACAGAGTAACTACTCAATAAATATTATTGTTACTATCACTATTATTCTCATTTTAAATGTTTCAACATGTCTTTCTTCGTAATGAGCATATTCTCTCATCTACTGGAGTGTCTCTCTCCCTTACCTATTGGTTTCTTTATTGCACTGAAGCATCTACTAGTTATTAATTAATAGTCAGTGAGAGGGTTTTTGGCGAGACAGGCTCTTTCACATAATTAAATGCTATCGAAATCACATCTGCTAATTCTGTAGCACAGAGTTCCACAGTCCCAGGGCACTCTCTCAGTGTGAATCTATGATAAATAAATTGATAACAAGTGAGTTGTTTATTTCCTGGTAAAAGGATTGTTGCAGGGAGTAAGAGAGATTGGTTTTGTATTGTATAACAGATTTTCATACAAAGGATAGCTTTAAATCAGAAGTTCTGGGTTTGGTACACATAGTGCCTCAGGATGGAAAGAGAAACCCCTTCTTGAATTCTTAGCATTACCTGTCAGTTGAGTGGAAATTTCCTCTCTGTTGTATGGACATAAGTATGATAGAAATCATGTCTACCTGGCTTGAGGTTCGTATAAAGATGAGTTTGGGTAAGTGCTACATAAGTAAATATTAAAAAAAGCACACTGAATTTCTTCCCTCTATCCTCATGAAGATATGCTTTTCCCTCTGGTATCTCTTTTTGTTATTTCCTTCTTGCTTTTCATTGCTCATTGATGTGCATTTTAGTAAAATGCTGCAAAATATGTATTGCTTATTATAAGGTGTAATTATAAGTCCCTGGCAAATAAAGGTCCATATTAATATGCTGTATGTGTCCAGTGTTAATAGCCTGATTTCCATTGATTTGCTTGTCACTTAAACCACTGAACTGTTACCAAAGCAGGACAACTATACATAGTGTATACCTATTCCCTGCCCCAATTTTCCACATTTCACATAAAATGGCTTGGGAATGTCATTTCTCAAAACCATAACCATTCTTCCTGTGTGCCTAGTGCTCTAGAGTTTCAAAAGGACTTTCCCCTGCATTTTGCTACTTGATTTTCATAACAAACCTGTGAGTCCAGCAGGGCTTTATGAATTCTATTTTATATATAAGGAAAATAAGCCTGAAAGAATACAATCAGTTCACAAAAGAACAGAGTGGAGATTTGAACTCAAGAATACATGACTCCAAGGTCCTTGCTTTATCCCCTATTCACAGGCCAGGAGAGGTGACTTCTCAGAAACCTCCCTATTAGTTAGAGTGCCTCTCTTTTCTTTTAAAGGATCTGTGTACCAAAAGAATGCTTAGAAATGCAGTCATTTTTATCCAGGGTGCCTCTGATCCTGTTCTGGTTCTTTACCTCTTCAAAACTGTCATGATAAAGTCACAAAGGAGTGTAAATTCTTTCTGAATTTCAGGTTTATAGGAACAAGACAATCATCCATAGGTCAATGATGTCACTTGACACTGGTGAGGTAGCATCAAGAAGTGAAGGGAAATCAGACCTGATTGTGCATACTGGGTCCACCAATTTCTAGCTGTATTGTCATGGACATTCTCTCTGAGCCTCAATGTCTTCGTCTGGTAAATGGGAAAAATAAGAGTAGCTGCCTTTTATGGATGGCATGAAGATTGAAAAAAACATATTTTCTGTCAACTATTTAGCAAAGAACTTGGTGTTGTAGCCTCATAAATAAATAATAATTATGGTTACTATTACTTATACTAATTTTACCTTTGCTCTTTGGATGTTATAATACAGGGAAATCAGACTTTTGGAAATTTCTTAAGCATAGTTTGCCTTAGAGATCTTACAGGTCTTTGGTTCTTCTGACCCAAAAATGATGAGTGAAGAAAACGATGAATAATACGTGTTCTGCACTTATGCTCTCTCTACCTCATTTCAACTTCTGCAAACAGTGATCATAACACTTACCATGTTCCTTTCAAAAAATTCAACCCAATTTAACAAATGGTATCTGAAGGCCTACTATGTGTCCAGCACTGTGCTAGGCATATGGGTGACGGGTGGACACAACATGGTCTTCAGCTTCAAGAAGTTTTTGGGTGAGTGAGGATGATGGAAACAGATTCCTTAAAATTGTGCTGCAAGATCTATGATAGCTATATGCCCAGAATGGTATTAAAACTATAATAGGGACACTTAAGCAATCCTATAGCTTAGAAGGCAGTCAGAGGATTCTTGGAAGCATTTTGGTATTACCAGATTGTAAAGTTAAAATCAAGAAGAGGTGGAAGACAACTTTGAAGAGGACCTCTAGAGCCAGGTCATTGGATCCTATTGACAAGGTGGTGGGCTTTATCTTATAGGTTAGAAGTCACAAAACAGCATACCATGAGCCCTGTACACCCTATATAGCCCATGCAGATTGTTTGATATCCTGGGTCTTTTTAAAAATGAATTCACATAAATATAAAATATGATTTCACTTACAAATATCAATGACTACCTCCTGGGGAAACCACTCAACCCACATTTCCAGGTAGTGTCAGTAAACTGGAACTGAAGTATGGCTGCCTATAAAATACTAGGTAGGTACTCTCAGAGTTTCTGCAGTCCCTGCCAGTCCCTTTTAATTGCATCTGGCCTACTGCACTCATTTTTGTTACATGTTTGACACCTACAGGCATTCTAGACTGCTTTCTGCTTCCTCCATTGTCAATCCTTAACAAAGTTAGGAAACTGCACCTATCATAAAGCTGGGTGTCAATTCCTTTAATGCTTTGATAGTGCCTTTCAAAGAATGAACAAATAGTCCACTCTCCAGACACCAACAATCTCATGAAGTCATTTCTATCTAAATCCAGCAGCTTAAGGTCAGAGTGGGAAGCAGGAGGCAGCAAATTAATAACCAAAATACTGGTACTACTATTTACGTCTACCAATAATGGGTAACATTTACTTAATCCTAAGTGCCAGCAATTATGCTATTAAGTTTACATGCATCATTTCGAGTAATAGTCTTACAAGAACAATTCTATTAGTATCCCTGTTTTACAAATAGGGAATATGACATTCAGAAATGTTGATAAAATGGTCAAAATTGGACTACCTTAAACACATACTCTTCAATAGGCTGTATTGCTGCATACTGGAGGTATGATCTTTCTAAGCGGTGTTATGAGTAGAAAGGGAAAGCTAAAAACAGGAAAAACATGATGGAGTACATATGCTGGGATTTATATGTTTCTTAGTCTATATTTTTATATGTTCAAAGAAATTATCTTTCAGTCTAATTAAAATCTACTCAAGGAAAGCGTACTAAGAATTGCCTAAAAGTTGTGCATATCAAGCTGCCATCCAGGTATAGGTCTCAGTCTAACACTTGACCAGACCTGCAGTTAAAAGAAAGCAGAATAATAGTGATCTACTAACTTTGTCAACAAGTCTGGAAAGATTTTCTCCTTAAATAACAAATGAACAGAAAGACCAGTTTTAATAACTTTTTGGGAAAATTGCAGGATAAAGAAAGGGGAACTTTGTCCAGAAGAGTGACAAGCTTATGACAGTTTTAGAAACCAGTTGGTATAAGAGTGTAAGGAAACATTGCCTCTTTGAAACAGAAGCAGATCATTGTAATAAAGGAACACAGGCTGAGATAAATGATATTAGGATATGCTGAAAATACAGATAAGTGTTGTAAAAGATGATAAGGAAACTAAAAACCAAAAACAAAAAACTGCAATTGCACAATTAAAATAATCCCTGGGGAGAGGGGGAAGACGGAGGAGTCAGAAATTGTTCTTCCTGAATGACAGACTGTGTAGTTCCAGTTGACTTCCCGCTGAGAAAAAAATGGACAAAATATTTACAAAACTTAAAAAATACACATTTATACACGTACAAAGTAATATGATATAAAATCAAGACAAACAACAAATAAAAAAGTAAATCCAGAGGTAGTCCACATAATAAAGCTAGAAAGTACAGATTAAAATCAGTAAACAACTGTGCTAAACATGTTCAAGTAAATAAAAAACAGAACTGATGATTTGACGAGACCTTGGAAACTATAAAAGGTATCAAATTGAACTTCTAGAAATAAAAACATGTATAGTAACTAAGAATGATAACTTAAAATGTATTGTGTTAAAGAGCAGATTAGACAAAGCCAAAAGTAGAATTAGTTAACTGGAAGATAAACTCAAAGAAAATATCCATAATAATGCATATAACAAAAGAATAAAAATACAGAAAAAATGTGTAACATACATAGAGAGTCCAATAAGAAAGTCTAACATGCATATAATTGGAAACCCAGAAGGAAAAGAGAGAGAGGGAAAAAGGCAAAAAGCAATACAAGTTTCAAAAAAATAGTAAAAGAAATTGAGCCACTGATTCCAGAAGTCCTATAAACCCCAGGAAGGATGAATAAAGAATACTATGCCTAGGAACATCATAAAAAAACTGCTAAAACTAAGAACGAAGATAAAAATCTTAAGTACAAAGGGGAAACGGGGAAGGCATATTATCTTCTGAGGAGCAACAATAATACAAGTAGCTGATTCGTCAGTAGGAACTACAGAAAGCAGAAGACAAAGGAATGATATCTTTAAAGTGCTGAAAGAAAAGGATAGACAATCTAAAATATTAATGTAGTAAAAAAAATCTCTTCAAGAATTAATGTGAATTTAAGATATATTCAAACAAACACAAACCAGGGGAATTCATCACTAGCAGAACTGCTCTAATAGAAACACTAAAAAGAGTTATTCAGTACCAATGAAATATTTGCCACATGGAAACAGAGAAATGCAAGAATGAATAAAGCACATCAGAAAAGGGTAAATATGTGGGTAAATGTAATTGCAACATATACACAGAATTTATAGGAAACTCTACAAAACAATGAGAAAAAAAGACCAATAGGAATATGTACACAATTCTTTAACCAGTCCCATATGAAAGAAGACTTCTGTGGCCAAAAACCACGTGAAATCATTTGTCCTCATTAGTGATCACGTGGTGCAAATTGAAATAAAAATGAGGTACCACTAAATGCTCACCCAAGTACTGAAATTAAAAGACTGGCAATAGCAAATTGGTAGTAAGGTTGTGAAACAACAGAAAGTCTCATATGCAGTTGGTAGAAGTTAATTTATTAGAGTAAAGTTAAATTATTAGAGTCATCAAAATTGAAGATTAACATGCCTTATGACACACCAATTCCATTTCTTACATTTATATCAAATCAACCTGTGGTCACCAAAAAAATCCTCAAGAAGGTTCTTAGGAGCATCATTTGTAAAAGTCCCAAGCCGAAACAATCCATATGCTCATCAACAGCAGAATGAATAAATAAATTGTGGTGCTGTCACTCAATAGGGTACTATAGATTAGGGGGTTCAGCAAATTACAGCCCATGGGCCAAATCTGGCCCACTGCCTGTTTTTGCAAATACATTTTATTAGAACACAACCAAGCTCATTCTTTTATATATTGGCAATAGCTTCTTTCGTAGCAATAGCTATGACAGAGTTGAATTGTTGCAGTAAACACCATCTGGTCTGCAAAGCCAATTTTTTTTTTAAACATCTTTATTGGAGTATAATAGCTTTACAATGGTGTGTCAGTTTCTGCTCTATAACAAAGTGAATCAGGTATACATATACATGCATCCCCATATCTCCTCCCTCTTGCGTCTCCCTCCCACCCTCCCTATCCCACCCCTCTAGGTGGTCACAAAGCATGAGCTGATCTCCCTGTGCTATGCGGCTGCTTCCCACTAGCTATCTATTTTACATTTGGTAGTGTATATATGTCCTTGCCACTCTCTCACTTTGTCCCAGCTTACCCTTCCCCCTCCCCGTATCCTCAAGTCCGTTCTCTAGTAGGTCTGCATCTTTATTCCCGTCTTGCCCCTAGGTTCTTCTGACCATTTTTTTTCTTTTTTTTTTTTATGCAAAGCCAATTTTTAAAAAAATATTTTGCCTTTACAGACAAAGTTTGCCAATCCCTGCTATAGATCAGTGAACATAAAGGGACTACAGCTACATTTGTTAACATGTATGAATATTAGAAATAAAATCTTTAGCAAAAAGAAGCCAAACCAAAAAAAATTTACATAAATAACATTCTTTAAATTGTGTTTCTAATCTCCTTTCTCTACTTTTCCTAGAATTTTCTCTGTGTTAAAATTTAGTTCTGTCCTTCCAATTGCTCAGGACAAGAATCTATGTTCTCACATCCAATCTATCAGAAAGTCTTACTGGTTTTACCTTTGAGGTACATTAAGTGTTCAACCACATCACCACCTTGTTCCCCATCATTCTGGTTCAAGTCACCATCACCTCTCATCAGGACTATGGCAATAGCCTTCTCACTGATGTCTCCCCTTCTGCCCTTTGTCCTATTCACAGCAGACGGAGTCATTCTATTAAAAAGCAAATCAGCTCATGCTACTCCTTTGCTCAGAACTCTTCACTAGTTTTCCTTCTTAGAGCAAATGCCAAGGTTCTTACTATTACCCATATGGCCTCACATGATCTGGCTTTGGATTACCTCACTTGCCTCATCTTCTACTATTCCCCCCCGTCCCCCTTGTTCACTCTAGACCAGGCACACTGGTCTCTGTGTTCTTCCTTGAACACACAAGTAGTCTGGGTCATTGCACTTGGTATTGTTCTGGCTGGTATGTTCTTCTTTTATACATCATTTTGGTTCATTCTCATCTACTTCAGGTCTTTACTCAAATGTTTCCTTCGTAGTAAGATCTTGCTTTCCCATCCTATTTAAAAGTGCAACTTTCCCCACCTCTGGCATTCACTTTCCAGCTTTATTTATCTCCAAATTATTTATAAATATCTGAAATACTCTATCTCTGTTTTCTTTTGCATTCTCCACAAAGGCAGGGATTTTTGTTTCTCTTGTTCACTCTTGTATCCTGAACACTTAGGACAATGAGTGGCACAGAGTAACACTTAGTAAATGTCTGTCTTCTAAAGAAATAAACTGAGGAGTTCTTCTGGAATTCTAAGAAAAAAAATAAAAAGTGAGAAAAATAACAGAAATGATAGATACGGAGGGCAGAGAAAGGAGTTCTACTTAAACATAACGAGTGTTCACAGGAATAAAATCAGAGTAACTACAACATAGGCATCAACAATATAATTTTTTAAAATCCTGATAAGTAATTAGATTAGAAAGTAAAGACAAAAGGGTTCTTGCTTCTCTGATGAAATCAGTGGAAAAGAACCGACAAAAACATACCTCGGCAAAATTTATGATGGATCAGAATAAAGGAAACTTTGACAAGTACTCAGGTAAGGGGAAAATTTTTTAAAAAAATGAGTTATCAAAAACACAAATCAGTCTGGCTTAGACTTCATTACATAAGAAGTTAGGATGTAAGGAGTGACAACTGATGGATTTTAATGGAAGAAAGTTTTGATCCAAAATCTTTACACACATCCCAGTTATCTTTCATGTATGTGACAATGGAAACATTCTCAGATATGCAACAACAAAGAGATATGCCACCAGTGTATTTTTTCTTGAAAAAAAACCACAAAAAACCTGAAGAGATACTCCAACTGACTACAAAATAAATCCAGATTTTTTAAAAAATCAAGAATGGATAGGCAACAAATTAAGCATACTAATATATTTTGTTTTTATCACCAGAGTGCCTAATATTGGAAAAGGAATATATGGTACAGCAGAAGGAACTTACTATGAAACATCTGGGTGTAAATCCCAGCTCATTCACTAATTAACTTTGTGACTTTGAGCAAATCACTCAAACTCTTTGAGTCTTAATTTCTTTACTTATAGTATTAAGATAATGATACCAAGCTCTCACAGGTGGGATAAGTAGATGAAATTAGATAATGCATATAAGTGGGATTAGTAAATAACTCTAAAAATGTTAGTACTTATTATTACTCACTTACAGGTGTATGCAGCTTCCAGCTGAATTATCAGAGTAGCTTTGT
The DNA here is from genome assembly GCF_964341445.2 of Mesoplodon mirus. Taxonomy (NCBI): domain Eukaryota; kingdom Metazoa; phylum Chordata; class Mammalia; order Artiodactyla; family Ziphiidae; genus Mesoplodon; species Mesoplodon mirus. The sequence continues at coordinate 13,145,838 of NC_138992.1, read as the reverse complement.
TATGACTGAGTGTTTGTGTCCCCCCAACATCCATATGTTGAAATGCTACCCCTTGATGAGATGGCATTAAGAGGTGGGGACTTTGGGAGGTAATTAGGTCATGAGGGTGGAGCTCTCATCAATGGTATTGGTTTCCTTACATGAAGAGACAGGAGAGCTTGGCCTTGTTATCTGCTCTCTTCCATGTGAAGATATAGCAAGAAGACAACCCTCTGTGAATCCTGAAGCATGCTTTCACCAGACACCAGATCTGCGGGCCTCTTGATCTTGGACTTCCCAGCCTTCAGAGCTGTGAGAAAAGAATGCCTGTTGTTTAAGCCACCCAGTTTATGGTATTCCTCTGTAGCAGCCTGAACGGACTGTGACAGGCTTTCAGTTTTCTTTTCAGGGGATAACCATTTCCATGAATAAGGGATTTGTTGTGGAATTGTGAAAATAGCTAACTGTATTTGGAAACATAAATCTTTTTATTATAGGTCTCAGTTACCACAATCCAGATCTAGCTACATAATAACAAATATTTCTTCCTTCTACAGAATTCTGTAGAACTGCATCTCATCCTTAAGTCTTTGTGATCTCTTATATTAACCAGTCAGATTACTCTCTTAATAGAAGCTAGAGTCCCTATCCTGAGCAAGCTCATTTCTTATCAGGATATACGTACATCCTTTAATTCTAGCCAGGGCTGCCTTGATCCTGTGTCTTCAAATTCCTTTTCCGCATGAAGGCTTTCCTCCTATCTCCAGACATCCACTGTCTCTGGTCACTCCCTTTAAAACTTTTAGTGTGAATTACACAACCACATTATTTACAGGTTAATTATATTTAGGATTGTGATTTTAAGATTGTAATGGTTACATTTCACACAAACATTTATGTTGAAATTCTAACTGAAGTATAATTAACTGATGTCCATAAAAATCTGTTCAATGATAAAACAATGTAGCATTACAAAAGAAAAGGAAGTAAAACTTACTTGTACCATATGATCTACACTATGTAAAAATGCTAGCAAAAAGATTAGAAAGAATTGGACTTTGTATTGAGAGTGGTCTTGTCTGGGGAGTTGGATTAGCACGTTATTTCAGAAAATTGGCTTTTATGAGGCAGTGGCTCCCTGAGATATTCCAGCTTGTCAAAATTTTTAAGAAATTCTACAAGTGAAACCCTCATATCAGAAATTCACATCATAAGTAAAATTATTAAGTGATATGATACATAATTTAGTGAAAAAAATACCTTTAACTGTTTTTACCCCATATTCACAAACTTATTTAGAAGGAGAATTCTTTAAATTTACTATCAAATACAGTTCCCTGGAACACACTTTGCAAACTAAACATTCTAAAATGTCCCCAGTGGACATAAAATATTTACACATTTTCTTCTTTTAATTTTTCTTTTTTGTATTAACAACGTAACATACCCTCCTTTGAACCAATAAAACAATGTAAAGTTGTATTTAAAAATTAATGATCTCATCCCATTGCATTTTCATTTCTGTCTCCCAAAGTAACACATAAACAAATTGATGTGCATCCATTTCTTTTCCTGCAGAACAAGTATATACATTCATATGAACAAATGCTTAGGGCTAATGCTATTATTTACGTATCAATCATTTACAAAAGTAATATCATATTTACACATTGTTCTGCCATTTTAAATTTTCATCTAACTGAATATAACTATCTCTCAAAGTCTAATTCAGCCTTTTGACTAGCTGGATAATTTCGCAAAGAACAGATATACCACAGTTTATTCAGATACTCCCCTATTGAGAGATATTTCACTTGCTTTCATTGTTTGCTAACACGATGATCACCGTTGCACAAACATATTTATTTAGAGGCATTTTTTATGGGATTAATTCCAATAAGTAAAATTACTGAATCAAAGAATATATATTTATTTTAGTAAATATTGCCATTTTACTTTTCAACAATATTGTAGCAATCATATTTCCCCCTGGTAAATATGACCATGTCTCTACATCTTTATGTAGAGATACTTGATAATGTGATTTTTTTCCTTTAGTGGTATATTTCCTTGATTTCCTTAATAATATTGCCACATACCTCCATAGCTGTAAAATATATAATTCTTTGTTTTCTTTGTCTTTAAACTTGACAAAAGTGCATCATGCTGCGGTTAAAAGCAACTTGCTTTTTAATTCCACTTCATGTCTTTAAAATGCATTCATGTTGAAAAATGTAGCTACAATTCTTTTTTTTTCACAGCTGAATAGTATTCTATTGTGTGAATATATTTAATTAATTTATTCATTCTCCTTTCAGTGGAATTTGGGCTTTTTCTATTTTTTTCTACTTATTTCTATTAGTATCAAGACTACCATAATGATCCTCCAAGTATCAATTGATATATATACACATACATGTTAAAAATTCCATACGGTTTCATACCTAGGAGTGAGATTACTGGGTTAATAGGATATGCAAAATTTCTACTTCGTAATTTTATTTACCAGAATTTTTCTAATGAATTGTCATAAATTTATATATTAGTCAGAGTTTTATATGAGTTCTCATATCTCCAAATTCTTGCTTATATTTCATATTGTGAGGTTTTTAAAATTTCTAACAAACTTGTTGGTTTCTAATGGTCTATCACTGGCATTTCACTTTAATTTTCATTTCCCAGATTAAAAATAAGATCAAACAGATCATCCTTTTATGTGTATTAGCCTTTTATATTTCCTCTTCTTGGAAATGTCTATTCAAGGTTTTTGTTCATTTATCTAATAAGATGCTTGCCATCTTTTACTTACTAATAGTCTGGAGAATTCTTTATTCTTTACTCTTATGGAAAATATTGGTTAACCGTGGGGCTTGTTTTCACTTCCTTTAGCGACTTTACCATAGGGTTACTGTTATGATTCGTTAAATTAACATTTGTTAAGTAGAGCCCCAAGGTGATGGGTGGTGAGCTATGGTTCAGCAAAAGACCACAAGAGAAACTGAGATAGAGAAGTTTGTTACTCACAGGTCCTGGAGGAAGTACACAGCATACCTTGACCTACATGGGAGGTCAAGGCAGGGTGCAGGCAGAGAGAGAGGCAGGACCTGGGCCACATTCCTTTATTAGGGCCCATGAATGGAGTGCTTTGAGGTTCCTGGGCTAAGGCCCGATTGGTCAATTCAAACCAAAAAATGCTGGGTTTTGGTAAGCTCCAAGGGGTCTTACCTTAGGGGCACACAGGCTGAAAGCCTAGAGGCAGGGGAGATTGTTTCTCACAAGGGCTGTTGGGGGAGTCATATCAGGAGCTTACATTTGCTTGTGCCTCTGTGGGCTGTTATCTAGGGCATGTGCTTGTGTGAGAGGGCTAGTGTCAGGTTAAGCCCCCCTGGCCACTTGCCAAACAGAATGGAGGCCGAGGCAGCAATACCATGGAGTAGCTTAGCTCAACTCTGGACAGTTACCAACTCTCCTGATTTGTTTGAGACTGAAGGGTTTCTTGGGGCACAAGATTTTAAAGTGCTAAAACCTGGAAGCTCCCAGGCAAATAGGGCAAGTTTGTTCCCTTTTTTCAATGATTATAAATTTTTAATTTCAATAAAACTGAATTTACTAGTCTTTGCAATAATGGCTAGGGCTTTTGTTTGTGTGTGTTTAAAAAACGTTTCCTTTTTTAGATCAGACAAATTTACTCCTGTATTTCATTGTAAAAGTTTAAAAGTTTGTGTTGTGTATAAATCATCTGGAATGCTTTAACTTTGTAAGTGTTGTGATATAAGGATTTGATTTAGCCTTTTTAAAGCTTATTTTATTAATGTATTGTTTACATACAGCAATTCCCACTCATCTTAAATGTACAATTTGATGAATTTTGGAAATTGTGTATAGCACTATAACCTCTGCCATAATCAAGAAAAAAGCAGTTTCCTCACCTTAAAAAAAGGTTTCCTGTACCACTTGGCAGTTGATCCACTCCCAAATCCAAGCAAACACAGATCTGATTTTTTCCCTTAGTTTTGCTTTTTTAAAAGTTTCATTTCAGTGGAACATACGAATGTAGACATTGTGTTTGACTTATTTTACTTAGCACATTTACTTTGTGTTTTGAGATTGACCCATAGTATTTTGTTCCTTTTTTTTATTGCTGGGTGGTGTTTCATTTTATGCATATGCTAAATTTGTTAATCCTTTACTAGGTCATTAGTTGGTATCATTTGAGATGAGTTGTTTCCAGTTTCGAACAATAATAATGCTGCTATGAACATTCAATTCAAGAGTTTGTGTGGATATATGCTTTGGTTTTCATTTCCTTTATGTAAATACCTAGGAGTGGAATTGCTAGGATATATGGTAAATGCAGATTTGACTTTTTAACATAAGGCTATATTGTATTTACAAAATGGTTGTACCACTTTTTTTCTTTGTAGCAACAGGTGTATATATATTCTTTTTGGATCAGTTTAGGAAATATTTTCCTAATCTCATGTCAAAAATTTTTTCTTCTATGTTTTCTTCTATAAGTGTCATAGTTTTAGCTCTTACATTTAGGTTTCTATTACATTTCAAGTTAATTTGTGTGCGTGGTATAACTGTCAAGATTTATTTTCCAAACATATATACAGTAGTTTCATCACTACTTTTTGAAAACACTGACCTTTGACATACTTTGAAATGATCTGGCACCTTTGCTGAAAGTCAATTGACCATAAAAGTGTGATCTATTTCTGGACTCTCCATTCTTTCCATTGATTTATGGGTCTGTATTTCAATATCTCTCTGTCTTGACTATTGTAGCTTTATATTGTGTTGAAATCATGTAGTATGAGTACCCCCCCACCCAACTTTTTCTAAATTTATTTTGGCTGGTCTAGATCCTTTGTCTTTTTATATAAATTTTATAATAGGCTTATCAGTATCTTCAAAAATACTATTAGAATCTTGATTGGAATTGCATTGAATCTGTAGATCAATATGAAAAAGATTACCATGTAAACAGTGTTGATTCAAACCTCCCAGTCACTATATATATATATATACACACACACACACACACACACACACATATATATATATATATATATATATATATATATATATATATATATATATATATTCTCAAGTATGGGACATTTCATTTTCAGGCATCGGCTCCCTCCTCACCCTGCTTTGGTCTGACTCTCCATGCCCCATGCCAAGTCCTCCCTGCATTGAGTCACTCATACAAGGAAGACCTTACCTTGCTCAGGTTTTCACACTACATCTGGGCCACCCCTCAACAGGTTTACCTTCTTCACCCTGCTTGGAATCTCACTGTCAATATTGCCTCCCCTCTCCTCCTACACCTGCTACACCTCCTACTCACCCTGCTCATGTTCTGACACTCCACACAGCAATCCTCCTCAATCTACTGTCTAATTGCTCTGTCTAAACTGATGGCTTTACAACTACATCATTCAGATAAGGTACATAAAAGGAAAGGAAAACATGAGAGAATGAGGGGATCTTTTCTGTATTTTCTGGAGAGCAGGTGTTTTACATATGTTGTATTTCCTTCACTGTGTGCTGCATTCTGGATAATTTCCTTGATTTTATGTTCCAGTTCTTTGATACTTTCTTCAGCTATGTCTCCCATGTTAGTTTTTTATATTTGTTGTTTGTATTATTTTATTTTCAGTTTCCTGAACAACCAGTGGGGTTGAGCATATTTTATTATTTTTTAAATACTTACTGGATTTTTCTCTTCTGTGAATTACTTACCCATATTTGTTGCCCAAATTTCTATTGAGTATAACAACATTTTAACAATGGTTATCTCTGAATTATTGCATTTTGTTTGGTTTTATTTAATTATTTATGTGTCTCTGTTTCCTAAATGTTATTTAATACTGCATTGCATTCAGCACCAGAAAATCAATTTCAGAGCAATTAAAACGTAGTTCTTTGATTTATTTTATATACATATATATGTATGTGTGTGTGTGTGTTTGTGTGTGTGTGTGTGTATATTTTACCAAAGAAATGGAAAATGGTGAGAAATGAGAGAGGATGGGATTGATGTTTTATCTCCTAATTAACTGGATTATCTAGGTACGACACATCACCTCCATAAGCTCCAATGTTTTCAAACCCGGTAATTTATTTTTATTACCGATTTAGAGTAATAATTAAAGCCATTTAAGTATTTTATATCTGGAGTTAGAGGAGGGTTGATTTTCATGAAGTCTTAGGAGGAAGCTGGTGTCAGATTGCCAGTGAAGTGTAAGCCAGTTCGTGAAAGGTATTACATTATTTCATGAATTCAGTTTCTTGCCCTTTGTATTTAATAAATTAATTTTGCTTTTATTGGTTTACCATCAGCATCATTCTCAATATATGTAGTTACGCACTGATCATAAAAGGATTACCTTACAGAAGAACATCACCAAGCTTTAAAAACAGGGGCGTTAGGGAAGTGAGAGGGGTGACAAGCCACTGTTAGGGCTCCAGCTGAGGTGATCAATATTAATCTACTTATTTTAGTTCTTTTTCTTCTTGCTTACTTCTCTATCCTGTCACCTCTGTAGGTATCTTTGTAGATTATAATGTTTTGCTTTATAGACAACTCAAATTTTGAAGGTGATTTTAGCTAAAAATATCTTGAGCCACATGGTGCTTATGTGCTATGCACCATGCTGCTGGGAAATCAAGGATCGATTTTAGGAACCAAAAGGGAGAAAGGTCACAGGAAAGAGCAGGGCGTTGACCCTGGACACACCTGAATCTTAGCCCTACTGCATACTGCCTCTAGGGGCCATGATTTCCTCATCTATAAAACACTGACCATAATTAACTGATTAATTCAGTAACTCAGGAAGCATTTATTGAGTACCTACTATGTGTCAGTAATGTGAGCCACTTAAAATGTTAAATCAGAAGACAAAGCCACATTTTTGGAAGTTAATAAATACCAATTTCCTTCCCATATGTAAGAAAGTTTGTACAGAGTACATTGAATTATAAATGTCCAGATCCCTGATGATAACTTTTTTTTTTTTTTTTTTTTTTTTTTTTTTTTTTTTTTTTTTGCTGTACGCGGGCCTCTCACTGCTGTGGCCTCTCCCGTTGCGGAGCACAGGCTCCGGACACACAGGCTCCGCGGCCATGGCTCGCGGGCCCAGCCGCTCCGCGGCATGTGGGATCTTCCGGGATCGGGGCACGAACCCGTGTCCCCTGCATCGGCAGGCGGACTCTCAACCACTGCGCCACCAGGGAAGCCCCTGATGATAACTTTAAACTGAAGTTACCCCATTATTGGTCCATTAACTCGGGCCTTTATGGTGAAAAGCAGTATCTTTATTACCTGTACATTGACTTGTGAGTTTAATAACTAATAACATTCACCACCCTGTAAATCCAGGAGAGAAATGTTGCCTAATGTAATTGAGATATTCTCTGGCAATTTATTTAGTGGCCATTGAGGAGTGAGCTCAAATACCTTATGCATGAGAAAAAACTCAATATTTTAAATCCTAATAATCATCTTTGTCATTTCAGATGGGATCCTTTAAACTGAGATCTGGAAATGATAAAAGAATCACATAATTGGGGCTTCAACAATTACTCTTTTCCATATTGTGATAAACAACAAAAATCGCTTACACTCATGCATACAGTACACACACACACGCACACACAGCTCTCAAAATGATGGTATATTTCCTTGGGAGTTGAGAGGGAGTGACAGCTAAGAACAGGTTCCATTTATAATCATTCTATTTGCCACAGTCCTCCACCAATCAAGATAGAGTTTGCTATCTTAAAATGATGGCTATTTTTGTTTTTACAAGTGTAAAATTGTATCGGAATATTAATCCAACATTTTCTCCAAACATGTGCTCTGGAGAATTACTGATGTAGCTAATTTCTAGGTTTTGTAAATCCAGAAGTTGAAGCCAGGCGAGGTGACATGATTTGCCCAAAGTACACACAGCTTGTTGACAGAGCCAGAACAAGACATAGCTTTCTTTTCCTCCAGGCAAGTGCCGCTCATTCTGTTTCTCACTCCTGCTTTCTTTAGGATCAAGGAAAATGATAACAGGGTCTAAAATAAAGCCTATCTCAACTTCAGAAATTTTCTTCGAATAATTGAGTCAGTAGGTTTGAGGTTTCTTGGGAATCATTACGTTAGATCTGGGCTAGAAATAGCCTATCCCTTGGTTGAAGTGTGTTACGTTTAAACTGATACTGCTTTTCCCCAATGTGCAATTAAGAAAGACAAAGACCTGCTTTTGTAAATGTTGTTAAGGGAAAATGAGCAGGTGTCTCCTTTCTCTCATTTCTCTAGGTCAGTCATATTGCTGAAGTCTCTCTTTGTCTATATGTCTATGGTGGTTCTTAATTTCCAGGAGTAATTTTCCTGGTGGCAGCAGAGGATCGCTTTAGGTGAAAAGACAGATTCACAGGGCCAGGGAATGGAGACACCTAGCACTGCTCTCTACACTGGCTATTCAGGCTTCACAACCACCCTGCAGGCCAGACAATATCATTCCTTCGTGTATTCATCCGTCCATTCACCCAGTACATCGTTATTAGCGCCTGCTCTGTGCCAGCACTGTGGAAGCTATGCAGAAGAAAATACACATTGTTCCTGACTCGGTGGACCTTGCTCTCTAGCACAATAGTCAGCTGATAATGAATAATTAAATATAATTATCACTATGAACTCCATTTTAAAGATGAGGAACCTGAGACTTAGTCCATTAAAGTGACTTACACTTTACACTTACATTCACCAATCAACCAGGAGAGTTCAAGATCCATACCTTGCCCATTTTCCACCATGCTGCCTCTTAACTGTATGTTTCCAGAGAGGATGCATGAATACATGGAGTCTTAAGGGAAAACGTCCTTTCAAAACAGAGGGCTGAGACTTCATCAGCAAAAGCAGACAGATGCAAAGGATGAACAGCCTGAGGCACATACCAAAAGGGGACACACCATTTTTTCAAACAGAACTTCTCAGGTAGCCTTTGCATTTTATTTTATGTTTTAACAGACTTTTTTTTTTTTTTAATCAGTTTTAGGTTCAGAGTAAAATTGAGCAGAATGTGCAGGAAGTTCACATCTACCTCCTGCTCCCACACCTAGACAGCCTCCCCCGTTATCAACATTCCCCACCAGAGTGGTATGTATGTTTGTTAAAATCAGTGAACTTACACTAACACATCATTATCGCCACAAGCCCATAGTTTACATTAAGGTTCACTCTTGGTGTTGTACTTTCTGTGGGTTTGGACAAATGTATAATGATCTGTATCCACCATTATTCTATCCTACAGAATAGTTTCACTGCCCTAAAAATCCTCTGTGTTCTGCTGATGCATCCCTCCCCCTAACCCTTGGCAACCACTGATCCCTTTATTGTCTTCATAGTTTTACCATTTCCCAGAATGTCACGTGTTGGAATTATACAGTGTCTAGCCTTTGTCTTTCACTTAGTAATATGCATTTAAGATTCCTCTTATGTCTTTTCATGGCTTGATAGCTCGTTTCTTTTTAGTGTGGAATAGTATTCCATTGTCTGGTTGTGTAACTGCACAATTTTAATTCTCTTTTACCCAACAATAATTTTTTGAGATTAGGAACACAGGCTTAGCTATAGTAGGTAAAAACAAAACAAAACAAACACATAAAAAAGGAAAACAATCTGAAAAGGGAGGGTGCTAGGATCTCGAAAGACATACTTCATATATTATGCAATTTCTCTGAGTCTCAATTTTCTCACCTGTAAAATACCTATGCGAATAGTCACCTCATTCTGCTTCTGTGAATAACAAGTGAGTTGACATATGATGGCATCTAGGAAGATGCTAGGCACATGATAGACACCAACAAGTGCTTCTACCTTCCCTTTTGAGCCTAAAATGCAATCCATAGTAATTTTCTTCCAGACTGTGGTTGAGGTATGTCTTTTACTTATAGCTGCATCATGTTTTTCTGGGATAAGGGAAGATCTGTCTGCCTCCTGGATTTAGTATCTGCCAGACTAATGTTCTGGAGACTTTGTTTTTGAGAAGCAGCAATCTTATTGCACAATTTCTCAAATTTAGATAAAATTACGTTTTCTTCAGTATACTTGTTGGAAGTTTTTATCCAGACACTTTTACACATCAGTTTTCCCTGATAGGCTGAGCTTCTAGAAATCCCATACTGTATCTTATTCCTCCTCATGTCTCTGGCAACTAGTCTGCTACATATTAGATGCTCAGTAAATGCTTGCAGAACAGAGAATGAAATCAGATTATTAAACTCTAATGCAGCCTTAATATACAAATCCTAAAAGCATCCTTTTTTACGCCATCCTCTAACCTCGGGTCTCTCAACTTCACCACTCTTGACATTCTGGGTGGGATAATGCTTTGTGTGCACTGTAGGATGTTTAACAGCATCCTGGGTGTCTACCCACTGGATGCTGAGAGCATCTGCCCTCCCCATGACCTACGCTGTGACAATCAAGAGCGTTTCCAGATATTGCCAAATACCCCTGGGGGACAAAATACCCCCTGGTTGAGAATTACTCTTCTAAGATAATGTGATGACTATCTCCCCCACCACAAATTCCCAATTAAACTTTTATCCTCTCCACAAAATGCCTTTACTTCTTCTTATACAGTAGTATCCCAAGACTCCCAGCGAGTCTTGGGATACTACTGTATCCCAAGTGATATTTTGGGATATCACTTTGTTATTTGAAGTGATACTTTCCTCAGAGTCTTGAAGGTTCTACACTCCAGTTTCCAGACAAAATACAGGACATCCAGTTAAATCTGAATTCCAGAGAAGCAGCAAATAATATGATTGCATAAGTATGTCTTGAATGTTGCACAACACATACTTATACTAAGGTATTCATTGTCTTTCTGGAATTCAAGTTTAACTGTGTGTCTTTAGTTTTATTTGCTAAATCTAAAAATCCTACTCTATTCCTAAATTGCCTTTCAAATTTATTCAACTCATTCTGTTCCTGAGAACACTGTCTTTACTCAGGCCTTAATTACTCTTTGCCTGGAGAGTTTTAATGGTCTCTTATCAATCAGCAAGTTTTGGGCTTTAAGTACGATGTAACTTTGACCCTACTGGCTAAAATGATGAGTAAATGTATTTTCTCTGTAATAAGGAGTCTAAGGTGTTTCCAGAGACAGTATACGTAGGGCTCTTTTGCTTCATTCTCTTCGTTCTGTACACCTTATTGGTCACCCGTACCCACAGACTGATTGTACGATGGATGTAGCCATTCTAGACATCATACACAGACACAAAAACATCCAGAGGCATGAAAAGGGCTACTCCTCTCTTCTTGGGCTCCTCTAGCAGAATTCCCATATGTCTCCATAGTCAAGCATTCCAATACATGCCCATGCTGAAACCAGTCCCTGGAAGGACCTCCAGAATTATTCTGGTTAAGCAGGACCTATTCCCTGGTGCTGGGACCAATCTTCTCTGAAGTATGCTCCTTCATGGAGGAGGGAGAAAGCCAAAATGAAATTCTGTTTGAGAGGAATGGGGTGGGGAGATGGGTTTGAGTGTGTTACAGCCTCTAATTGGATTCTCTACTCATTGCTTCTATTTTTTCACTGCATATTTGACTTTGCTGCCATTCATCCAGAGAACATTTGTTGAGTATCTACTCTGTGCCAGATACTGATAGATGAATTTTCCTAAGACACAAATCTGAACATATTCTCATTCAGTCTGAAAGCTTCAATGTTTCCACTTTGTTGCCTAATTAAAGATCCACTTGTACCTTGTCATTCAAGGTCCTAATCCTGTATTCTTTCTGACTCACACTGTATTCAGCCAAGATGCACTCAGTGTTTTCAGAGCCTTAACACTTTCTGGTTCCACCTTTGCTTATCATGTTTCCCCTGCCTTGACCACTTCCATCTACCATGCCTATCTCCTCCTGTCAAAATTTGAGTTCATCTTTCAAAGAGTAAAATGCCACCTACTACATAACAATCAACCAAATTTTTCACAGCAACAATATTGGCTATTCCCTATTTTGTCTGCTAGATTTCTAAGTATTTTATGTGTTATCATTTATTCCACACAAAGAGCACAGGAAGTGAGAATAATTTTCTCCATTTTCTAACCAAGAAACAATCCAAGATGCTTACCTGAGACTCACATTCCTAGCAAGTTGGTGAGCTTGAACTTGCACCTGAGATTTTATTTGCAAACTAAAGTTATGTATCATAATGTTTAAACACACATACCTGAGAGGCAGACAGATCTAGTTTCCAAACTCCATTTTCCTTAGCTAGGTGGCTTTGAAAAATCAGTGAACCTTGTTGCTTATCAGTAGCCCATTGGTTCTCTGTGCCCTAGCCAAACTGGAATTCTTTTTTTTTTTTTTTTTTTTTTTGAGAAAGGAGGATTTTATCTCCTTGCTTCATTCATATCTACTTGCTCTACATAAATTTTTTAAAATAACAAAGATTAAAAAAAATCTTAATAACAAAACATTGAAGTGTATGGTTTGCTGTAATGGACATAGAAACACCTACTATATGTATGTACTCAGTTTACAGACTGAAATGGAAGAGAGAAATGGGAACACACAGTATACGCATGCGTTGTTATAAAGGTTGCAACAGACATGAGTTTGAAGGTATTTGGGAGAATCTGATAACATAAATCACTATGTTGAGAGATAGGCATACATACTAAATCTTGTAAAACTCTAGAAATAGTCTCCAATAGATTTTCAGTTTTAAGAAAAAGAATATTAATGAACCAAGGGACTGAAGGGCATGGGAGATTATTTCAGGGACAAGCGTATGGTTCATTTATGCTTAGTGATACTGACCAGTCTCTAGGATTCTCAGGTATAGGTGTCAGGGAAGGAAAGATAAAAGATGGCTGAAGTAACTCAAAGTTTTAGGCCGGAATAACGGTAGTAAACTTTGCTATAATGGAGCAAAAATAAGAAGCATACATGAAGACTATGAATAAAAATCTATGAAATACATGTATGTTTGACATAAATAAGAAAAAATTTGTATCTGCTCAATGGATAGCCTTACTGAACTAAAAATAGAGGAAAAACACTTCAAACAGAGATTTATAAACAGTGATGTTCATTCTAGGTACCACCACCTTGATGATATATCTTCCCTATTGTGGTCTCTCTATAAGAGTATCCTAGAGTTCTTGAACTTGCAACTTTCTGAAACATTTAATGAGAATTTTATGCATTTCACTCACATGTATTTATTAAACAATGATAGTGCCTGAGTTTAGATACAAATCTCACTTTTCTTTCCACTAAACATACTGTGATTCAATGCAGTTTTCCCTAACATCCCCTTATGATAAGATTTAGTAGGGGTACTTTTTTTTTTCCACACACACACTGTATTTTATTTTTACAAGAGATAAATAGACTGACACCAAGCATTGTAAATGGAAGACCACTACAAAAACAACAATGGTTGCAATTACCAAGCACGAAACACACTTATACTATGTCATAATATTGACATTCAGTCCAGTAATCCTCCACTGTAACAGCTCCTTTACTTTGCAGTGAAAATTGATTTGTATATTTTTTGCTTCTGAGGACTTCTGGGATTTTTTTTTATTCAAACAGAAAGTCACAAAAATTATAATCATCCTCATCAGTTCACTCAGTCCCGTGTAATTAATTTTTTTTTCATCTTGATATTTTGTTACCACTTTTATGAGTTCATCAGTTTTCCATTAGAGTTCTGAAAATGCTTATTCATTCAGTTCAGCCGTATAGTCAGTTACCAGAAACCTGTACTTGTCAGAGTCTTTTCCATGAATTCCTTGAAGATGAAACCCTTTTATAGGAACATTTTTGCAAAAGCATCAGGGTACACTCAGAACTCTCTGTAAATGACAAAAGAGTTAAAAATGACCACAGTTAAAGATTTGATGAAAGTTCATAATAATGCAATTGACAAGGAAATTTAGTTATTTCTGAGATATACATTTTAAAGTAATAACTAGAATTATGACTTATAACATACCAGAACATATAAGATTTTTAGAAATTTCATGTAATGTCTGAAACATTTATATTAACATATTTCCATACAAATAACCCAAAGAAAGTTTAGTATTAGTTGTTTTGTTTGTTTGTTTATACTTCAGGTTCTTTTTAGTCATCAATTTAATACTCATCAGTGTATACATGTCAATCCCAATTGCCCAATTCAGCACATCACCATCCCCACCCCACTGTGGTTTTCCCCCCTTGGTGTCCATACGTTCATTCTCTACATCTGTGTCTCAACTTCTGCTCTGCAAACCAGCTCACCTGTACCACTTTTCTAGGTTCCACATATATGCGTTAATATACGATACTTGTTTTTTTCTCTTTCTGACTTACTTCACTCTGTATGACAGTCTCTAGATCTGTCCACGTCTCAACAAATGACTCAATTTCGTTCCTTTTTATGGCTGAGTAATACTCCATTTTATATATATGTACCACATCTTCTTTATCCATTTGTCTGTTGGTGGGGATTTAGGTTGCTTCTATGACCTGGCTATTGTATATAGTGCTTCAGTGAACATTGGGGTGCATGTGTATTTTGGGATTATGATTTTCTCTGCATATATGACCAGAAGTGGGATTTCTGGGTCATATGGTAATTCTATTTTTAGTTTTTTAAGGAATCTCCATACTGTTCTCCATAGTGGCTGTATCAGTTTACATTCCCAACAACAGTGCAACAGGGTTCCCTTTTCTCCGCACCCTCTCCAGCATTTGTTGTTTGTAGATTTTCTGATGATGCCCATTCTAACTGGTGTGATATAATACCACATTGTAGTTTTGATTTGCATTTCTATGATAATTAGTGATGCTGAGCAGCTTTTCATGTGCTTCTTGGCCATCTGTATGTCTTCTTTGGAGAAATGTCTATTTAGGTCTTCTGCCCATTTTTGGATTGGGTTGTTTGTTTCTTTAATATTGAGCTGCATGAGCTGTCTATATACTTTGGAGATAATCCTTTGTCCGTTGATTCATTTCCATATATTTTCTCCCATTCTGAGGGTTCTCTTTTCATCTTGTATATGGTTTCCTTTGCTGTGCAAAAGCTTTGAAGTTACATTAGGTCCCATTTGTTTATTTTTGTTTTTATTTCCATTACTCTAGGAAGTGGATCAAAAAAGTTCTTGCTGTGATTTATGTTAAAGAGTGTTCTTCCTATGTTTTCCTCTAAGAGTTTTATCGTGTCTGGTCTTACATTTAGTTCCGTAATCCATTTTGAGTTTATTTTTGTGTGTGGTGTATTCTAATTTCATTCTTTTCCATGTACCTATCCAATCTTCCCAGCACCACTTATTGAAGAGACTGTCTTTTCTCCATTGTATATCTTTGCCTCCTTTGTCATAGATTAGTTGACCATAGGGGCATGGGTTTATCTCTGGGTTTTCTATCTTGTTCCATTGATCTGTATTTCTGTTTTTGTGCCAGTACCATATTGTCTTGATTACTGTAGCTTTGTAGGATAGTCTGAAGTCAGGGAGTCTGACTCCTCCAGCTCTGTTTTTTTCCCTCAGGACTGCTTTGGCTATTCGGAGTCTTTTGTGTCTCCATACAAATTTTAAGATGATTTGTTCTAGTTCCATAAAAAATGGCATTGGTAGTTTGATAGGGATTGCATTGAATCTGTAGATTGCTTTGGGTAGTATAGTCATTTTCACAATATTGATTCTTCCAATCCAAGAACATGGTATATCTCTCCATCTGTTGGTATCATCTTTAATTTTTTTCATCAGTGTCTTATAGTTTTCTGCATACAGGTCTTTTGGCTCCCTAGGTAGGTTTATTCCTAGGTATTTTATTCTTTTTGTTGCAATGGTAAATGGGAGTATTTCCATAATTTCTCTTTCAGATTTTTCATCATTCGTGTATAGGAATGCAAGAGATTTCTGTGCATTAATTTTGTATCCTGCAACTTTACCTAATTCATTGATTAGCTCTAGTAGTTTTCTGGTGGCATTTTTAGGATTCTCTGTGTATAGTATCATGTCATCTGAAAACAGTGACATAAAACTGTCTTCTTCTTTTCCAATTTGTATTCCTTTTATTTCTTTTTCTTCTCTGATAACCACGCCTAGTACTTCCAAAAGTATGTTGAAGAATAGTGGTGAGAGTGGACATCCTTGTCTCGTTCCTGATCCTAGAGGAAATGCTTTCAGTTTTTCACCATTGAGAATGATGTTTGCTGTGGGTTTGTCATATGTGGCCTTTATTATGTTGAGGTAGGTTTTCTCTATGCCCATTTTCTGGAGAGTTTTTATCATAAATGGGTGTTGAATTTTGTCAAAAGCTTTTCCTGCATCTATTGAGATGATCATATGGTTTTTATTGTTCAATTTGTTAATATGGTGTATCACATTGATTAATTTTCATATATTGAAGAATCCTTGCATCCCTGGAATAATCCCACTTGATCGTGGTGTATGATCCTTTTAATGTGTTGTTGGATTCTGTTTGCTAGTATTTTGTTGAGGATTTTTGCATCTTTATTCATCAGTGATATTGGTCTGTAATTTTCTTTTTTTGTAGTATCTGTGTGTGGTTTTGGTATCAGGGTGATGGTGGCCTCATAGAATGAATTTGGGAGTGTTCCTTCCTCTGCAGTTTATTGGAAGAGTTTGAGAAGGATGGGTGTTAGCTCTTCTCTAAATGTTTGATAGAATTCACCTGTGAAGGCATCTGGTCCTGGACTTTTGTGTGTTGGAAGATTTTTAATCACAGTTTCAATTTCATTACTTGTGATTGGTCTGCTCATATTTTCTGTTTCTTCCTGGTTCAGTCTTGGAACATTATACCTTTCTAAGAATTTGTCCATTTCTTCCAGGTTGTCCATTTGATTGGTATAGAGTTGCTTGTAGTAGTCTCCTAGGATGCTTTGAATTTTTGTGGTGTCTGTTGTAACTTCTCCTTTTTCATTTCTAGTTTTATTGATTTGAGTCCTCTCCCTCTTTTTCTTGATGAGTCTGGCTAATGGTTTATCAATTTTCTTTATCTAATCAATGAACCAGCTTTTAGTTTTTATTGATCTTTGCTATTGTTTTCTTTGTTTCTATTTCATTTATTTCTGCTCTGATCTTTATGATTTCTTTCCTTCTGCCAACTTTGGGTTTTGTTTGTTCTTCTTTCTCTAGTTCCTTTAGGTGTAAGGTTAGATTTTTTACTTGAGATTTTTCTTGTTCCTTGAAGTAGGCTTGTATAGCTATAAACTTCCCTCTTAGAACTGCTTTTGCTTGCATCCCATAGGTTTTGGATCGTCCTGTTTTCATTGTCATTTGTGTGTAGTTTTTCTTTGATTTCCTCTTTGATTTCTTCAGTGATCTCTTGGTATTGGTAACGTATTGTTTAGCCTCCATGTGTTTGTGTTTCCTACGTTTTTTTCCCTGTAATTGATTTCTAATCTCATAGCATTGTGGTCAGAAAAGATTCTTGATGATTTCAATTTTCTTAAATTTACTGAGGCTTGATTTGTGACCCAAGATGTGATCTATCCTGGAGAATGTTCCATGCTTTTGTAACATGTTGAGAAGAAAGTGTAATCTGCTGTTTTTGGATGGAATGTCCTATAAATATCAGTTAAATCTATCTGTTGTGTCATTTAAAGCTTCTGTTTCCTTAGTTATTTTCATTTTGGATGATCTGTGAATTGGTGTAAGTGAGGTGTTAAAGTCCCCCAGTATTAATGTGTTACTGTCGATTTCCTCTTTTAGGGCTGTTAGCAGTTTCCTTATGTATTGAGGTGCTCCTATGTTGGGTGCATATATATTTATAATTGTTATATCTTCTTCTTGGATTGATCCCTTGATCATTATGTAGTGTCCTTCCTTGTCTCTTGTAACATTCTTTATTTTCAAGTCTATTTTCTCTGATACGAGTATAGCTACTCCAGCTTTCTTTTGATGTCCATTTGCATGGAATATCTTTTTCCATCCTCTCACTTTCAGTCTGTATGTGTCCTTAGGTCAGAAGTGGGTCTCTTGTAGATAGCATATATATGCGTCTTGTTTTTGTATCCATTCAGCAAGCCTGTGTCTTTTGGTTGGAGCATTTAATCCATTCACATTTAAGGTAATTATCGATATACATGTTCTTATGACCATTTTCTGAATTGTTTTGGGTTTGTTTATGTAGGTCCTTTTCTTCTCTTGTGTTTCCCACTTAGAGAAGTTCTTTAGCCTTTGTTGTAGAGCTGGTTTGGTGGTGCTGAATTGTCTTAGCTTTTGCTTCTCTATAAAGCTTTTAATTTCTCCATTGAATCTGAATGGGATCCTTGCTGGGTAGAGTCATCTTGGTTGTAAGTTCTTCCCTTTCATCACTTTAAGTATATCATGCCACTCCCTTCTGGCTTGTAGAGTTTCTGCTGAGAAATCAGCTCTTAACCTTATTGGAGTTCCCTTGTATGTTATTTGTCATTTTTCCCTTGCTGCTTTCAGTAATTTTTCTTTATCTTTAATTTTTGCCAATTTGATTACTATGTGTCTCGGTGTGTTTCTCCTTGGGTTTATCCTGTATGGGACTTGCTGCGCTTCCTGGACTTTGGTGGCTATTTACTTTCCCATGTTAGGGAAGTTTTCGACTATAATCTCTTCAGATATTTTCTCTGGTTCTTTCTCTGTCTCTTCTCCTTCTGGGACCCCTACAATGCGAATGTTCTTGCATTAAATGTTATCCCAGAGGTCTCCTAGGCTGTCTTCATTTCTTTTCATCCTTTTTTCTTTATCCTGTTCTGCAGCAGTGAATTCCACCATTTTGTCTTCCAGGTCATTATCCGTTCTTCTGCCTCAGTTATTTTGCTATTGATTCCTTCTAGTGCAGTTTTCATTTCAGTTATTGTATTGTTCATCTCTGTTTGTTTGTTCTTTTATTCTTTTAGGTCTTTGTTAAACATTTCTTGCATCTTCTCGATCTTTGCCTCCATTCTTTTTCTGAGGTCCTGGATCATGTTCACTATCATTATTCTGAATTCTTTTTCTGGAACGTAGCCTATCTCCACTTCATTGAGTTGTTTTTCTGGGTTTTTATCTTGTTCCTTCATCTGGTATATAGCTCTCTCCCTTTTCATTTTGTCTATCTTTCTGTGAATGTGGTTTTTGTTCCACAGGCTGCAGGATTGTAGTTATTCTTGCTTCTGCTGTCTGCACTCTGGTGGATGAGGCTATCTAAGAGGCTTGATGGGCGGGACTGGTGGTGGGTAGAGCTGACTGTTGCTCTGGTGAGCAGAGCTCAGTAAAACTGTAATCCACTTGACTGTTGATGGGTGGGGCTGGGTTCCCTCCCTGTTGGTTGTTTGGCCTGAGGCAACCCAACACTGGAGCCTACCTGGGCTCTTTGGTGGGGCTAATGACAGACTCTAGGAGGGCTCATGCCAAGGAGCACTTCCCAGAACTTCTGCTGCCAGTGTCCATGTCCCCACGGTGAAAGAGAACCACTCCCCGCCTCTGCAGTAAACTCTCCAACACTAGCAGGTAGGTCTGGTTCAGTCTCCCCTGGGGTCACTGCTCCTTCCCCTGGGTCCCGATGTACACACTAATTTGTGTGTGCCCTCCAAGAGTGGAGTCTCTGTTTCTCACAGTCCTGTCGAAGTCCTGCAATCAATTCCCACTAGGCTTCAAAGTCTGATTCTCTAGGAATTCCTCCTCCTGTTCCATACCCCCAGGTTGGGAAGCCTGATGTGGGGCTCAGAACCTTCACTCCAGTGCATGGACTTCTGTGATATAAGTGTTTGCCAGTCTGTGAGTCACCCACCCACCAGTTATGGGATTTGATTTTACTGTGATTGCTCCCTCCTACCATCTCATTGTGGCTTCTCCTTTGTCTTTGGATGTGGGGTATCCTTTTTGGTGAGTTCCAGTGTCTTACTGTCAATGATTGTCCAGCAGCTAGTTGTGATTCTGGTGTTCTCCCAAGAGGGAGTGAGAGGACGTCCTTCTACTAGAATTCTTTTAATTCTTAACAAAGTGTTTTTCAGAGTACCAGGTCACAGCTCATTAGTTGGTCATGACCAATAATTGTTAACAGGTTTATTAAGATGTAATTCATATTCCACATAATTCACCCATTTAAAGTGTAAAATTCAATGACTTTTGTGGTATTTGTAGAACTGTGCAACCATCACCACCATGTAATTTAGAACATTTTTTTACCTACAAAAGAAACCCTGTCCCTTTTAGCTATCACTGCCCCATCCCCCCACTCATCTTCCCAACCATAGACAACCATTAATCTACTTTCACTTTCTATAAATTTGACTATTCTGGAGATGTCATATATATGCTACCATATAAGGTGGAGGTTTTTGTGACTGGCTTCTTTCACTTAGCATAATTTTTTGAAATTCATTCACGTTGTAGCACGTATCAGAACTTCATTCTTTTTCTTTTTTGGTCAAATTATATCCCATTGTATGGATGTTACCACTTTTTGTTGATCTATTTATCAGTTGTTGGACCTTTGAGTTGTTTCCACTTGTTTGTTATTATGGTAATACTACTATGAACATCTCTGTGCAAGTTTTGTGTGGACATGTGTTTTAATTTTTCTTGGGTATATAGCTAGGAGTGGAATATGGGGTGAAATGGTAACTCTATGTTTAACTCTTTGAGGGACTGCCAGACTGTTTTCCAAAGCAGCTGAATTGTTTTATATTTTCTACCAGTCATGTATGAGGGTCTTGATTTCTCCATATTCTTGCCAATACTTGTTGTTGTCTTTTTGATTATAGCTGTCCTACTATGTGTGAAGGGGTATTCTGTTGTAGTTCAATTTGCATTCCCCTGATGACTAATGATTTTGAGAATCTTTCAAATACTTATAGACCATTTGCATACCTTCTTTGGAAAAATATCTGTTCAGTTCCTGTGCCTATATTTTAACTGGATTGTCTTTTTATTGTTGAGTTGTAAGAATTTTTTATATATTTTAGATTCAATTCCCTTACCAGGTATATGATTTACAAATATTTTCTCCTATTTGTCCTTTTGTCCTATTTGTCCTATTTGTTATTTGTCCTTTCATATTCTTGATAGTGTCCTTTGAAGCACAAAAGTTTTAATTTTGGCAAGGTCATATTAATCTACTTTTTCTTTAGGATGTGCTTTGCTGTTATAAGTAATAAATCATTGCCTAATCCAGGGTCATAAGGATCTAATTGTATGCATTCTTCTAGAGTTTTGTAGTTTTAGCTCTTAGATTTATGTGTCTGATCCTTTTTGAGTTGAAATTTTGTATGAGGTAGGAGTCCAACTTCATTCTTTTGCATGTAGATATCCAGTCCCAGGATCATTTATTGAAAAGAATATTCTTTTCCTAATCAATGATTTTGATGCCCCTGTCAAAATTCAATTGAAAAAAATATGATATGCATATTATATATATAATATAAATAAAATAAATTGACTCTCAATTCCATTCTGTTTATCTGTATGCCTATCTTATGCCAACACCACAGTGTCTTAATTACTGTTGCTTTGTTGCTTCATAATAATTTTTAAAATCAGAAAGTATGAGTTTCAACTATATCCTTCATTTTCAAGATTGTTTGAGCTATTTTGTGTTTCTTCAGTTTCCATATTAATTTTAGGATCAATTTGTCAGTTTCTACAAAGAAGCCAATTAGAATTCTGACAGAGATTATGTTGGGTCTGTAGCTCAGGGAGTGTTGTCATTTTGACAATATTAAATCTTCCAGTCCATAAACATGAGATGTTTTTCCATTTACTTAGAACCTCTTTAATTTTTTCTTTAATATATTTTAACAGTGTTTTACAGTTTTCAGAGCATGATTTTTGCACTTTGTTAAATATATTGCTATGCGTTTTATTGTTTTTGATTCTGTAATAAACAGATTATTTTCTTGGTTTCATTTTTGGATTTTTTTTTTTTTTTTTTTTTGTGGTACACAGGCCTCTCACTGTTGTGGCCTCTCCCATTGCAGAGCACAGGCTCTGGACGTGCAGGCTCAGCAGCCATGGCTCACGGGCCCAGCCGCTCCGCAGCATGTGGAATCCTCCCAGACCGGGGCACAAACCCGTGTCCCCTGCATCGGCAGGCGGACTCTCAACCACTGCGCCACCAGGGAAGCCCCATTTTTTGATTTTTTATTGCAAGCGTATAGATATACAATTGCTTTTTGTGTTTTGATCTTCTCTCTTGTACCTTTTCCGATATTGCTTGTTAGTTCTAATAGGTGTTTAGTGGATTCCTTAAGATTTTTATATGCAAGATAATGTCATCTGTAAAGGGAGATATCTTTACTTCTTTCTTTCCAAAATATATGACTTTTGTTTCATTTTCTCACCTAATTGTCGTGACTAGAACCTCCATCCAGTACAGTGTTGAATAGATGTGATGAGTGCAGACATTTTTGTTTTGTTCCTGATATTAGAGTAAAAACATTCAGTATTTTACCATTAAGTTTGATATTAACTGTGGATATTTCATAGATGCCCTTTATCAGGCTGAGGAAGTTTCCTTTTATTTTTATTTGTTTAGCGTTTTTATCATGAACAGGTATTGGATTTTGTCAAATGCGTCTATTGAGATGATCATGTAGTTGTTGTTTTTTAATTGAGTTAATATGGTATATTAATTGATTTTGTGATGTTAAGCCAACCTCGCATTCCTGGTAGAAATTCCACTTCGTCGTTTCATCTATTTACCTATCTATCTATCTATCTATCTATCTATCTATTTATCTATTTATCTATATGCTGGATTTGGTTTGCTGGTATTTTGTTGAGAATTTTTGCATATATATTCATAAGGTATATTTTTCTGGAGTTTTCTTGTAATGTTTTTGTTTGGTTTTGATATTAGAGTCATACTGATATTAGAGTAATACTAGAATGAGTTGGAAAGTGTTTTTTCCTGTTCTATTTTTGAAAGAGTTTGTAAAGTATTGGCATTATTTTTTTTTAAATAAATATTTAGTGAAATTCACCCGTGAAGCCATCTGGCCTTGAACTTTTCTTTGTGGGTAGATGTTTGATGTTGTAGTAGTTGTTGTTTTTACTAATTCAGTCTCTTTACTTGTAGGTACATTCAGATTATCTATTTTGTCTTGAGTCAGATTTAGGAATTTTTCCATTTCATCTAATTTATCTAACTTACTAGTATATAATTCATATTCTGTGAGTATTCTCTTATAAAAAGTTTTATTTCTGTAAGTTTGGTAATAATGTCTCCTCTTTCATTTCTGCTTTTGGCAATTTGCGCCTTCTCTCTTTTTTTCCTTGGTCAGTTCTGCTAAAGGTTTATCAGTTTTGCTTATCTTTCCAAAGGACCACTTGGTTTTGTTGATTTTTTCTCTTGTTTTTATATTCTATTTCATTAGTTTCTTCTCTAATATTTATTATTTCCTTCCTTCCTTCTTGCTTTAGATTTAGTTTGCTCTTATTTTTTCAGTGTTTTAAAGTGAAAAGTTAGGCTATTGCCTTGAGATATTTCTTCTTCTTCTTCTTCTTCTTTTTAATATAGGTATTTATAGCTCTAAATTGCCTTCTAAGAACTGCTTTAGTTGCATTCCATATGTTTTGGTATAGTATGTCTTGATTTTTATTCCTTTCAAAGTATTTTATAGTTTCCCTTGTGATTTCCATTTTGAGCCATTGGTTAATAGGAGTGGGTTGTTTAATTTCCACGTATTTTCAGTTTCCCACATTTCTTTATGTTACTGATTTCTAATTTCATTCCATTGTTCTCAGAATGAAGTTTATATTTAATTCCTTTTAAATTTATTAAGATCTATTTTATGGTCTAGGATACGGTCTTTCCTGGAGAATGTTTCATGTGCACTTGAAGAGGATGCATATTCTGATGTTGTTGGGTGACATGTCCTACAGATGTCTGTTAGTGCTAGTTGGTGTATTGTGTTGTGCTGTCTTCTGTTTCCTTACTGGTGTTCTGCCTAGTTGTTCTATACAGTATTGAAACTGGCATATAGAAGTCCCCAAATGTTATTTTAATTTTTAATTTTTCCCTTCATTTTGGCCTGTTTTGTTTCAGGTATTTTGGTGCTTTGTTGTGAGGTGAGATCGGTAATTTTTTAAATAAGAGAGGATAGAATAGAAAATATCAGAATTCATGTTTGCAATAAGGTTAACAATATTTCGGTAAGTCTTGTTTCACGTGTGTCTGAGTCTGTGTATATGTTATGATATTAAATGTATTTCTTATTGTAAGTTGTAGTCAAAAACATTTGAAAGCTGTGACTTTGCCAAGCCCCCATCTTAGTGCCTTTGGACTTTCACAGGCTGGATTAAAATCCCACCCACTTCTCCCCTCTACTTGGCTAATCACCACTATTTTTATCAGCTTAAGTTTAGATAATACTTCCTTGAAGGGAACTTTCCTAATTCTGTATGACAAGAGAAGTTACTTTTGCTGCATGTTCCTATAGTCCACTGTACTTCCTATGTTGTAGATCTTATTGGAATGATTTATCTCCCTCTTCCTTCCTCTACTGTAAGGCTTGTAAGGGCATGGCTTATACACATTTTATTCACTACTCCATCTATAGCAGCAAGCAGATGCTTGGAAAGTTGTCCATGTTCAAGAAATAATTACTGACCATATAATTAAAGCACAGTGGGACAGTGCTTTAAAGGTCAGTGGGAAGTCATACCTAATATTATACCAAAGGCTTATAAATAAATATATCTATGAGAATTTATTGTGTATTAGACATGAATGATGTACTATAGTGAATTCCATTATATAGAGGAGCAAACTGAGCCTCAAATAGAGAAAGTAACTGCCCCAATGTTACACTGTCCTGTCTAAGTAAGGAACAAACAAAAGTGTTATAAGAATTTAGGAAAAAGAGATACTCGTAGACTGGAAAGGTCAGTGATGGCTTGTTACAGGAGAGGAAGCTACCCTAGGCCTTGAAAAATGCTGGAATCTGGGGCAAGGTTGATGAGTAAGGCAGGCAGCCTATGTTCAGAGGTGGGGAATGGGAAAATCAGAATTCATCTCACGGTTTGCATTTGAAAATACTCAAACTCTCACACAGCATCAACAGAAAAAAAAAATTAGAAAGCTCCCTTTCAAGTTAAAGCAAAGCAAAGATGTATTAGACTCAGTTCCTTCTAAAAGATCATCAGCAAGTAAGGCAGGCAGCCGGAATGACAAATTAGGATAGCTATCCAGTAAGTGTCCCTTGTAAAGGACTAAATTCCCTTCTGGGTTTCAGTGTTAATGAAATGTGAACATATTGCGTCATCTAGTGGTTTTATTGAACACACATCTATATGAATCTGCTTTCTTGGCTGGTTGTCACTAATATTACCTGATACAACGGAGACTAGTTTGCTGAAGGTTTAGGATAAATTTTGTCTTTTAAGATTCTCAAGGACTGAGAGCTGTTGATAAGATAGAGCAATGACTTTCAGGCACTATTGTGGATGGAGATGCCTTGAAAAATCTGTTTTACTTCTCCAAACACTTGGAAAATCTTAGGTAGATTTAACAAGAAAAATCATTGGAAATGAATTAAAGAGAGATAAAATTTCCAAGTGTTAGAAACAAACATATCTTAAAGCCAAAGTTGTGAGCTTCCACTCAAGTCAGATTCTCTCGGGTTATGGGAACAAATTTCATCATCTGTCATTTCTGTATCAGTTTTGATTTATTGGTTTATGTTCTCTTTGTAGTTATTATGCTGCTTTTGCATGCCTGGTCATTTTTGCTTGGATGTCAAACATTGTGAATTTTGCCTTGTAGGGCCCTGATATTTTAGTATTCCTATAAATATTCTTGAGCGTTGTCCTAGGACCCAGTTAAGTTACTTAGAATTATCTTAGCCCTATTGAGTTTTGCTTTTAAGCTTAGTTAGGTGGTACCAAAGCAGTGTTTAGTTTAGGGCAGGGGCTTTTTTTGTACTACCTGTAAGCCAATAATGGTTTTTACATTTTTAAATTGTAAAAGAAGAAAAGAATATGCAACAGAGACTGAATGTGTTCTGCAAAGCCTAAAATATTTCCTATCAACCTCTTCATAGAAGTTTACTAAGGTTAATTTTTCCCCAGTACTGAGGCAAGACCCTTCTTAGTATTCTAATTGATGCCTTATCTATTATGAGATTTTCCACTCTGGTTCTTGGTCAGAAATTCTGCTTCAGTGTGTTGTATGTCACATCCATTGGCCTGCCATTAACCAAAGCAAATCATAGGCCATATTTGACAATGGGATGGAGCTGTAAGTTCCCAACAAGGAAACGCTTGTTGTCATGACACTGCATGTCAACAAATAGGATCATTTTTCTGGAAAAAAGAGTTCATGATTGTAAATCAAATCTAATATACACACCTAGACTAAATAAGATAGATGTTCTTTCAAGGCGGTACTAACTCTGGGCCTTTATATGTGATTGCAGAATTTCTCGTATTACTAATGAGTTCTCAAGAAGGTATTTTGTTTTCATTTGCATCTTTATTCAGTGAGTATTATAATCATTTATATAAGCTTATTTGAAAATATTAAGGAAAGTCTTGAATTTAACTATTATTAGGAGATTTCGGAGCCCACATTTACATTCACGTTTCCACATTTTGATGAGAAGGGATGGAGGATACAAACAAACATACGAATGTATTTGGGTGTCTGTGAGCTCACAAGCACTATGTACAGTCTGTATATTTGCTCTCCCTTTTCATCCTCATCGAAACTCGCCATGGTAGGTATTAGTAACCCTAATTGATGGACAAGGGATTTGAGTTTTACAATAACTAAGTTGGTCATACTTCAAAATGTCAGGGATTAGAGCTCAGGTGTGTCTGACCTCAAACCTGTCGTCTTATGTGTCATGATACGTAGCTCCCCACAGCAATCAAGGAAATCAACAGCCATGCACAGTCAGCAACTTATACCCCCAACAATTCTTCCCTATTCATTCATGTGTGGTGGCCATTAGGAAAATAAGATCACTTTTGATGAGAAAGAAGTCCGAGACTCCTGGCCCACAGTAACTCATGATTTTCCTTTGAAGAGCAATCCAAATTTGATACTTACACTTCCTGATTTACTAAGGCTGAAAGCAATGATCCAGTCAAAGCAGTGCTTTGGGGATGGTCCCTTGATTAACACCAGTGCCACTGTGAAAAATTAAATGCTCTGTATTCTTAAATATTTGAAGATTCTCAGAAGAAATAATTGCTTTTGAATATCTTAAGTTGATCTAGTTAAATGGCAGTTGCTCTTGCTGTTAAAAAATTTAAGCATGAAGCATAATAATCCTTTGTGTAATTTGTCCATGGTTTATTCAATCAGTCCCCTATTGATGGACATCTGAGTTGTCTACAGTTACTTGCTATTTGTTACAAATAATGCTTGCTTTGTATCAGCTTTTGGTACAAAATGCCATGTAGTAAACAACCACCAAGACTTAGTTGAATATAAAAATAATTATTGGGCCTCCCTGGTGGCGCAGTGGTTGAGAGTCCGCCTGCCGATGCAGGGGATACGGGTTCGTGCCCCGGTCCGGGAGGATCCCATATGCCACGGAGCGGCTGGGCCCGTGAGCCATGGCCGCTGAGCCTGCGCATCCGGAGCCTGTGCTCCGCAACGGGAGAGGCCACAACAGTGAGAGGCCCGCATACCGCAAAAAAAAAAAAAAAAAAAAAAAAAAAATTATTTATTGTTTACATCTCTTAAAGCTCAGCTTTGGGTCTGGCACACTGTCACTTCCACTCACATGCCATCATTCAAAGCAAGCCACCTGGTCAAACCCAACATCAAAAGTGGAGAATTGCTTCGCCCATGATGAGGCCATGACAGAGTTGTGGGTACAAGGAAGGCTGATGAGTTGGAGAGAAATATATAATCTACTGCAGCCTTGTGTAAAATTTTGTCAATGTATTTTTGAAATACCTTCCTAGTAGTGGGATAGTTGGGACATGGATTAAGTACACATATATTTTTTCTACATATCACCAAATTCTCCTTCATAGTAGTTTAAACATTTAAAAAAATTCTACAATCAGCATATGATATTGCTTTCCCACAGTCTGTTTTGTCAGTCAGTATAGTTTTGCCTTTTATTTCTCTTACTATAAGCAAGGTTGAGGATCTTTTAATGACTTTAAAAGCAATTTGCATTTCTTTTTCTTCTGTGAACACTTTGTATTTGTTGGAGGAGATAATTGAGAGGATGTGACTGCCAGTTGACCTGAATGCTGGGCCAGGCAATTGGAGGCTCCTCGCCCACCCCTGTCCTTGGCATGTACACTCTGCCCACTGTTCCCACAGTGAGAGCTGTTTACAAGGATGCAGCCTTGAGAAAGTGAGGTGTTGTTGAGACACTCTGAAAAGTGTCCATGACTGAACCCAGTTAAGGCCTCTATATAAACTTTTAAGATTCTGGTGGGCGGATGCCAAGATCTGCTTGTCTTGTGTCTGCCCACAGCAAGTCTGGTGTGTCAGTTCCCTTGCTTATTAAACCTGCCACCTACCAATTCGGAGTGGCTGCCCTTGTCTTTGTTTCTTCAGGCTCTCCTTAGCCTGTATGGGGATAAGTTTCAGATTTTTACCCAAGAAGCTCCCGGGTTTGTGAACCAACAAGATCCCTGCCCACCCCCCGCCCCCAACCCCCCTTTTGGTAAGGATTTGGCCTTTTATGTCTCTGTCTTTAGAAGTTGTTTATACAACAGGGAAATTACAAGTTTGTAAATATTTTTTCCTGGTTTTTAATTGGCTTATTGTGTTTTGGCATATAAATGTTTAAAATTTTTATTTAATCAAATTTACCAACCATTTTCTATTTCGCTTCTGGACTTGGAGGCATAGCTAGGACATTTTCCCCCATTTGTGAAAAAAATCTACTCACGTTTTCTTCTTGAACTCATATAAGTTTTTTTTTTCCCGTACTTAACTCTTTTATACATTTATAATGTATCCTGTTGTAAGCAGTGAATCTGATTTTAACTTTTTAATACAGGCGTACCTCATTTAATTGCACTTAATAAATATTAGGTTTTTTACAAATTAAAGATTTACGGCAACCCTGTGTTGAGCAAGTCTGTCAGTGCCATTTTTTCAAGAGCATTTTCTCACTTCCTGTCTCTGTGTCACACTTTGGTAATTCTCATAATATTTTGAACTTTTTCATTATTGTTATATTTGTTATGGTGATCTGTGATCAGTGATATTTGATTTACTATTGTAATTTTTTGGGACGCCACAAACTGTGCCCATATAAGATGACAAACTTAATATATGTGTGTTTTGACTGCTCCACTGACCAGCTGTTCCCCTGTCTCTCTTCTTTTCCTTGGGCCTCCCTAGTCCCTGAGACCAAACAATTTTGATATTAGACCAATTATTAGGCCTCTGAGTGTTCAAGTGAAAGGAAGAGTCACACATTTCTCACTTTAAATCAAAAGCTAGAAATGATTAAGCACAGTGAGGAAGGCATTTGAAAGCCGACACGGATTGAAAGCTTAGGCCTCTTGGGCAATCAGCCAAGTTGTGAATGCAAAGGAAAAGTTCTTAAAGGAAATTGAAAGTGCTACTCCAGTGAACACACGGATGATAAGAAAGCAAAGCAATCTTACTGCTAATATGGAAAAGGTTTTAGTGGTCTGGATGGAAGATCAAACCAGCCACAACATTCCCTTAAAGCCAAAGCCTTATCCAGAGCAAGGCCCTGACTCTCTTCAATTCTGTGAAGGCTGAGAGAAGTGAGGAAGCTGCAGAAGAAAAGTTTGAAGCCAGCAGAGGTTGGTTCATGAGTTTTAGGAAAGAAGCCATCTTCATAACATAAAAGTGTTAGGTGAAACAGCAAGTGCTGATGTAGAAGCTGCAGCAAGTTACCCAGAAGATCTAGCTAAGATAATGAATGAAGGTGGCCACACCAAAAAAACAAAAAGATTTTCAGGGAAGATCAAACAGCCTTATATTGGAAGAAGATGCCATCTAGGACTTTCATAGCTGGAGAGGAGAAGTCAGTGCTTGACACAAACCTTCAAAGGACAGGCTGACTCTCTTGTTAGGGGCTAACACAACTGGTGATTTATGTTAAAGCCAGTGCTTATTTACCATTCCAAAAATCCTAGAGCCCTTAGAATTTAGAATTATGCTAAATCTACTCTGCCTGTGCTTTACATGTAAATGGAACAATGAAGCCTGAATGATAGCACATCTGTTTACAACACAGTTTACTGAATATTTTAAGCTCACTGTTGATACCTACTGCTCAGAGAGAAAAAAAAAAAAAGATTCCTTTGAAAATATTACTGTTCATTAACAATACACCTAGTCACTCAAGAACTGTGATGGAGATATAATAAGATTCATGTTGTTTTCATGCTTGCTAATACAACATCCATTCTTCAGCCCATGGATCCAGGAGTAACTGTGACTTTCAAGTCTTATTACTTAAGAAATACACTTAAGACAATAGCTGCTATAGACAGTGATTCTCTGTTGGATCTGGGCAAAGTACATTGAAAACCTGGAAAGGATTCATCATTCTAGATGCCATTAAGAACATTCATGATTCATGGGAAGAGGTCAAAATATCAACACACAGGAGTTTGGAAGAAATTTATTTCAACCCTCATGGATGACTTTAAGGGGCTCAAGACTTGAGTGGAGGGAGTAACTACAGAGGTGGCAGAAACAGCAAGAGAACTAGAATTAGAAGTGAAGCCTGAAGATGGGACTGAATTCCTGCAATCTCATGATAAAAATTGAACAGATGAGAGGAGTTCCTTCTTATGGATGAGCAAAAGAAAGCAGTTTCTTGAGATGGAAGCTACTCCTGGTGAAGATGCTATGAAGGTTGTTAAAATGACAAAAAGAAATCTAGAATATTACATAAACTTAGTTGATAAAGCAGTGACAAGGTTTGAGAGGATTGACTCCAATTTTGAAAGAAATTCTGCTGCGGGTAAAAGGCCATCAAACAGAGAAATCGTTCGTGAAAGGAAAAGTCAATCGATGTGGCAAACTTCAATTTTTCTTATTTTAAGAAATGGCCACAGCCACCCCAACCTACAGGAACGACACCCGATCTGTTAGCAGCCACCAACCTCAAAGCAAGCTCTACTAGCAATGATTATGACTCACTGAAGGCTCAGGTGATGGTTAGCATTTTTAAGCAATAAAGTATTTTTAAATTAAGGTACATACTTTTTTTAGATATAATGCTATTGCACACTTAATAGACTATAGTATGGTGTAAACATAACTTTTATATGCACTGGGAAACCAAAAAATTCTTGCAACTCCATTTATTGTGATATTAAGTTTATTGCTGCATTCTGGAACTGAACCTGCAATATCTCTGAGGTGTGCCTGTATAGGTATTCAGTTATCACCATACTACTAATTTGAGATGCTCCCTTTTATTATATTAAAAGTCACATGTAACTGGATCTATTTCTGGATTTCCTATTCTGCTCCATTTATATATTCGTCTATTCTGGTGTCTGAACAGCTTTTAATTATAGAGGCCTATTATGTTTAAATTTCCAGTGGGCTAGTCTACCCAGCATTTACAATGCTTACTTATTTGTTCAGAATTTACTGTATATTTGCATTAGTTATCTATTATTGTGTAAAAATTACAACAAACTTAGTGACTTAAAATAGTACTCATTTATTTTCTCATAGTTTCTTATATTTTATATATATATATAACATACTTTAGAATATATATATATATATACACATACATGTATTCTATTATATGTATATGTATATTACATGTATACACACATATATTCTACTTCATTGATTATGTGGTTATCTTTGTTTGGATCCCCCCAGAGCAGACCCTAAGACGAGGGCTAGCATTGCCCAAGTTGTCTATTTACAAGATCACCTCTGGCAGCAGGAGTGAAGGAAGGAGGAACAGTCAGTATAAGAGTGTGTTATTGAGGGTACCACGTGATGAAACGGGGGCCCGATGCTCACCCAGCCTCTCTGAGCATTTGTAATGCTTCTCACCGTTGTCCACTTTGGGTTGAGTGATGAAGCAGTTATCTCAAATGTTGAGGGCTATCATTAGAGGCTTTTGTTGTTCCCCTTTGTTTTGGGGCTGCACATATGTGCTTGCCAAGTTGGCTCTTGCCAGTGTCTAGATGTAGAATTTCTGCAGCAGAAAGTGAAAGATGGGTGGAGATAGAAGCCTGAAGCAAGGCCCTGTCAGCAGGAAGTGAGTCAAACCCGACCTGGAACTGCCTACCATGTGGCAAAAATCAGAGGTGAGGCCCAGAGCTTTGCACTGGGACACTGGCAACATCGGGTGCAGTTGCTTATGTCTTAAACGTACTAGTTTTTGTTGGCTTCATCTCTCTTGAATTGAGATGTGTGCTAAAGTCTCCAGTTATTAGTCTATGTATTTTCTCTTTTGTCTCATTTAGACAATGATTTATGAAAAGTGTTGCTATGTTATTAGATGAACAAATATTAACATCTATAATTGCTTTGTTGTAAGTTGTTGCCTTTAGCCTTATAAAGTGACTTTTAATACTTTGGGATCTAAATCGGTATTGTTAATCATAAAGGTTGTGACCCTTGCTTTCGTTTTTTTTTTTTTTAAATCCTTAGTATTATCTTTACCTAGCCTTTTGTTTATTTATTTATATTTTTAGTGGGCTATTTTAGAGCAGTTTTAGGTCCACAGCAAAACTGAGTAGAGGGTGCAGAGATTTCCCATATACTCCTGCCCCCGCACTCCCACAGCCTCCCCGTTATCACCATAGTGTGCATTTGTTACAATCGATGCACCCACACTAACACATCATAATCATCCAACATCCATAGTTTACCTTAGGGTTTAATCTTGGTGTCATGCATTCTGTGGATTTTGAGAAATGTATAATGATCTGTATCCATCATTACTCTGTTGTACAGAATAGTTTCACTGCCCTAGAAATCCCCTGTGCTCTGCTGATTCATGCCATCTCTTCTCAACCCCTGGCAACCACAGATCATTTAACTGTCTCCATAGTTTTGCTTTTACCAGAATATCATGTAGTTGGAATCATATAGTATATGCAGCCTTTTCAGATTGGCCTTTTCTTTTCACTTAGTAACATGTATTTAAGTTTCCTCCATGTCTTTTCATGGCTGATGGTTCATTCTCTTTTGGCACTGAATAATATTCCATTGTTGGGATGTACTCTTCTTTAATTTTTAATTCTTTAATTTTTAACCTTTCCGAATCTCTTTGTATAAAAATATGCCTCTTATACACAGCATAATAGTGTATTTTGCTTTCTTACCCATTCTGAAAATCTTTTCCTTTTTATAGGTGATGTAAGTCCATATATATTTATGATATAGTGATAAGATGAAATGGTTGGTCTCAGTTCTGACATATATATATAATATATTCCGTATATATTTGCTGTTTCTCTATATATTTAAATATGTCACATTACATATATAACGAATATTATATATTTGTATATGTTACATATAAAATACATTTATTATAAAGTACATATTTTAGTTATTTTAATATGTAGGATATGTCATTATGTATAATTAAACAGAAAAGATCCAATATTTTATATGTTTAATTAGCTCTCTCTCTTTCGATAAACCTTTTGTTATTTAGGAAGATGTATTTGTGATAATGATTACTTTCGTTCTCAGGTATTTGTATAATGCCCTTAGTGTCTTCTTTTTCTTAGCTATTATTTATTGATTTTGTCCTATGACACTATTTCAATTAGCTGGTGCCATCTTATTTTCCTCAGCGTCTGGATTAAAGTAATACTCTTTTACCCCAAACACTGTAGACGGCTGTCAGCAAGCTTCATCTACGTTCCATACATGCTCCCATTTCCTCTCCTTTTCTGCTAGTTGTACCGTATCTACGTGGCCAGAACATGTAGTCATTACATGCTCGACTGTCTCACTTACTTATGTAGTCTTACCTCTACAAGCATTTATGTGTGTATGGTGTGTGTGTATAGATACACATATGCATGCACGTACACAAATAGACTGTAGGTGCATACACACACACACACACACACCCATATACCATCTCTCAAATCCAAGCATGTAAGGACCAATCTCTCTGTTCTTAAGCTCTGTCTTGAGCTTCGTGATAGTGTATCGATATTTAATTTGGAGGGCCACACTATGAAATTTTTTCTGTTTTCAGAAATTCCTTCTCTGTATCATATTGCCCAGACAGCACATTCCACTCCTGTCAACTAAATCTCAGGGAATTCCTTCTAACCAACTGGAGTATGACCCCCTTTCTTGTCCTCCTCGCTCATTTAGCTGAAGTCCCCTGACTATCACCTTATTTAAAAAACCCAAAGAAAGTCCTTTGTTTGTCACATTTGCTGTTCAAGGTATCCTATTTCTTGCATTTTTGTCTGTAAAGCTAGGTAACTTTTGGATTACACAAGGATATCAAAGTTTTGCACAATTACTGGTTAAATTTAGTCACGGCCATTATAATTGCTAATCGTTTAACAAAATCTTGATTGTGGCATCTGGAAACTATAAAGGTTATGCGAGAGGAAAGAGAATTAAGTAATCTAGAAAAGAGCTAGCAGACAAGAAAGAAGTAGAGTGTTTTAGAGGGAATAATAATTAAAATTATGCATATTTCCATATTCCTTTAGATAGAAACTATTATTGGAAGACTTGACATCTACTGTTCTGTAGAACTTTATTGTTTGAAAGAACACGTTCAAATATTCAAATATATAAAGAATCTTTAACATGCCATCATCAAACAGATTTGAATGCCAAGTCTTATGATCTCAATGTCCCAACTTTGGAGTATTGAATTTACAGATTTATTTATTTATCATTTATTTTAAAAATAAAAGACCATTAATACGAGAAGCGTTATTTGTATATGTGTGTGTTGAGTGATACAGAAATGTAAGAAAACGTTCGTGATACAGAAATGTACGAAAATGTTACTGTATCCAAACCATTATCTGTCCAATTCAGCACTTGTCAAAAGATAGAGCACAGAGAAGGTTGAAACATAACAGCAGTTACTCTGGGTTTTACTGCTCACTTGATTGAATGGCTATACCAAGTACCGTTTTCTTGACCACCGTTGAGAAATGCATGCATATTTTTTAACCAGTAATGTGATTTACTTGAGAGTTTAATTTCCAGTGATGATAAGGGGGATGAAGTAATTTTAGTTTGCCACAAGGGGGATTTTCTTTTTACTTATAGGAAAAAAAACTTTTGGATCAGATGAGCTTGATTGCACCCAAGGGTGAGAATACATTATAGAATGGACTTGCTCCACTTTTCAGACATAAACCTGGGAAGATCCAGAGATCAATATGTTCTCTAGCTTATTAGCAGCTACAACTTCCCATTTTGCTCTCACTGAATCCAGGGTTGGATTCCCAGCTCACCTAAACCCAGACATCTGCCCATTAAGCAGGCGGTGAACAAATCTTTCAAGGTCCATATGGAGGTCTTTCTTCTAAACCCACATAGGGCTACATTCTTGCTCTCTGCCATTCTTATCATCACAATTACTGTATGATGAAGGTACTATTATTATCTTCCTTTTATGGATGAGACAGTGGCTACAGAGAGGTTAAATGAGCTGGGATTTGAACCCAGATGGTCTGCCTTCTTTGCTCTTAACCACTATTCTGAACCACCATGGGAAAGTACCACACACGGTACCTGGCATACAGAAGAAAGCCAATAAGCGTGCAGCTCCCAAAAGAGTAGTTTAAAAAGTACTGCTGAATAGCTAGAAAAGAAATCTGCATGCTGTCGTGCAGTATTTCTCAGGTTTTGTCTGTGGGGCGCACATGTCAGAGTATTGGACTTTATTTTACACCTAGAGAATCAGAAATGTGGGGACTGAGGCACAAGAATGCTCATTTTTGACTCTCCCCTCTGGCAAATGTTTTGAACACCAAAGCTTGAAGGCTACTAAAAGTGGTTAAAGGAGTAGGATCTGGGAGGTAAAATATCTGGGACATTAATATAATATCTGGGGCATATTATGTTATTGATACAATCTGGGACAGCTGTCTCTAATTTACTACTTGTTTCTATGTGTGTATCCAAAGTCATTTAAAAATATGTGTGTGCATATTCAAAATTATTTAATAGAAAAATCACAGGGAAACAGATTATAGCCAGCTTCTACATACAGTTGCTGCAATCAGAAGAATGGTTTATGGTGACAAGGAAGAAATAACCAAATGATACGTGACTGACAACCATCCTTTCTGCTGGACAGTAGCTTTGTGGGGCCATGGCCAGTCTCTCTTGCTCCCTGTGTATCCTACACTAAGAACAATATTTTATGCCCACGTATATCTGACATTTAATAAATTGAGGAAAACAATTCCGTACAATGGGGAAAGAGTTTTTTGACCAATACCCAATCTAACTATTACACTTTTCTTGCCTAAAGCCAGGAAGGTCTTTAAAATGCTTTTCATCAGAGCCAGCATTTTTATAGTGGCTTTCACAGGCAGAAGGAATTTATCAGAGCAAGTCAACACTGGAAGACCTCCATGCCTTCTAAAGTTTCTGAATTCATCCAGATTTTGCATTGCCAAATTAATACAAAGACAGAAGTGCACAGTTACACAAAGAGATTTCCAAGAGCTCCCTGTCATCAGCATGTTAGCTCTGAGATAAGGAAGTGACAGAACTGATGCTGGATTACGCAAAGAAAAAGAACGAGAAGAGAGGGCATTCAGTCGTTTTCCAGAGGAAGAAGGTGGTGTCCTAGTAAATTGGTCAGGAGGCTTGGTAGTTGACACCACATCTACACTTCAGTTAGTCCTGAAGTTATATGGATTATAATTTGCTATAAATATGGGCACAAATCAGATGTGTGCAGGAGCAGTTATTTCTATAAGTTTAACTGAAGAACTGCCCATGTTCTCTTTAGCCTAACTCATAGAACAATAAGTAAGGAGGGGAACCTATCAGCCCTGGTAACTTGATTATCCCAACAACCTTGATGATCAGTAGGATGAAGATGATGTCAAAGAAAAAAACTACCAAGTAAATAATATATTTCAAAGAATGGTACTTTTTCAATCCCTTCAAAGCCGTTTGATCTTCATTATTGTCTTATTGTAGAAGTGGGAAACTGAGACTTGGAGGGGGTCAATAACTTGCTCAAGGACATACCTAGTAAGGCAATACATAGTATTCAAAAAAGAGGTTTCCTAACATGGCAGGGAGTCCTTGGACCACATGCAATTCCTGTTAACAAGGTAAATGACTTCACTGAGTGAGGCTCTTCATCCCCACCTTATTCATCTTTAAATGAGTGGAATGGAATAAATCAACTCTAACATTCAGTGCCCTTTCTATGTTACTGGTCTGAGTACTAGTTGCCAGCAGAGGGTGCCAGAGCCCTTTGAAAGTTGTTTTTTGTCCGTCGCAGTCCTGGCGTTCAAATTAGCTAGTGTGAATCAAATTATTGCTTGGGGGTTGGGGGTTGGGGGTTGGAGCTGTTGTGGAGTTATCTGACTCCCTCTTTCACTTTCTTAAAAAGGGAAAAACAACCTTTTCATTAAATTGTAAGAGATATGCCGTTACAGCGTTACTTGTTAATCAAAACAGGCTTCCCAAATCCAAATGCAATTAAAACTGAGTTTTCAGACCTTTATCTCCTTCCTCCTGGGTGTGTAGCCTGCTCTGGGAACTCCTGCTGGGAATATTGCTTTGAAAACACTAATGTGTATAGCAGGCCCGTGGGTACGGCACCAGGGAAAGGGGAGGAGGGAAACTGTCCTGTCAATTAAA
This sequence comes from Mesoplodon mirus, assembly GCF_964341445.2. Taxonomy (NCBI): domain Eukaryota; kingdom Metazoa; phylum Chordata; class Mammalia; order Artiodactyla; family Ziphiidae; genus Mesoplodon; species Mesoplodon mirus. The sequence goes on along the minus strand of NC_138992.1, from coordinate 13,108,079 downwards.
GTGAAAGGAATTTGAAAGATGAGGACAGATGTCGGGGCATTCTGTGGTGACAGAAATCTCTGCAAGCCTGCCCCAGAGACCAATAGCAGCGTCATTCTCTCTTGTGGTCTTGGGCTGAAGAATTGCTATCCAGATTCACATGCCAATTTCATGGAGAGTTTTTTTTTGGGGGGGAGAGGAGGAGGTGAGGTAAGGCACTATAAAAGAGACGTGATATGTAGGATGAATTCATGTCTGATACCTTAGAAAACATCTACAGCAGCATTATTTGAGGACTTTACCTGAGATATTTCCAGTGATATAAATTACCCTGTTGCAGCATCTTAGACCATCTTATTAGATATTTCTGACTCAATTGAGTATTTCTGAGAAGAATTGTTTGAGGAAATAAAAATGTCAGGCTCTTCAATCTTTGCTAATTTAAATGTTCTTCTGTTAGACTGAGCTGGGAGAGATGACCTCAAAATGAGTGCATTCTAGTTGTTCTGCTCTCCACCAAGCTAGGTATAATTTGACATTTGCAATACTATCCCTTTTCTTTCAAAGACTGGTTTTCAAGGATACTATGGGAGCAAGAAAGAATGTCATTGCCCCAGCTTGGGGAACACAAAAGGAACCCCAGGGAAGTGGTATCTAATCTGAAACTTGAAGGATGAGTCAGTTCTAGTCAGGCATGCAGGGCTTTGGGATATGTGTTTTGGACAAGAGGAAGGCTCAGAAGGGAGATCATGCTCTTAAAGCATGTTGCCCATTTTTCCAGAAAGCAACACAATGGAAATTATCACTGTCCATAATACTGCTGTGACTTAAGAAGAATAATTAAATTCAATTCATTAACAATATCAAATATGAGCAATGGAAGAATTTTGTCAGGTAGAACTTGTGTATTCCAAATCAAGAATTGGATGTTGGATCAGGTCTAGAAAGAATTTTCTATTGCACTGAAATCTTGTGGGTACAAGAGACTTGTATCGGATTTGAAAAGAACAATATATATATTTTATCCTATATTTCTGTGAAAGCTGATAGAATGGAGAGAAGAGAAAGAACACTGACCTCAGTAGGTTTAATGGGGACATATTTGACTGAATTACCCACAATGCCAGCTCATTTCCAATGTAATTTGTTTAACTTGAGATGTTCCAGATCTGTTGTTTTTTCCATGAATGGCTATTGGATGATCTTCCCCAAGCCTAGGAGCACATGCCATGTTTGTGTTGAAATGTGCCTTTTCTTGTCACCTCAATTTCCCAACAACACTTAGCGAAGACATCAGTAGAAAAAAATCCAAGTTTGAAATTCCTGTTTTATTTCTATTTTAATCACCTGGCTAAAGAGCAGTCTACAAAGCAGCTGAAAGGCCACTGTCACCAAAAGGATGCAATATCGAGAAAGACCTGATAAAAAGTCTCAGGAAAATAGAGCTACATACATTCATGTGGTTGTCAAGTTTTGTGTTCGGAGTCTGAGGAATTGGTGTGGGGTGGAGGTGAGGAGGTTAAGGGCTATCTTCTAGGGGAATCTGGAGGACGTGAGTTCTGGTAATGTGAATTCCCTGGCTCTAGAGGGCAGTATTTGAGGTTAAAAGGAAATGCAGGTGTCCTACAGTTTAAATCCTAAAAGTGGTAAAAGGGGAAATGAAAGCCCAGATAGGTTAACCAAGAGGGTTAAAGATGTTTCATCCATTATTTTCAATCTTAATTCCAAATAGATCACTACTTCAGTCCCTAATATGTTCACAGCACAGATGCTTTGGAGACACAATGATGTTTCAGACATGGCCACTGTCTTCAAGGAGACAGTACACAGAAAATTCATGAGACTAGGAATCATTTGATGGCAGGAATTTTGTCTTATTCTATTCATCCTGAATTTGGCATTGCAAAAATGCTTCTTGAGTGAATGTACTGGGTAGTACAGAAGGACACAAGGAAGATATATCCGTGCTGGCGATTCAAAGATGGCATCAGAAATGGCTTCACAGGAGTTGTTTTAGCAGAACAGGAAAAGATAAGAAAAAATTTCCAGATAGACTGGGCAGGGAAGGGCATGTCAGAAAGAAGAATTAATATGTACATAGCGCTTGGAGCACTGTCAAGGTGCCTCACAGAAAAGGGGTAAGGTATAGGAGTCCAGAAGATGTTGGAAGAACCACAGATGCAGACCAGATAATGAAGGATTTGGGGTGAAGTTTTGGGACTTTATCTTGTAGCACCGGGCTTCTTAAACTATTTATGGTGAAAAACCAGTTGTTGGTTTTTATTTCCCAGTCTTCCGCAGACCAAAAGGAGGATGGAATTTGTGATACACCATGTGATTCACCACATGGGTTCAGCAGCACCCTGTATTTACCCTGTTCAGTGACACAAGTCCACTCATCACATGCTTGGATATCATGGCAATGTCAAATGTCTATAAAGTTTCCAAGCACTTGCTCTCCCTTTCTGCACTTACCTTATCATGAACAGGAACAAAGGTTGGCTCGCCTTGACTGTGGACCACATTTTTGAATGGCACAGTTGAGGATGAGGAACCACCAGGAATGATGTAGTCAGGAAAATGCCTTGATCAAATTTGTGTCCTGAAAAGGTCATGCTGGCAGCAAGGTGGAGAAAGGCCTACAAGTGGAGACTGAGTCAGGAAGATGATTCAGGAAACTGGTCAGATAAGAGATGGTAAAGATCTGAACTGGGGTCATGCAGATCCTAGTAGGAAATAGATCATGCATTTAAGAACCATTTCCAAAACAAAAATGCCAGAACTTGGTGACTGGAATATGTGAGGAGGCAGATGGAGGGTTAGAGATTTCTGAAGAACTAGGAGTTGTTGGGATCCAGTTAAGAGAGGTTTGAGCCAAAAACTTTGAAAGGGGTTCCTGAAGACTGTCCCAGGGAAGGGGACACCTTCACTATATAAAGGAAGGGGTTTTTCTTAGGACAAAACAAAGATAACACTCAAACTTTAAGAATCCGAACCAGCTCTAAACAGGCAAATTGGCCTAAACGCATATACGTAAAATTTATACTTGGTTGTAGCAATGCAGTTTTGCAGCAGAACATTCCTCTCCTCTAAAGTCATGAACGAAATTACAGATTTGTCAGTGTAACCCTATCCCAACTTCCTGTTTGAAAGCTTCCTATCTTTCCACAGACTCAAAAACAAGCTCCAGCTGGCCTGATAAAATTAAAATTGCTCTTTAGGTGCAAAGAGCCACCGGTTCTGCTGTGCTGCATAGAATGTAGTTTTGCTGCTGTGATTCACGGGGCAATTTGGTGGGGACATGGGGGTGGGGGGACTTGTAACCTGGGACGCTAGCTTCATGTCTCCTTTTTTTTACCTAATAATGGGGAGAAGTAATTCTGAAGGTCTTTCCAGTTTGCTGATATGTGCTCAAACCTACCACCTCTATACTTCATACAACTCAGATGCTGTACCCACTTGTTATTTTCCAGATGTATGTGTTTTCTTTCCTGTGATAACTACCAGCCCCCCAGCCCTATTGCCAATACAAAGGCCTGTTTTAGACAGACTGAATAAAGTCTGGCTTGAACTTCCAGTGCTATGTTGAATAAGAATAGTGAGAATTGGTATCTTCACCTTGTTTCTGATCTTAGGAGTATTCAGTCTTTCACCTTTAAGTATGATATTGGCTGCAAGGTTTTTTTTGTGTATTTTCTTTATCAAATTAAGGTAATTCTCCTCTATTCCTAATATGCTGAGAATTTTTATCATAAATAAGTGTTGGATTTTGTCAGATGCTTTTTCTATATCAACTGATATGATCATATGATTTTCTTCTTTAGTCTGTTGTTACAGTGGATTACATTAATTGATTTTTGAATATTGGACCAGGTCTTACATACCCAAAATACACTGCAGTTGGTTGTGACATATAATTCTTTTTATACATTGCTGGATTCAATTTACTAATATTTCACTGAAGAGTTTTGCATCTAAATTTATGAGAGATATTGGTATGTCATTTTCCTTCTCTTGTACAGTCCTTTTTGTGATTTAATATCATGGTAATACCAAATAAAATGCATTGGGAAGGGTTCCTTTCTATTCTGTTTTCTGGAAGGGATTTTGTAAACTTAGTGTTAATTCTTCTTTAAATGTTCGGTAAATTTCTTCACTGAAACCATCTGGGCCTGAAGATTTCTTTTTGGGGAGCTTTATATTACAAATTAAATTTCTTTAGTGGTTATAGGACTCTTCAGCAGCCTATTAAATATTGGTTGTGTGATGGTAGTTTGTGGGTTTTGAGGAATTGGTCCATTTCTTTAATGTTGTCAAATTTATAAGCACAAAGTTGCTTGTATTACTCTCATATTATCCTTTTAATGACTGCAGGATCTATAGTAATAGCCCTTGTTTTATGCCTGATGTTGGTGATTTATGTATTTTCATCTTGTATCTTTGTTAGTACTGATAGAGGTTTATTAACTTTATTGAAGAAACCAGCTTTTTGTTTCACTGATTTTCCTCTATTGTCTTCTTGTTTTCAGTTGTATTTATTTCTGCTCTTATCTTTGATATTTTATTTTTTCTTCTTGCTTTGTGTTTATATTGCTCTTATTTTTCTAGGGTTTTTTTTTTGGTGAGAATCTAGATTATTGATTTGAGACCTATTATCTTTTCTGATGTCTTCGGTGCTATAAATTACCTATAAAACTACAATGTGTATTTGTCTGTTTCTCCTTTCAGCTCTATCATTTTTTGTTTTGTATATTTTGAGCGTTTGTTGTTTGGTGCATATGTATTTAGAATTGCTGCTTTCTTGGTAGATTGAACCTTTTATCATCATGTAATACTCCAGTCATTCACATATGTGTGTGTGTGTGTGTGTGTGTGTGTGTGTGTGTGTGTATATATGTAAGAGTAAACGACCATATATATATGTAAGAGTAAAATCAAAAGAGAATAGCTTACATATACTATTACTATATATAGTACTATTACTTATATAATTCTGTTTCGATTTTACTCTGCTAAAACTCTGTTTTCATTTAAGATACTATTATCATTAATGTTTCAGTTGATGTATGTCTATACAACAGAATTTTAAAAAGTGCTTTTGGTTGCAAGAGTCACACACCCAGTGGAAGGTAACTTAAGCAACAAAGTCAGAGTTAATAAGTTTACATAACAAGAAGTTAAAGAGTGACCGTTCTAGTTTTGGACATAGCTGAATTCAAGGGGGAGAAAAATCATTCTCTCTTGCTTTTTCTCCCCTGTCCCACCTCTGTTTTCTGTTTTAACTTTATTCTCACTCATACTTTTTCTACACGGTGTCTAAGATTACCACCCACAGTCCTTCACATGATGTTAGTTGTTTCAGATAATCTAGATAGTCTTTTTTTTCCCCAGTGGTTTCAGGAAAACATCCTAGGGTGGCTTTAATTTGTCTGGGGCCTGTGTCATGTCATCATGCCTAAATCAATCATTGTGACCAGGGAAATGAGATATTCTGGTTGAGCAGTTTGGATCATGGTCCTGACTCTGCGAGCCATATAGTTGACCGACTCAAAAAGCGCAGGGTGGTGGTGATGGAAAACGTTGTGGTAGGTGAAGAGTAACCAAAATCTTTTACAGCATCCTGAAGTCAGAAGATACTGTCACCCAAAATATATCTCCCTCACTGTATCCTTCAAGTAGAAATGATTTGAGAATGTGATGAGGCAACAACAGTGCAAAGCCAAGTTGTTTCACAGCCCTGGACATGCGACTTCCCTGAAAATGTTTACCAGAAAAGTGAACCCCTTTTATATAGGCATTTTAACAGCCATATTTATTCTGTTGCTCATTGTTAAGCAAAAATTAATGGACGCAGACATCCTTGCCCCATGTGTTGAAAGATAAGTTTAAAGATAGGGAGTAAGAGGAAGATAGGATTTTAATGATGGGTGGATTAATATACTGAAAGCACTGGAGAGGGCATCCCATATGTCAAGAATGAAATAGGTCCAGATGCAAACAGGCAGGAAGCCTATAGGAAGAAGGAGTAAAATAAGGATGGAAAAATAAGACAATGTTGGAAAAAATTCAGAAAGGGAACAGAGTACCAATTAATATGTGTATAAGAAGCAATGAAGGACCACACAAGTCCAAATGTAAAAAACTTGTGGCGAGGAAACCACTTTGCACCTTGGCAGCCTGACCTCGCTTTTTTTTTTTATTGCTGCCCTCCATCCTCTCCTTCTTCTTTATTCTCCATAGTCAGCCCCGGTCTCATCCCTCCTCTCTTCAGTCTCAGTGTTCACAGTAGGCACAAACCTCCACTGTAGCACATACGCCACTGTATTGTAATTACCTGTTTTTGTGGCTCTCTCCACCTTGTTACTATTGAATTCCTCAAGGTCAGTGACTGTACCTTATTTATCTTTGTGAATGTGGTGTAAAAAAAGCCTTTGGAGCTGATCAGCACATTATGATAGGAGAGTTTCAATCTCATTAATTGTAATAGTAGAGGTGGTCATTTCTCCTGGCCAACTATTCCTTTTGATTAACAAGTGTCTCAGTTTCAGAGGGAACTAAGCTTTCCCTTTGAAAAATAGTTTCTTTTAATTGGCTGATGTACAAAAATATGATCATGAAATCCTAGTCAAACACGTAGACCTCTAAATTCAGTGAGCATCAGAAATACGTGAGCATCAGGGACCTCCACAATCTACTTATCTCTTTGCTTTGCTTTTGGGAAGAGGTTCTGTTGTTGGATATCATGCCTGTGGTGCAAGCAGTCAGGATGAGAACTGCTGGCCTTGTTGGAATGGCATTCTCCCCCAGAATTCATAATTGACAGGTTCAGCAGCTATACTACACCGCTGCCTGCACCTTTCAATATTTTAATGACTGTTTCCAGGGTTCCCTGGCCTGTGAATTGTCCCTCTCCTGTTACTCATCTCTCATGAGCAGTACTGACATTGTTTGAGTCCAGGCATTCTGGATCAGAAAGTGTCCCCAATCCCATACTCCTTAGGCTGGTCTGCTGGGAGTTGGAAATCTTCTCCTATCTCATTCCAAAAAGGAAGTGATATTCTCCTAGGAGCACTAGTCCTGGCCACCCTGGCTGCTGATAACAAGACTCCCTGTCATCCACGGGGCGAGGGCCCCTCCTGCCTCCTTTCTTAGTTTTTAGTAACAGCAGCAGCTGCCTCAAGTCATACAATTTCTCCTTGTTGTTCCTGATCACTTTCTTTCTTCCTTCAAAAAAAATTTTTTTTAATGGAATCTTTACCTTCCTCAAACTGCTTTCCCAATGTGAGGCCAAGAGATTAAATCGCCTCGGGCTAACTCGGACCCACCAGCTGTTGCTGCTGGCTTGCCGTGATTGTCAGTGAGTTCATTGAAAACGTATGTGTGATCTTTCAACACATCCACAAGTGAGGGGGGAAAGAACTTGCTGCTGGGAAAAAGTTTCCTGATGTGTCACTAAGTGCATACACATGATGAAACGGGATCTCAGGACAGTCATTTCAAATGACTCCCTGGCCCCTCTGCTTTCCCTTCTTTTGATTTTAGCAGCCAGATTCCAAAGCTTTGCCACACAGAGAGTTGGGTCTTTTAGCTGTGCAAGCATGGGATTCTGGAGGAAGGCAGGAAGTGTGGGCAAGGCCTGGCCACCCACTCAAGGCTCATGTCAGTTCTTTCAGCAGTTCAGTTACTGAGTTCCAAGCAACTCTGTGTCTAAGAGTACTCTCAGCCTGTTCAGGCATTCTTTTAACAAACAGACACTGGATTAGGTCCTGCAGATCGAGTGGCTTCTCTCAAGGAGCTTACAGTCTAGTGGGGGAATGGGATATTGCCCAGGTAAATATGACTGTGAAATGTAGAAGTGTTGGCTGCTATGGGGAATAAAACAGGATGACTTACCTCATCTGGGATGGAGGAGAGCCAGAAGTGCTCTTTGAGGAGAGGCCAACTCTGCAGTTAAATTGAGGGCATTCCTTCATTCACTCAACTTATTGAGTTTTTACAAAGCCAGTCCCTATGCTATGTGTTATGAATACAAACATTAATTTGACATGGCACCTACCCTCCCAGCCTCTCCATGGTGCAGAGATATATAAATATTCAATTAAAATATATTTCACAGTCCTATAGTAGAGATAAGCCAGGGGCTATGAACACACATAAGAAGAGGCAATTTCTCCAATCTTCCCAGACCTCCCAAAGTTATATTAACTGTTCTTATGTGTGTTCATAGCCCCTGGTTTATCTTTACCATAGGACTGAAACAACAGTAATAACAGCTAATAGTTTTTGAGGCCTTGCATGTGTCAGACAGTGTTCTGTTTGCTTTCTGTGTATTATCTCATTTAATCATGGCAACACCTCTATGATGTAGCTACTATTGTTAGCCACATTGAACAAGTGATGAAATTGTGACTTTGGGAGATTAAATAATCTGCCCAGGTCATGCCAGAGGTAAAGAGTGCATGGAGCCAGGATTCCAATCCAGGTTCTAACTGTTCTGTTCAATTGTCTTCCTGGAATTAGCCAGAAAAGAAGGGAGAAAAGGCGTTCTAGATACTGTGATCAGACCAACAGCAAAGGTATAGAACAATGAGAGGGCATGACCACTCCAGGAGCTATAAGAGTTTGGTGTTTCTGAAACCCATGGTGCATCTGGGAAATGTGGGAGGGTATGAGGCTGAGGAGTGGGTGCATGATAGATTTTGATAAACCTCTTTTTCTGGGATTTTATTCATGATCATGGCTGCTATTCAAAAAAAATGTCAGGAGAAAAGAAAATGAAGAAAAGAAATTCCATGCATTAAAACAAATCAAGAGAAAGAGTGAAAAACAAAATTGCATGGACCAGAGAAAAGGGACTAATATAGTTTAAGTGGAGTGTAGCATAATATGGGGGATAAACCCACACAAAAATGGGAGCTCCATAAGTGTTAAATAATAATAATAATAATACAAAATTGTTTTGTATTATTTTGAAAACAAAATTCTTGAATAATTTTGTATTATTATTATTACTATTGTTATTATTTTGGTCTATTTTATTCACTGATGCTTAGAAAGATGGAGCCGTGCCGAATTACAGTAAGTATTCAAATATTTGTTGACTGACTGGGTGAATGAATGAACGAGGCTGCTCCGGACGTGCAGGCTCAGCGGCCATGGCTCATGGGCCCAGCCACTCCGCGGCACGTGGTATCTTCCCGGACCGGGGCACGAACCTGTGTCCCCTGCATTGGCAGGCTGACTCTCAACCACTGCGCCACCAGGGAAGGCCTGTTTGGGATGTTTAAAAAGAATAGGGTAAAAGGAGTGAGAGAGAACAAAAGTAACAAAGTATTGGGTTGGCCAAAACGTTCGTTTGTTTTCTTCCATAAGATGGCTTTAGTAGCACTTAGTTGTCTTTAACTTCATTCAAAACAATTTTGTTAGATTGTATTGTGACAGCTGTCATATCAGAATGCAATTTTTAAAAGAAGTATCAAAATTGGTGAATTTTTCTGTAGCCATTTTAATACTGAATATGGAAGAAAAAAACAACATTTTCAGCATATTGTGCTTTATTATTTCAAGAGAGGTGAAAACGCAACTGAAACGCAAAAAACGATGTGTGCAGTGTATGGAGAAGGTGCTATGACTTATCAAACGTGTCAAAAGTGGTTTGTGAAGTTTCATGTTGGAGATTTCTCTCTGGACGATGCTCCATGGTCGGGTAGACCAGCCGAAGTTGATAGCAATCAAATCAAGACATTAATTGAGAATAATCAACGTTATACCATGTGGGAGATAGCTGATATACTCAAATATCCAAATCAAGCGTTGGAAATCATTTGCACCAGCTTGGTTATGTTAATCACTTTGATGTTTGGGTTCCACATAAATTAAGTGAAAAAAACTTTCTTGACCGTATTTCTGCATGTGATTCTCTACTTAAACGTAATGAAAACATTCCATTTTTAAAATAAGTTGTGATGGGCAATTAAAAAGTGGATACTATACAATAACGTGGAACAGAAGAGATCGTGGGGCAAGTGAAATGAACCACCACGAACCACACCAAAGGCCAGTCTTCATCCAAAGAAGGTGATGGTATGTATATGGTGGGAGTGGAAGGGAGTCCTCTATTATGAGCTCCTTCTGGAAACCCAAATGATTAATACCAACAAGTACTGCTCCCAGTTAGACCAACTGAAAGCAGCACTCAATGAAAAGCATCCGGAATTAGTCAACAGAAAATGCATAATCTTTCATCAGGATAATGCAAAGCCACATATTTCTTTGATGACAAGGCAAAAACTGTTACAGTTTGGCTGGGAAGTTCTGATTCATCCACTGTATTCACCAGACATTTCACCTTTGGATTTCCATTTATTTCGGTCTTTACAAAATTCTCTTAATGGAAACAATTTCAATTCCCTGGAAGACTGTAAAAGGCATCTGGAACAGTTCTTTGCTCAAAGAGATAAAAAGTTTTGGGAAGATGGAATTATGAAGTTGCCAGAAAAATGGCAGAAGGTAGTGGAACAAAGTGGTGAATATGTTGTTCAATAAAGTTCTTGGTGAAAATGAAAAATGTGTCCCTTAGTTTTACTTAAAAACCAAAGGAACTTTTTGGCCAACCCAATAAATATTAATGCGTGAGTTTATTTTATTTTATTTTTTTGTATGGTGTTACGGACTGTTCTAATTTCATTCTTTTACATGTAGCTGTCCAGTTTTCCCAACACCACTTATTGAAGAGGCTGTCTTTTCTCCACTGTATATTCTTGCCTCCTTTATCAAAGATAAGGTGACCAAACATGCGTGGGTTTATCTCTGTGCCTTCTATCCTGTCCCATTGGTCTATATTTCTGTTTTTGTGCCAGTACCATACTGTTTTGATTGTTGTAGCTTTGTAGTATAGTCTGAAGTCAGGGAAACTGATTCCTCCAGCTCCATTTTTCTTTCTCAAGATTGCTTTGGCTATTTGGGGTCTTTTGTGTTTCCATACAAATGGTGACATTTTTTGTTCTAGTTCTGTGAAAAATGCCATTGGTAGTTTGATAGGGATTGCACTGAATCTGTAGATTGCTTTGGGTAGTATAGTCATTTTCACAATGTTGATTCTTCTAATCCAAGAACATGGTATATCTCTCCATCTATTTGTATCATCTTTAATTTCTTTCATCAGTGTCTTATAGTTTTCTGCATACAGTTCTTTTGTCTCCTTAGGTAGGTTTATTCCTAGATATTTTCTTCTTTTTGTTGCAGTGGTAAATGGAAGTGTTTTCATAATTTCTCTTTCAGATTTTTCATCATTAGTGTATAGGAATGCAAGAGATTTCTGTGCATTAATTTTGTGTCCTGCTACTTTACCAAGTTCATTGATTAGCTCTAGTAGTTTTCTGGTAGCATCTTTAGGATTCTCTATGTATAGTATCATGTCATCTGCAAACAGTGACAGCTTTACTTCTTCTTTTCTGATTTGGATTCGTTTTATTTCTTTTTCTTCTCTGATTGCTGTGGTTAAAACTTCCCAAACTGTGTTGAATAATAGTGGTGACAGTGGGTAACCTTGTCTTGTTCCTGATATTGGTGGAAATGTTTTCAGTTTTTCACCATTGAGGATGATGTTGGCTGTGGGTTTGTCATATGGCCTTTATTATGTTGAGGAAAGTTCCATCTATGCCTACTTCCTGCAGGGTTTTTATCATAAATGGGTGTTGAATTTTGTCAAAAGCTTTTTCTGCACCTATTGAAATGATCATATGGTTTTTCTCCTTCAGTTTGTTAATATGCTGTATCACATTGATTGATTTGCATATATTGAAGAATCCTTACATTCCTGGGATAAACCCCACTTGATCATGGTGTATCATCCTTTTACTGTGCTGTTGGATTCTGTTTGCTAGTATTTTGTTGAGGCTTTTTGCATCTATGTTCATCAGTGATATTGGCCTGTAGTTTTCTTTGTTTGTGACATCTTTGTCTGGTTTTGGTATCAGGGTGATGGTGGTCTCGTAGAATGAGTTTGGGAGTATTCCTCCCACTGCTATATTTTGGAAGAGTTTGAGAAGGATAGGTGTTAGCTCTTCTCTAAATGTTTGATAGAATTCGCCTGTGAAGCCATCTGGTCCTGGGCTTTTGTGTGTGGGAAGATTTTTAATCACAGTTTCAATTTAAGTGCTTGTGATTGGTCTGTTCATATTTTCTGTTTCTTCCTGGTTCAGTCTCGGTAGGTTGTGCATTTCTAAGAATTTGTCCATTTCTTCCAGGTTGTCCATTTTATTGGCATATCGTTGCTTGTAGAGACCTAAATGTAAGGCCAGACACTATAAAAGTCTTAGAGGAAAACAGAGGCAGAACACTCTATGACATAAATCACAGCAAGATCCTTCTTGACCCACCTCCTAGAGAAATGGAAATAAAAAACAAAAATAAACAAATGGGACCTAATGAAACTTAAAAGCTTTTGCACAGCAAAGGAAACCATAACCAAGACAAAAAGACAGCCCTCAGAATGGGAGAAAATATTTGCAAATGAAGCAACTGACAAGGGGTTAATCTCCAAAATGTACAAGCAGCTCATGCAGCTCAATATCAAAAAAAAAACAACCCAATCCAAAAATGGGCAGAAGACCTAAATAAATATTTCTCCAAAGAAGATATACAGATTGCCAACAAACACATGAAAGAATGCTCAACATCATTAGTCATTAGAGAAATGCAAATCAAAACTACAGTGAGATATCATCTCACACCGGTCAGAATGGCCATCACCAAAAACTCTAGAAACAATACATGCTGGAGAGGGTGTGGAGAAAAGGGAACCCTTTTGCCCTGTTGGTGGAAATGTAAATTGATACAGCCGTTATGGAGAAAAGTATGGAGGTTCCTTAAAAGACTACAAATAGAACTACCATATGACCCAGCAATCCCACTACTGGGCATATACCCTGAGAAAACCATAATTCAGAAAGAGTCATGTACCAAAATGTTCATTGCAGCTCTATTTACAATAGCCAGGACATGGAAGCAACCTAAGTTTCCATCAACAGATGAATGGATAAAGATGTGGCACATATATACAATGGAATATTAGCCATAAAAAGAAACGACATTGAGTTATTTGTAGTGAGGTGGATGGACCTAGAGTCTCTCATACAGAGTGAAGTAAGTCAGAAGGAGAAAAACAAATACCGTATGCTAACGCATATATATGGAATGTAAAAAAAAAATGATCATGAAGTACCTAGGGGCAAGATGGGAATAAAGACACAGACCTACTAGAGAACAGACTTGAGGATATGGGTAGGGGGAAAGCTAAGCTGGGACAAAGTGAGAGAGTGGCATGGACATATAGACACTACCAAGTGTAAAATAGATAGCTAGTGGGAAGCAGCCGCATAGCACAGGGAGATCAGCTTGGTGCTTTGTGACCACCTAGAGGGGTGGGATAGGGAGGATGCGAGGGAGGGAGTCACAAGAGAGAAGAGATATGGGGACATATGTATATGTATAACTGATTTACTTGGTTATAAAGCAGAAACTAACACACCATTGTAAAGTAATTATACTCCAATAAAGATGTTTTTAAAAAGTAATGCCTGTTTGTTTTTTGAATGCAAACTTTCAAAAAAATTGAATAGTAAAGGATTAGCCAAAGGGGGGAAAGGAAGAAGTGTGAAAATGGATATCAAATGAAAAGGATGAGACTGGAAAGGAATGCAGATGAAGGAACTAGACTTGCAAGAAATAAGAAGCTTCCCTTTCTTAGACATTAGTGGATTGAGTTTGGGAGAAAGTTTGAGGAAGGGAGAAATTAATAAAGATCTGGGTGTTCTTGTAAGATCATTTTGAATGAATGAATGAAGGAAGGAAGGAATGAACAAGTGAGTCTCAGGCTTCCCTTAGTGAGAGTAGCCTCCTTGGAAACTGTTAATCTAGCTTGTGGTAGAGAGTGAGTGAATATTTATTAACTGAGTGAATTAGGACATGTATGAAGAAAAGAATTCATTCATGCTGAGAGGGCAGGGTTGGCATAACAGCTTCGTGTGTGGAAAGAGGGAACCTCACTGTGGAAAGTGGGGAACTAGGTGTGACTAACAGAGGTACCGCTCAGCATTCTGATTCCAGCTGAGGCTGGATATGAATTTATGGTGTTGCTAAGTGTTTTTCTCCTATCAGTACTCGAGGGCCTGGAACCAGAGGATGGAAATTGGAAAGGCAGATGACATGGAAGGTCAAGAAGAGAGAGGAGGGGGCTCGCACGATTGCAGTTGAAACACTTCCCCCATGGTCTCCAGCTCGTAGAGGACTCAAGATAGATCTGGGGAAGTGGGAGGGATTTAGGGATATACAGTTGGAAATAAGGCCGAAGAGAAATTTTAGTGGAAGTGAAGAAGTGGAATGTGGAGGAATAAAAGTTTGCTTGCCTTTTTTTAAGTTGACATTTATCAATTGCTTATATTCCAGGATTTCTTGTACTTAATACTCCCATAAAGAGATGAATGTCCTGATCATTCCTAATATTGCACAAGTGGAAACTGAGGTATATTGAAATTATTTGTTCAGTGTCATACAGCTTATAAATTTAAGAACAGAACTAGCACCCTCAGCCATCCAGTTCCTGAATCTGAATTCTTTGCCTCAACATTATAAAAGCACCTCAGGTTGTATAAATGCATGACTTTCAGAATCTGAGATATTACAATTGGATTAGCGTTTGGTGATCGTGGTATCTCAGGGACTAGTCTTGTGTGTTCGGTGATTGAAGGTCAGTGAAGGTGAACATTAAAGACTTTATTTCTAGGCACTGGGTCAGCAATAGGAACATTAAAATTTCCCTGGTCAACTGCCAGAAAAACTTGGGCATGTGGAGTTCTTTTAGACACGTTCCTTTCCTCTTGAAATCATGTGTGTGCACACACAGGTTAATTTAAATTTTCAGAAGATGAATTAGCATCTGTGTTTGGGAAAGTTGCACAAGATGCTGTGAAGTTCATTTTCCTTGCCTTCTGGGTCCTCAGTGGGTTCCCCAGAGAGGATCAGTTGTATTTCAATAGCACAAAAAGGTTCATTTATATTCATGGCTGAACATGTTTTTGGAAAAATAAGGACTAATATAATTCTGTCTGATTTTTAAGTCAACTGCTAATTGGCAGTTAACTTGGAGTTTAATGGACCTTGTTCTGCCTTATCATTAGCTCAACCACACTCTGATAGATTTGTCTTCTTACTGAAAGTGATATATCCTGGTCAGACACCTATTACCAAAGATATCCAGGTTTTGCAGAGAGTTGTGAAGACACTTGGAGCCTAGGAATTGGAAAAAAAAAAATCCTCTGCATAATCTACCCAAGTTAAATAGGTTTTAAAAAGAAATGAGATGGGTGACACCTCAGTAATCACATCTTCATTTTACAATTGAAGAAACCAAGGCTCAGAGAGGCAGAAGTTTTCCTTCCCAAGTTTACGAAACTTAAAAAAAAATTTTTTTAGCTAATCCATTGATGACCATGACAGAGATTATCCATAGCTGAGCTCATAATCCATTCTCCCTTTTCATTTAGCAACAGGCCCAAATATTTACCTGGGCATATTGCTACCTGGGCATATTGCTGCCTGGCCAAATTTCCCACCTTTCCTTACAACAAGGTGTGGTCATGTGCCTAAATTTTGGCCAATGTTATATCAGCAATAGTGTCACTGGGATCTTCCTGGAGTTTTCTTTAAAAGAGAGGAGGGGTGTCCTTAACTCTTCATTTCCCTTTAGTTCCTGGAATATGCAATAGCTAATTTCAGAAAGAAATTTGTATCATATGGGTATTTTGGGAAATGAAAGACCAAATACTGCAGGGTCCTGGTTGCTGACGATGGGGAGCCCATGTATCAACTGTGAAATGCCTACCTCAAGACTTCTTAAATTTGAGAATGAAATTAACTTTTTCTTTACTTAAGCAATAATTTTCTAGGTCTCTTTTACTCACAGCAGAACTTAATCCTAATGAACTCAAATATGAATGATTTTCTATCTTGGAAACGCCATTCCAATGCCACTTGGACCTCTGGTGTTTGAGTCAATCCAGAGGTACTTAGTGTTTCCACCTCCCTTTCTTTTGGCATCAGTAATCTTGGGGCCCTGCAGCACTGGCAGGTTGACATATCCTCTGCTCCTAAATCGTGCATTGTGATGTTTAGGCCTCTCCCACTTCTGAGGAGTTAAAGAAAACCAGGATTCTTTGTGGCCAGGTAGATATTGAAAACCAAGATTCCCGTGATTTGAGGCCTCCCATTCTGTTCCAGGGATGTTAACAATCAGGGTTCCCTTGGGTCTCTGGGCTTTTCTGACTCATCCTAGCTTCAGTGGTGCCTCTGGAAACCCTAAGATTTGTTGGTGACCAAATTCAATCTAATCTTGACCAAAGGAGGCATTTTCCAGGAATGACACATCTTCACATATAGCTCTAGACTGGACCCCTTGCAAGAATGAGTGTGAGAAGGAATTTTGCAAGGTTCTAGATTCTTTATCTGGACATATCCCAATAACCATAAGTTGTGTGGCAGAAGGGACTATGGCAGTGTTGTTCCATCAGTGCTTGGCACTGGGTACACCCTTTGATGAATGAGTTAAAAAAGAGAGAGTAGGAAAAGAGAGAAAAAAGGAGCGAGAAAGAAAGGGAGAGTATATATAAAAGAAATGAAGAGAGAATTTTATGCCTAAATGTCAAAATGACATGTAAAGTGTGTGTGTGTGTGTGTGTGTGTGTGTGTGTGTGTGTTTAGTTTTAGGTAAAACTCTTTGTAAACTAGACTCTTGCATTTCTCATCCAGTGTCTCTCAGTTATTAGTGTTTTGCTAATAAGGATGTCCTCTTGGATGTCAAGGTGTGAATGCCCTTCACTCAATTAATCTCCCAACTAGGAGTTAACTCTGCTGCTAGTTTTAAAAGACCTCAGGCCATTGACCACACATGTCCTCAGAGCAGTTAGCTTTAACCTCTCCAACCTTTGTTTTCCCATTTGCTGCCCCTATGTGGTGGAGATTTCTGCAGCTTCCTTGACCTCTGCTGTAAGGAATCTTCTTGAGGAAATGGTTTTCTTGAGGAGCCTTGGGAGATTTGTGAGTTTCTATGAACACTTGGTGAGCCCAAAGTAGCTGGCCCGAGACATGGAGATTCCTCTCTTTTAGACTGTCATTGCAAAGATCTTTGTTGAAGAAAGACAGGAAGGCTCCATCTAGGCCTCTGGGCTCCTGTGAAGTACTGGAGGTATTGAGCTCATGGAACTGAAGGAGGTGATGGGAGGTCACCAGCTGTCTCATGAGCAGGAAGGAACAAGGTTAATGGTAGGTTTATGTGTCTCCAACTTAACTGTAACCTGTAGGCATAAAACTACTTCTCTGAGTCTTCCAGCAGCTATCCCAGTGATAACACTATGTACAAGATAAACCATTGAGGTTACACTTTAAAAATCATGTTATTGAGATATAATTCCCATTTAAAAGTGTATAATTCAGTGTATTTTTGTATATCACAATCAAATCATTCGAAGAACTGCTGATCACTATTAAAGATCTCATCCAGGTGGACCCTGATTCAGAGGGCATTGACACTGCTCAAAATGTGTTTGAACATTCCTGAGAACTGCCTTCGGGGAACATTCTTTTAAGTCTTCCCTAAGGTGGTGAATCTTTATCCTTTGAGGGTGGAGTTGATTCTTTGGAAACAGACAACTGTCATTTAGATCCAATTCTGTTGCATAAAGGCTCTGATCAAGCTGTGTAATAATGTTTGGGGTCAAAAACCAAAGGGTGGATTTAAAGTCTTTATTTACTTTCTTGTGTGGCTTGGAAGCAAGTCCTAAATGGAGTAAAGAAATTATTTGACTTTAATCTCTCTCGCTAGCATTGTTCGATTAATTGGCCAATTTTCCTTTAAAAGGGATAAATTAATTTCTTTCCCTTATAGTCGCACTTGTGTGTGAAAATGGTATCTACACTAGAAAGAGGGGTGAACAGACACTGGACCAGGAAATAGAATATCAGAGGAAAAATTCAGGTCCCATCACTTACACACAAGTATGCCACTTCACTTCACCAGGTTTCCATTTCTGCCCTGTAATTGAGGCTAGTACCATCTACCTTGTATATTATGTGAAATTGTATATGTGAGTCTGCTTTGTGTACACTATGTTGAAAACTGCTGTACACATGAAAGGGAGAGTATCTAGTCTAAAAATGCTCAGTGTTACTACTTCAAGAAAAAATATCTTCCAGAGTTGGAAGTCCTGCGTATTAAGGATTGGGTGGAGATTTTGCTGGGAGGCATCAGTTTATAATAGGGCCAGGTCTGGGAGAGAGTAAATCTGAGTCTCTTTTTGTGGCTCAATAATCTTGATCAATTTGTCCTTGAGGAACCTTTAAAGTTCACTTAAGATAGATGTTTTTGTGTTTCTTCCTACTCTCCACCTAGTCAACTGCCATTCAATTTCAGTTTAAATATCACTTCCTCATGTATTTCTTCCTGATCTCCTCTTCCTACAACCAGGCAATGTTCCCCTGACACATGGTTCCATAACATGCGTGCTTCTATTCTATGCAAATCTTTTTCTACTTACAGTTATGTATCAATATTTGTTAATGTCTCTGTTCAAGTCACCTCTATATTCCCAGCACCTAGCACAGTACCTGGCATGAGTCAGGTGCACAGCAAATATTGACTGAGTGTGCTTACAACCAGATTCTTCTTTCCTTAATATGCTTAAGCTTGACAGGATATTTCACACAGGAGCTCATGCTGTATTTTTCTAAAAATTATCATGAGGTAGTAAATTTGTAGAGGAGATATTTATTTAATGCTCATATTCTGCTGAGGGGCAAACTGAGGCTTTAAAAAGGAAATGGTTTATTGAATGTCAGCAAACTAACTAGGGATAGAAGCTGGACCAGAGCTCACCCTCATTGTTATCAGTTACACTTTGTCCAATAACCATTTCCTAGTCCAGTGGTCATTTTCTATGAACACATTGTACAAATAGCATTTCCGAGGTTTCCTAGTGTCAACTCTGTGTGAGTCAGGATTTGCTTTGACTATGTGGGAAAAAAACACCAAAATACAGCTTTGGTTTTGTTTTTCAAATTGAGGTTTATTTCTCTTTTAGGTAAGGTCTGAAGGGACCCATATTAGGGACCATCTTCCTATCTTTTACTTTTTACAAGTGTCTTCCATTTCTAAGTTCATCTCAATCTCCAAGATGGTTGTTTTTTCAGCTAGCACTTAAGAGGAAAGGGGAAAGGCAAGAACAGCCCCCTCTGGTTAAGGATATTTCCAGGAAGTTGCCCACATTCTATTGTGAACTCATCACATGACCATACCTAGTTGCAGTGGAGGTGGGAAAATATAGTGTTTGTCCTGTGCAGCATGTGCCCAACTGAAAAAGCAGGCCTCTGTTACTGAGGAGGAAGGGGTGAATGGATACTGGGCACAACTCCTCCAAATACTTAGATTTCAGAGGAGTGCCGGCCTGCCTATCTATCTATCTATCCATCTAAAAGCTCAGAGTAGAATTTGCCAGTGCTAGAAGAAAAATAAGAAGTTTACAAAATACTTTGAGCATTCTCCTGTGGTTATGCATATAGAAATGTTATGAGAATAAAATATTCTGGAGTTTTTCCTTCAGATAGACTAACTTGGGGAGTGAGGAGGTATGTGGAAATTGAAAATTCCAGAGGTGGTCTTAGAAAATAGTTCATTGTTGTTGTTTTTTTTTCATTTATACATTAATTCACTAATTCATCTATTCATTCACTGAACACTTATTGAAGGCCTGGTAGGAGTCAGGCACAAATTCAATTTCCAAATGTTGTCAAGACTAGGATAAACAATCCTGATTCCACAACTCTGCAAGCCCAATGCTTTAACTGAGGACTAATGGAGCCATGTAGCTACCATCTGATATATTCCAAAATCTCAATGGTTTATCTCAGGTCTTAAGAATAAGACAGTATTTCCCAAGAGAGGATCATTTTGTTTCTTTACATGCTGCCCCTACAAAAATGCTGTCTTCCTCTCAAGGACCTTATTGCAGGATAAAGGACTTTAGGGTGATGTGTATTTCACCTAGAGCTGGGCACAAAGCTGACTCACATTCAAAACCAGCATGTTGTTTTATTTCTCTAAACACATGCCAGGCACTTAGGCATATGGAATCACATTGAATTGTCAGAACAGCTCTGTGAATAAAGACTGTGCTGTTGGGGTAACTTGAGGAGGCCTGAGCCCCACCACCTCATATAACCTGCACATGCTCTCACTCTAGACTCCTTAAATAGATACACAATCTAAGCAAATGCACTGTGCTCGTGGCTTGCTAACTTCTCAATCACACGTTCAAGGCAAGCCCCTCAGGCCATCTTCCAATCAGATCAATAATATAGTCATAAAATTTCTAGACCCACCACTGCCTTTAAAGATGTACCACTGTGACAGATTTACAGAGGAAGTAAAAAGGCTCAGAGAGGTGACTGTGTTTTTCTCAAGGCCACACAGTGTATAGGTAACACAGTCAGGCTACCAGCCCTCTGCCCAGATCCAATTCTGTTCATGGTATAAGCCCCATGAAGACTGTGAATGAGTGAGAGCTCTGACTCATCTCACTGAATGAGCTCTTGGAAAAGAATGTGAATGCTCAGGTCACACCGTGGGAGCCCCCTTGAAGAGCTGTGTCCTGGTTCCTACAGACCTGAGCTAAGTGCTCTTGGGGCAGGATGCCGATTGCTAACATCTATGCACAGCCAAATGTCTCTGGAACGAGGCAGTTGACCTCTTAGAACTTTAGAGCAGGACCTTCTTTCAAGAACTTTCTAAGTCCTTGATTTCACAGTTGAAGAAAAGGAGGTCCAGAGAGGTATGACTTCCCATGGTCACACACTGAGTTAATGATGGGAGTGAGACAAGAGTCCAGGTCCACTCCCCGCTGCTACTGAAGACACTGTTCATACCTCACTACATGGGGAATGAGTACAGAAGGCGGTGGGTTCTGAAGGCAAAGGATGTGTAATCATGTAGTGTAATGATATTCTGTTCACTGTATTTAGAGCTTAATGTTTGAGAGCTGCGGAAAGATTAAATTAGGACTGACTGGTAAATGATGGGGGAAAGGATAGCCACTTAAATCATTTTCCACCCCCTCTCGGTGTGTGGATATGAATAAAGCCACTTACTCCATTCCCACTGGAAGAGGCTCATTCCTTAGCTGTTATCAGTTACTCCTGAACTACCCTATCCAGTAACCACTTAATAAGGATTAGTGGATAATCAGTTGAGTGGAGGTAGATGACGTCAGAAGGAGGATCATGGGGCCTCCTAACAGTGTACTTCATGATATTTCCTTGGTGCTGTTAATATTTCCCAAAAAATTCATTTGTGCCAGTATCACATGGCAGAAAGTGCACTTAGATTAGAATCCTAGTTCCATTGTGTGCTACACTCACCCTAGGACTTGGGGCACAGGTTAAACCCAGCTTCACCTACAGGAAACTGATGCCCCCTGTGAGATGTGTTATTGATAGGGGCCCCATCAATCTGTTCATTGATGTGTCCTCAACACTGAGAACATGTCAGATATAGTGAGCCTTTAAATGATAATTGCTGAATAAACTGAGACTTGTGAAAAGTACTCAGAATTAAAATGGTACTAGGAGTTGCAGTGGGACTATTTAGAAGCTATTTTCAAAATAAGAATAAGGAATGAAGAGGCCCATTGCCCAGGGCAGAAAACAGAATGTTAACAGTGAAGAGTGAAGAAACATTGCTGTATAAGTTGGCCTCTCACTGCTGTGGCCTCTCCCGTTGCGGAGCACAGGCTACGGACGCGCAGGCTCCACGGCATGTGGGATCTTCCCGGACCGGGGCACGAACCCGTGTCCCCTGCATCAGCAGGCGGACTTTCAACCACTGCGCCACCAGGGAAACCCTGCTGTATAAGTTTTATAAAATTATGTCATTTCTGTCAAGGGCAATGATCTTCCAACTGGAAAGGGCAGAACATGGAGAGGAGGAGACATAAGGAAATACTACGGAAGCACAGAGGTCAAGATGCAGAAACAAAACAAGTGGATGGCCACAGGGCAGGGACGGACCTTCATCAAAGGGCACGTCAGGCCCTGCGTTAGGTGTTTTAGGTACGCTGTGGAATTCCTTTCTCGTAGCAACTCTGGAAGACATATATCCATTTTACAGATAAAGAAACTGTGGAAAGAAAAGAAATCATTTGCTCACGGTCACCACCTTGAATAAATGACTTAATAGAGAGAAGATTTGAGTACACAATTGTAACTCTAAGTAATCTTCTAGGAATTGCAGAGGACAATTCCAGAGGACTGAAGATGTGCAAATTATTCAACACTAAATAGGAAGAAAATATAAGTGTTAGAATTTACGTCTAAATTTGATATCTATCCCCAAGAAAACGCTATAACTGAGAAATATATGGGTATGGGTATGTATAAATATATATATGTATATGTGTGTGTTTATATATGTGTGTATATATGTGTGTGTGTATATATATATACATACATATAATTTTTTCTCAGCACTTAGAGAAGAAAGCAGTGACCACTGGGAACTCGTATGGCTTACCTAAGAATAAGAGAGGTGATGACAAATTCCCTTCTTTTCTTTTCTGGTAGGATTGTTAGACTAGCAAAGCACTGGGTGCCTTGATGCCATGTGTGTCAATCTCAGCAAAGGACTTGGAAGTTTCCTTCAGAATATTTTGGAAGAAAAACATGAGAAATGAAGGCTGGATGATAGTAATTTTCTATAGCTACACACTGCTTGAAGAACAGAGTAATCTTTAGCTACCTGCATACCTGTCTGTCTTTGGCCTTCTCTGTAAACATTTAATTGATTGTTTAAAATGAAGACTGAGTTTGCTAAAATGTCTGATGCCATGGTGTCAGGAAATATTGCTGGTTAGGGACCTGGAATCAAGACTTCAGTCCAAGAAGAAACAAATGTTTCTTATTTAACCAGCCATTAAAGCAGGGTGGTTTTAAGATGGGGACACACTGAGGAAATGGCCAGAAGACCCAGTGATGAGCTGAGCTACAAGCTGGGAAATTGGGCACAGGGCAAGGGGTGTGATTGTAATGATGCTGCATAAGTGCTGAGCTGGACATCAGCAAACTTAACTTGAGAGGAAGTCTCCTGATCACTCCACACTTTAGTTAAGGACAACATCAGTCACAGGGTTTTAAAGGAGAGTTGAATCCACCAATTGGCAGTGTGTGTGTGCATGTGTGCACACGTGTGTGTCTGGGGAGAGTCATGTGACTGTACATGGGGAATGGAGCTAGGCAGAAGTGGTATTTAAGCTGGATGGAGAAGAGAAGGTTTAGAGGAATTTATTAGTCATCTTCAAATAATCAATGGGCTTTTTATGTGGAGAATTCATGTGCTTCTTTATTTTACTTATATACATTTGCTTTTCATGTCTTTCTTCCAAAAAGGTTTTGAAGACACTAAAAAGTATTCAAAATCAACTCTGAGTAACTTCAGAAGTCAGAACTAGGACAAATGGTAAATATCATATGGAGCCCATCCTAACTGCTTGAGTTACAAAACAGTGGAGTGACCTGCCTGGACAAGTGGCAATCACCCATTCCTGGAAATATGTGAGGGCTAGGGGGCCAGAAGTGATGTGTGAACACATACACACATGTACTCACAAACACGTACACACATGAACACATAAATGCACACATACTCACAAACACACACACACAGACATACACACACACTCACACTGAGTTGGTTCAGTTGACTTGTTAAGGTGTCTTCCAGTGCAGTTTCTGTACTTATTTATTTAGTTAAGTTGGATCCTTCTCTTATATGTATTGCTTTATTTTCAAAATTTTCTTTATAAAAACAAACACACCATAGTTGCAACAAACTTTAGGCTCTGGCTGCATTCATTATTGTCCTGCACAGCTAAAGCCAAGACTGTGAGGGTAAGCTCCCATTGGGAAGATAGTCTTTTGGGAATATAGCTAGTCAGACCTATCTTCCTGAAATACATAATGATCATGAGTTTATTAATAAATCATTTCCAGTTAGTTTGGAAAGAGGACTAAAAACTGTGGTAGGGCTGGGGACAAAATATACAGCAAGACTTTTTCTCCAATTTCCAGCCCCTTGCTCTGTGGGCAACACTATTCTGCATATACAGGCTTTTCATTTTCCCTCTTCTCTGCTCTTATAGAGGCTTGCCTGCCCTTGACTACTCTTTGGCTTCTCGGGGAGGGGGGACTATAAGAGGCTATTTACGTGACCAAAAGAGGCATTTCACATTTCATCAAGGGAGTTTATGTTCAAAGAAAGAAAAAAGAAATAGAACACGACTCCCTGCTCCCCACCAACCAAAGACAAATCAAGCAGGTATGAAATTACAACCATCAGACTCTGTTGTCTTTAAAGTTATGGCCAGAGGAATATGGACTCTACTATTTCTCCAGGAGTCAGGTTTGCAAACTCAAAAAAGCATATAGCACTTCCTAGGGAAGCCTTCTGTGGTCTCCTCCAGAAATTTATCCTTTCCTTCCTCTAACCATTCCATGTGCATCTTCTGTGTTGTCATTTATTGCCACATTTGTCTGCCTTTATGAGGCAAAGTAACAGAATGCTTGGAGCACACACCCTGGAACAACACTGCCTGGTTTTAGATCCTGGGTCTGCCATGTACTGATTTTGTGGCCTTGGACAACTCACTCATTGGCACGATGAGAATATCAGTGTCTATCTCATGGGGTTGTTTGAGCACATCCTGAGATCCTGAAGTGTGCAAAACCCTCAATAAAATTAGCTACTGTGATGGTGGTGGTTAATAGAATGGGCTCTGGAACCAGACCTGCCTGGGTCCAAGTTCTTCAGGTTTGTTACAGTGCCCCATCGTTAATCTCTTTTAGCTTTAGTTTTCCTCAGCTGTAAAATGGAAACAACTACAATCTCTGTCTCAAAGGGGTTGTTGTGAGGGAGATGCAGGGAAAGAGCCTGGTTCATAACACTCAGGAAAGGCTACACACCAGACTCAGGTTTTTCCTGGCAGTGACTTGTTCTAATTCATCTCTGTACTCTTAGCACCTGGCCTGAGGTTGGCACACAGTAGGGACTATTGAATCTATGGACCCTGGCTCTCTTGGCTAACCGTCCCCCTTATCCTGCCCTCTGCCAGCACACACACACACACACACCACACACCCTGATATATATATATACAACATACACACACCACACCCACACATACACACTGCATGTACAATATACACAAACATCACACGTACCACACACACCACACACCAAGCACAAAGGCACAAACACCAGACACCTTCCCCCTACACACCCCACCATACCACATACACATACCACACACACACACACACACTACATATACAAACCACACCCAGAAACACCACACCCACACATATACAAAATACACAAATACCACAATATCAACACACAAATAGCACAATTCTCACACACAAATACACAAACATCACACATACCACACACACCACACACCAAGCACGAAGGTACAAACACCAGACACCTTCCCCCCACTCACCCCCCCATACCACACACACTCTCACATAGGTACCACACACACATCACAAACACATATACCACAGCCACACATCCACACACCTTTGCCTTCTCCCTCAGCTGCTCTATAGCTGAAGGGAGCTGTGTCAGCTTCAAGGATGTGATTCAGCTTCCAGGGCTTGTTGCTACAAGCACAAAGTCCCTCATCAGCTGTGGCCACCTCCCTGGGAAGGCATGCAGGGTGAGTTCCAAATTTGCATTTTGGCCTGAGGAAAAGGGTGTGGAGTTATTTTTTTCCCCTTCTGATTGTCAAATACATCTGCCCAGGCCAAGAGACCATTTCTCCAAGCAGAGGTATAGTTGAGGCTGGTTATTCTTTCCGAAATTCCACACAGCTTTAATGAATGCCATATGTGTCACAGTTAACAGGCATTTCTCCCTGAGAAGTCAGCGCTGCAGAAGATGATAGATTTAATGCCACATTTCAGAAGCACAGGACGTCAGGGCTAGAAGGCTTATTGGAGAGTATCTTTCTTGTCCAGTGGTTCTCAAAGTTTACTGTATCTTTAGAACCCCTGGAGCTCATGTTATTCATACATGTTACCAGGCTCCAACCCTCAGAGATGATAATTCAATGGGACTAGGGTGGTGTCCAGAAATTTGCCTTTTAAATGAGCGGCCTAAGTGATTCTGATGCAGATGGATAGGTACACAGATGAGAAACTCTGGAATCTCTTATTTAATAGTTGGGGAAAACTTGAGCCCAATTATCAAATAACTGACTCGTAAGGTTAGTTAGTGGCAAGGTTAGGACTAGACCTCAGTCTTCCTTGCTTCTAGTCCAGTGTTTTGTTTTTTTTTTTTAATAGTATTTATTTATTTGGTTGCACTGGGTCTTAGTTGCGGCTCACGGGCTCCTTAGTTGAGGCTTGAGAAACTCTTAGTTGCAGCATGCATGTGGGATCTAGTTCCCTGACCAGGGATCGAACCTGGGCCCCCTGCATTGGGAGCACAGATTCTTATCCACTGTGCCATCAGGGAAGTCCCTAGTCTAGTGTTTTTTAAGTATTTAACTTGAGTCCCTTAGTTCATCCTGTCTTTACATCTCCAAGCATTTTAGAGTTAAGCCTTTGCCAGAGAAAAACCCTGCATTTGTGTCGGAGGGAAACAAGGCTCCTCTGTGGCCGCGGTCTCTTTCTCCCTGGCAGACTGTTTCCCCAACAGAATCCCCTTCTTGGCTGTCAAGTGCACTGGTTATCACATCATTCTTGACCAAGGCTGTCCAGATTCCAGTTGCTGAGTATGACAAGAAGGGGAAGTTAAGCTTCTGAGTTAAACTGGCCTAAGCCTCATCCTACTCAGAAGCCAAACTTACTCTCCAAAGCAACAGAGTTTGAATCTCTAGAGACTTCTTGATTCTTTAGGGCAGTTGTCAGAAAACTACAGCTTATAGGCCAAATCCGGCCCACCATCTCTTTCCGTAAATAAAGTTTTATGGGAAAACAGCCATGGACATTCACTTATGTATTATCTATGGCTGTTTTTGTGCAAAATGGCAGAATTGCAATAGAGACCATATGTCCTGGAAAGTCTAACAAATTTACCATCTGGCCTCTTGCAGAAAACCTTTATTGACCCTTGGCTTAGATTTGTTACTTGGGGCACTCCCAGGGGCCATGGAACATGTAATGTAAATTAAACCTGAACACTCACAACAAAGGACCTGCAGTAAGCACGTGATATACTTCATAATGTTCCTGTGCACCTTACAGCGCAGCCTTCACTGAGGATGAAATCACAGCACCTAAAGACTATCATGCTGAACGGTGTTGGTCGTTTCAGAAGCTTATTTGATAAGCAGTGAGATTTTCAAGATAAAGTGATTTTTTACTTTCTGGAGTTTGTTGAAGAGTCTATTGTGTCAAAGAGTAACCTAAGTTAGGCGTGATAAGATGATTGCTTCTTTATTAAGTACCAGGCATCTCTTCTCCCCCTAATCTCCTTCATTCTTAACCACTACTAAACATGGTTAGTTTGATTCATGTTTGCGTGGGTATGTCACTTCCTTCCTGGATCCAGCATCTTTGTGAAAGCAGGTCTAGATGGGATAGACCCAGAGCTGAGGGATGCTCACAGAAGCAATTTCTTTCCCATTTTTTGTTGTTGTTGCTTAGCAACAATTTGAGAGGGGGAAGAGAGATTTCAAGATGTGGTATAAAATGATTTGTGAGCCATGACTGAGAAATGATCCGTGAGTAATATTTTTCACTGCATGTCTCAGATTCATAAATGCTTATATATTCACACATCTTTTAGCCATTCAAAAAATTTGCACCAGAAGAAGAGATTTGGGGCTTCCCAGGTGGCGCAGTGGTTAAGAATCCGCCTGCTAATGCAGGGGACATGGGTTCGATCCCTGGTCCGGGAAGATCCCACATACCATGGAGCAACTAAGCCCATGTGCCACAGCTACTGAGCCCGCGTGCCACAACTACTGAAGCCCGTGTGCCTGGAGCCTGTGCTCCGCAGCAAGAGAAGCCACCGCAATGAGAAGCCCGCGTACCGCAATGAAGAGTAGCCCCCGCTCGCCATAACTAGAGAAAGCCCGTGCACAGCAACGAAGACCCAACACAGCCAAAAATAAAAACAAATAAATTAATTAATTAAAAAAAAAGAGATATGGTGTATAAGCTGTTCACCAAAGACTTTTTACCAGGAGATAAGAACAAAGTGTAACAAAAGGCCATCATTATGATGTGTGTTCCTATAGGAGACAAAATGGCCAACTGCTTTTACAGAAGCCTGGGCTCATGCTTATACCCATGGGATTTGGAGTTAGAGTACCTGGCTTGAAATAATAATAGTTTCTACTTTATAGGGTTGTGTGGATTAAATAAGAACATGTATATAGTCTAAGCACTGCAGTTGGTGGTCCATGAAACCTATTCTTTTGTTGTTGCTGCTGCTGCTGCTGTTATCCCAGCAGGGATAAAATTAGGTGGGGCATTACAGTTATACTTTCCTGAGGTCCACCAGTCAGATGGAGAGTTTGCACTGATGGGCTTACTCAACGGCTTCTCATTCCTGCTCTTTATTCTGTAACTAGAAGCCTGTCTTCCTATGAACTTTGGACTAAGACCATACATTACCTTAGCTACTAGGATGCTAGAAAACATGCCACAAGTAGAAGCTTGAAAAGCCCTTGAGTGTCTCCTCTTCTCTTTCATGATTGAGTTTTCTTGAATATGGAATCCTACCAACTGCATGGGACCAAGCCTGGATTAGCCTGCTAGAGGATGAGAGATCAGACAGAGCTGAACTGTCAAAAAATCATCTTGGACCAGTCCATCCTCAACCACGTGACATAGAAGCTCAGCCAAGATTAGCTGAGCTGCCTACCTAACTCAGCTTACCACAAACGCATGAGTGAGCCCAGTCATGATCAACCAAGCTCAGCCCAGATCAGCAAAACTTCCCAGGTCATCTATAAGCTCATGAGAAAGAATACATGGCTTTCATTTTAAACTACTAAATTATGGAGTGATTTGTTAAACAGCAATATGTAACTGGTAGAGAGAGTACAGAATATTTACTCATTACTAGTAAATGATTAGTTCATGAAAGAAGTTGAAGTGTGAAATGTTCTGAGGTCATCAGATGCTTTCCTTCCCTACACAAAAGATGGTGGTCTAGAAGCCCCAAGATGAAAATCATGCTCAAATTAGCACCTATTTCATATATTAAAATACCAACCCAGGCTGTAGAGATGGCTAAAAAATAATATAATTGCTAATAAGTTAAAATTGAGGATGCATGCTGAAGTATTTTCCACTGCTTGCAGAAAGGAAGTCTCCTGGAAAGAGACACACCTAATTCAGGTTAAAAATAACACAGCTAAATTTCTGGGAAAGAGGACAAGAATTTGGAGGGAAAAAAATTCATCAAAAAAAGTGTCTTTTTCTATAGACATAATGGGCTTCCTGAATTCCTGTGTCAGCTGTTCATGATAAGGGAGGCTGAGTGAGATACTATTATGGTTTAAAATACAGTAAGAGACAGAATTAGTTTATAAAAGGAGAGCAGAAAATCATAAAGAGAAGATCGTAGGTGGAGGAATGCTATCACCCAGCTCTGATGCCATGCTTAGTAGATCATTTGGCTCTGGGTGATAGGGTTGAACAGTTCTGCAGCTCCCTGGACAAATTTAAGTGTCATCAGCATTGGAAAATCAAAGCAGTGAGGAAGAGCTGCAAGTATTCTTCGACTGTAGGCCTGCAGCAAAATTCTGAGGTTCAGATTGCTCAAGCTGGTAGGCAACTTGTGTTAAGGAATCAGAGCTAGTTATGGAGAGTATACAAGTACATGTCATTCATTCATTTATTTATGCAATTCTAAGGTATATTACAAGCCATATGTGTGGTATAAAGTTTTCATCTATCCATCCATTCACTGAAGATATTCATTGAGCCAGATAATGTGATAGACACTGGAGATACAAAAATGAAAAAGAACGTCCCTGTCTTCCAGGAATGTACAGGCTAGGGAGAAGAGACAGAAAGAAACTGCTATTGGCCATACTGAAAACCATCATGAAGGAGGTATGAGGTACTGCTTGTTTCCTCTGTCAAGTTCTGAGTCAGTTGAGAGGCACAGGGGAGAAACACACGCACAGCAGCATGTCAGTTCTATTAGTGATACAAAGTGGATTAGAGAATGTGATACCAGATATGTCACCCAGAGGTCTCACTAATAACACTCCAGACCAGAACTGAACTTACCCCTCTGGCTTCTGGTATAATGGTATAAGAGCCTAAGCTTTTCCCATAGAGAGAAGTTATTACCACCTAATGGAAAGCAGAACAGCATGCATGTCAAGCTTCAGGGGGTTGAGAAACAGGGAGAGAGAGAGAAGAAAAGAAGAGGTCAGGATAAACTTGCTCAGCCCCTTCTCTCAAATCCAGGAATCAGATACCTTACTCTTCCTTCAATGAGAATAAGTGAGTAAAGAATGAAAATAGAGAAACCAGGTATGTCTCTTTCCCAGTGGTGTCTATTTATGGAAGGAGGGAGCCAGAGATAGAAGAAGGTCCTCCCCTAAAACTTTGGGATAACACAGAAGGAACCCTAACCTAACCTGGCCTTGAGGATCAAAGAAAGTTCTTCCAAAGAGTTGACTCATTTGTATGGCTGAAGAGTAGCTGTATAGGTGAGGAAGCAGTATGTTATTGGGTTTCATGAAAGACAGCCATTCAAGAAACTGTTCACAAAGATGTATCTAAAATGGACCTTGGTTGGTCAGTATATTGCAATAAGTGGAGGGGTTTGACAAGCTCACTTGAGATAGAAGAAAACCCCCCCAAAAACAAAACCTTAGCTGCCGTATAGCAACAGGAAAGCCCACATTCAAGGAGAATGAGCTGCCAACTTCAGCAGGTCTGTAAAGGATGAGTTGGAGTGCAGGAGATAAGACAGGAAATGTGTTTGGGGCTAAGTATTGGAATGTCTAGGATGCCAGGATACCAAGATGGAATGTGAGCCCATTTTCTTTATACTCCATCACACTTGCCTGACTTCATGCCCCAGTGAGAGGTAATGAGGTCCTGTATGAAGTAAGGCAGGGATAGAGAGAGCAATAAATAAGGATAAGATATCATGGAGACCAAGAAGGTAGAATCTGTGGGAACCAGCATGGCCAGGATTGGTGAGTGAAGACCCAAATATAATAGTAAGATGTTTGAAGAAAGCGTGATATGAGTAGAAATTAGAAAGTCAATGCCGTGGGGACCATTCAGTTCTCTGAATGTCCGGTTTGAGGAACCAGCATTCTCCCAAGGTAGAAATGCCCAACAACAGTTGGGAAAATGGGCAAGATAAGAAGAAAATGTTGAGTCTAGATTGAAAAATTCTGGCTAAATGCTGAGAGTAGATGAAATCACACACATATAAAAAAGTAGTGAAGGGAAAAAAAAATAAGGCAACCAAGGAAATAAATTTGGAGAAGCACCTCTGTTTTAAGGGTCAGGAGCAAGAAGAGCATCCCTCAAAGAAAGAAACCTAAGATACAATTATGTTGGAAACTTTCCAAAGTGTAGTGTCACTAAAGAGATGGATATTTAATGTGGGGCTAATTTTATTTCTGACTTTCTTCATTTTAGTCTTCTTACCTATAAAATGGGAAGCAAAAAATTGCTGGTCTAGCATTTGGTGACTGAGAATCTGGATATTTAAGGATAAAAAGCATGTTGTTTTAGATACATATTAATTGATTTTAATTTTCCTGCTTCCTGATACCCTGCTTGCCAGTACAGCACAGGGAATGGGGGGATGGTTGAATGCCTTTGGGAAGGAAGGGAAAGGCGCTCTCTCTCTCTCTCTCTCTCTCTCTCTCTCTTAACCTAGAGAACCAAGAAAGAAGTCAGGGATGGGAGAGAAAGGCAACCAGGGATGTGACTGCACCTCCCACGCTGGAAGGGGGAAGGAGATGTGTTGGCTAGATTGGGGGACTATATAGGGCAAAGGGCTCTGGTCCACCTTCCTGCTGAGGACTCGAGGAGGACACCATAATGCAGAGCAGCCACAAGCCAGTAAGAGGAGTCCCAGCATGGTTTAAGAGTATGGTATGGCATGGAGAGAGGGTTTTGTTGTCAGTCTTGAGATTTCCTCAATTCCAGTACAACAGATGAGACGCTAGGTTTAGAGCCCTTGAGCCTGCCATGGGGCCAACTAAAGTAGGGTTGAGCAGACCCTTCAACAGAAGCCAAGGGGTGGCTTCCTGAGCCAAGTCTGGAGAGAGGGAGTAGCACAGACTCAAAGAGGTCTGTAGTGTCAGTAAGAACTAAGGAGGTTCTTGGCGGGGACTTACGGGGTAGAGGCATCTGACTCAAGCAGACAGAAAAGTTTATAGAAGAGTTCATTATTCATGGATGTCAGCATCAGCGAGTGCCCAGGGATTAAGCAAAATCAAGGATACTTGATGAGATGCTGCCCAGCATACACTCAAATATCCAACCTTAGGAAGGACCTTCCACACAGTTCCATGGGGTCATGTCAGCCATCCTCCCACATAGCTAGATGAGCAGAGTTGAGGAGAGGACCAAGAAAAACAGCAATTATTTCAAAAAGATGGCCTTAGATACTGATTAGATTCATTTCTCAATTGGCATGGACTAAATTTTTAAATATCGTTTCCTTAAGTATTTAGCAAATTGCAGTTCATGTGAAGAGAAGTAAGCTAACAGGTATGCTCTTTGTATATCAAAGTTTAATTCTGCTTTGGATCTTCAGTCTCTCTGATTTTCCATGATTCATTGACTGTTGGCCTAGCCTACCACAATCTTGTGACTAGGATGGTAAGCGCTGTTGAAGGTCGGTGCATTTTGTATTGCATGCTGCTTGACTTGTCTGAGGAATAGTAGGTATTTGATAAATATTATGAAAAATGAATGTTTCCTTCTACTGTTTAGCATATCCAAATTGTAATCAAGGGTCTTTGCAAAAGTGTGAAAGGGTTGACACTTGGTTTGGGGTCATTTCCTCATTCCCTCTCCATTTCCCTCTCTCAGAATATATTTCTCAGTCTTCTCCAACTAATTTTAAATTGGAAGAAAGGATCAGAACCTCATTTACACTAACACATGGCAGATAACAATGAATGTACTATGTCATGTTTCTTACAGACATTGGTTTATTAACTGATTCTAATCCTTGGCCTTGGGATGGCTTTCCCGCAGTGCGGTGCGACCTATGGGAACAGTTGGAAGAGAGATCTGAGGTTGAGAAACTCTTCCCATTATAGCACTGGGTTATTCTGCTTAGGTGAATGCCCCTGCTGCAAGAGAAATCTTTGCCTGTAATAACTAAACAGTAATGCAGAGATTTTCTTGGGGGACAGAGACAACACACTCTCTTAATCCCCAAAAAGGAAAGAAAATCTAGGCTTGGAGTTTTAAAAATCCACCCAAAATGAACTTTTTAAGTTTGTTTTCCATTTTTTTTAAGTCCAATTTCATTGCTTCCTCCTTGTGAATGAAATATGAAACAGGCATGGGTATCTGAAGGTTATCTATAGCTTTTCCTAAAATGGTTATAATTGGAGAAATGAAATAGTGCTAACTGCACAGTCTGAATAACATTATAACATTATGCAAAATGAAGGCACTTTAGAAGAATAAAGGAACGATGACAATGCAAATCAGAGCCAGTGAAGGTCAGACGTTTTGCATAAAGTGCCTTGCAGTCTAATTCATGTGAACTTAGCTGGAGGAGAGAAAAGTGACTTATTAAAACACAATACTTTTTAAAAGAGCATTACTGCAGGGCTCTGGATCTGCTTACAAGTCTCACAGGCTGCTGCAAGGATTGGGTGAGGAGCTGGGTACAGACATAGCCAAGCTGAAATTATAGAACCTTTGTTCAGAAATAAAATATCTCAGCCTTGTGATTGCACTCAAGCTGGCTTTCTTAACCATCTGATGGCTGAACTGAATGGATGTTTCTTAGGGAACTAAGCAGTTGTTTACAGTTATTTATAGGCTATTATGTTTATTATTTCCTTTTGTTCTCAGAGCTATTGGGAGCATAAGGTTTTATTCTTTTTACAGTTGAGGCTATTGAGGCTCAGAAAGTTAAAGGCTTATGGGACCCTACTTATAAATTTGGAGCTGCCATGCAAACTCTGTTAGACTCTGAGTTCCAAAGTTAATTCACTCTATCATACTGCCTAGAAATAACTGTTGTCTGTGTCTTGAAAAGATCAAGTCCTTGTGCATAGTGTGAGGTCTTACATGGTAGGAAGATTCTTTAGCTTGACTTCATAGAATCATAAATCCCCTGACAGCTAATGGCTGCCTTTGTTTCTCCTTCTATATCAGATTCCCTTGCTCTAAGACAGAGGTACAGGCCAATCCTGGGCTCTGACTTCCCAGCCTCTTTTCTGGCTCAGTAGAGAGAATAATACTTCAAAATACCATTGAGAGACTGCAATGTCTAGAACATGAAACACCATATAGAGAAAACGAGAGAACAAGGGTCAGAATTCCCGGATTGGACCCCTGGTTCCACCATTTACTAACTGTGTGACTTTAAGTAATTTCCCTTCTCTGTAAAATGGGATAATACAAATACCTAGCTCAAATGGTAGTGTAAGGAAGAAAAGAATCAGTCATTAAAAGTTCTTAGTGTAGTGACTGTCTTTGTAGTGGAGGTTCTATAAGAGGTTAGCTTTGTTATGTTTTACAAAAGCCCCTAACACACTCATGGCACACTCAAGCCTAGGACTGGAATAAATTCTCCATCATTACTGGAGCCAAGAAAGAATTTCTACTCTTCCCTCAAAAAGGTCATGTAAGTGGCCAGTCTTGCACAGACCAGCCTGATCATTAGAATGGGCTGAAACTGCTGGGTAAACATGTGGAGACTCAGTCTCATCTTAGAACTGCAATCTGGGCTGCACATGAAAACTTAAGGAGGTTTTAAAAAGAATACTGGTGTCTGGGCTCTACCTAGGTCCCACCCTAGACCAGCTAAACTAGCTAGGATAGAGAACCAATGTACCATAATTTTAACAAACATTCCTTATTCCTTGATAAGGCAAGGGCACTTAAGGTCAAGTCTTCACTGAGAAGCTTTCCTTATGCCCTGGATATAAAACCCTGTAAAGAAAGCTCACTTGGCTAATTATATATGGTTGGAAATAAAGGACAAGGACAACTTGAAGACCTTCCTGACCCTAGGAAGTAGAACTCCTTTTGTATAATTGACACAAATAAATAATTCATAGAGTAATATAGGAGAAAACAGGGGCTTGGCAATGCTCTGAGTTCCATGGGAATTCAGTAGAGGAAAAGAGCACATATGTGAGAGGGGAGGGAGAGAAGGTCTTTGGCTCTAGATAGAGTTGAGTTCAGATCAATGCTTCACTCCCTACTGATTGTGCTGATTAGGGAAAAATTACTATGTGATGAGGGATGTAACTATGTAGTGGGATTATTTGAGAATCATAAAAAATACTGCAAATTTAGCCTAATGTTTGGCTTACAGCAAATATTCAATGATTTCTGTGGGATGGTTTCTGTGGGATAAAATCCTCAGAGATGGCGTCCCCAAGGGGACCATTCAGGACAAATTAAACCCAGCTCTAAAAAATGAGAATGCTTTATATTCTATTTGGGTTAAAGGCAGAAGGGGGAAGAAGAGACGGAGCACAAGGGACTGAAGGTGGAGGGTGGTCATCTGATGGGACAGAGGTGTCAGTTACCTGCTGAATGTCCACCTCCGTCCACTCCTTGATACCAACAACCTCTGCAACGTGTACAGTCCCAGGCAGCAAATCATAATTGGTCGAATTCAGTCATGAACACGTGTTCCCTTTGCAAAAGGCATTTTTCTTGCCTTCCTTCAGCTAAGGGAGATGATGTAATCCAGTTCAGACCAATGAGAGTTAAGGGAAACTTGGGTTAAGGTTGAGGTGTTTTCTTTCCAGATAAAAGGGACAGATAGATAACTGCTCTCCTCTTTCTTTCTGCCTTTATTGAAATTTTGTTTCTTGGAGCTATGGGATCCATTTTGTAACCATTAGACAAGGCAATGAGGAAGAAAGGTCGGTTTATTATGGATAGTGAAGTTGAAAGATAGAAGGAATGGATGTTCTTGACCTTTCAATGGTACCTTACCCTTGAGCTGCCATATTTCTTTAGGATTATTCATCTATACATTTCTTGATGTGTGATGGAGAAAAAACTAATGTTTGCTTAAGCCTCTGTTAGACTTTGTTTCTCTTATTTGCAACCCAAAGCATTCTTAACTGATATACATGGCTAAAGCAGTGAGAAATACTACTTCCTTTCCCCTCTCTAAAAAATATGGCCCGTTGATCCTTTTCATATAATTACACTCACAGATCTAAGAGAAGAAAGACCCCGAAGGAGCCTTTTTTTTTTTGATAGCTGAAAAGGAGATTTTGTTCACCTAGGGTTTTTCTTCCAGGGAATACTTCTTGAACATTTCTATTTATAGCACATATTTCTTCTGCAGCTTTTACGAAAGGCCACCTGGTGCCCAGCCAAGTTGGCATGATCATTACCTGATTGGGACAAATGATTCATACAATTTCTGGAAATCACAACCATACCACCCAAAACAAGAGAGCCGGTCCATTGTTTCAGTACAATGTGAAGCATTCCCAACGGTTAGCTCAGTGTTTTTCATCAAACCATAAGAGTTAAATTCTTCCTGCTGAAACCTAAGTGCATCTGAGCACTCTGAGAGGACTGGAGTCACATTTTCTAAAGGTAGATGATTCCTTTGTCACTTCAGGTATAAACTGTTATACATGAGCATGGCTATTAGTACAAAATCTGCTTCTATCAAGTTTCAGGGAATATAAGGATATGAATCATACCAAATTGTATATTTTCATGAAACCACCAATGTATTTGTTATTACACAGTGCCTGTTTTGCTGATTAATGAAAACAGGTGTCACCTACAGATTCAGCATAAGTTCCTGTTTCATTTAACCAGGGATTCACAGTGTAAGGGAGACATCTTGTCATGGCTTCCACTCTGGAGCCTTGAATCCTGATCAGGTCCAAAAACTGAAGGTGACAGTCTCTTCCCAGATTGGCCCCTGCCATGTTGAGAAAGCGGTCTTGAGAATGTTCATTGTTGGGGAAGGACTTTATGACCCTAGAACCTTGGGGGAGGGATTTACCTTTACTTTACCAACCTGGGCATTTTGGCTTAAGGGAGTATTTGCAAACTTTAGGTTCTCCTGGATGATGAACTGAACTTAGTATTAGGAAGGCCATATTCTCCTCATGGGGAGAAACAGAGTGAGCACCAAGGTGTCTTTCCAAAAGTAATATACCTGCATCCAGCTTTCCAGTGCTTCAGAAAGCTTATTTCCTCTCATTTCTC
Organism: Mesoplodon mirus; assembly: GCF_964341445.2. Taxonomy (NCBI): domain Eukaryota; kingdom Metazoa; phylum Chordata; class Mammalia; order Artiodactyla; family Ziphiidae; genus Mesoplodon; species Mesoplodon mirus. The sequence goes on along the minus strand of NC_138992.1, from coordinate 13,070,609 downwards.
CCCTGTCCCCTGCTCCACCCCCCTGTTCTGCTTCTATCATTTTTTTAATGGATGATTTCAGCATTGAATTTGGCCCAAGAACACAAATCCATTTTCCTACTCACTTCCACTAAACTGTTAACGGTGTGTGGGGGGGGAAGGATGGGGATGGGAGCAGTTGGGGGAAGTGGACAGGGAGAGGGCAATCCATAGAGAGGGACTTTCACTTGCTACTCCTTATAATTCTTGATGGTTGGAAGTTTTTGCAATGAGTATATATTCATGTATTAGTTGCCTGTGTGTGCTTTTTACCAAAAAAGAAAAGGGTTCTTATTTTCTTCATCATAGCATCTATCTTTGGAGGTTGACTTTTGGCTGGTCAAACAGAAAAACAAGAGGTGATGTTCCATAGCTCTTTTTAAATTGCAACAGAATAATTTTATTTCTTTAAAAATTTTTTCGAATGCAAATTTTTACATACGGAAAAGCAGACAGGATATTGTAATGGATACTTATACCTGGATTTAACACTTACTGACATTTTGCTGCATTTGATTTATCCTTCTTTAAAATTTGCTTAGTACTTTAAAGTAGTTTATGTTTTAAAGCAAATTACAGACGTCTTGGCATTTCACTCCCAAATATTCTGTAGCACATCTCTAAAATTGAGGCTATTATCTTACATAACAATAATGCAATTACCATATCCATCAAAATTAACAGTCATTTCCTAGTGCCACATCATGCCCATCCAAATTCAAATGTCCTCAGTTGCCTCAGAAGCTTCTTTCATAGCTGATTTGTTCAGACCACACAGTGCATCACTGCACTGGGGAGTCTTTTGTAGCTTTTTGAAAGGCATTTGAAGGGCATCAGGATTAGGAAGCCTGTCTTGATACCCAGTTGGAAAGAGGCCATGATGGAGAAGAGCCTTACCTTCCTTGGGTGATGGCTTTGCATGGCAGAGGCTACAGCACACAGCGTTCTTGCTTAATGACCAAGAACTAGAGCAGGAACTGGCCTGTGATTACCCACTGACATGAGTTTAGGATTGGGTGAACAGTATGGAAATCACATGCAAATCTAAGCAGACTTTACTAACTTCTCACAAAGGGGTCAATGAGAAGAGTCAAGCATGAGGATGATTACACCTATTAGGAAAAGAGAATATGTTCTTAAATTTGTTGAATTGAGGCTTTGTTGCTTTGTAGTGGTTTTAACTCCATTTTCCCTCTTCAGAGAAGGAAATTTAGCCACTTACCCATAGCTTTCTGCTTAAACGTTGAAACTTGAATTGTTTGTGTTGAGTGGCGAATCTCCTTAGCTGATCAGTTCATGTGCTGCCCCTTGATTGCCCCAAGAGTCCCAAGTTCAAGTCCTCATTCTGCCAGTAACCCCATGTGATTTTCATTTCAGCTTTAAAAATCACTCAAATATGCTGGAGAATGGGCAACTTAACCCAGTATTCTTTAAGATGATTTTGGTTTTGAAGTTCCAGGTATCCCTGAAAAAGTCTGACTTTGTTGGTTCCAAATTTCTCTTTCTGGCATTCTCTGGGGACTGAGATCATACATATTCCTTTAGCATGGGGAAAAAAATCCCATTAATTTTATTAGCTGTCTTCTTATCTTGTAATTTTATTGCCCGGTTTCATATCTTATTTATTTATTTGTTTATTAGACTGTCAGTAAGGCATTTATATGTCTTCATCTAAATTGGAGTTTTGCTTCCTTTGAAGGATCTTAAACAAACAAAGGCTTTTTTGAAAAGGCTCGTGGGTGCTCTGTGAGAGAACTTGATAACTGCTTAAGACATCAGAAAAACCAAACATCTTCAGAGGTGGAGGCTGAGTGAGGGGACCTGGGTGTTCAGAGATTGTATCTGGTTTCCCTGTACAACTACCAGCTTCTAATTTTGAAAAGGGGAAGGAGAAAACATTCCTTGAGCCCCTAATATGGGCCAGGCACCATACATGCATGGCTTATTTAATCTTCACTACAAGTATAAGAAGTACAGTATTATCATTACTATTTTCCAGATAAGGAAACCGAGGCTTAGAAAACAGTTTTAAATAATCTTCTCAAGGTCACATAGAAAGGAGGAATCAGTGGATCCATGGCCAGACTCGATGCCAAAGCCCTCTGTCTTCTCCTTCTCATTGCCAGCTCCCCTGTCCTTCATTTGTACCTCTTAGAAGGATAGATATTGCCAGCGGCCATGGCTAAAACCTTGGAATGCATATATGACAGAAATAGCATTCAAGAGGTTGTATCTGTGAGTGTATGTGTTGGTTGGAGAGCTTCAGTTCTCTTCAGGAATCAAGCACTATTCTTTCACTTAATATGAAATTAAGTTCTCAATTAATCTCAGGTCTTCACCCCTAGGAAGACCTCTGCTGGGATGACCCCCCCCTTCTTTCCCTGAGTTCTCATCACCTCCTTCCCATCCTCCTTCTCTTCCCCTTCTCAGAGAGCCTTCTCTGACCCCTCAGACTAGGTTGGGGCCCCCCAGTACACTCTCTTAGCTCTCTGGCCATCTCCTTTTGGAGCACATTATTTATCTATATTTAGTTGTTGCACATAGTGAGACAGGTTAGCATAGAGCTTAAGTAACCAGCCTCCAGAACTGATCTGTCTGGGAACATAACCCTGTCCACTTCTACTTATTAGCTGCACAGCTTTTAGCCAGGTTACTTATGTGTGTATGTGCCTCACTTTCCTCACCTGTAAAATGGGGGTAAGGATAGTACCTAGTAACCACTGAATAGCAGCGATGATCATCAGTCAATCCATGTAAAGTCCTTAGAACAGCACCTGGCACATAGCAAGCACTCAACCATTGTCTTCTTTTGTTTTGTTTTGTTTTTGTTTTTTTACTTTCTCAATGGATAGTAGTTCCAGTGGGGACAGCTGCTATATGTGTCTTACATACTTTTGTTCTCCCAGTGTCTACTCACATTGTGGATACTCAAGACGTATTTATTGCATGCTCTATGTACTACCTGTCTAAATCACACAGCTCTGAATCCTACTGGATACTTGCTGCATGTGGGAATTTTCATCTATATAATCCTCATACCTCTGATGAGTTCATTATTATTGACGTAACAATTTTACTGATGAGAAGAGTAAAACTCAGAGAGGTAAACTACTCTGCTCCAGGTCATACAGCTATTAAGTAGTTGAGGTAGTATTGAAACTCAGCTCTGGGGAACTCTGGGCCCAGGGCTCTTGCTCCTTTCTCTTCCCTAGGCTGCGCCTTTGTGCCACAGAGAGAACAATGAACCTTATGTAAACCCTATGTAAATAGGAGCTTCTGGTTTCATGAAACCGAAGCCAGAGCAAAGTAAGCAGAAGTTAACAAAAGAGTCACAGTCATCTGATATTTAAAAAAAAAACCCAAACCTCTTCCTTGTTTCCTAGATACCAAAATGGATGTTGATTCCTGAGTAGAGATTGAAAATCATTAAGGCGTCTTCCTGGAGGTCACAGATTTCTGTATGGAGGACTAAAGAACCACTTGCTAATGCTGATTTATAAGTAACCATTATGTCCTCTTGGGCCACACTGAATTGTAATAATTCCCAGCATTGGACTACTAAGCTGGAAGTCTGTTGGGGAACTGTGGCTATTTGTACTGAATTAAGGACAGTTGATGCCAGTGCTTCTCAAACTGTAATGTGCACATGAATCACCTCGGAGGGCTTATCACAAAAAGCAGATTCTAACTGAGTAGGTCTGGGGAGGGGCCTGAGATTCTGCATTTCTAACAAATTTCCAGCTGATGCTAATACTGCTGGGTAATGGACCACCCTTTGCAAAGCAAGGGTTTATAGGACTCCCATGGGCTATATTTTAGCCGAACACAGAGACTCCAGTAAAGGATGGCCTTTTCAGTCACAGAAAGTGCAGGGGTCTGTTGGAGCCACTGGCATTCAAGTCTAACTCTGCCACTTAATGGAAGTAGACCCATGGGCCAGATTCTCTCTCTCGAGATTTGGGTGTCCTCACCTATAAATGGGCATGCTTAGTACTGGGAAGGAGCAATGATTTGCTGCAGATTATCTCTAAGGCCCCTTTCAGTTCTAAGATTGTATGACTGCCTGACTCATTCTAATGCTGGCATTGAAGTTGAAATTCCTTTTTTTTAAAAAAAAGGAATTGGGGAAGGGGGGGGACTTGGGATCTTGTGACAGTAACCTCCTAAGCAGTAGCCTCAGGAGCCAGTCAATGCCCACTGAGACCCATGTCCAGGATACACTTTCTCCACTCCTTTCTGCTGCTCTGTGGTCAATGACTGTCCTGCCAGGTAGCCAAGAGAATTTTGTCACCACGATACACTGGTATTTGGTCTTTAAATTCCCTGACCATGAAGGCAACCTTAGAAATATGACAGTGACCTTTAGTTAGAGCAATATGGACGTAGACTTCAGAGCCGGAGTGCAGCTTGGACGACACAGAGCCAAAAGGCCCTATTTCAGGGGAAGAGACTAATCCAAGGACACACAGTCAGTTGGAAAGAAATCTGGTCCCAGAGCTCCTGCTGGCCCACTGCCAGCCCCACATCTCCCCTGCAGTGTAAATGAATGAAATGTGCAGGTTTTAATTATATGCCCTGGACGTCCTTAGGCAACTGTCATAAAATGAAATAACACTCCAATGTGAGGAACACTATCTGTGTTTTCCAGTTTCTCATGGTGTTCTTATTTTATTTGTTTATTTAGGCATCCATAATTTAAAAATGAAATTCCTAATACTTGTTTCAGGTTTTAGGTATTGTTGGCAGTAATTGAAGACAGTGAACTTGAAAGCTCCTTTCCTTCTCCAATCGTATGTGAGGAGAATTAATCATATTCCCCAGGGACTGATGCTGCCTTCTTACTCCAAGTATGCTGAACACTGAGAAATGATTTTTATGTTAGAGAGTCAGGAGAGATCAAGGTTGGACAGAAAAGACAAGAAACATAGAGGGAAAGACCGTTACGCTGTCCATGGCATCCTGGAAAAAACTGTAAAACACACCATCTTTCACGCTTCCCATCTCCCTGGGTCCCATACTTTCAGTGGAATTTTCATTCTCTGGCACATTCAGAGCTTTTAGAATATTATTATGAGCAGAAAGAAAGAGGAAGGAGAGTGGGAGCAAAAAGGAAGGAACAAAAATTGTTTATTACTGTTTATTAACATAAAACTATGACAACAAGCTTTATCATAGAGTATTATCGGCGTTGGCTTTCTTCACATGAAGTGAGATATTAGGACTATTATGATGAGGAAGGTGTGCTTCCACAAGTAGATAGAGTTCATATCTCACGGGGGAGATCATCCCACTGACCACCGGCATTGACTTCTTTGGACAGACCATTTGTCAGCAAATACTGAGAGCTGATTTGGTGTCAGGGGCCATGGAAGGTAGCATAGGAGGTACAGGTACACAATCATATGTGGAACCACGTCTCCAGTATGGTGAACTGTCAAGGCCTCTCCAATAAGACAGCTGCCAGAATTATAATAAAAGGCATATCCTTGCCTTGTCAGGATGCAGTCAAGCATTTCTGTTCCCATCCCTGCCACCGTTTCCACTGTCAGCCTTGAACCTCAACCCCCTTGCCCCTATAGCCTAGCCCCCCTGCCCTTGATCCTCCTAACTTCTTACCTTGCTATTTGCTCTCTGTGCTGTGTCACCCTGTCATTCCGTCTTCATGCTCAGAATGATGGTTCAGGTTCTGCTCACCTTTCTCCTCCTTGACTTGTCAGGTTACATTATCTTTCTGGCTATGCTCTTCCAGGTCATCTGAATAAACTCTGTAAGTCATCACTATCCCTGGGAGCTCCCCCATTATATAACCTCAAGGGCCAGTGTATTAGTTTCCTCTTGCTGCTGGAACAAATTACTACAAACTCAGTGCCTTAAATCACAAATTAATTACCTTACAGTTTGGAGATCAGAAGTCCAAAATGGATTCACTAGGCTAAAATCAAGATGTCAGCAGGACTTCTGTAACTTCTAGGGGATATTCTGTTTCCTTGCCTTTTCCAGCTTCTAGAAGCTGACCATGTTCCTTGGCCCAAGGCTCCCCTTTCTCCATTTCCAAAACCAGCAATAGCCTGGTGAGTTTTTCTTATGATGTCATCTCTCTGGTTCTGATCCCTCTCCCTCCCTCTTCCCCATCAAACGACTCTGTGATTACATTGGACCACGTGGATGTTCCAGGATAATCTCCCCATCATAAATACAGCTTATCCAAAGCCTTCATTCCTCTTGCCACGTAATATAACCTGTTCACAGGATCCAACTTACACTTTGTTTCCTAGACTTGGGAGACTATACTACCTAGAGGTGGGCAGGTGATAGCTTGGGGAGACAATTGGTCAGAGAAGACAAAGAGGGCTCAGATACATTCTTGCCACTTTACTACACAGCTTGCTGTCACCTACCTCAAAATTTTGCCAAAAACCATCGTATCTTGCTGAAATTGTGCTGATATTCATCACTTCGAGACTACAACAGAAATTCAGTATGTAGCTATTGTCATCAAAAAGACAACACAAACGGGCATTAAATACTTAAATACCTACGGAACCTCTAATATTAAATGTAACGTAAGTTATCAATACAATAAATAATAATAATAGTCTCAGACATCTTTTAAGACAACTTTGTCAAACAATGAGCCGAATACTTTCCATGCAGATTCTTTTAATTTCGGAAGCAGCTCTATCAGGCAGGTGCTATTGATATGTGCATTTTAAAATAAGGAAATATAGGCTTAAAGAGGATGAGTATATTGCAGAAGGTCACACAGCTAGTATAGGGAGTGGAGGGACTTGAGTCTGGGTTGGATTCCGTTTCCCAAACACAGCCGCTATGGGACACTGCCAGTTTAGGTGTCCAGGGGAAGGGGCGGTCACAGTGAGATGTGCGGTAGCTAAGAAATGCTTCCCGAAGGTGAGCACCTGTGAGCACACATTGAACAGTTTGCTCAGTGGGAATCCCCTTAAAATCCCTCCAAGACTGGAGGGGAAATCAGAACTTACTTATACTCTCGCTACGGAAACAAGTTTACGCCAAGGGTTCACCTGTGCTGTTAGGGCAACGTGCGTTTATGACCCATTCTCCTTTTATTTTGCCTTCCCTTTCCCATTTTGGCAAGGTTATTAAAAGAGAAGTCAGCCTTGCTGTATTTAGGTCTTAGCTTGTCCTCTTCCCTGTAGCCCCTGAGGGGACATTTTTTGGCACAGCCAGATGAGGGCGTGCTTGGGTGCAGGGGAAGGTCTGATGGAAGTACTGACTGTGGGGTGTACTCACCCGTGTGCTCTAGAGACTGTTTAGGGACCACGAATCAATATGGTAGATAGAGACTGCAGACCACACATGTCATTCATTCATTCATTTATTCATTCCTTATCAAGTATTCGGTTTGTATGCAATATGGATAAAGAAATGAGCAAGACATGGTATCTCCTTTTAAAGATCTAAGAATTCATAGGAGAATATAAAAATCATTCTTTCTTAATAAATAAATGTGGACTCAGATGCAGCAAATGAGGATTAAGCACAAAGTGTCCGGAGTCTTATATATATATATATTTCTATATTCTAACGTATTGCTATAAATATTATAACTTCTACTAGGGTGAGATCTCTTTGAAGACTAGGGCTGTTTTAGCCACGTTTGTTCCTTTAGAGAGCACCGCATGAATTCTCACCCATAGGAAAGGCTTTAATAATGATAATGTTGAAGCAGATGTAACCCACTTTAATACACCAAGGAGATTCCGTGGAGATGGCCATGCATATTTGTTTTGTTTTGCACCAAGTCACTGATTCTGAGACAGGGAAAGACATGATATTGCTCCTTGGCATGGTTTTTGAAAGGGCTGTCAAATTTCAGGGGTAGATTAGTTTTCAGGCATCACAGCTCCTGGGCATGTGAAGTGAGACAGTCTGATGCTTAAGATCCTGAGCTTCAGAGGCAGAGAGATCTGGCTCCTAAATTTGCTTCTGACTCTTTTGTTTTCTGGGAGACCATGGTTCATAGGTTAAAATATATCCGTGACGATAATGATGGTGTTTACGATGACAGTGATGCAAAGTTCACATTCACCGAGTTCTTATTATGGACAGATACTACTAGTTAGAGAGCCCACGTGTGTGAAGTCATTTCATTCTTGCACTACCTCCTAAAGGTAAGCAATATTATCCCCAATTGTTAGATGGAAAAATTGAGGCAAAGAGAGGTTAAGTAATTTGCTCAGTCACCCAGGTAGGAATGGGATTCAAATCAGATAAGCTGGCTACAAAGCCTATACAGTATTATTATTAAAATTCTTATGATATTTGTGACTTCTCTGGGGGAATTTATGTGAGGCATTGTGATTTCAATAGAACTGGGATGGAAGTTTTTCAAACCTGAGTTTGGAACCAATGACGGCTCTCTCTTTTATCTTTTCCTTCTAAAATTATAAGCACTATAAAAGTAGAGACCACATCATGAATTTGTATTTTTATTTTTAATTCGTTGAACAAGTGGTTAGTGCTGCTAGCGAATTGAATTCCTCACCACACCTTTCTGGTCTTGCATTAGCAGATGTCTCCCTCTGGGCTCTCTGAGATTTGTTGTGCTATAATGGTTAAAAGGGGGTCGGGGGTAACAGCTGTGTGTTCAAAGGAGAGCATCCATCAGGGCAAGAAGATTTGAGACAGTGGCTGTATGCTGGTGGTTAGTGTGCAGAAGAGAAGACTCAGGGCCCATGCTGGCCGGCCCTCAACCACATGACAGATGTTTCCCTGAGGCCATAGAGCATCATGGTTAAGACCTTGATGCATGGTGTGCTGTGGAGTGAGAATGATCTGGGTCTCACACCCAACTCCACACTTCTAGGCTGTGTGCATCAGGGAAGCTAACTTACGAAGCCTCACTTTTTTTAAATTTGCAAAATGGAGATAGTATTACAAATCCAAAATGCCTCATTTGCATTTCTAAAATCCCCAAATATCGGAAGACAGAAAATATTTTCATAAGCCTGTGGCAAACTCATTTGGCAGCTAAACGTGACCCAAACTGACATGGGACTTGTTGGGGGTCTTTCTTTATCCCACTTTTTGTCAATATGCATGTATTTTGCTGCCAAATATTAATGTGTTTGATTAAAGCACATTACCCCAAGACATGTTGATGGTGTTAGATTAGATACAATATATGCACTATATTACTTTTCTAAAATAATAAAAATAGTTATAAATACCAAACTTTACCTTGCCCCAGAAGTTTTGTATAAGGGATAGCAGATCTCTACTAACTACCTCGTTAGGTTTCTATATGGATTAAGTGGAATAAAATACGGCAAGGGTTTGGCACAGTTACTGGCATATTATAAATCAAAAGTATTTCATTTCCTAAATAGTTATTGCACTCTATGTATTAGGCACATTAGTTAAGCAATTTTGTTGTGCTGTCAATTCTATTCTTTTTATAACAACATTATAATACAACATTGTTTAAGGGTGCTCCATATTATCTCCAGGATTTTTTTCCCAAGATGCCTTTGAACATTTTGATGTTGGTACTTTTGTGATTTTCAGAAAATTTCAATTGTTAAGTTTTTTTTAGGGCACAAAGGGGACTTACGCTCCTTATTCCAAAGGCATCTAAATGGTCTGATGACTGAAACATTGAGAGATTGCAGTTTTCATTACACCACCAGGAATAGCTAAGCTCACACATACGCAAGCAACAACTATGTCTCATCCACTGCCCAGCCAAGCACCGTCACAAGATGTTAAGTCAGAAAATGTTGAGGCACTCCACGTTCAGAGATAAAATGTAAACAAATATGCATCTTAGAATTGATGCATGGCAGTATTGTCCCGTAAAGAGTAGAATTTAGGTGGAGTTCAGGGAGGTGACTTTGAACATGCTCTGAAAAACCAAACAACAAAAATTCCTCACAAATTGATTTGTTCAGAGATGGCCTGGGCTACCTTGGGTTTTATTAAACTCCAGTTCTCTGGCAGTGAGGGAGCTGAGCCTGGACAGATGCTGTTAGGGATAGTGTAGCGGGACTTCAGATTCCTCAAAGTGGTTGCATTAGGTGACCTGTGAGAACTTTTTGGATGCTGAGATTCTCTGAAACTCTACGGAGAAGAGAGATAGTCCAGGTGTGTTCAGTAGATGCTGGTGTGATCTCCTTGACCTCCAGGTTGTGCTGGCCCTGGGACCGTCCTCTGAGTGGCTGGTTTTGCAGGTCGAGTTCCATGCTCATCCATCATACTTTCTGTTCTGCTCTCGTCCAAAAAGCCAAGTATAGGGAAAAAAAATGTTGAGTTTTGAAACATCTTTCAACTGTGACAAAGAAAAGCATTTTCATTTCACATGAAATTGTGGATCAACTTGGCAAAGTTTGTAGAAACCATGAGAAAGCTACTCACAGTCTTTAAGTTAGCTACTGCTGATGCATGTTGACGTTCTCTGATGGAAGGGGTGAACCCAGCACACCCCCTTTCCCTGTCAGAGCTCTGAATTAACTGAGACGCATGGAGGTGGCCAGATGGAGAACAGAATGCCAGCCTTATTACTGACAAAGAGAATGATGAAGATTGAGGCAACATGGATTCCTAAAACTGTTCCCCAGAATTAGGCTGGCTTTTCCACCCAGCTACGGACAGTGCTGGAAAAAGGACATGTTTCTCCTTGGGGTCAGTACTTCATTCTACATGGCAGAGACACAGTCGCTCTCTGAAAGCACTTTTGGACTGTTAAAGGGGAGCAGAAAGATGTGCTGTGAAAGCCCTGTGCTTTGTGTCAAACTCTCCACTGAGAAAATTTGGGGCTCTCTATGTGGAGGAATAAGCAAAGGGACAGGAGTATTTAGGGAAAATTTTTCTTCAGGGAGACCTTGGAGTGGGAGATAAGTATTCCCCATCTAATTAGCCTTTCCTTGTTGGAGGCCTTTTTTTTTTTTTATTTGGTGCTGGGGGGAGAAGATCCTGTATCTTTTTTTTTTTTTTTTTTTTTTTTTTTGCGGTACGCGGACCTCTCACTGTTGTGGCCTCTCCCGTTGCGGAGCACAGGCTCTGGACGCGCAGGCTCAGCGGCCATGGCTCACGGGCCCAGCCGCTCCGGGGCATGTGGGATCCTCCCGGACCGGGGCATGAACCCATGTCCCCTGCATCTGCAGGCGGACCTTCAACCACTGCGCCATCAGGGAAGCCCCCCGATCTTGATGTTTGGAAGAAAAGAGGTGATGTATTCTATCAAAAGGAGGCCTCCATTCATTGCATGATGATGTGACGGGGAAGCATTCCTAGAAAAGTTCTCTTTATTTTTATTTATTTATTTATTTTAACATCTTTATTGGCGTATAATTGGAAAAGTTCTCTTTAGATACATCTGTGCCAAACGAACTAGCTGTGTGAACTTGGCCAAGTCATGTCACCTCTCCAGGTCTCTTCCCTCAGGGGTTAACCCCACAGTGCATTGGATGACTGCCTAGATCCTGTCCATCCCTCACATTCTCTCCTACTCTGCTCTCCTGTTTCCAAGAACAATAATTACCATAGAAAATATCATCTTGCCCTAGATTGTGATCTTCATGACTTCATCTGTGTGAACAGACAAACATCAAAAAACAGCTGAAGCATAACACAGGATCTACAGCAATGTCAAGGGGCCCTTCCTTAAAACCTCCAGTTGAGATAAACTCTCAAACAAATAGCACTTGTGTGTCAGGAGGGAGGCAGGAGAAGGTGGTACAGTATGAAGCAGAGTCTTTATTCACGGTATAAGCTTCCATTTCCTGGGACAGTGAGAACTGTGTCTTTTCGAAAAGCCTGTTTCAAGTGCTTGCCTGTGTTGTCACTTGAGAACAGCGAAGAAGAACGGCTTGAGTGTGAGCTGCTTCCTTCCTAAATCGTTCAATCCCTCTCTTCAACCCAAGACTTCACCTTCTGTGGCTTCTGGCTAGGCTCCTGGGCAGGGGATCAGGCCAACCTGCATACATGCACACACACACACAGAGATATACACACAAGAATCATCACACACCTTTCTACCACTGAGCTGTGGGAGGAGGGGACAATGTGCTATGTGGCCCCCACACAGCATTAACTACTTCTTGGTCCCATTCTTGACTCACCTGGGAGGATTTCACTGTTCCCCTGCCCCAAAGCCACCTCAGCACAATGCACATGTGTCCATTACACTTTTCTGCCTGGTAAGGCACTTCTTTTGTCTTCACATATGTCTATCTCTTCTAGACCCTGAGCTCTTTGGATGCAAAGAATATATCTGATATAGTTTTGATTTCCCAGTCCCAAGCCCTGGTATATAAATAGCAATCAATACATGATTTTTGAATGAATTGGGGTTAAGGAACATAAGAAACACCTTTGGGGTCTCTGCCCATCTCACACCACCGTATTTACTGAGAACAACCACGGCTCACTGTTAGGGGTGGGCCCCTGGCAGCCATGAGACCCCTCCCCTGGCAACAGTGGAATAGACTGACTCAATCTGGGCCAATCAAATTCCCCCCAGCAGTTTCAGAGACAGGCCCAGGCTTTCCCTGGCATCCGAAAAACAATGTAAGCACTGCAGAAGATAAAGAAATGAAGACTATTTCTATTAACAAAACTAATGCCTGTTTACTGTAAAAATTCAGACAATGTATACATATATGATGTAGAAGTTAACGTTTAGAAATGGCTAAGAATATTTTGTAAAAGAAAATTGGTAAGGGGTGGGGCTTGTCCTACCAAATAAAAGTAGCATAGTAGTGGAGAAGTATAAATAAGTTGGTGGAACAGATAAGATCCAGCTATATATGTGTATACATTCTATGGTAAATGTGCTATTTCAGTTCAGTGGAGAAAGATTTTTTAAAATGGTGCAGAGACAATTGATTTCACATTTGGATGAAAATGAAGTTGGCTTACCTTAAATGGAGTATAAAAATAAATTCACATGAACTGAATATAAACATAAAAATAAAATTATAAAACCATCGTTAAAAATAATATTAAATAAGACTCTGTCATACTTTGAGGTAGAGGAGGCCTTCTAAGCAAGACAGGAAACTCAGAAACTATAAAAGGAAAACAAAATTAGCAGCTTTAGTTATGTTACAAACAATAATTTTAAATATTCTGACTGTTAAACTCCATAAACAAAGAAAGCAAATAATTGATTATGAGAAAGTATTTACAACTCATATAGCACAAAAAAGGGTAATAGCTCTCGGATACAAAGAGCTTCTACAAGTTAAGAATTGGAAGACAAATAATCTAATAGAAAAATAGGTAAGGACATAGTATTAAGGTCTCTTTTTTTGGTAAAATACTGATTTTTAATTCAAAGCAATAAGTAAGCAAAAGCATAATTTGTTCTGTGCCTCCTAGATGTAAAGCCTATGAACTTTTGTGTGAATGAGCTCTTCTTAAATATAAGCTGTACAATTTTGACATTGAATTCGCCTGATCTATTTTAACAGCCGAGTAATCAGAGTAATCAAGGATGTGTTGCATGACCCCTCAAATTCATTTGACAGCTAGTTGTCAATAACACCCCCTTCCACACAGGGATTTTGTGAGAATTAACTGTGATAACGCTCAAGAACCCAGGAGAAGGGGCTGGAAACAGTGGAACTTAATTATTTCCCTTTCACTTTTCCTCTTCTCTTTCCCTAGGCTACTTAAAAGCAGGAGGTGTCTCAGATGCATTTTTATGTCCCAGTGTTTGTCACAATGTCAGAAAGGAGGAAGGAAAGAAGGGAAGAAGGAAGTGAGAAGAGGGAGGAAGTGAGGAAAGGAGGGAGAGAGGGAGGGAAGAAGGAAGGAAGGAAGGAAGGAAGACACGCCAGACCACATCAAATTTGGCAGATTCCTGGTGCAGTTCCTCTTCTAGCCACATGATGGCGGCATGAGCATGGCAGCCCTCCTGAGCTCTCGAGTCTTCCGCTTTACATAGAGCCGGGGCGCCTGGGTGTGTTTGTGTTTGCGCAGGCGAGACAGAGTTACACCCAGCCTCAGCACTCTTAGCTGAGCTGTAATGCAGGTCACACGAAAATCTTCAAGGGTTTCACGATCTTTCTTTCTAGAAAAACCCCAACAGGAATTTGATAGTAAAAAGGACTTTGTAGTCGTTTTCAAGTGGGGAGATTTCCTTCAATACACAGCATCTGCTCGGCTGGGTTTGCAATCTGTGTGCCAGTAGGGCAGTTGGTGAGCCACCGGCTCGCTGCTCCCAGGACCCGGCTGGAGCGGTCAGCTGGTGGAATGATGGGAACTGCAATCAGCCGCTCTGCACCAACATGCCCCGGATGGAGAATGTGATTTGTGACACAGCAGCTTGGGAATAATAATGAAAACATAATTGTTCCAGGCGGATTGCTCTGTGTCTTTCAATTGCAAAGCTGCTTCACATCGCGTGAGAGAAACTGTAGTTCTTAGCTTTTGTTTCTCTAGGACAACCAGAGGCACACCCAGCAACTGCCCCTCTGTCCCCAGTTACTTAGATGTTTCTTTGAACCCCAGAGAAAGGCTGTCCCCTAACCAGGAAGAACCTGCCTCAGCACCAGGCTCCCTGTGGCAGCCTGTCTGTTCAAGCAGAACCACCTAAGTCATGGATGTGGCTTTCAAACCTGTTCACGCCTTCCACTGCTACCATGAACATGCTGTTGTACTGTTTTGTTTTTTGCCTTCTGGAAAAAAAAAAGTCCTCGCGTATGTATTTCCCTTTAGCGTTTACACACAGGTCTCATTTTGTCTTCATCACAACCTAGGAAGGAGGCAGAGGTTATTAACATGATCTTACAGACAAGGACACCAGGAATCAGAAAGATGCAATGACGTGTCTGGAAACTTCATTTCCCAGCACAGGGGTGATGAGCAGAGGAGTCCAAGGTGGGTGGCCTGGGTTTGAATCCCCTTCAGCCTCTGTAGGTTACCTGACATCTCTGAGGTCCTGGTTCCCAGTCTGTGAAATGAAGAGAAAGATGACAGCCCGTTGGGGACGGGGGAGGTCCAGATGAGATCATGCCCGGGACCTCCGCTATGGCAGGGGCTCATTGGGAAAGCTGGATATCAGGCACCTTTGTACACTCTCTCCCACCCTCCCAACCCCATATTCTGTGCAGACGGTTTCATGTGGTTTCAACAGCTTTTCTGCTGGGGGAGGAGGGGGCGGGTCATCTTTCTGCCCGAGCTCCTCTGGCTCTCTATAAAACTTTGCTTGGCTTCCAAGGATGGACTATCTGAGAGATTAATGCTGGAGGGACCACTCCTAACCTAAGCGGGGCTGGAACTGCTGGATAAATCCATCCCCTTTTCATTCTCCCAGCTGAATTGTTCTGAGACTTATTTCACCCGGTAGGACACTCAGCCTCAATCACTCCTAGTCATGGCCGAATTGATAGCATAATTTTGCATTCGTGTTTCTTCCTTCCTCTTTTACTCACTGGTGCTTCACTCATGGCCCTTGGGATCACTTCCAAAATAAACTACCTCGGTACAAGCCTCTAATTCAGGCTCTTCATTTGTGAACCTAGGTTGGGACAAGGTGGGAGAGAAGCCAGGCCTCTGACTCTAGGGTCAGGAGTCCCTCAGTCTACGCACACACACACACACACACACACACACACACTTTGTTCCACGTCCATAGTAAGCAGGTGGAGCAAGGGATAAGTTTGATGAGCTCTAGAGTGTTTCCAGAGCATCTCATGAATTGTTGGTTGCCCCTAAAGAGCAGGGAGTATGCTTGTTGGGATCCTTAAGGATATGGGTTCCTATGTGTTTAATGGGCCTTAGTGTTCAACCCCAGATGCCACGGCAGCAGAAACCACCTTAGAGCTGGGGCTAGTATCAGGTGGAGTCCGAAGCTGTCTCCATGATGTGATTTAAGGGCACCATTGGGCTCTGCGATGCAAATATATTATATAGGTGGGGTGACACGCTAACCTCAGGCTATTTGCCACAGTGGGGTAAGTTGGAACTTGCAGGGGACAGGGCAGTCCCAGGTGAGAGCCATATGCTCAAACCTCTCCCTTTAAGCTACCATTTATTGATGACCGGTTATGAGTCATGCTAATCTTCCATGCACATCAGTCTTGTCTTAACCCAGGCTTCACAATAGAATCACCTGGAGCAATTTTTAAAATGCCAGTGCTGGTCCACACTCCCGATTCTGTTTTTATTGGTCCGAGGATGGGGCTTGGGTATCCAGAAAGCTCCTTGGTGGTTTTCATGTGCAGACAGGTTTGAGAACCATTGATACAAACTGTCTTTTTTTACTCTCACCCCCAGCCTTCCTAGGAAGATATTCTTACCCATTGCTTTACAGGATGGGAAGCAGTGAGCCTCCTGGAGCACTTGAGACACACAGCCAGTTAGCTATGGAACAAAGAGTCACATGCAACTCTGTCTGACTCTGAAGTGTCAGGCTCCCACACAGAGAATACTTGCCAATTTCTCTTTTGAAAAACCCAGAACAGAAGAGGGTAAGCGTATTCCTCCAGGAGCGGATATTAGAGGGACCAAAGCACAGATTTTACATATTTTTCTATAAAATTGATATTCCAGGGATACAGGCTGGGGTGGTTCATACCACACCATGGCTGCAGGGGGATCACAACACTGTGGTTTCAGCAACTCGGTTCTGATCTGTGTCCCACCCCCCCCAAATAGACAAGAGAGAATTAGGGGTCACCATGGGGGGATGGGCGTGGATGGAAGAGAAGGAAGAAAGTAGGCAGGAAGAGGTTCCTTTAAGATCAATTCTGCTAATACTTCCCACCATGTTGGAAAAGAAAGCTCTTAGCTTTGGATGATGCAGGCATCAAAGACTGGTGCAAGCACACGTTCATAATGTGAATTTCACTTGTTTTCTATTTCAGAGGTCAACAAGTATTTTCTGTAAAGGGTCAGATAGTAAATATTTTAGGCCTATGGCCCATCTGGTCTCTGTCACAACTACTCAACTCTGTTGCTGTAGCATGAAAGCAGCCGTAGACACTCCAGACACGAATGGGTGTGGCTGTCATCCAATGAAACATCATTTACAAAAACTGGCAAGGCCAGCGGATTTGGCCTGTGAGGAGTAGTTTGCTGATCTCTGCTCTATTTTGCTTACTTACAAGCATGACTGAGGCAATTAGCCTAACTTCTGCTATCCTAACTTGATTCATCCCTAAAATCTCAAAGGAATGGTGGGGCTAGATACTTACAACAGCTACTGATTTTGTTCTCTCAACACACACATGCACCTGCATGTACACACACACACACACGTGTGTGTACGTGTGTGTGTGTGTGCATATTGCTCATCTTCATGACCTGGATTTAGTTTCTGTATATGAGAACAATGAGCTTTAAGGAGATTTGATTTAATTCTTTATGTGTAATAAGTTGAAGGCCATAAAACCAATATTAAAATAATTAAAGGTGTTCTTTTTACTAACAGTATTTGTTGGCAATTCTGAACAATGTCAGTATTAATCTATTCCTTCCTAAAAAAATATTTTGTGAGTCTAGGTTCTAAATAATTGTGGCAGTTATCTTTGGACTTTAATTGTATATATTAAATATATTTTTGAATATATATATATATTCAAGTTAGAACATATTTTAAATTTATCCTTTAGTAAATACTGATTGTATTATCCAAAGAATTTAATTCAGAGAACCCCCGTTATATAATGCACCTCCCATATATGGACATATGATTACATTGAATTTTGTTTGTAACTTACTTTGGAAAAAAGGTAAGTAGAAGGCCAGAATTTGCATCCAGGCCTTCTAACAATTAAAGCTCATATTTTCCCCAGGCTGTAGCACTGCTTCTAAGCAAGTGTTTGAAAATACTTCTAGTCCAAAGGTCTATGAGGCTATGATTTTATTTACCTTCTCTAGGTGGCTCTTTGCCCAACATGCAGACAGTGCAAAAATGTACCAGCCAAGCCACTTAAAAAATGTACCTAACATTGAAATTTATTCAGTTCAGCATGTTGACTTGGCATCCTGTAGACAAATGCCAGGAAGCCAATTTCTATCAGACTCCTCCTTCTACATCAGGGAAATATTTGGAGATGCATCTGAAGCATCTCCGTATTTCCGACCTTCCAGCTGTCTCCATCATCACAGGGTCATGTAAGCAGAGAGTCCAATCCCAATGACACCAGCCTGCTAAAATGCAATAAATGCACTCTCTGTGTGTCATTGGCTTTAAATGGGCCTCTCCGGAAATATCCAGTAGGCCAAAAATCACTGTGGTCCAGATGCCCGCTCACCCTGTTACTTGTTTTCCTTCTACTTAAATTTCAGCCCAACATATATTTATGCATTCAAGAATTCTAGGCACCCCAATGAAGAATAAAAATGTGGTCCCTGCATTTGTTCTCTAAAAACTGTGATGCCAAGGCCTATGTTAGGTAATTAAATATATGACATACATTATGCCATTTAGTTCTTCCAACAGCCTCGTAAGGTAGAGATTATAAGAGAGAGATTATCTCCATTTTACGTGTACTGAAGGTGTGTGCTGGGACAGTTCCTTTTCTCCTCAGAGAGCTGGGTAAACTGGGCTCAAACCTTCATTCTCATTGGTGGAGAGCATCTTTACCTTCCCCTGAGATTGCTACGAGGTTGTTGTTGGATATAGCCTCCATGTTTACTCTGTGGTGTGCTAACAGTGTTTTTGAGTGGATGACTAGAAAAAGGACAAACCTTGAGTCAGATGGATTCCTATACCAGTGGCTCTTAAGTCTTTGGGGTCAGAGATCCTTTTGAATATCCGATGATGATTTAGCATCTTTTCCCTTAAAAAATGTATAATTATCCACAGTTTGTATAACATTTCAGACGGTTGATGAATAAAAATAAGCACTGCTAAATGTAGGTTACTATGCCAGACGCTGGGCTATTGCTAGCATACAATAGACACTTGTAGCAGATGCTCCTGGAAACCTCCCTATGCCTGCCCCCTATATCCTATTGCCCTTACCACTATGGTGCATGCCAGCCTAACTTCCAGCTGGAGCTCATGAATTTCCCTGCCTAAGCACTTTTTCTTAGAGTTATACAGACCACCCTGACATGCCAGAGAATGTATATCCCCTGGGAACAGCCCTCCATCAAAGACTGACAGGTGTATTAATACTTCAGTTCCCTTTCCCTTTGGTGGGGTCAATCTGAGGCACACATGCTACATTGTCTCCCAGTTTGCTCAGTGGGATTAAGCTCAGTTGCCGACATTGGTGGCTCTCTTCTTTTTCCTCACTCCTTTATCAGTGTTCCCTTCACTGTCCAGTAAACTAGTTGGACTGGAATCCTTGTTTCAGCGATTGCTTCTGGGAACTCTAAGACAGCACACAATAATTATACATAGAATAATTTATTCCTTATTGCTGCATAAGGTGGGTCTTAATTTTACAGATGGGAAACTCAGGGGAAGGTAAAGGTGCTATCTATGTATCTGACACATAAATAAGCTTAGTAACAAGCTCAAAAGTCCATGGCAAGGTTGATCTAAGTTCAGCCTGGACCAAGGTTTATTTAAGCAGAGACTTGCCCTCTTTTTAATTTATGGAGATAACACAACTGCCGTGTGCCAGGCGTTGTGTGAGATATTGAGGATACACAGGACAGCAAGTCAGATAAGTTCACTCATTATATGGAGTTCATGGCCTAGGGAGAGGAGAGAGATAATAAACACATATAAGAATGAAATAATTACAGATGTGATGAAGACTGTTAAAGAAAACACAACATGGTGTAATACAACAAAGGAGTTGGAGGGGTTAACTGTATAGTAAAGGCCAACCTTAGAAAGGGTTTGAGAGAAGTCCTCATCCCCCTAGGTTCTCCATCTTGGTTCACTGTACCTCTGTTATTCACCTCCAACAAATATTTAACTCAGTGCATACTAGGTACCAGCCAAGAAAATGGACATAGTCTCTTAAGGAGTTTACAATCTAGGCAGAAGAGATAGGGAATAAACAAAAAGTAAACAAATGATGAAAAATACCAGATGGTAATAACCACTTTTAGAAAAAGAATAACACATGATGAGAGAGCATATTTTGCCTTTTTTCAACAGGGGTTCCTCTAGAGAATTAAGTCCAACTGCCCTAAGGCATACATTGGAAACAATTGACTAACTTCTAATCTATGATTCTAGAATGGTACTGGTATTATACAATCCTTGAGAAAATTGGGAAGGGGGATGTTACTGAAATCATTTTCTGTATTTTGTGGTTCAGATGAGGAACCCCAGTTGAGAAAGTCTCTCTAAGGAGGTATCATTTAAGCAAAGCTCTGGATTTCAAGAAGAAGCTAGCAATTGAGGATCAGAGCTTTCAAGATAAGGAGAAGGGCTACTGGAAAGCCCTGAGAAGGCCAGTGAGACTGGAGGGGAGGGGAGGGGAAAGGAAGTAGTAGTAGGGAGGTGGGAAAGGGCCAAGCCATGGAGAATCTTGTACATCAAAGTTTGGAGCGTATATTATTCAAAGTGTAGGGAAGAGTTTGTAGAAAGCCAGTAATCAAAGAAGAAAGCCCAGTTAAGATGCTGTTGTAGTATCTAGCCAAGAAGTGGTGGTAGCTTTATCCAAGAAGGTAGGAGAGTCAATAAAACTTATTGATGAATTAGATTTAGTGGACAAAGGAAAGAGAAATCAAAGGTAATGCCTGGCTTTATGAATGGTGGATGAAAGATGGGACCATTTACTAAGATGGGAATGTTAAGAAGGAACAGGTTTGCAATAATAAACTCAAGAATTATTTGCCTACGTTATGATTGAAGTGCCCATTTGAATCTAAGTAGAAATGTCAAGTTGGCCACTGAGTATATGAGTCCAGCATCTACAGAGAAAGATTTAAGAATCTTTGCTATGTAGAGGATATAGTCACCCAGAAACACATCTGTGGTCCTGTAATACTTATTGCCTGGTTTAGCATCTTCATTCTCTCAAGGTGGTCCTGTTTTGGATGATAAATTATATCAGCACCCTCCATGGAGAGAAATAAATGGAGCTTAGAAAAGACCTCAGGATGTTTCAACATTTATAGGTCGACGAAAAGAAGAGAAACTAGTAGAAGAGACTGGGAAAGAATAGACAGCGAGGAAGGAAGAACACCTGACTTATGGTATTGGGAAGGCAAAATGAAACATGCTTTATGAAGGTGAGATTGTCAAGCATGTCAAATGTTGCTGGAGGGCCAAGCGAGCAGAGAGCATCCATGAGATCCCTGTATTTCACCTGCTGGAAGTCATGGTTCCAGTGGATGAGATTGCAGCTCTCTCTAGGACACGAATCCACCTGTTCCTGGAGAAATCTAGTCTATGGCATCACCAGTGGTTCAAGGGCTATTGGCAGTGTACTTGGAAAAGACCACAAAGTATTTTATTTAGCATGCTCGGAACAACTTAGACAAATTGGAAGTTCTTGAGATGGAAGAACAATGTCTTGCCTGTGACGTTGACGGATACTGAGCTCAGAAAACATGGAAATGTGTTTCAGAAAGTAGCCTACAAGGGCTCTGGCTTACTCATGACTGTTCCACGACTCTTCCTACTGTGTGTTACTACCGCCACCCCTGCTTCCTCTCTCACATCATCTGTTCCAACTCCAAGGCCAGTGCTGCTTTCTGGCGGATCATGCTGCCTCAGCAAAGCTTTCTGACTGGTTATATACAAAGCAATGTGGGAAAGAGTTAATTGGCAGAGTGACTACATCTGCAACCCAAGAAGGCCTGCCGTGACTCGTTATCTGCAGAGCTAAGCTGCTTGCTGTACAAGTGATATTCGAAGGTCACTGCTGTTAATGCCAATGGGGGCACTTAACACCTCTCTGTAAATGGCCTCAAGATTAATATCTTGCCATTTATTTTATGTTATTTTTTTCCCCTTTGGAGGGGAAGCATTTCCTCATCTTTGGCCTTCAGGAGCCAGAGCTGATAGAAGGTCAGATCTGGCCGAAACCTAAGTTGAAATGCTAACTTAGTTCCTTCCAAACTTCTCTCTGTGTAGCATGAATCATAGAGTTGGAGCATTACTCAACAGAATGGAAAGGGCACAGGTTTTGGGATCAAAGACCTGCGTTCAAATCTTTAGTAACTAAATTAAAGAGCTACTTAACTCATCTCAGCATTATTTTTTTTTCACTTGTGAAAATAAAAAAATAATGAAACCTATATCACAGATTTATTATGAAAAATCTACTCTCATCTGGCTTCTTCCTGCTCCACTAACTGAAGCTAGTCTCAAAGTGCTATCATTTCAATTGTATATTCATCACAATTGACCCACCCTTCTCCCTGAAATATACTCTTCTCTTAATTTCTGTGACCTCATGCATTCCTGGTTTTCTTTCTACCACTCTGGCTACACCTGCCCAGTCTTCTGTGCTGGCTTCTCGTCCTCTATCTGATCTCAGAAGTTGAAAATAGGTCCACTCTTCTCTTTACAAGTTCTATCTAGATAATAGCCATTATCATCTCATTAAATACTATGTGAAGGCTGATGACTTTCAAGTTTATCTCTCCAGCCTAAATGTGTCTTTTGAGATACAGTCTTGTCCATCCACGTGCCCATTTGACATCTCCACTGGGATGCTTCTCAAACATCTTATACTTAACATGCCAATGAATCTTGAGTTTCTCCTTAAGAATCCATTCTACTCTAAGTCTACCACGTGTTAGTAAACAGCACCATAATCAACCCCGTGACTCCAAGTGGAAGCCCAATATTCATAGTTAAAGCCTCTCTCTCCTCTATACTCTATAAAAAAACATACATCTGCACCTAATGGGAATTCTATATCCAAGGATATCCTGAATTCTTCCATTGACCTTTATGTTCACGGTCACCTTCTGGTTGGCATATTTTCTGTTTTCCCTTCCAGACCCATTCTCCATCCTGCTCTCTTCCTCAGCAGGCTGATCTGTATAAGCTGCATCAGTAGGTTCCCTTGCCCTTGGGCTTCTGGTTGGATTCAGTTAATGGAGAGTAAGAGTGGGAAATTGGAGGGAGGGAGGGAGGGAGAAGAGTGAGGGTGGGGTGTGTGTTCCACAGGCTCCCTCCTTTCAGGAGTGACACACGTTTGCAGGGATTCTCAATGGCAAGTCTCATTTCCTGTCAGGAGGTAGCCCTCTGTCCTTATGTTCTAGTTACTCCTCCTTCCATTTGTATCTTTATGTCTGGTGTAGTGATGGCTCTCTCCTAGTCCTTGTCCCCAAGAGACTGCACTGCCCTATTCTGGCTTCCCTATACCCTGCCTTCCTCTCAACCCTGTATTAAATCCCCAAATTCTTTGTTTGAAAGTGCTATTTCCTGCCCAAGCCTGAAAGATGTCACCCCAAAACAAATAAGAAAACAAAAAATCCTCCTAATTAGTCTCCTACACTTACTAAAACCAGCCTAATACAGTCTCTGCAGCAGTATTGAGCAATCATTAAAAAATATATTATCATTTCATTCTTCTGCCGAAAAGCATTCTGAAGCTTCCTGTGGTGTTTGCAATAACCTCCTTATTATGGGATTAAGTCCCTTTGTGATCTGGCCACTGTTTACTTCTGCAAGCATGTCTTGCACTCTTCTTTGGCTTGTCCGTTGCACTCAACCATGCAAATACTATTAATGTCCTAAAACACTCCATGTTCTTTCCTGCTTGTGAATTTTATATATGTTCTTGTTTCTGCCTGGAATGTTCTCCTCGTGGAGAGCATGCATGTTTGCCTCCTTCTCATTAGTGAGGTCTCAGCTTAATTGTCACCTCCTCAGAAAGCTTTTCTGTCACTCATCCTAAAGTAGTTCCTTCTCCAATATTTTCTGCATGGCTTTCTGTTTTTGTCTTTCATAGCAATGATTTCACTAATAATTATTTATTATTTAACTATTTCATGTACAGACATACCTTGTTTTATTGTGCTTCACTTTGTTGCACTTTGCAGATATTGCATTTTTACAAATGGAAGTTTTGTGGCAACCCTGCATGGAGCAAATCTGTTACCCCATTTTTCCAATAGCATTTGCTCACTTCATGTCTCTGTGTCACATTTTGGTAATTCTTGCCATATTTCAAACTATTTCATTATGATTATATTTGTTATGGTGATCTATGATCAGTGTTATTTAATGATAGTAATGCAAAAAGATTAAGGCTTGCTAAAGGCTCAGATGATAGTTAGCATTTTTTAGCAATAAAGTATTTTTGATTAACACACGTACTTTTTTTTAGACATAATGCTATTGCACACTCAGTGGACTACAGTATAGTGTAAACATAACTTTGATACGTACTGAGAAAAAGAAGATTGTGTGACTTGCTTTATTGTGATATTTGTTTTATTGTGGTGGTCTGGAACTGAACCCACAATATCTCCGAGGCATGCCTGTATGTAGCCCTGCAGTAGGCTATAAGCTTAAGGCTATGGTTGTTGTTGTTTTTAACCCCATTATGCACATTGCCTGATACACGTAGGAACTCAGTAATAGCACTTACAGAATTAAGTTATAAAAGTAAGGAATTAGGCAGGTGGAAATACCTGAGTCATAGTATGTGCTGTATTTATTGAGCATATACTGTTTACTAAGTACTTTCTGATACCTGATGTTAGTTAATAAGACTGGCAATATCATCAAGTCCACTCTCTTCAGGTTCTTCTGGCTGTCCTGGGCTGACTTTCAAGACACAATCCATGGGAATATGTAGGGTGACTAAATCAATTGATTTTCATAATTTAGAGGTGTGGAGATACCTGTTCTCTAAAGGCACTATTTTCTAAATACTGATATTGTTTTGATGAGTCTGAATAAAGAGAATAAAGCTGATTTACTCTTCTCGAAGTCCAGAAAATGGAAGTTATTGGTGGAGACCAGGATCTACCTATCCTACTGAATACACATTGTTAGTTTTTTAAAAGATTTATTAGTCACGCTAAAATAGATTCCAATGTAAAGAACTGGAGAAATGCTTCTGGATGAATTTAACATGATCTGAGACTTCTCCACCTAGTTTTATTTGAATTATAGGCAAAGCACTGGAAGAAACCGACTGGCCTCCAGGATGTAGGCCTCCTAGTGTATTTGTACAAAGTGTATTTGGCCTCCTGGTGTATTTGAACAAAGACAGATAATAAGTGCAAATATCTATAACGGCTAAATAGCATCATACACATTTTGACCCATTTGGTTGATGAGAAAAATTATAAATGCCTGCTATAGGACTTTGATTAAAATAAGACTTTTCCCAAATCATAAATTTCAACTGTAGAAGACAATCTCAAGTGGTATCTTCTATGGATCCAGGGCACATGAGGGGATAAATAAAACACCAGTCAAATCATTTTATAAATGTGTTAGCTGAGGATTATGGAGATTATACCTTGTCCAAGATCAAAACAACTCTTCTGAGTTGGAGAGGAAAGCATGTGTACTTGAATACTTACCTCCTGCTATAATGATGGTCTGATACAGGTGATACAGAAATTCTCTCCAGGCATATATTTCAAGTCTTTCAAATCCATTCAGCATCCATTTTGACCATGTGTGGCAATTTTAGCAAAACGAGCAGTTAAAAGCAGGAGCCCTTTCATATTCCTACTGGTTTCCTCCTGGTTTCCAAAGGGATCATTCTAAACGGAAGTCATATCTTTTTTTTTTTTTTTTTTTTTTTTGCGGTACGCAGGCCTCTCACTGTCGTGGCCTCTCCCTCTGCGGAGCACAGGCTCCGGACGTGCAGGCTCAGCGGCCATGGCTCATGGGCCTAGCCGCTCTGTGGCATGCGGGATCTTCCCGGACCGGGGCATGAACCCATCTCCCCTGCATCGGCAGGCGGACTCTCAACCACTGCGCCACCAGGGAAGCCCCGGAAGTCATATCTTGTCACTTGTGTTAAAAACCCTCCAGTGACCATTTTTTTTTAACATCTTTATTGGAGTATAATTGCTTTACAATGGTGTGTTAGTTTCTGCTTTATAACAAAAGTGAGTCAGCTATATATATACACGTATATCTGCATATCTCCTCCATCTTGCGTCTCCCTCCCACTCTCCCTATCCCACCCCTCTAGGTGGTCACAAAGCACTGAGCTGATCTCCCTGTGCTATGCGGCTGCTTCCCACTAGCTATCGGTTTTACATTTGGTAGTGTATATATGTCCATGCCACTCTCTCACTTCGTCCCAGCTTACCCTTCCCCCTCCCTGTGTCTTCAAGTCCATTCTCTATGTCTCCTTTTTTATTCCTGTCCTGCCCCTAGGTTCTTCAGAACCTTTTTTTTTTTTTTTTTTAGATTCCATATATATCTATTAGCATAAGGTATTTGCTCTTTCTGACGTACTTCGCTCTTTATGACAGACTCTAGGTCCATCCACCTCACTACAAACAACTCAATTTCATTTCTCTTTACGGCTGAGTAATATTCCACTGTATATATGTGCCACATCTTCTTTATCCATTCATCTGTCAGTGGACACTTAGGTTGTTTCCATGTCCTGGCTACTGTAAATAGAGTTGCAATGAACATTGTGGTACTTGACTCCTTTTGAATTACGGTATTCTCAGGGTATATGCCCAGTAGTGGGATTGCTGGGTCCTATGGTAGTTCTATTTTTAGTTTTTTAAGGAACCTCCATACTGTTCTCCATAGTGGCTGTATCAATTTACATTCCCACCCACAGTACAAAAGAGGATTCCCTTTTCTCCACACCCTCTCCAGCATTTATTATTTGTAGATTTTTTAATGATGGCCATTCTGACCGGTGTGAGATAATATCTCATTGTAGTTTTGATTTGCATTTCTCTAATGATTAATGACGTTGAGCATTCTTTCATGTGTTTGTTGGCAATCTGTATATCTTCTCTGGAGAAATGTCTATTTAGGTCTTCTGCCCATTTTTGGATTGGGTTGTTTGTTTCTTTAATATTGAGCTGCATGAGCTGCTTGTAAATTTTGGAGATTAATCCTTTGTCAGTTGCTTCATTTGCAAATATTTTCTACCATTCTGAGGGTTGTCTTTTTGTCTTGTTTATGGTTTCCTTTGCTGTGCAAAAGCTTTTAAGTTTCATTAGGTCCCATTTGCTTATTTTTGTTTTTATTTCCATTTCTCTAGGAGGTTGGGTCAAGAAGGATCCTGCTGTGATTTATGTCATAGA
Organism: Mesoplodon mirus; assembly: GCF_964341445.2. NCBI lineage: Eukaryota > Metazoa > Chordata > Mammalia > Artiodactyla > Ziphiidae > Mesoplodon > Mesoplodon mirus. The sequence continues at coordinate 13,043,486 of NC_138992.1, read as the reverse complement.
GTGTTCTGCCTACGTTTTCCTCTAAGAGTTTGATAGTGCCTGGCCTTGCAATTAGGTCTTTAATCCATTTTGAGTTTATTTTTGGGTATGGTGTTAGGGAGTGTTCTAATTTCATTCTTTTACATGTAGCTGTCCAGTTTTCCCAGTGCCACTTAATTGAAGAGGCTGTCTTTTCTCCATTGTATATTCTTGCCTCCTTTATCAAAGATAAGTTGTCCATGTACATGGGTATATCTCTGGGCTTTCTATCCTGTTCCATTGATCTATATTTCTCTTTTTGTGCCAGTACCATACTGCCTCGATTACTGTAGCTTTGCAATATAGTCTGAAGTCCAGAAGCCCGATTCCCCTAGCTCCATTTTTCTTTCTCAAGATTGCTTTGGCTGTTTGGGGTCTTTTGTGTTTCCATACAAATTGTGACCTTTTTTGTTCTAGTTCTGTGAAAAATGCCCTTGGTAGTTTGATAGGGATTGCACTGAATCTGTAGATTGCTTTGGGTAGTATAGTCATTTTCACAATGATGATTCTTCCAATCCAAGAACATGGTGTATCTCTCCATCTGTTTGTAGCATCTTTAATTTCTTTCATCAGTGTCTTATAGTTTTCTGCATACAGGTCTTTTGTCTCCTTAGGTAGGTTTATTCCTAGGTATTTTATTCTTTTTGTTGCAATGGTAAATGGGAGTATTTCCTTAATTTCTCTTTCAGAGCTTTCATCATTAGTGTATAGGAATGCAAGAGATTTCTGTGCATTAATTTTGTATCCTGCTACTTTACCAGATTCATTGATTAGCTCTAGTAGTTTTCTGGTAGCATCTTTAGGATTCTCTATGTGTAGTAACCTGTCATCTGCAAACAGTGACAGCTTTACTTCTTCTTTTCCAATTTGGATTCCTTTTATTTCTCTTTCTTCTCTGATTGCTATGACTAAAACTTCCAAAAGTAAGTTGAATAATAGTGGTGAGAGTGGACAACCTTGTCTTATTCCTGATCTTAGAGGAAACGGTTTCAGTTTTTCACCATTGAGAACTGTGTTGACTGTGGGTTTGTCATATATGGCCTTTACTATGTTGAGGTAAGTTTCCTCTATGCCTACTTTCTGAAGGGTTTTTTTTTTATCATAAATGGGTGTTGAATTTTGTCAAAAGCTTTCTCTGCATCTACTGAGATGATCATATGGTTTTTCTCCTTCACTTTGTTAATATGGTGTATCACATTGATTTATTTGCGTATATTGAAGAATCCTTGCATTCCTAGGATAAACCCCACTTGATCATGGTGTATGATCCTTTTAATGTGCTGCTGGATTCTGTTTGCTAGTATTTTGTTGAGGATTTTGGCATCTATGTTCATCAGTGATATTGGCCTGTAGTTTTCTTTCTTTGTGACATCTTTGTCTGGTTTTGATATCACGGTGATGGTGGCCTTGTAGAATGAGTTTGCGAGTATTCCTCCCTCTGGTCTATTTTGGAAGAGTTTGAGGATAGGTGTTAGCTCTTCTCCAAGTGTTTGATAGAATTCGCCTGTGAAGCCATCTGGTCCTGGGCTTTTGTTTGTTGGAAGATTTTTAATCACAGTCTCAATTTCAGTGCTTGTGACTGGTCTGTTTATATTTTCTATTTCTTCTTGGTTCAGTTTCGGAAGGTTGTGCTTTTCTAATAATTTGTCCATTTCCTCCAGGTTGTGCATTTTATTGGCATACAGTTGCTTGTAGTAATCTCTCATGATCCTTTGTATTTCTGCAGTGTCAGTTGTTACTTCTCCTTTTTAATTTCTGATTCTATTGATTTGATTGTTGTCCCTTTTTTTTCTTGATGAGTCTGGCTAATGGTTTATCAATTTTGTTTATCTTCTCAAAGAACCAGCTTTTAGTTTTATTGATCTTTGTGATTGTTTCCTTCATTTCTCTTTCATTTATTTCTGATCTGATCTTTATGATTTCTTTCCTTCTGCTAACTTTGAGGTTTTTTTGTTCTTCTTTCTCTAATTGCTTTAGGTGTAAGTTTAGGTTGTTTATTTGAGATGTTTCTTGTTTCTTAAGGTAGGATTGTATTGCTATAAACTTCTCTCTTAGAACTGCCTTTGCTGCATACCATAGGTTTTGGGTCATCATGTTTTCATTGTCATTTGTTTCTAGATGCTTTTTGATTTCTTCCTCCAGTGACTTTCTGTCTTACAGGATGAAGGTCAATGTCCTCACCATTGCCTTTGTGACTTTTCCTGTTTTGCTTTTTTTGCTCATCTGTTTAGCTTTTGTCTGTGTCTGCTTCCACACTACAACAGCAGAGCTGAATGCCTGCAACAGAGACTGTGTGGCCCACAAATCTAAAATATTTGCTAATGGCTTTTTGCAGAAGACATTTTCTGAGCCATGCTCTACATAATCTGCACACACACCCAAAGACCTGCACACACATGCACATACACACACTTACACACTTCTCTGACCTCATATTCCAACACTCCTACTGTCTCCTACTCTGTTCTAGCCACAGTGGCCTCTAGGCAACTTTCTAAGCCTGTCCCCACCAGAGGGAATTTTACCTGCTGCTCCCACTGCCCAGTCTGCCTTTCATTCATCTGTCTGTATGTAAAGACCTGCCTTTCAGGTCTCTGTTCAAATGTCATCTGATTTGAAAAGTTTTCCCAAGCGGCTTCAGAAAAAAGGACACCCTTCCCCACTACTCTCTTTCCTTCTTACTTTGCTTCTTTATCTTTCTTCTTATCCCTTATTTCCACAGGCAGTGTGTAGTTATTTGTATACTCTCTGTCCTCCACCTAGAATGGAAGCAGAGACTTTGATTCATTGTTTTACCATCTGTGATTTGTAAAGAGCCAGGCACATGATAGATACTTGATTATTACTTTTGGATAAATGTGAAAATACCTGGGATATAGTAGACAGTTCCTGTCTAAGTTCTGGAATACTCCTTGGGTGCCTGCTGTGTGCGCGGGACTTGCTGAGCACTTTCGCATACACTGATTTCATGTTTACCCTCTCCACAGCCTCATCGGAAGGGGCCCTTGTTTCTCTTCTAGGCTTTCCATAAAAAGATAAGGATATCCCTGAACAATGTGCTGTGAGAGCTGTTGTGTACAGAGTGGCAGGAAGGGGCCATGTCTCCGGTGTGCTTACAAGTGACCATTCCTGAGGTCTGAGCCACTTCTTCCCTCCACGTGGCAGCTGAGAGAAGTGATATCTCTTTAAAATAACTCACAGCATTAAGATACTAATAATAAATCAGAGTTATGCGATTTTTCCTAAAAAGATTCAATCCAGGATCCTTCCCCAGAAATCCAGTTCCCGCCACAATGGGCATCCTGTTTACAGTACTCTCAATAATAAAGTCCTAATTGGGAGGTGTCAGAATGGAGTTAAAGGGCAAAGTGTATATGGGTGTAGCACCTTGAATTTTTCTTCTTCATTAAATACCGTATACATATATGTACTTCTCAAAATGCTGCCTAGAATTAGTCTTTTTTTAATTGTGTTAAAACATACATAACATAAAATTTGTCATTTTAACCATTTTGAAGTGTATAGTTCAGGGGCATTAAGTACATTCACAGTGCTGTGTAACCATCACCACCATCCATTTCTGGAAACTTTTCATCCTCCCAGACTGAAACTCTGTACCTATTAAACAATAGCAATCTATTCCTCCTTCTTCCCAGCCCCTGGCAACCACCATTCTACTTTCTGTCTCCAAATATGACTACTCTAGTTACCTAATATAGGTGGAATCATAGGGCATTTGCCCTTTTGTGTTTGGCTTATTTCATTTTGTGTAATGTCTTCAGGGTTTATCCATGCTGTAACATGAGTCAGGATTTCATTCATTTTTAAGGCAGAGTAACATTCTATTGCATGTGTATACCACATTTTACTTATCCATTTATCCACTGATGGACCCTTGGGTTGCTTCCCCCTTTTGGCTATTGTGAATAATGCCATTATGAATATGGGTGCATGAATATCTGTTCAAAGACCCTGCTTTCAGTTTTTTTGAATATATACCCAGGGGTGGAATTACTGGATCATATAGTAATTCTATATTTAATTATTAGAGGAACTGCCATTCTGTTTCCAATCAATCTTTTATTAAAGTTTTCTTAGGTAACATTTAAAAATATGGGTTAAAAGACTGGCTTTAGAAATGTTACAAGAAGTGCTGGTCTTCCACTTGGTCTCAAGATTCACAACTTAGTCACTACTTCCCAGGGTGCCCTAAAGACCGCTTTATCATTAAATAAGGCCCAGGTATTCTGTATTTTTTCCTGTGTTTTTGTTCCCCACATGAGTCAGCAGAGGAAGCTAGGGGCTGAGGGAGCAATGCCAAGCTTTTTATACTTTTTCCTCCCTTGTTCCCTTAAGTTCACCACGGGAAAATCATCCCACCGGAGCCAGCCAGTGAACCAAGCATTCAGGCTATTTCCTCTCAACCCATCTGTGACCTCCTGAACCTCCAAATGGGCATTACCAGACTCTGCTGGACCAAGGTAAAGAGCTGGAATCACACAATAACATTAACTCAGCACCCGTAATAGGAGTTAGAGGTGGAACTGGGTCCTATTCTGTGCTCCCAACCCATTCAACATGACCATGGCCAAGCCACTTAACTCACTCTGGGAGTGAATTAGTCCTTTCTTATTCCTGTTCGTTTTTCTATCAATAGGTCCCCCAAAGCAAATAAAATATTACTTAGAATCTCAGTGCATGGCGCAGATAATAGTAAAGGTACTAAAGGAAAACTGGTTCTCTATTCACAATACTACTGACACCAAATGTGTGGGATTTTTCCTGATACCAACCACCAGTACCCCAACTCTGGATACCAGCTGGGTGTCCTACAATTTAATTCAAATCCTACACTATCTACCTGGAGTTAGCACAGACGCTACAAGTTAAGGGCTCAGTCTCAGAAGACTGACCTCTCTTCAGATGCCAATCACCAGTCTAGGTTGTCACCTGTACTTCTGAACGACTGGCTATAAATTGTGGGTTCCCACCACCCCTTCTTCAGGTTTGGTAATTTGTTAAAACAGAGAGCTCAGGGAAACACTTTGCTTACATGGACTGGTTTCTTATAAAGGATATTATAAAGGATACAAGTGAACAGCTAGATGAAGAGGTATAGAGGGTGAGTTCTGCAAGGGTCTCCAGCACAGGAGCTTCTGTCCCTGTAGAGTTGGGGTCACCACCCTCCTGGCGTGTGGATGTGTTCACCAACTCAGAAGCTCTCTGAACTGTGTAGTTTAGGAATTTTTATGAATGCATCATCCTATAAACATGACTGAATTTTAACTCAATCTCTAGCCTCTCTCCCCTCCTCAGAGGTTGGGGGTAGGTGGAGCTGAAAGTTCTAAACTTCCAATCATGGCTTGATTTTTCTGGTGACTAGCTCCTAGCCTGAAGCCATCCAGGAGCCCACCAAGAGTCTCCTCATCAAAACAAAAGAAGCTCCTATAACCCAGGAAATTTCAAGGGATTGAGGAGGTTTGTGTAAGACTTTCCTATCACTCCCATCACTCAGGAAATTACAAGGGTTTTAGGAGATCTGTGTCAGGACCTGGAGCAGAGGCCAAATATGTATTTCTTATTATGTCACAGATGCTTTGCCTAAAGTACTCACTGGCACTCACCTCTCCTATTCCGCCTAGAGATTTTTGAAGCTCCATTGTGGCACCCTAGTGCCCAGGGGAACGTAGTTTGGAAACTACTGTAGTAGATAACTTGATATTGATATCCAGCTGTAATATGCAATCAGTGAGGCTCTCCAAGACCCCAATATGGAAGCTCCTCTAATTATAAACTGGTTTCCTAAATGCATTTCATAAATACAGTTGTTCATCAGAAATCTAAAGATACAATAATATGTCAGCAATGATTCTTGCCATCTGTTGGCGGTCAACAAAGCTGATAAAATTTTACTCTGACTCACTGCTTCATTTGTACTTATGAAAGATTGTCAGTATTTCAGGGATGGGGAGACGGAGGCTTTACAGAGTCTATATGACTTCCACAGAGTCACATTGTTAGTAGGCAGAGGAGCCACAATTTGAACCCAGGAAATATGGCTCTAAAAAAAAGTTCTACATTACAGCCTCCTTTTAAAGCCAGAAGTGGGTAAGAAGAGAAACTTCTTTATACAGCAAATGTGAGATACAAGAGCTGTATCTATTGTACTGACCACCGCTATTGCTCCAATCCACTGTGAGAGATGCCTGTCCCAGGCCAAAGTCACCAACCTGACTTCAGAGCCCCAAGTCCCCTGGGTTAGCCCTATGCCCACTACACATCAGCAGAGCTCTTCAGCAAATACCAGTGATTCAAGTGACTCAGTTCAAGGTTCAGAGCTGTAAAATAATTCATGTGGTCCAGGATTGGGTCTCTGGGACTGAATTTTCCATCAATTTTAAAATCTTTTTTGCTCCTTCTTTTTGCCTTGTAAGGGTGAGGGGGCTTGTCCTTTTTAATTATGCAGGTGCTTCCTCTTAGGCCTTATTTTCTTTCTCAGGGATCCTGCAGAGAATTTCCTACAGTTGATTGATAAGCAGATATTGATTCCAAAGGCAGAGTTTAGAAATATTCTCATAAATGGATCATGTCATTAATAAAAGGTCATCCCAAAAGTGGCTTTGGGGTAGAGATGTTGCTGAAATTAGAGCGCTCAGCAATGGTGGCCAGAGAGATAAAAAGGCCCAATGACCCATGCTCAAGAAGAGAAATTAAGAGAAGGAAGGGATGGGATCAAAATTACCATTTATCAGATTACCTCTGGTTTGCTAGAATCCTGGCTCTGCTAATACTAACCTGTGACCTTAAACTAGCTTCTTAACATCTCAAATCTCAGCTTCTTCAGCTGTAAAGTGGTATAAATAATTTCTTCATAGTGTGTTGTCAGGATTAAATAAAATATGTTAAGTGCTTTGCACAGTTGTTTCCACAAAATAGGCAAAATAGAAATGGTTGTTGTTAGAGCTATTATTACTGTTATTTGTTTTTGACAACCCTCACCAGCCTCCCAAGTGAGGTATCAGCTGGAATTCTTGGTTTCCAAATCATAAACAAAGATGTTGTACAACTCTTGCTCATTGGGTGATGAGATAGTACTTCTGTTCATGACTTGTATTGGAAAATCAGGCTACATAACGGCTGTTGGGCAAGGGAAAGATGCAGAGAAATGAAGCCAGCTGAGGAGGCAGAACTTGTAAATTTTGCAACTGTCCTCAGTTTAATGTTTGACATTCTACTCTCATTACTGACTGTGCATGTCTTCATGATAAATGGGGAATTTGCATTGTGAGAAAATGAAGATTTATACGTAGCCAAATTGAACAAATGGTGAATAATTGATTTAGCTGACCTGACAACTCTCACTTGTAAATAATAGAGAATGTTTTACTCTGGCAGGAATTCAGTTTTCTGGGCATCCTGACTCCTTCTAGTAGTTTACTGTAAAGACCCAGTGCTTTCTGACTTTCCCATACAGCAAAAATCTTAGATCATGAGTTCAATTCTCATGTTATCCTGGCATAATCTATAAGAAGTATGGTTCATGTTAGATATTCTCTGAAGAATGTAAGGACCCTTTATTTTGGCCTCTGATGTAAGAATATAGTTTGGCCCTGCTTAATAAAACTTGAGATATATTTGATTGGATTCAAGAATTACTATGTTTACCATTCTTAGGAATAAAGTAAAGTAAAAATAAAGTAAAATAAATAAAAGAAAACAAATATAAAATTAACAGTGTTGCACCGTTGTTTATAATCACCTTGCTGGCATCTGGGTATAGTACATGCTGTCTTAGAACACATTGGCAAAGGAAGTATTTATTTCCAAGCTCGGTATCCCAAGGAATGGTGTAGATGAAAATATATGAATCTTCTTCCTTTGGCATTCCCTCACCATGGACTGTCTGGATCACAGGTGGCTTAGTAAAAAGATACAGAAGCAACTGAGGACATTGTAGAAGATATCTCTGTAGCACTCCAAAATTATGGATTACTAGGATTGAAAGTGTCCTTGACCTATCGTATATTAATGCATATATGTGGCATCTGGAAAAATGGTACAGATGAACCTGTTTGCAAGGCAGAAATAGAGGCAGAGACGTAGAGAACAAATATATGGACACGAAATGGGGAAAGGGGGCGGGGTGGGATGAACTGGGAGATTGGAATTGACATATATACACTAATGTATAAAATAGATAACTAACGAGAACCTGCTGTATAGCACAGGGAAATCTATTCAATGCTCTGTGGTGACCTAAATGGGAAGGAAATCCAAAAAAGAGGGGATATAAGTATATATATATAGCTGATTCACTTCGCTGTACAGCAGAAACTAACACACACTGTAAAACAACTGTACCCCAATTTTAAAAAAAAAAGTGTCCTTGCCAGATCATTCTGGTCAACCTTTTGATTATAGATTCAGTTTTATTCAATAAACATGTCATGAGCACCTAAAATGTGACAGGTATTAGGCTAGGATTATCGGTGGGGGCGTGTGTGCTTTGCAGGGCAACACAAAGGAAACAAAGTGTGTGCCATCAAGGAGTTTATATGCTAGTGGGAGAGCTCTTTGAGTACACATAGCCTGAAGCTAGTTCCATGAGGCTGATGTAAATAAAGTTCTCTAGGAGCGGCTGAGGAGGAGAAACCTAATTCATGTTATTGGTCTGCCAACAGGTAACCATTCTTAAATATGACCTCCTTTTCCTTTCACTCATTCATCAAAAATCTATTGACCATCTTCTATTTACCAAAACCAGGGCATCTGGGGATGCTGAATACATTAATCACGGTACCTTTATGGGCCCACAGTCTAACAAAGATGGCTGGAAATTGAACAGGGAATTGCAGTGTTATGAGTATCCTTAAATGTTGTTGCGTTCCCCTTTGCTGAGGTTTTGTGCAGTTGAACAGTTTTCCGGACTGTGAGTCAAGAGTTCAAAATTCAAGTTTCAGCTCTGCCATGAAAGTAGTGTGTGTCCGTATTGGTAGGGTTTTATTCAATTATATTGCACCTCAGTCTTCTTTGATGTGGCATGAAAAAGTTACGTCAGCCGAACTCTAGGTCTGCTTTCTCTTCTTTGGTAGTCAGTGTATAATGCTGTTTACTGACCACTGAAAGTCACTCATGACATCACTCATGACATAAAAAGTCTCTTTGGCTGTATAGTACAATTAAGCTGAAATACATTTCAAGGGTAGCATATGCTTTGGACACAGAGCCAGTGTAGTGCCTGCAAGTGCACTGAGATTCTGTTCAAATTTATGATACAACAATTGCAGATTTTTGATTTATATGTGTATGGACAACCCACAGTTGAAAGGCAAACGTTTCTAACACATCGTATCCAGTTCTTTTTAATGACCAATGAGATAATGGTTGTGGCAGTGTGCATAGGCTCTGTGCATGGGTTTGTCATTTCAGACTGTGTGACATTGGAGGATTTATATAACCTCTCTGCGTCACAGATTTTTCTTCCTAAAAATAGGGCTAATAACTGTGTCCACCTCATTGGGCTATTTCACATAGATAAGGTATCAATATATAGCATAACCATTGAATGTCTGGCACATGGTAAATTCTCAATGACTTGTTCCTTTTGGTGTAGATTCCCCGTCTGACAGTGGTGTCCCCTTTTGAGTTCCTTTTTGACAGGACTAATTTCTACTCACATAGGTGGGAAGTGGCAAAGCTGGGATTTGCCAGCCAGATAGCAGAGACTGTAGTCCAGTCACCGTCCTGTCTCCCTGATTAATTAGAATCAATGACTTTTGAACAGTAAGAAACTGATATTTCATCGACAATATCAGTCTATGAAACTGTCATTCCTGGAAGGCTGTTCATACCTGTTTTCTATTCCATTTACCCAATGAATACTGATAATTATTATTAATACAGTTCTTCCTGCTTTGTCCTAGGACCAGAGTTGTAATCCAATCAAGTTTTAGCTTTGATTAAACATTAGCGTCTCAGAGTATACTTGGGAAATATCATTAAAGAGGATAATGGTTTGGGTTTTTGTCTTTTACACATTCACTAATTTGTGTGTGACAGAGGTCTCCGACTTCCTGCTTGCATCAAAACTAACCAGCTTTTTGATTTAGAGAAGATATTTAAAGTGTATGATGATGAAACATATTAAAAATAGTAGCTGTGGGCTTCCCTGGTGGTGCAGTGGTTGGGAGTCCGCCTGCCGATGCAGGGGACACGGGTTCGTGCCCTGGTCCGGGAAGATCCCACATGCCGCGGAGTGGCTGGGCCCGTGAGCCATGGCTGCTGAGCCTGTGCGTCTGGAGCCTGTGCTCCGCAACAGGAGAGGCCACAACAGTGAGAGGCCCGCATACCACAAAAAAAAAAAAAAAAAAAAAAAAAAAATAGTAGCTGTTATTTTTGAGCACATATTATGTGCCAGGCACTTTATGTATTTTATTCTATTTTCTTAATAACCTTGCAAGCTAGGTAGTAAATCCTTTTGACTAATTTAGAAATGGAGGCTCAGAGAACTTAAATACTTTGCACATAGTTAGTAAGTGTTGGAGCCCTGATTGCAACCAAAATTAGCCCATCTCCAAGTCTCAGCAAATTTCACTTTCACTCTGCCTCTGTGGAGTGGAAGAAAATGGTGTTCGTAGAAGAAATTGGAAGGGAAAGCCTTGATCTAACTGATTGAAAGTGTGTGTGTGTGTGAAGTGATTTTTTTTTGTAATTTAAGATATTGTATGCATCCTGAAGGCTTTGCTACTTAAACGAACCAAATAATGATACTTTTGCAGAATGAAAAAATATTTTTGTTGCAGGAAATAATTGCCTGATAATACTTGGAGTGGGACATCTTCATTTTGATCAAACAGGTTTACTTAAATGAGCTAGGTATACATGTTATGCTTTTTCTCAGGGTGACCATGATTGCTCCTCTGATTTCCCATCAGGAGAATGATCAGAGAAGAGGCAAATGAATATTGTAGGAGGAAGGGCAGCTTCTAAAAAAAGTAACAACTTAGGTTCATGTAGAACTTTAACATTCTTGTTGGTTCAACCTCACAATCACCCTGTGAAGTAGTCATTTATCATTGTCCCCATTGAATAGATGAGCAAAGGAAGGTACAGAAAAGTCAAGAGTGTGCCAGATCTCAAACAGTCCAAAGAAACAGGATCAGGATTTAAAACTTTCAAACTTTTGGTGCCCAAGAGAATGTTATTTCATCTACCTCACACTGTTTTGTGGGGGAGTAGGTGGAAGAGAGGGGCTCCAAGAATTTGGGGGGTGGCAGTAACCAAACGAAGCAGTCATTAAAACGGTAATAATTAGCACAGGTGGGTGTTCCTTTTATGTTATCAATATTTAATCATGTACTCACTTTGGTCATTTGAAAACAGATTTTAAACTACCAGTCTTATCCCTTGGAGTCTATAATCTGTTTTTTTGCTGCAATATTTTAAAATATTTCAGAAAGATTAGAGGTAAATATAATTTATGCAAAATTCATTGAGCATTGTGCAGTGGAGTTTTCATTCTAGGAAGATAAAAGTAAGTATATAAATTGCCAAGAGAATCGTAGTAAGCTTTAGAATAGAGATTTTCTATGGATGTTGTAAGAGTACGGATGACTCACTCTTGAGGGTGGCATTAAAGATAGTCTTTATACAGGTGTCAAATGACAAAAATAAAACAATTTAGTAACGTGTTTGATGTCCTTTATTCAAGGGAAAACAATCCATGGTTGGGGGAATACAAGTGGTTTACAAGTGGTGGAGCAATGTTCCTAAGGGATTTGGGGCAAGAGCGAGTTTTTTTGTTTTTGTTTTTGTTTTTGTTTTTGTTTTGCGGTACACGGGCCTCTCACTGTTGCGGCCTCTCCCGTTGCAGAGCACAGGCTCCGGACGCGCAGGCTCAGTGGCCATAGCTCACGGGCCCAGCCGCTCTGCGGAATGTGGGATATTCCCGGACCGGGGCACGCATCCGCGTCCCCCGCATCGGCAGGCGGACTCTCAACCACTGCGCCACCAGGGAAGCCCCTAGACGAGTTTTACAAAGCATTAAAAGAGGCAACACAAAACCAAGGCATGATTGGCTAGGCAGTTGGGATTTCCTTATAAGGCTAACAGGTCCTATCTTCTAGGGTAAGGTAAGGTAGCTAAAGCTGAGTTGGAAGACTGTAATTGGTATATGTTAGGTTTTCCATAAGTGCAGGCTGACCTAGGTTTAGATATGTGATGCTGGCTGGGTCACTGGGGTGGCCTTCATTTTGTGGGTTCCAATATACAAATTAACTTTTTTGCAGGTGAGGATATCTAGGTTGGGACTTGAAGGATATGTAGGAGTTCACCAGAAGTGTATAGAGAGAACCCAATTCAGATTGAAGGGAAATAGCATATGAAACAACATTAAGCCATGAAAAGGCAAAAGATGTTTTAAAAACAACAACAAGGACTTCCCTGGTGGCACAGTGGTTAAGAAATTGCCTGCCAATGCAGGGGATGTGGGTTCGAGCCCTGGTCCAGGAAGATCCCACATGCCACAGAGCAACTAAGCCCGTGAGCCACACTACTGAGCCTGCTTTCTAGAGCCTGTGAGCCACAACTACTGAAGCCTGCGTGCCTAGAGCCCTTGCTCTGCAACAAGAGAAGCCACTGCAATGAGAAACCTGTTCACCACAACGAAGAGTAGCCCCCACTCACCGCAGCTAGAGAAAGCCCGTGTGCAGGAACGAAGACCCAGCGCAGCCAAAAATAAATAAATAAATAAATTTTTGAAAATAAAATAAATATTTTAAAAACAAACAAACAACAACAAATGATGAACAGTTCAATGTCTGGAGCATAGAATATGAAAAAGAAATGCCTGTAGATAAAATTGAACAAAAACATTTAGAACTCGATTGTAATGAGCCTAGTTTGCTCTACTAAAGAGTGTAGACTGTATCCTATACACAGCGGGAAGTCACTGAATGCTTTCAAGAAGGGGAGTGACACAAGCAGATGTGAGAAATATTTCATTGGCAGCAATGTGAAAAATGCATGGGTGGAACCAAGAGCAAAGACGTTAGTTAAGAGGTTGATGCAGCAATACTGGCAGGAGATGGTGAGCCCCCAGGGCAGTGGCAGTGGAGATCAAGAGTGTACCCCAAAAGTAGCAGAAACCTAATTTTGTGGGAATGTTTTCTAGTAGCTTGGGTGAACCAGATTTTTAATTTCTACCCACACCTCCTGTGCCTTCTCTAGGAGAAGAGCTGTGATAAGGATGTTTGGTTTTATCTATCTATCTAATCTTCCAAAAATTGCAAAAGGAACTTGTCTTCACTACCACCAGTGAATCCGTTTGAAGTGATGAAAAGAATAGCTAATAATATTTCTTCAGCCCATCCTTTGTCCCTCTAGGAAACCAGTATTAATAGCATGATGGGTATCTTTGCATCCATTTTCAATATCCATGTAAAACATATAGACAAACACTTTTGGTGCTTTTTGTTAAAAGCATGAAATTCATATACACACATATTTCTTTGACTTGCTTAAATTCTCTATAAATTTCTTACTTTTACAACTCATCATCCCTCAAGGGCAATAGATAGAGTTCACCTTTTGAAATGGCTTTTAAACGTCTCTGCATGGATGTGTTACAATATGCAGCCATTTCCTTATTTATATATATATTCAGTTTGTGTCTTTTTTGTCACTAGAAACTAAATATCATTAAATAATGATATATATATACATATATATATATATATATACCTTTTAATTAGACTATCTAAACGGTGGCCACAGAAGTTTTTTAAAAGTTCATTTTGCATCCTTCTGTAGCTAGTAAGGACCTTACAAATATCAGCCAACATCCTAATTTACAGGTAAAGCCTCAGAAGCACTGAAAGGTGCAGAGAAGAGGTCAAAGTTACATAAATAGTTTGGCGGTTCCTCTGGGGCCAGGTTTCACAGACTGTCAGAAACTTAGCCCCCTTTCCACAGCGTAGGTACTTCTAGAGAATGGAGATATGGATCCCTAAATGGTGGGAAATCTGTAATCAGAACATCAAATCCACATGCAGAACTGATCTTCATGGCCTAATTTAAATCATAAGGCAGCCCTTCTTCAAACAAAGCCTCCTGTGCCACAGGTCAGGACAGGGGTGGTAGAAAGCTCTGAACTGACCCCAGCCTGTCCCTGGAGGCAACCAGGGTATTCGCCCTTCTTTCTGCTCTAAGGAAGTGCCCTTCTGGCAAGTGTGGTGGATTTCCTGGTTGGGAGACAGAGGGCACCTCCTCTTCCCTTCTTAGAGTGGACCCCTTTGACCTCTTAGACATCTTTGGAGACCCTGGTTCACTCACTCCGTTACATGCACAGCCTCCAGGCTCCTGGGAATAGGTAGGAAGAAAAAAACCTTAACATTCCTACCATGAAATGCTAACCAGGAAAAGACTGATGACCTTTTTCTCTAGTGATTTCTAGACCTGTCTAATCTTCAGAGTCACCCAGAGAGCTTATTTACAATACTGATCCCAGACACACAAATATAATATGTATATTTTTACCCCCCTTCGGAATTGCCATAATTTATTATATATATATATATATGCACATATATATATACATACAGTATATATACACATACAGTATATATATATGTATATGGCCGTATATATAGCAATTTGAAGAGGGAAGTATTTATATGTATTTTATTAAAAAATATATAAATATTTAATATATATTATTTTAAGCCTATTATTTAAAATTATGTTTACATATTTATTAAATTTTATATCTATATAGTACTTTTCCTTTGGCATTCCCAGGTATTGCAGTCATTAGCACAGTTTTGACCTGCTGACCACGTCCAACTTTGTTATTTTCTCAATGAGAAAGCTGTGATCTACAAATATTCTACAGCTTTCCAGAAACCATTCAGCATGTCTGTGGCTGAGCCAGGACCACCAGTCTGGGAGACCACCAGTTTCCCAGATCCCAGGTTGAAATTCTTTCACCGAATTTACAAATATAGATTCCTTTTAAAACTGAGGAGAGATTTATTTTTGTCAAAGCTCCATGGTGAGAGGACGTAGGAGCAAAAAATACAAACCAGACAAGTGCTCAGGTTTTCATGGTATTGCACAGAAGTAGCGTTTCTGAACTGTCTGATGGGGGTGCAGGACGGTGCGTAACCAGAATCCCACTGTGGTACAGGGGGCACGAAGTCTCACCCACTTGCTGTATTTCAAAGGCTGGTGAATGAAGAGAGCCGTGGTGGTGGAGGACAGTCTCATTCACCTCTTAAGCATGTGAAAGACATTTAGAGACTGTATGATTTTCAGTTACCCTAGGTTTGGGAATTAAAGGTAAATATGGTGCGGAAAATGCTTTGGCCTGGCCTTAAAGTCCTGTGTGAAATGCTTCCCGAGGGGGGAATTGTGGGTCACTAAAAGGTTGCTTCTCACTAATGCCCTTGATTGGCTGTTGGTGCACAACTCCCTCTGAAGTGACAGTCAGTCGGAGTGACCACTGCCCTTTTGCTGCAATTATCAATGGTCTGGCAGTTTCCCTCAATTTTAATCAATTTAGTTTCTGAATAGCTCTTTTCTTTGATTTAGACAAAAGAGGCAAGTGTTCCATGTTGGGATGCCTCACTTCTCCTTGGCAGCCCTTGTTTTCTTTAGGAAGCTTTTGGAGACCTTGCTCACTTTTAGGCGGGGCAGAAGGCCTGCTTCTCCTTTCATTAAAGCCAGAGCCATTCTGGCTGACATTCCAGTCTATCCCAGTGTGATCCACGTTGTGAGGGCCAGGGGTGCATGGGATGGGGGTGGTCAGAGTTAGGATGGGGATGAGAAGAACTGTAGCCCGAAAATAGACTTAAATGATTAGGGCTGTTGACTTATACTAGGGTTGCCAGTTAAAATACAGGACTCTCAGTTAAATATGCAGATAAACAACAAATTCACATGGGACATAAAATACATTTAAAAATTGTTTATATGGGGCTTCCCTGGTGGCGCAGTGGTTGAGAGTCCGCCTGCCGATGCAGGGGACACGGGTCCGTGCCCCGGTCTGGGAAGATCCCACATGCCGCGGAGCAACTAGACCCGTGAGCCATGGCCGCTGAGCCTGCGCGTCCAGAGCCTGTGCTCTGCAACGGGAGAGGCCACAACATTGAGAGGCCCACATTCTGCAAAACAAACAAACAAACAAACAAACAAAAACTTACCTGCCATATGCCTCTTTCCCTTGGATTCTTAATAAAAAATTGGTTGTGAAATAAGCAAATCAAACACTGAAGTATAAATGAATGAATGGTCTAAATACAATTCCCTATTAAGAGTGTCTTTGCATTTTATCCTGGAGAAGCTGCTTGAGAACTCAGCATATGGCTGAGTGGAATTCACTTTAGCAGCTCAGAAGGTTCTTTAAAAATAGATCAGGCAGATCATTAGTTAGAGCCTGCAAAGTGGCCCTGTTTATGAGTTCAGATTTATGTTTGACTTTTCCTTATAAATCCTAGAACACCCAAATACCAGACTCAGGGAGTATAATAAATGATGTTTTTGAAAGCCCATTTCATATTACAGCTTCAAGTATACCATCCTTTTTAAAAAGGTATAAATTAATATTTGTGGACTTAATTTGAATTGAAACTATATTTTGAATCCACCACAAAGGCTGGCTGACCACTGGTTTTCTTCTCAACATCCCTGGCCTTTTGTAGCAGTTCTTCAGTAGTATACAGGTACTGCCCCCCTGTACTAGCTTACAAGAATTATTAAATTTTCAGAAATGTTGTGAGCTGGTTGACCTTACATGGAAGGCTTGTAATTGGCCATGATGGGAATATTATACCACGGAAACTGGCAAACACTACCCTTCCAGGTTTTATTTATTTACCATCACAGAACCAGTTTCTAAATTGTTAAACATTTACCAACATACAACTGCCTATCTTTCCTCCTCCCTCCCTCCCTTCCTTCCTTCTTTCCTTTCTTCCTTCCTCACTCCTTCCCTCCCTCCTTTCCTTTCTTTTTACCCCTCTTCTCTCTCTCTTTCCCCCTCCCTTTCTCATTTAAAAAAATATTTTCTCTGTCTTCTAATATTTCTAATATGTACTAGGTGTTTTGACAGGCTCTTCACCAAAAAAAACCATCTCATTTTATCATTATAACAGCTCTATACTAGTTTAACTCAGTTTTTAAAAATAAAGAAACAGAGGCTCAGAAAATTTATGTAACACCCCAAGGATACTACCAGTAAGTAGAAGTGGAATTGAAATACAAATTTGCCTTGTTTGAAAGCTCACATTCATTCTTCAAACCTGTACTAAAACACGTACATACATATACATCCCCCAAACAAAAACAAAAACAAACAAAAAACTGGGTTGGCTGTTCCCAAACAGACTTATTCTGTCTTTAGATCTTGCCTTGAAAGATCTATTACTGGATAACAAAACTGTCCTAATATCCCCACCAGACTTCTGCTTCCAAAACAATGTATCAAAGTTAATAATGAGGATGGGAAGTAGCAACCTGCTTTGTCATTATCTAAGGGTGTAAGCTTCATGTAGGAGGTTTCACTACACACTGGAGAACATGAGCTTTCTTAGTCCAGGAGAGCTTGCCCTGTCTTGGCAAAGAATACTAAAGGAAGAGGTTATCAGATACCACTTCCATTCCCCACCAAAACTCCTGTCAAAATTCCAACTGGAAATACAACTTAGAGATGTTCAAGCTCTTTTCTCCCTCTGTTTAATCCTTTATCTCTGGGGGTTGCTTGTTTCCCTCTCTGGGCACTGGCTTACTAAAGAAATAGCTCCATTACTCAGCTAACACCAAATTCTGGTGAATCCAGGACAGATGATTCAGAAACATCTGGGTTTAGTTTCCTTGTTAACAGACATGGGATTAGAAATTAAGGGAAAAAGATTTTGGCAAATGGTATTTGGGGAGATTGTTTAGCCCCAAAGTCAAGGCAAAACCAAAAATAGAAACGGATGGATTCACTTACTCATTCATTCAGCGTACGCAGGTGCCTCCTGTGTGGCTGGCAGTATTCGAAGTGCTGGAAAACAGTAGTGAGCTAGGCAAGGCAAGACAGAAAATGACTTTGTAAACCTGGAAATCAACAGGATACTTTCAGACAGGGTTAATGGCTGAGAAGAAAATAGAATAGTGTTTTTGACAGGGCCTTTGCCAAGAAGGTTATGAGTGGTGCTGCCATGTGGGATTGGGTGTTTAAGGAGTGTCCCCCTGAGAAGGGATGGTGGGAGCTGAGACCTCAACCACTCAGTGAAGCTTTGAGAGGTGTTTGAGAGGTCATTAAAACTTAGTGATCAGTAAATCTCCTCAAGGCTCTCATTCCCCCTTCCACACTTCTGCTACACATGTGTTTGTCAGCCTACCCTAGTTTTATTAATTCCCAGTCCACTTTTTCACTACTTTATTCTTCCTCCTCCATGCTAACTCTTCAGACTTCAAGTTCTGGTTCAAATGAGGAGTATACACACACACACACAAATATATATATATAGTGGGTTTTTTTCCAAAAAACATGGATTTTTAGAGTCAGACTTGGTTAAAATCTTGGCTTTATCACTTAGTAGTATTATCTTAGATATACATTTACTTGTGCATGATTGAAATGTACCATGTCATAAGTTTTAATGTTAAGCATACACCCCTCACAAAAGTCAGAATATAAACATACCCATTATCTTTAATGTTTCCTCATGACCCTTTGTAATACCTCCCTCATATTTCCCTCTCCACTCCCATCTCCAGGCAACAAATTATGTGCTTTCTTTCCTCATAGATTAATTTACATTTCTCGAATTTTATTGGGGGGTCTGGTTTCTTTCATTTAGCATAACATTTTGAAATCCATCCATTTTGTTCCATGAATCAATAGTTCATTTCTTTTTATTGCTGAGTAGTATTCTGTTATATAGATGAACCATATTTTGTTTAAATCCATTCACATGTTGATGGACCTTTGGGTAGTTTCCAGTTTTTTGCCTATTGCAAATAAACTTCGATGAATATTTATATAGAACTCTTCTTATGGACATATGCTTTCCTTTCTCTTGGATAAATTACTAGAAGCAAAATGGCTGTTTTTTATGTTAGGTGTATGTTTTACTTTTTAAGAAACTTGCCAAGTTGTTTTCCAGAGTGGTTGTACCATTTTGAATTCCTACCAGCAGCATATTAGAGTTCTAGTTGCTCTAATGTCCTCACCAACTCTTGGTATGGTGAGTTTTTTCACTTTAGATAATTTAATAGGGTTGTAGTTGTATCTTATTATTCTTTTAATTTTAAAAAATTGTATCTTATTCTTTTAATTTAAAAAAATATTTATTTATTACATTTTATTTAGTTTTATTTAGTGGCCAGAGTCTTTCCAGGAATTATAGAAAATGAAAGGCAACCCACCTTTGTGTGTCAGGTTTTATGCTAAGTACTTTTGATTTATTATGTCTTTAATGCTCTCTTGTCATAGTTTTGTGAGGTAAACATGATTTTCCTCATTATTGTATATGACAACTGAAGGACAAAATGGAGAGGTAGCTTGCCGAAGGGGGCACAGCTAGAAAGTGGCAAATCCAGAAAAGCTAGATAACATTCACTGCATATGTGTCAGTCACTACTTTAAAATATTAAGATGCAATTGTTTTATCCTCACATCAACCCTCTGAGGTTGATTACAGCATCTTACAGATGAAGATATGGAGACCTACAGAGCTCAAGCGCCTTCTCCAACATCACACAGCTCCAATGGCAGTGTCAGGGTTCAAATCCAGGTCCCTTTGGTTCTAAAGTTCTTCTGTTTTCTATAATTAATTGTGCCAAGGAAGGGAGAAAGTCTGCCGGAGAAGTTTCATGAGAGAATGTTCGTTTAACCTGGGTCACAAGAGAAATGTAAGCATTATTCCCCAGACTTGAAGAGAGGTATTTGCAGGGATGGAGATTAAAGGCTGAGAAGGCTTATGGCAAAACGGGGATAAGAACACCATTTCCCCAGCCAACCAGCTGGGCTTGAAAGTTCAATTCTCAGAGGAACCGGAAAGTCAACCAACCGATGGAGATTCACACAAAGAAGTCTGGATGGGCATTTTGACGTAGGGAATCACTGAGGAAGCTGCCACACAAGGTCTTCACAGATGGCCAAATGGTTTCTCCATTTGCCACCAGGTGAAGATACAGCTGAGTAATTTCAGAACTTTCTGCTCACGTAAAGGGAGATGCTGCTTCTACCTGGTTTGTATGACAGTTATGTTTTCAAACTCTGAATTTAAACTGATGTGATTTCTAAGCCTACATTAGCCACTTAAGAGTTATGTAACCTTGGGCAAATTATTTAAGCTGCCTGAGTCTCTGTTTTTTCATCTGGGAAAAGAGGATGATATGAACACTTACTTCATCATTGCAGATGAATTGAGAGGGGATTGGGGCAAGCAGGGACTGGGGCAAGATATAACCTTTCCAATTCTAAGATTTTCTGGTATTAAATTTAACAAAGTATTGAGTCTTTAATAATGGAAACCTGGGGTTAAAGGTACTGTTATTAAATATATTGCCCAGCACAAAACTTACTATTCAGGCAGTGATCTAAGATAGATCCAATCTTTTTGCACTCAGAGAGAAAAGAAAGAAATCTAAATTTATTGTGCACTTACTGTCAGGCAATATACTATGCACTTTATATTCATTATGGCATTTAATCTTGAAAAACCACATTTGGCCAACTTCATATCATTTTGCATGTGAGAGAAATGATATATGAATACATGAGAAATAAAGAATTATTTCTTTTCCCAAATTGCAAAGCTGACAACTCGAGTATCCAAGATTTGAACCCACATTTGTCTAACTCCAAAGTGTGTGCTTATTACCCTGTGCTGCCTTCTAAGCTGGAAGCCAGAGGCTTGGCACCGAAGATCTGTTCTGAGAATAGACTGACTTCCCCCACCCAGACCCTGCTTGAACAAGCCCTGAACTTGAAATAATCCACAGAGGACTGGCCTTCCAGGGGAGCTGGGTATTGTTCCTTAGCATTCCATAAACTATCTTCTAACCTGCCATATCCTGTCACTCCAGCTTCCTTCCCCCTGCTGATAACCGGGCAGACTGTGAGCTGCAGACCTAGTGTGCACATCACTTGTCTCTTTGTCGCACTGACAAAGTGATTCGTGATATAAAAGATTTATGGCACTCCTATAATTCCTAGGAAGCACGTTCACATGTAGAGTGAAGTTTACTGACTCTCTTAAAAAACAAAACAAGAAATAAGTAAAGAAAACAAGGGTAGCTGAAGAGCTTGGTCCACACCCTCTGGGATAGTCCCTTAGTGGTCCTCATGTGCAGGGGGTGTAAGTGACTTCCCTTTTCCTTTCTTCTGATCGCTTTCCTTTAAAGTGTGCCGGAAGCATTGCAAAGGGGAAAGTATAAACAATGTCGGGCGTGGTGCTATATTTAAAGGAAATTGAGGCCTTGCATCCTGTCCTTCTCTAAAAAATAAATAAACAAATAAACTCCCAAGAAGGTCCTGTACATCTTTTAACCTTGCCTGGGTGTCCTGGCTTATTTAAAGTTAGATAACCAGTTTAGCTCCTCAAACAATCTTAGAGCAGACTTTCTGACTTTCATGTTTGAAATGAAAGGCACTAAATCCCAGCCCTCTGGACTAACCCTCTAACAAGTGTGTTTTTTATAATTCTAGGAATTTCTTCTTTTTTTTTTTTTTATTGGGGGTAGCAGTTAATTAATTAATTTTTGCTGTCTTGGCTCTTCGTTTCTGCGCGAGGGCCCTCTCTAGTTGTGGCAAGTGGGGGCCACTCTTCATCGTGGTGCGCGGGCCTCTCACTATCGTGGCCTCTCGTTGCGGAGCACAGGCTCCAGACGCACAGGCTCAGTAGTTGTGGCTCATGGGCCTAGTTGCTCCGTGGCATGTGAGATCCTCCCAGACCAGGGCTCGAACCCGTGTCCCCTGCACTGGCAGGCAGACTCTCAACCACTGTGCCACCAGGGAAGCCTGTAGGAATTTCTTCTTTAACACACCCCAAAAAGATAACATAATAGGGTTTGCCTTAGAATGATCTTCAAAGATGGAAAAGTAGTGGGAGCAAACAGGAGACCTGTGAGCGAAATCGTCTTATACATACGTTTTGCTTGACTTTAATGGTATTTTTAAAAAGAGGTGAAACAGCATTTAATCATTTACAGATTTTGCATTTTAAAAACTGGACATTTGGGATTATTTTGAAAAAATAGAAGATATGACAACATTGGACTCACAATTCCACCTGGTAACAATTAAATGAAGTTCATTAGCCGCTGTCCCCAGTAGGAGAAGTGAGCTTCTCCTGTGATCTGGTCTCACTCTCTCTGTGTCCAGCACTGAGGCCGAGGGGTCAGTTGCCTCTTATGTCATTATGTTGCCTTAGCACTGTTGCAAAGACAGTATTTATTTTTTGAGACAGCAATTATTTTATTATTTATAATTATTATAATAATTATTATTTATAATAAATAAAATAATTATTTCTTTTTCTATACCCATGTATCTATGAAAAAATGAGATAATAAGAGTTGAACCAAGCTGTGTGATATTTTCTTTACACCCGACTCACCCTTTAATTTATGTCACCTGCCTTTCCCACTAGCATTTAACATGGCTACTCTTGATCCAGGCCAGTGTCCTCAATAAGAAGACCAGGAAACTGAGGTCTGAAGATAGATGGTGACTGGTCCAAGGTCAGGCACCAAGTCAGGCAAAATGAAAAGATAACTATTCACATATTGTGGTTCTAATCTTATGTGCTACCACTTGCAGGGGATGTTTTGGAATTTTGTGGGGATATTTTGGTTGTCTTGATGAATGGGAGGCTCACTTGGCATTTAGTTGAGTAAAGCCTAGAGGTGCTAGAGAGGTTGTGAGAAGTTTAGGAATATGAGTACAATCTAGTAAGAGAGAAAAGGAGAAAGGGACAGAGATGGGACCAAAAAATGGGAAGGCAGTGTTATGGAAGTCAAATGGCAAATATGTTTTAAGAAGAGGAAGTAATCAGTTGTGTCAAATGCAACTGAAAGTTCAAGAAATAAATGAAAATTGTGAATTGGCCATTGGATTTGGCAAAATGGCTTTTCAGCTACTTATTCCAAGTATTTTAAAATTTTCATCATCAGGTATCTTAGAGTGGGATATTGAACATTTCAGTAATCAGCACTCAAGGTTTTTTTTTTTCCCAAATATCTTTATTGGAGTATAATTGCTTTACAATGTTGTGTTAGTTTCTGCTGTATAACAAAGTGAATCAGTTATATATGTACCTGTATCCCTATATCTCCTCCCTCTTGTGTCTCCCTCCCACCCTCCCTATCCCACCCCTCTAGGTGGTCACAAAGCACTGAGCTGATCTCCCTGTGCTATGCGGCTGCTTCCCACTAGCTATCTATTTTACATTTGGTAGTGTATATATGTACATGCTGCTCTCTCACATCATCCCAGCTGACCCTTCCCCCTCCTTGTGTCCTCAAGTCCATTCTCTACATTTGCATCTTTATTCCTGTCCTGCCCCTAGGTTCTTCAGAACCTTTTTTTAGATTCCATAAATATGTGTTACCATACAGTATTTGTTTTCCTCTTTCTGACTTACTTCAGTCTGTATGAAAGACTCTAGGTCTATCCACCTCACTACAAATAACTCAATTTCGTTCCTTTATATGGCTGAGTAATATTCCATTGTATATATGTGCCACATCTTCTTTATCCATTCATCTGTCAGTGGACACTTAGGTTACTTCCATGTCCTGGCTATTGTAAATAGAGCTGCAATGAACATTATGATACTTGACTCTTTTTGAATTATGGTTTTCTCAGGGTATATGCCCAGTAGTGGGATTGCTGGATCCTATGGTAGTTCTATTTTTAGTTTTTCTATGGAACCTCCATACTGTTCTCCATAGTGGCTGTATCAATTTACATTCCCACCCAGAGTGCAAGAGGCTTCCCTTTTCTCCACACCTTCTCCAGCATTTATCGTTTGGAGATTTTTTGATGATGGCTATTCTGACTGGTGTGAGGTGATACCTCATTGTAGTTTTGATTTGCATTTCTCTAATGATTAGTGATGTTGAGCATCCTTTCATGTGTTTGTTGGCAGTCTGTATATCTTCTTTGGAGAAATGTCTATTTAGGTCTTCTGCCCATTTTTGGATTGGGTTGTTTGATTTTTGATATTGAGCTGCTTGTAAATTTTGGAGATTAATCCTTTGTCAGTTGCTTCATTTGCAAATATTTTCTACCATTCTGAGGGTTGTCTTTTTGTCTTGTTTATGGTTTCCTTTGCTGTGCAAAAGCTTTTAAGTTTCATTAGGTCCCATTTGCTAATTTTTGTTTTCATTTCCATTTCTCTAGGAGGTGGGTCAAAAAGGATCTTGCAGTGATTTATGTCATAGAGTGTTCTGCCTGTGTTTTCCTCTAAGAGTTTTATAGTGTCTAGCCTTTCATGTACGTCTTTAATCCATTTTGAGTTTATTTTTGTATATGGTGTTAAAGGAGTGTTCTAATTTCATTGTTTTACATGTAGCTGTCCAGTTTTCCCAGCACCACTTATTGAAGAGGCTGTCTTTTCTCCATTGTATGTTCTTGCCTCCTTTATCAAAGATAAGATGACCATATGTGCGTGGGTTTATCTCTGGGCTTTCTATCCTGTTCCATTGATCTGTATTTCTGTTTTTGTGCCAGTACCATACTGTCTTGATTACTATAGCTTTGTAGTATAATCTGAAGTCCAGGAGCCTGATTCCTTCAGCTCCATTTTTCATTCTCAAGATTGCTTTGGCTATTCGGGGTCCTTTGTGTTCCCATACAAATTGTGACATTTTTTGTTCTAGTTCTGTGAAAAATGCCCTTGGTAGTTTGATGGGGATTGCCCTGAATCTGTAGATTGCTTGGGGTAGTATAGTCATTTTCACAACGTTGATTCTTCCAATCAAAGAACATGGTGTATCTCTCCATCTGTTTGTAGCATCTTTAATTTCTTTCATCAGTGTCTTACAGTTTTCTGCATACAGTTCTTTTGTCTCCTTAGGTAGGTTTATTCCTAGGTATTTTATTCTTTTTGTTGCAATGGTAAATGGGAGTGTTTCTTTAATTTATCTTTCACAGTTTTCATCATTAGTGTATAGGAATGCAAGAGATTTCTGTGCATTAATTTTGTATCCTGCTACTTTACCAGATTCATTGATTAGCTCTAGTAGTTTTCTGGTAGCATCTTTAGGATTCTCTGTGTATAGTAACATGTCATCTGCAAACAGTGACAGCTTTACTTCTTCTTTTCCAATTTGGATTCCTTTTATTTCTTTTTCTTCTCTGATTGCTGTGACTAAAACTTCCAAAAGTATGTTGAATAATAGTGGTGAGAGTGGACAACCTTGTCTTATTCCTGATCTTAGAGGAAATGGTTTCAGTTTTTCACCATTGAGAACTATGTTGGCTGTGGGTTTGTCATATATGGCCTTTACTGTGTTGAGGTAAGTTCCCTTTATTCCTACTTCTGGAGGGTTTTTTATCATAAATGAGTGTTGAAGTTTTTCAAAAGCTTTTTCTGCATCTACTGAGATGATCATATGGTTTTTCTCCTTCAATTTGTTAATCTGGTTTATCACATTGATTGATTTGCATATATTGAAGAATCCTTGCATTCCTAGGATAAACCCCACTTGATCATGGTGTATGATCCTTTTAATGTGCTGTTGGATTCTGTTTGCTAGTATTTTGTTGAGGATTTTGGCATCTATGTTCATCAGTGATATTGGCCTGTAGTTTTCTTTGTTTGTGACATCTTTGTCTGGTTTTGGTATCAATGTGATGGTGGCCTCATAGAATGAGTTTGGGATTATTCCTCCCTCTGCTGTATTTTGGAAGAGTTTGAGAAGGATAGGTGTTAGCTCTTCTCTAAATGTTTGATAGAATTCACCTGTGAAGCCATCTGGTCCTGGGCTTTTGTTTGCTGGAAGATTTTTATTTTTTATTTTTATTTTTTTTTTGTGGTACGCGGGCCTCTCACTGTTGTGGCCTCTCCCATTGCGGAACACAGGCTCCGGATTTGCAGGCTCAGAGGCCATGGCTCATGGTCCTAGCCGCTCCACGGCATGTGGGATCTTCCCAGACCTGGGCACGAACCCGTGTCCCCTGCATCGGCAGGTGGACTCTCAACCACTGCGCCATCAGGGAAGCCCTGTTGGAACATTGTTAATCACAGTCTCAATTTCAGTGCTTGTGATTGGTCTGTTTATATTTTCTATTTCTTCTTGTTTCAGTTTAGGAAGGTTGGGCTTTCCTAAGAATTTGTCCATTTCTTCCAGGTTGCCCATTTTATTGGAATATAGTTGCTTGTAGTAAATCTCATGATCCTTTGTATTTCTGCAGTGTCAGTTGTTACTTCTCCGTTTTCATTTCTAATTCTATGGATTTGAGTCTTCTCCCTTTTTTTTCTTGATGAGCCTGGCTAATGGTTTATCAATTTTGTTTACCTTCTCAAAGAACTGGCTTTTAGTTTTATTGATCTTTGCGATTGTTTTCTTCATTTCTTTTTCATTTATTTCTGATCTGATCTTTATGATTTCTTTCCTTCTGCTAACTTTGAAGTTTTTTTGTTCTTCTAATTGCTTTAGGTGTAAGGTTAGGTTGTTGATTTGAGATGTTTCTTGTTTCTTGTGGTAGGATTGTATTGCTATAAACTTCCCTCTTAGAACTGCTTTTGCCGCATCCCATAGATTTTGCATCATCATGTTTTTATTGTCATTTGTTTCTTTTTTTTTTTTGATTTCCTCTTCGATTTCATCAGTGATCTCTTGGTTATTTAGTCTCACTTAAGTTTTTAATCTGGGGAACTGTGTCCTTCTGTTCTAGAAATTATTCTCATATTATTTCATATTTTTCTTCCCTCCCACTTTCTCAAATCATTCTCTATGGAATTCTAAGTATTCAGGTGTTCAACTTTCCAGATTGATTTTTAAATTGTGGTTTCTTTTCCATTCTCCATTTTGGTATATTTGGCTCTACCCCTGGGAGATTACCTCAACTCAACTTTTTAAGGAGAAAGAGAAGGCAGGGTTGGCCAGCTGGCAATGAGAAGAACCTAGTGGATACAGTTGCTTCACACACAGACATTAAAACAATCTCTTCCACCCTTATACTCAGATCTGTATTTTATAAGAAGATGCACATGGTATTTGGCACTTTACAGTAGGATTTGAAAGCCTTAGGGGAAAGCATGCCTTGAGGGGAAGGGTAAGTGCCTGAGTGATTTACTTGTCTTGGGACCATACGTCAAAGAAAACTTCTACCAATACTATGCTCAATCCCAGAGGTTCCTGTTGGTCTCAGAAGAATTTGAGAGGCTGCAGGGCTTGGTTCATTGTACTATGGGTTACACTCCTGCTGACAAGAAAGACACAAGTGGAGTAGTTGTATCCCCAGATTCCTTTAATCTTTCGTGTCCAGTGGGCCCCAATCTCCAACTTCTTGTTATCACCCCTGTTTCCTATACAGTTGACTCTTTGTCTCCCACTCTATTTGAATTTTTTCTAGATTTAAAGTTTTTTGATTCTATAATGTTACCATCTGTTAAAGTGCTGAAATGTTATGATTTGAGTCCATAATTTTACATAGCCTCTTCCACTGTGTGCTAAGTACCCTGGGAGACTTAGGGACAGAAGAAATGATCTCTACCTGCCAGCTTTATGAACAAAATAAAAGAATAAGGAAGGAGAAAGGCAGCATACAACACACAAAATTGTGCTCTGAATTTAACATGGGAAATATGTTTTTTCTTGTATGTCAGTGCAGTGGGATCTTTAGAGGCTACTTTGAGTGTGTATTAAGAAATTCATGTTGAATCATACCTCAGTTTAAGGTCAAGAAGCAACGCATTTGATTAGAGATATCAGCCTTTGGCATAGAATGGGGGAATAGCATGTTTGTCCTTTTGCATTTATCTACCATTCTCTAAATGCTTTAAAAATTTTGGGGAGAGAAAGGGGGGTGGGGAGGGAGAGAGAGAGAGAAATAGAGAGAGAGAGAGAAAGGGAAAGGGAAAGAGAAGGAGAACGAGTAAGAGAAAGAGAGAGGGAGAGAGAGAGAGATCAGTGTAAAGCGGATCAGTCAAACATTTCCCTTGGTAGCTAGTAAGATTTTGCTGTGAGGACAAATGTATGAATGACATCCCAGGGGAGGAGAACTGGAAGAAAGAACAAAGATGTATGACTGTTTTATGCCAAGGCTTCATCAGCGTAACCATTAGCATCCAGGACCCTGACCTCTGGTCCTCCAGCTCCACCAGTCATTAGCTGTGAGTCCTAATGCAAATCATGGCTTCCTTCTTAGTCTGAATTATCTCTCATAAATGACAATTTTATTTCTGATCCAATATTGTGATTCATAAAATGAGGAAACATAGCATCATGCAGTGTTGTGTTCCCCAAAGAGATTTTTTGTGAAATTTTATGTTTATTAGATGTTCACGGTGTTATCTGAAAAAGCATACTGTGATCATGTTAATTTAGGAAGTACTGGCCAAGCAAAACTAAGCTGTATTATTTAGGACACTTTAGAGTCATTAATATGTCAATGGTATCATGAATTTTATGGGAGAAATATTATATGCAGAAATAACCAAGGTATTTGATCACAGAACTTTTTATATAGACGGTAATGAGGGGGCTGGTGTTGATGTGTTGCGGATCCTGGTAATCATTTTCCTAACACCTGGCACTGGGCCGGACACTGTGAAGAGCAACAACAGGAGTAAATGTACACATGAAACATGGATGGTGAGTCCTATAGACAGGCTTTGAATCCCAGGGCTGCAACTGGGTGATCTTGGAAAAGTTGACTGACATTTTTGAGTCTCAATTTCCTTATTTATGTAGCAGTGATAATAAGATCTACTTTGTGTATTGTTGTTAGAATATATGGAGACAGAAAATATATGACCTAAGTCATATGGTACCATATTCCTGGTACTAAGTAGCTGCTCAATAAATGTTAGGTCTTTCTTTTACTTCCTTCCCACCATGTAATTTTGTACTTTACTGAGGGAAAAATGGTAGTGGGGCTGATGGCAAATGGGATGTGGGACTGGTAAGTATCAAGTTTTTTAATGTTTTGTGCAAAGCAATAAGGAAGGGGAGAAACTCTCCTTTTCACACCAAAACATTGATCTGAGGGGGTCAAAAGCAAAATTTCTGTACCACAGGGTTACCCGATGTTTACACAGTTTCTGCCTGCAGAGGATCACAAATCCTGTATAAACATTTAGTTTCATCTTTTTGAAGTGGCAATAAGAAGAAAGTACTAGAAATCAGATTTTGGCTGTGGTTGCAGAAGAGCAGAGGTACCAGATCAGCCTGTCATGCTGTCTTATCCTTTCTCACATCCGATTCCATCTGAATTTTCCTACCCATAGCATCCTTCTTTAGAAAGAACTTCTAGACTTGTTGACAAACAAGCAAGAGAAAGTCCACCCAAGCTTGGTGCATCTGGATCTGTACAAGCTCGTGCTGCAGGCGTGGCCAGTACTACATAGAGTGGGCAGTTAACCCAATAACAGCCAGTATCTAATAACTCGCAAGGAGGTTTGATATCAAGGGGTGATTGACGGTTACCAAATACCAATCAAACTGGCTTCGTTCGTAAGCGGGGCTAACAGGAAAAGAAATTGGCCAGCCAAGGGAGAATAGAGCAGATAGGCAAACAGAAGGCATGCTGTCATGTCACATAAGGCTTTTGTGTGTGGGCATGTGTGTGGCTCCACTGAGTTCCTGTATTTTAAATAAAAGGAATATAAGTAGCATATGGAGTTCACTAATCCCTCTTCCTCCCTATTCCCAGCCTATTCTTTACAAAAGTCTTCCTCCCAGCCAAAAGTTAGGACAAAGCTTAAATATCCCATTGCTCATTCTTCTTTAAAGCTTAGAGCTTGACTTCTATTCTTCCAACCCCAAGGTGAGACGGGGTCCCTGAGTTGGTTACCCAGGAAGGTTTACTTCAAAGTGTCTGAGAGATGAAGACCAGCACGAGCTTGTACAGATCCAGACGTGCCAAGCTTGGGTGGACTTTCTCTCGCTTGCTTGTCAGCAGCTTTGATGCTGTGCCAGGTAAAGCTATCTGTAGCCATTAGCTACTTTGATGACATCAGACAAGTATTACTTGGCAACATCAGCCAGGTAACTCAGGTTAATCTTAGAGGATCCTCTGAAAATTTCATTTTGTATGGTTTGGGGGCTTAATTAAAAATTGCTGGTCTAATATTTATGTTTCAAATGAGGTCAAGAATTATATCATAATCCTTTTCTTTTTTGAAAAGCCACAGATCCTTTGAGCTAAGGACCAATGCCAGCAATTAATATTTTTTTGCAGAGTTTTTGTTGCGGCCCTCCACGTTTCAGTGGCTCTGGAGCTTAGAGGAGTAGGCGCTGGCCTGGGATTGATGAATCTCAGGTTTTAACCCATGCTCTGCCACTAACTCTCTCTGTCACTTGGAGCAAATGCTTTCTCATCTCTCAGGCTTCATTTCCTAAATTGAATAGTATTTAGATATTGGAGCTAAAAGTCTTCTCTAGAAAGCAGGATGTTCAACTTTCTTCTCTTTGCAAGTGAGAAAACTGAGGGTTTGCGCAGTGAGCTCTTGCTGGGATCCTAGGGGGTGCTCACCAGCACATTTTTGCCACTCAGCATTCAGTTCCCATTCTTCCAGAAATAGCACTCTGGTTTCCTTTGGAGAAGCCCCCCACTCCCTTCAGTCTCTATCCATTCAAAAGGGGCACTAGCTCTGGGGGCAAAGGGTTCCACAGACTTAGTGATTTGTTGAGGGGTAGGTCACAACTCAAGTCAGGTTAATCAGACACAATGGAACTCAATTAGAAACCTTTTCATTAGGAATTGTTGGAAAAATGAGATGTGTATTTTCTATGGGGATGACTGAGAGTAAAGGTGAAGTGAATGAAAACCATGCTTCAATCATGGGAGGAAGCTGTGCTTCAAAATGGAGCCAAAGAACAAGTGAGAGGGCATGGTCTGGGAGGAAAACTGAGTCCTGTAGATAAAACTTGAGTCCCTATACCTGCCATGTCCTAAGCTAGATGGTGGAGCCAAACAACCCTCATTTGAGTCACAACTCTGCCACTAACAAGCTATGTGACATCCTTGGGCAAGTCACTAGATCTCTGTCTCAATCTTTGAGTCACAACTCTGCCACTGACAAGCTATGTGACATCCTTGGGCAAGTCACTAGATCTCTATGTCTCAATCACCTCATCTGTAAAATGAAGCTAATGGATGGAAACCTACCTCCTGAGGTTGCTGTGAGAAATGAATGATTCCGTGTGTGTGTGTGTTTAGAGTAGGGCTTGCCATATAGTGAGTGCTACATGACTGTTTATTAACAGTATTATTACTGCTCTTGATATAACTGGACTTTTTAGTTATATGTGCCAGTAAATCCCATCCTTTTTTGAGCCAGAATGTTCTCAGACAAAATTGATTAGTCATCAGGTTAGCGGCGGATCTTAAAGCCAGGTCTTCTGACCCCCATTCCAGACAAATTATTTCCCTGTCACCACAACCATGTCATAAGTTACAAGGCATAAAATTAGGCTATTGGATTAGACAGAGGATCAGTCTCTACACTCTTTGAGTTTATTGAATTACATGTCAATTAATGTTAACTACTAGGTATTCAATTCCAGGAATTACTGATTTCGATCTTGTTAAGTGTAATAATATTATTGTGTTTCACAGGGAAATGGTCTTTTTTTTAGATACACACTCAAGTACATAAAAGCCAATGTTATAATATCTATAATTTATTTTAAAATAATTTAGCAAAAGCCAGAAAACAAGATGAAACAAATAGGATAAAATGCTAGCAACTGTTATCCAACTGAGTGATGGATAACTTGGGGTTCATTATAAAATTCTCTCAACTTTTCTGTATGTTTGAAAAAATTTATAATATAAATTCTGATTACAACTGCTGGCTAAATTATATGTTTTCCATACTTGAATGTAGGAAGCATAACGTCATGGTTTGCCTTATTTATTGTTTTATCCCAGTAGCTGTACTATAGTACATGCTCAATAAATATATAATGAAAGATGAACAGGTTAGGCCTTGCCAGTTGAGAAGGAGGACCCTGAGGCCAGGTGTAACTAAGCTGTGGGTGCTCTGCTGTATCCCCTCATCACCAGTCATCCTTTGCATCTCGATAGTTTCTGACTGCAAGCCTCTGGGACTCCCCTCCTAAAGACTGTCCTCTGGGCACTCAGCATTTGCATGGGACTGGCTAGGAGAGCTGGGAAGTTGACACCTTTCAAGTATAACCCTGAATGGATGATGAGCAGAAGCTGGAAGATAAATATTTCAGTTCCCTTGCCTCTCAAGTGGAACCACTCTGAGGCTTCTTCCACATTCTCTCCCAAAGGTCGCCAGCATAATTCAGCCCCACCTGCCCATAGCAGTGACCTGTGCATTAACTCACCCCTTATTGGATTACTTCCCTTCTCCTTCTTTCATCTGCACTGTCTACCATTGCTTCTTGGGATCACTTCTGAAATTAACTACAGTGACCCTTGAACGACACAGGTTTGAACTGAGTGGGTCCACCTAAAGGCATATTGTTTTCAATAGTAAATATACTATAAGATCTGCAGTTGGTTGAACCTGCAGATATGGAGCCATGGGTATGGAGGAACCTGCAGACACAAGGAACTGTGCGTATGTAGGGCCAACTATTAAATTATACGCAGATTTTGGACTGTGCAGAAAGCCGGTGCCCCAGCTCCACGTTATTTAAGGGTCAACTATATTTGCCATAAAAATCCTTGTCTAAGATTCAACTACTAGGGGAAGAAAGAATGAGCCTAAACAAAGTCTTAAACATGGAGAGTAGGGAATGGACGGGAGAACTTTCTGGATAGATTGAACAGAAATTGTTCTCCCATTGGTGTGGGATTGTTAAGAGGCAGAAATTTCTCCCTAGGGACATCCCATGGTCTGTGCACGTTGGACCAGGTCACCTGGTTACCTGGACATTGGACTTTTGGGAAAACCCCTGTGCTCATTACCAGCTTCACTATTTCTAGAAATAAATTACTCAGCTATTCCACTCTCAATCCCCTTTTCTGCTTTCTCCATGGAGATATTTCCTGGTGCTGGTTTTTGAATCACCAGCCAAATATTCTTTTCCTCTCTGCGTGGTGACTTTGCAGTACAGTAAAGACATATGCTCTTCACTGAGATCCAAGCCTAAATTCCATCCTGGCTTCTTCAAATGCCCTTGGATGAAAATAGACATTCCTTTCTCCTGCAGTCTTTGTGTATTCTTATTCATTAGACATGCTGTGTTAAATCCATTAATAGAGCAGTTATCCCTATGAAGGTCCTAAATTGTAACCAATTCAAAATAAAGCCCTCATATCTCCTCCCCCTTGTGTCACATATGGGGATATATGCATATGTATAGCTGATTCACTTCGTTATACAGCAGAAACTAACACACCATTGTAAAGCAATTACACTCCAATAAAGATGTTAAAAATAAAAAGATAAAGCCCTCATAAAATGAAACACAAAGAGGAGGAAAAAATAAAGTTGCCTTAGCTACTGATTGTCTGTGGGGTATAATATAATCTGCTCAGTGTGACAATCAAGGACCTCAAAGACTCAAGCTCCAAAAGCAGTGGGAAGGGTCAAACAGATCTAAATTTGGTTACTGACTCTGCTTCACCACCCTCCTGTGTGGTTTTGATTCTATGCCCTGTGTTTTATTATCTCTCCAAACAAACAACAACACGCACAATCCACAGTGACATTTCAGTTCTTTTTTTCCCAGGCACGTGGGGAACTCGTTTCTCATAAGAGAGCCATTTTAAAAGAGTGGATGAATCAAATATACATTCTTATCTTACTTCATGTTTCCAAATACTCCCCGAGTTGTTACAAATCTAGTCATCCAGGTGTGAAGACTCAGTCACTCTCAACCTCTCCTGCTTAAACTTTTCGCAAAGGTCTCCTTAAATACTGCTGGTGCTATCTCCACAATGTTCCCTCAGACCTTTACTTTCTCTTATACTCCCGCTTTCCCTGTCTGTGAAGGGATGCCTTTTCCTACTGGTTGTATGATTTCAAAGGTTCTCCAACTGGTTTCTCTGCCTCCAATGTCCCTGCCCCCCTCACCAGCTGTTCCCACTCTGATTTTTTTCACCCTGCTGCCATGAGATTGCCCTACATATGGACCTTATATCAGAATCTGGTTCTCAAATATTCATTTGTCCATCCACTGAATTATACTTTGTCTCTAGCTAACTACATCCTGCTTTATTTCTCTGTTCAGTACCTTGAGTCCTATATTTAATCCTCACAAGTCCTGGAATGTTCCTTTAATTTTCTTACCACTGTGCCATGGCTGTTCCCTCCCCTAGGTGCCCTTCTCAGATATGCATTTCTCAAAGTCTTCTATATCCTTAAGGTGTAGCTCAAATTTTATTCCATCCCCAAATAGTCGGAAATTTTTCTTTAGTCACAAGACTACAGTGCATAGTTTCTCTGTAATAAAATTTACTATCTTGATTTGAAATAATTTCTTTTTTTCTGTTTTCTTCATTTGCTGGTGAGATTTTAGAAGGCAGCTACTTTTATTCATTTCAAAAATCACCCCTTGGTCCTTGGAACTGTGCTGTGTATACAGTAGGGGCTCCATCAATGTAATCTCCAAGAACAATTATGGGGGAAGGTGGAGTTTGGCTCTTAGAAATATAAATGACAATTAAGTAATACTGACACTTCTGTTTTCAATCTCTTCTTTGAGAACCAACCATTATGTTTTGATAGGAAAAAACAGAACTTCCAGGCATCTACTATGGTAGGCTGGTAGGACTCTCAATGATCCCTACTTCCTGGTATTCATGTACTTGGGTAATCCTGTCTGTTTGAGTGTGGCTGGATCTCAGGACTCACTTCTGATGAATAAAATATGGCAGAAGTGATGTGATGACACTTCTATGACTAGGTTACCAAAAGGCTATGATTGCCAGCACTCTCCCTTTTGCTGGCACTCTCTTTTGTCCTCTTGCTTACTTGCTGCCATGTTGTACCATGTTCTCTGGAGAGACCCACGTGGCAAGGAACCAAGGGAGGGCTCTAACAGCTTGCAAGAAACTGAAGCCTCAGTCCAACAACCTCTGAGAAGCTGAACCCTGCCAACAACCATGTGAGTGAGCGCAGAAGCAAATCTTTCCCAGTTGAGCCTTGGGATGACTGCAGCCTTGTGAGAGATCCAGAGCCAGAGGACCCAGCTAATCTGTCCCAGATTCTTGGCTTACAGACTGAAATAATAAATACTATTGCTTTAAGCCATTATGTTTATCAGTAAGTATTTATGCAGCAGTAAACAACCAAGACATCTATCTTTGAATATTCTGACCACCATCTTCAGGCTATCAGGATGTACTTTCTTATTGATAGATTGCCAGTGGCATCGATTTACATTGTCTTTCTATCCCCTCTAAGTCTTTCAGGGCTTCGTATAAAAATCCGTAGCTCCTAAACAGGGCTTATGCAATTATCTGCATAGAGCTAGGACAGAACTATATAAAGCTAGGACTTTAACAGATAAGAACTTAAAATAAAAAATAGTGAAAAAATGTCAATTATGGATTGCCTACTGGTTCATGCATTTATGTGGTGTTAACTTTTTTTTTTCAATTCTACAAATAAGGAAAATGAGAATCAAGTTAAGACATGTACTCAAGGTTATCATATTTCAAGTACTGAAGTCAGATATCAAGCCCAGATGTGCGTATTGTCAAAACCAAGCTCTTTGCCCTAAACCAAAGTTCTCAACTGTACCTGTTCATTGTAATCACCTGAGGAACATTAAATAAACTTTGAGAGATTCTGATGAATTCTTCTGGGAAACAGCCTGGGCATTGGGATTTTTTAAAAGCTTTCCAGATGATTCTAATATGTATTCAAATTTGAGAACCACTAGACTATACATAGACCCTCCCAAACTGCATTCTTTCCCAGTGGAATTTAACCACACTCTGTGTTTGCTCCTAATTCCTGAATTTGAAATTAAGCCACTTGTATCCTTGTTGAAAAGGACAAAAATTCATCAAGACAAAAGCATTTATTGAATACAAGCTGTGGAGAGAAATGTTCTAGGTGAAGAGGAAATAGAGAGGAGAGAAGCTCTGACCTTGAGTTACACTGACTTTGAATAAAGGAGATTTTATTACATACCAGGAAACTGATCAGCAGTTTTCCCCACATCTTATATGGCTACACTATTTACTCGGATTTCACTTGTCCTTGAATAATGGTCATTTCCCTTGAATGATAGTAATTAGAGTTGGAAGCAAACCTAGAATTCCATTATTTTTTATACAAAGAAACTGAATCTTAGGGGAAGTGATTTGCTAAAGGCCACACAGAGACTTAGTGGCAGAACTGAGTTTAGTCTAAATATTTATACTCTTTGCTCAAATGTCTCCTTATCAGAGAATCCTGCCCTGATCACTATGTATAAAATAGCAGCCATCCCCCAGCATTCTCTGTTCCACTGACTCTACTTTTTCCACAGCTTTTATCATATATTTTATTCAATTATTTATTTCTGTCTCTTCCCCTTACCTCACTAGAATGAAAGCTGCACAAGGGCAGAATCTTTATTTAGTTTATTTGCAGCTGTATCCTTAATGCCTGGTGGCCTGAAGGAGGCTCTCAGTAAGCATTAGCTAATTAAATGCAGAATAACTAGTCAAGTATTCAAAGATGAACCATCCTGAGAGTTAATAAACTCAGCATCAAAAAATACAATAAAGTAAGGGTTGGGGTACCACTTAATGGGGATAGAGAAGGTGGTATCCAAATACAGATGAGAAGTTGAATCTGGTAAATTCTAAATCCCTTCCAAAACTGAGATTCTTCAGTGTAAAAAATTAGGTCTCCAAAAAAAGAAAAAAAAAAAAAACCCAACTCATGGTTGCTATAATTTTCATGGATTATTTGAATAAGTGTTTAATTCATTCAATATTTGCATTCATTTAAGACATATTTACACCACATAAATGCATGAACCAGTAGAGAGCCTGGCTGTGCATGTTGGGTACAGTTGTTGCATAAAGGATGCAAGATTATAGTTACTATCTTGTGCCTGTCTCTCCACTCTTGATTATCCATCTTCTTCTGTCTCCTTACTTTCAAGTGTTCCTTCACTATTTTAGAAAGCCAAATTCATCCTAAATATTGGGAAATGTAAGAGTACATTTGTGGCATAATTTTGTAGCACGTGAGGTTCTGACCTTCTTTGCAAAACAACTCTAGAAAGAGGAAACTACGTACCATGACTCTCTAGGGGCACACTTTTTCTAAAATGAAGTGAAAGAAGGCCATGCCAGAGCTTCTATCTTTATTTCTTGTTCTCAGGTGCCTTAGAGCTATGATATAAACCTAAAAATTTAGTGAGTTGCTGGTAAGGCATTAAAAGATCAGAAGAGGTTCTTGTCACTTGTCCTGAAGTATTAAACCCTCCTTGGAATTGTTTCAGTTGTCCATCATTCTCTATTATCCACTCTGGAAGAAAGACTAGAAATAGTTATTTGTATTTTAAGCCACCAAATCTGACCCTTGTTTAGGGTCCTCACTCCCAGGCATTTAACTCACATAATTTTTTAAAGTTTTTATCAACAATTATCATCAATGTGCCACAAATACTGTGTTGGACCTTGTGATTATAATGAGTGACATTTAAAAAAATCAGCTTTACAGAAATATAATTCACATACTATACAATCCACCCCATTAAAAGGTAAAATTAAATGGTTTTTAGTGTATTCACAGATTGTATAACTCTTACCACTAACTCCAAAAATTTATAATCTTGAAAAGAACCCTGTACTCTTTAGCTGTTTGTCTCCCTTTGTCCCTTCCCAGAAGTTCCTGACAAACACTAATCCATGGATTTTTCTATTTTGGACATTTCATATAAATAGAATCATATAATATGTAGCCTCTTTTGTCTGGCTTGTTTCATTTAGCATGTTTCAAGGCTCATCATTGTCATAGCACGTACAGCTACTTAACTCTTTTTAAAGCCAGATAATATTTCATTGTATGGATATTACATATTTTGTTTATCCGTTCATCAGCTGATGAATATTTGGATTGTTTCCAGTTTTTGGCTGTTATAAGTAACTTCGCAGTGCACATTGTGTACACGTTTTTATGTAGACATGATTTTAATTCCCTTGGGTATATACCTAGGAGTACAAGGGCTGGGTCACGTAGTGACTCGAACTTTTTGAGGAGTCGTCAAACTGTCTTACTGAAGGGCTGAACCATTTTACATTTTTAGCAGCAATGTATGAAGCTTCCATGTTCTTCACCTCCTCACCAATATTTGTTAGTGTCTATCTGATTATAGACATCCTAATGGGATCATGAAGTGGCTGGCATCTCGTGCTTTCGATTTGCATTTCCCTAGTAACTAATGACGTTGCAAATCTTTCTGTGTGCTTATTGGTCATTCGCATATCTTCTTTTGGTACATGTCTATTCAGATCCTTTGCCCATTTTTAATTGAGTTACTTGTCTTTTTATTGTTGAGTTGTATGAATTCTTTATATATTTTGTTATAAGTCCCTTATCAGATATATGATTTACAAACTTTTTTTCCCCATTATTTGAGTTGTCTTTTCACTTCCTTGGGTTGTCTTTTGGAGGACTTTTTTTTTTTTTTTTTTGATCAAGTTCAATATATATATTTTTCTTTTGTTTATTTTGGTTTTGGTGTTATATCTAAAAGTCTATTGCCTAATCCATGATAACAAACATTTATTCCTATGTTTTTTTCTGAGTGTTTTATAGTTTTAGCTGTTACATTTAGGCCTCTTACATATGGTCCACTTTAAGTTAATTTTTTTACAAGTAGTGAGGTAGGAGTCCAGGTTTATTTCTTTGTATGTGGATGTTTAGTTTTCCCTCCACCATTTGTTGAAAAAGACTATTTTGTCCTTGTATTGACATTCTTATCGAAGATTAATTTATTATAAATATAAG
The DNA here is from genome assembly GCF_964341445.2 of Mesoplodon mirus. Classification (NCBI taxonomy): domain Eukaryota; kingdom Metazoa; phylum Chordata; class Mammalia; order Artiodactyla; family Ziphiidae; genus Mesoplodon; species Mesoplodon mirus. The sequence continues at coordinate 13,004,361 of NC_138992.1, read as the reverse complement.
CGTTTGTTTCTGGACTCTTGATTTTATTCCATTCATTTAAATGTATATCTTTGTGCCAGTATCACACTATTTTGATTACTGTAGCTTTGCAATATTTTGAAATCAGGAAGTGTGTGTCCTCTAAATTTGTCTTTCTTTTTCAACAGTGTTTTGACTCCCCAGGACCCCTTGCAGTTCCATATAAATTTTATTTTATTTATTTCTTAAATTTAAAAATTTTTATGTTTTATACAATTTTGAAAGGTTACTTTCCATTTACAGTTATTACAAAATATTGGCTTTATTCCCTGTGTTGTACAATACATCTTTGAGCTATCTTGTACCCTATACTTTGTATCTCTCACTCCCCCACTCCTACATGCACGCCCCCTACACTGATAACCTCTAGTTTGTTCTCAATATCTGTGAGTCTGCTTCTTTTTTGTTACATTCACTGGTATGTTGTATTTTTTAGATTCCACATATAAATGATATCATACTGTATTTGTCTTTCTCTGTCTGACTTATTTCACTTAGCATAATGCCTTCCGAGTCCATCCATGTTGCTGCAAATGGCAAAATTTCATTCTTGTTTTATGTCTGAGTAGTATTCCATTGTATGTATGTATGTGTGTGTGTGTGTGTGTGTGTGTGTGTGTATATATATAATCACATCTTCTTTATCCATTTATCTGTTAATGGACACTTAGGTCGTTTCCACATCTTGGCAATTGTAAAAAATGCTGCTATGAACATTGGGGTGCATGTATATTTTTGAATTAGTGATTTTGTTTTTTTCAGATATATACCCAGAAGTGGAATTGCTGGGTCATTTGGTAGTTCTTTTTTCAATATAATTATTATTGGAGTATAGTTGATGTATAATGTGTTAGTTTCAGGTATACAGCAAGTGAATCAGTTATACATATACATATATCCACTCTTTTTTAGATTCTTTTCCCATATAGGCCATGACAGAGTATTGAGTAGAGTTCCCTGTGCTATACAGTAGCTCCTTATTAGTTACCTATTTTATATATAGTAGTGTGTATATATCAATCCCAATCTCCCAGTTTATCCCTCTCCCATCCCCTTATCCCCCAGTAACCATAAGATTGTTTTCTACATCTGTAACTCTATTCCTATTTTGTAAATAAGTTCATTTGTACCCTTTTTTTAGATTCCACATATAAGCAATATCATATGTTATTTGTCTTTCTCTGTCTCACTTCACTCAGTATGACAATCTCTGGGTCCATCCATGTTGCTGCAAATGGCATTATTTTGTTCTTTTTTTGTGGCTGAGTTATATTCCATTGTATGTATGTACCACACCTTTATCCATTCCTCTGTCGATGGACGTTTAGGTTGCTTCCATGTTCTGGCTATTGTAAATAGTGTTGTGATGAACATTGGGGTGCATGTATCTTTTCGAATTATGGTTTTCTCTGGATATATGCCCAGGAGTGAGATGAATTTTAGAATTAGTGGTCAGTTTCTTCAAGTAATGCATGTGGGATTTTGATAAAGACTGTTGGATCTATAGATCAACTTGTTGTATACTGCCATTACAGCAATATTGTCTTCCAATCCACAAACATAGCATGTTGTTCCATTTATTTAGGTCTTCCTTAATTTCTTCCAATGATGTTTTGTGGTTTTAGTGTAAAATTTTTTGTGTGAAATTGATTCCTAAGTATTTTGTTCTTTTTAATGCTCTTGTAAATGTGACTGTTTTTGTAGTTTAATTTTTGGAGTTTTTCATTGCTAGTGTATAAAAATAAAATTGATTGTGTATATTAATCTTAGATCCTGCACCCTAGCTGAACTCATTTGTTACTTCTAATAGTTTTTGGAGTTTCTTTAGGATTTTCCACATAAGACATTATGTCATCTACAAATAGAGATTGTTTTACTTCTTCCTTTACAATCTGGATGTCTGTTTTTTTTTTTTTTTTTTAATCTACCCTAATGGCCCTGGCTTAAACCTTCAGTACAATGTTCAGTAGAAGTGGCAAGAACAGACAATCTTTTCCTGTTCCTTATCTTATGGGGAGAAGCATTCAGTCTTTGACTATTAAGCATGACGCTAGCTGTGGGTTATTAATAGATGTCCTTTTTAAGATTGAGAATGAAAGGTCCCTGCTATTCCTACTTTGTTGAGTGTTTTTGTCATGAAAGGGTGTTGTTTCTGCCAAATGATTTTTATGTCTGTATTAAAATGATCATGTGGTTTTTGTCCTTTATTCTATTAATACAATGAATAATGCTGACTAATTTTCATTTGCTAAAGCAACTCTTCATTCATGGGATAAATCTTACCTTTTCATGGTGCACAATTCTTTTTATATGTTGCAGGATTTGGTTTGCTAGTATTTTGTCAAGGATTTTTACATCTATGTTTATATGGATATCAGTCTATAATTTCTTCTTGTGGTGTCTTTATCTGGTTTTGGTATCAGTGTAATACTAGTCTCTTATAATGAGCTGGAAACTGTTTCTTCTCTTTTATTTTTTTGGAAGAGCTTGTGAACAAATGTATGAATTAATTTGTTAAACGTTTGGTAAAATTCATCCATAAAGACATATGGTTGGTCATGTGCTTTGTTTGTGGGAAGTTTGTTGATTAATAACTTTGTCTCTTTACTTGTAATAGAACTATTTAGGTTTTCTGTTTCTTCTTGAGTCCATCTTGGTAGGCTCTGTCTTTCTAGGCATGTGTCCCTTTTATCTAGGTTATCTAATTTGTTGGCATATATTTGTTTATATTATTTTCTTAATATCTTTTTCTATAAGAATCGTTGTGATGGGTTCTTTTAATTTATGATTTTAGTAATTAGAGTTTTCTCTCTTTTATTCTTGGTCAGTTTGCTAAATGTTAGCCAATTTTGTTGATTTTTTTCAAAGAACCAATTTTTTTTGGTTTTGTTGATTTTCTCTATTGTATTTCTATTTAATTTTTCCCATTCTAATCTTTATTATCTCCTTCCTTCTTCTTGTTTAGGGTTTAGTATGAACTTTTCCTAGTTTGTTAATGTGTAAGGTTAGGATATTTATTTGAGATTTTTTCTTCTTCTTCTTCTTTTTTTGTCTTTAATACTGGTGTTTAAAGCTATAGATGTCCTGTAAATGCTATTCTAACTACGTTGCATAATTTTTGGTATCTTGTGTTTTAATTTTTTATTCATTCAGCTATTTTTTATTTCTTCTTTGACTCATTAGTTATTTAGGAGTGCGTTGCTTAATTTCTACATATTTGTGAATTTCCCCAATTTCGTTTTGTTATTGAATTTTTAATTTTATTCCATTATTGTCAGAGAACATACTTAGTATGATTTCAAGTCTATAAAGGGATCAAATAAAACTTCTGGAGTTGAAAAGTATAGTAATTGAAATTAAAAATTCATGAGAGGAACCCAGCAACAGATTTGAAATTATCAAAGAAAGAATCAGCAAACTTGAAGGTAGGTCAATTGTGATTGTCCCATTGGGAACAGGAAAAAAAAAAAAGAAAGAATGAAAGAATGAAAATTAGCAGTCTCAAAGACCTATGAGACACTATCAACTGTACCAATACACACAGTCCTGCTAAGCCTGGTTTTTCACTTAGAAGTAGTCAACAGGCAGTGAGTATCAACTGTAGAAAATGTGCACTTCCCTTCACTACCATTCCTACAACTCCCTCTTCTTTCATATCAGGCAGTCTTCACTAACTTTGTGTTACCTACCTAGCTCCCCTGGGAACTGAGTTTTAAACCTCTCAAATAGAGCATCAGAGATAAAGGAAAGAACATTTTAGGATGGAAAAACAGCAGAAACAAAGAATAAGAGGTAAGAAAATGCATGGCTTGACGGGGGAGAGTACAGATGAGTTTGGATGAGGAGAATCTCATAGGAAGGCAAGAGTAGATGCATCTGGAAAGAATAATGGAGCTAGACTATGAAGAACACATATAGGAAGGCTCTTACATACTATTTTATAGCTCTTCATACGTTTCAGAGAGCAGGAACACCAAGGATCTTATTTGATCTTCACAGATACCCTGTAACTGGGGATTATAATTATTATTTTTACAGATGTGAAAATTAATGCTGGGACTTAATTACATACATAGAATGTCAATAGTTAGTAACAAAACTGGAACCAAAATCCAGATCTCTAAACTCAGGCCCACTGCCGATAAACAGATAAACAAGCTACCACAAACTAGCCAGACATGAGCCAAAACTTTGTCTTATTCTTTGCTCTGTTCTTGGCACCTAGAACAATATCTAGCACTTGAGTGAAAGAAATTATTGAATGCTTCCAACCTCAGTCTGCTTACTCTGTGGTTAAATATAATTTTGGCTTGCACAGGGAGTCAACACACAAACAGCTCCTCTAAGGCAGAAAGCTTTAACCAAGAGCAGCTGTTCGACTTCAGTTTCCTAGCTCCTTGCACAAGCTGAATCAGCTCCATCATTGGGAATTTTCTGTTTCAGAAGGCACTAAGGACTGGGCTCATTATAGGACTCCTTACAGTGAAACTTGGCTGACCTGTGAGATGGTGATGAATAGGCTGGGTTAGTGTGTAGTTTGTGGGCCATGGTGATAAACAGTTGTCACTTGAAAAACATACTCTGTTTCCAAGTCAGTCCCAATAGCTCTATAAGACGTGACCATTATTTGCTTAAAAAGGAGAATGTATCCCAAGGTATTTGCCCTCTGAGGAGGCATTCTTTGGACCTTATATGAATATTTCAGTTCCTCATAGAGTATACATGAATCATTTATGAATGATAGGATTTAGAGTATGGCATTACAAAAGACTGCAGCACTTTCAAAACCCAAAGCATGAAAGTTATCTAATATTGTATGTAGCTCAGTCATGAATTAATGGGTACCTAATCCAGATGTAGCTTGGTATATTATAGAGAGAAACATATAGGGAATTCAGAGGTCTGGGTCTTATACAAGTTCCAATTTAATAATCCCTAGCCAGTCTCATAATAGCTTTGAATCTCAGAATTGTTTCCCATAAAACAAGGATGGATAATTCCTAAGAACCTTCCAAGTTTATAGTTCATTTACTTGAGCTTTGCAAAGTTCTCTGAGAAACTTCAAGTTCTATGATTGATTTTGTTGTTATTGTCATTCCTAATTCCAGTTGAAAGGAACGCGAGCTTAGTTACATCTATGACGGCGATCTCAAATGGTTCCAACTAAATTAAATATTTTTTCTAACAATATTTTATATTTGCATAGCATCCTGTAATTTAAAAAAATAACATAGATTATTTAATTTGTTTTACTTTTTCTATAGTAACTCTTAAGGAGACCAGATAGGTGGTGAGGACTTAAAAGAATTATTCTCATTTTAGACATGAGGAAACAACTAAATATTTTCAGTAATTTAACTAAAGTAACGTGACTAATTAATGGAAGAGGTTGGGATGAGATACTAGGTCACCTGATGCATGGCCCAAAGCTTTTAAAATTATTATTAAATAACTACCTATGTGTAAATCATTATTCTAGACACTGGATATGTCTTTAAAACAAGACATGCCCCAGTTTTCCAGGAGCTTCCAATCTGTTAGACCCATCTTCAGATAATTTGAGTAGATTGTGTGGGAATTGAAGTGGGAATATGAGTTAAGGGAACACAGAACAGGAAGGAGCACTGTCCAACCCAGGGTTCATAAAGGGCTCATGTAGGAGATGGCATCTGACTTTGGTCTTAAAAAAATGGATGAGTTAGCCAGGCATAGGATGGAGGAAGGGCTTTCTTGGTAGAAAAAGCAATGTGAGCAAAGGTAAAAAGATGAGAAACAACAATTTCTGTGCAGGGAGATGAGCATAGATTGAAAAGCAGGGATTGGAAAGAAATGAAGCTAGAAAGGTAGCTGGGGTCAGATTATGGAAGGCTGTATTTGCCTCACTAAGGAACCTGGACCTTTGCCTGGAGGATGTGGTGGGAAGCTATTGAAGGATTTTATTTTGGGGTCATGACTAGGTTCCATTTGCAGATGGAACTGGCTACATGGAGGTTATGAGATAGAGACAAAACAGGAGACAAGAAAATCAGTTTAGAAGCTTTAGCATGGGCTGGGAAATTCTCAAATGTTTTTTTGTTTGTTTGTTTTGGGTTTTGTTTTTGTTTTATGGTGTTTTCACAATAACAAACCAAAAACAATCAGGAGGGTAGCAAACCTAACAGAAGGGATCATCTTTCTCAATGAAAGCAAGCTGCTTTGGCTCAGTCCTTGGTTGCTTAAAGTTATGCATACTAATGCTCTTAGAGTTGTGATCAGATCTATTATGAACTAACGATATGCTGTAAACAAGATGAAGCTAATACTACTACTAAGTAAAATTGATAGACTACTATAGTCTAGGCAGTGAGCTAAGCCCTTTACATTTATATATTAGTCAATATTCCCAACAGCTTTGTGAAGTAGGTATACTTATCACAGATGGAGAAATTGAGGCACAAAGCAAATAAGTAACCTGCTAAAGGTCACATAGCTAATGTGTGACTGAGCTAGAATTCAAATCTAGATCGGATTATTTCCTCAAATATAGGTCTTAATTACTATGAGTCCTAAGTAATAATAGCCAAACTAGAAAAAGAATGGGGGACACAGAATACCAAAAGGAGAGGAAAGGGTGTTGTATATGAGGGAAATGTGTGCCATGAATGTAGCTCAGTGACAGCTGTGAAACCCTATGGCTCATTGGTGTCAAAGATCCCAATGTCCTCACTGGGAAATAGGAGAAGACTCAGCCATAGTTAGCCATAGTTATTCTCTGAGCCCTGTAGAAATAATGGGGAACTATTTTTGAAGGCTTGGATGAAAAGCCAGTGAATGGTGCTTAAAATTTCCCTAATTGCCCACTCTATTGCTTCCTATTTTAGGTTTAGTATATAGACTCCATGTTCTGAGTTCTACAGATGTTTCTCTTATTTAAAACTTAGATTTTGGGAAACTATACCAAATGCTTATTAGTTGCAGCTCATTTTTCATGACCATTGTTTTTGCTATAGGCTAAAAATAATCTACTTTGGAACTCAAAGCCATCAACTTGACTGGTTGTTCCTTCTGGATTATTTTCTGTCATCTTTCTTCAGTCTCTGGCTGGAAAATTCGGGAAGGAAAGGGAAAGGGAATTTTGGAGATAAAAATAGATCATAATTCAGGACATTATCCCACTAAATGTAAGCATTAATATTTATAAAACACCAGAACAGCCTAGAGTATTGTAATCATTTTTCAGTAGAATTTACTATGTGAATTCCTTGAGGGCAGGTGATATGTCTGTCTTGCTCACTGCCATACCTCCACTGTACAAAATTGTGCCTAAAACATGGTAGACGCTCAAAACACATCTGTTGGTTGAACAAGTAAAGTAATAAAGTTACTTCTTGCATTCAGATCATAGTTGACTCTCTAATTTTCAGAAACCCATCAAATACATGTGATGTTTAGGTAAAAGATATGCCAGTGCAGGGGCACAGGTCTCCCTTAAATAGTGGAAAACTCTGCCTTTGAAAGAAAGGATAGATTGGTTCAGTGATATTCTAAAAGTCATAGCAGGGACCAATTTTTACAAACTACAAGTAGGCAGATTTCAGTTCTTTAAAGGAAATAGTCTGACAGCTAGAGCAGAACAGTCATAGAGTCATTACCTTAGGATCTCGTGAGGAGCAGGTTAACAGATCAAGTTAGATGAAGACTGAAAATTGATCCTTGAATTTGTCAACATGAAACTCAGCGATCACTTTGACAAGGTAGTTTCAAAATGGACCAAAAGCCTATTAGGAGTGAGTGTAAGAGAAAATGAGAGAAGGATTGAATACCATTTAGGAGTGTACTGTGAAGGGGAACAGAGGAATATGGGTTAACAGTAGAGAAAATGTAGGCTAAGAGAGGATTTTTTGTGTTTTTTTTTGTGTGTGTGTGTGTGTGTGTGTCTTTTAGTTTGGAAAGAAGAATAACATGATTGTGCACTGGAGGGAGTAATCCAACAGAGAGGAAATGTTGATGATAAAAGAGTTGATCTTTTGACCTGCCCTTTGGTAGGTGAGATGCCCTTGGGTAGGTGAGAGGATACACAAGGTGTATCTGATACACAAGGTGAAGGGTTGGCCTTAGCCTGAGGCACGCACTGTTCATCTGTGATGGTGAAGGCAGATGTCCATCACTGATTACGGATGCTGATGGGTGGGAAGGTGTAGGGTTGGAGATGGTGGAAGCTCTCTGTTAATCTTAGTGCATACTACATTTGGCTTGCATTTTCTTCTCTCCCATCAAGCTATGGGGTCTCCTTTGGGACAGTGGCTTAGAGTTACTTGACTTCTGACAGTTTTAACTACTTGGTAGGCACATTTAAATGAATGGATGAATGACTAAAAGATATACCTACATTTCCCAAATATTAGTGTAATACTGGAAATCTCCAGGAAGTAGAGGTTGTGGGGAGGGAGTTAAAACCTATCTATGCAGTATTTAATGAAAAGGCTGTGAATTGGGCATTATCAAGGTGGGTGGAGTCCAGATTTTATGGAATCAGTCAGCAAGTTTTATTAAGAACCTCCCAAGACCCAGCCCTATATTCTGTACTGTTGGGACTTGAAGAGAGGAAGAATGTGGGACAGCTCCTGAAGACTTTATAATCTCGTTGTTGAGTCAGGAGCTTATATGGCTCAGTGAAAATTCACATGTCTCTGACTTTAAGCCTTCTAGCATATCAGTTAATGTTGCAGGCTTTGAAATTTTAAAAATGACTGGATTTGGATCCAGGCTCTGCCAAGTGGTCAATGGATAATCTTGGGCAAGTTACCTTCTCTGTATCTCAGTTTCTTCATCTTTAAAATGATGAAAGTAATTGTCCCATCTTGTAGGTCGTTATGGGGATTGAATGAGTCAATATATGTAAGACTCTAAGAATTTGAGACATAGAAGTAATCCCTATGTGTTAGACACCATCACACTAAGAAGAAACTGTGAGAATTTGCACTGATCAGGTAACATAGATAAGTTGCACTCTGGGGTGGCTGCCCATGTCCAGATGATCCTCCCAGCGGTGATGTCCTCTTTACCTGGTGACCCTAGCTATGTTCAACTGAGGAGAGGGACTTGTTGACCAAAGCTGGAACAAACTCTCCCACTTAGGAATTTGACATTGAAATGAGAGACACAGGAATTAAGATTAGTAGGGGGAGAGTCACGTTTGAGGCATCAGCTTAGCAGAAAAGGCCCACCAACTCCTAATGCTGAAGTCCTGGAAGTTCCCTTAGTTGTTTTCTTGAACTTCGAGTTTAATTGTTCACTTGAATCTGTAACTATTCCAATATCTTTTCAATAAATTATCTTTTCACCTGAAGAACAAAAGATGCTTTCTTTGACTTGCAAACAAACAAATGAGGAAACTTTGAGATATATAGATTCAACGCTCCATGGAGCTCCCTCAGGGAGACTCTTGTATCATGGAGTTTTCCGCTATTAAGCAGGTCCTGTAATTCATTCATTTATTAAGCTGGTTTTAGTGAGCACATTTTGTTTTAGTATTGCTAAGTATTAGGATTATGCAGGTGATTCAGACACAATTCCTGCCTTCGAGGAGCTTGAGTCTTGTAGCCAAGAGATTTATGTGCCAGATTCAGAAGAGAAAGGGATTAGGTTAATCTGAGTTTGGGTGAAGTGAGTGGGTGAATGGTGGTACCATCAAGTACTGTTGGATATGGACAAGAATTGTGGTCTTCAGAGAAACAATCTAGAAGCACCCTTCTAGTGAGAGGTCAAACTTTTTTTTGCCTTCACTCCTCTCTAAGTACCTCCAGATGATTCCCTTCGAAACAAAACAAACATAAAATTTGGAAATGGAGATCTTTGGGGCTGATGAAAATAACATTAGAAATATGTGCTATTCTCTTTATTTGTTAAAGGGGATAACACACACCTCTCCCAGTTTCGTTTACTTGATTTTTATGTTTTAGTATGGTATCATATTTTTAAGTACCAAGAATTTTTCCACACTGGCCACTCTTAATTTTGCTTTAATTTTGGAATACTTATATCCTACTTGATCTTTTCAATTTTATTTCTCACTCTTCCTCTATAAACACTTTATACTCCACATGCTAGTATCCTTTACATACTCCATATATTCCTCCCTCTGTGTCTTTGTTCACGCTGTTCTTCTCCCCTTTGCCTGAAACAATACCTTCTCGTGATTTCATGTGTAAATCATTCTTGGGTTTTGAAATTCAACTAAAATGTCGACCACTCTATGAAGAAATTTTTATCACCTTTCAACTGGGAATTCTTCTTTCAAATTCCCAAACAGGTTATCTATACTTCTTTTTACAAATTTTATTACTTGATGCCTCATGTAGTTATTATTTTCAGCAATTATCTGGCTTTTTAGAGCTGTTTGAGTGCACTCAAGCAGAATGTTCTAGAGACTCTGTCTCATCTCTTCCATAAAAGCCCCTGCCCAAGACTTTGGGAGGTCTTCTGAGATTGAGAAAAAATGCGTATTCTTTTAAGCCCTGATACGTGAAATGTAGATTTTCTAGCTGACTTGATGGGTAAAGTGAAAAAGAGATGGATTTCTGAGAAGGAATGAGGTGACATGAGCCTTGACTATAGACAATAGGAAAGAAAGACTAAAGAGAGCAGAACAGATCAGTTGAGATAATCAGACATAGACACCTTAATGACTAAGCCAACATAGGGAAAAAAAGGACAAGGAAGAAGAAGAGCAGGCTGGGTACTAGAGTGATGACCCAAAGTAGAAAATGTATGATAGTTTGGGTTCCTCAGGAAACAGTCAGATATGGAAATTAGCATGTAGATGTTTTCTTGTGGGGTGTTTTGGGAATCAGTACATGTGGAAAAGAATGGAAGGAAATAAGATTGGGAAGTGGGAGATGTCATGCTTCAGTGCAATCAGCTGACCCTGTGGGGAAGTCTAAAGATGAGTTGACTCTTCAGAGTTGTCCTGAATTGGGCCAAAAGGTATAAGCCTTTATCCCCAAGTATCAAGTAGTCCTTGGATGTAGACCACCCCAGGAAGGGGCATGCCCTCTGGCAAGGTGACTCCTTGCAGCAGAGGTACTCTCAAAAGGGATTGACAGATGAGGTTGGGTAATAAGTCTTTGACTATGGAAGGGAGATCTGGGCAGTGCACCACAATGTCCAGCCTGAGGTGTTTGTGAGCCTAGGGGCCATGTGGTTGAACTGGAAGACAAAGTGATGAGGTTATAAAACTAGCTTTTAGCTTCTGAACCTTGGACCTAAGTAGCCTCAATAGGATGTAGTTTCCATCAATCACTACACTGGTGACCAAGATTATCATATCAATAGTGACCTCTATTTCTGATGGGAACAATGACAGACAATATAGGCACAGTGCCTTGCACATAGTAGATTATTCAGCAAATGACGGTTGAGTGAATGAATGGCCAACTAACCCCTCTGAAATCCTAGACAGCTGAATATTCTGTTATATTTTATGAATCTCTCCTCATTGCCTTTGAAGTCTCTTGCATTGTCTTCCCCTTAAATCCTGGTTTAAACCAGCACTGTACACCTTCATGGTCATAAGCTTGAGTTTTTTTTTTTTTTCTTTTTAGATTTGAAAGGTACCTCTTCTGTACATTTTCTCTCCTCTTTGGCATTGCAGGGAACTTTGCTCCTTTGTTCTTTTTGTACCTGAGGGATGTGTGTATGCATGTTTGCATACATGAGATCTTCAGCCCACCTTTCTCCTGGCCTGGAGTGACAGTTTCTCATTTACAGTGCCCCATCTTTACCATCCAGGCACAGGCAGATCCTTGTGAAAACTCAAATAAAAGTACATAGAAAGGAGAGGCGGGTTCTTAGCAATGTCCTTTGGCCAGCTGCCTGGATCTTACTTGAGCCTTTCCTACATGAATTTAAGCCTTGAGTGGCCTAGGTCTTGTTCCCCAGCTTTGGTAAAATCTAGACAGAATGGGAAAGTCATGAATTCAAAAGATGAAAAATTAATTTGAGGCTCAAAACAGATAGTTCTAGGGAGTCGTAGTTCCAAGAAGAGTAAAAGGTGATGAATTATAAATTAATTAACCTTTGCTAATCCCAAATTTTCTCATCTGTAGAGATAATAGCACCTAATTCATATATATTATTGGACTAAATGCAATAATATGTGCAAAACACTCAGCATAGTAGCTGGTATGTAGTCTTCAATAAACTGACATTTTATTGTTTAATATTAACAATTATTATTACAATTCAAGAATGAAGTATAGAGTAATGCATTAAATAAAATACTAATATCCTTAGAAGCAGCTAAAGATATGGACAAAGATAGTAGGCAATGGTGGCAATGATGAAGTGGGCTTCAAGTCAGTAGAGAATAGATATTTTCATATACTTGTAAGACAAAGAGATGGGGCACTGGACTGAAGACTCAGGATAACTGGTATTCATCAAGCATTTTCCCATAGTGATTTTAGGCAAATATTTCATTTGACCAAGGATCCATAGAATCATATTTAAAATAATATTATGGAACATATATTATTGTTATCTGCATATTTCTCATATTCCTTTATATTTCTCAGCTTCCCTCATAGTTCAATTGTGAATAGTTCAGAAGTCATGTGTATATAAGAAAAGATGTGTGATCTTCCAATTATTTCTGCCCTTGCCGTGGTGCTTGTGGAGAATATGGATTGAGATATAGAATCCACAAGATGGAAGCAGATTGAAATACCTGAGTTACCACATGGAAGAGAGTTGCATTAGGGAGATACTGAACTTTCAGTGTGAACAACCTATTATGAGAACAGTAAATACAGGTTACAAGTTAAGGCATTGAGATTGTGTGTTTATTTACTTGTTAATGGAACGTAGTATAGCCTACCCTGACTAACACAAATGACATAGGATTAGCTGACATATAAGACTCCTTCAAGCTCTAATGGTTCTCATCCTGACCACTAGAATGAGTGGAGAATGGGGACACACTGTACATGAATATAACTCTATCCTGTGTGTTGCCACTATGGATCTTAGGAGTCACTTTATAAAGACTTCACATCACACAGGTGACAATTGGGGACCATGACAGTGATCTTGACTTTTTTTTTTTTAACACATACACATGTATATATATGTGTGTATGCGTGTTCTTTTGGCATGAATAAATATTTCTGTTACTTCTTTTAACCACTTTGCATTCTTGTATACTCTAACTCAGAATGAGATTAATCAGCAAAGGCCCAGTGAAGTCATTTTAAATTTTTTTAAAAAAATATTTATTTTTAATAAATTTATTTTTTATTGAAGTGTAATTGATTTATAATATGTCAGGTGTACAGCAAAGAGATTCAGATATATACATATATATATATTTCAGGCTCTTTTCCATTATAAGTTATTACAAAATATTGAATATAGATCCCTGTGCTATACAGTAGGTCCTTGTTTTTTTTTTATAACAAATTTAATCAGTTGTACATATACATATGTTTCCATATCCCCTCCCTTTTGCATCTCCCTCCCACCCTCCCTATCCCACCCCTCCAGGCGGTCACAAAGCACCGAGCTGATCTCCCTGTGCTATGCGGCTGCTTCCCACTAGCTATCTACCTTACGTTTGGTAGTGTATATATGTCCATGCCGCTCTTTCGCTTTGTCACAGCCTACCCTTCCCCCTCTCCATATCCTCAAGTCCATTCTCAAGTAGGTCTGTGTCTTTATTCCTGTCTTACCCCTATGTTCTTCATGACATTTTTTTTCTTAAATTCCATATATATGTGTCAGCATACAGTATTTGTCTTTCTCTTTCTGACTTGTTTTTTATCTACTTTATATATAGTAGTGTGTATCTATTAATCCCAAATTCCCAATTTATTCCCCCCGCTTTGTCTTTGGTAATCATAAGTTTGTTTCCTATGTCTATAAGTCTATTTGTTTTGTAAATAAATTCATTTGTACCATTTTTTAAGATTCTATGTATAAGTGATATCTTATGATATTTGTCTTTGTCTGTCTTAGTTCACTTAGTATGGTAATCTCTAGGTCCATCCATGTTACTGCAAATGGCATTATTTCATTCTTTTTTTATAGCTGAGTAATATTCCATGTATATGTATACCACATCTTTTTTATCCATTCATCTGTCTATGGACATTTAGGTTGCTTTCATGTCTTGGCTATTGTAAATAGTGCTGCTATGAACATTGGGGTGCATTATCTTTTCAAATTAGAGTTTTTATCTTTTATGTATTTTTTTAAAAATACCAACTTTGTGAAAGAGAAACCTGGGAGAAAATTATTAAATTAGGATTCAGTAAGGCAGAAGAGGTAGAATGATTCAAGGACTTAGTTAAAATTGATAGAGATAATTATAGAGCTTTGCATTTAAGTTAAAAAAATAAGTAGATATATATGGATATATACAATTAGCATGTTGTGTCTAATACACAGATCATGTACAAATGTTAGGAAGTTCCAATTTGCAAAGTCAGTGTGAACAATGTACATTTTGACAATAACAACCACAACACACACACACACACACACACAGATACACACATACTCAAACTCTAAATCTATGCAAACTTTAACTGTATTAGTAATATTAGAGCTAAATAGCTACAAGCTGGAGTTTTGAAACAAAATAGCTCTTATTATCTGGATAAATTCAGAAAATTTATTTTCTATCTCTAAACCTCAATTTTATCACTTGTGGAAAGGAAATAACAGTGCAGTTAGTTACCTATTTTATGGGATTGTTCTGAGGAGCGATCAATAATGATGTATCTAAAATGCATGACATGATGCCTGGCATAGAGGAAGCACTAATAAAAGTTATCTGCCAATGTAATCAAGTAGTTTCAGAGAAAAGACTACCCTCATATGATAGAAGATTGTTTACCTTTCTGACCGACAACACCATGTGTTTGAGATGATGTTAAGGTAACTTCTGTGTTGATGTGATATTTTGGGCCAGATTACTTTCCATTTGAAGATTATTTGAAAATATATTTACTTGACACCTACCTTTCATAAAGAGGCTTTCCTATAGAGTTAAACATACTGCCACAGTCTGAAAATTGGCATTGGTTTCTGCCTTTCTCCACCCAGCACAGCAGAGACGTCACTTGCTCACTTCTCAAAAGGGGCAAGCTAAAAGTCTGATTTCCTACAGAAGAGTGGGAAGGGACATAATGGCTGTCTTATCATCATTTGGGATTTTTTTTTTTTCCAGTACGTGGGCCTCTCACTGTTGTGGCCTCTCCCGTTGCGGAGCACAGGCTCCGGACGCGCAAGCTCAGCAGCCATGGCTCACGGGCCCAGCTGCTCTGTGGCATGTGGGATCTTCCCGAACCGGGGCACGAACCCGTGTCCCCTGCATTAGCAGGCGGACTCTCAACCACTGCGCCACCAGGGAAGCCCTGGGATTTTTTTTATATAAGTTCACAGTGCACAATTCTTTTTTGGAAGGAGTAAGATCTATTTTCTAAATGCCTAATAATGTGTAAAAAATGAAGACCTTTTGTCTCTTGCACATAGTAATTGAAGGACTGACTTAAAATATGTTCTTCTTATTAAAATTAACACTAATCAAAAGAAAGTTCAAGTGGCTATATGGAGACAAAGTAAACTTCAAAACAAGAAATATTACCAGCTGTAAAGAGAAACATTTCAAAATGGCAAAGGGGTCAACCCCGCAAGAAAACATAAATTCTGAATATATGTGCTTCTAGTGGATAAAGAAGATACATATATACAAAAGAATATTACTCAGCCATAAAAAGAATGAAATAACGCCATGTGCAGCAACATGGATGGACCTAGAGATTGTCATACTGAGTGAAGTCAGACAGAGAAAGACAAATATCATATATTGCTTATATGTGGAATCTAAAAAAATGGTACAAATATATGGTATCGCTTATATGTGGAATATAAAGAAAATGGTACAAGTGAATTTATTTACAAAACAAAAATAGAGTCACAGATGTAGAAAACAAACTTATAGTTACCTGGGGAGAGGGATAAATTGGGAGACTGGGATTGATATATACGCACTACTATATACAATATAGATAACTAATAAGGAACTACTGTATAGCACAGGGAATTCTACTCACTACTCTGTAGTGGCTGTATGGGAAAAGAATCTAAAAGAGTGGATATATGTATATGTATAACTGATTCACTTTGCTGTACACCTGAAACTAATGCAACATTCTAAATCAACTATACTCCAATAAAAATTATGAAAAAATAAATATATGTGCTTCTAAAATGAAAGCTTTGAAATACATGAAGATTCATGAAAAACATGAAGTTTTTTTCAGTAAAAATGAAATGTACTTACATTTACAATAATGAGGTACATATAATGTTGTGGCATACACTTTTTAAAAAAATTTATCTTGTTATAATCATTTTTTCCCTAGTCTATAATCTTTTTCTTTTTTTAAAAAATTGGGGTATAGTTGTTTTACAGTGTTGTGTTAGTTTCTACTGTACAGCAAAGTGAAGTATAGCTCCCTGTGCTATACAGCAGGTTTTCATTAGTTATCTATTTTATACATAATTAGTATATATATGTCAATCCCAATCTCCCAATTCATCCCCACCTCCCCTTCCCCCTTTGGTGTCCATACATTTGTTCTCTACATCTGTGTCTCTATTTCTGCCCTGCAAACCGGTTCATCTGTACCATTTTTCTAGATTCCACATATATGTGTTAATATATGATATTTGCTTTCCTCTTTGACTTACTTCACTCTGTATGACAGTCTCTAGGTCCATCCATATCTCTATGAATGACCCAATTTCATTCCTTTTTAAGGCTCTGTAATATCCCATTGTATATATGTACCACATCTCCTTTATCCATTTGTCTGTTGATGGACATTTAGGTTGCTTCCATGATCTGGCTATTGTAAATAGTGCTGTGATGAACATTGAGGTGCATGTGTCTTTCTGAATTATGGTTTTCTCTGGGTATATGCCCAGTAGTGGGATTGCTGGGTCATATAATAATTCTATTTTTAGTTTTTTGAGGAACCTCCATACTGTTCTCCATAGTGGCTGTATCAATTTACATTCCCACCAACAGTGCATGCAACAGTGGTTTTTAAAGAGCAAGTTTTTAACTTTTTAATGTACAGCTTGTCAAATTATAGTTTATACTTTTAGCATCTTTTCTAATGAACATTTACCTAATGTCATGAAGATCTTCTCCCATGATTTCTTTTAGAAGTTTTATAGTTATAGCCCTATGATCCATTTCAAGTTAAATCTTGTATAGGGTTTTGTTAATGTTTGTATATATGTAAGGACTTTGTTAAAATATTTGCATATTAATATCCAAATATCTCAAAATCATTCATTGAAAAGGTTATCCTTTCTCCTATTTTATTATCTTGGGATCTTTGTTGAAAATCATTTGACCATATATGTGTATCCATTTCTTAACTCTCTATTCTGTTCCATTGATCTATGTATTTAGCCTCATGTCAATATCACACTGTTTGATTATTGTAGTTTTATATTGGGTCTGGAAATAAGGTAATAGGAGTCCTCTAACTTTTTTTTTTCCAAAATTGTTTTAGCTCTTTTGAGTCTTTGCATCTCCATATAAATTTTAGGTTCAGTTTGTCAGTTTCTACAGAAGTGTCTGCTGGGTGGGGGGTAGGATTGCATGGAATACACTAGTCAACTTTGGGAAAATTTATACCAGAATATGAATGTAAAAATACTTTAATATTCCATTATATTTTCTGGCATTTCCTCTTTTTAGTGTTTTTCATTCATTCTTGTAGATCTGGGTTTCCATCTCAGATTATTTTCCTTTACAGTGAAAAAAAATGTCTTTTAGCATTTCTTATAGGGATGATCTACAAGGGTTAAATTTTTCCACCTTCTCTCTTAAAATGACTTTATTTCACCTTTATTTTGGAGACTGTGCTATATTTAGACTTCTGCGTTGATAGTTTTTTATTTTGTTTTGTTTTTTCCTTTAAGTTCTTTATATTCTTCCATTGTTTCTTGGATTCTAGTTTTTTGCTAATAAGAAAATCAACCAACAATCTTATCTTTGTGTATCAGTAAATAATGTCTCTTTTATTCCCTTTTGCTACTTTTAAGATTTTCTCTTTATCTTTGGTTCTCATTAGTTTGAATATGATGTGCCTAGGTGTGGTTTGCTTTGTTTATATCCTGCTTCAGATTTATTAAGCTTCTTGGAATTGTGAGTTGATGTATTTCATCATTTTTGGAAAACTATTGTCCATAATTTTGTCAGATAATTTTTCTCTCCTAGTTTGCCCCTCCTGTCTTTCAGCAGCTTAAATTCACATATGTTAGAGCCTTTGATGTCTAGATGATATCTCATCCTCTTGCTTTTTCCCACTCCTTTGCTCTTTGTGTTTCAGTTTAGGTTATTTCTTCTGACCTGCCTTCAATTGACCTAACTTTTTTCCTTTGCTAATCCAGTCTCCTGATAATCTCTTTAAATAGATTTTTCATCTATAATATCATATCAGATTTTTCATTTTTATTTTTGTAGTTCCCATTTTAAAATTCTATTTCCTCTCTTTTTAAAGTGTGCTTACAGCTTTCCACTGAATTCTTTAAATATTTCAAAGTCTCTATATGATATACCACTATCTGGGACATGTTTGCACTTGCTTCTTTTTTATCTTGATTCTTTATTATCTTGACCTCACATTTTCTTGATTCTTCACGTATCTCCTAATTGCTATTTTATTTCAGGTATTATGTGTAAATAACTGTAGAGACTGAGAGAATGTTTTTCCAAGAAAAGGTCATACACCTTTTTCTCTCAGGCTGCTAATGTGGAAGCCTGAGCCAATCTAACCTGTAGCTGAGCAGGGTCTTCAATTTATGTTTATTTTATTTAAATTCAGAACATTGAACACCACCAGCTTCTAATGACTTGAGATTAGGATTAGGAACTTTTCTTCAACTGGCTGGAAGTCTGAACACCTCGACTCTGGAGATCTCCTTGTGGTTGATAGCCCATCAACTGGCCTTCCAGACTATGGGAAAGTCTCCCTTTGCATTACAGATTTGGGAGCTTCTTTCAAGAATGTTCCTGGATTTCTGCTTTTCTGGGACACTAAGCTCTTTCTACCACCTATTTCAACCTTTAGAGACCTGTTCATGCTTTGAAGGTCTGGAGAGGATTCCAGAAGATTCTCTCAGTCTTCTGCCCCATCTCCAGCACCTTCTGTCTTACACTCTCCTTCTCTGCTCCAGTCTTTGTCATCCACTGTCTCATGCTTGGTATGGGCTTGAAGTGCCTCAAAGGGGTTTCTCAGTTCTCACTCCGAATACTGATAGGTAAGTGCAGACTCATTCTGTGAGGCTCCGAATCTTCACCTCAGCTCACTCTGCTATTAGAACTTCACTAAACATCTTGCTGTTCCTTCCTTATCCACCAGTGTTGGGTTCTGCCTGCTCCTGCCATACATCACTGCTGAAAACAACAAAAGCACTGTTCTCATTTAGAAGGACTTGTCACTATGTGGAATTGAGTTTGCTTAGGTTTTAGTATCAGATTTCTAATGAGTTCTCTGATGATAGCAGCTATGATTTTGTGGTTTATACAGCTTGTTCTTATTGCTACTGTGAGAATGATGGATTCTTATAACTTTTCGTGTCCTAACTGAAATCCTGTAATTCCATATTACCACTATTGTTGTTTAATATTTTACTACCTGAGTTAAGTGTTGGCAAATAATGGTCAGCAGACCAAATCCAACTAGTTGTATGTTTCTATAGCCTGTAAGCTAAGAATGGGTCTTACATTTTTAAGAGTTGGGGAAGGGAAAGGAGAAGGTGAGGGGGAGGAAGAGGAGGTAGCACAGACCATGCATTTCCCCCAAAGCTTGAAATATTTAGTCTAACCCTTTGTAGGAAATAATTACTGACTCCTGACCTAGGCTGTGCCAATTTCTGTGCTATAGGATTTTTTTTTTCCTGTGAGAAAGAATGATAAGCATTTTGTAATATGGCTGCACACATGGAGCAGAGAAAGCAATGTAGGGGAGAGAAGATATGGAACATAGGAGTGGGGTGACTGAATGGTGCAGGATGCATGGGCTGTCCTTGAAACAGCTCTTCTGTGGCTTCCATTCAGAGAGGCGTGTAAGAGATATAAAATCTCTTTTGAATGATTTCCTGAAATAGTTCCTCTGGCATTTTGGTTGGGGATATAATATTGCCCAAACAATGTTGTCATGTTTTGGGGACACTTTAATTTGTATTATACGGAATCTTGGCCCTGGCACCCTTAGTAGCAATGGTGGACAAACAGAATTAACTCTGTACGAACTCTGTGAAGAGAAGTCACTGGCTCAGCATCCCACTCAAATGACTTCATGTCTGGGCTGACCAGAAACACCCGTTGTGATGTCTGTGCTGTGGAGATTGGGTCCTGACAGACACAATGACCCTTTATCTAAAGCCATCCAAATCCTTTTTCCTGTCTTTATGCTTCCTTAGTTATCTCTGCTCCAGATAGCCAGGTAATGACTGCCGAAAATAGAAACAGCAGAATCAGGGGCACTGTCACTGTGTTAGGGGCACATCATTTAAACATGATAGAGGGAAGTTAGAAATTTGTCACTCCATGTCCCTCCAAACACTTTTGTTTCCTTCTGTTCACAAATTATATTTGTTTCATGTATGCAATCTTTTGCCAGGTTTAAGGAAGTGAGAAGAGGAACTTTTCTCATGCTTGTGTACCAGGCCATCAATCAGTGAGATTGTGATGAGCATTTGTTAAATACTAAGACTGGTGGGGTTGTTGCCTTCAAAACCCTCCAATGTTCTAGTTGCTATAATGACTGTTCATGTACTTCTTTTTGTATAATCCTCATCACAACCCTAAAAATCATTTACCGTTATTACCATCATGATCATGATCATTGTCAATTCTATTTTATAGATCAGGAAACTGAGACTGAGAGAGATTCAGTAAATTGCCATGTATCATGCAGCTAGATGTGTAGACCTGGGTCTCAAACCAAGACGTCAGATTCTGGTACCCGGATTCCGGGCTCTGGCCTCTGCACCGCAGCTGTATTTCAAACCCATAGCTTTCTCTTGGGCCTAGTTTGGAATAATTAAATGAGGTGATTATTACCATCACTTTTTATAGGCTGTTAGTGTACTGGTGCTTTTATAATAGCTGCATTCTAGCACACCTGTAGGAGCCAGTTATCTAACATTTGCCCTTCAGAGGTCCAAGAATTTCTCTTTTTCAGTGCCAGTGGATTTGAAGCCACAGAGTTTAGCGCCCACATAGATTCCTAGAATACTGAAGAAAGAAAATTTGCCATATAATTCCCACTGTAATTACTGGTCTAATATAGCACACAAACCAAAGACTTGATTACTAGAAACTTTTCTGATAATATGAGAAAATCATTAATTACTAGGGATAAAAGACTACCTAGAAATCATTTCATCATTCTCCATTGATTTGTGGATGAGGAATCTGAAGTTCAGAGTGGTTAGGCAGTATGTCCAAAATCATTTATTTGCTCATGATGAGACTAATACCCCTATTTTCCAACTCAAAGCCTAGTACTCTCTCTATAGCTGCATTGACATACTGCAGAATTGCCTTTTGTGAGCATTGTAAATTACATGAATGCAATTATATTCATTCAGCACCTGTCAAAAAAAGACAGAAAGAAATTGATCATTTTAAAATGGTACCCTGACTTAACTCCATAGCATATCCTAGAGTGAGCACAGCTGTGGTTTGGAGTCTGTGCTTCCCTTCGATAATCTCAAGTCTTAAGGCCCACCTTGTCTCTCACTGACCATCTTCTGCCTCTTGGTATGGTTCCGGTGACTTAAAATTTGCATTTTGTGTGTGTGTAAATCTAAGCCTAGTACTTCATTGCTCAACCAAAGAAACAACAATCTCCTTAAAAACTGAAGGAGAAAAAACTGATTGTGTTGGCTATAAGAGAGTTGACAATTGTATGGGTACTGGTTTCCAAAATTATTTTGGAATAGATAATAGACTTCCAAGCAGAATTCATGCTGAGCACCGTTTTCTTCCTTTGCATTGATTTTAGAATATAAGCTTTACCTCTCTCCCTTCCTACTCCTGGTAGGATGGGATTCCACCACCTCCTTATTAACAATGGCCCCTATTCTCCAGTAATGTGTGGCTTAATACTTACAGGGGAAATATGTTTATTAAATATTAAAACTCTTATTTAAGTGTTACTCCCCTTTATATAACATTTTCTTCTCATTTCCTGTAGTCATAATTGTCAGTCTGGTTCATTTGGGAATTCATCAGCTACATTAGCCAACCCTCACTATGGCCTGCTCTCTTCTTTAAATCTTTTTATGATGAATACATTTATGCCTTATTTTTACACCTAGATTTTAAGTTACTTGAGGATCAATGTCTTTTACCTTGTATCTTATTTCAATATTGTCTTGTATACATAAGGCATCCAATAAATACCTCCTTTTCTGAACAAATGTCTGGAGACACATCTCAATAGATGTAACATGATTAAACTCTTAAGAATCAGGATTTTGTTAAGTAGTTTATATACATCATTTCAAAAATTCTAAGAGTTCAGAAATTTTGAAGTGGAAGGAACAACTCAGATCTGGAAGCTGAGCCTGGGAAAGGTTTAGTGAGTTGCCAAAAATCAGACTAGTGAGTGTGGAGTGGGGCCTCTGATTCTGCATGCTGTGTACTGGAAAGGGTGATAATGATTCATCTGCTAGTGGATACACACTACTGCTGCTCGCTGAGACGCGAGATCAGGCAAGCCTTTGCACAAGCTGTTCCCTCTACCTGGGACATCTTTTATAGCCATCATTCATTTGTCAAGATCAGGTTAAATGTCTCCCCCTCTGTGAAACTATCATCAGGCAAATTATGCCTTGCAAGTATGCACTATTTTCCATCACTCCATCACAGCCCTGTCAACCCTCATGGTAAATATCTGTCTACTTGTCTGTTTTCTTCAAATGAAAGACTGTGTTCATCTCCTCTTATCAGCAACTCCAGTAATGTGGTTAATTTAAATAATGAATTGAATTTGCCCCTTTACTATGTGATTTCCTTCCTATAATCCCTTAAGAAAAAAAAATCCAACCTTCAACTGTGTGGCCACAAAATTCCTCACTGATCTATAGAATCTAAAGTCTCATGCAGCTCAAAGATTCCTTGTGTTTGGCGTGGTCATTCAGAGGTTGAGAAGTCATAGCTGTACTACTGCATTTTCTTCCACATTAGTCAGGGAGGGTAGAAATCCAGTCAGTTTTCAGGCTTTGCCTTGTGAGGCTCTGAAAGTGCTATATACAACAAGCTTATAAATTATCTCACCTCCAAACCCTAGTGAGCTAGCTAGAGGTGATTCCATCTCTAAGGCGATGTTCACAGTTATCAGATGGTTCCTTTGGCCTTGGCCCTGATTGCCCCTGAGCATAGCATAGCTAGCTTTGAGCATAGCAGCGGGAGATTTCCCTCACATACTTCTATATGCTTCCAGGAGGTGAAGTGGTCATGGGTTAGATGGCAAAGTAGCACACTAGACCCTCAATCACTGGGTGTCCAGAGTAGAGGGAAGCAAGGTCCCCTAGCTGAGTGGACTTTCTTGGCATTTGCGTGTGCACAGTTGGGTTTGGTGACAACAAGATGCCCCAGCTTCTAGGCTTTGAAGGAGCTGGCAGATAAGAAGGATCAGTTTCTGCAAAGCCCTGGCAGATCTTTGTAACCTGTAGAGAGATGCTGATGACTCTGGCCTTTGGTCTTCTATAGCAATGCCTGGGAAAGTTGTCCAGTCCCAGCAACCTGAAGTCAAAGGAAGCCCTGCTAAGTGGTCCCACGATTCCAGGGGCCTGTAGCTTTGGCATGCAAAGGCCTCAAGGAACCTGTAAAACCCTCAACACTTCTCTACTCCCCAGACTTCAAAATAGTATTGATTTCTCCTTCCCCTTTCACTCTGTCAGGACCAAACAGGTGCCAACCCCTCAGCATCACTTGAGGACACCATTTCAATATGTTCTCTCCTCTCCAGTTCCCTTGTTTCCCTCTTCCCTGTCTCTGCTGCCCATGCTGTGCATCAGTTTCCTCCCTGGTCTCCCTTTCTCTGGCCTCTACCTAGATTTCCTTATAATCTTGCAACACGCACCTGCCATTTGGTTTTCCAAATTAGAGAATATTAAAGAAAGAGGAGATGTGTTTACAGTCAAACATACATGATTCACAGGGCCTGATAATTACCAGGTACAACCCCCTTGACCTCCAGGTTTTAGTGTTTCTATTAAAATAAAAAGTATATATTTTCTGTACTAAGATTATTGTAGGGTTGATGTCATGTACTTTAAGCAATTAGTACGATTTATGGAATAAAGTGGATGCTCTCTCCTTTATTATGCTGGTCCATTCCTAAACATCACAATAGCTCGCTATGTTGGATATATATGGATATATTGGAGACATACAGACATATTGGAGTTAAATAGATAATATGTACATAGATATAGATATATCTCTTTATCATCCTATACACTGGCTATAATGGCTTCTATATCGCCTATAGAATAAAATCCGAACCCCTAACACTGTGTTCAAGTAAAAAAAAAAAAGGAGGTTCAATTGACCTATTTCTCTAGTTGCTATTCCACTCTGCCCCATCACTACTGGATGCTTCAGCCAAATCGCACAACCCACAGTGTCTCAGCCTCTTATTGCTCTATGGTTTGTGCTTGATGTCTTCTTCACCCAGAAGAACATTTTTTCTGTCTTACAAATTGCTTCTCACCCACAAATTCAGAATTAATCATTACCTTGCTGAATGGCAATCATTCATTATCTAGATTTTCTCTGACATTTGTCATTTTCTTCCTTGCATTTTTTTTGAATTTTATTTTATTTTTTATACAGCAGGTTCTTATTAGTCATCAATTTTATACACATCAGTGTATACCTGTCAATCCCAATCGCCCAATTCATCACACCACCATCCCCACCCCTCTGCGGCTGTCCCCCCTTGGTGTCCATACGTTCGTCTCTACATCTGGATCTCAACTTCTGCTCTGAAAACCGGTTCATCTGTACCATTTTTCTAGGTTCCACATACATGCGTTAATATATGATATTTGTTTTTCTCTTTCTGACTTACTTCACTCTGTATGACGGTCTCTAGATCCATCCACGTCTCAACAGATGACCCAATTTCTTTCCTTTTTATGGCTGAGTAATATTCAATTGTATATATGTACTACATCTTCTTTATCCATTCGTCTGTTGATGGGCATTTAGGTTGCTTCCATGACCTGGGTATTGTAAATAATGCTGCAATGAACATTGGAGTGCATGCGTCTTCTTGAACTATGGTTTTCTCTGGGTATATACCCAGTAGTGGGATTGCTGGATCATATAGTAATTCTATTTTTAGTTTTTTAAGGAACCTCCATAATGTTCTCCAAAGTGGCTATATCAATTTACTTTCCCACCCACAGTGCAAGAGGGTTCCCTTTTCTCCACACCCTCTCCAGCATTTGTTGTTTGTAGATTTTCTGATGATGTCCATTCTAACTGGTGTGATATAATACCACATTGTAGTTTTGATTTGCATTTCTCTAATAATTAGTGATGTTGAGCAGCTTTTCATGTGCTTCTTGGCCATCTGTATGTCTTCTTTGGAGAAATGTCTATTTAGGTCTTCTGCCCATTTTTGCATTGGCTTGTTTGTTTCTTTAATGTAGAGCTGCATGAGCTGTTTATATATTTTGGAGATTAATCCTTTGTCTGATGATTCCTTTGCAAATATTTTCTCCCATTGTGATGGTTGTCTTTTCGTCTTGTTTATGGTTTCCTTTGCTATGAAAAAGCTTTGAAGTTTCATTAGGTCCCATTTGTTTATTTTTGTTTTTATTTCCATTACTCTAGAAAGTGGATCAAAAAAGATCTTGCTGTGATTTATCTCAAAGAGTGTCCTGCCTGTGTTTTCCTCTAAGAGTTTTATACTGTCCAGTCTTACATTTAGGTCTCGAATCAATCTTGAGTTTATTTTTGTGTATGGCGTTAAGGAGTGTTCTAATTTCATTCTTTTACATGTAGCTGTCCAGGTTTCCCAGCACCACTTATTGAAGAGACTGTCTTTTCTCCATTGTATATCCTTGCCTCCTTTGTCATAGATTAGTTGACCATAGGTACGTGGGTTTACCTCTGGGCTTTCTATCTTGTTCCATTGATCTATGTTTCTGTTTTTGTGCCAGTACCATATTGTCTTGATTACTGTATCTTTGTAGTATAGTCTAAAGTCAGGGAGTCTGATTCCTCCAGCTCCGTTTTTTTCCCTCAAGACTGCTTTGGCTATTCGGGGTCTTTTGTGTCTCCATACAGATTTTAAGATTTTTTGTTCTAGTTCCGTAAAAAATGCCATTGGTAACTTGATAGGGATTGCATTGAATCTTTAGATTTCTTTGGGTAGTAGAGTCATTTTCACAATGTTGATTCTTCCAATCCAAGAACATGGTATATCTCTCCATCTGTTGGTATCATCTTTAGTTTCTTTCATCAGTGTCTTACAGTTTTCAGCATACAGGTCTTTGTCTCATTAAGTAGGTTTATTCCCAGGTATTTTATTCCTTTTGTTGCAATGGTAAATGGGAGTCTTTCCATAATTTCTCTTTCAGATTTTTCATCATTCGTGTATAGGAATGCAAGAGATTTCTGTGCATTAATTTTGTATCCTGCTACTTTACCAAATTCATTGATTAGCTCTAGTAATTTTCTGGTGACATTTTTAGGATTCTCTATGTATAGTATCATGTCATCTGCAAACAGTGACAGCTTTACTTCTTCTTTTCCAATTTGTAGGCTTTTTATTTCTTTTTCTTCCCTGATTGCTGTGGCTAGGACTTCCAAAACTATATTGAATAATAGTGGTGAGAGTGGACATCCTTGTCTTGTTCCTGATCTTAGAGCAAATGTGTTCAGTTTTTCACCATTGAGAATGATGTTTGCTGTGGGTTGGTCATATATGGCTTATATTATGTTGAAGTAGGTTCCCTCTATGCCTACTTTCTGGAGAGTTTTTTATCATAAATCGGTGTTGAATTTTGTCAAAAGCTTTTTCTACATATATTTAGTTGATCATATGGTTTTTATTCTTCAATTTATTAATATGGTTGTATCACAATAATTGATTTGCGTATAATGAAGAATCCTTGCATCCCTGGGGTAAATCCCACTTGATCATGATGTATCATCCTCTTAATGTGTTGTTGGATTCTGTTTGCTAGTATTTTGTTGAGGATTTTTGGATCCATATTCATCAGTGATATTGGTCTGTAATTTTCTTTTTTTTTGTAGTATCTCTGTCTGGTTTTGGTATCAGGGTGATGGTGGCCTCATAGAATGAGTTTGGGAGTGTTCCTTCCTCTGCAATTTTTTGGAAGAGTTTGAGAAGGATGGATGTTAGCTCTTCTCTAAATGTTTGATAGAATTCACCTGTCAAGACATCTGGTCCTGGACTTTTGTGTGTTGGAAGATTTTTTATCACAGTTTCAATTTCATTACTTGGGATTGGTCTGTTCATATTTTCTGTTTCTTCCTGGTTCAGTCTTGGAAAGTTATACCTTTCTAAGAATTTGTCCATTTCTTCCAGGTTGTCCATTTGATTGGCATAGAGTTGCTTGTAGTGGTCTCTTAGGATGCTTTTTATTTCTGTGGTGTCTGTTGTAACCTCTCCTTTTTCATTTCTAATTTTACTGATTTGAGTCCTCTCCCTCTTTTTCTTGATGAGTCTGGCTAATGGTTTATCAATTTTGTTTATCTTCTCAAAGAACCAGCTTTTAGTTTTATTGATCTTTGCTATGGTTTTCTTTGTTTCTGTTTCATTTATTTCTGCTCTGATCTTTATGATTTCTTTCCTCCTGCTAACTTTGGGTTTTGTTTGTTCTTCTTTCTCTAGTTCCTTTAGGTGTAACTTTGGATTGTTTATTTGAGATTTTTCTTGTTTCTTGAGGTAGGCTTGTATAGTTATAAACTTCCATCTTAGAACTGCTTTTGCTGCATCCCATAGGTTTCGGATCATCATGTTTTCATTGTCATTTGTCTCTGGGTATTTTTTTGATTTCTTCAGTGATCTCTTGGTTATTTAGTAACGTATTGTTTAGCCTCCATGTGTTTGTGTTTTTTACATTTTTCTCCCTGTAATTGATTTCTCATCTCATAGTGTTGTGATCAGAAAAGATGCTTGATATGATTTCAATTTTCCTAAATTTACTGAGGCTTGATTTGTGACCCAAGATGTGATCTTTCCTGGAGAATGTTCCATGCGCACTTGAGAAGAAAGTGTAATCTGTTGTTTTTGGATGGAATATCCTATAAATATCAATTAAATCTATCTGGTCTATTGTGTCATTTAAAGCTTCTGTTTCCTTATTTATTTTCATTTTGGATGATCTATCCATTGTTGTAAGTGAGGTGTTAAAATCCCCCACTATTATTGTGTTACTGTCGATTTCCTCTTTTAGAGCTGTTAGCATTTGCCTGATGTATTGAGGTGCTCCTATGTTGGGTGTGTATATATTTGTAATTGTTATATCTTCTTCTTGGATTGATCCCTTGATCATTATGTACTGTCCTACCTTGTCTCTTGTAACATTCTTTATTTTCAAGTCTATTTTCTCTGATATGACTATAGCTACTCCAGCTTTCTTTTGATTTCCATTTGCATGGAATATCTTTTTCCATCCCCTCACTTTCAGTCTGTATGTGTCCCTAGGTCTGAAGTGGGTTTCTTGTAGACAGCATATATATGCATCTTGTTTTTTTATCCATTCAGCAAGCCTGTGTCTTTTGGTTGGAGCATTTAATCCAATCACGTTTAAGAGAATTATCAATATGTATGTTCCTGTGACCTTTTTAAAATTGTTTTGGGTTTGTTTTTGTAGGTCCTTTTCTTCTCTTGTGTTTCCCACTTAGAAAAGTTCCTTTAGCATTTGTTGTAGAGCTGGTTTGGTGGTGTTGAATTCTCTTAGCTTTTGCTTGTTTGTAAAGCTTTTGATTTCTCCATCAAATGTGAATGAGATCCTTGCCAGGTAGAGTCATCTTGGTTGTAGGTTCTTCCCTTTCATCACTTTAAGTATATCATGCCACTCCCTTCTGGCTTGTAGAGTTTCTGCTGAGAAGTCAGCTGTTAACCTTATGGGAGTTCCCTTGTATGTTATTTGTCATTTTTCCCTTGCTGCTTTCAGTAATTTTTCTTTGTCTTTAATTTTTGCTAATTTGATTACTGTGTGTCTCGGCATGTTTCTCCTTGGGTACATCCTGTATGGGACTCTCTGCACTTCCTGGACTTGGGTGGCTATTTCCTTTCCCATGTTAGGGAAGTTTTCGACTATAATCTCTTCAAATATTTTCTCGGGTCCTTTCTCTCTCTCTTCTCCTTCTGGGACCCCTATAATGCGAATGCTGTTGTGTTTAATGTTGTCCCAGTGGTCTCTTAGGCTGTCTTCATTTCTTTTCATTCCTTTTTCTTTATTCTGTTCTGCAGCAGTGAATTCCACCATTCTGTCTCCCAGGTCACTTGTCTGTTCTTCTGCCTCAGTTTTTCTGCTATTGATTCCTTCTAGTGTAGTTTTCATTTCAGTTATTGTATTGTTCATCTGTTCGTTTGTTCTTTAATTCTTCTAGGTCTTTGTTAAACATTTCTTGCGTCTTCTCGATCTTTGCCTCCATTCTTTTTCCGAGGCCCTGGATCATCTTCACTATCATTATTCTGAATTCTTTTTCTGGAAGGTTGCCTATCTCCACTTCATTTAGTTGTTTTTCTGGGGTTTTATCTTGTTCCTTCATCTGTACATAGCCCTCTGCCTTTACATCTAGTCTATCTTTCTGTGAATGTGTTTTTTTCTCCTCCTTGCATTTTTGTTAATGCCTACACATATCCATTATCTCCTTCTGAGCAGGTGTTAAGTCTTGTTTATCTGTCTACCCTCAGAAGCAAGCTTGGTGAATGACACAGCATAGGTACCCAATACATGTTTTTGGAATTGACTTAAATTGAATTGTTAGATGCAGAGCAATGGGAGAATAGGACTCATGTCTTTTCATCTCGATATTATGCATTTCTAATCCTGCTCAGCTTCTGCATTCAGAACCTGGGAGAGGATTGCAAGGGTGTTCTGGACACCTACAATTTGAGGAGGAGTCTGGCTCTTCATCTCCACTTTCTCCAAGGACCCTGTTGAATAACCTCATGGAGGGTTCAAGATACAAACTTGCTGTTCTAGTCTGTTGTGTGCCAGGGGAATAACCACACATTCATCAGCAGTTCCACTGTGGGTGTTGAGAAATGATCACACATTCTTGATTGGTGCCATAGCAACACAGATTTCTAGAAAAGATGCTCTGTTTCTTACTAAAGTTTTCTTACTAAAACTTTAACTTTTAATTAAGAAACAAAGGTACTTTCTTCCTCTCATATTACATTTAATCGTAGTTTGAATTTTCCTGGCAGCTGTAATGATTGCCAAGTGTTGTGCAGCTGAAATGTCACACAGTAACTTGTGTGAAGTTTATCATTTGAATAAACGTGGGTGGGTGCCAACAGGATGAAGTGGTCTTTTATTATAGCAGGAGAGAATTTGGTTAAAAGTAAGGAGGAACTGACAGATGATAAATTGGTTATTCAAAGGTGTACAAAAGGAGTCCCCAAATTCCTTTACTATATCTAGAAAACTTTAGGGTATGTCTAGCTATCTACCCTATAAGACTGCTGACATTATGAACATATGGGAATAGACCAAGTATGTCTATTGGTCCTTATATGTCAGAATAAATTTATAACTACATAATCAAATGTAAAAATCACGATTTCCTCATCTGCACAATGGAGATGATAATGAAATAACCTGTACCACAGGAAAAGTAAAATTGTTTAAGAAATATGCTTAATGCACTGCCAGGCACATAGTATGCACTTCATAAATAATAGCAGAGGGTAAATATGAAGATTAAGAATCAGATGATGATGATGATGATGATGATGAATGGAAAAGATGGCTACAGATATAAATTGTTTCCTAAGGGAGGCCGCTGGGGTCTTCTGTGATAAACATTAGACTTTGAAGCAACAGACCTAATTGCACCTAAGCAACAGACCTAATTGCATCTGACTCTGAACTACCAGCCACATGATCTTGGGGAAGTTACTGAACTTCTTTGGGCCTCAGTTTTCTTCATTTGTAATTCTGGGGTGACACTGTATCTCTCTCACAAGGTTGTTATGAAAATTAAATGATAGGCTATGTGAAAGTATGTAGCACAAGGTTTGGTAAATACTGGGCACCTCCAAGTTGGCCATGAATTAAGGATGGGAATTTGAATCCTCTTTATCCATACCAATAAATAAATAAAAGGGTAAATAAAGCAGTCAACATAAACTCATCCATTCCACTGGTAAGCCCAGAACACAGTGCCAGTCCAACATCTGGATGAAGTCTCCAGTAACTTTATGGTGTACTTTAATAAATACCAGGCAGGTCTTTTCATGTCATCCTGAAATTCCACTAATTGCAGTCTTCTGTACTCCATTGACCTCTTCATAACCTTTTAAATAAAATGCAAATTCTCAAGGGTTAACACCAAATTCTTAGTGCCTTAGAGAAAGGAAAGGAAAATTAATTCAATGAGTAATGATTGAGCATCAGTTTATGTTCCAACCCCTGAGCTCAGGAGTAATTCCTGGTTACTTTCAAAATTCAGAGCATGATCAGTGTTTTGGAGAAGTTGGAAGAATAGGGAAGGGGGGACACTGAAAACAGAAGTAGGTCTTCAAAGTGGCAATCCCCCTTTTATTAATTAAATGAAGATCAGTGGTAGTAAGTGAGGCAAAAGGACTTACACACTGAGGTCCCTTGGGAATTTCTAGTATCTATGGGCATACACCTCATTTAATGCTTGTGATTGCTATGACATAACGTTTTCTGTTAAATTAAGTCATTCTAACTTAACAGAAAATTATAAGTAATTGTCCTCTACTTCAGATATTTCCAGTAGTTCTGGGAAAGCAAGAATATGCCATTAAGTAATATTTCATAAAACTATGCTGGAGGAATTCTTAGAAACGTGCCTGCCTGAAAGCCCCCCTAACTATGCATGGCAGGCAATAAGAAGCCACTGAACTCTCAATATTGAAGGTATTGAGATGTCCTTGCACATCTGTTTACTGTCCCAGCTGAACTCTATTTCCTCCCTGTCCTTTGATTCACGTGCAGGTGCCCGCCCACAGTAAGCTACAAAGCTTCAGATACTTTCTCTCCCTGGCATTTGGGGCAAAGAAATGCTTGTTTTCTTGCTCTCTTCCCTTTACAGTTTACTCCCCCCTCCTTCAAGTGGTTAAAGTCCCTACCCAAAGCTAGGGAGAGGGAACTCCAGGAACCTGAAAGAGGAGTGGGAGGGCAGTGGCTGTGCCGAGCCTTCAGCTTTTGTTCTCGCCTTGGGCCCTAACTGCTTGCTCCATCCACTTGGAGGAATTGGACACAGGCAAAGGAAAGAGTTGGCACTCGCTGATGCTGCCGAGAACTTGCCCTCCAAAGATACCACTTAGGACCTGCTCGGTTACCTAGGAGAAATGCACCAGCCAGGCCAGCCACATTTTAAGGACTCACTGGGATTCTCCTCAAGATATCATATTGTTAGAGGTCAGTTATATCAAAGAGCGAATTCATTCCATCGATCTCAGACTGGTCTCCTTCCTTCCGATCAGTTCTCTGGTGAGCAGCCAGATGGATCCAAGAGTGTGCTGGAGCTGGCTTGTCTGAATTCCCAAGAGGTGATTGTGCACATCCGCATACTAGAAATCAGCCATGGTGGGAGTATTTACACCATGAAAAACAAAAACATCACAGATTAAGAATTTCCCTTCCCTTCCCTTCCCTTCCCTTCCCTCCCCTCCCCTTCCCTCCCCTCTCCTTCCCTTCCCTTCCCTTCCTTTTTTTTTTTAATCCTGCAGAGCCACTTGTCAGTTATTTACCAGCATGCCAATGAAGGGACCTTGCTCTAACACAAACATAATAAAATAACTCTCTTGTTTAAAACACTTCCGTCTTGACTTCAAGATAAACATAATTGTTTTTGCCAGCGTTTTATTTATGAGCTGGTTACATGTGCCTCTCCAGACACACCTCTCCTCATGTTGCCAGCCACACCATCTCCTGAGGCTTCTGGGAATATTTTTAATCTATGTGGTAGGCTGAAAATGGTCCCCATATATATCCATGTCATAATCCCTGGAACCTGTGAATGTTACCTTAACATGGCAAAAACAAAACCAAAAAATGTTTGCAGTTGTGATTGAGAATCTTCAGATGGGAAGATACCCCCAGATTGTCTTAGTGGCCACTAAATGCAATCACATATATCTTTGTAAAAGAGAAATAGAAGATTCTATTGATATGACATAAAGAGGAGAAAGTGATGTAAATGTGGATCAGAGAAAGACTTGGAGATGCTGGTCTTGGAGACTGGAGTGATGCAGCCACAAGTCAAGGAATATTGGCAGCCATCAGAAGCTGCAAGAGGCAAAGAACAGATTTTCTCCTGGAGCTTCCAGAGGGAACATGGTCCTGCCAACACCTTTTAGTTCAACCCAGTGATACTGATTTCAGATTTCTGGTCTCCAGAACTGTGACAGAAAATATTGCTGTCATTGTAAGTCACCCAGCTTGTGGTAATTTGTTATAGCAGCCACAGGAGATCAATACACTCTATCTGTTACATTCCCCAGTCTTTCTTCTCTTTCTGAAATTTCTGTTTTCCCTTCAGGCCCCGCCTTAAACATCAGTACTTGGTCCATTTCTCCTGCTATTCCATTGTCTGGACTAAGTGGGTTTTTTTGTTTTGTTTTGCTTCGGCTAGGGGCACTGATCCTCCACGCAGTCGAAAATCCATGTATAAGTTACAGCCAGCCCTCTATATCAGGGTTCCTCTGTATCTGTGTTTCCTCCATGTTCAGTGGTTCCTCATTTTCAAATTCAACCAACTGCCGACCTTGTAGTACTGTAGTATTTATTACTGAAAAAAATCTGAATATGAGTGGACCCTCAAAGTTCAAGCTCACATTGTCCAAGGGTCAGCTGTACTCAGTTTCCCTTTTCCTTAACCCTGATCCAAATATATATTTATTTGTTGTTCAGTCTCCCAACCTCATCCCAAGCTAAATTCATGCCAGCAGGAACTTTGATTTATGAAGTACACAGAAGGCATATTATACATATTTTTCGCAGAAAGGAAGGAAGGAACAGATTTAGTTCTGTAGTTAATTAGTTAATAGAAAACATCATTAGAAAAGTGAAATATGTGCTTGGATCTCTTGGGTCAGTCTTCTGGGAAACCTGTACACAGATTTTGATGTTCTGTATGTGACCTAGATGAACCATATGATTCCTAACTTGGAACAATGCCCTTTCCTCAAAGGGCTTTCTTTCCCTCAAAATGCATTAGGTCATGTATTAGTTTCCTATCACTACTGTAACAAACTACTACAAATTTAGTGCTTTAAAACAACACAAAAGGCTGCTGCAGGCAGCCCGGCTTTAGGAAGACCAGTTCTGGAGGCTGGGAAGTCTAAGATGAAAAGTGCAGCCAATTCAGTTCCTGATACCGTCTTGTGCTACTGACCATTGCTATGTTCAGGAGACCCTGAGGCCCAGCAGAGTTATGAGGAAATGGAAGTACAAAGAAATAGTTATTTAAATTGCTCAAACTGGGCCTTCAAGATGGTGGAGGAGTAAGACGTGGAGATCACCTTCCTCCCCACAAATACATCAGAACTACATCTACATGTGGAACAACTCCTACAGAACACCTACTGAATGCTGGCAGAAGACCTCAGACTTCCCAAAAGACACCCTCAGGCGACCTACATGCAGAGGCGGGGCCAAATCCAAAGCTGAACCCCAAGAGCTGCGTGAACAAAGAAGAGAAAGGGAAATCTCGCCCAGCAGCCTCAGGAGCAGTGGATTAAATCTCCACAATCAACTTGATGTACCATGCATCCGTGGAATACCTGAGTAGACAATGAATCATCCCAAATTGAGGAGGTGGACTTTGGGAGCAACTGTACACTTGCGGTTTGCTTTCTGCATCTAATTTGTTTCCGGTTGGATGTTTATCTTAGTTTAGTATTTAGAGCTTGTTATCATTGGTAGATTTGTTTATTGATTTGGTTGCTCTCTTCCTTTTTTAATTTATATATATATATATATATTTTTTTTTTTTCCCTTTTCTCTTTTTGTGAGGGTGTATGAACATGCTTCTTTGGTTTGGTTGCTCTCTTCTTTCTTTCTCTCTTTCTTTTTTAAATTATTTTTTATTTTTTTATTTTTAATGACTTTTTTCTATTTTACTAACTTTATTTTATATTATTTATTTTTTTCATTCTTTCTTTCTTTTCTTTTCTCCCTTTTCTTCTGAGTTGTGTGGCTGACAGGGTCTTAGTGCTCTGGCCAGGTGTCAGGTCTGAGCCTCTGAGGTGGGAGAGCTGAGTTCAGGACATTGGTCCACCAGAGACCTCCCAGCCCCACGTAATATCAAACAGCAAAAGCTCTCCCAGAGATCTCCATCTCAATGCTAAGACCCAGCTCCACTCAACGATCAGCAAGCTACAGTGCTGGACACCCTATGCCAAACATCTAGCAAGATAGGAGCAAAAACCTACCCGTTAGCAGAGAGGCTGTCTAAAATCATAATAAGGTCACAGACACCCCAAAACACACCACCAGACACAGACCTGCCCACGAGAAAGACAAGAGCCAACCTCATCAACCTTACCTAAATGTAAGGCCAGGCACTATAAAACTCTTAGAGGAAAACATAGGCAGAACACTCTATGACATAAATCACAGCAAGATCCTTTTTGACCCACCTCCTAGAGAAATGGAAATAAAAACAAAAATAAACAAATGGGACCTAATGAAACTTAAAAGCTTTTGCACAGCAAAGGAAACCATTAACAAGACGAAAAGACAACCCTCAGAATGGGAGAAAATATTTGCAGATGAAGCAACTGACAAAGCATTAATCTCCAAAATATACAAACTACAAACCACTAAATCTCTCAGGGTCTTTGCTATACTGGCATTTCTTTCTTCTCATTTTATAGGTGAGAAAAATGGCCCAGGGAGGTTAGAACTTGCCCATAGACACCTGGTTAGTTAGAAGTTCTTTCTCAGACCCAAGTCCCCTGGCTTCTAGCACAGTACCCCCAGTCACCCATCAGTTAAGCAGACATTTAGAAAAAACAAGAATCACAGCATATGGATTCTAAAAACTGTCTTAAAAATGTAAAAGCACTATCCTCCGTAGCAGATTGGCCCGTGCTTATTGCCGGAAGGCAAATGTGACCTTCCGCCCAGCATTTGCCCGATCAAATAAGAATTATGAACTAGCCTGATGACCTGAGATTACCCTCTGCTTTTCTTCTTTGTCTGGTCCAGGCACAAAGGGAAATGTGGCAATGGAATGAGAATTTGTGACTGTAAGAAAGACACAGGGTGGTGTTATAGGACACATCTGGGACTGGGCAGGAATTTTACTGCTTCTCTTCACTTCTCTTTGTCCCTTGCCTAGTCACTTCCCCTCACAGAATCTCAGTTTCTAAATCTTTTAATTAAAAGGATCAGAAATAGCTGGGTTCTCTTTTCATCCTACCATTCTATGAGGGTAGCTATGAATAAGGACTAGGTAGACAGTCTGTGCACAAGTGTTTCATTTATTATTACCTCGTGCTCCAGCTAGGAGTTTCTGTGTTGCCAAAATTCTTTTCATACAGTGCATCTTTTTCAGTGACACATGGATAACTGGTAAACATGACTAATGTGAGAATATGCATTAAATTAGTATAAAAACTGTATGTCTCACAGTTTCCAGATGTCAGAATCTTGTAGTGTTGTCATTTTTCTTTTTTCTGTTCAGATGTTCATACAAATGGAAAGCAAATGGCTGCAGGAACCATCTACCAACAACACATTTCTTTAGACTTGCATCTACCAGTTTGTTACTGGGGGTTTACATGCTCTCTGAGAGTTCACCAAAGTATAACTGTCTTTCACAATCTTACAGCACTGCAGCAATGCCTCCCTTGTGCATTGTCTAAAATATTGGCTCCTGTGTGACTCTGAACACTTGAAAATGCAGACAGCCTGGTGGTAGGTGGTATTTACCCAAATTAGAGAAATTAAATTCTGAACTGTTCAAGTTTCAAGCAATCAGTTCCAGTTGGTATACACTCAATTCCAACCTTAGGCATCTGAGGAGAAAATGTGATTTTGGCAGCAAGAGCTGCTAGTAGGAGTTTAAATCCCAATCAACATAAAATGTATATAAGTACCAAAGCTGAATATTGATAAGGAAGTTTTCTTTTGCCTACCTTATATCAGCTGAGATACTTAAAGCCTGTCTTCTTTTATCAGAGGAGAGGAAAAAATATGCAAACAATTAAAGAAAAAATTAAGTCCCCTTTTTATGGCATGAGGAGGTTATAAAGCCACTAATAGAAAAGCTATAAATTATTCTACCTTTAAAATTATTGTTGCTTTAATCTTTTGATTAAAGGTGTTACCCAGTTCTTTTGTTATGGATACTGAAGATGGAAATTTGCTTTTTCTTCTACTTTATGGAGTTTTGCTGAGCTACACAACTCTAGTGGGCATGGTTCATACTGTACTTTACACATATATTCATCAAATAGAATGAGATAGTGCCCTCTGCAGGTGTTCAGTGGGCCAGTCCTGACTGTATCTGATTGTGAACATAGAATAAAAGGGAATGAAAATCAACATGGAATATATATGTATGTAGACATGTTATATATTTTAATCATAATAAGAACCCTGTGAAATATAATACAGATGAGGAAACCGAGGCTCAAGGAAGTTAAGAAACTTGCTTTACTAGGCAGGGTGGGCTGACTTCTGTGACAAACTACCTGAGAAACTCAGTATTTCAACACAATAAAGTATCTCTTTCTTACATTATTATCTGATTGGATATTTGGTAGACGGCTTTCCAAGTGGAGATTCAGGGACCCAGGTTTCCTTGTATTTAATGGCTCCAGCATCTTACGAACTCAGCGGACTGCAGAGAAGAAAGAGAGAGCCTTGAGAATCTCCTCAAAAATTCTAGGTCGGACAGGCTGGAAGTGGCTTGCCCACATCATTTCTGCCTACATTCCATTGGCCAGAACTCAGTCACATGGCCTCATCCCACTGCAGTGGAATCTGGGAAGTGTAGTCTCTCTGTGTACCTAGGAGGACAAAGAAATGGGTTTGGTGACCCTGGTGCATTATCTTTGCCACTTGCCAGGAGAAGAACAGGGATCCCTTCTCTACAGTTCCACATCCTATGTTCTTTCCACTACACTAAGCTGTGGGATTCATCTCCTTGAATGATTTTTGATCCAAATTACAAGGGCAGGCAGAGGTACACACCACTGCTTGAGGCCAAAAAGAGAGACTGAAAAGTCATACAGATGGTTTTTTAATGCCTTATTTTGCTTTTATGGACACACATTTGAATATTTGACTGAATTTTCCAGATCTCGTGCATGTCTAGCTCAGACATTATCTAGGAGTTTCTTGGAGGTATTTGACTGGACTGTATTTATGATGCAAGATATAATCCTAGGAAGATTTTCTTCCCTGCCTATTTTCCCATCTCTATGGCCTCATCTTTGAAATTTTATCTACTTCATTGTTTTAACTATAAACCCCATATGGTTGACCCCCCCCCCAACACATATTTTCATCATTTCTATCCTCTCTTTTAAACTGACTGCACCATGTCAGTGCCCCACATGCTCCTATGGTCAACATGTACAACTTTGAAATTTATTTTTTTTCCTCTGAAAACATGTTTTTGCTATCATCATTCTAGTCAGTAGATCATTGACTTGGGATTCATATGCATCAGTAGATCCAGGTTTTATGGGGCCTGAAGCTTTAACAGTCATTTTTAATTCAGCATTATGAATACAAATTAGATTCAAAAGTAAATATTTAGAATGAGGAGAGGAATTAAAACAAATTACAAATTCAAAATCTTGACAAATGTCACAGTCACACAGTTCAGAAAAATAACACAATTGACACAATTCTGCAGTATTTTTTCTTACATTTTTTTAGCTGCATAAAGAGAAAATTGAAGATAACTTAGTCTTATTTCTATCATTGTTGATAGCAATTTGTTTTTATTATTGATAGTTTGTTGGAGTCTTTTCAGCTTCTCAGCTGATCAACATGTTATGTAAATTTTCAGAATTTTTTGTCGATTTTGAAAACTTTTGTGAAAGTGCTTTTATGGCATTTTATATTTTCTTTTGAAGTGAAGAAATGCTCTTTGAAAAAGTAGCAACACTTGTTAACACAAGCAGAGTCCCTGCCAAGACCTTAGAAAGGAGTCTGTGCAAGTGAGGGGCCCTGAATTTAGATTTCACTAATTTTGTGGTAAATCTACTCTTGTTTACCTGTGTTCACCTTCACTCTCTTTCCCCAAAAATAATCAGTTGTCATCGTACTTTCCATAATTTCTTCATGATAGGTCTCTTTCTCCATTCCACCAGCCTTTTAAAGACCTTATTACCTTACACAGGAACTATTGCAAACTTCTTCTAAACTTACCACCTGAAGTCTTTGCCCCCGTCTTGTCATTCTGAAAAATAATTCCAGATTAATCATTTCCATGTTTAAAGATCCTCTTGTTTTCCAAATAAAGTCCAATGTCTTTTACCTGATTTTGCAG
The DNA here is from genome assembly GCF_964341445.2 of Mesoplodon mirus. Classification (NCBI taxonomy): domain Eukaryota; kingdom Metazoa; phylum Chordata; class Mammalia; order Artiodactyla; family Ziphiidae; genus Mesoplodon; species Mesoplodon mirus. The sequence goes on along the minus strand of NC_138992.1, from coordinate 12,964,556 downwards.
GCCATGCATGATCTGGTCCCAATTCGTCTGTTCAGTGTGATCTCCTATGATTTCACCATAGCCTAAGAGTTGGACTTCACCTAAACAAGGCTTACTAACATACATGCCATTTATCCCCTGTTGAACATGATTCCCCTTAATATTAGAGGGATAAAATTCTCAGCATCTTGTAAATGTCCCAACCTTCCAGAAAGAAGAAGGTAGCATATGCAGTAATTGGACAGTTTAGACATAGCTCAGTAACACTTGATCCCTTTTCCCTCCTTTGGTTTTTCTCTCTGGTCCTTCAAACTATGACATTATATGTATTATACTTCATTTGTTTACCTTTACTAGATCACAAGCTCCATGAAGACAGAAAGTGTTTAGTCTGCTTTGTTCATTGCTGTGTCCCCACTGCCTACAAGACTGTATAGTATATAAATTTTTTTTTGAAAATGCTGAAAAATTGGCACATTTTGCTCATGAGATCTTGAGAAATTATTTAACTGTGAAAAGCCTGATTTTTCTCATCTGTAATTTAGCAATTATTATAGTAAACATTTCATACAATTCTCGCAATGAATTAGTGATTAAAATATATTAAAATTCTTAGTAGAGTGCTTGGCAGATATTTAGTGCTCAATAAATATTATCTAGCATTTTATTTTAATTAGAACTTTCACTTGGGAGCACCACGGAAGCAGCAACGTGGGATACCGGAAAGAACTGAGAGTTTGACTCCTAGAGGGACCAGACTACCATTTTTAGCTCTAGGGCTCTGAGCAACATAGTTTGATTTTCTGAGCCTCAGTTTGATGTATCTGCATAATGAGAATACATACTCTACAAAGTTATGATGGGGATTAAATGAGGTCTTAAAAAATTATGCAGTCTTATTAAGTACCATTATTAGGACAGGTATTGGAATAGGGGGACTTTCCCTGGGCCCCTCACAGGCAGCTGTGTGAAAGTACCTGTGGTGCTGTTTATACAGTGTAGAGAGACCACTGAGAATCCCCGATGAACTGTGCTATGGAAGCAAACAGTATTATTGTTTTAATCGTAAACTCTGAAATGTTTTTACAGAATAACATCGATGATTAACACTTCTAATTTTGGAGATAAAAAGAAATCTCAAGATAATCATTTGAGCTAATTTTACCAGACAGGAGTTAGATTTTACATTTGTTTTATTCCTAGCCAACTTTGCTCTTGGTGTAATCTAGGGAGACTTCTTTTTTCCCTCCTCACCTACCTGTTTTTAAGGAGTGGTTAGAGATCCTGTTTTCCTCTCTTGGAAATACATATGCCACTGTCAGAAGATGAATGAAGCCAGCTTGACTAGAGGTTTTAGAACCTTTGAAACATAGCCAAGGCCAGATCAGAGCAGGAATAAGAATTTCTCCAAGCTGCAACAAACAATAAAAATCCAAAATAGAAACTACCATTGTGATGCAAAGAGGGAAGCAAACACAATTTGCACAGGAGCCATTCTGGAGGGAGAAAGATGAAGTGTTGAAATGATCTTAGTGGGTGCTACATTGATTCCATATTTAGGCATCAGGGTTAGTTATGTTGTAGCCAATAGTTATGACCAGAAGGGGAGCCAATAGTTATGCTCCATGGAAGGAAATTGTCCTCCAATCCTGGCTAAAATTATTATTTTTGGTGGTGATGGTCTAGGGGGGTCATTATACAATGGTGGAGACATACCGCAACAGGTAACACATGACATCCCTGTCACTAGGACAAAGGACACATTGTCTTCAGATGATAAGTAGAGGGAAGATGAGCCCAACATTTAATAAGAGATATTTTAGCATAATGGTTGTAGGCATAGACTCTGGGGTGGGCAATCTGGAGAGAATCCTCACACTACTCTATAGAAGCCATGTGACCTTGATCAAGTAATTTAACCTCTGAGCCTCCATGTCCCACCTAAAACATGAGGATAAAATTTGCAATATCTCACAAGGCTACTGTGAATATTTAATGAATTAATCATGGAAGGTACTTAGAAGGGTGAGTCACTCTGCTACATTCTTTGCCTGAACCACCTACTTCAATCCTCACAACAATCCTCTGAGGCAGGTTTTGCTATCACCATTCTATGGAAGCTAAGTCTAATAAGGTGTGTTGTCCAAGCCCTCAAAAGGATGTTGTAGAGTGAGAAATATCTCTGTCACTTTAGAGTGGAGATGGGGAGACTCAAAAGGGAAGAAGGAACACTTGAATCAGATTCATTTCTCCAATACCACCCCCACTGAACCAGTGATTCTGGGTTTTCTCCTATCTAAAGACAATTTAGGAGTCCCTTTCCTCTGAACTCCTATTTCCCACCCCTCCCCTCACTCTCAACCATCCCTGTATCACAGCAGTGGCTCAAGATAGTTCTAGAACAGGAAACATTTTAAGAGAGCTAGTTATTCCATAAGAAAAGTCCTGTCTTTAAATGAGGCAAGTGGAACTCGTAAGTGTGATTATTGAATGATTCTGTTCAGAGGCTCACTTCAGCCCTTTGCTTACAGGCTTTCTGGTTCATTTAGAGGCTAGCTACATTTTAAGAAGTTCATTGTTTGTAAGAGATTTCATAAGACAGGAACCGGAAAGGATGTGAGGTGTCATCTAAACAAGGCTCCACAGTTGACAGATGAGGAAGCCGAGGCCTCTCACCAGACGGAACTCTTTGTGGCTCCCCAGATGTATTTTTTCAAGGCTTTTTGCTTTGACATGAAACACATACTAATCCTGGAATCCCAAATATATTCCTGCTTTTCATGTTTTGTTTGTTTTGTATTGTTTTGTTTTATTTTACCTAATACCTCCTCATCTGTAATCAAATGTCATCTCCTCCAGGGAAACTTAACCTCTTATATGCTCCCACAATAAGCCCCTGTTTGTCAACCCCACAATCTGATTTCATCATTTCTGTGTATATGCCTATATTTCCTGGAGGCCAAAGACCGTGTCTGCTTTGTTCATCATTCTATTCCCTGTATCTGGCACAATGACTACATATAGATGGAGGGTCAAAAATGTTAGATGGATTGATAAATAATTGGATGGATGAGTGGATGAATATGCAGTTTCTTCCTTGAATATGTACAACCCGAAACCCTCTACAAGTCTCAGACAACATGAATTTGTTCATGTTTCCTACAACTTTGCCTCATAATATTCTTTGTTGTTGGCCCAGCATATGGTCCTCTGATGTTTCTAAGAACAAGAAAAAAAGACTTGATCTGATGTAGTAGCAGTTAGAAATCAAATGCCTTCTCACTGTGAGCTTTGGTTGAAAGCTTTCGACTCACTGGAAGTATTTCCTCTCAACATGTTTTCAGTTTCTGTTTGTATGTATGTGTGTGTGTGTGTGTGTGTGTGTGTGTGTGTGTGTGTGTGTCTATACTCACTGGCTTATCCCCTTGGACCAAGAGGATAGAAGGAGAATGGTACAGGAGTCACAAACTTTCCCTTGGACAGCTAGAAAGGTAAAGTGCCTTCATGTGAACATATCCTATTTTATGGGGAGCCAACAGGGTCTGGACAAGCTTTGTGGCTGCTTTGGTTAAATACCACCTTGATTTAAAATCCCCGCTATCAGCAATTCCATGTGATGTATGCAGTGGCTCAGCCTTGCCTACATTTCACTTCTGAGGCAAGGAAGAAAGGATGCTCTGGGTTCTTTGAGTGACAGAACAGTAATAGACTATTGCATTTTGGCTTTTAAATTTACCATGATTTTGATTTTCTTTCTTCTGTGCATCTTCTCTTTTGTAGTCTCATTAGCTCAGAAGGTCAAAGTTGAGATACCTGTCTAGACAGTCAAAATGTAGAACAATGAGTCCATGACGAAAGTGAGGCTTGATATTAATTGTATATTCAGTTTTATAGGTCTTTGAGTCATTCATCCTCTGACAGTAGTAATAGGAAACCTGGGAGCTAGTGTATTTCCTTCACAGCAAAGATTATAAAAGGCGAGAGGAATTATACATGCTTGTACCCCATCTCATCAGCAGACAGACAAAAACTACAAGTGTGCATAGTAGCAAACTGAGTTCCAACAGTTTCACCTCAGTACTTTTGCTAATTTAATTCAGAGTTCAACAGTTAAACACATTTACTGAGCATCTTTTAAGTACCAGGCACCATGCCTCGTGCAGGGGATAGGAAAATAAGAAAGTAGACACGGTCTTTGCCAATAGAAGTAAGAAGTAGAGGCATGTGCAGTCAGTTTAGGTTTTAAGTTAAATTTGGATTCTTCCAAGCAGGTGGAATCAGACAGAGTTCTGAAGAAAGTATATTTTATACTTCTGTCAGTCTTCATGTGTCTTAGAATTTAAAGTTTATTCTGCTGGAAAAGTATCTGCTAAGGATGGAACTGGGACCCAAAGTCTGGGTTGAAAGAGTCTGAAGTACTAGCAGCTAATCCATGCTCTTGAAGTAGCGTTTATGCAGGAGGTTGTGTCTTTCAGTATCATGGAAAGCAACATCCTTTATGGTATCACCATTTCATGAAAGGCTTTACAAAGAGATTCTTACCCTAAGACTTTTTTTTTTTTTTTGGCTGCGCGGTGCAACTTGCAGGATCCTAGTTCCCTGACCAGCGATTGAACCCCGGGCGCACAGCAGTGAAATTGCCAAGCCCTAACCACTGGACCGCCAGGGAATTCCCTCACCCTAAGACTTATGTAGAACACTTTTGCCCCATTCTTTGAAAACTTACGTGGGTGGGAAGGAGAGAATATCAATCACAACACATGAGTAGCTCACAAAACCATCCCTCCTCTCTTGATGGATGTTTTCTGCAGTATATTAGGACAATGCGGTCAGTTTTAGGGAAGTTCAGATACTAGATGTTTCTTTAATATGCATCAAGTGAATCATTATAATGAATGGGTCCATGTTTCAATTGTTTTAGACAATCACATTGAATACTCTTAACTATTCATTAAAGATGATTAGATTCTGTGAATGAGAGATTGCAGGTATAGCACTTACAGCTTAATTATTAAGAATCTACTTATGATACTTAGATATCTGATTACATTCTGTGGAGGTTAAAATTATAAGATAAATACAGAAGTCATATTACCATGTAACATTCACAAAGGCATGTTTATGATTTTTATCCCAGGGATTTTTTTTTCTGCTTATTGAAAAAAAAGCACATTCCTTATATACATTCCTCCCTGTATTTTTAGATTTTCTAAGTATTATAAGGTAAAATTTACTAGAAAAGCAATGAATTTTGTGAACAGAGAAGGGGCTTCAGGGTCAGACAGGCTTGAGTATGAATTCCAGTTCAACCACTTAGTAACTGAGTGACCAGGGAACATCATTTAACATCTCTGAGCCAGTTTTCTCACCTGCAAGATAAGGACAGCATTCATATCTACATCATTGGGTTTTGGAAGAATTAAATAAAATGTTTGTTAATATGCCTTGAAGGGTTAAAAAAAATAGAAATACAAACCATGTAGTAACAGAGGAAGTTTACAAATGAGCTGGTAGTGCAGGATCCATTTATAGCCACCTAAGTAGACAATACATGTTCTTTTCTTTATTAAGAATATGGAACAGACATTGACAGTTACACTTGCCCCACCAAAATTGGGGCTTTATTGGAGGTGACTTCTGATCCTATTTTCCAGAATCCTTTGACTTTTCAAACTTTATCTTGGTCTTCCTTTTCAAAGACCAGAGAGAAATGCTGAAGATATATATCTGGCCTCTAGTAGTTTCTTCCCATCTGATTCCTAAAATTTTCATCTAGGAGAAACAACCCAGCCCCTATTAGGGTTCTGAAATTGCTGTATAAATGGTATAACAGTCAGTGTCTCCCAAGCATGGGCCAGGGTTGGTGTCATAGTAGCCATTTGTTGCTAGTCCATGAGATAAGCACTGAAATTGAGGGTAAATGTTTATAAAATTTACAGCAGTTTGACAGGGGGGTTTGTTTCTGTTGAACCTAGTAATACACATTTTGAATTCATATTTTCATATCTTTTTAATTTAATTTTTCTAGTAACTCGTTTTATTACACTTTACAAAAGCACTAGCCTGTGATAGATTGATAATTAATTTAAAAAACTGGATCCTTCAACCCAGACAACAAGAAAAGCCCTGCTGTAAAACAACATAGACGGGTTATTTGTTAACCAAACTTTCTGCTATCTAACTTCTCAGGTTATTGTCTCTCAAAAGAGTGTCTGTGGAACTTGAGTTTAAATTAGATAAAAATCTTATGATACTTCAGATTTCTATTTCAACAAAAATAGGCAGAGAATATCAGTACTGTCCCCCCTGGGCTGACACTGGGCTGGGTGTCCTGGGGAATATCAGCCTTGGCAAGGAAGTGGAAGAAACTCATGGAACTTACAAGGTCCTAGGGGAGACAAGATATATCCACCATAACCACCATAGAAAGCAGAGGGTGGTAAGTGCCAAAATTGAGATATGGATAAAGTAATAGGAGAAGTCCAATCTGAGAACCCTTTCTCCCAGTTAGGAGAGGGGGAATGAAGAAAGGATGGTGAAAACAGGATGAACAACAGCAGAGGCCACAGTCAGGAGAAGGACTCTAATCCCCCTTAAAAGTAAAGGATGTAAACACTAAACCTAGGCATGTATGCATATATGAAATATGTCCCTGGGCTGGTTACTTTTCATTTTAGAATGTGAGAGTTGAAAGAAATATAAGGAATTAGTTTAAATTTCATATTTCATAGAAGTATAAAACAAAGTCCAGACCAGGCAAGTGATTTTTCCAAAGTCAAATGAGAAAATGCATGTGAAGTCATCCAGCAGGTAAAAGTGTGCTATGTCTGCCTTACCATTATCCCATCCATGCCCATCCGATTGGAATGGTTTTATTCGAGGTTGATTGTACGGTGGCCATTAGTGTTTAAAAGATGATGTAAAATAAGGTAAACATTGCAGGATATTTATAAGGCAGCATGATATAGTAGAAAGAACATGGAATTGGGTTCAAAATTTTTTTTGACCTTGGACGCATTAATCAACCAATATGAGCCTCAGTTTCTTCATGTCTGCAATGGGTATTATAATTAGTGCTGGCAAGAGATTAAAATAAAAGGTATATATTTAGGGATATAGCATAGGACCAAGAGTGAAGTAGACCCTGAATATGTGTCATTTTCTTCGCCAAGCTCACCACCAGGTTAATAGAACAGTCAGGTACAAAAAGCATCCAAGTCTCTACATTCGCAGATGAGCACTCTTTCTAAAACAGTACCATGCTACCTCTCTTTTACCACTTCCTTCTTAGCTGAATTTCCTACTTTGCTGTGTTTTTTGCAACGTTGTAGCACAACATTCGAAAGTTGTGATAATAGCCACAGCAAGGATAAAATTTGGGGAGTGGGATCACACACCTCCAGGAATGAACTTATTTCCTATAAGCAAAATGTTTAAGTTTCCAGACTTTTGTCACCAGAAAATGTGGGTAGGACTTGTTCAGCATGAATTCAGTGTTTCCCTTAGTTGAACAGCTGCCGATGGCATAAAAGCGGGTCTTCTCTTAAAACAAGAGAACTGAAAGATCAGATTACTGCCTGGAAATATAAGGTGGGCTTTTAGCAGCCCAGAAAGCATTGCCTTTATTGCCTCCTTCATTTTGGTCCTGATTATAATATTTGCCTGGAGAAGTTGTACTTGCCACTTAACTTGTAGTTACAACATGTGGACGTTTTTCATGGGTGCTATAGCAGGAGAGACCTTATAGAAACTTGGAAGCCTTAAAACATCCCTGGGGGAGGGAGAACACCCAGTCACAATACAATGCAGGAAGCTTACCCTACCCCTTCACAGTCCCTATTCCAGGGCAGGAAGAAGGTGCCTCTAATGTTGTCATTGGCACATGCTTTGCATACCATGCATCAGTATTAACCTTTCACTGAGTGCTGACTCCAGGTCTCTTGCCTTTCTACTGGGCCCCCTTGACTTTAGGAATGTGTTTTGGTTAATTGCCACAGCTGGGAACATTGTTGGGTTTTTCACAATGCTGTTTAATGTTCAGAGTTATCCTTTGAACCTTACATGGAACCCTTGAGGGTGAAACCTTGAGAAGGTTCGTTTATGTGCTGGCTTCCTCTCATTCTCTTCACTATTGTTGGCAACACCATCTATTACTCTGGGAAGCCATTCCTACTCATGTAGGATATCCTGTTTTGTGCCCAAATGCTGCCTTTATAATTTAGCACTGACCACAAATAGAAGGGGAAGGAAATGGATATGTATTGAGAGGTTACTTAGCATCAGACCCTCAACACAAATTATCTCATTTAGTCCTCACAACAATAAGTCAAAGTAGAGATTTTATTCTCATTTTACTTATAAGGGAATTAAGGTAAAACACATGGATGTGATTTCTTCAAAGTCACACAGCTAATAAATGACTGAACCAGGAATAGAATCTATGTTTCTAGCTCCAAAGTTGGTCTTTCTATTTCATCACGCTGTACCCTAAGAATAAATCCTTGTGGACAGCAGCAAACATGAACAAATTAGCCTTTTTCCTCATCTGACACATACTTACATATAAGTAAATAAGCATATAATTATATGTACTTATATTAGTTTAGGATCTGAAGATATAGCAATAAAGTAAACAGAGATAGTTCCTGCCCTCAAGGATTTTAATATTCAGATGTATAAATAGGCAAATATACCCAGGGTGAAAAAGTGATTTAATGGGGGAAATTTGAGGTGATAGGAGAGCACACAGAAGAGGCATTCAATTAGGGGTTAGAAAGTGCTTTGGGAAGAACAGAAGTGTGGGAGATAAAATGGAGATGGGGTTTGGACAGAGGGATCAGTAAATGCAAAGATTTGGAGACAAGAGAGAACTCTGTACATTGGAAGAAATGAAAGTTGTTCTACATAAATTGTAAGGAAAAAATTGTTTACCAGCACATCACTGATTCACCCCACTGCTAGCCTTTAACACCAGGTGCTGGGGAAACAAAGATGAATAAGCCATGGTATTTCTCTGTGGGGAGTTTATGCTTTTTTGAAGGAAATATACATGAAGAAAAGTGATGACACATGATACCTGCAACATTTAGAAACAATCAAGAGGCAGGGGATGCTGGAGTGAAAAGAGATGTGAATTCATAAATGTGTGGGGAGGAGATAAAGTCTGAGAAGACTTCAGAAAGGCTCTGAAGACTGAACAGGGTTTTGAAGGTCAAGGTTGAGCAGGGATTCACTAGGTAGGGATCCACTAGGTAGGGAAGAAAAGTGCATTTCAGACAAAGGGCATGGCATTTTCAGTGGGAAGTCAGATTGGAAGCTTATCTTGGAGACTTACAAAGAATTCTTTAGTCATCTCCTTTTTCTGGATTTATTTGAATTCCTTTTTCTCCAAGTGACAAGAGGATACAAGATGACATCAGAGTGCTCTTACTAAAAGTTCCAGTCCATTGAATGTTCCCAGCTGCCTGGAAGTGGGTACAAAAGAAGCTGGAGGAAAATAACCTTTTAAAGGAAATAGGTTGTCTGGCTACACCAGCCCTGGACTTGAGTCAATTATCACAAGGTTCTAGACTGCATAAAAATCATAAGTTTTTTCTGCTTACCTTTTTTGATTTCTATGTTCCCAAAACTAGCTCAGTGTCTGACTCATAGTAGGTGTTCAAAATATTTGTTGAATAAGTGGAAAAATAAGAGGCATTTTAATCTTGCTGAGGTTCAGTTTTCTCATCTGGAAAAACTGGAATGATATTGTATGCTTAAGCACATATCTGGACTCAGCTATAATTTGAATTCTGCTCCACCACGCACTCCTATTTCCTCTGGACAAATCCCTTAACTTCTAGGGGATTCTGGGTGCTCATGTGGAAAGTGGAGTTAACATTAGCTGCTCACAGGGATGGTGATGACAAAATGAAATAAGGCACATAACTAAATTAAAATAGGACTAGACACATGGAAAGTTCTTAGTAAATATAAACTAACATTATAGTAATTGTTAAAAGATAATTTTCAAAAAATGGTAAAATCATGACCCTCATACAGATATAAAAATAAATGTGTTAAAGATTTCATTTAACTCATTAATTTCATTTAACTCATTAATGAGGCATTAAAAAACAGTTCAAAAGAGATTTCAAAGAACAGACACATTTATAGATCAGGAATGTGAAAAAGAATGTGCAAATGGCTGAAAAAATCAGTCTCTTCTACAGTGGGCCAGGGAGATTGACTTTTGTTGGACATAATTGACAAATTCACATGTCTGTGGACAAGAATCACTTTAAATTGCTATCAGTTATTTATAATGTACAGAATTGTAAAAGAGCTTCCACAGAAGCAGAATTAGGTAATTTGAAATAGGATGCTATAGATACTGCCTAATTTTTCAGTGAGGTAGGCATTTTTCTCTATATCATCATTACTATTACATAGTTAATACTATTAAAATGGGAATTATATGAAATTATATGATAATGTTATGTAAGGAGAAATGATTCTCATTTTTTTCTACTTTTGATAATGGACCTTTTACTATTTTTATTCCTTTATTCTTTTTTTAAACATATGTCTAGAAGTTATTAAGGCATTTTATTTTCAAAACAGTAATGACTGCTTCTTTTGATTATAAAGATATTGCTTACTCAGTGTGAAAAAATCTGTCAATACAGAAAGGAATAAAGAAGGAAACAAAATCATCAGTAATTTATCATTTAAGAGTAACCATTTTTAATCCCCTCATATATATGTGTATATATCTACACAGTCTGCTTTGTAATCTGATTTTTTCACACTTTACAACTTACCATGATCTTTTCATGCTAATAAATAAGAACATCTTTTTTATTGACGTATAGTTGATTTATAATATTATGTTAGTTTCAGGTGCACAGCAAAATGATTCAGTTATATACATATATATGTGTGTATATATATATATATATATATACATATATATATTCTTTTCAGATTATTTTCCATTATAGGTTATTATAAGATACTGAATTTAATTTCCTGTGCTATATAGCAAATCCTTATTGCTTATCTAATTTATGTGTAGTAGTTTGTATCTGTTAATCCCATACTCCTAATTTGTCCCTCACCTCCTCCCTCTCCCCTTTGGTAACCATAAGTTTGTTTTATATGTCTATGAGACTGTTTTTCTTTTGTATAAATATGCACTTGTATTATTTGTTAGATTCCAGATACAGGTGATAGATATCACATAATATTTGTCTTTCTCTGTCTGACTTACTTCACTAAGTATAATAATTGCTGCAAAGGCAATATTTCATTCTTTTTATGGCTGAGTAATTTTTCATTGTGTATATATACCACATCTTCTTAAGCCAATCATCTGTTGATGGGCACTTGGCTTGTTTCCATGTCTTTGCTATCATAAATAGTGCCACTATTAACATTGAGATGCATGTACCTTTTGAATTAGAGTTTTCAGTTTTTCCAGATATATACTCAGGAATGGTGTATATACATCATATTGTAGCTCTATTTTTAGTTTTATAAGGAACCTCCATACTATTTTCTATAGTGGCTGCACCAATTTACATTATAAATAAATGTAAATGTAGGAGTGTTCCCTTTTCTCCACACCCTCTCCAGCATTTATTATTTATAGACTTTTTTTTTTCTTTTTTTTGCGGTACGCAGGCCTCTCACTGTCGTGGCCTCTCCCGTTGCGGGGCACAGGCTCCAGACGCGCAGGCTCAGCGGCCATGGCTCACGGGCCCAGCCACTCTGCGGCATGTGGGGTCTTCCCGGACCGGGGCACGAACCCGTGTCCCCTGCATTGGCAGGCGGACTCTCAACCACTGTGCCACCAGGGAAGCCCCTATTTGTAGACTTTTTGATGATGGCCATTCTGACTGCAGTTTGGGTTTATATTTATCTAATAATTAGTGATGTCGAGCATCTTTTCATATGCCTGTTGACCATCTGTATGTCTTCTTCGGAGGAATGTCTATTTAGGTCTTCTGCCCGTGTTTTCATTGGGTTGTTTGTTTGTTTGCTTGATATTGAGCTGTATAAGCTATTTGTATATTTTAGAAATTAATCTCTTGTCAGTCATATCATTTACAAATATTTTCTTCTATTCAGGAGGTTGTCTTTTTGTTTTGTTGATGGTTCCCTTTGCTATGAAAAATATTTTAAGTCTGATTAGGTCCCGTTTGTTTATTTTTGCTTTTATTTCTTTTGCCTTGGAAGACTGATCTAAGAAAATATTGCTATGATTTATGAATGAATAATATTCTAAAGTGCTTAGAATATTTTACTAAAGTTCTCTCTAAGATTTGTAAATGAGAAGAAGCATGGGCTGATTTTGTGGTCCTTTCCTGAATCTTTCCATTTGTTTGCTTATAAATAAATTCCAAGCATGTATGAGAGTTTGCCATTTTGCCCAAGATTTAATCTATGAGCTTGAGCAAGTTCCGGTCCTCTTTTCTACCATTTCACGTCCTTAAGGGGTGAAGAAGAACTTATTATGGTGAAAGTACAAAGCAAACTTCTGATATGTGGACTCATGCAAAGCTCACTGATATAAGATGTCACTTTTGGCCTTATGAAAGCTGAGAGTTCTCTGAGTGTCTGATGCCCACTCATCTAACTCCCAGTAGGCATGGTCTCTCTTCTAAGAACCTGAGAGGTGATGTTAACTTAGAGGAGGGGCTGGATAAACAGCAAGGGGCAAGAATGGGAGCATAATTACACTCAGTCCAAATGGGAATTGTCCCAAAGTGGATTGGTCCCCTCTGTACTATGTATCTGTTTCTCTCTCATATATGTCTTTTGAGGTTGCTCAAAAGCTCCTTGAGGAGAAGGACATCTGATTCATCTCTCTGTCTCTGTGACCATCAAAGCGCCTGACACATGATGGATAATTAATGCTGCCTGTATGAATGAGTGAATGAATGAATGAGTATAGTGAAGTAGATTTCTATTCATGGTACATCTCCTCGTGAGCCTGATGAAAAGCTGCATAATTGCCTAAGTGAAGGAGCTTCCCTTCCTCCACCTGCAGCTCCCGAAAGGGTGCCACCATTTACTGAATCCCTCAGACTAGGGGAAAGAATTCAACTTGAACTCTTCCATCTTCTGTAGCACCTCAGTTTTCCACTCCCACTTAATGATGTAGTTTGATAGATGTGAATTCTACACACCATCAATCCTTTCTTTCCCTCTTATCCCCCTCCTCCACTCCTCTTGTTTCTCCCTTTTACTACAGCAAAAGCCCCTTAAGGCAGTGGTCCCCATCCTTTTTGGCACCAGGGACTCGTTTCGTGGAAGACAATTTTTCCACGGAGGGTGTGTGTGGGGGGATGGTTCAGGCGGTAATGTGAGCAATGGGGAGCGATGGGGAGCGATGGGGAGTGGTGGGGAGCGATGGGGAGCAATGGGGAGCGGTGGGGAGGGGTGGGGAGCGGTGGGGAGCGATGGGGAGGGATGGGGAGTGATGGGGTGATGGGGAGCGATGGGGAGTGATGGGGTGATGGGGAGCGGTGGGGAGCGGTGGGGAGCGATGGGGAGGGATGGGGAGCGATGGGGAGTGATGGGGAGTGATGGGAGCAATGGGGAGAGATGGGGAGTGCTGGGGAGCGATGGGGAGCGGCAGATGAAGCTTTGCTTGCTTGCCCGCAGCTCACCTCCTGCCGTGCGGCCCCACTCCTAGCAGAACACAGACTACTGTCGGTCCGCGGCCTGGGGGTTGGGGAACCCCGCCTTAAGGGGTCTCCAGAGTTGCTCTTTTCAATTCATTCTTTACCAGGAGAAAGGGCGATCATTTGAAAATGCAAATCTGATCCTGCTGTTTCCTTATTTAATATTTTATACATAATCCTTTTGCTATACCTGTAGTTCTCAAACTTGCATCAGAATCACCTGGATAACACTTTAAAACATGGATTGCTGGAACTCACGCTCATAATTTTTATTCAGTAGGTTTGGCATAGGGTCTAGTAACTTGCATTTATACGTTCCCAAGTGCTGATGATCCTACTTGTTTAGAGATACATTTTGAGAACCACTAGCTTGTGGTAATAAACCAATTTCTTCAGTGAGAAATTTACTAAGCCATTTAGGGTAACCTATATTTATACTATACTAAATTTTATGCTATACATTTTTAGATCCATCTTCTACCCTCTCTCCTCTCAGTTCAGGCACACACAGCTTTCTTCTCAGTTACATCAAACCAACAACCGTTCTTCTTGTATTCGCTATTCTTTCCCAGCTCTGTTTGATATGTAATGTTCTTCCTCATTGACTTTAATCTGTCAAAATTCTACTTATACTTAAGGGCCCAGTACAAACAACCAAAATCTCTTCTTGAAAGAATCTTGGCCCATCTCCGAACTACCCTTCTTCCCAAACTTCTAGACAGGATCAGAATCATGGGCAACTTTCTCGGTTGACACTTCATACTGCCTCTTCCGTAAAACCCTAAATTAGAGATGTTCATTTCTATGCTGGTGTACTTAGCTCAATTATAAGCTCCTGAAAGAGGAATTTTCTTTGCTTTCCCTTTCTTTTCCTTTCCTTTTCCCTCCCTCCCTCCCTCCCTCCCTTCCTTCCTTCCTTCCTTTCCTCCCACTTTCTTTTTGAATTGTGAGAGCCTAGCAAATAATTGAATGAATGAGTCCCATCAAATATTTATGGAATTTAGTTGGATATATGGGGCAGCTATATATGGGGCAGCTTAGCTTAAGTGATGGCCCATCAGCTCAACTCTTAATATTGTTCATTGCTGGACACATGAGCACTTGCGGAAAGATTAGGTAAGCAGTTGGATGATCATTCATCTGAAAAAATAGATTTATAAGGGAACATTTTTATTCTGGGCAGTCAGTAATAACCAGTGGTTGTTTTATAGGAGCAATGCATGTAAAGAAAGAAGTTACAATGGTAAACTGGCTCCTTAATAACTACATTTAGGTAGAGGGCAAAGGTAAATGCAACAAGTACTACTCCTAATAGTAATATGTTCATATATAAATACATATCACTGTTAAGGTCTTGATATATACCAAGCATTGAGCTAAAACTAAAGTAGAAGCCATTTTATATGAAAAAAATCAGAACTTTTCCAGCATAATCAAATGAGATTCATTTTTGCAAGAAACATTCTGGGGGTCATGAATTTTCCAAAGGGTTTCTCTGAATTCCTGGAGATTAAAATCAACCACTTTTAAATCTTCTGTGATATCATGACCTTGGTTAATTGTTTCTTTTTCAGTCATTAACATATCTAAGCCAGATCTTTGTAAAGCCTTTGAATATGATTCAAGCATGTCACTTCCCTGGAACTACGATATTTATAATTTCACTTTACAATTGATTTGCATCACTTAGTGAAAGCCTTCTTAAATGATTCATAAAAATACAAATAGATCTTCATAATTAACTTTAAACATATAAGTCAACATATCTTTCACCAGTCTTTCAATGAAGGGCTAAGGCCTTGCCTTCAGATATGAGTCCATAAAATAAGACTTCTCTGTCATCTTTCTTTCATAAGCTACATCCATAATCTGTTAATACACTTATTAGATTTCTATTTGTGCTGCAGTTGAATGGAGAGAAGAATGTAAGGAACATGAACAACAATCTGAAGGCAAACTCCTCTAGATTTTTAAGTTTTCCCTAATCGTTTTTTAAAAATTAATTAATTATTTTTTTTGGCTGCATTGGGTCTTCGTTCCTGCACACGGGCTTTCTCTAGTTGCGGTGAGTGGGGGCTACTCTTCGTTGCGGTGTGCGGGCTTCTCATTGCGGTGGCTTCTCTTGTTGCAGAGCATGGGTCAGGCGCGTGAGCTTCAGTAGTTGTGGCTTGCAGGCTCTAGAGTGTAGGCTCAGTAGTTGTAGTGCACGGGCTTAGTTGCTCCATGGCATGTGGGGTCTTCCCAAACCAGGGATCGAACCCGTGTTCCCTTCATTGGCAGGCAGATTCTTAACCACTGCACCACCGGGGAAGTCCTTCCCTAATCTTTTACAATAATGTTGCACACACCACTTTGGGGAAGTTGGCTTTAATCACCTCTTCTAAAATATTCACTTATTTTTGTTGAAGAAAACCCTTTTCCTTTTCAAAATCACATATGATGTGTTTACATAGCTTTTTATTAATCAATCCATTCCATTAGAACATTTATTCTGAAAGTCAATACAACTGATTCTGGGCACATATAAAATTTAACTGCTAAAAAGAGGAGTATAAGGGATTACCTGAAACTGGCTTACCAGAAACCAGCATCAGATTATTACAGATTAATCAGAGTAGTTTAGAGAGTAAGGAGTGAGACTGGAGGTCAGTTAAGAAGTCAGTTAAAAGAACTTCCCCTGTACTTCACATACAAATGTCAGGACACATCTGGTGAGGTAAGTACTATTGTTTGTGAAGGATTCCATTCACTCCTTTACAGTGTTTCTGAGTAGATCTATAAAATAAGGACTTCTGTTTTCTTGGAAGTATAGGAACATTTGAAAATCCTTGTTTTTGTTTTTTCTCTTCCCTGCCTACTCACTGTTCTCCAAGGAATGCAGAACATGTAATCAGATTGGCATTGAAGAGATTGTCAAAGGAGCCGTGAACACAGGGAGCACCTCTATTCTCCAATCTTTTTTATATCCAGCCAACTCTTGTCATGAACAAGACATGTTGTTCATGTCTCAATTGTATGTTGTGAGCTTCTTCCTATGGTAAGACAGGCCAGCTGATGATTAGTGGCTTTGCCCGTCTTGATTCGTTTGAATCTAGGAGAAGTGGTTGGGGACCTGTTTTGGCTTGGGGCTTGATCAGTTTTCATTCCAGATTCACTAGCAATGGCCCACTGTCTCTTTCACACAGCTGGTTCAGAGCACGTGGAGGGAAGAGGGTGTGACTGATTTCACAGACATATTCTTATTTTACCTATCATGTTATCATAGCTTAGGTGTATTATCTTATTCTGAAAAATCCCAAAGAAGTAGGCACTACTATTATCTTAGATTTACAGATGAATTTGAAAATAATAGAGGTTAGATAACTATGTACTAGAATTCACATTATTCTTTTATGGTTTATTCTTTGATTGAATCTTTATGTCATTCCTATTTGATTGCTTTATTATGATCTACTGATACATAAGCAGGCATGAAAACCATGACTTTGTAAGATCATGAGGGTGCTTGGAAAATCTCTTTGCTACCACCAGCCCCATCCTACTACCAATATTGTCCTTTAACAGGGACAGAATAGTTTCTAACCTCTGGATCAAGAAGACAAACCTGGGCTTCCCTGGTGGCGCAGTGGTTGAGAGTCCGCCTGCCGATGCAGGGGACACGGGTTCGTGCCCCGGTCTGGGAGGATCCCACGTGCCGCGGAGCGGCTGGGCCCGTGAGCCATGGCCGCTGGGCCTGCGCGTCCGGAGCCTGTGCTCCGCAACGGGAGAGGCCACAACACTGAGAAGCCCGTGTACCGCAAAAAAAAAAAAAAAAAAAAAAAAGACAAACCTGCCAACAGATAATGTTAATTGTAGGGGAAAAAGCTTATAGACCATCCAGCTGAGTCCTCTTATGTTACAGAAGAGGAAACCCCAAGGCTCGGGAAGATTAAGTGACCCATTGAAGCTCACATAGTCTGTAGATGAGGGTTGCCGAGGTTGGGTCTGTGAACTCCTAGTCCAGTGAACTGCTACTGTATCTTTTAAAACACTTGTTTAAATTATCTATACATTGAATTAGCCAAAATCAGACTTAATCTTAAGAAGAGTTTGTGGTAAAGGAAACTTCTCAGTGGTTTTTAACTGACAGAAGAAGATGAGGAGATTTGGGGAAGGGGAGGGGATGGACATTGAGCCTTGGAATAATTGTTCTGGTATGGGATTCCCAAATGAAAAATGTGGGACTTCCCTGGTGGCGCAGTGGTTGGGAGTCCGCCTGCTGATGCAGGAGACATGGGTTCGTGCCCCGGTCCGGGAAGATCCCACCTGCCGCGGAACAGCTGGGCCCGTGAGCCATGGCCGCTGAGCCTGCACGTCTGGAGCCTGTGCTCCGCAACGGGAGAGGCCACAACAGTGAGGGGCCCGTGTACAGCAAAAAAAAAAAAAAAGATTATTTTTCCCCCAATTTTTAAAGTATACAGAGTGATGCCATATAACTGGGATAGTTGGTTAATTACACACACTTCCTCATTTGCTCAGCTTTTTCATTTGTGAAAGGGGAATGCTGATAGTGCACAGCGCATAAGGTTGTGATGAGAATTAAGTGATGTAAAGTACGTAAATGTGCCAGGTACAGTGCCAGGTACACGCGATAAATAGTTTGTGGCTGCATTGTTGTTGTTGCTATTGTTGTTTTCTGGTTACACTGGCATATAATGTTTCAGATAATTATAATTAATGCCAGGGTAAAGGGGCAGTGAAGGAGGCATATGTTTTAGTAAAAATATTCTAATGTAAATTCAATTGTGTTCTACTTCTATCCTGGTTGAAAACCACTGCTTTAAAAGTTAGTTGCATTTTCATATCTATTTTAGTGCCTCAACTGAGCTTTACATAGAATTTGTTTGAGTGTGTATACACAACAGTATTATAATTTGGCAGTAAACAGTAAACTGAGTCAAGATTGGTTAGTGGAAGAATCTTGTCTAGACTTCAAGTCTCTTGAGCCCTAATCTGCTTCTCCTTCCTAGACTGTGGAACTAACCAAAACAGTATCTTCCTTTAAGCCCCCAGCTGAAGGTTTTCAGTTTGTAGCAAACTTTTCATCCAGCCCCATTCAGATGATCTGCCTGCTCACCCGAGCCCCTTTCCATTTTTCTGACTTTGAGCCCTGCCACTTGATGAAGGCAAAATGTTTACCCTACCAATTAATTTAGCGGAAACCTCTCATGTTTGATATTTTAACAGACAGTGTTTCATTATGCTCTCTTGATTTGAACAGAGACATTGCTGTTTGTGAAGGCAGCCAAAGTACAGTCTGAAGTGTAGAGTTACTGAGTTACAGCCCAGAAATTGAGACCACAAGGAAGGCTAGACTCCATTGAGAAAATGCATCAGCAAGTGTGGGTACAGAGGAATGCTTAAGAAAAGATTATAATGATCAGCATCAATAGATATGTGTGTGTTTTCTGAATAAGAATACGTGTATTCATGCGCTGAAAGTGCTTCAAAACTTCTGGCTGAAAGGTGCTTTTAAGATTTTCTCCTGGGGCTCTCCCTGAAATAATATGCCATTTTACATGCAGGAAATGGTCAGTTTCCCCAGGCTCCCACACACCAGTGAGAAGTTGTATCTTCATTGTTTAAGACCCTGAAACTCTGTTTTATAGTATTTCTGCAGCAAAGCCAATGGTCAAAAATTAGTTCAGATCCTCTATGTCTAAAATACATAGACAATGGGATTTCCCTGGTGGTCCAGTGGTTAAGACTCAGTGCTTCCACTGCAGGGGGCGCGGGTTTGATCCCTGGTCGGGGAACTAAGATCCCATGTGCCTCGCAGTGCAGCAAAATAAATAAATAAATAAATAAATAAATAAAATAAAAAAATCCCCCCCAAAATAAAATAAAATATATAAACAATTGTCAACTACAAAATACATATATACAGTTTCTCTTTGGGGGTAAGGAGTTTGAAGAGATAAACAGGGAAAAGGGAAGGAGAAGAACATTCCAGGTTGGAGGGGTCTGGTGATAGAAATGCCTGAAGACAAAAGGCATCATGGTTGTTGGAATGTCAGCTGTAGGCAGCAAATATATGAGAACAAAATTGGTGAGAAGTTAGATCCATCTGAAGTGTCCAGGAAAAATCCCATCCAATCAAAAAGTCTAGCTTGACTTGGGGGAAGCATTTCCTAGAAGGAATTACAAAACAGCTCCTACCATAGGGGAATGTAAACATATTCTTTCTCCCTCTTTGATTTTATGAGAGGCTATTAGGTACTTAATTAATATACTATTGAGGTAAGTATATGATTTTATTAATGCAACTTAGAGTATTTTGATATAGCCCAATCTGATGGTTTTCTTTATCCTGTTATAGTATTCCAGAGAGGTATATGTTTTATTGCAAAACACAATAAAGAAAAATTAAATTGAATGACCAAATATCTATGAATTTCTGTTGCCAACCATAACTTTAATATTGAAATTTTCTGATGGAATTATTATTAAAGGATGAGATCCCTGGTTCAAAAAAGAAAGTCTAGCTTGATGTACATTTTTAACTTGTGTTATGTACATTTGTATTTATAATTTACATATTCTACCAAGTTCTTCTTCTATGAAACTGAAACTTTTGTATCCATCTTCATTCTTTCAGTACTCTTCAAAATGTCCCAGTATTCTTCAGACTTTGAGTTTATTATTGTTACTGTTAAAAAATGACACTAATGATCAGAACAACTTGTAATTGCATTATGTCATTTAATCCTCATTATAACACTGGGAATAAGGCACTGTTGATTTTCTTATTTCTATTATATAGATGGAAACCCTGAGGCTTAGAGATATTAAATGACACAGGAAGTGGCATAGCAGACTTGCTTGTGATGTTCCTGTGATGTGATGTGATGTTATGACCATTCAATTTCTTTGAATGTCCCCAAGTATTTCTTTCTAGAGCCACCCACCTCCCCACCTCCACCTGTGTCTACTAAGTTACATTACACTCTTGGCCCAGTGTCAACTTGCAGTACAATACTTACCTTACCTCTCCTCCTTCTAGATTTTTTTTTTTTTCGGTACGCGGGCCTCTCACTGTTGTGGCCTCTCCCATTGTGGAGCACAGGTTCTGGACGCGCAGGGTCAGCGACCATGGCTCACGGGCCCAGCCGCTCCGCGGCATGTGGGATCTTCCCAGACCGGGGCACAAACCCATGTCCCCTGCATCGGCAGGCGGACTCTCAACCACTGCGCCACCAGGGAAGCCCTAGATTTTTTTAACGTGATCCGCAAACCACCCTGGTCTTCTACATTGACATCAAATCATGAAATTTTTAAGTCAAAATGTGGGGCATCATCATCCATGTCATGTGCTATATTTCAGCCGGATTTGTCTACCTAATTTTGTCACCCTGACACTGTTGCCTATCATGTTGACTATCTCCTCCAGCTCTGTGTCACTCTTGAACTTGAAACTATGAGTCAGCAAGGCTCTAAAGGAATGAGAAGCAGGATTTTTCCAGGAAACAGTGAGGTAATGCATTTCCCTGTCCTTGAGCTGTAGAAGGATATCATACCAAAGTTAGGTACTTGGGAACATCAGCCCTCCTGAAAAATGTAGCCAGAATGAATACCTCACAGTTTTGCCAAGGTTCAGCTTTGCCAAACTCTGAGAAACTTGTCTGCTTTCATTCTGGGAAGATCTAAACTTCATTCCTGAAGAAATAAAGGACGCTTGGTTTCATCCTCAGTGCTACATATTTACCCTGTGAATGTGAATATCTCAGCCACACCAACAATTTTGCTACTTTCAGAAATAGGAACTACCTGTTCATGGGCTCCAGCAGGTATGATTTGAGAGTCCCTTTATTCATGTGCAGGGCACAGCACTGTCCTGGGAGCTGGTAATACAGCAAGGAAGAGGACAGGCCTTTTACTACCTGACAGAAAACAGGAAAAGTAGAAGTTCTAAGAGGCATTGTCTGGTCGGTGTTGTTTGATGGAACTGAGCTTTCCTCTGACCATTCCTATTTACCTCTTTCTAAGTTGTCTTGGCAAATAGATTTTCCAAGTTTTCTTTTCATGGAAAAGTCTGCTGTGAGCCAAAGATGTAATTTCATTATCTTGGTTTAAATTCAATTTATACTAAAGTAAATGATGAACTTGCCATATTTGAAGTTTGGAAAGTTTGGAGGTGAGAGGAAATTAACGAATTCCTGCAATTCTTGTCTCCCCTGAAATAGGGCAGATCTACCCATCTTGAAAGCAATTTCAGTTGTCAAAACATCGGCCTTATTCGTGGTTTTTGGATCTTGACAACCATCACAGTTTGGTGAGTAGCTCCTACCTGCCTGGCAGGAAGTTATATTTAGTATTGTGTGAAACTTTATTTTCCAGTTCCAGACATACCTAACCCTTGCTGTTGAGTTCCAGTACTCACACTTCCAAGTAAAGAGAGTTTCTGGAATTCTCCTATGACTGATAGATGCTTTGACAAAGGTTTTCACTGAATCCAGAATAACCCGACACCAGCTAGGCTTCCACTGCTCAGAGACAGTCTATTGTTGTTTGGCCAAATTAAACAGTTTAATTCTTTGTCATTCTTTGGCTTGTCTGCCAGTCTAACCAGTGTCCAAAATGAGACTTTTGGCATTTAAAATCACATTATCAAATTTAAAAGAAAGAAGAATTGAAGAGTTTTGAAGTGAGACTCCATCCATGTTTATTCAGTTGCGTCACTGCAATATGCAGACCAGTGCCTCACAATTATTTTTGAAAATCTGATGTAGTCCTGGCATTCAATCCTGATGATAGATTTGTGTTAGAATTCAGAATTTGTTCCCATACTTTCCTTCCTTGTAGATGTGCTTTGTTCCTAAATATTCTTGAGTAGTCTAAGATGTCACAATGCTAATTAAGTCCCAGCTTCTTCTCCTCTTCCAATCCACCCCCTTTCTTAATAGCTGTGTAACCTTGGAAAAAGTAATCAACATTTCTGACCTTCACATCCCTCATCTGCAATACAAAAATAGTAAATTATCTGCTGCATCTGTCTCCAAAGACTGTTGTGAAGGATGAATGAGATTACAGATAACTTTTCCAAAACATGCATTTAATGCAAACCTTGGGTAGAGTAGGTACCCAATAAACGTAGGATGGTTGAATGGATAAATGGGTGAATGGATGAGAGAAATATATAAAGGAAAACATTTTATACACTGTAAAGTAGTGCTCATTTTAAAAAAGCTAAACTATGAGACTTGTCAAAGCCCTTTGTATTCACAGTGATTTTTCATGAAGGGAATTCCAGGTGAAGCATTTCCTGGGACTGCACTTCTTAGAACACATGTTAGCTAACCATGATAAGGCCAGTCAATGACTGTGTAACAAACTGTTGAGTGAGATTTGCCTGTTGCTCCAAAATGATAACTGGGACTCAGAGCTCTAAGGAATCATTAGGTATCCAGAACATTTGTATAGAGCCACAAATAATCACAGGCAGAAATCTCCCTTGGGAGTTATTAAGAGGTGTTCATGTAGTTCTGCTTGTTCCCACTGTCACCCCAGACCCCCACCTACCTCCCATAGCAATCAGTGTGGAAAAGACACTTTGAGTGAGTGGTAAAAGAAGGAGGAAACTTGTCAGAGTCATGAGTTGTTGGACTAGTAGAATGTACACTGAAGTCTTCTTATACTTTTCTGAAGCCAAGAGAAGGGAGTGGATCCAAGGGAACCACTCATAAATATTGTATGTCTGCTTAGGCTGCTTACCCTGCACTGGTGTCTACCTATGCAGGTGAGAAGAAATGAGAGAGTGACAGGATGACACAGAAAGCATCCTCCACCCCCACCGTTCAGTGAGGATGTGAGAAGCCCCACAGGTCAAATAAGAACAAAGAAGGGAGTCCCTTGAGTACAAATAGCCACCGAGGATGGTGGGCTAGAGCTAGAAGGCCACAGCATCAAAGGCTACAAGGTATATAGCCAGTGGGGGACCTGAGAGACTTAAGAGATGGACTGGTATGTCTTACCTTAGGCAACTGTGGAAGACCTGACAGGCCTAAAGAAGAGATCACATAGGCTCTGCCAAACATTTGGATTCTGCTTAGCACAGGCCAGGAAGAACAGTAGATGTTCCCAAAGAGGCAGGGACACCAACAGCTAAGAAACGTTTATGTTCTCCTTCTCACATACCTCCAAGTCCCAGTGCAGGCCCTGTGCATGGAGCTACAGGGAGGAGGAGGTAATGCTTAAATGGCCTTTGATCATTGCAAGTGAGAACATAAACCTATTGCAACTTCCCAATATCATGCCAAGGGTTAAGGGGTGCAAAAATGTAAGGTAAGCTCTTTTGATATTTATAAATAAAGGGCAGCTATAGAATGGGCTGCCTGAAAAAGAAGTGAGCTTCCTTTCTATGGTAGTATGTAAACAAAAGATCCAGAATCAGATTGTGGATATGTTGCCAAAGTTGAATGACTTGGGTATCCCAAATGGTCAGTGATGGATCCTGCTTTTGACTCCCATCTCTCCCCAGATCCCATATTTTTAATCACTCTGCTTGGATAGCAAGGTGGAAAGAGTGCAGTACTTACTCAGCCTCACTGCCTATTTCTCTGAAACATATCCTCCAAGTGTTTGTCCAGTCTCAAATGTAATCCCATCCCAGGGGGCTCTAGGATGCCTGAGCAAGAGTCACATATCTGGATAATTCAAGCATTAGAAAGCATCTTTATCCTTTAGTGAAAGCTGTCCTCCTTGGAATTCTCACTTTGCATGCTTCTTTTGAACTCTATATACTACAGGCTAAACTGACTAATAGCAAATACTGTCAATGGCCTGTCTTAAATGGAGAAATCTAAACATGTCTGTGTAGCAGTTGTAAAAGCGGAAAGGAAAATCAGCAACCTTAAAATCATCAGCCATTTTATCCTTTTATCCTTTCTACTGGAATGTTAAAACATCAACTTTCAAGCTGTTAGGCTATGTCAGACCTTCGGGGTGCAGTGTTTTAAATCAGGAGTTGGCAAATTTTCCCTGTCAAGAGTCAGATAGTAAGTATTTGGGGTTTTGTGGGCTGTACAGTCCCTGTTGAACCTACTCAAAAGCCATATTAGTGCAAAAGCAGCTGTAAGCAATACATAAATTAAATAGTGGAGCTGTGCTCTAATAAAACTTTTATTTACAAAAGCAGGTGGCATATTGGATTTGACCCATGGGCTATAGTTCTCTGACCCCTGCACTAGAGAATCTTGCTGCTGGAATGTTTAAAGGAAATGTCATTGGACTTTTATCACTGTTATAAAAAAATTTATGTTTGTTATGGAAAAATGTTGCAATATAGAAAAACAGAAAAATTGCTAGCATACTCAGATAATCACTATTAAGGCAGTATATTTTCTTTCAGTTATTAATAAGTTGTTTTATATTCTGCGAACCTGCTATTTAAACAATTTTATATTCTGCTTTTATCCTTAACATGACAGTGTAAGCTTTTAATATGTTATTTTAAACTTTTTATTGGCATTATTTTATAGCTGTCTAATATTTCATTGAATAGATATGCCAAAGTAGAAACTACATAAGCAACTATTTCTCTTCTGTTAACTATTTAGGTTGTTTCCCATTGTTTACTTTTGGAAAAAATACTACAGAGACACATTTATATATATATTTCCCCTGTATTTTAAGTATTTCCATAGGTTAGACCTTAAGAAATGGAATTGCTGGGTAGAGGTTTTGAACACTTGAAGGCTCTTACTACATATTGCTAAGTGACTTTCTAAGAGGTCATTTTTATCTGCTTTCCCAACAGTAACATATAACCAAGCTTACTTTAATGAATACTTAGCATCACTAGGGCTTATCATTGAGTTAAAAAAAATTGTGTTGCATCATGTTAAAAAAAAAGGTATCTTTGCTTTAATTTATATTTTTGTTAGGCATTTTCCCATGTTTATTGTTCATTTTTTACTTTCCTTCTTGTGACTTGTATATCCACAATAGGATTGTTTTCTAGCATGGTGATTAATGTCAGGTACAAACATAAGGTAAGAGATAGTTTCATGATAAAAAGAAGGCCTAAGAATTGTTGCATGCTTACCATGTGCCAGTTATACATAATCGTGTTTGTGTGAGTAATTTTATTTCAACTTCACAGTAACACTATACGCCTGCTATCTGAGCCTTTTAACATAGGAATATCAGCCTCCATTATTCCGTACGCACTGAGTGGCGCATAAAACAAAGTTCAAAGAATGGATTTCGTTTGCATTTGCCCTGCACACGTTTCTGTTTACCCCCCAATAACACTAGCCTGCATTTATTAAGCACTTACATCAGGGAATTGTGCAAGCTATTTTACCTGTATTATCTCAGTTAAATGTGGTTATTGTTTTTCCTGTTTTACCAATAAAGAAGCCAAGGTTCTGGGAAATGAAGTAGTTTTTCTTAGTCAATATGGCCTGTAAGTTGTATAGGTGGGAATCCAGGTGTGCCAGCTGGCAAAGCCTGTCATTAAACACTGCTGCTGGGAGCCCTCTGTCTTCTCCCACAGCTCCCCAGGTTTTGGCTTTTTGGCACCGTGTTCTTCTTAATCTGTTTCTTATACTTCTGCTTGGGGATCCTAGTGAATGCCTCTTGGGGCTTGTTGGGCCCCAGCTTCTAAAATGACTCCTCTTTGCTCTGCCATCTAGTTTTGCCACAAATATGCATATCACACACAGACACACACGTTCACAATATCAGATGACAAACATTTTGTTCCAGACTGCTTTCCAGGATAGGAGAGCCTGGGCTTCAAGCAGCAAGGCCGTTTTATGTGGAACTCAGTTTTTTGTTTTTTTGGTTTTTTGTTTTTTTTGCGGTACGCGGGCCTCTCACTGTTGTGGCCTCTCCCGTTGTGGAGCACAGGCTCCGGATGCACAGGCTCAGTGGCCATGGCTCACGGGCCCAGCCGCTCCGCAGCATGTGGGATCCTCCCAGACCGGGGCACGAACCCACGCCCCCTGCATCAGCAGGCGGACTCTTAACCACTGCGCCACAAGGGAAGCCCTATGGAACTCAGTTTTTAATGTCTGAGTTCTTTCACTGAAGCTGTTCTAGATTTTTTTTTTAACTTCTTCATTAAATACCACCTTCCTGTTGGTGTGCAGTATTCTTTCTTCTTATTTACATAAATAAGGTGGACCCAGATTTTAAGTTTACCATCACTAGGGCTTATTGTTAAAAGAAAAAAAATCTGTGTTGAATTATGTAAAAAAATGGTATCGTTGTTTTAATTGACAGATCATATTACACAATTTTAATAAGGTTGTCATTCTATTTTACATGTTTCAGGGACTTCATAGTCAAATCTGTTTTTTCTCTGTGCAAATAAGCTTCAAACAAATGGTATTGCAAATCCCTACCCTTCGTATCTCCTTTTATGTTCTTCTTAATTTCCTTTTGGACCAGGTAAGGAACCACATATTTGAATATCATTTATGACTTAGGTTTTAAATGTGGTTGTGGTTTGTACTTAGAAAAACTGCCTGATACTGGAAAGGTACACTTTTGCAGTTTGTGTTTACCTACAAGTTCAAAGAGGCTGTTTCTTGTTTCAGTCTAGTCTCTTTTCAGAGTCTGGGTCGTATTTAACTGGTGCCTGTTCTACATCTGAAATGGGGGGTAGCTGAAGGTAAATGACTTGGGTATCCCAAAAGGTCAGTGATGGATCCCTCATCTGACTCTCCTCTCTCCTTGGACCCCGTGTTTTCAACCACTCAGCCTAGACTACAAGGTGCAAAAAGCTCTGCACTTACCCAGCTCCTCTGGCTATTTCTCCACAATATGCCCTTTAAACATTTGTCCAGTCTCTGATTTAATACCATCCAAGGGGGATCAAGGTGCCTGAGCGACACCATCCCGTGTCTATATAAATCAAGGGCTTGGAATCATCCCTATCTTTCAGTGAAAGCTGTCCCCTCTATAGTTCTCACTCTTGTGTGTTTCTTTTGAACTCTACATACTGCCAAGATAAATTGACTGTTATCTAATATTGTCAATGGCCTGTCTTAAACAGAGAAATCTAGAGGTGTTTGTGTAGAAGTTGTAAAATTGGAACAGAAAAATAACCACCTTAAAATCACCATTTCATCATTTGACAGTCACTTTTTAATGGAATGGTGAAGTGTTTTTCTAGGTTGAGTGCCATAAATGGTCAAGCTGTTGGTTTACATCATGGCCCAATCCAGACTAGAGTGAGGTCTCCCTAGGCTTCAGCACTGGTAGGTCTGTGTCCCCAAGTCCATCTTCCTGGACCAATCCTGGGCATTCTGAGAAGCCCTGCACTGAGGGATCTCTTCCTGGATCAGGAGTACTATTCCCAGTGTATCTGCAACATAATAACATCTACCTAGAATGGAGAGAGCCTCCCAGGCAGTGAGATTATCATATACAAAGGCAGTGAGATTACACAGTGTTACCTCATTTTTGTAACAACACTGTAAAAGATACCCTGCATTCATCTCAAGTTCCGGGAGCCAGGAACAAGGGCCATAAATCACACCATGATTTTAAATACAAGAATTGGTGGAACATTTGAGGCAATCACTGCTTCACCCATGTGACTTTGCTTTGCAATTGCAATTCATTTATGATTCTTCCACATACACACAATTTTTCTGATGGCGGAGAACAGCAGAAATTTCGCTAGACTTGGAACTGAATGCCTCTAGGTTTGAGTCTTGCTTGTGCCTCTTACAAGTCTTATCTACTTGGGAAAATCCTATAATCTGTTTAAACCTTGGTTTCCTCTTGGGGATAATAATACATGACCGGCAGAATATTTGTGAGGCTTCAACGTTCTAAAGTATGTGAATATTCAAAGCATAGGACTTAGAACATAAAGTATATTCATAACGTGTCCTGCCTGCCTGTCTTTTCTTTTTCTCCTCCCCTCGCTTCTTCTTTCTCTCTTTTCTTCATTTTTAGCCCTTCCATATTTCTTCCATGCAAAGTCTAGTTATTAGTGAAATCCACCATTTTCTACCAAGCACAGCCTTGCTTTGGAAAGCTAATATGAATCCTGTGATGTGGTAAAGTTGTTGTTATGGGTTAGGGATAGGCAAAATGCAGAATGGAAAGTAAATAGAAATGTCCTTTGAGATTATGAACATGCAGTGACATTTTTGAAGACCAAGAAGTTGTGAGTTTGGGTTGCAGATTTATAATCCAGTTCTCACCAGAGTACTCAGTGACCTCCATCCCTGCCTTCTCCCTCTCATTCATGTGACTCTTGCTTCTTCTAAAGCATTAGTTCTCAAAATGTGATCCCTGGAAGAGCAGTATCAGCATCACCTGGGAACTTACTAGAGGTGCTGATTTGGGGGCCCCACTCCAGACCTACTAGGTCAGAACTTCTGGGAGTGGGACCCAGCTATCTATGTTGTAACGTGCCCTCCAAGTGATTCTGGTGAGCACTCAAATTTGAGAACTATTGCCCGTCACCAACACAGCTCCGGTTGTCCCTCCTGCACCAGGGTGGGAAAGGCAGCACAGGAACTTGACACTGGATTGTCAAAGCATTTCAAATAGGTCTCCTACCATGTAAGCTACAGGTTAGCTAACTAAATTCACTCCCCCAGGCTACCACTCTGAGATGGGTGAAGGATGTTGATTCATCTGACGTGAATCTGCAAATGTTTCTCCAATAAATGCTTTTGAAGTATCTGAGTTAAATAAACATTTGCAATGAACCCAAACTTTTTCACTTGGCCTCTTTCATCAAGTCCCTATCAAAATCTTCTCTTGGACAGTGCTCAAAGGAGATTATGAAGACAAGACAGGCTTATAACTCCTGTTTCCCAGGTCACAGGATTCATGTGCTATGAGAACCACACAGCTGCATATTTTCATAGCTATCACCCTTTTCCCAAAGCATTTACAGCAAACATTTCTTCTTCAAAACAAATGGATATAGGCTATTTTAATGCCCACAACTGTCCTGTAATGTATCAGAAATTTTTATTTATAAATCAGAAAATCAAAATTAACATTGGTTACTATAAAAGATGCTGTTGATTTCCTATTCCACATCCCCAAACTCACCACTGAGTTCACCTGAAGCTGACAACTTCTCACTCCAGGTACTTTTCCATTCACAGACAAGGCAGCCTTAAAGTGCCAGGGGCAATTCTCAAACAGTGAGAGAAAAGAATCAGTGGGTAATGGACATATATACACTACCAAAATGTAAAATACATAGCTAGTGGGAAGCAGCCGCATCACACAGGGAGATCAGCTCGGTGCTTTGTGACCACCTAGAGGGGTGGGATAGGGAGGGTGGGAGGGAGACACAAGAGGGAGGGGATATGGGGACATATGTATATGTATAGCTGATTCACTTTGTTATACAGCAGAAACTAACACACCATTGTAAAGCAATTATCCTCCAATAAAGATGTCACAAAAAATTGTAAAAAAAAAAAAAAAAAGAAAAAGAAAAAAAAAGAATCAGTGGATAAATATCCCAGCTGCCCTGTCTCTTGGCAGGACAATTCTGAGCTGCATTTTACAGGATTACTGAGATGGTCTCCAGAAGGACTGAGCGCCAGAGGCACACAGTGGTAATGGCTCATTTTGACACTCTCTATTGCTTTGTCTTCCTTCTCCTATCTCACTTTCCGCATTCCCACTGTTATTTGGGATCAAGTTCCAAATAAACTCATTGCTCCAAGTTTTTGTTATAAGATCTGTTTCAGGAACTCACAAGAAGACAGTTGGGTGATTTGATGAAGGTTGTACATATAGTTAAGGCAGACTAGGATCCATTCTTTTTCTTCTATATTTCAAAGAAAGCATAATCTTAATGTTGAGTTTAGTACTTAACTCTGTTTGGCCAGCATCCCCCTAGAGCCTAGCATTGTGCAAATATTCAATACATAAGAGGTGATTGAAACTTATTTGGTAAATCAGTAGTTATTGGATTCTTACACTCCCCCAACCCACAGCTTTTTGTATAGTAAGTTACTTTCACAGTACACTTTTCATAAATCCTATTAGGATAGATTTTCCCAAGACCTAAATAGCAAAGGCAAGAACATAATGCCTGATATGGCATAAGTTCTTAATTTGTTGAATAATGAGTAAATCATGTAGTACATTTTAGAATAGGATATAAGGACCTAAAATTTTGAATCCCATCAAGGTCACATCACTGGTTATTAATAACGCAGGCAGGACTAATGGCCCAGCCCCTTCAGGCTTTATCTAGTACTTTGCCTATTCTATCTCATAATGCCCATTAAGGCCCAATGTTTTTCTAATACTTTTTAATCACTGGAAGAAAAATTATATCATTTAGAGCAATTTGTTATTATGGGTACTATTCAAAGAATGTAATTATCCAGGACAAATTTAGAAAAAGCTAGTGAGAGTTTTTGGACAAATGAGGTTTTTTGGCAGCTGAATGTGAAAGGTGTAGTGACTGATACAATGAGCACTTTGGCTGGATTGTGACCAGAGCACAACTCCAAACAAGAATCTTCCAGAAACTATAGTAATCTCCAAGCTACACCATTCTGAAATGATGGCAGTGTCTTATGACACTCTTTTATCTATCAGTCAATAAGCATGTTTTGGACATCCATTATGTGCAGAGCCCTAGACGAGGTGCTACTCAAAAAATATGTATGATGAGTCTTTTCCAACAAGGAGATGATAAATTACCTTATATCCATTTCTTGCCGTCTTCTACCACCACCCCAAATACAAGGCATCACCCTAATGTAAGACACCAACTATGTTATGTATGTAATTGAAACAGCTCCTGACCTGATGTTTGTCTTACATTTTTGGTAAATACCCTTTACCAAGATATGGAACTTCTCTTTTGTGTTTTTTAAGTTTGTCATGAATGGATATTGAAACATCAAATAATTATTCTCCATCTATTAAGATAATCATAGGATTTTTTCCTTTAATCTATAAATATGATGAACTATTTTAATTAATTTTCTAATGTTAAACCAACCTTGATTTCCCTGAGGGAAAAAAGAAAACCAAGTTCATCATGATATATTCCTACTTTTATATATTACTGGATTAGGTTGGCTGATAATTTGTTTAGGTTTTGCACTATGTTCATGAGTGACACAGCTTTTAAGTTTCCTTTATTCTTTTAGTTTTCTCAGGTGTCGTTATCAAGATTATTCTGGCCTCATAAAATGGTTTTAGAAGTATTCTTTCTTTTTATGTTCTGAAGAATTTATTTAAGATTAGAAGAAGTACTTGTCCCTTGAATATTTGGTAAAACTTATCCAGATAACCATTGGACCTGATGTTTTCTTTGTAATGAGATTTTAAACTACCGGTTTGATTTCTTTAATGTTTATAGAAATAATTAAGTTTTCTACTTATTGGGTAAGGTTTTATAAGTTTTGTAGGAATCTGTCTTTTTATCTATGCATTTATAGGGATGTATTATAGGGTTCTTATCTATGCATGTTTTAAGGATGAGTCTATTTTATCTAGACTTCAATGTTTATTAATATACAGTTTTTCTTAATATTCCCATTATCTTTTAAATCTCTTCAATAACTGCATTTGTATCCCCTTGTCTTAGTCCATTAGGGTTCCTATAACAAAATACCATAGGCTGAGTAGCTTTTAAAAAAGTGACATTTATGTCTCACAGCTTTTGAGGCTGGAAGTTTGAGATCAGGGCGCCACCAAGGTCAGGTGAGGGCCCTCTTCTGGATCATAGATTTCTCATTGTATCTTCATGTGGTGGAAGGGACAAGGGAGCTCTCTGTGGCCTCTTTTATAAGGGCACTAATCTCAATTATAAGTGTTCTGCCCTCATGACCTGATCACTTCAAAGGCCCCACTTTTTAATGCCATCAGCTTGGGAATTAGGATTTCAACATATGAATTTGAGGGGACACATACATTCAGACCTTAGCATCCCCTTTTCACATTTTGACCAATTTTGCTAGGCATTTATTCATTTTATTAGGTTTTTTTTTAATGAACCACATTTGACTTTGTTACGTCTTGCTATTATATACATATTTCCTAATTTAGTGTGCCAAATATTTCTTAGGGAGTAACCTAAGGATCTACATCTGTGCAAGGTGTGAGGAAAGAAGCAGGATTGGGCAGAGGGAGACACTGAGAAGCAATTCCAGCTTCGTCAGAGACTCCACCAACCCCATGAGGATCTCTGGAGCTAAAATGGCCCTGCAGAGTTGTCCTACATTGGGCCAAAATGGCTGGGTCTATGTACTCTGCTTTAATCAGTCATTGGATGTGGGCTGCCCCAAGGAGTATGACCTCGGATGAGGCAACTCTCTTCAGCTTAGGCAATCATAGAAGATGATACTTGTATTCAGTCAGCTAGCAACATTCCCAGGAAATGTATCTTTCCTTGAAGCATCACTTCATCAACACGTCTTTATTATTTTCTTCCTTTACTTTTTCCATTTTCTTTCTAGCCTCTTGAATTAGATATCTACCTTATTAATTGTCTACTCTTCCTCTTTTCTAATATAAGGATTTGGGCTGAAGTTTCCTCTAAATGCTGCTTTAGCTGCATCCAACAAGTTTTGGTGTGTAGTATCTTTATTGGTTCTATTTATGAGTTAGTTAAGTGGGTTTCTAAGTTTCCACACACAAGTGATTTATAGTTATATTTTTATTATTTCCTATTTAATAGAATTTTCAGTAGGTCCTAGCTTGTAGCTAAATTGACAATTTTGAAATGGAAACCTATTCACATCAATTCAGGGATTAAAATCCCTTGAAGGCTCCCCACTGCCTACAAAATAAAGTCTAAAGTATTTAATGTAACTTAAAGGCTCTTCCTGATATGGCTTATGCTTACTTCTCTCCCACCATTCCTGCACTTTCTTATTATTTAGCCCCAGTTTTCTTTAATTTTCTCCACGTGGGTATGGTCTTGGATATGGTCATGCCCTCTTTTACCTGACTTAACCTTTAAGTATAATCTTTATATTTCCACCTTTTGAAATTACTCTTAGCAGCCCTGCATAGATTAGGTACTTTCCCTATGTGTTTCCATCATTCTCCCCACCCCTCAGCCCTAACCTCCCTGTATTTAAATTGTTTATCCAATGGGCTATATATTTTATTAGACTGTAAACTTCAGGAGGACAAGAACCATGCATATCTAATTCTCTACTGTACTTCTAATTCATTACCTGCTATATGTAGGTATTC
The DNA here is from genome assembly GCF_964341445.2 of Mesoplodon mirus. Taxonomy (NCBI): domain Eukaryota; kingdom Metazoa; phylum Chordata; class Mammalia; order Artiodactyla; family Ziphiidae; genus Mesoplodon; species Mesoplodon mirus. The sequence goes on along the minus strand of NC_138992.1, from coordinate 12,930,708 downwards.
AGTAATTATTTATCAAATAATAGTGATGATAACCATCAATTATTAGATAATTACTATTTTTCTAGAAATTATGTAGAGATTAGTGTGGTCAGCAGGATATTGGCCTCCCATAATATCCATGTTTAGAACCTATGACTATATTGTGTCACATGGCAAGGGAGCATTAAGGTTGAAGATGGAATTAAAGCTGTTAATCAGTTGACTTGAATAGGAAGATAATCTTGGATTATCTGGGTGGATCCAATATAATCATAGGGTTCTTATAAGTGAAAGAGGGAGGCAGAAGAGGCAGTGTTCGAAGGCTACAGCTTGAGAAAGACTCAACCAGCCATTGCTGGCTTTGAAGATGGAAAGGGGCCATAAACCAAGGAACATAGGCAGCCTTTAGAAACTGGAAAAGGCAAAGAACTCAGTTGTCTCCTAAGACTTCAAAAAAAAAAAAAAAGCATCACTATCAACATCTTAGTTTTAGCCCAGTGAGACCATTTCAGATTTTCAACCTTCAGAACTATAAAATAAGAACATACGTAGTAGCAGAATGCTTAGCAGAATTGTGCCTTAAAGTTATGTGGAAAACAAAACTTGCAAATAATTAACTTGGAAATTTAGCTGATCAAGTTTCCAAGCAAGATGTTGAAAGTTCAGCTTGGTTTCATCTTGCTGCTCATAATAAAATGTGAAAAAAAAAAGAGAGAGATAGATTGCAGGAAGACTGTTAAGCAAGTAGGTTCCAGGACTTGATGATTTGGGACATTCTCAGCCTATCTACTTACGTAAGAGACCTTATGGAATGATCTAGTAGGTGGAAGAGTAATACAGAAAAAATTAAATTATTGTGTAAAACTGACATAAGAATATTTAACTTCAAGAGAGTCCAAGTAGATGGGTTGAAGGGGCCCAGAAAGATGAGAAATGTGGAAATTAAGATAGACAAAATAGATTAGGCAAAACAGCGGGAAGCTGTGAACTGAGGAGAAATAGTAGCCAGCATCAAGTTCCCAAGACCTGGAATGACCCAGAGACAGATAAATTGAGGTGTCTAAGAGCCAACATTAAGTTGCTTGTTGTGGTGACCTGTGAGATGTTTCCTGCTCCTATTTCTATTGCTTCAAAACTTCAGTTAAATCTGTTGAAAAGGAGGAGCATTTAAATTCTACAGGACCAAAAAGAGACGTCACTAGAAAGAGGTAAGACACAGAGCAGAAGAAAAAAAATATATAGAAAATGGGATAATCACCCCCTGATGGTCCAAGAAATAGTTGGGGAGGGGTTAGGATGGAGAGAACTTTGGGTTTCCATCTTTGTGAGATATCAAGTCTTGATTTTATTTAACACAGTAAAGGACACAGAGACCTCAGTAACCTGAAATATTGGCACCTGGCATCTGGATCCACTAAGAAAATCAGGATCCACTAAGAAAATCACATCAGAAATGAACATTTTATCTTATTTGCTTCACCATCAAGAAAAAATAAAATAACAGTGGTGCCATTTCGGATGCTCCATTCCCACTTCTCATTACTTTTCCATGTAGGAGCTTAATCTCAGAACCCTCTCCAAGGGGGAAGAAGGAAACTAATGCAATCCAGAGATAGTGCAACATGACATAAACAAGTAAATTGTTCAGTGGCTCTGGTCTTGACATTTGCTGCAATGACTTCACTCTACTCCAAGGTTACTGAAGGCTTCGGCTGAGATGTCTCATTCAAAACCATGTGGTTAGAGAACTAGTTGTCCATACAACTAAGTGTTCTAATTCCTGCTACAGCCAGAAAAGTGCTTTCCAATCCCAATACAGAGCTGATTGTGCCAAAATTGAACATCATCATCAATTATGTGACTTTTACATTGGTCATCCATTATTTTCCTTAGCACTGAAAAGTTTATTTTTGCTTCATGTGGTGCATTTTAGAGAGGAATAAAATTTAAATTCCTCCAAAATTTTGTTTCAGTCAGTATGTCTCTTTTTGTCTCCCTCTTTGTCTCTCTCTAAAATATAAAGCAATAGCATTAGGGAGGTGTTTGCAGCAAGAAGACATTGTCTCACCATCTTAATGCTACTATCCTTGTTTATATGTATCTCAATGTTTGAATTTAATCCCATTTTACATACTTTCAACATATCATATGATTTGCTGTTTTCTCTTAATGTTGTGTTGCAAACATCTCCTCATGCTTCCATAGCCTGCATGATTATTATTCTTAAACTACATAGTTTACCATAATTTGTAAGCTACTTAAGATCTTCAGTTTGTGCTATTATATATAATGCTACAACAGACTATTTAATGCTCTTATTGTTTCTTTGCTGTAGAACAATCTCCTTAGCATGAATTGATTGGGATACAATAGTTGGTTCATTACTTTAATGTATCTTTTAAACTCATATCAACTACTGTTCTTGATTTCAAGACTCAGATATTAAAACAAACAAACAAAAAAACACACTCTCCTCTTGCCTCCTGGCATACGCACCTTGAAATGATATTGGGTTTGCCAGTCTTATTGCTTAATGCCAATAACAATGGTAACTTTTTAATATATTATACTCAATTCAGAGGCTATGATCCCTTCAACATATGGAACACTACTTTATCCAGCATCTTTCTCTTCTGACCTTTACTTTTAAGATGCAATTTGGAATGGTTGGTATTTAGCTTTACTGATTTGATTGGTTGTTGTGGTTAGTAGTGATGTTCCTGTAGAATTCATATCATTTCCAAAATTACTGTGAATTTGCATCTACTATTGCAAAACTCACATACCAAAATGCTACAGAAAAACAGCTGTCACTAATGGAGACCTTTTTAAGCTCTACCCCAGGAAATAGGATGTTTGGTGACTGCAAAGATACGTTAAAGCTGAAGTCATCTTTTCAGCTCTGTCAGTTGTCTGAGATATACTTGTTGTCCAGAGTTACATCAACGTGGTAAGTAATCAGTTACCATCCGTTGATGGCTCTAAGCTTAGAGAGATCAATCAGTAAGACTAGATATGGAGGAATAGTTCCTGAGAGACTGGAATGAGGCCTTCTGTGAAAACATAATGAAGTACAAGATCATTGGAAAGGGCCAGTTGTTTATCCTTTTTCTATAGAATTTTAAAAGTTGACATCAAATTCATAATGATTAAACACATCCTCTGTAGTCCTCTCAGCAACAGATTTCCCAGAGAGTCTCATCCTTGTATCTGTTCCCCGGAGACCTAGCACTACTTAAATTACTCTTGATTTAACTTGTCCCCCCCCCCTTTTTTTTTTTTTGCAGTACGTGGGCCTCTCACTGTTGTGGCCTCTCCTGTTGCAGAGCACAGGCTCCGGACGCACAGGCTCAGCAGCCATGGCTCACGGGCCCAGCCGCTCCACGGCATGTGGGATCCTCCCAGACCGGGGCACGAACCCGTGTCCCCTGAATCCGCAGGCGGACTCCCAACAACTGCGCCACCAGGGAAGCCCTAACTTTTCCCTTTTATTCACTGTAAGCTATCTGAGGGTACAGAGTTTGTATTTGTTTTTTAATTTGGGCCATATATGTGCCTTAGCACATAGCAAACCCTAGAAATAACTGTTGAATGTATGAATGAGAAGTTGGCCTATATCAGTGGCAGTATCTACCTTTATGGATTACATCATGCACTCTGTATTTTCAAAATGAGTTTGATAACCACCCAGGCTACACATTTTTCATCTTTCCAAGTTAAAAACCAAAAATAGAGCCAATGCTTCCAGCAAATTCCTACTGGACCCAAAGACCTGTTGATAACAGCTGTAAACTGAAAACAAAATAAAACAATAATGACATGAAGACACTAGAGAGTAAATGAACATAGGCTAATTCTGTAGGGTAAATAAAACTGGGAGAAAGGAATGGCATGGGGTGAGTTATCTACTTTTTATGGCTTTTAGCTTGATGGAAAACTGAATCAGTGCCACATAGGGTAGTTAACACTCCAGTGGAAAATATGTAGTATTTCTGATGATGGCAGAATTCAGGGAAACCAAGGCTATTAAAACGTGACTGGTTGGGCTTCCCTGGTGGCGCAGTGGTTGAGAGTCCACCTGCTGATGCAGGGGACACGGGTTCGTGCCCCAGTCCGGGAAGATCCCACATGCCGCGGAGCGGCTAGGCCCGTGAGCCATGGCTGCTGAGCCTGCGCATCCGGAGCCTGTACTCTGCAACAGGAGAGGCCACAACAGTGAGAGGCCCACGTACTGCAAAAAAAAAAAAAAAAAAAAAAAAAGTGACTGGTTGAAGGATTTCTGGGAACAAGAGAGCCAGAGAAAAGGAGTCCACAATTTTAGCTGAGGGCTGAACAATTACAGTGTTAGGCAGACTAAAACAGCATAGCTAAAGAACTGAACTGAACAGAACTGCTACTCAAGAGACAACCTTTACAATTTGAATCCAACTAAGTTAATTTCTACTTAAAACATCAAAACTTTTGGAGGAATATAACAGAGTTCAAGATACAATCCAATATTATTTTTTGATGTATTTTTTAGAAATAGGAAAATATTCTCATTTTCAAGAAAAAAGACAATTATGGAGACCAAACCCCAGATAACCCCACTGCCAGAATTCTAAGTAAATGGACTTTAAAGCAGATATTATAACTATGTTCAGTGAAGTAAAGGAAAATATGGTCATATGAATGAAAATATTGGAAATCTCAGTAGAGAAATAGAAACCAGAAAAAAGAAAAAAAAATATGCTAGAAATTTTAAAAATAATTGAAATAAAAATTTTAGTGGATGAGCTTAACAGCAAAATGAAGATAAAAGAAAAAAGTCTTTCTCTTTTTTGAAGATAGATTAATAGAAATTATCCAGTCTGAAGGAAACCTGTGGGCCCATATCAGAAGGTCTAACCTGTATGTAATTGGAGTCAGACAAAGGGAAATGAAGAATGACACAGAAATTTTATTTTATTTTTTATTTTTTTTATTAGTTTCTGCTTTATAACAAAGTGAATCAGTCATACATATACATCTGTTCCCACATCCCTTCCCTCATGCATCTCCCTCCCTCCCATCCTCCCCATCCCACCTCTCCAGGCGGTCACAAAGCACCGAGCTGATCTCCCTGTGCTCTGCGGCTGCTTCCCACTATCTATCTACCTTACGTTTGGTAGTGTATATATGTCCATGCCTCTCTTTCGCTTTGTCACAGCTTACCCTTCCCCCTCCCCATATCCTCAAGTCCATTCTCAAATAGGTCTGTGTCTTTATTCCGTTTTACCCCTAGGTTCTTCATGACATTTTTTTTAATTCCATATATATGTGTTAGCATATGGTATTTGTCTTTCTCTTTCTGACTTACTTCACTCTGTATGACAGACTCTAGGTCTATCCACCTCGTTACAAATAGCTCAGTTTCGTTTCTTTTTATGGCTGAGTAATATTCCATTGTATATATGTGCCACATCTTCTTTATCCATTCATCCGATGATGGACACTTAGGTTGTTTCCAGCTCCGGGCTATTGTAAATAGAGCTGCAATGAACATTTTGGTACATGTCTCTTTTTGAATTATGGTTTTCTCAGGGTATATGCCTAGTAGTGGGATTGCTGGGTCATATGGTAGTTCTATTTTTAGTTTTTTAAGGAACCTCCATATTGTTCTCCATAGTGGCTGTACCAATTCACATTCCCACCAGCAGTGCAAGAGTGTTCCCTTTTCTCCACACCCTCTCCAGCATTTATTGTTTCTAGATTTCTTGATGATGGCCATTCTGACTGGTGTGAGATGATATCTCATTGTAGTTTTGATTTGCATTTCTCTAATGATTAATGATGTTGAGCATTCTTTCATGTGTTTGTTGGCAGTCTGTATATCTTCTTTGGAGAAATGCCTATTTAAGTCTTCTGCCCATTTTTGGATTGCGTTGTTTGTTTTTTTGCTATTGAGCTGCATGAGCTGTTTATAAATTTTGGAGATTAATCCTCTGTCAGTTGCTTCATTTGCAAATATTTTCTCCCATTCTGAGGGTTGTCTTTTGGTCTTGTTTATGGTTTCCTTTGCTGTGGAAAAGCTTTGAAGTTTCATTAGGTCCCATTTGTTTATCTTTGTTTTTATTTCCATTTCTCTAGGAGGTAGGTCCAAAAGGATCTTGCTGTGATTTATGTCATAGAGTGTTCTACCTATGTTTTCCTCTAAGAGTTTGATAGTTTCTGGCCTTACATTTAGGTCTTTAATCCATTTTGAGCTTATTTTTGTGTATGGTGTTAGGGAATGATCTAATCTCAAACTTTTACATGTCCCTGTCCAGTTTTCCCAGCACCACTTATTGAAGAGGCTGTCCTTTCTCCACTGTACATTCCTGCCTCCTTTATCAAAGATAAGTTGGCCATATGTGCGTGGGTTTATCTCTGGGCTTTCTATCCTGATCCACTGATCTATCTTTCTGTTTTTATGCCAGTACCACACTGTCTTAATTACTGTAGCTTTGTAGTATAGTCTGAAGTCAGGGAGCCTGATTCCTCCAGCTCCGTTTTTCGTTCTCAAGATTGCTTTGGCTATTCGGGGTCTTTTGTTTTTCCAAACAAATTTTGAAATTTTTTGTTCTAGTTCTGTGAAAAATGCCAGTGGTAGTTTGATAGGGATTACATTGAATCTGTAGATTGCTTTGGGTAGTAGAGTCATTTTCACAATATTGATTCTTCCAATCCAGGAGCATGGTTTATCTCTCCATCTATTTGTATCATCTTTAATTTCTTTCATCAGTGTCTTATAGTTTTCTGCATACAGGTCTTTTGTCTCCTTAGGTAGGTTTATTCCTAGATATTTTATTCTTTTTGTTGCAATGGTAAATGGGAGTGTTTTCTTGATTTCATTTTCAGATTTTTCATCATTAGTGTACAGGAATGCCAGAGATTTCTGTACATTAATTTTGTATCCTGCTACTTTACCAAATTCATTGATTCGCTCTAGTAGTTTTTCGGTAGCATCTTTAGGTTTCTCTATGTATAGTATCATGTCATCTGCAAACAGTGACAGCTTTACTTCTTCTTTTCCAATTTGGATTCCCTTTATTTCCTTTTCTTCTCTGATTGCTGTGGCTAAAACTTCCAAAACTATGTTGAATAAGAGTGGTGAGAGTGGGCAGCCTTTTCTTGTTCCTGATCTTAGTGGAAATGGTTTCAGTTTTTCACCATTGAGGACAATGTTGGCTGTGGGTTTGTCATATATGGCCCTTATTATGTTGAGGAAAGTTCCCTCTATGCCTACTTTCTGCAGGGTTTTTATCATAAATGGGTGTTGAATTTTGTCGAAAGCTTTCTCTGCATCGATTGAGATGATCCTATGGTTTTTCTCCTTCAACTTGTTAATATGGTGTATTACATTGATTGATTTGTGTATATTGAAGAATCCTTGCATTCCTGGAATAAACCCCACTTGATCATGGTGTATGATCCTTTTAATGTGCTGTTGGATTCTGTTTGCTAGTATTTTGTTGAGGATTTTTGCATCTATGTTCATCAGTGATATTGGCATGTAGTTTTCTTTGTGACATCCTTGCCTGGTTTTGGTATCAAGGTGACGGTGGCCTCGTAGAATGAGTTTGGGAGTGTTCCTTCCTCTGATATTGTTTGGAAGAGTCTGAGAAGGATGGGTGTTAGCTCTTCTCTAAATGTTTGATAGAATTCGCCTGTGAAGCCATCGGGTCCTGGGCTTTTGTTTGATGGAAGATTTTTAATCACAGTTTCAATTTCAGTGCTTGTGATTGGTCTATTCATATTTTCTATTTCTTCCTGAGTCAGTCTTGGCAGGTTGTGCATTTCTAAGAATTTGTCCATTTCTTCCAGGTTGTCCATTTTATTGGCATAGAGTTGCTTATAGTAATCTCTCATGATCTTTTGTATTTCTGCAGTGTCAGTTGTTACTTCTCCTTTTTCATTTCTAATTCTATTGATTTGAGTCTTCTCCCTTCTTTTCTTGATGAGTCTGGCTAATGGTTTGTCAATTTTGTTTATCTTCTCAAAGAACCAGCTTTTAGTTTGGTTGATCTTTGCTATCGTTTCCTTCATTTCTTTTTCATTTATTTCTGATCTGATCTTTATGATTTCTTTCCTTCTGCTAACTTTGGGGATTTTTTGTTCTTCTTTCTCTAATTGCTTTAGGTGTAAGTTTAGGTTGTTTATTTGAGATGTTTCTTGTTTCTTAAGGTAGGATTGTATTGCTATAAACTTCCCCCTTAGAACTGCTTTTGCTGCGTCCCATAGGTTTTGGGTCGTCGTGTCTCCATTGTCATTTGTTTCTAGGTATTTTTTAATTTCTCTTTGATTTCTTCAGTGATCACTTCGTTATTGAGTAGTGTATTGTTTAGCCTCCATGTGTTTGTATTTTTTACAGATCTTTTCCTGTAATTGATGTCTAGTCTCATAGCATTGTGGTCGGAAAAGATACTTGATACAATTTCAATTTTCTTAAATTTACCAAGGCTTGATTTGTGACCCAAGATATGATCTATCCTGGAGAATGTTCCATGAGCACTTGAGAAAAATGTGTATTCTGTTGTTTTTGGATGGAATGTCCTATAAATATCAACTAAGTCCATCTTGTTTAATGTATCATTTAAAGCTTGTGTTTCCTTATTTATTTTCATTTTGGATGATCTGTCCATTGGTGAAAGTGGGGTGTTAAAGTCCCCTACTATGATTGTGTTACTGTCGATTTCCCCTTTTATGGCTGTTAGCATTTGCCTTATGTATTGAGGTGCTCCTATGTTGGGTGCATAAATATTTACAATTGTTATATCTTCTTCTTGGATCGATCCCTTTATCATTATGTAGTGTCCTTCTTTGTCTCTTCTAATAGTCTTTATTTTAAAGTCTATTTTGTCTGATATAAGAATTGCTACTCCAGCTTTCTTTTGATTCCCATTTGCATGGAATATCTTTTTCCATCCCCTTACTTTCAATCTGTATGTGTCTCTAGGTCTGAAGTGGGTCTCTTGTAGACAGCATATATATGGGTCTTGTTTTTGTATCCATTCAGCCACTCTGTGTCTTTTGGTGGGAGCATTTAGTCCATTTACATTTAAGGTAATTATTGATATGTATGTTCCTATTCCCATTTCCTTAATTGTTTTGGGTTCGTTATTGTAGGTATATTCCTTCTGTTGTGCTTCTTGCCTAGAGAAGTTCCTTTAGCATTTGTTGTAAAGCTGGTTTCGTGGTGCTGAACTCTCTCAGCTTTTGCTTGTCTGTAAAGGTTTTAATTTCTCCATCAAATCTGAATGAGATCCTTGCTGGGTAGAGTAATCTTGGTTGCAGGTTTCTCGCCTTCATCACTTTAATTATGTCCTGCCACTCCCTTCTGGCATGTAGTTTCTGCTGAGAGATCAGCTGTTAACCTGATGGGGATTCCCTTGTGTGTTATTTGTTGTTTTTCCCTTGCTGCTTTTAATATGATTTCTTTGTGTTTAATTTTTGACAGTTTGATTAATATGTGTCTTGGCGTATTTCTCCTTGGATTTATTCTGTATGGGACTCTCTGTGCCTCCTGGACTTGATTAACTATTTTCTTTCCCATATTAGGGAAGTTTTCAACTATAATCTCTTCAAATATTTTCTCAGTCCCTTTCTTTTTCTCTTCTTCTTCTGGAACCCCTATAATTCGAATGTTGGTGCATTTAATGTTGTCCCAGAGGTCTCTGAGACTATCCTCTGTTCTTTTCATTCTTTTTTCTTTATTTTGCTGTGCATCAGTTATTTCCACTATTTTATCTTCCACGTCACTTATCGGTTCTTCTGCCTCAGTTATTCTGCTATTGATCCCATCTAGAGTATTTTTAATTTCATTTATTGTGTTTTTAATCGATGCTTGATTCATCTTTAGTTCTTCTAGGTCCTTGTTAACTGTTTCTTGCATTTTGTCTATTCTATTTCCAAGATTATGGATCTTGGAAATAGAATCTTGGATCAGCTTTACTATCATTATTCTGAATTCTTTTTCAGGTAGACTGCCTATTACCTCTTCATTTGTTAGGTCTGGTAGGCTTTTATCTTGCTCCTTCACCTGCTGTGTGTTTTTCTGTCTTCTCATTTTGCTTATGTTACTGTGTTTGGGGTCTCCTTTTTGCAGGCTGCAGATTCGTAGTTCCCATTGTTTTTGGTGTCTGTCCCCAGTGGCTAAGGTTGTTTCAGTAGGTTGTGTAGGCTTCCTGGTGGGGGGGACTAATGCCTGTGTTCCGGTGGTTGAGGCTCGATCTTGTCTTTCTGGTGGACAGGTCCACGTCTGGTGGTGTGTTTTGGGGGTGCCTATGGCCTTATTATGTTTTTAGGTAGCCTCTCTGCTAATGGGTGGGGTTGTGTTCCTGCCTTGCTAGTTGCTTGGCATAGGGTGACCAGCACTGTAGCTTGCTGGTCGTTGACTGAAGCTGGGTGCTGGTGTTGAGATGGAGATCTCTGGGAGATTTTCGCTGCTTGATATTATGTGGAGCTGGGAGGTCTCTTGTGGACCCGTGTCCTGAAGTTGGCTCTCCCACTTCAGAGGCACAGCACTGACTCCTGGCTGCAGCACCAAGAGCCTTTCATCCACCCAGCTCAGAATAACAGGGAGAAAAAGTAGAAAGAAAGAATTAGTAGAAGAAAGAAAGAGAGAGGGAAAGAAAGGAAGAAGGGAAGAAAGGAAGGAAGAAAGAAAGAAAGGAGGGAGGAAGGATGGAAAGAAAGAAGGAAAGAAAGGAGGGGGGGAGGGAGGAATAAAAGCAGAAGGAAGAGTGAATGGAAGAAGGGAGGGAGGGAGGAAGGAAAGAAAGAAAGAAAGACAGGAGGGAGGGAGGGAGGAAGTAAAGAAAAAGAAAGTGGAAAGAAGAAGGGTGGGAGGGAGGGAGGAAAGAAAAAGAAGGAAAGGAGGAGCGGAGGGAGGGAGGGAGGAAGGGAAGGTAGGAAAAAAAGAAAGAGCAGGTAAAGTAAAATAGAATAAAGTATGAAATATAGTAGCGTTATTAAAGTTAGAAAGTAATTATTGGAAAAAAAAAAAAACGGACCGATAGAACCCTGGGACATATGGTGGAAGCAAAGCTATACAGAGAGAATCTTACACAGAAGAGTACACATACACATTCACAAAAAGAGAGCAGGGGGAAAAATCAAAAATCTTGCTCTCCAAGTCCACCTCCTCAATTTGGGATAATTCGTTGTAAAAAGAGGAAAGGGGCGAGAAGTCTGAAATCTTGCTCTCTAAGTCCACCTCCTTAATTTGGAATAATTCGTTGTATAAAGAGGAAAAGGGGGGACAGTCTTAAATCTTGTCCTCAAAGTCCACTTCCTCAATTTGGGATGATTCGCTGTTCATTCATGCACTCCACAGACGCAGGGCACATCAAATGGACCGTGGAGCTTTAATCCGCTGCCTCCGAGGCTGCACAGAGAGATTTCCCTGTCTCTGCTCTCACAGCTCCCGGGTCTCAGCCTTGGACCTGGCCCCGCCTCTGCGCGTAGGTTGCCGGAGGGCGTCCGTTCTTCGCTCAGACAGGACGGGTTTAAAGGAGCCGCTGATTCGGGGGCTCTGGCTCACTCAGGCAGAGGGGAGGGAGGGGCGCGCAGTGTGGGGCGGGCCTGCGGCGGTAGAGGCCGGCGTGACGTTGCAGCAGCCCGTGGCGCTCCATGCGCTTTCCCGGGAAAGCCGTCCCCGGGTCCCGGGACCCCGGCAGTGGCGGGGTGCACAGGCCCTCTGGAAGGCAGGGCGGACAGTGACCCGCGCTCGCACACAGGCCCCGCGGCGGCGGCGGCGGGCGGCGGCGGCATCCCCAGCGTCCCACACCCGTCTCCGAGGTCCGCGCCTTACCCGCAGCTCGCGCCTGTCTCCGGCGCTTCCCCAAGCAGCCCTCTTAATGCCCTCTCCTCGCGCACCAGGAAACAAAAGGGAAAAAAGTCTCTTGCCTCTTCGGCAGCTCCAGACCCTTTCCCCGGACTCCCTCCGGGCTAGCTGTGGTGCACTAACCCCTTCAGGCTCTCTTCCTGCCGCCAGCCCCAGTCCTCTCCCTGCGCTCCGACTGAAAGCCGATACCCAAGCCTCAGCTCCCAGCCCCGCCCGCCCCGGCGGCCAAGCAGACAAGCCTCTCGTGCTGGTGTGTGCCTGAGGGCACCGATCGTCGTCTGTGCCGGCATCTCTCCGCTTTGCCCTCCGCACCCCTGTTGCTGTGCTCTCCTCCGCTACTCCGAAGCTTTCCCCCTCCGCCACCTGCAGTCTCCGCCCACGAAGGGGCTTGTAGTGTGTAGAAACCTTCCTTCCTTCACGGCTCCCTCCCACTGGTGCAGGTCCCATCCCTATCGTATTGTCTCTGTTTATTCTTTTTTTTCTTTTGCCCTACCCAGGTATGTGGGGAGTTTCTTGCCTTTTGGGGGGTCTGAGGTCTTCTGTCAGCGTTCAGTAGGTGTTCTGTAGGAGTTGTTCCACGTGTAGATGAATTTCTGATGTATCTGTGGGGAGGAAGGTGATCTCCGCGTCTTACTCTTCCGCCATCTTCCTCCGGGGTCTTATTTTTTTTAATTGCTAAAAATTCCTCAATTTCATGAGACTTAAATTTCCTGATTTATGAAGCTCAGTAAACCCCAAACAGAATAAATACAAAGAAAACACATAGGCACATTATAAGTAAACCACTGAACACCAAAGATAAAGATAAATATATAAAGCAGCCAGAGAAAAAATGACACATTGCTTATAGAGGGACAACAATTTAAATGACAGCTGACTTCTCATCAGAAACTATGGAGGTCAAAAGACAAAAACAAAACAAAACAAAACAAAAAAAACATGATCTTTAAAGTGTTGGGAAAAAAAACTGTCAACACAAAATTCTCTATCCAGTAAATATATCCTTCAAGAAAAAGTTATATAAAGACATTTTCAGAAAAAGAAAAGCTAAGAAAATTTGTTGTCACCACTCAAACTATAACAAAGGCTAGAATGATTCCTTTATACTAAAGGAAATAAGAGGGAGATTCAGATCTCCAGGAACAAATCAAAAGTAACAGAAATTGTAAATATCTGTGTAAATATAAAAAATAATGTCTCTGTTTATTTAAAGTACATATGATTGGTTTACAAAAAAACTTATAACATTGTCTTGTGGGATTTATAATATATAGAGACATTATAAATATATGACAACTGTGGTGGAAAGAAATGGATTTGCATGGTTCACGTTCTACATTTTGTATGAAATGTAACAATATGGATTCTAAATATATTATAAAAACTAAGAATATATATATTTGTAATTCCTAGACTAGCCACTAAAAATTTATACAAAGAGGTGTGAAATGACTGTAGCAAGTAATATGCAAAAGAGGAGTACAGTATCATTAGAAAGCAAGATCTACTAGGGAAGAGATTTTTGTCTATTGCTTTATTTCTGCAACAGTGCCTGGCACAAGGTTGATGTGCTCTCTCTCTCTCTCTCTCTCTCTCTCTCTCTCTCTATATATATATATATATATATATATATATATATATATAGCAGATTAATTTATGCTTTTATTTGCCAGTATAACTACAGTGGTATTCAAACTTTTTTGATCTAAAAAGTACATTTTACATCACAATCCAACACACACATATATAATATGTACACATACATAAAAGTGAAACAAAAGTTTTGCCAAAAACATCCACCCTGTTAATTCTTTAAAAAAAAAAAATTTTTTTTTAACCAAGGATGAAGTGCATTGACACATCATCATCACCAAAGTCCCAGTTCATCTTAGGGTTCACTTTAACGAAGTGAATAGTGTTGCATGTTCTATGGGTATGATGTATGATGACATAAAATCATTATAATGTCATTCAAAATATTTTCACCTCTCATAAAAATTTCTGTACTCTGTGTATTCATCTCCCCTCTCCCCTCAAGCTCCTGGCAGCCATTGATCTTTTCATTGTCTCCATAGTTTTGCCTTTTTCAGAATGGCATATAGCTGGAATCAATTTTTCTTTTTTTACCTTGCAGAGAGAGGTTCAAAGCCTTTATGTCTATAAGACCACTCGTGACCCACTCATTCATGGACCAGACAGGCTCTAGGTGGCAAACTCCCCCGCTAAATACTGTAGCTTTCCTTCCAAAAATAAATAAATGAAGGAATTTATCATGCCCTTGTTAATGCTATTAATGTCCCCTTAGGTACTTTTTTCTTCTTCTTTATCTCTTTTATAGGTTTTCAGGAAAACAAAGATTTGGAGGAAGTATAACATATTGCTGCTGATTATTTTCTGTGGTGGAGTGGGGTGATAGAAAGATGTATATGGATATGATAAAAGTCAGTATTATACAGTAGTTAGAAGCATAGCCCTGAAATCAGACTACCTCAGCAAGATTCTTAGTACTACCACTTATTAACTATGTTGTATCTTGAGGCATATTAATTATTGTCTCATCGATTTATTATGTATACAATGAGGACAGTAGCACCTATATATCAGAAAGTTGCCAATAGGATTCAATTGGAAGATTCCAATAAAGTGCTTTGTATAGTTCACAGAGCACAGTAAGTACTCAGTAAATTCTATGTTTTCCCCTAAGGTTACAAGTTTTCTGTAATACATTAATTTACTTTTAACATGAACAAATGTTTTTAACCATTATGTTGTTCTATTTCTTGAAAACTCTGTCATGATTGTGTGGAAAATCTAAAAGAATTGACAAAAAAAAACCCCACTCTTATAGCTAATAAATGATTATATAAAGGGTGCAGGATACAAGGTTAATATGCAAAAGTCAATCTTCCTATATACCACTGTGAAAAAGTGGAATTTGAAATTAAAAACACATTATAATTTACATTAGCACCCCCCAAAAATGAAATACTTAGGTACAAATCTAACAATATATGTACAAGATCTATATGAGGAAAATGACAGAACTCTGATGAGAGCTACCAAAGAAAAAAATAAGTGAAGGGATATTCCACATTCACGGATAGGAATACTCAATATGTCAAGGTGTAGTTCTTCCCAAACTGAGCTGTATATTTAAAGAAATTCCAATTAAAATGCCAGCAAATTATTTTGTGGATATCAGCAAATTGATTCCAAAGTTTATATGGAGATGCAAAAACCCAGTGTAGCCAACTAAATATTGAAGGAGAAGAACAGAGACAGAGGACTGAAACTATCTGACTTCAGGACTTACTATAAAGCTACAGTAATGAAAAAAGTGTGGTATTGGTGAAATAGATCAGTGTATCAGAATGAGAACCCCAAAATAGACCCACATATATGTAGTCAACTGATCTTTGACAAGGGATAAGAGGCAATACAATGGAGTAAAGATACTCTTTTCAACTAATGGTTCTGGAACAAATTAACATCTACATCAAATAAACAAATAAATAAATGTAATCTAGACACAGACCTTATATATACTTCAAGAAATTAACTCAAAATGGATCACAGACCTAAATCTAAAATTCAAAATTATAAAAGTACTAGAAGATAGATAGATTAGCTCAGACTGCTAGAACAAAATACTGTAGATTTAAAAGACAGTTATTTATCATAGTTCTGGAGGCTGGATTGTCCATGACAAGCGACCAGCATATTCACTTCCTGGAGATGGTCCTCTTCCTGGCTTGCAGACAGCTGCCTTCTTGCTGTTTGCTCACATGGTAGAGAGAGAAAGGGAGATATGGTCTCTTTTCTTCTTATAAGGACACTAATCGTGTCATGGGAGCCCCAACTCTCATGACCTGATCTAAACCTAATTAACTTCCAAAGACCTGACCTCCAAATATATTAGGGGTTAGGGCTTCAATATACAAATTTTTTAGGGGAAAGAAGCATTCAGTCCATGCAACATAGGAGAAAACCTAATTGACCTTGGGTATTTAGATGACTTTCTAGATACAACACCAAAGGAATGATCTATGAAAGAAATAAATGATAAGCTGGAATTCACTGAAATTCAAAACTTCTGCTCTATGAAAGACAATGTCAAGATAATGAGAAGACACAGACTGGGAGAAAATACTTGCAAAAGACACATTGATAAGTGACTGTTATCCAAAATATATAAAAAGCTTCTAAAATTCAACAATAGGAAAATAAAAACCAAATTAAAAAATGGGCTAAAGATCTTAATAGACAACTCACCAAAGAAGATATACAGATGACAAGGAAGCATATGAAAAGATGCTTGACATCATATGTCATTAGGGAATTGCAAATTAAAACAACAATGAGATAATACTACATATCTCTTAGAATGGCTGAAACACAAAACACTGGCAGCCTCAAATGCTGGCAAAGATGTGGGACCACAAGAACTCTCATTCATTTCTGGTGGGAATGCAATATCATGCAGCTACTCTGAAAGATAGTTTGGCAGTTTCTTACATAACTACCTGTACTCTTAGCATACAATCCAGCAATGGTTCTCCTTGATATTTACCTAAAAGAACTGAACACTTATATCCACACAAAAACACTCAGCTGTTTATAGCAGCTTTGTTTATCATTGCCAAAACTTGGAAGCAACCAAGATGTACTTCAGTTGGTAAACGGGTAAATAAACTGTTATATATCCAGGCAATGGAATATTATTCAGAGCTAAAAGTAAATGAGTTATCAAGCCATGAGAAGACATGGAGGAACCTTAAATGTATATTACTAAGCAAAAAGCCAATCTGAAAAGTCTACATACTGAATGATTACAATTAAATTACATTCTGGAAAAGGCAAAACTATGGAGACAATATAAAGATCAGTAGTTGCCGTGGGTTAACAGGGAGGGAAGGATGAATAGTCAGAGTGTAGCGGGTTTATAGAGCAGTGAAACTATTCTATACAAAGTTACAATAATGGGTGCATTTCATTATATATTTGTCAAAACTCATGAAATATACAATACCAAGAGTAAGCTCTCATCTAAACTATGGACTTTGGGTGGTAATGATCGGTCATTGTAGGGTTATGGCTTTTAACATGTGCACTGCTGTGGTGAGACATGCTGACAGTGGGGGGGCTGTGCACATGTGGGGACAGTGGGTACATGAGAACTAAATTTTGCCGTGAACCTAATACTGCTCTAAAAAATAAAGTATTAGTTTTAAAAATCCTGTTTCAGAAGGAAAAGAAAAAAGCTTTGGGTCTTGCTTTCTACAAAAAGACAAAGTATTCAGAGATACCAAAGATGTGTAAGTTTGAGAACAGAGGGATTGTGAGTTCTGGCAGTTAGGTTCTGAATTTACATATTTATTGATGACTTTTAGAGAAACTAATATTATGGAATGCATAACCATACCTGTCAATTACTTCTAGTCACTAGACTGTCAGAGTATACTTGTTTGGTTGTCTTGTCAGTGGTTCTCAAAGTGTGGTCCTGAACCAGCCATGTCAGCATCACCCAGGAACTTCTTACAAATGCAAATTCTCAGGCCTTATTTCAGATCTTTTAAATCAGAAGCTTTGGGGATTGGGCCCAGCTATCAGTGTTTTAAATCCCTCCAGGTGATGCTAATGTACTTGCCAAAGTTTAAGAACTACTGTCTTAAGATGTGGAGCTGCTGCATTCAGCCAAGTGTATCCATCCATTAGGGACTATGGTTCCATGCAACAGAAACTCTTAGGAGGACTTAGGTAAAAAGATAAAAATAAAAGTAAAATATTATACTGGAAGTGTACCTATTGGTAATTTCCAGATCAAAGAAAGAGAGAAACAACCAGACCTCCGGAAAAGTAACCAAGGACACAGAATCTTACAAGGGGTGTTCTATTTATTTATTTATTTATTCATTCATTCATTCATTCATTCATTCATTCATTTATTTATTTTTATTTGTTTGTTTATTTATTTATTTATTTATGGCTGTGTTGGGTCTTTGTTTCTGTGCGTGGGCTTTCTCTAGTTGCGGCGAGCAGGAGCCACTCTTCATCACGGTGCGCAGGCCTCTCACTGTCGTGGCCTCTCTTGTTGCGGAGCACAAGCTCCAGACACGCAGGCTCAGTAGTTGTGGCTCACGGGCCTAGTTGCTCCGCAGCATGTGGGATCTTCCCAGACCAGGGCTCGAACACATGTTCCCTGCATTGGCAGGCAGATTCTCAACCACTGCACCACCAGGGAAGCCCCAAGGGGTGTTTTAAAGATGATGATCTTTCAACTGCCTTCTGTACAAATATGACTTCACTAATGTCCAGAATGTTAGAATAGAGAATACAAATGGCAGAGAAAGGAGAGGTATGTCCGTACCTAGTAGCGGTTCCAGGGAGATGGGTGGTAGGGAAGTAAAATACCCAATTTCTACTGCAGGGAGGTGCTGTGACACAGTACAAAGTACATGGGCTTTGGCATTGGACATGTCTGGATTTGAGTCTCAGCTCTGCTGCTTATTAATATTGGTACTTTGGAGAAATTACTTAACATGTCTGAGCATCAGTTACAAGATGAGCTCGGTTGACATGAGGATTAGAGAAAATGTAGACAAAGTACCTGGCACATAGTAGGTAGTAACTTCCATTTGGTACTATCACCAATCTTTGAATCATCAACTATTGTTTATTTCACTTCCCACAGTTTTTGGGAGGGTTCCTTGGATACTGCCAGTGTACTTCCCAAAGTGTTACCCAATGGTACCCTAGGGCTCAGAACAGGTTAATACTCTTCCTAACATGTCCTGTACTTCCAGAGATTAAATTCAGCTGGAGGATTTATCTGAAGGTGAGGGAAAGTAGTCTTTAAACTAAAGTCATTAGGAGCTGGCCTACCTGTTGTATTCCAACAAGGGGAATGAGTCACCATTTCCCTGCCAGCATGTGTGTGTAAATACAGGGCAAGGTTAAGCAACTCCCTGTTCTTTCCTTATTCTCTATGCCATAGCAGCAGCTTGTGAAATGGTGAAAAATGCAGTGATTGCATGATCTAATTCAGGCCTGGTACTTCAAGTGGGAAACATGTGTGGGCCTCTCTCTTTCATACACATGCTCAGAGCCTAGAGCAATCAGCAGGGATTTTGAAACAGGTCCTTGTAGAAATGGATCCAGGACCCTACACCTACTCATTACATAACTTGAGGTTAAGGAAACAAAGCCCTGTGGATGGGTGTGCCTGGGTATGCAAGCCAGAGAGATACACACAAGATACCAGAGCCCTACCCTATCCTTACTAAGCAGAAAAAGAAAGCCAGAAATGACCTCTTTATCATGGATGGCTGGAATGTTCTCTTCTTAGGGGGGTCTGGTGGGAGAAGGGAAGAGATTAACATCTGTGAGCACCTATTGTATATTAGAGAACAGGCTGGATGATTTTGCTAAGATTTTCTCAATCTTCACAAGAGTTCCCATTTTCTGGGCTGAGTATTATGAGTTTAAACTATCCTCAAATTAGGGAGGAGAAACTGAAGCTCAGAAAAGTGAAATCAAATTGCTGGCAAATGGCAGGGGCAAGCTCACAGTGATATCTATGTGGCCGCAGGTCCATATTTTAGCTCACCATCTTGCTGGAGTTGGAAAGAAACAGGGCCAGGCCCAAGGTCCTGTTTGGCCTTGTCCCAATGAGATAGTGTGAGATGAGAGTCAGATTGCTATTGACCTTCACTTGATAGGCATCCCCAGCCCACCAGGAATGAGTTTGCCTTCAGTTCTATGTTTTTGGAGCAAGAAAAAGTGTACACCACCCCTAGTAGCTGAAAAGTAGAAGGGGCTATACACTTGGTACAAAGAGATAAACACTGAAGCTTCGTAAGCTAACCTTCATCCTTGCACGGGATTCTCAGTGAGAAAGAACACAATAGACTCAAAAGTCTAAGACTTTTGCTGTGTTATCCAGATACAATAAGTTTTTTTCTTATTGTTTATTTTTAATTCTTGACGGTGTGATGATCATGAGAAGATAATTTGTCCTTTGAAGTCCAATTAAGCCAAAGAATGGATGGTTCATATTTTAAAATATTTTTTTTCTGCCTTCATGCACTTATTTGTTCACTGAAACACAAATATTTATTGATAGATTATTATATGTCAGGCATTATCTCTTGGCAGACATGGCAGAGATCAGTAAGGCATAAGCCTCTCCTTTAGAGACTCTTAGTCTAGTAGTGAAAACAACAAGACCTGGACAATGATACAGATACATGCAGGGCACTGGGAGAACCCAGAGAGTGGGCTCCACCAGGAGTAGAATCTGACAGTTCTACTAAGAAGCTGAAAGGCAGGGGGAGGCACCTGCTGGAGACAGGGAGAGGTAGGGAAGGACGGTGCCTCAAACAGAAGGACCACCGGGTGCAAAGTAAAGAGGCTTGAAAGAGTTTTATTCTTTGGGAAAAAGCAAGTAATCCAAAATTTGGGACAGTGAAGCTTGAGGAATATATAAAAGGAAGTGAAGTTGGAGAAATAAATAGCTGGATTAGGAAGGAGGTTACAGATTTGCCCAGGGTCGCAGTTGGCCAAGTGTTAGATCTGGGACACCAGTCTTCTGCCTTCGATTATGGGAAAATGTCAACTATACAAACTAACTCTTTGATAAATGTGATCCCTGTCCTTCAGAGAATATTGAAAACTGCTGAAAGAATTGAAGGATGTATTTCAATTTCTTGTGATAAAGCTAGGTTCAATCATATTTTTGAAGTTAGTATCTTTTATGATAATTCTTCTGTATGGTATGCAATCCATACTCTTGACCAGTAAGAAGCACTGAATAACCTCTTGGTGTTTGGGTAAATTTAAATTAAGCATTCCTGAAAGTTGTGTCTCCTTTGCCATCTACTTTTTCTCGCTTCACCTGCATGCATGTTTGCAGGTGCACACCACTACTTAGCTCCTCCTTCATCCCGCCTGTCTCTCTTCCTGCCAGTGTACTCTCTCAGACCACATGCTTTTGGAGCACCAAGTCATCATTTAAGAAGTCCAACTATCTGAAACCACCATGCTATAGAGATCATATACAAAAATAGTATAAAGTAGAGAAATATGCACAGGGGCCCTAGCTTTGCCAATCTCCAGCTTTTGGAGTCTTTCTGTTCCAAGCATCAGACCAAAGAATTCTTTGAAATGACCTCTGCCCAATGACTATCTGACAGCAACCTCTTCAGAGACCTCAAGTCAGGAAAGCTCATCCAAGCTGCTCCTGAATCCTTGACCCTCAGAAACTGAGAGATAATAGGTGATGATTGTTCTTTAAGAAAGTAAGTTACAGGATAATTTATTATGCAGAAATAAGTTATACAGGTTGTTAATGGTGTTTTGAGTAGAAAGTCCAAATGATACAGAGTACTGTTTCTTACAGTGTCTGCCTCTCTATAATTTTGTTCTGTCTTTTCTTCCTCATCTTCATCTACCCAAACGTGCCCATGCTTGAAGGTTCAGTTCAAATCCCAACTTCTCAATGAATCCTTCTCTGATCACCTTAGTTCATAATGATCTCTGTCCTCTTTGAGGTTAAGACCAAGAGTTCACAGACTTGCCTGAAAAGCAGAATCTTTGTGGAGTTTATTAAAGAAACATGCCCAGGCCCTACCCCAGACCCACCGAATCATAATGGATAGGATGGGGACCACCCATTTTTACTGGCATGGCATCAGTTGGTTGGTGGACCTGTGTGGATCAGCTTTTGGAAACCATTCTTCTGGACAGCAGATCTGAATACAGAATTACTCACTGCCTTGCAATACCCTCTCCCTGCAATGAATCTTTAAATATGTTAAGAGTAAAACCCTGTCCCTTTGTGCATTCACTTAATGAAGATTTATTGGGCACTTGCTATTTGCTGGGCATTGCACTAGGTGATGGCAATACGGAGATGAGTAAGCACAGGATCTATCTCAAAGAGATCTCAGGCAATTCCTCCAGGGTAGGAGATGGGGCAATGTGTCAGGGAGGCAGGCAGCTGGAGGTGGATTGAAGTAGTACGTTCAGCTGGTGCTAAAAAAACCCTGAAGCTTTATGAGCACAGTCAGCCAGGCAAACAGGTAGGACCAGGATGAGAAGGCTGCCTATCATTTGCTCTCCATACTTTTAACCATTCCTGTTCATGCACAAATCCTTTCCCCACTTCAAGGCTTTCCTTGATGTTCAACCTAATCCAGTTTTACCTGTAGAAAACTGTCTTTAGAGAGGAGCAAACATTGCGTTCTCTCAGGTCTTTACCCACCAAAGGATTGTCTTGCCCACAGAAGAGTCAACGCTCTAAGAAACCATATATTAAGCACTTACAATCCAGGTTACCGTGCTAAGCAGTTTTCCCCCATTGTCTGCTAAGAGCATCTATTTGAGACAAGCATTAATAGTTTACCTCCGTCTTCTCCCTTACTGCTACACCTGCCACCATGCCTACCTTACTCGGTTCCTCCAACAATACACCCACCATCATCTATGTCTAGCCTGGCACCAGCTAATGCAGACATCTGCTACCCGAGAACAAGTTTTCCAACATTACACTTAAACCCAATGTATTATTTTCCTATTGCTTCTGTAAAAAAAAAAAGCACACAAGCTCAGTGGCTCAAAGCAACATAAATTGCCAAGTATATCTGTTTTTATTGTGTTTCACTTTATTGCATTTTTTTAAATTGAGGGTTTGTGGCAAGCTTTCATCAAGCAAGTCTATCAGTGCCATTTTTTCCAAGAGCATTTGTTCGCCTCTTGTCTCTGTGTAGTATTTTGGTAATTCTAGCAATATTTTGAATTTTTTCATGAATTATTATATTTGTGATGGTAATCTGTGGTCAGTGATCTTCGATATTACTATTGTAATTGTTTCAGGGTGCCATGAACCATGCCTATACAAGACAGCAAGCTTAATCAATAAATGTTGTGTGTCTTCTGACTGCTTCACCTACCGGCTGTTCCCCCATTTCTCTCTCTCCTCGGGCCTCTCTATTTCCCAAGACACAGCAATATTGAAATTAGACCAATTAATAAACCTACAATGGCCTCTAAGTGTTCAAGTGAAAGGAAGTCACATGTTACTCACTTTAAATCAAAAGCTAGAAGTGATTAAAATTAGTTAGGAAAGCATGCCAAAAGTTGAGATAGGCTGAAAGCTAGGTGGCTTGTGCCAGTTAGCCAAGTTTTGGATGCAAAGGAAGAGTTCTTAAAGGAATTTAAAAGTGCTACTCCAGGGAACACATGGATGATAAGAAAAGGAAAACAGCCTTATTACTAATATGAAGAAGATTTTAGTGGTCTGGATAGAAGATGACCCAGTCAGAACATTCCCTTAAGCCAAAGCCTAACCCAGAGTAAAGCCCTAACTCTCCTCAGTCTGTGAAGGTTCAGAGAGGTGAAGACACTGCAGAAGAAAAGTTTGAAGCCAGTAGAGGTCAGTTCATGAGGTTTAAGGAAAGAAGCCGTCTCCATAACATAAAAGTACAAGGTGAAGCAGGAAGTGTTGATGTAGAAGCACTGACAGTTATCTAGAAGATCTAGCTAAGATAATTAATAAAGGTGGCTACACTAAATAACAGACTTACAGTGTAGATGAAACAGCCTTATATTGAAAACAGATGCCATCTATGACTTTCATAGCTAGAGAGAAGAAGTCAATGTCTGGCTTCAAAGTTTCAAAGGTCAGGCTGACTCTCTTGTTAGGGCTCAGTGCAGCTGATCACCTTAAGTTGAAGCCAGTGCTCATTTTCCATTCTGACAATCCTAGGGCCCTTAAGAATTGTGCAAAATCTCCTCTGTGCTCTGTAAATAGAGGAGCAAAGCCTAGATGACAGTACATCTGTTTATAATATGGTTTACTGAATATTTTAAGCTCACCGTTGAGGCCTTCTGCTCCGAAAAAAATATTCCTTTTAAAATATTACTGCTCATTGACAATGGACCTGGTCACCCAAGAGCTTTGATGGAGATGGTCAGTGAGATTCATGTTGTTTTCATGTCTGCTAACACAACATCCATTCTGCAGCCCATGAATCAAGGAGTAATTTTAACTTTCAAGTCTTATTATTTAAGAAATACGTTTTGTAAGGCTATAGCTGTCATAGACAGTGATTCCTCTGATGGTTCTGGACAAAGTAAATAGGAAACCTTCTGAGAAGGATTCACCATTCTACATGCCATTAAAAACATTTGTGATTCATGGGAAGAGGTCAAAATATCAATGTTAACAGCAGGAGTTTGGAAGAAGTTGATTCCAACCCTTATGGATGACTTTGAGGGGTTCAAGACTTCACTGGAGGAAGTAACTACAGATCTGCTGGAAATAGCAAGGGAACTAGAATTAGAAGTAGAACCTGAAGATCTGATTGCAGTTGCTCTAATCTCATGATAAAACTTTAATCACTCAGGAATTGCTTCTTATGGATGAGCAAAGAAATTGATTTACTGAGATGGAATCTACTTTTGGTGAAGATGCTGTGGAGATTGGTGAAATGACAACAAAGGTTTTAGAAAATTACATAAACTTAGTTGATAAAGCAACAGGGTTTGAGAGGGTTGACCCCAATTTTGAAAGAAGTCAACTGTGGCTAAAATGCTACCAAACAGCATTGCACACTATGGAAAAACCTTTTGTGAAAGGAAGAGTCAATCAATTTGTCAAACTTCTCTATTGTCTTATTTTAAGAAATGGCCACAGTCACTGCAACCTTCAGCAATCACCACTCTCATCAGTCAGCAGCCATCAACATCAAGGAAAGACCCTCCACCAGCAAAAAAAAAAAAAAAAAAATTATGACTTGCTGAAAGCTCAGATGATGGTTAGCATTCTTTAGCAATAAAGTATTTTTAATTAAGATATGTACATTTTAAAGACATAGTACTACTGTACACTTAATAGACTATAGTATCGATTAAACATGACTGGCACTGGGAAACCAAAAACCTTGTGTGACTGTCTTTATGGTGATATTTGCTCAATTGCAATATTCGCTTTATTGTGATGTCTGCCATATTGCAGTTGTCTGGAGTGGAACCCAAAGTACCTTCAAGGTATGCCTGTGTTACGTTATAATTCTGGAGGTTAGAAGTTCAATATATCTAACTGGGCTGAAGTCAAAATGACAATGAGACTACATTCCTTCTGGAGGCTCAAGGGAAGAATTCATTCCCTTGTCTTTTCTCACTTCCATAAGGTGTCTGCATTCCTTGGCTCATATTCCCTTCTTCGATCTTCAAAGCCAGCAATGTAACCTTATCTCTCTGCTCTTATACCTTACTTCTCTCTTGTAAGGACATTTGTGATTACATTGAGCCCACCTGGATAATGCAGGATAACATATCCAGCTCACAATCCTTAATTTAGTCAACATCTGCAGTCTCTTTTGCCGTGGTAAAATATTCACAAGTTCTGGGGGTATTAGAATGTGGCCTTTTTTTTGTGGGGGGGGGGGAGCATGTTATTCTGCCTATCATACCCAAGGTTTCTTGAGCAGTAACCTACACCATTGTTTCTAAATTCTCTTCCTTTTTACTTTCCACTGGACATATTTCACCCAGGGATCAGAGGAAAGGAATTCAAAATCCATACTGGAGCTGCCAGATCTCCTTACGAAAGCTCAACCACTCTTCTGTCTGTCCTTTTCTTTGAACTTCAGTGGCATCCACCCTATGCATGGGTGAATCCCTACTACTTTTTCTGTGCTTGCCCCCTGCATTCTGAGAATACTGAGAATAAATTACATAACTGATCAGACAGGCATTATTACAAAGTCAGGTTCACCAACAGCAATTGGTTCCTCAACTCAGCTTCCTGACCTGATGATATCTCTCCAGTTGCCTCCTTTCCCTTACCATTTCAGTATTTTCATGCTTCATCATACATCAAGGCCAAGCCAATTGCCTTCTCCTCATTGACATATTGCCTGAAGCCACCACCCAGCCATGACCAGCTCCTTCCTCCTGCCAATTCGTGGGGCATCTGCACGTTCTTCCTCGGAATATGTTGTACAGTTCTTCTTCACAACTTTGTAAGCTCTTAAGAAGAATAGATAAAGAAGATGTGGTACATATATACAATGGAATATTACTCAGCCATAAAAAGGAACTAAATAATGCCATTTGCAGTGATATGGATGGACCTAGAGATTGTCATACTGAGTGAAGCAAGTTAGACAAAGACAAATATCATATGATATCACTTATATATGTGGAATCTAAAAAAAACGGTATGAATGAACCTATTTACAAAACAGAAATAGAGTCACAGATGTAGAAAACAAACTTATGGTTACCAAGGGGGAAAAAGGTAGCGGGGGATAAATTGGGAGATTGGGATTGACATATACACCCTAAAGTAGATAAAACAGATAGTTACTAAGAACCTACTGTATAGCACAGGGAACTCGACTCAGTACTCTGTAATGACCTATATGGAAATAGGATCTAAAAAAGAGTGAATATATGTATATGTATAACTGAGTCACTTTGCTATACAGCAGAAACTAACACAACATTGCAAATAAACTATACTCCAATAAAAATGAATTAAATAAAAAGAAATAAAAATAAAAGCAGGGCTTATTTATTTATTTAGTCTTTACTCTCTTTATCCCCTAGACGCTGGTCTTGCTACAGAGTAGGCCCCAAATACAAATTTGCTAAATGCATGAATGAACAAATGAACACAAAACATCAATGCTTTCTTCAGTAACACCACCATGATAAGTTGGAAATTGACTCAGCTGAGCTTATGAAAATCAGTACTTTCCCTCAACAATGTACTTTTGCCCAACAGGAGTCTCAGAATACCAATTAGAAGAAAAATCTCTAGTCACTTGTAGTGACAAGATTTCTTTCTCAAACTTGCAAATTCCTGTTGTAAAAACAAACAAAAACAACCCCCCAAAAATGAGGTGTACATGAGATGTGTGTATATGTGTGTAGACATTAATCTTTTCAAAAACAAGTTCTTGACAAAATATTGAAATTTCATGTTTTGCCAACACAGGGTAATGACAGGCAGATTCCCTAAATTATTTTCTGTCTCTACATTCCTGTACTGTAAACTTTTTTTGGCAGAGCCAAAAAGGAGTAGAAATAAAGTAGGTGGAGGAAACAAGGAAAGGATTTAACGAGATGCTTCCAAGCTAAATCACAAAAACTGAAACACCCCTTCCAGAAATGAGGCTCCATGCAGCTTTTGACAATGGTTCAAAGCTGTTATGCTTTTTTAATTCCTAGATGCGTCAGCCGAGAAAGTTTTCATTATTCCCACCGAAACCAGAGATACTTCAGATTATGTGATCCACACCCTTGGAATCAAGGCACTAACATGTTCTGCTGGAGGCATTGAAAAGCTTAGTATCTCTCTTTCAAAAAGGAAGGTTTCCTGTAAAACAAATGGAGCCAATCACTGGTGGAGCCAGTCCAGGTTATTACAGGAGCTTACATGGCTGAGGTGAGATTGGGCTAAAAAAGAGCTTATGCTTGTTTTTCACCTCATTTTTCCCTATTCTAAAGATTCCTTGCCATTGGCTTTGAAAGCTTCAATGGTGGGTTAGACCACACTGTATGTTTGTGAGAGCTTCAGGGATTTAGCAAAACACTCTGCCCTTGACTAATTTCCCTCACTCAGGGACAGATTATGATGCAGCTTCATCAAGTAGCCTGGGAATCCAGTGATGATGGGTAATTGTCCTTTAATGCCAAGTTGATGAGCTCCTGAGGCACTTAACTATTGTTAACTAATTAAACTACATATAAACATTCACCTGCCATGGCAAAAGACCAAGTGGAGGCTAAGGTCATCAGCACAGAAGCAGACTCATTTGGTAAGTTTCAGCTATTACGTGTATTGTCAAAGCTTATTGTTTTGTTTCTTTGGTGTAAGATTTGCTTTCATTAAAGTTACCAGGATGCAAAAATAAATGAGCAACCAAGTGAATTTCCCTGAAGAATAATTCCTAACCAGAGCATATGTCCCTTTGAGGGGCCTTAGCAGATGCGTTGAGGGAGTCGGGGCACAGAGTTCAGACTGTTCTCATATACCTCCCTAAGGACGGCATGTCCTCCGCCTGAGACAGCGGGTTCACTACTTCTGTTGGCGTCCTGTAGTGGTATTTCTCAAGTTTTGGGGGGAAGAAGAAGTTTGGCTAAATACTGATACTGAAAAATGTTTAAATTTTAATTCTTGTATATTACAGTGGGAACTTAGACCTATTCATTTAAACTTGATATCCACCAGGTTCTCAACCATAGCTGCACATGTGAATCATTTCTGGTTACTTTAAAAATTCTGGAGCCAAAGTCCCTTCCCTGAGGATTGTACTTTATTAACTCTGGAGTAAGCCTTTGGAGTAAGCCTTTGGTGCGTGTGTGTGTGTGTGTGTGTGTGCATGTGCACGCATGTGTTTGTGTAGACATACATATACAATGTACATGTGTGTATGTATACATACATAAACAAACATGTATATATACATATACACATGTATGTGTGTGTATATATATGTTTAAAGTTAATATGGTAGTATTCATGCATTGATGTTTATTTGATCAATAGTCAAAATAGAATTAGTGACCTGAAATTGCTTTTATTTAATGGACATTCACTGACTACTTACTAAATTCAAGATGTAGTGATGAGTAAAACATGGCCTTATCCTAAAGGAATTTACAGCAACTTTCAACCATTGGAGGGATTTACAATAACTTTCAACCACTAGACAAAAATCATGTCTTACTCATTTTTGTAGCTTCCCCTACATCTGGCACAGACACTGGCTCATGGTACAAATTCAATACACATTTGTTACATCAATGAGTGACTTCATGTTCTTCCTACAGCACATAGATATATATTCTGAGACTGATTTTTTCCTCTTAAGTCCTCTTTCTTTAGGGCCTGTCAGTGTTCTGTTATAGTTTCGCATTCTTTCAATTCTTTGAACTTTCCCTGCTCCCTCTCACCGTAGAGATGTTGCACTCCTCACCTTCCCTCTTCCCACCTCTCTTAGCCTAGCTGACTTCTACTCACCCCTAAATCAAAGACCACTTACCCCTGGATGCCTTTCTAGACATCTGCTGTGGGCCCTGTCTCTGATATGGACAACCTAAGTCCACTTCTTTCCTCGTACTCTTATGAGACCATGTTTCTTTCACTCGGGACCCTTATATAAATTTGGAATTCTATAGTCAGAAATGCAATTATTTCTTTAGTATGTCTCTTCATCTCCCTCACCAGATAAAAAGCGCCATAAGGACAGGCACAGTGTGTGTGTGTGTTCACTCTTGCACCTCCAGAAGTTCATACAGAAAGGACAAAAACTAATTGCATCCAAGAACTATTAGGATGAATAAGTAAATAGCAGAGAGAGGTCCCTTTGTCAATACAAGAGCTGACAGACAAGGTAACAAGTGGTTGCAGGGATTAAATAGCAGAAGTGTGTACTTCCTGTCAGAAAGGCTCAGGTCCAGAAGAAGTGAGAATAGGAGTAAGCGGAAAGTCATTTTCTTTTGTCCTGTCCCAGAAAAATAGACAAAGTGCCGTTTCCATAGCATAAACAACATTCAGTGGGCATTGTTTCACCAACCATGCACTGGTGCTTGTGAAAAAGTCAGGCTTGGCAGTCAAGCTCTGGAGTTACTCTTCTTGTCTTATCCCTTCACTTTCACCATTAACTAATTGAAACATCTTGATTGTCAAGCTGGGAAAGCAACTTCACAGCATGCTTAGGAGAGCAGGCTCAGGAAGCAGGCTGCCTGGGATTAACTCCTAGCTCTACCTCTAATTAGTGCGAGAACAGGAAAAGGTCTTCATCACTCTGAACCTCAGTTACCTTGTTTATGAAATGGGCTTGCTAACCAGCTTCCTGGGATCATGATGAGAATTAATATAAATTAAGTACCTAGTTCACATCCCAACATGTGTTAAGTTCTCACTATTTTATTAGTGCTCAATTATTAGTAATGGATTAATGGATTAATAATGGAAAGGGAAAAATGGAAACTAGCATTTTTAGAACACCTACTATGTGTCAGGAACTGCCAAAAGTACTTTAGGTCAAGTTGGTCCTCATTGCAATCCCAAAAGGTGGTTAAAACTTACCTGCAAGGAGGTTATAGATCTTGCCAGTTTTCACAAAGAGAACTGGTATCTAGTTCTTCTGCTGTGGGAATGTTGGTTCTTTAAGGAGCAGAATAGATTATATCTTGCTGGGACTATTTCTTATAGAATCTATGGCTAAAGGAAATCCCTTACAGTGCATTAAGACAATATTTGTATCCATGACAACTCACTCCACTTTGAAGGCAATGACCATTTATTTAGATTTCCCCAAGCACAACCTCAAAGAATATTGAGCTTAAGTCATTCACATAGAGGAGAGTCCACAGCTTAGCATCAAAAAGTCCTGGTAGCTTTGGGACTTTAAACCAGTTCCCTTATTTCTCTGAACTTCAATTTCCTCTTTTTTAAAAAATGGGAATGATAAATAGGGATCCTAATGCCAGCCTTACCTGCCTCATAAAGTTGGACTGATAATTGAATCACTGCCACCTGAAGTACGGTCTGTCCATGGACCACCACGTACCCCATGCCCACTAGTCTCAGCCCAGCCCACTGAATAAGAATTTTTGGGGGGTGGAGCCTAGGAATATGTTTAAACACTATTCTGGGTGATTTCTTTTGCATGTGAAAGTCTGAGAAGAACAAAATTAAATGATGCAATGGATAAAAAAGCATTTTGTGAATGTTAAAACATTCATACAAACAACTGTGTTCTATTTCTGTCCAACTTTCCCCCACCCACATTCTCCCACCTCTTCTCCGTGCTCTCTCCCTTCCCTACTCTACTTCCTCTGTTCCTCACTGTCTCCCAGCCACTTCATCTCCTCCTCTTCCCATCACACTGAAAATATTTCGTCTATAGAGAGCCTGTACCCTTCTCAGCCTTCATGGTTCTAAAAACAATGGGTGTTTAGATATAATGTCTGATGAATGAGTAAATAGGCACAGTAACACATTGAAGAAGGGTGTCCAACTATGTTAGCCTTTTTCTTTTCATACACAAAATCTTACTCTGTCTACATAATAGTTTTCTTCCAGCAAACCTCGGGTGCTTTCATGGGTAACAACTCACGCATCTTCCCCTTCCCGTGATCCTTCTGAAGCAGGCAGAGGCAAGTACCACCCCCACTCTAACCCCACCCCGTTCCCAACCTGACAGACGCTGAGATAGTAACTGAGAGCGTTTGGGTGATTGCCTCATGACATACGGGAAGGAGGAAGAGTCAGAGTCAGAGACTGGTATTGAGATATCTCAGCCCCTGGCCCATTGCCCTTCATTTTCAGGGACTTTGCAGTTAGAGAGAACCTAAGATGAACCCCATCTCTCTTCTTTTCAGCAGGAGATCTAAGGAAGGCTATGTAACTTCTTTCTACCTGTATGCTTTGAGACTTAAGTTAGAGAGCATTTGTAAAATGCTTAGAGCATGCTAAGTGCCTGATAAATATTACATCTCTTTCCCCATATTCTTTTGGGCTGGCTCCTGAAAACGTCATCAGATGTACTTGGCTGTCTGCACTGAACGTGTCTTGCTTGCAGGCCACAGAATGTAGTCCTGCCCTTTGATCTGCATTCCTTCAACAGCTGGAGTGATGGGTTTGTTTCAGCTGAAAATGAAAAATATGACCAACCTAGTTGTCTCAGTATGTGTTTCTTGGACTACCTGAATCAGAATCCCTGGGTGTCTGTTAAAAATGCAGACTCTCAAGTCCTGCCCAGATTCCCAGGGGGTGTATCCTAGAAATCTGTATTTTTTGGATAAGCACCCTGGGTAAACCTTACACCCACTCAAGTTTGAGAACCATTGCTCTAGCTCCTTTGGCTTCAGCCTTGATGGTACATTAGAAAGAATTGGGGAACTCTTAAAAAATATTGAAGCCCAAGTTCCTACCCAGGACAACTGAATAAGAATATCTGGGGCCAGGGGCAGACCTCAGATGAGGGTTGGGAAGGATGGTGGAAGTGAAGGTGAGAACAGTAACCAGGCAGACTTTTTTGCCCTCTAATTAATCCATTAGCATTTTAAAGTCATCTGCTGTTGGAGGAAAAAGAAAATGAAGGCAAGAAATTATATAAATATATTTTTAATTTTTTTTCCTAAATCAAGAGCATAACCTTATCTGTCAATGGCATTTTGAAAAGAAACCCTTTTCTCTCTTTCTTTCTGGGTTCACTGAAGGTATAAGGCCAAAATGAGCTGAAAGTAAGGTTAAGTTTCTTCCTTAAGCTACCTTCTAACAAAGATGCTGTTCTCATATGACCAATGTGCATCGCTGCACTGAGGAACACCTACCTAGCGTTTAAACATCCTGCACTTTTAGTTATTATACTAGCATTTTATCAACTGTCAAATTCTGAGAAATAATTTAATATCCTCCCATCTCTATGTCACACATTTATTGATATTCATGAAGTGAGTTCCCCCAGCAGTGTCTAGACTGAATGTCAGTAGGGTCTGCCAAGGGAGATACTTTTCACAGAGGGAGGATATTAATAATGGAATTCAGAAATTATTTTTAATTTTAGCTAAATAAAGGATTAGATGGGACAAGACCACTGTGCCCTCTTAATAGTCTGAGGCATAAATAAATGTAACCAGGCCAAGTCATTCTGAATTTCAAAGATGAGAAATGATCAAGTTAATATAATTCACTTTTAGCTGATATCATCCTCATAATTATACAGGCCAAAGTCTAGTCTTCTATGTTACACCAGAGGATTATTTGCTTGTGTCCTTTGCAAAAGGAATAGTGAATTTGGGGAGGTAGTCTCCCACTTTCAAAAACCTGAATTGTGAAAAAGATGGAAAACTGAATTTGGCAGACATCCTTGGCAATAACCAGCTTCTCAAAAAAAGAACCTGGGATCAACAAGGATGTATTGTACAACACAGGGAAATATAGCCATTATTTTATAATAAACTTAAATGAAGTATAATCCATAAAAATATTGAATCACTATGCAGTATACCTGAAACTAATATAATATTGTAAATCAATTATACTTCAATAAAATAAATAAATAATAGATAGATGGATAGATAGATAGATAGATAAAAGAAAAAAATAGGCCAAACTTCATAGTGGGACAAAAAGAGGGAGGATTGCTACATACTTAAGGATCTAACAAAGCCATTACTACCATTGGGCATATACAGCAGATACTCTACTAAACTTTCTCCAAGCTTTTCCACACTTAACCTTCAAACAACCCCAGGAAATACACCCAGTTATTACATTTGTGAAGACCTCTGACTCAGAGGGTTGAGTCAATCACACTCCCCCAGCATATGGCCCTTTTTATTATTTATCTCTACAGCCCCCCCTTTAATTTAATTCATTTATTTATCCCTTTTTATTCCACACCCCATTCCCATCCCCCCATTCCACAGATAACCATTCCATTGTATTCATCTGTGTGTTTTGTTTGGATGTGGTCTTACATAATGTGTAACGTGTGTTTCTTTTTCATTGGAGCTTTGTTTTTAAGTGCCATTGATGTCGCTCTGTGTACCTCTAACACAAGGTGTATATCTGTTAGCTCTATTTTACAAGATGAAGGAAGTGAAGCTTAGAAAGTAATCTTACTTGCTTAACACAGCATCACATGGATATTAAGTTGTAGAGCTGGTCTCTAGGTGTTTTTCCTCCAGAGAGAGTTCTCTTGACTACTCCACTATATCACTTCCCTTTTTTTGGTATTACGTATTTACTCTTTTCCTAAATTTTTATTTTATGTTGGAGTATCATTGATTAACAATGTTGTATTAGTTTCAGGTGTACAGCAAAGTGATTCAGTTATATGTATACATGTATCTATTCTTTTTCAAATTCTTTTCCCACTTAGGTTACTAAAGAATATTGAGCAGAGTTCCCCATGCTATACAGTAGGTCCTTGTTGGTTATCTATTTTAAATATAGCAGTGTGTACGTGTTTATCACTTCCCTTTGAAAACATTATGTTGTTTGTTTTTCACCATAACCCTGTGAAGTGCAGAGAGGGTAAGTAACTTTGCCCAAGATCGCTATGCTAGATAGTAGCAGAGTTTAGATTACAACCCACATCTGTCTGGCCCCTGAACCTGTGTGCTTTTCAGTTTTTGATCTAATGACCTATCACTACTAGAGCCTTCTGATTTACCTCACTCTTCAAACTCCTTGATCTGTCTTATTCTTGTTTAGTGGGATGGAGGAGGGGCATACCTTTTCTTATCAAACAGTACCATGTGGGTGATAAGGTGTCTTGTGGAGAGAAGCCTGCTAGGTTGTGTCAGTTCCAATATCACCATGGCAGGTACTAAGGTGATTAGTCCCATCTGAATCTATGGGGCAAAGTTAGGGTACACAGGCAGTCTCTCCTCTCAGAGTGGATTTCTGTCAAGGTCTCATGTTGAAATGATGAAAGAACCATGGCCTTCTTTCTCCAAGGCTGACGTGACGCAATAGGTCTGGTGACAGGAGGTTTTCCTTTCTGTAGTTGCCCTTGGACTCTTTATGGCTTTATCTACTGGGATTATGTAAAGCTCTTTGTATGCCTTGGCAGGTGGTTCTGGGAACTCAATTGTATTGTCCTTGCTGGTAAACACTCAAGCAGAGTGAAATGAAGCATCAACTCCCCTGAATAACTTCTGAAGATCACAGGGCTAGATCACTAGGCCTGGAGTCTAGTTTTGTGGACCAAAGTTCTTGTACCTTGATTAAACGAAAGATGTGAAAAATGCATTTGTGTGCTTTTACGACATTTGTCTTCAGCCATTTTTATATCCAGCCAACCATTTTGGATGAAGCGCATTTCTTGACATCAAAAAAAGGACAGAGAAGAAGACATTGACATTTTAGAAGCATCAAATGGATTTTTCTAACTCTAATACAACTTTGAAGGGTTGTCTTATGTGGGAAAAAATGTGATGAATTTTAGAGTAAAATAAAATAAATATCTCAGACTCAGTTCTTCTTTCCAATGTGACCTTGAGTGATTTACTTAACCTTTATTTCCTCAGACATGAACTGGAGACAATGACATCCATCTCGCAATGCTATTATGAAATACTAAGAGAAACTGCATATAAAACACCTGACACGTTATGAGACATTCATTGAATGTTAGGTCATCATCAGAAAGAAGAGATTGGCAAATATTTTAGTGCCTCAGCTCATTTTAAAGATTTTTCTAGTTGAAGTTAAATTATACATTCTTTTCTTTGCCCTTTCCATTCATTTCGGTAGAGGACAGCTTAGCTGGGCCTTGCAGTGTTTGGAAGGTCATCCTGTGCATGAATTTGTTTTGGCATTTATTTCTGCCTTCTTTATTTTATTTTATCCACTGCCAAGGGGGCATTTTGATTGTCACAGAAGCCAAGTGAAACGAAGCACTCCCTCTGAGGGCCATACATACAGGAGTTCGGTGAGAATCACCTCCTTTCTGTCTGATGAGGGCTGACTTTCTTCCCCTTCATTGTGTTTCTGAGGAATTTTTGATGTTTTCCTGGCCTTGTCAGTTTCATTCCTTGCCTGCCTCATTCACCAACACCACAAGGCTCTATCAGCTCAGACCCAGAAACATGATGCCAATGTTGTAGAATCCGTTTGGACATGGTAACATCTAGTCTGAGTCTTACAGGGGACTATGGCTAAATTATTTTAAAGCCTAAATGGTTTCTCTGCCTGCCTGACACTTGATTTCATTACTCAGCCTCTTTCCTAGTGCTAGGGATTTTGCTCACTGTCCCTTGAAAGATAATCACCTGAGCTCACCTGTCCCCATTAACTGTACTTTTGATCAGTGGCTCTAGAATGAATCATCTGAATATTTCTACTGCATTAAGCGGAGTCCCTTTCAAGTTGTCTAGCGATGAAATGCATTATTCAATAAGCTCTGTCCTCTCTAGTGCCCAAAAACATTTGGGAGAAGGAGTGACTCTGCTTTAGAAGAGACTCTGAGAGGATCATATGTTCATAAGAAGCATGTGTTACATTTTGCACTAAAGAGAGGGAAAACATATGTAATAAGTAAGACAAGTTAGAATAAGTTGGTGGGGGATTGAAACCTTAGACCTAGAGCACTGTTCTCTCCCATGTGGCCCCCTACCAGTAACCCACACACCAGGGAAGCTTGTCCCAAATACAAGAGCACTCTCCTCCCCCTTAAAGATTCTAATTTTTGTGTGGAACCCTAGAGTTTGCAGGTGATCCTGATGGACACTGATGCTTCAAGAATCACTAATATAGAGACTCTATATACCTTACTTTCCTCAAGGACCATATATTAGGTTTCATTGTAAAATTTAATTCAATATATTTCCAAATAAAGAAAAAAATGAAAAGGTTGGTGTGGTAGAAAAGGGGATAAACTTAGAACTTAAGCAGATGTGGTTTTAATTTTTAATTTCGCACTCATTAGTGTTGTTTCAAAAATAACTCTTGCTTTCCTCCTTCTGGGAAAAATGTTAGGATTGTATTTCTCTGGGCTCTTGGAGTTAGGTGTAGTCAGGGGGAGCTTTGGCCCACAAAATGTGAACAGTGGTGTCTGACAACATTTGAGATGGGGCTGGTCAGCCTATATCCCAGAGTGGCTATGATGAGCAGAGAACTCTTGCTAACCTGCAGTGGACATATACAGTGAGTGAGGAAGAAGTGTTCATTGTTTTAAGACATTAACATTTGGGGGTTGCTTTTTACTGCAGCAGGACCTAACCTAACCTTATTTATAAAGACTAACTCACTATGTGACCTTAGGCAAGGTTGTTAAGATCCCTGAGCTTCATTATCATCTCAATTGAATGAAAAATGCAATGTCTGTGATTAAAGGTTACTGGGAAAATTAAACAAAATTGTGTAGAAGAGGCCAGCCTATTTCCTGACACATACTCGGCAATGACTGTGTGTTGGTTTCTTTCCTTGTCCCCACAGTCTTTCTCACCAATATGGGCATACTTTTGTTCATAAAGAATAAACCCTTATAATATTTATGAACGTGTTCCTAGTAGTATCCTACATCCAATAGGAACTTCTTACAAATAAGTCAGTTAAGATTTTTGAAAGGACACTTAAGAAGGTGTAAACATTTATTCTGTGACATCAAACAGTTCAGTCAATCAGTCAGAGTAACAGAATCTTGAAATTGGAATATTCATTGAAAATTGAGGGCAATCATGCCATACACACAGATTGACACATACTGAGATGAGTAGGACAAATAAGGCAATCTCTCTATTTTCAAGAAGCTAATGGTCTAGTTAGGGAGTCAGAATTGAATGAACTTAGACAGTGATGCTGGTGCAGTAATACAGGTATGCAGAGAGCAATGGGAACAGAGGAGAAAGAATGATGAATGTACAGAGGTAGCCAATGATGACTTCATGAAGATTGTACTGAGTCTGAGCCTTAAATGACAAGAGGATGCCAGGCCAGTGCAGGAGGAAGAAAAAGCCACTCCAAAAAGAGGCAAAGATATGAATGGCCGTGCTTTGAAGAATGGTGGACCATAGGGTCTAGAATTTAAAGAAAGAAATGGCCACCAAATTGTAAAAGATGAGGGATGCAGGTAAATTAGATCAGACTGTGATACTTGGAAATATGGCTAAGATTCAGTTAGAAAAATGACATAATCAAACGTGTGTTTGGGAATAAGACCTTGGATAAATCACTGAGACAGGGAGCACATTTGATAGGTTATCAAAATTTCCTGTGGGAGAAATGATGAAAACTTGAGTGTGGCAGTTACCCTGGGAATAAAGATAAAGAATAGAGATAAGAAGTTAGACTAAAGAGCTAAATCTGGGTAGAATCAAATTGATTATGTTATCATGTTTAACATATCAAATTGACATGTTATACTGAATGTGAGAGACAAAAAGAAGTTTACAAATACAGTTAAATTTCCTAACTGGAGCAAATAGATGGATGATGTTGACATAAACCAAGACAGGAAACACAGAAAAAACAAACAAACAAAACAAAACAAAAAACTCTTAGGTTGGGAATAATATAAATTTGGTTTGGGTTTTTTAATAAAATTATTATGTAAAATATAAAAGTATGTAAAATATATAAGCAAGTTATGAATCATAGTAAGGAAAAGAATACTTGTGAACTCACTACACAACTAGAATGTTACCAATAATATTGATGCTTTTATCCAATCCCATCCCACCATCCAGAATCATTCCCTTCTTTTCAGGTTTTACCATTTACATTATTCTTACGTGACAAAATGTTTAATTTTTCTATAACAGATAGGATTTCATAAATTAATTATTTCACTCAATTGTATTGTTATTATTATTTGAGATTTATCCAAGTTGATTTGCATAGCTATCCTTTATTCAGTTTCCCTGCTGTGTAACAGTATATTGACGGGCTGTACTGTCAATGTCTATACATTGATATATATAAGATGTATATATTGACAGTACAATCAATATATGTATATATGTGATAATACAGTTTCTGTTTATATATAAGTTGTATATACTACAAATTATCCCCACTTCAGCTGATGCACATAAATTATTCCCAGTTATTTTTCTATTGCAAATAATATTGCTATAAATATTCTTCTACATATCTCCTGGTTTTGATAATTTTGATCCTGGGGAACACATTCAGGTGTTCTAAAGGTCAAGGGAAACATCTGAGATAAATATATGGAGCTGAAAATCTTTGAGGAATGATAGGTGGTACTTAAAGACCACCAGCTTGATTGATATGATTCAGCATAAGCATATAGAAGAAGGCCAAGCTTTGAAATCAAAGTCCTCACAAACACTAACAGTTAATATATGAAGGTATGAATATTAAATGAGTTGTCTAAGAGTAAGAGAATAATCAAGAGAGAGTCATAGAAGGGAAATCACTGGAGGAGACTTTAAAGAAAGGTATAGCCTATACTTTGGAAAGCAGAGAACATTGGGGTGGATTTGTTTATTGTAACATCATCATCAGTGACTTAGTGAATAACAGTTCATGGAAGAGAAGAGGAGAAAATCAAAGAGTGAAAGCAAGATGAGGAAGCATTACCAGGAGATACTAGTTTTGAAATAAACTTGTTTGTTAAAGGGAAATTAGAGTTGGACCAGAAGGTTTAAGAATAATGTGGTTCAAGGAAATATTTTGAGAGACATGAACATATTTATGGATGCAGGGGAAAAAATTGCTATTTAAGAATCATGGGAGAAATGGAAAAACTGGTATAGCTCTGTCCTATAACAACAAAAACAACATTAGAGAAGATATATTGTTTGTTCTCCACATACACTCTTCTAAATCCCTTGTATTTAGCCTTCACAACAATCCTAGAAAGGAGATATTTTATTATTTCTCTTTTTATTATTACTCCAGCTGCTTTGTTGAGAATACAATGGAGGGGACCTAGAGTAGAAGAAGGGAGATAGAAGACTTTGCATAAATGTAAGTTCAAGATGATGGTAAATTGAATGACGAGGAAGTAGTAAGAAGCGGTTGGATTTGAGATGGTTTTTGAAGGTAGAGCCAGTCAGATCATTGATAGATCAAGGGTGGGCTGTGAAGGAGAGAAGTTAAAGATGACTTCAAGCTTTTTGGACTGAATAACTAGAAGGATGGAGTTGTTATTTATCAAGATGAAGAGGACTATGGGAAAGCAGTTTGGGGTGGAGGAAGATGAGAAGCAAAGTTTTTAATATGCTAAGTTTGAGATGCCTTTTAAACACTCAAATGGAGATGGAGAGTAGGTAACTGGATGTACAAATCTAGAGTTCAGGTGAGAAGTTTAGGCTGGAGATATAACTGTGAGAGTCAGTGTATAGATAATATTTTAAATCATGAGACCAGATAAGATCACCAAGGGGTTTAGTCTAGAGAGTGAAGAGGTGAGGTCTAAAAATTGAGCCCTGGGGTAGAGAAGATGAGGAAGAACCAGAAAAAAACACAGATTGAGGAGGAGGAAGCATCTGGGTAGGGCATGAACAAAAAGAGTAGTTCCTGGGAGCAAAATGAAGAAACTATTTCTAGGAGGAGGGAGAAATTAACTGTTTCAAAAGCTTGAGTTCACATGTGAAGAGGACTGAGAAATGACCATTGAATGTAGCAGTGACCAGTTGCTAAATTGAGAGTCTCAATTTCTCCATTCTGATGACTGACTATAATTCCAAAAAAGCAGGAAAAAAGACTACATTCAGCTCAGTGGAAGCACTTGTTTTCTCCTGTGAGTCAGAACCTTTAGTTGGTTCATTGATCAGAAGAGTTATACTTCGCTTATCTTTTGATGTAGATCTAGAGTTTTTCTTTGCATAGAAATAAGTTGCCTAAAAGCAAATATTTGAGTTTCTATTTCCTTAAGTTATAGAAGAACATGAAGACACCTAAAGCCATTTTAATGCAGAATAGGTCTAGATTTTTTACAGCCCCATCCAAATATTCTACAACTGTGTTACCTACACCTATGTCAATAGGAAAAAAAAAAAAAAAGGCAAACCACCCTTATTGAGTCTTTCCAAAAGGTTCATCTTAGTTTTCATGGAAACAATTCTTTTTTTTATACCTACATTTTATCAATTTATAAATAAGTGCAACATGAATACATAGGTTTGGGAACAAACACAATTTTCTCTTGGTGAGACTGGTGGAAGTAAAGGAGAGTTAGAGACTAGCTGTTTGCTGGCCCGGAATGTCGAGCATGCCATGGGTAGCAGCCGGCACATTTAATACCAGGAGAGTAGAAAGTTGCTAATTTCAAGAGAAGAAAATGGAGTCTATTTAGGAAATATCCTAAATTGTATTCACTTACAATTTATGCACTAACATTCTGATTTATAAAAATAAAAATGAAAAAGAAACCAGCAACAGTAATTTTATTATCCTTGCCCTCACATTATCTCCTGAAACTTAAATCCAATCTTCTTACAGATCCCAGGACTTCCCTCCTCTTCGCTCCCGTAGGAAGCCTCCCACTTGGCAGGTGCTCACCCTCCAAACACGTGCCTAATGTGCTTTTCAGTTATCATTCCTGGATCATTAATTTCCAGTCTTCTCTGTTTTATTCTACATTTGAAGTGTAAGCTTCTGAAATGTAAGGTCTAAGCCAGTCTTTTATTCTTAGGACCATGAAGATATGGTCTCATTTACAAATATACATTTTATTAAGTATATTTGTTATTAAAAAAAACTAACAAACATCCACGTGCATTTTACGCTTTACAGTGTACAAAACACTCTCACCCCTCCCTTATTCATCAATCTAATAAATCATTATTGCACAATTTCTGGGTGCCCTATGTGATCCTCAACCTAGTCAGAGAGAGCGGAAAAGGCCTCTCTGAGAAAGTAACATATAAACTAAGACCCAAATGTAGAACACACAAACTTGCAGTAGAGAAGGGAAGTATTCTTCAGGTCCTCTAGCGGGATTGAATGGAGCATGTTGGAAACACAGTAATGAAGTATATTGAGTGGAGGGAGAGTGGGAAGAAGTGAGGACAAGTGGGCGAAGGGGAGGTAGGTCCAGGTAGGCCCTGGTAAAAATTTCTATTTTATTCTAAGGGAAATGGGGAACTCTTGAAGTGTTTTAGAGAAGGGAATGACATATTCTAATTTACATTTAAAAGTTCATCCCGGCTTCTGATTGGAGAATGATAGAAGCTAGAAGATCTGTCAGCAGGCTAATGTGGATTAATCTCACAGACCTGTTGAAGCCAGACTCGAAAGAGTACATCCTGTACTATACATTGATGTCTATACATTGTAGATATACAATATTCTATGCATTGATTTGTGTGGTGTTTACCAGTAGTCCAAGCAGGAGAGGATGGTGGCTGGACTAGTGTGGTTGAGGCCTCCAATCTGTCTAATTCTTATTGCAAACTGTTAAACAGGGAGAGAGGAATGAGGTTATTCTTCATGTTATAGAGATAAAGAAACAAGTTAGAAGGACCAAATGCCCTACTTAAAATCACAAGCTAGTTGCAGTGGATCTAGGTCCCAAGTTTAAATTATTCTATTTATTTTATTAGTTAACAAAGTTGTATGTATATATATATATGTATGTCTATAGACATACATATATATATATATATATATACACACACACACACATACTTTTATACAAAAGACTTTTACTCAACCATAAAAGGGGAAAAAATGAAAAGTGACTGGACATGTAACAACATGGATTGATATATATTATATATATGTATATATTTGCCAAAACTCATTGAATTTCTTTTTAATTCAGAATATATAAATGATTTACTAAGCATATAGGGTCAAAATATGACAGTGCTGAGCTGAGAATCCAAGTTTTCTGAA
Source organism: Mesoplodon mirus (assembly GCF_964341445.2). Lineage (NCBI taxonomy): Eukaryota > Metazoa > Chordata > Mammalia > Artiodactyla > Ziphiidae > Mesoplodon > Mesoplodon mirus. The sequence continues at coordinate 12,888,541 of NC_138992.1, read as the reverse complement.
GTCAGGTAATAAAGCCATAGATCTTGGGCCTGAAACTACTAAAAAATCCTAGCTTCTGACCCCTGATCAAGTGTCATGACATGCTAGTAACCAGGCTTAACCCTCTTTGGAGATATGAGTAATAAAGCCTAGAACTCAAAGATATGTCCCACATGGACAATATAAACATCCTTCTAGAACAAGAGAACCTATGCTGAATATTGGAGAATTTTTCAGGACAACAGAATGGTTTTAGGTCCTGGACCATGTGAGAAAACTTTTCTAAGAAGTACTCTCAAGATCCAGAATGAGACAAAGAACCAAGACAGTTTAAAATAAGCCTTGTAAAAGGATTGCGTTAGCTTATCAGAATTTAGAGTCATTCTAATGACACCTTTGACAGTGGTGTCCACATGATTGATGCTGCTGAGCTGATAATAGCACACGATGCCCTTACAGGAATGGCATTTTGGCAAAACGCAATATCTTCTGACTAACAGTTCATTTTTTTATAAGATTCTATTCATGGATTGCATACTTATACAATCTCATTAGCCTGCCATTAATCATTTCTAAGTCTGTCTATATTATATAATTTTCAAGGTCTGAATCTGCGTTTATGAAAACAGTGTACTACATTTGTATAGAATTTTGGTTTACAAAGCATTTGGGGCCTGAATCCTGAGACAACCAGGAGATAAGAGGTGCTGGCTCCGTTACTGTACCTATACTTCCTTGGGTGAGCTAGAGCCGTGGAGGCGGGGTGCATCCCGAGAAATCTCAGCTTGAATGATACCTGAACAATTTAAGGGATGGAAATTGTCAAAGAGGCTGGCCTTGAGGGTGATATTTTTGTGAGCATCTAAGCTCTCTAATACTGTGATTTTGTTATTCATTATAAACTAACTAGTACTCGATAATGTCACATCTCACGTTAGAATACATTAGGGAGTATCCTTGACACAGGTGTGAGCAACCTACGGGCATAAAGTGAACTCTTACCTTGTCCTGTGGTATTTGCCTTATGCACAACATTCCAAACCAGGAAGCTCCTGCTAACTTTAAAAATGGATGGACCGGAAGGTGAAAACAGAGGGGAATTAATGAACTGCTAGACGGAAGACATCCAGGTTACCAGAAAAAGCACATGGGACAGAACCAGAAAACTAAGTCTTATTCTGGTTCTGGTTCTTTAAGTTATTCAAACCCAGCATGGTAATTCATTTTATTAGTCTGTATTAATTTACTATGAGTGTTGTAACAAAGTACCACAAATTGGGTGGTTTAAACAACAGTAATTTGTTGTCTCATAATTCTGGAGGCCAGAAGTTCAAAATCAAACTTTCAGCAGGGTTGATTTCTTCTTTTTTGTTTTTAAATTATAACTTAATTTTTTCCAGTTTTATTGAGGCATAATTGACAAAAACTGTGTATCTGTAAGGTGTACTATGCAATGTTTTGGTGTATTTACACATTGTAAAATGATTATCACAAAGTAATTAACATTTCCATCACCTCACATAGTTTCCATGTGTCTGTGTGTGTGTGTGTGTGTGTGTGGTGAGAACACTTAAGATGTACTCTCCTAGCAAATTTTAAGTATACAATTCAGTATTATTAACTATAGTCACCATGCTGGACATTAGCTCTCCAGGACTTATTCATACTGTGTAACTAAACTTTGTATTCTTTGACCAACATCTCTATATTTCCCCTATCTTCCAGCTCCTGGAAACTACCATTCTACTCTCTCCTTCTCTGAGTTCAACATCTTGCTACTGTCACCAGGATTAGTTCCTTCCGTGGGCTGTGAGGAAGGGACTTTTTCCAGGCTTTGTTCTTGGCTTATAGATGGCCATCTTCTCCATGTTTCTCCTCACACTGTCTTCTCACTATGCACATCTGTGTCCAAATTTCCCCTTTTTATAAAGATACCAGTGATATGAGTTCAATCCTACCTTAATGGCCACATTTTAAATTGATTACCTCTGTAAAGATCCTATCTCCAGCTAAAGTCACATTCTGAGGTAGTGGGAGTTAGGACTCCAAGATATCAATAAGGGGGACACAATTCAACTTTTAATATATTATGATCATTTGTTCTGAGAAACAGGTATATTTACCTCACATTGTTATTTAAAAATTAGTCAATGTATGTAAAAGCACTTACAGTAGGCTGAATACTTCTGTATGAAAATAAGGCAGTAATGAGATAGCTACAAAGATACAGAATTAGAGCTCTCTCTTTACTGAGAACAAGCATGTGCCTGGCAGAGTTCTGTTAACTCATTAGTCTTTACAATCTCCCATGGAGAGAGATGGTAGCGTTATCCTCATTTTCAAGATGAGGAAGCTGAGATACGGTAGGCTTGAGGAACTTGTTAAAACCACAAAGTTTGTAGGTGGTGTCGTCATATGCAAGCCATTCCATCACAGGTCAGAGCCTGCAGGCTTAATCCTACCTCCCCAGTACAGTTATTAGTAATAGAATCAACTTTAAATTTTCAGAATGAATATTGTTACAAGGATAAAAATAGATATTAAGGAATAAAAATAGAAATCATTTCTATAGACAACCAGGTAAATGGGAAAATAGTTGAATATGTGTTCATATGGCAGATAGATAAATGTAGTACTGTATATAGAGAAGTAGATTAAAATAGGTGAGTAGAGAAAACTATTAACTTTTGTTTTTCTTGTAGTGAAATTCCAATTAAAGCAGTAAAGTAGAGTGACAAAGAGCAAAGTCTTCCTTCCTGGATAGTCTTCCTTCCCGGATTCAAATCCTGACCACACCATTTATGAACTTTGTGATTTTGGTCATGTTACTTCTGTGCCTCATTTCTCATTTTCAAAGATGGATGAGGTAAAAGTACCACTTTCTAAGGTTGTTATGGTAATCAAACATACTAATATTTGTAAAATACTCAGGAAAAAATGCTTGGCATAAAGTAAGCTACAGAATCAAGGAAGGTAATTCCAGGGCAGAAATAAAACTTGAACTTCAAAATTCTTATTTGAACCCTCCCCTATCTCTAACATCCACCCCATATCTTGATCAAAGGATAACTGGGAGATAGTTAATATAGTATAGTAAACTAGTAGCAGTACTTCAACCTGCAAATAAGTTGGGATTTTTCTAAAGAGAAGGGAAACTATTTTAGGACCTACTCTGTTCAGGGCTTGTATATACTATACACATATGTATATGCTACCTCATCCCTCAGTGGTTCAGAGGGCATAAGCTGTTAATAAACCTACTTTAGAGATGATTAAACTGAGACTTGCCCAGGGTTATACAACCTTTGACTCAGGTGCTATACCCATGTCTATTCTATCCCAAGGCCTGTGTTACTTCCCACTAAATCAAGTAATCTGAAATACAAGCCACATATTCCTTTCTTTGTATCTCTTCTTTAAATCCGAAATCATGGATACTATTACCCCCAAAGCACTTGAATTGATCCTGTACATCACCGAGAGATTAAATTACAAGTTATTGAGTTGAAAATAGTAATTTCTTCCTCCAAACAGATGTCATCTTACAATTTTTCTGACAGCTTTTTCCCTTTCCTAGTGAACTATCATTGGGGACTACCCAAAGAAACCTATAACTGCAGATTCCTGATTAATCTATTTTCTTTAAATACTGCTTGATGATGACAGAATGGTCCATGGGGATAGTTTTGCAATGGATGTTTTCAACAATGATAGGAACACAGAACTAAACAGAGTATCAAGAGACATTTAATGCAGTAGAGACATCTGGTCTGTTTTGCAGCAGAATTAGCATAAGATTATCATCTGATTACTGTTATCACCTCGGAAATCATTAGAACCCATAAGGATATCTCTGACTGCAGAGGTGGGGAGGAAACCCTGATGGAGAGAAAGGAGACTTCAGCCTCATAATCTAATTTTAGAGAATAAAGCGTTTATGTACCCTAACCTAATTTTGATGTACTCTGCCTAGTCCAAGGCATATGAGCATTTAGGGAAAGGATTGTGAGAGGCAAAAGAAGCTGAAGCACTTTGGACTGAATCAGAGAAACCAGAGGTAAATGTTCCAGACTGATGGCTCAAAGGAAGACACATGTTTTAATGAAAGGGGCCATCCTATACGAGAAGTACCATATATGCCCATGAATGAGCAAAGGGAATTGCAAACATGAGTACCTAAAGGAGGATGAAGCCTCCCAGGGGTCTGGGAAAATGCTAGGTGATACTGAGTTTTAGTCCCAGCTTGATCCCTGCAAAATCCTAGGCAAGGTCCATCTCCATTCTGCTGGAGCTTCTGGGCCTCATTTGCAAAACCCAGGGCTTGGATGAGGTAGGCTTCCAGGACTCAGCCACTTCTAACTTTCCTGCCTGCTGTGGCTTAGCAAAGAGAGCTTCCAAGATCTAAAAAAAGCTTTCTGGTTTGGCTCTTCAGAACTAAATTTCCTCAAAAACAGGAAATCAGGATTTTTCTTACGTCTTTCAAAATTTAAGTCTAATTTCAAATACGTAGTTATGTCCTAGCATTTTTTGACTAAATGGATTTAGTATCAAAAACTCTAAGTTCATAGCCCAGATGTAAGTGCTATGAGCACATTATTCAATCTTCCGCAGCCTCAGTTTACTCATCTGTGAAAGGGAATGATGAGATCTGTCTACCTATAAAATAGTGGGGAAAGGAAAGATCATTAACATTATCTTCTTACTGGTCCACTATTATGTGCCAGGGGTTTAATCCTCACCATCTTATTTGATTCTCACAGCAACCCAGTGAAGTAACCACTGCCTCTGTCAATTTCCAGGAGTGTCTTGCTGACACATTGGAGCTAGGACTCCCAGCCATGGGTGGGCGATTCCAGCATTCAGGCTCTTCTACAACATAGCAGTCTTCATCTCAACAGAGTGAAATGAGTTAAGCAGGGTGACAGCACTTTATACATCATGATATGCTTCTGCTGTGTCATATAGTGACCATAGAGCATGGTCTTTGGGGTTAGACTGACCTGAGCGCTTTTGCCATTTACAAATGCCACCCTTGGACAAAGGTTTAAAGGCACATTAGCCTCAGTTTTTTTCGTGTCTAAATTGGAGAAATCAATATCTTTTTAATCCCGTGGCTTTAGCTAAAGGTTTACAGTAGGGAAGGTTTCCATTCTCTTGGCCTCCTCATCTTCATACACAGGGAGCTTGGCTAAAGTTTTACTGCTGGCTTCCATCGGAACCTCCACTATCAATCCCAGTAAGGAGTGACTTCTCTGAGTGAATGAATGTGGGAGAAGAAATCGGATACCCAGTCCTCTCTCTCTTCTCTCCCCCATCTCCCTCTCTCTGTCTCTCTCCTTCTCTCCCTCTCTTCCCCCTGTCCTCCCCCTCCTCTCTCTCTCCAAGGGGACCAGCCCTTCTCCTCAGCCACATGGTACTTGGACAGCCCAGGCTCAACCTCAGCAGGAAGAGCTCAACTGACCAGCTGAGGCAGTGCCTGAAGGACCAAGTCTAGTGAGTTCAGGGGTGAAGTTCATGGCTAGATAGCTAAGGCCGTGTCCTCAAATCAGTCATAGGTAACAACACTGACATTAAAACAGAGAAAATAAGTAAGGTCCTTCTGTCTGTTTCCTGGGTTTTATTTCTCATTTGTTTCCAAACTGGGAGACAAGGATATATATTTATTATACCTTTCCCACAGCCTCAACAGATTAAATGAGTTACTACATGAAAAGCATCAATCATAGTGTCTGTAGCATTATCAGTATCTGTAAATGTTAAGTATGACTATCAGGCTTGGCTATGTGGCTTCTTGGGTTATAGGCACCAGAGGAATTCCTGGAAGGGCAGGAAGAATGGCAGTGGGATGGGAGTGCTTGGAGGACAGGCTGCTGTGTGGGCCATCCATATAGCAGGTACTTTGCAAACTGCATTAACTCTGCTTTTTTCTAAGAGTAGTGCTGATGATTTGGTTACACATCAGAATTCGATGGCGTTCCACCTACTCTGATTCTATCCTGAAGTTCAACAGTACTTCTTCAGATTTTAGGTCTACATGAGGCGTAAAAACAGGGTTTTTTTCTTAATTTAATTGGCTTATCTATGACTATAATTATTCTAAGAGCCTAGCATGGTTACCTTAATAGATAGACCTAGATTGGAATCAATTTTAGACCCACATGAAATAGAAGTGGGTACTTCCTAGGGCTGAGTCTCACATTGATGCTTTTAAACAGGATGAGATGGAAGATTTAGGACCCCTGATGAGTTTTCTTTTGTCTCTGTATCCCCTAGTAAAGATGGTACTGCACAGCATTCCCTTACCTGCTCGATTTTCAGTGCTGACATTGGCTTATTTTGATTGTCTGAGAAATCCTGGGCCACAAGCTCATAAAAACTCATTGGGATGAAGACACAGGCAGAGAAGAATTTCTCATAACCTACAGTCAGAGGTGGACCCATGGTTTAGGAGGACATGAAGCATGTATATTTGGGAGATGGTCTTAAGAAAAAGAATACAAAATTGTGACTATAAAATGAGAGGCCCTGGAACTTATGCTTCATTAGACTCACAGCAAACCCACTTCTGCCCACTGCCATGGACTGTGTGCATGACCCAGTAACTGTGTCCAGTTGCCCCTTTTATAGCCTCCCCTGGGGCAGAAATGCTGGCCATGAAGCAATTTCCCCTCAGAACTATTTTCTTTCATTTGACACACGAAGGGGGAGCTGCTTCTCCAATTTCAAATAGAAACATTAAACAGCAGGTAAGCACAATTTCTATCTAAAGAGAGTTTCCATAGGACCTTTGAAAATGCTTCCCTTGTTGCAATATGCGTAATGCATCTTCTAGAAATATAAATTCAGTATCTTAAGATGTGTGACTCGAGATCAGTGTTGTCAGTTACCAATTGCCAAATTGAAAAAAAAAAAGAAAAATTCAGCAGATTACCAAGTGAAAGAAGCCCATCTGAAATGGCTACGTACCGTATGATTCCAACAATATGACACTCTGAAAAAGGCAAAACTGTGGAGAAAGTGAAAGAATCAGTGGTTGTCCAGGGTTAGGGAAGAAGGAGAGATGATGATTTTTTAGGACAGTAAAACTACTCTGCATGATGTTACTATGTGTTGAATATATGTCATAACACATTTGTGAAAACCTGTAGAATGTACAACAGCAAGAGTTAACCATAACCTCAACTGTGGACTTCGGGTGATAATGATTTGTCAGTGGAGGTTCATCAGTTATAACAACGTGCCACTCTGGTGGGGGATGTTGATAATAGGAGAGGTTTACCTCTCTAGGTATGGGGGGGATGGGAACTCTTCGTACTTTCTACTCAATTTTTCCGTGAACCTAAAACTGTTATAAAAAAAATCAAGTCTATTTAAAACCAAAACAAACCCAGACTTAGGTAAGTGGAGACTTTATTTGACAGGATTATCACAAGAGGGAGGATGGGACTTTTGCAGTTGGGGCAACTGTCTGACTGTAGATCTGCATCTCAAATCTCAAGCAGAAAAGAGGAATGAACAAGGCTAGAAAGAACCCAGTAGGGAGGTGAGATGAGAAGGTGGAGATGGTCTGATTGGACCGTAGATCAGAGACTGTTTTACACCGAGGCCGGCCTGTTCCTGGGAGGGGCCTTTAAGAAGGGGGACTGTTGGCTTTTTTGGATTGAGAATGGATCAAATTTCAGGAATCTGAAGGGAAGATACAAAGCTTAAGCAAACTTTGATCTCATCAAGTTAATGGGCATTTTGTCCCAATTGATCTTTTGGGACAAACAGTTGAGCTAATCATTTGTGAAGCAAAGAATGGGAGTTGGAGGAGGTGTGTCTGGTCTTGTCACAGACGAACAACGAGGGCATCCGTGAGTCTTACCTAACTCATCTGAGGAAGTGTGATTCTTTGCAGTAAGCCATTTTCCAGAACCCGAAAACATCGTGGGGGCAGGTGGCAGGTAGGGGGAGCAGAGGTGGGTTCTTCATCTTTACACAAGGCTCATGCAAAATTCAAGATTGTCACAATCTAATTGTTTGCCATGAGAAGGAACAGTTTTACACACGGATCTTAAAAGAGTCCTTGGCCCATAAAATGGAAGATTTTCCAAGGGTCTTCTGTAGTGGAATCCCTGCTCCATTTCACACTATGGGCTCTAAGGCTTAGTTTCATCATCTGTAAAATATGGCTCATATTATTCACTCTGCCTGAAAATCGTGAGGTTAAATGAGGTGATGCAGCGCCATGTACTGTTGAGTGTGTTCAACATGTTATTTTCTCCTCTTCTTCTCATTACTTCCACTGACTGGGCGATTTCCCAGCATGGTCCAAAGCCGCTACCAGATAATCATCTGATGTGTAAACCAATCCCTTCTCTCTGGTGGAGGGATTGCCCTGGTTTGAAGTAGCAACGTGTTATGTGTATGATGTGATTTTCATGAGCTAGAACCTTTGCTTGAAGTTCTCTGGATGCTTCATTTCATTCTGGGTTAATCTCCAAGAGGCAAAAGGATGAGAAAGGAAAGGCAGGAGAAAGGGCGAGAGCAAGTAATCAGGATGTCATGCCCTCATGTCAACTAGGTGAAGAAACATCTCTCAGAGAAATGCTTCAATAATCCACAAAGAATTGATAGAATAATCTCAGAGAGAATGCAGATACCAGCAAGCCTGAGGCTGACAAGTAGAAGAGCAGAGCAAATGAAAACAGTTTAACTGCTGCTAGCACAGTGGAAGATGCAGATGTTTTGGGTTTTGGTGCAGTTGTTTTATTTTGGAAAACATAGGTCTCAGCCTAAGTGAGATGGTTTCAGGAACTCAATAAGAACTGTTCCTCTAACTAATCCTGAAGCTACACCAATACACCAATGAGAAAAATAATTGAACTAAGGATCTAGAAAGAAGCTGACTCTGGGAGGAGTGTTATCTGTTAGTCATTCTCACCATAGTAAGAAGTAATTTATTCAAATTGTTTTCCCTTAATACCTAACATTTAGTTGAAATCAACCATTTTTTCAGTGAAGTTGATTAGAGAAACTTCAACATTCCTTTTAAATAATAGTTTTCACTTTTAGCTTCTTCTATCCAAGAGCCAAACAAGTTGGTTTGAGCTGTCTCTGCATTTCTATTCATGGAAATTTGAAGAGTAAATGACCATACATTCTAGTTTGCCTCAGACAGTCCCATTCATGCCTATTGTTCTAGTGCCCTGTCTGGTTTAGTATCTGTCCCATAGTTTTCCTTTTGTGAATTGAAACATTGTTTTTAATGTGCATTGAAGTAAGTCAGGATGGGTTTGGTAGCCACCCACTCTGTTCCTCCAGTCCCTGCCATGGTCTCATCTGAGGAGAGCAGCAATGATATCACAGACTGTCTGAAATCCAGGATATTCAGATCTGCAGAAGAAATGTCAGCATCTACTTCAAAAGACAGACGTTTTTTCAGAAATCCTCTGATTGAGTTGTGTTTATATACATCATAAAAGCATGACTTTTCATTTAGATCAAATGGTTCTATTTTCTCTATTAATTTTACGTACATTCAATTCCACATTTTCTTGTGCACTTATGAAAACTGAAATAATTGCTATATATGTGTTGGTTTCATGAGCATAAGAAAAACTTAGTAAACTAGGAAGTGGTGTCAGCTTTATATTAGTGTCATCAGAGGCTTTCAATAGAATATCAGTTAAAATAATTACAATAATTATTTGAGTCTTTTGTGCAATTTATGGAATCAAAGTAAAGTGTTTGGAAGTGCATTCTACCAAAAGTGAGATATTCTACATTATTGTGAATGCTATTGCAAATTCAGTAAAAGAGTTCAACATTAAAGATAAGAGTACTGGGTTTTTTGGTAGTAATATGAAGACAAATTTTGGTGGAGCATAGCCTTAGGGTATTAACAATATACATACTTGATCAAGAGACATATGAAGAATTATTATTAATTTTTTCTCTGTGATAATGACATTATGGTTATATTTTTTAAAAGCAACCTCTATCTTTTAAAATACACACTGAAATATTTATTAGTAAAATGTTATTATGTCTGAGATATGCTTCAAATAGACCAATGTTAGAATGAGGGAGTATGTATGGATACAAATGAAGCAACAGTGCCTATGAATTGATGGTGGTTGTAGGTGAACAATGTGCACGTGGGGACTTACTGAACTATTTTACATATTTTCTTTGAGTGTTTGAAATTGTCCATAGTAAAGAGGAAAGAGAGAGGAAGAGAGAGAAACAGAGAGAAGCAAAAACTTAACAAATTTTAAAAGTTTTGTGATTAAGCAGATGATGAGTTAAAATATTCAGGACTGCAGGGTGAAATCAGACTTTAGAAATGTTGGATCCTTTTAAGAATAATTTAGGAATTGTATCAAGTATTCTATAGTAGTATTAAAGCTCTTTTGTAAATAAATTTTCTAAATTTGATTGCATTTTGTTCAGAATCCATTGGAAATCTTTAAATAGTCAAAATCTAGTATCAGTTTCTTACGATTTTTGCGAACAGTATTTAGGATACCCTGTATATTAAAGGTCTTGAATCATCACTGTCATTACCTGATGATCATCATCCTTCATTAAGGACACATATAATCCTTTGAACTCTTCTGGTTCCTTTATGGTAGGAAGAAACAGGCTTACTCACTTGAATATGAGTGATGTAGGGAGGAATTTTTAGCGAAATTCCAGAAATATCCTCCAGAATCCTTTTGATTTGTAATTATTGTTGTTTCAGTTTCAACTACTCCAGTGGTGATTGAACTTAACACAGTTTGTGCAAGAAAACAATATTAATATTGTTATGATTATTGTTGTTGTTGTCATAGAAGTAATTTTCTGTAGAGAATAGATCTTTTTATCTGATTCATTATTTTAGTGGACCTCTGAAATGTACTTTCTTTGTTTCACTTCTGAAATAGAACTTAGAAAAAATACCATTAGTTGAGACATTCAGAAACACCTGTAGTTTCATACAATGCATATAGAATAAAGCCCCACAGAATTATTTATGGAATTTCCTAAAAACATTTGTTGAAAAATAAATGTATTTTAGTTTATCATCATATTACTTTCCATCTGTTATTTTAACTCCTTTCTTGGCAGCAAGAAAAAAAAATGTTTGACCAATGGAATGAAACTTCTGTTTTATGTTATCAAAAATACTGCTAAATATCACAAAGTGTAGTAAAATAAAGTATTGGGTCAAATATTGAATTACTTAAAAATCACCCCTAAATTATAGAACTTTGTTTTCATGTCATGGATACTGAAGTGTAAATGTCTTATTAATAGTACTAGCTTCATATTGTCCTTGCTCAAGGCACCAATAACAAGTAGGGAAAATTTCAACATTAATGATAGTAGATATAGTTTTGCATATCAAATAGTCTAATAATTCAGGACTTTTTTCACTGACTTCTTGTCATGTATGATTATATCATTACTGTTTTATATACCTCATAATATGGCTGATAAAGCACTTGTGCCCTTCCAAGTTCTTATTCTTTACATCATTTTTATAATCGTTAATCATTCTCTGCAGGAATATTTGAAAGATAGTTGTCCATTTTGAAGTTTACCTACGGTATTGCTAGATAATATTTTATCTAAATCAGTCTCACCAGGGACACATAAGCTAGACAGTGTTATAAGATGCTGATAGTGACTGACTGAATGAGGCTGCCTCTGGAAGCCTCTTCAGATTGTGGACCTTCTCCTCTTCCCCAGGGGTATCTTCTCTATTTTCTATGACAGATGATTGTCTCTCAGATGAACTAAGAGCATCGATGCCTATGTGTAATTAAATATAAATAAAAACTCAATTTGCTTTTTTCTTTTTCTTTTAGACAGCAATAACTAAAATTTTAAAAATTTTCTTTATGACACCAGAGGATCATCTTTCACTGTTCATAATGAAATCATAATTTAGATCAGAGTTTGGTATTTTTTTATAAAGGACAGATAGTAAATATTTTAGGCTTCTTGAGTCACACAGCCTCTGCTGCAACTACTCAATTTTGCCATTATTTCATGAAGGCAGCCATAAAAGATATGTATACAGATGAGCATGTCTGTGTGCCAATAAAACATTATTTGCAAGAACAGATGCAGGCCTGATTTGTGCCATGGGCCATAGTTAGCTGAACTTTGATTTAGATGATTAATCACGGGGCCAAATTTGGATTGAAAGTTTGGTTTCAAATTTGAGATTTGGAGAGACCTGACTTGAAAGAACCTGCAATTTCTCAGAGAACAAAAGGTAAGGTTTCAATGAGTGAGAGCTTGAGAGACCTGTAAGAGTTGGAAGTTGAAGTAAATAACTCTGATTCTAGTGCTTGAGAACTCTAAGGAAGTAATGAATGGTAACAAGGGCAAGAGTGAGGCCATTTTGAGGGTGGCTGACATGCAGTGAAAGTAAGATTCGTTGAAGCTGGGATGGTCTGGGAATGGATGGCCTATTTGAAAAGTTGTGGAAGGGATATCTGAAGTTCCAGAGAGATTATCTAATCTATCCCTCTTGGATTAACAGATACTTAAAATTTTAAACTTTATAGGATTTGTGCTATTTGAGAAGTTGAGATAAGTAGACAACTGGATATTTTAGTAGACACTCTTAAGACAAACTCCCCAGGGGCTAGGCATTCTTCCTTCCTAGGTGCTGTGGAAATAGTGGTAAAGTACAGCTGTGAAACCTTCCTTTAAAGAATTGTGTGGTCTCTGCCTTGGGGAGTTTATAATATAGAGGAGCAAATAAACAATGTACAGTTAAATTGTGTATTATTCAGCTTGGGCTGCCGTAAAAAAATGCTGGACACTGGGTGGCTTACACAAACAGACGTTTATTTCTCATAGGAGGCTGGAAAGTCCGAGATCAAGGTGTTGGCAGCTTCAGTTCCTAGAAAGGAACTTCCTGACTTTCAGACAGCTAGTTTCTCCGTGTTCTTCCATGGTGGAAAGTGCCCTAGTGGTCTCTTTTCCTCTTCCTGTAAGGACACAAACCCCATCATAGTGTCCCCACTCTCATGATCTATTTAAACCTAATTACCTCCCTAAAGCCCCACATCTAAATTTCATCACATCGGGGGTCAAGGCTTCACCATATGAGTTTGGGAAGGACACAGACATTCAGTTCATAACAAGCTGTCACATTCAGAAGTAAATACAGAGTATGAAATACACTAGCAAAAGGAATAAAAATGGTGATGTGATGGAGTTGAGTTTAAGGGGGCAGTTCCCTCAGGGGTCATCAGGGAAGTCCTTTCTGAGAAGGTGGCATGTTATCCAATATATGTAAATATATTTATTTATTTTTGGCTGTGTTAGGTCTTTGTTGCTGCGCGCGGGCTTTCTCTATTTGCGGCGAGCGGGGGCTACTCTTCGTTGTGGTGCGCGGGCTTCTCATCGTGGTGGCTTCTCTTGTTGCAGAGCACAGGCTCTAGGCACACAGGCTTCAGTAGTTGTGGCTTGCAGGCTCTAGAACTCAGGCTCAGTAGTTGTGGCGCATGGGCTTAGTTGCTCCACAGCATGTGGGATCTTCCCGGACCAGGGCTCAAACCTGTGTCCCCTGCATTAGCAGGAGGATTCTTAACCACTGCGCCACCAGGGAAGTCATTATCCAATATTTAAAAGATGAAAAGGAGCCATGCATTGCTTGGGAGGACTATTCCAGGCAGAAGCGACAGCAAGAATGGTGGCCCTGAAGCAAGAAAGAGCCTGGCATGTTCCAGAATCTATCAGAAGGCTGCTGGGGTGACAGTAGAGGGAGCAAGTGTAGTAGTGGCATAAGAAAAGGCTGGTTCCCCAAGTTTCTTGAGACTGATTCTTCTTTTCAGTCCCAATCCAGTTTGCTCATTGTGTCTGAAAATGGCATCTTTTTTCATATTTCATTTCTTCCTGCTTTGAAAAACAGAACATAGTAGCAATCAGGAAGCTGAACTCTGAACCAAGACGGCCTGAGTCTGAAAAGTAGCTCTGCTCTGCACCAGCTGTGTGCCCTGGGCATCAGCTTCCTTATCTATAACATGGGGGAAATGGTATTTACCTCTCAGGTGGCTGATGTGTGCAGAACACTAGGAACTGGGCCTGTCGCTTATGCTAGTGCAGTGTTAGCTTCTATTAGACCACACTGTGAAAGAGTTGCTACTTGAATAAATCGTCAAGTTTTCATTCCTATCAGGCTCACCATGAAAGCAGTTCTTCACTGCTTCCCAACCTCTCACCAAACAGCTGACCTGAAGTGGTGACCCTGATCTGCAGGCATTCACCCTTCGCTGCGTTGCTGTAGGGTGTGAATGCCAACATGGGTCTGTTGTGGCCTTTGTCCAAAAAAGATTTATTTTCACAAGTGGCACTAGGATGTCCTGTCCTCAGACACATGGCCACAGAGTAAGGGCATGGGACAGGAGCCCTAAAAAGGTTATGGTGGCCCCAGTGGAATCAGTTCTGTATAAGGGCTTTTCCCTAAGGCATTCGTACACTGAACCCTCAAGGTCCAGACCTATGCAAGTCAGCTCTTTACACTTGGAGCTTCTGTCTTTGACTCCCATCCACTTTTCAGAGAATTGTGAGTTTTAATGAACTTTGCAGCCACTTCCTTCTGACCTTGACCTTTTGACTATAGTAAGACTAAACTATTTTTACAATCTTTCATCTCTGTCTGAAAGTCTCTCCTCTTTTTCTCCCGTATTTACCTCCTCCCTCCCACCATGACCTCCACTGTATCTATTAGCATGTCTTGCATTTCGGGGATTAATTCAGTTAGCCACTCCTATAGGAAGCCCTCCCTAGTATCTTCCTCCTTCCTTTGCCCCCACCAGGTGGGTTAAGTTCCCCTCTCTATTATCCTGCACATACCTCTATCATAGCAGTTTTATACACTCTTGGCTGTGTGTTTTTCTTTTCCTCTAGAATATGTGTAATTTGGCATCAGGGTCCCAGCGATTGGATCTTATAGAACTTTAAATCTCCGACATCTACCTCGGTACCTGGAACCCAGATGCTCAGTAAATGTTCATTGAATGAATGAATGATGATTAAATAAGCTCATTGAATTCTGAATGAATGATGATTAAATAAGCTATCTCCTCTAGTTTCTTCTATATAGAGGATACCCCAGCCCCCTAATTCCCCATCCTCAGTCCCTGGTTATCCCCACACAGCATCCCATACATCTCCCACACATCTCATCTTTTCTTCTGCATATGCACGTCTACCTTTGAGGTAATCTGCTCCATTGTTAAGCTGTTCTATTTTTAGAAAAAAATCCTTTGAGCAGAAACTTCACTCCAAGCATCTTCTAGCTTTGGGGATTAACTCTGCCATCTGGAGCAGAATAAACCTACTGATTCCTTTGTAAGATCATCTTTCCCATGTGTTCTCTTTTACTATTCACCTCAGGAAAACGATCCAGTTCCCTTGATTGTATATCCATTCACTCACTTAATTCATTAATTCACTCAATCATTTATTTATTCATCCATTTGTTTGCTTACTCACTCAATTAGTCCTTCATTCTACAAATATTGTAAGTTCCAGTGACACTCCAGGTACTTTTCCAGAATTGAAGATGTGATGTTGAACAAAATAACTACAAATCCTAGCCTTCCACTTGGTGTTTACAGTTCATTGGGAGGCACATTTCAATACAGGGTGATAAATGCTTTGATCAGAGAAATGTAAGGCAATAGCAAAACACAGAGTGACACCTAACCCAGATTGGAGGAGGGAGAGGATGCTTCCCAGTGGGCATGACATCTAAGCTGAAGCCAAGTAGGAGTCAATAGGGTCAATAACGGGGCTGGGAGAGTGTTTCAAGCAGAGGCCACAACGTGTGTTAAGGTCAGGGTGTGGGGCAGGGGTATGGGAGGTGAGAGAGAATAATGGAGTGTTTCAAAAACTGAAAGACGAGTGATAAGCTGAGGCATAGAAGGCATAGAAATGCCATGGCTCTGTCAGCGGAGTCAAAGAGTTTAGATTTTATCCTAACTGAAATGAACATCCACTAAGTGTTTGAAGAAGGGGAATAAAGTGGTCAAGTTTGCATTATACAAAAGTAACTTGTTCCCTCCAGTGATAGAGTTTTCTTTTAATTTCCTGACTACTCCTTTATGGATCTCTCAAGTCTAGATTTTCTAAACATTGTCTCAATTTCTGATTCAGAACCCAAACTAAAATTAGGTTACGGAACTGAGACCCGAATGTCCCTGTTTAGCGATTCAAACATGTTTTCCTAAGGATGTGCTTTCTGACATTAAAGAAAGCATCTTCGGCTCTTACTTGGGTCCTGGAAAAGAAGGCACCTGTTTCAAGGAATGTCCAGCCTCTTGGCAGCTGCCCCTCCATGCTGATGACATTAAGGATGTGGCAGATTGAAGAGGCTGATGATGCCATTTGGTCAAACCATGTGACTATTTCCATCAGCTTTATTTCTGCAATGTCCTGTGCCCACAGAAGGGACACAAGATGACTTTATAATTCCTTGGCCATATTAAGATACAGATACACTCAGGGCTTTAAAAGCAAGAATATAATTGAAATGTCAAATGGGGACTTGGTGACCTAAATTTTGTCCCACAAAAGTCATCTCTTGCTACCATCTGTGTCCTCTGGGTGAGGTTTCTAAACAGAGGTGACTCAAACCACAAACTTTCGAAAAAGGGAAAGTCATGACCCTCTTGTCATCAGGACAATTATGTAATGGTATCGCTGAAGAAGCAGAGAAATGAGTTGGCTTTTCTCTGAGGAAGAGCTAGCAATGACACAATACTGCCCAATCCTAGGTGGTCCAGGACCATGCATTACATTTCATGCATGTTTACCGTCTTGTCTTCTCTCTACATTTCTGTTTCCCTTCCCTCCTCTGCACCACCTCTTTACTGTACCACTGACGTCCCACCCCCGAGTTCCAACCTCATAAGATGGTTTGCCTTTCCTTCCACATTCTGATCACTCTGGCCTCCATGCTTTTTGATTCAGGCTGTTATCTCTTTTAGGACTCCTCTCCAGCACGAGTAGGAAAATATTGTGCTTCAGTGGAAAACAGCACATTGTTTAAATTCCAAATTATATGCTTCTGGTCTTTCATTGCCTTGGAGCCATTTTACAGCTCTGTAAACTAATAGTAATGCATATAAGTTATAATTCTTCTCTATGGTTATGTGAATTCTGTCCAGTGGAGATTTAGTTGATTTCCTTCCCCTATGGAAAAGGCCCATTTTACCTTCATTCTCCCATTTATTTCTATATTCCTGATATATAAATGTATCTTTTTTTTTTGATTCCCCCCTTGAACTCCTAACAGTTCATCAGTTTCCTCACTGATGAGTTAAATCAAATCTTTAACACATGTTCATATTTATGTCAGCATGAGTGTCCTAATTTTACCTTTTTTGAAAATTATCTTTTAATAGATGATAAAAAGAGAAAGGAACAATCAATGAGTTTCTACTATAATCCAGAGGAGGCTAGATGTCAGGCCACGGGATGGTGGTTCCCCTGAGACCACCTTATTACAACCATTTGGATTGTTATAAACTGCAGATTCCTGGGCTCTCTAGGATGAGGGGGGAATTTGCATTTTAATAAGTCAATGTTCAGATAAGTTTAACAGCCACTGTGACCAATGATAAAAAGTAGAAAGAAAACCTCTCCAGTACCTTAAAAGCTACTTGGAGAGATAGACTAATGTAGAAATTAAAGATAAAACTACCGATGAGAGCTAAGACTGATGTGTAAGTTGCACAAGTAACTGGAAATGCATGTATAAAGAAATTTAAGTGAACCAAAGCAGCATTTCCTGTAAGAAATCATGGTAAACAAAGGGGTTAGGAGGATGTCACTCATACACTCCCACCCCACCCCACCAGTCTTTTAACATAGACTGGTATGAAAATTTAAATTAGTAAATAAAATTAATAATAATATGTTTACTTTTAAAGGAAAATAGAGAAACCAATGAGCTATCTTTTTTATAATTAATTTTTATTAGCAATATGCTTTCTGTTAACTGATTAATACAACAAACATTGCTTGAGTGTCAACATTGGGGATATGGAATTAAGGCAAGGTATCTTCTGTGTTAATGTTTTTATTGCTTTATTAAATAGAAGCAAATAGACCCAAGGTACAAAATAAAACATGCTACATATGAGACTGAAATTATTGGGGATGGCTTTAGGGCTATAATTAATGTTATCATTTGACACGCTTTACCCCCAAAGTACTGTGGTGCTAACCAATGCGCTTGGGTCACAGCATTTTCTTCCCAGATACAATGTCAGAATCCTATAGTATAAGACATTTCTACATGGAAAGTGTGAGTTAATGGAAACTACGTACAGCAAGAAAGGCTAAGGAAGTGCAGGGAAGTATAAAATCAAGCACAAAAGTGAATACTAGGAAAGTTCAGAAAACAGAAAAATTAGTAAGGCAAGGCCAGAGTAGAGTAGCCTTCCAGGGAATAGGAAGCATCCTGGAATATAGGAAATACTAAAGTCTGAGGATAGTTTGAAAGGGTGTAACATCAGATTGGAAGGCTTGTCCTGCAGAGTCATCATGGATGTAAGTCCAGAAGTGAGCCTGAGCTGTCTGCTATAGAAAATATCAGTGAGCAAGACTGCTCCAACAAAGCTGAACGCCAAACACCCTTTTATTGTGCATCACCTGCCTGCAGGCCATATGCCAGGTGCGGGATCCCCTAAGGTAGATGGATACCCCACTGCTAGATTGATCTTTCTTAGGTAGCTCGGTAGAGGGGGGAAAGCTTCACCCCAAATACCAGCTACCTCCAAACCTCTGGATGTTTATGTCATGTATTCTAAACAGCTGGTCTGATAAAGCTTTTTTTATTTCACCTGGATGTTGGTCGTCAAGCCCATCATTAACTTCTGGGAGTTCCCAAATCCTCAGAGAGGTCAATAAGCAAATACTCCTGCCTGCAGTCAGAAACAGGTTCTGAGCCCCACATGGCAACGTGCTGGGATTTAACTGGGAGTGGCTTAGCTCTTGGGCTTTACTGTGGATTGAGTCTACCAAGCTGGAAGGTTTCATCCTGACTTTTACTCCCTCCCTAAGGAGATTTTATCAAATGTCTCCATTAGCCATACAAGGACTTTCAAAGTTGATATATCCCACTTAGTTGCCAAGGGCAGCTTGGTAGCATGATTGTGACGTGTACTGCTGATAGACCAGGCTTCGTAAATGCTGTTAATTAAAATTATTTTTAACACTAATTACACTGAAAAATAGATTTTCTACTCATTCAGATATTTGCCAGTGGATACATTTTACCCTCTGAAGGAATTGATTCCATTCAAAGTTATCTTCATTTTGCCTTCATGATGTCAAATCTTTTCATCTTTTTTTTTTTTCTGCCCCGTTATTAGGGTCTCCTGACCTCAAATATAGGCACATCCCTGACACTAACCCGTGAGACATTCTCTTCTGGTACAAATTCATTACACTTTTTTCCTCTATCCATTTGCACCTCCTTTTCAGGATCAAATTAATACATTCTTTTCTCATTCATGCAATAGAAAGCAGAACTTTCTACCTCTTGGAACCTTTTGGCTTGCTGATCTCAACAACTGCAGAATATATCTCTGCTACTCCAAGTACTCTCAAAGACTTTGTTTTTCATACAAAGAAAGTTCTTTCTCAAGGCAAATTCATGACACCTTTTTCTTCCATCTGTTTGCTTTTATCTTTTTTTTGTATGCATTTCATCCTTTCATCTAGACTGAACAATCCTTGAGACTACAGATCTTAGTTTGTATTTCTTTCCTACCCCTTTCCACTTAGCCTGATGTTTCCATTTAACAGACTCAGTGAATTTTAATGGATTAATATCTTGGGAGAGGTGAAGAGGTGAGGGACCATCAACTAACCTAGGAGATAACTGAGCTGCAGAAGTTGTGACTGTCTTGTTCAACATTATACTATCAGGGCTTAGAACATTATCTTGCAAATAGCAGGTGTGAATGAAAAAATATTGAATGTATAAATGAATGTAAAATAGAAGTTTCTTAGGTACTACTTTAGACCAACCTGGGTTTACGTGATAGAATCATGGCTCCCAAAAATGCTTACATTCTAATCCCCAGGTCCTGTGACCGTTAACTTGCATCACAAAAGGGACTTTACAGATGTGATTAAATCAAGGATCTTAAAATGGGGAGATTATCCTGAATTATTCAGGTAGATCCAATGAAATCACAAGGGTCCTTGTAAGTGAGGGGAAGGCAGGAAAGTCAGAGTTTAAAAAAGGTGATGTGACAACAAAAGGGGAGGTTGGACTTATGTGATTGCTGGCCTTGAAGGTGGAAAAGGACCACAAGCTAAGGAATGCAAGCAGCCTCTAGAAGCAGGAAGAGGCAGGGAAACAGGTTGTTCACTGCTGCCTTCAGAAGAACGCAGCCAACTCCTTGATTTTACAGTAAACAAGACAATGCTAATATCTTACACATTTTAACGGCCCAGTAGTAAATGCTTCAGTATTCATGGGCATTTAGAATTCCATGTCACCAGAAAGTCTTCAGGAGATGACTTCTACTTTGTTTCACATCCTCAGCTTGATTGAGGCCTTGCACGTACTAGGACACTTGCTTGTTTTTCCCTTAAGGCTGGTCCTCCAGTCTCTGCATGTGGGATTCAGTACCTCCAAGAATGCCTACTGCCCTCAGTAGTCCCCAGTCCTTCTGCTTCGCTGGGTCCCGCCTCTAATAGCTCCTCTTAAACTTACTCTAATTCTAAAATTACTGCAATTCTAAAATTAGGTTTTATTTTTCCTCATCCTCATGGCCTTTCTCAAAGCTTCCAAAAATTTTTCTTAACTGCACTGACACTAGCTTTTTCTCCATTTCCTATCATTTCTCCCTTTTCTTCTAACTGTAATAGGAGTCACAAATTTTGCATTTACTAGAACCAAAATTTCCGCAGTTGCCAAAAAATATACAGATGTAAATTCTCATATAATTAAAATCTTCATAAGGGAAACTCCCAGCTGGGGAGGGGATGCTGGGCTCAATAAATGGCAGGTCCCTTCCTTTCCTCCCTGGGGTCCCCAGATCAGCCTTCCAGCAGATGCACTGCCAGCTTTCTGCAGCTACCTGGGCTCTGCTCTGGGGACTGAGAGATGATATTATCGGGTTTTCATTAAGCTGCCCCTCACAAAGTGGATGAGTGGCTTAAAAATCTTCCTGTAAAGAAACTGCAAAGCACTAATCATGCAAGACTGAGCAACAACAAGAAAACAGCAGAGCTGGTATCACTCCTAATCCTGCGACGTTTTATTATCCAAATTCTGAAGGAAAAGTAAGGATGATCAAATCAGATCTGACAGGAAGTTAGCCCCAAACATTGACATTATCAAGAAGTCTGTGTGAAATATGGATTTACACTCACTCACATTGACTGTGAATCTCACTTCAAGTATATCTGTGCCTTGAGGTATTAGTGAGTGACAGCACAAAGCCATCACAATGAGCAGAGCATTCAGTAAGCAAGTATGAGGAACATGAGGATGAATGTTAACAGTTTTTTATTTTCAGGAATGCTTAAAGTTATGCATTACTCAATCTAATATTTCATGAAATTTCAGAAAACTTAATGATAATTTAGAAGCTTATACTTTGGCTTTTAAATTGACTTTTAAAAGATAAAGAGTCATATATCACTGTGGCTATATCCTGGTCCAGTGAAAAAAGCTGATGTAATAGATGGAAAACAGCATGGTAACAAGCCAGATGTATTCCGTTGTCAACAAATACTATGATGTTGCTAAATATTTAAAGAAATAAACATTCAAACAGTTACACAACAGAATGTATGTTTTACAGTGGAATAACAGTACAAATGTTTCCAACATGTTTCTGTTTATAGAATTTTCTAGATTCTCATTTAATATTAAAGCATATGAAAAAAAATTTTTGCGTGCAATCCTAGAAAGCAAGAATGCCCTCACACACAGTAGTTGACTTAATAAAACACAATGCTTTATGGAAGAAGTGCCTAAATTGTAACCATTGTCAGAGCAGAAGCTCTTACATTAGAAGTAAAGGGAAAAAATTTTGTTAAGTTTGCATAAGTAACACAAAGGGGGCACCACATTTAAAAGTTATTTACTGCATAAGTTATAGAGAAGCTATTGCATCAAAGTTTAAGTGGAAAACATTAAAAAAATGCTTTACATATGGAATGCAATTAATGCCATCAGTGTCTCTAAAACAAGAAAGAATAAGTAATGTTTTCCATGAGGTAGGAAATGACCACAATCTTTTTTACACTACGGATTTTATTGTGGAAATTACCTCATGGCAAAAAATTTAAAGGGGCTGCAGAACAATAAAGACAGATGTGCATTTCTTTTTTACAAAAAAGGCCAGTGTTCCAAATTTGCTGACCTTCTCTGTAATGAGAAGTGATTGTTGGTAGCCAGCAGATACATTTGTAAAAATAAACCCACTCGATCTGTCCCTGAAAGGTAAAGGTGGCATTTCACAGTGAAAGAACTGCTCTCAAGAGAAGATCATACTATGAAGAGACCATTTGGAAAATAGGTATTTGAAAGGTTTACATTATTATGTGATTTATTTATTTATTGAGTCAAAAAAAAAGCCTAATTGGACTAACTCTGGTTTATCTTTTAAAACACACATCAGGCATGATCCTGCAGTTAGTCTCCTCTGATCATCCTGTGAGTTAGGTAACCCTGTCCTTGGTTCCTCTCCTTTAGCACCCTGTACACATACTACTATTGCATTTATAACACGATATTAGAGTATGTTACTTGTATGTGCATCTCCTCCGTTAGACTGTGAGTTTATTGAAATCAGGAACAAAGCAATTGTTCTACCAGGATGAGAACAGAATTCCTCAAAGATGCTCTGTAAATATTTGGCAATTAGATTTAAAAAACAAACATGCAAGAGACCAGCAGACTGAAATAATTGGCCAATATAATATACTAATACTGACAATATCAGTAATGATTATCACAGCAATGACTAACACTTGAACTAGTTTATGTTTACTATGTACCAGGCACTGATCAAAACACTTTGTGCATATTTTCTTATTTAATATTCACTACAATCTTATGGGAATGTACTATTAGTTTCCCAAATTTATAGATGTGGGTGAAGGAAATTGCCCCAAATCATACAGTTAGTTGTCCGAGTTACAATCCAGGTGGTCTGTTCACAAAGCTCAGGTGCTATAAAATGGGGAAAAACAAAGTTTGGCACCTGGTTTCAAAAGGTGAATTGCAAACGTATAGATTATGTAGAACCAATAATTATAATAATAGAATGACAATTACATATTAAGGGCTCTTGATATGATACAAATTATTCTACCTTAAACAGAGGAATTTATGTCCCATGAGGTTACAGGTTCTAACTTCTCATTCTGTATTCTCAGTGACATATAGTATTGGCTCCTTAAGCTGTTTGTAGAATAGTCTTTATTCTTATTGTAGAATAAATAAATGAATGAATATTATGGTCAGGGGTGTCACATAGCTGATTATTTTGCATCATATCACGACAGGCCTACTAGCAGTCCCAATGCAAAG
Source organism: Mesoplodon mirus (assembly GCF_964341445.2). NCBI lineage: Eukaryota > Metazoa > Chordata > Mammalia > Artiodactyla > Ziphiidae > Mesoplodon > Mesoplodon mirus. Next base: position 12,864,999 of record NC_138992.1, on the reverse strand, counting down.
CCTAGAAAATATTGGCTCAGAAAGGTCCAGCACTTTCTGAAAGTGTCAGAAAGTCTGATGCTTTCTTCAGTGTCAGACAGCTGGTGGATGGATGGCCCCCTCCCTTCCTTCAGCCCACATTGCCCATCCAGATTGGTACTGTCAGCCTTGTTTATCTCAAATGAAGAGGGGTATGACTAACTGGAAAGTATCCAGAACAATGTGGCCAGAACGCTGAGTAGCCTCATAACCACGTGGCATGAGGAACAGCTGAAGAGACTGAGAGCATTTGGCCTGGAGGGAAGGAGACTCAGGGAGATGGAATCACAACCTTAAAATGTATAAAGTCTCTTCTAGTGGAAAAGGGATTAAACTGAGGTAATGTAGCTCTAGAGGGTGAATCCAGGAGTGCTGGGAGGAAGTGAAAGGGAGACAGGTTTCATATAGAAGAAAGAACTTTCTGGTATTTGGAGATGTACCATAGGGGGAAAGATCATCTTGTAATGTTCAAATGACCAGTTGCCAAGAAGTTGCAGAGGCAGTTCCTACATCAGGTGGTAGGTGAAACTTGCCTACTTTGTGTCTCATAGACTTTATGTGATTAAATAAGATCATGTGGGGCCAAGGGAGGTACTTTATCACCTATATTATGGCATTATAATAATTAATTGTATATAACTAATAGTTAATAATAGCAGATTATTACTACTTATTACTCTTCATTCCAAATTGCCACTGTGAATGTTGTTTGCTCAACTAAGAAATGATGATAATAATAGTACTTTCCTCGTGGTGTTGAGAGGATTCAATGACTGGAAATCTATAAAGTACTGAGAATGCTTCCTGACGCACAGTTAAGCATCTCATTTTTACGATCATGTCATTAATAATACATACATACATATCATTTATTGGACTCCTCCCATGTACTACACACAGCTTTTAATTTAGACCTTACTACATCCCAGATGTAGGAATTAATGCCTCTATTTACTAGATAAGAACCCTGAGACTGTACTCAGTACACCTACTGCTATTGTTCATCTTCCCGTTATCTCAGAACAAACCTGCTTGATAATCTATGACAGAGGAGATCAGTAAGTCGCATTCTATCTAGGTGAGGAGGCTGAGACAGCAAATCAAACACAGGTTTAATCCTGGGCTGCTGCTTCTTTCCCTGCTTCCTCCTCTTGAGAACAAGGCCTGTGAAATGCTCCCTTGCTAATGGGAGTTTGGTGAGAAAGGAAAGTGCAGCAGGTCTTCCTCCTTGTTGTCAAGTTTCAGCTATATCTGTAGGTTGGGAGGAGGGGACATCACCTGAAGACACTGGTATAGCCCTCCAGGTGGATGCTGGTACGGCCCCCCAGGGAATGCTGATACAGCCCTCCAAGTGGGTTCTAGTACAGTCCTCCAAGTAGGTGCTGGTACAGCCCTCCAGGTAGTATTGAGCCTTTGCAGAGGAAAGGGAGGTGAGTGTCGGCCAGAGTTCACCAGGATGGACAGAGTTCCCCAGACCTGCTTTCTAATTGCAATCCTGTCACTTAGGCAGGTCATTTAACCTCTTTCAGCTTATCCCATTCACTTATAAAATGGGGGCAATAATGTTCCCTTGTCAGGGGTGCAAAGGAATGGAAGGACATGATGTGTTATTAAGCACCCGTTGCGATGTCTGTCAGGAACCCCAGTTAACTCAGCCCTCTTCCTGCGTGTTTCTGCTCTTTGTGGCTTTCCATCATCACCTCCTCCATCAGCATTCCCCCTCACTCCCTCGCCTCAACTCCAGCACCAAAGAGCAGAGAAACTCCTCACCTGAAGTTATAATTTGGAACTCAACCCAACGCAAGCACTGTTGGGGTCTCCAGAAACTTTCCAGAAAACAGAGGGTTTGAATGGGGCCAGAAGAAGCTTCCTAGACAGCCAGTGCCAGATGATTTAATAGGGTCATCACAGAAGCCCAAGAAAGGATAAAACAGCTGTGCTTGAAATTCCACCAGGCCAGCTCCCCTCCTGTAGCTTGAAATTCGGGATGCCTATTAAATGATGGCATTTATGCCTGGTTGAAACATCAGGAGCTTCAACCTTTCCGAGAGGGTAAGATTTGGTCAAGAGATGTGGTGATGCCATAAAGACTTGGGAATTTGAGAAGGTCAGATCACAGAACAAAGCACAGCATAGACAAATCAACTACCTCAGGACTCTACCCAGGACGGGTCTGAGGTAGAAGATTCGAATTTGCAGTGCCACCAGAATTTAACACTGGGTGGAGCCTTGGGAGACAGATGTCATAAACTCTCATTAAATTGTCAAGCACTTTTCCAGCATTTCCTCTCCCATTATAGCTGATTATCATGATACACACACAAACACACACACCCCTTGATAAGTTACTGGAAAACACAGAAAAATGTCTGACAGTTTAATGAGATTTGGGTGAAAGAAAATCTGTATTTTAATATTTTTCCAGCAGTAGAAGAAAGTTCATCAAAGTTCTTGAGACTCACTCAGCTTGGCTACATTTCTTAAAATATTTTCATAAATTTTGAAGGACAAATATTATTGGGCACTAAAAAGGTTGCAGTCTAACACATAATCAATCACTTATCTTAGCATTTGTGCAACTGGATTATACTGATGATTATGCACGCATTGAGTGCTGTGCCCCACGCCTGGCATTACTTAATGTAGATGTTTTCTTCACACATAGTGCTGGCTTTAAGGTACATTAAGATGACAGCGGGAGGCTTGTAGAGTGGTGCTTATAGGCAGGTCCTATTCAAAGACACCGGAATAAGTATGGATCAATTGATTGATAGGTTAAAGTGTAGGGAAAGAACTTCTTGACAACAATGATGCTAAAGTAAAGAGTTCCTAGTTAGAGACTGGACAAATCAATTTGCAGGTGACTTTTAGGAAAAAAAAACATTGAATAATAAATTTTAATAAATAACTTCTAAGGACATTTTAAGTACTGAGATTATAGGAGTCTGTGGGAAAGAAAGAAAGAAAATGCTCTTCAGTGCAGCTTGTTCCCTGCCTTGAATTGACAGTTACAAAGAGCAATCTCCAATTTGTATATGGAGTATGTGTTTAAGAAATATCTTTAACGTATGTTTAAGGATGTGGTACAATTAATATATGAAATAGGCAATAAAATAATTTGTATTTCAGAGGAGATTGAGGATCAAAGGCTGAAGAATTATTTCAAACCACTCAGCTCATGAATTTCAAAGCTAGGGTGGCTCATTGGACTCTAAGTCCTGGAATCTTCTTATTGATTTTTCCTGGAGTAAATAAGGAAGGCAAAACATCAACAGACATATGACAGACTGAACATAGGATAACACTGAGAGAGATCAAAGACACCTCCAAAGTTTTGAGCAGATGTAAAAGGGAGAATGATGACAACATTGATAGAAATAGGAAAGGCAATGAAAGAAATTGTTTTGTTTGGAAATTGTTAATGTTGGGGCTAATTATACTTGAAGATGACTGTGGTCATTGAGAGAACAAAATCCAAAAAACGATTATGAAGTAATAACAGCCAACTTTCAATACTTACCAGACAACTATCATAAGTGTTTTTTTTTTTTTTTGCGGTACGTGGGCCTCTCACTGCTGTGGCCTCTCCCGTTGCGGAGCACAGGCTCCAGACGCGCAGGCTCAGCGGCCATGGCTCACGGGCCCAGCCGCTCCATGGCATGTGGGATCTTCCCAGACCGGGGCACGAACCCATGTCCCCTGCATCGGCAGGCGGACTCTCAACCACTGCGCCACCAGGGAAGCCCTCATACGTGCTTTATGTATGTTAACTCATTTAGTAGTCATAACGACTCAGAATAGGCACTATTAATGGGGAAACTGAGGCACAGAGAGATTAAACAACTGATATGAAGCCACACAGCTAATAAATGGAAGAACCAAGAACTGTACCCAGGAGTCTGGCTCCAGAGTTCACACTTTTAGACATCACACTCTGGTAGAGGGAGATTTGGAAGATATGCTCAGAAATCTACAGGCACACAGATTAAGGGTAACTGCCATACTCCTGAGTAAGTTCAGGAAGGTTCTCAGAAGAGGTAAAGCTTGAAAGAGAAAGTACACAAATTATTTTTCACATATTTGTGTGTGATCTTGACCACTGCGTATTTTCTCATAGAAAAATAAGATGAAAGAAAAGGTAAATGAGAACTAACTCTGTAAAAGTGTGTGATAGAGCTCAAGGCCCAGGAGATTGTCTTGGTAGTATTAATTTTTATCTGCTCATAGGACTGGCTTGATTATTTGGGCTTATGGACCAATCAGTTCAACCAAGTAACACAACAGCCCTGTGTGTTTATTCTTTTCATCCTTCAAGTCAGTTTTCTAACTGCACACAAATTGTATTTAACAGAAGGAAACGATCAGCAAAGACAAGCAAAGCTGGCTGTGCTTGCAGACACAGTCAGGTCTAAAGTAGATGGAGAATATTCCAGTTTCTCTTTTTTTTTTTTTTTGTGGTACGTGGGCCTCTCACTGTTGTGGCCTCTCGCATTGCGGAGCACAGGCTCCAGACGCACAGACTCAGCGGCCATGGCTCACGGGCCCAGCCGCTCCATGGCATGTGGGATCTTCCCGGACCGGGGCACGAACCTGTGTCCCCTGCATTGGCAGGCGGACTCTCAACCACTGCACCACCAGGGAAGCCCTCCAGTTTCTCTTATTTTAATCCATATTCAACCCAGAATTATGTACAATAAGATTCTTAATGACATCTACTAAAAATGATGTATTGAGGCATTTGCTGTAGAAATGTGAAACTGGATCTTACAATAGGGAGAGTTAGATTGAGGCAGAGTGATACAGATGGAACGTTCCTGAAAGCATTGTGGGAAACATCATTTGGACATGATACTTGCACAAGGAGTTGATTTATTAGTATTGGAAGGGTGCATGGGAGAGAGGAAGTAAGAGGTTATGAGAGAATGACCCTCCTGTAATGGTGGGTGGGAGAATTCTTGCAGTGTGTATGTTTGCATTGCTGTGTAGGGAAGGTCTATGTATTTCCTGGGTCTGCACTGTCCAACATGGTAGCCACTGGTCACACGTGGCTATTGAGCTCTTGAAATATGGCTAGTCTGAATTGAGATATGCTGTAAGTGTAAAATACAAACTGGATTTCAGGCTTAGTATGAAAAAAATAATGTAAAACATCTCATTAATAATTTATACTTGATTACATGTTGAAATGGTAAAATTTTGATATTGATTTAAATAAAACATATTATTAAAATTAATTTTTACATGGGTCATTTTACTTTTTTTCATGTGATGACCAGAAAATTTTATTTATTTATTTTTAAAGTCAGCGGGCAGCTTTGTTTTATTTATTTTTATTTTTTATTTATTTATTTTTGGCTGCATTGGGTTTTCATTGCTGCGCGTGGGCTTTCTCTAGATGCAGTGAGCGGAGGCTACTCTTTGTTGCGGTGCGCGGGCTTCTCATTGCGATGGCTTTTCTTGTTGCGGAGCACGGGCTCTAGAGTACAGGCTGAGTAGTTGTATCACACGGGCTCAGTAGTTGTGGCTCGCTGGCTCTAGAGCGCAGGCTCAGTAATTGTGGCACACGGGCTTAGTTGCTCTGCGGCATGTGGAATCTTCTCGGACCAGGGCTCAAACCTGTGTCTCCTGCGTTGGCAGGCGGATTCTTAGCCACTGCGCCACCAGGGAAACCCCCAGAAAATTTAAATTTTATATGTGGCTCACATTATAATTTCTGTTGGGGAGCACTGCCTTGAGCCTTTCAATCTCTGTTGCGATGGAAAAGTCTAGCATAGTTCTTGGTGTGAGAGTGAATGGGACTTGTAGGACTCAAAGGATGTCTGGCAACATTGCTCCCTGACTCTAGAGGACCCATGCTGAGGAAAATAAGTTAGGAAGTGGTTTTGCATTCAGGGGAGGAAAAGTCTTTTGCATCTAGCTAGAGACAGGGCAAAAGAGACAATTGTTGGCTTCATGGATGCCAGAGGCCTGAGAGGGAGACAGGGATTAGTGATCTCTGAGAAATGAGCTGGTATCTTAGAGGACAAGAACTGGACAAAGTGCTGATTCCAGGACCAGGGCTCGAGATGGTTTCCTTCAATACAGTAACATGCTCCTGGAAAAGTTATCTAACTAGACACTGCTTATACTTTCTGCCTTAAATTCTTATATGTTCTTCTTAGTAAATATTTTTCTTAAGTTCATTGCACCTCACGTTTGCCCTGGGAACACAGAGAAATTTTGCACAAGCTTAGCCAGGCTTTTAAAGGGAGCATGGCATGACTCCAAGAAACAGACGTGCTGATATGTACTGAGAAATGTTTTAAATGTTGATAGGATGAAACTTGCATGACACCAGGGACCAGGTCTTTATTGTTCTCTGAACCCCTTGCACAGAGCACAGTACCTGGGACATAGTAGGTTTATTCATTCATCAACCAATAGTGGTTTGATGAAGGAATTCATGACTCAAGAGTAAAGTGATGCTCAGGAGGATAAAGTCAGAGCAGCTGCCTCTCCCTCTCAGAAGCTACTTGGTATAATTCCTGGAGGATTTTGACTTACTGAAATCAAAGCACATACCAAAGTAAAAATAAATGGAGGAAGTGAGTCTAATAAAATAACAGTTATAGCTACCATCAACAGAGGAGTTCTCATGAGCTATAGGACTAAGGTCTTTACGTGTATTATCTCATTATACCTCTAGCAAAGAATTAACTGTGACCTATGTAACATTAAATCTCATTTAATGAGATTAGATGAGGCAGCCAAGGTGTAAAGAAGTCAAAGTATCAGACAAAATTTATAGATTTAGCAAGGAGCTGGAATTTGAATTCAAACAGTCTGACTCCAGAGTCTGTTCTCCCAATCATTATTCCATAATTGTATTTCAGTTAAGTATCATCCATAAATTGAAATATGATACATATGCCTCTTTTGTGAAGGCTTTGCTCTTTGTGTAGGTGAGTGTGTGTACATGTAACTGTGCACATGTGTGCTATTGCTAGGATAGAAGACATGTCTTTCTCTGTTTTGGTTCATTCCATTAAAATATGAATATTTGATTGGGCTCAGCAGTTGGAGTATCTTCTTAATAAATGTACCTGTTTGTTTAAATCACATTACAAATTAGCTACTTTCAGTATATTTGCATGTGTAATTGTTAAGTTATCGTTCAGATTATCATATTCCCTAACCAGAGCTAACATTTCCGGTTCTCAGTTATAGGTGTATTCCCCCTCCCCCTGCCCCTCCCTACCCACTACTGCTCACACACATACACATGCACATGTCTTTAAGCTCTAAGAGTGTTCTCAGGACTGCATACTGCAACCTACAAGAAGTCATCTAGAAGAGTGAATCCTATTCAAATGGCAGCAAATAGAGATACCAGACTCTGCCTTTAACTTTTGTTATATGCAAAGCTGTTTCTTGCAGTGTAATATATTGATTGATTGATTGATTGATTGATTGATTTTTTTATATTTATTTTTAAAAGTCGTGAAAATAACTTAAATGTCAAGTGAGAGGGTTAGGCAAATTACAATAATTCCCTAAGATAGCACATTACACATACTGTTAAAATTGTAACTACAAAGAGGTTCTTGCAGGGAGTTTTTGAAGCCGTGATTAAAAGTTAAGTGGAAAAAAAGGACATAACTATATTTGAATTAGAATATGCACTCAGTATAGCAGTATAAGTAGAAGGAAGGATATATACCAAAACAGTAACAGTGTATCCTGATATGCTGTTTCCTCTTTATATATTTATACTTTCCAATTTTCTACTATACACATACATACTCTCACACATTTATTTATATACATATGTATGTGTATATGTATGTATATATACATTACACATACAAAAAAAATGTGGATGGGCTGTCTACTTCAGATGGTGTGATTTGAAAAGACTTTTCTGAGGAGGTGACATTTGAGTTGAAATTATATGGAGGAAAACAGCCCAGTCATCAATAGAACACTCCAGATAGAAGAACGGCAAGCCCTTTAGGGACTGACGGATAATGAGGTGACTGGATCCTAGGGACTGAGGGTGGGAATGAGGCATGAGAGGAGGACACAGAAGCTGGTGCGAGTCAGACCACGTAGGAGTCAGGAATATGGCCTGGGCTGAAGGGGCGTCTGAGAGTTGGTGCATTTCTGATATTAATAGTTTACGTAGACTTCTCAAAACATAAAGTGTTGGAGTTGACTGGAGCTAATTCTACCTTTTGCAAGAGAGGTGTAATGATCTAGTCATAGGGTGACTATGTTGTTTTACGTGGACCCAGAGACAAATTTTCACCTGTTCTAACACTAACCCTACAGTTATCAGTCATCTCAGAAGCAAAAGAAAAATGTGCTAAGGACATGTACAGTTAAACTAAGTGGTACTTACACACAGAGACACACACATACCCTCAAGGGGTCTAACACAAGAATTTGGCCATGACTTTGCTTGGCAAGTTGCCTGTTATGCATATGGGTTGCTCTGTAAAGGCAAGGCCATTGGTCCAAGTTCATGCTGGGTTCAGAAGCACAGTATTGAGAGATTCAAACCTCAAAAAGGAGGGAAACAAATCTTTGTATCTGACTCACCCTATAAGACTTTTTAAGTAAATGTTGCAAGTATAAACCTTATGGCAATAATGGATGGAGTCCTAGAGGCCAGGACTGAACATGAGAATAGTCCGTGTTGATCTTTGGGCACAGTGCCAAAGAGAACTGGTATTCTAGTCCTGAGGGGGGCGGGATGAGGAAGCAAAGGCTGCATAGTCTAAGGGAGCAATTAGAGAGAACCCGGGGAGGGGATCCAAAGGGCAGGACCAAAATCAGAGCAGGGAAGATGGAGCTAGCTGGTCCTGGGAGTGGAGTGAGGAAAGATGCCCAGGGTCAGGATTCAGGTGGTGAGGACACTTATACCCCACACACGGACACACCCATAGGCAGAACGGGGCCTGTGATGGGGCACGTGGTGGAGCTGATTTGCAGAAGAGGAGGATTATCACTGCAGTAGAACTAAGTCCACAATTCATCCACATAGCAAAGGAGGGGATAGAGAGCAGGTCTAGGCTATTTTTCATGTCTGCACACCCTCAAGATCTTCATTCAGTGTTTTACAGGTGGACAGTGCTCCAATAAACATTGATTTGAACCGGTTACAAAAACCACAGGCAGAGAGCCAGCACTTCTCTAAGGTTTTACATTATATTCCAAAAAACCCAAAGATACCTCAGAGGTCCCCACAGGGAGTGAGGGCGTTAACACAGAATGCCTCCCCAGCCGAATCCAGGCAACTCTGCTCATCTCTGAGTCACATGTGGAGACATCATGGAAGATGTGGAAGCAGGATTCCAATGGGAAACATCATTTCAAAGCCATTGACTTAAGGAAGAACACATCCATTTCTCCCCTTGTTAGCCAATTCAAGCTAAGACATCTGAGAGCTAACAAAAAAGCAAGACAGGATTCCTGGGGAGATGCTTCAGGTGTAACCTAAATACAGGTAACCAATGTCTTCTGGAAGGGCAGTGTCCTCTGAGCAGTAATCACCTTGGGTCCACAGCTGGTCAGTATGGGTCTCATGGGAAGCAGGGGGCCACCACAGGAAGTGACATCTGCTATCATGTAGCCAAAGGAATCTCTGCCATCATTTTCTCCACTCTCTCCTCCTCCAACATAGGAGACCATAGGCAAAACTCTGTCCTTTCTTCCATTTCTGACATTTATGAAGTGAAATTCCCATCTGGCAGCTGCTCGTGACAAATAAAGATTGACCAGAAGCTTTTGTGAGAGCCTCAGGAAGTTCTCTGGGCAAGCCCGGAATTTGGTCAGTTTTCTTTGTCTTCTGCTTTGTGATGTTTCCCATAAGGATTTAGGGAGAAACGGAGAAGAACCATCTGACTTGATTGTTTTTAGGTGATTAAAAATGGGGGATGAAGGTGTCAAGCTTTTCATGTAGCGGATAATGTCCCCGGACTCTAGAATTACTTTAATTAAAAAAGTAAATGACTTCAATGATGCCCTCTCAATGCATAATATCCACCAGAATGGTGAGAAAATGAAACAAATCTGCAGTTACTATTTTGGCAAACTTCCTTCACTCATGTGTATTTTATTAAACCCCAATGTAATACCAGTTCTGGACTTTTAATTTTTATTTTATATTTAAGTGACAAAGAAATTGTTGGATGGTATTTTATCAAGTTCTCTCCCATCTTCTTAGAAATATAAATTGCTTGAGGGGGGGAGTGCTATAATTTTAGACCAGAAAATACATGCCAGATGTCTTATATGAAGCTGAGCCACCCAAGGATATATGCCTTAGTCATTAGGATGTGTTCTAAATATTATTGCAAAGCCCATGGAATGATGGGTCTGAACCCTCACTTATACTTAAGTGCTGACAGGTTGCTTTGTTTCTGTGTCTTGTGCTCCTACTTCCACTGATGTAAAGGAAGCACCAATTAGATAACACTCCATTATTAGAGAACCAGGCACAAGCCCACTGAGGCAGGGGACCCGCCTTTTCTCCTAGAAACAATGTAAAGCCTGCGAGGCTGAGGGTCCCCAGGACTCCACCAGTCTTTGCTTTTGAGATTTTCCAGCACACCCTATAAACATGTCTGAGGCCGTCCTGTTCAGTTTGTTTATTCGAACTCTATTGTCCAGGGTAGAGAGAAGGGAAATCTAGCTGGACTGTGGAGATGACAGCAAGGGAGGGAGGGAGAGGCAAAAAAAAAAGGGCAAAATGGGGAAAACAGGAAACAGCCTAGTGAGAAGAGTCAAAATGCTCAGAGTCAGGAAGCAGGCTCTTTACAGACTCTAATCTCCATGGTGCAGCTGGTTTGCTGTATGGTTTGTACAAATTCAGTGGTGGTCTCTGTGCTCCTGGCATTGCCTGTTGAATAAGGGCTCGTCCTTGTTTTCAAGAGGAATGAATGCTCTTTACCTATTCTTTCTGCTACATGACTGAGTGTCCTCTTCACTCCTAAAGTCTCATTCTTAATGCCACATCCTAGCCCTGACCGCCTAGCTAAAGTGGGCTGTCCCCAGCCCCATTACTCCCTCATTTCCAGCGTAAGCTCTTATTTATAATGGTTTTGTAATGGTTTGTTTATTATTATTATTATTAGTTGCTGTTATTATTATCATTATTATTACACTCTTATGGCCTCTCTTCCCAGAGGCTGAAACTCGATGAAAACTGGGACTACATCTCTCTTATCATGACCCTATCACTGGTATTTAGCACATGCCTGGCCTATAATAGGTGCCCCCAAAATATTAATTGTGTAAATAACTAAATCAGTGAATGAGTCGACCAGATGGTGCAGATGGCATGTGAAAGGCATGGGAATTTAGCAAAATGTCCTTTGTCATTGAAGATATATCTATTTATTAAGACTTTTGAAAATGTATTATCAAACAGGAAGATAAAATCATGGCAACAGATAAGTGCTGAAATAAAATGTGTGGAAAGTCGGAAATCTCAGGGATTGTATTTCAAAGAACTTCTACTATACTGATTCCTTAGAAAGGTTTTTAGTGATGCATTTTTGAATGTTAAGAATTTAAAAAAGAATAGATACATGTAGATGTATAACTGAATCACTTTGCTGTACACCTGAAACTAACACAATGTTGTTACTCCACTGTACTCCAATATAAAATAAAAAAATGTTTAAAAAGAGAGAAATCAAGGTCTCCTCGCCACTTTTTTTTTTTTTTAGTTTTTTAACATCTTTATTGGAGTATAATTGCTTTACAATGGTGTGTTAGTTTCTGCTGTATAACAAAGTGAATCAGCTATACATATATGTATATCCCCAAAACTCCTCCCTCTTGTGTCTCCCTCCCACCCTCCCTATCCCACCCCTCTAGGTGGACACAAAGCCCCGAGCTGATCTCCCTCTGCTATTCGCCTGCTTCCCACTAGCTATCTATTTTACGTTTGGTAGTGTATATATGTCCATGCCACTCTCTCACTTCGTCCCAGCTTCCCCTTCCCCTTCCCCGTGTCCAGAAGTCCATTCTCTTCTTGCCACTTTTAACATCATTCTTCAAATACCCGCTAAACCAAAGCCATTTGTACTGATAAATTAAGTGCCATATTGCAATTCCTAGGTAGGCTTAAAAAAAGCTTCTCTCTATCCCTTTCCAAACATATGATTAACAAAGAGTTAATTATTCTCAGGGAGTAACGTTTCTTCCAACTCACCAGTTAGGATGAGAGCTATTTGTAACAATCATTAAAGAGGAAACAGTGCATAGGCCAAGAGGAAATTTGGAAAGGAAATGTGATTGGAGAAATTATTTTGAAAGGTGAAATGAAGGAGGAAAGAGACAAAGGAAAAGAAAAATTAGAAATTGGAAATGAAGTCATTCCAGTCCCACTCTAATAACCTCTGCTCCTTGGAGCTGAGGAAGCAGGACTTGACAGAGGATTCCATAGACTGACAAATGGGATGCTTAAAAGATCCTTCGAGCCAGGCAGGGGTCATGGGACTCAGCTTTCACCCAGACACAGTCATGTCTGGGGCCCTTTGCTTTTCACTTTCCTCATCTGGAAAATAGGAATAGTAAAATCTCCATACAGGGTAATGGTGAGATGAAGTGACAGCGTGCGTATGAATGCACCAAGTCTAGCTCAGTTAATATCACTTTCCTTCTGTTTCCTTCCCAGCCTTATCCAGACTCACAGTCACAGAAGAAATTCAGGCAATAATTCCTTCTCTACACAGAAAGAAACTAACACCAGTGACTCGAATATTTGAGCTTGCACTAGAAATCCAAAATCTCTTTTTATTCTATCCCCTGCAATTGTTGTCCTTTTTCATGTGAATGATTCTACTTCCCAGCTTCATTAAACTCACTGTTGTAGATAATTTCCTCTTGATTATTGTGACCCCTGAAAATTGTCAGGGTTGTAATTTTAATTATTTAGTTATGCTGTCCCTTGCATAATATAATAAAATAGGCTGAACTTATATTGAGCCATATAAGTATGTATACTTATGTACGTGTTAGTGTATATATACGTATAGACTATATGTGTGTGTGTATATATATATTATATATGTTATATATATATATGTTCCCTTCTAACGGAACATATATATGCTATCAGAATATACATTACATCTATATATATGAAAATATATATTTTATACCTTTCCTGCCAACTTTTTTCCTTGTCAAGAACCTCTAATCTTGGGGACAAGAGACTTGGAGCCCACATCACTGAGGAGCTCACTGCTCCAATGATTCTGATTATGTGGGGTAGTGTAGTGGAGCATGCACCACAGCTGCAGAGTATTTGGGCTGATTTCCCCAACTCAGATGCCAAAGAGAGTTTCCTGATGACAAAATCCAGCACACAAGGATTAGATACATAAGGCAAGACTCTTAAGGGGTTCAACGGATAGTGTGGGGTTATCCAGGGTGGTCAGAGCCTTTACACCTTAAGCCTGAGAAATAATAAAGGAATCTAGGGGTGCTTCTCATGAAGGAGAGAGAACTGAAGGAGATATAGGCATTAAATTCAAATACTCAACAGACAGTTGGGAAGAGGGACTACCTTTATCCTGCTTGTTAAGAAAAGCAACACAAGCTCCTGTGTGCAGGAAATATGATAAGGTAAAATAAGATTTGCATTTTCAAAAGAGGGAAGGATTTTCTAACAAGCAGACCTATCTGAAAATTAAATGGTTGTGAGTTTTCTATTCTAAAAGTATGCAAGGTGGAGTGGGGCTGAAGGAATACGTATTTGGGATGTACAATTCTCAACATTTCTCTGAAGCACAAAGAGAGTCAGAGAAGCTTTCCTCTGTTAATTCATGCCTCAGTTCTGAGCAGAACAGCTGAGCTAGAGTAGAAAGAACACATGCTTAGCACCCCACAGATCTGCAGTTGAACCCCAGCACTGCCACTATGATCTTTCTTAGCCACTGTGATCTTCTTTCCATCCCTTGAACATGCCAGGTTCATACCAGCCACAGAGCTTTTGCATTGATTGGCTACTCTTTCTGTCTGGTACACCCTTTTTTCCACCAAATTATTCAAGTCTCCGCTCAACATCACCTCTTTACAGAGGTTTTCCCTCCTACTCTAGTTAAAGCACTCACTCACCCTTTTCGTTATTTCAATATTCTATTTAGTATTTATCACTATCTATGATTTTATTCTTTCTTTCTTTGTTTAAATATTTTTTATCTTCCCTACTTAATATAAGCTCCACGATAGCAGGACTTTGTCTTAGTCACTACTTTGTTTTCAGTGCTTAGAGCAGTGCTGGCTCAAATAAGGCCCCTGAATTATTTTAAACAAAATAATGACCCTGGCAATGGTACAAATAATGTTTAGTTAGATAATTCACTCCCTAGTTATATCTAAAATGTTATATTCCTAGTGTGCTTGATCTAAGTAACTCCAGCCCTTTCTCTCCTACTCAAGAAAGCATCTTGATGAAATGTATTTCTCTAGCAACGCACCGGTACCCTGCCTCCTTCTGTGGTCACTAGTCAGTTGGGCTATGAGTGAGTAGCTGACCCAAGACTGACCAATTAAAGAACTTCCCAGGAATTGTTGAAACTAGAATACAGAGAAGAGATGTAGATTTTCTATGATGGCAGGAGATATGGCATATGAAGCTCAGAATGTGTTGGCATCCCATTGCCTACCCTGCTGGAAGGGAATGAATCCGGCCCTCAGAGAGAAATAGAGACAAGAGTGAGCAGCTCAAATCACAAGTCCTTTAGACCCTGAGGCCAAGTCGTCTTGTCTAGCCTGTGGTTATGTGAGATTTCCCCAGTATTCTCCCCCTAAATGTCCCCTTTTGACTAAATCAGTTCAAGTAGGTTTTGGCATTCATCATAAAGAGCGTACTGACCAATATAGAAATCAACAGAGTGAGAGTGATATGGAAATAACTTGACATATGGACATGCAGGATGCATTCTAACATCTTCATTGACTTACTTAATAAATGGAAAAATAGTACTTATATATAAAAACAAGAAATGACAAAGCAGTTGAAAATAGCCACGTCCGTCCCATGTGATTTTCTTTTCCCATACATTATATTCCAAATGGCATGTGAACCATGTGGCCCCTGATACAGAGATGGGGGCCCCGCTCGAAACAAGACCCACCAGTACACAGGCCTTTGACAAGACCAGAGCATATGGGGAGGAGATTTCTGGCAGCTGAAGGGGCAAACTGACATTTTCCAGAAGAGCGAATGACAGGACAGAGGCCACAGGCTAAAGTTGCAGTTTCCGTAGGGTCTCTAGCTGAGCCGCATCCAAGAGTGTGTTGTGCATCCAACTAGCTCTTGAGGAAACCCTGACGTGGGGGGCACATCCTGAGCTAATGTGGGCCAGAGTGTCTGAGACAGTGGCGACATCCCACCCTGTCTCCAGGGGTGCCGCCCCACACGCAGAGGTTAAGAAAGCTGCCCAGCCTTTCTGCCAGCAGGGGACTGCGGAGACAGGATTGCATTTGGGGGAGCAACTTCATGTAACCACTTGGTGAGAGAAGAAACTGAACTGAGAAGCCAGATTCCCGCTCCTAGATGACATCACTAGGTGGCCCCTAACTCGACCTTGCAACGCTCGAGAGAACAACTACACTTGGTGGAGACAGTCCTAGGAAGGTGAAAGGGCCCAAATGTCTAGTAAAGCAGCTCTTTCCATCCTGAAAATAAAAATAACAACAATTTAAATGATACAAAGTTCAGTGTTTAACAAATGCACCTGAAGCCATTTGCACTCTTAGGTTGTGTGGGATCATTGTGGTGGTGGGGTTCTTGTCTTAGTGTTCCTTATATCATGCAAACAATGTATTTGGGGTAGCATGATGTGTTTGGAAGTGAACTGGACTTGGGTGTTTGAAAATCTGGATTTAAGCTCTGCCCCTTACCCTTCAGATGAACTTAGAGAAGTCACCCAATCTCTGAACATTGTGGAAAAACTATGGTAAGAATATATGTCTTTCACCGTCCAGTGCCAGAGAGACTGCGGATAGAAGAACATGCTTCTAGTAATGAATGGAGCAAAATTCTGGAATGTGAGTGTCAATATAGGATCCTGGGATTACAGATGGCAACATGAACCTTAGTACAGAGAAAGGACAATTACAGGAAAGAGAAGACGAAGATTCAGGAAAGTAGGAAGTGGTAGTAATAACGTCAGTAGCCAAGGTGCAGTAAGATGTCTTGGCATGGATAGGAAGGAAGTGATAAGAGCTTGAACTAAATAACTTGTACATACTCTGGAAGGAAGAAGGTTAAACTAGTAGGTAATGTAGACAGGACAAGACGGGGACTTGAACATGCAAAAAAGGAAGGGAGAGGAGGAGGAAGGATGAGAGGGAGGAATGCTAACTGTCTATGCTCTGTCCAAAGATTTTGTGCATCCCCTTGACTCACAGGCTCTCCCATAACTTTTTCTGGCTCCGTCCTGCTTATTCCAAAAGACTTAACTTCAAGTGTCTGCTCCATGTCTTGGGACACCTCTGGGCTTGCTGACTCCTCTGGACTTCCTTATGGCATAGCATTTAATTATGTTGAAATGAAACTAATACCCCATTTGCCTTTCTCCATTGACCCTGAGCTGCTTAAGGGTATGTATCCCGTGTGTTCCATTCTGAATCCCCCATGTCTAGGGCAGAGCCTAGCACATAGTAGGAGCTTAATAAGTATATTTGAGTGAATGAAGAGCCTCATTTAATTCTCACCACAACCCTAAGCTAGAGAGTCAAGTGGGGCTGGGGAAAAAAATGCCAACAAGAACTGAGACTCAGATGCAAAAATTTGCAGGTGACAAATGGGAACATTTAACACTCACTATGGACTGGCAACTTGTCCAGTTATTATAAGGTATCAGTTCAAAAATTCTCTAATTCCAGTTGGCTATATCTGTACAAGATTGACTAAGAGTTACTTGGAATTCTTGTTGAAAATGCAGATCCTGGAGGCCTCCTCAAATCTAGTCTGATTCTCCACAAACCTTCATCTAATCTCATCACATCTGTCCATCTGCTCCAGAAAGGTTGGTCATCCGCAGTAGTTTCTCTTCCTCTTCATCCTTATTCAATCCATCACCAGTTCCTGCCACTGTATCCTCCTAAATATCTCTTGCATCCACCAACTCTTCTCTATCCTCACTGTTAACTATCCTTATACGAGCACGTGGACCACTGCCAGGGCCTCCTGACTTGTTGATCTGCTGCTACACTTGTTCCTCTTCCTATTGCAGCAGATTGCAGACTGAGTGATCTCTTTAGATAAAATATGACCAAACATTCACTATCCAGATGAAATCTCTTGGGAGGCCTCCCATCACTCTTGAGAGCCGAGACCAAAACTATAATCTAGTCTCAAAGTCCCTCATTGGTCCTATCCCCGCCGACCTCTCCAGCTTCCTCTCTCTGTGTCCCAGCTTCCCAGGCCTGTCTCCAGTTCTTCAAATGTCACCTGCTTCTTCTGGCCAACTAGCCTCTGCCCAAGCTGTTCCCTCTGCCTGAATGTCTTCTGCCTTCCCGCCTCTATTCACCAAGTTGACTTCTACTCATTTGGGTGAATTCAGTTCAGATCAAATCAGATTCTGCCATTGACCACTGACATACTCCTATCACCTTGAAACTTTTTATCACAGTTTATAGTATATATATGTGTGTGTGTGTATATATATGTATATATATTAACAATTACATATTTATTTGTGCAATGACTTGGTTGGTGGCTGTCTGCAACCCCTTCCCCCATATACACAAGATAATAAGCTACATGAATGTGGGGCATATGTTAGCTTTACTCAGTATTCTATCCTCAATGCCTAGCCCAGCATCCTGACAAATAATGGGTGTTCAGTCAGTACTTAAATGTTGAATGGATACATGAATAATGTAGTAAGGTCAAGGCTGGGCCCAGGAATCTCCATTATTATAAATCTAAGTGATTTGGTACAGGCTTGGGGAAAATTATCTAAAATTTGTCTCAAGCTGAGAACCCATGATTCTAAGGAAATGTGTTATTCGTCGACATTTCATGTGTGTGCATTTATGGGTATATCTATGGAAAGTGTCGTAAAACTTTCTAGGGCCCTTGGCAGTGCCTTTAGCACTCTGTGCAAAAGAGGCATTCTGTGTATGCCACCAGAGTGGTCAGCAGCTTTGGCCCCATTGTACCCAGACTGTTTCTAAGTACCCCTCATTCTAGTTCAGTTCAGCAATTACTTGCTGAGCACTTTCTCTAAGCCAAGCCATCTTCTGCCTGGTCTAAGTACTGCCTTCAAGGAGAACTTGAGAGACACGCGTGAAACCAAGTAAATACAATACACCGTAAGATGCATAGTCATGGACAAGTACATGTGGTATCATCGTAGTCCAGTGGAAGGAAAATGGGCGAGTGTTGAATATGGCTTGAAGGAGGAAATGACACTTGAATCAGATTTGGAAGGATGAATAAGAGTTAGACTTTCAAAGAAGCTGGGAGGACATATAAAGAGGTGATAATTGCATTTTGCAAATGCAAAAGTCAGGAGCCTGGGAACAATCTAATGTGTTTGGAGAACTACCAGTAATTATATGGCAGAAGCAGTAAATATGACCAAGGGAGAAGCTGGTAAGGTTGGAGAAGCCTGAGGGATCATGAGGCATCTTACCTTCCTCCCCCTCCCGCCACCTGAAATGCAGACTCACCTTTTACATTTCTATTAGTCCCAACCCCTTTTCCATGCCCTTCTATTAGTCCTTGATCCTCAAACCCAACATCACAATACCTGCCCAGCATATTTCACAGGCAGGGCACCTAATATCCCTGTGGGAGCCCATCTTGCTGAGATTATCCACAGCAGATTTACTTCCAGGGTGATTGTTGCAATCATTTGTCTAACAGAATGCATGATCAACCCTGAGTAAAGGGATTATGAGAAACTTAATCGCATTGTAGGAACGTGGCTGTTAATGAAATGCAGTTGGCTGCTCCCACCATTTGGCACCAACCGACCCGGCTCTGTCAACATCACAATACGATATTTGTTCCCAATTATGTTACAGCAACAACTGAAATATAATATGGTATTAATCATATTTATTATAATTATCAATTTGAGAAATTTCTGACGTGCCAGAAGATGAATAGGTTTATTATGAAAAGCAATTCTGCTTGGTGCAGGCTGACTGCTGCTGTGTAATAAATAGCCTCTGTAGGGATTTATTTTTCAGAAATAAAGCAAAAAACAGCCCTAAAAACAAAAAATGAAGCATCAAGACCCTTCAAATGCCTGCTACTTCTAAGGGTTAAGCACAACCAGCATACCCTGTGCCTTTAGGACTCTAATAGGTGAAAATAAGCCAATAAAACATTCCAGGGCCTCAGAAAAGAGAGTAAGGAAGGTGTCATGTTTGGGGCCCAAAGGAAAAGGGACACTGGAGGCAAAGGGCACTTTCTGAAAATGCAGTTCCTTTCAATATGCTCCTCCTCTTACAACACTCTTCTGACATGCACTGCTTTAGGGACTGTGGTTATACAGTCTGGGCTCTGCCCAGAAAACTCTGACCCAAACTATATTATAGGTTCATTCCTTCACTTCTTTCAGGCACTTTTTCAAATATCACCTTATCAGAAAGGTCTTTCTGACAACCCCCCCCTTTTTTTTAAAAAAGCCCCCTTTAACCCTAAATTACTTTATTTCTAATAACGCCATTGATATTTGCTTCTTCCCCCATTAGGCTGTAAACCAAATGTGAACTGAGTGTTTGTTTTGTTCACAGATTTGCACATACATGCTGGGCACATAGCAATCAAAAATATTCGTCAAATAAGTGAATGAACGAACACATGAATAAATGAAACCAGTCAGTAATGTCTTTATGACCTCAATTTTTACGTCTTTAAAACAATTCCTCATTTCCTGCTTGTTCTTAATTCCTTATTTTCCAGCTTCAATTTAGTTCCTCCTCATTAGAGCTTTCCTAATAGCTTTCAACCTGTTGTTCTTTTTGAGCCCCTTCTATTTATTCTCACCTATTGCCACCAAAGTAACTCTAAGAAAAAATTGCATTATCTCCTTGCTTCACTGAAGTGGTTACAGTCTTTCATGAGTCTCTTATTACGTGAAGGATGAAGCTCAAAATCCTCGGCATGGCATGTAATGGCTTGGCTTTAAAATCCATGGCATGGCTTCCCGATCTGGCTCTTGCTTGTCTCCCCAGCTTTATCTCCTGCCTCTTCCCCATGCCCATTTATAGTCCAGTAGATGTGTCTCCTAAGTGGGTGTCCTCTCATGTGTGCCACTTTTTACTTCCATTTATGTCAGAGAAATTCCTTCTCTGGTCCCTTTTACATGTTTCTTCCTTCATACTTTTTTTTTTTTTTTTTTTTTCTGTTTAGCTGCAACCAATTCCTTAATTCTGTCAAGTGACCAGAAAGAGAGAAAAATCATGGAGCTCACAGAAAGATGTTAAGGAACCCAGTGTATAGAATTTACTGTACAAGGACGGTATCTGTCAAATCAGGCAAACAACAAGGAGATCTATTTCCAAAGAGATCCAATGGAGAACTAATAAAGATGTATATTGGGGGCTTTCAAGTAAATTATGAACAAAAGTCCCCTTCAATCTCAGGGACAGTATCACAAGTAGATAAAAATATTTGCTGGCAGTAAAGGAGTTTTGTACTTAGTCTAGTCTTGGCATAGCACTAAATTTTCTTTGAGTAAGGACTTTGGGGTAGAAGATACATTTGAATGTCTTCTGAGTCTCAGGCAGGGGTTGGATACCAGAAATGACATTTTTGAAAGAAGGATCTATCATAGATAGTGGAGCTGGCCTCACAAAAAAGGTAATAATAACCCTGTTTACCTACAAGATTCAAATCAAGTGTCACTTCTGGGAAGATTGCTGTCCATGACAAAGCTGCCAAATTCTTCCCCTGAGACCCCACTGACTCTTGTATTTTATTGAAGTTTTTGTCCCAGTATAAGACATTTTGATCATATGTGTTTCTCCAGCTAGAGCAGAGGTTTTCGTGTTTCATTCATCTTGTATTCCTAGTGTCTATGTGTCATCAGGCCCAATAGATGTAGGTGAGGTTTGAAGAATAAGAAAGCTCATCAAGTGTAACACTGAGTGACTCGTGGAAATATGGTATTCCTATACTGTATTGTCAGCAGAATGGGCTTTGACCATAGAAATGAATAACTTAGGGAGAAGTGATGAGGCCCTTGAGATGGTGAGAAGATAACGTCATCTGAATACCTGCAGCAAAGTCAGACACTAGTGGCAGTGATGTTGACCCATAAAACAGAGACTACTATTATAGTGTTTAGCAGAATACCTAGCATGTAACAGGCAATCAACCAGTCAATGGCTCAATCAGTCAGTCAGAAATTGGTACAAACACTGAAATCAAGATGCCTTAAAGTCTCTAAGGAGACCCTGCTAGCCATTCACCTTTTCCCTGTAAGGTGAGGTTTTTTTTTTTTGAAGACTGCTAGTAGAAATATACAACCAAAATATATTTTGACTTTACTTTACCATATTCTTCATGGCCCCAGATTGTTCTTTCATAGGCTGGTGTAATTAGGGAAGGACAGTTTCTAGTAACACGATTCATCTCCAATTTTTCTTTCTTTTTTTTTTTTTATGGCGATAGTTATTCCAATTCTTACTTCCAATTTTCAAAAGGTCTGCAGTAAATCACAGGTCTACATCATTTCTTCCTTTGAACTACTTAATTGGGTAGAATTTATTTTGCATAGAATTATTTAAGATCACTTTTTAATTATAGTTTTTGTCTTATGGGACTTTTACAACCTTATTTTCTGCTGATACAAATGGCTTTTGATCCTTAAAAGGGCAGGGATATATTTCCCTTCAGATATTTTTAAATCACTAAAGGGAATTGATTTTTAGTAATAGTGAGGGAAAAACATTTTCCTCCTAGAACTTAAGAAAAGTGGGGCCTGATAACCAGATACTGGAAAGCTACTGATTTTTTTTTTCTAGTGTCCAGATATTTGCCATAAAAATAAAGTACCCTGGAAGAAATGCTGAAAATAAAAACAAAAGTGACAACTGAATGTAATATGTTGTCAACAGTATTGCACAAGTGTCCACACATGTCATCATTGTCCATTTTATTCCTGAGATGAGTCTGAAGTCAACCAATGTGGGATTTAAAATGTAGCTTAAGATATGGGTGTGGTCACTATAATTAGGGGAAAGGAACATTAAGTAACCCTGGAATCATGGTTGAGGAATTAGTAGCATAGGGTAGAGAAAGTTCCAGTTAGCAAGGACTATTGTCCTTCAGCCTTCATTAATAAATAGGAAGTAGCAATTTCACAGCAAATTCCATAGCTCTTCAGGTTCTGACCAAAAGTCAATTCAGTATGGGGGATTAAATAAGGAACAAAATGTAGGGTCTTTGTTAATATAAGAGAAATGTGAGGGTTTTGTTATTATAAGCAAAATTTTGCAAGAAGACAAAACTGTATTCAACCTTTTGGAGCAAGATTGGGGGAGCTACAGGAAATTGGAGTTTGGAACTTTCTGTTTAATTATAAGCAACCCACTTGCTTTTATCTCACTTCTCAAATGAATGGTGTTTTAGGCCCCAAAGAGGAAAATTTTAGTTGGAATCAATGGTACTGAGTACAAATTATGCTCAGAGGAAAGTAAGTAGGAAGCTTTTGGGGGAGACAGTCTATTTACAGAAAAGCTGGATAATGGAGTATGTTTGTAAATGCATTCGGGTCCAACACTGATGCCATCCTCATAGCTGGTCTCAAATATTTACTCTCAGTTCCTTTAATGTCTTGGTTCTTACCTGCTATGGTTGCAGAAAGTATAAATATACCTTTAATACAGACTAACAGTACCTTCCACAGCCCCACAACCAGAAAGGGAAGAGGAAGTAGAGGCAGCAGGCACAAGAGCCACTGATAGTGATCTCATGCACATGCCAGTATCTAACCAGTCTGTACTCAGCTCATTCCCAGTTCTGCATTTGAAGATGGGAGTGCACGTGGCTGAATATCAACATGAACCCCTGGGAAAGGTCTGTCTGGTGTAATCTAAGGAGCATTATACCCAGGTTCCCTTCTCAGCTGTGCTGCAAGTTTAAGTCAATACCATCTCTGGGCTTCAATGTCATAATCTAAAATGAGAAGAAAAAACAAAAGCAGGGGAATTAGACTCGATTGGAATTCAACGAAATTGGCTGCTAGCCAAATCCAGTCCATCACTTGTTTTTGTAAATAAAGTTTTATTGAAACACAGCCACACCCATTCATTTACATATTATCTAGGGCTATTTTTGTCCTACAGTAGCAGAGCTGAGTAGTTGCAGCATGGTCTAATATTAGACCTAAACTATTTGCTTCTGGTCCTTCACAGAAAAAGTTTGCTGAGCTAGTGCCAGAGAAATCTATGGTCTAAACTGATCCTCTAAAAGATTGGGCATCAAAGTTTCCACTTGTGATTACACATTGTGAAATGCATTCTTCCTAATCTAGAACACAGCACGAGCCAGTAGGCAAAGCGATCTATGTCAGTTCTCAAATTCAGAATTCATTCACCTGAAGCTATAGCAGTTTTTCATGCTTATTATCATGGCTGGGTTTGGTATAAAGGGTGTCGGGGAAGGAAAATTCCCTGAGCGTTTTAAGTCTATTTCACTTTCATTATGAGACTGCTGAGGCTTTTCTTGAGCAAGAGAAAGAGTGTGAAATAGAATAAGGCATCCAAATCAATAGATTAAATTTATTGAAAGGATGAGTAATTGGAGTAATGTTACAGAATATAAAGCAGATTATTTAGACAGCACACAAGTCTCCAGTTTGATCAGGTCAATTTGCAGGCCATCAGAAAAGTACACAGAGAAATAGTGGGTTTGATCCAAGAACCTTCTGCATTAGAATGTAATAATTTTCTCTCTTTAGCTATTTAATCTCTTCTTCATGTTCAGAGGAAGAAAGAAAGCAGTCATGAGAGAGGAAAGTAATGAGATCATACTGTAATTGCTTACACAGATAACAGTAACAGAAGCCTTTTCACACCTGCTAATATTGTATTTACTGCTCTTTCCCTGTACAGACATAAGATGATGGATGGAGGGGTCAATCAGGAAAATCCTAGAATGGGTCTAGGAAAATGGTGCCAAATACCTCTGGGTATCAGAACCTCCAATGAAGCTGGGACCCCAGACCTACTGAATCCTGGTCTGTGGGTTTAGGCAGGAGCCCAGTCAATTAGATCTTTAACTGGATGCTTATGGGATTTGCTGTGCAGCCAGGCTTGGGAACTATGTATGCAGTCCAAGCCCTTCGTTTTCCAGTGGTGAGACTGAAGTGACTTTCTGAAGGTCAGAGCCCCCTCCACTCCGCCCCTTCCCCCAGCTCATCTCTCTCACAACAAAACACCAAGACCCCTCAATGGCCCTGCAGGGATCGTTTGTGATGTGACCTACTGTGGCCAGACATGTGGGCCGCTATGCTCTTTTTCAAACATGTGGAGCACACTTCTGCCTCGGGGACCTGGCACCCTTTGTCTCCACTTCCTGGAATGCTCCTTCCCAGTACCCACATCAATCGCTTCCTCACTTCATCCAAAGCTCCATTCAGAAGTCACCTTAACAGAGAAGCCTGCTTTGACTCTTTTTTTTTTTTTAACATCTTTATTGGAGTATAATTGCTTTACAGTGGTGTGTTAGTTTCTGCTGTATAACAAAGTGAATCAGTTATACATATACATATATCCCCATATATCTTCCCTCTTGTGTCTCCCTCCCTCCCACCCTCCCTATCCCACCCCTCTAGGTGGTCACAAACCACCGAGCTGATCTCCCTGTGCTATGTGGCTGCTTCCCACTAGCTATTTTACATTTGGTAGTGTATATATGTCCATGCCACTCTCTCACTTCATCCCAGCTTACCCTTCCCCCTCCCCGTGTCCTCAAGTCCATTCTTCAGTAGGTCTGTGTCTTTATTCCCGTCCTGCCCCTAGGTTCTTCATGACCATTTTTTTTTTAGATTCCATATATATGTGTTAGCATATGGTATTTGTTTTTCTCTTTCTGACTTACTTCACTCTGTATGACAGACTCTAGGTCCATCCACCTCACTACAAATAACTTAATTTTGTTCCTTTTTATGGCTGAGTAATATTCCATTGTATATATGTGCCACGCCTTCTTTATCCATTCATCTGTTGATGGACACTTAGGTTACTTCCATGTCCTGGCAATTGTAAATAGAACTGCAATGAACATTGTGGTACATGACTCTTTCTGAATTATGGTTTTCTCAGAGTATATGCCCAGTAGTGGGATTGCTGGGTCATATGGTAGTTCTATTTTTAGTTTTTTAAGGAACCTCCATACTGTTCTCCATAGTGGCTGTATCAATTTACATTCCCACCCACAGTGCAAGAGGGTTCCCTTTTCTCCACACCCTCTCCAGCATTTACTGTTTTATCTTCCTCTTGACACTTACTGTTACCTGACATTTACACATTTATATGTTTATTCATTGTTTGTTTCCTGTTCAATTCGATTGCAAGCTCTGTGCCAGAACAGAAGAGTTTTCTTTGTTCACTGCTGTATCCCCAGCATCTCTATTTGGCACATCATAGACTCTCAATAAATATATGTAAATGAATGAATGAATGCTTTTTCTGAATACTGTTCCCTGGACTGCCAGTCCAGTGTAATAATGAAAAGTGGAATAATATAAACAGCCTTGAAATCAAACAGATCTTGTTTGAATTCTTCATGCATGACTTTGTATGAGGTTCTGACTCTTGCTGAGCTTCGGTTGTGTAAAGCTGGGCACTGACGCTGGAGGATGGCTGTGAAAATTACATAAATGAAGCAGGCCTAATACAGCCCCCTAGAGAAACGAGGCTAAGGTTTAGGTTGTCTGCACTGGGGATTCTAAGGGGCTAAGAGGTTGACTGCATTCCCCAATTGAGCTGCAGAAGAGCCCGAAGGATGC
This sequence comes from Mesoplodon mirus, assembly GCF_964341445.2. Taxonomy (NCBI): domain Eukaryota; kingdom Metazoa; phylum Chordata; class Mammalia; order Artiodactyla; family Ziphiidae; genus Mesoplodon; species Mesoplodon mirus. The sequence continues at coordinate 12,838,999 of NC_138992.1, read as the reverse complement.
TTTAGTTTCTTAATGCTGCAGGAGTGGGAGGTTGTGTAACTCTTGGTTGGTGCCCTTTTGAACCACATTTCATCAAGATATTGTGAAACAGGGAGCAAAAGGGAGGCTTCTCTGGCCAACATGCATGAGGCCTTGTGCTAAGTAGGATGTGCCGAGAGGAGGGAGCGATCCCTGGCAGCCTTGCTGAGTCCGCTCCCGTGACTCTGCTCTCATGGGGCTGGCTGGGAATGAGCAAGTCAGCCCTGTGGAACTACTGGGCCAAGTCACCAAGCCATGCTGGGGAACAGCAAGGTCTTTTGTCCAGTGTCTCCCAAGGTGAGACGTAAGGTTTGCAGTTTCCAGAAGAGAGAAAGGAAGAAAGAAGAGTATTAACAATCATGTTAAAAACGTTATGTTCTAGGTAATTAGCTAGTCACTTTCACAATCCAGCCACAACTTTTTTTGAATCTTATTAATCTATAAGTAGGATTATTAGCCTCACTTTCCATATGAGGAAACAAGGCTTGGCAAGGTATAGTTATTTACGGTGTTATGTAGTTGTTCAGCGCATGAGCACACGACACCTTGCCCTAAGACTTGAGTCTCCTCTTTAGTAATTCTGTAACCTTAGGAGACACGTCTGACCTGGTATATTTGTGTTCTATTTTGTAAGACATAATAAGAATAATAATACCTACTCACGGAACTGTTAATTGAGATAAAATAAGCTGTTGAGGGCAAAGCACTCATCCCATTGCCTTGCCCATAGTATGTGCTAAATAAATGCTCGCCAGTATCGTTAATATTAGCCCAAGTGCCCCCACCAGAGGCAGAGCGAAGATTCTGCCTCCTGTTGATCTGACTGTAAGCTGTTTCTTTTCTATAACAATTGCCCAAGGAATTCACATTCTAAAAGAGCTTGAATTTTTCTGTAGTCCATTCCAAACATAAGATTCATTAATTCCAGTGGGAGAGTTGGACATCCTATACTGAGAGTTCTCAAGGAAAGGAAGTCGGGAATCTTCCCTGGAATCACATCCTCTTATGGCACCTCCCTTCTCTTCAGGATGCAGTGGACCTCTGGCCTCTGTGGACTTTATCCTCCCATACAATTGGTTCCCCTCACAATTAGTTCCTGGCACTGTCATCAAAGTGAGCTCTCTCAAAGGATGAGGAACAGGATGGAAAACAAATCTTGTATTGTAAACTTGAAGTGTGATCAGGGCAGGCACAGCAAAGGAGGAAGGTTATATTGTGGAAATGGGAGTCAACAATCAAAGACAGCGCTGCCAGCCTCTCGCAGGTGATTTGTGGGAATGTGCATATGTCCTCTTGTGCCCAAAACATTCCCATGACAGAGCAACACTTAAGGATCAGAGCCTCTAAAGATTTTGCCTAAACTTAGAATCATTGTTCTCTCCTGTTCCAAGTCATAGCAGGGAAGCGGACTATCTCCTTATATTCAGAAAGTATCAGGTTTATCCCATAAAATCCTTAGGGCAGCTGTGGTTTGCCCTCATCTCCGGACAGTGTGGATGAGGAGAAAGAGCCAAAAGACACAGCATCTCTCTTCCAATGAAAACTCAACTTCAAAGAGTAAAGGGACCACTGTTAAGGAGGTGAAGTCACAGCCTCAGCAAACCTTTGAAGCTGGAGGAGAAGATGTAAATTAAGTGCAGACCAGCAGGCTACAAAAATAAAATCCTTGAAGGAAAAGCAAACTCCCCTGCAATGGGTGTGAAAGTGAAGAAAGCCGGCCAAGGCAAGGAGGAGATAAACAGAATTGCATGATGTAATCACACTGTGAAAAGGCCAGTTAGATGAGAAATATAAGGAAAATACATGGAAGTTGGAAATTGTCTATTTTTTCTGAGAATTTGTAAGAATCAAAGTGGAAGCAAAGTCAATTTTCTCAATAGTCGATTCATTATAAACCCTCCTGGGGGCTAGGAAACATAATTTTATTTGCTGTTTCTGCAATAGTGTTATTCTGGTATATGACAGAGCCATGGGACTCTAATCTTGTGTAGGGCTACATGCCAAGTGTCATTCATGAGTTTTATAGCTTTTTTAAATGTCTTCTACTAGTTAGTAATTCATTTGTGTATTCACTTATGTATTCATTCAATAAACAGATTTTGTGCCTGCAACGTAGCAGACGCTGTACTAGATGCTGAGTAAAACATAAACATGACATGTTTATATACTTAAAAGCTCACAGCCCCATATAAAGACACACTTACGTCATCAATTAAAGGTCAGTGTAGTTAGTTTCTGACAGGAAGAAGCAAATGGTTTCAAAGAATGACAGGGTGCAGTGGATCGAAGAGTATCCACCTCAAATTCATGGCCACCTGGGACCCCATTATGTGACCTTATTTGAAAAGAGGGTCTTTTCTGATGTAATTAGTTGAGTTTCAATGAGGTTATACTGAGTTAGGGTGGACACTAAGCTCAATGGCCACTTTTTTTTTTAATAAGGAGAGGAGTGCACACACACAGAAGACACACACAGAGAAGAAAGCCATGTGACTATGGAGTGGGAGATTGGAATGATGCAGCTACAAGCCAAGGCATGCTAGTAACTGCTAGAGCCACCAGAAACTAGGAAGAAGCAAGGAAGGAATTTTCCCTAGAGCCTTCAGAGGGAGCATGGCTCTAAGGACACCTTAATTTCAGATGTCTAACCTCCAAAATTTGAGAGAATAAATCCATTGCTTTAAACCACCCAGTTTATAGTAATTTGTTATGCAGTTCTAAGAAACGAATATATAGGGGAAGGGCATTAAAGCCATAGTGGTGCGAATTAAAGGCAATAGACTGTTTTTTGCTGACATTACGTAGGTTTTTAAAAATAATTTTTATTGGAGTATAGTTGATTTACAATGTTGTGTTAGTTTCAGATGTTCAGATTCACAGCAGAGTGAATCAGTTATACATCTATCCATGCTTTTATAGATTCTTTTCCCATATAGGTCATTATAGAGTACTGAGTAGAGTTTCTTGTGCTCTCCAGTAGGTCCTTATTTATTATCTATTTTATATATAGTTGTGTGTATATCTCAATCCCAATCTCCCAATTTATCTCCCCTCATTCCCCTCTGGTAACCATAAGTTTGTTTTCTACATCTGTGACTCTATTTCTGTTTTGTAAATAAGTTCATTTGTTCCTTTTTTGTTTGTTTGTTTTAGATTCCACATATAAGTGATATCATATGATATTTGTCTTTCTCTGTCTGACTTACTTCACTCAGTATGACAATCTCTAGGTCCATCCATGTTGCTGCACATGGCGTTATTTCGTTCTTTTTTGTGACATCATGAAGTTTTTAACATGGCTTTTGCTTTGTCGAACTACCTCCTTTGTTCTCAATCAAGTAGCCTTGCTCCACTCATCAAAGAGTGGGCCCATAGCCAAACTGGAGTTTGGATCTTTATGCTGGTGGCAGCTCCTAGAAGAAACTGTCAGTTTTTGCTTCCTTGTTTCCAGGAGCCGTCCTGGTTCTTACGCTTCCTGAAAGTCAGTTCTTTGGATTTCCCCTCTTCATTTGCTTTAGTTAACCAAAAGTGGTAATGGTTGCTTGCAACCATGAACTCCAACTGATACAGGGCCCGTGATGAATTTTCTGGTTATTCTTTACAGAGAACATGATAATCTTCTCTGTTTAATTTCATCTTTTATTATTATTTCTTTGTTCTGCTGCTGAAAAGATGATGCTGTATTTTTGGCTACCTCTAGCCATGATGGAAGAAGAGTCTGTGGTATGTGTTTCATAAATATGCTCTACTCACGGCTAAAATAGAACCTCGATTCATGCCAGTCTTTCCCTTAGGAATCTCCTCGCCTTTCACCAACTTCACATACCAAAAATATCCATTTTTTAAGACCCAAGATATTACTGGAAGAATAATTAGAAGAAATAACACAGTCATTGGTGTTTAACTAAACTGGGCTTTAGCTGAGGCACCATCAATGTATGTGGCCTACATTTGGACCAATCACTGAAACTGCCTAAGTCACGGGTTTCCCATATTCACGGGTTTCATCATATTTACGCCTGGATCATTGTTGGAACCAAGGAGGCATCATAAGTAAAGCACTCAGCCCAGTGCCTGGCATGTAGAGATGCTAAATATTTTTGTTTTTCTCCCTGACTTCTTTCTTCCAATCCTGGCTCTTCAAAAGTCATGCTACCTTCTCAGAGACTATCCTTTTTCTCTTCACCTGGACCTGTAGTTACAGACAGTTGAGAATGATTAATGGATGCGTGACAATAGGTATTTCTTCAGCCCTCCTCCTCTCTCTTTAGCTTTCTGAGCCCTCCTGACTGGATGACATACCACTAAGCCACTAAGGAATGCCAACCTCACACATACAAGAAAAGGGGTCATTTTTACATAATATGTTGTTTATCAATTCAATCCATTCTCAAAGCATGTTTTGCCTTTTGAGTTTAAATGTTCCTGATTTTTCCTCCAAGGTTTATAAATGTGTTTAATGGGAAAAAGTAAAAATACTTGAATGATTATGTGTGTATCCATTTCTTTCCAAACATGCACAAACATTTTACTTGGACCTTCAAGAAATTCTGAGACACATTTTCATTTGGGTGACTTCAGGATTCATTTTGATAGCAGCTCAAACATTCTTCCAACAGAATGGACAGCCGTCCAGACATGCTTAACCTTGTAAACCGATTGATTCTGTTACCCCTCCAAAGGGACACACTATTGATTGTACAGCTCTGCTAATTGCATATGAGGAAAACTGACTTCTCATGGGCACAGCTTGATGCTCCATTAGACACCTTCATTTCCGCACCAGTGTAACAGAGTTATCAACAATTCCCTGGGTCAGGCTATTAAAACAGTTTCTTGGGTAGTTTCTTTGAGCATTTCTTCTCGGATAAGGAATTTACCTCATCGCTATCATTTGTAAATTTCTAGAAATAAGTCATCAGTAACATCAGTGTACTGGTTCACTGACTGGGTTAGAAGCTTCTTCTTGTTCTTCTTTCATCAAGGCTCCCATCACACCCTCTATTACCTCTTGGGTAGCAATTGTCACATTGTACCATGACAAGGATGACCATATAAAATTTTATCATTCAAACCGGGACAGTTTTGAAAGTGAAAGGGAACATGGTTAATAATTAAGACAGGGCAATGGGAATAAACTGATACTGTCCTGAGAAAAAATAGGTCACTAATTGTAACCATCAGTTCACTTGTCTGTATCCTCCTCTAGACATTAAGCTCCCCAGCATATTTAGCTTATTCTCTGCTGTAGCTCCAGCATCTCACATAGTACCTGACACAGGAAAGGCATTCTACTTCAATCATGGTCCTGTATCATGGCAAGCACATAAAGTCATCTCCCCCAATCTAAAATCCTTTAGGAGTAATAACTAATTTATAGGATATGTTAGTATTACATAGTGCAGTAACCACTCTTTTTGCCTGGTTAACTACTTGTCCTTCAAGGTATCTGAATGCAAGTGCATTGGGAGGCATTCATGTTCTTACAGCATCCTGTCTTTATATCTTTATGTTGACCACACTCTATCCTAATTGCTGGTTTATAGTTGGTGTTGACCCTTGAGCCTCTGGGCTCTCTTTTGTGTCTACAGCAGCTTTTAGCACAGAGCCTGTCACAGAGTAAGAGAACAATACATGCTAGTTGAAAGAATCGATGGATGGATTCATGAGTGAACAAATGAAATATTCAGATTGAAAATGAGAAAATCCCGCCTGCTAACTTGCCATTTGGTTTGCTTAATATTAATTATTTAGATTCTTGGTAATATACAGAGAGTTAGCATCATGGACCTACAGGCTAATACAAACTCAGAGGCAATTCCACACATTAGTTAGGAAGAATAGTATTCTAGTATATAATAAAAGACTAGATCTGACACTATAGTCACCAATGACGTGATGTACTTAAAGGTGATGTAGAGCTAATGTTCATGTAAAAATCATCCTATGATATGTGTTACTGGTTAACATTTTTATTCAATCTCATGGGAGAACAAAGAGAGTGATTAAGAGTCTAGAAAATAGAATTCATGAGAAAAGGTTAGAGGAACTGGAATTATTTAGCCCAGAGAAAAAAATATATGTAGCCATTCAGTGAAATCTCATTATCCAATATCAATTTACTCAAACGAGGGCATAATTTAAACTGACAGCTATGTTTCCGATGAACAAATGACCTACTGTTCTTTAAAAAAGAAAAAGTGATAACCAGAAACCATTTAATTCAAATATCACTTTTTTTTTTGACCTCTCCTATTTTAGATTATCAAGGATTTATTTTATATGAAAACTTCTAGGCCGCATTCTGCATGGTAGTGAAGGTAGCAGTTTATCAAATATAATCAAAGGAGATCATCCCCACCCATTTCTAGCCCTTCATTTTTCTATTCTCTGAAATGAGGGTGTTGGTTCATTTATCAATAAACATTTATTGAGGACCTATTGCATGCCAGGTTCTGTGCTAAGCACTAAGAATAGAGAAGTTATAACAGATAAATTTTCATTATTATGAGCTATTTTCATCTAAGCCTCTCCCCTACTAAGCTTAAAAGTGCCTGAGGACTTCCCTGGTGGTCCAGTGGTTAAGACTCCACACTTCCACTGCAGAGGGTACAGGTTCGATCCCTGGTTGGGGAACTAAGATTCCACATGCCACATGACCAAAAAAATAAATAAATAAACTGCCTGGGAATCCATTAGAAAGTCGTACCCCTAGGTTAAGACGTCTCCAAAGTGCAATATTTCCATTTTGGGAGAAGGGAGACAGCAAATTAAGATATTATCTGATTTCTTTTCACCCAGTTACTTTTCAGATGGTCCAAAAGAAAATAAGATACAGAACAAGAGTACTGAAAAACAAAAAAGGATGGACATTTTAAGAACTGAAAACCAAAAAAATGTTAGAGTTAAGAAGTACCTAAGAGTTAGCTGAGAAATATGAAGTTGACAGAGGTCAAGTTGCATACTCATGGTAACACAGTAAGTTAGTAGCAAACTGAAAGCTGTAATTCTAATCCCCTCATTATCTTGACTTCTGTCTAGAATTCTTTCCCTCATCTGTGTTAGTTAGTAATTGCATTCAGTTACTAATAGTAACTATTCGTGTATGGCTGCTAATATGCCACTATAGTGCAAAACCCAATATAATGTCATAAACACATAAAGATTTATCCACTCACATAAAATCTAGAGATAGGCAGTCGGTCCATAGCTGCTATCAGGGACCCAGACTCCTCCTGTCACTCTATTCTACCCTTTTTGGTGTGTAGCTACAACCTTCAGTCACAAGAAGGCTGCTGGAGCTCCAGCTCCCACGCAGTCTTCAATTAGGCACATTTCTGTCTGGTATCTATTTGGGTTTTATTACTAAGTGGAAGAAAATGAATATTAATTAGGAACTTTGCAGTTTATACCACATCATTGTTCAGAGACAATTTTCCATGGGTTTTTTGTATTTCTGTACATCTTACAAGCAGAAGCTCTGCTTCCCTTTGTTCTAGACTGTTTTTTCCTGAATGTTTGTATAGCAAACAGCTGTGGAAGCTAGAAGTAGAAGGCAGAAGGCAGGTTTATTTGCTGTCCAATATAATAGAGTTAAATATTGGGGCAAAGGTTAGGCAATGCTTGCTGCCCATTATAAAAGATCCAAGTTCCCTAAACTCGGTATTCCTCCCCTGTAATGCTTCTTACTGTGTATGTAGACATCACATGGCCCTAATTGTGTCACCCACACTATGGGAATTGAGGCTCAAGAACTTGGCTTAAGAAAATGATGTTACTCTGGTTACTGTTATTGCTATAAGTAATCAACTGTCCTCTTTCTCTGACCCAGGAGTCTCCTCTCTTCAGCCAGCTGCCATGAAACTGTGGCAGGCTAACTTGTTAGCTTGCAAGTAGAGTAAAATCTTAGACTGTTCTTGACACTTACCCATACCTTGCTTCGCACGATACAATATCTAAGGGGTCTAACTCCTGGTCATCTAGAATAGAGTAGGTGACCAATACATACCTGAATAAATAAATAAATGACTAAGTGAAAACCCTCAAAGGATATTTTATGCCTCAGGCCACTTGGTATGACACCCTGGCTACCCCCCTTATGAGCCTCACCACCTTCAGCAAAGTCACTTGCTCTGTCTAACCTCAGCTGCTTAAACCAGTCGTCTGCATTTACTGCTTTCACTTGCTCAAGCTTTGTTTACTCCCTAACCTACTACTGCCATTTGGCTTTGGGCCTCATCACTTCACAAAACTTCTCTTCCATGGGGTCTGGTGACCTACTAACTGCCACAGCTAGCTGACCCTTTTTCACTCCATGTCTTATTCCCTGTTGACATTTAACTCTTTAAAATTCTTTTGTCCCTTGCCTCAGTGAACTCCTTCTGTCTGCTTTCCCTTAATCATCCAGTAAGCGATTTCTCTTTTTCCTATCTTCACCCTTAAATGTTGGCATGCCATGAGTTTCCATCCTCTACCTAGCTCTCTTCTCACTCTATAGAATAAAGTCTACCCTTTTTTTTTCTTACAAAAAACACATCTATTTACCATTTGTGTGCTAATAACTTTCAAATCTCTATCTCTAGCCCAAACTGCTCTCCTAAACTCCAAACCTATATTTTAAATCCCTCATTCACTATCTCTACCTGGAAGTACAAATGGAATTTCAAATGAAAACCCATTCAAAGACAAACATTCATTTTCATCCCTTCTGGAAACCTGTTGGACCTGGAACTCCTTTCTTGCTCCATATTTTTTCATGTCAGAAACCTTAACAACCCTGGTCAACATTCCCTTTGGGTTCTCATAAATCTCTCATAAATAGCTCTCAGAACCCTTGTCTTCCTTTTCCACTGCATCTACATTAATTTAGTCCCTCATTATCTCTAAAATTTACCCTACCCTCAAACTGTGTCTCTAAAATCTATTGGATCACAGTTTCCAACAAGCCACCAGAATGAACCTAAAGAACAAAAGTCTCATAATACTGCTGCCCTGATTAAAATCCTTTGTTGGCTTTTCTTGGTCAGAACAGGAGAAAGTCTAAACTCTTTAGCGTGATATCCAAGCCCTCTCTAAATCTGTCTCTGGCCTGCCTCTTCAGCTTTACATCCTATATCTCTCCATCTTATAGGCTCTGCCCCTGTCATAATGGACTACTCACTGTTTCCAGCTTGTCCCCTGGTAAATCAGACCTCTGCACCTCCAGACTGACTGATTCTTCACCTGTTATTCAACATGACCTCCAAATCCAGCCCAAGGAATCTTTTATCTTCTGAAAACCAGCTCAACTTGCTCTAGCCCTGGGGAGTATACCTAGAACTATCAAACCCTTACTCTTAGGAATGGTTTATTACTCTCTGCTTTGTGCTTCTCTCTACCTTGAAGAACCTTTTTTTTTATAGCATTTATCATATCACACTCTACTTGTTTACATTCCTGAATTTACATTAAAACATATTTTATTTATCTTTATATGTACAACATGGAGCACAGATCCAGGTTCACAGAAGAGGTTCAATAAAAGTACTTTATTTTAAATAGTAAGAAAGTTGGAGAGTTGGGGTAGTACTAGCGAAAAGGCGGTTACTGAAGTCAAATGAAAGGAAGAAAGGGCACAATTTACCTTCTTCATAGTTTGCCCCAAATAAACCCTAGTATGTTCTTGGGCAATTTTCACCCTCCTGGGCCCCAGAATAAGAAATCAAGTCCACCGAGAAGTAACGAATTGGGAATTGCACATGCAAGTACAGCATCCACCTCCCAGTCAGTCCAGAGATAAGTCAATGGGGAAAAGGGCAGCTAGAAAGCAATGGACCGTCTTGAACAACACACATGAAGAACATATTGTGAACATTGGGAAACTTCCTAGTTCAGAAACACAGTCTGGCTTAGACGAGGCTGTATGGGAAGAGTAGGAGAAAGGGCATTACCAGGATAAAGAGTCAGAAGGCTCGAGTGAAGTATCACTCCAAAACTTGTTACTCCTGCGTCCTTGGGCAGCTTCCTTCACCTAAGTCTCATTTTCCCCATATGTAAAATGGGAATAAAAAGTATACCTACTGGGGCTTCCCTGGTGGCGCAGTGGTTGAGAGTCCGCCTGCCGATGCAGGGGACACGGGTTCGTGTCCCGGTCCGGGAGGATCCCGCATGCCGCGGAGCGGCTGGGCCCTTGAGCCCTGGCCGCTGAGCCTGCGCGTCCGGAGCCTGTGCTCCGCAATGGGAGAGGCCACAACAGTGAGAGGCCCACGTACCAGAAAAAAAAAAAAAAAAAAAAGTATACCTACTGCATGGATTTGTTAAGAAGATCAAAAAAGAAAATGTGCACGGAGTGCTTTCAAAGTGTCCAGAACAGGGGTACGTGCTAAATAAATGTTAACCATTGTTTATAGTAAAAGCAGTGATATACTCTAGCTCTGCTGGTGATTTCCGGACCCTCTTTCATTAGGAAATCAATGGGACCCTTAGGTTTAACTAAGGGAAATGTTTCTGTCTTTACTCCATTTCAATCTTCCTATTCTTTCTTTATGCACATCCTGTAAAGCCCACTGATGTCTTTTATGCCACCCAACATTTTCATCTCATATTGTCTACACTCATACAGTTGCTCTCTTTATTAGCAGTTTTATACTAATTGCAATAAACTCTCAGTCTTTCTGTGATCGTTTTCTTAGAGTTTGAACTTTAGGCACAGTCTTCATCTATTGTATTACCAATACTCACCTCCCTACTTGATATTTCCACTTGTGTGTTCCACAGACAGCTTAAATTTCACAAGTTTAAATTTGAACTCAATTTCTTCTTCCCAATGCAGATTCCCTTCCTATGTCTTATAATAGTGGATAAAATCTTCTTACCATTGACAGCACAGACTCCAAAGCCAGACTGTTTGAGTTTAACTCCTGGCTCCAATGGTAACTTGCTGTGTGACCTGGGGTAAACTATTAATCTCTCTGTGCCACATTTTTCTCATCTGATATTTATATTACTTAACTTTAACTCATAAGGTTTTATAAGGATTACATAAATGACCATGCATAAAATGCTTATAACAGTCCCTGGTACATGGCAATTATTATATATACCAGTAGCAACTCACCAAGCAAACTAACCTGGAAACCATCCTTGTACTCCCACACACAAGCGATCACTTGCTAAGTAATAAATTTCTCAACTATATCCACAGCAGTTACCTTTCATTACCTTTGTTTATACCCCATCATCTTTCATCTGAACTAGTACAACAGGCTCTTAAATGGTCCACTCATTTGTTAATCTACCAGGCAACAAATATATATTCACTCCTTTGGAGCTGACATTGTGCTAGAGAGTGGGAAGCGATAATGGATTGCCACTGTCTTCACGTCAGAGTTAGAACTTCCAGCATGCCATGATCTGGCCCTATTCACCACTCCATCCTGTTTACTCCCCACTCCCTGTTTCAACCTTAAGTGCAAGCTTTTGACTCTGCTTTTTACAGAAGGTGCCATGCGCCTTCTTTCCTCTGGACCCTTGCACCTGCCATTTCCTCTGACCCCTCCACCTCCATGCTACCCACACCCTTTCCCATAGCTAATTCCTATGGGCTGTTTAGTTTTTAGCAGGAAGTTTTTCCTGATCCCCAGATCTATATTCCCATAGCACATAGAACTATCATGAGACAAAATTAAGTGACATTGTAATCTCTGGTTTATTTATCTGCTCCAAACACTATAGGGTGTATTTGTTGAAGAAACTCTAGCTGATGTAACAAATAAACTCCGAAACTTCAGTGGCTTATATTTTCACATGCAGTCGAAGTGTATTTTTTGCCCATGTTAGCAGTTGGATGCAGGTGTTAATCGCCAGCAGTTAGTTTTCCTCAGGTGATTCAGGTCATCATGGTACCCAAGTCCTCTAGGAGACTGTGTTCATCCAGGGAAGGAGCAGAAAGAAAGTGTAGAAGGCACATCTTCTCCTTAGGCTGCTTGCCCTGGAAGTGCAGTACATCCCCTCTGTTCATTCTGTTGGCAAGAACTCACTTTAAGGCCTCATGTGACTTAGAAGGAGGCTGAGAAAAGTAATCTCTGTCCAGACAACCTCTTTCCAGTAACAGCTCTCATCTCTGGAAGGGGGAGCATATATCTCTGATGGACAGCTGGTCATCTCTACTACAGTTGATAAATTCCATGAAGCCAGGGACTGTGCCTCGCTTATTGTTTGTTTTCTCTGTCTAACATTAGTGCATAGCACAGAGGAGATTCTCAGTAAATATATGAAATAAAATGGTGCTTTACCCCTCTGGCTCTGCTTGCCCTATTCCTAATCACACAGATACAGGGAGATTGTCTAGGTCTCAAATTTTATAATGAAACTTTTTAAACCTAGAAACATCACCTCTCAAGTCCTGGGGCATCTCAGTTTCCCTCTGTCTCTCTGCTCTAAGCGCTTGTGGATCACCTCAGGTTATAGCTAAAGAGGGCACATCATGTTCCCTTCCAATTGGTGGTAGGAGGGTGCTTGTCCACTGGGCAAAATATTGGATTTGCTATTTCCTGAGATTCACCATCAAAGATCTTTTCCACAGACTGCAGGTTTCTGAGGTGGAGGGAAGGAATAACTAACTGATTAATTCTTTCACTGCCAATTCAAGGAGGACTTCATTTGAACTTGGAGGTACCTCAAAGGGACCCCAAAAATCCTCTGGTCTGTGGATGGCAAATCATATCATATATGATACCAACCCCTTTGTATCTATGGCCAGCATCACTAATCATACATACTTTTCCACCAAGCCTGTCTGTGGCTTCAAAATGATTTTCGACACAGAGACTCAGACTTTTGATTCACAACTTATTGGAGTTGGCATTGAGGTGACTCATGAAGTAAAGAGAGATGTAGTAACTTTATAAAAATCACACAGAAGTTGGCAGCAGAGCTAAAACCAAAATTGAGGGAATCAGTCAGTGGTTCCAAAGCCAAAGGAACCCCTCTGGAAGGCTTGATGTAGGTTGGGCAAGTGATGTGGTCCTGTGCCCTGAAGACAAGTGGTGTGTCTCACAGTTTGGCCGAGGGCATGCTCTGGCATTGAGGAAGGTCTTGAATTTGGGGGTTACAACATACTCATTTCTCAGTGACATCAAATTGCCATGAAATGCAGTTACGATCCTGGGCCCTAGAAACAGGCAGGTCGATATTTCAGCCTGTTCAGACACTGAGTGGCTGGGCGAACTTGGGCAGGTGGTTATGCTGCTTAATGAAGTCTCAGTTGCTTCCTTTGCAGAAGAGAGAATAGTGCTTTTGAGGTGAGATTAGATGACCCCCGTGAAGCTCTGAACACAGTATACAGTGTGTATCGTAGGTATTGCCCAACTTCGGGTCCCACACGTTGTCAGGAAAGAAAGTGTTTTAGCAGCTTAAGAGTAAGATGGGGGGCGGGCCTCCCTGGTGGCGCGGTGGTTGAGAGTCCGCCTGCCGATGCAGGGGATACGGGTTCGTGCCCCGGTCCGGGAGGATCCCATATGCCGCGGAGCGGCTGGGCCCGTGAGCCATGGCCGCTGAGCCTGCGCATCCGGAGCCTGTGCTCCGCAACGGGAGAGGCCACAGCAGTGAGAGGCCCGCATACCGCAAAAAAAAAAAAAAAAAAGGGAAAAAAAAAAAAAAAAGAGTAAGATGGGGCTTTCCTGGTGGCGCAGTGGTTGAGAGTCCACCTGCCGATGCAGGGGACACGGGTTCGTGCCCCGGTCCGGGAAGATCCCACATGCCGCGGAGCGGCTGGGCCCGTGAGCCATGGCTGCTGAGCCTGCGCGTCCGGAGCCTGTGCTCCGCAACGGGAGAGGCCACAACAGTGAGAGGCCTGCGTACCGCAAAAACAAACAAACAAACAAAAAAAAAAAAAAAAAAAAAAAGAATACCTCCACGTTCTCCAGCAACCCAGTTCTAATTCTGACTTTTCTGCTCTCAAATGTTTTGATTTGGGGTGAAGCACTTTGCTCTCTGGTTCTGTTTTCTGAGTGGGAAGATTGGAAAAAGATCTTCAAGTCTCCTTTCATCTCTAAACTCTTACGATTCTATGTTCTCTCACTATATGAGCCCTCAGAATTTTGTTGCCTGAGCTATTTTCCTCAGTTGAGAAAAAATTAGGAGGAGGGCCACTAACCAGTTTTATTTTGGGTGTAATGGCCAGTCACCCTTGCACATGGCATTTGAGACGAATCTCCATGAACAAAGTCTGCTCCAAGTATGACTTCAGCCTGCTAGCCCCACAAAGCCATTGGCTGCTGCCAGCAGGAATGGAGGATAATTTCAGCCTTGAGACAACTGTTTCATTATAATTCTTGGACATGGCGGGGGAGGGGCATGTCCCTAGGGCATATCCTTGTGCCCACCCCAAAGAGGTTATCCTAGGTAAAGGCTCTCAAAGGAGAAATATTGGTAGAAATGTAAGGCAGAACTGTAGCTTCCAACTTCCAGGCAAAGAGCCACCACAAGCAAAGTGAAAAAGCAGGGAGGGTGAGAGGGAGGGAGACGCAAGAGGGAAGAGATATGGGAACATATGTATATGTGTAACTGATTCACTTTGTTATAAAGCAGAAACTAACACACCATTGTAAAGCAATTATACTCCAATAAAGATGTAAAAAAAAAAAAAAAGAAAAAAGAAAAAGCAGAACAAAGCTTCTGGGTGTTTTTTGGAAGGTAAGTACCTTGGTCATTTCTTTTTGGACCATAAATCACTTTATGCCAAGCCTGGTTGCTGGGTGCTGGACATACAGAGATGGCAAAGATGCAAAACTATGGTTCCCTTTTTTAAGGAGATCACAGTTTACTAGGGTAGGTATACCAGTAAGTAGGGCAACCTTATTACTGTAATACATAATATCATGGGCATTTGCCTACAGATTAAAATTATGATTTTAGCAAGAGAAGTTGTCACCTACTTCAGATTATAGATGGAAGTGATAAATTATCCAGAATCACTAAGCAGAGCTTCCCTTAGAAGAGCATAATTCAGTTAGTCTCGCCAATGATGACTTCCCCTTATAGGAGGACACAAGGGAAGAAGGCTTGACTGTATTGGAAGAAAAGAGAGCCAAGACCTGGGAGAAGGAGCGTCACCAGAAAAACAAGAAGTGGATTGTTTCTGAGTTGATAATGTGGAAGTTTCTAGAAATTGCCCTCACTTAGGTGTCCTGAGACTAGTCTGTGCTGCTAGCCGTATGTGAAAACAAAAAGATCTATTGCTAGAGCTGTATTCCTTTTGGCTGCAGACTAGTAGATATTTTCCTACTAAACTGTAGCTCCTTGGAATTTTCTGGAGCTACTTTTTAAATTTTTTTTAAATTCCTGGACCTACCTATAGAATAGATTGAAAGGCAAGGAAAGCTCCTTACCTCTTCTTATGTCAGTTAATCTATGCTATGGTAACAATAAACACTAATATAGCAGTGACTTAACGCAAGTTTCTCACCCATATCACAGTCCAGTGAGAGTTGGGTTGCTCACCTTCATCCTGAAACCCCGCCCCTGGAACTCATTTTACATTGCCTTGGAAAGGAAAAGAGAGCTGCAGGGTCAGGTTTTTATTTATTTTTTTTAAGCCTTTATTGAATTTGTTACAATATTGCTTCTGTTTTATGTTTTAGTTTTTTGGCTGCAAGGCATGTGGGATCTTAGCTCCCCAACCAGGGATCGAACCCACACCCCCTGCACTGGGAGGCAAAGTCTTAACCACTGGACCGCCAGGGAAGTCCCGAGGGTCAGGTTTTTAGAGACCATGCCTAGAGTGTCTTACATCATTTCCATGCACGTTGCTTTGTCCAAAAGTCAGTCATATGACCCCAACCTACTTGCAGTGGAGATTGGGAAATGTCTTGCTACTTTCTCAAGGAGAGAAAACAGTGTGGGGAACACGTAGCATTTGTTCCTGCCATACTCCCATGTTTACCCCAAGCATTTCTCCAATCCTTTGTTACATGGTCCCAAGCCCTTTGTATTTTCTGCTGATGAGACTTGAATACCTGTGTGTTTCTGATCTGACTTGAAACAATCAAGCAGCAACACAGTTTCCCTGAGTATTGTTCTACAACAGTCCCAATCCCCACTGCCTTATGCCACTAAAGAAAGAGGAAGATGAAAATTCTTTGATTCCAAAGGCCTTGTACAATTCAGCTGGAGTTCTTCTGCAGGACACCAAGTTATTATAACATCTGTGGCCATCATTGGGGCCTTGGAATTCCCTGCAGCTGGGTTTTGGATGCAACCTGCCCAGGCCATCTTCTGTTAATCCACCAGCATCCTTATGCCACAGAAAGTACACTGAAGTGAGACCAAGCCAAGTGGACCACCTCCCATCCAAAGGCACCTAGAGTCACCTGAGACCCCAAACTTTGTAGAAGATAGAACAAAAGAAACTTGGAGAGGTCTGAACTGCTGGTTCTCTAGCTATTAGATAGGTGAGGGGGAATAGAAACTAAATTTATGCGTTCTTAGTATAGAAAGGGGTACATTCATTGTACCACAAACTTTACAGGGAAAAACTCTAGTTATAGTAATGTGATCTCATTAAATGTTAATGTAATGTAGAAAGAGAAGTTTTCATGGAGGCAATAACATGTTAAAACTTTAAAAAAGAGTAAGATTTTGCCAAGCTGTTCTGGGAAAGGGGGGAGGGAGAAGACAATTCAGGCAGAGGAGTAGCATATGGCATGGAATTATGAAAGAGTTCACTCCTTACCCCTTGGGAAAAATCTGGAGGCCAAAAGCTAAATTATTCACCCCAAAAGAATCTGATGACCTTTACATTGGCTTATTGGAGCTTCAGAGTCACTCGCTGATCCATGATACTCCCTTGCAGAGTGGCTGTCAATGACCTGAAGGAAAAGACAGAGCAGAGCATCTGGGAACACTGACCATAGGCTGATTTGACCTTACAAAGGTCAGAGGGTGGTCTTGTGGTGAGTCCCTAAGACAAACCCATGCGAGAGCAGCCACAAAGAGCCAGAGGGAAAGCCACGCCTCCCTTGGTATGAAAAGGCGGACAAGAGGGTCTTCTCCATTCATAGAAGAAAGAAGAGACACTTGGGCAATGCTTCATAATAAACATAAAGAGAAAGACCAAGAAAACGATACCTGCACTTCACGTGGCTTTCAAAATCGGATTTTATTTACTCTTCTTTCAAGTAACACGAAGCAAGGGTACCACATCTTTTTGAATACTCAACAATTGCTCACAAGAATTCTCAAAGTGAGCACCGACATTTACATCTTATAGATAAGGAAATCAGGGCTTTGAAAGTGTGAAGGATTTGTTCATGGTCTCCCAGTTTGTCTGGGGAAGATCCAGGATCACACCCAAGATGATCTGAGTCCAAAGCCCAAGCCATGTTCACCAAGTGGTCAGAATGAGCTACTGTACATCCTGAGAGTCTGACAAAGGCTTGGAGTGAAAATAAATGCCATTGGCTGGTTTCCTTTTACTAAAAGGAGCATGTGGGAGAAGGGACAGTTAAGATATCAGGGAGTTAATCGAAAGTTACATTTTTCTTTCCCCTCAGGAAGGGATCATGGAGCATTCTCCAGCTTTTTCTCTAGAACATATTCTAATAACCTTTTTCTCCACTCGGCTTCAATCTTATTTTAATTTCTGGGTTCTTTTCATGCTGAGCATATTACAACATTCCTGCTCGCATGTCACCCATCTGCCTCAGCAGGGTGTCTTGAGGGCTTGAGTGCACACTGTGGTAGAGGAAAGGTCAGCACTAATTTCCTGTGATAAAGAAGAATTTGCTTACCAACTATTAAACAGGAAAGTTCATTGCATTCATATGGCAGCTTACCTGTTCCTCTGTAGAATGGACCACGATTTAGTATTTTATTACCACCTAATTTCTTCTGTAAATGAATGAACACTTTCTGAATTTAATTCAACTAAACAAACATTTATTGTGAGTCCACTCTGCAACAGACTCTGCTGTATGAGGGAATACAAAAAATGAGTAAGCATAGTCTCTGCATTCAAGACTTGACAGTTCAGTTGAGTAAAGTCAGTAAGTAAGTGAACAGAGTTCTGTGCAATGGGGGTTAAAATAAAGATCTTTGGGTTCACTTAACAAGTCATTGAAAACCATCCATAAATACTGAATTGGCTGGCTGCTAAAGTAACGAGTCTTTTTTAGGTATGGCTATCGAGTGTGATTTTTTTTTGTTTGGTGGCTATAAAGAAATACCTTGCATGCACGAGCTTTGATACTAGCCACAGCTCTTTCCTGAGGACACAATGTCATACAACCATTGAAAATGATGCCGGAATTTATAGAGTACTTGTTATAAGCCAATTATGTCTAACAGTAAGTGGTCAATGAATGTTAACTATTCTTTTTTAACATCTTTATTGGAGTATAATTGCTCTACAATGTTGTGTTAGTTTCTGCTGTATAACAAAGTGAATCAGCTCTATGTATACATATATCCCCATATCCCCTCCTTCTTGCATCTCCCTCCCACCCTTCCTATTCCACCCCTCTTTAACTATTCTTATAGAGCTTTAATTAATCCCCAAGCAACACTAGGTGGTAGATATAGTTATCACCCCAATTTTGCAGGCGAAGAAACTGAGACTAAGAAAGTTAATTAACTTGCCCAGAATCACATGAGATTTGTGGATCTATCTGACTTCTCCTAAGCTTGTTTTAAGCTTTTTTAGGGCTGACCTGGGGGTTGTTTAGCACCCCCTTACGGTGTGCCCTTTCTGACATCTGTAACAAAATCCCTGTGTATTCAACAAGGTCTCTACACTCTGGCTGGCATGAACTCAACCAATTCCCCAGCTCTATGTGAGCTTTGGCAATTTTTTAGCTTAGAGCTCCCTGATAATTCTTCTTTCCATAAAGTTGCTCTTTGCCTAGTCTCATGGAGTTTCATCATATGCAAGTAGAAATTGCTATTCATGGTGTCACAAGGGGACCTCGTGCAGATTTCTGGAGCACTTCATCTTCTCCCGTACTTTAACAAATCCCAGATGCCTCTTCTCCCCTAAATGGTCTCTTCCTCCTCAACTCAGGAGACGGCCAGTCTCTTTTAGAGCTTGCCTCTTACCCCACAGTTTATAAATTGTCCCTAGGCAAAAAGCCAGGATGATTGTAGGGCTAACCTAATTTGTTTCCCTTATTTGGGGAATCACAGTCCCACACTTCCTGTGGTCCAGTATTTGAAATTGTTGTTTTAAATATTTCATACCATTTTCTAGTGGTTTGTGATAGGGAAGTCTGAAAAATGTTACTTCTTCATGGCCGGCAGCAAATGTTTTCCCATCATGTAACAATATTCATGGTGTTTTGAATGAAAAAAGTACATTTTAATGAAACATGTACAGTCTAGTCCTATTATGGAAAATATAAATATATGTTAGGAAAAGATCCCAAAAGATATAACATGAAATATTAATAGCGGTTTCTAGGTGGGTAAGATTGTAGCTGCTTTATTTTTTCTTCTTTTGGTCTCTGATTAGAAACATACATTACTTAAGTAACATAAAAAGGAAAACTTTAGGGAAAAATTAAATGGTAAAATATACAGTACTCAAAAGCAAAACTATATCTAAAATATGCCATCTATGCTCATTACTAGAGTTGCATTATACCAATCAGAATCAAGGATATTCTACTAGAAAACTTAATGGCACAATTTATGCATCCAAGAATCAGTTACTGCTCTTTAATTCAATTTTTTTTTCTTTTTCTCAGACTGAAAAAGTTTGACACAAAGTGTTCCTTAATTGTTCACAATAGCTTCCTAAAATTTCAGCAATGCCTCCTTCTTACAAAGAGCTTCTGCTAAAGGTTGCTTTTGATACATTTGTCCCTCTAAACCAAAAAAAAAAGTTTTTAATTATATCAATCATTTGTTTAAAATTTGCTGTTCTATTTTTTCCCTTTCACTCTGGCCTGTTCTATCCTGAGAAGAAAGGAGTTGAAATTTACTACTACTGATCAGACACTGTAGTCTCTTTCATAAACTTTGTCCTATCTGATCCTCAAAACAACTCTGCAAAGTATTTTTAATTCCCATTCGATGGGTGGAAACTAAGTCTTAAGAGGCAAAAAGACCTTCCCCAAAACCAATAAGCAGTGGATCCAGGACTGAGCTATGGACTCCAGATGCACTTTTCAATTTACTGAGAGACTATGACAGAAGAATTAGGTAGAATTTCACCTCCCCCACCACTAGTCTCCACCACAGTTTTATAATTTTCTAGCCAGTTCATTCACTCACACACACAAAAATGTGGCTCTGTCCTCTTCAAACCATGTGTCTGCGTACAACACTGCACAGTATACATACCAAAATAGGGAGATTAGCTTAGTCTCTGAACAAGTCTTATATTCAGATTTGTGAAGCCATTTTTATTGTGATCATTATCTTCCTTCTGCTTCCATAGCACTTGGTTAATTCATTTATATAATCTTTTATTGAAAAACATTTACTAGCAAGTGGTATGGTTGAGATCCTGGTTATATAGTAATAAGTAAGACTGGATTCCTAACTCTCAACAGAATCTAATGTGAAAACACTTGCACATAGTGTGGTATGAATGATGTTAGAAGTAGGCATGGAGGGCTAGCAGTGCACAAAGAAAAGACCCCTTATTGAATCTGGAGAGGTGATCAGAGATGACTTCTTGGAGAAGATTGTGACTGAGTCAAATCTTAAAAGATAAATATGAGTTAGGCAGGTAAGATAGGAAAGAGGATTCAGGTACTGGAAATATCATGAAAAAGCATTTGTAAGCATGAAAAATACAGTTTATTTGAAAACTCATAAGAACTTTAATCTGGCTGAAGAACACGTAAAATGGTAGAATGGTGAGAAAGAGGATGGAGAATTTGACACAAGGTAGATCTTAGGCAAGATGGCAATAGAGGAAAGTTTAGATCTTAAACTAAAGACTGAGTTTTCATTGAAGACTTTCAGGAAACAAACAGTGTGATCAGGTTTCCTCTTGGTGAAATCATTTAGGAACTCAAGTGGACAAACTATTCACAAGTACCAGGGGTTAGGACTTCAACATATCTTTTTGAGGGGCACAAGTCAACCCAAAATAGAAGGTATCAAGAAGAAAGAATTTGTAAACAGTGTAAGATTCCATTGAATGGGCAAAGATATGTCTGTTGGATTCAGCAGCAAGGAGGTCATTAGGTCTTTAGGATAATCAGTTTCAATGGTGTGTGTTACCAATGGGGCACCAAGAACTGTATGGCACAGTGCCTCCTCGATGGAGCTCAAGAAGTCAGAGAAAGATTCAAAGGAAGGCAACCCTTGGAGGGTCACAGAAATCTTCTAGGAAGAGGTGATAACTGAACTAAGTTTGAAAAGATAAGCAAGAACAAGCCATTCAAAGTAGAGGAAAAAGCATTTCATCCTGGAAGAACAGGGTGGGCAAAGACACAAAGCACAGAGAAAGCATAGTTTATGAAAAGCTGTAAAGTAATTCAGCATAGATGAAGAGTAGAGAATGAGGTGGGTAGAGGGCAGAAAACAAGACCAATCAGGATTCAAATGCAGGACTTCAGAATTGCCTCTTCCCACCGTGTCTCTCTCCCAGTTTCTTTTTTGTCCTGGACCAGTTTAGGAAAATGTTTTGTGGGGATTCCATTAGGTTCAGCTTTCACTTGCTGTAAAAGCATGGACTGGCATATGCCACAAAGCAGGTCAGCCAGCGGATATGCAAGGTCAGAAAATGACTTTCTGTCAACATTCATCCCCATTCTGCGTCCCCTGCCCCCCACAGCATTAACAAGAAAATAAGAATGCCTGCCCAGCTGCCCCGCTTGATGTCACTGGGTAAATTATCTTTTATTAAGGATCTGTAATTGTTCTTCACTGAGCTGTGACCTAAATTTAGTGGTGCTGAGGAGGGAGCCCCAGCCAACAGGATTTCCCTGAGAACACGATGAAGTTCCTGTATCAATTCAATTCATTAACTAGAAAGAGAAAACAAACACGACTGTTTTTTTTTCCGTTCTTCAGTGAATCATTTGTTTAACTTGACCAGAATTTTTCTAAGATCCAGTCTGAGAGTCTGTCAGAAAAAAGGAGACAGCAGAGCTTATTCAAATTCTTCCTGAGACATTAACTCTGAGGCAGAAACCAGATTAAATTAAATGAATCTGACTTTCCTGCTATTAAGGGCCTGGGTTTACTCACTGGGTATTTTCACCCCGAGGGAAAGAAATGCCCTCAACCCAGATGACTTGGGGTGAAATGAAGGGGAATCAACTTGTCTTGCCATGAGAGGAGAAAAAAAAAGAGGAAAAAGGAGAGAGAAAAAGAAAAAAAGTAAAATACAAAGCTAGAAAAAGCCCCCAGTGAAATTCCTGTGCTGTAATAAAGTTCTTGAGAAAGAATGGAACTAATATAAATGCTCAATACTTAACAAAAATATCGTTTAATCATAACAGCCCAGCTGAGGCTGAGAGGTAAAGTAATTTGCCTAAGGACACAGAGCTTCTAAAGAACTGAGCCAAGATTTAAAGCCATGTCTTCTGACTTCAACTCTAGTGTTCCTTCACCCCAACACTAAGTCTTGGCTTTTGACAGAGTGGACTGCTGACCAAAGATGGTCAGGAAGGTCTTGAAATCTCATAGATTGATGTTCACACAGATGAGAAGCAAAACAACCCTCACCTTGAACATCCTCCTTCATCTTGGAACAATCCCCCAAAAGAATCACTCCTTTTGGCTACTTCTGTTGTTCTGGCTGGAGCCACCTGATAACTACAAAAGCATATAGAATAGAGAGGAAAGTCTACAACATACTCTCAATAAGTTTAGTGTTTAGTCAGAAGGCAAAGAGATATACACATCCTGATGCTAATTTACATTGGCATCATATTGTCACTGATATTATCTCAGTTGAGTTTCACAGCAAATTTATGATGCAGATTGAGGAGATGGCATTATCCTCATTTTACAAATGAATTAAATAGGGCTTCAAGGGTTGAGTCACTAGTCCAAGGTCACAAAGATGGTGAATGGCAGAACCTAGTATAAAACCCAGTGTACTTGGCTTCTAGTCTAGTGTTTCAGCCAGTGTTCTGTAATGATTGTCAAGGTTGCTTTAAGATTACAAAAGTCCTATGTCAAAATACAACTCAAGTTGGGGCTTTGGAGTCAGAAGATGGATCTACTTGGGAAGAGGTATCACAGGATCTTGGAAAAAGAGCCTCCATGTATGAGTCAGATCTGGGGTCTCATCCTATATTAGTCAGGTTGGGCTGCTATAATAAAATACCATAAACTAGGTGGCCTAAACAACCAAAGTGTGTTTATCACAGTTCTAGAGGTTGGGAAGTCCAAGATCAAGGAGCCAGTTCCAAGATCAGTTCAGTTCCTGGTAAGAATTCTCCTGATTTTCAGATGTCCACCTTCTTGCTGTGTCCTCACATAGCAGAAAGGGATCATCTCTCTCTTGATTCTTCTTATAAGGGCACTAATCTCATTCATAAAGACTCCCCCCTTATGACCTAATCTTCCCAAAGGTTCCACCTCCAAATACCATTATGTTGGGAAAAAGGCTTCAACATAGGAGTTTTGGAAGGACATAAACATTCAGTCCATAGTACATTCCATCTCTACACTTACATGGCTTAGCAACAAGTAATTTAACCTTTTTTGGTCTCAGTTTCCAAATCTGTAGAATGAAAGGTACAGTTGCAGAGAGTATAAAGTCTACATTGCCTACATTACATGACAGTTTTCCAGAGAGTCAATGAGACTTTTTAGGTAAAAGTGGCTTCATGAACCCCAGCACCATCTTAAATGTTGAGAGTACTTGGTGGTTTATTGGGAGTGTTCACGGGCATGTATCCCAACTGACCCTCACAAGAAACCTAGACAGGACAGGCATTACTTTTTCCAATCCACAGATGAGGGAACTACGAAGTGTTATTTTTACTCCTCATTTCTGGGGCGGGGGGTGGCGGGGGTGGCAGGGTATGGGATATTATAATATTCTTTTTTCCTCCTCATTTCTTAAAGTAAAAAAAAATTTTGAGCTTGGTTATGTTAAGGGGTTTCATCCAAAGTCAATATGATGTAGATTAACCTTTAAGTTAGAGCAAAGTCTTCTATCTCTAGAGTAGAACCACAAACTTGGATACCCTTAGGGTTTATGTTGCCATATGGGGAACATAAATGAGTGAAGTGGGCTGCAATAAGATGGCAAATGGCTTAGTATTAGGAAGGCAATAGGGAGTGAGTGGGGCCTGTAGAAAACTGGAGAAAGTATGGCTCAGTTAAAAGAGAGTAACAGCAACTCAGCTCCAGCCAATTGTTGCCATGAAACATTAGGTCCAGAGTTTTCAGAACGTCCAGTTTTCTTCAATAGAAGCCATAGGTCTATATTTTTATGCAGAGTAGTCTCAATTTGAAAATATGGGCAATTAACTCAAATGGAAAACAGTTTTGACTCAGCACTGTACATTGCAGATAAAATACATCTCTGGTCCACGTGCTCTGGAGACAGTATGCTTCCTGCTCTCACATACTGTTTCAAACCAAGTTATGGCCACTTAAGTATACATTGAGAAGACACTGTAGTGCAGTGATTATAAGCATGTACTCTAGAACCAAATGGTGTGGGTTCAAGTCCTAGCGCTGACATTAACTAGGTGAATGGCCTTGGGCAAATCACTTTACCTCCCTTATACTTCTGTTCTCCCATCTGTAAAATGGGGATTTTAACTGGACTTACCTCTTTTGATGGCTGTCAATATCAAATGACTTGATATATGTAATACACTTAAAATAATTCCTGACACATAATAAGAGCTATGTACACATCAGTGCTTATTAGAGCTCCCATCTCACTATGAACATCTCCTAGGAAAATATCTTTCCCCACATAGCAACATAGTCATACTTACTCTGTAGTCAGTGTTAGTGTCACATTATCATACATTTCTTCTGCTTAGAGTAGCCTGAGGTTCTTCTGTTTATCCTGACCCTGGGAAAGACAAAGCAGCATAAAACACATCCTTAGGGAGCTTACGGTTTAACTGGGAAAGATCACCCAGTTTCCCCCAAACCTAAGCCAGGCGTCTCTATTCACAGCTGCACTGAAAAGCTTCCTTCCTGGCTTGTGTCTCCAAAAAGGGGAAACTATTGCAAGGTCTCTAAGAGGAAGGAAAGAGGACCTCTTTAATTAGCTTTCTCTTTTGAATGACGCCATCACAAACCTGATTCATTTCCATGAATTGAAGAAAAAAAAAAGTGGGGTGGGTGGTAGGCTCTCTGTGAAGGAATGAGTGAAAACTGTCAGGAGAGCACAGATCAGAGGAAAGCTGAAGTTGGAGAAAACAGCCATGTGAACTTGGCTGTCTACCATGATCCAAGTTCAGTCCAGGAGATGACGTCAAAATCTAAATTTTAAATGGAGGTGGCAAAATGTCTGCCTCCATGGTTGGAAACTGAAAGCCAAAAGAGTGATGGAAATGTTGGTCTGATCCTCGTGTTTCAGCATGTACCAAGTGGTGTATCTGGAAGTTTTCATGAAAGGGTCTCTTGTTTGTAGACCTATTTCTCTCTGTGATATTCCACAGGGAGATTTTCTGCTTTCAGGCCATTTTGTATCACGTGTGTGTGTGTGTGTGTGTGTGTGTGTGATAAATATATGAAATTACACAAGCCTAAGGCAGCCTATTAAATGCATACTATGGTCTCCTGAAAACTTTTACATCTTGACAAATCAAGGAAGGACCAGGTCCATAGAGTTGGGAGGCCATCCCATTTCTCTAGTACTTTCCATGTGCCAGGTGCAATATTAATGCATTTAATACTTTACCTGTCTACCTTCAAGCCAATCCCCTGAAGTAGGTGTTATGAAGTCCACATTATAGATACAGAGGCTGATCCAGATAAGTTTACTAATTTCACATAGCCACATAGCTACTGAGTGGGATTTACATTAGGTCTGTTGTTTAAAAACCTGTGTTCTTTTCATTGCCCCTTTTCCTTCCCAAACAAACAAACAAAAAAAGTAAATCATCAAAAAGGGTTGTGCTATAGACTCTGTAAAAATAATTAACAGAAACCTCAATTAGAGTTAGGATACCAGAAGGGGGATCTCTCATACCCTGTGACTATAGAGCCCAACAGGAAGAAGAAAGACTCCTCTTCTTTTTTGGCAAGGACTCAGCCAATGAAAAGCACTCCTGACTTCCTTCTCTTCTCTATAAAAGTGCTCTTCTTTTCTTACCGTGTGAAGGGACTTGCGTGTGACTTGCCATGGTTGCCAAATCCAAATTACAATTCTCTGCCAATCCCAAATAAACCCATCTTTGCTGGAGAAATACCCAGAACTCTATTTCAGGTCAACAGCTCCAAATAAGGGCATCTACTTCCCAACTAGTTTCTTACCTACAGTGTCTCTTTCCTCCAATCCATCCTCCACACTGCAGCCAGAATGTTCTCCTTCTAAAGTATATTTGCTATTAAAGCTTTGACTGCCTAAAAGACCTTTCAATAGTTCCCCATTGTCCACAAGATAAATGGAAAATGTCTTAACAAGATCCTTCTCAACCTGTTGCCAGCCTGCTTCTCTAAGCCTATCTGCTCCCTAAAACGCAGCCAGGATCAAGAACACAGGAGGCTACTGACCATTCCCCCAAACACCATTCATCTTCATGCCATTGAGTTTGTTCACTTCTGCTGGACAACTTCTACTGACTTTCCAAGACCTAATGCAAAAACTCTGTCCTCAGTAAGATTTCACTGACCTACCGTTGTCCACCCAAATTCTCTAGCTGGATACTATCCTTCCCACTTCTGTGATGCTGTGCATGTTCTAGACAGCTCAGTTGAGTCAGTGATCATACTATATAATGAGAAAGAATGGCTCTCTGTTAGTTGATGAACTTCATCACATCTAGACCCCATTGTTCTCATCACCAGTGCCGAGCCTAGGTCTGACTCATGGTGTCAATAAAGCAATTTTGTATATTTGTAGAAAGAAGGAAGGAAGGGAGGAAGGAAGGGAGGGAGGGAGAGAGGGAAGCTCATAGATGGACTGTTCTTGTAAGTAGAAGAAACTTAAATAAGATTCATTGCTCTGAAGTAAAAAGTCTTCTGGTTTTTGATTCAGCAAATTGATTCCTGATCCAGCCTCCCTCACTGTATGGTAACTCATATGGCATTTAAATGTATATATAAGCCTCAGTTTCCCATAAACTGACCAGAGTACTTTGTTTGTCTCTGAATGTTGATTAAATATTCTGCAGAGTTTTTCGCTCATCAAATTTTTTAACATTTTGTTTTACCCTGGCTAACATTAACTCAGTTCTGGCAGCAGGGAAACCAACTCAAATGGGAGCAGATTGTTTTCCTATATGTTTTTTGCTTTGTTGTCCATTTGTGTTCATGCTGTTTGTTTATGTTTAATCTCAAAGCCTGCTCTAACTCCACTTGGAATACAAACTTTTCCATCTGGGTCAACAGGTGTCACTGTTGAGCAGTATAAATATGCCCCCCACACCCCATCTTTTTGGTGCTGAATGTCCTAGTTGGTTACAAAGCCCACCCTCTGCTCAATCCAAATAAGTTATCTCTGTTGTCCCTGTGCCAGTAGCCATTACAAACCTCCAAGAACACCAATATATTTTTTCTTAAAGACCTTGTAACTGAACATAATCATAGACCTGATTGTACCCATAAAAGGGGGCCAATAGGAGGAAGAAACTATGATCATTTCCATTTGTAGGAGATAGCATTGTGTCATGGGAGGCATCTCAATTGATAGAGTGAGGAAGTCTGAGTTTTAAGTGCCTGCACTATCCCTAACCAGTTGCCACTAGTGTCATTGGCTCAAGCCAGAGGTGCCAGTACTTCAAGCTGGAATAAGGACAAATGTTGCAAATTATCAGAAACACCAGATAACTAGTTTAGGCCATAGATCCCTGAGAAACCCACAGAGCGATTCAGGCAGAATTTGAGAGGGGAATATACTCATAGAAAACATGGGGATGGAACAAGAGAAGCATGGAAATTGTTACCATTTTCTTACCCTTAGGCTGACATTGTCTGGGAGACATGTGGAATTGGATAGAAAGGAATGAAATGAAATAAAATGGACTAGAGAATGGAATGGAATGGAATAGAATGGAATGGAATGGAATATGAGATGGCAGGTAGTAGAAAAACATGGAACTTGAGAGAGAATGCAGTAAAAAATAAAATGAGATGAGCTAAAAAGAGAAAAAAATGCTAGGATAGTTAAATATTAAAATATATTAGAAAACAACATGTAATTCATAACTAATTTTTCTGGGAGCATGATGGCCAACAAACTAATGTGTATTTTTGGAGAACCCACAATATGTTGAATTACAAATAAAGTCTTTGATTTAATTCTTTAAAATAAATGAAACGATCTAAGATGGAATACGGAATGGAATGGAATGGAACATTAAATGATGTAGAATGACTAGGTGTGGAATATACTATTTAGAGAATGCAAAAAATGAAATGAGCTAGAATAGGCTAGGATATGAAACACGTTGTGTCAAAACTTTGAAATGGGATACAGAATGCAATAGAATGGGATGGAGTTTTTCATTAAATGCTTTGAGACATGTAGTGAAGTGCTGTGTTTAAGTGGCATGAAAGTAATTAGCAGGCTCAGGAAATTGCCGTCATAATTCTAGTCCAGATGATTAGATACTTAGGGACCTAAAAGCCTGACACCTTCATTAAATGATTCCTCAAGGGGTCACCTGCTTTGTTATTATGGCATACAACTGGCACTGTATAGTAACAACAACCAACATTACTGGCACTCTGCTAAACCCTTGTATGTATTATTTCATTTAATTCTCTCACCAGTCGTGTTTGATCTCCATTTTATAGACAGGGGAATGCAGGCACCAAAAGGTTCAGCGACTTGCCCAAGATCACAGAGCTAGAAAGTAGTGGAGTTTGAATTCAAGCATCAGACAGTTTGCTGGGAGCTTCTTCATGCTGCCCCTCTACACACTGCTTCTCACCATGCAAGGGGCTTATAACCCATGACACTGCAAGTAGAAATGTTAGGATCCGTATAAACTATGGTTTAGCCACAAACTGTCACTTACAAAAAAGCTGGAAAACTTGGTAGAGGTACTATTCTGATACAAATATGATGAAATAGGGCATGGTCCCAAAGCCCACTTAGCTCTGCTACCATACTCAACACGTCCAGAACCACAGTTATCCCATCCCCCTTTAGACCAGGTCTCATTGGGGGCTCCCTCACCTCTTAACCCTTCCTAACCCTAACACTCACTGGTTCATCAGACCTTTCCAAAGGGCCTGCTGCAGACAATTTAATCATTCATTTATTCATTTAACATTTGAGCACTTATTCTTTCCCCTTAGTTTTCTAAGAAAGTAGATTCAGTTACTGGAGAAAGATTCTCAACAACAAAGAAAGAAGGCAAAGCAACTAGAGGTTGGGGTAACTAGAATCTACCCCCTATTGAGACCCTAGAACTCAATTTCAATTCCTGAAAATGTCCATTGAGGATACTAATAGCTGCCTTTGTTGAGTATTTACTACTTAAGAGAGGCTGTATAGCCTATTGATTGAGAGGGGCTGCCTGGGTTCAAATCCTGGCACTGCCTCTGCCACTACATAGCTTTGTGCCCTTGTGGAGCTACTAAACTTCTCTGCCTCTAGATTTCATCATCTATTAAATGGGGAGAAGAGGATACTTTGAAAGATAAAATGAATTAATAAACGTAAAGCACTTAGAACACTGATTGTCACAAATGAAGAACTTTGCAATATCAGCTATTATAATTGGCCAGGCTTTGCATCATGTGTTCACAGGCATTATCTTTTTTTTTTAATTTTTAAATTTTATTTTTTTTTTTATATGGCAGGTTCTTATTAGTTATCCATTTTATACACATCAGTGTATACATGTCAATCCCAATCTCCCAGTTCATCCCACCACCACCATCACCCCCTACCACTTTGCCCCCTTGGTGTCCATACCTTTATTCTCTACATCTGTGTCTCTATTTCTGCCTTGCAGACTGGTTCATCTGTACCATTTTCCTAGGTTCCACATATATGCGTTAATATACGATACTTGTTTTTCTCTTTCTGACTTAGTTCACTCTGTATGACAGTCTCTAGATCCAGCCACTACAAATGACTCAGTCTCTACAAATGACTCAGTTTCATTCCTTTTTATGGCTGAGTAATATTCCATTGTATATATGTACCACATCTCCTTTATCCATTTGTCTGTCGATGGACATTTAGGTTGCTTCCATGTCCTGGCTATTGTAAATAGTGCTGCAATGAACATTGGGGTGCATGGGTCTTTTTGAATTATGATTTTCTCTGGGTATATGCCCAGTAGTGGGATTGCTGGATCATATGGTAATTCTATTTTTAGTTTTTTAAGGAACCTCTGTAATGTTCTCCATAGTGGCTGTATCAATTTATATTCCCACCAACAGTGCAAGAGGGTTCCCTTTTCTCCACACCCTCTCCAGCATTTGTTGTTTGTAGATTGTCTGATGATGCCCATTCTAACTGGTGTGAGGTGATACCTCATTGTAGTTTTGATTTACATTTCTCTAATAATTAGTGATGTTGAGCAGCTTTTCATGTGCTTCTTGGCCATCTGTATGTCTTCTTTGGAGAAATGTCTATATAGGTCTTCTGCCCATTTTTGGATTGGGTTGTTTGTGTCTTTAATATTGAGCTGCATGAGCTGTTTATATACTTTAGAGATTAATCCTTTGTCCGCTGATTCTTGTGCAAATATTTTCTCCCATTCTGAGGGTTGTCTTTTCATCTTGTTTATGGTTTTCTTTGCTGTGCAAAAGCTTTGAAGTTTCGTTAGGTCCCATTTGTTTATTTTTGTTTTTATTTCCATGATTCTAGGAAGTGGATCAAAAAAAGATCTTGCTGTGATTTATGTCAAATAGTGTTCTTCCTAAGTTTTCCTCTAAGAGTTTTATAGTGTCCAGTCTTACATTTAGGTCTTGAATCCACTTTGAGTTTATTTTTGTGTATGGTGTTAGGGAGTGTTCTAATTTCAGTCTTTTACATGTAGCTGTCCAGTTTTCCCAGCACCACTTATTGAAGAGACTGACTTTTCTCCATTGTATATCCTTGCCTCCTTTGTCATGGATTAGTTGACCATAGGTGCATGGATTTATCTCTGGGCTTTCTATCCTGTTCCATTGATCTGTATTTCTGTTTTTGTGCCAGTACCATATTCTCTTGATTACTGTAGCTTTGTAGTATAGTCTGAAGTCAGGGAGTCTGATTCCTCCAGCTCCGTTTCTTTCCCCTCAAGATTGCTTTGGCTATTTGAGGTCCTTTGTGTCTCCATACACATTTTAAGGTTTTTTGTTCTAGTTCTGTAAAAAATGTCATTGGTAATTTGATAGGGATTGCATTGAATCTGTAGATTGCTTTGGGTAGTATAGTCATTTTCACAATATTGATTCTTCCAATCCAAGAACATGGTATATCTCTCCATCTGTTGGTATCATCTTTAATTTCTTTGAAAAGTTTCAAAAACTTTTGGTTTTGTTTGTTCTTCTTTTTCTAGTTCCTTTAGGTGTAAGGTTAGATTGTTTATTTGAGATTTTTCTTGTTTCTTGAGGTAAACTTCTATAGCTATAAACTCCCTCTTAGAACTACTTTTGCTGCATCCCATAGGTTTTGGATCGTCGTGTTTTCATTGTCATTTGTCTCTAGGTATTTTTTGATTTCCTCTTTGATTTCTTAAGTGATCTCTTGGTTATTTAGTAACATATTGTTTAGCCTCCATGTGTTTGTGTTTTTTACATTTTTTCCCCTGTAATTGATTTCTAATCTCATAGTGTTATGGTCAGAAAAGATGCTCGATATGATTTCAGTTTTCTTAAATTTACTGAGGCTTGATTTGTGACCCAAGATGTGATCTATCCTGGAGAATGTTCTGTGCGTACTTGAGAAGAAAGTGTAATCTGCTGTTTTTGGATGGAATGTCCTATAAATATCAATTAAATCTATCTGGTCTATTGTGTCATTTAAAGCTTGTGTTTCCTTATATCTTTTCATTTTGGATGATCTGTCCATTGGTGTAAGTGAGGTGTTAATGTCCCCCATTATTATTGTGTTACTGTCGATTTCCTCTTTTTGAGCTGTTAGCAGTTGCCTTGTGTATTGAGGTGCTCCTATGTTGGGTGCATATATATTTATAATTGTTATATCTTCTTCTTGAATTGATCCCTTGATCATTATGTAGTGTCCTTCCTTGTCTCTTGTAACATTCTTTATTTTAAAGTCTATTTTCTCTGATATGAGTATAGGTACCCCAGCTTTCTTTTGACTTCCATTTGCGTGGAATATCTTTTTCCATCCCCTCACTTTCAGTCTGTATGTGTCCCTAGGTCTGAAGTGGGTCTCTTGTAGACAGCATATAGATGGATCTTTTTTTTTTTTTTGTATCCATTCAGCAAGGCTGTGTCTTTTGGTTGGCACATTTAATCCATTTGCGTTCAAGGTAATTATTGATATGTATGCTTTTATGACCATTTTCTTAATCATTTTGTGTTTGTTTTTGTATGTCCTTTTCTTCTCTTGTGTTTCCCACTTAGAGAAGTTCCTTTAGCATTTGTTGTAGAGCTGGTTTGGTGGTGCTGAATTCTCTTAGTTTTTGCTTGTCTGTAAAGCTTTTGATTTCTCCATCAAATCTGAATGAGATCCTTGCCAGGTAGAGTAATCCTGGTTGTAGGTTCTTCCCTTTCATCACTTTAAGTATATCATGCCACTCCCATCTGGCTTGTAGAGTTTCTGCTGAGAAATCAGCTGTTAACCTTATGGGAGTTCCCTTGTATGTTTTTTGCCATTTTTACCTTGCTGCTTTCAATAATTTTTCTTTGTCTTTAATGTTTGCCAATTTGATTAGTATGTGTCTCGGCGTGTTTCTCCTTGGGTGTATCCTGAATGGGACTCTCTGTGCTCCTGGACTTGGGTTGCTATTTCCTTTCCCACGTTAGGGAAGTTTTCAACTATAATCTCTTTAAATATTTTCTCGGGTCCTTTCTCTCTCTCTTCTCCTTCTGGGACCCCATAATGCGAATGTTGTTGTGTTTAATGTCGTCCCAGAGGTCTCTTAGGCTGTCTTCATTTCTTTTCATTCTTTTTTCTTTATTCTGTGCCACAGCAGTGAATTCCACCATTCTGTCTTCCAGGTCACTTATCCGTTCTTTTGCCTCAGTTATTCTGCTATTGATTCCTTCTATTGTAGTTTTCATTTCAGTTATTGTATTCTTCATCTCTGTTTGTTTGTTGTTTAATTCTTCTAGGTCTTTGTTAAACATTTGTTGCACCTTCTTGATCTTTGCCTCCATTCTTTTTCCGAGGTCCTGGATCATGTTCACTATCATTATTCTTAATTCTTTTTCTGGAAGGTTGCTTGTCTCCCTTCATTTAGTTGTTTTTCTGGGGTTTTATCTTGTTCCTTCATCTGGTACATAGCCCTCTGCCTTTTCATCTTGTCTATCTTTCTGTGAATGTAGCTTTGTTCCACAGGCTGCAGGATTGTACTTTTTCTTGTTTCTGCTGTCTGACCTCTGGTGGATGAGACTAGCTAAGAGGCTTGTGCGGGTTTCCTGATGGGAGGGACTGGTGGTGGGTAGAGCTGGCTGTTGATCTGGTGGGCCGAACTCAGTAAAACTTTAATCTGCTTGTCTGCTGATGGGTGGGGTGGGTTCCCTCCCTGTTGGTTGTTTGGCTTGAGGTGATCCAACACTGGAGCCTCCCCAGGTTCTTTGGTGGGGCTAATGGTGGACTCCGGGTGGGCTCAAGCCAAGGAGTACTTCCCAGAACTGTTACCAGTGTCCTTGTCCTCATGGTGAGCCATAGCATTCCCCCCCCCCGCCTCTGCAGGAGACCCTCCAACACTAGCAGGTAGGTCTAGTTAAGTCTCCTATGGGGTCACTGCTCCTTCCCCTGATCCTTATGTGCACACTACTTTGTGTGTGCCCTCCAAGAGTGGAGTCTCTGTTTCCCCCAGTCCTGTCAGTCTTGCAATCAAATCCCACTAGGCTTTAAAGTCTGATTCTCTAGGAATTCCTCCTCCCATTGCCAGACCTCCAGGTTGGGAATCCTGACATGGGGCTCAGAACCTTCACTCCAGTGGGTGGATTTCTGTGTTATAAATGTTCTCCAGTTTGTGAGTCACCCACCCAGCAGTTATGGGATTTGATTTTATTGTGATTGAGCCCCTCCTACCATCTCATTGTGGCTTTTCCTTTGTGTTTGGATGTGGGGTATCTTTTTTTTGTGAGTTCCAGTGTCTTCCTGTCAATGATTGTTCAGCAGTTAGCTGTGAGTCTAGTGTTCTCGCAAGAGGGAGTGAGTGCACATCCTTCTACTCTGCCATCTTGAACCAATCTCAGCATTATCTTTTTTAACCCTCATAACCATCCCATGTGGTAGGTGCTATAATTTTTGCTATTTTGCAGATATGAACATTCAGTTTTCTCGTGAAAAGCCCCTAGAATTTAGTGCCTCCAGTATGGCCCTGTGATATCAGGAAATTTAAGTAATTTACCCAAAGCCATGTAGTTAGCAAGTAGTGCAGCTGAGGTTCAAATCCAAGTCAGTCCAACTCAAAAGCGAGTGCTCTTAACCATTGTGCAATCCTGCCTCATTTTCAAGCTGTTAGGAGGTAACCATAGCATAGACAAGGAACCCAGCACCTGGGCAGAATAAGAAGTTTCAAGCAGTCTGGGAAGGGGGAGGGATGTGGAAAAGGGAGAGGAGTACATGGGTAGAAAGTGGTGAACTTCATGCAGAAAAATTTTAAAACCACCGGGGCATCAAAGAGATGTGTCATCTCTTCCTGGAAATAGCTCATAGCTTCCTGAGGGCCCCACCCAAAGACCACATTTAACCTCCTCCTGTATTTCATCTACACCTGCAGGTTGCCTCCTACCTTTCTCTTACCACACCTTAATTAAGTCATTTCTGTCCTACCAATGATAGCCATGCCAACACGACAACTAGGTTACTTAGGAAAACCCTAGAACTTAGTGCCTCCAGTGTGGTCCTGCAATACCAGGCTTTATCTACCGTGATACTGCTCTGGTCCAAACCACCACCTTCTCACTCCTGATCTCTGCAATCATTGCCTAACAGGTCTTCCTCTGTTTACACTAGTCTTCGTCCAATCTGTTCTCTAACCTGCAGTCAACATGAGCTTTCCAAAGCTTTAATATGATCATCTTTCTGCTTGTATAATAAATAAGTAAATGAATATCCATCTACTCCAAGAAGGTATGGCTTTACAAGACTAGTGTTGTGGACCAGTGTGCCCCGCAATGCATAGCAGAGTCTGACTCATAGAACATGCTCAATAAACATTGTTGTTGATGAATAAATGGAATAGGGAATAAATGAATGAATGATTAGGGTAGCTCACTGATTGTGGGATGAGGATCATAGGATGTGTGGTGAAAGGGTTCGGAAGCAGGGCATTCTGCCTGGTTAATTTTCACCAAAGAAGATCATGGGGGAAGAACAAATAAATATCCCAGTTTCAAAGACCTCAGATTAGATTCTGGGTAGAAGAGTGGGACAGAGCTGAGGGAACAATCTGGAGTTCAAAAGTAGGGCACATGTGGAGCTCTTGGTGCCTTATGTGAAGCTGTTGGAGCCTGTGAACTTTCTCCAGTCTCTAATGAGGACTGACTTTAGAAACAGGGAGGAGGGGGTGTCCAGTGGAGTGTCGGGTGGCCCCAAGCAGCTGAGGAAGCTGAGCAGTGCAGAGTCTGGGATAGGCAAGGCTTCTGCGTATATGGAAGGCATTTCCAAGTTGGCTTTGGTTTTCTCACATGGGTAGTTAGGAGGACTGTTAGTCCATGTGGAACCCCATGGCTGGCCTGAATGTGAGCCCAAGCCTGCTACAGAGGCACTGTGCTTTCCAAGATGTTTTATTACCATGCAGGCACAACTCTAGGGCCACATTCTGCTGACCCATCTGAAATGCAAATAGAAAGAGCCTGCTTCGCTTCAGCTATTGCCTTACCTCCAAGTCTGCAAGAAGTCCATCAATAATGACTTCAGTTAAGACACTAGATTCCAAGGGGCTGAATCTGAAAAGATGCCTTGATATAAAAAGGGAAAGTAAATGGAGGGTGGAGGGCATGTCATTTAAATTTCAGAGAACTTAAACAATAAGACGCCTATACTACATGTCTGAGAGGCAGTGCGATGGGGGAGGAAAGAAACAGAGTTAAGGACTCTGGTTCAAGCCTCAGCTCTGGTACCTAAAGACTGTGGGATTTTGAGATGGTACTTAAGGTCTCTGAGCCTCTTTCACCCAAAAAACACATTGTTTCCTGTGTACCTCTTAAACTTAATTACAAGGTTAAAAACAAAACACTTACATGGTACTTTATGAAGTACTTATCACATGTACTTGTTGATTTAATCCTCTGAATAATCCCATAAAATGGGAATTATTATTATCATCTTTATTCTATGGATGAGAAAAGTGAAGGCTTGCAAGTGTAGGTGCCTGCCTCAGGTCCTGCACGGCCACTGGAGATGTCTGTGGTATTCTGGCGATCCAATCACTCAAACTTCCTCCCTTCAGAGTTCTCTACTGTGGAAGCCATGCCTCAGGGATCATGAGCTAAACAGAAAATACACCAACACTCTACACATAACCAGACAAATGTCTAATCTTTCTCAATGTGGAACTCTCTAGTAAGAAATTGCAGGAAAGCCTGAGTCCTACTCCATTTCTCAGACCAAGAAAGATGTATGCACAAGGACCCATGACAAAAGACTAACAAGGGTCTGGGTTGTTCCAAGCTGCTTTGATGCTCTGAACTCTTAGTAAAGTGAATGGAGTTGCAGGACCTCTGCAGCCCTTTTCATTACGTTACATTTTGTTCCCAAATGTGTTTTTTGCCATCAAACCACAGAGGATAGCTGCAAAAGAGTAGAGGAGGAGCACACACACACAAAAATACATCTCGTGGGGCTTCATCCTAAAGAAAGAATGCAGGAGAGATACTCACACTTGGGTAGCTAACCTTTCATCAGCCACTGATGCCATTCAGTGATGAGCCTGACACTCAGTAAGGCCAGGGCCATGGTGAGGTGAGCAGTGTCCCCACGGGGCAAAATTTAAGGAGTCACAAACCCTCAGATTCCTGCAGCTGCAGGGTCAACACCTGAGAGTGAATGCCTCCAGAAATCTTGCAGTCCACAAGCCTCTCTTGCCTCTCCCTAGTCCTGGCTCTGCCACTCTGGCCCGTGAAATCAAACCATTTACATCAGTAAGTTAACTTATTAGCTCTCTTCTTGTGGGGGATCTAAGTGAGAAGAGAGGTGGGAATCTGTATCTCCCCACAATGCTAAGATGTGTCTTCTTGTTGTCTTCCATTTACTATTCCTCTAGACTTTCAGTCATTCTCAAATTTTAATATTGCATATGGGTTACCTGGGGATCTTGTTAAATCATATTCTGATTACGCAGATCTGGGATAGAGTAGGGCCTAAGATTCTGAATTTCTAACGGCCTCCCAGGCAATGTTTATTTGTGTCAGTCCGCTTACTACTCTCTGAACGGCAAGCCCTAGAAGTGATGGGTCTCAAGCTCAAGTGCTCACCCATACTAGTTATCTCAGTTCTACAACATAGTCAGCACAAAGCAAGAAGAACAGAACAACTGCAGGGCGTGGAAGCAGGAACTCAAAAGCCTGAAGGAGTAAAAAAAAACATAGGCCAGTGGATATTTGCAGAAATAAGGTAAGGACCTAAGATTCAGGTGCTTGAGACAAGGTCTGATTAAACCCATAAATGTGTGTTTGTTTCAGACTGTTTCCTTTCCAAACTGCTTCCTTCCACGTCCAACCATTCTGTCCTTAAGGAGACTAATTATCTCATAGTAAGACTCAATGGCCAATTGAACCATTCAGGCACTTTTGCACACCCATTAACTCTGCAGAATCCATGGCAATTTATGTACAAAAATAGAGTAAAATAGTTAACTGCCATTTTCAAAAATGACGGTAACTTTAGGTACAAAGATATATGCTATTAAAATGCAGTAGTTTCATTGCATGTATATCTTCTTATTCAAAATAGCTTATTTTCACAAAATGCTATACTGGGCATCCTAGAAGGAGATAATATATACATACACATTGTAATTTCTAAAGTCAAAGAGAGTCCTTGGACAATAGATAAGAAATGTAAATTTTTTGGGCTTCCCTGGTGGCACAGTGGTTGGGGGTCTGCCTGCTAATGCGGGGGACACGGGTTCGAGCCCTGGTCTGGGGGGATCCCACGTGCCGCGGAGCAGCTGGGCCCGTGAGCCACAACTGCTGAGCCTGCGCGTCTGGAGCCTGTGCTCTGCAGCAGGAGAGGCCGCCATGGTGAGAGGCCCGCGTGCCGTGATGAAGAGTGGCCCCCGCTTGCCACAACTGGAGAAAGCCCTCACGCAGAAACGAAGACACAACGCAGCAAAGGTGAATTAATTAATTAATTAAAAAAAATTTAAAGGAAAAAAAAAGAAATGTAAATTTTTAAAAATAATCTCATATCAACAAAAAAAGGATGGCATACCTGTTGTGTGAAAGCATGTGGAACGTGGTAAACTGTGTCTGATAAAAAGTATCTCTTCTCCCACTTCTATCTATTTACTTCTGTATCCCAGTGTCCCAGTAAAACATCTCGTATATAGTAGGTAATTCATTTACATTTTAACATATGAATAAATTATTTTAAAAGAACAAAGCAATGAAGACACCGTGGTACCAGGTGATGGTTCCACTCTGGAGCAATATGTTAGCCAGGACTAGGGGGAAGGAAAGGCAAGGTAAAACCCTGAGAAGCAGGGTCTGGAAGAACTGAGCAGGGAAAAGTTTTCAACTTGGACATTTAGGGCAGAATTCTAAGCTTGGTGAACTAAAATTCAGCACAGGAAGTATGAGGGGAGCCCAATTATTCTGGCTGGGAATATAGAGGGAGTTTAAGGAAGCTTTCAGTGCAGTCAGCATTCCATCGTTTAGGGTCCACACCAGGTTCACCAGGAGGTGGCCATAGGCAGGAAAACCATTCCTGACCTCAGCTGAAGTCAGGCTAAGGTTCCATGTCAACAGCCTAACTTTGTCAAGATGGCCTCAGGAACTGTTGTTTTTTTCCTTATCACTACCTATAACTTCCTATACATTTCACTTCCTCCAGCCACTAGAACATGAGCTCCAAGAGGACAAGGACTCTTGTCTGTTTCATTTACTCTTAGGTACCGAGCATCAAGAGGGGTGCCTGTAACAGAATAGATACTCAATAAATATTTATTGCATGAATACATAATGGTTGAGAAAATGAATACAGTAACAGGTAACAAATGAATGCATGAGTGAATTGGATAGACAGAGGCTTCAATGGAGGATTGCAGTACCTAACTCTGCATCAGGAATTGACCAAAGTAGAGTGCCATGATGTGGTCCTGGCCTCAGAAGAGATTACAAACCAACCAAAGAAGATGGCAGAAACATAAGAAGGGTTACATAAAGATACAAGGATCAAGTAACAGAGTAACAGTTTTAGAAAATGATAAACACTTTAGCATCTTAAATCAGGTTATTTAATTGGATAATGAATGCAGAAAATGAAAGAAAAGAGTTGTGTGGAGTGGCCGCTGCAGAATTTTTAGAGATGGGGTTTGATATCGCTTTTTTTAAATTTCCATGGGTCTTTGGGATCTTTTCCCACAAAGATCAAATCCACAAATATCTATTATCTAATAATGCTATCAATCTCAGTTTAAAGCTTGCGTGAAAATGCCATTTAAAAGGCTATCTTAAAAGTTCTATGACTAAGCCAGTTTAGGCTGAACAGATTCCTGAGGTTCACAGATTCTTTAAAGGAATGGGAAATGATTTCAAGGATCAGGGGAGCTCAAGATAGAAAGAGAAATAGTATTGCTAGCAGCGCCATCTCCCTGAGTCCAGTTCTCCTTGCTTTTGGTTGTGTAGGCTTCAGAAGTTACACATAAAGTTGCTCAACTTTGCTCCATGTGGATAGCTTGGGCTAAGTGGCCCTCCCATGTTTTTCTAAATGTATAAAAGAAGATATGATTAGTTTTCACAGGCAGCAATTAGCATGAAGTGGCTCTGTTGGTCAGAATACTCAGTCACCTTGGAAGTAAAAATGTTGCATGTTCAGCTCAGATATGGAGCATTCTAGCTCATATAAATGCACTGTTTCAGTTTGCTGTGACCCCTTACAAGTGTCCTGGCATTGGTGATATCAAATGGAGGGAGGGAGAATCATTGAGATTCCTTTCTTCAGAAGGTATCTGCATA
This sequence comes from Mesoplodon mirus, assembly GCF_964341445.2. Taxonomy (NCBI): domain Eukaryota; kingdom Metazoa; phylum Chordata; class Mammalia; order Artiodactyla; family Ziphiidae; genus Mesoplodon; species Mesoplodon mirus. Next base: position 12,798,631 of record NC_138992.1, on the reverse strand, counting down.
GAGGGAGATATAAAGGCATTATCAATTCCTCTTTATGGACAACAAGATGTTTTAAAAGTAATTTCTAAGTTGCTTCTTAGTAAAGCCATTAAGTCAAAGATAATCTGTCAAAAGTTCAAGGTGATGTTAAAGTCAAGCTCATGTGACAGAGGAGAATCACTGTACATAGCTTTCAAGTCACACGGAGCTAATGGCTACATCATCATGATGTCCCCCTTTTCCATGGGTAAGAAAGAAAGTGTCTTTTTTATGATTAAGAAGAATCAGTCATGAGGACTCAGTATATCCAGAAATAACACAAAGTGATGTTATTGTTCTATTTCTTCTATGTGGAAAGAATGAAAGATAACTTATGAGGAGGTAACATTGATAGAAATAATTTCATTAGCAGGCTGTGGGGAAACAGCTACATTAATAATTCATTAATTGGAAATACTCATCGCTAGAATGTTTGAGAATCCATGTGAATGAATTTTAATATCAAGTTCATCTGAAGTTTCATAGCAGTGCTCCATCTCATAAAGCTACAGCAAAATTTGGCTATAGAGCACAGAAATGAGCATGCATGGTTATGCTATGACTAATTAATAGGGAATATTGAAGAAAGTACTGACTTTTGCCTTCAATTTTAATTTTTCTAAAAGCATTCACACATGTAGACCTGTAAAGTTTCACATTCATGTACAATTATTTATGGACACCCATACATATCATCTTTATAATTATTAAAACTAAAATTAACTATACAAGTTCAGTTGTACTGTTAAAGTTTACATTTTGAATTTTAAATGCTAGTAAGGGAAAAGGTGTATCAACTTTTCCAAATAACCATGAATGAGTGAATGTATGAATGAACAATTGATCACAAGTGAGGCCCCATTGCCACCTGGTGGCAGCATACCCTAATTGAAGAATTAGTTTTTTAGTGAAATCGAGAAACCTAAACATAGAGACAGAAATCACATCGCATGAGATAACACAAGTGAAATATTAGAGGATCACAAGCCCATGTAATTTAAATATGATACTTATTTTTCATTTTCTATCTCAAGTGAGGAGGAAACACAACTCCCTGGTCTTGGGTACAAGGCTGGTTTCCCTTAAGCTATATCGAAAGTGTTCACTTAATGAGCCACAAAGCCATTTTACCTATAAGGTGGCCCCAGGCCTATTCAGCTGCCATATTGACTAAAAGGTTTTAGTATGAAATAACTGCTAAACCAGCAGTGTTCTAGGAATAACTACTTTGACCCTTCGAAAATCTCTGTAGTTCAATGGATTCGTGCACATACTTATTTACAAAAGGTTATTTTATTTCACTAATCCCATTATCCATGCCACAATTCAGACCAATTATATCGTTATCTCTGGAGATAAAAACAGGCATCAATATTTTTGATAAAGCTTCCCAGTGGTTTCAATGTGCAGCCAATGTTGAGAATCATTGAACTGTAGTAAAGAGAAGATTGAAACATGGGCCATGGAAAAATGATGTTACTGTTTAAAGTTAAGCAGATCTTCAGCAAAACTAAATATAAAATTAAAATGCATATAAAAAATGCAGCAAAAACCCAAAATGCCATTGGTAATTGTCCTCCAAAATTCTTCCGAAACTATGAAGAGTAATGGAAAGTAGAATATTGTTAATTGACAACTTCTGTGCAGGTACTTTCTATATACATTTCATTTAATCTTCACCCAAATGAGAGGTAGACTTTATTATCCCTATGCTCCTCACAGTTTCAAAAACTGAAGCAGAAGTAGATTTATTAACACAAGATCATGCAAGTTGTAAATAGCATAACATGGATTTAAACTTAAGACTGTCTGATTCCAAATCCCATGCGTAATTCCATGACACCTTGTTGAGTTTGAATTAAGAAACAGAATAGCCAGCAGACTTCCAAGAGTCTCCTTTGATTCATTATCATCTTCTTCTTGAGCCTCACAAACCACTAGAGACAAAGCTTTAATGGATTTAGAGACTCAGCTCAGTAATTCATCTGGGTTTTCCTGTGTCTCTTCTACCTGTTTACCAGCCAACTGAGTTGAGGGAACTCTAGTTCAAATGCGAAGAAGGCAGTGGCTGCCAGCTGATCAGGAGATGAATCAAAGACAGATTTTCAGTGGGAAACTTTTGTAGAAATAATGACTTTTTCGGCTATAGATAGACCCTCCCCCCACCCAAACTGAGGTGGGTGAAGTGTCTGATCTACCGTGCCCTCTATTTTCAGACTCTGTACAACCCTCTGAACTTGCCCAGACATATGGGCTATTTCACTTTCTCCTACTGTGTAGCTTGATGATCCAATCAGTCAAGAAAAAAGTAAGACCTACTGAGCTTCTGCTATGGGTATTCCATATAGATCCCTGCCACGATGAGTTTGCAGTCTAGTAAATGAAAAAAGCCATGCATGGGCATAAATCTAACCATTTCAATTCCTTGCTTAAAATCCCTCAAGTAACTTTTCTTTGCTTTCAAGATAAAAATAGAGATTTTTGACAGGTTCTAAAAGACTCTGCTTGATTTGAACCTTGTCTATCCCTCCAAAATCTTCTGTCTTGTCTTTGCCTAAAAGTGCTTTCTTCCCTCTGCTAGACTTGTGCACACCCTCTACCTCTGCCTAGAATTCAGTCCTAGCCTCCAAACTACAGCTGGTGTGTTAGTAACTTATTGCCATGGAACAAACCACCCTCAAAATTAGTATCTGAAAATCACAGCCATTTTACTAGCTCATGATTCTGTGGTCAACAGTTTGGGCTGGAATCTTCTGCTAGTATCAGTCAGAGTTACTTTTGATACTGTAGGTCTCTGGCATCTGGACCAGGGCTGGATGATGACCTTGTTCACAGTTGGCACAGTATGTCAGCTGGTGGGGCTCAGGGGACACGGCAGGGAGAGCTTATCTTCACTGGCCTCTCATCCTCCAGTAGGCAAGACTGGCTTCTTCAACTGGCAATCTCAGGGATGCATTCCAAGAAAGCAAAAGCAGAGCCTTTACTTCTTCCATGGTCTGTTGGATACAGGAAGTCAAAGTCCAGCTGAGATTCAATCGGTAGGGAAACCGATTCTACCTCTTGATCAGAGAAGCTGACCATGTTTTATCTACCACCGCTGACTGATGAAGGCTCATATTTCCTTCAGACTTCAGTTCTCATTTTCCTTCTACAGGAAAACATTACTCTGAATCACTGGATATAATCAGATTCTCCGTTACATGCTTTCAAATCATTCTGGATTTTTTTTTCTTGTAGCATTTATCTCATTTTATAAGCAAATATTTATTTGTATGGTTATTTGATGATATCTGGATTCTGTCCACAACTGTGACCTCCATGAGGGCAGGGACAGCATCTGGGTCCTCAGTGTTTACCACAAAGCCAGGCCCAAGGTTACCATTCGATAAGTGCTTGTTGACTTAACACGAGCATGTGAAAGTCAGTTGAGAGTAAAGTGGTTTAGAAGGAAGAGTACCACTTCCTAGCTGTAAGAATGTCATCAAGTTACATAACGATGTTGCACTCAGTTTTCACATCAGCAAGCTGTGCATATGCATAGTTGGTGCCAATAAATGCCTTTGAAAGAAATAGGAGACTAATGACTTAATTTTTAGTGAAAAACAAGTATGCATTTCATCCTCATATATTTTTTAGTACATAAAAAATCACAGAGAAATGGAATTATTAACTCCTATATTGATTAATTAATATCAGCACATTTTAAAATACTGCTGTAACTAATCGTGTGCTGTTATTGTATATATAAATAAGGGCAGATGTAGATGGTAAAGAAAGATAGAAACCTTACGTCAACCACTGAAAGAGTCTTTGTAACTCTCAGATGTCTCTTTTTTTTTTTTTTCTTTAAGCAGGTAGAGAGAATTTCCCAGGCTAATCTACAGCTTTGTCAAAAATACACATGATTTGTCAGTTAAGCCCCTGATATTTTTAGTTCTGGAAAATCTGTCAAAATGACCAGAAAGTCTCACATTTTACAGAGTATAAGATACAAAACCATGGGGGTAGACTGAAATGAAACACAGTCATTAGCAGTTAAGTTTGAGGTTACCTGCTCTTTAAAAAAAGAAACAAACCTGTTTCTTCTGTTTTTCCAGTGCTGTCAGCCATCAGGGGCCCCTCTTTACTTTGTACTCTCTGAGAATCAGAAGTATGCCTACCCATTTCTGGTTTCCTGCCATCATTTTTAACATTTGGATTTTACGTATTTGGGGTTATCACCCCAGTAACCTCTTCAGTGAAATTGACCTTCATAAATCAAAAATACTCTAATTTCAGAAATTCAATGCTCCGTGGGTTACAAATGACTGACCAGCATGCTGTTTCCACCAGGGCAGATGACGTCTCTTGTAAATCCTGAAACATGAGTAGTTTATTCCTCTCTCACATGCTCTCTTTTTAACTTCCCCTAACCCAAGATGTGTAAAAAATGACTTTCTCAAAAGTACTGTGAAAGAAAGAGGTTTCAAAAAGCATGAGAGAGTTATACCAAAGAGAAATCTTTCACACTAAAGGTTTAACCTATCTCTGGGCAATAGGCTACCATAATTTCAGCATTATTTGGGTCTGATATGCATTAGTTTAGGCTAGACTGTGATAACAAGTAGCTACAAATTTGGAATGGCTCAACAAAAATCTTTACTGTATCATTATGTAACAGTCCAGGGAGGTGACAAAGTGTGTGTTGTGGTGGGGTGTTCTGCTCCACAGTCATGCAGGAATCCAAGCTGGTAGTAGTTCTGCCATCTTGAATATGTAGCTTCCAAAGTCACTCTCGAGGTTGCCATCACAACCAGCCAGAAGAGAAAAAGGAATAAAGAAGAATGCATGGGAGTGGCCCACATCACATCCATTCACATTTTGTTGGCAAAGCTCAATCTCACAGCCACAACTATCTGTAAGAGAAGCTGGGTGATGCCATGTATATATATGAAGAAACAAGAGGAAGATGCACTTTGGAAAACAGTATCTGACACAAGATGTTGACACAAGAAAAAAATCAAAGCTTTCAATATGAGAACATTGTTCTTCAATATTATTTCCCATTACTTCTCAAAGTGACCCTTATCTCACCCCCTAGACCAGATTTCAGCCTGACTGTCCTCCACAATAAGGTATTCTTTTCAGTCTTCCTGTGTCCAGCTTTTCCATCTCTCCAATGTATACTGTGCACAGTGGTCAGAGTCACTTTTCTAATACATAAATGCAATCCTCTTCAACTCTTATTCTTTACTCGCTCTCAGTTACTCCCTAGATAAAATGATGCGGTCATGGTATGCAGGCTCCTTCTCAACCCCGTCCTTAGGCTGTATGATGTAAAGGTTGGGAACACAAATTCTGCACCCAGACGGCCTGGATTTGACTTTTCTGTGCTACTTACTGGTTGTGTTAACCTTGAGCAAGACTAAATGTCTCTCAGAGTTCTTTCCTTATCTCTAAAATGGGGATGATGTTAATGTCTACCTCACTGAGTTATTGTGAATTTTAATTGATTCATATATGTAAAGCACTCAAAATAACAAACACTTGTCTGAATTATTGTTAATTAATACCTCCCATAATTCTATCCAATGTACACCCCGATTCAGCTATACAGAGCATCAAGAAGAGGAGCATCATCAGCAAGGGTAATAATCCCACAAACAGTGCTTCCTATGTGCCAGGAACTGTTCTAAACATTCGGCATTGATTTTCTTCTCCAAACTATCCTATTATCCTCATTTAACAAATGAGGAAATTGAGGCACAGAAAGGTTAAGTAACTTTTCCAAGGTCAAATAGCTTGCTGGTGGCAGGGCAGAGTTTCAATCCAGATAGTCTGGCTTTTAGTTATTATACTGTGACTTTGCTCTTTTGTACGTGTTATTTTCTGTATGCCTTCTAGTCTTCATGGCTAATCCAGATTTATCCATCAAGACCTGGTTCAATGTCACCTCTCATTTGAAGCCTTCCCTTATTCCTTCAAATTCAGTTAATCACTCTTGGCTTTACTCTGCTGATGTATATTGGTTCAGAATTTACTCTGGGATATCAGTTTATATATGTCTCTCCCACTAGCCTAGTTTTTTTTTTTAACCATTTATCTTGTAACTTTAGTGCCAAGATGAGTACTTATTTCCCTCAATCCCAATACTTGCTTATGCAAAAATTCCCAACTTTCTCCCTTTTTCATTAATCTTACTTATTGTATCAGTCAGGTTCCCATCAGGAAACACAACAGACTCAAATTGGGATAATTTCAAGAGGGTTTACATTTAGAATCTAATTACAAATATGTGTGTGGGGGGAGGGGGGACTTCCCTGGTGGTCCAGTGGTTAAGACTTCGCCTTCCAATGCAGGGGGTGCTGGTTCGATACCTGGTCAGGGAGATAAGATCCCACATGGCTCGCAGCCCCCCCAACAAAAAAACATAAAACAGAAGCAATATTGTAACAAATTCAATAAAGACTTTAAAAATGGTCCACATCAAAAAAGAATCTTTAAAAAACAAAACAAATGAAAAAACCCAAATATGTGGGGGGGGGCATAAGGGAATGACAAGAAATAATACAGATATTCAAGCTAGGAATAGTGGAGCTGTTACCATCCTGTGATACTTTTTCCATCAAGAAGTGGAGCTTAATTATCGTCCCCCTTGAGCATGGGCTAAACATACTGAGTCATGTCTAATGAATAGAATAAAGTGGAAGTGACATGTTTGACTTCTGAGTTTAAGTTTTACAAAACATTGTGGCTTAATCTTTGCTTTCTCTCTTGGAACACTTACCCTGAGAAAAGTCAACAGCCATGTCATAAGAATGCTCAAGCACCCCTGTGGAGTGGACCAGGTGAAGAGGAGCTGAGGCTTCCTGCCAACAGCCAGCAAGGAACTGAGAACTCCAGCCAGCAGTCATGTGAATGAACTATCTTAGAAGTGGATCATGCAGCCCTAGATAAGCCTGCAGACGACTACAAGACCACTCGACATCTTGACTGGAACCTTATGAGAGACGCTGAGCCAGAAACACCCAATGGGAAAAACACAGCTTCTTATGTCTAAAATGGGGATAATATGAATATCTACCTCACTGAGTTATTGTGAAGTTAATTGACTTTATATATGTACAGCACTTAGGATAGCAAACACTTGCCTGAACTGTTACTATTCTGTAGCCTTACCTTCCATGATTCTATTAAAGCACGTGCCAGCTCAGCTAAACACGGCATCAAGATCAGCGCCAGTAACATCAAAGATAACAGTCACTTGTACAGAGCTTCCTATGTGCCAGGAACCATGAGGTAATAAACCTTTTGTTTTAAGCCACTGAAGTTTGGGGTAATTTGTCACACAGCAGTAGATAAGGTAATGAATGGTCATGTCCAATTTGTGTAACCTCTCTGTGCCTAAGTTTCTTGCAGCCTCTGATTCTTCATTTATAAAATAGAGATAATATCCATTTCACCAAATGATTGTGAGAATTACATTAAATTATTACCTTAGACTAAATCACACATTAGAAGGGATATGAAAGTGTTTGACTCAGTGCCCAGTACTTAGAAAGTATTTAGTAGACAATTACATCTTCCTTCTCCTGGAATAAATCACTGCAGGTCTCCTCTTACTACAAGCTTGGGTTTCTAGTAATCAAGATGGTTTCTTTAATGGATTCTTATACTTAATAATCAGCCCCTATATAGGGTCTCTACCTGAGGACCTTGAGAAAAAATGATTGTCTAGACTAATGCTAAGCATGCCTGAACAGCTTCCGAAGGAAGCTCTCTCCAGTTCTCAGGGTCACACCCAGAATTTTTAATGTCCCATTTCTGACAAACCATTTCAAACTGCAGTAAGTGCAGTGAGAAGGTATAGGGACTTGGTACATTGGTAACAAAGGAAATGCAATGAAAATATGCAAACTCAGGAAGAATGTAAATTTTAAACAATAAGGGATTTCACCTTGTCATGAAATGCTTAGGGAGTACACTAGGGCATCAATATACCAAGGGGCTGTATTGAAGCAAATGCACAACTCCAAGCACTGTGTGGGCTTCTGTGGACCAGGTTTTTATAATTGTGAGATTCGATGCTGTTGGGACTTTAATTATCTGTACTTAAGAACGTAAATAATAAACATTGCAAGGACTCAGCACGTTCATAATTATCCTCATAACAGTGACTCTCTTGGGGTTTTGCTGATTTGTCCTTACTTTAAGGGTGTGAATGGAGTAGACAAGTGGGGAAAGTGAAAAGCAAAAAAAGGCAGTGTATCTCCTCTTTCTTTCCTGGAGAAAAATTCATCTGGAGGAAGTACCTTTAATGTTTACAAGGAAGCCAAAGTGTTCTGTCTTCATTGCTTTCTTTGCCGGTGTCTTCTCCCAAGCTCATGTCAGCAGTATGCTTCCAAGGGAAAGTGTCAACAATGGTAATAGTAATAGGTAAAATGTATTTAGCACATATGTGTCAGTACTGTTCTCAGACAGACACACATACACAAGCATTAATTAGTTAATAAATTAATACAAATATAAACATAACATATTAATCCATTATCTACATTTTACGAATGAAGATACTGAGGCACAGGGAAGTTAGTCACTTGACCAAAGTCATATAGCAAGTAGGTGGTACCTGCAGGATTCTAACCCAGACACTCTGATTCTAGGGCCAGCCTCGTCAGTGTTATCCAAAAGAATATCAATAATAATGAATTACCAAAAAGAAATTAAAATTCCCTAAACATTTCACACTCTTTAGACAATGTTTTTACATACGTACTGTCTCATTCTGAGATGGGTCCTAATCATTCCCATTTCACAGCTGGAGAGACTGAGACCGGAAGCTTAAGAGTCTTGACCAATATCAGTCAGTGAGTGTGTGTCAGAACCAAGAACTCCATACTTAACGGTGCAAGCCTCACCACTTAACAGCTTGTGTTATTGAGGTAGTTGCTTCACCCCTCAAAACCTCTTTAAACCAATTCCCTAATCTATAAAGTGGGAATAATAATAGTTTCTGCCCAGTGGGTTTGTTGGTGTATCAAATGAGGTTATATGTGTAAAACAGTTTACACAGTTCATAGCATATAGCAAGTCTGTGATAAATATTTGTTATCATCATTAGTAAAATCATCTCCATTATTACTGGAGTTGATTTTCTTCTCCACATTATTGGAAAGAAATATGGATAATTCCTCAGCTGGGTTTTATTATTCTTAAATGTACACTCCTTACTCTTAAAACTACCTACTTAGAAGAAATTCTTCAACGTTAGACTTTAAGCAAAGAAAAACTCTGCTCTACTACAGAGCTTCCTGCTCTACAGGAAGCTGGTGAAGTAGAAAGGTGAAATTTCACTCCATAAGCACTTTTCTTTTCTCTCAGAGGTGGACACTAAATGATTTGTGTGTGTGCATTTGTCTATGCAGCTCTCAAAATTAAAATTCTTTAGAGGGAACCATTGAAATCCAATCATTCAAAAAGCTTAAAAAATGACATCTTGAAGAGCTCCTCGGTGCTAATTCATCAGAGTTAGCAATGATTCAACTGTGATTCTTTTTTCAGATTCTTTTCTCCCATGATATTAAATACCATGAAGCTTTGCAGCATTGTATCCCAATGCATGGAGATACCAAGGGCAAAGTGGAATGGGCAAGTGGGATGACCCCACTCTAGCAGCTCTCTTAAAAAAGATAAACAAACAAAAAAAACTCTTTGGAAAGAATCACTTAAATTTGACAATTTCTGCACTTAATAGTGTATTGATAGGGTCACCTATTTTAAACAATTGAAGATTTGCCTGAAGTTTACAATTAGCCTTTGTATATCACCTTGAAAAATCTTTTCACCAGCATTACCTCATCCAGGCTTTACACTAATCCTGCAAAGTGAGTAGTATTATGTTCCCATTTTACAGAAGGGGGAACTGAGTAATGGAGAGGTTATCTAACCAAGGTCAACAAGTCAGTAAGACTAAGAACCAGGAATGATACCGTCTTCCTTCTCTGTATCTCCCGTTTTTCACACTGTGAGGAGTACCTAAAGAATGATTAAGATCGATAACATCTCAATGATAATAAATAAATATCCTCATATGAAGTTCAAGTTTTAAAAGTTAGGGTCATCTATTTATGAAATAAATTGAATGCCAGACATTTAGCAATACTTACTGAGCATATCCTAGAAACAAACATTAGTCCAGGGGTAAGTATGAAATATAAGACGCAGTGTCTGCTCACAGAGATGAAACATACAATTTAATTAAGAAGAGAAATACAAGCCTGTTAACATATAAAATAATAGTGTATGAAAATTGGTCATTACTTTAGATCAACTTTTCCTAAGCTGTAAGTTGTCTTTCTTCCTGGTTCTTCCAGGTGTTAATAATTGTTCTGCCTTTAAAAATTTGGGAACAGCGTGTTGGGAGTGGTGTGCCTCATGGTGGGAAGATATTCTATGGCGATACAGGCATCCTTCTCTTAGAGACTGACAGTGCACAAGCTGCCCATCCCAAGTTCCTAAAGTCCCACAAAAATAATGAATACCTTTTTAGCTTTGTTGAGCCAGCATCTCTAACCATTTCATCATGAAACAAGTTTACTCACAAAATCTTGTTGAGGGATGAATGTCCTCGAAAAGAGTGATCCTCAAACTTGAGAATGCATAAAAATCACTTGGAAAAGTTGTTAAAATACATGCCTTGGCTCCTCCCCAGAAATTCTGATTCAAGAGGACTTGGGTACAGTCTGAGAACTTGCATTTTTTTTACAAGCCCCTAGCCGATCCAATTTGCAGATTTGAGAACTACGTTTGAGTAGTATCTCTACAAAACAGTTTCTAAGATGTTCCTCTAGAACGCTAGACACTTGATATGGACTGAATTGTATCCGCCCCACCACCAGTGAAATTCAGATATTGAAGTTTTAACTCCAAATGTAATTATACCTGGAGATAGAGCTTTTAAGAGGTAATTAAGGTTAAATGAAGTCATAAGCGTGGGGTCCTAATCTGAGAGGATTGGTGGATTTGTAAGAAGGGGAAGAGAGATAGATCTCCCCCCCCCATAGAGATGTTCAGAGCAGCATTATTTTTAACAGGATTCTTGTGCATATCTCATTGTGCACATGTGCTGGAGTTTCTCTAATGTATCCTGGAGTATATTGCTGGGTCAAAGGCTATGCAAATCTTCAATTTCCACAGATGTTATACTAAGGTGTATATATATATATATATATATATATATATATATATATATATATATATATATATATATATATATATATATTATATGATCAATGAGAGAGTTTCTGTTGCCCTTCATTTTCCAGATTCACATTTACAAGGAGCACAGATGGCCCGTGGGTCAGATTGACTGATCAGAAGATCATTGCCAAGCCAATGTGAAAGATACTGAGGAGCATAGACACAATAGAGACAAGGTAAGAGAGGAAATAAGTGAACATGTTTATGAACCAAACCCACAGGACTTGGTAAGGGACTGTGGAGACACACGGAAGGCAAAGGAACCAAGAATGACTCTTCAATTTCTATCTTGAATGCAAGGAGGGAACTTATGTATAGTTTAGCTGATGATAAATTTCCTTAGAACATGTTGCCTTTGAAGGACAGGGAGGAAATCAGAAAGCACTATCCAACAGGCACTTGGATAATCAGGTCTGGGAACTGAGAATAGATCAAGACAGAAAACACAATTTGCAGTGTTGTCAAAACAGGTGAAATTGGAAGAACTAGATTGGTGAAAGTATGTGGAGTCAGAAGAGAAGTGAGCTGAGAAAATATTCTGGGAAACATTAATATTTAAAGGGAGGGACTTCCCTGGTGACATAGTGGTTAAGAGTCCGCCTGCCAACACAGGGGACACAGGTTCGAGTCCTGCTCCTGGAAGATCCCACATGCCGCAGAGCAACTAAGCCCGTGTGCCACAACTACTGAGCCTGTGTTCTAGAGCCCATGAGCCACGACTACTGAGCCCGCGTGCCACAACTACTGAAGCCCACGTACCTAGAGCCCATGCTCCACAACAAGAGAAGCCACTGCAATGAGAAGCCTGCACACCTCAATGAAGAGTAGCCCCCACTCGCTGCAACTAGAGAAAGCCTGCGCAGCAACGGATAAATAAATAAATAAATAAATAAAATTTAAAGGGGTATAGAAGGGAGAGAAGACTGTCGAAGAGACAGTGACTAAAGGAGCAGCCGGAGGAATCGAGAGTATTAAAGAGTAACTGGTCAACTACATTAATTGCAGGGAGGAAACCAAGAAAGTGAAATCTGATCATTAAACATTAGTGTCACAATGAGACCATTGGACCCATGTTAAATATGGTTTCAGTGGAAAGGGCGTAGGTGGAAATGACTGCAGTGGCTTACGGAATAAAAAGGAAGAAGAACAAATGCAATAGCTAGTTTTCACTAGTTGGGGGTCTCTGCAAGTAGACACTGAGATGTAGTTTGGGTGCAAGGTGTTTATAAAACCAACACGTGTGAAAGGAAGGAGAATGATCCCAGGAAATTTGGCTTCAGAGTCCATGAATTTAACCACTATATCATATTACCTCTGTATTAAAAAAAACAATCCATCTCATGCCACCAGAATCAGATTCATCAAATCCATTCTGTCCTACTATGGTCACTATTTTCATCCTTCTAGCCTTGCTAGGGAAACTGAAGTGAAAGGTTAGGAGAGCAAAGAATGTAAAAGAAAATTTTATATTTCTCCCTTTGATTTTTTCCCCCATTGTTGCTAGAATGAACACTTAGAAAACATGAGAGAAACTTGTGTCTGCAAACGAAGCCCCATGATTATGAACTGTGAATCCCAGTAATAGAATGACTGATGGTATTGACACATGACCTCTACTGCTAGGCACCGGGAAGGGAGGTGACTTAAGTTCACTGAGCCTAATCGCAAGCAAAATAGCAATGATCATAGCTTCTCTTCTTTATCATGGGGTTGCTCGGAAGCATCAGTGAGAGCTCATTGTTGGGTTCGGCTCCTAGCATACAACAGGACTCAGGCATGGTAGATGAGTGCCCCTGCCCATCAGTGTGCTGGAGGAGGGGCAAGGCTAGCCTGCAGTTTCCCAGATGCCCACTGGGAAGAGGTGGAATGAAGGTGGGACAGTTGGGGATCTGGCAAAGATGTCTCCTGTCTGAAAAAGCCTTCAGTTAACTTTCAGTCAACTTTTTCTTAGGAGCTAAGAAGTGAAAGTTGAAATTGACTATCAAGGAACACACCAGTTGTTAACTAGGCCCCCAGGAGGAAGTCAACAAGCTCCACCACATCTAACAACACCTACTGCTGGCAGCCCTTACCCCAAGTCAGGCAGCTCTTCACCTAGGTCTCCTGCCTTCCAAGTGGGGGATGAAGAAAGTACACCAAGAGGAAATTATTTCACTTCCTTCCCAGAGACAAGAAGGAGGTGAAGGAATCAACATGAATTGAACATCTACTACATGCTGGCTGCATTACATATGTCGTGCAGTGTTATTATCCCCACTAGACAGATGAGGACACTGAGGCTCAGCTACTTGTTTAAGGCACACATCTAGTTATCAGGGAGCCAGGGTTTAAAGTCATGTCAGCTGGGTACCCAAGTTCTCATTCTTTCTATAGCTACATCAGATGTTTCTCCAAATAATTTAGGTTTAAAAGCGTGGGTCCCATGTGAAAAGAGGCTGGCTTTTGGAACATATCACCTTAGGAGGATTTCCATCATCACTCCACCTTCTTCCTCTGTGCAGTCAGCACTTATTGTTGGGCCCTTCTAGAGGAGTTTTCAATCTAGGAGGGGAGACATTAGGAAATAACTTTAACGTAACATGGTTAATGCAAAACTAGAGGAATGCATTAGCAACTTTGAAGGGCAGAGGATTGGGGACCCCTAACTTAACATGGGGGTTCATGAAAGCCTCTTGAGGAGAAATACCTGAATCCTAAAGTATAAGTAAGATTGGACAGAAAAGAAAAGGGGGGAAGGGGATTCCAGAGAGAAGTAACATGAACAAAGGCAAAGAGGCATGAAACAGCCTGAACTCTTTGGGCAAATTACTAGCAATCTGGCAGTACTGGAGAATAATGTTTGAGGTTGAGAGAGGGGAGAAATAAATCTAAATAGATAAGGGTCCTTTATAAGCTAAACTCTAGGTGCTACTGTAAATATACAGATAAGAAGACTTACATGGAATGTTTTAAGACCTTGGTGGAATAGTTTAAGAACTTTGGTAGACATTTCATTAAACACTCCTATCTGTGGAGGCAGAATCCCACATCATGTCAAACTTAATACAGTGTACTTACATCACACATTGACACATTAATTCAAAGGGTATTTATTGAGCACCTGCTATGTACCAGGTACTTTCCTAGTTACCTAGTATCCCAGTACTAAAAAATGTCACAAAAAAGAACACTTTCCTGCTTGGAATGACCTTCTAGCGTGAGCAGACAATAAAGAAAATAAGTGAATTATATGTTATCTCGGGAGATGTTGCATACTATGCAGAAAGACGTATCAGGGAAGGGAGCAAGAAGTATGAAGAGAGAGGTTACAACATTAATAGAATCTTCACGAAGATCTCAATTGGAAGGTCATGTTTGAGAAAACATCTGAAGCAGATAAGGGACTTGGCCAAGCTGAACTGGGGAAAGAACATTCCAGGAAAGGGGACCAGCCAGCATGAAAGCCCTGAGGGGGACGTGTGCTTGGCATATTTGAAGAGTGGCAAGGAGACCAGTATGGCTAAAGCAGACTGATCAACAGAAAAGGTGGTAGGAAATGAGGTCAGAGAAACAGAAAACAGGGCTTTTTGGTCATTGGGGATTTGGGTTTTCCCTGAGGGGAAGAGAAGTTCCTGGAGTGCTTTGAGCAGAGGATAATATGATCTAAATCAGGTTTTAACTGGATCGTTTCTGGGCAAGAGTGGGAGCAAGGAGGCCAGTGAGGACACTGTTGCAATAATTCTGACAAGAGGCGTGGAGGCTTAGACCAGGAAAGGAGAAGCAGAGGTGGTGAAAAGTGACTGGTCTCTGGGTGTAAGAAAGGGTGGGTAGGAGAGAATAGTGTCAAGGATGATCCGAGATTTTGACCTGAGGACATGAAAAGAAGACAGTGGAGTTCTGCTTGCAGCTTTCTTTTAGGTTAAAAATATTTGAAATAATTATACTTTTGAGTTTTATTAATAAATTTTCCTATATGTTCTTTTGATTTAAACTTGCTACATTTTAACATAAACCATTAAAAGCTGAGTTAAGTTGACCTTGTAGACAATATATGGTAGACAATTCATTAACATCTATTAATTTTTGATTCTTCAATTTTCTTTTCAAATTTCAGAACATATATTTGTTTTTTTGGCTCTCAGGCAGCCCACTGAAAAGCTCCTAGTCCTAATCACTCTTCCTAGAGTGGGTGATAAATAAAACATCTCTGCTTGCCTTCTTGAAGTTTGTTGTCAAAGGCAGAAAAAATTAATAAAAGCATACATATGTATTTTTAACTCCCATGGTTTGGGTCCTAAAGCTCATATAACATGTTTCATTTAATTCTCACAACAAGCCCATGAGGTAGGTACTATTAGTGCCTCCATTTTAAGGATGAGGAGGCTGGAGCACAGAACGTTTGAGTGACTGGTCTAAGATCTCAGAGGTATGTGTTGGCTAAGCTGGGATTTGAATCCAGAAAACTATGTTCCTGGCATCACTGGGTTCTCTTAACCAAGTCTTGTGGCTTAAAATCAGGAGTGATATGATCCCAAGAAGCATTTGTAAATGAAGACGGGGGCTTTTGACTCATTCCAGTGATGGAGGAGCACCACTGTCATCAGGGAGGGGCAGGGAGGGGAAACATCTTTTTTTTTTTTTTTTTTTTTTTTTTTTTTTTTTTTTTTTTTTTTTGCGGTACGCGGGCCTCTCACTGTTGTGGCCTCTCCCGTTGCGGAGCACAGGCTCCGGATGCGCAGGCTCAGCGGCCATGGCTCACGGGCCCAGCCGCTCCGCGGCATATGGGATCCTCCCAGACCGGGGCACGAACCCGTATCCCCTGCATCGGCAGGCGGACTCTCAACCACTGCGCCACCAGGGAGGCCCGGGAAACATCTTTTATCCAGTGGAACCATCACACCATGAGGAAATGTCCTTCCCAAAAGGTCAGTAGCTCTCCTCCCCTTAAGAAATGCTAAACACTGCCAGGGTCCCGTGATCCAGGGACAACTTCCCCGGGAGAACACACAGCATGCCTCAAGCTGGTGCAACGTCACGCCAGCCTCTGCCGCACAGGCTCGCCCCGCATCCGTACCCTTCCCTCCCCCCGGCCTGAGTGAGCCAGAGCCCCCGAATCAGCGGTTCCTTTAACCCCATCCTGTCTGAGTGAAGAACAGATGCCTTGAGGCCACCTACACGCAGAGGCGGGTCCAAACCCAAAGCTGAACCCAGGGAGCTGTGCAAACAAAGAAGAGAAAGAGAAAACTCTCCCAGCAGCCTCAGGAGCAGCGGATTAAATCTCTACAGTCAACTTGATGTACCCTGCATCTGTGGAATACCTGAATAGACGACGAATCATCCCAAATTGAGGAGTTGGATTTTGGGAGCAACGATATATAGTTTTCAGCCCTTGTTATTATTGGTGGATTTGGTTTTTGGTTTGGTTGTTCCTTCTTTCTTTCTTCCATTTTTTTAAATTACTTAAAACAATTTTTAAAATAATTATTCTTTTTTATTTTAATAACTTTTTTATTTTATTTTATTTTATCTTTTTCTTTCTTTTTTTCTCCCTTTTATTCTGAGCCATGTGGATGACAGACTTTTGGTGCTCCAGCCAGGCATCAGGGCTCTGCCTCTGAGGTGGGAGAGCCAAGTTCAGGACATTGGTCCAGAGAGACCTCCCAGCTCCACATAATATCAAACGCCGAAAATCTCCCATAGATCTCCAACTCAACGCCAAGACTCAGCTCCACTCAATGACCAAAAGCTACAGTGCTGGACACCCCATGCCAAACAACTAGCAAGACAGGAAGACAACCCCACTCATTAGCAGAGAGGCTGCCTAAAATCATAATAAGGTCACAGACACCCCAAAACACACCACCAGACGTGGACCTGCCCACCAGAAAGACAAGATCCAGCTTCAACCACCAGAACACAGGCACCAGTCCCCTCCACCAGGAAGCTTACACAGCCCACTGAACCAACCCTAGCCACTGGGGGCGGACACAAAAAACAATGGGAACTACGAATCTGCAGCCTGAGAAGAGGAGACCCCCAAACACAGTAAGTTAACCAAAATGAGAAGACAAAGAAACACACAGCAGATGAAGGAGCAAGGTAAAAACCCACCAGACCTAACAAATGAAGAGGAAATAGGCAGTCTACCTGAAAAAGAATTCAGAATAATGATAGTAAAGATAATCCAAAATCTTGGAAATAGAATGGAGAAAATACAAGAAACGTTTAACAAAGACCTAGAAGAACTAAAGAGCAAACAAACAATCATGAACAACACAATAAATGAAAATAAACATTCTCTACTAGGGATCAATAGCAGAATACCTGAGGCAGGAGAACGGATAACTCACCTGGAAGGTAAAACAGCGGAAATAACTACTTCAGAGCAGAATAAAGAAAAAAGAATTGAGGACAGTTTCAGAGACCTCTGGGACAATATTAAACACACCAACATTTGAATTATAGGGGTCCCAGAAGAACAGGAGGAAAAGAAAGGGTCTTAGAAAATATTTGAAGAGATCATAGTTGAAAACTTTCCTAATACAGGAAAGGAAATAGCTAATCAAGTCCAGGAAGCACAGAGAGTCCCATACAGGATAAATCCAAGGAGAAACACACCAAGACACATATTATCAAACTATCAAAAATTAAATACAAAGAAAAAATATTAAAAGCAGCAAGGGGAAAACACCAAATAACATACAAGGGAATCCCCATAAGGTTAACAGCTGATCTTTCGGCAGAAACTCTGCAAGCCAGAAAGGAGTGGCAGGACATATTTAAAGTGATGAAAGGGGAAAGCCTGCAACCAAGATTACTCTACCCAGCAAGGATCTCATTGAGATTTGATGGAGAAATTAAAAGCTTTACAGACAAGCAAAACTAAGAGAATTCAGCACCAACAAACCAGCTTTACAACAAATGCTAAAGGAACTTCTCTCAGCAGGAAACACAAGAGAAGGAAAAGACCTACAATAACAAACCCAAAACAATTAAGAAATGGTAATAGGAACATACATATCGATAATTACCTTAAATGTAAATGGATTAAATGCTCGCACCAAAAGACGTAGACCGGCTGAATGGATACAAAAGCAAGACCCGTATTTATGCTGTCTACAAGAGACCCACTTCAGACCTAGGGACACATACAGACTGAAAGTGAGGGGATGAAGAAGAATATTCCATTCTAATGGAAATCAAAAAATTCTCATATCAGACAAAATAGACTTGAAAACAAAGACTATTGCAAGACACAAAGAAGGACACTACATAATGATCAAGGGGTTAATCCAAGAAGAAGATATAACAATTGTAAATATTTATGCACCCAACATAGGAGCACCTCAATACATAAGGCAAATGCTAACAGCCATAAAAGGGGAAATCAACAGTAACACAATCATAGTAGGGGACTTTAACACCCCACTTTCAGCAATGGACAGATCATCCGAAATGAAAATAAATAAGAAAACACAAGCTTTAAATGATACATTAAACAAGGTGGACTTAATTGATATTTTTAGGACATTCCATCCAAAACCAAGAGTACACTTTCTTCTCAAGTGCTCATGGAACATTCTCCAGGGTAGATCATATCTTGGGACACAAATCAAGCCTTGGTAAATTTAAGAAAATTGAAATCTTATCAAGTATCTTTTCTGATCACAACACTATGAGACTAGATATCAATTACAGAAAGAAATCTGTAAAAAATACAAACACATGGAGGCTAAACAGTACACTACTTAATAACCAAGAGATCACTGAAGTAATCAAAGAGGAAATCAAAAAATACCTAGAAACAAATGACAGTGAAAACACGATGACGCAAAACCTATGGGATGCAGCAAAAACAGTTCTAAGAGGGAAGTTTATAGCAATACAATCCTACCTTAAGAAACAAGAAATATCTCAAATAAACAACCTAACCTTACACCTAAAGCAGTTAGAGAAACAAGAACAAAAAAACCCCAATGTTAGCAGAAGGAAAGAAATCATAAAGGTCAGATCAGAAATAAATGAAAAAGAAATGAAGGAAACAGTAGCAAAGATCAATAAAGTAAAAGCTGGTTCTTTAAGAAGATAAACAAAATTGATAAACCATTAGCCCAACTCATCAAGGACAAAACGGAGAAGACTCAGATCAGTAATTAGAAATGAAAAAGAAGACGTAACAACTGACACTGTAGAAATACAAAGGATCATGAGAGATTACTACAAGCAACTATATGCCAATAAAATGGACAGCCTGGAAGATATGGACAAATTCTTAGAAATGCACAACCTTCTGAGGCTGAACCAGGAAGAAATAGAAAATATGAACAGACCAATCACAAGCACTGAAATTGAAACTGTGATTAAAAATCTTTCAACAAACAAAAGCCCAGGACCAGATGGCTTCACAGGTGAATTCTATCAAACATTTAGAGAAGAGCTAACACCTATCCTTCTCAAACTCTTCCAAAATATAGCAGAGGGAGGAACACTCCCAAACTCATTCTATGAGGCCAACATCACCCTGATACCAAAACCAGACAAAGATGTCACAAAAAATGAAAATTACAGACCAATATCACTGATGAACATAGATGCAAAAATCCTCAACAAAATACTACCAAACAGAAGCCAACAGCACATTAAAAGGATCATACACCATGATCAAGTGGGGTTTATCCCAGGAATGCAAGGATTGTTCAATATATGCAAATCAATCAACGTGATACACCATATTAACAAATTGAAGGAGAAAAACCATATGATCATCTCAATAGATGCAGAGAAATCTTTCGACAAAATTCAACACCCATTTGTGATAAAAACCCTCAGGAAAGTAGGCATAGAGGGAACTTACCTCAACATAATAAAGGCCATATATGACAAACCCACAGCCAACATCGTCCTCAATGGTGAAAAACTGAAACCATTTCCACTAAGATCAGGAACAAGACAAGGTTGCCCACTCTCACCACTATTATTCCACATAGTTTTGGAAGTTTTAACCACAGCAGTCATAGAAGAAAAAGAAATAAAAGGAATCCAAATCGGAAAAGAAGAAGTAAAGCTGTCAATGTTTGCAGATGACATGATAGTATACATACAGAGTCCTAAAGATGGGACCAGAAAACTACTAGAGCTAATCAATGAATTTGTTAAAGTAGCAGGATGCAAAATTAATGCACAGAAATCTCTTGCATTCCTATACACTAATGATGAACAACCTGAAAGTGAAATTAATAAAACACTCCCATTTACCATTGCAAGGAAAAGAATAAAATACCTAGGAATACACCTACCTAAGGAGACAAAAGACCTGTATGCAGAAAATTATAAGACACTGATGATAGATATTAAAGATGATACAAACAGATGGCGAGATATGCCATGTTCTTGAATTGGAAGAATCAACATTGTGAAAATGACTATACTACCCAAAGCAATCTACAGATTCAATGCAATCCCTATCAAACTACCACGGGCATTTTCCACAGAACTAGAACAAAAAATTTCACAACTTTTATGGAAACGCAAAAGACCACGAATAGCCAAAGCAATCTTGAGAAAGAAAAACAGAGCTGGAGGAATCAGGCTCCCTGACTTCAGACTATACTACAAAGCTACAGTATTCCAGACAGTATGGTACTGGCACAAAAATGAATATAGATCAATGGAACAGGATGGAAAGCCCAGAGATAAACCCATGCACATATGGTCACCTTACAATGGAGAAAAGACAGCCTCTTCAATAAGTGGTGCTGGGAAAATGTGACAGCTACATGTAAAAGAATGAAATTAGAACCATATACAAAAATAAACTCAAAATGGATTAAAGACCTAAATGTTAGGCCAGACACTATCAAACTCTTAGAGGAAAGCTTTGGCAGAACACTCTATGACATAAATCACAGTAAGATCCTTTTTGACCAAGCTCCTAGAGAAATGGAAATAAAAACAAAAATAATCAAATGGGACCTAATGAAACTTAAAAGCTTTTCACAGCAAAGGAAACTGTAAACAAGACGAAAAGACAACCCTCAGAATGGGAGAAAATATTTGCAAATGAAGCAACTGACAGAGAATTAATCTCCAAAATTTACAAGCAGCTCATGCACCTCAATATCAAAATGTGAACAACCCAATCCAAAAATAGGCAGAAGACCTAAATAGACATTTCTCCGAAAAAGATATACAGATTGGCAACAAACACATGAAAGAATGCTCAACATCCTTAATAATTAGAGAAATGCAAATCAAAACTACAATGCGATATCATCTCACACCGGTTAGAATGGCCATCATCAAAAAAATCTACAAATAATAAGTGCTGGAGAGGGTGTGGAGAAAAGACAACCCATTTATACTGTGGGTGGGAATGTAAATTGATACAGCCACTATGGAGAACAGTATGGAGGTTCCTTAAAAAACTATAAATAGAACTACTGTACGACCCAGCAATCCCACTACTGGGCCTATACCCTGAGAAAACCATAATTCAAGAAGAGTCATGTACCACAATGTTCATTGCAGCTCTATTTACAATCGCCAGGACATGGAAGCAACCTAAGTGTCCATCAACAGATAAATGGATAAAGAAGGTGTGACAAATATATACAATGGAATATTACTCAGCCATAAAAAGAAGCGAAACTGAGTTATTTGTAGTGAGGTGAATGGACCTAGAGTCTGTCATACAGAGTGAAGTAAGTCAGAAAGAGAAAAACAAATACCGTATGCTAACACATATATATGGAATCTAAAGAAAAAAAAATGGTCATGAAGAACCTAGGGGCAAGACAGCAATAAAGACGCAGACCTGCTAGAGAAAGGACTTGAGGACATGAGAAGGGGGAAGTGTAAGCTGGGACAAAGTGAGAGAGTGGTAGTGTATATATAGACATATATACACTACCAAATGTAAAATAGATAGCTAGTGGGAAGCAGTTGCATAGCACAGTGAGATCAGCTCGGTGCTTTGTGACCAGCTAGAAGGGTGGGATAGGGAGTGTGGGAGGGAGATGCAAGAGGGAGGAGATATGGGTATATATGTATATGTATAACTGATTCAGTTTGTTATAAAGCAGAAACTAACACACCATTTTAAAGCAATTATACTCCAATAAAAATGTTTTTAAAAAAAAGAAAAAAGAAATGCTGAAAGCTAAGCTGCCTTTTCACTTATCTTGCCCATTTCCACCTTTTGAGTCAAAACTTTGGTGACATAAAAGGCTAGATGTTTGGCGTCGATGAGTTTTGTGAATTGTCTCATGTTTCCTATTTCTTCTGTCTGTATCCTGAATTGCCACTACCCTGAGCTAGCTCTGAGAGTCAAATCCCATTACATTTGTTTTGGGGATGGGAAAACTCTTTGAGCTGTCCTAAATTTCTAGCTATTAAATATTACTCAGTGTAAATAAAACATTGACTGGGACTTGATGATATTTTCGTTTCAATATATCCTGAAGTAACATGTACTCTGCATGTAAAATCAATCAATGTAACATCTTTGGGGTATTTCTGAATGAACAGGGGGCATCAAGTCAAAGAGGAAGAGGTGAAAATGTCTAGGGTGGCTTGAAAACCAGCTTTGAGATTGGCACTCTTACATGCTCTGAAAGGTTAAGGTCATGCAACTAGTAAAGAACAGAGTCCGAATCCAGCATCAGATGTGAGTCCACAGCCCATGTCTTGATGCTACGTCATGTTTCCTCCTGCATTGGGAGTCAGAAGAACTGGGTTCTAATCCTGAATCTGCTATTATCTAGCTGAGTGACACTAATCAGATCATGTTACTTCTTTGAGTCTTAATATCTACATCTATAAATAAGGAAGGCTAGAATACTAAGGCCTCTTCTATCTCTTCCAATCATTGGTTTTATAGGATCTTGGCCAGTAAATGGTTTATTATATTTTAGGGAAGCAAATTTTGTCCTCATGTTGTTGCCAGACCTGTTGCTCTTAACTGCTACAACTGTTTCTCTTTGTTGAAGACATTTGCCAGCCCAAATATGATGGGTCTATAAGGCTCTGGCATTTTGCCTAGGTCTAGCCCAGAAAATTCCACTAACAGGTCCACTGGGCATCTGAGACCACCAGGCTATTTGTCATACCATGCTAATTGAAGTTGGACAGAGATAAAAGTTGGCTTTTATGATTTGGGGCCAGAGCTTGAGAGAGAGTGGGGTACAAAGCCAAAAGCATGGTCTTTAGAGTCAAGCAGGCATGAGTTCATATCCCAACTCAACCACTTTCTGGGCGTGTAGCCATAACCACGCAGCAGTTTAAGAGGCACTTTCACAGAGAGGCCTTGCAGGGTCTCCCATGTTGGTTTAGTTCAGAACATGGGTTTTACCCATGATAAATCTTATCATATTTAACCATATGTAGTGGGCACTTAATAAATACTTTGAGAATAAATGTTGAATAAATAGTCTTTGAATAAAAAGTCACTTAACCTTTCTCAGTCTCTGTATTCACTCCTGTGAGACATGCAAAGAAGAGGACAGGGTTCTTAAGCAAAAAAATCAGGTTGAAATGCTTCAAAAATAGCAAAACACTGTTGCAATGTTAGATTGTATGATTACAATCTGAAATAAACTAGTAAAAAAATAAATCCCATATTCAAGTAGAGCTTTTTTTTGTCGCTTAGAACTTAGAGGAAGAAATGAGGAAGCTAAAGATTACTGAGTGTCCTTGATGTACCAGATACTGTGTGTGACAGGATGATACACATTTAATATTTGCCTAAAAGTTCAAAAGTTCAAAATGCAAAAAGAATTTCCAGAGGAGGGAAATAGTGTCCTGACAAAAGCAAGGTTTGCTCTAACTTTTCAGACACTTTAGTGAGCCTTTGGCTTTTTCTTCTCATTTGGAACTTTTGAGGCCACTACTGTTAGAAGTAAAAAGCTAGTGATGCTTATCTATGTTCAGAACTAGCAAATGCCCTCTTCCGCTCCCTTGGTTGGTCCCACTGTTGTTCAGGTGCTGCCTGTGAACAGACGCCCACAGAAGATGGAAAAGATGAATCCGCAGATTGCTACAGGCACATGCTCATCTAGATGAGGTAGCAAACACTGCAGAGTTGGGTCTACCAATGAGGTACGATTCCATTTCAGAAGGACCACACCTTTCTTAAAAGTGACAGAGGTGGAACATTGCCGAGAGGAATACCGAAAGGGTAGCTGGGTTCTGTGGGTTGTACCCAGAGTAAGAGTCAGAAGATCCAAATTGTAGCCCAAGATCTATTGATTGCTAATATCCAAGGAGAAAAGCATGAAAATAATGAATTTAGCAAAAAGTTCAAAAATTCTTACTGAGATATATGAAAAGTGCACTGTGATCACAGAGGAAAGAGAGAATATCTTTCTCTAGGTGACTAGAAGTTTTCAGTGAAGTGAAGATATTTGAGTGAGCCTTAAAATATGTTAGAATTTATCAGATAAAGTAGGTAGAGAAGTGTGTTCAAGGCAGAGACCGTCCTAAGGCACTGAGTCATGAAATGGCACAATGCCTAGCCCAGAGTAGCTGTGTTAAATATTTGTTTTATGAATGAATAAATGTATGTATGAATGAATGAATGAATGAACATTTGGAGAAGCATAAAACATTAATTCTTCCAAGATGGATTGTGTAAGATTTAGAGAAGATAACAGTGGCAATATAAACTGTGGGAAAGCTGGGGACGAATTTAAACATTCAAAAAGGTAGTTTTGACATAATTGTGTTTTTTTTCCTTCTTTTTTTCTTTTTTGGCCACACTGTGAGGTGGCTTATGGGATCTTAGTCCCCTGACCAGGGATTGAACCCTGGGCCCTCGGCAGTGAAAGTGCTGAGTCCTAACCACTGGGCCACCAGGGAATTCCCCATAATTGTGTTTTTCTAACCTAATTTTGTCTAGCAGTTGATTCAAGCTCTTGTTTAAATCCCAAAGTGCTCTTTATACTTTTTGATCTCCCCCATGTTTGAATCATGAACAATAGTTTCTTTGAGGAATTTGACGATGATATGATTGTAACAAATCAAGCAGTAATGTTGTAGTTAAGGGTTACAATTTTTAATTAACACATTCATTTATTAGTCATTCATTTACCTATTAAATATAAATGTATCCAAAGAATGCATTTATTACTTCAACAAGTGATTATTAAGCACTTATTGTGACCTGGGTATTGGGCTGGGACCTGGGCATATAATGGTAAACAAAGCAATCATGCTTTGTGCAGTTATGGAGCTTATACTCTGGTGGGTAGAGAGACCATGTTCAAATCCATATCTCAAATGGACGTAAGTATTGTACTAGGAAAGAAAAGAACAATGTGCTAGGAGAGAGAATAATGAAAGTGGATGGCCTAATCTAAAGTAATTGTTTATGGAATATGGTAAACATTACCTCTGCCTGTAGCAGACACTGCTTATTGCCCATCTATTGGCCATTTCCTTTTTTTCATTGCTAATAGGAGCCCAGCTTAGTTTGGGGTGACCATATTAACAGCTCTAGTGGAATCACTGTGGCTAATCTACATTTTCCATGGTAAATCCACACTTCTTTTCCAGATATTCATTTTCCAGCCTCTCTTATAGCTAAAAGTGACCTGATATATAAAGAAAGTCATTGATATATAAGGAAAGTCTTCAGGGGAGCCTCTGGAAAAGATTTTACATCTTAATAAAAGAGATTAATACCAGAGACTGCCGTACCACTTTTTTTTCTGCTTTGAACATTTCATTGGGAAGTTATGATGTTTAGAATTGCAGCAGTCACAGTGGTCTTACGATGATTAAAACAACAACAGTGTGAGTGTGTTAGAGAAGATGAATAGAAAACCTTTGCTCTTCCATAACATTTTTTCTGCGCTAATACTAAAATCAAATGCCTTCAGATGTCCAGTCATATTAGAAAATTAGGTGCTTTTTAAATCTAAGAATGTAGGTTTTCTATTACTTGCAGCTAAAAGCCACGACTGTAGGCTTAATAAAGACAGGGTTATATCTATTTTGTTAAAAATGGATTTCTCAGTTCCTACCAAAGTGCCTAGCATGTAAGAGTCACTTAATCAACACCTATTTGATGAGTGAATAAAAGATGGATGGGATTAATGAAAATTGCATAGGCAGTAGAGGGTTTTAGGAAAAGCAATTTTGAGATAGTCTAACGTCAGTCAATCACTCCTTCACAAGGTTGGACCAGGGAGTCACGTAGGACATGGGACACAACCCCACCAGAATGATTAGCTCAGTCCTGAATAATAGACGTTTGTTAATACAACCACAAGATCTACCTCACCACAATTGCTCCAGAGCCAATATTCTTTCATCTTAGGCCAGTTACAGGATCAGAGAAATTGGGTTTAGTCCCCTCAGTTTCTATATTTCACACTACATTTTCTTCACATTCCAACTGTAGCTCTCTTATTTCTCTCTCCCTCTCACAACTTGTGGTTGTTATTAAATAAGTCTTGGCCAGCACAATAAGACAAGAAAAATAAATAAAAGGCATACAGATAAAGGAAGAAGTGAGACTGTCTTATTCAGAGATGATATGATTGTGTAGAGAGAAAATCCAAAAGTGTACAAACTATCAGAGCTAATAAGTGAATTTAGGAAGGTCATTGGTAACAGAGTTTATATTCAAAAGTTAATTTATTTTTGTGGACTAACAACTGAAAATTGGAAACAGTGTTTAAAACAATAACATTTACAATAGCATCAAAAAATATCAAATCATTAAGACTAATTCTAATCAAAATTTCCAAGATCTCTACACAGAAAATTGGAAGATATTGCTGAGAGAAATTAAACAAGACTTAGATAAATGGAGAGACTTATTATGTTTATGGTATGGATGGCTCATTATCTCTAAGATGTAAATTCTTTCCAAACTTACATATCGATTCAATGCAATAACAATTAAAGTGTATGAAACTTTCTTCTTTGTTATTGTTGGAATAGACAAGCTGATTCTGAAGGGTTTTTTTTTATAGAAATGCAAAGAATCTAGAACCCAAAGAAATTTTGCAGAAGAACAAAATTGGAAGACTTAAACTGTGAGATTTTGAGACCTACTACAAAGCTACAATTATTAAAAGAGTATATATTGCTATAAGAATAGACAAATAGACTAATGCAATAGAAGAGAGAATCCAGAAACAATCATGCATGCACAGTCACCTGATTTATGACAAAAGTTCCAAGGCAATTCAGAAGAGAGAGGATGATGTTCTAAATAAACTATTAGATATCTGGTTATAAACAAGTAAACCTTGACTATATGTCATGCAACACCCCAAAATTCATTACTGATGGAATGTACACCAAATGTGAAGATATACTTCTAGAAAAAAAAAGGAAAGTATTTTCATATTTTGGATTGGCAGATATTTCTTTTTTTTTTTTTTTTTTTTTTTTCTTTTTGCGGTATGCGGGCCTCTCACTGCCGTGGCCTCTCCCGTTGCGGAGCACAGGCTCCGGATGCGCAGGCCCAGCGGCCATGGCCCACGGGCCCAGCCGCTCCGCGGCATATGGGATCCTCCCAGACCGGGGCACGAACCCGTATCCCCTGCATCGGCAGGCGGACTCTCAACCACTGCGCCACCAGGGAGGCCCTAATTGGCAGATATTTCTTAAACAGGACACAAGGAAGTGAAAAGGCAAGCCAAAATCTGGGATAAGGTTTTTATAATATTGTACATATATGTTTATATCTGACAAAAGACTCATACCTAGAATACCCTACTAGAATACTCATACCTAGAATACCTCTTACAAATTGATAGCAAAAGGATAAGTACCCACTTTAAAATGGCAAAAAAAATAAAACAAGCCTTCAACAGACACTTCATACAGATCACTCAGGAAAATGCAAATTAAAACTACAATGAGTTATCACTACCACTACATCCTCATCAGGATGGCTAAAATTTTTAAAAAGACTAACAATGCCAAGTATTGTTAAGTAAGAGGAGTAGTTGGAACTCAATACATTGCTAGCTGGAGTGTAAATAGGTGCACCCCTTTTGAAAAACTGTTGAAACTATCTACTAGAGTAAAACATTTACCTACACTATGACCCAGAAACTCTATTCCTAAATATATACCCAAGAGAAATAAAATATATGCAAAGACATGCACAAAAGTATTCATAACCAGCTTGATTCATAACAACCAAAATCTGGGAAAAATTCAGATATCCATAAACATAAAAATGTATAAATAAATTATGGTCCAATCATACAATGGAACACAACTCAGCAATAAAATCAAACTGCTGATATATGCAACGACACAGATTAAGTGCACAACTATTATGTTGAGTGAAAGAAGTCAGACACAAAAGAATGCATGCCATGTGATTTATATAAAGTTCAAGGATTGGTAAAGCAAATCTATAGTAATAGTGTTTATATCAGGAGTTGTAGGTGGAAAGGGACACAAGGGAAGCTTTTAAGGTGATAGAGGCTACCCAGGTGTATACAGGTATGCAGATATCTAAGCAAGCAGTGAGATGGACACAAGATCTGAGGCCTTTATGTACCTTACTGATGTATTTTACACTTCAATTTAAAAAAATTTTTAATATTTTAAAAAAATTATTGTAGTTCACATTTCTGAAGACTCTGCCTCCACATCTCTCTCTGTCTCTCTCTGTTTCTCTCTCTCTCTTTTTTCCTTGAAAGATAAGTCAAACCTCAGAGAAGCAAAGAAAATCCACATGGACAAATTTGCATTCAGGTAGCTCATCAAAATAAAGACAGCAAAATCAAGTTGAGACTTGAATTGTCTGCTTTGGATAGCTGTAACAAGGACTCACTGGATAACTGCCCCAAATCCCACTGGACTTTGTGTCATGTACCTTACTGACTTCTTGTATGAACGTTTAGGAGGAGATGCAGCAGAAGAGAATAGCTTCCCAATAATAGTGGCTTTCACTCACCCAGTTCACTGGACCCTGAAGATTATAGCCCCAGCCCCATTCCACTCACAGTTAGCAGTGTGACGCCAGGATGACCATATAGCCCTCTGGGTCTCTGAGCCCCTACTTGAAACATGAAGAGGCTGAACTGAGTGTTCTTAGATATCTTGTTTTCTTCTAATGAAATACAAACAGTCTCTCTCCATTCTTTCATGTAGCTAGTATTACTTAGTACTTGCTATAAACCAGGTATGTTATATCAGGGGTTGGAATTCAAGAGTTCATTTCTACTTTATTCAATAACACTATGATTTTACCTCCAGTAAATGAAAGAAAAAAAAAATAAAAACACGATCATTCATTTGATGCAAGGATGATCTTCACACCCTAGCAATGGGGGGGGATGGGAAGTGAGGGTTCCACAAGCAACAGCAGCAGTGATGTCCTGCTTCTCTTAAAAGAGAAAACAGCCTCAAACACATTGGACTGGCAGGATTCTTATGTGTTTAGCTGGGAGTCTGAGTACTTGGGGTCTTTCTATTTCCTTCCTCCCACGAAGAATACAGAGTAAACACCATGCCAGTGTGAGTGTTTGGGTGCACACCTGAGTGGGTAAGGATGTTTACATGTATAGGGAATGTGCATAGCTCTATATTTTATTTTGTGTACATGTAGTGTGTATGTGTGCTCGTGTGTGCATGTTTCTTAGTGGTTGCCTGTAAGGATGCGGATATATGTGATATGTGTTTGTGTATGTGTGGGGGTGTACATAGAAGGTGTCCGAGGCTTTATCTCACTCTAAGGGCTGAGTAATAATGTAAAAAGTGTGAATCAGAAAGGTGAAGGGTTAACTGTTTAATTAATATGAAATTCATTCAGAAAACTGTGTTTTGTAACTGCTGAAAGGAAGTATTGAACAGTTTCTCGTAAAGTTACAATAGCCAGACCTACAGAGGAAACCCCTCCTAGCCTGGAATTCCAGAGTGTTCCCTAGAGTTTGAAAGGTGGCCAGAAAGTGACCAGGCATTTAAAAGAGAAGGGGATGGGGTGGGGGATGCCTGGAGTCAAGGGCACAAATTCCACTTTCATAAATAATTTCGAGAGAAAACTAATGGATCTATACTCAATATCTTCTCTCTTACCATTTTGCTTTTGTTTTGTTTTGTTTTGTTTTCATGTCCTATCTTCTAGTGTGGCCCAACACATAGTATAGGAGAAACCAGTAACCATGAATTCCCTCTCTTCTTCCTTTCACTAAATGATCTCAGCATCCTCATCTGTCAAATGGATATAACTATTCTTATCTCCAAAGTAGTTGCTGTGAGCATCAGGTGAACATAAGCTTATAGCTTACAGGCTGTAAACTCTGTGGAAGTAGGAAATACTCCTGATTTGTTCATCTTTATCTAGCGTTTAACACAGCACTTAGCACATAATAGGTACCACAAAAATATTTGTTGAATGAATAAATGAATATATTAAAAGGTGACAATTTTTAAATAAACCATTAGGTGCTACTATAAAGTCATCTGGTGCTAATGGTGAAGGAGAGGAAGTAGGGAAGAATTCCTCTGATTTGTATTCTCCAAACACCTGTATTCTACAGGTGTTTCAAGACAGCTTGGGAAGAAGGAAGGAGATAGTCTGGTTGGGAGCTAAGAGGCTAGTGTCGGCAAGACAAACTGAGGCCAGCTCATGCTTACAGAGCCCACCTCCTTCTTCATATCCCCCTGCCCTACTCTGATCCCCTCACCCATCTGTACCTTTGCAGCTCTCATAAACACATCCCTCATTTGACCAACAGGAGCTGCTCCTCTTTTGAGCTTGACAGTGACACTGATGCCACCTGCCCAGCAAGGTGGGGAAAATAGAGACTGTGCAGCTCAGGCACATCTGGGTTTATATTCCTACTCCAGTAAATACACAGGCCCTGGTATTGACAGGATTGTATTTATACAGGAAAAAAGCACAGTGAGAGACAGAATTTCATTGAGATGGAACATGCAGTGGAACACAGAATTAATGATATCCAACATCACCAAGTGTTCGGTGAGCCCTCCTACAAAAGGGCAGAAGTGTGGGGTTCTACCCACCCGAGTACCCAAAATACTCATCACTCTCCCAGATGATTAGATAAATTTAGGAGAGCAAGCCACCTACACATCCTTTCTCCCATCCCAGGTCCTACACTGTTTGGATTGCAACAGCCATCCACAGCTTGCCTGAACTATTTGCAGTCATTATAGTACAGTGTTCTCCTTGCTTGGAGGTTGGTTTATAATTTCCTCAAGTGACCTAATTTCAATTATGCTTCAAACACTCTTTCCCTAGTAAGTGTATGTCAGGCTTGGTTAGGAGCTCAAGGCTCAGGGATAAATGGGACAGAGTTCTTTTCCTTCTGAAGCTCACCGATACAGTGACTGTAAAAACTAGCTTTATCATTTTCTTCCTCTGTTCCCAGTGTTTCTTCTAAACACTTGGCAAAGGCTGTAAGGTTCTTTTTCTCATTTACTTCCTACCACAGCTCTGTGTGGTACGTATCCTCATTAGACCCATTTTAAAGATGAGGAACTGAGGGTAAGACGGTTACATAAATTGCCTAAAACATTCAAGTTACTGATGAGAGGTTCAAAATTCAAATTTAAACAGTCCAACTGTCAAATTGCAAGTCATTTCTGTGTTAGGAAAGAGAAATAGATGAAATGGCACAGAGCCACCTAAATGACTACAGAAGTTTAGGGAGAGTGGTGCAGTATAATTTTAGCTGGGTCTTGAATGATGAATAGAAGCACGCAGTTAAAGAGAAGTGAGGGGGCTTTTGGCAGAAGAGACAGCATTTACAAAACAGCTTGGAATTATAAAAATTCCTATGATATCTTGAGAGTGTAAGGCCGAACTCATTGGCAAACACCCTCCCAGTGGGGTTGGGTGATGGTGAAGGAGTGTGAGTGGAAATGAGCCTAGAAAGAGTCTAAAGTTTTTCAATCAAGACTTGAATGGCCATCTTCTCAATGCTAAAGAAGGCCTTAATAGTCCTGTGCTTTTGATTTGAGACAACCCGGTTACTTAGAGTTAAAAATGTGAATGCGTTGGGTGATTATCAGATCAATGCCTCCATAGTTATAAAGCAAGTTTTCCTGTGTGGCTCAGGTGTGACCTTAGAAAATGGTGTCGAAAATCAGTCCAATGAGTTTCAGCAAAAGCATCAGGATTTCAACGCTCCATGTGGAACCATAGATAAGAATGTATAAGTTCCAGGATAGTGGTTGGGGGCAGGGGGAAGATGGCGGCCTTTCCCAACTATCTACGTTTGACCAGAAATGTGATGACCTTCACCAGCTTGTCATGACCTGTGAAATGGGGTTGAAGATATGGTCTTCCTATCCCAACTATCAAGGGATCTCAGGAGATACATTCTAGGCATACAGAGCTGTGAACAAAATAGTGCCCCATTAGAACATAAATTTTTTGGAGGAAGATTTAAACGATCCAATAGGAGGGATATTCATATTATCTTTCTTTGTCCTTTTCTCCATTAAGGTTATCTAGGCATCAGCTTTCTTAATTGCTACTTTCTGTACTTACAAAGGAATAATCTGCACATGACACTTTAAAAAATAAAGCGTACAACCTGATGATTTGATATACATCTGCTTTGTAGAATGATTACCAAAATCAAGATAAATACACATCCACCGCTTCACATAGTTAGCATAGATATAACTCTTATTTTTTGTGATGAGAATGCTTAAGATCTATTCTCATCAAGTTTCAATACCATATTGACTGTGGTCACCATACTGTACATTAGCTCTTCAGAATTTCTTTTTGTAAGTGAAAATATATGCCTTTTGCCCTATATCACCCCACATGACTTGTAGAAAAAATTCTCTGCATACAAGTGATGGTGCCTGAGCTGGGCTGGGAAATTGTGACAACAGTGGAGAGCTATGTGGGTGTCCTCACCTCCGCTGTCTCAAAATGTCCAGCTCTTGCGTTAAATGTTTTCCCCCATGAAATCCCCATTGCAAACAGAAACCAGAACTATGAACCAAAAGAAAAATATCTATTTGAATTTTTCTTCCGGTGAACTGCCTTTTTAGCTATTTTAGTATATTTTCTTGGTGGCTGAAGCATAGCAAACCGATTTGTGTTTCTTTCTCACAGACATCCTATTTCTTTGAACTGTACATGGAATGGCACATATGACAGGACATTTATTTGTTTATTTATTAAAGTGTAGTTGATTTACAATGTGTTAATTTCTGCTGTACAGCACAGTGACTCAGTTATACATATATATACATTCTTTTTTTTAATATTCTTTTCCATTATGGTTTATCACTGGACGGAACAGGGGTTGGGGGAGAGGGAAGAGACAGTGGGCGCCATCCCGCTTGGGGAGCTTTTTCTAGAGGTCACCAGCTAGCGTCAAGTGTCGTGTCAGTGTTCTGTGGAGAGAAAGGCTTTTCTCTCCTGCATGTTAACTGCTATCCCTGCATCTCACTAATTCGGGAAGTCAAGTAGCAAGATCCTCAGTGCTGAAAGGTGATCACATATTACTGATGAATCATGGAATCACAGAGCTGAGAGCTGGACAGGTCAACGGGACATCTGAGCCAGCCCTCTGACTAGTAGCAGATAATAGTTTATTATGCTGGTTTTGGAGACCAGGCAACCGGGGCCCAGAGGTATTCAGGCATTCTCCTCTGGTCCAAAGGTCAGATCCAGGGACCGGGCTGCAGGCTCTGACAGTGGAGAATGATTATCTTTCCATTATCACACGTACCTCCTCAACTAAAGGACAACTAAAGGACAACTAAAGGACAAAAAATCTGCGTTGTAGCCAAGCCTAAAGCTGTGGAAAACAGGAGGTTCTCCCTCTGTACACACACCTTTGAAAGGGTGTACTACACACGTGGAAAAGGTCACCCCTGGGGGTTAGCTTTGGGACTTCCTAATACTCAGAGCAGCGTAAGCAAAACTGCTTCACTTTGCATAGCTAAACACAAAACTGAGCAAAATCATATTGAGTGCTTGCTCTCATTTGTAGCCAGATATTTTAAGTATTCTTTTTTTACATGTTATAAAAATAATACATGCCTATTGTGAAAATAAAAGATAAATATAACAATGCTTTTTCAAAAATATAATTCTGCAATTACAAAAATCACCATTAACATTTTAGCATACAGCAGGAGTCAGCAAACTTTTTCTCTAAAGAACCAGATTATAAATATTTTAGGCTTTGAGGACCTATGCACTCACTCATTCAATTCTGCCATTGTAGCACGGAAGCAGCCTTAGAGGATACATAGAGAACCAGTGTGTCTGTGTATCAATTATCTACAAAAAGAAGTGGCAGGACAGATTTGGAACAGGAACCATAGTTTGCCAACCCCTGGCATATAGAATTCAGAATTTTCTCTGTGCCTATCGCATCATGTATACAACTGTGTATCCTGCTCTTTTCACTTTATGTTATACTGTATCATAAATATTTTCTCAGGTTATTGAACATTCTTTATACAGTATTCTGCATGAAACTGTTGCTTATTATTGATTTTAGGAATGTCACAAAATTTTCATGACCATTGACCATTTAGAAGTTTTACAGTTTTCTTACTATTTTACATACTATAATGAACATCTCTATACATTCGATTTTTGTCCACATTTCAGATTGCTTCCATAGGATAGATTTCTGAAGGTGGAATTTTTTTCATACCTTTGGAAAATATTGCCATTTTTTTTTGGTCTCAGACAGCTTCACCAATTTACTCCCAGAGCTATGTATTAAACTGCTCTTTTCTCCATCACCACACCAACACTGAATATTACCACTTTGTAAATCATTGTTAATTTGATAAGAAACAGAATGTCTTAGGCTCATGTTTACTTATGTAAACATGGTACCGGGGTCACTAAGCCTCCTCATCCTTCACTTACACAGATGACTCCACCAGAAGGGAATGCTGGAAGATCACAGGCCTAGCTCTTCCCCCTTTCCTGCACCCTCCAGATCCACCCCCTCCCCTGCTCCAGGCAGAGGGCAGAGAATGGAACCCATTATCTTTCTGAATGTTCCTTCCCTCTTCCTGCCCATCTCACATCTGGACTGAATACAAATTCCCTGGCTTCCTGTTTCTCTCTTCACAAAGGTCCCAAATGTCAATTCCAAATTAACCCTTTTTTTGCTTTTGCTTCTCTATCTCACTTCAATTCCAAGTTCTTTATTGACATTTGCTTATTGTCTCAAATGAGTTTGAAGGAGTTCTACCTCTTTTAAGTCTCCCCATTTGGCTTCTCTTGTTACTTGCCATCACTGGGACAGACCATTCACGTGAATATGTCAAGAGGCTTTGTGGACAACTGGGGAGTAGTGGGGTCTGTGGTGCAGCCCTTCAAATTCAAAAATCTTTCAACAAGTACCAGCCCAAGAAGGCCTGTGTGTGGACTAGACCAAGTGTATAGGGTCTCACATTTGCAATCATGATTCTACCAGTAAGCTTCTTCCACCCATTATGTCTTTTGCATTTTTCTCAGATACTGGGCTACGGTCAGATAAACTGAAATTTCGACTATGAAACTGATTGGGTTTGTGGCCTAGGAAATGTCACTTAACCGCCAGAAGCCTCTATTTCTTCAGCGGTAAAGTGGTGATGATAATACCTTTCTCCTGGAGTTAGGATATTAATACCTTGATAATAATACATGACTTATTGTGAGAAGTAGATATGATTCCACATTCTTATAACTGTGCCTATCCACTCTCTTTTATTCTCACTGCCACTGAGTCAGTTTGGGTCACAACTATTGCAACACGAGCCTGGTAGTGCCTTTCCATGCTAGCCACGCACACAGGCCTTCACAACCTGCCCTTGCCAGCCTTGCACTGCCTCCTTCAGCTCCAACTGTCCCAGGAACCCACACCCCTGCTAAACTCAGCTGTGCCACACACATTTTAGCACCACTAGTCTTTTGCTCATGAAGATACTTTTTTCTCAAATGTCCTTTCCTTGATAATATTTTTAATTAAAGGAAGCTCAGATATCAGCTCTCTGATATTACATCTTTCTCAGTTATCACCCCACACACACACTTGGCTGACCTTACATACCACTGCACTGGAGCATTTCAGTCTTCTCACAGATATTTATCGAACGTCTGGTGTGCGGATGAAAAATGTCTCTTGTCATATCAGCGAATAAAAGATGGTATGGCCATTAAGCCCTCAGCTACTGTAGCCGCCCCCAACTGTGCACCCTAAAAGGATTCAGGGCAGAAAAAAGCAGTGTACTGGCCCTGGATAGTTCAGGGGCACATCAAAGGAATGATTTCAACGAGCCCAGACTCTTGCATCTTCCCATACACAGAAAAGTGCTAATTCATTAACTTGAGATATCTGGTTTTCTTTAATTAACGATGTTCCAGCTACCTGGTTTTCATGGCACAACTCCTATATTATTCTGGCTCCTCCCTTACCTCTTTGGAGGAGTCCCTCCAACCGATCTTAGAGGCTGTCTTCTGGGCTTAAGTCCTCAGAAAATCTGCCGAATAAAACGTAATTCTCAACTTTTAGGTTATGCATTTTTTTTTCAGTCGACAAGTGTGTGCCCAGAATTGTGCGAGGCACTGGGAATACAGCCAGGGCAAGACAGACCTGTCATTCTTCTCACACCACTTGCAATAGCTTTTGCATTTTGACTATTACACTAACTAGAAGCCAGGGGCCCTCCTCCCACACTGGGAGCTCCCGAGGAAAAGGGTGATATTCTGTGTGTCACTTGGCCTTGTGCTGGGCACAGGGTAGGCGCTAAGGGGATGTTTATGGAGTGACTGGGTGTTTTGTTGCCAACAGGAAGCAGTGACCTCCTTGAGAACAGGACAGTGTCTAATTCACCTCTGCAGCCCCCCACAAGCAGCTAGCATGGAGTCTGGCACCATAAGTCCTAAGTAGAGGAATATGGGAGGAAATGAATAACTGACACCATATTGCCTCCTGACCCCCTTTCCTCAACTCACCAAAGAAAACAAAACCCAGCAAAAGAGTAACAAGCAGATGGGAGGAAAACTGGCTCCCGAGCCTGAATATCCTCATAAATAAGAAGTTCTCTATTTTATTTCCTGGAAGATGTGAGCTTCAAAACTTATAAAAATTGATGCATTTTAACAATAATAATCATCATTGCTGATGGCTAATTTATATAGCCACCCCTTGTTGGCTGAGGAAGCTGGGATGAGGGAGTGATTTACCCTGAGCCTCAGTTTTCTTTTCTGTAAGATGGGGATAATAAAGCATACCCATGTGTGTGGAGGAATAATTCATTTAAATGAGGTAAAATGTATTTTGGTACCTATCTCATAGCACAGAGTAGATTTCAAGAAGTGTTAGGGATCTTTTTTTTTCTCCCTAGTATGCCTTTTTTTAAAAATAAAAGTGCCTCCTAATTTTTCCTCCAGTCAAACACACAGATTCTTATTTCAAGAAAGTCATGGCTATTGGTTGACCCCCAGAAAACTGAATTTGCTCAGTGTACAGGGTGGTGCCATCATAAGTAACTATAGGATATTAGTTAAGTGTGTTAACTGGTGAAGTGTTAAGTGTACTCTGCTCTCAAGGCGCCTGGGTTGAATTCATTCAGTACATATTTATGATGTTCTGGCCATGTGCCAGGCACTGTGCTAGGCATGAGGTACAACCCAGATGAAGTCTCTGTCTTCATGGAGCAGACATTCTGCTGAGGGAAGACAGAGTCTCAAATAATAAATGTACGAAACTTTTATGAGAAACGAGGATGAGTGTGATGGAGGGATACGAAGGATAAGAGGAAAGTGCATGCTGGAAAAGGCTGGGGTAGGGGGTAGGTGGAGGCTGAGAGAGATTGAATCTCTGCTTTGCATCCCACAAGATGCGTGACTGTCAGGCAGAGAAAGAGAAATATCGTATGATATCGTTTATATGCAGAATCTAAAAAGAAGTGATACAAATTGAACGTATTTACAAAACAGAAACAGAATCACAGACTTAGAGGATGAACTTATGGTTACCTGGGGGACGGGTGGGGGTAAGGGATAGTTAGGGAGTTTGGGACCGACATGTACACACTGCTATATTTAAAAAGGATAACCAACAAGGACCTACTGTACAGCACAGGGAACTATGCTCAATGTTATGTGGCAGCCTGGATAGTAGGGGAATCTGGGGGAGAATGGATACGTGTATATATATGGCTGAGTCGCTTTGCTGTGCACCTGAAACTATCACACATTGTTAATCGGCTATACTCCAATACAAAATAAAAAGTTAATAACATTTAAAAAATAAATTTATCAATCAATTGGACAAAAAAAAAAAAAGATGTGTGACTGTGACCTCGGCAGGACCAACTCCATAATTGTGGGGACCAGTACGTAATGAAAATGCAGGGCCTGCTGTTCAAAATTTCAAGTCAGTGCAAAGTTTCAAGTTGAGCATTAAACCAAGTGTGGACCCTTCTAAGTGTGGAGTCCTGTGCAGTTACACAGGTCACACGCCCATGAGCCGGCCCTGACCTATTAGACTTTATTCTTCCTCCATTTTTAAATAGGAAGGGACTGGGAAATACACATTTTATAAAGGACAATGGATCTAAAGCTTTTGGACCCAAAACACCTTGGATCAAGAGCTCTTCATCTAGGCTTTATGGAGCCTAGAATAGATAGGCTTGCCGACGTTCTATCAGCCTTCTGGAATGTTGTATAAGAGTGTGTGTAAGTGCATGTGTATGTGTGGTGTGTGAGTGTGTTTCTGTGGGGAAGCAGGCCCATAGCCTTCATCATATTTTCAAAGAGGTTCACGTCCCCTTAAAAGGGTTAGGAAACATTTACTCAAAGAAATGGACTCAGACATTTCACCTACTTATAGGGAAGCAATAATATTAAGATCTGCAATGTGTGTGTCTCTTACTGTTAGGACGTGTTCATATTTCACCTCATTTAAGCCCAGGACAACCCACTGGGCTAGACAGACAGAGCAGGGATTTGAATGCAGTTTTTCTCACTGGCTCTAAAACCCATGATCCTAAACATCTTTACCATTGGAGGGCATTGCTGTTTACCCTTTCAGTTTCAGCTCTGCTATTGAAAGCAGCAAATCAAGGGCTGGACCACAGTTTGACCTTAAACTATTCACCTCCACTTAATGACCCATTGTGGTGGAAGCACATAAATACAGGACGTCCCCTCACTTGGCCATTCTGCTTTGCATCATTATCAAAAGGACAAATGTAATTCACATCCAATTACTCACTTGCAGCAAGGTCAGAATATTTATTTTTATCATACTTGCGATTCTCAGGATTAGGAATATCAGCATTTATTCATGGCTAACCTAAATCAAACATCCTGTTGATATCATGAGCCATTCAGTTATTGCCGCAGGTATGCTGAGTCACAGAACACAAATGCGGTTTACGAGTTGACAGGGAAAAGGCTGCAGGGAGGTATAGATAAGTGTACCCGGCTGATCACAAGTGTCTTATGAAATATCCAGGTTGTTTATTTATACTGCCCATTTTTTTGAACTCAAAAGGTGCTTGGGAAAGAAACTAGTTAAAAACAAAATAATGAGGTTTTTTAAAATTATTATTATTTTTTTAAAGTTGGTGGTGGTGGTTACTTTTTGGTGAAATTCATCAAGTACTCATTTTAGAGATTGTTTCCTCTTTCTAGTGGAATAGAGCCTTGACTAGTTAAAGGCAAAGAGAGAAGCAGAAGAGATGGGAAAATAAAGGAGGCTCCTGTGACTGGGAATAATTTACTCAGAGATCTAGAGTAGCAATAACTTGTCTGCCCAAAACTCCTGTGGTCAATTAATACGATTAATTTGAAGTGGCCATATTGAAAGGGAGAACCCAGACACTTAGAAGTTGCAGTGTGCAATTGACCCATTCCCTTCCCCATTCAGATTCATCCAGTCAAATATATTTTATTGCCTTTGGCCACTGTTGTCAAAACAGTATTAGCTAATTGCCTGAGCTTCCCATCAATTGTCCTTGCAGACGTCACTGTTACAGGTTGTGCCTGTCATTCCATCTTTATTTCCCTGCTCTATTTTTCTATCTAACATATTATGTACATAGATACTTTTTCTTAAGCCATTCCATTGTTATTCTTGGTGTCCTTGGATAGATCAGCAGTCTGGGAATCAGGCTTCTAGATGAAATCTTACTAGGAGTTAGTAGCTGTGAAACTTGGGCAAGTATTATGTTCTGAGTCTCAGTTCCCCCATCTGTGAAAGGAGGATGTGAAATCAAATGGTTTCTTTGGTCCTTTCCTAATCCATCACTCTGTATTTCTATAATTTTGTATCTAGTTTCTGTGGGGCACATGGTCATTAGTAATGTTCCAGGTGACTCTCTTTAGCTTAATCAGACAAGCCAAGTTGAGGGATTTGTGAACAAAGTTTTAGTCTTTAGATGACAGTAAATGAAATATGAGTCATTGATGTGATACATTCTCCAAAAAAGGCAAATTTGATGTCTGAATACACAGAAATACATTAAGTTTTAGAGTATTAAATTTCCATTTTGGTAGATCAAAAATTGTTGAATAAAGGCAATTTCATAAGGTTCATGGTCTGTCAAGTAAGATAGAAAAAAACCTGCTTTTCTCCGTTCAGCTCAGTTCAGCTCATATTTGATGCTGTACGAAAAAGAGAGTAATGGACAAAGACAGAAACACATTCAGTGGATGGAGACGAGGTTGGGAAGGGATGGAAAGGATATTCAGTTAATGGGGAAGAAAATAAATGGGTTCTTTAATTTAGAGATGTTAGCAATCTTCTAATATTTGAAAGATAAGTGCAAAAGACAAAATATGCCTGCATACATTTTTTTTTTTTTTTTTTTTTTTGGTATGCGGGCCTCTCACTGTTGTGGCCTCTCCCGTTGCGGAGCACAGGCTCCAGACACGCAGGCTCAGCAGCCATGGCTCACGGGCCCAGCTGCTCCGCGGCATGTGGGATCCTCCCCGACTGGGGCACGAACCCGTATCCCCTGCATCGGCAGGCAGACTCTCAACCACTGTGCCACCAGGGAAGCCCTAAAATGACATTTTAAAAAGAATGTCAAAACATGCACAAATGTAAATGAAAAAAAGGGACATACAGCACTAAACAATAATGAAAAAGAGCAAATTTCTACATTGGAAATAATAAAAACAATATTGGCTTGAGAGTAGTTGTCTCTGATTAGTGGGATTATTCATGCTTTTGCTCTCTTGT
This sequence comes from Mesoplodon mirus, assembly GCF_964341445.2. NCBI lineage: Eukaryota > Metazoa > Chordata > Mammalia > Artiodactyla > Ziphiidae > Mesoplodon > Mesoplodon mirus. The sequence goes on along the minus strand of NC_138992.1, from coordinate 12,757,226 downwards.
TTGTTTAGTTGGTTGTTTTTCTCTATTTTACCAGTACAGAAAGTACAGGTACTGCTTTTAAATTTAGAGGCAAAAAAATAAAAAAATCTAGGTTGAACTTTGAAAACCTGATATGGCCCTGAGGATCTAACAGCACGTGGTAACAAGAATAACAGTAATAGTAACTTCAATTTAGAGGCAAGCTTATGTGGAGACAGGCCAGCTCATTCACTCCCAGTCAGAACATAAATTGTTATAACCCCTTTGGAAGACAATTTGGCAATATGACTTCATAGCCTTAAAAATATTCATAGCCTATGACCCAGTCATTCTAATTCTGGGAAGCTAGCCTAAGGAAATAATCAAAAATAGGCACAAAGATTTATGCACAAAGATGTTCATTTAAACATGATTTACAATAGTCAGAAATTCAATTTATAATGGCTACAAGTTGAAAACGGCCAGAAGAACAGAAATAGGTGAATGTTTAGCTAAATTATAATAAATCCATACGATGTAATACATAGCTATTGAAAATAATGTTTACAATGACTGTTTAATGATGTGGGAAAGCACTTTGATACACAGCTAACTTTAAAATAATAAGGGTCCAAAATACATAAAAAGGGTAACCCCAAATATATAAGTATACAAAGGAACAAAAATGTTTGGCAGGAAATGTCTTAAAATGTTAATAGAAGATAAACATTTTTAGGGTATGGGATATGAGTGGCTTTTAGTTTGTTCCTTTTTAATATGTTTATGCCTTTTTCAAATTATATAAAGTGGAAAATATAATTGTTATAATCATATAAAAACACTGGTAAGATTTAGAAAATGCCAAATCTGCATCCAATGCAGTTGTGCGTTTAAGGAACATCATCTCATTTAATGTTATAACTATTTTGAAGGTAGGTACCCTCATACCCATTTCACAGATGAGAAAACTGGGGCTGATATTCTTCATTCTCTATGTCTGATCTTAGCTACTGTTTCCTCCAAGAAGCCCTCCTTGACCTTCCAAGTATGGTTAAGTTATTCTTTCTCTGAGTTCCCATTGCCTTTCTGGTATTTTTTGGGGGGGAAGGGGGTCTAGTAATAGGCAGTGCCTAGCAAGTATATGACACAAAGTATTTGTGGTCTGAATGAATGGGTTAAAAAAATGAATAGCATACCAAGCCAGTGAGTGGCAGGGTTGGCCAGGTCAGTGTAACTTCAAAGTCAGTGTCATCACTGAATGCTCCAGATGGATCTTGAAGGCCAAAGTTCATTTCTCAGCACCCTTCCCAAAGTGCAGAACTTATTGTTGGAACAGAATGGAGCCTGGCCTGGAAGTTATACATGTATCCATCTCTAAAGAACTGAATGCCTTCAAAGAGCAGCATGGATTTTTCTCTGTGAAGTGTGAGCATTTTTGCAATGCTTACCACAGCAGCTGGTAATGATTATTGCTTCTGTTTCCTTTTGAAATTTCATGTTCGTTTACTTAACAGGCATTACGAATCTGGAGGAAGGGAGTGGGTGAAGAACCTCATTTGTAAAGAGGATAACAGATTAATGAAAAGAAGCAGAGCTATGTGTAGATGATGGTGTTTCTACAAGGCTCTGTTCAATTGGGATGATTTAAGAGCAAGCCTTAGCTGGCTGGTCATAATAAGGGCCACATTATGGAGGGGATTTACGTGGCAATTACCATGGTCCTTGCTGGTGGGTTACAATGTTTTAGAGCTCCCTGGATACTTAAGATTAATGTCTGAATCACTAGTGTTATTGTTGCAAGATCTCGGTGTGATGGGGAGCCATTTGAGACAGGAATTTTTGTCCCTTATCAGAACATAAAATGTTTCATAGTTGCAAGAACACCAATATGGCTTGTAGCTGCCCTCAAAATAGGTTAAGCACCACATTCATTGTTTTTTTCCTTGGCAGCTAGAATGAGTAAATCAGTCTAGAGCTACTTTTGCTCATCCAGGTAATATGATTAAAATGGGAATTAGACATGTTCAGTCATTCAGAGATGAGGGACTAAAATCATTGACTTGAGCAAGGGAAATGATTATAGAGAACCTACTATGTAAAGGGTAGATAGGGGCTGCAATTTAAGGGCCTTTCCGTGTACCCTGGAACAGACCCACAGCATCCTCGGCAAACTCACCATGCTTTACCTTAGTGTATTTATTGGCACTAATCATACTGAACCCCAAGGAGTTTGGGGGAATTGATGGGTTAAGTGCTAAGTGTACACCTGACCAAGATGAATTTGGTGAATCAGGAACACATCATGAAAGCAGTAAAAGAACGAAGTGACTTCTCTATTAGTATGGTTTTTCCAGCCTGGATATCTATGGGTGGAAAAAGTGCAGTTGGAGAAGGGGCCAAGTCCAAGAAGTTTCCCTCCAAGAAAGTGGTCAAAATGAGTAACACTCATTAATAGATCACTTTGAGACCCAACTCATCCAGTCAATGGGATCAATGCCTTAACTCCCCCTCTCCTCTCCAGAATCCCCATAGATTGTCCTAGCACCATCATATGAGAAATGAGATGAGGACCTAGACATGGAGAATATGATTGTCTCATGGCTTCCAAACAATCAAATAGAACATTAAGAAATGCCCTTGAGACGAATCTTTTTTTTTTTTTTTTTTTTTTTTTTGCGGTACGCGGGCCTCTCACTGTTGTGGCCTCCCCCGTTGTGGAGCACAGGCTCTGGATGCGCAGGCTCAGTGGCCATGGCTCACGGGCCCAGCTGCTCCGCGACATGTGGGATCTTCCCTGACTGGGGCACGAACCCATGTCCCCTGCATCGGCAGGTGGACTCTCAACCACTGTGCCACCAGGGAAGCCCGAGACAAATCATTTTTGAGGGTCTTGGTGAGACTGGGATGCAGTGTAGAATGACATGATATTTCAGCCAGGAACCAGTAAGTGTCTGAATCCTGCCCTTGTCCATGACCACCCCTTCCCATTATATCTCTGAGAGCAAAGAAAAGTGCTGTATATTAGCTGGATCGTTAGCCAAAAACTCCAATGTAGAACTCCAGTAAAACACACAGGACTACATGGAGAATTACTTTCGTTCCTGGACAAAGTATTGCCAACTACCCTCCAGGCCCTACTCCTCTACTCCCCTGACTTTGAACCTGTCCATTTAAAGGTCATATCCACATCTACCCAGAAAGATCTACTTCAGTCCCTATGGTTCCACTTCTAAAAAACTGCCCAGTGAACATTCTAAAGCCTGAATGCTCAGGGCAGCCTTCCTCCACATCTTTGTGTGGGGGGGGGCGGTGCTGGGAGGTGGGGGTGGTCGGAAATTAGAAGAACAGGAAATCAAAAGAGAGGTTTGAGGCTTCTGCTAGAGGCCAATATCACAAATCCAAGACAAAGACCAAAATATAGATGACCTGATGCCAGCTACTCTCCTTCACTCGCATTCACTCATTCATTTATTTATCAGGCAAACATTTGCTGGGCACCAGTGATGCCGCCGCTGCCCATGTTTGGCACTGAGGCAAGCACACATCAGGGGTCTGGGCAGATGACAAGACCAGAAGCCCTGTGGGAAGGGTAGGAAGATTATTGCCCAGTCCTCAGAGCAAAGGGAAGAGCAGTGAAGGCACGTGGACCCCGAAGCTTCTTCACTTTCTGCAGATACAACAACCGACAGCACAGTGGAGTTTGTGAAGAGGGACACCATCGCAGTCAGCCAAAGAGTGAGTCTAGTGTCTATAGGAAATTTGTGATATTTGGAATTTTCCATGTACACTGACATGCACATGTACACAGTACCCCTGGCCCCACCAATCACATTTGGAATCACACAGTCTTACATTTGATCCCCAGATTTGCTTGTTAGCTGTGTGACTTTGGACAACTTGGTTACCCTGTCTGGGCAACTAGTAGCTCCAGGGCTGCTGTGAAGACTAAATGAGAGCCTGTAGTCTAGCACTGGCCCTGGCGTGTGGATGCCATCTGATGAATGATGATTATATTTTCCCTTGTGTCTTCTTTGAGAGCAGACCCAGTCTATTGTTTATTCTTTACAATAGACATAAAATTATGAAAGAAACAAAGGGAAGGAGTGAGAAAGGGAAATTGAAAAAAAGAAAAGAAAAGCATAGTATGATCAAAAAGCTAAGTTTGCAAATAGATTTGATCCACTCTCCTTTAACATAGGTCCACAAGGGCTAGTTTCCAGCCCGATCATCATGAATGGGAATAGTCAACACTTACCCAATGATGCATTTAAGATAATCAAGTAGAATAGATGATCTTAAATGCATCATTGGGTAAGTTTACAAATAGCAAGTAGATATACCATTTATCATCAAGCACCATTATAAAACACTGGCTGATTTGTCTATATGCAAGTCTGGTTGCATTTTACTGAGTGGAGAAGGCAGAACATTTGGAAAATATCTAAGCCTCTCCTGTGTCTCAGAATAATCATTACAAAAGCCATTGTTTATTGGTCACTTGCCACATTTCAGGAACTTTATTCTATTTTTTCATTCATCCTCAAACATCTCAGTGATGGAGGTATTTCTAGTGTAATTTTCCAGGTGAGAAAACTAAGGTTGAGAAATAATAAGTTAGGTACCTGAGATTAGTTAGCTAGAAAGTGACAAAGTCCAGATTCCAACTGAGGTCTATGTACCACTAAAGCTAACACTCATAACCTACATTTCCTACATTTGTAGGAAAAAGGTGGGCTGGAACTGAGGGAAATCTAATCCCTGCTCCATTTGGCAAGCGAATTATTTTCTGAATCAATGGCATTGGGTAAGAATAAGAAGAACATGGTGCAGGGGCAGGGTGGGGAGAAGAAACCCATAGCAGTGAGGAGTACACAGAAGGACCCCATCCTTGGTTCTTAAATGAATGACTGCCTCAGCATCCATGCAGCAACACTGGAGATGGGAGGAGGAAGAAATGTTTCAGTATTTCCCTCATTTTTCAAATGCACAGTATGAACATTTAAAATATACATTCAGGTCGCTAATGCATATAAAAATCAAAGAAGATTTTTGATCCAAAGACTGAAGTACGAGATGAGAGAACGCAGTATTTACTGAACGCTTACTCTGTGCCGCGTCATGGCGTACATCTTCTCATTTAAACCTCATAACCTCTCTGCAAAGAACTGTATTCATTTATAGAGTTAGAAACTGGATCTTGGAGGTGTTAAGCAACTTGCCCCAAAACTACTGAGCTACTAAGAAGAACTTGTGATGGAACTCATACATCTCTAACCTCAAAGGCCAAGCAGTGGTCACAGTTCTACATGCTGACCTTGACCTGATTTTCTTTTACAAACTTCAACAGTGGATTGAAACCAGAAATTATTAACAGAGGTTGTCTCCAGGTAGAAGAAGTAAGTGGCTAAATAACAGGAATAGGAAAGAAATTCCCATCAGTGTTTTTCTATCTTTCCAATTTTGAAACATGAATTTAGTACTTATTCAAAACGATTAAATTGTCAAAGTTAATTTTAAAGTGGACTAACATAAACATTTAAATAAGAAAAAATCTGGTTATTTATGGTTCAAATCAATATAGTGGTCAAATTTAAGAAATATATGTTGACAAAGAAAAAAAAGTCTCAAGGAGGAACATTTATTGAATTTTCTTCTCTCTCCCTCTCATTTCAATTAAACTCAATAAACACTTATTGAGCAAGTCCTACACATCAATCTGGGAATTATACAACTTTTTAAAATGTTGCTAAGATTGTAGGAGAAAAAAAAGATTATAGGTGAAAAAAATAATTATTTAGTTTGTATTATTTTGTTTGTAGGTTTATAAGCTACTTTGAATTTTTTTTCTGAAATAAGGCGAGAAAAATAAATAAAAACTAAATAAAACAAATCTAAAAATCAAGTATTGAAATACCATCTTTCTACAAAATTAGAAAACATCATTCATAACAGTAATTTTTTAACCTACCATTGTCACCTAATACACATAGAAATCAAAATTTTCCCTTTACTTAGACAAGTCCCATTTACAGACTAAGTAGATTCTACTATAAATGTTAACAAACAATATAAGTGTTCATTTTCTATATCTTTCTTTTATTTTTGTTAATAGTAATTGACATGACATTGAATGATTACTGTGTGCCTGACACTAAGTTAAATATTTTTCATATGTAGTTATTTAATCCTTAGAAGCTCCTGGGAAGTGGATATAATTGACCCCATTTTAAAGATGAGAAAACTGGGGCTCAGAGAGGACAGTCCTGTAACTAGAAAGAGGTCAAGCTGGGATTTGAATTCCTCCAATGAAAGACTGTGCTCTCAATTATTACATTTTCCTGATTTACAAGGATAAATATAGGTTCCAGGATGCCTGGGGAAAGCAAGTGCTCTGTTATTTCTTTTCTCTTTTTTTCTTCCTTTTTGTTGTTTTTGTTTTTTTGGTTTGGGATTTTTTTGTTTGTTTGTTTTTGTTTGTTTGTTATTTCAAACCAGGACCACCACTTGGTACCAGGTTTTGTTCAAAAATGAGAATGGACATTGACCATCACAGATGGAGATCCACATTCCTAACATGGATTTATTCAAAAGCACTCAGGTTTCACAAAAGGAAATGAGGCATTTTTCTGAGGTGGTGAAACCGTTGCCTTGTTAGTCACCAATGAAAAAAAAAAGTTCTGAAAATTCCTCAAAGGTAAAATGTAGCCTTTCTTCTCCCAAGTTCTGATATGGTCCCAAAAGGAAATAGAAACTTGCATAATTTAGGCCCCAGTGAGTCTTCTTTCACTCTTATTAACTGCAAATCTTTTTTCTTTACTAATTAGTTAAATGCTTAAGCTCCTGAGTCACTGGGCCGTCTACTGGTTAGAGCTTGTTCTAGCTCTTCCACCCTCGAATGGAACTTGCAAGGAATTAGGCACTCCAAAGATCCCACATTCATGTCGTGTAAACAAGCCAACAATGAAATCAGTCATCTCCAAGACGGATGGACAAGCGTGAGCATTAAGACCAGATAATGCTGAGTCAAGGCCTTCAGATATGTTGCAAGTGGGAAGAAGATAGAAAAATTCTGTTTCTTCATTTATACATGTATGCATTCTTCCCTCCAAAGGTCTGGATTTCACACTGGTCCTCTTATCCCTGTTACATTCAGGAGCACAGCTGTATTGAGCCTGCTGTTTGAAAATGGGGTCCAACTTCTCTCCAGCAGTGACGGAGCCAGACACGAGGCCAGCTCTCCTGTTCTAAGTGGCTAAAGGAGTCTCGGAGAGGCCAGAAGTTTGTCAAAGCCACATAGTCTGAGAAAACCAACAGCGCACTCCCTGAGACATGAAATGACTTTAGCCATAAGTGTGTACAGGAGGTGGGAAATTGGTCTCTTCCAGAAAAGTCACATCTTCAGCATAGATTACTTCAATCCACACTACTCAGTTGTGGGAGAGTCTCCCAGTAGGTGCTCCATTAATCACTGTCATAGAAACCGCAGGGAAAAGCTATGAGTAGCATTCCCGAGCTGTACCTATTGACACAACCTTCTTAGTATAAATATACAACCTTCCACTGATCGGACCCAAAACAATTTTCCGAAGTTTGCCTCCCCTTTACTCATCAGTGAGTAGCTGCCAGAATGTTCACAGTTCCCCAGAAGCTGTATCCTCTCATGCTTCTCTCATTTACATTCTCCATCCTTCCCTGGACACCATTATCTTCCTAAAAAATTAAACCTGATTATGCTGTGTGCGCGCACGCACATGCACACATGCACACACCCCATATTAATCAGGATCTCCACCTTTGCATGTAGAATGGGAGTCCAAGCCCATTAACAAGCCCTTCTCAATCTAACTCCAACCTGCTCCTCCAGCCTCATCTCCATTATCTTCTTCACCCTCTCCCTTCCCTGATGTCACCACAAAATCATCTTATATTCCTCACCATTTCCAGAAGCTACCAAGCCCAAACTCAGTACCTTTGTGCACTGCTGCTTCTCCATCTGGTGTTGTCATCTCTTCTATCTCTACCGAGCAAACTCCTTCTCACCCTTGTTGAGCTAGTTCTCATAGCCCCTCTGAGATGCCCCCAGATGGAGTTAAGTTATACCCTTCCTGTGAGCACACCAAGAAAAAGCAGCTTTCCTCATTCACGTATCTTGCTACTACACAGAAATAGCTAACTTGCCTATCTCCCCATTAATCTGTGTATCTCTAGAAAGCAGGGATCCTTTTCTAACTATTTCTTAGATTCCCCAGCACCTAGCACAATGCATATCATTTAAGAGTTGCTTAGTACATATTTGTAGAATAAATAATAAGTGCATTGGGTGACTTGGCATTTGGTGATGATGTTGGCAGTCCTGAAAAGGCTGCATGTGATCAGATAGTTAGGCTCCCCTGCGTTGCTGCAGACCCTGTCATCAGCTTTGAGAACATCCTCCTCTGCTTCTGAATATCTTGGTCTAGCAAAGACAGCAAAGTCCTAGGGAACAGGAAACAGGAGGTGCTAGCTTCAGGATTCACTAGGACCTCACACCTGCTCAGATCAGTAGGGGATGCTAAGAGGTGCTGAAATCATCATCTACTTTCCTGAACATGGTAGGACTGAATAAAATGCTCTGCGAAGCATATGTACTCATTAAAGCTTGAGTACCAACTCCATAAAGCAAAATTATAGAATGCCAAGGCCGAAGAGACCTCGATATCAGCCACTCTGTTATGGAGACAAGAACACTGAGACTCAGAGAGGGAAAGAAACAGGAACACGAGTATAAACAATAAATTCACAGGTATGCCACAGTTGATGGTAGAAAACATTCCCTAGTAGAAGAAAGGGGGCATCTGTTTAAAGTGCTAGCTTTCCTCTGCTTGCCGAAGAAGCACTCAGGCACAGCCCTGAGCCACTGGGCTCTGCACTGGATCCCAGACCCCCATGTAGGGCAGAGCAGATCTGGGAAGCTGCTCTGGACCTTGGCAGCTCTCACCATGCCTGTGGAACACTGACATTTCTGTTGGGGGTGACTAAGAGAGAAGATTTGCCTTGGTTAGAAATTAGTCAGATGGCATTTCCGTAGGCTTTGCTTTCATTTCTCAGTGAAATGTTGAAAGGCATGAAGCACTTGGTCTTCCTGTTAGATTATTTCATTAATGATCTATAGTTATTGCATAGTTTCCAGAAGCCTAGGGCAAGAGAACTTGATAATGAAGGGTGTCTCCAAAGACCAGGAAAGGTCCCACAGGTGCTAACTAGGGGGCCTCAGGAGAACTCATGACAAGTCCTAGATCCTGATTTTCTCACTTGTAAAATGAAGGGCTTTGACCAGGTACCCTTTGACTCTCCTTCCTGCTCTGAGAATCCTTAAGGTCTCCAAGGCCACTCATGAACTGTCATTCACTTAGCACATTTCCCTCTTGCCTCTTGTGTGTTGGGCTGTGTGGTTGGTCCTCAGAAGGGAATGACACCAAGACCGACTTGGTTCCTGCCATCATGGAACTCCAGGTCTGGTGGAGAATAGACAGACAATAAACCACTGGAAAACACACATTAAAGATTGTTACCAATCATTATGAAAGAAATAATGAGGCTCTGAGGTATTCTGTTCCATAGCATAAGGAATTACATACGTGGAGGGGGGCACTCATTTTAGATGGAAGGTCAGGAATGTCTTCTCTTAGGAGGGGGCTTCTAAGCTGAGACTTAAAGGATAAAAAGGTAGCAAATAAAAAGGCTTGAGCTTTCGAGGCAGAGAGAACAGAATGTGCAAGAGGCTGAAGGGGGAAAAAAAGTTTGGCTTGCTGGAGACACTGAAAGAAGACGCGTGTGACTGTTAGACAGTGAATAAAGGAATGGAGGGGGATTGTATAAAATGAGGTGAGAAGGGGAGGAGGTAGGCCCGAGAAGGTCAGAATGTAGGTTTCCGTATCACTGCAAGGGAGTTCATTCAGTGAGAAGGTAACACAACGTGGTTTACAGTTTGACTCTGATGGCTGTTTGGGGAACAACCTGAATTGGGGCCAGCACAGGTGAGAGCTATTTCAGGAGGCTATTGAAGGAGACCTGGTACGAAATGACTGTGGTCAAGTTGAGGTGGAAAAAGGTAGATGACTTTGATGGATATTTTGGAGAAGGCATTGACAGAACCTCTTGATGGATTGGTGTTTGGGTAGTCATTTGCGGGGGAAGGGGGGGGACCACTGAGTTAGGGGCTAAGTACAATGAGCGTACAAGAGTGAAGAGGACGCGGTCCCATGTCCAGACCCTTAGGAGCTCACAGTTCACATAATTGTCACAGAAGCAGGTGAGTTTCAATAATTCCAACAGCAATCTGTTATACAATAGAGTTACAATAGATACATTCTTTTGTTTTCACAACACAGAGGAGAGAGGCATCCGTAACAGAGGAGGAAGAAGAGGTTTCACAAAGGAGTAGGGCTGTGAGCTGGGCCGTGAAAGACAGGCTCCGGTTTAACAAGCAGAGAAGGGAGAAAAAAAACACTAGAAAGAGCGAGAGCAGAGCCAGCATGGTATGAAAACACATGCTGTGATTCAGGAACCGTGAGTGGTATGAGACTTGGGCCAACTTGATGAGTGTGTTAGAAAGACGAGGTTGGAAATGTAGGCTTGAGGTTGGATTTTGGCGGGTTTGAAACTCTACTGGGGAGGTCTGCATTCATTAAGCATTTTAGAGTGACATTATTAGTTCTAATATTGGAAAGATAATTCTGGGGATGAGACCCATGATGGTGTAGGATTAGCCTTGATCACTGAGTCGTTTGAAACTGGAATGTGTTTCCAAGTTACTCTAAAACTCCTGTTACTGAGGCAGGAGCAGGGAGCCGACACATCACCCCTTTTGCCACGTCTGTGCTATGAACCGACTCAACAATGAAACAAAAGGGTATTATTAATATCAAACAGCTATAGAGATTTACCTTGTGCCAGGCACTGTTCTAAATGCTTTATGTATATTAACTCATTAAATCCTTACAACACTAATGGAGCAGGTAACAAAGTAGGGATTTGAATCTTAGCTGTTGGAGGCCATCACCTATGCCCTCATCCATAATGCCTTTCTGCCTCTGGATGAATGTAACATGAAAATATTACCTTCATTGTACAAAACATTGCTTTGGAAAATGGTTTTATACCTGCAGGCAAGTGGACTTCCTCATCTAAACTCCAGAAGCATCTGCTTCTGGGCATAGATGCTCCTACCCGATACATCTGGGATAGACTTACCTATCAGGCAGAGGGAATGCTGGAATATCCCAGGTTTCAGCAATAACTGTTTCATAAAATTCCCTGCATGGCCCAGAACAATGGCAAATGTTCTGCCCTCTGAGCAGTGCATTCCTGGACAGTGTGGGTCATACTGAAGGAACTAGGTTACCTGTGCCTGGGTTCCCCTCCCAGACTCCCAAATTATATTAAGCATTCCTCCTCTGGGGAGTAACAGTTTCCCCTCCGAGAGAGATGAGACTGGTATGTTAGCATGGGAGAACTTATCCCCCCATGGAAGGGAACACCAAGAACAAAGAAACTCAACCCTAATATCTAGCAAGTTTGAGCCTACTTAAAAGTGATACATAGTTTGATGCAATAGAATACAATATACTTAGCACTAAAATTATGGTGGAGGAAAATCAACATTTTTGATGTGCTGTATTCAGTAAATGGACAAATATTCGTTGCCTACTGTGAGTCCAACATTATAATTAGAGGCATCATTAAAAATATTCAAGATCTCTTATAGAATCAAAGTATAAATCCCCCACTGAACCACAAGTCCTGAATAATTCCCAATAAGCAAATTTATTATACCTAGAGATAATTTTTTCTTCTTTCTGTTGTGGTATGTTTATCAAAAACATTGAGGCATCAAGGGAAATAAGAACATTTCAGACGATGGAAACCATAGGCTTATAGAAATGTTAAAATCAACACATTCCAAAGATGTGTGCCCCATGCCTTGATGTTGAATGTGACAGGTGGCATAAAATTAGTGGTTAGAATCCTTTGTGCTAAGGAGATAAATCCAAATTAAAAATATTTTTTTCATTAAAGAGTGGAAAATTTATTAAAAAGAGTCCCCAAATTTATTAAAAATTAAGGAAAAAAGATTGGATAACATTAGATGACTGGCAGTTGGCAACATTGGGATTACACAATACTAGCATATCGTCACATGATCATTTGTGATAAATAAAAAAGTGAAGTGTATACACACACACATTTATGGAAGCTTGTTGTAAAACAATGGCAAATCATTGGAGAGGAGTCCTTGTCTACAGCCTTCGTGACTGAGGAAAAGTAACAATAATCAAGAATCATATGAGCTTCCTTTCAGTTGTAAAAAATAACAATAAAGCATAGCTCTAGAGCTTGTGCTTGCTTGAAACTTTCCTGCTACTGGAGGTAAAAGATTATCAATAAGAATCTGGTGTAAAGAAAGAGGCAGGGAGATATTAAAGTTCAGTGCAAAATGACTGCCAGGGAGAACCCACGGAATTAGGAGTCAGCAGGCATTGTCCTGCCACCTGCTGATGTGTGAGCCTGGTCAAGTCATTTCAGCTTCGTACGTGTCGGTTTCCTAATCCGAAAACTAAGGGAAGTTGCTTCAAATTGTCTCTGAGTCCCTTTCATCTTGAAGACACCAGCATCTTAGGAGCAGTTTCTAGAAGTCCAACTGACACATCTGTCAACTCCCTGTATAATATGACTTTAAAAAAAAATGTGGTTTGATTATACAAATTATCATTCAGTCTTCCCATATCCATAGGAGATATGATAAATGGCCAATATCAGTAGCATCAGTTAATAATAAACAATAAATGAAGTTTTTCTGACATAGACACCCCCAAGCTATTAGATTGTTATCTTAATGATCCTTCAGTGTGGGAGAATGGACAGAAAATATGTTTATTTCCTTTCTTAAACATTACTGAGCCACATTTCGTATAATTCAATATAATTAAATCAACAAATTAATACATCTGTAATTGGCCAATGTCAATTTCTCCCAGACACAGGAAAGACAGATACACATGTTTTTAGAATCTGTCTTGTTATTTTCAATATGATCTATTTAACTAAGTATCCAACAGGCTGGATGGATTAATATGGAAATACCCAAGGCAATAATCTAAAATGTACAATGTAAAACATTAGATTTTAAGAAAACCTTAGACATTTTTTCTAAGGCAATTCTTTTACCTTTGTGGTTGAAATTCTAATCTGCCACTTCCTCTTATGAAGATCAGGAAGTTACAAACAAAGATGTCAAAAGGTAACCCTAAGCCTCCACAGTAAAGAATCAAAGTAAATCAAATAATGTAAAAAGATAAATAAATTTCCGGTGTCATAAATCCTACCACTTGGACTTGAAGACAGTGTGACCATGGGATACAGCCTAAAAATAGGTCCTTAATCTTAATTAATATTGATTATAAAAAGATTAAAAAAACAGCTCACTCAAATTGGATTGTAAGGTTCTTATACAAGCAGTCCTCAATCACATAACATTTGCCATGAAGCAATTAACAAACACTCCTGTGTTCTTGCTGTTGAGGGAAGTGGGATGAGAGAAGGGGACATTGCAGAAATGTGCCTTCATTTTTCTAAGATTCAGGGTATTTATTTTTAACATGGACTATATTGGAAGTGATATTTTTCAGCAAAAAAACAAGCTGAAAATAATAACCTACTGCTGGAGAGTACAGAGTGTGGCTCTAACAGAAGAACAAGCATCCCTGCAACACACAGAAAACAGACTCAACATGCATGAGAGAGACAGAGTTAAAGCTAAGATGGCCAATGGTTCCAGTTTCCCAGGGCTGTCCAGGCTTCAACACTGAAAGTCCGATGTTTCCAGAAACCCTTCAGTTCTGGGTAAACCAGGACAGTTGGCTTCCCCAGTTGCAGCATCTTGCAACCATTCTGTAACAAGCAAAGACCAAGAGACTTTGTCATCAGTGACACAAGCCTTGAGAGCTAGAAGCATGAAACCAATATAGATGCTATAAATCAAAAGAAGTGCTGGACACACAGGAGCCGCCAGGACCAAAACGAGATGGTCCCCTTAGCTACGCTGGTTAAGGACATTGGTAATTGTCTAGCAAGGAAGAACGAGTGACTAAACTGTGAACCCATTACATAGTCTCTCTAGTGTCCTGTATGTAGGTATGTGAAACTGAAGTGATCAAAGCCTGATTCACATGGCCCCAGTCCATCCTCTGCCCAGGCAGACACGGCACATTTGTTAAAGAACTCTTCTTGTTCATCTTTGGTTCAACAGGAACACAGAATTTGCTCAAGACATGGCTCTAGACCAGAGCTTCTCAAATTGGAATCACCTTGGGATCTTGTTGAAATGCAAATTTTGATTAGGTAGAAGGGGGTCAGGAGGGGCTTGAAAGTCTGTATTTCTAACCAGCCTCCAGGTGAGCTCCACAGACCACACTGTGAGTGGCAAGGCTGCAAGCCCCAGTAACCAACCAGACTGGGAGGAAGCAAGATGAAATATATATTTGACATACCTCACCTACAGTAATAATCTCTACCTCATAGGGCCGTTCTGCGGATTGACTGAAATAAGCCATAGCAAGTTCCTAACATGGTGCCTGGCACATAAACCACGTTTAGTTCTCATTCCAAGGGGTGGGTTCATTCTTAACCAATAACCAATTGGCTAAAAATTTCAATTCATATTAAAATTTCAGACAACCTAGTTTGCAGAAGCCAATGAGAAGGGCAGGCTTATTAATATGTATCCACTCAGTTTTGGCTTTCATGTATAGCAAGGCATCTGCACAGCGAGATTCAGAGGTGGTCTAGTCTAGTGCAGGGACTCCCAGGCCTGTCTATACAGTAGGATCACATGGACAGCTTATAAAAAGATATGAGTACCAGGACCTCACCCACCATCAATTGAATCTGAACCTCTGGAGGCCATGTCTAGTCTTCCCACAGTATAGACGATTCCCAGGTTATTCTAAAGTGCAATCAAGTTTGAGAACCATAGACATAAAGGAACCAGAGCTGTGTAGGTTGAACCTCAGTTCTGCTTTGGTGAACTTTCCAAGCCTCATTTTCTTAATTGGAAAAATAATTATAATAGAAGTAACAATATTGCCTACCTCAAAATGTTGCTTTGAGTGTTTGACAAAGTAATTTATGTAAATCCCTTATGACAGTTATGAGTTATGACCATAATGCATGCCTTTTGTCTCTATCTGGATGGGTAGATGGTAAGTGAAAATTATAATCAAGATCCAAGAGCTAGTATCTAAGTAAGAATTAGCCCTTAAAGAATTCTATAATAAGGTCTGTTTCAATCCAGGATGCTACATCATATATGAGCATTATTTTAGGCATATGGTTATTTGACAATTTAACCTATGTCCATAAGCACATACTGTTACCAGCCACTAAACTATATGAAAGGCAAAGAGGTCTAATAGGAAATTGATTCAATATGAATTGTTGCTTTACCATTTACTAAATATGTGACCTTGAGCAAGTTACTCTACCCATCTCCAGCCTGTTTCCCTGTCTGTCAACGGGGTTGATGCTGATACCTCCCACTTAAGAATTATTTCAAAGAGTGAATGAGATTATCAATGTGAAGAATCTGGTACAGCACCTTGAACTGAATAGGAGCTTACTAAGTGTTATTTCCCCATGTGACCTGAGTGGTGTGAGGGTACAAGAATTAATAAGATACCCATCCCAGCTTTCACAGTCCACGTGAGAAGGTAGGAAACAGAGGCATACGTATTGCTATTGCTTCTTCTTTAAAATCAGTGCATTAGAGACATACAATGAGAAAGAGCCAGCATCTATTTATAGGCAGTTCATCGTGTTTATGTGCTCTGTTCCTTGACAGGGTGCATCTGGGGAACTTCAGGTTTTTCTGTGGTTGGTCAGTGTTTTGATTTTTGGTTTGTGGGGTTTGGTTGGTTTCATTTTGTTATAGTTTTGAAAGCAGACATGATTTGGCAGATGTTTAGAATAGTAGTTGTGCCTTGCTTTTGATGTCTTTGAGAACACCCAGTCCTTGAGGACTTGGACGATGTCTTTATGTAGACTGTATTTTCTAACAAATAGTGAGGCAGTTTGTGAGCATTAAACAGTGTCGCTCCAGATTACATAAGAGGCCATTCTTCAGGAAGCAGAGTGAGTTAGTGTGAGAAAACAAAAAAGAAAACCAGTGCATTCCACTTGAATTTTGTTCAACTTCACTTGACAAGGGGCAAAAGTGATTAGGGAGTTAATAGAGAAACCTGAAATTAATCCTGTAATTTACTTAGAACCCGGAAGAAGTCTTAAACCTGATATTTCCCAGATAAACTGGTGATGGTGACTGGAGGTTGATAATGATGATCCGTTGGAAATAAAGTTGTTGACCCAGGACTGAGGAGACATGGGTTGAGTTCCCATTTACATCCCTAACTAGATGTTTAATTGCATTAAATATCATTCAACATTTAAGTGACACTATAATTTACAAAGAATCTTACCACCGTCTCATTTGATCCTTATATTCCTCTGTAATATTACTATCCTTATTTCACAGATGAGTAAGTCAAGGCTCAGGGTTTGTAAGTAATCAAGGCTTAGGTACTTAGCTAGTCCAAAGCAGCACCGTCCAGGAACCCCGGCTGTGTCTTGACTATACACTTCCCACTAAAAATTAGCCATGTCAGTGTTAGACAAGTCACTTTCCTGTCTGTGCCTCAATTTCTTCATATCTTGGCCTTGCTTACCTCACAGTGATAATATGATCAAAATATGAGTTAAGAAAGGAAAAGAGCTTTGAACGTACAAAGTCCTGTACAAGCCTAGAGTATTATTAGGATAATTCAGGAGGTGTGGAAGTAAACCAGAACAAGGCATGTGTGGAAGTAAACCCACCACCTTCATTGAAGTCTCTGAACCAAGTACTCTGAAGTTTTCATTATTTTTTGGTCAACACTCTGCATTTCTAACAGCCTCCTGGAATATTTTACTTACACTTGATAATTTTTATTAATCCTACTTGGGCTGAGTCCAAAATTGAAAAATTTCATCTGAAAAAATTTTTTTTCAACTTTCATAAAGTTGAGAGTATAAGGTACTCTTTCACAGAGAATAAAAATTAAGTTTACAGTGGAAATCATGTTGTAGACAGGCCGGGGGCTCTTTGCTCCCCAACCGATTGACCAGAGCTCAGTGAGTGGAGATTGGAGTGTGGCCTCAGAGGTTATACTCACCTCACTTTACACAGCTCCTCCTGCTGAGGGCTTTGTGAACGACCCGGGCTTACAGTGAACTTAGAACACTGGAGCTTGGTTCCATGAACCATATAGTTTGGGAGAATAACTTCCCCAATCATCCAAAGTAAACACAGGCTACGTATCAAAATCGGTCTAAACCGGCTGGATCATTAAACCTGAAAGCCAGGGCTGTTAACAAGGTAGAGCAAGTGGGCCCCATGCCAAGTGGTTTTCAGCCCAGGTAGACTTTATTCAAACAAGACGATGAACTCCTTCAGCTACCTCCTTTCTTTAATGCTTCTTAACAAATTTGAAACAAGTGATGAATTAAGAGCTGCCATAACCAAGCATACTGAAATGAAGACTTCCCTTTTTGTTGCCCATCCCTTCCCAGATTATGCCCAAATGCACTGTGACACCTACAGATGTCCAGATGTGCCATGGTCTCGGTTCCCTCCATGCTTTTGGACCTGAGAGCCCGCCTCCCTAAATTCTCATCCTCACTGCTCCATCACCACCCTCATCCCTCTTTATGATTTTGAACATGGGTCAGATTTTTCTTCTTCCAGGAAGCTCTCTGATTCCTCAGATTGTCCTGGGGGCTCCTGGTCTGTATTCCCAATGCACTCCATGTTTGCTTCCATCTCTGTATTTATCTTTCCACTTCTTTCCTTCATTCCCTTGCCTTCAGCCCATTGTGAATGCTTCAAACATTCTGATATATTCTCCTCCACAAACGTTGAATAAAGAATGACATGTAGACAAATCATTCAGTGTCTTTAAGGTGGAAGAAAACTGCTAGTTATTACATACTTTGAATAAGCCAGGAGCTTTGCTTTGTACTTCAGGTGACTTATCTCATCATATTATCCCAAATCTGCCCTGAAACTGATATTATTACCAATATCATCATTTTATAAATAAAAAAGCTGCCTCTCAGAGAAGCTATATAACTTAGCGGGATTGTCCCAAGGTCATACCAAGAGCAGGATATTCAGAAGAGAATCCCAGATCTGTCTGACTTCAGATCTCAAACAAGTTCTATATCACTGTGCTGCTTCCTTTACTTCTAAGAATTTTTTTTTTCAGCTTGGATTCAGCCGAGTGCTAAATGCACTTTCAAATTTCCTTGAACTCTGACCTGTGGATGCTATGGTATATCACCCAGAATCAAGGTACTCATTTCTCCAGCTGCTGGAATGTTGGTTGCTGATGGGAACTGCCCTTTTTGAAGGCAGCTCCTTTGCCCTTTTGGCAATTTTTTTACGCTCCCTCCTGGGTTCAGCCTGATCCAATAACTGGTCTATATGGACGTATGAAGGCAAGGTCTCTGCTTCAACTCGGAAAAAATCTGCAGGGTCATCCCCATTCCAGCGCCCCTGGGATCTGCTAAGGCTTCAGCTGCACCTGTGTTGCAGTTCAGTTTCTCCCTCTGCCCAATCCTGCTTCTCTCAGTCTCTTACAAATATTGTTCCAGAGGATACTACTCAACAAATGGAGATGCAGGCACATCTCCATCTCAGAGTCTGTTTCTCAGGAAACCCAACCATAGACAGGATGATAGGAAGCCCCTGATTACAAATTACTAATCAGAGTAAGACTTTGCAAGCAACCTTTTAGCAGTGACTTAAGGATGGGAGGCATGGTTCAGAGAGGATGCTTGGAGCATAATCTCTGGCCCAGGAAGTGCCATAGAGCATGAAGTTGGAAAAGCACCCCACTTGCTACTTTGGGGCGAAAGATCAGCCCCTGAATGTCATCACTTGATCCAGGTGTTGTAATTTTCCCAAGCTTCTGTTTTGCACGGCTCCCCACGGCACAGTGTTGGGCTAGATTTTCAGGTGTGCTCCTGTGGTTAGGAAGGCAGAGCCCACGAGAAGCAGCAGCTCGGCACAAACTAATCCCATCTCTGCGACTGTAGTGGCAATCTCTGCTTCCAGAAAAATGAAGGGCACTTTCTCAGTGGAGCCAGCCACTGCTATGCATGCCAGGCAAGATTTTAAGTAGATGTATTTTTAACTTGGACTGTGCTCAGATAAAAGTAATAAATGATATAACTAGGAACCCCAAATCATGCCATATACCCATTCAGCCACCATACATTCCTTATTAGTTCTAAACAACACTCCCAGTTTAAACATCTTACCACATTGTCATAACTTTGGTGAGATTATGTTGGAAAGATATTAACAGTGTATGCCTAGAAGTGGCAGGGAGTTTCACCCTAGAGAAGACTTAGGGTGAGATATGATAACTGCAGCTACCTTTAGGTGTTCTTACTCTATCCCAGACAAATACCTATGTTGTTAGATTGTTAAGCTTAGAAAACAACTATTGTTTTCATCCTGCAATTTTTTTCTTCAGATGCCACCTAATTCATTGGGCGTTTACTCTTCAGAAATCATCTCTCTAAGCAGATTCCACACTTTCTCAAGAGCTCTGCAGAGTAGGTGCCCCCCTCCCTCTTCCATTTTATGGGTGATGAAAATAAAGCTTACAATGTAATCAATGCACATGTGTATACTGCCTACATAAAATATCTCTCTGATGGGATAACATTTGGAAGAGAGAGGGTAATCAATTCGTATGGCTCTATTGAGTTAGTCGTGGGACAAATGAGAAGAAATTACACAAAGCAGACAGATAGAGACTTAAAATAAGTGTATTGGGCAGTACCCAATTCGAACCGATCAAAGTCCAAAGTCTAGGGACAGTCAGACACAGCTGGATATAGATGCTCAAACCATGTGGGCAGGAATATGCTTTCTTCTGTTGGCTTTATTCTCAGGGTTAGACGAAGATGGCCACAAGAACATCGAGGTTCACAACCTATCAGTTTAGCACTCCGCCAGGAACAATATTTGCCCTTTCCTAATTGCTCTAGAAAAATCCCAGGATTGTGTCTAAATAATCTGGCTTCCATCAGATACCCACCTCTGAACCAGTCACTCAGATGCTCCACAGTTATTGGCCAGGACTGCGTAACGTGTTGACTCTGGAGCTAGGAGGTCAGCTCGGAGGAGCTAGGATCAGCTTCTCCAAATGACGTGGGCTGAGACGAGGGGAGGGGAGATTTTCCAAATGAGGGATTGGCAGGAGGAGACTGAGAGATCCTCGGAAGACAAACGTGCCAGATGCCACCTACCGTGAAGAGTAGATTTTTACACCTTGTAGTACACTTTGTTGGAGACCTACTCATATATCCTCAGCTCTTACAGTGTCTGTGCACACCAGCCCAACCAACTGCTACTGCTGTGCTCCTTTGCTGAATGAAGGCTGAAGATTGTTCTGCAATTCTGGCGTCTCACTTGCATGGGAGTTAACTCCTCTCCATAGAGATACAACCAGGAATCGTGCAGCCTGGTGGATAAATACCCCAGCAACCTCATCCCTCGGGTTAGATAATTCTGAGGCTCCTAGAATTCCTCTGCAGGATTAAGCCCCAATGATCTAAAGCAATAACTTGATTAAAAATATACCCTTTACTTATTTGCCTGTTAATTCCCCCATGTCAATTCTCCATGTCCCTACCGAATATACCAGGATAACCTCCCAAAGAAACTAACTGCACTTTAATCCTTATCTCACAAATCAAAAATAAGGAGATAGGCTATTTCATGTGGTAGTGAAATTCTTGGCAGTCGAAACATTCATGAATATAAGAAGGCATTTGGGGAGACTCAGGAATAAAATGGGTAATTGGATGGAAAAACCACATGTAGACCTTGCTGTCCTTTCTAATGCTAAGTTGAATCATTATTTATTTGACTATACTCTTACAGAAAAAGAGACCTTAAGTTCATGCTTTGGATTCTGAAACTTATGAATGAGATAATACATAAAGTTCTCTGGGGAGGATCTTTTTCTAGAGGTTGTTTGAAAGTATGATATTCAGCCTCTTTTTTTGTTGCGGCACATTCTTAAAAAATGACCTTCTTTGCTTGCTCTGCTCTTCCTCAGCTTAGGAAGTGCTCAAGGTTCCTAGAATATGGCATTTCCTTGGTCCTGACTAGTTTTAAATTTTGACACCCACCATCATCGAGGCAGAGAAAGAACCTTCATAAAAGAATTTATAAAACAAAGGATGCACACGCAGCTGCCACAAAGAAGTAGGTGAGAGTGTGTCATCAGCTTAAGTTCTTTGTGTTCCTTTGGACATATGCCCAGTACACAGAAATATAAAGGAAGTGATTTCTCTCAAAATAAACATATCAATCAAAAAAAGATAAAGAAAATAACTGTTTCATCTTTTTGATGTGTGAAAGAATGCATGTCATATGGAATTTATTCCCAAGTGATGTCTTTTATTTCCTCACTGATACTTTTCCCCAACTCACTCATGAAATACTAACAAGAGGTAGAATTTGTTGAGTGTTAACTGTGTGCGGGGTACAATGAAAACTACTTAATACAAATTATTACAGTGATTCCTCCCAAGAAAACATGTATACATGGCATCAACATTTTAAGTTCACACAACAGTGAGATGCAGGTCTCCCTGTGTCTAGTGGTATATTAGTAATGCCTTCAAAAGACAATGCTTAAGGGCTTCCCTGGTGGTGCGGTGGTTGGGGGTCTGCCTGCTGGTGCGGGAGATGCGGGTTCATTCCCTGGACCGGGAGGATCCCACATGCCACGGAGCGGCTGGGCCCGTGAGCCATGGCCGCTGGGCCTGTGTGTCCGGAGCCTGTGCTCTGCAGCGGGAGAGGCCACAGCAGAGAGAGGCCCACGTACAGCAAAAAAAAAAAGGCAATGCTTAAAACATTAAGCATGTGTATCGCTCACAAGGCTATGGGGCAGCTGGCCTGTTTTCCTGGCCTCAGCTGGGCTCGCTCATGCATCTGTGGTCAGCCATGGGTTGGGTAGATGGCTCTACTGATCTCTTTTGGACTCATTTGCATGTTTGGGGTCAACTGGCAATTGGCTAGCCTAGGATGCTCTCAGTTTAGTCAGCTGGGCTCTCCACCAGCTGGTCTCATCCTCCAGGAGTCTAGAACAAGTTTGTTTTTATATGTACCCAGGTTATTAAAGTTTCTCCCCAGTGGGGTGCCCAGAGCAATCCCCATACTCTGAATGCTGTCTCACAAGTTTGGGGTCTACCGGGCCCATCAGCTCCCTCAATCTATGCACTGTGGTTTTATTAATACAGCCCCCAATTGGGTTTGGCTATGTTTCATTTCTCCTTTACCTCCTCTTCATTTTAAAATTGCACCTTCTTCAGATTCACAGATATAGAGAACAAACTAGGGGTTCCCAGTGGGGAGAGGGAAGGAGGGAAGGGCGATATATAGGTAGGGGAGAAAAGGAGTATAATGGCATTCTATGAAATCCTGTGTGTGAAACTTTTGAAAATTGTAAAACACTACAGAATTTAAAGAATCTTTCATCCATAAAAAATTTTGAATAAAATAAAATTGCACCTTCTCTTTTTTTAAAGTATTATAATAGTGTTTAAGTCTATAAATCTTTTAAAAATCTTGTTGCATTAAATTGAATTTGGTTTCTCATCCATCGCAAATGATCTGAAAGAGGGCTCTCACCCCTGTGTTTGTGCAAATTGTTTTGAAGCCAAAGGGCAGGCATCTGCCTTTTTCTCTTGTTATTTCTTCTGTGAATTCAGGCCCATCTTTCCTGTCAGTTGCAAGGCTGTAAACACTGATACTGTTATCTAGTCTGTTCATTTGTCATTCAGGGGTCCTCTACTGAGATACTCTTCAATGTAAGGCTTTGTATTAGCTGGTTGGGACACAAATGTATGAAACCCAACCATGGTCCTTGAAGAGCTTGTAGGTTCCTGGTTGAGGCTGTGGTTTACGGAAATCTCTTTCAGGTAACCTTGGCCTCTTTTAGATACATACATCTTTGAGGGTTTCTTCTATACTCTTCTTCAGTGCCCCAAGAGGACACTTGTATAGAGAAAGAAGGTTCTGTGGCCTAGTGGTGTCAAGAGGGCTGTCTTCCTCTGCAGGCTTTCTTGGCAGAGCAAATGCCCTCATTCAGTCCTTAGCCATCATGCTGGCCCCTCTGCCAACATCAGACGCTGCTGTGGCCTCCGTCTTGAAGTCCACTTGCTGCAGGGCCCTCCTCTCAACCCCAGGCCTCCTGCAGGCTCAGGATCTTCCTGCCCTCTGGGGGCTGGTGGCACAGGAGTGCACTGTGGGTCTCTCTGCATGGGTGGTGATGTGGGAGTTGGCCGCAGCCCCCTCTTTGCTTCCCCACTACTCCTGCTCTGCATTGGATGGTAGCTTCATGCTGACTGTGCTTCTCTGTGGGGCTGGCTTTGCCCAAGGATGCAGGTAACCAGGTTCTGATGTTGTCAAATTCTCTTAAATGATATTAGGCTTCCTTATTCTCCAACTTGACACTTCACACTAAGGGGTAAGCTGGAACTTGAACAGTTGTGTCATGTCTCTCCTGCTTCCCTTTTTCTATCCCTAAGCTCCTCCCAAGCACTGGAGGGGCCACCTCTTTCCTGCTTGTGGGAATGTCCCTGCATCTGGTCAGCATTCTCACTATGCTCTATAATTTCTTCTATGAGTAGCCTTCAAATTCCACCTCAGTGGAAGTCATTTCTCTGTTTTGTTTTCTCTCTGTCAACAAAACCGGCTCTCTGCATATCAAAAGCATTTGCTTTCACACCATTGTCTCATTGTATTCCTTAAAACAGTTTTCTGGAAGTCAAAGTAGTGAAGTCCCTCTTTTCAGACTGGTTCAGCTCTCACTTGAAGAATAAAAATTCATTGATTTTATAGGGGCAGAGAAAAAAGGGACAAGGACCCAGGAACTAGACGGGTTGGGTACACAGGGGTTCATGATGTTATTCTCCCAATATATATGCCTGTTTGAAATGTCCACAATAAAAAAACTTAAAAGTTTAATTCCTATTATACTTGTGAAGAGATTTGGTGTACCAAGGAATAAACAATGAATCCAGGAAACAGAGTAGTGACAATGACATGACTTGAGTGAAGGTTTCCAAAAGGCTTAATGGGATTTCTTCACTTTCTCTTCTTCTCTGTATCATCTAAATGTTAATAACAGAAGGATGGTTTATCAAGCTCTGATCTAGTCTCAGAGAGGGGAGGGGAGAGGAGAAAGAAGAGAAGGGAAAGAAAAGAGAAAAAGGAGAGGAAAGGAAAAGAAGAGAAGAGAAGAGAAAAGAAAAGAAAACCAAAGTAGATTGATGACCAGTGTATGGAAAACTAAACCAACCCCAAGTTAAGTCTTAAAATGACTAAATGTTGTGAGAAAAAAATAAAATAACACAAACCCTTTCTCATCCCCAAAGCAGAGTGTACAATGAAAATGAGAGTCAGAAGAATATGGAGAAAGCATCGTGGAACTACTGATTTCTCAGAATGCTCACTGCTCCATTGGAAAGAGAGCACTCAAGTGGTTAACACAGAGCCAGTGCAAGAGTGACAGAGATAGTAAGTATCTTATATTTTGAATGAGATCTCTCTCTTTCTACATATATGCCAATGTATGACATGGAAAAAAATAGCATATAGGTTCATTCATTCATTCACTCAGCCAATAATATGTGCCCCACATATGTTTTTCAAAATACTAGGAATACAACTCAGATCAAAACAAACAAAAATCCTTGCCCTTATAGAGTTTACTTGCAAAGGGGAAAACACACATCAAATAAAATAAGCAGATCCAAACGTGGTGCATTAGATGATGATAACTATTATGGAAATAAGAAAAGCAGGTAAAAAAGGGACAAGGGTCCTCTTGGAAGGGAGAGGATGCCATTTAAAATAAAGTGAAGGAAGGTATCTCTGAGACAGTGACATTTCAACAGTGACCTGAAGGAGGTGATGGTCATCTGGGAGGGTCATGTCCTAAGCAGAGGAAACATCAAGTACAAAGATCCTTAAGGCACGAGCTTGCATGATTTCTTTCAAGGATAGCAAAGGAGGGCAATGAGATCAGAGATCAAGGGGGAAGAGAGTAAAGAGATAAAGTCAGGGAAATAGTAGGAGCCACATCTCATAGGGACTTACAGGTCACTGGAAGAATTTAGACTTTTATTAAGAGTAAAAGGAAAAGCCACTGGAGAATTTGAGCTACGTGTAACATAATAGGATTTACATTTTAAGAGAATGGCTTGACTGCTACATTAGGAGAAGACCATGCAAGGAGGTCAGGTATCAGACTATTGAAATAATCCAAATAAGAGATGACGGTACCTTGGATCAGAGTGGTAGTGCTAGAGATGGTGAGAAGTCATTGGATCCTGGACATATTTTGAAGACAGAACCAACAGGATTTGCTCATGAAAAAGATATGGGGTGTGACGGAAAGAAAGGAGTTAGGAGTTTTGGGTCTAATAGAAGGATGGAGTTCCATTTACTGCAGTGGAGAAGGATGCAGAGGACCGGGGTGGGGACAGAAGAAGCTTGGAATCTGTTTTGGGTAAACTCCTTTAGACATTCACGTGGAGATATCATACTGGTAGTTGGTTATAATTTTGTGGCATTCTCAGAGGAGACCCAGACTTGGTATGTAATTTGGGGAGTCATCAGTGTATAGATGGTATTAAGGCCATGAGACTCCATGCAGTGAGTACAGATGCAAAAACATTCAAGAACTGAATCCTAGAGCACGCCGAAGTTTGGTGGTTGGGGAGCTGGGCAGTGAAGAGCAGAGGAGATTGAGATGGAACCAGTGGAAAATATGAGAATGGTATCCTGGAAATGAGAAAATCTTTCACTGCAGAAGGAGTGGTCACTTGGTCAAATGCTACCCATAGGTTAAGTAAGATTAAGAATGAGATTTACTACATGCAGGTCTTTGGAGACATTTCATGAAGTGGTAAGGAGATAAGCCGAATGGAGCGGGTCCAAGAGAGAATGGAGACAGATGTAAAGACAATAAGTATCTCTTTGATGGAGTTTTGCTAAAAGGGGAGCAGGGAAATGTGGCAGCAGCTGACAGGAAATGCAGCATCCAGAGAAGGAGTTTTGAGGACAGGAGGAATTACTCACCAGCTTCATTTGCTAATAAAAATATTTGTGCAGAAGAGATAAGGGATGCTTTTTGTGGCAATATCCTTGAATAGGCAAGAGGAGATGGGTTCTGGTGCAAACGTGTAGAGAAAAGTCTTGGACATAAACACAGATTTATGTCATTCATGCTGACTAGGAGAAAGGTGAGTGTATAGTGCAGGTACATACAAGGTAGAAGTGGTGGGGGGATTGTGAGAAAATTGTCTTCTGTTTGTTCTATTTTCCCAGTTAAATAGGAAACAAGATCAAGAGATTGTAGGTCACTGTGCAGTCAAACCTTTTTGGAGCTGTGGTTGTGGAATGCAACAAGTTGGAAAGACAGTGTGTGGTGGTGGGAGAGTGTGATACTTGAAACTGAGATTACAGAGGGGATGGTTGTGTGAATGCCAAGGTCTGGGGAGGATAGAGAGGAGGTAAAAGATATAAGAGACCAGATTACTGCCAGGATTATCTTATCTGATATTGAAATCACCAGTTTATGATATGAATAGTAATTACGATTATAAGAATAAGTCAGGAGTTATAAACTTTAAAGAATAAGGAGGGAGGGGGTGGTGAATCACAGGTCTGCAGATGCCTGTAACGAGGAGGGGTAACAGGTGGTATAGATTGATGACATAAACTTCAAAGTGGGTTTTCAGAGACGAAGGAGGGAGACGAGCCTGGATGCTATCATGAGAACACAGGAGGACATCTCTCCCATCTCCAGGCTAATGGTAGAGGGAGGCAAAAAAATTACAACTTAAAAGGGCTTTATGGGGAGACCGGGTTCCCAGGAGAGTCTGAGTTTCTGTTAGAGCAAAAAGGTAGAATAGAATTTACAAGGGGGCTTCCCTGGTGGTGCAGTGGTTGAGAGACCGCCTGCCGATGCAGGGGACACGGGTTTGTGCCCTGGTCCGGGAGGATCCCACATGCCACGGAGCGGCTGGGCCCATGAGCCATGGCCGCTGAGCCTGCACATCCGGAGCCTGTGCTCTGCAACGGGAGAGGCCACAACAGTGAGAGGCCCGCGCACCAAAAAAAAAAAAAAAAAAAAAAAGAATTTACAAGGAAGAGGTAAGGAATAGGGAATATTGCTAATGACTGATCTGGACTTGCAGAGGGCACAGTGGGAAGGTTTGGGAACTGAGACGAGGTGAAGAGGAGGGCCATATAAGGTTACATACAGGGCTGTATACAAACATTGGGGGAACGTTTGGGGCAGAAAGAATGGCCTAGGGATCTTGGGCTTCTTACAGTGTCTGATGGAGATGGAGACCAAGACGGCCTCCAAGACAGTGATGGTGAGGCTATGAACACAGTGGGAAGTAGGGTGTAGGGCCTTTCCTGGTGCACCTAGAACTCTAGAACCCTCTCTTCTCTCTCCTACCAATGGTTTATGGAAACCAGGGAAGACATGGTGTTACTAGGAACAATTAAGCCTGAGCCCCTTTTCATTCTTGCTGATGTTCTTTGCTTTGTTCATTCATCAATTCATTGAACAAATATCTACTTGGGGCCTACTAAACCTGAATGCTAGATGGTAATGCGACAGTGAGACAAAACAACTTCTTCTCTCATAGAGCCTTCAGAGTATCAGGGAAAACTGACTTCATTCATTAAGTCAACAAATATCTGTAGGGTGACATGATCAGATTTGCATTTTTCTCTGTAAGATTCATCTGGCTTCACTGTGGAAAATGGATTCAGGTAGGGCAAGCGTGAGACAGAGAAACCAGTTAGGATGTCAGAGTTAGAGTCCAAATGAGAAGCAAGGCAACTGTTATAGGACTAGAAAGATGTGGATGGATTTGAAATATATTTGTGAGATGTATAAACCACAGGACTTGGTGATGGATTGGGAGTGAGGGAAATGGTAGTTGTCAAAGACAATTTCTAGATATTTGACTTACCAGCCAAATGAATGATGATGCCATACGCTGAGATTGGAAACACTGGGGATGACCAGTTTTAGGGGAAGAGAATCGTGAATTTATGTGAGATAATCAGATGGAGTTAAATTGGTCATCAAAAGATATTAACACCTAATATTTTTTACATACTCTGCTATGTGTCAGGCCCTCTCCTAAGTGCTGAACAGTTATTAAGTCATTAACTCCCATAATATTATAGCAAGGGTGGTAGAAATTCCTCTCCATTTCATAAAGGAAGAAACTGAGACCCTGATTGATTAGATAACTTAACTTCCAGGGTCACACTAGCTGTCAATCCATCCCAAAGGCCCTGGCTCACCCACTATTCTGTGCTGTCTCCCTGGGGGATGCTTAAATATCTGAATATCTAACACCTCAGAGAAGAGGTCTGGGCCAGAAATAGAAGCTTCAGCCATAATCAGGGACAATATGACCCAAGGAAAAAATCTACACATAGAAGAAAAGAACTATCAAGAGTCTGAGAAATTGGGGGAAATCAGAGGGGTTCCAGAATATTGTGTTGAGAAATATTTGCTTTTTAAAGGGGGGAGGGTGGTCTATGAGTTTCTCAGGGCTGCGGTAAAAAAGTAGCACAAACTGGGTGGCCTAGAACAACAGAAATTTATTTTTTCACAGTTCAGGTGTCAGCAGAGTTGATTCCTTCTTAGGACTCTGAAGGGGATTTCTTCCAAGCCTCTCTCCGGAACTTCTGGCTGTCGGCATTCCTTGGTGTTTTTGGCTTGTAGAGGCATCATTCCAATCTCTGCCTCATATGATATTTCTCCCTCTGTCTCTGCATCTCTCTGGATCTCCTTGTAAGAACACCAGTAATTGGATTTAGGGCCCACCCTATTCCAGTACAACCTCATCTTAATTTGATTACATCTGCAAAGACCCTATTTCTGAATAAGGTCACATTCACAGGCTCTGGATAGACATGAATTTTGGGAGGACACCATTCAACCCACTACAGTAAGAAAAGGTGACATTATAACAAACCTTTTTTGTTCCACCTTGATTATGCACCAATACCTTCCTGTTTTTTAGATCACTAAATTTGAGCTCATCACTAAAGTCCCAATTTCTTTCTCATTAGGAATGTTTGTGATCACATAGAACAGTCATTTGGTCATAACTTTCGCCAGATGATCACATTTCTGTTTTCTCTAGGTCCATGATTATCAAATTTGTTAAAACAGATGCTGGTTCCAACCAACAGTTTCTAATTCAGTAGTTCAAGGGTGTGGCCCCAAATTTGCATTTTTAACAAGTTCCCAGGTGATGTTGATGTTGATGCTGCTAATTTTGGACCACACTTTGAGAATGACTGCTTTAGACTCCAAGAAATCTGCTTTCTCCAACTCTATGCTTGAATAAAAGAGCTCACAGTTACATCAATTATTTATTTCTCTGTTTCCTGTGTGTAGATCATGACTAGACGCACAAAAAGAACCCAACAGATGCAAGAATGTTGGTGCTTATGCTGAGGTTGTTATCATAATAATGATAGTTACCATTCTCTGTATCCCGCTACAAGCTTCAAAGTGCCTTCCCATCCTCTATTTAATGTAACTTTCTCACGAGTGATAAGTTGGAGGTTGTTGCCCCATTTTAGGGAAGAAACCTTACCTTCAGAGGTGTAAAGTATCCTGAGGAACACCATCACCAGCTGGTAGTAGAAGCTGTGTTGCAAATTCCAGTCTTTTCATTCTAGGACCAGTGCAATCTCAGACCCTCAGCAGCTGTTTTATAGCTTCAGAACCCAAATTTTGATGAAAAAGATCTGGGTGGTACTCCGTGAAAAATGACTACAAATTGAGACAGCCAACAAGTTTGTTTTTCAAGGCATTTTTGCTACTGGCTATAAGATCAAGGTGGTGGTGATATTTTCCCTTGTTCTCTTCCTCTCATCCTAGCAGAGGGCTTATCAGCCAGTTTATCAGAGTACTTGTTCTCTGTTCCCTCTGTTTGTCTAAAGGCAAGTTTTGTACCTGTTAGAGCACATTTCCTGACACTAGTTCTCTGAAGTTAATTGGTCCCTAACTCTTCCTTCCGAGGAACCAGGGCAGGTAAACATGATGTGAGCTGTGTTCTGTCAGTATTGCTTCAACCTTTCTCCTCTATAACTTTACCCGTTTTCAGCATCACATATCTGGCAAGTTTTAAAGCTGAGACTTGAACCTGTCTAGTCTATCTCCAGAACTTGTACTCTAACCATTTCACACTGCCCTGCCGCAGGCCTGAACAGCTCTTCATTTTCTAACAGAATCTTGCTAAATTCCTGAACCTGACACGGAAAATGCACAACCAACTCACCCATGTTTGCATCTTCTGTGTGCTCCAGCAAGGCCAGCTCTTCCAGGCAGAGCAGTTTCTAACTCATGTCCCACACCTGTCATGCTCACTCATGTCCCTGTGACATGCATCAGAGTCATCAAAAACACAAGTATTGGACCCAGCTAACTCTAGATATAACATCTCACTTCTTACCTTACTTTGTAACCTTGAGCAAGTCACTGACTTCTGTAAACCACCATGTCTTCATCTGTAAAATGGGTACAATAATATCAACCTTTCTCAGTTGCTCTGAGAATTAAATGGATAATTTTTGCATTGAGTTGCATTTCAATAACTGGAGCTCTTATTACTTGTATCATGCTATTGCCCCAACCTAGAGCACGGAATTTACTCCTTTTTGCCCAAATGTTCTTAAATGCTCACCTCACTTTTTCCTCACATGAAAACACCCTGAATGTAAGCAGTTAGGGTTGGGGGGGTGGTCCCCGGAGAAGGAGAACTGGTCCTGGCTTTCTTGACATAATAGAAGCCATTTTGGGTCTAAGCCATTTTGTGATCTAAGCCTGGCCACAATGCTTGCCCTTGAACAGGTCTCAGTAATAATGATCTTAAGAGAACAAAAGGACAAACTTACCAGACAAGAGAAGTAACAGTAGCAAAGATAACAAATCAGTTGTAAATACTCCCAGTTCTATTTCAATGGTAAAGACTATCCTAAAACACTGTCTTGAGGTGTTTTGCAGAATTTAAATCCCCCTCAGTTGCTCAACCACCTGACCAGCTCGAATCTAAGGGATGATGACCCTTTCTGACCCTCATGACTTTGATCAACTAAAGCTTAGACTCTACCTACCACCCAAGCCCCTTCACGAATATGCATGTACCTATAGCTTAAGATGTCCCCAATTTTGCTGTTTGGGAAGATGCTCCTTTGGGAGAGATCCCCAGTGTTCTCCTTACTTGCTGCAAGTAATGATAAATCCTTCCTTCTCTTTGGCTTCGTTGTATCTTTTGGCTCAATGCCCATCAAGAGGCGAACCCAGTTTTCAGGTAACATGACAAGTCATGCCATAATCTCCATTACATTTTCATTTCTCTCAGAGCCTTGATGCACTGTAAAGCAAGTATCTTCCTAACATCATACCCTGTTTATTTCTCTGCTCCCTGGCTCTTTCACACACTACATGGTTCTAGGAAGAACTCCTCAGCCTGGCATAAGAAGCTTAAATACCTGACCCCTTCCTTCTTCTCTCCTTGCCAGCAGCACCAAACAAACCCTACCACATAGCAGGTGGTTTCTCATCTGGGTACAGTTGCTCACATGTCTTTCTTTCTCCTGCTTCCTTGCTCCTTGACCAGGGCAAAATTTAACATCTCTACAGCCAAGTTCAAGATTGTCACCTCCTCTGGAAGTTGCCCCTCTTTATCCACTGAGGCTGGGTGAAGAGCTGAAGGGCTGAGTTGCCACACACAGTAATGTAATATTCTGTTTATATGTCTATGTCTCTCCTCCAGACTTAGGGCCCCTTGAGGACAGGATCTGAGGCTCTGCTCACTGTCTTATCTGCAAGGGTCTACACAGGTGTGGTATTTATTGAATGAGTGAAGGTCTTTATGAATTAGCAGGAGGATGCCTAACACAATGGTGGGCACACAGGCTACCCTGGATCACTGCTTACGGACTTGGTCTGCAAGTTGGATAATTATGATGCTTCTGGAGCTCTTGCTGGATTTCCTAATGAAAATGACTTGGCTAGAAATGAAGCCTGAGGCTAGAAAGGAGCCTTCTGCATTAGGAGTTGTGAGGCAGCTTATGCAAGGTCCTCTCCTCTCTATGGTGTCCAGTTGAATGCCACATCCCAAGCTTTCTTGCTTCCATTCACAAACATGAACTTTCCTTCAGCCAGGGGGACCACTGCTTCCAGGATTGAGATGAATAAGGTGTGGGCAAACCCCACTTCTAGATTATCACCCAAATATGGTAGATGAGGTTGCTACAAGTCAAGGTATTTTGCCAGAACGTTTCTATATATTTACATGGCTTTCCAATAAAGTACAAACAAACACCTGGGACTTATCACTGCCAGACATTTCCCTTCCAATCATCCTTTGGAACATCACCATCATGCTCCTTCACTCCTCTCCTTTCCCAGTGCTCTCTTCCACTCTCATGGGGAGTTGCCTCTGTGCTGCTCCATTATTCACAACATGCAACCCATCAAACCAGATCTACCCAGCTCTCAGCCAGGCTCACTAACTGTAAAGCCTTTGCTGGACTTAAAAGCTTCCTCCAAGTTCACATTTGTAAGCTTGAGGCAGTTCTTTGGTGTTCCAGGATGGGGAACATTTATTCCATTTATTCCAGTCACTGTGGCAGCCATGCTCTGTGACAAGGCTCTGATTATGAGGCTGCCGGCTGGCACAGTCAGCAAATGACTAATTCTAACACAGTATTCAGTGTTAGTTAAACTGCAGGGAAAGAAAAGAAAAGAAGAAAATAGAAGTATCAGCAAATGCTAGGTTGAAAAAAATACTCTCTAGGACCATAGCCTAAATCAGAAGATGTTAATTCACTGCTATTCAATACACAGGCACTGGGGAAATAGAACAACAAAGGAGTGTGCCTGCCCTGGCACAGTGTACAGGCTCAGAGAGAACTGGATCTGCCCAGCCCTGAGCTGTGGAGAAGTCACTCACTGCTTTAGGGTCACTTGTAAAACCTGGAGTTGGACTAGAGGCCTGGTACCTACAGGCTGTCTTACTACAAGAAATATCTCTTGCTTTTGCCTCACAGATCTGATGTTTTGAAAGGATTTCATCCAAAAATAAATGATGGCAGTTTTCAATTAGTACTTAATTCATTTCCCATTTTTATACTGATTGAAGATACACAAATTACTAATCAAAATTACTAATCAACAGGGATCAGACAGTAATTCCAGCTGGAAGCACAGTTTATTTACTACTTTAATCAGTTTATAAGGTATTAACACAATGTAAACTATCTTTTAGACTTTTTTAAATATTGAGAACTACTCATGCCCTTCTTTCCCACTCAGTGTACCTTTGCTGGTCCTTTGGTGTGTGTCTTGATGAGGATCATGCATTCGTTGAGAAATCCAAGTTGACTCTTTGATTCTTATGTATAAATGACTTTCAATCCCATAGACTTGAATTTCTGCATTACTTTATTCTAACTGCTTATGGGAGTTCTTCAAGAGTTAGTAAAATTGGGTTTTACCGACCAGTCCCTCCCATCAGGAAACTTACAAAAGCCTCTTAGCCTCATCCACCAGAGAGGAGACAGCAGAAGCAAGAAGAACTACAGTCCTGCAGCCTGTGGAACAAAAACCACATTCACAGAAAGATAGACAAGATGAAAAGGCAGAGGTCTATGTACCAGATGAAGGAACAAGATAAAATCCCAGAGAAACAACTAAATGAAGTGGAGATAGCAACCTTCCAGAAAAAGAATTCAGAATAATGATAGTGAACATGAACCAGGGCCTCGGAAAAAGAATAGAGGCAACAGAGGTCGAGAAGATGCAAGAAATGTTTAACAAAGACCTAGAAGAATTAAAGAACAAACAAACAGAGATGAACAATACAATAACTGAAATGAAAACTACACTAGAAGGAATCAATAGGAGAATAACTGAGGCAGAAGAACGGATAAGTGACCTGGAAGACAGAATGGTGGAATTCACTGCTGTGGAACAGAATAAAGAAAAAAGAATGAAAAGAAATGAAGACAGCCTAAGAGACCCCTGGGACGACCATAAACACAACAGCATTCGCATTATAGGAGTCCCAGAAGGAGAAGAGAGAGAGAAAGGACCCAAGAAAATATTTGAAGAGATTATAGTTGAAAAATTCCCTAACATGGGAAAGGAAATAGCAACCCAAGTCCAGGAAGTGCAGAGAGTCCATTACAGGATAAGCCCAAGGAGAAACATGCTGAGACACATAGTAATCAAATTGACAAAAATTAAAGACAAAGAAAAATTATTGAAAGCAACAAGGGAAAAATGACAAATAACATACAAGGGAACTCCCATAAGGTTAAGAGCTGATTTCTGAGCAGAAACTCTACAAGCCAGAAGGGAGTGGCAGGACATATTTAAAGTGATGAAAGGGAAGAACCTACACAACCAAGATGATTCTACCCGGCAAGGATCTCATTCAGATTCAATGGAGAAATCAAAAGCTTTACAGACAAGCAAAAGCTAAGATAATTCAGCACCACCAAACCAGCTCTACAACAAATGCTAAAGGAACTTCTCTAAGTGGGAAACACAAGAGAAGAAAAGGACCTACAAAAACAAACACAGAACAATTAAGAAAATGGTCATAGGAACATACATATTGATAATTACCTTAAATGTAAATGGATTAAATGCTCCAACCAAAAGACACAGGCTCACTGAATGGATACAAAAACAAGACCCATCTATATGCTGTCTACAAGAGACCCACTTCAGACCTAGGGATACATACAGACTGAAAGTGAGGGGATGGAAAAAGATATTCCATACAAATGGAAATCAAAAGAAAGCTGGAGTAGCAATACTCATATCAGATAAAATATGCTATAAAATAAAAATGTTACAAGAGACAAGGAAGGACACTACATAATGATCAAGGGATCAATTCAAGAAGAAGATATAACAATTATAAATATATATGAACCCAACATAGGAACACCTCAATACATAAGGCAAATGCTAACAGCTATTAAAAGAGGAAATTGACAGTAGCACAATACTAGTGGGGGACTTTAACACCTCACTTACACCAATGGACAGATTATCCAGACAGAAAATTAATAAGGAAACACAAACTTTAAATGAAACAATAGACCAGATAGATATAATTGATATTTTATAGGACATTCCTTCCAAAAACAGCACATTACACTTTCTTCTCAAGTGCACACAGAACATTCTCCAGGATAGATTACATCTTGGGTCACAAATCAAGCCTCAGTAAATTTAAGAAAATTGAAATTATATCAAGCGTGTTTTCTGACCACAACACTATGAGATTAGAAATCAATTACAGGGGAAAAAACGTAAAAAACACAAACACATGGAGGCTAAACAATATGTTACTAAATAACCAAGAGATCACGGAAGAAATCAAAGAGGAAATCAAAAAATACCTAGGGACAATTGACAATGAAAACACGATGATCCAAAACCTATGGGATGCAGCAAAAGCAGTTCTAAGAGAGAAGTTTATAGCAATACAATCCTACCTCAAGAAACAACAAACATCTCAAATAAACAATCTAACCTTACACCTAAAGGAACTAGAGAAAGAAGAACAAACAAAACCCGAAGTTAGTAGAAGGAAAGAAATCATAAATATCAGAACAGAAATAAATGAAATAGAAACAAAGAAAACAATAGCAAAGATCAATAAAACTAAAAGCTGGTTCTTTGAGCAGATAAACGAAATTGATAAACCATTAGCCAGACTCATCAAGAAAAAGAGGGAAAGGACTCAAACCAATAAAATTAGAAATGAAAAAGGAGAAATTACAACAGACACTGCAGAAATACAAAGCATCCTAAGAGACTACTACAAACGACTCTATGCCAATAAAATGGACAACCTGGAAGAAATGGACAAATTGTTAGAAAGGTATAACCTTCCAAGTCTGAACCAGGAAGAAATAGAAAATATGAACCGAACAATCACAAGTAATGAAATTGAAACTGTGATTTAAAATCTTCCAGCAAACAAAAGTCCAGGACCAGATGGCTTCACAGGTGAATTCTATCAAACATTTAGAGAAGAGCTAACACCTATCCTTCTCAAACTCTTCCAGAAAATTGCAGAGCAAGGAACACACCCAAACTCTTTCTATGAGGCCACCATCACCCTGATACCAAAACCAGACAAAGATACTACAAAAAAAAGAAAATTACAGACCAATATCACTGATGAACATACATGCAAAAATCCTCAACAAAATACTAGCAAACAGAATCCAACAACACCTTAAAAGGATCATACACCATGATCAGGTGGGATTTATCCCAGGGATGCAAGGATTCTTCAATATATGCAAATCAATGAATGTGATACACCATATTAACAAACTGAAGAATAAAAACCATATGATCATCTCAATAGATGCAGAAAAAGCTTCTGACAAAATTCAACACCCATTTATGATAAGAACTCTCCAGAAAGTGGGCACAGAGGGAACCTACCTCAACATAATAAAGTCCATATACAACAAACCCACAGCAAACATCATTCTCAATGCTGAAATACTGAAAGCATTTCCTCTAAGATCAGGAACAAGACAAGGATGTCCACTCTCACCACTATTATTCAACATAGTTTTGGAAGTCCTAGCCGTGGCAATCAGAGAAGAAAAAGAAATAAAAGGAATACAAATTGGAAAAGAAGGAGTAAAACTGTCACTGTTTGCAGATCACATGACACTATACATAGAGAATACTAAAGAAGCCACCAGAAAACTACTAGAGCTAATCAATGAGTTTGGTAAAGTTGCAGGATACAAAATTAATGCACAGAAATCTCTTGCATTCCTGTACACTAATGATGAAAAATCTGGAAGAGAAATTAAGGAAAGACTCCCATTTACCATTACAACAAAAAGAATAAAATACCTAGGGATATACCTACCTAGGGACACAAAAGACCTGTATGTAGAAAACTGTTAAGACACTGATGAAAGAAATTAAAGACGATACAAACAGATGGAGAGATATACCATGTTCTTAGATTGGAAGAATCAATATTGTGAAAATGACTATACTACCCAAAGCAATCTACAGATTCAGTGCAATTCCTGTCAAATTACCAATGGCATTTTTTACAGAACTAGAATGAAAAAATCATAAAATTTTTATGGAGACACAAAAGACCCCGAATAGCCAAAGCAGTCTTGAGGGAAACAAATGGAGCTGGAGGAATCAGACTACCTGACTTCAGACTACTACAAAGCTACAGTAATCAAGACAATATGGTACTGGCCCCAAAACAGAAATATAGATCAATGGAGCAGGATAGAAAGCCCAGAGATAAACCCATGCAACTATGGTCAACTAATCTATGACAAAGGAGGCAAGGATATACAATGGAGAAAAGTCAGTCTCTTCAATAAGTGGTGCTGGGAAACCTGGACAGCAACATGTAAAAGAATGAAACTAGAACACTCCCTAACACCATACACAAAAATAAACTCAAAATTGATTAGAGACCTAAATGTAAGACCGGACACTATAAAACTCATAGAGGAAAACATAGGAAGGACACTCCTGTATATAAATCACAGCAAGATCTCTTCTGATCCACTTCCTAGAGTAATGGAAGTAAAAACAAATATTTAAAAAATAAATAAATAAATAAAAGAAATGACACCATGCCTTACATTTTTAATAGCACTTCAGAGTTTTCAAGATACTTACACAGCTCTCGTGGTACTTTGTCTAGAGGCACCGCTCCACTTCTCCCAGCTATTTCCCAGACTTGACCACATAACTAAACTGAAAGAGAATGAAGTTTGAGAAGAAGGTGTGTATGTAAGACAAGGGAGTTCATTCCAAAGCCGAAGAGAAATGATTATCTACCCCAAAACATTTATTGGGTTCCTTCTAGGCTAGGCCCTGGGCCTACAGTGGTGAATAAGACAAGCAAAGTCATTGGCTTCATAGACAGGAAAATACCCAGACCCAGGAAGTCAGGTTCATTCCACCCAGGGCTAGAGAGAGTGACAGGCAGCTTCCCTTCATCTCCTTTGTCTACCTGCAAATGGACACATCAAAATCAGGTGGAATTAAAAGGGCATGTGTTTGGGACAAAAACATTAAAACCACCACTTAGCCTCTCTAGGACTTGGGTCATATTCCTCCCTTAACCTGTCTAAGCCTCTAATGGGACCTACCTGACAGGTTTGCTGGAAAGATTCAGGAAGATAATGCACATCACATAACATACCTGGCATACCGAAGGTACTCGAGGAAAAGGATTAAAAATTGAGGAAGACAGAAGGAGCCTTCTGGATTGTTTCAATAACATATATATTGTATTACATGAGCAGTGCTACAGCTCTGTATAGAACCTAAATAAATTTCATTCATAGTCTCAATATACTCCCCCAAACCCTACTTTCATTTGCGTATGTCCTCTTTCTCCAGTTGATCACAAGCACACATGACATTGGAGAAGCTATGATCAGGGTCAAGTTGCCATTTCTAGATTTATCATTTTCTTATTTGAATATAGCATGGAACATTGCCATGTTTACAAACTAAATTTGTTATAGCTAGAGACCAGTATTTGGGCATTATCTTTGAAGTGCTTACATTGCTACCAATATATAAACAGTATGGCAAAGCAGAAAATGTGACACTGCTTTCACTCTAAATGCTTAGAATAGGCCCTCAGGATTATAGACTTAATTTGATGAACAGTATTCCAATTCCCACTAATGTCCTTTGGAGAACTGATGGAGATCGAGGGGAAAGGGGCTCACGGTAGAGTGTGAGGTGGTTGAAAGGAGGAGGTTTGGGGCTGGCTATGGGGTGGGGAATGAGCGGAAGGGAGGGGACTGAGCCCTACCCTGTAGTACGAAGGGCACTGGGGCAGAAAGCAGGACAGAGGCTGGGAGTGGGCTGTGAAGTGGCCGTGGAAGTGGGAAGATTGGAGTTAATGGTGGTGGTTTCAGAGATGGTGGGATTCAAGGAAAATAATTTCTCATGGAGTATGAGGGGATAGCAGGACTGACGGGATTGCCGTTCACTGTGAGTGTGAAAGGCTTGTGGGAGGGAAGGCTGAGGGTTCACGGCAGAACGTGAAGTGTTTGTATAGAGGGAGGGTTGTGGACTGCTGTGTATGTGGCTGTGAAGTGGTCCTGTGAGAGAGCACTGGGTTTGGTGTGGGGTGGGAATTGGGGATAGGGAGGGAGATGGGAATTACTGTGGCTGTGAAGTGGTCGTAGGGGAGATGATCAGGGATCACTCTGGGGGGCGAAGTGGTCATCAGGGAAGGAGGATTGGGGTTTCTCATGAACGAGGTTGCTAGACCAGAAGACTAGTGTTCCTGTGGAGAGTGAGTCCGTCTTGGGATTAACTCTGGAGTGTGAAGTGGTGTAGGGAAGATGGATAGGGGTTTGTCGTGGATTGTGAAGGGATTGTGAGGGGGAGTGGATGGAGTTTCCTTGGGAGTGTGAATTGTTGTAGAAAGGGAGGATTGGGGATGAATGTAGAATGTAAAAGTACTCCAGGAAAAGAGAGTTGGCTTTTATGGTGCCACAGAATATGAGAGTTGGATGGGGTTTGGGGGCCGGGGGTAATGCTTACTGCAGAATGTGAGTTGGTGACTTGGTAGCCCATGGGAACACCCTCTCCACACTTTGGAAGCTGTCTACAGTGTGAGGCTCTCCTTTCTGGCACAGGATTCATTTTCCTGGCTGTTGCAGGACCGACATGCAGCACAGCCTCTGTTAATCAGAGGGGCCCTGGAGGACATTTTGGGGGCAATGAGATAGATTCACGGAGAAGGAGGCAGGATGTAGGGAATCCATTCTTCTGGCCCAGACTGATGCGGATGGAGGCTGGTTCTGGAATCCTCAGTTGGACTGGCAGCTCCTGGTTCACAGTGCCCTGATCATGACGCGAATGGCCTCCCTCTGGGTGGGTTAGTTCCATGGTATGACTCGGGGACTCTTTCCTGGAACTTCAGCCTAGAGTCTGTTACTTTAGCCTCTTCATCCATTGTGGGAACTATCTACATTGTTTAATGGATCCTTTTCTTCTTAAAACTGCTAGAATTAATTGTGTAGTCTGTAATAAAGAAACAAGACTACTATAATTACTAACTCACTTTGAAACTTGGAACAAATCAACCTGCACAGATCATCTGGCTTTTTCCAGGGCAAAACAGCCTAATGATTAAGGGCACGGACTCTGGAGCAAGGTTACCTGGGTGACCCCTAGCTCTGACACAAGTTACGTGAGTGTGGGTAGGTTATTCCACCTCCTAGTGTTTCCGTTTCCCCCTCCATGAATTGAGGGCTCTGTGACCTTCCTCATGGCATTGTTGTGAGAATTAAATAGGCAAATTCCTGTTAGGCACTTGGAAAAGCACCTGTGACATATGAAACACTGAATAAAGATTAATTATAATTGTCACCCTCTCTGAGCCTCAGTTTTCTGAAAATTGAAGGGACATAATTCAACTCAAAAGGTTGTAGTGACAATTAGGTTTTTAACGATGCATTTGATGATTCTTTCCTTCCTTCCTTTCCTCCTTCCTTCCTTCCAGAATGGGGAAGTGAGGAAATGGCTGTCAAATAAAATTTGAGGATCATCTAAGGCAAATCTGACTTACTTATCAGTTTTGAACTCTTTCCTCTCCTTTGAACTATCTAGAATTAGAACTACACCTTAAGGGAATTCCCTGGCGGTCCAGTGGTTAGGACTCTGCACTTTCCCAGGTCTGGGAACTAAGATCCCTCAAGTCGCACTGTGCGGCAGAAAACAAATACAAAAACAAAAACTCTGCACCTTAAGAACAATGCAATACCCAGGGAGAGACAGAGATAAGAGAGAATTAAACAGCTATGTGAGTTTGTGAGTTGACCAAGTTAAGTCTACTTTGAGGGGTCAAGCACTTAACATTTATTTAAGCTTCTACTGGGCAAAGAAATTCAATAAGATTTTTGTTATTGTTGCCATTTGCTTTTTGGTTTTTTATCTTGTTTTTATTTCCTGGCTTTTAAATGTTTTTCCTGTGCCTTTTCTTTTCACGATGATCATAGTTGTTTTTTTTTTCTTTCCATCTTATACCTTGAATAATAATTAGATAGACATTATGCTTCTTTATTCTCAATAAGTAAGTTCTCCACTAAGGAAGTAAAGCTATTGGAATGTGAGCGCCTTCCTCAGGCAATTATCAGAACAACTCTGAAGAACCCAGAACTTTGGAGAAAACAGTGAAGAGATTTTAGATCAGCAAAATATTTGACAGTTGGTCCATTGACATCTTTCTTTTCCTCATGTGAATTTTAGTGTCTATATCAGTTAGATTTATTTTCACTGCAGGCCACAGAAGCCCAAATCAGATTGGCATGGGGACCAGGAAGAGGTTGGCATGAGCGTTGAATTCATTTATGGCTTGAAGCAGACTCACTCTCTTTAGTGTTGCTGGATTCTAAGGCAAAATGGAAGCTAGCGGCTATAGCCCTGTGTTCTCCTGGGTTATATCCTGCAGAGAGGGTGATGCTTCTCTTCCCCCAAGATTCCTGCATTTGACTTGGGTCTGACTTTCAGTGGACTGAATCAGATCACATGCCCACATGTGGACCAATCACTGGAGGCAGGACAATGCCATATTTTGATGGTCAAGGCCTGAGTCACATGTGGATGGAGAGTGGGGAGGGGGTGGTGCCCCAGTGGAAAATCAGCAAATTGTTACCAAAATAAGGGAGAAGGAAGCCTGGACATCCCAGTGAGAGCAACTGTCCACCACAGTCATCTCTAGATTATGTTTGGACCATCAGTTGAAGAAAAGTACAGGTTTTTCCTTTAAAATAATGCACAGGTTGATCTTAATGGAGGGTATACCTGTTGGTTCTCTAATATACTGGTCACAGGGGTTAGAATCCTGAGATTTCAAAGTCACACTCTGGATCAGTAATTTTCAACCAGGAAGGACATAACACACAGGGTGAGGGTGAGGGGAAGGTAACTGAATATTGTTGAGAAGGGGTTTTGATGTAGTATGGAAATGCATACTTAATATTATTACAAGTACCTGTCTATCAAATAAAAATCAAAGCCTTATTTTTGGAAAACCACAACAGGAAAAGGAATATAACATTGTCTTAGCCAGTAGCAATGGGCTGAAGCAATACTTGGCATCTATGTACTAGCAAATATATCATCCAAAAAGAGGAATGGGCTCCCACCATGAAAGACATGTATACTAGAACTTCAGTGGCAAGAGATTATTATGTAAAAGGTCTATTACTTTGTATTGAAGTGTTCCATTTTAGATTTGCTAAAGGGTCACCTTTTCAGGGATGCCTACTCTGACCATCAAACTTAAATTTATACCCTGCCAATTATTCTGCATTTCCTTCACAGCCTTTACCACAGCTCGCAACTATTTATTTATTTTTTCCTGTTTGTTTTCTATCTTCCCCACTAGACTAAATGCTCCATGAGTACATAGATCATGTCTGCTTTGTTTTCACAGTGTATCCAGTCCCTGATGTTTGGGGAGGAGCATTATCTTAGCCAGGATAGGACAGGCTCTGCTGTGGTAAAAGATAACTCTCTGAATCTCAGTGGCTTTGAAAACTAAAGGTTCTTTCGCATTCACACAAAGTCTATTTCAGTTTGGACAGCTTTCCTTCATCTTACAGGCATGCCATCTAGAACATACAGCCTCTAGGGTCGCCAAGGCAGAGAATGAGAGGGACAGAGGAGGCTTTAACTGATTCAACTCCCAAGTAACACACGTAACTTCCACTTAAGTCCATTGGCCAAAGTCACATGGCCCCAATCTAACAGCAAGGGAGGCTGGGAAATGTAGGTGATGACATATGTGTGGAGAGTGTCTA
Source organism: Mesoplodon mirus (assembly GCF_964341445.2). Taxonomy (NCBI): domain Eukaryota; kingdom Metazoa; phylum Chordata; class Mammalia; order Artiodactyla; family Ziphiidae; genus Mesoplodon; species Mesoplodon mirus. Next base: position 12,714,187 of record NC_138992.1, on the reverse strand, counting down.
CTGGCTCAACCACACAATTATTCCTAAGTTTTCTGGTTTCTATGGGGAGGAATGTACTCTAAACCCTAAGGCCTCTTTTGACTCTCTCTCTTACCCCCCATTGGAAGGGGGAGTAATTTAGCTACTGGGCCTTTTGGGAGAATGAGCTGAACTTGTTGGCAAAATTCCTCTCCTGCTTCCGTTCTCTGGGGGTGTATCTGACAGCAGAGAGCACATAGTCTCCACTGGTCCTCTGTGCTGCAAGTTTGGCTTTACACCCTCAGGAGTGTTTATCTACAATCGCAGTGACGTGCTAATCACCCTCTGCCTAGTAACTTCCGTGTCCTCCTCTCAAATGGCTCTGAACTCAGGCAAGAAACAAGAAGGATCTTGATAGACCTTCAACACTAGTTTCTTTAACCTTAATAGGTGCTCAGTGAATGAAGGAGCCTACAGGATACCATCGACATCTAATCCAACTTGCCCCTTACAGGGACCCAGAGAGGTGACCTGACTCCTGTCTCAGAATCTCCTGTCCTGACAGCAGATCTCCAAATGTCTACTTCCTCTAACACATGCTGCTAATACCATACCCAGAAAGAATTTAAAGCAGTATCTATTACCTGCCACATTCTCTCCATGATCTTAGAGACCTTCCTCACAAGGAGGAGGAAGACTTAAAAAAAAAAGAAAAGGAAAGAAAAGAAAAAAAGATTCAACTCCTCTGAGTACATCACATGCTGTTCTTTTTTAGGAGGTGGGGTGGGGTAAATTCCTTCCCCCTCCCCACTCCTACCACCCAAACTATGGAATACTTTTGGGTGAATCATTCCCAATCTGAACTGATTGGGAATGATTGAAATGAGATTATTGTTCCCACAGTAAAGAACCCTGCAGTTGCACAAGTCCCAACTGTGTTCCAGAGAGAGATAAAAAAGAGAAAGCAAAGGCCTGGGGTTGTTTGATAGGCTTCTAAGGGGCAGGGAAAAGGAAGGAAAGATTACTCTCCAGGTGCACCCTATGAAACAGTATTCCTGCAAACATCCAGAGAGCTCCCACACTCCACCTGGGCACGCTCCCCCACCCTTTGATCTAGAAGCCATCATGAAGTACCGATAGTTGGAGGAATGGTCAGGGTAAATTCACTGATCACTGCCCCCAAAGTAACAGCAGCCAGGAAAGAAGGATATCCATGGAAAGAACACTGTGGCAGGTGAGAGAGCCCAGGCTTGGCATGGCAGGTGAGAGAGCCCAGGCTTGGCATGGCAGGTGAGAGAGCCCAGGCTTGGCATGGCAGAAAAAGAAAAGGCTTCAGGATCATATTGACAGGGACTACGGTCTCGAACCTGCCACTTACTACCTGTGAGTGTCAAAAATTACACCTACAAGTGGAGTCTGTGTGCCAAGAACTGTTTTAGGCACCGCAGTCATAACCATCCATAAGACCTCAGCAGACCCTCCATCACCTGCTCAGAGCTAGGCTTTCTCCTCCTTTAAAATAAGGATAAAAAATTCTACATCATATCATTGTTATAAGGAGAGGAGATAATGCAGGGACCATGCCTGTCACATGCAGTCAACAGAAGGGATGATTCTTCTTCACTCTTTGGGAAGGGCTAGTTTCATGGTATCTTGGAGAACAGGAGCCATTCATTTGAGGGCCAAACACCCAGCTGCAGCTCTGGAGAGAAGCCCAGCTAAAGAAAGTGTGGAGTCAGAAACTAGGGTTTGAGCTTCAACTCATTAACCATTCCAGAGACCAGAGGAGCTCCTGGATTAAAATGATTCATTGCAGGGGACACTGGGAGAGGATTGGAAGGCACCGGGCCTCCGGGATGGGAATGTGGGAGTAGGGGTCAGAGATGGACTTGCTGGTAGCCTCTGGGGGTTTGGAGAGAGACAGATGTGCTTTGACTCTCCATCATTCCCTCTTCAAGAGGCAAAAGTGAACAGAGCAAATCAGTCTGTCCTTGGGAGGTGAAGTTCTAGAGGCAAAGAGGCAAGGCTGTTGCTCTCTGTGACTGTTTCCCAGACCCCTTCCCAGTGCCCCAGCAGAGCCCGGATCCCTTGGGCACAACTGCCCCATTCATGGCCTCTAATGTTGCCTGAAAATCCATTCTTGAAATGTCATTTCCTAAACTGAAAACTCTTCCTAAACAACAGTTCCTCTAGGACTCTGTTGTATTTGTGCTGCTCAAAAGTGCCTCATCCTCTATCTGACACAGAGAAATATTTATGTAAACACAAGCATACTTTTTACAAATTTAGAATAATGCTCTAAGCTGGGTTGTACCTTCCTTTTTTCTCTTGAGGTTTAGAATTGTATTCTTATCTTTTTAACAGTTGCAGGGATTTCATCATCTAGATATACCATGATTAACTTAAGCATTCTACTACCGATGGACGTGTATAATTTTTTCTGTTCCCTTTGCTTTCGCAAAGAGACTCTTCTTAGCCTTTGTCTGCATTACTGATTACTTCTCACAGCAGAATCCAGGAAGTAGGCATCACACTGTCCTGTGTATGAGGAGGCAGTAAGTGGTCAACAACAAAAACTCCAGGGCTAGACCACATTGGCTAGCTCTGTGACTTGGGTAGGATATTTAACCCCTCTGAGCCTCAGCTTGCTTACTTGAAACTGCAGCTGCTAATAGTTACCAACAAATAGGATTGTTGCAAGAGTAAATGAATTAATATATACAAAACACATAGAACAGCACCCGGCAGACGGTAGGTGTTCTATGAATGTTTGCTATTATAGTTGTTGTTGTTATTATTATTATTTATAATTACATGGCTGTGTCCCACAGAACTGGGAGGCCCTTGACAGCAATGGTCATGTCTCACCCAGCCATGTATTCCAAACCTCCACAACCTGGCACTGAGGAGGAGCTCTGTACATATTTGGAAATAAGTAAGAAACACAGATGTGGAAATCAACCATTGACCTGGCCATTGCCCAACATCCCTCCGTAATTAGTTCATTAGTTTGGGGATTAAATCTCCATCCTCAAATATATATTGAGCTTTACCAGTACTTTGCACCTGCATTTGGAATGAATTCATTGGATATATTCTAGAGATAAAGATCGATAAAAGGAAGGAGAAAGACACGTGAGGAATCTAGGTGCCCTAGGTAAGAAGAACTGACCTGAACAAGGAAGCAAAGGGTACAGGAACAGGAGTGGCCAACCTGAAGACATATGTCAGTGGCTCACCAGTTTTTCCCAGGGTTGGCTCTGTACTTGTGAAATTATATTACGCAGGCTCCTATTCACTTAACTGTGGCTGATCATACCCCCTTCTATCAACAGGATAGACTTGGAATGAGGAAGCAAACAAGCTAATGATTATTGAGTGCCTAATATACAAAGAAGACTTTAAATAATGGTCTTATTTGAATCTCACAGACAGCCCTGGGAGGTCTATCTTATTATCCCCTCCCTACAGATGAGAAAATGGAGACACAGCCATGCATAGTCATAACAGCCAGAACACACAGAGCAATAATTTAAACTCTGACCGCTGTACTTCCCTGTTCTAACCCTTTCTTCCTTGTTTAAGCAGAGCCCAAATGGGGTTCACTCCCAAGGAGCAAAGCAGTGAAAGCTTAGTATTCTGGCTTCCTACACCAGGCAGGAAAAGAAAGAGTACGTTAACTTTAAATCCCATCCATTACATTGCCAAGAAACAAGCACAGTCATTAGCCTTTGTTTCTACTTTGGTACCATGGTTAGAGAAGCAAAGGTGTTGAAACAGGTAAAAGTTAAGTCTGCCCAGTGGACAGGTGGGAACTTGCATCATCAGGGAACAGATACTGTTGAAAGTTCCATAGTTGGAGGGAATCCAGCGCAGCTGAACGTCAGAAGCAGCGTTCAAAGTTTTACGTAAATTTCCTTTGAGTCACCAGCTTCCCTCTTGGTTGTAAAAAAAGAGAAAAAGGAAAGAAACAGAATTTTTTTCTTAGTTTTCATTTTTTGAACATCTTAATTGGAGTATAATTGCTTTACAATGGTGTGTTAGTTTCTGCTGTATAACAAAGTGAATCAGTTATACATAAGTTCCCATATCTCTTCCCTCTTGCGTCTCCCTCCCTCCCACCCTCCCTATCCCACCCCTCTAGGTGGTCGCAAAGCACCAAGCTGATCTCCCTGTGGTATGCGGCTGCTTCCCACTAGCTATCTATTTTACATTTGGTAGTGTATATATGTCCATGCCATTCTCTCACTTCGTCCCAGCTTACCCTTCCCCCTCCCCATATCCTCAAGTCCATTCTCTAGTAGGTCTGTGTCTTTATTCCCATCTTACCCCTAGGTTCTTCATGACCTTTTTTTTTTTCTTAGATTCCACATATGTGGCACATATATACAATGGAATATTACTCAGCCATAAAAAGAAACGAAATTGAGATATTTGTAGTGAGGTGGATGGACCCAGAGTCTGTCATACAGAGTGAAGTAAGTCAGAAAGAGAAAAACAAATACCGTATGCTAACACATATATATGGAATCTAAGAAAAAAAAAAGTTCTCATTTTTGACTGTGTCAGACTGTGGTCCGAAGACCCCCCAAAATGGTTGAAATGATTCATTGTGGTTCCTACAAGAATTTGGTATTTTCTGGAGAAAAGTGCAGATATATTTATGTGTCTGGAATATATGTACTGCTTTAGGCATCTGAATCATTCATATCCTAGAGTAAAATCTTAGATTGATTTTCAATGGTGCTTCCAAGGATTTGACAACACAAATCTTCTATTATTTCCTCATGTGTTATCATCTCTTGATGGGGAAATAAAATAGAGACTAGAATTTATATCCCCACCCATACAGGTAGGAAACTTGAGGAACTAGGATGAAGCAACTCATCTAAGCAGTATAGATAAATCAAAAGCATTTTTGAAGAAGAAAGAAAAATCATGTCATCCAGGGCCCTATCATCAGAAATTCAAGACATTGGATGTTTCAGCCAATGGTTGCCACCATCACAGGGATCCTCTACAGCCTGTCCCTGGGCGATGGCCATCCAAACCCTGCTTCAACATGCTCAAAGAAGAAACGATGTTTTTCCTCTGTGTAGAATGCCATATTTCAAAGAAAATATTACCCATGAGCAAGGCAGATCGTCAATAGATATGGAGCAGGCCTGGGGAAGGCTGGAATCTGTCTGCAAGGCAGTGTTAATCCCAGGTGGTTACTGATCAGTGACACGGCTAAACTGATGGTTTATTGAACTACTAAGAAATCTGCTCCTCCAGTAACAGCTAGGTACATGGCTGCTTCAAAAGCTGAGTCAACACTTCACTCTTGCTCTTGTCACAAACGCTTTATCTTCATTTTTAACCTTATCGGGTTTATATTTACAACCTGAATATGTTGAGTATTTACTGAAATCAGACACCGGTGAAGCACTTCTAAAGCTTTTGCTCATTTATCCTTACTGTCACCCTGATGAAGGATTACTATCCTCCCATTTTCTGGATGAGAAAACTGAAGGTTATAATTTTACCCCAATGAGGGAAGCAGAAGACCAAAGGAGCCATTAGCAGTAAGTGCTGCATTAGGAGTTACTCTAGGAATCTTTAGAAAGAAACCGTCATCTCCATTGATGGCCTATTGAGAGAGGATGACTTCTGAGCGGGGCCTGGGGGATGAAGGAAGGAGAGGAAGGCTTACAGACAAAGGTAACACCATAATGAAAAGCCTAGGGTCTTGAAAGAAAGCAGCGAATTTGCAGTATTTCTTAAAAGTAGCTCACTGGACTCCCTGACCTGGCTCTCTTCACTATAACCTTACACAGAGCACATATACCTGGTATATACATATTGATTGCCTTCTCTGTGGTTCAGATGTTTGATTTCACAGCACTTGCCCCTGGAGCTGGGTCTTCAAGCTTCCAAGGGTAGAATTAGCTCTTAAACCCCACTTGATGTCATGGTGATAAGGATGGCATTGGCTTATCCCCCAGCAGGCAAGGAGAGAGATTATTTCAGGAGCCAGGCTTGGGTGGACAGAATGCTCAGGCCTTCCAGGTCCTTTTGTAATAAGCAGAAGATTTTCTTTTCCTTCAGTGTTACCTGTACTAAACTTTGACTTAAGGCAATAACCGGCTCCACTCACCAAATGGCAATCGGCTATGAGTATCAACCCTCAGGGAATCATTCGTCTTTTAAGAAGAAAATTCTCATTTAAATAATTACACATTGGCCTCTGGGTTAATGCAAATTGTAGGATGTGCTACCAGGACTTCTGTGAGAACATATGAGACATTATTAGTAATACCCAACACTTTCTGCTTTAAGCTATTAACCCATTCTGAACTTTAGTGAGATCAGCTGTGGATCTAGAATATTCTGGAAAGTTTGACACTGAGTTAAATGAGAGAAAAGTAGAATCAGAGAAAAGCAGATCTGGAGAGGTCTTAGGAATGGTCTTCTCTAGAGATTTCAAACTTGTTTTTAACAATGGAAACCCTTTTTCAGACAATATCTTAAAGGGACCCTGAGGTAGGCATCTGTTATTCCTACTTTGCCTCCTTCTTGATAAAATACACCTTAATTTTCTTGGAGAAAACACCCTTACTCCATGTATATTATATGGGATTGACCCTAACCCAGCTTCTGCCATTAGCAATTCTAGCCTGAGGCCAAAGCTGGCACAGGAGGCAGATCTCTGAGAAACACAAAGAAATGAACCTCTAAGGTAAATACAGTTAACCTGCTTGATCAAGCTGTACCTCAAGCCAACTGACCATAGACTTTTAGTTATGTAAATAAAGAGATTATATTTTATACTTAAGCCAGTGTGAGTGGAATTTTCTGTTACTTACAAATGAAAACATTGTAAAAGAGTCTAAAAGCCAGCAATATAAAAAAGATAAGGCCAGACTCCTCTGATTAAAATGAGGGTAGGAAACTTGGGTCCCCATTCACAATGTACTCCCTCAATTTCCAAAAGTCTCTGTAGATGGACTCTACAATCTAACTCAATTCTTTTATTTTACAGGTAGACAAACCATGGTCCAAGGAAGAATCGTAAAATATTGGCATCATGCTTGAAGGAACTAAAACGTGAGTACAAGTTTTTTGCTTTTTGTTTTAAGCAAGTTTCAGAAACTTAGGATGAGCAGTTACTACTTAAAAATTAGAAAAGATTTTATTGAGGTAAATCATAATAATACAGTACACAAAATAACACTAAATAAGCTATCAATAATTATAGCACAATAACCCATGTAATATGGGTCTCACAAGGTCCATAAAAAGCATTGACACTTATTGCCTTATGGATAGTTGGTCACCCTTCAGAAAAACAGGTTTGTGTAGACCTGACCATGCATCTTATAAACTTGCCAGTGAAATTTATGGTATGTTGTAATAAAAATGCACTTTTCCTTTGGGAGCTGGCTTTATCTGCTGCCATTCATCTTACCTCTTACTGTTGTGCAAGCTTCACACCATGTAACCTCAATGTTCTCCTGAAGGACATCACTGTTGCAGAAGATATCTTTAAGACAAACTAAAAGAAATTTAACGTACAGATCAAAATTTGGTAGCACAATAGGAAAGGCACGTGGTAAACCATTGTGCCATGGTAGACTAGTAAAAGGTCAAAAGACGCAAATTCCAAGTCAAAGATAGGAGAAAGTAGATTCTGGCCATGAATGTATAATTAATAAGTGAGTCATTGCTCTCTTCATTTAAATAAAATTATCTTTTAATAATTTAATGAGATCAGCTGCCTCTTTTCTCTTTCCAGTGAGAAAATAAAACACAATTTAGTGGTTAGATAAACAGATACTAAACCAAAATTTGAAAGAACATCATTTCCTTCTGTCTCTTATCTAAAGATAAATCATTACATGACCACTTTCTGAAGTTTGAGTAGCATCTTAACAGAAATATGTGTCTTTAAGAGCTTGGAACTCAAATCAATAGAAGAACCTTTTAATCCTGCTGTTTGGTGGAATGATTGTAATATTAGTAATGTACACCCATTCTGCCTAAAAAGAGTTTATTTTTGGAGACCCTTATAAATGCTTTTATATTATTTTTTGTTTGTTCTTTGCTCTCTTATCTAATATTTTTGAGTAAAGGAGAGTTCTTAAAAACTTCATTTGCTTTTAGTGGCAAAGTTGCTGAAGTATTTGAGAAACACTCAAGAGGCTGAGAGTTGTTATATAAAAACATAATATAATGATTTATTCAAGAAAATACAAGGAAATTAACTTTTCTCCATATACAGAAAGAGTAATTTTGCTATTCAAACTTCATCTTGTTTGGACTTTCATCACTGAAAGCATCTATAACTAGTTACTAGTGCCAAGGAGTTATTAGAGATGCCGCTTTGGTGGGTTTTCGTAAAATCTGAGATTGTGCAGTTTTTCTGAGATCTAATATCCCACAACAATATGCTGCAGGGTTAACCTACTGCTGCCACTTACTAATTATGTGAACTTGGGTAAATTACTTATCTTTCCTCAGATGACTTTCTAAGTTTTCTCGTCTGTAAAATAGAGCTATGTTCAATATTTTAATAGGGTTGTTGTAAAGATTATATGAGTTAATATATATATTTAGGGCTCTTAAGATGATTTCTAGCATATGGGAAACAATTAGTGTTAGTCTTTATGAGCATATATGCCTAGTGTAACTAACACTCGCAGGCAGTCTGTACCATAAAGGGCTTCACCTTGAGGAAAACTGATACAGCAAAACCTGATCTCACCATCCAGATAAACATGAGGCTAGTCTTTCAGGTCAGCCTGAATACTCACTGGTTGTAGGAGGCAAGATTCTAAGATTCTTCCAAGATTCCTACCCCATCATGTATGGGCCCTTTATAATCTCCTCCTCTTAAGTGCAGCCAGAACCTTGTATAGGATGGGGTACCACTCTTGTGATTAGGTAACTAATCAGTGGACTTTGAGTTAACCAAAAGGAAGGTTACCCAAGTGGGCCTGACTAATCAGGTGAGCCCTTAAAGGGACCAGGTCTTTCCTGAAGTCAGAGATAAAGTGTGAGAGGGCCTATAGAAGGAGCCACATGGCAAGGAACTGAAGTGCTCTCTAGGAACTGGGAATGGTCTCTGGACCACACCCAGCAATATAACGGGGGCCTCGGTCCGACACCAGCTGAATTCTGCCAATAACCATGTGAGCTTGAATGGGACCCCTTGCTCTAGAGGAGATTACAGCCTCAGCTGCTACCTTGATTTCATCCTTGTGATATACTGAGCAGAGAACCCAGTTGAGCTCTGCCTGAACTCTTAACCTACAGAACTGTGCAGCATAAGTTGATGTTGTTTTAAGCTGCTGTGTTTGTGGTAATTTGTTACACAGCAATAGAAAACAAATACCCTTGCTAATAACCTAAAGTTGTACCTCATTTGCTGGGCTTATGAGAGGCTAGGAGGCTAGACAGTAAGAAATGTCTAGCTTCATCATTTTGCTTCTCAGTGCCTCTGTGAGGGAAGCATAACTCAGAGAGTCATGTGGCACCAGAGGATGGCCCTATTCATTTGTGTGGACGTGCCTCCTACAGGGGAGTTTTTGTCACCCCCAAAATGCCTTTAATACACTCGTATAATCCCCAGAAAACCCTTCCTCTAGAACTTTGTCATCCTTTAGGCTTCTTCTTAGTAGAAATTCCAAGAAACTTTCCCTAACCACTCACTCTAACTTTGGCCACCTCCCGAGACATCACCATTTACTTCCTTTGTAGCACTGGTCTGTATGAGTATGTCACCTTACATGGTGAAAGGCTTCACAGACTTGATTAAGTTAAGGATTTTGAGATGAGGAGATTGTCCTGGGTTAACCAGATGTGCCCACTGTAATCACAATAGATACCCTTATAAGAAGGAGACAGGAGGGTTGGAGTCAGAGGAGATGTGGCAACAGGGTCAGTCGTTGGAGCTATACGATTGCTAGCTTTGAAGACGGAAAATTCCTGGAGCCCAGGAATGCAGGCAGCCACTAAAGGCTGAAAAGAACAGGGAAGCAGATGCTCCTGTAGAGCCTCCAGAAGAAATGCAATTTTGCTGACACCTTGATTTCAGCCCAGTGAAACCCATTTTGGAAGTCTGACCCCCCAGAACTTTAAGACAATAAATATTTTTTATGTTAAGCCACTAAACTCGTGGTAACTTGTTATAGCAGCAGTACGAGACTAATACAGAAAGGTAGAGAGACAGAGCTATCTTAGATATACGTCTCCTCTTTATAAAGATCATCTTGCATGGCTTTGTCTATTAGTCAGTGGTGTTAGGTCCTGCCAAGAATGGGAAATGTAATTTTTACCTCTAGTAAATCTTTCCTCATCATCTCCCTGGCTCCTCTGTGGGCCTTGGATGTGATTTGGCAGATAGAAACAACATGGGCTTCAGAATCAAAAAAAGTTGAATTCAAATCTTAGTTCTGTTATTTATCAGTAACATGCATTAGGACAAATAACTCCACCCCTTTGATTCAGTCTTTTCATCTCACTTTCAGCATTGTCACAAGGGGTAGGAAGCAAACACATAAATCATAACAAAGAAAAGAATGCTATTGTTGATAACCAAGGCAGCCTTCCAAGGAGATGGATGAAGAACTCACATTAGTGTGTTGCTGCTCTGGACATCCATACGATTGCATGGTGGCAGGAGCTGTGGATAGCTAACTTCCTTCCTCACATTATAGAAGAAGATGTGGTGCCAACAGGCCCAATCTTGGAAGGAAGAAGCAGCAAAGATTGGATGGAGAAAAAAAGAGGCCAGTGAATAGCAGAAGGCAGCAAGTTTAGTTATGTGAACTTCCCTGGAACTTCCAAATCTTTAGGAGCGAGTTCTAAATTTATATATTCTTAGTGTGAGTGTATTTTTTATAGAAACAGATAAAGGCAATTCCTATAACCACTTTGACTTAGGGCAGAACAGAAAGAAGTTTCAGGTGGAGGGTGACCATGAGAGGGTAAGCCCCTGGGAATTAGTAAAAATCAAGGAAGGACATTAGACTTCTGTGGACCATGAGGTTGAGAATTGAGCCAGGCTTACCCAACTCTGTGAAGTACAAGGCCAGGGCCCTGCTAACAACTCATGATAGGAATGCCTGGCAAGTTATAGACACACAAACCAGTTATAGACATACAAACAATTTGGGGATGTTCTGTACACTTTCTCCTCCCATTTGAAACATGTTATCTTCCAAGTTTGTTTAGATAAGAGACATGGGAAGCCCTGATGATCTGAACTAACAGGAAAACAGTAGGTTTGACAGGTGGTAATAGCAATCAAGAAGTCCATTCCACATCCAGGGCCCAGAATTTATCTCTTTTGTTCCCAATCACTTCTCTGCTCTCTGGTCCAGTGCCGTCTGCTGGGGAAGACTTAACACAAGAGAACAGGTGGCTTCACAGACCTCTCATTTGGGTAATGAGTTAGAAATTTTACCTAAAGCCAAGCCCAAGGACCCCTCCAGCTGCTGTGCACTGGAAGTTGACAGACAGCAACGTGTGTCTGTGTGTGTGTGTTGAAAGGGAGGCTGAAATGTCTTTGTAATAATCAACACATTCATACCTGTTTCCTTTCTTTTTTTTTTTCCTTTTTGTAAACCACAACAGTTTCTTGAATCACTTGATTCTTTTATGGGGTAATGAAATAAATAAAGCCTACCTTCAATCAGCTACCTCTTCAAGCAGTTAGCTTTATGCACAAATTTTCAAGGAACTCCTCATTGCCCCTTCTGAACTGCTGTGGGAAAAGATTGGAAGGAGATAGCCAAAGGTCAATAATATAGGGCGAGGCACCGGGGCACCCTCCTCAGCTCAGGGAAGGGTTAATGAATTGCATTCTGGGGACAAGAGAACTTTGACAAGAGTCTGGCAGTTTTCATAAGGCAGGAAAGGTGACCATTATCAACTGAGAGCTGGGTGTGCAAACACAACCTATATGTTTATATACCTTCTTCCACCTTGTAGACATTGTTTAAATGGGAGGGGAAGAAAGTGCAAGTGTCTTTGTCTTCCTTTTGGAAAGACACAGACAGAAATTCTCATGCTTGACCTGCATCTTTTATCTCAAGGAGCAAGTCCCACCTTCTCTGAGTTGGGTGTCACAGAGAGAGTTTGAAAGACAGCATCACAACCATCAACATCATTCATTCAACAGCCATTTATTGAGCACTGATTGTGGGACAGTCACTACCCTAGGTGCCAGGCTTACAATGATGAGCAAAAAGTCAATGTCCTTTCTTTCTCCCATAGGACTCTTGGTCTACTCATTGTTGTCATTCAACTTGTCATCATCATCATTGCTATCGTCACTACCACCTCTTTTCTTGTCTGTTAGTGCAACGTTTAAAATTTAAGTGTGCTTTTGAGATGAGTAGGGATGAAAAAAATGAACATAAAGTCTTAAAAAAATAAAACAGTGAAAAATAATCACCTGGAGATTTCATTAAAATGCAAATGTCCAAGTATATTTGCCATGCTATGAACTAGCAAATCTTGAGATGGGTCCCATGACTCAACGTTTTCAAAACATTCCAGAGGATTTTGATGTAGACATTTTGTGGCTCTCACTTTGCAAATATAGGCTTATGTTATAGCACTTCAAACATTTTTGTCACAGCCATTGTTTCAAATGTCACAACAGCCCAAGAAAGTAAATAGAATGAGAATTATTATCTCCAATTTATGGATGAGGAACACAAATGCATGTCTATTTAATCTAATTTAATATAACTGGCATCCAATTTGTTCAAGCTTTGTACTAGAAGTTGTAGAGAATGACATGCATAATGAATTTGTGTCAGAAGGACGAAGAAAAGTACACAAATATTCCAGGTGCTTTACATACTATCTTATCTGCAGTTTACTTTTATATATATATCAGTATATACATACATATACATGTATTATGTCACCTTTATTCTGTATCTTGAGGGTGATAAATTCCTTTATTCATTAATTTATTCATTGATTTTACCTAATATTTAGTGAACACTACTATGTGCCTTGCAGTCCTCTAGGTATTGGGGATACAGTAATAAATAATATACACAAAAACATCTGCCTCCATGGAATTGACATTCTATTTGGGGAAACAGACATTAGGAAAATACACCATGATGTAGTTCATTCATATTTGAAGGGACCTATCCAGGAACAGAATGTATGGCTGTTTGGGACCTATTTGATAATAAAATAAATATTTATACAAGTGACAGAATTTAGCCTGAAACTTGCTTTGGTCAAAATATTCTTACAGAAGTAAGATTCTTGAAGAGTAGATTAACAACGCCCATCTATCGTTAATTGTTGTAAACCATTGTTTACCAAAATAATCTAACAATTGTAAACAGCCAAATTGGCATATCAATTTGTAACAGATTGTCTCATTTCATCTTTACAGTAATGCCATGGGGTAGATAATATTATTATCTCCATTTTACAGATTAGACATTTGAGGCTTAAAGAGGTTAAACAGTTTCCTGATGCTCAGTTATTAGGTTTTGAGTAGTAGAGCCAGGATTTAAACTGGTGTGTTTCTATAGCCCGAACTATATCCACTTCACCATCCTGCTCTAAGAAGATCTCAGTGTCACAAAATCTATATAAGCCATCTCTCAACACTTCCCAGTGGCCTTGGGTTTCAGTTGGCCATTCTCTTTCTCACCGGCAACATTCATCTTACCTCTGTGCCTCCTCTCCAGCCTTCTGCCTTTCAAAGCCAGTTTAAGGTTCCCTTATCAAAGAACTTTCCAGGACCAATTCTAATTGGTGATGATCCTGATAACTTCTTAGTCTATATTAAATCTTGTCTCTCCTGAGTAACTAACTGAAACTTCCCTTGAAATTAAGGAATATTTTTCCTAAACTTTTTTTTTTTTAACAGGTGACTTAATTTTTTCTTACATTTGACTACTTATATTTGCCTAATTTGATTACTTACATTTATTGCAATTAATATGTATTACTTGTATAACCCCAAAGTCGAAAAAGAGCCTTAAAGATGTATGCCCCTGAATTTTTGTGTTGTTGCTGTTTTTATTATTTATTTATTTATTTTACATCTTTATTGGAGTATAATTGCTTAACAATAGTGTGTTAGTTTCTGCTTTATAACAAAATGAATCAGTTATACATATACATATGTTCCCATATCCCCTCCCTCTTGCGTCTCCCTCCCACCCTCCCTATCCCATCCCTCCAGGCGGTCACGAAGCACTGAGCTGATCTCCCTGTGCTATGCGGCTGCTTCCCACTAGCTATCTACCTTACGTTTGGTAGTGTATATATGTCCATGCCTCTCTTTCGCTTTGTCACAGCTTACCCTTCCCCCTCCCCATATCCTCAAGTCCATTCTCTAGTAGATCTGTGTCTTTATTCCTGTCTTACCCCTATGTTCTTCATGACATTTTTTTTTCTTCTTAAATTCCATATATATGTGTCAGCATACGGTATTTGTCTTTCTCTTTCTGACTTACTTCACTCTGTATGACAGACTCTAGGTCTATCCACCTCATTACAAATAGCTCAATTTCATTTCTTTTTATGGCTGAGTAATATTCCATTGTATATATGTGCCACATCTTCTTTATCCATTCATCTGATGATGGACACTTAGGTTGTTTCCATCTCTGGGCTATTGTAAATAGGGCTGTTATGAACATTTTGGTACATAACTCTTTTTGAATTATGGTTTTCTCAGGGTATATGCCCAGTAGTGGGATTGCTGGGTCATATGGTAGTTCTATTTTTAGTTTTTTAAGGAACCTCCATACTGTTCTCCATAGTGGCTGTACCAGTTCACATTCCCACCAGCAGTGCAAGAGTGTTCCCTTTTTTCCACACCCTCTCCAGCATTTATTGTTTCTAGATTTCTTGATGATGGCCATTCTGACTGGTGTGAGATGATATCTCATTGTAGTTTTGATTTGCATTTCTCTAATGATTAAAGATGTTGAGCATTCTTTCATGTGTTTGTTGGCAGTCTGTATATCTTCTTTGGAGAAATGTCTATTTAGGTCTTCTGCCCATTTTTGGATTGGGTTTTTTGTTTTTTTGCTATTGAGTTGCATGAGCTGCTTATAAATTTTGGAGATTAATCCTTTGTCAGTTGCTTCATTTGCAAATATTTTCTCCCATTCTGAGGGTTGTCTTTTGGTCTTGTTTATGGTTTCCTTTGCTGTGCAAAAGATGTTGAGTTTCATTAGGTCCTATGTGTTTATTTTGTCTTTATTTCCATTTCTCTAGGAGGTGGGTCAAAAAGAATCTTGCTGTGATTTATGTCATAGAGTGTTCTGCCTATGTTTTCCTCTAAGAGTTTGATAGTTTCTGGCCTTACATTTAGGTCTTAAATCCATTTTGACCTTCTTTTTGTGTATGGTTTTAGGGAGTGATCTAATCTCATACTTTTACATGTCCCTGTCCAGTTTTCCCAGCACCACTTATTGAAGAGGCTGTCCTTTCTCCACTGTACATTTCTGCCTCTTTTATCAAAGATAAGGTAACCATATGTGAGTGGGTTTATCTCTGGGCTTTCTATCCTGTTCCATTGATCTATCTTTCTGTTTTTGTGCCAGTACCATATTGTCTTGATTACTGTAGCTTTGTAGTATAGTCTGAAGTCAGGGAGCCTGATTCCTCCAGCTCCATTTTTCGTTCTCAAGATTGCATTGGCTATTCGGGGCCTTTTGTGTTTCCATACAAATTGTGAAATTTTTTGTTCTAATTCTGTGAAAAATGCCACTGGTGGTTTGATAGGGATTGCATTGAATCTATAGATTGCTTTGGGTAGTAGAGTCATTTTCACAATGTTGATTCTTCCAATCCAAGAACATGGTATATCTCTCCATCTATTTGTATCATCTTTAATTTCTTTCATCAGTGTCTTATAATTTTCTGCATACAGGTCTTTTGTCTCCTTAGGTAGGTTTATTCCTAGATATTTTATTCTTTTCCTTGCAATGGTAAATGGGAGTGTTTTCTTGATTTCACTTTCAGATTTTTCATCATTAGTATATAGGAATGCCAGAGATTTCTGTGCATTAATTTTGTATCCTGCTACTTTAACAAATTCATTGATTAGCTCTAGTAGTTTTCTGGTAGCATCTTTAGGATTCTCTATGTATAGTATCATGTCATCTGCAAACAGGGACAGCTTTACTTCTTCTTTTCTGATTTGGATTCCTTTTATTTCCTTTTCTTCTCTGCTGTGGCTAAAACTTCCAAAACTATGTGGAATAAGAGTGGTGAGAGTGGGCAACCTTGTCTTGTTCCTGATCTTATTGGAAATGGTTTCAGTTTTTCACCATTGAGGACGATGATGGCTGTGGGTTTGTCATATATGGCCTTTATTATGTTGAAGAGAGTTCCCTCTATGCCTACTTTCTGCAGGGTTTTTTTTTTATCATAAATGGCTGTTGAATTTTGTCGAAAGCTTTCTCTGCATCTATTGAGATGATCATATGGCTTTTCTACTTCAATTTGTTAATATGGTGTATCACGTCGATTGATTTGCATATATTGTAGAATCCTTGCATTCCTGGAATAAACCCCACTTGATCATGGTGTATGATCCTTTTAATGTGCTGTTGGATTCTGTTTGCTAGTATATTGTTGAGGATTTTTCCATCTATGTTAATCAGTGATATTGGCCTGTAGTCTTCTTTCTTTGTGACATCCTTGTCTGGTTTTAGTATCAAGGTGATGGTGGCCTCATAGAATGAATTTGGGAGTGTTCCTCCCTCTGCTATATTTTGGAAGAGGTTGAGAAGGATAGGTGTTAGCTCTTTTGTAAATGTTTGATAGAATTCGCCTGTGAAGCCATCTGGTCCTGGGCTTTTGTTTGTTGGAAGATTTTTTATCACAGTTTCAATTTCAGTGCTTGTGATTGGTCTGTTCATATTTTCTACTTCTTCCTGATTCAGTCTTGGCAGGTTGTGCATTTCTAAGAATTTGTCCATTTCTTCCAGGTTGTCTGTTTTATTGGCATAGAGTTGCTTGTAGTAATCTCTCATGATCTTTTGTATTTCTGCAGTGTCAGTTGTTACTTCTCCTTTTTTATTTCTAATTCTATTGATTTGAGTCTTCTCCCTTTTTTCTTGATGAGTCTGCCTAATGGTTTATCAATTTTGTTTATCTTCTCAAAGAACCAGCTTTTAGTTGTATTGATCTTTGCGATTGTTTTCTTCATTTCTTTTTCATTTATTTCTGATCTGATTTTTATGATTTCCTTCCTTCTGCTAACTTTGGGGTGTTTTTGTTCTTCTTTCTCTAATTGCTTTAGGTGCAAGGTTAGGTTGTTTATTCGAGATGTTTCCTGTTTCTTAAGGTGGGATTGTATTGCTATAAACTTTCCTCTTAGAACTGCTTTTGCTGCATCCCAAAGATTTTGGGTCGTCGTGTCTCCATTGTCATTTGTTTCTAGGTATTTTTTTATTTCCTCTTTGTTTTCTTCAGTGATCACTTCGTTATAAGTAGTGTATTGTTTAGCCTCCATGTGTTTGTATTTTTTACAGATCTTTTCCTGTAATTGATATCTAGTCTCATAGCGTTGTGGTCAGAAAAGATACTTGATACAATTTCCATTTTCTTTAATTTACCAAGGCTCGATTTGTGACCCAAGATATGATCTATCCTGGAGAACGTTCCATGAGCACTTGAGAAAAATGTGTATGCTGTTGTTTTTGGATGGAATGTCCTATAAATATCAATTAAGTCCATCTTGTTTAATGTATCATTTAAAGCTTGTGTTTCCTTATTTATTTTCATTTTGGATGATCTGTCCATTGGTGAAAGTGGGGTGTTAAAGTCCCCTTCTATGAATGTGTTACTGTCGATTTCCCCTTTTATGGCTGTTAGCATTTGCCTTATGTATTGAGGTGCTCCTATGTTGGGTGCATAAACATTTACAATTGTTATATCTTCTTCTTGGATCGATCCCTTGATCATTACGTAGTGTCCTTCTTTGTCTCTTCTAGTGGTCTTTATTTTAAAGTCTATTTTGTCTGATATGAGAATTGCTACTCCAGCTTTCTTTTGGTTTCCATTTGCATGGAATATCTTTTTCAATCCCCTTACTTTCAGTGTGTATGTGTCTCTAGTTCTGAAGTGGGTCTCTTGTAGACAGCATATAGATGGGTCTTGTTTTTGTATCCATTCAGCCAATCTGTGTCTTTTGGTGGAGCATTTAGTCCATTTACATTTAAGGTAATTATCGATATGTATGATCCTATTCCCATTTTCTTGTTTTGGGTTCGTTATTGTAGGTCTTTTCCTTCTGTTGTGTTTCTTGCCTAGAGAAGTTCCTTTAGCATTTGTTGTAAAGCTGGTTTGGTGGTGCTGAACTCTCTCAGCTTTTGCTTGTTTGTAAAGGTTTTAATTTCTCCATCAAATCTGAATGAGATCCTTGCTGGGTAGAGTAATCTTGATTGCAGGTTCTTCTCCTTCATCACTTTAAATATGTCCTGCCAGTCCCTTCTGGCTTGCAGAGTTTCTGCTGAAAGATCAGATGTTAACCTTATGGGGATTCCCTTGTGTGTTATTTGTTGTTTTTCCCTTGCTGCTTTTAATATGTTCTCTTTGTATTTAATTTTTGACAGTGTGATTAGTATGTGTCTTGGAGTATTTCTCCTGGGATTTATCCTGTATGGGACTCTCTGTGCCCCCTGGACTTGACTATTTCCTTTCCCATATTAGGGAAGTTTTCAACTATAATCTCTTCAAATGTTTTCTCAGTCCCTTTCTTTTTCTCTTCTTCTTCTGGAACCCCTATAATTCGAATGTTGGTGCATTGAATGTTGTCTCAGAGGTCTCTGAGACTGTCCTCAGTTCTTTTCATTCTTTTTTTTTTCCTTCTGCTCTGCAGTAGTTATTTCCACTATTTTATCTTCCACGTCACTTATCGGTTCTTCTGCCTCAGTTATTCTGCTATTGATCCCATCTAGAGTATTTTTAATTTCATTTATTGTGTTTACAATCGTTGCTTGATTCATCTTTAGTTCTTCTAGGTCCTCGTTAACTGTTTCTTGCATTTTGTCTATTCTATTTCCAAGATTTTGGATCAGCTTTACTATCATTATTCTGAATTCTTTTTCAGGTAGACTGCCTATCTCCTCTTCATTTGTTAGGTCTGGTGGGTTTTTATCTTGATCCTCCTCCTGCTGTGTGTTTTTCTGTCTTCTCATTTTGCTTATCTTACTGTGTCTGGGGGTCTCCTTTTTGCAGGCTGCAGGTTCGTAGTTCCCTTTTTTTTTTTTTTTTGGTGTCTGTCCCCAGTGGCTAAGGTAGGTTCAGTGGGTTGTGTAGGCTTCCTGGTGGAGGGGACTAGTGCCTGTGTTCTGGTGGATGAGGATGGATCTTGTGTTTCTGGGGGGCAGATCCACATCTGGTGGTGTGTTTTGGGGTGTCTGTGCACTTTTTATGATTTTAGGCAGCCTCTCTGCTAATGGGTGGGGTTGTGTTCCTGTTTTGCTAGTTGTTTGGCATAGGGTGTCCAGCACTGTAGCTTGCTGGTCGTTGAGTGAAGCTGGGTGCTGGTGTTGAGATGGAGATCTCTGGAAGATTTTCGCTGTTTGATATTATGTGGAGCTGGGAGGTCTCTTGTGGACCAGTGTCCTGAATTTGGCTCTCCCACCTCAGAGGCAGAGCACTGACTTCTGGCTGCAGCACCAGGAACCTCCTCAATTTGGGATGATTCGTTGTCTATTCTTATATTCCACAGGTGCAGGGTACATCAAGTTGACTGTGGAGCTTTAATCTGATGCTTCTGAGGCTGCTGGGAGAGATTTCCCTTTCTCTTCTTTGTTCTCACAGCTCCTGGGTCTCAGCTTTGGATTTGGCCCCGCCTCTGTGTGTAGGTCACTGGAGGGCATTTGTTCTTCGCTCAGACAGGACAGGGTTAAAGGAGCAGCCGCTTAGGGGGCTCTGGCTCACTCAGGCCAGGGGGGAGGGAGGGGCACAGAGTGCGGGGTGAGCCTACTGCGGCAGAGGCCGGCGTGATGTTGCACCAGCCCGAGGTGTGCCGTGCGCTCTCCCGGGGTAGCCGTCCCTGGATCCCGGGACCCCGGCAGTGACGGGCTGCACAGGCTCCCAGAAGGGGGACGTGGACAGTGACCTGCGCTTGCACACAGGCCTCTTGGCGGCGGCAGCAGCAGCCCCAGTGTCCCACGCCCGTCTCTGGGGTCCGCGCTTTCAGCCGCACCTCGCGCCCATTTCTGGAACTCCTTTAAGCAGCGCTCTTAATGCCCTCTCCTCGCGCACCAGGAAACAAAGAGGGAAGAAAAAGTCTCTTGCCTCTTCGGCAGGTCCAGACTTTTTCCTGGACTTCCTCCCAGCTAGCTGTGGCACACTAGCCCCTTCAGGCTGTGTTCACACTGCCAACCCCAGTCCTCTCCCTGCGCTCTGACCGAAGCCCGAGCTTCAGCTCCCAGCCCCGCCCGCCCTGGCGGGCGAGCAGACAATCCTCTCGGGCTGATGAGTGCCGGTCGGCACCGACCCTCTGTGCAGAAATCTCTCCGCTTTGCACTCCGCACCCCTGTGGCTGCACTCTCCTCCGCCACCCACAGTCTCTGCCCATGAAGAGGCTTCCTAGTGTGTGGAAACCTTTCCTCCTTCACGGCTCCCTCCCACTGGTGCAGGTCCCGTCCCTATCCTTTTGTCTCTGTTTATTCTTTTTTCTTTTGCCCTACCCAGGTACGTGGGGAGTTTCTTGCCTTTTGGAAAGTCTGAGGTCTTCTGCCAGCGTTCAGTAGGTGTTCTGTAGGAGTTGTTCCACGTGTAGCTGTATTTCTGGTGTATCTGTGGGGAGGAAGGTGATCTCCGTGTCTTACTCTTCCGCTGTCTTCCCCGGAAGTCTATACTTTTCTAATATCCCACAGCATCTAATATGACACACTGCATACAGAAGGCGGGTAACCTTTGTTGCTTCAGTACATAAATGTTAACTGCACTGCTTAGAATATAGTGCCTGTCACATACTAGATGCTCAGTAAGTATTTGTTTTCTTAGGTAGAATTTTCACAAGATTCTGAAGAGTACAATGGATGTCTCTTTCAATTTAGATGATTAGAAGTAGAAAATCAATGAGTATTCAATTTTTAATTTAAGCTATTTTTATTCTAAACAGCTATTATTTACATACTCATTTTAATATAAGGCTTAGAGACCATGGAACAAGTAGCTGACTTTCAATATATAATGTATGTATCTAGAAATCTGAGTCAGCAATGAGGTTATCTGAGGCCACATTGGGGAAATATTCATAGAGGGACGTCCTGGATATAGCATGGGCAGGATTGACATGGAACACAGAATGTGGGAAAGAGAAAGTATGCATGGGGCCAAGCTTTTACACATTAGGTTTTCTCTTTTGTATTACAAACAAGTTGGAGGAAGAAGTGGTGAATGAACCATATACTAAGCTAAAAGTGGTTATTTAAGCAACCCCCTACTTACTTTGGAAACATAAATCATATTTCATATCTTGTCACTTCTCAATGACTCACACGCACAGTTAATGTCATTTGATGGCATTGAAACAGACAGATTTGGCAAATATTGATTAGTCACATGTAAACATGTGATAGATTCATAGCATTTAATATATTCATATATGTATGTCTCAATATGTGGACCTTGTCTTCCGAGGCCAATACTAAGATAAATGGTTCAATAGGGGATTTTATTAATTTATGAATTTCCTTAATGTCTTAGTCAATACAAATTTATCACATTCAGGTATATGTATTTGAAAAGAATAAAATTATCTGAAATTGGACTGTTGTTGATGTGGGAAATACGTTCATTCTGTGAACAAGTATGTACAATAGAATTACAAAAAACCACTGTCTAAGCTTTATGCAGACTCATGAGGTCAAAAAACATTATACCAGTAAAAACTTAAGAACAAAGTATTTGTGTGACACACACCCAGGTATGTACACACACATACATACATGCATGTTAAACTCCTAGAAACAGTGATTTCATGATGAAAGCACTTTGGCCTAATTTGTTTCTCCCTCTGAACTTTTAGTTTTCTCCTTTCTAAACATGGGGATAATTTTAATTGTGTCTATTTCAAGGAGATGTCAGAATTAAATGAGATGGTATATATAAAAATGCCTGAATCATGTGGGACCTGTAATACAGAGTATCCACCTCTGACCTCTCTTTTTGTCTCTGTTCCCGCTTATCATGAGTCTAGCCTTATGCTATCCTTTTTGGAGGAGCCATAAGAAGTAGGTAAAATCCTACCTGCTGCCAAAGACAATGCTGTTGGGGAACCAAAATTGTTCATAAGCAGATTAGAGAACTTCAGGGGAGGGGATGTAGCCAAACATTCACTCATGCCCTTCGTGCTTTTATGTGTATAAAGTAGAAGGTGGGGATTTTGAAAAGTGCTGGTTAAGGTTTCTTCAAGGTTTATCCTATTAGACTATGACCAGCAAGAATTACAGATAAGATCTCCAATGAGCCAGAAAAGTCAGAATCAGGTCATTGCCACACTGGAGAGATAACCCTGAAAGCAGGAAGCCCCCGCGGAAAAATGATGGCAGCAAGTAGGCAGGAGAAAGGGCAAGGGATTCGCTGGAGCCAGGCTATAACAGTCAGATGACAGGAACTAGAAAAGCACACCAGGAGGAAAGGAATCTTCCATCTGAGCCCAAGCTCCATGGCCTACTCAAGTCCTGAAGCTCACAGATGCCACTGTACACCTTTGCAGCATAGCCAGGTGTAAAGCACAGGGTAGGTAAGGAGCCCTGTGCTTGCCTCAGTGACATGGATAGCAATATCCTGACCTACTGGAGCGAGCACTGAACCAGCAGCCAGAAGACCCAAGATCGAATCCCCCTTCCACTTAACAGCTCCATAATATTGGGCAAATAAATTCCCTTAGTGCCCTTACTTGCAAAGTGGTGATGTTCACTCTCTTTCATACATCGTGTGAGATCCAAAAGAAATAAATATGAAGCAGCATAGGTTAGTGGTGAAGAATGAAGACAGCCTGGATTCAAATCCCAGATCCACCACTTACAGCAGCACATGATCTTACTAAGTGTAGCTATTCTTCAGAGTCCTTATCTGGAAAGTGGGATAATAAGATGCCTTTTTCACAGTTATTGTGAGGATTAAGGGTAACTGGCAAAACATGTGAAGTAGTTACAAAAGAACCAGGCCCATAGTAAACATTCAATAAATGTAATGTGAACTGTGATCATTAATGAGAACACAGCTTGTGAACAGGTGATGTGGGAGCACAGGAAACTGGCTTCGGAATCATACAGGCTTAGGCTCTGATTCAAATGCCACCCTTATAAGCTGGATGATTGGAAGGAGATTACTTAACTCCTCAATATCAAGTTTTTAATTTGCACAGTGGGCATGATAATTCACTGTTCAAGGCGTTCTTATGAAGATTTGAAATAGCCTATATCAAGCAAATGGAATATGGTGTATTTTCAATAAATGGGAGTTATATGTAATGATAGGGTAATAGACACATCTAGAAAGTATTACTATTAGAATTGATCTTGCTGTCAAGTTCTTTCCTAAGCAAGATATGACTTCTCAGATGCTAAAACTGAGGCACTCTTGAGTCCATATCAATGAGGTTGACCAGTACAGCTGGGAAATTTGAGAACCTCATTTCAAGCAAGCATAAATGCATCTTTCTTTACAGAAAACTTGATCAGAACAGACCGATTCACACAATTTATCCATCCCCAGTGGTTTGTATTTATAGTGGCACTTTGCCCAGCCCTCTCTTCTCTCTGGTCTTATGTGTCGGTGAGACTGATGAGGAGAACATCAAAATGTCCTGGGAGCGAAATGCCACAGGTAGCCTGAGGACATGAGCTGTGTCTCCTGGGGCCTCAGACCTCAACAACACTGCCACTGTCCTTCCCAGAAAGGCTGGAAGGTGGACAAGGGCCAGCTGGACCCAAATGCCATGAAGCAGACCAAAGGGTTGCAAGTGGGCCAGGAGGAAGCCTAGAGGATGGGTCTCTGAGAAGGTGGCTGGCAGTGCATTCTCACAGCGCTCTTCAAAGCACTGGACCCATCCCAGCTCTAAGGGCCAAACACCTAGAGGAGCTAGCAACACACTTCTGACTCCTCGTAGGGCGTCCTGGCTCAGAGGATCCACAGAGGAGAAAAAGGGCCCAGCAATGGCTAAGTTCCTTGTATGTGGTGAGCACTCTATACCTTGACCCCGTTTGGTCCCTACAACACCTGTGTCAAGCTCCAATCATTACCCCATTACACTCAGCCTGATACGTTGTGAGCCTTCAACAAATGCTAGCTGTTATTACTGTAGTTGTCCTCATTCTTATTACAGATGAAGAGAATGAGTCTCATGGCTGTGAAGTCACTTGCCCACGGTCATAGAGTTTGTTAGTGACAAAGCTGGGTCTCAAATCTGATTATCTACTTCCAAAGCATACACACTAGCATCAAAGCCTGCAGCCAGTATGGCTTATTAGACACCTTCCCCGCACTGGGGGCCATACAGGTGCATTGACAGAGACAGGTAATTCCTACCTCCCCCAAAACTTGAGTCTAGTTTAACAGTGTTTTCAGACTATGAGTCTTGGCCTTCAGTAGTTCATGAAACCGCTCTGAGGTCATCACAAATCCATTTTTAATGATATAGAATCAAATTTAAACAAAGAATGCATCTTACATAATTCAGCGATGTAATGACACTTGTTTTAATCATGTATATTAACATGTATATGCGTATACTGGATCATGACATACAAAATATAGCTGATAAAGATAATGGTCAGAAGTATTTGAAAGCCATTAATCTAGCAGATCTGCAAGCAGCAGAGATTTAAGTGGTACAGTTACTTTCTAGCAAACTCTTCTCATTGGTCTCTTTGGGACTACAGGGTGCCCTTAGTGGTATCTCCAGTGGAGGGGAGGGCTCATCACGGCCCACATCAAGGTAAGGGCATCACAGGACAGGACTTTGTAGATCAGACTTCTGAAATCCATTTTGAACATTGCAGTATACTGAATCCAAAAACATAATATAAATTGAGTTTTGAATCAACCTGGGGTAAATCCATTTATTTTTGATTCCTATGTGGATATTTGTTTCCAATTTTTAATTTATTTTAAAAGTTTTTTAAAATTTAAGTATAGTTGATTTACAATGTTGTGTTAGTTTCAAGTGTACAGAAAAGTGATTCATATATACATATGATATACAGATATTCTTTTTCAGATTCTTTTCCATTATAGGTTATTACAAGCTTTTGACTATAGTTCCCTGCGCTATACAGTAGGTCCTTGTTATTTATTTTATATATGGTAGTGTGTGTATGTTAATTCCTAACTCCTAATTTATCCCTTCCCTTCTGGCTCCCCCCTTTGGTATCCATAAGTTTGTTTTCTATGTCTGTGAGTCTTAAATCCAATTATTTTTATTTAACATTCAACTAACATTTTTTAAGCCCCTCTGGGTACCAGTCACTGTATTAGGCACTGAAAAGAAGAGGTTCAAAAGACAGATACTCTGTTGCCTTGCCCTGGTAGTGCTCCCAATTCCTTCCACAAACACGAACTGAATCCCTTTTACATACTAGAACCTGAGCCAGGCACTAGGAGCATCAAAGCCAGACCAAGCTGTGTTGGAGCTTGAGGCCAAAGGAATTTTAGCATAAGTTTTTAATTGCTGATTTTTTCCAGAACACTAGAATGGCTGAAAAATCAAAACACAGAAGTGTTAAAACTCACATTATTTTAAGTTTAAATGTTTTATTTATACCCCAAACTGAATTTATTATAATTTTACCTTCCTGGTTTTATTGGAAGCAAACTCATCAATAACATTTCAGAATCAGTTCCTTGCATATCTCATTTTCAGCTGGGAGGATTCCTATGTTTGACAATTTCCCTTTACCAGGTAATGATCTTAAATAATTTTTAATTAACTTCGGTTTACTGATCCTGTCTTTATTTTAAACGTTGATATTATGTTCACTGTGGACTAATTTTGATTTTTTAAAGTCATGCATTAAAATAGTATTTACCTTGGGTAATTTATATTGCCCACCCTCTGCCCACCAAATATTGTGCCCACGCAAGCACCTTACTGGATCCATACTAGTCCTAGCACTAAGGGATCCACAAATGAGTTAGGATGGAGCCTTTCTTCTTCAGTTTTGTAATCCAACAGTAGACTCGAGCAAGTAAACACATACAGTTAATATTTCTTGAGCATTTATTTAGTGTTGTTCTAACTACTTTACATGTATTAATTAATTTAATCTTTCCATCGATCCTGTGAGGTAGCTACTACTTATTATCCCCATTAAAAAAAGAAAAGAAATCTAGGCAAAGAGCATTTAGGAAACTAGCCCAAGGTCACACAGTTCTAAAAGACAGAGCCTGGATTTGAACTCAGAATCAGCCTGTCTCCAAAGCCTAAGCCATCAACCGTGGAGTAGTTTCTAGGTTAAGGCAGGAGGTCATGGCTTTCAATGTAAAGGATCACCTGCTCAGCTGGAGGAACAAAAGTACACGTCATATTATGTCACCCCAACAGTTTTAAACCCAACTGTTAAAAAAATAAATAAAACAATTAATAATACTTTGAAAGCAGTGTGTAATCTACCCCCCGATAATTTTATTTCCTTCTTTTAAAAGAATTATCTTCCTTCCATGAGACATATGCTTCCCATTCCTAAGGTGGCTAATAGGACTCTCTCTACAAAAGTGTAAAGTAATCAGAGGGTTTCCTTAGCGTGACAGTGAGAGTTTCATGGGATATGAAAATCAGCCAAATCAGTTCCTCTTCCACAGTAAGTAGCCATGCTGAATGAAACCCACCACATGGTATCCATGTCTCTTGCATATTCCATCACACCTATTCATTCAACAAATATTTATTAAGCATCTACTGTGGGTCAGAACCCACAGTCTTCTTTTTAAGGAAAATATAAAATGTCTTTAAAGCATGCATATCCAGAAGTCTATTTTACTCTGCATTTCCCTGAAGAGATCCCCAAGGAGGAAGCAGTGCTAATGCATGAAGCCATATGCTCAAATAAAAAACTATATATAACTCACATCTGTATCATGGCTTATAGGTTACAAAGTGCTTTCATATGCATTATTTCATTTGCTATTCGTCCTCTAGAGTGTCTCAGGAGTTAAGTAAAATTGAAACAACACTAACTTAAAATACTCTAATAAAAGAAACCTAAAATGACAAGCATTAGCAATAGATAAACACTAATTGTTACCCCACTGAGGAAGAGTGTTTGAAAAAAAAAAAAAAGTCATGCATCATGCTTTCCCTGAATAAGGAAGGAAGATAAAATGCTTAAGCCCTGCCACTAACCCCTTAAGTGATGTCAGGTTAAGTCATTAAACTCCGTGTTTCAATTTCCCTATCAATAAAGTGAGTGTTCAGTCATGTGCCAGTTCATCTCAGAGAGTGATTGTGGGAATCGATGATGATGCCCTTGACAGAAACTGTTAATATTTTCATCTCTGCAGCCCCCATGCCTCTCACAGTTCCTGGTATGTGGAGGGTAACCAACTTGATGATGGATGGACAGACAAATAAATGACCAGTTGAACTGGCTTCCTCTGCCACTGTCCCTTTGAATGAATTTGCACAACCCTCCCATCACCTGAAGCTACTTGTGGGCACTAGCCTATGAAAGGTATTTGCCCAGGGCCTTTGCACTTGCTGAGGCTGCTGCCTGGTATGCTCATCTACCAGTTCTTTACCTTCCTTGTTTATACTTGTAATTTGGATCTCAGCTCAAATGTATTTTCCTCAGAGGGATCTTCCCCAATATGGCCTGCTCAGTCCTGTTTTATCAATCACCCTGTTTTATTATCTGAAGAACTCTCAACACTATAAATGATCTTATTAATTTTTGTCAGTTTATGTATATGTTATCTGTTTTCCCCCTTGAATATCAGCTCCGTTAAGGCAGTGTATTAGTGTCTCTTATTCACTAGTGAACCCTCAGTCCATCCATAATATGCTGTGGGTACTTAGTAGCACTTCATAAATGATTATTGGATGGATTATTGGTGGTATATTAGCCTATATCACCCTTCCAAGACCTGATCGTTTGTTGGGTTTTTTTTTTTTTTTTCTGGCTCATTTGACATTATTGTCTTGGTTGGTCCCAACACTTTTTCTAGGTCTGCCTATGCATTTGACAAAAGCCTTTGAACCTTCTTATCAATATTATCCAAAGTAAATCCATCATTCACTAATTTTCAGAACTCTACAAGTAAGAGAACTTTCTCCTTCTTCCCATATCCCATGAAACTCTCACTGGTCAGGCTTATTCCTAGATTTTCTGTTAAGGTAGGAGCTAGTAATAAATGGATGGATGGATGGATGGATGGATGGACAGATACGGCAGACAGACAGGTAAACGAGTAATGAATTTGAAAATGCTTTCAAGGTTGTATGGCCATTTTCACCAGTTGGGTATTTGTTAAGGTTCTTTTGTTTCTTCTGTGAAGGATCCTCCTATGAAAAAAGAATTGCCATTATCCCAGGACCCCAACACTACTCTGTTTTTTCAAAGATTGTTCACAACTGTGTCTTCAACCACTATTCTGATAGTCTGTGGTACATGTACAGGCTGTTTCCACCTTGAGTTTAGAAACAACTGACTGATCAAAACAAAAATGTCAAAGCTGCATCTGAAAGTCAAGACATCAGTGTTATTACTAAAAAAGTTCTATTGGAGGCTGTGACATAGATGTATCATTGCAATAGGGTTTATTCCAATTACCTACTGCCGTATAACAACCACCTCAAAATTGGTGACTTAAAACAACAATGATTTATTTTACTCATGAATCTCCAACTTGGGCAAGGCTTAGTGAGGACAACTTGACTCTGGTCCATGTGGCATCAGCTGGAGTGGCTCAGCTAGGGCTGGAGGATCCACTTTCAAGACAGTTCATCCACGTGATGAACAGGTTGGTCCTGGCCAATGACTGAGCTCAGCTGAGGCCGTCAGCTGGGAGTCCTGGACCCTCTCCTTCCCACATATTCCAGTAACACTTGGTTCAGACCTGGGCTACATGTCCCCCAAGACTTCTCCAGTTGCCTCCCCTTGAGTGAGTTCATCCCAGTGTCTCCCACCTCCACTCCGTTCCTCATTGCCCCACTCAGCTCTTCTCCTCACCAATACCCACATTTTTTTCTGACCTGGACACTCCTTTTCTCACATCGTTTCATCAACTCCCCATCACCCAGTCTGTTAAGTACAAAGTTCTCAGCCTTGCCCTTCTAGGCCTTCCATTTTACTTTCCCAGATTTAACTCCCAGGTACTTTATAATCTATCCAAACTATATGATTCAATTCTCTGAAAAAAAATGCTCCCTTTTTTTCCTCATGTCCTGACTTTGCTCTTGATATTCCTTCTATGATAGATTAATGACAGCTACAAATCCTTTGCTACTTCTCCCATTAAGAGGGGAAGTCTGCCTTGAACATGGGCTGGCCTTGATGACTTGATTGACCAATAGAGTACAGCAGAAGTACATTACTGGGAAAGAAATTTCTGGGATTTCCAAGGCAAGATGATAGGGAGCCTTGCAGCTTGTCTGGGCTTCTTAGAATGTATGCTTAGAACACTCTCTCTCAAATCCCAGCTGCCGTGCTGTCAGGAAGCCCAAGCCAGCCTTGTGCAGTAGATGCAAGTAGAAATAATGCCCAGCCAGGCTCCAGCTGTTTCAGCCATCCTTCCAAGACACCAGACCCATCCACACTGAGTGACCTCAGTCTCAGTCAGTGCTGCTTTCAGCAGACGTGAGCAAACAAGCTCTCCTCAATTCCAGCTGCACAAAATAGATATCATAAAATGGCTACTTTGTAAGCTACTAAGTTTTGGAGGTAATTTGAACATAGCTGTATGGCCAAAGTAAGGCCAAGTTCCTGAAGGAAATCCCATGACAAAATTCCTCCTCTCTCCTCAATCAGAGTTTTAAAAGTTTATGGACAAGAAGCTTTCATTGATACTAAGTTGTGCAAGACAGACTTAAGGAGTATTTCAAGCATGTGATGCCTTTATGTATCTTGTGATAAATGAATGTGTAGAGCTGGCGAGGTGTGGGCAATAGAATATTCTTGGGATCGTGGTAATAGGAGGAAACGGTGTTATCATGTTAGAAGTCCAGGAGTGAGTGTGCACAATCATGCCCTGAACAGAGAAGCCTTCAAATGACCCCATATCGAACAGCCTGTTTCACAAAACGTAAAAGAGAATTATTATTGCTTATTCTTCATGATAAACATTGTGATTAATTTTTATAATATAGATGATTTCTCCTTCTCAGATGCTCCTAAAAAAGCAAGTGTAGATTGTTATCTGTTATTCTAAGCTTTTCTCTTTTACCAAACTCTGCCTGCTGCTTATAATTGGCAATTGATTATGGAGGTTTACACATTAAAATCGAGAATAATTTTGTCATATTTGAAAGAGGCCCAAGGCTACATTATCTATTTCCCTTATCATTAGCAATAATCAACCCAAAGAAGAAAAAGGAGGAGGAGGAAGAAGAGGAAGGTCATTCAAAGTGGAAGTGCTTGCTTATAAATAAGATTGTGTAATTCTTTGCCATTTTTCAAACCCTTGTTCAGAAAATTAACCTTGAACTACTTTTGCTTTTTCACTCCCTATCATGTGAAGTGAAACACTATAGAAATAAAACACAGAAAGCATAAAGTAATTTTTAGCATAAAGCCTGAGTACAAAACAAAAACTCTAAGCATGCTTTTAATACCATTGTAGAAATAAAATACCAGAATCTAATACACATACATTCATATATATATGTATACATACACACACATCTCAATATTTACCATTGTTGAAGTCCTCTTCATCAATCTCAACAGATCTCAAGGACTGTGTTTATTCATTCATTCTTATATGTATTCATTTAATAGTGTTGATTGCCTCCTACATGTCAAGCCCTGTGCTAGATGCTGAAGATACCATGATGAACAATACAGACTTTGACCCCATTCTCCTAGATCTTAAAATCTAATGGGTAGACAGAAGTTAAACAAATATTTAAGCAAATTTTTATTATAATTTTTGTCATTATTTGGGTGTGATTTATCAAAGAAATTGTCAACCAATGGTGCAGGGTGTTATAAGAAGAGCACCAGAACTTTCTAGAGGATCACAGAAGGCTTCCTTGGGCAGAACTGTAGGTTTCCCTTTTGCAGCATGTCATTTGGCTTCGTAACAACCAACGATTTCAGTCCATTTCTTCCTTTTCCTTTTTGCCTTAACTAGACGGGCTGCAAATGCTAGGTCATCAGCCCAGGCCTCCCGTGCAGCGAGGGGTGGCCATATGACTCAATTCTAACCAAAGACACGTTGAAGGGCCTTTGCTAGTCCTATGGGAGATGTTTTCTCTACCTTGTCAAAGTAGACAGGCTTAAGAGGGGAGGTCTCCCTATGCTCTGCCTCCCCTCATTTGCTGACTTTGACTTCAGTTGGCCACAGGAGACCACCATTTTGCAGCCATGAA
Organism: Mesoplodon mirus; assembly: GCF_964341445.2. Lineage (NCBI taxonomy): Eukaryota > Metazoa > Chordata > Mammalia > Artiodactyla > Ziphiidae > Mesoplodon > Mesoplodon mirus. The sequence goes on along the minus strand of NC_138992.1, from coordinate 12,682,686 downwards.
TGAAAAGGAAGGGGAATTACATCGGTGGTGGCCCAGAGCCCTGATATTCTTGAGCCACTGAGCCAGCACTAGACATCTTGCCACGTGCAATAATTATGTCTTAATTATTCTAGCTTGGCTATTATGGTCCTTGGAGTTAAAATCATTCCCAGCTTCTAGCTGCCCAGAAAAAGTGACATTTAAGCTGATCCTCCTGAATTACTATACTCTCTACCCTACTCCTTAAGTAAACCCAGCGTCTTATTTATATCTCTCCTACAGCATGCATTTCCTTATATCTTTCATAATTGCCATTTATATAATTTTCTAAGTTCCTCTAATAGACTATTAGGGCAGGGCAGAAATCATGGTATAGTATTCTTGATATCTCTAGGGCTTAGTAGAGTGCCAGGCTGTACTCAGTTAATAACTACTTCAATAACTGCTCAATTGAAAACTGCTGAATTAAATGAAGGTAGTGATGATGGTGCCATTATTAGCAGTAGTGGTGAACGTGGAGCAGCTAAGATGTAGTTTTGGGCGGATGAGTTACTGGTGGTGGTGGTGCTGATGGTGGGGATAGTGGCAGTGATGGTGGAGGTATGGCAGTGATGCAGGGGGTGCGAGTCAGGGTTCAACAATGGTGGTTGTAGCAGTACCAGCAATCGTGGTAATACAGGTGATGGTACTTTCCAGCCTCGATCAGAGGGAGGGGTGCTAAGTTATCCAGGAGTGATATCATTTTGATAACGAGGGAAAACTTGGTGACAGGCCTGATTTTCTGTCTATGCCACAGTTTTCGGGAGGAAACATTACACGTTCTCTAACACACTTTGGAATCTGATGGATAGACAACCAGAGGCTATTGGGAGAAATATTGTCAACCACCAGAAAAGATGGTCTCTGGAGTGTTCTTCTAGTTGGTCCTCCAAATTCCTCTTTGCCCCAGGACTTATGTTTTTGAAGGTACTGAGCAATGAATAGGAAAGAAGAGAGATCAACAGTCACACCCAAAGTGACTTCCCACTCCTCTTCGTCTCCTGCGAAGAAAAGAAATTCAAGGAAGAGGGTTTCTTCCAAAGAAAACATCCTGGGCACCCAGGCAGCCTGCTTTGGATCCTCAGTAGCCAGCAAGCTGACTCACAGACATTCACGCAGCTCCCTGGAGCCAAGGAATTGTAATGAGAACATTCCAGGCAATCAAATTACTGGGGCTGGAGGGGGTAGGGAAGTGGAGGTTGCCCATGTCTGTCACTTTCTAGAAAGCAGATTCTGAGAATGTCTTTCTGTGTGATAAGATTCAGACCTCACTCCTCCAGCAGGAAATGTTCTGCCCACAGCATCCACAGGCCCAGGGAATTAAAATGCATCGGGCTGAGTTGAAAGCTTATTGGACCTAAGTCCACAGAAATTCGGCACTTTTCAAGCTTCTTTACCCTGCACGGTATTTAAACCACGTCCCTCCCACTTTTGTTCTGTAAATAACTATTCCCAAATCCAAACTGCCTATCGAACAACAAAGCAATGATTCAGTTAATCATTATAAACTCGAACAATTCGGCACACACCCACATGCAAAGGAACTAGACATCACTTGCCTGAAATACTTGACCATGATACAAGAAAGCAAACAGGGCTACTTGAACATGACAGTCATGATGGGATGGGAGAATTGTTGTTTTTGAATGAAACTTCGCCTAAGTGGTTCCAGTTGATTTTTTCCCACACAAGATCAAGCCTACATCTCACAGAAGCATTAGATCTGTTCACTTCCTTGTGCTTTGCTCCAAGAATTAGTGAGTCATGTTTTAAGCACAAATTCTTAACATAGGTGCTACCAGGGAACAAAGGAAAACAAAACGCCTCATTCTTTTATTCATCCTTTGAAAGGAAACTCATGGCGGAAACATTTGTATAACATTCCATTTATGTAACAGGAGAAAGATCAGCTGAAGGAAAGAACGGTGCAGCTGTGTGTTTTCTTTTCACAGGGCTGCACCCCTCCTGGCCTAATCGGTTTATAACATCCTATCACAGATTCTGGGCCAGCCAGGAAATGTGAAGGACCATCACAGGAGTCAATGCGGTGGAGGGGAACACACCAAGAGAGCCGAAGTCACTCAGCAGGGGTTAGGAAGTGGCTCAGTGAGGCGCTTGCAAGCGTGGGCTCCAGAGTCAGGCAGCCTGGAGTCAGATGCTGCTCCTTACTGGCTGTGTGGCCTTGGGCAGCTTGTTGAACCTCTCTATGCCCTAGTGTTGTCACTGGCAAAATGGGCATCATAAAATCTACTCCTATATAACCTATATAAAAGTGTGACTGATAACATGAACCAAGGTCAGAAAAGCCCCTGAAGTCCAATTCTGACTTCTCCTCTTGGCCTGGCCATTTTAGTTCTCTCAGTGTCCGTTTCCTCACCTTTCCCTGGATCTCATATATTCAACATTGATGGAAAAATTGCAGAAGTGTTCTGAAAATGGGAAAGTCATTGGGCACTGGCCATAGCTTGATGTTAACCAAGCATGACTTGCTCTGTGACCATGAAGGGAAAGGAATAAGGAGGTAGGCCATCTGAACTTCTTACAACCCGTGTATCTTGGAAATGTTGAAAAACCTTTATTTACCATCTTCAAGTCAGTTTATTAATGTCCTATTTTCTTGATCCTTTTCATAGTGGATGATATGTTATGTTAGACAGGGCTCTGGATGCAGACAGGCAGGTTTTTGTTCTTTATTTTTTATTTTTTTACTTTTTGGCTGCGTTGGGTCTTCATTGCTGCACGCAGGCTTTCTCTAGTTGTGGCAATCAGGGTCTACTCTTCGTTGCGGCGTACGGGCTTCTCATTGCGGTGGCTTCTCTTGTTGTGGAGCACGGGCTCTAGGTGCACGGGCTTCAGTAGTTGTGGCTCACAGGCTCAGTAGTTGTGGCTCGCGGGCTCTAGAACGCAGTCTCAGTTGTTGTGGCTTAGTTGCTCTGCAGCATGTGGGATCTTCCTGGACCAGGGATGGAACTCGTGTCCCCTGAATTGGCAGGCGGATTCTTAACCACTGCACCGCCAGGGAAGCCCGACAGGCTGGGTTTTAATGATAGATTTTCCACTTTTTCACTCTGTGCCCTGGAGCAAGGGAAGTGAATGTCGTTTTTCCATTCAGCAGGCTCACCACGATTAACCTCAATCTCGCTCATTGGTCTTTTCAAAGAATCAGATTTTGCTCCTCTTTGTCTTTTCTCCTGTATTGTTTTCTATATCATGAATTTTTCCTTTTGCATTTGTCAATTCCCATGTACTCCCTCATGATTTACCTTTTTCTGGACTCTTAATTGGAATTATTCATTTATTCTCAATGAAATAATTAAAACATGTTAGGCTATACATTTCCCTCTAATTATATGTTTATATTCAATGGGTTTGATAACAAGTAGTCATCTTTTCATGGATTCCTAGGTAAGATTTAATTTCTAGTTTTACTTCTTTGCTCCTGGACTTATATTGAACAGTATTCTATACTTTTCCAGTGGTTAAACTTTTAAAAAATATATATTTGCTTTGGTTTTCTATTTGTTGGGCATATGAACTTTTGGTCCTTGATTCTCAGATTTACTGAATTATGGTCAGAACATTGCAACTTCAAAAATCTCTATTTTTGGAAAATTTTGAAGTAGTATTTTTTTATGACAAAATGTGTACTGGGTTTATACAACTGATACTGGATGAACAGAATGGTTAGTATTATCTGTTTGTAGGCTCCTTGCATATATTAAATCAAACCTATTTGAATCATTCAGATTATCCATATCTTTCTAAAATTTTTTGTCAAAATTTTCTGTCACGTTCTGAAACAGGCAGCTTTATCTAGTGATATTTCTAGGATGTCTTTCTGTTTGAGGCAAAAAGATCCGTGACACATCTTCTTCCATGATTTTTCATCTTACTCTTACATAACAAGGCTCTGGTTGAACACTTTGGACTCCGAATTCATCTTTACTGGACTTACCCACACTTAGCCTCAATTTACTCACCCATAAACCAGGACTAATAGCGCTGCCATTGCAATGTTGTTGTAAAAATATACAATGAGAGAAACATGATCGAATAGCCAGCACAGCAGCCACTGCACAGTACACGTTACCTCATTTTAGCTCTCTTCCTTCCTGCCCTGTAAGTTTTCTCTTAATCCCAAGAATAAAACCTTGAAAATGGAAAAGGCGCTCCTGATTTCTATTTATGGCCCCTTAGAGACCAGATCATTGGTATTCTTCTTTCCTATTAACTACCGGGCTATGGGTTTGAAAGCAGAGTATCATTACATCATTCTAGACAGAAGCAAGGAAAACGGGTGTTCTAAGCTGGGTCAAGGGGTGTTTTGTGAAACAATGCAGTCCTTGTTCCAAGAGGTAAAGGATGCACTGGAGTATCTGGGGTAGCGATGCATCCTGGAATTTCCCCTTTACTACAAAAGAGATGACGTAGGTACGAAATTCCAGGCATCTTGCCCATCTTTTGTAATCCATTCTTCCTTTCTTCTCTCCTCTGGTTTCTTCAGATTCTACCTCCACAGCCCACCTGGCTTAGAGCACTGATGCTTTCACAAGGTTCCCTCCTTAAACTTCCCAGCAGATATGACTGTTCCAAGGGAGACTGAATCACTGTTCTAGAAAATGAAATGAAACTACACAAAATGCTTATCAATATCAGAGGAATTCTTTTTGGTGACTCACCCAACAAATGAACCTCTACATTTCAAAGTATATGCTCTTGCTCATTAAATATCCATTTGGCTGCTTGCTATCTCTCCCTCCTTCTCCCATAAGTGTTTTCTTTTCCCTGTGACTATAAATACCTCCACAATGTTAGGTCTCTTAAGAATGAGAAATGTTGCTTAGTACAAGAGATACAACACTTGCTAAACAGTTCAGTTGGCGCCTGTATATATCATCACCTTGAGTTTTCACAAGAAGCCTAAGAGAAGGTACCGTGTGCACCGTTCTGAAGACAAATCTGAGGCTCAGGAAATTAAACCATTGAAAGTCTCACCCGGCAGATCTAGGAGCCTAAACCCTTTCTGCTAGGCTCAAACCCGTGTTCTTTCCATTTGATTGTGCCATCCTCCCACAAAGCTCCCTTGGGCTTTAGGAGAGTGCAAAGTGAATGTGGAATGTGAGCCTGAGTTTCCTCTCTGGTAAGTCCCCTACATACGAACTTTCAAGTTTAGAACTTTCAAAGATGCAAATGTGCGTTCGCATGTCCGATCACATAAGTTAGTTCACGTGCCTGGCATACATTGTCCCGTGCGTGCGTCCTCTACCAGTGGTTGTCCTTTACTGTACAGTGCGGTAAGCAAGCCTAAAAGCAGCAGTGATGTAGCTGGTACCTGCCAAGAAGCGCCAAGAACCAAGAAAGGATGAAGACGAGAGGAAGAAGAAGTAACCGAAGAACCGAAGAGATTCACGATGCAGGAAATGGCGAGGGGGTTTTCTTTATTTGAGGAGGCACTGTTAGTTTTTGAGGCACAGGACTCAAACGTAGAACAGTAGACAAAAGTTGCAGCAGCTGACCAGCATGCAATCCAGTGCCACGTGTCATCTATGACAAGAAAAACAGAGCTACTACCCGGATGTCACTGGATCGTTTTTCAAGAGGGTAGATAGAATTGAACCCAGCAAGGAACCAGAACCTGTGCCATCAACATCAGGTGTGAGTGAGACTGCAGCTTGCCCTCCATCTCCTATTGCTGAGGATCCTTCAGCTCTACCATCTCCCACCTCCTCTCCCTCCTCCAGTCAGCAACTCTTCTTGCCAGTTCACTTGATGCCAGCCCCTGTATGCCAACTGTTGTACTGTACTACTGTACTTTTCAAGGTACTGTACTGTAAGATTAAAAAGGTTTTCTTTATTTTTTGCGTGTATTTGTTTTTTATGTATTATTTGTGTGAAAAGTATTATAAGCCTAATACAGTACAGCACTATATAGCCGACTGTGTTAGTTGGGTACCTAGGCTAACTTTGTTGGACTTACGAACAAATTAGCCTTACGAACATGCTCTTGGAACAGAACTCGTTCGTATGCAGGGGACTTACTGTAATTAGAGTTGGTCAATTAGCCTCTTTTCCAGGAATATAACAGAGGGAGGAATCCCATTAGTTCTCTAATCCCTTTAAGACAGCCATTTACAGTATCAGATGCTCATCTGGTCCAAATGCACATTTTGTGCTGTTTTGTTTAGTGTAAGGATTGACAGTCTTCAGAAGTAGGCGCTATGTTTCAGATTCCTGTTCTTTAGCAAACTGGTAGGAAGATGTCCTGGTAAGCAGTCTCCAAAGATGACACTACCTGTTCCTTCCTTCCCTATACGCACTTGTCATTCTGTCCATCAAAATGTACTATCTATGTCACATCCCCTTAAGCCTGGGGAGGCATATCATAGATGTATCTGTTCTAAGCCTTGCCTTTAAGAAGCCTGGCAGCTTCTGCTTTCACTCTTGAAGCTAGCAACACTGTAAGAAATTTCATTATCCGGAGACCACCATGCTTTGCGAAAACTCAAACTATTCATCATGGAGAGGCTGCATGGAAGACAACAGGCCCTGCAGACATAAGAGAAGACGTTTCAGATCACCCAGCCAGCCCCAGACATCAGTTGAATGCAGCCAAACGAGCGACCCAGCTAACGCTATGTGGAGAAGAGCCACGCAGCTGAGCCTAGGCACTCTGCAGAATCATGGGAAATACTTAATCATTTTTGTTTCATTCATTAGGTCTTGGGGTGTTTTATTACACAGAAATGTATAACTGAATGGATGTTTAAGTCAAGAATAGTCAGAGGAAAACCTTCCAATATTCCATAATAATTCACCAAGGGACAGGAGTTTGCAACTCTGACTGGCATCAGAATCACGTGGAAACCTTTCTAAACTAGAGATGCTCAAGGCCTAATATAGATATTGAGAATGCAAAACTTAAGCTTGTACATTTGTATGCTTTTCAATTCCCCAGATTTGTGCAATGAGCAGTCACTGTAACCCACGGAATGGGAGACTCATTTACTATAAGAAGCGCTTCTTTTAAAAGGCAAATTCCTTCTGGGAGTGATAAATCGAGCAGATGGTCACAGGATTATATCCCTAATCAGATTGTTTTCCTAACTCCTGGCTAAGATTAGCAAATGTAGCATATGAGAGAGCTAAATATGGAGCATGAACACACCTGAGCTGGATGTTGTTGCTCAGGTCCCCCAGAGCTGCCATGTGAATAATCTAGGGTCAGCTTGTGTCCAGCAGATACCTGGAAACCAGAAGACAGTGGAAAACTGGCAATGCCGATTACGCCCACACCAATGGGAAGTCACTAAAAAATCACCCCAGGGGTTACCTTTTATTTTTTTCCCAGGGGTTACCTTTGAAGTGTGATATTTATGAGCCTGAGAAATGATTATGGTGGTTACTACATGGGACCTTGGTACAAATTGATCCAGATAGGAATATTTGTGTTCACATCTGACCTTCCAGGAGGCCAAAATATGAAGTTGTCCTGATCCCTTCATCCTAATTATATAAATAAAATGTGTCTAAAGCTCTGAAGATCTAAAACCCAGCAGGACTCAGGGTTCAATATTGAAAGCAGAGAGTTGAGGGGAGAAGGCTTGTCTTGTAAAGTGGTAAATAGTAGGGGAAGTTCCTGTGTCTTTCTCTTGTCTTTTTCACTTCATGTTTCCCCCAAACTGGCCTTAGCATCTTCCCTACAAAACCTCACAGGTTGGCTGCTTTTCCCTAAGGAGTGTGAGTCAGCGCTCTCTGAGAGCTTTTCACTTTTACTCTTTTCTTCCCACTGATTCTGTACTAAGACACAGCTGGGGGTTTCATGCCCCCTAAAGAAAGGAAGTGAAAGGTACTGTATTTCCTGCAAAGCTTAACTTATCTATGTGAAGAGGAAAACCCATAATTCCTGAAACTTCTTTACTTGCAGTGTTGCTGAGTCAGTAAGAAGAGAATTAGCATGTGTTAAAGCACTGGCTGCATACTAATTGCAGTACATACATCATCACATCATCGTACTGAATTCTCACATCCTCTGAGTCTTCCTTCTTGAGATAGATTTTATTCCTCCATTTTATAAATTGAAACACTGAGATGAAGAGTTTTGAGGTAACGTGCTTAAAATCACATGGTTAGGAAGTGACAGAGACAGGATTAGAGATGAGGTTTGGTGGTCCTAAATCCTATTTTTCTAGCCAAAAAACAATTGTTTTTAATCCATTATTTCAGGGTATGGGGTGAAAAATTTTCAGAAGGTCATTTTGGAATCACACAGACGTAGCCTAATGACCTGCTACTCCAAGTGCAGTTCATGGTCCGGCAGCCTCCACCTCGCCTGGGAGTATGTATGATTCCAATGTGGTCCACCAGCTGACCTCGCTGACATCACCTGGGAGCTCATTAAAAATGCAGCATCTTAGCACCCCCTTGCCCCATAGCTACTGAATTAGTGCCTGCATTTTAACAAAGTCCCCAGGTAACTTAGTATACACATTAAAGTTTGAGAAGCACTGACCTGAATTAAAGTCTTCTAATTATTTGAACCCGGTACTTCTCTGAATGTGGACCTCTTTCTAGACCCAGTGCTACCCAAATATTTGAATTCCTAGAGCCTTAGAACCGCACAACAGTAGGACCTTGAAACCCAAAGAGGCAAAATAGCTGGTCTTAGGCATCCCATTAAATAGTGGCAGAGTCAAACCTAAAATACTTCCTTAGCAGGTGCCCAATTCCTGTCATTTCGTCAACCATCATCTATTAAGCTCTTCGTCTGTGACAGTCACCTGGCTCAGTGCCGAGGATTCAGAGACGATTGGAACCATCTGTGTCCTTAGAGAATGCATGGTCCACTGGGGGACACACACACAGGCCCAGACAGTTATAATACAATGTAGCAGAGCAGTGACATAGAGAAGTACAGGGTATTGTGAAGTCACCAGTGAGAGACACTTAGCGCTTCCCCGGGGAGGCCTTGCCTTCCTGCGTCCCTGCAGGGCACTACTGCATGATTAATTGACTTACCAGCTCCCTGCTCTCACTTGTCTTCACTCCACACCGCCGGCCTCCCCCCGCCCAGTCACCATTTCCTCTTGGAAACGATTCCTTCGGCCACTCAAATTCCTACATTTTCCTTCAAGGCTTTTCCTTTCTGAACATCCCGATCCACACGTTCTCCTTTCTCTCAACATCCACAGCTCTTTTATTTACTAGCAGTTTCCAAACGTGACTGCACATTTAAAAAAGGAGATTTGAAAAAAATGGCCCTTAACAGTCCCTATGCCAGTATGTGGAAATGATGCCAGGACATCAGCATTTTTTTCATGGCATTTGACATAATTCCAACGTACAGCAAGGGTCAAAATGGGAGCCTTACTTAATCTTAATCTTAAACTACTCACTTAATCCTAGTAGCTTGCATTACAGAAATGTAGAGTTTACAAAATGCCTCCATTCCCATCATTTCATTGGATCCCCACATCAGCCCTATAAAATATCAAGTGAGAGATGGTTATCCCGTTTGACATATAGGAAAACCGAGTCCCAGAGAGGTAAGATACCATGCCCAAGTTGCACCAACCATGGACCCGCATCTTCTGACTTGCCCTGTCGGGTTTTGATGATAGATATACACATGGAGTTAGGATGAAAGGAAGGCCATGCCTTTGTCTCTGAACGGCCCCCATCTCCACCCTGGGGCTAACACATGTAAGATGCTCAGCACAGAACAAACAGGTTAACTCCAACCACTCCTCAGAAGTAGAAATTTTTACAAGAGGTCAGGAAGGTCTCCACTTGAGAAAGAGGAACTAGGAGTCAGTATAAATCAGAAGCCATATGACCAGACACACTTGAGAGAACTCTGTGAGAAAAGGGAAGGATGCAAATAGCCTGGGGTTTTGGAACTTTCCTCAAAATGAATCAGGAGTCACGTTCTGATGAGAAGGGCAGATAACAGGGTCCCGAGGACTGAAATGTTCTAGGGTTTCATTTTTTCCGCCCAGCGGCCACCTGTTATTTTGGCTCACCAGTGCTCTTGTGAATGGGTCCCTTCTTACCTGTCTTTGCTTCAAAAGCGAACACGGAAACATTTGTTAAGCTCCCCTCTCTCCATTACTGAAAGCAGCCCAGGAAGTAAAGCTGACTAAAAGAGGCCTCGGCAAACATGAACTTGGTCAGGAAGGGTTTTGGAGTGGGGGGCTGGCAGAAAAAAATAATCCTTTTTTTTTTTAATTTAATCTTCGCTAGGTTTCTTCCCTCCTTGCATCTACTCGAGAGCATATTCTATGTCTATTCCATTCCTCTCTTCTCAGGAAAAATGTTCATTTTTCAGAAGAGAGCAAGATGGGGAATAAGAAGTGGTGGCTGGATGCCTGCCTGCTGTGGGGAATGAGATCCCCATTGGGTGCACGGGAGGGCTGACGTTACACAGTCAGCGGATCTGCATTTCTGGGGCACTCAGAAGGGTATTCCTAAGGGAAACATGTTTTAAGCCAGCAGAAAATAAATGCTGCTTCAAAAGTAAGCCTCTCAGGCTGTGACTTTCCTGGGTCAAAGCAGCCTTGTTATTTTTTCAGAGAAACGCCGCTCCAGCGCATGGGGGCTGCTAACGTGCTGACTTCAGAAGGCACTGGGTCCTCATTTTCATAAATAAATAAACCCTTGCAGGCCTTTGGAATCTGATTATATTTGGAACAAAACTCCTAAATATAGGGCCATTTTCTGAAACCATGTGACCAACCCCAGTCTTTTAACCTAATTTTGTCTATTAGAGAATGGCGTGCTTCCAGGGCTGTGACTAGGCATGTAAGCTGGTTGGCAATAAATATCCTGGGCTCTCTTCTCTTGTTTGGGGGAGAAGTGGGGACAAATGACTTCTTCTTGATTGAACAAACCAGTACTTTAACTTTCACCTGGATAAGCTCCCTCCTCTTTGGTGTTGCTCATTTGTCTTGAATAGGACCCAGTCCTATTCTAAGAGGAAAGCCTAATACAGCCATCTTCTGTGCCACTAACTGGCGGAGAAGTTGGTTTCTGTCTTAGAAGACTTATCCATCCCCAACTTGATTAAAGTAAGTCCCCTACATACAAACAAGCTCCATTCTGAGAGCACGTTTGTAAGGACAATTTGTTTGCAAGTAAGTCCAATTTGTTCCTAAGTCCAACAAAGGTAGCCTAGGTACCCAACTAATACAATTGGCTATATATTGTAGTACTGTACTGTAATAGGTTTATAATACTTTTACACAAGTAATACATAAAAAACAAACACACGCAAAAAATAAACATTCTTAATCTTACAGTACAGTACCTTGAAAAGTAGAGTAGAGGGCTTCCCTAGTGGCACAGTGGTTGAGAGTCCGCCTGCCGATGCAGGGGACATGGGTTCGTGCCCCAGTCCGGGAAGATCCCACATGCCGCGGAGCAGCTGGGCCCGTGAGCCATGGCCACTGAGCCTGCACGTCCGAAGCCTGTGCTCTGCAACGGGAGAGGCCACAGCAGTGAGAGGCCCACGTACCACACACACACAAAAAAGTACAGTAGAACAGTACAACTGCTGGCATATAGGGGCTGACATCGAGTGAACAGGCAAGAAGAGTTACTGACTGGACGGGGGAGAGGAGGTGGGAGATGGTAGAGCTGAAGGATGGTCAGCGATAGGAGACGGAGGGCAAGCTGCAGTCTCACTCACACCTGTCGTTGACGGAACACACATTCACATCTTTGAAAGTTTGCAACTTGAAGGTTCGTATGTAGGGGACTTACTGTATTTTAAGTTAAAGAGTGGAGGCAACGCTATTCATTGACCAGATGCTGATTTCCTAGTGTGATCATGTTAGACAGATAACTTGATCAATAGGACAGATGTCTTTCTTGCTCTTATAAAGCTGTTAGTCCAATGGGTAGGAAGACATTAATACTCACACTGTAAGTAACCTAAATGGCATTGGGCTAAGTCTCTTGGAAAAGGACTATGAGGACATAGAGTAGGGACATAGGTTGGGGGTGACAGTATAGGCTGGAGGTTCAAGAAGCCCATTTCTGAGGTCAGGATATTGCAAATGAGGCTTAACAGGTAAGAGTGGCCACTGAAGAGAAGCCAGGGGGGCAGGTGTTCTAGGCAATGGGAATGGCCCATGTGAATGCCCTGGAAGAAGGCCAGCCCTACCTGGACACTAGAGGTGGCAGTGATAAATGCAAAGGGAACTATGCGGGGCGTGTGATGGGAACACAGAGGAGGGATACCAGAGTCCAAGATTCCCTGGAAGAGCCACAGCTGAGCCAGGTAAAGAAGGCAGGATGAAATGTATTCTTAAAGGAGAGTTGGCCAGGTCGGAGAGGTGACAGGGACCTGGGGGATGAGATGAAATGTAAGCTGATCTTTGTGGCAGGAGTATGAAGCTGGGGTAGTGAGGGCAGAGATGTGAGACCACTCCGTGGAGATGTGGATGAAGTGGGGAGAGAGACTAGGACAAACTGCCATTTCCTGATGGCTTTGAGGGGACAAAATTGGAAACAAGGACTCCTGTTAATGGAAGAATCACGTCTCAGACTTCTCTAGGCTTAAAAACATAACTCAAAAACCCCTTTTTTCCTTGAGGTTTTGTTGAGTACAGATTTTATCTGCATTGTTGTTACTGACTTAGTGCTTCATATCTTTTCATTTCTGAAGGACCCATTCACACTCCTAGCCGCAGCGGGGCCCGATGGTAGAGATGCTGTTTATTCTTTGTGGCTTGTGGCTAAACTACAAGGCAGTTGTGAGAGAGATGGATTCAGTGGTATGAGGAAAAGTGTAGCATTGGAAGGCTTTCCTTGAAAGAACTGCCAACGGCAAGGCTGGAGGAAAGAAATGGAAGGGAATAGGCATCAGTCTCTTCTTTCTCCCCTTGCGCCCAGGCAGCTGAAAACTTTGAGAAAATCCAGGAGTCCAGCTGCCCTGGCTCTTTCATGGCCCCCAACCCCGGCCCGATCCCCGCAGTCATGCAAACAGCAGTACGTCTTTCCTCTAAACATTTCTCCCTATTGTAGTGTATCTTCTGTTGAGAAGGTCACAGGAATTTCCCAAGATTACTCAAGGGATCTTTCTAGGGATTGGATATAATCACACGATCCCTCCAGCCAGTATTCGTTAGTAGGTCCTCATCACCAAAAAGGCAAAATCCAAACCCCTGATCTAGCCACTACTGCTTCCCCATCTTCATTTTCTGTTCAAAAAAAAATGTAAAAACATACTTTTCCATCAACTTTGTCCTAAATCATTTATTCTTTTTCTATGCTATGTCCCCAAACGTGGCAAGCACTCCCAGCCCCGAATGCCGCTCCTCACGCCTGGAGCAAAACTCCGTCCTCACCCCACCCCTTTCCTCCATCGGTGTCACTATTTGCCTAGAGAAATCTTACTCACCGTTAGGTCAAATATCACCTTTCTCGAATTCCTCCAGTTACCCTTAGGGGTTCCTTGCCCTGTAATTTGGGTAAACCCACATTAGGGCAATGGTAAGTTGTAAAAGAATCAGGGGAAGATCCAGGTGATGTGGGACATGAAGCATTATGCAATTTTAGGGGCTTCTTTTTAAGGAAAAGAACAGAATTACAAAATTGGACACAACTTATTCGGGTTAAAATATCTTCCTATTGCAAATTTTATAAGTACATATGGATCATGTGAACCTATTAATAAGGATGTGGAAAGGGTCCACGGGTGTGCGGGATCCTGAATCCTAACCTCTGGGAGCTGCACTGTCAATCTGGCCGCAACTGTAGTTGTGGGTTATCATGCCTGGTCCCCCCAGAGACTGAGCTCCTTAAGACAGGGGACCATGTCTTCTTTCTCTCCATTTCTTAAGAGGCCAGCTTTATGCCAAGTCACATTTCACAACCTCATATGACCTTTCTCTGGATTCTCTGAAAATTATATTTGGTTTGGACTAAAGTTCCTTTTTTTTTTTTTTTTTTTTTTGGAAAACCTGCATAGGAAGGACATGATGGTTTTACAGAGACGAACACCCGACTGTGAGGGAGAACTGAGAATGCCCGTGGTAGGAAAAGGGGAGGAGGCACGTGAAAACTTAAACCGTGCCTTGCCTAATGACATCGCCACTTGACGTGTAACAGGTAGCTCAAAGTTACCATATACAGAATTCAGCTGCTAATCTTCATCCCCAAACCTGCTCCTTCTAGAGTCTTTCTCATCTTAGTAAATGATAACTCCATTCTCCCAGTTATGTCACATTAGGCATGTCACTTGGCACTGCTCCCAAGAAGGCAACACATTAGGGCCTTTCCTCTCATAGTAAAGACTCAAGAATACGAGCCATTTACTATTAGTTCGTGGGCCAACAGCAGCTCATGAACAGTATAACTCTCTGGGTTATGATAACCAGTTTTCTATAATAGGGGTTGGCAGACTTTTTCTATAAAGAGCAAGAGAATAAACATTTTCTGCTTTGCAAGTCAGATGGTCTCCACTGCAACTCTCACTGTGTAGACAATATGTGAATGAATACGCATGTGCATGTTCCAATAAAACTTTATTTACAAAATCAGGTGGCAGTGGACTGGATTTGGCTGATGGGCTGTCGTTTGCCAACCCCTGCTCTAGGCCACAGACTGGAGGTTCAGGAAAAAGTATGCGATGTATACTAACCCTAGTGTTATTCTCTTTTGGAGGAGAATGCATACATAGAGAGTGTCGATAGAAGGTTCAGGAATAAGTATGTGATGTATACTAACCCTAGTGTTATTCTCTTTTGGAGGAGAATGCATACATAGAGAGTGTCGATAGAAGGTTCAGGAGTAAGTATGTGATGTATTCTAACCCTAGTGTTATTCTCTTTTGGAGGAGAATGCATACATAGAGAGTGTTGATAGAAGGTTCAGGAATAAGTATGTGATGTATTCTAACCCTAGTGTTATTCTCTTTTGGAGAATGCAGTAAAAGAAACCACCTTGAGAACATCTCTTTCTATGATAGTTGGTTTCTTGCAGTTCAGAAACACAGTAAGCCAGTCAGAGCTACTTCTTAAGTGTCTGCAAAGTGCCAGGCCCTATGCTAGGCCCTAGAGGATCAGTGAGAACAAGACTGACTGGGCATCTTTCTGTCCGTTGCATGAGTAGGTGTGTGTTTATTGTCCATCACATGCCAAAGCTGTGTGTGAGGACCAGGATTCAGAACTGAATAAGACTGATGGTCCATCTGTCCCTCCGTTAGTCCATCCATCCACCCATCTACTCAACAAGCAGTTACTGAATTTCTATTATTATGAGACACGTTGGCAGGACTCTGCAGAATTGATGATCTGTAACCAAGCCACGGCTCCTGCCTCCATGTGGCTTACCTTCTAGGGAGGACATAAGCTGCGTGCACTAATATCCAGGCTTTGCAGGGAAAGGTGCTACAAGAAAAGGACAGATGGGGCGCTGTGGGTGCTCAGAGCTGAGCAGGATGACTTCCAGCTGGAAGAGATCAGGAAGGCTGACAAGATGATATCTCATTTCCTGTTAACCCTTTAAAGTGACACACGAGCCTATGCAAGATTACAAGCAGATTTGGAGAAGACAATGCTCTTTTGTACATGTTACCAGCCCTCAGGTCCCACGGGGACAAGCCTTGCACACACTGTGGATTCAGAATTCCAAGAATGGCCCTTCTCCTCTCCCAGCAAATTTAGCTTACCTCTCAGTTTGCCTTTTGGCAAGAAGTTTCCATATTTGTCAGTCCTTGAGTTGTGCACTAAAGAGAGTTGTTATTAGGCAAAATAACAATAGTAATAATAATTCTTGCAATAACTCTGTGCAGAGGACTTTTATATCTGTTTTGAAGATGGGGAAGCTGAGGTCAAGGGATATAAGTGGCTGGCCCAGCAGCATCACAGAAGAGAGGAAAGCAGACCTAGAACCCGTGTCTTTTGACTATCAGTTTGATTGCCAGTCTTTAGACCAACAATCTGGAGTTCGGTTTGATCCTTCTATGATCTTGGTCCACTGAGGCCAGCTCCCTGCTTGACATTGCTTTCTCTACTGTATTTCTCGAGATGTCTCTTTCTGTTTCACTCCCACAGCCAACACAGCAGGCCAAGCTCTGTAGACACCATTTACTGGGTCAGAAAACATTCATCCCCTGCCTACAGGGAGTTTACAATCGATTATTTAGGGCTTTAAACTGGCTTTCCCACCTCCTTCTGGTTTGTTTCAAATCTACCAAGGAGACAGTATTAATAAGCCACTTCCTTAGGGTAACTTAAGATATATTCTCTGATTATTTACTTTGTTCCAAGCACAGTTCTGGGTCCTGAGGAAGAAAAGTTACAAATTTACAGACCTCATAGTTTACAAAGCATTTTCCTTAAGTCCCAAAGGTTTCAGGACAAATAACAAATCTCAGATGAATTGGTCATGAGGAATCTGAACAAAAGAAACCTTAAGGAACCAAGAAGAAAGAGAAAAAATGGGTTTTCTTAAAGAAAGTAGTGACTGAAGAAGTTTTGTGCAGCCTTCATCATTCCCAGGCCTGCCCCATCGGCCAGCCAACAAGAGGAGAGGGAGGGGAGAAAGAAGATCTCATTCCCAATTCCAAGGCAAGAATAGGTACAATAGAGCTGCAGAAAGACCCAAGAAATGAGCGGACAAGGCCTGGCCTGTCACCTGTGCCCAGGAGGTTAGCACCCTTGACCACCCTCTGTATTCAGAGGCTGGTCAGCAAAGGTGGTTGGTTATGATAATTAAACTGTTTTTTTAAATAGGATTAATTCCAAGAAGGTGGGTTGACCTCTGGGAGAATTTCTCATAGCAATCACTTCATGATTGATTGGAAATATCTGCAAATACACGTGCCCTGAGAGGTGAATTAGGAGTGTGTGTTGCTGCTTTTTCCCAATGTGTTGATGGGTCCTCGTACAACTGTTTAAGCGAGAGTAGCACTGAGGAAGAAAACATTTTTGAGGAAACACAAAGAGCCTGGGGATTTAGGAAGCGCCATCCATGCACGAATGGATTCCATGGTTCTAGGATTTAGGGGGTTATAGAGAGCGAAGGTAGAAGGCACTGCAGAAGAGGAGAGTAAATACAGTAATGATTTTAGGTCATTAGGATTGATTTGGGAGAGAAAAAAAGTTAACAAAAATAGAAAGCAATGTTACCAAGTTTGAACTTTATCTTGCTAAAAACAGTGCTTCTGTGGGCAGAGTTCATATGCTGGGGTAACGCATCATAATGACACCCTTGGTGTGACCCCAGGGAAAATATCTGTGCCTTACTGAGTTCTCAGCAGAGTCTCCTTTGACATTCAGAGAGCAAACAAGAGGAGACCGAAGTACCCTTATTCCTATTATGCTGTCAGGCCAGAAACCCACTTTAGAGGCCACGGTCTATGACAAACACGCTCATGCAAATTCTGTGCTTGCTTTTTTGCTCCATTTCTTTACCAGCTATATAGCTAAGCAAAATGGAACAAGAAATAGTGTCTTGGGAGAAATAATATTGCTGGATTAGATACAGACCACCTTTATATAGAGAAAAAAATTAAACTTTGGTACTGCTGAAGAGAGTCTGTTTGGGTTTTTGTAGAGTTTTATATGATACTGAGATTGCTGATTAAGAGCATGATGCCTGAGTATTATCATCTTGGTAATAACTAGTCTCAGAATTAAAGGGGATAATACAGTGCATGCGGAGGTCAGCAAACTGAGGCCATGGACCATCAGCCTGTTTTTGTCTTGTTTTGTTTTATGGCCCTTGGGCTATGATTTTACATTTTTGGCCTTGATGTTGCCTGTTGGCCCACAAAGTCTAAAATATTTACTATCTATCTGGCCCTTTAAAAATTTGCTGACTGCGTTATATTGAATATGTATACTGCTGTTTATATTGGATAAGAATGCATAAGCTCTTGGGTCAAAAAGGTCTGGATTTGAATTCTGTCTAAAAACAGCATTCATTCACTTGACAAATACTTGCCAAGTATATACTCTTTCTCACTTGTCTTCCAAGATGCCACCCTCTCCTGGTTTTCTTTCTTCCTCATGTGCCGCTCTTTCTCAATCTTCTTTGCCAGTTTCTCCTAATCTTCCTGATCTCTTAACACCAGATCCAGAGCTCAGACCTTGTACCCCTTCTCTTTCTCATCTGTACTCACCACGAGGTTGGAGGTCATTCTTTCCCATTGGGTTGACCTTCATGCTAATGACTTCCAAATTTATATTTCTAGTTCAGACCTCTCCTTCGAGCTCCACAGTCATAAATATGTGTCTTCTTTAACATCGCCACTTGACGTTTAACAGGTAGCTCAAAGTTACCATCTACAAAATTGAGCTGCTAATCTTCATCCCCAGACCTGCTCCTTCTAGAGTCTTTCTCATCTTAGTAAATGATAACTCCATTCTCCCAGTTATGTCACATTAGGCAAGTCACTTACACTTTCTGAATTACAGTTTCTTCATTTGTAAAATGGCACTGTACCCATCTCAAAGTCAGTGCAGAGATCAAATGAGATAATGTAAGGCAAACGCGTCTCATAGTATTGGACTGGCCAAAAAGTTCGTTCAGCTTTTTATGCAAGATGCTACAAAAAAACCGAATGAGCTTTTTGGCCAACCCGGTACTTGCCATAGTTAGCTTTCAGTAAGAGTAAGTGACTAAAGTATAACCTTTCAATTCTGCCATCCTAATGTCTCTTAGAGCCATCTTTTCTTTATTCTTCTCAGACCCGTATTGTCTTATCCCAGGACCATTACAGAAGTCTTTTCAATGGTAGCCTTGATTTAGTAGTAAAATAGTAATCATAGATAATATTATTCTTCCCATTTAAAAATGAGGAAAACTGGGCTTCCCTGGTGGCGCAGTGGTTGAGGGTCTGCCTGCCGATGCAGGGGACGCGGGTTCGTGCCCCGGTCCGGGAAGATCCCACATGCCGCGGAGCGGCTGGGCCCGTGAGCCATGGCCGCTGAGCCTGTGCGTCCGGAGCCTGTGCTCTGCAACGGTAGAGGCCACAACAGTGAAAGAAAAGAAAAAAAAAAAATGAGGAAAACTAAAACCAGCCAAGTGTGACCTAGTGCCACAGCTGGGATTTAAACCCGACTGAAAAGACAGTGTTCTGTATTCTCCAATATTCTCCATGCTCATCCCCTGGAATGTAGCCTTCAACCATCTTTCTCTCAGGTGAAGAGCAGAAACTAAGAGGCTGAATATGATAACCAAGGAGGGAAAATGAAGCCTGAAAAGCAAGCAGGGCTTCCCAAACTGGGCTGATAGATCAGAGACCTCTGGATTTTTTGTGCACATTCCTGAGCCTTGCCTTGGAGTAACTATATCAAAATTTCTATGAATAGGGCTCAGGAATATTTCATTTCATCTTTTTCAGGCACAAATTATGCTAACTCTATAATTCAGACCATCCTGCTCCTTCTGCATAGAAGGCCTTACCCAGCTTTCTACACTGGGAAAGTGTTTTTATTTTAAGAACTAATGTAGGTGTCATCTCCCCTAGGAAAGCTCCTTTGTCTCTTACCTGGGCTGTGCCTCATTTACCACCCCCCTTATTTGCTAGCATAGATTACCCTTACCTTAGCACCTATGTGCTATTCAAAAATTATCTGTTGTTGCATTTATCACTCCTAGTAGCTATGAACTGTTTGAAGGTAAGATCTGGGTGTTCCAGATGCCCAAAAGTGCTTATTGAATTCAAATCCATGAATGACAGAGAGAAAGCCCAAAGTAAAACTCTCATTTGTGTCTGTGACTTCCTCCAGAAGAATGCTGTGAAAGACTTTTGGCATCTACTTAGGATGTAGAAAGTGGGAAAGAGTGGCATTGCCACAAGTACTACAAACACAATGCTGAAAGATTTTCAAATTCACAATGTCTTTTGAACCAGGGTACTGAGGTCACAGGACAACCGACTAACCCCAAATCTAAAGAAAGGAAGATGCCTTCAAGAAAAGCCAGGGCATGAACAGTTGCTTACTGAGGACAGATGCTACCAGGAGCCATAACAGCTGTTAATAAGAATTCAGCTAAAACTTTACAAACTGCTAGAGGCCAAGTGTAGGCTAACATGAGATTACACAACCCCTGGCACCATGGTAATTCCCACCCACTAACTGGCTGTCCTCAACAGACCTTGTCAGGTGCTCATAGGAGTGATTGGAGGCAGGGTGAGAATCCCAAGAAAGTCTTCCTCATGGCACAGGCCTCCAAGAATCAGCCAGCAGCCACCGTGGGAAAGGCATGAGCCCTTCCTAGATCCGTCTACCCTACCTTATAGAATAAAAACATTAAGCTTGCAGGAAAGAGCAGGAAAGAGTATTGGCTTTGGACAGTGGTGAAGACTCACTGCGGCTGGGAAAGGAAACAAAAAAGACCCTCTATCCCTGGATGAAGGGCAGGAATATATCCGGGACCCAAACCAAGAGGTCCCTTACAGCTTAAGGAAGGGCAAGATCATGCAAAAGTCTTGGGTTCCAAGAGTCAAGGACAGAGTACCTACCCGAGTCTCAATCAGACCAACAGGGAATATGCTCTGCCTTCACACCAACCAGCAGCCATTTAGTGCCAAGAGAGGACAAGAGAACGGGAAGAGAACACTTCAAGGAATCAGAGGAAAGAGAAGACTTGAAGCTGAAAGTGGAGCAGACCTTGAGGGAAACCATCTTGCAAACAGCCTCCACCCTAGACACAAGGTAACACTAGAACTTGAGCCTGTGATGCAGGAAGGGTAAGGATAGCAACTGTAAATACATTTTACAGCTCAATTCCTGACCTGATTGACTCAAAACAACACTCCTTCTCCCTGAAAGCCCTGGCAAAAGAGAAGGCATACCCATTTCCAGGGGTAAAGATTATATACCTGCCTCTACTGTCATATAAAATGTCATGAAGCATACAAAGAAACAAGATAAAACAACATTCTGTCAAAAATCAAAGCAATCAATGGAGCGAGACTCAGAAATAAAACTAACGTTGAAAATGTCAGTCAGGGTGTTTTAAAACAATTGGTTAAGATGTTAAAGAGTCTAGTGGAAAAGATACATAAGATGCATGATCAGATGGATCATTTCAGCAGGGGGATGGAAATTTTAAGAAAGAATCAATTAGAAAACACTACAATGGAGATGAAGGATACCTTTGATGACCTCATCAGTAAACTTGATGCAGCTGAAGAATTAGAGAACTTGAAGGTAGATAAAGAGAAATCACACAATATGAAACACAAAGTGAAAAAAAGTAGATCGTCCAAGAGCTGTAGCACAATATCAAGAGCCCGACATATATGTCATTAGATTCTAGATGCAAAAGAGAGAGAATAGAGCAGAAGGAATATTTGAAAAGCTACTGCATGAGAATTTTCCAAAATTAGTGAAAGATACAAAACTACAGATCCAGGAAGCTCAGAGAATATGAAGCAGGATAAATACAAAACACATACACACACACACACACACACACACACACAGACACACACACCTGTACATATGATATTCAAACTGTGAAAACAAAAGACAGAGAAAATCTTGGAGGCAGCCAGAGGGGTGGGAAACATATAAGTAAGAGCAAAGACACTTTGTCAGGAGCTATGCAAGTCAGAAGGTAATGGAGTAATATCTTTAAATGCTGAAAGAAAAAAAGTGTCCACCAAAATTGTATCCCCAGTGAAAATATTTTTAAAAATTAAAGTGTAATAAAGACCTTTTCAGTCGGATAAGAGCTGAAAGTATTCATTGCTGGCAGGTTTGAAGTATAAGAAATGTTGAAGGAAATTAATTCTCTAGGCAGAAGGAGTGCATCAGACAGAAATTGGGGTCTGCATAAAAAAGGGAAAAGGA
Organism: Mesoplodon mirus; assembly: GCF_964341445.2. Taxonomy (NCBI): domain Eukaryota; kingdom Metazoa; phylum Chordata; class Mammalia; order Artiodactyla; family Ziphiidae; genus Mesoplodon; species Mesoplodon mirus. Next base: position 12,660,856 of record NC_138992.1, on the reverse strand, counting down.
TTGGAATTGGAATAAATAAAGGTAAATATAAAACTCATTTTTTCATATTTTTAATTGTTCAAAAAGATAATTTTAAAGTATGTAACAAATAGCGATACATTGTGTATATGTAGAATGTGTAAAAGTAAAATACCTGACAACAGCAGCACAAAGGATGGGTGGGAGGAACGAAGAGCATAGTGTGTTTAAGGTTCTTACACTACACTTGAAGTGGCGTCATATAATTTGAACATAGATGCTGATTAGCTAAAAATGTATATTACAAACTCTAGTGTAACCAAGAAAAGTATTTTTTAAAAGAAATGGCAATAATAAATCAATAGTGGAGGCAAAAATAGGATCATTTAAAAATTCTCAATTTAAAAGAAAGTAGAAAATAGGGGGTAAAAAAGACAGAGAGCAAGTAGAAAACAGCCAGCAAGATGGTGAATATAAATCATACCATATCACATAATTAGAGTAACTATAAACGATCTAAACACACAAATTAAAAGATTATCAAACTGGATAAAGAAAAGCAAGACCCAATGTATGTTTTCTACATTTTAGATAGAAAAACAGAACAGTTTAAAGTGGAAGGATGAAAAAATATATATAACATGAAAACACTAATTTTAAAAAGTTGGAGTATCTATATTAATATCAAAGATCAGAATAAGGAATATCACCAGGTGTTGAAAAAAAAGGCGTTACATGATGACAAAGTGATCTATTCTCCAAGACGACAACAAAAGCCTAAATGTTTATGCACCTGAAAATAGAGCTTCCAAATAAGTGAAATAAAAACTGATAGAACTGAAAGGAGAAATAGACAAATCCACAATTAAAGTTGGAGCCTTCAACGCCTCTGTGTCATTAATTGCTAGGACAAGTGTTCAAGAAATCAATAAAGATACAGAAGAGCTGTACAACGCTATCAGCCAGCTTTACCCAATTGACATTTATAGAACATTCCACTCAACAACAGCAGAATACAACAGAATGGAAAATTCATCAAGATAGACCACACTTTAGGCCATCAAATGAATGCTATTTGCTTTGGAAATATGGGTCTTATATGGAGACAAAATTTGGCTTATAAAGCAAAGAGCTTTCCAATATATCAGAAATTGGAATAAGCAACCTTACTAAGTAATAAATTCCACACCAGTGGAAGTATTGAAGGATGGCTGGATGACCACACCCAGATGTTATAAATAGGAGAGAGACTTTCAAGCTTTTAAAGCTAGAGAATGATTATTCAAATTAAACCATATAGAAAAGCATAAAATGTATAGCAGACAAAAGGAAAACCAGGATGGGCAAGAACATAACTGATGTACCCTTAGACTCTGCAGGAGGCCTGAGGTGCCATTAGGAGATCTTTAAGGCTCCACTGAACATGGTTTTAAACTACCAGATAAGCGGGTTTGGGTGGGATGTGACCACTAAAATACTTTCCAGCTCAGATTGTCCACGACCACCATTCTCCACTCATCAAGCTGGCTGTGCCCTCACTCTTAAAACTTCTGTAGTCCTTGTTTCATAAGCCAGGTTCACTCTGAATGACAGGGACGGCTCTGGAGTAAGTCCGCCTGTGCCCAAATTCCTCTCAATAATTTACAAAATTTATAATCTTGGAAAAATTCCATAACTCTCAAAGTCTCTGTAACTTGATCTGGAAAATGGGGATACTATTAATAGTATCTACCACAAAGGATTATGGTTTTTTCCAGCGGGAAGAAATAATTTAATGTATGCGAAGAATTTAGAACAGTATCTGACACACAGTAAACATTTAGTAAATATGAGCCATTATTTTTCTCCAGGCATCAGCAGCTTTTTGGGGTGCAAACTGCAAAGACTTTGGAACTAGTTAGACATTACTTCAAGTTCAGCTCTGTCAGTAGTAGCTCTGTGATTCTACACAACTGACTGCAAGCTCTTCCCTTCATCTTCTTCATTCTTTATTCCATAATCATTGACTGAACTACTACCATGTGCTATGCATTCTTCTTGGTTCTTTTTGTACACAATTGGGATAGAGAATTAAAGGAGATAAAGGATAAAGTAAATCACTTCGCAGTGAATTGGAGGAGGCTGAAAAAATTAACCTCATCTAATTTGTCTCTAGGACCCAGATCTAAAACTGTATTTTCAGAGTATTTTCTATGTTCTCAAATCCCTTGATTTTATGACAACCTGGAACATAATTAGTACCAATAACTACTTGCTGATAAAAATATAGTAGTCATCCAAATTGTGATAACAGAACACATGGGAATCGTGATGTCCTTTGTGGGGCCCAAAGAATTATGGGCACATCTATTCATAGCAAATCAGAAATTGGACTCTTTTGTACATATTGTGGTTCTTCACATCCCAAAACCTAGCACTAAATCTGCATTTTTCCATTTATTACCATCCATTCATTTGGGGATGTACTTGCTAGCAGGAAAGTCGGAGGAAGCTAAAAAGAATTATGAGAGAATACTTTTAAATTGAAAAAAATTCTTTTCAATTTGTTTATTTTCTTTGCTGTGAACTGAGAAAAAGTCATAATGATTAAGTATAGCCGAAGACCACCCAAGGGGATTTTTCAAATAAGTGATTTTTCAAATAATGATGAAGTTTGAGAATCATTGTTGGATGTATCAAAACCAAGCACTTTCTAGGGTTTGGTTGGCAACAATGAGCATGTATCATTTGTGAAATCATATAGTTGAAACCCAAAAAAGACTGTATTTGCTGTAGATGCTCCCTTTTCTTATAATAGCTATTTCTTATCCTTTAGGCTTCTCCTCTCTCTCTGTCTCTCTCTCTAGTCAATCTACTTGGTCAGTCCCCACCACCTGACCCTTTCTGATTATCCAAGTCCCTCAACAACAGACTTAAAATGCAAACTTTCTTCTCTCATTATATCCCTCCTCTTTCAACCTTTATGAAAATATGCACCTTTTACAATACTACCTTGAGTTAGTTGGGTTATCACATTGCATCTCTAATCCTAATTGGCTTATGTGTGCAAGTTGTTGAGATTTTCATAGGGAAAACTGAGCGACCAGGCAGTCCCTAGAAGTGCCATGTGCTCACTGTCATATCTGGGCAGTTTTAAACATACTATTCTTTCTACTCGTCACACTCGATGTCACCTGTCCTAGCAGGTGAACTTCTCACATCCCTCACGACTTGGCTCAAGGATCAGTTCTCCACAAAGACTTCCCTTTCACATATCTGTTGGTGACATCTCTGGACTGCTTTGTGTGTGACTTGTGGTAGGCAGAATAATAGTCCTCCACATATGGCTGTATCCTAATCCTACAAACCTATGATTGTGTTACCGTACATGGCAAAAGGGAGTTTGCAGATGTGATTAAATTATGGATCTTGAGCTGGGGAGGTTAGCCTGGATTATCCAGGTGGGCTGAATGTAATCACAAGAGCCTTATAAAGGAAAGAGGGAGGCAAAAGAGAAAGAGTCAGAATTGGGGTGCATCACCCCATCTTTGAAGATGGAGAGAGGGATCATGCCAAGAGCCAATGAGTGGAGGCAGTTTCTAGAAGCTAGAAAATGCAAGGAAACAGGTTCTCCCCTACAGCCTCCAGAAGGAACACAGTTCTGCCAACACCTTGATTTTAACCCAGTGAGACTCATTTCAGGCTTTTGATCTCCAGAACTGTAGATAATAAATTTGTGTTGTCTAACGCCAAGTATGTGATAATTTGTGATAGCAGCATAAGAAAACTAGTACCACTTACAAAAGAATGACTGTCTTAGGGAATAAAGACGTCAATGTATGGGTTTTTCTTCTTGCTGCACTGTCAATCTGCCTATAACTATTAGTACTGGGCAAAATAAGGGATTAGTATGTTAATGATGATTAACAAATTAATACATAGATGACTCACTGAACAATTACTGGAAGCATTTAATCAAGGGGAGCATGACACAATAGACAGAGCTACAGACTCAGGGTCAGAAGCCAGAATTACAATTTTAGCTCCTCTGCCTGCATGGGGATGAATCACTTCACCTCTCTGAATCTCAGCTTCTTTACCTACAAAGAGAAACCAAGATATTCTTTGGTCCCCAATGTACCTCCCAGTCATAAGGCTGTGTGACCATGTGCCAGGAAATTTTTGGAAGACATGCCTGAACTGGGTTGGGGGTTGGATTAATGACCTTAGAGGTCTCCTCCAGCTCAAAGATTCTATGACACAAACACAGCAAAACACATCTTGTGTAAAAAGTAATTCTAAGAAGCTGATTCTTCAGAGTCTCCTGGGGGGAGGGGAAGTCCTCTGAGGGCAAATAAAGGCACCAGTAGCTTTGGGTCAAGCCCTACTTCTGATTCAGGCCAAAGGCAACGAGAATGCCACAAAGAACATCAAAGGGCAGAATCTGGCCCTGGAACAAGAAGACGGATGGAGGGGAAGTCATGATCTGCAGTAAAACAAATAAATAACCTTTAAAATCACATCTGCAGACGGTCTAACGTTCTTAACTGCTTTCCAATAAGCTTCCCTGGTAGTTTGCCACAAAGCCTGTCCAAGAGGATTTACAACAGATGGAGGGAAGGAACTGCAACCCAGGCTTGACGCTGCTGCAAACCATTTGGGTGACCTTGGGCACATTATTGCACCCCTCTGGCCTGTAAGTTTCTCATTTCAAAGCGAGGGGACTGAATTTGATGACTTTTGACCTGCCTTCCAGCCTCAGAACCTTACCATCTCAGCCCAAACACTGATCATGGATATGCAAAAGCACAGTGGTTAGTTTTATATTAAATAAGCAGACTTTTACAGGATTCTGCAAAGGAGCCCAAATTTAAATTTAAATCTTAGCCTTGGGAGAAGGAAAGGAAGGGAAGGAAAAAAGGGGAAAATAGGGAGAGTTGCAGGAGTGGGTTTTTTTCTCCCTTGTTAAACCATGTTCTCATTGTTTCCCCCTGTTGATACAACAGCTCAGAATCATCCATGACCAACGTCCTGTCACGTGACCCTGCTCTAGCCAGAGATGTATAGGTCAGGCTTAGAGCTGGGGCTATCTTCCTGTGCTTAGGCAGAACTGTGGACGTGGGCCTCCCAGGCATGAAACCCAAATCCCAAGATAATGCTTAGGACACTTAATCCTCTTTTGTCCTCAGCTTTCCAGTGTAGGAATCCAGCAAGATGGAGCACCGAACTATTTCCCAGAGTTCCCATTTTAGGACAGGTCTTGAAATAGTTTATGATGTAACTGTTTCCACTGCATTTATTTCAAACCTTCTATCTAAGCCAAAGTTGTGAGAACAAGAACTTTTCACTTTTTTGAGAAAGGCCCAAATGAAAATCCAAAGGGGGGAGGATTTCCGATTACCAGATGTTAAAAGGTATTCTGAGTTTGAACTTCAACAAGTTTATAACTTTACCAAGGCCAATCCTCTACCCGCCCCCTGAGCCACCATATCGATACTTAGCCAACTGTGCCCATGGGATCATTTTGAGTTGCTAGATACCAGGATATATCTACCAGGGAAGAATGAAGGAGAATGGCAAAGTCAAAGTGTGTTTGAAGAGCTAATTATAAATAATTCCAAATATTTGGGGAATGTTTAAAGAGGTATTTCCCAAGTATGGTACATATACCTATGGTAGAATTGAATATACAAAACAATTTAACATAGGACATGTATGATACATTGAGTTTTTTTAGCACTCATTCTTGGCCACCCCTGCTCTTAGAGTCCAGTCCCAGGAAGAAAACCTATGAAACTTGAAATAATGAGGACACATATTCCGTTACCACCTCTCCTCAATAACCTGCCCACTTCCAAACAGGTACCCTGGCTTATCCTGCTATAGCATCACCGTGGCAACGTCGAACTCTCAAGTCCTATTCAACATCCCTCACCACCCCTCGTCAGCACCTCTTCCCTTAATTCTCTCAACACCTGCTCATTACCAAACCAGCGTTAGGTCTCCTCAGGTTCCCCCAGTCCCTCAACCTTGACCTTTATATGACCTCCTTTAACCAAACTTTTCTTTAAACCCCTAACTCTTCTTCCTCAGTCAAGGCCTCTTCCTACCAACACTGCCTCATCTTACCACTCAACCATAAGCCACAGACACCCCACACCTCTCAGTCCCTGTCCCTCCCTTCCTCAATCTCCCCTTTCAGGTTAGATTTCGCTTCCTTCAATGGGTCAACCCACTGCCTCAGGTCTTCCTCGTCCTTACTCATCCCACCTTTTGATCCAATACAGTGGAAAATTGGTCTCTAAGTCAGAGATTCACTCCCGTCTGTTCTTCTCTAGAACATACATTGAGCAACTCTTTCTCTCAGGGCCATGATCCATCCTACATTTCTCTCTCTCTTTATTTCCTTTCCACTAATTTCCCTTTATAAATAAATGTATGTAAGTTAAGACAAAAAGTAAGCTGAATTCAAAGATATTTACTAAATACTAAATAGTGTAGTGATAATGTGGATTTGGTCAAAATTTTAATGCTTGTACATGTATGACAGTGTGACAAAGACTACTGTAGAATTTCAGGATGTTTTCCCATATATTTTTTTTCATTTGTCCCTGAGACATAACAGCAGAGAGGATAGGGCTAATTAACCCACTGTTGAGATGAGGAAGCTACGACTCAGAGAGGTTGGATGAATTACCCAAGGTCAACAGCAAGTAGCTGGTAGATCCTGGATTGAAATGAGAACCCACTACCTTCAGGTCCCCAGCTTTTTACACTTCCTGACAGTGACACTCTTTCCTTCCATATGTACTTAAATATGACCCTTCATAACTCAAGATATAAATGTGAGATAGAGACCCATAAGTAAAATGAAGAGAAATTTTTAAAAATTCATCTCAGGTTGTTTGAATGTGTGTCAAATTAAGAAAATGTATGATCTTTAGCTAAGGAAAAGACAACAAATCACTGAAACATAAATACGGTCCCCGTATAGAATGTGGCAGAAATATGAAACACAAATATAGCTCAAGGAAAATACTGTAAGCATGACTCCTGCATTTTCAAATATCAGATGTCTGAAAAGAGAGGTTGTTAAAAGGTGGAAAACACAGATTCTGAATGGAGTCTGTTTCCAGGGACATCGTGGTCACCACACAGTGGGCCCCAGTGAATACTGAGACAACAGAGTGGTGAGAAGGAGGCATCAGGTGAGCCAGGCATTAATTGGGCATAAGATCTGCCCCAGCAGTCGATTTGGACCCAGGGGAGGGTCCAAACTGAACTGAAATGGCCTTAGACAAAGCATGGTGTTAAACTTGAATTTCATGCAGAGTCTTAGGTCATCAGAATGAAGAGTACAGGTGATGAAGTCAGAACTGGTCCAGGTTTAAATATCAGTCGTCTCACCTACTTGATGGATGATATTAGCCTAATGTCTCTCTGTCTCATTTCTTCACCTTTAAGAAGGTGGCAATAACAGTACCTTTCTCTTATAGCTGGTGTGAGGAGTGAGTGAGATCATTCTTCTAAGAATATTAGCATAGAAAAGTCCAGTTAGCAGCAATAAAAGAATAAAAAATCACTGAAAAGGGATGAGGAATTAGAATGACATTGGGTTTAACAACAACATTCAAGACTGCAAGGCAATGGAATAATATCTTCAAACACCAAAGCAAATGTGATTTCCAACCTAGGATCCCCAAACCCTCTAAACTATCAGTCAAGTGTTTAAGGAGATAAAGATATTTTTAGACATTCAAGGTCCCAAAATATTGCCTCCCAGACAACCTTACTCAGCAAGCTGTTGGAAGCCATACTCCATCAAAATGAGAAAGTCAGCCAGGGAAAAAGATCGAGGAAACAGGAAAAACAACCTGGGGCAGGGGGGAAGAAGATAATTCCAAGATGATGTTAAAGACTAGCTCCAAGGTCACTGATGTAGCCAGCATGGAAAGCAACATGCTGAGACTGAATCAGGAGAAAGAAGGCTCCAGGAGGACATCTCCAAGGGAAAAAAAATTTAACTGACACATTACTTAATGCATTTGACAATAATATGCAGAGTTTTGCCACCTGGAAGGAAGTTTGTGGATGAATTTGTGACGGTTACACGGAACAAATGAAAATGTAGGGCAATTTTTATCTCCAGTAACACACACCAAAATGAAAAAAAAGAGAAAAGAGAGAAAATGTCATAATAGCACACTGTAGCTCACCCATGAAGAATATATCATATATACAAATTTAAACACTGGATTTTGGTATAGCAGAACCAGGAGAGGGGTTTAGTGCTGTGGCATTTAAGAGACCTAATTCCTCATCTTCCAAATTGGAGGCCAAAGATATATAATCTAAAATTGAAAAATTAAGAAATGGTAATATAAACTTGTTATCAGGAAATAAGGAGATAAATAGAAGACCTGGTCAGGTGATTTTAAAAATAGTAGCCCCTGAGTTTTATAAGCCTATAGTGCTATATGAATGTTTAAACCATCTATATGAATTATTTGAATTTTAAAAAGAAAATGAAATATAGGGTGCTTAATAGAGTTTCTGGCATAGAGAAAATGCTCACTAAATATTAACTCTTATTATCATTCTTGTTAATATATTTCAGGAGAGAAGTCCCAGAATTAGCTGTGCATTGTCAGGAAAATTAGTAAGCCAGAACCTAGGAGATACCAGGTTTTTAGTAAACTGTCTGAGGACAGAAACCATGTTTCTCCTCTTTCTTGATATACCATTACCCAACACCAGTCCAATGTAACAGAGAACAGGCAAAAAATAGGTATTTAAAATATAGTTATTGAATGAATGAATGAATGAAAATATAATATTCAATTGCTAAGGTGGGGTTAACTCAATCTACAGGTACAGAAAACAAAGGTGAACATACTTAAAGGGGGTTTGAGTGTTAATTCTGAATAGAGCTTAATTCACTTGTTTATGGACCTAGCAAAAGAGTTAATGACAATTTTAATTCTCATATTTAATATTTAATTTTAACATGAGACTTTAAATTCTCATATTATGTTCCACCAACTTGTTTTCAACACCTCCCCAACTCTCATAATCTTGAATTTCCAAGAAGTTCTCTTATGGAGACCTGGAACGGGACAATGACAAGAAGAGTGGGAAGGAAAAAAAATATATATAAACTATCCAAAACTCTCTACAATTTCAACTCTCAGGAACATGATAAACAGACTTTGGGCCTGCCAAAGTCTTCCAGGAATATCCTCCAAGGGAAAAGGACATTGGGACATTCTCAGTCCGACATGTGCAGTTCTCTGTGTCACAGGCTGACAAAGACGGTGTCCTGGATCTAGTACTGCCTGCAGAAGTCATGGGAGACCAAGTGGGAGACTTGGCAAAAACTAGCTTTCTGAGGCATGCATCTTGTGTAGAAATGAGAGCTTAATTCATCCATCAGATACTCTCTGTCTGCCCCTTTAGATTCATTCTGTACACTTTTCCATCCTGCTAACCTGGCCAACGTGGATGCAAGCTCGTCACCCTCTGACTTCTGGTTGTGAGCTGCCAGAGGTCAGTGGACAGAGGAAGGGAGCTCAGGCTACTGAGTTCCAGCCACTACTGCACCCATGCCCACTGCTCTCTGCTCTGTTGGCTCCACTTCTCTACTGAAGCAGCCTTCTCCATTCAGATCCTCTCTCTGGGTGCAGGGAATTGCTCTCCAGACCTGGGGATACTGACAGCTCACTGTTATTGCTAACCCTTGGGATACTACACTCTTTCATGTCTATTTCTCCAAACCTTTGCATCGAGTCACTTTACAAAACTCTCCCCCATTACCCGAGGTGAGGGTGGTATCTGTCCCCTGCATGATTAATACATGTTTGATATGTGTAATGATTTCAGAGTTAACAAATGTTACCAGGATTTATCAGATTGGGGATAGTCAGTGAATACAACTTTTCATGAATCCCCATTTTTCTGGGAGACTCCCATAAATTAGGGTTTATAGTATTCTGCAAGTCCACAGTGAAGTCCTGCCAGGTACCAAAAAGCCCCCAGTGAGATTATTTTGTATTTCTAATTACTCTGAAACTCTAGGTAGATGAATAGTGTGTATTAGTTTCCTATTGCTGCATGACAAATAGACGCAAATTTAGCAGTTTAGAACAACTCCATTAGCTCCCAGTTTATGTGGGTCAGAAGTCTGTGTATGGCCTAGCTGGGTTCTGTGTTTAGGGTCTCACAAAGGCAAAATCATGGTGCAGCCAAGCTCATGCTCATCTCATCTGGAGCTGGGGTTCTCTTCCAAGCTCATTTAGGTTTCAGCAGAGTTTAGTCCCTTGCTGCTATCAGACTGAGGTTCCCATTTCTTAGCCGGCTGTCATGTGAGGACCACTCTCAGCAACTAGAAGGCAATCACGTTCCTTACTACGTGTACCATCCATCTTAAAAGACAACAACAAAGCCTCCATTATATTAAATAATTCTCATGCTTTGAATCTGACTTTGTCCCTAACCTCTAGACCCAGATTTAAAGGGCTCTTGTAATAGATCAGACCCACCTGAATAATCTCCCTTTTGATTAATTCAAAAGATAAGGATCCTGATTATAACTGTTAAATTCATTTTGCTATATATCATCATTTTCACAAGTTCAGCTCACACTCAATAGGAAAGGATTAGCAAAGGGCAAGGGTTAATGGGGGTCATCTTAGAATTCTGCCCACCACACACTGCCTTTAGCAATCGTGTTACACCCAGGATCTACGCTGCATTGCACAGAGGTTGAGTGGGTGGGACATCTGTGTATTCATATTGCAACTAAGTGTGACGATGTGATGACCAGGCTGTGGATGTGGACAAGGTTTGAAGTTCTGAAAGGAGCTGGGAAGGGCAAGATGGGCTATAGCCCACTCTTTTTTTTTTCTTTATGGAGAAATTAGAGCAATAGTTTTCATGTATAGTCTCCTCCCTAGGACAAACTTATGTAGTTCTCATGGTCATTTCAGTCTTACAGATGAGGAAACTGAGGCTCTAAAGAATTGCTCAATTGCTCAAAGTCACCTGAAAGGAATTGGCAAGCGAGGGTTCAAGTCCAAATATGTATCATCTCGGAGCTTTGTCTCTTAATCACTAAGTTGTAAAACTACCCAGATAGTTCTGTGTTCTGAATCCTGCCTTCCCTTCAAAACCCCTCCATTGCATCGGCCTGAACTTGACCTCCTTAACTAAAACTTTCCTCGGGATGAGTTCTTTCCCAGAAATGACTGGTGGCCAGTATTTCATGCAAGTTGATCTCAGGTCCTCCAAAGATGATTGGGGAGACGTGGGTCCTAACACAGGGCCACTACTCAGCAAAGAGGTTATCACCACGTGAAACAGCCCGTCCTGCTCATCAATGTCACCATAGTGAATTGGTATAATGGCAGCAAGTACTGAAGAACCCTGACATTTAATTAGTATGTACAGCCTAATCATTGGTAAGTGTGTTGGGCTTTTGAAATATTTAAAATAGCTCAAAACCCTTCTTATTGCAGTGACAAACACTTAGGGACCAAAAGAATTCATGTTAGGAAACAATGCTCTATTTAAAAGTGACCCTTGGTTTTTTGTTTTTTGTTTTTTGTTTTTTTTGTTTTTTTTTTTTTTGCAGAGGCATATCTCTGTTCAGGATTTTAATGACAAAAAATTGCATCCTGAAAAGGAGAACTGAATAGGGGTAGTTTTTTTTTTAAACACCTTTATTGGAGTACAATTGCTTTACAATGGTGTGTTAGTTTCTGCTTTATAACAAAGTGAGGCCCGGAGGAAGATGGCGGAAGAGTAAGACGCGGAGATCACCTTCCTCCCCACAGATACATCAGAAAATCATCTACACGTGGAACAACTCCTACAGAACACCTACTGGACGCTGACAGAAGACCTCAGACCCCCCAAAAGGCAAGAAACTCCCCACATACCTGGGTAGGGCAAAAGAAAAAAAGAATAAACAGAGACAATAGGATAGGGACGGGACCTGCACCAGTGGGAGGGAGCCGTGAAGGAAGGAAGGTTTCTACACACTACAAGCCCCTTCGCGGGCGGAGACTGCAGGTGGCGGAGGGGGAAAGCTTCGGAGTAGCGGAGGAGAGCACAGCAACAGGGGTGTGGAGGGCAAAGCGGAGAGATTACGGCACAGAGGATCGGTGCCCTCAGGCACTCACCAGCCCGAGAGGCTTGTCTGCTCGGCCGCCCTGGCGGGGGGGCTGGGAGCTGAGGCTCGGGTATCGGCTTTCAGTCAGAGCGCAGGGAGAGGACTGGGGCTGGCGGCAGGAAGAGAGCCTGAAGGGGTTAGTGCACCACGGCTAGCCCGGAGGGAGTCCGGGGAAAGGGTCTGGAGCTGCTGAAGAGGCAAGAGACTTTTTTCCCTTTTGTTTCCTGGTGCGCGAGGAGAGGGCATTAAAAGGGCTGCTTGGGGAAGCGCCAGAGACAGGCGTGAGCCGCGGGTAAGGCGCGGACCTCGGAGACGGGCGTGGGCCACCGGCGCCGCCGCCGCCGCCGACGCGGCCCGCCGCCGACGCCGCCGACGCCGACGCGGGGCCTGTGTGCGAGCGCGGGTCACTGTCCGCCCCGCCTTCCGGGGTGCCTGTGCACCCCGCCACTGCCGGGGTCCCGAGACCCGGGGACGGCTTTCCCGGGAAAGCGCACGGAGCGCCACGGGCCGCTGCAACGTCACGCCAGCCTCTGCCGCTGCAGGCCCGCCCCACACTGCGCGCCCCTCCCTCCCCTCTGCCTGAGTGAGCCAGAGCCCCCGAATCAGCGGCTCCTTTAAACCCGTCCTGTCTGAGCGAAGAACGGACGCCCTCCGGCAACCTACGCGCAGAGGCGGGGCCAGGTCCAAGGCTGAGACCCGGGAGCTGTGAGAGCAGAGACAGGGAAATCTCTCTGTGCAGCCTCGGAGGCAGCGGATTAAAGCTCCACGGTCCATTTGATGTGCCCTGCGTCTGTGGAGTGCATGAATGAACAGCGAATCATCCCAAATTGAGGAAGTGGACTTTGAGGACAAGATTTAAGACTGTCCCCCCTTTTCCTCTTTATACAACGAATTATTCCAAATTAAGGAGGTGGACTTAGAGAGCAAGATTTCAGACTTCTCGCCCCTTTCCTCTTTTTACAACGAATTATCCCAAATTGAGGAGGTGGACTTGGAGAGCAAGATTTTTGATTTCTCCCCCTGCTCTCTTTTTGTGAATGTGTATGTGTACTCTTCTGTGTAAGATTCTCTCTGTATAGCTTTGCTTCCACCATATGTCCCAGGGTTCTATCGGTCCGTTTTTTTTTTTTCCAATAATTACTTTCTAACTTTAATAACGCTACTATATTTCATACTTTATTCTATTTTACTTTACCTGCTCTTTCTTTTTTTCCTACCTTCCCTTCCTCCCTCCCTCCCTCCGCTCCTCCTTTCCTTCTTTTTCTTTCCTCCCTCCCTCCCACCCTTCTTCTTTCCACTTTCTTTTTCCTTACTTCCTCCCTCCCTCCCTCCTGTCTTTCTTTCTTTCTTTCCTTCCTCCCTCCCTCCCTTCTTCCATTCACTCTTCCTTCTGCTTTTATTCCTCCCTCCCCCCCTCCTTTCTTTCCTTCTCTCTTTCCATCCTTCATCCCTCCCTCCCTCCTTCCTTTCTTTCTTTCTTCCTTCCTTCCCTTCTTCCCTTCTTCCTTTCTTTCCCTCTCTCTTTCTTTCTTCTACTAATTCTTTCTTTCTGCTTTTTCTCCCTGTTATTCTGAGCCGGGTGGATGAAAGGCTCTTGGTGCTGCAGCCAGGAGTCAGTGCTGTGCCTCTGAAGTGGGAGAGCCAACTTCAGGACACGGGTCCACAAGAGACCTCCCAGCTCCACATAATATCAAACAGCGAAAATCTCCCAGAGATCTCCATCTCAACACCAGCACCCAGCTTCAGTCAACGACCAGCAAGCTACAGTGCTGGTCACCCTATGCCAAGCAACTAGCAAGGCAGGAACACAACCCCACCCATTAGCAGAGAGGCTACCTAAAAACATAATAAGGCCATAGGCACCCCAAAACACACCACCAGACGTGGACCTGTCCACCAGAAAGACAAGATCGAGCCTCAACCACCAGAACACAGGCATTAGTCCCCCCGACCAGGAAGCCTACACAACCTACTGAAACAACCTTAGCCACTGGGGTCAGACACCAAAAACAACGGGAACTACGAATCTGCAGTCTGCAAAAAGGAGACCCCAAACACAGGAACATAAGCAAAATGAGAAGACAGAAAAACACACAGCAGGTGAAGGAGCAAGATAAAAACCTACCAGACCTAACAAATGAAGAGGTAATAGGCAGTCTACCTGAAAAAGAATTCAGAATAATGATAGTAAAGCTGATCCAATATTCTATTTCCAAGATCCATAATCTTGGAAATAGAATAGACAAAATGCAAGAAACAGTTAACAAGGACCTAGAAGAACTAAAGATGAATCAAGCATCGATTAAAAACACAATAAATGAAATGAAAAATACTCTAGATGGAATCAATAGCAGAATAACTGAGGCAGAAGAACGGATAAGTGAGGTGGAAGATAAAATAGTGGAAATGACTGATGCAGAGCAAAATAAAGAAAAAAGAATGAAAAGAACAGAGGACAGTCTCAGAGACCTCTGGGACAACATTAAACGCACCAACATTCGAATTATAGGGGTTCCAGAAAAAGAAGAGAAAAAGAAAGGGACTGAGAAAATATTTGAAGAGATTATAGTTGAAAACTTCCCCAATATGGGAAAGGAAATAGTTAATCAAGTCCAGGAGGCACAGAGAGTCCCATACAGAATAAATCCAAGGAGAAATACACCAAGACACATATTAATCAAACTGTCAAAAATTAAACACAAAGAAATCATATTAAAAGCAGCAAGGGAAAAACAACAAATAACTCACAAGGGAATCCCCATCAGGTTAACAGCTGATCTCTCAGCAGAAACTCTACAAGCCAGAAGGGAGTGGCAGGACATAATTAAAGTGATGAAGGAGAGAAACCTGCAACCAAGATTACTCTACCCAGCAAGGATCTCATTCAGATTTGATGGAGAAATTAAAACCTTTACAGACAAGCAAAAGCTGAGAGAGTTCAGCACCACCAAACCAGCTTTACAACAAATGCTAAAGGAACTTCTCTAGGCAAGAAGCACAACAGAAGGAATATACCTACAATAACGAACCCAAAGCAATTAAGGAAATGGGAATAGGAACATACATATCAATAATTACCTTAAATGTAAATGGACTAAATGCTCCCACCAAAAGACACAGATTGGCTGAATGGATACAAAAACAAGACCCATATATATGCTGTCTACAAGAGACCCACTTCAGACCTAGAGACACATACAGATTGAAAGTAAGGGGATGGAAAAAGATATTCCATGCAAATGGAAATCAAAAGAAAGCAGGAGTAGCAATTCTTATATCAGACAAAATAGACTTTAAAATAAAGACTATTAGAAGAGACAAAGAAGGACACTACATAATGATAAAGGGATCGATCCAAGAAGAAGATATAACAATTGTAAATATTTATGCACCCAACATAGGAGCACCTCAATACATAAGGCAAATACTAACAGCCATAAAAGGGGAAATCGACAGTAACACAATCATAGTAGGGGACTTTAACACCCCACTTTCACCAATGGACAGATCATCCAAAATGAAAATAAATAAGGAAACACAAGCTTTAAATGATACATTAAACAAGATGGACTTAGTTGATATTTATAGGACATTCCATCCAAAAACAACAGAATACACATTTTTCTCAAGTGCTCATGGAACATTCTCCAGGATAGATCATATCTTGGGTCACAAATCAAGCCTTGGTAAATTTAAGAAAATTGAAATTGTATCAAGTATCTTTTCCGACCACAATGCTATGAGACTAGACATCAATTACAGGAAAAGATCTGCAAAAAATACAAACACATGGAGGCTAAACAATACACTACTCAATAACGAAGTGATCACTGAAGAAATCAAAGAGGAAATTAAAAAATACCTAGAAACAAATGACAATGGAGACACGACGACCCAAAACCTATGGGACGCAGCAAAAGCAGTTCTAAGGAGGAAGTTTATAGCAATACAATCTCACCTTAAGAAACAGGAAACATTTCGAGTAAACAACCTGACCCTGCACCTAAAGCAATTAGAGAAAGAAGAACAAAAAACCCCCAAAGCTAGCAGAAGGAAAGAAATCATAAAGATCAGATCAGAAATAAATGAAAAAGAAATGAAGGAAACGATAGCAAAGATCAACCAAACTAAAAGCTGGTTCTTTGAGAAGATAAACAAAATTGACACACCATTAGCCAGACTCATCAAGAAAAGAAGGGAGAAGACTCAAATCAATAGAATTAGAAATGAAAAAGGAGAAGTAACAACTGACACTGCAGAAATACAAAAGATCATGAGAGATTACTATAAGCAACTCTATGCCAATAAAATGGACAACCTGGAAGAAATGGACAAATTCTTAGAAATGCACAACCTGCCAAGACTAACTCAGGAAGAAATAGAAAATATGAATAGACCAATCACAAGCACTGAAATTGAAACTGTGATTAAAAATCTTCCATCAAACAAAAGCCCAGGACCCGATGGCTTCACAGGCGAATTCTATCAAACATTTAGAGAAGAGCTGACACCCATCCTTCTCAAACTCTTCCAAACAATATCAGAGGAAGGAACACTCCCAAACTCATTCTACGAGGCCACCATCACCTTGATACCAAAACCAGGCAAGGATGTCACAAAGAAAGAAAACTACAGGCCAATATCACTGATGAACATAGACGCAAAAATCCTCAACAAAATACTAGCAAACAGAATCCAACAGCACATTAAAAGGATCATACACCATGATCAAGTGGGGTTTATTCCAGGAATGCAAGGATTCTTCAATATACGCAAATCAATCAATGTGATACACCATATTAACAAGTTGAAGGAGAAAAACCATATGATCATCTCAATAGATGCAGAGAAAGCTTTCGACAAAATTCAACACCCATTTATGATAAAAATCCTGCAGAAAGTAGGCATAGAGGGATCTTTCCTCAACATAATAAAGGCCATATATGACAAACCCACAGCCAACATTGTCCTCAATGGTGAAAAACTGAAACCATTTCCACTAAGATCAGGAACAAGACAAGGTTGCCCACTCTCACCACTCTTATTCAACATAGTTTTGGAAGTTTTAGCCACAGCAATCAGAGAAGAAAAGGAAATAAAAGGAATCCAAATTGGAAAAGAAGAAGTAAAGCTGTCACTGTTTGCAGATGACATGATACTATACATAGAGAATCCTAAAGATGCTACCAGAAAACTACTAGAGCTAATCAATGAATCTGGTAAAGTAGCAGGATACAAAATTAATGTACAGAAATCTCTGGCATTCCTGTACACTAATGATGAAAAATCTGAAAATGAAATCAAGAAAACACTCCCATTTACCATTGCAACAAAAAGAATAAAATATCTAGGAATAAACCTACCTAAGGAGACAAAAGACCTGTATGCAGAAAATTATAAGACACTGATGAAAGAAATTAAAGACGATACAAATAGATAGAGAGATATACCATGCTTCTGGATTGGAAGAATCAATATTGTGAAAATGACTCTACTACCCAAAGCAATCTACAGATTCAATGCAATCCCTATCAAACTACCACTGGCATTTTTCACAGAACTAGAACAAAAAATTTCAAAATTTGTTTGGAAAAACAAAAGACCCCGAATAGCCAAAGCAATCTTGAGAACGAAAAATGGAGCTGGAGGAATCAGGCTCCCTGACTTCAGACTATACTACAAAGCTACAGTAATTAAGACAGTGTGGTACTGGCATAAAAACAGAAAGATAGATCAGTGGATCAGGATAGAAAGCCCAGAGATAAACCCACGCACATATGGCCAACTTATCTTTGATAAAGGAGGCAGGAATGTACAGTGGAGAAAGGACAGCCTCTTCAATAAGTGGTGCTGGGAAAACTGGACAGGGACATGTAAAAGTTTGAGATTAGATCATTCCCTAACACCATACACAAAAATAAGCTCAAAATGGATTAAAGACTTAAATGTAAGGCCAGAAACTATCAAACTCTTAGAGGAAAACATAGGTAGAACACTCTATGACATAAATCACAGCAAGATCCTTTTGGACCCACCTCCTAGAGAAATGGAAATAAAAACACAGATAAACAAATGGGACCTAATGAAACTTCAAAGCTTTTCCACAGCAAAGGAAACCATAAACAAGACCAAAAGACAACCCTCAGAATGGGAGAAAATATTTGCAAATGAAGCAACTGACAAAGGATTAATCTCCAAAATTTATAAACAGCTCATGCAGCTCAATAGCAAAAAAACAAACAACGCAATCCAAAAATGGGCAGAAGACTTAAATAGGCATTTCTCCAAAGAAGATATACAGACTGCCAACAAACACATGAAAGAATGCTCAACATCATTAATCATTAGAGAAATGCAAATCAAAACTACAATGAGATATCATCTCACACCAGTCAGAATGGCCATCTTCAAGAAATCTAGAAACAATAAATGCTGGAGAGGGTGTGGAGAAAAGGGAACACTCTTGCACTGCTGGTGGGAATGTGAATTGGTACAGCCACTATGGAGAACGGTATGGAAGTTCCTTAAAAAACTACAAATAGAACTACCATATGACCCAGCAATCCCACTACTGGGCATATACCCTGAGAAACCCATAATTCAAAAAGAGACATGTACCAAAATGTTCATCGCAGCTCTATCACAATAGCCCGGAGCTGGAAACAACCTAAGTGTCCATCATCGGATGAATGGATAAAGAAGATGTGGCACATATATACAATGGAATATTACTCAGCCATAAAAAGAAATGAAACTGAGCTATTTGTAATGAGGTGGATAGACCTAGAGTCTGTCATACAGAGTGAAGTAAGTCAGAAAGAGAAAGACAAATACCGTATGCTAACACATATATACGGAATTTAAAAAAAAAAAAAATGTCATGAAGAACCTAGGGGTAAAACGGGAATAAAGACACAGACGTACTTGAGAATGGACTTGAGGATATGGGGAGGGGGAAGGGTAAGCTGTGACAAAGCGAAAGAGAGGCATGGACATATATACACTACCAAACGTAAGGTAGATAGATAGTGGGAAGCAGCCGCAGAGCACAGGGAGATCAGCTCGGTGCTTTGTGACTGCCTGGAGGGGTGGGATGGGGAGGGTGGGAGGGAGGGAGATGCATGAGGGAAGGGATGTGGGAACAGATGTATATGTATGACTGATTCACTTTGTTATAAAGCAGAAACTAATAAAAAAAATTTAAAAAAAAAAAGAAAAACAAAGTGAATCAGTTATACATATACATATGTCCCCATATCTCTTCCCTCTTGCGTCTCCCTCCCTCCCACCCTCCCTATCCCACCCCTCTAGGTGGTCACAAACCACCAAGCTGATCTCCCTGTGCTATGCGGCTGCTTCCCACTAGCTATCTATTTTAGAGTTGGTAGTGTATATATGTCCATATATACACTACCACTCTCTAAAAGTGACCATTTTTAATTCCCAGTTTTCCCAAAGGGAAACTTTGCTTGAAATTGAACTCCAAGTCCAAATCCTAGAATATAGAACCCAATATCTTCTGGAAAATTATCACAAGGCCCAAGATTCATGGTAACATTATTTTCAGCCAATTGTGTGTGAATCAAGTAGATTAGTGTTAAATTTCTCCTTAGTCAATCAGTAAGTGAGTTCCTCTTTAAAATTGTGAGAAAATATTAGATCTACTGATTTTCAATCTCATCATGTCAATTATTTCCTAAAAGTCCCCATTACGTCTTGTTTCTTATTGGATAAAATTCTATATCCTTAGCAAGTACACAAGGATACTCATGACCTAGATACTCATACTAATTCTCTTCATCTCCTACATTCCCCTTCTTTCATTCAGTTGCTCAACAAATATTTATTACCTATAGGCTATGAGTTAGAGATATAAAGGTAGAGCAAGAGAGTCACAAGAACTTTCCTCTTAGACATGCTTTTCTGGACACATCATACCTGTGGTTGCCTGAAGATGCTTCTCCTTTCACGCCTGTTTGCCTTTGCATATGTCTCCGTGATATGCTCCCCTTGTTTCTCCATTCCTATCCTTCAGATGAACTCCTACACATTCTTTATGTCTCAGCCTCTATATCACGGGTTCTGAGAGGTCTTCCTTGAATTTCACTCCTCCAACCTCAGCAGCTGCCCTTCTCTGGACGTTCCCCCCTGTGTTCATGCCTGTATTTCACAGCACTTACCCACATTTCTATAACGTCCCAGCATAAAAGGGCCTCTACTTTACACCTTCAAATTATCTCATGGCCCCTCTCTCCACTCAAGCCATACTGACCTTTCATTTCTCTAAAGCACCAAGTTCTTCATGGCCTCTGTCACCCACACATGCTCTTTCCTCTGCTTGGCCAGTTCTTTGCCCATACTTCACCTGACACACATTTCAGGTCTCAGCTTATATGTCATTTCCTCAGAAAGTCATTTGTTAACCACTCAGTCCTAAGGAGGTTTCTTCAATTACTGCTCTCATGACACCTGTTGCTTTCATTCATAACATTTACCACTCTTTTTAATTCTATATTCTTTGAGTTATTACATTCATCCATTTATTCTATCAATATTTACTGAGCAAATGTCATGGGCCAGGTAGAGTTTTCAAAGCTGAGGTAATTGTGTAGTGACTGTCTTCTCAGCTGTGGAAAGAGATGAATCATAAACAAATATACAAATAAATAAATTTGGTACTTTTTGGCATTGAGGCATGCTATGAAGAGGATAAAATAGGGTGATGTGACAAAGTAACCGGGAAGGGAATACTGCTTTAGTTCAGGGAAGAAGCAAACCAGACGAAGATCATAAGAGCCATCTCTAGAAGACAACATCATGAGCAAAGGCCCAGGGATGGGAATGAGTTGGAAGTGTTCAAGGGATAGACAAAGGGATAGTGTATCTGAAACCTGGTGAATGAGTGGGAATAGAAGAGAGAGTGAGGCCATGTAAGAAGGCAGGGTCTATGTCAAGCAAGGCTGTGCAGACTATGATAATAAGTCTGGATTTTATCCTGAGAGCAATGAGACAGCTCTAAAGCATGGGTGTGGCTTATGCTTTAGGAAGAGTTTTCTAGCTGCAAGGTAAAGACTGGACTGATACAAAGTAGTTCAGGAATCCCAGGTATGAAGCTGTTTCAGGAGCCTGGAAGAAAGGAGATGGCATCTTGGACTCTAGGTATTGCAGTGAAGATGGTGAAAAGTAGTTGCAGTTAGGATATATTGGAAATCGGACTTACTGATGGGTTGAATGTGGGATAAAAGAAATGAAAGAAATTAAGGATGATTGCTGGCCTGGGAAGCTGGGTGGACTGTAGTAGTCTTACCCTAGATGGGGAAGGCTATGGAGAGGCAGATTTGTTGGGGAGACTGAAGCAACTGAGATCACTGGTACCATTTTGCCCAGGTGGAGTGTGAGATGCCCACTGGACTTCCCAGTGAAGGTATCCATTCCGTAGTTACATAAATGTATGTAACTTAGAATGTGAGTTGTAGTTAAAGATGTAAATTTGAAAATAATTAATACATATAGATGGTATCTGGAGCCATGAACTAGATAAGGTCATGAGGGAAAAGGGATAGAGGAAAGAAAAGAGGAGTGAGGATAAATTCCTGGGGTATTTCAACCAATAGAGGTCTGTTAGATTTCAGGAAGAGGAGTATCCAGCAAGGGTACTGAGAGGGTACATCTAGAAAATATGAGAAAACCCAGAATACTGTTAAATCAGAGCAATGGGGCTGTAGCTAAAGGATGATCTCATCAGGCAGGGTTCCAACAGACAATAGATGGCGCAGTCAAATTAGGTTAATCCTGGGAGAGGTTATTTATAAAGGCGCTGCCTATGAAGATATATACAGGGCATGGTAACTTCAAGGGATGGCACAGTAGCTTTCTACTTAAAAGGCAGTTTCTAAGGTAGTAAGTACTCTGACCCTACTCTCCTGTCTTTCTCCAATATCCTGCAGAGGCTGCCTGGTCACTAAATCTAACTAGAAGCCCAAACACAAGGAACCCACTGAGGCAGGGTGCAGTGTGGAGAAAGGTCAAGAATGGATCCAGCGGAGCCAAGAGAAGCTCTCTGGCAAGATGACCCAGGCTCAGGTCAAGGTTTTTATGCTTCTTGTAAGATAAACGATATTGAAAGATGTTTGTGTGCCAAGGAAATTGATCCCACAGAGGAGAGATTGACAGTGGAGATAATTAGAAGAATGAGGTATTTGAAAATGTTAGAGGGGTGACTCCAAAGACCAAGAGGAATGGTTTGTTTTGCAGGAGAGTAGAGACCGATCTTCAGTTGTTATAGGAGGGAAGGTACAAATGAAGGCAGGGTCGTGGAATCAATGGAGGTAATCAGAGGGAATATTGGAGGGAATGTCTGTTTTTGTCTAACTTTTTAATAAAGTATGAAACTAAAACATCACCTAGTAGGGAGGGGTGCCAGTGAGGGGACAGAAGATGTACAACAGTCATCTCAGAGAATGATCAAGTGAATTTAATTTTTTTTTATAAATTAATTTATTTATTTTTGTCTGTGTTGGATCTTCATTTCTGTGCGAGGGCTTTCTCTAGTTGCAGCGAGCGGGGGCCACTCTTCATCGCAGTGCATGGGCCTCTCTTGTTGCGGAGCACAGGCTCCAGACGCGCAGGCTCAGTAGTTGTGGCTCACGGGCCCAGTCGCTCCGCGGCATGTGGGATCTTCCCAGACCAGGGCTCGAACCCATGTCTCCTGCACTGGCAGGCAGACTCTCAACCACTGCACCACCAGGGAAGCCCGGAATGTAGGATTCTGATAGGTATTCTCTGTACACATCTGAACTTCGAGGTCACGTGTTTGAAGTGAGTCTTCTAAGCAACACTGTGATTTTTTCAACTTCTCAGGAGCAAGCTCAGACAAAATGACTTGTTGGGCTTATCCAGAGGTTTTTCTAGGCAGGATTGGCCAAAGGAGAGCAAGGAAAGGAAGACAGGGAGTTTTGCAAGGGAGTAATTTTAATGATGGACCATAAAATGTAAGCCGGATGATGAGAGAAGTGAGGATGAGGGGGGAGAAAGAGATAGTGACAAAGCTGCAGAAGGGTGAATGGGATTAAGATCAATGATGTCAGTCTCTGGCGGGCAAATGCTGGAGTGAATAAGCTAGTAGGAGAGGAGATAATGGTATACAAGTGGGATGTGTGAAATCATGATTTTGGAGAGGAGGCAACCGCTGGAGATGACAAAGTCTAGGGTGTGGCCATGTGTAGGTGGCTGAGATGCGATGGAGGAAGAAATGGTTAGAACTGAGGAGGCCAAAGGTTGAAAGGTCAGAGTCATGCATAGATAGCCCATCTTCATGGATGCTGAATCCACCAAGAATTATATAAGGCAGGCATGAAGAAAAGAAGCAACCCAGATGCCCAAGCCATCACTCAATTAATAACAAAATAATAACAAATTTATATGGCACCCATAATATGCCAACCACCATTCAAAGTACTTCATATATTACCTCATTTCTCACATCTACCCTATCCCCATTTTAAAGATGAGGAAACTGAGTCCCAGAGCCATTAGTTAACTTGTTCTAATCTCACAACTAGTAAATTACAGAGCCCGGATCCAACCCAGGCAATTTGATTCCAAGGTCTATGCCCTTAACTACATCTTTCCCCCACTGCTCAAAAAAACAAAAATAAAATGATACAATATATAATTAAAGCCAACACTTTGAAAATACTTCCTCTGTGCCAAGTAATTTTGGGTAAAAATGTCTAATGATGTGCTTCAAAGCAGCTGGAATTTTTGAAGTAAGAAAAAGACACCACGGGCAAAGGGAGATAACTCCCTCACCCTCAGACCCTGAGGTATCTGGGGTGTGCAAGATAAAACATCCACCAATGGGAGGCTTGTGGGGAAGCTGCTTCATTGGGGGACAGAAAGTCTTGATGTAGATCCAGAAGGTGATGGGACCTTTCAGAGAGGAAGTTTGGGACATTAGAGGATTTGTTCATTCTTCACTGTGAATTCCAGGGAAGCGCAGGGATTTAAAAGCATAGAAGAGGTGGGGATAGATCAAATTTGGGAAGCCTAGAGGCATGTCCATTGATAAAGAACTAGTTGGGAGCACTGGTCTATGATGGTGACTAAGGACAAAAGGATGGGGGGTGTCATTGGACAAGTCCTGGAGCATCAGTGACAGGAGTCTTGGATCTGGGAGGAGCTTTATACCTGCAATGATGGGAGACCCTCAGGGCAAGTGATCTGGTCCACAAATGTGTTTTTGGTCTTTATAGCCCCAGCATCTAGCACCCAGCCTGGTTTCCAACACAGAGTTGGAGACTATGCTACACAAGGGATTATCTTCCCCTGCCCACCTCTCCTACTTCATCTTAAACTACTACTCTCCATGTTTACCCAGCTCCAACCACACCGGGCTCTGTTGTGTTTTGCAAACCCACCAGGTTCCTTCCCACCTCAGAATTTATATACCCACCATGCTGTCTGCCTGGACACCCCCAAGTTACCCTCGACCAGTTTCTCACATGCCTGGCTCTTTCTCAGCATTCAAATCTGTACTCAAATGTCATCACTTCATCGATGCCTCACTTGACCTTCTACCTTTAACATCACATCCCAGCTCAATTTCATCATCCTGTTTTACTTCCTTCATATTTCACTTATCACGATTTACTTATGTGTTTATTCATGTACATATTACTTATTTCTTGTATATTTTCTATCTGTACTAAAATGCCCATAAGGCAGAAGCTTAATCTGTCTGCCTTATCCTCCTGCCCTAGCACTTAAAATAAAAAACGCAGTAAATGTTAGTTGAAGACAAATGCATTAATGACTGTTCAAAAAAAGTTTGTTGAAATACATTCACAATTTTTTTTTCATTCACTTTTTTTTTTTTTTTACGGTACGCGGGCCTCTCACTGTTGTGGCCTCTCCCATTGCGGAGCACAGGCTCTGGACGCGCAGGCTCAGCGGCCATGGCTCATGGGCCCAGCTGCTCCGCGGCATGTGGGATCTTCCTGGACCGGGGCACGAACCTGTGTCCCCTGGATCGGCAGGTGGACTCTCAACCACTGTGCCACCAGGGAAGCCCCATTCACAATTTTTGAGCACAAGAACTCTGGTATATCAGAAAAGCCCTCATAATTCAGAACAACCCTCTACAGCCCAGCAAGATCAAGATCTGCCTTGCTATTTCCAAGCCAGCTCATCACACTACATCTGCAACTAACTGTGGGTTCAGTGGCCGAAGCAGAACGATTCATAAGGGGAGTAGCAAATATTTGGCAGGCTCGTTTACCAGAGTCATTGCCACTGATTAAAAAGCAATTAATTAGGGGAATTAAGGGAAGAGAATGGCCTGCATGTCCCTGGGCCACCTTTTTCTGAATGACTCGTGTGGCCCAGGGCAAATCAAGACATAAAAGTAAAAATAAACCATGTGATCTGAAGCCACACTGATGCGTTGACAATAAAACTGATGAGATGGGAGGTCACAGATAAGGTGACCTGACTGTAGAAGATTTTAAAGAGCTTGCCTTTGAACTTCAAAATGAACAGAGGAAGAAAAGGATTCTTAGAATTAAAAGACAAAATAATATAATTTAAAAAAACACAGCATGGGTTAAAGAAAGATAAGATTTACTGCCCTGGAAAAACCAAAGAGAACCCATGCAAAGTGCTGTTGTGGTATGAAGCAATTGAGATAAGGCCTTTCCAGCTCCAAATAGAGGGTATTAGTTCGAAAGCAAAGGGGGCTTTGTCTCTTCTACTTGGTCCATTTGATATTTTATTTTCTGGTTAACTTGACCTTTGAGTCTTACTCAAGTGATTTTTGACCTAGCTGTGGCATGGGGACCTGAAGCTCCATAAAACAGAACTCATTTGTTTACATTGCTTGGCCACTGTGCAATTCCTTCACTTTTTCCCTATTTTTAAAAATGGTTTTCCCACCTCAATTAAACCAACCTAGTCTTTCAGTTCACGGCTGCAGACAATAGCCTATTGCTTCAGTACATTCAAAAATTAAGAAGTAAGTTTAGCAATCATTGAGTTAGTTCTCAACTCTCCACCCATTTTCTGGATGAGCAAAGAAAGCCCTAGAATGGTGAAGGAGCTGGTCCAAGAGCCCAGTACCTAGTGACAGGTTATAGGGCAGAGAATCCAAATATTGAGTCAGGTGTTCCTGAGTTTGAATCCACCTCCACTATGTACTAGCTGTGTAACACTGACCATGGCTTTTGTATATTCAATAAACAAGACTATTTCTCCTGACTGAAATATTCCTCATCTATAATATGGTGAGAATTCCATTAATTCCATAGACATTTATTGTGCACAATCTGGGGATTCAGTACAGATACAATGCAAAATAGACACATGGAGTTTACTCTCTTTCAGTAAATTGGTAACTATGATTATTTTATTTAATTAGAACTCAGATGTTTTGAGAAGGGGATTTGTGGGAGAAACAAAGAATGATTTATCTTGCCCACTGCTAAGGCCAGGAAGACACTACCCCAAGAGGAGTAGAAGGCTTGTCTATGTCCCTGTTTGGGGCCTGCTGAAAAGCCTCCAAGCTCTCTCTCCTCCACAGCTAAAATTATGTATACAGGCTATTCTTTCTGCACCTTCGTATGTAGTATTCTAGAACAATGTCTTCCATTCGGTGGAGGCTTAATACAGACCTTCCCAATATCTTCCATGTCGTGGCACACACAGAAAATTTAGCTTCTTAAGACCCTATGACCCAACACAGAAATTGGCAAAATTTTCAATAAAGGGCCAGATAGTAAATATGTCTGGCCGTGTGGGCCATGTGGTCTCTGTTGTAACTGTCAACTCTGCCCCTGTAGCTTGAAAGCAGCCACTTAAAAGATGGAAATGGATGAGCATGGCTGTGTTCCAGTACAATTTGATTTATTAAAAATGGGTCCCTCAATGGATCTGGCTCACTGACTGTAGTTTGTCACCCCCTGGCCTAACACAAAGTAAAAACTCAATAAATACTATTATTAGTCATTCATTAATTCTAAAAATATTTACTGAGCACCTTCTATGCACCAGACCCCATCCTGGGGCAAAATATTGCATGAAAGGATATAGTTCTTACTCTTACTAAGTTTACAGTCTACTTTCTAAATAAGCATTTACAAAATAAGAAGCAATATGAGATAAAATGTGGTTTGAGATAAAGAAAACTATAACATCAAAGGTCAAGAACTAATACTGCTTATAAGTTCCCAGAGGGTGAGAAACAAATCTTCTATTCCTATTAAATCTTTTTGCCAGGCACAGTACTGGGCACATCTTAATCACGTCAATGAAAACTTGCGAACTTTAATGTGACAGTAGGGGATTTAGGTTGTCATGGAGACTATTGAATATCCCTGCATTTTCCTATCACTACAACCTCCTTTCTCTTTGCAGAGGCAGTAAAAAGGGGCTGGCTAACTGACATGACTAATTTTGTCCTTGGTTTCAAGGCCATAGGCAATACTAAGGCAACTTGTTCAAATTCTGAAACTCAAATGACCTTGAGAAAATTTGATGAAAAACAGTATATCACCTCAAAACCTTATCTTAACCTAGGTACCCCCTCTCAACCCCACAAGAAAAGTAGAGCCTAGACAAGGGCTTTCAGGGAGTTTATTTTGGAGAAGTGGCCCCGAGGAACAGAAGAAGGATTGTGAAGAGGGAAACAGGGATGAAGAAAAGCCTGTCCAGGGCGCCCGGTTGAGCTGGTCAGCACTGTGGGCATCCTCAGCTCAGTCCTGCTTCCTCCCTCCAGGGCAGCCTTGTGCAGTGTGCACGTAATAGCAACCTGAGGGGCAGATGGGGGGAATGTTTACCCGCCTGCTCCCATCCCCCACTGGCCAAGGCTTATCCCAGGAGATGCCAGCTCTCTCATGCTCTCAGGGATGCATATGCTCCAGAATGTCTGAGCAGGTGCCTTCAGGAACCTCACCTTGGCCATGTCATAGACACTCCAAGGCAGAAAGTAAGAGCTACAGGGTGCAGCTGAGGCCAGATCCTGTTAAGTTTGACCTGAATGGTACCTGGTTACTACAGCAATGGGTAGAATAGGAAATGTAGACCAAGAGGAGGTAAGATGATAAAGAGATGTCCAGTCCAGTCATGTATACACAGTCAGCCTAAATATAGCCAGTGCACCTAGGAAAGATCTATGCTCTGTACGTAGTGAACAGCCAGCCAGCTGCCTACCAGCAATTCTCACTCCAACCTTCCTCCACTGGTTACACTGATTACAATAATGATCATAATTCACCTTTGTGTAACATTCATATAGGACTTTTATGGACATTTGACTCACAGGACTCTGGTGATGTAACGAAAGACTGAATTATTATTCCTCCCTTTTCTTGGATAAGGAAGCAGAGCTTAGTTAAGTTAAAAGAATCACTTACCCTAAAGCAGCACCGTCCAGTGGAACTTTCTTTGATGCTGGAAATAAACATTCCACACATCGTGTAGTATAGTAGCCATTAGCCACATGCAGTCATTGAGAATTTGCAACATGGTTCATATGATTAAAAAGCTGAATTTTTATTTTATTTCATTTTAATGAATTCCAACTTGAGTTGATGTTTTAAGTTTCTTTTTAACTGAAGTATAGTTGATTTAAAATATTTCTGATGTACAACAAAGTGATTCAGTGATAGATAGATAAAAAATATATATATGCATTATTTTTCAGATTCTTTTCCATTATAAGTTATTACATGATATGGAATATAGTTCCCTGTGCTATACAGTAGGTCATTGTTGTTTATTTATTTTATATATAATAGTATGTATCTGTTAATCCCAAATTCCCAATTTATCCCTCCCTCCTTGTCCCCTATGGTAACCATAGGTTTGTTTTCTATTTCTGTTTTGTAATAAGTTCATTTGTATCATTGTTTTAAGATTCCACATATCAGTGATATCATATGATATTTGTCTTTCTCTGCCCGACTTCACGTCACTTAGTGTGATATCTCTAGGTCCATCCATGTTGCTGCATCTAATTTGAATTGAAATGACCACATATGGTTAGTGGCTACCATATTGAACAAAGCAGCAATGGACACTATATCTTTTTAATATACTGTATTCAAAATGTTTTTCACTATTGAAGTATAATGAAAGAAGTGTGTTGACTTTCTCCATATTTCATTTGTTTACAATTTTAGTTCTAAGCAAAACTATTTTACATACATTTTTCTGGTTGTTCTCCGGTCTTAACTGTCATGTAAGAAGGAGGGTCTCACCCAGAAACAGCACTGAATAACCAATACAGGCTGAAGCAGCAAGAAACTTCACAGCAACAGAACAAAGGACAGCTTCTCCTCCCTCTTCATACCTTGCATTCATGTTTTCAGTTTGCACCTGGACACAAGACCATTTTGTGCTTGCACGCACTGAGCAAAAAAATCCTGCACACCTAAAACCATGGCATGTGCTTTAGGGAACAATGCACCTAAGATACCATTAGTGTAAGGTAAGACTTGCGTGACTTTGGGGCATCCGTGACTAATAAATGGGAGATTTGAGAGGCTCTAATTCAAACCTTCTGAGTTTTAAGCCCAGGACTTTTCACTTCGTATCTTACCACTTCTTAATTCAAGTATGATAAGTATGTCAAATCCAAGTACATTCAATAAATGATTCACGAGCTACTAAGTTACAGTACAATTGTTATTTAAATATTTATGTGTTGTTTGGAGGGGAAGAGGCATTTTAAATCTAAAGACCGTAGCAGATCATCCATCCTGAATTGTTAGAGAATGAGGCACCTCTCCTTCATGCATTTTTCAGAAAACCGAAGCTTACTGTAACAAGACTAAGAATTCTAAAATCCTACCCACTTTTGCTGGAAATATTTCTGAAAGCACTCTCCCACTTTCTTAAGCAGAATACTTCAAACATTTTTACTCTTTCATCCATTCACTTATGTATCCATTCTTTCAAGAAATATAAAATAAATACTTCTCATAGACCACACACTGAAAGGCTCCGGCCCTGGGGTAGACCCAGCAAATAAGTCGTTCTGCTCAGGGAATTCAGCGGGCTTGAACCAGCAGCCTCCCGTCCTGCTGTTATTACTCAGGATAGTACCAACATACTGCAAATGCTGTAATATACTGATGCCTTCCAAAGTAGTGCTTTTCCTTAGAAATCGAATGTGAGCCACTTAGGTGATTTTAAATTTTCCAGAAGCCATGTTTAAGAAAAGTCGAGGGAAAAAATGGAAAATAAATAAATAAAAAATTAATATTAAAAAAAGTCAAAGGAAACAGATTATGATTAATTTTAATAATAGATCTTAATATATCCTAAATGTTATTATTTCAACGTGTGTTCAGTATTTAAAAATCACGAATGGCACGTTTTACATTTTTTCATAGTTTTCAAAGTCCCGCATGCATTTTACATACACAGCACAACTCCATTCAGACCAGTCACGTCTCAGATGCTCAATAGACACGTGTGGCCAGAGGCTTTTATTCTGGGCATCAAAATTCGAGAGCTAATAAAGTATTCATGATTAATTGTCCCTTTATTAAAACAGAGCAGGCACTTAAATATTTTAACTTCATAAGTCTGCTTCACCTTGTTTCTCACTTTTCCCCCTCACTCTCAGGCAGCCCTTTTTCTTCTGGTGTTTTCACAAATGTGCTTCTCCAGTAAATGCCAGTGCCTCCTGTTATTCATGTATTCTGATAATCTAGAAGCTAGGAAAATTGATAATAAAATAATTGTCTAAAAACAGGACTCTTTTACTCAGAGCTCTGAGTAAGGGCTAAAGAGACACATTTGTGAATAAAGCATATAAGTAATCATGTGTGAACTTCCTAACACGGGTTTGACTTCAAGAAGCCTTTTATGTCTCTCTTTCAGTGGTTCCTTTACTTCTTCTTGGTCAGTGGTTCCCAGAGTATCAGCCTGTGGTTCCCTGGGTCATCAAAGATGACTCCAGTATCAGTGGTTCCCAGAGTATCAGACCAGCAGTATCAGCCTCACCTGGGGAGCTGTTAGAAACGCAGAGTACTGGTCCCCACACCAGACCTACTGAATCAGAAACTCTGGGGATAAGGTGTAGCAATCTCTGATATAACAAGCCTTCTGGGTGAGTCTGGTACCTGCTGAAGTTTGATAACCTGGGTTCTAAAAACTTCAGACAGTTGTCTACATGGATTTGAGATGAATGAGTATTCCTTCACTCTTCTATATCAGAATTGTTAATACTACTAATATAAGTGAGCAATAGAGCTGAAATATTATACATTTTATAAGCATTTTTAAACCGAAAAATCAAGTTTTATGGAAAAGACATCTCTTTGTTATGGATGGGAGTAGAGAGAGAGCAAATCATGGCATCTTGATTGTATGAAACTTTTTCAAAAAACAATATTTCAAATAGTCCCTCTGAGGTTTCCACACCTCAGGATAATCCTTTATAGTACAATCCTGGGCCATGAGATACAAGCCTTTATTTGGTAAATTGGGAGTAGTTCAACCATGAAAGACAAGGTGGTCATGGAGAACCATCAAGATGCCCAGTCAAAGTAGACTAACTCTTGTGATACGGTATACAGATTTCACAGCAGATACAGTTATAACTGCATCTTGCATGTTTTTCTCCTCTGATTAAAATCACACAAAATAAAGCATATCAGCAATTTCAATGTTTTAGGGCACAAATCTCCAGCCGTACTACAAATAGTATGTCTCTGTGTGAGTGAGGTCAAATGTCTCATGCATCTCAACTATCAAAAATAAACAACAAATTCCAGTCAGCCCTGCTAGAGGAAAGACTCAGTTAGCTTCCAGTGCCCTAAAGGAAAATGATATTGAGAAACCATTGTCATCAGGAGGGGGGATCAAAAGGTAGACAGCCTGAAAAAGTATAAAGTTGTGTTTAAAAATTATTTAAAATATTATTTCTTATAGACTTCTCTAACAGTAATTATGTCAGATTTATTGTGTGATTTGTTGTGATTTCTTTTTTATTCTAAGGAAAATATTCATTTTCACACTTTGTATTCATGATTTTGTAACGTTTTTAAAAGGGAACCTCTAAATTTACTTTTTAACTTAAAAATAGAACTCAATTAATGCTTGTCAAACCAAATAGAATGGAATTCATTGAATCATATGGAGGACAGTTAACATTAATTGATTCCTGGTGTATGCCAGGCAACCTGTTTAAACTGTTTGGAAACAGTGTTTCATTTACTTCTCACAAAACGACCAGCCAAATAAAGGTAGGCAAAACATTATAAGTGTATATTCTTGTCCGTATTTCTCTGCCAAGGAAAGGTTAAACACAATGTTCACAGCTCGCCTTACAGCTAGTAAAGCAATAATGCAGGATTCAATCCCAGGACTTTGGGACAATAAATTGTATCTGTCACCAAGTCATTATTCATACATTCAATGGGTGAGGTCATGGTCAGTGCAAATTAGAGCAAAAAAGGGATGGGAGGCACAGGGCTCAGCACAGTGATAGTGGCAGTGGTGGAGGAACGCACGGTCTTTAATGGGGTGGTCAGGAAAGGCCTCATCAGCAAGGTAGCCCCTGAGCAGAGACTCAAGCAACATGAGGAATTAATTTAGCAAATATCAGAGGAGCGAACCTTGCAGGCAGAAAGACAGCAAACACAAAATTTCTGAGGTGTTCTAAGACGTCTGATGAACAAAAAGAAGGGCAATAAGTGAGGGCTACGTACGGCATCAGCTGGAACTGGGGTTGGCTGTGGTTTGCAACTTGCAGAGGCCCTTATAAGCCCCCATAAGAACTTCAGCTTCTATTTGGAGCGAATTGCAAAGCCAAGGGAGGACACAGGGGAGTGACTTGATCTAATTGGCATTCTCCAAACTGACTCTGGCTGCTGGGTGGAGACTAGGCTGCAACAGTGAAGGTTGGGGACCAGGGAGAAGGCAACTGCAGTAACCCAGGTGAGATTAGAGAGACAATGGCAGAGGTGGTGACAAGTGGGCCAATCGTGGACATATTCTGAAGGCAGAGCAAAATGGATTTGCTGATGGTTGGTACCTGTGACGTATGAAAGAAAGAGAAGTCAAAGATGACTCCAGTGTTTTGTTTTGTTTTGTTTTGGTGGGGGGGCAGTGGGGATTGCTGAGCCACTGAAAGAACGGAGTTTCCATTTATTCCAGGACTTATTGTTCTGGGTTATTTATGCAAATTATCTATAATCTTCATGTCAGCCCAACCCTGCAGGCAAGATGGTGGAACCATGAGAATCAGCAAGATCCTGCCTGCCCCAAAGCCCTCTGTGTCACACACGGTAGCACCTCCATAACCTTGGGCAGTAAGAGTTTACTTTTATGAAGGACTCAGCATGTGCCAGGCATAGGGCTAAACCTCCTACATTAATTTTCCCATATAATTCTCAAAGCAACTCCACCAGTAAGGCATTATTTTTCTAAGGCCTCATCGTGTCCCTACCAGTACCAGCCGGGCAGCACTTTCTCTTCACCTCCTTCTTCCAAACTTCTTAAATCTGATGACCCCCAACCTCCTTTTTGTTCCTTCACACTTAGGATTAATAACTGCTTCCTGTGATTATTTCACTCTTATTTTTTTTCTTTTTGCCTTTGCAGTGCCCTCACGCTTCACTCACACTTCACCAGTTTACTCTGTTAAATTCTGCCTGTTGAAATAACTAAAGTGGTTTCTATTTTCTACTGATAGAGTGAATCCCCATTTACTTCCACAGTGTCATACTTCTGCCATGTCCCAGGCAATGTGCCAAGCACTAGAGACATAAAGGTGGTAAAGACCAAGGCCCTGACCTCAGGGATTCTAATGAGCTAGACAGACACATGCTTCCATGTTCAGTCCCTATAAACCAACAGCCCATGATACAAGTTAAAATGCAAGTACTGTCAACAGAGTGTAGTGGCAACACAGAGGGGATAGTGACTGATTCTGGCTGGAAGAATTCTAACAGCTGATGATGGGACCACTACTTGAAAGGAAAATAGGATTTAATTGAGAAAAGAAGTGGAGAATGGATGGAGGCAAAGGAAATGGCAAAAGCCCAGAAGAGCAGGAGTGCTTAGAATGTCAAGGGAATGAATATGTCTCAGTAGAATTGACATAACTAAAAATGTTGGTGTAGAGGAGAGAGCGCTGGTTATGAAGTTAGACAGAACTGGTTCTGACGCTTGCCTTTGCTATTTACCAGCTGTATGACCTGTGGCAAGTTGCTTAACCTACCTGAGCCCTGTAGACTACGTTGAAATGAAGAGGGTGGGAATTCCCTGGTGGTCCAGTGGTTAGGACTCCATGCTTCCACTGGAGTATTGAGAAAACGCATGGACAGAGCCGGGCACATAAAAAGGCTCAGTAAGTATCAGTTTTTCTTTCTCAAAAAAAAAAAAAAATGTCAAGGAAACGTGAGGAGCTCAGCAGAGTAGAAACAACACTGAGTAGGTGATGAGAAAGTGCAGGAACTGAGGCAGAAAGGGTAAGGCGAGCCCTCAGATGGCATGAAAAGAATTTGGACTCTTGTTCTCCTGACAGTAATGGGGTGTCATCAAAGGAATTTGGTCAGAGAGCAACATGGTCAGATCTGCCTTTCCAAAGATCACTCCCTCTCACCCCCAGAGAAGGAGGTAGGAAGCTGAGCTATGAATGGAACCCCAGGGGTTGATAATGAGGGTTGAAGTAAGGCAGTGGAGGGGTGTGTGGAGGAAGGGGCAGGTCTGCATGGGATAATATGTGACAAGTTATTTTGAAACATAAGGAATCCCAATAGAAAATTCAGTGCTATTCTCAGTTTCCCTCCATCTGCCTGCCACTCTCAGTGCTAGCAGGGACCCCATCCCAGGCAGGCACGCGGTCCAGTCAGCTTCATATTCTAGGTCTTGCATACTCTTCTCTATTCCTCCTAGAACAGTAGTGGACACTCTGACAGGAGGCTTTTCAAATCTTATCTTGGTCAGTGTCTTTTCCCATTATTATGTCATTGTATACTCGGACATTAACTCCCGCCAGAGCTCAAGCCCTATTTAAGGAAGCTTAGTGGCTAGCGCTTGGCTGCATCTCTGAATAACTTCCTGGACTGAAAGATCGTGAACAATATAGCATGGACTGGGGTTGGACCTGACTCTGTCATTTACTCGCTTCAAAAAGTCATGTCAACTGTCTAAACCTCATTTTCTAATCTGTACAATGGGAATCCCAATACCTACCTCAGAGTAGGTAATTTACTGGGATGTAAGAATGAAGTCTGTAAGACACCTGACGTGGAGCTCAGCTCACTTGAATGCAAGGTCCCGGAGAGAAGAGATCAGTCTGCTGTGCTCACCAACTCCATATTTACTGACTGGCTCTCTCATTCAAATTAATACTTGCCTCTCTTTTTTTCTTTTCTTTTTTGCTTACTCCTTGCATGAATGTCACAAGGCTTAATTCTGCTCTGCAGAGTTCTCATGGAAAGCAGAAATCCTGGAGAAAGCTCAATCATGAATTCTTTATACTACTCTGGCATCACGACATGCAGCTTCCCAAAGCCTTCCATTTACATAAATGGATTGACCGTTCTTGGAAGCCAAGGATGGTTATATCCACACCACAAGAGAGGAAAGGGAGCTCCAAGAGGGGCAGTGATTTGGGGACTTGCACAAGGCTAGAATAATAAAGTTGGGACTCAAATCAAATCAGATGTGTCCAGCTCTATAGTTCATTCTGTCCTGAGCCATCAAGTGGTGGTAAGACAGCCAGAATTCTCTGCTGGAGATGTGGGAAGGATGTGTTGGAGAAAAATGGGTGACCGTGCTCTCAAGCTAATGGAGAAAAATAGGGCAGAGTGCTGAGCCCCTCCCCCGTCCCCAGAGGGGGC
This sequence comes from Mesoplodon mirus, assembly GCF_964341445.2. Taxonomy (NCBI): domain Eukaryota; kingdom Metazoa; phylum Chordata; class Mammalia; order Artiodactyla; family Ziphiidae; genus Mesoplodon; species Mesoplodon mirus. Next base: position 12,624,895 of record NC_138992.1, on the reverse strand, counting down.
AGCTATCCTCATTTGGAATCTACATCTAGAGGGCTCCCTGCTTGTAATCTTTCTCTCTCCTTAGAGCGGGGCTACTGCAGATGCACCATTCATTTACATTTCTTTCTTTCCTTCCCTTTTTCTCCATAGCGCACGTTCCCCTTTCACTGCCCTTGACATCCCTACACATCTGCCCATTTCCTTTATAAAGGTGTCTGCCATTAGGTGCCACCTCTTCCTTTTCCCCTTCTCTGTCCTTCAGCCCTATCCTTCCACATGCCTGTGTTAACTAAAGGGGGGAGTACACATGCCCACATTATTTATGCCACACAAGGAATTAAAGTTTAACATCTTTCCTTCCTGCCAATGACAAAGCACTTTAATTATACTGGAGCAAGGTGAGTGCTGAAGACAAAGCTGTACTGACAGAAACCAGAGCAAATATACCCTTTTCCCAAGCAAGACATAGTAGGAGACAGCTTTTTGTAGAGCAGTGGGGTAGGGTTGGGAAATAGGCAGATATGGGTTCCAACGCCAGCATTCCCTCTCCTTCCTAACTCTGTGATTCTGTGCAAACAAGCATCTTGTCTTCCAGCAAAAGCTTTGCCGCTCCCAGGTGCTGAAATATACCCCCGTGTAGGACAAGGCAAATCACGTAACAAAATTATGTTTTCCATTTTGCCCTGGCCACCAGGAAGCTCACAGGTTTGTCTGGAACTCAATTTAAATAACAGTATAGGAACCAATGATATCTACATCAATCCTAAATTACTCTCTGGTTTTCGTCTTTTCCCCTACTCATATTTTCCAGGATTATGACTTTTTATGTTTATATTCATAATTCCCTCTTTTATTAAATGAGCATGGAAATGTGTTTTTTTTGAATCTTTATAAATCAAACCATAGTAGCATAGTATAAATTAATAAATAATCTCTCTGCATTCCATTTTCATACCTATAAATAGGGATATAAGCACCTACCACGTAGCATTATTATAAGGGCAAAATGAGATAAAATACATAGTTTTTAGCACAGCCTTGAATATGGAAGATGCCTAATTAAATATGAGTGTTCCCCTTCCCTTGCTGAGATTGAGAAGAGTTGGCTGCCATGTGTGGTCCACTGAGGCATTTTCAATCAGATATGTCAGCTCTGAGGCATGGGAACATATAGCCAAATTTAAAATATCCCACAGACACAGGAGCATCCCCCAACCGGTTTCAAAGCTGGGTTGCAGCCTTCTTCTGCTCTTCAGGACTCTCTCAGGCTGTACTACCAAGTCATGGAGAATTATGAGAATTATGCAATGTTGGTGTCTAATAGATCATGATCTTGGGCAAGTTCTTAATGTTTCTTAAGCCTCAGTTTATTCATCTAGAAAATGAGAATAATATTATTACCTCTAGCTTTAGGTTGTAGTGAAGATTATGTGAAATGAAAAACGTGGATTGTTTAGATCACGCTAAGTACTCAAAGTTAGCTGTTAACTTTAAGCCCAGTAATTAGCACTAATGTTATTCCTTGTATTTTGCATTACCCTATCTCCTCTAATCTTCCCAAATTAGAAAGGAATTATTATTATCTCCATTCTGCTGATGAGGAAATTGAGGCTCAGATCTGTCTCCTGACTTCCTCAATTTCAAAAGTGATGAAGATAGATAGAAGATGTTTGCATGTAAAGGCTTTAGAGTTGCCTTGAGTTACAGGATGAGCCCGGGAGTAACTTCAGGTACTGTTCACACCAAATTTGGATTTTAACACATGCACGTCTAGGATGGAATGTCCATCACCTAACACAACACTAAGGAATTCTAGAATTGCTTCTCTTTTAAACAGCTTTGTTGAAGAATAATTGACTCTTCACATAATTCTTCACATAATAAAAACTGCACATAATGATTGAGTACAATGTGATGAGTCTGGATATATGCAGACACTCATACCATCACCACAGTCAAGGTCATAGGCATATCCAACACCTCCCAGTTTCTTTATGTCCCCTTGTTATGGTTGTTGTTCTTGTTTCATGGTAACAAGTATGAGATCTACTCTCAACAGATTTTAAAGCACGCAATACCATATGTTAACCACAGGCACGGCATTGTACAGCAGAGTTCTAGATCTTGTTCATCAGCATAACTTACACTTTATACTCATTTAGTAACAACTTTCCATCTCCATGGTCCCCCAGTCCCTGGCAACCACCACAGTATTCTTGGCTTCTATGAGTTTGACTACTACATGTAATCTCATATAAGTGGAATCAGGAGGTATTTGTCCTTCTGTGACTGACTGATTTCACTGAGCCTAATGTCCTCCCATTTCACCCATGTTGTCACAAATGGCAGGATTTCCTTCGACTTTAAAGCTGAATAATATTCCATTGTATAGAACATATATTACATTTTATCTACCCATCTGTCAAGGACACTTGGTTTTGTTTTCACATCTCAGTTATTATGAATAATGCTGCCGTGAATGTGGGAGTGCAGATACAAATGAAGGCTGCAATGCAAAAGTAAAGACAATGGGTAAATACAGAGTCACACTCGGGAGACAAACTAACCCATTTTAAGCTAAGGAGAAAATTACATTCACATCAGCTTACCCCCGCCTAGAGCTGTCTGTTGTCCTCTAAAAGGTAAAGTACTGAGTGCCACTGGGATTGCTTCACCTTGGGGGCTTTGGAGCCAAAACAGATCTGGGCTTAAATCCCAGATTTGGGTGTTGTTAGCATATTAAATCTTTGTTATCCTAATAAATACCTATCCCCTAAGCTTAAAAAGAGATAAGTAACCCAACTACTCCAGTCTTGGACTTGAGGCTGAGTGAGAATCTGAGTCATATAAAAAAAGACTTACTCATCAAGGAATCCAAGACATTTTCTTGTTAATGCAAGATAATTTTCAAGGCAGGTGCTGTAGGATTCACTTTATTTACAGGGAAAGGCTTGTAAGTGAGGGAAAAAAATATGTCTTTTCTGACCAAGAAGGGACTAGCCCATTTTGCATCCATCTTATTCAATCATGTCATCCATTTCAATCAAACCACTACATTTTACCCTCTGACAAAAACATTCAACTTATTCCATGAAGAACGGGTTCTAATATGAGCTATGCTGTCACATCAGAGAGATATCATAGTATTATATAAACTTCCATTTCTGCAAATGTTTCATCGGGATTCCCACGTTACCTACTCCTTAGAGATTGAGAAGATTTGCACTGCCTTCATACACCCCCAAAACTCAGCATGATTTGTTCAAAATTTTACTAGTCAGCATCGAAATTTTTTTTTAAAAGGTACATCATGCACAATGATAAACTACCCCATGTGGTTTAGATAAATTAAATACTTTAAGCTTTCAGTCTCCCTAATGATTTGGAAATGAAACAGCCATGATTTATGACTCTAGCTGATAGACTAGATCTGAAGTTTACACTTTGAAAAATTCCATATTTAAATTCCCCTATAAATAAAAAATCATATTGCTCTAAAAATCCAGCCTAATGTATGTATGTAATAAATTAGAGATTCTCATATTCAGTGGAGAAATCTCCAGGACTGATGGCTTTCTTCCTTGCAAAAATGCACTGAGTGAACCAGACCTAGGTCTGTGTCTATCTGCTACCACTTAATCAATAGTTACTGTCCCTTTCTGTCCAATCATTCATTTTCCCATCTCAGTGACCACTGTCAGAAGCGCCTGCATCAGCTCAGCTGTAGAGGTAACCTGGTGTGGTTTTTTTAATGTCTAGATCAACTATTTTTAATCAGGTGGTTTCCAAAGTGTTGACATAAGTAGTATTCTGGGTTCCTTGTGCTTTTTGTTTATATGTACAAATGACACAATTGCTTTTGGGCTTTGCTTAGCATTCTCAAAAAATAAAAGAACAGAAGCAGGTAAGAAAAATGATGCACGATAGTGATAAAAAGCACTTGGAGAGGAATCAGTTGACTCATAGTTTGACCTCTACCTCTTCCTGCCCTGTGACCTTGCGCTCATTTCTTGCCCTCTCTGCGATCTTTATGTTGAAGGCATTGGCCTATTTGACTCCTAAATCCCGTTCTTTCACTGCCAATTACAGCCCAATGTTTAGAGTGCAGCAAACTAAGTTCAAACCCTTTCGCAAGTTATTTATTCTCACTGACTCCCAATTTTCCCAGGTATAATTTGGAGATAATTATCCCTACTACACAGTACTATCAGGAAGATTAGACAAGGTAACATATGCAAAGTACTCACCACTATTCCAGGCACAAAGTAAGTACTCAGTAAGAAGTAGTTGCCATTATTATTTTTATAATTATTATTATTACCAACATTTTCATGCTAGAAATTCTGCTAGACAATAACCTGACATTAAAGGGAAAAAAAAATATCACAAGCTTCAGGGAGGAGAGGACATCAAAGCAAGAGTCTTTCCTTATATCTATTTCATTCATATAGCATCCAAGCCAGCAAGTGGTAAAGGGAATTAAGAAGTATATTGAGGGCTTCCCTGGTGGCGCAGTGGTTGAGAGTCCGCCTGCCGATGCAGGGGACACGGGTTCGTGTCCCGGTCTGGGAAGATCCCGCATGCCGCGGAGCGGCTTGGCCCGTGAGCCGTGGCCGCCGGGCCTGCGCGTCCGGAGCCTGTGCTCCGCAGCAGGAGGGGCCACAGCGGTGAGAGGCCCGCATACCGCAAAAAAAAAAAAGAAGAAGTATATTGAGTCTTCAGGACCCTCAAGACACTGGAAACTAAGATCCCACAGACCTTGACACAAATTCCTTCTCCACCACTTACCAGGTCTTGGGGTTGGGAAAGTCATATAACCTTTCTGAGCTCAGAGATGCTCAAAATGCTATAAAATAAAGTGGTAATCCCAACTTTTTATGGTGGTAGTCAGCAGTAAGTAAAACTGTGGCTATAAAGCACTTAACTTTTTATCCATCCCATGGTAAGTGCCCAAAAAATAAAAGTTGCTATTATTGTTATTGTTGTTGTCACTAGAAGTTTTCCAGTCCAGCTTCCCTGGACCCACTAATCCCCAAGCTGATCCGCTGCTGGTGTTTTCAGATTTTCTCAGGAGTCCGAGTCACTTCTTGCTTTTACACAATTGGCGCACTTGCCTCCCTTCTATTTTCTCTGCTTATTTTTTACAGAAATCCTCAGCTTGCTGAGAAGGGCTCTTGTCGCATTTATGATTCATGAGGCCCTGAGTATACAGATGGCATTATATAAATGTTTAATAATCACCATATGGTTTCCCTGGAAATTCTGTCACTCAATGAGGAATACGGACTGGAATAGATAAAAAGCAGACCTCCATTCTCCTGTTCCCTCCTTTACTGTCGGTGGTCCATGAAATGGAGGGAATCGGCTCACAACAGCCTGGTAGGTGTTTAGAGAGCACTGAATTTAGGAGGGTTGTAAGAGATAGATGCCTCCTATACTGGATATTACTCTTTTGTGTCCAAGACAGCTCAGTTGCTCCTCTAATATCCCGGTGCCTGTTTTAATTATTCTATTACGGGGCATTGTTTTAAGTGGCTGAGAAACCATGGGATTTTCAGCTGGGTCCATGTCCAACATGGCGTCGTTTCTCATGGCTGTTCCCTTCATGGGCCTTGCGGCAGCCATGTATTTGTGAAGTTCTGCACTTGTGGATGACATTGCATAGTGATGGGGAGAGATGACATATTTGACAAATGGGAATCATGATTGTCTGGCCTCCTGGCAGTTGTTGATGTGTTTGCCTGACCTGTAAATGTTGCAGCTGACTGATTACAGTAATTGATTGAGAAAACATTTGTCAATAGCTTTCTAATGAAAAAGAGAGGTGAGGAGGAGAGATTGCTGGAGCTCCTAGGAGCTAGATTTTGCTTAACAGCAGGAGCATTGAACCACATTACAGACAATCACTGAGCTCCATACGGCCACATATAAAACGGAAATGCAATTCATCTGGTCATCATTTGTGGAGCACCTACTATGTATAAGATCAGAGGTCAGAAACTGGTGATTTCCAAGTAGAATCTGACCCTCAGCCTTTGTCTGGGTGTCCTGCTTAGTTAATCTGCACTGTCCTTTTGTTACAATCAGAAGCAAATTGCCAATATTTAAAATCAGAATATTGTACATTCAAATCTAGATATCTAGCATCTCTTGGAAAAATCAGTACTCGGCAGCCCTGGGCCAGCATTTCTGCAGGTCAGCGTTTGTATCGACTTGGGTAGCTGCTGCCTCTTGGAAATGGGCCATGTGATCCCAAGTTGGCCCCATCCCTACCATTCCATTATGTCATTCATTAGTGTGAACTAGCTGGGCCCTGTAGGATTTCCAGTTTGAGATCTCTGTTTCAGGTTCTGAAGACACACACGTGAGAAAATATGATTCCAGGCCCTGCCTTAGAAGTACTCACAGTAGTATAACTGTTTACTATAGTAAATTCTAAATTTCTAGCAAAGAAGGAAAATTAGGCTTTCTGGATTATTAAAGATTCTGTACAGTAAAGCCATCTGGTATCTGTCATGATGGCTACCATATGCAGGAAACCATTTTCAAATTCTTTGCAATACCCTGTCTCTGGTGGTAGCTGGGATTGCAGTTGAAGGAAGACTCGCCCTGGAAGCTTCACATTTGGGCACGATTTGCAAGTGTGTCATCAGGTTGCTGGTGACCTCAAGTGAGTCATTTATTGAATACTTCCCTAGGAATCCTATTCCTCTAGATCCAACTGGGTAAGAGATTGGAAAGTGTGCTGTAAACTGTAATGCTCTGAAACATGGACAGTAAACTATGGCAAACTGCTTTTGTAAATAAAGTTTTATTGGAACACAGCCGCATCCATTTCTTTATCTATCAACTATGGCTGTTTTCACATTATGATGGCAGTGGTGAGTGCCTGGAACAGAGACCATATGGTCCACAAAGCCTAAAATATTTATGATCTGGCCCTTTAAGAAAACTTTGCAGCCCACTGCTCTATATAAAAGTTAGCTATAATACTAATAATGCACACTATTATTGAACCTGATTTCCTCTCCCTTGAGAAGGCATTTCAATATTTGCGGAGCCTACAAATCATTGCCATGATCCCCAGTTTTCATCTGATTCCAGATGTGCTGAGATGTGATACTAAGCTTTCTGCTGGATGGAGCCACTTTTTACTTTCTTTGGGGGTTCTTGACTGTGGAGTGTGCACAGCCTTGAATGAACCTTGTCCCCAGCCCCACTTCTCTTCCTGGAATGACTTTCAGGGCCACTCCATCCTCTGAGACACCAAGGGGTAGGACTCAAAAGAAGCCTTTTGAAAGAGACTTAAGGAGTTCCTAACCTTATGGTGCCTCATTTTCCTCATCTGCACAATGGGAAGAATGTTAAGACCCATCTCACAAAGTATTATGAGGATTAAGGGAGGCAATGACCAACAAGACAAGTAGCAGAGTAAGCGGTACAAATGCCTTATGTACACAGAAGTTCTGCCAGGTCTGGTGGGATGTGGCCAATGTCATTATTTCAGAATCTAAACTCCAGAACAGTGCCCTTCAAAGTATGATCACCAGGACACCTGGTTCAGAAAACCCTGGACTTTGTTATGAATACAGATTCCAAGTCCTCACCCGAGGCTTTCTAAAACAGAATTTGATCTTGGGGGAACATCAGATTTCCCCAAATGGACTCTTTAACAAGATCCCCAGATGATTTTGATGAACCCTAAAATTTCAGAACTGCTGCCGTAGGGATAGCACCCCGTTTCTGTACGTTGTGCCACAAAGACTCTGAAAGAGACAGGGAATTTGTGTCCAACACCATGCGTGACAGGCCTGATGAGAGCTGGTGGTATGAATTATGAATCTCCTCTTGTCAGAGAAATCCCTTCAGGCAAGAAAGACCTGCTCTGGCTTTTAATGGAGTCGAGAGAAACTGGGAACCTAAAGAGTTCCTCCTCCAGACAGCTGTCTCATGAGGCTGCTCTCAAATCACTTCCTGCTCTGATGCCCAAACCCACACGGCAGCTAATTTAGTCCAGATGGATTCCCACCCACTGCTCATTGCACATGGGCGTTCTAGTGGGTGTTCCCAGGGCAACTTTACTTCCTCTCTTATGGGTCCTCTTTTAATGGATGAGGACACATGTGTAATGAGAACACTTAACATGCAGAACACATAGGGTTTAGTCATAAACTTAGTTTTCTTGCTTTTGTCCCCAACTGCTCTCTTAACCCTACTCAGTGGGGATAATAAGCCTTCCTCAGCCACTGGGTGAAATTTCAGGTCATCCCGTGGTCCAATCATTATCATAAGTCTCAAATGTATAATCTCCATTCAAAAATTAAAATATCCAGTCAAATACATTAATCAAAAGCCGTGCTTCTATTCCAGGATGAGACTCCCCTTCCACCCGGTTCACCTCAATATCTAGAGTCTGTGGTCCACAGGTAACCTGTCCCAGAAAGGCTCACTTCTCACTCTCTCATTGGTCACCTTCTCTACTGGCTACTTGTTATTTTTGATCCTCCTTCCCTTTCAGAGGAAGGTGGAAGAGGAAAGAGAGGTGAGGGGGGTAAGAAAGTCCTTACGTAGCTGGTACTGTTGCAAAATAGCTTTGTTCCCTCTGGGTCCAAAAGACAAACCCTGCGAACTCTATACTTTTCAGAAGGTCATCTCCAAAGTACACCTAATGCCGTAACTGAGCCTGTCTACTGCCACCTCAGTTACACGGGACACAGATTCATCCAAGCCCATGGATAGAATTCTATACCTGTTCCTACTCCACACATGATGCACACACACACACACACACACACACACACACACAACCAGGTTGTCCCATGGGTAGGTGGCCAAAGAGCTTGAGACCGGCTCTTTCTCCCCTGTGTCCACATCTGATCCAGAGGACACTCAGGCATCTTTTGCCCCTGACACATCAGCTGTGTACAGGAAGGTGAAGTCACTCCCCTTTCATGCTGGAGTTCTCTGGAGGGAGTCAGTCATCAACTCACAACTCATCCACAACTCCTAGGGACACACATCAAGCTTTCTGCATGGTCTCATGGAAGCCCCCTCTCACTTAGTTTGAAATGAGGGGTAGACACCCCTAACCCCCTCCTTAGAGAGGGACTCACAGCCTTTCAACAGCTCTCCAGAATCGCCCTAGTGTAATTCGCTCTCTCGGTTTGCTCCTGGTCATTTTAAATTCCACTGGAGAGAAAAGGCTTTTTAAATTAATAAAACTGATTCTCAGATATTTCTTTTGAAATTCTTCTATGTTGATGTCTGACATCTGCTGAACCTTAACCTCATTAGTCGCAATTTCCAACAAACTAATCTTCAGTTGTTTCTATCCATCATGATGTCATTTTCAGGATTATTCTTGAGAGATGCACTTCTTTGAATAAAGCATGAAAAAGTCCTGAAATCGCTCCTCTAGAAAAATACCAGGATCACACAAAATACTGCAGTTAGCTCGGGCTCCCAGTTTAGGCTCAACCTCAGCAAAATTCTAGAGAGATGCCAACACCTGCAGGCATCTGGGTCACTCCACTCTTCAGCAGGCCAGCCCCACCAGCCAGCATGAAATGATGCTGTATCACCTCTAGCTTGCCCTTTTCCATCCTGCAGTGTGACTCTTTCCTGCCATTTCCCCACCAGACCAAGAATTCCTGAGAACACACATTGAGTATTTTACTCATCTTGACATCTCCAAAGCTTCATCACATAGAGGGCTCTCCATAAATGTTAACTGAATGGAATAAAAATACCTTTTTCTTTCCAGATTCACCTCTGACCAGTTCTCTCAGCCACAGTGAAGTAGAAAGGACTGCTAGCAGCTTACATGCAGATATGAGATATGAGACTATATCAAAATGTCAGGAAAAGGCATAGTGTTGATAGTGGAATCAGAGAGTCAGCCTTTCTTGTCCTCCAAATTCATACCATGAGTCGGCACACCAGCGAAGAAGGATCCCCACGCCTCTTACATTTTATTGTAAATGTCCAGGTCCATCCGGGTGCACCCCTGGAACACATTTATTACATGGCTTGCCCAGAGACAACCTGTCTGAGGCACAGATTTCTTGTTTGCTGGCTGCCTATTCTTTTTTTTTTTCTTTTGGTAAAGAATGCAACCTTCAGGCTGTTTCACCTAGGCTGTTGGGCTTTACAGAGACAAGACAAAGCAAGTGGGATAAGGAAGGCTATTGTTCTCCTATGAAAGTAAGCCACAGACTGCTCAGATCTGAAGAAGCTCCAGAAAGTGGCATGCACCTGTGAATGCAGGTTTTCTTCTCCTGAGAATCACATTGCTTTACTGCACTGTTCCCTTGCTCTGTGTTCTCTCAGCATTTTGCTCATCCCTCAAGCAAAGCATTTATCATGCTTTGTTATGGGTAGTTCACAGATGCCTGTCCCTTTGAGACTCAGAGCTTTTGGGGGCCGAGGAGTTTTGTCTTATTTGTCTCAGAAAGCTGAGTACTTAAAACACATAATTTTTGTTGAAAGGGTGGACATTAATGTTTGTTGGATGGATGGATAGATGGATGGATGGGTGGACAGGTGGCTGGCTGGCTGGATTTATCTCTTGCACAGTTGTTATGTGGACATTAGAACCATGCAGTGTCTCTGGTTTCCCTTGCCAGGCAGTGATGAGGAAGGATCTGGAAATAATACTATTCTTCATCAACAACAGCTGCCTCTCACAATGGTACAATATTCTGAAATGTGCATGTGTTCAGGTGAGTAATTTTTATGTTGAATTTCCCTTAAGATTATGATGTAAACTATGTATCCGAAGTCCACATTCCTTTTATCACAACATTCATTCATTCATCCATTCATTGATTGTCACTTGGTCTGTTATTCTTTCAGTTAGTGTTTAGAGGAAGTGTGTGGCCTAGCTCCTGGAACACAAAGTATCTACAGAAATGAACAGTGACCACAATCACGTGGGCCTGCGTGTGAAGAACAAATCCCTCTGGAACAAACCAGCTTTAAGCCATCCCAGGCTGCAGAGACAGTGGTTGAATATTCACACCTCTTTGTTCTGGGCACAGCATGGTCCCTGTGGCTTCACAGAAGGACATGCCATATAAGTCATGCTGTGAGCAGTCCATTCTGCCCCTCTGACCCTAAAAGGCAAGCTACATGGGAAAGCACTTGCTCCTAAGCCGGTTAAAGGCTAAGAGGCAGGGGCACGCAGGGTTTCCTTTTGGGGAAGGAGTACCTGGGAGAGACAAAGGGCAAAGGCAGTCTTGGTGGAGAAACAAAATTTACCTCCTGGGCGCAGTGAAAGGAGTGTCTTTGTACTGCTTGGTCCCAAGAACAACTCACCCTTTGCGATCAAACCTGCCAGCCGCTCCTGCCTGGAGGACTTGGGTGGGGGGGAGCCTGTCATCTCCCCAGACAAGGCAGCCAGTGCCCGAGGCAGTGCAGTCACTGAAGGGGAAGAGAACAGCTACCTTTCCCTCCTTTCACCTTGACAGCCTCCTGGTACAGGGGCATCCCTTCCTCTTCAGAGATGCACATCATCCCACCATCTGGCTGTAAATTCAGGCAATTCTATGTTCATCTCGCTTTGTCCACACCCCGGATCCTTTGCCTAGTTTAGAGCAATTTGTTTCCAACCTACATGTTCAGCTTCATCACTTGCCATGACCTGCAGCTAATGACCCTTTGATGTAATCACAGCAGGCCCCATAGCTCCGGGCCTTCTCTCACATAGGTCCCTCTGCCTGGGATTCTCTTTGCACTTCCTTCTCTTGGAAAACTCCTGCACAATTGTCAGCTCTGCTATGAACACTTCCCAGTGTACTGAGGAATAGAGTCACTTTTATAAAATTTTCAAAAAAAAAACCCTCTGCTCTTTACTTTTATGACTTGATTGCTATTGCTATTGCACACATCTTGAGGGCTTAAATCATCTTTACATACTCTTTCAAGTGCCACTCCTCCAGGATGTCTTCCTGGTGTCCTTGCTTTTTATCCTGGGTCTGAGGCCAGCATAGCCACCCTCCCTTCATGCTCCCATAATGCTACCCCGGTAGCTCTCAAATGTTAGTGTGTTTTAGAATAACCTGGAAGACTTGTAAAAATGCAATTTTCTGGTCCCCATGCCCAGAGTTACTGGTTTAGTAGGTCTTATGTGGGACCCAAGAATTTTCATTCTATTACATTCCCAGTGATACTGATGCTGCTGGACCAGGGATCACACTTTGAGAACTACTGGCCTACACTTACCTCAACCATAAGTCTCTCATCGAACTTAGAGCATGTTATAAATTACTTGTTTATAATTCCATCTCCTCCACTCAGTTAATCAGGCAGTATCAGATAATGAAAAGCATTACAAAGAAAGTAAATCACAATATGTTAGTTATCTATTATGTAACAAATTACCCCCAAACTTAGCTTAAGACAACAAATGTTAGCTCATAGTTTCCGCAGGTCAGGAATCTGGCAATAGCTTAGTTAAATGGTTCTGGCTCACAGACTCTCTAGTGAAATTAGAGTCAATCAGTCAGCTGGGGCTGCAGCCTCATCAGAAAACTCAGCTGGGGGAGGCTCCTGTTCTAAGCTCACGCACATGGTTGGTGGTAGGTCTTACTTCCTCACTGGTTGCTGCCAGAATCTTCAGTTCCTCTCCACATAGACCACTCCATAGGATGCATTAATGTCCTCAAAACATGACAGCTGGCTTTCCCCAGAGCAAATGATCCCAAAGAGATAGCACATACCCAAGATGGAAGCCATCGTCTTTTATAACCTAACCCTAGAAGTGATATACCATCAATTTTGACATATGCAATCAGTCACACAGACCAACCCTAGCTCAGCATGAGACGGGACTACAACATGGGTGTGTCACCCAGAGGTTAGGTTCACTGAATGCTGGCTACCACACAGGACAGTGACAGGGAAAGGAGGTAATCCTGTTTATGCAGGATGTCTAGGGAAGACCTTTCCGAGGAGCTGCTGTGAAAACTGAGACCTAGATGAAGACAAACAGTCGCCGGCGTAAAGACATAGGGGTCTGCTTTTCCAGACAGAGGAAAAGCAAAAGCCCTGAGGCAGAAATGAGCTTAGCGTATTTGAAAAAAAAGAAAGTAAGCTAGTGTGGTTGTAGCAGAACCAGCAAGTAGTCAGAAGGGTCGCCACCATTACTAACAGCATCAGGAACAGTTTTTAAAATACCTACTGTGCTCAGGGTCTTTTTGGCAATGAAGAAAATGCATTGTTCCAAATTTCAAAGAACTGGTCTTCCCACTGAAGAACACTCCATGTTTTTCAATTAGTGGAACAGGAAAAAAAGATTAGATAATTCACTATCAATACATCCGCATTACCACACCCACCGTTTCTTCCTGTATGATTTCCAATTCTATCTAATCAACCTAGGAGCAAGAGTTTGAGAAAAAAAACAAACAAAAACAATTAATTGAGTGAAGCTAAGTCCATGATCTATATTCATCAAATTCAATGAGGACCTTTACAGTATTGGAGAGTATACAACCTAGAATCAACTGAAGCTGGAAGAGACCTCAGAGACCCTTCCATTGTTCCCTCTTCAACTCTGACTTGATTTTTAAGAAAAAGGAAACAAACCAGTGAGCTCAGAAACCAGTCCTCCATCCACTAAGTGGATTAATTGCACGGTGCTCAGAGTAGGAGAAGAATGACCAAAATCTGGTCTCAGGATTTCTAATGAGCCTGATTTCTGTAACCATAGATGATCCAGAGGTTGCCTTAGGTGTGGGAGGGAGCAGAGAAAGAGGAAGGAAGAGACGCAGCCTCCAGGCCCTCCTTTTCTTTACCAGAGCAGGGATGCTTTCATTTACTATATACGTGGGATTTTTAAATAGGTCTCCTGCTAAAAGAAGTTTGGAAACTACTTCACAACACCATGCTCTCTTCTCTGATACTACAGCCCAGAGATCAGCCTCTCCACCCCATAGGCCCAGTCCAGCCCACTGCCTTTGTTTGTATGATGTGTGAGCCAGGAGTGGTTTTGCATTTGCATGTGGTGAAAGTCAAAACATCAAAGGAAACAGAATATATTGCCACACAAGAAAATCAGATGAAATACAAATCTCGGTGTCCATAAATAAGGTTAGAACGAGCCACACCCTCTTTTAAGAATTGTCTGAGGCAGCTTTGTTGCTACAGTGGCAGAGCTGAGTAGCTGTGACAGACCTTGTGGCCAAAAGTCTAAAATATTTACAATCTGGCCCTTTGCAGAGATGTCTGCGGACCCTTGTATATCCAAGAGCCCGATGTATGCCTTCACTCTTCCTTCACGTCTTCCTTCTCTGTCCCCGTTCTCCTTCCCAGCAAAACTTTTACTATAGGTTTGTATTTAGAATACAGTTAACTGAGACCACAGGTTTGCTTTTCGGTGCTAGTGTATTTTTGGTTTGTGACTTGGGGACACAATACTATAGTGTCAGTTTCCTGATTCAAATCACCCAAACTCCTATCTGCTTTTCTAAGAGCATCCTATGGTCAGTGCAGCAGAAGGAACTTGAGTGAATACCTCACCGCTCCCAAAGGTAGCATATGCTAGATGAGAAGCATTGCACTATTCCTGTCCCTTTGGGCCATGAAAGTCTGGGTTACAGAAGGAACAGAGCAAAAGTACATAGACAACTCCACTGCCTCACAGCTACTTGAGGTACCAAACAGCTTGCTAGAAGGGCAGAAAGAGGAGGAGATGATGCTTGTTCTCTTTGGTGCAGGTGTGGATCGCTGGAAAGGATTCATTGCTAGAGGTCACCTGGACAGAAGCATCAACCAATGTCTCTTACATGCATCAGGAGTAAGAGACAGTAAGATGCATTTTAAAGGTGTTCTCACTGCTAACCAAAGGTATGCAAATTAAGACTATATTAAGGCATCGATTTTAACCCCCTAAAATAATTTTAGAGAAAATTTAAAATTTTAAAGCCCAGTGCTTGTAGGATTATAGGGGGAAAGGAACACAAATATATTGAGAAAATAATTTCAGAGATCAAATCAGTAAATAAATTGAGTCAATATAGTCATGCCTTTGACCAAGGAATTCCCCTGGCAACTTGCACCAAGGCACAGATTCAAATAAAAAAAAGTGGAAAAAAAAAAAACAACCCTGTACAAGGAAATTCGTTGCAGCATATTTACAGTTTGCTATTTAATAAAAAAAAAAAAACCCAAACTTTATATGCCTGATAAAATGTTTTGATTAATTAAATTAAATGTTATATCCATTGGGTAAACTAACCCAATGGGTATATCTTGCAGTCATTAGAATGACCATGTTGCAATGTAAAATTTTCCTTTTAAAAATAAATATTGGGCTTCCCTGGTGGCGCAGTGGTTGAGAGTCCGCCTGCCGATGCAGGGAACACGGGTTCGTGCCCTGGTCCGGGAAGATCCCACGTGCCGCGGAGCCGCTGGGCCCGTGAGCCATGGCCGCTGAGCCTGCGCGTCCGGAGCCTGTGCTCCGCAACGGGAGAGGCCACAGCAGTGAGAGGCCCGCGTACCGCCAAAAAAAAAAAAAAAAAAATTAAAGTAGAAAAAATAGAACAGAACATTTTATATATGTTGTAGTTAATATAAAAATATGCATGCCTTTAACTAAAATTGGGAAATGAGGTTTCTAACAGTTCTTCTCTGGTAGACCTGGGGTGAACATTTTTCTGTTTTAATTTCCATGAAAATTATTGTAATAAACTCTTTGTTTTACTATTAAACCCACATTTTTATAAAAGAAGACAAGGGAAAGGAAGAGTGAGGACTGATCTTTGTAACATCACTTTTAGAGACACTGAGCAACAACATTTTATTTGAGGAAGGCTGGATCATAACCTCCTGGGGGTACCTCTCAAGCCTACGATGCACAGAACTGGATCTGAGTGGGCAACAGGCTGGGCTCTACCCACGAGCTCTGGTTACCATGGCATCAATAGAGACGGATGCCCCTGATGGGAGGCAGTGACGGGGGCCACTTGAGAAAGTGACTCAGCAGGGCCAGATGGTATTTCTTCAAGAGCTCATTTATTTGGATCAACTAACATATGAAATGGCAGGTATTCTGACAAGGACACGCGATACCTCATTTCCTTGAAGATTAAGAAGCTACAAACATACTACCTGCCTCAGAGAGACTGAGGAAGGCAGAGGGAAGCTCAGAGGTGGCCAAGTCACGAGCAGAGCCCATCCTCTGGGATGACAGGGACAGAGAGAAGTTTGTCCTATGTTATGGGTTTGGATTGTGTCCCCCACTGAGAGCAAAGGATATGTTGAAGTCTTAAGCCCTGATATCTCAGAAGGTGACCTTACTTGGAAATAGGGTCATTGCCAATGTAATTTGTCAAGATGAGGTGAGGCCATACCAGAATAGGCTGGGCCCTAATCCAGTGTGAATGGTGTCCTAACAAAAAGAGGCAAGCCCCCCCACACACACACAGAATGCCATGTGATGACAGAGGCAGAGCTGGAGTGATACAGCTGCCAGCCAAGGGGTGCCAAAGCTGGCAGTCACCAGAAGCCAGGAAGAATTGACGACGGATTCCCTTACAGGTTTCAGTGGGAGCATGGCCCTGATCGTGCCTTGATTTTAGACTTCGAGCCTCCAGAACTGTGAGACAAAATTTCTGTTGTTGTAAGCCACCCAGTTTGTGGAATTTTGTTATGGTAGTCCTAGCTAGAAGCTTAATATACTCTAAAACCCGCTGTGGCTAGCTGAGTGGATCTGAGCTGGTAACTTTTCCTTGATGACCTTTTAGGTTGTTAGAACTGGTTACAGCTTGGGTCTTAATGATGTAGGGAACAAGCAGATATAACCTGGCAATCGGAGACCCACTTTAGGCTTAAGGTGGGCGGAACAGAAATGTGGGCTGTGAGCCAGGCACCCTCCCTCGCATAGCAGCATGCAAGCATTTAATAGCAGAGGGCAGAAGTGGCCAGTAGGAGGAGGCAGAAGAATATGGTGCCCGGACACAAATGTGAAGTGTGTGGTGTATATAGTGACTCAGCACGTGGATCCGGGGTTCCAATCCCAGCTATACCACTGGATGCGCTGTGATGCTACAATAAGTTACCTACCCTCCCTGAGTCTCAGTTACCTTATCTATAAAATGGAACTAACAATAGTTCCTACTCTACAGGGTTATTGGGAGGAGCAAATGACTTAATACCTACAAAGTGCTTAGAATTGTACCCAGCACACAGTAGGTACATAATAAATATCACTTGCACATTTCCATGTACACTATCACATTTAATCTCTTACCGATTCCATGATGGAGATTTTATTAGGTTTATGAATAAAGATTCTGAGGGTTCAAAGGTTAAAGAATATGCCCAATGTCACAGACAAAATAAAACCAGCATGGCTTCCATATATATGTGTTAGCATACAGTATTTGTTTTTCTCTTTCTGACTTCACTCTGTATGACAGACTCTAGGTCCATCCACCTCACTACAAATAACTCAATTTCATTTCTTTTTATGGCTGAGTAATATTCCATCATATATATATATATATATATAAAAGGTTCTGATAAACCTAGGGGCAGGACAGGAATAAAGATGCAGACATAGAGAATGGACTTGAGGACATGGGGAGGGGGAAGGGTAAGCTGGGACGAAGTGAGAGAGTGGCATGGACGTATATACACTACCAAATGTAAAATAGCTAGTGGGAAGCAGCTACTTAACACAGGGAGATCAGCTTGGGGCTTTGTGTCCACCTAGAGGGGTGGGATAGTGAGGGTGGGAGGGAGACACAAGAGGGAGGAGATATGGGGATATATGTATATGTAGAGTTGATTCATTTTGTTATACAGCAGAAACTAACACACCATTGTAAAGCAATTATACTCCAATAAAGATGTTAAAAAAATTTTAAAAAGAACAAAACAGCATGGCGACTAGAGATTCAACTAAGGCAAGAAGGAGGCAATGGAAGACAAAGCAGGACTATGAGATGTGAGTCAGGGACCTTCTAGTAAGTCGGTCAAACTGTGAGCTTGGTCGCCAGGCTCCTCGTTTATTCGTCTTCCACTCCTTCACGGTACTGATGTCCTAAAGTCTGGTAGATCTGTCACCAATCTGCTGCACAGCCTTCAGGAAGTTAGTCGCATTTCTTAATCAATACCAGAGTCCCTCAACCTCAGCACCACTGATACTTCAGACCAAATAAGTCTTTTTGTGGGAAACTGTCCTGTGCGTTGTAACGTATTTAGGAGCTTTCCTGGCTTCTACACACTAGAGGCCAGTAGCACCCCTTCCCCAATCAGGATGATCACAGATGTCCCCAGACATTTTCAAATGTTCCCCGGGGGGCAAAGTTGTCCCCAGTTGAGAATTATTGACCTACACAATAGGATTAAAGTACCTGCAAAACGGTTTCACTGGATCATTCTGAGGAACGAATTTGATAAATATGTTTTTATCTTTAAGAAAGAAACAGTGGGGCTTCCCTGGTGGCACAGTGGTTGAGAATCTGCCTGCCAATGCAGGGGACACGGGTTCGAGCCCTGGTCTGGGAAGATCCCACATGCCGCGGAGCAACTGGGCCCGTGAGCCACAACTACTGAGCCTGCACGTCTGGAGCCTGTGCTCCACAACAAGAGAGGCCACGATAGTGAGAGGCCTGTGCACCACGATGAAGAGTGGCTCCCGCTTGCCACAACTAGAGAAAGCCCTCGCACAGAAACGAAGACCCAACACAGCCAAAAATAAATATATAAATAAATTATTTTTAAAAAAGAAAAGAAATAATGCATTTGCCGATATATTACAAGACAAATTTAATTTTTTTTTTTTTTTTCTTTTTGCGGTATGCGGGCCTCTCACTGTTGCGGCCTCTCCCGTTGCGGAGCACAGGCTCCGGACGCGCAGGCCCAGCGGCCATGGCTCACGGGCCCAGCCGCTCTGCGGCATATGGGATCCTCCCAGACCGGGGCACGAACCCGTATCCCCTGCATCGGCAGGCGGACTCTCAACCACTGCGCCACCAGGGAGGCCCTAATATCATTTTTTAATTGTTGCTTGCCAAGTTCAATAAAAAAGGAGCATAAAACATCTCTTCTTTTCAAAAAGTTCACAGCCAAGAAGGGGAGGGAAGAAAGGGGCAAAGGCAAGAAGCACTGGCGGGTCAAAAAGGCCTAGAAAGAAACTGCCGTCAGTTGAATCAATAAGGGGACTTTATAAGAGAACAGGATAGGGGCTACTTACTGAAGGATGGGAGCAGTTTCTGAAGACGGAGATAAAATCTCCTAGAGAATGGATATGCCCAATTGCAGGACACAGTAGAAGCCAGGTGAGGAACAAAGGAGCTAAGCGGACTCAAATCTCCTGAAGTAATTTGCATTTTCCCTCTGCCTGGAAGGCCTTTCGCACTTGGATTCACAGACCACATCCTCCTTCCAGACTCAGCCCGATGCCTCCTCCTCCCCCGACAACACTTCTCTGAACTCCCAGATTCGGCGAGATGCCCTTTCTCCTTGTTCCTTTGTGGCCCCTGTAGTTCCCATCAGTGTCTCTTGTGGGGTTGCTATTGGCATTTGGGATGATCTGTTCATCGTTGAGCAATCCAGTAGGACTACCTCGTGCATTGTAGGAAAATTAGCATGTCTGACCCCCACTCCCTAAATATCCTCCCCAGTCATTGTGACAAGCAAAACTCTCCACACATTTTTCCAAATGTCTCTAAGTGGGCAATACCGGTTAAAACCCACATATTAATACTTATGTTTTTCCTAAAACCATGTATCTGTCTCCTCTTGTTGATGGTAAGCTCCTTCAGGACGGGAACTGTTGATTTCACATCATCCTTGCGCTACTAAGTCCTAGCCCAGTGCCGAGTTTGCAGTTGGCCCTTGGTAAATATTTGCTGACCTAATTAAAGCAGAAGGCTCATCTAGGGCAAAATTGGAAACTCAAAATTGAAAGATAAACTGGGGCCAGACGGTAAGGGACTTTGCATACACTGAAGAACGTGGGTTTTATTCTGTTAGGTGAAATCATATGAAATTGACATTTTTGTAAGTCAAAAATGGCCAATTAACAGTTTCATAGAGTTCATCCTAATATAAGGCAGTATTAACTTACTTAACTTTCTCTTGTTTTTTCCTAAATTAAAGTATAGTTGATTTACAATATTGTGTTACTTTCAGGTATACAGCAAAGTGATTTGGTTATACATATATATGTTTAACTTTCTCTTTAAATTGAGATACTCTTTTTTAGCTTAAATACCTAATTTTGGTCCCATCTTAAACACTAACATCCAGGAGATAATGGGCTAAGTGTACTAATTTTTTTTCTTAAAAAAAATTAAAACAATGGATTCTTCACAACTTACAGTCATTCATATATACCACTTAACATTATATCATGTGCCACAAGTGGACAGACACAGGTCCTGCTGTCAGGAACTGTGCTCTAAACAATTGAATGGATCCATTGTAGACTGAGGTGGTGGTGACACTAGTGGCCATGAAAAGGGGGTGGAGGGTGTTTAAAGAAGGCAGATAAGGAGGAAAGAGGGGGAAAGAATCATGCAGAACAAGGAAGAAATGGAGGGGGGGAAGAGGAGAAGGAGAAAAATAGGAGCAAGGTAGGAAAAGACAGAAGAGAAAAAAGAAAAGAAAAAGCGGATGATGGCTATGGGCTCGGATCAGTGCCTCACTTTGGTTCTCAGGTTCCACCCCAGCGCTGCAATGCAGTCAGTTCAGAGCCTGATTATCATGGCTGACAGAGCTAGCGCCTGACTATTTTTAGATGAAATTAATCATTTTCTTGTGTTATTTTTGGTTCAGATAATGGCTGGAGTACACAGCCGCTTCTTCATGAGCTGCCAGCAAGAATGTAAACAAGGTTGAATCTCCGCTTGGCAGGTTCTATATTCAGCTCGGCCATCATGAAGCCAAATTCCCTGAGAAAGCGGACTCTCCCGCAGGGGATGAGGGGCTGTAGGGGGAGCCTTAACCAGTCATAATACTGAACAGATCAACAGGAGTGAAATAAGTCAGACAAAGACAAATACTCTATGTCATCACTTATACGTGGAAAGTAAAAAGCCAAACAAATGAATATAACAAAACAGAAACAGATTCACAGATATAGAGAACAGACTAGTGGTTCCCAGTGGGGAGAGGGGAGGGGGGAGGGACAAGAGAGGGGTAGGGGACTGAGAGACACAAACTACTATGTGTAAAATAAATAAGCAACAAGGATATATTGTACAGCACAGGGAAATGTAACCATTAATTTGTAATAACTTTAAATGGAGTATAATCTATAAAAATATCCAATCACTATGTTGTATACCTGAAACTAATATAATATTGTCTCAACTATATTTCAATTTTTAAAAAGTAAATAATAAAATGACTTTAACCCAAATGCTTTCTTGTTCTATTTCTCTTAAGTCAGGCACTGTTTAAGTCAGCACTGCTGACACTGGGACTGGATCGTTCTTCGTCAAGGGGCTGGCCTGTGCATTGTAGGATGTCCAGCAGCATCTCTGGTCTCCACCCACTAGATGCCAATAGCACTCACCCATCCCAACATGTGTCTAGATGTGGCCAAATGTCCCCTGGTGGACAAAATCGCCCCCCATTGACAACCACGGGTTTAAATCAATAAATTTAAGTCAGAATATTATAACTCAAATTATGGTGGCACGGACTCCTAACAACTTTATTGCCAGAAACTAGAATTTCCAAGCTGCCTCCTACATATATGAGAAAGAACAGAATGCTCTCATTTATTTGCTCTTGGCTTTTGGTTGCTACTGGTGACCTGTGAGAAACAGTTGCATCCCCAGGCACAGGTTCCAGGCTACCAGGGCTGGCACTGCTGTTGTCCCGACCCTGGCCTTGGGGGATGCCACTGCTCTTTCCTCACCTGCTTCATCTCAAGCATACACCATGCCCTCCTGTCTAACTCCACACGGTAGGTCAGAGAAGCAAACAATTGTTGATTAGATTTTATTGAAAGCTCAAGGACACTAGCAGGGAACTATAATAATAGGGTAACCGACAATTCCTGCTTTGACCGCCCCTGGCCAGGTCTGGGCTGGCTCTCAGTCTCTCTCTTAGCCTCTATCAATGGGACCTGAGGTGGCGTGCTCTTCCCCCAGAATTTCTCTAGTTAAGTCCATTTCATTGAAATTTGTCCAAACTGTGTCCCCTACTTGCACCCAAGGCTCACAAAAGGGAGATGTTTTCCTCTAAGTCCAGACCAACACTCACTTCAGGAGCCACCTACTCCCGGGACGACTGGCAATGGGAACGGGAATCTCTGCTTCCATCACAGAAATGTAAACGGATGCTGAGTCCTCAGACAAATATTCCGTCCATGACTGACATCAGAACCTTTCCTGTGTCCAGGCACATGGGACATACACAGTCCAGAGCAAATCCATTTTTCCTCGCTTTCTCCTCATCAAGCCTAAACTGAAACACCAGGAGACAACCCCATAAGTAGATGATCATAATGAATCAGGGTGAGGTTACATGGGAACCTAGAGAGAGCATGTGACCCAGGCTGAAGTAGTAAAGGAGGCATTCTGGGTGGAGGTGAAGCATTAGTAGCATAATGAAAGGTGACCAGAAGTTGGCCCTATAAAGTTTAGGGGAGACTGGACAGGAGGAGAATCAGGAACTGATTTCCAAAACAAATGCACACTGTGGTAGAAAACAGCCGAACATATTAAGAAATATACAAAAATACAGATTTTCAGGGATGTACAAAATAGAACAGACAGTGGCAAGAGATCAGAATTGGACCAGGTTAGATTCAGATGAAGGGAGACCAGGATCCGTTGACTGGATTTTAGAAGATGATTCTGAGGCTTATATCTGGGCTGCTCTATGGTGACCCTTCAACAGCTAGCAACTCTTCAGACATTCCAGCCACACTCCCCTTCAAAAAGGGGCACAGACTTGCCTGTTTTATCAAAAAGTTACTCTGATTTTCCCAACCACAAGGATTGGATTGGGAAAAAGAGGAACTTCTTTCTTGTATATGTTAGGCTACAGAGAAATAAGAGCTTAATTTCAGAACCAAGGGGACGAGTTGTCCAGTACCTCCCCGTGTCCCAGGGAGCTTAGTTTCTTGGAGCTCCTCTAAAAGGACGCTGGGTGTGACTGTAGAACCCACGCCGACCCCTGTCCTAGAGAAACAAGCCCACACACGCTTAGACCAAGTTAAGGAGTGTCTGCTTTCCCAGACCAGTTTGCACTGCTGGCTCCCAAGGTCCCATTCCAGAACTGAACATGAGGAGAGAATCAAGCATGCGAGCTGTCACTTATCCCTTTGACACCTGCCCGAGGTTGAATGTTGGGGTCATTGTTTTCTCTAATCCACAGCCTCCTCATGAGTGGTGGCTTTCAGACAGAATTTCCTAATCCAAACCCAAATGTCAGATGCTAAGAGCAGCCAAAAGAGAGCCTAAAAGAAAGGTCAGGTTGGGTTATCCCAATAGGTACCACAGGAAGAATAGTGACCGTCACAGTTTCAAAGCATTCTCTGCAGAGGCTCCTATCTCAGTACGTCTAATGAAAGGAAACTTCCATAGAAAGAAGACTGGGAGTAAGCGCTACCCAGAAAGTTTATTCCTTCTGTACATATAGCTACTGGCTCATGTACTAGAGCCAGGGAGTGGTTGTAAAAGCAAGAAGTCCTTAAAATCTGAGAGGCGTGTTGAAATTCACACCCAAATATGAGGTCAGGAACGGGAATTACCTTTTCTCCATGTTCCAACTCTCTTTAACCAGTCGAAGTTGAACAGGGCATTTCATTGTGTTGATAACAACACTGAGAATGGGTAAAGGCTCATGGGAAAGAACACCAGAAGAGGGGTAATGACTGTCACAGGAACAGGAGGGGTGACTGTCCCTACACGTGCTAGGAGATAGGCTGTTAGTTGAGATTTTTTAAGTTTCAAACAACAGAGACTCAACTTGAATTAGTTTCAGTAAAAAGGCAGGAAGTAATTGGCTCCTATAAAACACAGAAGGTAAGAAGATGGGCTTCAACCATATGATGGGTTTCTGGCAGCACCAAAATTATATCAGGACTTTGGTTTCCTGTCTCATTTCTGCTTCTATCAATGTGCTGACCTCATTCACTTCCACTAAGATGGGCTTCCTCCATGATGTAGAGAGCACAGCCAGAGGCTGACTAAGAATTGCATTCTTGTGTAAAGAGAGAGAAACAGATCCCTGCCTCGTTCCTATGTGAAATGACCACAGTGAAAGATGCTGATTGGCCTGCCTTAGGTCATATGCTCTTTCCTGGTTCAATCTCAAAGGCCCAGAGTATGGGGTATTATAATTGGCCCAGGCAGGGTCAGGTGCCCACCTTTGGAGCAGAAAGGCAATTTGTGTGTGACTGTAGTAATGTTTGCACATGTGTATGTGTCTATGTGGGGAAGGCGGAGGAAAAAAAACAGCAACTACTACTACAGATATGCTCAATATAAAGACCTTTGAATCGAAGTGAAATTTTTTAAACTTGAGAAATTAAAGATCTATTTTCTTAATCCCGTCTTGGAAGCAACATCTGTCCCTTTCTTCTGATTTCCATATCATTTCATCTGTAGCGCCTTCCTACCATTTATCTCCCTGGCAACTTATTTGAACTCCCCTACAAAGCCTTGAGTACCTGCAGATTAGATCAGATAAGAATAACTAATTCTTCTCATCAACAAAACGTAAGCTTGCTTGTTTCTGTTCCTGTGTACATTGCCTTCCTATCTATTAACATATATAAATCGTTCCTGCTCCTATCTAAGCCAGCCTCATGACATGCTGTAGACCCCATCCCCTCCTATCTACTCAAGGATTTTGCATTTGAAATGATCTCACCTGCCTCTTATATCAAGGATTTCTCCCTCTTCTTGGATTATTCCAATTAACATATAAATATGCTACAATTTCTTCCATCTTAACAAAATATAGACCTCCCTTAACCCCATGTCCCCTTCCAACAACTGCCTCATTTTTTTTCTCTTTTTAGACAAACGTATTAAAAGGGTAAACTCTGCTGTCGCCAATTCTTCATCTCCCCTTCTCTCTTTAACCTTGTTTGATGAGGATTTTGTCTCCACCACCCCACTGAAACTACCCTTGTCAAGCTCACCAGCATCTTCCATCTTGCCCAATCCAATGGGTATTCCCTGTCTTCATGTGACTAACTTCTAAGCATCATTTGACACTTCATTGCACACAACTCCCTTCCTAAACGTCTTCTTCACCTGGCTCTGTCACGACATATTCTGCTGGTTTTGTTCTTACCTATTTGGCTACTCCTTTTGAATGTCCTTTGCTGGGTCCTCCATTTGTTCACAACTTTCAAATACAGCAATGTGCCGGGCTAGCTTCTCACTCTACACTCGCTGGGGAAACACAACTATGACTTTACGTGAAATCTAGGTGCTGACTACTCTAGTTCAGAACTCTCCCTCTTTTTCCAGGCCTGTGTCTCCATCTGCCTATTCAGTGCCTTCCTTAGCATGCCTGAGATTTTTGAACTTACCAGGGTCGAAAGAGAATTTACCCGTCCCCACTACACACTGATTTATCTCCAGTCTACCCCATCTCATTTAATGATACCACTATTCTCTCAGTGGCTAAGACCGTAGTTATAGGAATTACCCTTTCTTCTTTGCTTTTCCTAACACTTCACATCCAGACCATCAGCAACTTCTGTTGCTTCTGCTTCTGAAACACATTCTGAATAGGACCTTCTCTCACCACCCCCACTGCTACCAACCCAACTCATGTTGCCGCCAGTCCTCACCTGGACCACTGGAAGAGCATCCTAATGGCTTCCTCACTTCCCCTGCAGTTCATTCTCTACACCGCAGCAAGAGTCATCTACATTCAGAGCATACTCTTCCCCTGCTTAAAATCCTGCAAGAGCTTCCCAGTATATTTTAAATTAAATTCAACATCCCCATTATAGCCCACATGATCCAGCTTCCTCCTACTTCTCCATCTCTTCTCCTATTCTCTCTCTCTTGTTCAGATGTTCCAACCACACTGGTCTTTTCGCCATCCCTCCTCCATACCAATCCGGTTCCCCTTTTAGAGCCTTTGCTCAGTTTTCTCTCATGAGAAACTGCTCCCCTCACCCCAGTTCTTCACACAGCTGTCTCCTTGCCATCCAAGTCTCTATTCAAATGCCACTTTCTTAAGGAACTCCTCTCTAATAATCCTACCTAGACATACAACAGTCACAGTAATTTGGTACCTCAGAAAACCTTTATTCTATAATGCTGTTTTATTTCCTTTATAGTACTCTTCTAAGTTACACCATGTGGTTATCTAGGTACCTCTTTATTTTCCATCTTCCCCCACTGGAGCATAAGCAGGTACCATGTCACTCTGATTTCTTTTATTTCAATATTCACTTATTTTCTCATCTGTCTACAACTCCTTGATCAATATCTAGCAATACTAAATTCTTTTTTTATAAATTTATTTATTTACTTATTTATTTTTATTTTTGGCTGCATTGGGTCTTCACTGCTGCGCTAGTGGGCTTTCTCTAGTTGCGGCGAGCAGGGGCTACTCTTCGTTGTGGTGCGCGGGCTTCTCATTGCGGTGGTTTCTCTTGTTGCGGGGCACAGGCTCTAGGCACACAGGCTCCAGTAGTTGCAGCACATGGGCTCAGTAGTTGTGGCGCAGGGGCTTAGTTGCTCTGCGGCATGTGGGATCTTCCCAGACCAGGGCTCGAACCTGTGTCCCCTGCATTGGCAGGTGGGCTTTTAACCACGGTGCCACCAGGGAAGTCCCTATAGTAAATCCTAATTAAATACTTGTTGAATGAAGAAACAAACTCTTGTCTCCCACTGGTCTTTTCACAGTAGATGTTAGGTAAGTGTCAGATGGTTAATTGGATGGATGGAATTGTGGGTAGAAGAATGGGTGAACGAATGGATGCATGGATGAACAGAGAGATAAATATATAAAATCAACCAATTTAATATCTCCCCATTACTGGCAAATATAGAGAGGCAATCATGTTCTTTTTCTCTTTTTTTTAAGTTATCTATTGCAATATGACAAAACAGCCCAAAACTTAGTTGATTATCTCTCATCTTCAGGTAGTTGATTGAGTGACTCTTTGGGTTTACCTGGTATTGGCTAGGATGTTAGGGTGGCTGCAGTCATCCAAGGGCTAGGTTAGAAAGGAGCATCCAAGACGGCTCACTCATCTAGCTGGTGGTTAATACTGACGGTCGGTTGAGAGTTCAGCTGGGACTGTCAACCAGGGCACGCACTTACACTTGTCATCTCCATGTCACTTGGGTTTCTCCCAGCATGGCAGCTGAGTTCTGAGGCATCCCAGGAGTGACTGTTCTAAGAGATTCAGGCAGAAGCTTTAAGGCTTTTTCTGACCTGGGCTTGAAAGTCCCAGAATATCATTTCTGCCACATTCCATTTGTTAAGCAATCACTAACGTCAGCCTAGATTTAAGGCTCCACCTCTTGAAGTGAGGAGCAGCGCTGACGGCAGCCATCTTTGATACTGTCTACCACACCTGTAGACAGGTAGCTCATTTGGGTCTCCAGGGAGATCACATTTACTGGATACAGATCCTTCTCTACTCTTTATGGAAACTACTTTGAGTATGTGCAGCTATGTGTTTTAAGTGGATTAGATTTTACCGATCTTCAATGAGTAAAAGGAGATCTTTCAAAAGTCAAGCCTTTATAACTCAGTGGCTGCATAGTCATTGTCTAAAATCTCTGTCTTCAGAAATCCTCACCTCTTCTTTTTTCCAAAAATACAATCTTGTTTCACTTTCTTTAAACTCTTCTGTGCATTCTAACTAAGGTTGTCTGTGTTTTCCATCTCTATGTACCTGTCACCTGTTCCTTTCCGCCCACCACATCTCCTTCTCATTAGCTCAGATAGGTTTATACAGGAAGAAAAAGTCCGTCCTAAAATAAAAGCTAGAAAACAGGATCTGAACAACCAACTGTGGGTATAAATCAAGGCAGAGGAATAAGAGTTGAATTATTAAATTAGATATTGGGCTCTAGTCAGGAGGCTACAATCTTCCTTCCAGTGGTTCTCACTCGTTGCACATAAAAATTCTATGTGGAGCTAAAACAAACCAGAAAATAAAAATCTTGAGCTTCACCCAGACCTATGAATCAGAAGCATGAGGGGGTAAGGCTGGACACTTACACTTTTTTTAAAGATCCACAGGTGACTCTGCTGTTCTTTCAGTGTGAATTATCTCTCTCAGGTTTCAAGATACCACCTTGAAAGGAAAACCCAGCTCTTTTGCAATTATGGGTCATCTTATGAGCACATACTTATAATTTTTCTATTGAAGAAGTGACTGGAAATATCTGCTAAGTTTCCCAGTGTGATTGTATGTCCCTATTTCTGGATGAAGGTATTTGTACATTTATATGGAAACAATAAGAAGATAGCTTTCAATTTGCAGAGGTTCACTTTCCAGGCATCTTTTCAACATTGATCCTATTCTGCAAAAGACATTGACCTCACAAGAAACAGTCACAGCCAGGTTCTCACTGTGCTGAATTTCCTCAAGTGCACCCCTGTAAGTGGGCCACAGCTGCAGCCGGCAGATTTTGCACTTCTCTTGTTCCTGCTGAGGAAGAAACGTGCTGAGGCCAATAACCTGGTGAATAATTCATTTTTCCGAAGGACAATCTGTAAGCCTCAGGATTGCTTTTTGCCAAAGTAAAGAGCAAATTTAAAAGATAGTCATATTTTCTGCATGTGTATAACCTTTTATAATTCTCTAATCATTCTCTTAACACTGAGGCTGTTGACCACAGCTAATATTTGTTAAGAGCTTGCCATGTGCCAGGTTTGGGGCTAAGTGCTTCAACATAAATCATCTCATTTAATTTTCATAACACTCTGAGGTGGGTATTGTCATTTTTTATCTCTCTTTTCCAGAGGAAGCAACTGAGACAAAAGTTAAGTAACTTTCCCAGGGCCTCGCAGAATTAGAATCTCTGTCGTGGTTACCATGCTAGACCACCTCCCATTTCCATATGTTCCTATATTTTTATCAATCTATCTGTCTATCTACTGTAGGTCAATAGATAGAGTAATAGCTAGAGGTTGAGATAGATTGATTTAATAATCACAAAACCCTGGGTGATAAAGAGAATCAAGTATTACGGTCCCCACTTTCTGATGAGAAAACCTAAGCTGCAGAATTAAAACAACCTGCCCAAAGTAACATATGAGGGAGGCAAAATCAGTTTTCTGACCAGAGTCCTGTGGTCTTCTCACATCCTTGAGGCAACTCCAACAGAGCCAAAGGGATTTCTCTAAATCTTGCCTTGCAGCCTGAATGGGGCTGGGGTGGGGTAGGATGGGATACGGTAATACGCTGAGCCCAGTGATGACACTTCCAGCCAAGAAGAATTCTTTATCAAATTCCCATCAGCCCCAAGACCAGATCGTACCAAGATTTTGCAATATGAACATAATATTCCCTACCGTCCGGGATCTGATCCTTTTCCATCAGGGAACATATTTGCAAACAATGGCTCCTAACTGATGAGGAACAGGATCCAACTCTTACTCCACACTTCAGGACCTTTACACCACATTGGAGACAACAGCCCTGAGGTTAAAGGGCTGTTCTGTGTCTAACCACTGAAGCTCTTGCTTGAAGGAAGGTTTCCCAAAACGAACCCCCAAAGAAACTGAAAATGGCATGAACGTACATCCTGTTACTCAACACTCCCTGGGTTTCATAACGTGAAGTCAGGAAGAAAAGGTGCCAACATTCCTGAATGTTATGATCATTAGGAGCAAACTCTAATGTTCCCACACTTGAAAGTTAAAAAGATGGGATTATTTCCTCTCCTCCTCACTTATGGAATCACTGCAAAACCATATGGGCTGAATTAGGCATCCAACGTGAATGTTCCCTTTACCATTCCCTCTGGGGAACCTTGGGGCTCATCCCAGGCAACTGGCTTTAAAGACAAGGATATCTTATTGGGAAACATAACCATGAGCCCTGATGTTAATAAGCACTTTCTAACTTCAAAGCATTTTAATAACCATTTCCCTCATTACATCTCATCATCTCCCAGAGAAGAGGCAGGCTTCATCATTTCTACCTTACAAATGGATAAACTGAGGTAGAGCCCTATGGAATATGAAGCCATGTTCTACCTGATTGTGGAAACACTGGATTATTTAATGAGTTTTATGCTAAATTAAAATGTCAAAGCTGAATGTTTTTTCTATTACTATTTGGTGAAAGCCAAAAAAAGACATTGAAGACCATGTGTTATGATCATGAAAAGCACTAGACCTGGTTGTATGGTCTTGGTCTTGGGATTTAACTTTTCTAAGCTTTAGTTTCCTCATTTCAAAAATGGAAATAAAAATAGAGCCTACCATAATGTCTTGTTGTTTGGATTAAATAAATTAATGTACATTAAAGTTTCTGGCACACAAATAAACATTCAATAAAGTTTAGCAGTTCTTGTTAAGTCAGTTCCTTTTCCTACAGTCACCCACTGATTAATTCATTCATTCACTAGTACTTATTGACAACCTTGAGTGTCAAAGGCTGTGCTGGCCAGAAAGGATACAGCAGTGAATAAGACAGACAAGGCCATTCCTATTTATGGAGTGTATCTTATTTCTTATTATTAAATTAATTCATACAGAATGTGGGTCATTCTCCAATGGTGATTTTGTTTTTGTTTTTGAATTTTATTTAATTTATTTTTTTATACACCAGGTTATTATTAGTTATCTATTTTATGCATATTAGTGTGATTTTGGTTTGACCTCACCATTCATGTGGCTAAAAGGTTTCACTGGTTGTACCTCCAGCTGGACCACCATAGGCATTGTGCAGGCTGGGGTAGCTTTGATTGAGTTCTACTAGCGAATGCTGGAGAATTTGAAGACAATGCTCTGATCTCGGCCTTCTAATCGAGGTGACCGAACAAAGCCTTGTAGAATTTGACACCTACTTATTTCTGTCTAAGTACATGCAGCTGGGGAAATCTGTGTTAGGTCTCTCTCGTTGCAGACACTGTGAGGACCTCTGCGGTGGAAAAGAGGAGCAGACGGGGAAATTCAGGCAATGCTTCAGGGTGATTGTGGCCACAGAGCATCAGTAGTATTTTTAACAGAAGCAGTATCAGTATGGCATTCCACAGGGGAGGTACAGAGTTAACAAACACATGAGGTTCTCTTCACTAGAGCTTGTTGCTTGAGGATTTCAATGGTCTCAGCACCTACAACTCTTCTCCTATACCTTCCTAATTACATTTATATATATTTATCTCATTTATATATGTGTGTATACACACACACATACACGTATAGACATGCATATTTGTTTCACCAAACAAATGCCTTTTGAGTAATAACTAAAGGAGACATTTACTGAGCTTTTCTTTAAGGCCAGAAATGCTGATGGATGCCCTGACATACATTAGTGTATTTAATCTTCCTGAGATTTCTATGATGCAAGTATAATTACTTGTCTTATTTTCCAGAAGAGGAAACTGATGTCTGAAAGCATGACACATGCTTCTGTGGCAGAGTTGGAATTTAAACTTGCTTAAGGGGCAGAGTTGGAATTCAAAGCCAGTGTGGCTCATTGTATTCTAAAGTTCACTAATCCAAGAAGGATGAGACGGAAGAAGGAAAAGAGGAAGTGAGGGGGGGAGAAAAAGAGGAAGCAAGGAAAGAGAATCATTTAGGCAACTCTAATTCAGCAACTTGAAGTTATAGCAAAAACAAACTAAATAACTCATACCCATATTTTGAGGTCCAAGAGTTTAGTGTTTGAACCCACTGAGAGAAGACAGGGGCAACCTACTGGGAGAAGACGTGTGTTGGGAGAAGAAAGTAGTGGTGGAGATGGGAGAGAACTGCAGCCCAGCCCTCCCAAGCCTCACCCGGAGCACCCAGCATGCTGAGCATCATAGCAGTGACAGTGGAAGTCATTTCCCAGGAGAGGCCAGACTACACCTGGTGCCTCTGAGCACACGGTGCCTTGAGCCCTCAGTCCAGGAGGAGGCTTGAAGGTGTCAGTCCTAGCCGAGGAGTCAGGCTCTGCCAGGTCAAGTCTTCTCATCCTTCGAGACGTAAGTTAAATTTCTCTTCCTCTTTAGTGAAAACACCCACTCCACCCACCCCTAGCCCCCAGGGCTCTCTCTCTTGTCTGAAGCCCTTGTAATTATAAAATTGAAAATAGCTAACATTTACTGAGGGTTCACTATGTACTAGGCACCACGTTAAACCCCTTCTGTGTTTTGAATCATCGTAACTATCTTCCAAGGAAGTTGATTTCTAGTCCCATTTTACTGGGGCCATGATGGTTAAATAATTTCTCAACATCATCTTGCTCCCAACTGACAGAACAAGTTTGCTAACCCAGAGCTCAGACTATTTCCCCTGCAATATGGCCTTCCTTGTGGTTGACTTAGCCCAGGTGTTAAAAGAACAATGACGGAAGAGGCGGTGAGCAATTTGAGACTCTTCCAAAAAAGCATTGCAGCAGCAAAGGGGGGAAAATGTGAAAAACTCCATGCCTGGAAGTTTGACCTGCTCTGGAAAGGGCTCAGCTCGAAGCACGATATCACCGGCACTGTCAAGAATCAGAGATGCACAGCCAAGGGCAGAATCTAATTTCAATTCCAGGACATTTCGTGAAACAGAATGTAAGGCAACAATTATTCGCTAAATAGAAAATTAAAGGCATAAATAAAGTCAAAGCTTAAACCAGTGAAGCAAAAATCACAGAGACTCCAATTTCCTTCTGCTGCTTGTAGCTGCCAATTTGAAAAGAAGAAATCCTGGATATAGTAAAAATATAAGATCAATGGACCATGGTTGATAGATGGTGATACCTCTGATCCCATACACACCCCCGCCCCCAGTATTAGCCCTTTCCTACCCACTGCCAAAAGCCAGGCAAGCTGGATAGAGTAAAACCTGTGAGTGAGATGTCCCTGTTTCTATTCATATGAATTTCACTTCCTATGAATAAACTCCAGCCCTAAGTAAGTTCTGGTAAAAAGAGTTTTATTTCCCTAGACTCCTCGTCCGTCTACTTCTGCCAAAATGTATTTCCTAAGTATTTTAACTTTAAACACACACGATCTCTTGGTATTTTCTAAATCCTGACTTTGCTCCTTTTCTAAAATTCAGTATACAGTTAAGGTTTCCTGTTTAACAGATAAGTGGTGACACATGGAAAGGTTCTAAATTTTTGCTTCCCGTGGGTACATATGTAAGACACAGGGTCAAATGTTAAGTGCTCTGGGTCATACTTTACAAACCACTGCCTAATGAGGTCAAACACTACTTGTGATTTCCTTTATCCTCTGTATTTATGCCTCTCCTTTGACTTCTTCCCTACAGGTATCTCTCACATCTTCCCCACCCCCGCTCTTAATCCTCACTGCCTCTCTTGCCTGGACCATTGCAAAAGTAATCACTTCTCGTGCGCCCTCCATACAGTTGCAAGAATATGCTTCTAGTGTTATCTGACCCATAAATCTGATTATATTTTATCCTTGTTCAAAAAGTACAATGGGCTCCCCATTGCCCACAAGATAAAAATCATCCTCCCTGGACATGCATACTAGGATCCTTCACAAACTTTTACCTCCCCTACCATGGATGCCATTCATTTATCTTTTCACTGATTCATTTAAAAACAGGAAGCACCTACTCTCCACCAGCCATCATGCTGTATACACAGCCATGCTAAGCTTCTTGTCCCCAAATACTCCCTGCCCCTGCACAGCTCTGCTTTCTCTCATAATGTTCTCTTTGCCTAGAAATCCTCTATCCCTCCTCCATCAAATTCTCATCCATCCTTCAAGATCAGGTTTCCATGGTGTCTCCTCTGTGAAGCCTTGCGTAAGAGAAACCTAGACACGTGCACACACACAAACACGTCCCAAAGAGCTCTCTCCTCACCCACCTACCCACCATTTGTACACAGGTTGACAATAACTTATATCATGTTAGGGAATCATTGTTGGCTTATCTGTTTCCCTTATAAGGGGAGGTCCTACCAGCCTCAAGGTCAGGAGAGCAATAAATTATTTTCTGTATCCTTAATTCATTGTCTGACACACATAGGAGGTACATCTGAATTTTTGTTGATTGACACCTACCTCCACATCTCCCAAAAAAGCCACTTTCCCATTCCAAGCTGTTCTGGGCATTGGGCAAGGTCAGTCACTATCTACACAAACACATTTAAGAGGTCTTTCTCATGACAAAATTTTACTACGACCACTACCCTCTACCCCAGTACCTGAGGTTGCACCATGACATGTTTAATTCCTAGCACACACCACCTTTTTAACCTCTCCAGCCTTTTACTGTCTCAGCCAATATAATGTCATCCTTACACAGACACTGAAACTAGGGTACCTGTCTTCAGTCACGGACTTTGATGCTGTACCTGAGCAACCAGGTGTTGATTCCATTCTTCCTTCATAAAACAGGGATCCAAGGTGGTCGAGAGAATTAAGGAAGGTAATACATACAGTGTTTGGAATAGTAACTGCTACACAGTCGTGCTAGCTATAGCTAAGGTATTTGCTGCTGTTGTTATTTTCTATCCAGCCCCAAGGTCACCTATGATATCAAGGTTTTCATAGCCCTTGAATTCATCCTTCCTATTGAGGTCTCCCTGCTATTCCACTGCCCTGAATGCCCTTCTCTTTTGTCTATTCCTTCTTCAAGATAGAGCTCGTCTCCCTCATGAAGCCACCATTGACCACTCCTCACCCAGGCAAAGTTGACCCGTCCCATTTGTCTCACATGTGCGTGCCCTGACACCAGAATTTACCAGGTCTGGTTTAGTGTCCATTTCCCCAATTAAATCCAGGGTGCCACGATGCCCAGGACAGTGTCCACGTGCGCAGCCCAGCCTTTACTGAAGTCCTGCCCTATGGCAGGCACTGCAGCAGCCGCTGAGGATACCATGCCTCTCACTGTCCCTGCCCTCAAGATGCAGACAGGAAAATCATCTTAAAATCTATGGTTGTAATAAATGCAGTAGTATGCTGGCACTTGGAAGGAGTTCCTGCCCCTATCAGAGTCCTTGGCAGCTATTAGGAAATCAGTGAAGGAAGGAAGAAAGGCCAGGAAAAAAAAGAGAGAGAGAGAGGAAGGAAGGAAGAAAGGAGGGAAGGAAGGAAGGAGGGAGGGAGGAAGGAAGGGAGGGAGGGAGGGAGAGAGGGAGGGAGGGAGAGAGGGAAGGAAGGGATGGAGGGAGGAAATAAAAAAGGGAAGGAGGAGAGAAGAAAGAAGTGAATTGAGAGCATGGAAATACTTCCATTGCCAAACATTTCACTGGAGTATATTTACCGCTATGAAAAGAAATCACTTCCACTTTGTTGAAGAAACTTTATTGCCAATGCTGTTAACACCGTGTGTTTCCCCAAGAGTGGCCACAGGCTATGGGAGGCAGTTGTCCACAGTGTACGGATGAATACTTTCAATGCAAATAATTACATTTAAACATGTGTTCCTG
This sequence comes from Mesoplodon mirus, assembly GCF_964341445.2. Lineage (NCBI taxonomy): Eukaryota > Metazoa > Chordata > Mammalia > Artiodactyla > Ziphiidae > Mesoplodon > Mesoplodon mirus. Next base: position 12,589,401 of record NC_138992.1, on the reverse strand, counting down.
CTAAATTTCTAGCCTGTCAAACCTGTCTTTTCACAGATATTATTGCTTTGTTTAGAGAGAGTTTAAACAAATTTCACATGAGTGAAATGGGATCGGGCCACTCTGATTTCAGGACTCATTTAGGAAGAAGCTTCTGAGGAGGAAATGCCTAGTGACCCCACCAAGGAGGGGGGACAGCTAAAATCTGGGGATGCAGAAGCCAAAAGTACACCTGTCCCTCAGCCCGCCTGACCAGCACCTTCTAATACATCTACCCCACACTCAACAGCTAGAAAGGCCCTCTTCATCAGCTTTGGGTCTACAGACTTCTAAAGTCTCACCTACAAGCATCCTAGTTCCTGGATGGAGAGACTGAGATCCAGAGGAGTGAAATTAGTTATTAATATTTCACTGGTTTAAACTAAATCTGACTGTAGAAAAGGTAGCCTGACAGGTACACTTTTTAAGTAAGCTTTGTCTTTCCCACCACAGAACTTGTATCAGAAAATAGCTTGTGAGGTAATTCTTCTCTAGCCTAAATTTCAAACCCCCAGGAATCTCATTGGACACCACATTTCCATTTAAGCGATAGGGAGAGAAATGGTGCTATACCTCATTAATATCTTGGCAGGACACACTTTTACAGTATATATATCAAGTTATAGTCATGATGGGATGGCACCTCATTTCAAACAGTACCTGGGTCTCTGCTATCTGTGGGGTGTTAGCCCTGGGAAACCAGGAGCTTCCAAAGAGAAAAATGTCCAACCTGCTTATTATCTTACAAATAAATGACTTTGTTCTTCTCTCTCTTTCTCTCAGGCTTATGTTTCCCTCGTATTGTGCCAGACTTCCTGTACCCTGTTATTGTAGGATATGGTCCTGACATGCTACAACACAGCATAGTACAGTTCAGTGAATATTGACACAATCAAAGTGCCACAATCATGGAAAAAACATGTGCATAAGAAGAGCACACTAAAGACTCTTGATATTAATTCAGGGAGAAGAACAGCCTGAAGCCAGGCAGTGATGTATATTTAATTAACTCTTAGCACACCCAAGACTCATGACCACCGCCAGCCAAGTGTTATCCCTGGAGATTGAGCAGAAACTAAGCCCAAAGGGGTCTTTGGCAGCATATGCTCAGGCAGAGTGTCAGGGAGATTGTTCACCCACTCCGGACTCAAGCCAACTGTCCATACCTGGAGGGCTTCACCACTGGTCACTGCCAAAGCCGCCAGCTGACTAAAGATAGGCAACTGGTTTCATTCAAGACTTGCTAGTTGCATGACTGAATTAACCCACATGTTTGCAGCATCTCTCTCCACCTACCCAGTATAGAAGTTGCCTTATGTATTACACACAGTTTTATGGACTGGCAATGAAAGCTACTTTCCTGACTTTTACCCTTCAACTGATTGGTTGACTCCTATTCTCAGTTCAGAAAGCATGTCTCAGGGAAGTCATCCCTGACCACACAGGCTAAACCCTGAGCCTCTGTTATAAGCTCTCCTAAGCACCATATGCCTTTCTTTCAAAATTAGCCCTTATCAAAAGTGTACATGTACATTGATTTCATTACTGTTTGAATTATGCCTATTTTCTGTATTGGTCTTTAAACTCCCCAAAAGCAGGTCTTTTGTCTGCTTTTGCCTCTGTCTAGTGACCCTCATACCAAATATACAATTGACTCTCAATTAATAGTTGTTAAGTTTATGAGTAAATGAATGAACATGTGAATTAAAAAGGTGCCCATAACACAGGCATTATAACAAGATGGTATCAGTGATCTGAGCTCAGAGTAAATTTATTCCTCTGTTCCTGGGCACACAGCTGAATCGCATTTCACAGACTCACTTGCAGTTAAGGTGTGTCCATGTGACTTTCAATCCAATGAAACATGACTTCCAGGTCTAGCCTGTAACAATCTCCAACACATACTTTTCCAAGCTCTTTTCTCCTTGTGTCTGGCTAGAATGGGGATTATCATGGCAACCGTGGAAGCAAGTGTTAAGAATGTCCCTCAGTAACTACATGGGGTACAGCCACCCTGATAATATGTTTACCCATTTCCAGAATTGTTATGTTGAAGACTAAATAAACCTCTAATAAGTGTGAGCCTTTATGTGCATGGAGCCTATTTGTTACAGCAGTTAGTGTTACTTGAACTAATACACCTCTTCCCAGTGATTCTCAACTAAAGAACACTTTGGAGGCCATATTATAATTTGTGGGAGAAGGAATGGTTGGAAAAATCTTCCCAACTGACTAAGACACTTTCACCTCCATGTCCCCCATTATAATCACTGTCCTACACATTTCCCATGGTTTGCCATGAAAGCAGGGATTTAAAGATATATGTGACTAGCTGAGAAGCTTTGCAGATGTATGGAACACACACAGTCACCCATGTGTGTGGGCATAAGAGGTACAGACGTAACAAAAATTGTGGTTCACTATCAACAGTGTATCAGGTGATGTGTTTTGATCCATTTCCTTTCAGAGCAATCAGAATTTCATTAATGATCATTATACTAGTCCCTATGGAGAGGGAGAGATGTAAAAAACATGGTTGGTGCCCTCAAAAGAGGCAGCACAGTGAGGTAGAAAGAGCACAGAATTGTAGTGTAAAAGACTTGGCTTCTAAGTGACTCACCAGCAGTAAAATTATTCTACCTCTCTCTTTCTTCATTTCTTAAAAAGGAGTATGAACCTGCAACTCAAAATTGCTGTAAGATTATATGATTCAGTGCATAGAAAAGGTCTGGTGGGGAAGAGAGACAAGTGCATCATGAATCATGACCAATGATTCACATGGCAGAGTTAGATACAAAGAATTGCAGGAACATAGCCTGTGGAGGTTGGAGATCAAGAGGAGGCACAGGGACAACTAGGGTAGGAAATTAAGTCTGATCCCAGGGCACAGGGCATATGTGGGATTCGAATGGTAGAGGGTAGAGCTGTTTGGAGGTGATCAGGTAGAGCTTCTTGGGTGGCTAAGTCTTGAACTGAATGCTAAAAAATGAATACAATGGCATAGAGAAGGGGATAGCTAGTATAAGACTATCAAATCACCATCAAACATTTCTTGAACACCAATTAAATTGCTAGGTACTCTAAAGTTTGCAAAGGTGATCTAGACAGAGAGACTACAGCACAATGAAGTGGAAGCCACCTCAGACTGGAGGTTGAGTCCAACTTCTAAACTCTACTCTGTAATTAACCAAATGTTTGACCTTGGAACATCACATAAACTTCCCAAGCCTCATCTCCTCATGTGGGAAATGAGGACATTGGCAAAAATGGATTTTTTTTTTCCCCTGATCTTAATGTGTGATCCTATTTCCAGGTTTTGCCTTTATTTTTTTACCAACTGCACCTCTCAATATAGCCTGCAGGGGGCACTAGACTAGGAATTAGAAAACCTGATTTCTCTTCCCAACTCCACCCCTGACCAATTGTGTGACCCTGGTCAAACTGTTTAACCTCTCCATATCTCAGGTCCCCACCCATAAAACAGAGGGACGAGCAGACTCTCCACCTACCACTAAGGGGTGTAGTCAGAGTTAATACCCTCATGGTCCTTTGAGCTCAGTAGATGAAAGGCATGGAAAAAAGTACAAAGAATTTTTATGTGCTATTGACTTTATTTTATTTTCTGTGGGGGAGGGAGTCTGCCCCAGCTGGAAAGCTGCTTTCTCTGAATCAAAGGGCAGGAACCCAGCAAGTTTCTCAGGATCAGGGCCTTAGACTGAGCTGTGTATACTGACAGAGCCAGCCAATCCTCCAGTTCAGTTTCCTTTAACCTGGTGCTCCAGGCAATAACTGTGCAACTCTGCAGTTTAACAATGTGTTCTTTGTCCCACAACTGTTCTCATTTCGCAACTGCCCAGGTAATATGTTTGAGCCTGCAGGGAGAGTCAAATAGTTAATGAGGGAAGGGTTTGGCATGCCCTACATAGGTTCTGCCACAAGTCCCAACAAGAAGGCATTCTCTCTCTCTCTCCTGCTTTCCAACCTACCCCCAAAATATACAAGTGTCCCTACCAGGAGTGAGCCTTCTTTCTCAGCAGGCTGTAATGCCAGTTTGGCTTTTATCAATGCATTGGTGAGCTGTGTTTTGTTTATGGTCTTATGCCATCTATTTTCCCAGGGATATTATGTTTTCTACAGAGCCCTTGAATCTGTGTCAGCTTTTAAAGCTACCAGCACCTTTTCAGTTCTTATTAAGCCCTTAATATGGTATGAATAGGGGAGCTATTAGAATAAAAAGCCATAATCGCCCCTGAGGAAAACATCCATCACCAACCTTTATATGGTCCCTGAACCTCTAAAAGGTGTCATCTCTCTGGGGCATATCTGGTGGGAGCATTTTCTGGGAGATGCCAAGAAGCCAAAGCATTGATGGGACTTAGAAGGGCATTTTCTAACCATTACAAATTGCCTAGTCTAGCATCTCAATTTCATCTACGTGATGAGCCTTAATTAAATTTGTCGGGGTTTGATTCTTTATCCCCAGATGTGGCGCTGAAAGAGATTGCTGACATAAATAATGTGTGCTCCAAATGCTCTCAGGCTCCAGGCTCAGCTGGGACAGCTGTGGATTTTTAAATGTCATTCCCAAGATATCCTGGAGGTGTTCAGCTTCCCTCTTTCTAATCTGGGAAGGGAGCCATGGGCAACATCCTCCCAAATGACACTAATGCATCTTGACAGAGCATTCCTGCTGGACAGGTGTGCTACTTGCAGATGCCTCCAACAGAAGAGGTGGCCACTGTCCACGAAGATGATCTCATCAAAACTGAAGGCATCTTTTGCTTAAGTCTTGAGTCTGATGTGAGTGAATAGGCTTCCTTTAAAACTGTACACACACACACACACACACACACACACAAATCTGTAAGCGTTATCAGGGCTTGCCTTATTTGACTATAATATTGCAGGAAATGGTCCAGGTGGCAAAGTCTTCTCCCAGTGGCTTCCTGGTTCCTCATTCCTGACTTGTTCTCTTGATGTCAACTGAAGCCAACAAGAGAGGCTTTCTCACTCTGGAAGGTGTTGGCTCATTATGGCCCAGGCTGATATCAACTGGCTCTGGGTGGGTTTTATTCTGGTGGCTGGCTGGTAAAAGCCACAGCAAAGTCTCCGACAAAGCACTCATCACCCTTGTGCATACTTCTGCCTCAACCTTGGCTTGAACTTAACTGACAGCCCTACCTATTTGCTCAGAGGAGCTTTGGCTGCAGGCAACATGAAGTAGTGAAAAGAATAGGCATATGAACCTGGCAAACCTGGGCTGGCATCTGGCTCTGGGACACCCTCACCATGTGAACTCGGTTACAATACTTCATTTCTGAGCCTCAGTCTCCTGATCCATGAGCCAGTGTGTCAGGGTGAGCATCCTCACACGTCCCTCACATGACAGGGTGAGGCACATGCAAGTTTACATCTTCCATCTCAAATGACTCAGCCACACAAGGACCAAGGTGCCTCTTGGGCTGGCCTTCTTTCAAAGGATGAACAAGGCAGTCTAATACTGGCCCAAGAAGCCAAAGAGAGCTTTTACAAAACAGTTGCAAAAAAACAAAAAACAAAAAAAACAAAAAAACAATGAAACACAAATGCCATTTGTATTCTTTTTCTGGTAGATATCCAGCCACGGAGAAAATCATTGCCTTTGACACCATCAGCTACTGCTATACCGAAAGCTGGGAAATGATCGTTGCCCCAATACTTTATAGTTTACAAGGCAGATTCCTCTCTATAATGCAATTTGAAACCCTGGTTCTATTAGTAGGACTGAAGCTTGTTTCCACTTCACAGATGATAAAACGGAAGCTCCACGGGGTTAAATAGCAGTCCAAAGTTCACCCAGGTCTAAATCGTGGGTCAAGAAAAAGGCCACATCCTGTGAGTCCAAATCTGGATGCTTTCCCTTCTATTGCACTGAATTCTTGCCTCATTGGCCTCCACGCATTCATGATATCCTTCAGTTTGTTAAATGTTAGGAGGCATGTATAGTAAGATAACTGCTAACACAAAACAAACCAAAATCCCAAGACTGGAGTCTTCTTAGCTCAAGAAGGATGCCATGGCAGATGCAAAGCCCTTTGCAAACAGACACCACCTATACAGTTTGTCCTTCCTCTCACCTCTTCTTTCCAACTTCTTCCCCCTCCCCCCATATCCCTTGACAATGGACTCTAGTCTCCAGCCAGAGAGAAAGACTTGAAAGTCATTTTCCAAAGATTCCATACTTCCTGGCTTCTTTGACTTCTCACAGTCAGAACCTGCTCTGCCTGGAATGCCCGTCACCCCTCCCAAGCTGGCAAATCCCACCTTAGCCTTCAGCACACAGTCTCCATGTGAATGGCTGTAGTCCCAGACCCTCTGGCAAGGCTGGGCCATAAGAGCCAAAGCTTTTGAACCAGACAAGTGCAACTTTAATAAGAGTTCTTAATCCTAGCTGTGTGATTCAGGGAACTGCTTTACCTCTCTGAGAATCGGGGGAAAATTATATTGTCCCTCAAGGAGGGGTGTGAAGATGAAACAAGAACATCTGTAAAGCAAGGAGCACAGTATTTGCTTCTCAATAGACACTCCAGAAATACTACTTATTCCCCTTTTCCCCACTTCCTCTGGACTCTGGAGAATCATACATGTCCACCCATTATAGTGCCAGTCTCACACTATTGCAGTAATTTGTTTGCATCTTTCTCACAAGATAACTAATAAATTCCTCAGAGACATGAATGAGCACTTTTTTCTCTGTACCCCAGCACTCAGGCTGGTATACATTCAATGTACAGTGAATGAAGAAACCATCCAAGAACAGGAAATTGTAAGAAAAATGTTTTCCTTTCTTTCCCTAGGGGAAAAGTACATTATCTTTGATTTCCCCACCTCTTGAAACCACCCTTATCTGAAAGTTCTGAACTTAAGATGAGTTCAAATGTTAGTTCTGAACAGGATAGGTCAAGACAGCATGGCTATCTCCATCAAGAATTTCCCTTCTGCATTCCACAAACGTCTGTGCTTGTGCACAAAGTTGAAAGATAAACATTTGAGTAGAAAAAAAAGAGAACGTATTCCCCAGAATTCCCTGCTAATTCAACAGGGTTCTCTTATGTAATAAACAAAGAAAAGTAAAGGGAGGGAAGCTATCATCGAGTATGTTTGGGAAACACGGGGCTTTGTAAATTTGTACATGTTGATGCACCAATCAGGGTCCCAGCAGACAACAGAGGGCACACTCAAAAGAGAATAATTTGAAGTTAGGTTTAAAAAGATACTGCTTACAAAGATGTGGGCAAGGTATCAAGAAACCCTAAGGAATATTGCAGTACCTTAGGGTTAGTTATAGACAACTCCCTAATGTTGGAAGAGGCACAGGTATAGAATATTTACTAAAACCTGGAGTCAAAGAGGGCTAGGTGGAGACAGGAGTGGAGGGCTTTGGTCAAGATGAGCCTGCAGGGATGGATCCTGAGGATTAATCACACCAACTCCACTTTTCTACCTCCCTCCAATCTCCTGATAGTGCTCACCCCTGTCTGAGCCTCTAGACACTGGAGACACAGAAACCTGTTGATTTATTCTGCTCAGGTCGGTCTCCTGGGGAATAACTCATGGTGGAAGGGGGTGGAGTTGGCATCCAGAGAGGTGAATGGAAGATACACAGCTCAATTGCCTCACATTCTTTAACTGCTGGTTAGTGGGTGTTGGGATCCTTTGAGAGCTGCATCTACTAGGCAGCAGCTCCCAGCTGATGTGACAGCAGGCACATTTACTGAGCAAGTCAAAGAAAGTGCTTTGAGAAGTGCTGCTGTGATGGCAGGTTTGAGGACTGGGTCTATCATACAAATGACTGGCAAGGGTCCACTGTGATTTACAAATAATTTTGCTTTACATTCACTATCCTACAAATATTTGTGGTTTGGAGCAGAGGTTATAGTATCTTCACCTTCCAGATGAGGAAACGAAAACATCCTTTTGCTCAACGTAGTTCACAAAGCTCCCAGAAAAACTTGTCCCTGGACTCCCTTAAGGTCCTTAGACATCATTGCCTTGAATGCGTGTGGTCTAGTTCCACCTCTTAGCTTGCCTTGGGAGGAATCAATTTGAAAATAGGAAGATCTCTAGTATAGACTGAATGCTTGTGCCCCCTTCAAAATTCATATGTTGAAACCTAATCCCCAGTGTGATGGTATTAGAAGGCGGGAGCCTTTCAGATGTGATTAAGTCATGAGGATGGAGTCCCCATGATGGGATTAGTGCCCTTTAAAGGAGACCCCAGAGAGCTCCCTTACCCCTTTTGCCACGTGAGGGCTCACTGAGAAGACAGCGGTCTGTGAAACAGGAAGAGGGTCCTCATCAGACACCCAATCTGCCCACGTCTTGATCTTGGACTTCCCTGCCTCCAGAACTGTGAGGAATAAACTTCTGTTGGGTATAAGCCACCTAGTCCCTGGTATTCTGTTACAGCAGCCCAAACAGACTAAAACAATCTCTCTGAGGAACTACTTATAGGAAGCTCTTAAACTTTAGTTTCAGATACTTTGTTAAGATGCAAATGAACTTATTTACAAAACAGGAAGAGACTCACAGACATAGAAAACAAACTTGTGATTACCAAAACGGAAAGTGGGGGTGAATCAGAGCTGTACACCTGAAACTAACACAACATTGTAAATCAATTATACTTCAATAAAAAAAATAAGTTAAAAATAAAAATATTGAAAAATAGACTCTAGACTCTCATTCAGCAAGTCCATCCATCAACAGATATTTTTTAGATCCTGTGAGAGACACCACACTAGCAACAGGATGGCGTGAAGTAGTGAAGAGTTTGGGTTGAACTGAATACGATATCAGATAAAATCTATCCTGCCCTACGGGAATTTAAAATTTAATACAGAACCAACCCAAATGCTCAACAGAATAGTGGAAAACAAGTTGTGATGTATCCACACAATAGAATACTATACAGCAGTAAAAGTGGACAAACTTCTGATGCATGCTGCAACATGGGTGACTCTCAAAAATAAATCAAGCAAAAGGAACCAGACAAAAAGAGTACATATTGTATGATTCGATTTATATGAAGCTCAAGACCAGGCAAACTATGTTTATAGAAATTATAATGTTAGTTACTGTTGGTGAAAAAACTTCTGGGATGATAGAAATGTTCTATACCTTGAACTGAGTTATAGTTATACAGGTGTATACATTTATTTAAAAAAATCATCAAGTGGTATCCTTAAGGTTGATGCAACGTATGCTTGTAAATTATACCCGATTTTTAAAAAATCAAATAGGAATTGTTACAGTGAAATACACATAGTCATTACAAGGCTGGCCTCCCAGCAGTTTTCTCTGCCACATGGAAACCCTGGGAGCCTTCACACGCATGTTTTGGGAGACCAAACTGCATGGCTCTAAAGAGCAAGGACATTGCTGAGTGACAGATCTTGGTTCAAATCCCAGCTCTGCCACTTCCTGATATGACATAACCTCTCTGATCCTGAACTTTCTCATCTGTAAAATCAAGCCCCAACTTAGGGCACTGTTGTGAGAATTAAATGAGAAAATGAATAAAAGCACTCAGCAGACTCTCTGGCACTTTTAAAATGCTCTAAAGTGCTCTGGCACTTTTTAAATTCTCTAAATTGATATCATTATCAATATTCTGCTAATCTGCCCTCCATTCTACTTCACCTGGAATGAGATAAAATCAGAGAGAGAAAGAGGAAGGTAGGCAGAGGGAATGGGCAGTGTCTGTGACTTCTCTCTCTTTTTTTCTTTTTTCTTTTTGCCTCTCAGCTGCCTCTTGTAGGTTAGTTCAAGGCTGACCACAGTGACATATGTGGCTGACTGGACATGACAGGAAGGTCTGTAGGCCCTCTTACTGTGCAGGGCAATGGCTGCACAGCTGTGTCCCTGTACACGGACCTGTTGGAGTGCTGGTATAGGGCTCTGATGGGCTCATTAGCGGCTCCCTCACCTATAGCCCTCACAGATCTGATCTGAGTTCTTTGCAGAGCCAATGTGCCTAAAGGCAGGAAGTGAGGCCCCCGTGGTGTTTGCCAGCCGGCTGCTTCCATGAGAGAGTATTGATCTCCATCAGGAGTGTTGCAAGACCTGTACGCCAGGCATTAGACCTTAAAAGCAAAGCCTCTGCAGATGGTGAATCCATCAGCCATCAGTTTGATATTAACAAGCAATTATAATGCAGTGTCTGTGTTACCTTCACTCAGGGATATCAGGATGACTGTTTTAAAAGGAGAAAGAGAAAAAATCAAAACAACAATAACAAAAAAACTTGATCCGTCCAGAGTGCTCCTCTAGAATTCCATCTGATGAGAATGAGGCTAGATAGTATAGCACAGTGAGCACTGGTCTTGGAGTCAGAAAATAAGTGAGCCCATAACTAGATATCTATATCCATCACTGTCCTTCTCTGAGACTTCCTGCCTTGTTTCTAAAGCAGTGGTTATCAATCCTGGCTGCACCTTAGAGTCACCTGGGGAGTTTTTAAAGCTACCAGTACCAAGACCACTTTCCAGAACAAATTACATCAAAACTGCAGGGCTGAGACCCAGATATCCACTTTTTTAGGCTTCCCAGGCTTCAAGGTGCAGTTGAAAACCTTGAGAACATCCAAAGTGAGGTGACTGCAATCGGTGATCTTTAAGACAGTGATTCTCAACCTTCCATGTACATGCAGGTCACCTGGAATCGTGTTACAATGCAAATTCTGACTCAGTAGCTCCAACTTAATATGTATGAGATGCTGCATTTTTAACAAGCAACCAGGTATTAATAATACAGTTGTTGCTAGTCTTGGGAAAATATTTTGAAGAACAAGATTCTAAGGTACTTTTTCTCCCAAACATTTGCAAAGTCTATAGCAGCACTGTCCCAAAGAACTTTCTGCTACGAAGGGAGTGTCCTTTATCTATGCTGTCCAGTATGGTATAGGAGCCACTAGCCACATGTGACTATCGAGCCCTTGAAATGTGGCTGGTGCAACTGAGCGACTCAATTTTTAATTTTATTTAATTTTAATTAATTTTAACTTAAGTAGCCACCTGTGACAAGAAGTTTTAAAACATGAAGCATATGACAGGGCTAAGAAAGGGTGTTTGTACCATATACCCATGGACAGGATCACATGAAATTCCCTCTGGGAATAGCCCCAATTCACAGGAAGACATTCGCCTGCTGGCAAAAGCCCAAGCTCCTAATCAACATGAATAGAACCTATTGACTCTGGGTATACTGTGGGAGGGAAGTAGCTAGAAATGCAGATGAAGAGGTGATCATTGTATTGGGCCTCCTAGGACAGGCTGAGGAGTTTGGGCTTTATCCCAAAGTCAGTGACAAAGTCCAAGTTATCATGGCAGCACAGAAGTGAGAATCCTTAATACCACCTGGAGCTCGTGGGGAAGGCAACCAAAGGAGGTAACATTTAAGCAGGGTCTTTAAAGATGAGTAGAGGTTCACCAGGAAGCCAAACAAAGGAAAGAGAATTCCATAAAAAGGGAACAGAATGTGCCGAAGAGAGAAGGCAAAAATGAGAGAGGGAAGCACACTATGTGTGCGGCAGAGAGTAGAGAAAGTGAGACTCAAAGAGGCCTTGGGAAGTAGGACCTCAACAAAGGACAACAAATGACAAACCACAGTGGTGATTATACCTCTTATTTCCAAAGAACACAGCCATTATTATTGAGAAGACATTGTAAGAGGTGTCTCCCAAACAGGGCCAGTCTACAGTTGTAGAGGTTGTGTACTGTTCAACTCCAGGAGCAGCTGTTTGCAATATACATAAGTGGCAACCCATGTGATTGTACAATGTACCAGCTCATCCCCATTTCATTCTTTAAAACCTTTCATTGAAGTTCTTTTGCTTCTGGTCAAGAAAACCCCATGAGAATGGAGCCTTCACACAGGAGGCCTCTGTAAGATGATCCCCAGTTTCCCAGGGCTTCAGTTGTCTGTTAACCAAGTGAGATGAAGGATTATGGGTCTCCTATATGCCAGCTACTTTCCCAATGCTTTAAATATGTCATCTCATATTTCTCACAGCAGTACCATGAGGTGGGAAGTATTCCTGCATTTTCCCTGTGAGGAAGTGGAGCTGAGACATTGAGGTAGTCTGGTAGAAATTGTTAGAGCTAACACACTCACACAGTCTTGACCGAGTCTTACATCCATGCTCTGTCCACTACTTGATGATTCCTTCAAGGTGTTCAGGGGAATCCATCAGTCTATTTCAATATCGTACAACCCTACTGGAAATCACTTACTTGCCTGTGATTAGGACACTAGGTTCAGACATCACAAGGCTTTGATGTGGCTGAAATAATATCAACTTACTATGGCAACACCAGTTCTCTCATGCTGATGAGAACCTGTGCTTGGCTGCAGTATTTGATTCATTAGAAGCAGAAACTAATTGCTTTAAGATTTCTGTGTGTTTGGCACCTTATCAAAATATGACTACCTGTGGGGAAGAGTAATAAAATGGATTGGTGGTGCATGTACCACATCCTGCCTGGAATCATAATGACATGTTTGTGTATCTGTATCCCACCCTCAGCTGTCCCACAGGAGGCTCGCTCAAGCTCTCTATGTTAATTCTCAACACATCTAGGTCTCCCTGAAAAATCTAATCCACTCCAGTAGCTTTACACATCTCACACATCCTAGTGATGGCCAAGTCTGTATCTCCTTCCTTACTATCTCTTCATAACCCCTAACACCCACATCCAGCTGCCTATGAGAACCCTATACCTTAATGTCCCACAGCCCCTTCTGACTTAACATGTCCAAGACCAAGCACACTCCTCTTCTTACAATCTTGTCTTTCCTCTTGTGTATCCTTTCTCAGTGAATGGGATCGCCACCCACACGGTCACCCAAGCCAAGAACATGGGAGTCCTTTTTGATTCTTCCCTCTCCCTCCCAATCTCCAATTCCCCCTCCCATCTAGTCACTTCCAAATTTTTCTCTTAGAATTAAAATCAGCTGCATAGAACAGAAAACCTATGCAAACAAACCCAATGATTTAAATAACTCAGCTGTTTAATATCTTCCCAAGGTAGGAAGTCTGGGCTTGCTATGCTGGTATAATGATCATCAGGGGTCCAAGCTCCTTCACTTTGTTTTACCATTATAACCTGCAGCTTCCATCCTAATGTCATCTCACAGTCCAGGATGGCTACTAGAGTGCTTGCCGTCACATCCATGTTGTAGGCTAGAAGGAAAAGGGTAATGGGGTAGAATGCAAGGGGGCCTCCAGCTAATTCTGTTTCCTTTAATCAACCTTCCCTCCAGATTTCACATCACGCTCCTGCTAATTCTCATCGGCCATAACTTAGTGCCATGGCACACTAGTAAATATAATCTTTCAACTATGTGCCCTGTTATCCCATAAAAAATGAGGTTATGTTACTAAGGCAAAAAGGGAGAACAGATGTGGGGAGGCAATTAGCTGTTTCTGCCATCCCAAGTATTGTTGCTTCTACCTGCTTTAGATTTAACAGACCTGCCTGCTTCCCTACATCACCAACCCCCGAAGAATAGCACCTTAAATGTCAACTGGAAAAATGTGTACAGAGCAAGGGAAACAGTCTTTATCCAACGTAGAATGGATTTTTCCAATTTGCCTGTCCCCCTGAAAAAGCTCTTAGTTCAGAAGGAACAATGATGTAAGAAGGACTAATATTTCCACCTGCCCCTCAAGTTAATAGCAAGAGATTCCACATGTCAGACAGGAAAGAGGGCTAGGAAGGAAAATGTGCATTATGATAAATTATTGATGTTAATACCAACACAGAAGACAAACAATGGTGATAAATGACACAACAGGACCAAGGAAATTGTTCCACTGTGATATCTTGATTTCAAACAGATTGACTTTATAATCATCCAACACAGTTTCATCAGTAATTTCACCAATGTCAAGGCTGCCAGTCTTCTGTGTTTACTACCAGTATGTACCTGAATAACATGAGCTGGCTTTCCATTCATCAGCCAGTTCACCAGGGTGGTCTGTCTGTCATTATCTGGAGACAAAAATGGAACATTACAGTGGGCTTTACGCCCCTCCTCTGCCTCAGTATTCCTATAGAATCCTCTTTACCTCTCTGTATTCCAATATCTAGCCCAAGCACATTTTGTGGTTCTTACGAAGAGTTAGTACACCCAGCCCCACTCCTTAATACTTACACACCTTTTCCAGGTGGTATTTTAAATATTTTAGACCTTAAAGGAACTGAAGCTAGCCATAAATATGGTGAGAGTAATAGCTACCATTCATTGAAAAAGTTACACACATTATCTGACTTAAACTTCACAACACACTTGAGAGAGAGCTCATGACACTGAGAATAGAAACGGTTTTCAGGATAACAAGTGGAAGAGTCTGGATTTAATCCCATGACTAGCTTATTGGAGATAGTCAAGAACAGCAAATAAGCATGAGAATGTGGGCAAGATTGGAGAACATCTAAGTTCCCTTCCCAACTCATATCGTGATTCTGGAATCTCATTTTTGTGACAAGTAACTGTTATTTCATAGTGCAGAAGCAAAAACGACTGCCATGCAGAAGCTGGCAGGATGGCACGGTGGAAACAGAAGGGACTCAGAAATCTGTGTGAGTGAGTGTGTGTGTGTGATTTCAGTATCCTGACTCAGACATATTTGAGGACTGTGGAGAGGGAGTGTTGCCTTATAAAAGAACACAAATGAAACATCCGGGGAAGATGGCGGAAGAGTAAGACGCTGAGATCACCTTCCTCCCCACAGATACACCAGAAATACATCTACACGTGGAACAACTCCTACAGAACACCTACTGAACGCTGGCAGAAGACCTCAGACCTCCCAAAAGGCAAGAAACTCCCCACGTACCTGGGTAGGGCAAAGCGCAGAGATTCCCACACAGAAGATCGGTGCTGAGAGACTTGTCTGCTCCCCCGCCGGGGCGGGCGGGGCTGGGAGCTGAGGCTTGGGCTTCGGTCGAAGCGCAGGGATAGGACTGGGGCTGGTGGCGTGAACACAGCCTGCAGGAGGTTAGTGCACCACGGCTGGCCGGGAGGGAGTCTGGAAAAAAGTCCGGAGCTGCCGAAGAGGCAAGAGACTTTTTCTTCCCTCTTTGTTTCCTGGTGCGCGAGGAGAGGGGATTAAGAGCGCTGCTTAAAGGAGCTCCAGAGACGGCCGCGGCTAAAAGCGCGGACCCCAGAGACGGGCGTGGGACGCTGGGGCTGCTGCTGCTGCCGCCAAGAGGCCTGTGTGCGAGCGCAGGTCACCGTCCACGCCCCCCTTCCGGGGAGCCTGTGCAGCTCGCCACTGCCGGGGTCCCGAGATCCAGGGACGGCTTCCCCGGGAGAACGCACGGCGCGCCTCAGGCTGGTGCAACGTCACGCCGGCCTCTGACGCCTCAGGCTTGCCCCGCCTCCGTGCCCCTCCCTCCGCCCCGGGCTGAGTGAGCCGGAGTTCCCTAAGCGGCTGCTCCTTTAACTCCGTCCTGTTTGAGCGAAGAACAGATGCCCTCCTGCGACCTACACGCAAAGGCGGGGCCAAATCCAAAGCTGAGACCCGAGAGCTGTGAGAACAAAGAAGAGAAAGGGAAATCTCTCCCAGCAGCGTCAGAAGCAGCGGATTAAAGCTCCACAATCAACTTGATGTACCCTGCATCTGTGGAATACATGAATAGACAACGAATCGTCCCAAATTGAGGAGGTGGACTTGGAGAGCAAGATTTATAATTTTTTCCCCTTTTCCTCTTTTTTGTGGATGAAAGGCTCTTGGTGCTGCAGCCAGGAGTCAGTGCTGTGCCTCTGAGGTGGGAGAGCCAAATTCAGGACACTGGTCCACAAGAGACCTCCCAGCTCCACATAATATCAAACGGCAAAAATCTCCCAAAGATCTCCATCTCAACACCAGCAACCAGCTTCACTCAACGACCAGCAAGCTGTGGTGCTGGACACCCTATGCCAAACAACTAGAAAAACAGGAACACAACCCCACCCATTAGCAGAGAGGCTGCCTAAAATCATAATAAGTCTACAGAAACCCCAAAACACACCACCAGACGTGGACCTGCCCACCAGAAAGACAAGATACAGCCTCATCCACCAGAACACAGGCACTAGTCCCCTCCACCAGGAAGCCTACACAACCCACTGAACCAATCTTAGCCACTGGGAACAGACACCAAAAACAACGGGAGCTACGAACCTGCAGCCTGCAAAAAGGAGACCCCAAACACAGTAAGATAAGCAAAATGAGAAGACAGGAAAACGCACAGCAGGTGAATGAGCAAGATAAAAACCCACCAGACCTAACAAATGAAGAGGAAATAGGCAGTCTACCTGAAAAAGAATTCAGAATAATGATAGTAAAGATGATCCAAAATCTTGGAAATAGAATAGACAAAATGCAAGAAACATTTAACAAGGACCTAGAAGAACTAAAGATGAAACAAGCAACGATGAACAACACAATAAATGAAATTAAAAATACTCTAGATGGGATCAATAGCAGAATAACTGAGGCAGAAGAACAGATAAGTGACATGGAAGATATAATAGTGGAAATAACTACTGCAGAGCAGAAGAAAGAAAAAACAATGAAAAGAATTGAGGATAGTCTCAGAGATCTCTGGGACAACATTAAACACACCAACATTCGAATTATAGGGGTTCCAGAAGAAGAAGAGAAAAAGAAAGGGACTGAGAAAACATTTGAAGAGATTATAGTTGAAAACTTTCCTAATATGGGAAAGGAAATAGTTAATCAAGTCCAGGAGTCACAGAGAGTCCCATATAGAATAAATCCAAGGAGAAATACGCCAAGACACATATTAATCAAACTGTCAAAAATTAAATACAAAGAGAACATATTAAAAGCAGCAAGGGAAAAACAACAAATAACACACAAGGGAATCCCCATAAGGTTAACAGCTGATCTTTCAGCAGAAACTCTGCAAGCCAGAAGGGGCTGGCAGGAAATATTTAAAGTGATGAAGGAGAAAAGGCTTCAACCAAGATTACTCTACCCAGCAAGGATCTCATTCAGATTTGATGGAGAAATTAAAACATTTACAGACAAGCAAAAGCTGAGAGAGTTCAGCACCACCAAACCAGCTTTACAGCAAATGCTAAAGGAACTTCTCTAGGCAAGAAACACAACAGAAGGAAAAGACCTACAATAACAAACCCAAAACAATTAAGAAAATGGGAATAGGAACATACATATCGATAATTACCTTAAATGTAAATGGACTAAATGCTCCCACCAAAAGACACAGAGTGGCTGAATGGATACAAAAATAAGACCCATATATATGCTGTCTACAAGAGACCCACTTCAGAACTAGAGACACATACACACTGAAAGTAAGGGGATGGAAAAAGATATTCCATACAAATGGAAACCAAAAGAAAGCTGGAGTAGCAATTCTCATATCAGACAAAATAGACTTTAAAATAAAGACTATTAGAAGAGACAAAGAAGGATACTACATAATGATCAAGGGATCGATCCAAGAAGAAGATATAACAATTGTAAATATTTATGCACCCAACATAGGAGCACCTCAATACATAAGGCAAATACTAACAGACATAAAAGAGGAAATCGACAGTAACACATTCATAGTAGGGGACTTTAACACCCCACTTTCACCAATGGACAGATCATCCAAAATGAAAATAAATAAGGAAACACAAGCTTTAAATGATACATTAAACAAGATGGACTTAATTGATATTTATAGGACATTCCATCCAAAAACAACAGCATACACATTTTTCTCAAGTGCTCATGGAACATTCTCCAGGATAGATCATATCTTGGGTCACAAATCAAGCCTTGGTAAATTAAAGAAAATGGAAATTGTATCAAGTATCTTTTCTGACCACAACGCTATGAGACTAGATATCAATTACAGGAAAAGATCTGTAAAAAATACAAACACATGGAGGCTAAACCACACACTACTCAATAACGAAGTGATCACTGAAGAAATCAAAGAGGAAATTAAAAAATACCTAGAAACAAATGACAATGGAGACACGACGACCCAAAACCTATGGGATGCAGCAAAAGCAGTTCTAAGAGGGAAGTTTATAGCAATACAATTCCACCTTAAGAAACAGGAAACATCTCGAATAAACAACCTGACCTTGCACCTAAAGCAATTAGAGAAAGAAGAACAAAAAAACGCCAAAGTTAGCAGAAGGAAAGAAATCATAAAAATCAGATCAGAAATAAATGAAAAAGAAATGGAAGGAAACGATAGCAAAGATCAATAAAACTAAAAGCTGGTTCTTTGAGAAGATAAACAAAATTGATAAGCCATTAGCCAGACTCATCAAGAAAAAAAGGGAGAAGACTCAAATCAATAGAATTAGAAATGAAAAAGGAGAAGTAACAACTGACACTGCAGAAATACAAAAGATCATGAGAGATTACTACAAGGAACTCTATGCCAATAAAATAGACAACCTGGAAGAAATGGACAAATTCTTAGAAATGCACAAGCTGCCAAGACTGAATCAGGAAGAAACAGAAAATATGAACAGACCAACCACAAGCACTGAAATTGAAACTGTGATTAAAAATCTTCCACAGCGGGCTTCCCTGGTGGCGCAGTGGTTGAGAGTCCGCCTGCTGATGCAGGGGACACAGGTTCGTGCCCTGGTCCGGGAAGATCCCACATGCTGTGGAGCGGCTAGGCCTGTGAGCCATGGTTGCTGAGCCTGTGTGTCCAGAGCCTGTGCTCCACAACGGGAGAGGCCACAACAGTGAGAGCCCCGCGTACCGCAAAAAAAAAAAAAAAAAAAAAAAAAAAATTTTCCACAGCAAGATCGTTTTGGACCCACCTCCTAGAGAAATGGAAATAAAAACAAAGATAAACAAATGGGACCTAATGAAACTTCAAAGCTTTTCCACAGCAAAGGAAACCATAAACAAGACCAAAAGACAACCCTCAGAATGGGAGAGAATATTTGCAAATGAAGCAACTGACAAAGGCTTAATCTCCAAAATTTATAAGCAGCTCATGCAGCTCAATAACAAAAAAACAAACAACCCAATCCAAAAATGGGCAGAAGACCTAAATAGACATTTCTCCAAAGAAGATATACAGACTGCCAACAAACACATGAAAGAATGCTCAACATCATTAATCATTATAGAAATGAAAATCAAAACTACAATGAGATATCATCTCACACCAGTCAGAATGGCCATCATCAAAAAATCGAGAAACAATAAATGCTGGAGAGGGTGTGGATAAAAGGGAACACTCTGGCACTGTTGGTGGGAATGTGAATTGGTACAGCCACTATGGAGAACAGTATGGAGGGTCCTTAAAAAACTAAAAATAGAACTACCATATGACCCAGCAATCCCACTATTGAGCATATACCCAGAGAAAACCATAATTCAAAAAGAGTCATGAACCAAATTGTTCATTGCAGCTCTATTTACAATAGCCCGGAGATGGAAACAACCTAAGTGTCCATTGACAGATGAATGAATAAAGAAGATGTGGCACATATATACAATGGAATATTACTCAGCCATAAAAAGAAATGAAATTGAGCTATTTGTAATGAGGTGGATAGACCTAGAGTCTGTCATACAGAGTGAAGTAAGTCAGAAAGAGAAAAGACAAATACCGTATGCTAACACATATACATGGAATTTAAAGAAAAAATAAATATCATGAAGAACGTAGGGGTAAAACAGGAATAAAGACACACACCTACTTGAGAATGGACTTGAGGATATGGGGAGGGGGAAGGGTAAGCTGTGACAAAGCAAGAGAGAGGCATGGACATATATACACTACCAAACGTAAGGTAGACAGCTAGTGGGAAGCAGCCACATAGCACAGGGAGGTCAGATCAGTGTTTTGTGACCTCCTGGAGGGGTGGGATAGGGAGGGTGCGAGGAAGGGAGATGCAAGAGGGAAGGGATATGGGAACAGATGTATAAAAGAAAAAAAAAAAAAACACAATGAGCCCATTGCTTGAACACTTACTTTGTGCCAGACATCATACTAACAGCTTTACCTCTATGACTTCTGATCCACCCAGAAAGCCTGGGAAGTTGATTTGATATGAAATTTATTGTATGGTTAAGAAACAAGGCTTGGAGACATTGAACATTTACCCAGGGTTCCAACACTGCCGCCTTTTCAAAGCCCCATATCTTTTGGCAACACCCATGGGGAATGGAAATAGAGTATTTTACTGTCAGCTACAACACATGGTCTACCTAACCCATTGTGGTAGCTTTAGGATATGTCCACCAATTCTGTGAGATCCTTCCCTTCAAATGGTGAAGTCTAATTCTCCTCCCCTTGAATGTAGGCTGGATTAGTGAATCACTTCTAATGAATAGAATATGTCAAAATAAAAGTGTCTGACTTCTGAGGCTATGTAATGAAAAACACTGTGGCTTCTTTCCTGCCTTTTCTTAGATCACTGTGGGGTAAAACAGCTGACATATTGTGAAGACACTCAAGCAGCCTGAGTCCTGAGTGTCTTCACAACATGTGAAGAGGAAGTGAATTAGTGAATTCACCACCTCTGTGGAGAGGTCTGTGTGGTGACAACTGAGGTCTCTTGTCAACTGCCAGCAAGGAGCTGAGGCCATTTCCAACAGCCCTGTGAGTGAACCATTTTGGAAAATGGATCCTCCAGCCCCTGTCAAACTTTCAGATGACCACACCTCCAGTGGTCATCTTGACCACAACCTCATGAGAAGCCTTGAGCCAGGACCACCCAGTTAAGCTACTCCATGATTCCTGATTCAAAGAAATGGTGAGATAATAAATGTTTGCTGTTTTTAAGCCACTAAGTTTGGAATGACCTATTACGCATGATGGATAACTAATATACCATCCAACAGTCAAGAAAGGAGGTGGAACCAGCACTCTTATATCTTCATGCAGGGTTCTTTCCCCTCACTACTCCACACTGGCCACCAACAGTAAAGAATCAGGCCAGGGAGTTCCTTTTGTCTCTAGCCACTCTGCCTTGTGCTTGTCCATGGTAGAGCCATTTCCCTTCAATCTACAGGAAATCACAATTGGAAAGAACACCCACCATTCTATAGCATAAAACACAAGTAGAGATGTCTCCCATAAAGAATCTGGCAGCGTGTCATGGTGGAGACAGATGGACTCAGGAATCATGGCACCTGGATTTGAATTCCAGATCTGCTGCAGGCACAATGGATGTATCAGTTAACTTCTCTAAATCTTGATGTTTTCATTCACAAAGTGGGGATAATTTCCAATTCACACAGTGATTATAATTATTTGAAAAGATCACTTATAGAGAGCTCCTAGCACATTTTTTCACTCAATAAACATTTAATGGTGTTTTAGGCACTTAATTACTGGTAAGAATAAGATATAGCCATATCCTCACAGAGCTTTCAGTGGAAAATAAACATAATGAAGTAAGAATTTTTTAAAGTATGGTAAAATGTGTTGCACATTGTGGGTACTCACTAAACATTTGGTTTATCCTCTCTTTTACCTTCTCCTAGAGTCCCACTTGATGGTGGTGGTTTTTCTTCAAGACATCTTATTTGACCACTGAAACCATGGTCACAGTCTCCCTCCAATTTCTGGTATATTCCACAAAAATTTGAGCACTAACTATTCTCCCTGATCCAGATACTTTATTTTTAAGGGAACATAATATTTATCTTCCAATTCACTAAGATTTGACATGAGAGTCATTATTCATAGTGAATATTAGGAACTTAAGTCTGCACAGTAATAATGGGTCTATGCACAATCCTTGATTCAGGGATGTGCACAACTTCACTCCAGACCTGCTTCCCAGAAGGCCATGGGAAGGAGGGTGAAAAACATTTCTTTCCGGATTTGCTCTGAAATTGCTTCATGAAAAACTGAGACATTTTCCAACGGATGAGTCAAGTGGCAACAAAATCCTCGGGCTATTCTGAAACCTTATGAGGAGTAGTAAACACAAGTACTGGTGGCAATCAGGAGACTTGCTCAAATTTGCAGTGTTCTACTGATAGTATCTAAATCAGATGACTGTTCTACATCTCCTGATGGCTTGGCTTCCTGCTGTTTGTCAGTTGGTGACACTTTTATATGAAATGGTGGTGCTGTGGCCAGGAAATTACAGTGGACACCAGGAAACCCAGGTTCTATGAACTAATGGGTTGCTCTTTGGTGAGTTATGTTTCTCCTTTCTGAGCGTCAATATCCCCAGACATAAAATAAAGGCAATGGATTCCATAAGCCTTTTTCCTAGATCTAAAGTGATATGATAATAGTCCCTTTTCAACAATAATTGCTATCACTATTGAGCCCTCTTCCTTACCCACTGCTTTGAACTTTATTTACATTATTTTTCTTTTTTAAAGATTTTTTTGATGTGGACCGTTTTTAAAGTCTTTATTGAATTTGTTACAATATTGCTTCTGTTTTATGTTTTGGTTTTTTGGCCGCGAGGCATGTGGGATCTTAGCTTCCTGACCAGAGATCAAACCCCCACCCCCTGCATTGAAAGGCAGAGCCTTAACCACTGGACCGCCAGGGAAGTCCTTACCTTATTTTTCTAATCTTTAAACAAACCCTGAGATAAATGTCATCATGATGTTTATTTTATAAGTGCAGAAGTTTTGGTGAGTGACCTCCCCAAAGAAAGAGGCAAGGCTGGAGTTTGGACTCAGGTCTTGTTCTGCTCTAACCTAAGAGATTCTGGATCCCAGACTTACCAAGTTATTCCAAAAATACTCAGGGAAAGGGTGGTATCATATGTCACACATGAAGAATATAAAAATAAAAAATAATATTCAGCCAAAAGTATTTTAATATGATTTTACATGATTTATTTAGATTTCTTGTATAATTTTAATGTCATTTTTTCCACCTCCCATCTTACCATTGCAGAATCTTAAGAAACAGATTTGATATCTGTGGACTCAGTTTGCCCAAGACAAAAATTTTAGTAATGTTTACAGCAGACAAAAAGCTGTCAGTTAGAATAGAGAGCACACTTTTCACCTGGGAGGACTCAATACCTGTGGGCCCAGAGCACCTTGTCAGCTCCATTTAAGCTCCAGTATAATCAGAAGTTGAGGATCCCCATTGCACCTTAGAGATTTTGATTTTTCTACAAGAATTGCTGAGTGCCTGCTATGTACCAAGCAATGTGTCTGGACTTCTATGCATGCATATTTAATTATCTCTCCACATCTAACCAGTGAGACAGGTGCATTGCAATCTCATTTTGCAAATGAGGGAAATAGGGCTCAGAGAAAGAGAAGGAATCTCTCAAGGTTATACTGCAAGTAAGAGGCAGGAAAAGGATTAGAACCTAAGACTGCTGGATTCTCTTCATTACACCAAGACTGCTTCACACGGATGCTAATCTCCCATTGCTTTATTTGGAAGGGTCTGCTCTTCTCCCATTCATGAAAAGGTAACTTTATCTAACAAACCCAGAAGCAGACATGAAATATGAAATGATGGAACCCAGGCGGCAGCAAACAGAGTACTTCAGACATGGCTGTTGTCTGTGGCGGGGAACAGGAAAGTTCCTGGCAACATAACCCTGAAAATAACAATGAGTGGCTGAAACTGAGAAGGAAGAATCTTCCAAGGACCCTGAAATTGGATATTTTCTCAAGCCTCACCTATGACCAAAAACAAATCATGAAGAAGTGAAGATGCCAGCCTCAAGGAAACACCAGAGTTAAATTCATGCTGAAAAATCTCCTGGCATTAGGGAGCATGTCGACATTTCTGGGAGATTAAAACAAACCAAATACCAACATCCAAAAAAAAAAAAATCAACGAAAAACTTTTTTTAAAAAGAGACATCAGTGGATAATTGTTCAGCAGCGGATGACAAATAAGAGCTGTATTTTACTCATAACTTATTATCTATACCCCTAAATTCCAGTACTGTCTCTGTAAGGTAGGTGGTTAGGATTCCCAATTTCTAGATAAGGAAACTTATCTTCAAAGTCTTCATTTGCCTTTCCACATCTTTTCTCCTCCCTTCTCCAGCTGGCCCTTACCCTAGGAAACTGACATTTATGGACTACATCAATGAGCTCCTTGCCTTCTGGATTCCAGTAGGGTTTAGTCCATGGGAGCCATCGGCAGGAAGATTGGAAGATAGGAGAATGACATCTGGCTTTTTATTGCTCCAACTCCTTTCCTGCCGGAACTTGGATTGGCTGCAATCTTCCATTGAAAGTTACAGCTCCCTCCAGGCAGCTCTTTTCTACAGCAGTAACATCTCTCCAGGCTCTGTTAAATGCTTCTTCTCCTTGCCCTCAACCCCAGGCTTGCAGTGATAATGGTTGTGCTGTCACTAGCTCTGAGATGCTTCACCATCCCTTGTGTGGCTCCCTTAGCTCTGCCTGCATCTTTGTAAATAGTCTTCTGTTTGAACTTCCTCAGTTGCCTCTTTTAAGTGTACACACTGATTACTTTGGGACAGACCCTGACTGACGCTGAATCCAAGACACAGAAAGGTTAAGCAACTGATACAAAGTAACACAGCAGGGTGTTAATTAAAGCAATGCTGGTTGCTATAACATACAAACCCCTAAATCTCAGTGACTTCAATCAAGATACATTGATTTCTCACTCACCCAAGTCCAGTATGGGGGACCCTGAGTGGCAGATGGCTCTCCTCCAAGTGGTCACTCAGTGAACCTAACTCCTTTGAGTTTCTGGCTCTACCATAAGCAATGTATGATTTCCAAGGTGGCCCTGGTCATTGGCATCAGACGGAAAGAGGGAAAGAGTATGGGGGCTTGAATAAGGAAGCAGTGTGCCCGGCCTGGAAGTGGCAGCCATCTCTACCACCTATATTCTGTCTGTCAGAGCTCAGTCACATGACGGTCCAATGACAACAGGCCCAGAGAAGCATGTCCAGGTGGATAAAAGAAAGGGTTTGGGGAAGAGCTGGTCAGTGTCTACCTCGCAGGCTCAAATACAGAGTTTTCCCATTCAAAACTTAAAAGTCTTCTAGTTCATGGTATACACTGTGTATATATAAGATGTGCATCAAATAACAAGAGTCAACTCTGTGAGTTCAGAGGACAAAAGAGGTCGAGTGAGAACAATTTGCATAATTTGGTAGATTCGGTCAAGGGAGCATCTGCTTGGGAAAGAACAAAATGGGAACAACTGCCTCAGCCCCTCTCAGTGAGCACTTGTCTTCATAATTTAAGTGTCTCACTGTACATGATTCTATGATTCTAGCATTTAAGGATACACATTTTTCTACCACTCAGTCCCTATTTATTACATACACACGTATATTTATACCTTTAATCAGAAATGTTACTGTCACGGGATGATATGAACAAAAATATGCATTCTATGATTTACAGTCTCTTTTAGAAGTTTCAAGGGTAATTTTGATGAAGTACCCTGTTTGCCTTATCCTCTGAATTTAGAATTTAGACACTTGTCCCGTGTCTCCTGAACCTCTACCCAGACTACAGGTCCTTCTCCCCACTTGCATTTCTGTGGATTTCTCTCTCCTGCATGTGAGTTTTATAGTGTCAACACACACCCTGTGAGAATACAGATGGTGGAACTTTTTGCATTGCTCTGTAAATCTGCAGATTCACTACTCAATAAGTATTGACCTGTTGACATTGCCTTTTTTTCCACCTTAGAGGCATTTCCAGTGATCCAGGAATTTGGAGAAAGAACGTGTCTCCTGAAGTTAACTTTTTCCTACACAAGTAACCTGAGGGACTCATGTAAAAATAGGTTGACACAAATGTTATTTCAAGATTGAAAAACAATGTGTTTGAATCCTGCCTCAGTAAGTAAAAAGTTTCAAGAACTTACTGTATAGCACAGGGAACTCTGCTCAATATTATGTAACAACCTAAGTAGGAAAATATATAACTGAATCACTTTGGTGTATACCTGAAACTATCAAAACATTGTTAATCAACTATACTCCAATATAAAATAAAAAGTTAAAAAAGAAGAAAAGAAAGAAAAAGTTCCAAACTCTCAGCTTACTGATCACCTCCATGGCACTCTTTCTCATCACATGTTGCCCAGATGAAAAAAAAATATATGCAGGAAAAAGAGTTCCAAGCACTATTAGATTATCATCATAAGATTCTATTGATCTTTCATCATTCACTAAGTATGAGATACTGTGGCCATAGCAGTGAGGAAGTCGCTGTGCCTGCCCTCAAGGATGGCTTCAAGGTCGACAGACAATGCATGCATTATCAAACAAAAAACAAGATAGATACTGAAGGCAAAAGGGGTGTAAAGGACATCAAATCCAGGTGGCATGTTGGAAAGTGTCCTGATGTGGGAGAGGGACATGGCTCTTTAGATAGGTGGTCAGAAAAGGCCCCGACAGTGACCAGTGGGAAGAGGAAAGGGGTGAGGGGCAAGAGGGGGGTAAGGGCTTAAGAGATACAAGCTACTATGCATAAAATAAATAAGCAACAAGGATATATTGTACAGCACAGTGAAATATAGCCATATTTTATAATAACTTTAAATGGAGTATATTCTATAAAAATATTGAATCACTATGTTGTACCTCTGAAACTAATATAATGTTGTAAATCAACTATACTTCACTTGAAAACAAGAAAAGAAAAGAAACAGTCCCAAATCATGAGAAGGATTGGGCCAGGTGAGGAGTTAGGGAACAGTATTCCAGGCAATGACCTTGAGATCAGGATGGTTTGGGGAAACTCAGGGAATAACCT
Source organism: Mesoplodon mirus (assembly GCF_964341445.2). Lineage (NCBI taxonomy): Eukaryota > Metazoa > Chordata > Mammalia > Artiodactyla > Ziphiidae > Mesoplodon > Mesoplodon mirus. The sequence continues at coordinate 12,562,634 of NC_138992.1, read as the reverse complement.
GAGCCTGTGGGGTTGCAATGAAAACATTGAACATGAGGTGGAAAGGTGGCTGGGGTGTTTCCACTGCCTCTAGAGCCTATAAGTCAGGACTTTAAGAGTTAAATTTTGTTCTAAGTGTAATAGAAAACTGTTGGGGGAGGAGAGTGAGTGGAGGAGAGTTATGATCTGGGGGTTTTTATTTTACTTTGTTGTAAGAATCATCCCATTCTTTCTATGCAGAATAAACTTTGGGGGAATTGACAAAAGTAGAAGCAGAGAAACCAATTAGGAGATAAGAAACAATGACTTGGACTATACAGGTAGACTTGGAGGTGGTGAAAGTGGTGGGATTGAGGATACATTTCAGGATCTGCTGATGGATATGACATGGGCTGAAAAGGAAATTGAAGACTCAGGGATAACTCTTAGGTTTGGAGCTTTGGCAATTAGCAAAAGGGGTGCCAGTAGCTGACATGGAGGACACTGGGAGGGCGGTTCCACACTAGCAGTGGGAAATCCACCACTGCCCAGCTCATTACTTTCAAAGGGCTTCTCTGGTTCTAGTCACCAGACATTTGATGAGTGTCTCTTCAAAGAAAACGTGGGCCCTACTATCAAAGAGTCTTAGGCTGCAAGGAGAAACTGATGCACAAACAGACCATCATGCTTAGAGAGAGAGCCCACGGGTGTTCTGGGAATAAAGGGAGAGACAATGAACTCAGAGTGTAGACTCAAAAGGGCTTTTTGGAGGAGATGACACCTAGATAAGACTTGAAAGATAAATAAAAGCCAAAGAGGTTGGGAAGGGCAATCACACACAACAGACACCATGAGCAAAAGCAGAGGGTTGGAACAGCAGGCCCGCAAAGCACATGCATTTCACCAGGACAAACTATAAAGGCAAAAGTGGAGGGTGACATATGCATTCTGTACTATCTATTTGGGTAATTCCATCATGCTTATTGTCATAAAAACTAGAACTTATCAAAAAATTGAAAACAAGTTTGTTTTAATTATTGATATTTTAAAAGATCTGTAAAAACTCTTTTCTTTTGCTGCTTAGACAAAGATTAATGCCACCACATACATATGTGTGTACCCAGCGTACATACACCATACAGGCCCACCACACGTGCACACACACACACACACACACACATGAGTTTACCAAAACAAACAATAAAAGAAGAAATTTTCAGCAACTTCTGAGCCAAAGAAAATAGGAATAAACCATACCGTGTAATATTAATTGCAGTACAGTGTGTGGGCACTAGGGTCAAACAGTGGAATCTCGGCTCTTCTTGCTAGTTGTGTGGCCCCTGGGCAAGCTGGTTGATCATGCCTGTTTCCTCATTTGCCAAATATGTTATTTGTCTCACTTTAACCTGTAATCTCTTGAGCAAGGGTCACCGTCTCAAGAAGATTCATTATACTCTTAGATCTTCATGTTGTACCTTACAATGCATTGGTTCGTTTTTGCTCAATTTGACTTCTAATCCACTTATTCTACATGGCTTGGAGAGTAAGAGTCTAGGGTAGATGACCACCTGTCCCATCCCCATTCCCTATTAGCTGTAGTCATGGAATTACAGAGACAATCTAAACCAAGACTCTCTTTTTACCTTAGAGAAGCTAAGTAAAGCCCAGAAGAGTCAAATGCCTTGCCCGAGGTCATGGAGGAAGTTAATGATAAAGCTGGGACTAAAACTTAAAACTTCCAATACCCAACCCAGTGCCTCTTAGCGAATATTTACTGAGCACGTATTAATGATCCAGGGCCAGTGGATACAGAGATGATTAAAGCACAGTCCCTGCCCACAAATATTTCACTGTCTAGCAGATTTTGCTGAGCCCATCAAGTGACCAGTTGCAATGTTCCCTAACCTTGTTTGAGCTTGAGTTTGAGAGGGAAGGTAAATGCATGGTGCTTTCCCATCTTGGGCTTCAGAGAGTTGACACCCAGCCACTCAATATCCACAATCTGGAAAATCTTCTAACCCTTAACCTGTGCCAGTTCCCAGCAGAAACTGGCACATTCACAGCTGTTTTACATAAGCATCACGTGGAAGATGAGGATGCTTCTGAGGAAAAAAATTTGCTAAAAGTAAAAGAAATCAGAACAATAATTTAAACCTAATGGCAAGATATTATGTATTTAGCAAGATGTCTAGAGGTGAGTGTCCCAGGCTGGCTCAGTCGCTCTGTGACTTCTTCCAAACATCATGCTCTGTCAGATTTCACACTCCCCCCCATGCCTGGGTCCTCAGTGGCCTATATTGAAACTCTGTGACTCACTAAGCCGTGGAATTCTGCCATTTACTAGGGCTCAGAAGTCTACCAACCACTGATACTAAATTCTATCCCAAGCAGCTCTCTAGTTCAGCCGTCAGCCAAGCCACAGAATCTGGTCATCGCAAAACCGCAGTCCACACCCCTTCTAGTTCTGAGAACTGGAGAATAGGAAAAGAATTTCAAACCCCAAATGAAGAACAGCCGACTGAGTACATCAATGTTGTGGCTTCCTAGCAAATTGTCATTTGCCAAGCAACCTCTCAGGATGGCTTTAATGAAAAAGCTAATTTCTCAAAGCCAACTCTGGGTCCTCCGATTGGAGACTTTGTCCCCTCCTCCCTCAGCTTCTCACTTGGGGCTCTTCCAAGAGTCTGTGCCCTGTGACTCATCACAGGGGCAAGTCAGAAGTGTCCTGACACGAAAGTGTGGTCACCTGCCAGAGGACCTTTTCACTTTTTTCCTCTGGCTCTCCTCTGCTTCCCTTTTCTTCCTAAAGGGAAAATCTAAGGTAGGTGTTCAGCTTAGTCACCCAGGGTGAGCTGTTTTGACTTGTTGACAGTAAATACTGCTTCAGCCCCACTCTCTGTGACTGACATACAACGTGTTGTTTCAACATCACTCTCTGGAACCTCCCTTCTGAAACCTCAAGGCAGCAATCCATGTTTTCAGTATTCTAATCAGCTTGGACAGAACATTCTGGGGCAGTGAAAGTCGACGGCTCCAGAGTCATTCAAATCAAGCTAGACTGCCCATTTTCCAGCTCTGGGATATTGGCCAAGTTATTCAATGAGCTTCTCGTTCTCTTCTGCAAAATGGGGTTGACGACTCCCACATTATTGGATTGTTGTAAGGATTTGAAAATATGTAAGTGAAGGGCTTACACCTATAAGGGTTCCTGGGACATGGTAAGTAATATTTAAAAATGCCTTACATAGAAATGTGTGTAGACTATGTGCATGTGTCTGTGTATAGACATATATATTCACTCACTCATTCATTCATATATACATTCAACAAGGACATCCTGCCCGCTAAATGCCCAGACTTAACTGAGGTACTGGATATATAAACATTGAATAAAATTGATAAAGTTCAATCTCCTGTTCTAGAGCGGAGACAGACAATAAACAAATGAACATATATGTTGACAGGTGCCAATATGATCTGTGAAGAAAAATAAAGTGTGGAAAGGCAGTAACAAGTGCTGAAGGGGCTAAGGTATTAATTTAGATAGATTGGCCAGAGGAGGTTTCTCTGAGAAGGGGACATTTGCATGGAGACTTGAAAGAAAGGAGGGAGGGAGCCCTGCGGCTATGGGGGAGGTGCCTTCCAGACAGAGGGACGAGCAGTGCAGAGGCCGAGGGGAGGGGAGCCACCTGGCCTGGAGAGTAAGTACAGTAAAGGAGGACAAGAGAGAGCAAGGGCAGGCTTCCCTGGTGGTGCAGTGGTTGGGAATCTGCCTGCCAATGCAGGGGACACGGGTTCGAGCCCCGGTCCGGGAAGATCCCACATGCCGTGGAGCAACTAGGCCCATGAGCCACAATTACTGAGCCTGTGCGTCTGGAGCCTGTGCTCCACAACAAGAGAGGCCGCGATAGTGAGAGGCCCGCGCACCACGATGAAGAGTGGCACCCGCTCGCCGCAACTAGAGAAAGCCCTCCCACAGAAACGAAGACCCAACACAGCCAAAAATAAATAAATAAATAAATAAAGCAAACTGTCAACAAGTAAAAATAAATAAGCATACACAAAAAAAGAGAGAGCAAGGGGGACAGTGAAAGAGGTTCGGAGAGGTAGGTGAGGATAGCTCACGCAGGACTTTGTAGGCCAGATGGACATGTGTGGACAGAGGTCTGTCATGCTCTGAATTATGGGTGGTTTTTTGTTTTGTTTTGTTTTGTTTTGTTTTTTTGCAGTACGCGGGGCCTCTCACCGCCATGGCCTCTCCCGTTGCGGAGCACAGGCTCTGGACGCGCAGGCTCAGCGGCCATGGCTCACGGGCCCAGCTGCTCTGTGGCATGTGGGATCTTCCCGGACCGGGGCACGAACCCATGTCCTGTGCATCGGCAGGCAGACCCTCAACCACTGCGCCACCAGGGAAGCCCTGAATTATGTTTTAAGGACTCACTCTGGCTGCTCTGTGGAGAAGAGACTAAAGGGTCAAGTACAGGAGCGAGAGGAAAAGTTAGTAAGGCCCCACCCACAGTGCAGCTGGGAAATGGTAGTTGCCTGCACTAAAGTGGTCATGAAAGAAGTCTTGAGAGGGCATTGATTGATGATAACTGTTGAAGTCAGAGCTGACAGACGTTGCCATTGGGACAGGCACGACTGGGAGAGAAAGAAGTCAAGGATGGCCGTGAGGATTTTGAACTGAGAAACTCCTAGAATGGAACTATTGTTTACTGAGATTGGAAAGACTGCAGGAGAAGTAGTTTGGGGGGAGAAATCAAGAGTTCACTCACCCACTATATCTGTTATGGAGGCTCTCTCTTGTTCCAGGCATCATGCTAAGCACTGGGAATACAGTGATGACTAGACAAAAATAGTCTTCGTACTCATGAAACTCAAGGAGCGAAAAACAGACAACATTTACTGAGTTCTTACCAAGAGTCAGGCACCATGCTAAGTATTTTTCATTTAATGAACCTTACTGTCTGGTGGGGGAGACAGCCATTAAACAAATAATTACTCAACTACTTACTTAATTACCAGTGGAGGAGTACAGGGCATCTCCCTAGATGTAATCTCAGAGAACTGCCCCTCAAGCTTCTTAGGGAAGGTTATACTGGGCTGGAGCAGAGGACAGCTATTTTCAAGGACTGGCCATCATGGCAAGACTCAGATTTGAGGCCACCCATTATGCTGCAGGCCCATTACCTACTCACTACCCTTGGAAGAGGAGCCCCGAGTCCAAGCATTCCAGGCTCAGATCCACTCTCATACCTCTGCTAGGGGCCATTTCCTGGCACGACCAGCCATCCTCTCTCCTCCCTGACTCCCTATCCCAATGGGCCTATCCAATAGGAAATATCTCAACTTTAGACTGTAAGGACCTCATCCCCTGACCACCACACTTCTGCAAAAACCTTATTTCCAGTCTCCAATTTACCTCTCCAACCCCATTTGGATGTATTCCATTCAGCATCTGATCATGGCTCACCTCGTACAATTCTGAAATATGTTTTATTAATGCTTATTTAGTGTACTAGTACTTATTAGCACTGATTTAGCTCATTAGCATATTAGTGCTTATTTCCCACCAAGACTGCAAACTCCTTCAAGACAAGGATGATCCCTTGTTCTGCTTGTTGTATCCCCAGAAAGACACAGCACAGTGCTTGACATTGAGATCATTTGAGAGACTGTGAACTGAAGACCTTGCTTGACATCATCTAAAGGATGATGTTTGGAAACAAAGTCATATCAGTACCCAGAGTTCAGCCTGACTCAGTCTATAATCGTTGTGCCCATGAACCCTAGAGGCATACTAGAAAGTCAGTTTATTCATTTCCAATGGGAAAAATAAATAGACCAAAATGTTCAGGTTGGTCATTCTGAGTTGGTATGATTCCTTCCCTGGAGCCAAATCACAGGGCAGTTAAGCCATGATCGGAAACCATTTTATCTTATCTATTATTTTATTCTATTCTATTATTTTATTTTATTGTTATGAAAAGTCATTTTTTGCAGGAACCAGGAAATAACTTAACTCCTTACAATATAGTATAGTTTCTGTAAGAGGAATCATGGCAACATAAATTGCCATTTATAACTAATGGACTTATTTCTCCAACCTGGGTAACCTTTGACATTTCCCATGTATTTTACGGAATCCAGATTTCTGCTAATTGGAATTGATTTATGACCCCCTAGAGCTTATCAGATTAGTCTCTTTAAGCTGAAAAAGATGCTCAGTAACCAATGTTGAACAGACAATGAGGCTCTCCCTGCACTATGTATAACCTAAAGGGGCTAATTTAGGTTTCCCTTTTCTTTTAGGCAGATTTAGGGAGGAAATCTACCACTATATTGATTTCTGACTCAAGAAGGAGAAACGGAGGACCTGTGTATTCTAAAAACAGTCTTTATTCCTGTCCTATATAAGAAGGGAGACGCAAGAGGGAGGAGATATGGGGATATATGTATATGTATAGCTGATTCACGTTGTTATAAAGCAGAAACTAACACACCACTGTAAAGCAATTATACTCCAATAAAGATGTTTAAAAAAATAATAAATAAATAAAAACTAAAAAAGAGTGGGGAAAAAAACAAACTTTATCTATAGATAACGATGTTTCAGATACCTAGTTTCAGAAACGAGTGGAAATACCTTTATCATCAGCAACATCAAGAAACATTAGAAGCATTTAGAAACCATGGTGATTTCAGACAGGCCACAAGAAAGCGAAGTTTCAACCCCAAAAGTCTGTATTGAGCATCTAGAACTGTTCACAGTCAATCCCTCTTTTCTGCATAGTCCTTCACAATTGAGAAAGTGCTTTCACAAAGATTTGGCAGGAGAAGAAAACTCGCATTCAGGAGCCAGGTTTCACATTTAGGCTTTTAATGTATTAACACATATACTCCTTGCCATGACCCTGTGCAGTAGGAGCTTCCTGTTACCGATGAAGAAACCAGCAGTGAAGTTGGCTGCGTTGCTTATTGTCAACAAGTCCAAAGGGACAGAGTCAACAGTTGACATCAGAGTTCAGGCCCCGATGACCAGGCTTCTCCCACAGCCCCACCACTCTGCACCACTTAGTGGGGAAAGCCACTCAGAGATCTGAGTTTATCTCTGCTGGGGCTGTGGTTTCCAAACTGGCTGCACATCAGAATCACTTTAGAAGCTTCTCAGACACAGATTTCTAAGCCTCACCTCAGAGGTTCTGATCCCATGGGTGGGGCATGGGCCCCAGGGTCTGGACTTTTGCTTCCAGCCCAGACCAGTCCCAGTGTCAGCATCGGGTAGCTGTGGGTACTCCAAGTTCCTGTCTTCATATGAAGTGTCACGAGGTAACAGGTACGAAATACTCTGTCTCACGGCCCAAGGGTGCATATCTGGCCCAATTCAAGAGAATAACACTTTGGGTGGTTAGCATACTCTGCTTCATTTGATAGGCAGTGCATGAAATCGGGGTCAATGGCAATCTCACTGATCTTGCCATGCACAGAGAGACTTGAATCTAGACACCTAAACTCTCCGAGCCTCAGTGCCCCCTTCAATAAAAGTGGCTTATAGTAACCGCTCTTTAAGACTATAATGAGGTCCAAATAAGATAACACATATATTAACATTAATAGCCAACATTTGTCAGAGCTAGAAGTTAAGGGCACAACTTCTGCAGCCAGACTGTCTAGATTCATCCCAGAGCTTCCTCTCAGTGACTGTGTCAGCTTAGAGTTAGTTAGCTCTCTGTGCTTTTGTGTCATTAGCTGTAGAATGGGGAATGATTGTCCTAGTACCAACTCAGAGATTGTTGGAAGAACCAAATGAATTAACATATAAAATGCTTAATTCAGACCCTGGCTTAATGTTAATAAGAAATTAATAAAAGTTAACTGGTATGTATGCAAGGCATATGCATTCTCATTTAATATTCACCACCACTTTTGAGATAGTTGCTATTAGTTTCTCCATTTTACAGATGATAAAACTGAGTCATAGCACCTTGACCCAGACCTTACAGCCAGCAAACGGTGGAACTGAACTCAAGCAGGTTCCAGAACTTGGAAACACTATGTAATATTGCTTCCCAATACAACCCAAACCCTGTGACAGTAACTCGTAATACACAGACCTATCTCTCGTTCTGGCTGTAGGTTTCTGAAAAGGTAGAAACAAGTCACATTGTACCCCCTGCCATTTGTACAGAGTCCAGCTCATGTTAGAAGATAAGCCCGAAAGAGCTAGAAAGATGGGAAAAAGGAGTAGCACCTGTATTGTGGCAGACATTTAAAAAATTCTGGAAACACAGAGGAGCACTTCACCAGTCATGGGCCTGTGTGTGCACATTTCCTTGACAACATTTCTTCTCCAGTCAAAGCTTAAAAGTGTTTCCACAGAGCTCTGCTAAGGAATAGCGTGCTATGGTTTACACTCTGCTGCTAAAGGCTGCTAATAAATGCAACTCTTTATGGAAACGAGGTCTTTTTTTTTTATGGGCGTATAGTTGCTTTACAATGTTGTGTTAGTTTCTGCCGTACAGCAAAGTGAATAAGCCACATGTATACACATATTCCCTCTTTTTTAGATTTCCTTCCCATTTAGGTCACCAGAGAGCGCTGAGTAGAATTCCCTATGCTATACAGCCTGTTCTCATTAGTTATCTATTTTATACATAGTAGTGTATATATATCAATCCCAATCTCCCAATCCATCCTACCTCTCCTTCCTCCCTTGGTATCCATACGTTTGTCCTCAATGTCTGTGTCTCTATTTCTGCCTTGTAAATAAGTTCATCTATACCATTTTTCTAGATTCCACATGTATGCATTAATATATGATATTTGTTTTTCTCTTTCTGACTCACTTCACTCTCTATGACAGTCTCTAGGTCCATCCACGTCTCTATATGGAAGAGAGGTCTTAATCCACACAAATGAGTCTCATGTGAAGGAATGCTGACATTTTGGTACATCTACAAGGGTTTTCTTAGTCTTAGAACAGTCTGTTATAGGCAAAAGTGACCTTTCAGCCCTACAGGTCATAGAGTCTAACCCATTACCAGGAAACTGAAGCTCAGAGACAGATCTCTATATAACACGGTGGCCAGGTGGTCGAGCAAATACTCAGCCTTGTCTCTGGGCCTCCAGCTCCAGGCTGCTAAATCTCAAGAAGCAAGATTCTCACGCTGTCCTTACAAACCATAGCACCTTCACTGGCTCCATCTAAAACTGGCCCTTCCTCCCACCATTGCTTTTACATTCTGATGTTTCCAATTCAGAGAGATTTCTTGGAAATAGAGACAGCCCTTCCAGTAAGCAGACATAACAGAGCCGTGATGGCAGAGAGCAGGGCCTGGTGGAAACAGAACCCAGACATGTAAAATTTGACACCTGAACCGACATAAGTGCCCGACACTCCCTCTCAATTCCCACTCCCTGCCTCACCCCACCTTCAACGTGTCCACAATTTTATTTGGGAGGGGGGACCACAACCAGTACTTATCGCCAGGAACTAAGTCCCTGGCAGCAGCCTTGCTATTAAAAGGGAGAGATGAAAAAATGATCAGTACCTATGGGGATTTCTAACACATTAGGAGGGCCCCCCAAACTGTGCTACACCACGTATAATATTTTTATGTTTCTTTAAGAGCTTTCTTAATTGGTTCCATGCAAAAGGCTTGCAGGTAATAGGTTTAAAATAAATAATAATTATATTCCACCATCCTGTCTGGCCAAAAATTCAATGTCTTTTGCCCTGACATAGTTAAGCATGGGGATAGGAAAGAGGCCTGTATAAGAAATGTGGGCCTCACTGCCAAAGGCAGGACCTCCATGCTTGGGCTCAGACATAACCAACTCTGACTTAGACGCTCAAGTCTGTTTCAGTGATTTTGTGCCAAACCCTGTGCTAGGTATTGGTGAGAGAGAGATGATGAGTTATATATGAGGATGCTAAGAATAATTAAAATGGGAAACATATTTGGGTGAAGCCTTTTTGAGACACTGCAGTTCCAAAAACAAGACATACTTGGCCTCCAGTTTTTCCACATGTAGATCTCTGGTCCAGAATGCGCTCCTCCTTTTCCTATTTTGGACATGGTCATTAGGGCTCTTCACCAGTTTTCTCTTTCCCTTTCTTTCAGGCATATCCACTTGAACTCAGTTATGGCCATGGAATTTGATTTGGTCAATGATATATAAGTGAGAGCAATGTTTCTTCCTTCATGCAGAAGCCATGAGACCCAATGTTTATTTTTGTCTCACTCTCTCTCTTCTTCTTGCCACTTTCCAGATGGTACATTCTCCATTGGCCTGGGTTCTGGAGTAAAGAGACTTGAAGTAAAATCGTCAACTGACCAATTGTAGACTTACCACAAGAAAGAAAGAAACAATAGTCTATCTTTAATAAAACTGAAATCTTCCAAGATCTAGGAGATGTTTGTTACTCAGCATAACATAGTCTAGAATGACTGTTAGATGCCCACTCCACCCATTCCCATTTACTTGGCCAGGAGCCACGGGATGCAAGTGGCATCTAGAAGCTGGCAAAGGCAAGGAGACAGATTCTCTTCTCGATCCTCCAGAAGGAACACAGTCTTGCAGACAAATTAATTTTATCTCAGTGAAGCTGATTTGGGATATCTGACCTCTAGAACTTTAAAAATAATAAATTTGTATAGTTTTAAGCTACTCAATTTCTAGCAGCAGCAGGAAACTAATATACTAGGGTTACCACAAAAAATACAGGGTGCCCAGTTAGATTTGAATTTCAGAAAAACAACAAATGATTTTTTTAGTATAAATGTGTTCTATGCAATATTTGTGTGTCTTGTACTTTTATTTGCTAAATGTGGCCTACCTGACCAACCGAATACCTCCTCACCTAGCCCCTGAGTCCCCACCATCCCTCTTTCTCCCCATCTGCTCAGCCTAACATTACTATTTTACCTGTCACTCCAGGGTCAGTCTATGACTCAACAGACTGACATTGTTAAGACCTCAGACAAATAGCTCTGGGGGAAAGTTATTATTCTATATCATTGCCTATCAATTATTTATAGTTTATAATGCAATGCCATTTGTAATGGGTAATATGTTTTTCTATTGTGTCATAATATCATCCAACTCATCAGAACAACCATTTGCAAGACAGATTGGCCTGGTGCAAACAGAAATGCCTTTTTTTTTAACAAGATGTATGCATTTTTGAATCTGAAAATCATTGCTATTTTAGATAAGAGGAAACTCTTCTTTGAATTCAAAGAGAAGGATAGAATCCACCTTTTCTGATAAATTCATTTCCTAAGAAACAGGGCAGGAACTAAGGTGAGGCAAATGTGGTACTTAGGGCACCAGATTTAAGGAAGCTCTCACTTGTAGGTGCTGACATTGTACTTGTATGACCCAGGGAGTGAGTGTTTCCTTAAATTTGGCATCCCTGTAGCCTCACTTGCCTCTCTCTAGTCCTAGCTCTGCTAGAAACCTCATATCAAGGCATCAACAAAAAACAGAGCTTGTCTGGCCTCTTAATCTGGCCTAGAAGAAACTGAATCCCAGAAAGACATAGGGAGGCAAAAATCTACTTATCTGAGTGACTACAGAGGCCACTCCAGCATCTTTGCATCCATCCCCCACTGGGTTACAGCCAAAACGTTGAGCCTCACTTCCAGCTCCAGGATCAGGTCCTGTCCCGACTCGATTAAGCAAATCAGTGTAATTCCATATCTCTAGCCTCAGTGATTAGGTACTTAACTCAGACCTAAGCCAGTCAACAGATGGCCTGCCCCTGGCCACAGTGGTTAGCTCCAGAGTACGCACGTGGCCAGAGTGAAACCCATGCATTTTGATCCATGGATAGAGAAACAGTTTCCTCCAGAGGGTATGGAATAAAAATGAAAAGCCTGGAACGGCTGCAACCATTTTATTACTGTGAGGACATCCAGCATGAGAATGAAGCTGTCACATATAGAAGGGCAAAGGCGAAATAATAATAGGAAGGATGCCAGAATCTCCATCAAATCTCACCTAAAGGACCCGCTACCTCTGGACCCTTCTGTTATATGCACAAATGCATGCTGATTTGTATTTAATCCAGTTTGAGTTAGAATATTCTGTCAATTGCAAGAGAGAGCTTCCTAACTGGACAATGACCTTGGAAAAGCAAAACTCTGTAGCAGCACTCTCCAATGGAACATTCTGCAGTGATGAAAATGTTCTATATCTGTGTTACCCAATAGCCACTAGCTACATGTGACTAGTGGCTACCAAATTGGACAGTGCAGTTCTAGCGACTTCCTTTCCTTCATTTCTGTTGTTGCCTCCTCCAGAAAGTCTCTCCTGATCCTCTTTTTCCTCCAGAGCTGGGCTAGGGTCACACCTTCTGTGATCCCATAGTAACTGGGCATGCGTCTAACACTGCAATTACCTCTCTTCAAATAATTATCTCTTACCGTACCTGAATCCCTCCTTTGGTTGAGATTTTGAAGGCAAGTTCTTTTCCTATGCTGCAGTGCCTAGCAGGGGCATTGCACATTATAACTGCTGAATTGGGTGAGATCATATGTGGTCCAAATGAGTATTAGATGCCAAAATCTTGGTAGCTTGCAAGACTTTAAGGAAACATAAAAATGCTTGCTATCATTATTATTGTTAATATTCGTGGTTATTACCCTTGATCTACTCATCCATTTGCCGAGGAAATACCAGTAATGGTTCTTCAGTGACTTTAGAAACCCTAATTTGCTCAGCTTTGTGACATCTGTGACTCTTGATTTCAGGCCTACTAGCTTTTTACCCCACTGCCACCCTGACTTTCTAACTCAGCAAGGGTACTGTTTCCCTAATCCTCTGGTTTGGGCCTCTTGCTCTGCCATGGGCAAACCAGGGGGTAATGGAAAAGGAATCAAGTAGATGATGCAGAATTGAAGTTAAAACCAATGAGACTGCCAGGTTGTAGAGTATGGATTTGGTGTGCTGAGAAGCCTTCTCCATGAGATATGCATCCTAATCCAGGGCCTTTAAATCTGGGAGATTCACCCATCCATTCAGTCCTTCAACAAATGTCTATTCAGCTCTTTAAAAGTGTCAAGCATGTTACTAGGCTCTGGGTTCTACCATTGAAAAAGAAAAAATCTCAGTCATAATGAAGCTCACACATAATAGGGGAGACATTAAAAGAATATGCAAATAAATATATAACTTGTATACAGTTTTCATCTTTTCTGGAAGTGACTGGTATTCTTATAAGAAAAAGGAAATTGGGACACAGAGACGTAGGCACACAAGAAGAAGTCTATGTGAAGACCAAGGTAGAGACTGAAGTAATACATCTATAAGCCAAAGAATGCTAAGGATTGTGAAAAACCACTGAAAGCTAAGAGGAGGTGAAGAAGAGTTCTCCACTAGTGCCTTCAGAAACAGCATAGCCTGTCAATACCTTGATTTCAGACTTCTAACCTCTAGAATTGGGAATAAACTTTTGTTGTTTTAAGACATCCAGTTTGTGGTACTTTGTTACTGCAGCCCTAGGAAACTAGGTCAGTGGTCTCGGGATTTTATTCTAGGTGTACAGGAAAGTCAGTAGTAGAGCTTTAAGCAGGAAGTAACATGATGTTATATGTAATTTTAGGTGGACTACTTTGGTTGCTGTGTGGAGAATAGGCTTTAGGATTTCAGAGGAGAATCAAGGTGATCAGTTAGGCTACTACGGTGGCCCAGGAAAACAAAAAGACTAATAATGGTGCCAAAGTTCAGGGTGGTGGCTGTTGAAATGATGGAGCCTTATTAGATTTGGAATGATAAATATGAATCGTTTGTTTTCCTTTGTCCTGGCTCTAACTCCTTGGTTCATTTGAACTAAGCCCAGATATGATCCTGGGCCTGCCTACATCCTCAGGTATCCTCTGTACCTTAACAATAGATCTCTTCTCCCTTCTTTCTAAGGAATAACATGTATGCACCGTCTGGGGGTTCCCAGTTCTATCCATCAGGGTAAAATTCCCTCCTAGCTGGGCCCAATGTTAGAGCCAGGATCAGACAAAAATTAGGACATCCAGTCACCTCTCCCCTCTTGGTCTGTTTCTCCTGTGAAAAATTGCACAGGATAGACTTTGGTGTCCTTTCCAAATTAACATTTGATAATTATAGCCTAAGGGTTTGTGGAATAAAAAGATAAGGAGAAGAAGAAGAGGAGGAGGAGGAGGAAGAAGCAGCGGCAGCTATTTTATGAGGCCAAGATGAAAATTCCTCACCACAATAAATACTATTGCATGAGGCTTTAGAAAGTGGCAAAATGAAGCAATCCTAGCATGTAAGCCCACAGGTTTAGGCTCAGAGCAGCATCTTCCACCCACCTCACTACTGATCCCCACTCAGATCTCAAAGGACAGCAAAGATGCTCCCCTAACAAGTCAGTCAGAAGCCAGCTGTCTATTGTTTTCCTGGTTAATCTGAGCATAATCTAGGCTCTGGTCTCTGTGGAAAGGATTTGTCTTCTAGTCTGTTTCTGCCTGCCTGGTCTGGAAGCACAATCAGAAGTAATCTCAAGTATCCCCTCAACCTTCAGTGGGACCTCATGCATCTTAAGAAGCAGTCACACGGGTGGCCAGGCAGCCTGCTTTGCACCAATATCCTTATTCCCAGGGCCCAGCCTGAATGTCAATGACCCAAATCCCATTACTGGCTTTCTGCTTCACTCATTACCATGAGTTTCTCATCTCTCCTAGTGTTCAGGAAAATATCATTTCCATTTTCAGGAGAAACAACCCTGCCTTACACTAGAGAATTTGCCAGGCATTGATTTTTATTATTGCTGCAAATTTTTTATTGTATTCATTTTATGCAGGTTTTTTTTTAAAAAAAAACTTTATTTATGCAGCTGGAATTGGGGGAATTTTCTCACTAAGAGGGTAGATAGAGATTGCAGAAAAATAAAAATTTCAAAGATTCAAATCTATTCCAAGATGGGCTTATATTCTAGAAAAAATAGAATGTATCCCTAGAATGACTTGATGGAGAAATGATTACAAATGAGAAAACTCCCTCAGAAGAAAGAGACAAGAAATAATATCATGCTGGTCATTCAGATTGGGCTCTAGGAAGGACACAGGTGCATAGAAGACTTCCCCAGGGCCACCAGCCTTGTTCCTTAAGACACATAAGCTCTCCAATGAAAGCTGAGGAAAAACATGAAATCACTTCTGAATGTGTCTCGGGACAGGGCAGTGTAGATCATAATGACAGAGACAAAAGGCCTACTGCACACCTCCCATGCATTGTCCCAAATGAGCCTCACAATTGTTCTCCAGGAAAGGGTAGGCAACCTCATTTTATTTTATTTATTTATTTTTCTGATTAAAGTGTTTATTTTTACATATAAATGATTAGGATATCAAAATTCTTATTTTTTTATACAGCAGGTTCTTATTAGTCATCTATTTTATACATATTGGTGTATACATGTCAATCCCAATCCCCCAATTCATCCCACCACCACCACCCGCCCACCTTCCCTCCTTGGTGTCCATACATTTGTTCTCTACATCTGTGTCTCTATCTCTGCCTTGCAAACTGGCAAGCTCATTTTGGAGCTGAGGAAAGAGGCTGACTATTAGCCCAAGCCACCAAGCCTGAAACTGACCAGAGCGAGATTTTCTTATTTTTTTCCACCTAGTTCTTCTCTCTTTATGATGCAGGACTGCTTTCTGATTGGGAATATACCAAGTTCAAGGTAACCATATAATCTATATAGCATTCATAATAGAAATAATAACATTGTGCATATGAGGAAACTGTTAGATACCCTACAAACACATCCACACTTATCTTCCCACTTGATTCTCACAATAATCTTGTGGGGTAAAGAGTCATCCCCTCTTTATTAATAAAAAATCGAGGCTTACATTTCATGTAACATGTCAGATGGCCAAGAACCCACAGCCCTAGGGCTGCTCTGGGGTCAAGCAAAGTTGGTTTCAAGTCCTAACTGTCACTTTCCAATGTTGTGACCTCAGGAAAGATGCATATTTTCTCTACATCTCAGTTTTTACATCTGATAATTAGAGGAAAAGAGTACCTGCCTCATAGGGAAGTTTATTCATTCTCTTTCAGCATCTACTATGTTCCAAGCTCTGGGGATACAGTAATAAAACAAGATCCCTGCCCTAGTGGGGTTATGTTCTAGTGGCGGAGGGGAGTGCATAAAATAAAATATGTTGTGTATGAAGGTAATAAGTGCTAAGGAGGGTAAAATAGGGAAAGAGAGTAGGAAGTATTGGGGTAAGAGATTCAGTTCAAGACAAGATAGCCATAGAACACGTCACTGAGAAAATGAGATTTAGTGAAGATCTCAAAAGGACAATGGAGCAAACCTTGTAAATAACTGGAAGAAGAGCTCTCCAGGCAGAGGGAACAGCAGGTGCAAAAAGGCCTGAGGCAAGAGGATGGAAGAGTGCCTTCATGATCCAGGGACAAGGAGTCCACGTGGCTGCACTGGGGTGAGCAAGGGAGAAAAAAAGTAGGAGACAAGATCAGAGATGTAACTGGAGATCCAGAGGGCAGGACATAAATTATGTCATGTTTTATGGGGTCATTATAAAGACTTAGATGTTTTTCATCTAAAAGTAATTGGGAGCCACTGGGGGCTTTCACCAGAGAAGTACTATAATCTGACTTCAGTTGACCAGGATCATTCTAGCTACTGTGATCAGACTAGAGTGGAGGGGCCAGGAGTAGAAACAGGACAGACAGTGAGGAGGCTACTATGGGTAGCTGAAAAGAGAGCATGGTGGCTTGGACCAGAGTGGTGATGATGGAGGTGGAAAAAAATGGCAAAAATACATATTTATTTTGAAATAGAGCCAACAGGATTTGCTGATAGATTGTATGCGGGGTATGAAAGAAGGAGTCAAGAATGGAATGTCACCATTTCCTGGTCTGAGTCATTAGAAGGAAAGGGCTGCCTTTCACTGAGAAGGGAAGAGCAGCTCTGGAGAGTAAGGATGACTTGAGAAATGAATGTACATTTTCTCCAGGCACAGTGTCTGGCACAGAACATGTGTTCCATAGCAGTTAGATATTATTAACAGTCTTGAATCTGCCCCAACTGGTTAAATATTTCGGCCGACTTTTGCCCTACATCTAAGCATTCTCAGAAAATACATGGCCAGGCTATGTTCAACCAGTGAACTACAGAATCTTGGTAGCACAGTGGTTTTCAAAGCCCATTGGCCACCCAAAGCCCCTTTGACCCGTCAGGTATGCACTAAGCTCGCCACCAGTGCATCTTTGCATGTGCTGCTCTCTCTTCACTCCCATCTTCTTTCCTCCCATCTTCTCCATCAAGGCAAAGACATGGGATGTGAACAAAGGCAAGAGTTGGAAGTCAGAGCAGACTCGGGCTTTGGTTTTTTTCAGAGGACATCCCTTAGTGCTTGAAGAAAATCTAGCCCAGCCTCCTCACATTACAAGAGGACGCTGAGGACTAGAAAGGTGACATGACTTGCAGCTTTCTCATCTGTAAGATGAGAGAATTGCACGAAGTAATTTCTAAGGTTCCTCCCAACTCATGCTTTGAGTTCCTTGGCAAATGCAGGATACGATGAAAGGCAATTATAATAATAACCAAAAACTCAAGAGTCATTTTGATTCTTCTTTCCCTCATCACCCACGTCTAAGCTACCAGCAAATTTTGCTGACTTTACTGCCAAAATATGTCCCTTTCTGTCCTGCTCTTTCCAGGGCTAAGCTATCATCTCAGTACAAGCCATCACCATCTCTCAGGGAACAGCTACAGTTGTTTCTAAGTGGTTTCTTCACTGTCACTTCTAGACCTCCTACTACCCATATGCATGTGACAGCTTGCATGATTTATTTACAGTTTGAACCAGATACATTTACTTCCCACCAATGATTTCCTATTATGCCTTACCTGGTCCTGTCAAGCCCTGCATGATCCGTCCCCCACCTCCCTCTCTGACCAGTTCTTGCACTGTTGTCTCCCTCACTCACTAAGCTCTAGCCTCTCTGGGCTTCTATCTGTGTCGTTAATATGCCAGGCTTCCTCTTCCCTGTTGTAGTCAGGCTTCTAAGATGTCCCCAGTGATCCCCCCGTACCCTCATATTCATGCCCTTGTATAATCCTCTCCCTTTGTGTGTAGTCTGGACCTGGTGACTTTCTTCTAAAGAACAGAACAAGGCAAAGGTGATGAGATGCCACAACCAGGACTGGGTTACAAAAGACTGTAACTTCCATCTAGCTAGCTCTCTCTCTCTCCTCACTTAGTGACTCTCAAGAAGCAAACTGCCACGTTGTGAGTTGCCCCATGGAGAGTCCATGTGGCTCTGGATGAAGGCCACCCTTCATCCAGAGCCAACAGCCAACAAGGAACCGAGGCCCTCAGTCCAACAGCCCAGGAGAATGCGGATTGTGCCAACGACCATGCAAGTGAGCTTGGAAGCAGATCAGTTCCCAGTTCAACCATACGATGACTACAGCCCTGGCCAACACCTTAATTGTAGCTTGGTAAGGGGCCCTGAGCCACAGGATCCAGATAAACCAGGCCCAGATTCCAGACCCATAAAAACTGTGAGATAATAAATGTTTATTGCTTTAACCATGAAGTTATGGAGCAATGTGTTACACGGCAATAAATAACTAAGACACCAACTCAGAGCATTTGCTTTTGCTGTTCCATCAGCTAGGAATTCTCTTTTCACCCAGATCTTCCAATCCTGGCTTCATTGTTCAGACTTTCAGCTCAGATGACGCCTTTTCAGAATTCTTTCCCTGGCTGTCCCAATACTTAGCCCATTACTCGATTTTATTATATTTATCCACTGTCAACTAGCTGTAAAATTTTATTTATTTACTGGTATGTCTGTTTTCCCCATCATAATAAAAACTCCATGAGAAGAGGGACCTCCCTCTGATATGTTCCATAGCTGAAACCCAGCTCCTAAAACAGAGCCTGACACTTAATGCCCAATCAATAAGTATGTGTTCAATGAATGAATGAATGAATGAATGATCAAGGAAGAGGAGTTGTGAAAGAAAGATGGAGGGAATGAAGAAGCACTAAAACATGATATTTTAAAGCTCTTGGCCAACCGGCCAGCATTTGTTCTCACGATTCATCCCATCTGTCTGCTCAAGACATTTAAATTTTGAAGGATCCCAGCATTGTTTGTTTCTTTCAAAAAATCACCCCACCACTTTAATTTCCCTACTTGAGTTTCCTGCAGATTTCAGCTGAATTTTAGGGTGGCAAAAACCCACATCTCTTCCTTCTGGCTTCCCCTCTCTCTTTTCTCCTCCATAACTCACCAACCAGTTTCAACAATCTCTCCCTTTTAAGCAAAGAATGTTTAAAAGGTTGTAAAGCTTATTGAACTCTTACCACACCACATTTATGTTAGTTTAAGTGCCAATGACTCAAAAACAGATTAGTCTTTCCCGAAATTCATGTGGTTTTACAAATTAGGGAGAAAGTTCTAGGCTCAGAGTAAATTGCCAAGTTGTAAAACCTTGTTATGCACCTTCTGAAAGGCTCTGTTTTCTTCCTTCCTACTCACATTTAGTCTGTAGCTTGAGGCAATGGAGTGAACTAAATCCCCATATCCTCACAGAAAACAGAGAATAAAAGATCATCCGTTTTTTAAGGGTATCTTGGAGAAAAACAACTTGGGGAATTTTTGTTTATTCTTGAATGCAAAATGTAAATGAGAACATGCATCCCTTAAACAGAAAAAACAGCTGAAACACATCTAGCAAAAGGCAAAGACTATCAAAATGGGTCAACAAAGCAAAATCCTCACTTTGCCATTTTTGAGATACATACCTATAACAAAATACACAAAATACAGTCAAGGATATTTATCATGCGGTATTCATATTAACATAAAATTGGATCTGGTCAAAGTGGCCAACAAAAAAGAATTGTTTAAGTACATTTTGTTATACTGACATGATACAATATTATATACCCAATAAAAGTCATTCTCAAAGATTTAAGGAAAATGCTCCTGATACCTTGGTAAATGAATGTATTCAAAGTAGAGCATATAAACTGAGGCTTGTTTTTATGTGCTTATACCTTGTAAAGTAAATTTTGTCTTTTCTTACTCTCTTCTCACCCTCCCCCCCCCCACCTTTCTATCTCCTGTCCTACTATTCCCTCCATTGCCCTCTGAGGGGAATCCCATTCTTCCCAGGCATGATTTCTGGCATTTTTGTGAGACAACATCAGGAGAAAGTATAGAGAACGACTGGGATGAAAATGTAGGGAAACGTTAGATATATTTCATTCTTTCTGGATATGGTTGCAGGTACTTCTCTTGTTGAGGTTCCAGGTAATGAGCAAAGAAAAGAGAAAAGTAAGAAGGATGCCCGAGAAGCTGCATCAGACTATATAAAAACCAGCTGCAAAGAGAAGTGGACAGGGATGTGGGAGAATCTCTAAGTTACTATGTAGATTTGGGGTATGGAAAAATAGGAGAATAATAGAAATGAAGGTTAAGGAAGTTTCACTGTGGGTTTTGAGTTGAAACCAGTTTAACACTATTTGAGAACCAGAGGTAAATCCTGTATTTTCCCTAATAATTATCTGTAGCTAATGGAATGGTGATTCTTTGAGTATGACATGAATTGAGACTGGACCACATGAAGCCCTGGATTATATTAGGTCTATAGAGGTAGAAACAGATAATCAGAAAGGATAGTCATGAAAATCCTAACCATGGTTATTTCTCTGCAATGGGGCTAGAATTAATTCATATTTTGTTCATTATCTTTTTCCTGATTTTTTTCCCCTCAAACTTCCTATACTGTGTATCATTATGTATATAGTGAGAAAAAATATATTATTAGGGAAAAAAAAACTTCCAATGAGCATAGAGTTGTCCTTTGCAACTGAAGCTAGAGGATGTTGTTTTTTTTTCTTTTTTTCTTTTTTAACATCTTTTTTGGAATATAATTGCTTTACAATATTATGTTAGTAGCAGGAAGTTTGATAAGGAGGCAAAGGAAGCAGAGAGAGAGGGCCTTCTGGGTATACAGTGTGGAGATGTGGGGAGAGACAGCCAGTGAATCCCCCTTACCATGGCTTT
Source organism: Mesoplodon mirus (assembly GCF_964341445.2). Lineage (NCBI taxonomy): Eukaryota > Metazoa > Chordata > Mammalia > Artiodactyla > Ziphiidae > Mesoplodon > Mesoplodon mirus. Next base: position 12,541,592 of record NC_138992.1, on the reverse strand, counting down.
GGTCTTATTCACTGGAGGACATTTTGCCATAGGCAGTTTTATAGCAGACATTTTAAAAATTGCATTGGTAGAACAGCAAATTACAATAAAAGTAGTGATGCCAACCTACTTTACATATAATCAAGAGGCCTCTGCACAGAACTTTGTGTATATGCCGTATTTACAGAGAATTTGTTACTTAAGAACAGTGTTTACTTAGACAGTCTGTATTTTCATAGCATCTAGCCCAGCTACAAGGAGACCCTGGACTGGGGAAGGCAGAGAAACCCTCTGACCATCCCAGCCTCTCAGTCTAGCTTCACCAACTTGTTGCCGTTGTTCTCTTCCTCTTGCCCTAGCCTAACACTTCCCCAAAGGCTCTAGGGATTCTCAGGCTGCTGTAATTCTTCTCATACTTGCTCCTCTACTACAACACATCCTCCCCAGGGAGGAAATCTCAGCAGCCTCTGTACAGCACAAGGCAGCAGAAGGATTTGACTCTGTTCTAATTTGATTAAAGGGCTGTGGTTGGAGTTGGGAGGTCAGACACTCAGAGATAACTGCCTTCCCAGAGCACACTCCTGTGGCTGCTGCCCAGGAAGGCAGCAGAATGTCCTGGAGAAAGAATAGACTTGGGTGCTTTGGAGTTAGGCAAGTCTGGATTTGAATCTCAGTTCTGTCCCTTACTGGCTGGATGACCCTAGTCAAGTTACTTTATGTTTTTTCCTCTGCTTCTCCATCAGTAATATAGAGGTAACTGAGCCCATCTCACCCAGCAGCCATGCACAGTAATGGAGAAATAAGATTGCATACTTAAAGCACCTAGCAGAACTGCAAGAAGTAATAGAACTGCAAGAAGTAATAGTAATGGTAACCTAGAGAAGGTTATCCCCCTTTCCACCCCTACTTACAGTGCCTGCCCTCCACACCTCTCCTGTCTCTGCCCCAAAGCTCTCAAAACATTGGAGGGGAAGGAGACTGAGATGGGGAACTGACTGAAAAGGTCATTTTCTCATGGAATAACCTCCCCACCAAGCTTCTCCACCTATACTTGAATGTATTTTTCCTTTTGTACACAGACAGATGAAAAATAAGGAAAAACTCTTGGGACCAAACTGTGTTAGTGTATCATTTTCTGAAGTTAGAGACTATTTTTAAAAGAAACCATCCAGTGTCATTATTACATCAATTCTCACACTCAGCGTTCCAGCAAGGATTCCAAAGCACTGGTGTGTCTAAAGATACACACTTTATCAAACAATCAAAAAATCATAATAACAAGCGGATAGAATCTTTATGAAGGACTCGAAACTATTCTCAGGTTTTTACGTATATTAACTCTTCTAATCCTCCCAGGAATTCTGTAAAGTAAGTGCCATGATTATCTTCACTTTGCATATGAGGAAACTGAGGCACAAATGAGACCAAAAAGACCAGCCAATGTCAGGGCTAGAATTGAGCTCAGATAACCTGGCTCTAGAGCAGAGTCAGCCAACTACAAATTGGTCTATGAGGCAAATCCCGCCTTCTGGATTTTGTGTGGCTTATGAGTTTAAAATATTTTTCACATCTTTAAATGAATGTATATTAAATAGCCAAGTAAGTATTTACCAAAACTTCTCAGTGTTGCCTCTTAGCCCTCGAAATTTAAAATATGTACTATTTGGCCCTTTATAGAAAGAGTTTGTGGTTCCCTGCTCTTGAGTGTCTCAACCACTGTGAAATTGTTCCTCTCTAACTTTGAAACCATCACATGTGGCCATAAATACAATCTGCAACCTACAGCACTAAAATCATTTACTATCAAGCGGAACAATGACATCATCAAACTCTTCCACTGCTGCACTTGATTATGGGTAACATATTATGGGAAATATGTGTGGTGTAATGTGTGTGGTAGTGTACACAGGATGGCCTGTCAATCAGGGCCATGAATGCCCTGGGCACTCAGAAGGCACCAACAACTAGGATAGGTGCTGAAGCAAATACAATGGTAGAAGATGCCATCTTCACCCTGGAGATTCACCACCGAATTTTCCTGAATAGTGCATCAAGAGCTATCCAAGTCTTTAGGTGGACTAAGTCCTCAAGAAAACCATTTTCTGGTAGATTATAAAGCCAACTAAAGAGGGTAAATCAGGCAGACACTTAATCCCTGTGAGACTTTGGGAAAAATGTTCACCTGCTCTGTGCCTCCATTTTCTTATCTGTACAATGGGACTGACTATGGTATCAACGTCATAGGGTCACTGTGGAGTTTGATTGGGATAGTATATGTAAAGTACTTAAGTAAGTTAGCACCTTACCTGGCACATACTCTGCTCCAATAAATGGCTATATTACTATTATTTTTACCCCCAGAATACCTTAACTTTGGGACAAAAGAGCCCCCCTGTAGATAGGCTTCAGCAGGCTCAAGGACATCTAAAACTGTATGTAAATTTTAAATTTAATATGCATTTTTCTGGAGAGAGTTTCCTTAACATATTTCAGATGCTCTAATGGATCTGGGACTCAAAAATGTTAAGAACCACTGTGGCTCAAAATTATACCAACTGGGGAAAGTTCCAGAAAACTCTTAATAGAAGGACATGTGCACCCCTAGGGATACCCACACCTGGGGCACCACGGGAGCATGTCAGCTGCTTCTTCTCTGTCCTCTTCACCCTCCACACACACATCCTCTTCCTACGCTCAACAATTCAGGGAAGGAGGAAGAGGCCAAGGTTGAGGGCTACAAATTTGACGTCACTGTTCTTGGGAAGCCTCCTCAGAGAGGCCGTGTCTCCCGGCCTTTCTTCCTCGATGCCCACTCATCATCACCCCTTACCCCCTGTAAATTTATTCCAGTGCTCTTGTTCACAGATATCTGAAATCACCCTATTTATGCATTTACTTATGTACTATCTCTGTCTACTACCTGCGTGTAAGTACCATGAGGACGACGATTTGGTCTATCTTGCTCATGGCTGAACCCTCAGCATTTGACTCAATACATATGTAATCAACTAGTAAAGGGACCCCAGTGGTCCTCAGGAAATTTCAATTCAGCCTGAATATAAACCTTAAAAGGCAGCTTGTGGCTCTTGACTGTACTAGGGCTGCCAAGCATCCTCCTTCAACAAGCTTGCCAAAATTCAGCTAAAGGATGCATCAGGACACACGTTATGCATATTTTATGGAGAAACAAGAAGAGTGAGGGTGTACCCATTTTTACACTCGTGGGTACTGAGTGTATAACATCCAGGATGTTTTGATACCTGGGCTTCTTCCATCTGATTGCTGCTCCCCTCAGCTAGTACAAACCTTAGGGGTAGAGTGGCTATACTTTTGGAAGTAAAATCCTAGCTTAATGAAAGAATATCTAAATTGAGACTGTCTTTAAAAAAATCTTGGATTTCTTTTTTTTTTTTTTGTTCATTCAACAAATATTTATTGAGCATAACTATGCACCAGGCGCTGGGAACTGAGCTGTGAACAAGAGAGACAAATCCTTACACTTGTGATGTTTATATTCAAGAGGAAGACTTAATAGAACTCCCCCTCCCCCGGTGCCATTCCCTACAGCCCCTCATATCTGGTTTAATCAACTTCCCCCCAATACTTTCAGCATAAAAATTGTACACACATACATACTTATATACACACAGTGCACAAAACATCTTATGGCCTACAGCTGTGGTTCTTAACCAGCTGATTGATTTTGCCCTCCAGGGGACATTTGGTAGAGCCCAGAGATATTTTGGGAATCACAACAGGGGAGTGGTGCTGTTAGGTAGAGGTCAGGGAAACGGCTAAACAGTCTATAGCACACAGGACAGCTCTTAACAACAAAGAATTATCTGGCCTCAAATTTCAAGAGTGCTGAGGTTAAGAAGCCCTGGTCTAATATATACACTACCAAACATAAAATAGATAGCTAGTGGGAAGCAGCCACATAGCACAGGGAGATCAGCTCGGTGCTTTGTGACCACCTAGAGGGGTGGGATAGGGAGGGTGGGAGGGAGGGAGATGCAAGAGGGAAGAGATATGGGAACATATGTATATGTATAACTGATTCACTTTGTTATAAAGCAGAAACTAACACACCATTGTAAAGCAATTATACTCTAATAAAGATGTTAAAAAAAAAAAAAAAAAAAAACAAAGAATCCCTGGTCTACAGTCTAGGTCTAATAGCAGATCCAAGCAGCATTTCTAATTTCCTAATTTTTTTTTCAATGTTATCCAGCATTAAAAATCTATAGTAAACACTTGGAGTTTCCCATGATTGAGAATGTCCCACATCTGTCCCATCCTCCCTTGCAATGTTCAACCTCAGCCCCACCAATCGCATGCCCCTAAGGTCTTCACTGAGAACCAAGAGATGAGAAAGCAGATCCTGGGTGGAAACCATTTTTGGCAAGAAATGTCTGACTTTCAAGAGCAGCAGAAGTGAGATTCCTGGCATTCTGAGCCTGGGAGGTGAGCTGTAGTCTCTGCACTCAATGGCAGTGATGTGGTCTTGGCTGGTACATTCTCATGATAATGGTTTGGAAGTGACCTTTGTCCATAGAGCCTCCAAGTGTGAGTTTAGCCTCTCAGAGGGCCAGAAGACTATCGAATATAGTTTAGTAAGTTCAGTTTTTTCCCCTAGCTCCACTAAAATGATTCTGTTATCTATTTTCACTGTCTGATAATAGTGAACAGAAAAATGTTCATGGTCAATATGTGATCCAAAAGGGATATTCTTGCATTCACTTAGATCTCATTCACAGGCTCACCCATTCATTTTATTTTGAGGTGAGAATCACCTTGACTGCGAACACAGTAAAACATCCTATTGTGCATTGCATGGGGTGGGGGGAATACCACAGCAGAGATTTAATAACTTCATCAACAGCAAAAGAAGAAACCTTGTTCTCAGCTCTATAAAGTAGCCCACAGCTCCATCCAGCCAGGAATCTTCCCTAAATACAGCCTACGTGTTTATGTCTCTACTTTGCAAGCACAAGAAGTAGGAATTGTTAATGATCTATGCAACCTTTCATACCAAATTTAGAAAGGAGGGAGGGAAAGATAATGAAAGAGTGAGTGGAAAAAGAAAACCTCCATAAAGATTTTAAAGCCAGACTGTCTTTGAACTACCTTGACGTTTAGTTCAAGTGGCTTATAACCCCCAGCTCGCTGAGAAGCTGCCCTACCACAGGAAAGGAGGAGAGCCAACCCATGGAAGATGCACCACTTTCATTTGTCTTTGCTACTTTGGGGGAGGGCTGACATATCAATCTCCAGCTCATCTTCTGCTCACCTGTTCATCTTTTGCTAGAAGAGAGAATGGGAGTAGAATTCTGGTCATAGTCCATGCAGAACTAGGATAATCACAGAGGTTGTGGATCTGAGCAGTTAGTTTCACAGCAACACTCCAATCACCCAAGCAATAGGGTCTAAAATCACAGTTATACACAAAGCAATGGCAACCACTTATCTTATGCCTCATATGCACCTGATACTTTCCTTGCATTTTCTCTAATCTCCAATGGTAACCCGATAAGGTATAGCAGCACCATTTTATAGGTGAGGAAACTGGGGCTCTAGGAGGATACATGATTTGCCTAAGATCCCACAGCAATATCTTAGTAGAGTTTGTCTGAATTCACAGCCAATTATTCTTTTGCTATATCATGATTCATCTCTCTTCCTCCCAACTTCATCTACCAAATCCTCTCCTCACCCACTAAATGAAAGCATCACACTTTCAGTCAAAGAATCTAGACAATCATCTCTCCATCACCTCAGCAGTGACTACAAATGACAAGACTACAATGAAAGATCAGTATGGGCTTGTCAACTGAGATCCAGTTTCTTGTCTTGGCCCTGGCACCAAACACAACCAAATACATATGTACTTTGTATACTCCAGTTTCCTAGGCTTTAATTTCCTCATCAGTAAAACAAGGGTATTGGAACAAAAGTCTTGAAGGGTCCCTTCAGATAGCTTATTTAAAGTTTATTTGTCTGATAAAATGCTTTTTACTAATTGTGTTGATATACTCCCCCAACACACACCCAAAGAAACACACATGTGCATACACACTAGCTTTACCTAATGGTTTTATCCATTAGCTCAATGTATAAAAACTTTCTCCTTCTGAAAAACTGGTACAAACATTCTGTCTGTAGACAAATGTTCATCATCTCCTTTGCCTAATCATAAGGCAATAGGGAAGAGCTAAGAGAGCCAAGAAAAGGGAACTGTGGCAAATTGCATTTGTATTTTTTCCCAAGTATTTAGTCTCTCTTTCCTTTGTATACATAAGAGGATTATCCACCCCCACCCACTGACATGGGCTTGTGTTGCTTCCCTGGGAGAATAATGGATTGGTCACATGTCTTGCTTTGACCAATAGAATGTGAGTGAGCATAATTTTGTGTGCATGTTTGAGCAGAAGCCATAAAATAACTGCCTAGTTTAGATCTATCTCTGACAGGGAGCCGGCATGTTCTGGATAGAACATCAGACTTGACCCCATAGTGAGAAGGCACCTGAGGCAAAGCTACAGCTGACCTGCAGTTGACATATAGCATGAATAAGAAATAAAACTTTTAGATGGTAAGCCACTGAAATTTAAGAGTTGTTTGTTACTGTAGCATAACCTGTCGAAGCCTGCCTGATAAAGGAATTATATTTCAGATACAGTCAATCCTCATCATTCACAGTAGTTGTGTTCTGTAAAGTTGCTATGAACACTGAATTAGCAAATACTAGACAATTGCTCTTAGGGTAAATACTAGGTTGGGTTCCTTCGAGATTCTGGTCAAGGCGTTTTCATCAACAAAATAATATATAAGCTTGCTTTATGTGTGTTTCTGTTTAAAGACACCTTATTTAATATATGTTGTTGATTCATTAACAGTGAATTCACAGATAACTGCAGGGTAACTCACGCCTGAATGAAGTTTATCTAACGTGTGTTTTCTCCATAAGGCACTTTACAGCCTTCTTGCACTTAGGAACACTAGACAGCACTTCTGCCCTGTGTGTTTTTAAACAGCAAAATCACCAGCAAGCATAAAAATGCAAAAACCATGACACTAAATAGACTGTCAAAGGGACACTTGTTCATAATGTGAGAGTTAAAACAAGAAGGCAGAGGGTCTTCTTGTTTAACCTCAGTCAGGTGACAAAGTTTTCAACACTCTGTGCCTGTCCATAAATGACCGTGAAAGCATAGCCGGTATTGACCTGGGAGTTACAAGTCAATTTTAGTAAGGAGGCAAGTTCACAAAAACGAAATCCATGAATAATGAAGATCCACTGTACTGGTATGTGTTTCATCACCTAATTCTCATAACAACTCCATAAGGCAGGTATCTTTATTGCCATTTTATAAAAAATAAAAATTGAGATTCTGAAGGTGAAATAACATGCCCAAAGACATAACTAATTAGCGGTAAAGCCACGATTTAAACTCAGGTCAGCCTGTCTCCAAAGCCATGGTGCTGCTCTTTTTGAGTCACCACGTTGCCTTTCAGAAGAACAAAAACCTATATGTGGCACCAGTTCTCAATTCCTCTCCCTGGATTTCAAGACCCTGAATGCTGATTGTTCATGGCCCTTTCCACCCTCTAATTTCTCCAGTCTTCACCAATGACCTCCTTCCTAGTGAAGAGATTCTCTCCTGTTTCTGATCTGCCACTATCATTAGTTCTTCTTCCACACCTAATATGCTCTTGGCAGGCATTTGGTTCACATTCTTAAGGCTGCTTAGGAATTTGGGGATTATCTAGTCCAACCTCCTTGTTTTCAGATCAGATCCAGAGACAGTCATTGCTGTGACCATTGCTAATGAGAGTCAGAGTCAAGACTTGAACCCAGATCTTCTCACCATCAGGCAATTATCCCTGGGATTGCTTCACTCTTCCTGCCACCCCAAAAGCAATTACTTTCAACCTTAGAGCAAGGAACTGAAGTAGAGGAGGGGCAGGAAGCAAGAGGAAGCAAAGCAACACCACACTCAGAGGTGCCTTCAAATCATTTCAAAGGGCTGTTAGGAAGGAGAGAGCTAACGACTCTGTCTGTGGGTCAGGCGACCTCCTGCTCTAAAAGAATCCAACAAGCCACTGAAGAGTAATAACAGTGAGCTTCTATGCTTTGAATTTATACAGCACCTTTCATCTCTGAAGCTCAAGGCTCCTTCCAGACATTAGCTCATTCTTCTTTCCAGAACACCAACAGAGAATGTTTGCAAGCATCGTACCCATTTTGCTGAATTTTAGAAAAACTAAACCTCAAAGGCAGTAAGGGATTTTCTCAGAACTAGGCAACGTAAGAACCTCATTCTGCAAAACAAGAGTCAAATCTTAAAACTAACGCCAAAGCATAGCCTTTTCAAATCCCATCCTAATGCACATAAACAATTATTTAGAAATGAGACAGAAGCAGCAGGACTAACGTTTGTTGCAGACTTGCTATGTGTCAAGTATCTTACGTATAAAGTAGCATTGATACTTGGCATCCATCCTGTGAAATAAGAATTGTTGTTTTCATTCTGCAGACAGGGAAACTGAGGTTGAAGGAAGATTAAGTGAGAAGTTGCTCAAAGTGGTAAGTTGCAGAGACATGATTTCATCACAGCTTTCCATGACCTCAAAGCTGGCATAATTTATGAAAATCCACACAGTATCTGATATTTATGGAGCACTGTTCTAGACACAGGGGATATACAATGAAGCATGGGATGAACATGTAGCTAGAACATATTATGTGCCAGGCACCGGGGACCAAAAGAGAACTACGACACCCTACAGAAGCTTACACTCTACTTAAAGAGAGAAGAGAAGCACGCAAAAAATAATTCAGAAAACACTCTTTCATTTATTCAGCAACTTTGTCCTGAGTGTTTCCTATGTGCCAGGCACTGGGTTTGATGCTAGTGATTCATCAAGAAGCAAAAATATAGTCCTTGCCTTCACATAGCTGGGCACACATGATTGCCAACATAAGCCTAGAAACACGACACATCCAACAATTCAGGGCAGTCACAGGAGAAAGAGGAGGACTTTGACTTCATGTGTTTTACCTCAAAATTCATGCAAATTTGTCATCCTACCCTATAACATATTGAGGCCCATTTTAAGATTGCTGTATATTTCCCTATAATTCAACAATTAAGTCCCTTGCCTTTTTTTCACCAATTTCTCAGAACAGTTGAGACTTTGAGATGAATAACTCCTAGCACACCAAACTATATCACAGGATATAAGCCCAATTTTAAATGCCTGATCCATAGTCACAGTTCATTTCCATCGAGGCTACTTTGATTGAGTGTCCTCAGTACCTTATTACGTGCTAAGCACTGGAGAAACAAAAACAAAGCATGGTATCATGGAGAAGACAAACTCAAATGATTTATATCCATTGAGGTAAGAGCCATGCCCAAAATCACCACAGGGGACCAAGGGAAGAAAAAGAGTGGATACCCAGCCCAGGTTAATAAGTTCTGGGTTCCTTTCATATTTGCACACTATAAGGACACAACAAATGTTTTTCACTGATAGGTTCACGTCAATTTTGCCATAAGCTTGTAGAATATTTTTTTCTTGCAAAGGACACGATTACAGCTAACCTTGCAGCTCAATGTAAAGACACAGGCATGGGAGGTCTGTTCTCTGGACCCAGGTGTCTGACTAATTGCTCCTCTGCAAGGCAGCCCAGTCTGCCATCTGCCCCTCCCACCTGCACATCATGGACACGCCCTTTGGCAGCACAGTACAGGAGCCATCTCCCTCCTGCTCAAGCAAAGAACTTTTTTCACACTGTGATTGATAGATTTATCTGCTCTTGACTTCTCTGGTTGTTAATCCTATTACATCCTGGGTTGGACCAAGAGCTGCCGAAAAAGGATTTCCTCATGCCCCTGGGAAACAGATCCACTGGCTAGGGCCTCTTTCTACATTGCCATAGCCAGAGCAATTGAAAACACAGCGAATGAATCATCACATTCTATCTACATCCAAATCCTTTTTTTTTTTTTTCTTCCTGGTTATAAACTGGCCCCAAAACCTCAGTCTCCCTGCATTTTCTACCAACATGTATATTCATATTCAACGAACATTTATTGAGAACCGACTATATGTCTCTCATGTTTTCAAATATTATTTAATTGTATCCCCAGGTAGCCCCAGGAGGTAGATTATTGTTGTCATTTTACAGACGGGTCCCCTGAGGCTTAAAGAAAGTTACTATCCCAGTTACTAATCAGTGGCAGAGTCTCTGTGATTCCAACCCAAGCCTCCATACTCCAGTTCTAGGGTTCCTTTCTCAATGACGTTGACCAGACTTCTGGATGGCTCAATTGATCAATCGATAGATCGATAGATTAATAGATAGATAGAAATAGAGAGATAAATATTTTTTATTCTGGAGGCCCACCCCGAAACTACTGAATCAGAACCTCTAGAGAGTCTTAGGCAGCTATCCCAGCTGCTTCTGCCAACTGGAATTTACGAGCCACCACAGGGCAACACATGCAGGTTTTCTGAAACAAGTTCTTCATTGCAAGCACATGGGGTGGGCAATGGCATGAGCAGTGTGCAGGAGAGACTGGCCTTGCCTAAAACTCTCTCTTCCCCGGCCTCCATTAGTATCCTTCACAAAGGCAGGAACCACGGGATGACAAACAGATATAACCTGCTACTCATAATTCAGTTTATTCAGTAAACATTCATTTATTCAGATGCATGCCAGACCCTGTTTTAGATGATGGAGCTACTTTTAAAAAGAGTTACAGTGCCTGCTCCAAGTAAAATAAAATAATAATGATGGCATTACGATTGGGGAGATATGTAAGAGGCGCTATGGGAGAGAGGGAGAGTTTGAGAGAAAGAAATCTTTGGGGAATTTCTGTCTGTGTTCTTCAGAAGGGGGCCTGGAGACCCCAAAAGAGAATCTGAGTGGGAAAGAAATTCAAGTGAACGGCAGAAACTTTGCAGAATTCTTTGCATTGACTTTCCCTCATGCTTCTTCCCTGGCACAGGAAGACAAGAACTGGACAGAAGAGATTTCACAAAAGTGGTCAAGAAGTGTTTATTTTTATGCGTGGAATTTTGAATGATGAGCTCTTTGTCCCTACCTTTTTCCACCCAAAGTCACTTTCCATCTCAAATTCAGCCCTGGGTAGACCAATTGACTCTTCCTCAGATATTCTAAAGTTACCTCACTGCAAAAGAATGGAACTGACACCAAGAAACCCACACCTTATTCCCAGAGGGCTAGGGTGAGTGCCCGTGGGAGGGGAGTATTAGGGTTGGCACCTCAAGGAAGTGGACCATCAGTCCTGCTACTCAGTGTTGACCCCAAATATTGTGAAACAAAAATTTGCCTCCGTCTCACACTCAGGCCCTTCTGCAGCCTCCAGTAAGTTCCTGGTGCTTTCTCCTTAACCCCTGACTGTGGAGAGAGCTCTGCATCCAGAAGCATCCTTCATCTTGCCATCTGACTCTGCCTTGCTCCTTGCCTCCCCACAGAAGCCCTCCACTCTCCCCCATCATTATTTCTCTAAGAGAGCTATCTCACATCTCTTCAACCCATCTGCCACCGGAGGCCTCATTCTAAATTGTGAGTCTCCCCTGTCTACCATCTTCCATCTGCATCCTTTGCTTGGCATGCTGTACAGCTTCAACTGCCAGTGACACTTGGGCTATGCACAATTCCCAGGGGGCTGCTGGTGGCAAGCCCATGCCTAGTTTAAGTTCGCCATGCTTTTATCCATGCCATTCTCTCTGCCCGGAATGGTATCCTTTCCATCAATACCGGGAGATCTACTGAACACAAAGCTCCATGACTGTGGCTGTCTTGTTCTGGCTGTGTCCCCAGGGACCAACTCTGTATCTAGCAAGTAAACAGGGGTTCAGGAATATATGTTGAATGAGTGAGGGAGCAAGAGAGAAGGAAGGAATCCTTGAAGAGCCAATACCTTCACTAGGAGCCACTCCTGGATCTCTAGGGGTAGTGCCACAATTGCTCCCCTGTGCTTCCACGTCAAATACCCCTCTGCTGTCACCTTATCACCCTACATGGCATTGGGTGCCAGCCTCCCTTCTTGGCGACAGTCTGTGCCATATTTCTGTATCAGCAACACATAATAACCATCCAATACATAATCATTAACAACTTGATTTTAGGCACCCATTTGTTCATCTACTTTTCTTACATTCCCTCACCTCTTTCTACATCTTTGCCTGAGTCCTCACCCTTCACCTTATGTTTCTTACCTTCAGATGATTCCAGACCTTACTCTCTTACTTTAGTATTACTGGCTGAAATGTCTTCCCCTGAACCCTTTCCTCTGCTCCTTTAAATCCTATACTCCTCACAGCTAACAGAAACTATCCCCCTGACCCTCCTCACCCTTCAGGAACATTCCTCCCAGGTCACATACAGGTCTCTTTGACAGTGATAAAGATAATCATCATGGCTACAAGTTCTGAGTATGAATCACAGGTACTTTACATAGTATGTAAATATACGCATTTCTGTCATCTCCCACGCACAATTTGGAAAGACAAGCAACTGAGGCACAAACAGGTTAAATACCTTTCTCAAAGTCAAGCAAGTGGTAAATAATAGAGCCAGTATTTGAACCTGGCCATGGTTCATTCATTCATTCATTCATTCATTCACTGAACAAGTATTTATTGAGTACCTATGAGGTATTTCTTCCAGACTTTGACACTTTGGGGTGGAATCATTCATTTGGCAAACATACCAATTCTGCATTTAGACAAAATGAAGGCAGACTAAAGAGGGAAAACAGAAGGGATTACAGACGAATTGACTCAGAATCAAAGCAAGGCAGGAAAAGGGGAAGAGTGGGGGGGCAAGTTTCAGTTTCAGGTGAGAGCTCTGAAAAGAGGATAGTTCTTAGGGAGTAGCTTCCCTCCTCCGGGTCTCCTGGTTGAATGAATTCCCTGAACTGAGGAAAGAGTGTCGAGACTTGTTTTATTGGTATTTACACAAGTAGGTTTTAAAGGATCAGCGATTTGCAGATTCCATTTGGATGCGTCACACCCATCTTTCATTCATCACACCAAAGAGAGCAGGGAAAAGTGAAGGCATAGACTTTGAAAGTCTAGAAATTGTGAAGGGGGTGATCTGGGATTCCAGTGAATGTTTTTTCCAGGACCATGTTTTGTCCAGGCAGCAGCAGTGCCCTGCACAGGGATTTCTTTCTCTCTCCTATCTTCCAGACGGTTAGGTGCTTGTCAATTAACCCTTTCAGGCTGTACTCAGTCAGTATTAGTGCTGAACAAAGATCACCTGCACTTTTCACCTGTAAATCCTCTTCTTCGGTAGATGCCAACTCTTCAAAAACAGACTGCTCTGTTAATTTTTCACCTGCATCAGTGCCCAGCATGGCACCTAGCACCATGCTGATAAGAGTTTGTGGGAAACAAGGGAGGGAGGGAGAGAAGAAAAGGAGGGAAGGAGAAACAGAAACAAAGGGTATCTATTTGATATTTTACGAGGTAGTATTAATGGAACGCACTCAAGAGTTCTGGGTTCAAGTTTTGACAGTACCTGTACCTCACAGAGCAGGTCACTCACACTCTAAGAGCCTCAATGTTTTATTCTGAGAAATGGAAATAATAGCACTTGTTTCATCAGGTTGTTTGGAGAATTAAATAAGATGCGTTAGATGACGTTTTGTAAAATTGTCCAACTATATAAGTTAAAATTGTTATTGAAAGATGGTCTGGTAAGAATGAAATCCTCTTCAAGACTTCAAGGAATTGCTGTCAGAAGTTAAAACCGGAGGCTTTACCAGGATGTTTCTGGCTTAGATGCACGATGTTTCTTTTCAAAACAACCTAGGTGACCAGTACATTCTTTCCCTGCAAGGTGTGATATTTAAATCAGAGATGCTTGGAATGTGGATCAAAGAGAAAAACTGAAGCATACCACTGTCTACAGCAACACTGGTTGTGTTTGACAATAAGTGAATTCTGTCACTTCCACCAACATTGAGCATTTACTGTGTATGGGGCATTCAGAAGCCTATTGATAAGGAACAGAGAGCAAAGATAATTAAGATGCATCTCATCTCCTGTGATGCTCAGTCTACTTCCTCCCCTATGCCTGCTTTCTCCGTGTGCCAAATAAGAAGCTTGGAGGAGCAGTCTCCAAGATACTTTCTACTGTGACCTTTCTCATCTCATTCTCTAGTGCCAGGGTTCAAAGTGTAACTGTGATTACCTCCTTTGGAAGGTTCTTCTGAGGTAAAGCTCTCTGCTAGGAATCCCAAACTGATGATACCCCGAAAACAATGGCATTTATACAATCCACAAAGCACTGTCTAATGCATTTGCTTACTGGACCCTCACTTCCACCCTGCACGATAATATCCTTAAACCCATTTACGAGAGAAATAATTGAGCCTTAAAAGGACAAAATTATTTGCCCAGGTCGCTGAGAAAGAAATTAGCTGGACCAGAGCATAAAACCAGATTTTCTATTTCTAAACATAAATGTTTCCATCCCCTCCACCCTCCAAGAACAATTTTTGACCAAGAGACTGAGAAGCATAGGCTCAGGGAGGCTGAATTTAACCAAAGAAGCAAGTAGGACCACTCCCAAAGCCTGCAGATGCCCCTCAAGCACTCAGGAGCCCAGAGTGGGTTAAGTCTTCCTGGCTTGGTCCCAACAGACATTAAATTCACCTGTGCTTGCTCTGAAATAAATCAGTGTCCCTTTCTGCTGCTGCTGTTGTCTGGAAATAATGCAAATGCAATGGGCCTGCACTGACACTGTGCTTCCCTGGGAGGATACACATAATAAATTGTCCCTTAATACTGTTAAAGAGACATTTTCCTCTTACTCAGGAGCTTTTGAGGTTGGACTGGGCGACTCACCCAGGGAGGAAGAGGCAGTGGTGCCTTGTCAGTGGGCCCAGTTATTCCTGTGGCTTCTCATTGCTCTTTGGCTTGCTGTATTGCCAAGTTCAAGGATGCATCTCCCAGCCCCCTAGTTGAGTCACAGGACTTGCCCGTAACCTCAGTTGGTTTCACCATTGGTGATTTGAACTCATATTACTGTATTGGATGCAGTTATATATTTACTTATTCGGATGCTTGAAAGCTGAGGAAAACTGGCGCTCCTGGTCCACGCCATTCATCATTTAGAAAGATGCCAAGCTGTTTCAGCAGAGGACAGAAGGCATCGGTCTCTGCTGCAGGAAGCCACTGCTGCTCCTTAATTGTTTGCTAGAGAAAGAATCAAGGGTAAAATTTAAAGTAAATGGATGGCCGGGTTGAACTAATTCATCAAAGCATGTTTCAAGTCGGTAGTCAGAACATGCTTCAGTCCCCAGCACCGTCACCTTCTAGGAGAGGGGAAAAGCCAGCAGACCTCCAAGCGGAGGAAATCATTAGGAGGCATTCAGCAGTGCTTGAAAAGCAAAGGGAGAGGAGGCGGTGATCTCTGTGCCCACTCCCTTTGGCCACATGGGGAAACACCAGTTGTCTGTGACCTAGTTATCTGGGAGAGGAAGCAGGGAAGGGAATTCACGAAACCGTTCACTGCACGGGAACCCCATCCTCCAAGGCACACTGCATGCTGAGAAAACAGTTAGAGCTTCCTAGTTTGACTCTTATGTTTTTTGCTTAGAGATTTTTTTGGTAGCATTAAAGACAAACACACTTAAGATCACTTAAGGAAAGGGATTTTACAAGGATACACCATGGACAGGAAGTTCATTAGAGATGGGAAGTGGGAACTGGAAAGCTTTCAGAAACTCATCAGCATCTCCTCTCTCTCTCTGTCTCTCTCTGTCTCATTACATGGTCTCTTGTCTGTGCATTGCTTCCCTATGAAGTCTTCTTGCTTTTAAGCATGATGTCATTGATTCATTCAGTAAATATTGAATCCTACCATGTGGCCGGCACTGTTCAGGATGCTGGGGATATAACAATGAAAACAATAGACAAAAATCCCTGCCCTTGTGGAATGTAGATTGCAGTGGGGAGCCAGACTCCAAACAAGATAAATAACTCCAGTGTGTTAGAAAGCAGTAAGTGCTTAGAAGATCGAGATGGGAAATGAAAGCCTGGGAAGGCAGTTGAAGTCTTAAATAGGATGGTCACAGGAGAAACCCACAGACAAGGTCATGTTTTAATAAAGACTTGAAGGAAGGAAGGGAAGTAGCCCCACAAATGACAAGCAGAACACACTGGGCAGAGGAAACCACAGATGCAAATGGCCTGAGGTTGTTCAACGAGCAGCAAGAAGTCTCATGGAGTAGGGGACCAATGAGTAGAGAAGGACTAGTGAGAGATGAAGCGAGAGGTCTGGGGGACAGATCGCAAAAGGCCTTGTAAGTTAGAGTGAGGACTTCGACTTTTACCTTGAGTGAGATGGGAAAATCCAGAAAGGCTAACTCAAGCTGCATTACTCCATGGCCCACCCGATCCAGGGGTCATTTCTTTTTTTTTTTTTTTTTGCGGTACGCGGGCCTCTCACTGTTGTGGCCTCTCTCATTGCGGAGCACAGGCTCCAGACGCGCAGGCTCAGCGGCCATGGCTCACGGGCCCAGCCGCTCCGTGGCATGTGGGATCTTCCCAGACCGGGGCACGAACCCATGTCCCCTGCATCAGCAGGTGGACTCTCAACCACTGTGCCACCAGGGAAGCCCGCAGTGGTTGTTTCTTACTGATAACTTATTACAGAATCAAAATCTCTTTGTCTTCAAAAGAGAGACTCCAAGAGACAATGGCTCACGTCCAGTCTGCATCCAGAGTCATCCTGAGTTCTCAAGCCTTACCCAAATATCAGTCCCATTAAAGCCCCATCTGGGGATAGCCAGTGTCTGTATATGGGTGCGTCATTTCTGCCTATTCCTCTCCAGAATGCAGAACAATGGGATCCTCTAGTCAGAGTTTGGGGATATGTAACTCCACATGGGGATATGGAGACCCAGCTATAGCTCTTCATCAGTCTCTCTCTCTCTGACTCTCCTCTCATTCTACTTCTATCTTTCCTCTCCTCCACCTCCTCAGAATACTTGAGGAACAATGGAGCATATGGAAAAAGACTTCGTTTCTGAAAGAAAGTGCCCATGCCTGGCAAACATTGGGTCTCACAGAACCTTTGCTGAGGGAATGAGTTGGCAGGTGCTAGCGAGCACATCAGGACCTTAGGAAATGGAGCTCCCTTTGGAAAGTTCTGATATTCAGAAAGATTTTCACATCAGATCCTCACACAAAGACAAAATTAGAACATGTATACTCTCAGCAATCTCCTTATCCAGAGAGTCCTCAGATGTGGCAGAAGGACCCACAAGTGTTGTCACAAGCAGTTGTGAGGGGTGCCAGTCGTGTTACTATGAATAGATGCCATTCTGAAGTTGGACACATTTTTGAATAAATTAGAATGAATTAAATATTAACCCCCAAATATCATTATCCTCACTCCCTAGAATTCCAGTATGCTTTTTTGAATGAGAGAAAAATGGTGGGGCTATGGCTGGACTAGCAGAGCTGCACTTAACCCCAGGTGTGTGCCACACACAAACGTGCTCCCTCTTGTGACTCTTGGTGGAAAATAGTGTGAGAGCGACTTCTGTGGGGAACAAGATGGTGCAGGAGGGTACTTAGCTGCAGGATGAGTGCCACTTCCTTCTCAGATGCCTGCCACAAGGACAGGCATGTTCTAGAACTTTCTTCTCCCTGCTTCTAAGAACACTGAGCTCATGGAATGGCCAAAGAGACAATGATCTTTTCCTAAGATCAATTTCAAAATGGTTTATGGTTCAATTCTCGTAATGATATGCAAGAAAGTTACCATCTGTAGTTCAGCCGTGACTCTTCACATGGAAGAGGAAATGACTAAATATATATTTACATAGCTCTCATGAATATGCATTTTGTAAATGCACAAATATGTACAATTACTTGATAGACTGTTTTGGTTCCTATCTTTCGAATATTTAATACAACTATAAATGTTTAATGCATATTTACTGGGTTGATTGAACAGTTTCAAAATTATGCCAAGTCTTATTAGAAACAAGATTGAATGTTTCTAGCACATTTGTACAACAAGATTTGGCCAGTGGAATCCACACTGACTGGTTAAGTGATGGTATTCTTATAAAGTATATTGAATGAAGCTGCTGGTGAAAATTGATTTGCTGGTTCCGGCTTGGAGAAATGGCACTGGATTTACATCCCCCAGTGGCCTCCAGAGCCCCTTGTGAATTGGCCTCTGTTATCTCTTTGCAGCTCATCACTCAGCCACAAACAACCCATATTCCACCTGAGGTCCTCACCACCAGCTGACCCCTGTGCCTGGAATGCTCTCTGCACAGACATCAAGACTTTGCTGGCCCATCACTCTCTCCACGAGGCTTATCCTTACCAGCGCATTTAAATCGCAGGCACCAAAAGCTCCAACACCCCTAATGGCCTATATGCGCCTCTACTTTCATTTTTCCTACAGCCCCCCATCTCTCACATACAATATCATTTACTTTTTTTTTTTTTTTTTTTGGCCACACCACAGGGCATGTGGGATCTTAGTTCCACGACCAGGGATTGAACCCAGGCAATGGCAGTGAAAGCACAGAGTCCTAACCGCTGGACTTCCTGGGAATTCCTTCATTTACTAATTTTTAATGTTTATGAGTTAGGGTCTATCTTTGTCTCTCTGCACTAGAATGTAAAACCATAAGAGCAGAAATCTGTTTTGTTCACTAAAGGACCTGAAAGCCTGGAATGGAGCTAGCACTTCATAGGTGTTCCAGTGGAAAAAGGAAGGAATAAGTTCAAATCCAGCATGGGAAAGAGGCAAGGCCAGAGCAGAACAGCAGCAGAGATCTCCCCTGAGCGCAGGTGGAGACCACCTGGCTGACTCTCCATAGAGCTGGATCACACCTTGTTTAGGGGACAACTTCTGGCTGTACTGCCGGTGTAGAAGGGTTTTGTCATCATATCATGTACATGCAAAATGGGAGTGGTAACATCTCTTTCCAAGAGTGATCTGAAAATTAAATGGGGTAAAGTAAATGAAAATGTACCCATATATCAGAGCAGAGGAGGAATTAAAAAAGAGCAGATTTCTCATTAAGTAGGGGATTATCTTTTAGGGTAATGCCCATCCATAAATTGTTCAATATTCAGCCAAGAGCCAGGAGAGGCTATAAAACATGGCCCATCACTGAAGTGCGGAGACCGGCACTTTAAAATGCAACTACTGCAGCAGATATATTTTGCAATAAAAGTATTAGGAAAAGCCACCTCTCCTTGGGGTAAAGTGTTGCACGTACCCAACAGCAGCAAATAGAAGAAGTTATCACTGCAACTGTAGAATAAGACTAGATGAAGATGTTAGATCCTAAAATGTGTGTTTTCAGCAGTTTATGAAAGATTGCATCCTATTTGTGACAGAGTGACAATTAATCCAGTACCTCAAACCCAAAGCAAAATCAAGGCATCATTAAAATGTGGAATAGAAAGGTATATGCAATTGAATGGGACATTCAACAGAGAATAACAGAGGCAGAGGACAGAGAATAAAGATTATTAAGAGGGGGCCACCCCCCAAAAAAAGAGGGGGCCACCCCAGAACCAGCAGAGATAACCTCCCTAATTCTCCTGTCTATGAATGTCACCAAAGTTCTGGTGAAGAAAATTGGTGGTAATTACCATAACCACATACTCTAGTTATAAATAAATAGCATTTATAGCTTGTCATACATGAGTGTGAATGTTTCAGAGGTGTTTAGTGAGCTGTAAATAGTGCGGGTTCTGTTCTACTCAGCTAATCCTATATGATGTAATTATAAAGCCTCAAGTAAATATAAGCCTTTCGATTATCAGGAAGAGGTATCTGAACCAAATGGAAACATCCAGCCAGAGCAGCCAAACTCCTGTTACCCACAAGGGCAAGGGTATTTTCATACCCTCTTAGTGGCATTATAAACCGGGTAAAAGAAAGCACACTTCTGGGAAGTAATTTTGCAATTATTTCTCAAAAGCTGTAAAATTGTTCATAACATTTATCCCTTGACTCCTCTCTATCTACTCTCGCAATATAACTTCTGGGAATACAGTCTACAGAAATAATATAGGTCCCCGGAGAAATGAAAGTTATTTGCTCACAGGTATTTGTAACCACACTGTTTTGCATAGTAAAAAATGAAAAACAACATAAACATTTAATTATTATGGGTATAGTTAAGTGGTGTATGATGCTTCTTTTTTGTTTTTATTGAACAGAGTTTATGGAGGTAGAATTTACATGCTGTTTTATAAGTTTTGAAAAATGTATACAGTTGTGCAATCATCACCACTCTCCAGATATAGAACATTTCCATCACCTTAAAATGTCCCTTGAGTAGCCAATACCAACCCCCGTGATCCACTGATATGATTCTTTCCCTATAATTTTGCTTTTTCCAGATCATTATGTAAACAGAACCAGAGAGTGCATAAACTTTTGTGTATGCTTTCTTTCACTTAGCATCATGTATTTGAGATTCATCCAAGTTGTTGCTAAGTAGCAATTCATTATATGAATGCACTGAAATGTGTGTATTCATTCACTATCCATTTCATTTTTTTAACTTTTAAAAATTTTGAAATAATTGCAGATTCACAATCTATAATTATTAATTATCTATCAATACATTAAGGTCTGAAAAGGTCTCCTGTACCCTTCCCCCAGATTTCCCCCATGGTTACACCTTACATAATTATATCAAACTACATCAAAACCAGGAAAGTAGCAGCAGTGCAATGCATGTGTACAGCGTTCTGACAATGTGTGTGCCATGTTATCACACGTGTAGATCCCTGTAAGACCACTGCAATCAAGATACAGAACTATTCCATCACCACCATGACCTCCCTTCTGTTTCCCCTTCATAGTCACACATCGCCACCTTTACTTCCTTTTGCCCTCTCTTATCGATAAAACAATACTTTTTAACTATTTCCTGCTTTGACATCCTTGATAACCGCATCAGGCAGTGTTACCATTTTTGTTTCAACCACCAAACATAATCTAGTAATCTCAGGAGAAAAAGGAAAGTCTTCTCATAGTTAGACATATTTTTACTTTTTCCATTATTTTTTCTTCCTTTTTAATTTTCCAAGATTCCTTTATTTATTTTTGTCTTTTACTTTCTGTTTAGAGGAATTCCTTTAGAGAATTTCTTTTGCTGGTAACAAATTTCCTTAGTGGTCTTTCACCTTAGAATATCTTATTTCAACTTCATTCTACGGAGACATTCTTTCTGGATATAGAATTCTGGATTAAGAGTTCTTGTCTTTCAGCACTTAAAAAATATTCTATTACTTCCTTCTGGCCATGGAGGCGGTTTCTGATGAGATACGTGTTGTCATTCATACAGCTTTTTTCCCCTATAGGAAAATGTCATATCTCTCTCACTGATTTCAAGATTTTTTCTTTGTTTAGTTTTCAGAAGTTGTATTATGATGTATTTTGGTATGGGTTTCTCTGGGGTTGTCCTGTTCAAGATTTGTTCAGTCTCTTAAATCTGTAGGTTTTTCTTTTGTCAAATTTGGGAAATTTAGCCATTATTTCCTCAAAGGCTTCCTCAGCTTCACTCTCTTTCTCCTTTCCTTCTGGGACTCTTTTGACATAAATATTAGGCCTTTTATGTGAGTCTCACAGATCTCTGAGGTTCTGCTCATTTTTTTTTTCATTCTATTTTCTTTCTGTTGTTCAGATAGGGCCATTTCTATCATTTTATCTTAAAGTTTCACTAATTTTTTGTCTATCCCTCTATTCTACTGTTGAGGGTATTTTTATTATTATTTTAGATATATTTTTCTGTTCTAACCATTCTCTACATCTTTGATTTCTTTGCTGAGACCTTCCAGTTTTTAACTTTTTCCAAACATACTCATGATCGTTCATTGAAACACTTTTATAATGACTATGTTACACTCTTTGCCAGATAACCTAACATCTTTGTGCTCTAGGGGTGCTGACGTCTCGTGATTGTCTTTCTCATTCAAGATTTTCCTGGTCCTTTGAATGATAAGTTATTTTTTTCTTATTGAATCCCAGACATTTAGGGTTCTGAAATTCTGGGTCTTATTTAAATTTTCTCTTTTAGCAGGCCTCCTCTGATACCAGGCCAGAGAGAAGACAGACACCACCTCATTACTGACAGATGGAGGTGGAAATCTAAGTGCCCCACTTGGCCTCTGCTGACACTCAGGAAGGGGGAGCCCCCCTTGTTACTGCCAGCTGGGGGTGAGAGTTCAGTTCAGGCTCCCTCCAGGCCTCTACTGATACCACTCTGGCTGGCAGTGGGGAAAGGCCTAATTACCACCCAGCCCAGCAAGGATGAAAATTCTGGGTCCCTACTTTGCCTTCTCTAACCCCACACCAGCTAGGGGATTGGTGAGAGTGGAAGTTCAGCTCCCCACATAGCTTTGTTTAAAAAGTTGTTATGGGGCTTTTTATTTTTCCTTGTGGTATATGGTGATCAATGTCTAAAAGTTTTCTTTCTTGCTGTGCTGCCCTTTTCTGGTCCTCTGGCTAGAGAGCACACTCTTTAGTTGGGGCTGTTTTTTGGAGTGAACCACTGGCATTTCCAGAATGTTAGCTTCTCCAGCTCCCTAGGATACATGAAGCAAAAAGAAAATCCAGAGAACTCACTGCCAGTGAGTCCTTTCACTGAGTCTTGAGGTTCCTGCCAGTCTCTTCTTTTCTCCACCTTTTAGAGTCCTCTTATGTTTGTCTTATATATAATGTCCAGAGTTTTTATCTGTACTTACCCAGAGAATTAGGGGAAAGTGTCTACACATTTCATTTCAAAAGTTTTTTTCTTATAAGACCATGTTGGAACACAAGAAAACAAAGACGTAACATCAAGAGAAGAAAAAAGATACCAGATTTTCTGCCTACTGTGGTTACTATTTTTTTAAATTACATGTTCAAGAAAAAAGACTGAAAGGAAATATACCAAATGTCTATGGATAATGAGTTAGTGAAAGGGAATGAAAGAGAAGCTTTTCTCCTCTATTTTCCAATGTTCTATAGGATAGCAATATGACATTAAACATATAAGTTAAAAGAATAACAAAAATGATTCAGTCACCCAGACATGTAAAGCAGATGCTCTTTTAAAATGGGACCTGCACAGAGCTCCTTTCCAGGGTGACTGTGTTACACATTTATGAAACTCCATTGTAAACCTCACCCTTTATGAAGTATATAAAAGACAGGTATGGCTTTAGGTTGCTTTATGCATGGCATAAAGCTACATAAAGACAGGTATGGCAGGTTGCTTTATGTTGAACAAATCAGCAGGTATTTGAATGAGGAGAGTAATATGGTCAGTGGAAAGCACTTGAACAGAATCAGCAGAGAAACAAGCATGTATTCTCTGGCACAAACCCACAATAAATTGAAATTGACACCAACAGTTGGCTCAGAAATAATCAACTACAAGTACGTTCAATACACAAGCATTCTCCCTGACAGAATCACAAGGCGTGCTCTGCATCGTTCCTAATAGCTCTATAGAAGTTACCAGATGCAGTTCAAGCTAAAATAACACAGTGAGGTACAAGTTAATTACATAGTTACCAGCAAAACCACACACATTTTTTGCAATAATAATGTGGCAAATAAATATCTGCTCACTCCGTGGGAAATGGTGGCAATTATCAAGAACACATGTTCACACCATCATATTGCTTACTGATAATTGTGCAATTAACAAATGGCAGCATGCTAAAATGGGTATTTATTCTTCTCTGAGCTTCACAAGCTATGTGGGATGCATGTGAAAAGCACATATGGGGAGTTTCAAGGGTGAACCTCAAGTGTGTGTGTGAGCACTTTTTGTGGTCACATCCCAGTCCCCAAATATTCCCAGAAGGCAGCTTCTCCTTTTTAATAATGTACGTCTATTTTTAACCAATTGCCTAGGACACAGTTGATGCTCAATAAACTCTGTTAAATGAACTAATAAAAGTTAATAAAAGACTTGTGTGATGTGAGTAATCCAAAAGAAACAAATAAACCTGAAATATTTTTTGTTTGTATTGGTGTTTCAGGGGGAGCTTTGCATTTGAAATCAGAAGTTCCTAATCCAAACATCAGGTCTACTGATGACTAATTAAGGAATTTCAAGCAAATTACTTCCAGTCTTTGAATTTCAGTTTTCTTGACTATAAAAAGGGAGTAATGTTATGTGGCTCAAATGAGATAATGTGTGTGCAAGCACTTGTAAACCAAACAGTATATATACGTAGAAATAGTCTTGATAATGTGCTACTATTTCAACAGCAGCAAATACAGACCTATCTTCAAAGAAGTGTATGTTATCTAAGCACCTCTCATTGGTGGCAAGAGACAGAGGGTGAGAGAGTCAACACAACTATCAATCAGGAAGGTGAGGAGGTAGTATAAAAGGGGTCCATAATGGGTGATCTGCAGAGTGAATGAGTCACAAAACAAATTTTGGACAAGGTGGCTCCAGTCCAGAACCAAGCCAATGGCAGGAAGTTCCAAAAAATATAAAAGCAGTGGGATTTCTGTGAATTTCCATACCCCTATGTCATACACATCAGCTCAGATAATCTATGTTTCTCATTTCAGTGAACTCATTGGGGAGAAACAATACACTTTCCAGATAATAAGGATAGAGGAAGAATAAACATCGGTGGACATTTATTGCTTACAAACCAACAATTTCTATATCTCTCTAAATTTCTACTTCATGCCATCAAGAACAACACACTGATCCTTAGGTTAATTGCAGTCAGAGAAAATGCACCACACCTAGAAGAGGTTTGGAAACTAGAAAAATTCAGCAACTAAGTTTTCCTTATTTATTGCAATTAACCCACACAACAGAACCCTTTTATTCAATATGAATGCCTCCAAAAGTTGATCGGTTAATTGAAAAATTTGTCAAAATGGGTAAACATCTTGTATATGTTTTATTTCAGTTGAAAATACATAAATGTTCAAGCAGTCACCAATCTTTTCATTTAAGGGCCAAGTTTTCCCTCTATGGGTCTAGCGATTGGAGATTGAATTATGTTTCTTATGTAAAATATACCCATTATGCTTTGTCTACTAGTCTTAATCTTTCCCTGGATTGGAGGATACGTTAAAATACTTGGGAATCAATTTGAGTACAGACTTCTTGTAGGTTCCTTTATAGATTTGTATGGATTATTTAATTAATTATTTACTGTTCTCTCAATTACACCTAATTCAATGGCAATTTTATCAGCAAATCTTGACTTTCCAGAACATTTAGCTTAAGTTTCACAGACACATCAACTCTCTTTTTACACTCGTATTTCATCAGTTTTTGTAATAACTAACTGATATAATAACAATAAATAGTACAGCTGACATAAACAAATGTATGCACAAACACAACCAAGTACAGAATTAAGTCCCAAATCTCTACCTTGCCTTCTCTGACAAGCACAGAAGTACAGAATAAGAAGAGAGCCTTCCTTAAACTCCAGCAACCTGAACCAAATTTTAAACGTTCTTTCAATATCCACTACCCTCTATCAGAACATTTGCTATACATTTCTTACCATCAACAAGGATGGAGTCTCTCTCTCTTCCACTCCCTTATATGAGGCATATGTTTACCTTGTTTCTCTGACAGCTGTGTGATATGCCTTTGAGTTGCTGTAATAGACACACTTTCCTATTGGTGGCTAGTTTTTGAAGACAGGTTTTTATTTTATAACAGTCTCAGATTTACAGAAAAATCATGAGGATAGTAAAGAGTTCCCCCATACCCCACACCATGTTCCCCCTATCGTTGCCATTTTCTGGCTTTCTGATGTAATATTGCAACATTTTATTTGAAACAGAAGACTTTCTCAATTTATAGAAGTCAACAAAATGTGCAAAGTTTATTTTGTACTGCTATCATGCTTTTTTGTGTTCTTACCACCAATCCATGACAATAACTACCAAAGGTGTGTACACAGTAGATTGTTATGACTACCCAGCACCTTCTTCTAATGGGGTACAAGCAGCTGACTTCCACTATGAGGAACCACCTTGTCATCCTGGTGGGGTGACCCAGGCCTGGCTAATCAGAGTACCCCTCACTATGGCTTCAGCAATCAAGAAGCTGTCAGAGAACTGTTTTTACCTTGTGGGAGCAGCCTAACTGAGAAAGTAGTCAAAGAGCAACACAATGGAGGGGAGAGAGAGAGGAGAGAGAGAGAGAGGGCAGAGTCGGGGGTGTTGACCAAGAGAGCATTCTGATGACATACTTTCCCTTTCATTGGGTCTATCTCAGTCTTTACCTGTTATTCTGATGTGATAATTGATGGGATTTTCTTTCATTCTCAAAAGTAGTAAATGACATAGTCAACCTAATGAGGGCCCTGGATTTAACTATGCATGAAGTCAGCTGCCTCCCTAGTTACAGGAACCAATAAATACTTTTCTGAAGGAGAAGAAGATTGGCTTAAAATAGTTTGATAAGCAAAGAGTGTCATTGTTCCTCACCACTCGTCCACGACCACAATGGCAAAGTCTTTCTGGTTGACCCTCCATCTATGCATAACCTGCATAGACACACTTAGAACATTTCTTAGAAGATGCACCTGCAAAGATTCGGAAGCAAAGACCTGGAGGGAACAATGTGTTTTGGGTATTAAAAGGAGATCAACAGGGTTGCAATGGAGAGAGAAGAGAAGTGAGGGGAAAGGCAGGAAGCAGGAAAGATAGGGACTGGCTAAGTTGCACTGGCTAAGGCTTGGATGGGATTCTGTGCTTTATTCTAAGGACATTGAGGAACCAGGAAAAGTCTCAATCCACAAGGAGAGTCATGATTGCATGTTCATTTTGGAAAGATCACTCTACCTGTATAGGGAGAATGAAAGACAGATCTGAAGGCAGGAAGCTGACTCAGGAAGCAATGATGATGTTTTAGTTGGGGCCATGATAGTGGCAATATATCTGATGTATTGGAAATATATCTAGGTGGTTCCCACATGTCAAGCTTGGAGTCCTGTTGACAGAAATACTATCTGAGCTTGGTCTCCTTTCCCTATTCACACCAAATCACTAGAGTTTGGAAACATTCTTGAACAAATAAATACTTGTTTAATTAATGAAGCTCAAAGATTTGGTAGTTGAGAAGAATTGGAGAAACAAGTCACTTCAAAACTCAACAAAGAATTTTGTCTTGGTTCCCAGGGTAGTAATCAGGCGTTACTGGAGGAAGTAATCAGTCATTATATGCTTCAGTATAGCCACCTCAATTTTCTTGAGTAAAAGCACTAAGATTTTCAAGTACCTTATCAAGGGTAAGTATGGATATATGAATATATTCTCTTGCCCTTCAAACAATATAGAATCAGTATTTTCTCGGGTCCACTGATATTAGATAGAGCTATTGACTCTCTTTTATGGCACTATAAAGCATGTTGTACTGAAAGAAAGGTTTACTTTGCAAATGAGAATTCATGGGCAAGGCTTCCTGCTGACTTCTCAGAAACTTGGACAAGTGTGTCACGGCTTTTGTTGATGGAGGTATTTTTAGAATGAATTAACTATCCTTTCCAGAGGATTCTTTGCATCATAGTTAGCTTCCTCTGCTTCTGTTCTGTGTGTGTACACACACAGACACACACACTCACATACACACAAATGCACATGCTGAGGAAGAAAGAGAAAGTGTACCATGCATACATGAGAAATTGGATTTCTGCTAAATTAAAAGTTTGCTGAAGTTACAATCTGCACTTAGACAATCTGTTTCCATTCTGCTAACGTATGCTCAAAGCCACCGCTGACCATAAAACCATCTTGCTTTCTTATTCCACAGAGAAGGTTTTTTTTTTTTTTATTCTGATGGCAGAAGGAACGTTTGTCAATTTTCTCTTGTGCCTGGAAAGAACAGACAGAAGAAAGAGAGCGCTCAAATAAAAGATGTTTAGCCAAGGAACCTAAGCTCAAGAGGTTGACTTTGTGGTTCTTCATTCCTCTGATTAAAACCACAGCATTTGAGTCTCAATGTCATCAGATTGTGAAGCAAGAAGAGAATGTTGTGTTCATCTAGGCAGAGAGGTATCATGAAAAAGAGATGGGCTCTGGAGTCAGCAGTTCTAGGCTTGAGTTCTATCATGATCACTGCCTGGCTGTGTGGCTTTGGGCAAGATGCTCTGTCTCCTTTGAGCCTCATTTTCCACATCTGTAAATTGGGGACAGCAAAAGTTAAGGGTAATATGCTACTTTCCTCACTGAATTATATTGGAGATCGCATGAGATGCAAAAAAGGTAGCTGTGAACTGTAAAGAACTACAGAAATGGATCTTGTTATTGGTACCCAGTTTCACCCCTTTCTTTCTAAAAAGGAAGAGGGACCCAGAGGAGGGGAAAGGACTCTTCAAGTCAGCAGCCTGACTACCATCTAGAGGTCTGCTCCCAGGTCAGGAATCTTTCACACAAAAGTGTGCAAAGAAACTTCCAATTATGCAAACCCCCTCCAATGGAACTATGCTCATCTAAGATGTCAAATTCAAGTCTTCGGGGCCAATCTCCTCAAGCCCAGCAGTCTAGATGGCTAACCTCGGAGTGTCCAGGCTTATGTTTTTTTACTTTAAACCAAATCATTTAACCAAAGAATTGGAGTATTTCTTTTCCCCAGCATCTCATTCTCAGAATTACAGTTACTGTTATCACTCAAGTGACCAACTAGTTACAGTTTGTCTAAGACTTTCCATCTTTTAACCCTGAAAGTTCCCAGGAAGCTTTTCAGCCCCAAGCAAACTGAGACAGTTAGTCACCCTAATCTCCACATTTCACTGAATGGCTATATTGTGCCAGACACTTTGCTGAGTTCTTATATTCTTCTTATTCATTCCAAAAAATCTGTGGGGTAGGTATGATTATTTCCACTTCACAAGATGAGGAAACCCAGTTCGGAGTGATCAAAATCACATGTCCCAAGTCACACAGACAACATGTGTTGGAGTCAGGACCCAGGGTGCTTTGAATCCAGAGTCTGTGCTTTGACTGGCACATGACTTCCAATATATCCTGAACATTCTCAGGAAGAGGAGGTGCAGACTGCTTTTAAACTGGATTGTTTTATGATCAGCCAGTCATCATGGCTCTGGACTGACTGGAAACAGTTGTAGTATTTAAACTTGGGAGTCAAGTGTGTTAGCGTAAAGACCAGGTAAGAAGGAGTCAAAATCTCAATTTGAGTTTCTACCACCTTGCTTCCTGACTTTACCTATTAAGGTCTTTTTTCCATATCATATGAAGTGGAGATAACAAAACCTGCATCAAAGTGATACTGTGAGACTCAAAGTAAGCATTATAAAAATATTTTGTAACCTGAAAAACCTAATATTGATACATTAGTAAAAAGAGGTTAATTTGTTCACATTAGTTTAAATATGGTGTCACTATAGAAAGTTAAATACTCTATCAGCCTCTGCTTTTCAATTTATTTCCCCAAATGTATCCCCACTGTTGGTATCTTTCAAAAACTCCGTATCAGACACCTGTGGTTGCCTACCCAGCAGGCATTCCTCCCTTCCTCATTTTAACAGGATCCTGATTTCCAAGTGGGACCATCACCCTTTCTAATTTTTTAATTACAGGCTTTAGCTAATAATTGTATGAGCCGATTAGAATGAATGAGATATTTGTCAGAGCTTCTGGGGAACAGAAGTGACCTTCACCTTCCCTGGCAAATTTTCTGCTTCCTACTGGATGTGAGGATGGACAGCTGGAACCTCCAGAGCTAACAGAGGTCTTGGAAATAGCGAGTGGAGGAGAGGAGAAGAGCCCACGTGCCATGGAGGCAAAACCAAAAAATGGAAAGAGAAATGGGATATTGATCATATCAGTTTAGCCTAAAATCAAGTCAAATACAAATTCCCTATCTGCATTTTAATGGCTGAGTGAGCTTGGAAATGGCCATTAATTTCTCTGAGCTTTTGTTTCCTTGTCTGTACAACAGAGGTAGTTATATACTCCTCATAGTGTTGCAGTGAGTGCTCAATTAGACAAGAATTGTCAAACGCCTAGAATAGGAACTGACAATTAGCAAGTGCTCAGCTAATGAAGGCTTTCTCTCATTGCCCTATTCCTAGAGGAGGGGAGAGGGCAGCGATGTTATAAGGAAAGAGTCAAAAATAAGATTCTCTTTTGGAGTCTGATAAGAATCAAAGGACTTTGCTCAGTCTACTTTGTGTAATATGACACCTCTGCAAAGTCAGGGAGGTGAGGTGTGCTAGGCTAAATTATTTCTTACTGTCTTATTTTCATATCTGTTTGCACAGTTCAATTTGCATTTTAATTTGCATATTAACTCCCCAAGAACAGCCCTGGACCAAACCCAGATGCAGCATACGTTTGTGCCTATGCACATGAGTGTGTGATGCAAGGTGTGTATTTGGGGAGAGGACAAACGTGACCCTGATAAACAGCTGATCAGAAGGCACAGTTCCCTGTTATAGCCATCCTGAACCTCCTCATTTCCTATCTCTTTGACCATATACTAAGGCTCTGGTCTCAGTCTAGGATTGTCTAATCTTAACGTAAACCAGAGAGAGAGAAACAGAGAGATTATTATTAGGAGAGACTAGGTCTCCTAGGTCTTCTCTTGCTGTTCAGATGTGTCTTGGAAACCCAAGGGCCCAGCTGGCTTCTTTTCAGCAACAGCAGTAGATAAGGAAGCAACATGCCTGACCCACTGGAACATCATCCAAAAGGAAATCCTCTCTGCGCCTGCAGGAAACTCCAAGACTACATCTGGCAAGAGAATACAGGCAACAAGAGGCAGCTACATTTGAGGGCAGGAGCACAAAATCAGAAACTTGCAGCCAGCTCTGCCCCCACTCTGTATTTCACCTTCCCCAGCCCCAGGTCCCTACCTGTAGAGTGGTCTCTCCTAAATAATGGAATAAGAAATGATGTCAACGTCAGGTCTGCTGCTTCCAGCACAAACCTGCAAGTATATGTATTAGACCCATAGGATAATAGAAGTGAACCCAGCAGGAGTACAATAAATACCCCAGTATTCCTTCCAAACTCCTCTTTTGTGTCACAGAATCTTTTCTTCCCAACAAAATCCTCCCCATCTCCCAACTCAAATGCTGTCTCTTCTGTGATAGCTTCACAGCACTCATGGTGTGGTGTTACCGAGGTAAACCCAGTCATTCTCTGCTCCTGGTCCCATAATTCTTGGAACATCCATAAGATCCTGGAAGAACCCAGTGTATGATTGTTTTCCATGCCTGTCTCCCCTGCCAGGTTGTGAGTCTTCAGCTGAATGTTTCAGAGTCTTCACCAAACCACCCAAGAATCAAGTTCAAAACAGACGTAAAGCACATGAGTAGCAGAGAGATGGATCTGAGCCGTGAGCTGCCCCACTTCCTGCCTTTAGAGTAGATGCTTAGTCCTAGCACCTACTTTCCAGCCATGTTATGAACATGTGCTTGCCTTCTCCATCCCCCTGCTCCCCAAGAGGCACAACACACTTGCTGAAAGCTCCATTTGCCTCTTCAGTGCAGATCATTCCAGAGACCCATGTCCGGAGGGAGGGCACTGTCAGGAATATGACAAGAGCTGCATGCCCACAAAACCCCACAGCCATGATTATGTATTACGTGTAACCAGAATCTAAAGGAAAGCAAAGACCTAGAAGCTCCTCGTACAGTCACTTTGTGTCTCCATCACCAGCCTCTTCAATTTGCTACCATATTATATAAATAAACACATATCTGAAATCCCCAATACGTCTTCCATGGGGCCAAAGAGGATAGGAAGATGGGGCTGAGCGTGGATGAATGAGAAGATAGAGACATGCAGATATACTCAGGGTGATTATTTCATAGTGACTTGCAGAGATTTTAAAAGTGATGGAATGTTGTAGACTCCATCAGTGCACGGAACAATGCTTGCCTTTGAAATAATGGTCTGGAGCCTCCTACTCCCATCTCTTCCACATGCCTTGCTCTGGTTTATTAACATGACTTTGTGCCAGCACTTTACAGTCTGAACTTCTGTAACTGAAAACAGCCATTCTTAGGACTGGGTTAGCATCCACAGAAATGACAATGTACAGAAAAGGAGCATGATTTCTCTGGACCACCCCTTTTGCCACTTTGCCCTAATGAAAATCTATGAATCTTCTTTGGCTTCTTTTCAGTAAATGTTGGCCCTCGCACCTCAAATGTATAGTCCTGCTTTTCTCCATATCCATGCTTAGTATTCGGGTCTAAGGTGCCAGTGTTCCCCACCTTTCTCCTGCACTTCGGCTCTCACCCTTGTCCCTATAGTCCATCATCCACCAGCAGTCAGAGTGCACTTACAGAAACAGGCAGGAGATAATCACGTCACTCTTCTATGTTAAAATATCTCAATGGCTTCCTGGGAACAAAATCGAAACTCTCTTCCAAGGACTACATGACTTGCCCTGCCTCCCTGACGTCCTCTTGAGCCACTCACCTCGTTTGCTGTGCTTCAGCCACATTGGTTGCAAACATACCCAGTTCCTTTCTACCTCAGGGACTTTGCACTGATGACTCCAGTGCCAAAAAGGCTCCCCACCCTACCTCCCATCCCTCGATCTTCTCTTATTTGGCTCTTACTAAGCTTTCTGCTACAAATAGGTTTTCCCTGACCATCCAGTCACTCTCTATCACATCAGCCAGTTCCATTCTCTGTATGATATTTATTACTAGCTTTTAAATGTATCATTTTATATTGCCTGTCTCCCTCCATAAGAAAACAAAACTCATAAGAGATCAAAAACCTTGACATCGTCATTTAAAGCTCTATCCCCAGAACCTACTACATTGCTTGGCAATGTCAATCCGTATTTATTTAATGTATTCCTAAGTGAATGAATGAAAGGACAAAGCTCAAGCTTACATGAAAGTCAACATCCCATAGCTACTGTGCTTTAATCTATTACTGAGTGTAACGTCCTCCTTATCCCAGATCATCAAATAGTGAAGAAAAACTTCTTAAAGAAGTGATTCTGAATCCCAGTCTCGCCACTGATTCTACAATTCTGGACAAGTCTCTTAAGTTCTCTGTGCCTCGATCATCGCTTCTAAAATAGAGGAAGTAGAAGAAATAGAAATGCCTACCTTATAGAGTTTGATGCTGATGCGATAAATGCTTTGAACAGTACCTGGTACATAAGAAGTTTTATAGAGGTGGTGGTCAGTGTTATCATCACTGTAGTTATATTCTAACCATGTTGACGGCATTGCAGAATAGAAAAAGCTCTTAGTTCTGCCACTGGAAATAGCAGGATATACTACGAGGAGCAATCTGAGCACACGGAGACCAATAAAGAGACTAATGACTCCCACAGCTGTGTGGTAACGAGGCTGGACCAGGGGAGGGCCATTGTGAATGGAAATAAGCTGATGGATCAACAGGGCAATGCGGAAGTAGAATTCATAAGGATTGGGTGTTTCAGATATTGGAGGAGTCAAAGACAAGGGTTCGAACCTGGTCATCAGTAGGAAGGATTCCTTGCGGAACTCGGGTTCCAACAGGGAAAACCAAGAGAGACAAAAAATGAGAAGTGATGAGTGTTATCCTGGAGATAGGAACAAAGGGCTGTGATTCACAGAATGGGGTCTGATCCCTTCAGTCATGTAAGGTCTGATGGAGCATGGCAGAAAAAGTGACAGCTGCAACCTTTTCATCAAACCCTTACAGCATGTCCCAGAACATTGGTGAGGATGCCAAAATTACAAAGAGAAGAATCAGGTTCTAAAAGGACAATTTTACTTAGGCAAACACCACATGCGTCCTCTTGCTCTAAGCCCCATCTATCTCAGATCTAGCTTAGTCTCCTAAAGTGTCTGTTTTTGTCAGCAGAAGCTAGTTTACAATGTTAAAAGACTAAACTTGTCAGGGTGGATGACAAAACAAATCTCGCTAATCTTGGCTACTGAAAAGACTAAATCATAAATTATAGCCCTGGTTATATTAATTGATTCATTAGTGAACAGCCATTAATTCAGTTCCCTGCATTATGCTGAAAGCTAGTTATACACTTGGAGTAAGTAACTTCCCTGGCTTGGATTTTGTTCTTTTACCAAATCTTTAAGGTGTAAAGTTAATTGTATTCTTAAACATTTAAAAATCCTTCTCAATTGTACAAAACACTTCCTTGCCATCTTTTTTTTAAAGATTTTTTTAATGTGAACCATTTTTAAAGCCTCTTTTGAATTTGTTACAATATTGCTTGTTTTATGTTTTGGTTTTTTGGCTGGGAGGCATGTGGGATCCCAGCTCCCCAACCAGGGATGGAACCCACACCCCCTGAACTGGAAGGAGAAGTCTTAACCACTGGACCGCCAGGGAAGTCCCATCCTTGCCGTCTTAAGGAGAAGATGTGGTCATGATTTTACTTTATCTTAGTGATGCATCATTAAAAACATTAATTTTTCACTATATTTAAATACGGTGCAAGATTATCCTCTCTCAAAGGCCCGCACTGGCTGTGTGCTTACATCTGCTGTTTCAGCGTTTCTGTCATTTTTCACACTATTAGTCTGTCCACTGTCACTTCTCCCAAGGCTCCATGCACCTGCCTCTCAAAACTGGTTCCTTACCTCCAACTGTGCTGCTTCGCTTCTAATCTGATAGTGCTTAGACACTAGATAGGGGTGTTTATGAGAATTGTTTATCAAAGGCAGACGAAATGTCCTGGAATAATCATTAAGAGTTCCCTATCTTACTGTCAAAAGTGTCTAGGCTTGCACAATAAAATATAATCACCCAATGTATAAATAAAAGCTGAGAGGTGAAGAGAGAAGAACAGAGGTGGGAAGTAACTTTCCCAAGTTCATGAGAAGTGACAATCGATTTTGTTTCCTGGGATCTTTTTCAGTTTTGCAGTTATGCTGGAAATCGTCAGGTTGTAAAAGCGCTAAGCATTGGTTAGAAATAAGATTGTCCATAGTAATTTTCAGTACAGCAGGCTGGGAGATAAAATTCCGTGTGCAGAACACTTGTTTGAAACTAGCCTACATTAGCCCACACACCCAAAATGAATACATTGACTTGTCTTCTACCCTTATCTGAAAGAGATTTTTCTTTGATATTTTTCCCCTTCCTTCTGATGCATTTCCTGTTCTTCATCCACTTGTTCTGCCTTGATTGGGAGTCCTTTAACTCTTCTGGAAAGATATGACCCAGAGCCATTAAAAGACAAACCCACCTACCCAAAAGCTGTCCACCCAAAATGGTAGCCAGCCTGTATCTAATATCTGAAGCATTCCCAGGCTCATTCCTGACTTGGTTCCATGGACTTGAACTTTCAGATTGTCCCTTTCAGGACATGGACTGCAGTGGACTGAAAGCTGGGATTGGAGTCAGACAGATGGAAGCTCTAGTTATAGCAACTTCGCTTGCTAGATTTAAGACCTTGGGCAATGACACTACTTCTTTAAGCTTCACTTACCTAACTTGAAAAACTAAAATAATAATGCCAACCTAATTGGGTTTTTACCTGTATTCCCTGCCTCTCTTGGGATTCTTAGTCAAGGTGCTGGCTTACTGAACCCATGATTAGGTGCCAGGAGGCCCATGATGGGGTTAGGATTGCTATTGGATGCAGCTCAAGGGGTGAAGACTTGGAAGAGTGAGCTAATTCCAGATCTTTAGGGAAATTTTAGATTTCAGTGTTGGAGAGACCAAAAGGTCTTTAGGGGAACATTTTGTCCTCCTAATCATCCTCATATAGGCTCACCAAGCATCAGGCAGTTGATAAAGAAACACAGAGATCCTAGGAACCCAAAAGAATGACAGCCATGGACCCTTAGGATCAGCAAAGTCCTAAGATGCATCAAGAATGAAACCAGATACCTTAAAAGCTGCATTACCCACTCTAGGACTCCCAATACAGCTCAACACCATCCGTAGATGAGGATGCTCTTAAGCCAAGTGTTTGCAAGTCTGAGTTCTCCTGTGTATAACTGGACAGAGTGGAGATATTCAGAAGTTAAACCCAAAGAAAGTCAGAGAAGGTTGAGTTCCACTGAGAACACTGGGAAGGCAGCAGACTCTGAGCCAACACATTGACATTCATGGGTAGGAAATGACCTCTTAAGGAGTCACAGTCGCTTCAGTTAAACCAACACTAATTTTGCAAAAAAATTAAAAAAAAAAAAGTCTCCGCCCTTAAGTAAGTTACAGTCTACTGGGGGAATGAAAGTCCAGAAGGAGTAACAAATTCAAATGCCTTCAGGGTCTCCAGTTACAATAATATAAATTGTAACTAAGAAGTTGGGAGGACCTATGAAAAACCAGAGAGTGAACACCTTTTTAAAGGTCCTCAATGTCAGAAATATTTAAAAATTCATGACTGGCAAATAAACACCATTTGGGTGGTGAATTTTCATAGCCTCACACAGATCTCCTTAGAACAGCGTTTCTCAGCCTGGGCCCTGCTGTCATTTGGGGCCAGATAATTCTTTGTTACAAGAGGCTGTTTCTTGTAGGACGTTTAGCAACATTCCTGGCCTTTATGCACCAAATGCCATAAACACCCCCATAACTGCGACAATCAAAATTGTCCCCAGACATTGCCAAATGTACCCTGGGGGGCAAAATAGGCCCCCGCTCCCACCACCTGAGAAAGAAGTGCAAGATGTCACAATAGCAAAGAACAACCCAAGAGAACAGCACCCCCCACACACCCACAACCCCCATCCCCACAGCAGCTGGGTCAGGAAAAAACAATTATCCTGAATGAACAGATAAAGAAACAGGAGCAAAGCCAAGTTACAGTTGGATACGGCAGCATCAGTATGTACATCAAGCTTTTGTCACCCAAAGCTGTGTTTTAACCTGTCTGACATCACGCCTCAAGGAGAGGACGTTTCAAAGGATAGGATGATTGAGCTGAGACTGAGAGAGAGGACTGGTCTTAACGTCTGTGGGAACATCTCTCTAGCCTTCCTCTCTCTGTGCTATCGAAGATGAGCTGGAGAGGGGACACAGCAGTCCAGAGGCTACTGCAGTCATGTTGGTGATAAGTGACATGGCTCTGCACTTGACCACTGAGGGTAGGGATATAGATGAAGATATGGAAAAGAGTTTGAAGACAAAATTGTCAGGATTGGTGATTGATTAAACTAGGACAAAAAAGAAAAAAGAATGGAGAATCCTAGAATGATCCAACATTAGTCGCGATAGTTCACAACAGCAGCTTTAACAAACATTCCAGATATCTCAGCAGCTTAACAAAGTCAAGGTTATGTCTCACTCACATCATAGTCCAATCAGGTGTTTGGCCAGAAGACTTAGATGTAGTAACTTGGGGATCCCAAGCCCTTGCATCCTGTGATGCCATCATCCTCTAGGTCAGAGGTCAGCAAACTACAGCCTATGGACCCAATCCAGCCACTGCCTGTTTTATAAATAAAGTTTTATTGGAACATAGTCACATTCATTTGTTTACATAGCATCCATGGCTGATTTCACATACAATGGTAGTGTTGAGTAATGGCTACAGATACCATATGGCCAGCAAAGCCTAAAATGTTTACTCACTGTCTTTTTACAGAAAAAAAGTTCTCCTTGGCATCTT
This sequence comes from Mesoplodon mirus, assembly GCF_964341445.2. Classification (NCBI taxonomy): domain Eukaryota; kingdom Metazoa; phylum Chordata; class Mammalia; order Artiodactyla; family Ziphiidae; genus Mesoplodon; species Mesoplodon mirus. The sequence continues at coordinate 12,504,021 of NC_138992.1, read as the reverse complement.
CTACTGAATTCCCTTCAATCAACCAATGACTGATAAGAGAAAGTAAGAAAGATCACCCAAGAGGTTTTATAGCCAGGCCTAGACATTGTGTAGAACATTTCTGGGGCCATACACCTTTTGGCCAGAACTTGTTACATGGCTGCCCTCCCATGCAAGGGAAGCTGGAAGATATGAAGAAGTCCACAGCTAAGAGTGGGAACTACCAGTCCATGCCATTGATCCATGGCTCTGGAAAAACTTCCTCTTGCTTGATTATCATCCTGTGGTTCCCTTAGAATGGAAAACCCACATATTCTTGCAAAGTGCTGTAAACAACCATATCTCACTGAGACACATTAATGACCAACATAAACTACTGAGCCCTCAGTTTAAACAAATGTATTATGTTAGTTGATAATAGTAGAATAAACATGACCCCAATTAATGAATTTTCTCAGAGCTATATACTCTTTATTAGTTCAAATAAGGGCATAAATGGAAATTCAGTGTAACTCAATAATATGAATGTCTACTTTATGGTCAGTGCTGTGCTAAGCAGAAAGGAAAATAAAGACATACCAGATACCTGCCAGGACCTCATCTTAAGCATGACACAAATACAGAAATAACAAAAGAAGCATTATTTCTAAGTTCAAAAAGGGTAGAGGTTTATCTTTTCATCAGCCCAGAAAAAGAATATACCATGAGGACTGGGGTGGTTGAGATCCACTTTCTGGAGAAGAAAAAAAAGCCATTATGATTTGTGTGATTTCCATAAAAATTAAAGTAAGAGTGAAAGTTGATAAAATTTGAAAAATGCTTTACAACTGAGAAGTCGTTCTCACTATGTAATATCCTTTCATATTCATCAAAATCCTGTGAATTCGGTGTCATCAGGACTAACTCACTTTCACCGAGAACAAGTAAGTGGTTGGGACTTGCTCTGTGATACACAGCTTGTGAGGGGAACAGTAGGCCTGAAACAAGGATTAGATTTATCTTTTTCCTTTTTCTTTTACTTTTTTTTCTTTTCCTGATTTCTAATCCTGGGCTCTTTTAACTCTACCACATTGCCATTAAAAATAAAAAAAAGAGTGTCCTTTGAAAGACTTACACTGAGGTAGTCACAGAGAACTCATGATGCACTCCAAAGCAAACAGCAGTCGGGAGAAACGTTTCCACACAAAGACAGTAAAATTTCTATTGGCTCAAGGATAACCCAGCCAGGGGCAAGAGAAAGGAAGCCACAGGCTGAAAGGTTTCCCCAAGGATTGCTCCATTCAGTTCTCAGGTGGAAAGCAGCTTTGAAGTTAAAACACCACCATCCCAACAAGTAAAGGAAGTGAAACTGTGAGGGCTGTCAGTTCCATCAGGTTCAGTAAATGAATTAGACATAGAATAGATGACCAAGAATAGAGCGGCCCTTTGTGGATGGCTCGGAGGTATTTTGGCTCCTACCTGGGGTTATGTTCCCCGACTCCCAGGGCCCCTTCTATTTGTCATCTTGACTCATAGACAACTAAGACATTAAGCTCCTGAACAGCAGAAGATATCTGAGTATGTGACATATATGTATGTACACAGCCCACGCCTGCAGTGGGCTCTCCCAGGAGGTCAGTGGTGCAGAGAAACACCATGCCATGGTGGAATAAAGACCTGTTATGGCCAATTTGGCCAAGCATTTCCATAGGATGAACTACAGCAGTCACAAGGACCAGTTGGGCAAGATTCCTCTTTGGATGAGGCTACCAGTGGAAATGGGAAACAGAATGAAGTCTAGTTTGCCTTGATCCTAAGGGATAAAGTCCACACCCTCATCATGACATACAGGCTTTCTTTGTCCTGGTCCCTGTCCACCTGAGAAATCTTTCTTTACCTTCTTCCTCCTTCTCCATGTTCCACCAATAGAAGCCTCTCAACACATCACTCACCATGTACCTGGGCTTGCACATGATCCCAGTTTCCACTCTTTGGTATGCCTCTCCCACTTCCTCCACCTGACAAACTCCTATCCATCTTCCATACTCAATGTTCAATCACAGTTCATCTATGATAATTTCTTCAACTTGTCCTTTCAGCCATCAGGAAGCCACTCCCTCCACTTTGCAACCACAGCACTTTATATGCCTCATTGGTATAGCACACATCACATTCCATTGAAATAATATGTGTTCTTGTCTGTCTCCCTCACTGGTCTGGAAAGTCAAACGGGAAGGCATGATGTCTAATTCTTCTCTGTTTTCTCCTCACACTTACCATACTGCCTGCTGTGTTGTAGACACTCAATAAATGTTTGTGGAAAATGGTAAGTCCCAGACAAAAATCTGGCTGGAAAGAAACTGTGAGGAAGTGAAAGAAGCCTAGATCTGAAGCTTGAAGTATTCAGGACCCATCTAGACAGTGGGAGTATGTTGTCTATCTCATATAACTCAAGTCAAATTTAAATGATGAAAAGTTGGGGGGATTAGTTGGTTAATGTGTCAGTGGTGACCCAATAAGGACATGAAAGTAATTTCCAACATGTACTTTTAGCTGCACTAATCCATTGCTACAAAGTGATAAATCAAGAGGAAAAGAAGATGGTATCAACTGACAGGATAAGAGGAGGATCTCTCAGTCATTGAGCTGAGCAGTACATTCAGGTTTAGATCCAAATGGTCATTTGGTTCCAGAATGATGAAGACCAGAGAAACAAGAAGGCAGGGAATCAAGTGAATGAAATCATGACCTCTCTGACTCTCCTTATGCTTCTGGATGCTGTTTAGCCACACCGTTTGTTGGTGCTCACTTTAGTTTATTAACATTTGTATTCACTCAAAGATGCACATGGTGCATTCTCTCAGCTCCAAGGTTGGCTCCTCTGTGGATGGGTTTTCTTTTCCCAACAAGCATTATTGCCTTAGAGTGGAGAGTGTTATGTCTGCTTTATTTACTAGCAATAGCAATGGTAGTGGTAGAAATCCGTGGCAAAGATTGTGCTATGGAAATTCACCTTTATTGAAAGCTCACTGGTGGCCAAGTACTGGGTAGTCATTCAACCCACAACCCACCCATAAGCAATTTACTATCTTTCATTCACCAAATACTCAATGAGATCTTCTAGGCACCGGGTGTATAGCGGCGAACATACTAGGCAAACTCACTGGTCTCTTATCAACTATTGCCTACTGATGTTAAAAGAAAGACAGACAAACAGTAATCACATCAGATAATGAGTGAGAACTGAAAGGAGACTTTATGTTAGGTAATAGAAAAATTATTAGTCTAATTTTACCAGTGAGGAAATACAGTCTTAGAGAAATTAAATAACTTGTCTGAGACCACACAGCTACACAATTAGAGAGCAAGGCCTTAAACCCAAGTCTATCTGAATCTAACTCAATGAAATAGCCCACACAACAGAATATAGACAAGAGATAAATGTACTAGTCTCTAGGCCTTTGTGTACTAACTTCTTAGAAATAAGACAAAACTCAGTGTTAGCTGAAATGGTTGTAGTTATCTTCATGAGGGAAGGAAAGGAGGTAGGAGTGAGGAACATAAATCAGGGAAGGACTCTGAAGAGAAGGTGAAAAAGAAATAATATATGGCATTTTCAGAAAAGGTTTATAACAGGGATCAGCAAGCTATAGCCCACAAGCGAAATCCAGACCACTGCCTGTTTTTATAAATAAAGTTTTATTAGAACATAGCCACGCCCACTCATTTAAGTCAAGTCTATGGATGCTTTCACCCTACAGTAGCAGAAATGTGGCAACAAAGACCATCTGGCCCATAAAGCCTAAAATATTAATTATGTAGCCTTTTACAGAAAAGCTTTGCCAACTTCTGGTTTACAGTAAAGGAGCGTTGTGCTCTGGTCACTTGAGTAGCTCAAGATAGAAGTGAAATTCTTGATTGAAGCCAGAATCTTGAAACCTTGCAGAGGAGTTTGAACTTTTTTCTACAGGCAATGGAGACGTATCCAAATAACCTAAAGTACAAAACTCTGCTCTACATAAGCATCATTCAAAGTCACCCAAAGAGCTCAACCACTTCAATCAGCGTGGTATTACGATAAGAAGAGTCATCGCATGTTTAATCAGCAGAGTTCTGTTCCGATCTCAATTCATTAAGACTTAGGAACTGTATGCTGGCCACCAGTCTGCCATTTTAGAGCATCACTTCTCTGACCTTTAGTGTTCTCATGTCCAAAATGCAGGAAATAATCTCACCCCCCAGGCTTGTTGAGAAGAATGATGTTAGAAAATTGGGGGGAAAAAATGTGAAATGAGTAAAATCCCTTGCAAATATCAGAGATTATTCATTCATTTGCTCAACCAAAAAGTGTATTGTGTGAACGGGGATTCAGAAACAAGTGAGGTTAAGATATGATCCACAGTCTAGAAGGAAAGGTGACATGCAAACAAGAGTGCCAGAGCACTGTCATGAGTTCACATATAATACAAAGTAGGGAGAAACCAACTCTGCTTGGGGTGAAGTGGGCTATCCAGAAAGGGTCACAAGGAGGGGTTTCTAACAAGGAGAAAAAATTCACCACAGTGAAGGAGATAAAAAAAACACGTGCAATCGCTGATGACTGTGACATCCTTTGCTTACTGATATGGGAGGCAATACTCCATTTATCAGTTCCTTCTCTTGGTCCGAAATTTGACCAATATTTGGGAGACATTTCATGACCGATTTTTGTCCCACAGCTCTGGGAGGCTCATCCCAGGTCAGGTGAAAATTCTTGTTGATATGCCACTTCAGGTGTTAATTTCCAGCAGAGGGAGAGCTGGTGAACCCTGAGGGAACTCAGGAAGAAAAAGAATACCTGCCATCTAGCAGCCATCAGACTGCAGCCATTCCCTAGGTGAGCCATGAGGAAACACAGGATACTGGCCCCAGACAGTTGAGGTGCACATCAAAGGAATGATTTCAGTGAGTGCATTCTTGCATCTTCCCATACATAGAAAAGCGCTGATTTCCTTAACTTGACATATCTGGTTTTCTTTAATTAACAATAATCTTTTGATGTTCAGACTACCTGCCCTTTGTTGCAAACTCTTATGTATCCTGGCTCCCCGCCTTGCCTCCTGGAAACAGTTGTCTCAGGTTTACTTGAGATGCTGCATGCTGGGCTTGAAGTCCTAAAAATTCCCACCAAATAAAACATAACTCTCAAAAAAAAAAAAAAAAAAGCACGTGCAAAGGCCCAGCGTGGTTTGACATGAGCGGCACCTAGGAGCTGACTGTGGATGCAAACAGAAATGAGGCAGAAAAATGCAGTTGAATGTAACAGGTTCTTATATGCTGTGATAAGGAACTTGGACTTGATCCATAGTAAGTGGGGAGCCATTGAAGGATATGGTATCCGGAAAGAACTTGGTCAGAGTTGGGGCTTGAATGCCTCAATGGATCAGGCTATTAGGTGAGTTTCCAGCTGTTCTTTTGTGTAAGAATGAGGTACTGCAGTGTGACAATGGCCCATGGAAGAGCTTCCAGTGGCCTCTTTGTCCCAGGCAAGCCAAGATCACCACTCACAGTCATGGTCCTTGCAGCCAATGCAGAAAAAGCAACTGGACCAGAGACAAGAATAATAGCACACGAAAGACCCTGGAATAATCCCCCTAATGTGACCGCTGACCTTGGGACACCCGCCTATGAGAAAAAACCATGCCTACATCAGTGCCATGTCTCACATTCCCCAAGCCTGGATCCTCTCCAAACACGATATGTGCAGCCAATATATGTCAAGCAGAAGAAGAGATAATCAAGTTATTCAGGAGAGGATGGAAAGAGAAAGATAATTTTCCGATGTGGGCTTACACAGTGGGTCAGGGTTTGTGTTGTTTTCTCACTTCCCAAAACCTCTGTGGTATCTACTTCACCTTAAGAAAAAGGGGATTAGGAGGTGATTAATATAGAAAGAATTGCTGTGGGAAGGTTGTCTTCTGAGACCATGCCAAACTCACTTCCTGATTAATCCCTCGGCTAATGGGACCTCTTGACCAAGGAGGGCAGTTTCCTACTTTTGTTCCTGAAACCTCCAAGTGTCATGGGGGAGGGAACAGAACTGGGCTGCAGTTTGACATGCACAGAAGTCCAAGGAGGACTCATTGCCACTCAGAGTCTGCGTCCTCAAATAGGAAAGTGTGGATCTCACGGGTAGACAGACGGGGATCCAAAACTAGATCTCAAGCCCCACTTCCTGTGTGACCTTAGCCCACTTGCCAAACTTTCTTAAGCCTCACTTTCCCCATCTATAAAATGAGGATAATAATTCTCATGTTTATACAATGTTATAAAGTTAAGTAATATATTTTAAGTGCACAGCACGGTATTTAGCATGTGCCCAGCATATTATACTTATTATCGAAATTAGGCCTCCACCTGAAAGTTTGATGCACAAGATGAGTTCCCAGGTTCCCAACTTGATCAAGTATGATATACTTTAAAAAATAAAAATAAAAACCCTGCAACCTGAAAATCTTAGTGTACTGCAAGAAGTGTTTGAGGAGATAGTTATCCTATTAGTATTCAAGATTTTCCCCAGATTCCCTGATTGGCATCTAATAGGTGCTCAGGACATTTTGTTGAATGATTAGATAACTAAATTTGTTAAGAAATTTAATACACGACACAGGTAGATGTTAAGAATACAAGCCTGCATAAAACAAGTTGTAACGTATAGGAAGTATGTATATAGTGGTAAGACTGCAATAGTGAAATTGCCAAAGGATTGAAAGAACAACTCAGAGAAGAGGAATTTTGAAATCCCCAAAAGTATATGAACAAAACAATGTTCAATGCACCCACAGTTCTATGAACATAAACACAGACTAAAAGCACTATTCACCATCAAATTGGAAATGATTTTTAAACTGATAGCATTCTATGATGGATTGGGTATGGCAAAATGAGGCAATTCATTCACAGTTGGTCAGAATGTACATGTGTTAAGCTTTCTGAAAGGCCATTTATCAGTACAATTAAAAGCCCTAGAAGTACCTCTACATTCTGGCCCACTAATTCTACTCCTAGAAATCTACAATACAGAAACATTAGAGCCATAGACAAAGATGTCTCTGTAGGAATGTTCATCACACTATTATTTATATACTAGCAAAAGAAGAGGAGGAGAAGGAGGAGAGCAGAGTAGAGATGGACGAGATAGAATTAAGACACAGCGTAGCTATGACAAAGGAGTTGGATGGGAATTTATCAGAATTAAAGTGTTATATATTTTTATGTTGTTCTAGGGTAGAGTAAAGATACTAAATTGCGACTTTGTTAACATCACATTTGTTTTAAAAGAGCTAGGTGATTATTAAAATTACAGTCATAGAGCATATAACTGCAAAATGAGTAGAGGAAAAAATGGAAAGAGAAAAAGAAAAGTAATTGAATCAATCACAATAAACTCAAGATTTAAAAAAGTGAAACATAAAAGACAGGACAATTTGCAAGTGGACAACCAAATTATAAACATAAATCTAAAGATATCAGTGTCTTAGTTGGCTCTGGGTGCCATAATAAAATACCATAGACCAAGTGGCTTTCTAAACAGTAGAAATTAATTTGTTACAATTCTCTATGTTTAGTATCATGTCATCTGCAAACAGTGACAGTTTTACTTCTTCTTTTCCGATTTGGATTCCTTTTATTTCCTTTTCTTCTCTGATTGCCATGGCTAAAAGTTCCAAAACTATATTGAATAATAGTGGTGAGAGTGGGCATCCTTGTCGTGTTTCTGATCTTAGCAGAAATGGTTTCAGTTTTTCACCATTGAGAACGATATTGACTGTGGGTGTGTCACATATGGCCCTTATTATGTTGAGGTAAGTTCCCTCTATGCCTACTTTCTGGAGGGTTTTTATCATAAATGGTGTTGAATTCTGTTGAAAGCTTTTTCTGCATCTATTGAGATATGGTTTTTCTCCGTCAGTTTGTTAATATGGTTTATCACATTGATTGATTAACGTGTATTGAAGAATCCTTGCATTCCTGGGATAAACCCCACTTGATCATGGTGTATGATCCTCTTACTGTGCTGTTGGATTCTGTTTGCTAGTATTTTGTTGAGTATTTTTGCATCTATGTTCATCAGTGATATTGGCCTGTGGTTTTCTTTTTTTGTGACACCTTTGGCTTAGACCAATTTAAATGGGCAATCATGTACACTTAAATTCTGGGATCTCAAAATAAAAATTTAGGGTGGTTCCTTTCCCCTTTGGAAGAAAAACAGCAGACGATATCTAAGGAGAAAGGACAAAGATTGTTGTAACCTACTGCCTTCCAAAGCAAGATCAGTTTCGCACTTACACTGAGCAATGTGTCTAATTCCAGTGAGGTCATATCCTTGTCTTATGAAATAGGAGGGGGAAATGGAGGGAGGATGAAGTGCTGTAGATGCTTATCTATATTCCTAGCAAGTCCTACTGTAGAACTCTTTCTTTTTTTTTTTTTTTTTTTTTTTTTGCGGTATGCGGACCTCTCACTGTTGTGGCCTCTCCCGTTGCGGAGCACAGGCTCCGGACACGCAGGCTCAGCGGCCATGGCTCACGGGCCCAGCCACTCCGTGGCATGTGGGATCTTCCCAGACCAGGGCACAAACCCATGTCCCCTGCATCGGCAGGCGGACGCTCAACCACTGCGCCACCAGGGAAGCCCCTAGAACTCTTTCTTTAGAATAAAATCCACAATACAATAAAATCCAAAATATAGGGGGAAATCTGCACAGAAATATTCATTGCAGAATGACTTATAACGAAAAAAGGAAGGAAGCAGGGGAATAAGTCATATGTGGAATAATTGATGAATTGTGAATACCCATTGTGTGCCAGCCACTGTCCTGGGCATTTTACATATATTTTCTCATACAGTCTTCACACTTACCCTATGAGACACTTATATTCATCCCCATTTTACAGAGGAGGAAACTGAGGCTCTGAGACAGTTAGTCTCAAGTGAAGTGTCTAAGGATGCATGTCTAGACTAAGTCTATCTAACTCACTCCACTATGAATTCTTGCCATATTCCCCAGAGTGTAGGCTTAGGAGAGGGGTCATAGGTGAGACTACCTGTGGTTAGATGATGTGATGGTATCTTCTGTGTGCCCTTTCACCTCCACTCAACCTCCTTCTCTACCTGTTCTCAGCCCATGAGGCTTTCCTATGTGGGCTGCATCAATGGATCTCTTGCCATCTGGCTACCAGGCAGCAAGAGATCAGAAGGAGGAGATAGTGAAGTGAGCACATTGGGTTAAGTGCTGGCTGCATCCAGCAGCTCCTGTCTGGAGATGCTCTCTCTCCATGTCCTAAAAGCACATCTCACTTGTTCAGGCCATGGGATAACACAGCCCCACTGTGCTAGCTCAGGATACTGCACAGGTATACTGTGGCTTCACACATTTATATAAATAATCCCTTTCTGGAACTCTCTCCAATTACAGAATTAGCACATGCCACTGGGTACTTGTACAGACCCTTAAAGATACAAGTGACAGGAAAATCCAAATAGAAGATGGGCAGAGATCAGAGTAGAACCAGAGCTGGGTGAGGACCTAAGACAGCACCAGGGATCTCCCATGTGGTTTTTGTTTAGCCAAGTCAATACCACACAGATTTATTGATTCCGTATGCTCTAGTCTAAAAGGGGTGTGTTATGTAAGGAGCTCACAGTCTTATGATGGAGACAGAGATGTCATAAACAGGCAATGCAGGACTGTGACAGGTACCACAACTGTGGAAATAACAAAGTGCTGAGAGGGCCATGGGAGAGAGAGAATTTAATTCCACCTTAAAGCAAAGACTTCAGAGAAGATGACATTTGAGGGATGAGGAGAATTTTGCAGGCAGAGTGAAATAGCATCTAACTAGTATGTAGCAGCAAGGATTGATTGCCACCTGGGATCTCATATCTAGGTAGATTCAGACTAGCCTTTTCCAGCTCCCTTTCAAGGAGACATTTAAGCCTCCAGACTTCATGGGTTGACTATGACAGCCTTGTTCTCACTCCTTGGCCCAGGACTACAGGAGGCTAGTTTCTCTGCACAGTGAGATTTATTTGCCTGGCAGTCTCCCTCCCCAGCTGGGAACAGAGTCCTAGCAAATGTATTTTATATAGCTTTGAGTCATAAAGACAAGATTCTGTCGTATAACCTGTCTTGTGACCAAAACTCTAGAATTCCTCATTAACTAACACATTAAACTACTTAACGTATACATGCTTCATTAATGTTCAGATATGCAAATTCCACGCAGGGCAAGTCATACTGCCCTCTCTCAAACACAACTCCAGATCGTGAATGAAGATTACAAAGCCAGCTCAATCTTCCAACACATTGAAGTTTCTGCCTCTTCCTCTCTACGCGGTGGTGTGTAACTTTGTGTGCTTCAAAAGCAAAGTGGTCTTGGTTTCCTACATGTCCAGAAAGCTGACCCTCTCTGGAGGATAAAAATGGCCACTGATGACTGTGGTTGAGGATTTCTTGAGTTGGTGTGATTTCATTCCCACAATCCCTACTCCAGAAGCTTAAGCAAAACAGTAGGTCTGGTGACCTGTTTTGCAGAGAGACAGAGGTTTCTTTCCTATGGACCTCACAGTGATACAGATGCTGTCATTTGGCTACATTTAATCCCTTAATTTTTACCCAGGGAATGGTAATATTAGTCTAATGAACATGGCAGATGTTTGGAGCCAAGAACAGGATTATGGCTTGTATGTAGCCTGGGAGTCCAACAGATGTCAGCTCAGTTCCCTGACTCACCAGCTGACCTTGGGCAATCCACTTAGCAAATCCATTCCTCAGTTTCTCCAGTCATAAAATGAGGATAATCATAGTTCCCACTAGAGATACTTTTTGTCAGGACCTTTGATGTCAGTTTCCACAGACAAAGGGCTGTTATAATTATCCTGGGTACAATAATGAGGAAGGGGAAAAGCCAGACTGATTTTTATAAGACTTCTCAGGTACCAGTTTCCAGCTACTGTTTGTGAGTCACAATGGACTGTGGATCCGCCTTTCATGTAGTGAAGCAGACTCATACTGGTGGGGAACAGAGTGGAAGCTGGGGGATGTTTTTTTCAAGCTTCATGGTTTGAGGGGCTGTGATGATTGAATGGAGCCTGACAGTCATGCATTCATATCTCTTTTCTGTTGCTTATTTTTTCTATGACCTTGAAAAAATCACTTAAATTTTCTGAGCCTAAAATCCTTAATCTGCTACTCAAGGCTTTTGAAAGGATCAATGAAGTAGTATGTGCAAAGTGCCCACCACAATAACTGAAACACTGTAGGTACAAAAATGTTAATTTCTTCTCTTTTTTAAAAAAAAAGACAATTTTTGAGGAGTTTTAGGTTCACAGCAAAATTAAGTGAAAAGTACAGAAGGCTCCCATATACTCCAGGCCCGATACACCCACATCCTCCTCCTTATCAACTTCCCACACCAGAGGGGTACATTGTTACAATCTATGAACTTACACGGACACATCTTTCTCACCCAAAGTCCATAGTTTACACTAAGGTTTACTCTCAGTATTACACTTTCATTGTTTTGGAAAATGTATAATGACATGTATCCATCATTATAGTATCACACAGAATAGTTTCACTGCCCTAAATTTCCTCTGTGTTCCATGTATTCATCCTTCCCTCTCCCCCAACTCTTGGCAACCATTGATCTTTTTACTGTCTTCATAATTTTACTCTTTCCAGAATGTCATATAGTTAGAATCATTCAGTATGTAGCCTTTTCAGATTTGCTTCTTTCACTTAGCAATATGCATTGAAAGTCCCCCCCATGTATTTCTGTGCCTTGGTAGCTCATTTCTCGATAGTACTGAATAATGTTCCATTGTCTGGAGGTACCACAGTCTATCCATCCACATGTTAAAGGACTTCTTATTTGCTTCCAAGTCTTGGCAATAATGAATAAAGCTGCTGTAAACATCCTTCTGCAGGTTTTGTATGGACATATATTTTCAACTCTTTTGTGTAAATACCAAGGAGCAAAATTGCTGGATTGCATAGTAAGAGTATGTTTAGCTTTATAAGAAACTGCGCAACTGTCTTCCAATGTGGCTGCACCAATTGACACACCCAACAGTGATGAATGAGAGGTCCTGTTGCTCTACATCCTCACCAGCATTTGGTGTTGTCAGTGTTTTGGATTTTTGGCATTCTAATGGGTGTGTACATTCCCTTTTTAGGAATCACAAATACAAGGAGATCAACCTGAGAATCTCAAACAGATTGGCATTAAGCTAAGAGATAGAGGGCAGAAATACTCCCAAATATTAATAAACCCCTGACCTCTAAATTTTACAGAGTAAATAACCAACTGATATTTATCTCACCTTCTAACCAGTCTGTGTCGATGGCATTGTAATTCCACTCTAGCCACAGAATCCTTGTCCAGTATCAGCAGGCACACTCTGTCTGACCATGCGCAGAGCCAAAAAGTGAGCAAAAGTTAGAATTACACAGCCACCTACTTTCCATTTATTTCATCTGAGAGACCCTCAGAGTAAGAGTCAGATTCGGATTGGACAAGGGTGGAAGTGTTTCCGTTTGGAGAAAGTCACATAAGCCAAGACACTGAGAAAGGCTTGCTCTTGGGACAAGAAGATGAGGAATGAGAATGTCAAAGAAGACTCTAGCTTGTCTAGTCTGAAATTAGATCATGACTAACACAATCTAACTGGATCAGAGTCCACATGGCTGATCAAAGATAGTTGAGAGGAAAGATCTGTGCTTTGGTCAATACACTTTGCATAAGGACACCTGCTGAGATCTCATGGACACACTTTAATCTCATTTCCCATGGTGCATTGCTTCCATTAGCCTGCGGCAACTGCATTTTAGAGCTTATTTAAATAAAATGGAAAGCAGAGTTATGTCTATGCAATTTAAGTAAAATAGAGGCCAATTTGGGTGGCCAGCCATTTAAAATATTTGACACACTCTGATTTTCTTTCTTTGTGTCTTTTGTTTGTTGTTTTGTATTTCTCCAAAATGAGGACATCGGAGAGAACAAACTCTTAAGTCCTTATTATTCTATGCAAATATGATTTTGTCTTAAGATAGGATAAAATAATTTATCTCATTTGACTACCCAGTTATTTTGGGTGTCATCTGAACTAGCAATTCAGATTAGCGTATGACTCAAGGTCATGAAGGAAGCTCATGACGTAAGCTAGGACAAAGACATGGGTCAAGCTCTTTGTCCAGGTTATTTGCCATATTGAGTATTACTGGCAAAAATGAACAAGTTATAATAGGAAAGATAACTGATTTTGACTGAAAAAAAAGAGATGACTGAAATTCATCTTTCCTCAGACCATGAGAGTAATTTGCCAAGCTTTATTAATGGGCATCTTCACATTCTTAGTAACCTTAATTGCTAATTAATTAAGAGATGATTGGATAAACAATAGATTGTACTACAAAATGAAGATGGTTAAATTTACTGTCATGGTGCCTAATGAATGTTCTTTATCCTATTGCCCTAGTAATCTTTCAGCGCCTTGATTTCTGAAGTAAAGAAACCCAAGAGCCATTTTCTGAAAATTAGAGTTAAATCAGATCAACATTAAAGGACTTCTGGGTCAATCATAATTTAATTAAATCAGAATAGGAAAAAAAATCTCAGCAAGTGAAACAGTCTGCAATAGTGACAAGAGCCTTGGTCTTAAAATCAGAATACCTATGTCTGAAACATTTATTATTATGGACATTGTTGACAGATACTTTGATTTCCCTGAGCCTCACTTTTCTCCTCTGTAAAATGGAGATGATCAGTTCAGCTGAAAGTGACAGAGACACAAAAATAAGAGTGGTCTATACAAGACAGAAGTTTGTTTCTCTAATTTGTAAAAGATCCAGAGGTAGACAGTTGAGGACTGATGGCAGCTCAGCTCCACAGAAATTTCCAAGCCTCGGTTCATTCTATCTTTTTTGTTTCCATGCAATGAGCCTCTAATTCCAAGACTGCCTCGTAGTCTAAAAAGGCTGCTCCAACACCAGCCTTCATACCCACATTCAATCCAATGGAAATAAGTGCGTAAAGAAAAAGAAGCAAAGCCTCTACACCAGATCTCTATTAAGGAAGCTTCTAGACAGCACTCCAGCTCACATCCCATTGGCCAGAACTTCGTCATGTGGCCACATACATCTGCAAGGGAGGCTGGAAAATTTAGTGTTATTCTGGACAGGATGGGAGGCTTTACCACTGTATGAAAATGGAGAGTGGAAATTGGAGGATACCTAGCTATCTCTAATCCAAGATATAGCTCAAAGGGTTGTTATGGAAGGCCAGTGAAGTAATGGATGTAACATAGCTAGCAAAATGTCTGGCTCATAAAATGTGTTTGGTAACCGCTGACTGAATCTGATGGACAAAAAGAGAAAGTTCCTGAGAATCTTGAACCCTCTAAAGAGTAATGGGGGGGCTTCCCTGGTGGTGCAGTGGTTGAGAGTCCGCCTGCCGATGCAGGGGACACGGGTTTGTGCCCCGGTCCGGGAAGATCCCACATGCCGCGGAGCGGCTGGGCCCGTGAGCCCTGGCCGCTGAGCCTGCATGTCCGGATCCTGTGTTCCACAACGGGAGAGGCCACAGCAGTGAGAGGCCCGCGTACCGAGAAAAAAAAAAAAAAAGAGTAATGGGAGTGTGCTCCCCTAGAACCCACATATGCAAAGGGATCCAGATTCCCCAGGGGCACTGATGAGCCAGGGAATGGCCTGTCTTTGAACCAAGCTTCTGTTCAGGCCTTTAAGGGACCAGGAAGTGCTAACTGCCTTCTGCATCCCGTTCCTCCTTATCTCTGATGGTACAATTTTCTCTTTCCAAAATCTTGTCTTGCTCCCTCTTCACCTTGCCAAGATTCAATTCAAATACCACTTTTTGCAAGAATACTTCCTAACATCCCTGGCTGTGTTAGGTACCTTTTGCTGAATTATCATAAGAATTGGTGCATATTGCTGTCATAGAACTATATGATGGCCACAAGATGCCAATAGCACCCCCCCACACACACATACACATACCCACACACATATTGTGACAATCAGAACTGTCCTCAAAAGTTTCCAAATGTCCCCTGGGGGATAAAATTCTCCCCTATCCCCACCACACATGAACACAGTTGGGAACAACTGTTATAGAACAAGAAGGAAGTGGATTTAAATAAAAGAATACCATAAAATCAGTGAAGACCCCTTGACAGAGACAGACAAAGTTACTAGTTATGGAAAACAATCTACTTCCAAAGTTAAAGTTTCTTTTCTCTCTCAGTCTCATTTTTTCTCCTAAAAATAAGATAGTGGGTTTTAGAAACTAGTCTGAAACAACTAGGGATCAGCCATGCAAAAAAAAAGTGTGAAAGTTGGAGTACACAAGGAGGAAGGAAAAAAACCTTAGTCATGAGCATAGAAATATCTCATTATAAGGCAACTACATGATGATTCTGACATAAACACTACTTTGATCTCCACTTACTTTAGTAAAAGCAAAGAATCTAGAAAGAGGGAGGTGATCATTGTATTTTGTGCTATACTCATCAGAGCACACCAGGGAATACTGGATTCAGTTCTGGTAACCTCATTTCAAGAGTAACAGGGGCAAAGGAGAGCAGTCAGAATGGGGTCCACTCCATTCTCCAATAATCCAAGAAATATAACAGGACGCCTGCTATGGCCCATGCATGTTGACACAGAGCTAAATGGGACATTGACCCCTCTTTTTAGAAGTTGACATTCTGGTGAAGGGAGCAAATGTGTTAACAATATCACAAAACAAGTGTTATTTTGAATAGCAGGTCTGTGTTGTAGGAGGTTTAGGGAATCACAAAATAAAAAGTATAAAGGGGTGACTCCTGAGTTAGGAGTGCTGTTCTGGGCCTCCATAGAGTTATGGTTTAGAAAGATGACCCTGATGGCAGAAGTGGTAAGATCGTGAACTAAAGCAGTGGTAACGGAAATGGAGGGGAGGGATGTGTTAAGAACCAGTTGGAAGGTAGAATCATGAGAAGTCGGTGATTGGATAAATATGACAGAGGAAGGGGAGAGAAAGACACCCAGGATAATCCTAGCTTAAAACGTGAGAAATGGTTGAGATAACATGGGAAGTTTGGCTTCAGAAAGAAGACTTCGGGGAGGGAAGCCTGTTGTTTCCATGTATAAAGGACTTTATCCCGTGAAAAAAGTGCTGGGTATGTTTTGTGTGGTACCAAAGGTTAACTCTAGGATCAGGGTTGGAAGTTAAGAAAAAATTTTCTTGTATGGCAGGAAGAATTTTCTGAGATGCATTGCTATCCAAAAACTACCATGAGTGTTCTGCACGAGGTGGTGAGCTCATCGAGACAGCAACCAGGGTGACACTGGGTGGCTAGCCTAGAGGACATCTATAGAGGTTGACTGCCCCCCTCATCTCACTTCTTCGGGTAGCGTCCTGCTTGTCTTTGGTTAACCACTCCTTCTGCCTCTTGTCCATGGGATTCAGATAAGATGCTCCATCACTCCTGCTCCAAGGGTGGTCCGCGGTCCAAGTCTGCACCGTGGAGAGTCTCAGAAATGGCCGCGAATCTCACCAGTGGGAAGCAGCTGCATAGCACAGGGAGATCAGCTCGGTGCTCTGTGACCACCTAGAGGGGTGGGATAGGGAGGGTGGGAGGGAGGGAGACGCAAGAGGGAGGGGATATGGGGATATGTGTGTTTGCGTATGGCTGATTTGCTTTGTTGTGCAGCGGAAACTAACACAGCACTGTAAGGCAGTTTTACTCCAATTAAGATGTTAAGAAAAAAAAAAAAGAAAAGAAAAGAAATGGCCATCAAGTGAGCACATACTCCAAACCAGGCATATAAGGGTCTTCATCAGAATCTGTGCAGGAATCATAAGGAAGATTTGCACTCTTCCTGTGGAACAGCTATTGTGGTAGACAGAAAATAAGTGTGGAGGCACCCCGGTGGCCACCCAGCTACAACCTAGGGAAAGTGTCCTAGAAATGAATGCAACACACAGGAAAGCCAAGTGGAGGGGAGGAGAGAGAGACAGAGAGAAAGAGAAGGAGAGAGTGAGACAAAGAGAAAGAGAGATTAGAGATTCAGAGAGAGAGAGGTTAAGAGAGAGGGAGAGAAAGAAATAGAGGGAGGGGAGAGAGAGAGGAAGAGGGAGAGAGAAAAATCCAAAGACCTTTTTCAAGAGAACCCTGTGTATAGCTATCCCTCAGACTGGTTGTACCCCAAGAGTTCACCTCTGTATCTAAAAAGAAAAAAACATTTTTTAATCTTTAGCCAGCCAGTTTGAGTTAGGTTTATTGTCATTTGCCCGCCAAAGAATCCTTATCATGGACATTGTATAGGAAATTCAAGCATAAAATGAGAGGTGGTTTCCAGACAAAAGAGCAATGTCAATGAAGCTTTGAGACCAGTCTATTTTTATAACAATTGGACATCTTTAGGTTAAAAAAATAAAAAATAATATTTGACATGCTAAAAAGATTAAAATAAACCTGGACAATAATAGTAACAAAGAAACCTTTCATCATAATGGTACTTAGAGAATTTAGCAAGCACCTCCCCAGGCATCAAAGGGGAACACATTTCTCTACTGGTTCCGGTGATTATTTTTAAAAATTATAGTACTTCCTTTCAGGAATACACTAACAAAAAAAGAAAAAGAAAAAAGAGACAGTAAAAAAGTTTCCAAATCTGGAACAACTGAATTGGAAATAGATATGTATATATATACAATGCCTTTCAATGCCTTTTAGCACCTCCCCGCAAGATCAAGAGCATACTAAGTAGAACTGAAACGTTCATTATTACACTACTGGATCCTTTTTAATAGGGGATATAATCTCATTACAAGCTCTAGTAGTCATCCAGATTACAATCTTAATTGCCAGTATAGGTAAAAGTGTAATAATATATGCTTTTTTTTTTTGTAACAGCATAATTAAGAAGAAATTTTTTCTGTAAGCAAAACTTCTTGGCCTCAGGTTATGAAGACTTTTCTCCACATTTAAACGTGGAACTTATGTGGTATCAATTCTTGGAAAACTATACAATATTTTAAGGATTTTCTTACATTTTAGCAAAGTCATAAAGTGGACCACTCGCTCCCCTCCCAAATTATCTTTTTCCTCCCTTCTCTTCAAATGTTGCCGTGTAAACAACATTAGAGAATGAACTTTGGAAACAGAAGCTCTGTGCTCACGTGCTGAGGTTTCGTCACTTTCTACTTCTGTTGACTTTAAGTAAATCAGTCAGTGTCTCTGAGACTCAGTCTTCATCCATGATACGGGACTGTAAATGCCTACTATACATGTGGACCAAATGGAAAAAAAGTGTGTACATGTTTTAAAACTGTACACTATTATACCATTTTTAAATGACTTATCAAGGGCTTGCTATGAGTAGTGTATTGAGGTGACAAGTGTTGTCTATTTTTCACTCTTCTAATACAGAACCTCAGAGTTGGATCTTAAGTATTCCTGAATACCAGGTACATTCCTTGGAGTTAAGTAGCCATCCTCTTTCAGTATCCTCTTTACAGCAGGTGCCAAGCTGCCATGGAGGAATGGACTTGAGCATGTAGCTAGGAGTAGTATGGCCAGGAATGGAAGCCAACTTTAGTCTTAAACAAGAAGGTATTAACAGGTATGAATGAGGGTCAGAGGTGCAGCACACATGAGCTGATGATGGAAATCAGATCAAGATGGAGGAATGAACATACACTCCATACAGAGTATGAGGGTGATAACCCGGAGCTAGGAATGCGTTACAACCAGGGATCACTAGATGACAAGAGACACCATGAATCTGGATGGGAGAGGAAAGTCCTCAAGACTTGGTAAAGCTTTGGAACCTATCTGAGTTATTAAACCTTTGGATATTGAGGGCTGTCAGGTGACTAAGAACAAGTTCTCAGAGTCATTACTACTTTCTGTAGATCCCTAGCTCAGGAAAGATCCATGAGACTCAATATAAATGACTGCATGAACGATTAGTAGCATGATTGCCTATAACTTCAAATTTCTCTAATTTTAACGGCTCTTCTTGCCCTTCCCTCTTTCTGACTGTGATACTCAGTGCAGAGTCAGGATTCAGCACAGCCCCCATCAGAAGGTTAATAAATGTAAACTTAGATCTGTCGTGTGCCATGCACTGAGCTTGGCAAGGGAAATATGAACTGAAAAGATGGGAATAGTCCCTACCCTCACAGAACTTCTGGCTGGCTGTGAAGACAGGCACTTACAAGTAATTCTTCAAAGCACTGCTGTTGGTAAAGCACTGGGAGTGAAGGGAGAGTGGACACAAAAAGGAGACAATTCACTGGGATGGGACTGATGGACACAGAGGCAGCAGCTGGAGGGAGAGCCTGGTTAGATGCATTCTCTCTACCATTTGAAGAACACTTCCTCTTCCTTCTCTCTATATCCATGTGGCTTTTGATAGGGTTACCCTCCACCTCTTGGCTCCAAAAGATGTCACCTGCCCCAGATCAGGCTAATGTGTAACACTGTATATATACTCTTTGTCTATGACCTATGCCAGGCCAGTTAATGTCCATCGTAACCTTTTCCTAGAACAATCAGACATCACGTTTGTCCCTGGTTACTCAGGTGGCATATGGTAAATTGGAGTTGCTGGTTGCTGGTGGACTTATTAGCCATCAACTGGGGATACTCTAGCTGAGAATTAGGTCGAGACAGATTCCTGATGATCTGATATGAACAACTTGATCCAGGTGGGCTTGAACATCTACTCTTGATCCTTTCATTATGTGGGTTGATAATTTTCCACTTTTGACATAAGCCTATTTGAATCAGATTTCATCTCGCATAGTCAAAAGACTGTTCACTAATATACAAGTGAATGAATTATCTGCTCCTTACTCTTCAAGTAAGAAAACTTAAAGGAAACAAGCATGGCTTCTCCCCTTGCCCTTGAAATTATTGAGAAGGATATGGTGACAATTGAAAGCACTGATTTGTTTGTCTAAAAAAACTTTTCCCCAAATATGCTCCTCAGAATATTAAATTTTCCCATATTCCTACAAGTTTAGGGTAAAACTGTTAAAAGGGTTCTATAGTGCAAAATTTCTCAAACCTTAAGTGGATCAGTAAGAACTGTAGATCTTTCACAAAAGCTGAAATATACTGTATTTTCCCAACTTATTTAAGTACAGGACTCTTTTTTGATCCTACATCTCATGGAACTAGAGTGTTGGTGGAAGTGTCATTCAAGCTGCAACCTAAAGAATGTTCTTCTGTCTGCCTGGAATACATCCCCGCATGCTCACTTACAAGCCTGTCCAATTACTACTCAGCCATCATGCCTCAGGTTAAATATTGTTTTTTCCAGAAAGTCTTTAACAGAACCACTACTGTCACTGCCCTCCAACCCCTATAAGAAAGTTATTTATACTTATTATTTGTTCTCTTAAACTCTATACTTCCTTTTTTATGGTATTTAACACAGAGAGTTATAATAGTTATCCATACATTTCCCACTTAGAATACATGGAGGCCATTCTACAATATGGCCCCCAGTGACCCTCACCTACTGATGTTCATGTCCTTCTGTAGCACCTCCTGCATTGAATCATGGTTGGTCCAATAAAATATGGCAGAAGTGAAAATATGTGACTCCCAAAGTTAGCCCATAAAAGGCTTTGGGTCTTCCTCCTTAGGTTCTTGAATTGCTCCCTCTGGGAAAAGCCAGCCACCATGCTATGAGGACAATCAAGCATCCTTGCAGAGAGGCATTAAGGTGCCTGACCAACAACCAGCACCAACTTGACAGCCCTGTGAGAGTGCCAACATGGATGGAGATCCTCCAGTTAAGACTTCTGAAGAATGAAGCTCCAGCCGGCATCTGACTACAATCCAGCGGGAGACTACAAAAGAGGTCTGTCCAGCTGAGTCTTTCCCAAATTTCTAACCTACAGAAACCATGAGATTCTAAATTCCTGAAAACTGAATTGCTTGGTATTGTGTCACACTCTCCCCAACACACAGGCATAGGGCATGCACACACACACATGCACACACAGACACATACACATGCACATGCACACACATGCACACACACATGCACACACACAATACAAGGATCCTAATTACAGCTCCGGAAACATAGAAGGCCCTCAACATTATAAAATGGATAACTAGTAAACTAATGAATAATATAAATTCTCTCTCTCTCTGTATATATATATGTACATAAATATATACAGATGTAGGGGCTGGCAGATAATTTGGATTATGAAATAAGAGTGGAGAAACACTCCTTCTAAGTTATTCAATACTTAAATCCTTATAAGGCTCTCAAGTAAGAATTCAAATATCTCACTGTGACAATGGCCCCAAACTGGGAAATTTGGGAGCCCTGATGTTAGCATTAGAGCAGCACAGTTTTAGGCAAGTGTCAAAACCTCCCTTGATCTCAGCCTCCTGTGTAGGAAACAAAAGAGTTAGACTAAGGTATTTTCAAAGTTCTTGTCAACTCTAACTTCCAATGATGCCAAGATGGTTAGCTTGGTGAAGGTCTGGTACAAACAGAGCAAGGTGGGAATTTAACTCAGCTTGGCTTACCCAGGGGCCTTTTGTGATAGAACCGAGGAAGGAAGACTATGTCGCCTGCTGAAGTCCTGTCTTGGACTGGATTTCATTCTCGGATTGGGCAGAGATGATAGGTCTCCAGTCTTTAGGGAGCAAGTAGAAGCTGTCAGGACAATCGTCAGAGCTCTGGAGTACGCCACCATCCCAGGATTGTTTCGGTGGTGGTGTGGGTGTTTGGTCATGGAGATGGTGGTGGTATGGTCATCCACAGTCTCTGGAGCCTTAAGTCTCGGGGTCAGTCCTCAAAGAAAGGCTCCTGCCAATCGTCTCACATAGTCAGCTCTTAACAGATACAACAGCTGCTTTCTAAGAACACAGTGTAGATTTTAGGCAGTCTGCCTAGAAATTCTTTTGCACTGAATTCCTGGAAGAGGCTCCTTGATTTTCTCCACGCCCAAGACTCAGAGGAGCCCAGTTGGCCAGAAAGCCAAGAACAACCACACGCTGCACCCGAGGTGATGGCACCTGTACGACCCAGGCTCTTATGGGAGCAGAAGGGGCAGTTCTGCAAGGACCTAGTGAATGCAACCAAGGGAAGGAGAGACCACTATTCTGGCTTCATATTACACTGGGAGAGTACAGTGGGGACTGCAGTTGGGGATATAATGTTTGCTGAGTACTTGCCTTTTATCAGGCATGTTTCACCTGTATCTCATTTAATTCTTCTAAGAGTCCTGAAAGGTATGCATATTTTTAATTCATTTTATGATCCACAGAACATTGGGTCGAGTACCCAGAATGGTCTTGTCCCAGTCCAAGTCCTCCTTCACCACTAGGCTATCTTGCTTCCTAAACAGAGTCGCTGAGGGTGTGAGTGCATGTGTGTGTATACATGTGTCATAGAGGAAAGGGTAGAAAAGTAAATACATCCTAGAGCAGGGGCTGGCAAACTATGGCCCATGGGCCAAATCCAGCATGCCACCTGATTTTGTAAAGTTTTATTAGAACACTGCCATGCTCATTGATTTACATATTGTCTATGGCTGCTTCCACACTACCGTACTTGAATCAAGTAGTGTAACAGAGACCATATGGTCTGCAAAGCCTAAACTATTGACCATCGTGCCCTTTAGAGGAAAAGTTTGCAGGCTCCTGCACTATAAGGCCATGGTAATATAAGGTATTAATGCAACTGCAGGTATGAGAC
Source organism: Mesoplodon mirus (assembly GCF_964341445.2). Lineage (NCBI taxonomy): Eukaryota > Metazoa > Chordata > Mammalia > Artiodactyla > Ziphiidae > Mesoplodon > Mesoplodon mirus. Next base: position 12,481,283 of record NC_138992.1, on the reverse strand, counting down.
TAGAAATATATAATTAACTTTTCTAGAGAGCCTTGCTAAAATACTAAAAAGAATTTGAAAGTTACCAAATAATATTCACAATTAACATCGATTTTCAGGACAAATAGGGCTGCCATAGTTCCTGTATTTGGGAAACAACGAATAGAGCTGAAGCTATCAGTAAACTAAAACCAGACATTAAGTGGAAAGCCATCGTGAGTAAAGTGACTCTCCAAAGGGTTAAGTCTCACACCAAGACCTGAAGGAATCAGTGGCATATTAATTCAAAAGAGCTGCCCCCAACCCATTCTGTGTGGCGATTGAACCAGTCACTAAGGCAAGAAAAAGTGCTGATGAGGCTGAATCAGTGGTAAGTATCCCACTGCCCAATCACCCTCCTTCTCACAACCAGCCTGCAAGCTTGGAGCAGGAAGCCTATCATTAGAATTCTTGAGATCAAAATGCAAGGGAAGAGGGGATATCAAAGTTTGGAGCTACTGAAGGACTCCAGAGATCAACATCATTCAGCAGAAACAGAAGCTCTGAGAAGGTGAGTGACTTGCCCAAAATCATGTGGCCATGATGGCACAGAAGTTATCACCCACGTCCCCAGAGCCCAGAGCAGATCTTGCTCCAGTGTGAGTCTGAGCAGCAAGCGAACAAGAGACTTCTCACTGGCACCCTGATCTCTGCCCTAAAAGGACAATACAGGCCTGGATCAGTGTTTCCCAACCTTCAGACATTTCTGAAACACCTTTACAATTTTGACGGGTCTGTGACCTGCACATACTAGCATTGACTTCATATATTTAATTGAGTCACTTTTGTTTTAATTTACTGTACAAAGAAACTATACCATTTCCATAAATGGAAAATCAGTATCAGTTACCCTAAATAGAAACTACTATGTGACTATAACAATGTTATTCAAGTCGAGGTAGACAACACAGTTCGCCCTGTTCCTGAACCCTCTTCTTTCTTCCTGTAGAAAGAATGGAGCAAATGTTGGAAAGGTTTTAGGAACAACACCAAACTGAGGCTCTCTCCAGAAGGACAGAAAGAGAATTTTAAAAAGAGTAACTTTCTCACAATCTCATACCATTAGTAGTAGTCTCCCCAGATATTTGGGAAACACTAAAACCAGAAAATCTGGTTTCATGAGAATTACAAAGCCAGCCAAAGAGTTGGGCATAGGGGGTAGAAAATAAGAAAGAAAGATTCCCTTCCTAAAATGGATTAAATCCCTGTAGTTTCCTTGTTGGAGTCTCATGCATAGCAGACACATGATCGATATTTGTTAGCCCCAATGGAAATGGCACTGTATATACTTGAGTTGGATATCAGAGTCAGACCTGAATTTGGGTCCTGATTACCATTTTTTGACTGCATGACTTTGGGTGGGTTATGTATCCTCTCTGAGTCTGTTTTCTTGTGTATTAAAAGAATAGGCAGATTTTCAGCAACATGGATGGACCTAGAGATTATCATCCTAGTGAAGTCAGTCAGACAGAGAAAGAAAAGTATCATATGATATCACTTATATGCGAAGTCTAAAAAAATGATACAAATGAATTATTTATAAAACAGAAACAGACTCACAGACATAGAAAGCAAACTTATGGTCACCAAAGGGGAACAAGGAGGGAGGGATAAATTAGGAGTTTAGGACTGACATTTTCACACCACTATATATAAAATAGATAAAGAACAAGGACCTACTGTATAGCACAGGGAATTCTATTCAATATTCTACAGTTACCTATATGGGAAAAGAATCTGAAAAACAATAGATATATGTATATGTATAACTGAATCGCATTGCTGTACACCTGAAACTAACGCAACACTGTAAATCAACTATACTCCAATATAAAATTAAATTTTAAAAAATAATTAAAAAAAGAAAAAAACAGGCAGGAGTAATTAACGATAGCTATTAGACAGAATTAAATAGATAGCATATGAGAAAGTGCCTGATATATAGGTGGCACCCAGTAAGGTAATTTTCCTTCCTTCTCCCTTGTGCTTTCCCAGCCAGAATTGATTTCTCCTGTTTTTGAACTCCTTCAATACTATCTTTCCTTACCTGTTCTTAGAGCCCTTAACAAATGAGACATGTTCTAATTTTGAAAATGCTTTAGCTATTTTCTGAGACAAGCAAAAACATCCAAAAACCCTCTCCCTACAAGTTCCACAAGCTGTCCAGTTATGAGACTGGGTTCTGTAGTTTGGGTCTGAGGATCCCTGACTGCTTCTGACCACCCCACAGTGCCCACCCTCATGGAATTCTAAGGGACTGAAAGAGAATACTTCTTTTCATCTTTAGTGTAGGCCAAGCTCAGCTCTAGGGACTATATATATTCTGTATTATTTAATACTCAAGATAACTTTCAACAATAAGGTTGAAACTTCATTCCCATTTTAGAGATGGAGAAAACAAGGCCCAGACATATTAAGTAATTTACTCAGGGTCACAGACTTTGCAGTGGGTAGTGTAGAGTTTGGACAGAAGTGTATTTGATGTCACAGCTCTCTTCTTCCTTCTCTACCACAGAATAGCTGAATTTTGTCTCCTTCACAATCCCAATTGTCCTGTCAGAGATCAAGCCCCTGCTTCCTGGCTAATGAGAATAATTGGTCCTCATCCCCTTCAGCACATCCTTTCATGTGTCTGAGCACCTCACCTGGCTCAGCCTTTTCTGCAGACCCATGAGGCCCATCTTTCTCAACCTCCTCACATAAATCCAACTCCCCAAACCTTTTATCACTCTCTACTGCTCTCCTTTTAACTGGTTCCAATCTCTCAGCGTCTGCCAGGGTGTCCAGGACCAAAGACAGTTTGCCAGGAGATCCGAAGCCATGCCAGCATTGAGTTGAGCTGTTACCTGGTGCATCATGAACACGTGTTTCACTGATTCCAGCAATGAGAAGGTGTCAATGAATGGTTCAAGGTAAAAAGAGAGAGCATGTGGGAGACCTTGAAGAAGTGAAGAGTGCCACTCAAGCAGTGGCAAGAAAGGTAGAGAAAAGTAAGCTGTCTTGGGCACAAGTGTGAACATGGAACTCAAACCCATGCAACAAAAGCATCGAATGCTGAGTAAGCAGAAGGCATGTCCCAGGCACAAATATGAGCAGAATTGAGATATAAAGAATAGAAGACCTATCCCTTCCCTTAAGGAACTCACTGTCCAGCTCTCCACCGGCCAGCAAGGAAGCCACTTGCCACAGGTGGTTAGGAGTACCTAAAATGTGGCTGGTTGAAATTGAGATGTGCTGTAAAATATACACCAAAGTTTGAAGACTTAAGATGAAAAAAATATGTGAAATATCACAGTAATAATTTTTACATTGATTACTGGTTGAACTGATTCTTTTTTTTTTTTTTTTTTTTTTTTTTTTTTTGTGGTACGCGGGCCTCTCACTGTTGTGGCCTCCCATTGCAGAGCACAGGCTCAGCGGCCATGGCTCACGGGCCTAGCCGCTCCGCGGCATGTGGGATCCTCCTGGACCAGGGCACGAACCCGTGTCCCCTGCATCAGCAGGCAGACTCTCAACCACTGTGCCACCAGGGAAGCCCAGAACTGATTCATATTTTTAACATATTGGGTTAAATTTAAAATATTATTAAAATTAATTTCATCTATTTCTTTTTACTTTTTTTATATGAGGCTACTAGAGAATCTCAAATTGCATGTGTGGCCTACATTTTATTCCTCTTGGACAGTACTCGTCGATTCAGCAAGGTGGGCATGGAGTCAACACACAAAGCTAGTCAAATGATGACACATATTGAACTAGACACAATTCCCTATCATGGGGGCAGGGGCAGCATTCCAAGTGGGGAAAGTACAGCCATCACTTATTTACACAGTTCACATCGTTTCCACAACATCCATTTCCTGCCAAGATTTTTTTAACCCTTTTCTATTTCCCTTACATATGGTTAGATCAGAGAATAAATTCTTTGTGCACAAGATGACATTGTCTCCCATTTTCCAGTCACCCACCACCACCTCCTAGAAGTTATTACAATCCTAGGCACAGAAGGAATGCCTGTAGAAGTGGATGAATCCAACACGTGTTTATCTAGATCCTATTCCACATGAGCCAGTTTCTGTGTGGACAAGTATCAGAATAGTAGAGAAAGCTTATTGATCTCAGTGTAGAAGGAATAGAAACAGGGATATTATCAAAGAGAGAGGCAGGAACATTTACTGCTTACTATACATCAGGCTCTTAGCTGGGTGCTTAATGTATAATAGCTGACATGAACTTTAAAATAAACCCTTTAAGAAAGCTAATCTTATCCTATTTTACAGATGAGGAAACTGAGGTTCTAGAGGTTACATAACTTCCCTAAGTTAATGCAGTTAATAAGAGAGCAGGGCTGAGAAGAGATCGGGTCTGCCTGACTTCAAAGCTCAGAAATTTTCCATGATGGGACACTCCACACAAGGATTTCAGCTTCTACTTTGGATAATACTTCTGACTATTGTACAGAGCAATTTGTCTGAGTGTTTGGGGGATAGGTGTTGTATAAGTACCCACATCCTCTCTATAGAGGGAAAATCCAGAGGGATGCAGGCTGGATGACTCTGCACCCTTCTGGGTCCAACTGCCAAAAAGCAGACTTCCTTTGTGACTCCAAATTCAGTCTTATGCCATAGGTTCATGCTGTTTAGACTCCCAAGCCCATAACCCAAGACTTGGAAACCAGCCAGTGGAGGAGGGAGGAAAAGAATATTTTTGTAATTGCTACAAGAACTTTCCAAGAGCTATTTCGGGAGGTAGGGGGTGTTGACACCAGGCTGTCAGAGAGAGAACAGGGAAGAACTGTAATTTGGAAACATTTTACACAGTGTGCTTGACAATGCATGCTAGGTGTCAAAAAAAACAACAGTGACAGAGGCTCAGACCGGGTAACTGAATACGGACTGGTTCATTGGTGGCCTGGTTAGCACAATAATCCCACATAACAAAAGGTGATGTGGGGGATTGGTTGGTGGGATTGAAACCCCAGCTTTGCCACTTGCTACCCAAGTGACTTTGAATAAATCAAGCTCTGTGTACCTCATTTCCTCATCTAGAAAACGTGGGCAGTAATGATCTCTGTCTCATGGAGTCATTATGAGATTTAATTCAAGTTCATATACACAATGCCTGGTCAACAGTCGAAGTGGTAGCTATTAATCTTATCATCATTTTTAGTGGGCTATCTCAGCAGGTAGCTCTGTTACAGTATATGCAACAAAGACAGGGTAAAACTAGGGTAACGCTATTCAAAAACACATTCTCTTCCCACCAATGTATGAAAGTGATGAGATTTTGTTCTTATGTCTACAGTAAGGAAAGAAGTAGAAAATGTTGGTAGACTATGAAGAAGGCCAACGAAGGCATGAAGGGACAAGAAACCAAAGAAAGGAGTTATTAAGAATGTAAACCGTGGGCTTCCCTGGTGGCGCAGTGGTTAAGAATCCACCTGCCAATGCAGGGGACAGGGGTTCGAGCCCTGGTCTGGGAAGACCCCACATGCTGTGGAGCAACTAAACCCGTGTGCCACAACTACTGAGCCCATGGGCTGCAACTATTGAAGCCTGCAAGCCTAGAGTCCATGCTCTGCAACAAAAGAAGCCACTGCAATGAGAAACCCATGCACTGCAAAGAAGACCCAACACAGCCAAAAATAAAATAAATTAATTTTAAAAAAAAGAATGTAAACTTTACATACGAAGGGGTCTCAGATTTTCTAAGTTAGTGTGATCACAATCTTTCCCCATCTCCATAACCCTTTTGGTTCTTTTTTCCCCTATACACCATACTTTGAAATGATGTATCCAATAAACCCTTATTAAGTAATAATTACAGACCTCAATATCATGTGTTGTTTAGAGATGGGACTAACTGCCCAACAGAGCTCCTGAAAAGATTGAAAGCACCATGTCATCTCGAATTGATAGAATTCTCTTCTGAAGGATAGTGCAATAGTGTGAACGGGACAAAATGCTCAGTGGGTTCTTCAAGAATCTGAAGCTGATTAAATCCATCATGAATAGCATATGGGGAGGGGGAAGTGTAAGCTGTGACAAAGCGAAAGAGAGGCATGGACATGTATACACTACCAAACGTGAGGTAGATAGATAGTGGGAAGCAGCCGCAGAGCACGGGGAGATCAGCTCGGTGCTTTGTGACCGCCTGGAGGGGTGGGATGGGGAGGGTGGGAGGGAGGGAGATGCATGAGGGAAGGGATGTGGGAATGGATGTATATGTATGACTGATTCACTTTGTTATAAAGCAGAAACTAATAAAAAAAATTTTTTTTAAAAAGAGTATCAGGAACCACCATATCTGGAGGTATTTCTCTTTCCCTGTTTTGTCAGAAAGAGCTCAGACGTAAAGCTCAGAGTAACTGCAGAGCTGGACCACAATTTTCAGATTGATGGTGTTTGGGCCCTAAGCTATAGCTATTTAGCAGGCAATATCTGCACTGAACAGCTATTTTCTTATAAAGTAATTTTATATTACATCTTGCTTGTTTTTAGCACTTATAAGAAAGATAAACAGAGGAGGGAACAAAAAAGAAATCACACTCTCATGACTGTTCCCTCCAAGGACGTGTAAGCCTCTTCTGCATGATTGGGGCTCAGTGGACAAATGGGAATTTCTTCAATGCAGTACCACCACGGCCACTCATCACAGCGTGGCCGTAAAATGTTCCATTTCACCATGTGTAAAATGAGGCTAAAAGCACTCGCTCTTGTTATAAGGTTTGTGGATCAGGTCTGCACCTCCAATATGTGCTTATTCTTTCCCTCTCTGAGAGCTACAACTAAACAAACAAACAAACAACAAAGCAATCCTGGTTGAGATCATGAGTTTTAAAGCCAACTTTGAGGTCTGGATCCCGGCTCCATCATCTCATAACTCTGTCACCCTGGGGAAGTTCCTTCTCTGAGTTCCCTCATCTGTAAGGCAGTTGTCATGAGGACTTCAGGAGATGCTAAGTGATGGGCACATGTCTGACAAATAGTGAGCAGTAAATTCGTATCAGCTATATGCTCATTTTTATCTGATGAATGAAGCTCTGAAAAGGTCAACACGTCTCTCATGGGTGTCAGTAGAGAGAATGAACCAAAGTATTTGAGGCATTGTGTCCTAGAGCCCAAGGCAACGGCCCATCAGGCGAAGCCCTTGATACAAATTCTGCCTTTGAATGTCACAGGTCACCAGGCTATGTGATTAAAGCACAGGCAAGCCAACAGCCTGGCTCGTCTTGTTTGAACTTACCCCATCCCCGCACCGCTGCTCAGGGCACATGGAAGAGGAAAGTCACTCCCAGCTCTGTCTGGACCTCCAAATGTGTATGTTGGGAGGAGGGAGAGGTCTCACTTGCTCATCCCTACCTCACTGCAGCCTCTTCCCACAGGACCTGACATCACCAAGAACCTGATCTCTGATCATCCACACCCACTTTCTTGCTTGAAGGAAGTTGGTAAAGACACTTTTTATCATACAAAGGGGCTCACACCAAAAGAGAGACCTGCATTAGGCTTGGGAGGCTGATTTTTCTTTTTTTTACTTTTTATTTTATATTGGAGTATAGCTGATTAACAACGTTGTGATAGTTTCAGGTGCACAGCAAAGGGACTCAGCCATAGATATACATATATCCACTGGGAGGCTGATTTTATTATCTAATTATGGAAGTGCTAGATGCAAAGGAGGCCAGCACGGTTGAGGATGCCAGTGGATTCACCAAGCCAACAGTGGAAACAACTCAAAAACCTCAGGCCTGACCCTGGTGGCCCTCATGCTTTGCATCCACTAATCCAGGATAATCTCCCCACATCTCAAGATCCTTAACTTAATCACATCTGCAAATGTTCTTTTTTCCATGTAAGGTTACATACCCACAGGTTACAGGGAGTAAGATGTGGACATCTTTGTGGGGCCGTTTCGCTGCCCACTACAATTATTGATTACAATCCAGGAGATAAATGAGATCATCTAGAGGGGATGTTTGGATCTAAAAGAGACATGAGTTGAAAACAGAGCTTAAAGAAAGCATATAAATGAAGGGTTAGCAGAGAAAGAAAAAGAAGTTGCAGAAAAGCCAAGTGGGAGTTCTATCCCAGAAGCCTTCAAAGAGAGAATTTCCAAACTCTTAAGGCACAGAGTCAAATTCTCAGAACTTAGGAGAGGGCAAAGGGATGCCATGTCATGTGGGAGCCCACCAGCGACCTTAGCAAGAGGGAGGGTTGGGCAGGGGGTGGTGGCAGAAGCCACACTGTATGGTCTGGCTCAGCCCAAACCCATTGCTCAGGGGAAACCTCCCCACTACCTCTTACCTCCACCCATCCCTCCAGCCAGTGAACTCAGCTCATCAGGACACAAAGAGCATGCAGCTGTCTCTTAGATATAATTTGAAGAGTCAGGAGTTAGCCTTTGGAAAAGTTGCTTCAGACAGCAAGAATATTTTAGCTCAGGGAGAAACATATTCATCAGACGAAAAGGGTGGGGACCAGGAGTGGGAGGGAAGCAAGATTCCCTCGGTACCTCCTGGAGCTTCTGCATCCATCGTTTTATTTTATGTGGCATCACTGTCATCTTCTGACACTAATGGCGTGACTGTTCAATGAATATTTAATCACAGAGGGGTTCTCTTCCCTGCCATGCCTTCAGTCCCCTGGCTCAGGTCTTTCTAAAGTCAAAACTCTACTTTTCAAATACCAAAAATGACACCTTCCCATCTCCATGCTGGGACCATGGCACAGACTTTAGTTTGGGCTCTGAGCAACAGATGCCTGGTTAGGCAGCAAAGGACAGTTCTCAAAGATACGAATTGATGGAGGCCTAGATTACCCCCGAGAGGACCATTAAACCCCAGAAGCCATTTGGCGGTTCTGTTGAGGCACCTGTATGCAGAGGCCGCTGCCAACAAAAGCGTCTCAATTAGGTTCACACACAGTGATTTCTCCTTGCTGCACTCACTGACCTGCTGGAAATGCCGGAGAGAAGAGCTCGAGCACCCAATGAGTGACGGAGAGAGAAGCGAGTCTGGGGAGATCACAGGGGAATTCTTTCCTCCACTTCCACTTGGGTGGGAGAGAGGAATGCAACGCCCCTCTTCGTAGGAAGGTGGGAAGGATCACTAACAACAGGCAACTGGCATCATTCTAGCCCTTACTGCACAGCATCCCATGCCACACCCACCCGGAGATGTTGGGCTACTTTTATCCCATTGTTAGGTAGGTGGAAATTCAGCCTTAGATAGGTTAAGCAAGTCCCTGAGGTCCCAAGAATAATGAGCAACAGCACTGAGGTTCAAGGCTCAAGCCACGTCTGTCTGACTCCAGGGTTGATGTGGGTACTCACCACAGTGCATTGGTCCTTGTAGGGCCAGACTTCCAGATCCTTAAGCACAAGGGCTCTGTCCTGTCTTGCTTGTCATTTTATCTGACAAACTCCCCATCCACCCACCAGTCAAGCAGTGGGCCAGGCACAATGGGCAAGTTTCTTCTCCACTTTGAGCCACCAGTTCTTCATCTGGAAAATGGAGTTAAAAACACCCACCACAGGATGCCATAAATTCCATTCTGTTTCCACGAGAGAAGACAAGGCCTGCACATCTATGCCACAAGGGCTGAGAGCATAGCTGTGGGTGCTAGGCTATGCGCGGTGTACAGACAATTAGGGAGATGCAAATAATTAGAGGCTCAGCAAGAAGACGCGCAGCAGTGCTTCTAAGCCCTACTAAGTGCTTTTACCGTGCTTGCTGCTGTGTTAATTGCTTTGCATGCATTATCTCATTTAATAGGTGTTTGTGCGTGTGTGTGTGAAAGAGAAAGAGAGCAAGAGAAAGAGAGAGACAGAGAGGGAACATTCCTGCTGGGTAGACAGCAGGAACAAATGTTCTGAGGTAGGAACGTGCAATGCATGTAAAGAGGACTGAATACGTTCAGAACATTCTTTCACTTCCTTGCTTAACAAATATTTACTGACATCGTCTATGTATCAGGCAGAAGGGAAAGGGCAAAGAATCAGAAATGGTCCAGGAGGGAGCTTGGTAACAAACACTTTGATATCACAATAACTGTGATAAAATTACAAAGTTAGTGAGCAAGAACACAAGATCGTGGCGACGTAGGGGGCTCGCCTTGTCTGGAAGGATGGGGAAAGCTTCTTTGAAATAGAATCTGTGGGAATGACAGTGAGTATGAAAATAGGGCTTCTCCCCTCCTGGATACGGGGTAAACATTAGTTTAGCAATCAGCTCCTGAGGGAGGTTAGTCTTGGAATCAAGTCGCCCCAGCACCGGGATGAAATCAAAAGCAGGAACTAGCCTGCAGCTTCGTTTTTAGCCAGAAGATGTGGCATCAATCAAGTGAGACTCAAAACAGGGCTGCGGCTGGAAATCTCAGACCAGGGCCAAGAACACAGAACTCCCAGGAGGGTGCCAGGCTTGGGGAAGAAGCACCGTGCATTTGTGTAGCTCCAGTACCTTTTCCAGACACTCTAACTACGGATGTTTAACATGAATTATCTCATCTGAGCCTCATGACAAACAACAGGGAGGTGGGAGTGGCCAGAAATATCCTCACCTGACCCAGAGGGGCCGGACAGGAGGGCTCTCCCAGACGGACCCAGATCCTGGGATTAGACATGGGACTTTCCACCCTCAACCAAGGCCCCAAACACAGACCATGGCCATCAAGCTGCTACCGAAACTCACCTGCTACTTATTTTTCAGTTAATAATAACCATATAAAGAATGCTTGCCTCGTGTTTCATTTTTATTTTCCAAAGCACTCTCCTTTCCATTATCTCATTGAAGCATTCTCAACAACTCTGTTATAAAAACCAAAAAAAACAACGAAAACAACATAACCCCACAAGGCTCAGACATGTCATTTGCCCAAAGCTACTCAGGTAAAACAATGGAGGAACAAAATCACAAAGTCAGGCGTGCTTCCAGAGAACCCCTTCCTCTTTTTGATACACCCCATCACATTATCCCTTAGTCCATTTATTCAACAAATATTTACTGAGCAACTCCTATGTGCCAAGCACTGTTCCAAGAACTGGAGATGCAATTCTTTTAAGGAATTCACAGCAGCAAACACCCTGACTCATTCTTGAACCACATGGTCGGGGCTATAACCAGGGTGGCAGCAAAATGCTAAGGGTTGGGGTACTCCAAGGAAGCAGCAACAAAGGCTGGGTGATGGGGGTATAGGAAAATGGGGAGGTTCCCTAAAAGAGCTGGCACTGGGGCTAAGACATGATGGAGAGGAGGAGTTTTCCAGGCCAACCAAGAAGCACAAATATTTGAGGCAGAAGGAACAAGAGCACAGATGTGGCCAGGCTTGACGATTCCAGGGAATGTGGCTAGGAGCGGGGACAGGGGACAGATGAGAGAGGAAGCTGGGAAGGAGGTAGCTGGACTTGACAACAGAAGCAAAGGACATCCAGGGAAGTGTTTCCAGCAAGGGGCTGCCACATTCTGCTTTGCGATTTGAGGAGACAGGCCATGTGGAATTTGGAATAAAAAATGGGGAAGGAGTCTGGAAACTGAAAACTCAGGTAAATGATGAGAGCAACAGTGCAGAAAGGATATTGCTTCTGAGAGAAATCTGAGGCTGCAATGAACAGAATTTAGTGACGAATTGGATGAGGTTATATGAGGTGACAGCAAGCCTTCTACCTTGAGAGGCTGGGAAAACGGTAGGGTCATTGAGAACACCCAATTTCTCAAACACCCAAGCACACACACACAATGCAATAATACGAGACAGACGGAAACATACTCTCGTGTTAGCTGTACTTAGCCTTGAATGACAAAATACTTTCCAGAAATTTCCAAATGTTCTAAAATGAACATGTATCAATATTATAATCAGAAACAGTAACATTTTTTAATTACTACCTATAATAATAGTTGCATTTTTGAACAACTGCTACATCCTCACATTTTTATAAGGTAAGGACATTATCCCCATTTTACAGTGGAAAACCTGAGGCTCAGAGAAGTGAAGTAACCTTCTCGACCACATGCATCTATTAAGCAGCCAAGTCATGATTTGAGCCCATCATCTGTTTGACTCAGACACTAAGGTCTGACTGAGTACCCAGTGCTGCCATAAAAAGGACCTGAAAGTCGCTGAAGAAAGTTTGAAGCATCCAGCAGACAACTGGAGAGGTCAGATGGGCAGGTTAAATTTTGGAGCTAGAGGAAATTCCTCACTAGATTCAGGAATTGTCTCCACAACGAAGGGAACAGGAAGCCATCCAGGGATAATGTATGAACAGAGAAGACTAAGAAACTGCCCAAGACCACTCAGTAAGAAAAGAGAAGTAGCAAGGAAGACACAGGTAGCCTGGAAGCCGAGGGGAAGAAGAATTTCGGTGAGCTGAGAGGGAACAAGTGGAATGGAGTGGTCTTTGGGTGGAGTCTTGTGATGAACTTGACAGAGAATGCCCTGTAGCATGAGCCAGACTGTACCGGGTCAAGGTGGGAAGGAAGGAAAGTCCTTTCAAGAATGGAGTTGATAAAGAATAGTGAGGGAAAGACTAGTAGCCTGCCAAAATGGTGGAGACAAGAGAAGGGCTTTTTCCCCTTGGAAATGCCTCAACTAGGCTTGGAGGCTGAGTAAGAGTGAGTGAGAGCATCAGGAAAAGGAGGAAACAAACCTGGGGACAAATTCCTGGAGGAAGTGGGCAGAGACAGAGCCCATGCACCCTGAGGGGTTTCCCTGAAGTGCTTCTCAAACAGAAATACTTGATATCCCAGTGATAGGTTCAATTGCTGCAAAAACAAGCTGCTCCAAATGTAAAATGCACTGCAGAACCACAGGCGTGGTATTATGCTCCCTGCTTCTGTGGGTCAGGATTCTGACAGACCACAGAGGGGGTAGCTTGTCTCTGTTCCATAGTGTCTGGGGTCTTATTTGAGATGGCTCCAATAGCTAAGGGTGACTCAAGAAGCCAGGGACTGGAATCACTTGGGGGCCTTTTTACCCGAGTGGCTGGTACCTGGGCGGGACTCAGCTGGGATGGTCCACAGAGCATCATATCTTCATACCCCTTGGCTGCCCCTCCAGCATAGTGGCAGAGTTCTGAGAGGGGATGATAATCTTCTGGGTATCATCACTCCTGTTTTGCTGAAAAAAAAACCTAAGCTCAGGAAGTCTAAGCCATTTTCTCAGTTCTACAGAGTTTTACAGCACAATCTCAATTTCATGTAAAAAATACATTCACACCACATACAGAAAAACGTCTAGAAGAATACATTTCGAAGTCTTAGAAGTAGTTGTCTTTGAATAGTGTGATTTTTAACTTCTATTAGATTATCCGTATGCTTTGATTTCATCTTATGCATTGCTGATACATTAAAAGTATTTTTTTAATAAAGCTTTCTCAAAGCACCTTAATAAGCCCTTGGACATGACCTTTTTCAGGACAAGCCCAGGGGTGTCATCTCCTGGATGGAAGCACAAATCAAATATCTGCCAGGTACATACCAAGGGTTGCATACTTGGCATGACCTTGTCTGAGAGATGAGACTCCCACACTGTGGGGTTGAATCAGACATCATGCCAAGCAGAGGAACTGACATTGTCTGAGAAGGTCCTGGATATGCCACATCACAGGTGGGGGCATGAAGAGGCCAGGATATCACTGAGCATCATGCCTTGGCATTTGGTGTACAGAACTGTGACCACAAGCCCCAGGTCAAAAATACTGCCTACCTCTTTTGACATAAGAAACTTGATGCTGGTCAAAGGTCCTTTCTATCTTCTGAAACTCCTCCAAGACTTTCATAAACCAATTCATACTTTAAACACATTAAGGGTCTCTTAGAATACAATAGCATCTCTCCTGAGATCACACCCCTAGCTTATGAAGTTTTAAATTGGAGTTTTTATTAATGGAAAGGGAAATGCAATCATTTTAATGCAAGTTGAAATGTTTAAATAGCAGGTCTTGAATTTGCTTTCAAGGAAACATAAATAAAATGTAGGTTCAAGTTCAGCTAACCCTTACTGAGAACAGTGCCTGGCACTGTGCCTAGCTCTTTGTCATAAATATGCATTTCTGTCTTCCCAGTACTCACCCTGCCTTCCTCTGTCAACCCCAAACCAGGCGGAGCCAGACAGTGTTGTCTGAACTCAACGGCCAAGTTCACCCAAAATCTAGTTGACCTAGGTTGTGCTGTGTATTGGGGTCACGAGTCAGGAGACTAACTAGCAGAGCGTCTTGGGACCAGCCTCCACTTAGCCACCCATAACACCAGGAGAAGAGGCTGAGGAACAGGACTAGAAACCTCTAAGACCCTTGCAGCCATAAACGTCTGTGTTTCTTCAAGTCACAGATACAGACATGTCCCTTGTTACATCAGAACTGCCCTTCATCTGTCAACAGACAGCCACACACCCACACATTACCCACCGGGAGACACACAAACACACCTTCACACACACATGCTGAGCCCACAGCCCTGCAGCAAATGGCCCCACCCAGGCTCCCACACCAGGAGAAACCAGCAGCATCAGTGTCAGACCCCAGCAGCTCCCAAGTGGTGGCTGCTCTCAGCTCTTCCAGACAGTTTAAGAGATATATTCCCCTCGCTGAAATTTCCTTCTCATAAAAGGAGGGTTGACGCCTCCTCCACTCGTTGCCTCCTCTCTATCTGGAATTTAACCCTATTTATTTTAATTGCCTATTTACCTACTTATATATTCCACCAGATTGTGGAGAAGAGCTGTGTGTCATTTCATTTCGTGTTTCGGCTCCAGTAACTAGCTCGGAGCCGGGTGTAAAGGAGTGTGTGCTGGGCATCCACATCACCTCTCCAGGACCACTCTTGTTGTTGATGAAAGACGGCCCTGTATTCTGAGACTTCTCCCACTGAGCGAGGGGGCAGGCTATGTCCCCTTCCCTTCAGTCTGGGCAGGCAGATGCCATTCTGGTTATTCCTAGTTTATAGAGAAGAAACCGAGGGTCGGAGATGTGAAGGACCTTGCCCAAGGTCACTCAGCTATCAGGTGGCAGAGCCAAGATTTGAGCCAAGTCTGTCTAACTCCAAAGTCCAAGCCCTCCATAACCACTTGTGTATCTCTCCTCCTAAACAAAAGTGCTGAGGGTGCAAGTACATGTGACATGGAGGGAAGTGTAGAAAAAATATATACCTCCTATGGCAAGGGTTAGTGAAGTACAGCCCACGGGCCAAATCTAGCCTGCATTTATAGATAACATTTTATTGAGATGAAGTCAAGCTCATTTCTTTACGTGTTGCCTGTGGCTATTCTCACATGACCGTGGCCAGGTTGAATAGTTGCGACAGAGACCACGTGCTCGCAAAGTCCTAAGTATTCACTATCTGGTCCTTTATTGAAAGTTTGCTGATGCCTGTTCTCGAGGACCAGGGTAAAGTATCACTGATATCCCAGACTCAAGGACACTACAGACCTCATTTTTTTCCCACCCCAGTGCATGATTTAAGGTGACCAACTTGTCCCAGTTTGCCTGGAACTTCCCTGGTTTTTTCAGGGAAGCCCCCTTTCCTGCCCAGTTCTGGGCAAGCCAGAACAGTTGGCCACCTTAGTTCTAGATCATGCAGCACAGACTCCAGGTGAGGAAACAACCCCGCCCCACATGGAAATGCCCTACACACAGCTTCCCTAAATGCCGATGGGGAACCGGAGGCTTCAGTTGTTGTGGTTCATGGGCTCAGTAGTTGTGGCTCACAGGCTCTAGAGCACAGGCTCAGTAGTTGTGGTGCACGGGCTTAGTTGCTCCGAAGTCTTCATCTTGAAGGAGGCAAAGAAGCTGCCTCTCAGGTGAGTGGATGGGTGGGGGGAGAAATACGGACGACCAAGACGAACACAGGCCTGAGACACAACTCACCTTTAATCAGTGAACAATGGGAATCTAAAGTAGAATGTAGGGGCTTTTCTGGTGGTGCAGTGGTTAAGAATCCACCTGCCAATGCAGGGGACACAGGTTAGAGCTCTGGTCTGGGAAGATCCCACATGCCTCGGAGCAGCTAAGCCTGTGTGCCACTACTACTGAGCCTACATGCCACAACTACTGAAGCCCACGTGCCTAGAGCCCATGCTCTGCAACAAGAGAAGCCACCACAATGAGAAGCCCATGCGCTGCAATGAAGAGTAGTCCCTGCTCGCCACAATTGGAGAAAGCCTGTGCACAGCAATGAAGACCCGATGCAGCCAAAAATAAATAAATTTATAAAAAATAAATAAAGTAGAGTGTACAAACAGGAGAAGAGAAGTCAACAAAAGCAGAAAGAGACATTAAAAAAATACTCTATGCAAGCCCTTCATTTTATAGAAGGGGAGAAGGAAAATAGGAGAGAATTTGCCCAAAATTATCCAGGCAGTCAGAATGAGATGTTGAAACCACCACATCATCAACCCCAAGAGATGGGAGTTGGTGGCCTGCTGCAGAAACTGAGCCAGAAGACAATTCACTAGCAGGAATGAGCTCTGGCCAGCGGATTCCAGTTCCACTTGGGCAAAGTAGGAGGTAATCCGTGAGTCAGAGGCCAAACTGAGATGGATCCACTGCCCTTATTTCCCCAAATTTCCAGAAGATAAAATAAACTTAGTATTTGACCAGTGGAATAATATTTGTTAAATAAATTGTATATATAAAACTGTGATCTGTTTGGAAAGGAAATGTTATGAGAAGGACCCAACTTCAGAGCCCACTGTTTGCAGTTAGAACCCGAGAGCCACTTACTCTCTCTGTGCAAGTTGTACTTTCTTCTCCAGTTTTTTTTTTTAATTTTTTATTTTTTATTGAAATATAGTTGATTCTCTTTCCTTCTTAATGCTCAGTAGTATTCCAAGGCATGAGTGTGTGCCCATGTGTTTATCCATTCCCTGTATGAAGGACATTTGAGTTTCATTTCGTTTTTGGCAATTATGGAGAAAGCTGCTATAAAAATCTTGCTCATTTTTTTTTGTTTGTTTGTTTTTTCTTTTGTCCACGCCACGTGGCTTATGGGATCTTTGTTCCCTGACCAGGGATTGAACCCGGTCCCTTAACATTGAGAGCGTGGGTTCCTAACCACTGGACCGCCAAGGAATTCCCTTTCCTTCTCCAGTTTTGATTGACCAGAGAATCGGAGAGCGGAGGACAGAGAAGAGAGCCATGTGCAGAGGTTACCAACCCCAGAGCAAGCATCAGTTATGCATCGGGCTCCCTGGGTGCACTGTCATCTCTCATCCTGATTAGGATCCTGACAGGCAAAATGATTCCCATTTTACTCATGTGGAAACTGAGGCTGAGGTTGACTGTACGACCACCCAGTCATGCATCTAGAAAGAACAAGCTCCAGATGCCTCTGCACTGGAGGAGGGTTACAGTGGGTAAATACAGAAAGGACTTCTTTCTCCTGGACCAACTGGATTCCTCTTAGCTTGAAAGACCTGGCCAAATCTTGCCTCCCTGGCAGAATGTCCTCAGGACATCTTCTGTCTAGCTCTGATGGCTGAAACCTGATTACTGGGGGGAGCCTTCGGCCCTGGAGAGTTTATGCTCAACAGAGGCAGATAAAAGTGCCATAATTGCCATCAGATGACCCAGATTCCTACTTGAGGTCAAATGCCACCACAAATGTCTTTTTGATACAAGCTCAAGGAGCTGATAATGTAAACCTTAATAACCCAGGCAGGGCACTTTTCATCTCCCTGTGAGCGAGGACACTCATCCCAGGATGAAATGGGCCGCAGGGAAGGGTTTGCAACTCACAGCTCCAAAGGTTCCCGAAAGATAAGCCCACACCTTGTGCAAAGTTATGACAGGAAGCCCCACCAGGCCCTTGCGATAAGCTCTCCAGGCCCATGGCCGGGGACTGACAATTGTTTGGCAAAGGGGTGGTGTCCACTGCTTCAACTGTGACTTTGAACCAGAGAGTTGTAACAGACATAGGTGCCTCGGGCCAGTAACAACACTCTATCTGATGTTAGGGCCAGGCTGAGATTGTTTCAAGAGGGAAATAGATACTATTAAATCCCTACTTCGTGTGAGTGACAACCTAGTGGCAGGTGACAGCCCTGGATACATGTCAGAGGGATGAAGGGACACCCGCTGAATTGGCTGTGTTTGAGTTCTGGGTTGGGGCGCCTCCACTTTGAGCTCTATGACCAGGCTTCCACAGAGATTCGGTTCCGGCTTTCCTGTTCTACATAACAAATGACTCCCTGCAACTCCTGATATTTGGCTGTGGGTCTAACCATTCCAGAAAACAACTGGGCATGCATTCGACCTGACAGACTATGGAATCCTATTTTGTTGCCTTCTGGAAAGGAGTTACATTGCCCACAACAGAGAAATGTTGAAGACCCTGCATTGCAGATTGTGGGAGTCTGCCTAGCCCATTTCTAGAAGGCTGTCATAGCTGATCTCTAGGGTTTTGTTCTATGCTCCAAGAGCACCAAGCTGCTAGGAGTTCCCACATGTACATAGCATGTCCCTGGGCCTTTGCACGTGCTGTGCTCTCTGTCCAAAACTCTGTTTCCCTGCTTGTCCACTTGCCTATCACTTACTCCTCCTCCATAACTTGGCTCACACATCGTCTCTAAGCCAACCTTCTCCTGAATCTTCTGGGTGAGCTTGTACCCCTCTTCTGTGCTCTTGCAGCCCCTCCACCATGATCTCTGTTTCTCAGTACTTCTCCTCTGGAACTAAACTGCTTCAGACCAGTCTTCACCACCAGCCAAGCTCGCTGAGAGCAGAGGCCTTGTCTTTACCATCCTTACAGCTGCATGGCAGGCACTTAGCCACAGGAGATGTTCAATAAATGCTTCCCTAATTAAACAACGTGCAGAAATGAACTGAATCTACAGACCAGATCCAGAGCAGTTCCTTTTAGAAATCTCTTCCCTCATTTGTTTAGCAAATGTTTTTGCACACCTGACAGGTATGCAGAGAAACAACACCGGGAACACAGTGGTGAGCAAAGCAGGCCTTGCTCCTGCCCTCAGGACGATTATGTGCAGGCAAATCAAACAAGCAACGGCACAGATACTTACTTCAATGGAGCTGAGATTAGTGCCACCAAAGAGCAGGGCCAAGATGAGGGGGAAACAAGAGGTACATTTGCCTGGGCTGTAAAATTTAAGGAGTTGCCAAAAAAAAAAAAAAAGATAGCTACTTCAATGCAATATTTTTTAATCAAAATTGATACAAAAACATCCATGCACAATAAAATATCCAAAATGTAAACATAGACCAGTGTCATGCCAAGCAAGTTTAGAACATAAGAGAAAAGCAAAATGTGTAGCCCTGTACCCATATTCTAGCATATTTTAATGGTTATTTTTTCCATAGAACATTAAAGTAGTTGAAAACTATTGAAAATTTTAAAAGTGGGTGTATTAAAACTCACAACATTATTTTATGTTTAAATACTTTATGTATTCCAAAACAGTATATATTGTCATTTTACTTCAGCTTGCATTAATTAAAAAATCATTAAGATTGTCACTTGGTCACAAGAAGTTGCCACATGTGACAATCCTTTCCAATGACAGCAAGAGAAACAAAGAAATAGACACTGAAAATATTATGGAGAGTTTTACGTTCGTTTTTTTTTAAGATTTTTATTTTTGATGTGGACCATTTTTAAGGTCTCTATTGAATTTGTTACAGGATTGCTTCTGTTTTATGTTTCGGTTTTTTGGCCGCGGGATCTTAACTCCCTGACTGGGGATGGAACCCGCACCCCCTGCATTGGAAAGCGAAGTCTTAACCACTGGACAGCCAGCAAAGTCCCAGAGAGTTTTACTTTCAACAAAGCCAGGAGCACACATTTTCCCTCTGGCTTCAGGCATCAGCTGGGCTCAGCACAAAATAGACCTTTATTTAGAATTTGCTATTTTGTTCACCGTGGATTGTTTTGTGTTAATTTTGGTATATTAAAGTGTTGCATTAGAATATTATTTATCTCGATTACTGAGGGGTTTGGGGGGGCTCTCGCTTATATTTTGTACACAAAGCGGGTGCCTCACTCACATTACCCTAATCCCAGCCTTGCCAAAGAAGATTAGAGGAGCCAGTCTTAGGCTGGGGGTTAAGTAAGTCTCCCCTGAGAATGTGACTTTGAACCTAAGACCTGTAGAGGGAGTGAGACTGTGAGGTCTGGAGAGGGTCCTGCCTGCGGTTAAGGCGTGATCTGGGAAGAATCTCATTAAAGCATAACAACAATAATGGCAAATATATATAAGCCTAATAGTCAGAGCACTGTGCTCGGTGAAATAGACACTCATTTCATCCCCACCTCAAACCCTACGAGGCAGTTATTATTGTCTTCATTTTAAAGATTAAAAGCTAGGACACAGATTAAGCCACTTGTTTAAAGTCACACAACCACGAAGGGAGAGAGCTAGAATGTGAACCCAGGCAATCTCATGCCCACTCCATTATGAAAATCCTTCAGCGTTCTCACCCAGGAAGAAGTTACTTTGGCTGGAGTGGAGTGAGCCATCAGGAGGCTAACGTGAAGGAGGAGAGAGATATGGGGCCAGAGGTTCGAGCCTTGTGAAGGTCTCTGTAGGAATTTCAGAGCCTTGAAGCGGGATAAATGGTGCTGGGTTAAAGCTCTGTTTAGTTTGCCTCTTTGCTCCCACCCTCATCTTTACAAGTGTCTTGTGCCTTCATCTTCGAAATCTGGGACCATTCTGCTCAAGTGGTCCCTGGAAAGAAGTAGAGGAATGGCATTTTATCATAATTTGATTTATAATTCAAATGAGAGATGTCTCAGGTGAGCCAGAGTGGATCCCACACACTGGCAATGCAAGGACCTGCCCATACAGCTGTGAGGCCAAGGGCTCTGCCGCAAGTAGGAACCTCAGCATCTTCAGTCACTGACAGCCTCCCGTGAGCTCTGATTGCATGTGATGATGGAGAGGTGCGGTCAAGGGCACAGATTCTGGCATCAGACCATGTTTTCAGTCTTGATTTTGTGACCTTGGGTGAATTACTTAAAACCTTTAAACCTCAGTTTTCTCACCTTTAGAATGAGATATCACTACAGAGACTGGTTTAACTGGTCAAAACCCATTTTTCTCCCCTCCTGACACATAGCTAGACTACATTACACAGCCTCCCTTGCAATCAGGTGCGGCTGTGGCTAAGAATTGGCCGATAGAATGTGGGAAGAAGCAGTGGGTGCCACTTCCAGGCCTGACTCATCACCCTCCATCGCCATCCTCCACTGTCTTGCCTTCCTAGTCTGCTGGCAGGATGTTGAGACCCGGGGTGACTTCGGAAGGTCTGTGTTGAACACAGAGCCTCCATCACCTGGAATTCCTGATCACCTGTGTGCATCAGAGAGCTCCTGTCTTGGGTCAAGTTCCCTTGAAGGAGAGCCTGAGACAGAGATTAGAGTGTATATGATTCCCTAAAGAAGGGATCTCAGGGGAAGAGGAACAGGGAAAAGCAGGCTAGGACAGGGAAAGGACATAGACAAGGATGAGGTTTCAGCAGGGGACTAACCTTGGCCTGATTGTATGGGGGCCTCTAAAGCATGAATTACCCCACAGATCTGGTCCCATCTTGGGGTATGTGGGTTGGGGGGTGTGGCCTTTGTACCTGTCATCGACCGAGGATAGCCGCCAGCACCCTAAGAGGTGGGGAGTATAAAGTCCCAGGCAAGGAAGCCTCTTCTCCCCTCCCCCACCATTCTGCAGAAGTCAATTTACTGGAAAAGAGGGCAACCATGAGTCATTTGCAGCCAGCACAGCAGCAGGGGATGGGCATGGAGTGGGAACCAGTAGCGCCTACAGCAGGCCCCATCTCCCAGTCAGGAATTCCTCCAGAACTTTATGTGAGCAACAGTTAACTTTTTCCTTGTTAAGCCACTGAGATTCCTGGGTTTCTATGCTTCACGGTAATGAACATAAGAAACAATATCTCCCTCTGGGAGTTGTGTGATGATTGAATGAGATGCTATTTGATTGTGGTAATGGTATCACAGATATATGCATATGTCTAAACTCATCTAATTATATACATTAAATATGTGCAGCTTATTCTGTAATGATCTAAATGGGAAAAGAATCTGAAAAAAGAATGAATATAAGTATATGTATAACTGAACCACTTTGCTGTACACCTGAAACTAACACAACATTGTAAATCAACTATACCCCAATATAAAATAAATATTTAAAAAAATTGTACAGCTTTTTTGGCTATCAATTCTGCTGCCAATAAAGCTGCAAAAAAATCTTTTGGAGAGTAAGTGATCAGAATAATATTACAATTCATAAAAGCTTTCATTAAAAAATTTTTTTAAACCAGCTGTTGAAAGAGACCCATGTGCCTGGGAAAAATAGACCCAAGACAGCCAAGATAGCAACGTTCTAATAAATCTATTGTTTTACAAGAAAAAGAAAATAAATTATTTGAGCACTTCCCCCCCAAAAAAAGAGATGCCATACTCAAACTGTTTAGCACCCAGTATGTGCCCAAGGATCGTCAGCCATTATTAGAGATTATCACTCATGGCAGGTGCCAGAGATGCAGCAATGGCCACTCTGCCCTGCTCTGAAGGACTTCATGGTCTTGAGGGCAGAAGACAGATGGAAATAGCTGATTTCAGAAGCACAGGAAGGGCTGTGTCTAAAATCTGTGCAGGGAAGCTCACACCTGAACCTACCTGGGGATGGAATAAAATGCTTCAAAGTGGAAGTGAAGCTTGAGTTGACTTTTCAAGGATGAGCAGGTGCTCCCAAACAGACAAAGAGGAGAGAAGCATTCCCAGCAGAGAGGCTGTGCTTTTGCCATAAGGGCGGGCACGTTTCCTCTGGGCTCCAGAGGTCCCTGCATGAATTTACACAAGCATTCGTATTACCTGTTGTATCGGTGACATCCAGAGTTTGAAGTCTCAATTGCCACTTGGCCAAATGGCCTGGGACAAGTCATGAGACCTTTCAAACATCGGGGTTTGCAGTTGTCATGGGGAAGTGAAGGCACCTCGGGGTGAGAGTTTGACCTCGGGACAGGGCAGCACGATACCTGGTCATAGTGGATGCTGGATTCCTGTCAGCCCTTCCTTATTCCCTGCATCACCTCCTCCAACCTACCCCAGGGCTCCACTTGCAGAGAACCAGCCTCAGGGACCCTCACTGGGACCAAAAGCTCCCACCTCCCAGCCTTCTTGAACTGCACCCATTCCACCCAGACGAGAGCCTGAGCTGCTTGCTGTGGGCCAGGCACTCCTGTCAGCACCCCAGCTGTGCCCCCACCAAGCCCCACTCACAGCCCCTTCCACTTCCCCTCCCCCTCCCGCCCTCTCCCTCTATCAGCGAAGTTTGAGGAAGTATTTATGTGTCAGATACAAAGTGGGTTCCAGTCCTCCGGCGGTCTGCCTCATTTTTAGCCATCCTCCAGCCTCCTGCATGCCTCTCCCGAGTTCCTTGGCTGCCAGGTCTTTTCAACAGAAACAGGCAAGTGTCTGGATACAAATAAGATATGCACTCTGAGTCCCCTTTACCTAAATATTTGAAGCTCCCAGACAGCAAGTCCAACAGTCCAGCCTTCTCTCCGTGAACTGGTTTCTTCTTCCCTACTCCCCACGCCCTGTCTTTCCCTAGTTTTGGTTCACAGCCAGCAACGATCATTTCCCTTTCCCTAGAAACCAGCAGGGAGAAGCTCCCCTCTCCAAATAGAGGGACACTGGAGCGGGAGGGGCTGGAGGACCATATTAGGCGAATCAGCTCAGATACTCTCGTGCAGGACCAGGGAAAACTAAGAGAAGAAAACCCACACACACAGGAGAGAAGGTTTAAGACTTGAAAGATAAAAATTTTGCTAAGAAACACCAACTTAGGGTTTGAGTAGTATAAGTCACCACAACCCATCAAGTTCGATAGCCATGGCTAAAAGCAGGAGAGCTGAGATCTGACCTTCCTGAACCCCAAATACAACAGCCAAGCAGTGCCGCTCCCCATAGAACATGTAAGGAAGCCCTGGCTCGGGAGTACATGCCAGACTTGGGTTCAAGTTTCTCAATCTCTCTCTGAGCCTCACTTTCCTCATCCACAAAATGGGATTATTAATGATGCCGTCCTCATAGTGTTACTGTAGGCCTTCAGTGAGGTAATGTATGAAGGTGCTCATCTCTGATCACTGCCCAGCTCACTAGCAACGCTCCATAAGCGGTTGCTATTATGATTCTCGTTTTCGTTTTTTGTTTTTTTTCGGTACGCGGGCCTCTCACTGCTGTGGCCTCTCCCGTTGCGGAGCACAGGCTCTGGACGCGCAGGCTCAGTGGCCATGGCTCACGGGCACAGCTGCTCCGCGGCATGTGGGATCTTCCCGGACCGGGGCACGAACCTGTGTCCCCTGCATCGGCAGACGGACTCTCAACCACTGCGCCACCAGGGAAGCCCCTGATTTTCGTTTTTGACGCTCATCTGCACAGCTATTCTCTGAGCTTCTCTCCAAGAAATGGGAGCTCCCGAAAGGCAAGATTGGTTTCTGATTTCTTTGCAGTCCCAGCACCTCACATTGTAGCACCCACTCAATGTCAACTGAAGATGAAAAGGTAGCTGGAATCACCCCTGTCATCACAACTGCCAGGTTCTGAGGAATAAAGTGACCCCAGTTTGTCTGCCTCCAGCCCGTGACTTTTCACTAAGCCACAGCTATCCTAAGCTGCCTCATTTCCAGAAATGATTTAGAGGGACAGGTAAAGTCATGGCAGGCTTTCATCTGAGGGGTGAAGAGGGCTGAGTATGTTTACATTACTGAGCAGGTCCAGGCAGGTGGACATGGTACCCTGTCGTCATCTGAGGTGCCCACATCACCAGCCCTGACCTTTGGAATATCTTCGCTGGTGGTTCATCTATTCATCCATCCATTCATTCATTCATTCATTCATCAAGGATTGATTGCAAACCCTGGCACAGAGGAGACAAAAAGTAAAGAGATTCAGGCTCTGCTTTCTTGAAGCTCACAGTCTACCAGTCAACATGGACCTATAAATAAATAATCCTGGTATAAAGCAATGCAGGTTTTAAAGGAGATTTGTCCAAGATCTCCCTGGGAGATAATGAAGCGAGAGGTCTTCACTACTTTGGGAGCAAGAAGAGGGATCAGAGGGAACTTCCTCCAGAAGGAAAGGCTGCAGCTGGGCTGGACTTCACTGGGTGAACAAGGAAGGAAAGGGCGTCCACAGGAGAGGGAAGAGAAGCAGCCCCAGAGGCACGGCTGAGCAGGAAGCGTTAAGACCAGTGATGGTGGACCTAGGAAAAGAGCTGGGAGCAGTGAGCCTAGAGGAGGCACAGGGGCCAGTCTGAGCAAGCCTTGTGGGCAGTTTGCTTCATCCTGAGGACAACTGTGGACACGGAAGAATTTTAGGCAGGGCTGTGATACGATTAGTTTTGTGTTTTAGGAACAGGTTGAGCATTTCTGATCCAAGTGTGAACTCATTACACCCACTCAAATGAAGCTGTGCTCTGTATCCTTGTTCTCAACAGCATTTGTCACTGGAGGCCACCTCTCCTTCTTTGCTCTTGCTCTGGGGCTGAGCACAAGCTTGACAATCACCTTCTCCCGTGACTGTGTCTTCTCTGCTTTCTCAGTTTCTCTTTCTCCTGGAATTTCTGAACATAAATGTCTCCCAAGTTTCTGCTAAAAGCCAATTGCCTTCCTTTTCTCTCTACTCTATCTCTTGGGGGATCTCATCCACATCTTAAGCTTCAATATTTAAACACCTTGAGGGGGAACCCTGGACTCAAACTCCAACAGTTTTTTAAAAATGGTAGGCAGGAACTTCCCTGGTGGCGCAGTGGTTGGGAATCTGCCTGCCGATGCAGAGGACACGGGTTCGAGCCCTGGTCTGGGGAGATCCCACATGCGGTGGAGTAACTAAGCCCGTGAGCCACAACTACTGAGCCTGCGCATCTGGAGCCTGTGCTCCACAACGGGAGAGGCCATGACAGTGAGAGGCCTGCGCACCGCGATGAAGAGTGGCCCCCACTCGCCACAACTGGAGAAAGCCCTCGTACAGAAAGGAAGACCCAACACAGCCATAAATAAATAAATAAATAAATAAATAAATAAATAAATAAATAAATATATTTTTAAAATAAATAAATAAATAAAATAAAAATAAAATAAGCAGCCGCATAGCACAGGGAGATCAGCTCGGTGCTTTGTGACCGCCTGGAGGGGTGGGATAAGGAGGGTGGGAGGGAGACGCAAAAGGGAGGGGATATGGGAACATATGTATATGTATAACTGATTAAATTTGTTATAAAAAATAAAATAAAATAAAAAAGAAAAAGACAAAAAAAATAAATAAAATAAAATAAAAATGGTAAGCAGAGCCCCACAATCCTGCTAAATAGCCTAAAGATATTGGCCATAAAACTATTCTAGAAGACCAGATTTGTCATCCTCCAAGGAAGTTTAGCTAAGTCCTAATTTCTGTTAAGATTTCCACAGGTTTATAGGCAAAATGTTGCACCTTTAGATGCTATTTTACACAGCAAACGAACTCTTAGCCCTTTTTAACAAATGTTTGCTGGGAGTCTATTCAATATCCAACTCTGTGCCAGACACTGCAGAAAATACAAGGTCAGCCTTCAATCCTGTCCTTTACTTTAAGCATGTCCACCTCAGTGGGCACAGCACAGGGGACAATAGGACACCATGACCAAGCATACAAGCTTTGGCTTTGACAAACTTAAGTTTGCATCCTTGTTCCTTGCATGTGTGATCTCAAGGAAGTTATTCCACCTCTCTCTCAACCTCAGTTTCTCCATCTGTAAAATGGAGACCATAATGTGTTCCTCATAGGCTTGTTGCAAAGATACAGCTTAATAAGTCTTCAAGTATACTGTGTGGCATGTTATAAGGACTCAATTTAAGTGGTTAAGAAAAAATTCAACCACTGTGGAAAAGAGTTTGGTAGTTCCTCAAAAAGGTAAACATAGAGTTAGCAGTTACCATATGACCCAGCAAGTCCACCCCTACGTATATACCAAAGAGAAATGAAAACATGTGAACACAAAGACTTGGACATGGGTGTTCATAGCAGCATATTCCCAACAGCCAAAAGGTGGCCCAACCATTCATCAACAATGAACGGATAAACAAACTGTGGTCTATCTATACAATGGGATATTATTTAGCCATAATAAGGAATGAAATATTGACACATGTACCGTAACATGGATGAACCTTGAGAACAATAGGCTAAGTGAAAGGAACCAGATACAAAAGGCCACATGTTGTAGGATTCCATTAATTTGAAATATCCAGAATAAATAAATCCATAGAGACCAAACACACATTGGAGGTTCCTGGGGGTGCAGGAGTGGGGAATGAGGGGCAAATGCTTAATGGGTACAGGGTTTCCTTTTGGGAAAATGCTCTGGATAGAGATGGTGGCTGAACGACTTTGTGAATGTACTCAATATCACTGGATTTTTCACTTTAAAATGGTTTATGTGAATTTTTCATAAATCAGGTTTCACTTTTTTTCCTGGCCCTGGTTGGCTTGAAATTAGTCCTAGAAACCACAGTGCCAGGCAGGAGTCCTGGGCACCTGTATAGCCTTCAGTTTCCAGCAGAAATACAGAAAACAGTTCCTACCCTGTGAAGTTCACAGATGGTCACAGTACTCCCAAATTCTAGAACTAGCTTCTCTGGGTGTGCATCTTGTGCCACTGTGACCACTGAGAAACACATTCAAAATCTCGAGCATCAGAATCCTCTCCATTGAAATGGAAAGAATAATAGTGCCAACCTCAGAGTCGTTGTGAGGATTCAAGGGAGATGCATTCATTTCCTAGGGATACCATAACACATTACCACAAACCAGGTGGCTTAGGACAACAGAACTTTATTCCCTCACAGCCTGGAGACCAGAAATCTGAAATCAAAATATTGGCAAGCTCGTGCTCCCTCTAGAAGCCATAGGGAAGGGTCCTTCCTTGCCTCTCCAGTTTCTATCGGCTACAGACGTTCCTCCTCTTGTGGCTGCATCACTCCAATCTCTGCCTCTCTCTTCACATGGTCCTCTCCTAGTCCTTCTCTGTCTCAACTTGCGTCTGCCTTTTGCGTATAAGCATATTTGTCATTGGAGTTAGGGCCCAGTTGGATAATCCAGGATGATCTTCCCTTAATTATAGCTGCAAAGACTCTTTTTCCAAATAAGGTCACATCCACAGGTTCTGGGAATTACAACGTGAACATAGCTTTTGAGGGGTCATCATTCAACTTAGTGCAGGGGATAATCCAGGTAGATTTCTTTTTTGGCACTTAGTAAATGTCAGATATTTCATGATCATCATCGTCGTCATCCTTGTCATGGCTTTCCTCCTTATTATCAGCTAGGCCATGTCCTAGGACAGTAGGACAGCAGCCCGTTAAAATCTTCAATTCACCAGAGCTCCTTTCAGGCCACAAACATTCCACCTCCTTTTTTTTCCCCACATATTTTACTGTATTTATTATGTATTTTGTTTGTTTGTTTGTTTGTTTTGGCGGCACCGCACAGCATGCAGAACTTTCCTGACCAGGGATCAAACCCATGCCCCCTGCAGTGGAAGCACAGAATCTTAACCACTGGACCTCCAGGGAAATCCTATTATCTTTTTTTTTTTAATATATTCAGTAGCATTTATTTTTTTTAATTTTTATTGGAGTATAGTTGATTTTCAATGTCGTGTTAATTTCAGGTGTACAGCAAAGTGAATCAGTCGTACATATACATATATCCACTCTTTTTTAGATTCTTTTCCCATATAGGCCACTACAGAGTATTGAGTAGAGTTCCCTGTGCTATACAGTAGGTCCTTATTATACTTATTGAATAAATGAATGTTTGAACATGTCTGATATCCCACTGGGCACTGGGGAAAAGAGGTGGGGGAAAAGGAGATGGGGAAAAGATAGTAAAGATGCCTCTCCCTTTACTATCTCACAGGAGGACTGTAATAGGATTATTTGCAAATTGCTACAAGAAGGATGAACAGGTAGAAAGTGCAAAGGAAAGGCCTTTACATATAGCAGTGTGTACATGTCAATCCCAATCTCCTGATTTATCTCTCCCCCTCCCTTACCCACTGGTGGCCACCTCCGCTGTGAGGAGGCTGGAGCTCCCCTGGTGTGCCCTGTCCTCTCCACTCCCATTCCTAACTGGATTCTCACTGGCCCTTTGCAGCTCTTCTCCTTCATCACCACCAGCCGCTTGAAGCCTCCCATTTCTGGGCCCCACCAACTATTGAGATATTAGACCTGGGGTCCTGATCCTGTTTCATTCCTTGGACCCCATGTCCTAGACCACCCTGATGCCCTTACAGAGCTGACCCTCTGCAGCCCCACAGCTTCCTCTGTCCCCTTCCTTCCACTAGGCTCCCGCTTTTCTCCTGGTTGCAGTTGAGGGGCCAGCATGCCTCCAATCCTTAACAATAGGGCTTATAAAAATATAAGGTCCAGGCTGCATCCCCAAGCCAATTAAATCAGAATTTCTTAGGCGTAAAGCCTAGACATTCTACTGTAGGGCATAAGTACTCAAGAATGGCATTGCCCCATGCACAAGCACTTGAAATCCTCAAGATCATCCATAGGGCTCAATCCACTGTGCAGACATTATAAGAAAAGGACTGTTTGGTGCTTTGCGACCACTTAGAGGGGCGGGATAAGGAGAGTGGGAGGGAGGGGATATGGGGATATACATATACATATAGCTGATTCACTTTGTTGTACAGCAGAAACTAACACAACATTGTAAAGCAATTATACTCCAATAAAGATGTTAATAAATAAATAAATAAATATGTATGCACCACTGCCCACCCCCCCCCCCAAAAAAAAGAAATGAAAAGGGCTGTGATCACTGGACAGTCCTGGACCAGAAAGAGTTATAATGAGAAAAGCCTGGATTTTGATGATCGTCTTGGGATCAAATCTTGCCACTTACTAAATTGTATAGTCTTGGCCATGACCCTTAACCTCTCTGAAGCTCTGAATTCTTGTGTTTAAAACGGAGATAGTAATACTTACCTTAGAACTGGTGTGTGTAAGTAATGGATATTAACATCTAGCAGAGTTTCTGGACCCTCATAGGAGCGATCAAAAGCCCTTCTCCTTCCCCTCCCTCCTGGAAATTGCAGCAAGTTTAAATCCAGTTGCAGGAACCAAAACTGTACCTTCTATCAGTGGCTCCTTGGCCCTGGAAAGGGGTTAACTGTTTAGCTTAGGTTCTTTAACACGCGTTCACTAGTTTAGGGGCAGTTCTGGAAATCTACTCCTGGATGATTGAAATAGGGTTGGGGAACAGTGGGGCTGATTTGGCTATGGCTTCCAGCCACTTGGTGGTAATTTGACTAATTTAACACAGGCTGCAGCACACAGAGATCTGGCCCTGTGACAGGCTACACCAGCTGCTGATGTTCTGAGTCTTGAGCTCCTTGGCAAAACCCTCGTTTTCCTGCCAAAGCAGAGAAACGGGAGACTCTGGTTCTAAGCTGCTTGATCTTCCCGAGGGGCCTCAGAGTCCCTGCTTCTGACCATCCAGGGTTTTTTTTGTTGTTGTCCCTATGAACTGGGAGGCAAACTCCATTGGGAAACCAGGAGCCAGAACCCACTAGCCTGGGAAGTGAAGAAATCAGATTCTCCAAATGGTCCCAGGGCTGTCTCTGCATTTTGCCTTCCCCATGAGCACCTTGTGGAATCCTGCTGCTCGAACAAAAACTCAAACCAAAGGCCTTTCCTTTGCACTTTCTACCTGTTCATCCTTCTTGTAGCAATTTGCAAATAATCCTATTACAGTCCTCCTGTGAGATAGTAAAGGGAGAGGCATCTTTACTATCTTTTCCCCATCTCCTTTTCCTCCACCTCTTTTCCCCAGTGCCCAGTGGAATATCAGACATGTTCAAACATTTATTTATTCAATAAGTATTTATGGAGCACCTGCTGTGTGCCAGACACAGCCCTTTACCCTCTGTGCATGCTTAGAAACTGACACACAGAAGATGATCCACCAAGTAATTGTTGAAGTGAATTAAACTTATTTAGAACCCAGCCACACTAATGAAGTGGTTGACAGACAGTATGTTAGCAAAATTCCTTTGGGTCATAACCTTCTCATATGTCCTGAGCAAAATGTGTGATCCCACAGGGAAGCTCACATTGGTACTTTACATCTTCCTCATGAAAGGAACTTAGTCCATTGGATTCCAACTCTGGATCTCCTGGTGATTCTGATGTACCACCAGGGTTGAAAACCACTCATCTAGTCCAAGCTCTCATCCAAAAAACATGTCCCTGATGTGGCTCTCCATGGCCCTTTTTATAAAGCACCCACCTGCCTTGCCATGGTCTACAAGTGCCCTATGTGATCTGCCCCCTGACTTCACCTCCTACTGCCCCGTCCCTCTGCTCTCTAAGCCAACCACACTGGCCTCTTTTCATCCCTGAGCCCATCAGTCTGGGCCTTTGATCTTGCTGGTCCTTTTGGTCACTCAGGATTTGCCTCAAAGTTTTATCTCCTCAGAGACACCTTCTCTGACCACCTGATATAAAGTACGATGCACTCCATACACACAAGCACACACATGCACAGACTAACACAGGCACAGTTGTTCTCATACACCCCCTTCTTTTATTGCTTATAACACCCATCACTAACTGCAACTATCTTCATATCTATTTTTCACTTCTTTCTTGACTGTCTCCACCACGAGAATAGAAGCTGCGTGAAAGCAAGGATCTTGTGATGTCTTTTCCAGCACTGCATCCGTATACCAACCACACAGAAGATGCTTAATACATACTAGCTAAGAGAATGGATCAATCAACAAATCATTCCTTGAGCTGGTGGAAGGGGATCCTTGAGCGCCTCCTTGAACACTTCTAGTGGTGGAGGGAAGCATTCCTCTCCCGCCCAGGGGAACCTGGTTCCCTTGTTGACCGTGGAGATTGTTAGGAAAGTTTTCCCAGCACCAGGCTGACACCGACCTCCCTCCTGCCTCTTGCCACTTGACAGTCTTTCAAATATTTGAAGACTGTTAATTTTCCTCACAGACTGCTATTGTCCAGATGAATGGCTTCTGGGAGATGTCATCAAGAAACGTGGCTGTGTTTGTCCTCAATGACTGTGCCTGTAAAACACTTCAGTTTCCTGCATCGGTCACCAGCCTGTGTCTTTATTTTTCAGAACAGCTGCCAATTCACTGCCAGGGTGAGGCCGGCACTTGCATGTTCCCATCTCTGAACTGTCACTGGTAAGGGTCCAAGTGTCCTCTTTACATGTCCCTGAGAAATATGCCTCTGGCTGTATCAATTCCTATGAGAGGTTTTGCGGGACTTCTAACAGAGAAAGAGAAAGGTGTGGGGCAGGGAGGTCCCTTCAGGAGCGCAGCCCACTGCAGTGTGGGTGTGATGAAAGAAGTATAGGATTTGTGCTCCTCCAAATTCCGTCTTTATCTTCTCCACCAGCCTTCCCCATCTTCCTTCCCAAAACAGCACAAACACCCCACCACTACCTGCCATTCACCAGCACTTCCTATCCAGGTCCAAAGCTTTATTTTCCTTACAGCACATGGATCTGTTTACCTCTTTAGTCTCTTGTTTACTGTCTGTTCCCTTCACTAGAATAGAAGCTTTGTGAGGACAGGGACCTTGCCTGTTTTGTGGAGTGTGGTATCACCAGGGCTGAAATGGTGCCCTGGTGCAATGTCAGTGCTTAATAAGCAATGAGAGAATGAATGAAAGAATAAGTAAGTGGTTGTGAGAACTTAGACACATCACCTAACTTCTCTGAGCCTTGCTGTTCTCTTCTGTAAAATGGGGAGAAGGGACAATAATTCCCTCCTCACCAGGTTGTTGTAAGGGTCAACTCAGATGACGTCTGTGGAAGTACGTCACCAGCTAATAACTTCATCAAATGCTCATGGTTATTGGGCCATAACACTCCCACAGGGCTGGTCCTGCAAGCAGAGAAAGTCGGTGGCTGCCCCTTGAGTGTGATTTGAAGAGCCCGATTGCCCAGAGAGATTCTCCCTTACTGTATGACTGTCTAAAAATTCCACCATTAGACATTCCTTTCAGTAAAGGCATCGTGTTTCCACTAAAACAGAAATGCTTCCCTCGGTGTGAAGACAGGAGGGTAGAGATAACGCAGGAGAAGATAGCTTTCTTTCTCTTCTGCTCAGTTTCCTTCCTTTCAGCCCCCAAGTCCTGTTAATTTTTGCAACACTTCAGATGCAGGATCCTGGATTACTTTCATGGCCATCTATTCTTTAAGTGGAATGATGGCCTTCACTGTCATCCACCTATCTTTCCAGGCTGGCTCAGGACTTTGGAGGCTTTTTCCATCTGGCTCTCAGTCCCCACACAACACACATTCCATGTGAGAAGAGCCTCACTGTGCACATGTTTCCTGCTGCAGTCCTGCCAAAAGAAAACTAGACTCCAAAGATGAGACTCAAGGCAAAGCTTTGGCCTAGACTGGCCGAGCAGTATTATCACTGTCTGGAAGCAGAGGCGGGGTATCCCCTGTGCCTTTAGCAGTGGTGGGAAGAAGGAAATGTGGAAGAAGCATTATACCAGCTCCCTACCGTGACACCCACACTCCAGTCAACCCGACTGCCTGCCCGTCCAGCTGCCGCCCTGCCTTCTCCTACCTTCTGACCTCGGTGTGGTCCAAACGTCCAAATCCAGCTACTTATTTAACAAGCAAGGGTTCAGCTTCTGCTCTGAGCTAGGAACGTATGTGATCGTGTCCTCCAAGACCTCAGAGTCAAGTAAGAGAAACAAGACAATAGCAAGCAGGAAGCAGGGTGACGCAGCTCTTCCTGGGGTACCGAGGTGCTCAGAGGAGGAAAACTGAGGAGAGTCATGCAGGAAGGTCTCAGAAGGTCCAGGGATGCATGTGACGGGAGGGGGTGAACTGAGTCTTAAAGAACAAGTGTGCGGGGCCTCCCTGGTGGCGCAGTGGTTGAGAGTCCGCCTGCCGATGCAGGGGATACGGGTTCGTGCCCCGGTCTGGGAGGATCCCATATGCCGCGGAGCGGCTGGGCCCGTGAGCCATGGCCGCTGGGCCTGCGCGACCGGAGCCTGTGCTCCGCAATGGGGGAGGCCACAGCAGTGAGAGGCCCGCATACCACAAAAAGAAAAAAAAAAAAAAAAAAAAAAAAAAAAAAAAAAAAAAAAGAACAAGTGTGCGTTAACCCAGGACAAAAGGGAAGAAGGGCGCTGCAACCCCAGAGAATAGAATGAGCTAAATGAGAGTAGGGCATCTTCAGGGAAGTGAAGGAGGTTGCTTTGGCTGAGGGAAGGGTGGGTATGAGGCGACAGCCAAGGAGGGCTGGGAAAATCGAATGGGGTCAGACAAGGAAAGCCTAGAAGGGCATGCTGAAGGGCTGGGGCTGAAATCATAAAACAAAGGGGCATATCCCCTCGATCCTAAAAAGGGAGCCACGCAAGGACTTTAAAAGTGATAAGGGTTGCATTTAAACGCATTTAAATTAAACAGCTAAATTACTCAGCTGTAGTTTGGAGGATGGATTCTGGAGAAGGAGGTTTGATGGAAGATTGGAGAACAAAGAGGGAGCTGTGATAAAACCCACCTAAATGATGGTGACACCTGGAATAAGGTAGTGCTGCTGAGGGAAGGCAGCAGAGCTTAGCTAAGAGCATCTTTGGAGTCAGATGGACCTGGATCCTTATCCTGGCAGCGCTCTGCCTACTGGTGTGGCCCTGGGCAAGGCAACCAGCTTTGAACCCTGGCACTTTATCTGGAGAAAGATCGTAATGCCCAGCTTGCCAGATTGTGAGGGTTTGAGGTACAAATGTCAAATGTCCAGTACAGAGTCAGGCACACAGGACATCCTCCACACACAATCGCTTTTTTTTCTAATTGGGGTATAGCTGTTTGACAATGTTGTGTTAGTTTCTACTGTACAGCGAAGTGAAGTAGAGTTCCCTGTGCTATACAGCAGGTTCTCATTAGTTATCTATTCTATACATATTAGTGTACATATGTCAATCCCAATCTCCCAATTCATCCCACCGTCCCTTTCCCCCCTTGGTGTCCCTATGTTTGTTCTCTACGTCTGTGCCTCTATTTCTGCCTTACACACAGGTTCATCTGAACCATTTTTCTAGATTCCATGTATATGCACAATGGCTTTTATGTTTATCCCTATTGTTGAAGAATAGAAGACCAAGATGCCGCATCTGCTAATCATCTGCATTGGCAATGCCAAGTCCAGGGGCTATGGGCTACCCAACATGGTGAAAGACTCGGAACGTCATACATCCTCCTCGTCAGGTGAGGGCAGTTTATAAATAGTGGCATTGACTTAATAAGGAGAAAAACCAACAGGAACCTGAACAACAATCAACACATAGGTATTTGGCGGTTGCCTTCTGCCTGCCTAGCCCTGCATCAGAAAGGATGGAGGCCCAAAGAAGAACACAACAAAGTGTTGGATGCAGCTCTTGACCTCAAGAAGTTTCCGGTCTGGTTGGGGAGATAAATCAGAAACCCATGAAACCATTGAAGAACAATACCTCTTTTCATTTCTTATCTTAGACTTCTTTATAGCTTTTGCCCCTAGTGACCTTGCCCTCCTTCCTGAAACTCACTTAACCCTTAATTTCCAGGGAACCACTCTTTATGCTGATGCGTTTTTTTCTACCCTCTTTTCCTGGTTCTTCTTCCACCTGCCTTTAACTGTTGGTTTTCCCCAGGGTCCTTTGGTCCTCTTTTCTTCTCACTGCACATAGCTCCTTATCCACAACTCCAAGTCTATGGGCAGCTACCTGGACCTCCATACTGAGGTTAGAATGGAACTTCCACTCCACCTTCCAGGCGACAATGCTTGGGTGCCCTACCCACATGCCAGACACAATATCTCCAAGGCTGAATCCATTGTTTTTCCTTCAAACCCACTCCTCCTTCAGGCCATACCAAGGTTCATGACTTTACTGTCCATTTAGCTGCTCAAGTTTTCTTAACCAAGTGGTAGAGAGCACAAACTTGTGTTTAACTTGGTTAAAACACAAGTGCTAGCAACGGGCCTATCTCGGTTTAGTTCCCAGTTCTCCTCCTGATTTGCTCTGTGATGTGTAAATTAGTAAACATCTCTGTGCCTCAGTTTTCTCACCTATAAAATGACTACTTTAGTAGGACCTATCTTATAAATTTGTTGGGAGGGTGAAACAAGTTAACATCCATACAAAGTGCATCAAACAGTGTCTGGAACACAGGGAGTGCTATATAAGGGTTTGCAATTATTATTATCTTAGATCCCTCCTACTCCCTCAAACCCCTACAAATGATTGGCCCTCAACTCCAGCAAATTCATCCTGTTTGGATTCTAGCTTCTGCATTCCAGTTGCTGCTCTCTGTGTTCAGGCCTTCATTTTCTACAGCAGATGTTCTCAAAGCAGCTGTACCTCATTCCACACCCACCCAGTGAAGGTCCTCAGGGGTTGAGGCCCAGTTGTCATCTGGGTGATACTCACGAAGCTGTTGCCAAGACCTTCTAACTCTCAGGTTCTCTGGTTCTAGAATGCTGGTGTCCAATCCAGGTCAGCATGGGTTAGCGTAAGGTCAGAAAAGCCCCCTCCACACTCCCCCAAAATCCACTCTCCTGTCAGCATTCTTCCTACTTTGCTTTTCTTCCTTCTGTCCTTCCTTATTCCCGGGTCCTGTTCAATCTAATGATGGGTGGGAGAAAGAACGCAATCTGGTCTTTTAATTCCCCCTTCCTCTCCCCTAGGCACCCCTCCTTCTGGATTGATAAGGGTGAGAACATTCAAGCCACAGATAAGGTCTCAGCTCCCCAGCTCCTGTCCCTCCACTCCCTCTAGCTCAGCTTTGAAGTTCCCCAAACTCTGCCTCTGTAATGTGATTGTGTTATCTTTGCAGCCAAGGTGAGAGAGTGTAGAATGACTTTATGGCTTCCCATAAGTAGCCTTCCCCAAAGCCATGATTTCTTATGATGCAAGAGAAAGAAAGTAGGGGTCTAGGATTGGGAAGGGAAGACCAGAGGCTTCCTAACAATTAGTGTACTGTTTGGTATGGAGTGGGGCCCCATGTAGGTTTTGAGAATGGAAGACGAGGCACAAAGCAGGTACTCATTGTGAGTTCAGAGCCGTGGTTTTCAACACAGGTGATTTGTTCCCCAGGGGACATTC
The DNA here is from genome assembly GCF_964341445.2 of Mesoplodon mirus. Lineage (NCBI taxonomy): Eukaryota > Metazoa > Chordata > Mammalia > Artiodactyla > Ziphiidae > Mesoplodon > Mesoplodon mirus. The sequence goes on along the minus strand of NC_138992.1, from coordinate 12,444,113 downwards.
GGCAAAGTCTGGAGAAATTTCTGATTGCTACAGTTTGGGGGAGAGAGGCCACTGGCATCTGGTGGGTAGAAGCCAAGGGATTCTTCTAAACATCCCACAATGTACAGGACAGCACCCTGCATCCAAGACTTCTCTGGCTCAAAATGGAAGAGTGCCGAGGTTCAGAAACCCAGCTTTAGAGAATAGAGGAAAAAGAAAAGGAAAGAGAGATCTTTCTACAAATAAAGGGCAAGTTATCATGACATTTTTGTCCTGCTACTTTTTAATCTTCAAGTATCTGCATTCCTAAGAGGTCCCAAATCCCACTCTGTTTCTATAGAGGGTACAGGAAAAGTGAGGTCTATGTATTTCCTGTTCCACAGGAGCTGACACACTCGTGTGGGAGAGGACACATGTTCATGATGTCTAGAGACCTCATGCCTTCTTGGCTCTGCCCAGTTAACCAGCACTGTTTGGGCAAGTCACCTCCATTGGCTTTTCTGAAAAAGAAGGAAAGGGGCTCAGGGGTCCCCAGGGGATGCTGAGGTCTCTAGTTCCAGGGCAGAGGGAGTGCTGCTGCCAGTGAGAGCTGGAGTACCTCCAAGTGGGTCAGGCCGGTGGACTGGGAAGTATACAAGGAGTCAAGGAGCAGAGGCACCTGAGCTGGACCTAGGACAGGAGAGAGTGGGCATGATTTGACACATTGAGAAGGAAAAGAGGGTTTTAAGTAGCGAGGACCTCACACGTGAAGATTTGGAGTGGAGATGAAATATGTGTCTGACCCACTGCAGTTGCTCACACGTGCTGGCTCTTCCCCCTTAAGAAAAACGAGGTGAGTAGATGAAGCTAAATAGACAGGGACCCTCCTCAGGTCGCCCAACAGCCACTGTATTTATAGATAGCAGCCTTACAGGTTTTAGTAAGGCCTCAGGATGGGAGAGCTGGGAGAGGTCTCCAAGACCATCTACTTCAGTGATTCACCAACTTTCCAGATATGAGAACCCCATTTAACATAGTCTCCTCATAATATTGCTTTTCTTTATATTGGCACTTTATTGGCATATTATGGCAATTTTTTAATTGTGTAAAGTATAAATGAATTTGTGGTTTTGTCATCACAATGTCCTTTTTTTTTGTCTTTCTTTCTTTCCTTCTTTTAATGGACTTTAGTTTTACAGAAGTTTAAGGTTCACAGCAAAATTAAGAGGAAGTTAAGTTGATACAGCCAGTATGGAGAACAGTATGGAGGTTCCTTAAAAATCTAAAAATAGAACTGCCATATAACCCAGCAATCCCACTACTGGGCATATACCTTGAGAAAACCATAATTCAAAAAGAGACATGTACCCCATTGTTCATTGCAGCACTATTGACAATAGCCAGGAAATGGAAACAACCTAAGTGTCCACTGACAGATGAATAGATAAAGAAGATGTGACACATATATTCAATGGAATATTACTCAGCTGTTCAAAAAAATGAAATGAATTATTTGTAGTGAGGTGGATGGACCTAGAGTCTGTCATACAGAGTGAAGTAAGTCAGAAAGAGAAAAACAAATACCATATGCTAACACACATATATGGAATCTAAAAAAAAAAAAAAAAAGTTCTGATGAGCCTAGGGGCAGGACAGGAATAAAGATGCAGATGAAGAAAATGGACTTGAGGACACGGGGAGGGGGAAGCGTAAGCTGGGATGAAGAGAGAGAGTGGCATGGACATATATACACTACCAAATGTAAAATAGATAGCTAGTGGGAAGCAGCCGCATAGCACAGTGAGATCAGCTCAGTGCTTTGTGACCACCTAGAGGGGTGGGATAGGGAGGGTGGGAGGCAGAGGCAAGAGGGAGGAGATATGGGGATACATGTATACATATAGCTGATTCATTTTGTTATACAGCAAAAACGAACACACCATTGTAAAGCAATTATACTCCAATAAAGATGTTTAAAAAGAATGACATATGGGCTAACCAAGGCTAAAATATAATTATATTAATAATATATATTTTAATAATATATTATAACTTATTTATAATGTATTATAGACATAGACTATGTCATATTATGTATATATTTCTATATTATATATAATAGTATAGTATACTATAATTTATAGATGTGTGAGTGTATAAATTATTAAGTGTATATACACACACACATACACACACACACAGAAGTAAAGTCAGAGTGCATACATAATTAACGATAAAGTTTTCAACATAGCCCTGACACCCTGAAAGATGACCCCAACACACATGAGGAGGACCCTTGAGAGTTTAGTCAACAAAGGGGAAAAGATGGGGGCGGTAATTGTCTTTCTCTGTTCTTCCAAACAGGCAAGCTAGCAGGGGGTGCAGGATAGAGATTTGGGAATGAATGAGAGGAAAATGCAACATGGAGAGAAAAAAAAATCAGGTTTTCTCCTTTACTTCCTTAAAGATTTCTCAGTTTGTGTAATTATTTCTAGCTGCTTAACAAACATCCCCCAAATCTCAATGCCTTTACACAAGAGAAGTTTATTTTTTCTTCAATGAAACAATTCAATGCAAGGATTCAGTGGACAGCTATTGACACTGTGATTCGGGGACCCAGGACCTTCCCATCTTGTGGCTCCACAACCCTCAGCCCATCTTCTCACCCCTTCCACACCCACACAGAGCCTTCCAGTCCTCTGGGCCTAGCATATGCAAATGGAGACAGGGAGAATGGGGAGGACTGCACAGGAGGTTTGGGCAGGACTGGGAGTGACACACATCACTTGTGCTTATAGTCCATTGGCCTGAATTAGGCACCTGGCCACACCAAACTGCCCAGAACCTGGGACATGTAATCTAGCTGTGTGCTCCAAAGAAAGAGCAAATGCATTGTCATGAGGATATAGCAGGTTCTGTCCCTGGAGAAATTGAAGTTTCTGGTCAGGAGGACCAGGGGCTTGGTGTTCTGGTCCTTGACTTTCAGAGTGGCTCAGTGAGAGTCTGCCAAATGCTCTAAGCAGGCTTGAGAGGACTCCTGGCTGGCCCAGCCAGGATTCTGGCCAGTAGATGGAGGTCAAGGTTAGATTCCATAAGGCTGGTACTGGGAGCCAGAAGAACAACCAAGCCAAAGGCTACTGGATGAGGGAAAGCTGAAATTGAATCCCCAAAAGACCAGAGTCCAGAGGGAGGAATTTGTGAGTTGAGTTACAAAGCCAGAAAGTCAAAAAACAGGAAGAAGGAGGAGGACTCGGTGGGGGTGTGTGGGGGGGGTAAAGGAGGAGAAGCAGAAGGAAAAGAGGAAGGGTAGTGGTTGGGAGAAGAAATGAGAGCCATTCGGAAGGGAAAAGTGGGAAAGGTGCAAGCACAATTGGCCCAAATCCTAATGGAGGTTCCTGGGCCATCGTTAGAGGCCAGTGGCTGTGTAGTGTGGACACAGTTCAGATTGGCTCAAAAATCTAGGAAGAAGAACTTTTCGGAAGAGTAACAAGAGGAGAACATAGTTGACTTTTATGAGCTGAATTGTAGCTTCCCCCCAAATTTGCATATTTAGGTCCTAACCGCCAGTCCCTCAGATTGTGACCTTGTTTGGATATAGGGTCATTGCATGTGTATTAGTTAATTTAAGATGAGGTCACAGTGCAGTAGGGTGGACCCCTAGTGCACTGTGACTGGTGTCCTTATAAAAAGGGGAAATCTGAATTCAGACACACTTGTAGGAAGAAATGCCATGTAAAGATGAAGGCAGAGATCAGGATGAGGCTTCTATAAGGGCAAGAAATGCCAGCAATTGCCAGCAAATTGCCAGAGGCTAGGTGAGAGGCATGGAGCAGAGTCTCCCTCACAACCTCAGGAGGAACCAAGCCTGGTGACACCCTGATCCTGGACTTTTAGCCTCCAGACCTGTGAGACAAAAATTTTCTGGTGTTTCAATCACCTGGTTTGCAGTATTTTGTTCCAGCAGCCCCAGCAAACAAAGGCCCTATGATGCTGCAGAAATAACATCAAGAGAGTCAGTTCAGAGGTCAGCTCTACGCAGGGTGGACACCATCTCTAGCCATCCTGCGACAGGTGAGGGGCGAAGAATGCTAGGAAAGGGCCAAAGCAGCGCTACCTACAACCACTGACCATGTTTGTTATACTCTGTTTTCTACCAATTCAGCTTCATAATAAACTGTGCTAACTGGATGTGCCTGGCTCCCAGGGTGTGAGGAAAGAACACAGCTGGTCCTATGACATCATTGTCCCAGGTGCATCCCCACTGAAGGAAAAATGGTATATTCATAAAAGTTTTCATCAGGACCCCTGAGTCGGCCGTAGTTGTCAGGAGGACCAGTAAGAAACATAAAGTAGGGCTAAGTGAGCGGTAGAGGAGATCAGAGGAGCGAGAGCTGGCTGTGACCAAGGCTGGAAGAGGTGGGAATTGACCTGAGCCTTGAAGGTTGAGTTCATTCAGGAAAGCAGAGAATAGAGAGAAAATTCCAGGCAGCTAAAGTAGTGCTGTGCACGGCTCTGTAATACTCCTGCCACTTGTGGTACAGCTTCCTCCTCTACCTCTGTGGCAGCTATGACATGGATGCTGAACAAGCTGGCTTCATGGGGTGCAAGCAGAAAGCAACTTCACCAAGCTCCCACTGTCACTTTAAAACGTATTCACCTGGGGAAGGTACTCACGCCCTAGGAGGAAAACGTATACGATCCAGGGAGTTTTCTGATCACTCTTAGCTCGTAAAAGCGGATGTCCCTTTACACCACCAGAGTCTGCCTTCAGGTATTAGAATGCCTCTTCATACAATAATCCTTGCCCCAAATTTGACTCCAGGTTAAATCGTTTCTCCTTCCCTAGGAAAGGCTTGGGCTAAATGAGAAGCCTGGACCTGGGGCTTCTCTTCCGTCAACTCGCTAAGTGGTTTCTGCTACACAGCCCCTACCCGGAGTCAGAGAAAGAGGAGGGAGGAAGGTCAGAGGTACGTGAGAGTTCTTGCTTGTCTGGTGTTTCTATAAGCTGGCTTCATGCTCTCTGAGCACAGCTGGCATTTAAAGCTGACTTGTTTTCTTAAGGGATGCTTTGGTGAGTCCTTTGGAGACCTCTCCCCAGTTGTCGAGGAGCTCTGGCCCACAGCTCTCTTGATGCAGGGGATGGAGTGCTTCAGTTCTCACTGATGTTTTACTCCTTCCACATGTCCCGGGAATGTGGCCATAGTGCCAACTGAGGTCTGTGTTCAGCTCTAGGCACCCCTCTGGAACAGTCAGTTACGGTCCCACACCAGCTGTCTTGCACATGTATCCCTGTCTGGTCCATGAGAATAGTCATGCACCCTTATCCCTGACAAACTCCCAGAAGACAGGCTGCCAATGCAGCCACCTTTCCTTTGCATCAGCCATCAGCAGCTGGCCGGCCCATCTCTAACCACGCAAATATCCCAGATGGGAGTCCGACTTGGGTCCAATGCAACCTCTAACTTCTTTTTTTTTTTTTTTTAACATTTTTATTGGAGTATAATTGCTTTACAATTGTGTGTTAATTTCTGCTGTAGAACAAAGTGAATCAGCTATACGTACACATATAGCCCCATATCTCCTCTCTCTTGTGTCTCCCTCCCACTCTCCCTATCCCACCCCTCTAGGTGGTCACAAAGCACTGAGCTAATCTCCCTGTGCTATGCGGCTGCTTCCCAGTAGCTATTTATTTTACATTTGGTAGTGTATATATGTCCATGCCACTCTCTCACTTTGTCCCAGCTTCCCCTTCCCCTTCCCTATGTCCTCAAGTCCATTCTCTAGTAGGTCTGCATCTTTATTCCTGTCCTGCCCCTAGGTTCTTCAGAACCATTTTTTTTTTTTTTTTAGTTTCCGTATATATGTGTTAGCATACAGTATCTGTTTTTCTCTTTCTGACTTATTTCATTCTGTATGACAGACTCTAGGTCCCTCCACCTCACTACAAATAATTCATTTCATTTTTTTAACAGTTGAGTAATATTCCATTGAATATATGTGCCACATCTTCTTTATCCATTCATCTGTCGATGGACACTTAGGTTGCTTCCATGTCCTGGCTATTGTAAATAGAGCTGCAGTGAACATTGTGGTACATAGGTTGCTTCCATGTCCTGGCTATTGTAAATAGAGCTGCAATGAACATTGTGGTACATAGGTTGCTTCCATGTCCTGGCTATTGTAAATAGAGCTGCAATGAACATTGTGGTACATGACTCTTTTTGAATTATGGTTTTCTCAGGGTATATTCCCAGCAGTGGGATTGCTGGGTCATATGGTAGTTGTATTTTTAGTTTTATGAGGAACCTCCATATTGTTCTTCATAGTAGCTATATCAATTTACATTCCCACCAACAGTGCAAGAGGGTTCCCTTTTCTCCACACCCTCTCCAGCATTTATTGTTTGTAGACTTTTGATGATGGCCATTCTGACCGGTGTGATGTGATACCTAATTGTAATTTTGATTTACATTTCTCTAATGATTAATGATGCAACCTCTAACTTCTAACCACTGTCCTGGTGGCCCTGCTGAAGCTCCTCTCCAAAGACATAAGGTGAGGGGAAGCACCTCACCCCATCACTTCGGAGCATCATAGAGCCCAGCACACAAGCTGCTTCTGCCAGGAAGTCCTCTTCCCACTAAATCATCTCTTCTTCCAACACTTTCACATCCTGATGTGTGGTCAGGGGCTTAAGAGATAGCTAACTGACTCTTTACTGCATAATTTTTACAAATTCCTCTGGGCAGTCCATCTCCTAGAACATTATGATCTATCGTAACCAAAGCCAAGACATCCGTGTTAATGTCCTTCTATATAACTTTTTACTCTTCTGTTAATTCCCCACAAGCAAAGTCCCAACCTTTTCAACTCTGTAGCCCAGCCCCAGACACACAGTTCAAGAGTTGTTGGCTGAATGAATGAACGAATGAACTGATAGATAGTGGAGAATTCTATACAAAGCATGTCCCTCAAACGTTAAGACATCAACCTGGCTAGAGAAGAGAATTTGTTTAGGGAAGGATTGGGAGCTAAGTTAGGAAGAAATACTCAAAAATATGTGGAGCACAGAGGACTATAGACTGGAAACCGAGGAGCAAAGCTGAAACAGCATGAACATCAGGGACTTATGGATGCAGGTGGACCCAGCTCTGCCACTTGGGTTAACTGTAGACCAGAGGCAAGTTACTTAACCTCTGTGACTCTCAGCATTCTTGTTGCAAAATAAATACTATCATTCCTATCTGGTAAGGTTGATATGAAGTTTCATGGAAACAGTGGGTACAAAGCACCTGCTACAGGGCTTATCAGAGTCAATGATTGACATATTGTCACAGTAACAATTTAAAAACCATCTTTGAGTGCTTGCTAGGGGTCAGAGGCTGTGTCAAATGCTTTCTAGGCGTCATTTCATTTAATCCTTATACAAAGCCCACAAGACAGGGAGCAAGTGAGCCTGATTGTAGCACAAGGAACTGAAGTTAAGTGGCTTGTTCAAAGTCACCAAGCTATCGAGAGAAAGAGCTGGGATTTAGAAGCACCTCTCTCTTTCGGCAGAGCCTGCTGTCTGTCAACCTAACATCCTCATGCATCTTTAATGAAGGATCATTGCATGTCTTCCATTTAGAGACTCTAGGAAACAAATGAGAAATGGTGCCAGATCTCTAGGAGCAAACACACTTTAGCCCCCATGCTAAAAGCAATTAGGAATTCTCTTTTCTTGACTAAAAACAAATCAGTGATGTTGGGGTCAAAATATTTGTTGAAAATCTCTTAAGAAATGGGAAAATAGTAGTACGATTGGACCACATCCTGTGGATAGTGGCCCTTGGAGAGTAACAGATGAGCACATGGGTGTGAATGCTTAGAAATCTGGAAAGTGCTTTTAAAAGGCGGGTGGGGTGAGGCAGAAGTTTTCCAAAAGACTCGGGAGAGCCAGGTCACCGCCCCGCAGGCTCAAGTCCCTTTCTCCCATCAAGATGTTCCTCCTGCTGAATGCTAATTGATGCAGCCACTATGGAGAACAGTATGGAGGTTCCTCAAAAAACTAAAAATAGAATTACTATATGACCCAGCAATCCCACTACTGGGCATATACCCTGAGAAAACCATAATTCAAAAAGATACATGTACCACAATATTCATTGCAGCTCTATTTACAAGAGCCAGGACACAGAAGCAACCTAAGTGTCCATCAACAGATGAATGGATAAAGAAGATGTGGCACATATATACAATGGAATATTACTCAGCCATAAAAAGAAACGAAATTGAGTTATTTGTAGTGAGGTGGATGGACCTAGAGTCTGTCATACAGAGTGAAGTAAGTCAGAAAGAGAAAAACAAATACCATACGCTAACACATATATATGGAATCTAAAAAAAAAAAATGGTTCTGAAGAACCTAGGGGCAGGACAGGAATAAAGAAGCAGATGTAGAGAATGGACTTGAGGACATGGGGAGGGGGAAGGGTAAGCTGGGATGAAGTGAGAGAGTAGTATGGACATATAAACACTACCAAATGTAAAATAGATAGCTAGTGGGAAGCAGCCGCATAGCACAGGGAGATCAGCTCAGTGCTTTGTGACCACCTAGAGGGGTGGGATAGGGAGGATGGGAGGGAGATGCAAGAAGGAGGAGATATGGGAATGTATGTATATGTACAGCTGATTCACTTTGTTATACAGCAGAAACTAACACACCATTGTAAAGCAATTATACTCCAATAAAGATGTTAAAAAAAAAAAAAAGAGCTTCCTCCCACTGAAAGTAGAACAAGAACACTAAGGAGAGAATGAAAGGCCAGAAGAGAAGAGGATATTGTAGGACAGCATCCCCCTAACTTTACAAAGCCCAAACCTCAAAGAAATAACAACCCCTGACCTGGAAAAGCAAACAGAGAAGGGCTGGAGTAGGCTTTGAGGTGACTCAAGTCCTGTTTCATCTGACACTAGGACCAAAAGCAAGAGAGATCTGGATACTAAATTCTAGCAACATTCCAGAATACATTATTAAAAGTAGATTGTTGACATTGAAGAATACTGATGACAGGTATTAGGCTGCCCAGGTCTAATCCACGAGGCCAGGATGGATGGGCAAACCCAAGTGCTGGACATCTTTGGGGCAGGCTGGAAGAAGAGCTCCCAAGGGTCTGCTGGAGCCAATGGGGCAGGTGATATCCTCAAGCCCCTCCACTGGGGCCTCAGAGCTTCAAACAGACCCATAGCGTACTTAGCTAATAACAACAAAGATGATAATAATAACAACAGCAATAATAGCTGCTGTGTGGGTGCACTCAGAGTGTGTCAGGCGCTATACAGAGTACTTTTCATATGTGAGTCACCTTAATCCTTATCACAATCAGAGTGAATATTTTAATCACCAGTAGATGAAGTTAGGGAAAACAAGACACGGAAGCATTAAATGACTTGCCCAAGGTCATACAGCTAGCAGTGGTAGAACCTGAATTGGAACTCCTGTGTCCAATCCCTAAGTCCATATTCGTAATCATTATGATACTCTGCACATATTAGAGGGTCAAGAGCTAAACTGGAAGCCAAGATGAAGATATGAATAGAGAGTGGGTGGACAACAGTCAAAAAAAAGAAAAGATATTAGGATCTGGAAGCAGAGTGCCCCAGCTCTGTTCCTTGTTAACTAAGTGACCTTCAGCTGGTTACTTCATGCTCCTGTCCCTTAGTTTTCTCATCCATAAAATGGGAATAAAAATACAAAGTACTTCCTAAAGTTGTTGTAAGGAATCTATGAGTGAATAGAGTGTGAAGTACTTGGAACAGTATCTGGCATTCCCCAGTGCTATTTTAGCTACTGGCATTACTAAGGTGGGTGGGCTAGGCTAGGTGTTTATCACTCCCTTTCTGAGTGTCAAGACTCATGAGGAACTTCTTCAAGGAGCCATGGCGATTTGGAAGATGATAATATTGGTTTACCTACAGTAAGGCTTGGAAATACATGGATTTCCTTTTCTTAACAGGGTTTCAAACTGGGAATGTTCTAAGCATAGCAAACAAAGCTTTGAAGTTTCCTATGGTATTCTGGTAGCAACGGGAAGCACTGTGATCTGGACAAGTGTTGAAGGTGGTGGATTCACAACAGGTAGAAGGATGCACCTGTAGAAGTCCATTGATGGATCCGTGTGCTCATCATCTACTGGCCTGGCTGGGGCTTTAAACCAGCCATCGGCTTTCTTACTAATTCAGGAGGAGATAAAGAAGGCATGCTCGTCCAGTAGGCAGGTGACTCAAAACTAGGAGAGAAAGCCAATATATGGGATGATTGACAGATAAATGCTCAAAAGGACATAACTTTTCAGATCGGGAAAGAGGGACAAACTTAAAGGATAGAATGTTCAGGAATCAAAGTCCTGCACACAGATTTTGAAAGTGGAGACTGGGAAATGTCTGGATGAAAGGGCTTAACAGCAATTTTCACTGAGAAAGAGGAATAAGAAGAAGGAGGAGGGAGAGAAGGAGAGTTGGGGAAGCTCAACTGTGTGCCCGGTGCACGTCAACCACGTGACACAAAAGCTCTGAAACTGAACGAATGTCAATGATATTTATTAGACGTACAAGTCCTTAACAAGAAAGGCAGGAGCCCTGAGCTCTGCGGCAATCAGGTCAAGACTTGAGTGCTGTGTTCGCTTCTGGGGAGTGATTATATGGAGGAAAACAATAACAAACTCAGCTGTATTCAGGAGAGAGGTCAGGGTCTCAGAATCATGTCACATCTGGAGTAGCTGATGGGATGAGAGGTGTTTTCCTTAGAGAACTGAATCCGAAAAGGACCAGGCCAGCTATCTTCAATATTCGAAGGGTTGTCATGAGAACAAGGTATTCAATTAGTGCTCTGTGGCTCCTGATGCAGAGTTAGGATCAAAAAATAGAAGTGACAGGGTAGCAGATTTCAACCCAAAATATAAGAATAAAAGGAACTGAGCTGCTAAAAAGGGTGGGGGATGGACTTCCTGGTGGTCGTGCAGTTTTCGGAGATTTTTTGGATCTGCAGAGCCATTTTAAAGAGTTACACTAGGTAACCTCTCAGACTGCTTTCAAATCTAAGACCCCATCATCCTTTGACATGGTGACATGGGCTTTTGTCAGTAGGCAGCAGGAAAAACTATCAGAATTTGCAAAGGTTTTTTTGCAGTTTACACGTCTCTTTCATATATTATCTCCAAGAATACTCTGCAAACCTGGACTTTTGCAAAAAGGAATCTTTTCATTGATTGACTTATTTACTCATTCAACAGATTCCCCTTGCATGCCTGCTATGTTTCAGTCACTGTTCTAGCCGCAGAGGATACAGCTATTTTTTAAAAAGCACTCTCTGCCTCAGGGGGTTTATAATATTGTGGCTGCAGATAGGTAATAAATACATATGTCAGGTTCTGTTAATCTCTGCGAAAAAAAATAAAGCCATGAAAAGACACAGAAGAATCTTAAATGCATGTTACTGAGTGTAAGAAGCCAGTCTGAAAAGGCTAAATACTGTATGATTCCAACTATATGCCGTTCTGGGAAAGGCAAAACTATGGAGACAGTAAAGAGATTAGTGGTTGCCAGAGGTTGGGAGTAAAGGGAGGGATAAGTAGGTGGAGCATAGGTGATTCTTAGGATAGTGAAACTACTCTGTATGATACCATGATGGTACATACATGTCATTATATATTTGTCCAGACTCACAGAATATATGACTTGAAGAGTGAATCCTACTGTAAACTTGGACTTTGGGTGATAATGATGTGTCATGTAGGTTCATAAGTTGTAATAAATGTATCACTCTGACAAGGGATATTGATAATGGGGGAGGCTGTGTGTGAATGGGAAATCTCTGTACCCCACTCTTAATTTTACATGAACCTAAAATTGCTCTAAAATAGATGATAGATAGATAGATAAATAGATAGTAGATGGATGGATGGGTAGATAATAGTTGGATGGATAGATAGGTAGATAGAACATAGATAACAGGTGGAAAAAAAAGAATGAAACAGCACTAAGAAAATAATAATAAAATAAAATAAATTTACATCCATTAACTTATGTAAGACATACAATAGCCAGGGGATGTAGATAACTGTTGCCCCTTTTCTACAGCTGTGTAACTATCAAGCCCCCATGTAGGGATAAGACCACAACTATTTTATCACACAATGAGAATCTGTGGGTCAGGACACACAGGGCACAGTGTGGGGTGGCTTGTCTCTGCTCTGTGATGTCTGTTGGGCCTCAGTTGAGAAAATGCAAATGGCTGGGAGCAACTCAAAGAGCTGGGGACTGCACTCATCTGCAGGCTTATTCATTCACATGTCTGGCTCCTGGAATGGGATGACTTGAAGGCTGTGGACCAGAGGCCTGGCCAAACTTGTGTTCTCATCATTCTTGGTAGTTAGTTTTCTTATATGCATCTCAGAGCTCCACGAACAAAAATACCAGCAAATGAGGCCGAGGTTGCCTGGCCTTTTATGACCCCATCTCAGAAGTCACCACGTCACTTCTGTTGCACTATGTTGGCCAAAGCAGTCACATTGAATTCATCCAAATTCAATTCACCCAATTCAATTCAATTCCATGCAAATTCAAGGGAGACATGGACCTCTCAAAGAACTTTCAGCCATGTTTAGAAACCACCACACTATTTTTGCAGAGGGAGGAAAATTAACACAAAGTGGGTAAGTAACTTGCCCAAGGTCACACAGCTAGGTGGTGAAGAAAGTCTGTCATAATGACTCACATTACTCCTTCCTAACCACTTGTATAAAATAGCAATCCCATTCCCCTTCCCAAGACTTCTCATCCTGGTTGCATGACTTTATTTTCTCCATAGTACTGATCGCCCCTGACATGACCCATGATCACTGAGACTGTCTCATTCACTCTTATGTTCCTACCCACCAGGACAGTGCCTGGCATGTAATAGATGTTTTTAAAAAATGCCAAATGAAAAACAACCTCTCCTTTGACCAATACCAAATATTTAAAGAAACTCTAGGCTGAGTCCAAAGAGTAAAACACAGAATGAGATCTCTGAAATAACACTGTTTATGTAAATTAAGTTCTGTGCATGCAAAGCACTGTATATCATACCAGAACACCTACAAGCAGAAAGATAAATGTCAAATACATTAGAATGTTGCCCATGGGGAGAGGAGGATGGGCATCAAAAGGAAAAGCAAATAAAAACATAAATAGATGCAAAGATAAATGAGAGCGGCTTTGCAGGAGCCAATGGTGTTAGGAAGACGACAGTGTGCAGTTAACTAAAGAGTTTAATTAACTCGACCATCTGCATCTGAGGATCAGGTTAAAAAGAAAAGTAGCACACATGCTCTTTGGAGATTTGTGGGGGAAAGACCTCAAATTCTTTGACACCCCTTCCAATGACGCAGCAGAAGTGATGCTACGTGACTTTAGAAGCACTAGGCCATCAAAGGGATTGCCCCTCCCAGAACACTCCCTCTGAGAACCCAGCTGTCATGCCATGTAAAAGGAAGCCCAAGCCACAAGAGATGCAGCATGGAGTTGCTGGGTCAACAGTCTCCCTGCTGAGCCCCACCTTCAAGCCATCCCTGACCAAGGACCGAACATGTGAGTAAAGAAGCCAAGTTGGAAGTGGACCTCCAACCACAGCTCTGCCAGCCCCCAGATGTTAGAGCTACCTCCAGGTCAGACTCCAGACATCAAGGAGCGAAGACAAGCCATCCCCTCTGTGTCCCTATTCAAATTCCTGACCTGCAAAATCTCTGAGCCTAATGAGATGATTGATTTATGTCACTACGTTTGCACACAATTTATAACTCAGTTTACAAACAACAAAAACATGCTACTACTACTCAACTCCCTCTGTTTCCCCCAATGAAAAGGGTGCCTAGATTAGCTGACTATTCTATGTTTTCAAAAGAACTGAAAAAAATTTCCAAAATTTTTCTTCTGATTTTTAAAATTTAGTAACTATCCAAAACTTTTTCTAAAATACAGTGGAGGGGGAATAAATCCCATCTGTGCTTCCCAATTGGCCCATGAGTCACCGATTTGCAAATTAAACTGTAATTGAGTACTGTCTGTCGTTCCCCCAGAGGTCTGTAAGATCACGTATGTTTATCTCCATGTCCCTCACACTTTATAGCCTGAAGATGAGACTAACCAGGGACTTGATCTCCCAGCACTGGGTTAGGTCAGGAAATTACCACTAACTGGCAGCCCAACCTTGGGCTTCACCTCACTTCCCTTAACTGACAAATGGGGGCACCAGTAACTACCTTAGCTGCTTCATGGGCTGCTGTGAGGCTAGTTTCAAACAAGCGTGTATGTAAAGAAGTAATTTGTAAAGGATGATGCAGTGTGTACTTTTAATGGGCCATATGATGGCTCCCAAAAAGATATGTCCATGTCCTAATCCCCAGAACCTGTGAACGTGAACTTGCTTGGATAAAGCGTTTTTGCAGAAGAGACCAGGCAGGCCCTAAATCTAATGACGAATGTCCTTATGAGAGACACAAAGGGAAACAGACACGCACGGAGGAAAAGACCATGTGAAGATGACAGCAGAGATTGAAGAGATGCAACCACAAGCCAAGGAATGACAGGCACCACCAGAAGCTGGAAGAGACAAGGAATGAAACCACCCCCTGGAGTTTCTAGAGGGATCGTGGCCCTTGATTTCAAACATCTGGGCTCCAGAGCTGTGAGAAAGTAAATTGCTGTTATTTTAAGTCACTCAGTTTGTGGTCATTGTTACTTCATCCATAGGACACTAATACAGTACATAGCGGAACGGTCATGGCCTCACTATGATTCCTTTGAGAGTTGCATATTGTGGGCATTTTGTAATCCATTGGTCATCTGTCTGGCCACTCTAGTTTGAGGAGTCTCCTCCCTGAACTCACCCATCTGGTCACTAATCAGTAATGCCTTGTGAAATCACATCCATTCTTGGAGGAATTATTCAAATCTTGCATTGTTGTTCAATATTCTCTTTTCTTTCCTGGTGAGAAGCTCCTGGAGGTGGTGAGCCATTGAACAGAGCAGACATCCTGGAAGGGTGGTCCCCAAACCACCCTCATCAGAACCACCTAGAACAGGTCCTAGAAATGCTAAATCTCAGACGCTGTCCTAGGCTTAGTGAGTCAACTGCCAGAGGTGGGAAGGATAAGAGGGGATTGAGAATCAGTTTTCTGTTGGGTTTTTTTTTTTTTTTTTTTTGTGGTACGCGGGCCTCTCACTGTTGTGGCCTCTCCCGTTATGGAGCACAGGCTCTGGACACGCAGGCTCAGCCGCCATGGCTCACGGGCCCAGCCGCTCTGCGGTATGTGGGATCTTCCCGGACCAGGGCACAAACCCATGTCCCCTACCTTGGCAGGCGGACTCTCAACCACTGCACCACCAGGGAAGCCCGAGAATCAGTACTTTGAACAAGCTCCTTAGATATCTGCTACGCTCACTAAAATTTGAAAAACACTAACATAGGAAAGAACTATCACGGCCTTGAGTCAGACAACCTGGGGCTGATTTCCAGTCCTGCTCCTCACTATCCGTTAAAAGTTTAAGTTCTCTAAGGGCCAGTTTCCTCCTCTGTTAAATGGAGATAACAAGGATGGCCCATCAAAGGGTTGTGCTAAGAGAGGGCTTGCACAAGATCATGCATGCAAATAGCCTGGTGCAGTTGCTTAATAAATTCCAGTTAATGTTAACATGATGGGGATGGTGATGATGACCCTGCCCCGCTAAGAACATAGGCCCAGGCCACCCATATTCAGTACCACATGAGCCTCCTGAGTGGTCCCCCCAGTTCAAATCCATCATTCTCCATCATGAGTCACTCACTGCAAAATTCTAATCTGATCATTATTAACTGATGAAATCCATATCACGTTCTCCAAGAAAGAGGACGAATATAGTGATGACTCAAATCTCTCTCTTTATTACGTCTTCTAAGACTATTGGAAGACTTTGGTATATGTTCTTCTTAAAGGAAAAAGGAAAAGACAATCCTGACTTTGTCAGTCCTTTGCTTAAAGTCATTTGCCTAGCACGGTGCACAGTAGCCCGTGTGATCTCCTTCAAACCGCCCCTCCCATCACACCTCCCTCAGCCTTCTTCCCTTAAACATTTGCAGTTTGTAAAAAGCCTGGTACCATTTCAATCCCCTATGCCTTTCTACATGCTCTTCCCTCTGCCTCTGATGCTCTTCTCCGTCCCTAGCCCATGCCCATTCATCCGTAGCATTCAGATTCATTCTGCAGGACTCAGCTGAACCACTACCCCCTCTGTGAAGCCTTTCCTGATTCTTTTGTCTCACCCCAATTATCCCTATAGCTGAGCTCTTCACCCCCTTCTCTGTGCCCCCCTCTCCCCATCATGTACCCTACATAACATAGGACCTAGGGTCCCAGGCTAGGACAACAGACTCCCTGTGTTTAAAGCCCAGGACCATGACTTATTCATTGTGTGATCTAATCTTTCTGGGCCTCCATTCCCTTATCTATACAATCTGAATTGTTATAAACCTTCAATGAAGTGATTCTTGTTAAGTATTAAACATGGTGCCTGACACATGGTAAGCAACTAGAAATGTTTGCCACTATGGTTATTATTCTTCAGCATAGTCTAAAAATACAAGTAAGGTCACCTCTTTATTTTGTTTTCCAGACATCCACAGAAAAAATTTAAAGACCATCAGTGAATCATAGAAGCCCAGGCTTAGGAGGAACCTCAGAGATCATTTGCTCCAACTCACGTTTAACCACAACAGGTCAACATCGTTGTCACTCAGGGTAGAAGCCAGAGGGCTCTGTTTGTGTGACCGATGGACCCAAGACAAAACAAAACACTTTGCAAAAGTCATTCTCACAACTTCCTTGAGAAACAGGTGTGAAGCAAGGACTCAGAGCCTCAGTTTTTAGATGAGGAAACTGAGTCACAGAGGTAGTGTGAAATGCAAAAGGTCACACTGTCAGCCAAGAGGGCCAGTTCCTAGATAGCTTCCTCCATCCATCAGTTGACAATCTCAAGACCAGGAAGTTGTTTGGGTCACAAATAATGTTCTTGTGGGAAATGAATGTGAGGAGATAAACATGAGGTTATGAGAGCCAGAGCAATGAGGTAATGTTCAGGTTTTTGTTGTTGTTCTTACTGAACATTTGTTTTCTTTAATTCCAGAAAAGCCTTGTAATGAGAATAGGTGATGAAGCATCTGGGGAAGCAGCATGGCCTCAGAGAAAGCAGGGAGGAGATGTAATCAGACGGAGCTATGCTTAAATCCCCTGCCTGTCACTGGATGGAAATTTGGACCCATCCTGCAGGCTCTGACAACTTCATCTTCATCTGTAAGATGGAGGTAATGGTAATGCCTCCCTTATGGAGTTCTCAATAGAATCTTGGATGATGTATCTAGAATCCTTGACACATAAACTCACTCTATAAATAGCTACTATTGTGGTGATTGGAGCTGTTAGGACAACTGTAAATGTAAGCTCTTTAGAAGGAGGTGGAAAGCGTTTGAAAAGATTGGCTTGAGTGTTAAGGAGTTAGTGCCTAAAGGAAGTAAATATTTGTTGAACACCTGCTATGTGCCAGGCACTGTTCTAGAACTCTACAAACGTGCTCTCATCTTTGTCTGCTCCACCCCAGGCACAGCACCTAGGAAGCATTCAATAAATATTTGTTATTTATTGTATAAGTTGAAGTTATGTATTGAATGAATCATTCATTCATTGAATCCCCACAGATATGCCAAATAAATATTATCATTTTCACCTTATAAATGAAAAGAACAGAAGCCTGGAGTGAGGAAACCCCGCCTCCAAAGTCACATAGTAAGTAGAGGAATCAGCCAACCAGGCAAGGCCCCGTTTGAAAGTGTTTTTAGCTAAAACACAAAAGATGGGATGGATATAGCTGAGGCAAGAGCACAGGGAAGAGAAATCTAGGTCGAGGAAATAGGTCATGTGAAGGCTGTGAGGTTGGGTGGAGACCAGCATGTTGGAGGAACCAAGGAAAGGCCAGTGTGGCCTGAGCACATGGACCATGGTCTCAGATGAACTTGAGGAGCACGTGAGGGTCAAAGCAAGTCGCAGATTATGAGCTTCAGTCAAGATTTTGGATTTTATTCCAGGCACAAAGGGAAGCCTTTGAAGCATTTTAAGCAGAGAAGGGACATGATTCAAATCTCATCTTGGTGCTGTTTTGAGAATGGCCAGGAAGAGTGACAGGAGTAGAATCCAAGAAGCTATCGTAGAAGAAGCCCAGGCAAGAATTGCTGTGGCTGGGTCCCAGGTCGAGGGCAGTAGAGAGGGGGTAAAGTGGAGAGTCTGGAGGAAGTTTTGGTTAGTAGACCCGCTAGACCATGCTGAAGGTTGATGTGGAAGGTTATAAAAATGTGAGAAATGAAACAGTCCTCTGACCTAAGCCGTTTCCTGGGGCTTTAAGCTCTAGATGAAAAGCAGGTGGAAAGAAGATTTAAAGCCTTATTGGGGCATTTTAAGGTTGAAAGCCTTGTGAGACATCCAAGTGGAGGTGTTGGGATGAGACCTAAAGGCTAGCTGGAGACCTGCCTTAGAAAGTTCTTCATGTAAGGATGGTATTTAAAGCTTCATCAATGTATGAAATCACCTTGGTTTGGAGTGGAGGACAGGGGAGTTCAATATAACATAAGAAGTGGACCAAACCCTGAGGAACACTAATACTTAGAGGCTGGGAGGAGGAAGAGAAGGAGGAGTAGAACAGTAAGAAGCAATTAGTCACCAAGGAGGAAAACCAGGAGAGTTTGGGATGTTTCAGAAACCAGGACCAGTCAGAATGGCCATCATCAAAAAGTATACAAATAAATGCTGGAGACGGTGTGGAGAAAAGGGAACCCTCCTACACTGTTGGTGGGAATGTAAATTGGTGCAGCCACTATGGAAAACAGTCTGGAGATTCCTTAAAAAAACTAAAAATAGAGTTACCAAATGATCCAGCAATCCCACTCCTGGGCATCTAACCAGAAAAGACAAAAAAACTCTAATTCGAAAAGATGCATGCACCCCAATGTTCATAGCAGCACTATTTACAATTGCCAAGATATGGAAGCAACCTAAATGTCCATCAACAGATCAATGGATAAAGAAGATATGGTATATATATGCAATGGAATATTAATCATAAAAAATGAAATATTGCCTTTTGCAGCAAAATGGATGGACTTAGAAAACATCGTACTAAGTGAAGTAAGTCAGACAGAGAAAGAAAAATATTATATGATATCACTTATATATGGAATCTAAAAAAATAATACAAATGAACTTATTTACAAAATAGAAACAGACTCAGAGACATAGAAAACAAACTTATGGTTACCAAAGGGGAAAGAGTGGGGGGATAAATCAGGAGTATGACGTTAACAAGAGAAAAAAAAAAAGAAACAAGGAGAAGAAACTGTCATTGACTCAAAGGACATAGAAATCTAGAATTAGAAGGTCAAGCCAACTTGTTCAACTGCCTTGTTTTCATATGCGAATCTGCAGCCCAGATAGGGGAAGTGGCTTACCCAAGATCACACAATAGATAACCTCAGAAGAACTTTCTAACAATGAGAACTATCGCCCAGGAGTGAAATAGACTCTCCTTAGGCAGTGGACCCTTTGCCACAAAGAGAAGCTGGATGGGACAACTGGATGCTAGAGGACAGTCCTGTGTGTCATCAGGATGATCGGGAGGTGCAGGGGGTGGGGGGATGACAGTGGAGGAGATTTCTCTCAATTCTAAGGTTGTAAAATAGGTGACTCTCAAATATAACTAGAACACTTTGGATCTCAGGACCCCAGCCGTCTCTTTCATGAATGAAAACATCAAGATCCATAAATACAAATAAATGACCCTGTTGATGAGCAATAGAATATTTGCACAAATCCGTTTACAAAAGCATGCATCGCAGAAATTTCTTGCTGATGCTCTCTAACAATGCCAGGAAAGAGATAAATTGTATTAGCGAGCTTCCATCTGGCTCCCAACCCTGTTGGGGAACCTCTGTATCTGTACTGTGACTGAAAAGTATCAAGAGCTTAGAGATGGAAGATTCTGCATCTCCAATGTCCCATGAACTCAAGATGTGAATCCCAGATCCCACCACTCACGGGAGCCCAGGTCCACGGCCCTCTCCAGTATTCGCGGGCTGGGGCCTCTGTGCAGGCATCTGCAGAACAGAGCACACGGCCTCCTGTAAATATTATCTTCATAACTTCTCTATGAGATAAGTGGGTGAAGCAACTCATCCCCAACGCTTGGAGGGAAGCGGGGAAAAATAAGGCCACTGAAAGAGACCTCAGAAGTAAACCCAAAAAAACCTTTAGAACATTCAGGGGTGGGGCTAAGTAGCTCTTTCACTTTTCTTCCCTTTGTCACCACTTCTATCTTCCTATGTGTTTTCTCCTTTTCTTGTTCTCTTCCTCTCCTTCCTTCCCTTCCCTTCTCTTAGGCCCAAGTGCCCATGTCATCTGGTCACTTTATTTAGTCCCAGATGCTAGGAGTAGTACAATTTCTAACATGACAAAGATCATTTGGTCCCTAAAACATAAAAGAAGGAGGTAAAGGTGAGTGTGAATGAAGATAAATTTTTACCTGTACAGAGGATGAAAGAACGAGACGGAAATCACACTATGGGGCAGTGATTCTACTTTCTCCCAAAATAACAATACGGGGTGAGGGGCATTAGGAAACTGAGGAAGAGCTGCAGAGTGGAATAAGAGAGAGAACTGGCCAAGGGCCACCAGGAGGAATATTAGATGGCACTGGGCATCAGTGGAGTTGAGATTCTGTGAAATCGTGGTGACACCAACCAGCCCAGCTGTATGTTTTGCTCCAGTAGTGCTCAGAGGCCAGGGTACAGGAAGAGAGAGCTGTGGAACTGAACAGATTTGGGGTTTTGGTGAATGATTGTGGCAGACCACCAAGGAGGCAAAGGCATTATCAAGAGAATCCTTCTGATAATCAACCAAGAGCCCAGGTTGATTAGGGACACAGTCAAGGCGAGAGCCACTGACTGACCAAGAGGGAAATAGATGGGAAAACATGAAGGGCCCAGACATTTGGAAGCCAGAGTCAGAGGAGGAGAGACTGAAGGTGAAGGTTTCAGAAGTGGAGGTATTTGGTGTTGACATTGGACAGAGTATGACTATGGGGTTGGGATGGAGCAGAGGTAAAGACCACTGGGGTCAGAAAGGTCAAAGAATGAAGAAGCAATGATGCTGAATGCATTGTTCTCATGGACGCTGACTTCAGTCATGAGGATGGAAAAAGTGAAGTGAAAGGAAAGACCCCGAGCCAGGACCAGTCTCCAGTGAATGGTGGGGAAGGAAGAACAGCAGTTAAAGGATGGTGTGAGCCCCCAAGGAGAAGGCAGCATGGTAGGAGGCGGGAGCAACAAATGTCTGAAAGTACCAATGGGAAGTTATGAGGGAGCTGATCCGCCACTGTGGATCCACCCAGGCCATGGGTTCATGCAGGTTCATGATGCTATTAGTCTCTCTAGTTTTGAATAAGTTGGAAGGCTTCCATAAAAAAAAGTTGGTGGAGGGCTTCCCTGGTGGCGCAGTGGTTGAGAGTCCGCCTGCCAATACAGGGGACACGGGTTCGTGCCCCAGTCCGGGAGGATTCCACATGCCACGGAGCGGCTGGATCCTTGAGCCAAGGCCGCTGAGCCTGCATGTCCGGAGCCTGTGCTCTGCAATGGGAGAGGCCACAACAGTGAGAGGCCCACGTACCACCAAAAAAAAAAAAAAAAAAAAAAAAGTTGGTGGAAAATGGACTTTGATGGGATAAGACCAACAAGAAGATATTTTAACGGGCATACATAAATCCTAGATTTGAGCTCAAAATGGGGGAGGGAAACCAGGTGTCAAGAATTCTTATGAAAATGGTCTGGGAATTTAGTTGGCCCCAAGAGCAATGGGCCAGCAAAGTGAGGCATCTGCTATAAAAGTCAATCCAAATTTTGACCAAGATCCCAAAAGGATCCTCTGTGTCTAGGTTTGCTAAGGCATGTCTGGGGTAGTTTGCTCATTTCTAGACCTAGAATTTACAGGGGACATTGTCGAACCCTACTTACTGCCAAGTTCAGCCTAGAGAAAATAAGACTCAGTTAAGGATACAGAAGGACACGGTGATGGACCTTCCAGGGAGGCAGTTTGTGCTAAATAAAGGGATTTTCTCCACATCAGGAAGTAGCCTGGAACATCACACTGCTTCTCGACATTTTTCACTCTATCACCCCTAAGAATACAGGAGGAGGATAAATATATCCCTTGAGGTATCAGCACAGACTAGAAATGTCTCATAAATATGTCTGGTCTTTAAAAACCGTGTGGATTTGCACTCTATTCAATGATACCTTGAGCTGGCAAAGATGATGATCTAGAACCTTGCATTCACCTTGCAGCTAGTCTGCCACTAGCTCACTATCCCATATTGGGGTGTAAGAGGTGACTTACCCCAGGGTTAGACTCATAAACATGTAGATAGAGCTCTTGCCACTTCCTAGCTCTGTGTTCTTGAGCAAGTGAGTTAACCTCTATGAGTTTCTGTTTTACTCATCTGCAGAATGGGATTCTTTATATGAACTTTACTGTGTTTAATGAATGGATGAGATACTCTACATAACAATTACAACTATCATTCATTGAACATTTACTGTGAATTCTGTATAGTCAGTTCTGTAACGCTTATTTGGAAACATGAATTTGTCTCAGCACAATTGATGTATTCGAGAACCATTGGAGCATAATGCAAAGTCTGTGTTTGCTTATGAGAGATTTCACCTACGAGAAACACTGGATGCACCCAGCTGAACCAAACTATGTAGGAGTGTGCAAAACACCCTTCAAACATCTGCCAGCGATCAGTTGCAAACACAGGGTGTGTGTGATGAGCTTCACCTGTGCACATCTGATATAACAACTTTCCAAGTGATTTCAAAAAAACCTCCTACCACTACTTCACAATAACTCACAAGCTGCAGCCCTTCCGACACCCACTTACACAAGGAAACTTTAGCTCTCTCTTATGATAAAGTACCATATTTATTATAGTATTTGTGCACTGCTTAACCATTTAATGTGTAAAACTGTATTACTGTTTTTTTTCAAAGATTCTTTACTGAAGCAACATGTTTTCTGAAAAAAGCAAAGTATGAAGCAAATAATTTCAATGTTGCTAAAAAAGATACATATGCATTGCATAAACCATATCTTGGGAAGAAACCGATGAATATGCTCAACACTTGCTATCTTGGGCTGATGGGATTATGAGTGAATTTATGGTAAATTTTCCATGTATACAAGGATGTATACATCTTTTGTATACATCTGTGTACCAAAAATGCACACAAAATGTTGTATCACCGTTTTGTTAGGTTTCTATATCTATCTGTCTCACTTGTGACATTTTTAAGTGTTTTTCCCCAATCCCCTTTTTCCCATAAGCCCTGTGGTTTTTATTGTGTGATTTTTTGCATAGTACCGTGATTTTTAGGAACACATATATTTTGTTCTAACAGACCTGGCTGTACTAAGCAATTTACATGCTTTCCGTTTTCACTAACTCAGTGAGTTGGATGCTAATATTGTCCTCATGTTGTAGGTACTCAGTAAATGACAGCTGTTGCTGTTACTAATAATAACATGAAGTAAGTCCAGGATTGTAAAAAGGGCCCTTGTCAGCACTGCCCCTTATTGATGGTCAAGCACTTGAATGATCAATGATGGGTTTTTTTGGGGTGGTAGGGGCCCTTCCATTGCTCACAGTCTCCAGTCTGGAGCTCTCTGGCCAAGGAGACCTAATCAGAGGCCTTGCTGAGCCAGCCCCCTGGCTGCCATTCACCCAACAGACAGGTCAAGCAAGCCCACGGCTTGGCAGTTCCCTCCTGTTCAGACCTGTGGGAGGTCTTCTTGATTTATCCCTTCCTCTGTGACTCAGTGACTTCACTAAAAGATCAACTGATCGATTTGCTGAAGAAGTGTATTATTCCAACTTAGCCAAATACTTTCCATAGAATCTACGTAATTACTTATGGCCCAGATGTCTGCAACATCTGCCACTTCCTGTCCTGTGTTCTCCCTGAAATGAAGACCCAGAGTGAGTCGCTGGAAGATTCATGCAATGGATTGGGATTTGCTCCAGATGACCACCCAGGTCCCTGTAATTCCCAGTGTCTATTTCTACAAACCTTCCTTTTGGATTGCTTTTTTGGAATAAGTGACCTCTTGAAATCAAAAGCTAAGAAGCTCATTTGTTCATCAGTCAACACATTTAACTGAGAGCCTCCTTCATGCTAGGCTCAGTGCAGGGTACTGGGAATAGAGCTGGAAGCAGCACAGCTGACATCATCTACCTACATGGAGCATACAGTCTAACGAGTTCATAGAAATAATATAACACAGTCTACATATTTTAGGCATGTTTTCAAATTAAATTGTGGGAAATGTGCCCACAGTTTTTCTGTTCATCGGATTTCTAGGGCAAAAAAAAAATGGCAAGTTAAAAATTTCAGCTTTGTTGCTTTCCAGATTTATCACCTTGAATAGTTTGGTTACACTCTGTAAAAGCCTCCATTTTCTCATCTATGAATGGGGATCATGCCTATATTGAAGTGCTGCTATTTGAATTACAAAGTATATGGCACATAAAGCATCCAGCACAGTGTTAGATGACATTGAAAACATGTTAGTTGTTTGAAACATGTTAGATGCCTCCCCTTTCAACTCAACTAGCACTCATCCTTTAGGGTAGCAGGCACCTAACACAGAGGCCTCCAAGCCAGTGTTTCCTGGATGTTTATCCATGAAGGAGGGCTTCCCTTATGCTTGGGATTCTCACTCCAGCCCAGGTCCTTGTGGGTTGGGATTCAGAAGACTGGGAAGTGTTAGCCTTGGGCTAAGTTTAGGAGAAACAATTGACCAAAACATCTTGGCATGAGATAGCCTCACCCCTCTGCAGCCCTCTACCTGGGCCCCCAGAAGAGCCTCCAGTGTTCTGGGTGTGATGAAAACCAATCAGACACTTGGATGGGAAAAGAAGCAACAGAGGAAAATTCCCTGGTGGTCCAGTGGTTAGGACTCTGTGCTTCCACTGCAGGGGGCATGGGTTCAATCCCTGGTTGGGGAACTAAGATCCCACATGCTGAGCAGCAGAGCCAAAAAAAGAGTTTCTTGATGGTGACAGCAGAATATTAAATCAAGTGTGGGACTTCTTTAAAAAAAAAAAAAAAAGAAGCAACAGAAGCCATGGCTCTCCCCCATCCACATCTGCTTTGCTCCTCTGAAACTGAGTTTTCTTTATCTCTCTTAAATGGTCATTTTAATCCATAAATCCCCGTCTCGACTGTGTGCGAGAGAAACATTTCATTGCTGATTCATTTTTCTCCAGGGGCTAAGGAGGGAATGATTCTGATATCCATCAAATTCACAAAATTTTTTAATTTCATTACGAAATAAATGATAGCTTATTTTCCCGGCACTGTCAGGAAATGAGTTGTGAGAAACCAACATGTATTACTTGCAAGCTGCAGCTTTAGTTTTGGGTCTAGGTATATCAACATGCGAGAGAATTCCAACTGCAGTATCATCTCACGTCAGTCACGTTTCCTGAGGACTTACCAGAACTGCATTAAAAGATGTTGAGTACACTATGTACTAGGAACTTTAAATACAGTATCTCTAACCTCTCGACAATCCTGGAAAATAAGAGTGATTATTCTCAGCTTACAAATAAGGAAATTGAGGTCCAGAGAGGTTGAGACCAAAAACATGCTTACTAACACACTTCTTGGGATGAGTCAGGAAACGGATGGCCTTTCTTGACTCTTCTGTGTCCCCAAGGAATTCGGGGCCAGAGCACCCAACTATGTTCATATAATTAAACTCATCGAAATTGTGTTCAACAATCCATTTCATTTTTTGTTAAGTGCCCACTTTCCCCCTGGTCAGCAAAGTCCACACGGGTAAGGATGGCATTTGTTTTGCTCATTTGGTGAACAACTAGGTGAGTCCCCTGGATGCCAAGCTCCAGTCTCACTGCTGGAGACTCGGTGGTGATCATGGTGGCATTAGGTCCACGAAACATTACAGTACAGCACTGAATGCTGCAGCCCCAGCTGCCAGCTCAGGACCTGGCACACAGCAGGCATTCAGTAAATACCATTCACTCCATTAATGCCTGGAAGTCAGGTTCCCTGCTCCTGAGTCCTCATGTGCCCACGCCTCCACCACAGTGCCTCTTGGTGTGACCTTCACAAGGTCTTTTGTGATCTGGCTACTTCCTCCTACTTCATTCTCACCCTTTACAACCCAGTGGTGCCAAACCAAACAAACAGTAATCAAACAATGCTCTCTCAGATCTCCCTGACTTTGACCTTGCCATTCCCTTCGCCTGCATTGGAAAGCCCATCTGATTCAAAACTCCACCCAAAGCTACCTCCTCTCCAAAGCCTTCCTTGACCCTAACTGCAGACCTAGCTCCCTCCCCTATGCCCTCCTGAAGCATCTGGTTTATACCTGCATTCAGGCATGTATCACAATGTGCTGACATTAATTATTGCCTTGCTGCTTTTGCAACTAAGTTGTGAGTTTTGGTGGATAGATAGGCTCCATGTGTCCCTCACTTGCTTCATCTTGTATGTATTAGGAAACTTCCAGCTGTAATAGCCAACCCAACTAAATGGCCAGAAGAGTAAAGACATTTCACAAAATAAGAAGCCTTGGAATAAAGAGACTCCAGGACGGCTTAATTCAAAACCTTAATGAACCCTTCGGGGTCCTCTCCATAATTCTTTCTGCCCTCCCTGTTAGCAATACCTCTCCTTATCCTTACAAGATGGCAGCCACAGGTGCGGACATCACACGTGGACACAGCAATGCCAACAAAGGCAAAATGTGGAGAATGGAGAAACACCCCCTTTCTGATATCTCTTTTTAAGATTGAAAAACCCTTTCTCAGTCATCCAAGCAGATTCTCCCTTACTTATGGGCCAGAAATATGTCACATATCCATAACTAAACCAATCTTGGGCAAGAAGAACAAGGCCATCTTGATGGCTGAAACTAATTCTTTTTTCTCCCTCCTAAAGACATAGCTTCAGAGGTAGGTGAACAAAATCAGGGCTCTGTTAACAAGGAAGAAGGGTTGGAAATGGATTAACTTGACACACCAGTAAGTGTCTGCTATACCTCTTGTGACTTTTTATTACACAGATTCACCATTCTCCTAAATAACACAGTTTCACTGGCTACAGTGAAACTCTTGCTTATAGTAGACCTAGGTAAAAACTGGCTGGTTTATTGGAGGAAGTTACCAGGTCTCCTCTAGCTGGTTTCCACTATGCAGGACCAGCTCCACCCAGGTCCTACTGCTTGCTCTGGATTAGTGCTGTGAACTTATTCATTCACTAAGCAGAAATGTGTTGCGTTCCATCCTGTGACAACTCATGAACAAGGTGCTGGGGACAAAGAAAATAAGCCACAGACCTCATCCTCAGGTAGCTTAGTCTACTGCTCAGCCTGATTTGATTTTTTCCACCAAAATATGAGACAGGCAGGGAAGACATTCCCCTTTTACAGATTAGGAAATCGAGTACAAATTAGCAATGTAATACTCTTCCCAACACAGAAGCTCTTCTTCAGCAGAAATGATCAGACATGCAACCAGCCAATTATAGATCCAATCCTTGATTCTGCTCAATTTACAGACAATGACTCTATCTGAGATCTACTCCATGAGATAAAGTGGAAGATAAAGTATCTCATCCTATGAGATGTTCCTGGCAAGAAAATGGTTCTAGGGTCAAGTAATTTTGTGACATGCAGCCTACTAGCCCTACTGTCCCTTGAAGATTCACAAATCACTTTAATGCACTTAAGGCTCTGAGAAGCCCTTCAATAAATAAGCTAGTTCAGCTCAGTTGGTCAAAATTGTATTTGCTCACAGAGCACTTTCTCATTTCATAACCCCTCCTAATATTATTCATGCATTAAATAAATAGTTATTGAGCATCTACTGTGTGACATGCACTATATACTTTTGAGCAAAACAAACATGCCTTCATGAAGTTTATAAAGTAATGGAACAAAATTCCACACTACCAAGAACAGTGCTTACTGTGGTAATAAATATCCATATGGAATTTTATGGTTTACTAAGTATTTTTATAACTGATTATTTAAATTGATCCCCACAGGTATTATTATCAATCCAAGGTGGCACAGATGAGAATCAAATCCAGGATTATCTCCCTGAGAGATTATTATCTACATCATCCATGTGCTCCAGAATATCCTTGGACATAGTCAGATGTAGGTACAGTAACAAGAAGCACCAAAATCTTGGTAGTTCAAAAAAACAAGAAACCTAGAGGGGTGGGATTGGGAGGGTGGGAGGGAGACGCAAGAGGGAGGAGACATGGGGATATATATATATATGTATAGCTGATTCACTTTGTTATAAAGCAGAAACTAACACACAATTGTAAAGCAATTATACTCCAATAAAGATGTTAAAAAAAAAACAAGAAAAACATATTTCTAGATCATGTTGCATGTTGATGGCTGAAGGACAGCAGTGGTAGATCTGTGTAACGGACTAAATGTTAAGTCCCCCACAGTTCATGTGTTGAAACCTAATGCTCAGGTTGATGGTATTTGGAGGTGGGGGCCTTTGGGAGGTGATTAGGTCATAAGGGTGGAGCACTCATGAATGGGATTAGTACCTTTATAAAGGAGGGTCCAGGGAGATCACTCATCCCTTCCATCATGTGAGGACACAGCAAGAAGACAGCCCCCTATGAACCAGGAAGCAGACTCTCACTGGACACTGAATCTGCCAGCACCTTGATCATGGACTTCCCAGTCCCCAGAACTATGAGAATAAATTTCTGTTGTTTATAAGCTACCAAGTCTATGGTATTTCTGTTACGCAGCCTGAACAGTCTAAGACACCCTGCTCCATGTGTCTTGGCATGTTGGGATCAAGGAACAGCCTTTATGTGTAGTGTGCTACTCTCATGGCAGAGGGAAAAGGCAAGAGAACTCACAGAAGCTTGTAATGATTCATGAAGACTTCTGCTCAGACATGGCATGTGTCACATCTGCTCACAAGCTGCTGGCCAAACACAAAGTCAGTCAAGAAGGCAGGGAGTTGTCCTCCTTCCTCCTGTGGGAGACACTGCTGGCCACATGGCATTGAGGAGGAGGGACACGTACAGTCTTTTTACAGGGAAGGGTCAGGGAGTGAGTAATTGTGGATGACAACACAATGACATGGAAGAGAGAAGAACAGTAGTGTATAGGGTTATAAAGATGGACTCTGAAGCCAGATCAACCTGAATCTGAGTTCAGTTCTGTCAGCGATTAGCTGGGGGGTCTTGAGGGTGGAAGATAAACTTCAATCCTCAGTTGTTTCATTTATAAAATGGGAATAATGGTGTCTACCTCATCAGGTTCTGGCAAAGATTTAATGAGAAAACTCTTAGGTTCTTAGCACAATGCCTGTTATAGTAAAATCCCTGTTGAATGGCACACATATCATACCAGAGTTTCCTTTGCATCTACATCAGTGGTTTGCAAACGAAATCACATGAGTGCTTACAATTCTTACTCCTCCATGTGCCATTCTGACCCTCTCTTGGCAAGTCGGCATCTCCCAGCCTAGAAGAGGCCACTGGGTCCACAGTGAAGTGAAGGAAGAAAAACAAAGAAAAAGATAATGTGACAGGTGTGACAAGCTGTTCCTTTAGAAGCTGCTTAATCATAGACAAGTCAACCCTAGTGACATATGCAAATGACATGCCCAGGAACAAGTAAATATACCTTGGACTCCTGGTATCCAAATCTGGCTTTGGAAGGAGAAGAAAATTTTCTCAGGAGTGAAAAAATGAGTAAGTGAAGGCTTGCAGGAGGAAGGTTAGTGTGGAAAGCCCCAGACTCTCTACTACCAGCCTGGGTTACCAGGAGGACCAGCCATTCTCACCCTCTCTACTCAAGGAGGAAAACAGCCCTGTTCCCACAAGTTCTAACTGTTAGGGGCACAGGCTAGGTACACCTCTTTCCTCTTTGATAAGGGGGGCTGGTTTCAGCAACATGAACTCATAGCCTTTCAAACCACATCAAGGTCATTAGCAATGGAGAGGTTGCCTCACCATTTTCAGTGATGACCCGTTGAATCTTTGGGGTAAGATGTAGTGTAAGAAGCATCTCAGGGAACCCTGGGACTCCTCCCCTGTTCTGTCAGAGAGAGAGCAGCAGTCTCAGAGTAGCTTCTCTGCTTCTTATGAGAGTGTCTGCAGAGGTTCTGAGAGTCAGGAGTCTTACACCAGCTCTGCAGCCTCTGCAGAGCCCAGTAGCTATGAATGTAGACTCTTGCATCGGCCAACCTGGCTCAAACCCTAGCTGTGTGACCTTGGGCAAGTTTCATAACGTATTGAGTTTTGGTTTTCCCATCAGTAAAAATGGGGATGTTCATAGAAGTTATTTTTTCTCCTCATCTTTGAATCATCCTCACAACTCTCATTACCACCATCAGACAGGTGACTGATAAATCATCCCCTGAATTAATCTATAAACTGGAATAATTTCTCAAATGAAACAGCAGGATATCAGAGACTTACTTTTTTTTCTATTTTTTTCCAGCTTTTTTGGGATACTGTTGACATATAACGTATGTAGGTTTAAGGTATACAATGTTATGGTTTGATACAGGTATGTATTACAAAATGATGACCAAAATAATGTTAGTCAAAGGCTCCATCCTCTCACATTACCATTTTTTTTCTTTTTTGTGGTGATAACATTGGAGATCTACTCTCTTAAGAACTTTCAAGTTTGTTTTTTTTTCTCAATTAATGTTTGTGTCTTGAAAGACAACTTTTTTTAAAATTAAATTGTAGTTGATTTACTATATTAGTTTCAGGTGTATAGTGATTCAATATTTTTATAGATTATACTCCATTTAAAGTAATTGTAAAATATTGGCTGATATTCCCTGTGCTGTACAATATACCCTCATATCTTATTTTATACATAATAGTTTGTATCTCTTAAGCTCCTACCTCTATCTTGCCCCTCTCCCCTCCCTCTCCCCACTGGTAACCACTAGCTTGTTCTCTATATCTGTGAGTCTGTTTCTGTTTTGTTATATTCATTCATTTGTTTTATTTTTTAGATTCCACCTAAAAGTGATAACGTACAGTATTTGTCTTTCTCTGTCTGACTTATTTCACTAAGTATAATATCCTCCATGTCTGCTCATGTTGTTGCAAATGGCAAAATTTCATTCTTTTTTATGGCTGAGTAATATTCCATTGTGTATATATATACCACATCTTCTTTATCCATTCCTCTGTTGATAGACACTCAGGTTGCTTCCATATCTTGGCTATCATAAATAATGCTACTATGACATATAGGTGCATATATCTTTTTGAATGAGTGTTTTCATTTTCAAGTATTGCTAATTATAGTTACCATGCTGTGCATCAGATTCCCAGAACTTTTTCATCTTCTAACTGGAAGTTTGTATCCTTTGACCAACATCTCCCCATTCCCTCCACCCCCAACCCCTAGCAGCCATCATTCCACTTTCTGTTTCTATGAGTTTGACTTTTTAAAAAATTCCTCATATAAGTGAGAACATACAATACTTGTCCTTCTTTTTCTGACTTACTTCACCTGTCATAAGGGCCCTCAAGATCTACCCACATTGGTGAAAATGACATTTTATGGCCCAATAACGTATATATTTTAGGCTAAAAAGGGACATTAGACCCAGTAGTCAGGCTGGAACCAGGAAGTTTGAATGGATGACACACTTATTGCCCAAACTATTTACATCCTCTTAACACTACCACCACCATCACTCAGGTCCTGCCCAGGGAAGGACCAGCCGCAGACTGAGTTGCACAGCTCAGCCCACTGGTACCTCAAACTAGGCCCATCCCAAACTAGCTTCTTAATCTTCTTCCCCAAACCTACCCCTTCACCTGCATTTACTGTCTTGGTAAGGGCACCACTCTGCCCAGGCACCCAACTCATAGACCTGGGGATTTTCTCAGCTTCTTCCCTTACTTCCCAGACCTAGTTAGTCACCAAGTCCAACTGATGTGTGAGATTTCTCTTCATTCCCTGGCTCTCCTGACCTCATCTCCTCTCACCTGGATGTCAGCAGGTGTTCTCTCCATCCCGGCTCCCTGGATGCTCTAAAACACGGCTGCTGTTCGACTTTAAAAATAAACAAATCATACACCGGTACACAAACAGTCATCTTCCCTGATTTCAAAGGTTGGAGGGGGTAGACTTTAGATTTTATCTGGCTCTATGTTTTTCAAACTTGTTTAATCATAAGAATTACCTTAGGCACTTATTAAAAATACTGGTTCCTGGGCTCCACCCTCAACCTACTTACTAGGAATCTCCTAGGGAGGCGCCTGGGAATCTCTTTTTAATAAATGCCTCTTATGATTAGGCAAGGTTAGGAAACACTGACATAGCCTACTAGTTAGAATGAGATTCAGCTGGACTGGCTATAGGTCCAGAATCTTGACATAGAGAGGCTTAAATAATATAAAGATTTCATCATCTTACACAACAGAAAGACTGGAGGTAAGTCATTCTGGGTTTAGTTTAGCAGCAGAGTAACATCACTACACTAGGTCAGCATCTTTGCAATTTTCTTGGGCTTTCCCTCGTGGTTACAGAATGGCTGCCACCACTCCATATATCAATCTCACGTGACAGTATCCCAAAGAGGAAAAAGAAATAAAGAGAGAGAAGGCACAAAAGAAGCTTTCTTTCTGCCATTTTTTCCTTTTATCAAGGAGAGAGATTTTTTTTCCCAGAAGTCCACAAGCAGGGTACTGGTCAGAGCGGGGTCACGCATTCACCTCTAGTCTAGACCAACAACAGGAAAAGAGAAATGGAATTGCTACGATTATGTTAAAGCAATGGTGACTTTTCCCTGTGGCTTGGCACACTGCCACCCTAATAAAAACAGGGTTCTGTTGGCAAGGAAGAAAGGGAAATAGCTGTTGGAGGCTCTGGGAATCATCAGTGCTGTTCACCAAGTATCTCCAGTTCTCCACCCATTCAAGATACATGGTGGGGTTGCCCTTCGCATCTCCGTCCAGGGAAATGTGAGCAAGAGTAATCTGTGTCATTTCTGGAAATAGATTTAGGAGCCAGTACAAGATTTACCACATTCCCTTTTCCTATCTTGAAATTCATAGAACTGAATTCAAGGAGCTGGGTCCCTGAATGACAATATGAGAATCCCCTGCCAACCCCCAGTGGACAAGTAAATAAGTAAGAAATAAACATGTGCTGTTATAAACCACTAATACACAGGGGTTATTGGTTACTGCAGCATAGCCTGGCTGGAAAGAGAGCCTTGTAGCCCACACAATCTGGGAAGTACAGCATGGAAACACCCGCTGGGAAGACTGCCCAGAAGCACCTGCAAGAAAATTTCACTTGTGGCAGAAGACATTTCTCCCTTTGAAAGAAGAAAGTGGTACCCATGGAGAAGATGTGGTCATTTTTCTTCCTCTTCCCTGCTAATTCTGCCAAAACCCAGAAGGCAAGTAATCCCTGCAACAGAAGCACTTTACTAAGTGCTTGCTATGTGCAGAGGCCTTCAAGTCTATTCTCCACCAGCAACCCCATGAGATTGATGCTATCACTCCCCTTTTCCAAATAAGGAAATCAACATTTAAAGAGTTGAAGTAACTTGCTCTGGAATGTATAGATAGTGAGTGTCAAAGGTATGATTCAAAGCCAGTCCATTTGACTCCTCTCATGCTTGTTATATGACAAGGACCTGTGTCCTGGGGCCAAGGAGAGCACCAGCTGTGAAATCTGAGAAGATGTGGAAGATGCCTCTCTTCCCCAGGGACCAGGTAAGTCCATGATTGGAACATAGCCCATCAGGTCATGTGGTTCATATGAAGTGCACCAAATCACCAGCAAATGGGACAGATGGAAGTAGAAGCAGCATCCTCCCAAGTCATCCTCATGCCCACACTATTTGTCATCTTCTCTCAGTTTCACCTCTATCCCCCACCAGCAGCTACAGGATGATACCATAACAGCAACAGCATCTATCAAGATTATTTAGGCAGGCCCCAGGCTGGCCCAAATCATAAGGAATACAGAATCTCAGGTTCTAGAAAGGGCAGGAGGGGTGGAATCTAGACAAACAAATGCAACAAGGCTCACAAGGCAAAAGATAAACCTATAGTTGCCATTCACCATCCCAATCTCTATAACTTGACATATGAAATTTTGTCCATATAGGATGTTCTTTCCAACTCCCTTTTACTACACCATACCTCTAGCTCCCCTATTGGACTGAAAAAGTGTGAATCACAGGGAGTATGTTTTATTCATTTTCACATCCCTTGAACCCAACCCATTACTTGGTACCCAGTGAATGCTCTGTGAATACACAAATGAATACTATAGCTCAACGGGGTCCTGGATCTTCATGTTTCTACAGCACTTTACTGCCTACAAAATGCTTTAACTTGTGCTTCTCAACAACTCTCTGAGTCAAGCAAGGCAGATTGTATCCCCCTTTTACAGAGGAAAAATCAAGCCTCTAAAATATCAAGTGACTTGGCCAAGATCACCAGTAAGCAAGGGGTACAGCCAAAAAGCAGACCTTGTTAAACACACAGCAGGAGCAAAATAAATACTTATTGAGGAGACAGGAAGAGAGGAGGAGAAATCAAGAGAGAGAGGAAAGACAGAGGTGATTTGGGTCCAACTCCAGTTCAATAGTCTGACCACCTGCTCATGATAATCTGGTGATACCCATGTTGAGAGACTGAATCAATGATTGTTTTTATAGCCAGAAATAAGTGGACACATTTTCACTTTGACGGATTATCAAACAGCAATTTGAGTAATGTTGTTAGACTGTAGTAGAGATAGAATGCAATTTAGATATGCATATCCTCTTTCTAATCGTCATTTATCCATCAGCTTTGGAGGTCAAGTTGAGTTTAATCTTCCTCAATGGCTGTACTTTTGGTTTCAGTCTTCCCATAGTCACTCTGACTCCTGTAACTTCCATTCCAGCACATAATGGGAAAGGCACATGTCCAGAGTCTGGGAAGATAGGGTGATTCTTTTTTGTTAAAACAAGGCAGGGAAGGTTTGTTGTAACATTGGTTTGCCTCAGATACCCAGCCTTGTCCACACCTCCACAAACATACCCTCCTGAATACACTGTTGTAGAGTTTAGGAAACTCCTTATGGCTCTGCAAACAGAGATGGCTGTTTGCATGGAGTTTTTCGGCAGCCTTAGCAAGCGTGATGTTTGAATCTTTGGAATCATCTATTTTTTATGTGTAAATAAACAGTGGGAGGAAAGGAGAAGGCATCCATACAATCGTTTTTTTTTTTTTTTTTTTTTTTTTTTTCCGGTACGCGGGCTTCTCACCGTCGTGGCCTCTCCCATTTTGGAGCACAGGCTCCTGACGTGCAAGCCCAGCAGCCATGGCTCACGGGCCCAGCCGCTCCGCAGCATGTGGGATCTTCCCGGACCGGGGCACGAACCGGGGTCCCCTGCATCGGCAGGTGGACTCTCAACCACTGCGCCACCAGGGAAGTCCCATCCATACAATCTTAATGAACAAGATCCCCATTGGTCACCAAAAGACAGCTTAATGGGCACAAGGAAGCTATTTTTCTAGTAATTTTTCTGCTCAGCTCTCCTGGGAAGAGGAGTGGCTTCTAAATTAAAAAGAAAAAAATGATGCTCTGAGTATATTTTTTTCTGTCATTTCATTGTCTTTGATCTTGTGTTTCCTAAGAAAGAAGCACTTAACCTCAAGTGTCAGATCAATGTGGAAATGTATGCTTTATTTCAAGATCTTTTTCTAGTGAATAAAAACTCTGTGAATCAGGCCAAATCTGTATCTTCACCTATGAACTTAAACAGAATCAAACAGTGGGTGGCATTCAAACAACCAATATGCTTCAAAGCAATTGGCTGAATTCAGGCATATTACTGGATTTTCCATCTACTCTTAATGAATTATTTTTGAGATAGCAACCATTTTCCAAATAAAATGTATTTAAATTTAACCATTCATAATGTTTTAAAACCAGTTTACATATGGATACTAAACAACTGGAGTCTCCCTTCACCAAATGGTGGATTCTCCACCAATTTCTCCTGAAGGGAGCTGAAAGTCCCCTCCAGTTGCTCAAGCAGTCTATCATTGATCTGTTTGAATTCCCTTTTCAAGTGAATGAAGTGTATTATGTTGCCATAAGGATACTCCATCATCTATAATAAATATTCATCTGCATGTATCGTACACTTGAGCTGCATGACTGATGAAGTCCAGCTCCGGAAATGAATGGGAAACTCGCTAAGACAAATGTCACTTTTCAGTACTGTTCTTACAGATAAATTGCAGTTCGATTTAAACAAAGTCAGTAATTTCATGCTTACAACTGGTACCTGATTCAGTTCAACTCCAAACTCTCTATATAACAATGCTAACACCCAATTTGATTGGTTGGGTTTTGGCAAGTTCTACCAGGGAACAGTCAACAATTTCTACTCAGTGGTCTTATTACTGAAATACAATTATGCTAAGTACACTTGCCCAGGTATTTATGCAATTTGGCCAATTTAAAATTTGGGCAGGTTCATTCATGGTTGGTAGGAATATACAAAGGTACAGCTCTTGGGGAAAGCAATTTGGCCACTATGCTATTAAATTGCATTCACTCTTTGACTCAGGAATCCTCCATGGGATTAATCCAAACTATTTGTAAGGGTTTATTTATCCCCCAGTCCTCTGGGGGATTTTTATGGAGGGAAAATTCTGCACCCTAGAAGAGTCAGAATCCACTGCAGGGGGCGTGGGTTGGATCCCTGGTCGGGGAACTAAGATCCCACATGTTGTGCGGTATGGCCAAAAAAAAAAAGTGTTATTCATGGTTTTCATTTATTCCTCTAGTGTGCCTTTTCACAATTTTCCACAGAAATATTGATCTGGGGGATTATGGGGTGTCACCCCAGACCCCTCTGGTAGTATTATGTAATATTCAGCATCCATACCTGGGTAGCTTTCTAAAGCCCAAAGAATTCTAAATTCTGAATTCTAAATTCTGAATTCATCTCTCATGCTGTTCCAAATGGGAGAGGAAGACTCTTCTGATGGGTGCATTTGAGAGAGTGGGTCCAACAACAGCCTTCTCACATGTCAGCCTCCCTTTCTCCAGGTTGCCTTCCAGGAGGTTTGTTTTGTTCTACGTTGAGCAAGAAGAGATGTGAAGTTCAATTCAGGGGAAAATGTATTAGGAAATCCATATGGCTGATGTCTTATTTGCTGTCCATCCAACCCTAGCATCTCTCTCTCATTGTATTGGATCTTGTGAGAGGAAGAGAAAGGTTTCATATATTAGCCTTCATCAAACATCAGCAAGTACTAGACTCAACGATATCCACTGTGGAGTTATTTATTACCCAATAATGGGAAAAAGTGTAGGAGCATGATCCACTCTACGTACTGTGCAATGTTAGGCAGCCGTTACAAATAATGTAAATACAATGTGTGGAATTTGCTCGAAAATAATGAAGCAAAACAATGAAGGGACAGATAAAACAATACTGGTAAAATATCAATAATTTTTGAAGCCACGTGACAAAAAATTTTGGTGCTCATCATACTGACGTCTCTCTAAAACTAATCAGAAAACAAATGAGACGTGTGTCACATTCATTTAACTTCTATGAAAACGATTTGAATATTTATTTTATATACATTTTTATTTATTTTTCATATACAATAATAAATGGTGCTTGTTATCTGCAGAGAAAGTTTTATAACTTGTAGCAGGGCAGAATGGGCAAAGTTTACTGATGTGACCTAGTTCAAAACAGTGTGTACTGAAACATTTAGATCTGGAAAGTGCTATGGAGTATACACGCCAAGGTGTTCCCTTTATTTACTGTTTTGAGGAAGTAGGAATTGATACCTTCACTCCTAGGCACCTCCCATTCTGCCCCCATTGAAGTGTTTCAGATGCAATTTTCTTGCATAAGTTTGTAGAGAACTCTTAAAAATAAAGTGTATCTAGACTTAACAAATATAAAAGCAAAAACTCTAACACACAATCCAACAGTTGTGCTCCTTGTTATCTACCCAAATGAGTTGAAACCTAATGCTCAGAAAAGCCTGCATGCAAATATTTATAAGTTTTATTCATAATTACCAAAGCATGGAAGCAACCAAGATGTCCTTCAATAGTTGAGTGGGTAAATACTCTGTGGTACATCCAGACAATGGAATATTATTCAGTGATAAAAACAATTGAGCTATCAAATCATGAAAAGACATAGATAAACCTCAAAATACTGTATTATTCCAACTATATGATATACTGGAAAAGGCAAAATTGTGGAGAACTAAAAGATCAGTGGTATTGCCAGGGACGCAAGGGGAGGAAGGAAGGGATCATTAGGTGGACCACACAGGATTTTTCGGGCAGTGAAATTATTCTCTTTGATACTTTAATAGTGGATACATGTCATTTGTTTGTCAAACCCATGGAATGTACAAGGCAAAGAGTGAACCCCAATGTAAACTGTGAATTTCAGTTAATAATAATGTATCAGACTTCCGGGTAAGATGGCGGAAGAGTAAGACGCGGAGATCACCTTCCTCCCCACGGATACACCAGAAATACAGCTACACGTGGAACAACTCCTACAGAACACCTACTGAACGCTGGCAGAAGACCCCAGACCTCCCAAAAGGCAAGAAACTCCCCACATACCTGGGTAGGGCAAAGCGGAGAGATTCCCGCACAGAGGATCAGTGCCGAGCGGCACTCACCAGCCCGAGAGGCTTGTCTGCTTGCCCCGGCGGCGCTGGAAGCTGAGGCTCAGGCTTCAGTCAGAGCGCAGGGAGAGGACTGGGGCTGGCGGCGAGAACTCAGCCGGAAGGGGGCTAATGAGCCACAGCTAGCCGGCAGGGAGTCCGGGAAAACTCTGGAACTGCCGAAGAGGCAAGAGACTTTCTTCCCTCTTGGTTTCCTGGTGCGCGAGGAGAGGGGATTAAGAGCGCTGCTTAAAGGGGCTCCACAGACAGGCGCGAGTCACGACTGAAAGCGCGGAGCCCAGTGACGGGCGTGGGATGCTGGGGCTGCTGCTGCCGCCGCCAAGAAGCCTGTGTGCGAGCGCAGGTCACTGTCCACACCGCCCTTCCGGGAGCCTGTGCAGCCCGCCACTGCCGGGGTCCCGGGATCCAGGGGCGGCTTCCCTGGGAGAACGCACGGCGCGCCTCGGGCTGGTGCAACGTCACACCGACCTCTGCCGCTGCAGGTTCGACCCGCACTCTGTGCCCCTCCCTCCCGCCCGGCCTGAGTGAGCCAGAGTCCCTGAAGAGGCTGCTCCTTTAACCCTGTCCTGTCTGAGCGAAGAACAGACGCCCTCCGGCGACCTACACGCAGAGGCGGGGCCAAATCCAAAGCTGAGACCCAGGAGCTGTGAGAACAAAGAAGAGAAAGGGAAACCTCTCCCAGCAGCCTCAGAAGCAGCGGATTAAAGCTCCACAATCAACTTGATGTACCCTGCATCTGTGGAATACATGAATGGACAACAAATCATCTCAAATTGAGGAGCCAGGAGTCAGTGCTGTGCTTCTGAGGTGGGAGAGCCAACTTCAGGACACTGGTCCACAAGAGACCTCCCAGCTCCACATAATATCAAACGGCGAAAATCTTCCAGAAATCTCCATCTCAACACCAGCACCCAGCTTCACTCAACGACCAGCAAGCTACAGTGCTGGACACCCTATGCCAAACAAATAGCAAGACAGGAACATAACGCCACCCATTAGCAGAGAGGCTGCCTAAAATTATAAAAAGTCCGCAAACACCCCAAAACACACCACCAGACGTGGACCTGCCCACCAGAAAGACAAGATCCAGCCTCACCCACCAGAACACAGGCACTAGTCCCCTCCACCAGGAAGCCTACACAACCCACTAAACCAACCTTAGCCACTGGGGACAGACACCAAAAACAATGGGAACTACGAACCTGCAGCCTGCAAAAAGGAGACCCCAAACACAGTAACATAAGCAAAATGAGAAGACAGAAAAACACACAGCAGGAGAAGGAGCAAGATAAAAACCCACCAGACCTAACAAATGAAGAGGTAATAGGCAGTCTACCTGAAAAAGAATTCAGAATAATGATGGTAAAGATGATCCAAGATTCTATTTCCCAGATCCAAAATCTTGGAAATAGAATAGACAAAATGCAAGAAACAGTTAACAAGGACCTAGAAGAACTAAAGATGAATCAAGCATCGATTAAAAACACAATACATGAAATAAAAAATACTCTAGATGGGATCAATAGCAGAATAACTGAGGCAGAAGAACGGATAAGTGAGGTGGAAGATAAAATAGTGGAAATAACTGCTGCAGAGCAAAATAAAGAAAAAAGAATGAAAAGAACAAAGGACAGTCTCAGAGACCTCTGGGACAACATTAAACGCACCAACATTCGAATTATAGGGGTTCCAGAAGAAGAAGAGAAAAAGAAAGGGACTGAGAAAATATTTGAAGAGATTATAGTTGAAAACTTCCCTAATATGGGAAAGGAAAT
The DNA here is from genome assembly GCF_964341445.2 of Mesoplodon mirus. NCBI lineage: Eukaryota > Metazoa > Chordata > Mammalia > Artiodactyla > Ziphiidae > Mesoplodon > Mesoplodon mirus. The sequence continues at coordinate 12,403,484 of NC_138992.1, read as the reverse complement.
AGTTAATCAAGTCCAGGAGGCACAGAGAGTCCCATACAGAATAAATCCAAGGAGAAATACGCCAAGACACATATTAATCAAACTGTCAAAAATTAAACACAAAGAAATCATATTAAAAGCAGCAAGGCAAAAACAACAAATAACACACAAGGGAATCCCCATCAGGATAACAGCTGATCTCTCAGCAGAAACTCTACAAGCCAGAAGGGAGTGGCAGGACATACTTAAAGTGATGAAGGAGAAAAACCTGCAACCAAGATTACTCTACCCAGCAAGGATCTCATTCAGATTTGATGGAGAAATTAAAACGTTTACAGACAAGCAAAAGCTGAGAGAGTTCAGCACCACCAAACCAGCTTTACAACAAATGCTAAAGGAACTTCTCTAGGCAAGAAACACAACAGAAGGAAAAGACCTACAATAACGAACCCAAAACAATTAAGAAAATGGGAATAGGAACATACATATCGATAATTACCTTAAATGTAAATGGACTAAATGCTCCCACCAAAAGACACAGATTGGCTGAATGGATACAAAAACAAGACCCATATATATGCTGTCTACAAGAGACCCACTTCAGACCTAGAGACACATACAGACTGAAAGTAAGGGGATGGAAAAAGATATTCCATGCAAATGGGAACCAAAAGAAAGCTGGAGTAGCAATTCTCATATCAGACAAAATAGACTTTAAAATAAAGACTATTAGAAGAGACAAAGAAGGACACTACATAATGATCAAGGGATCGATCCAAGAAGAAGATATAACAATTGTAAATATTTATGCACCCAACATAGGAGCACCTCAATACATAAGGCAAATGCTAACAGCCATAAAAGGAGAAATCAACAGTAACACAATCATAGTAGGGGACTTTAACACCCCACTTTCACCAATGGACAGATCATCCAAAATGAAAATAAATAAGGAAACACAAGCTTTAAATGATACATTAAACAAGATGGACTTAATTGATATTTATAGGACATTCCATCCAAAAACAACAGAATACACATTTTTCTCAAGTGCTCATGGAACATTCTCCAGGATAGATCATATCTTGGGTCACAAATCAAGCCTTGGTAAATTTAAGAAAATTGAAATTGTATCAAGTATCTTTTCCGACCACAATGCTATGAGACTAGATATCAATTACAGGAAAAGAGCTGTAAAAAATACAAACACATGGAGGCTAAACAATACACTACTTAATAACAAAGTGATCACTGAAGAAATCAAAGGGGAAATTAAAAAATACCTAGAAACAAATGACAATGGAGACACGACGACCCAAAACCTATGGGATGCAGCAAAAGCAGTTCTAAGAGGGAAGTTTATAGCAATACAATCCCACCTTAAGAAACAGGAAACATCTCGAATAAACAACCTAACCTTGCACCTAAAGCAATTAGAGAAAGAAGAACAAAAACATCCCAAAGTTAGCAGAAGGAAAGAAATCATAAAAATCAGATCAGAAATAAATGAAAAAGAAATGAAGGAAACGATAGCAAAGATCAATAAAACTAAAAGCTGGTTCTTTGAGAAGATAAACAAAATTGACAAACCATTAGCCAGACTCATCAAGAAAAAAAGGGAGAAGACTCAAATCAATAGAATTAGAAATGAAAAAGGAGAAGTAACAACTGACACTGCAGAAATACAAAAGATCATGAGAGATTACTACAAGCAACTCTATGCCAATAAAATGGACAACCTGGAAGAAATGGACAAATTCTGAGAAATGCACAACCTGCCAAGACTGAATCAAGATGAAATAGAAAATATGAACAGACCAATCACAAGCACTGAAATTGAAACTGTGATAAAAAATCTTCCAACAAACAAAAGCCCAGGACCAGATGGCTTCACAGGTGAATTCTATCAAGCATTTAGAGAAGCGCTAACACCTATCCTTCTCAAACTCTTCCAAACTATAGCAGAGGGAGGAACACTCCCACACTCATTCTACGAGGCCACCATCACCTTGATACCAAAACCAGACAAGGATGTCACAAAGAAAGAAAACTACAGGCCAATATCACTGATGAACATAGATGCAAAAATCCTCAACAAAATACTAGCAAACAGAATCCAACAGAACATTAAAAGGGTCATACACCATGATCAAGTGGGGTTTATTCCAGGAATGCAAGGATTCTTCAATATACGCAAATCAATCAACGTGATACACCATATTAACAAATTGAAGGAGAAAAACCATATGATCATCTCAATAGATGCAGAGAAAGCTTTTGACAAAATTCAACACCCATTTATGATAAAAACCCTGCAGAAAGTAGGCATAGAGGGAACTTTCCTCAACATAATAAAGACCATATATGACAAACCCACAGCCAGCATCATCCTCAATGGTGAAAAACTGAAACCATTTCCACTAAGATCAGGAACAAGACAAGGTTGCCCACTCTCACCACTCTTATTCAACATAGTTTTGGAAGTTTTAGCCACAGCAATCAGAGAAGAAAAGGAAATAAAAGGAATCCAAATCGGAAAAGAAGAAGTAAAGCTGTCACTGTTTGCAGATGACATGATACTATACATAGAGAATCCTAAAGATGCTACCAGAAAACTAATAGAGCTAATCAATGAATTTGTTGCAGGATACAAAATTAATGTACAGAAATCTCTGGCATTCCTGTACACTAATGATGAAAAATCTGAAAATGAAATCAAGGAAACACTCCCATTTACCATTGCAACAAAAAGAATAAAATATCTAGGAATAAACCTACCTAAGGAGACAAAAGACCTGTATGCAGAAAATTATAAGACACTGATGAAAGAAATTAAAGATGATACAAATAGATGGAGAGATGTACCATGCTCCTGGATTGGAAGAATCAATATTGTGAAAATGACTCTACTACCCAAAGCAATCTACAGATTCAATGCAATCCCTATCAAACTACCACTGGCATTTTTCACAGAACTAGAGCAAAAAATTTCACAATTTGTATGGAAACACAAAAGACCCCGAATAGCCAAAGCAATCTTGAGAACAAAAAATGGAGCTGGAGGAATCAGGCTCCCTGACTTCAGACTATACTGCAAAGCTACAGTAATCAAGACAGTATGGTACTGGCACAAAAACAGAAAGCTAGATCAATGGAGCAGGATAGAAAGCCCAGAGATAAACCCACGGACATATGGTCACCTTATCTTTGATAAAGGGGGCAGGAATGTACAGTGGAGAAAGGACAGTCTCTTCAATAAGTGGTGCTGGGAAATCTGGATAGGGACGTGTAAAAGTATGAGATTAGATCACTCCCTAACACCATACACAAAAATAAGCTCAAAATGGATTAAAGACCTAAATGTAAGGCCAGACACTATCAAACTCTTAGAGGAAAACATAGGCAGAACACTCTATGACATAAATCACAGCAAGATCCTTTTTGACCCACCTCCTAGAGAAATGGAAATAAAGACAAAAATAAACACATGGGACCTAATGAAACTTAAAAGCTTTTGCACAGCAAAGGAAACCATAAACAAGACCAAAAGACAACCCTCAGAATGGGAGAAAATATTTGTAAATGAAGCAACTGACAAAGGATTAATCTCCAAAATTTATAAGCAGCTCATGCAGCTCAATAACAAAAAAACAAACAACCCAATCCAAAAATGGGCAGAAGACCTAAATAGACATTTCTCCACAGAAGATATACAGACTGCCAACAAACACATGAAAGGATGCTCAACATCTTTGCTCATTAGAGAAATGCAAATCAAAACTACAATGAGATATCATCTCACACCAGTCAGAATGGCCATCATCAAAAAATCTAGAAACAATAAATGCTGGAGAGGGTGTGGAAAAAAAGGAACACTCTTGCACTGCTGGTGGGAATGTGAATTGGTACAGCCACTATGGAGAACGGTATGGAGGTTCCTTAAAAAACTACAAATAGAACTACCATATGACCCAGCAATCCCACTACTGGGCATATACCCTGAGAAAACCATAATTCAAAAAGAGACATGTACCAAAATGTTCATAGCAGCCCTATTTACAATAGCCCAGAGATGGAAACAACCTAAGTGTCCATCATCAGATGAATGGGTAAAGAAGATGTGGCACATATATACAATGGAATATTACTCAGCCATAAAAAGAAATGAAATTGAGCTATTTGTAATGAGGTGGATGGACCTAGAGTCTGTCATACAGAGTGAAGTAAGTCAGAAAGAGAAAGACAAATACTGTATGCTGACACATATATATGGAATTTAAGAAAAAAAAATGTCATGAAGAACATAGGGGTAAGACAGGAATAAAGACACAGACCTACTAGAGAATGGACTTGAGGATATGGGGAGAGGGAAGGGTAAGCTGTGACAAAGTGAAAGAGTGGCATGGACATATATACACTACCAAACGTAAGGTAGATAGCTAGTGGGAAGCAGCCGCATAGCACAGAGGATCAGCTCGTTGGTTTGTGACCGCCTGGAGGGGTGGGATAGGGAGGGTGGGAGGGAGACGCAAAAGGGAGGGGATATGGGAACATATGTATATGTATAACTGATTAAATTTGTTATAAAGCAAAAAATAAAAAAAATAATAATTAAAAATAATAATAATAATAATAATGTATCAGTATCAGTTCATCAATTGTAACAAATATACCATACTAGTGCAAGAAGTTAATAATAAAATAGAGAGTGGGAGTTGGGAGACATAAGGAACTCTACTTTCTGCAGAGTTCAGTTGACCTAAAACTGCTCTTGAAAATGGCGTATTAATTTTTAAAAACTGATCATTCTAACACGATGGCTGCAATATCATCTCTGCAACCAAATACACAGAGATAGCATCAAAAGTGGTTAAGAGGGGCCTCCCTGGTGGTGCAGTGGTTGAGAGTCCGCCTGCCGATGCAGGGGATACAGGTTCGTGCCCCGGTCTGGGAGGATCCCATATGCCGCGGAGCGCCTGGGCCCGTGAGCCATGGCCGCTGAGCCTGTGCGTCCGGAGCCTGTGCTCCGCAACGGGAGAGGCCACAACAGTGAGAGGCCCGCGTACAGCAAAAAAAAAAAAAAAAAAAAAAAAAAAAAAAGTGGTTAAGAGGTCAGAGGAGTCAGCCAACATGATTATCAGAGCATCACTTCTCTAACACATTCTTTTCATGGCCAAGGCCAAAAGAAGTCCTCAGTGACATCTGAGACTGCTTCCTTGGATTCTGCCAGCACCTGCAGTTCCTTTACCTCTGGGAAAACTTAACACAGTTGGGAATGAGTCAGTGGGTAAAGCGTTTGAAAGACTTAAAGCCAGACAACTCATACATTCAACAGCAACATCTAATCTATGATACTAATAGTATTTATTAAGACTAAGTAGCGGGCTTCCCTGGTGGCGCAGTGGTTGAGAGTCCGCCTGCCGATGCAGGAGACACGGGTTCGTGCCCCGTGTCGGGTGGGTTTGTGGAAGATCCCACATGCCGCGGAGCGACTGGGCCCGTGAACCATGGCCGCTGAGCCTGAGCGTCCGGAGCCTGTGCTCCTCCAGGAGAGAGGCCACAACAGTGAGAGGCCTGTGTACCGCAAAAAAAAAAAAAAAAAAAAGACTAAGCAGCAAAATCAAAATGATTACATAGTGCTGAATTCATAAAGGGAAACACAAGGATGCAAAATCTTGTAGGAATGAAACAATGATGAGAGTGTGTTCTGAATTGAGTGTTATGATTAATATCTGATACTGGACACCTGTGGTCCTAAAAAAATTCATTATGTGTGAAATTTGATTGCAATGACAGATAAAACTGCACTTGAAAATGTAACAGGAAAAGAAGGAAGACAGGAAGAAAAATTCAAAGAGAGTTGTGATGTCAAGATGCTGCGATGTGTGTGATTGTAAGATGTCTATACAACTTTCACCATTTAAGTACATTTTTTGGGAAGTTGATCATCAATCATTTGATTGTTAAACAATGATTCTATGTAAGTACTATGCATTCTTAGGAATTGAATCCTTGGGTATGGAAAACATCTTTTATGTCTCAGGCTCAAATATAAAATGAGGAAATTAAGCCCAGAAATTTGCTGAAGTCCTCTCATTAGTAGAACCAGGACTAAAATGCAAAGCTTGGATCTTAATTCTTTTCTTGGGGAAACATTTCTAACATGGAGTGTACCAGCCCTTATTGAAATTCTTGTCTACAGACCCCACTAGATTGTGAGAAATGTTCTTCTGATTCATTTCTGTCACCAGTACTCAACCTGGTCCCTGATACATAACAGGTGCCCAATAAACGAACAAATGATTTCTATTCAATAGTGCCCAGGCTTGTCTTTGAGTTGATCCCTCACCAAAAATTGTCAATTCTTTGACATCCAGCCTGATCTCATCTTACATTCTTTTAGCATCTTTCTGAACACACAATATAAGGCTAGGTAAACTGTCGAAGACTTGATTGATGTCTGAAGAGAAATTTTAAATCTGACCAATTTACCAATTCATTTGGCCTCATTGTGGTTCATTGCCCTTGAGCATTTTAAACCTTACAGAGTTATACTAATGCTTCACATTCTATGTTCCAGAGACTGTATGGGGCATTTTATGTACAATTTCTTAGTCATCACAGTTCCATGCAGTAAGTATTGCTTATGCACCTATTTTCTAGTTGAGTAAAATGAGGTACAGAACAACTAAGTCCAAAGTCCACTAAGAAGTAAAGCAGGAATCCAAACCCAGACCCCAGAGCCCAAGTTCATGGGCATCACTTTGTCACGCCGGTTCCTTACAAGTAAGGTCTTCTCCGGCAGAATTTTCAGGACAGGAGTAAGAATTGTATCCACAAGGATCCTGGTTTGTTTTTGTGATTACCAAGTAAATCTAACTGGCGTTATAGTGTATTTATCCTTGTCTCCATACAGCATAAAGTCTGCCAATGTGCTGCCATACTATTTGACTTAACATTGACACAAGGAGATGAGAAGTCAGATCACGGAGGTAACACCGTCTTGATTTCCAAACAGATGAAGTGTGGCAAACAACATATTTTCCCACTCGACACTGACTACGACCCCAAAAATTTCTGAAGCTGGCAGGAAACTGGCAAACCACAATATAAACATTGTCAGTGCTTTTAATAAATGATAGTTAATAAAACCTGAAAAGATTATAGCTCAGAAACTTCACTTCCTGTGTTTCCCATTATTTAATAATTTATTATATGAAATCCATTGACCTTTCAGCGGGCTTTTTTTTTTAGAGGAAGCTTGAGCCTGAATTATGGTTTAGTTACTTTACGGAGCAACATTAGCATACAAATAGGACATCAATAACCAATTACAATCTCCATCTTGGCAAAGCAGTTCTCTTCCAGAGCCTCTGTGACTGCTAACTCAGCCACTTAAAGGTCTCAGAGCTTAATGATGGTGGCATTCAAGGCTCTTCTCAATCAACCTCCAGGGGGTCTCTCCAACCTGATGTTTCCAATATCCTGTTCCTCCCTCTGGCCCAGCCGGTCCCCCTGCTGCATCCAAGCAGAGTCCACGTCCACTTGCCAGTGTTCCTTATCTCACACTAAACTTCTTCACCCAATCTCTGGCCCTTTGATTGTGGGTTCCATGTACCCACCTCCCATTCTTCGTTTATTCAGCAGATGCTTATTGGATCCTGGCTAATACCAGTCACTGGGTGACTTTGGGGAAACACCCCAGGGTCCAGGTAGACATGATCCCTCCCTCTTGAAGCTACAGGCTAGTGCAAGGGTCAGCAAACTTTCTCTCTAAAGAGCTAGGTATTGAATATTGTAGTTGCTGCAAGGCCATACGTTGTCTGTCCCAGCTACTCAGTTGTGCTGTGGTGGTGGAAAGCGGCCATTGACAATACAGAAATTAATGGATATGGCTATGTTCCAGTGAAGCTTTAATTACAGAAAACAGACAGGATTATGGACTTGGCCCGTAGGACACAGTTTTCCAACCTCTGGCTTAGAGCCTGGACTCTGGAGTCAGAGACAACTGGGTTAGAAGTCCAGCTACCCTTGCTTACCACTGTGTGGACTTCTTCAAGTTACACTGTTTCTCTGCACCTCAGTTTCCTCATCTGTGAAATGGGGATAATGAAACAATCCATAGGGAAGGCCTTGAACAATCTATCTCTCACTGATCTCTCCTAACCCCTTTGTAACCTGTCTCCCATTCCTGACTCCATTTCTACTGTGTTGATCTGCTTTCCCAGCCCAGTATCATCATAGTGATGCAGTCCCCAATGCCCGGGACTCTCTCCCTCCTACTTGTCACGTGCTCAGCTCCCATCCATCAGGGTCCAATTCCAGACTTGGTTTCCTCTAAGGGGCCTGCTATGCCCATCCCATCTAAAGGCCCCCCATGCACACAGGGAAATATGTCACTGGTCCTCCTCTGTCTCTGCCCCTCATTTCTTTTTATTGGAGCACTTAACGCAACTTGTATTTGTTTAATTCTTCATCTTATATGCCTCCACTAAAATATCAGTACCCTGAGTGCAGAGACTTTACCATTGTGTCTCCAACGTCTAGCCCAGTGCTTGCCATGAATTGTCAGTCAATAGATATTTGTGTTGTTAATAAATAAATCAATAAACATCAGTAGGTGAATGCATCTCGGTCAAGTAAATGACCTGGTGTTTTCTCTCTCCCACTGTTACATCAAGTGTGGTAGACCACGACTCACGTTTCTTCGCAGACTCCATTTCCTTTAATATTAATTCTACCTTAGAGCATGGCTATATTGTGATTTCTGGAAGGATTAAATCACTGACTTGCATCATTTAATTAGAGTGTGTCCCCAATGTCCCATGCTGAGCTACCTCTAGGCTTCCTAGGGCTATCTTCTTATTTCTGGTGAGATTCACTTCCTTCTATGGCAGAACTTCTTGAGACCAAGGACCAGAAGGACCAAGGTAAGAAAAGCTGAGAGGCCTGGGTTCTGGTCCCAGCTCTCTCCAACTAGCTGTGTGACCCTGGACTATCCAAGTAACCTCTCTGAACTTGGTTTCTTCTACTCTAAAGGAAGACTATGAACAGTTTTAGTAGCAACAATCTAATACTCTTTGAAGCACTCCCCAGCTGTTGAGCCACTGGTGTGGGCAGATAAAAGTGAATAAGAAAAATATTTGAACACACTTGCTTCATAGGAACAAACCGCTTCAAAACACATACTCCAATGCTATCCACTCTTGTAGGGCTCTCAGCCAGAATGGACTTTCCGAGGCCAAGCCAGTCTCTGAAATGATTAATTATTGTAACAGCAGAAAGGTAGATGAAGCGACAGATGGCCGATGCGAAATAGTCTAGAATCACCTGCTATGAAATTAATTCCACATCTTGGAGGCTCGGGGCTCAGAACACCATGCAAAAAAAAATGACTGTTGATAAATCGTATGTGTTTGCGTGTCAGCCTCTCTGCAAACACCTAAATAATATATGTTGTGTCATGTTTTCTTTCCTCCATCTCGTTTTAATACATTATCATTTATAGAAAACTGTGGGGAACTGTGGACCATCAATCAAGCCATTAATTACTGAGATTATGCTAATGAGGTGCCTGGAGTGTTTGTTTCCCAGAATAGCTGCTCCCCCCCAGGGAAGGATGCTCTCAGCTCTCCCCAGCTCAGCCCTCCCTGCTTAGATCAGGAACCGGTGCCGTGGTGTTCTTCTTAAAAGGGCACCCTGCACGTCGGCACTGGCAAGGGGAAGATTTACCCAGCCAGAGAGCAAAGGCCAACAGCTTCTCTGGCAAACTGCAGATGAAATGGGAACATTTGAAACACAAAGGGGAGAACCCAGCTAATGAGCTTAGAAGGCCTCTGCCAGTTGTCGCTCCCGCCAGGGGGCAAAGTGGTGGAGGAAAACAAAAATGAAAGAAAGCCTCCCAAATAAGATACTCTGTCAGCTGGGATGGCAAGAGGGGGCCAGAACAGCCGTGATTTCTATTCGTGCAGAAGAAAATGAGGGTAAAGAGGTTGGTGCCAAAGGAGAAAACCTCGATTATAGTAACTACCACTCACGAGGCATTTGTTGGCCACTGTACCACAAGGCTGCTCATCGTCGCGAGAGGGTCACCCCTGTTTTTATCAATAGAGATTGGAGAGGTGACTCAAGGTTGTACGGCTGTGAGGGGCTGTGCCCCACCTCATATTCAGGGGTGCTGGAGTCCAGAGTTTGTGTTCATTCTGTTTTGTGTATTGTATACACATTAAAACTCTGTGGACTTAAAGTCAGTCTTTTGAAGTCCTCCAGAGAAACAGAAAATAGGTGTAGCGGTCCATATCTTCAAGATGCTTCAAAATGAAAAGCGCAGACTAGCTATGGGTAGCACAAGGGAGGCTTGTGGTGACGGGGCTGTTCTGTATCTTGACTGTGGTGGTGATTGATTAATAGAATCTATATATGTGATACAATTGCATAGAACTACACACACACACACACACACACACACACACTCAGGAACGCAAGTACAACTGGTAGCCAGAGTAGGCTGCTGAGTAGCTATTAAATGGGAGGCAAGATGAAGAAGCCATGTATTGGCCAATGTCCATGCTGGATGATTTCCAGAGGTTATCTTGTTCAACATAAGATCATTTTCCCTCCTTACCGAGATGTGGAGGCTGAGTTCTAAGGAAGGCAGCTCAACAATTTCCTGGTTGTAAGTAATGGGTCCAGGGTTCAAACCCAGGCCAGCTGGACCCCAGAAATCACCATCCTTCATCCCTTGTCACCTCATTGCCTTTCCTTAAGGTAAATTCTTTTGCAAGCAACCTATTCATTTGTACTTTTGTTGGTGATATTTTGAATCATGAACCCAGATTCAGGGCTGGCTGGGAGCACCCACTCACCTGAGTTTAGCAGCAAGACTAGCTGGGGGGTAGGAGCAGGGTCTTAGGAGACAGATGGATTGAGTTGTCTTTGGAAAGGCTCTAAAACTCTCTGAGCCTCAGTTTCCTAGGCTACAAAATGGGGATAAAAGAAATAGTACTCATCTTGTAGGATGAAAAGAGAGAGTACCATGGGTCCAAATGTTTGTCTGGCATTTAATGGTGGCAAGAATTAATTTGCTATGTGACCTTAGGCAAATCTTCTTCTGTCACAAACTAATCCAAGCCAACTTGTTCATTTATTAACTATATTATATTAATAAATATTTACTTATTAATTTTAAAAAAGAAAAGAGATAGTACTTATAGCAGGCCCAGCCTGGTTCCTGGGACAAGGCAAGAACTCCATAAGAGTTAGATATTATAAGTACTTTATGTGCATCCATCTTCTTTCTCCAACTAGATTCTAAGTTCTTACTGGATGACAAGTTAACTCCTATTCACTTCGCGTTCTGTGCAATGCCTAGAACAATATTTTCTATCTGTTACAGGTTAATCCACAGTGCATCCCCCCAAAACAGTCTTTTACTGGGACTGCAAACTCTGGGAGTGTCCTTTCTATTACCTGTGGCTTTCCATTCAGGACTCTTGGAAAACTTCAGCCCCAGAACAAATATTAGGATAGGCCAACCTGAGCAGCGTTGTCACCAAAAGCTGGAAATTGTGTACATATCAGAATTAAACGGCAAATCTTTTAGGTGCTGTTTGGTTTAAGGTGGTTGGTTCACCTTGTGTTTATCCAGGAAAGACTTTCCCTCCTAAATTTCAAAATCCTAATAACCCATTTTTTATAATTGGAAAACATATACCTGAAAGCACACCTTAAAATATAGAATGTGAAGTCTTTTGAGAAACAAGTTGCAAAGGTGGCCAGTTTTTATGGTTATTATGTCACAGTCAATTAACCAAGGGATATCAGACAGAAAAATGCCAGCAACAAAAGCACCCCACATTTGTCTGGCTCCAGCACAATACAATGTTTCATTTGACCATAACTATAACACCAGTGAAGGTCATTGTTAGACCCATTGTACCGAAGGGAGAAAGTAAGATATCCAGAGGAATAGTCACATGACAAGATACAGAACCATGAGAGGGAAGAAGCAGAATGTAAACTCAAGGCTACTGATTCTAAACCAAGTTTCGTTCCTTAAGACTTATTACAGTGACTTCATTTCCAAAAGAACCTCTCCTTTCTGATCAAAGATCTTTTTCACTTTTTACAGTTCAAACAGTTGATTCATTAGTAAGTTTCAACTTTTGCTTGCACTCGAGCAATGACTTTTCCTCTTCTTTTTTATTTATTTTTGTTTGTTTGTTTGTTTTTGCAGTACGCGGGCCTCTCACTGTTGTGGCCTCTCCCGTTGCGGAGCACAGGCTCCAGACTCGCAGGCTCAGTGGCCATGGCTCATGGGCCCAGCCGCTCCGCGGCATGTGGGATCTTCCCGGACTGGGACACGAACCCGTGTCCCCTGCATCGGCAGGCGGACTCTCAACCTCTGTGCCACCAGGGAAGCCCCAACTTTTCCCCTTCTTGACAGCAGTATTTAGCCTTGCCCACCTAGCAAACAAGATGCTTTTTTCTCTAGACCGATAGAACAAACACACCAGTTAAGAGGTAGGCACTGTAGACTCCAGTCAGAGCTCTCCCATTAATCTGCTGTACAGCTCGCTGTGCTCTGCGTTAGTTCTCCAAATGGGAACTCCAGCCATTAACCATTTCATTGGGTTGTTGTGAAGAGAATCTGAGATAACATATGTAAAGCATTTTGTAAATGTTGCAAGCACTATACAGATTTAGGCGTCATTATTACAAAGGCAATAAAAGGATTGATCCCACTGATAAATGGTGAGCATGTTTTCGTGCCTGAGTAGTTTCCAAGAAAGATAATAATTGCACTTGGCAGATAAATCTGCGGCAGTTAACCAAAGCCGAGAGTATTGGAGAAAGGCACAACTTGGCCACATCCAAATGATTTTAAAAGGCTCTATAAAAATAAACACGTATTCCAATGTAATTAATTCCAGTTCCGTCAGTCCTTCCTGCTACTTGGAGCAATGTACTTGCTATGAAGCAATTATCCTTTGAATCCTTTCAATCCCTGCTGACCATTTTCAGTTTTAATTGTCTTGCCGGGTTTGAATGTTATAGTTCAAATGCAGCCAATTAGCACAGGCCCGGCCATCTCGTGATGATCCCTGTGCAAAGAACACTCCTTGAAATCCCTGGTGGACTTTGTTCCAGATTATCCCAGTAGCCACAGTTTATACCCTCAGGTGCTATTTGGGGGAGGTAGGGCCAGCAGAGGCTCAGAGAAAGCCATGTTCACCAGGGCTCAACAAAAATGTATAAAATTCTTATAATGCTAGTGTCCAGGATATCTGGGCAGGACGCAAGCCCTTGTCACTGGAGATGTTTAAGCAGATGACACAGCAGGGATCTGAGCATCTGGATGAGGGTGTGGAGAGGCAGGAAGGTGGCCTTTATGATCACAAAGATTTCTTCCTTCTCTTAGGGTTTATGATCCAATATGAATTGGTAAGTGAGAAAACAAATATGGTGGAGAAAAAATGGCTTAAGAGTGTCAGCTTTGGATCCAGGATACGTAAATTCAAGCCCCAGTTTTGCCATCCACTAACTGAAAACTGTAAGATTCAGAGCAAGAGGGCACATCTCTTCGAGGCTTGTTCCATTATGATAGGAACAATTGGTATTTAAGTTCTCTGTGCCTCAGTTTCCTCATCTGGAAAGTGATGATAACAGTAGAATTCACTTTGTAAAGTTGTTCTGAATATTGAATGAATGAGCACGTGGAATACATTTAGCACAGTATCTAGCACTTAAGTGCTCAGTCCTGAAGCCAACTCATCACCATCAACTTTATTCTCTATTTCTCACTGGTTATATATCTGCTGTTCCTACCTCCTGCCTGGCCCCCTGCCCCCTGCTCCTCTGCCCTCTACCCTCCACATTGCTGTTGAATGCCCTCTCTAAATGTAAGTCTAATCATGTTCTTCATTTGAATAAAGCCCTTCTGTTTTTCCAGCACCTACCAGATAAAGCCCATGTTCCTCAGCCCAGTGGATAATGCCCTTCAGAGCCAGTTCTGCCCTCTCTCTCTCTCATCATCATTCCTTCCCCCATTCCTCCCGTCTCCCTTGCAGCTTTTTTCCCAACCTCTCATTGTTCTTCAGGTCCCCAATGCCTGCCGCACAGTAGGTGCTTAATACATATTAGCTATCCGTTTTTTAGGTCAATGATCTTGGTATATCATTCAGATATTTATGGAGGGAGTTTATTGGGAGAAGTTTGAGTCCAAATCTCAATTCTGCTGGATGGCATTGGAAAAGTGTCTTAACCACTCTGAGCCTCCATTTCCTCATCCATAACAGATGGGAATAATAATTCCTTTGTCTTAGATTAATGATAAAGAATGATAACCTGTGTGTTGCTTCTCCCACAATGCTTGGCACACAGTGGGAGCTCTAGAACCTCTGGCTTTCCTCCTTTCATTGAAATCTTCCCTGGAGCCAATAAGCAGAGCATCACCAGGAAAGACTTAAACACCCAGAGCAGGCTTTACTTGGCAACAGATTTGGCTGTAAAAATACTCAGTGGTCAATGACCGACACAGGCACTGTGCTTGTTGCTGGGGACACAGAGGAGGAGCACAGACAGTGTTCCCATTCTCGGGAAGATTAGTTTCACTTGAAAGACCTCAAACCAGACCTGCGGGAATTCACTTAGTGAAGCAGGTTATAAGGCAAAGAGGAAATGCTGCTCACCGGTGGGTTCTGAGAGGGCATAAGTTTGAGAACCTAGTCCTTCCCCAAGTTGGGGGTAATTAGTCAAGCTTGTCATTTCCCTCATTAAAAGGCCACCAAGAATGAGGGAATAATGTCAGAGACCCCTTCAGGGACTTCCTGATGAGTGGAGAAGTCCAAGCCACATTGACAAAGGCCATGTTATAAGGCTTCACCCTACCCAGCTATGTTATTCAAATCTGAACTAAGTAGCAAAATTATAGAAAGACTATTTGTCTCAGACTTTTGGGATCACTCCAGGTAGGTGGAATCCAAGGGTGATACATCTTCTGAATCTGTCATCAGCCAAAACCCACCTTCACCATTGGGTCCACCTACTATCCCATCATCTTCCCTCCCACTGTATGTTGGGTGGATTTCTTTCCCCTTCAAGGTTGATTTTGATATACATTTCATTTCACCTGGTTATAAATATAGGGGAAAGCATGATGCATGACTTATTTGTCTACGTTACTATGCCCCTGGGGGATTATCTGGTGCCTGGACTCCCATATCCTTTCCTTAGAAAAGCCTGGGATTTGGGAAAATGGAAGAGAGAATGGGGGAGAGAGTTAGGAAGAAGAAGAAAGGAATAAAAAGAAAGGGATGAAGGAGGGAGGGAAGAAGGGGGAGGAAGGAAGCGGGGGAGGAATTTACCAAATTTTGACCCTGAGGCAAGCACTACCACATGCATGTATCTCATTGGAAGCTCTTAGTAATGGAAGTTCTAGTAACAGTATTTGACTTTTATAAACAATGGCGTACATGAATTGAATTAAACAAATATATGGTTTTAAGTGCCCAGAAATGACCAGGCACCCATTTACAGATGAGGACACTAAGACAAAGATTCAGCAACTTTCCCAACACTTCACCATTGGATGGAGAAAAAGGGAATTAAACCCAAGTCTTCTGAGATCAAGTTTTTAGCTCTTACCCCACCAAGAAGGGGGTATTTGGTGACCTCTCTTTTATTGATGTGTTGCCTTGCTCCCAGAAGGATTTAAGGCACCTTCCATGACTCTTTTCAGTTTCAAAATCCCAGATTTTCCTATTGCATCATCCCTGCAAGAGCAAGCCCAGACCAGGTGACTGCACTTGTGGTCAAGACCACTTGATCCCTGTGTGGAAGAAGCACCCCTTGCTTTAGTCAAGGTTGCCACCCTCAGACACTGAATGGGACCCATGTTAATATGACCATGAACATCAAAGTTTGGGGCAGTATTTCCTGAGTCCCTTTCTGAGCTATTTCCTCACTGATACTGGTCCATCTGGAGTCGCCCTGAAGGGTTTCCTCTCAAAAGTTAAGACTAAAATTTGGAAGAAAAATAAATAGGGAGAGGTTATTCAAAAATCTATACTGGTACTTCTGAAACTCTAATATCCATACAAATTACCTGACATCTTGATAAAATATAGGTTCTCATTCAGCAGGTCTAGGGTAAGGCCTGAGATGCTGCATTTCTAATAAGCTTCTAGAGCTTGATGCTGAGCTGTGAACTAAAATTTGAAAAGCAAGAGTCTACACAACTCATTATTATTTTAACTCAAAGATGCCCAGTAGACTCCCATTTTTGTCCAGGGACCAGATTTACCTTCCAACCTTAAGTTAAAAAAAAATTTTAGACAAAGCAATAATTTTCAAGACGCTGGATCTCAGGTGGTAGACAGTGATCCCTGGGAAGTGGAAAACAAACAAGACGAGCCCTATAATTGCCCCAGCTTATTGCCTGGAGAGAGCTCCCAGGCCCTAGCATAGGGAGGGGCAAGCCAGGTGGAGCATGGCACACCTCCAGATTTGAGGAGCTGGAGCTGAGTATCCAGAGAGAACAGGGTGACTAGACTTTGTAGAGCTGGGGAGGAATGATTTGCACAGAGAAGGAAACCTAAAGAACTACACAGGGTTCCCTTCAAGTAGTCAGCAGAATACAATTCAGCTCCTGTTTGAGGAGCCTACCCAAGTCCAGGGGAAGAGCCACCTGCAAAGATTAGAAGGAACACCCTACATTACACAGCACTCTTACAGAATCAGAAAAAGTGCCTGTTGGCACCAGCCAAACTAGAAAACTCCATAACGCACAGGCTGTGGTATGGAATGCTCAAAAGGGTATTGCTTCAGTAGGGGAACATTAGCCCTTTACTAAACACAGCTCTAGTCCCACCTAAAAAAGCTTAAAAGTGAGAAGAGACCTGAAAGGATAAAATTATTTCCAAGGAACTTAACTGCATCCCATAACCACACTTAAGAGTATTTGTAATAATACAAAAATATCCAGCACATAACAAGGTAATGCTACATTCACAATGTCTGGCATGCAATCAAATATCAGTCAAATTACCACACAAAAAGAAGCAGGAAAATATGACCTCTACTGAGGAGAGAAAGCATTCAATCAAAGTAGAACCCAAACTGACACAGATATTAGAATTAGCAAACAAGTTATAATAACTGTACCCCATAAGTTAAAAAAATATGTAGAGACATGGAAGGTTTAAAAGGAGCCAACTGAGCCTCTAGAGAGGAAAATTACAATGTTTGAGATGAAAAATACACTGGATAGGACTAACAGTAGATTAGATATTATAGAAGAAAAGACACAGCAATAGAAACTATCCAAATGAAGCATAGAAAATAAAAAGGAATTGAAAAAAAATTAACACAGCATCAAGGAGCTGTGATAAAACTTCAAATAGCCAAATATACATATAGTTTGAGTCCCCAAAGAAGAAGAGAAAGAAAAGGTGGCAGAATATTATTTGAAGGAATAATGACTGAAAATATTCCAAATTGATAAACACTACAAAACCTACCTGCCCAAGAAGCTCAAAAAACAAAACAAAACAAAAAAACAAAAAATAAACAGACAAGCAAAAAAAAAACAACCCCAAGTTCAATAAACACAAAGGAAACCATATCCAGGCACATCATAATCAAACTGCTTAAAAACAGTGATAAGGAGAAAATATTAAAGCAACCAGAGAAATTGACATTTTAAAAGAATACAATTTACAATAGCATTAAAATAGAAAATACTTAGAAATAAATCAGACAAAATATGTGCAAAAACTAAACAATGAAAATTATAAAACATTACTGAGAGAAATTAAAGAAAACCTAAATAAATGGAGAGTTATATTATGTTCATGAGTCAGAAAACTCACTCTTATTAAGATGGCAATTCTCCTTGGCAATCCCAATTAAAATCCCAATAAGCATTTTTGAAAAAATTGACAAGACAATTCTAAAATTCATATGGAAATGCAAATGACCTAGGATTTATAAAACAAGAATAAAGTTAGAGGGCTAATATTATCTGATTTCAAAATCAGATAATACAGAATAATCAATAGTAAAGCTACAGAATCAGAACAGTATGATATTTGTATGAACAAATATCAATGGAACAAGAGTCCAGAAATAAACCTACACATATATAGACAATAATTTTGACAGATATGGAAAGGCAACAATGAAAAAGGATAGACTTTTGAACAAATGATGCTAAAACAAATGGATTTTGACATTGAAAAGAAAAAAAACAAACACATTGGTCCATACTTTACTTCATATACAAGAGTTAACTTAAAATGGATTATAGACTTAAACATAAAACCTAAAACTATAAAACCTATAGAAAAAAAATTAAGAGAAAAACCTTCATGACCTTGGTTTTGGCAAAGATGTCTTACATATGACCCAAAAGTACAATCCATAAAAGAATAGAATGATCAATCAAACTTCATAAAAACTAAGCATGTCTGCTCTTCAAAAGACACAGGCACAGACTTGAAGAAAATCTTTGCAAATCACGGATCTGACAAAGGACTTATATTCAGAATATATAAAGAACTCTCAAAATTCAACAATAAGAAAACAAAAAAGAAAAACAAAAAGAGACTGGAACAGACACTTTAAAGAAGATCTGTGAATGGTCAATAAGCACATGAACATATGTTTGTCTCCTTTAATCATTAGGAAATGCAAATTAAAACCACATCAAGATGCCACCACACATCGATTAGAAAAGCTACAATTAAAAAATCTGATCATATCAAGTGTAGGTGAGGATGTGGAACAATTAGACCTCATAAACTGCTGGTCAGAATATAAAATAGTACAATCACTTTGGAAAACAGTTTGGAAGTTTTTTTAAAAGTTAAATATATACCTACTGGGCTTCCCTGGTGGCGCAGTGGTTACGAATCTGCCTGCCAATGCAGGAGACATGGGTTCGAGCCCTGGTCCGGGAAGATCCCACATGCCATGGAGCAACTAAGCCTGTGCACCACAACTACTGATCCTGTGCTCTAGAGCCCACGATCCGCAACTACTGAGCCCACATGCCACAACTACTGAAGCCCACGGGCCTAGAGCCTGTGCTCCACAACAAGAGAAGCCACCACAATGAGAAGCCTGTGCACTGCAATGAAGAGCAGCCCCTGCTCGCTGCAGCTAGAGAAAGCCAGCGCACAGCAATGAAGACCCAATGTGGCCATAAATAAATATATATATATACCTACCACCTGATCCAGACATCCTCCTCCTAGATATTTATCCAAGAAAAATGAAAAGATATGTCTATACAAAGACTTTTATGTAAATGTTTATAGAAACTTTATTAATAATATCTGAAAACTAAAAGCAACCACATGTCCACCCATAATGAATGGATAAACAAACTGTGATATATCCATACAATAGAATACTATTCAGCAATAAAAATGAATATAACTGCATCAATATGGATGAATCTCAAAATAATTATGCTGAGTAATAAAGCTAGACCAGGGACTTCCCTGGTGGTCCAGTGGTTATGACTCCACGCTCCCAATGCAGGGGGCCCGGGTTCGATCCCTGGTCAGGGAACTAGATCCTCCATGCCACAACTAAGAGTCCACATGCTGCATTGAAGACCCAGTGCAGCCAAATAAGTAAATAAAATATATATATTAAAAAAAAAAGCTAGACCAAAAAAAAGAGTACACAATATTATTCCATTTATGTAAATTTTTAGAAAATGCAAACAAACATCTAGTAGGGAAGGGGGCAAAAAGAGAAGGAGAGATTACAAGGGGATTCAGGATGCTTTGGGAAGTGATGGGTGTGTTCATTATCATATTTGTGATGATGGCTTCATGGATTTGTACATGTGAAAATTTAACAAATGGGTCACTTTAAATGGGTCAACGTATTGTGCGTCAGTTATCAGCTCAATAGAGCTGATTCAAAAAGAAAAGATGCCTGATATACTGAAAAAAATTTCAGATGAGAAAGGAAGCAATAGCAAAGAAATAAATAAGAGGGCATTGGGGGAAACCTGAATCTTAGGGGCAGAATCATGCTCCCCAAACACTTTATTGCCAGAAATGGACTTTGGTCTCCCAGAGTTCAGCAGATACAAAGTAGACTGAGAAAAATACTGAGAACAGATCAATATGCTACAGCCTCGGGTAAAATCCAAAGTATTCGGGCAGAGCTGGGCTCCTCAGAGATGTGTTTGACTGAAAAAATTGGGTGACTTATTTAGAAAGAAGCACATACATACACACACACACATACACACACACCATACACACACAGAGAAGCTTAAAAACAGTGCCAGTAACCAGTGTGAGAAGACGAGAATACATTTAAAACCAACTAATCATTCTGAACTTCTGATATTGCTGATGTGTCAGATAGTGGCAGCTGGAAGATAGGAATGTGAGTTGAGAAACCAGAGGGGTCTTAGTGAGACAAAGGTTCACACCAGAAAGAGGACAGGAGAGGAGGACAAGCAGAGGGGCAGCAAGGGGCAAGACAAAGCAGACCTGTGTTCATTTCACTGTCGAGAGGCGCTGCTGAAATGACCAATGGACAAGCATCAGCTTTTAGCGTTTGCTACTAGTTGACACAAGTTAAGAAAGGCTGAAAGGGTTCACCTGAATGCACCCCTCATTTGGGGAATAAAGAAGCTGAAGCCCTGAGGGGAGAAGTGATTTTCCCCCTAAAATCGAGCCTGTCATGACTATACACCACCCTGAGCTCATCTTTTTTTTTTTTTTTAATTTATTTTTGGCTGTGTTGGGTCTTTGTTGCTGTACGTGGATTTTCTCTAGTTGCAGAAAGCGGGGGCTACTCTTCATTACGGTGCGCAGACTTCTCATCGTGGTGGCTTCTCTTGTTGCGGAGCACAAGCTCTAGGTACGCGGGCTTCAGTATTTGCAGGACACGGGCTTAGTAGTTGTGGCTTGTGGGCTGTAGAGCACAGGCTCAGTAGTTGTGGCGCACGGGCTTAGTTGCTCCAAGGCATGTGGGATCTTCATGGACCAGGGCTCGAACCCGTGTCTCCTGCATTGGCAGGCAGATTCTTAACAACTGCGACACGAGGGAAGTCCCTGAGCTTGTCTTAAAAAGAATCTGAGAGGCAGAAGCAGTAGATGCTAAAGCCAGACAGCTTGGCCTTTTGTCCTCTCTCCCCCCACTTCCAGGGAGTTTAACATGTTATTAAGCCTCAGTTTCTCCATTTGTAAAATGGAGCAAACTGATAATACCACCTTGCTGGGGCTGTATTATCAGGGTTCTTCAGAGAAACAGGACCAGTAGGATGTGTCTGTGGAGATAGATTGAGAGAAAGAAATTTTAAGGAGGAATTGGCTCACATGATTGTGGAAACTGGCAAATCTAAAATCTGCAGAGTAGGCTGGTAGGCTGAGACCCAGGGAAGAGTTGCAGCTTAAGTCTGAAGGCAGTCTGCTGGTGAAATTCCTTCCTCCTTCAGAGAGGAGAGTAAACACACTCAACCAAGCAGATCAGCTTAATCCAACTTGGAGTCCAAGGAGACACGTGGATTCAAATTTTACCCATATAGGACGAGTAGTAATAAGAACTATCATTAATTGCGTGTACTGCCAGACCTAACGTTCAGTTTGCATGACCTCAAATCCTTACGACTCTAAGAAGCAGATCTTTTCATCCCCAGGTTAAATATGAGGAGACTGGGACTCACAAATCTCTTTTTTTTTTTTTTTTTTTTTTTTTTGGCCACACCGCATGGCTTGTGGGATCTTAATTCCCCGACCAGGGATTGAACCTGGGCCCCCAGCAGTGGAAGCACAGAGTCCTAATGACTGCACCACCAGGGAATTCCTTGGGGCTCACAAATGGTAAGCAATGTGACCTGGCCTGTCCAATTAAGAATAATAAGGGTATGATTTGCAAAGCATTTTCACATCCATCATGTCATTTGATCTTCAAATCATCTTAACATGCTTCATTTTTCTCAGAACACTGTGATTTTTTCTCTACCACTTTACTAAGGTATATATTTCACAGATAAGGAAACAGAGGCACCAAGAGCTTTTGAGGTGTCTTAGCCCAGGTGACATACCTGGTTAGCTGCAGAACCAGGACTTGTGCCCCATTTTCCCATGACAGCTCTTCCTTGCCTTCACTTATATACGACCCCGTCTTTCCACTCACTGCCTTCCCAGAAAGCTGAACTGCTGGTATCTGCCACTTTACCAGGGTGGATGAATATTGGAGTAATTGCTCAACTTAAAATAACCCCTTTAACTTTCTCCACCACCTCCCATCCAAACAATGGGCTCACACCAACCATATTTGACAATATAATACCTTATCCCTGCCTTGGTGAATTAGACCAGCAATGGGCCTCTGGCTCAAGCTGAGATGATCAGATTCTCTGCCTCAAGAATTTGGAATTACACTGAGAGAACGTCTCTTTCTCCATGGGCCAGCACTGTCATGTGTCTACTTGGAAGCTTAGTCATAATAATAATGTGGAAATCATTAGTGATGTTTGCCAGATATTTCCAGCTCCCTGCTTTCTGGGCATGTGGTAGGATTGCATTTTCTAGGTCCCTTGTGATTGGGTGGGTCCCTGTGCCTAGTGCCTGCCAACGAGTCGTGAGTGGATCTGCTACGTGTATTCCTGTGCAGGCTCATTTAATTGTTGCTGCAAGACCTTCCAAAGTTCTCTCTACTTCTCCCTCAGAGGCCAGGAATATTTGGCTGCTTTATCAGCCTGGGTCTCAAAATGAGGAATTATTGAGTGGAGCTCCCAGCCAACTTGCAGTGGATATGTAGTGTGAGCAAATACAAAACCCTTCTTTGGATAAACTGCTAAAGCTTTGGAGCTGTTTGTTAATGCAGCATAACCTAGCCATTCTGATGGATAATTATAGAAATAAGAGTAAACCCATACAAACCACTGAGGTTTGGGGATTGTAACTGCAGCATAACCTAGACCAAGGGTTGGCCAAGTATAGCCTGTGGGCTGTAGTTTTAGAAATAAAGTTTATTGGACTGCAGCCATGCTGATTTATTTACATATTGTCTATGGCTTCCTTCACGATATAACAAAAGGACTGAGTAATTGCAAAACAGGCCTAATGGCATGAACAAAATTTACTATCTGGTTCTATCTAGAAAAAGTTGGCTGACCCTTGACTTAGACCATCCTGATTAAAATAGCAATAGCAAAAAATTATATAAGGGACTTCCCTGGTGGCGCAGTGGTTGGGAGTGTGCCTGCCAATGCAGGGGATATGGGTTCAAGCCCTGGTCTGGGAAGATCTCATGTGCTGCAGAGCAACTGAGCCCGTGCTCCACAACTACTGAGCCTGCACTCTGGAGCCTGTGAGCCACAACTACTGAGCCCGTGCGCCACAACTACTGAGGCTGTGCTGTGGAGCCTGCGAGCCACAGCTACTGAAGCCCACACGCCTAGAGCCCATGCGCCGCGACAAGAGAGGCCTGCGCACCGCAGTGAAGAGTGGCCCCCGCTTGTCGCAACTAGAGAGAGCCTGCGTGTGGCAACAAAGACCCAACTCAGCCAAAAATAAATAAATTATTTTTAAAAATTATATAATAGTGTGACTGTGACAGGTGCTATTCTATGTGTTTGACATGAATTAATTCACTCAGTCCACACACTGACTCTGGTCTCCCTGTCTTCATGTTTGCCTCCCCTGGTCTCCTTAAATCTGTCATCCACACAGGAAAATCAAACCACGTGGGTTTAAAATTATTCAGTGCCTTTCCATCACTACCTCCCACCTGCTATTAAGAAAAAAAAAATCCAAACTCTTTCCATGACATACAAGGCCCTCCATAGCCTCATTTCTCTCTCGAGCCTCACTTTCACCACTCTTGCTATTAATTTTACCCTCAACACATTTTGCCAGTGATGTGCCCTCCACCTGGTGTATCCTTCCCCTCCTTCTTGGCATAATTAGCTCTTCAAGTCTTGATCAGGTTCTATCTTCTCAGCAACGATTCCCTAGAACCTTCCACCCTGACCCCTCCAAACCTGGCCATGTGTCCACATTCTGGGCCCACACACTGTTCTGTATTTATGTCCATCTTGATCACTTATCACATTCTTTGACAAGACTAGTTCTTTATCTAGCAATCCATTGGTGGACCATGAGCCCCCTGAGGGCTGGGGCTATGTCTTGTTCACATTTATCCCCTCAGGCCAAGCATAGTTACTAGGGAGGAAGTACATATTAGACACTTGTTGAAATAATATCAATTTTCTTAGAACCCGTGTTGATATTTATTTCCATGATTATTGACTTGGGGAGGAGTGGGAAGGTGCTTCCTCTCCTAAGTTCAGAACCAATGGAGAAATAAGACACAGAAGACCCAGATGGAGATCAAACTATCTTCCAGATGGAGATGTGTTACTGAGAAATTTAATTGGAGAATTGAGCTTTAGAGCTGTAGAGTTACAAGATGGTGTGCTGCTTTAGCACCCTGAGTTAGGCAGACCGACCACCCGCCCTGGCTGAGCTGGAAAATGTGGGATGTCCCCAGGGCAGGCAGAGCCTGCCCCAGTGAGCTTGAAGAGTGGAGCGTGGAGAAGGTGTGTATCCTAGGCAGGCTGCCCCCAGCTAGAGGGAAGGGTGCCAAGACAATGCTGCTCGGTCCTTCTCCCAAACTGCCCTCCTTAGAGAGGGCAGGAGAGGCACTAGAAAGGTTGCACTCCACAGAATCCCCTCCTCACGCAAACAGGAAGCCTGGGAAATGGGGAACTCCAATGTTATTTTTTGCATCCACAGAGAACTTTGCAAGTAATTAAGTGCTATGAAATACACGATCTCGCCTGTTCTCCGACAGTATAAACTGGGACGTGCCTGTAAGTGGATTCAACATACTTCTTCTTCCAGCCACCGACGGGTTAGCTGAGGGTTGGTTGTAGCTCCTATGTTGCCTCCTGGCATGGATTTGTCAGACTTTTCCAAAGGCGTCAGTGCTGTCAGTTGACATTCTAGCCCTCAGCACGACCAGGGCCAGAGCGAGCAGGCAGGGGCATTTGCATCCATGCCCCTCCACCCCACCACCGTGAGATCTGGACAAGATCTTCAAAGGCTGAGGAGCGGAGGGGTGGAATTTTGGAGCATGAGAGACCCAAGATTATGTCATGGCACTGCCTTTACTGGCTGTGTGTCCCTGGGCAATTGACATACTCTCTCTCTGAATCAGTTTTATTTTTAGCCAAACCATTTCATAGGCTACCACAATTGTTTAAGGCAGGGGTAGTGGACATCAGACAAGGGTTGTGAGGAGGAAGAGGGAAAAAGTTCAAAAAATACTTCCAAGCTAATTCTGCAAGATTCTGGGGGTGATGATGAAGGTGAGGGAGGAATACAGACTTTAAATTGGGGGTATTGGATGGAGGGCGACTCTGATTTATTAACATTAACAGATAGAATCAAACTGGGGGAAGAAGACACAATGAAGACTATTAATTCAGTTTGGGACATGTGGAGTTTAAGGTGTCTGAGGACACCCAGGGAAAGGTGTCCAACAGACAGATGACTCTAAGGCTTAGGGAAAGAGGACCAGGCTGCAGATGGACGTGGGCATCATAATCACCATGTGGGACTTACAACAATGAGTTGAGTTTCATTGGACCTTCCCTCTTAGGGAAAGAGGACCAGGCTGCAGATGGACGTGGGCATCATAATCACCATGTGGGATTTACAACAATGAGTTGAGTTTCATTGAATTATTTAAATAGTAATATTTTCATACAGTCATCTCTCCCCCAGACCCCATTTTATTGTCTTCATAGCAGCTATTATCATTGATAGACTATATATTTTGAGTGTGTTATGGCTTGCCTGTCTCCACTATAGGATGTGACTTTCATGAGAGCAAAGATTTTTGCCCACATTGTTCACTGCTCTATCTTAGTGTCTAGAGAGTTACCTGGCACATAGTAGATGCTCAAAACTTTGTTGAATGAATAAATAAATGACCCTACCATAGAAGTTCACCACTGTGTTAGTTCAGGAATGTAACAATGCTAGTTGCTGTAACAATTCTCAATATCTCAGTGATACTATTGACATTTGCGTCCATACGCTATTTGAGTTGTGGGGACTCTCTCATGCCCTGTAGGATGTTTAGTGGTATTCCTAGACTTTACAACCTGGTTGCCAGTAGTATGCCCCATCCCCCACTTGGACACCATAAATGTCTCCAGAGATTGCCAAGGGACATGGTTTATTTTTCACTCACATCACAGTTCATTGTGTATGGTCCAGTGGCCTCCAACGTACTTATTCAAGGATGAAGTCTCTTTCCGTCCTGAGGCTCTGCCATTCTCTAGGGCCTCAGAGAGGATTATGTGAGAGCCTAGTCTAGAAGCAGCATCCATCATTCCACCCACATGCTCCATCTAACTGCAAAGAAAGCTGGGAAATGTAGTCTACCTCTGTGTCCAGAATGAAAAGAAATGAAGTTGAGTGAAGAACCCTTATACACTGTTCGTGGGAATGTAAATTGGTGACGCCACTATGGAAAACAGTATGGGGATTCCTCAAAAAATTAGGAATAGAACGACAATATGATCTAGCCATTCTACTTCTGGCTACTCATCCAAAGAACACAAAAACACTAATTGGAAAAGATATATGCCCCCTTATGTTCATTGCAGCATTATTTACAATGGCCAAGACATGAAAACAACCTAAGTGCCCATCAATGGATGAATGAATAAAGATGTGATGTATGTGTGTACACACACACACACACACACACACACACACACACACACATAATGGAATAAGATGAAATCTTGCCACTTGTGACAACATATATGGACCTTAAGGGTGTGATGCTAAGTGAAATAAGTCAGACAGGGAAAGACAAATACCATATCATTTCATTCACATGTGGAATATAAAAAACAAACAATAAATAAACCAACCAAAAAAAATAAACACGTAGATAACAGAGATCAGAGTAGTCATTACCTGAGGAGATCAGGGGGAGAGCAAAATGGGTAAAAGGGGTCAACATACGGTGATGGATGAAAACTAAAGTTTTGTGGTGAGCACACTGTAGTGTATACAGAAGTAGAAATATAATGATGTATACCTGAAACTCATATAATGTTATAAACCAGTGCTACCTCAATCAATTAATCTATCTGTCTATCTGTCTCTCAGATACTTGTTGCTGGGAGAACTCAACAAACACAATCCAAAGGATTCCTGAAGCCAGCCACTGTGCTAGGCAAGGAGGCTGTTCTCTCCCTCGAAGTACTCAGTCATTCTCTCCCTAAGTCCAGTGCAGGCTCTTCCTGAATTAAGGTGGATCATAAACATAGAAGACCTACCCCAAAGCTCATTGTTGGATTACCACCCAGCATCAAGGGAAGAACCCTCCTGGTTAAAATGATCAGGTTTGCCCCACCTGAGAATCTCCGGGGTTTTACAGTTTACCTCTTGCAACTATCTCCTCACCATCCCAGAGATACTATCGGACTCACCTTCAGAACCCTGTTACTTCCTTCCCCAAATCCCTTTTCATCTAACAAGTGAGAATATTCATAGTGCTGTGTAATGCCAGTCCATAGTAGAGGCTCAATAAATATGTACTGCATAAATGAATGTTTATTTTTCTCATGCTTGATTCTGACTTCTGGGAACGGTGCTAGGGGTATCTCCTACCTCAGTCCCCAAATAAATACCATCTTCATTTGCTTCCCTGGCCACATGAATGCCACTGGGCAATTCCCTCTGAAGCCATTCCCACTACTAGGATGATATGAAGGAGGTCATTCCATTCACTATGTGGTGGCCGCTGTGTCATTTTTAAGCAATGTATATTTTGAATTTCAAAGGAAATGTGTTATATAAAAAGGGACATTGTTCGTGAATTTCCTCCAATGTTATCTTATTTACCTTTGAACTAGGCTTATATGTTTAAACTTGCCTCTGGAGTCTTAGTCACTCAAAACACAAACACATACTTTGTAGAGAGAGCTTGCCACCCATAAAATCCATGGGGCAGAGGCATTTGATGATTTTTTCTTTTTTTTTTCTTTCTTTTTTTTTTTTACATGCACTTTCCCCTTCTGTCACTCTGAGCTTAGCTTAACTGTACCTACTCTCCCTTTTGAAATGCTATCTATCTCCGTGGATCTCGTCTTGCTCATTCTCTTAAGCTGCTATCTTTCAAGAAGTATTTCAAGGGAAATACACCCTGAACAGTCTCATCAAACCTCAATAATGTCTTTTGACTATACATGTTTGATCAGTACAGGCTCCATTTCTCTCTTCTGCTTTCCTCATCACAATAACTACAGTCCCTCCCAGATATCGTCAACACGCCAGCCCCATAAGGGCCATGATGAGGAGTTCTTTCAGGAGATTAGAGTGCACATCTCTAATTGGTCCAAATTTCATTACAAAAAGCAGAGGAGAGGAGATAGTCTAGGAGGCTGAAAGCGCCCAGGACTCCACTGAACACCAATCTGGAGCATCTCTAGGAACAGAGAAAGGCTGGCTGGAGCATGTGGAGTCCCTGTCCAAAGCGCTATCCCTGTTATTGCCACCTCTAACCCACTTCGATGTATGTTCATTCCCAAAGATCAATCCAGAAGTTAAGGATCTAAAATTCCCCATTCTTGATAATACTCTGCATAGCGCTCATGCTCCAGCCATGATGACTTTTTGCAATGCTTCTGTCATGGGTTGAACTGCATCCCTGCCAAAAGATACACTGAAGTCCTACCCCCTGAAACATATGAATGTGATCTTATTTGGAAAGAGGGTCTTTGCAGGTGTAATCAAATTAAGATGAGGTCACAC
Organism: Mesoplodon mirus; assembly: GCF_964341445.2. Lineage (NCBI taxonomy): Eukaryota > Metazoa > Chordata > Mammalia > Artiodactyla > Ziphiidae > Mesoplodon > Mesoplodon mirus. The sequence goes on along the minus strand of NC_138992.1, from coordinate 12,374,685 downwards.
TGTAGTAGGGTGTCCTTATAAGAAGAGGAGATGTGACACAGAGACATGCGGGGAGGGTGCCATGTAAGGACGGAAGCAGAGATTTGAAGTGATGCATCTCCAAGCCAAGGAATGCCAAGGATTGCCAGCAACACTAGAAGCTAGGAGAAAGACATTGAACAGAGTCTCCCCTAGAGCCTTCAGAAAGAACATGGCCCTGGAAACACCTTGATTTCTGACTTCTACCTTCCAGAAGGATAAACAAATTAATTTCTGTTGTTTTAAGCCACCCAGTTAGTGATACTTTGTTATGGCAGCTCTAAAAAACTAAAACAGCCTCCAACCTTCTCCCTCCTGCCTCTTTTCCTCTGTATGGGACATTCCCTCTGCCGACACGAGTGCACCATCCCCTTGAACCTGCCCCAGGCCCTGGAAGGTTGCCCTTGGTCTTTCATAGCCTCTGCTTCCACACCCTAGCACTTTCCAGGGTGCATTCTGATGGTCTCTCTGCGCCCACATGTCTGTGTCTTGGTCAACTTTGAATGCTCTGCACAGAACCCATTGCTTAGTGGACATTCAATAAAGGGTGAAAGAAGAGAAAAGTAAGGGAAGCTGCCAGATGGAGGAGGTGGGTCATGTCTGAGGTCAAAAGTGAAAAGGTTCAAACGAAGGACGTGGCTTAAAAATCAGGGTACAAATGACAAAGGTCATCATTTAGTAAACAAAAGTTTTATACAGTTCTAAAACTAGCAGAGGCAGGTGGAGTTTGGAAACAGTAGGTTAAGGGAAAGTCCAATTCAAAATGCAAAAGCAGAGTTAGAGAAGCCAATGAAAGCTGGTGAACACGAGTCGTCTGGACAGAGACAGGAGCTAAAACAAGGAACTCGGGGGCGAAGTTGACAGGGATATCCAAAAGGAGCTTTGAATTGTGCAGAAACATATATTGCTGGCCTGGGACACTTACCTTCCAGTTTCGGCCTTGGACCCATCTTAAAGACAGTGCCCATATGTGACTGGCATAAACATGGATTCATTTACCAAATCCCAGCAGGCTCACCCTGGGGGACAGCAGCAGATGATTCATCTAGGAAACTTGGGAGGATGGCTCTTAGCATGAACCTCCTGAAATGACTAGTAGTGGGTTTATGGGACTCGTACCCTATAGGATAACTGTTACAAACAGGTGTACAGTGATAGGGCGTCAAGGGCCTCCTGTGGGCCTCCATAAAATTATTTCATTGAGACCTCACCTCCACCAGGTGAGGTAGGTGTCATTATCCCCATTTAATAGATAGGAAGGTTGAGACTCAGGTTAAGTGGCTTCCCGAAGATCACCTACCTAATGAGTGATCACCCCATTACCTCTTGCCCTATGTCCTCCCAGGCTACCTGCGATGAATGATGTGTGAGAAAACACTTTGATATTTGTTGAATACCTTACAAACAGAAACAATAATTACTATTCAGAACTCTATTGGCCAGAGGTGTTCCATAGTGAAAATGGCTGCCTCCAAAAGTTGTATATTTGCCCACCCCTCACTGAAAGGTCACGATAGAGAATATCAGCTCCATAGGTAGAGCAGGTGCCCTGAGAAACCCACGTCGCTCTCATGTTCCATCCTGAACGATTTGTCTTCGCCTGTTGTTCCTTGTTGCTCCCCTCTTCTTTGCCAAATCTCACTTATTTCTTCATTCTCTCTTCTGAGCCCCTCCACTTTCCATCACTCTGCCTGGAACCTCCCCTGCCCAACTCCTCCCTGTATCTTTCTGGACTCAGCTCAGAAGTCCCAGAACTCACTGTGGCTTCCACCTATGGTTTTACACCTCATCTGCTACTCTGGTCTGTTGGCATATCTCTGTCCTCTACTGGGCGGTGAGACCCTGGAAGCCAGGGCTGCATCTCACTGATGTATCCCTAGTGCCCAGAACAGAGCCTGGCACGACAAGACTGGCATGTTGATTCTACACTGAATGCACAATTACAGACAGAACTGCGGCAGTCCACATGCGCCCCTCCCCCCCAACTCTGCAATTCCACCCACAGACTTACTGATAAAGATGACGCCAATGGCAAACTGCAGACCTCTTCTCCCTGTCTGCCATTCTTCTAGAAGAGTTCACCACCTACAAAGCCCAATTTGCAGAGTGTTAGAGAGGGGGAGAGTCATGGCCAATTCCTAGAGCATTGGAAGGATCTGATGGAGCCTGAGGGGGGTGGTTGGGTTCTCTTTTCTTCCTTAAATAGAATTTTTTTGGCTGAGGTCTCCAGCAGGGCACTGGTTTGGTGAGGCATCTCCCGGATTTCCCCTGGTCCCAGGGCCCCTGTGAGATTACATGTCCAGTCTGCTTGTACAGTTCTGGATAACTTCAGTCAAAAATGAGGAAAATGATGGCCTTCCCTGGTGGTGCAGGGGTTACAAATCTGCCTGCCAATGCAGGGGACATGGGTTCGAGACCTGGTCCGGGAAGATCCCACATGCCGCGGAGCAACTAAGCCTTTGCACCACAACTACTGAGCCTGCGCTCTAGAGCCCGTGAGCCACAACTACTGAGTCCATGTGCCACAACTACTGAGCCTGTGCACCTAGAACCCGTGCTCCACAATAAGAGAAGCCACTGCAATGAGAAGCCTGTGCACCGCAACAAAGAGTAGCCCCCACTCACCGCAACTAGAGAAAGCCCACGTGCAGCAACAAAGACCCAACACAGCCAAAAATAAAATAAAAAATAAAATAAATTAAATTTATTTTTAAAAATGAGGAAAATGAAGCAAATTGGAGAATCCTTCAAAGGGGCTTAGCCAAATAATTAGAAATGTTGGTCTGGAAAGACTTTGAAAAATTTGACCTGTATATTATTGGAACAAGTAAGAAGGATCCAGACTTCTGACCCAGAGAACATTCCCAAAAGCCCACATATGGAACACGGGTTGTGGGTTCAGGATTCCACTTGGGAACAGACACACGAGGAAAAACCACGAGTTTATTTCACATTTATAAAATAAGATGACAGGCACGGGCTGGCTTTGGAAGATACCGAGAGAAGAAACTGTCCTTTCCCTGGAGGAATCATAGTAATTTTGGAAGAGGAAAGTCAGAAGAATTACCCAGCTCAACATCCTAACTCCATGCCCGATATACTCTTTCCAATTCGCATGCTTATCAGATGTTCATTCATGCAGGGCCTTTCAAATTTTTCACGCTGTGGACCACTTCATGGCAGGCAAAGACCATGTACCCCATCAACAGAGCTATAGGAGGAAAAATTACTAAGAGGTCTAGGATAAATTTGCTTGCAATGCTAGTGAATGCTTTCTTCTTTGTATTAATGTTACAGTTGAATTAATCATTGATACTCAAAAGCAGTATGACAAGAGACCAAGCCTGAGATCACCAAATAGACCACAGTTGGAGAACATTCATTGCTATTTATCCTTCCAGACTCATGTAGGATTTCACTTCTTATAGGAAGCCTTCCTCCATTCCCTGTTTTATTCAACAGGATAAATTCCTCCTTACCCTTTGCCTTCAGTGTATCATGCTGCACCATCATTTCTCTGTGTTTATTTGTGTGTAAGTCCAGCCTTGGACCATGGGCCAACTTCCCAAGGGTAGGACTGAGTGTCTGCCCTTGCCAGCTCCCCAGGATTTATCACTCTGACTAATGTCATCAATGAGGCCTAGTAATGGTCTGTTGAATCAAATTGACATGAGTGTAGAAGAGAAACCCAGTTCACAGGCTGTCAGGTCTTATATGTTAACCGTTTGAAAGCCTTAACCTCGTCCTCAGCAAAGTAAATGTGCCTTGGAAAGCCCATCAATCTGAAAATCATAGGCCAACTAGAGGGATACGTTGCCTTGCAGAGACACCAACCAAAATGACAGCCGGCTTTCACTGCTTTGAAGTCACCTACCTGTGTGAAACTAAATTCTCCACCAATAACATGGAAAAGTCTACTGAGTCATTCTTGACCAAAACGTGGTTTCCAGTTACCTAAACTTCTCCAACAAAGAGATAATCCATCACCTACGCAGGGTCCTAATTCTCTCAGGGGAGTTTAATAGACTGGCTATTGGCCAGATAAATCATCCAATTAACCTTCCCTTCTTGGACTCAGCCCAGATGTCCCGCCTCCTGCTGCAGGGGCTGATTCACGCCCTATGACACCTGCCAGCGGGGCCCCTGACCTGGTTCCCAGGGGAGGACAGGGCAGCCTAAGAGAGCAAGGCAGAGAGGCAGGGGGTGGGGGGTGGGGGGCACAGCCCATGGTCCTCGGGGAGGGAGGCTTCCCCAGAAGACAGTAGTAAGCAGGGCTCCAGGCACACGTAGCGCCTGTTTACCTGGGAGCCTGACACTCCGCGTTGCGAGAGTTCCTTCATGGACAGATTGCAGCCTGCAGATTACTCAGCAGCAGCGCGGGTGAGCCCAAGGGGAAGCAACAGCCTTCACAAGGAAACCGGCCCACGCCCAGGTTGCATCTTTTCCCCGGGAAATTTGCCTGGGGCCAATTCCTATGCCCGCTGCCAAGAGGAGCCAGGCTGGACTGTGCTTGGGGAGGTGAGGTTTGCTGGCGGAGCTACTGCAGGTTGGGGACTTGCTTCTCATCCCTTCTCCATTCTCTCTCCACTTGTCTGACGTTTCCTGTGTATTCTAGGGCCTCCCCTCCTGAGGGCCCAGGATGAACCAGTAGAGAGAAGCACGGAGGTTCCAAAGAAGGTATTACCAAGGGAAGATGGCAGTGGATGCTCGCAACGGCTTTGACTGCCCTCTCCCTCAGCTACTGTCTTGCATCAACTGCTCCATCCTCCACAAAGCTCCAGAGTGAATGCCTTAGAAGGCTCATCAAAACCTCTCACTCACCTTCAAGAACCCCTTCAAAACCTCCTTGCTTGCACTCATCAGAACTCATTAAGAAGACAGACACAGCCTCGCCTCTGCCTTCAGTCTCCCCAGACTTGCCTCCAAGGTCCAGGGTAGCACCAAGGAGTGATGGGGAGGTGTGACCCCCATCACCTCCATTAGTTGCACCCTATGACACGTTGGTCTTTCCACCATCTCACGTAGAAGGCTGTGCCCACACAACTTCACGGTCCTCTCAATTACCCCCCCCCCAACCATCTTGAATACAGAGAATTCAGAGCTATCATGCCGAAAATGCCTAATCACATTTTAGGCTCCAGAGTAAAGCCAACTTGCATTTTCCCAAACACACCATGCTGGTTTTTATCCATCAAATAGCAATATTTGTGGAGCCAGACACTGGCAATGCCATCAGGAACCACAGTCAGACCCAGAGTTCTGAGTCCCCAGAAGGAAGATGAAACTGAACAAGCAACTATGCCTTTGCACGGGCTGTTCCCTCTGTCAGGGATGCCCTTTCTCCTCTGCTTCCTGGCCCGGTAGCAAACTCCCACTCCCTCTTCAAGACTCAGCCCAAATGCCGTTTTATCTGTCAGGCCATTCTCAGCCTTTTCCTAGTGATATACCCTCTGGGTTCCCATCCTATCTTGGTCCATTTCGCTGTGTGTCTCTCCCCATAAGGATGCAGCCTCCCTGGGGACAGGAATCACATGATCTCATTTCTGCAGTCGCATGATATGTGCCCAATAAATATTGGTGGGTTGACAGAGCGCCATCTCATAGCCTTTTGGATCGCCTTCAAAGTAGAGCCCCTATCTGACTAGCTCACCGCTCCACCACCCCTGCTAGGGTCCAAGGCACCCTGAACCTCCACATCAACCACCCTGGTCTCCCGGCTTCCAATCTTTCTCCCTGCACAGTTCTCCATTCAGCGGCTCGTAGACCCCTTACAGCATAAATCCCATTACATCGTTCCCAGTTCAAAATCCTCCACACTCAGTCTTACCCCAAGTCCCTGCCACTGCCCATAAAGCCCTATGTGAATGGGTCCCAGGTAATTCGGGTACCTCCCCTCATTTTACCCCCACTTTCTGTACCTCATGGCAGCCACAATGACCTGCTTCTGAAACTCACCAAACATGCTCCCACCTCCCAGCCTTTGCCCTGCCGCTCCCTCTTCCCAGACACGTTTCCTTCGACACCGTCACGCCTCACTACTTCCCTTCCCCAGTTCTCTGTGGGCTTCCCTGGCCTCTATCTGAAACAGCATCCTCCATGACTCAGCCTCCCCTTCCCGGCTTCATTGCTATGTTTCTAGCACTTCTCCTCATTAGCACTGGCCTTGTGAGATGTGCTCATAGACTTGCTATTGGCTGTTGCCCACACTCTGTGCCCTCAGGGGCCTGAGGTTTGCCCCAGGCCATATGTGCCACAAGTCTCTCCTGAGTAAGATGCTCTGGAAGCCCCATTTCCCACTCCTGGGGGCAGACACTAGGGGATCTTGGCGGGGGGTGAGACCGCCTTCTCCTCCCCTGTTCTGGGGTGGAGCCATGATCATGGAGCTCTTGGGGCAACAGTGGGGCTGGAGGACCCACTCACAGCTCGGCACTGATGAAAGGCCTGTTTGTGGGCCCTCTCTCACCGCAAGGGCTGGCTCAGGAGGGTGGAGTGTAACCCAGATACCATTGTGCTTTGGCAAAATCACACTCCTCAAACCATTTCCTGGCAGAATATGGGGCAACTCGAGCAGCGAGGACTGCACAGATTCACCAGTGTCTATACTGCAGCCAGGGACATAATCTGGTCACAATCTTCCTCTTCTTGACAGCCCTGAAGGACCCTCCTTCGCTTTTTTCTGGGGTTTCCTGGAGCTGACAAGACTTTCCAGATGTGGCCCCTGGCTTTCTGTCCACGCCCGACTCTCTGCGCAGTCAGGAACTCTCCCCACTCTGGACATTCAGCACTTCCTACTCTTTGCTCCAGCTCTCCTAAACACTGCGGTTCCCCAGGGATGCCATGCTCTCTCAAGCCTCTGCACCTCGGCTTAAGCTGGTCCTCCTGCCTGGACCACCCTTTCCTCTGTCTTTGGTGAATACAACCCATTCATCTTTCAAGCCTCACTTCAAAGACACCACCTCCATGAAGTACTGCCTGACACCTCCTCAGGATTTGCCCCCAACCAGACACAAATGCTCTCCTGGCTGCCCTCCTGGAGCTGCCTCAGAGCAAGATCAGCCGAGCAAATACTTTGCAACCAAGAATAGGCATCGTTGGCGACTTCTGCATAGCTAAAGATTGAAATGCTGTGGGTTTTTTATAAGCAGATTCAATTTAGTTCAACAAGCATTTATTATGTAACTGTTTAAGCCAAACACATTCACAAATACCTCCTGAATTATAGTAGTTCCCTACACTTGTTACCTGGATAACCAAAAATTGACTGTTTTTAAGGTTCATGACTTTTTTTTTAATATTCCTAAGCTACTACAATCTTAGCCATATTATCGGAGTCTCACTGTCAGAAGCATTTGATGCTTGTTCCGAAAAAGGAAGACTAACAGACTTTTCTGGAGTCAGTGCACAAATGAGCTAATGTGAATACTGTTTGAATATAGTTAATGTTGAATTCAAGGCTGCAATGTTAAGCACGTAAGAAGATGAAAAGAAATTAAGGAAGAATCCATCCAGCGCTATGGTCAACACAGCCACTGATGCTTAAAAAAAGTGTGGGTTTTCACTGAGGTTACAGAATCCATTCAAAATATGAGCTAAATGGACTACATCCACCATCACCACCCTGATCCCAGTCATCACACATATAAATTATTGCCATAATTTTTCAACTGTTCCGCTGGCTTTTCTCTTGACCCCCAATCTACTCTCCACACACCATCCAAGGTGACACTTTTCAAAATGTCAGATCACATCGTTCCTTTGCTCAAAAACTTCCAATGGTGTCCTAGAAGCATTGCTGTCCTGACCCTGTGCCCTCTGCCTTCACCTGTGCCAACCAAAGACATTCACCTGCAACTCTCTGCCTCAGAGCCTTTTTTTTGTGGATGGGAAAGCTCACATAGCCAAGCACAGGGCAAGTAGAACATGCCAGATAGTTAATGCCCTTGAACACAGCCCTCAATTATCAATGGCTGGGGAACAGTGGACCATGACAGCATGAAGGCATCCTCTACACTGGTCCCCAGAGCTCCCAGGAGGACCAAGCTCTAGCTGCTCACAGCTTGATGATGCCCTGGTTTCCTTTTCTTCCCTGTCTCACTTCTCCACCCCTCTCCTGGTATTTCCTGGAACCACTTCCCACATAGACCACCCAGATGCTAGTCTCAGGACATGCATCCAGGGGACCCTACACAAGACAAGTGGCTTTACTGCCTCGAGAGTAAGGGCCAGAGTCTGTGCTGTGGCCCACGAGGGCCTCCACGTGCTGCCCCTGCATACATTCTCCCCACCCCCACCCCGTTCGCTCCATTCCAGCCACTTTGGCTTCCTGGCTGTTTCTAGAACATTCTAAGCACATGTTCAACTTCGAGGCTTTTCTGCTACTTCCTTTTCCTGGAGGACTTGCTTATCTGTTTATAAGTTTTGTGTTTATATATTTATGGTCACCACCACCATCTCTCCAAGTAGAACATAATCCCAAGGAGGGGAGTGACTTCCTCTGTTTTGTTCACTGTACCATCTTCGGTGATTAGAATAGTGCTGGACACATGGTAGATGCTCGAGAGATATTTGTTAAATGGCTGAATTCACAATGACATGAGCGAAACCTGATTAAGATCAGTGAAAATCCTCGTGAAACACCTGCAGGCCCCTAGCTACTAGTATTGGAACCACTGCAAGGAAGGTTTCATTTCATCATGTATAATCCAGTCCTTTTACTTCTTATGTATGTGATGAGGGCCAGAGACGGTGAGCACAGTATCTAACATCGCACAATTCCTCAGCAGCAAAGCCAAGAGAAAATTTCAGCTCCTCCTGGGTTGTGGAGGGAAGAGAACCAGTCAGGCTACATGTAATCTCGGGCACACCACTTGAAAGCTTTGTGACTTTAATAAATAACCAGGGCAAGTTTATTAACCTTTCTGTGTAGATTTTTTTCATCAGTAAAAGAGGATGGTACAGCTATTTCAACAAATTCAGGTGATTACAGACAATAACAAGTATAAAAAGTGTGGCACATAGTATTAAATAGATGTTCATCAAACCTTAAGAAATACTAAGAGACGCTCAGTAAAGACAGCATGCTGACAGTGATAACAGTCATACTTTGTTGAGGTGTCCCAGGCACAGTGCTGGGACACTTCACCTGCACTATTTCATTTAATCCTTACAACATCCCCTGAGGTCGGTACTGATTCTATTCCATTCTACAGCTGAAGAAACTGAGGCTCATAGAGGTTTCCTAGGACTTCCCTGGTGGCGCAGTGGTTAAGAATCCACCTGCCAATTCAGGGGACATGGGTTCGAGCCCTGGTCCGGGAAGAGCCCACATGCTGCAGAGCAACAAAGCCTGTGCACCACAACTACTGAGCCCACACGCCACAACTACTGAACCCCACACGATCTAGGGCCCATGCTCCACAACAAGAGAAGCCACCGCAATGAGAAGCCCGCGCACCGCATTGAAGAGTAGCCCCCGCTCGCCACAACTAGAGAAAGCCCGCACACAGCAACAAAGACCCAACGCAGCCAAAAATAAAAATTAAAAAAAAAAAGAGAGAGAGAGAGAGGTTTCCTAGCTTGCCCAAGATCACAAAGATGAACTCCCATTGGTCTGACCCTGGATGCTGGGCCCTCAACCATTATGCTGTACTGCTTGAAGAGCATGGCCGTTATGTCTTTGGAGATCTCTTTAATATCAAAGACTTGTGAAATAGAGAGGACACACTTTGCTCCCAGCAGGACCAGGCTAAAGGCATTTCCCAAATCTGAGAATAGCTAACCCTTTGAAATCGCGGTAGACGGAAACTCTTTGAGCTGCATTAGCCATATGTTCCAGGGCCTCCCAGTTCTAAAATCGGGAATCCAATTTGCTATCGTTTAATCCCATCTTTACCCTAGGTAGGAAACGTTCCTTCAGAAAGTAAAGTCACTGCTTGTGTGTGTCTGTGTGTGTGTGTATGTCTTTGTCTCTATCTCTCTCTGGTCTCTCTTTCTCTCTGTCTCTGTCACTGTCTCTCTCTCTCTCTCACACACACACACACACACACACACACACACACACACACTGTATCTCTCTCTCACCTTAATTCACTGATCTCTCTAGCCCAGTGATTCTCAAAGTGTAGTCCGTGGACTCACAGCATCAGCATCATCTGGGAAGTCACTGGACATGCAGCATCTCAGGCCCTACCCCAGACCTACAGAGTCAGACCCTCTGGACTCTTTGTCTCAATGAGCCCTTCAGGTGATTCTTACATATACTAAAGTCTGAGAAGCATGCGTTAGCTGGCAAAAAGCAATCTCTCCATTCTCCCTGCCCCCTTCTCCCAACTGAGCTTAAGAATAAATCACGGCTCTTCTTGGCCTTTAAATGTCAAGGATCCTGAGCTCAGAGAACAAGGACTCTGCTGGAAAGGCCAAGCCGAAGTCCTGGTCTGGGAGGGTCAGGGCTCCAGCCTCAACCAGAGCTGCATTTTCAGCCCACTCAGAAATCACAGCTTCTCAGAAAGGCGCCTCCCTTTCACGCAGAAAGACAATAAAATCCACAGTTGGAAGGACAATATAAAAACGGACCTGGTAGGGAAGCAGCAACCTCCGAATGGAAGGAGCTGGCTTCAGAGAGGGGAGGAGGGGCTGAGATGAAGGGGCCCCTGGGGCCTGGCAGCCTCTCCAAAGTTACCGCTTCACACTTCCTCGGCTCAGCCACCCAGATGGCCTCGTTCGGTGCGGCCCCACTTCAGTCGCATAAAGAGCGATAAAGGAAGACAAGGGCGGAATAACCTCTAAATAAAAGATGAGGTAATTTTGAAGGCACATTAGGGTTTTATGTGTATTATGGCTCGTGGTTTTTTATTCAAACCCAGGGAGAGGCAGCTGCTCAACCGCGCGGGGCTGTCGCCCTCATAAAGCACCAAGGCCGGCCATGCAAATGGTGCAGGGCTGGGCTCCGTGGCCCCGATGGCTTGGGGAAGGATGGGAAAAATAGGGAGAAGATATTTTCCATCCTCTCAGCCTGGATTTCATTGCGACAGGCATTGCCACCGCAAGAATAAAAATGAAGTATTCTGGGCTTTGCCCTTCCTCTCGGGTTTGTGTCTCCCAGAAGGGAGGGTCGCCGGGAACCCTCCATAGTACAATAGAGACCGGTCCTGAAATGATGAGCTGGCTGACGGTAATACTTGACAATTCAGAGAGCATTGCTTTTGCAGAATCGAAACGTCCAAATATCCCAGAAGCCTGGAAGAGGACAGCAAACACCTTTTCAAAGGGGCCAAGAAGATTCTGGGTAGGAAAACGTGGGAAGACAAAGTAGATGACCCAGTGCAGGGTATTTCACCATTTATTTTTAGGCCCCTCAAGACAAGAAGGAAGTCGAGCTTTCCCAGAGGACAATAACCCTAAAACTAACCACGGGCTTCTTTGCTCCCTGTTTATCATGTATGAAACTGGGATCGTGCCACAAAGTCATAGCTTAATCATGATCGCCATGAACACCATTAAGACCAAGGGTGTTCCCTGAGCACTTCTTTGTGTCTGCCTGAAACTAGGGGCTTTACAGGCATATCTTCAGCCCCCATAGGGTAGAAAATTTATCCCCACTTTACAGATGTAAAAAGAGGTGCAGTAACTCACCCAAGACACAGCAGAGGAGCTAGGACTCAAATCTGGGTCTCCTTGACTCCCAGTATATGCAGCAAATGGTTTGAGGATATTACCTCTATGTTGATAATGTTAGGGGTAGTTAACACTAGTGGAATACTGACCAAGGGCCAAGCACTCTTCTAAATTTAATCCTCACAACAGTAGGGAATTGAGGCCCAGAGAGGCAAATTGAAGAGTGAAGTTCTCCCAGCTGAGAAGCCAAACATCCAGGCCACAAACCACAAGGGAATGTACACAGGAGTCACATTATGTTCACCACTTTTTACGTTATTAATGTGTTTGCAGCACCTCCTAGGTACCAAGCACCATGGCAGGCACTTGGAGTGGACAGAAGCCCACAAAGATGAGTCAGATGTGGTCCCTGCCTTCAGAGCAGCTTCTAATCTTGTGAAAGGGAGACTGAGACATGCCGACGGGGAATGAAAGGAGCAGGGTGAGTTCACACTCGGATCTTCCGTAAACGTGAGGTCTTCTGTTGACAGTGAGGTCTCCTACACCTGGCCTCCTAGACGGTTTCGCTGGATTTGTTCCCATAGATACATGTAGACACAAGCAAGCTTTGAAAGTCCCCAATGTCAGCCAGCCTAACTCCCTGAGTTAGCAACAGCCAAATACAGATGCTTCCGGAATCCTTTCAAGGACTAGCTAGCCCAGTGTTTTCCAAATCCTGGAAAGGGCATCCAGGTCTCCACCCTCACCCCTGAGATGCAAGAACTGTACTGTTTTGAGACTGCCTTGGCTGTTTGTTGGTACCCCCTACCCTGGCCTGAATTCCACTTACCCTAGCAGAAAGGGGCATGGTGAAGGAAGGAAGGGAGAAAGGAAGGGAGGAAGGGAGCAAGGGAGACAAACTACAGGATCATAAATTTGGGAAGAACTGGGATTCCTCCTACCCAGGACTTCTACTCCAGAGCTATATGATCTTAGGCAAGTAGTTTAACCTCTGTGCACGGCTATTTATTTTTCCATAAAATAGAGATAATAGTTGCAGTCCCCTATAGCGAGGTTGTGAGGAATAAACGGGTTAATGCATGGAAAGCTCTTAGAAGAGGGCTACTATGTGGAAAGCACTGCATAAGCATTGCTCATTGCTTTCAATTTACAAATATTTATTGAGGACCAGCGAGGGTTAGGACAACTGATGTGCGCGTGGCTCATACAGAGCACGGTGTCAGACATATTCCAGCTTTTGCGGCAGCCCTGGGGTGAGGAATCCCAGGATCTCCTCAAGCAGAGAGTTCCAGCAGAAAGAGGCCAGGGCTTTCTTAGCAGGGCTCAGCTGTCTGTGGGCTCCAGACAGACTAGGACCAAGTCCTGATCCCTCACTTACCAGCTATGAGAACTTGGATGACCCAGTTATCTGTTTCTTCATCTATAAAGGGAAGGATAATGACATTGCTGCCTCCTGGGGTGTGTTGCAAAGAGCTAATCCATGAAAAGCACATACTACAGGGCACAGAGAAAATGCTCAAAAATGGGAGCTATTATGATTATGTTATTATCATCTGACCCATCTTTTCCAACCCAGTTTAAATGGCACCTCTTCCAGGCAGCCTTCCAAGCTCTCTCCTGTTAAAAGTTCTAATCCCTTCTATTGATCTCTACCTCTCTCTAGGGGAATTTATGACTTTTTATTTGATTTAAGTTACTTATCTTTTATTGTATCCACCCTACTGGACTATGGGCTTCTTGAGGGCAGGGATTTTGTCGATTTGTTACAATATGCTCTGACCAGTTTCTGGCAAGTAGCAGGTACCCAATACGTTTTGGTGAATAAATGCATGAAGAAATGACTGAATGAGGGAGGTGATTAGGCTCTGCCTAGGAGGAGAGGTAGGGTCAAGGCAGGTGGGAACTGGGGTAAGAGTCAAGGTTTACAGGAGCTTAGAACATGTGGGGAAAGGCATAAAGACACGTTTTTGTGTTTTGCTTTGAACTGACGCTTTGCACCAGAAACTTGTCTAAGAGTTTTACGTGTATGGAACCATTGACCCCTCTCAAGAACCTGTTGAGGCGGTTTCTATTGTCATCGTCATTTTGCAGATGAGGAAACTGAGAATAAAAGGGTAATTTGCCCTCGGCTACGCAGCCAGCAGGAGACTGAGATGGGATTTGAACCCAGGCATTCGGGCTATGGGTAGTACCATTCAGGTTGAGTCTCATAGGACACGACGACCTGTGAAATGGGCTGCTCAACACCTCCCAGGTGGCAACCCCTCACTGCAGCTCTAGCTCCTTCCTTCTCTGGCCCCAGGGGATCCAGCCCTTCCTGTCACCACCTCCTCTTCCCATTGCCAGGGTCAAGAGCCCTCTTCAAAGGTCTCCCCCCAGCAAGCCCCATCCAGGGCCGGCCGCTCAGCAGGTACAGTCCTGCAGCAAATTTCGCAGACCTGTCCCAGGTTGGAAAAGGTGAGGGAATAGCAAGCTTGGGGTTGCCAGATGAGTGAGTGTGGTGGGAGCACCCATTGTGCCAGCTGAGTTGAGCTCTGCACACCTGGCCACTGGCAGCCCTGGGACATCTGGAATCCTGTAAATGGGGCCTCCATTCCATCCAGACAGAAACTCCTGCTCCTTATTTGGGGCCTCTGCTCAGCTGAGGCCAAACCTACCTCTGGGTAGGGCAGAGGGTGGAGGGGCAGGGTCACCGCACAGCCAACATGCCTACCTGGGAGCTCAGGAAGGAGAACCGGCGTTTCATCCCTTCCCCTTAGCCAGACTGTCCTGGTGGATATCCCACTCAAGTACCTTCTAACCATCCAGCCCCAAATCTGTGAGCCCCTCTCCAGCCTCTGCCTGCACCCCATTATGCGCCCAGGAAGCCCAGGTTCTCATCAGAGGCTGTCCATTGCCTTGAACCTCAAGCCAATCAACCAGCCAGCAAATGTGCAGTGAAGACTCCCACAAGCCGGGGCCTCTGTTAGACACTGGGGACCAGCCCCCAGCTTCTGGTCTGACAAGCATGAAACCAATATTCACAAATAATGAATTACTATGTGATGAGTGTTTCAAGACACAAGGCACAAAGGGAGAGTGAAGGGGAAAAGGCATTTGAAAGCGGAGGGCCGGCTGGGAATCATTAGCTGAACGCTGCTATGGGCTGGGAGGCCTTTCCATCCCTTTGAAAGGCTTGCCAGGTGGTGTCTGTGGACACAGTTTCCTGAACAGCCCCGCGTGACCCACATGTCGTGCAAGGCACAGGAGATATGGCTTCTGCCCTCCAGGCACTCGCCTTTGATTACTCGTTAACCAATACAAAGATGGCAAATGAAGGCTACCAGGAGGTTCCCGTCCGTATATCCAGGGGAGCTAGTCAGTGTTCACCCAGTGCTTCTGGAAAGGAGCCAGGATGCTTCATCCCCGGCAGCCCAGCGCACCGGGAACAGAGGCGTTCAGTGCATGATTGTCCAATAATTGAATGAGTGCATGATTCAGAAGAAAGTGAGGACAGAAGGAAGAATCAGAATCCAATTAGCGAGAGGGATGGCTCGTGGGTAGGATGACTATATATCCCGGCTTGCCAGGGACAATCCCAGCACATACCTGTTATCCTAATGTAATTATGAATCACACCCCCTTTCACTCTCAGAAGTGTCCCGGGTTACATGATCTATTAGATGGTCACCCAGTTTAGAGTACCTTTTGTAACGAAATGCAGCTTGTTCTTATTCAGATAGTAACTGCGGATGCAGGTAAACGTTACCTAGTACAGGTGAGCTGGAGAGAGGTCAGCCAATGGTGGCTAGTGTTGAGGGTCTGGGGTGTGCACCGGAATCTAATCTTCAGCTGTGAACTTTGAAAAACTCCAAGGAGGATGGAGATTTGGGTAAAACAACTCACAGGAAGCAAGTTCTAAATGGATGGACCCAGGAGTCAGGCCCTTTAAGGTATCATCAACAGTGGGCATTATATCTCACAAAAAGCAAATCATTCATGTATTTACCTTTCTTGAGCTTCAAATTCCTGGTCTTTGAAGTGTGATAGGGCTTCCCTGGTGGCGCAGTGGTTGAGAGTCCACCTGCCGATGCAGGGGACACGGGTTCGTGCCCCGGTCCGGGAGGATCCCACATGCCGCAGAGCGGCTGGGCCCGTGAGCCATGGCCGCTGAGCCTGCGCGTCCGGAGCCTATGCTCCGCAATGGGAGGGGCCACAACAATGAGAGGCCCGCGTACGGCAAAAAAAAAAAAAAAAAATGTAAGTGATAGCACTTGTTCCACCTCCTTGCAGAGCTGTTGTGACTAACGATGAGTTAATGCATATGCTTTCTAAGCTGGGAAGTGCTAAATAGCACAAGGTGTTATTGGTTATCATTAGTTAATTAGATATCATTATTAAGTCTGAACTGTTCAATTATATCAGCTTTCACATACGCAGCTCACACCCACTGACTTCTCCTCCCCTATGGAAGGCATGAGAACCAGATCACACTCTTTTTCTTTTTTCACTGCCAGCATCTGACCTTCCTCTTTGCTATTCGTCTCCTCCTTTATCACAGGCAAAGCCTGCTGCTTGGCACCTTACAGATGCTCAATAATTTTGCTGACAAATAAATAAAAGAAATCCCAGCTCCCATGTCACCTCTAGGAAACCTGCCTCAACCTCTCCAGGCAGAGTTATTCCCCAAAGCCTCTGACAGATTCTATCTTCTTTCCTACATTTGTTCTCCAGCTGGACTCCAGTGTGAGAACTGAATTAACATCACCTGAATCCTGCTTCTCCGGGGCCTGTGGAGAAGCTTCTCACCTGTGCCTCTCTCTTCTCCCGGTGCCTGGCATCCTTTCCAAACAAGGCACTTAGTAATGGGTGTTAAGTGGATGCTTTTGCATCTCTTTAGTTTGGTGTGTTTCTGCACATGCTGTTCCCTCTGGTGGTAACCTCTTCCCTCTCTCCATCACTTGTTTATCTCCTATCGCCCTCTGGATCCCAGCTGGAGCATCACTTCCCCTGAAGAGCCCTTGATGCTTTCCCAGATTTGGAGGAATCCTGGTCTCTTAACCCCCTTGGGAGCATCACAGATCTCTAGTGCTCACCTCAGCAGGAACATTACATTACGGGATACTTTTTTTAATGTTTGGCTCCTGAACTGGACTGTAAGAAGCCAGAGGGGAACCAGAGACCATAGCCCATGCCTGTTTTGTGCACTGTCATATTCCCAAAACCTAACAGAGCACGTAAAGGGCAATATACTGGTCAAATAAATGAATCAATGTGATGGGAGGACACTCTAGTGGAAATGTCCAGAAGACACTCCAAAGACCAGGGTGGGCATTCTGCCAGCTCCACCAAAATCACCATTGTGGCCACCTCTGATCAAGTGCCTCCAATGAGTCTGGTCCTGAGATTTGTGCATATATATATATATATATATATATATATATATATATATACACACACACTCATTTAATCCTCCCAACAGCACACAGAGGAAAGATTCTTATTTTACCGATAAGAAATATGACACACAGCTCCTAAATCTGAATTATGTCACAGAAACACTCAACTGAACAATTTTCTCAACCATGTTGCCCACAAGTCCTTAAAAACTATGAAGAGAGTCATACACTTGAGAATATATTAAAGGGCCTTAGAAAATTCTAAGAAATATTATTTAATGATGACTTTTACTTTTTTGTCCTAGTTTTTGTTTCTTGTACATATGGGGGTGTAGGAGGGAGAAAGCAAAGTGATCTGATTTTGTTTTCCTGCTTTCTCCTAAAACTGCATTCTAGCTCTGTTCTGAGAATCCTGAAGGAGGATGGAAAGGACACCCACCTAGGCGTCATCCTGGGCAAATCTCTTCTCTCTGTGACTGAGTTTCCCCACCTACAAAAGGTGGATAAATAATACTTACCTCACTAGGCGTTTGGAGATTTAATTAATGCTTGCAAAGCACTTTGAGATTGGAGATGAAAGAGCCTTCTTAGGGAACTGTTAGTATCAGCATCTAAGAGAACTCGGTCTCTGAGGAAATGTAATCAGGATGAGGGATGCAGTGCAGGCCCCTCTTGGGCCACCCTTTCCTCCTTAAGAAGACATATTGGGCTTTTCCCTGTCTCCTAACCCTGGCATTCTTGCCACCAGGTGCCTGTCCATACCATTTCCCTGCCCACAATTCCCTCCCTCCCCTTCACATATTTAAACTCTCTAGGAATACCTCAGGTCCCATGTGCTCTGCAGTCTTCCCTAACCAGTCACTCATTCATTCATTCATTCCTTCAGCAAGGCTTGGTTGAGTGTCTACTGTAGCACTGGAAACACTGTTAATTAAAGATTCTTGTCCCCATACAACAGAAGTGGAGACTGAGGCTCAGACAAGTTATACAATCCATCCAAGGTCACACGGTGAGTTAGTGACTGAATCAGGATTGAAACTCACATTTCCCAGGCTCCGAAACCCACAGCATTTCATTTACTTTGTGCCACCTTCTGCCACATATCACGGTATGTGGTCCAACAGGGAAAGAATTCTGACTCACCTGATTATAATTTGCAAGCTCTGTACAAACTAGGTGGCTAAATCTCATACATGGGTTGTCCTTGAAATTCCTTTCATAACTAGGACCCTTTCAATAGTGTCGCCAAGGGAGTGACTTGAAGTTGGAGTGAGAGGAAAGCAAAACACTTCATTCTAAGGAAAAAACAAAGAAAGAAACAAAAACACTTCTCACTCTACAGGCTCCACTTCACAAGTCCTGTGGCCAACGCTGCTTCAAATCAGTCTTCACCTCTCAAACGAAAACTCCAAGCATCTCACACTCTCTTGTTTTTGATGCCAGGGAAAAAACTACAGGGGAGTAGATAGTAATGTGGGTTTTGAACAGACCAATAAGAGATTTCTGCCCTGCCTCTTACTGACAACAAGATCTTGGGCAAATCAGTAAAATTCCCTGGCACTCAGTGTCCTCATCTGTAAAATGGACACAATGATGGAGATTGGCACCCTCCCATGGCCACACACCAGTATCTCAAAAAGTCATACAAAGTAGCCAGGCCTGGAGTCTAACTATAGGCATTGTCTTCAGAATTGCACACAGGGATTACGGTCCACAGTATTCAACTACCTTATGTTCTGCAATTTTGCTCTGACACTTCTGCCATAAGAGTAGTAGGCCACAGACGGCTCTGCCGAGGTGCTGTGGAATTCTGCACATGGACTCATTCTGACTTCCTTTCCTCTTACTGGAGCTCGGTGGAGCTTGGCTGTTATCAAGACAGTTAATCATTGCACCAGTCCCATGGGACTCAGGCTAACCAGAAGGCAGAGGACAAAGTTTTGTGGTCAGCACACAAGAGAAGCTAAGTTTCCCCCAGGCTCATAAAGAGCTCCTGAATGAGAGGCTGCAAGTGGGGTGCATTTGGCCACTGAGAAGTTTGGGTCGGCCACCCTTTGAAAATTAGATTTTATAATTAAAATTCAATTTCTGGCTTCTCTTGACACATTAGAAAAAACTGGCAAAATTGGGCCTATATTCTGGCATGGCAGCAATCAGCTGGGGCTGAGGGACCTGGGCTGTCCACTTCTCCCTGACTCCACCCCTCAGGCACAGCATGCCACACTGGAAACCACCTGCTTCACTCATTTGCATTACTTGCCTAGGCTTGGCAGGCATTTGTTTTCTATCCCTAACTGAACAATATCCAGGACTTAGAACATATTGTTGCTTCTGCCTGGAAGGGCCTTACTACCCCAATGCTCTTTCTCTGCCACACTGACTCTTACTTAGGACTCCTACTCGTCCTTCAAGACAAGCTCATGGGGCTTCCCTGGTGGCGCAGTGGTTGGGAGTCCGCCTGCTGATGCAGGGGACATGGGTTCGTGCCCCAGTCCGGGAGGATCCCACATGCCGCGGGGTGGCTAGGCCCGTGAGCCATGGCCGCTGAGCCTGTGCGTCCGGAGCCTGTGCTCCACAACGGGAGAGGCCACAACAGTGAGAGGCCCGCGTACCGTAAAAAAAAAAAGACAAGCTCATGTATCACCTCCTCCAGGAAGCCTTCCCTGATGGCCAACTCCACCCTTCCCTGACTGGCTTCCTGAGTGTTTCCGTTATCTACTGCTGCCTAACAAATTACTTGAAACAATTTACTTGAAACAATAATAAATTAGTACCAGCCTTTGAGAGGAGGTGTCAGTTCCTCACCACATGGAACTTTCTATAGGGCTGTGTAAGCGTCCTCATGATGTGGTAGCTGATTTCTCCTAGAGAGAGTGATTCCCAAAAAAGGGCGGAAGCCACAACGTTTTTTCTGACCTCGCCTTGTAAGTAAGTCATGCACCATCACGTCTGCAGTATCCTCTTTTCTACGTGGGTCAGCCCTATTCATGGGAGAGGGGACCACCTACATAAGAGCATCAAATATGAGGGTCACTGGGGGTCGTCATGGAGACTGGATACCACATTGAGTTCCAATCGGCCTCCAACCTCTGTCCTGGCACTTTTCATGCTGTATTAAAGTATTGTCTTACTTATCTCTCTCACCAAAACTATGACTTATTTGGGGATTGTCTCTTTGATCCTGATATTCCCAATGCTGGCAAATAGTGACTGTAAGCTCCCTGAGGGGACAAATCTTTGTCCATCTTATTTCCTGATAAAGCTCTAGCACCTAGAACACTGTAGGTGCTCAAAAACTAATTGTTGATGTAAATGAATGGGTGAACCAGTTTACTGGTACCTCCTGGTCTAGATGTCAGAAAATTTGCTGTATTATTTTAAATCATAGATTAAGAAAATTCAAGATTCTCTTTTGGTTTACAGAGAAGGTTCTAGAGATGCTCAGAGGTAGATCAACATATGAGCATTTGTTCAGGACACAAAATGAGATCATGGGCCAGAGGCTTAGCCCTGTGCTCAGCATGCAGTGGGCACCCATCCAGGCTCAGATCTTTTCTGTCACCTGTCACCTCTTGATATCCCTTCACCCAGCCTCATCAATCCCCATCACTCCTACAGCATGATGCTAAAGTGCATGAACTCACTGAGGATGAACTCAATCCCCACCTCTTCATTAGCTAAAGGAGCTTCAGCAAATCACTGAGCCTCTCTGTGCCTCAAGTTTCTCATCTGTAAAATGAGAGTTAAAACAGATGCTTTCTCGCATGTTTGTGGTGAGGACTGAATGAGATCATGAGATCGTGTGATCATGTGTTTCCCTTAGCACTGTGCCTGTCCCATCTATAAGAAGCATTTAATAAATGCTAAATATCATCATTATGCATCACTGAAGCCACAAGCCTTTACTTCCGTTGGAATTCAGAGTCCCACAGTCATTGAAGAAATCGCAGTTGGTCTGACTTCTAGCACTTTCCGGATGACAAAGGCTTATCCTGTGTTGTTATTTCATTTGCTCATACGACCACTCAGGTATGTGTGTCAGCCCCAATATACAGATGGCAACACTGAGGACTTGTGAGACAAAGTAGTTTGCCCCAGGCCATGTGGTTAATAAGAAGTAAATCATGAGGTCAAACCATGTTTATCCACGCTGGACCTTGTGGTGTGGCAGAGTGGTTAGGTGTGTGACCCCTAGAGCTGGCCTGCCTGGGATCAAATTTGAGCTCTTCCCTAGAGCCACCTCATCTGTACAATGGGCACAATGCTAACAGTGCCTGTCTAATAGGGTTACTGTGAAAATAAAAGAAGGAAATGAATACATGTGGCTCACACATAGTAAGTTCATATGAAGACTTCCCAGCTGTGACCATCTATGACCCACTGAGACGGGGACTGCTACTTGGCCCCCTTCTTCCAATAATAAAACCCCAGTTTTCCAGCCTTCCAGGCAGCAAAGTGTAGATATAAGCTAAGTTCTGCCCAAAGGGATATAAGTGGAAGTGGGGTATCTTCCAGGAAATGTCCTTTGGGTCAGGAGAGGCCCATTTCTCTGCCCCTCCTCTTGGCTGTGGTTTACTGGGCACATGCTCTTGAGAGAACCCTAGAAGGAGAAGATGGAAAGGAGAAAGCAGGGGAAGAGCTAAGCAAAGGGGTGACGAGCTGAAATCTAGTCTCAGCCTCATTCCACAGGGAGCCCTAGGATGTGAATAACACCATAGATCTACCATTGGCTGTAAACCACCCATGAAGAAGGGATGTGCCCACCTGTGGTCAGGGAGGGTACCTCCCAGGCATCTCAGGGAGAGGGGGCTTGTATTGGTAGAGGACAATTCCCCAGTGAAGGGTGCAGTTGTTGGCCTTAGGGACCACCCACCCCAGCAGCTGGATCCAACAAAGGAACTCTGGGTGAGGCTCCATCAGCATCCTCTGTGTTACTACAAGTAACCAAATGCCACTTCCTTCACAAGGTCTGTCCATTCTCCCAACTAGAGGTCATCTCCAAACCCCCATAGCATTTTTACTTCACCATTCTTATAGAACTTAATTTTTTTAACCTTGTATTGAGCCATTCTTTATGTGTATTCTCTCCCTATCCCATCCTCATCCCTACAAGAGTCCCATGAGAGCTAAGATGGAATTGTCCATCAAGCCTACCACTGTATCCTCAGTAGCTAGCACAGTGGTTGGCACATGCTAGGCACTCAACAAACTTGAGTGCTACCTTAGACATCCCAAGATGCTGATTATACAATGCCAGCTCTTGGAAATCTGTGGAAGAAAAGATTAATATTGAAATTTGAAAGCCTGATGCCAATAAAAACTATCTTGTGCAAAGAGTGTAGAGGGAGTGTCTGGTGTTTTCAGTAACTCAGGGTGTCTAACAGGATGACCTTGTAGTAAAAGCACCTCTTTAATTTTTTGTCTTATGCACCTCACTCACATCACCCTTGTCCCAGCCCCAGTGCCCCAAATCATAAGATTGGTGTCCAGTACATTCCCTGGGAGCGGCCTTAAATAATGTACTTGCCAATGACTTATCCCCAGGCCAAGCACTAAGGTCATGAACTGAGAAACACAGTCATTTTCTCAAGGAGTTCCCAGAGAAGGATAAGAACATGAATAAAGACAATTTCAACGCAAGGGAAGAGGCATCAAGATGGAAAGAGCTACAAACAACAGCCCTGAACTCTGCATGGGTGGAAGTGATCATGGAAGGCTTCACAGAAGAGGTGATGTTCAAGCTATGTCTTGAAGGTTGAGGAGGAATTTGACACAAAAAGACAATGTGCCGGTTGTTTGATTAAAAAGGACAACGTTGAGGTGAGAGAAGGGGCAACGTGGATGCAAAGGGCAGAATGATTCAGAATGGTCAAATTTTCTGGGTCAGAAAATGGTCATCTCGGATTCCTGCAAAGAAATATTCATCAAGGAGATTTCAAGTTGGTGAACACATCAAGGTGCTGGGAGGGTGACGCACCTGGAGAGGGCATGAACGCCCTGGGCCACCACCCCCATAACTTGTCCTATGCATCTCTTCCATTTGGCTGTTGCTGGGCCATATCCTTTATAGTAAACCAGTAAATGCAAAAGAAAAAAAAGAAAGACAGAAAGAAAAAGAAACATTTATTTATTTATTTATTTATTTTTTAATTTATTTTTTTTGCGGTACGCGGGCCTCTCACTGTTGTGGCCTCTCCCGTTGTGGAGCACAGGCTCCGGACGCGCAGGCTCAGCGGCCATGGCTCACGGGCCTAGCCGCTCCGCGGCATGTGGGATCTTTCTGGACCGGGGCACGAACCCGTGTCCCCTGCATCGGCAGGCGGACTCTCAACCACTGCGCCACCAGGGAAGCCCAAAACATTTATTTTAAAAACATTTTTATTGGCGTATAATTGCTTTACAATGTTGTGTTAGTTTCTGCTGTATCACAAAGTGAATCAGCTATACATATACATTTATCCCCATATCCCCTCCCTCTTATGTCTTCCTCCCACCCTCCCTCTCCCACCCTTCTAGGTGGTCACAGAGCACGGAGCTGATCTCCCTGTGCTATGCGGCTGCTTCCCACTAGCTATCTATTTTACATTTGGTAGTGTATACATGTCCATGTTATTCTCTCACTTCGTCCCAGCTTACCCTTCCTCCTCCCCATGTCCTCAAGTCCATTCTCTACATCTGTGTCTTTATTCCTGTCCTGCCCCTAGGTCATCAGAACCTTTTTTTTTTTAGGTTCCATATATATGTGTTAACATACGGTATTTGTTTTTCTCTTTCTGACTTACTTCACTCTGTATAACAGACTAATAAGTGAATGGATGAAAGAAGGGAGAAAGAAGGGGAGGAGCAAAAGAAGGGTGGAAAGAAAGAAAAGAGGGGACATGGCTGCTCAAGTAGATAGTAACATCATAATATTATAATAATAATAATCATGTGTTGAGAGTCAACATTTCAGAAACTTTACATCCATTCCTTATCTCATTTAATCTTCACCATGATCCTGTAAGATAAGAATTAGAACCCCAAGTTTGACAGGTGAGGACCTCCAGGGGTTAAGCGACAACCCAGCATCCTCTAGCTGGTTGGAGGCATTGCTTGGGTCCACATTTGGGTCTTTCTGACTCTCTCCAAAGAGAGCTAGCTGCTACCCACTGGTATTGACCTTGGTGTTTGAAATCTGTACATCTGTACCTGAAAGGGTTTATAAAAGTTGGTCGAATCCCCTGAATTTCTGAACAGTCTTCTTCTGAGTTGATTGTTAATCCCTTAAATATTTTCCCTACCTTAAAATGATGACAGGTTCATTAAGCTATGAGACAGTATCCGCTCATTAATGCATGCTAAATTGCCATGCAATTTCTATAGAATTAAATTACATATTCAATGAATAAGCAAATAATTCATCAAGACTAATGTTACTGTTATGAATGCCAAAGTAAGATTTGGGCCATTTACTTATCAAATGCTGATTTTTAAAAACTCACAATGAAATAGTAAGTAAATCATCAACTCAAAAGTTTAATTTGGTATTCTGGCTCAATCAGGAAAATATGCATAGTACCAGGTACCCTCCTTGGTTTCCAAATAAGGTGGCACTCAGAAATATGAGCCCAGGAGCTTCCCTGGTGGCGCAGTGGTTGAGAATCCACCTGCCGATGCAGGGGACATGGGTTTGTGCCCTGGTCCGGGAAGACCCCATATGCCACGGAGCGGCTGGGCCCGTGAGCCATGGCCTCTGAGCCTATGCGTCCAGAGCCTGTGCTCTGCAACAGGAGAGGCCACAACAGTGAGAGGCCCACGTACCGCAAAAAAAAAAAAAAAAAGAAAAGAAAGAAAGAAATATGAGCCCATTCATTTTCATTCAGCTGTGTGATTACAGGTTAAGGCTGTACGGCCAAAATGCACACACGCACAAGCTCACTCACACACACATAACCAAGCATAGCATCTGTGATACTTGATAGGAGCCATATGCAAAGGCAGTAAAAATAATTAAAGCAAATGTGATATTTTATGGGCTCTGCCTGACCCTGAGCACCAGCAGTTTGAGATATGGAAGAGAATCACCGCCCTGCTCTAAAATTCTTGAAGTATAGTCCCTAGACCTGCAGCATCAACATCACCTGGGAACTTATTAGAAATGCACATCTCAGGTTCCACCCTAGACCTTCTGACTCAGAAACTCTGTGGGCGGGGGCGGGGGGCGTCAGGAGAGGTGATTCCTCCAGGTGATTCTGATGCAGCAAATGTTTGCACCAATAGTCGAGCTGTAAAGAATAGCAAAAGAGCTCGGGATTATCCCTTACATAGAACCAGGTTTGAATCCTGATGGCTAAATACCAGTCGTATAACCCTAAAATTTAAATTTTCTGAGCTTTGCTTTTATCATTTTTTTAAAAAAGGTTAAAAGATGAATGTGACCTCCTTCCTAACATTGCTCATGGGTTCACAGAGACGACATGGGCATTGCTAGCACAGGGAGAGCCCTAAAGTTAGTTGCCTTCTCCCTTGCATTGGATTGTGTTGAAGATTCAGCATCATCCCTCTCCCTTCTAAGTTCACCTCCTCATTGCACAAAGGAAACAGGGCTCATTTCCCAGGATGCCTTTCCCTGTGTGGTTCCCAGTAAGAGTTGACCAGTAAGAGAACTCAGGCTGATCTGGAATACACGGGGCGGGGTGGGGGGGCACCATTTGCTTGGGAAGCAGTAGCAGCCAGGCTGTGAGCTTCACAGCAGCTTCCCAGAGGGTTTCTGAGAATACCAGCTTTCCTGACATAGTCCAAGAACTTTGGATGGTGGCTTCCCAGACATTCTTGGGAATGAGAGCTCATGAGAACCTGTTTGGCTGCTTCAGGCTGAGACCAATCATGGTAGTTTCCCTGATCTTTCCTCCTCCAGCTATTCCAATAGTCCTACATGCCCCTAATGCCTTTTAATAAAACACTTATTCCCTGAAATCTACAGAGCAGCTCTTGTTCTCCCAACAAAACCCTGACTTATTCACATCTATTTACCTCCCTTACTGGGAAAAATATTCTTCCCATAATAAACTGAAGGATTTCACTTCCTTTAGAATTGGGAGACTCTCCTGGTTACCTAAGGGCACCCCCAGAAAATGTGCAGTTCTCACCACACACGGAGCGTTCTTCCAAGAATCCAGTATGTTCACTGGCATGTTATACTCATATTTCTGGCCTATTTTTGCTATGTTACATAACTGCTTAAAGATTTTCTACGCTTCTGAGTGTGATTTCACATTGTTGCAAATCCCCTGCCCCCATGGAAACCAATCATCATTCTTTATGCAAATCGATGGGGAAATATGATTCAATTAACAGAAACTTGCTTAACAATCATCAGGCAATGGCTCTTTTTTTGTCCTTTTATTTTATTTATTTTTATACAGCAGGTTCTTATTAGTTATCTATTTTATACATATTAGTGTATACATGTCAATCCCAATCGCCCAATTCATCCCACCACCACCACCCCCGCCACTTTCCCACCTTGGTGTCCATACGTTTGTTCTCTACATCTGTGTCTCAATTTCTGCCCTGCAAACTGGTTCATCTGAACCATTTTTCTAGGTTCCATATATACACGTTAATATACGATATTTGTTTTTCTCTTTCTGACTTACTTCACTCTGTATGACAGTCTCTAGATCCATCCACGTCTCAACAAATGACCCAATTTAGTTCCTTTTTATGGCTGAGTAATATTCCATTGTATATATGTACCACATCTTCTTTATCCATTCGTCTGTCGATGGGCATTTAGGTTGCTTCCATGACCAGACTATTGTAAACAGTGCTGCAATGAACATTGGGGTGCATGTGTCTTTTTGAATTGTGGTTTTCTCTGGGTATATGCCCAGTAGTGGGATTGCTGGATCATATGGTAGTTCTATTTTTAGTTTTTTTAAGGAACCTCCATACTGTTCTCCATAGTGTTTTTATTTGACTTTTAATGTTCCTATAATGTCATATAAGCCATTTTTCTCCCCTCTTCCAGAAAACGATTCTAAATATAAGAGGCAAAATAAAAATGAAGCCTCCAATAGGTAAAGCATTGACAGCACTTCAAAGCCCTGTGATATTTTATCTCTGGTCATCAGGTATTCTCAGATTGATACAGAGGAAGAGACTGAGGCACAGAGAAGGCATGAATGTTACATCGGGTCACAGAGATTGTGAGAGGAAGAATGATAACAAGTACTTTAGTTCCCCCAAATGCCCCAATAAATCCCAGGTCCCTGTTGCTTGGAAATGTCTGTGATTAGATGCTAAATAAATTCTCTGCTCCTTAGGAGTAAATTCCTTATTAGCAGAATTAGGTCAGAACCGCAGAAGTGGCACTCTCTCTCTCTCTCTCTCTCTCTCTCTCTCTCAGAAGAGACTTTTTGGAATTTTACTCATGCAAATCTGAACAGGGATTTGAGTACTTTGGCTAAAAGGTCTTTTCCAGAATATGGGCAGGTTTCCAAACTTTTATTTTCTAAGGAAAATTCCTACTGTTTTGGACGTCTTGGTTTTCCAAGGCCATGGTTACCCAATCTAGCTGTGGTAGGAATGTCGTTACAGCAAATCAATTAAGTTCTGCAATGCAGAATTTTTCCCAAAACCAATTCATGGAGATGGTATCATTGAGGATATGGAGGAGGGGAGTGTCCTAACCAAGACATTGGTCCCATCGATTTTCAAGCTGGATACAGAAAATATATGGAGGTAAAAATGGAAGTTGTGGAATATTCGAAAATGAGGTCTTTAAACAAGATGCAAAAGATCATCAAAATAAGTGGCAAAGATCTGTACATAACTTGTTCAAATCTCTCATACAAAATTGAGTGTATAGGGCTTCCCTGGTGGCGCAGTGGTTGAGAGTCCGCCTGCCAATGCAGGGGACATGGGTTTGTGCCCCAGTCCGGGAAGATCCCACATGCCACGGAGCAGCTGGGCCCGTGAGCCATGGCCGCTGAGCCTGCACGTCCGGAGCCTGTGCTCCGCAACGGGAGAGGCCACAACAGTGAGAGGCCCGTGTACTGAAAAAAAAAAAAAAAAAAAAAATTGAGTGTATAGAAAGAATCCATGCCGCCCAGAAAATGACAGCTTTTCTCTTCTAGAATGAGTTGGTCCCTCCAGGTCACCCTCTTGATCAGGACCTAAAATGATCCCACAGATAGTTTCTCCCCATGGTCCATAGGAGGTGTAGAGACTGACAGAGGATACTGGGAGATTTCTTTCAAGAGAGCTATTCCCCCATCCAAAGGGAGGTTTGCTTCCCTGTATTAGTTATCCTTTGCTGCATATCACACCCCCCAAAGCTTAGGGCTCAAAATGACAATAATGGTTGGTGACTGCTCATGGTCAGCTCTGGCTTGGGCTCTCCTGAGGTGCAGTCAAATGTCATCCAGGGCTGCATCATCCAAAATCTCAACTGGGGCTAAAGGATCCACTCCAAGGTGGCTCACTCACATGGCTGGCAAGTTGGTGCTGGCTTTTGGCCAGGTCTTCTGTATGATGTAATCACCATAGGGCATCTGACAGCATGGCAGCTGCCTTCCCCGGAGAGAGAAAATCAAGGGATCAAAGACCTACCCTCGGAAGTCACACCCGCGGCTTCTGCAGTATTCTATTAGTCACACAAGTTAGCCCTAATTGTACAAGAGAGCATGAGAAACAAGAAGCTAGGATCCTAGAGCCATCTTGAAGGTGGCTAGCATTCAGCACACTGCGTGTGACTTATGCTGAGAAATCTAAAAGGGAAAAGGCTGACTGAAGCAGTAGAGTCAGCAAGTGCGGGGCAAAGGGTGTGGGTTTCCCATGGACCAGATACAAACCTCTCTGGGAAAGAGCCCTGCTGTGGAGTCATCTTAAATTAGACACAAGGTGAATGTGATGGGCTAGAGACAGGGCCGGCTTCACACACGCTTCTCAGACCTGGGTTTAATGCTCAGCTACTGCCATTTTGAAATTCTTAATACTTTTTGAACAAAGAGCCCGATGTTTTCATTTTGCACTGGGCCACACAAATTATGTAGCCAGTCCTGTCTAGAGGCTAAGGAAGAAGATAATCGTCCATGGAAATAAAGGTGCCATTGCCCTGTCCAGGAAGAATGGGTGAGAGATCCCCAGTGATGGGGTTCCCTGAAGAACCCATGAACGCACCTCCAAGAGAGCCATCCTTAAACCACTGAGAAATCTGAAAAGGTATTTAATTCCTAGATTTCTCTTTTAGCCTGGTTCCTCCAAAATGCATAGCTTTAGACAAGGTCTTGCAGGCAGGTAGTCTGTTTTGGGAAATGACCACTAGATACAGGATTGGGAGTTCAGGAAGAGCACAGCGTGGGGAGGAGGGAAAGCGGGTCCATGGTTGCTTCATTGAGCTCATTTTTCTGTGGGTGTCCCGGGCTCCATCTCACTGGGAACCGTCTGGGAGGTCTGTAGGACGCCTCTCAGGATTAACCTTCTGAGACATGGGAAAGGGGAGCATGTGTCTTTCAGGTGCCACCCCCGCTGGCCAACTGTTGCCCCACGGGGTTCTGATCCCCTGTGCAGACATCAGAAAGGCTGAGTTGGTTCCATTGGCATCCTGCAGAGTGACAGCAAAGAAACCCTGGGACAGGAAGCAAAGAATACGCTTCTGTTTCTGAGTTGCTCCTGTTTGCTACCGGTTGTGGAAGCAAGAGGTGGCATAAACTGTCAGGCTGAGAGGATGTGAGGGGCTCATGTGGCAGTGCCATCTCCGTGCCAGCGTCAGCAGAGTGAAAACCTTCCTGCTCCTCCCTGAATTCCAACGCTGGAGGGCTCAGAAGCCTTGGGTGGCGAGATGGGGAGAGAAAGACCAGCAAAGGGTTGGAGAAGCCAGCTCTCTACCCCTTCCCCGACTGCTGGCTTCCCTCCTGAGCTGGAGGAAGGCCAAAGTCTCAACCGTAATCAACTTAGAATAATATGCTATGAGACATTTTAATTCCTCCATCGAGACGCTGTTTGATGATAAAGGGGAGAGGAAACAGGACCCTCCTGGGGCCTGAGTTTTCTTCTAGGACCATGAGGATTAATAGGCCCCCAGAGTGGACTTAAAGGGATGGGGGGCAGGCCACATAAAGCTCCTTTCAGCTCACCCCCTAACCCCCCAACAACTAATGCTTGTTCAGCCTAACAGAATATATTCGAAATATCCAGACTGTACTTGGGTAGAACAAGAAGATGATGCTAAGGGGAGCGAAATGTGTTGTTGTCAGAATCCTCTTCACAGCACTGAGATGGAAGCCAGAACCAGGTCCCTTTCACAACTTCTTGCTTTTCCATAGGTTGCTTATTCTGCCTAAAACCTCCTCTTCGCCATCCAATTCACCTCCCCCCATCATGTGTCAGCTCAAAGGTCTCTTTCTGACAGAGAGGGGAGGTGTGTTATTATTTATTGTTGTCGTTGTTATTATTACACCATATTTTTTCTGCCTATAGCAAAAATATCCAAGGGAATTTAAAAATTAGAGCAAACAATGACATAAATTAAAAGGCTCTGAAAAGGAAAGACAGAAACTTAAGGCAGGCTAGGAAATTACAACAGCATCTAGAATGACTGTCTGTAGCTCTATGCACGCCTTCAGTTACTGACAGATGCTACAGGGGAGCTGAAACTTTGGTTCTAATCCCATCAGCAGCTGATCTGAAAAGGGGCACCCGATCCCGTCCAGTTAAGGCAAAGCTGAACTATTTTTCGGGAAAAAGAGATTCGTTCCTGATGCTGAGGCCAGTTGGGTGATTGCTCTCCCAGCCTTCTCCTAAAGAGGACACACAATGTCCACATGTTAAATACCATTCTCCATGGCATCTTTTCACCAATACATTTTTATAAGGTCTCTCCACCTGTGACAAAAGCATCACAGCCAGAAAAGGATCCCCTAGAGCCAGGTTGGTCGCCGACAGCTTCGGGCCACCCTAACGCCCCTGCAGAGTACTTACCATTTCCTGTTGTAATCGTGTCTACATGTGTCTTTCTCTCTTTTAGTCCGGAGTATTTTGACGTCTCACACACCCCTGTGCCAACCCTGGCAAACATTTTGCTTGGTATACATACCAGGAGTTCTGCCTAAGTGGGAGAATCACAGATTAACGTTGTTATACTATATGAGGCAACATTCAGAGCAGGAGACAAATGATGAATAGGTGTCATTTAGTCTGGGGTTCTGGAGAAATAGAAATCATATAGTCACTGGATCAGCTGGCCTCTAAGATGCAAGAAGCCAAGTAGGAGGGAATAGTCTGAGTGGGAGAATCAGAACACAAAATGCAGAGATCGTGGCTGCAAAATTTCTCAAGACTTGTGTCAGTACCCATGTTGGTTATTTATTTCTCCTGGTCATTTCCGCATAGGGGTGAGTGATAAAATTCTTTCAAAATAAAAATATCGTTTATGTTAATCTTGAGGCAACAGAGAAGGAAAAATTATCCCACGGTCTGCATCCCTCTTCAGGTTGAGTGGATCTGTCTACCCAGAATTTCTAATACTGTATATAGAATGCGCAAGCCAATGGTATCTGATCTCCATTCCTTCAACAGTCATTAACTGAACCCTACTGTGCTTGGTACAGAAGACAAAATGATGAACAAGGCACAGCCTTTGTCCCCAAAGACTATTTGTCCATTTGAGTCTTTTTAACGATGAACTAGGTTTCTTCAAATCCTAGTTTGGTCTTTTGTTTACCAAAAAAAAATACAATGTACCGCACACCTAAGTCAAAACCCACACCAAGACTTAACACACTGCAGTCTGGTCAAGAAGCCTCGTCTGGAGTGAAAACCAGAGATGGTATGAATCCTCAGAAGAGGGTAGCAGCCTACCCTGCAGCTTTGTGGTTTCCTGCTCAAACCTTGTATCTTCCCACAGCTCCATGGGATAAGCCTTCAATGCCCCTCTTGGGTGATCATGTTCTGGAGGATTCCTGAGATACGGAATGAAAGAACTAAGAACGAGTTATAACAGATTCCTCCTACTCGACTTTAATTACAGAAAAAGCAAATCCACTGCTCCCGTCACTCAGATGGGACAGAATTCTCTTCCATGATGTCACAGTGTTACCTCCTTACTCACATGAGTCCAAAGGTGAAGTACAATTTTCAGAGAGAAAGTTGACCAACATGTCCAATCTCAACACAAATGTATGTTATTAAATATACACTAAGCAGAACCCCAAACCAAACCTAAATGTTCTTTAAAAAATATTGCTGGGCTGGCTTAAAATATTCTGAGACCCCCTTCCAGAACACTGGGGAAAATATTATTACACAAAGTCTCATTGCTGGCCAGTGAATACCTGAACAGCATTTCTCACTCTGAACATAATTTGAGAAGGGCAACTCTCTTCTAAACCCCTATTTTTGGTTCACTCAAAAAAATATTTCTTTCAGCCTTAAGTTTCTCTGCCTTGGTCTCTAGTCTGAGGACCATATCCTTTTTGAAGATTTCGGCAATTTCTGTGGAGCCATGTTTAAATTGGGTGAGTGAAAAACTAACTCTCTTTAATAAAAGTGGCATTGTTTTGCAGTCAGGTAATTCCAAGTGGGCTCACTTTTTACTTTCCATGGGAATAGTCCTTGAGGAAGAAAGGGCCTTTGTTGAATTTTGTTTTGTTTTGAGAACAGTCAATTGGTTCTTTCTACCCTTGCTTCTGGGGTGCCAATCTCTCTGAGAAAAACCACAAAGTTCAAGCAGAAGCAGTGAAAAAAGAAAGAAAGGAAAGAATCTGTACTGTATGTAAACCCAATTTGTCATTATCTGAGGTTGTTTTGTGTTATTCTTGCCCCCCACGCATAGACCCCAGCCTGCACCTTGCACACAGAGAACCCCCAGCCCAAAACTCTTTGTTTTGTCCCTACTTCTGCATATAAAGACATGTGGAGGTGAAATTTTGTTATAAATGTCCTCTTTCTGAAGGAATCCTGCTTTCTGAGTTTCTGTATAAGTGACTTCTTACCTTCAGACTTACAGAAGTTGTTCTTGTTTGGCTTCAGATAAGTGGTTGCGATTTTAATTATTCTCAATTGGTCCGTTTATCAGTGCAACTGTTTCAGTTTCTTCAAGACAAATGATTAAGTCCTCCAGTCTTTATCAGTGTGTTTAAGTATGTTCTTCAGGTGTGGACTTAACTTTGCCCTCCACTTCCGGCAGCCGTTTCCTTTCCATAACTAGGGTGTAGATAGTTTGAACACACACACACACACATTTGTTCTGAGTTATTTTGGAAAGTTTATTATCTACCAGTGACACCAAACCAACCACAAAAGAGTCGATGTTTTCTCAAAAAGGAAGCAATATTCTATATCTGAGTATGGGTTGGAAATGGAGAAAAACGAAAGAAATGAATAAAATAGAGAGTGATAGGAAAAACTAGGAGATCTCAATGGCTGAGAAAAAAAATAGAGAATAAACTATATGAAGTGCCTACACTAGACCAAGCACAGGAATAGATTCTTTATATTTTCTAATTTAATCCTTGGGACAGACTTGAGAAATAGGGAACATTACTATCTCTTCTACAGCTGCAGAAATTGAAGTTCAGAGAGATGAGTTGCTTGCTGAATGTCATATAGGCAATAAGTGGTGGAACCTTGCAATAAGCCCAGTCACTTTCAACTTTTTATCAATGAACTAACAGAGGTTCAGAGATGTAAAGCAACTTGCCCAAAGTTATCCAGTGAATCAGTGGCAGAGCTGGGAGTCAAGCTAGGTCTGTTCCTTCAAAATACAGTAATTTCAAGGCAAAGCCCAAAAAACAAGAAATGAAAGTTATATAAATATATAAAATAAGACAAAAAAATAAATAAATAAAATAATAATAAAGAAGGAGAAAAAAAAATAAGATAATCTTGCCCTCATTTAAATACATATCAGCCAGCAACCATCCTAGGAGTCTACTGGAGGAGAAATATAGGTGTTTGTTAATCAGGATAGGCTAAGGTATGCTGCAGTAACAAATAAACCGTGAAGTCTCAGTGGCTTAACCTAACAGATGTTTGATTCTTACTCAACGGCCACTTCAGGTCATGCAATTCTTTGCAGCTTTCTTTGGCGATTCCAGGATCCAAGCTTCTGCCATCTTGTGGTTCCACCATCTCATTAGAGCTATTCCATGGTCAGCCTAAAAAGAGAGAAAAGGGTAAGTGTGGTGCTCTTAATTGCCTGGTCTTGGAAGTAATACATATTACTGTCACTCACAGTTCAGTGGCCAGAACAAATCACTGGCCCGACCTTCCTGATGGGGAAGCTGGGAGACCATCTTGTGTGCACTAATGGTCTATGCAGTATGTCCCATCTTTCCTCAGCACCATTCTTGAGTTTTGAGTATCCCTGTAAAAAATGAACACTACTGAATTCCCTTATAGGCCCATTTGGAGAAGCAACAGGTTAACTGCACAATGCTTTGCAAATTAGCAGCAGAAAGCTGAGTGATGATGGTGCTCTTTAGAGGCTCTAGATATTCCTGAGAAATCTGGAGATTACTATTGCAACCATCAATGCATAGTTAAGGAAATGCTGGGGGACCCTCCCACCTCTACTTTGAAGAAGAGCTGATGACACCTACATTTTCAAACACATTATGACTGGTTATCCTCAGAACAAAAGAAATATTCTACATTCAGCTTCTTTAAAACAAATGGAGTGTTTAACATGTCAGACCTTTTGATTCCCACTGGAAGAAGTATCAGGAAAGCTTATATTGTTAAATGAGATATGTTTAGGGAAGGATCTCTTTAAATAGTCACAGGACTCGATCTTAATGGAGAGGTAATCAGTGCAATCGATCCAAGCTAGCAGGGGTTTCAGATTCTTCATCCAGGCCTCATCTTCTTTATTCATCACATATATCTACAGCGTGCCACACTCTGATTAGGTGAAAGAATATAAGTCAGCTCCTTTTATTTTTCACAAGTGACAGAAACCCAACTCAAACTGGCTTAAGAATAAGAAGGGAATGTCTTGGCTCATACAACTAAAAAGTGCCACATGGGAGAGACTGCCTGGGAATGAAGCCAACACAGAAGAAAGCAGGCCCAAGAGAAGGAGAGGGTAGAGTTTTGATGAGTTGGCCAAACCCCTTGATCCAACTGTGCCTGAAGGAAACATGCAGTTAGGTAAACAATAAATTTGGGGGTTTTTTAAATGTAGTGTATATTGTTTTGTTTGTCTAGACTCATTAGATATTAGTTTCTAGTGTTTACAACTGAAAGAGCCCTGACCAGTAAACATGCTGAAGTATTTGGGTGTGGTTTATAGGCCATGGGGAGGTATGGAAGGATAGGATTAGGAACAAGAGCACACAATCAAGTTTTCCTGTTACAAAAGCCACTGATCTGATCTCATGGTCCTT
The DNA here is from genome assembly GCF_964341445.2 of Mesoplodon mirus. Classification (NCBI taxonomy): domain Eukaryota; kingdom Metazoa; phylum Chordata; class Mammalia; order Artiodactyla; family Ziphiidae; genus Mesoplodon; species Mesoplodon mirus. Next base: position 12,339,305 of record NC_138992.1, on the reverse strand, counting down.
CCTGAATCAGCATTCACCTATGTATCCCATTGATATTTATTAAACACTGACTAAATGTCAGCCTCTGTTCTAGGTGTTTTATATAGACCTGAAGAGGGCAGCCAAGTCTCTGCCACCGAGAATTTTATATTTTAGTAGGAGAAGCAGACAACAAACAAATGTGTAGAATGACTGTCTTTGGTCAAATGGGAAGGTTTGATGAGAACTGCTTTAATTCCAGGGAAAACTTATATGTGGAATCTAAAAAAAGGGTACAAATTAACTTATTTACAAAACAGAAATAGAGTCACAGATGTAGAAAACAACCAGGGGGTAAGGGTGGAGGGAGGGATAAATTGGGAGATTGTGATGTACATATACACACTACTATATATAAAATAGATAACTAATAAGGACCTACTTAGCACAAGGAACTCTACTCAGTACTCTGTAATGGCCTATATGGGAAAAGAATCTAAAAAAGAGTGGATACTTGTATATGTATAACTGATTCACTTTGCTGTATACCTGAAACTAACATGACATTGTAAATCAACTATACTCCAATAAAATTTTTTTAATAATAAAGGAAATAATAATTTTTTTTTAAATTCCAGGGAAGTCTCAATTCCAGGGAGACCAACTGATCCCATATCGACCCTGGAGGAAGAACTATTTTAGGGTAAATGTCATTCCAACTTCCCTTCCTCACCCCTGAGATAGAAAATTGCCTCTTCTTTTGAGTGCTGTTATAGCCATTCCTTTTCATTAGCCAAGAGGGCAGTGGGACATATGGAAAGAACCTCAAGCTATATGTTCATGGACCTGCAGTGGAGTCCCAGCTCTGTACCTCCAGTGCCTCTCTTTCATAGTTTAACAATAGAATGGATTGGACAAGACAAACCCTGCTTTCTGTGGCTCCAGGAGCAATGTGAGAGATTCTATTGTAGACGTCTACCATGTTTCCTAGTTCATGGCACATGCACAATAAATATTTACTGAATTAGTTCTTGACTGACGGATTACTGAGGTGCATGGGAAGATAACAGTCTAACACCTGCAGCATGAGAGCGTGGATATCAGAGAAGACCACAGTTACATAATTCTCTCCAAATTATTTGGCTACAGGGTTTATTGTGTAATTCCCTCCTGGCAAGTTTCCTGAGAGCAGGGATTTTGTCTGGTTCATGGCTGTGGCCCAAGACCTAGAAGAGTGTCTGGCACATAGATGGTGCTCAATAAAATGAATAAATCAGTGAATGAATACACTAAGGGTTTACAGAGCGAATCCGGGAAGGTTTATGAAGGCAGCAGCATTTGACCAGAACCTAGAAAGAGTCTTAGAATTTCAAAAGTGAAATTAAAACTTGGCTTTAGTGCTAGCAATGCAGGAGCAGTATTACGATGGATTGTTCACCAAAAGACTAAAGTTGGAAAATGGTCCAGGAAATAGGTTGGAAGAGCCAGATTTGGAGAAGCATGAATGGGACAAGGAGGTAATACATAACGGTATCTACTGCTGCACACGAGCCACCCAAAATGTAGCGCCTTAGGAAAAAAGAGTAACTTTATGGTTAAGGAACCTGGCAAGCACTCCTTTAACCAAGTGTCAAAGTTAACGTCACCGGTGCTGTCAATTGGATCGCATGATAAGGACAATTCACTCCTGTGGTATTTAAAAAAAAAAACCCAGAACACTGGCCTAATCATGAAAAAAAAAGTCAGACATACCCAAATTAAGGGACACTCTATGAAATATCCAACTAGTACCCTTCCCAACCTCGAAGTCATGAAAACAAGGAAGACTGAAAAACTGTCACAGATTGGAGAAGACTAAGGAAACACATTAACAAAATGAATTTTGGTGTCTTGGTTTGAATCCTAGAATAGAAAAAGGGTATTAGTGGAAACACTTGTAAGATCTGAATGATATCTACAGTCTTGTTCATAGTAATATACCAATGTTGGTGTCTTAGTTTTGACAAACGTACCACAATAATGGATAAGATGGTAACATCAGGGGTAATTGAAGCTGGGTGACAGGTATATTACCTTTTCAACTCTTTCATCAATTTTAAATTGTCCCAGAATAAAAAGTTTATTTTAAACATGAAAAGCTTTCAAATGACAACCATTCATTTAGTACACAGTCAGGTGGGTAGGTGCTTTAGACTGGGCTCACTGGCTGGCTTCACTCATGCACACACAGTTCACTGTGGCTCAGCAAGGCAGCTCCGCCTCTGGGGCTTGGCTGGCCTCGAGCAGGTGCACCTTGGCTCTGCCCCACCTAGTCTCTCATCCTCCAGCATTGTAGCCTGAGTTTGTCTTCATGGCGTCTGGGCAGGTTTTCCAAGAAAGAATAAACAGTAGTACACAAAGCTTCTTGAGACCTAGAGTTGAAACTGGCACGCCATCAACTTCATCTTGTTTTAATGGCCAAAGCAGGTCACAAGGCTGGCCCAGATCCATGGGAGAAGAAACAGATATACCTCTTGATCAGGAGCTACACCAACATGTTACAAGGGGCACGAATTCTTATCATTTCTGCAATCTGTCTTTCATGTGGTGTCAGTTCATCCCATTTTCCTTGATCCTTAGAGCAGTTATGTGTGGCCAAGAGAAGTTCAGTGGAACAGTTTCTCATCATCTGTTTGCAGCCATTGGTAAGTAGAGTCTTGGGGTAGGGAAATCAAGCATCAGCAGTTCTCATTAGGACTCCTGGTATCTGCAGAAGAATACAGGCCTTGCAGACATAAATCTGAATCCCAGCTCTTTCACTTATCAACTCTGTCATCTTTGCCAAATTTTACCTCTCTGCACCTCAGTGTCCTCCTTTATAATATGGGGATAACAGTAACAATGTTAAAGTGTCCTTATAAGGATAGAATGTATATAAGGCAGTGCCTGGCCCCTCTTTCCAGCATAGACTTGACTGTAGGAGAGGAAAACATCACCATGCAAATCTCACTGAATAATTTGCAAGCTCAGTGAGACATCACAGCTCTGCCAGAAGGGGCAACTCAGAGCAGCTTCTGGTTCTGCCTGGTCTCTTGAAGGACTGGATCATCTTCTGTAGAGTCTGAATTGAACAACAGTTAACTAGACACCAAACTTCAGGTTAAGACACCCAGTTAAGACGTTGCTACCATTCTCCCTTTATGGAAAGCCAGGAATGGAGAGTTTGTCACATAGCTATGGAGTGAGAGAATAAGAATTAGAACAAGACTGCTGGACCCCAAGCCCAAAGCTGGCAACTACAGTTATTGTCCCCACCCCTAGCTGTGTTATCCTCCAACACCCAACCCCCGCTCAACTACAGGCTCAGTTCCAAACACAGTATAGTCCTTGATGGAGACTGTGGTGCTCTAGCGACAAACTCGGAGCAGCGTTTGGTCACTAAGGTTCTACGTTAAAAACTCCAAGTACCCTTTACTTTCCCCAGTGGAACTATTTCCAACATTGTCATTCCAACTGCCCTTCCCCCTCCCCCAAGAACTACAGTTTGTTTAGAAGCAAAACATTAGGGAGTGGGCTTCCCTGGTGGCACAGTGGTTGGGAATCTGCCTGCCAATGCAGGGGACACGGGTTCAAGCCCTGGTCCGGGAAGATCTCACATACCGCGGAACAACTAACCCCGTGCGCCACAACTACTGAGCCTGCGCTCTAGAACCCGTGACCCACAACTAGTGAGCCCGTGTGCCACAACTACTGAAGCCCACGCACCTAGAGCCCATGCTCTGCAACAAGAGAAGCCACCGCAATGAGAAGCCCACGCACTGCAATGAAGAGTAGCCCCCACTTGCCACAACTAGAGAAAGCTTGCACACACCAATGAAGACCCAACGCAGCCAAAAATAAATAAATAAATTTATTTTAAAAAAAACCCCAAAACATTAGGGAGTAAGATAATGAGAGTTTGAAATTACCAACACGATTCAACCCCAAAGCTCAAATGGAAGCACTTACAGCTTCCTGTCCTCCCCCACTGATAGTCAGTGTCGCTAAGTCACCACTGAGGAACCAGGAGAGGTGTGAAGATGCAAAATCCTACACCTGCCGAGCTGGAAAGGAGCTAGTCCATTGCATCGCTAGTCCAGTGCTTTTATTGCACAGATGCAGAAAGATAAGTCCAGGGAGACCAAGTGACTTGTCCACAAGGTTAAGTGGAAATGTGAGAAATCCAAAGTGCTTTTCTGCCCAGGACAGCCTTTGACCAGGACAGGATGAGGCAGTAGAACACATAATGTTATTTTGCAGAAAAGAGAACGAGTTAGCAGGTCAAGGGCATCCGGAGTGTCTGGGCAGAAGCTGGGAATAGGACTGCCTTCTAACTCCTAGTGCATCATGTAGACAACGAAGACTCTGTCTTGTCTTGACTCGGACTCTTTACTGTTTGTCTTTAGGTAAATCATGACTTCTCTGAACCTCAGTTTTCTCATCTGTAAAATAGGGATAAGTACAGTCATACCACAGAGCTGCTGGAGGGATTAAAATGAAAGAGTGGTAATCATGCTTCCTGATATTTACCCAAAGGAGCTAAAAACATATGTGCAAACAAAAACCTGCACACAGGTGTTTATAGCAGCTTTATTCATAATTGTCAAAACATGGAAGCAACCAAGATGTCCTTCTGTAGGTGGATGGATAAATAGAGTGTGTGGTACCTCCAGACGTGTCTGTTATTCAGTACTAAAGAGAAATGAGCTAAGAATGCATGAAAAGACATGGCAGAAACTTAAATGCGTATTACTAAGTGAAGGAAACTAATCCAAAAAATGTTATGGACTGTATGATTCCAACTATGTGACATTCTGGAAAAAGCAAAACTATGAAGATAGTAAAAATATCATTGGTTGCAGAGCAGGGGGTTGGGGGAGAGGATGAATAGATGGAACACAGAGAATTTTTAGGGCAGTGAAAATACTCTGGATGATACCATAATGATGGATACGTGTCATTACACATTTGTCCAAACCATGGAAGTACAACACCAAGAGTGAACCCCAAGGTAAACCACGAACTTTGGGTGATTATTATGTATCAGTGTAGATTAATCCTTGGTAGAAGTGTACCATTCTGGGGAGTGTTGTTGATAATGAGGGAAGCCACGCATGAGTGGTGGCAAGGAGTACATGGAAAATCTCTGCATCTTCCTCACAATTACGTTGTGAGCCTAAAACTTCTCTAAAAAAAAAAATCTCTTGAATTTTTTAATTTAAAAAAATAGTAAAATGAAATTATGGTGCATCAAGCTCTTGATGTAGAATTTAGCATGTAGCACACACTGCATGAGTGATAGCTGCTTATATGATGATTTTAGTTCCAAATCCCAAATTTTTACAAAATATTACTTAGTAATGGAATATTACTTAGCCATAAAAAAGAATAAAATAATGCCATTTGCAGCAACATGGATGGACTTAGACAATGTCATACTAAGTGAAGTAAGTCTGACAGAGAAAGACAACTATCATATGATATCGCTTATATGTGGAATCTAAAAAAAAAAAAAAGATACAAATGAACTTATATACAAAATAGAAACAGACCCACAGACGTAGAAAACAAACTTATGGTTACCAAAGGGGAAGGGGAGTGGGGGGAGGGATAATTTGGGAGTTTGGGATTAACAAATACACACTACTATATATGACAGATAACAAACAAGGACCCACTGTATAGCACAGGGAACTCCACTCAGTATTTTGTAATAACCTATAAGGGAAAAAAAATCTGAAAAAGATAGATAGATAGATAGATAGATAGATAATGTATAACTGAATCACTTTGTTTTACACCTGAAACTAACACAACATTGTAAATCAACTATACTTCAATAAAAATAAACTTTAAAAAATATTATGCTTTACCTGGGGTTTTAAAAAGGTTTTGATTGGCTCCCTGGCCTCCATTCAACTCTTTTTCTTTTTCCACAGAAAAAGTAATTTAAAGTGTCACTTTAAACACACAGAACTTTTGTTTGAGCTCTGATATAATATCTAGATGATTTATTCACAGAAGGTAATCTGCTAATTCAGGCACCTTGTTTTATGGCCCAAACTCTTTCCAAGTCATACAACTCAGCTTTAGCCACTTCCCCAGAGACAAAATCTAAATGCTGCTGTCTGTGACGGAGATCCCCATTTTGATCCTAAGTAGAAGAAAAGCACTAGGTTTTGTTTTGTTTTGTCTTGTTTTGTTTTGTTCTTCCAAGGCAGCCTAAAGGAACACAATTCACAATCCATGTGGGAAAGCTTTACCTCTGGGTGTGTCTGAGTCTGTGTTCCCAGTAGACCTTGGGTCCACTCCCTTTCTCCTGATCTATCGTTATGCTTAAATAAGTTATGCAGTCCTATCACTCAAAAATTCTCACCCATCAACACATTTCACAGCAAGAGGCTTTGTACCTAAAACCTTTGACCTCAGAATTTTATCTTATCCCCTTCCTGGGTCATCCAAGACATTTCTACCAACCCAAAGGAGTACAGGTGAGGCTAAACAAATATGTGTTGAAAGAAAGAATGACTAAATATTAACAGGTAACATTTATTGAGTATTTATGATGTGCCAGCGATAGAAGCACATTGTATGCATTATCTGATTTATTCCTCCCAAGAACTCTATGAGGTAGATACCATTATTATTCCCATTTTAAAGATAAGAGGACTGAGGCTCAGATTTTTGACCCAATTTATAGAGCAGGGACAACAGGATTTGAACCTGAGGGCTTCTTTTCTCTGACCACTCACTGCCCACTTCATGAATTATGAACATGAGAATAAACAAGCTAATGGATTATTGATAAGAATGTCCCAGTTCTTTCTTCAGGTTCTTGGCCCTCAAATGGCTATGCATGGGTCTGTTCATCTTCCCTGACATCCTATTTCAACTGTTTGATTTAACTGATATCTTTCAGGAAGCCAAGGTTGGCTAATCCCATTTGCAAGGAAAATTTAGCTTTTTTTTTTTCTAAGTGAGGAAATCTACCACAGTGGATCACATTTTCCCAGTGACTTAATCATAATTTTTGCTCTCCAGTTTGGAAGTCTCTATTCTGCCTTCTTCACACTGCCTGAGTTTGAATCCCAGCTTCATTGTTTACTAACTGTTTGATCCTAGGCAGAAGATTTAACCTTCTCATGTAGTAGTCACCTCTTCTGCAAGGTATAAATAGGAATGATATGCATCTGAAGGGGTTGCTGTGAGGTCTAAGTGATGAATACACGTCAGTGCTTAGAGGAAAGTCTAAAGATGGAAACCTTCTCTCCGTCCTCTCAGTGTGTCTCTGGAATTGCATTTGTAACCTCATCTGGAGACAAGGGTCAACATCTCCTTGTGAACGAGGGAATGGACCAAGTGGGCCTCCTGCTTCCTCCTCCCACTCCCCATCCTGGGTTCCATGTTGAGATATCCCAAAGAAATAAAATATCCCCCTGGTAAATTAAACTAAAATAAAATGCTTGAAGACTCTTAACCTCCCAGGGTTTGCTAAGGCTCTCCCAATCACAACATTTTCCATCTTAAGTCCCATCACACACTCCGGGAGCAGCCTCCAGCAGCTCTGACTGTCTACCTGCAGTGTGCAGATCTTTTCATTGCACTGTCAAGTGTAGCCCGTCATTTACAGGGGAACAGACCTCTATTCTGATAAGGTGTACAAAATGAGCTACAGAGTAATAGTCCAGTGTATGTCCTTCTGCTTTATCTGCAAATCCCCTTATCAGCAGTTTTATTGATGCTGTTCAGGCCACCTCACTCTCTTATCCTCACCAACAAATGCCCTCATTCAGTCTTTCTTGGGCTCCTGCAAGAAAATGCACCAATAATGTAGTATCTGCTCTCTTAAATTGGTGTATCAATTAAGATGTGCTTCCATTGTTTGTGTAATTATTAGATTTGTCCCCACTGTTAATCAAAGAAATGCAGATTAAAGCAAAGCTTTTCTTAGAATGATAATATACCCAGTGCTGACACTGTCATCTACATTGGGGGCAGTCTAAATCACTACAGTATCTTCTCTCTGCTAGTACTTTAGCAATACACATCAAGGGCCTTGCAAATGCCCTTTATGTCAGTAATTCCACTTTTGTGACTCCACCCTGAGGAAATAATCCTAAACACAGAAAAAAAAACCTTTGTGCCCCAAGATGTTCAAATCAGTGTTATTTACCATAGCAAAAACAATGAAACAATGTAAACATTTTTTTAAAAAGGAAATTGTTACATGAGTTATTTTATAATCACTTCACAGAATACTTTGTAGTCATTTAAAATTATACTTTCAATTACACTGACAATTTTGTAATATCATGTGAAATGGGGAAAAAAGCAGAATACAAATGTACATATACAGCCTAATTATAAGCATACAAAACAAAACCTTTTGTTTAAAAGAAAAATGAGAAAATATAAAGACACTAATAAATGAATGTTTTATGGTAATGGTTCAGAGTGCTGTGAGAGTGAATAAGTGTTCAGATTTAGACTGGAGGGTCAGGGAAACCTCTCAGAGAATCTAGAAGTTAGCCAGGGAAAAGGACTACTCGAGGCCGAGGAAAGAGCATGTGAAAAGGTGCTGAGTCAGGAAAAACACAACAAATAGGAGTTACTGAGGCACTGGCTACTGGGTGCTAACTACGCATCTGAGTCTTCTTTTCAGATTTGCACTTCTATCCAGAACTGGGAACTAAAATTTCCTTGTATATAATAAGGGCTAATGTCATCCTCTGAAAAGAAAGCTTACAACTAAAAGTCTGACCTTGGCACGTCACGGGGAAGTGTGGTAGTAACAGCACTTATCTCATGCAGTTGTCATGAAGCTAAGGATTCCTCCACTTAAGCACTTAAAACAGGGCTGGCAAGTGGCCAACAAGCACATGAAAAGATGCTCAATATTACTAGCCATCAGGGAAATGCAAATCAAAACCACAATGAGATACCGCTTCACACCAACTAACATGACTATAATAAAAAAGACAGATAACAACAAGGGTTGGTGAGGTTACGGAGAAATCAGAATCTTCATATACTGCCAGTAGGAATAAAAACTGGTGCAGCCACTTTGGAAAACAGTTTGGAAGTTCCTCAAATGGCTAAACATAGAGTTACCATATGACCCAGCATTTTCATCCCCAAGAGAAATGAAAGCCCATGTCTACACAAAAATGTGCATAGGAAAGTTCATAGCAGCATTATTCATAATAGTAAGAAGTAGAAACAACCCAAATGTCCCTCAACAACCCAATGGATGAAGAGATAACAAAAATGTGATATATCCATACCGTGGAATATTATTCATTAATAAAAAGAAATGAAATATTGATAGATGTTACAACATGAATATTGGAAACATTATGCTAAATGAAAGAGACCGTCACAAAGGACCACATATTGTCTGATTCCATGAACATGTAATGGCCAAAATAAACAAATCCGTGGAGACAGAAAGTAGAGTACTCAATGCCTGGGGCTGGGGTGTTGATGGGAAATGGAGAGTAGCTGCCAATAAGTACAGGGTCACTTTTGAGGGTGATGAAAATGTTCCAAAATTGATTGTGGTGATAGTTGCATAACCCTGTGAATATACTAAAAACCATTGAACCATGCACTTTTTTTCTTCGGCCGCTGCCTCACGGCTTGCAGGATCTTCGTTCCCTGACCAGGGGTTGAACCCGCACCCTCGGCAGTGAAAACATGGATCCCTAATCATGGGACAACCAGGGAATTCCCTGAACCATGCACTTTAAATAGGTGAATTGTATGATATGTGAATTTTATCTCAATAGAATTGTTATCAAAAAATAGGGTCAGACAGATGGGCACATGGTATGTGCCTAATGTTGGCTAATATCATCATTATTCAATAAATATTTCTTAAATACCTCTTTTCTCAGGATGAAATTTTTCCTTATAATGAGAGCTATGAATCGACCAGGAAATTTTATAAATCAGGGGTCATAAACTCAAAGGCCCACAAAGACCAGGCAGAAGCCAGAAAGAGGTCATAAATAAAGTGAGGGTGGCCAGCATAAGGGAGTGGTAGAGACTGAGGCAAAATGAAGAACCCAAGGCCCTTCTGAAACAGTTGACTGCTTCTCACCTCCATCCACATGGGAATCTAGGCCCCAAATTACCAAAGCTGACTTATCAAGGAAAGGCAGACATTCAGATTTTTATGTGAAACCTATCGACTTCTAAGTATTGGCACCTGTTTTAATATGTTATAAATACCGAGAAGGTCAAAACTTATATCTGAGGCAACATAACAGCAGGCAAATTTTGGTCTTCGAGCCAATTTGCTGTCTCTGCTCGAAGTACTTTAGCGTGATTCCCAAGATGGTCCCCTACCCTCCTCCTTCCTCCCTGAATTCTGGTTAACCCTTCACCTCCTCTGTCAACATCTATCCAAGCTACAAAGAGAGACAGAAGAATGCATACATAAATAAAGAGTCTCAAAACATTCTGGTAGATGCCAAAGTAAGGGTAGGGTAGTGAGGAGAGGGGTTGGGGGCACATAGGTTTTGATCCCTAATCCAATTAGAGAATCCTACAACAGAGTTTTTGTTCAAAGACCAAACTTAATTTGCAGTCGTTTATCTCCAGTGAAGCCAGTTTTCATTAATTTCCAACACAACATTCAGGTATACGGGCCGGAACTTCAATATGTTCTTATTTAGTGTTTAATCCTTTAATGCATGAAAACAAATTATTTCAGTTTTATACCACACTGTCTGCAGCAAGCATCCAAACAGGGTACCCCCTGCCTCTCCTCCCACCCAGTCACTCAGAGAGGTGTCAATATAATTATTTAAGGAGTTGAAAGGTAAAGAGCAAGGAATAGGAAGGGAATTGAGCCCGCAATTATGCACTAATGCTTCGACAGGGAAGCAGATGGCATGCCTTGTATAAATTGTTATTTATCCACGGAATTCCCCTCTGCCTATTACCAAATCAACCCTTTTAAAAAATTCTTTGTTGGGCCTGTGAGGTCCCCTGGCCAGTTTCCAACATCGACTCCATCTCCCATATCCCTCCCTGCAGAGATGCAGGGAGGGTGAGAATTCCAAGGTGGTCCGCAGGCAGCAGGCAAGGGTTTCTGAAGGCACTAATGTTGTAAATATGTTTGGACTGAGGTCACAGAGAGGAGTCCACTTTCTTTTGCAGACCGAAGGCGGGGGGCAGTGACCACCTGTGTGTGCAAGCAGAAAACAATGAGCAGGTCACCCAGCCTCTGCTTCCCCCTCAGTAATAAGACCTACTGCGTATAGGCACCCACCAAGATGCCAGCTCAGGCAACACGGCTCGGAACTTACTATGCACGCTGTCACAGAATCTTTGCATAAGCCCCCGAGGTAAGCAATAGCACTCCTATCTGGAAAAAATGAAGAAACCGGAAGCTGGGAGATAAAGAATTCTGCTAATCCTAACGACAACAAAACAGCTATGATTTTTGAGGACAGCTTGTATTCTCAGTTAACCTTCAGGACAGCTCTGGGGAGCAATTATGATTGTCACCGTTTTCTACAGATGGGGAAACTGAGGCTCAGTTCAATGAAGTCATCTCTCGAAGGCTCCACACCCAAAGCCAATGCAAGAATTGACTTACAGGGACTTACAGGGATTCCTAGGACGGCCAAGCTGTGTTCTTTCCTCTGTGCACTACAACTGCCTCTTCCTCTGCCCTCATCCCCTCACCAACACAAGAGTCTACTTCCCAACACAGATATGAGCTGCCTCATGAAATTTTCCAGCAGAGAGAGAACCAAGCCCCTTGCAGGGCAAGGACTCATCTATTTCTCTGTATCCATTGTCTTGACACTCATGTTGCCCTTGAGCCCTTGCCATTCTACACCAGGAAAAGGGTAGCAGTGAGAAGTAAAGTGTTCTATTTGACTCCTCCAGCATTTTCTAAAGGAAATTGGCCCTGGTCAGCAGAGACATGGCAAGTGCTGGGCATCAGGGTTGACTGGGGCTTGTGGTGGAGCAGATTCAGCCAAGGCTGTGGAATCAAAAGGATTTGGGTGAGGAATTCCACCTCTACCACTCACTGTGTTAGTTTGAACAAGTTCCTACAAGACCTCAGTTTTACCCATCTGTAAAATGGAATATTAATCTACACCTCATAGGATTACTATGGAGATATAATGAGATAATGCAGCAGCTTTCTCACATTTTTAACTGACAGAGATGCATTGCATCTCACATTATAACCAAGTTCATACAGAGAAAGAGAGAGAGGATTCATAAAACCATACTTAGTAACATTCTTTGATTGCTTTAATATTTTCTATGCTAGTCCACTTTTGTAAACTACCACACCACCACCAATTAAATTGACTTCATGACCCAGCAAAGGGTCATCACTTTCCCTGTGAAAAGTCTGACACGAGTTTCTCCCTGGCCCAGCTCCTATGACCATGTTCCCACACCCTACACCTCCCTTCCTCTCTTCAATTCTGGCAGGGTTTTCCTCTGGGTGGGATTGTAAAATTGTGAGGAAAGAGGCCTGCAGGGGGTGCTGTTTTAAGCTGTTGTGAACTTTGGTTTAGTTTTTATTTTCTTGCTTTTGTTTTTTGGTCAGTGAGTCCAGTTCTATTCATCTGGATGACTTCCGTCTTCATCCTCTTCCCCAACCATCTCGGGGCCTCACCTATCATCAAGCACACACGAACAAGGCCTACCCGTCAGTGGAATGGAAGCAAGGAAGAATTCTCAAAGCTTCTCTCTCTCTTTGGATTAAAACTGGGCTGGGCTGGGTATGTCTTCCTCTTGGGAGCCCCCCTTAACAGTGTTCATTCAGTAAGCATTTACAGAGGGTCCACCATGTGTCAGGCACTGTGCTAGGCCCTGGAGATCACAGACTCCATGAATGGCAGCCCTGGGCTTGTGCAACGTGGAGGCTTTCCTGGTGGATGCCAATGTGAATAAGACACAATCCATCCTAGGCTTTCCTGGTGGTCCAGTGGTTGGGACTCTGCACTTGCACTGGGGAGGTGTGGGTTCGATCCCTTATCAGGGAACTAAGATCCCACATGCCGTGCAGCACAGCCACAAAAAAAAAAAAAAAAAAAAAAAGACACAATCCATCCTGGCCAGAAGCTTCTGAGCCAGGAGTCACAAAAACCCATAAGAGCAGTAAACTTTTAGATTTTCTATCACAAAAGAATGAGGGAACAGTTAAGAATCTCAAGGGAAGGGGAAAGTCATCAGGAAAAGCTCCTAGAAGGACATTCTTTAGCTGGCTTACTCACACCTAAAAGCAGAGATCTCAGACAGGCAGCCTGAGGGCTGAATCTATCCCACAGACAGGTTTTGCTTCTACATATAATTTTTTAAGTGAGTTGCCAACATTTGAACACCTGAAATTCCACCTTCCCTGAAAAACTGGACACGTTTCCACCAAAGGGCCCATATGGAAGGGCAATACCCCACAGATGCTGAGTAGCTGCTGCCAGCTTCACACAGGCAAAATGTTCTCCCATTTTTCACAGTCCCCACCACTCCCTATTGCTTCCTCATCAACATTCCCTGCTGGGCCCCTGTAATCATCCTAGTTTGCAAACCTTGATCTAAAACATGATGGGGGAAATGTGGGTTCGAAGTTAGAAAGAGTTTCTAAATCTGGGGGTTAGGCTGTGCTTTAAAGGAAAAGCTTTTTCAATGTCCGGGTCAGCTCACCAGGACAAGAAAACAGATGCAGATTCCAGCAGAAGCCTTATCCGGCCGGGAACCAAAATACTTCCTTGTGTTCTGGGGCTCCCAGAACCACACCCTGGTGATCAGCCACTGGACAGCACATGAATTCAGTCAAAGGAGGGAAATTCTAACATAATGCCTGGATTTGTATTAAATAAGAACAATGCATAATTCAACCTTTCAGATCTTCCAGAATTTTGCTTTTTCTGGATGAAGGGGTCTATACAATGGCATACGCTTGGAATGGTCAGTCAGTCTTGCAGCAGATGGAGACAGGAGAGGGGTGGGTTAGGAATTAGTCACCAAACATTATGTAATCTCTTTGGGAGGAGAGACTTCAGGTTCTCATCTGTCCAAAGTCAGGCTTGTATTCATCCACCATTTTTCATGCTTGATGAAGTGTTAGGGGACAAAAATGTCACAGAACTCTCTGGGGAGCACCATGAAATACTGATACATTAAACTTAAAAGAGCTCAATCCATAATTTTCTGCTAAATCAGGGATCCATTCTAACAACTGCTAGCATTTTTGAGTGTACTTCAGGCACCAGGCTCTGTATCAAATGCATTATCTCATTTAATCCTTACAACATCCTCAGTAAGAAAGACGTTCTAATGACCGGTAGTCCCATTTTACCGATGAGAAAAGTGAGGTTCAGAGAGATCACGCAACTTGTCAGATTTAGCAATGAATGAATGAGTGAGCAAGATTAAACGGACACTAGGAACTGTTAGGAACCCACCGCAAGCCGATTCTAGCAGCTACCTGTAGTAGGTGAAAGAGGAAGGAGAGGCAACAGGGGAAACGGAAGAAGCAACTGGAAATGTGGCAATAACATCCGGAGAAGGTGGAGTTACCCTGGGATTCTCACCTTGACATATCAGGGCTGATGCCTTTCTGTTGCGGGGCTGTCCTGGGCACTGTAGGACATTTAGCAGCATCCCTGGCCTGGCTGCTACCCAGTGTATGCCAGCAGTCCCACCCCTTTGTAACAACCCCAAATGTCTCCAGACATTTTCAAATGTCCCCTGGGGGCAAAATTGCCTTCAGTGGAGAACCACTGATTTACAAAAGAAGCAATTCTTTCCAACAGCCATCAGTTTCCCTGGCAGCAGCAAAGTCAAAAAGGAAAATGGGAAAGGGCCATTGGCTTTGGTGATCCACGGTCTCTAGGTACGTTCAAGAAATTTCCTTCTGTAACAAAGTCCATTTAAAAGTAGTTACAGAGGGAACAGAATTTAAAAATAAGAGCAACCAAGGGTGAGCTACTCTCAGAAAGCCAGAAGCTTTGGTTTGGGATCTCCACAAGCCCGGAAAAAGGAACAGGCTCCTAGCCCCCTGGCTTCCAGACGCAAGTTGAAAAGCAAAAGTTTCCCCCTGTGAGTCTCCTTTTCAGTCATCTCCACCTCCAACCCAGCGAGGGTCCATCCTGGAGACAGATGTTGCCCAAAAGGACCATAGCGAAGACAGGCCAAGTGAGCGAAAGTGTGGAAACTTCTGAGATTTGCTTGGGTTTGGCACTTACGGAACAATAAACCGAGCCTTTGAAGAGGCTAAACAAAGGAACCATTTGTCTACTCTAGCAGCTACAAAGTAAGGCAGGATTACAGCGAAGCACAAAGGAATAAAAGAAGAATGCCAAGCTAGAGAGGAGACTAGTTTACTGAGTCCAGCTAGGACCCTCCGCCAGAATCTAAGGTCAGTGGGTAAGAAAGCAACTGAACACACTCAACGCGACACAGGAAATGTAGGGTCTAGAGCTTTATGTTAAAAATACTTGCTAATTTTTTTCCTTCTTGGCTGCTTTAATTTATGCAGTATGCTAGAAGCGAGAGTAGGTGGGGCAACATTGAAAAACATGCATTTTAAAAAAGATTTTCTTCACTGTCGTTTTTGATATCATTCTTATGAATTAATGATGCCGGATTTTATTTGCTTGTCTGCTGGAGAGCTTTCCTGTACTCCTCTCATCGGGACACATGGTCGGCATTAAAATGCTTGTGAGACTTTCTATTCCTCTAACATTCCCTGGCTAGCTTGGGTTTTAATCTAACAGCCGTTCTTTCCAAATAATCTTTCTGCTGGAGCTACGTATTTATCATTCTCCCCCCATCCCTTCCTTGACAGGCCTCAATGACTTGAAGAGTTTTTGAAATAACATGCCAACCACCTCTGAGGGGCTTTCTGTCTCATCTCCAGGTTGGAGCTAGCTTTTTGATCACCGGGGTCCAGTTTCTTTCCACTACGCTTATCTGTGGAAGACCCATAGGAAAGTTTCTGAGGGGTGGGAGAAGAGATAGTCAAAGAAGGGGTGGGGTACAGGGAGGAGACGTGTTATGTCCTACAAGTCACACATTCTGAATCTCTCCATTGTGTGTCTGCAAAGAAAGGAGAAAGGCTGGTCAAGTTGCTCATTCTTTCTGTACTTCATTTCTCCTAAGTATGAAAGGGACACACGACTGTCACTGTGAGAATATGCACTTGTGAGAATGAATGACTCTTAGTTATACCATCTAGAGGAAAAAATGTTTCCTGTGGTGACACAATGTTCTCTTCTGTGAGGCAATCTTACTGGACTGTTTACCTGGAGTCCCAACCCTGTGGGTGATAACAGACCTGCCTCTTCTTAGAAACCCAGCAGCACCCAAAAAAGGAAGGAGAGACACAGCCTTAGAATCTCCTTAGACCAGCAAACCAGGAATATTCACTCAATCAATAGACACTTTCTACTGACTTCCAAAAGGAAGTGATAGAAAGACTGAGGCTGTCCCGTAAAAAATTTTCTTAAAAGACAAACTTCATCAGCTGTCTCCAGGTGATCTCAGGTTCAGAAACTCTTTACCTTTTTTAAGTTTCTTTTTCTACTTATAATGTTTGTTTTACAATAGCATACATCCCTTTGGTAATCTCGAATGATATTATTAGTTTTTATCTCCCCTGCCGTTTCTCAACCTAGCAAATGTCTCTTCTAGGTCAAATGGTTCTTTAAAATTACTAAAAGAAAGATACTGAAGTCCCTTAAGTCAAGCCTTGCTGAGATGTGACTTTCCATTTCCTCGGCTGTAAAATGGGATGGCTCCTACCTTATTTGGAAGTACAAAATAACTCCAGGCTGGGGCTTCCCTGGTGGCGCAGTGGTTGAGAGTCCGCCTGCCGATGCAGGGGACACGGGTTCGTGCCCCGGTCCGGGAAGATCCCACATGCTGCGGAGCGGTGGGCCCGTGAGCCATGGGCGCTGAGCCTGCGCGTCCAGAGCCTGTGCTCCGCAGAGGGAGAGGCCACAGCAGTGAGAGGCCCACGTACCGCAAAATAAATAAATAAATAAATAAATAACTCCAGGCTGTTACTAGAAAATAACACCCCAGGTGATATCACCAGGCTGGGAGAGAAGAAGGATGAGTCCTGAACCCAGCAACAGCATCTCTGCCTGGGGTTCACATCTCCTACACCTGGCTGCAATTGTTTGGTAGTCAGACCTTAAGAAAGAGTATATCTGCCATCTTTAGCAATTTTCAAAAACTACCCTCTGCAGTCAAACTAGACCTACATTTTTTTGCTGTTGTTTGATTGATTGGTTTTGTGTTTTTGTGGGTTGCTTTTTAGTTTTGGGTTTTTTTTCTCTGCCCCAATAGAGAGCAGTCATTCAGCCTCCAGCACAGTAATGCCCAAAGTGCCAGATTCCTGGAGAGCCACCCTAAGAGACCTCTTCTAGGAAGGATCCCCTGTTGCCAAATTTCCTGAGGATATATCTAGGTGATCAGACTCTGTCAAACATCCTTCTCATCATAAAAACCCTCTTGAAGGGGACTTCCCTGGCGGTCCAGTGGTTAAGACTTCACCTTCCAATGCAGGGTGTGAGGGTTCGATCCCTGTTTGGCCAAAAAACCAAAACATAAAAAAAAAAACAATATTGTAACAAATTCAATAAAGATGTTAAAAATTGTTCACATCAAAAAAAATCTTAAAAAAAAACCCACTTGAAATATTCACACCCATTAAGCATGCTATGTAAATTTACCTCACATTTCTTCGACCTTTATTGCTCAGTTGTTTTGGTATGAAAACTTTTTATTAAAGTGGTCCTTTACACTTTTTTTCAATGGAATCTCAAACCCTCTCCCATCATTATGAAAAGATCTGGCTATTCACCATTTATTTTTCATTTAAAAAAATAATAAATCTAGTGTCTTTCTCTAAAACGTGGTGGTTAGATGATGGCTTTCTAAGTGTGTAGACTAAAGTGTGTTTTGCTGCCTTAGAATTTTGCTGGAAATTTTTTTCGTGTCTGTACTTGTTAATTATTTCACGTTTCTCATAAATAGCATCAGTTCTCTATAGGGTGATACTCGTTGTCCATAAGTAGTGATGGATCAATTTTCACCACCACTTATGCGGTTGAAGAGGCGCCTCTGAACCACTTTCCTCTCCAGCGATTCCTCTTCTTCCGCCTCTCCGCAGTCAGCCTGAAGGAATCTGAAAAAGGTGGCTGGAAACTCATTTTAAAGAACCGCCCCATCCTTCGCCCCGCTGGGTACCCTGCACTCCGGCCGCCCCTGCCCCCTCCCGACCCGCACGCCCTCGGGTGGCAACCGGACGCAGCGTTCGAGGCTGCCAGTAGAGGGCACACTTACTTTACTTTCGCAAACCCCGGGCTCGGGTGCAGCCCTGGGAGGGGGCAGGGAAGGACGCTTTGCAGCAAAGCCCCGACCAGGGATTGGTCACTCCCCGCGTTTGCGGCAAAGGCCTGGAGGCTGGAGTAATCTGCAATCCTTAAAACTGAATAGTGCTGTGTACCTGATTTGGAGGAAGTCACTACTCATTTAACAATTGAACGCCGAGCAGCAAACTCAACGGGTAATAATCTATCTCGAACACAAACATGTTATACGCGAGCCCCTCCCTGCCCCGAATTTTTTTCTCTTTTGGAATGAGGGGGGAGGGGGGGTGGAAAAGTTTACTTAAAATGCCTTTGGGTGAGGGGCCAGGGCTGGGGAAGATTGCCTCTGTTTTTAAGGCCCTAGTGTAATGCAGAATAGCAAATCCCGAGGGAATACGTATTGTATATTAAATATAGATTCACTGAGGGAGCGAACAAGTCATGTGCCGTGTTGGGCAAAATTCTAGGTCGACGTGTACGTGAAATGTACATAGATGTACGTGGATTAGGCATACGCACTTCACTATGGTATTCAGAAAAAAATTTATAGTCAGTGAACTAGGAAATCAATGCCTGAAATTCGGCCAATTTTTAATTGGCTTTTTTAATTGGCGCAAGACACCCCCCCCCCCAGAAAAAAAGACACGGAAGTAATACTTGGCCCCTCTCCTTAGATCAGAATCGATGTTGGGTTTTTTTTTTTTTTTTGGTTTTTTGGTTTTTTGTCCAATAATAAAGAGGAAAGCAGACCCAGAAAGGAAGTCAACGTCCGATTTGTCCGAAGAGGAAAGAGTTAACGGTTTTCTTCACCAGGGACTCTGCTGACTCCCCAGGGTGGATCCGCCAGCTCGCCTCCTTCCCTCTTCTGGGGAGTCTGGTCCCACGGCTCGCGCCCACCCCCTCCCCAGTCAGTATCCTTCCGTCTAGCGCCTTTGATTTTCCCCAAACCTGGGAGCCCCAGAGTGGTGCAAACCGACACCACGGGGCGCAAAGAAGATTCGTCTCTTTTCTGAAACCCGGCTGCGGAATTGGGAACTCGGAGTGAGAGGCGCGGGTGTGGGCTGGGGGTGCAGCCGAGAGCGGGCGGCCGAGAGCGGGCGGGGGAGGGGCCCCGCGGCGCGCACCCGCAGGCGCGCTCCTGCCTTACTCCAGCTCCGGAACCCGCAGAAGGATCTCAGGGATTAGCGCGTACTGGGGTGGGGGGCGGGAAAGCGGGCTCTCGCGGAGATCCATGTAGGTCTGCGCGGGCGGGGCCGGGGGTGGGGGTGGGGGGTCGTCTGCGGCTTTGGCAGCGCTTTGGGGTATTCATTCTGGGTGGAAGGTACCCAGCTGAGATAGCTGCACACACACAGAATGCATAACACCCCCCAACAAATACAGTGGGTGTTTATTCATAACGCGCCCTCCAAGTATACGTGGCAGTGCGTTGCTGAATTATTTTAATAATTCCAGGCACCAATTTCCTCCCTATATCTCTGATCGTTTGTCCCCATCGACACTCAGTGCCCCACACACTCAGAGCGCGCGCCAGTCAATACCCCCTTCCTTCCTCCTCTCTTCGTAGGACTTATTTTCCAAATGCTACCCTTTCCCCGGCCTTAGGGAGGCGCCCGTCCGCCCGGGACGTGCGTGGCGTGGCCGTGGGTACACAGTGTATGCTCAGCGCGAAGAGTTCAGCTGTTCTGCCCGCGATGATTGAAGCACAGAGGACAAGTATGCTGTTTGTCAAACAGAGCGCTGCCCCAGAGGAGCCAGCAGCAGAGAAAGAGAGAAGGTTTGAGCGGGAGCAAAAGAAAATGGTAGGCGCGCGCAGTTAATTCATGCGGCGCTGTTAACTGTGTTTACATCCGAGAGCTCGGCGCACTGGAGTGCCAGGCTCAAAGGGCTGAGTCTCCTCCCCTCCGGCCCTCCCTCCCCACCAGCGCCCCTCCCGGGTTCCCAAAGCTGAGGGCGGGGGAGAAAGAAGAAAGACCCTCTCCTGTGAATCCCCGCCCACCGGCCTTTTATAGGAGAGGGTCTGCGCGGCCAAGGACCCCCGGGCTGCGCATCTCGCGGCTGCCCCTGCTGCCGCCGCGCCCCGGCCGCCGCCTGGCTCCCCAACTGCCTCTGGAAGGGCAGGGCTGTTCAGAGGCTTGGCGGGAAAAAGAGAACAGAGGGGAGGGGCCGTGCCTTAGCAGTATAAAAGCCGGTTTTCTGGGCTTTATCTGACTCGCTGTAGTAATTCCAGCGAGAGGCAGAGGGAGCGAGCGGGCGGGCCCTTGAGGGTGGAAGAGCAGAGCCAGCCGAGCGAGCGGAGTCGCGCTCCGGGCGCCCGGGGAAGGGAGATCCGGAGTGAAAGGGGGGGCTTCTGCGCCTCGGGCCCGGCCGCCCCCACCCCACCCTTCCCGCCGACCCCCGCCAGCGGCCCGCCACCCGCGCCGCATCCGCGAAACTTTGCCCACTGCCCGCTGGAACTTACAACACCCGAGCGACAACGCGACTCTCCGGACGCGGAGAGGCTCTTCTGCCTATTGGGGGAGTCACTTTTCCCCGCCGCTGCCCACGACCCGCGCCTCTGAAAGGCGCTCCTCGCCGCTTTTTGGACGCTGGATTTCCTTCGGAGAGTGGAAAACCCGGTGAGCACCCGGACCTATTGGCCTTTTAATTTATTTTTGCTACCGCAGTAATGCCGCGATGAGTCGAATGCCCGGATCGGTGTGTCTTTTCTCCCATTCCAGCGCTATTGACACTTTTCTCAGAGTAGTTGTGGTTGATCGGGGTGGAGTGAAGACGAACCAGAACTGGGTCGGGGTACAGTGACTTGTCAAGATGGGAGAGGGGAAGGCAGAGGGAAAACAGGGTACGTTTTTGAAAGTAGCCTTGAGAGGTTTTTGCTTATGTAGATGGACGCTGACCCCGGCCGGTTGGACATTCTTCCTTTATTGCATTAATTGCTTTTGGCCTTTTGGGAGGAGAAGAGAAGGGTATGCTTCTCGGTGGCAGAAAACCCTTTACATCCTGAGCTCCTTGGAGTAAGAATTACATATTGCGTGTGTGAGCGAGAGAGCTCCGCAGCCTCTGACTTTTCCCCGTCTCGGAAAGGGCATTTAAATTTCGGCTTACCGCATTTCTGACAGCCGGAGACAGACACACTGCGGCTCGTCCCGCCCGCCGATCCCCGCGGCGTTTTCAGTTCGCCCCCGGCTCCTTTGAGAAGTTGGCATTTGGCTTTTAAAAAGGATAATAAAATTAAAGATCTTGGTCTACAGAGAGGTTAGGATTTGGTGTTGGCGAGGCGCGGGGAGCGGGGGGGGGAAAGGGAGGCTGGGGCCAAGATGTGTCCGATTCTCCTGGAATTATTGACTCGGGGGGAAACGAGGACAAGCCTCTGCACCCAGCCGTGGCTCCCAGGCCGCCTCTGGTGTCCCCGCGCGGGTGTCCCTGCGCCCGAGATGCGGAGGACGGCAAGGAGCGGGGCTCGGGGCTTTTCCAGAACAGCTGCTACCCTCGGCGGGCGAGGGGAAGACGCCTGGCTCCGGGCGCGGAATCGTAGCAGGGTCTCTGGCGCAGTTGCGGCGCCGTATTGGGTGTTGAAGGGAGGTGTCCCTGTTATTATTTAACACTCCCCTTTTATGTATTGGCGGGGCGGGGCGGGGCGGGGGGGGTGTTAAGGCTCGAAGCTGAGCTTGCTACTCCAGCCCGCGAGGGAAAAGAAGAAAAGCCGGCAGAGGAAGGAAGGGGGGCGCGCTGGGGGTAGGGATGCAGGAGGCGGAGAAGGGAGGCTGGGAGGGGCAGTGGCGCCGGCGGGGGAAGGAGCGCGGCAAGGGCGCGAGTGGGAACGGGCGCGGCGCGAGGGGCCCCGGCGCGGGAGGGGGCCGCGCGCAGCCGCTCCCGCCGCGGCGCCTCTCGCAGCCTCCTTCAGGTGGCGCAAAACTTTGCGCCTCGGCGTTTGGCAGATCGTATTCCCCCCACCCCACCCCAACCCGCGCCACCTCCCCCGGCCTGTTAAGGAGGCCAAAGCCGATTTCGATTGCTCGGCGGTCGCCGGGCCGACTCCCGGTCTTGGCGCTCCGGGCTCCCGGGGGACGGAAGCTACGCGGGCGCTACGGAGCTGCTTCGCCAAGTGTGTGTCTGAGATAGTAGAGGGTCACCCAGAGGGGGTAAAAGGGTGCCGTTTTGTTTTGTTTTGTTTTGTCCCCCCCCCGCCGGCCCCATTTGGGAACAGCGCTGGAAGGGGAGTGGTTCTGGATTGTGGCGCGCGCTGCGCGCTGCGCGGGATTTCGGCACCAACCAAGACCCCCTTAACTGAAGACTTGCCCCCGCCTTTGTGTGCCCCCTCCAGCAGGCTGCCGCGATGCCCCTCAACGTCAGCTTCGCCAACAGGAACTATGACCTCGACTACGACTCGGTGCAGCCTTATTTCTACTGCGACGAGGAGGAGAACTTCTACCAGCAGCAGCAGCAGAGCGAGCTGCAGCCGCCTGCGCCCAGCGAGGATATCTGGAAGAAATTCGAGCTGCTGCCCACCCCGCCCCTGTCCCCGAGCCGCCGCTCCGGGCTCTGCTCGCCCTCGTACGTCACGGTCGCGTCCTTCTCCCCCAGGGGAGACGACGACGGCGGCGGCGGCAGCTTCTCCTCGGCAGACCAGCTGGAGATGGTGACCGAGCTGCTGGGAGGAGACATGGTGAACCAGAGCTTCATCTGCGACCCCGACGACGAGACCTTCATCAAAAACATCATCATCCAAGACTGTATGTGGAGCGGCTTCTCGGCCGCCGCCAAGCTCGTCTCGGAGAAGCTGGCCTCTTACCAGGCTGCGCGCAAAGACAGCGGCAGCCCGAGCCCCGCCCGCGGGCACGGCGGCTGCTCCACCTCCAGCTTGTACCTGCAGGACCTGAGCGCCGCCGCCTCCGAGTGCATCGACCCCTCGGTGGTCTTCCCCTACCCGCTCAACGACAGCAGCTCGCCCAAGCCCTGCGCCTCCCCCGACTCCGCCGCCTTCTCGCCGTCCTCGGACTCTCTGCTCTCCTCCGCCGCGTCCTCCCCGCGGGCCAGTCCCGAGCCCCTGGCGCTCCACGAGGAGACACCACCCACCACCAGCAGCGACTCTGGTAAGCGGGGACCCTCCAGGCCCGTCAGAGGGGGTGGCTGGCTGTCTTTCCTGTTCTCACTGGCGGCCACTTCAGTTGACCCTGCCTTTTCTCTTTTCTTATATTTGGAAAAGAAATGGCAGGCCTGGAAGGGTCTGGGAGCTCATCATCCCTGAAACACTGGGCTTTAGTGTGCCTCCCATTCCTTCCCCTAAGATCGCCCTAGTGGCCATCCCCCTCCTTTCCCCTCCCTCCCCTTAGGAATTTCATTTGGGTTTTTAAATCTTCTAGCTTATCTAGCAACTCTATCCGCTCCCTCTTACCCCTCTTAAGCATTTTAATTGCCCTGGGGGGTGGGGGGATCGTGATGAGGTTGAGAGGATTGATCTCTTCGAGAGTGAATGAATTACCTCCCTTAACTTCTGAGAAGCTGTTGGAATTTAATGGACTACAGATCCACAAAAATGAAGAGGGGCAGTGGACAGGATCTGGGCAGCCACCCACCTGAGTGCTCTAAGCCAGTGAAAGTGCCTTAAAAATGTATGGACTGAGGAGTTGGGATCTTTTCGGCCTCTTTTGAACACTTAAAAGCAAGTCCTTTCCAAAACTGTACTCCTTTTTTCCATCCCCCACCCCCTAGGACTTTTGGCAAAGCTGCAAGACTTTTTTTTTTTTTTTTTCCACTTCCAGTAAAATAGGGATTGCTAAAGTCATACCAAAGATTTGCAGCTATCATTTGCAACACCTGAAGGGTTCTTGGTAAAGTCCCTTGCAAAGAGGAGGTGCTTGGGAATGTGCTTTGTTTGGGTGTGTCCAGCACCTCATTAAGTCTTAGGTAAGAATTTGCATCAATGTTGTATCCTGGTAAATTGTAATTTTCTTGTCTGTGCCATAAACCCAGCTGTCATTTTCCTCCCTGAGACTGTCTCTTCATGAGAAGAAGAGCAGAGACGATTGGTTAGTTCTCTGGCGATAACTTTTGTGCCAGGGTCCTTTTTTTTTTTTTTCTGGCCGTGCCACACAGTGTGTGAATCTCAGTTCCCAAACCAGAGATGGAACCTGCACCCCCTGCATTGGAAGCATGGAGTCTCAACCCCTGGACTGCTAGGGAAGTCCTCAGGGTCCTTTCTTCCCTAATAATGACTTGTATTTGCACAGTATTGATTTAATCTGGTCATTGATTGCTTTAAGGAAACCGTGGCTAACTGGGCGATTTCTTTTTCTTTTCTTACAGAGGAAGAACAAGAGGATGAGGAAGAAATTGATGTTGTTTCTGTGGAAAAGAGACAGCCCCCTGCCAAAAGGTCAGAATCGGGGTCACCCTCTGCCGGAGGCCACAGCAAACCTCCTCACAGCCCGTTGGTCCTTAAGAGATGCCACGTGTCCACCCATCAGCACAATTATGCAGCGCCCCCCTCCACTAGGAAGGACTGTCCTGCCGCCAAGAGGGCTAAGTTGGACAGTGGCAGGGTCCTGAAACAGATCAGCAACAATCGCAAATGTGCCAGCCCCAGGTCTTCGGACACCGAGGAGAATGACAAGAGGCGGACACACAACGTCTTGGAACGCCAGAGGAGAAACGAGCTGAAACGCAGCTTTTTTGCCCTTCGTGACCAGATCCCGGAGTTAGAAAACAATGAAAAGGCCCCCAAGGTAGTTATCCTTAAAAAAGCCACAGCATACATCCTGTCCATCCAAGCAGAGGAGCAAAAGCTCGTTTCAGAAAAAGACGAGTTGCGGAAGAGGCGAGAACAGTTGAAACTCAAACTTGAACAGCTACGGAACTCTTGCGCATAAATTGGCCTATTGGAGGGAGGAACTGGAATGAATCCCTCATGAAATTCTCATTTGTTACTAAGGGAAAGTGAGGAAAAAGATTCCTTCTGACAGAACTCCCTACGGGTGAACTTTTTGCATATGCATGATCAACCTCACAACCTTGGCTGGATCTTAAGACTGAAAGGTTTAGCCATAATATAAACTGCCTCAAATGGGACTTTGGGCATAAAAGAACTTTTTTTATGCTTACCATCTTTTTTTTTTTTCCCCTTTAACAGATTTGTATTTAAGAATTGTTTTTACGAAATCCTGAACTTTATCCAATTTTCCTTTGTAAATATAGCCATTAAATGTAAATAACTTTAATAAAACCTTTATAGCAGTTATACCATAATTTTTTTATTTAAGTACATTTTCCTTTTTAAAGTTGATTTTTTTCTATTGTTTTTAGAAAAAAATAAAATGCCTGGCAAATATATAATTGAGCCAGATCTTAAGTTGTGAGTGTTTTGTTTCTTTTCTTTTTTTTTTTTTTTCCTTCCTCATTCTCTTTTCATCAATTACAAATTAACAGAATTTGGCCCTTAAGGGAGTGAGCTTTAGAAGATGGGAAAAGAAGTTATTTAAGAAAGGGTGAGGGCTTTCCTTTGTTCTAATGGGTCTGGGGCCTTAAGGTCTTTAAGTTCTCAGGGTTATAAGATGCTTCCTGGAGATTTGTGATAAGGGCTAGAGTTGATACTTCAAAGAATGAAAGGGCAGTAGGCTGGTGAGAGGGTTAGAGGTAGGCAAAAGGGTTAAAGATAACAGTTAAGAACACAAAGGGGGGTGAGGACTGGGGGTTGGGAGGAAGATGAAGGAAAAACCCTGGAGTTTCCATGCCATTCCCCAGCTCCATTGCAGTCCAAGGGGTCCTGCCCATTGAAACAGTTGATGGAGGATGAGCAGGGACCAACTTTTTTGCTGCTTGCCTGCTCTTACCAGGTGCTCTGGGAGGCACGTTATTAACCCTATTTTACAAACAAGGGAATATAGAAGCTCAGAGTGGTTATATAACTTCTCAGCCACACAGTAAAAGGCTGAATCCAGGTCCCATGTTTGTTGAAAAACACTTATCACTTTGCTATCATGCTTTAGCTCATCCTGTGTCTGCAGTACAAGAATGCTTTTGGTTTGGGGCCTGATGGACCGACCCAAGGGGTAACTATTTAAGCGCCAGGCATTTTTCTATGCATTTTCCTTATGATAACTCCCCAGCAACCGTATGAAGGAGGTACTGTTGATTTCCCCATAATAGGGAAACTGAGGCACAGCAAGGCTTATCCATGTGCCCAAGGTCCACTGATAATGAAGGGTAGAGCAAGGATTCCAACCCAGGCTTAACCTGTGCTAGACCACCTCTCAGACAAGCCAGTAGCAATAAACTGGCCGGTCACGAGGACAGGAGTCACCAATCAAGTGGAATACGTGACTTAAGTTTCAGCATTTAGGGCTGCTGGGACCTCGGTTCCTCTTTTTTCGTTTTGTTTTTTTGTTTGTTTTTATTTTGTTGTTCATTGCTTAATTATTCCTTTCACAATGAGAAACCCACGGCTCATCCACTCGTACCTTAGCCATTTGTTAAATGAGATTCACCGGTTGCTCCTGGGAAGTGGCCAATATGGAAATGCTACTGTTCGGATCATAAAATAAAACATAGTTACTCTTTGTCATGTGAGTCATTATTTTGGAAACAACAAACTCCCCTTCCTCCAACCTCCTTCACACAGGGACATGCATAACACATGCTCATCACTGGAACATGAAAAGGCTTTTTTTTTTTTTTTTTTTTTTTTGTGGTACACGGGTCTCTCACTGTTGTGGTCGCTCCCATTGCGGAGCACAGGCTCCGGACGCGCAGGTTCAACAGCCATGGCTCACAGGCCCAGTTGCTCCGCGGCATGTGGGATCGTCCCGGACTGGGGCACGAACCCGCGTCCCCTGCATCGGCAGGCGGACTCTCAACCACTGCGCCACCAGGGAAGCCCTGAAAAGGCATTTTTGAATGTTGTTATTATTAATTTTAAGCCTTTGAAAACCCCAAGGTCCAAACCAGAAACTAGAACACTGACTACATAGGCAAATGGAAGTTACTATCGCTGTTCTAATTATCTCATCGTCTCAGTGTCAGAGTAGATCTTCAGATCCCTGTACTCGCTTGGGGATTTAAATCCACCACGACCCATAAATCAATAAATAATTACTGTCTTTGGCTTTGACCCCTAGAATAATTTATTCAAGTCCTTAATGTCTTTTTCTTGATCCTTTATTCTGGATCCTAAGTCCTACCCTAATAGCTTCAAGCTGTCACACCCTACATCCTAAATTCAAAGGGGGATACAATCCACAGAAGCTGAGTAGCTCAAAGTGTTACAAAAGTGGGGGCCATCTTAAACGATTCACTCTTTGCCCCTTTGTGGCTGGAGTACAGCCTGGAGTGACTCACCTGGGAACAGGGAAGGTGTTAGTTTGAATCACGAAGTCCTGGCAAGCCTGAGGAATAGGAGAGAGTGTTCCTCACTAGAAAAACAACTCCCCATTCCAAATTATCAGGAAACAACTTTCGGGATGCAGAGCTTGGCTGTGGAGATGAAAGGGAACCACGCCAACTACCTATCAGGCCCTCTCTTAGCTTTAGGAAGCCAGGGAATGTTCTGAAAACAGAATAGATGCCAACTTCTTTCCAGAAAATCAGGCTGACCTTGACCTCAACACAAATTGGCCCTCATAGCCAATCCAGAGAGTCCCCAGGGTTTATGCCATTGTGTAATGTATTTTGTAGATAACAATGATCAAGAATTGGAGATGGAGGGGCGGAGCTTATGATTTGGTCAGGAATATACAGGAAGGAATAAGTTAATATTAACTATGCGTTTTACCCAGGAGACTGTCTAGGAATTAATGCCTTCCCCAGGGGATTCCTGGAGTGGTTTTGTTTAGGGATGGAATGTATAAAGAGGAAGGAAGTGTTACTTTATGCTGCCATTTGGAAGCAACAAAGAAGATCCACATTATAAAAACAATCAATCAAATTTTTAACTGCACGAAGTTCTCACAACCCCAGCTTCATAAGTAGGTTACTCACAGCTAGGATGTGTAAGTAGAGTTCTCTGCTGGTCTTTAAGACAAAGCTTGGTAAAGATGACAAAACAATTGTGTTAGGGGGTTTTCTGTGGCTTGATTGCAATAGCTGATGAGAATTTGTTAGTATACACGCTAAGGGCCTCTGAAACATTTCTTCCCGGCAATGCATACTCTTAGGTTGAAAGAGGCTGAAGGGTGTCCCCCGACAATATCTATAAATGCACTAGTAGCTTTACAAGTTTCCTCTTTTAAGGTTATAGACCATTACACACCTATTTCAAAGGAGAAGGAGTGTAGACACAAGCCAATAGGATAAGAACAGGGACCTGCTTAAAAAAAAACTAAGAAGACTCTACCACCCACCACGAAAGCTGTAGCAATAACCTTTCTCTAGTCTAGATCCTTTGGCGGAGAATCTAGACTAATTCCATTTGTTTATTTTTGTTTTTATTTTCATCACTCTAGAGACTAATTCCAAATGTAGAAGAAACACCCAAGAATGTTCACTTTGCCAAACTGGTTTGAGGTGATTTACAATGACTCTGAGCTGATTTCTCATTTTGTTTTAAATTTTATTTCTTTCAGTATTAGTCTACACTAAGCTCTTTAGGAAGACACAGTTGAGGGGAAGTGTTAACGGGTTGTAGATCTTCTGAGGTTAAAAGGAATGTGCTTTGTTTTTACACAATGCCTAGGAGCAGCTCAGCTACAGTCCCCAACACTTTCTTCCCCTGTCCCCCCATCAGCCCATCTAGGGATAAAAGAGGCCAGTGCAGTCAGGGGTCTCTAGGGGCAGGGAATGGGAGAACTCAGGGAGAGAGAATTAACCTTCTTTATACACCTCCTATCTGCCAGACCCTCCTTCTCACTGGACCCTCCCAGCAGCCCAGCGGGAGAGCAATTTCTGAATGTGACGACACTGATGAAGTTTAGACAAGTTCAATAGTCCTCCCAAAGTCACACAAGCGCCAACAATAAAAACTAAACAACAACAATCGTAGTCAATCTTTACTCGGTGCTAAATACTTGACAGGCATCTGTCTTATGTCATCCCCAAAGCAACTCTTAGAAGGTAAATTCAATTCCTAATCCCCAATTTACATATAAGGGGATTGAAAACTTTGAGAGATTAAGTAATTTGCCTGCATTCACAGAGTGGGCAAAATGGTGAGAGCAGGAATTATTCGTTCGTTCATAAATATTTATTGAGCACCTACTGTGTGCCCACAGTGTGCTGGGGGTGTGAAGAGATGCTAAGATAAATGAGATAGATAAGGTCCTAGCCCTGAGTCACCTATGGATTACTGGAGAACAAAGGAAACCAAGGCAATTAGACTCTAGGTTATTTCACAAACACTTTTTGAGTGTACTATGTAGGAGGAAGGGGTTAAAGCTCTGGGAGCTGCTGAAGACCACCCTCCACCGCCCAGGGAAAATGGAATCAAGGAAAGAGCTCAGGAAATGCTGAAAGAGAAGCAAAGGAGAAGACACTTTTTTTTTTTTTTTCTAGGAGGGAGACAACTCTAGGAAGAAGCTCTTCTATCAAAAGTATCAGAGAGGGGCTTCCCTGGTGGCGCAGTGGTTGAGAGTCCGCCTGCCGATGCAGGGGACGTGGGTTCGTGCCCCGGTCCGGGAGGATCCCACAAGCCATGGAGCGGCTGGACCTGTGAGCCGTGGCCGCTGAGCCCGCGCGTCTGGAGCCTGTGCTCCTCAACGGGAGAGGCCACAGCAGTGAGAGGCCCGCGTACCACAAAAAAAAAAAAAAAAAAAAAAGTGTCAGGGGCAGCAAGAGGGGCAGCATGATGTGCAGAGAATGGTCCACTGGACTTAGCAACGTGGAAGCATCTTCTTGACCACACCTCCTCCCCAGTGGGACAGCAGCCCATCCACCCAAGATCCTTCCTCTCCTTCTTTCCTTCCATTCAATCCATCACTTGAAACATCTGCCTAACCATTCTCCCAGCACCCTGCCCTCCTGTAATACCTTCTCCAGGAGTTTCCAAAGTGTGATTCCTGGACCATCAACACCAACGTGGCCTGTGAATTTGTTGCAAATGCAAACACATTGTTCCCTGAATTAGAATCTCAGGAGATGGGCCCCAGGAAGCTGTGTTTTAACAAGTTGCTCTAGGTCTTGAAAAAGTTGAGAACCACTCACTGGCTTCTCCATCATTGCCACCCCCAAGATCTCTCTAAATCACAAATATGATTATGCCCCTCCCTTGCTTAAATCCCTTCAGAGGGTTCCTGCTACCCTCCAGATGATGTCCAAAGCTGTCCTACACCTCCAAGTCCTCCACACATTGGCTTTCACTGACTCAAAGATCTCAGCTCTCTGGTTTCCCAATCAGATGCTTTGTCCCCTTTGCTCAAAACACTGTTGACCCACCATCGACCCATCCACCAACACAACGCCCACAAGCCTGGCATGCTCTTATTCATCTTTCATGGCTCACCTCCTAGTATTCTCTGACCACTAGACAAGGTTCCCTAGGAGACCACAACTGACTACCCAAATACTCCCCACTCTTTATAGGGATCGTTTGTCTTGCCTTGAGGAGTGGAATCACATCGGTCCTGTTCACCAATGAATCTTCACTCAGTGCCAACATAAATGCCTGGCATTGAACAGTGACTCAACAATGTCTTGGTGAATGGCTGAATGAAGGGCCTTTTTCATGGTGTTGTGGGCATTAAAAATGAATAGGAGGCAAAGTAGAAACAGATTCTCAACAACCTTTTCAAGAAGCCAGCTCTCAAGATAAGGAAAGAGATGGATTTATCAAATGAAGACAAGGATTTGTATTTGGTTTGATTGATCTCGATTTTATCTTATTGAAGATAAAGAGATCATTAGTTTGTAGCCTGATGGGATGAAGTTGTGAGGGGGAGAAGTGAAGATACAGAAGAAAAGGAATGATGGAGCTAAATGTATCTCAAGGGTAGCTTCCATCTTTGCCTGGTGCCAAGCACGTTGCCTGGAACTCTAAAGGGGAATATAAGTGGACCAGGTGAGAGGGGGATGCCTTCTTGAACATGGCCACTCCTACAGAGTGACTCTTCCCAGTCGCAATGTCAAAGTCAAGGCCAAGTCTCTTCCTCTAGGCTCCCAGAGCCCTCTGCTCTTGCTCTATCACAGCACACGTTCATCTGTATAGAAATAACCTGTTTAATTCTCTCTCTCTCTCTTGCTAGACTCTAAACTCCTTGAGGATACGTACTATGACTTTCTCCATCACTGTACACCATAGGGCAGGCGTAGTATCTAGCATATAAGATTGTGCTAAATGAATGAATGAGTGTATCAACAAATGAATGAATGTATTTGCCATATACTTTAAGTTTCTACATCCTGGAGTTGTCCATCTTTTTTACCCTGTTCAATCCAATGCTCTGTGCTCAGCTCATGCCAAATCTATTCCCCTCTGTGATGTCTACCTAATTCATTCCAGATGGCAGAAGCCTCAGCAAAAGTGTCTCTTGAGTCTCAGTCAGGATCTATAAGTTGCAAGCAACAGAAATTCAGCTTTAACTGGTAGACGCGGGGTGGGGGACAAAAGGTATATAATTAGTTTATGTAACTGAAAAAGCCCAAGGGTGACTGGATCTAGGGGCTCAAACAAACAGTGGCTTCAGGATTCTTTCCATATCTTCATCTCAGTCAGGATCTCCCCACCTGGGGCAAAGATGGCTGCCAGCAGCAATAGGCTAACACAGGCTCCTCAAAGAAAGCGGGTCCCTCTTTCCCCCTCAAGGAAAAGCCTCAGAAAGGATTCTGATCAGTCCCCTGGTGTCACATGTCCACCCTGAGGCTGGTTGATCAGCTTGGTTCCCAGCCCTCCTCCGTTGGTGGAGTTGGGGCCGCATGTGTGATTGAAAGCCCCATCCAGCAGGGGAAAGACAATTCCTGAAATGCAAAGGTTTGTGCACAAAAAGAACGGCTGTTCCCTAGACTGACTCACTGGGTAACGGTAGTGCATGGAAGAGGCCAGATGTTTTAAAAGCCTGACGAATTCTCAAAATCACCTGAGGATCTTTTAACAAAAGATCTGCCTCGGAGCTACTAAACCAGAATGTCCAGAAGGGTGGGTTCTAGGATCCGTATGTTTTTTTTAAAGTTCCACAAGTGATGGGGATCAAGAAATAAATTTGGGAACTAATGGTCACTGCTGAAGACACCTTAAGTTTCAGTCTGGCTGTGCCACCTGCTGGCTGTGTGACCCAGAGCAAAGGACTTTGCTGCTCTGAGCCTGACTTTCCCAATTTGCAGGGAGAAAAGGAAATAAAGGGGAGGCTGGGAGTATAGGGGAATCATACCTCTCTGCCAGGGCTGTTGAGAGAATTTAATGAGGTTGTATATGAGAAAGGGTCCAGCACTGGTTCAGTAAATGAGAATTTCCTCTTCCTCTTCTCCCTCTCTCCTCCTCCATTTCTAACACATCGGCAAGTCCTTTAGATCCTACCTCCTCACTTCCTCTCAGCTCTGTCCCCGTGTCTCCTTGCTGATTGCCCCCACTCTCTGCTCACCACCACCTCGTGCCTAAGTCTCCACAGTAGCTTCTCACTGCCCCTAATCTGGTCTCCTCAAAGCAACAGAAGTGGTCTTTGATCAGATCCCTCCCTGACGTACAAGAATTTAGGAGCTCTCCTTACTCTGACTATAAAGTACAAATATCTTTGTACCTCTTCATGACCTGCCCTAGCTTACCTGTCCAGCCTGCTGCTGTATCACTCCTTACAATTTTATTGAGGCAATTTGCATTCTTTCTCAAATGCCAGGCACATTCCCTCCTCTGGATCTCAGTTCTTCGACCTGAATAGTGTTCATCACACACATTCCATGTCTCATTTTGAATGTCACCTCTTCAGGGAAGCCCCCTCTAACCGGAGGAAAGGGAATCCCTTTCCTACACTTTTGTTCATAGTAGCTAATAAGAGTTAAGCACTGTGACAATCATTCAGCAGGTTATTTGCCTGTTTTATTTTATCTCACAACATCCCCATGAGATCAAAACACTTGCTTCCTTATCATACCCTTTAGGGTCCTGAGATTCAAAGTCATCAGGTAACTTTCTCAAGGTCATATAGCAAGGCAGTGTCAGAGCAGCGATTCAGCCCTAGGTCACCTGATTCCACATCACCAGGTTTCTCAACTTCCTGCTGTTTTCCATCTAAAAACTCCACTGGAATGGCCCAGGTTCTCCTCTTGCTTCCCTGTTGGAATTGGATCTGCTTGCTGACGTGTCTCCGTATCCCCAATGCTAAGACATATAGAAGGTGCTCAATTAATGTTGCAAAATAAATGCAGCCAGTGAGCTCTTGTACTAAGATCCATGGCCAGAAATAGGCAATAAGTTGATGTTTAAAGGAGTTTGTTCCTGCCATGCTCCTTGAGGGACACGTGACATAGAGCTGGAGACAATCTTAGCCTTGGCTTTCTAGAAGGCCCTAGAGAAGCTGTAATCTTCCCAAGGACCCTCTACTCATTTTTGGCTGACTTGGTTCAAGATCTCAGGTCTTTCGAGATAAAGGATTTGTTTCCTTGGCTATGTGAATCCAGTATAATCTCCTAAACTAGGGACCGCTTACCACTGGGATGGATCTTCCAAACTGGCTCAGTTCCAAGGCCACACCAGGTCTTATCCCCACACCCAGACTGCCCGGGTCAACAAATATTTATTGTATACCTCCTGCATACAAAGTAGGCACCAGTGTGGAAGAAATAGTTTCAACGATCTAGTGAAGAATCGTGATATTAAACAAGTATTTACACAAGTAATTAACTAAATAAATTCAAGAACCCAACATAATGGCGTGAGGAAGAACAGAATGTCATGAGGGTGTCTGATAGCCGAGGGGTTCGGGGAAGGTGTTCAGCCAAGACACGGAAGATGGGTATGAGTTAGTCAAGCCAAATATTCTGAGAGAGGAAGAACCTAGAGGAACACAGAGCACACAAGAATGGAAGAAGCAGGCAGCACAAGGAGAAGAACATCCCTGGATGGTGCTCAAGGGGTGGACTCCAAGCCGGGTCACCCAGGGCCCTGTGAAGGGATTGGGACTGTTGTCTCGGGACAGACTCTGCAGTGGGGGAGGTCATATCATTCCTACTATGTTTGTCTGGATCCTCTCTGGTCTTGGTGGCACCATCCCTGTGGCCTTGGGTTGTGGTCAAGTTGAAAGTCATGATGCTGAGAGCCAAGACACTGGATTTTCCTCATGGCCATTTTCGGAATGCATTGTATTCCGTACCTTTGTCTGTAACGTGGATCAGTAAGCTCAGACTAGATAATCATAAATATGACATTCTTTCCAACTGGGACATAAAAATAATAATCCAAATAATAATAACAGCACTAACATTTATCAAGTGTTTTCTACGGGGCCAGTACTGAGAAAGCACTTCACGCACATTTTCTCCTTGAATCTTCACAACAAACACACAAATAGGAGACTGTGATTATGCCGATTTTACAGACTAGAAGAAAGACGCAAAGAAAATTTAAGAAAATAGCCCTAAGGCCCTCAGTGAAGAAGCAGAAGAGGTGGGATTCAAGCCCAGGTCTGCTCCACTCCTCAGCCTGACTTCCTAACCGGCCACTTCATACAGCTACCATCCTTCAGAAAGTCCTGAAGCCTCAAGCACCATGATGGCATGTGCCAGTCTAAACTTTTTTACGGCTGCTTTGGATTTTTGACAAAGTACCCTGTGTGATGCTGGAAGGTCCCAGACGAAGCACTACAGAAGCCTTCCGTGAGGGCTGGGAGCCAAGGCAGGTAGAACCACAGTTGAAGAATCTGAAGTCAGACAAGAACCACATCTTTGCCTCTTAGGTCCCGAACCATCACCAGATTAACCCAGGCCCGACAGGCATCCAGGGGCTGTTTCTCCAGGAGACGGGCAGGTCCCTGTCTCTCTTTTTAAAAAACCTAAGCTGTCATTTCTCTCTCCTCACAAATCTCCCTCCCAGGCACGGAGACTTCTGCCTTTTCCACAGGAAAATTGAAAAATTATCGTGGAATGCTTCCCAGGCTGGCCCGGGGGATTTCACCAGCAGGCTTCTCTCTGGCAACAGGCTCCTCAGAAATGGGCCTCTGACCTGAAGAAGTCAGGACTGTGAGCTCAGGGGTGGGGGGATTAGACACAAGGAAATGGGAGGTCAGAGCAGTGGGAGCTGCCAGGGGGCTGGGAATATTCTGGATGGGAAGCCTCCAATATCACACGAGCTGAACATCTCCTTTTGCAAAGGAAAAACTGAGGTGCAGGCAGGGGAAGGGCTGTGTCCGGAGCACAGCGAGTTCCAGGAGCAGGTTGGGAGAGCGACTCTTGAGTTTCCTAGGCCTGCTTTTAGGAGCCCTTGAGCCGCTGGGGCTGCAGGCATCCTCCCCTCTTCTTTGGATAAAGTAGCCACATCCACTTTTGGAATTTCCTCTTACCCAATGTAGGTGATCTGGGCAGGTCCAAGGGAGTGCCCTGACCTCTTCCAGCCATGGAGGTGACCAGGGGAGACCAAGCAGATTTTTTTTTTTCTCCCAGGACTTTGAGTCTTGAATGAACCAAGAACAGAACAGAGAGATTTGAGCACATTCTTTCTGGTCGCTCCCTGTCCCCGGGGAGACTGAGTTGTCTGGCTCTGTAGGTGTTTGGCATTGCCTGTGTCAAGCCTGTCTCAGCCCTGGCTTCCCAGGTCTCCATCAGTTCTGGGAACTCTCCAATGTCCTTCTAGAAAATTCTATTTAGGATTAAATAACTCAGTAGGAGTTTCTATCTCTTGCAGCTAAAAAGCTCTGTATGACGAAGCATCCTTCAAGTTTTCCCACAATAGCAAAAAAATAAAAATAAATAAATAAATAAATAAAAATGCAGTGAGACGGGGAACTGAAAGCCATAACAAAGGGTAAATACAACCAAATCCTGGGGCTTACCATCTTCTGAGTCTTGTCTCTTTGGCTGAATATTTTCTCCTTTGATTATCTACAATTAAGGATAATTTGTACTGGGGTCCAGGCCCACAGATCCAGCCGACACCAGGCCATCTGGATGCTGTAGTGTCTTTACTCTTACTGTCTAGACTTCTTCCTCCGAGCAAACCTGAATAAACCCTGCACAGTTTAAGTGTGATTCTTTTTTTTTTTTTTAACTTCCATTTAAGAAATAATTATTTTGTGACAGGTATTATGCTAAGGGTTTTACATATACCATTTAATCATCTTAACAATTCTAGGAATTATGCACTGTTATTAGCTCCATTGCATTAAGGAAAAAACTAGTCCTCTGAGATTGGGGAGAGGAATGGTAAATGAATTGCCAAGGTCACATAGCTAATAAGCTGTAGACCTTAGAGGTAAACCCAATTTGGTCCAATTCCAGAAGCTTTGCTCTAAAACCCTAAGCTAAATTGTCTGGGAATGAACCAAAGACACCTCATTCAAGCGGTTCTCAGTCAGGAAACCTGAATATCAGAATCTCCAGGGAAGTTGATGTTTGAAAAGCATATGATATTATTATTTCATTTTTGAAAAGTAGAAAATAAAAGCAATCCCAAAGTTCTGTTTGTTTGCTTGGTTTTTATTTTATTTTATTTTATTTTATTTTGTTTTATGGCCACGCCACTGGGCATGTGGGATCTCAGTTCCCCAACCAGGACCAAGGATTGAACCTGCACCCCTTGCAGTGGAAGTGTGGAGTCTTAACCACTGGACCTCTAGGGCCAGGGAAGTCCCTTTTTTTTTTTTTTTTTTTTTTTTTTGGTTTGGTTTGGTTGGTTTTCAATACAAACCAGGGCACCACTGAGAGTGAAAGGGGCTGCCGTGAAGGATCAGGTCTGGGTTCCCTCAGATGTACCCCGATTTGTGATCACCATTTCACAGGTGAGGAAACTTAGCTTCAGGTAAAGAAGATCTCACAGCAAGTAAGTGGTAGAGTCAGAATTGGAACCCTGAAAGAAATAAGGGAGGCCCCCAACAATCCCCTAGGTGACTTTTCTGAGAGCCTGTTCTTCTAATCTTTCAAAATTCACTTATATCAGGAAGGCCTTCCTGAATCACCAAAGTTGATTCTTCTACAACTCACCTTGTCCTGCTCTTTATTAATTTTCTCTTGATTATAAGCTATTTGTGCTTTCCCAGGTTGGGGGGCAGTGCTGTGTATAGACAGTCGTTGCTTTGCACGGTTCCACGTTAACTGAAACTGGACCTCAGTTACCACAGAACCTGCAAAGTGAGGACACGATTCTAATATGCACAAGTTTCAGTTAATACGGTACCTTGCAAAGTGAGGAGTGCCAGCATTCTGTTTTCCTCTTACAATGGTATATCAGATTCTTGGGGCTGCCATAACAACTTACCCCAAACTGTATGGCTGAGTGAACAGAAATTTACTCACACAGGTGTCAGCAGGGCCGTGCTCCTTCTGAAGGCTCTAGGGGAGAATCCTTACTGGCCTCTTCCTAGCTTCTGGTGGATTCCAGCAATCCTTGACATGCCTTGGCTTGTAGCTGCATCACTCCAGTCTCTGCCTCTGTCTTCACGTGGCCTCTCCCCTGCATCTATCTCTGCGTCTCCTCTCTTCTTATTATAAGGATAGTCATTGGACTAGGGGCCCGCTCTAATCCAGTATGAGTTCATCTTAACTAATTACATCTGCAGAGATGCGATTGCCAAACAAGGTCACATTCTGAGATTCCTGGTGGATATGAATTCTGGGGGGGACACGATTCAGCCCCACGAGTCAGTGCAAGTGGGTAAGCCCCTCCAGGGCTGGATTTGTGGCACCGATCAACTCCACTCTCAGTGCCCAAATGAGAATCAGGTCAAGCACGGGGTAGGCCCTCCACGAGCCTGGTTGGACCCACTGATGTGGGCAGAGCTGGGGGAGGGCAACCAGGAACTCAGTTCACTGGAGGCGGTTTCCTCTCGACTCCAGCACTCTGCCCAGCAAACCACTCCCAAGCCCCCTTCCGTCCTTTTTCTGCATGGCTTTCTCTTTCTGCTTCCTACCCACCCTCACCTCCTTTGCTCTGTCCTTCCTCCTCCCAGCCACGAAAGGCTGAACCCCCAGGGGGAGGTGTGTGTGCGCCACTTTCCTGAGATGAGAACTCCCTCTCCGTTCTGTGCCTCTGTTCTGCGCATTTTGAGCTCCCTCACTCACCCAAGCATTTCTTTACTCTGCGCTCTGAGGCTGCACAGCCATTCGTGTCCCCCCAGAAAGCCCAACGAAGTTCTTGGCCCTTAGTCAAATAGCCTCTCTCGGCCACACACCTTGATGATTTTTTTTCTCCAGAAGCCCCAAGTGAAAAGTTTCCTCTTGGCAAGCTCCGCGGGTGTCTTCCTCTTTCTTTAGTTTCTGGATACCAGTTCACTTTTTCTTCTTAAAAATGATTAGCATGTTGTCACTTAATGAGCTTTTACTCTGTGTCAAGCAGTGTGCCACACACATCACACCTATCGTGTCACTTACTCTTTTTTTTGTATGTTGATTTTTTTCTTTATTATTTTTTATTGAGGTATAGTTGATGTACAAAATTATATGTTTCAGATGTACAACATAGTGAGTCACAATTTTTAAAGGTCCATTATAGTTATTATAAAATATTGGCTATATTCCCCGTGTTTTACAATGTATCCTTGTAGCTTATTTATTTATTTTTATTTCTTATTGAAGTATAGTTGATGTATAATATTATATAAGTTCCAGGTGTACAATATAGTGATTCACAATTTTTAAACGTTATACTCCACTCATAATTATTATAAAATATTGCCTATATTCCCCTGCTGTACCATATATCCTGTAGCTGACTTTATACATGAGAGTTTGTACCTCTTCATCCCTTACCCCTGCATGGCACTTATTCTTTTTTTTTTTTTTGGCATTTATTCTTGACCTGATTCTCATCGCACAGATGAGATGAGGTCTTGAGCAACTGTGTAGTTTGCCCAAGGTCAGGCAGCCAGCTCAAGATGGAGTCAGAATTTGAACCTACATTCATCAGATTCCACAGCACTTTCTCTTCCTCACACTAGGGTTAGGAAAGGAATTGTTGGAGATTATCTTCCTTCACAATGCTTGCCAGCCAAGCTTCCGGAAAACATATGAGACCATTGAGTGTGATCTGTTGCTTTCTTTAAAGAATTAGGCAGACTCTTCCCATTTCCCCTCTCCTCTGCAATCATTTGGGGGCAGAGTTGCTATTAAAAGGGAACCCTGCAGACAAAGTGACAGCCTGCAGATCTTTATCAAAGGTTCTCTTGGAATCAGTTTTTCTCAGAGCAGCTGCTTTGGGCTTCTGGGTGCAATAACTTAAGCCCTAAAATGCAAACTTCTCACAATTTCAAAAAGCTTGTTGGCAGGTTTCCACTGAGCTTGATTCAGCATGCTCTTCGTGCTGGGGACAGCCAGCCAGTGACTCGTCAAATCAGAGTCAGCTAACAGCTCACATATCCAGCATCCCAATCCTGGTAAATTTCTTGCAGTTTCACAGGCAAACCAGTTCACTCCTGTTTCTTTGCACCTGTTGGTCCCTCTGTCGAACACCTCCCCCTGAACCCAATTGGCTGGGAAGTTTGTCCTTCAAGACACCATACCACCCAGGAAGGCATTTCTCCACCCTACCCCACCCTAGAGTAGTCCTCATCTGAACCCTAAAGGGTTAGTCTCAGGGTAGTAGCGGGGAGGGGCTTTAACACCTGGGCCTTGCCCCAAATCTGCTAAGTCAGAATCTCTAAGGTGAAGCCTGGGAAATACACATCTTAACTAGTTCTCCAGGCTCTTAGGAAGATGTCCTAGGCTGGGCTTCCCAGCTTCCCAGAGTCATTCAAAATTTTTACCCTGTACTTAAAAAAAAATTAACAAACACTTATACTGGGCTTACTGTGTTCCAGACACTGTGTGCATTTCACGTGATCAACTCACATGAGAGTCAGAACAACCCTAGTGAGGAAGATACCCTATTATTCCTATTTTGCAGATAAGGAAACTGAGGCACAAAGAGATTAAGAAACTAGTTCGAGGTTACCCATGGAATAAGAGGCAGAACTGGCTTATCTGTGGATTTCTTTCTTTAGATCATCTCATGTTTTAATAAGTTATTTGAATTTGATGTGAAATCTATGAAGACCAAGATTTTTGGCTGTTTGTTCACTTCTGGACTCTCAGGGGCTAGAATAGCACCAGGCACAGAGTAACCATCACTACATATTTGTTAAACGAATGAATGAATGAGTAAATGAATAAAAATGGAAGCATTTAACATGGGATTTTTTTCATTTTTTATAGACTTATTTTTATTATTTTTTAAAAATTTTTATTGGAGTCTAGTTGATTTACAATGTTGTGTTAGTTTCAGGTGTACAGCAAAGTGAATCAGTTATACATATACATATATCCACTCTTTTTAAGATTCTTTTCCCATATAGGTCATTACAGAGTACTGAGTAGAGTTCCCTGTGCTACACAGTAGGTCCTTATTAGTTATCTATTTTATATCTCATAGTGTGTATATGTACATCCCAATCTCCCAATTTATCCCTCTCTCCCCTTACTCCCCTTACTCCACTATAAGTTTGTGCTCTACATCTGTAACTCTATTTCTGTTTTGTAGACAAATTCATTTGTACCCTTTTTAAAAATTCCACATATAAGCGATATCGTGTGATATTTGTCTTTTCCTGTCTGACTTCACTCAGTATGACAATCTCTAGGTCCATCCATTAACATGGGACTGAGGTGTTGGATATATATTTTTTTCTCATTCTTACTCAATGTATACTGGCATAATTATTGCTATTAAAAAAGTGTGTACAACCTAAAATCATGTCATATTTCTATACTGGGATCTCTACCTCAGCTTGGGAAGCCCGGTGCTCCAGTTTTCCCCTATCGTCATTATACTGACCACAGTTGATTGTAATTCTCTCTCCTATACTGTGAGCTCCTGGAAATAGGAACTGGATTTATTCAACTTTGCATCCCTGTGCCTGGGGTAAAAGTCAGCTACTGCATTCTGCATTCTTGCCAGAGGGAACTAATTTTAGATTTGAAATCTAAATCCTTTCAAATCCTTTAAGATCAGAAAAGAAGCAATAGGATTGAATGGATGGCAAAGAATAATTAGCAGTCTAAGGAAGCCAGGAATACTGCCTCCAAAGGGAGGATGCTATTGGGATCCGGAGACCTGAACTCTGGCTGATTCTTCGTACCCCGGAGACTGTCTTCTTTGAGCTGGTGGCCTTTCTCAGGCTGTAGATTCCTTGCAAATAAGGATTTGTCCTTCTTGTTTCTCCCCACTCATTGTATCTTCAGAACCTGCTTAGTGCCTGGCAGATAGAAGACACTCAATAAAAACTGTGAGTTGAATGAATAAATGAATGAGAAATTATTACATATGTTCTCATGAGAAAAGTATAACATGCCTTCCCACTCATTTCCTTGTTTCCACAGTCTCCTGTGGCTCTAATATTTCCATGTAAAATGCCTTTGTGGTAGGCAATTTGGTTGGAAAGGCTGACTTGAAGTTGTCTGAGAAGAGCATTTTACAGAAGCTGGAAAAATCATAACATAAAAGGGGGGGAACCCTAGAGACTGCCAAGGAGAAGATTCTATGTCCAGTCCCACCCCAAGTCCCACTAGGTTCCTGAACTCCATTCTCTTGACTGTCAAATTCTGGGGTTGGTGCAGTGACCTCACCAGATGGCATGAGCTCTGGCTCATTACTCAGAATATTGGTTCTGCTTGGGACAAGATGCCAATGAGAATATCATAAGCTAATGGCAGGGAGGCAGGCAGGCAGGAAGTCAGTGGTAATTAAACTTTCCTTGGTTCACAGCAGCCAAGTTCAGAGCACACAGGAAAGATACAGGGCAGAAGCTGCCAAGACCTGAGTAGTGAGGAGAGTATGAAGAAGCAGAACTGAAGAAAGCACCGAGGGCCCCATCTTTGCAAGGAATACCCAATTTTAGAGAATATCCTGATTGGCTGGGGAGACAGCCAGGCCAATGGGAGAAAGAAAAAGAAGGCTGACAGTCACACATCAGATCAGTAGAAAGATTAGATGATTTGTTAAGTTCTCTCCAACCCTGAGACCCCTGATAGAATGATGAGTGCCTCTAATAACATTTACCCAACAGCTTGCCAGTTCCTTTGCATTAACAAAGAGAGTCATCATCTTCTAATATAACAAAGGGTCGAAGGAGGGGAAAGGAAGAGAGAGAGACGACAAACGAGAAATGGAGGCTTGGAGAGTGTTTTTTTTTTTTTTTTTTTTTTTTTGCGGTACGCGGGCCTCTCACTGTTGTGGCCTCTCCCGTTGCGGAGCACAGGCTCCGGACGCGCAGGCTCAGCGGCCATGGCTCATGGGCCTAGCCACTCCGCGGCATGTGGGATCTTCCCGGACCGGGGCACGAACCCGTGTCCCCTGCATCGGCAGGCGGACTCTCAACCACTGCGCCACCAGGGAAGCCCTTGGAGAGTGTTTAATACCAGCCAGGCCAGCCATGTTCATATGTATAAGGGAATATTAAACTATAGCCCCCAGTGAGGTGCATCCTATTACAATTACCCTCTTGTGTATAAGGAAGCTCAGGTGGGTTAAGTTGCCTGCCCAAGGTCACCCAATCAGTGGGCGGTAGAATTGGGATTTAACAGCAGTCTGACTCCACACCCCATTGTGGTAGGTAGCCTCTAAATGGCTCTCACTGGTCCTCATCTCCTGGTATTCTGACCCATGTGTAATCCCTCTCTCCAAGTGTGAACTGGACCTAGAGTGACTCACCTATGACAAATATATAATATGGCAAAAGTGATGGGATGTCACCTCTGAAGTTAGGTCATAAAAAGACTGTGGCCCCATCTTAGGCTCTTTCTTGTGCTCTCTTAGATCACTCCCTTCACTCTGGGGAAGCCAGCTGCCATACCATGCAGCTGCACTATGGAGGGGCTTCCTTGGTGAGGAATTGATGTCTCCAGTCAACAGGGAGGACCTGAAACCTGTCAAAAGCCACAAGAGTGACCCTGGAAGGGAATTCATTCCCAGTCCAGCCTTGAAATGACGGCAGCTCTGACCAGTCCCTTGAGTGCAGCCTCAAGAGAAAACCTGAACCAGAACCACCAAATAAACTGAGCCTGGGTTCCTGTCCCAATGAAACTCTGAGATAATAAACATCTCTTGTTTTCATTCACTGACTTTGGGGATCATTTGTTACACAGCAACAGATGACTAATACACCTATTTTTAAAAATTACTCCATCAGAATAGTCATTAGTTCTGTTCACCAAATTTTTCTAGTTCTTCCTTCTTCTGGGAAGATGACAGGATTAACTGTCCTATCCCTTGAGTTGGCTGTGGCCAAATGACCTGCTTCAGCCAAAAAAAAAGTGAGTGGAAATGACATCTGCCATCTCTGGGAAAACATTTTAAGAGACAATATGGAAGTCACTAGGTTGCTTTTTTCCCGTGCGGCAATCCTGGAAATAAGGAGATAGAGCCTCCTCATCTGGGATCCTGGCTGAGGATGACACAGAGCACAACCACCCAGTAACCTAGGAGGGATATGTCCTGTGAGTAAAGAAAAACCTTTGTTGTGGCAAATCTCTGAGATTTTGCATTTACTTGTCACTCCAAATAACAAATATAGGCGTCATTA
Organism: Mesoplodon mirus; assembly: GCF_964341445.2. Classification (NCBI taxonomy): domain Eukaryota; kingdom Metazoa; phylum Chordata; class Mammalia; order Artiodactyla; family Ziphiidae; genus Mesoplodon; species Mesoplodon mirus. Next base: position 12,295,363 of record NC_138992.1, on the reverse strand, counting down.
CCTAGCCTATTTTGACTAATACAACCCACACTGTCTCCTTGAGAATTATAACTTAACTCAACCTTCAGTTCATCAATAGACCACATTATCATTTTGCCCACCTGAGTTGTTAACAATATTTGCATCTTAAGCAAAACTTACCTCTAGGGCTTCCCTGGTGGTGCAGTGGTTGAGAGTCCACCTGCTGATGCAGGGGACGCGGGTTCGTGCCCCGGTCCAGGAAGATCCCACATGCCATGGAGCGGCTGGGCCCGTGAGCCATGGCTGCTGAGCCTGCAAGTCCGGAGCCTGTGCTCCGCAACGGGAGAGGCCACAAAAGTGAGAGGCCTGCATACCGCAAAAAAAAAAAAAAAAACTAAATAAAAACTTACCTCTAGTCACATGATATCACAAAGTAGACATGTCAGTAAGCACTGATTCACCATACTCATCTTTATAAGGATCCATAAGAGAAACTTCTCTTCTGTCTCAGTACCAAGATAGCTCTTCTTTTTGGAGACAGAGATTATAATCTTAATTTTTAAAATCTTTATTTTAAGTTCTGGAGGCATTAGGAAAAATAACTGATGCTATTTCTTGCTTTACCTTGGCTGCTAGGAACTCAGAGTCAAACTAATGTCCATCTGTAGCAAGTATGCAAGACTTTATGGCACTTATTTTCAGTATTAACCTTGTTCTTGGCTTTATTTTATTTTTCTTATCATTATTTTTCCCTTTCTTACTTTCCTTACCCTGATTTCTTTACTTTTTCTTTCCCTTGGTATAATATATATCCGTAAGGTATGTAACATCCATTTTGAAATGAAGGAAGAAAACCAAAATACAAGGAGCATCACTTGGGAACATTTGTGACAGAACAAGCTTATGCATTGGCATTAGAAAAAAATTGGGGTTTCAATCTCCGTTTGACCACCTTGTAGCTCTAGAACTTGCAAGTAGAACTTGCAAGAGTTACTCTGCCTCCGTTTCTTTTTTTTAGAAGAGCTTGGGGCAAGGGGAGTACTAATAATACCTCCCTTGAAACTTTGTGTTGAGGATTATATTGGGAAAAGTGCTTGGCCCTTCATAAGTGCTCTTACCAAATTTTAGTTCCTTCCTTCCTCGACTCAAAACCCCTTGAACAGCTATTTGCTCTTGAACTTGCTCAGTCAAGTTCCTGGGTGACCTGGTGAGCTCAGAAATATCTGTTGCTGAGGAAATGGATTTTAGCTGTGTCAGGAGAACCTTTGGTCAGAAGGAAGCTGGGGAGAAAGGGCTGGATAAGAGGAAATCACGGCTGTCCGGTGCTTGCAAAGGAAGTTAACATAAATGAGCTCATAGAATCACAGTGGGAGAGAGGGCAGAAATTCAAGGCTGGGAGACACTGCAGTGTGTCCTAAGGACAGCTGTGGGGCTGCCTCTGAGTGCCTTCCTGAAAAAGAACCTCTATAGTGTGGACCTCCTCGAGAGTAAGGGATGGTTTTACCAGTGAATGTTTAAAAAATATTCTCCATGCATGTAATTGTGTATGATACACAGAGAAGAGCTCTACTGACATTTTGGGCTGGATGATTCTCTGTTTGGGGCAGGGGTGGTGGTGTATTGTAGAACGTTTGCAGTATCTCTGGCTTCTACCAACTAGATGCCAGTATCCCCGCCTCACCCGAGGTTAAGACAATCAAAAATGCCTCTAGACATTGCCAAACACCCCTTGGGGGCAAAATCGCTCCCTCGCCTCCTCTGAGAACCACTGGTATAGACTAACAAAGCATCTGACACTTTTCAGTGTCTACTAAGCAAGGAGTCTGGGGAGACAAAAATGCCTACCATGTGGGCTCAGTCCTCACGCAATTTGTAGCCCACGTTCCAGGCGGGGAGATGGACAAGTACACACATAATCTGTGTTAAGTCTGGCCAGCACAATAGCAGAGCAATAAACTAGGAATGAGGTACAAACTGGGCTCAAAGGAAGAGTGACCAGCTCTTCTGAGAGTAGAGAGTAAGCTTTCCTAAGAGTGGAATCTTGACCTGGAACCACTGGTCCCCTCTCTCCCCTCCTCCCACCTTTGTGATTCCTTTTTTCAGCACTCTGTATGCTTCCTTCAGAGCAATGACTATAATTGATTTTTTTGGTTTGTTTCCTTGTGATTTCATTTGTTTACCTCCTTCACCAGACTATAAACTCCATGACGACAAGGATCTTACGTCTTGTCTACTCTAGAAATCCTGGCCCCTGGCACAGGGCAGAGCCCAAAGCAGAGACTCAACAACGCTTTACAGAGGAAGAGAACTAGAAAGGAAGGGGAAAAGGGAGGAAGGAAGGGAAGAAAAGAAAGAAGGAGAGAAGAAGTAGGGATTTCCCAGGCAGGTGAGATGGGAAAAGCACTCCAGTCAGGGAACAGCATATGCAAAGGCACAGAGCGGTCAACAGGCCTGGCTGCATTATATGTAGGGCTCAGTGCAAAATGAAAACGCAGGGCCCCTTATTCAAATGTTGTTATGACTTTCAAGACAGTAATAAGAGAGCATCAAACCAAATGTGGGCCCCTCTACATTCAAGGCCCCGTGCGACTGCCCGGGTCGTCGGCCCACAGAGCATGCTCTGGGAGATAAACATCGTGGGTCATCATCTGTGTGGTTTGTCTCTCACATTGGTCCCATGAAGTCGTCAATGTGACCTCTAGCCACCACACCATGCTATTTCTAGCAGCGAAAGCCGCTTTCTTAGAAGAGAACAGAGCCCAGCTAAGTGTGTTCTTCCAAATTCGATGTTGATATTGAGAAATACTGCAGGACCTGGGAGCTCGGCACAGGTTCTACAAAGTGCTGCTTGGTGGAAAGCTCGAGAAACCCTCAGCAAGCCCCAAACAAAGCCGCAGTATGTGGAGCTCTGGATCCAAGCCTGGGAGCTGAAGGAGGAAAGTGGACTGAGTTTCTACTTAACGAGGCTCATTCAGAGTCTAGTCATGTCCTCCTTGACTCTGAGCCTGGAGAAAACGACAGTTTGTTATCAGCCCCGAGAGTGAGCTGTAGATAAACGCCCTCTGATCCTGTCTTTGGTGAAACTATAATTTACAGGCTATCTGAAGGGATAACTTTAATTAGGATGTACGTGCTGTGTTTTACTTCCAGCTGTGATTACCTAAGTCACTTGCTCAGATCCATCTAAAGGGCACTGTCACGGGAGCAGGTGACTGCGCTGTGTGTTGTGTGAGTGGGTGTGGGTGGACGTGAGGGTGTGTGAGTGTGTGTTCATGCACACACGCATGCCCTCTCACAAGATTTGTACATATAGGATTATGAAAAGTGTAACTACTTTTACCTTGTCTCCTGTAAGCCTAGAGAAAGCTGGTAATCCAAGAACCCTTAGAAATTACATTTTCACAGGTCACATAGAATATAACCTGATTATTAAGATCTCCTTCAGGAATGGAAAGGAAAAGGAAAGAAAGTCTCATTCCCTGGGCACTTGCCTGCCACGTGTCAGGCTCTTTCATTTACCTGATTTAATGAACTTTCACAAGAACCCATTTTACGGATGAGAAAACAAAAACTCAGGGTTTTGGTGATATCTTCAACTCTAACACCACATCGGGATTCTAACCCAGGACTTTAAAGCCCATGTTCTTGCCATGAAACCACATTGCCTCTCAAAGAGGGTGAAAAAGGGATGGAAGAGAAGTGGCAAGTTAATTTCTTTTCCTTGAGTATAAAGAAAAAAAGCATCCTTAATATGGCCCCATGACTTAGTCATTATTAGCCTAGACCTAACACCCTACTTAACTGGCACTGAATGTTCCATCTTTTTCTACGTGTTCAACTTCAGAGAGGCAGTGGGAAATCAGTTAGGCATCATGGGTGATTATAATCCATAGTAATGGAAAATCCAAAAAAATAGTAATTTGGATTGTGTATGATTTCAGAAGACATCTTTCACTGCTTCTTTTTTTTAAATTTATGTATTTATTTATGGCTGCATTGGGTCTTCATTGCTGCGTGCGGGCTTTCTCTAGTTGCAGTGAGCGGGGGCTACTCTTCATTGTGGTGCACGGGCTTCTCATCGCGGTGGCTTCTCTTGTTGTGGAACACGGGCTGTAGGCGCATGGGCTTCAGTAGTTGTGGCGCGCGGGCTCTAGAGCGCAGGCTCAGTAGTTGTGGCGCACGGGCTTAGATGCTCCGTGGCATGTGGGATCTGCCCGGACCAGGGCTCGAACCCATGTCCCCTGCATTGGCAGGCGGATTCTTAACTGAGCTTAACTGAGCCACCAGGGAAGCCCCTTTTCACTGCTTCTTGATGTTGGAATTCTGGTCATTCCCACCATTTTCAGCAAACTATTGATCACACTATCCTCTCATTCTTGAGACTCTGTCTCCTTCTGCCCTTTGACTTTCAAGTTACAAGAGGAAATGTCGGGTCCCTCCCTGCCCATGCTCAGAGCGGGGAACTAGGACACAAGGGGTCTGGCTTGAGAGAATGGGACAGTCATTTGCTCTTCTTTGAGGCTCTTCTTGTGGGTAGCCGGCATGCTACCTAGACTTCTGCTAGAACTGAGGGAGCAATGAGACCCTAAATCCCAAATGTGGGTTGGAGTCCCAGCTCTGCCCTGTACCAGCTGTGTCATTTGGGGGAAATCACTTACCTTCTCTACTTCTCAGTTTTCGGGTCTTTAAAATGAAGGTAATAATATCCAATATCCACCTACTGTTGATGAAAGTGTTTTTAAATGTATATATTTTGGCCCAACAGTTCCACTTACAGAAATGTATCCAAAGGAAATACCCAGGCAAGTACACAAAATGATACATGTGCAGAGATGTTCTCTGGGACACTGTTTACAATATTGAAACATTTGAAACAATCTAATGTTTGTCTATATGGAATTTGTTAAGTAATTATGACATATCCATGTGTTGCAATACATGTGGGCATTTAAAATGATGTAGTAGTTCTCTATTTCTTGAGTTAAAAATTTATCTCAGGGGACACAGGTTCGAGCCCCGGTCCGGGAAGATCCCACATGCAGAGCAACTAAGCCCATGCACCACAACAACTGAGCCTGTGCTGTAGAGCCCACGAGCCACAACTACTGAGCCCTCGTGCCACACCTACTGAAGCCCGCGCCTAGAGCCCGTGCTCTGCAACAAGAGAAGCCACTGCAGGGAGAAGCCCGCGCACACACGAAGAGTAGCCCCCCTCGCCGTAACTAGAGAAAGTCTGAGCACAGCAATGAAGACCCAACGCAGCCAAAAAAAAAAACTTATCTTATAGGTGATACTATTATATGTGCAAAGAATACTCCTGGGGTAATATCGGAGTGGGGGAATAAGAAGTACAAACCACTGGGTGTAAGATCGACTATAATGATGTATTATACGACATGGGGAATGTAACCAATACTTGGTGATAACTGTAAGTGGAATATAACCTATAAAAATTGTATAAAAAAATAAAAAATAATGCAAGAAAAAAGAAAAAAGAAAAAAGAATATCCCTGGTAGACTATTCAAAAGCCTGGATATAGTGGTCAACTCTAAGGAGTAGAACTGTGGGTCTACTAGAGTACATTATTTCACTGCCTATCTTTTGATATTGTTTGAAGTTTTTCTATGCGCATGATCTGCCTGATACTTGCTTAACTAATTAAAACCCATAACAATTTTAATGTGGTTTGAGTGTGTAATGAAAACTCATAAGGACATGTATATTACCAGTAGTTGTCTTGCATTGGAGATCCCATGGAATTTTTTCCCTTAGTTATACTTTTCTGGATATTCCAAATTGTTTGCAACAAATAGTCATAACCTATAATGAAATAAAACAAAACAGTAAAATACTTGCTGTTTTAGAAAAGCAAAAGCAACCTACTAGCCCTAAACTCCTTTTATTTTTAGAAAGCTTGAAATAGTTATGAGATTATTATATTAGTTACCTTACTGTATAACAAATTACTCACAAACTTAGTGACTTAAAACAACAATAAACCCTCAGTATCTCCAAAAGTGTCTGTGGGCCAAATTTTAGGGACAGCTTAGCAGAGTGTTTGGGCTCAGGATCGTTCTTTCTTTCTTCTTTTTTTTTAAAATAATTTTTATTGGTGTATAGTTGATTTACAATGTTGTGTTAATTTCAGGTGTACAGCAAAGCGAATCAGTTATACATATATATATATATATATCCACTCTTTTTTAGGTTCTTTTCCATATAGGTCATTACAGAGTACTGAGTAGCATTCCCTGTGCTATACAGTAAGTCCTTATTAGTTATCTATTTTATACATAGTAGTGTATGTATGTCAACACCAATCCCCCAATTTATCCATCTCCCCCTTTCCCCCCATGGTGACCATAAGTTTGTTTTCTACATCTGTGACTCTATTTCTGTTTTGTGAATAAGTTCATTTTTATCTTTTTTTTTAGATTCCACATATAAGCGATATCATATGATTTTTGTCTTTCTCAGTCTTACTTCACTCAGTATGACAAGCCCTAAGTCCATCCATGCTGCTGCAAATGACATTACTTCATCCTTTTCAATGGCTGAGTAATATTCCATTGTATATATATACACCACATCTTTATCCATTCCTCAGTCAGTGGACATTTAGGTCTTCCATGTCCTGGCTATTGTAAATAGGGTTGCAATGCACATTGGGGTGCATGTATCTTTTTGACTTATGATTTTCTCCAGATATATTCCCAGGAGTGGGATTTCTGGGTCAAATGGTAACTCTATTTTTAGTTTTTTAAGGAACCTCTATACTGTTCTCCATAGTGGCTGCACCAATTTACACTCCCATCGACAATGTAGGAGGGTTCCCTTTTCTCCACACCCTCTCCAGCATTTATTGATTATAGATTTTCTGATGATGCCCATTCAGACCAGTTTGAGGTGATACCTCATTGCAGCTCTGATTTGCATTTCTCTAATTATTAGTGATGTTGAACGTCTTTTCATGTGCTTTTTGGCCATCTGTATTTCTTTGGAGAAATGTCTGTTTAGATCTTCCACCCATTTTTTGATAAGGTTGTTTGTGTTTTTTTGATATTGAGCTGCATAAGCTAGGATCTTTCAAGAAGTTGCAGCATGAGCTATGACTACACACATCTGAAGGTTTAATGACTGCTGGCTATTAACAATGGGTCTCAGTTCCTGGTCATGTGGACCTCTCCACAGGGCTGTTTGAGTGTCCTCATGACATGGAATCAGATTTTCCCAGAGCGAGTATTCCAAGAGGGAGCAAGGCAGAAGCCACAATATCCTTTATGACGTCAGACGTCATATGCAGTGGCAGAAGTCAACTCTAATCAGCATGGAGGGGTCAATATAAAGGCATGAATACAAGAAGGCAAGAATCACTAGGGGCCATTCTGGAGGCTGGATACCATAATTATATACATGAAGAGTCTTCCAAAAACTTTCAAGTGCTATACAAATGAGAGGGGGTCTCACATTTTCCTCTTCTCTTCCCCAGGGAACTTCCTGACAATAATGTCTATGTTTTTTCTTACTTGACCATTCCTTGTTTCAGCCCTGTGTCTTCAAAGAGCCCTTTCTTTGATGTATTCTAAGTAACGTGTAGGTCAAAGCAAGGGGTGGGGTCTGAAGAACTTACTGTCCATCTTTTTGCCCATGGACCATCCATTTTGCAAATGGTATCAGAACACTTTTCACAATCACTGGTGTCCTTCACACACCTGTCCATCTGCCTGTAGCTGTCCTGGACTCTCCCCATAAATAAAAAATAGAGCCCATACCAGGCTGGAGCAACCAGGAGTGCCTTCAGGTCAGTACCAGCATTGTATTCATCTCTGTATCCCAAGGGCTTGGCACAGTGCTTTTTGATAAGGTTTTTTTTTTTTTTTTTTTTTTTATTGAGCTGCATGAGCTAGGATCTGATAGATCCTAGCAGCTGCTAGATAGTTGCTTGCCAATTTTAAGGAACATAAGGAAACCATAATCTGAAAGGCAAGTCTCCAAAAAAGTAAATGCAACCAATGGCAAAATGATCATTTGACCTCGTCATATCTCATCTCCAATGTTCTGCCTACTTTCACCTTCTCTGATCATCCTTCAATCTTGCCCCTGTCTATGGCTCATCTACCCTTAATTCCCCATGCTCATCTCCTTGGGTCTGATCTCTGGCTCCGCCATACATTATCTATTTGATTTTGTGCAAGTTTCTTAATGTCTCTGAGCCTCAGTTCCCTGATCTGTAAAACAAGGATAATACTTCATCATATAGTATTTTTTTAAGCTGAAATTAAAGAATAATGCATACAGTGCCAGGAACTTAGGAGAATTTAAATAAATATGATTTCCCTCTTGCTCTTTATGTTGTCGTGTGCTTTGTGCACATATCATTCTGTGGTTTACTTGTATCACTTAATATGATTCTGTAATCATTTTTATAAGTTGTCACCTAGTGTTCAGAGCTATATTTTTTATTGACTGCATAATATTTTATTAACCATTTCTGATTATGGGACATGTAAGCCTTTCAAAATTATTTGTTACCCATGACACGTCCTGTTGGAGTATTTTTTCCATAAGAGAACTTCCCAGGATTGATATTTTCTGTCTACAAGTTAATTTGAGTTTGAAAATGTTTTTGAATTTTTTAATTAATGTATAAAGTTTAGGTGTCATTTCTCCAAGTGGCATTTATACCCCTTGATAGCAGGGATTATATCTCATTTCCAATGGGCAGTAACATGTGTTGCTTAGGGGCACAAGATTTGGAAGCAGACAGACCTGAGTTTGGATTCTGGCTTTGCCACTTGCCGAAACTCAGCATTCCCAATTGAAAAATAAAGATCTCGACACCTACACGTTGGTATTAGTACCGGTTATATATTGCTGCATTACAAACCACCCGAAAGCCAAATGCCTTAAAACAACAACATTTATTTGGTTCCTCTATCAGCAATTGAGCAAAACTCAGCAGGGACAGCTCATCTCTCCTCTGTGCAGTGAGTTGAGGCAGCTTGGGGGATCCACTTTCAAGATGGCGCATGACTGCCAAGGAGGCTGGTGCCAAGTTTCAGTTGGGAACTCAGCTGAGGCTGTGGTCTGGGATTCTTGGTTCTCCTCCACGTGGACTTTATCATAGATTTCTTGTATTTCCTCACACTATGGTGACTCATTTCCAAGAGTGAGTGTTCCAAGAGCTCCAATCACAAAATGTATTGCCTTTTTATGACTATACCCCAGAAGTCCTACAGTACCACTTCTATTATAGTCACAAGCCCATCTAGATTCAAGCAGAGGGAATACGGACCCCATCTCTTGATGGAAGGAAAGCCAAATAGCACTGTAAGAAGAGCTGATGGGACAGGAGATTTTGCTCAGGCTATTTTTGGAAAGTAAGTGGTAGTAAGGATTTAAAAAGTAATGAATAATATATATTTAAATGCCTGAAAGAGTACCTGGCTCATAGTAGGTTCTCAATTCCTAGTGGACAGTTGACACATGGACAGAGAACAAAGAGTATCAGGGACTCAGTGTAGATCTTGAACAGGTATTCTGGGTTGAGTGATTTTCAGATTATCTATTTTGCTCTTATCAGGATCACATGTTCTCACCTCACAAGAATAATGAAGAGTTTGTCTGCCCTGATATTTTGCTAACCCAAACGTTCTTCTCTTTTATAAGTTCATGACCCATTTTTTTGGTCAATCATGAAAATCACTAGAAACAGGCAACACCGTATGACATTGTTTAGCCACAACCCATTTGTGTTGTGGTTGGGTCTTTCCAAACTGTCCTGTATGGCTTGGCCCTAAAATAATTTGTCTACAGTGTGTGAAAGAGGATGTTAGCGATAGGACAGGATGTGGACCTGACCCACTGTCAGACAGGAGGTTTTGGCTTGGACTGTTCCTGAGCCACTCAGTCTCAGCTGCAGAGATGCGAGCTGTCATGCAGAACTTGCCTTTGTCCAGCTGGGTTGGGTGGGGCTAGAAAGAACTGTCAAAAGGGGTCCAGAGACAGGATGGCATTTGCCCAAGGTGATAAAGCAAGCTGATGTCAGAGTTACAGATTAGAGCAGGGTTTCTCAGCCTCAGCACTACTGATATTTTGAACTAGACAATTCTTTGTTATGAGGGGTTGTCCTGTGATTAGCAGGATGTTTAGAAGCATCCTTGGCCTCCACCCGTCAGATGTCAGTAGCATCCTCCTCCCCATTTGTGACAACCAGAAATGCCTCTACACATTAGCAAGTGTCTCCTGGGGGATACAACTGCCCCCAGTAATGAACTACTGGACTAGAATGCAGGTCTTCCGGTTACTTGTGAATCTACCCAGCTAAAATATCATTTCCATAGATGCTGAGTTGATTTACAAAGACTAAATTCAGGGTTTCTGAACTGGTCTTTGTGGACTGGTAAAGCTTTTGCTAGAGAAAGAAACCCCCCCCCAAAAAGGCAAATCTAGAATATAGGACATTGTATGAAATAACTGCCCTGATCCCTTCTAAATATCAAAGTCATGAAAGAAAGGAGGTGAGGATGACTGTTATAGATTAAAAGAGACTCATGACCTTGTCCTGGATTAGGTCTGGTTAAATACACACACAGCACTATAAGAGATATTTGAGGGATAATTGGGAAAGTTTGGATATTTAATTATTGTCTAACTTTTTTAGGTGTGCCTGTGGTATTGTGATTAAGAGAATGTCTTTGTTTGCAGGAGATGCATGTTGAAATATTTAGGGGTGAAAGAAGAGGTATATCTGTAACACTGTGAAATGGATCAACCATCAAAGGTAGGGAAATATGCCAACATGTTAATAATTGATGAATCAACATGATAGATCTGTACTATTCTTTTATATTTTTCCATATATTAGTAATTTTTTCTGAATTAAAGTGTTGGGAAAATAAGTACACATAAAGGTAAAATGAAAAGAAAAAAATTGAAAAGTTTACGAAAAGGAACCCTCACATACATGCACAAAGATGTTCACTGCAGCGTTGTGTAGAATATAAAAAAATCAGAAGCAACCTTACTATTCCTCCCTAAGCAATTGTCAAATAAACTGTGACATTCTACATGATGTAGAATACCATGCAACAGTTACAAAGAGCAAGACACAACCCTGAATCTGCTCACGGAAGTGAAAATATTCTGACCTGGAAACAACTGCCAGGAGTACCCCCGTCCTGGGATGTCAGTTCTCATGACGGCGGTCATGACTCACTGACTCTCATTCTCAGGCTGGTAATCAGCAGCCAAAGGACAGCAGCCACATAGATGCTGAGCAATGCAGATGAGTCCCTGCATAGTGTAGATGGAGGTCTCAATTCAATAATAACCCACCAGGCAAGAAATACAACTTTTATTTTTCTAAAACATACTTTGCATTTTAAGCTTGCATTCCACTGAGATGATAAGAATTCCACCTTGGGCCATTTAGCATTTCCCTTTTCTCAGAAATTGTGGCTAACTCCTGGAAGAGGTTTTGGGTTGAACCATCTAAAATGGTTAATATTTTTAACATTAAAAATGTCAATTTTGTATAGTTCAACCAAAAGCACAAGACCATCTTTATTTGAATGGAATTGGGAAAGGCATTGGGGAGAAGGAAGAATAAGACTGATCTAGATGTCCTACTAGGAACGGCTTTTCAAGATATATTTATTGTTGAGTGTGATATATATGTATATTTAGTGAAAATAGATACTTTGCAGACCACTGAGTAAAACAAGCCTCTATATTTTCCTTGATTGAGTGTGTGTGTGTACGTATGTTTGTATGTATGTGTGTATTTTTTTTTCTCTCTTTAATCTGACTACTTCTTACCACCTGCCACTGCACCCTCCCTGGTCCAAGCTAAGATGCCTGTGTCACTGCTTCCACCTTTGACCTCAGACAGCCATTTAGGTAGCAGGCAGAGGTACCCTTTTAAAAGCTAAATCATAGTACACCACTCCTCACTCACAACCATTTAATGGCTGGAATCTGACAGAGTATTGTCTTGCATCGTATTCAACGCTGGTCAGGCCCTACACTACGTGGTGTGCCCTTACCCACCTGATTTCAGTTCCTCTTCTTCTCTTTCTTGATCATCTGTACCACTCTCACCAGCATCTCTGCTGTTCCTCAAATGTGCTATAGGCAAACTCCCCCCTCAGGGCCTTTGCACATGCTCTTCCTTCTGCCTGAAGCATTTTTACCCTAGATATTCACCTGACTCACCTCCTCACCAACTGTAAGATTTTAAACAATGTTACCTTCTCTGTGAGGTCTCCTTCCATATCCCTATTTAAATTTGCAAGACCCCTGTGTTAGTTGGCTAGGGCTGCTGTAACAAAGTACCACAAACTGGGTGATTTAAACAACAGAAATTTATCATCTCACTAATCTGGAGGCTACAAGTCTGAGATCAAGGTGCTGCCAAGGCCATGTTCTCTAGAAGACTTTAAAGGATCATGTTCCATGCTTTTTCCTTTTTAGCTTTTGGTGTCACCAGTAGTCCTTGGTGTTCCTTGGCTTGTAATGCATCACCCTGATCTTTGCCTTGGTGTTTGCATGGCCTTCTCCCTCTGTATGTGTCTGTGGCCAAATCTACCTTTTTTATAAGGACACTCGTCACACTGGATTAAGGCCCATCCTGCTCCAGTATGAAGTAATCTTAACTAATTACATCAGCAATGACTCTATTTGCAAAGAAGGTCACATTTTGGGGATTAGGACTTCAACATATGAGATTTAGGGGGGACAAAATTCAACCCATACCAACCCTCTGCTCTGCTTCATTTTTCTCTGTTGTATTCATTGCCTTCTAACGTATGGTGTGACCTACTCATTTACTTTCTTTCTTGTTTGACTCCCTAAATAGAATGTAAGCTCCAGAAAGGCAGGAATGTTTGTTTCCTTCACTGCTGCATCCTCAGAGCTGAGAAACATGCTCAATACATATGAAAAGACAACCCACAGAAGGGGAGAAAATACTTGCAAATGATGTGACCCACGACAAGGGATTAGCCTCCAAAATTTACAAACAGCTCATGTGGCTTAATATCATCAGAACAAACAACCCAATCCAAAAATGGGCAGAAGACCTAAATAGACATTTCTCCAAAGAAGACATACAGATGGCCAAGAAGCACATGAAAAGATGTTCCACATCGCTAATTATTAGAGAAATGCAAATCAAAACTACACTGAGGTATCACCTCACAACAGTCAAAATGGCCATCATCAAAAAATCCACAAACAACAAATGCTGGAGAGGATGTGGAGAGAAGGGAATCCTCCTACACTGTTGGTGGGGATGTAAATTGGTACAGCCACTGTGGAGAACAGTATGGAGGTCCCTTAAAACACTAAAAATAAAGCTACCATATGATCCTGCAATCCCAATCCTGGGCATATATCTGGAGAAAAACATGGTTTGAAAGGATACATGCACCCCAATGTTCATTGCAGCACTGTTTACAATAGCCAAGACATGGAAGCAGCCTAAGTGTCTATTGACAGAGGAATGGATAAAGAAGATGTGGTACATATATACGATGAAATACTACTCAGCCATTAAAAAGGATGAAATTAGGCCATTTGCAGCAACATGGATGGACCTAGAGATTGCCATAGTGAGTGAAGTAAGTCAGACAGAGAAAGAGAAATATGGTATGGTATCACTTATATGTGGAACCTAAAAAGAAATGATACAAATGAATTTATTTACAAAACAGAAACACACTCACGGACTTTAAGAACAAATTTATGATTACCAAGGGGGAAGGGTGGAGGGAAGAGATAGTTAGGGAATGTGGGATTGACATGTACACATTGCTATATTTAAAACGGGTAACCAACAAGGACCTACTGTATAACACAGGGAACTCTGCTCAATATTATGTAACAACGTAACTGGGAAAAGAATTTGAAAAAGGATATGTGTATATATGTATAACTGAATCACTTTGCTGTACACCTGAAACTATCACAACATTGTTAATCAATTATACTCCAATATAAAATAAAAAGTTAAAAAAAATATGTATTTGCTGAATGAATACAAAGAAAGAAACTGAGTCAATTTCTCATCTCTCTCTTTAGTTTTTGACACATTGCTGAGGACCAGTGCTAAATAAATCCAAATGCTCACAGGTTATTAAAGCTTTAAAGATCTCTAGTGATCATTCTGTATAATTCTCCCATTTTACTGATGAGAAACTGAGACCCAGAAGTAGCAAGTGTATAATCCAATAACATAGTAGGAGCAGAATCCAAATGTCCTCTTTCCTGGCTTCTTAACTACAGCCCCTGTCTTTATTATATGTAATTTTCCCAGCAGCTAGGAAATTCCATGATGACAATTTAAAAGCAATTAGCTTCTTTGTGTTTGACCAATGACAGATGGGCGCATCGTTCTGTTTGCCCTAGGTAAGCTGAGCTGATCAAAACATCAAAGACTGCATACCTGATGGGTCAGTCCAACCAGCCTATGATATTTAGGGTTGATGTCAATCCATTATAAAAGGTGATAAACCAACCCCATTCATCTTGGCCATTTATAAGGAAATGCTTCTGTTTAAGAGAACCTGTCCTTCTGGTTCTGGACCAAGAATTGCTCAATCAGGACCTCACAGTGGAGCAAAAGCTCACAAGATCTTCTACCTGGCTTGGATTACCTGGGAGGCTGGAGGAAAGGGAACATCAGTATCAGAGCCGGAAACACCTGGCATAATGCCTGGCACATAGTAGGCCCTCCAAAGATATTAGCTGAATCTAAGTTAAAAAAAAAAAAAGCTAAACTAAAGTGTTCTACAATGTTTTTGCCTCTTTCTTCAAAATCTAGCGATTACAATTATGGACTACAGAAATAGCTGAGTAACCTTGAACAAACCACTGAAGCTTTTGGTGCCTTGGTTTCCTCTTCTATAAAATGGGGATAATAATAGTGTTTACCTCATATGTTGTTGTAAGACTTCAATGTGGTAACCCACAAAAATCACTCAGAAGGGTGTCTGGCACATACTAAGCTCTATGTAAGTTTTGCTATAGTTTCTCCCTTAGTTCACCCATACATCTATTTGACCCTGTATTAACATGTTTGGGGTTCTAAGCTCTGTTCTGGACATTGGTGAAGCAAAAGTGCAAAAAACACAGTCCCTGTGCCCTGCAGCCCATGGCCTATGACAGATATTATTCATTGAGAATCCGCAGACCCACAAAATTGGGGGCACAGGTATATGACTTCAAGGTGGAGGACTCATAGTCTTCATTATTGCTCAAAGGGATGCATGACAACCTCCAAAAATAGATTTTTAAAACCTGGCTAAGTCTCATCATTTTTACAAAAGGAAACAGAAAATTCAGTACATGATCCTAAGGCAACGTGTTAGCTGCCATCCTTGAGGTCCACGTGACGCAGAAAAGAGCCCAGAGGACCAAAGCCTGCCTTCAGGTATCTGGTCTGGCTTCATGTAGGAGGCAGTCATCTTAAGCATATGATGGCATCTTGGTGCCTTTGTTGAGGAATGGAGAACCTCAGACACACACGGGAAGGTAGGAGAAATGGGAGTGAGAACGTAATGACGCTCAGACTTATTTTTGTTCTGGTTTCTGGAAAAAGAAACAAACTCACAACACATTGAACAAGCCTTTTTGTGATCTGACCCTATTAAGAGAGGAGCAAGGAAAAGGACACGAGTTTTAAAGTCAGATGGATCTTGGGTTGAATTTTGGCTCTGTCACTTACCAGCAGTTAAGAAGTTGGATAAGATTTAATCTCTCTGGAACCCATTTTCTCAAATGCAAAATTGGGATTCATGAAACAATATTGTTATATCTTCATTGTGGCATCTGGCCATGATAGATTAATAGATCATAGTGTTTGTTCACCATTATTCACCTTCTCCCCATTCTTGCCGTATATCCCTATAGGTAGAACATACTTCTGTGCCCATTGACTTTGGGCTCAGCCATGTTAATTACTTTGACCAATGGACTGTGAGTGGGTGTGACATATGTCAAGTCTGAGCAGAATCTTTAAATACACATGCTAGCTTTGGAAATGTCTACCCCGCTCTTACACTCTGCTGTGAGAACAATTTGTCCCATATATGAGCTCATCAGCTCAGATCCAGGAACAGCTCAGATCCAGGAACAAGTAGGCAACACTGAACCAAGTTGAGCACAGCCAACTGCATGTCAGCAAGAAAGTAAACTGTCAACCACTGAAATTTGGGGGATATTTGTTGCTGCAGGAAAAGCTGACTAGTATACTGACCCATAATTCCTTCTCAATAACTCGTTTCTCCCCTGTTTCCTTGCCAGAAACAAAACAGAGAACTTGGCGGTGAGCTACATAAGGATATTGAGGCTACAACACTTAAAGCTGTTAGAAAAAACTTCAAATATAAAGACAAAGGAAGAGAGTTAGATGGGAGTTGGATGGAATCCACTGGAATGTGTTCCAGAGACTACCAGCTGTACACCAAGTCCATTTCCTCTTTTGGGGGCACACAGTATGTCACTGAGTTCCAGCAAAAGAATGTGAATGGATGTGATGGGAACCACTTCTGGTCTGGCCCAAGCTCACTCCTGCCCTAGAACAACTAGAATGGTGACCCCCGGGGCAACTTGGAAGCTACACATTAAAGATGAGTTGTTATCAGCCTAGAGCCCCAAATGACTGGCTGCCAGGGCTGTCTCTCCACCTGAGCATCTGCTGGGGACTATTACTGTCAAAGATGAACACAGTCAGACTTTAGTTAAAGCAGTGAAAACAAGTATTATTCAGTAACTACTGACAGTAAGGGAAGAGCTGAGCTCCATTCTGACTTGTACACAGGTGACTGGGTGTTTTAAAGGGAGAAGGAAGGAGAAGGGAGGGGGTGAGCGGGGACTCAGTAGAACCAGGGAAGTGAAAAATTACAAAAATTGGGAAGTGGGGCTTCTCTGGTGGCGCAGTGGTTGAGAGTCCGCCTGCCGATGCAGGGGACACGGGTTCGTGCCCTGGTCCGGGAAGATCCCACATGCCGCGGAGTGACTGGGCCCATGAGCCATGGCCACTGAACCTGCACGTCCGGAGCTTGTGCTCCGTAACGGGAGAGGCCACAATAGTGAGAGGCCCGCATACTGTAAAAAAAAAAAAAAAAATTGGGAAGTGGAAGGGGTGCTTGTCCATGTGAAACCCATCTGGGTTTGCTAATGGATGCTTGTTGAAATTAGGGTCCTTCCCTCCCAACAGAGGCTGGGAAGCAGGGTCCCTATCTTCGGGTATTGGCTGGAACAAGCAGTCAATTCTTTGGCAGCCTTGAATTTTCTCAGGCTGATACTTTTAGCAGGGCTAGGGTCATCCTAGGGGTACTGCCTTGAGCTCTTAGAAACTACGTTAGTGTTTGTTCAAGCCTTATGGTCTAAGGTTAAGGTCTAATAGAGAAGAGAGCTCAGCAGAGCCTGGCTAGAATTCGGTCAAGGACAGAATCTTTGTTATCCCTCTACTGGGTTTGTTCCGTTAGTTTACAAGTGAAACCTAAGAGACACTGACAAAGATAGGTACAGGCCAAGGGTTTAAGTACTGATAATTCTTAACAATGTTTATTAAGAGCTTACTGGGGCCAAACACTGTACCACAACCTACACCCGCAAAGCCTCTTTTAGCCCATTGTAGGACTCTGAGAAATAGATGTTTTTATATGTTTATATATAAATACACACACACACACACACACACACATACAAGTTGAAGATCTGTTTGGTCAACAACATTTTTCATCATGTGTCTGGAGAGTGGCAGAAGCAGATTGGAATCAGGTCATTTTGGCTCCAAATTCAGTGTCATGACCACACAGCATTGGTTTCTTGTGTTCAACAAGTTTGGAAAGACTTGTAGACGCCAGGTAACCCATTTTGACCTGAGACACAAGTACAAAGACCTAGGATGTTGAAAGGAAAAGATTCTACTTTTCCAGGGACCCCTGAGCCTGAAAGACCACTGAGTCTGGATATTGGGGTGGATAAAGTGTAGAGGAGCCAGGAATGACAGGAAGATGGTGACCCCAAGAATCAGGACTGAACCAACAGCCAAAGAAACGTGGTGGGAAGGGACAGCATGTGCCTAGATTAAACACTAGCTAATGTTTAATCATGAATCAAGTCATAAGTGCCATACAAGACCACACATCTAACTTCCTTTGACTGTGTGCATTGGAGTACCCCTAACTTCTCCCCAAACAGAGAAAGGATATCTATGCATTGAAATGATTTGGAGACCATTCTTCTGACTTCCCTTAACTATGTAGATTGGAGTACCCTAACTTCTCCCAAAACAGAGAAATGATATGCATTCAAATGGCTTGAAACCCAGTGGACAGATAAAAGGTAGAGGCACATCCAGAAAAATGAAGTACCCTGGAGGCATATATACAGTAGAAGAAAGGGACTTTGGGAAAAATCTAACTGTAGTCCTGGTTTGGCCTGTAACTAGCTATGTCACTGTGGGGAGGTCAGTTTCACCTTTCAGAGCCCATGCACACACAGGAGATTGGTTTGGAAATTTTCCAAGGTCTCTTTTAGCCATGCCAGTCTGGTCATTGGCAGTTGTTCATCTAGGCTAGATTCCACGGGAGCAGATCTCTCCAGAAGGTGTCCTCTCTCCTCTGACAGGACAAGTAAGATAAAAAGTGTGGTCTTTCTTATGTATAGAGGCTGCAACTCGTTCAGAATCACAAAACTGTACCCTGTGGAAGAGTTAGAAGTGATTGTCTCCTTAGGCCCTTTCATTATACAGATAAAGAATCAGAACAGAAGCACAGAGAGGGGAAGTCATTTACTAAAGTCACACAGCTCTACACTAGCAAGCCTGTAACTAAGACCCTGCTTTTGGATGCTGAGTATGGGGTTTATTTCAAAACAGCCTACTGCATCGGTATTGGAGAAAGAGTAGAAGGGAATTACTATTTACTAAGCACTTACTATGTGTGAGACTCCACCTTTGATTCTGTACTCATTGTACAAATATTTAACAAGTTTTACTGAGTACCTGTTATGTGCTAGGCCCTGGGGATACAGAGGTGAACACGACAGACAAAGTCTCTCCTTGGAGCTCACATTCCAGTGACGGGGGAGTGAGGATAACCAATAAACCATAAATAAATAAATAAGAAATTATCAAATAGTACTAGCAAGTATACACCCAGAAGTGATATCTAGAAAATAAAAGTGCTACATATAGACCAGGCAGCTTCATTACATGAGGGGATGGAGCCCACCTCTCAGAGTTTATCTTATCTTACCCTCACAAACATGCTGAAAAGTAGGTACTTTATTATTTTTATTGCTCAGATAAGGAAACTGAGATTCAGACTTGCCCCAAGTCAGATAGATAGTTATTAAAAGTTCACTACAGATCCCATTGCAGATTCTCTCTGGTCCAAAGACCATGCCTCACTTCACTGTATCCTGCAGTGAGTTTTCAAAAAAATGAAAATATATACACAAAGTATATACATATTGGTACATACCATAGCTGACTGAGATTAGATGTTTGATAAACGGTAGCTGATTTGTTTCCTTGCAGTTCTTGTCTACTGGAGTCATCTTTAGTATCTCAAACCTAGTATCTCTTTTAATGACCTCACTCGTGAGGAAGGCACCTGACTTGGTCTGTGGGTAGAGGCTACAGCTACAAAACAGAAATTTCTCTGTGCTTGGAATTTACTAACTTGCGAGTTAGGGAATGAACTCTATCACTTAAGTAAGACTCAGGAACATTAAACTCTAACCTAAGATGCTAAATCACCCAGTCCAGGATGAAATTCAGCAACAGATCTCCTTGTTTTCCTGACCTTGCAGGTAAGATTGAGGACATGGCTTTTAGCACAGACTTCTGAACATCAGCATTCGGATTGTTTTGCAGGATTTGCTGTGTTGATGTGCATTTTCATATTTCAAATTACTAGCAAGGTTCCTATTCTCTCCTGCAAGGAAAAGTTCCAGACTCTATAATCTAAGAAAGCTCAATTTAAGACAGATTAAGAAGATAAGAAGTTAAAAGGAAACTATTAAAACAACTAGAAGAAAAAAAAAATTTCAGGTCTTCTATTTAAGATGCTCTCCAAACTGCAGAAACCTCAACTCAAACTGATGAGGCAGACACTGCTCATTGGTTAACACAACCCCGTTCCTTATCCCTTCCTGCATTGCTGCTTTTGCTAGAGGTTAGAAAAACCAGGTACTTGCTACTGTAGCTTCACTTACAGCTAGCAGAGGCCATGTGACAGTTCCAGCCAATGAGACTGGATGTCTACCAAGGGCTGCTGGGAAGACTTGCTTTTTTTCTGGTAAAAGGGTCAGACTTGGCTGATGCTGCTCATTTCATTTTGCTCTGCTTTAACCGCAGACGTGATGCTTAAGGCTGTAACAGCCACCTGAGAGCTACAAATGAGCCACTGCACTAATACCAAGTAGGCTCCAGACTACTGGTTTGTGGGAAATATAAATTCTTATTTGTTTAAAGCACTTCTCCTAGGATTTTCTGTTACCTGCAGCCAAAAGCACTCCTAAGGGTAACCATTGTCTTAAACAACAAAGAAATGTATTCCTTTTTTCTTTTTTTAACCTAAGAAGAGAAATGATAACTTCTTTCATCTCTCCCTTAGGATTAAGTTTTCACTGCCATTCCCCAATAGCTTTCCTTTCACATGCTGTTGTATAGAATTGGATCAGCCAGTCCATTCCTGAATTGATCACTAGCAGGGGAGATAGAATGACATTCTAGACTTACACTGATTGTTGGGTGGAACAGACATTTATTTAGGCATCAACCAAAACATGCTCAACAGTGGATAAATGTGATCACAGTATAGGTAGGGACTTCCTGAACATAAAAACAATAGGAACACATCACACACTCAAGGGCTGGTAGATATGAGCTTATTGAAATTAAAGAGTATTCATAAAGCAACCCATTATAAACAAAAAGAAAAAGCAAATGAGAGAGCTGGGAGAAACACTTGCAATTTATATAGCAAATGAAGTGTTAATATCTCATAAATCACTTCTGAGAATTTACCCTAAGGAAGTCATTGAGGACATATGCAAAGATTTAGTCACAAGGATGTCTGTAGTAGTACTGCGTTTAATAATGAAAATTTGCAAGTAAGATGAATTTCTAGCAATAAGGTACTAGTTAAGTAAAATATGATACAAACTTACAATGGAATGCTTTAAGACTGTTAAAAAGTAATGTTGTTGGGACTTCCCTGGTGGCACAGTGGTTAAGAATCCGCCTGCCAATGCAGGGGATACGGGTTCAAGCCCTGGTCCAGGAAGATCTCACATGCCGCGGAGCAACTAAGCCCGTGTGCCACAACTACTGAGTCTGCGCTCTAGAGCCTGCGTGCCACAACTACCGAAGCCCACGAGCCACAACTACTGAAGCCCGTGCGCCTAGAGCCCGTGCTCTGCAACAAGACAAGCCACCGCAACGAGAAGCCCATGCACCACAACGAAGAGTAGCCCCCGCTCGCCGCAATCGCATGCAGCAATGAGGACCCAATGCAGCCAAAACCAAAATAAATAAATAAATAGATATAAAACTTAAAAAAATAAAGTTATAAAAATTATTAAAACAAAAAATCTGCCTGCCAATGCACGAAACATGGGTTCAATCCCTGGTCCGGGAAGATCCCACATGCTGCGGAGCAACTAAGCCCGTGAGCCACAGCTACTGAGCCTGCACTCTACAGACTGTGAGCTATAACTACTGAGCCCACGTGCCACAACTACTAAAGCCCACGTGCCTAGAGCCCGTGCTCCACAACAAGAGAAGCCACTGCAATGAGCAGCCCGCGCACCACAGCGAAGAATAGCCTCCCTCACCGCAACTAGAGAAAGCCCGCGGGCAGCAATGAAAGACCCAAAGCAGCCAAAAATAAATAAATAAATAAATTTATAAAAAACAAAAAAAGTCATGTTGTAGAAATATATGTACTGTCATGGAAAGACCACTGTGATGTATTACTAAGTGACAAAAGTAGAATACAGATCATGTATATCATGTGATTCTATCTTCCTGTGTGTAAATAAGTATCTAGAAGGCTATATGTCCCAGAGTTAACAATAGCTATTTTTGGTAGGTGATATATTTGCTGATTTTCTTTTTATAGTGAGCTACTTTTCTTAAAAAAGAAAAAAGAACAAAAGAAAAAGATAAATAAAAGGAACTTAATTTGGGGAACAAATACCAAAAAGTAAAAGAACACCTCCACAGAAAAATGGGCAGTGGGTCTGAGCAAAACATGTTCATAAAAAAAGTGCAATGAGCCAAAAAACACATATGGGAGTTTTCATTCTTGGTAATAATCCAACATGCAATTAAGACAAAACTGACATGCAATTATTTTTTCCCTTCCTTTTCTTCTTTCTTTCTTGCCCATTGAACTGGAAAGCTTCTCCCACAAGAAAAGAATGCTGTTTTGGGGATGGAATGAAATGTGCAATCTCACAGGTAAAACTTTTTGATGAAAAATTTGTCAATGGGCAGTTTCAAAAAAGCTCATTCTCACTGACCCCACAAGTCTACATCAGAACATGGAGTCTATGGAATGGAATAGAGGTTCCCAGTAAGGCTCATGTCCAGAATTTCCATGTCAGTTTTCTACGTAACGAAGAATGATTGATTGGAAACAGTCTAATTGTTCAGGCAGAGAGAAAGGGTTAAATCTCTTATGCTGGATTCACATGCTACATTATTAAACAAGTATTTGAAAGCATATTTAATTACAGAGATTTAATGCCCTAGGGAAATGTTCAGGATATGAAGAGGAGTTAAAGAAAAGCAGGTTATAAAGAAGCATATATGATATCCTAATTTTGAAGAAAAGAAACAAAATCATATTCATGTGCTTAAATTCAGCATACCTTTAAGAAAGATTGAAATAATAAGTCAAAATGTTAATAATAGGTGTTTCAGGTAGTGGGATTATGAACAATTTTGGTGTTCTTTACATTTCTGTACTCTCAAATTTTGCACAATAAACATTCATTTGTACATTACTAACCAGAAGAAAAATCTGAAAACTATAAAGATATGCAATGAGCGCTGTGTGACAACCCTTGTTGAAATTAATAAGCACTAATATCTTTCAGGTACCCACAAAGTGCCAGGCACTGTGCTATATGTGAATTGTTTCAATTCATTCTCACAACAATTCTGTGATGAAACTACTCTTTTGGGACCCATTTTATAGATGAGGAAATTGAGGCACAAACAGCTAAAGGGATTTGCCCAAAGTCATACGGCTAATAGATTCAAACTCAGGTTTGTCTGACTCCAGAGTCCATATTCTGAACCAACTCATAAGGACACTATTTCTCCAGAATGAAAGTCCTAGGTACACATTTCCTCCTTACATTTATTGATTAACTATTTATTTATTTATTTATTTATTTGTTTGTTTTGCGGTACGCGGGCTGCTCACTGTTGTGGCCTCTCTCGTTGCAGGGCACAGGCTCCGGACACGCAGGCTCAGCGGCCATGGCTCACGGGCCCAGCCGCTCCGCGGCATGTGGGATCCTCCCGGACCAGGGCACGAACCTGTGTCCCCTGCATCGGCAGGCGGACTCTCAACCACTGCGCCACCAGGGAAGCCCCTAAAGAGGGATTTTAAAAAAGGAAAAATGTGAATTTAAGATTAATGCTTCAGGGATCCAGAGAGGGCAAGCAGAGTCAAGGTCAAGGTTGATGAGTCCTGGGTCAAGGCATCTTTTCAGCCAGGAGAGGCACCAAGGCAGACAGCTAACAGGAAGGATACCTTAGCCAGGTTGGGGTCTCAGGGAATGGAATTGAAGTTGCTATTGGAAGCTGGACCTCTCCTGGCTTGAGGGCACCCAGCAGGAGCACACCGGCTTCCCCCGGGGTGACAGAGGTCGGTTCCAGGGAGAACTTTTAAGCAGTGAAAGGGCTAAATTCTCACAGTTCCTACAGTGCCTATACAGATGCTGAGGTTTGACAACTGGAGCTCAGAGACCTGTCCAGACCCTCGCAGGAAGCCAGGCACAAAACAAGTGTTCCATGATTATAAATGAATCTGTGTAGTAGGCGGTACACGGAGCATCACCTGAAGATTTTGTTTTTTTTCTTTTTCTAGAGAGGAGAACCATTCACTTCGGGAAGAAGCCACTGGAATAGGAGAAACTGCATAAAACAGGGGAGGGAGGGAGGGGCCCAAGGCCGCTGGGTGGGTTAAAATGATAGGGGAGGTAAGGCACTGGGTGGGGGACAGAGAGGCAGCCTTCGCTTCCATAATGTTGAAATCACACACTTGTGTGTCTGTCTTTTCACCGGACTGTGACTTCCTTCTACGGCTTGTATCCCCATCGCCTAGCAGGGCGCCCGGTTCCCCTAAGTGCTCCATAGGTGATGAACTGAATGGAGGCAGCTCCTCGCTTCGGTTAGGTCCTGGGCTTTTGTAGAGAAAGCAAGATAAACACATACCCCCGCCGGAGGCCAGGGTTCTCTTGTTCCTTTGCGGGAGACTACTGGGCATTCACAGGGATAGTTTAATACTCCGGAGTGGAGGGACTGGTGCGGACAGCCGGCCCTCTGCACTGATTTGCCAACCTCAGCCCTGTGGGACAGCTGGAGACGTCGAAGGAGGTGGGAAAGTGCGTGCGCCCCTCTTACCAGGCCCGCGGATGCTGGTGGTACCCAAGGAGGCGCCCGGATCACTAGAGATAGAGCTAAGCCAGGGGTCTTCTGCACGAAGTGCTCCCGTCTCCGACCATCCTGGTTCATCTACTTCACTAAACTCGCCTTCCCCATCTGGCAAGTGGGAAGGCTTTCAGCCTCCAGGACCCCTGGGGGCGGGGCGGGGGGCAGAGAGCAGGACTGCTGAAACCGCTGCACGCAAGTGAATGGGCATCACCACGGGGTTCGAGCTGGCTCTCTCGGGCCGCGGCGCGACCGTGGCCAGGTCCCCCAGCCCGGTGCGGAGCGTGCCCTCCCCGCGCCATCTAGGCCCCCGGCGGCCCAGGCCCTCCCGGCCTCCGCGCGCGGCCCTCCGCGGCAAGATGCTCCGAGCTGCTCCGGCCGCGGGCGGAGGGGCTCGCGGGGCGGCGGGCCGGGCGGCGGGGAGCTGGGGGGCGCGGGCAGCGCTGGGGCCGAGGACGCACGCGGCCAGTCGGGCGGCGCGCGCTTTCCCCTCCCCCGCAGCCCGGAGCGCGAGCCGCCGTGACGTCACGGGCCGCCCTCCAGCCCCGCGCTCCAGCGGGCCGAGCGCGTGCGGCCGCCGAGCACATGGGCCCGCGGGCCGGGCGGACTCCGGGCGGCCGGGACCCGGAGAGTCAGCGAGGGGCCGCGAGCGAGGATGGGCCCCGGCACGCGCCTGGAATCCTCTGAGTGGATTTCCACACGGAAAGGCTGTTGGCGGCCCCGGTGACCTGCGGAGACACGGCTGAATCCACCTTCCAGTAAGTTAGAATTCTTTCCTCTGCCTTTCTGGAAACTCGGAAGCCTCGGCCTTGCGGGTCGGGATGCGCGGTGAGTAACTGGACGGAAGGAAGGGGCTTGCGGATGCCAATGGGTGTGTTCACCGTGCCCTTTTCTCATCCCCAGACTCTGGACTGGCAGCGAGTTTGGGCGTTTGGGGTGGGGGGAGGGGAAGAGGGTGACATCAAATGGCCCTTGCAGTGAGATAATTCTGGATTTGTGCTCTTGCTGAAAAGCGTGTTATTATCTAACCTCCCAATATAGACCCCCCCTCCCGTCGGTACGGGTTTGGATCCGCAGAGACGGTCTGGAGGCCCCTTTTGCTAACCGAGAGGTCTGTGAACCATACGATGCGACCTCCATCCTCTGACCGTCTCCTCCCCCTTAACCCCTACAAGGTGATTTCCGAAAACTCAGCAACTCTTGTTTTTTGAAACTTTCTCTGCTTTTGCATTGCACTTACTGATTTGCCGGGGCCCTCACTCCCCTATCATGGTAATTCTTTTGGCATGGATTGTTGATTTGGTTAGATTTATCCTCCCTGGGCTAATGTGCTCTTACTTATGCCAGTGTTTGGGGTCCGGAGTGTAGGCTTTCGGGAAGCGCAGCCATGAGGCTGCATGTGTTCGGTGCGCGGATACACCATGCATTTTCCTGAGAGTTGGCAGGCATGGAATATTCTTGTGTTCACTCGAGCCCCTGACTTCAGGCCCTTCTGTAAGTTGGGAGAAGAGAGGAACTCCCTTGTGAAGGGTTTTAGGGAGAAGAGGGTGAGGTTGTGGTGTTTCCTTTCTGGTCTTCTGTTCTCCAGAGAGAGGCTGGCAGCCCCGTCTCATCCCTCCGTTCCCCCACCACTTGGCGTCCTGGCTACTGGAGCTGTTTAGTTGCTGGAGAAAACCCTGAAGAAACGTGTGTTTGTCTGCGGTGGCTGGGCGGGGCTCTGAGGAGGTAGGGACTGCATCTGCTCTGCTGCTTGTCATAGGGTGTCGCAGGCCTCTTTTGCATACTGGCAGTGACAAGTTGAGGCTTGTTCATTTGACACAGTCCTGTGGTCACAGTGAATCTCTCTAAAGCTCTAACCAGTGGAGAAGAGGGTTGTATGGATCCTCTGAACTCTGAGTGGGACTTCCTGAAAGATTTATTAGGAGAAAAACCTTCCTGGAAGCAGCAGCAGAACACACACAGAATCGCTGGCTGGGCAGAGCCTCGTGGCCTGGTCTCCACTATCTGGGAGCAGTTACATCTTGGAGGTGAGGAGTGCCTCGTGGTCTGAGGCCTTGGCACGAGGGCCCGACTGGAATTCCATGCATGGGTCTGGTGATGGAAAGGCGCGGTGGGTGCAGGGCAGATCATAATGCTGTACCCAGTGAACTCCCCGGGGGGATTTGTTATGTGATCACATTTTTGTTTTGCCTGGTTAAGCGTGGCTCTTATTCTTGTTGTTGCTTTGCCGACTTTGAGTGCAGAATTTTGCATAAACTAGGCTTCCCCTGAAAAGTAGAAGAAATCAGTTTCTTTTTCTGGTTGCTTTTCCTCTCTCTTCCTCCGTCTCCTCTCCGTCCCTCCCCCATGCTGTCCGGTTTGTCCTTTCTGTCCAGGGCTGGAGCTTTTCCGGACTGGAAAGAGGGAGTTCTGAAATATCAGAACTCACCCCCTCCGCACCCCCCACCAGCCCCGCAACTGATTTGTGTGATTGCTGGTCTGAAACCCGGTGAATTCTCACCGTCTATATCCAGTTGATCTCTTGTGCTTTAGCTTTTTTTTCTTTCTCCTAAATGGCAGGCAGGCAGGCTGGGTTTGGGAATCTCTGTCCCAGGGCCTTCTGCCTGCCCGGGATGGACAGTTTTCTCGGACAGCTCAAGTAAAGAACCTCCTGGACGATAAGACAGCCTTCCTTTTTTCCTCTTTGTGTGATTCTCCCTGAATTTGGTCACACCAATGGCGGTGTTGACCCTTTCCTGCGGAAGTGAGGACCTGGGATAGTTGCTGGTCCGTATTCTTTGGCGAGGTAGCCGCGGGCCTGCTAACGAATGGCTGCACTTCACTGTGTGTTAGATGTCAGATGGCCTCCTGGATGCTCAAGCTTTTTACTTTGTATTTCCTTTCCTAGTTGGCTGGAGACATGGCATTCTCCCTGTTTGTTTGTTTTTTTAAAAACTCCGGATGCTGGTTTGTAATCTCTGTAAGAGGCCAGGACTCCTTTATATACCCTGTGTCTGCTGGGTGGGGGGAAACCCTGAATCAAGATGGAAACAGAGCAACGACGTGGAATAATTTGGACCCTGGATGAGTTCCGTTGGTGGTCACTTTTACCCCTTCCCTAGGAAACCTCAGAAACTCTAGGCCTTACAGGAGAATGCTGCTAAAATGGGTCCTTTGACGGGTTCTTCCTCGATCTCTTCCATTTTTCTGGTCCCCAGTAATCTAAGGATCTAATAACAGTAATAGTAAATGATAATAATAATAGTTTCTTTCTTTCTTTTTTTTTTTTTTGGCCATGCCGTGTGGCACGCGGCATCTTAGTTCCCCCACCAGGAATCGAACCCGCACCCCCTGCAGTGGAAGTGTGGAGTCTTAACCACTGGACCGCCAGGGAAGTCCCAATAATAGAAGTAGTTTCTATAGTAACATTGAAATCGTATATCAGGCCAAGCATGTTCTTCCCATTTCATGCTCGCTATAGCCTCACCAAGGCAGTTATGATAAAACGTCTAGCAGTGATGGAGTTCTTATGACGGGCCAGCCTCAGTTCTAAATGCTTTAGATATGTAATCTCATTTAATCTCCCAACCATCACATAAGGTAGTATTATTATCACTATTTTGCAGATGGGGGACCCACAGCTCAGAGAGATTAAAAATATCCCTACCCTCACCGCCAGGTCACACAGCTAAGGAGTGGCAGAGCCACTGGGATTTGGACCTGGGCCATCTGGCTCCCTGGGGCCACTCCTAGAAGTTAGAGGACAGTGAAACTAAAAGCAAGCAAGGATGCTTCTCGGCCTGGAGCAGGAAGGATCAGGTGTGCTCCCCAGGCTGCCCTCCTCCCCCGGCACAGATGGAACCCCCAAACCCTGTGTGAAGACAGTGCCTGCTCTGGCTGCCGGCCCGTTCCACCAACACTGAGGTCAAGAAGCCATGGGAGGGGGGCTGCAGTGTTTGGAAAATTCTGGACGGGGGTCTGGGGAGCCTGCGCAGAGCCTCAGTCTTGGTGTGAAATCTGTGGGCATTTGCAAAACGCTCCATCCAGGCATCCTGCCTGGCTTTGTGACCAGCATATAATCACTGTGAACGTTCAGAGCAGATGGGAGACACAGCTCTTTCTGCAAATGATCACATACCCTCCCCCCCATCCCCTGCCCCCGCCCCCCAAACTATCTGAGTACCTGTCTCTCTCCTGGGTGTGTTTTGGTCCTGTAGCAGCCCTAACAATACAAGGATTGTGGTGGCCCCTCTCCCAACCCTGTCATTAAAAACAAAAACAATGCCAGCCCATAAACACAAGATTCACATACACGAGGCCAAAACGGTCTCAGTCATTTTTTAATTCCAGAATTCTGAATGTTCTTCTTTTATTTTCTCTTCCTCTTTTTTCTGAGGGGGGGCAGGCAGGGGTATGGGGTGTTGTTTTGCTGGTGCCTAGTGGGTAATCTGAGCCCCAGGGCTATTTGTTTACCTGCCTCTTTTCCCTCCTGGACCATGCATTTCTTGGGAACAGCAGGAGGTGGGGAAGGGGCGGGGGATGCTGGCAGTCATCTTCATCTGGTGGCTCACGCAGCCCTGGGACTTTGTTGGATCAGGTGGCTGTCAAGAACTGCTTTATTTTCAAGGAAACAAGCGATGTCCAGTCTCCAGTCATTGTCTTCTTAGATGTGAAACAGCCCGACAGGATGGGAAGCAGAGGGTTTGCCCTGAGGGAAGGGACAGTGAAGAAAGGAAGGAAAACTGAAAGCAGCAGAAGGCACCTGGGTTGTCTGAGGGGCGGTGCAGACCTGGGTTCCTTTGGGGCAAGTTACTTGACCTCTGTAAGCCTGTTTCCTCGCCTATGGAATGGGGATGGTAAAGCACCAGCTTCACCGGTGGCTGTGAGGAGGAAATAGGGGATGAACAGCTGGCGGGTGTTCAGCACAGCGCCTGGGCTCCTGGTAAGTGCTCAGCAAAAGTTAGCTCATATTATTACTGTTACAATTATTGGATTTTATTACTTCCTGTGGCTGCTTGGAGTGGTGGTTTCTGAATACGTTTTAATGCGTAAAGGTAACATTCTGGTTACGTAGATCATAAAATGGCAGTGACTTCACTAGTGTTCTTTGCAAGCATCTGAACAAAACACTGGCTAATAGATGTAAGAAAGAGAAATGGGGAGAGGTCTCAGAAAGGACAGGAATCAGAGGGTGCCCCTCAGGTGTCAGCCTGCTTTTTAATATATAAGTTTTTTTCTTTTTTTGGTTGCGTTGGGTCTTCGTTGCTGCACGCAGGCTTTCTCTAGTTGCTGCGAGCCGGGGCTACTCTTCGTCGCGGTGCGCAGGCTTCTCAATGCTGTGGCTTCTCTTGTTGAGGAGCACGGGCTCTAGGCATGTGGGCTTCAGCAGTTGTGCACACAGGCTCAGCTGTTGTGGCTCGCGGGCTCTAGAGCACAGGCTCAGTAGTTGTGGCACACGGGCTTAGTTGCTCCATGGCATGTGGGATCTTCCCGGACCAGGGCTCGAACCCATGTCCCCTGCAGGACATTGGCAGGCGGATTCTTAACCACTGTGCCGTCAGGGAAGTGCCGTCAGCCTGCTTTTGCAGGTTACTTCAGCTCTCGCTGCTGCACAGAGAGGAGAATAGTTTCCCTCTCCCAGGGATGATGCAAAGCACTTAGCACAGTGGAAGTAAGCTCTTGAGGAAGACATAAAAATGATTGTTATTATTGGTTATTCTTCAGGGCTCCCTTTCCCTGGTAATTTGACCCTAACATTTGCTACTCTGTTTAAGATGGATTGGTTGAGCCATTCATTTACTGAGCATTTGCTGGGTGGCAGGCACTGTTCTAGCTCCTGGAGATCCAGCAGGGAAGAAAAGAAACAAAAATCTTTGTCCTCCTGGAGTTTCCATTCTATCCAAGCCACACGGTGGGTACAGGGTAGTCCGCACAGGGAGTTGGGGAACGGATGGAGGCAGTGCAGGCAAAAACTACACCGACTCCTGACACCACTGTATTAGTAGATGTAAGGTGCTTAGCACAGGGCTGCCATGTGGTAGTGACTATGTAAGTGGTGGTTGCTATATTTATAATTATTGCCTGCCTTTGGGGGCTGCCTCATAAAATAGCAACCTCCCTAACTCCCATTTCCATTCCTGAGTCTCACTGTTGTCCATAGTACTTGTTATGGACTGAATGTTTGTGTTTCTCCAAAATACATATGTTGAAATATTAACCCCCAATGTGATGGTATTTGGAAATGGGGCCTTTGGGAGGTAATTATGGATAGGTGAGGTCATCAGGGTGGGGTCCTTGTGAGGTGATTAGTGCCCTTATCAGAAGAAATAGCAGGGAGCTTGCCTCCTCTCTCTGGCCATGTGAGGACACAGCAAGAAGGTAGTTGTTTACAAATCAGGAAGTTAGCTCTCATCAGAAACCAGATTGGCCAGAACCTTGATCTTGGACTTCCTAGCTTCCAGAACTGTGAGAAATACACTTCAATCATTTAAGCTACCCTGTCTGTAGTATTTTGTTATGGCAGCCTGAACAAACTGAGACAGTACTAATCGTTACCTGATATACCGTGTATCTGTCTTCTCTCCTGAAATTGTAAACTCTGTAGGGCTGAGGGCTTCATTCATTCATTCATTTATTCATTTTCATCCATTTAACACATTCTTATTGCATGCCTACTCTGTGCCAAGCAGGGTTCTAGGTGCTGGGGATGCAGAAAGGAACAAGAAAGATGTTGCATGAATGGTGCTTGCATTGCAGCTGAGGTAGACACTGGGAACAGCAGACATAATAAACTGAGGACATTCACAGTGTATTTGAGGGTAATGTGTTCTATGGGAACAAGTGGAACAGAGTCAGGGTCTGGAGGGCTGGGGTGGGCTGAAGTGTTAAGGTGGCTTCAGGGCAGGCTCTGTTGACAAGCTGATACTGGAGCAGCCTTGAAAGAGGTGAAGGAGTTAGTCTTAGAGGATGGTATTCCTGGCCCAGGGAAGAGCCAGGCTCGAGGCTGAGGGCAGGGCTGGGCCTATGAGAGGGAGGAGCAGGATGAAGAACGGATTGGAGTGTTGAGAGCAAGGTGGACAGAGGTGGAAGGGGAAACCAGAGCAGTGTTCAGCGACGTTGCACAGGAAGTCTCCAGGCCTTTCTAAAAGACTCTGTCTTGTGCACAGTAAAATGGGGAGTGACTGAAGGGTTTAAAACAAAAAGCTGATTTGCTCTGATTTAGCTTTCAAGATGATCAATCTGGCTGCTGTGTTGAGAAGAGACTAAATCTAGGCCAGAAGCCAGGGCACCCGGGTCAAACTGCAGGGGATGCAAGTGCTTGGTCCAGGCTGGTAGTGGTGGACAGGAGCTTCTGGACTGCTCACTGTTGTATTCCCAGGCATCTAAAACTGCCCTATCCAATGTGGTAGCCACTAGCTTTACGTAGCCACTGAGCACTTGAAATGAGGCTAGTCTGAATACTAAAGAGATATACTAAAATACACATCGGATTTCATCGGGCTTCAGTAGTTGTGGCATGCGGGCTCAGTAGTTGTGGCTTGTGGGCTCTAGAGCACAGGCTCAGTAGTTGTGGTGCACGGGCTTAGTTGTCCCGCGGCATGTGGGGTCTTCCTGGTTCAGGGCTCGAACCCATGTCCCCTGCACTGGCAGGCATATTCTTAACCACTGTGCCACCAGGGAAGCCCCGCATCTCACTGTTCTAAAAGTTGTAGTTAAGTATTGTAACTCATGAGATTTGCACTGAAGCCAAATTTGCTGTTATCTGGTGAGATGCGTGATGTTTGTTGCTGTCCATGATACGCTGTGTTATGAACAATTACGTATAGTGTGTATTAAATGCTAGACACATGTGCATATACATTATATGCACCTGTATTAGCTTTTTCTTAACTTCCATTTATTTAGCAGATATTTGTGGGATGCCTGTTGTGTGCCAAGCACTGTTCAAGGTCTTGGATGTTCAGTAGTGATCACAACAGATATGGTACCAGTTCTAAAGGAGCTTATTACTTAGTGGGGAGACAAGCAAACATACACCAAAAAGTAACTCTAGTGTAAGGAATATGAAAGAATATGAAATCAAATAATGTGGAAGATAGTGTGTATGAGGTGAGGGGATTCACACCGAAATCCTACATTTGAGTGAGACATGAAGATTTGGGGGAAGTTAGCCAGAGAAAGAGCAAAGCACAAAGGAGCAGATTGAGAAATATGACTGTATAGTAAAGAAAAAAAGAGTGCGAAAAAAAAAAAGAACAGCTTTAATAATAAAGAATAAAGGGTTCCCCAAAGTCAACAACAAAAAAACCAAACAGCCTCACAGTAACGTGAGTAAAAGATACATACAAACAGTTCTCAGAAGAAGAAAGCAAAATGGACAGTACATGTGAAAAGATTCCGAATTTCCCTGATATAGTCAGGTGTACTGAGGTCTGATCTGTAGACACTAGAGTCCACCCTGTTTAGTAGACGGCGCTAGGTGGTTTGATAAATGCACACAGCTGTGTAACATAGTCATGTAATCATCGTCATAAAGATACAGAACATTTCCATCCCCCGCCAAAGTCCCTCCTGCTTCTTTGTAGTCAACCTCCTCCCTGACCCTCAGCTTCTAACAATCACAGATTTGTTTCCTGACCTCATGGTTTGGTTTTGCCTTTTGTGTAGAAATGGCATCGTCCAGGATGTAGCTCTTTGAACCCGGTTTCTCTCCTGAAAGTGAGATCTTCCACGTTGTATGTGTCAGTCGTTGGGTGGATTAGATTGCAGAGTAGTTTCCTCTTCTCTGGATATGCCACTGTTATCCATCTTCCAGTGTGCAAGGACACGTGCGTTGTTTCTGGGGCGCATTTTTTCATGTTTTAAAACGTGCCCCAAAATAGGAAATCTGACGCAAGTCTTGGGTAGGCTGTGTGGGGCATGGGGTCCCCTGATTCAGCTAGTGAGTGTGGAGTTGCTTGAGAGACCAGTTGGCAGCACGCAATGAATTCAAAACATGTGCAGCCCCATGCCTCGGTACCTTTGAGAATTCACAGCTCATGTTATGTGTTGTTGAAGGATACTTCGAGGTGGGTGTGAATGTCTAAAAGAAAATGGACTGGAAGGATCTAGATCAAATTCACTCTCATCGTCCTGGGAGGGAGGAGAGGATGGGGTTGGTGGTGACAGTCAAAGGCTACTTTAACTTTAATGTTTTATAAAAGAAGGATATAGACACATATATCACTTCTGCATTTTGAAAGCATATAGTAAGGAAAGCAGACCGTGTGTATGTATGACAACACGTTCATGGGTGTAAATTCAGGGTTTTTAAAATTTCTTTTAAAAACTAGTTTGAAGGGACTTCCCTGGTGGTCCAGGGGTTAAGACTCCGAGCTTCCACTGCAGGGGGTACGGGTTCCATCCCTGGTCGGGGAAACTAGGATTTCGTATGCCGCCAAAGCAAACAAACAAACAAACAACAAAAAAACTAGTTTGAGGGGGAGGTATTCTAGCCCGAGAGAACAGCATGCATGAAGGACCCAAGGCAGGAGAAAGTTTGGGAAGTTTGTGATGTCAAGAGACTCCTGTGGGTGGAGTGGAGTGAATGTCCAAGGGTAAGAGACACAGGACCTGGACGGGGTCCAGGGTGGGCAGGTGCCTGGTCTTGGAGGCCTTAAGCACTAGTCCAGGCCTCTGTGGGCTGCTGAGTGGGGCAGGGGCCTGGTTTGATTGACATCTTTGCCCGGTAGACAATGGATTGGATGGTTGACAGTGGTAGCTGGGGCCCGTTTGGAGACTGTGTGGCAGCCATCCAGATGAGGACCCTGGACCCTGGCTCTAGCAGTGGAGAGGGGAGAAGAGGACAAATTCACTATTTATTTTGGGGAGAGAAAGGACTTCTGCCTGGAGGGCAAAGTTGGAAGGGATCCAGGTGGGACTGAAGAGGTGGCTGAGGGCCTTCCAGTCCCCGTGAGGAGCTTGGACTTTATCCTGAGGGCGACTGGGAACTGTGGACAGTTTTGAACAGGGGCAGGGACAAGATCAGAGTGGCATTTCAGGGAGACCTGTGCACATGTGGCGTCCTGGGCCTGGGGTCACTGAAGAACATTCTATAGTTAATGTGGCTGAGCATACACCAGTGACCCTCTTGTTGGATGCTTGGCTTTTCCTGTTTTTCAAAAGGAAAGAGGAGAAAGAAAAGGGCCTCTGTGTGGGAAGCCCCTGAAATTTACAGGAGAGCAGCTGTAGGAACAAGGGTCCCTTCTGGCATTTATCGTGTCGGGGTTTATCCCATAGTCCACTTAAGTAATCATTCATCCAACCGGGGCCAGGGGCAGCTTTGGGATCACTGAGCCAATCTTCTCACTGAGAGATTTCGAAGAGAGATCACTCCTATCCTTGTGGTGTATCGCTTTTTACAAAACAGACGGTTGCATTCGGTCCAAGAACAACCTATGAGGCTAAGGCCAGACTGTCCTGGCCGGGTTGACGCCCAGAGAACACCTCCGGTGGAGACCTGGGGCTTCTCCTGCAGGCTGTGCTCTCAATGTCACTGCATCCAGATCACCAGCCTTGCAGCGCCGCTTTCCCCTCAGAACACTTGGGAGGAGATGGCCTCCCAGAAAGTGCTCTTGAAATAGAAGGGGGGCTCTGGGCTGCCCCCTGGCCTTTGCTTGGTGCAGAGTTCCGCTGTCCTCTCTCCACGCCTCGAGGTTGGCCAAAGGCAGTGTCTCCTGCCTGTCATTTCCCTGGACAGCCCATATGTGCTTTCTCAGCTAGAGACATTCCCCACATACTTATCCCACTTTTCCCTGCAAAGGGTTTTGAAAAAAAAACGAGGGGTGCCAAAGGATAGGGGAGATCACTGTAGCAGTCATGGTAACGTGTGGAGGTGGTCTCAGCAGCCGCGGCTTAGACAGCAGCATACGGTTTTCACATTTTATACCTGAGCAGTTGCTGACACCCTTGACCCTTGATTATGCAACTCTCTCCCCTTTGGTCCAGCAGTGAGACCCGACATCACTGGCGCCAGAACACCCTCTGGAGAGCATCCACCACTGGCCCCAGCTGTCTCCCTGCTCCCACGCCTGGCTTTTAAAAGGGCAAACTAGATCCTGAGACTCAACGACTTAAAAGCTTTTATGGCTTCCCATTATTAGTTCGAGTACCTGCTGTATAATAGACCCTCATGAGTATTGATTGAATTGCTGAGTGATGTGAACCCAGTGATGTGTATCTGGGATAAGGACCTAGCCCTCACCAACCCTCCAGGCTGAGTGCTTTCTGCCAGATGGATGCCTCTGCTTGGATCAGAAGGAAGGCTTATCTGATTAGAGGCAGCTGGTGAATGTCGGTTTTGGATAATGAAGGTTTGGAATGGCGTTATTCTTTGGAGAGGGTGGGTGCCTGCAGATTCACTTCTGACAGTCACGTCTCACCCAGCTGGG
The DNA here is from genome assembly GCF_964341445.2 of Mesoplodon mirus. NCBI lineage: Eukaryota > Metazoa > Chordata > Mammalia > Artiodactyla > Ziphiidae > Mesoplodon > Mesoplodon mirus. Next base: position 12,259,305 of record NC_138992.1, on the reverse strand, counting down.
GAGACGGGACAGGTTTCAATTCCTTTCCCACTTCCTCTTCTAATTAACTCCTGTTGATGCTTTATGACTCAGCCTAGGGGTCATCTCCTTCAGGAAACATTCCTTCATCCCCTCCATGCACCCTGAATGATCACAACTCACATCCTGTTGTATTGTGTTGTGGCCATGGATTCCCAACAGGGCTTGCAAATTCAGTTGCTTAGGAAGATGAGCAGATGATATGAATGCACCAGGTGAACCCGATAGAACACAGTAGGAAGAGTGTGGACTGGCCGGCAACCGGTCCCCTCTCTAGACCAGGCGGCTGCTCTTTGATTCCAGCTCCCCGTCTCCGCCTCCCCATTTCCCCAGGCCAGAAAGGAGATTCACGGCTGCCAGACCTTCTACTTCTGAAAGAGAAGCTGGGTATCATTCTTTTTTTAATTAAAATTCTTCTGATTTTCAAATGCTTCAATTCAGTTTTTTTTTTTTTTTTTTTTTTTTTTTGGTACGCAGGCCTCTCACTGTTGTGGCCTCTCCCGTTGCGGAGCACAGGCTCCGGACGCGCAGGCTCAGCGGCCATGGCTCACGGGCCCAGCCGCTCCGCGGCATATGGGATCTTCCCGGACTGGGGCACGAACGCATGTCCCCTAGCATCAGCAGGCGGACTCTCAACCACTGTGCCACCAGGGAAGCCCTCAATTCAGATTTTTAAAGAAGGCTCACAGGCCAAACAAAACACGTGTGGGCCCGATGTGGCCCCTGGGGCCAGCAGTTTGCAGCCCTTGCTTATGGCTCTCCCTGTCCCATTGCACAGGCTCTTCCAGACATGACGTGCTTTTCTGTGCCCCCAGCACCTTGCAGGGAGCCGGCAGGGCTTGGTGGACGCTCCCTGCTTAAACCCTTATTGACTTGGGTGCTGCAATAGAGCACCTCCCGCATAGACGGCATTAACATTTTTTTCTCTTAGAACTGTTTGCACATAATGCTGTTCTGAGTTGCTTCTTCAGCCCCCTGCATGCTTTTGTGATAGGCTGTGTGTCCCTGGAAAACTAATCATTTCCTAAATGTTAACTGCTCTTTTCCTTTTCCCCTTCCCTCTCCACCCCCTCAACACATGTTGGCCTTTTTTTGGGGGGGGGGTGAGGGGGGAAGCCAGACCTTTCGTATCCTGCTGGGCTCCTCAAGTGTTGGTCAGCTGTTATTAGGCAGTGGTGATTTCCGGCTAGCTCATGGACTTTTGCCCTCCAAGTTGGTGAGCTTTTGCTCATTTCCATGGGGGAAAATGCATGGCTTTCAGATTTCTCTTCGTTTATGGTGAGCCATGGTGGCAAAGTTGCTTAAAGAAACAAGCCAATCAGCTACCAGGAGGAAGCAAAAGTCCCACCCTGTTTTGTTCAGTGTTTTCCACCTTGTTATCTGTCTTCACGTTGTGGAGGCAAAATTCAATAAGGAGCTTAATATGTGCCTGAAACTGAGCAAGGCTCTGGAGAAATTAAAAACAATTTGATAGTCTGGAAGATCCATCCTTACCCTTCAGAGATGCAGAGGGAGAGCAAAACCAATGACAATGATGATACAGTGTAAGTGCAGATATAGTGCAGCATCACGTTCTGTATTTAGCGTTATGAGGAGCTACAGTGAAATGGCATCATGGAGATATTAAGCCCTGACTCTGTGCCACTGTTAAGAACTTGTCCATATTAATCCATGTAGATAATAACTATGAACTGATTACACAGAAAAATCACAGTGGAACAGTGACATTCAATGACCCGGGATTTACTGTGTGTCTCACTTGCTGGTGCTGTGCTAGGCCTTGTAGCTACACTTGGGAATCCCTTGAGATCCCCACCCCCCTAGTTCAGTGCAGGGATACAGACATGTGCTTTTGCACATGGCGACAACACCAGGGTGAGGTCGTGGTTGTCAGAGATGGACAGGGTGATGCTGGTTCTCAGGGGATGAAGCAGCTGATGACAAGGGATGGCTTCAGATGGCAGGTGCCTTAGGTGGGTCCATGAGTGTAGGATGACTGAGGTCCAGCTGGTCTGAGGCTTGCGATAGGGTTATGCGTGGCAGGAGGAGAGGGGTTTGCCTGTTACAGAAGGGCTACAGTCTCTGTTTCTTATCTTGGAATGGGAATACTATTTCCTGCCTCTGGTTGGTTGTAAGGATTTGTACTAATAACTATAGTATGATTACTGACAACAGCTGGTGTTCTGTGAGAGCCCACTGTGTGATGGGCACAGTACCAAGGGCTTCCCTTCCATTACCCCATAGACTGATCAGCAGTGCCTTATGGGATAGGAACCATCATGAACCCCGTTTTTCAAATGGGACAAACTGAGGCTCAGAGACGTTAACTGACTTGCCCAAGTTCACACAGCTATCAAAAGGCAGGTTGGGGCTTCTCTGGTGGCGCAGTGGTTGAGAGTCCGCCTGCCGATGCAGAGGACACGGGTTCGTGCCCCGGTCCGGGAGGATCCCACATGCCTCAGAGCGGCTGGGCCCGTGAGCCATGGCTGCTGAGCCTGCACATCCGGAGCCTGTGCTCCGCAATGGGAGAGGCCACAACAGTGAGAGGCCTGCGTACCGGAAAAAAAAAAAAAAAAAAAAAAAAATAATAATAATCATAACTATAGAAAACTGAAATAAAATATGATCTTACTATGTAATACACTAAGAAAATCAAAATAAAAGGCATAAAAATTAAATAAATAAATAAATAAATAAAAGGCAGGTTGGAAACCAGGTCAGAGTGCAAAGACTAGGTTTGGAACCAATCCATTAACCAATCTATTAACTTCAGATACCCAGGAAGTATAAATATGAATCCTTTTCCCTAAGAAGTTTCTTTTTATTCCCAGCCCTGCTTTCCCATCCCCCTCTTCTTTATGCCCCGCCTCCACCCCCAAAGGACAGGACAGTTTTGACTTTGGCTGCAAATGTTAGCTATGATAACCCACATCTCTGGTTCTAAACTAGACAATCTCTGGATGGAGATTGAGAGAGAACAGGGGAAAATGAAAATAGTAGTTGTCCTAGGTGATATGAATTACATTAAAACGGCTTCCAGGGCTTCCCTGGTGCCGCAGTGGTTGAGAGTCCGCCTGCCAACGCAGGGGACGCGGGTTCGTGCCCCAGTCCAGGAAGATCCCACATGCCGCGGAGCGGCTGGGCCCGTGAGCCATGGCCACTGAGCCTGCGCGTCCGGACCCTGTGCTCCGCAACGAGAGAGGCCACGACGGTGAGAGGCCCACGTACCGTGAAAAAAAAATCGTTTCCAGGTTTTGTTGTTTCTGCGTCACAAACCCGTTTTAATTATACCTAGAAATTGGTACTGGTCAGTAAGCGTGGGGTTGGGGAGGGCCATGAGCAGACTGACAGAGAAGCTCCGAGGGCGAGGAAAACGTTTAGGTCTCTGGACCAGCATTCTCCTCTCTCGCTCTGGTCATTATTGTAAGTGGCTTGTAAGCTTTAGGCAGCATGGGTGCTTCTGTCTTCTCAAACTCTGACCCCAGACTGTCTGCTTGGAACCTCAGCTTTGCCACTGAATAGCTGCATGGCCTTCAAATCTCTGTGCCTCCTGGTTTCTTCATCTGTAAAATGGGAGTAACAGCCCTGCTGTTCTAGGACGGTTAAGAGGATGAAAGGAGTGAATACACAGAATGCCCTCATCCCTGATGCTGCTTTCTCTGTGAGGTCACAGTGCACACCTGACTTTGCCCAGTTTTTTACCTTCCAGTGTCCATCTGTGCTTTCTTGGGGAAATCAAGTCATTATAAATGATCATTGGTGTGGCTCTCTGTGGTTCACTAAGTTCTCCCAGCAGCAGAATCGTCTTGATGAAATCTAGGTCCGATCACGTAAGTCCTGTTCAGAACCCTCCCGTTAAGTCCTGGTCTCCTTCGGGATGAGCCCACAACCTCACTGTGACCTGGCCCAGCTCAGGGACGTACGACAGGTTGCCCCCCTCCCGTCATCACTTTCTGTGTGGCTTCTCCACCTTCAGTGTCACTCACCCACCCCAACACATCCCGGTCCTCTGAGCTGTTTTGTTTCCCTGTTTAGCACCCGCCACAGTCTAAAGTCCAGTCTGAGTTATCTGTCTTGCCTGTGATCCGTAACCCCCAATAGAAAACAAGCTTCAAGGGAATTTTGTTCACTTTATTGTCTCCTATATTCCCCGTTGTCCAGCCCAAGGGTCATTGGCTGAGTGAATGAATGCAAATAATCTTTGCATTTCAGTCTGACAACAGACCTGTGAATTGGGGCTTATGATCTACATTGGACAGATAGGAAACTGCAGACTGTTTTCCACAGCAGCTGCACCCTTTTGTATTCCCACCAACCATGCACAAGGATTCCCAAATCTCCCCATCCTTGCCAACACTTGTTACATTCTGTTTGTACACTTGCTATCCTGTTTGTTTTTTAATTTTATAATAGTATGTATGTAAGTGGCATCTCATAGTGGTTGTGATTTGCATTTCCCTAATGATGTTGAGCATCCTTTTTTTTTTTTTTTGGCAGCTCCCCGGGCCCCAGCAGTACAAGTGCCAAGTCTTAACCACTTAACCACTGGACCGCCAGGGAATTCCCCGAGCATCTTTTTTTTTTTTTTTTTTTTTGCGGTACGCAGGCCTCTCACTGTTGTGGCCTCTCCTGTTGTGGAGCACAGGGTCCGGACGCGCAGGCTCAGCCGCCATGGCTCACGGGCCCAGCCGCTCCGCGGCATGTGGGATCTTCCCGGACTGGGGCACGAACCCGTGTCCCCTGCATCGGCAGGCGAACTCTCAACCACTGTGCCACCAGGGAAGCCCCAGGGGGTTTTTAATTTTGATGAAATCCAACTTATTTATTTTTCCTTTTGTTGTCGGTGCTTTTGGTGTGAGGTGCAGACAGTTGTGCCAAGCTTAGCCAGGGCCGTCCAGCCAGAACTGGCAGAGCGCGTGTCCTGACCGCTCACTGTACTGCTCCGAGGCTCCATCCTTTGGATTCCCATGGCTAGTGCTTACCCTGGGTTGGTGTCTCAGTTCAGCTCCTATGTGTGTTATCTTGTTCATCTTCTCAGCATCTCTACCAGCTGGATGCTCTTACCCCATTTCCCAGCAGTGGAGGGGAGCATCCAGCCATCTGGAACCTGGTAGAGACTCACTAATGCAGCCATCAGCAGCATAGCTGGGGTCATAGTGCACCCGCCATGGACATTCCGATTTACCACGTCACTTTCCCACAAAACAAATGATTTGGGAGTTGTGCTTCCCACAAAACAAATGATTAGTCGTGCTTCCCACAAAACAAACATTTTCTAAACATTTGGGGAGAGAATTTCGTGTAGTTTCAACAGTTAGTCCATGATATTCTCTTGATATCTACAAAAGGAGATGGCATCATGAGCATCATAGGAAACGAATCCCCGTGAGTCCCCCACCCTGCTTAGGGTGTAACTCAGAATGAATTGCGTCTTTTTTCTAGTCTCTCCCAACTACCACCCCCTAGTATTCTCCCCCTGAGCCAAGAGTTATCCTGAATTTTGGTGTGTATTATGTCCCTGCTTAAAATTTTTTTCCTATATTTTTCTCTCTAAATAGGACGTTACTTTTCTTCCCTGTGACCTTTACAAAATTCCACACCGTATGCAGCTTGCTTTTCTACTCAGCATATGTTGATAAGTCCACGTGGATGTGGTCTGTTCCATTGTGTGAACAGACCACAGTTTATTTACCCGTTCTCCAAAGACATGTGAGTTGTTGGCAGCTTTTTTTTTTTTTCTCTTAATTTTTGTCCGTCACACACAAGCAGAGCTGCTGTGAGCGTTCTTGTACGCGTGGTCACAAGGGCCAGAGTTTCTGGCTAAGGTGGTAGGACCCAAGGCTGCTTTTGGATTTTCCCGGGATCATAGACTTTCAAAATCGGAAGGGATGTCTTCGGCTGAGGACTGTTGACCCTCATCAGTAATCTGAAAAGAACTGCTGTTGGTATGATGGTGAGCAGGGCAGTTCCTGGAATGGGACGGCCTCGGGTTCACTCTTGCATTTGCCTCATTCTGTTACTCAGTTCATCTTGCAATGAACTTAACTTCTCTCCACCTGTTTCCTCAGCTGGGAACGGAGGACAAAAGGCCCCCCCGCATCATTTTGAAGTTTAAATGAGATAGTGCGGTGATAATAGACCCTGAATAAGCCCTCCCTGCTGTTAGCATTGTTCCCTGTTGGCAGTTAAGGATCTCTTGAACCCGCTCCAGACTGATGCTGGGGTAGTAACTGACGCCCAGAATGGTCATGAAACAACCCTGGTCCAGATTACCTTCGCCTCCATGTGGTCCCAGGATTCCAGGCAGGTTCCCAGTCCAGCTGGATCGCTGCCCTCTTCCAGGTGGTCTTGGCCTGCCCAGGCGGGGTTTCCCCCTCTTCCCATCCATACTTCCCAAGCTTTTCTGCATAGAATGTCGGAATGCCAGGCACCTCCTCCAGTGTTTACAGTGGCCTTCAGCTTAGATACCCCCAGCCAGGATAAACCTTTCCGAAACAGATAAACTGATTGCAGCGGAAGAGAGTGGGCTCCCAAGAGGTCTCACCTGGCCTGTAAGCCTCCACGTGGAAAATGTAGCCACATCATTCCTGCGCTGCCGCCTGCCTCGCATTCCAGTCTTTAGGCCCAAATTATGAGAGGAGGGCAAGCAGGTCCCTCTTCCCGGAGAGGGACCCGTTTCATCAGCAAGATTTATTCATTCGTTTACGGCCTAGATCCAGAGCCTGGGCTTTTTGCAGCCAGGGGCTCTGCCTAGTGTTTTGAATCATTCTGATACTTGGTAGCAGAGGGCCACCCAAAGCCACTAATAATCGCTCACCTGCGTGAGAAGCATAGAAAAACAGCATAATGGTAAGAGCGCGGTTTTCTCGTTTGCACAGCATCGGTTTGAGATCCACTTGCCTTCAAAAGTCTCAGATCTCCCTGGAGAAGTTACCCTCTTGAGTCTCAGTTTCCTCATCTGTAAAATTAGAACATAAGTAGTACCGACTAGATACTTTGTTGTGAGCGTTGAAATGAGATTTTGTACGTTAGTGGCTTCCTCCAGAACTGGCATGTAGTAGGTGCTCAGTAAGCACTGGTTATGGGCCCCGCATGGGCACAGGAGGGCTGGGCCTCTAGCCTCCAGGGGGTCAGGAAATGTGGGCTGACTGAGCGAAGGTGCTGAGTACTTTCCAGTTTGAAAAGCACATTGATAGACGTGTTGCTTCCTTTCTTAAATTTCTAGCTTTGGAGTCCAGTCCTACTGTCTTTGCAGGATGACCCTGATCACTTCCTCCCTTGATTTTCTCATCTGCCAACCCCTGTGGGCTCTCACGTAAATAGCTCCACCTGTTTACCTGCCTCTGTTTCGAGGACTTTGCCTCTATATCTAATCTGTGTATTTAATCCTGACAACAGTCTATGCTGTCGATATTAATTTCCCCATTTTACAGATGGGAAAGTTGAGGCAGAAAGGTAAGTGACTATCCAAGGTAACAGCTACTAAGTAGCAGGGCCAGAGCCAAGATTTGAAGCCAGGTAGCCTGCTTTTCAGATCTGTTGGTCTAACTGGTTTGCTTTCCTGCCTTGAGGTCATCTCTCCCTCAGGGCTCCAGGTCGTTGATTGAAACGTGAGATGAGGAAGAGCTTGGGGGCATTGAGAGAAGTTTATTAACGGTCCCCCGGAGTGCACAGCGTGCGAGGAAGCTCCCCAAGGTGAGCTGAAGTGGCAGAGGCTGGGTCAGAAGACAGATGTCCCTTGGGCCATCTTCCCTCTGGTGCTTGGGACTTCATCAGCACGAGAGGATTAGCAGCAGGCTCATTGCATTTACTCTAGTAGGCCAGGGGCCCAGGGCAAACACACTCCCTCCCAGCCAAGAAACAGATAGCTGTAAAGTCGCACCCCACCCATCAGATTGACAGTCTGGTTTTCATTGTTGACGTAATGAATTATGCTTCTTAAGGATGAGAATATCTTCCAGCTGTAGAGTGGTTTAAATTTCCAGATGTCCCTCTGCCCAGGAAGCGAGAAGGATGCATGATTGGATCTCTTTAAAAGTTGCTGCGCAGAATGGCTCATTAAATTTCAACAACTTGCCTGTGGTCCCCAGAGGAGGGAGGGAAGAAGGGACCCATTTGCTAGAGTGGTAACGGTAAGTGAAGATAAGTGAACTGGATTTGTAGGCAGGAGGCCTGAGTTCTGGTTCACGCTGGCTGTGTGACTTTCAGCTGAGCCGACGACCACTCTGAGCCTCTAGTTTCCGAAGCACTTTTTCTTTCTTTCTTTTTTTTTTTTTCGGTATGCGGGCCTCTCACTGTTGTGGCCTCTCCCGTTGTGGAGCGGCATGTGGGATCCTCCCGGACCGGGGCATCGGCAGGCGGACTCTTAACCAGTGTGCCACCAGGGAAGCCCCCGAAGCACTTTTTAAGAACTAGAGGAAGCATCGTTTGGTATCATCTGAAAGGGGCTGTGTAAACATTAACTCTTACAATCAGTGAAAGCTTGTTGAACTGTAGTTGACAATGAAAGAAGACAGAGGTTAAGTCCATCCTTTTTTTTAACATACGAATATAGAGGCCAGAGAGGTTAGGACTTGTCCAAGCTATCACTGGACCTGTGCTGGCCAGTGTGGTCACTGGTGTGTGGCTACTGAGCATTTGAAATGTGGAAAAGTCCGAATTGAAATGTGCCGTAAGTGTAAAATGTGCATCAGATTTCTAAGTCTTAGTACAAAACAGATAATGTAAAATATCTTTAATAAGTGTTCCTATTGATTACATGTTGAAATGATAAGATTTAGATATATTAGGTTAAGTAAGCATACATGATTAAAACTAATTTTACCTCTTTCTTTTTGTGATTTATTAACGTGGCTACTAGAAAATTTTAAATTACTTTTATGTGTCTTGCCTTTCTATCGGACAGTGCCGAGCTAGACCGTGACACGGACGGCAGGCTTCCGAGTTCTGCAGTGAATACACCCATAATTCAGACTTCTGTGCTTTATCTGCAGGATTCATTCTAAAAGTCGCAACACTGGTAAACAGTGTTTGTGCCATCACGCCTCTAAATGGCCTTCCCCTTACATCAGAGCGGTAGATGCCCAGGCGTCCTGTCTGGAGCACTCTCTGTCCTGGGATTTGAAATTGCCTCCTTCTCTTGAACTACTTGGCTTTATCCTGAGAGCAGCTGCTTTTTGAACTCTCAGTCTGCTTCCCAACACCCGCCCCCCTGCCCCCCTTTCTCAGGTCATTCCCTTGGGAACCCCCCTGCGCCCTGCTCCCCAGTGTCTGGTTCCTGCGGACCTGCTGTGGTGTATGTGGTTCCTGGACTCCCCTTCTCTGCTCTCCACGGCTCTTCTGGGCTTGAGCCACTTCTTACTGGATTCCCCCATCAGTCTCTACGCTGGCTCCCTTCTTTTGCAGGACCACGTAACTTGTTAGGAGCATACTCTGAAAAGGAAGGCAAATTCTTCTCTCCATCTCAAATTACACCTCTTGCTCATTTTATCCAGGAGCATGGGCCATCATTTCTTTCAAATAATGCTGATTTTTTTAAGGATGATTTGTCATATAGAAAAATTGGGAAATGTTAAGAGTATAAGGAAGAAAATAACGTTAACACATTTTGCTGCATTTCCATTCTTTTTTCTGTGTGTATTTCTTTTGAATGTGAGACCACCTAATGTTGACACTTTTATTGGATTTTTCGCTTAATGTAATAGAAGTATTTCCACATGGTTTTAAAAGCAGGTTTTTAAGTATCATTTTTCAGGCAACATAACATTGTAACATCCCATTGCAAGGATAGTTTGTCATTTTCCCAATTTTACCTGTAATTCTGAGTATTAAGAATGTTTCCCTGTCATTTTCTTTCACAGTAGTGCTGAGATGCATGTTTGTGTGTGTGTGTCTGTGTGTGTGTGTATGCAGGTGTGTGTATGTAGGTGTGCACATGTGCGAATGAGGCTATTTCCGTCTTTTGGATTTCTTTAGGATAGATTTCTAGAAGTCGAACGACAAAGTCAAAGGGTTGATGCATATTGTTAGGTTGCTTTCCCATTTGGTTTTGCCAAATTGCAGCTACAAAATGATGACTGACATTTCCCCTTCAGGGAGTTGCTTTCTTGTGAAGTTGGGTTTCTGAGCAAGATGTGGGTCTTGTTGAGGGGAAGGGGATAGCTCTTTAGTGTTTGTCATTGCTTCTCATTATGATTTTGGGTTTCCCTTAAATGCCACACTTTGCTGCTTGGGAGATGGGAGCAGCTTCGTAGGCCTGCAGTGAAGGTTATACCCTGTGGTTTGCTGTGGCTGAGTGGAAAGAATTCTGGCCTGAGCCTGAGGACCAATCACTGTCAGTCTCCCCAAGAGAACTTTGGAAGGTCACTCAGCTTCCATCAGCCTTGTTTTTTCATCGATTAAGGGTAGATTATGACACCTACTTTAGGATTGCTGGAGGGTGAAACTAGCTAATATAAATCCAACGGCTAAGGAGGGCCCTACCCTATTCTGCTTTCAGGCTGCTTTAGTGATAATCAAAAGCACGGGTCTTGGATGAAAAACCGAAGGGTTTAGGTTCTGCCTCTTACACACTGGGCTGGTTGTGTGTTCCTTGCAGTTAGCCAGCCTCACTGGGGATAAATACCTATGTCACATGGCCTGCAGCTCTCCCCCCGTTATGTGTGTCCCCCAAAACGATGAACAGGAGAGAAGTGCATTTGCATCCTAGCTACCTACCACTTACCAGCTACGTGACCTTGGACAAGTCGCTTTGCTTCTTGGACCTTAGGGTTGTTTTTTGTTTAACCCTATGAGATGGGAGTAATAATACCAGTCCTGAGGTGGCTGGAAGGCTGGGCGAGGTGGGGCCTGTAACCTGATTGGCTCAGCACCTGGCCCTGGGGAGCGCTCAGTAAAGGTTAGCTTACTAGTTACTAGTTAGGTACTAGTGCACTCCAGCAGACCTGAGAGCGCCCCAGAGTTGAGTCCAGCCAAGCTGCTGGTTAGCTCCTCAAGCTGGTTGCCCATGGCTCGTGGCAGGTGGGTTCGTAGCTTGGACTATTCCAGGTCAGGAGGCAACCATCCAGGTTTGTCATTTGATGGATGACAAAGTCAGGCTCCAGATGGTGAGTTGTTTTTTTGGAATCTCCTCTCTGTTTCCATTTGTGTGTAAGAGGAAGACCTCTCGCTCTCTCTCTCTCTCTCACTCTCAGACACACACACACACACACACACACACACACACACACACACACACACACACACACACACACACACACACACACACACACACACACACACACACACACGGACTAGGTCATGAAGGATGCACCAAAAAATGGTAATAGTGCCTGCTTCTCAGGAGGCTCACGGGGGCAGGAGGGAAGCTTAGCATTGACCCGATGAGTCTTTTCAACTAGTTGAAAGTTTTTACCAGTTATATGTATCAGTTCTTCAATCAATAAGAAACAAGTTCTTAAGAGACCACTGGGTAGTAAAAGATCTTTGAATGCCATCCTGCTTCCTAATGCATTAATAAGAAGCCCTAGGAGTTTTAGAAAATCTGTTTCATAGCTGTCCATCTGAGCCCACGTCCCCTGAATCCCAGGCCAGAGGGCTTTCCTCCACTCACACAGACTGTCTCCCGCCCTGTGGCTGGCCTCCCTTTCTGCCTTCCAGAATCTGCCAACCTGAGTCCTAGACAACCGCCCGCCCCCCAGGCGGCCGACCACCCCTCTGTTCCATCCTCTGGGGTGGCCTATGTGTGTGGGGAGCCCTGGGCCTGACCGAGCAGGCCTGAGGCTGGAGGCCTTGGCTTCCTCCTGCCCAGCCGGTCCTGCCCCGGCGCCTCCCAGCATGGAAGGAGAAGTCTGTGCAGCCTGTTCCCTACCCTCCTTTGAACCAAGCTCTGTTCCAGGAATTTCAGGGCCTCTCTGCTTGCACGGCAGGGTTGAGCTGCTCCCTCAGGCCCCATGCATGGAGCTGGCAGCTCCTTGGAAAAGTTTCTTTTCCCTTTTCTTTCTGGCATGTAGGGTGGATTCCCCTGCCCGCCCCAGACTGCATCTCAGGGGTTATTTGAGTTGAGTCCCGAAGGAGCATCTTGCTCTGTGGCGTCAGTGGGGCAGAAGCGGAACGCTGAAAACCCCTATCTTCCTCCCTCCCCAAAGCCTTTGATCTCCTGTCCACCCCAGCCTGAAGCCCCTCCCTCATCCCCCAGCTCCTTTGTTGTCACATCTGCTGAGCCCGGCGGCTAGGTTCACTGTTGTTTTTGGAGGTCATCTAGTCCAATGGTGAGCAGCTTTTTTTCTGCCCGATGACCAATTCAGGAAACATGAAAGCATTTCTAGGTCCACTTTTTATTTTTCCATCTAAGTTGAAAATGGCCCTGTTGATCCCAGTGTCGGAGGCGGGCAGGGCAGTGGTGTAGCCTCTCACAACTTGGATGATCCACTTCCTGAGAGAGAAGACCCTTACTAAGAAGGGCCAGTGCTCTGGGGCCCTTTACACCTGGGCACGTTTCAGCAGAGCGGGGCAGAGCCAGCCTTTTCCTCTCTTCCTTCTCAATGGACACCTCAGGCCAAGGGCTTCTGAATGTTTGTCTAGTTCCTTGTTTTACGGATGAGGGAAACTGAGGTCCAGGGTGGATGTGACATTCCTGAGGGAGAGATTCTTGTAAGATGCTGGGTATTATTGATACGAAGAAGAAGAAGAAGGAGAAGCAGTAGCCTCCACTGCTTTTACTTTTCCGCTGGGACAGTGAAGCCATCTGGCTTTCCCTCCCTTCTGTGTGGCAGCACAAGCCTTGTGGTGTTTGTGTTTCTCCTCAGCCAGGGGTGTACTTTGCAATTTAAATGATAAAGAAAACAAGCTCTGTTTTCACAGAAGCTTTAGGAAACTTGCATGAAACCTCTCATGGTGGTTTTGGGAGCCCAGATAGGCCAAGTTTCCCCTGAAACGTGGGGAGAGAGGGACATTAAGGACAGTCCATCCGTGGAGTGTGAATGATTGCATACATCTTGATGAGACTCTGAATTAGCGCGAGGGTGATGTCTGCACGCCCAGCAAACCCACCCTTTTATGTATGTGCTTGTGGCCAATTTGTCTCAGCTCGGAATGGAAGGCTGACAAGATGGGCTATTTTTTCCTGGTAAAAATAATTACACGCCAGATGCCCTTCCAAGTTGTGCGCCTCAACCAGTTAAAGATTTTTGGATCTTTTGCCCAGAATGCTTGTTCAGAAGGTAAGCTTGTTAGCGTCTGAGCCAAGTATAATAATAATGATTCAGGCCAGGGACTACAAAGGACTCTCTGATGAGCAAAAAAATAATTACTGCATATTGCATATCCTGAAACCTTTTATTTATTTTTATTTTTGTTTAATATATATATTTTTTATTTTATTTTGTTACATCTTTATTGGAGTGTAATTGCTTTACAATGGTGTGTTAGTTTCTGCTTTATAACAAAGTGAATCAGTTATACATATACATATGTTCCCATATCTCTTCCCTCTTGCGTCTCCCTCCCTCCCACCCTCCCTATCCCACCCCTCTAGGTGGTCACAAAGCACCGAGCTGATCTCCCTGTGCTATGCGGCTGCTTCCCACTATCTATCTACCTCACGTTTGGTAGTGTCTATATGTCCATGCCACTCTCTCACTTTGTCACAGCTTACCCTTCTCCCTCCCCATATCCTCAAGTCCATTCTCTAGTAGGTCCGTGTCTTTATTCCTGTCTTACCCCTAGGTTCTTCATGACATTTTTTTTCTTAAATTCCATATATATGTGTTAGCATGCGGTATTTGTCTTTCTCTTTCTGACTTACTTCACTCTGTATGACAGACTCTAGGTCCATCCACCTCATTACAAATAGCTCAATTTCGTTTCTTTTTATGGCTGAGTAATATTCCATTGTATATATGTGCCACATCTTCTTTATCCATTCATCCGATGTTGGACACTTAGGTTGTTTCCATCTCCGGGCCATTGTAAATAGAGCTGCAATGAACATTTTGGTACACGACTCTTTTTGAATTATGGTTTTCTCAGGGTATATGCCCAGTAGTGGGATTGCTGGGTCATATGGTAGTTCTATTTGTAGTTTTTTACTGAAACCTTTTCAATGTGTGTATGTGTGTGTGTGTACACATACACACATATATGTACATGAGATGGGATGGTCTCAGCGACAAAAAAATTTGTTACAACTTCAGAATTAAGCCTCCATCTGCCTTTGTTTGTTCTTAGAAGCAGTTGGTAGCTGGTTCCTCTCTCCCTGGTACCCAGAGCTTCCCAGAAACCCTTTCTGACAGAAAAGCTTCCAGAGGCCTTTAAGGAAGCAGGGCATTCATTCAGGTGTTGCTTCGCAGGCCTCTGTTTTTAGCATCCATTCTATAAAAAGAGGGTGACCCCTCAGCCCAGTGTAAAGCACCCATTTTTCTGGGGTCAGACGGGTTGGATCTCAGCTCTGCTACTTACTGGCTGTGTGAACTTGAGCAAGGGTCATCTGCTTCCCACCTGGAGGGTGAGAATGAAAATTCTGCCTTTGCAGGGTTGGGGCAGGGACTGGAGAGAATGTTTATAAGACGCTGCGTTAGTTTCCTAGGGCTGCCTTAAGACCTTACCACAGACCGGGTGGCTTACAGCGGACATTTATCCTCTGACAGTTCTGAAGGCCAGAAGCCCCAAATCAAGGTATCGGCAGGGCCATGCTCTCTCCAAAGGCCCTAGGGAAGCATCTTCCCTTACCTCTTCTAGCTTCTGGTGGTTGCTGGCAATTCTTGGCGTTCCTCGGCTGGTGGCTGCATCACTCCAGTCTCTGTCTCCATCTTCACACGGCTTCCTCCCTGTGTGTGTCTCTGTGTTCTTTCCTCTTCTTATAAGGATGCCAGTCACTGGATTTAGGGCCCCCCCTAATCCAGTGTGGCCTCACCTTAACAGATTACTCTGCCAAGACCCTTTCCAAACAAGGTCACCTTCTGAGGTTCTGAGGACATACGAATTTTGGGGAGGGGGCATTATGGAACCCAGTAGAGATGCCTTGCATATGATGGCAGATAATGTTTTGGCAGATGACAGCATTTGGTATTTTTAGGGTTGTCCCTTATCAGAGGTCTGGAGAGATAGTCCTCAAATAAGATGGGAGCAAGCCTGGCTACTTGGGGAACAGAAGGACGGCCAGACAGCAGAAGCTGATGGAGGGGGCGTGGCAGGATTGGTGGTTGGAGACGGGGCGGGACGGGATGAAGCAGCTGGTCCTGGAGCTGGGGAAACCACATTTGTTTCATTCCAGGTGACGGCAGTGGTGGCCTGCTCAGGGTGGTGACCGTGCAAGTGGAGAGAAGAGGCTGCATTCTGTGATTCCCTGTCTGTTCCCTTGGCCGCCCTGGGCCCTGGTCTCTGCCTCGCCGCGTCATCTTGGATGATTAATGCCACTGAGCTTGAGAGGAATGGGGAGAAAATGGAATGCTTTAGAGTCTGCGGGAGAAGTCTGACCCCAGGGCCCACGAAGGGAACGGCTTTTCTGGCCTCTGCGCCTGTGGGTCCTGACTCTGTTACCTGCTAGTTGCTCATAGCCCCCTGGGCCCTGCTGAGCTCCAGGGAATAAGTGGGCAAGGGCTACAAGGCTTGCTGAAGGATTCAGGCAGATTCCACAGGTCACTTTTGGTCAACCAGCAGGCATTCCGGCGTCCTGTGTACCTCAGGACGACCCTGCCCTGGGACTCTGAGACATTGCCCGCATTCTTCTCCTGGGACTGGAATGTGACTGCCATGACAGTGGCGGCAGGGGAGTTTGAGCCTTTCCTGGCCCGGCTGCCCTCTGCTCTGGCCCCGCTGATTGGGTCATGCCAGCTCCCTTCTGCTTGCTCCCCCTGCCCAGTCCCTCCCACGCCCTCCGGCCTGGCCAGGGCTGGCCCCAGCCGGGGTAGGGAGACATCAACCCCGTGGACAAATTATTTTCTAGAAACCACCTTGAGGATCTCAGTATCTTGGCCACCGGGCTTGGGGTTTGCCTGGCCCTAGAGGGAAAGGAAGGCGTTCCCCTGGGGACACACCTGCATGTTGGTTAATATTATCAGTCTTCCCGTCCAGGGCTTCTCAAACTTGAGTGGACGTCAGAAGTACCTGGAGGGCTTGTTACAACCCAGGTGGCTGGGCCCACACGCTCTAGGGTGAGCCCCGAGCATCGGATGGCTTACCGGCTCACAGGGAACGCCGAAGTTAAGGATCTCATGTCCCATCCTGAGGGAGCATTCTCCCTCCAAAGTCCCCTCCTCTCAGCCTCTGATGCTACCCGCCCCAGTGCAGGCCACCTTCATCTTCCACTGCCCGTATGTAGTTTATTACCTGACTGGTGCCCCTGCTTCCACCCTGGCCCCCTTACAGCCCATTCTACACGTCTGAGCAGGCAGAGTCGTGTCATGTTGCTGCTTGAACCCTCCCCAGCCTCCCCCGGCAACCCCTCACTCTTAGGAAACCCTGAGCGGCCCTGCCCATCACCCAGCCTCATCTAGTTGCCCTCCCACTCCGGTCTCTTGCTAGTTCCCTGACACCCGACGCTACGTGCCACAGGACACGGGACTCGCTGGTCCCTCTTCCTGGAACACTCTTCCCCCAGCGCTTTGAATGGCTGTTTCCTCCTCATCTCAACTTCGGTCACCTGCTTAGACCACTCCATCTCATAGGCCCCTTCCCCAAGCTCTGTTATTCTGGATCACCCGATGCTGCTGATGTTTGTCATGGCACCAATCACAGTCTTCAAACAGCTTTTATTGATTTATTTTGCTTCTTGATTTTGATGTGTCTCCTCCACTAGAGGGTAGAAGCTGCGACTCTGACCTTCTTGTTCTCTGTGCTGTTTGACGCTTAGTGTGTGGTTAATAAATATTCTTGCACGAATGAAAAATGAAGGAATGCTTGAGTGCAGATTATAGAGGGTCAGGTCAAGGCTGAACCACGTTGTCTGAACTTTTGAGGGACTGCATTTGAAGTCCTTCATTGTGGAAGAAAATGGATGGGATGTCCCCATTGGAGCGGACCAGAACTAGACAGTTCTAGAGGCTGGATATGAAAGGAAAAATGCTAATTGCTAATCATAAAATAATGAGAACTTACTGAGTGCTTGCACTGTGTCAGGCACTTCTTTATGTACATTGTGTCCATTTTACAGAGGAGAAGACTTAACACAGAGAGGTTAAGAAACTTGTTTCCCAGACAGTAAGCAGGGGGGCCTGGCTTCGAACCTGGGCACCACGGCTGCAGGGTCTCGATAGTTAACTCCTGCACCATGTTTAGGGAGGCTGTGATGAGGCAGGGGAGAGAGAGGAGATGGTCCTCTCACTTGCTCCCTTTTTACAAAGCTTCCATGCCAGGTGATGCAATGAAGTCCTCTAGCTGGAGGGGTAGGGGGACATGGCTGGTTCACATTACAATTAGCATTCACTAGCCTGTCCCACACCGGACAATACGGACTCAAGTGGGCTCAAGTCCATGGGGCCAGGCCAGGGCTCCCGAGGCTGAGTTACTGTTTGCCTGGCAAATGCCAGAGCTCTTTGGAGTCTTGTTCCATTTCACGACTGACAAACGCCCTTCTCCCCAGGGCAGCCGTCATTACCACCCAGTACCCACAGGCAAGCCATGGATGAGCTGACTAAGGAGATGCCATCTGGCTGGGGCCACCAGCTGGGAGAGAAGAGGCTGGGCTCACCTTCCATCTGGCCCAGGCCTTGCTGGTGAAGGACTGGGCTTCAAACAACACCTTTAACCTGGAAAGAATCAAAAAAGGTTGAGGGTGGACATACCTCAGCTGCTGACATTTTATCATTTAAGCACATTTTTTTTTTTTTTTGAAAACCGGAAATTAAGGGGAAGTTTAGAAACATCATCATGGCTTCATGGACCATTATTGCTCTTGGAAAATGGACTTTTTGAAAAATTCCCTTGATTTATTGTTTTTAGGAGGCTGCGGGTAACTTTATATTATTCCTGTAAAATTTCCTGAGTTATGCATGTCAAGCATTTTGTTTTATTAAAGAGGAAAAGAGAACTAATATTGATTGAGCCCCTCTTGTGTGCTGGGCAAAATGGTCCTTCCTTTTACTTTGGTTTTGTCTACTACAGAGTTATCCTATGAGGCGGTGGGATAAGAGTCCCTACTTTACAGGTGAGGGTGGCCCAGGGGAGGGACTTGCTCATAGCCAGGATTCTGGGTCCTGGCATTCATTAAGTGTGGGGCTGCCAGATGTGATGGGTCCACGTATTGCTTCCTTGACTTTGTTTTGGGTGGGGTTGTGGATATCAGATGCAATATTATATATATATACATATATATGTATATGTACACACATATACATGTATATATATAATTAATATTTTAAAACACATTAATATTATAAAATATATTAATAATATGTATATACATATAATGTGTATATAACTATGTGTTGCGTCATAATTTGCCTGGAGATGGAGGGTGGTCCTTTCCAAAGTAGTTGCCTCGGGAGGCTGTAGACAGATGTCCATAGTGGGCCTGTACTCGGAAAGTATTGGGGCCATGTAGTTTGAAGGTTTGTCATTTGGAGGACTATTGAGGAATTAAAGCAAGTGACTCAGCTCAAACCATATGGGATCAAAACAAGACCTGACTCCAGTGATAGCAGTAATAATAATAGCTTTTATTTACAGAGTGCTTACCACGTGCCAGGTGCAGTTCTAAGTGCTTTCTGTCAATTAACTCATTTCATCCTCGTAACAGCCCTGTGTTCTAAGTACTGTTAGCACCATCCCCATCTTACAGGTGAAGAACATGAGGCACAGAGAAGTTGACTAACTTGCTCCAAGGTCACCCAGGTAATAAAAGGCAGAGCTGCGATTTGAACCCAGGCAATGAGGCACCACCACAGGCTGGGAGGTTAACTGCTGGGTTAATGTACCAGTGATGGGTCTGCTTTACTTGTGGGTCTCATAAGCAGGCACTGAAGGTCAAGCACAAAGAAGCATTTGTTCATTTATTTAAGGAACATTTCAGAGTGTCTTGACAGTTTGTCAGACACTGTGCTAGGTGAGCCGGGTTAGAAAGAGAAATTAAAAAAAGGTCCCGGTCTTAAACTGTATCACTGCTCCTCTTTCTATGGGTGGGGATGCATCCCTCCTCCTTGAGGTGAGGCTGGGTCAAGTGACATGCTCTGGCCAATC
This sequence comes from Mesoplodon mirus, assembly GCF_964341445.2. Lineage (NCBI taxonomy): Eukaryota > Metazoa > Chordata > Mammalia > Artiodactyla > Ziphiidae > Mesoplodon > Mesoplodon mirus. The sequence goes on along the minus strand of NC_138992.1, from coordinate 12,240,114 downwards.
AAATGTGAGCAGATGGGTGTCACTTCCTGGTGGAAGCTTTAAGCATCCCATATGCTCTTCCCTCAGCTACTGTGGGCAGAGGGTTCCAGATGGTGGCTGCTTCTGCATCCTGGGTCCCCGGATGAGGAGGACAGTCCTGAGCAGAGGACCCACGACAGATAGCGTGTAGTGCAAGTGAGAATTAAACCTGGAGCAGGGTATTCCATGAATGAATTTTAGTGGGTCCATAATTGGGACAGATATTTAACTTCCTGAAGTGAGGGCATGTATTGAAAACCACATGTGTCCTCACAATGCTGTCACCTTTATATAAGACCAGGATGCCTTTGATTGTAATGCTGCCTCTGTACACAATTGGGTGACACCTCAAAGTAGGGAAAAGCTATCTTTTCCTTAAAAGGCAGGTTTCTCAAACTCATGAAATATATCCCCAAAACTTCACAGAACCAGGTCCTTGGGAATGACTAAATATAGTTAATGTTTCTTTAGCTTGGAACTTCCTCTCCCGCCCCACCCCATGCATGCGTGCTATTAAAAATAATGCATTGGGAAATTATCCCAGCACTTACCCTTCAGAGACACAATGATAGCTGCTGCTGCTTTTTTTTTTTTTTTTTTTTTTTGGTGCCGTTTTGCTTTGTGCCAGACCTTTCACAGTCAAGAGTATTGAATCTTCATGGCCATTCCGGGAAAACTAAAGATGATTCTGCCCATTTTATGGATGAGGAAACTGAGGCCTCAGAAATGTAAGGTACCTTGCCCGAGGTCATGCAGCTGGTGAGTAGTGGGGCAGGGATTTGAACCTGTCACACCTGACTTCAGCAATCCTGCAGTCATTAGAAGCCAGCACAGGACACAGAGTAACCTGAGCTCCCACTTCAAATCAGATCCACCCCCCCCCCCACCCGCCGCCCAGCTTATTTGCAAACATCTGAAGTCAGCTGCCTAGTGGAAGGTCCAGATGGCCTGGGAGAGCAATTCTGTGCCTTTACAGTCAGGCAGGCTGAGTGTTTGCAGGCAGCTAGCTAAATCTACAAGGACATTCAGGCTCCAGATCTGGACACAGACCCTCAGAGGCAGGGTTGGACTGAGCAGGCCAGAGTTGGAAGATGCTGTTTTGAGTGGGGGCTGGCGTGTTACTGTGTTGGCCACCGTGTATCCATAGCATCTTAACAGAATCTGGCATGCAGCAGGTGCTCGGTAAATACTTGTTCGTGCTGTGATGGCCACAGCTAACGAGCTCAGCCTTATAAATGTCCGTTAACAGATTCATTCAACAAGTAGGAAACACTCATGTGGCCCTGCTCTTGGCATTGGGAGCAAAGTTCGTGCTCTGATGGCACTTAAATCTAGAGGGGGTGGGAGTTAGAATATGTTAGGAAGTAATTTGCACTATGGAGAAAAATAAAACAGAGAGAGGGCTTAGAGGGGCAGGTGTTCAGAGACAGGAATGAAGTTGGGGAATGAATTGGCCAGTAGCTGGGGGAAGACCGCAGGCAGAGAGCCCAGGAGATGCCCAGACCAGGCATGAGGAGTTTGGATGAGGCAGCGTCCCAGTGGCTCAGCTGAGGAGGGTTTGATGAAGGGGTCACGGACAGAGGCTTGGCAGGTTAAGAACCAACATGGAGCATCGTGCAGGCCCGGCCCCGGCAAGGGGGGCAGAGGAGGGGCCGCTCGGCAGGGCTGTAGTGTGGTAGGGCCCAGGCTCTGCCCCGTGGAGGGGGTCCCGGAATTTCCACCCCGAACACTTCCTCTTTCCGCCCTCTAACCTCTTGCTGGTGCCTCCCATTGGCTGAACTCAGCTGACAGCCCGATGCATCGCCGGGGGCGGGGTGGGGTTGGTGGTGGATGGAGCCCGTAGGCTTGCTTGGTACAGAGTGCAGTGGAGAAGGGTAGGCCCCGGACCGGAGCTGTGGGGAGAGGGCAGCAGGAGAATAACCCAGAGAGTGAGAGTTTCACGTGACTGGAGAGGAACGAGCAGGTGAGGTGTGGGGGGGGGAGGTCAGGGGGATGGGGGTCCACACCACGGGCAGCCTTCGGGCTGTTTGGAGGGAAGTGGGAAGCCAGTGCAGGAGCGGAGCAGATGTGCTTAAATATCAACGCTACCATCACGATAATGTCTCTGTGGTGGGTGTGGACAGGGGCCCCTGACGATGAGTGCTGGGACCCCAGAGCTGACCCCCGGGAGAAACCGGTCCTCCTCCAAACCCCTGGGTGAGGCATTTGCCTGGTCTACGTGCTGTGTGCCTGCCAGCCCGTAAAGGACAGGAAAGAGAAAGGAGCAGTGCGTCTCGAAAGAGGATATTCTGGAGCTCTTGATAATCAGATCCCATTGTAAAGTCATGCTTTGAGTTACAGCATTGAAATCTTTGTTCCAGTGGAAAACTTTTACAGACTGTCCCTGGCGAGCCCGGAATCCTGTTTGGATCTCAGAAGGCCTTAAAATAGTGTGGGATGCTGGTAGACAGACTCTGAAGGGACAAAGGTCGTGTGCTTACTGCACTGGCCACACCTTGGTGGGACAGCCCTGGCCACTCCCGCCGCTCCCAGAGCTGGGTGCACGGAGTCTTTCTCATCTGGTTGAGTGCCCCGAAGTGGCCCTGCCCACGTGGGAGGCTGGTCCAGCCCAGCCAGGCATGAAGCGTTGCCTGGCGTCTTCTCAGGCCAAAGTGCAGCCAAGTCCCTCTTGGTCGGCTGGTTCTCACAGGATGCCCAGGGGCGGGAGGGCACACTTGTGGGTCTTGGGTCCATCTCAAGTGGGATACTGAGTGAGGAGGGAGGGCTGGGGCTCGAACAACTTCTTTTTCTGTCCAGTTCTACCACTGTGGCCAAGTAGACCAGAAACCCTTTGCTGGCAGGAATCCTCTTTCTCATCTTTTTTATCCGCCAAAGCTTGCCCCGGGAATGGATGGTTTGGGGCCAAGTGTTTAATGTCCTTGAGTCTCAGTCTACCTTCCTGTAAAATGGGGATGATATCCATCTAGGGCTGTTGGGAGTGAGGCGAGGTGCTTGGCACATAGTACACGCTCAGTGAATTTCCTTTCAACTCAGAATTCTATCTTTATCCATCTCTCAGTGGCCAGGAGGAAGGAAAACAGATACTGCTGGCCCCATTTGATAGGTGATCAGATGAGAAGGCAAGAGACTGGACACCATGCCTGAAGTGGGATCCATGTAGAATCCAGGTCTTGACCCCAGACCCTGTGTGCTCCTTATCACAGCAACATTTTTGTACCCTATCATCTGACCAAGGAGATGTACACCTGCATTTTTATTTGCAAAGGCACTTCAGTGCATTTAAAAAAAATTTTTATTAACTATTTATTTATTTATTTTTATTATTATTAGTCTTTTTATTATTTATTATTTAAAAATTTTTTATTATTTAAAAATTATTTTATTTATTTATTATTTTATTTTTATTTTTTTGGCTGCAGTGGGTGTTAGTTGCGGCATGCGGGCTTCTCTCGAGTTGTGGTGCGTGGGTTTTCTCTCTCTAGTTGTGGTGTGCGGGTTCCAGAGTGCACGGGCTCTGTAGGTTGCGGCACGCAGGCCCTCTCGTTGAGGCATGCAGGCTCAGTAGTTGTGGCGCACGGGCTTAGTTGCCCCGCGGCCTGTGGGATCTTGGTTCCCTGACCAGGGATCGAACCCTGGTCCCCTGCATTGGAAGGCGGATTCTTTACCACTGGACCACCAGGGAAGTCCCCTATTTATTATTTTTTAAGTTGTGTGGTTTATGTTTACATCCTTGGAATTTTATGTCTTTCCTATGACCTTTTATCCATTTTGGGTTTTTAAGACAAAAGCTGGAAAACTGTTTTGCTTTTTGATGGGACTTCACACTGAATTTGTTAAGGCCCCAGTCCGGGCAGCAATTCTTGACTCTTCATGGAAAGGCCATGTCTCTGAGTCACAGTATGCTGCTCCCAGACCCAGCTCCCTGGAAGGTCATCTATGCGGGGCCCAGCTGGGTCCACAGGAAATGGTGTACATGAGCCCTCCCTCTCGCTTCAGAAAAGGCCTGGTTCATCCCCCAGTTGATGAATCAATCGTAGAGCATCGGCATCTTGACCCAGCTTGGCCACCAGTACTTCACTGGATACCGAGGGGAACTGGACTAAGTGGCCTCCACGGGTCTGCCCCGTTCCAGACGTCCTAGATTCACTACTGGACAGCAAGTAGGGCTCAAGGGCCAGGTCAGAATCCTTCCTCTGGAATCTTCTGTCATGTCATCCAACACGCCCTCAGGTGATGTGGTTGGAAGAGGTTTCTAATGGGCCAGGTGTTCAACAATCTAACACTTCGGGAGTGATGCTCGCTTTTTATACGAGGTCGGAATTGCTCATCTTCCTGGGCACACTTAGAGATCCTCATGCGGAACTTGGGACAGATTCCTTGAGAGAAGCCCCTTTCTTTCCAGAGCGCAGCCTCAAGGGCCATGCCTTCTGAAGCTGCTAAATCCAGGACGGGGGACTCTTGATGGTCTTCATGGTTCTTTTGGGGAGCCTCCTGGCCTCTGAATTATTATTATTATTATTATTATTATTATTTTTGTGGTACGGGGGCCTCTCACTGTTGTGGCCTCTCCCATTGTGGACCACAGACTCCGGACGCGCAGGCTCAGTGGCCATGGCTCACGGGCCCAGCCGCTCCGCGGCATGTGGGATCTTCCTGGACCGGGGCATGAACCCGTGTCCCCTGCATCGGCAGGTGGACTCTCAACCACTGGGCCACCAGGGAAGCCCCCTCTGAATTATTGATGCATGTCTACGTTATTCAGAGGCTCTGTTTGCATTAGTTAGCTGAACTTGGTGCCCCTGTGAATAGGAAAGCTGCCTGGGGAAGCCAGTGCTAATTGCAGCCTCACGACTGGTCTGAATAGTAACTGTGGAGCAACCTCTGCTCTTTGGCGCTTCTGCTCCAACCGTACACACGGCTTGTTTCTCTCTTCTCCCTTTTACCCACGGGGCCTTTGGAACTGAGCTCTCCTCCTCCCGTACTTCTACAAGCCACACAACCCTCCTGCAACTTGTAATCCTCTTTGCTTCTTAAAGATGCAGCAACTCAAGTGCCGCCTCCACCAGGAAGTTCTCCCTGACTTCCAGACTTGGGGTAGACTTGGGATAGCCGCCTGTAGTAACTGAACAGAGCCCTTCTCATCCCCTTGCGTCAGACTGTCTGTCTCATCCACTAGACTGAACTCCATGGGGATGAACCTGTGTTTCATAGGCATCTCATTGCCTGGGATGGCACCTGTAACCTAGCAGGTGCTCTGTGTGGGGTGTTGATTGCAGTGATGGGGAAAGATTTCTTCAAGAAGGAGGGATTGGAATTGAGCCCTTCTCATGGTCTGGAGAGTGCGTGGAGGGTGTGTGTTGTGAGGGGGCTTGACACTGGAGGACAGAAGGAAAGGCTTCATTGTGGGTGCTGAGATGACTCCTTTCCTTGGAGCTGATGGGCTGAGTAAGAGCTTTCGGGGATGAGCTTGGGGAGGGAGCATAAGGCTGGCTTACTGGTGCGTTAGCGGCCTAAGTGAAGAGTGTGATCTTGAGTTTTTAGGGACTAGAGGGACCCTCAGGGCTTTTGAGCAGACACTCCCCAAGATAACCGGCTTGTCTCTTTGGTGGACTGGCTGGGGTGAAGAGGAGAGGGAGAAGGTAGAGAGGAAGAGGAGGTCTAGATGCATTTGACATCCTAGACCAGCTGTATCCTGGGAGGGAGAGGAATGAGGTGACAAAGATATTATGTGAGTCTAGAAATTGAAGAGCGCTAGCCCTTGACCCTGAGCACATAAGCAGCTGACTCAACCTTGCCATCCTCCATCTGCCAGAGGAGGTTATACAAGTGACGTGACCCAGCACACTCCGGACACGAGCAGGAGCATAAATAATGCATCAGATACGCAGACGAACGGCCCAGGGTGTCTCTGGTCTGGGGGAGAATTCTTAGTAGACCTGAGATATTTGCGGAACGGAATGTTCCGTTTCCCACCCACTCCACAGCCTCAAGGCATGGCACAGAGTCGTGAGTGTGAGAGGGCTTTCCAGTGTGGACGTCTCTCCAGCACCAGTGGTTTTCTGTCCTGAACAGAACTTGAGGAAAGGTCATTCCTGTTTGTCAAAGCTTCACCTTCCCGTCTAACCTGAGGTTCTGAAAGATCCTGTTCTCCCTGGGGGCCCAGGTAGGGCTCTCCCCACCCCTGTCAACCTTGGGGCCAGGAGTGGTCCTTTATCAGAGATGTCCACCCACCTTGGGATCCTTTGCCAAGTACACATCCCGGACCCCACTCAGGGCTGGAAGGTGTGTTTTAAAGGCTCTTCAGGTGATTGAAGCTTTAAAAGCCACTGAACTAACCAGTCATAAAAGCGAACACAGTAACTGCTGTCAACATACCACTAGAATGTAAAGAAAGGACATTTGCGTTCCCCTCCGCTTGCACCATGAGACCCGGTTCTGTGGTCTGCTTGGCGTGACTTCGAGGCCTTGGCCGGCATCCGTGCTGCCTTTAGTCTTTCCCTCCCGCTAACCAGACCCCAGAGTCTTCTGTCTCTTTAGGTCTCCCTGGAGGGTTTACTTGTGCGGGGCTCCTTCTGAGCGAGGTCCTTTTCTCTCTGCCTGTCTCTCCAAGGAACAGAAGAAACTTGGAGGCCTTGGCCACGTCCCACCTTCCAGATGTGAAACCTTCCCTGGCGACTCTAGCCACAGCTGAGCTTTTCCCTTCTGGAACGGTCCTGATTCTTAGCCTTGCGGTCTCGCTCTGGGCTTCCTCAGTCTGTGTTCCACAACTTGAGCCCATGCGATGTGTAGCACCTACAGAGCCTGGCCCGTGGCCGAGGGGCAGCCCAGGATCTGAAGACAGTTCACAGAAGAGGAATCGCATCAAATGGCACCTGAACATAAGCTCATCTACCCCGTCATAAAAAGGGAAATGTACATGAAAAATGCCACTTTTTCCTATGAAGATCGCCTAATGCACAAGTTGGTCATGTCCTGGATAGCGGACAGAGCTGCCGAGCAGCAGCCCCGCGTGCTTCCGTTGCCAGAGGGAATCGCGTGGGTCCAGCCCCGTCGGGGGGCCACTTTGGCGTTCCTTATCCAAACTGCACATGCGCGTGGTCTGTGACCCAGCAGCCTCACGTGGGGATGCTTTTCCTGGAGACGTACCTGCAGATATTTGTGTGAAACGAGCAATGCACACGATTATTCACGGTATGTGTAGAGGACCATTTATATGGACTCTCTATATAGAGGACTAAACGTAAATGAAACGTCTGTGAGTCGGAGACTAGTTCACTCAGTGAACAATGGCCCTGGCACAGGGGACCAGGTGTGGAAGCGTGAGGAAGTGCTGTGTGCGTGACGCAGGCAGATCTTGGGATGTGTTGTTGAGAAAGAAAGCAAGGAGCAGAATAGTGAGCTGTGTGAAACGTGTGCGTGTGTGGCAGGGTTGTAAGAGTTTGTATTTGCCCCGATTCTGTAAGGAGGCCCCAGAAACGAACACAAGTGAAAGCCTGTGAGCGTTGAGGGGGGAGGCTGGGCAGAGAGGGAAAGGGGCACGCAGGTGACTTTCGACTGTGGATCTTTGGGCATCGTTTGAATTTTGAACCATATTGAGTGTATTATCTATCATACATTTTATTTTAAAAATTCATGACCTTGTTAAGGTGAGACTGGGGTTATGGGTTTTGGGGAGGAAGACCACAGAGGTAAAGTGCCATTTCTGATCCATTCACATCAAGGGTAGGTACTATCAGCACAGCTTATACAAATCCCAGTGGAGGGACATTTACAAAATACTTGACCAATATTCTTTAAAACTGGCAAGGTCACCAAAAATAAGAAAAGTCTGAGAAGATGCCACAGCTGAGAGGAGCCTAAGAAGAGAGGACTAAATGTAATGTGGGGTCCTGGATGGGATCCTCGAACAGAAGATGAATATTAGCAAAAGACTAAGAAAATCTGAATCAAGGGCAGACTTCCGTTCATAATATTGTATCAGTATTGGTTCACTGTATGGAATGTATCATCTAATACTAATATGTGATGGCAGTGGGGGTGGAGATATATGATAATATAATTTGGTGTGAAGTATATGAGAACTCTCTGTGCTATACTCAGATTTTTCCATAAAATCTAAAACCGTGCTCAAAACTCAAGTTTATCTAAAAATAAGCAGAAAAACAATCATGGCCTCATTGGATTCTCTCGATACCCTATGAGTCATTTCTGAGGTTCAGAGAGGTCAGGTAATGTGCCCAGGTGCCCACAGCTGGGACGTGGTGGTAGGAACCCAGGTGTGGCCCAGCCTGGCAGGGGAGGTGGTGCCAGGCAAGCATGGAAGGGACCTCTGGGATGTTGTTGGGGCACAAGAAAGCGGAGCTAAGTCCTAGCCTAGTGTGGGCCATCTTGTAGGGAGCTGGGGTTGCAGAGACAGCCGGGGGTCAAATCCCAGGGGTCGCCTCGAGTGCTCTCATCACATAAAAATTGTCACTATGTGAAGTGATTGAGGTGTTAACCAGCATCTTATGGTCATCATTTTACAATATATACATGTATCAAATCATCACATTGTAAACTTAAAACTTACTGTTTTCTGTTCATGTCCTTAGACCTCAGAAGACCTTTACCTTCTCAAGAGTCTGTAGTGGGGTCAGGGCAGTTTGGGGATGGACCCAGATAAACCATGAGTGAAAAAGCTCCCGGGGTCTTCCTAGGCTGGCATCCTTTGAGTCCCTGAGGATAAGGCAGAACTTGCCCCCTCGCCTGGCTTTTAGAACAGGGTGTTCCCAGGAGGTGGAAAGATGGGTTTTCAATCAGATAAAGGTAGGATCCTGCAGAAACTTCCAGGGCCCTGTGGTCCCCAAGAGGTATGTCATCACACTCTGGGCCACACCGGTGAGGTAATGGGGGGTAGAAGAAGAAACAAGACCACTTAAAAATAGGAGAAAGGAGACTGTGTGTGCCTGCGTGTGGCGGCACGTGCGTGTGCGCGTTGGCGTGTGGGACTTGCATGGCCGCGTGGCAGCCGTGAGGGCCTGGAAACTTCTTCTTTTTAAATTTATTTTTATTTTATTTATTTTGGCTTCATTGGGTCTTTGTTGCTGCGTGTGGGCTTTCTCTAGTTGCGGTGAGCTGGGGCTACTCTTCGTTGTGGCGCGCAGGCTTCTCATTGCGGTGGCTTCTCTTGTTGCGGAGCATGGGCTCTAGGCACGCGGGCTCAGTAGCTGTGGCTCACGGGCTCATGGGCTCACTAGTTGTGGCTCGCGGGCTCTAGAGCGCAGGCTCAGTAGTTGTGGCACACGGGCTTAGTTGCTCCGCGGCATGTGGGATCTTCCCGGACCAGGGCTCGAACCCATGTCCCCTGCATTGGCAGGTGGATTCCCAACCACTGCGCCACCAGGGAAGCCCCAGGCCTGGGAACTTTTTAAACGGGCAGTTAGGCAAAGCTTGTGCCTCCTTTGAAGGGAACCTGATGGTCAGACATCCAGTTTACAAAATAGGTAACTGGGGAGCAGCAGTTTGACGTTGATAAGGAACCTTCATTTTGTAAAAGATTTTTAATCTCTCTGGTTTCCCTGATACAACATCTGGACCTTGACCTGGAACTTAGGTCGTGTGTACCTGTGGGGTCATGCGGGTGGTGCTTTTGGTGGTGATGCCACTGCTCCTGGTTCAGGGACTCTAAAAAAGGTAACTAATAATAAACACACCTGATGTTTATATAGGTTACCAGACCCTGTGACTTGACGTAATGACACATAGCAATGGTGTGGACCAGCGCAGAGCTGTCTTTGAATATTGAGAATAGTCGCCTTGCCTCATCTTCATGGAACTCATGGCAGTTTTCAAAGCATATAATTACATCGTGTCTACACATGGGGTTGAGCATTGTAAGATAGATGATGTGAATTTTGTCCTTTGGTCTCTTGTGTAGACTTATCAGTGGGTCGTAATCTCTTTGCCTTAAATTAAGAAAATGCTGTTCCAGAAAAGTCTAAACATTTTTTTTTTTTTGCTTTGAAATAGAACTTTAATTTGGAAGTATTCCCCTATATTCTTTTTTTTAACTTTTAGTTTTATATTGGAGTATAGTTGATTAACAGTGTTGTGTTAGTTTCGGGTGTACAGCAAAGTGATTCAGTTACACATATACCTGTATCTATTCTTTTTCAAATTATCTTCCCACTTAGGTTGTTACAGAATATTGAGCAGAGTTCCCTGTGCTATACAGTAGGTCCTTGTTGGTTATCCATTTAAAGTATTGTAGTGTATACATGTCCACCCCAAACTCCCTAACTATCCCTTCTCAGAAAAGTCTAAACATTTTATATGAAAGCAAGAAGGCAGAGGAATAAAAACAAACTCAAAAAACCAGGGTATGGGGAATCTCTCCTAAATTTTAAATATAAAACCTTTATGGGGGTCGGTGACAGTGAATAAGGGTGTTGTGAATAATTTGTGGACTTTTTTGTCACCGGAGCCTCTTGTGCCTGTTGGTCAGGTCAACGTGTTTGGGAGCGGGTACCTTTCCGCGGAGGTTTTTCACGTTCTTTGGGATGCGCTGTGGTTGTGTGGGAGGACAGAGGTCATGCAGTGGGATATTCCTGAGCTTCTGCTCCAGACCAGCCCCAAGCTGTGTGACCTGGCTCTGTAACCACTGAGGACCCCGTCATGGGCCTCATCTGTCTGCGGAGACGGTGGTTCGCACCTTGCAGGCTTCAGGGCAGAATCAGGTGATGGCCATCCAGTCCACGATGCTCTGATCCAGCGCAGAGACGTGGCCTCTTCTGTCTCCAGTGAGAGGATGCAGGCCAGGGTGTGATGGGCTCAGGTTAAGAGGCAGGGGTCGTTTCATCTCAGCCTTGGAGGAGGGGCAGTTTGGCCCAGGGGTCAGGAGTGGCAAAGATGAGACCTGATTCATTCCGTGTCAGGTCGCTAGGTTCTCTAGACCATGGTTTCTCCATGCAGGAGTGAGGTTGGCACAAGTGGTCTTCCTGGGCTCTGTGCCCTGCTCTTTTGTGGACTGGCTTCACTGGAGGAACCTATCAGGTTTCTCCGGCCCATGGCTCCCAGGCTGTAATCACTGTCTCTACTCTCGCCGTCCTAGGTGTGGAGTCAGTGCAGTCGCTCAGGTGAGGGCTCATTTAGACTTCCAAGTGCTTGTAGCCCCACCGGCGCTTTACGAGGATGACCTGGAGCTGGGTTGCCTGCCAGCCAACCATCTGTGATTTAGGGAGCCCATACTCAGGCTTAGGGGCACTGGGGGAGCTGCCTTGATTTCTGATTTTAGAATCCTTGGGGCTGAATCACAGCAGCAGTGATTGTGGTGGTTAGTTGTGTTTATTCAGTGAACGATCCCAAACTGAAGCAGCGGTGAGTGCAGCTGGCACAGAGCAGGTCTGCAGTTTCCAGGCCGAGCTGGGAGGCATCTCGAAACCACATCGCACTAACCCTGCATCCTGTTGCAAGGGGCTGTGAGCCCAGCGGCCCGCTGGAGAGACTCTTGGCGGCTTGGCCAGCTGGATGACTGTCCCTGCCACGAGTAAGCTTGGGGCTCATATGAGTTATCTAAATTCGGTTCATTTATTTATTTTTTTGAAGTCTACACATTTATTAAAAAGCATTTACAAAATGAAAAAAATACATAATTATTATAAATATATTTTATTTACACAAGTATAAAATTTCAAGGTTATTCAAATTTAACCAGAGGACTAAGTCTAATGAGAGAAGAAAAATTAAAAGTAAAGAATTACTAGTCCAACAAAGACATGCTTTTATCATGTTTATGGTACTTTAGGGGACAGGAGGCATTGGGAAAAATAATGAATAAGGGAAGGGCATGCCACTGAACTTCAAATAGACAATAACATTTTCTTCCTAAGCAAATGTAAAACCTCTGTATAGTTTTAAATTTAAATGATCATTTTCATGATTATAGCATTTCCAAATATCGGCTCTTCTAATCTATAAAAGAGACAAAAAGTGAAATAAAAACAGGAAATTCCTAAACAAAGTTTATACATCCTCATAATGGTAAATGAAATTAATTTGTTCTTAAAACCTAGTACAATTTCATATGAAAGTATACCATACACACATAAAAGAGAAAAATTAAATGAAAATAATATTTGGGATAATCCTGATCAATATCACAGGCCATAAATTTAAGAGTTGAAAAGACATCTTGAGACTTCCCTGGTGGTCCAGTGGTTAAGACTCTGTGCTTCCACTGCAGGGGGCGCGGGTTCAGTCCCTGGTTGGGGAACTAAGATCCCATATGCCACATGGTGCGGCCAAAAAAAAAAAAAAGACATCTCATCACACAGAATGATTACGTTTTCTCTAAGAAATATAAGATTCAGAGGAGTAAACCAATACTAAAATTATGTCACAGAAAATTCTTAGTAAATAGTCTCACAAAATCTTCCACCTTGGTGGAAGTGCTGTTGATGTACTTTTAAAAGCACTTTTAAATATCACATCTTGAAGTGAATGTTCTTCTTGCAGTCTACTCTGAATCAGCTGTAGCATCCTCTGCCACTCTTTTTGCTGTGGTGAAAGATCAAATATTGCTGGTTTGTAAACTAGACCATCTGCAGATGCAACCATTGTTTCTGCTAAATCCAATACATCTGCTCCGATATACTGACGCTTCATGGCAACAGTAATATCTATATTGATTATCAATTTGCTGGAAAAATCTTTGTCTAGTTCCTATTCATATTTCCTCCATGTATCTTGATATACTGAAAGTTCCATTATAGTTAATAAAGCCATAGTGGTAAACGCTGTTAGAGAAACTGTACCCTCCACTGGCTGAAGTCTCTACAGAGCTGTCTGGAACTTTCGGAAAGGCATCCAACTCTTTCACCAAACTTAAGGTTTTCTTCTGATTCAGTCGCCTCATCTTCAGGAAAACCTTCTTCTTTCACATAGTCACGCTTGTGCTACGGTCCCAGCCGACCGCCATGTTTCACAGCAACCCAGTCGCCTGGGCTCCTGTTTACCTCCCAGTTCATTTAGACATGTCACGTCATTAACCTGTTGGAAGCTTTGGGTCAAGAGGCAGTGAGGTGTAGTGGTTAGTGCATGGCCCCTGGTGCTAGCCTGCCTGGGTTCGAATTCAGCTGTGTGATCTTCAGTGTGATATTAACCTCTCTGGGCCTCAGCTTTCTCATCTGTGAGAGACGGAATTGTGACAGTTCGTTAAGGGAGGTGAAGCCCTTGGCACAAACTAAGGGCTTAGTAAGATGTGAGCTGATGATGCTGGACCTTTATTACTATTAGTGAACCTGCCCTGGCTTCTCCTCCCTCCCAACCCCATAGCAGCTGATCTCACAGGCCTGTTCCGCTTGGACAGTGGGGCCCCTGAGGGCAGGGCTCCTGGGTCTTGGTCCTTTCCGCTTCTGCGGCGTCTGATGTGGTGAGTGCCCAGCTGCGTGGAGAGGTGCTCAGTCAACAGTGACCAGGTGTGACTCTGGGGGTATAGAGTTGCTCTATGGAGAATGAACACACTTCTCTCTCAGGCTGTGCAGATTTCCGATTGGAAAAAGTTGGGGGCGTAAGGTTATCGAGCATCTCTCATGGGCAAGATCGTCTGTTGCCGGAGCCTAGAAGTACACAGTGGAAGGACAGTGGGTCCTGAGGGACCTGGACTCCAGGAGAGGAAGCCACAAGGAACCTCCTAAAGAACTAGCAGCAGTGGAAATGCGGGGCATTAGTGAGAGTGAGTAGGTGAGTTGTCCCAGTAGGAGGCCAGGCAGGGAAAGGGAAGGGCTGGCTTTGAGGATCTCTGGCAGGCTGCCTGGAAGAGGTGGCGTGGGATTGACCTAGGATTTTGTTTGGGGGGAGAATGGTGTGTAGGGGCTTCTGCCGGTAGAGGCTCGGGTTTACCTAAGGGGGCTGCAGGGGAGGCCCCATGGTGAGTCGGAGGGGGCTGCTGGCTGTGGCAGAGGCTTTCTGTAGGGGAAATGCTTATGACTGAACTGTCTAAAAATGAGTGAGAGAGAGGCGGGTAGGGAGAGAACACGAGGAGAAGGAGGAGGGGAAAGAGAGGGATCCAGAGAGGGAGGGAGGAGCCGGATGCTAGTTAAGCCTCTGAACAGCATCCGAGTAATGTACGCTGCTGGTGGTCACTGTCCCCCAGGGGCATGCTCCAGCCCCGCCCTCCTCTGTCCTGCCACCCTGTCCTTTCTCTTCCAGGCTCCCCGCTCCCTGCACGGCCCCAGAAGCCAGTGAGTGGGCATCCCAGCCATTTCCTGCCCCGCGGGCCGCCCCCCTCCTCTGATCCCAGTAGCCCTGTGCAGGCGTGACCTCGCCCAGTGACCGGGAAGCGGGGCTCCCGTTCCCGCCTGTTTACCCTGGCGCAGCGGCAGGGAGATGGGGTCACATGGGGGCCTCCCACTCCCACCCTGGCATGCCAGCTGCATGAGTCGCCAGCTGTGGGCACAGGTGGGTGGGCAGGGGGCATTCCTCAGGACTGACTCTCCCCAGCCCGCCTGGCATGGGACCCCCTGCTTCTGGGGGTGGCTCTAGGGCGATGGGCCAGCCAGTTCTGCACGGGGCCGCTGAGTCACGGTCCTGAAGTGTGTCCTCTGAGTCACGCTGCAGCCCTGTCCTCCACAGCGAGTCCTTTGTGGGACTTGCCTGGGCCCGAATGGGCATTTGACCCTGTGTGCCGCTGGCCACCCTCGAGTTCTCTTGCTCCCCCCGCCCCATTACAGGCCCCATCCCAAGTCTGCCTCGCAGGATCGGCTGCATTCCTTCGGGATCCAGAACCCAGGAGTTTGACTCTAGCCAGTGGCTGAGTTACGGGAAGGAAGCGTGGGCAGATTTAGCAAGCTGGGGCAGGAGCGAACCAGACAAGATCTGGGGGAGGACGGCCGGGTCACCTGTCCTGACAGGGCCACAGGAGGAGTGTTCAAATCTCCTGTGTCTTGCGTATTTTGCGAGCATCTTGAAATGACCTTGAAAACCCACCCCGTGAGGGACCAGGTGAGACAGTGACATCTGTGTATTGGCACTGACTGTGGTGTGTGCAGTTAATTCCTGTCCAAAGATGTCAGGCTCTGTCCTTATACCCATTTCTGGTGGAAGAAACTGAGGGTTTAGTAGAGGACGCTTGCTCAGGGCCCGTGAGCTCGAGAGCGGTGTGTCTGGAGTTTGACCCCAGACCTCAGTTCTATGTTAGATTCTCTGATTCAAGTGCATTGGTTTGTGTGCTCCTTTCGTCCCCTCTCTTTCCTTTTTTTTTTCTTCTCTCCTTTGCCGCTTAGCTGCTGGAGTCTTCCCCATGGAAGGCAGCTGTCAGCAGTGCAGGAAACCACTTAATAGTGGCAGCCAGTGGAAACTAAAGTGGCATCTGGAGTCCTGCTGTCGCTGTCAGGCCTGCAGCCTGAGCCCTGAGGGCAAGCTGGGGCGTGGACTTCAGCCACTGGGATGGAGAAAGCAGCTGTAGGCCTTGACAGTGACGACCCCCAAGGGTCTGTGTCTGGGAGGCGGGGACGGGGATGCGGCACAGTGTGAGGAGATTGAGTAGCTCCTTGATTCTGAGGGGAGACCCATGTTGAGGCTGCCGGGTGCTGGGGAAGCCCCCTGGGGTTCAGGTTCTAGATGTACCCCCTCTTTAGTCAGGAGGCTTTGGGAGCGTCATTTTCTTTCTGCTGTTGTCAGTTGTCCCTTACACAAAGAGAGGAAGTTGGGCTAGACCAGGGTGCTAGCACCCTCCTTTTTTCCCGGGAGGGGGGAGGGGGGCGGGGACGTCTGCATGGGGGTGAGGGGATCGGAATCTGCATTTGTAATGAGCTCTCCAGGTGAGGTGGAGAACCACTTTCAGGTCAGCCCCTGAGATGCAGGCAAGGCCTTCCAGTCTTCCTGCCCTTGGTGGTCTCAGCCAGCGAGGATGCTCAGGGCTGACTGGGCTGCTCCGAAAGGGTTTTGTTGGGCCTGTGTTTGAAATCATTTACCGTAACAGCCCATATATTTCGTGTAAAAACTGGGATTTCTGGCTTCACTTGGGGTGGGTGGTGGGTCCCACTTTCCCAGGGCCACCCTGGCTGGTGCTGCCTGTAAAGGCCCCAGGATCTGGATTCAGTTATTACCTTCACAGTGTAAACCCCCAGAAGACTTAGGCCAAAAAGGGTGGCTGTGAGGTCTCTATTAAGTTGAGGTTCTCTCCGGCAGTGGGTGCGTGAGTGAGATGGGGAGTGATATTGAAGTGGATGCTTTTTGAAGACAGATGTATTGGCAGAAAGGCCAGATGATGAAGTGGGGTTTCTGGTCTTGATTGAAAGTTTCAGTGCAGTCTTCTGTAAGGGAATGATGGTGATCTGAGTTTCTAGAACCGTGGCTGGCCCACACGAGGTGGCCAATATCATATGAATTTGAGTGAAATCTGATATAGAGCATTTCTGTGACCTTTTCGACCACTCCTGATGCTGTCTTCTGTTACTATACCTGAAGTTTCATTAAGAAAAGTTTATTTTATTTTATTTATTTTATTTTTGGCTGCGTTGGGTCTTTGTTGTGGTACATGGGCTTCTCATTGCGGTGGCTTCTCTTGCTGCGGAGTACGGGCTCTAGGCCTGCGGGCTTCAGTTGTTGTGGTGCACAGGCTCAGTAGTTGTGGCACACGGGCTTCGTTGCCCCGTGGCTTGTGGGATCTTCCTGGACCAGGGATCGAACCCGTGTCGCCTGCATTGGCAGGCAGATTCTTAACCACTGTGCCACCAGGGAAGCCCTGAAGATTCATTGTTTAATGGCACTTTTATTTTATTTTTTAAATTAATAGTAATCTTTTATTCATTTATTTATTTTTATATTTATTTTTGGCTGTGTTGGGTCTTCGTTTCTGTGGGAGGGCTTTCCTCTAGTTGTGGCAAACGTGGGCCACTCTTCATCGCGGTGCGCGGGCCTCTTCACTATCGCGGCCTCTCTTGTTGCGGAGCACAGGCTCCAGACGCGCAGGCTCAGTAGTCGTGGCTCATGGACCTAGTTGCTCCGTGACATGTGGGATCTTCCCAGACCAGGGCTCGAACCCATGTCCCCTGCATTGGCAGGCAGATTCTCAACCACTGCGCCACCAGGGAAGCCCAATGGCACTTTTAAATGGGAGGAAAGCTGAGTATTTTTTCCTCCCAGTGTTATCATGCTTGTTGGCAGTTGGCTCCCTCATTTTGCACAATTTCAGGTGATGGCTCGGCTGTCCAGCTCCCTAACGGTATTCTTGCATTCTTAGCACAAACAGAACGACTAAGTGTGGGTTCTTATCTTATTGGAAAGCAGAAGAAAAAATAAGAACCAACATTTCCTGGACGGCCAACCCATACAGGCATGATGGTACAGGCTCTTTACTAAGGATCGACATGTAGGTTAAGCAGCTTGGTCACGGTCACACAGTGGCAGAGTCACAGTTTGAGCCCCGGTCTCTGTCTCTTGAGCTTGCTTTCCTCCCACTACCCTGGACTACTTCTCCTAAATAACTAAGTGGCCAGTATAGTACAAGCCGTAGTGCATAAGAAGCTCTGAGGCTGGGACAGAAATGTCCATAGCCAGCCTGTGGACTGTTCACACAGATCCGATTCCCCACTGGGTCTTGTTCAGTATCTTTGTGCTTTCTGTCTGGATTGAGTAGACAGACAAGGCTGAACTTGGGAGGCATTGGTGCGAAGTCTTATCTGTGCTGAGTCATCTGAGGTTGATCTTGGGTCTGGTATTTATTTAACCTGCCTTAGCCTCAGTTTCCTTATCTGTAAAATGGATGCGATAGTACCTAGGTCAAAGGTGGTTGGATGAGCCTCTCACAGATGCAGTGTCTGGTATCGATACATGGGAGGCCCTCAGCCATCATTTCTTTCTTCGTCCCTACAAGTAGAGGGGCTGAGTTACAGGTCCTGAGGGGAGATCGCTTTCTCTTCCCACCTTCAATGTGTCATCTCCCTCTCCTTAAGCTTGTATTGTCTGGGTGTGGTGAGCCCCAGGCCTAAGGTCGCCCTACAAACCGACTGGTGGCAGAAAACCCGTGAACACCTCCTTTCACATGGGGCCCCGTGACTGGCTGGCAGCTGCCAGCAGTGATGGGAACGGGTGGTGCCCCAGGGGCTGCGGGAACGGTGTGTGCAGATCCGGGCAGGACGACTTACTGGAACCACTGGGCAGCCCTGTGAAGGGCACTGGCTGCCGGGCGGAGAGCGGAGGAACGGGTTTTGGCAGTGGAGGTGGTGCTACAGGACGCAGAGCTCCTTCTGGCGGAATGGGTTCCCCGCTGTGGGCTCTGGGGTGTGGTATGGGACCAGGAACGGGCTGCGCCCCCAAAGACACCTCTGGGAGGCACAGAGAGGTCTGGGCATCCCAGCTAGGGGCATTTAGGGAAAGGATTTCAGGGGCTTTAGGAGTGGGAGGGGACGTACACGGGGAGACTTGCCAGGCTGGTTGCCTGCTGAGTGGTCTCGTAAAGAAGAGGAGTTGATGACCGTGTACTAGCGTGTGAGTTCTCACTCTCCTGCCGAGTTTATCACTTCGCTGTATGGCGGTGTCTCTCTCTCTCCTGCCGTGTGACCTTCTCAAGAGCAGGGGACATATATACACTACCAAACGTAAGGTAGAGAGCTAGTGGGAAGCAGCCGCATAGCACAGGGAGATCAGCTCGGTGCTTTGTGACCGCCTGGAGGGGTGGGATAGGGAGGATGGGAGGGAGGGAGACACAAGAGGGAAGGGATACGGGAACAGATGTGTATGTATAACTGAGTCACTTTGTTATAAAGCAGAAACTAATTAAAAAAAAAAAGAAAAAACTCCTTGCAGAGTGCCCTTTCTGTTGAAACGTGTTGATGGCCGTCAATGACCCACAGGCAAGATGTGAACTTTGGGATGCCACCGTGGATATGTCACCTCGCCTTCCTTCTTCTCTGTCGACAGAGTGGCATGTCCAGAGTGGCATCCGAAAGACAGAGATGTCTTACTTCATCTCTTTCTGATGGTTTTACCTCCCTCTCTCCTTTCTTCTGTGCTTCTATCTGTTCTTCCATCTATACTCCTACACTTCCTTCCACCCTTCCGTGCTTTTTTTCCTTCCAACCATCCTTGTATATATTTCACTCCACCCAGCCACCCTTCCATCCAGCCAGCCTTCTACCCATCTACCCAGCCATCTAATAGTCATTGCCTACCTACGATGCATGGGACACTGTGCCTGGCTCTGGAGATGCACAGATGTTCTGGTGGGAAGCCATGCATATAACTAAGTCCTCATAGTACAGTCAGGTAGGTGCCGTAATAGTACTAACGGGTACGTTGGAGCATATGGCGGGGAGTGAGGGTTCAGTGTGGGTGGCCCAGGGACAGTTTCGCTGGAGAACTGCTTGAACTGAGTCTCAGAGGATGACGTGGTTCTCGAGGCCTAGGAGGGTCAGGGAGAGGAGGCAGAGGTGAGTCTGGAGGCCCCCAGACCTTGCTATGTATTGATAGAACTGTAAGGCATGGATGGACTCAGGCCAGAGGTCCACCTGTAGACGTTTATTAAATCTTTGTTGCCTTGTCACCCTAGTGCCCAGCACGCAGTATGTTCTTGATAGCCATTAGTTCACTTCCTTTGCTGTCCTTTCCAGAAGTGAGTTCCTTTTGTATCCTTGCCCTTGTCCACAGTTCGAGTCATTGGCCTGGTGAGTTAGCAGCTGCCGTGAGAAGCACGTGCCCCAGTGGGGTGAGGTGGGCCGTGTCCTGGCAAATAGCTCTGAATCTCCCCCTTCAGGTCTACCTT
The DNA here is from genome assembly GCF_964341445.2 of Mesoplodon mirus. Taxonomy (NCBI): domain Eukaryota; kingdom Metazoa; phylum Chordata; class Mammalia; order Artiodactyla; family Ziphiidae; genus Mesoplodon; species Mesoplodon mirus. The sequence goes on along the minus strand of NC_138992.1, from coordinate 12,220,355 downwards.
GACTCGAGCCCCAGTCTCAGAATCAAGGGGGAATTAACAGGAAAACAAACCTCCCTCCCCCGCTCCCTGAGCCTGCTTATTTGTAGACATGTTGGAAAATACAGATGGCAGATAATCCTGATGCTCCGTGATAGTTGCTCTTACCATCTGGCTCTCTTGCTTCCTGCCTACGATGGTTTCATATCTCGACTTTGTTCACTTAACCTTCATCCTGACCCTTTCCCAGTGTCACTCAGTTACGAAAACTTGTTTTGAGCAGCTTTCCCACGTGTCATCATGTAACTGTGCAAGAAAGGTACTCTGTCACTCATTTTTTCTCCTGTTGTAAAATGAGGATCATCACAGCCCTTTCTCCGTGGGGTTGATGTGAAGGAGAGGTGAGGAAAGTTCATCCAGGTGCCCCACCTAGGACGGCACAGAGCACGTGCTGCCGGTATTTCTGTCCTTGTCATCTTTGGCCAAGTTAGGACTGCTGGGCATTCGTATTTCCTTCTGCTTTGCCTGGTATAATGCACGAACCTTTTCACACATCTTTGGTTGTTTTCCTGGCAGAGCCCCCCAGAAAGGTTTGAGGAGTTTTATAGAGTCTTGATACAGTGTGGCATAACTTTCCAGGTATAGTTCACCCATAGCCACTCCGCAGACGGTGCTAGGGGTTACTGGGGCAGCCTCCTGAAGTGTGAGCATCTTAATTCACGCAAGGAGCCCCATAGCGGGCGTGGAGCTCTGTGATCAGCAAACACCCAGAACAAAACCATGTTCCTGTTGCTTTTCTTTGACTACTGCTGTGATTGACCAGCTTTTCATGTGTATTGCCTACTTGTGTTTTCTCAACTGGTCATTTCCTTTGGTGTGTTTAGCAGGGTTTTTTTTCATAGAGTGGTAAGATCTGTCTCGACTAACTTGCGGATTTTGCAGATGGGGTACTGGTGAGTCCCACTGGACCCTTTGTTAGGCATGCGGAAATGACGCCTTCGTTTCTGTGGGGTACATTTCATTACAAATCTGCATCTGATTGTGGTAGCAAAACCGTGCTTTGCAAATGAATGCAGGGGGGCCTGTCTCATTAATCTGGGCTGTTGCCAATTTTAAATATTCCTCCCTAAGCGGTATTTGCCAGAGAGCTTCTCCCTTCTCTCTTCCTTCCTTTCCTCATAAGCAAAATAAAAAGTCCTGCTAACTTTCAGATGTCTTTGCAAACGTCAGCTCTTCAAAGAACTCCACCCTTGAACCCCCAGATTCACTGCTGATGGGGGTTGAGCTGGCATCTCCTTCACAGCCTTGGTGGCAGTTTCTAACGTAGTGGATGTTTTAGGAACATTTGTGTACATTCCTCCTGTAGACTCAGATCTTTTCCAGGGCAGGGACCTTGTCTCTTATTGCGTCGTATGTGTTCCCTCAGCCCCTCGTGCAAGGCTTGGCAGTGGATACCCAGCGTGGTAAAATGACTTGTGTGGATATGGCTGACCCAGAGCTTGACCGGGCCACCTTTGAGCTGGATCTCCCAGGACCCTTTGCATCTGTGGCCAGAGCTTGGCTTTGATGTCTGGGTGAGCAGAGCAAAGGTCGGCTGGCATGGCAGGGCCTTGTCCCTGCGCCCCGCTGGCGTCAGTCCCTCTGGGTTGTTTCGGCTCATTGAGCACAGAGCAAGATCTAGGGGAAAAGTTGGGACTGGCTTCCAGGTGAGTGCCCGGTGACGGCCAGCTGTGCCCTCTGCTTGGCTACACCCAAGTCCTGGACTCCGTGTGGCTTCCTCGGGCCGTGGAAGGAGAAAGACGCTTCTTCGTCATGAGCAGAGGCATGAAACCACCGGAGAACTCTGGTTCCACCACTCCAGGGCCCGTCCTGCTGGCAGGAGGAACCGCAGGTGGCCTGTGGGTTGGCAGTGCGGGTGGGGAGGGGGAGGAAGTCTGCACGGTGGTCGGGGTAACCTCCGCGCAGGTTGGAATGCTTGGTTCCTGGGTGGCCAGGGCTGGGGGAGGTCTCGGGTTGGAGGGGAGAGAGCCCACCAGCTGGAATCGGAATGGGGTGCCGCCAGTCCCCTGCTGTGTGAGTGTGGGCTTGGTACCCGTCTCCGGGAGACCCAGCCTCCTCTCCTCTCGGGAGTGTGGAACTAACTAGGCCTACTCTCAGGGCTTGTGGGCAGAGGCAGTGACGGGATGCCTGTTCCTGGCACTTAGCAAGTGCCCGGTGGATGTTGCCTTTACTTTCGTTCTCCCCATCCACCTCCCACTTCCGTAACTGACACACGTTGAACGTGGCAGAAAATTGCTAACATTGGGAAATTCTCAGCGGAGTCAGTGAGAACTCAAATTGGAGGTCCTCAGGGCCGCCAGAGCACCAGACGAGAGTGGCGAGGCTGCCCCCGTGCTGGAAGGGATCCTGCTAGGAGGCTGAACTCGCAAGTCCGGGACCCGTCTGAGACCTCGGGGTCCGTGTGGGCCAGAAGCCCACGTTGCACTCCCAGGCCCGCTCCTTGGAGCTGAATGACCCTGGGTGCATGTCTTGCCACTCTTCCCTCACCTGTGAAGTGGGCGTAGGGGGGATCACTGCACCACAGGTTGGATGAAGACCCTCGAGATGGACGGTGGTTGGAACCGTCCAAGAGCCGCTGGGATCAGGGCTGGCCTGGCTTTTCCATGGGGGAGGGGTAGGTAGTGATCTGCGGGGTTTCTTTTTGTGGGGCTTCTTTTCTGGGGGCTTTTCAGGCACAGAGCAGCCTGGGGCCTGACACAGATATGGATGTAGTTGGGAGGATAATCCAATAATTACCCCCTGCCCCCCGAAGACGTTCACATCCGAATCCCTAGAACCTGTGAATATTACATGTTAGGCGACCAAAGGGGTATTCAGATTGAAGGTGGAATGAAGGCTGACCTTAATATAGGGAGATTATCCTGGATTTTGCTGTGGGCCCAGTGTCATCACAAGGGTCCTTAAAAGTGGAGGAGGGAGGCAAAGAGGAGGTCAGAGTGACTTGATGTGAGAAGTAACATTGCTGCTTTGAAGATGGGGGAAGACACCATCAGGCAGGGATTCTCCCCGACCCCCCAGAGCCTCCAGAAAGGAATGTCGCCCTGCTGACAACCCAGTGAGCCCCCATTTGGACTTTTCACCTCCAGAACTGTATTTAGTTCATTTGTGTTGCATTTAAGGCATGGAGCTTTTGGTCATTTGTTCTGACAGCCCTGGGAAGCTAATGTGATGGAGAAAGCATTTTTGGCCACCCTTTGTTTCCTGCGGGGTGGGAGCTGGGGACCATCAGAGGGGAATGTCCTTTGGGGGGTGTGGCGCTGACAGACAACCCTGTATTTGGGCATGGTCATCGGTGACCGGGTCCTCCGAGACCTGCCTGGTGACCTGGTGGGGAAGGCTTGGCTAAGCAGGTGTGCTGAGATCCATGTGATAAGGGCTTGTGTCAATGCCAAATGCCCATCACCTCTCCCTCTGACAGCCCAGCCCTTGGCTCTGGCAGCTTGGGAAGAATGGAGTAACGGTGTGTTACGTGCTGGGAGGGACCCCTCCCCGTCTTGCCCTGCTCCTTTAAGTTTTAATTGTCGGTCTGTTAGAGTATTTCTTAAAGCATCTCGGGAGTGCTCGACAGGTGCACACTAGGCTCAGGGGATGAGCCCGTCCATCCAGCAGGTTGGCTGTGCCTAGGCTCAGGGCCTGGCACCTTCTCAGTCTTTCCTGCCGGGGCCCTGCTGAGCTGCCTGTTCAGGGTGTGTGGCCAGCAGCCCCGCTGCCTGTCTGCTTTCCTGCCCTGACCCACAGGAATGGGTTCTCAGGTAGCAGTGGGGGCTGGATGGAGGTGACCCTGGCCCCGGCGGTCCCACTCTTGGAATGCAGGCCCCGAGCCTTGCCTCAGTGAGGCCATTTAAGAAGAAGCCATATTGTGTCTGTGAGGGGTTTCTCACTAATACTGTATGTGTGTGTGTGTGTGTGTGTGTGTGTGTGTGTGTGTCAGGGGTGGGTTCCATGTATAGGATGCCATTAAACGCCTCTTTAAAGCCAATCCAGGACAGCTCCCGGGTCATCATCACCTGGGCCTGACTGGTACTGGGGTGGAGTGGGGCTGCTCCCCTGAAGGGTGAGGCTGTCCTGAGTGAGTGGCTCTCTTTCTGCCCTGGGCCTGGTTCGGCTGGCCTCAGGTGCCCTCCTGGGTCCTGCTCCAGAGCTGCCTGGAGCAGCTGGCTGGGTCACCCAGAATGTGAGGAATGGCTGGGGATGCTGCCCGGTCTTGTGTTTGGCCTCAGCCAAGGTCAAGTTGTCAGGGAAGATGAAGCGGGAGAATCTCACTTGTGGGGAGGACAAGTCTTGCGGGGCCAAGACTGCTGTCTGGCAGCTCTTTTATATGCAAACCTGACCCATCAGCTCCTCTGCCTGGACCGCCCCCATCTCCGCTGCAGAATCCTGGGGTTGGCGGCAGCATGCAGACACCTGGCCGGAATGACAATGAGCGATTGTGGAGGATGCTCCACTGGGAGGGCTTTGCTGAGCCAGCACTTACTTCCCTGCATTTCCAGCCCGCTCTCCTCTCCTTCTCTGGCAAAGGCCAGGCCATTGGGATGGTAATGCCCTCTCGGCTGTCCTGGGCTCCAGGTGAAAAATGAACTCGGAGGCTTGCCCTTGAGGCTATACAGTCTCATTTTTTTAATGCAGATATGCTGGGGGGATTGGGGGGATTGGGGAGAGTGGAAAAGGGGCCTGGGGAGTCCTAAGTCATGAAACGGAGGTGGTCTGAGCTGTCACCCCTCCTGGGGCATCTCCTTTGACGTGAATGTGCCAGAGGTCCCAGGTCATCTACCCCCGCCCCCGATCAAATTACCTTGTGCTGCTTCCTGGTGAATCTAAACTATGCCTTCACTGAGGGTGGGAGGTCCACCACAAACCATTATGAAAGGAAAATATAAGAAAAGAGCAATGACATAGTCCCAGTGGCATTGTATTTGGGTTTCTGTGATACTGTCCTCATCCGCCAATAGTTTTTCCCTTGACTTGTAAAATAATAACGTTTTTTCCTTATTATAAAATAATTCTTTGTTTGGCAAAGAAGTATGTAGCATTTCTTATAAACTAGGCAACTGTTCTCAGCCCTTGGCAAATATTAACTCATTTAATTTAATCCCGTGGCAGCCCTGGGAGACGGTGCTGCAAGGCACAGAGGTTAGGTGACGCGCTGAGGGCACAGGATCGCTTCCTGGAGATGACCAGGCAGTACTGCTTCAGGGTCTGTAACCTTCTCTCTGAAAAGCAGAAAATTAAAAATGTTAGTTCTGCCACCCAGAAATAAATACTCTCAGTATTTCCAGAATTTGGGGGCATAGTATAGATGTATCATAGTTCATTTTACTATATTAATTGCCCATAATTTGAATTGGTTTCTTTTTAAAAAATGGTCCTTGCATATATACCCATGCATCCTGGCCTTACTTCCTCTTCACATGTTAATTTTTTTAGTGGCATCTCTTTCCTTTTGAAAAGTTTACTAGACTTTAAGAATGGCTTAAAATTTCCCCCAGACCCTCCCATAGGCACTGCCTCAAGGCAGTGTCTTCAGAGCATACTCTGCTGCTGCTCTGGAGTTGCTTCTGGTCGACGGAGTTTAGTTGTAAGCAACTTAGCACAGTGTTGACCGCAGTGATGAGAGTGACCAGAGGCCTGTGGGCCAGGTTTGGGAGGAAGTCCAGTGAATGAGTTAACAAACTTGCAGGTTGCATATTACATCTTAAAATTAATTATTTAAGCAGTCATTAGTAAATCATTGAAGCTGACATTATTATTCTTTATTATTAAATAACAGGATGTTGCTAATGCTATCAAGCATTAATTATTTAAGTCTCATTACTGGGTACTAAGTTTTATAGCGTTTGACTAACATCGAAAGTCAGAGGAACAAAGCCGATGTGAAACAATGGCAGCTGTTTTCTGTTAGGATAGCCTCCCTCATGCTTTCCCCAGAGCTTGAGGACCTGGTTTTATAGTACCGTTCCTTGAAACTCCATGATTCGGAAGTCTGAGAACGTTTGTCAATTTTTTTCTTTTTTTTTTTTTTTTTTTTTTGCAGTATGCGGGCCTCTCACTGTTGTGGCCTCTCCCGTTGCGGAGCACAGGCTCCGGACGCGCAGGCTCAGCGGCCATGGCTCACGGGCCCAGCCACTCCGTGGCACGTGGGATCTTTCCGGACCGGGGCACGAACCCGGGTCCCCTGCATCGGCAGGCGGACTCTCAACCACTGCGCCACCAGGGAAGCCCCAACCTCCCTTCTTGAAGGGGAAGGTGAGGAGAAGGTGGCCGGGAGGACAGGCAGCACTGTCTCCCTTAGGTATAGGCATTTGGTAAATGTTTGCTGAATGAAGGGAAGGCGGAGCATGTGGTGAAACTGGTGATTTCATTCTGCGTTCCCTGGCCGCAGCTCTGGGTGCTCTTGCACTGTCCACACAGATGTCCTCTTTAGCTAAAGGAACCTCCTTCTCCCACTTACTAGCTATGGGATTTTGAGAAAGTGGCTCAGCATCCTTGGACCTCGGTAACTTTATTCGTAAAGTACAAACCCACCCTGGGTCATGGTGATGATTAAATGTGATGATGCTTGTAGAGCCCTGGTGAATGTTTGGTGCCCTGAGAATGTTAGCATTTATTACTGTTGTTTGCAAAGAGAGGGGTGGTGTTGCTGTGTGTACCGCGTTCCCTATGAACCCTGTAGCCACTGGAGTCTCATCCCCCGCCGTTCCTCCTCCTCCTCCCCTTCCTTCTCTGTCCAGTGACTGGGGAAGGCAGGAAGCCCACAGGATAAAATGCTGAATCAGTTTCTCTCCTCTTAGACTGTCCTCCACATCATCTTGTAGGTGGGTCGAGTAGCCATGCCCTGTCTACGTCCTCCACGAGAAAAAAATGATAGTGAGGGACTTCCCTGGTGGCGCAGTGGTGAAGAATCCGCCTGCCAATGCAGGGGACACGGGTTCTAGCCCTGGTCCGGGAAGATCCCACAGGCCGTGGAGCAACAAGCCCGTGCGTCACAACTACCGAGCCTGCGCTCTAGAGCCCGCGAGCTACAACTATTAACCTTGCGTGCTGCAACTACTAAAGCCCGTGCTCCTAGAGCCTGTGCTCTGCAACAAGAGAAGCCACTACAATGAGAAGCCCACGCATCACAACAAAGAGTAGACCCCACTCACCACAACTAAAGAAAGCCCACGCGCAGCAACAGAGACCCAATGCAGCCATAAATAAATAAATAAATTTATTTAAAAAAATCGCAAGAGCAAAGCAGAAATATGCAGTCAAGAGGAATGCATATTGATAGATGGGGGCTTCTTCAGGCTCACCACGAGGGAAGAGAGGGCGCTGGAAATTGACGCTGCATAGCAGGTACCACCCATCTGCATTGTGGCCTGTGTTAGCGTATATAAGTGCCCTTCTGCTGATTGGACACCCAGAAGTGCTCCCAGGGGATGGCAACCTCAGGGTAAATGGGAGAGGGGCAGTGGATATCAACACTTTCGTCATCAAATAAACATTAAGGAACAGAGGGGAATTCTCCTACCCAGTGTCTCGCCGCCCCTGTGTTTGGTCATGCAGGTCACAGGGGTGAAAGAGTTTTGGGGAAGCATTGAATTTTAGCTTCTGCCATCCCCACAGCAATCCTGTCTCACAGGTTAGGAAACGTGGTCTCAGGTTATTTTGGTTTCATGGCCTTTTCCCAGAGCTGGGGAGGAGCCCGCACTCTCCCTCATGCCTGTGCCCTTGTTCCTTCCCAGTCCTGGCTCACGAGGTCAGGGCATTGGTGGCAGGGCCAGGTTGGTTCAGATCAGCCCTGCCCAGCTACCTGCTGCTTCACACCGCAGAAGCTGATCGCGTCTCTGATTTAAGCCTTGTTGCTGGGGGCTGGATGTGCTAAACTCCTGGTGCCCAGGGACCCCAGGCTTTATCTGTCCCAAGGCGGAGTCCCTCAGATCGGTTACAGGGTGTGACTGCCCCTCAGCGTGGCTCATGGAAAGAAATGATTAGGATACAGTCCTTTGGTGCTTTTGGACCTACAGCCAAGAGCTGTTCTGGCACCCAGAGAAGAGTATCTGCAAATTCTAGCACCAGATACGGATTCAGAAACAAAACCAAGCAAAACATCTGGAATTTTTTTTCCTAATTAATATATGCTTGCTGAAAAATGGCCTCCACAAACTTACAGAAACGTAAAAAGGAGGAAGTGACCTTCCCGTGTAGTGTCATCCCTGTTGTTTGGCAGAGAACGTGAATGAAAGGAGTCAGAAAAACCCCGGCTTGGAATCCTGCCTTGACTGTTTCAGTTTCTTTTTTTTTTTTTTTTTTTTAATTTTATTTATTTATTTATGGCTGTGTTGGGTCTTCGTTTCTGTGCGAGGGCTTTCTCTAGTTGTGGCAAGTGGGGGCCACTCCTCATCACGGTGCGCGGGCCTCTCACTATCGCGGCCTCTCCCGTTGTGGAGCACAGGCTCCAGATGCGCAGGCTCAGTAATTGTGGCTCATGGGGCCAGCCGCTCCGTGGCATGTGGGATCTTCCCAGACCAGGGCTCAAACCCGTGTGTCCTGCATTGGCAGGCGGACTCTCAACCACTGCGCCACCAGGGAAGCCCCTGTTTCATTTTCTTAAAGGTCTCACATGAAGGAAAATTCCTGCCATCTCCAAGGTACTTCATGAGAGTTCCAGGAGATGTTTGATGAAATTCTGTCCAGGGCTCTCATTGGTCCTTTGTGGGTTCCATAAGTGTTCTTTGTCCCCATCCCTGCCCCTTGCTTCTGGTCTTCTAGGAATCCAGACATGTGAGAGTATCCAGTCTCTGACCTGTTGCACGGGCCGCCCGTCTCCGCCCCCGCCCTGTCCTCTCGCTTGCGGGGGTGGCTGGCTCTTGCTCTTCCGCCCCGGTTAGGCAAGGACAGTGGAGCCTCAGGCGTCCGGCTGGGAGCTGCTGTGGTGTTGCAAGACCTGAGCCTGCCTCTGGCTCCAGGTGTGTCCCCCTGAGGGTGTTGGAGGGAATACGGGCAGGTTCCGGCCAGATGCACGCTCCTCTTTGCAGATTCTCCAAGGTGCCCACGACACACACCTCAGTAAGCACGACCTGTGTGTACTTGGCGCCTTGAATTGCCTGAAGGACAACACTTTCCCATCGTTAGCTAATTTGGAAAATGAACGGAAGGGAGATACCTTTGAATTTCTGGAAGTGTGAAGCATGATGTCTGTCATTCAGGTGTGTTCTTGGCTGCTGAGAAGCCATTGGCTGCCTTTCAGTTACTGAGCTGCTGGAGCTGGTAATAATGGCTAATACGTGCTGAGCCCCTTCTGTGTGTGCGGGCCCTGCCATGCACTTTGCCTGCATTATCTCATTTTATCCTCCCAGCAGCCCTATGAAGCCCTATAAGGGCAGGTGTTAATTTCTGCGGAGGAAGGTGAAGCTTCCAAATGCTAATACATAAGCCTCCTGGTGTGCACAGTGAGTAAGGAGACAGGATGCAAGTGGGCTGTTGTGATTCCAGAGCCTGAGTCTCCAAGGGGATATTTCCCTTCCAGCATCTCTCTGCTCCACTGCTTCCGTTAATCGGTGATTCAGCACCGTTCACTTTTCCTTTGGAATCTTTTTGCCTTCTCTCTGTTAAAAAAACAGTCTCGATCATTCTGGCCAGGTTTGCAGTAAATGCTCAGTGGATGACTATCCAGCGTGAGCATTAATTGAGCAGCTACTAGCTGCTAAGCAGCTTCAGGATTGGGTTCTGGGAAATGGGGAATTTAAGGATAACATAGTTGCTATCCTCAAGCTGCTCACCCACAGCTTTGTAATGGAGAAAACTCAGATACAAATGATGGCAGCTCAGTGTGGGACTAGGGCCGTGGAGAGAATAAGGCCTGTGTGCTTTTAGAGCATGCCAGTTCCGCATATTGGGTCACTGTGCTGGAGCAAATGGGCCAGAGGTGACAGGCTTGGGATTTGAATTGATCCGGTGTCTGCCTTTATGCGGTGGGAGTGCTGGGGAAGGGGCAGCAGTGGATTTAGCTGTAAGTCACAGGGGGATGATGAGAAGATTGGGGAAGGCACAGTGAGAGAAAGGGCTTTGCAGGATGAGTAGAAGTTCACCAAGAAGGCTGAGCAGTTGGAAAGACGGCAGAAGCAGAGGCCCAGGGGAGAGTCAGTGAGTGACATGTCCAGTGTGCTCAGACTGCAGGGGTGTCTGTAGCTGAAGTTGAAACTTTAAGAGCTGGGACCCTGGGACCTCAATCCCAGCTCAGCTTATTACCACCCGTGTTATAGATTTTGCGGTTTTTTTCAATACACCAATTTGAGGTGTGTGCTGCCTAGAAGACAGTCGGTAAATACTAGCCGTGGGTGTTACCTTCAGCCTGACTGTGAAGCAGTTGACTGTCATCCTGCAGGTTTGAGACCGAGAAGCAAAATGATTAGATGCGTCCCGTGATCCTGTTCATCCTCAAAGGAAGGTCCTCGTCCTCCTCATGGCTTATGCTGAGGTGCCGCTGGGCGCTCAGCGTGCGGGTTTCTTTCGACATGACCCTTTGGGTGCCTGTGTGTCTGTAAGAGGAAGCAGCAAGTGATGAGATGTGTTGTGAGCTGTACTGAGTTTTCTGTGGTGACTGGGGGAGAAATCAGAGTATTTTAGCTGCACAGCGTCCCCTCCTGAACCATCTGAGATCCGTTTCTCCTCCCGTTGCTATGGTTTGTGGGGTCCAGGGGGTCTGCTGGGGCTGCATGCTCCCTGGAGCCCGTCTAAAGGATTAGAAGTGCTCTGGCTAGGCGTCGTGAGGAATAAGTGCTCAGGCATCTGTTCTCCTTTTCCTTTTTCCTCTTCCAGTTCCTTCCTTTCCTCTAAACCACTCCACGTTTTCAGGATTTAGAGTGTATCCTTTTCCTTTTTATCTTTTCCCCCCTCGGAGACAAAAGGAAGTTTCCAGTTCTGCTACTTCCTAGTTAGGTGACCTTGGACAAGCCACCCTGGTGAGCCTTAGCTGTTCATCTGTCAGATGCATCAGTAACTGCTTCGGAGGGGTGGGTGGGCACAAAGCAGGACCCTGAGCCCCAGGAGCCCAGCTCGTTGCTGGCCCAGAAGGGTGCTTGGTAAGGGTAACCCCCTCTCTCCCTCCCAGCCACAACCACTCACAGCCTCACTTTATCTCAGAGGTCTCACACCGAAGAGAGAGCAGTTAGCCCCCAGGAAGAGAGCTTCTCCAGTGAGCCCTGCATCATCCCTGCATCACTACATCACCCTGTATCACTATCGCCCTGTATCACGTATCACCCTGCATCACTGTATAATCCTGCATCACTGTCGCCCCACATCACTATCACCCTGCATGTCTGTCACCTGAGAGACCTATAGAGTAGACCCCTCCCCAGGCCTACTGGTCAGAATTGCCGTGGGTGGACCTTGGGGGGGTCTGTATTGTGACAAGCCCCTAGGTGATTCTTAGGCACACTCAGGTGTGAGACCCACTGGCCCAGAGAAACCTTTTGGGAGCCTAGTACTGAAACTCACACCGTGAAGGCACTTGGTAAATATGGAGTGATTCATGTACACCCCACACACAGCAGTGTGTGTGCGTGTGTGTATGTGCGTGTGCATGTACGCATCTGTGCGATGTTGAACTTGACTTGCCTTGGAGGCTGTGATGCCATGCCACTCAGTTCCCACGGAGCTCTGGAGACTTAAGTTCCCCAAGTCAGGTTTTTTATTTGGACTACTATTCTGATATGTTTTTAATGCATTTGAATTTCTGCTGCTTATTTTAAAATTTTCTTTTCCTCCTTTTCTACCTTCCTTCCCTCTGTCTCCTGTCTTTCCCTCGATGATGTTCCTGTTGCCCGTGTACTTTCTGTCTCCTGACCCCAGATGCCGACGGGATGGGGTTGAAGAGGGGCTTGCCTTTGGTGTGCGGGGGAAGGAGAGGCAGGTGCAAGCCGCTCCGCTTCCTTCATCAGTCGCTGGATGTTTTAAACTACTCCCTTCTTCCACGGAGCGCTGGGTGATCACTTCCCGAACCTCACGCCCAGTCTGTTGGATTTTTGTTCTGTCATCTCTGCCTCCTGTCCCACCATTGCCACTTTGGATTTACCCAGTGTCCCGTGGGCAGGCAGCTCGCCCCCCGAGTTTACTTAGTGAAATGTGCCCATGTGACTTGAAGGAAAGACCTTTTCGGTGAAAGTCAGAAATGCATTCCAAAATCACGATTGTGACCTCCCCGGAAGCGCAGCTAATCCACGTAATAAGAGGGGTTGGAATAAAGGTGATGATTATGGGATGTATGGAGCCGTGGGACGGGGTGGGGAGGGAAGGTACAGCAGGGTTGCCGGGTGGAAAGCTCTGCTTTGAGGAAACGAGCTCATGCAGAGGAAGTCAGTCCCCAGCCCCCAAGAGCCCGGGAGCTCAGGGTGCTGGGAACGTGACCCAGATCCTAAAGCAAGGCCAGGGTTTGGTGTCATGATGGATCTGGAGGAGGCTTGTAGTCTGATGGTCCCGAGTTCAGTTCCACCCCTTGAGAGCTGTGTAACATCGGGCAAGATGCCTTCCCTCTCCATGCTGACATTTCTGTAATGTGGGGATTTGAGACCTGTCTCTGGGGTTGTGAGCATTAATGGGGATTAAATGGGGGAATTAAAAAGGGCCTCTTCTGTGACTGGCGACTAATAAACGCTGTTTCTCGTCTTCCTCCGTCTACCGCTCCCACTACCCTGAGCCTCTTTTCCCTTCTACTCAACTTGTACACCTCTCAGCCTGCACGTGATCCGTCCATGAAAATAGCTTCAATCCGTGCAGGGCTCCCTGAGGTCCTGGAGCGTGTCCACTGCAGTTTGTGGGCTCAGTCCTTCAGTGCAGTTTGTGGGCTCAGTCCTTCAGTGGACTGTTTATTTCCCGTAGCCCCATTGCTTTAATGAGATTTGAAGCTCTTTGCAGGGAGGGTGTGAGATCTTGACTCTCCTTCAGAGTCACTTTCTTGGAGAACATAATGCGTCCTAGAGCTTCTCTATTTGGAGTCTTCAAGGGTGAGTTCTGCTGTCCTGTAAAGAACTGTCTCTTTAGTCATTGTTGGGTGGCTCAGTCCCATGGCCCTTTGTCCCTTGTCTTCCTGGGATTTGACTGACAGTTGGGTCTTTGCTGACCTTTCCCTGCGGTTCTTTATGAGAAAAAGCAAACAGAAGGAACTTAAGAAAAAGAAAAAAGACTTTGAAGGCTTGTCATTTGTAGAAGGAAAGTGTTCATGGCTTTCTCAGCTCATTTCAGTGTCTTAATCACCATCAGGGTGTAAAGGATCATGGAGGTGAGCTGATTAAATGGAAGGTTTTCTTTTATTGAGGACCTATTATGTGTAAGGGCTTGTATAGGTTAATTCTAATGTCCCCCCTAATTGTGCAAGGCAGGACCTATTTTGCAGGGAGGCAAGTAGATTCAGAGAACTGAAGTTCAAGGTTTCACGGCTGTTTGGTAAGCATTGGAGCTAGAATTCTCACCCTGGTCTGTTTGTCTATAAAACGCTGGTCATTGCTGGGCACAGCTTCCCTCCTGCCCACCCTGCTGTCTGTCTTTCCATCCATCCGTCTGTCTGCCTGCCTCTTTCTCTTAAAATTGCTGGTGCCATTTCTCTCTGGTCTGGTCTAGTGAATGAAAAAGAAAGCTCTTGTGAAGTAATCCCAGGGATCTGTAATCAAGACAGCTGTACCCCCAAAACAGGTGGGTCTGTAGGACAGTCTATAACAAGTGTGGTGCCATCACATTCTACCTGGGTGGGCGCTGCTCCCAGGTTTCTCCAGGACCCTTTGTCTTCTCACCTGCAGGTGGGGAGAAACAGTCAGGGGTCAGTTATTTTGGGGAGACCCACTGCCGCACTGCTACCCTGTCATCCCTGAGCCTGGTGGGAACGATGTGATGGGCAAACGTCCCACTCTGACGAGGAGCCTTCTGGAGCAGCATGTTGTGGGCAACACGAGACACTTACCTCGGGAAAAGAGCAAGGCCTGGGACCCACCGACAGGTCATTGGGTCGGGGCATTCTGGTCAGTTCCTGGCAGTGGATACTGATGCCTCGGGAGTCTCTGTTCGTTGCATTTTCTAGCGACCAGACTCGAAAGAGCCCTCCCCAACTCTGTCTTCCAGAACCTTCTTATCCTGTCACCCTGCCCCCGGTCTTTCCCTCCATATCCCCCTTCTAAGGCAGGACAGCCTAGGGGTTAGGCAAAAAGGCTGTGGCGGCAGAGCGCCAGGGCTCCTATCTCAGGGTCTCCGAGTCCCGCATGGCTTTGGGCGTACAGCTTGCTGTGTGCCCGTGTCCCCTTTTGAAAACGAGTTTACTACCTCACAGCATTGTTGAGGTGACACAGCATAAGACAACCAGCGCTCTTGGAGCGAGCTTGCAGGTGGTATGGCCCTGCTCTGCCGGGCCTCTGGTCACGCTGGCTTCAGGAGCAGTGCCTCTCCCAGGCAGCGTGTGCCCAGCCCACCCTTTTCGCTCAAGATTTGCTTCTTATTCTGCATCCCACAGTTCTTAGCTAGGCCAACCTGGGCAAGTCACTTTACCTCTCTGGGCCTTGTTTCTCAGCTGTCCAGTGAGGACCGAGATTATTTCCAGGGTTTCTTGTGCTCTGACATGCTGAGGCCTCTCAGTGTGGCCTTCAGTGTGGTCCAGCCTCTCCTCCTCTGCTGAGCACCCACTACCCTGCTGTGGGAACCCGGCCATCACCAGCATATCCGCTTACGGCCATGCACCATCTGCCCATTCGTATCTCTGGATCTCTTGGTGTAGCCTGAAAGCTCCCTGAAGGCAGGGATCCTGTCTTTCTTGACTCATGTGATTTCCAGCTCCTAGCACCATGCCTGATATTGTGAGCATTCAATGTGCGGTTATGATTAGTCACTTCCTATTCCAGCCAACATTTACTGAACCTCTGCTGAGTTCTCAAGGGCTGTGCAGGTCTCTGGGAGCCTGGCTGGACCCGAATGTCAGAATTTTTGAAGAATGACTCTAATCGGTGGAGGTGGAGGTGGAGGTACCTGGCCTTAGATGGTTCAGTGCAGAGGAACTGCAGTCCCTTGCTGACTTTGCTTAGTGGGGCAGGGCTCAGTCTGCATCTCCCAAGCAGCAGTACTGGCTGATCAGGACGGCTGAGATGATGCTGACCTTCTGCTGAGTCAGGGGCCCCCATGGGCAGGTCTGGGCACTGAGCATTTTGTATACAGTCTCCTCCACATCCGAACCCCAGGGGACATGCATTTCGATGCCTCGTTTTCATTCAACAGGTGAGGAGACACTTCCAAAGAGCCTAAGGGCTGTGCCCGTGGCCAGCGAGCGACTGACCCCATTGCGATTCCCGCCCGGGTCTATCTGGCCCCCGAGCCCCCATCCCCTGAATGAGGAATTGGGCGAGTGGGAGGAGGGGGGAGTGGGGGAGCATGGGCCGGAAGGCTTGGAAATTCCAAGGCAGCTGATCCGTGTCATCCCAGCACACACTGGGGAGAAACTGAAACGAAGCAAAAATAGAGTCAGTCAGCAGTCGGACAGCTGCCGCTTTCCCTGGGAACAAATCTGCTTGATTTATCTCCCCAGGTTAGGCAGGCCCCAGCTCTCGGGGTATCACTGAGAAATAATCTGGACACGGTGGAGAAATTGCCGCAGCTCCCTTCCTCAGAAAAAGATAAAGCAGACACCTGCTTGGTAGCATCCGTGTTGATGGAGTCTTGCGTACCTGAGGGAGAGCGAGACCAGCTAAGATGGTGCGAGCTTTACCGACTGGATCCTCCCCTTGGGGAATTGGTCCATCCTCCCCACAGCTGGTCCTCCTCCCCCCACCCCCAGCAGCTTTCAGAGGTGGCGCAGTCAGCATCTGCTGACTCTTGCTCCTACTAAAATTAACACTCTGACTGATCACTGCTGCAAGAGGGAAAGACAGAGAGAGAAAACATACACATGGAGTCCAGGAGACCCAGAAACAGAGAGAGGGCTTGGAGCCCAGCCAGGCACCCACTAGGAGACACGCTCTCCGGCTCCCACCATCGCAGTCCGAGAGACTGTGTTTCTCTCCCAGTGTCGGTGCCGGGGGCTGCATGACCTGGCTTTGTGCATTCCAGTCTCTGCCACCCCAGGATCCCTTAAGCCTTCCTATTCCCAGAGCACTCCTCTGTGCATCCCATTGTTAGGGGAAGCTGGTAGTTTAGAAAGATGCTCTCTTGGTGTTGGGTAGGAAATAGAGGCAGGCTGTTTCTCGTTTTTCTCCAACATGTTCACTACCGGGCAGTGGTCAGCTGTTGGAAATACCTGGTAGGGAGGGTCAAGAACGAAGTGACCTATTTGGGCCTGACAGAGGCAGAGGCTAGGAGGGGAAAGACTCAACCAAGAGGATCGGGCCAGGGCCTGTATTTTCTTGTGGGGCAATTCCATGTCAAATTCCGTGTCACTAGGCCAGAGCGAGCTTATTTGTGAAGTGTTTCCCTGAGCACCCTCCCCGGGGCAGGGTCAGCTCTAAGGCAGCAGGGCATGAAAATACAAGGCAGGGAAACCTAGAAGGGGCCATTCCCAGGCCTGAGCGGGTGTTGCCACATCTTCAGTGTTCCAGCAAACGTACTTGCACAGGAGACATTAAAAAAAAAAAAAGTTACTTAACTTTTTATCGAGGTTACATGCATAAAAAAGCACACATATCAGAAGCATACAAAACAGCTTGATAAGACATCCAGTGTAGCCGCCACCGGGATGGATGGAACACTACCAGCGTGTGAGAAGCCCCCTCCGGACCCCTTCCCGTCACTGACTGTCCCATCCCCCCTCGCTCAGATAACCTTGTCCTGACTTCTAAAAGCACAGGTTAGGTTGACATGTTTATGTTTTTAATATAAATGACATCACAATGCATTCCCTTGTGTCTGGCTTCTTTCACTCAAAATTACATGTGTGAGATGTATTCACATGCTACGTGCAGTTGTAGATCATTCTCGATGCTCTGTAATATTCCTGTGTGTGTGTGTGTGTGTGTGTGTGTGTGTGTGTGTGTGTGTAATATCCATTCTCCTGCTGGGAGGCGTTGGAGTAGTTTCCAGTGCGTGGCTGTCATGAGTAGCGCTGCCATGAACATCCGACAACATATCTTTTGGCGAACATCGGTACACATTTCTGGGAGTTTATACCTAAGCGTAGGCTATGTAAAGCATATATTCAGCTGTGGTGGATCATGCAAAACAGCTTCCCAAAGTGGTTGTTTGTCTTTCTTTCTTCAGAGTGCCTGTGCACCAGCTTGTATGAAAATTCCACTTCCCCAGCCAAGCCAATCCTGGGTATTGCCTGTCTTTTTTTATTTTGGCTAATCCATTACAGGAAGAGCAAATGACCCAAAAGGAGTCACCTAGCAGAGGAAACAGAACTGCTCCCTGAGGGAGAAGTGTAGCTGTCTGATGGTCCTAGAAGCCGTGGTGTGCAGCACCCTGCATCCTGCGTTCTTGCAGGTGGAGTCCGTGGCAGAGCTGCCTTCTTGTGAGAGCATCAGTTCTGCCCCTGCGCCTGGTCAGGGACCACCGCTTTGCTGCAGTAATACCCAACAGACCATGGAATAACTCTTCCCCAGGTGACAGCGCTTTAATGTACCCAGCCCCAGCAAAACAAACTGGGCTTCATGTTTGCCTGTGGGCCTCAGTAAACATTTAACAGACTGTGTGCCCCCTTCTCTCCCCTGCCATGAACCGGGGCTGGTGCCATAAATCCCTGCTCCCCTCCTGCCGTAAGCACCCTCTCTCAGCTGACCCGACTCCGGTCCTAACTTTCTGGTGCGGTGCTGCTCCTGGGCCGGAGCCGAGGAGGAAAGAGGGGCGGGTGTGAGGGGTCCTGGGACAGACCGCCCTTGATGGGTGGGAGGCCGCCTCCATTTGATGTGTGAAATAAGGGCTGACCCTGAGCTCTTAATGTGTGCCCAGCAACATGCTGAGTGCTTTATGTTGATTATTTCATGTCAGCCTCACAGCACTTCCAAGAAGTGGGTAGATGTGATTTACTCCCATTTTACAGATGAGGAAACCAAGGGTGAACAATATTTCTCCAGAGTGACATAGCTAGTAAATTTGGTAGTTTGACTTCCAACTCTAATGTTTAAACCACTCTCCTGTACTTTTGTCTCGGGGCCTGATATTTAGACATTTAAGCTTCCTTTTGAACCAATCTTTCTCTTGGGTCTAAAAGCTGTGTCAGGTCGGTTTAAATGGAACAAGGGGACTCACTCTTTGACCTCTGGTCACTGAAGAATGAGTAACACAGAGGATGGACGCCCTTTGGCATGGTTGCAACAACAGATGGAATAATGACCCCCAAAGATGCCCATGTCCTTGTCCCCAGAACCTGTGAATATGTTACCTTACTTGTCACAGGGGACTTTGCAGATAAGATTAAGGTTCAGGACCTTGAGATAGATTATCTTGCATCACCTGGGTGGGTCCAGTGTAATCTCATGGGACCTTAAAAGTGGAAGAGGGAGGCAGAAGAGTCAGAGGAGGTGAGATGATGGAAATGGGCTGAGAGATGCTGTGATAGAGGAAGATGGAGGGAGGGGCCCCTAGCCGAGGAATGTGGGCAGCCTCTCGAAGCTGGAAAAGACAAGGAAGCAGATTCTTCTTAGAACCTTCAGAAAGGAACACAGACTGCCCACACCTTTATTTTTTATTCTTTTTTTTTTTTTTTTTT
The DNA here is from genome assembly GCF_964341445.2 of Mesoplodon mirus. Taxonomy (NCBI): domain Eukaryota; kingdom Metazoa; phylum Chordata; class Mammalia; order Artiodactyla; family Ziphiidae; genus Mesoplodon; species Mesoplodon mirus. The sequence goes on along the minus strand of NC_138992.1, from coordinate 12,201,664 downwards.
CGGTACGCGGGCCTCTCACTGCTGTGGCCTCTCCCGTTGCGGAGCACAGGCTCCGGACACGCAGGCTCAGCGGCCATGGCTCACGGGCCCAGCCGCTCCGCGGCATGTGGGATCTTCCCGGACCGGGGCACGAACCCGTGTCCCCTGCATCGGCAGGCGGACTCTCAACGACCGCGCCACCAGGGAAGCCCCAACACCTTGATTTTAGCTTAGTGGGACCTGTGTTGGACTTCTGACCTCCAGAACTGTAAGCTCACGAATTGTGTTGTCTTACACCACTAAGTATTGGGAAATGTGTAATTGCAGCAATGGTTGCTATTGGTGACAGTTGACGTGATGGTCAAGCTCACGGGCTTTGGAGCCAGGTTGCCTGATTTCCAATCCCTGTTCTGTGGTTTTTCTAGCTGTGTGACCTTGGGCAAGTGGCTTAAGCTGTCTGGGCCTCAGCTTTCTCATCTCTGAAGTCAGATGAGAATGTTATAACACATAGGGTTGTGGTGAGGATTAAATGAAGATTCTATGCAGGGGGAATGTCTGGAACTAAGTTTTAGCCACGGCCCTTCGGGTAGGCATCCTGGATCAGGGCGCAGACTTAGGAGACAGATTGGGCTCAGATGCAGGCTCCACTCTTTCTAGTTGTCTATGGCTATCTTTCCTCATCTGGAAAATAAGGGCAGGAGTCTCAGGGTGGTTGGGGATTGTATCAGGTGGGGGCCAGAGCTTTTAGCAGGGTAACTGCTGTTCCGTAAGGGCAGGTATTGTTATCATGGGTGGGTAGGTGGCTGTTGAGCCCCAAGCCCTAAGCACTGTGGACCCATCTGTTTGTTCTTCAGTTATCTTTAGGGTAGGTTAAGTGCTCCGGGTTAGGAGACCAAGGTCTCCCCCAATAGCTATAACAGTACTGAGTACCTAGTAGGCGCTCAGCAGTTGCTGAAGGAATGAATAAAAAAGGAACAGGCCCCAGGCCCTGCCCCTGAAGACGTTCATAGCACAGGACAAGGCCTGGAAGGATGCCAAGGCTTTGTGGTTATCTTTAAAAAGAAACAAAACAGAGAACTACTTCCTACCAGCTGACCCCAAACCCCCTCAGCTGGGACCTCTGGGCCGTGCAGGGGAGCCCAGGGCAGTGTGCCAGGCCTGGCTGTGCCGGCCACTCCCTAAGCCAGCCACCTAACCCTTCCGGAACTTTCTGTCCTCCTGTTTATAACGGCTGTACCTCAGCCCCTTTGCCCTACTTGGATAGTTCCTAAGAAGGAACCCTAAGCAGTAGAAAGTTCCCTTGGTGCGAGGGCTTTGGTGCCTGTAGGACACTCCCCACCCCTGTCTCTGGCCTCACCTCTATTTTAGTGTCAGAGCTGCAGGGCCTTATGTTTAGTGATTCCTCTCTCAGTGTATTAGGTCAAACATAAGGAAGGAAGAATAACTGCTGCTCTGGGTCCGTGATTGTAACAAGATCGATTTTTCTCCTTCCCATCCCCAGGCTTGATCTTTTGACCAGAAAGGAATTAAAAAGATGGTCCCTCGAGATGGCTGTGCCTGTCAGGCTGTGCCTGTCAGCTGCATGGAGCTTCCCTGAAGGCTTTTCTGAGCCGTGTGGATGTACAGTGATTCTCGGCCGCCTGAGGAATGACGCTGGTGGAAGCCCTCTCTCCAGTGACACACACCCGCCCCATTTCTGGATGCTAAAGGCGGTTTTAGGAAGCTCCTGGCTGAGTGCCTCGTGGATCCTGCAGCCTGGATGCCCCTGGTGGACGGAGGACTGAAGCTTCCTGCCCCTGCTGCCGACAGGAATGTTCGGCTGGGGCTCGGCCAGCTCCCTCGGGGGCCCCCTATGAAACGTAAGGCCCCCCTTCTCCTTGTTCACGTATCTCTCGCGTGTCCTGTCCAGCACCCACCTGGGCTTCAGCTGCTGCTGCCCTGGCTGGCGGGAGAGAGGTCACCACCACGTGACCGGCTCTCAGAAGGGGCTGGCATTTGACGAGCTCGCTCTGTGTGTCTGGCATCGTGCTGGGTGTGTGTGGGGGACAGATGGAAATGGAGAGGTGCCTCCAAGGAGCCGTCACTGAGGTTGTCATCGTGCCTGTCACCCTCTACTGATTTTCCTGGTTCGTGTGTCTGTCCTCACCTACCAGATCATACGTGCCTTGAAGGCCGGGGCCTCTTCCGCGTGGCTCTGTGTCTACAAGACACTGTATAGTGCCTGGCACGTCTCCTGCTGCAGAAAGGGTGAATGAGGACACGACCGTTAGCGAGTTAAGACACTGCAGACACTGTAAACATGGAGGGTAGGCACGGGGAGAGGATTTTCTGGCTCTGTCCTTACGGCTGGAAACCAAGAACTGAGCGTCCGCTGGGTGCCTGTGGAGCCAGGAGGGCCTGGGTTGGAATCTGTAACCGTATCTGTGGAGTGACTCAGGACAAGTGACTGCTGCATTCCTTGCCCTTCTCTACCCAGTGGGGGTGACTCATCGCCGTCCTTCATAGGGTTGGTGTTGGTCCCAAAATAGTCGTGCGCGTGCCGACACCCAGCGTCGTGCCTGGCACACAGCAGATGCTCAGCACGTGGGAGGGAAGGTCACTCACGGCTGCTTGGGGGAAGGCTTCCAGGAAGGAGGGGTGTGGCTTGGGCCTTGGAAGTCTTTCTGAGCAGAGCCAGGTGGGCCGCACTGGCCTTTGAACTGGGAACTGCTGGTTGGCGTGGACAGTTGATCAAAGGTCCCAGTCCCCAGAGCCCACGGGAAGGCCGAGCGGCCCGGCCGACAGCAGGCGAGGGAAAGGAGCCTCCTGTCCGCATGCGGGAGCGAGCAGCCGGACTTGGGCCCGGAGACGGAGGACTCTGGCAGTTCTGCAGTTGACAAGCTGTCCTGACCAGGCAGCTGGGAGGTTGGTGGCTCTGAGGGATGTTGCCTTGGCGTTGGGCTGCCCCCAGGAGAGTGGCAGCTCCAACAGCCAGCGCCCTGTGCGCTCAGGTCACCTGGGGCCACCTGGCACTTGGCTGCCAGGACGGCACGAGGGGCGGTGCCTGGGGTTCGAGTTTGGTTGCATTCTTTACGGTTCCGCTCAGGCCCGACGGCATTTCTGAGCACGGCTTTCCCTGACCTCCTCGTGGAAGTAACGGCCGTCTGGTTATTCCCTGCTGTCCTGGTCCACAGCTCCTCCCTGCGTTGTGATATTATAACCACTTAGGCAAGGTATTTGATTTCCTGTCTTTCTCCCACCCTAGAAGATAATCTGAGGTCAGGAGACATGTGTGCCTCGTTCACAGCGTAAACACACGGCAGGTCTCTTATTTACTGCATCGTAGTTGATCAGATCAGGTGGTGATTCGGTGCTTTTCTTTCAGCGGCTGTGAAAAGGACCGACTAGAGGGAGTCGCGCTGTTTGAGCATCTGTGTAACTTGGTCAGCCCAGCAGTTCCCCTGGCGGACAGCCGTGTGCCCATTTTACAGCTGAGAACTTTGAGCGGCCATGTAACTTGCCCAAGGTTATTTATCCAAGAGAAGGCAGCGCAGGAGGCTGAGAAGGGTGTGTTGCGTGTGTTGTGGTGCGTGTGGTGTGTGGTGTGTGTGGTGTGTGAGATGTGTTTGTGTGTGTGGTGTGTGAGGTGTGTGTGTGTGTTTGTGGTGTGTGAGGTGTGTGTGGTTTGTGTGGTGTGTGAGGTGTGTGTGTGTGTTTGTGGTGTGTGTGGTATGTGTGTTGTGTGTGTGGTATGTGTGTGTTTGTGGTGTGTGTGGTTTGTGTGGTGTGTGAGGTGTGTGTGTGTGTTTGTGGTGTGTGTGGTCTGTGAGGTGTGTGTGTGGTATGTGTGTGTTTGTGGTGTGTGTGGTTTGTGTGGTGTGTGAGGTGTGTGTGTGTGTTTGTTGTGTGTGTGGTGTGTGTGGTATGTGTGTTGTGTGTGTGGTGCGTGTGGTGCATGTGTGTGTTGTGTGTTGTGTGTGTGTGGTGCGTGTATGGTGTGTGAGGTGTGTGTGGTTTGTGTGGTGTGTGAGATGTGTTTGTGCGTGTGGTGTGTGTCTGATGTGTGTGGTGTGTGTGTGGTGTGTGAGGTGTGTGTGGTTTGTGTGGTGTGAGGTGTTTTTTTGTGTGTGTTGTGTGTGTGTTGTGTGTGTCGTGAGGTGTGTGTGTGGTGTTTGAGGTGTGTGTGTTGTGTGTGTGTTTGTGTGGTGTGGTGTATGTGTGTGTGTGTGTGGTGTGTGGTGTTTGAGGTGTGTGTGTTGTGTTTGTGGTGTGTGTGTCGTGAGGTGTGTGTGTGGTGTTTGAGGTGTGTGTGGTTTGTGTGTGGTGCGTGTATGGTGTGTGAGGTGTGTGTGGTTTGTGTGGTGTGTGTGGTTTGTGTGGTGTGTGTCTGATGTGTGTGGTGTGTGTGTCGTGAGGTGTGTGTGTGGTGTTTGAGGTGTGTGTGTTGTGTGTGTGTTGTGTGTGGTGTGTGGTGTATGTGTGTGTGTGTTGTGTGTGTGTGTGTGTGTGTGTGTGTGTGTGTGTGGAGCAGTGCCTGCTGTGGAATGCTCCTGGGGTCCTTAGGATGGGGTTGCTCTTTGTCACCTGGGAGAGACAGGCTTTCAGTAAGAGCTCTGTGCTCCCTGTAGGGAGGAAGCAGGCCCCATGCTGGGCCGTGGGACCAGGTGTGGTTGGGGTCACAGTACAACCCCCAGGGGTCCATGGTCTGCTGGGAGGAATTGGTGACAGTTGCTATGCTTGCTGCTGTCCACGGCCAAGCAGGACAGGGAGAGGAGTCCTCCGGGACGGACTCTTGAGGGTCTGGGGGTCCTTGGAGGGTTGGGAGGTTGGGCTGGGCTTGCAATGGCCATCAGAGCTCTTCCTGGGGACGTGAGAGGCTCAGCTAGGCAAGTGAGTGGGGACCCCGAGGCACAGCACTGCCCCTTCCGCTTCTGCCCTCCCAGGCCCCTCACATGTCTTCTGCCATCTCCCCGCACCCTCCTGCTGCAGAGTTGCGCCCTCACTTATCACATGGCCCGCAGCCCTGCTTTTTCTCCTTTTATCAGTTACTCCCTAGAATAACCCCATTGTGGTGGTCTGGGTTATCTCACGCTCCTCCCGGGAGGGGGTGGGTGGGCTTGGGCACCAGAAGGCACAGAATGGTCACGGCGAGAAGTAAGATGCCCGCTTTCCCCCCTCTCTGGCTGCTCCGAGCAGCTGCCCCGTGTCTGCGAGGGTGCACCCTGCAGGCACAGATGTGGAAATAATCGCCGTTTGTTAAGCCACGTTCTGTGCAGGGCACGTGTCAGACCTTATTCCGTTCCAGCCCCAGACCAGACCTATGGGGTGGGCACTAGAACAGTCTCTTTTAGTGCTGAAGTAACTGGGAGGCCAGACAGGCGAAGCAGGTCTCCCCCAGGGATCACAGGCAGGATTGGAACCCAGTTCTCACTGATTCCAAAGCCGCTGGTTCACACAGCTTGGAACTGAGAGACACAAGTTCTACTCCCTTCTTAGCCCCAGTGACTGTGTGACCTCGGGCAGATCACCTCCCTTCTCTGGGCCTTGGTACCCTCGTTGCTAGGGAGACTGTCTAATTTCTCTTCTAGCCTGGGAGTGAAGGCAGCAGCACTTACTGTGGGAAGACAGGTTTAAGCCAGGATGCTTCTGGTGGTGCCGGTCCTGGTGGGCCTGGCGCAGCTGCTCTGCTGCCATTTTCTGGGTCCACATCGGCTCCTCCAGTTTTTTCTTTGCAATTGTGTGGCCAGTTTGCATTTCTGCTTGGCCTAATATCATCTCACAAGTCTGTTTTTAGCTGCTTGAAGGAACCCATTTTTCTTTGAGCCCTGTTACCCCAGACTGCTGCTAGAGCATGCCCGACCATTTAAAAAAAAATTTAATTAACTGATAGGCCCTTGTGGTGATTGAGAGCACACATTCTAGTTGACGGGGGAGGGTCTGGGGGATGCAGGGCTGCCCCCCACCTCCACGGACACCCCAGCCAGCATTCCTGGAGATGGCTTAGCAGCCTGGACCTGTTCTCCCATGGGGGGGCCTGGGCTCCTGGGGTCCACACCGGCTGAGTCTGGAGACCAGGCTTGTCATTGAACAGCCATGGGGTTGCTTAGTGGATGGTGTTTACCAAAGCCTGATTAATCTTCCAACCTGGGGAAGTGGCTGGAACCCCACTTTTACACATGAAGAAACTGAGGTTCAGAGAGATCTGGAAAACTACCAAGATTATCTCAGGAGAGCGTGGAGAAGCTGGCATGCCCTCCTATCTGTCAGCCTTCAGCCTCCCTGCTCCTGCTTGGCCTGTGGTTCTCAAGAGTGCAGTGAGGTGTACAAGATGCCTCTAGGTTATAGAGGGGCAAACTTAAAAAAAATGTTTTATATTTATTTTAACTTGAATTAGAAAAAGACCGTGATTGGCATAGGAGACCTGTGATTTTGCAGATATTACTGCTTAGGATGTAGTTATGTAAGTTAAAAAAAAGGTCAATTTTTCAAAAATGTTAAGGTAGCAACATGTGGACACAGCCCTCTGCAGAGGGCTAAATTTGGAGCACATGTCCTTGCTTCGATTGGTGGCACTTTGGTTGTGTGGCCCTGGCCACATCACTGGAGACAGAGTGTTCCTCAGACTGACCTGAGTAGCTCTATGTCACTGTGCTGCTTAGTCCACTGTGATCCTCCCTAAACCCAGAAGATTCATGATGAAACGATTGCACAGCTCAGTCTGAAGCTAGATTGAAAACAAAAAGAATCTCGGAATGATAGTACTTTATAATCCTATAATTCTGCTTGAATTGACAAAGTCTACTGATCTCAGCTCTGCCAACTGTGTTCTACTTATTGAACACCAAAGTTTTCCAATCAACTCCTGTATTACTCTCTGGGATTGGATTATGAAGTAGTAAATATTACCACTATGCAATCCATCCAGGACTCATTCATTCATTTTTTTTTTCATTCATTTCTCCTCAGTACATAGGGGATAAATATTACCTACCCTATGGGCTTATTGTGAGAATTAAATAAGAGATCATATTGAAGAGCTTACTTCAGTGCCTGACATATAATCAGCACTCAGGGATTATTCACTATTTTTAAACCCAGTGTTAAAATGGAATTAGAGGGCTTCCCTGGTGGCGCAGTGGTTGAGAGTCCGCCTGCCGATGCAGGGGACACGGGTTCGTGCCCCGGTGTGGGAGGATCCCGCATGCCGCGGTGCGGCTGGGCCCGTGAGCCATGGTCGCTGAGCCTGTGCGTCCGGAGCCCGTGCTCCGCAACGGGAGGGGCCGCAACAGCGAGAGGCCCGCGTACTGCAAAAAAAAAAAAAAAAAAAGGAATTAGAGGATCAAAACATACAGACCTATGGAAATAGAGACCATTGAGGATGCGCAAGTTACTAATATTGAACATTAAGTTTAGTTCTGAGTTCCTGGTTAGCACGACACACTGACTAGGTTATATTTGTGTCTAAATCAAGGCTTGGCAAACCTTTTCTGTCAAGGGATGAGTAGTAAATATCTTTGGCTTTGTGGGCTGTACAGTTCTGTCACTTCTAGTCAGTTCTGCCTTTGTGTCTGGAAAGCAGCCATAGACAGTATGTAGATGAATGGACATGGCTGTGTTCCCATAAAACTTTATTTATAAGAACTGGCAATAGGGACTTCCCTGGTGGTGCAGTGGTCAAGAATCCGCCCGCCAATGCAGGGGACACGGGTTCGAGCCCTGGTCCGGAAAGATCCCACATGCTGTGGAGCATCTAAGCCCGTGCGCCACAACTACTGAGCCTGCACTCTAGAGCCCGCGAGCCACAACTACTGAGCCTGTTTGCCACAACTACTGAACCTGCGCTCTAGAGCCCGCAAGCCACAACTACTGAAGCCCACACGCCTAGAGCCTGTGCTCTGCAACAAGAGAAGCCACCACAATGAGAAGCCCGTGCACCGCAAAGAAGAGTAGCCCTTGCTCGCCGCAACTAGAGAAAGCCCTCACCAGCAATGAAGACCCAACCCAGCCAAAAATAAATTAATTAATTAAAAAAAAAAGAACTGGCAAAAAGCCTACAAGGCTATAGTTTGCCCCTTGGTCTAAATGAAGGAAACCTGTTTGTCTTTGAACGTGAGAGACTCCTCCTGGCTATAAACACTATAAAAAACTTGTTACAAGATGTAGTCTTTATATGAGGCTTGTTAAGCAGCATATGGATGGTGCTTTCTTTGGGGTTTTACGGAAAATACAAAAGATCTTCACACTGTTGGTTCTTTTACCATGTGCATAGCAGACATTTGTTGAAGGCTTACTATGTGCCATCCTCTGATGCTCTGACCCATAGTAAAACCTAAAGACACGTGCATTTTGGCAGGGGCTGCAGCGCTAGCAAGGGGTCATCTTGGTGACTCTTTAGGGTGTCATTTCAGAGGCGTGTTTTCAGTGTTGGATGCTCTTTCCAGCCCTGGAATTACACACAGGCCTCAGTGCTAATTTGAGTGGCAGGCCTGGGTGCCCAGATCCTACCTCACAGGGTGCCTGGGACCGGCTGGGAGATCCTTGCCCTCCTTTGGCTGAGAGCTGCAGTTGTTGGAAGACTGTGGTCTTTGGAACAAAACACAGCCAGGTTGTGAAACTTTGCTGTTTCATAGCTGTGTGACCTTGCGGTAGTTCCTAAACCTCTCTGAGCCTCACTTTCATCATCCACAAAGTCAGGACCATAACACCGCTGAATCTCTAGTTCTTACCTGAGTATTTGCTCCTTCAGTGTTAGCTCCTCCCCATGGGGGCCCAGGGGCTGCTGGCCCTCCCTCATCCCAGGAAGCCAGGTCCTGGCTTTTTTAGCTGGAGCCTGAAGTGTGAGAATGGCCGTCCCCTCCTCCTGGGTGAGTGTTTAGTGTAAAAAGCCTTGAGAAAACACTGGCCTGCGGAATTCCAGAGTTAATGAAGGGGGCAGATTCCAGGAGGGTCTCTGTTTGACCTCTCACCCTTTCCCCAACACCCTGTTATCCCTGAGCGGGTTTGGAAGCAATGGAAGGTTTATAGCTACTACACAAAAAATCTCTCACGCAGTGGGGCAGGGCCTTGGCCTTGGCCGCTGGAAGCCTGGGTCAGCGTGGGTGAGTTTGAGCCCCTTCCCTATGGCACCTGTTTAACCCGGCTAATGTGAGAGGCAAGGCAGGCCATCAGGGGAGATGGGGAGCATATTTGAGAAAGTTGGGGAATGATTCTCAATTTCTCCAAAGGAGGGGTGGAGTGAGGGGCTGTGTGAGAAGTTTGAGAGGAGACTCAGCTGCCTTAAAAAAAGGGGGGAACATTTTCTTCATTATTCTTACATTAGAACCCATACCTTGTATTCAGTTAGGATTAGTGGTGTAGGATAAAGAGAACACGCTTTTGTGGGTGGCTGCAGTTTCAGGAGATGCTCTCTGCTTCTGCTTTATAGAACCTTCAGGGAAAAGGCTTCGGAGGCCAGAGCTAGGCAATGACATGCCATAGCTTAGGACGCTGGAGGCTGGAGTCCAGCTCTGTCTGTGTCTGCAACTCTGGGACTTGGGTGGCTATGGTGGGCCTTCGAGGAGCTTCGGGGCCTTGGCTGTGCGCTTGTGTTCCCATCTGCCCTGTTGATCTCTCTTCTCACCTGTCACCTTGCTGGCACCCATGGTGGTGGGGGGAAGCTTGGTCCCCCTTTCTTGGTCTTGTTAAAGTGTCAGCTGTGTTCATAGCTGGTTTTGCAGGGCAGTTGCTGGCAGTGGGGTCTTTCCCTCCCATCTACCTATCTGCTACCCTCTATGACTCCACATGGGGGTGGGGATTTCTGGGGAGAGGGGGTCGGCTCCACCTAATTACCAGGAACGGCCCTGAGCCTCCCCTCCTGCCCTGTGGAGGCTTATCTGGCTCCAACCAAAGAGCAGCTGCTCCCGGTGAGGTCTCTGAGTCACTCAGAGGTTCAGGTCCGGGTTTAGCAGGCAATGACATAAACAAATAAACATGAGCCAGGACAAGCCCCCAGCTTTCTGCTCACCCAGGGGCCCTGGAAACTCCTTGTTGCATGCTCGGGGAATATGAGGATACTCATCAGAAAGCGAATTTTCCTGATGGAGAAATACTCCAGGGAGGTGATGGGGGTATGTTAGAAAAATCCGGTGCTTCCTGGCTGTGTAATCTTGGGTGGGATGCTTGGCCTCTCTGGGCCTTCATCGCCTCCTCTGTGAAGCTGGTTATTGTGAAATTTAGATGACCTCAGCTGTAAAACCCAGCTGGTGGTTAGTCCCCCTTCTCGGAACCTGACGCAGAGTAAACCCCGGACTTGGGTCAGATTTGCGAGGCGGATTGCTTCTGAGACTGTCCTGTTTTCTGGTTGTTGAATCAGCTCATGCTGTTCTTCGGACTTCTCTGAGGCTTCAGCTCCTCATCTTTCAATTAAGGGGCGGTCCTTGCCTTGCGCCCCTCGTGCGCTTGTTGAGAGGACCGAATGAGTCACCACTGGGAAGGTGCCTGAGAGCTGGACAGCGTGGCCGTGTCTGGTTGAGTTTCAGAGCCCAGCGTTGGTGGCTGAGCCTGATTCCTCGGGGAGGGAGTGTGAAGGTGGCAGAGGTGACTGGGTCGAGCATATGCCACAGGGTTAAGGCCAAGTGGCACTAGACCGCGGAGGCGTGTTCAGGATGCAGGCAGCCCCGCCTCCCTTTAAAGTAGTGGTGCTCTGGGGATGCTATGGGTGCCCCCAGCTCTCCACTCCGCTCCGTCCTTCTCGGTGACGCTGCTGCGTTTGGGGGTTTCTTTGCATGATGTGAATCATCCAGATCTGAAACACAAACCGAGAAGCCACAGAGGGCCACTTAACAATGGCCCTATTCCCACCCCCAGGATTAACAAGTGTTACATGATGTTGCGTGTTTGCTTTGGATCATTGCTTTTGTAGATATTAAAAAAAAGCTAGAGAGAAAATGGACGTTTGTAGGACCTCTTCTCCCGTTCCATTTCCTTCCCTTCATAGAAGTACCACTCTTCTGAACTTGGTCTATTTGGAGGGCATTCGAGGCACCCTTTGGATATTTAAAATTCTTATGGAAGTGGCATAATGTAGGGGTGTGATGGCTGCAGTTTTCTCTTTTCACCCCTTGTTATGTTTGGGTGATGCCACTGCTGTGGCTGATCCTTCATGCCCCTCGTGGTAGACTTTGTGTTGTTTCCAGGTTTTTGCGGCCATAGGCAACGCTAGGGTGAGCTTCCCTGCACACATCTCCAGGTGCACGCATAGGTGTCCCCAGGGACGCAGGGCACGGCCTAGGCACACTTTCAGCCTTGCCACAGGTTGCCGCACTGCTGTCCTGAGGCTTCCTCTGCTCCCTAGGTAGCACCACCTCCACGTGGCTTTGAGGTTTCCAAGTTGACATTGCGTTTGAATTCAGATAGCATTGGCGTTTTGCATCTTCCTGAGGATGATAAATGCTTCGATAGCAACACAAAAATTAGGGGAAATTCAGGATCAGGCTAAGCAGACTGTGGTGTGGTGAGTGGGTGAGAAAAGACTTACGGACACGTCTGGCGTCCTGTGCTCCCAGGTGTCAGGATGCGGGGCATGAAGGGAAGGACTCTTTTCTTGCTGCCTGGAGAAGCCAGTGCTTTCCTGATGCTTCTATGGTATAATGTTTGAGTCTTGTTCTCAGACGTTCTGTCAAGTGGTCAGGTCTGGCATAGTGGGCATAGCAGGTGTCGACGTGTAGGCATCGATGGTACAGTGCTTGGGTATCTGTTACCCTTCGTTGAGTTCCTGCGATATGCCAAGATTGAACTGATTCTCCCAGCCACCCCGACAGGTGTAAATGCTATACGGGTCTGACGTCACAGGTGTGAACACGGAGGCTCAGATGGGTTCACACACCCAGCGAGTAAGGCTGAATAAAGCTGGGATTCTGACCTTCCCTGGGACCTGACCATGTTTCCCAGGCTGCCTGCTCCCTGCCCCAGAAATGTCAAAACGCATCGCGGGAAAAGCCAGGACTCTGGTCCCAGATGGACAGAGGGGACCCTGCGGGGGGCCTGGCTCTGTGCCTGATGGGAGTGACACTAGCCTGCTCTATTTACAGCCCCTGGTTCTCCCGCGGTGTCTCTGGAAGTCACGACCTGCTGGCCGGCACTTGGGGAGGACAGGAAGTTGTACCCCAGCTCTGCTGGCTTGCAGGGGGCATGTTGTTCCCGTGGCCACAGGGGAGACGGGGTGGGACAGGCAGGACTGTGGGAACAAAAAAAACCCCTACAACAGACAATTCAGGTCATGTAGTGGACGACTCCTGGATTATTAGGAGATGACTCAAATGACCAGATTTGGGTCAGGAAGCCTGGGCTGCAGGAAGATAATGGGAAATCTTTGGATTTTTCCGGGAGTTCTTGCCTTTTAAAGGATTTTGTTTTCGAAGTTATCAGCCGAGGGATCATGGATTTGGGGTTTTCCGAGGCAGGGGTTTATGGGGAATATGGGGGTGTTTGGGGGGGTGGGTGGGGGGGAGGGGTGGGAGCTGAGGAAGAGGAAGATGGGGCAGGACTGGGCACATTCCACCCCAGCTTCTTCCGGATTCAGTTCCTCTTCCAGGAACAAGGAGCCGATTCACGTGGCTCCAGCGGCCTTGCTGGCCTGGAGTTGGGCCCGTGCCTGCCAGTGACTAAGGAGGAAATGCCATTTCACTTATCCTGTGGCCCTGCATCCTTCAGACTCCTCTCTATCTTCATGTTGTGGCTGCCTCATCTTTTTGGCATTTGCCTCTTTCCTTTCTTTTTCCTCTGGGTAACATGCTGAGGCGACGTGAGCTACGGCTCCACGAAACCCAACCAAACTTCCGTCTTCCACACACAGTTGGTTTCGGACGAGCTGGGCTTCGTGTTTTCAGGGTGGCCCGCAGTTTGGAGAGTTGGTCCTTGTGACTTGTGCTTTGTCAGTCCTGTGGGGTTCCAGGCAGTTCTGAATCCGCGGTGGGACCTCTGGTTAAAAACGTCCAGGTGGAATTTTTAGATGGGAGAGCCGCCACTGTCCAAGGGCCACTGTCACGAGGGGGTGAAGTGCGCCACCGTCACCCGTGGTGAGAGGAGATGGCGGATCTGCTGGGCGGCGTTCCACCTCTGCCAGTCCCTGCTGGTCTTGGCTTTGCGCCCAGCTGGGGGGTCTGCAAGGCCTCTTGGCTTCCCTGGCACAGCCAGCTGCTCTGTCCTGCGTGCTCTTTTCTCTGATGTGCTTCTGCCGCGTGGGTCTGTCTCTGCCAGGAGCCCGGGAGCATTTCTGGTGGGAGGGCCAGGTTTTGGCTCACCTTGTACTCAAAGCCCTTAACGGGGGGCCAGTTCGTGTTTGCGGATGAATGCAGAGCTCTCCAGAGACCCGGTTGGGACCTTCCAGATTTAAAGGGGATGGGATCCTGCAGGCTGCTTTTCCCCTTGTGTACCAGTCAGTGGTTGTAAGTGAATGTCTGCTGTGTTCTCAGGGTTGGTCCTAGAAGGACATGCCTCCCCCTCCCTAAATCAGATGCGACGGCAGGAAACCAGTATAAAAGGGGATTAATAAAATGGTGTGTCTCAGAGTAAGGAAGCCTGCGTTTGCACCGTGGCCTTGTTACTTACGAGCAGGTGACCCTAGACCGGGCAGTTCTCCGAGCCTCAGTTTCCCCAGCTGCAAAATGGGAGCAGTACTACCCGCCCACACTCAGGGGACGGTTTCCTGAGCTGGCGCATGCGGGTTTAATACTCGGAGGCAGCTGTCTGGGGAGTGACCCATGGACACTGCTTTTCATTTATGAGCTCAGTGGGTGGGATGGACCTTTCAGAACCGCTGGGCGCTCTGCTGGGGGTCAGTGCTGTCCTTAGGGGGCCTGGTGTGTGGGGGGTGGGTATGGGGGTCCAGGAATGGGGAGGCCTGCATGGTGGAAAGCCGGGCAATGGGCAGCCCCTGCAGAGACACAGGGATTACCCTCTGGGAGGCAGTGACCAGCCATCTGGAGCGGAGGTTGCGGGGAAACTGTTTGGCTAAAGGATTTTGGAACCAGACAGAAACAGGGCCCTCGAGCTCTTTCGCTTCTAGGATTGTTGTTCTGGGATTGTCCCTGAGGCCGGGGACTCACCGTGTGCCTGCAGCTCGAGAGCGGCAGGCGGTTTTTCTAATTGGGGGCGGGGCGGGGGACGGGGCAGGGGGGCGCAGAGGCTGTGCTTATGGGGCCAGCCCCAAGGCTCCGTGCACCATGTCCATCCTCGCCCCTGCCTCGAGGCCAGCTCTGCTACATTAGGGCTGGGGGGGGCGGTTAGCGGGGTGTGGGTGTCCTCTGGCCGTTTGGGGAGGGCGATGGGGTGATGGGGGTGCTGAGAGGTGTGGAGTGATGAAAACATGCACAACGGGGTGACGCTTCTGAAGCTGGTTTTTGTTCCTTAACACATTTCCTAGCTTTGGAACCTGCTTTGTTGCCTGGGCCTCTCTGAGCTTTGGTGTCCTGATCTGAAGACTTTGGGTAGGGACCTCCGTTTTGTGGGGCAGGTGTGAAATCCTGATCTGAAATGGTTGTGCTTGAAGGAAGCCGACAAAGAAGTCTAATCCCTCGCTATTTTCTTTTCTTTTCTTTTTTATTTTAATTTATTTATTTATTTATTTATTTTTTGGCTGCATTGGGTCTTTGTTGCTGCGCGTGGGCTTTCTCTAGTTGCAGCAAGCGGGGGCTACTCTTCGTTGCGGTGCGCGGGCTTCTCATTGCGGTGGCTTCTCTTGTTGCGGAGCACGGGCTCTAGGCGCGCGGGCTTCAGTAGTTGAGACACGCGGGCTTCAGTAGTTGCGGCTCGCAGGCTCTACAGCGCAGGCTCAGTAGCTGTGCCGCATGGGCTTAGTTGCTCCGCGGCATGTGGGATCTTCCCAGACCAGGGATCGAACCCCTGTCCCCTGCACTGGCAGGCAGATTCTTAACCACTGCTCCACCAGGGAAGCCCCCTCCCTATTTTCTTAACTGTTCTCTGTCGCTGGTAAATCTCTGTTGGACTGATACCCCATGAAGCCCATACCAGTCAGATCAGTGAAATTAAATGGCTCCCTGATGATAGTAATTAGATTAGTAACAAATAATCAGAGCTGACATTCATCTAGTGCTTATTAAGTCCTGGGCAATGCACATCAGGCCTCATCTGTTATATGATTTAATTCCTGCAATCATCCTAGGATTGCAGCGCTATAATTAGCCCCATTTTACAGATGAGAAAAACGGAGGATCAGAGAGGCTGAGTACAGTGTCTGAGGTCACACAGCTAAAAAGTGGCTGCATTGGTATTCCAGCCCCAGCAGTCTGGTTCCAGAGCCTGTGCTGTTAATCACTGTACTAGCTTGCCAGGAGGAGGGAGAGAGACAGAGAGTGTGTGTGTGTGTGTGTGTGTGTGTGTGTGTGTGTGTGTGTGTGTGTGGTGGAGGGCATTAGAGATCATTGTAAGGCATTTCTGTGCTAACATATTGGTGGGGGAGGCTTGCTTGCAGAAGCTCTGATGAAGACACCACAGTTGAGGCTTCTGGAAGGGATGGGGATGTGGGCTTTACTCAGGCTCCCGCAGCTCGTCAGTCCCAGTGCCTGCACTGGGAGGGTCTGGAGCAGCACCTGCGGACACCCACCTGCTCCTCTGCCGGCTCTGCACTGTGTGAGATGAGGTGGGGGCCCGACAGGACTCCCGGAACTGCCTGACCTCCCCATGTGGGCTCCACGTCTGCCCAGCTCCTCTCAGGAGCTCCTCCCTCTGGTTGACCGCCAGGGTCCTTTGATCTGGACATTGCTTTTTCGGGCAGTGTGTCAGCTGAGTGGATCCAAGTGCACCTGTGTCGGGGACACCCCCCCACTTCCAGGAACGCTGCCTCCTGCCCGGTGCGCCCCGGACCTGCCCAACAGAGTGGCTGCTGCTCCCGGCTGCCAGGCTTAAACTGCTGGCCTGGCAAAGGCTCTGCAGGGCTATAGACCATGACCACTGCAGCTGCTGTGAAGTATGGAGCTGGAGCCCCCAGGGAGATGACAGTCCCAAGGAACAGGCTCCTGCGAGCCGGGTGCTGCTTGGGGCTCCGTCTTGTCAAGACTACAACCCCTGCGTACTCACTGTCTTACAGACAGGAGACTGAGGCCTAGGGAGGTTAAGGAACTTGCCCAGAGGCACAGCCGTAGAGCTGGAGCCCAGCGCCAGCCGTGTATCTGCGGGCGTGCTTAGCGCGCTTGTCCTGCTCTGGGAAATCGAGTGTGTCTGTTGTGACCCGGGGTCGGGGCTGCACGGGACCTCCTGGCTCCATCCGGGTCTCAGATTCCTCTTATCTTTCGGCGAAGACAGAAAGTGCGGCTTTCCTTCCCATAAACTGTTTTAACTGAACCTCACCGCAGGTCCCTGGGCGGTGCTGGTTTCAGGATGGATAAAGAATGGGCGCGGCTCGGGGCGGGACGTTGGTGGATGGGGAGGGGGCAGGGGTGCAGCCTGCCTTTGGAGGCGACTTGGATTTGAGTGCCCCCGGTTGGGTGAGCCTTGGGCCTTTGGCCGTCTCTTCACTGCCTTGAGGGGAGAGTCCATTTCCTCAGATGCCGCCTGTTTTTCAATTCTGTGACCCCTGCATTTTGAACGTTTGGAGCTGGGACTCAGCTCGCTGTGCAGAAATCTATACTAAACACATAGACAGTTTAGGAAGAAGGATTGTCTGTTTCCCTGAAGGTTATGTAATCCTAATAGCTAAAGTTTAGAGCAGTTCCCAGGGGTCTTTACACGTGTCAGTTCGTGAAACCCACACAACTACTCTATGAGATGGATACTATTATCACCGCTCCCATTTTACAGATGAAGACACTGAGGCTCAGGGGAGTTAAGCTATCTGCCAGAGATCCCTCAGCCAGTAGGTGGCCGAGTGGGGATTTGAACCAAGGGAGAGGCTGCAGAGTCATGCAGGTGACACTCTGCTGGGTTATAGCACTGCACTCAGAGAGGGGCATCCAGCCTTCTGGAGCTGACTCTGCCCCATGTTACTGGAGAAGTCGGATTATCCCCATTGTGAGAGATGAGGAAAGACGGCTCCGAGCAGTTAAGGAATTTGCCAGAATTCAACAAGTTGTAAATGGCGGCAGTAGGATTGACCCCAGGCGGACTGACTCCAAATACAGGGTCACTCTTATACCCTCTCCTTTCTTCCTAACTCGGAGGCTCAGCTCACGTCACCTCGTCCAGCCGGCCTTTCCGTGCAGGTGCCTGTGCTCTGCTGTTCTGGAGTGGGTGGTTTCCCCACCCTGTCAGTCCCGTAGGGTCAAGCACAGTGTCCTCGTTGCTTCTGCTCCCCAGCACCTCCATTCAAGCCAGCATTTCCCCTGCATGTAGGATGATCAGAAAACATGGTCCGTTGAGCTAGGCCCCGTGTGTGCCCTTTGGTGCCGGCAAGCCACAGGGTGTCAAGATGAATCCCGGGCCATGTGTGACTGTGGCCACTGCCGCCTCTTTGTTGAAGGTGTTTCCATGGGGCATGGCTGCCTGAGAGACCCCTTCAGGGCACTGCTGCTTGGGTGGGTCCCCTCTATCTGTGCTCTCTGCCAGGTGCTGGCAGATTCTGCCAGGTTCAGGGCCTCATTAAAGCTCTCCAGCCTGGAAGCATTTCCTTCTGCTCGGCCTAACTCTCTCCCCGCGGCACACATTTCCTTCTCTCTGCCTTGGAAATGGGACCCAGCTGGCCACCGATTCCTTGAAATCACCTCCTCAGCCACTCCAAGCAGAGTGAGCCCCAATAAGGGGCTTAAGCCGCCCACAGTCTTCCGTCTCTTGTCCTGCTCTAACCTTCCTCGCAGGTCCCGCTTCCCAGGCCGTTTTGACCTTGTCTCTGCCTCCCTGGACCTTCTCCCGAGCCTCCAGCATCTGTGTCCTCTCCTGCCTGCTGCCTGTCTGTGGGGCCCGTCACCACCAGATCCCTAGTCCCGGGGCAGCACACGAGTTAGCCGCATCTTTGCTCAAGGAAAACAGAGGGTTCAGCCACAAAGACTAACAGCCCAATTTAAAAATGAGCAAAGGACTTGAATAGACGTTTCTCCAGAGAAGATATGCAGATGGGCAGCAAGCACATGAAAAGATGGAAATAAAAAATTAAGAAGGTATCCCTTCTTAATACCTACTAGGATGGCTTTAATAAAGGATGGCAACGGCAACAAACAAGTGTTGGCGAGGATGCGGAGAAATTGGAACCCTTGTGAGTTGCTGGTGGGAATGTAAAAGTGTGCAGCCATTGTGGAAGACAGTTAAGTGAAATATAGAATTACCGTATGGCCCAGCAATTCCACTCTTAGGTATTACTCAGGAGAGTTGAAAACATATGCCCACGCAAAAACTGTACCTGAATGTTTATAGCAGCACTGTTCACAACAGAAGGTGGAAACAACCCAAATGTCCATCAATGGATGAAATGAATGGATAAACAAAATGCGGTGTGTGTGCATGTATATATCTATATATACATGCACACACACAGTGGAATATATATATATATATATATATATATATATATATATATATATATATATATAATGGAGTATAGTGGAATATATATTCCATTACCTATCTATACACACACGTACATACACACAATTAAATATTATTCAGCCATAAGAAGGAGTGAGGTAGTCACACATGCTACAACACAGATGAACCTGGGAAACGTTATGCTAGGTAAGAGAAGCCAGACACAAAGGGTCACGTATTCTCCGATTCCACTTATATGAAAATATCCAGAATAAATCCATAAAGACAGAATGCAGATGGTGGTTGCTTGGGGTGGGAGGCGATGGGGAGTAACTTAGTGGGAATGAGGTTTTATTCTGGGGTGATGAAAATGTTTTGGAACTAGAGGTGGTGATTGCACGACATTGTAAATGTACTAAACACCGCTGAATTGTATATTTTAAAATGATCCATTTTATTTTATGTGAGTTTCACCTCAGTTAAAACAAACAAACAAACATGGTGGCATTGCATGTCCCCTTAGGTAAAAAGAGGAAATGATGGGCCCTCGATTCACACCAAATACTGTGTCTGACACCTGATCCCACTGAATTCTATAGAGAAGGTACAGGCCCCATTATAACCATTTCGCAGATGAGAAAGTAGAGGTTCAGCTAAGGCACTCAGTTTATAGTGGCCCAGACACAAGTGGACCCAGGGTTTGTCTGACTCTGAGCTGCCTTTGATCACGTTTCTATGCTCCTTCTCGGCAACACAGAGGCTTTTGTGTCGTGTTGTTTGTTTTAGTTTCTAAGCCCCATGGGACGGGCCGCACCGAACCCGAGGAGCTCAGTTCTAGGTCCATTTGTGAGATGTCTGCCCTTTGCTTCCCACGTAGCCAGGTCCCTTGAGGTCCAGCCTGCTCTGGCCATCGGCCTCTACAGGGATCATTTTCTAACGTGGACTCCTCACATCCCTTACAGGGAAGCAAAGATTTGTAGCTGAAAGAAGACGGAAGACGAGGGTTTGAGTCATGGTTCTACTGTGTGATCCTGGTTGATTCTCTTAAACCCTCAGTTTCCCTAAATGTGCAATGGGAGAGAATGAGAACACCTACCTCATGTCCTTCCTGGGTCATCCGTGCAGGGCAGGTCCATGCTGGCACTCGACAATGATTTGTTGCACAAACAATTCAATGAATGAGCAGTAAGCAGTCAGGGACCTCAATTGTGGGCTTGGTCCAGGAGTTAGACTTACAGTTGTCCTTTGTATGCACTCAGCCCAGGACTGAACGCACCGTAGGTCGTCAGGAAATCGTTGTGAATTGATTTTGTCTGTACAGGCGTACATCGTTCTATTGCTCCTCGTAGATATTGCGTCTTTTACAAATTGAAAGTTTGAGGCAACCCTGCATCGAGCAAGTCTATGGGCGCCATTTTTCCAATAGCATTTGCTAAGTGTCTCTGTGTCACATTTTGGTAATTCTCACAATATTTCAAACTTTTTCATTGCTGTTATATTTGTTATGATGATCTGTGATCTTTGGATGATTAGTATTGTAATTTTTTGGTTTTCTTTTGTATTTTTTTTTTTTTTTTTTTCTGCGGTACGCGGGCCTCTCACTGCTGTGGCCTCTCCCGTTTCGGAGCACAGGCTCCGGACACGCAGGCTCAGCGGCCATGGCTCACGGGGCCCAGCCGCTCTGCGGCATGTGGGATCTTCCCGGACCGGGGCACGAACCCGTGTCTCCTGCATCGGCAGGTGGACTTTCAACCACTGCACCACCAGGAAGCCCTTCTTTTGTATTTTTAAATTAAGGTATGTACATCGTTTTTTTAGACATAACGCTGTTGCATGCTTAACAGACTACACTATGGTGTAAACGTAACTTTGGTATGCACTGGGAAACCAGAAAAATTTGTGCGCCCCTCTTTATTGCCGTGGTCTGGAACCAAACCTGTAATATCTCCAAGGCATGCTTGTATTTATTCATAACCGAGCTGGAGACGGGCGATTTCGTCCTGGTTTCTGGATTTTGGCTGATTTTCTTTCATAGCAGGAATTATTGCAGGGAGATTGAATGGAGGAAGATCAAAGTGCTCTGATTTAGTCCCCACTCACCCTGAAGAGTATGGAAGCAGGACTGGCATTCCTGGTGGGCGTCGTCGGGCTGTCGCCTGAAGCTTCCCTTATAACGGCGGGAGACCTACATTTCTTCTGCCCCGATTCCATCACACTTTTAGGAGCAAGGAGCTTGACATGGCAGAGGCAGTGTCACTGCCTCTCCATGGACAAGTCAGGGGAGCGTGAGTGTCATCCTGGTTCTGACAGCAGGACGGATCGCATTTATTCTTGCCAACTGAGGCTGCCCAGAGTTCCTACGTGTTACTGGGGATGGCTTACCCTCAGTCATGTGACCTTGGCAAGGCCACATGCGTTGGAGTCTTAGTTTTCACATCTGCCAGATGAGGAACGGGGGTGAGGCTTCGAGGATCTCTCAAGTCCCTTTTGGACCCAAAGTTCATCATGATTCTGGCCGTCTACAGTGGCCGTGTTCCATAGCCCCATCTTCTGTCTCTCTTTCCCTTTTCTGCCTGTACGCACCATCTGCTATCCACCCACCCGCCCACTTTTACTAAGCA
The DNA here is from genome assembly GCF_964341445.2 of Mesoplodon mirus. Classification (NCBI taxonomy): domain Eukaryota; kingdom Metazoa; phylum Chordata; class Mammalia; order Artiodactyla; family Ziphiidae; genus Mesoplodon; species Mesoplodon mirus. The sequence continues at coordinate 12,180,635 of NC_138992.1, read as the reverse complement.
GCCCCCCGGACCTGACATAATGCCAAGTCCTGAAGCTACAGAGGAGATTAAAACCCGGTCCCTGGCCTTACACGCTCACAGGCATGAGTGGGACACAGAAGCTGGACTAAAAGAGGCCAAGCAAATGCAATGAGTGCTGTGGTCCAGAAAGGCGCAGGCCTGCTCCGGGAGCAACCGAGGAGGCCCGCAGCCTCTCCTTGAGATCCTTGCCGAGGACTGTGGCCTCCTCCTGCCACAGCTTCAGGACAGGCTTGTCTCGATGTGGGGGAGCAGTGTCGGTGATGACCTCAAGTGGCCCCCTCTGGCCACAGGAATCTGTGATGTGGAATTCTCAATTGCCGGCTTTGCTGGAGAAGAGGGAGAGAAAGAAAGAAGGGAGAAAGAGGGGCCGGTGGGCCCTCCTGTGCATTTCTGTTTGCAGTCCCTGCCCTCCATTTCCTGGGGCTCCTTGTAGGAGGCCCAGTGGCTTGGCCGCCCCGGGACAGCCGTCTGTTGGCAGCTCCCTCCCCAAGCAGCAGTGGCGGCCGGGCCCCGGACAGACCTCCTGTCTGTCCCGTGTGTCAGCATCCTGTGGCGAAGGGCAGAGTGGAGCCTGTGTTTCCCACAGCCCAGCCGCCCCTCAGAGTGGTCCTGAGGGTGCAGGGATTCCGAGGGTGACGCCGGCATTTACCCCGCAACCCCGTCCCCCTCAAGGGAGAGTGCGGACAAGGCAGCTTTTCTAATAAGCAGCCTCTGCTTGCCCAGTAGCAGATGAAAGACTGTGTGTGAGAGTGGGTAATTTAGGGTTTTCCTGATGAAAGCAGCTGACATTTGTTCGGACCTCAGGCTCACTGCAACCCTGCCTTTCATCTCGGCTATCAAAGCCCAGCTTATATTTGGCCTGCATCCGGGGCGGGCAGTGCCACTGGAATTGAATTGGGCCAATAGTAAAGTATAAAGGATACGGCAGAGTGACCCTCGCCGGCTATGGATGGTTTAGTGGAGGCCACAGGGCAAGTTTGACTCTCCTGGCGGAGCGACGGGGGTTCCCGTCGGTAGCAGCTTGTGTATGGCTGTTCCGGGAGGGACCGTGGAGAGAGTGTGCCCTTTGGAGTTGGGTAGGGCTGGCTGGATTTGAATGCTGGTTTCTCCACTTACTCACTGAGTGAACCTAGGAGGTTTGTCCTCTCTGATCTGTGTCAGTGGGATAATATTACCACCGACTCTAGTGGTCTTTACAGCTCACCGTATGCGCCGTCTGAAGCCCAGGAGACTCTCAGAAGTGTTCATTGGCTTCTACCCTAATTGATGAACTTGACCCATTGTGCTCTAGGCATTAGAGGACTGGTACTGAGACTTGCATTATTCACTGTATTCTCCATACAGTGCCTGCCACGGTCGTAGGTCCCCTGTAAGTGACTGGCAGATGGCTCGATGAAGAAAGGAGTCTTTGCGTATGCCACCCATACAACTCTTCTGGCTTTGCAGAGAAAGAGAGAGAGGGAAGGAGGGAGGGAGAGAGAGAAGGGGAGTGTGTGTGTGTGTGTGTGTGTAAACCAACCAAGAGTTAGGCCATGTAATTTGAGTCTCTGAAACACGCCAGGTTGTATGTCTTTCCCATGTCCATTCCTGATGTAAGGAGCAAATGCTTAAGACTTGATTCATTCATAAAACCTGTGCTGTACTTCCATCTAATCACCCATGAGATAAGTTGAATCCCCAGTTGTAGTAACCTGGCTTCCTGTCTGTCCCATCAGCCCTTGATTGCCTCCACTGACGGGGTACTCACTGCCCTTGAATGATGGTGCCTACAGTTCTAATGGCCCTCCCTCTCCCAAGGCATGGGTGCCCTGTCCTAGCTCTCTGGGTTCTGATCCTTGGGGCCCTCTGAGGCAACAAACCCCTTTAAGTTGATGAAGGCAGATGCCATGTCCTTTCTGAATCTTCTCCTCCAATGGGTTAACCACCTACCTAGCTGGGTGGCACGAGTTATGAGTTATGCCACTTGACCTTGAGCACTACCCAGCTCTTGAGCACTATTTAAGGACAAAGCTAAATGGCATCATCTACATCCAGCACACAGGATGTACTGGCTGTACCTTTTCAGCCCACTGAGGAGCAGAAAGGTCCCTGAGTTCCTCCTTTTTTTTTTTTTTTTTTTTTTTTTTTGCAATACGCGGGCCTCTCACCCTTGTGGCCTCTCCCGTTGCGGAGCACAGGCCCTGGACACGCAGGCTCAGCGGCCATGGCTTACGGGCCCAGCCGCTCCGCGGCATGTGGGATCTTCCCAGACCGGGGCACGAACCCGTGTCCCCTGCATCGGCAGGCAGACTCTCAACCACTGTGCCACCAGGGAAGCCCCTTGAGTTCCTCTTTGATGCTGATGATTTCAAGAAATAGAGAGAGAGGTGACTTCTTCTATCACATGGAAGGGAATCAGGTAGCAAAAGCCATTCCCTCTTCTTAACTCTCTAGTCTGGAAAGTTACTTTTTTAGTGACACTTTATCAGTTTGTCTGGATTTCAGGAGGTGGCCCTTGGAGACTGAGTGCTTCTCCCTCCTTTTGTGAAATTGTCTGAGGGGGGCCTTCCTGTTACCGCTCAGGCTCAGTTAGAGACTGTGGCACAGGGCAGTGGAAAGGACACTAAACTGAGAGCCTGAAGATTGGATGTGTTTTCTCTGCTCCGCCTGGAAGAGCCTCTTTTCAGGGTTTTCACCCTCTCCGAGCCTTACCTGTTTAAGGTGTGGGTCAGCCTTTCCAGGCCCAGCAGTGTGGGTGCCCCAGGCGTCTCTAGGAAGGTCAGAAAGTGGAAAGAAAGCCCACAAGGCCTCACCTGTAAGCTCACCATCCCGTTTCCTGGTTTCTCTCCCCTTTCCTCCTGCACTGCCTTGCATGCCAGCAGTTTGGGGGGCGTGTCTCTGACTCTCAGGCCATCTGCCAGAAGCTTCCCCAGGCCGGGAGCACGCTCTGGCCAGTCCCCGCACAGGAAGGAGCATCTCTAGATGGGGTTAGATCCAAACCCCTTGGCCTGACACATCTGCCCTTAACTCTGAACCCAGCCTCAACCCTTGCCCCCCCTCCCCCTACTAGCATTCACACTCCAGCCACACACAAGTTGAGGAGTCCTCCCTATCTGTGCTCCTGCAGACAGATTGCCCAGGGAAGCAGAAGTCATCATAACATGAAATTGTGCACTCATAAACTCACCGCTCATGTCCGTCCAACCCACCCACATCTGAAGATAATCAGTCATTTACTGATTGCCAGACATTGTAAACATCTGTCAGTCCAGGGCAAGGGTGGCAGAGTCTCTTAACTGACCTCCATGTGGCTTCCTCGCTGCCCATTCCCTTTGCACAGCAAACTAAGTGAGACCCCAGGCTCACTGAAGGCTCGGGGCTGGTGGGCTACTCACAAGCCCAATTTCCCCTATTCAAAGCTTTGTTCTGCCTCACCAGCTGTGTGACCTTGGGCAAGTTAAATAACCCCTCTGTGCTTGTATGCTTTATCTGTAAAATCAGACTAATACTAGTACCTACCTTCCAGGGTGATTATGGCATTCAATGAGTTAATACATGTAAAGGCTTAGAACAGTGTTTCTTTAACACCCGTTAAATGTCAGCTATTGATACTGATGTGCCGGCAAGGCTTTTACCACCCCTTGATTACTGTGCTGGCCAAAAGTGAGTTGTGTTGGTAATTGCATATTACATAAACTGATGAGAATTGAGCTGTTGCATGAATACTAAGTTTAGTATTTTGGAAGGCACGGAAAACGTTGATTTGCTAAAAAGTTGTCACCAAATCACTTAGAGGCAAAACAGCTGTAAAAAATAGGAAGAAAATATTGTAAAACTCTAAGGAAGCTGTATTCCATATGTTTTGCAGATGACTCACTTTTGCACTACTTTAAAGAAATGGAAATCAGAAATTGTAGAATTGTGAGTATGTATTTCAAAAGAAAGACCATCTGCATCTCGAAAGACCCTGCCTTTCGATTGGCTCATCCATGTGCAGCTAATAAAATATCTAAGTGTCCGTCCTGTTTATGGTTGCCCACTTGTTCAGTGACATGGCACTGGGAGAGTCGGGTGACAGGGCTTGTTCTATCCAGAGCGGATCCACTGCCAGAAATTGCATGTCTTGCCCAGACTGCAGGGTTTTCCTGATGCAGAAGGTGCTGTGGGTGAGCTGCTTGAATCACGTGCCCTTCCTGCTATGTGCCAGGCACTGATCCAGTGTCTGATATACCAGGGGTGACACAGGGAGCTTCTAGCAAAGTAGACACAAGTCCCTGCCCTCATGGGACCTCACGATGGGTGGGGGAGGGGGAACTGTAGATGGAACTGAAGGGTAAATATCAGGTACTTAACCTCAGCCATAAGCTCTAAGGAAAGAGAAGCAGGAAGAGACTTGAGTCCTGCCCTTGGGAAGGCCTCGGGGAGCCTGGCAGAATCAGACCGGCTAACAGTGGAGAAGAGAAAGGAACAATGTTGACCCTCTAGGCAAAATAAGAGAGTGATTGAAAAATCCAAAAGGATTAAGAGAGGCCTGGGAACATTAGCAGAGTCCCGAAAGGTCTTTTGCAAACGATCCTTTTTATCATGAGGGATGAAGAAATTTTGTATTTTGTGAGAAAACGTGCTAAAATAGCCTCGGGGTCAGATTCATTCATTGTTCTTATTATTTTTTTTTAAATTGAAGTATAGTTGATTTGATTCATTGTTTTGGTGGCCTAACACTCAGAGCAGAGTTTAAAATGACAACTTCAAATTTAAGTATAAGACAGCCGAAGCTTATTTTATATTTAGAATTAAGTTACCCATGATATATTATACGCTTATAATGTATAAAGGATAAATTAACTTATGAATATAGAATAGTTTATAACTGTTTCCTTTTTCAAGGTAAAGTCATCCCCCTAAACAGGCTATAAGACAAGTGACCTGGGGCTTCCCTGGTGGTGCAGTGGTTGGGAGTCTGCCTGCCAATGCAGGGGACATGGGTTCGAGCCCTGGTCTGGGAAGATCCCACGTGCCACGGAGCAGCTAGCCCCGTGAGCTGCAATTACTGAGCCTGCGCGTCTGGAGCCTGTGCTCCGCAACAAGAGAGGCCGCGATAGTGAGAGGCCCGCGCACCGTGATGAGGAGTGGCCCCCACTTGCCGCAACTAGAGAAAGCCCTCGCACAGAAACGAAGACCCAACACAGCCATAAATAAATAAATAAAATTTTTTAAAAAAAGTAACTTTATGTGCATTAAAAAAAAAAAAAAGACAAGTGACCTGAGTGGCCCAAGATCGCAGCCAAATGAGAGGTAGAGCCGGGAATGCGAAGCAGATGGTGGGCGGTTTGTGTTTTCGAGATAAAGTTCCTCCCTCCCCATGACACACACGTGCCCTAAATATCTGGATCTTATTTTAAGTGGCTTCGCCTCAAGCGGCTTTTTTTCTGGGTCCTCTTGTCCGCTCGGTCCCAGGTCCCCAGGTCCTTCCATCCTCCGCTCCCTCTTCCCTGCCTGCTCTGCATCTCTCAGCCCCCTCTTCCCCCATCACTGCGTTCATCAGAGACCCCCCTATGAGTCTGGCTCATGTGCAGGGGAGAACCCCTGTACACCCGTGTCCCCCGCGCTCAGCACTGTCCACCGGAGGGACAGGGCGGCAGCTGGCCCTCCCTCTCCCTTGACTTCTGGACCGACCTGGGGCAAACAGGATGGGTGGGGATTCCTAGAATGAATGGAGAAGGCAGTTTGGAGATTCTGGTGAAGCTTTTTCCCGGTGCAACTGGCAATGTGATCTCCGTGTATTAGCCACTCTCCCAAGTGTCCAGGCCCCAGAGGAGTCATGGGGGTCCCAGAGCTGGGAAACATGAGCGGCCGCCTCCCCATCCTTCAGTTTCCCGGCAGTGCGGAGAGCACCTGACGTGTGTTTTGGGCAGCGTTTTGTAGCCTACAGAGAACATTTCCTCCCCCTGTCTTGTTTATGCTCATGTGCTGATTAGGCCACTGAGGAGGGCTGGAACAGTGACTGGAATCTGCAAAGGTCACAGTGGGGTGAGGGTGGAGCCAGGAATCGGAAGCAGGTGGTGGTGGTCGCCCTCATTGTCGCAGTAATGATGCCTTAAAGGACCGTCTTATTAATGCTTCAGAGTAACTCTGGAAGGCAGGTGGGCCTTTCGGGCATCTTTCGCAGCGGGGGCAGCTGAGGCGGAGCAGGTGGAAACGGGATGCGAGGCCCAGGAGTTGCGTCTGAACACATGCCTTTGCTGTCCGGTGTTCAGGTTGGGGCTGCGTGGCACCGGGTATCAGACAAGCACGCGGAGGACGACCCTGGGGAGGCCTCAGAAGGTGTTCCTCGTCTACACGTGCCTGCCGCCGGCCCAGTTGGGAGTCCCCGACCCTTTCTGCACGGTGGGGTCTGTGAAGGCAGACCTCGACCCTACAACACCCCAGTTTCTCAGGAGCTGCTTACAGCCCAGGAAGAGCCATGCGACCTGCAGCTTTTGGCGAAAAGGGCTGTTTTGTCTTAGGCTGTGGGCACTGGGGAAGAGGAGACTAAACACTGGAGACCCCTCCCAACCTGCGGGCACTTTGAGGAGAGAGGAGGAGGCCGGCTGGAAGGTGAGGCCGGAGTCCTGGTAAGTGTCAGACTCCCCGGCGTGGTGCTTCCCTGTGTTGTATAATCAGCTGTCTCTTCAGCATTTCCCTGCATCGGACTTCGCAAGTACAGTTTGAACATTAAACAAACGGTGGCTGCTTTATAAATATTTAACTCCCACTGTTTAGGAGCTGCTCGGGGCAGGAGACAAAATAAGAGCCCCTGGCTGGCTGTTGTGTTGTCCCTCTTCAGTGGCATTGGATTGTGCGGCTCAGAGTTTTTTGTGGGGCAGGGGACAGCAGCCTTTCTGACAGCCTTTTGGCCAAATGAATTGCAGAGAGGTGCCGTCTTCTCTCTCTTTTGGGTGGGAGGGTGTGTTTGGGGCTTGTTCAGGAGCCACCGGCTCACATGTCCGTACAGTGGCTGGAACCCATCATTGGTGGTGACGTGATTGTCATTCCTTCATATGACAGCAAAACTTTTCCTTTCTTTTCTTTTCTTTTTTTTTAGTAACAGCTTTATTGAGATGCAATTCACATACCCTACAAGTCAGGCATTTAAAGTGTACAATTCAGTGGTTTCCCATATATTCCTGGAGTTGGGCAACCATCACTACAATCCATTTTAGAACATTTTATCATCCCAGAAAGAAATCTTGTATCTATTAGCAGTTACCGCCAAGTCCCCCAACCCTAGGAAACCACTAATCTACTTTCTGTTTCCATGGATTTGTCCATTCTGGACGTTTCATACACGTGGACTCAAACTACACAGTGGTGTTTTGTAACTAGCTTGTTTCATTTAGCACAATGTTCCCAAGGTTTATCCTTGGAAGTAGTAGCATGTATCAGTACTAAATTCCTTTTCATGGCTGAACAATATTGCATTGCATGGAGAGACCACGTTTTGTTTATTCTCATCTGTTGTCAGACATGTGCAGACAAGAAAACTCTTTAGTTGAAAAAAAAATCAAGATGCGGCCAATTCAGAATCATGAGATGAAGGCAAAACTCATTCACAAATGAGGCCCTCCATCATTCTGGAAAAGGCTTAGGAAGTTCACTTGAAGCTTGAGGTGGAAGTTAAAAAGTGTACAGCTGACAAGCCACTCAGCTTTTATTTAGCACTAACTGTATGCCAGGCCTACAGTCAAAACCCATCTGGTAGTTCGTTGGAAATATCTGACCATATAATCTCTTGGACAGATTCCACACTTCTCATAGGCCATCCTGCTAGATTTTTGTGGGCGGGACAGTGGGAGAATGAGGTTGTTTTCTCGGCCCGTTTCATCTGATTTCACGTGCTGACCCTCTTTAGGAGGCAGAAGCAGAGAAGAGCTGACTCTCCAAAGCAGCCTTCTTGTCTCCCTCCCTCCAGGCGTGCGTCTCTGTCCAGCTCTCATCCTAGGGCTGTGCTCACCCTCGGTGTCTATCAGAATCCCAGATGTTTCCACACTCCCTTGAGAGGCTGATTCAGCCTAGGCCCAGCCTCTGGCTTAGGCAGCCCAACTCTGCAGGAAATGTTAAAAAAACGGGGCCTGTTATCATTCCTGGTCATCTCCCAGTCATTTAATTATGACGAATTGTAATGGATGCTGTTGGTGTCCTGACTGGGCCCCCTTTACCAGACCGGCACACTCACCCCCCAGCTGTTAAAGGTCACGGTCTGGTGTCCCCTTCTCTGGAGATTTGCTGCCTCATCCAGGAAGTTGCTCGCCCCCCGCACCGGCCCCAGCCCCTGCTGACTCAGGGGTACAAAAGGCTGGCCCCCTTGCTTCAACGCAGGGTGAACTCTGTTGTACCATTTACGTACCAGAGCTCCCCGTGGGATCAGGCTGAGGCTGGGGTCCAGCTGAGGAGACCACATCCTCACTGAGCCCCCCTCCCCTGCCCGTCCCGCGTCCCCCACCCCCTTTGTCCCGAGCACACTCGCCCGTGAGCTCACACACGGGAATTTCCATCTCAAGATCTGTTTCTGGGGAGTGCAGCCTAAGACACTATCTTGTGACAAAGTCCCTCCCAGGGTCCCCTCAGAGGACGTTTCGTCTTGGAGATTCTCTGCCTGAGCTCCCTGGCTTGGCTCCCTGAGTGTTTGGTTTTGTTGGTTTGGGTTTCAAAGTCTTTTCAGGCTAATCGGACCCTCGGAAAGGTCTGCACTGAATCATAGTCCTGGCGTGGTTCCCCTCCTCCCTCCCGTCCCTCTCTATTTCCTTTCTTTCCCTCCCCCCTTTCATTCCCCACAAGCATCCTTTCCTGTGTCCACAATGACCTCAGTAGAAAGGAAGAAAAAAAAAAACTTGAGAAGGCACATGGGCAGCTAACTAGCCTTGGTACCGGACGGCCTTGGGTCAGGTGTAAGCCCTGCCTGCCTGTAACCAGGTAATCAGCTGCAGTGACTTCTCAAAGCCCTGGCTGGTAATCTCTATTTCTCGGCATTGTCACGAGGCTCAGGATCACTTGAATGGGTAGTACAGTGCAGGGCAGCGACGGACAGAGTCCCGGTTCAGCACACAGGGGCTAGGAGAGTGTCCCAAAGGACTCCTGGAATCCCTCACCCACTCCAGGCTTTAGCTTCAGCAGCCAGTTATTATCTGTCCATCCAGGCCCTTTTCAGGTCTCATTGCTTTTGTTCACATCCTACTTTCTTCCTGGGCTGCTCTACCTTTTCTCCCTGAGCCCCATTGAAGGCGATGTTCAAATGCCATCTCCTCCTTGAAGCCCTCCCTGGCGCCTGGCAGGCGGGATCAATACTTTCCAGCAAAGCACGACTTGACTTCCTGAATGTGGGGTGTGTGGAGGGTCTGATGAAATAGGAGAGTGTGTTCTGGAGTCAGACAGGTGGGCATTGGAATTCTGACCCCGTCCCTCACTAGCTGGGTGACTTTGGGCCGGTAAGCTGTGCCCACCACCCATGCATAGGACCCCACGCACATTACAGATGCTGTGTCAGCAGTGATTTCTCCATACCTGTCATCTCTGAATCAGCCTGCAGCTAGTGGGAAGAGTAAGTAGATACCAAACAAGCACACGGAATTAAATAAATGCAGAGCTGTGTGAGTTAACACCCAGCTAAGGGTTAAACACTTTCAAAAGGTTTTGTACGTGGTTAGTGGGTGAGACGGGCTGTGGTCCCTCTGGTCACCTTATAAGGGGGTCCAGGGGCCACTCCCTGCCGCCTGCCCTCCATTTGCTCCTCCAGAGCTCAGGCCCAGAGAGCTGAGCTAAAAGGGGGACAAAAAGGACGATTATGTCCCTGGAAATTGGGACTGAGGCTTGACTCTCAGATGTGATCGTTGCTTTCAAGGGTCAGCCGAGGAGGAGTTCACTCTTTTAACCACCAGTTGCCCCCGCGAAGGGGGAGGCGACTGCTCACTTCTCATCTCCCTCTCTCTCTGGCCCTGGCCCTGCCGCTGGTGCTCCTTGCCTCCCTTTGAAAGGAACACAGTGCTACTCACAGCCTGGCCCGCTGCGGTGGCTGCAGAGAGGGGCCGAGAATAAGCTCGAGTTGGCGGCAGCCCTCCAAATACAGCAGGGCTGCTGGGCTGACCTTTAAATAGACGGGCTCTGGGCCACTCAGTTCCTGGAAGTTTGAAGAAAGTCAGCCTTTCAAGTGATGCGACTTCCAACCTCAGGAAAGGTCCCTGTGTTTGCGAAAGCCATAATTGACTGTTGCTTTTGCACTTCATTATATGTGGCCGTGCAGCCACTGGGAGCCAGCATGCCAGGGCTAGGAGGGGAAAATCCTCAAGTATTTTAATATCCCCCTGCTTAGAAGCAAGATAAACATACGTATTGTACTTTGCGACAGAGGCAGGGGCTGGGAAAGGGAGCGGCCTGGCACCGCATGAAAGGTCTTTTTAAGCTGAACTCTGAGGTTTCTCTTTTTTTCTTTCTTTCTTCTTCTTTTTTTTTATTTGTAAGCAAAGCTGGCACGAGTAAATGATGCCAGCATCTCCGTGGCTGTGTAGAAACCATAGTCCCTCCCCAGACTGCAGACTGCTCCATCCCTCCCTGAGTCATAAGCTACCCCCTGACTGGTGAAAAATGATGGGGTGAAGCTTGTCATCACGATCACAGTCGACTTAGAGGATTTACTTTCATCCAGGAAATCTTCCCTCCAACTCTTGCTTTGCAATTATGGAAAAAAAAAGAAAAGAAAAAAAAGAGTTAATGAAGATGCATACCATGAGTCTAAGCAGGGGAAACATCAGACAAACCCAAATGGAGGGACATGCTCAAACTAAATAAATGCCCTATAATCTGTCAAGTGTCAAGGTCATGAGAGTTAAGGAAAGACAGAGGAACAGTTCCAGATCGAAGGAAAGTGAAGACGTGTGACAACTAGATGCAGTATTTGATTATGGACAGTTGGCAACACTTGAATGGGGTGTGAGAACTGGATGTTAGTTATGTATCAGTGTCAGCTTCCGGATTTTGCTGGTGGAATGTGGTTCTGGGGAGAACATCCTGGCTTTAGGAAATACACGCCAAAGTCTTGTGGGGAGATGGGGTGTCAGCCAGCCACTTTCTCCCACACGGTGTAAGGAAGAAGGATCTGCACTCTACTCCCAACCTTTCTCTAAGTTTGTGATTATTTAAAAAATATTAGTTACTATGTGTGTCAGTGGATATTAACTAGACTTGTGATCATTTCACAATATTTGCACATAGCAAATCATTATGTTGTAGAGCTGAAAGTAATATAATTTTGACTAATATATGTCAATTATATCTCAATAAAAAAGGAAGTCTCAACAAAATAATAGCAGTCATAATAATAATTTAACCAACCAGTGGAGGAGGAAAAATCCCTTTAGTGGAGAGTGAAACAGACCTGGATTTGAATTCTGACCCTTAAAGCTTAACCTAAACTCCCTGTGCCTTGGTTTCCTCATCTTTCAAAATAAAGGGTGTGTGTGTGTGTGTGTGTGTGTACACACACACGTATTTGTGCATCTGTGTGATAGTATCTCCCTAATCGGGTGGTGGTGAGCAGGAAGCGACACACTGACTGTACCTGAAGGGCACCGTGGGTTACTCCGTTCTCTGTGTCGGGCACCGTGTACAGAGCAGACTCCACGGAGAACTGACTCCCTTTGGGCGTCTTCTCTCCGCCTCAATCGTGGCATCATGGGCCATGACCAACTGTGCCAGCTGAATTGGAATGAATTTTAAGATCTTGTTAAACTCGGCCGTCATCTTCCAACGCCTCCAGCAAGAACCTAGTGTTTCTTATTTCCGTGTCTCCCTCCTCTGCTGGCTGCTTCAAAGAGGTCCTTGTCCCTTTTCTTTTCCAAAGTTCCCTGGGGGAAGGGACCGCCCTGCTCCTCCACATGCAGCCAGTAGACGCCGTCCAGTCTGCCACAGACCCCAAGACCCTTCATTTTACTTTTTATTGTGTCACCTGTCTTCAGAGGTGCGGGCAGCATGATGTTTATCCCCAGCACCCCACTTGGAACATCATTGCGAGCTGCTTTTGCGTGACGCATTGTTCTGAGCACTGTGTATGTAGGTACGATCCCAGTTCATCCTCAGCAGCCCTGGGATTCGGGTGCGAGGATTTCCCTGCTTCAGGAGGCTGAGGCACAGAGCAGTTGAGCACCTTGTCCAAATCACGCAGCTGGCAGGTGGTGGGGTGGAGACTGGTGGCCTGGCCCCTGGACCCTGGCTTACCCACTGGGCTGCATGGCTGCTCAGCAGATGTGAGCCGCTGGAATGAGGGCTGCTGAGACTGAGTCAGCGTCACTCCTAGCACTGAGCCAAGTAGGACTCCGGTCCAGACCTCTCTCCACCACCCTAATAAAGCCGGTGTTTACACAGGGTAGAGGTGCTCAACAGATGCTTTTGCCAGTCCCCAAATACGGCCATGGCCAGAGTGCAAGGGGGGTGCCTGTTATGTAATGCCCTCGGCTGGTCCCCAGACAATGCCACTTCCTCTCTTGGCGATATGTAACTGCCTAACTACGGGTTACTCATTTCCTTTGGAAAACTTGGCAGGGCCACTGGGCCCGGTTTCCTCCTCCGGCCACATCCCGGGGCTTCGTGTGTCAAGTGTGCTGCAGGTTGCCGGGAACAGCCCCATGGAGGGCCTGGCTTTCGGCTGTGGCCAGTCCAGGGCTGTTGCTGGGAATGGCACGCGCCCACAGCCCACCTCCCCAGATTCTAGCGCTCACAGCAAGTGGAGGTCCAGTCGCAGGCGTGGGGAGACGCCCGCGTGCAGATGGCTGTGTTTCAGCTCCTCCCCCGTCCCTGACAGGTGTGCACTGAATCGAGTGTCCAGTTTAGGTTTTACCTCCTTCCTCTCTGCTCGCCTCCTGGCCGAGGGATGAATGGAGGGATGAAAGAATGACAAAGGGGTGGTTTGAGATGGATGTCCTCAAGTGGGCGTGAACAGTAGGGCATGTCAAAAGTGTTGTTGTATGAGTTTCCTTTCCATCCTGCAAGACTTGGAAGGTGAGTCCTGAAGGCAGACAGCCCCGTTCACTCCTCTCCCAGCACCAGCTTCATCAAACTCCCACAAGAGTGGCAGAGTCCCAGCCTTCGGCGGGCACGTCACTGGATTCCAATTCAGTCTGTGCAGATTCACTGTTTAGGGTCAGTTTCCCTGATGAGCGTGCTGAGTCCAGCTTTGCTAGCTGCTGTTGTCAGTTAAAAACAGCCACCTGCACGCAATTCTGTCTTGTTAAGTATGTACGTACATGCACACGTACACCACACAAACGCGCCCACACATACGTATGTATATATGTTTATTTACCCCCAGTGCATGTGGGGAAATTGCACTAAGTTATCGCAACTTTAATTTTTCTCTTTCTGTTTACCAGCCATAAAGGTTGTCAGAAATTAAGGATGTATTTATACCAACGAGGACCCTAGTTAGCGGTTCTTTTCATGGGCTATTTTATCTTCCCAACAACCCTGGAGGTGATACTGTTCTTTCCATTTTATAGACGGGAATTGATCCATTGTGTAGCTCAATGTCACTGATACTTATTAAGTGCCTCTGGTATGCTGGGTACCACTAGATCCTGGGCTTTTTTTTATAAGAGGACTCAGGCCTGCTCCCTGCTTTCCCAGGAGAGAGACACCAGCCCTGTGACCACAGTCCCCTGCAAGGAGCACTCCGGCGGGGCGGAGACTCTGCGTGGCGGATGGATTGGATGCAGGAGATGGGTGGCGTGCTGATGCTGTCAGGCCAGAAGAGGTCTTCCTGGGCTTGGGGTGAGGGCAGCCTCTAGAGACACCTGCCCAGCGTGTGGTCATCTTGAGCCCGAGGGCCTTCTCTCTTGATTTGCTTCCTGCCTTCTCTAGGGCTGGCTATGCTTCCCAGTGCCAGAGACAGGCAGAGCCAGGTGCAAATCCCGCCCCTTCTGCTCTCTAGACGGTGGCTCAGCCTCTCCTGCCCAGTTTCTCTAAGTCCAGACCCAGAGCGAGCTCCCCGTTAGCCGTGGTACCCTGGAGCTGCTTATTTTCCTCAAGTCAGCATTTGAAATCACCAGACTAATATTCAGCTGCAGGGTATGGTATGTATTTCACTGCGTTTTGGCGAGTCTCCTTTGCCCCAGTCTTGGCTGTCTGCTGAATGCAACTCAGGAGGTGTCTTTTATATTTGCCAAGGGACAGAGAAGCCCTTATCTCCTGGGGGGCATTTCCCTTGGGTGGCAGTAACTGCATGCAATTCTTTTTGGGGGGCAGGATCTTGCTTAGTCAATTATTGAAGATAAATTTATTGGAGACCTGCTTTCCCCAGGTACCTGTGTTGGCAAAGGGCAGTAAATAGGACAGCCCCATCTTCATCTGCATACAGTCACCAGGCTGGGGGGCGCGTGGGATGGGGGTGGGTGCCCACTGAGAGGTTGAGCCACCCGGACCTTTCCCTTTGAGCCTCCTCCCCCGCAGGGAAGGTCTGGGCTCTGGGTGGTTCCAGACTGCCTCCTTCAAGCAGCTCAGTTTCCCTTATCTCTGCAGTGTTAGTTTGCAAGTCCCCTTAATGGCTTTCCAGCAGGAAAGCTTAATTCTTCGGGGAGGTTGAGAAGCCCCTGCCTTGCTGACGTTTCCTTGTCAGCAGTTTATCGGAGAACCCGGCGCTGGGGTGGGACTGTTCATCGCTTAGACATTCTCCACTTTGGTTGCCCTGGGGTCCGGCTGGGGTTGGCTAAAAACAACACTGGACAGTTTGGTATTTTGTTTTGTTTTGTCTTCACTGCTGCACCTGGATGCTCTGGTATCCGATCCAGCTAGGTCCTCCTGAGTTTTCTCTTCTTTTTGGGTCTCACTTCTCTTGGGAAGGAAGAAGATAGCCTAATCTGTGTTCTGGCTGGCTTCCCCCAGCAGTGGGTGTCTTCGGGTGTTTGTGGGCTGCTACAGACACCTGAAGTGTGGGTTAATGCGTTGTCTTTTTCAAAAGGCCAGCTCAGTCTGCCCGCCTGCCTGTCTGTCTTTCCGTGTGTGTCTCTCTCTCCCCTCTCCCCTATGTACCCACTGAGCAGTTGCCATTTCTAGCACCTACTGTGTGCTATGGGTGCCTTCATTCATCCGCGCTGAGGCAGCCAGGTGCAGAGCCTGTGTTGTTATGCTCTCCTGTTGTAGAGGGGGGGAGTGAAGCTTCAGAGAGAGATGGCATGTCTTGTTCGAGGTCAGGCAGCGTCAGAGTCGCACTTAAACCCAGGGGTCTGGTGCACAGAGCAGGGGAAGGGGAGGTGTGCGTGGCCCAGTGGTGTGGGCTTTGGGTGCGTGACAGGGGGAGGCTCCTTAGCCTCGCTGAACCTTGGTTTTCTCACCTGTAAAGTGGGGCAGTCATAGTACTTACTCCAAAGAGTCACTGTGAACATTCTTGGAAGTCAGGCCCTCCGCAAGGAGCTTGGAACAGTGCCCAGCAGGCAGTGTGTGCTCCGGCGTGCGTGGCTGTTACGGTCATCCTGGTTCAGGTGGATTTGACCAGAGCTGGAGTGACTACCTGGGAGCCTGATGATTCTGAAAGGGGGTCGGTGGGAGCAGCGGGCCCGGGAAGGAGGGTTTTGTCAGGGGCAGCCAGATGTCTGGGTGAAGGCGGGGAGGCGGGGGTCCGAGGGAGCACTGGTCTGGGAGGAAGCACGGGGCAGACACTGCTTTCAGACACAGGACCGAAGCCCTGACTTGCCCAGGCCAGAGCTCTCCTCTGCGGTGCGGAGCTCCCCACACAGCCAGCGCCTTTGCTGCGCTTTGATGGTCTTTCTCAGAAAGGAGGAAGGCTGGGCTGCTGGGTGCGGCCTCTGACTTCCTATGGCTGCCCTGACGCCGGCCGTGCTCTGAATTTGGCGTGTTGTTGCATCTTTGCCTCTTCCCGGCCTTTGGCCTGGGCCAGGCCCCAAAGCCGTGGTCCCTGTGACATTACTGCCCGCCCCCATGGGGGTCCATCCTCAGAACCACAGAAGGCAGTGAGCGCTGCTGATCGCCTGCAGCCTGCAGGGCAAGGCTGCTTCCTCTCCAGCTTCTGGGTGAGGGCGCGGCTTGAGGCCTTTCCAGGGGGGCCTCACCGTGAAGGTCGCCTGAGCGGGTCTTTGCCCCACACCTTTGCTGGGAACATACCCTCCTTTGTGACCTGGCTTAGCTCCTGCCTCTGCGGGCCGCCTGCCCCACAGGACAGCCCCTTCTCCCTTCGGTTGCATTCTCCAGATGAGCAGGGCCAGCTGTGTGTCACCCCGTGTGCATTCATACATGCACCTCGGGAGTGTTTTGCACAAAAAAGAATTTGGAGATCGGGAAAATGACCACTACTGGCCGGCTCCCTGTCCCCATTTTAAGTCCAGACTGAAGTGGCTGACCCACGTGGGCTTGGAGTCGACATCTTTGGCCTGGTGATAATCTTCAGTTATCCGGTTCAGTCACTTTGTAACGGGCACCCACTTGGCTTCTCCAAGTAAACTGTAAGCACTGTGATAGCAGGGACAAGGCAGCTGACAAGTCTTGAGTGAAGATCTGGAGACACTTGGCCACATCATCCCATGTAATCTTTCTGAGCATCAGACCAGGTTGTTGTAACCTGCGGTTCAAACCGTGGAGGCCAGAGAAGTAGGGTACTTTTGGTGTTGCTCACCGGGAAAGTATCAGAGCTGGGGTTTGAACCCAGGCGTTTCTGTCAGTCCAGACCGTGACCTTTTCCCCGCTCTGTCTGGTTCATAGCCCCCTTTGGAGATGGATGATGAAGTAACCAGAGTCTCTCCTTTCTTCCTCTCTTGGCTGTTGTCCTGCATCTTCCAAGAGCAGCCTCTTTCACTCCAGGCTGAGGTCCCTGGAAATCCCTGGCTTTGCAGCCAGCTCCAGGAGCCTCCCTGGGGCGTTGAGAGGAGTAGAACCATTCCGAGAAGGATTGTGTCTCTGCACAGGGCTGGGGAGGGGCTGGGCTTCAGTGTTCTCTTTGGCCTCCTGACATCATTCCTGAAACGGTGCCGCCCTTGGTTTACCAGCTGGAGCTGAGAGGAGAGGGCGAAGTTGAAAACCTCGGTGCTTTCCAGAAAAAAAACATGACTGTGCATGGCTTTGGGCCCCTGAGGAGGTCCCGTCCTGGGATGGAAAAGCCCCGGTCGCCTTGTGTTTCTTCTTGGCCAGAGGTTAGCCTCGTTCATTTCAAACGGCGTATCCATCACTTGCTCCTCAAGGGCAGCTCTTGAACATGAAAACAAGAGATGCCCCCAGAGTTTTGAGGGGCTTGTGATGTGAACGAAAGGTCTTACCCTGCGGTTCTATCCTGTGGCTCCCCCCAAAATATATATATTTGAAAGCTCCCAGCAATACAGATTACACAGAGGTTAAATGTAAGATTCCTTTGGGGTTCTGATATTTTTTTCTTAACGTGTTTAAAGGAAAAAAATTAAAATGACACCTTTAAAAAAAAAGGCCATTTGTTCTCGGAGCTGCAAAATTGAGAAAGATTGAAACTTCCCTGGAAATGAATGAAAATTCCAGGCTATTTGTGCAAATGTGCAACACCTTGGGTTGATTGCACTTTTGTGACTTCGTTCTGGGGTCTCCGTACAGCAGGTGCGTGGCTTCTGTTAGGTGGTACTGTCATCGCGTAGTAGAACGCACCTGACAGTTCACAAAGACTATTCCCATAGGGATCTCCCTTGAGCAGCCCCTCCCCCTGGTGAGGCAGACAGTAGGGACATTGTGCCCATTTGATGGATGAGGAAACTGAGGCCGGGGGGTATTGAGTGACTCAGGGCTGCGTGATATCTTAGAAGCCCCTTCTCTTTTCTGCTGTTTAACTTCTCTATTGGTGAGGTTAGATTGGGCTTTGGGGACTGGGGGGGGGGTCTTCTTGCTTCATCTTTGTCTCTGCCAATGCTTTGTGGTTACGAGAAGGAACGAGCTGGGTGTGTTTCAGCTGCTCAGTGATTCTTCTCTCCCACCTTCCTTCTCACGTAACCAACATGTGTTAGGAGTCCCCCACTGCAGGGGCTGGGTTGGCGCCCTTCCCCACCAGCACTGTGGCTCTGAACGCTGAGCTGGGAAGGGAAGGTGTACCATGCTTCCTGGGCAGAGGAGACGGAAGAAGGGGCACAGGTGGACAGGGGGTGCTTGAGGCTGAGCCAGGTTGGGGGTAGGGGGGACTCTCACAGTCCACGGGAGTGCTTTGCTGCTCTGTGAAGCTTGCCTTTGGTTTGCTTTTTTATTTTTGCGGTACACGGGCCTTTCACTGTTGTGGCCTCTCCCGCTGTGGAAAACAGACTCCAGACGCGCAGGCTCAGCGGCCATGGCTTACGGGCCCAGCCGCTCCACGGCATGTGGGATCCTCCCGGACCGGGGCACGAACCTGTGTCCCCTGCATCGGCAGGCAGACTCTCAACCGCTGCGCCACCAGGGAAGCCCTGGTTTGCTTTTGTTTCCGCAGGTATGCCACTCCTCGAAGCCGTGTCCCAAGGTGCCCCAGTGTCCTTGGTACATACCAGTCATCATGGTGGCTCTTATTGGGTGGAGGATGAATCCACAGGTTTCAGGCAGCCCTCTTGGGGTTTGCATTTTACCACGGGGTACACTGAGATCTGGAGAAGTGAAATGGCATCCCCGAGGCCACGTGCTAATAAGAGATGATAGAGACGAACTCAGGCCCAAGTCGAAGGGTCTGTGCGTTTGCCACATACTTCCCAGACCCTCTGAGGCCCCGAGGAAGGAAAGCTTTTCCTTCCTTTTAGGTAAGTTCAAGGTCACCTTTCTGCGGGAACCACTGTTTTTTACCTCTCCCTTGGTCTCTGGGGGTGATATTCAAAATATTTTGGCCTTTCGCTATCAGGACGCACGATGCCAGGGTCCAGGAGCCTCCCAGCTGTGCCAGGCCTGAACCCTGCATTTTGTGGAAGTCTAGGGGGAGGAGAGATGTGGCCTCAGGTGACAGGCCCAGATAGTGGAGTTATCCTCTTGGGGAAGCAGCTTTTTCTCCACTGCTGTGAAAACCTTTCAGTAGTTTAACTTAACTGCAGGATGGGTGATTTCCTGCCAAATACCAGGCCCGGTCTCCCCAGGTTCATGTTTATTCCCATCATCCAGACACTGGCAGGACAGAACATTCCCCTTAGTTTTCCTGAGGCGAGTTGCAGTTGCACTGTATTATATGATTCTTTGTATCCATTTCACTCATTTCAAGTAATAACTGTACTTTTAAACATTTTATTTATTTATTTATTCATTTATTTACGGCTGCGTTGGGTCTTCATTGTTGTGAGCGGGCCTTCTCTAGTTGCAGCGAGCGGGGGCCACTCTTCTTTGAGGTGCACGGGCTTCTCATTGCAGTGGCTTTTCTTTTCTTTTTTTTTTTAAAGAAGATGTTGGGGGTAGGAGTTTATTAATTAATTAATTTATTTTTGCTGTGTTGGGTCTTCGTTTCTGTGTGAGGGCTTTCTCCAGTTGTGGCAAGCCGGGGCCACTCTTCATCGCGGTGTGCGGGCCTCTCACTATCGCGGCCTCTCCTATTGCGGAGCACGGGCTCCAGACATGCAGGCTCAGTAGTTGTGGCTCACGGGCCCAGTCGCTCCGCGGCATGTGGGATCCTCCCAGAGCAGGGCTCAAACCCGTGTCCCCTGCATTAGCAGGCAGACTCTCAACCGCTGCGCCACCAGGGAAGCCCGGGGTGGCTTTTCTTGTTGGGGAGCGCGGGCTCTAGGCACGTGGGCTTCAGTAGTTGAGGCATGCAGGCTCAGTAGTTGTGGCATGCGGGCTCTAGAGCGCAGGCTCAGTAGTTGTGGCACGTGGGCTCAGTGGTTGTGGCTCACGGGCTCTAGAGAGCAGGCTCAGTAGTTGTGGCACACGGGCTTAGTTGCTCCACGGCATGTGGGGATCTTCCCAGACCAGGGATTGAACCCGTGTCCCCTGCGTTGGCAGGCGGATTCTTAACCACTGCGCCACCAGGGAAGTCCCTGTCCCTGGTTTTTATGGGGACCCAAGTTCCATTCTGGTGGATCAGGCTTCCAGAGGAAGGATGGCTCCCAAACGGAGGCAAAGGCAGCCAGCCTGTCCCCTCCACTGCTGGTGCAGAGGAAGAGGATGCCGGGTGCGGGAGCCGTGGCCATATGGCTGGCAGGATGCCTCCTTGAGAACAGTCAGCCCGGCCCCTTTGAAGCGGTTTTAAGACCAATTTGGTAAGTTGATTTGGAAAGTGGTATTGATGACTTCAGGGCGTGGGCTCATTAGCCATATTCTGGGCCCTGCAAATTGGGTTAAGTGGAATGAAATAGGCTTCTCCCCTCCTCGGGCTCAGGGCTGAGGTCCAGGGCCCATTGTAACGGGAACCTCTCCTGGGCAAAAGACACTGAAAAGCTTTCCGGGGAGTCTGGCGCTCTGTTTTCACATGTGAATTCTGCTTTCCCCTGGAGGGCAGGCAGGAGGCTGATAAGAGGTGAAAATGAACCTGGAGCAGGCGAGTGAGTGCCTGTAGGGGAGAGTCGGGCGGAAGAGAATGAACAGTGACTGGTTGTGGAGTGTCTCTTCAAGCACCCGTGATGCTTCTCCTGTTGAGAGATGCTGTGCTTGATGCCTTTTCTCTCTTCTTTCCCGCCCACCCCCCCGCTGTGTAGTAGAAACAGGGCTGCCGGGACCCTCTTTGTGTTCCCTTGGGCATATGTGAGCACACCTTGGGTTTATACCCAGAGGTGACATTGCTGCCTCTGAGAAGCTGATGAACATTCTCCGTTTTACAGATGGTACCAATTTGCTTTCCAGAACAACCACGCCGATTTACATTCCCACCCACTGTGCACCAGATCCCCGTTTTCCCTTGTCACCTACTTTCGATATGTTAGATTTTCACCATTTTATCAATCTGATGGGTGACATGTAGTTTCTGGTAGTTTCCCCTATGACCAGGAGACTGATTGCCTGACCTTGTGCCCTGGCCCCATGAAAAAGGGCCCCGAAGGCAGCCTGCATCCTCACAGCCCTCCTGCCTACCCCACCCCTGATCCCCAGGAAGATGGGCGGGGCTCATTCATTGCTTATCTGAAATGATTCCCCTTCCCAGTTCAATTTTGTTGCCAAGAAGTGTCTGTTTTGGACCCACTGCTAAGCAGTTTTCTCTACCATTTAGGTGCAGAGAGGGCTGGATTCTTTAGGAAGCTATTACTATTGTTTACATTCATTCATTTTTTTTTTTTTTCCCCTTCAACCAGTCCACATTTATTTAGCATGTTGTTGAACACAGAATGTGGAAGCAAGAGACCTGAGATCCAGACTGGCTTCCAGGACTCTTGCTGCCCTTTGTCAGCTCTGTGGCCCTAGGGAAAGATCCGTGAAACTTCTGGGCCTCGTTTGGTTTCTATGAACTAGAAGACTAAAGCTGCTAGCCTCACGGTGGATTGGAAAGGAGAAAGAGTGAGTGATCCATATGGACGTGTACGAAGGTGTATGGAGGTGAGCACAGGCCATCTCTGCATCGCACGGAGGCCCAGCTAGCTGGGACACTGGTGCAGGCCCAGGCCTGAATTGCTGCTGGCTGCCGTGTACAGGCTTGCTGTTTCTTGAATTTAGAGGCCGGATGTGCATGGAGAGGACTTATGGTGACTGGCCTTTCTGCACAGAGTTATTCCCCCAAACTTGTGGAGCGATTATTATACACCAGTTATTCCACCAATTCTATTGAGTACCTAATATTACCACTGTCCTAAGTGCTAGGGGTATAATGGCAAGCAAGTCGATGTGCTTTCTGGCCTTGTGGGGCCTGTAGGCTAGTGGGGGAAAGGAGCAAAGGCTTAAGGATTTGTAGAAAGATGAACTCAATGCTAAGAAAGCATCTTTAAGTCTCCCGGGTGTTTCCAGGTAACCTTGACACTCAGAATAGAGAAGAAACAGTGGCGACCTTTATTTTAGTTTACCAAAGCAATGAAGTATACCACCACTTTGTTCACTGTCGTTTGTCTCTGAGAAAGTGCTGATTCCCAAGAAGAGGAAAGAGAAACGGACCACAGAGGGATAATGGCTATAACATTAAATAAGAATAAGAAGAATAGCTCACATTTGTTGAGCACTTACTGTGTGCTAGATCCTCTTGTTAGTACTTTGTACAAATAAGGCAGGGAATAGCATTATTTCCATTTTACAGACAAGAAAACTGAGTATGGAGCGGCAGTCTTTCCCCAGAGCCAGTGCACAGGGGTCAGAGTTTGGGAACAGTGCTTCTCTTTTATCTGGACATGCCTGTGGCTGGTCCCATGCTGCTGGAATCCCTGGAATTCCGGAAAAGCAAGTCCCAACTGTCTCCTACTGGCACCACTCAGCCTGCATTTGACCCATGACCCCCATGACTCTCTCCCTCTGACCTTTTCACCTTATTCTTGAATTCCTTTTTCTCCACTTTTCTCCAAGCAGCAAGCTCTGGAAATGATTCTATTCATTTATATAATAAATATTTATTAAAACGTAGACTTCATTTTCACGGTGGCTTCACAGAGTTAAACCCGTGGTCACGTTTTCACGATGTGCCTCTTGTTTATGACAAGGGGTGCCCCATCGTTGAAAGCCTCTCACATGGTGGGTATTTTGCTCAATTTGCGCGTGAGAAACAGAGGCTCAGAGAGGGTAGGTAGCCACACAGCTGGGTTGAATGGATTCAAAACCGTGAACGTCTGGCTTTTAATGTCGCACTTATATTCCCTTATTGGAAAAAAAATTGGGCAAGGGGTGGCAAATGAAGTTGATCGAAGCAAAGTGATAATTACTGTTCCTCAAAGGCTGGTTGAGACAATCTGGGCTCAAATATAATACAACTGTGAACAAGCCCTTTAAAAATTCTTTTGTCCTAAAACCCTATAGTCTGTCCTTGGTAACTGCTCTTTCTGCTGTGTTTTCTTCCTCCTCTTTCCTGCTCAGCCCGAGGCCAGGCACACAGTGAGCCTGCAGATCTGTGGGCCTCAGTTTCCTTACCTCTAAAGTGGGCATAGTAGTCGCTGCCTAATTACATTTGGAAGAATGACGGAGTCAGGTACAGCCTCACCCGGCCCTGCCTCTTAGGAGCTTTGATGCCTGGGGCAGGTTTCTGGACCTTTCTGGACAATACCACATGTATATATACTGAGTGCCTACCAGATGCTGAGTCTGGTGATAGGATATAGAAGAAAAGAAAATGATCACAGCTGAGGGACGTTTTCTGGGTCCCAAGGTGACCTTTCCCCTGTATTTTATAAAGCCTGGCAAAGAGTGCCTGCTTTACACGTGTACCCTTTGGAGAGGTGGAGGGGCATCTATTATTGTTCCCATTTTGCAGATGAGGAAAGTGGGGGCACAGAGCTGTTAATTAACTTCCCTGATGTGACTCAGCACATAGCGGGACGAGCTGGCATTTGAACACTCATATGTGGTCTCTGGAGCCCACACACCTGATCACTCTATATCGTCCTGGCTCTTGTTAAAACGAGACAATGTACATAAAGAACTCAGCACAGGGGTGCCTGGCCGACGGGACATGTTGAAGGTAGACGCCCCTGTGACTGACTGGAACTTCTGTTTTCTGCCGCGAGTCTGGGACGTATGAATCCCAGGAACCGCGCGCGTGCGCGCGTGTGTGCGTGTGTGTATGTGTGTGATTCCTTCTCTCTCTCTTCTCCCCTCCCTTTTCTGGGTCCCAGCTCCTCCTTCACTGTCAACCCCACCAGCCTCCTCTCACTCTTTATCCTGCACCCCCCCTCCCCCACCCCCCATATCTGGTCTTCATTGACTTGGCTCCTGCCCCAGAACAGCCTGGCACCCAGGCCTGCCATGCTGTCGTATCACCTCAGGTGGTTCAACAAACAGAGGGTGGCATTTATCAACTGCCATGCGCCTGCGAATCAGTCCTCTCCTCCAGCTCCGTCCCCGTCTTTCTCACCGTTTGCAGTTTTGAGGGCTGTGGAGCCTTTGCCTCTCTGACGAAGCATCTCTCATTGCTGGCCGGTGAGTGTCAGGCCCCAGGGACTGGGAGGCCGGCCAGTGCTAGCTCTGGAGTTACCCAGGCCTTACGGTAAAAACGCATCACCCTGAATGCGGGCCAGCCGAGGCACTGGCCCAACCCCGCCCTGCCCGAGCAGCTGAATCCTGCTGCCCCAGCCTTAGTCACTGGCCAGAGAGACTCTCCTTGTTCAAGCTGAGGCCAGCCCCTCCTCCGACAGCCCGGGTTCCTGGAAAAGCTTCATCCGTAGGACGTGGACTTCCCCTCCCGCTTGAATCGTTAGAGCTCCCGTTTGCTGGGCACTTGCTGAGTGTCAGATACGCGCTAAGCACTTTACAAGTATCTTCTCACTTAATCCTCTTCATAAATTCTGGGGGCAGGTGCGCCTTTAATCTCCCTCTTACTGATGGGAATGCCAGCTCAGCCTCGTGAATACTAACCATAGCAAGTGTCTCACCTTTCTTAGGTGCTCCTGTGTGCCAGGTACCTGGCTTAACTCCCAGGAACCCTGCAAAGGCATGCTGTTACTATCATGCCTGTTTCCCAGACGGGGACACTGAGACCCCGGCTGTTTCTGGGTCCCCTGGCTCGTGTGTGCCGTCTGCCTGTCGAGGCCTCAGGCACGGGGCTGTACTGTAGTGAGGAAAGGGGAACAGAGTTTCCCGAGTGAACAAACCCGACTTCAGAGCCTGAACTTTCCCGGCTGCTCCACGGTGCCTCCAGGGGCTGGACCTGGGGCTGGCGGAGCCTCTTGCTTTCTCCGATGGGCACCAGGGAAAGGGCTGTGTGGTCACCAAGCACACACAGCGAATTTGCTTAAGGGACTCTTGGGAGAAGAGCTGGCCGGAGGGCGAGGATGTGGCTGCAAGTCATTTAGGGGAGAGAGTAAACACTGACCTGGGCAGGACTGGCCTTCCACCCAGGAGGGCCTGGGCCCCTCCTTCCTGTCCCCTTTGCACACACCCCGGGCTCGGACTGTAGCCTTGGGACCAGGTCCCCTCCGTGGGCTCCCTGGAGCCCCCAGCCCCTCCTCCCCACCTGTCTTCCCTGGTGAGCATCCTCCCGCGATGAGGTAGGCGGGGAGGATGGCTGACACAGCCCTCGCCCGCTCAGCACTTTTCCCGGTTATGAAACATTTCATAGACGTGATCTCATTCCATTGAGCCGTCACGCAGGGATTCAAGCGCCCGCCTACCAACGGGGGAACTGAGGCTTCCGCAGAGAGGGGTCCTGCTTGTTCCACCCCACCACGCTGCCCTCAGTAATCCCAAAGCAGGGGATTCCCTGCACGGAGATGTCCAGGGCCGTGGTAGTCATTCTATCTGAGCCCCAGCAGTGGCCTCGGGAGCAGAACCCACCTAGGAAGCCCAGGCAAGGCCAGTGGGTGGAGTCGATGCAGTCTTAGAATAATCAAAAGGAAGGTAGCCTCACAGTGGGGGGCTGACATCTGAGGAACATCAGGATGTCACAGCATGGTCTTGAAACCAGAGCTGAGTGAAGACTCCTAGAAGGAGAAACCAAGAGGCGTGTAACAGAGCAGTACGACAGCAACAGCCCCATCCCTGGGTGGTCACGTGCCTGGACTGTCCTCACTGCACTGGTCCTCCGCACAGCCCCACAAGGGGAGAGCTATTTGCCCCATTTTGCAGACTGGGAAGCGCATCCAGGATTAACCCCGGGGCTGAGCCCAAACCTCCCTTCTTCCCTCCCTGCTCTGCTCTTTAGAAAAACAAAAACAGAATTTCTGTCGTGTTGCTCTAGGAACTTTATTTTAAAAAAATTAATTTCCTTCTGTGATGCCTGGCTTGTGAGAGATCGTAGATCAGGAGGCAGATCTTGGGTCCTTGCCGCTCAGGCAGGCTCCGAAAGGCTGCCCCTACCTCACCGTGTGAGGGGAGGCTGGGGAGCCGGCAGTTTCACTGTCTCGGCAGAGATGGAGGAACCTGTTAACCTGCCTTAGAAGCTAATAATAAAAAAAAAATCCCAGTGAGATCATGTCTGTTACAGCCCTTTGAGCTCCCTGAGCTCCGAGGCTGTATTAACGCATGCTGTTTTTATTGCTTACTCAGCAAAAATGTCCCCAGGCTGCAAAGCCCATTCCCTCCTTCCAGCCCCCTTGCTTCCTTATGCATTTTATTTGATGCTCCCTTTGCATCTTGAAGACCTGCCGGTTTCTTTGCTAACGCGCTGTCCTAGAAGGAACTGGCACATTTCGGGGTGCTAATTTTGTGCTAAACTTTTTTTTTTTTGTGGTACGTGGGCCTCTCACTGTTGTGGCCTCTCCCGTTGCGGAACACAGGCTCCGGATGCGCAGGCTCAGCGGCCATGGCTCACGGGCCCAGCCGCTCCACGGCATGTGGGATCTTCCCGGACCGGGGCACGAACCCCTGTCCCCTGCATTGGCAGGCGGGCTCTCAACCACTGCGCCACCAGGGAAGCCCTATGCTAAACTTTTTTATTCATTGACTCCTTCGACCCTTACAGCCATCCTATGAAGCAAGCTGTATGTGTATTCCCGTTCTCAGGCGAGGCAACTGAGGTTTGGACCGGGGAGTTCAGCAAGGTCACATGGCTTAGAAAGGCAAACGGTCCACTCCCAGGATGTGTATTTACTGGGTTATACCTTGCTGTAGTCATACCTGCTCTGCTTTTCCTTAACTGGAAGAGGAGAAGTGCCCTCCTGGAATTTGGCCCTGAGATGATGGTGACAGTATGTTGTTCAGTTTTGCTGTGAAGGCTGGGCTGGGCCACCTCTGTCCTTTTTGTTCTGGAGTTGTTCTGGAGAATCTTGGCCCTGATCTGCTAGGAGGTCATCCCACTGCACCCCACCACCCCCGAACAGGAGCGCCTTTGCTTGACTCTCTGCATGAAATGGATGGACAGGTGGACCTTGAGTTTGGAGACACCCTGGGAACCTGACCCTACCCCACCTCTGCTGTCTCCATCTGCAAAAATCAGGCTCTTCGTGAAAAATACCTTTATCAGAGGGTGGCTGTGGAGATGGGTGGAGGAACAGTTAAGGATAACTAACATCTGTTGTGTGTTTCGTATATGCCAACCAACCTTGCAGACACTGTTCTAGTGTTTGGTTTGTCAGGAACAGCACTGGCCACACTGTTCCCAAACTCACCATAGGTTGAGCAGGTAATTTGCTCCCATTTTACAGATAAGGAAGCCAGAGCTAGCTCAGAGTTGCAAAACTGGGGCTGAAACACAGATTGCCTGACTTCAGGGATGAAACATTCCCCTATCCTGACACTGTGAGACCATTTCTGTGTGGATTTCTTAGATGGCTGGAATTCTCTCTCTCTCCCCCCACCCTCCTCTCGTTTTTGGACAATAGCTCAGCTTGGATAGGCGGTCAAAAGCCACCTGGCACACTCTTTCTCCTTCCCAGTGGAATTCTAACTGCAGAAGATGCATAGATAAAGGCACAGCTTGGCCAAGGGAGTTGGCTGCAGGGCTTTGGAGAAAACACCCACCAAATTTCAAATATTAATAATCCTGAATAACTCTTAGTTACTAGCAAATAGACCACAAACATGTGCAAATATGGAAACAGAATCATGGGCTTTTGTCATGCCTTTGGCAGGGACCCAGGAGAAGATTTTCCAGGGAGGTCAAGCTGACCCTCTGTCACTCTTAGCCTTCCTTGTGGGCCTCAGAATATTCTTAAAGAATCATTCATAGCGGCGAGAGAGGCCTGGCAATTCCTGTACTGTAAGTGGCAGAGACGTTTTCGATGAGCCAGTATCTAGCTGTGGTTGTGTGTTCATTGTGACTTAGACTCAGTGTGCAGCCACTTGTACATACGTTGTGCTCTCAGGCCCCACAGAGCCCCTCCTGGTGGGCAGTGTGGCACGCGTGGCCTGGGCCAGGAGACCGCCTCGGCACAACCCCACGGACATGGTCTCCGAGTTCTCCATATCTTATTCAGATCGTGTCGGGTGGGCAGTGTGTCTGAGCTTGTGATGTTTTGAGATCTGAGAAGGGTAGCACAGGGCATGTATGTCATGCCACGCACTGTGGGCTGAACTGTGTCTCAGGCCCATTATCTGCTCTTTTATCTGTCGAAGCCCTACACCCCAGTGCCCCAGATGTGGCTGTATTTGGAGGGTGGGCCTTTAAAGAGGTCATTAAGTTAAAATGAGGCCGTTGGGTGGCCCTAATCCAATCTGTCTGTGTCCTCATGAGGAAGTTTGGGCGCACACAGAAACCCCAGGGATGTGCACACACAGGAAAGGCCGTGTGAGGACATGGTGAGGAGGTGTCTGTATGCAAGCTAAGGAGAGAGGCCTCAGGAGAAACCAACCCTGCCAGCACCTTGACCTTGGACTTCCAGCCTCCAGGACTATGAGAAAAATAAATGTCTGTTGTTAAAGCCCCCAGTCTGTGGTCTTTTGTTATGGCAGCCCTAGAAGACTCATTAATACACCATGTATCTGGGGCAATGCCGTCAACCAACCTAAGAGTTTATAGCTAAACATATTAATTTTCATATTAAGTGGAAAAAATAAAATCAATAAGTAGCCTCATGTTAGTTCAAGGTTCAAAGATTACTGTAAAATGTTGCTCTTGAGCTTCTTCGATTTGGGACTTGTGCACGAGTCTGTGTTAATCATCGCTACTGGGCTTCCCTGGTGGCACAGTGGTTGAGAGTCCGCCTGCCGATGCAGGGGACACGGGTTCGTGCCCTGGTCTGGGAAGATCCCACATGCCGTGGAGCGGCTGGGCCCGTGAGCCATGGCCGCTGAGCCTGCGCGTCCGGAGCCTGTGCTCCGCAACGGGAGAGGCCACAACAGTGAGAGGCCCGCGTACCGCAAAAAAAAAAAAAAAAAAAAAAAAAAAAAATCATCGCTACTGTTTTGCAGATGAAAATCCAAGCTCAAAGAGGCTTGGTAACTTGCCCAAGGTACCTCCTTAGTTTATGTGAGAGCTGGATTTGAACCTAGGTAGTTGGGCTCCATGGCTGTGAATTTACACACAGCACTGTGCCACCTCTTGACAGAGATTGCCTGGGACAGTGTCTTGGAGGAGCTCCGGGTGTGGACAAGTGAGTCAGCCATTGCAGTACAGTTCAAATGGAATATGAGAAGGATGTCTGGGACCCATGTTCGAGGGGGGAGAGCCCCGGCTTTGGCCTCAGCACTCAGCTGCTCCAGGCTGAGCCCTAGTCCTTGTCCCCCAGGGAGGACCATGCTGAGCCAGGCTGGTCGTGCTGGGGCGGCAGCTGTGGCCACAAATGAGCTGCCCCTCCCCTGTCCAACGCCATCAAAGGCTGTTTCTTGGCTGGCACAGTGGGAGCGGCAGGCCACCGTGTTTGCTCTGGACAGAGCCTGGTCTGTCTTTCCAGACTGTGCAGGGACAGGCAGGGAGCTATGGCAGGGGAAAGCCCGCCTGCCTCTCTCCCATCTTCTCTGCCACAGCTCATAAGTTTAATTTGTTTCCATTAAGTCCCATATTTCTCTGCAAAAGGAGGAAGACAGGGTCTGCTTTGAACCTAAGCTAGAACCCTCCCCCCCTTTTTGTAGAGGCTCCTTCTTGTGTCTTCAGTTGGCTTTTTAAAAGGATAGTCGATTCAACCCTAATTCAAAAAGATGCCTGCACTCCAGGGTTCATAGCAGCACTATTTATAATAGCCAAGACATGGAAACAACCCAAGTGCCCATGAGCAGACAGATGGTTTAAGAAGATGTGGGATACATACACAATGAAATATTACTCAGCCATAAAAAAGAAAGAAATATTGCCCTTTGCAGCTGCATGAATGGACCTAGAGATTATCATACTAAGTGAAGTGAGTCAGACAGAGAAAGACAAACATTATATGATATCACTTATATATGGAATCTAAAAAAAGAATACCGATGAATTTATTTACAAAACAGAAACAGACTCACAGACAGGGAAAACAAACTTATGGTTACCAAAGGGGAAAGGGGGGGGGAGGGAAAAATTCGGAGTTTGGGATTAACAGATACACACTACTATATATATAAAATGGATAAGCCACAGGATTTACTGTATAGCACAGGCAACTGTATTCAGGACCTTGTAATAACCTATAATGGAGAATAATCTGAAATCTATATACATGTATATATGTATATAACTGAATCAGTTTGCTGTACACCTGAAACTGACACAACATTGTAAATCAACTAGCCTTCAGTTAAAAAAAATAGTTTTGACTTTGGAAAAAAAAAAGAATAGTCATTTCATAAGCTTCACTCTTTCATGGTGGGCACTACTGTTATTTATCATCATCACCATCATTATTAGTTTTTACTCCTTTCTGTAGAAATTAACCAGCAATACCAGCCTAGCTTGCATGGTGCTTTTTTTTGTTGTCGTTGTTTTTTTTTTTTTTTTTTGGTCGTGCCGCACAGCTAGCGGGATTTTAGTTCCCCAGCTAGGGATGGAACCCGGGCCCTGGCAGTGAAAGCACCGAGTCCTAACTGCTAGACCGCCTGGGAATTAATTCCCTTGCATGGTGTTTTAATGCTTTTCAAAGAGCTTTTGCAACTGCCGCAGTCCCTGCTCCATCATGGGAGAGAATGCCTCATGCTCACTCGGTTCACTTCCCCAGTCTTCTGGGTGCTTGGGGCCAGATGTCCAGCCTCTCTGAGCCTCATCTATAGAAGAGGGATAAGTACATGCTGTCATATTTCTCTAGCGGGGGTAACGTTGGGAGTGGCACCTACGGCGCATGCCTGTGAATTCGCCTTCTCTCCCCCACCTCCTTCCTCCCCTCTGCTCTGTCTGGCTTCTCAGCTGCATCTTTCCAGAAGCCACCACAGCTCCCTTTCCAGAGCCTGATGCCTGGAGAATGAGGACACCCAGGGCAGAGCAAGCTTTGATGCTCTTTTTTCTTCCACATTTACTGCCTTTTCCACAGACGCCTTCTCACATCTCTCATCTTCATCTAAGTGTGCATGCAGCTCATCAACCACAGTCGCAGGGCTGCCACCTTCCTGAATGCCAGCACTGTCCAGAAATGGACCAGTGTTCACAACGGCCCTCAAAGGAAGGTGCTCTTTAGCACCCCCATTTTATAGCTAAGGAGACAGAGCCCCAGAGAGGCTGACGCATTTGTGCAAGGCCACACAGCGTTTACACGGTAGCAGCAGCAGGGGAATCGACCCCAGGCAGCCTGGCTTCATTGCCTGTGCTCTGGCCTGCAGTGAGACCTGGGCTCGTCTTGTTCCAGGGGTGGTAGCATGCGTTGTGCAGTTGATGCTGCTGTGGTCCCCAAAACTGTCCACAGGCAGGCAGTGTCAAAGGCAGGACGGAGACAGCGGAGTGTGGGCTGTCGTTCCCAGGTCCCCTGCAGCTCCTTGTCCTGTTAGGCGAGGCCCCGGGGTCGGAGCAGCTGTGCGATCCACGGGCGCACCCGTTCGCAGGTCTTGGCTGCGGTTTCTAATTCCCTGGCGCCGGAAGCCCAGCTGAGCGATCAGAGCAGACTGCGCCTTACAGAAGGTGTGTGGTGACAAATGGGAATGACTAGGGTTGGGGGCTCGGCGGGTGGGCGAGGAATCAAACAGGGACGGAAAGAGTGGTTCGTTGGCCAACTGGTCTAAGTGTGAGCGAGGCTGTAATTCTTTCATTTAAATAAATATAATTACTTAGCACCTTCGGTATCCACCTTAGAAAGCTTTACGCTTTCTGTTTTATTTGATCCTCCCTTTGGGGAAGACAGAGCAGGTTTATAGATCTGTTTTCCAGATGAGGAAACTGAGGCCCAGAGGCTGCATGGGGAAAGCCAGGATATGACCCAAGGATTTAGGATTCCAAGTTTTAAGTTCAAGTGTGTCTTGACCTCTGTGATCTAGAATTAGGGTTGTGTGCCTTCCATTGCTCAGTGACTCCCGAACTGTGACTACCTGCTACATCATTGAATAATAGTAGTAGGAATCATGGTTATGTAGGTACAGGGATGGGCCCCCTTGTGCCAGGCCCAGTTCTAAGCACGTTGCACGTATTAACTCACGGGGTCCTCGTAACTCCCTGTGAAGGAGGACCTTGAAGGCTTAGGAAGTTGTCTCTGGTCACACAGCTTGTAATCGGCAGGACGAAGAATGGAGCCCAGCAGTTGGCCTGGGTCCTTACATTTTTTTTTTTCTTTCTTTTTTTGGGTCCTTACATTTTTGCCACTGCCCTGCACTGTCTCTGAAGGCTAACTATTCAGTGGAGTGGGGAGGGCTGGCACCTCTGAGGCTGTAAAGGAGGAAGGGCCGGAGGGGATGGGGGCGTCTGCTGAGCGCTCAGCCATTGAGTGCGTTTTACATCATTCCTCAGACGGCTTCCTGTCTATGTTTTCATCTTATCCGCGCGTTTACTGAGCACTTATTAAGCAACTGCTATCTTCCAAGTATCACTCGATTCTGGAGATACAGACGTTATAAGACCCAGTACCTGCACTCAAAGGAGCTCTTCCTCCTTAAGGAGAGGAGACAGGAAGCCGACATCTGTTGCATGCCAGGCGCTGCTTTAGGATGTTACAGACATTCTCCGTCAAGCTGCTCAGCGTCTGAGGTTCAAGGTGGCTGAGAACAAGCCAGGTGGGAAAGAGGGAGTTAGGAGCCAGGTCAGCTGGCCCCTCAGGAGCCCACGTTCCTGCTTCTCTCCCAGGCGATCACCCCTTCCCTGCTGCCCCGAGGCCAACATACAGAAGCCCCTGCAGAATTCTTATTGGGCCGAACTCAGGAACTCTGGGAGCAGGGAGTTGGCGTTCATGTAACTGTCCCGAATGCTGGCTTTCTCTGGTGTGTCTGTCCTTGCCCGGGTCTTTCCCGGATGCAGCAAGTGAGCCTTGGAAGGACTGTCCTGCACATGGGGATGCTGTCGTCCGCAGCAACCCAGGATAACAGAACTCCTGGAAAAATCCCAGATTTCTTGCTGCCTAACAGTTCCCCTCTTTTGCTGGAAGGGATTAACAAAGACAGTCACGGCATCCATCCTGCCTGTCCGGCCTGGCCCCTGAAATTATTGTTAATGCAGTTTCCGAGTTGGAGGGGGCCTTGGACCCACCCCCTTTCTTATCCAAAGGAGAAAATAGGGAATAACGAGCCCCTGAGAGATGGGCTGATGCGGGTCACGCAGCTGGCGTGGCAGGCCTGCAGCGGGGAACCAGGGTCGGGCCTCGGGGGCGGCTCCCTTCCATTTTCTTCCCTGGTCTCTCTCCTCTGGGGGTCTGCAGATAAGAGACACCCTTCCTGGAAGGACAGCAGTTTGGGGACTTGGCAGATAAGGCTGAGTTGGGTGTGCCTGGCAGGCCCAGAATAAAAGGATTACCCAGAGAAGTTAGGAATTGACCTTCCTTGAGGTGGGTCCTCCCGATAAAGATGCTTTTGAAGTTCAGTTGGCAGGAGATAGGATCTCTGTGGCAGAGCCTGTCACCCGGGAGCCTTCTGGATGGATGCACCCTGATAGGGAAATCAGCAAGCTAACGATAGGGAAAGAGAACACTTATCACTGGAGGCCTCTGCAGGGCTTGCTTTGAGGTACTTCCTTCCTGTCCACCAGCTTCTGGAATCTGTCCCCACTTTGCAGATGCAAAAACTGAGGCATAGTTAATCCTTTTCCTTTTTTTTTTTTTTTAAATCCTGATGGAGGTATCATTGTTTCGATTCCTGGGACTCCTCAAAATGCTGAATGCTCATTATGCAACCGTTTAATTGAGCATATACTACAGGCCAGGCACTATGCTGTGTTCTGGGAGTACAGAAATCAGTAAGACCCTCTCTTTTCCCTTAGGGAACATTGATTCTCCTGTCAGGGGAGCTTTAGATGAGAAATCGGGTAATCACAGCAGAAGGTTCAAGGGCAATGCTGAGGATATTGGTTGCCCTAAGCACACAGAGGGTTGCACCATGTAGACTTGGGGTGGTCAGGGAAAGAAGAAGGTAGCCCAGCGAGGAGGAGTGCTTTAGGTCAGAGCGGGGGAGAGAAGAGGGAATTGGAAACAGAGACCCGATCCTGGAAAGTCCATTTTGATCTTGTGCCAAGGGCAGCGGAGAGAGATTCCCGAAGTTTAAGCGCTGGCGTGAGAGGATGCAGCTGGCGTTTCAGAAAGCTTATTACCCTTGCTGCATCACTGAGACAGGATCAGAGTGGGGGCTGAAGCTGGCAGTGAGAGGTGATGGGGGCCTCACCTGGTTGAGAAAGGAGTGGATGGGAGAGACCCAGTAGAGACAGAATCCCCTGAAGGTGGTGTGTGATGAGCTTGGGGGTTTACAGGAAATGGAATTAAATGTGCTGCCATGTGTTTGGCTTAAGGCCCTACATGGATTTGATGCCACACACTGCTGCGTAGGACATGCTGGTGTGTGTGTGTGTGTGTGTGTGTGGGGGGGGGGGGTGGTGGGGAGATGGCCTGGTAGGTCTGGAGCTGGGAAGGGGGTGGGTCTGAGCTGGACCATGGAGGGGGCTGCACCCCAGCACAGTGGCGGGCAAGCCGCTGAGGGCTGGTGAGACCCATGCCCAGGACTCAGGGCGCCGGCCAGGCTAGGTTCTTTCCAGCTTCTGCCTTGAAAGCTCTGAGACTGAAGACCTGTAGCCTTGTCTGTGCCACTTGGGTGGAGCCCTTTGCCCCTCACCCAGCATGCGTTTCTCTCCTTAAAACCACTGAACAGGAGCTTCCCTGGTGGCGCAGTGGTTGAGAGTCCACCTGCCGATGCAGGGGACACGGGTTCGTGCCCCGATCCGGGAATATCCCACATGCTGCAGAGCGGCTGGGCCTGTGAGCCATGGCTGCTGAGCCTGCGCGTCCGGAGCCTGTGCTCCGCAACGGGAGAGGCCACAACAGTGAGAGGCCCGCGTACCGCAAAAAAACAAAAACCAAAAAACCAAAAAACCACTGAACAGCATGAAGGAACGTTTTACAAAATGGAAAAGCGAATACAGCACCTCTTTCCCTTGGCCTGTGGTGTTTCTCTTTAGCCTCACTGTCTAGACCTTGTAGGAGGGAGTGGTGGGAGCTCTGGGGTCCCCCTGCCCAGGTCTGACTCCTTCTTCAGTGGTGGCTGACAGTATAACCCACGTTCTGGTCTGTGAAATGGGTATAATCATAGCACCTCTGTGTCTTACATGTTTGTTGCGTGGCCAGAGGACACAGTGAACGTAGAATTCTGAGCACAGTGCCTGCCATGCCTTTAGGAGTTTGTCACATTACCCTCGCTTGCGCTGCTTTCCAGTTTGAGGGATTTTTTTGTTTGTTTGTCTGTTTTGGTTTTTCTTTGCTTTTTATTTTATTTATTTATTTATTTAAACATCTTTATTGGAGTATAATTACTTTACAATGGTGTGTTAGTTTCTGCTTTATAACAAAGTGAATCAGTTATACATATACATATGTCCCCATATCTCTTCCCTCTCACGTCTCCCTCCCTATCCCACCGCTCTAGGTGGTCACAAAGCACCAAGCTGGTCTCCCTGTGCTATGCGGCTGCTTCCCACTATCTATCTACCTCACGTTTGGTAGTGTCTATATGTCCATGCCACTCTCTCACTTTGTCACAGCTTACCCTTCCCCCTCCCCGTATCCTCAGGTCCATTCTCTAGTAGGTCTGTGTCTTTATTCCTGTCTTGCCTGTAGGTGCTTCAGGACCAGTTTTTTGTTTTTTTTTTTAGATTCCATATATATGTGTTAGCATACGGTATTTGTTTTTCTCTTTCTGACTTACTTCACTCTCTACGACAGACTCTAGGTCCATCCACCTCACTACAGGTAACTCAGTTTCGTTTCTTTTTACGGCTGAGTAATATTCCATTGTATATATGTGCCACATCTTCTTTGTCCATTCATCTGTTGATGGACACTTCGGTTGCTTCCATGTCCTGGCTCTTGTAAATAGAGCTGCAATGAACATTTTGGTACATGACTCTTTTTGAATTATGGTTTTCTCAAGGTATATGCCCAGTAGTGGGATTGCTGGGTCGTATGGTAGTTCTATTTGTAGTTTTTTAAGGGAACTCCGTACTGTTCTCCATAGTGGCTGTATCAATTTACATTCCCACCAATAGTGCAGGAGGATTCCCTTTTCTCCACACCCTCTCCAGCATTTATTGTTTGTAGATTTTTTGATGATGGCCATTCTGACTGGTGTGAGATGATATCTCATTGTAGTTTTGTTTTGCATTTCTCTAATGATTAATGATGTTGAGCATCCTTTCATGTGTTTGTTGGCAATCTGTATATCTTCTTTGGAGAAATGTCTATTTAGGTCTTCTGCCCGTTTTTGGATTGGGTTGTTTGTTTTTTTGATATTGAGCTGCATGAGCTGCTTGTAAATTTTGGAGATTAATCCTTTGTTAGTTGCTTCATTTGCAAATATTTTTTCCCCATTCTGAGGGTTGTCTTTTCGTCTTGTTTATGGTTTCCTTTGCTGTGCAAAAGCTTTTAAGTTTCATTAGGTCCCATTTGTTTATTTTTGTTTTTATTTCCATTTCTCTAGGAGGTGGGTCAAAAAAGATCTTGCTGTGATTTATGTCATAGAGTGTTCTGCCTATGTTTTCCTCTAAGAGTTTGATAGTGTCTGGCCTTACATTTAGGTCTTTAATCCATTTTGAGTTTATTTTTGTGTATGGTGTTAGGAAGTGTTCTAATTTCATTCTTTTACATGTCCCTGTCCAGTTTTCCCAGCACCACTTATTGAAGAGGCTGTCTTTTCTTCACTGTATATTTTTGCCTCCTTCATCAAAGATAAGGTGACCATAGTTGTGGCTCACGGGCTCTAGAGCTCAGGTTCAGTAGTTGTGGCGCACGTGCTCAGTAGTTGTGGCTCACGGGCTCTAGAGTGCAGGCTTAGTAGTTGTGGCACATGGGCTTAGTTGCTCCGTGGCATGTGGGATCTTCCCGAACCAGAGTTCGAACCCATGTCCCGTGCATTGGCAGGTGGATTCTTAACCACTGTGCCACTAGAAAAGTCCTGGTAACTGTCTGCTCTTCCTTTCAACTTTGCGTTCTGTGCCGGCAACGAGGGGTTTGCCATCTCTGGGCCCCTCGTTTCTCTCTCGGTCTTGGGACCTAGTAAGACTTGGTAAATGCTTGGTGAGTGAATGAATGCAGTGATTTGTATCACAGTTGTTATTGGACAGTGTTCAGTCCTGCTCCTCTCAGGCTTTCCTGCCTTCTCAGAGGAAAACGTGGCAGAGAAGTCCCCCGAAGTTCCCAGAAGTAGGAGCCCAGAGGGAAGCAGTACCCTTCGATAGTCGTTATTTTTCCACTCAGAAGTCTGTCCCTGTTTTTGAGCAGCATTTACAATATTAAGACCAATTTTTCATACCCCCTCCCTGCTTCTCCCCAGTTCTTGGTTCATTTAACAAATGTTCATTCAGCGGATACATACCATGCCCCTATCATGTGCCAGACCTTTTTAGGCACTTGGGGGCACTTCAGGGAACCATCTGTTGGGGAGGAAGCTGATCGAGCAAGAAGTCCGGTTGGCTGGAAGCAGAGGCAGCGAGGCCTTGGGTCTGGGTGTCTTGGGTCTGGCCCAGTCCTGGCCGTTCACTCCACTTCTCTGGCCCTCAGTTTGCACATATGTGGAGTGAGCAGTTAGATTAAAAACACCTTCGGAGTCTCTTTCCAGTAACTCTCGTCGAGGGCTGGGGGCTAGTGGAGAATGGATGTGTCTCCACCATCAAGGAGTTCACGGGCAGTGGAGGGGAAAACTGGGCCATAGTTGGGGAAGGAGAGCCACAGGTGTAAGGGACAGGGCGGTGGGACCAGCAGGGCACAGCACAGCAGTCGGGTGGCAGAAGGAGGTGGAGAAAGGTGTGCCCGTGCCGGGTCCGAGGATAGCAGCGTCTGCCAGGAGCCTTTTTCTCCAGTTATCCTTCCAGACTCGGGGGGCCTTGTCCCCCACGGTGGGCCTGCTCTTCATGTCAGAGCGGAGGGCAGCTGTTCATTCATTCAAAAGGGGCCGTGCCTTTTCCTGCCCGATTCTCAGCTCGCAGGTACAGCCGCCCACAACCCAAGGCACCGATGGGTCCGGAATCAGACGATGGAGGTTCTCAGGATGCTCTCCACCCCACTGGGCTTCACACCTCCATCCTGAGTTGGCACGGGCTTCCTTCCTATGCTGGAGGCGAGGGTCCCATATTAGTTTTCTGTGGCTGCCCAAACAAATGACTATAAACTAGATGGTTTAAAACCCTGGGCATGTATTCTCTTACAGCTCTGGAGGCCAGAATTCTGAAATCAAGGTGTTGAAGGTCGTGCACCCTCCAGAGTCTCCAGGGGAGAATCTTTCTTTGCCTCTTCCGGCTTCTGGTGGCTACAGGCATTCCTTGGCTCGTGGCTGCATAGCAGGGTGTAGGAAGGACTTTCATGGAAACCCCTGGTC
The DNA here is from genome assembly GCF_964341445.2 of Mesoplodon mirus. NCBI lineage: Eukaryota > Metazoa > Chordata > Mammalia > Artiodactyla > Ziphiidae > Mesoplodon > Mesoplodon mirus. Next base: position 12,142,325 of record NC_138992.1, on the reverse strand, counting down.
TGTTGAGTTTGACCTTGTGTCTTTTAGGTTCACAGCAGGTAAACCCTGCTGGTGGGGACATCAGAGTGTCGTCATCCTTTCTCTCCCTGGGATGTGCTCAGACTCCTTTCCCTCCATCACAGGTCCCTGATCTGCGGCAGGTATGCTGGCTGGCTGAGCCAGCCCGAGCCCCAGGCCCCTCACCCCCAGAAGGGGACCCCCCGGTAGGCCGTGGATGCCTGCTTTGGCAGGCTAATTGGAGGGTGGGTCTGTGACAGCTCCTCGGGTAATGAGTGTTTGTTTCTGGAGGCTCCTGGGACATCACCCCGGGCTGATTGTGGGTTGTGTGCTTTCTACAGAGATGGGCATCCACCCACCATGACAAAGGGAGAGGTCAGAAGGAGGGCAGGGCCTTTCCTCCCATGGAAAACCAGACCTGAGGCCTCCAGTGGGAGATCAGGAATGAACTGGACGATGAATCAGGAGGCAGGGAGGTCCACTCCCAGCGGGCTAGGTGGAGGGGTCAAGGGAGGGGAGGACCCTGGGATTCATCCATGAAGCCTGGGTCTCTGTCTCCTCCCCTCTCCCCCCATCCCCCAGGTCCCAATCTGCGGCACAAAGTAGGCTCGAAACACACTATTGGTGGAAAGGAAGATAAATGGCAGAGGCTAGGGTGGGCGCCACCCTGAGAAGGTGGGCCGTTCACCACAAGGTGTGTGTTCCGGACCGAACCACAGGGTCTGCACGTGGCCCTGCCCGGCCCCTGACATGCGGCTTGTTCTGGCTGGGTCCAGAGCATGCTCTGTGGCCCTGCTAAGAACGAGGCCACTTCAGGGAGGGTTCACACTGTGTTCTCCCTGCCCACTTGGAGACATCTCCCAAGGAAGGGGCGGCTTCCCTGGTCACTGCTACACCTTCCATAAAGACAGAAAGGAAAAGTGCCACGTGCTGCAAGACTCCTTTCAATCTCACGTTCACACATCTGGGTGAGGAGAGGAGCTCGCGCACGGGGCTTCTGAAACTCGCTCAAGGTCACACGGCGAGGTCGATGGGACATCTGTGAGCACGTGGGGACCTCGTTTATGGACTAGAAAAGTCTCGTTTGGACTTCCCTGGCGGTCCAGTGGTTAAGAATCTGCGCTTCCACTGCAGGGGGCACGGGTTCGATCCCCGGTCGGGGAACTAAGATCCCACATGCCCTGGGGCGTGGCCAAAAAGGAAAAAAAAAGTCTGCCTGCCCTCTTTGCCACAATTAACATTTATTGATGCCTGTGAATATGCCTGGGCGCTTCCTTGCGAGGCCACTCTGGGGTTTGCAGGCCTGGCATCCCTTGACCTTGGAGTGCCTGGTCACTTTCCACGCTGTCCTCCTCTGTTCATGTCTGTGCCCGGCCAGCAGTCACACACGGGAGAGCAGGAGAGTGGGGCTTGAGAAATGTCTGTGGAAGGACTACCTGGCTGACTGGACAAACGGATTCCACGGAGTTTTCCAAATGGCGGCTGGGGAGAAGTCCGGGATCTTTCAGAAACCGGGCGGAGGCTCTTGCAGACACCCAGGAGTGCACGCACACCCAGGAGTGCATACACACCTTTGTCTGTGATACGTGCCCACCTGTTCTCTTAGGGAACAGGCTCTGTGTTCAACTGTCCTTTCTAACAGGTGCAGATCTGGGGACCTCTGTTGTCCAGACACCCTGGATCTGGGTGCCTCTTGAGTGCAGAGCTCGGGGCCCCTTGTGGGGTGGGATGGCCCCCTTTCAAAAAATACCATTAGGAGGAGAAAAATGGGTCTGGGGACACAGTGGTAGGGTCTTCATTGAAAACTCTTTTATCCCTTCTGTGCTTTGTCTTATGAATGACTTCTCTCTCCAGATGGGTTTGTTTGTTGTTGTGAATGCAGCAGCTCAGATTTCCAGAGATGAGGGCCAGGCTGGCACGTGCAGCCTCTGTGGTCTTACAGATGTGCTGTGTGTCCTTGCTCCGCCAGGGATTCTGCATTAGGGACTGTAATGTGTCCCTGTTAACTGAAGATGCTGGGAGGTGACCGCTAACCTGGACACTGGTTTAGGTGAAAGCTGACCAGGGGAGCATATCTGGGAAGTTGCAGTGAAGGAGGTATAGTGGGTGGAACGTGTACCCCGTAAAGGTATTTTCACATCCTAACCCTCAGTACCTGTGAGTGTGACCTTGTTTAGAAGTAGGGTCTTTGCCAATGCCATCGAGTTAATGTGAGGTCATATTGGAGTAGGGTGAGCCCTGAGTCCAGTGCATGGTGTTTTTATAAGAGAAAGGGCACACACACACACACACACACACACACGGACAAAGGCCATGTGAGGATGGAGGCAGATTGGACTCTGCATCTCCTAGCCAAGGAACACCAAGGATTGCCAGCAAACCAGAAGCTAGGAAGAGGCCAGCAAGGATGCTTCTCTAGAGCCTTCTGAGAAAGCATGGCCCTGCTGACAGCTTGATTTTGGACTTCCATCCTCCAGAACTGTGAAAGAATTGATTTTTTTGTTGTTTTAAGCTACCTGGTTTGTGGTCATTTGTTACCTAGGAGCCCCTAGGAGCCTAACGCAGAAGGGAATCCCATTCTGTCCCAGGCAAGGGCTTTCCCAGACTCTATTTAGGGCCTGCAGCTGTAAGCTGATAAGTTCACCTTCCTTATTTGCCTCTGCTGATATGATCTGGCATTCCCTCATTCAGTCATTCATTATCATTGGGCAGTTATACTGTCATGGGGTCTGTTGTGAAATCCGATGAAAGCTGTTCTTCCCTATACTAGTCATTCAAGTCTCCAGCCTATACTTTGCTTCAGCCAGGTGGTAGCCCCGTCCTCTGGCTCTCCTACCTCCTTACCCTGATTCATGCCTTTCTCCTCAGCCTGGGGGCTTCTGACCTACCTAAAACCTGCCCATCCTTCTCAGGCGCAGACCCCTCCCAGATACCTTCTGGGATCTCTCGAGGGCTCCCCACCCCACCCAGAAGCCCAGCAGCCCTCTGAGTCGGACCACCTGTGGCTCTAGTCCTCGGGTTGGCATCTGGCTGTGCAGACGTGCCCCCTGCCTTACTGTGAGTGCGCTGCAGATGCTTTCTCATTTACCCCTCAGAGCCGCTCTGGGAGGGGGTCCTTTCATCATCCCTGCTCTGCAGAGGAGGACCAGACAGGGGTGCACCCGGCTCACAACACGTTTGTGAGCAGATGACATTCACACCCAGGTCTGCCCGGCCTCCCAGGCTGCCCCCTGAAGCCCATCCCCATGGCCCCCACCCTGTGCCCAGCCCCTGCGGGAGGTGGCCCTGCTCCTCGCTGCTTAGAGGGGTTTTCATGAGTTCTCGATCTGTCTGGGGTTGTTTCTGAGGGCTTTAGGAATATCTGGATTAGGTGAGCTCTTGAGAGGGTGGATTGTGTCTTTACCCATGGAGATTCTCTGCCCGCCCTCCCGCCCTGGGCTGGCATAGAGCAGGGGCCCGATATTGTAGGTGACCAAAGGGAGGAATCAAAGGAGAAGCAACCCTGGAACCAGGGCACCATAGTGTCACACGGGAGAGCCTGGCCTCTGGAACCCCCAAAGCTCCAAGATCCGGCTCTGTCGCATGACCTTGGGCAAGGTAGCTGCCCTCTCATGCCTCACCTTCCTCATCTGTAAAATGGGGGTAAGAGTAACATCAACCCCAAAAGCCTACTGAGAGGGTTCCAGGTGTTACTGTGGCTAAGTCACGGAAGGTTCTTAGCCACCTGTCAGTGTGATAAAAATGGGGGCTCTTGGATTGAAGCCCAGGCAGAGCCTGTTGAGGGTTCTTTAAGAGTGGAGATGGAAGATCAGTGTTCTGGCCTTTGAACAGTCTTGCAGTGAGACCTCCAGGCAGGCCAGAGTATTGCAAAGGGCCCAGCAAGCCCCTCTCCTCTTGGGCAAAGCCAGGCTGAGCACCGTGGTGCTGCTCCCTTCTCTGGGGAGGGAGGGCACCCTGGTCCCGGGCAGCCCTGCAGATTCCTCAGCAGCTGTCGCTTCACCTCTGGGGCCGAGGTGGAGGCAACAAGGCTGGAAGCCTGCGCACTGTGGGGAAGAGGGTTGAGTTTCGCGCAGGAAGAGTGGCCCCCATATCTCCCTTCAGTGGCATTTCACGCCAACCGCAGCGCCTGCCACGTTTGTTGAGAGCCTGGCCCAGGGCACTCTCCCAGCCCCCCTGCGGGGAGGGCTATGCCCATTTCACAGGTCTGCGGGGGCTCAGGCTCAGAGATGTGGTCCTCCTGCACTTTACACCCGCCTCCTCCAGAGATGCTGGGCTCACCCCCTCTGGAATCAGTGCCGCTCCCGGAGGCCTGTCTGCTGTCGCTGCACCAGGGACGCACAGGGAGTTCTCAGATGATGGGGAGGAGGCTGAGGTTGGGCAGGGACCGCCCGGGGACTTGTGTTCACTGCCGGCCCATCAGTGTCACTGCCTGCGCTGGGCAGGTGCTTCCCAGTGGCCTCTGCCGGGCAGGCGCTCAGCTGGTACACTCCACTGCCTTGCAGGAAATCACCAGGCCGAGCAGGAGGGCAGAGAGCCGGGCAACCCCTTGCCATCTGCCTGTCACTCGGAGAGTGCTTGATGGTTCCAAAAGGAGCTGCTGAAGCATGCCCTAAAGAGATGAAGAGGGCTTCCCTGGTGGCGCAGTGGTTGAGAGTCCGCCTGCTGATGCAGGGGACCCGGGTTCGTGCCCCGGTCTGGGAGGATCCCACGTGCTGCGGAGCAGCTGGGCCCGTGAGCCACGGCCGCTGGGCCTGCATGTCCGGAGCCTGTGCTCCGCAATGGGAGAGGCCACAACAGTGAGAGGCCCGCGTACCGCAAAAAAAAATAAAATAAAGAGATGAAGAAAGGCTCCTGCCTCACCCTCTCTCGGGCTTGGGGGTTTGGAGGAGAAATCACTGGTTGCTCTCACCTGAGTTAGATGTGCCCCAGGCCAATGGCACAGTGGATTCAGCTTCACAAAACAGCTGTGCCAGCGCCCTACCCGTAGTGAATCGGATATATTGATAATTGTGCTGGGAGGGACCAGGACGTCTGGGCGTTTTGAAGCAACCAGGTGATCCGAATGTCAGCCAGGGTGGAGCTGCATTTGGTCACTTACAAGTGTGCCCTCCCTTGCCACCTAGGCACACATGGTCTGTGAAGACCTCAGACGAATCTCTCAGACGAGGTGACTCCGGAATGAGAGTAATGGTGGGAGCCAGGAGTGAGTGAGTGCCGGCAGCCGGCCGCCAGGCGCTGTGCTGAGTGTGTGTATTTTTCTCAATCCTCACCCTGCCCCCCTGAGGAAAGTTCTGGAAAAATCCCCATTTTATGGATGCGAAAACCTGAGGTCACAAGGGTGAAATACGTATCCAGAAGCACAGGGCTGGTAGGCTTGGACTTGGGCTGTTCACCAGTGACTTCAAAGTGCTGACCGCTAGCTTGACTACCCCTGCCCGGACTGTGGGCGGGGACAGCGGTGCACTGAGATCTCTGTGGCTCTGGAAATCCCATCTGGATCCTACCCTACAGAAAACGAAAGCTCCAAGTGACCTCGAGCACCACGTGTAGAAACTGGTCTAAGTTGCCTTTTTGAGAAACACCTAGCTGAGGAAGTTCAGTATTTAAATGAGCAGGGTTTTGTGTTTTAGGAAGATGGACATTTGCATATACACAGATCCAGGGGTTTCTATTTCTGTTTGAGAGCCGTGGGCATGGCGGGGAAGAGCAAGACTGACTCTCAGAAAGCTGAGATGATCAGATGCTGCCGGATGCTCTCTGGGGCCAGGAAGGCCGACGTTGCTGATACGTGGCCCCACTGGTGTCTACATTTTCCATGCTCTGCTTAGAGCTCTCATTTCTTTGCGTTTATCCTCAGATGCCTCTGGGTTTGATCACTTCTCACACCCTGAGTGCTGTTTCCAGTGCAGCAGAGTTCCACTCACTCCTTTCCCATACGTTATTGAAGTTTTACCAATAAAAATCTTCATCATCATCATCATTATCATCGAGATTGTTGTCATTTATTGCACAAACAGCATTGTGATTCCCAAGAACAGAAATGGATGAGAAAATGAAGTCACTAACCACCCTCCCCCTGACCAATCAGATTGCATTCAGATATCTGATATGTCTGTCCATACATTAACTTAGGATTTGATACAGGCATAGGTGTAGGGAATATTCTGTAATCTGACATTATATCCTAAGCATTTTTCCATTTTGTTCAAGCACCTTACTAATGCCCATTTTTAAAGAAGTTCATCAAGTCGATACATCATCTTCTAAACCAGTTCTCTGTTGTTAAAAAGGAAGGTTCCTAGTAGTTTGCTGTAATATTGATACTTAAGGGTGCTTTGCGCAGCTCTGTGCATATGACTCTTCTGTTCTTGGAAAATCCTTTGGACAGATTCTCAGCAGAAGGATTATTGAGTAAAAAGGCACAGTTTTATGACTCTCGACCCATATTGCCAAGTTACTCTCAAATAAGGTTTTTGACGCTAGTCCCATCAACATGTGGACATGCCTGTTTCACCACAACTTCATCAATGCCAGGTATCATTAGCTTAAAACAATTATCATTGAGTTGATGCAGAAGAGTCTCTTGTTAACGTTCTTCCTACTTTTTTATCCTTAATGAAGCCAATTGTTTTTTTTTCTTTTTTCATCTGCTTGTTTACCATCTGTCCTGGGGAATGCTGATGTTGGCTGCTCCTCCAGCCAACTTCGTGACTTTCCATGTGGACGCCTTCAAGTTGAGCCAGTCGCAAGGCGGCCTTTACTTAAACTGAGTGAGCTTCAAAATTGAGCCTTTGTGTGGACTGCTGATCGGCACATGGGCTCCTGGGCTTGGAAGCTGGGATCGAAACCCCCTGCCCCTCACGCGCACTGTGGAGCTCTGTGTGCGATCTGAACTTGCCCTTGTAGTCTTCAGGGCTTCAGACTTCGTGTTCGTCCCCCTAGATTTGTTTACTGGAGAAGGCAGGATTTGTCTTCGGAAAGCTCTGCGACATGGCTTTCAACTATTTTGGGGCTTCCTAGCTTTAAAAAGGAAATGAAGAAAAGTCCCAGTGTTTCCTGTTAAGTCGCTTTATTTGTGCTGCTGTCTGTGTTTCTAGATTGCTTTCTCTGATTCTTCTCTTACTTCTTCACCTTGCCACATCCTGTGGGGCTGGGAGGCTCCCCCAAGCCCTGGTTAGCGCTCCCTGTCTGTCGTCGGGTGCCTGGAGTCCTCGTCTGGCTCTTCAGCTGGAACCTTCCTCTCCAGGATGGCTGAGGCCGGTTGGGAGATGCCAGGATGGATTTTAAAGAGCCTCGTTTTCCCTAAGGAAGAGCAAAGCTTATGTTTTGGGGGTTGTAGGAGTTGCCTACATTTCAACTCAGGGGGAATAATTGGATGGGAGTTGGCATTTCAGGTTAGACTTAGAGAATCTTAGCGTGACCAGAAACCCCCAAGGTTATCCCCTTCACAGTGTTTCTGAGGGTGGTGTCACTGTTGCTTGCATCCCTCCCAAGCTGGACAACCTGTGTTTTTCTTGTTGAATAAAACAAGGTCGTACAGACCTAATGTTCTTAAAACAAGAGTGTGGGGGAAAAAAGGTGAGGGACTCGGGAAAGGGCTTTATTAGGTGGATCTGGCTACCAACACAGGACATTCCACACAGTATGTGTTCAAAGCTGGCTGTATGTTGAGGAAGCTCTGTGAGCCTCATTTCACCCATCCGTCACTTGGGGACACTAGAGCTGTGTTTCAGGATTGGTGATCACGTGGAAAGCCCACCAGCGCCCAGCACTGAGGAGGCTGGAGACGCGTGGCCGTTCTGAGTGATTTCTGTAGGATTGATCTGTTCTTCGATGCCAGGGTTTCATTCCTTTGTGCCGATTCTTGGGTTGACAGTTGACCTGTGGTCATAGGGGAGCATTTCTACTTGTGAGAAGTCTTGCTCTTCTGCTGTCCTCCCTGCCTTTGGAGAAGTTGCATGACTGCTTGGCTGGGCCTATGATGTGGGCAGATAGAAACCCATGGGTGACTTCGGACCAGACCCGTCCGAGCATCTGGGAGCTGTGATTGCTTGACAAGGAAGGGACTGGTTTCTTCTTTTTAGTTTCTTGCCTCTCTCACCCCTGACGTTTGTGGACTGAGTCCCATTTCTGCCTCAATGGCTCCTGGCGCGGTTCTTACCAGGCCCCTGGGTCTAGGCCCTGAGCCCAGCTCTGGGGAGTGATCTGAGGAAGACTGTCCCTCTTTTGGGAAGTGGAGGGGTTGCTTTTCCTCCGCTTGATGTTCCTTTCGCCCTTTGAACCAGGCTTTGAGGGTCGGGATTTGTGGACTTGCACTTGGGGTGCCAAGGCGTTGGGGGGTCACCGCCCCCGTGCCCACAGAGTGGGAGTCTCATACCCCCGAGCAGCAGACCTCAGAGGACGCATCCAACAACCCCAGCCTTTGAACTAACTGTTGGGGAGATTCAGGGTCTCCAGCTGCATCTCCCTTCCCTACCGCTGACCTGCTGTGTGAGTTTAGATGAGTCCCTTGGTTCTTTTTTTTTTTTAATTTATTAATTAATTAATTTATTTTATTTTTGGCCGCTTTGGGTCTTCGTTGCTGCACACGGGCTTTCTCTAGTTGTGGCGAGCGGGGACTACTCTTCGTTGCAGTGCGCGGGCTTCTCATTGCGGTGGCTTCTCTTGTTGCGGGGCTCTAGGCGTGCAGCTTCAGTAGTTGCAGCACGTGGGCTCACTAGTTATGGCTTACGGGCTCTAGAGCACAGGCTCAGTAGTTGTGGCGCACGGGCTTAGTTGCTCCGCAGCATGTGGGATCTTCCCGGACCAGTGCTCGAACCTGTGTCCCCTGCACTGACAGGCGGATTCTTAACCGCTGCGCCACCAGGGAAGTCTGCCCTTTGATTCTTGAAGCTTCATTTTTTTTCTCTGGTAAAGTAAGAGGATGAATGTTCGAAGCTTTCACGCTTTCTTAAAGCCCTCAAACCCCTTTGGCCCAGCTGAAGTCTGTGTGCAGGCCTTATGCAGATAACTATTAAAGCAGGGCTGTTGGAGTCAAAATGGGGATATGGTCCCCATGCTGCCCCCTCCTCAACTCCATTGAGCCCCCAGGAGGGGACTCACAGGAGACTCTTGAAGCCAAGGGATTTGTGGGGTGCAGCTGGAAAGGGTAGCACCAGATGGTTCTTACGTAGGCCTGTGACGGATGATTAAATTACAGCAGCATCACTTTTGAGTGCCCGCTATATGTCCAGTGCCTTGCATAGGTGCTGTTCGGTCCCTGTGGGCACTCTGGTAGGTTTGTATCGCAGAGGCTCTGGGAGGTGGGTTCTTCCTAGCCCAGGTCGTGCAGGAAGGAAGTGGTGGAGCCTCAGTTCCAGCCCAGATCGCTCGTCAGCAAAGCCCGTCTGCCTGGACTCTGAGCTTTACTGCGTCTTCAGAGCTGTACCTTCAGCCTGACACTCAGCATCCCACTGGCCCTGGAGGTGGGTCTCCTCTGCCTACCACCTGTGATGGCCCCAGCATGTAGCCTTTTAGATGCTCCCAGCTCAGGGATGAGTAATAGGCCAAAGTCCTCTGTGTTTTCTAGAACACACTGTCCTGCTTAACAAATAGCCTCTGTGACGTCACTCGTTTCATAATTTTCCCAAGTAAATGTTATCCCTTTCCCGTTGTCCTCATAACTTACTCTTGTTTGCACAAACACCAGGCTCCTATGTATTCCCCTTTCCCTTGGCACTCCTATCTGTTTCCCTGGGCATCACCCTCAGATATGAGGACTGTCAGTGGGTTGGGGGGGTGCCTGGGTGAGGATGGCTCCCCAGGGTCTATACGTTTCTTAGGGCTACTGAGGCTGGCGTCTGGGCTTCTCCAGTGTTGATTCTGCCCGTGAGGCTGCTGTCTGAGAATGGAGGCTCTAGGCACCTCCCAAGTCCCCATCTGCTTCGGGAACACGGTAGCCTAGGCATCCCAAGCAACTGTCCAAAACCTAAGAGATGGATGATTTAAGAAATCTTGCACCAGTTCTGAAGCTTAGGTTCCTAGCTGTCACCTAGCGCCTCTGTTTCGCAACCTCGATGGCTTCCTGTCCCTGTAGGATTAAGTCACCAAACTGCAGAACTGTGTTCAGGACCTTCCATCAACGTTGCTTCCCCTGGTAATGGGAACATCACAGCCCACATACATGGTGATGGATGTAATGGTTACGGAAGGCATCCCCTATCGTACGTCCTGGGCTGTCACGGCAGCCCCACGATGAGAGTGCTCACGTACCGGGTATCTGATGAGCAGTCAGAACTCAGCTGACTAGTGCTAATGCCGCGTTTCTCTTGTTTCATATGCCTTCCTCCATTCTCTCACTTCTTTCAAGCTGCTGATTGCAGGTCACCTTCTCTAGGGAGTTCTCTGTGAGTGGCTTACTTGTCATCTTCATCGTGAATATTTCTTGAACACCACGATAAATGCTTACATGGATGACATAATTTAAACTATACAGAATCATTATTGTTCATTTGTTGTCTAGCTGTTTAGGTGTGACTTTCTCGTTCAACCAAGTTTGTCTGTTTATATATCCATTGGTCCATCCAGTCATCACTGAATCGTTCAACAGAGCTCCTTTCCTGTACTGGGTTCCGGGAAGACACAGATGAAGAATATGCACCTCTTCCTTAAGGACCTGGGACTCATCACATGTTAAAACAACTACGGGTGTTTGCTAATTCACAGCTCTCCTTCATTGATCATAGCCTGGAGCCCAGCCGCGGCACCCTTGTCAGTAAGGCAGCTGTCCCAACTAGGGGTGGTCTGTTCACGTGTCCTGGCCCTAAAACCTTCATCCTGGTGGCACAGGGCCTGATCATCAATCATGAGGACCTTCTTGCTGTAGGTTGGGTTTCCTGGGAAGCAGATGCTGAGATTGAGGTTAGTACGTGGGATGTTTACTGTGTAGTGCCTTTGGAATCAACAGCTGTGAAACTGAGGAGGAAGACGTCAAGGAGGGGCAGAGGGAGACGCTGAGCTGTGACAGTGGCTAACCAAGACCCCAGCCAAGCCCCTGGGAGCCCTGGCGCTAGAATGGCCTTTCAGAATTGCCCGGAATTGAGATGAGGATTGATCAGTCCTTGTTTGAAGGCTCCCTTGGGAGGGTGTGCCACCTTGAGCAAGGCAGTGTCTTCAGCCAAGACCGTCTCCAAAGAAGGCAAACAGCTGAGGGTCATCTTCTGCCAGCATGTTTGGCAGTTGCTTTGGATGATGGCTGGATGGATCGATGTCTGCTTTGTTCACCATTCTATCCCCACACAACAGGCACCCAGTATTTTGGGGGATGGCATTACTTAAGCTTTATGGAAACAGCATGATTAAGTCATCCAGCAAGTATTTACTATTTTAACAATGATTTTTTTAGCATCTATTATATGCCAGGCACCGTTGCTGCGCTTATGGAGTTTATAAGCTACGGGGTTTGGGGAGGGTGGTGGTTCAACATTGGCTTCCTGGAAGAGGGGATATTCATTCTGGGGTGTGGCTTCCTGGACGGTGGGCCCTGGCCCAGTGTTGGACCCGGTGTTTCCTTGGCTCCCCAGGAGATGACTTATCGAGATGGAGAGTGAATGGGTAAGGGCTGTTTTTCTCATGGAGGGAGGGGACTCTCCATCCAGCCCACCTGTTGCTGCACCTGTCTGCCATGGGAAATTCCCTGCTGAGCTTGCGTCCACTGACGTTTGAACTCCCGGTAGCCTGGAACTTCCCCAGGGCTCCCATTGGCCTAGTGACTTTTGAGTAATTGGAGAGTGGAGGGACCACTCTTCTGAGCTGAGTGGAAACATGTATTTTTTCCTTTGTGAGTCACCAAAAACTACAGCCCAGTGTATGAGCGACCTCGTAGTTGCTTTTATTTTCCTGTATGTAAATCAACTGTCTTTACAGTTCAGGAAGTAGAGACTCTGAGCAAGGAGGGTGAGATGGAATCAGTGAATTTTAGAGCTGACAGCGACCTAGAGATTGTGCCATCCAACCCCTTCCTTGGCAAGAGGCCACAAGTGGGGAAGGGACTTACAAGGTCACCCAGCGGACTTGGACTTGGAGGGGGGCAGGGCGTCAGACTCCCTGCAAAGTGTTGGCCAGTACAGTTCGCCGTTTCTTCCCAGCCCGCTCACCTCCCCACTGGGCACCAAGGTGTGCTCCACAGCCTGGCATGTGGCAGGTTGTTTTTATCTTCGCGTGTCACCCAAGTGATCTGAGAGGCTTTTACCGAAAGCGCTAGCTTTGATGTTCTGGGTGACAAGACCCAAGTGCAGTGGCAGGAAGGGAGGTTTTTGGGGTTGGAGAATCGAAAACTATTTACCTTGGGGTTGATTTAATAATCTTACAGCCCTGGGGTGGGAGGGGCGGTGGGAGGATGTTCGTGGGAGAAAGTTGAATGTAGGTGCAGGTATGAAAAAGAGAGTTTGGGGTAGAAGTTCAGGAGGTGAAATGCTGCCTGGTAAGGCTGACCCTCCAGAAGCCCCTTCCTCCCCCGGCTACCAATGCACCCTCTGTTTTGATGGGAGGATTTGCACGGCACTTTACAGTTTACAAAGCATTTTCACATATTATCTTCTTCCGTTGACACACAGGGTAGTGCTGTCAAATGCTGTCTCCCCCGTGCTTTCAGCTTTTGCGGGGAGCTTGGCTGGGAACCCGGGAATCTCTTGACTCTAGATCCTTTCTTCATGGGACAGAGGTGGGTCCTCACCCTCCCTCCTGGGGGAAGGGTAGGGTTTAGGAACTGGTTCCGGAGCTAGACTTCTGCACTCGCCACCAGCCTCTCCCCTGCGGAGGACTTGGGCACTGTTCCCATGTATCCCGTGCCTTTGTTTCTTGAGCTGTAAAATGGCCATCGCAAGAGTCCCCGCCCGCCTCCTGGATGGTGGTAGGGCTGAGAGCACTGCCCAGTTCCTGGCACTGAAGTTGGAGAACTGGGAGGGGACTACTTTAGGTGGTGTTCCCACCTTGCTTTCACAGCAGCTCTGGGCTTCCAGGGACCTGCGGGCTGGTCTCTTGGCCACCAGATCTGAGCACCCTCAAGTGTAATGGGTGGTGGGTGCTACTCCTTCTGGGTCTTTAATCACTCTGGCCCCTCCACCCCTGAAAATAGGAGGATGTGTAGTGAGGGGCAGCTGTGTACAGCGACGCGGCATTGTACAGCACGGAATGGCTCATACTCAGAGCAGGCTTACACAGGAACTGGGTTGATTTCCTTTCCTAACTTCGTATTAAAGAAATACGTGAACAAACATTTTTGAAGAGGTACGTCATTCACAAGACAAGACACAGAAGGGATAAAAGAGTTTTCAGTGAAGACCCCTACCCATTCTGTCCCCAGACCCATTTTTCTCCTGGCTGATGACACTGATGTCCCCAGGGTGTTGGGTCTCCCAGAGATCATCCTTGCGTTACTGAAACTCCTTGAAAAGGAAGCTGTGTTTCTGTGACCGCATCTCAAAACAGGTGTCGAGCATCAGATGCATACAGTGCTAGGGTGGCCCTGAGGGGAGAACACAGGACAGGGAGCCTGGATCTCAGCCCCCTGTAGCTGCACTGAAACCTCAGCATAATGGGGCCTGGGGCCTCGGCTTCAGGGGCAGGGCTGGGCTTGGTGCTGGCTGCTCCCTGGCCTGGAGTGCACGCCTCCCTGCTGCCTGTGGAAATCCTGTGGATGCAGCTTGGGCGCAAATCCCAGCTCACTCATGCTCCAGATTAAACCCCGGGCAGGAGGCTGTCTCCAGCCTCAGTTTCCTGCAGTGTGGAAGGGGAATAACAGTAGAATTTGCCTGAAGGGTTCTTGGGGGAATCAAATGACTCAAGATGCAGACAGCTCTCGTAACACTGCCTGGCACGTAGCGAAAGCCAGCCTTGGCTGCAGTGGTCCATACTGCCTCTGCCTTCCTCCAGGGTGCCCCCCGCCCCCCGCTGGATGGCAAGGATGTGGGCCCTCCAAGCCTGGCCCTGGGGCGTGGGAATAGAAGTAGCCATCATCTGTCTTTCTTTTTCTTGGCAGGAGGGGTGGTAGTTCAAATTCAACTTCAGTTTTATCCTTTGTAGTATTCTACACAATAAATCATAACATTTATACATCAGGTGACTGGGTTTTGGTGGGAAAGGTTTACGGTTTGGGCCTGCATGGATGGTCTGTACTAGACCTTTAGGCCTGTTACCACCCTCCTGCGCACCCCCGTACCCCCAGCTCTTGGGCATCTTTTACTTGGATATGATTTCAGACGGGCAGAAAAAATTACAACGATGATACGAGAACTACCGTACACCCAGATTCACAGATTGTTAACTCTCTCTGCACCCCGCCCCCTGTACACACACACACACACACACGCACACAATTTTTCTTCCGAACCATTTCAGGGTAAATTGCAGACGTTGCCCTTTTATCCCTAAACGTTCTGCGTGTGTTTCCTAAGAACAAGGACATTCTCTTACATAACCACAGTGTAACGATCAAATTCTGGAAATTTGTATTATCTAATCCACAGGCCATGCACAGTTTCATCAGTTGCCCCAATAACGTCCTTTTGGACTGTTTTTTTTCTGATTCCAGGTCAGCACTGTGTCTAGTGGCCGTGTCTCTTTAGCCTCCTTTTATCCTAGAGCAGTTCCTCGGCTGTCCTTGACCTTGACATTTTGGAAGAGTCCGGGCCAGTCGCTTTGCAGAATGCCCCTCAGTTGGGGTCAGGGCCTTCACTCTTGAAAGCTCATACTGTACCCCTTGCTTTGCTACGTGTGCCCCTGTAATCCTTGGTGGTGCCATGTGGCTGGTCCATGTTTTGTAGATGAGGAAACTGACGCATAGGGAGGTCAAGTGACTGGTCCCTGGTCACGTTCCCAGGAAGTGACAGAGGTGGGATTCAAATCCAGGGCTGCCAGTCTGCCTGCCAGGCAACAGCAATAACGACAGCGATGAGACACTGAGAATAACAAAAGTGTTAAGCACTTACCCTGAGCCACACGTCACGTTGTACTTTCTTTTTTTAATTTTTATTTATTTATTTATTTTTGCGGTACGCGGGCCTCTCACTGTTGTGGCCTCTCCCGTTGCGGAGCACAGGCTCCAGATGTGCAGCCTCAGTGGCCATGGCTCACGGGCCCAGCCGCTCTGCGGCATGTGGGGTCTTCCTGGACCGGGGCACGAACCCGTGTCCCCTGCGTCGGCAGGCGGACTCTCAACCACTGCGCCACCAGGGAAGCCCGCGTTGTACTTTCTACGTACGTTGCTGTGGTCCCCACCCCAGTCTCGGAAGGTAGCTGCTCTCACCAGCCCTGCTTTACAGATGATGATCAGAGAGGTTAAGTAGACTGCCCAGGGTGCACGGGTGCTGACTGGTGGGAACTAGCTCTGACCCAGCCAGCCTGTGTTCTGAGTCTGTACATGTTGCCTCTGGGCTCTGGCCTGCTGGATCTCATAGAATCCGGGGCAAGCGTGCAAGCCAGGCTGGGGCCTTCACCAGCTTTGCCCCTCCAGGAGAGGCACAGGAGTACCTGTGTTTATGTCCTTTTCCGGGGGCCTTCTCCAGGGGGAGCAAACACATCCCAAGGCCGGGGCCTACTCTCGGGGGCTTCCTGGGGGAAGCTGTCCTGTCCTCTGTTCCTATAGGCACTGCAGCCCACCACTATGGTCTGTTTGTGAACGGGTGGCATTTTGATGATTTCCAGGTCAGGAGTCCCCGTGCGGTCGCTTATTTCATGGCTGGTTCACTCTTTTCTGCCAAGCAGCCCAGGGCCCTATATGGGGTGGCTGGTCCCGGCTGCCATCAGTGTGCCCAGGTGGCCCTGCTGCCCAGGCGGCATCCATGTGGCGTTCGGGCCAGCTGCCCAGTGACACGGTGGCCTTGCTCACAGCAGAGCTGGTGATGAATCACTGGTGCTGTATGTCACACTCTGTGCCCCTTACCTTCTCATTGGAGAAGGGAGATGGTACAGCCACTTTTTTCAGGTGGTAGAAAGGAGTAGGCGCTCTGGAACTGTGACACGCTTGAGATGCTATAGGCAGAGCAGGGAAGATCCCGGCCAGGGGGCTGGTGTCTGGGCCCCCATCCGCCTCTCACTTACTTCCTTGGGACCTTGGGGGTCACGGGTCTGCCCGTCATGGGCACTCAGGCTCCCCATTCATCAGAGCACAGCGCTGGGCCCCAGCAGTGAGCTCCCTCCGTTCCAGGCGACATCAGGGAAGTATTGTCAGCATCCCTATGAAAGCCCGTGGCCCCCTTGGTTCAGGTTCAAGTGTAGAGTATCTCCGAGAGCCACAGAGCAGGTAGAAGTCTATCCTTTGGGCAGCGTGTCAGGAAGGAAGGTCTGGGAGCAGCAGCCCCTTCGCCCTTCGGGCCCCGGCCCCGGGCACATGCTACCTGCTGGGCGTCCGCCTGCCGCCTTGCTTCCTCTTCTGCTGCGCTGGCCAGACTCCTGGGAGGAGCAGCCGTGCGCGTCCTGTCACCCTGTGCCCGGCCAGTCTCCTTTCTCCCTGGCTTGTCCCTCTACGTGACCACACTGCCTGACAGGCTCCGTGTGTTGAGGCAGGGCTGTGACCTTCCCACTCGCACCCTGGCCAGCCCAGGCCGCCCTCCCCGCCCCGTGCTCTGGCCTCGCGCCTCTCTCTGGCTGGGCCGACCCCTGGGAGAAAGTTAGAAATTTTAGCTTCCTAATTTCCATGGAACATTGCTCTGTGCATATGGTTTAAAACATTAATTAAAAACATTAATCAGTCTGGCTGCCTTGGAGAGAGGCTCTTTTTCTGTAGGAGCTGACCTTCTGGTTCCTGCAGGCTCCTTACAAGGAGGAGGGGTACAGGGATGAGCCTGCACACCAACAATTCAGCCACGGATTTGCCGACACCAGTCAGGCAGCCTCCTCAGCCCGAGCTTTAGTTTCCACATCTGTAAAGTGGAGATGATGGTCATACCTGTGACCTGACCTCCTGGGGTCCTGGTAGGTGGTCATTGAGGTCCGGGAGGATATTACATTTCCCTAGTACTTAGAGTTTACAGAGCCCTTTTTGCATGCACTATCTCACTTAATCCTGGCAGCACATCTGGGAGATGGGGTAAGTGTCATCATCCATCCCATTTCACAGATGAATAAACTGAGACTTGAGAGCCACAGCCAGGCCTGGAGCTGAGTAGCTGTGACGCAGACCTCAGCTTTTAGTGCTGTTTGCGTTGGCTTCACTTGTTCCCTTAGCCCCCCATGTATTGAGGCCTCTCACTGGTGGTGAGACAGGAAGAGGGGAGACCTTGTTTTCCCCTCCTTATTGGGAGGAGACGAAGAAGTTAGGGCCCGGGCATTTGCCTAAGTGCGGTCTTAATGACAGCTGACGTTTCTAAGTGTTCCTGACGCGCCAGGCCAAGAGTTAAGCTCTGCGGAGATTCTCGCCTCACGCTAAGAACAAACCTTTAAGATGAGAAGCTGAGGCCCAGAGAGCTGAAGTCGCTCGCTCAGGCTCCTCAAAGGACCTTTTCAGTCGTAGAACTGGGATGCCAAGCCAGGCACTCTGACAAGAGCCTACAGTCAACCAGGAAGCTGGGCTGCTGCCTTTTTTGGGTAATGAAGCGAATGCATTTCGACAATGAGGCAAAAAGTGCTTTCCTGGTCAAAATGTCTGAGAAGCGTGGGAGGCTGCCCACAGAGGGAGCGTGGATGTGCTGAGGATGGCATCTTTCTCAGCGCATGGCTAGTCAAGGGGGCTTCTCTGAGGGAGGGGGGATTTGCCCTCTCCTGCTGGGAACTGGGACTCGGATGGATTAAACCAGCGCTTGATGGGAGCAGACAGGAACTCTCTGGGGCTTGCAGAGCTCCTGTCGGTCGGTCCGTGATGCTAACACATCCAAGGGAGGAATGTGACAACCAGAAGGCTTCAGAGAGGCAAACCGGGGCCAAGTTTTTTTTTTTCCTGGAGGAGAGAGAGGGAATTGATGGCGGGGAATCCAAACTGCCTGGCTTCCTCTCTCTCAGCTGAGCAAGCAGCCTATGTGCTGCTCCGGCTCTTCCCAGACTTGAGGGCAAATTCCCCTTCAGAACTTGTCAGCCTTCTATCTCCTGAGTCTGTGCTCACTGAGCCTCATCTCCTTGATGTTCTGGCTGCCACAATGCTGGGAGTTTTTGCGGGGAGTAGGGGTGGGCAGGAGGGAGGTCTGGAAGGGGAAAGGATCACCCCATTGTAAACGTGACAGTGTGGCTTTCTGTGGGTGCTGCACCGCCCCTTGAAGGAGACGAGAGGGTCCATGTCTGTGCCCACCCAGCTGAGCATTCAGCCCTGCTTCCGGGGATTTTAGGAGGTCCTCCCCGAGCTGGTAAACCAGGGGCGGCCCCTGGGTCCCATTCCCCACACCACTCCACCCTTCTGACCTCTTCATGTAAGTCATCTCCATTAGCAGTTAGGATAAGAATCTCTGGCGAGGCTACGTGTTTGGTTCCCTGAGTAACACACGATGTCCACTGATCCCCTGTTACTACATGACAGTGTTGAGGGCAGATAAAGCTTACAACCAAGTTAATCTGATGCAGCTTCAATGATTCACATACTCCCCACCGTCCATAGAATGGGTTGGGCTTCCAGGGACTGGCCATTCTCAGAATTAAGTTGTTGGGTATGTTTCTCCTTTCCCTCTACCCAGAATTCCTGGAATCAGTTGAATGAAGAAGTTTAGTGGGGAAGGAAGGGGACCATGATTGATGGAGGGGGGGCTTGGGAGTCGGGAACCCCTGACTCTCTGGCCTGGCTGCTTACGTGACTTCTGAAATATGCAGCTGCCAAGACCGATCTCATAGGGTCAAGTGGCTTCATGTGTTCAAATGTCCAACACAGTGCTTGGCACATAATAGCTACTCAATAAATGCCTGCTCTTCAGATGCTTCTCATTTAGCATAGAGTAAATATGCACTTCTTATTTTTTAAATGAATGAAATCTCTCATTACCAAATTCATTCATGTGAGCGCTGACACTAATAATTCCCTTTTCTTGTATATTTCTAGCATCCTGTTCCACCTGGGATTTAGGTGCCTTTAATTTGAAAAAAAAAAAAACAACGTATCCATTCAATACTCCAGAGGGGCTTGAAAACTGTTCTTCCCTGAACTAAAGCTGGAATATCATGGGATGTGAAGAATCAAGGTAAGGGATTTTCTCCTCTTGAGCCTTATGGAACCAAAGATGGCTGTTGGAATTGGTGATCTCTCGCAACACAGCTTGGGGTGTGGTTTTTGACTGCTCGGCCCAGCTTCCTGTGCTTGGGAAGCTGGCTTTCCATAACCCTGATACACAGGACCCGGTCCTCAGTGCCTGGACCTTGTGCCAGGGCGCAATCCCTCTGTCCCCAGCTGAGGAAGGAGTCCACCATCTCCTAGGTGGATACACCACACTTTCCCCCCTGGCAGAAGGTGAGGATGGTCCAGCCGTCCTGCTGAGGTGTGTGGAGCCCACGCTGGGGAGAAGATGGGTGAGTTTGGTGGGATTATGTGATCAGGTCAGCAGACCTTCGGGGGCATCCAGAAGTGACCTCTCCCTCTCTCCCCGCCTGCTTGCACTGAGTGCGCCAGCTTCCACGTCTCGGGCTGCTTGGGGGTAAAGGGTAAGAGGTTAAAACGGATGGCTTTAGGCAAACCCCAGTTTTC
Source organism: Mesoplodon mirus (assembly GCF_964341445.2). Classification (NCBI taxonomy): domain Eukaryota; kingdom Metazoa; phylum Chordata; class Mammalia; order Artiodactyla; family Ziphiidae; genus Mesoplodon; species Mesoplodon mirus. The sequence continues at coordinate 12,122,695 of NC_138992.1, read as the reverse complement.
CTGGTTTTGCTACTTGCCTCGGCCTCCCCAAGCCTCAGTTTCCTCATTTGTAAAGTTGGGGTCCTATGAGTGCCCCAGGAGGATGTTATGGATGCTGAATGAGATGGTGGAGATAAAGAGTTTACCATTCTGCCTTTCATGGAGGAGGAAATGCTCCAAAACAGAAGAGGGTTTTTTTGTTTGTTTGCTTGTTTGTTTTCAATGCATTAATTACACCATTTAGAGGTCCTGCCATGCAGCAGGCTATTTCCAAGTCCTTGCTCTGCTGTTCTCTCTGCCTTTCACCTGCCACCAAGTCTGCCTGGGAAACGGCTTGTGAATCACCTTCGGTCGTGCACAGCCCCCTTGACCTGAGCAGAGTTGATTACTCCCCACACTGGGCTGTAGCCGGCACGTTGAAGGCATGCCTTTATGTGCCATGTGACTTCTCCTGCCCTCCCCTGCCCGTCCCCCCACTCGTCCCCCCTGTCACTGGTGAGCTTGTTTAGAGCAAGGACTCTTATGCCCCAGCGTTGGGCCTCCCATTGTGGACATTGAAAGAACAAATGAATGAATAATTGAAAAAGAGGGCACAGAGAGGAAAAGCCAGAGTGGGAACCAAAGGGAGAAAGTTGCTGAAGATTTAGAGCAGAGGGTGGTCGGTCACATTTTTTTCGTTCTTCAGCAAGGTGTTGAGAATAAGTAACGTGATGGAAAAAGGAAAAGTGAGTCCTACCACACACTGGAAAGCTCTTCGTGGGTGGAAATTTGGGTGAGAAAGTGTGAACTGGTGAGAAGACAGTTAGGGAGGTAGAACTGAGGAGGCAGCTGAGGATCGTGCTGACGCGCTCCTACTCGTGTGATGTGACCCTCAGAGACGGAGAACACGAGGCCTTGCCCTTTGGTCAACGTGGTGGCCGGCCCTGACACACAGAGGGTTCTCCAGATTCACCAGGCATCTGGGAGGCCTGGGGAGGGTCCCTTGTCCATTCCGAGAGGCTTCTGGAGAGGGTGCTGCCCCTTGAGACTCTTGGAAGATGCGTATGAATAAGACCTACCAGGAGCTGAGCTGACGAGCACTGGCGAAGCCTTTCCGTCCACGGGCGCTCAGCAGCCCTGCACGCTCACGTTCCCCATTCGCTTTTTTCTTTTGCAGTACGCGGGCCTCTCACTGTTGTGGCCTCTCCCGTTGCGGAGCACAGGCTCCGGACGCGCAGGCTCAGCGGCCACGGCTCACGGGCCCAGCGGCTCCGCGGCACGTGGGATCTTCCCGGACCGGGGCACGAACCCGCGTCCCCCGCATCGGCAGGCGGACTCTCAACCACTGCGCCTCCAGGGAAGGCGCCCCCCCCCCATTCGCTTTTATTTCCCGATCTACTTGCCGATTCTGGTGTCAGAAGGCAGCTGCGGTGCGTGCAGCTCTCAGGCCATCCTGTGAAAGTGCTGCCTGCCTTTTTTAGGCCCTCGAGCCCTCAACCAGTCCTTCAGTTTTGTTTCAGGAGCCCACGCTCCCGGTCCAGGCCATCAGCTTGGGGTGCAGGAGTATGTACGTGGATGTGCGGTCACCTGTTCTGGGACCCCCCGCTCCCGGTAGCACCTGCAGGGCTGGAGCGAGCTGTTCCCGCGTCCGGGAGAACGGCCAAAAGGAGTCCGGTCACCGGGGCGGGGGATCTGAGAGCTGGAAGAGCCGTTCTGTTGATGGAGGAAAGGCTTGGCAGGTCTGTCTGGGGCCAATGGGAGAGGAAGTTCCCTAGAACTCAGCCGCTGGGAGCAGACAGAGCAGGAGTGGACGCTGGGAATCCGAGGCTCGCGGTCCCGAAGGCGTCCCCGGTCAGGGCTGCTCTGTCCTAGGGGCTCTGAGAAAAGCCCGAACATCTGTGCTTGTGCCTCTGGTGCTACTTGTTCTAAAGGCGCTGCGCTCCCGCTGGGAGCCTGTCTGCCCTCATCCCTGCCTAGAAATCAGCTCACCTGGGCCGCACGCCAACAGCAGGCCTCCACACCCTTCCCATCCCCGGGACTGTTTGCACTGTTCCTGCTGTAACCGGGATTTTACCCCAGTTGCACTTCCCTCTACCCGCTGTGACCCTGGGCAAGTCCTTTATAGCTCTCCACGCCTCTTTTTCTCAGCTGCAGAACCTGGCCTGAGGAGATGCTCAGTGAGAGGGAGCCCTTGGTATCTGCTTCTCTCCCACCTCCTTACCTGTCTGTCTCCTGACTGTTAATTCTGTCGCATCCCGGCCCCTCCTCACACCTGCGCGCGGCGTTGCCTTCTTCCTTTTGACGCTCACCTTGCTTTTTTGGATTCCTCTCCTGGGCCCGCCTCCCTCTGGGAGCGTCTCTTGGGGCCTGCCTGATACTCCCAAGCCAGCCCTCTCTAGCCTTTGGTGAGAGGGTGTCTGAAGGCACCTGCCCACCTGTCCTCAGACACGAGCCAGCCCTGGTCTTTGGCCACAGGGTACGTGTGTCAAGGTTGCTTCCTTTATTCAGTGTCCAGAGTGTTTGCTGAAAGAATTCCCGACCCACTCGGAACTCTACCCTTGAAACAGAAACGGATTCTCAAAACACCTCTGCTACTGGCCCGTTTTACTATTACTGTTTCTTGTGGTTTCATATTGAGGTTTTTGGCTCATTGAATTTGACCTGGAGTTTATTTTTAGTAGTGAAGACAGAGTTCAATTAATGTCAAAACATGAGGGCAAATGCAGAGGAGGGATTCATAAGTCTAGGGGAAAATGTGCCTAGTTTTGCTTATTCTGATAACATCTGTCACACCAGCAGACGCCGAGCTTTCTCGGCGGTGCCCGCGATGGGCTTTGCAGAGGCTGGGAGTCCGAGCCACCCCCTGAAAGCGAAAGCGTTTCTGGGTCTCTTTCAGTCCAGTTTATCCAGCAGCTGGCCACACAGATGAGTACCCACCGCAGTTATCATTGTGGGTGATAGTTATTATAATCAATATTAAAGGCCAGGCTTTGGAACCTTCAGTTCGTATCTCCCCCATGGCTTTGGGTTCCTTCTGTCTCCGGAAGAAGCATCCAACTTGTTTGAACACCAGCTCTTCTCCCTGGATTGGGAATGTTTTGAGAACAGGCTCTGGGTCTTGCTCTCTCTTTCGCCCCAGCTTTTGGCACCATGACAGGCTCACAGGACATGCTTGGGGAATGTTTTCTTGGATTGCCTTCACTTTTGGACACTGAGTTGGGGTTAGAAAGTCAGAAATCATGCACACAGTGCTCTTCCTTTAAGGGCTCCCGGGTCTGTTCTGGGATTTTGGGGAAACTAAGCACTGTTTGCTTAGGACTTTAGAGTTTATAAAAGTTCTTTTTTGTTCTTCCGTCTTTCTTTTTTTCTTTTTTGTTTTTTTTTGCGGTACGCGGGCCTCTCATTGCTGTGGCCTCTCCCGTTGCGGAGCACAGGCTCCGGACGCGCAGGCTCAGCGGCCATGGCTCACGGGCCCAGCTGCTCCGCGGCATGTGGGATCTTCCCGGACCGGGGCACGAACCTGCGCCCCCTGCATCGGCAGGCGGACTCTCAACCACTGCGCCGCCAGGGAAGCCCCCGTCTTTCTTTCATCCCGTGACTATTTACGGAGAACGTGCACTGTGCCACTCTGCAGGATGCCCGCAAGAAAGGAGGGATGAACCACTGTTCTGGCCCCGAAGGCAATCCGGAGACGGAGGCTGGCTTTATGGATTCCCGTTATGGACTGTATTTTCGTGTCCCCCCCCCCAAGTCAGATATAGAAACCCTAATCCCCAGTGTAATGGTGTCAGGAGGTGGGACCCTTGGGACGTGGCCGGGTCATAAGGTTGGAGCTCTCAGGATGGGATTAATGCCCTTATAAGAAGAGGCACGGGAGAGTAACGTCTCTCTCTGCTGTCTGAGATGTGCAGACACAGCCAGAAGACAGCCTTCTGCAAACCAGGAACTGAGTCAGCTTCACCTTGATCTTGGACTGCCAGCCTCCGGAACTGTGAGGAATACGTTTCCACTGTTTAAGCCACCCAGTCTGTGATATCTTGTTAGAGCAGCCTGAGCAGAATAGGATTCGTGTATTTCACAGACAGATGAGTTGGAGACTCAGAGCAATTGTGCTGCGGGGAGCTCCCTGCTGTTTGGTGGTGGATCTCACAGATGAGTGTGGATCTTCTGAATCCAGGCACCTGAACCTGCTCCCCCGCTACCTGCCACGTGATGCGCAGGCGTGTCTGGATTTTCTCTTTGCTGCTCCTCTCTGCTCCATCATCTGTTTCTCCCTCCCCTCCCCTCTTCTCTCTCTTTCTCTGCTGTCTCCCTTTCCCCCTCTCCCAGTTCTTGTTTCTTCTGAAGATGAAGATCTTTCTCTCTGCGGTGCCTTTTGGGGGAAGGTACCTGATGATAACGGCGTTGTGCGTGTGCTCTTCCCGCCCGGGGTGGTGTCTGTCTCACTGAATCCACTTCCCCAGCACCTAGTGTGGGGACTGGCGCGATGTAGCAATTTCCTCCCTCCCTCCCTCCCTGCCCTCTTCCACCGTCCCACTGTGAGCCAGGTGTTGCACCCAGCCATGGGAGACAACAGAGTAGGTAAAAAACACCCTGGGGGAGACACAGTATATTCGAACAACTGTTGTTTGCACAGCGTCATGGACCGGATGTTTGGACACCCTCCAAATCCCCAGATTCGTACGCTGCAAGTCCTAACCCTGCGTGTGGCTGTACTGGAATTAAGGGAGTAATTAGGTTAAGTGAGGTCATGAGGGTGGAGCCCCGCTCTGATAGGAGAGCTCATTGGAGACCTCCCTCTCCCTCTCTCTCTGCCATGTGAGGACACAGCGGGAAGGCGGCTGTTTGCAAGCCAGGGAGAGAGCTCTCAAATCTCAAGACCCTTGATCTCGGACTTCTGTACTCCAGAGCTGTGAGAACAAACGTCTGCTGTGTGAGCCACGAAGCCTCTGGTGTTTTGTTACGGCAACCCTAGCTGACTAAGACACACAGTGGATGCACGTCTCAGGCCATAGGCTGCAGGGTAGTTTGCTTGCCTTGGTCCCAAAGCCTCTGTTGTGGTGTCGAGACGAGGCTGATGCCTGTGAAGCTTCCCAGTCCCATCTTTAAAACAAGGCGCCCAGACCGAGTTCTCTTGTCCTGCTCTGTCTGTATCTGGACGTTCAGGATTTCCCTAAGCTGGGCCCAATTCTATGTTTTCACTCTTCTTCCCTGCTCGGGTGTACTTAGGTGTATAGTGAACTCTCCTGTGGTTGTCGCATCAGGCTCCTGGAAGCAGCAGCAGCTCTGGACTCCTGGTCTTGCTCTTGTGATCCACTAGGCTGCCTCCCTTTTAACACGCTGTCCCCATGTTACAGGAGATTGTTCATTTCGTGAGTCGTTTGTGCATTCTGTGGGTCAATCAGTTTGCCTCCTGAAGTACTAAGCGCTGGGTATTCTAATAGCTCCTATTACGCACCCCTCATAACGTCCTGTCCTTATAGGAGCAGCAGTGGTACGTATGTTGTATGATGAAGATTCTGCTACTAATACTGCCAGTAATAACTGTAAAAATAATAATAGCTCAAATGCATTATTCACAGTGTTCCCAGTACTTTACATATATTATCTCATTTGCTTTTCAGAGCATATGAGGAAATGGGGATTAACTAATATGCCCAAGATGGCAACTGGAGGCGTCTCCCCATGGGATGGGTGTGAAGCACACGCTAGTGCTATGTGCTTTTGCAGAATGTCAAGCTCTCTCTTTTTTTAACTTGAGGCTAACGTTTAGAAGCTTTTACTAATGAGAGGACTCTTGGCTAAATTGATGTAAGCGCTACACATCACCAATAACTCCGTCCTGATGTGTCTCCCCGTGCCTTTGACCGTATAGCCCCCAGGCGCCTCCTGTTCCTTCCAGGAGACCTGCCAGCTTGGGCTCTAGGTTTTCTCCAGGTTTCACCCATCCTTTTCTGCTCCCCTGGGACCCAGGTTTACCTGGCGGAACTGAACAAAGTGTGAGACCCAGCAGGTTTTTTTAATTTTTTAAAATTTTATTTATTTATTTTTGGCTGCATTGGGTCTTTGTTGCTGTGTGCAGGCTTTCTCTAGTTGCGGCGAGCAGGGGCTACTCTTCGTTGCGGTGCGCGGGCTTCCCATCACAGTGGCTTCTCTTGTTGCAGAGCTTGGGCTCTAGGCATGTGGGCTTCAGTAGTTGTGGCTCGCGGGCTCAGTAATTGTGGCTCGCAGGCTCTAGAGCACAGGCTCAGTAGTTGTGGCGCACGGGCTTAGTTGCTCTGCGGCGTGTGGGATCTTCCCGGACCAGGGCTCGAACCCGTGTCCCCTGCATTGGCAGGCAGATTCTTAACCACTGTGCCACCAGGGAAGCCCTCCCCTATTTCTTTATATCCATATGGACTCGTGGATAGTTTTATAGACTTTGGATTCTAATTCATTGTGACTTTATGTTGCTCATAAAGCAACACTGAGCAACGTTATGTTGCTCAGCTTCTTCCAGCTTTGGCCATTGGGAGCTCTTTCAGTTGGCTCCTGGGTCCTTTTGATATACGACCATCATCGTTGCCTGGGGGGTGGCGGTTGTGTTTTGCTTTTTTTTTTTTTTTTTGAGCATTTCCTTACTTTCTGGAATGACGAGGTGCTCCAGGCTCATCTTGTATATTTCCTGCCCCAGACCTAGAATCAGCCATTTCTCCAAGGAGGCCTGGTTTGCTTTATTGGAATATGGTATTAGAAACCGACGTATGGGTGTGAGATGTGTTCATTGCTGCTGGGGCATCACTGCTTCTAAGTCTTCTTAGCCAACAGAGCAATGAAATATGTGTGAGTGTCCTAACCCATGTATATACACATGTGTATAAATGTTTCCATAGATATCCATCGTATCTCTGTTAAGCTAAGCATGAATTCATACTGATGTTCCAACTCTAATCCATTACTACTCCATACACTTTTGAACAGACAGACTTATTTTTTTGCCCACGTTGGTCAGCAAGAGGAAGTACTGAATGGTAAGTTCTAAAAGTCCACATGGGCAGAGAGCACTGGGATGAGAACACTGGACTTTTCCCTGTGGACAGTGTAGCCTTGTGAGCAGAAGTCAAGAGTTGGACAGGGCTTCCCTGGTGGTGCAGTGGTTGAGAGTCCGCCTGCCAATGCAGGGGACGCAGGTTCGTGCCCCGGTCCAGGAAGATCCCACATGCCGTGGAGCGGCTGGGCCCGTGAGCCATGGCCGCTGAGGCTGTGCATCCGGAGCCTGTGCTCTGCAATGAGAGAGGCCACAACAGTGAGAGGCCCGCATACCACAAAGAAAAAAAAAAAAAAAAAGAGTTGGACACAGTTGGACAGAAACTCAGAAACATGTGCCGCCCAGAACGCTTGCAGACCGGAACGCTGTCACACTCACAGGCCTTGTGTGCCTTCTGTCCTCCTGGGAAGCCTGTCCTGTCCTCCCTTCCCTCCCATGTTATCCCCACACTATACCCTCTTCCCGCACACACTCCTAGAGTCCCCTGGACTTACCCCATCAGAAATATATCCACTTAAAACAAAATTCTTTGCCTGTCTGCTGCTCCCAAGTAGACCACATCCCTGAGGGAAGCACTGCGTCTCGCAGGCAGTGCCTTGCACAGTCCCCCAAAACCAAAGCCAGGTCCGTCCATTCACTTTCAGGGTTTGTTGGGGGAATAAAGCAGTGGACAAGACACATGCCCCTGCCTTGTTGGAACCTGCACACACTGAATGCAATTGAAGGAATTCACATACAATGCAGAATCCCCTACCCCATTTCCTTTTTGGCCAGGGGTCTCAAACTCTATTGTCTACAGGGACCAGGCAGGCAATATAAGGAATGCCGTGGTGGGCAACTGGAAGGTGTGCATAGCTGATGAAGAGCCAGGACATCTGGTGTGACATACCAACCTGGCCGCTGGGCTCTGGCCAGCGTCCTGCCTGATGGCCCGGGGTCTGTGCCTGACTAGTTGTTCCTCAGTTTTTTGACTAACATGCCCAGTATAAACGGGATGGTGCCCAGTCCATGGCCGCTAATCGTGGTCCTGGAGAACTGCTGGCCTAGCGTGGCCAGATCTGACTGTTCCAGGGAGACCGGAAGCTGGGGAGGTGGGAGAGTCTTGCCCCTTTCTGGTCACTTCTATTCATTCTTGATTGTCACTGTAGCAATACATCCTCCCCTGCCAGCAGCACTTGGTTCCAATAGCAATAGTTGCTTCCAGTTTGCAGGGATTTTTTTGTCCCCTACTCCGGGAACCAGCTTCATTGGCTGCTCTAGAGATGACATCCCCAGCGGGGCTCCCTGGGGTCCCCCAGACTTCTCAGTTCCGATAATCCTACCCCATCCTCCATCCCCATGTGCTTGCTCTCTGCAGCTGCTACTTCTTGGCTACCTCGGACTCTCCCTCCTGTCTTTTCAGTAAACGGTTCATTCTTTATCTGAAATTCAGCGGGTATGTTTCCTCTTCCCTTGTTGAGCCTTGATTAATGCGCGAGGTGTATTTCTATATTTCCCACCCTTGACGTTTTCGCTCAATTGAGCTCAAAGCAGGTTTCCAAGCCTGTCGCCTTGAGGCCCAGACTGCCGGCCCGCCGCCCCCCACCCCCACCCCCAAACCCACCACCCACCTGCAGCCCCGTGCCCGGAAGCTCTGCGTCTTACGCTCATTGCTTGCTGGCTTCACTCGCTTGTGCTGCTTGCACACAACCACGGGCCACTCCCGGGGGGCTTGCCAGTGGCCCCTTTCCACAGCCTGTTGCGTCTGGAGATGATGCTTTGGGTTTTCCACAATGAACACTGGTCCCCAGGGTGTGCCGGGTTTCTCTGTGTCTGCAGGGGTGTGTGCCCGTGCTGGGTGGAAACAACCTTGTCAAAATAAACCAGGGCTATGCTGACAGGGGGAAGTGAGGCTGGCCGGAGGAGAAAACGTGGGCCGGGTGCTTCTTGGGGGGTTTCCTCTGTGCCAGTGCCCTGCAGGAGGCTGCCTCTGCCATACTTCCTGGACCCTTCCGACTCCCCCATGGCCCCCGTTGGACACAAGACTCTTGCTCCCTTCCCACGTTGAGCCGTTCACTGAACAGTGTGCCTCCAAACCAGCTCTTCTGCCATGATTTTCCCCCTTTGCTCTGAACTCACTGTCCTGACCTGACACATCAACAGTCCTTTTGTCACTCCAGTGCTGCAACTTTATGATTTTCAGGGTCCAATGTGATTGATTAAAAATCATGATATTCCTCAGGAATTCTCATCGATCGTGATCATTGTGATGCTCAGCTGTGTCAAACGTTGGCCTTTGTGAGCTGGGTGGACTTACTGGGGTATACATTAGTTTGCTCGGGTGGCTGTGACAGAGTACCCCCCGTGAGGTGGCTCAAAACAACAGAAATGTATACTCTCACAGTTTTCCAGGCTAGAAGCCTGAAATCACAGTGTCAGCAGGGTTGCCTTCCCTCCAAAGATTCTAGGGAAGACTCCTTCCTTTCCTCCTACCTGCTGGTGGTTGCTGGCAATCCTTGGCCTTCCTTAGCTTGTAGGTGCATCACTCCAATCTCTTCCTCCATCCTCACATAGACTCCTCTCCCATGCATCTGGTCCAGATTTCCCTTTTCTTATAAGAATTAGGTCTGCCCTGATCTGACCTCATCATGTTAACTTGATTACTTTCTCCAAGACCCTATTTCCAAATAAGGTCACACCCACCAGTACTAGGAGTTAGAACTTGAGCATAACTTTTGGGGGGGACACAGTTCAACCTGCAACAAGGATATGAAGAAATGTTACAACTTCTAGTTTTGTTTATTTCTTTCCTATAAAATGTCATATGTTTTATAATAATATAGGCATTTCTGTGTATAAATTATAAACAAATACTTATGCAGATACTGGGAGCTATCCTCAATCATGAGTGATGAGGACATAGTTTAAAAACAAACCAATCAGTCCACTGGTCTGGTTTATGGAGGACCCGGGCCTTAGTCAACCTGGGCTGCTGTAGCAAAATACTGTAGATCAGGTGGCCTCAACAACAGAAAATTTGTTTTCTTACAGTTCCGGCAGCCGGGAAGTCCAAGATCAAGGTGCAGCTGGTTCCGTTTCTGGTGAAAGCGCTCTTCCTGGTTTGCAGACAACTACTTTCTTGCTGTATCTTCACATAATGGGGCAGGGGTGGGGGCGGTGGGAGAGGAAGCACTAGCTTTCTGGTATCTCTTCTTATATAAGTGCACTAATCCTGTGGGATCAGGGCTCCACCCTTATGACCTCATTGAACCTTAATTACCTCCATAAAGGTCCGATCTCCAAATAGAGTTACACTGGGGTTCGGGACTTTAACATATAAAGTTGGGGGAGGACACAATTCAGTCTATCGCAGGTCCCATCTTCTGGATTTTGCTATACAGTAAGATTCCCTTGGTTCTTATGAATTACAAGAAAAACTTAAAGTCTGGTGTGGTGGCTAGATCCCAACTTTAGTTCCACATACACCTCGTTTTTATCCCGGCTTTCTTATCCCTTTATATTTATTTTTTAAATTTTATCATCAGTAGCTGGGTGCCGTGGGCAAGCTAAATGCCCTCTCTGAGCCTCACTTTCTACCTCTGTGACACGGAGATAATGCCTACTTAGGGTATTGTTTGGGAGGGTAAGTGAGGTCACTAAGTAGATGCTTAGTAGCTGTGAGCAGTTTTCCTTTCTGCCCAGGTCTCACTCTTCCCTGCCCTACAGCAACGGCTGCCCTGCCCCTGCCCAAGGAGGGTGGGAGAGTTTCGAGGGGGTAAATCCTTAGTGCTGGAGGTGGCTCTAGACGGCGTTGTGTCTGAGGCTTTCCTGGGCCCTATCTCTCTTTCTCAGCCCTTGTGTTTATCATCCAGCTGTGTCTCATCTGCACTCACTGTTCGTAATGTCACCGTTTTGCAATTCAGCCATCATTTTGGTTTTTGTACGTGGATTGTCTTGACTCAGCCTAGCTTGTAAAGCAGATCTGTGGGATCCAGCCCACGTGTGTACAGCAGGTGATCAGCGACTGTATTTGTTGGGTTTATTGGCGGGGGGAGAAGGGAGGGCTTTAGCCCGGGTGCCAGCCCTTCTTCACTTTCTTACCTTTGTTCATCTCAAAGGAGGCAGGCGGTGTGATGAACAGGCTCTCCTGCTTCCCTTCGCTGCCTACTGCCCTTCTGCTTATGGCCCAGGGCAGGGCCAGCATTAAACAAGGTCTGTATAAGCGTAGAGAGGGGCCCGGTAGTGTGGTCCCTTCCAGAAACATGCGTGGGCCTGGAAGTCACATAAACCCGGTGGGAGTCCTAAGCCTGCCCTTTACAGCTACCAAGGCCTTGGGCAAAATCTTGGTATTCCCTTTTGCAAAATGGAGCTAATAATGGTACCTGTGTCATTAGGTGGCTGAGAGGAAATGAGCTAATGCATGTACGCCCCTAGTACAATAGCCGTCCAGACAAGGGGGAGAGGCCTGGGCGGGGAGAACCACTGCTCTCCCGATGCACTCTGAACTAGGCTTCCAAATACCAAATGCCTCTGTCATCCCCCAGCTGTGAAACCCCGGCCAAATGCCTTTCCCTCTCTATCTAAGTTTCTGCTCTTTATCTCTAAAGGTTAATAATGCTTTCCTCAAAGTTTAACTTGATGTAATTTACATAAAGTGACATGAAGCAGTTTGTAAAACACAACCCAGAAATTCATAATTATCATTAACAAGTTTGACTGGGAAGCCTCATGACTGCATCTGTACTCTGTTAGACTTTTAGGAGTGATAATTGAAGTCTGAAGCCGAGGCCAGGAGGGGGCTGGTGCAAGTTCAAGCTTTTTAAGTCATTCTCAAGTAGTAAACATATATGGCATCCTGCAGGTAGATTAGGGCCTTGTCGGCTTTTTTTTCTGGTATATTTAATACACATGCCTGCTGTTGACTCCTGCTTGGCCTGGAGCCCTGACCTTGTCCTCAGAAAATCCCTTCCTGTCCAGATGCACCGGTGTTCCGAGTTCTTCTGCTGTTCTCACTGCCCCTGCCCAGGGGCTGACCCAGCCACAGCCGGCTTCCTTTGCTCCCGTGGTAGGCATTCGGGCAGGTTGTAGCGATGAATGTTGTTGGCAAAGGAACGTGAGCCTTCTTCTGTGCTGCTGGGCGGTGATGAATTGGGCCAGCCTCACTGAAGGGAGAGTTGACACAACTTCTCAACGTTTAGACTGTGTGTGCCCTTTGACCCGGCAACTCCCCCCTCCCCGCCCCCCCCGCCCATGAGTCTGTCCTCTAGAAGTAGGAAAACACATTTCAAAAAGTGTTCTTTCACAGCATTGAGAAAGTAGCAGAAGCTGGAGGACAACCTCACTGATTAACAGTGTCATACTTAGCAGTCTGAAGAATGAGATTTTGCAACCATCTCAAGGCTAGATCAGGAAGCACGTGGTGCTGACTTGTCCCATGACTGATGATGTTTACCTTGATCACTTGATGAGAGTGGTGTCTGCTAGGTTTCTCCACCATAAAGTAATATTTCTCCCTTTATAATTAGCATCTTATCAGGAGATCATCTGTTACTATCAATGTATAAATATCATGTTTCTCATCGTACTTTCACCTAAGTTTAGCCTCCATTGAAAATTCTTGCCTGAAACTGTGATTACTGTTATTGCCAGTGTCTGTCTCCATCATCACTTCCACACTTATCAGTTGGAATTCTAATGTAAGGAAGAACTGTCCTTTCTTTTTCTATTAAAAAAATTCAATTATTGGTACCAGTGTGAACTCATAAATTCTTATTTTATTATATTGCTTATAATCCATGACTATAGTTTTTTTTCCTCAAATTTTCCTAGAGTCGGCAGATGAGATGCCCTTCAAGTTGGGTTCTATGTCCTTTTGGCATTTCCCCATCATGTTTCGAGCACTGCTTTGCCTTCTGGCGCCACGAGATGTTCCAGGCTCATGCTGTGCTAGCCCTGCTCCAGCCCTGGAGTCAGCCATCACTTCTGTGCTATTCTTGCCAGAAGTGGGTAACCTGGATTTAATCTAGAGGAAATACGGACAAACCCAAATTGAGGGACATTCTGCAAAGCCACTGGCCAGTGTTCTTCAAAAATAAAAGAAAGACAAAGCAAGACTAAGGAGCGATGCCAGATTAAAGGAGCCTAAGGGGGCATGATGACTAAGGGCAATGTGTGACCCTGGGTTGGCTTCAACAGACGTTGTTGGTAAAATGTGAATAATGTCTCTGGGTTAAACAGTAGGATTATATTAATGTTAATTTCCTGATACAACTTGATCATTATAGTGTGGTTATATAAGATATCAGGATCGAGAAATTGCAAGGCTGTGGGAATTCATTCTACTTTCAAACTCTTTTTGTAAGTGTGAAATTATTTCAAAATGAAAAGTAAAAAGAAACTTAAATACGAGCAATTGAGATGAATTTATATATACTAATATGGAAAGGTGTCCATAATCAGTTAATTGAAGAAGAAAAGTTGTAGTATTTTTGGTATAGAATTAGCCCACCTTTGTGAAAACAAGACAGAACAAAATAGTACATATGCATATTTGCACATGAGAGAAATTCTGAGAAGGTATGAACTTCCTGTTAACAGACATTTCCGGGAAATGTAATTGGAAGGTGTGAGAAAGTGGGAACTTTGTCATTTTTTTTTTTTTTTAAAGAAGAAGCATGTTTTAATACTATAATGGGAAAGTGATAAGCATGTGGTTTGTGTGGGGAAGTGCGCTTCTGCCGGTGAACGTTCGCTTTGATGTCTTCCATCCACCTCAATTTCTGTTGCGTTTTCTTCCACAGGCAGTGCCCTGCAAAAAAAGTCTTACCCCGTGGACACTCACCTGTGTTTTGCCCCACTATCCGCTTTCTCGCTTCTGAGTCTTAACAAAGACAAAGAGGGAGCCTGCCGACCATGCTGCTAGACAGTGACGCCAGCTGACTCATCTTACCTTTAGCCAGTGAAGCTGGCAATTGTTCACTCTGGAACACTTTAGAGAGAAATTTATTCTTAAGCGTGTATCCTTTCGGTCTCACCAGAGGAGTGTAAATTAGAAAGCTGACGGTCCTCATATTTGCTCCTCTAAGGAGCAATGATTCGTTAAGTGGTGCTTGATATCTCTAAACCCGATTGATTAGTGAACCACCATCGGTTTCTCCCAGGAATTTGTAATGATCACTAGCCTTTTGTAGTTAATGTAAAATTTCACTGAGATAGATTTATTTTTATGTATAGGTTTGTTTTCCCATCTCAGAGCAGAGGCTTCTTGATTCAAGCATGGAGAAGAACAAAAATAACATTTCTTGCAGGCCGACTGTGTGCCACGAGCTATTACAGGCTTTGACTAATGTAGCCTCCCTACTACAGTCGGCCCTCTGTGTTCTCTGGTTCTGCATCTGTGGATTCAACCAACCGCAGATTGAAAATATTCGCAAAAAATATTCCAGAAAGTTCCAAAAAACAAAACTTGAATTTGCTGCATGCTGGCAACTATTTACGTAGTATTTACATCGTATTAGGTATTATATGCAATCTAAAGATGATTTAAAGTATACAAGGGGACGTGTGTCGGTTAAATGCAAATACTACACCAATTTATTTTCTTTATGAGAGTGACTAATTCCGAAATGAGCCCTTTTTTGTGTGTTTTAGGTGAACCAATCAGTGGGGACCTGGACTAGGTGGTCTGCGGAAGTTTCTTCCCTTATTTGGCGGGGTGGGGTACCACACGGCATGCAGGATCTTAGCTCTCCGACCAGGGATCGAACCTGTGCCCCCTCCAGTGGAAGCGCGGAGTCTTAACCTCTGGACCACCAGGAAGTCCCACTACACCATTTTCTATCAGGAACTTGAGCATCCCCGGATGCTGGTACCCGTGGAGGTCCTGGAACCATTCCCCCGAGGATACCGAGGGAGGCCTGTACTAGGGAACATTCTTCCAGTCTCTCAGTGAGAAAACTGACCCCCAAAAGGCGTGCTGCCACAGGCTCCAGCATGTTCACTGAGTTACCTCCTGAATGAACTGTCTCCTTCTCTAGGCTGTCCCTGACTCCTCCTGCGGTCCAGAGCAGTTTGTGTTTGCTTCCTTCTGCTCTGGGCAGCCCTGTCACCTCCTGCAGCTCCTAAACACCAGCTCCAGTTTTGCCTTCTAAGTACCTTTGCCTTCTTCTGTCGGGGTGTCTCCCTCAGTAATGATTATAATGACGGTGATAAAAGAAAAACTAAAATATTTGCGGGTAAGTGTCTTTATGGATCCCTTGCTGTGCCGGGCAGAATGCTGAGCTCTCCCAGGCATCATGTCATCATTCCTCCCAACCACCTGACGAGGTGTAGGGGCTCATGGTGGGCTGGGGACCTGAAATCTGCAGCCGGGTCCATCTAGGAGCCAGAAGCTAATGTCAGTCCAACATGTGTTTTCCATTTCAGTATTCACTGAGGTAGTTAATAAGCTCTTGCTCTAGGTTGGTGCAAGCTAGTGAACACAGCCAAATTATTTCTCCCTCAAACTTATAGCCACATATTCCCAGACATTATAAATCTGTGATAGAACTAATACTCAGACACATCACCATTTTATCAATGACATAATCAAGCTCATAATGAAGGATCCCAATTTTAAGTTACACAGCTCAAAAGCATATAAAATATTAGGTGTGTGCTTACTTCATTAACAGAGGCACTTTTTTTTTCAACCAGAGGGTATGGAAACTAAGAGTAAAAACTTCAATCTTTCAACAGAAATGATAATCATCTTCCCATAAGTATGGTAAAAGAAATACAAGATTTTCAGAAACTGGGATTAAAAATTGTTTTAGCTACAGTCAAAAAATCATCACATAACAAGAAAGTCTCTGTCTTTTTAAAAATATTTGCTACATTAAAGGGCATATTCTGTAAGTTCTGGGTAAAACACAGGTACCCTTATACTAGGCATATTCCATAGCCTCTTTTCATTGTTTCTTTCAGGTCCTCCCTGTCACATTGCACCACAGGGCAAACATTAATTGAAATGTAAGGCTTTTTTGTCTGAAGACATTAAAGACATATACGTGTTATTAAATGAACTTTTAACTGGAGCTTTGTGATTTTTTTCAAAATAGATTTATATATGTGTGTGTGTGTGTGTGTGTGTGTGTATGTGTGTATATATATACATATATATGTATGTATATATATATACACATACACACACACACACACACACACACACACACACACACACATATATAGAACAGCACAACATGAGATTTTGAGAAATACATTAAAAAAATCTCCTGACACTTGGCAAATCTGACAAAAGCAATGGTTTTGCCAGTCCTGATGTCTCTGTATGTGAGTGTCAGCAGTGTCAACATAAGACACACAAGCACATGACTATACAGGCCCTATCTTCATTGCTTGAAATGACCAAAGGGGAAAAACCACGCTGTGGCATTCCAATGTTGTGTCAACTAAAAAGTACAGTATTTTAGTCTAAAATATTTTAATATTGTAGTAAATTAATGTTTGTATGAGTATTAGTAGAAACTATTTTAGTATAAAAATGCACTGAACGGGCTTCCCTGGTGGCGCAGTGGTTGAGAGTCCGCCTGCCGATGCAGGGGACACGGGTTCGTGCCCCGGTCCGGGAAGATCCCACATGCCACGGAGCGGCTGGGCCTGTGAGCCATGGCCACTGAGCCTGCACATCCAGAGCCTGTGCTCCGCAACGGGAGAGGCCACAACAGTGAGAGAACCACGTACCGCAAAAAAACAAACAAAAAAAACAAGCAAAAAAAAACCACATGCACTGAAAATATACAAGTAATGTGCTGGGGATTTGGGCATCTAATCTTTCTAAATTTCTTGTCAATAAAATTCTGGCACAGGAAATAGATTTGAGTAAGAATCATAGCTCAACACAGTGCAATTTCAGGAAAGTCAACTGATAAAAAAGATCAAAGTGTTCTCAAGGCTGAACAGCAAGAATCTCTCACTAAGTGTTGGGATAGATTGACAGGAACCCCAAAATAGAAGTTGCAGTTGGGCGGAGCTAGTGCCCTGTAGTGGAAGGTCTTTTATACTTCCTGCTCACTGAGGATCTACCCTGGTGATGTGCGCCTTAAACTCAGATTCCACTTCCACAGCAGTAGCTAGAGGCAGCCCAGTTTTACTGAAGGCAACAGTTGCTTCCGTGACCTCCAAATTGCTGCTTTTATGTCTTTATACTCTGTCCTACCTTCAGTTAACGCCAGGGCTGCAGTCACCAGACCTCTCCCAAGGCATGCAGCACAGTGGGCAGCAACGCAGCAGCCAGCTTCTCCACTAGATTCAGATTGTACAAGATTTAACCTGCCCTCAAGACCCGGAGTTTTGGTGGCAAGTCATCATCAGGCCAAGTCAGTCCTGGTTGTCTATATCTGTCCTCGTGAGAACAGTGTTAGAGTGGCTTGGATGGCTCAGCTCTCCAGGACCCCTGGCTCTCCATAATCAGTGAGTGGGTCTCTGGCATTTAGGAGGGCACGAGCCCATCCTTCAGCAAGTACTGATTTATTATCTCCGATGATAAAGGTTGGCTTCAGTGTGGTCTTGGTTTTCCCTCATTGTTTCATGAGATTGTATCATTGAGCAGCTACTCAGGGCTAAGTACTTAGCTTGGGGTGAGGGGTGCAGAGAAATTTGGCGTGACCCATCCCGCCTTGAAGGATCCCATGGCCATAGCTGAAAACAAATCCCAGTTCTATAAGGGCGGCTGGGTTACCTGCTCTGCTCACAGCTGCTGTTGCAGCTCGTAGCACCGGGTCTGGCATAGAGAACATGCACCGTCCATAATGAATGGATGAGGATTTCCTGATTTCAGCTCAGGAGTCATCACCTCTACAATAAAAGCTAATCAAAGGGCAGGGCTATGTTTTCTTCCTGCTGTGACCTCTTTGACTTATTTTTGAACTTCCTCTCCCCAGTTTGTGGCCCAGTCTTTCTTATGATGCAGAGACCTCTTACGTGTCGACAGTGACCCTCTTTGGACTCTGGTGTCTTAAGGGCAGGTGACTCATATCTGTTTCCTCAGCATATATAACTAATGCTTTGTAGACATTGTGGGTACTCAATGTCTGAGTAAGAGTTGCTTTTGCTTAGCAAGAGACCCTTCTGGGGAGATGTGCTATGGACTGAATTGTGTCTCCTCCCCCCGCCCCTACCCGCCACCATCCCCTCACACCCCCGCCACCGCAAATTCATTTGTTGAAGCGCTAACCCCCAAGGAGGATGGTATTTGGAGATAGGGCCTTTGGGAGGTGATTAGGTTTGGATAAGGTCTTGAAAGTGAGGCCCCCGTGTTGGGATTAGCACCCTGAATAAGAAGAGATGTAGAGAGCTTGATCTCTCTCTCTCTCCCTCTCTCTCTCTCTCTCTCTCTCCCCCCCCACCACTATATGAGGACACAGCGAGAAGGTAGCCATGTGCAACCCAAAGAGAGAGGCCTCTGAAGAAACTGGACCTGCCTACACCTTGATCTTGGACTTTAGTTTCCACAACTGTAAGAAAATAAATTTCTGCTCAAGCCACCCAGTCTATGATATTTTGTTATGGCAGCCTGAGCTGACTGAGACACGGGGACTAGGTCTGCCTTAGCATCACGGAGAGAAGACTGGAGGGAATTTGAGAGGTGGAGGTGGACTTCCATGATGGTTGTCTCCAAATAATGAGAGGCTGGGAGGAAGGCAGTGGGTCAGATGTATCTTTTATGGCCCCAAAGATTAGAACCAAGATGGGGAAGAGGAAAGAACAGGCAGACAGATAACCACCGAATAAAAGGAAATGGAGCCTTGTGGATGAATGAGTTGTCTCAGACAGTGGTCAGGGTATCACGGTTGGAGGTGTCCACTTAAGAGACCACGTTGGGACGGAGAGGGATCCAAGCATCACGCTGTGATGTGACCCTCTAAGGTCCCCATAGTCCCTGAGGTTCTAGGAGCCCATAATTAATCCTTACAAACAAGAACCATCTCCTCTCATTTGTAGAACATGTTACAACTTCCAAAGCATTTTCATATGTACTGTCTCATGTGATTCATAGAACAACATCATGGTTGATGCCCAGTCCAAGTTTCCTGAACGAGGGGAGATGAGTAAGGGAGCCACTGCTATACCATGGATGACAGGAGAGGCAGAGTGATTTCTTGACTCAATAGTAAAGGCTAAGCCTGGCTTGAACCCAGGTCTCTCCCCAGCTTCCTCCAAGTTGACAGTGAGAATGCTTTCTCTTAGAATGTTATTTTTCTGTTTTTGTATTTCATCTTAGTAAATTCTTCAGCATCCGTATCCCCTTTAATCCTCACAATAGCCCTTTGAAACAGGCATGATTATTCTTATTTTGCAGATGAGAAAACTGATGCTCAGAGAGCAGAGGGATTTTTGCCAGGTCTCCAGCTCCTTACTGTGCAGAGCCTTAGGTTTGGGGGGCAGTGGGCATCCTCTCCAAGCAACTGCGAGCCCATCCTCTTGGCACTGGTGGGAGTGCACGAAGTTCTTGGCCACAAGCAGAGTTGATGAGGAGCCTGTTTTAGGTTCCAACTGCAGGTGAATTGAATAACTGACTCGTCTAGGGAAATAGTAGTCCAGCAGTGAAGTCACTCTTTCTTGTACTCATGTCTGATTTCCAGCAATCTCTCTGCAGTTCCTCCTGCCAGAGCCCTGCTCTGTGCTTCTGGGAAGGCCGTGGAGTTTCTAAGCCTCGGCTGCATACCGTAGTCACCTGGGAGCTTGCAAAGAACACGGGGATCTGATCCCTGCCCCCGGCTCCCTACACTAGGGTTAATTGACCTAGAGAGGGATCTGGGCATCAGCGTTTGTAAAAATCTCTTTGGATGGTTAAGAATCACCAAATTGGTGTTGGTGTGGGCAGATGTGTGCATGCAGATTATTGTGATGAGGTGTGAAGGCCATGGTCTGCTTTGTTCCCAGGGTCTGTCTGTCTAGTTCTGTGCTGGTTGCTTTTTTGCTCTGCAGAAGGGATTTCATTTCTCCTTCCCTCCAGCTCTCCTGGTTAGAGGTCATGCCCTAGCAGGACACCATGTAAAGTCGTACCGTGTAAAGTCACACCATAACTCTTGTTGTTACTAGCTCTGTGACCTTGGGAAACCAGCTTCACTTCTCTGTAACATGAGAATAATCCTGCCGATTTCCTCATGAGGCTGCTGTGAGCGTTACCTCTGGGGACCACGCCCAGTGAATAGCTAGGGCTCCATAAGGATGGGTTGTGGTTAGCATTTCAGTAGCTACATGTTATGTGTGTTTATATAATATTGTTTATGTTTCCTTCATGGCAGAGTTAGCTGCTTCCTCCTATGTGTAAGAATATCACCACTGTAGATACATACATACATACATACATACATGATAGATAGATAGATGGATAGGGATCTATATCTGTACGTCTGTTATGGAATTATGATGTGTCTTTGTGTCTCTAACTTGGTATATCCATTCCGAAAATGTTTATTGAGCACTGCTGGGTGCTGGGGAACAGACAAGAGAGAAGCAGTCTCTGCTTCTTGGGGAATTTCGTCTTTGAAGGGGGCAGATGATGAACAAGATGTTATAATGATGTGCAGCGGATGCTATGTTGAGGCAGGTCCCGGAAGCTGTGGGATAGGTAACAGATGGTCCTAATTTATGCCTAGTCATTGTGGGGAGACCCCCCCTACCAGCACTAACTCCTTCTCCTGCATTATTTCTGTACATGCCTGATGTTCTTGGATTTACTAGAATTACCTGTGCACCCTCAATATTAATCTATAATCGTTGCCTTGGACTTAGGCAATGTGTTTTTGTTCATTTTGGTATTCCCAGTGTGCTTCAATCATTCATTCGTCTCAGTTCAATCCAAGCAGCACCTTTGGAGAATCTGTGTTATACGCTGGGGTCACACAGACAAAAAGACCTTTACAGAAACCCTCACAGTCTTCTGGGAAAGACAGACGTATAAGTGCACGTAGCTTTGGACCATCATGGCTGCTGTGATCGCTGTTGTTCCACTGAAGAATGGGGACACAAGGAGTGGTGGCCCCTGGAAAATATGTGGACCCAAGACAAACATGTCTGTGTCTCTCATTAAGCCCTGGGTTTTCAAGGTGAGGAACTGTCTCCCTTGGGTTTAGGTCATGGCCTGGCACACAGTAGGTGCACATTGAATGCACGGGGAGTCGCTGGCCAGACTAAATACCTTTTCTCTGGAAGTTTGTCCTCATCTCTGAACGGAAGGTCAGCGAATATTGTGAAACTCTCAATCAGTGTTCACACTTTAGAGCCCTGTGATGGAGGCTGAAAGGCTCCTTCCTCACTGGAGTGACCGAGAAGGTCGCTATTTTGCGAAGTCCTCAGATTCTCATCACTGCTAGAAGCTGACTAATTATGAGCAGGGAAGTGAGGGCCTTGAAATGCCCCTGTCTGCACATTTGGCCTCATGGTCAAATCCAGTCCTCATTTCTGATCACTTCTTTGGCTTCTGTGAAGCCACCTGGCCATGCCTGGCCGTGGGCGGTGCTCATAATTAGCCTGACAGCCAGGACAGGCCTGGGGGCGGGGGGTGGGGACCCAGTAGGTGGAGAAGATGGGCTTTTTTAGCCCATTTCAAGGTAATGAAAAGACTTTGAGAACGGTTGGTGATGTCTGCTACCACAATCGCTTTCTCTGTTTCCACTGAAAATGAAATTCTGGATGGACTGAACCTGACTAAGAAAAGGGAAGGTGGACAGGAAAGCTGATGACAAATGTGACTGGGTTATTTCTAGAGTGCTTTGTACTTTTTAGAATGTTTCCCCCTGAACCCTTTTTCATTCAAACTCTCAGAACACTTAAAGAGCTCTTAGCGGGACTTCCCTGGCGGTCCAGTGGTTAAGACTTCGCCTTCCATTGCAGGGGGTGTGGGTTCGATCCCTGGTCGGGGGAGCTAAGATCCCACATGCCTCGTGGCCAAAAAACCAAAACGTAAAACAGAAGCAATATTGTAACAGATTCAATAAAGCCTTTAAAAATGGGCCACATCAAAAAAAAAAAAAATCTTTCCAAAAAAAAAAAAAAAGAGAGAGAGAGAGAGAGAGCTCTTAGCATGTCAGCAGCTGGGTGTTATGGAAAGAGCACTGCCTTTAGAAACTTTCCAGGGAACTCGTGGGAATCTACAACTTTCCAGCCATGTAACCTTGTCAAGTTCAGTCTACCACTTTGAGCCTCAGTTTCCTCATCCAAGAAGGAAAAAAGAAATGGTGGCAGTGTTTCATTTGAGTAGCTCTGCTTGCTGTGACAAATAAACCTCAACATCCTAGAGGCTCAGCATGAAAGACGCCTATTTCCTACTCACATAACAGCCCAAGGAGGACGTTTCTGGTCAGTGGGTGGTGTTTCTTCATGCACTGATTGGAAGACTCAGGCCTCTCCCATGTTGCTGGTCCCCCACTCTTCAAGGACCTTGATGCACGTCGAGCTGGCAGAGGGGGGAAGGGAAGGTAGAGATGCGTATACACCTCGTCCTGAAAGTGGCATACAGTCACTCCACTTGCAAGAAGCAGAGTCTCCTTGGTGGACCACATCTGGAAATGGGCAACAGGAGACTCCATTTTGTTTTGTTCTGTTTTGTTGCCTCTCTGGGAGTGTTGGTGAAGGACCATGAAATGCTGAGACATTGGGGCTACAGATAAATTTTAGCAAGTGGGTGAACTCACAAATACAGAATCTGCAAATAGTGAGGATTGACTGAATATATGATAATCAAATGTGAGATGTAGAACCCCAGTGAGCTGCAATTCTGGGGAAGGTTCTGGCAAAGATTTCCAGAGCAGGGGATGTCTTAGGCCAGGGTTGGAAGACTTTCTGTGCCTGGGAGTAAATATTTTAGGATTTGCAGGCCACACAAACTCTGTGGCACCTAAACTCTGCCACTGTAGCACAAAAGCAGCTGTGGACAATACAGAACAAATGGGCATGGCTGTGCTCCAGTAAACCTTTATTTTTGCACACTGAAATGAATTTCACATAATTTTCATGCCACAAAATGCTCCTCTTCTTCTGATTTTTTTCCCAGTCATTTAAGAATGTAAAAACCATTCTTAGCTTGTGGCTTGAACAAAAGCAGATGGTAGCCAGGTTTGGCCTGAAGGCCAAAGTTTGCCAGCTCCTGCCTCAGACACCGCTAGATAGGGATACTTACTGATTATGAAAAAAAAGGAAATAATTCAGAACCGGACAAAGGATGAAGTTTAAAAATTCACCTAAGATCCCAAGACCCAGGGATTTCCACAAACGACACACGTGGCCAACCAGGACCATCCCTGTGGCCCTGTAATTAATTTATCCCTGGAGGATATGTGGTGGGTATCTTTCTGTGTTAGTAAGGCTGGATCTCCGTCATAAGGATAATAGCTAACTGTCATCTTCCATAGCTGGATCATGATTTATGTTAACTCGTCCTTTGCTGGTGTCTTTTAGATTGTTTTTTAATTTGCTGTTGCAAAGGATACAGCATGAATTCTCATACACACTCACCACACAGCTAGGGTTGTGGGGGAGGCATAGATGAGTCACACCATGTTCTGCCCTCAGGACACTTAGAATTCAGCAAGGCACACGGGCGACACGGAGTAGTTATCCTGCACAGACAGTGGTGGTTTCCCGAGTCAGAGCTCCAGTGCTACGGAGGTTGGAAATGCAAAGGGTACTGGTCCAGGTGAGGACACCAGGCCCCTGCCTTTCCTGGGTCAGCATCTGGCATCTTTTTGGGTTCCAGAGCCTCGTAGAGTATCAGAAAGGGGACCTCAGAGGTCATCACCCCATCCACCTACAGATGGAAAAACAGAGACTCAGAGAGGTTGAAGGACTCACAGAGGGTGAGTGCAAACCCAGCTGGCCTCAAATCCAGGAGTCCAAGTGAGTTAAGGCCTCTTGACCCTATATCAAGCTCCCTGAGTGCTGATTTTCCAAACATTGTGTATGGGCATCCCCTGGGCCATGTCAGTGTGTTCCAGGGCAGTGGTGACATTAGGACAGGTGTTGCTGGGTAGGTTCACGACACCCCAGAACTGCTGCTGTCTAGTTCATGATACAGTACGAATTGTGTTAGCTGCCTCCTTCATTTTTTCATCATGAGTCGATAGAACCCGGGCACCAACTCCCTCATTGACATTGGCGGTCATCCTCAGCTGGTCACCTGTCCCCTGCCAGACAGAAGCTCGGTCTCTGGTGCTCTCATTTCCCATTGTCAGGGATGACACCGCACGTGACAAGCTGCTGGTGTTCTGGGGGTTGGTATTAGTCAAAAATTGGTAGATGTGTTTCAGGGTAACTTTTCAGAATCCTGTTTTGCTTATGCACAAAGATGTTGGCTGTAGTGGTATTTATAACAGTGAAAAATCGGAAAAAGAGCTTCAGGGTCATGGCATATGGGAGTGTTTGAGGGGACTGGTGCACGTGCAGAGAATTCATTATTGGGCCATTTAAACATGGAGATGATGGTTAATAATGGCTACGTTATGGAGAAGGACAGGATGCAGATTGTTCACATGCGTGATGATATGATAAGGAAAGACAAAGATGCTGCAGAAGGTCAGATAAAATCGCCCACAGTCAGCAGTCATGTCATGATTGGGTGCTGTGTGCCAGGCCCCCAGGCTGGGGGGTCAGCGGAGGATCTCCAGGAAATGGACAGCCGTTCGCCTGTGCCTTGGTTTCCCCCGTTAGGCTCCTGGAAGCCCCTGTCAGTCAGGCTCTGAGCTGACCCCACATCACGGCTGTGTGTCATGGCATGTCCACCACCACATGTGATGGTGCTCTGTGGTGTTCATTGCATCGAGAAGTCACAGAGGAAGAGAGTCCTGGAGAAACGCCAGGGGAAAGATCCCCCTGAAAAGTTCCAGGTGGAAAACTCTGTGGTCCACGTGGTGACAGCCGTGAAATCAGGGTAAACCAGGGGAGTGCCTGCTTGGGGGAGCCTCAGTTAGTCTATGACTGGGTCTCCATCCAGCCTCCTGGGCAGGAGTCCACCTTCTTACATCTAAGGTCCATGGGGTATGATGAGTGTGTTACTGAGAGCGTGATAGATGAGAAAGCTTCACATCCGCTGGGCCGGTGGTGAGGGTTGCTCTCTGTAGTTCAGGGACCTCCCCACTGCCTTAAAATCCTCTAGATCTGACAGCACAAGGGGAAGGGCTGGCCAGAGAGCAGAGCTGGCGGGCCCTGGAGAAGCTCTTCTTGTTCCTTGACTATCTGCATATGATTCATAATGATTGTAGCAGATGAGGCATGAGTTCCGTGGCTCAGACTGTCGCTGGTCAAGGCTTTTCCCAGGGAGGCGTGCCCAGCCTCCCCCGAGGGCCTGGGGAGGACCTCAGCCATCTGGCTGGCCTGGGCTGCCCGGTTCCCAGCATGCGGTCGGTGAGGAACAGCCCGTCATCGCTGGGCGGTGGTTCCCGTCTGCCTACGAACGTCAGAGCCCACAGTGCCTGGACCAGCTGGAAGCAGGTGCAGTGTTCAGGATGCTGAAGCCACATCCCAGGCAGAGAGCCTTGAAAAAGGGGGTTATAGCAGGCTGCGGTTTGTCTTATGTTCATTATTTTAATATCTGGAACATAATGAAAAAAATTAAAAATTGCACCCCTTTTTACAATTAATAATATAAGGAAGGGAAAGTAACCAACACCACCTTGAAACCCATGGCACCTCTTCCTGAGATAATCCCTGTTACTAGATTGGCAATTTATGCAAACCCAGTGGTGCACTGTTCAACCTTTCAGGAAGGAATAAAACCCCTGAATTGTAGGTTTGTTGATATCTGTGGTGAAATCCCACCACGGCCAATTTCAGGCTACCAGAGGTTTAAAAACCATTTTGAACATTTAACCACTGGCTTCCACAAGGCCCCGCATACTCACACGTGATCCCTTTCTTTTTTCTTTTGGGGAATTGGAAACCTGTCGTGCACGCTGACATGCTTTACATTTCCTGTGTCACAGACCTCTGCCCATACCAGCACGTGCAGACTCACTTCGCTCCTTTCCCTTGTGTAGTGGGGTTTCCCTGGAGGTACACTGTGTTACTTCTGGAAGGTTCTTGGAAGGGCAGAGTCACCCCACCAGGAGGGAGGAGAGTAACAACAGCTCTTAGCGTGCAGGGGGGCTGGCTCTTGAGATACTGTCCACATCTCGGTCCTGGGGTGTTTCCTTGGAGTTTACTCTAGCTTCTGGCCTCTTCTAAACACGTTATTCTCGTAATCTGTCGGCTAATCAAGTCTGGGGGTGACACTTCCTTTCACTCCTGTTCATCTATATATTCCACTAGGTAATCTCATTTTTCTTCCGGGAAGCCTTTCCTGATATTCCATTTCTGGATCTCCAAGGTGGCAAAGTGCCTCTTCTCCAGGATTCCCTAGAACCCGGAGTTACCACCTGTGATCGTGCTGACCACACCTTATTATTTATTGTGTGTGACGTTTACCAGTTTGCTGTTGAGAAGCAGAGAAGCCCTGGTAGACAGGGGATGTCCACCTCCTAACCCCTGGTGTTATGCCTGTGAGCATGTTACTTCACATGGCACAAGGGACTTTTCAGATGTAATTAAGGTTAATAATCAGTGGGCTGATACAGGGGGATTATCCTGGATTGTGCAGAGAACCTTCTCTGAATGGGATGAGAGAGATACCTCCAAAGAAGAGTCAGAGAGATTCCAAGTGTGACGAAGATTTGGTGGGCTTCTGCTGGCTTAAAAGTGGGGACCCATGTGCAAAGAGGGAGGCCTCTAGTTGCTAGGGGTGGCCCCCAGCTGGCTGCCAGCAAAGAAACAGGGCCTCAATCCTACAACCACAGGGAACTGAATTTGACCCCCAATTTTTTTTTTAATTTATTGAAGTGTAGTTGACTTACAGTATAATATTGGTTTCAACTAATATTAGTTTCACTATGTATAACATACTGATTCAATATTTTTATAGATTATACTCCATAGAAAGTTATTATGAAATAGTGGCTATAGTCCCTGTGCTGTACATCACATCCTCTGTTTTATTTTATTTTATTATTTTTTTTAGTAGATCTTCATTGGAGTATAATTGCTTCACGATACTGTGTTAGTTTCTGTTGGACAACAAAGCGAATCAGCCATATGCATATACGAGTCCCCATATCCCCTCCCTCTTGAGCCTCCCTCCCACCGTCCCTATCCCACCCCTCTAGGTCATCGCAAAGCACCGAGCCGACCTCCCTGTGCTACCTCTTAATCCCCTTCCCCCGTCTTGCCCCTCCCTCCACTCCTTTCCCCACTGGTAAACAGTAGTTTGTTCTCTGTGTCTGTGAGTCTGTTTCTGTTTTGTTATATTCATTCATTTGTTTTATTTTTTAGATTCCACATTTAAGTAAAAACATAGTACTTGACTTTCTCTTTCTGACTTATTTCACTAAGCATAATACCCTCCGGGTTCATCCATGTTGTTGCAAATGGCAAAAATTTCATTCTTTTTTATGGCTGAGTAATATTCCAGTGTGTGTGTGTGTGTGTGTGTGTGTGTGTGTGTGTGTGTGTGTGCGTACCACATCTTTATCCATTCATCTGTTGATAGACACTTAACGTTGCCTCCAAATCTTGTTTTAAACTGCTGAGTTTGTGGTGATTCGTTAAGCTGTAGAAAACTGATGCAGAATCATAGTGGTTGGGAACACAAGTTCTAGGCCCCTCTTTTCTGACTTCCAGGATGTTTGCTTCTCTTCAGGAAGCCCTTAAGCCCTCGTGTCTCCCTGGCACCGTACCCCAGCCCAGCTGCTGGCTCTCCTGAATGAGGTGATGCCACCGTCTTGCAAACAGTTCATTTCTCCCGCCATCCAGTCACCACTCAGTGGATTTTACCATCACAGCACGAGGGGCAGCTCCCGATGTCAGGCCCCCTGAGATGCTGCAGCAGCTTCCCAATTCCAGGCCCGGCCTCTCCCCAGAGACCTTCTACACTGCCGCATCTTCCTGAAGCCTGGCTTGGCTTGCATTTCTACCTCCCCAGTGAAGGCATCTGTGGTTTCCTGTTCCCGCTGACCCCGAGGCCTAGAACTCATAGCCCTTCATCAGGACGGAAGTGTGCCTCTCCAGCCTGGCCTCCCAGGTCTCCCTCTGTGCATCTGCATCCTGCTCTTGTCCCCTGGCAAGCCCAAGCTTTCCCAGCCCCACGTCTCACAGGTCTCCTAGCCCTGTAGGGCCCTGCTCCTGTGCCATCTCAGCACTGCCACCCTCGCAGGATCCCCAGAGGTACCACCTCTTAGATGCGTGGCGCAGCAGGCTCATCTCCCCCTCGGTTGGTACGTGCCTTAGAAGGACCTTTCTCCCCTGTTCTCCCCCAGCACCTGGTGCGGTGCTGGAGACATAATGACATCACCCTTGTGCTCTACCTGGTCAAGGGGGGTCCAGAATGAAGGAGAAAAGCAACGGAACACTGAGGGCCTGTCCCCACCACTATTAGGCATATTCCCTGCAGTCGCTCATTAAAATACCCCTTAAATGAGTATTCCGTGGATTCGTTTTGTACTGTCTTACGATGGATGCCTCTAAGATCTTGAGACATGAAGTATTTTTAGCTCACTCCTCCAGCTACGGCTTGTCTGTTTGTAGGGGAGGCTTATACTGAATTCAAAGATGGCCCAAACATTAACAAATGATATTTTACTAAGTGACATAGTATGACTATCACCAATTTTATAATAATCGCTAACATATTGACCACGTATGGATCATCATTAATCCTTAGGTCATTGAATCTTTACAGTAATGCACTGAGGTTGGGACTATTAGTATCTACATTTTATGGATGAGGAAACTAGGGCACAGAGAGGTTAAGTGATTTACCCAAGGTCACACAGTTAGTAGTAGAGCCCAATTTCCCACCTAGGTGGTTTGGCTCTGGAACTTTGCAGCATCATGCGCCCTAAGCTGTACCACCTCCCTCTGCAGTCACGGTTTTGTCCCACTCATCAGAGGGAGAACAATCCTTTGTCCCTGGGTGAACATCATTGACATCGTTGCTGTAGTTCATTGTTTGCTGCTATTTTTAAAACTTCACAGGGATGTGAGGCTGGTGGGCTTGGCAGAGACGATTGCCGTTTCATAGATGTGTCCCAAGTGAAATGACCAAGTCCAAGGTTGCAATCCCACCGAACCCCACTGGGTACAAAGGACTTATTCCCCAGGACTCCTCCTCCTGAGGCTGGAATCTCTTCTTCCATAGGGAGGACCCCTGACCAGGCCCTGCCCCACCCCACTCTAAATGTTGCTATTCCCACACCAGGGCAGACCATAGCAGCGGCCACTTGAAGTATTTGCAGCAGCCTGAATTGGAAACGATGATGTTTTCTTTAGCATTTCCTTCTTGGTCTGTGGATTTTCCATTTGTGAGTTCTTATCCTCTGTTGGGACAAGGGGGGCCCATTTTCTTTCTTTCTTCTCTTTTTTCCCCAAGCTGAGGAAACATGGAGTAGGGAGGGAAAATATCTTCCCATATTCCATCCTAGGGAAGCTTGCCAAAGAGTCTGTCCTGTCAGCTGCTGGCTGGAAGCCCGTCCGCATCCTTAGAAGCTTCGTCCGCAGCAAGCGGTCCTTGGAGCCACAGCCGGCGCCCGGCCCTAGGGGCCTCCGCCGTGGCCCTGGACGCTGACCGCTGCAGGGAGACGGACCCTGCCTTGGAATGTGCCTTCCAGAACATAGCATCTTCTTGGCTCCAAAATGCCCCCTCTGCTGGGAAGCAGCAGATTTCCTATTCCCAGTCCTACCCCGCCCCCTTCATACTTTTAATAACTACGCAGGAAGTTCCTTTTCCTCCAGTAAAGACGGTCATCATATTTTTCAGCTTACGTCTCGGCGTTTTCTTCAAATCCCCAAGAGCCTTGACACGGGAGCATGATTCACATTTTAGAGGAGGCGAGAGCTCTGGCTCTAGATGAGATGAGACTAAAGTTCGGATACAGGGCTGGGCCTTGGACTGGCTGTGTGGCCCTGGGCAAGTTGCTTAATCTCTCTGAGGCTCCTTCAGTTCCATGTTTGCAAAAGGGGAGATTTTGGTCCTAGCATGAGGAAGGCATGTTCCTCGCCTGGGTGCACACAATAGGCCTAGGGGTAACCGCTGCTCTCATGGAGCCCCCTCTTTGGATGGTGACTCCACAGAAAGGGTGGGGGAAGCCAGCATGAAGAGGTGGGCAGAAAATGACAGGTAATATGATGAAGCCGTTTCCCATTGAAAAGGTGTCAGAGAAAGTAGTTCATGACCTCAGCAGTTTTGCTCTAAGATGCTGCGGCTGTAAGGCAAGTTCGAGAACTTTATTCTCTTCTCTTTTTTAAGTGCGCTAGAGGACAGTCTCAAGTTTCTGGTGGCAGACAGCACCGCCAGGCAGAATTAATGCCTCTGCGTCTCTGCAACCCCTGCGTGAGAACCTGGGCCCTGGGGTCAGAAATTCTGCTGACTCCACAGCTTACTGGCTCTGGGCCTCTGGACACTTTATAACTTCTCTGTGCCTTATTTTTCTCACCTGAAAAATGGCGCCCAAAATATCCCCTGCCTCACAAAATTACTGTGAGGCTTAGATGTGATAATGCGAGCTCAGGCTTAAAATGGTGCTTTTGCCGTGTGAAGTGTGAGTGCTTGCTAGCTTCTGTTATTACAGAGCTTTTCCTCTTTCTGTATACATCTGGGAGTGTGTGTGTGTGCACATGCATTTATTTCTGTCTGTTTCCCCACTAGAACGTGAATGCTTTTGAGCTTGGAGCACATATGATCTCTGAGGGGGTGTGGAGTGATTTAACAGCTGCATTTCTTTGCCCATCACGGGGAGAAGGGGTTCAGAATGTGAGCTGAAGAATCCCTGTGCCAGAGTCGCCTGGTGGAGTTGATGAAAAATCCTGTTTCCCGGGCCCCAACCCAGAGCCACTGACTCAGGTGCTGGGTATCAGCTCTGATCCCTATTTGGCCTTTTCTTTCTAGTCTCAGCCCGGCACAGGCAGCAGAGCTGCACCGCAGAGGGGGTTCACTGCCTCGCTCCTTATTTCCAGTAAAACCAGGACATTTTGGGGTGGGGACGGAGGAGAGGTGGATCAATGAACATGGAGCCTTTGCTCGACCTTGATCCTGGATTTATGGAGCTTGGAAATGCAGGGAAGATTGCATTCCTTGCCGTGGAACTGCTTCATTCTTACCCACTTGCCCAAGGAGGGCTGATTCCAGCTATTTGACTCACTGCTATTTGCCCTCATTCTGTGTTGGGTGAAGGAGAGCATTTGATGGCCAGAGCCTATGTGTGTTCTCAGCCTGAACGTCCATTCTTGGGCAAGGTAGGTATTTCACTACATCTGCTAAGGCCTTCCATACCTAAGATGCACCGAAGCGTTCCCTGGCCTGGCCCAGATCTCCCATCAGGTTCGCTTCATTGGTGATCCTCTCCTCTCCTCTGGGCCCGTGCTCTAGTGGTGGTGGCACAGGACTTAGCACAGTCCAAAGAGCCTGGGTTCAAATCCTGACTGGGTCACTTAGCTCAGTAACTTTCTGTAAGTAACATAAATATATACGCCCTCTCTTTTCTCTCTATAAA
Source organism: Mesoplodon mirus (assembly GCF_964341445.2). Classification (NCBI taxonomy): domain Eukaryota; kingdom Metazoa; phylum Chordata; class Mammalia; order Artiodactyla; family Ziphiidae; genus Mesoplodon; species Mesoplodon mirus. The sequence continues at coordinate 12,091,156 of NC_138992.1, read as the reverse complement.
ATATGGTGAATTGATTTCTTGAATGGTCCAACTCCTCCCCCATTCCCTCTGTTTCTGTCTCCGGACTCGATTATGTGACTTGTTTCGTCCAATGAAGTGTTAACAGACACACTGCAAGGAGAGCTTTGAAAATGTGTTCCGTTCGTACCGTTGGACCTCTGCCATCGCCACGGGAAGGGCATTTCCAGGCTGGACTTCTGGTTCCAGGAGAAGGGTGAGAGATACATAGAACATAACCAGGGTGCTCTAATCATCCTAGTTGAGACCAGCCTAGACAAGCTGGCAACCAGTCAACTCCCAGACCCCTCAGTGAGCCCGGCCAAGATCATCAGAGCTGCCTGCCTGACCACCCTGGCGCATGAACACGTAGTGCTTATGCCGCTGAGGTTTTGTTGTTAGGCAGTAATTTTGGGTGATAGATAGACTGGGAAATCGACAATGACTGTTAGGTGACTTCAGTTCCACAGGAGCAGGGGTTGCCTGGTACCGCCTGCGTTACCTGATACATTAAATCCTTGCTGAATGATTGAATGATCTGATAGGGATAAATGAGGTAACCCCTCCATGAACATGACAAGCGACTGCCTGTTCCCTCTACACAGAGCGCCTCTAATCGGCTGGGATCACTGCCAGTTCCCTATTCACTTGGTTTTCTGTAAGAGCAGAGGTACCATTAGAGGATATGCATAGAGTGAAGGGGAGAGAGGGAGAGAGAGAGAGAATGCGTGTGTGTGTGTGTGTGTGTGTGTGTGTTGGGGAATAGAGTAGCCAAGGTTCTAGTTTGAAGGGCTAAAGGGTAAGTCTCTGCCGATCCACTGGGTCCTTCGGGCCCCAAACCCCAAGGCAAGCCTGTTATATTCCTCAGGGGGAAAGTGATTTGACACAGATAACAGTTTAAGAACTGACCATGGATGAGCTAGAGAAATAGCAACCCCCATAGTTTGGGCATTTGCTCCCCACCAGGCACTTTTTGGCCTTTCTCATTTGATTCTCACTGCAAGACTGCAGAGAGGAATCACCCTTCCTATTTTAAAGATGAAGAAACTCAGCTCAGAGACATCAAATGAGTTACCAGGGGCACACAGCTAAGAAGGTAGCAGCCTGTGCTTTTACCGAAGTCCAGGGCTGCCTGGCAGCAGGATAGCCTCTTCTAAACCCCATCACACCCCACAGGGACCTTAGCCAGCCTCCAGGCCAGACCCTTCGTTGTCTCTAACGGGAAGTCCCACCTGGAGAAGGGGCGTGGCTTGCCCAAGGTTCTGCATTGGGACCAAGTCACCTGACACCCCTTCTAGGGCCCTCAGTGTGTCGGGTTGAGATCTCACTGGTCAGCGGGCATCACGGAAATGCCTTGATAAGTTTCCCGTGAAGGCATTGTCAGTTTCCTGGGTTCCACATCAGCTCCTCTAAATACACAATATAGAACAGCAGAGCCGCTGTGCGTGTGCTGTTTCCACCCCACCGAGGAACTGCCGAGGGGAGCCCCCATCCTGGCACTGACTTCCTGGTTCCCCTGCCTGCTGGCTCAGAGATGGGGCCAGCGCCAGGGAGGTCAGGGAGGTCACGGGCCTCGGCTCAGGCTAGCGCTGGCTGGGCAGGAGGCGGAGGGAGCCGCGGGCAGAAGCCCTGCTTGGCCAGACGCCCCGGGCACCTGCCATCCTTATGTGTTTGCTCAGTGGGTCGGGAGAGGAAGAAGGGTACTTTCCGTTGGGCCCTGGTCGTTCTGGGCCTCGGGGGCCAGCTGCTGGGGCTGGCAACATCTCTGGAGAGCTGTCTCTTGCCCTCTCTGTATCTCCCTCTCTCAACTACCTGACAAGCAGGTAATAACCCCACCAGCACCTGATGTCACTCTGGCGAGACAACGGGAGGCCCGGGTAGCGTGCACAGAACAAACACTAGCAAGGTGCCTAGGAGCTCAGCATTAGGCATCTTCAGCCCCAGAGGAAGAGAGGCCCCCCTCCGGCAGAACCCCAGGCCTCTCCAAACGGCCCACCTTGTGCCACGTCAGCAAGTGTTTGCTGGAGTTCTGGCAGGAACCTCCGGTGACACACTGCCTGCCTTGGATTAGACATTAGGAGTGATTTAAATTCATCCAGAGTTTCAGCACAGCTCCCTTCCTGGTAGAACCATGTGAGAGGTTGGTTCTGAGGCCACTTCTTATAACAAGAGGGTTTCTGCCTTGATGAGACAGAACATTGCAGCAAGCAATACGTTGAGAGCTTTATGCTTTGCAAAGCACCTTCTCAGACTTTTGCTCACCTTAAGTCTCCCCGCACCCTGCGAGTGAAGCATTATTAATAGCCCCATTTTACAGGTGCGGTAACTGAGGCCAAGAGACCTTAGGCAACTTGCTCAGTGCCTTACAGGTAGAAGAAGCATGACCACAGCAGAGACTGGAAGCCAGATCTTCCCTCTAAAAATCCAGACTTCTTCTAATTCACTCTTTAGTATTAAGGGACCTTAAAGAAGACATGGGTTTTCTATCCAGGGGGTTTGCCCCCCGACCCCGCAATAAAGTCGAATAGAGAGAAAGGAATGAACGGTTCCCTGAGTTGCTTTTTGTTTAGGCTCTACTGTGCGTGGTGTCCCATTTAGTCCCTGGAGGCAGGTATTTGCCTTCATGTCACACCCGAGGAAGCCGGAGCCCCAGAGCTGAAATGTCTTTCCCCGAGTGCCAGTTACTGCAGACCCAGGGCCAGAAGTTGGACCCAGGTCTCTGCCATCAGTGCCTCACCCTTCCTCTCCACGTGCCCCATTGCTCTCGCTGAGACAGATGTGCCAGGGCAGGCCAGCGGGGCGAGCATGCAGGCGCACCTCCTGGCAGGGCTGGAGGCGCACCCAGAGCTGCTGATGCTCTGCTGGTCCTTTCGCAGGAAAAGCTCAGACATCAGCCTTCTCTTTACAGCCTCCTCACCGTCCTCTGGTCCAGCATCATGGATCTGTGGTGTGGAAGGAGAGACCCTGTGGGTCTCCTGCTCCGGTCCCCTCGCCTACCAGCCGAGAAGACACTCGAGGGGGATGTGTGACCGCCCCCATCCCATGGAAGAGCTGGCAGAGCTTGGAATGGAATCCAAGACCCCTGCCTTCCAGGCCTGTGCTCTGAGGCTCCTCTCTCATCTTGCCTCCTGGTCCCTCTTTCTGCGTTTTTGATCACCTTGAGCTCTCTTTAAAGGTCACCTGTTGTGACTTTTTTTTTTTTTTTTTTTTTTTTTTTTGGCGGTACGCGGGCCTCTCACTGTTGTGGCCTCTCCTGTTGCGGAGCACAGGCTCCAGATGCGCAGCCTCAGCGGCCATGGCTCACGGGCCCAGCCGCTCCGCGGCATGTGGGATCGTCCTAGACCGGGGCACGAACCCACATCCCCTGCATCGGCAGGCGGACCCTCAACCACTGTGCCACCAGGGAAGCCCCTGTTGTGACTCTTGATCACACGCTGCTGTGCATGGTACCCCCAGTTCCATTCACGCATGATTCTCATCTTCAGGAGGAGCACAAGGCCCTCAGAGGGAACAGGTGTGACTGTGGGCCAGGTGTGACTGTGTCTTTGGAACCAGCTAAAAATTGGGGCTGTGAGTCAGTGGTTCCCCCTCGGCCCGTGTGGCTGAGGGAGAGCTGCCTGCTGTCTCTGTAGTGACTGTTTTCCTTCCCCGTGTGTTCTCCTGCGACAACTACAACGGCTCCCCATGGTTGGGCGCCCAGTGCCAGGCTCTCTCAGCCGCCGTGGCGCTGATTCCCCCGGGAGCTGGCAGGATGCACTTAGAAGGGCTTTTTGCTGGTGACTGGAGTCCTACATCGCAGGCTTTCCCACACCTGCCAGTGTGCCGATGTGCTGCCTGCCAGCCACACTTACTGAGCATAGACTGTGCTCCCGGCGCCGAGGCTTGGGGGTAAGTCCCATGCCCAGGCTCACAGTCGGTGATGGAGTCAGGAAGGGAGCCCAGGCATTCTGTCTCTAGGTCCCACAGGGGGTCCGAACTTCTGGGGCTCTGCCCGGTGGTCATCCTGGAGAGACCCTGGGATCCCACCTCCTCAGGCCAGCGGGAGCGGCCAGCGTGCAAGCCAGCTGAGGCAGGAGCCCTCTTTTTCTGGCTTACAGCTGGTGCTCAGTGCTACCGCGTGTCTGGCTCCTAGAGGCTGGGAGTGCACGTGGGCCCGAGAGGAGAGACATGTGAATTCTCTGAAACGCACAGACACCGAGCCCTACGGGTCCCGGACGGGCACAGCGCGTGGCTCTGAGCTGGCTGCCACCTGCCCAGGTGCCTTTCCCGGGCCTCGGTTCCTGCAGTGCAGGGCCCCGCCCCCCCAGGCCCCCGCGCCCCCTCCGGCTGCCCAGGGCCCACTGTCCGTCACGCCGCTCCCCGCAGCCCTCCCTCCTCGGCCTCCCGGCTCCCGCCGTGGCTTCAGCCCAACCAGCCCACCACGGCCTCCTTTTGTTCTCCCATCTCAGTTTCAGGCAGACCCGGCCAGCCCGGCCCCCCAGCTTGCTTTGCCCACCCCGTCAAAGCCTGGATGGGCAGCCAACAGAGTTGGCCAAGCGCACACGGCCCGGGGCTGGTGCCAGGGCCCAGGCAGCCCCTTCCCGCCGAGCTGGCTCCCTGGGCCTGGCTGTTCTGAGGCCCGTGTACACGGGAACAAGAAACGCCCGGATGTTCTCCTGGGCTGGCAGGGCCGTTCATCCGGGGCTGCCGGATGGGCTCTTCCCGGAGCCCAGAGCCCTTTCTCAGGCCGCACCGCCCCCGCCCGGAAGTGAGGCCCTCCATCCAGCCCGCGGCCTCTGGTCCCCCCGGAAGACCATGCAACAGGAGCAGCCGGGCTGGGTTCTGGCAGGATGGGGTGGGGGGTAGAGCGCAGACCTTGGCTCCAGACCACCTGTGTTGAGAGCCTCACTGTGCCATCACCAGCTGCGGGGCTTAACTGTCGCTGCCTCAGTTTCCCCTCTGTAAGCAGGGAAAACAGAGCACCTAGTTCATAGACGTCCAGTGAGGAGGAAAGAAGTGCTGTCGCTTAGCCCGTCGTGTCTGATAAATAGTCGCTGGAGCGTGTTATCACTGTGAGGTGATCGTCACTGTGGTTGTTGAGGGCATCTGAGCCCCAGGAAGGGCAGGAGGCTGTGCACAAGCCCAGCTTGGCCTCCAGAGGCCTGGCCTCATCCCCTGTACCACCGGGTCCTGTTATTCATCTGTTCTTATTTTGTAATTTTAAAAGCAATACCTGGTCCCTGTACAATTTAGGAGAGTCAGATCAGCCAAAGGAAAAACTAAAAACCACTTGTAGTTCTGTTGCCCAGATAGGTGCAGACACGTGTACACATATGTACGCACGAGCATACTTAGACATGTTGTGAGGGACTGAATGTTCATGTCCCCCTCAAATTCATAGGTTGAAGCCCTAACCCCCAATGGGATGGCATTTGGAGGCGGGGCCTTTGGGAGGTGATGAGGGTTAGATGAGGTCATAAGGATGGAGCCCTCATGATGTGATTAGTGCCCTTATAAAAAGAGAAAGAGAGATTGATCTCTCTCTCCTTGAGAGCACAGGGGAAAGGCTACGTGAGGACGCAGGGAGAGGGTGGCTGACTGCAATCCAGGAAGTGGGTTTCATCAGGAATTGAAATGGCTGGCACCTTGATCTTGGACTTTCCAGCCTCTACAGCTGTGAGGAATCAATTCTGTTATTTAGAATTGATTACCAAGCCACCCAGTCTGTGGCATCTTGTTATAAAGCGTCTGAAGCAGGCTAAGACACATATATACCAGAATAGCCAGTTTTATAAGATATATGTAGTAGTTCACAGACACACATACATTCTTGCATATACATGTATTTGGAAAAGTAAAGTACTTGTCACCAGCTTTTGCCATCTAATATACAATGAACACTTTTCCTGTTATGAAATGTTTCTACAGGACTATATTTGAAGGCCACAAGGCCTGTCATAATACCAATGTGTCATACCCATTTCACAGATGAGAAGTTGACCCACTGAGAAGCAATAAATGTCCCTCAAGATTACCCAGCTGCTTGGAGCACAGCTGACACCCAGATACTTGGGCAGGTCTTTCTGGTTGCCCAGGACAGAGTTAACAAGAATCTAAGCTCCATAAGTACAGGGACTGTGTCTGTCTCATTTCACCAGTGTCTCCCCAGCACCTGCCATGTGGTGGGCCTCAGTGGTTATTGACTGAATGAATAAAGTCCACTTCCTTCCTTTATTTATTTATTTATTTGGCTGCTTTGGGTCTTCGTTGCTGTGTGTGGGCTTTCTCTAGTTGTGGTTCTCGGGCTCTAGAGCGCAGGCTCAGTAGTTGTGGCACACCAGCTTAGTTGCTCTGCGACACGTGGGATCTTCCTGGAGCAGGGCTTGAACCCGTGTCCCCTGCATTGGCAGGCGGACTCTCAACCACTGCGCCACCAGGGAAGTCCTCCACTTCCTTTTTGATGCCGTTTCTTGCATTCAACCTGTCTTTCCACATGGCCCCCTCACTGGCTTGTGTACTCCTTAGGCCAGGCCCATGTCCAAGGCCAGGCCTGGAGCAGGTTCTCAGTAATGAATATTGGATTGTGGAAGCCGGGATCTCTCCACTCTGGATTTGAGGCAGCGCCCTCGCCACGAAGCTATTCTGACCTCTTTCATCACATGCAGAGGTCAAGTTCCCTGGGCTTATTGAGTTGCCTGTGATCTTCCTACCATCATTGGTCCAGAGGCAACTTGGACCTCAGCCCCTGCCCGTACCACCTGGGGTTGGCACACCTGGGCTGTTCTGGAACAGACCTCAAGGCTGAGGGTTAAGTCACACCTGGAGCGGTTGTGAGACCAGACACCTCCTTTTTGTGAATCTCCCAGGCTGAGTGGCGGGTGGCTGGTAGCTGGCAGGGGCGGGCCCCTTGGCACTGCCGTGCCCTTGTATCTGCTGCCGGCAGGGCCTTTGATGCCCTCAGGGGCTGCCTGACCAGCTGAGTGCATTGTAGAAGACAAAAGCTGCAAAAAACAGCGCAAATACCATGAAAACACCCAGGAACTGCCAGGGAGCTTATCACCCTGTTTCCTGGTTTCTGTCATGGGGGTGGGAAGGCGTGGGGGAATGTTTCTGGGCCTCCTCATGGCCTGCACCTTGCACAGGCGTGATACAGCATTAACCTCAAAGCTAGCAACCCCTCCCCTGCTCTGTGCTCCAGCTTTCTCATAAGTAAAATGGGTTTAATAAGACCAAACTCAGCATTCTTGTGAGGATTAGGGGCTGGGAGGAAAGAAGCTGCAGGACAGAGAAGCAGTGACCTCTTCTTCCAAGGGGTGTGGCAAGACACTGTTTTCCCACAGAGTTCCCCCTGCCCCTGCCCCGCTCCCAGAGGCTAGAACATAGCAGAGGGTTCCTCTTGTAACCCTGGGAGCCTTCGGAAGAGGAGCTCCTGAAATGTCAGTGTCATGGGGAGATGAGGCCCTTCGGCCATTGATTAGCCACAGCACGCAGGCTAGGGCCTCACCAGTTACATTTCCAGCCTCAAGGCTGGAAACTGAGTCGGGGCTCTGGCTTTGAAAATAGCCTCTAAGTAATCAGTTCCTCATGGTAGGGTTGGAGCTTTTGCCTCCTCCTCCTCTGCCCCGCTTCACCCATGGCAGAGCCCCAAGGAGTAAAAAATGCCAAATTCAGTCTTCGACCTCAATCCTGGAGGCTGTTCCCTAAGGAGCACTGTTCTCCACTCTCTTGCCTTGGGCGCCTCTCCACGCTTGTGCCTGCCGTCCCAGGCCAAGGAGACCGGCTGAGGGTGATGGCTGGGTGGTCGGATTTGGTAGTCTGGGCAGCCATCTGCTTTGCAGGCCCACCTCCCCGCCTCTGCTGAGCTACGAGCTTGACGTTGGTATCGTCTGCAGCACTTTTGCCCTGACTTAGGCCTGATAAAAGCAAAGTGCAGAGCCTTGAACAGGGGCGATAAAAACAAGAGACACTGCTCCCTCTCTCCCCTGCCCCCTTCTCTCTGTACCTATTCTGTGCCAAACATCAACCCAGGTATTAATTTACTTTTCCCAGTGAACTAAAGGCTTGTAAAGAGGATGCCCTTTCCTCTGCCAAAATGAGCATTCTCTTCCTCCTGGAAAACTCCTATTCAACCTTCTGCACCTGGCTGCAGAGCCCCCTCCTCCATGGGGCTTTCCTGTCCCCTAGCTGGAGTTGCTGCCTCTCCACTTAGGACCACCAGACCTCTAGGGCTTTGTTCTAACCCAGGTGGCACTTTCAGCACTGTTCTGGTTTATCACTGTGTGTGTCGACCCAGCCCTTTGAAGGGAGCAACGGTGACTCTTTTATTTATCTCAGCGTCCCCAGTGCCACGGCACCGAGCACGCGAGGAGTAGACTTCTGTGTGCACAGTGGGACTGTGTGAGCGGGGACACCCTCACCCAGTTCAGCAAGGGCTTGGGCTTCAGATCGCTCGGCTCTGGCTTGGAGGCCGAGTCGCCTGACTGTCACACCCAGCGCCGTCTGCAGACAAAGCCTGTGGCTCCGCGCATGCAATCCAACCCTCATTCTTGGCAAATGTGTGTCCCAGTGGAAAGAGCCCAGCCTTAGAATTTGATAGACTTCTTCCTCTGCCTTTTCTCAGCTGGTGAGTTCGAGTAAGTTACTTCTGCCCTGTACCTCTGTTTCTCCACCTGTAAAATGAACGTAGAAACGTTTATTTTGCCCAGTGTGTTGACTAGAATAGAGATGATGTTTGTGAAGCCCTGGTGTGAGCAGTAACTATTATTGTGATCATCTGGTCTCTGAAAAGGAACCGTTCTTAGTATCTCTTGGGGGCGAGGGGACAACAAAAGCATTTGTGGCAAGGATACAGTATGTGAGGCTTCTCTGGTTTTGTTACCTCTCTTACAGGAAAAGTGCCTTCATCAGAACACAGCAGTAAGCCCGCTGGCTACTCCAGCCCTGCCTAGATTCCCAGGAAGTCGGCAGGAAAAGAGCTACCTGCTGCTTGCTGGCCTGCTGTTTCAGCAGCAGTAGCTGTGGGAACACGCAGGGGCTGGGGAACAAACACACTACGCACTGGGGATTTCCATCCTCTAGTCAGCAAGGTGCCGACACCTTGCACTTTGTAAGTGTTCCCAGTAGATGCGTTTCTGCTAGTTGAACCTTCTCGCACTTGCACTTGTGGGGACTCAGGCATGATGTGGGATCTTTAGGATTGTGTTCCTCCCCTGGGCCCTCCTTTTCTTCTTCCCTGCCTTCCGTCCTTCTGTGTTTACTGGGTACTTACTATATGGCAGGCACCATGCTATATGCTAGGAACATGATGATGAGTGATGCATAGTGCAGGAGAAAGACAAGTCAACACACGTGGTTGGCTCAGTAACAACACCCCAAAGATATTCACATCCTAGCTTCCCCCCCACCCCCCTGCCAGGTGACTGTCACCTTCCATGGCAAAAGGGACTTTGCCATGTGGTTAAGGATCTTGAGATGGGAAGGCTATCCTGGATGATCCGGGTGGACCCAGTGTCATCACAAGCAACTTTATAAGAGGGGGATTTGACCACACAAGAGGAGAAGGCGTTGTGACCACGGAAGCAGGTATTGGAGTGATGCTGCCAGGAGCCAGAGAATGCTCGCAGCCTGTAGAAGTGGAAGAGGGACCATATTTCCCTCTGGAGCCTCCAGGAAGAACCAGGCCTGCTGACACCTTGATTTTAGCACTTGAGGACTTATTTTGGACTTCTGACCTTCAGAACTGTAAGAGGCTAAACTTGTGCTGTTTTCAGCCATGACGTATGTGGTCATTTGTTATGGCAGCAAAAGGGAAGTAATACGTGCTGTTGCCATATTATGGGATGAGCTGATGACTGTTAACACTGCTGTCCTCTGGTGACAAAGGAGCCTGTGTGGCTCAGTGATTCATTAGGAGCAAGAGCCCTGGAGTCCCAAAGCCTTGGTTCAAGTTCATTTCCACCTTTTATTGATTGAGGGGCTTTGGGGCATGTTACTTCTCAAAGCTTCTTCTCTGTAAAATGAGGACAATAATTTCTACCTACGTGAAGGTTGAAGAGCACAGTGCACGCACAGCTCCAGGCCTGGAAGGCAGTAGGTGCTCTCGGCACTTTGGCCCCTGCCCCTCACCTCCCTCTTCATTAGCAGGAGGGGGCTGGAGAGGTGCTCAGCAAGGTGCCTATGTGTGGGGCAACCGCTGGACAGGTTTCCTGGGCGGAGCCTTTTTCTTTCTAATATTGAATTACAGCAGGCTTACAGTATTATATTAGTTTCAGGTGTACAGCAAGGTAATTCAATATGTTTATGGAATATTCTCCATTCAAAGTTATTATAAAATATTGACTCTATTCCTTGTGCTATACATTACATCCTTGTAACTTATTTATTTATTTATTTTTTGTGGTACGTGGGCCTCTCACTGTTGCGGCCTCTCCCGTTGCGGGGCACAGGCTCCGGATGCGCAGGCTCAGCGGCTATGGCTCACGGGCCCAGCCGCTCCGCGGCACGTGGGATCTTCCCGGACCGAGGCACGAACCCGTGTCCCCTGCATCAGCAGGCGGACTCTCAACCACTGCGCCACCAGGGAAGCCCTGATGCAGACTCTTTTTTTTTTTTTTTTTTTTTTTTGCGTTACGCGGGCCTCTCACTGTCGTGGCCTCTCCCGTTGCGGAGCACAGGCTCCGGACGCGCAGGCTCAGCGGCCATGGCTCACGGGCCCAGCCGCTCCGCAGCATGTGGGATCTTCCAGACCGGGGCACGAACCCGTGTCCCCTGCATCGGCAGGCAGACTCTCAACCACTGCACCATCAGGGAGGCCCTAACTTATTTATTTTATACCTAGTCGTTTGTACCTCTTCATCCCCTTGACCTATTTTGCCCCTCCTTCCACCCCTCTCCCCACTGGTAACCTTCTGATGGAGGATTGTAGGTATTCAGAAGTTGTTGATTTCTTCGGAACAGTCACTTGCTCCTGACCTTCCCGGAGTCCTGCAATTCACAGGACTCCCCGCTTTTCCTCTTCAGCAACTCTTGAAGAGACGTAAGTTCTTTTATTGAGTAAACGTGTGTCTCGCCCCTGCCACGTGCCAGTCATTGTAGGGCATCCAGGCACCCTGGGTTCGGGCTCCTTCTCGGAGACATTTGGCTTTGCTGCTGCTCTGGTTGGTTTGACAGTTGCAGACCCACTGTTGGGATTCTCACTTGATGATAGGCGGCCTGGGCCCCTCTCTTCCTGGCCAGTTAGCTGCTGCCATCACCAGTGGTGCAGAGGCTGGGGAGACCCCAGATAGTGGGAGGAGCTAAGGCTGCTTAGAACCAGGCACTTCTGGGGGCTGACACCGTGCTGGGCACCTTGTGCCCCTGCGGTGGCCACATCCCTGAGAGGGCGGAGCCGTCATGCCCATTTTACACATTGTTCTCCCATCTGTCTGTTGGTCTCTTACTGGGTCATGCCATTCCCTCCTTTAATCTTGCACATGTAGTTGGAGATGTGGAATCAGTCTCACTGCTTTGCACTTCGGGAAACAGAGGAACAGAGAGACTGACTTGCTCATGGTGACGGAGCAAGTAAGCGGTGATCCCAGATGTTCATGCCCTTTTGTTTCATAATAGAGTTGGGGGGAGGGTTGCTTTGGTTTGCTGTAGGGCATTTTTCCCTCCACCTGGAAGCACACTTGCCTTTGGTGTCGCGTTGTTGTCACAGTCTGTTGGCATTCCTGGGGCCACATCAGCAGAAGGGCTGGAGAGTGAAGGGCCAGCCTAGAAGCATCGGGCTGTAAGATGAGTCTGTCCAGAGGGTAGACTTTGATGCATTTTTAGCGTAAATACCAACTGGGCCAGTCGCGCCCTCGGACAGAGGGAGCCCGTGCCATCCCCCATTCTCTGCCCCATCCCAGCAGCCTGGCTCTGCACCATGTGCTTCACAGGATGCTGCCTGCGAGGTGACAAAAAGCAGCGCTCCTATTCACACTGGGAAGGGAGGTCAGGGTTGCAGTGAGGTTCTGTTGGCTGGTGGACGAGGGATGCCGTTGGCTCAAGAATGAGAAGGCACCATGCGCTTTTCACTGAACATCCACTCTCTCCGAGGCTGTTCCAGGCGCCTCCTGACGCCCCACCTCTTCTTCACATGAAGCCCCACCTCTTCTTCACCCCTGTCTCTCAGAGTCAACCCTGAGTCTGGAACGTAAAGTATGTGCCTAAGCATTTACCCAACTAAGGGGCAGGGGAGCAGCATTAAAGCCTGTCCTCTTCACTGCACTCTGCCACCTCCTGTAAGCAGCTTGCTGAGGTTATGAGAAGCAGTTCAGATGCTTACAGGAAAACGGAAGAAATGCGAGGTACAGTGGACCTTGCCTATTTACACTAATTAAATGAGGAAACAATTTAAACACCGCATTCCACCGCTGTAAGGAGGCCGGAGGACAGCAGGTACACATAAACGTGCTGCCCTGGAAATTGGTAGAATGCCGGGAGTGGGTTTTTTGTTATCAGAGTATGCAGAAATGGCCTTGATAGTGTCTGTGTATTTTCAGTCCATCACCTCATTTCTCAGTTTTATCCTAAGGGGATAATCCAGAGTAAGAAGAAGAAGAAAAAAACTATTTTGTGAAAATGTCTATTAAATCATGATTTTTTTTTTTTTACTTTGGATTATAGAAAATTTCAACCATCCAGGAAAGTAGAGAGAATAGTATAATGAGCACCCATTTACCCACTGACTAGTTTTAACAGTTATAAACATTTGCTTTATTTACTTCTTTTTTTTCTAACGTAGTTTCAAGTAAGTTATAGACATCATGACGTTTCACTTCCAGATATTTCCAGGTAACTTCAGTTAGGATAATAAAAAGTTGAAACCAAACTTGATTAAATGGAGAATGGTTAAATAAACTATGATTACCCACCTAGTATAATATTATGAGATCTTTAAAATTATCATTTTTGAAGTTCTCATTACCAGCTGTCTTAGGACTCTATACTTTCCCTTTATTTGACTTACCATAATTTCTAATAATTGAATTTCCTGATTATTGAATTAATGTCTGTTTCCCCTGCTCATTTGATGGGGACAGTGCCCATTTTTGCTCACCATTTTGTCTTGACTGCCCAGCATGGTGCCTGGCTTATAGCAGGTGCAAAATAAAATTGGTTGAATAAATGCCAAATGAGCATTTTTAGATCCTGGAAATAACAAGGCCGGGTGATGCAAGCAAAGCACATCATCTCATATGAACACGATGTGAAAATGAAAATGCATGTGCATACAGATGACTACCAGAAGGCCGCTACGGGAGTTTCACGTGTTTGTGCTAGCATGATGGGGTGTGTGGGTGTGGTTTGTTCCTCCTGCTTTCTTTCCTCCGTGTTGTGGTCCTGCGGTCATAACAGCGCAGGAGTCCATCCCCGCCATCACGGAGGCAGCCGCCGTCCCGCGTCCTGCTTGCTTAGCGAAGTCCAAGAGAAAAGGAACATCCGCATGGAGTGGGAAGACTTGGTTTTGAAGCTGTCACTCTCTTTTACCCCCTGCGGAACACTGAGCAATCTCTGAACCTCTCAGAGCTTAGTTCCTCCAAGTTGAAAATGTGATCATGGTACCTGCCCCTCTGCATTTCTATAACTAAATGAAGTAAGAAATGGCTCATGGAGGGGAAAACACACTGTAATGTGTTCCTGGGCTAGCTGCTCCCCATGCTTCTCCACCATGACTTCTCGGCCCTGGTCCTCAGAGAAGCCCTGCAACTGTCCTGATGCCCCCTGGATGGAGAATGAATGAGAGGCTCCACGGAGAGGCACCGTGCATCTTAGGTTCTTAGGTGTCCATCTGAAAATCCCTGCTGATGGTAAACGGGGAGGTGATGGCTAATTAACTTGGAGTGCTGTCACTGTGCTCAGCCATCTTGCTAATTGATTGGTCCATCAGTCATCCCACGGTATTTACTGAGTGCTTACTGCATATGGATGGCGTATTCATTAGCCCTCAGTGGCTGCAGGCCCCACCCAGCCTCTGGATTTTCAGGTGGCACTAGAGTCTCTGGCGCATCTTGTGCTTAGGCTGGTGAGGGAGAGTCAGGGTGGTTCACCCAGGGAATGAGGGGCAGCCTCATGACTTTTTTTTTTTTTTTTTTTTTTGTGGTACGCGGGCCTCTCACCGCCGTGGCCTCTCCCGTTGCGGAGCACAGGCTCCGGACGCGCAGGCTCAGAGGCCATGGCTCATGGGCCCAGCCGCTCCGCGGCACGTGGGATCTTCCCGAACCGGGGCACGAACCGGTGTCCCCCGCATCGGCAGGTGGACTCCCAACCACTGCGCCACCAGGGAAGCCCTGTATGTGTTTTTTGTTGTTGTTGGTTTTTTTTTGCGGTACGCGGGCCTCTCCCGTTGCGGAGCACGGACTCCGGACGCGCAGGCTCAGCGGCCATGGCTCACGGGCCCAGCCGCTCCACAGCATGTGGGATCTTCCCAGACCGGGGCACGAACCGGTGTATCCCGCATCGGCAGGCGGACTCTCAACCACTGCGCCACCAGGGAAGTCCCCGGATGACTTATTTTCCACGTGGGACTGGACAGCGCCCTTCCCATTCACTATCCCTTTCGACTCCGCAACAGTCCCTCCGTGCATCCATTCAGATGTGCAGAAAATACTCCTCGGGTGCCTGCGGTGCCCAGCCCTGGAATACAAGGGTGTGAAAGACCGCTGTAACCCTTGCCCTCAGGGATCTTAAAGTCTTAATGCAGTGAAGAGACGGGAACATGGGAATAAACTGTTCAAATAATTGCAACTTCTGATGAGAAAGTAGAGTGCTGGGGAAGAGAACCCTGGGCTCCATGGCTCGGCAGAGATGGCCACGTGAGGGGACCGCCTGAGCACCTAGGGACAAGGAGGCAAGGTTTCTCCCCTGAGCAGGAAGGCATCTGCAGAGACCTTGCAGGGGAGAGGAGCAGCCAGAGGGCCAGGGCGGGAGGAGTGTGGGGCGAAGCGGGGAGGGGCTGCATTAGTTCGTGGAGGAGGGCGGGGCCAGATCACCTGCCATGAGAGGAGTTCACCTTTTATTGCAATGACTGCTGGGTGCTCATGAGAGACTTTACAGCTAAATCTGGAATTAAGTGCACTCTTGCCTGACTGCCTTTAGAGTCCAGTGTTTCCCAGCCTCAGCGCTGTTTTGGCATTGGCGCTGGATGGTTCTCAGTTGTTTGGTGGGGGGGTCCTCCCCACCATAGGATGCTTAGCAGCATCCCTGGTCTCCACTCACTGGAGGCAAGTAGCATCCCCTTGCCAGTCATAACCATCAAAAATGCCTCCAGACATTGGCAAATGTTTCCTGGGGGCTGGCGGGGTGGGGGGCAAAATCACCCTCCTTTAAAAGCCACTTCTGTGAGTAAGTCAGAAAGAGAAAATCAAATCCCATAGGCTAACACATATAGAATCTAAAAATAAAAAAAAAAAATGGTTCTGAAGACCATAGGGGCAGGACAATAAAGACGCAGATGTAGAGAATGGACTTGGGGACACCGGGAGGGGGAAGGGTAAGCTGGGACGAAGTGAGAGAGTGGCATGGACATATATACACTACCAAATATAAAATAGATAGCTAGTGGGAAGCAGCCACATAGCACAGGGAGATCAGCTCAGTGCTTTGTGACCACCTAGAGGGGTGGGATAGGGAGGGTGGGAGGGAGATGCAAGAGGGAGGAGATGTGGGAATGTATGTATACGTACAGCTGATTCACTTTGTTATACAGCAGAAACTAACACACCATTGTAAAGCAATTATACTCCAATAAAGATGTTAAAAAAAAGAAAAGAAAAGAAAAGAGCCACTTCTTTGGACTGGCGAGTCCCAACATTTGCAACTCCAGACATCCCTGTTATTGGTTCTGCCTCCCTGTGAGGGAGTTTTTCAACTAAACACATTTTGTTAAGTGTTCATTTCTCCACTGTCTTACGTAAGAATATCGGCCAGTTGGCATCTCTGATCTGTGTCACCAGGCTGAGTTGATCTCATTCCGCCCAGTTTCCAGCAAGGAAGCTTGGTATTTGAGGGCCTCAGTGTGCAGTCTCTGGTAGACATTTTAACTAGTTGAGAAATAGCTTGACCCCGTCTCCCCACCCTTCCCAGCCAGGGAGGAATCCTGAGACCCAGCTATAGCCACTGGTCTAAACTTCCATTTCGCTGTTTGAAATCAAGGCTTTGGATCCATGTCCATGGAAGAAGTTTCCTCTGAGCTCCAGGTTTCTCCAGGAGTCTCCTTCCTGTCTTCTCCCCATGCAGCCTAGAGCAGCGTTATTGTTCAGCACTTACTTATTCAGCACTTTGCACGCGCCCTGCATTTCCCTGGGTGCAAGGGTGCTGCTGGGAAGGCCTGCGGTCGCGTGGGGTGTGCAGATGACGAACAGGAGGCTGAGAAAGAAATCAGAGAATTACCGGTGGCGGCACGTGCTTTAATGGGCTCAAGGGTGGTGGTCTCTGGAATTACAGGACCCTGTTAGTAATCAAGACACCCTCTCACCAGCACTGAGCCCCTGCTTAGTCCTGGCTCAGGCCCTTTCAGGAGCATTCCATGTATTCATGAACAGTTCCCATTAGTTGACCGTCGGGGGCAAACTCCTTTATTGCCGAGAGGAACAAGCTCTGGAGCAAGCTGTGTCCTGCTCATTGAGAGCCACCTCTGTGAAGTGGTGAGAGCTGGTCTTCCTCGGCCGCAGTGGGAGGAGACCCCACAGGGACCTTGAACCTGCCCTGGGTGACGAAACGCCCTGCTGAGTAGCTGGGCAGGTCCTGGGAGTTCCGCTTCGTGTCCTGCAGGATGAAAGATGGCAGTTGCTCTCTCCCTCCCCCAGAGTCTCCAGACAAGGGCTCAGAACCCAGAAGGGACCTTGTAGTATCCGAGCCTTTGTGCTCAGGTCCTGTCGAAGGGAGAGGGACTCAGGAGGGTGGGGAGCGAGAATGAGTCCCCTCTCCCTGCCGTCCACTTGGCACCATGCTTTTCCCCTCCTCTGGGCCATCGGGAGGCTTTCTTCCTCCTGGCCACAGTCAAATACCACATCTTCTTTCTATCTTTGTTCTCTCGATTCCTCTGGCTGCTGCGGGTGTGTGAATCGGTAGTAGCCGCTTGGCAGGGTGCTCTTAGAAGATGCTGCGCACCTGCACGAGTTCTCACCTCTCCTCCCTTCCCCCTGCCCGTCCTCCCACTGCTTACCTGGCCACCACCTAATTCTTCTTTTACAACACAGTTCAGAGAATATAATCCACACCAGCTGCCTTAGGGAGTCTTTCAAAGATGCACAACCCGGCCTGTATCCTCCATCATTTTAGTTAATACCCTTCAGCTCCCCCTGCCCCCCAGCATTGTCCTCAGGTTAATGCTCTAATGTCTTCATGGTTATTACTTGGCTTATAAGGCTCCAGTGGGCACTGGCTGGGCTTCAGGAAGTGCCCCATTTGGGAACTGAGAGGTGTGCGTTTCACCCCTGGGGAGAAATATGGTCCAGCCACAAAGAGCAGGAAAGACTCAGAGACGGGATAATTCAGAGAGGGTCGTGGTAGGGATGTTGGCTGACACCTCTGCTGAAATGGGGCCATTGGAGGCTTCAAAGCAGATCTGACTTGTGTTTTAACTGGATCGCTCTAGCTGCTGTGCTGGAAATGGCCTGAAAGTGACAAAGGTGGAAGCAGATGGACCAGTTAAGAGGCTACTGCAGAGATCCAGGGAAGGGACGATGGTGGCCTGGCCACGTGGTTGCAGAGGTGATTGTGAGAAGTGATCAGATATAAATATATCACAAAGGTAGAATTTGCTGGTGGATTGGATTACAGGGTATCAGAAAAAGGGTGATCCCAAGATTTCACCTTGAGCAAGTAGAGACTGAAGTTTCTATTTATTCTTATGGGGGATCAGTGGAGAAGTGTGGTGGGTAGGGATAGAATCATGATGTTTGAGGTGTTAGTCAGGCATTGTTAGACCTACAAGTGGAGATATTCAGGAAGCAGCTGGCTATATGAATCTGCCGTGTGAAGGCTAATTTCGTATGTCAGCTTGGCTAGGTATCCAGACATTTGGTCAAACACCAGTTTAGATATGACTGTGAAGGTATTTTTGGACGGGATTAACATTTACATCAGTAGACTCTGAGGGAAGCAGATTATCTTCCATGATGTGGGTGGGCCTCGTCCAATCAGTTGATGGCCTCAAGGGGAAAAAAGACTGAAGGCCCCCAAGGAAGTGGGAATTCGGCCTCCAGACAGCCTTCAGACTTGAGCTGCAGCATCACTTCTTCCCCGGGTCTCCATCCTGCTGGCCCACCCTGCAGAGTTTGGATTTGCCAGCCTCTACGACAAGTGTGTGAGCCAATTCCTTAAAATTATCTCTCTCTCTCCCCTATTATTTCTTTGTCTGTTTCTTTGGAAAGCCCAGACTAGGACATGGAGCAAAGGGATAAGTATTTAGGTACCTATTTGGGAGTCATGTTATTTAAGCCTTGAGACAGGGCGTGAACACCTAGAGGGCACATGTGGGCAGAGAGGATTGGTCCACTGGGCTATCCATCCCGAGTGGCGAGATTCAGAAACCGTACGTGTATGTAACATTTCCTGAGCACTTGCTATGTGCCGGCCATCCTCCATCACTGGATGCTGCTTCTTCTTAAAACCAGACCCATCTATCTCCTTACGTGTTCTGGAAGGTTGGGAAACGGTCCCAGTGGAGCCACGTATTTATTTGACTGATGTTTCGCAATTCCTGTGTCTCAGCTCCTCCACAGTTCTGGACAGCAGAATGGAATCAGCTGTTCCTTCTCCTGTGTCAGAAACGGATTATTCCAGCATCTTCCTCCCAACCCATCTTCAGTTGCCCTAACCTCCAGCCTCTTGAAGTCATTTCGTGTCTCTTGATACCCACTAATCCCATTTATTAAAACCCGTGGAGCCTCCTCTCTGGCAACTGTTGGTAAAAATAGTTCTGCAGCTCCAAGGAACAGGGTTATTTGAACTTGGTGACTTAAAAAACCTTTGGGGTGAATAATGAAAAGTGCAGGACTGTGGGGGTGAATTTCCCTTGCCCTCTTTGTTCCTTGATTTTTGTGCGTGAGGCAGAATGTTTAACCTATATTTTCCAAGCACTGTGTAGGTGGGTTGCTGGGGACAATAGATTTTTAGGGAAGTATTGTTCCTCTGGATGTGGAAACCATGAAACAAAGAATAACACTGAGCAAGAGGCGTCGCGATGATCAGGTCTGGGCTAATCATGGTGCCGTGTGCTGGAGCCCCTGTGTCGTCTGAGGCGTCACTTCTGCCTGAGTTGGATTTTGCTCTGAACTCAAGGTGACACCGGGATCCTCGTTCTAGCCAGATGTCAAATGGATTATCTACTTTCTAAGGCTGTGACTGGTTCTAAATGAGAAGAGGTGCAGCCTGGCAGGTAGAAGGGACACAGGCCTTTGTGTAAGGAATACTGAGTTCTAGCTCCCATCCTACCCCTGGCTTGCTGTGTGACCTTGGGCAAGTTTCCTCACCTTTCTGAGCAGCGGCATCTTCATCTGGGTTGAGTGTTTGGGCTTGGTCATCTCTGAGGGATGGGGCTCCAGCCAGTGGGAGCGTACATACCTCGAATAAAGGACCACCCTGCCCTCAGCATCCAACCAGCTGTTGTCTTGTGTGGGACCAGGGCTGCCAAATACATTTTTGGACCTTGTCATGAAATTTCCTGAATTTTTAGATGTAAGCAGTTAGTTGAGAAATATTTTAAACATCCTGCAAGTGGAACCTGTAGCCAGAAAGAGCCCGTAGGTTTTCAGTTTGCAGCTCCATGCAAACGCGCTGTTCTTCATGGATTATCACGGGCTGGGGCCCAGGAGCGGAGGGTTGCTCATTTGGTTCGTTTTGCCTTCAAGGTACCGGGGGACCAAAGCCAGACTAGAAATGGCTTCATAAGATCACTGTTGCTAGAGGCCTAGAGGGAAGGTGTGGCCTTCCTTTCCTCGTGGGTGGAAATGTCCGCTGAGGCAGTGGACTCGGTCAGCTGATCTCCTTGGGATTAAACCCCAGATCTAGCCACCAGCCTTGTCTCTGGTTCTATGGACTCTATGGCATTCAGATCTAGAGGGAATCAGATATTTCAATGTATTCGTTTTTCACTCAGCAATGTATCTTGTAGCTTTTCTCTGTGTGTCCACATACCTCACTCTTGTTTAACTGCCGCATAGTGTTCCATGGTTTTTTTCAACTATTCCATATTAATGGACGTTTTGCGTTTATCTGTTTCCCCTTTTATTTCTTCCTCCCCTGACGTCGTGCCGTAGAATTTTTTTTGCTCACCCTCCACTGCACACCTCTTTCCTTCCTCCCCTCCCTCCCTTCCCCTTTTCTCCTTCCCTTGCATCCATCCATCTCTGGATCCACTCGCGAAATATGCTCTCCCTACAGATGCGAGGTATACGGGCAAAATCCTGAGACCTTGCCTCTGGGAGCTCCAGTCCACTGGGAAACCAGAAAAAAAGCACATTATGGAGGCTCCCTGGAAGCAGGTTCTTCAACAGTCTTTACAAAGGAGCTCTTTCTGGCCTTTTGGAGGATGAGAATCTCTGAGGCAGATGCCAGTCATTCAAAGGAGGAGACCGCCTTCGGGATGTTACCGTGTCTGCTTCCTGGGACCTGGCAGAATCATCGTCGGCTGCCCGTCCTCCCCTTTTCCCCATTGCTGGAGGCTGTGGCTTGAGCAGAAAAACCTCAAGGTTGGCTCTGGGATGATGACCCTGAGAAGGGAGAGGTGCTGTCGTGAGTTTGGTTGGGTGGCTTTTGCCTTCTGTGTGGAAGCCAGCAGGACTTTGAACAAAGCTGCAAATTGGAAGTCAGCCTAAAATGGAGGCAGAACCTCAGGTCTTCTTCTTTCGAGGAAATTAAGTAAAGAGGAATAAAAAAGGGAGTGAAGGTGTTGTGTCTCTCAGAGACAGACAGAGAGGACGAAGCGTCTACAGTCACCACTCCTTTATTTTCCAAATGGGTTTCAAATGTGTATTTTGGGCCAGGAGCTGTGCTGTGCTTCCCTCTCCTTTCGTCCTCTGCTTCTTTTCTCGTAGGCGTCTTGACCGTGATCCCAGTAACGACCCACAGAGCATCACTTGCTGGCAAACGGGGTTCTAGGAATGGAAGAATTAGTGTGTGGAGTTCAGAGGCCCGCAACCTGCTCTGCTCTTAATCACCTGGGTCACCTGAACAAGTCATTTAAATAATGTTTCTCCGTTTTGTCCTCTGTAAAGTAGGGAAAGTATCGCCGTCTTCCTTCTAGGGATGTTGGAAAGGGTACAATGAGTCAATCCATGTGAAACACCTAACCTAACCCTGGCATGGCTACCTGGAATATAGTAAGTGCTCAATAAACATTACAAACGTGCATGCACACACACGTTTCTCAAATGTCTCCTCACCTGAGAGGCCGTCCTGGCCGCTCTGTATAAACAGTACCCACCTCACCCCGCCCCCCCCCGTCTCCCTCTCCCATTCTTCCTCTATTGGTCTCTGTAACACGTATCATATGACCATCTGACCCCCTATGTAGTTACTCGTTTATTTGTCTGTTTGTTGACTATCTTCCACCCCCGCCCCCTTTCGAACCCTGCAAATGCCGAGATCTCTGTTACTTATATTTAATGCTTTAGTCCCTGGAACGTGGGTAGGTGCCTACTAAATATGGGTTGAACAGATGAGTCTCTATTTTAGAGTTGACCTCCAGGCCCAGACTCAGGCACAGGGAGGTAAAGTGACTTGCTCAAGATCACCCAGCTACCAGCAGTTGAAGAGTCTGGAATCATTTAAATCTAAAGGTTTAAATTCTAATTTAAACCATGAATGCCTCACTGCCGGTAAAACAAAAAAACAGAAAAACTAAGTGTAGTGCCTGCCACACAGAAAGGATTTAGTAAATGTTAACTAAAAGTAATAGGGGTCATCATTCCTGCAGCAGCTGTCCCCTGCCCCAGGACACCCCCGTTTGGCTGTACCCCAACTTTCTGAGCAGTACTCAGGCATCAGTGGGTGCAGTCTTGAGAGGATTAGGTGGCACCCAGGCCGGTGGGCAGGTGTGGCACCGGAATTGAAGTGAGTTCGTGCCTTTTCCCGGAGGGCTGCCCAGTCCAAGGGAGGGAACTGGCACTCTCTGGAAGATGTCGAGTTTCCGGTGTGGTGCTTATTTCCAGAGTTGGCGGGAGCTTCCAAAACATGCCAGTGTCTCTCCTGGTTGTCCTTTCCTTTGCTGTTTTCTTTCACCCGAGGCCGAGGCGGGGCTTGCAGGGATCTTAAAGGGCAGGAAATTGTCTCCATTTTCCGGACCTCGTCCCAGTTGTCCTTTGGTAGGTTTTATTGCTCCCATCTTTCAGATGGGTAAACTGAGGTTCAGGGAGGTGTCAATACTGAAGCCAGGATTCAAACCCAGGCCTGCTGGATCCCAGATACCTCACACCCCTGCCCCACTGCTCAGATGCTCTTAGAGTTGGATTCTGATTTGTCAGCATGTATTTTTTTTTAAGCATCCTTGAACTATTGGACGTGTTTATTTTTTTCTTAACTTTTCATTTTATATTGGAGTATAGTTGATTAACATGGTTGTGTTAGTTTCAGGTGTACAGCAAAGTGATTGTTATACATATACATATATCTATTCTTTTTCAAATTCTTTTCCCACTTAGGTTGTTACATAATATTGAGCAGAGTTCCCTGTGCTATACAGTAGGTCCTTGTTGGCTACCTATTTTAAATATAGTAGTGTGTACATATCAACCCCAAACTCCCAATCTATCCCTCCGCCTCACTCTTCCCCTCTGGTAACCGTAAGTTCGTTCTGTAAGTCTGTTTCTGTTTTGTAAATAAGTTCATTTGTGTCTTTTTTTTTTTTTAGACTCTGCATATAAATGATATCATATGATATTTGTCTCTCTCTGTCTGTCAGCATGTATTGAGCAATAAGTCCAGGCTGGGTGCCATGCCTCATGTTTTTTTCTTGTTTGCTTGTTATGGTTTTGAAACTGTTTTCTCCAAATGAGGGGACGGTGCGTGTAAGAGGTACACGGGGGAGGATACTTTGTCTTGTTATCTCATGATCCTTTGGATTACAGCAGCTGTGGGGAAAGAGCCCAAGCGTTGAAGGAACACTGCCCTGAATTCAGATACGAGCCCAGCCTCTGAAGTTGCTGTGTGATCTGTGTCGAGTAATCAGCCTCTCTGAGCCTCAGTTTCCATATATGTAAAATGGAACAAGAACTCTAACTTGGAGAGGACACTGAGGATTTGAGATATTAAATATAAAATGCCAGGATGCTTGACACCCTGGTGCTTGGCTGGCCATCAATAAGTTGTGGCTGTTATTATTATTGTTGCTGTGTTTTAGCACACGGTGTTATACTTAAATGTTACTTCTTTCTTTGCCCTATTGATCTTTGTCCCGCTTAAGGGTGCAGACCGAGCCTTATTCATCTCGGCGTCCCCGCCTTCTAACACAATTCTTGGTACGTGGTTGATGTGCACTAGTGCGGGGCACATGGACGAGTGAATGAATGAACAGATAAAGGGGCCCATGGTTTGCCGGGACCACTCTAGCCAGCTGTTGGGGGACGTATTTCCTGGAGTCTTACCCCCTCTTGTCAGATCCCGGCTGGGACAACGGTACAGTAGTTCCATTGTTCCCAGATAGCACTTCCTATCTTAATGTCTCGGCCAGGGCGGCCCTCGGCCACACCCTGCCCTGCTGTCCTGTCACCCACCCCTACTTGGACGCTGGCGGGCTCCCCTCTAGCCTGCCCCGAAGGAAGCTTCCACGGCCCCTCGTCTCCCCCACTCCCTTCAGTCACAATAGTTGTCGAAGGGGGCATTTCCTCTCTCCAGAACTTTTCACATTCCAGTGAAGACCTAGAAAATGCTAAATCAAAATGCTCTGCATGAGCCTGACCCTTCAGAGCTCAACCTACGTCCTCCTGCCTTGCACCCCACTCTCCCTTTGTCTGATTGGTAAGTCAGGACTCATCCCTAGTCAACCGCTGAGGAAACTGAGGCTCAGAAAGGTGGGACTGCTAGTAACACAGCTGGTTAGTGAGAGGGCCTAGGACCACTACTAGCTCTCCACACCTAACCAGTGCTTTTGCCACTAGTTCCCTTCCTGGTTGCATCGTTGGTGTGCGGGGCCCTTCTCTGTTTCCAGAAGAGCTTTGAGGGGTGTGTCACAACGGTAGTGACGTGGGCACGCTCAATCTGTTAGCTCAGGGTGGCCTCCCCCTGCCCTGTGAGGTGTCCAGGGTCCAGACATCGTCACACCCACCCAGCCGGGGAGGAAACAGAAGCCTGGAGGGCCAAGTAGCTTCTGGAGGTGACACAGCCTGGGGTGGCGGCACTTTTCCTTCTGCCAGCGTTCCCTTTCCTGCTCAATTTGACTCATAGATCAGTTGTTCTCAAACGTGGTTTCACATTGGAATCATCTGAGGAATTTAAATATCTTGCTGCCAGGACCCAACCCCCAAAGATTCTGACTTAATTAGCCAGGAGTGGAGCCCAGGCACTGGGGTGATAGCATCTCCCCCCGGGATTCTCTGGTGAAGCAGCATCCAGAACCACGATCTCAGATCATCCCTGTTACAGGGCTGTTGGGAAAGCTGACAATTCTAGCAGTGAGTTCCAGCCCTCGTAAATCAAACCTTGCTCGCCTTTGCTCGGATTGATGGCCGCTTGCGTTTCAAAAGAACTGGCAGTGCTGAATGAGGACGCTAGGGGAATAGGGGGATGGAGCAGTCCCAAAGATGTCATGTCTTGTGCCCCTATTGTGTACCGGACCCTGTGCTAAGCACCTTACGTATATTAACTCACCTACTTCACAGTCCATGTACTAGCACAAAGAGACCTCTGCTGATGTTATCCCCATTTCACAGATGAGAAGACTTGCTCAAGCTGGTAGGGGCAGCGCTGGGATTTGAAGACAGAGAGCTGGCTCCAGAGGCCACTGTTTCAATCACTATGTCTGTCGCTCTGCTCTGTGATGAACTGGTTCGCACTCGGCTGAGAATTTGCTTTCACCAGCTGATCCTTCACGGTGATGCTGAGGCCTTGATCTGATCTGTCACCCTGCTGCTCAAGAGCCTCTATGAGTCCCCACGGCATCGGTGGGGGAAGGGCGAACCCTTAGCACAGCCTGTGAGGGATTCCCCTTACAGTCTGACCGCTGGCAGACCGTTCTTTCACACTCCATGTCACACATGCTGTTAATACTGTTTGAAAAGTTCCCCACCTTTCTCTGCCTGGTGAACGTGTGCTCTTCAATACCTAGCTCACATATCCTCTTCTCTCATCTACGAAGGAAGAGTCAGTGACGCCTTCCTCTGTTCCCAAAGCTCTTGGTCCCTCCATCCAGGACCACATGGCTCACAGCCTTTTTCTCAGTGGATCATGAGTTCCTGGAGGAGTGGGGCTTTGTCTCGCTCATGGTTGTTCTCCTCACTCGGCATCTACCAGTGGATGGCCAGCCTCCCACGTGTAGGATGACATCCTTTACTTTAGGTTCCACTTTATTTCAGCCCCGAAGACATATTCTTTGTATCTTCTGCATATCAGAGGATTTTTCTTTTTGTAATGAATTCTTTTCTTCAGGGTGCCTCGGGCTACACATTGCATCATTGACATTATTTACTGTGTTTTCCCAGGCCGGGCTGAGGTTTCAGAGGAGTTCCGAGCTCCTGTGGAGATTTGCTTCTCTCCAGCCTTGGGCTGTCTGCACTCTTGAACATCTCAGGGCCCAGAAGAGAAAGAAGAAAGCCAACCAGCTCTGGGAGCAGCCTGGCTGAAGAGAGGTAGGTGTCTTGTTTAGTGTCCAGCTTGATTCCTGAACTCAACCACCACGCACCAGACAAGGCAGAAGCAAGAGGAATGGTGTCTCAGCAACCCGAGTGACATTTGTTTGTTTGCTCATGTGCTGTTGTGGGAATGGCAGCAGATGCTCAGCAAGGAGGAGGAAGGTGCTTTTAGGACAGCCCTCCCAGGCTCGAAGAGGGCGGGCACACGGGGAGCCCCTAGCTGTCAAGACCCAGTATGAGACTTTGCCACAGCTACAGTGAAGGGGGCAGGAAAAGTCGAGCTTAAAGTTCCTGGGTGAACTCTTAGAGTTTATTCTGCAGAAATACATGCATAGTTGCCAATGATGTGAATAGGATCTTCATCTCAACATTGTATGAAATAGCAAACAGTGAGACAGTTTTTATTTACTTATTTCTCTATTTACTTATTGACATACAATGCCTAGTTTTTATTTTATTGTTTTATTTAACTTGAGGTATATTTGATTTACAGCAGCAGTCCCTAGCCTTTTTGGCACCAGGGACTGGTTTCGTGGAAGACAGTTTCTCCACGGAACGGGGTGGGGGACGGTTTCAGGATGATTCAAGCACATTACATTTATTGTGCGCTTTATTTCTATTATTATAGAAATATATAATAAATAATATAATATACAATAAATATATAATATATATTATATATTATATAATATTATATTGTATAATATTATATGTATATTATATAATATATAATAAAATATATAATAAATAATTATACAGCTCACCATAATGCAGAATCATTGGGAGCCCTGAGCTTGTTTCCCTGCAGCTAGATGGTCCCATCTGGGGGTGATGGGAGACAGTGACACCTGACCTGTGTTGCTTATGTCCAGTCTAGTCTGTGAGATACAGCTTAGTTGTCACTTGCCACTCACTGATAGGGTTTTGATACGAGTCGGCAAGCAATTGATTTATTACGGTCTCTGTGCAGTCAGGCCTCTCTGCTAAGGATCATCTGTATTTGCAGTCACTCCCGAGCTCTAGCATCGCCGCCTCAGCTCCACCTCAGATCATCGGGCAATAGGTTCTCACAAGGAGCGCGCAGCCTGGATCCCTCACGTGCGGAGTACACAGTAGAATCTAATGCCACCGCTGATCTGACAGGAGGCACAGCTCAGGCAGTAATGTGAGCGACGGGGAGCGGCTGTAAATACAGATTAAGCTTCGCTCGCTCTCCCGCTGCTCACCTCCTGCTGTGTGGCCCAGTTCCTAACAGGCCATGAACCGGCAGTGGCCCATGGCCCGGGGGTTGGGGACCCCTGATTTACAATATTGTATTAGTTTTGGGACGACAACATAGTGATTCAAGATTTTTCCAGATTAGACTCCATTCATAGTTGTTATAAAATACTGGCTATATTCCCTGTGTGGTACGATATAGGCTTGTAAATTATTTATTTTATATGTAGCAGTTTGTACCTCTTAATCCCCTACCCCTATCTTCAGTGCCTAGTTTTTAATCGGATTACTGGATATGTAAAGAAACAGAAGAATTTGACCCAAACTTAGGAAGAAAAATAGTCAATAGAAAACAGAGGGCTTCCCTGGTGGCGCAGTGGTTAAGAATCTGCCTGCCAGTGCAGGGGGCATGGGTTTGTGCCCTGGTCCAGGAAGATCCCACATGCCGCGGAGCAACTTAGCCCATGCGCCACAACTACTGAGCCTGCGCTCTAGAGCCCACGAGCCACAGCTACTGAGCCTGCGTGCTGCAACTACTGAAGCCCGCGCGCCTAGAGCCTGTGCTCTGCAACAAGAGAAGCCACCGCAATGAGAAGCCCGCGCACCGCAACGAAGAGTAGCCCCCGCTCGCCGCAACTAGAGAAAGCTGGTGCATAGCAACGAAGACCCAACGCAGCCAAAAATAAAGAAAGAAAGAAAATAAAGAAATAGAAAAAAAATTGTTTTAAAAAGAATGGAATTGAGATTTTTGAGCTAAATGCACACTTGCCTGATCAATTGATTTTATTATTATTATTATTATTATTAGGTTCATAGAAAAATCGAGTGTAAAGTATAGAGAGTTCCCATATATGCTCTGTCCCCACATGCAGCCTCCCTCACTAGCAAGAATGGTATAGTCTCCCTCCTGTGCCAGAATGGTATATTTGTTACAATTGACAAATCTACATTCTCCAACACATTGTTATCACCCAAAGCCCATAGTTTATATTAGGATTCACTCTCGGTGTTGAACATTCTATGACAACTGTATAATGACATGTATCCACCATGGTAGTATCATATGGCATAGTTTCACTGCCCTAATAGTCCTCTCTGCTTCATCTATTCATCTCCCCCAATGAGACACCATTTACATGCTCCTCAGTTGGGGATCAGTTGATTAAATCACAATACCTCCATAAAATGGAGTACTCTACAGCTGTTAAAAAGAATGGGTGGCTTTATGAAATGATACGGAACACTCTTGAAGTTCTATTCACCACTGTCGTCCTTAACAATGTTGATTTTAAAAAATGAAAAAAAGGAGGGCATATCATAGTGTGAAGAGTGTGCTAACCTAACGGCTCCACTGATGCACATCCACCACTCCCAAATCAGTTGTCTGTACTTCCTACGTCCACACTTAACACAGTCCACACTTAACACAGTCTGCGGTTCCTGCCTCTATTGATCTGTAAGTCCCAGAAGACAGACCCCTCCAGGAGGGCAGGATCTGTCCATTTGCAAGGAGATTATCGCCTGGGCCAAGCCCAGATCCAGGCACCCCACAGCCTTCCCATTAGCATCTGTGAACGCATGAATGATGAACGGAGGGGGGAGTTTTCTTCCCACAGTGTCCTTCCGCCTCCTGCCCCTCAAACACATGGGCTGGAGTGGAAGCCCCAGATGTCCCCTCTCCTCTCCTGGGTACCGTCCCTGGCCTACCCACCCCCGCCCCTTGAGTCTCTATGTTCTGCCAGGCTTCATTATTCCCCAGATTACAAAGGCTCAAGGGGATGGGGGGAGAGGCTTGAAACGGACCTTCGAGATGATAACATGTCGCTGACGCTGTCAGTCGGGCCGATCTGACTTAACTGATTAATTTTGTTGTATGCGCCAGGCGACCCAGCAGCTGGGATCAGACTCCTGATCTGACAGCAGGCTGGTGAGTCAGACCCGACGGGTTTGATTCCACGCGCTGGCGTGGCTGCCCCTGTGACCTTGGCCATGTTACTTAACCTTGCTGAATCTCAATTTCCTGATCTGTAAAAGGAGGCTAAAAGTGCTTCTCTTGAGGTTGTCATGAGGATTAAATGCGATCACATAAGTGAAAGTGCCCTTTGAGGAAAGAGGAAAGTGAAAATGCTTATTGGGTCGGGAGAAAAGTGAGGCAAGCCCGCTATTGTCCTCAGGTGCTGCATCCTTCCCTGGGCAACAATCCTAACTCCAAGTCAGATAGGTTATAATTCGGCTTTTACTCTTTTATTCAGTGCACTTCTCTCAGCCTCCCAGGGCTTTCAGCTTAAGCAAATAAATTATCCTGCACCGCCGGGCTCTGTGTTCTGTAGCCAGCCATATGTTTGAGCATGATAGAGATTCTTATCCGGCCAGGTAATATTACACAGCAAGGGATGACATTTCTTATCAGAGGCCCTGTGGAATCAGAGATAGGGGCCCTTTCTTTTTACCGGCAGCCAGGCCTTCATGTGCAGGGCTGGCAGGGAGGGTAAGAGGGGCAGGCCGGGGCCCAGAGTGGGCGGCTTGGGCTGTAGTGGCATCAGCTGGCCCTCTTCTCTCAAGACAGCCACTCCCAATGGCCTGCCTTGACGGATGTAGGCTATTTTGAGATTTTTGCCTATGATAGAAACAGGGCAGGGCCCGGGAGTGTGAATGAGGAAGGAAGGAGAGAGCTTGATGCTGCTGGACCAGCTTGGGGTGGAGGCATGTGAGGCGTCTTGCCCTTGTACAGAGAGGCAGGCGGCCTCCTGCTGCAGAGTCCAGGCCGTTCGCCGGCCCTGTGGATTGCAGGGTGGAGGCAGCTGTGGCCCAGGTACCTGCAGGAGTCTTGGCTGCGGGAGTGGCGAGGTGCTGGGTAACCTCCGTGTCCCCGTCAGGAAGCCGACCTGTATGGATGCAACAGGGTGGGTACCACACGGGGCTCTGCTGCCCTCGGGCCTCTGTTTGGGAGGCACTGGCACGTGGGAAGGCAGGAAGGCAGGGCGCTAACTCCTCTGCTTCCTCCCTGCTGGGTCCCCGAGGGGTACAGGCAAGGTCTACACAGAGGAGCCTGCGTTAGAATCCTGATTCTGGGACGCACTCGCTGTATATCGGGCAAGTTGTTTACCTCTCTGCACCTTGGTTTCTTCATCCAGTTTTCTTTCCGTCTCTCACCCCTTGCCTTTGGGTTCCATTGATCTCTGTGCCTGTCTTTGGCCCTGAGATGCCAGAGGAAGGGGCACTGCTGGGCCCCCCAGGGCCTGAGGCCAGAGCTCAGTGTGGATGAAGCTCCAGTGTAGATGGAGGTGGTCAGAGTGACCACACGATTTGGGTACCGCGACCTCTGTGGGGGACACACGCTCAGGGCTCTTCTCGTCCTGTGTTTTGGGAAGTCCTGCCCTGATCTCAAGTAATAATCTTGCTCTCATCAGAAAGGAGAGGAGAAGTGATTTCTCCCTCTCCCTGGACCCCTTCCAGCCAGCGGCCCTGCTCCTGCTTCCTTCCGGTGGCCTCACTTCCTGTTTTCCTCCCTCTCTTCCCCTGCCTCTCCCGTGCCGGGCCTCACGTCGGGCATGCCGAGTTTTCCTGTCCCTCACCTCTCCTCCTCCCTATGGCCAAGTCCAGATTCTGAAAGCACACCTCTGACCATGTCCCTCTCCACGCAAAAATAGTCTAACCTCTTAGCGTGGCCTTTAAGGTCCACCTCACCTTCACCCCGTCCTGTGATTTTATCCTGGTCACCTTTGGGTGGGACACTGGTCCTGGTAAGCAGGTCGCCTCCTTGTCTTTTGAAACTGCCGCTGTCTGTCTTTGACTTTTATGCTTTGTTCTCCACGTTTCTTCCTCTTTGGATACCTGAGGGGTCCATGGGCTCTGGCCACCGACAGGGCTGTGTTCAACTGCAGCTCTACGGGCTACTGGCTCTGTGATTATGAGCAAGTCGCTTCACCACTCTGAGCCTCAGCGTCCTCAGCTGTGACGTGGGCTGCTAGCTCGTGTGCCAGGGCTCTTGTGGGAAGCACCTGTCTAAGGGCTTCTGCTGGGGTTTGGCTCATGGCAGGTATTCAGTGAGTGGAGGCTCTCCTCTCTCTAATGGGCTATCCCTCTGTATCCAGATCCCACCTGAGCTCAAGTTCCCTTCCATCTTTAGGTTCTTCCACCCCCAAGTCATCTTCCTCTGTTGAAAGGTTGCTGACTTCCTCGTGTCTGGACAGCAGGAATGGACCTCTTCTCTTTCCGCCCATGCTGATGTCCTAGCATGAGGTGGATTTCTTTAGGCCATTAACTGTTGACTAGTGGTTATGGTTTTGGCTTGGCCACAGGAACCATTGATTTAGTGACTGAGAAGTTGACTCCAAGGGAATGGAAGAGAGTCATCTGTTCTCTCGTTGAACGTAATTCGATTGAGTGCACGTGATATATCAGGCACTGGGGTTACAAGGAGTTGTAAGATGGCAGCTGCCCTCACAGAGCCCATCTTCCAGCAGGATGGTTGTCCAGGCCTGGACCACAGATCTGGAAAGACATGGGCCCCTCCCTGAAGGTAGCTCACAGCGTGGTGTTGGATGGGGGTGGGGGGTGGGGGAGAAGTTCTGTGCCCAAGGAGAGGATGCCTCCCTTGAGATGGGTCAAAGACGATGAGGTCCCCCTTCAAGAGACCACTCTTGTCCTTGTCAGGTTGTACATCTGATTTTCAGACGTCTCCCACTATCCCCACTATGGCTTCCGTTCCTGCCAAGGGTGTGGGGGTCAGCTCCGAGGTCACCAGCACCTCTCAGCATGGACCTTCATAAAGCCTTGTGAAGTAAAGTCCACTGAGAGAGATGTTCTAGAACATTCCAAGCTGGCTAAGCAGGATGGTGCCTTGAGCACGCAGGGCAGCTTGTCCGTGGCCAGGACAGTGGGTGAGGCCAGCCAGCTGACCATCCTCGCCAGCTTATGGACTCTCTCCTCATGAGCCTCAGACATCTGGGGCTTTAGTTGAGTTTTTTTCTTCCCTCTACCACCAACGCTCTTATCCAAGTCACCCTGCCTAGATCACAGCAACAGCTTCCAGATTTGACTCCCTGGATCCAATCTCACCCCTCGGCAATCCCTTCTCCACTCAGCAGCCAGCATGACCTTCTGAAGTGGGAATCCACTTGTGTCTGACCCACAACATACGTAAGCCTTCCCATTTCTGCTCCTGGGATAAAGACCAAAATCCCTACGGGGCTCCTGTGTGAGTTGGCCCAGCTGCTTTCCTTCTTACTCAGTGTTCTCCAGCCTCACCGACCTCTGCTGAGTGATACAAAACTACCCTGTTTCCTGCCGCCCCAGGGCTTTTGCATGTGTCATTCGTCTGCCTGGAATGCTCATTCCCTCCATCTTTGTGTGGTGAGTGCTTTCTGACCCTTAAGCTGTCCTGTTGTTGTTTCCTCCCATTCACTCCACTTTTCCTTCATAGCGTGATCTATAATGACATGTTTATTTGTGTTTGTTTCACATCTGTTTTCCTTCACCAGGCTGGAATCCTGTAAAGGCAAGGATGAAGTCAATTTTGTCTACTGCAGTTATGACAATAAAAGCTAGTGCTTTTATCACACCAGCCATATGCCAGGCACTGTTGTAAGTACTTCATTTTTACCAAACCCTATAATCCTCAGAAGGCCCTCCTGAGGTGTTAGATACTGCAGCAGTCACCAACCTTTTTGGCGCCAGGGACCGGTTTCGTGGAAGACAATTTTTCCACAGACTGGGGTGTGTGTGTGGGGATGGTTCAGGCAGTAATGCGAGCAATGGGGAGCGATGGGGAGCGGCAGATGAAGCTTCGCTCACTTGCCCGCAGCTCACCTTCTGCTATGTGGCCTGGTTCCTAACAGTACTGGTCCACCGCCCTGGGGGTTAAGGACCCCCGAGATACTGTTATTGCCTTCATTTTACAGGTAAGGAAACAGAAGCACAGAAAGGTTAAGTAATGTGGCCCAACTCTCCCATCTAGTAGATGGTAAAACCAGGATTCAAAGTGCAGTAGCTCTGGACCCCTCTGCCAGGGCCTTCCCCAGGGGTGCTCAGTGGATGGGCAGTGCACGAATCAAAGGACCACTGTCCCATCTCTCAGGGAGGTTCTCCTTGAAGTTTCTGCGCTGGATTCAGGGCTGGCAGCATGGTAAAGAGAAGGGGACCTGGGTTGCAGTGTGGGCTCCCCCATTCAATAACTGGGTGAGTGTTGGCAAATCCCTCAACTTCACTGAGCCTTGCTGTTCTGAGCTCAGACTGGAGCAGTGCTAGTCGCCTGCGTGATAGGAAAGGAGAATCTGAGAGCTTATGGTGTGTGCTCTAAAAGTGTTACCTGCTTTGCTCTCTTAGAGGGCTTCTTGGTTTTGGTTAGAGTATGTGCCACCCGCTTTCAGCTAGAAGTGGGGAGATCTTGGCTGGGGTGACAAGGAGAAGGGCTTAGGCTCAGGTGCTGCAGGACGTGGAGGGGGTTGGACTTCAGGCATCCCTTCCCCTCTCTTCTGCCCTTAGTGTGTCATTACCTTAAGTTGGAGTTTTCACTGACACACAGTTACAGGGCCAAGGGAGAGGAGTTTGGTGACCCCCTGCCCATGCCAGGAGATGGAAGGGCCCCCAAGAGCATCCTGAGTCTCTGGACACTATGGCAAAGAGCTGCATTTTTACTGGGAAGCTCCCTCTCCCAGTGTCTTTCTCTCCCTTCTGGGGATCTCTGCAGCCCCTGGATGATGCCCCCTCCTGACCCAGAGACAGGGGCATTTAGAGTTATAGGGACCTTGCCCGCTGCTGGCCTCCTGCTATTTACTAGCAATGTGATCATGGATGAGTTTCTTAATGACCTGGTGCCTTGGTTTCCTCACCTGTAGAATGGGATGCTGACAGTAGCGTTTGTCATTGGTAGACTGAACTATTGGTCCCAGGTCTTCACTCCTCCACAATAAAATTAACACATGTATTCCTTTGCCATGGCCTCAAGGTGGGCGAATGCACTTCTTCACCCTGTGACTTTGGTCTTGGCCATGTGACTTGCTTTGGTTCGTGGGATGTTAGCAGTATCACTGGAGTGGAGGATGGAAACGTGTGGATGCTGTTGGGCTTTTGCTTTCCTGTGTGCCTTTCATCATGACAACATGCCTTTGGTAGTATCCAACCCACAGAAGATGAGAGACTTGGAGCAGGTTCAGACTTCACACGTAGCACGGAGCCAAGCTCAGAGAGACCTTCCCTGTTTCATCTAACTGCTAGCTGACTAACAGACACGTGAGTGAGAAATAAATGCCTCTTATTGTATGCTGCTGGGTTTGTAGTATTCTGTTAATGCAGCATTCTTGTAGCCATAGTGACTGATAGAACACCTCGTGAAATTATCATAAAATTATAATTAATAAAGTGAGTTGGTTCACGTATTAGTTTCTTATTGCTGCTGTAACAAATGACCACGAATTCAATGGCTTAAAACAACACAAATTTATTATCTTACAGTTCCATAGGTTAGAATCCAAGGTGGGTCTCACTGGGCTAAAATCAAGGAACACAGGGCTGGTTCTTCCTGGAGGCTCCAGGAGAGTCTGTTTCCTTGCCTTTTCCAGCTTCTAAATGCGGCCTGCGTCCCTAGACTTATGGCCCCTTCCCCCATCTTCAAGGCCAGCCACATGACCTCTTTTCATGCCTTTCTTCCTTAGTCACAGCTTTCTCTTCTGCCTCCCTCTTCCATTTTTAAGGACACTGCTGATTATATTGGACGCACGGAAACAATCCAAGATAATCTCACTATATTAAGGTGAACACATTAGCCATTTATTTCCATCTGCATCCTGAATTCCCCTTTGCCATGTAACCTAATGTAGCCACAGATTTCAGGGATTCAGGCATGGGCATCTTCGGGGGACCACTATTCTGCCTACCACAGCACGTCAGGCACTTAGAACAGGACCTTGTACGCACTGTATACTTGTATACAGACATGTTAGTATTATCATCAGCCTTAGCTTCGTCATCTGTGAGATGAGTGAGAGGTAGTCCCATCTGATGTCCACACAGATCCTCAGAAAAGCTTTGTTTTCCTGGACATGTTGCCTCCAGGAGACATATTGCATCCCTTGGTCTTGGATGGACTGGAGGCTGTGGGCTTACAGGAAGGGGGTGAGGTCAGTTTCCTAGCTGGCTTTGGAGCAGACCAGAGGTTCTTTAGGATGACGATGGTGCTTTCTGATTAAATATCGTAACGACTCTCCTTTTGTCCTCACTATCAGTCAGTAGAGCCCCTAGCACAGGGGACTGGCCAAACGACCAACGGGGCTGGGATGAGCCAGTCCAGAGCGTCCAGCCGGTATCTCCATGTGCCCAGCTGGTTCCGTCCTTCATTTGACAGATCCCTCTGATCTTCCTGCATACAGCAGACTGCAGGGAAAAAGAAACTTCCTGGCACAATTGATACCAATTTGAAGGAAGCAGCTGGCTTTGACGGGGGCAAGGAAACAAAATCCAGTGACACTGATAATGTCTCACCAGCCTGCGCTAATTGAGGAACTGCTGGGTGACTGCAGGACACGTCCAGAGGCGTGGGAGGGTGTGAATTCCTACACAGGTAACTTAGAATCCAGTGTAGGAGCAGAGTGGTATGAAGCACAGGAGAAGAGCCTGGGTTTGGGGTTCCTGGGTTTTGAAAGTTCTATCAGTGACTTACTGTGTTACCATGAGGTCAGTGACACCCTCTGTCCCCTGGTTTCCTTACAGTGGCAAAGTAGAGTTTGCTGGATTTCTTCCCCCCACCCACCAGTCAAAAGTAAATGCTATGGCAATGACCAATGCTTAAGATGAAACTAAGGAGAATCATGAAAAGAACTTGATAGCTCTATTGGACATCACCAAGCTTACCTGGGGAAATGAGGCCAGAGAGGTGAAGTATGGTCTAAGGTCACACAGCCGGTTGGGGGGTAAAGCCAGGTCCTGGAACTCACCATGGTTTCCTCCCTCCTTTTATTTAATTTAATTAATTAATTTATTAATTAATTTATTTATTTATTTTAGGCTGCGTTGGGTCTTTGTTTCTGTGCACGGGCTTTCTCTAGTTGTGGAGAGCGGGGGCTACTCTTCGTTGCAGTGTGTGGGCTTCTCATTGCGGTGGCTTCTCTTGTTGCAGAGCACGGGCTCTAGGTGTGCGGGCTTCAGTAGTTGTGGCATGCGGGGTCAGTAGTTGTGGCTCGCAGGCTCAGCAGTTGTGGCACATGGGCTTAGTTGCTCCACAGCACGTGAGATCTCCCTGGACCAGGGCTCGAACCCGTGTCCCCTGCATTGGCAGGCATATTCTTAACCACTGTGCCACTGGGGAAGTCCCCCTCTCTCCTTTTAAGTAGACGTTCCACGCTGCTGTCTTTCTTACTGTCACCTGTTGACTGAAGCAGAGATGGTCCATTTCAACCACGCCTGTTGACCTTTTACTCTAGGTTTATTCGCCATGTGGCTTTGGCGGGGCTGGTAGCTTCTTGCCACATGCTTCAGGCACCCCACGGTTTAATTTGACAGGCTCTAACTGCAAGTGTCATTTGTTTTGCTAATTGTGTGATTCATGACGGTAAATCGTGACTGTGGGCTGGGAATGTTGGGTTCAGGTTTGCAGGGCTAACTGATACAGAGTGGGGAAAATGCAGTGTGAGCGTTACTTTTATGTGTCAGCTGGCTAGGCTGTGGGGTGTGTGTGTGTGTGTGTGTGTGTGTGTGTGTGTGTACACAGGCAGGAGGAATTGACTCCAACTCTCAATGGACAGAAATGGGAGGAATTCTGGGCAGACATCCTGGACATGGCCTACCCCAGGGTGCAAGCTGTACGTTTCAGTTTATGACTCTCTGTCTCTCCTCTGTTTAACCTCTTGGGTTATCTGTTCTAATCTAGTGAGGGTGCACTGGAACTCTGGAGCCAGTCTACCTTGTTTCAAATCCAACCTCTACCACTAACTGGCCGTGTGACCTTAGGCAAGTTTCATATTCTCTCCATACCTCAGATTCTTCACCAGGAAAATGGGCTATTAGTACTACAGTAGAGATATATGAGGATTAGTTGAAATACTTGTGTGTGTGTGCCTTTACCTGCATGTGTATATACACGTGTACGTATACACTTGCACATGTACATATATGTGAATATGAGCGCACACATAGGGATATGTATGTATATGTAAGCGTGTATACATGTATATACATGTATATATATATATGAAATTGTGTGTATATGTGTATATATACACATTCGTGGTTTTATGTAGACATGTATATGTGTATACGCACATGTGGTTTTGTGCATTATACATGCATATGTATATATGCAAGCATATGTGTGTATGTATATGTGAATATATGGTTATATATATATATGCACGCACACACATAATATATATAATTTAGTGCATAGCTCATACTGATATTTCCCTGTTTATACATATGTTTGCAGCCTGCAGAGATGTCCCAGCCAGCCTTACCCTGGGCCCAGTCCCAGTATTTTCCAGAGAAATTTTACAACTGGACCTGAGAGCTGGCGCCCAGCTGCGTCTTGAAGCGAGGCCTTCTGAAACCAGTGCCCCGTCCTTTTCTACCCCGGGAGCGGTTCCCATGTCCTTGGGGAGTGTCAGAAGCATCTATGGGGCCTGGTGAAATGCAGATTACTCACAGGCCCCGCGCCAGACCTCCTGAAACCAAGAAGTAGACCCAGACTCTGAATATTCAACCAGTCTCCCCGGGGTGATTTTGATGGAAACCCACCCCACGCCGCTTCTGTTCCCCGCTGCACTCCCAGCTGCCCGGTGCCACCTCTAATGGTGCCGTCTACACTCTCTGGTGAAGACGCGTTCCCTTCCCCTCCCAGAAAAGCCTAGTGCATTCTACTCACGCATGCCAGGATCTCAGAGGGGCACAGAGCACAGGGCCAGTCTCGTATTTGGATTTGCAGTCGAATTTAGCTTTCCCACATCCCTGAGAAAGACATGCTATCCTGGCCTCACCTTTCCCAGGCTGAGCTGAGGTCAGCCTTAGCTCTGGATAGCCAGACCACCCTGGGCCTCCTCCCCTTTCAAAATGAGCTGATTTCTCCCAAGGTATGGCTTCTGGGTGCTGCTACCCCATGGCTTTGTTAGTTCCCTGAGTTTCCCCACTAAGAAAAAAACAACTGCCATTTATTGAACATCTATGCTCTCTACATACATTGCTCTGATTATTACCCTGCAGGAAAGATATTATTATCCTGAAGCTAGGAGATAATAAATAATCTACAAAAGGGCACGGAGCCAGCATTCAAACCCTGTTCACCTAACTGGAAAACACTTTTTTTTCACTATCCCAGAGGTGAGT
This sequence comes from Mesoplodon mirus, assembly GCF_964341445.2. NCBI lineage: Eukaryota > Metazoa > Chordata > Mammalia > Artiodactyla > Ziphiidae > Mesoplodon > Mesoplodon mirus. The sequence goes on along the minus strand of NC_138992.1, from coordinate 12,052,835 downwards.
TATGTAAGATTTATTTTCAAGGCCATACATCCTAAATACTTCCCTTTAGTGTATGCGAACAAAACCTTAGAGAATTTTTTTTTTTTCTAATTTAAAATGTACAGACTGTCCTTGGGATTCCAAACACATTCCAAAAGTCAGGAGCTGCTCCAATGTGGGCCGAGTTGGAAGGCATATTAGGCGTGAGCCCGGCTGAGGCTGGTGACTTGGAATCACGGTGCTCACTGCCTTGCTCTGTTCAGTCTTTCAGTGGTAAACATGTTTTCTTCCCCACACTTTGGCATTCATCATGATTTAAATTCCAGGTTGTCAACTCTTGTAAAAAAGGGGTTCAGATCTTGGCGTGAAATCCTCCCCATCGTGTATGCAGGGCTGTACTGTTGTGGAGCGCTCAGCCGATCCTCATGGCTACCTGGAGAGGTCACCCACTTTACAGATGAGGAAAACAGAGGCTCATGGGGTAGAGTCATCAGCCTAGCTTTAAGTCCAAACACTAGTCTCATCATAGCTACTGGGACTCCTTCTGTTTATTAGATCGTTAGGGGTGAGTTTGTGAAGTGTAATCGAGTCTGCATTCAAATTAGGGGGAAAGGTCACTCCCTTCTTCATGAGCTGGGGTCCCCTCTGCAAATATCGTAGAACATCTGACCACCGACTGCACTGATGTGTTTATGTGACCAGCTTCCCGTGAAACGGGAGCTCTCTCTGCTTCACCTCCTTCCGTCCTCCAGTGTATGCAGACTTGTGATGGACTCTTCCTAAGATGCATCGGATAAATTAAATGAACAGTGGCTCTTACCAATCAAACCACTCTGGGAGAATTGAACTCTTCTCTGGGCACCAGTTTTCCTTCATTTCTTATTACAAAGCACAAGGTATCTCCTCCAGAAAAAATCCACAAACCCAGACAAACAGAAGGAAGAAGCAAAAAACACTTGTTATCACTCAGAGGTGACTAATTAAATGAACTAAAGCATATGCATATATATATTATATATATAATATATATATAATATATATATAATATATATACACACACACACACATATATATACACACATACGTATATATATACACAAATACATATCTATATATACACACACACATATATATACACACATACATATCTATATATATACACACACATATATATATACATACATATCTATATATATACACACACACATATATATACACACATACATATCTATATATATACACACACACATATATATATACACACATACATATCTATATATACACACACACATATATATATACACACATACATATCTATATATACACACACACACATATATATATACACACATACATATCTATATATATACACACACATATATATACACACATACATATCTATATATATACACACACACATATATATACACATACATATCTATATATATATACACAATACATATCTATATATATACACAAACATATATATATACACACATACATATCTATATATATACACACATATATACACACACACATATATATACACACATACATATCTATATATATACACACATATATATACACACACATATATATATACACACATACATATCTATATATATACACACACACACATATATATATACTTGTAATAGTGTGGCTGTCTACACATACACATTCGTTTGTAAATAGCTCTTTTACTAAATATATGATAAATATCTTCCCACATCAACACATGCACTTCTGCTTCATCACCGTTTGAGTGTTGGGACACCCAGCTTCACTGTGTTTCAGCCATAAGTGGCAGAGACCCTCCAGTGTTTCTTAAGCATCTTGGACAGACGCTTGCTTATGAATTCAGCTTCTGCACTACTATAAATGTTGCTCATTGTTAAATCTTTACAACTATATTTTCCGATTTTATTAGGATAGAGTCCCTAAAAATAGAATGGCTGAAACAAGGGCTCTTCAGGTTGTTTAGTTTGCCACATTCCGCTTCAGGAAGTTTGGACAGTTTCTCTTTCTACCACCATGTGGGAGACCACCGTGTCCTGAGCCATCCACAGCAGGACCCTCTTCTCTCAGCACCTGGCAAAGTGCCAGACACATGGCTCAGCCCACGTGCCCCTTGTTCAGAGGCCCTCCCTCCCTGTGGACTGTGACCTGCCTCTGCTGTTCCTCCTTCAAGCCCTTGGTTTCTGGGAACACAAGTCTCAAGTCAATGAAATCATGATTTTTGGTGTTTGGAGCTGAGCCTGAGTGGGTCTGGTTCCCTGTTGTGTCCTGGTGGCCAGCACAGAGTTTTATAATAGTCAGAAGCAAGGGTTTAAGTCAGGAAGACCTGGATTTACTGTGACTCCGCTGCTTCGCTCACCTAAATCTTCACTTTCTCGGTAGAGTTATCACATGACTCACCTCGCACAAAGATGGTGGGGTTTAAATGAGATGTGGCGCATAGCTTAATGTGTGGTCTTTTGTGACTGACTTCTTTCACTTGGCATGGTGGTTTCAAGGTTCATTCGCATTATCTCATGTGTCTGTGCTTCAGTCCTCTTTATGCCCAAACAATGTCCCACTGTATGGACATACCACATTTTACTTGTTCATTCGTCAGTTGATGGACGTTGGGTTTTTCCATTTTTTGGTTATTATGAATAATGCTGCTCTGAAGGTACAAGGTTTTGTGTGAATGTATGTTTTCATCTTTCTTGAGTGCATATACCTAGGAGGGGAACTGCTGGGTCATATGGTAACTGTATGGGTAACGTTTTGAGTAACTGCCAGATTGTTTTCTGAAGCGCCTACAACTGTTTTTCGTTGACACCAGGACCTGCCTGTTCTCGCTCACCATTCATGCTCATCTTTAAACATAACATGATTCCATTTATATGAATTTTTGGAGCACACAGAATTAATCAGCAGTGCTAGAAATCAGTCCAGTGGTTGCCTCTGGGAGGAGGGCAGAGGGTGCTTTCTGGGTGAGGGAAATGTTTTGTATCTTTAGTGTGTGGTGGTTTAGTGTGTTTGGTATATGCATTTGTCAGAACTCATCAAACTGTTCCTTTAAGATCTGGACATTTCACTGAGTGTTAATTATGCCTAAATTAAAAAAAAAACCATACAAATGACAAAAACCTAGGTGGAGGTGGGGAAAAGAAAAAGAAAACATAAATTATGTCCTGACATGACTTATCTTACCCACCTTCCTGTGGACAGAGCCTGTGCCTGGCAGGCAAGGCCAATTGTAAAAGGCTCTTAATTGATGAGATTAACTGCCTCTCAGTAGGGAGACTCGTTAACATCAAGGGGGCGAGAAAAAGAGGTTAGTTTTCACTCTCCCAACTTGGGGATGGCTGGAAGGGGGGCCTGGGGTGCATTTGGAGGGCTGTTCCCTGCAGTGGGGGAAGGCGGCAGTGGGAGATCCTGACTCAGACCCTTCTGCATACTAGAGCTGCATTTCCCTTTGGTATTAAGACTTTTTTTTTTTTTTTTGGATCATTTTCTCAGTTGGTGCAAAAACCTATGCTCCATTTTCATCTACGGGGAGGAAGAGACCAACCTGATTTTATTTTATTTTTTGGTACGTTTTCTAAGGCTGCATCATCCAGCAGAACAAAGGATTTAGACAGAACACTCTTTAATCCTTCTGAAATGCATTAGTGGCTGATGAGCAGACAACAGGAAACAAACAACAAAGAAGTGAAAGGTTTTTATCTCTCCCTCTTAGAATCTGCAAAGAAATATGGATTCACATAAATTCACAAAGATTAGGATTGGATAGGCATCATTAATTACCCATGTTTAAAAAAAATCAGTATTATAAAATTGTTGATAAAATTGCAAAAATTGTATCATTTTATTTGTAGGATAGAAAAAGTATGTTATTTAGTGGGAAGAAGAAACTAATATAAACACCACCATTTTGGGGGGAGGATGTGATTACTTGCGTTTTTTTTCTTATTGCTTATCTGTGATTTATTTTTCCCAATGACCATTTATTGTTTGTGAATTAAATTTTTTTTTAATTAATTTATTTATTTTTGGCTGTGTTGGGGCTTCGTTTCTGTGCGAGGGCTTCCTCTAGTTGCGGCAAGCGGGGACCACTCTTCATTGCGGTGCGCGGGCCTCTCACTGTGGCGGCCTCTCTTGTTGAGGAGCACAGGCTCCAGACGCGCAGGCTCAGTAGCTGTGGTGCACGGGCTTAGTTGCTCCGCAGCATGTGGGATCTTCCCAGACCAGGGCTCGAACCCGTGTCCCCTGCATTGGCAGGCAGATTCCCAACCACTGCGCCACCAGGGAAGCCCCTGTGAATTAAATTTTTAAGGAATTATTTTGGTTTTCTCACTGATTGGAGAGATCAGTTTCCTTCGCCTGCCCTCTCTCTAAAACAGACCCTCCTTTTCCCTCCCCGCCATGCTTGTGGCTTATGAATTTTAAGGCAGCACTGCATAACACATTGAACATGAACTTTGGGGTTAGCCAGATCAGAGTTCAATCTTACAGGATGGTGGGCAAGTCACAGATCTTTTCTGTGTCTTGGTTTCCTCATCAGAAGAATGGAACTGATAATCCTGTCCCCGATCCATTGATATGAAACGTATATGGGAAAAGCCCAGCACAGTACTTGGTCCTTCCTATCAGTTCACTCCTTTGCCAACCCCTTTTAGCCTGCCGTCTTCCCAATACCTTGGAAACTAGCATTCAGCATTACAGTCCAGATGACTTCTGCTGACGGGGCTACATCTCTAATCATTGCAGAAACTTAAAGATACCTGCAAATAATGTTTGGTGTGTGTGTGTTCACACTCACAAGCACCTGTGTAGCACTTGTGCGTGTGGCTCGACATTAAACAAAACCTCCCTCCCCATGAGTGAGTTAGGACTGCTGGAGCCAGAGTCTGTCACTGACCAAAGGTAGAACCAATGTCAGCAAACATCTGGGTGACAGCGCTATTTATATATCCTTCTGCAGTACCAGGGCTTTGTAGCGGCGGTTTCGGTCTTCAAGCCTTGTAGTCAATATGCTGGAAACGTTCTCTTCCCGCAAATCACGAAAGCAGATGCAGACCCAGGCCGCCTGAGTGTGAGTATCAGTTTTTCCAGGACTAGGGGAGGGGCTCAGTAGAGGGTGAGTCAGGGTTTTGCAGAGTGTGTTTACACTGGTGGAACACGCAGGGCGCACGTGGGCAGAGGCGATGTGCACACATGCAAAACAGGAGCCACTGCACTGTCATCTCTGTTTCGCCTCCCCGTCTTCGGTCCCCTTCACAACCTTCCTTTGTCCTCCAGAATTACCTACTCTAGGTCCTTTTCTCAGCTTCTTTTTATGGCAGTGGTTTTCAAGCTTTAGTTTGCAAATGATCACCTGGGAATCTTGCCAAAGTGCAGGTTCCTAGGTTCCTCCACCCAATTTTCTGATTCAGTGTCTTGGCAGGGAGCATTGGGGGTCGGGGAGTGGTGATGCCTGGAAAAAGGCATTTTCACCAAACATCTCAGATAGGTCCATTTGACTAGGAAAGCACTATAAGCAGAATGCCTGGGACCTGTCAGTATTTCAGGCTCCTACAAACAAGGTAGGAAACTAACAGATACAATTATTAGTATCAAAATATAAAAAGGAAGCTGCAAAACTGAAATAGTGTTACCTGTCTGTATGTAACTTTATAGCAGCTTATCAAGTTCTACTCAACTTTTGCAGTTACAGGGGAATTTTTTTTTTAGTGGAATCTGAGTAAGTTTAATATATTTGATATGCTGTATGCTAGGCCTACAGAAGCCATGAAAAACCTCCAATCCCATGGTCCCTGCTCTCAGAAGTATAGCCCTAGGTGTTTTCTTGTTCCTAGCATTTTCAGTCTGGAAGCACCCTTAAAAAATCTTCTTCTGGGGCTTCCCTGGTGGCGCAGTGGCTGAGAGTCCGCCTGCCGATGCAGGGAACACGGGTTCGTGCCCCGGTCTGGGAGGATCCCACGTGCTACGGAGCGGCTGGGCCCGTGAGCCATGGCCGCTGAGCCTGTGCGTCCGGAGCCTGTGCTCCGCAACGGGAGAGGCCACAGCAGTGAGAGGCCTGCGTACCGCAAAAAAAAAAAAAGTTCTTCTTCGATGGTCAGGTTTTACCATCAGGGAGACTGAGGCCTGGAGGGAGATTGACTCACCCATGGTCACACGGCAAGTTCCTTGAAGCATCCAGACTAGAGCCCACATTCACAACTCATGTGCGTGTGCAGAAGTGTGCATGGGTTTGTGATATCCCCCCAGCGGTCTCTTCCTCATCTCTCTTTCATTCTGGCTTCTCTTCCATTTGGTCTTGTCCTCAGGCCAGTCGGATATCCAGTCCCAAGCCCTGAGGGGAGGGACGGAAGGGAACAAGGGTCTCAGGGTGAAAACTGCTAACAATCAATACACTTTGCACATGGCCAGGCCAGTCTTCAGCTTAATCCCCAGCAGGGGCAGAAGGGCTGCATCACTCCCTGAAGCTGAGGCAGGAAGAGCTGGCAGGCTTCTCTGTAGCTCCTTGTGCAGTACTACGTGCTGGGTATTGTATGCATTGGGGGCACTGATGTGAAGCTGACATAGCCCCCGCCCTCAGGGAACTTACGTTTATTCATTGATCCTTTCATTCCACAGAGACCTGCTGAGCACCCTACTAGGTGCCCCGCACTCTGAACAAGGCAGATGCAGAGTTCAGCTCCTAGTTGCAGACAGGCAATTAGCAAGGTGACAGATCCACACACACAGGAAGACACTTTCAGAGAGTGCCAAGTACTAGGAAGGAAATAAAAGGAGCTAATGAGAAGGGCAGGGAGGGTGTAGGGCACGCCCCGAGGCAGGGTGGCACTTACTCCGGTGCTGCATGGCCTCTCCCCCTGGGCATAGACCAGCAGCCCTGTCAGCAGCGCACCTCATCTCGGAGGCCAAGTGACACGTTGGAAAGTAGATGGTCTCTGGGTTCCAACGCCCGTGTCCTCTCTGAGCTGCGTTCCATGTCCTTGTAGTAAGATGAACATGTTAGCATCATAACTGGCCTTGGTTGGCTACTGATTCTGTGCTGGAAACGCCTTCAGGGGCTTCACGTGCATTATCCCCGTTAGCGGTCCCAGCACTGTGATGGTGGGTACTATGAGTATCGGGCCAGTTTGCAGAAAAGGAAACTGAGGCACGGGACGATGAGTAGCTTGTTCACGACCATGTGCAGGCTAGGCAGTGGAGCCAGGATGTACCCCCAGATGACGTGCCTCTAGAACCCTTGTCTTACCCGCTCTGCCTTACGGCTTCTGGAGTCACTCCCTTCATCCCCTGGGAGCTGTGCGGACTCGCTGTGACGTTGGGAGGAGAGCCCGGACTGTGGAGCCGGGTCCAGGCCGTACCATCTGAGCACCTCGACCTCTTTGAGCTCCACACCTCTCTCATTTATAAACTGAGACTAAGGATTTCTACCTCGTGGGGTTGTTAAAAGGACCCACGGAAATGGCAGTATTCGAGGGTGTTTGGCACTTCATAAATGTTTTTAAACATGTTGAAATAAACTCTTGCTGGTTGAATGAATGGACAGTACATTCCACGTTCTCTGAAAGGTGACCTGCTCAGGCCATTCATTTTTTCCTGACTCTCCACCTTTTGGAGATTAGGATTCCACTGCCTGGCCTGCTGTGACCAGTTCTGGCCAACGAATAGCAAGCAGACAGACTTGCCTTTTCTGGCCTTCACGTGACTTTCCAGGTACCTCTCTCTCTCTCTCCCTCTCCCTCTCCCTCTGTCTCTGTCTCTGACTCTCTCTCTCTCCCACCCCCCATCCGGCCCTGGCACCCAGCAGTGTAGGGGCTGCCCTGTCAGCCTGGTCTGGGCGGTGCTGGCACTGACGTCCATCTCTGACTCTGATGGGCATAGAGCCTGAATGAGCCGTGAACCCTCACTGTTTTAAGACACTGGAATTTGAGGATGTGAGTTAGTGCACCAAAACATCACCTGACTGATAGGACCTGCGAGGCAAAGAGATTTGACCCGTCACCCTGGGTGGCTCGGTAGGGGCTGCCAGGATCCCCAAGTGGCAAAAAATTCTGAGGTCCTACCTGGGGTCACGGGGAAATGTGCTCTGATGGCTGGGTGACGGCAGCTGTGCTGGCAGATGGGATGTGAAGATCTGGTACCCTGCGCCTCCCTCCCTGCTGTGCCTTCAGAGGGGTTTACTAACTGGGTTCTTTCTCTAGTCCTCCCTGAGGGCTGCCCCCAGACCGTTCTCCCCATAAACTTCTCTCATCGGCCACAGGACTGCCTGCAGTCCCCACTCTGTCTTTCCCAGCACTGATTCCTCTGCCTTGCTTTCAAGGTCCTCAAAATTCTGGCCCTAACACACCCTCCCAGGACCCCCAGATGTTTTCTTTCTGTTCTAGAATCTGGGGGCTCCTCACCTGATGTTAGCATGCACTACCCCTCACCCACTCCCCTACCCTGTGGCCATCCTTCACATCTGGGTTCTCAGAGGACTTCCCTTTGCAGCCCGCAGGAACCTGCCCTCCTGCCCCCAGACCATACAGTGCCCACACGCCATCCATCTTCCACTGTCTTGTCTTGTTATCTTTCACTCCATTCCTCCACAGTTATCTGACATTCCTCATGTCAAAGTTTAGACTCCCTACCTAAGTTTGACACTCAAAGAATGGCCTTGGTGTTGCAATTCCACATCACAGTGTCCTGGAGATAACAGGCACTTGAGAAACAAGTTTTAAAGAATTGGTTGGATCGGTGGTGCAGGGGTAGGGAGTAGAAGGGGAGAAACCAGAGCAAGATCACCTAAGGATCTCTCCCTCTCTTCATTGTCCAGTCTGCCCTGGCTTTCCCCTCTCCCAGGCCAGACTGTCCTGCCATGACTGGTACCGTCCAGGTGTTTCTGTCCACTCCCTGAAATGAAACGCTAAGCTTCTAATCAAAAGGTCAGCGTTGGGGCTTCCCTGGTTGCGCAGTGGTTGAGAGTCCGCCTGCTGATGCAGGGGACACGGGTTTGTGCCCCGGTCCGGGAAGATCCCACGTGCCGCGGAGCAGCTGGGCCCGTGAGCCATGGCCGCTGAGCCTGAGCGTCTGGAGCCTGTGTTCCGCAACGGGAGAGGTCACAGCAGTGAGAGGCCCGTGTACCGCAAAAAAAAAAAAAAAAGGTCAGCGTTGAAGCAGCCCAGCTCAAGCCATCGCTGTTACAGACCCTGGGACCAGAGAAGCACAGGATGTCTGGGTAGGGTGAGAGCAGGCAGCGAATCAGCTCTCGGAGGCAGGGGGATGCTTCCCAGGGAAACTGATGTTGAAGTTGAGCCGGGAGGGAGGTGTAGGAATTATCCTGACTGAGGGCAGAGGAGTGCTCGGTGAACACCCCGGTCTGCAGAGAAGCCTGAGGGCTGGGGAGATGGAGTCAGGGGCGCAGGAGCCACCAGGGAAGTTAAAGAAAAATTCTAAAGAATGCCTGGAACCCCAGAGCCGTAATCCACCACATTCAAGCTCTGATTTTCACTCCTGCACGTTCCCTTCCATCCCACAGGTGTGTGCAGACATTTTATAGAGTTACTTTCTCAATGAATGGAGGACTTCTAAATTGCAGTTTTTCATGCAGACATTTCCCTTGTTATTCCTCTGTTTCTCCTTCTTTCCCAGGTGGGCTTAGGCTGCTGCCCGTGCCGCCCCAACTTTCCCATTAGCCCACTGCACTCTTCAGAGCTGCCTGTGTGAGAGCAGTCACTCTATGTGCAGACAGATCTCATAAGAGGAAAATAGAGCATCAGGGAAGTCAGTGGGGAGAGTGGCGCTCACCAGAACAGTGTGACTGTGGCGACCCATTCCCCACAAGTCACCAAGAGCTAGAATGATAAGATTTGGAATTCATTCTAAGAATTGGTAAGGAGCCTGGCACGCGCCTCCATGGCTAGTGGCGGCATGTATGGTTCTTTGGGCAAAACTATTTGCCAGGAGTTCTCAAAGCATCACTTTGATCTTGTGTCCCTATTTGGGGAATGTATTTCAAAGACATATTCCAGGAGGAGAGAAGGGGGTTGTGTGCGGGGAAGGGGTTTTTTTAGAGCCTGATGCATTTAGGGGCAAAACTGGAAACAAAATGGCTCTCAGGGACACATGGTATTTCTGTGCCACCAAATCTTGCCCAGACTTCTGGGGGATCATGGTGGAGGAGAGGGGGCCACCTTAAGGCCAGCAGTGACGATCTGTGATGTGACAGTCACATACGGCATTGTATCCTCCCTGGGATTATGGGAAGTTATAGAGAGAGATCAGCTCTCCATTGGGAAGAAACTGTCAGACTCCTTCCTATTGCTGCCAGCGTGTTTGCTCCGTGCCCCAGATGGTACCTACTGTTCTGTTCTGATCAGGTATCTGTTTTTCATTTTGACAAACAGGATTCTGTTACAGATCTCCCTCTGTTTTTCTTTTTACTCAGTACTGTCTTTTTTTAGATCCACTCTTGTTGGTCTGTGTGCACCTAACTCATGTGAGGGGCTGTGTCTACCCTCCCCTTGCTGTAGGTCCTGCCTTGTTTATTTCTTTCGTCCCCTGCTGACAGACGTTAGGGAAGCCCAGCCAGGTTCGGTGATGAACACCTCACATGTGTCCCTGGGTGGCCTGTGGGAGAGTCTCTCTGGTACAGATCCAGGGCTGGGATGGGTGAGTCATTTGCCACTCAGACTTCATTTCACAAGTACTGCCAGATTGTTTTCCAGAATGACTGTACCTGTTTGCCTTTCCACCCGTGGTGCTCAGGGGTTTCTGTTTCCCCATGTCCCTCCCAGCACCTGGTGTTGTCAGCTGTATCAGAAGGATGCCTTTGATGGCTCAGGCACATCCGGGCACGGGATCTGCTTCTCTGAGACGCCCTTTTCTGCTGCAGTCCTCACCTTATCATAAGAGCATTTTGAGCAGGAAGAATGTCAGGCAGGAAAAGGGGGTCTTTCACTGCAACTCTCTATCTTCTCTTAGGGAAGAAAATTTCCCCAGAAATCTCCAGTTGACTTCCCCTTATGTCTCATTGGCCAGATGGGGCCAGATGTCCTCCTAAGCCAGCCTCTGACAGAGGTAATAGGAATGTTTCTTCCGTGGGTACTGCTGCCTGCTCAGGACCCGAACAGAACAGGGACTGTCTGTGTGAGGATGAAGAGAGCATCGGACAGTTACTCCGCCACCCGTAGAGTCTTCCACGCCAGATCTCTAATTGTGCCAGTTTTTTGAGTGCATGCTGCCTCGTCTCTATGAGGGATCTTCCCCCCCCGTTCTGTGTCATTAAACATTTGTGGAGAATTTCAGAAGCACATGTCTATAACCTTGGAGTTAGAACTGGGCACCTTGTTTCGGAATCTGTCATTCTTCTTGGCAAGTGGACATCAGACCTGGTCCCCCACAGCTGCCCCTACTTAGATTTCTGTACGAGCTCCCCACGGAAGTATAGAGACTCAAGGGCAGAGTGCCACTCTTCCTGCCTATGCTGTGATTCCAAGGCAGAATGCCAGCTGAGGACAGGTGGGGAAGGACACCAGTCCAGGAATAGTACCATCGCAGGAAGCAGCTTCCTCATCATCAGCCATGTGTGTGCTAAAGTAACCCTTGTGTTTGTGCTTAACCAAAGAAATTAACTTGTAATGATTAACTTCTGTAATTTATTGAGCACTTCCTCAGTGTTAGGTAGCCCGGTAAGCATTTTATTTTTATGATCTTGTAACACACACACACACACACACACACACACACACACACACAGCGACAGCCTCGTGAGAGCATTTTTTGTGATGGTTAAAGCACAGGCTCCAGTCAAACCACCTATGGAATCCCAGTGATGACATTTATTAGCTGTGTGACCTTGGGCAAGATACTTAACCTTTCTGTGCCTCAACTTTCTCACTTGTACACCAAGAACAACAATGGTATGTTACAAGTACTCAATGAGTTGATAAAATGCTTAGAGTACACAAACAGCTCACACTTGATAAATATTAGTTGTTGTTGCCATTTTAAAAAACGAAGAAACCAAAGGCTCAGAGAGATCCACTAACCAAATGTCAGACAGCTACGAGTAGCAGGGACACAACCCAAGAGTTTCTGATTCGAGAGCTGGCCCCTTATCCATCCAGCTAGACATCATCAGTAGCCACGTGGCTCAAGGGAACACCATCATTACTCTCCTAATCAGTAGAATAAAGTTTCAGCTGAAGACCCAGTGATACTTCTGGTAAAGAAATAGCTTCCAGCCACCAACCATAAAAACATAGCAGGGCTTCCCTGGTGGCGCAGTGGTTGAGAGTCCGCCTGCCGATGCAGGGGATGCGGGTTCGTGCCCCGGTCCGGGAAGATCCCACATGCCGCGGAGCGGCTGGGCCCGTGAGCCATGGCCGCTGAGCGTGTGCGTCTGGAGCCTGTGCTCCGCAACGGGAGAGGCCACAACAGTGAGAGGCCCGCGTACCGAAAAAACAAACAAAAAAACCATAGCATAGTGTTTCCAGCACCAGTAAACGTGTGGATCGTTTCTGAAGGTGGCTGGGACACTGGAGCATGAAAGGAAGGGTGTGCCCGGGGACAGCAAAGGTACAGCATTTAGTTGCTGATTTCACCACTAACCTTGCTGGGCCTCAATCCTCATCTTTAACATCAGGTTTCTAATATCATTCCCCCCAGTAAGGATGTCGGAAATGCCTTATAAACTGAGTACAGCCAGTTCTGCTTATCCCATAATTAGGGTTTTCCACATTACCTGACATTGTGTTTCTTATCTCAATTTGCACGTACACATTCACACAAAGTATAAGCGTTATGTCTCCCGACTCCATTTTAGTTACTGGAAATCTCTGGAAACCAGGGCTTAAGAATCTTCTGGAGGGGATTTTTCCTTGCCTAACTAAGTGAGCTGGAATCAGGAGCCGCTGGGATGTTTAGAGAGTGGGGTATTTCTTGTGTCTGTTGGTGTGAGGCAAATAGGCAAGGTGAACACCCCGCTCTGCAGAGACGCCCGAGGGCTGGGGAGACGGAGTCAGGGGCGAGCAGGTCTGCCACACAGGACGTGCCCTCGCTGAATTCCTCCACATTTCTGAGCATTTTCAGACATAGGCGTGCTGGGTGTGTGGTCGGCCTGAAGAAAGGGTCGCAGGCTCAGTGGTGCGGCTTTAAGCAAAAAGATGGCTTCATGGCCTGAATTTCCTGGGAGGACTTTTAAACCTAACCCTGTGTAACAAGTGACTCAACTATCTTTTTTTTTTTTTTTAATTGAACATCCCTCCCTCCCTTTACTTTCCTTCTTGTTTCTCTCTTTCCTTCCCTCCCTCCCTTGCTTCCCTCCCTCCGTTCCTTCCTTGGCATACAGTCACACCACTGGAAAAAGTCAAAAGGTCCAGAAAGATATGCAGTGAAAGTAAAATGTCCCCCTCAACGTCCACTTCCCCAGCCAACAGGTCTTCCTTGCAGGAGGCAGTCAGTGTGAGAAGAGTCTTGTCTGTCGTTCTCGAGATGGTCTATGCATACACAGGACAACCCGTGTGTGTCTAGTGTTCCCTTTCTTACTGGACGCATCTGTGTCTTATAGCTCTGTGATCTGTCTTTCTTTCCCGCCCTCCTGAGGCCTCCATTCCCATTCGCTTGTTACCAGCTATGGCCATCGTCCTGTTCACACACAGGGCCTATTCCCTGGGCATGTGTGACGACATGGGGACATCCATGATAACATGGCTTTGGAACCCAGAGTAGTCCAGCCTGGTCGGTGGAGAATGCCTTGGTTTCAGGAGGCCCTGGGCTCTGCCTTGGTGTCCCCCCTGCAGGCAGGAAGGCTTGGGGCAGAGTCCAGAAATGGTTCACACCACAGGTGGCCCTCTGGGGAACCCGCTTCTCCCCCTCAAGGGCAGCCTTAAGAACACTTTCTCTTGATTCGGGCCACCAGGTGCAGAATCACACACCCGAGCGATGGCTGAGGCCAATGTTTCTCAAATTTGAGCCACACATAAACCTCCAGGAGCCCTTAGTAAATGCAGATTCTGTGTCAGTTAATCCGTGTGGGGCTGAGATTCTACACTAATGAGCTCCCAGGTGATGCTGCTGTTTCTGGTCTGTGGCCAGCCCATTCTGAGTACCCAGGGAGCACCCGGTGGTCCTCCCCACCCCTCCCCACACCCCCAGCACGCGGTACCAGACCCCATCCATGGAGTGCTAGGTCTCTCATGCACAGGTTCCAGCTCCGACCCCAGGCAGCAGTTTAATGTACATTGTCACAGTTCGTCTTCCTCACCATCCACTGAGGTGTGCACGTGTAATCCTTTTTTTACTTTTTAGATGAGGAAACTACTACTCAGAGACGTTAAACAACTTGGCAGATGTTACACAGCTAGTGAGTAACAAAGGTGAAAGTCCAAGGGTGAAGGTCATTTCTTGTCACTGTGGTCCCCCATGAGCCCATGGATGAGTGTGGTCCTCCTGGAATGGGACGGGTCTACTCTTGATGAGCAGGTTTGGATGGTGAGTGTCATTTTCTCTTCTCTCCCCCTCTTTATCTCCGAGATTTTTTTTTTTTTTTTTTTTGCTGTCCGCAGGCCTCTCACTGCTGTGGCCTCTCCCGTTGCGGAGCACAGGCTCCGGACGCGCAGGCTCAGCGGCCATGGCTCACGGGCCCAGCCGCTCTGCGGCATGTGGGATCCTCCCAGACCGGGGCACGAACCCACGTCCCCTGCATCGGCAGGCAGACTCTCAACCACTGCGCCACCAGGGAAGCCCTATCTCCGAGATTTTTATCCTGGCTTCTTCTTTTCAGGAGACTGGGAAACACTTCACAAAGGGGATGGTCCCAGCAGTAACACTGACCTAGAGAGAAATGAATCCTTTTGCCCAGTAACTAGAAGATACATGAAACTGGAAAAGGGAGCCTAGAACATCACCACATTTCCCTCATATAGGAGGGCACACCCCTCCCTTTCACCCCCTCTCCCAAAACACATAATACCTTTTACTGGTGATTTGGTCAGTGCTGAGCTATCTTCATTTAATGTGGTTTTGACAGAATAGTTGGCCTGGAAATTTTCTTTTCAATTAAACTTCCTTGTTGAACTGCCTTGGTTTGGAAAGGATTCCATTAGGTTGGCTAATTATATAGCAGTTGTTACAAGGAGATATTTGCACCCAATTTCAGCTCTTAGGTAATTCAAATCAAATGCTTTCTCTTTTCCTCCCTGGAGCTGTGTGCGACCATCTTCCTGTCACACTGCAGGCTTCTCATGAGTTATTTTTGGAATTTCAAATCAAAACAGCAATTTTGGCGGATGGGAGAATGAGTGGATGCTCTAGCCTAGCAGGGTAAACCATATGTACTGATAAAAACAGCCAAAGAGTCGGTGCCTTTAAAAAGCAGCAAAACCATCTCCCTCTGTGAGGAAGGTTCAATTTTGGGGACCTACAAACTATTCCTGGTACTATCATATTCCTCTGTGAACTCTAACCGAAGTCAAAAACAGCTGAGATTCTTTTAAAATTACTGGAGGTTTGTCCATTTGCAAAGTAGTGTCGTGGTCCTTTTGTTTCAAGATGGCGGGTCTTGGCAGAATTTACTGATGACTCTGTTTCAGCTGCTGGATCTGCCATGAAACATGGAAATCACTTTACTTTCCCCACTCTGTGCTGTTTTCTTCTTTCACCAGAGCACATGTAACATACCTAATTGTGCATACCAAGCGAGGAAACCTCCCTGCTCACCCGTTAGAGTATAAGCTCCTTGTGGGCAGGGGCTGTATTTTTCATCTTGTTTTATTCCTGGTGCGTAGTTGGTGCTCAGATAGTTGAGTGAATAGATAGATGAATGAATAATATCCTATTTCTATTTTTCTCTTTTTTAAAAATCAATTACTTATTACATAACTAGTAACGGAATGTTTTCACCTTGGGAAAAAAAATCTTTCCAAATAAGGCTAATGTCCTTTTTGATCACCGCCCCCAATTCTTGTTTCCTCATCCCCTCTGCTTAGATTATCACTTTGGAACACATCCTTGCAGACCTTTCCAGTGCATTCACACACACACACACACAAACACACACACACACACAGAGTACTGTTTTTGATAAACAGATTTTTGTTCAACTTGCCTTCTCGAACTCAGCCATATATCAACGAGTGCTATCCATTTCAGCTGCCTTACCCTTTGTAACTGCTATGTAGTTTTATTACATTGTGTGGATATAATACCTTTTATTTGAACCAAATGAATCCACTCTTTAGCTGCTTCCATGCTCATTACAGTTCAGGATCCCTTCTCCTGTAAACGTTGACAGACTAACCATGTCCACTGCTGTCTTTTGGGAGCTACAATACATTTCATGAAAATCAGCCACATGCCTTGGAGATTATGCCAAACCCGTGGACAGAATCATGTGAGATGCTCAGGATTGCCGGAGGCATCTGAACGCCCTTGTCTGCAGAATCTCGGGAAGTGCTCTCGGCCCTGGGACTTCCACAGGTCTGGGTATGGGAGTGATGTTAGAGCCGGTGTCAGCTCTGCCCCTAGCTGACTGGGTTTCATTGGGCGGGTCATCTCCTCTCCCTATACCTTACTTTTCTCATCTGTACAGTGGGCTCAGTGAACCTCTTTCAGCTCTTAGAGTCTGAATAATAGGGTTTAGACAGTACCACCAGATTGACCTACAGAATATATTAGTTTACATGCCACTTTGTGTTGGAATGGGAAAGGGGATATTTAAAACTATATTTAAATTTTCATTTTAATTAATTAAATATATTTTTTTATATTTTCATTAAAATATATTTTAAAATTTTTAAATAGAGATTTGTCCCAGAGCTCGTAGATGTCATGAACAATCCATGATTGCCAGGAATGTATTGACTTTGGGTCTTACTCTTCTTTCTTATTACTTTATTATCCAATTAAAAATATATATACTTTTTCCTTTGCTTTGTGTGGTCTTTTCATTCTAAGCAAGGCAGTGTGGTATTGGGGAAAGGGGTTATGGACCCCTGAGTTCTACCTGCAGGTTTGACTAGTTCCAGCTCTGTGTCCTTAGGTAAATCCCAGACCTTCTCTGAGTTTCCATCTATTAATATTATGATTCCAAATTAGCCAAGTATGCACTTTATAAAAAGTTAAAAAAAAAAAAAAACACTCACTTGTGAATGTTTCACCTGGCACTTCTGAGCCCTGTCACCTGCGGATAGATCATCTCATGACTTGATGAGGCATCTTAAGAGACCACCAAAACCCATGAAATGGTCTCATTTCACATGAGAATTGTGCAGCTGCCTTGGCCTCTGGTGACACACACCAAGTCTTTCAGTGGGTTCCCAGGGAGGCCCAGAGAAGGTTCTGTGCAGCCATTATTCATCAGTAGAGTTTCCCCCCTGAGCCCCAAGGCTGGGTTGATCGTGGATTCCCCTGCTTGGAGATGCAGGACCACAGGGGTCACAGGGGCTGAATCACACCCCAGTGGGTTTCCCTGGGGGTCCCAGGAAGGCTTTCCCACGTGGGGCGAGAGTTCTGGCCCCTTATCTTGGCATTTCACATCAGTCTGGAGAGAGCAGGGGTTCTGCAGGTGAAAGGTCAGGGTGAATGGGTGTGAAAGCTGCGTGGGAGCCCTAGCCCACAAGGTCTCTGGGGGTTTGGTTTTCCTGTTCCCAACGTGGTTTTGCACCTCTACCATGAGCTTCTGTTTCTGAACACCCCTTGGGCTAAGCGTTCCCTTATTGAGCAGGTCTGTATGGGAATGAGGCCCGTCTGTGATGCTTTTCTCCTGAGAGCTCCTGGGGCAGGTGACTCCACCTCTCCAGCCTCTGCTTCCTGCGCTTCTGGGTCTTCTATGAGAAGACTCTGCATAGGTGCTCAGCCCTTGTTACCTTCCTTCCCTTTCCCTTTCTTAAATGGAAGAACATAATTTTATAGGCTCTGAATCTGTAACTGAGCTCCCAGAAGCCTAACATAAACATTTTCCACGTGAACCAAAAGAAAACAAAAAGCACAATGAAAGAATATCATTAAAACCGTACGTATCTTAAATTACGGAAAAAAATACAAAGGAATCATGGGTGGTTTCCATTTACCAACCCTAACTCGCTGCAAATTTTTCAGCAGCTGCCCACCCCACCCCTGGACCCTGCCCCACCCCCTTTCAATAAAATACTTGTGAATCTGGTTTCCATTGTTGCAGATAAATGCAGAGCAGTTTGCATTATCTCTCCCTAATTTGATGGTCCTTCAACTGATCAGTGTCGTTGTAATTCACAACCTGGAAACTTTAAGAAGTGAGTCAACCTGACCTATGATTCACAGATCCTTGATCTGAAATGCTTGATGTTGTGGAGGTAGGGTGGGAGGGAGAGTCAGAAATAAATCCCCTGACCCCCAAATTCAGCTTAAGGGAGGTAACATGGGTGATGTGAGGGGGGAGGCAGTTATCATCTTGTGGTTTGTGGGGATGCTTCCTGTGTTCCGGGAGCTCACTTTGCTGGGGGGACTTAGGGTGACCACATGCCCAGGATTGCTGAAACAGTTCCAGTTCATGCCTGTTATTCCATCCAGCCTTTTATACAGGTAGTGTGCCTTTCCACTAACAGAAGTATCACAGTTTGGAAATACAGGGTTGTGGGGTGACTAGACTGTGGGCTCTTAAAGGTCAGAGGTTTCATTTTATCTGTAAGTGCATCCCCAGTACCTGGCCTCTAGGAAGCAGTAAATAAAGCCTTTCTGGGTGGGTGAGTGAGCGAATAGGTTCTTAAACACCTCTCTTGGTCTCTGAACTTCTATTTCCCATCTGTCTTTGTATGCCTAGGGTAACTACTGACTCTTGTTCTCAATAGTATCTTTTGACTAAGCCAGAGCTTCAGATGGCAGTTGCTTTGGTTGCATGTCCCGGAAGGGCCATGCAGCTCTGTGACTTTCAGTGAGTTACCCAGATGAGTTAACAATGTATCAGAGTACCAAGAACCCTGGCTTCCATGATGCAGTAAGCTCCTAAGAAATGGTGGTGGAGGTGGACGTGGTGCTATTGTTATTAGCTGGCTGGCTTTGCCACCTGTTTTTGTCTTTTCTTTCCCAGTTAGCGGATTCACAGACCTTTTTTTTAAAAAAATAATAATAATATCAAAATCTTACAAGAAATTGGGAGAAGACTAAAAAAGCTAAGCTAACCGTACTGTCATGACCTTTGGTAGCATCATAGAAATACTCATTATCAGCGTACTATAAACCATTGGTGTTGTTTTAATGCAAAGTTTTTCCATAGTGGTTATTTTAAGGAGCGTTGCATTTTTCTTCCATTTGCCTTTTTTTGGCAAAAGCATTGTTCACGTTATTTTAAAACCTTTTCAACTACTTCTTTTTAATTTGCTTTTGTCCATGTGGTTGTTGGTGATGAACCATAGGTTACTTAATTTTTTCCCTTCTGTAAGTGAAGCTTTCCTTCTACTATATCGTACATCTCAAGAGACTCTCAGAAGTGAAATCACCGGTTCAAAGTTATGAATGTTGTTACAATCTATCTATATCTATATTTAAATAAATAGACTATTTGTTAGAGAAATTTTAGGTTTTCCAAAAAATTGAGTAGAAACTGCAGAGAGCTCCCATATATTCCCCCCCGCCACCATTCCCCATATTCTTAATACTTTGCATTAGTGTGGTACATTTGTTACAATTTATGAACCAATATTGATATATTACGATTGACTAAAGACTATGGTTTACATTTGAGGTTCACTCTTAGTGTTGCGTAGTTCTGGGTTTTTGACAAATGCATAATTTTATGTGTCCACCTTTACAGTTTTGACAAATGCATAATTTTATGTGTCCACCATTACAGAATATTTTCACTGCCCTAAAAATCCCCTGTGCTTCACCTATTAATCTTTCCCTCTGTCCTCCCAAACCCATGGCAACCACTGATCTTTTACTTTCTTTGTAGTTTTGCTTTTTCCAGAACGTCACATAGTTAGAATCATAGGGCATGTAGCCTCTTTTGAGTGGCTTCTTTCACTTAGTAATATGCATTTAAGATCCTCCGTGTCTTTTCATGGCTTTATAGCTCATTTCTTTTTAGTGCTGAATAATTTCCATTGTCTGGCTGTACCACAGTTTAATGATCAATTCACCTACTGAAGGATATCTTTGTTTTTTCCAAGTTTTGGCAATTATAAATAAAGCTGCTATAAACATTCGTGTGCAGGTTTTTTTTTTTTTTTTTTTCTGTACGCGGGCCTCTCACTGCTGTGGCCTCTCCCGTTGCGGAGCACAGGCTCCGGACACACAGGCTCCGCGGCCACGGCTCGCGGGCCCAGCCGCTCCGTGGCATGTGGGATCTTCCGGGATCGGGGCACGAACCCGTGTCCCCTGCATCGGCAGGCGGACTCCCAACCACTGCGCCACCAGGGAAGCCCGTGTGCAGGTTTTTGAGTGGACATAAGTTTTCAAGTCATTTGGGTAAATACCAAGGAGCAAGATTGCTGGATCACATGGTAAAACTCTTTTCACTTTGTAAGAAACTGCCAAAGCTTTATGTTTTGTGCATCTGTTCGGATTTTAGTGACAATACCACTAACGCAGTTAATCTTCAAAATAATTAATGTCATTCGGATTAATGTCATCGAGTTTTATTACTGAAAGGAACTTTGAAGATCTTTAAATCTGTAAGCTTCCTGAGAGCAACATCCGTCTCTGGTATCACTGCACCTCCAAGGCCTCCATGGTAGAGTGCATATCATAGTTGTTCAATGAATGTTCATTACACATTGAAACACCAATCACTACACAGATAAAACCATGGAGGTCCAAAAATGGAAAGCAAAGCGCTTCTGGCCAAACGGCGTTTTACTATTGGCAGAAAGAATGCTAAAAGCTAGCTCGTATGCTTTGTAGATTGGTGGACCAACATTTTGAGTGACCAGACTCTGGATCACTAAATGCAAGCAAAACAAGTGTCAGGACTCAGGAACCTATGCTTACTGTTATGATGAACACCCTCTCCTCACTTTCAAGCCCACCCTCTACCATGTCACCCAGGAATTCTCAAAGTGGTGTGTCCATCTGGACAGAGTACATTGTGGCTACGAAGTCTCACAGCATACAAAGGCAACAACCACAGTAATCATAGTGACAACAATGAAAATAGCCACAAAGTACTGGTTGCTTAGTGTTGTCAGGTTCTTGACAGGTATGATTCCATGTCACCATCACAGCCACTCTCTTGTTAGGTACCACGGTGAGCTACAATTTAGAGATAAGAAGACTGAGGCTCAAGGAAGTCGAGTAGCTTCCCAAGGCTCCACACCTCTTAGTGGAAAGCCAAATGTGCATCCATCCAGTCCTGAGTCCACTCAGCAACGTACCTTGCCATAGTCAAGAGCACGAGATTTAGAATCAGAGGGACCCGGGTTCGTATTCTGGGGCTACCGTTTTGCCAGCCATGTGATTTTGACCCTGTGATTTCTAGCTTCAATGAGTCCGTCTGTAAAATGGGGATAGTAATACCGACCTGTGGCAAATGCCTTCTGCTGTCTCCTCTGTAGCCACTGCCTCCCCACTGCACAGAACCTTGATTAGGTTCAGGTGACAGGAAGGAGGCCCCAGATCTCAGGGAAGCCCCAATCCCAACCTCATGAGATGAATCAAGATTGGGTTAAACCAAATACAGTAATGGCAGGTATGTTATCTAGTGTTGTTAGGGGACGCATGCTAGGGAGGGGTTCTCTTTCCAAATAAAAAGACAAAGCCCCCCCCCCCACCCCCACAGGGGAGCTCATTCTTATCTTTTCTTCCTGCCTCGATCTTGGACACAATACCTGGAGGTACAAGCAGCCATCTTGCAACCATGAGGCCACAAGTCAAGAGACTAAAATGGTGGAGGGGAAAAGATAGAAAGAGTCTGGATCTTTGACAGCATTCTTAAGTGGTTCCACCAGCCCAAGACAGAAGACTACTACTTCCAGACGTTGTTACTGAAACAATTCCTACTGGTTTATGCCACTCTTAAGTGGAGTTGTCTTTTATTTGCAGCTGAAAGCATTTCTAATAGATATGCAGATTTCCACCAAAGCACAGTGTTGGACAGCTTCATATAGTGCTAAAGAGCCTAAATTCCAGAGCCGGAGTTTCTGGGTTCTGATCTCAGCTCTGCCACTAACAAGCTGTATGACCTGGGCAAGTCACTTAGCTTCTCTGTGACTCACCGTCCTTATCTATACAATGCTCACTAAATGTGTGTCGAGTATCAGGTGAAGGATAATAGCCGTACGTACCTTGTATGATAGTTAGGAGCATTAAATGACTACATGTTTTATAAAACGGTTAGAACATTGCCTGGCACATACTAAGTGGCTACATACATGTTTGTTAAAGAAATTTTTGAGAGAAAAATAGCCACTATCATAGTCTTGGGTTTGAACCTTGATCTATTGGGTCACTTGTGGTACTTAAGCAGAACACTGACCCTGTCGCCACCAAGGCTCATGGAGCATGAAAATGCCCCTAAAGGCTCTCTCAAACCAGCAACAGTGGCGGTTTCTTTTTGACGGAAAAGGCCCCTCAGAGAACACTGACTTGTAAAGAAGGAGGGGCTGTGACTACCAAGTCAGGTCATGGAGTAAAAGACCAAAATACCCAGACTCGCCCATGCAAATGGGTGTGGGTCTCCCCTGACGGTCCTTTTAGAAGACTAGACATTTTTGAACTTGTTTTTGAAAGGGTCTTTCCAGCTAGTGGCTTATTCTTTTGCATCTCCTCACATCTTTCTTGCCAGCGGTTGGGAGGCTGGGGATGGGAAGGAGGGGTGACGCCGGCAGTCCAGGCCCTTTTGTGCCAGGAGGGACAAGCCCCCTGGCCAGTGCGTGAGGGGGCTGGTTTCACCTGGGGCTTTCCCACTTTCTGCTACGCACATTGCCACCCTCTGTAGAGACTGGATTTGAATTCAGGCAATGACTAAGCGATTTTTGGAAACCTATCCTGTTCCTGTAGTTTAAGGGTCAATTGGTAGATGTGTCCATTGCCAAATCCTGTGGAATCTGCCTTCAGTCTATGTACTCATCCACTCCTTCTACTCTCTCTACCAATGACAGTCCAGACCAGTGACAGTCCACCACCTTCTGCCTGGATTCCTGCAGGAGCCTGCCTCCTAAATGGCCTTCCTGTTTCTACCCTACCTACCCTTCCTTCTCCCTCAGCAGCCAGGGGAATCCTTTAAAAGGGTAAACCAAATCATGCCACTCACCTGCTCAAAATCCTCTAATGGAATCCCATCTCACTTAGGATAAAATCCGAAGTTGCTAATATGTTTCGCAACAGCCTCCCTGCCACTTTCCCCCTTGCTCACCCTACTCTCCACACTGGCCTTCTTGCTATAGGCCAAACATACCGGAGCACAGGCTGGCCTCAGGGCCTTTGCATGGCATGTTCCCCTTTTCTGGAGCACTCTTTTCTCTGTATACCTCCCTGCCTCATTTCCTCATTTCATTCAGGTGTCTGCTCAGGTGTCAACTCCCACAGAGGCCTTTTCTGACCACCCCTGTGTAACTTAGCTTCCCCTACCCCTCATTTTCTGTTATTATCCATAATTCTCTAGGACTGATGTCTCTTGTGAACCAGCAAAGTTGGCCCTGATTCTACTTCCTGGAAGCTCGGGATATGTTCTGAACAACAGAAACAACACCGGACCAGTGTTTTAAAGGTCCCAAAGTGAATACGTTAAAAGTGAACATATAGGTGACTGGATGATTCCTCCTGCATTTATTTTAAAATCCTCCTCATCACATTTAGTTCTTTTTCTCCCTTCTTTTGCCCCTGGGTACCAGACAAGCAATCCCACACATGGTGTCTTTTCATCAGTCAGACCAGCGTTTTCATCTGTGATGATCTAAAAACAAAATGGCCTGAGTCCTTGACATTCTTCCCATTGAAAAATGGGATTTATGTCATTTCTTTTAGTCTTGGTAATTGTTCAAGCAGTCAAGTCACAAATGGTCATGCAGCATCCTCAGGTTTCCTTGGATACTGCTTCTGGGGAAGCACGGAGACTGCCTTGCGAAAGAAGCTGCCTGTAGGTGCTCTGGTCTGTGGTCTCAGCTGAGCTCCCAGCCAGCACCCAGGGTTGGCCGATAGCCATGCAAGCTGTCATTTTGGATGTTTAGACCATCTGCACTTTCAAATGACCACAGCCCGATATCTGACTACGAGGACATGGGAAACCCCAAGTGAGAACCACAAAGCCTAGTCCTTCCCAAATTCCTGATCAAAAACTCATGAGTAACATAAAACGATTGTTGTTTTAACGAGTCCAAGTTTTGCAGTAATTTGTATTCAGCAACAGTAACAAGAAGTCCATGCTCTTTCTCCTACATACTAGGCAGTCATAAGCAAAATTTTCTTAAATATTTTAGGCATCAGATATCTCAGATGTAAGTTAGGAGTGACAATATGTTTATGTGGTGGTCGCTGCTAGCGTGGTCCCCAGCACATGCTGTATTTCCTCAAATCTAAGACGCTGTCAATTATACAGCTCACAATTAATTTGTGTGCCACAAAGAAGAACGAAGCAAATGCTTCCAATTGAACTACTGAATGCCATTGGTTGCAGGACACATAACATTCTTTGGAGATGCTGAAATTTGAAAAGATGTATATCTTAGGACCTTTGATTCAAAGAGTGAATAAACAAACACCTAGTTAAGCCTGGACACTGAACTGCCCCCTCAACACACACACCAGAATTTGAGTTTACGAGGCACGAGAGGAGAGCTTAAAGCAAATGTGCCTTTGTAGGAAAGTTTCTAATCAGCCCTCCCATTCTGTATGCTAAGTTATAAAAATTAACAGAGACAACCTGTGGTCCAGGCAGAAAGTACCTTCCTTGGGCAGCTGTCAAATGGTTACAGTTCAAATAACATTGCATCACAGTTATTTAAGAGGGATGAAGTCAGATCCCTAAATCTGGCTGGTTGCAGACAAGTTCTTTCAAGATGTGTGGAAAGTCATCTCTGGTAATAGTAATAGACCAAGCCCCATTTCTCCTTGATTTTGCAGTCTCTTCTTTTCTAGGGCTTTAAGTAGTAGTTTCTTAAGAGATGTCAGCCAGTGAGCAGAAGAGGTCTGAGCAGTGGGAAGGCCGGCCGAGGAGACCCAGGCCGCATCAAGTAGAGCAGAAATGCAAAGAAGCATCAGAGCGCTAGCAGGCTTGAGGCTAAGCCTTTACACAGGGAGCCCCGTGGAGTCAGTACAGCTGCCCAGAGTGTTGGTATGTTGACCGTCATTTGAAAGGTGAGCCCCCTTCAGGACAAGAGAGGTTAAGTCTCTTGCTCAGGGTCACACAGCTTTATTATGTCCACTTAGTCCATCAGACACAGAGCCTGTGCCCTTACCCACAGTGCTGTAATGATCAGAATGTTTGCGAAGACATGGAAATGAGCTCAGATGAGACTCCAGGAAGCCCAGGTCTCTCAGCACAGCTGTCTTTCCAGCCTGACCTAAACAGGGAATTCCTTTTAATACTTACCTGGCCTTTGCCACTGTGAGTTTTCCACCCATAAGGCTCTTCTTACCTCCTCTTCCTGTGAGAACCTCTCAAGCACCTCTCAAGGCCCAACCCTAATGGGGCACCTGAACCCATGTTCCTACAGGGTGATTCCTGATTGTCCTTGGATCCCAGTGCATTGTCCCTGGGGCAGCTTGGTGGCCCTCCTGGTGTTGGTGGCTTTTACTGGTCACTCCTATTAGACTGGAAGTTTTTGAGGCTCTGGAGTTAGCTTGAGCTTGAATCCCACCTCTGTGACTTATAGCATGTGTTCTTGGGCATGTTTCTTAGCTTTCCCAGGCTTAAATGTTCTTATCTACAAAATGGAAATAACCTGAGTATCCACTTCCCAGAACTGTCTTGAAAATGAAGAGTGTTTGGGTAGGTCTCATGGTAAGGGCTTGGTATTGTAATTATGTGAGAGGCACTTGGAAAGTATCTTTAGGCATCCCCTTGCTTAGTCCTCACAACCAGCCTGGGAAGTAGGTGCTTTTACCATCAGCCCCATTTTACAGATGAGGAAACTGAGGTGGAGTCATTTGCTCACATCTCCACAGCTGGAATATGACAAAACTGGACTTCATTCTTATCTTCTTGAACTCCCCTCTCTCAATGGAATCCCACTGGAAACCTCCCATGGACTGAGTTCTGAGGAGGTTTTATCGTGCACCAACCTCTTTAGGTGTGCTTTAATTAAGGACATAATTTTTTACTCATTTTTGTCTCAGTGGTCTTCACCTTGATTTGTAGAAAAATGATGCTGCACCCAGCTTTTTTTCAGTAAAACCCTGTTCCTTTGTGCCAATAAGAGGTTTCTCCACCTTCTGGGTACTATGGGTAGTGGATTCTTAGCACCGCAATTGCCCATTTATATTATGAACTAAAAACATGGATCAGATTATCAGCCTTGAAAAGCTCACGTAAACTCTTAATTGAAATTCAGATCCCACTTTATTTCCCAGCCCAAAGGATGTCAGGGCCGCAGTCACCATTTACCTTGAATGACTTGGCTTGTTGAGTTTCCTTCTGGTAAACCATATTGCTGATCTCATAGGAACCCTCTAAAATGGCAGACAAAGGAAAGCAGGCATTTCTGATAAGCTGCTTCATTTCTTCCTCAAGAGGTATTAGTTAAACTCCCTAAACAAAATGGATTCTATTTGCCAGAAAACATTCTGAGTAAATAGAGCAAAAGCCATCACCAAGTCAAGCTCTCGGGCCACACCCGGGCAGCCCCTTGAGAAGGTTGGGACTCCTAAGAGTGGGGAGTCGGGGGACCCCATTTTGACAGCACAGTGGAGATCTTCCTATCTCAGTGTGGACCTGGTGAAAGTCGAGGGGCTCAGAGGGGGCTCCAGAATTAACACGTTGTCCCAGCTCACTGCACAGAGAGGGCAGCGAGTGCCATGCTGGGGCCACAGCCGTGTCCTTGGCTGGCAGTTGACATTCACAGTAAAAGCTGCAGCCGAAGGATCATAGCCGTGTTGGAGAAAGACATCGGGGCAGAAATGATAGAGGACCTAGTCTGTGTCCAGCACTGAGAGAGTTCCTTCAAATAGTTCCTTCAAATTTTCTCCTTATCTACTCTTGTTAACTTCTAATTTTTTTCCCACTGTCCTCAGAGCTGTTCTGTATGATTTCAGTCCTTTGAAATGTATTGAGACTTATTTTATGGCCCAGCACATGGTCTGTCTTGGAGAAGGTTGCAGGTGCACTTGAAAAGAATGTGTACTCTCCGGGTCTGGGGTAGAGTGTTCCCTGGATAGCAGTTGTGCAAGGCCCGGTTCTCTGCCTGGTCGAGAAGAGTCTTCACTCTGTGTGGTGCTCAGAGGAGGGGAAAGAGGAACCGTCCATGTGGGTGAGAAGGCACGGCCAGCCCCTGACCCCAGAAGGCAGGCCCTATGCCAACTCGTCCTCCACGTGGCCCAGGTGAGAAGAAAAGGCCACAACCAACTCTGAACAGACCTCTGAGGCGGCGAGAAAACATCTAGGGATTTGCCCGAGGGCGGGGAAATTTTCCCATGGACTCGAGGAAAGAAGCTGTGTGCAGTAAAACCTTCCCTCTCCCCGGCTGGTCTCTCTCGCGTGCTCAGCAAACACTTACCAGAGACTTGCTCTTTCTAGTTGCTGTTTCAGGTGCTGGGATATAAGATTCAGCATTGCTCTTGCCCTCCCCAGATTTGCAGGCCGTGAGGAATACGTGCAATCAGGCCTATCAGGACAGGGGGCGTCACTGGAAAAGGATGTATATATCAGGATAGAGTCCTCCTTGCTTTGTTTCTTCCCCTCTTTCGGTTTTGCACATCTGCAGACAAAACAGGAGCAACATGGTGCTCCCTGTAAACCTATTAGAAACCTTCAGGGAATTATTTCATGAAGGACAGGGAACTCGTGAGTTCCTAGGGTCTGGTCGTGCCAGGTTCAGAGAGCTTTGGGATTTTTTTTTTCTTTTTGGTGCCATGGACCCCCTTTTGACTAACTGGGGAAGCTATGGACGCCCTTTTAGAATAATGCTTTCAAAATGCATATAATAGAACACTCAGGACTACAAAGGAAAGCAATATGTTGAAACACAGTTCTATGCATGGACCAACCCCATCCCCCCACTTCCCCTCCCCGGGAGAGGGGGACCTGGATGGTAATGGAGGAGTGGCAGCATGCTTTGCTGACAAGGAAACAGGGTCTTTCCTGAGGTTGGTAATTCTATGTTCATGGAATCGATTACCTCCAAGGCAGGCCCGATGGGAGGTTTTGCTTTCAAATAGTTTTGGGCAACTCCATAGAAGACTGTCTTCGTCTGCCTTTGGTGAACTCAAGGTTTCTATTTCTCTTCTCACCAGACTGTGTGCCCAGACGTCTAGAGATTAGCCACATTGGCTCAGCTGAACTTTCTACCTTTTACATTTCCTTGGTTGTTCCCTGGGTGGAAGGGGGATAATCAACTGGCAAGAGGGTGGGTGGGATTAAAGGCTGACTTTGAAGGAGAGGGAGGAAGGCCTGGGGCTGGGTGATCAGACAGCATGTTTTTGGGGGTGGCCTTTGGGGTCACTTGTTGCAGCTCTAGTTGGGAGTTCACTGAACAGAAAGTGCAGCCCAGGAGAGTGGGGTGATTCCTTATGGAGGCTGAAGAGAAGCCCGAGGTTCAGAGAAGATCCACGCTCTACTCTGGGAGGTGGCAGAGGCTATGTGCCCCACGAGACCAGGCACCAGTTACGAAGGAACTACCGGCAGCCCCTTTGCTTATATACCCCATCCTCATCACCCCCCGAGGAGCCGGGATCCGCATTCTACCCATGGGACGACACTGGGCATAGTTAATCCAAGGTCCCTCAGCTCCAGCTAGAAGTGGTAGAGCTAAGATCCGATTCCATATAATCCCAGGATCGAGATCTTTTCTCCCATTGCCACATGCCCAGCTGCCCCACTCCAGCACAGAGGCCATGGGTGCACCTCTCAGAATCAGGTTGCCTGGGTTCAAATCCCAGCTCCACTGTGGATAAGCTCAATGATCCAAGGCAAGTTCTTGACCCTCAGGCTCCTCATGTGTAAAGTGGGATGATTTTAGCACCTTCTTCAAGGACTTTTCTGGGTGATTTAAGAGATAGTGCATGCAAAGCTTCTGAGACCAAATGCCTGACATGTATGTGCATGGTTAAATGTTGGTACATGATTATTATCAGCCCAGCAGGACAGGGAGGGTGTGAGGGGGTCCCTGGTGTGCAATCAGTCCTCTGTTTACTCCTCTAACTGTCCCAGGTGGCAGGCATTCATGAGCTTATTTTCTGGTACGAAGGTTGCCCTGGTGTTCTGGAGTGACCCGGCAGGGCTGAGATGATTATACAACTCCATGTGCCAGGCCAAGTTCAGCGCTCACCTTGGCAGTCTGCTAAGCCAGTGCCGCTGTGGAGAGAGCCACTACCCTTCAGCCTGCTTTCTTGCTCTGGAAAAACTTGACCTTTACTCAGAATCATCTTCCAGTCCCCATGTCACACAGCAGGCTCATTCACCCACCCCTCCCCCTGCAGGCACTTTGTCTTCTCATCTGGGGATGTAACAGGGACTCTGGTGTCCCCCAGACAGATGTTTTTCCTCCATCTCTCTCTCCTACTAACTCTGTCCCCCAAGGGTGCTTCTCAGACACTAGAGGAGTATTGTAAGGATGTGGAGGTATTGAAGGATAAAGGCTGTGGCATCAAACAGCCTGGGTTTAATCCTGGCCATGGACTCAGCGCAGTACAGAGCAACCGCTCTACACTTACGTTTCCTTGGTGGCATAACATGTAATATTACATCTATAATATATATATAAGGATGCTAAGTTTCTGATTCACTCTCCCATTGTTATGAATGGAATGACCTAGGACACTGTAGTTAGCCTGACTTAATCTCAATTTTCCAACCTGTAGAATGGCAAAGGTGATACTTACCAATTTGGGGGATTGTGGAGATTAAATCAGCTAATGTGTCAGGTGCCCAAAAAACATAGTACCTAGTCATCTATTTTTATAAGACAGTAAATCATGTATCTGTCAGTTTGGGAGAGAGATATTCAAAGATCTGTGCTACATGCTGTCTGTCATTCCCTTTGAGAGTCAGGACCCACAGTTAGGAGCCTCTCGGGACCTTGGTTTTGTGAAGTGGTAACAGGGATCTTCCTGGATTGAGTGGCATTTATCAAGCACTCTGCAGTTTTCACTGGAAAGGATTCCTGTCCGCCGTGCCAGCTGAGCCACGCTGGCTGCAGCCTTCTTCTGCTACCTTTTCATAGTCAGCAGATCTTTTTCTTCCTTTTCCTCCAGAAGGACAGCACAACAGGCTCCCAGATTCCTCACCCCAACGAGAGGATAAGGATGAAGGTGGTGGGGTGTGGTCGACTCCTGGTCCTCAGCCTTGGCCCCTCGGTAGTACCAGGGCTGCGACTGAGACCCTCCCATCCTGGGAAGAGGCGGAGAAGCCTCTGGATTTAGAGCATCACAAAGAACGGCGCTGGAACCTTCGGAAACCGGGGGAACAGTGCACTTTCAAAACTGGGCAGGTGGGGCTTCCCTGGTGGTGCAGTCATTGAGAGTCTGCCTGCCGATGCAGGGGACACGGGTTCGTGCCCCGGTTCGGGAAGATCCCACATGCCGTGGAGCAGCTGGGCCCGTGAGCCATGGCTGCTGAGCCTGCGCGTCCGGAGCCTGTGCTCCGCAACGGGAGAGGCCACAACAGTGAGAGGCCCGCGTACAGCAAAAAAAAAAACTGGGCAGGTGGGGTGGTGCCTCTGTGATCAACAGGCACAGAAGGAGGTGAGAATGGAAAAACAGCTGCCAATGGAAATAGAGAGCTTCTCAAGTCACCCTCGTTCCCTCCTCACGGCACCATCAGCGCTTTGACAGCACCCGCCCTTCTGGTGGCGGCCCCTTCACGCCAGCTGCTGGAAATCGCTGTGGGCAGAGTGAAGGCAGAGGCCATTTTCTAGCTGTGTGACCTTGGGCAGGCTGCTAGGCGCTCTGCACCTCGTTTCCCTCTTTTGTCAAATGGTGATGATGATAACTACCTGGTCGGGTCTTTTATTAGAGATAATACGGTTCCTGGCACACAGTAGGTGCTCAGTATGAAAATGTTTTCTGCAGGGCTCCTCTTCATACACTGACCCCTTCTCTGGAGAAATTTCCTTTATGACCAGCAAGCTGGCAGCACCTCATTTCCTAGCTGGGCACATCCTTATGGGTATTCGCTCTATTGCCATCTGCCCAGACCTCCCTCCCTCCCTCCCTCCCCCCACCTTGTGTAGGTATACACATAGAAAACATGCAGCTTTCTAATTTGCTTTTAGTTAAAAATGTGTCATAAGCATCATTCTCTGTAATTAAATATTCTTCTACAGAAAAACTTTGATAATGGCTTCTTTTTGTTTTCCACGTCCACCATCATGTTACGTGTGTACTAGTTTTACTTCCTCAGTTGTATTGTAAGCTCCTTAATTATCCATATTCCCCAGCATGGTGCCAGTCCCAGGACCGGTTTGTTCATTGATTGATGGAAATATGGGGGCAAGGAAAGTAAGTGGGATTTGAAGTAGAAAGACCTGGGTTTATTTATTATTTAGGCTGCACTGGGCCTTAGTTGTGGCATGCGGGACCTTTTCGCAGCATGCATGTGGGATCTAGTTCCCTGACCAGGGATTGAACCCTGGCCCCCTGCATTGGGAGCATGGAGTCTTACCCACTGGACCACCGGGGAAGGTGGCGCAGTGGTTGAGAGTCCACCTGCCGATGCAGGGGACACGGGTTCGTGCCCCGGTCCAGGAGGATCCCACATGCTGCGGAGCGGCTGGGCCCGTGAGCCATGGCCGCTGAGCCTGCGCGTCCAGAGCCTGTGCTCCGCAACGGGAGAGGCCACAACAGTGAGAGCCCCGCGTACTGCAAAAAAAAAAAAAAAAAAAAAAAAAAGACCTGGGTTTAAGTGCTGAGTCTGCAAATTCCTCAAATTTTCCTTCCTTCCTTCTTCTTTCCCTCCCTCCCTCCCACCCTCCCTTCCTCTCTTCTGTCCTTTCTTTAACAAATGCTTTGTTAAATGTTTTAAATATTTATGCAAATATGCATTTATTTAAATATCCTGTGACTGCCTCCTGTGCTCTGGTCCTTAGCAGGTAGTGCTGTACCTAGTCAGGGACCAGATCCCTGCTCCCTGGAGTGTGCTTCCAGTAGGGGATGCAGACCCAAACTAGATCAACAGATGAAAAATAAATAGATCGCTAAATCGCATTTAAATACACCAAGAGGGACTTCCCTAGCGGTCCAGTGGTTAAGACTTCACCTGCCAATGCAGGGGGTGCAGGTTTGATTCCTGGTCAGGGAGCTAATATCCCACATGCCTCGCAGCCAAAAAACCAAAACGTAAAACAGAAGCAATATTGTAACAAATTCAATAAAGACTTTAAAATAAGTAAATAAGTAAATACACCAAGAGTAAACACAGGGCTGAGAGAGATATTAAAGGAGAACACGCTTGAGATGGGCGTCCAGTGAAGCCCTCTCTGCAGCGGTGAGCATTAAGCTAAAACCTAAAGGAACAGCTGCAGGGAACGGGGAAGATGTTCTGACAAAGGCACTGAGGTGGGAAACACCTTGTCATCCTGAGAAACTGAAGAAGGTAGCTGTGGCCACCGGTAACAAGGAGGGAGCGAGGTGCCTGTGGGGAGGCTGGGGGGTCGGCAGGAGGCAGGTGATGCTGGGCTCGTAGGTTCCAGTAGGGAGACTGGCTTTACAGTAAGAGCAGTGGACGGTCACCAAGGGATTTTCTGTGGGTAATTTGTATTTTAAGGCCACTCGGGCTGCTGTGTAGAGATTGATCTCTGGTTGGGGAGGGAAGAGTTGAAGCCTCTGGGACTTGGGAATGCAAGAAGACAAGCTTTATTTTGGAGCATTGAAGGAGCTATGAGGCCAAGGACTCTGGAAAATGGGGCAGAGAAAAATATAATAACATGGAGAGAGAGCTGGGGATTCCAGGAAGAACTCACAGGCGTGTCCCTCCTCTTCCCGCCTCCTGCCCACATTCCTTCCCGGTCTGCTGTGGCTGTAACTCAGAATCACTCGGAGCTGGAGTTGGAATCCCAGAGCTCCTGGGGACCCCGGGCGTGATGCGATTCAGTCTTGTCACTTTTAGTTTGGGAGACTGAGCTTCAGCAAGGGGAGGTGACCTGCCCAAGGTCACCCAGCTAGAAAGTGGCGGACAGGAACTTGAAACAAGTCAGGTCCCCCAGGGTCAGAGCTCTTTGCACCTCATCTCAAACCCGTTCCCACCCTGGGCTGTCCTAGTTGGATGCTGTGTTTAACCTCACCTGTTAGAAGTGTGCTCTGCAGTTTCTGTGCAGTGTCATCAGCTGCCCCGGGAGTGCTTTCAGAGTGATTCCCTGGTGGCACCGACAGCTTCACATCCAAGCTCGAGGAGGCGTGCCTTCCAGGCCCTCCACAGCTGATGCTCCAAGAGCTGTCACAGCCGAACCCCTGTTGGGCCTGCAGAGATACAGCCGTGCTGCCTTCTGATGGTCGGCGCCTAGACATGCTTAAGAAGTCTGGCAGATCTCTCAGGGGAGATGTCCAGAGCTGGAGAGGGCTTCCGCCCACCTCCCTTACCATCCCTTCCCTCTTTTGCATCCTGGCTGGTGATGTGGCCCATTGACCCCAGGACGGGTCCCATCACACCTCATCTCTGGTGCAAGAGAGGCTTGTTCTCAGTGTTCCCGCTCCTCCACATACTTTTTTTTGCGCACCCCTAGCACCCCCTCAGGAAGGCTGCAAAGACCGTTTTTATTCCACTGTTGCCTCCTTCCTGCCACTGGCTCCCAGTGAGGACCTCTGGAGGTGGCACATCTCATTTGCAGAGGAAATTCTCACTTTGCTTGTCTAGACCAGTGGTTTCCAGCCAGCTTCCTGGGATGCTATGTAGAGAGGCCCCTCGGGAAGTTTGGTTGGGCCGCTGTGCCAGAGACAGCTGGTTACAACACTCTACTGGGAGAACTCGTGGAAGAGTCCCTGGAAGGGTTACATTTTCCTTTCATCTTAATAATAGAATCCCTGGTTTTTAGCCGGGCACCTGGCTGCCCAGAATAAAGACTAAATTTCCCAGCCTCCCTTGCTGCTATGTATGGCCATGTGACTAGTTTCTCATCAATGGAACAGAAGCACAAGTGTCCTGAATGTGTGTTTTGAAGATTTCTTAATAAGAGGGAAGGAGGGAGCACCCCTTCTTTTTTTCAGCTAGCTGGAATAGAGAAGTGATGGTTGGCACTTAAGCAGCTCTATTGAAACATGAGGTAGAATTTAGCATAACGATATTAAAGAATCTCAAAAACTAAGTTTGCTAGTCCTAGACTCCCTCCCTCTTGTCTTCATGTACCTGAAGGAAAAATACATTCCATCTTGTTTGACAGCCAAACCTAATCTTAAGGAATACAGCTATTCACATCACTGTATGTTGGAAATCAAAAGCCCTGTTGCCCCTTTATTCAGTGATCATTTACTTAGGGGGCCATGATTTGTGTTAGTACCGGAGATGTAAAGCAAAAAAAATAGTTTCCTATTTTTCAGTTAGATTAGTTTGCTAGGGCCACCATAACAAAATGCCACAGACTGAGTGGCTTAAAAAGAAATTTATTTGCTCACAGTTCTGGAGCCTAGACGTCCAAGAGAGGTGTCAGCAGATTTGGTTTCTCCTGAGGCCTATCTCCTTGGCTTGCAGATGGCCACCTTCTCACTGTGTCCTCACGTGGCCTTTTCTCTGTGAGAATCTCCAATGTCTCTATTATGGATTAGGGCCCTACCCTAACTGGCTTCATTGTAACTTACCTCTTTAAAGACCTTATTTGCAAATACAGTCACATTCAGAGGTACTGGAAGCGAGGACTTCAATGTATGAATTTGAGGGAACACAATTCATCCTATAACACCAGGAGCGTTATGAACACAATTCATCCTATAACACCAAGAGTGAATGAACTCCTGGTGGGAAGGATGAACAGAAACTAAGATTAGATTCAGACTTAAGATAACCTAGTATTGATTGATTGATTGATTGATTGATTGATTGATTGTGGTACGCGGGCCTCTCACTGTTGTGGCCTCTCCCGCTGTGGAGCACAGGCTCCGGACACGCAGGCTCAGCGGCCATGGCTCACGGGCCCAGCCGCTCTGCGGCATGTGGGATCTTCCCGGACCGGGGCACGAACCCACGTCCCCTGCATCAGCAGGCAGACTCTCAACCACTGCGCCACCAGGGAAGCCCACCTAGTAATTATTGTCTGGAGCAAGAGGTAAGAACAGAAAATCCATGTGTGTCAGGAGGCCCCTCTTCCTCATTTCCAAAATTCTCCAGCGTTTGTTCCGAGTCTGGTTTTGACTTGACCTTCACCTGTCCTTGACACAGTTAATATGTCCTCCCTTGTAACATTTCCCTCATTTGGCTCCGAGGTCTCCACTCTCCTGGATGGCGTCCTCTCCCCCCGGCTACTCCTTTTAGGCCCCTTTGCCTGTTTCTCATCCTTTCCCTGAATCTAAATTTTAGAGAATCACAGCTGTTGCCTTGAGGCCTTGATTCTTAATTGTCTTCTCTTTTCTATCTACACACGAGTCCTTGGAGAGCTCCTTTGGTCTTAGGGTTGTTGTGTCCTCCTTACACTGACATCTTCCAAATGTTCCCTCTCCACCAGCCGCCAGACTGGGGCGTTCAGCTGCTTCCCTGCCCATCTCCACTTGGGTGTCTAACCACCATCGCAAAATTCTCATGCTCCCCCCGTCTCCCCATTTGTGATCTTCTCCATCTTCATTAATGGCAATGCCAGCTTTTCAGCTGCTCAGGCTACAACCTTGGAGTCGGTCAACCTTAGACTTCCCTTGCTCACCCGTCATATCCAGGCCGTCAGTAAAATATACCCACACTACTCCCTCCTCTCACCCCCCACCGCCCCTACCTTGGTGCCAGCCATCATATTTCTCGCCCGCATGATTGCGACAGCTGCCCTTGCCCCTCTACAATCCATGCTCGCAACAGCCCAGGGTGACCCTTTGAAATAGAAGCCAGAGCATAAGCCTTCTCTGCTTCTACCGCCCTCCGCCACCGGTCCCCATCCTATTCAGTAGCAGCCATGGTCCTTACAGTGGTCTACGAGGTCCGTGGGATCCAGCTCTGCTGCCCCAGTCATATTCCATTTCCTTCCATCGAGCTCGTCCCACCATGCCATCCTGTCCCATCGTCTCGCAGACACCCCAGCAGCTCCGCCTCGGGATTCTGCAGCTGCTGTCTCTCCCCATCCTCACTGCTCCCTCCGGGTCCTCAGTGCTCACCTCCTCCGCATCTGTGCTCAGACGTCTCCAGCAGCGAGGCCTGCCCCGGCCGCTGTATTTAACACCCAAACTCCCCCGCGCTCTGCAGTGCTCGTTCTTCCCGGCTGGATGTTCCCCTGTTGCTCTGGCAGCCTTTCATGTGCCTTACCATTGTTTGAGTTGATCCATTAGTTTCCCTGATCCCACTAGAAAGTCAGCTGCCTGGAACAGCATCTGTGGCATGCTAGGCACTCAGTAAATACTTGTGGAGTAAATACCAAAGACAGCCCGCACAGAAAATAAACCTTTATTTCAAGCATAAACCTTTTGGTCTATATGATATATATATAAGGTGATAAGATATATGTGTTTTATATATTAATATATGCTTGAAATTTTCAATAAATGCTATAAATATAGCATACATATCAAGATATACATTATATATATGTGTATATATATATATATATGGCATATATCTCTCTCAAAGGCCAAAATATATTTTTTTATATATAGCCAAGGTGCCGTAATTTTTGCAAAGGAGGACACTTTCTCATTTTCTGGTTTCCCCGGCTGCCTGTCAGGATGCACTCAGGCAGCAATTGTGCAGTAAACGGGACAATTTTAGCATCTGGTTTTCCAGAGCAGAGAGCACATCATTGCCAGAAGGTTTCTGCCTCACATCTGGTTCTCCAGAGTGGCAGCCCAGTCACAGGTGTGGTGCATCAGACTATGAAAACACCAGTGGCCGTGACTCCCTGCCTGCAGTGTGTCAGCCTCTTTCAGGCCCCCTCCAGCGTGAGCTGGAAAAGGTGTGCCTTTCTCAGAGACTGAAAAGCTCCTCCCCGTCTCCTAGGACCATATGATGTGGCTCCATCCCACCTTCCAGTTCACCAGGACCGCTTTCCCTCCCCTCACCGTGCTCTAGGCACGCTGGCCTCTTCGTGTCCCCAAAGGCGCCATCTCCAGCTCAGGGCTTTCGTGGCTGCTCACACACCTGTGTTGCTCCCTGCATTCCACAGAGCTGGGTCACCCCCACAAGACAGTTTCCAGTCATAGCCTGTGAATGTGACCTTCTTGGGAAACAGGGTCTTGGCTGGTGTGATCCAGTTCAGGTGAGGTCGTCCTGGTTGGGTGGCCTCCACCCAACAACCAGTGTCCTGATAAGAAAGGCACAGACACATAGGGGAGAAGGCCATGTGAAGATGGAGGCAGAGATTGGAGTGACGCTTTTACAAGCCATGGAATGTCAGGGATTGCTGACAGGACCACCAGAGGCTAGAATAGGCGAGGGAGGATCTTACCCTACAAGTTTCAGGGGGAGCATGGCCCTTCTGTGCCCTTGATTTCAGACTTCTCTCCTCTAGAACTGTGAGAGACTACACGTCTATTGTTTTAAGCCACTCGGTTAGTGGTACTTTGTGACGGCAGCCCTGGGAAGCCCATACCCAGCCCTTTCATCCTTTGCTTCTCAACCTAAATGCTACCTTTATGAAGGGCTTGCCTGGACTCCCAACCACAACTCTGATTAGATACTTGTAACACCTTTTACTTTTTCTCTACCCGGTGCTTATTACCCTGTGCTATTCTTTCTTAGAAACCTCCCTGATAGAATGTCTATGCTCTGGGGCGTCCGTGGTGTTCACTGCATGTCCTCAGTCTCTGTGTCCAGGGAGAATCTTCCACACTTACAGATTTTCTTCATTTAAATCCATCTGTGTCATAAGATCCCCAATCAGAAAGTTGCCCTGGGTGTTTCCCCTGGAAATCCTCAGTGTACAATTATTCAAATTGACTTGCATAACCAATGTCACTCCTCAGTTGCAGTAGACACCAGAGAGATGTGAGAACCTTTGAGAACTTTCCAAGCCAGGGTCCATTCTTACTGTTTAGCCTGAATGTGTTTTCCTGCTAAGAACACGAACCAGAAATGAGTTTTACCAACGGGTTAGCAAAACCTTAAATAGAAAAGAAACTCCAAAAATGTCAGTTCTCTCACACTGCCTCTCCTCCTCAACTTCCCCTCCCCACTTCCTGTCACCAGGACCTCCCAGTCTTGGCTCCTGGGTCAGGACGAATGGTGGTCCTCTCCAAATTCTGCTGTGTTTTCCCTCTTTGGCTTTTTAGATGGAGATGTCTGCTGGGTGCTTTTAAGTCCTTTTATTTATGCATTTATTTTTTCCCCAGTGCATATAAAAGTCATGTTTATACCATATTGTAGTTTACCAAGTGTGCAGTAGTGTTATTTTCCTCCAAAATGCAAGTTAGTTAAAAAAATACATCACTGCCAAAAAATGAAATGCCCAAACAACTACAATAGTAATATCGAAGATCATTGATCACAGATCACCGTAACAAATATAATAATAACGATGAAGTTTGAAATATTGCAAGAATTCCCAAAATGTGACACAGAGACATGAAGTGAGCAAAAGCTGCTGAAAAAATGGTGCTGATAGACTTTTAAGTCCTTTTGGAAATGACATCTCCCCTGATACTCATCTGTCATGTAGTATGTAGGTTTAGACTCTGACAGATATAGAGTGGTCTTTATTGAGCACCTACTATGTGCCAGCTTTCAAACTAGGCAGTTTTACCCTCTGTAGCTTCTTTTTCATTTAATCTGTTCCAGAGATATTCATTCACTATGAAGTGATCTCAGTTCAGAGACATTTTACTGATGAGAGCACTGAAACTCAGAGAGGTTAAGTAATTTGCCTAAGGTCACACAGCCACTAAGTGGTGGAGCCCTTTTCAAATCTAGGTCTGTCTGACTTAAAAAGTAGTGGGGTTTTTTAAGCTAAGTTTTGCAACTGTAAAAAGCAACCCTAACTAGAAATTGCCTTATTAGTAGCAAGGGGCTTTATTTTATAAGAATTTCACTGTGCCTGGGACTGCTGTGTCAGTGGTTATCAAGTAGTAGCCTGTTGGCAGGGGTTTTGACTGTTGGATTTATGGACCCAGGACCCTTGGTATGTGCTCAGGACATCCTACAGACCTGGCAAGCACTCCGGCCAGGGGTTATCTGCTCCTGGAACTGTGCTTTCTGACTCTG
Source organism: Mesoplodon mirus (assembly GCF_964341445.2). Lineage (NCBI taxonomy): Eukaryota > Metazoa > Chordata > Mammalia > Artiodactyla > Ziphiidae > Mesoplodon > Mesoplodon mirus. The sequence continues at coordinate 12,013,486 of NC_138992.1, read as the reverse complement.
GGACATCAGGCTAGCCACATCTCTGCTCCAGCCTCAGTGTCCCCGATCATAAACTCAGGACTCAGATTCAATAATCTTTATGCTGCTGTCCTGCCCTGATGATCTAGGATTTTAGCCTCGTGAGGCTACAACACCCAATTCTTTCATACCCCTCAAACTCAAGCCTTCCAATTATATCTAGAGCACATGGCCTACACCAAAACTTCCAAGGCATCATGTAAGTCCCTTCTGCCAGAGGCCCAACTCTCACTGTCTCTCCTCATCTCCTTAGCTCACCTCCTCTCCTCTCCTGGAGTCAGTACTGCTGAGGGCCCTGGGGTAACTGTCTTAACGTCTCTGAGCTCCCATGTCCTCTCTGAAATGATCTCAAATGAGTATAAACCCCTACCTCATTGGCTCATTGTGAGACGTCCATGAAATGGAACAATAACCTTTGTTCACTTTCCAGGGACCTTGAACTATGCCGAGTCTTGACCTAGAAGCACATATTCTGGATGTGTTCAAATCTTGGCCACACCTCTTACCCACTTACCCGCTGCGTGGAGCTAGGCAAGTCGCTTTACTTCTCTGTGCCTCAGCTTCTTCTTTTGTAATGTGGGAACAATACCAACCTACCCATCAGCTTGTTATGAGGGTGAAATGAGTTCCTACTTGTTGAGCACATAAAATAGTGTGGAGCACATGGCAAGTGCTGTTATAAGAGTTACCAATTCCTTTTTTTTTTTTAATGTTTTATTTATTTTTGGCTGTGTTGGGTCTTTGTTGCTGTGTGCGGGCTTTCTCTAATTGCGGCGAGCGGGGGCTACTCTTCATTGTGGTGTGCGGGCTTCTCGTTGCAGTGGCTTCTCTTGTTGCTGAGCATGGGCTCTAGGTGCGTGGGCTTCAGTAGTTGTGGCATGCGGGCTCAGTAGTTGTGGCTTGCAGGCTCTAGAGCGCAGGCTCAGTAGTTGCAGCGCACGGGCTTAGTTGCTCCACGGCATGTGGGATCTTCCCAGACCAGGGCTCGAACCCATGTCCCCTGCACTGGCAGGTGGATTCTTTTTTTTTTTTTTTTTTTGTGGTACGTGGGCCTCTCACTGCCGTGGCCTCTCCCGTTGCGGAGCACAGGCTCCGGACGCGCAGGCTCAGCCGCCATGGCTCAGCCGCCATGGCTCACGGGCCCAGCCGCTCTGCGGCATGTGGGATCTTCCCGGGCTGGGGCACAAACCCATGTCCCCTGCATCGGCAGGCGGACTTTCAACCACTGTGCCACCAGGGAAGCCGTGGCAGGTGGATTCTTAACCTCTGTGCCACCAGGGAAGTCTTAAGAGTTAACAATTCTTGTTAGGTCATCTAATTCTCAAATCAGCCTAATGTAGGGGGTCCTGGTATTATCCTCATTTTATAAATAAGGATGATCAGTAACTTGGCTAAGCCCTGAACCCATGCTGGCCGGCAGGGTCTTAATCTTAAGCTATACTGACACAGAGATGAGAGAGGTCAACGTCTGGAGTTTAAAGGTCTGCCAAGCCATCTTGAAATTCTCAATAAATTTTATCTTCGAATGTGTGCTTTGTAAGTGACGTCCTGCCCCAGTCACCTTCTCACCCCCCAAGATGGGCTCCTGGCCGCCCCATCCCTTGCCCTGGCCAAACCCAGCAGCTGCCCTCTGCTTCTGGTGGGGACCTGGGCACGGGGAGGGGCCCGGTGGTCGGGCGGAGCTGTGGACGTCTACCAGGGGCTGCGCTCCCCTGCAAGTACCCCCGGCCTGAGGGCACAGGACACGAACTAGCAGGTAAAAACCCCACAGCAGATAAAGACAGAGGTCGCAGAATAAAGTAAAAAGCTTTTCTTTTTCCTTTTTGAATAAGAGGCCTTGCGTTTTCATTTTGCACCTGGTGGACCTTGCTAGTTACGCAGCCGGCCCTGGGTACATAGCAAGTCATGGGTGGAATGAAATGGTAGCTCCTTTCCCTTTCAAAACAACAACAACGGTAACAACAAATGCGTATTCTGGGTTCAGTAATTCAGGGCAGTTCGTTCTGACTTTTGATCCACAGGTAGAGACAAAGTCTTTTCATGCAGGCCCCAAAAGGGGACACTTTTGCCGCTTCCCACAAAGATGGCTTCCCCAAAGCCTCCTAAGTCCTTAGTGTGATTTGCATCCAAAATATGGGCTGTTTTCCAGCCAGCAGCCCTGTTTGGTAGGGGATGATAGGAAAATCTTATTCTTTCCTCCTTCTGTTGCTGTAATTCCCAATGTAGAGTGTTCTCTTTAAAAGATGCTGTGGGCAACTACTTTAAGCAAATATGGGCAAATATGTGGCTTGCAAGGCTGGAGCCAGGCCTCGGAGGTCTGGAAGGTGGACCACACGGCCTGGGCATGGAGGCCCTGCAGACGGTCTCGGCAACTCTCAGTGCCATCCTTGGGACTTCTGGGAGGCAGCTCAGGCCACAGCGCTAGAAGAGGGAAGAATCTCAGAGCTATGGGGCGGGAGAGCTCCTGGTCTGGTCTGTCTCATGTCTAACAGATGAGGACCCCTGGGGGCAGAGCCAGCAGCAACTCCAGGCGATTCCAGGGCCACTGCAATGGGCGTCCAGTGAGAGGCCTCAGATTAGAGTACAACAGCCAATGTGCTCTGCTGGGAGTGACGTCTCCTTGCTTGGGTACAGGCCCACATCCACCATAGTGTGAGGATGGAACAGTCCAGGAAGAGTGAGGGATGCAGGAAGATCCTGCTGGGGCAGCCAGTAAGGGGGAAAGTTGGCCTGGGATTGGATGGGAGTTTGGGGGACAGCTGGGCCTCAGCCAGTTTCCTTACCTTGGATACTGTTCTGTCTTCAAGAGCCCGCTGCCTAAGCAGCTGGGCCAAACTCATTTCCACAGCTGCCTTGGGCATCTCTGAAACCCTGGATGTAACAGTGTGGGCTGTGGACCCACTGAGGCATCTGTGCGTCTTTATTGTTAGTAAGCCTGTTCTCACCACTCCCCCAAAGGTACACTTTCCGTCCGCCCCGCTGCTTCTAAGAAGAGCATCTTCAGCCAGCAAAACACCTCCTTTTCTGTTTCTCTGTTCACAGGAGAAAGAAAGGAAGAGTGCAGAGCTGGACACAAAAGACTTGGCCCATGGTGCCTTTCTGTGAGTTTTGCCGCATCTCAGATGGGGTTCTCAGGTTAGAATCCAGATTAGCACGTTGAACTCCCAACATACAGTTGAATAATTTATATGCTTTTTACTTGTCTTTACTGTTTTCTGATAGTAGTTGACCGTTACTGAGTCCTATCTCTCAACTTGGACCCCTTGCTGAGCTTTCTACACACATGGTGTAGAAATCTCAATTGTATTGAGATTTAATTTACATACAGCAAAATGCAAAGATCTTTAAGTATAGCTTTTGGTGAGTTTTGATAAATGTATACACCCATGTACCCATCACCCCAATACAGGAATATAGGATGTTTCCATCACTCCAGAACGTTTCCTGGGCCTTCGTCCACTCACCCTCCTTCCCCACCTGTACACGAAGGCGGCCACTGCTCTGATTTCTGTCACCGCAGATTCGTTTCTCTCTTCTAGAACTTACGAATGGAAGTTTTGCTTTTTCATGTGTCTTCTTTTACTCCATGTAGTGTTTATGGCATTCATCCAGGAATACCAGTAGCTGTTCCTTTTTATTACTATCTAATATTCCGTTGCCTGGATATTCCACACTCCGTTTATCCTTTGATCTATTGACAGACATTTTTTCAATTTTTTGGTGATTATGAATAAGCCTGCTATGTGCTTTCACATACAAGTCTTTTTATAGACATGTGTCTTGGGGAAATACCTAGGAGTGGAATCATTGGGTCATATGCTAAGTGTATTTTTAACTTTATAAGCAACTGCCAAACTGTTTTTCCAAGTGGTCATATCAGCTTTTTACTCCCACCATGAGTGTACGAGAGTTCCAATTGCTCTCCCATCCTCACCAACACTTGATATTGACAGTCTTTTTCATTTTGGCCATTCTAGTGGGTGTGAAGTGGTATCTCATCATTGTGATTTGCATTTCCCTGATGACTAATGACATTGCACACCTTTTCATGTAGTTATTGTATATATCTTCTTTGGCGAAGCGTCTCTTTATGTCTTTCCCGCATCTGGGGAAGGGTCTTGTTTGTCTTAGTGCATTGCAAGAGTTCTTAACACATTCTAGATACAAGTCCTCTGTCAGGTATATATGCTGCAAATATTTTCTTCAATCTGTGCCTATACTATCCCTTTTAACCCTCCCAGGAAACCTAGGAAGTGGATATCATCTCCACTGTGTTTTACAGAGCCAAAAACTGAAGCACAGAGAGGCTAAGTGAAATGCCCAAAGTCACACAGCTACTCAGTAGCCGAGTGGGAATGCAGACCCACTCGTGTGTGACTCAGAGCATTGACATCCAGAAAATTCCAGGGAGAATCTCTCCATACACTAAGCCTTGTATCTCCCTGGCAGCCTGGGTATGCCAGTGCCTGGGCTGGGTTATTTCAGTTCACACTCGCTCCCTCTGCCTTGCAAATACCAGACCATCCTGGGAAGTAGCCGGCTCCCAGAACTCAGCTGGGAGCACTGTCTTCTCGAGAGGATGCCATGGGGCTTTGAGCTGCTCTGATGAAAGACAAACTGCGGGTATTTTTACGGGTCTCTGAGGATTCTGGCAGGATTACGTCGTGCCAGGAATAACAATGAGGGGCCTAGGCGAGCTCACTGCCAGCCCTGCCCTGGGAGGCATCACTGGAGGAGGCGAGCCAGGCGGTGGGAAGGGAAGGGGGCCTGCGGGTGGGAGGGCAGGGCTGGGTTATTTATCCACAGCTGTCTCCAAGGAGGGCTGCTGGATTACCCCAGGGACTCTGAGCACAGGAAGGGGCCCCTGTGGTAGTCAGAGCAAAAGGCTGGGAGGTGTGTGAGAGTGGGAACCACAGCCATGCCAATCATCAACATGCTAGTCAGAATAGCAAGTCTTTATTGAGGACCCCTGTGTGCCAGGCACGGTGTTAGCATTTTGCATCCCCATTAGGTGCCAGATATGGTGTAGGTGTTTTGCACTTACTAGCTTAATGCTCATAATAACCCCATGAGATACGTATTATTAAAATGCCCACAGGAGGAAACTGAGGTTCAGGGAGCTTAAGTAATTTGCCTAACGTCACATCGTTTGTAAGCGGTTGCGGTTTGAATAGAGGTATAGCTAATTCTAAAGCCCAGTCACTTAAATGCTCTGCTGCCTTTCTGTTCACAAACTTGTGTCAAATTCCTATTTGGGTCAAGCACTACACAGGGTGACTTGACCAGGGTAATATAATGTTGAATAAGACCCATCCCTGTCTTGGGGCCGTGTGGTTAGTTGAACGGTGGCCCCGGTGGAAGATATGTCCACATCCCAGAATCTACGAATGTGAGCTCATCTGGCAAAATAGGTTTTGCAGAGGTAATTAAGTTAAGGATCTTGAGATCATCCTGGGTTATCTAGGTGGCCCTAAATCCAATGACAAGTGTCCTTACAAGAGACAAGAAGGGAAGACAGAAGAGGAGAAGGCCATGTGAGGATGGAGCAGAGACTGGAGTTGTGCAGCCACAAGCCAAGGGATGCCTGGAGCCTCCAGACACTGCAAGAGGCAAAGAATTTTCCCCGTGGGCCTTGAAGGAAGGTTCATCAGACCTGACTTACTAGGTCCAGCCCAGACACTGGAGGGGATTATTCAAGGGCTTGGATCCTGGGAGGCGCGATCACTGGGGGCCATTGTAGAGGAAGCCTCTCACAGTGCCAGAAGGCAGGGCTCCCACCTACTATTTGTGTGGCTCTCCCAAGTCATCTGGCTCTGGACTGTACGTGGAAAGTGTGTTGGCTCCTGAGCTGGATTCTTTATACATATCACACCATGTAGTAACATTGAACGCTCACCTGAATTCAGCAAGGGGAGGCGTTCTCACCCCCATTTGACAGAGCGGGTAACTGAGACTCAAAAGATGAAGGCCACACAGTAGCATATAGAGTAAGCCAGTGGTTCTTGACTTTGGCTGCATCAGAATCCCCAAAGAGAGTTTCTGGGCTCCACGCACAGAACTTTTGATTTAGTAGGTCTAGCATGGAGCTGGAGAGTTTGCATTTCAGAGAAGTTCTCAGGTGAAGCTGATGCTGGAGGTCTGTGGACCACACTTTTAGAAGCACTGGGGAATCAGTGTTGCAGGGACAGGGGAACCCTGGAATGTTAGTGAATTAACAAATAAAATGTATTTCTTGCTCAAGTTGCAGTCCTGTTGGGGTTAGTTGGCTCTCCTCCATCCACGCACTGTTTGCAGCATGTGGTCCCCAGAGTTGCCATGGAAAAAAAAAAGAAGGCAAGAGGGTCTTGTAGGATGTTTTAAAGGGTGAGGTCTGGAAGTGACTTTCCTGCCTTCCGCTCACACCCCATTGGCCAACACTCCATCACGTGGCCCCAAACCACTGCAAGGGAGGCTGGGAAATGTAGTCTTCCTCAGGAGGAGGCGATGGTGCGATGAACATGCAACTGGTCAGAGCCAGGCTAGGACTTGATCTCAGGCTCTTTCCCCCTTCATCTTCTGCTTTTTCAAGTGTTCTCAGTGGACTTTCTCATATTAGCCAGATTCAAGGGACTTTTTTTTCCTGTAGAAATTGAAAAAAGAGAAGAGGAAAGAAACGTTTCTTGGGTCCACCAGTGCATTCGGTTGCCGGCAGCCTTGTCTTCTACGGGGCCCAGGTGCTCAGCTGAACAGCTGCCGAGCACTTTGAAAGCTTGTAGCATTTCTGTAGGGGTTTCTTGCATGAGTTTCATTTCTACCATCTTAAGCAACGCAGGGTCACCCTCTCCAGCATTGGAGGAGCCCTCTGGCTACTGCTTCTTCAAGGCCTAAAGCCTGAACTCAGGGCCACAGACAAGCTCCAAGTGGAAAATACGCTCTTCCTGCCTCTCCCTACCCTGCTGCTCCAGGCTGTTCCCAATGCCTCCAACACCTGCAGGTTCCAGTTTTCGTGCCTTTGGATACACGGCGACAGCTGCCTGAATGCACCCTCTTCCCTCCAGACTCAACTCAAGTGACACCAGCTCCATGAAGCCTTCATCGGTTAGTCAAATGAACATTCAACTTGCCCTCATTTTGGAGCAGAGGTGGGGGAGACAGGCCTCTTTGTCTATGCCTGTGGTCCAGCACTTGTCTTGGCCTGTGCAGACTCTAAAGGCTTTTGCCTGTGCGTGTTTCTCCTCGCGGAATGTGAGGTGTTTAAGAGCAAAGACCGCGTGGCCTCCTTTCCTGGCTTCTTCATTACCTGTAAGACTGAGGTCAAAAGACTTGCTGTGAAATGCAAAACCCTCCCCAAGATCCAGAGGTGAAGAGTGAAGACTCTGGCATGGGTTGGAATCTGCCCAGCTCTGCCACTTGTGCAAGTTTGGGCAAATTCTTAGCTTCGCTGGACTTCAGTTTTCCCATCGGTACAGTTGGGCTAATAATGTTGTACGTATTCCATGAAATAATATGCCTAAAGCCCTTTGAACAGTGCCAAGCGCATAAGAAGCTGTTGAGACATGCCAACTATCTCTCTGTTATAATCATGACTCTTGGTATTACCCTCTCAACCTTGGCACACACCAGCCACAGCAACTTACTTCCTTGCTGACAGGTTTGGTGATTTTGCACGCCTCTCTGCTTTTGCACTTGGTGTCTTTCAGCTTGGATGTCCCTGTCTCTCACCTATTCATTCATTCATTTAACAAAGTTTTTGCTGAGCTCCCAACCACTCACACTGAAAAGTCATCTCAGTCAGCCTTTCCTGGCCAGTCCCACTGGATTTACCACTCCTGTTTCGAAGTCTCTTTACTTTTTCTGTATCTCTGTGACTAACTTGAGAGCAGGAAAAAAAAAGTCCTTTTCCCCACTGGACTTAATTGCTCTGAATCCAGGTCCTAATACCATGGGTGGCATGTAGTAGGAGCTTAATAAATATCTGTTGAATGAATACATGAATGTTGATCATCTCCACATCTGGCCCCAATGCCAGAGAATGCAATAACTTGGCATCAGGCATAGCAGGGGGATCTGCAAAGCTCGGGCATTGCGAGGTCCTTCAGGAAGATGAAATCAGCAGCCGTGGAACAGCAGCCTGAGCTGGAATCTCTTTCCTTTAGGTACCAGGGGCTCAGCATCTCCAGAAGTGGGGTGGGGTTGGGCAGATCCCATGTGACGTACTGTTTCCAGTGGATCTGGGCTTTTAAAATGATGATTAATGTTATTATTAATGATATTTCCTGATACAAGGAGAGAGGGCATCCTTTACAAGCACAGGGCTTGCTTCATGGAAAGCACCCAAAGTATGTTTGAATGGTGAATGTTGGTCTAGTCTACAGAGCACATCCAGTTAGTTGACAACTATGTATTGATTGCCTTTTAGGGGTCAGGTGATGCTCTGGGTGCAGGGGATGGGGGGTGGAAGTTCTGCAGTAAACAAAATACAGAAGACCCCTGCCTTGGGGAGCTCACATTCTCGAGGGAACAAGGAATTGAGCTAAGCTATTAGTTTGAATTTTCTCTCTCCTCCAGAGGTGGCCAGCTGCCCTCCCCGCCCCCCACCCCCCCACCCCAGAATTTTCCTCCTCTTTTGTAGAGCAGTGGTTCTCAACTAGGGGATGAGTTTGCACCCCAGAAGATATTTGACAATGTCTGGAGATGGTTTTGTTTGCCATGAGCTAGGTGTGTCTGTATTACTAGCATCTAGGAGATGGACGATGAAGATGCTACCCAGCGTCCTACCAGGTACAAGACAGCCCCACAAGGAAGACTCTTACAGCCTGCAGTACCAACAGCCCGACGTGGAGAGAGAAGGGGCTTCTTAGCCAGTGACTGCATTTCCCAGCTTCCTGTGAGGCTGGGTGTGACCACGTGACTGGTTCTCGCCCATGGTGTGTGAACAGGAGTGCGGTGCCCACACCCAGGTGCAGAGCTTTTAATAAGTGGATGGACCTCCTTCCACTTCCTCAGGTTGGAGGAAGAGAACAATAAGGTCCCAGGTGACAATGGAGCCACCTGGGGCCCTAAATCGCCATGTGGGGAGAGCTGTCTAGCCATCAAAGACGCTTTCCGTGGACCGTCATGGGAATAAGTAATAAACTGCAGTGTTTTAACCCTATGCATTTCTGGGTCTCTCAGTGATAGCAAGTTAACCTACCCTGACTTCTGTAGTCTTGACAATGGTTCTTCAATGAGAAGAATAGCCAACATTTATTGAGCACACAATATGAGGCAGACACTAACCTCTTTAAATGTGAGATCCCATTTTGTCATCATACCAACCCTATGAAATAGGTACTATCATTACCCGTTTTTTTTACAGATAAAGAAACAAAAGTTCAAGGAGGTGAGCAGGGCACTTAAGTACCAAATGGAAGTTTTATGCCAGATTCCAGCCTCAACCACTGAAAGCCAGTTCCTTTCTCCATCCTTAATATCTCTTCATTTGAGCATCATCTCCCCGCAGGGTCACCGTAACTGTTCTCTCTTTGGTCCCTCTGCCTCCATTGTGGACACTGCAGATAGGCTGACTTTTTTTTTTTTTTTTTTTTTTTTTTGCGGTATGCGGGCCTCTCACCGCTGCGGCCCCTCCCGTTGCGGAGCACAGGCTCCAGACGCGCAGGCTCAGTGGCCATGGCTCACAGGCCCAGCCACTCCGCGGCATGTGGGATCTTCCCGTACCGGGGCACGAACCCGTGTCCCCTGCATCGGCAGGCAGACTTTCAACCACTGCGCCACCAGGGAAGCCCCTAGGCTGACTTTTTGAAAACCAAATCTGAACCTGTTTCTTTCCTGCCCAGCTTCCTTCATGGATTCCCCATTGCCCTCAGGATAAAGTATGCCCTCCGTGCCAGGGCAGGACCATCCCCCTGTGGCCTCCCCCAGCTTCCTCTGCTAATTTCATCATCTCTTGCTGCTTCTCCTTTAGGCCATACACCCTGGGCTTTGGCTGTACTGCAAGAGGAAAGGATTATTCTTTTTCCAAAATTAGTCTTGCTCTGCAGAGGGAATCACAGTTAAAGTAACAAGCTTCCCCTGTGTATTCTTAAGAGTTCAAGCAAGGATTGTTTGGCCATCCCCTGGGAACACTGTTGAAAAGATTCTTATATTGGGTGGGAGGTTCATTCCAACCAGCCATTGCGACGGTTCTGCAAAACACAGCTAATTGCATAATGTAAAATGAACCCAGTTTTTCAACTTCGTTCAGCTCTCAGATTCTATTTGTTCTATTAAAGACCGTGTTGACTTTGGAGACTAATTTGGCAGTCTCACACTATAGCAACTTTACTCCTAAGTACACTCCCCAGAGAACTCTCATGTGCAACGGAGAAATGTAGGATTTATAACGCAGAAAACTGCTAAGCTAAATGTCCATCCACAGGAGAATGGACGAAATAAACTCCTACAAAGAGTATGATGGAGGAGTGAAAATAAATAAACGAGAGCTACGTGTGGCAAATACAGATGAATCTCATAAACGTAACGTTAAGCATAAAAAGCACTTCGAAGAAGGATAAGGTAGAGTATGATGTCATAAATAATGTTATATATTGTGCCAGTCAGGGTCCCAGCAGGAAACAAAAGGCACACTTGGAATTCTAAAGAGAAGGAAAGGAAAGAATCATTTATAGAGGTGGCAGGTGTGATAGATTGTTTCATGGCCACAGATTCCTCCCATCCCATTATGTATTCTTCCTCTGCTGCTCCTTTCATCCAGATGCGGAATTAGTTTCCATCCCTTTTAATCTGGGCTGGTTTTGTGACTTGTTTGAACGAACGGATTATGGCAAAACTGACTTGGAGTGAATTCCAGAGGCCTTGCAATTTCTGCCTTCACCCTTTTGGAATGCCTCAGATATCATGAAAAGGAGCCCACACTAGCCTACTGGAGGCCTCATGGAGAGAAAGACCCAACCACCAGCCAACAGCCACCACCTGATACCTGAGTGAGACCAGCCGGGACCAGCCAGCCCCCAGGTGAACATCGGTTGGTTACTAATGTATCAGTGAGTCCAGCCATGACCGCTGCGAGCAGAAGAGCTTCCTAGCTGAGCCCTGCTCAGATCGCCAGCCCACAGAATTATGAATTAAAAAGCTGGTTAGGGCCTCCCTGGTGGCGTAGTGGTTGAGAGTCCGCCTGCCGATGCAGGGGATACGGGTTCGTGCCCCGGTCTGGGAGGATCCCATATGCCGCGGAGCGGCTGGGCCCGTGAGCCATGGCCGCTGGGCCTGCGCGTCCGGAGCCTGTTCTCCGCAACGGGAGAGGCCACAACAGTGAGAGGCCCGCATACCGCAAAAAGAAAAAAAAAAAAAAAAAAAGCTGGTTAATGTTTCAAGCCGGTAAGTTGTAGGGTGGTTTGTTATGGACACACAATCAACCTTGAAGAGTTAAGGAGCCAAGAAGTACTGAGGCCTCTAGGAACTACCAAGGCGGGAGTTTCCAAAGCAGTGCAGCAGCGTTTGCTACAGGAATGCAGTGGAGGAGCTGGAGTCTCATCAGGGGGGCCACCTCAGAACCCCAGAACGGCAGCAGAGATTGAGTTGGGGAGAAGTGAGTACTCCAATCTCTCTCTCTTCCTCCCCCCATTCTCCTTCCAGGCCCTCCTACTGGCTGAGCCTGGTCAGAAACCAGAAAGCAAGGGAGATCGGGAGATGCCATTTTTGGGGGTCAGCCCCCTCGGGCACAGAGAATGGATGTGGCTGGGACTGGGGGCAAACGGAGAATATACCAGGACGGGGTTGCTCCCAAACAGCAGACTGTAAGGACTGCTGTTCTCGTTTAAAGGAATGAGAAACCGCACATCAGGAGAGAGGTTATCTCTGGGCAAGGAGGGATTTCTACCTTGAAGAAAGTAAGGGGTGCTTTCATATATATATGTTTCCATATAGGCTCCACGTGCGAGGGAAGGAAAGGCATTTTAGGCAGGCTCACTGCACCTGACCCTCCGCCATGCCCTTTCACAGAAGCTGTATATAAACTAGGTGTGTAGAACCATCCCATGAGAGTGTGGGGTAAATTACCTCTTTTTCCCAGGTAAGAGGGTCAGAGGGTGAGAGCGACCCCTGGCCCTGTTGCTCGGCGCAAGGGCTGCCGAGTTTCAGATTTAAGTCCGTCCACCTCCAGCACCTTTGTCTGGATGAAAGACCCTCCCTGGTGTCATGGCAGGTACATACGTTTTGCCCATATCTCTCTGTTCCTTCTCCTCTGTTTCTCCCTTCTTTTTTTTTTTTACATCTTTATTGGAGTATAATTGCTTTACAATGGTGTGTTAGTTTCTGCTGTATAACAAAGTGAATCAGCTATGCATATACATATATCCCCTCCCTCTTGCGTCTCCCTCCCTCCCACCCTCCCTATCCTACCCCTCTAGGTGGTCACAGAGCACCGAGCTGATCTCCCTGTGTTATGCGGCTGCTTCCCACTAGCTGTCTATTTTACGTTTGGTAGTGTATATATGTCCATGCCTCTCTCTCACTTCGTCCCAGCTTACCCTTCCCTTCTTTTCTTTTCAGTTGGAGGAAGAGATAAAATGATCCCAGAATATTATTTGTCTAAAAGGAATGTTTAAGATAAAATAGGGTATGTGAGACCTGCCATTAATCGTCCCCACAGCACCTGGCCTAGGTGGGAGCCGGGATCTATGGTGGTGGATAGGAATGTTTTTTGAATTCAGCTGTCAAAGCCCGGCACTCATCCCTGCCTCCTGGGTGGAAAATTTACAGTCTTCCTCTTTAGTGGCATCTTAAGACACACAGGCACTTTTGTTTCCATGGAGAGCCCACTCTTCCCTCTAAGGTAAATTGCCCGCTTGCCTACCCTTCCTCCCGTCTTTCCCTTTTTCTCTCTGTTTCTCCCTTTCCTTCTCTTTCTCCTTCATTTGCTCCCCAATCTCCTCTACCCTTTCCTCCTTCCACTGAGCTTCCTGCCAGCCACAGGGCGGAACGATAGCCTTTATTCTCCCCGCAGGGGAGGGCAGTGCGTGTCCTTCCCTGATGCTCCTGTGGAGAGGTTCTCAGAAGCCTCTGGGGCTGAGAAATTTCACCCTAGATCTTTGGATTGTTGTCTTCCTAAGAGCTTATTTTGCAAAGAGCTCAGAGCCGGGGAGCAAGGCTGGCCCCAGGTCCCGGGAGGATGTTGCTGGTGGCCCCAGGCATCTCACTTCATCTCTCAGTTTCTTCACTTGCAAAGTGAGACTCAGTCTCCCCAGAGACATCATGAAAAAATGCTGGTGAGGGTGGCAAATAGATTCCTTCCTGTTGGTCACCCAGGTCACTCAGCTGACACCTCTGCCTTTTGGCCCTGAAGTTTATTTATTAACAGCCTTCAAAGGGGGACAGGGGCCTCCTGGGGGTGGAGCCCTAAGAGGCCGAAAGCCATGGACTTGGGCAGATAGAGCAGGTGGGGCGCTCTGGGGCTGCTTTTGTAGTTTCTGCGGAGTTTCAGAAATGCCAGTAACCATCAAGAGCTGTGCCTGGGTGTTTGGAATGGAAGAGGAAGATAAAGCTAGTCTCAGAGTGTGTGTCTCTTGCCTGTAAGGAGCTCTAAGTATGTGCCTCTGAGCACACACATGAGCACACACATGAGCACACCTACATGTGTCTGTGTGCGTGTGTCTGAACGGATAGTGTGAAGGTGAGTCTGCATACACACGAGAGTCTGCGTGTATGTACGCATGCATAGTATGAACGTAGGTCTGTGTACACATAAGCACCCCTACGTGTGCACATGGCAGTGGCGTGTGTGTGTGTGTGCACGTGCACGCTCCCCATGGGTGGGCCTCAGGCAGTTTGATCAAGAGCCATCACTTATTTTGCATCTGGCTGGAGGGTCCAGTTACAGAATATGAATCCTTAACATATAGGAGAACGCTCAGATGCTCAGCTGAGTGGATGAGGTTGGTTTGGGAGGCTCGGTGCCCTAAACAGAAGCCCCTCTATCCCCACACTGCCTGTGTGGGAGTGAGGTCTTTGCCTGAGAGCAGATTTGTGTCCCTGTGGCCTCGTTTTGCTCTGGGATAGGACTTGGTGGCAGGGAACTCAAGCTCAGGTGTTCATGCATTTCCCGAATTTGTCTGATTTTAATCAGGATTTCGTTAGGAGTAACTGCATGTGTGTGTGTGTGCTTGGCTCCAGCTAAATATGTGGTAATGCTTCTTTCCTTTTATCCTTCCTACCCCGCGCCTTCCCTCTCCCTCTCCCTCCCACACATACTGTGCATCTTCTCTTTGCCAGGCCTTGTGCCATGGGCTAAGGATGCAAAGATGATTCAGAAATAGTCCCCATCGTGAGAAACAACCAGTGTATTTAGGGTAAAAGGTAAGCAAGCTGCAGTAACAGAACATAGCCGTGGAGGGGACACAGGGCATTCTGGGGGCACAGACGGGAGCCCCTAGTCTCTCAGGGACCCCATGAAAGGCTTCCAGGATACAGTGATGCTTGAACTAGATCTAGAAAGTGGAGGAATTCACCAGCTTTGTAAGAATAGCTGCTATTGTTTCCAGGAGATGGTACTTTGGGGCACAGGACAGAGTCATCTACTCATGTTTGGAGGACTCTAAGAGGTCATAGGGTCTTTGTTAAAAATGATTGGTCTGTGATACAGCTTTGTACTAGAAAGATCATGAAATGGGATGGCAAGCAATGCAGGGCAAGCAAGGATTAGAAGACGAGCCCTCTTTACTTCTTCTATTTGCCAATTTAGTCTTCCGAAGGAGGAAGGAATGAGTGTGAACAAGGGAATGAGCACTTACTGAGCACCTACTGTGTGTCAGGCACCTCTTGTCTCATTTTGTCCTCACCGACAGCTCTGTAGGTAGTAGGTTGGTTAACCCCATTGTACAGCTGGGGAGACTGAGACTCAGGTCTCAGACCAGGGAAAGAACAGGACTTTGAATCACAATCTATATGTCTCAATTCCCAAGCCTGTGCCTCTTTCCAACAAACACCATTGCCTACAAGAATCTTCTATAGAGAACAGAGCACTGTGGCCAATAGGCTTTTTGTCAAGGATCATAAACTTGGAATTCAGTATAAAGTCACTACTGTTCCTCCCCAAAAGAAAAACCCGAATGCCTGCCCCTTTTGAAAAAACAGCATGTCTTGGTGGGATGGACTATTAATATACATTGTCATGACATCAGTATCGCAGGCTCTTTCTTTTGGGGAGCCAGGATGTTGCTGATTTGCATACTGCTTTGCATTCATTTGCATTTACTCTCCATATGCAAAATCAAATGCAGCTAATTAGTGCAACCTTGTTACAATGAGAAGCAAGCCCAGCCTTCTGTGCCAGGGCATATGGAGCCCAGAACTGGGACCCAAACCACCCAAAGCCAGTCACATCTTGGGTCAGACACACTGGAGTGTTGAGAGGGAGATGCACACCCTGAATGAAAAATAGGATGGCTGGGTACCATTATTTTTCAACTATTGTCCCTTTGAAGTAACTATGGCAGAGAGAGAGGGTGAGGAGAGAGAGAGAGAGAGAGACAGAGACAGAGACAGAGATCAAAGGATGTGGCAGAATTTCCTCGGAGAAAGAGCACAGAATTTGGAGCCCAAAGGCCTCAGATGAAATCGGCATTGGAGTCTAGCTCTGCCACTTACAGCCTGGGGGACTTTGCACTTACAGCCTGTGTGGACTTGTAGGGATAAATGGGAATAAAATGGATGAGAATGTACTTTGCAAATGTTAAAGCGCAATATAGATGTCAGGGCTCCAGGCCAGACCACCTTGTGACAGAAGGCAGCACCAGTGTCAGCTGGGGACAGAGGCTCACAGTCTTGCAGGGTCCAGACCCCAAATATGATGGGAAACATATCTATGTCTGTGTCTCTATCTCTATCTCTAACCCTATCAGCTAGCATTTAATGAGCACACGAACCAAGCACTGTGTTAAGTACATCACAATCATTATTTCACTGAATGATTCCCATGAACACTCTGAGAGGTGTGTATTATTATGACCTCATTTACAGGTACCACCATGGCAAAAACGTGCGTGCCAAGCACACCAAGATAACTCTTGCCAAATGACTAGAACCTTCTCTCCCGAGCAGTGAGGGTGACATTCATGGTTTACACTGCCCTACCCCTCCCCACTTTTCTAGCCTCCATGCGGACTATGGTCTTTTTACTAAACAACTTCTTTCACATTTGCCTAGTTGGGACCATTTTGATTTGGTTTTGGCTTTTCTTCTATGTCCTCTGAGGACTCTTTTGTTTTTTTTCTCACCTGGTCATTTTGATTAGACTTGAGTATTTCAGCTCCATAGTCACATTTCATTACTTAGGACAGTCGCTGCAGACAGCAGCTCCCATCGACCAAGGTAGATTGCATTATGGTTCACAAATTGGGATTTGTAAACCATAATGGAGGTGGGATTATACCCCATGAATATACAGACTGGCCCTGTGGCTTTGCTCTGGCCAGTGACGTGTGAGTGGAAGTGATATGTGTTGCTACTAGGCAGAAGACAGCATGTGGTTTGTCATGTATTTCTTTCCCTTCTGACCTGATGCCCAACTATGTTCTAGATAGAATCTGCTCCACAACGGGGCCCTGGAATAGACACACCGTGGAACTTCTGGTGGGCAAGTCATGTGAATAAGAAGTAAATCTCTATTGTTGCAAGCCTTCGAGCCTTGGAAGATGATTTGGTTCAGGAGATAACAGCCTATCCTGATGGAAACATTCTCTTTCTATTGAATATTATGAGATTAGTGCTTGTATGAACTGACTAGTTATACTGTAGATAACTGGACACTTATCCCTATGATGTTGTCATCACTCAAAATATTTTGTACTTCCATTTTGAAAACTGCTTTAAAATTATAAAAGTACTACCACTACTGACAACAGCTAATGCTTTACAAGCATTATCATATTTAATCTTGACAACAGCCCTGTGAGGTAGGTTCTCTTAACTTCCATTTTCCAGACAAGAGAAACACGATCTCAGAAATGCTCAGTAATGAGTCAAGATCACACAGTTAAGAGGAGGGTCAAGATTTAAATCTGCATTCTTCTCAGGTACAAACCCTAATGTCATTCTTTTCTACTCATACCTTCCCCACCAAAATGGATATTAACAAGCTGAGTCACACACCTGACTCATCAGAGATGATTACAGATATTTTGGCTGCTTATGAAAAATCAAAATAGTTATTAAGTAATGAAAATTACATTGGTCTTGATATTAGAAGCTACGGGGGGGGTCGGTTTGTAGCTATTTCTTATAAGTGACCTTATTACGTGACCTTGGGCTAGATTTTTTTTTTCCTCTCTGCATCCTGGTATTTTCATCTGTAAAATGGAGCACTTTGCTTCAGACCACATGGTTCACGAATCTGAAGGATGGGGTCCTTCAACCCCCTAAAAATGTATGCAAAACATTGTATGTGTATTTTTTTCTGGGTAGAAGATCCATAATATTCATCAGGTCCTGGAAAAGTTCTGTGACACCCTAAAGATGAGGAACTCGAATTCTCTCCTGTGTTGAGTATGACTTATCCCTTTCCCCAGGAGTGGGTGTAGAAGCAAGGAGAATTCAGGCTGACTAAATCACATTTGAGTTGTATACGCTGAGTGTCAGTTTTATCAAAGAATAACTGGAAGGCAAGCTGTATCAGTTTAGTAAAAAATAATCATTAAAAAATGTTTCTGTCTCACATTCCTGTGGCTCCTTGCTGCTTACACTGCACAGAAGCTGTTCTTTTGTCTCCCTGGCCAGGGACTGTGTCATTAGTTGTGGCTATTGGTCATTTTCCGTCTCGCTCAGCCAAATAATCATGTTATTTTGACTGGGATGAGAATGGGTCCAGAGCTGTGAACTTAGTCTCACAGTAACTGGCAGATGCCTTTCCTGGAATGTGGGAGGAAAGGAAAACAGGGCAGGAAAATAACATTCATGGAGTGTCTACACTAACCAGACTCTCTGTTGGAAATTCATTCATTGTGATAAAGTCATGCATGTCTCTTTCCAGCCAATGTTTATTGGGTACCTATCATACCTTGGCCACTGTTCTAGGTTCTGGGGATATAAAAGTGAGCAATCAGACAAAAAAGGCCCCACATTCCTGGAATCTATATTCTGGTGGGAGAGATAAAATATATTAGTAAAAAAATTACTAAACTATATATGTTTCACATATGCTACTTCAGGGCAGTATGGCAAGATGTCCTACATAGTATGACCTCCATATTTCAGGCGAGGAAACTACGGATTAGAGACATGAACTAACTCAACCAGTGTCACATAACAGGTAAAAGGCATGACTTGAGCTTTCAAAGTTAGATTTTTCTGACTCCCAGATTGCTTTTCCCTCGGAAAGCAGTGGCCATGACCTAAAAGATTATCCTTTAGCTGTGAGCCTTTGAGTCAAATGTTCCTGAGGCTAATTCCATCCTGATGGAGATCTGAGTTTATATAGAGAAGGCCTACTCCCCTACCCTATTTGTACCCAGTTTGAAAAGTTCGGGGCCATAATTTATTCAAATCAGTTTCTTCCCCCTTCTATCTTTTACTTCTTCTTGGATTCTAATTACACACGTGTTGGATCATGCTTGACATCATCTCACAGGTCTCTGAGTTTCTATTTACTTTTCCTCAGTATTTTAAATCTCTGTTGCGTGGATTGGAGAGTTTCTATTGATCTTTCTATTACATATTTGCTGGTTGTTTTCTTCATTCTTTATCTGCTCCTTCATTAATACCTTATTTTGAAATTTTGTCTGATAATTACAACATCCTTTCCCATGCAATGACATTTTGTATTGCCTGACTTTTTCTCCTGAGTAGGCATTCCTCTTTTCTGTTTCTTTGCACGTGTAGTAATTTTTGGTTGGAAATTGGACATTGTAGATAATACATAATAGTAAATCTGTATTATGTTGTCTTTTTCTGAGGATTATTGGATTTTTGTTATAGTAAGAACTCGACCTGCCTGGATTCAAAGGTATGTAGCACCTGATATTTTTGCTCTATTCTTATGGCTTCCCACTGCTGCTCTTTTAGTGTGGCTCTCTGGGGGTCTCCCAGGTGCCTGTGTAAGTTGGATATTTGCCAAGAATTTGGGCAGCAATGGGACTCACACTTTCAGTAGTTATTTTTTTCTTCTATGATTCTCCCCTACTTTCTAGTTTGTCTGCTAATCTTGGGTTCTATTTCCTGCCATGTCAAGCCCATAAAACTTTAGTTTTCTGCTACCCAAGCTGTGCAAAATTGGGCATACACGGAGTTAAAGAACAAAACAAAACACCCCAGAAAACCCACAGATCTCACCCGTTGCAGCTCTACCTTTAAAGAGTAGGCTTCCTCCTGATCTCTTCACCCTTTTTCCTGGCCCCTCTGAATCTCTTCTGTAAATGCAGAGTTTAGTGTCAGGGATTTGGGCTGAGATTACACTCAGTATTTGCATCTCATTACTTCTGTGGTTCTCTCATTGCCAGGAATTCCTCTTTAAATTTTCACCTGTTTTCCTAGCCCTATATTCTGATCTCTGGCACCTTGGGTCACAGAGGCTTCGGGTTTTCACAGTTGTAGCCCTGAGGGTTGTGGAGCACCTACGGGTCAGAAATCCACAAATTCCCAATTCTTTCCCCTTACAGTTGTGTTTTTTCCAAAATTAAACTCTTCTCTGGCTTCTGCTTTTGGATGCTTTCCAAAGCCTTTAAATAGTTTTTTGTTGTTGTTGTTTGTTTGTTTTTAAATCAGGTTTTTATAATAGTCATCTACGGGAAGAATCATGTGACCATTCCATTCCTGTGCCATTTCTTCTAATTGGATTTGACTCTGGGAAAAATTTAAGATGTGCAGGGTGGGGTGAAATGTTTGTCTAGTTCAGACATCTTACTAGGCTGAGTCCCTTCTTTGGACTTTGGTCTCATTTCATTTCTCTTTGTCTCCTGTGTAAGTCATAGAGGCTATGCCCCCAAGTAAAATGTAAGCTCTGGAGGTTAGGGCTCTATATGCAATTGAGCTGGAGTAGACAAAGAGACAATAATGATCGTAATCCTTGCCTGCAAGGAGAAGTCAGTCTTACTGGGGCGATGTGTAGATGAGCCTGGAGGAACTTTGATAGTTCAATGCTGAGTAACATGTTGACCATTGTGCTATAGAAGTTCAGGTGCCATTTGCTTTGCAACACATTGATTTAGAGATGCAAGTTTGAACGTAATAGAAAACACCTGTATGCTTTCTTTTGCAAACTCAAGTTTATTCAACTCTGTCACTCTCCTCTTTTGAATCTATGATTGGAATGTATTGTTTTTGCCTATCCAGTACCTACCCTACCTTCTGATCCAATATCCCAGTTTTTCCTTGGGGGACCATCCTGGAATCATCCACAGGAGTGGTGACTGAGTGAGGTGGGCACATATACAGGCTAATTAGAATATCCCCTCCTCTGACTACAATGATTAAAGAATGTAATGTGATCCACATTGGTCCACTGTGATTCATTCCCTAGACTTTTGTTAGAAACTTAGGGAAAAAGATGTCCTTCATCTGGAATTGATGAGAAGATAGGATATAACCTTTACTAACTTTGCACTACTAATAACTGCAGATAAAAATAAAAAATAAAATAAAAATGTGGACCTGGCCATTTGTCCTTTCAATCCTATTTCTGGAGCTATGGAAGCCACCTTGACATCTCTTGGGAAGGGTCTGCTTCAGAGAAAGCAACACAAGAGAAATTAGACGTGAGAGATGAGATAAGGTATTCATTTGGCCTCCTGAAAGTAGATATGTCTGACCTTTTTTATACCTGAAGTTTATACCTAAACTTTTTAGTTACCTGAGCCCATAAATTCCTTTTATGCTTATGCCAATTTGAGTTGAGTTTCTGTCACTTATAACCCAAGGAGCCCTGACTAAATAATAATAATTTGTTGTCACTTTAAGCCTCTACGAGATAAGATTAGAACTGATGGGCTTCATGATTACAGTGGGTTGAATAGTGTCCCCTTAAAATTTATGTCAGCCTGGACCCTCAGAATGTGAACTTATTTTGAAATAGGGTCTTTGCAGATGTAATTCGTTGAGGTCTCTAAATCCAATGGCGGCTGTCCTTACAGGAAGAGGTGAGAACACACAGAGACACAGAATAGATGAAGATGGAAACAGAGATTGGAGTGGTGCACCTATAAAGACAAGGAAGTGAAGGATTGCCAGGAGCCACCAGAACTTGGAAGAGGCAAGGACGGATCCTCCACTAGACCCTCCAAAGGGAGCAGGGCCCTGCCAGCACCTTGACTTCAGACTTCTGGACTCCAGACTGTGATGGTATACATTTCTGTTATTTTAAGCCACTCTATGTGTAGTAATTTGTTATGACAGTCCTAGGAAATTAATGCAATGATCTAACTCCTACTTATTTTTCCAACCTCATTGTAGAGACAGCAGATAATAGTACACACCCTGAAATTGGGCTTTCTGGATTCTACTTTTGGCCTTTTCACTTTAACCTTTCTGAGTCTCAGTTTTCTAAGGGAGCTAATGACAGTAATAATTCACTTCTTAAGTTTGTTGCGAGAATAAAATGAGTCATTTAAAGGCATTTAAAACAGCTTTTGACACAAATGATACACTCAGTAAATGATGGTTGTTGTTATTATTATTATTTTGTATTTGCATTACCATCCCCACTGTCTCCTGCGAAGTTCCCACAAGCGCTGCTTATTCCAACTATAGGAAACTATTTGTACTTCCACAAATGAAACTAAGGCCAGGAGAGTTTAAGGAACTTCTTGCCCATGATCGAACAGCTCCTGCGTGTCAGATTTGGAATTCAAATCCTGGTCGGTCTGCGTCCACGCCAGGCGCTATGGGTCATTCCAGAGCAAGAGTAGTGAGTGGCACAGAAGGACCCCCTGTATCTCCCTCTCCTTCCCTTTATCCTGAGCCCTCTCCTCTAGCTCTGTCAAGGCTTTTGATACCATTCAGTTATCAGACTGTTGTCTTGGGTGACGGTGTGTACTCTGAAAGGAATTGTGACTCTTTCTGAGACTGACTGGAGTTCTCTTCTCGAGGATAATAGGCCCCTCTTCCTGTCTCTAAAATCATTAAATAGCTTTGTTTTTTGGAGATTGGGGGGGAACTTAGAAATCTCATTACTCCCATTTGTGATATTTGCAATCAGTAAAGACATGCCCTAAAAGCACATTTTATATGCTCAGAAAGAGACAGACTGGGAAGGAAGCCTCGTAAACCTGAAGCAGATATTTCTGATAAAAGCGTGCAGAAAACACACTCTTATTTACCTCCATGTTCTGCAAACTTTGCCATGGAAACGTTGTATTGATTCTGTCTCCGTCTCTGTCAACATGGTTACCCTTTGGGTCAATACATCCTGATTATCTATTGCAGGACAGTTTGGAATGAAGAAATGAGTTTTTGATGTTTCTATCCAAGAAGTTTTCTTTGTGTTAAGGTAATTTTTTTGACACTCTGCCAAAACCCCAGAGGGGAGTTAGCAGCACCTCTCTCTCTCTCTCTCTCCACACACACACACACACACACACACACACACACACACACACACACACACACACATACATGCTGATCTATTTATCTGTCTATCTATGCTGATATCTATATTTATCTGTTTATAGATAAATATACTTATTTATCTATAGATAAGTATCAGAATATATAGAGATATAGATACAGATGTGCATACGTATACAAATATATAAATAAATTCTATAAATTACATTATATAAATGAACATACATATTCATACAGATAAATGTACCTATAATATTTAAATATTTAAGTATAATTTGTATATATATTAAAGCTCCCATCTCTCATCATAGGTGTTTTCCTTCGTGCCTTCCTTCTGCCTGGCTCTCTCCTCTATGTCTCTGTTTCTCTTCACGTGTCTCCATGGCTCTTGCAGTGCCTTCAGTTTACCCAGTTCTCTCGTCTGCATTTCTCTATTTTTATCTCAGCCCTCTTTATCTCTCAATAAAACTGCCATTGTCTATCTGTCAGGAGAAAATAATTTTTTCCCCTAAGTCTGGGAAGAATTGCCAATCCCATTAGCTTTCCCTCCTTCCTAAGTTGTTATGTGTGTATCAAGAAGTCGTTTTTATTTTTTCTCTCCTCCTGCCCATTGCCCATCCTGTTACATCAAGTTTTATTCCGTAAGACTCTAGAGCAGGGGCAGCAAACATTTCCTGTAAAGGACCAGATTGTACTCATCTTAGACTTTGCCAGTCATATAGTCTCTGTCACTGTTACTGGTCTTGCCACTGTTGCGTGCAAGACCATGTGTAAACGGACAGTGTGTACAACTTTGTTTACAAAGATAAAGTAGTTTGCCAACCCCTATTCTAGAATACCCCCTGTGGGAGATGGGGCACCTCCTGATGCAGTTCTGATTTTCTTCCTTGCTCTCACCCTTTTGGTGTGGTTGCCCAAGATTACACAGAAAGAGTGGAGCCAGGATTGGAACGGACTGCCTGAATCCCAGCTTATGCTTATTTCCACTTCACCACACTTTTCTGAAGAATACAATTGTGATCTGCTGAGGCAGAGAGTGGAAGTCCTTCTCCTTTGTCAAAAACCTTTAATGGTTCCTCATTGCCCACTTGAGAAGGAGTCGTTCCCTAAGCCTGGCATCCAAGTCCACCAAAGCAGGAATCCATCGTCCTCCTTTGAGTGTCTGGCCCATTGTGCTTTACCTAAAATCTCTGCTGCATCCATCCATATTTGCTCACTCACTCTCCTCCTAGCATCTCAGGTGCATTTCCATTGCTGTTCCCAGCTCTGTATGGCTCCCCTCAATGGAACTCTTTTTTATTTTCCTACCCACTTATATGTCTTTCTCTTTCCTGATGTCTGTGCATCAGTCCAGGAAGAGATGCTAATGGTCCCCAATGAGTCATACAACCACCACTGGGCAAGTCTTTATTGCAGTGGGATTGGTTTTTGTGATGGGGCTCCTTGTACACTCCTGAGCCTGGGGATTGGGGTGGGCTACTCTGATTGAAGTTATATTAGGACCATTTGCAACAGAGGAGGGGAAGGTCCTCCAAGGTTGCAGAGGTCTTGGGCAGACAAAAGCAGTGTATATCCACGACACAGATGCCTATAAGTGTTCTTAAGACATAGCTTTGATTGTGCCACTTCCATGCTGCAAGAAATAAAAGGGATCAATGCTTCAGCATGGCCCTCAAGGTCTGTGGTCATGAGGCTCCAGCACTGTGGACGTCGGACCTTCCTGGAAGAGCTGGTTGGGTCACTGAGTACTTGAGGCCAAGGTCCTTGTACTCCCAAACACTGTCTTTACACGACTATCAAACTGGACTTTCTAAAAAGCACCAGTCATGTCCCAGCTTCCTTCTTATTTGTTTCTGATATTCTCTCTTTCTGGAATGATCTCTTCTCACTCCTCTGAACCCTCATGGAAGAAGTGCTTTACTTAAGATGCATTCTGATCATCTTCTGAAATCTTTCCTCATGTCCCTCTGCTTGAATCTTCACAGCCTCTAATTTATGTTGATCTTTATTTTGTGCAATTGTATCCTCTCCTCTAGGATAACACTGAGTAAGCTGAGTGCAGGGGTGCCTTTTTCTGATATATTTTTGTATCCTCTCTTGTTCATAGAATGTTCCTTTCACATAGAAGACACGGTTAGTATTTGCTGGATTGAGCTTAATTGAACCGAAATGAACATTCTACAGTCTGTCATTCATTTAGTATTTACATTTGTCAACTTCTATTGTTAATCACTTATTTAGGCATATTCTTCTAAGTTGTATCACCATTGCCTAGGTCATCAAAAGATGTATTATTCAATGGGCTAAGTGTTGACTGTGCGTCTGCTGTGTGCCAGGCACCATGTTAATTGCTGTGACCACAGCAGAGAACACGGCAGGTCTGGTCGCTGCCTCTGTAGAGCTTCTATTCTGGAGTTAGACAATAAAATGTGTACCTATGGAACCAGGTGCTGAGTGCTAAGATGCGAGAGGGATGGAGGAGCTGCCAGAGAATATGAGTGGGTTTGGAGGAAGGGTCGCTTCATCCACGTGTGTAAGGTGAATGACTTAGCAAAGTAACAGGTGAAAAATGACCATGTCCTTTCTTGGTTAGATCGGGTATCCCTTCTCCAGTGTACGCTGAACCCACACAGGGCTAAGCCCCTCTTCTATTCTGCTGGGTTTCCATGGTGCTCCCTTTTCTTCTTTCTCAGAGCATTTAACACATTATATTGAAATCTGCTCTTTAAAGTCTGGCTTACAGAAAACAGATTGCATCTCACTCAACCGGTCCGTCTCTGAGTGTCTAGCAGTATGCTTGCCACGTGGTGCATAAGAAGCGTCTGTTTAATGCAAAACTAAGCTAACCAAGGTGAGCCTGAGTTGGATTGGGAGAAACAAGAGGTTTATCTGAAAGGTGCACAGACAGTGGTCCCCTTGTGGCCTGCATAAGGCACTCAAACTGTTCATAACGGCTCCTTGTTACAGAAGGAGGGCGGAAGGCGCCAGGTCACAGGGACAAAGGCTGATGTTCCGATGTTGTTTGAAGCAAGATAATCTCCCAGCTTCAAATAGGGAAGCCTATGACCCTCTGTGCTAGACATGAGGACAAGTGACCTTGACATATAACTGCTGGTTGAGAGATGCAGTTATTATCTTCCACCAGGAGGTTACTGGAAAGTACACCTCCCTCCTAATTCTGAAAGCCAGGGCCGTGGCCTTGTCTCGGGCTCTGTCTTGTTTTGAAGAAGTCTGTGCTTTGGCACGTGCATCTGTTTTCCTTCTTTAGAAACAAAAATAGACTTAGTCCTTGGGTAAACTGTATTTTCTGGTGGGGGAGGGGTGCCGAAGTGGCATCAGCAAACGTTGAAAATGAACACTGGACCAGCAGATGCTCTTGGGCATCATCAGAGCTACCCCATGCAGTGGGAAGGAGTAGAAGAGAGTTGTGGTAGTTATCCACTGTCGCCAGTGATGTGATAGCTACCCCCTGTTATCACTGTTCACAGTTCACATTCACTGTGCCCTAACTATGTGCCAGGCACCGTGTCAGTCACTTTACATGGACATTCTCATTGGTTCCAGAAAACAACCTCATGCAGTAGGGACTACCAGTATCCCCGCTTTGCAGACAGGAAACTGCAGCATGGAATAAATGACCGAGCACTGTTCTGTTCCAAGCAGCCTGCTAGTGGGCACATAAAGCTCGCGCAATCCTCCCAACAGCTCCCCGAAGTAGGTCCCGGCATCATCCCTCTTCTACCCGTTATCCATGAGATAACTGAGAACCTGAGAGGTGAAGTCATTCACTCAGGGTGAAGCAGTGAATGGAGTTGGAGTTGGAACCATGTTTGCTTGTGTTAGGGACCCACTGAACCCCTCACTTTACTTCATAGGACAAATCTGCCTCTTCTGCCAGATATGTGTTTGCAGGTGACAAGCAGCTTGGGGAGTGTCTGGGGTCCTAAGAGTAACCAGGACATCTGAAGTTCAGAGACCTGAGTTTTTGGGGTTATTTTTTTGTTTTTTTAATTAAAAAATAATAGCACTCATTAACTTTGTGTCCCTATGTTCAGGGACGTGGCCCAGATTGTTTTAAATTCTAGCAGCTCCTCTATGATATGGTAGCCATTACCCCTGTTTTACAATATGGGGAATTAAGACTTTGGAAGGCTAAGCCACCTGCCCAATGTTACTGAGCTACTCAGTGATGAGAGAGGGCTCTGAATCTGGCTCTACCTAAGCCAGCGTGAGCTCTACCATGAGCACTTTCCCCTGGCTTTCAAGTCTATACCCATTACTCCCATTTGATATGAAAAACCACAGGGCAAAAATCTCTAGGAAGATAAAATTCCATCTGGAAAGGTTAAATCTTTTCATACAATCCAAACAGTTAGCCATATTAAATGTTTATAGTCAAGACTACTGCCTAGAGTATCATTCTTGAAGGGCTGGCTTCATGTGTATCCAGCCAGGGGATGTCATATAGGGCCCTGTGCTCAGCCGAGCTCCATGCTTGGTGTAATGTGCTTCCATTGCCATCTTGAAATTCTCAATCATTTTATCTTTGATCTTGAATTTTATAAGTGAAGTGTGGAGGGCAAGGGAACATGTAACTGACAAGAGGAGACAGGCACAGTATTGTATCTGTGGTTTAGCGCCACTCCATTCACACATAGTGTTTGCCATGCCCCATGATTCTGGAGGAAACTTAGAAAAATATTCACATTTAAGTTAATAGGTGTGGGTTCAAGTTGCTGCTCCATTTCTTTTAACTGTGAGACCTTGGATGTCTGCTAAAGTACCTCTCACTTGGAACATTTCCCATCTGGTTCTTCATCTTCTAATCTGCCCGGACTAATCAGCTCAAATGTGTCTCCTCCCTGAATCCCTACCTGACTCTACTTGAGAAAACTGAGTATAGAGAATTCAGGTATATCCTTCAGGGTCCCACAGTTTAATCTTGGATTCACACCTACCCATTATGCTATACTGTTATAGTTTCTCAAACATGCCATTCTTTCTCCTGCCTCAGGACCTTTGCACATGCTGTGACTTAGATAAACTCTTCACCACACTCTCAAGCTGGCCTTACAAGGCTGCCTCCTTCTGATCCTTCAGTCCTCAACTTCATTTCCCTCCTGCTTGAGGCGCTTCCTTGACCTCCAGTTTTCAGGTTGCCCTATGGCTCTTCTCTCCCAAAGCACCTTCCTCTCCTTCCTTCATGGTGCTGATCACAACTCTTAATTCTGTATTAATTCCTTCATTTGTTTTTTAATTCCTTCATTTGTCTTAATTTGTTAATTAATTCCTTCATTTGTCTTCTTCCCTCTATAAACTCTAACAAGAACAGGGAAAATTATGGTTTCATAACTAGACCTTAACCATTACCTGACCCATGTCAGGTACATAGTGGGTACACAGTAAATCTTTTTTAGGGGGTATAGGATTAAACAAATTAAAGAGAAGTTATGAGCCAAGGGAGAGAAGGAGGAGAGAGCTGGAGAATGTAGAAATGCTTATTCTCTCCGTGGAATTTGGTGATGGAGTCATGTGTGGCTGACTTTCAGAGGATATGGGAGCAAGGTACCTGGGCACATTTGTGAGGCTGTTGTGTGCTTTATGGCTTGGCCATCTCTGCAGGCACAGTTTCCTAAGGATGCTGCCGGGGCTGGAAAAGGGATTTCTGGTGAGCACAGCCCTCCCTGTAGTGTGCAGCTGCTGTGGAGGCCAGGGTCCAGCTGGAGCTTGTTGGAGGTCTGGCAGGTGGAGCAGCCTGCAGCGGTTTTCTTGCCTGGGCACTGACAACATTCTGACTTCAAAGCTGGAACACACTGACCGGGAACACTGTGACCTTTGGCACAATTCCTTCCCTTTCCCTCCCCTGCTCCTGAGCGAGGAGGAGGGAGCCTAGCTCCCTTGCAAGGGCTCGCGCCAGCCTGGAGAGCAGGTTTTCCTTAGATCCAGAGACTAGGGGAAAGGAGAGGCAGAGGAGGGCCAGTGGCAGCTGCTTTTTTTTTTTTTTTTTTTTTTACATCTTTATTGGAGTATAATTGATTTATAATGAGCATCAGGGTAGCCAGATTGGATTCCACCATATTTGGAATTTGGTATTTTGGTAAATTGTGCATTGTCTTGAGAGGCTTTCTCTCCCTAGGCTCCAGCTATGAGTGGGACCTGCTCATGGGAGTATCTGCCTAGATTCTGGAACAATTAAAGAGTGGAGCCACCTCCCACCTACCAGTCCTTGTCATCCAGCTCCTCACGTGCCATCTGGTAATGGATGAATCAAATTGGATCTGACTTAGCTGATGGCTATTAAGGGCTCATTGAACCTCAGTTTTCTCATCTTTGAAATGGAGATAATACTAAATTTCCTAGGGCCATTATGAAGACTGAAGCTAATATGCATAAAATGCCCAGCACAATGTTTGGCATGAAGCAGCAGGCAGTCAATAAATACTAATAGCTGCCCTCACCTCATAGAGTCATCATAGTTATCCTAGGCTACCTTTTCACTCTGGGAAATAGGGAACCTTATTGACATAACAACTTCTTAGCGGAGAAAACGGAGACTGGGAGGCTATCAAATGACTGTCTCACAACCACACTGCTAATACATGTTAAAATGGGGCCATCCATCCAGATCGGTCACACTCCATCTTGGGGCTTTCTCTCTCTCTCTTCTTCTTGTTTTTTTTTTCCTTTGGCTTTGGCTTACTTCCCTGAGCAATAGAAGTAGAATATGGTTTACGTTGTTGACATCTGCAGAAGGCTTATAATTCTCACTATCACCACTACTATCAAAAACAAACAGAGAGAGAGAGCTGCCAGCATTTGTAGAGGACTTGATAGTTTATGGGATACTTTCACCTACATTGTCTTTTTAGGGAATCCACGATCCTGCTTTTGTAGATGGAAAGAGTCTAGAAAGTACTGAGACAGTGACTTCCTGGGGATACTTTCCTCCAAGCTAAGGCCTTATTTGCATGTGCCACAAGGAGTAATCAGCTAATTCCTGGGACATATACTTATGCGACCTGCTTTAATCTCAACTCTGCCATTTATGGGCTACCTGACCTCAACCATTCTGTGTCTTTTTCTTCATCTATAAGACGGGGATAATTAAAACAATATGAGAAAACATACAGAAACCACTATCATGGAAGCTGGCACTCATGAGAACTCGATAAATAGTAGACACTATTGTTAGGCTGAGAAACACCCCTGTTCTTTTCTTACACTTCTGTTTTTGCAGCAACTGGGCAAAATCAAACTTAAAAATATTAAGTTGGAGGATACCAAAGAAACCTATGAGCACTGGGGGAATTGGGCAGAAAACCCCAGTGTTCTAGGATAACCAGAAAAAGCAGTGACCAAGGGGGTGGCTTTGGTTCAGGACCAAGGACAGCTCCAACTTGCTCCCTCCCCTCTATGGGGACACTCCATGTCTATAGAGTCTGTGGAAGAAGTCTTCTACTTCAGGGCTTCCCTATTCGGTACTTGTCACAATCTCACAATCTCTCTGCATTTGCCCATGCCATTCCTCCTCTTCCTCTCTTATCATGAACTATTTCTAACATAGCAAGACTCACAGGGAATAGAACGGTCACCCTTGCACCTATCACTCCAATTTAACACATGTTGGCATTTGCCACAGTTGCCTCTGATGTTTTGTTTTGTTTTTGTAAATGACACTTGGTAGAGGCCACTGAAGTTCCCTTTGTGGCCCTCTCCCCGCCCCCATCACATGCCTCTCCTTCCTGCCCAGAGGTGACCGCTGTTCTAAGGCTGGTGTGCAGCCTTCCGTGTCTTCCTTCTACCACCACCAGCTTCCTTCCACTCATCTGAGTCCTCCGCACTTTTAAGATCCAGGTCAAAGCCCCTACTCCCCAGTTCATGATGACCTTTCTTTTTATTTTATTTTATTTTTTTATGCGGTACGTGGGCCTCTCACTGTTGTGGGCTCTCCCGTTGCGGAGCACAGGCTCCGGACGCAGGCTCAGCGGCCATGGCTCACGGGCCCAGCCACTCCGCGGCATGTGGCATCTTCCCGGACTGGGGCATGAACCCGTGTCCCCTACATCGGCAGGTGGACTCTCAACCACTGCGCCACCAGAGAAGCCCCATGATGGCCTTTCTTGCAGAGCATTTTGGAGGGTTTTCGAGGATTTCTCTTTTATCCTTTTAATCAGCTATCAAACATGTGCTGAACAGGCCCTGTTTGGAGGCAGCGCTCTTTTACTTGCTGGAGTGACGAAAATGAATTCCACATGGCCCCTGCCTCTGAGAACTCACAGAACATGGCACGTGGCTTAATAGTATCTGGCAGCGAGAGAGGAAGTCTGTTGGGAGAGGGGCCCACCTTCGGAAATCGGCCACAGCTCCCACACAGGAATCAGATCTCACACAAACCCTCGAGACCTTGAGAGCAGAAGACTGGAAGCAGTATGAGAATAGGAAGCAAGGTATAAGTTCCTGTTACCTGTCAGGCCTTGTGTGGGGCAATTTAAACATATCATCTCATTTCATGTTCCACAAATTAGGGAAATGAGTGTCACTCCCTTCCAAGGCCTGGAGAGCCACCAAACCTGTTCAGAAGTGCAGCTCATATTTGAGTTAGGGCTTTCTAATGTCAATGTCTGTATTTATCTGGCTTCCTCTTTCGACTATGAACAACTTGAGACAGAGATGGAACCCAATTCATCTCTGGTTCCCGGGCCCAGCGCTGTCCCTTAGCAGATATTTCATTCATGCAAAGTTATATTGTGATCCATCTCTGGGGTACAAAGGAAACAAGGACATGGGGGTCCTGCCCTCGAGGAGTTTACCATCTAGAAAACAGGCAGGCTTTGGTAACCATGCAGGAGAGTAGTGTGCAAATGTCAGTCACATAGCATGGGATTACCACTCTCAGTGAGAGACGGCACTGTATTTTCTTGGTTGGCCTTGCCTTTTAAAAACACGAGACCAAAGCACCTCCGGACACAGCGTTCCCTGGGGACTCCCGCATTGCACAGTCAGGCCAGCTCTGTTTTCGCAAGGTCTAACACACCTGGCTCCACCCCTGGCTTCTCCATCTGCCCTTTGTTCTGTCACCCTTCCGACTTTGGGCGCAAACTTGCCATGTGGGTTCTCTGCTCTCTCGTCTCCCTTTGGCATCTCTTGCTGTCTTTTTTTATTTTTTATTTATTTTTATTTTCTTATTTTTTTTTGCGGTACATGGGCCTCTCACTGTTGTGGCCTCTCCCGTTGCGGACCACAGGCTCCAGATGCGCAGGCTCAGCGGCCATGGCTCATGGGCCCAGCCGCTCCGCGGCATGTGGGATCTTCCCGGACCAGGGCACGAACCCGTGTCCCCTGCATCGGCAGGCGGACTCTCAACCACTGCGCCACCAGGGAAGCCCTCTCTTGCTGTCTTGATGAACATCTGCTCCAACCTGTGATGCCCTATCAGCTGAACCAAACCCCACCCACCCTGGTTCTCCTTTCTCCTTCCGTTCACTACCTCCAAGGTCAGAAGGATGTGGCTTCAGATGTAAGCTACAACCTAATGCCCCTTCCAGGACCCATGTCTTCTCTAAAACAGAGTCTAGGGCAGGGGCTCTTAACCTCTGGGTGGCATGAGCAACCTTGGCAGATTGGTGAAGCCTATGACCCCTCCTCATAAAAAACTAGTTATACGGAGATATAGTTATCAGTCGATAGATAACTATATTTGTTACCATTACTGAGCATCAAACACATATTAAAACAACAGACATGGGCTTCCCTGGTGGCACAGTGGTTGAGAGTCCGCCTGCCGATGCAGGGGACACGGGTTCGTGCCCCGGTCCGGGAAGATCCCACATGCCGTGAAGCGGCTGGGCCCGTGGGCCATGGCCACTGAGCCTGCGTGTCCGGAGCCTGTGCTCCGCAACGGGAGAGGCCGCAACAGTGAGAGGTCCGCGTACCACAAAAAAAAAAAAAAAAAAAAACCCACCAGACATCTATTTTCTCACAGTTTCTGTGGGTCAGGAATCTGGGAGTGGCTTAGCTGGGTCTTCTGGTTCAGGATATCTCATGAGGCTGCAATCCAGGTGTTGGCCAGGGTCACAGTAATCTTAAGATCAACTGGGGACGGATCTGCTTCCCAAGCTCACTCACACGGTTGTTGGCAGGATTTGGTTCCTCATGGGAGGTTGAACTGATGGCTTTAGTTCCTCTCTGTTGACCAGAGGTGACCCTTACTTCCTCTCTCTGTAGAGCAACTCACAACATGGCAGCTGCTGCATGAGAATGAGTGAGAAGAAGTAGGATTAAGATGGAGGCCACCATCTTTTATAACCTCATCTTGTAAGTGGCATCCCATCACTCTCGCCATACTCTGTTCATTAGAAGCAAGTAACTAGTTTCAGCTCACACTCATGGGAGAGGATTATCAGCAGGTGAATACCAGGAGATGGGATCTTAAGATCATCCTAGAGGCCTGGCTACACAAGTACAGTATGCATTTATTTATGAAGGTGTTAAATAAGATCTGAGAGGTCCAATAACTAAGGTGACTTTGAAGTAGACATGAGTACAGGCACACCTTAGAGATATTGCAGGTTTGGTTCCAGTCAACTGCAATAAAGCAAATATCACAATAAAGTGAAGCACATGAATTTTTGGTTTCCTGGTGCATATAAAAGTTATGTTTATACTATACTGTAGTCTATTAAGTGTGCAATAGCATTATGTCTTTAAAAAAAAGTACAGACCTTAATTAAACAATACTTTATTGCTAAAAAAATGCTAATGGTCATCTGATAACTCAGGGTTTTCACAAAACTTCAGTCTGTAAAAAAATGCAGTATCTGTGAAGTGCAATAAAGTGAGGTCTGTCTGTACCTGCGACAGCTGACATACGATAGGAAATTATCTGTGATTTCTGTGGTTGATAAAATCACAGATACTGTTTATACACTGGGGTTTGTTGCCTACATTCACAAGTAATGAAAATGTCAAATTTCAGTTAGAGGTGAGTGAAAATAAAGCTGTATATTTTTCTCATCCAAACTCACAGTCCCCCCACCCTCCCAGAATTATGTCCCCTGACCCTTGTAGAATCCATGGACCCAAGTTAAGAACCCCTGCTCAAGAGGTGGGAAGCCCATAGAAATAGCTTATTCGTTGAACACAAATGATGTGGACCACTCACTCTAATTCAGGCTGCTTGGAGCTAAAACTTGTCCCAAGAGGGTTTACAATGAGGCCAGAAATTAGCAGGGTCACTGCTGTCTAGGTTCTGGTTCCCTGCCTTGAATATTTGTAAATTCAATTTTGGGGTATATATCCTAAGGTGATCAGGAATTAAGATTAGATTAAAATTAACCAGATTCATAAGAGACCAATGTATAATGCATATTTTATTCAATTCGTAATGCATTTAATCATTCATACAGTCTTCCATTCTTTCAGCACACGTTGTTAAGCACACATTTACTGACCACTACAGTTTTCTAGGCACAGAGATAATACTAGGGCCAGTGGTATCCAAGTAACAGTTAAAGACATAATCTATGACACCCAAAGGCTCATGGGTGCTCATGGTGGTTCTTGACTTCCCTTTTCACCCAGACACATGCATGACCATGACATTGATTCTATGGAGAACCATTCTCTTTTCCAGCCATTCCTGTGTTAACCCATTTCCACATAGGAACTTCTACAATTTCAGAAGAATTTGGAGAGGAAGCTTCTACCCTGGCTTGCTTCTTTCCATGAAAGAATGGCTTTTCTGACCGCTGAGGGATTGGGGCTCTGGCTGCCACTGACATGCTACTCATTGTTTCTCTCTCCTCAGAGTCACATGTGTTCTCTTGCCTCCTACCTTTGCCAAAGGTCAGCCCACTGGAGCAGGCCTCACCCTGAGTCAGGGTGATGGAGGGATAAGAGGGTAGGGAAGGATGGAGGAAGGCCTGAAGTTTTAGAGCTGCAGCTAGGTGAGTGAACCCATCAGAAGGAGAAAGCGCAGTTAGCCTCTTCTGGACTCAGTTCTAAGCCATGTTCCCCCATCCATATTTACCACCAAAAGACAAACAGTCTATCCCTACTTAACTCCCAGGTCTGCGGCTCAGCCAGAGAGGAGAGGGGTATAATTATCACCAAACATTTTACATCCTCCCACGGCCATATCCAGGGTGGCACACAATTCGCCATGCCCTAGCCACAACTCGGGCTTTTTTCTCCTATGCAAGAATGTCACTATTAAGGCCATAGTTCATTTCGATGGCTCTTCATTCAACAAATATTTATTAAATATCTATTGTGAGCCAAGCAATGGGCAAGATGCTGGGAATTTTGTGTGTGTGTGTGTGAGTTAAGTTTTATTTGGGGCAACATGAGGACTGTAGCTCAGGAGACAGCATCTCAGAGAGCTCTCAGAAACTGCTCCAAAGAGGTAGGGGGGAAGGTCTGTATACATGTGATTTTGGTGAAGGGAGAGTACATGCAATCGAGCACATATTTTTTGAAGAACGCTGCTGCTAGTTATGAGGAGCAGATGTCACCATGAAGATTTTAGTGCTTTTTCTAGATACGACGAGATGCAAGAATTGGGCTCATAGAATCTTCTCCTGAAAATATCTAACTATCTGAAGACCAGTTCTGCCAGTTTTTCCCAGAGCACAGAGCGCCTCATTCCTGATCTCTACCCTGAACTCCTTTCAGGGGGTTTTGAAAGTCAGCAGCTGCAGCGGCTCATAATTTAATCCTTGTAGAGGTAGATGGCAAGCTCCAGTTTGTAGCTGGCAGGGCCCTCTCATGGTCATAAATTCGACCATGGTTTAGGAGGTCGTCCCATGGTAAGATGCTGGGAATTGAGGCAAGCATAAGTCAGAAGAGTTCCTGCCCTTGTGAAGCTTACATTCTAGAAGATAGGGACATATAACAAACAAGTAAACTGAGATATGGACAAGACCCTGGAAGTGCTTTACAAGAAATAGACAGCAGACCGGAGTAAGAACCACCAGGGGATACCCATGTTTGACACGGTGGTTGGGGAAGTCCTCTCTCTGTGAAAGAGGCATTGGAGTGTGGCCTGTAAGGCAAGAAGAAGCTGGGTGGGTGAAGGTTGGCCAGAGGAGACTTCAGGCAGAGAGAATTGCAAGGGCTCCAAGGCTTGGTGTGTCTGGGGAAAGAAGTTTGCATCCTTTGACTTACCTGTGTTCAAAGAAAAATAACATGTGGTATGATGCATTCCATATTACAAGTGGTATAAGTGAATACATAACCACTAAAATAAGTTTTCTTTCTGTGTATATGCCTTAATCGTTTGGCCCACCACACTTTAGGAAAAGGAATCACTTCTTTTAGACCCATACCAGAGAATGCAGAATAATTCTAGAGACTTGAATAGCTGCCAGCCGTAGCACCTGTCTTTCTAGAACAGGGCTGGGTAATTCCCATCTTGGCTTTTTATTCTAGGCTCTCCACACACCATCTCTATGTTGATCTACTTCATCTTTGATGGATATACTTAGACTTTTAAGCAATCTGCTTATGTGGCTATTCCTTCATTCAAACTCATCCAAAGAGATTTCTGGATTTCTGTGAAGCTCTGGCCTTTTTTTTTTTGTCCTTGATGAGATCCTTAACCTTTGAGGATCTCTGCAATATTATGAATACTTGCCATTCTGGAGGGCTTTTATTAGCATTCTTTTTTCCGGTTGTTTGTAAGTTTCCACCCAGGGGGTCCAGCTGTGTCAGAATTTCCTTCTCTCTCTGCCTGTCTCCCACAGCTGCTTAGTCAGACCACTCTCCATCCAGCTGGCAGATCTTTCTGCCTCCCTCTCCTCTGGGACCTCTTTGGCCTCAAATGCTAATGGAGGAGCTCAGAAAGAGGATGTTAAAAAGGGGGCTTCCTGGTGGGCATCAGTGAATCACTGTGCAGACAGGTCCTTCTCACCATCTGATGAGTCATGAGTGGGACTGAGCAGATGGTCACTGGAACAGATAATGTGTCAGTCTCTCTGTCAACTCTGCTTGGCCCCAGATGCCAAAATAGCCTACATCTGGGCCCACTGGAGGCATGTGATCCAACACTATAAGAAATTTCAACCAACGAGGAGGATGGTACAGCCGTACTTTCTAGAAGGTCGAGCTGAAGGTTAAATATTGTCACAGAGATACTCAAGATAGCTTTGCCATCCCAGCCAGCAACTATCTGAGCAATGTCTTGCTGACTCAAGTCCATTCTCTCCACAAATATAAATGCTCTATTTTTCATCTAAATGTGTTCTTGTCTTTAAGGTCTCATTTCATTTGTCAGGAAACAATGCAGAGCAAATGAGGGCTACTTCCTACAAGGCAGAGAATAATAACAGCTTCTGTGAATAAGGCACCAACTCTCCCAGGCACTTGGCAGCCATGACCTCATTTACTTCTTACACCTTTTAACACACCATCGCTCACTATGGGGCACAGACCGTGAGACTGAGGCTCAGGGAGTTTTAAAAATCTCCCCAAGTTCTCACGAGTAGGAAGGGTAAAGCTGAGTTTAGAATAAGGTGACCATATAATTTATTATCCAAACCAGAACACTTTTGAGGGTGCAAGGGGAGACTCTTAGGACTTTCACCAGGCAACAGGTGTAAAGGTGGAATGTCCCAGCTGGTCAGAATATACAGATGCCTGAGTTCTGAACCAGTTTTTTGGCTCGAAAAGCCAGTTTTCCCCACTTATCCTATTGATTCCCAGGAAGGTAATCAGAAGAAATTAGAATTCAGCTCCCACTTCCTTTTGTAACGTTTTTGCTTGCTGATTCCTTCCCATCTCTTCCCATCCCAGGATACCTCTGTGCTTTTAAGAAGCCCCGAGGGTGATTCTGATGTGCTGCAGGGTATGGGAACTCCTGCACTCAACAGCTATGGTCTTTGAAGACAGCAAGTCCCTCTCATTCAACGTTGTATCCTAGAAGCTGACATAGATGAATCCAGTATCTGCTTAATGTTTGTTCAATGAATGAATGAAATTACATACAGAGGTAATCAGGTATGAGTGTCGTCGCGTGTTTCGGGGGTAGAAATTAGTGGGAGATGTCCAGCATACAAAGAAAAACAAGTCAGAGGCAAACAGGGGGAGCATCTGCCAGGCTAAGCTTCAATTTCATCCTAAAAGTAGAGCCACCAAAGGTTCTGAGTAGCAAAGCGACTTCGTTTGGTTTGTATTTTGGAAAGAACACTCCCCATGGTTGTGTTCCAGGTCAAGCCCATAAGAAGCTGGACACTGGGGTTGTTTATTTATTTATTTTGGAATTTTTGAATTTTATTTTATGTATTTTCTATGCAGCATGTTCTTATTAGTTATCTATTTTATACACATCAGTGTCTACACGTCAATCCCAATCTCCCAATTCATCCCACCACCACACCACCCCCCCCGCCACTTCCCCCGCTTGGTGTCCATACGTTTGTTCTCTACATCTGTGTCTCTATTTCTGCCCTGCAAACCGGTTCACCTGTACCATTTTTCTAGATTCCACATATATGTGTTAATATACGATATTTGTTTTTCTCTTTCTGACTCACTTCACTCTATATGACAGTCTCTAGATCCATCCACGTCTCTACAAATGAGCCAATTTCGTTCCTTTTTATGGCTGAGTAATATTCCATTGTATATATGTACCACATCCTCTTTATCCATTTGTCTGTCGTTTAGGTTCCTTCCATGACCTAGCTATTGTAAATAGTGCTGTAATGAACAGGGGTGCACGTGTCTTTTTGAATTATGGTTTTCTCAGGGTATGTGCCCAGTAATGGGATTTCTGGGTCGTATGGTAGTTCTATTTTTAGTTTTTTAAGGACCCTCCATACTGTTCTCCATAGTGGCTCTATCAATCTACATTCCCACCAACAGTGCAAGAGGGTTCCCTTTCTCCCCACCTTCTCATTGGAGGTATTTAAAACATGTTTTCAGAAGGGCTACTGAGTGCCCAGCATAATATAACCTTTTACATATTTGAGAAATCTCCAAGCTGGGGCAAGCAGCAGCCTGGCTCAGCTTCAGCCTCTGGACACACCCTTTGCACAGTGATGAATCACCCCGGTGCAGCACCTCAGAGCCACCCTTTTAGGGGAATAGTTCCCCTCTGGTTGTTCACTGGCTTCTCCCCCAGTATCTGTAGTGCTACCCTGTGGGTGGCTGGGTGAATGGGAGGTACCCCCAGAATCAGGAAAGTGAGGAACGGTTTCTTTGGCCAGAGCAGATCCCTTCATGGGGAACTTTCCTCTTCTCTTTTTGCTCCCCATGACCTCCATGCCATCACAGGGCCTGAGTTTAGTGTTGTCACTGGGGACAGGGTACCTGAGGGGCTT
Source organism: Mesoplodon mirus (assembly GCF_964341445.2). Classification (NCBI taxonomy): domain Eukaryota; kingdom Metazoa; phylum Chordata; class Mammalia; order Artiodactyla; family Ziphiidae; genus Mesoplodon; species Mesoplodon mirus. Next base: position 11,974,622 of record NC_138992.1, on the reverse strand, counting down.
TCAGACACGGCAGTTTGCTTCCCATCCCCTTGTCCCGCCTCCAGAGTGGGGCTCTGGTTACTATTGCTCTTCCAGGCCAGCCCAGGGGACCTTGCTGTTTGCAGCCCTCTGCCCTGAGGCTACCCACAAAGCTTTGCCCTGTCTGGCTAGCAGGCTACCGGGCAGTGTAGATGAAAGACACTGTTCACACTTAGGGTGACTGGAATTCTCTCTCTATAAACCAGGCGATGTGGAGACCAACTCATCAGCACTCAAAGTCTGATGATGAATGGTAAGTCCCTGGAGTCGACCCTTTCACTGGCTTCCCTCGAGGGACAGGCTTCTTCTGAGATGGTTCTGGAGCAGCTTGGGGTGGGAGTGTCCAGGCCCAGCGCTCAAGGATGCCTGAACACATGCTTTTCCTTTTCTGGACAAAGCCTGTGTCCTGTGTCCACCCTGTTCTTATCCTCTCTTCTAGAACCATCCACCACCCTGAAGGCTTCTGCTAGCACCCCAGTCCTCACCTCATCCCTCTTGCTGAATTCTGATTCATGCATAATTTCTACCCTTCTACCTTCACACCCCAAGCATTTATGCACTACTTGTCAGGCCTGTTCCTAAGCATTCACAGCAATATAATCATTTAAATCTCAAGCTCTGTCAGCACTTACTGGCCGACTTTGGCTTGTATCTCCTGGACCAGAATGAGACACACACACCCCTGGCTACAGGGAGGGCTGGGAACTTTGAGATTTGGGTTCCAAGTTCCCATACGGAAGGTGGCAATGAGACGAGAGGGGAAGGGGGTGGGGAGAGGCTTTAAAGCAGTCAATCAACAGTGTTTGCTCCACTGCTAGCGTTGTCATCCCCATTTGGCAGATTCAGAAACTGAGTCACATAGAAGAGAAGTAACTTTCTCCAGATCACCCAGCTAGAGAGTGATGGAGACATGGTTAAAATTCCAGGCTGACAGCTCCTGAGTCTGTTCTTGTAACGACCAGTCTTCTGTGGGGACCCTCACAGGGAGAGGGAGAAGTAGATGGATTCATGATACACTGAGGTAGAATGGTTCCAGTGGTGGTCAGTTGTTTTGGGGAGAGCATGGAGTCAAGGACAACTCCAGGATTCTGCCTGAAACGACATACTGGAGATGTAACTAATAATGTCAAATTTTTGAAGGACTTCCATGGACAACTCTCTTTAATATATTGGTTATAATTCTGATAACAAGTGTGCATCATTACCTTCCTTTAAAAGATGGAAAAAATCGAGGCTCACAGAGGTTATGTGACTTGTCCAAAGTCACAAGGATGGTAAATAAAGAGGACAGCTGGACATGAACTGGGTCTGTGTGGCTTCAAAGTCAAACTGACGACCATATTTCTACGCACTGCCTTCTTATGAGGAAAAAACGGGAACGGGAGGCAATGGCCGGCTTCTGTGAATCGCATGTTGTTGGGATTCCTGTCCTTCTTTGACCCAGATTTGTAAACAGAGGCTTTGCAAGCCAAAGTACACATGGGCAGATGCAAAGAAACAGTCTCAGCAGGAGAAAGTCGCATGTGTCCTGGTAGCGTGAGTCCGCCTGAATCATGTGTCCCCATGGAGCCCTGTTGTCTCCATGGCCGAGCTGCCCCAGGCCTGGAGGTCTGCAGATGGCCACAGAGTGGCTGCCGGTTTGTCCAACTGCAGCCTGGGCAGTCTGGAGGGAGGGGGGTGCTGAAGGGGCAGCGTGGCCAGCTGACAGAGCTTCCTTTGCTAGGCTCCTTGCTGAGTCCTTTTAAAGGGAAGAAGGAAAATAAGAAAAGATATTTGTCATGGGAACCAGAAAGTCCCACTTTAACAACAGCTGTCATTTACTTATTCATTCAAAACTATTGATGGAACCCCTGCCATGCAACAGAGTCTGTCCTAAGTACTGGGGATGCAGCAGGAGTTCAGACAGAATCCTTGCTCTCAGGGAGCTTGTGGTTTAGTGGACGGAAAGGAAAACTGTAAATAAATGTATATATTGTGTGCTGTAAGAAAAGCAGTGGGACTTCCTTGGCGGTCCAGTGGTTGTCTCTGCACTTTCACTGCATGGGGCACGGGTTCGATCTCGGGTTGGGGAACGAAGATCCCACATGCTACATGGATAGCGCAGCCAAAAAAAAAAGCAGTGACACGGGCTAAAGGGAGAAAGACTAGAGAGGCTGGGGATGCTCTTTTTAGCAGGGAGGGTCAGGAAAACCACTTTGAAGAGGCACCATTTGGGCAGAGACCCGAAAAAAGCAAAGGCGTAGGCTGGGCAGATACCGGGGCCAGAATGGTCTCTGGCAAGGGGAGCAGCAAGTTCCTGAGAAAGGAGTAGGACCTGGGCTGTCTGGGGTGAGTGGCCAGCATGTTGATGGGGGAGGGTCTGATGGCCAGAGATGGAAACAGGCGAAGGAGCAAGGGTGTTGAGGGTAGGAAAGAGGAGATGCACAGCTCACAGAAAATGGTTCACATTGGGAAGGGAAGAAAGATTTTTTCTGGGTGATATCAGAAATTGGGATGAAAGACCAGTCGTGGAAATCACTGGAGGCTGATTTCAGTTCCATAAAAAGGCACCAAGCACCAGCTCTGGAGATAAGGGACAAACATGAATTCATTCATTTGAATACTTATTGAGAACCTACTATGTGCTCAACAAATATGTGTGGGATTCAGTTTTTTGTTTGACTCATTATTTAAATGAAATCCATCCTTTGCAGTTGGTTGATACGTCTCTTAGTTTTCCTTCCATCATAGAGTCTCCTCTTCCGTGTTAGTTAGCCAGGGCTGCTGTAACAAAGTACCACAGGTGGGTCAGTTGGGGTGGGAGAGGTGCTTAAACAGCAGAAAGTTATTTTCTCACAGTTCTGGAGACTAGATGTCCAAGAGGAAGGTGTTGGCAGTTTGGTTTCTTCTGAGGTCTTTCACCATGTCTTGTAGATGGCCGTCATCTCCTATCTTCACATGGTTTTTTCCCTTTTTACCTGTGTGTCCTAATGTCTCCTAAGGACACTAGCCATAGTGGATTAGGGTCAACCCTAATGACCTCATTTTAACTTAACTACCTCTTTAAAGACTCGGTCTCCAAAGGTAGTCATATTCAGAAGTACTTGGTGTTAGGGCTTCAGCATACGAATTTTAGAGGGGACACAATTCAGCCCATAGCATCCCCCTTTCCTCACACTTTGTTTATTGAATAAACTGAGTTGTCTGTTCTGTCTGAGATTTTCAGGTTGCATCCCTGTGGTTTACTCTATTTTCTGTAAATGGTATTTAGGCACTTGACTGGATTCAGGTTTGATTTTCAGGCAAGAATACTATGTTATTGGCGGTGTATACTTCTGACAGGAGGCAAATGATGCCTAGTTATCTCTCTTTCTGTCACATACCATATGGTTTCAACAAGAAATTTAGATACGTAAGAACCATGACATACCTTGAATATTTCCATACCTGCTGTTTGTATGAATGGCCTTGAGCCATCAGAATGCTGAGGTGCCTCTGAATCAAACCAAGATTCACTTATATCCAGCATCATTTTAGCAGTGAGTATTTTATGGGGTTTTCCTTTTGCAGATATCATTACATTTGCATATGAGATGAGATTGCAGGCTGGACCAGAATCCCCCACTGATCTGTGATGTAATGGGACAGAAATTTTATGGAATGGCAGCTGGGAGGGGGGGGAACCTTCTAAGTCACTCAGAACTGGATCCTGGTCCATTCTAGGGGACTGAATTGGTTAGTTGTTGCTATGTAACAGATCACCCCAATACTTGGTGACTTCAGATCACAGCCACTTTTCTTACTCGTATATCTGTGGGTTGGCTGACTTAGTCTAGACTTGTCTGAGGGGGAGGAGTAGGGAAGTACACTCCATCTTTAGGAAGAAGAACTAAAAAGTCACCCCACAAAGGTCATGGATAAGGGCAAAAAAAAAAAGGGATAAAGAATTGGGACCAATAATTCAATCTGTAACACTGATTAAATGAAATAACATATGCAAAGTGACCAAGGATTTCTGGGCATATGGTCTATGCCTTGTGAGTGCTGGCTATTGCTACTACTATTATTGATCATTAATCTTTATTTTGCACAAATTGTGGCTGAAAATGCAATGCCGAGGTCCGTTCTTTGGGAAGGCTCTTATAGACATCCCCAATGATGGGTGGCACTCCCCATCAGCACTGTGACCACAGGTGTAGGGGTCATCCGTGCTAGTTGCCGGTTGACAGAACAGTTTGTTCTCCATGCTGGGTGGCTGTTTGTTCAGAGGAGGCCCTGGGACTGACTTGTCACCTCACCATCAGGTGCTGTCAGAACCAGGGAAATCATCGGGATTTCCCTGGCGGTCCAGTGGTTAAGACTCCGCACTTTCAACGCAGGGGGCGCGGGTTCGATCTCTGGTCAGGGAACTAAGATCCCACATGGCGCGTGGCATGGCCAAAAAAACAAACAAACAAAAAAAAAACCCAGGGAAATCATTCCTGATAGCCCACGTTCAGTAGAGATGGAGAACTCAGACCCTGGTTTGAAAGAAGAAATGAATTGCTTGATTGGAGCTCAAACACCTGGACATTCTTAACTAGTGAGAGTGCGTTTTTGGCACGTGTTAGGGGGAAGAGGCAAATGAAGAGGAAGCAAATTGGTCTTAGAGATGTATTTTAAAAAGCAATGGTTTACTTGTATGTCCTGGGCTCAGCACAGCTTTCACTGGAACTCCTCTGCTAGCGGTTCCCACGTGCACCCTGCAGACCGTTAGCACCAGAATCCCCTGGGGTTAGCAACACATCCACGTTCTGGTTTAGGAGGCTGAGGAGGCGACACTCTGGTTTTAAAAGCTTTCTGGTGTATGTGATGAGCAGTCGGATAAAAGGGACACCTGTCTCCCTGTTGGTGCATTCACGTCTATTTACACCATTGCACAGAAACTGGGTTCCCACTCATGGCTAATCAGGACTGGAGAGGTCTGGATTCTGAGCTCTTAAGGAGCAAAAGCCATGTCTTATTCCATCCTTGCATCCGGAGCAAGGTGCCCTGGAGGGGTGTGATGTTCAGCCAGCATTTATGGGGCCTTCATTGTGCAGGACAGGAGACAGAGGCCCAGAAAGGCTGAGTGACTCACCCAGGAGTGTACTGCTAAGGCATTCCCCACTCAGTCTCCCCTGCCCCTTGGGATCCAACCCTCCCAAGCTTCTTCTCGGGAAGGGAGCTCCTACGTATGAAACACCTCTGACGTGTTAGGCCTTGGGCTAGGTGATTTAAACATGTTATTTCATTTTCTTCTTTCATTAACAAATAAAACTTGTAAATAAGCACTATAAACTCCACTTTATAGATGAGAAAATGTACCAGAAGACACACAGCTAATGGGGAGGAAGCTGAAATCCAGTCGAGGTTTGTTGGGTGGATGTAGTGATTGACAGGGAGTACGAGGGGGGCTCCTGGGGTCCTGATGATGCTCTGACCCTTGGTCTGGATGCGGATCACTTGGGAGAGGGGGCTCAGGGTGTGAAAATTCATCACTGTGCACTTAGGCTTTGTACACCCTTTTATGTCGTTTCTTTTCCATGACAAGGTAGAAAAACCAATCCCGGTGAATCTAGGTTGCAAAGCCCTGCTCTTCTGTTATGTCTTGCTGCCTCCCACGATGAAAGCTTGCCTTCTGCTCCATCAACTCATGATGGCATTTCCACGCGAAGACACACAGTGTGTAAAAGGAGGGTCTGAGCTAGAAACCCGGCCTTTTTTTTTTTTTTCTTGACTAATATTCTTTTCTTCTATATCAGCCACCTCTGGGGAGGTCCCAGCAGATGCTTGAATGAGACTTTTCCTGGGATAACTGAATCATGGGGCAGATGTGTCTCTTAGAGCTCATTTTATGCAAGACTGAGGAGCTTTCATTATTACTGACATCTACATCTCTGTTTTCTTTAAAAAAAAACAACTTTTATCTATGTATAACTGACAGATTTAAAGTATACAGTCTATGTTTTGACATACGTATTTACACCCATGTAAACCTCTCTACATCGAGATAATGAAGATAATAAACATATCAATCACCCCAAAAGTTTTCTTGTGTCCTTTTATAATCCCTTCCCCCAGCCCCTACCTGTGTGCCCCTCCATGCCCACCTATCCCTAAGGCAACAAATGATCTGCTTTCCGTTTCTGTACATTAGTTTTCATGTCTTAGAATTTCATGTGAATGGAGTTAATCATTATATGCCCTTTCGTATGTGTGGCTTCTTTCGACCAGCATAATTATTTTGAGATTCATCCACGTTGTCGCATATATCAATCACTTGTTCCTTTTTACTGTTGTATGGTATTCCATCATAGGGCTGTATCTCAGTGTCTGTATCCACTTACCTGTTGATGGACATAAGGGCTGTTTCCAATGTTTGGTTATCTCAGACAAAGCTGCTACAAACATTCTTGTGCAAGTCTTTGCTGGACATAGGCTTTCACTTCTCTTGTGAAAATATCTAGGAGTAGAATGGCTGGGTCATATGGTAGGAATATGTATAACTTTAAAAAAAGCTGCCAAACACTTTGTTTTCCAAAGTGTTCGCACCATTTACATTTCCATCAGCATGGAAGAGAGTTCTGGTTCCTCAGCATCCCTGCCAGCCCTTGCTATGGTCAGTCTTTTTCATTTTAACCATTCAAATAAGTGTACAGTGCAGACTTCTGAAGATGTCTTTTTGTGCAGCTCTCTCCTGTCTGGTTCTGGGTTCTGTGAGCTCTAGCCATGTTGTTCTACTGGACTTCCAGCTTCATCTCTTCAACTCACCCTGGTTGCTGGGCTCTGACTGAGTTCCTCCTTTCTGTGCTGAGGCCTGGAAATTTCCTCAAGGCAGTAAGTTGGGGCAATTACAGGGCTCACTTGAGCTAGAACCCAGGTCTTTTGCCTCCTTGGCCAATACTCTTTATTTCCACCCCATCTTTCAGGTATCATGCCCATTGCCTGATGTCCAGTGTTTTGTGAATCATTATTTCATTGTCTGCTTTTTGCTTATTTCAGGTGGAAAAGCAAATCCTATCGCTGTTACTTCTGTTTGGCTGGAAGTAGAAACCTCTCTTTCTTTAAGGGTCTTCAGTTCTCTCTTGTCCTCTACAAAAGTGACTCTGGTTTCTCTTTCACACAGAGGTATCAATGACTCAATCGCTTAAAGCATTACTGTTTCAGGTCACTGTGTATGTAAGGAGAGTTCAAATTTTTACATCAAAGTGATGATACTCTAAGGATGAAATTTAGGCATCTGCCTGTGGGTATGAGATAGTTATTGTATTCTCCCAAGAATATCTCCCAGTCAGGGGTATGAACAAAACAAAACAAAGACGAATAAACAAAAAACAAGAAGCAGCTCATGAATTTAATAAAGTCACCTGACATTGATAACTCAATAAGCCTTTATTGGGTACCACTTTTTGCCACGTGCTTTACTAGGCAGTGAGGATCTAAATATGCCTATCCTCAATGAGTTTATGCTCTATTGGGTAAAGATATCCATGAACAAGTAAATATAATGCATTTTAAGAAGTATAGGATTTGAGTATGTGTCAGGGTGATTCCCAGGAGTGACAGCTGGGAAATCTGTTCCATGTGGGCATTCAGAGACTCTGAGTCTACATCCATCTACATGCCATCTACATCCCATGGCTTCCAAGATCACTCTGATCCCTATCCCAGTCACCTGGAAGCAAAAAGAGCATGGAGGAGAGCATCCAAGGAAGGTTCTTAGGGACCAGACAAGAAAGCGTTGTGTATCGTATTTTCTCAGTTCCTATTGGCTATAGCCTGGTCACGTGACCAAAACCAACTGCCAGGAAGATTGGGAAATGTAGTCCTGTGTGCCCAGGAAGAAGAGGTAACAGGTTTTGGCAAACTGCTAAGACAGTCTGTCATATTAAAGATCTCTCTAATATAAGTTTATAAAATACATACTTTTTTACAGCTATTTGTTACAGTGATACTTACCCAGAGTTTGATAAGGGGCTGAGGCTGTCACGTGCATTTGAAATTCACTTATGGCCTTTCTGCAATCAGAGGCAGGTGGAAAGGAACAAGTGGAATACGGAGTGGTGTCCAGCTGGGCTGCAGAGGTACGCATGTGGTTAACATCTGCTTCCTAGCTTTTATAACTATCTGGAATTAGCAGCTCATGACAAAGAAACAAAGGGCCTCCTTAGTGAGGTGGCCTTGAAGCCACATCAGGGCAAAGAAGTGACAAAATCAGACCCCAGAGAGATAGCTGTCCCAAAATAAGCTGCAACCTTCAGTGTGACACAGGAACAATGTCTATTTTGTTACTCTGAACCTTGACTTTAGGTCACTGTCAGGTCTCGTCTAACTGGCCATGTTACAGAATGACTTTGCATCATAGTCTCAGGTTTGAATCCCAGCTCCTCAGTTACTAAATTTGTGACTTTGAGAAGATTACTTAACCTCCCTGTGCCTTGGTATCCTTGCCTGTAAAATGGAACTAAAAGAACAGCTGCTCATCATATTGTAGCCAAGATTAAAATGAGTTTATACTTATAAGACATTTGGTACAGTGCCTGGCACATCATAAGAGTTCATTCTGTGATAGCAATTACTATTAGTAAAGTGGGAATCATAATTCCCATCTCATAGAGCTGTTGTGACGGTCAGTGAGAGGATGTCACAGAGCCTGATCACAGAGCAGGTGTTCAGTAAGTGGTTGCGATGATCACGGCAGCTTCACCAACCATGTACACCCGCAAGGATGGGAGGTCTAAGATGCCTCAAGGGACACTCAGAAGGTAGGACCCCCAAATGGTGCTCACATGTGGTAGGTAGGTGGCTGAGTCATGGTGAGGAGGAGAGAAGCAAGTCGATTACTGTAATTAATACCAAAAGGAAGGGATGAATTAAAGTGTCCTATGGTGGGATTGATGCTGCTGGGGATTTGGGTAGAGTGAGGTTTGGACAGAGTTCTTATAGGAATGAAGGAGGAAAATATTCTGAGATTCAGGGATAACATGTGTGTGTGTGTGTGTGTGTGTGTGTGTGTGTGTGAAAACTAAAGCTCAACTCAGCAGGTGTTATGATGCTTATATGGTGTGTCCATCCTTGGACTAGACCCCCTGAAGAAGACATAGAGAAGCTTCATCCAGTGGAGAAATGACCTACAGCCACACAATCCCTTCCAGTACACAGTTCCGAAGCACTTTCCTATACATTCTTCTGTCGAATTTTCTAGAGTCCCAAGGTTTTGTTATTAGCATCTCCATTTTACATACAAGGAAATAGAGACTTGGAGATGCAAGATGTGAGATGAGCAATACTTAGGCGGTCAGTCAGTATGGAGACCAGAGCTCAAGCAAGTGAGATGTTGGCTGCTGTGCCAGTCTGACCCCTTCATGAGTTTCAGAGGTGGGATGACCTGCTCCCGGTCAGCACAGACAGAAGAAGAGTGTTACCTAGAACACAGATCTCTTGAATCCAAGTAAAAGGTTCTTCATTGATCTCACCCAGCATTCAAAACATCTCTGGGGTGCTGCCTCCTTCTGGAAGGCTTCCTGAGCCCTCCATGACCCAGAAAAGTTAAGCATTTTGTAGCATTGAAGCATCCTCCAAGCTCTTGTTGTTATTCTTATTATGCTCTGTTGCCATGTATTTCCCCTTCCTGTTAGGCAAAGGGGGCAGGGACAGTCTTCTTGCACTGCATCCTAATATTTTCCATGGTGCCAAGGAATTGCAGTTGCTTAACAGATGTTGTCCAAATGAATGACTCAGTGAATCATCTAGAGGACTCACTCTTCTGTACTAGGCTAGGTCTGCTAGATCTTGTGGAAAGGAAGACTTGGGTTTAGCTTTTTTTTCTTTTTTAATTGAAGTTTAGTTAATTTACAATGTTGTGTTAGTTTCAAGTGTACAGCAAAGAGATTCAGTTATATATATAAAACACATACACACATATGTGTGTATATATATACATACATATATATATTCTTTTCCAGATTCTTTTCCATTTTAGGTTATTATAAGATGTTGAGTAGAGTTCCCTGTGCTATACAGTAGGACCTTGTTGCTTATTTTATATACAGTAGTGTGTATATGTTAATTCCAAACTTCTAAGTTATCTCCCACCCCGACCCCGGGGAATATGGGTCAGATGTAGAGAGGCAGAGAAGAGGTCAAGAGCATTCCCAGTGGAGACCATTGCAGGACCAAAGAGCAGAGGCTGAATGGGGGTCCTCATAGTGGTGAACTGTAGGAAGGCTTGGTTGCAAACAGTTTGCATCTTAGGAAGTGGTTTGAAATAAGGCTGGAGTTGGAAACAGGAAACCAAGATATAGTCCCTTTGGGTCCTAAGCTTGTCAGAAAGCCTTGACACTGTTCTTTTTGCATCTGGGGCTGCTGTTAATTAAGGCTTCCTCTTTAACCTGGAAGTCACCATGCTGATTCATGCCCCAGTCACAACCAGTCTGGATTCCCCCCCGCAGTACTATTCTAGAAACCCCACTCCCCCAAGGCAGACACTTCAGCTGTCATTAGATGCTTATTAAGGGGAGTGAGTCAGGGTGGTGGCTTAAGACACACAATGTCCACCCTGCTCCACATCCCCTTCCTCTCCTCTCCCTGCTGTGCTATTTCAAGCACACAAACTCACAAGGTTTTGTGGGGAGTGGAAATGACATGGGTTCTGAGCTTCTAGACCTCCCAGAAAATCTCAGTTCGGCAGTTCATTACCTATGCGACCTTGAACAGACTGCTAACCCACTCTGGGCTTCAGTTTCCTCAACACAGAGCAGGGGTGTTGTAAGGATTGAATGGGGTTAAACATAAAGAGTTTTGCCTAGGATTTGGGGCTATGGTAGGTCTGCAGGAAGTGCCATGGGTGCCTGTGGTTTGACATGCATGTGCCCTGAATTGCCCCACTTCAGAATGTTGTCCACAGGGCCATTTTGATGTGGGTCTCCAGCAGGATCCTGGGAAACCATTCCCTCCTTCCTTCCTAGGTGGCTGTTTGTGGATCATCCTTGCAAAATTCCTTTCTGTGGTTCTCTGGGGGTGGGAGGGACACAGCTCAACTGCTCCCCAAACAGGAACCTTTCACAGCTTCCTGGTCAGCTGCCAGACCCCAGGGCTGGCAGGGCCATGTGAGCTGGTTTCTGCTCTGTGGATTTCAACCAAGTTGTCCAGACACAGAGCCTCAGGTCTTTCTTCATATCAACTCTTTGGTGACCTGAATAAGCACCAGAGCGAGCCCCCTTTACCTGAAAGCTCTTGCTCAAAAATGGTGGGGCTGTCTGTGGAATTTGCTTTTGCTTCCTGACTTCTAGATGGGCTTTCAGACTCTGCTGAAGGGCTCATCCATCCAGCAGCCCCTGACTCTTGTGTAGAGTTCCTACTCTTCTTTCCTTTCCCCATTCCTCACCCTAACGCAATCCCATTGGGCATAGACACATGCTATCATTTTCCTGCCTCTGGTACCTCCAGCTCGCCCCCAGCCCGGGCACACGCTGAGAGCATGCTTCCTTGTTATTAGGATCCCCTGCCCGTGGCATTCAAAACTGTCCTGTTTTGTGCCCCATCCACTCAGGCATCCTTTCCTAGCCTTGACTTCCCCATTGTTAGGAGGTAATGGCACACAGTTGCTGTCAAAGAACCACTCTCACCTTCCAAAAAATAGCTCTAAGGGAGGGAGCTGAGGCAGTGAAGTGAGAGTCATAAAACTTGCATTCCCAGCCCCACTACTCACTGGTTTTGTAATCTCCAGTGGTCCTATTTGAAAGGGTGGGGCTAATGCTAATTGCCCGGTTCCCTCCTCCCCCGACTCCCCATTTACTGTGAGAATGTCTGTGAAAGTGCTCTATAAACCAGAGCTGTTATTATATGGAGGAGACCTATTATTATTAAGAACTGGTTTTCCTGATTCTTCCAGCTTTCCCTCCCTCTCCATCTCCTGCACTGGCTTGGGGCTGAGGCTCCGTGGAGGTGTACCTTTGGGGCCAGAAATTAGAAAAATTCTGCTCTGTTTACCAAGGGAGTCTTCTGAATTGCTATGATTTAAGCATTGTGGAACCAAAGAAGGATAAAGGAGTCTGACACCAAAATATTTCCTGGTTTGGCTTTTTAACATCCTAGTGGAAACCAACATGTTAAGCTCTACACAGAATTCAGAAAGAAAATCTCTGTTCACCCGGGTGCTCTGGAGTGAAGCTCTCCCTGAAGCCTCTGCCTCCAGGCTTGCCCCCCTTAGTCCACTCATGTACCCCAATGAGCTCTCTGAATGTCAATCTCTTTATATTCCTTCTTGGCTCGAACCCTGCACTCGAACCCTGCACTGTGGATCCCCATCACCCTCAAGGTGAAGTCTAATTGTACTTACAGGGGCTCTTGCTGAGCTTTCCAGCCTTACCATGACCTCTCACTCCCTCATGCTTATCCCTTGAGTAATTCTGCTCACCCAGTACCTTGTTCTCTGTTACCACCTCCTCTTCCTGTAGGGATTAGCTTAGATAGCATCCATTTATGAAACTTATCCTCACTCCCCTTGACAAAGTGAGGTGCCTGCAATGTGTTCCCATAGCATCTTGCTTTTCCCTATAGTAGTCTCTCCACCCTTGACTATTGTCACATGTTAGGATCTGTCTTCTCCACGAAGCTGGAAGCTCCATTAGGCCAGGCTCTACCACCATATTGGTCATTCATTACAGTCATGGCATCTAGTCCAGGGCCCAGCAGTGAATGAATGAAGGAAGGAAGTGTATTAGTGTGTTACAGACTTCGTCTCAGGGAGCTGGGGAGCTCGAAAGTCTTCATGGATAACACAGATGGGCTCATTTTAGAGAAGAATTAATACTTTACCGAACAAAGTATGCAAACTTTATTATTAAGTGAAGGAATATTCTTGAGCCCAAGTCGATTTTCCTCTAAAAGCCATTCTTTTAATCTTCTTTTAATCACTATATCTGACTGCAAGGGTTTTAGTATCAGAAAAATCTAACTGAATTCCCGGGACTTACCAGCCGCGTTCATTGAAGTAAGTTAGTTTATCTCCTTGCACTCCATTCCTTATTAGAGCACTCTGTGAATTAAACAAGATATGTTTGTAAAGTGCCTGGTTTTTAGTAGGTTCCCAACTTTAATTGCAAGTTGGTAAGTCAGAGACAGAGTTTAGATCTTCCAAATTCAGGCAATCCTAAAACGAAGACTGATTACTTTCTTCTATAACGTCCCTGAAGAATGGGGGAGGTCAGCATGAAATTGAGCTTCTTACCATCTTGGGGAACTTGTCATTTCTTGAGGCAGATTAATTAACACGTTCTTTGACAACTGAGTTTGTGGAGAAGTGCTTTTGCACAGTCAGCAGAATTCTACTGCCCTGTGGTCCTACTTGCTCAAGATCACTAGAGAAAGCTCAGTCGTGGTGCCAAAGGCACCTCCCAGCCATCTGAGGACAGTGGTCCTGTTCCCACTCTTGCCTCTGGAGTCTGACTTCTCTAGGTAGGATGATACCAGTCAGGCCCTCCACACTTTTCTCACGGAACAGGGCATAAAGTCTCATTATCCACCCAATTGCTAACCTAGAGCCAGCCCCAATGCTTCTATACAACCTTAGCAATAATAGTTAAAAGAAAGACTTAGCTACAAGGATGCTTACTGCAGAGTTGGTTACCTTTGTGAAAAAACTTAATGTAACCACTTAAATACTGGTGATGGGGGACTGGTTGAATGGATTACAGCATGTTCACAGTTCATATGAACAAATACTAAGGAGCCATCAAGAATGACTACATGAATAAATGTTTATTGACCTGGAAGTATGGTTATAATATGTACTGGCAAATGTAAAAAAGCTAGTTATAAAATAGAATGTATTATTGTTCAACGTTGAACAATAATATTTATGAATGTACAGAAGAAAATCTAAAAGTATTTAAAAGTATTAAAAGTGTTTATCTCTTGGGTCATGAGATTATGGGGATTTTCTTTTTGTTCTAAATTTTCTATTGGAGGAGGAAGTACAGCTTAGTGGTTATGAAAACGGACTTCAGAGTCAGGCAGACCTGGTCTTAGTCATTTTCTGCCACTTGAGAGCTTTGTCACCTTTGTTTCCTAATTTGTAAAATAGACGAATAGTATCTCCTCTTAGTGTTGTTGAGAAAATGATAAAGATGGCTTTGTTTCTGGAGGGATTGCTATGTGCTCTGCTAAGCAATTTACTTGCTTGTTCTTTATCATGAGCTCCATTCCACAAACAAGGAAACTGAGGCTCAAGAAACTTGCCCTTGTGCTACATAAAGGTGCTTGATTACTTTCTCCATTCTTGGCACTTTAGTCCTTTTAATGTTGCTAAAGTTCAAATTTGTTCTCCTGTCATCCACATCTCCCTGCTGACTCATTCTGGACCAACTTTGACTAAAACCCACCAGACATTTTCATACTGGTCATGTCTCCTGTGTCCTCCAGTTGTTCTTTTTCTTTTCTTTTTTTTGGACATGAGTGAACTTATTATGGAGCAGACAGGTGGATGAGAAACCTGGGCATTCAAATCATACCATGAACGATGAGGAAGTCCAAGAATAAGCCTTGTAATTTGGTAGTGAGAAGTTGCTGATCACACTGGCTTCACACGCCGGAGCCCCAGGGGTAGTAAAATACATGAGCTTTGCATTTTCCTTCTCAACTCATCTGGAAAGAGTGACTTCTGAGGTGAGAGTGGGTCAGTGGAGAGGGCAGGACTGGTCTAGTGAGGATGTCATTGGCCGGCCAGGACTCCTAGGAGAAGCTGAGGGACAGTGGTCATTAGAACTGAGCAAGGAGCACATTGCAGCAGCAGGAGCTGGGATGCCTGGCAGTTCTGAGTTCTAATTCCTGCTCTGTCATTGTGTGGCCAGAGCATGTTAATGAAGTCTCTGAACTTCATCCTCAGAATGCAGCCAGTAGTACATAGGTTCTGGAGGTTTTAAGAGGATCCAAATGAGATCATGAAAGACTCAACCCGGTGCTGGGACCAGTTTGAGCCAGCATCTTCTCTTCCCTGTGAGCCCCACCCATTCCCTCCTGAGAGATCTGGTAAATATTGAAATGCAAGAGAATCTGTGCCCCCAGAGGCTCCATGACTAGGGTGGGAAAATCATACAGAACAGAAACTCAGAGCTGCCAGGGAGAAAGAAAGCCTTTGGGGTCAAACTGGCCCAAACCGATCATTTATCCCCATTTTGACAACTTTATTAATTTTTTAAAATTTCAAAATTGATAGGTGTTTGTGTTGAAAAAAGTCAAACTAGGCAGGAGCATCTGGAGTAGATAGTAAAATTTCCTTTTGGTCACCCATCAATCCCTCTAGAGAAAAGCACGGTGACAAGTTTCCTGTGTGCCCTTCACGACATTTTCCTGGGGATTTGAAATGTACGTATTCAGACATATATACTTCCTCACCAGAAGCACGAATGTTCTGTGACCTGAATGTTCGCAGAACTTTCATGAAGAGAATAAAATGCTGGCAAAGGGAAGAAGAGGTCCCACTGTCTCCGTTGCTTCCCCACAACTTTTCTGTGTGGGGTGGATGCCCACTGAATTTGGAAATGGCTGGAAGCCCCTTGATATTCTGACTTTTCTGCATGGCCACCACTTCTAGCTCTGGTCCTTGGGCTTCTGCTTTGGAGGTTACTACCCTAGACCAGATCCGTCTCCTGAAGGACTTGGCCCCTTTGGCTAGAATGATCCTTCCCCATCCAAGGGGAAATGGGACAGGCCCAGGAGGAAATATGTGTCTGGATGACAAATTGCATGAGTCAAAGGGACTTGTGAAAATGACCAACATTATTTTAAAACATATACTGTCTCCAGAGGAGGAAGGCAGTTGCTTCTGCTTTGTCTTTTCTTTTGAGAGTGGGTAGGAGTCCTTCACAGATGGTGTTGGACACTGTACTTTAACATGGTTAATATTTAAGGGGTGATATTGGCGTTAATGTCCCTTTTGGATACTCAGTTTTAGAGAATGTTATTAATTGGGCTCAATCCAAATAGTCTGAGGGTTGTTGGGAGTACAACAAAAGCTACATGGATTTTCATTTTCTAGATTTTTCCCCTACCCACCTCCTCCAACACATTTTCTGTGAAATGTGATTCTGACTAAAGGCAGGGGCACAGTGCCTTATATATTGTAGGAATCTAATTGCTGAAGACTGATTTACTTCAGTTGTGTGTATTCTTTTTTTTTTTTTAAGCAGGGAACAACAGTGGATTTTTTTTTTTGAAGATGTTGGGGGTAGGAGTTTATTAATTAATTAATTTATTTTTGCTGTGTTGGGTCTTCGTTGCTGCGCGTGGGCTTTCTCTAGTTGCGGCGAGCAGGGGCCCCTCTTCATTGCAGTGCACGGACCTCTCACTATCGCGGCCTCTCTTGTTGCGGAGCACAGGCTCCAGACGCGCAGGCTCAGTAGTTGTGGCTCACGGGCCTAGTTGCTCCACGGCATGTGGGATCCTCCCAGACCAGGGCTCGAACCCGTGTCCCCTGCATTAGCAGGCAGATTCTCAACCACTGCGCCACCAGGGAAGCCCCAGTTGTCTGTATTCTTGCTGACCATTTATTTATTCATTTGCTTATTAATCAAAATGTATTGAGGTGGCTCTGTTTGCCAGGCACTGTGCTCTGTGCTATGTATCAAAGTGCAGACAAAAGAGGAAGCCATCAGTTGTCCTTAGAGCTGCAGCAGGAACAGGCTTTCAGCAGAGGGAATATTTGAGAAGGTTTTCAAAGTAGGAGTAGGAGTTTGCCGGGCCAATGTGGAGGAAGAGCATTTCATAGACGGGAAGCACCATTAACCAACCTAGGAAATATAGCATGAGGGGGCAAGATTGTGGGGATAAAAGTCATGGCCTGGACGGATTGACTGGCTCAGGTTGTCCTAAATGGACAAAATCCCAAATATTCATTGGAGAAAGATCTCCTTTTACTCTGTCTAACTGAGTTCCTTTGAGCCACCGATTTACTCAACAGATTTACTCAGCAACTGCTACGTGATTTGCACTGTGCTGGGTGCTAGGAATATGATGATGACCACTTCCTTTTGGCCATTTTCCTAAAGCCTCAGTAAACAGTATTAAAGTTTAACTTCACAGTGATCACCATTCTCTTCCGCCCATGACAAAGCATCTTTCTATTTAAGGGACATCTATTGTGAGAATGGCATTAGTTTTTACATTCTGGACAAAGCAAGGGAGAATTTGAAACACTCTTTTATTGCCTTCTCAAAATATAAATCTAGATATCAATGTGACTCATTGTTTTATCTATTGACGATATGTCAATATGATCAGACCTTATCTTGTGATAGATAACTCATGAATGCCTTAATAAATATTATAACCGTGGCTTTGAATGCCATCATTTGGTTCAACCCTTTTTTTCCCACAAGGGGGAAATGACTTTACACAATGAGCTTTATAGACTGTGTGGGAGAAACATGGTGGCTGGTGCCCAGGCCACTGCATTCTGATGCCTCCATAAATAAAATGTCCGTGTCACACCATCAATCCATAACCAAAACAGCAGTGGGATCTGTCCTGAGGTCAGTGTTATTGCAGTCCAACCTCGTGACCCCTCCCACCTCCACCTCCTTCTCCCCAGCTCCAGAGGTTAAAGGGCAACCAGCTCAATTCTGGACATCCTGCCTTTAGTCTCACTCAGCTTGGCTGGCTGCCTGGTATCTTGCCCAGCTGTCAGTCTTCCAAAAAGAGACGCTTCACTTCATTCTAAAATCTTCTTTGAACAGCCCTTTACTTGCTACTCCGAGTGTCTTTTTGGTTGACAAAAACCACAAACCCAGATGGGCAATTAGGGATTGAGGGTAACAGTGGTTTGGGATTTATTTCAGCTAATTGCTGTCCTATGTGAAAGATTGCATCATCTGTGACAGCTGGCCTGGATAATCACCCCTCTTTAGCAGTAAGTTTTCACCTTCTGTGTAGTGGGGACTTCCAAGGCTATTTTGACTAGTCTGTCCTAGGGAGTGGCAAATCTGAAAAGGTATTGTAGATACCTCATTGGTTGTTGTGAAAATTAAATAGGATACAGCCATCAAGTTCTTGCCATCTGCCTTTTCACAGTAAGCATTTGATTTAGGTTAAGTATTTTTATTTTCTAGAACCTGTGTATCCCTGACCCTCACACACTGCGCCCTGCACTCAACTCCATTGTTCTCTGTTGCTGATGGCACAGAGCTTGTGGTGCCTTCCTTTTTTTCTGTACTGGTTTTATAGGTGGAGAGGAGGGTGCTGTGATGTGTATATAGTTAGTCCAAAGGTTCTGCCAAGCGGCTGGGGCACTGAGCTCTGGAACATGCTGCAAAGTCTAAATGGTTTTTTTGGGTACATTGAGTTATGTTCTCATTTATATTAGAGTGACAAGGATTGCTACCTTGACTATTTAAGCCAAGGTGGGAGGAGTCCACAGGCAGGGGGCAGAATGGGGAATTAGATGTCCTTATATGTTGCTCTTAGAGTTCTTTGGCAGTAAGCGATCGTAGCAGATTTTTTTGTTTTGTTTTTTTGTTTTTGCTTTTTTTGTTTTTTTCGGGCTCATATGGCCAAGTACAAACCCAGAGAAGGAGGAAGTTAATTCACATTCTTGCTTTCTTCTAAGGACCAAAAACTCTGCCAACCTCTTCCCAAGGGCTCCTTTTCCAACTCTGCTGGGCTCATCAGAGTGTATTGTGAGTCGGTACAAAGGCCTAGGGGGAGGAATGCTGTTGAGAGCTTACCTTTTGGGTCCCTGCCTTTTTTTTTTTTTTTTTTGCGGTACGCGGGCCTCTCACTGCTGTGGCCTCTCCCATTGCGGACCACAGGCTCCGGACGCACAGGCTCAGCGGCCATGACTCACGGGCCCAGGCGCTCTGCGGCATGTGGGATCTTCCCAGACCGGGGCACGAACCCGTGTCCCCTGCATCGGCAGGCGGACTCCCAACCACTGCGCCACCAGGGAAGCCCCACCCTGCCTTTTTTATATGAAATGTACCCTGGGCTCTGCCTCTGCTCTTCTGACTGGTGTGTTTAGAGTGGATGCAGCCTACTGGGACACACAGGGAAGCTGCAGGGGGTGTCCAAGTTCACATGTCCTGCATTCCAGTCGAATGTTTTTGACATTGAGCAATAGAATAACTCTTCCAGGTTTGGGTCTGTGCGATTGGAATGTAACCAAAAAGGAAAGTCCCAGAGTGATTCAAATACTCACCTTCCCACAACCTCTTCTTGTCTTTTGAATTCCTTTTAATTCTCCGATGACAAACTCAGCCCAGAGCTCTTACTGACCCCCCCGCCCCCCCCCACCCGCAGCACTTGTTGGTGCTGATAAGTGCAACTTCCCAAGAGATAGGAATGCAAATCAGAATATTTTGTTGAGTCATGTGTACTCTGCGGCTCTTTCCCAAACATTGCATCAGACCGGTAATTGGCAACTCCCAGGACTCTGCTGGATGACATTGAAGGTCCAGGAAAAGCTCCGTCCATTTCTCGAAAAAAAGTCCTCTCACTCTCTCTGTCCATCGGGTTGTAATATCCTGTTCTTAAGAAAGCCGAATCCCTGGAGAGAGCAGAGGCACAACCGGTTTTGTAGATAAATTTGAAAAATATGGCTGTTGGCCTTTCCCACCCACTCCCGTCTCTTAGCAACAGGACAGCTGATGGTATCCATCAGGGAAAAAAACACAAAGCACAGAACATGTCGGGGAGCCTGTCTGCATTCTTGCCTGCAGTCTGATGTATTTAAACCTTCCTGCATTCTTGGGTGTGGAGACCCAGGAGTCACATCATGAGATCATTCCCCTGCCCTTCTTGTGACCTCTGCAAATGGGCAGATAGAGGAAAATCTCAGAATGCAATGGACATTCTTTCTCTGCAAAGATCTGCTTTATCTGGGGTGGCCATTTCCTTTGATTTGGGGAGTCACCATTTGAAAACTTGTGCACATTTATAGAGGGAGGTAGACTGGGGTGTGGCTCTGGAAACAGGACCGGAGTGGGGGGTCTGATGCCCCCAGCGCTCCCTCCCTGGTGCTCTTCCTTCCAGCCAGTGTTGGCTTTCTCAACTGCAAAGTAAGGACATTGTATTTGATGTTCTCTAAGGTACGCTTCCGCAGTGAATCTATTGTGAGTGTGTATATGTGTATGTGTGCATTTACATAAACTTTCTATTATGTGATGTATCCATCTGACTTTCTCTCTCTCTTGAACTTTAGAGTTGCTAAGTGGTGGAGCAAGAATGTGAGGCCAGGTCTGGCCGAGTCTGAAGCCCATATTCTTAACCACTACCCTATACTTAGGATAGGCACGTAGAGGTGCCATGCAGTTGGTATTTTATGTTACATCTCATGATCTTTATATCTACATTTACGAATCCATGGGAGTAGAACTGGGATGTTACAGAGGATTTAAGCTCTAATAGTCAGAGAGATCTGGGTTCACATTTAAGATAAACCTCTATTCCCAGAAACATCAGAGACACCCCGGGGTGCTGGCCTAATGCTCGTGGCCTATCTGCTGCCAGCAGTTCCGACAATTGACTCTTGCTAACTGCTTCATGCTTCCATTTTTTGTCTTTGAAATGCGCCTCTTCCAGCATTGAACTGGAGACAGAACATAGCTTACGAGTCGACAGTACCGCATCAGATGTTTGTTTGCAGCTTATGCCTTCTCCTGCTTCAACATGTATGGAATCTAGGGAAACTCACACTTCTCTGCCTCTTAATCGTTATGTGGCCTTGGGATTCTTGACTGTGACATGAGAATAACAAACCTTATGTGACCAGGTTGCTCTGAGGATTAGGTAAAAGGATGTCTGTAAAGTACCTGGCCCAGTGCCTGCTACATAGAAAGTGCTCAGTAAAAAAAGGATTGAGGTTGAGATATTGATTGATTATAGGTTTCCTGATGCTAGGGACTTGCCTTAATTATCATGTAACCCCAACATATTTCGTGGCACACAGGAGACAATTGTGTTTGCTGAGCCAAAGAGATGTCTCTCTCTCTCTCTCTCTCTCTCTCTCTCTCTCTCACACACACACACACACACACACACACACACACATTCACACACACCCCAAAGAGTGATGAATTTTATGACTGCATGTTGCTGGAACTTTCTGGTAGCGCTCTGCATTTTAGAGGACTAAATCATAGCTAAGAAAACCAATATGATTTGGTTATGGTTGAATGTTTCTTACACAACTTGGAATGTTCTTCAATCATTTTCAAAATATGAACAGTTGCTTTTCAAAGTACTTTTCTTTGGCCAAATATTGTCAGGGTGTTTCTCTCTCTCTCTCCTTCTGTGTCTCTCTCTCTGTCTCTGTTTCTCTGTCTCTGTCTCTCTCTCTCTCTCTGTCTCTTTCCTTTTTATTGAGCTCTTCCACTGTGCCAGTTGTTTTACATCCATTATTTCAACTATCCTCAGAGCAACGCTGTCAGATAGGTTCTGTTATTCCTGTTTCACAGCTGAGGATCTTGAAGCTCAGAAAGTGTGAGTCAACCAAGACCACTGTTAAGACCACAACTCTTACGTGGCAGAACAAAAATTTGAACAGAGATCCCTCTGACTATTAAAATGGGGGAGGGAGAGAGATCAGTCCACATTTTGTCTTGGTTATCGAACCCACTCCTTTGAAAAAAAAAACCATCTACTCCCTTATTAATACTAGGAAACTCTGAGCACTCACTGTGTACCTAGCTGTGCTAAATGCATTATGCACTATCTTATTTAAGCTATTAACCACCCTGAAGGGTAAATACTAATTATTAGACCTAAATATCAGAGGAGGTCATTATTGAGATGCAGATAGATTAAGTAAGCCCAAATAACCCGGGCTGGCATAACTGGGAATTTAACTCCGGTAAATCAGACTCCAGAGTAAACTCTTCTCACAAGCTCATCTACTGATTTTATTCATGTCCACGAGGGCACATGGTCTCCTTTACTCTTGGGAGCATTATTATGGCTTCTCTAGAACTTAACTTCCGCTTTTTCTGGTGGTACCCATCACCAGCCTCTCCTCATCCCTGAGAATAAACAGTGGACATTGAGGGTATGAAAGCTTTAGAACAATAGACCCATAGAGTTTCAACATTGAAAGATCTCTTTAAGAAGTCACTAAGTCCAATGGCTTCTGACTGAGTGACATGATCTGTTTAGTGGGTTGTAAAATCAATACAGTAGTTCGTGATCAATATTCCAAAAGTGAAATCAAAGGACTGGAAAACATAGAATATATTGCACTGATGGTGAAGGTGTCTTGAGACACAGTTGGTTTCCTGATCTGTGTGTGCGAGTGTTCTGGGTCACTATGTAAAATACATTACTTATGGAGGGTCATGTTGGTCAAATTTCAAAAACACTTGTTTCGTCCAGTGGTTTTCAAATTTTGTTCCAAGGAGGCCTCAGATCCCTTAAGGGAGATGGAGATGGAGGTGGGAGAAGTTGAGTAGGAAGAGCTTCAGGAATGTGCCCTCTTCTAGCTAAAGTAGTCCCATGTCTATCTGTTTTTCAAGTTGGATTTTCATATAATAGTTCATCTTTTAAAAAAAAGGACTCTGCTGAAAAAATAATTGAAGAGCCACTGATTAACCATTGGAATTGTGTTATATTGAATGTTGATTCATCCTTGTGTGACTTCATGTGGTAACCAAGGACCAGCTGTGTGCCCAGCCAGTATGACGGTTGCCATTGAATATACAGCAAGATTAGAAAACGTGATCACCCCGTCTTTAACTTGTTGCTAGAACCAATCGTTAAGATAACAACTGTTGCTTACGCCAGCTATGGTAAGGGAATACATGACGATATTGTTCAGGATTTGGCAAGTTCTTTAAAAAGTTATACAGAGGATTGTTACAAGAATGGCTATGGAAGGATCAAAGCTGGCTGAAGCAAAGGAGATGAAATTGAATGCAAAGGATTATACTTTGGTTCAGATCAACAGCATAAATACAAATGTAATATGAATTTACTTGACAACAGTTCAAGACTTGAAGTCTGAACTTGCTAACTGACTTCTAACTCTGTAAGTCAATAATGCCGTGTAGACCAAAACCGAAGGTAAGCTTGGCTACATTTAATGCATTCATGGACATATGGTATAGAGGACCCCTGTAAGGGGAAATTGCAAACATGGCCAAAGTACTTCGCAACTTTTCCCACATTAGGTAAAGTCTGTTTCCCTACTTCTTGATTTTGTGTGGGCCCTGTGATTTGCTTTGGCCAATAGAATGTGGCAAAAGTGATGTGCCATCTGGAACCGCTTCCTCAAGCACGCTGCGTGCATTCTGGAATTCTTGGAACTCTGATATGGGCATGAGAATAAGTCCTGGTTATCCTTCGGGAGGAAGGCAGGCAATGTAAAAGAGACCCCAGCCAAAGTCGTCCTGGACCAACCAACCTCTAGCCAATCTGCCAGCTGATTGCAGATGTATGAGTGAGCCCAGAGGAGTTCAACCACACCCAGCCCAGACCGGAAGAATTGCCTCGCTGACCTCCACAAGAATGAACTAGCTTTGGGAGTGTTTTGTTAGGCGTCAAATCCTTACAGATGCACCCACTCTCCTGCACTGGCAAATCCACGCTGGAAGACAGTACCATGACCACATCCGATCACCATCAACATTAGCTAGAGATGCTAACACACTAGAATGTCTACAGGTCGGGATCAGGAGAAGGTTTCTGAGGACGTACCAAGTGGAAGGTGAGGATATTTGTAGGATCATATGCTATACCTTCTGAGAATTGACATTAGTGGGCGAAGTGGGATGGATTCCTTATAACTTCTGTGATTGCAATTTTTATCCCACTGCATCTATTCTTGCCATCCCCTTATGGCGGGCGGAGTGTAGGTTCTCTTGAGCACTATCTTTGTACTTGGGTTTGGATGCGTAACTTGTCTTGGCCAATGAAACGTAGGCACAGTGCCTCTAGAGGACTCACTCTTCTGTACTTCTGTTATCACCACCATAACAAAATCCCGGTTGGCACACTTGTCCCAGAAGAGGATGAAAAACATGTGGAACAGAGACACCCTCACCACCCTGCAGCATGCAACACAGCCCTACTGGGTAACCCATATATTTATAAGTGAAAGATTAATGCTTACTCTTGTATGCTCCTATGGTTTCAATATTGATTTTTACCCAGCATTTTTAGGTGACCAAAAATACTTCTGAGATTAAAATTAGAATCAAGGAATGCAGGACTTCCCTGGTGGCACAGTGATTGAGAATCCACCTGCCAATGCAGGGCACACGGGTTCAATCACTGGTCTGAGATGATCCCACATGCCGCGGAGCAACTAAGCCCATGAGCTACAACTACTGAGCCCATGAGCCACAACTACTGAAGCCTGTGTGCCACAACTACTGAAGCCCTTGTGCCTAGAGCCCGTGCTCCACAACAGGAGAAGACTCCGCAATGAGAAACCCGTGCACCGCAATGAAGAGTAGCCCCGGCTCACTGCAACGAGAGAAAGCCCACATGCAGCAACGAAGACCCAATGCAGCCAAAAATTAATTAATTAATTAAAAAAAGAAAAGAATCAAGGAATGGCCGCATCAAGGAAGCAGACTTCCATTGCATTTAAGGACGGATCCCTTTGCCGAGAAAAAGAACTGTCCCAAAGTGAAACACATGGTTATATTAGAAGTCTCCTACCCACGGGATATTCAACCATCAGGAATCTGTACATGGTCTTCTTAGCTGGAATGGGGATCAGACTTTCATTTCAGAGTGACTAAGATGCTAAGTAATTTGGGGAATGATTAGCAGATCATTTCATCTGTGTTTCAGCAGGGAGGGAGGATGAGCAGGAGGGGTAGGTGTGTGTGTGTGTGTGTGTGTGTGTGTGCAGAGAAGGTGTAGGTTAGGAGCAACAGATGCTGTGGGGTGCTTTGAATGCCCCACCAAGGTGTTGACCTTTGATTCAAACCTGTGCCCATTTGTTCTTCAACCGGGAGCCCTTCCTGCTTACATCCAAGTTCTACTCATTCCCAAAGATCCAGCTCAAGTCCAATTTTCTCTCTGGGAAGTTTCCTGACCTTTCCAGCCTACAGCAACCAACTCATCCTCTCAACTCTTCATCTTGGCTGTAATTCATATGCTGTCTTAGCTTTTTCCTTGACTTTTCTCGGGGTTAGATGGTTGATTTCCATGTGCTCATGTAGCGTTTCCTCAAATTAAAGAACTTGCTGCTCTGTACTGTGGTTATGTATCTTTACTTAAAGCCATGTGTTGGTTGAAAGCAAGGAACATGGCTTATCCATTCTGGTACCCCCTCTGTCTGCCACAGTGCCTGGCACACTCTAGGGCATTAGTAAATACTTCTTGGATGAATGGATGTAGATTTCTTTCTCTTTCTGGCAAACCGTAAATTCCTGAAAGACAGTTGGTATTTATTGTACATTCCTATAGTGCTCCAAGACCTGTGCATTTATTCATTCAACAAATATTTGATGAATGAGGCTTACCCTGACTTACAAAGCCCTGTGTCATCTGGCTCCTACCCATCTCTTTGATATCATCTTGTGTAACTCTCCCCCTCACTCATTCACCTGCTCCAGCTATACTGGCCTTTCCCCCACCCACCCCCCAGTTCTTTGTGTCCTTAAATCTCCCGTCCACCTCAGGGCTTTTGAGGTCTCTTTGGCTGCACTCTCTACCCTTTGGTCTTCTATGACTTCCTCCTTCTTTTCATTCAGATCTCAGTTTAAAGTTCACCTCCTTCAAGAATCCTGTCCTGAGTGTCCAATCCATGGTACCACCTGCCTCTCTCCATTACATCTTTTAATCCCAGTTCCCTACATGACATTTACCACTTTTGGATAAATAACTTCCTCCATTTTTTCTTTCTTTCTTCCTTCCTCTCCCTCTCTCCCTTCTTTCCTTCCTTCCTTCCTTCCTTAGTTGCTTATTGCTTGATTGATTGTCTCTGCCTGCTAAAATATAACCTTTGTAATAATAGGTACTTTTTACATTCTTACTGCTCTATTCCTAGTGTCTGATAAATATATGTTGAATGTATGAATGTATGAATGAATATGGGTTCAACACTGAGCTGTGTGTTGCAAATCTAGTGGGAAGAGGACTGATGAGGTTCTGGCCTTCAAGGATTTTATAACTTTGCTGAATGAATGACCAATGTACACACGGTACCACAGAAAAACCAAAACCAAGACAACAAACAACAAAGATAAAACAAAAGACTGGAGTGTATGTAGCCCATTGAGGTACTGAAGCCTCAGCTTCCTCTGTGAGATGAGGATGATAACACCTAGTATGCAGGTGTGTCATGAGGATTAAGTGAGAGAAAGAACGGACAGCACCCAGCATCGTGCCTGGCATGCAGCAGGTACTCCGTGAATGGTATTCTCCACCCTCCCCCTCTGACAAGGCAAATAAAATGTATTAAGAAGCTTATGTTGGTCTACCCAGATGATCTGAACTTCAATTCCAAGGATGGCTCTTAGGCTTAAATCCAGTTATGCAAATATTTCTGCTGTTCCAGAATGTTGACAGGAGAGGTGGAGCTGATTATAGTTCATTTGTGAGCCATGTACTTTGGATTCTTTGAAAGCTTTTGTGTAACCCGGGAGGTCTCATTAGTTGCTGTTCTAGCACGGTGTGGTAGGGAGCTCTGTGATAATTGGCCACAAGCCACTGAAAAAGCATGAAGAGTCAGGAATTGTGTAGCGGGGCTGATCTTCTTCAGAGGTGCAGTTGATAACTACTGGTGTTACCCAAAATGCCATCCTTGGAGAGTTAGTCCTTTAGCTTAAATCACTGCTGGATTAACAACAACAATTTTAGCAGTCACTTGTATGTTAATAAGAATTTGCTGAATAGCACTGTTCCATTCCGGACCCTGAAATAGATTTTATTCAATTCTCACTTCCAAAACAATGGTGGTATTGAGTGACCAGGGTTAGATCAGGTTGAGTTCGTGTCTTGGGGTAGTTCTTTCTGGAGACTGGGTGGCTGAGTATCTGGGGAGTCAGGTCACATTGAAACCCTGGAGAAGGGGCAAGTTTGACCAGTGTGGGGGCAAGGTCAAGGACAATTACACAACACAGCTAGCTCCCACAGTTAACTCATACCTGTTTCTAATCTGTTTTCCTCTCCCTGTTCCACCTACACAAATGTGCCCTTTAAATATTTATTTGCCCACCTTTGCCGTGTGTGGCACTTGGTCCCTTTGAAGGTGTTTACTAATTAGATCAGGCTGGGAAGTTGGGGAACTTCAGATGTATTTATCCTGTGTAAGGTAATTTATCCTGTGTAAGGGCACGAGACCCCTGGACAGCCCCAGGGAGGTCAGCTATAGCTCCCCTGCTTCCTTCTTTTATTGGAGGAAGTCCTAATGATTGCCCAATTAAGCTGAATGACACTGGCTCTTTTTCTGCCATTAGCTTCTGACACAATTCTGAGACAGACATCAGAGAGGCTGGAGCCGGAAGGCTAAACACTCTTAGAGAACACGGTTATGGATCAATTGAACGCTGGGCTCAATTGACACCATCCACAGGTGATTCTTACTCAGTGACACAGCATCTGATCTTGGCTTGAAAGGAAAATGACTGCTGCAGTAATTCAAATTCAATAGACCTGCAGGTCACTGGCCTCAAATATTTTAAAATAATATTTGCTGCAGGAGAATCTGTGCTCATGCATGAGTGGATGTGTTTGACTGGATGTGAGTAGGTCATGTGTATGTATGTTTGGGCATATAGATCCAGTTGAAAGAGCTTTTAGGAGAGGTGATGCATAGAGTGAGGGGGGAAACTCTGTTGTACTGGGTCTTAAGGCAGCCTTGGTCTGTGGTTCAGGTTTATTTGATTCCTTTCAGCCATTTTGGCTATTGTCACTGTTCTGACTGTCCAGGAGAAAGAGGAATAGCTGATGATGACCACATGGGATATCTATCTGTGGTCTCAGGGGATGCCCTAAGAGATTCTTGCCTCAAACATCTTAGCTTGTTTCAGTGGTAAGACCAAGTACTTCCCACTTCCAGATCAGTGGCAAGAAGCCTAAAAACATGCTGGGATTCATGCCTGCTGGCCTGTGACAGAGAGGTAAGTGTCCGTGGGGTTTGTTTGCCGTGGCCCTCCTCCCTGCTCTGTAGACCCTTGTTCACATGTCTGCCTCAGTCCATAATTTGGTCTCTTGGTATTTTTACCAGGAGGCTGGGAGCACCTTAGCCTTGTAACCTTAGCACCTCACTTTATTTCTGGGTCAGCAATGTGTATCAGATGGACCAAATAGACACATCTCATAGGGAGATCTAGGCTTCCTCTTGATGTTGCTAAAGAATAAAATGGAAGGTAGATTGCCCAAAGTTAGCATTGGTGGGAGAGTCTTGGGGGTGGCAAGGTGGTGAAGGACAGGCCAGCATCCATGTCCCTGGGAGACTTGACTTTCCATCTGGAGAGGGTAGCTTCCCTTTTAATCCTTCTGCCGCCATCAGGTTGGCCTCCAGTGTTATTCTGTTTGTTGATTCAACACTTTGACCCGAATAGGGTTAAACGTCCTTCTCGTGTTTCTGTCCTTTGGGAGTAGAACTTAGTAGTTAGAGCTTCAAGGGCCATACTGCCTGGATCTGAATCCCATTCCCCACCATAAACAAGCTGTGTGACCTTGGGAAATCTATTCGTCTCTCGTAGCCCTTCATCAGTTTCCTCAATGGTAAAGTGGAGGTGATACTGTTATTTCTAAAGGTAGTTATGAGGATTACATGAGAATCTAAGTAGAGGTCTTAGGAGAGTATCTGGCTTAACATAAACTCTCAGGAATGTTAGCTATTCCTTCCTGCGACACAGGGATGCTCTCTCCCATCTCACACGTAGCAGTGGGGAGAATTGGATAATAGATACAAAGCACCTGGCCCTGTGGATGGTCGTTATTACTATCACTTATATTGACTCCCCAGAACAGATGGAAAATAGAAAAGATTTTACTACCTCCTAAATGGTAAAATGACCCAGAATTCAGTGCTGAGAACACCTGGACATACTCCTTCCTTGACTAGTTCACTCTCAAGTTTTATGGGTCACAAAAACTTTTGAGGATTGTTCCAGGGACAAAAGACCAAAGAAGGAAATCTCTCTTTTTAATGTTTAATTTCTAAGAGACACCCCTTTTTTTCCCGGGAGACAGATAGCAGGCAGGATGGCACCTACTTCTGAAAAGATCCTCTCTCTTCTCTCAGGGCTTTAGAGTTACCTAAATCCAGATATGCTAAATCTTAGGGCAATACCATCACTGTAGCAATAATTATACACCAAGCTACCCCAATGCCACCATGCCACAGGTTTTTATTATATTCATAATATATGCACTTAGGAATATATGACTATTTCAATGTGTTATATTTTTGAACAAAAAATGCAATACAACTCCAACTATTATTTTAACATCTTTTTTCTCCACTTAAAAATATATCAGAAGCTTCCTGCCAGATCAATGAAAAGATTTTTTATACCATTTTGAATGACTGCTGAATATTACATAGTGTGAATATACCTCATTGTTCGTAACAAATCCCGTTTGTAGATATGTGGGTTGTTTCTAAGGGTCCTTCATTATAAATGACACTGTAATAAACATCCTTATACTTGTACATTTTCATGCCTAATTGTTATAATAGAATAAATCCAGTAGTGGCATTTCTGGTTTAAGGGGCATGCACTTTTTGAGGCTTTTGATAAATACTGCCTAGTTGTCCTTGAAAAAGGCTTTACAGAGTTCTTCCCCAAATAATCTATTACAACCCTTCCCAATCTAAAAAAAAAAAAACTTTTTGGCACATATAAGAAAGGATAATTTAGGCACACACAAGAAATGACAGAGGGCAAAGAGAAGAATCTGCCGGGGACCAACTCCCCTGGGGCTTCAGCTACCCAAGAGGGCTGTGGAGAGCAATGTCCCGGCATGATCTTAACCCATCTTTTGTGTATCAGTTCACTGTTCCATACTCTTGGGCAGCTCCTGTCTGTAAGAGTTTACATACATCCCAGAGCTGGATTCTGGTTTCAGAAAGAAGCCATTTTTCTTAGGGAGCAAGGCTAGGAGGTGGTGTTGGCAGAGAATTGGAGAAAAGCCACGGGTAAAGAGATGTCAAATTTGTGAGCTTTTAGTGGAGTGTAAGCAGCTGTTTGTGGATTTAAACTCAAGCACGTTTTTCAGGCAACAATTTCTAAGTCACTAGTTATGGTGGAGGCTAACTCTGGATCATTTCCTGCTTGTCAGCAGAACTTGGTGAGTCTGAATGAATCATAATGAAGATGCATAACTTGTTGGAGCCTCCCAAGACCTGGTAGACACAGAAAGGAATCTGGACAACCTTTCTATTGAAATTTTATTAGAGAGGTGATGGCAGCAGCTGGTCTTTGTGAAGGCGACTATGGCTCAGAGCCTTTGTACTTCACTGGGTCTCGTAAAGCTTTTATGAAATCTCTGTCATCCTCTTGGCCAGTCCTGTATCATGAAGAAGGAAGCTGAGCATAAAGAGTACACCATCTATGACTTCTCCCAGGTTTCTGATCCTTCCAGGGAGGGAAACTTAGCATTTTTTGTCTCTTCCCAAGAAACCAAATTGCTGAAGCTATGGGACTTGTTCCCAGTGGTAAGATCTTGTTTGATGAGAATGACTGTAGCTTTATGTTATTATGGGGCTTATTGGCTTGGGTGACAGCTCCCTGGCATTTGCTGGAATTTGATGACTGAATGATGCAGGGAGGAGAAATGGAGAAGGTGGATGTTTATTGACCCAACACAGACTTGTTAAAAAAATACCAACTACATATATGAAGTCTCTTTGCATTACAAAAGCAAAATTACTAACTCTCAGGAGAGAAAATGATTATCACTCACTGCTAACTCTCCTAGGTAAGTAGGTGGTTATCCATACCTATGGCAAAGAGAAAAGTTTAGCATAGGTTCAAACATGGGTCCCCACTGTGGTACAGCCCCACCATGTATTTTCTGAGGCATCTACCAATGAGACTTCTTAGGATCGACTCTTTCTCTCTATTTCTCTTTCTCTTCATCTCCTCTCTTCTTTTTCCATACGGGAAAATAGAAAAAAAAGAAAACAACCAGGATTTGGAATCAGTTTTCCTGGAGTCAAGTCTCTGAGCCTCAGCTTTCCCATCAGCAAAATGGGCATAATAAGACCTGTCTTTCTGTGTTTGTTTATTCACCACAGGTAAGTTGAATATCAACTACCCAGTTAACAAAAAGGTGAAACATTAGCTTTAAAATTTAGCATGTGTTACTTTTTATATTTTTACTTTCTTTTTTAAAAATTCTGCTTTTCCTTTTCTTCTCCTGACTCAGTCTCTGGACTTACAGAGATATGCACAGGCGTCTTTAGCTCTGCTGGTAGAATTATGGGTTCTTGAATTTGGAGGTTATTTGAAGATTTTTTCCCCTCTGTTCTTGGTGTAAACTCTGCTCAGGAAATAATGCTGGAATTAGAATAACTCTTTTTTCCTTTTATGATGTCTTTTTCGTTGCTTCCAAGCTTTCTAGAGCTTTTCTATTTCTACCTATATCATCTAGGCTGCTATTGTGATAGAATCCTAACTGGTGTCCTTGATTTTTTTCTCTTTCCTTGTCAGCACATCCTATACACAGCATTCATTCATTCCCTCACTTAGTAAACATGTTTCAAATATCTGATAGGTTCCGAGCACTATAGTTGGTGCTGGACATGTCCCTGACTAGTTCAAATACCTCCCTCAGATTCTCTTCGCTTTTACTATAAATGTCAAGCTCCTTTACCTCAGATTCAAAATCTCCACAAATACCTATTTCAACCTGCTTTTTAATTCTCTCACTCCATAATATTATCAACTCTCAGCTCTAGCTGGAACAATCTCTCTCTGCCTTTGCATTTACCATTATCTCTTCTAGGTACGCTGTCCTATCTCTATTTCACTTGTTCAGACCTAATGTTCAGTGGAGAGCTCAGATGTTAATTATTTTGTGAAACTGCCCTGAGTCTCCTTCCTTGGGACCCGTGTCACTTCATATCTGAACCAATATGATTCAAATTGCTAGTTACCTTTTTAAGCATATAGGAAGAGAATGAGATTTCAAGGTGTTTGAATGAAAACAGAGAAACATGTTGGCTTACACGTTCTTTCAACCTCCATAGGATCTAACAATACAGTGTCTCGCTCAACACACACTTACCTATTTATTGTTTGAATCAAATAATAAAACATACACATTGGAAATAATGTACTGATGGAACTATCCCAGTAATTTATTACTTCCCTCTCATTTTGGGGGAAGATGTCAGATGCTCACTTTGTTCAAACTCTTATCAACAGTGTCTTCTCCAACTTGGTTGCCATGGGTTCTTCATTCCTCTTCCATCAAAGTTCTCTTGCTATGGAAATACATGGTACCTGGTCTAGCCAGGAGATCATGGGATCATGTAGTATAAGGAGCTGCGGTTCTACATAGATGTCTAGATCTGGGTTGTAATTCTAACTGTAAACTGTGTAACCCTGGAAAAGTTGTCTTGTCTCTCTGAGTCTCAGGTCCCTCTTCTGTGAAATACAATTAATAAAAACCATTGCAGGGATGTTGTGAAAATCAAATGTGATAATATGTGTAAGATAATAACTTACTGCCTTGCTCAATCCATACTAGGTACTCATTAAATTATAGATACTATCGATATTGACCATGAATGCTAGAATGCTCCACATTTTCTAGGGCACTTTGGAAGAACCATTGGGTTTATAAGGATGCATATCAACCTCACATGTGGTGAGCTCTCTTAGACTTCCATTTAGGGAGCTGTCCAGCATCCATCCTCCTCCTCTGTTGGTACAGAATCTCTTTTTTGTAGTCTTGGAGAGAAGTGCCCTCCACCCACCACAGATGGCAGAGAGTACAGACTCACCCCTCATCCCTAAGTCACCAGAGCTGAGCAAATGTCCAGGGCTTGGCCCATTGGATGCTTCTGGGACCTTGCTTCTCAGATTTGGAATCCTGGCTGGATGACTCTTGCTTCTGAGATTTTGAGGCTAAATGGTCACTTAGAATTAAATACGACTAGGTCAACTTTGACGGTGGTATTCAGCTGCATTCTTTCTTTTTCCTCTAAGATCACTGTTGAGCTTCCTCTTCTTTAATCATCCAGACTGCTATGATCTTGTTCTCTAAGCCTCTTGTTCCTGTGAGTCTCTGATACAGCTCTAGTAAATCACTACCTGTCCCCTCTACCCCATTTTTCCTCTATATGTTACTTGAAACCCATCACTGACAGTGACATAACCATGCATTTCAGGCACTTCATTCAGTGACAAAGAATCCACGGTTCATCAGCCTGATCTTTGATCCCATCCCCATGATGGCCAGGTGGGTTCTTCTGCTGCCATTGTCTTTGTAGCTGGGCTTCTGCTGTTTACTTTCTGGGAATCCTGAAAACAGAAAGCATGCTGGGTTGTTCTCCAGCTAAGCCACCGGCTTTCAGATCCCCTCCCTTCTGTTTTCATAGGGTGGCATTTCTCACCTTGAATTGTTGCCATGTTCCAGTCTTTCTCTCCTGCCTTTAGAAGCGTGGCTCAGCC
This sequence comes from Mesoplodon mirus, assembly GCF_964341445.2. Lineage (NCBI taxonomy): Eukaryota > Metazoa > Chordata > Mammalia > Artiodactyla > Ziphiidae > Mesoplodon > Mesoplodon mirus. The sequence continues at coordinate 11,941,029 of NC_138992.1, read as the reverse complement.
AATGGAACTCTGATGCCTTTTCTTTCCACACCTGAACTTGTTATGGAGATGTGGGTTGATAATCTTTATGTAAGCCAGTTCATCTCCTTGTTCTTCAGTCTTTTCACCTGTAACCTAGGCTAAGTAGCCACGAGGGTCAGTTTGAGGAGGAAACAAAATGACTGTCATGCTGGGATCTATGCAAAGCAAGACTGATGTGGGGATATGAATGTTTTTCACAACAACAATGATAATAAAATCAATGATGAGAATATTAGAAGGATTGGGCAGCTGTTGGTGTTTGGTTATTAACCACTGAGAACTGTTCATTAAATAGCAGTGGGGGGACTGAGGGCTGGGGTCAAGCTACTGCTTTTCTTAATCAAGTAGTGACCTCTTCTGGGGAAAGAAAGAGGCAAGCAAGGCCTTAGCACTGGGGGACTCTTAAAACATCTGCACCAAGGAAAGCAATGACAGAGTAGATTGTCCCCAAGGGGAGAATCTCTCAGGGTAGATGTTTGCTCTGGGCAACCAAGTGAAAAGCAACATTGAATGAACTGAAGCTGAGCATCATTTGCCCAGTAGCCCTGTCTGGAAGAGCTCTCATAGAACAAGTGAAATCTTGTAGACTCATTGCATGTACTACGGTGAGGCCACTGGTCATGCAAGCTGCCCAGATCTGGGAACCCAACACCAGCCTTTTGGGAGAATGGTTCAAAAAAGGTTCAGATGGGAAATGTTTTGTTTTGTTTTGTTGTATTCCTATCTAGAAAAGAAGAGAAGCACTACTTCTGATGTAGGAAGTAAAGTTCAGAGCATAGCGAGGTCTAGAGGAGCAATGGATTTTGCTCAATTGTCCTTCTTTGGGGACAGGAAAGAGGCAAGCTCCTACTGCAGGCTTGTCAATTGGATTGAGAGTAATGAAAACAGGAAAAGGTTTTTTTTTTCCTCCACTGAATCTCACCATATTCATTTGGTGAGGCTCTTGGAAGGAGGAAGAAGGAAGACCTCCAGGAAGTCCTCTTGGTGACTGCAGTATTAAAGGACTTAGGCTCTCCTAGATGATGGATCATTTGGTCAGACATGGTCTGTATTGGGTGGTGCTACATGGCACATTCCTGAGGACACAGGTCATGGCTTCTACTTAGACTCATGGGCGGGAAGGCTCAGAGTTGATGGAAATCATATTGTTCTACCCCTTGTTGAATGGGGTGGAAGAACTGACTCAGAGAGGGGAGGGGACTCACCTAAGTACAGAAATATAGGGACAGGGCTCCCATAAGAACTGGGTCTTCTGACCCTCTTTTCCTTCCCATTAGCAGTCACTCCTCTTGCACCTTTCTCCAACACCCCACTTCATACTAAATCAACTAGTAATGTTAATAAGACCTACATACTAGGTAGATTAATAATAGGGTAGCTACAGTTTGTTAAGCAGCTGCTACAGGGTAGCCTCTGTTCATTCTTTTATTCAGCAAATATTTATTGACTACAATGTGCTAGACACTGGGGTGCAGTGGTAAGCCAAAAACGATAAGCTCAACCACTATAAAAATCCCAGCCACAAAGATAAAACTAAAACTGTGCAATCTCTGAAGGCAAGGGGTCTGCTGCTGTAAGATAAGGCAGGGTTATTAGTCCAGGGAGAGCTTCTGTAAGTAAGTGGCCATTCTATTCATCTATTTGCTCAGACCTAGCATCTCCAGGTCATCCTTGCCTCCGCTCATTTTCTTACCCTTTACCACCAGGGAACCCGATTGACTCTGCCTCTGAAATATTCCAGAATCTACTTGTCTCAGCACCTCTGCTACCATCCCCCTTCGCTCAGATATCCCCAACCTCTTGCCTGTATTGTTGGGATGTAGTCTCTCTGCTTCCACTCTTACCTCCTCACAGTCAAATATGTTCAGACAATTCTGGGTTGTACATTTGTTTAAGTCGCGTACAGCAGGACTTCTCAGGGCTCTCATGTACTAATCAACATGGTGAAATACAGAGGGAGACATAGTATATAACATAGTCCAGACGTATTTGACCACAAATTTTTTCTTATAGAGCATCTCACACAACTGCAGGTCAATGGAAAGCATTCCAGATAACCCAGAAAATGTTAACGCGTATATAACGCATTATATAAAGTATTATTATTATTCCACCTGATGGGAAATGGAGCCACGCACAACAGTTTAGCTGATCTGCGAATCAGGTTGGCTGAGTTTTAGCCACAGTTAGCTTTTTTTGAGCTGTATCACTTTGGGCAAGTAAGTCATGTAATTTTTCTGAATTTGGGTTCCTCATCTGTGAAATACAGATAATAATTCCTGTCCTGTCTACTTTGCCACGCTGTTGAGAGAATCAAATGAGATAATGAATGTTAAAGAAGGGACATCCTTACAACCGCACCCCCCTCACTAAACCAAACCAAACCAAAACCCAATACCACCACTGTGCTACTGTGGATGCCTAGAAAAACATTATTTCTGGTTATCCCATCTCTGTACTTAATTGTCATCAATGAGCAACACATTAACATTTAGTTTATTTATTTGAGCAACCTGGAGTAAAACCCAGGGAGTTGCTGGCTGTTGGCTAGAAGTCAAACAAAACAAAGAATTAATTGGAGCAAACGCTGTGGAGTGTGCCAGTCTGTGACATGCATGGAAGCAGGCAAGAAAAGCCAGTTGCCTGGACAGAGTAGCGGAAAGAATGAAAAGAACAGGGATTGTGTAAAAAAGGCTCAGGAGATAAGAAAACCTGAAAACACAACACTGTAGAGAGGCTGTAAAACTGCAGTGAGGGGACTTCCCTGACAGTCCAGTGGTTAAGACTCTGCGCTCCAAGTGCAGGGGGCTCAGATTCGATCCCTGGTCCGGGAACTAAATCCCACATGCCGCAACTAAGACCCGGCGCAGCCAAATAAATAAATAAATATTAAAAAACAAAACCAAACAAAACTGCGGCGATGCTGAGAAAGAATGAAAGATCATCTTAGCTATGGTGGTGGCATGGTGCCCTGCAGAGTCATTGAAAGGCATTGGGTGTGGTCATTCAGTGAGTCTCAGTGGGACAGTGTGGAGACTCTAAGCTGGCAAAGTTCTGTGGGTTTTTGTGAAATGCCTATTCAGGATACTTGGTTCATACCAGGTCAGCAAGCTCTGCTGATGTTCCCTTTCAGATCCTAAACACTGCTAGGTTCTCTTTTTCTCTAGGGCTTTTGGTTATGATTGACCAGTGACCTTGGGCTCAGGACTCTGATCCCCCAGACTAATTCACACTCAGCAAATTGATGTATACATCTTGATGTATTTGTGGGCCAAGCCTGATGATGATGATGACAATGATGATGATGATAGTGTGAATTATGACAATAAAAAATATAGCATCCATATAGCAGCTTAGAAAGGCACTCATATCCAATCCCCTCTGCTGTCAGCAGAAAATGAAAATGCCCATATCCAGATGCCTAGAAGGGAACAGAAATCACCCAGGTGGTATGTACAGAAGGAGAGGTGTATGTCAAAGCTAGGAAGGGGCTGCCCCCTTTACAAAAGAGCCTGGAGAGATTTGAGTGAATGCATTCATGTTAGCTCTGGGTATTTCTGAACATCAGCCAGGAGAGCTAATTCTCTGATACTATCATTTCCCACGCCTCCATCTCAATACATACGTGTATCTCCTCGAGTCTCTGCACAGATATCTGTCCCTGAAAAAAAGAAGCTCTCCTAAGAGCCCAGAGCGGAGCCTCAGTGTTTTATATAATCATAATTTCTGCATAAAAGAATCAGTAGGGAGTGTATTTATCAGTTTTGCTGCATAACAAAGAACCCCCTACTCCCTAGATCTCAGTGCTTATAATCACTAAAATTTATTTTCCTTTCATTTTACATGATGCCTACAGTCAGCAGGGCCTCTGCTTCAGGCTGTGTGTTGACTATGGGTCATTTCCATAGGGCTTTGTTTGTTTGTTTGTTTTTGCTTTATTTTTTGATTGATTGATTATTTTTGGCTGTGTTGGGTCTTCGTTGCTGCATGTGGGCTTTTCCTAGTTGCGCTGAGCGGGGGTTACTCTTCGTTGCTGTGCACATGCTTCTCATTGCAGTGGCTTCTCTTGATGCGGAGCATGGGCTCTCGGTGTGCGGGCTTCAGTAGTTGTGGCATTTGGGCTCAGTAGTTGTGGCTTGCGGGCTCTAGAGTACAGGCTCAGTAGTTGTGGCGCACAGGCTTAGCTTCTCTGCAGCATGTGAGATCTTCCTGGACCAGGGCTCGAACCCACGTCCCCTGCATTGGCAGGTGGATTCTTAACCACTTTGCCACCAGGGAAGTCCTCCATAGGCTTTTTTGATCTGTGACTGCATTGGAAGGAACAGCCCCAAAGCACAATGGGCAGTTCTGGCAGAAGGCAAGAGTCTAAGAAAGCAACCTCAGGTAGGCAGTCACCTTAGACTTTTGCAGGGTGTGGCTCACAGTCCACTGGCCAAAGAAATTCAATGGGCCAAATCTAACAACAGAACTGAGAAATTCACTGGCCCTGCAGGGAGATGTGGCAAAGGTTTGTATGCACAAACCTTTTACAGAAGACTGAATTGTAATACAAATCATCACAGGGGTTGTCTAAGCATGCCAGTTCCAGGGCCCATCTTCAACTATTTTAATTCAATAGGTCAGAGTAAGTAATAACAGTAGTAGTGTTAATAATAATAAAATCAATGGCTAGCGTTACTGTTGGCCTTTTATGAGCCTGACACTGTGTTAAGTACTTAAACGCTTGATGTTTAGTTTAATCCTACGATCTCTCTGAAATAGGAACAAGTATGATCTCCGTTTTACAGGTGAGGAAACAGAAGCTCAGAGAGGTTCAGAAACTTCCCCAGTTCACACAGCTAGTAAATGGTCGAGCAGGCATATGGATCTGTGGAGTGGAACTTCTGAGCCCCAAGTCTTTTTCAGTTTCCCAAATATGCCCATCTCTCTCCTGCCTCAGGACCTTTGCACTTCCTTTCACCTCGGCCTTTATAACATTTCCTTCCATTCATTCACTTCATTTCTCAAGTTTCAAGTGGAAACGTCACTTCCTCAGAGAGGCTCCCTGACCTTGGCCTCTGACTGATCCACTTTGTGGGTCTCCCAGATTTTCTAAGCCTCTTCTGATCTTCTGTGCTGGGGCGACTTTCTTGATGGGCAGCCCAAACTCCTGAGTATCACCTGGCCTCCTAACACCTCAGGCTGTCTCAGCCTTCCTCAGGGAAGGCAGGGGATGGGAACGAGCCAATAGATAAATCTCTCTCCCCTCCTTCTCCTGGACAAGCCGTCCAAGTTTTCCCATCTGGCCCATCGTCTGAGCCATTGGCTGTATTTTATTGCAAGGCTGGTGCCAGCTTGGTAAACATCACCTTGCATCCGCTTTCCCTCATTCCTTGCCTCGCTGCCCTGGACTCCACTTCCCAATAAAGCCTTTGCAAGTAAGCTTACTGCAGGCTCTGCTATCTTGGAAATCCAGCCTGAGGGACGACCCCCCACCCACCCCGCATCCTACTTACACTTGACCCCCACTTTTATTTCTCTAATACCCTTTACCCTATACTTTTCTCTCACAGCTTTTCTCATACAACTGGTAATCATATATAATATGCACTTTTTTTTTGTCTGCACCATGCAGCTTGTGGGATCTTAGTCCCCTGACCCAGACCCAGGCAGTGAAAGCACCGAGTCCTAACCATTGGACTGCCAAGGAATTCCCAATGCAGTGATGCAGTGTTTTTTGTTTTTTTTTTACCACTGTGTTCTCTGCACTTGGTGCATGCCCAGCACATAGCAGTTGATCAACAAATATTAGTAAATGAATGTACATGCCTGGGCTTGAGTCCTTGTTTTGTCTGTGTTGCTTTTTTGTAGGTTGCTAAAGGTCTCTATGCTTCATTTTGCTTCCATTTTGGGAAAATGAGACTGGGTATCTGTTTCAGAGGTTCTGAGACCAAAATGTGCTGATCAGTGCAGATGTTCAATAACTGATCACCATCGCTGATATTGTTTAACTAGACCAGCGATGGACAATCTTTTCCTATAAAGGGCCAGAGAGTAAATATTTTAGGCTTAGCAGGACAAATGATCTCTGTCACAAAGACTCAACTCTGCCATCGTGGTGTAAAAGCAGCCACAAACAATATCTAAACAGGTGGGCTTGGCTGTGGTCCAATAAAACCATATTAGCAAAAACAGGGTGATAAGCCAGATTGGCCCTCGAGTTATACTTTGCCAGACCCTGCGCTATACAGTCTGAGCAGTGTGAATCTAAAAGTTCGTAGTAAACCACATCAACAGATTGCAAATATTCGTGAACTTTCTAGGCAAAGCTTATCTCTGCATTTCTTTCCAGTGTTAAACATGTGCAATATTTTCCTGGCAGTGACAGTGTACTTTCAGGGAAATCTGTGTTTTCAGAGTTTGTGTTTGTTTACAATATTTCTCTAACAAGTGTGAGTGGTGAGAGTCTCCCCACATATTTCCTCTCTAACTCCTTTTTCCCTGGTAATGGTGTACCTTCTTTACCTACCTCCAGAGCTAGTCTGTGGAGAGAAAACTTGGAATTTGGGAGACTGGAACTTTACTTGTCTCTCAGGTAGAAACTTTGTTATATAGCAAATCTATTTAGAATAAGTGGTTTCCTAGAAAAGATATGAAAGAAATGATCCACTTTAAAAAAAATTAGTCAAGTCTTTGGAACAGGACAGATTTTTTTATATATAAACGTATAAAATGGGGTCAAGAAAGCAAGACAAGTCTGCTTTAGAGAGACCATTAGTAGTTTTTTAGGGCTTACTAGGCGTCAGGTATGTGGGAGAGGGACCAGGATACCATGATTGATGGTTCATCCAGAACTACATGGAATGTGGTTCTCCACAGGGAAACTGAGGTGCTGTTAACAGAAGAAGGGGGGAAGAGATGATAGAGATTAAAAATTGCAGCTGGTGTGGGTAAGTAGGAGGTGGCTGTCTCACCTTTTTCCTGTGAGCATCAGCTCACCTCTGTTGTGCTGATGAAAAAAGATATTGTGAAAAGCATCTTATCCATCACCTGGTACAAAATAGAGCTGGAATAAATGGATGCTACGGGTTTTCATGTTTCTTTATTGTAATTATGTATAAAATATGACACGCCACACATCCTAAGAAGGATTAAGCCCATGTGAGCTGATCACATGTTTGCTAGACTCTGATGCACATCACCGAGGGCCCATGCGCTGCACATCTTTCTGTTCTTCTGTCCTTAGAGTTTTGACACTGACTCTCCCCATGGTTGCAACATGGCTGCCTCAGCTTCAAGAATCATGTCTTCTTAAGACATCGTTTCAGATACAAAAGGCGGGAATGTGTGCGAAAAGGGCTCCTTTCATGTATTAGGCAGGGAATCTTTCCAAGAAGCCCTCCTCCTTACGTGCCATTGACCAGAAGTATGTCACATGTCCAGCCCCAAACCCATCTCTGGCAAGGCAAGTGCAGTTACTATGATTAGCTGTAAAGAATCATGATTCATCCACTGGGGCTGGAACAAGGAAAGGGTCATGGCCATGGGGCAGGCATTACTTCCTTTGGCATCTCTCTTTCCTTCTCATGGCTAGAGAACATGTCTGTTTTGTTCACAGTTCCTAACCCAGTGCCTGACCTAAAACAGGCACTCAATATATATTTGTTGGGGACTAAATAAAGTAATGGATGAATATATTGACTAGATTGTCCTTTTTTCTCATTTATTCTGGTTTCCTCATTTCTCTGAGTCTGGCTGTCCTGGAGCTATTCTTCCTGTCTGAAGATGAGCCTTCCTAAATTTGGTAACATGGTAAGAAATGAATCTGACCTATCACAGTGTTCATTTGCAGCCTTTGGTGTGGGTTGATTATTGTGGTCAAGGAGAGGACGGGAAGGTACATTCAAGGCCTGCTTGCATGGGCATGACCAAGACCATTCTCAACAAAATGAAAAATCAAGGTACCTTGTTCTCTTTCATCTTCTCTCTGAGCAGTTTCCTATGGCTTTTCAAGCTCATCTATTAGAATGTCAACAAAATCACAGAGATCTGCAGAAAATATTACAGAGAGATGGTTTGAAGTCACCAAGCACCTTGGAAGCATTAGTTTATTAAGCATTTAATGAGATAATTATAAACCTCTTCCACTGAGCTCATAGCTCAAAATGTCTAAACACCCTCTCTAGGTATCACTTAGTTCATCCAGTTTGAATGAAGCAGTAGAAAATATTTTCTTTTAAGTAGGTGATTCTCCTGGATTTTTCATGATTTCAGTCTTGTTTGCCCCCATTACTGGGTCAAAATGGGCACTTCTTTGCTTGATTCTAGAGTATTCTTGGGAAGGAGATAGAATGATAGAATGATTGTCTAATCTCAGTTGAATCTGATCTCTATCACTTATTAGCTGTGACTCACTGGGTAAGTTGCTTAATATCTCCAAGCCTCAATTTACTCATTTGCAAAATGGGGCAATAATTGAGGGTTGTTCTTGCACAGTGTTTGCAGCAAAGTATGGGTGCAATAAACGCTATCTGCAATTGCTTTTGCCAACATGTTATGGTCTTCAGTCTGTCATTGAAATGAGCAGCTTTTACAAAGACAGCTGTAAATTTGTCATATTTGAAAAACAGATATTGCTATTTGGGAAACCCCAATGTCAGTCCAATAATTGTGAGGCAAAGAATACATCTGTATTGTTGGCATGGTTCTGGACACTGGGATTATATTCAGAACCTGATGGGGCCTTTCAGGTTGCTGAAAATGACTCTGACCAGTCAACTAAGGGTGGTTAAAAAATACCCATGGAACTGATGTCTATTTGGTTTGCGTAAATGAGTTTCTTTAGGTTGAGTTGGCTAATTGTGTCAGTCAAATGGCCACTTCAGGTTTCCTGAGTTGATTCCGTCCTGCAGTTGGGTGTGAAAGATGGAGTTATGTAATGTGGCAGCATGGAAGACATAGAGGACCACAGGCTGGACCATGTCGGTCTTCACCATGCTGTCCACTAACACATGGTCACTTCATCAAGTCACCTCAGCATTCTAGGACCTCTGACCTCTAAAGTGAGAATTTAGTACCCACCCATATAATTTAGCTGGTTATTGCAGAGTAATGATGAGAGGATTTTGTTGTGGTAACTATTATTACTGTTACTCAGTGGGGTCTGAGAGGAGAGTTTCTTCAGATGCCAGAAACTCCTTGGGTCAAGGACTATGAGAACACTTATCTTTCTATGATCAGTTCTTTCCAACTTTCTGGATAAAATTCACACTAAATGTAAGAGGAGCTATTAAAAAATATCTCTGACTGGATCACCTGGAACTCTGAATGGACTAACGTGGAAGTTTGGTTTCTGAGAAGCACACACTAGGACAGGAAGAAATGCCCAAGAGATTTGTTGGAGGAAACACCTGTGAAGAAAGAGGAGGAAGTAGAGGAGGCAGGGAGAGCTTTCAGACCCCACTGCAGGTCTCACACCTGTGAAAGGAGAGGGGGAAGGAGGAATTGGGGAGAAAGAATCTCACATGGGAGTGCACATCTAAAATCTAGTATTTGGCTAGCCAGTGGGAGTCCTTGAGCCCAAACTGCCCATGACAGCTGTCGTCTGTCCTGCAGAAATGGGCTAGGGCTAGTCCTCTTGCCATCCTCAGTCATTTGCAGGGAGCATCCTTTGGGGGGTGTGGTCTTGGCACGAACGCAGTAGTGGGCCCAGCAACAGGGGATTTAGTCAACTATGCGTCTCATCGCAGAAGAGTTGAGCAGTACGTTTTCATGGCCACCCACCAGATTGTCAGAGGTTTTCTCTTTGCAACACAGATCTTAAGGAGTTTGAAAAACAAACCCAAACATTTGTGATAGTGTAGGTTTTGTACCCCAAATCAATGTTCCATTCTGTCCCTTGACTTTCACTTCCCCCTCTGTTTCAGCTAGACCAATCATGTTGAAAACCCCACCCAGGTTTGTAGAGTTCCTCATTTGACAATTTAAAAAAATCTGTATGTGAATAAGTCACATGAACTTACTTTGTTTTACCTCCTCAATGAATTATGATTTACTCTCTTGGGTTTCCTATGTTTTCCACCTCTTTACACATCCGTCACTCCTTTAGATGGGAAAGGTGACTGAGGTCAGTTTGCTTCTCTGCCTTCCAGTCTGACCAAATGGACCCAGTTATCCAAAGGGTTTGGACAAGAAGCAGATCATCCAAAAAGATGTATGATAGAAGGGAAGAATTCTAAGGAGGTAATCCACAGATGATGAGAGGGAGGCATTGGAAGTGCCTGTAGGGTTTGCTGAACGTACAGCATTCTTGAAATATGTCATCATCATGGGATACTGCTTGGGTGATCACTGAGGGACTGCACTAGGATTTGGCACTCTAGAGTCAAAGAAAATGGTTGTTTATTAGATGTTTGAATAGTGGTTGCCTTCTCTCAACAGAAAATAGATTATTTTTCCCATTGAAAAATAAGTTGTGTTGATGGAGATTGTGGCAGAGACTAGCCAGACACTGCCTAGACCTTCTTCGTCTTCCTTCTGAGCATACCACTGGATGAAATTTCCTGCCTCCTTTATAGTTAGATGTGGTTGTGTAATCAAGTTACAGCCAATAACAAATGGGCAGAAATGGTGAATATCACTTTCAGATCTGTCGTCCCTGCCAGGAAATTCTCATGTTCTCTCCCATCCTTTGCATGCTGGTTGGATGCAGAGGGTCCAGTGGAAACTCCAATGTCAGAGCCACTGAATAAAGGAGCCAGGGTCTCTAAATAACCACAAAGAGAAGAAGACGCTGCTGACCCACATTGGGCTGGAAATTGAGTGGGAAAAAGGATGTATTGAGTGAAGCAGCCGAATTTTTGAGTAAGTCAAAGCAGTTGTCTTATCCAGATAAAACAGAGAGTGTGTGGACACTGTTGATGAAGAATCATGCCAAAGGAAGGGAGACCTGGTGGAAGGTCAGTGAGCTCAATTCGGCAAGCAGTATTTGAATGACATCTTGAGTGGAGCACCGTGCTCAGTCTTGAGACTAAGGGTGAGTGAGACGTGTTTGCTGCCCTCAAGGGCTCAGTGCTATAGATGCAGACTTATGGTACAGCTTGACAAGGCAACAGCTATTCGTGCAATGTACAGAAGAAGCTAGGAGCCAGAAAAATTAACTTCCCCTGGGAATGGGGTGCAGGAGTGGCTTCTCAGAGGTGGCACCTGCCCTGGGCTTTGAAGATTAACAAGGTGGGTAAGGACCCAAGCAGCTGTGCAGGGAGCATTTCTGGCAGAGAGAGGAAAAGAGAAGAGCAGGGATGAGACTGACACCAATTCACCGTCCCTTATGTATAACCTTGAAATCTAATATACTGTGAAAAGCAAAATTTTGTAACCCATTTTGGGTAAAAACTGAGCTAACAAACTTATTTGGCAGTAACACTTGCCTTGAATTGCCACGAAGTTGTCTGTACCCTTTATTTATCCCACTTAGTGTAGGTATTCACATGCTTCACTGCAGAAATATTAATGTGTTTGGTTATGGGGTATACTCTAGTCCCTGCTAAGGTATTTCATAACTTCTCTATACGCACTACATTACCTCTCTAAAATCTAAAAAAGTGGTAAATAACACACCAGGATTCGAGTTTTTAGAACTGTACTGATCAGTTACCTTTGTGGGTGTTTACCATTCACAAAGTGCTTTATGATCACATAGGATGGATGGCTTCTTTCTACAACATGGAGTCACATGGCGGTTTTCCAGCCCTCCAACTTCACCTGGCATCACCCCCATCTCTCTTGCTCGGCCACACTGGCCACCTTTCTGTTTTGTGAATAAGCCCAGTGTATTGCAAGTCTCAGGGCCTTTGCGCTAGCTGTTCTCGCTACTTTGAAAGCTCTCCTCCTGGCCCATTACGAATCTCATTCTTGTTCTTGAGGTCTCCAGTTTAACATCTGTTCCTCAAAGAACCTTGCCCTAAGTCTACCGCAAATGGTGGCCTTCATCATAGCACTTATCAAAGTCTATAATTATTTTGTTTATTTCTTTATTTGTTTATTGCACATCTCCCACTTAATGTAATGTCCAAGATGTCAGGACCCCTGCTTGCTCTTCACAGCTGTGTTCCTGATGCCTCGTGCAATATTTGTAGAATGAATGGATGAATATATCAATGAACAAGCTATAAAACTCAAATCCTCTCTAAGTCTATGAGCTCCTTGCTGTCAGGGTTTTTGTCTTAGGGTGATGACATATAATGGAAAGACCATAGATTTTGTTCTATGATCAGACATAAATTTGCTGTGTGACCTTGGGCAAATTCTACCACCTCTCTGAGCCCAGGTTTCTCTTTTTTTGCCTAACGAAACTAATAATAGTACCTATCACATGGGAATGTAAGTGACAGAATGATAATAAATGTAAACTTTTCAGCATGTTGCCTGGCACATTGTAGGTGCTTAATAAATGCTGGATGAAATGAGTGAATGAGCCTGAGGAAGACACAGAAGCCTTTGCTCCTTTCCCTGCCCTCACATGGTGCCCCTACCCCTATCCAGCCATAAAGGATCCAGGTGAGATCAGGTAGATGGATAAAGGATTGGAACCTAGCAGCAAACAAGACAATATTGAGCACTTACTGTGTGCAGCTGCTGGGTTAAGGACACTATAGGACAAGTGGAGATGACTGAGGCATATTCCTTGTCCTCAAGGAGGTGGCATTTCAACATGGCATTTAGCATTTGAAGATATTGGTGGATAGAGACGTGTGGGTGAGAAACAGCATGGTCAAAAGGCATGGTCATAGGATGAGGATAATGGTTTGGGGAATATTGAGGAATCCAGGATGTGAGAAAACAGAGGGAAAGACGTAGCTGGAGAGTTGGTTGGGCTCAGACGCACGAGGACTCTGATTGCTGAGCTGAGGAAATTGGACTTGATTCTGTAGATAATGGTGAGTCAATAAAGGCTCTTGAAGAGAGAAGAGAAATGACCCGGCTAGCAATAGGAAGGATGAACTGAGAAGAAAACCCTGAAATGGCCCCAAAGCAGGCAGTCCCTCTCAGTGGACTGGGTCAAACACCTTTGTCAATAAATGAGGGTTATAACATCTTTAATTTCATTTTCAATCAGTGCAGGGACTCTCTAATAGTGGACCATTGGGAACTAGAATTGTTCTCTTTCCTGTGGGGAGAAACATAGGAAGCTGAGGGTTTGATCCCTGTCCTAAATGATCTTACTTCAGTAGAGGGGAGAAGAGTTGTGCTCACCTATTAAGTCACATTTGTTCAATCAACTCGCAGTTTTCGAGCTCCTGTCACAAGTCAGCACTGTGCTAATGGCAGGGGTGTAAGAATAAAGGCATATCACCTGTTCTCAATGGGTTTCACAATCTACTGGGAGAGGAACACAGTGACTGCAGTGGGTGGCTAAGAGCCACCAAGAATGGAACCAAAAGTGATATGAAAATTTAGGAAGAGAAAACGAGGCATAGAGGCTGATGTAGTGGAGAAAGATTTCTCAGAGCCCATGGACTTCAACTTCAAACTCATTCAAGGGATTTTGAATGATTGCTTTGGGGAACAACACAGAAGAGTAGGAAGACAGCATTATACAGAGTAGGAGAATGAACATTTTGGAGTCTGACTACCTGGGTGGTATGGATTCTGAGTCCACTTCCTATCTGTGTAATAGTTAACTAGAGAAATCACTCTGTTTCCTAGCCTCCTCACCTGTAAAATGGGAAAATGGGGGAAACTCACCTGTACAACTGTGGAAAGCATAGAGCAGGTGTCAGCAAACATTTTCTGTAAAGGATCAGATAGTAAATACGTTAGGTTTTGCAGGCCACGTGGTCTCTGTTGTAGCTACTGAACTCTCCCACTGCAGTGTGTTATGGCCTGCATATTTGTGTCTCTCCAACATTCATGTGTTGAGACCCTAAACGCCCAATGTGATGGTATTTGGAGGTGGGGCCTTTGGGAGGTAATTAGGTTCAGATGAGGTCATGAGTATGGGGCCCACATGATGGAATTAGTGCCCCTATAAGAAGACAAAGAATTAATCTCTCTCTGCTCTTCACCATGTAAGGACACTGTGAGAAGACAGCTGTATATGAACCAGGAAGAGGGTTCTCGCCAGACACTGAATCTGCCAGCACCTTGATCTTGAACTTCCTAGTCTCCAGAACCTTGAGAAATAAATTTCTGTTAAGTCACTGGTCTATGGTATTTTGTTATAGCAGCCTGAACTAAGACAATGTGGAACGCATTGTAGACAATAGATAAATTAATGGTTATGTCTGTATGCTAATACAATTTTATTTATGGACACCAACATTAGATTTCACATCATTTTCACATGTCACAAAACATCATTATTATTTAGATTCCCCCCCCCCGCCATCATTTAAAATGTAAAAATCATTCTTAGCTCTTGGCTATACAAGTGGTGTGCTGGATTTGTTGATTTGGTCTACAAACTATAGCTGCTGGCCCCCGAGATATATTATAGAGCAACGGTTCTAAAGGTTAGCTGTTATTATTGTTAATTCCACTTATCATATAGGAAAATGGACTTTAGAGAATTCATAAAAGACCCTGGACAAAATGTCGGTCCTGTGGCTCTTCATCAAGCGCTCTGCCCAGTGAAGAGGGAAGAAAGGCACAATTCAAGGTAACCGACTCTGGGTTCCTTCCTCCCCTCGAATTTCTCTCCACTTATCATCTCTCTTTACATATTATTTTTAGAACTCTCAAAATGGCAGCCACAAGAAAGCAGAATATCCAAAACAGAAGAAAAAAGGAACTAAGATGAAGGGAAATACCTTTTTCAGTGAACACTAGTCATTTACTTTGAATTCGGCCATTAATCCCAGGACGGAAATGAACCAAAATTTACCCAAAGACACATGAGTGTGAAGAGTTGAAAAAAGAAAAAAGTATGTTTTGGATTTTTTTACTTTAAAATACATTAAAAAATTTTTATTGGAGTATAGTTGATTTACAATGTTGTGTTAGTTTAAAATACATTTTTGAATTTAATGGTCTGTGCTTTGCTCCCCTCTCTTAGCTCAGCCAGCTTCCGTAGTACCCCTGTCCTCCTCATTTTCTGGGGAACAATGGATGTTTCAAATAAAAATAGGTGTAAATCACTGTGCAAATAAAATGAATAAATATGATGTGCCTGGAAACAGAGCTTAATTTGAAGCGGTCTTCTTCTCTCAGCCTGGGGAAATGCATATCTTACATTTGTGTGTTGCCTTGGTTTTTGGAAGGCTTCCATGTACAATTAGCTCATTTGTTTTTTGCAAGTCTTTTTCATTGTAAAAAAGGTGTTTGCATGCTCTCCAAATTTACCATTTCTTTTTCTTCGACCCCAGGGTAAATCAAAAGAAATTGTATAGTCAGTGAATCGCAATGAACTTTCTCTTAGCTGGTCGCCCTGCCCCTTCCTAGTCTTTAATCAAACCACATTCAGGGTCATCTTTCAGAAGCACACATGCTTAACATCCTTGGGTAGCTCTCCATCTGAAGATTTCTCTACCTTTCCAGTTACATTTCCTTTTCCACTGTGGACTCGGCATTCAAGTCACTCCACAGTTTACAGGGGTCAATGCTTCCTCACATCTTTTTGCCTTCTTTCACACTGTTTCCTTGGAATTGAATGCTTTCCCTCCAAGAATCAGCCTACCTTGAGTGCAGACCAGAGAGAACAAAGGATGCAATCTGAGGAAGTTCTATAGCCACCAAGTCTCTCAGTTTTCCCTCACTCCTTTCAAACACCAGTTTCGTCTATTATTTTGAAGAATGAGAAATCCAGGAGTGGGCGTACCAATCCACGCTACAGGCTCAAACGTGTGGAGCATCCGCTATGTACTGGGTGCTGGGAATATACAGCAATGAATCATCCTTCAGTGAGCCTGCAGCTAGCAGGGAAGATAAGGCCAGTCCATGAATTCCCAGAACACCAGGCAGGAAGTTATAAGAAGAATATATATAAATAGAGGGTTCCATATAAAGCTCAGAGGAGGGAAAGGCTATATTAAGCTGGAGCAATCAGAAAAGACATTTTGGAGCATTTGCTATGTGATTTGGACCTTGGAAACGAGAAAGATTTGAATAAGTGAAGATGGTTTGGAAAGTGAAAGAGTGTTGATGCCAGAAGTTCATTCCATGCAAAGCCAAGGAGGTGCAAGAGAGCTGGGCTTTCAGAGAGAACAAAGAGACTTAGCTTATGAAGAGCAAGAGGAGCTGAAGAAATAAAAGGAGAAAAGATGGATCAGGGCCAGGTAGCGGAGGAAGAAAAGGTGTTAGCTGATAAGTCACCCACAGATCCCCAGACCACAAGCCAGCTGTACACTCAGAAAGTTTTTCTTCTGATTCAAGCTGGCAAAAGAGGTTGCCTGGCAGGGGTACCCCAGAACTTCATCAGAATGCTGCTTGTCCACTTTTAGACAATCAGCACCGTGGTGCCAACACTTTAGAGCTGTATTAAAATACTTTTGTTAATTTTGGACTTGTATTGAGTTTATTAGAAACGTGCACCCTGAAATGAGAGTTAGGGACCACTTGCTGATAAGACCCCAATATTGAACAGAAAAAGCCAGAGAAATGTCAAGTTATTCTTGTGTGTACATGTGTTCACCTCTTGCAGAGAAATCATAGAGCTTTGCTAATGTCATGCTCCCAGATGGCCTTTTAAACATGGGAATTACAGATACATGAGCAGTAAAAGAAAACTGTACATGAGAATGAAAATAATCAAAGAATTACCTTTATGTGGACATTTTCTATGTAAGATGGTATTATGTTGGCCAGAGATGGACCTTGACTCCTGGACTGATCAGACTCTAATTAGATCCTGAGCCCCACCACCTATCACAGCTTTTCTCAAATGGTAAGTGGATTACTTCTTAATTCTTGTCAACAAACATTTTCTGGTCCCCAACTAGGCATCAAGAACTGTGCTATATGCTAAAGTAGGTGGAGGAATGAAATGAAATTAAAATCGTCTTACTTCTTGACATCCTTGCAGACTATCGGGGTAGACACAGATCCACAGAACTTTTCAAAGCAATGTATTAAAGGATCAGATGGCAGTAAGCACAGGTGCCGTGGGAGCCCTGAGGAGGAACATCTCCTTAGTCTGGACTAAAGATTTTGAGAAGGGCCAAGGAGGGTTGACTGAAGAAACTGACACATCGGTACAATTAGAATCTTCTCTCCTGTTGGTCCAGCTTTAAAATCACAGCATCTCAAAGCTGGCTATCCTCGAAGTTAGAGCACCTATCAAATTTAATTGTCATCCCTTGCTTAACTGTCTGAGCTATGGTAAACTTCAAAGGACTTCAACAGTTTCTATTTTGTGCATAATGTGTCTCCACCACATAACAGTATCTGACGCCTAATAGGTTCTTGTAAATATGGGTTGTGTGTTAGGGAAGAAAATATTAGCCCAGGAATTTTCACCCTCACTCTCCAAGCGCTAAGGGGAATTCTGCTGTAATATTTAATTCATTCCTAATTCTGAGCCAAGTCTGGAAGGAAATGACAAAAGAAGGAAAAGCAAGTTATAATGTTGGACCAAGAGGAACTTGGAAATCAGCTGATTCTATGCCTCATTTCTACAGATAGAAAATTGAAATTCAGAGAAGTTATATTGTAAAAAAGACCCCTTCTCTTGCTTTCATCTGATATCTCAGTAAGGCCCCAGAGGGAAATGTTGGGAACAAATGCTTGTTCGAGCTGTAATATTCCCTTGAAAAGTGAAGCTTGAAATCCTTTAGGGAGCCCAGTGTTCTTTCAAAATTGATTTTGACATTGTAGAACTACATCCTACCTAACTTCCATGCCAAAATATGTTGTGACTAGTGTTTGGATAGTTGAAAGGATATTTAAAATATAAGTTTTCATATCCAGAGCAGAAAAACAAGTGGTTTGTATGCTGTGACCTGGGGATTATCCTTAAAAAGCATTTTCTAAAGAGGTTATAGGAAGAAATTATGAGAGTAAAAGATTAATTGGCAGGTATGAGATACTGTCCTAATAGAAAAGATTAAATGAACTCACCCCCACCAAAAAAAAGCACCAGGGAAAAACAAAATAAGAAAACTTGTTATTGTATTATCAACAATAAAAATCCATGATTTCTAACATTTATTAAGCACTCACCATATGCCGGGCACTGCTGTAAGCCCTTATAGGAATTAATGCCTCTAATCTTCCCAAGAACCCCATGAGGAGGGTACAGTTAATATCCTCATTTTAAAAAGAGTGAAATACAGCACAGAAAACTAATGTAACTTGCTGGAGGTTACAGTCTAGGAAGCAGTGGAGTTCACATTCAAACATAGGGAGTCGGGCTCCAGAGTCCATGTATTTTTTATTTTTTAAGTTAAAACTTTACATACCACACTAACGTGTCCTGTGGTCATACCTCATGATCCCAAATTCCACTTAACATGAATGGACAGGTACGCATACAAATATTTATGCACAAGGATGTTCAGCAAACCATTACTTCCAATAATGGAAATTGGAAACAATCCAAATACTGAACAATTAGGGGTGTATTAAGTGCTCAGTTGAAAAAATGGAAAAAAGAAAGCAAAACACAGAGAAGAAAATGAAGTCCCTCATAATCCCTATACTCTGAAATAACCAGGAAGAAATTGCTGAGCTTGTCTTTCCAGCTTTTTTCTATATTTTGTTTCTGATACAAAATTGGGATCATACTGGATATATTGCTTTATAATTTGGCTTTTCTATGCAGATAGTATTATAAATCCTTTTCAAGCCACTAGTTATTCTTCTACCACTTATTTTAATGGCTTCAAGGTGTTCCTTTATTTGTACATATCATGATTTATTTAAATGTTTTATTGTTGGATCTGTGCTCTTTTAACCATTATTCTATGATGCCTTAATGGATGGCAACCCACTGATCTCTAAAAGTAGCACAGGCTCTCTAACTTGGAGCTCAAGATATTGAATGATTTGCCTTAACTATTCTAATTTAATCTTCCTGCCTTTTATAATTCACTGACCCTGAATTATAGAATCATTTGTTCTAGAAGTGTAACTGGGCATCTCTTACAGCACTCGTGCAATTCCTCTTATGGCATGAGTAGATCTACCTAATGATCTAGCTATATTCTACTAGGCTGAAAACTTATTGCAAGCAGAATGTCTGCCTGAATCAACTTCCTAACCCCATACGGGAGGATTGTGTCGTACATTTAGTAGATGCTCAGTAAGTGTTTATGGAATAAATGAAGGCCATACATATTATTTTTAACAGTGTAAAAATTTCAAATATCTAATGATGGGGGCAAGTTGAATAAACTATGACATGCTGGTATAAAGAATTTTGAACAATAATTAAAAGGAGAAACACAACAAAAGAGAAAAGGTCTGAAACAAAGCAGAAATAGAGTTAAATTCTTTAAACCAGATCCCTTCATACCTCTTCCAAACTTCTGTTCACTACTCCTCCACTTAGTCTGACTTCTTTGAATGGTTCACTGCTCACAAGCCTACAATTCTCAGCCTCCTTCTTATCTGAGAGCTTCTGTAGCTCTTTGTATCACAGTACATATCAGAGAAACCAGAGCACAGCTGGGGCTCAAGGAATGGTTGTTGAATGAATGATCAATGGAGAAATATGGGTAGACAACAAGACTTTGGGCCCTGGTCTTGATGCTGGCATCATTATTCTCCTATCTTAGCAGATTTTCTTAAACTGTTCTCCCTGAATCCCCAGGAATCCACACACACACAAATTGTGGTGATTATAATAGAAAAAATATATTTAAACTTATTAGTAATGCACAGGCTCAGCAAAATGTCAAGTTTTTCTAATTTTGCTGGAATGAAATCAATTTAGTGTAGCAACACAGCCTCATGCTAATTAGAGCCTTAACTGGCATCTTCAATTAAGAAAACTGTGAACCATCAAAATCACTTAAAAATAGTATTTTAAAAAATGGGTACATGATCTTTTAAAAACTTAAAACCTGTTGGGATAAAAATAATTAGTATAAAAAAATGAAAACTGTTTTTAAAAATTGGGATTCAGTTTTAAAATCTGTAAAATGGAGATTGATCTCCTAGGTAAATCTCAGATATTTATATCCTAGGTACAGATTAAAATTACCTCAGTTCCTATCTTTGTCCATTGTTATACCATCAGAAGGCCAAGGTCCTATCTCTTTGTCTATTCCCAATTCCTAAATCAGAGGTTGGGCTATGTTAGTTGCTAAACAAATACTTGTTGACTAGATAACTGAACAAGCTTTGACCACTTTCTGAAAAGGAAGAAAAGGAATTATATCCCAGGATATAAGTGAACCATTTAGGGAATAATGATGAGTTAGACCATATTGACTTTTACAAATGGGAACTGTGAGGCCACTTGGACACAGACAATTGGCAAGTTGAATAACTGCATTGCTGGTGGGAAGGGAATTAGGTAGGAACTCAATGAACCAAGCATCTCTTTGGGAATGGTCACAGACAGTGGGAACAAATAGGTAGCAATTTGTAGAAAGAAGAAAAAGAAACACAGACAATTATTGCCTACCGAATTTATCCATCCTTGCTCTCCACAAGTCTCTTTCTTTAGTTCATGAATGAAGAAATAAAAAGAACATGACCCATGAGGACTGAAGCAAGGACTCAAAAGATAGAGTTTGTAATGTAAGGATGAGGATGATGAGGAGGAGGACAACAATGATGCTTATCAACATTTTATGATCATTTGCTACGTACAAGACACCTTTCATAATGGAGTAGGGCCTAATGGAAGGAGAGAAGATGATAGATTAAGGAGATTAAATAAACTTATTAAGTAAAGGACCTTAATCTAAGAGGAATCAATTAAGTCTTCTTTTCACCCATTAGGGTCAAACAGACCTATATTTGAATACAAGTGTACTAATTACTAACCATGTGAAGCTTGGTGAGTTGCTTAACCTCTCTGAGCCTCAAATTGATTACCTGTAAAAAGGGAAAAGGAACACTTAGTTTACAGCACTATTGTGAGGATTTCATGAAATATTATATATGGAAGTAATTTGTTAACTGCTACACAAATATGAGATTTCAAAGATTAGCTATTCCTATTACTCAACAGTTAGATAAGATGTACACAAACAACCATGAATAGTAAGCAGTGGGTGATTGTGTAGGAGTGGGAAGGAGAGCCATGTGGTAAAAGCTGAGTGGTTGAAATGAGGCAAGAGAACTAATGGGAACTATATCACATCGGGTCTGCAGACCCATTGTCTACAAAACACTTTGACTTTTATTTGAGTGAAATGGAGAGCCAGTGCAATATTTTGAGCAGGGCATGAAAGGCATAAAATAATGTGTGTCTTAAGAGGATCACTTTGGCTGCTGTGCTTAGAATAGACCATAGGGGGTTAAGGCAGGAGGGGAAAAGTCAGGAGGTTATTACAGTAATGCAGGTGAAAGATACTGGTCGCTTGGACCAGAGTGGTAGTGGTGGGTTGGTGAGAAATGGCTGAATTTTAATATTTTCTGAAGATAGAGCCAAGAGTATTTCCTGACAAATGTGGGGTATGAGAGAAAGCACAGATAATTCCTATTCCTGGATTTTATTTTATTTAAAACAATTTTTATTGGAGTATACTTGATTTACAATGTTGTCTTAGTTTCAGGTGTACAGCAAAGTGAATCAGTTATTCATATACATATATCCACTCTTTTTAAGATTCTTTTCCCATATAGGTCATTATGGAGTATTGAGAAGAGTTCCCTGTGCTATACAGTAGGTCCTTATCAGTTATCTAACCTTTATATAGTAGTGTCTATGTGTCAATCCCAATCTCCCAGTTTATCCCTCCCCCCCCCCACTGTCCCTCCTGGTAACCACAAGTTTGTTTTCTACATCCGTGACTCTATTTCTGTTTTGCAAATAAGTTCATTTGTACCATTTTTTTCTTTCTTTAGATTTCACATATAAGCAATATCATATGATTTTTATCTTTCTCTGTCTGACTTACTTCACTTAGTATGACAATCTCTAGGTCCATCCATGTTGCTGCGAATGGTATTATTTCATTCTTTTTTATGGCTGAGTAATATTCCATTGTATATACGTACCACATCATCTTTATCCATTCCTCTGTCAATGGACATTTGAGTTGCTTCCATGTCCTAGCTATTGTAAATAGTGCTGCAGCGAACATTGGGGTGCACGTGTTTTTTGAATTATGGTTTTCTCCGGATATATGCCCAGGAGTGGGGTTGCTAGTTCATATGGTAGCTCTATTTTTAGTTTTTTAAGGAACCTCCATACTGTTCTCCATAGTGGCTGTATCAATTTACATTCCGACCGACAGTGTAGGAGGGTTCCCTTTTCTCCACACCCTCTCCAGCATTTATCGTTTGTAGATTTTTTGATGATGGCCATTCTGACCAGTGTGAGCTGATACCTGGTTGTATTTTTCATTTGCATTTCTCTAATAATTAGTGATGTTGAGCATCTTTTCATGTGCTTTTTGGCCATCTGTATTTTATTCCTAGATTTTCACCTAAGCAACTGGAAAGCTGATTGCCATCTTCTGAGATGGGGAAGCAGCAAATAGCCTAAGCTTGGATAGGAAAGATCAGGAATTTGTTTTAGGACATGTTGAGTTTGAGAGGTTGGTTTGGTATCCAAGTGGACATATCAACTAGAGAGCTGAATTTTAATCTGGAGTTTGGGAGCTAGGTCTGGGCTAGAGACATAAATTTGGGCATTGCTGGCATGTAGATAGATGGTATTTAAAGAGATGCAGTGCAGCAGACAACTGCTCTTTTCTCAAGATTGATTTCACCTTGTTTTAGCCTAGGTCTAAGAAGTGGGGTTTTCCCTAATTTCTCTTCCCTCCATTCCTTCTACCTCTGCTCTACCCCAATAACTCCATGACACCTCATAGGATAGAACCATCCATTCACATCTTAGGTCCCTTGTACTTTGCTGGTTTATTTTTCTGTCTCTACTCAGCTTTCCCAGTGCAGTGACTGCCACATGTTGTTGGGATTTTGGTCCAAGCCACAGAAGAAGACAGTGAAGCTAAGTGACGCAGGAAGTAAACTCATGACCTTAGATTCGGGAAACTGGTGCACCAACCACTGAGAAACCAGAGATGGAGGATTTTTGCACAAGCATGAGCAGAGTATAAATCAACATCTCTGCCTTCAACAAAATCCGCATCGTAAGTGCAAGTTTATTTACTCTGTATATTCTGGGGGACAAATGCTTGGTATTTATTCAGAGAGGATACTGGAGAACCAGGAGAATTGTCTTTTGCTTTCAAGTAGTGTATACTTTAGAGGGGGAGGTCAATGCTTATTCATGAGAAACCATATCATGTACTCAGGAGAAAAGAAAGGGACAATGGATGGATGGAGGGGTTGCTGAGAAATGAATTACTCTTATTTGACCATCACATTCTAGAATAAATGTCATGCCATCTGGAAAGTCTTCATTAATTCCTCATAAGAATGGTCAATAGATCCATGGTTCTCCAGAGAATACTCCTATTATTTTATAAGATTTATTTTATTATTGGAAAAATAATGTACCTTCTTTGTAAAAAAATCATAAAATAAAAATAAACAAGAACAAAAACACAGAACATTTCATGACCAGTGATGACTGTGAGATCACCTTTTGGGTATTTTTTTCTATGTATTTACTTATTTTACAAAAATGAGATCACACTGTACTTCCTTGTAGCCTTTTTTTTCTCACTTGACAATAGAGCTGAAGAATTTTCCATGTCATAAGCATTTGCCTACAACATCATTTGCATATCTGCCTATTATCAGTGTCATGGCTACATTATGAAGGTGATGGTGGGCTTGGGGCTTGTTTCATTTTATTTTTCCTCAGCATCCAGGACAATGATGGGTAACAGGATGTTCTTACAATCACAGAATATTAGAGAGCTCAAAGCTCCCTCAGGCATCATCTAGTTAATTTCCTATTTTGCAGATGGAAAAGTTGGGACTCAATGTGTTAAATGGATTGGCAGTTCAGGTGGTCAGAAAGCTGCAGAAGCAGAATCAAAATCAAGTGCCTGGACTCCAAGCATCGCATCCTTTCACTACAAAGTTCAGACTCAGAGTAAACCCAACATCTGTGAAATAAACATGCAGTAAAAAGAAAAAGGTATACTTGGGCAGGAGAAGTTTGGGGAGGAAAGGTCTCTTGTGGTCCTTTTGGAACTTTCAGTTTTACTTCAAACCCTGAGATGTCAGAGGTTCATAGAAGGGTGAAGTTGCAGCATGAGGTACAGGGAAGAGGAAGCTTGAGGAAAGAAACTTAACAGCTCAGGTTTGCAAAACCCATAGTTGTGCAGTAGCTCAGCTCTAGCCAACACCCTGAAGGATGCAACAAAGCACTAGGCAAGTGAATGGCCACCCAGAGTCTCAATTCTGGTTTCACACTATCTCTGAAGGGCTCCCGTCCCTCAGCATTGGCCTCTAGGAAGCCTAATAACATTTCAGCTTTGCTCTTGGTCAGGAATGGTTTTTCAGTTTTGACTTTGACAACCCAGAATGTTCCTGACTTCCCGGAATCACTCTCCAAGCCTCCTTGCTGTGGAGGGAGGAGGGTGGTGCTCAGAAAGCTTCAGAACACATTCAGCTGTGAGTGAAGAGCAAGGAATGCTGGGAGTTCCAGCCTGCTGTTGACATGACACCATCCTGCCAAATCCTCTTCATATTTCCGCTGGTGTGATTGACCTGAAATTCACATGGGCTCCGCCACTTCTTCCCTAAAACCTTCCATGGCCTCAGGGTAAAGTCCACGTCCCTTTGTGTAGCATTCAGGACCCTCTACCACCTGACATTTGCCCACTTCTGCCTCATCTCTGCCATTTTGTCTCAGCAACACCAAACTGCCTATTGGTTCCTCTACAGAACCATCCTATTTTTTTTCATCCAGTTCCTGTTTTCTGGAGTGTGCTTCCTCTTCTTTTATCCATGGTTAATCTCACTTAGCTAGATTTTGTACCCTCTCTGTCTACTTAAGTAACTCTAAAATTACGTAATCTGTGATAATGTCTGAAATATTCTCGGGAATTTTCAGTCAAATGATTGAACTTCATCCTAAATCTTATACTCCCAGCTGGGATCAGTGCTATTTCACTCAGGGGCACATTCCAGATGAGATCAGGTGTGTTCAGGGTGGTCATAGAGTAGTGGCACACTCCAAACCACTGGACACCTGCTGAACACACAACATTAGTAAAGGGGGGAGCAACACCTTACCAGACTTAGAATCTCAACAGAACCCTATTGCTTATTTTTCCCAGCTGCAAATTATCTGGATGGCATAGATGGTTTTCTCTAGTCCTGCACTTAGAATATTTACTTAAATACTGGGAGTGATAAAACTGTGGGAAAGAAATTGCACATTCACCAAAAGTAGGCAGCCTGATAGAAATGCATAAACATGGTAGTCATCTCAAAATTAAATTACCATATGTACATGGTTGGCTTGTCATCTATGTACTTATATATTTATATACCCATCATCCTTAATCACTTACAAGAATGAATGTGTGCATTTAAGAACAAATGTTTGTGACATAAGCTAATGGTTGATTGAAAATTTCTTCTTAGAGGAGAAAGCTGGAAGACAATACCAGAAAAGACAAAAGCTTTTTAAAAAGAACAGCAATACTTGCTAATACCGTACAGTTTGATTTTAGCTCAACCTAAAGGAAATACCTGCTGAGATGCCTCGAAATTATTATTTTTAAAGCATGCCATACCTAGCAAAGAAAGACAGCTCAGCTTATCAGAAAGAACACTGAATTTAGCATCAGGAAACTTGAGGCCAACTCCTTGCATAGCCTTTTCTGGGTGTGTGATCATAGGAAATTCAAGTAACTTCTTCAAGTCTATTTCCTCAAATTTAGTCTGGAAATAACGCTGCAGCCTTGCTATTCGATTTGAAAAACACAAAATACATGAACTTATGTTGGGGTGCTAATTAAATCTCATGTGCATTCATGTGTTATTTTTCTATCCCATCTGTATCATAAAAACCAGGGTCATAGCCTCCAAGCGTACAGCTGCCACGAACACTCTTACAACTGGCGCGACTGGTACGGAAACGATAACAACCACTACTACTACGATTACTAGCTGACATTTATTGAGAGTTCATTATACATCTACATTGTTGTGGCATTTTACATGAATTAATCGTTAATGTCTCTTAACACGCCTAGGAAGTGGCTACTATTATTTTCTCCATTTTGTGAGCAAGCAACTGGAGACCCAGAGAAGTTAAGGAACTTGCCTAAGATCATACAGTTAGTAATTGCAAGACTGGGATTTGAACCCAACCTTAAACTCCAGAGTCCTAGCATTAAGAATTATACTTTCTGGGCTTCCCTGGTGGCGCAGTGGTTGAGAGTCCGCCTGCCAATGCAGGGGACACGGGTTCGTGCCCCGGTCCGAGAGGATCCCACATGCCACGGAGCGGCTGGGCCCGTGAGCCACGGCCGCTGAGCCTGTGCTCCACAACGGGAGAGGCCACAACAGTGAGAGGCCCGTGTACCGCAAAAGAAAAGAGGGAAGAAAAAAAAAAAGAATTATACTTTCTTCCCTATCTAAAAATAATAGTAAAATTTCCTTACCGTTGGATTGTTCTTCGTTCTTTCATAGAGATAATCTCATTTTATCCCTCCAGCAGTCCTTTGAAATAGAGGTGATTATCTTTTACAGACATGAAACTTGGGTCAAAAAGATTAGGGGATTAGCCCAAAGTCCCCCTGCTCCAGAATAGTAAAATCAGATGGTTGTCCCACTATGGTGGCGACTAAGAACTTCTCCCATCCTGTTTCTGGCTCTATTCTGCTTTTGCAGGCATGTCTCCCATTGAATATGCCTTCCACGAAGACCCCAACTGAGTCCTGGTGTGTTTTTATTTGTTTTGAAAGCTCTCTCTTCTCTGTCATTCTTTGCGGAATGAATGAATGTCATTCATTCTCTGTCTGTGACGCGTGAGACTACTTGTTTCTTCAAGCATCATGTGGTTCTGCAGAGCTTAGAAGGAGTTACAATGGACTTCCAGATCAGATGTCATTGGAATTTAAGGGAGTCATCCTGAGAGGAAGACTCCAGGTGAATTGAACCTCTGAGGTCAAGGTCACCTCCTCTCCAGATGCTGAGCTCACCACTTATCCACACTTCCTCTGAGGGAAACACAAGTTCCTCCTTAAATAGAGCCTCCACGATGTCATTGCTCTCTGCAAATTTTAAGCGTGCGCTCTATTTTCTGTTGTCTGCAGTTCTGAATACTCCATAATCTGGCCTTTATTAACCTGCCTAAGCCTGCCAGCCTTTTGTCTCCCAGTTATGTCATCTTTCTCTGCGCTGTCTCAGAACCCTGCGCTTAAGATGTTCCTTCAATTAGAACTCTCTCTTTAAACCCTCGGCTTGGCTAACATAGTCTCAGCTTATACGTGACCTTCCTTGACTCCCTAAACCACCCCTCTGCTCTTCCATGTCATGTAATCTCTTTAAAAAAGGATGCTCTACTCATTTCAGCATTTGTTACATTGCCTTGAGATTGCCTGTTTAATTGTCCATCTCCTGAACTATGCAATGAGCTCTTTGGGGGCAGTGGGTTTTGGTATCTCCTATAATGCCTGCACATAGTAGTTGCTCAATAAATAGCTGTTGATTAAATGCTTATTTCTCTTTCTGAAGTCACCAAATACTTTGAAAGGATCTCTTATTGATGTCCTTGCCTTCTAGACTGTGAGTTTTCTGAAGACATTCTGCCTTATTCAGCGCTGCATCTTCAGTGGCTGGCATGGAGGAGGCACTCAGTAAATGAGGAACTGACCAGAATTTCAGATCCTCTAATCCTGCCCATCAGCCTCTCCACAGCCTGCCCTGCCTCTTCTGAAATGCATTCCTCTCCACAATTGCTCCATCTTCCATTTTCCCTTTATTTTTAATGACTTCACTTGTGGTTTGATCTACATAATTTAGCATTTGCTTATATTATTTGCTCTCACTTTTCCTGTATTTTATGTGTTCGTATCCCTCCCCTGCTAATGAAAATAAGTGTAAGCATAAATGGGATAATAATTTTTTGTATTACTATAACTTCTACCCACCTTCTTCTTCATATTTCAAAAATTATATACTCATCAGTGATAAATGCCCATATTTAATGAGCTCTTAAAATGTGCTACTTGTGAGTGCTTTACAGACAGATTACATCGATCTGCACAAGAACATGAGAAGTAGGCACAGGGGAAACTGAGTCTTAGTTAGGCTCTGTCTTATCCGGGTGGTGAATGACAGAAGCAGAATTTAAATACAGAGCCCATGTTTTCAACCATTTCTACCTCTGCACCATTGATAATTTAGAAAAGACGGCAAACAATAAAAATAATATTAAGAACACCCATAGTTCCGATCCACTACTAGAGGCAGCTACTGCTACCATTTTGGTACATGGCTTTTTTGTCTCTGCCTATGGTGAACAGCCTCTAGCTTGACCCCCACCTCCAGCTATTCACTACCTGTGTACTCCCCTCCTGTTGAGTGAGGCCTAGATTTAGTGAATCACTTCTAATGAATAAAATAAAGCAGAAGCAATTGAACATAACTTCTGAGATGAGATTATAAAAAGACTGCAGCTTTCATATTGAATCTCCTTTTCTTTTTCTCTCTGAGATCGCTCATTTGGGGAGAAGCAAACTGCGTATTGTGAGCAGACCTATCGAGAAATCCGTGTGGTTAAGTAACTGATGACTCTGATCCATAGCCAGCAAAGACCTGAGGCCTTCCAATAGCCAGATGGGTGTTTTGAAGCAACTCCTCTCCTGTTAAGCTTGATGATGGCTGCCCCATCAACTCACTAATTCTGGCTTTGTGTGTGAGAAAGAATGAGCCAGAGGCAGCCAGCTCAGCTGTACTTGGTGTCCTGACCCAGCGGCCGTGGGATAAACAAATGTTTGCTGGCTTAAAGTAGTAATTTGGGGGGTATTTTGTATATATCACAATAGGTAAATAATACACAATCCTATAGACATTTATCTAAATATGGTTGATCATCTATGTTTTACTGTTTATCACAGATCAAAATTTAATTTATTGAGTGAAACAAGCTGATAAACCTTGCTAACAGTCTGTAAAATTCTTTATATTTTAAATTGTGAAATATAGCCACATATAGAAAGTACGCAAGGCATCCACGTGCACCTGAAAGAATCATACACAAACACCCTGGTCCCAATTTCAGTATATTTTATATTTTAAATAAAATAACTCTGCAAGGTATATGTAAAATCACTCATGATATCATCTCCAAAGAGAAGATAAAAGGCAAGCTAAATAGAGGGTACCATTTCAGGATGGTTTATGAATCAGGGTCTCTGAATCTTTCTTTTGTAAAACCTTTCTTATACACTTTAACTGTCTAAAGAGGAAATGCTTAACTTTGTCCTCAGGAAGAAGTCTAGGAATTGTGCCATAGTGGAGCATATGTAATATGTGGGACAGAGTGGGGCCTCTGTACAAAATTGATAAAGGAATGAATGGACTTGGAATTCAGAACATGGATTTGAAATCCTTCTCAGCTGATTGGAAGTGAGTGATGCCATCACTTAACATATATGAGATTTAGTTTCCTCATCTTTAACATGGGAACATGCTCGTGAAGTTGTGAGGTTTAAAAATAATAGCATTGTCTATATGAGGCCCATTTACAGTGTGCTCAGCATATAGCGAACCCTCAATACACCAACTACTCTTGAATAATAATTCTGATTTCAGAACACCATCAAATATTGATTTGTTACTATATAAGACTTAAGTAAACATATTTATTTTATTATTATAATATTTTTTGGCCTCACCTTGCAGCATGCAGGATCTTAGTCCCGTGCCCCTGAAGTGGAAGCACAGAGTCCTAACCACTGGATTGCCAGGGAATTCCCAACATATGTATTTTAAAACATCACAACTGTATTTCTTATTAAATGATAAATGCTCATAATAAAATAATTTTAAAGAATATTTTT
Organism: Mesoplodon mirus; assembly: GCF_964341445.2. NCBI lineage: Eukaryota > Metazoa > Chordata > Mammalia > Artiodactyla > Ziphiidae > Mesoplodon > Mesoplodon mirus. The sequence continues at coordinate 11,910,976 of NC_138992.1, read as the reverse complement.
TTAAGTATGAAGAAGAAATCAGCAAATCACTTCAGAATTCCACCAGCAAGAAATAACCAACATTAACTCTGGTGGACATCATTCCAAACATCCCTGTGCATATATGGGTGGGTTGGAAGAATGGAAGGCTAGTTAGGTAGATAAAAAGCTAGCTAACTAGTTAGAGATCATAATGCTTTTTAAAATAAAAACATTATGTAATTACACTTGATTGTAACTAAAGAAAAATGAACTGAAGTGAAACTGAAGAAACTGCTGAAATTTAGATCATGTTTCTTTCTTTTTCCACTGCCAGCGATAGTATTTCCTCAAATATCTCTCTAAGTAGGGTTAAGTAAAAACTTGATGAAATCAAATGTTTCATTTTTCTCTTTTAATATACATCTTCCAATTTTTCAGGCTCTACTAATTAAAAATAACCTCCTACTATAAAAGACAAAGTGTTTTTTGAGAAACCTTCACACTGTTTTCCACAGTGGCTGCACTAATTTACACTCCCACTAACAGTGTACGAGGGTTTCCTTTTCTCCACAGTCTCACCAACATTTGCTATTTGTATTCATTTTGATAATAGCCATTTGACAGGTGTGAGGTGACATTTTATTGTGGTTTCTATTTGCATTTTCCTGATGATTATTGATGTTGAGCATTTTTTCATGTGCCTCTTGGCCATCTGCATTCCCTCTTTGGAAAAGTGTCTATTCAAGTCTTCTGCCCATTTTTTGATCAGGTTGTTTGTTTTTTTGATGTTGAGTTGTACGAGCTGTTTATGTATTTTGGACAGTAACCCCTTATCAGTCATATTATTTGCAAATATTTTCTCCCATTAAAAATAGAACTAGCATATGACCCGGCAATTCCACTCCTGAGTATATATCTGAAAAAAACCAAAAATGCTAATTCAAAAAGATGCATGTACCCCAATGTTCACAGCAGCACTATTTACAATTGCCAAGAAATGGAAGCAACCCAAGTGTCCATAACAGATGAATGGATAAAGAAGATGTGAGATATGCATTCACACACAGACACACAAACACACACACACACACACAATGGAATACTACTCAGCAATAAAAAATAATGAAATTTTGCCATTTGCAGCAACATGGATGGACTTGGAGGGCATTATGCTAAGTGAAAAGTCAGACAGAGAAAGACAAATACTGTATAATATCACTTATATGTAGAATCTAAAAAATACAACAAACTAGTGAATATAACAAAAAGGAAGCAGGCTCACAGATATTGAGAACAAACTAGTGGTTATCAGTGGGGAGAGGGAAAGGGGTGGGGCAATAGAGGGGTAATGAATTAAAAGGTACAAACTATTATGTATAAAATAAGCTTCAAGGATATGTTGTACAACACAGGGAATATAGCTAATATTTTCTAGTAACCATAAATGGAGTATAACCTTTAAAAATTATGAATCACTATATTATATGCTTGTAACTTCTATAATATTGTACATCAATTATACTTCAATAAAATAAAAAATGATACGTGATTCATCCTCTGATACTTTCTCCCACCTCCTTTCTACAATTTTAAACTTAAAATGATTGATAGCACATTGTGTTCAGAAATCAAACATTTTGCTGTTGTGCTGTTGTTTAACCTTATTTAAATGAATGTGATCCCCATAGCTAGTTCTTTGAACTATAACTTCTTCACTCTAGAGGTGTGTGTATGTGTGTGTTTTAATAAATTCATCTTGCGATTGGATTAGTCTTCCAGTATATTTTGCAAGAGGGCTCATATAGCTTCTGAGTTCTTTCATGTTTCAGAATGTCTTCAGTTTTAATATTCTTGAGTTCCATTTTCCTTTAGTCAGGGCTTTGGGACATAAATCTGATTTCTTCTCGAAGAATGTTGCTGTGGTGAAGTCTGAGGCCAGCTGGATCCCACCTCACTCCCTTTTTATCTGTCTGGATAAAGTCTTCCTCTATAGATAATGTTGATCAGGCTAAGTTCAGTGCCTCCTTGTCAATTGTACTGTTTTTTTCTAATATATTAATTCCTTATGATTTGCAGATTTAGTATTTTTCTAGTATCACAAATATATATGAAATGACATCTCTGAAACACTCTCCCATTTGTTGGTTGCTCTCCTTAAGAAATATAAATGATTCTTTATGTGGGCCAACTTTTTTTTTTTTTTTTTTTTTTTTTTTTGCAGTACGCGGGCCTCTCACTGTTGTGGCCTCTCCCGTTGTGGAGCACAGGCTCCGGATGCGCAGGCTCAGCGGCCATGGCTCACGGGCCCAGCCGCTCCGCGGCATATGGGATCCTCCCGGACCGGGGCACGAACCCATATCCCCTGCATCGGCAGGCAGACTCTCAACCACTGCGCCACCAGGGAGGCCCCGTATGTGGGCCAACTTTGAAGTCTTTATTTATCATCATCTGTAACTGATTTGTTCATTTATCTTTTTCCTTTGCATTCACTGTGAGGTGTTAAAGCCTTTTCTTTTTGTCATTGTTTGAATTTTTAGTTGTGCCTAGTCTGTTCTCCACTGGTTTACATTTATTTGTTTGATCTGTAAGGATGATGCTTTGACCTGCAATTGTTTCCTTAACCTGGTAATCTGCCTTTTCAACCCAGCATATTGCTTCATCATCTTGTTTTTGAGTCTTGTATAAATGACTCCATACTGAGTTTTTTATTGTTCTTTTGCAGATTGTCTTTTTTTCCCCTTTTGTGTTCTAGAATGCTTGCATAGTTGAAATGCCATTTTCCTCCCTTTTTTCTCACGCTTAACATGGAGAGCTCTGCCCAGATCTTCTCTTTGCTCTGATCCAATGTGGAAAGACACTATTGTTCCTTTTTGGCTTCATCTTTGATCAGGTGGTCTTGCCTTGTTACTTTTAGTTAAATTAATCAGGCTGAATGTTTCTTTCTGAACACTCTTCTGGAATCTGAGGATACAGGGCATGGGGTGAGAGCTTAGCTGAAGCTTCTGGTTGACCCAACATGGGTTTTCTTCTAGGGTCCCACAAAGTATCCTGTTCTGGGGCCTTCCACCGGCCATTTAGATGTGTCTCCTGTTCATCCCACCCTCTCAGCATGAAGCCACAGAAAAAGCTGGTCCCCGGTGGCTCTTGCTGTTTCTGTTGAGTCCTCTGTGCCTCACCAGTATTTTATTTTCATCGCAAGTGTGATAACTCTTGTTTAGTGTTATTTGTCATATCGTGTTATGCCCCTGCTCAAAATCCTCCCAAGGCTCCCATCTCACTCACTCAAAGCCATAGTCCTCCAGTTTTTACTGGGCCGTCAGCATGATGCCCCCTGGTACCACCATCCCAACCCTTGGCTCCCTTGGCTTAAGCCACACTAGCTTCCTTGCTGAGCTTCAAGTGTGCCAGGCCCACATCTTCCTTAAGAAGCTCCCAGCAGTGGTTCTCCCTGCCTAGAACCCTCTTTCCCGGATAACCTCATGGCTTCGCCTTAGATTCCTCAAAGCTTGGCTTGGATGTCAGGATTTCAATGAGGTCTTTCCTAAAGATGCTTTTTTATACAGCAGGTAACCAGGAACTCCATCCCCCTTCTCTAAGAACAGACCCTGGCTCTGGGGCTCCAGTTCAGCCACCTTGCTCAGGAAGAAGCATGCGGGCCTCTAAGTGAGAAAGAGCTTCTGTAGACTGTATGACTTGCTATGAGAAATGGGACTTCACAGACCCGGCCTGGGGCACTCAGCAGAGTAGTGGAGAGCCCTCCACTGGGACAGCCTGCAGAGGCTGAGATGTTGAGTGAAAACTAAACTTGCAGTTTGAAAGATTCTGTGAAGAAAATTTACAAAATAAAATAAACTAATCCAAACTGAACTAAAACTTTGTCACCTTTTTTCTCTTGCTCTACCAAGTTTTCACCCAGACTGTGTAGAGGAGACAAGGACAGGCCACCATGGACTTCAATTTTGGGCTTATACATATTTCTGACCCTTTGAATTAATAGCTGCTTGGAAATTGAAAAAGTTTGAAGTAAACTACCTGCTGACTTCCGGTTCAAAATGGTAGCTGTCTGGTGGGCCCGGAAGCTAAGCTGTTCAGCTCTTCTTGTTAAAACCGTAGATGAGGGCTTCCCTGGTGGTGCAGTGGTTGCGAGTCCACCTGCCGATGCAGGGGACACGGGTTCGTGCCCCAGTACGGGAAGATCCCACATGCCGCAGAGCGGCTGGGCCTGTGAGCCATGGCCGCTGAGCCTGCACGTCCGGAGCCTGTGCTCTGCAACAGGAGAGGCGACAACAGTGAGAGACCCGCGTACCGAAAAAAAACAAAAAACAAAAAAAAACAAAAACGTAGATGAGATGGAACGCTAAGACTGAATGTACAGCCTGATGACAGAAGCTAGAACGGTTCACAGTAATTGTGGGGTAGATGGATCTGGACTGAGGATCAGCCACCTCAACTCCAGCATATGGCACGCTCTTGCTTTCCTTCATGAAAAAATTCCCCTTCTCAGGAGTTGTCCTCGAAAATAGTATTATCTCCCCCTCTTCTCCCATTTCCCCCAGTCCAGCCAGATGCTGGGAATCACAGGAAAGCCTGAACAGAAAATAGGGAGAGACTGAAGTAGTGTGGGGAGGCAAGTGACCCTGCCAAAGCCGTGAAGTAGCTGCCAAGGCATGAAGTCTCGGGCGGCTTCTGCCTGGCAGGGGCTGGGCTGGTCCCATCCTGCATTGTCTCTGAGAACCAGAGGCTGGGCTGAGATCTGAGCAAGAAGGAAGCATATTCAATGCACGGCATCCCAGGGGAGAACCAGCTATTAAGCAAGGAGTGGCCTGAAATCTGTGAGCATAAATTGTGAATTGGAGAAGAGAATTTGACCCTTAGGGCATGCATGGAGCAAGTCACTCTTCCTGGCTTTAACAAACAGTGAAAAACCAACCTTGTCCTGTCCAAGGAGGAGTAAAACAAACAATATCATTATCAATACAAAGAAGGGGGCAATGAAAAATCTTGCCCCCCAAAAAGGTGGGCGGGAGGAAAAAGGTAGAGAAATACTGAGAACAATTTATCACAGAATCCAGATGGTCATTTCAGAAAACTGTATGGTACTCCCACAAACTGCACGAAGGTCTCTCTGAAATGGAAGCAGAATGTCTGGAGGAAAAATCTAGAGGGTGAAAAAGGCAAAGCAATTAGATGGAGGAATCAAGATGGGAGAAAGAAAGAAAAATATATGTGCTCAATAGGCAGTATCGCTATTTCCTGCTGTGTGAAGGTTTACCACGGGTGTGGAGGACATATCTGAGAAAGTCCCTCAGAATTTAGGGAAAAGGAGACAAAGGGTTGAAAGGACGAGAGTAACAATAAGTGAGATTTCAGAAATGTTGGCCAGAAAATGTAGAGCTGTGTGACACCAGTTAGCATTGCTGAGCTAAAGGCACAGAAGGCTCATGGGAGGCAGGAACAAGTAGCCCTGATTCAAGAAAACCCCAAAATAAGAGCCTCAAATCTATGTAGCCTGGTGAGAGGATTAGCCTCCTGAGATAAATACAAAATCCCGTAAATATGCAGAGGTGAAGCAATGGGGTTGTTTCATATTAATAAAAATTAATCTAGCCTTCCTCTTCTCCTTTCCAGCACACTAAATGACAGAAGATAATTTGGTAGCATCTGTAGAGTTTCAAGAAGAAAAGGATGTGATCCAGGAATGTTCCATATATGTTCCAGTGAACATTCACGTGTGCAGTGAACGGGATGATATCACTGGATATGCAAAGGAGACAAAATACATTATCTGCAGTCCCTCCTTGAAAAACTTCTTTAAGACACATTTGCAAACTAAGTAATGAAACACAAGAGCTCAGAATTAGATGGTCACCATATAGAAGGACTCACAGAGAGCACTGATAACAATTAAAGAAGAGATAAACTTCAATGTCACCGTTATGGTTATAAAAAGGAATTAAAGCCTGAAATTCATTCAGGATACAGAATGCTTATAATATATAAAATAATAGTGTCATAACTATGAGCTGGATCCCAAAACTTCAAAGAATTATTAAAAAAGACTGGGAGGTACATGAGATGGTGTGTGGAAAAGAAAAATAAAGTGCTGAACTCATTGTCTTACAGAGGACCTATGAATTTCATCCTTGTAATGTGTTTATAGATTTTAGTTTTCTTTAGGTGTACATGTATTTTCTATTTTTTCTAACTCAGATAAGTATTTACTTGATTAATAAAGAAACAGTAGAAGCTAAAGAAGCTAACAAAAAATTAAATTCCCTGAGACGAATTTGACATGAAATTTTGAATATCTACATGGGCTCTGGTCTCAAAGGAGCCCTCTCTTTTTTTCGTGTCTTTGGGAAACTGATACAGAGAGAGGTTAGGGTGGAAGTGGAACCCTACTGTGGCTAATATCACTGACAATGTTGAGATCTGACTGTCCCACGTTTTCCTGGGATGAAGGGGGAAGGAGGGGAAGTGACAAGGGATGAGCTCAAGCTTCTCCATAGTCTTGCAAAGCTGTAAGGATGTTTCAACCTCCGTGTGACCCAGGAACACTCCATGGAGTTCAGGATTCACTTATACTAGAAGAATGAGGGTCTCACTATTTTCTCTGGAGGAGAGCAGTGGGTGTGTGACCTCAGAAATATTATTTTTACCTTTCTTGATCTTTGCTTCCTCATCTGGAAAGTGGGGGCAATAGGTTTATCTCAGAGGTCCCTTAGAGGATTTCAACACATTAGGTACATAAAGCATCTAATGTGGCAAGAGAAAGTGTAGGTGTTTAATTGATGCATACCTTTACCTTCCCAGCAGTGCAATATTTCTGTCAATCTAGACTTTGAAGGAAAGATGAGAAGTCAGTGGGCTGGTGATCTGGAGAGTTCTGATGTGTCTCTGGGAAGGTTAGGAGGGGGCTACCAGGGAGACAGAGGACAAGGTCAAGGTGGAGAGGCTAGGATCTCACTCTGTGCCTTGCCCTGACGGCCACTGTAGTTGGCAGTTTCTTTCTCTTGACACAACTCCAAACTGCCTATGAAACATGTTCTGAGAGAAATCCTTCCCCACTTACATTTCCAATGAGGAAGGTATTGCTGTTTGACTCAGTAACTATCATTCCTCAATCTCTTTCTCTAGAAGGAAAAGTTGTTTGCAGTTATCCATTTTGAACACAGAATGGTGAGAAACTCAGGCTATTTATAGCTACCTATTCTTTTGGTTGCAAAAGATGAGCACTTCTTGGGAAGATGGTACTTCCCTAATTCAGGCTCTTGCAGCCTAGAAAGGGAAACTCCTTTGGTGAATCATTGACCAAGGCCAGGCCTTGGCCAACCTTGGTCTTTCAAAACCCGGTCTCTGGTACTGTATTCTCTAGGAAGTCTTCCTAAATCTCCCCAAAGCTGGGTTATTTAATATCAACCCCATCTTGTTCCCTGATTCCTTCTACATTCTCCTCTGCATGGGAGAAGCTAGCCTGGAAGCACATTCCCTAGAATTTTGGCGGCAGGGGTTAGGGTTAGATTCTGCTAAGGAGAGGTGCTGGTATGGTGTTTTGAAGGCCGAGGAGAAGGAGAAGTTCTTATTTGCTGCAGCAGCTGTCAAAGAGTAGGTGTCATTACATGTGGGATGTTGCCAGTGGCTTCCTCCCACTCATTTTCTTGAGAATTCACCACTTCAGCACTACTTCCTGGATTGCAGGGGTAGCAGCTTCCTGGATTCCAGCCCTTGAAGATTTCCCTACCGACATGACTCTAACCCATCCCACAACTTTTAATTCCCTGTATTAAGTCCCTTTCTTCTTGAAATACCCAGAAACCCTCCCATCTTCCATTTCAAACTTAGAAACACCAGACCGAGTTAAGCACTCTGTTCTTGGCAGTTCTTTAGCACCTTTGACTGTTATTGCCCAAATCAACAGCTCGGAGGTTGAGTCCACGGACTGTGGAGTAAAGCAGAAACTTTCACAGCATCTTCAGCTGCTGAGACAAGCCAAAGGCTCTTAAAAAAAAAACCAAAAATCCTAATTGGGAAAAGAACTTGTAAAAGAATAGATACATGTATATGTATAACTGAATCACTTTGTTGTACACCTGAAACTAACACAACATTGTTAATCAACTATATTCCAATATAAAATAAAAAGTTTAAAAAAATATGTATATATATATATATATATATATATTCATGATAGAAAAGACATTCAGATTTTTCCCTCTCTTTATGTTAACCAAATAAAAATATTTTAATTTGTTAAAAAAAAAAATGTGAGGGTGGGACTTCCCTGGCAGTCCAGTGGTTAAGACCGCGCTTCCACTGCAGGGAGCATAGGTTCATCCCTGGTCAGGAAACTAAGATCCCGCACGCCCCATGGCGTGGCCAAAAAAATATTTTTAAAAATGTGAGGACAAATCAAGAGCCTCTGCAGCTAACTCTGGCATGGAAGTTTTCAGCAGTATTTGTAGAATTAACAGAGTACTATGAATATAGAATGGGGACCTAAACCCATGAAATCCATAGTAGTAAATTCACAGACCCCGATGAGTCATTTCAGTATCACAGGGTTAACCACTCAGATACACTGTGACTCTTCGTGATTGGCCTCTTAGAATGTTGGTTTTTTCTTTGTTTAGGATACAACAAATTTATCTACCAGTGGAAAACCAATAAGTTTCCCAACCGCCTGCCACTTGACAACCGCATTATTCTGGTTTTGCAGAACTTGACACCACTCACTAGCATAAAGGGAGGTGGAGGGAATTTGGTAAAAGATGATCCCTAGTCTGCTTTAGAATATGAGGTCCTCCTTCTTTCAGCTGTTCTTGCCATTTTTTTTTTTAGAAGATGTTGGGGGTAGGAGTTTATTAATTAACTTATTTATTTTTGCTGTGCTGGGTCTTCGTTTCTGTGCGAGGGCTTTCTCTAGTTGTGGCAAGCGGGGGCCACTCTTCATCGCGGTGCACGGGCCTCTCACTATCACAGCCTCTTGTTGCAGAGCACAGGCTCCAGACGCGCAGGCTCAGTAGTTGTGGTGCACGGGCTTAGTTGCTCCGCGGCATGTGGGATCCTCCCAGACCAAGGCTCGAACCTGTGTCCCCTGCATTAGCAGGCAGACTCTCAACCACTGCGTCACCAGGGAAGCCCTTGGAGATCTGGGGAGGAAAATGACAGGCATCAATCATCCGCAGATTAAAATACCACATATACCCTAAAGCAGGGGCAGGCAAACTTTTTCTGCCTACAGTTGGATTATAAGACCTTCAAACTTCTTTGTAGACGCTCACTCAGACAATGTATATTTCTGCTCAGAATTACAGTTCTGACTCCCTACTCCTGCCATCCATGCACTTTAATGGAGGAAGACCCCCTGTTTCTGGCTATTCAGGCCCCTTGTAAGCCCCTCACTCACAAAGGCTGAGCACCTGAGTATATGGGCCTAATTTGAGGAGTGCACAAAGCCTGCCTGTTTGGTACCTGCAGAAGCCATGGTGAATGCTGTTCCTCTGCAGACAACTGATTCCTTTCCCTGTATTCCAGATTCCACTCTCCCTCCCTGCTTTTCTCTTGTTATGGGGGTATTTTTAAAGAATCTTAACTACAGGTACATTTTTAGCTGTATAGTTCGTTAGTGTTAAGTACATTCACATTGTTGTGTAACTAATCTCCAGAACTCATCTTGCAAAACTGAAACTCTGAACCCATTATAAAATAACTCTCTATGCCCCCTCCTCCCAGGCTCTGGCAACTACCATTCTACTTTCTGTTTCTGTGAATTTGACTACTTTAGATACCTCATATAAGTGGAATCATAAAGTATTTGTCTTTTTGTGACTGGCTTATTTCACTTAGCATAATATCCTCAAGGTTCATCCACGTTGTATCAGAATTTCCTTCTTTCTTAAGGCTGAGTAATATTCTATTGTACGTATAGACCACTTCATCCACTGATGGACACTAGGGTTGCTTCTACCTTTTAGCTATTGTGAATAGTGCTGCTACAAGATATACAAATATCTCTTTGAGATCCTGCTTTCTATTCTCTTGGGTATATACCCAAAAGTGGAATTGTTCACAACAGCTTTGCAATGAACCACAACCTGTCACAGAAGTGTTTATTTCAATGATGTTCATGAAAGCTGAACTTTAGAATTGGTTGGCCATTAGAAAAAAAAGTGGGACATCAAAAGCACAGGCAACAGGGGGCTTCTCTGGTGGCTCAGTGGTTGAGAGTCCGCCTGCCGACACAGGAGACACAGGTTCGTGCCCCGGTCCGGGAAGATCCCACATGCCGCGGAGCGGCTGGGCCTGTGAGCCATGACCGCTGAGCCTGCACGTCCAGAGCCTGTGCTCCGCAATGGGAGAGCCCACAACAGTGAGAGGCCCGCATACCGCAAAAAAAAAAAAAAAAAAAAAGCACAGGCAACAAAAGGAAAAATAGGGAAAGCCATTTTTTGAATGCCTGCAATAGAAGAGTTTGGCCTCTGATGACTAGGTGCACAAGATATGCTCTTCAGGGCACAATTCGGGTATGAGTAATGTCTACCTTTATAAGGTCAAAAATAGATTATTTTCCAGAGCCTCCATGAAGATGGACAGCATGTTGATGGCAATGTTTTCATGCTTTAGGACCAACACATCTGGTCTCAAATATAAGAAGAAATTATTGCAGCAACAATATATAGTTTCCAGATGTAAATATCAAAAAAATATATATAGAATTGTATTTTTATATTTCTGAGGAATCCCTATACTGTTTCTCACAGCAGCTGCACCATTTTACTTTCCCACCAACAGTTCCAATCTACACTTCCAGTTTCCTCACTTTTTATTTTCTGGTGTGTGTGTGTGTGTATGTGAGTGTGTGTGTGTGCTTGTGTTTTAATAATAGCCATGGTTCTCCATTTCTCATAATTAAAAGAAATGGAATCACACAATTTGGGAAACTGCATTTTTCCCTTTAATATCATGAATATATTTTAAAGTCAACAAATATTCATTTATAATCGAATTTCCGATGTCTGCATAGTTTTCTCTCCATCACTTGCTTATTGTGCAACCCTGGTGAAGTTACTCAACCTCTCTCTGCCTCAGTTGTAAAATGGCATAATGAACACTTTAAGAGACCTTAGGAGAATGTTGCGAGGATTAAAAGAGAAGAAACTATAATGGCCTGTTGTCAGCAATCAATACATGTTAGTTATGATTATCAATACTTTTATTATTGTTTGCCCACTGCATTGGTGGATGTAAGTAATTCTTTACTGACCTTCAGGTTGCTTCTGGTTTTTCACTTACATGGACATTAGCTACATAGTTGCAGTCATTTCTTTTTAAAACAACCTTCCAAACAGGTCCCTCTTTTCAGGGATTAGTTGACTGAAGGAGAAACTCCAGCCCAGCTGAGACCCAGCCTCTATTCTTGGATTTCTCCAAACAGCTTTTGGTCACGTAGAGCAGGCCTCCTCACCCCTTCCAGAAATACATTGCTCTGGCCTTGGTTTTTAAACAAGCCCTCTCATAATTCATTGCCAAGATATCTCACCTGCAGATCTGTGGACCTGAAGTTTTTCTGGGGGCTCTGCATAATGATGCATGGCCTGGAGAAAGCTTAGTCAAATATTTACACGGAGGAATGTGGCATTTCCTACCCTGGTGCTCTGATTACCATCAGAGTCTTATCTTTACCCATAAAAGGAAGTGTGGACATGTATTAAGTTGTCAACACTAGAAAAATATAAGATCTGGAATAGAGGGCCTGGGAGACCTCTTGATGTTCTTCTATGTAATAACCGCTGAGGGTAAGAAGGAGATTCAGCTGGAAGAGGGGGGTTGTGGTGTTGGGGGGTTTTTGAGGCTGGGAAATCTATGAGGTCAGGTATAATTTGGTGGATAGTGCATCTGCCTTCTCATTAAACTCAGGGGTTTTTGAGTGGTCAGAAGGGAAGATGAGAACACCCATTGTTCTCATCAAAGGGAAGGATATGCTAATGGCCAAGACTGACCCCCATCTGAAGCATCTCAGTGAAAGACACACACATCACAGAAGCCTCCTTCTCTGAAATGAAGCTGAGTATTACGTGAGGAGAGCATGAGTTTAGAGGCCAGGCAGAACTGGGTCGAAATTCTGCCTCTGACACTCTAAACCTCCATTACTGAGCAGGTCACAAAACCCCTCTGAGCCCCTATCTTCTTGTCTGTAAGCTAGAGACAGCATGCCCTAACATACAGATTTCACATAAAGATTAAATGAGGTGATACATCTGAAGTTCCAGTGTGATGGTTTGCTATAGGAGAGAAAGAGTGACCACATCAAGTTGATAAATACCCAGCTAAATGCAGAGAAACTGGGTGGTTTCGAATTTTGGGCACTCTGTAACATGGACAAACACCCGACTTTTATTAGCTTTTTTCTTTCTTTTTTTTTTTTGCGGTACGCGGGCCTCTCACTGTTGTGGCCTCTCCCGTTGCGGAGCACAGGCTCCGGATGCGCAGGCTCAGCGACCATGGCTCACGGGCCCAGCCGCTCCGCGGCATGTGGGATCTTCCCAGACCGGGGCACGAACCCGTGTCCCCTGCATCGGCAGGCAGACTCTCAACCACTGTGCCACCGGGGAAGCCCCTAGCTTTTTTCTTAATACTGAAAATAGGACTTCTAGGAGTTGAAAGACTCCAAGTTGGAAAGTATCAATCTAGACCAACATCATCACACACAAGCCTCACTATGAAATACTCATCTTAGCCGGAACTTAAAGACATCATCCCAACACCCCCAGCATAATTCATTCATCCATCCATTCATTCTACCAGCACTTACTGAGGGTTTACTGTGCTCTAGAAGCTGCTGCAGGCACTGAGAATCCCAAGTTGGAGGAGGCTCAGTCCTTGCCTTTTGGATGACCCTAGTCTAGTGGAGGAGAGAAAACTCTAAATCAACCACTTCATGTCATAAACTGACAATGTGAGCAGCATGCATAGTTATAGAGGCGTCCCCAGGGGCAGCAGACAATGAGGTTTTAGAATTGGAAGGACATTTAGAAGCCGACCAGTCCAAACTTTACTGACGTGTGGACTCTGCCACCATGGTCTCCCAGCTCTGTTTTCATCATCTCTAATCTCAAGGGTTTCACGGCCCACCTGCACTCCCAGCCCTATGCAGCCTTTGGGCAGCTCTGACAGTTTGAAAGTTTTTCCTTAGGCTGAGTCAGTATTTGTCTCCTGGTAACCGTCACACAGCTCTATGGAGTTAATCCGGTTCTTTCGCATGACAACCCTTCAGGTACTGGAAATCAGCTCACAGGCGACATGCAAGTAGGGATAATCTTAGCCTCGCACTGCACAGGGGAATGCTGGGCAGTCCAGGGACACATCCGACTTCAAGAAGGGGCTCTGTTTGACACAGAAGACATGGTAGGAGTGTCTCACTTTGGATTTATTTGGATTTTAACCACTAGCCTTAATAATTTCACCGGACTTTATAAAGCACTTTAGTATACATTATTCCGCAGCGTCCTCACATTGACCTGGTGAGATGGTTCGGCATGATTTATTATTTCCGTTTTGTTCATAAATAAAACAAGACTCTGAGAGGTGGTGTGCTCAAGGTCACACAGATAACATCGGGTTGAATTGGTCTTCTCCCTTCCATACAAGTGGTCCTGCATCCATTTAGTCCTTCCCATAATCTACCTGTGGTCTCCCCCTAGATTTATCTTCTTAAAATATTGACTACATTGTATCGCTCCCTTTATCAAAAATCCTCAGCAAGGGGCTTCCCTGGTGGCACAGTGGTTGAGAGTCCACCTGCCAATGCAGGGGACACGGGTTCGTGCCCCGGTCCGGGAAGATCCCACATGCCACGGAGTGGCTGGGCCCGTGAGCCATGGTCACTGAGCCTGCGCGTCCGGAGCCTGTGCTCCACAACGGGAGAGGCCACAGCAGTGAGAGGCCCATGTACCACAAAAAAAAAAAAAAAATTCCTCACCAATTCCTTTTACATTCCAGGGTTAACCTCCAAGCCCTTAGAATGACATTCAAGGCTCTCAAAATTGTTGACTTGCTTGGAGTTTCAGGGATAGTGGGATCGGTGGATGAAATACCAATAAATATTATCACTACAGTGATAGTTCAGCAAGAAATATAAACAAAGGGTATCTTGAGAACACAGAGGAGCAATGTGAAGTTCACAAGGGGATTCTAGGAGTTAGGGATGCCTGGGATGGACTTTAAATACATGCATAGCAGTAGAAGGTTAACAGGAGCAAAGAGGGCTTGGAGGAGAGAAACAGCCTGGTGGTTGTATGAAGGACACCATAAAGAATGTGCTGGACAGGTAGGTCCAAGGCTGGACTCAGAGAAGGATTAGGCTATATGGGGGGCAGGGCCGCGTCCTGCCAGCTGTCAGGTTAGAGGCTTTGGACATTATCCTGCAAACTTCAATGTGCCCAATAGGATTAAAGCAGGCCAGTGGCAACTGCATTTGGCGGCCCTGGCTAGGAGGTTGGACTGGAGTCCGAAGTCGATGGGATGGATGGGAGCCAGTCTGGCTAGAGATGAAGTAAGGAAACTGTTGCCATGAATCAGGGGAGTAAAGATAAAGCGCAGTGGAGGTCATCACAGGAAGAGGGAGGATTTTCACATATTTTAGGAGAGAAAAGCCAACAAATCCGATGACGGGGTGCTTGTGGAGATAAGGAGAGGGAGAAGTCAGGCTGCTAATATGCCATCAGGGGCTTCCAGGTTGGGAGGAAGATAATGGCGCTACTCACTGCTATTGCCACACCTGCCCTAGACTTCAAGGAAGCGCTGCAGGAAGGAGGTGTGTAGTACCTACTTGTAGGTGCGCTAATTTACTTAGGCTAGTAACAAAGAGCTCCCTCCCATCTTGGTGGGGTGGCCAAGAGGACTGGCCAGTCACTTACACCTGTTCCCTCTCCTCCCCCAGGTATCCTGCGGGACTTGATTTCCTGCGGTTAGGTGTGGCCATGCAACAGGGCCATGATATTCAGGCCTGGCCTGGGCAGTACTCCTCCACATTTTATCTTTTCTGCCAACTTGAGGCAGAAGAACCTGATGGAGACTTGAGAGGGAATGAAGGTCCCTGTACTGTGCGCAGAAGAGATCTGGCCACCAGCCAGGAACACCCACTTTAGACATGAGTGAACAAAAAGTAAATTCCTCTCATGTTTGAGCCATTGTGCATAGAATTTCTTTGTTACAGCAGTTACTCCCACGTAACCAATGCACCTTTCCTGTTTCCTACCTCACGTGGGTAGGAGAGAAGGGGACGCTTAGTACATAGCTATTTGTGCCGGTCACTGCACTCAGTGGATTTATGTACTTTACCCCCCTTTAATCCTATAAGTGCTCGGAGATGTTTAAACACTCCAGTTTTGCAGAAGAAAGGAAAAATCCCTGAAATGTATTGCTTTTGCTTAAGGTTATACCGTGTTCCCTTAGAGACATCCGTGAGGCTGTGCAAAACAGATTTTTTTCATTGTTTTTGAGTTTTGTTTTCTTTTTCAGCTTTATTGAGATACAATTGACATATAACATTGTGCAAGTTTAAGGTGCACAATGTGATGATTCACTCTGTGTTTTTATTGTGAAGTGATTACTACAATAAGATTACCTCAAATTGTTACCTTTTTTGGTGTGTGTGGTGAGAACTTTCAAGATCTGCTCTCTTCCACCTTCCAAGTAAACAACACAGTATTGTTAACTATAGTCATCACACTGCCTATTACATCCTAAGAACTTATTCATCTCACAACTGGAACTTTGTACCCTTTGAACACCTACAGTTTCTTAGGAAATTCCTTGTCTCTGTTTCCTACCACACTTAGAAAGTAGGATCATGATCAAGCAGAATAGAAGGTGGAAGAGGAACAGAAGGAGAAAAAAAAGTTAATCAATTGAACCCTTCATTTGTTTAGGTCTAACATCTGTAAATATAAGCTATATTAAACAGCATGTGCGTGGGGCTAAGCATGTATGTTCACAATGACTAAAGCCTTTACCGATGAGTGCTTTTGAAAGCAATGCCGTCCTTCTGTTGGCCCGGTTTTCGTATCCTTTCCTTCCATTTTGGGTCTCTGTGCTTTAGTCACTCTGGTCTCCTTTCAGTTCCTCAAACAAGTGCTGCTCCTTCTTGGCTCCACGACTTTGCAAGTGCTGTTTCCTTTGTCTGGAGTATCACTACCCTCGTTCAGTTGGCTAACTTGTACTCATGCTTCTGCTTTCCCCTTAAGCATTATTTTCTCAGGGAAGCCCTCTTTGACCCGAGATTGTAGTATGTCCCTTGATAGCACTCACTGCATTCTAAACTCCTGTGGGGCAGTCATTAGAATTTTGATTATATAATCACTTTTACAGTTTGGTGATTAGTAGTCCAGTCTTCCCCAGTAGATGATCAGCTCCATGAGGGCAGAGATGGAGTCTCTCTGGTTGGCTTCTCTATCCCCAGAATCTAGTTAGAATGCCAGGCACATAGCATTCACTTCATAAATTTTGGGTGAATGTGAAAAAAAAAGAAGATTTTTCTCTTAGTAAAATAATTAAAAGCAAACCTAAAGAAAGGCTAGTCTTCCAAATGGCTTTCTGGGAAACATACTACACATGGGAAATTCTGAAATGAATCAGGCTACTTAGTAATTTGAGACTGACTTAAATCTAAACCAAGTAAGGTACTGTTCCATTTCACAAGTAAAGAGGCAGAGTGCATGAAGGTCTGACATGGATTCCCCCTGGCTGTGAGTCAGTGATGGGGGCCTCTCGCACTCTCATCTCTCCCTGCTCACTCTTGGTACTTTCTGTTGGCTGCCGACTTTGATGGAGACTTGGGAGCCGTATGGCAGTGAGCCCTTGTCCTAAAGGAAAGGGGAAGAACATTAGAGGTGGAACCCTGGCTCAGCTACAGTAGGTGCTATGTGACCTTGGGTGACTCTGAGCCTCCACTTCCTAACTTGTAAAATGGAGAGAATCTACTTGTAGGGATGTTTGCAAGGATCAAATGCACCAATGTGGTTGGAAGTGCTTTACAGAGAGACTGGCACTTAGCAGGTGCTCAAAAAATTTTAACTGACATCTAGCACTTTCCCAGTATTGGGGTTTATTTCAGATGCTTAGGACATGTTTCATGTGAACTAATAAGTCAGCAACTCCATTAATAAAGAAAAGAAAGACTTTCCCTTTTGCTGGTGGATAAAAAAGCTGATTTAATTCCTCGCCCAACGACAGAGATCTGAAGACAATGATTTGATTCCCTAATCATGAACATGCCCCTGCTTCACAAAATGTGAGATGAAAAAAGAGCAGTGCCCTGGTGGGGCCGCACTGCATGAAACCACTCTTTAAAAGAACTTGTGAGTAGGGGCTCCCCTGGTGGCGCAGTGGTTGAGAGTCCGCCTGCCAATGCAGGGGACACGGGTTCCTGCCCCGGCCCGGGAGGATCCCACATGCTGCGGAGCGGCTGGGCCCGTGAGCCATGGCCGCTGAGCCTGCGTGTCTGGAGCCTGTGCTCCACAACGGGAGAGGCCACAGCAGTGAGAGGCCCGCGTACCGCAAAAAAAAAAAAAAAAAAAAAAAAAAGAGCTTGTGAGCGCTCTGTTCGTCATTAGCAGATGTGATGTGGTGAAGGAGTTTGTTTCTCCAGATTCAGACATTTTTGGGGACTTACCATGTGCCAGGTACACCCTGCTGAGCACTTTTCACATGCTGTTTTGTTGACTTCCTACCCGATTTCTCTGATGAATCTATTATCATCCCTATTTTCATGATAAGGAAATTCAGATTCAAAACAGTTAACGTGTCCTCAGTCACACAGCTAGCCAATAGCAGAGCTGGTGTTTGGACCCATGTCTGATGCCAAACCCCATGCATTTCCAGATATATTATATTCTCTTCCTAGTAAAACACATTCCATGGAGAGTGAAGACCAAAAGTATGGATAAGAAAACCTAGTCCAGCTTTATTATTAATAATACAAAATATCATCACCTGATAGCTTCAGAAACAACCAGTTTCCTTTGGAATGTAGTACTTTCCATTTTCTTTTATAGAAGCTCAGTGGTTCTGATTTTCTCTATTTGATGGTGCATGAAAGCCCCTGGGTAGAAGGTTGTTTAGTGGAGTGGAAAAGGGTCAGACTGGGGACTATTTCTAGCCCTGAGCCTCTCCTCTGCGTGACTTTGGGAAATTCATTCAGAATCTTTGAGCCTCATTTTTCTTATGTGCGAAATGAGGACAATTATGCTGCTTACTCACCTACGTTTATGGATTTTGTGAGGATCTATCAAGATAATTGTTGTACAATGTTATGCAAAAGACTCCATGTTATTATTCTAAGGCAGAGTCATCACTTTGTTCCCACTTTCTCTTTGCCTACAGATTCTCTTGGCATCCCATACCTGATGAGAATTTATGGCTAGTTGGATATAACAGCAAAAGCTCTCTCCCTGTGACTTATATGCATCCTGATGTATTTCAATTTTTGCATACAGGAAGGTTTTCTAGTTGGAGGAGATGCAATTCTATTTTGAGGTTGTGGACTCAAGGCGCCACTAAACGGAGATTCATGTGCTTTCATTGACATAAAGTGAATCCTTCATTTGTGGACAGCTTTGCTGCCCAAACCCAATCTGTTACTGCAGCCAATGGGCTTATCTGGTGAGTCTTGTCACTGTCAGAATCAAAGCCAAATATGGCAGGGACTAATGATTTCACTGAGGTGGTCTTTCCTGTGACCACAGAAACCTGCTTGGGGGTTTCTGTCACTATCAGAGACCCTTGATGGAATTACAGCCCCTGAGTTCATTTTTGTTCTGGCTTATTATCTGGATAAGCTCCGTACCCAGCTCTTTTTGCCTTATCTGAGGAGCAAGAGCCAGTGGTGAGTGAGTCATAGGATCTGGTCAATTGAGTTTCCACAATTTTATTAGAATGACTGGGTAGATTAGCTCTGCAAAACATGGAATAAGTGGCTTGGGCATTCATCAGAGTCTCCCACAATTCCTAGAATAATTTTGTATTTTTTTCACAGAAGCATCTGTGGAAAGAGAGCAGGGGAGCCAGGAGACCTGAGTTGCTGGATCATGATTCTGCTAATCCCAGGGGGTAACCTTGAGTATGGCCAGAACACTTTTGGTCGTGGCTGGTGGTATGGACAAAGTTCTGTAGAGCTCAGGGCTTGGCCAGAGAGGGGCAGGGAAAGTTTCTCTAGCGGAACATTTGAGAGTAGGATTTTAAATTATGAACTTGATTTCACCAGGCAGACAGAAGAAAGGGCAAGGGGTTTTCAGAGAGAGGAAGCTGACTGAACAGAGCAATGCAAAGTGAAAGTCGGTAAAGGGTCTCAGGAATGGCATCTTTGACTGTGGTGAGAAGGAAGGTTGTGCTGTGGAGCCTGGAGAGGCAGGGGGTAGAAGCCAGCTTGTGAAAAGTCTGGAGGACCAAGCTCAAGTGGTTGCCCTGGGCAACTGGCAACTCCCAAAGACTGTTGAGCATGGGGAAGTGGGGAGGGAACATGATTAGAATTTTTTTTCATTAAGCAGTCGACACCCAGTATGAGACCAAAGGGATCATTTGTTGCTCACATTAGCCCTGCATAATAAGTGAACGACCATTGATCTCCCCATTTAGCAGATGAGGAAGCTGAGGCTTGGAGAGATTAAATGTTCAAGGACACACTACTCAAGGAAAACAGAAGAAAAAAATAATTCACAATTCATACTTCTGCCGGATAGGATTCCATTGAATTCTTATAAACTTCAGTTAGAGATTAGGTAACATTTGCTCTGAGGCATTACCAGGGTTTAGACATTCATCCAAGATTCTGAAATGGAAAGAGGCCAACACTGCATAAGTAAAATTCAGAGTCATTAGTAGAGATATCATTAGGCCTCTCTTTTAATCATTTCTTACTCAGAACCAATGTATCATTCTTTTCATTGGCTCTAGGGGAGGCTGGAACGTGTCTGAAGGTGGCTGTGTAACTAAAATTTTTTTAACATTTTCTGTGTCAGCTCTGATAATGTAGAGTTCATCCACTGATGTTAATGCCACAGTGGAGGTCTAAAAGGTTCTGGAAGAGCAAAAGAGATTTTAGTCTTTACAAATACAGTAGTTGGCCCTTATCCATGGGGGATAACATTCCAGGAAACCCTGTGGATGCCCTGAAACCGCAGAAAATACTGAACCATACCATGTTTTTTTCCTTTATACACATACCTATGATAAAGTTTAATTCATCAATTAGGCACAGTAAGGGATTAACAACATCAACTAATAATAAAAGAGAACCACAGTAAAAAGTTATGTGAATGTGGCCTCTTTCTTTTTCTCTCTCAAAATAGCTTATTGTACGGTACTCACCCTTCTTCTTGTGATGTTGTGAGATGACAAAATGCCTATGATGAGAAGTGAGGTGAATGATGTAGGCATTATGACATCGTGTTAGGATACTGTTGACCTTCTGATGATACTTCAGAAGAAGGATCATCTGCTTGCTTCAGGTGATCCCGGATCATTGAACTGTGACGATGTTGATGATTGGATGCCAGGAGCAGATGATGGTGATGGCTGGGGATCCCAGGCAGGATGGAGTGGAATGGCACAAGATTTCATTAAGCTACTCAGAATGGCACACAATTTAAATATTGATTGTTTATTTCTGGAATTTTTCATTTAATATTTCTGGATCAAGGTTGGCCATGGATAACTGAAACCGAAGAAAGTAAAACCACAGGTAAAGGGAACAAATGTACCTCCAGAGAGGGTGATACTTTTACACATACTTGCAGATGAACTCAAAGAATCCACTTGCCTGGCTCAAGTTTAACAAGGGTTACAATGTTGCATCTCAGGGTAGGAAAGAGTATGACAATGAAAGAACTGGAATTTTTTTCCCCTGAGTTGTATTTCCAACGATCATAAAAATGAATTCCTGCTTTTGGGCATGGCACTGGGAGTTGGCCAGTCAGGATTTAAGTACTCACTCTCAACTCACAAGTATAAACTTTGGGAAGTCACTTACCTGCCATGAATCTCAATTTACACAACTTTAAGGTAAATTTAATATCCCCTTCTGTATATAGGTATTGTGAGAATGCAGTTTGCAAACATACATCTAGAGTGGGTCCAAAGTACTTATAAAAAATTATGTAAATTTGGAATTAGTTCTTTTCCTCAGATCCTGGATGTTTTTATTGGTTTTTGTTCTCCATAAGATTTTATTACAGCGACTAATTTTCTTTTGTCTCCTAGATTCCTCTCCAGTGGCTTGTGATACTGCTTCAGGAAGACTTTCCCAACACCTGAAGAATTTCTATGTTCCTTTTTCCAGTATGGGATGTCTACTTACCATATTGCCAGTTTCTGGACCTGTTGTGTCTGGGATGCAGGCAGTACCAAAGATAGGTATACTTCAGGGCATCCAGATATAAAAATAAGTACATCGTTGGGCTTCCCTGGTGGCGCAGTGGTTGAGAGTCCGCCTGCCGATGCAGGGGACATGGGTTCGTGCCCCGGTTCGGGAAGATCCCACCTGCCACGGAGCGGCTGGGCCCGTGAGCCATGGCCACTGAGCCTGTGCGTCCGGAGCCTGTGCTCCGCAACAGGAGAGGCCACAACAGTGAGAGCTCCGCGTACCGCAAAAAAACAAAAAAAAAGTACATCGTTGAGATTAGGAGGAAGATCACATTTTGGGGCTCCCCAAAGTAACTTTATCCCAAGATATAAATGACATTCTAAAATGTATGAAAACAGACTTGATAGAAAACCAAACTAAAGCTAGAACTTAGTTGGAAAGAGGTTTATTTTTAAAATATATAAAATAAACCATTGTACATCTATTACAAGGGCACTAAGAATCTGTAGCAAACAATGAGTCAAATTCTAAAATATCACGTTTCTTTTCAAAATGGGTTGGTGCATTTTCATCATCATTGGGTTTCAGTTTAACGTCTTCTGCTCTTGACATTAACACCCCCTCTCCTTTTCTTATCCACGGCTACACCCACCCTGGTGCTCTGGGTTGCTCAGAAATTCCAGAACATTCCAAGTTTCCCGCTGCCTCACTGGCTGGGACAGAATGGAATGTGCACCACGGCTGATAACAACAGAAGAGGCCCCAAACCACAGAGGCAGGCAGCCCCGGGGGCGAATCCTTGGTCCACCTCTTCATGCTGAAAGATACTGTACAAGTTACTTAGCTTTCGCCCTAGGTCAGATTTCCTGGGAAAGAGAGTCTAGGTCTCTGAGGGTTGTGTGGAGGAGGCTAGCTGGGGAGTGAGCTCAGAAACAACAACAACATGGGGACGGATGCAAGACTGGGCGGAGGGAGAAGCTGTACCATGATGCAGTTTCAATGGAGTTCTCCAGCAATGCCACAGGGAGCTGGGACGGCCCTTCAGAGTTGTTCCAGCTGAGGACAAATGGTTAGGCTTTTGGACTTCCATGTTGGCCAGTCATAGATGCAGGCTACCTTCTGAGACATGGTCTGAGATGCAAGCACTCTTTGACTGAGTCTTGGAGCAGCAGCTAGAGGTCCTGGTAGTAGGCAGAATGAGTGCCTACGTCCTGAGGTGTATCTGGGCAGCCCACCGTACCTGTGCCTACATGTTCAATATATCAGAGATCAAGGAAGTCTCCTTGGCCACTCTACCTGAAATTGCAACCCCTTAATCTCAAATCCCCTGTACCCCATCTTACTTTTATCCATCGTGTTTATCATGAACTGACATACATTTTTTTTTAAGACTTTTTTTTTTTTGTCCTTGCGATACACGGGCCTCTCACTGCTGTGGCCTCTCCACAGCACTCCATCAGCAGGCGGACTCTCAACCACTGCGCCACCAGGGAAGCCCTTAAAGACTTTTTTGATTGGACCATTTTTAAAGTCTTTATTGAATTTGTTACAATATCGCTTCTGGGTTTTATTTTATTTTATTTATTTATTTATTTTTGGCCGAGTTGGGTCTTTGTTGCTGCGCACAGGCTTTCTCTAGTTGCAGCGAGCGGGGGCTACTTTTCGTTGCGGTGGCTTCTCTTGTTGTGGAGCTCGGGCTCTAGGCGTGCAGGCTTCAGTAGGTGTGGCTCGCGGGCTCTAGAGCGCAGGCTCAGTAGTTGTGGTGCACGGGCTTAGTTGCTCCACGGCATGTGGGATCTTCCCGGACCAGGGCTCAAACTCGTGTCCCATGCATTAGCAGGCAGATTCTTAACCATTGAGCCACCAGGGAAGCCTTGCTTCTGTTTTATGTTTTGGTTTTTTTGGTCACGAGGCATGTGGGATCTTAGCTCCCCGACCAGGGATCAAACCCGAACTCCCTGCATTGGAAGGTGAAGTCTTAGCCACTGGACTGCCAAGGAAGCCCTGAACGGACATCCTGTATAAGAATTTGTCTATTGTCTTCCTGGAGATGCTCTAGAACACACTCCAAGCTACTTGAGGGCAGGGATTTTGTTTTACTCATGACTATATGCCCAGTTCCTAAACCAGGGATTGGCACAGATTGAACACTCAATAAATATGTGTTAATTGAGTGGAATAAATGAATGAATAAATATAACATATACTGAGTATTTATTGGAAGCACACAAGTTCTAAGCACTTGCAGTAACTCGTATAATCTTCACGACAACTCCATGGAGGGGCACTATTATTATCCCAGTTCTGCAGATGAAGACACTGAGGCACAGAATGTTTAATTATCTTGCCAAGGTCTTGCAGCTTAGAGGTGCTGTATTCAGGATCAGAACCAGGCCATGGGATTCATACCATTGCCTGGTAGAGCTGGTCCTCCATCCGAGCGAGTTAGCCCTACCCTTCCTCTTCTCCCCTTTCTGCTGTCTCGTAGAACACATGTCCAGGAATCACATCATCGCACGCTCCAGATATTTTGTTTTATCGCTTCAGACCAAAAGGTGAGAGCTCAGCTGAGTTCCAACTCCTGCCCTTTCTTCCCACTTTCTCAATATTATTACCTTAGAACCTGATCAACTCGAACATCTTTCTCTCTAACACTGCCATTGACAGATGCAGATGCAGAGGCTATTATGGTTTATGGTGCTCTTTTGCATGCATTATCTCATTTGATTAGCCCAGTAGCCTTGGGATATGGGCCATACAAGGATGGCCACCTGCAGTTTATAGATGAGGAAACAGAGGCTCAGAGAGGTTACATAAAGCTATTTGAAAAAACAAACAAACAAAAAAGCTATTTGGAAGCAGAAATTTTAGTTCTAAGTCCCCTGTTTGCTCTATTTTGCACTTTCTTTTTCCTTGTGGGGCCCGGAGGGTAGAAGTTAATCCCGAAGCACTTCTGCCCTCTACATTTATTGAAAGTCACTTGAAACATTGGTGAGTATTTATCATTGGCTTCTTCCTCCTTGACAAGTGAGGAAACTGAGGCACAAAGAGGTTACATGATTTCCTCAGGTTTCATACTGATGTCATTGGAGCTGGGATATTAATTTCAAAATTCACGAGCCTGTACTCCTTAGCACCCTCACTGCTTCTAAGTTAACAATTCTGGGGTCTATTTCAAACTTCCATCCACCTTTCCTTGAGTAATGAAATAGGATTTATACTTAACGTTAAAAAAAATAATGCCAGTTAAAAATAGAAAAGCCCAGTTCATTTTAAATGCACTCAGGATGCATTACCTCTCTGCCAGCCTGAGAAGATGTCTAAGGAGACAGTGCTGACAAAACTTATGTATTATAAAGAGCTCCTTTTATCCAGTTACATCGGCAAAATTTCATGGCATCTTTCAGAGGCCCAAGGAGAGCAGGAACATTTATTCTCCTCTTTGAATTTAATCATAAAGACATCAAGGTCGTCTTCCTGAGGCTGAGCTCCAGGCCACAGATTCCAGACTGGAGAAAAGTAACTTGAAAGAGCCTGTTTTACACAGGCCAGTGGAATGCTTTGCTTTTTGCTTCTGAGCCTCCCAAGTGGACGCAGATACACAGAAATAACTATTTACTTAGTGAGAGACATGGTTAGGAGAATAAATGTTAAAGTTCCATCCTTACAGTGGAGAAACTCAGCTGAGAAACTCAATTCGGTTCCTGGAGTCTCAGAGCTCCTTATGGCCCCGGTTTGAGAACCATCATTCCAATTAGAGTGGGGGTAGCTGTGGCAGTTTTAAGACCTGTCTACATCTTCTTTCACATGCCATCAAGAGGTGAAGTCTAGTTCTCCCTCTGGCTTGAAATGGGGCAGGAATTTATGGCCACCTTGACAAATAAAATGTGAGAGAAGCGACCTTAAGTCATTTACAAAACTAGGTTAGAAACAGTGATGCAGCTTCAATCTGGCTGTCTCTTAGGACATGAGCTTTTGGATGGCTACCCTGGCCATGCTGGAGAGACCACGTGGAGAGAGAGGTGCCTGAGAACACTAGTCGATGCCACATAGAACAGAGATGAGCCTTCTCTGTTGAGTTTGGTCCAAATTGCATATTCATGAACTATGTAAATTGTTACTGTTTTATTTACACATTGCATTTAGAGCAGTTTGTTGCAGAATAACAAATAATCTTAACAATAGCCCATGCCATAGATGACATGCTGGAATGCAAGTCATAGTTCATAGAATTGAACAGGTATGAATCCAGCATCTTGCATCTGGATTTAAATAGCCATTTATACAATGCATTGAACACAAGAGTCACTTCACATGTTTGTTGAATGAACTGATGCGTGAATGAGTAAAGAATCCTGGGGGAGATCTCTCTCAGTAGAATAACGCTTGGGGTTATAACTGACCACATTTCTTTTTTTTTTTTTTTTTTTTTTTTGCGGTACGCGGGCCTCTCACTGTTGTGGCCTCTCCCGTTGGGGAGCACAGGCTCTGGACGCGCAGGCTCAGTGGCCATGGATCACGGGCCCAGCCGCTCCATGGCATGCGGGATCCTCCTGGACCGGGGCACGAACCCGTGTCCCCTGCATCGGCAGGCGGACTCCCAACCACTGCGCCACCAGGGAAGCCCTGACCACATTTCTAATTGAAGCCATAGGTTGAGGTTGTTAAAAACCTGTGCAGTCCAAGTTAAAGGAGTAAATGGTTTTCCCATTTCCTGTAATGATTTGATCACAAGGAAAACTATGATAGCTTTGGGGTTGGCAATTTAATAGGAACTGACAAGCTGAAGGAAGGCAAAGATGATGTTGGTGCTTGAAATCCTATTTTGGGAAAAGGTGAGAGATATTTATTAAGCCTGAAGAAAAGAAGGGGAGACAGAAAAGTTGTCTTAAATCCTTGAAGGGGGTGGCAGATTTCTTTTCTGTTATCCAAAAGCTGCATTAGAACAAACAGGCCAATGCTATAAAATAGCAGTTGGCCAGCTTTTTCAGTAAAGGGACTGATAGTAAATACTTTAGGCTTTAAAGCCCTGTGGTCTCTCTTGCAACTATTCCACCTGCCTTTGTAGCACAAAAGCAGACACGGTCAATATGTAAATGAATGAGTATAGCTGTGTTCCAATAAAACTTTATTCACAAAAACAAGCTGTGGGCCAGGTTTGGCCCTTGCCTGTAGTCTTTCAATCCTTGCTATAAAGAAATGGTCTTTTTTTTCTACATAAGCCCAAGATTCCTAATACATAGAGCCATCAAACTTCAGAATTGTCTTGGAGGAGAGTGACATTTCCTTATTATGTTTAAAATAGGCTGGACGTACAGATTGAACAAAAATATTCTCTCTCTCTTTATATATATATATATATATATATATATATATATATATATATATATATATATATATATATAGGGCATACATTATATAATAAAAAATATATAATAAATATACATAAAAATAAATATATATATAAATAAAATATATATATAAATAAAACAAAAGCCCTTTGCCATATATATATGAAAACTATATATAGCGAGAATTATATAAAGAACTCTTACAACCCAATAATAATAATAATAATAATAATAATAAAATACCTGCCCTTTTCTCTCCATGGGTAGAAATTTTGAACCGACACTTCACAAAAGATA
Source organism: Mesoplodon mirus (assembly GCF_964341445.2). Classification (NCBI taxonomy): domain Eukaryota; kingdom Metazoa; phylum Chordata; class Mammalia; order Artiodactyla; family Ziphiidae; genus Mesoplodon; species Mesoplodon mirus. The sequence continues at coordinate 11,884,009 of NC_138992.1, read as the reverse complement.
TAATGATGGCAAATAAATATCAGAAAAGATACACTACCTAATTTGTCATCATAGAAAGGCAAACTTAAACCATAATAAGTTACCAATGTACTTATTAAAGTGGCTGGAATTAAAAAGACTGACAGGACTTCCCTGGTGGCACAGTGGTTGAGAGTCCGCCTGCTGTTGCAGGGGACACGGGTTTGTGCCCTGGTCCGGGAGGATCCCACATGCCGCGGAATGGCTGGGCCCGTGAGCCATGGCCACTGAGCCTGTGTGTCCGGAGCCTGTGCTCCGCAACGGGAGAGGCCACAACAGTGAGAGGCCCACATACCGAAAAAAACAAAAAAAGGAGACTGACAATATCAAGTATCAGTGAGGATGTGAGCATCTGGAGTTATTGCGCATTGCTGGTGAAAGCATGAAATACTATCATCACTTTGAAGAGGTCTTTGACAATTTCTTATAAAGGTCAACACTCCCATATCATCAATCAGCCATCCTATTCCTAGGTATTTATCCAAGAGAAATTAAAGCATGTGTCCACAACAAGACTTGTACACAAATGTTCAGAGCAGCTTTATTCATTATAGCCCCCAAATGGAACAACAATCCAACTGCCTGTTAACAAATGAATGGATAAAGAAATGGTAATATACCCATGCAATGGTGAATATTACTCACAATAAAAAAGACTAAACTATTGATATTCTCTACAACATGAAAGAATCTCAAAATATGTTGAGGAGAGGAATTCAGACTCAAAATACATATACCAGTTTTCCATTTACATAAAAGTCTAGAACACGAAACAATAATTTATAATGATATCCCAGATTCGTGGGAAGCAGATTAGTGGTTGCCTGTGACTGTGGCTGGGACAGATGGACTTTAAACGGTTAGAAAGGAACTTTCTAGTGTCATGGACATGTTTTATATCGTGATAGTGATGGTGGTTGCATGAATGTATAAATTTGCTAAAAGTCACCAAACTGTACCATGTCCTTAACAGGGGTACATTTTATTGCACGCATATTTTTCCTCAATAAAGTTGATTTTCAAAAAGTAGGCCAAATGACCATCTTTTGGGGATCCAGTAGTAATAATAATGATATTAATGGCTAATATTTATTGCATGCTTACCTTGTCCCACATATTGTACCATTTGCTTTGATTATCTGTGTTAATTTAATTCCAGAGCTATCTTTTGAAGTAGTAGTAGTGTTATCTCCATATTACAGATGGAAAACCCAAGCCTTAGGGAGATTTAATGATTTCTCTCAAGGGCATGCACTAGTTCTTTGCAGAGGTGGGGTTTTAAACCAGATCTTTTAGATCCTCAAACTTCAGCTTTATTTGTTAGAACGTTGAACCATATAACCTCAAAAGTTTCTCCTAATTTGAAGTGCTAAGAATATAGGGAAAACCAGCCATCTGATGTTGGACTAGCAGGTAAGAATCATGTAGTCTATTGCCTAATCTGAGCATATGTCTGAGTTATTTGGGGAATAGCACCACTGCTGACCATTTAGATTGCTTGGAAAGATAATCTGGAACATCATTTGGAGCGTGTGAATGTTAACTCTTAGGCTGAAAAATAAAATGTGATTGTAGTTAGTGTCAGGACTCATCTGGCTGTGATCTCATGGAGAATTTCTGAGGAGATCTGGTGCAATGTTGATATATTGGTACCTATTTTATCTAAAAATAACTCAGCTGTTTTTTCCTGATAACACTTTCTGGACTTTTTCATATCATGGAGTGTGGAGTGTTTATTAGATTACAATGCTAAATTCACAGTTGGTTAAGAAGACTGACTTAATGATGAATCAAACCAATCAGGGTAAGAATTAGGTATTACAAGGCAGGAATCCTCTTCTCTTTGCTCTGCCACTGACTTGTTAGAGCCTTTGGGCAACTCACTCTCCGATCTCAGCTTCCTTATGCGCAAAATGAAATAATGGGCATTTAGTTACTGTTCAAGCTTTCATAACTGTTTAATTTACAAATCTGATAATAAACGTACCATTTCCACAGCCTCATTGACAAAGAAGTGAACTGTGTTAGTCAGATTTACTGTAGCATCAAATAACCCCCAATATCAGTGGCCTCTCACTACTAGATTTATTTCTTGCTTATGGGTCTGCTGGTCAGCTTTGGTCTGTGGACTGGGTCTTGTTTGCACTTCAGGTTCAAGAGTACTCCACTTGGCTCTCATTCCTGGACCCAGGCTGAAGCAGCAGCAGACACTTGGACATCCACTTCTCACGGAGAATACAGGAGTGGGAGAGATAGATTAGAAATACACAAAGCTTGAAACTGACCTCCTATCATTTCCCACCTGCAGCCCACTGGCCAAAGCAAGTCACATGGCCAAGCCCAGTCATAGAGGCTGGGAATTATGCCCTGTCCATGGTGTTGGTGAAAGGAGAGTGAATATCTCCTGACTAAAAATGCAATCTCCCAATGAGTGCAACCTCAAAGACTTAAGAAGAGTCAAAGAGTCTTCTTTTTCATTTACTCAGAGTCTTATTCACCAATCTCCAGTTTCCTTACCTTCTCATCCCCTCCCTGGGTTCACTGGCTGTTAAGGGTAGACTTAATGCTGCTTTTAGACTCAGAAGTCAAACTGCAAGTCCTTTGAGGGCTTAAGATATTGGTTTTCAGCATTACTGATCATTCACACAATTTACTGAATTAAATATCATTTTTAGTAACATTGATCTGTCATATTAGTAATCTTTTGTGATCTTGATGGAATTAGGAAAACATTTACAAGTGGGGATTTATTTTCTGATGAATGGGGGTAGGTCCTATGATATATCTTGCTCCCATGCCAGCTGTAATATTCTCTCTGACCACATTGGTTCATGAATGTCAAACAGGCAAAATGAGGAGGCCTGCACTGAATAAACTACCCCTCATTACTGACCCTTCAGCTTTCTTCTTTATTAGGAGGAATTCACAGGCTGGAGGTGACTGATTCCTGCCTTGCAAGCCAGTTATATTGTCTATTGTATTAGTTGAGAAAGGCTTCAGCCATTGTAGCATGAAAGCACCCATAGAAAATATGTAACTGAACAAATGTGGCTGTGTTCCAATAACAATTTGCGTACAAAAACAGGTGGTTGGCCAGATGTGGCCCCTGGGCTGTAGTTTGCAGATCTCTGCTCTAAATGGCAGCTCCTCGATAAAAACTGATATTGTTCTGATCGAGACTGATGTTACACCAGAGGGTGATGGGTTTCCAACAAATTCCTCTTTTCTGGAAACTTGACGGTATGCTTTTCTTGGAAAAGCAGGTCTTTCATTTCGTCATTCAACCCCTTACTGTGTGTGTTGTGTATGTGTGTGTGTGTATACATTTTAAAATATTTAAACAATTATTTTCCAGCTGTACTGAGATAAAGTTGAGATATAACATTGCATAATTTTAAGGTGTTATACAACTTAGGGTATAATGGTTTGATATATGTGTACATTACAAAATGATTACCACAATAAGTAAGTTAATACATTTTTTGAACAAAGAGTAGTTGGGTAAGGTAAATCTTAAAGAATAAGGATGCTTTTCATGAGTGGAATGAAGGAGAGAGAAGAAGTTATCTCCCACTATGTAGCATCATCTTCACTGTCACTGATTGGAAAATCTGTGAACTGAGATGAAATATGGGATGCCTACTTTTTCACAGAAAAATCACTAGAGCTAGAACTGGAGCCCAGATAGCTTGTCTTTTCCTCAAAGTTTTCTCTACTCACCCATGGTTTCTCAAATACAAATTATCATTGGAGAACCAGTTCAAGATTTTTGACCCAGTTGGATACCATCTGTATGACTGTTCATTTTATATTTTCTTTAGAGTAACTTTTTAAAAACCTAAATAGAAGTATGGCGGAAGAAAAGTCACTCTTTCTACTTTAAATAGAAAACAGGTATCTTATACACTTCTATTCTAAATTTCCACTTCTACTTCTAAAATTATACACTTTATTTAAAATACACTTCTAAACTTTACAGTAGAACAATAACATTCATCTAGTAACATTCACAAAGAAGCATCTCCTGAGTGTGGTCACACTTGAGGAAGCTGAGCAGGACTTCCTGCAGACCTCACCTGTCAGAGGCAGGCTTTGCATAGATGCTGCAGGTTCCATGATTCACCATGCTCCATCTCAGGTTAACTTACAAAATTACAGTCTCCAAAAAGCAAATGTAAATCACATACAAATGAACCAAGCCTTGACCCTTATGAAAAAACAACAAAATGACCAACAAAAAACCAACCCTTATGAAACTTCTTCCCTCATTTTCTTCTCTCAATAAATATAAATGGCACAAAAATCAGCCTTGGGGAAAGAAAAGGATCAATGAATCTTTTATTCCCATCTCTGGCATCTGCAGCATTTTTTTGATCACCTGCAAGACTGAAAGCCCCTATAGTGAGTGACAAGACCTTGCCCTTGGGGATCATATTTGAGGCTGAATTTGGGGTTATAAACCAACTGGACTCATGATGATTTGCATACAACAATCTTCACTAAGCAGTGGGTGATCAGCTTGCTGCCAAACCTCACCCAGTTATAAGGGCAACTCTGCAGGTGGACAGCCTTTTTAAAAATATTTTTCTTTTATTGAAGTATAATTGCTATACAGTATTATATAAGTTACAGGTGTACAATACAGTGATTCACAATTTTTAAAGGTTATACACCATTTATAGTCACTATAAAATATTGACTATATTCTCCATGTTGTACTTGTAGCTTATTTTATACATAATAGTTTGTACCTCTTAATTCCCTACCCTTATCTTGCCCCTTGCCCCTTTCCTCTCCCCACTGGTAACCACTAGTTTCTTATCTATATCTGTGAGTCTGCTTCTTTTTTTTTTTTTTTGCAGTAGGTGGGCCTCTCACTGTCGTGGCCTCTCCTGTTGCGGAGCACAGGCTCCAGACGCGCAGGCCCAGCAGCCATGGCTCACGGGCCCAGCTGCTCCGCGGCATGTGGGATCTTCCCGGACCGGGGCATGAACCCATGTCCCCTGCATTGGCAGGCGGACTCTCAACCATTGCGCCACCAGGGAAACCCTGCTTCTTTTTTCTTATATTCACTAGTTTGTTGTATTATTTAGCTTCCACATATAAGTGATATCATACAGCATTTGTCTTTCTCTGATTTATTTCACTTAGCATAATACTCTCCAAGTCCATCCACATTGCAAATGGCAAATTTTCATTCTTTTTATGGTTGAATAGTATTCCACTGTATATATATACTATATCTTTATCCGTTCTTCTGTTGATGGACACTTAGATTGCTTCCATATTTTGGCAATTGTAAATAATGCTGCTATGAATATTGGGGTGCCTGTATCTTTTCAATCAGTGTTTTTGTTTTTTTCAGATACATACCCAGGAGTGGAATTACTGGGTTGTTCTATTTTCAGTTTTTTGAGAAACCTCCATAATGTTTTCCACAGTGGCTGCACCAATTTATATTCCCATCAACAGTGTACAAGGGTTCCATTTTCTCCACTTCCTCGCCAACAATTTGTTATTTGTGTTCTTTTTGTTGATAGCCATTCTGACAGGTGTGAGGCGATATCCCATTGTGGTTTTGATTTGCATTTCTCTGATGATTAGTGATGTTGATCATCTTTTTTGTGTACCTGTAGTGGACAGATTTTTTTAATTCTCATTTCACAGATGAGGGTCAAAGAACTTGAGCTATTTTCCACGGGTCACACATTTAGAAAGAAGAGGGAAGAGATGAAATGGTGAGAATGCTGGGGTGAGGGGCATGGTTTTCTTTTGTTTGGAGGTGGCAGGTGGAGAGGATCTGAGAGGCAGCGTGGAGTAGTGGCTAAAACCCAGCCTACTCTTGTGTCTGTCATTGAAAATTGGGAGGGCGTGTTTCTCAGTTGATACTGATTTATGTGTAACTAATAGAGTGACAGGGGAAAAAAAGGAAGCCCGGTTTCTAATTTTATCTTCGTGGCACTTTACTAAAAAGCCCCTCAAGGTGGCCGGAAGTTGGAAGCCCTCAAGGCTTGAAGCCCTGGACCAGCATGCAAAGGTGCTGGGCACAGAGTGAGGGCCCCCGGAGATGAGACACCGCACAGCTTCCCATCTGGGTATCTGGCTCTCAGTAGCTATTAGGGTGTCTTCTCTCTGACTCCTAATTTGCATAATGTCATACCCATATGGTGTGATTTTATTTACCTCTTGAAGGGGAATGACTACTTTAGAAAGAGAGGAAGCCAGAAGACTTGATCTTCTGAAGGCTTCCTTCTGTTCCTCTCACCCTGCTACCCTCAATCGTTTACTCTCTCTCTTCTTTGCCTCCCTTTCTCTGGCCATCTTGACTTTTGTAAATGAGGACCTTGCTTGAGTGATAGGATCCATTTCTTCCAGTGAATGGTTGCTGGGGCGCTTGTCTTGTTGAAGAGTTTATCCTGGCAACATTTACAGCCGGTGAATTTAAGCACAACCTACTCCCATTTCTTCATGATGGAGGAACCTCTGAAAGTTTAAGAAATGTACCGTGGCTGATTCTGCTCAGATAGATCAAGGGCTTAACTTACATTCTGCTTTGCTATTTTTCTGGGATTTCTGCAAACAGACCGCTTCAATTTTGCCATGTTAGGTGTGAATTTTGCAGTTTACACATAGTTCTTTAGAGCTTTTCAAGACAGAGTTTGCATCCTGTGATGGGGGTAAGAGAGCAAATGTTTCAACCTTCCTTTGTTCTTGAAATAATTCTGGGTGGTTCACTTATTCATTTATTTGTTCTTGGCTTGCTAGCCTATGGTGGTCAAATGCCTGAGAAGTATTAAAAAACAACCCCAAAATAAAACAAATAAAAAAGATCTTTAGAGATACAGCTAAAGGAGGATTCATTGTTCTTTTAAATACTTTAATTCCATGTTTATCTATTAAACAAGCATTTATTTTAGGTGCATGACTTGCCGGGCACTGAGCTAGATGCCCAGAATCCAGAGTTGGAGATCTGTTCTCTGCTTTGAAACTGATCAGAGTTAGATAATTTCAAAATTTAGAGTATACAGCTACACAAGAACTACAGAAGAAGGCCCAGTGAAGACAGAGCTTTCGGAAATTTGTGAATTCCACACATACTTCATGCAAGATTTTATTTGCATGTGTATTTTTCTGGGAAGGGGGTTAATAACTTTCATGGGATTAAAGTATTCATGAACAAAAATGTTTTAGAAACATGGCCTCCGCAATTGCAGCAAAAATTTTAGATGACCTACCCCTGGTGTTCTATAAACAAGATCTCTCCGTGCTCAGTCCTGGTGGGTTATCTGCATTTGGGGCTTGGTCTACTGGCCTTTAAGTCTATCTTCTGAGAGTAGACTTCAGAAGATACTGACTCAATGTCTTTGTCATATCTGTCATCCAGTGCAGGACCTTGTATCCATGACATTTTTACATTTTCCATTGTGCTTAGCTCATGTCTTATAGCAAATAGGAGAAATAAAAACTGCATTGATAACTGCATTGATAAATTATGTTCCAAGCTTATCATCGAATTCTCTCTTTCGACCCTTTCATGTCCCTGATTTCTGCTCCATCTCTGGCCTCTGTGAAATATCCTGCCTCTCCCAAGGCAGGGTGAGAATAAAGAACATTCCTCAATGGGAGTGTGTGCACACACATGCTTACTTGCACCCCTAAAGCTTTGTTCTTTGACTATCATGTGGAGAGAGGTGTTTGGGCACCATATTAATAATAGCTCTTAGTATGTATGTGGCACATTCCATTTTCAAAGGCATTTATAAACATTGAAAGATGAAAGCATGCACCACCCATCTTGGGAAAAAGAGAATGTTAATCATCACCACGTCTGTTCTCTGGAGAGGGTCACAGAATCTGAGAGCTGGAAGGGATGTCAGAGGTCACTTTTCAACCTCTGGTCCCTAGAGGAATTCTTTCCTTTGGAGCCCACCAAAGTTGGGGTAGTCCTCAGAATTTCTTCTTGAGTTCAAGCCAATTCTGCCCTTCTGTAACTTTTCAATTATCTATCTACCTATTTATCTATCATCTAACTATCTATCATCTATCTATCTATATCTTTCAACCTATCATCTATTCCCTATCTCACTTCCTCCCTTTTCTTTTTTCTCCCTCTCTCTCTCTTTCTCTCCCTTCCTCCCTTCCTCTCTCTCTCCTTCTTTCTTTCTTATTTCCTTCCTTCCTTCCTTCCTCCCTCCCTCCCTTCCTTCCTCCCTCCCTCCCTTCCTTCCTTCCTCCCTTTCTTTCTCCCTTCCCTCCTTCCTCTTCCTTCCTTTCTTTTTGCAGAGTACTGTCAAGATTGAAAATGCTTGAACAAAATTATGCTTTTTTAAGACATAAATTTGGGGTGCTTGGTTATGTATCAAAAGATAACTGTAATGCCTGAGTAGACTGGGATATAAGATCACCCTACTTGCAGTGACATTTCAGGCAGTATAGTGTCTTGCTACCCTCATGTTGGACGCAGCCTTGATTCTCCTTTCTGTGTTGCAGTTCTCTGATATAAAGGCACTGAGGATTTCAATTCCATGCCTCTGCTTCTCTCACTTAGTGTAACATCTTCAGATGTTACTCTTGTAACTGCTGCTCTGCCTGAGACAAATGTATTCTACCCCTTAAAAGACAGATACAGAGAACTTTAACTAGGTTGTTTTTCCTCTTTTTTGTATAAGAGTCAAAATAAAGGGGACATTTATGTAGTGCCTGATATTTCTCAGGTACAGTACTTTTCATGCACTAAGTTTTCACCAAAACATTATGAGGTAGATGATATTGGCTATCTCATTTATAGACCAGGAAGCTCAGAGAGATTAAGTAACCATCTAAAGCTGCACAGCCAAGAAACAGGAGAACTAAGATTTGAACCCAGTTCTGTCTAGATCTATTAGTCAATTAATGCAATTAATATCATGCTATGAATATCATGCTATTTGTATGGCACACAAAAGGCATTTAACAATTATGATGCATGCCTTTCCAGCCTTTTGCTACAAGCAGCCCTTCCATTATTTTCCCATCAGCAATTGTCTATCTATTTTAAAAGTTTATCTACAATATAACTCTATTTATAAAATAGTTATTAATTTATTTTCCAGTGTCTTTTTACCTAAAGCTATCCATATTTTAAGAACAGTAAAAACCTAATCATGGGTATTTTATTAGGATTTGTAAAATGCCACACATTATTTTATTAGCTCCTCGATAACCCAGGGAAGTTGATCTTATTGTCCCCATTTTGTAAAAGAGAAAACAGAGTCTTTAAAGAGTTGAGTTCCCCAAGATCACACAACTAGTAAGGTGCAGAGCTGGGATTTCCACTCTCTCTCATCCTAACAACTCTATTCCTTTGAGCTGGCTCCTTGCTTCTGAGCTTTGCAGTTGCTGCCAAAAAGCACAAAGAATTAAAAAAATTTAATCTCTGCAACTATATCATGGATAGTTGTATAATTTTCAAGGACCTCATTGATAACCAGTGAGTTTGCACGAAGATTATCTATAGGAGAGATATTAACAGCATCATTGCCAAACTTTGCGTTCAGATTTAATACAATTTTTGTGTAAATAATAGAGGTTTAATAATAACGACAATAGCATAGTAATGTAACAGTGATGACAATAGCTGCTCTCTGTGGAGAGCGACCATGTACCCAGTTCTGTGCTAAGCACTCCATTCCGTTTTCTCTTTCAAATCCTCCACCCACGATATTTAATCTCTCTTTTACAGGAAGCTCAGCATCTGAGAAGTTAAGTAAGATGTGCAAGGTAGTGCTAATGTGGACCTTAGGGTCTGGGTCCAGGTCTATCTGGCCCTAAAGCCTGAGCACTTAATCAGTGCAATAGACTAGAAAACATAATCCACTTTGAAATAAGCATACAGGACTTCCTTGAGAACAAATACTTTATACCTTGAGACAAATGAGGACCGTCTTATGCAGTTGTCTGATTCTGTTTCTAAATCATCATGTCCTTGGTAACACAGGAGTAGGGGTGAAGGTGGGGATGGTTGGCATTTCCGAGATCCAGAATTATAGGCACAGCCATTCTGAATGATGCTTTCTGAATCTTGGTTCTGAGAAGCAGTGGTAAGAGCTGATGCTCATCTTTTCCACTGGATATGAAGCTTCTTGAGTACAAGATCCTTGAAGATATTCCAGAGACCTTGGGTACAGTGTATGGCACATAATAGGGGCTCAATAAATGTCTAGAGTTGCTGTGGAGTTACGGGAGCAGAAATAAGAGGTGCCATTCTTTGCCTGGAATGTGTAGGGGGAGAGAATGCAAACATGCTAGACTTAAAGAAGTCTTTTTCTGTAGATTATGTTTTCTAGTCTATTGCACTGATTAAGTGCTCAGGTTTTAGGGCCAGATAGACCTGGACCCAGACCCTAAGGTCCACATTAGCACTACCTTGTACATCTTACTTAACTTCTCAGATGCTGAGCTTCCTGTAAAAGAGAGATTAAATATTGTGGGTGGAAGATTTGAAGGAGAAAATGGAATGGAGTGCTTAGCACAGAAGAAGGAAGAGAGGAATTATGAATGAAGCAGGGATGAGATAAAGACAACACGTGGGCTCCTGCCTCTTCTGACAGTGATTCACTCTGTGGTTTTAGGTGAGTCTGTATTCTCTCTCTGAGCCCACATTTCCACAGAGGGTAATATTACCTGCTTACCTTTACAAGAGGACTGTGAGGAACCCTGTAAGACAGAGCATATGGGAAATATATGGAAAATAATAAAATAATAAAAATACAATGGCAATGGTCTCAACCACAACAATGATAAGGAAAGCTTTCTTGTGTTGATTGCCATCCTGGCATTCTTCATACTTTGTCCTCACAAGAACCCTGTGGTCCATTATCTCTAGTTTACAGATGAGGAAACTTTGAGATATTATCATTATTCATTATATAATTATCAAACACACACAAAAATCCTGACATTCACTCAATTTTCTGGGAGATGGCAGAGTAAGAGAGTTGGGGATTCAGAGACAACACCTTGTTGGCCAAAAAGCCAACCTTCCAGTTAAGTCTAATTCAGATTGTGCTGGGTACTTCTGTGCAAAGTTAGATTCACAAGGGATTTTTTCTTTTATCTAAAATCACTTCATTGAGCGTGTGATTGACTTACAAAAAGCTACACGTTTACAACTTGATGAAGTAAAACCATACCACAATCTATGCCATAAACCTACACATCTCCTCCAAACATTTCCTTCCACCTTCTTTATTTATTATTTTAAAGGATTCTTGTAAAGTGGAATTACTCTTCTCATCAAACATTCTGTACTACTCTATGATCCAAGGAAATGCCCAGATTCTTCTAGAATGGGCCCACTAGTGATGCCTGGATTGAATTAAAGCAGCTGATTCTCAAGCCAAGTGGCTGGAATTTGGACAACTCTACTGGCTCATCCTCTGTGCTGTATGGAAGAAACCAAAATAATGACACTTTTCCAAGGCTGGGGCTGGGTGAGTCTTAATTTGTGAGTGTTTGTAAATGGCTTTGAAGATGGCAGAGGTTATTTACGTGCTAAGTATTATTATTATTTATTGCGGTTTTAAGCACTGTTTCTCCTTCCCATTGTCAGGCTACAAAACAATAAGGGACCTGGTAAAATAGCCTCTGGAAGTATCCAAATGTCAATAAATTAGGTAATTTTGGCCTGAGTTCTGTGATGGTATCTGCAAACCTAGCATTAGCTTTGCAGCATTTTGCGTGGGTTGGTGGTTGCCTAATTTGCCCTTAAACTTGCCAGCAGCAGGTCCTGACATACGTTTGGCACACACAGGTGATACAAGCACTCTTTGGACAGACCTGTGTTGTTGACATCATGCTTTGCTGTGTGCTCTTTGAGATGCAAATTAGGTTCTGGAGAAGCCCCTGATCCTTTCATCATTGATGATTAATGGAAGAGAATTAACATTTGTTGAGCCTTCCTGTGTGCCAGACACTTTTACAAACATGATCTCATTTATTCTCACAACAATCTAGTGAAGTAGGTCTGAATGGTTCCATTTTACAGAGAGGAAACAGAGGCTCACAGAAAGTTAAATAATTTGCCCTTGATCATATAACTAGTAAAGAGGCTTAACTAGAATTGAAATTCAGGACTGTCTGGTTCCAAAGGCCATGCTCTTTTATTATATTAAACTACAGGCAACATATTCTACTTTACTCTTCACCCCAACTGCCCGGTCAAGTTTCCCCAACCCCCTGCTAAAAATCTCTTCAGTGCCTTTCCATAGCTTTCAGTGGTATAAAGACCACGCTTCTACAATAGCCCTGCACAATCTCTCTCTGGTTCCCTCTCCAGCTTCATTCAGCCCCATGTTTGTTTATTTCAGCTACTTGAACATGACAAAACCTCCTACCTCTGCTTTTTTGCACAAACTGCCTGCAAAAGCTTATCTTTCCCTTTTTCTTCAGCTAACGCTTGCTAGGCCTTTACACATCATTTTCTGGGGATGCCTTCTTTGAAAATGCAGACCAATAGTTGTCCAAGTGTGGTTCCTGGTCCAGCAGAGAGTAGCATCACCTCAGAGCTTATGAGAAATGCAATTCTCAGGCCTCACCCCATACCCCCTGAATCAGAAACTGGGCAAGTTTGAAAATGACCAGGGTTTTTCAACCTAGATACTATTGACATTGTAGGGTGTTTAGCAGCATGCTAGCTCTTACCGATTCAAGGTCAGTAATACTCTCATTCCTGTCCTCACCTTCCTCCAAGTTGTGACAACAAAAATGTCTTCAGACATTGCCTACTAATGTCCCCTTGGAGGGTAAAACTGTCCCTGGTTGAAAAAAATCGCTGCTTTAGACTGAGGTATGTCTCCCTGTGAGACACTCCTATAGCATTCTGGACAGTTGAGGTTAATTAGTTAGTAACTTATTGGAATAATTTGTTTAAAGCATGTCTCCACTGTCATAATCCAGCAGCTAATGCGCTACCGAACACCCAAGTTGGTTCTCAGGAAATACCCTTGTATCAAGTGACACGGTCAACTTGCACCATTACCTCCTCAAGCCCAACCCTATATCTGAATTCTGGGGAGGAGACAGGACTTAAGGCTAAAGTGGGATCACAGGCAAGTGGGATCCTTGAGATTCTTCACAATTTAAAGGTAAGTCTCCTCCATCAGAACCCTGGGAGCAAAGGGGCTCTTTCATGCCCAGCTCAACAGGATCTAAGCACTGCTTTTAAAAAAGTTTATTGGCAGAGAATATGAGTAAATGCAGGAGAAAGAAAAAAAAGTCACTTTAGGATGATGCAGAAGGCCCTGACCAAGAGAGGCTCAGGGTCGCTGTCACCAAAAGAGAAACAAAACCTCATTCTGCCCGCAAGAGCAATAAGGAGAGTGCTGGCTACGAGACCTGACTCAGCTCGCCTTCTAGTAGCTTGTCTTTTTATCAGTGGTACAGTCACATTAAAGAGGAGAGGGAGAGGCAGATTCTGGTCCTTTTGCCGCCTTATACTTTCTCAGCCTGAGAAGTCATTTCTAGATCCAGGGTAAAGGAGAGCTGCAGAGTTGAGGAAGAATGGAATTCTTGCTTGTGTTCCTTTCTAAATGGATGCTCAGTGTCATCATCCTTGCTCCATATGAAGTGGTTGTGGACCTGAGACACTTGGTTGGCTACATGGACATCTGCCCCTCCTAGGGCTCACACTGCTTCTGGGAATGAGGCCCGCCCAGTTTCATAGGAGGTATTACAGTCGCCTGGCTAATATCAGGCTTCATGTAACCTACATGATTGTTACAATTTGAGAGTTACAGTCAAGGTATGAGAAGGTATAGACCTAAGAGGTAATTTTTTTTTAAGTTATACATATAATATATGTTTCCCTTTTTCTCAAAGAAAATGTTAATTTTTTTGAAGAAATTTTTGAAAAGATGAAGGAAAGTGGAAAAAAATAGGATATTTTCTATTTCAAAATGTTCATTCCTATTTCATTTTTTTGTCACCAGACTCTACCAACAATTTTCCTTTCCTGCTTTTTCACTTAACATTATCTTTTAAGCCTGTCTCCAAGTTTCTGCAAAATGACGTCATTTTCAAAATGATCCTGGCATTCAATTTCCGTTCATTCCCAAATGTAATGTCATTAAAATGCCCCAAACTTAGAAACAGAAATACAATATTCTAGCCATTTAGAAAGCACAAACTAAAGTATTCACTTAAAGCTAAAGACTGAGGTCTCAATTACTTTGACACTAAGAGTTCTAAGTATTCAGTAATTACGAGTTTACTGATTCATGATGGGTAATAAGTTACATAGGACCAAAACTACAGCATAATTTCAAACATCTTCATTATAGTCTATATGCCAAATTGATTGAAACTATCCCATTGTTGGCATTTGCTATCATAAATAGCTTTGCAACAAACATCTTATATATGACTTTTTCCCCCTGAAATTAAGAGCATTTCCTTTGAAATGAGGTTAGAAATTCAATCATTGGTTTGAAAAATATGAATGCATCTAACCTTGACAAAATTTCCAAAAGAACTACCTTCCAAATTGTATTTCCATTAGTGATGTTTGAGTGCATTTATTTCATTTACTCTAATCAATATCAGGTGATACTGACAGGGAGCCTGAGCCTCAGTATTTGCATTTCTTGGATGATGGCTCGGATTGAAGGGGTCGAGCTAGTATGAGTATTTGGGTTTTGGCAGACACGCATGACACTGGAGCACGGCCCGTTCGTCTTTCACTCTGCACCCCTCCAACATCAAGAACTTCAGTTCAGCTTCGATTAGAGTTAAGGTGTTTTTCTGCCAGAGACTTTTTTCAGGCTTATAGTCATGAAACCTGTTTTAAAAACTGGTTAAATGAATGCTTTCCTTCCTATCCCACTCTCCATTTCCCAACTTCCCTTGTATAAGGTGTGGTCATGTGACTGAACTCTAACCCACAGAGTGTGATCAGAAGTGATATGTCTCACTTCCTGGTCCAGCACATAAGGATTTCTCATGGTCCCTTCCATGCTCTTCCCTGTTGACCAGTCTGGTGCAGACACAGATGAGCCATTAACCTGGGGAGCCCCATGTTGAAGATGATGGAGCCATGAGATGGAGGAACCTGTTTCCTGGAATCAGGAAGAGGACCACGGCTGATCGACGCCACCCATTTTGGCTTTTACATTTGTGAAGATTTCTACTGTTTGGGACAATATACATTTTTGAAATTTGTTTATAATAGCAGATAATGATACTTTAATTAATGTTATCACTTATTAATGAAAGGAAGATCAAAACCTAAATTTCAATTAACTCATGTTTATGATGAGTTGATTTCCAGGGGATTTAAATTTTCCTACAATCACTGCCTAGAGTTGTCTCTCAGGTTGTAGAGTCAGTCAGTGCCCATGCAGGGGAGGAGATGGAGGCTCAGTAAGGTGGGATCAAGGGCTTCCAAAGTTCTTATGGCCTTGCCCAAGCCATTCCCCAGCCAGAGAACTAATGCCTGGAATGGAAAGGAGTGAATATCACCTCTGTTTTTGACCTTTATCTCTGTCAAAATGTAACCCCTCCATATCACGTTAAGCTCTTATTTATTATTTAAACTGTTGTGTACAAGAAGGGTCTAAAGAACAGACAAAACTAATACTGGCCTCTAGATAACATCCATGAAGTGCATTGAGATCCTGGATAAAATTCAGTGTCTTGTTCCTGAATTAAAAATAAAAAAGTAGGGCCTCCCTGGTGGCGCAGTGGTTGAGAGTCCGCCTGCCGATGCAGGGGATACGGGTTCGTGCCCCGGTCTGGGAGGATCCCATATGCTGCGGAGCGGCTGGGCCCGTGAGCCATGGCCGCTGGGCCTGCGCATCCGGAGCCTGTGCTCCGCAACGGGAGAGGCCACAACAGTGAGAGGCCCGCATACCGCAAAAAAAAAAAAAAAAAAAAAAAAAAAAAAAAGTATTCTGAAAAAAGGTCTGCCTTTAAGTAGAGGATTGTAAGGTAGGAGGCACAATTCTTCTCCTTCCCATTGACTGCACACTATGTTCTCTAGGTGCATCAGCAGTGTACGTATAAATCACCCCTTTGGCATTTGGGAGTACAATTTTGGGGATTTGAGTCAATAATGTAGTCAGCTACCAATTTCTGTCTTTTAGTGTAGGGGTTTGGTTGGGGTGGGTAGAAGGCAATGATCCAGGGATTTAGGAAAGAGAAATAGACCTTGCCTTATTTCTTTGAACACAAGAACTCAGCAGAGAAATGAATGACATCCTAAATGCACAATGGAGATTCTTCTGCAACAGATTGTTGCTAAATAGCTCTCTGGGTTTTTTTTTTTTTGCTGTTTTTTGTTTTGTTTTGTTTTGTTCTGTTGTGTCTAAGCTGATGAGGTGCTTTCTGCCCTGGGTGAGTTACTTCTTTCATCTTTGTGGATTGATTCTCTTGTAGCTCCTAAAACATTCATGCCTTTCATAAATATTTTTTGACTGGAGGTTGTATATGTTTAACTGGGGCTCATAAATATGCCTTTAAGTTTCTTTTTCTTCAGTGTTCTGATTCTTCTTGATATTTTTGATTTCCCATCACCCTTCCGAGCCCCTAAGTTAAAGTAAGTTTGCATATATACTCATATATTTCATAGATGTACTTCTTTATCAGAAGGAGCCCTGAGCTGGAGTTAGGAGGGCTTGATTCAAATCATTGCCACTAACTACACTTGTGATGGGTCAGGGTAATTCTCCATCTACATGATGAGAGTTGCAAAAGTGTGGGAGACTGTGTTCTCCATGAAATGCCTGCACAATGCCCAAGAAATGGGAGTCCATTTCCCTTAGCATATGTTCCAGGTACAATATGCTATGATCAAGGGATGTAACCTGTCCCTTATTGTACCTCATTCCTGAATTTTTTTTCTCCATTCTCTTCTCTATTTTCTTCTCCTTCCTCTTTCTCTTGCTATCTTGGAGAGATCACTCAGTGGTGGAGCCAGGATGACCGATATGCCAGGGCAGCTGAACTGTCAGCTCATCAGGAATTGCCCAGATTGTGGACCATTAATTGCATCACTAGACATATACTGAGTATCTAAAATTTGTCAGGTACTACGCTAAGTAGGTGCTTTTTAAACCTACTTTTTATCATGCTATTTTCCTTATCATACAAAAAACACAGGTATATCGAGTGTTTTCTGAAAATACCAAAAAAGAGATAATAAGAAGAAATCATTTATAGTCCCACTTTCTACAGTTTACCACTATTAATTGTTGAATGTATATTTTTTCTACGGTTTTTACTATGTAAGAATACAGTTTTAAAAAGGGATAGAATATGAAATTACATTGTACGTCTTGTTTTATAACCTGATTTTTCATATTAATAATCCATTGACTTCATTTCACTTCCTCTTTACTTCTGGCTGTTGGATTGGAAGAGGTGATCTTTCCTACGTGTGATGTAAATTCATTGCAGGAAGTACATAGCAGAAAAACACCACCACTACAACAGTCCACTCCAAAGGACTGTAAACTCCAATTTGGCAAAAAGGAGATGAAGGCATAGATGATGTCCAAAAAGGCCCTTATTATAAATGATTTCCTGGAAACACCGTGGTCAAGTCAAAGTCTTTTTGTGAGTGAGAAGAAACTTACAAGACTGAGCAGATTCAAGAGTGAAACTCATCTGTGTCAATGAGTGTTGGCCCAAGTAGGACACCCATGCAAACATACTGCCCTTTTACTAACAGATCATTGCTTCAGATGCAAAATAAACAGCTGAAGGATTTCTCAAATGGTTTTCCTAAATAAGATAGGAAATAGCCTGCTCATACAAAATACTCTAGTCCAGTCCTAATCCAGCACACATTATTATTATTATTATCTACAATTAAGGTACCATGTACTGTGAATTATTTAACCATGATTTTATTTAAAAAGTTCTGTACAACAGAAAGTCAAGTTCATAAAGATTAAAGGATTTACCCCAAATCAAATAGCTAGTCAGTAACCGGTCCAGGAGGCAAACTAAAGCTGCCTGACTTTAGATCAGGAGTTCTAAGACGACCACAGAGGCTGCTGCCTTTCCCGTGTGAAAAGGACACAAACTATATTGAAGGAATAAATGAATCAACTTATAGTATGGATCTTAGTAAATGTTAATTAACTGGGAACCACAATCCTCTCACCAAATTTGATTCTCCACACCAAATGAGATAGTAAATTACATGTAATGAACTTACTGGACAAACTACATTTCCTAGTGTTTGAGACAGAGGTCTCTTGGGGACAGTCATGAGAGTGAGGGGTAAACCACTGGAGGCAATGCACTCTCAGCATTACCTCTGAGTTATCATCACGGCATCAAGCCAAGGAGCCCTCCTTCCCAATCATTACTGTCCAGCACTCGGCTGAAACCAAGACACCAGGATTTGGTACAGCACTGCTGCTTGGGGCGTCTTGACTCCATATCTCTGGACCCATTTACTTAATTTAAAAATGAGAAGATTGGTTCAAAGATGACAGAATAGGGGTTTTCTGAGGTTCTTTGCCTTTTTCTGACTCCCAATATAAACAACAAAGAAACAGAGATTATCATACTAAGTGAAGTTAAGTCAGGCAGAGAAAGACAAATATCATACGATGTCACTCATATGTGGAATCTAATTTAAAAAATGATACAAATGAACTTATTCACAAAACAGAAAGACTTACAGATATTGAAAGCAAACTTTTAGTTACCATAGGGGAAACGTTGGGGGGAGGGATAAATCAGGAGCTTGGGATTAATGTATACACACTATTATATATAAGATAGATAACCAAAAAAGACCTACTGTATAGCACAGGGAACTCAATATTCTGTGATAACCTGTATGAGAAAAGAATCTGAAAAAGAATGAATATATGTATATGTATAACTGAATCACTTTGCTGTACACCTGAAACTAACAAACATTGTAAATCAACTACACTCCAATAAAATTAAAAATAAAAAAGAATATGAGTAAAGACTTCAGTGAAACTAACAGATTGCTGGAGGTCAACCTTACAACGGCCAAACATGGTGATGTCTGGGCTAAGGAAAGGAAGGAACATTATATCTTGACCTTGAACAGAATGACAATTACACAAAAAGCAACTGCCAATATTCCAAAAGGCCCGTTCCATGAGCTTTTGAATGAGTCACAGAAGTAGGGTCATGGAAAGATCTAAGTAGAGGTGAAACATGTCTCTCTGGAGATCAGTTTAACTTCTCAGAATAGTATGAAAGAGAAACCAAGCCAACACGCCATTTCTATCGTCCACAATCCTCCTGGCCAACTAAGACAGATGATGCATTTCTGTTTTTTCAATACCTACCATAAGGTCTTGCTCATAGTAACTCTAATAATCTAAAGGAATAAAAGGCTTAAGTGTGATAGTGTTGAAGAACCCACAAGAATACTTTAAACTTTGTGCCGGGCTTGAACCTCTGGCTTTAACTTACCACGTAATGCTGTGAGGTTCTTCTGAGTCCCTGTCTAGAAAGCACCGTCAGGGATTTGAAATGTGAAGAGTATGAGGTCATTCCTTAGTTCTAACATCCAGAGCCTGTGTTTTTTTCACAGGGTGTCTGAGGTAGCTGATCTCCTGTCTAAGCCCCAGTTGTATCTGTAGGCTTTGTAGAGAATGAACGTAGATACTGAATCCACCTCCTAATCAACAGGAGAATGAGGCCTGGTGATGCCATCCCCTCTCTGACACCTCACTATGTAACTGTCTTGAAAACCCCGAGGCCCTGGAGCAGGAAGACCTGGTGCAACCCAGGCCTCCCCAGGGATGAATCTCATTGAGCCCCTGAGATGACTGTCTCTGAGCCCAGCGATGCCTGGATCACATTGTCATTAGCTCTAGTGAGATGTTCTAGAAAACCTATGGGAGACAAGATGTCTTTAGGTATTGGCCACTGTGATGATTTCTAGAAAACTGGACACCAGGACCATGGAGACTTGCTTCTCCTCAATTGATTCTTTTTGTCCATGAGCTGGTGGGAGGATACTCCACTTCAAGTTCATCTCTGGGCATCCTCCACTCTGTATCCTGACCCCTCATATTCTCTCTTCTGATGGTGGCTTAAGGGACCATTCTTTCCAGGGGTCAAAACTTTACAGTAACAATAGCTAACTTTCCTTGACTATTTCCCAGGAGCTCTGAGAAGGGCTTTACATGCATTATAACATTTAACTCTACAAGGAAGATAATTTTTTTTCTTGGGACAAATGAGACACAGATAGCCTAAATAACTTGCCCAAGTTCACAAAGCTAGTGAGTCCTAGAGCTAAGAAATAAACCCAGATCAATCTGATTTTACAACCTTAACCTGTACTCTCTTTATCCTGAATAACTCTGATGGTGAATCTTCAGGAATTTACATAAGGATTTGGGGGTTCAGCTGTGCCTTCCCAGCACCACTGGAGTCAGGGGACCTGGCCTTGAACTCTATGTTCTCTTCATAATAAATTAATAAATATGTGATAATAAAATAATAAATATGTGATTTGGAGATTTCTTTCTTCCTTCCTTTCTTTGTTTCCTTTCTCTTTCTTTCTTTCTTTCTTTCTTTCTTTCTTTCTTTCTTTCTTTCTTTCTTTCCCTTCCCTCCTTCCTTCCTTTCTTCCTTCCCTCCCTTTTCTTTCTTTTGAGTTTCTTTATCTCTAAATCACAGGCAGGGGTGGGGTAGGGTCCTCCCATGTGGTGGTTGTGGGAATTAAATGAAAGGATAAATGTGAATAGGGTCCTCCAGAGGGTCAAAGTTCAGGGGAGACAAACCCCCACATAGCTGGTTCTTTAAAAAGACAGGCTAATAGCAACACAAAAGGACACATGTTTCGTGGGACTGACAAGTTTCTCTTCACTGTATTAATGGAGACAGTGACCCTGATCATGTCAGTGGTTTTTAGGGTGCCCTTGGTGATGAGTGGATCTACAGATTGGATATTGCACCTGGACTTTGGCTGTTCAAAGATGACAATGGCTGGGTTGCCTGGAAGAAGTCTTTCTGCGTTGCCCATGAGGTTGAACTTCTTATCTAATGTGATCAAAACTTGAGAGGAAAGCGCTTGCTGGATTCACATATTAGTGGATACCCAAAAGACAAAGAACAACGTTTATTACATAGTGGGTTAGGGAAAATGATTGGAGGAGGATGAAAGAGAAAGGAAGATCTAGGAAGAAAGAGGAGAGAGAAAAGAATATGGAGGGACGGAAAGAAGAGAAAAAAATTTGAGACAAGAGGAAATGACTGAAGGAAAATCAGAAAATATATAAAAGGGAGAGAGAGAGAAAGGGAGGGAGAGAGAAAGAGAGAGAGGAGAGGGAGAAGGGGAGGCAGAAAGAAAAGAGGGAGAGGTAAGAAGAGAGGGAAAAGGGAGGGAAATGAGAAGGGAGGGACACTGAGAAAGAAGAAAAGGGAGATAATGAAAAGATACCATTTTAAAGAAACTATTGTGTGCTAAACACTGTACTAACTGCTAGATGGGGGGATGTTCCTTAGCCGTGGTGGAGCCTTCCTGAAGTCCCAGAAGGTTACAACTGAACAGAGGTATAGAATCCTTATCTTACTCTTAACACCTTGAAACTTGAACTTCATGCTGACCCCAACTTTATGTGTATTCAGGTGATTCATTTCTGAACCCAAATGTTTGAAGAGCATCGAATCTATTGAATTCTCCTTTATCAACTCTCTCCCTTTCCTCTTCATTACTTACTTATTTAATAATATTTATTGAACACTATCCAGGGGCCAGGTTCTATGCTAATTGTTTTAATAACTTCTTCTGAGACTTCTGAGATGTGTTCCTTCTTGTGTGTGTGTATACCATTGTCATCGGCATCAATATCTTCACCATTACCATTATTTCCTCCTAATCTTTTATGTGCAATCCTCCCCTGAGACTTTGCAAATGATCTTCACATCAGTTATCACATTGTGTACTCCCAGTACTCCTGAGGAGACAGAGACTACTCTCTCCGCTCTGAAGATAGGAGAACTAAGGCTCAGAGAAGGTAAATGACTTACTCCAGGCCACATCATTCATCAGTAACAGACCTGAGACTATAACTCATCCTGAATCCTCATCCAGGGCTCTTCCCACTGTATGCCTGGGAGGTCAGTGTTGCTGACGTAAACTGAAAAGGGTAAATACTGTATACTGCAAAGAGATGATACTGCATAGTGGTTGAGAGCAGACCTGTGTTCAAATCTCCGTCACTTCTTAGTCGTTTGACCTTGGACAATCACCTATCATCCCTGAGTCTCAGTTTTCTCATCTGCAACTTGGTAGTTATAATAATCTCAACCTTACTGGATTGCTGGAAGGATTAAATAAGGTAATATGTGGAAAGTGCTTGCACAAGTGCCTGATACAGAATAGGTGCTCAATGAAAGTTAGTTATTATGGTTGTGGACACTGTCACTCTTTGTTTTGGACAACGAGGTGTGGCAGAGAGGGCAGCTCAGGGCACACTCATGGTGGTGTCCTCAAGGACTCTACTGACTGAAGACTCCTTTGCCTGACACTCGCCCTACTGGGCACCAACCACAAGCTTCACCCTACTGGGCACAACCACGAGCTCTAAGTAAAGCGATTGCTTATGCCAGCCAAGGGGAATTAGCTGCCACTTGACATTGTGTAATGGGGCTTCACCCATGCCAGTTACAACTTCTTGGGGTCATGTGCCATTAGGTCAGCACTCTTGAAGGTCTTTTCTTTCCTGAGGACCTGGGATTCAGCAGCCCAGGGGAAATGGCCCAAATGTAGTGTGAATATTTGTGTGCTAGGTGAAAACATGTTGGAGATGCAGTTGGTCAAGGAGAAAGAAGAAAGAAATCAGGGTGGGTGGAGGCCACAGGACCACAGGATCTTGGCTTTGCAAATCAACTAATTATTCCTGTCTCTTGAGAAAGCCTAACCTTTATGAAATTGGCCTTTCTGGGACCTTAGTATGACATTGGGCTGGACCAAGGATTTGGGGTCATACAGATAAGGGCCTTATATACAAAGAATTTAATTTGTAAAACTATCTTTTGGGGTGTCAGTTATTGGGGTGTCTATTTTATAAATAAGGACACTGATGCTCCCAGTGGCCATCTTGAGATGGTTTGAACCTAATTTCCCCTTCTCTCTCCCCACAGGGTGATTATCCAGTCACATGCCAGACTTACCATCTATATGGTGAAAAAGCCAAAATCTTTATTTCCAGGCTTGTCCTCTTCTTTGAACTGTGGATTGATTCCTGCATATAAATGCCTACTTGACATTCCTACATAGATGTCTAGTAACCATCTCTAACCTATTATGCCCAAACTGAACTCTTCACTTTCCTTCCCAATGGCCCCAAAACTGGCTCTTCACTCAATTTCCACATTTTATTGATTGACACCACCACATATCCAGTTCCTTAGGCCCAAACCTAGGGATCTTCCTGGATTTGACAAATTCTCTTACCCTCCCCACATCCACCCTGTCAGTGAGACCTCTTACCTCTACGTTGAAAAGATTTTTCAGACCTTTCTGCTTTGCTCCAAATAAACCCAAACATCCTAGTCCATGCCCCATCCTCACCCACCTTAACCTCTGTAATACCTTCCTAACTGGTTTCCACCTTCCTTTGCCCCCTATAATCCATTCTCTACACAGTTATCAAGTAGATGCTTACCCCAGTAAAAATAAGCCCCTTCTCTGGACTGCTTACTTCTTACCTCAAATGGCTTCTACAGCACTTTGAGTAAAATTCAAGCTCCTCGTACCATGTCTACAAGCTCCTTTCTGATCTGGTTCCTGGGGTTCATCTCCTACTATACCCTCCCTGATGCACTGTGGTCCAGCCAAACTGGTTTTCTCTATGTTCCTCAAATAACCCAAACTTTCGTCAGTATTAGGGTCTTTGCACTAGCTGTTCCCTCCCCTTGGCTCCCTTTGGCCTCAGACCTTCACATTGAGGGTCCCTTCTTTCTGTTCCTTCCCAGGTCAAGCATCACTTTCTCAGGGCCAACCCTGACCACCCAGCCTATTATACACCTTCTACCCAAATAGCTTTCTTTCATGTCACTCTATTTATATCCGTCCAAGGATGTGTCTCAATTTGGTATCATCTTATTTATTGGTTTTGCATTTATCACCCATCTCTCCCAGCTAGAATGTGAATTCCAGGGGAGCAAGGATTGTGCCTCTCTGGTTCACTGCCATGTCTACATTGCCGAGCACGTGGTCTGACACAGGGTCAGTGCTCAATAAATGTTTGTTGATTGAATGAGTGACTGTCATTCTAAAGCTTCTGTGATTGCTTCAGGTGAATGCTCATGGGGGGGGGGAGGCAAATAGGTGTATAATTGTGGCCCCAAATATTGTCCCGAACACACAGTAGCATTTTAAAAAAAGTTTTATTTATGTGGGAGCACTTTGGGAGAAACCAAATAAAACCCAAAAGCTGTCTCTCTCAGTGTTCTGATTTCCGTCTTGTACACCTTGGCAGAGATGACAAAACAAAATGCAACTCGAAAACAAGACATTGTAAACAAGTGTGGGTCTGTCTGTGTGGTTTTTCTTGGGTGGGGAGCTCTGGGAGGGCAGGGCCAGGCTCCCGCCCGACAGATGGCCCTGCTCACTCCTCCCTGCCCGCATCTCTGCGGACGTACCTCCATCCAGCCTTCTGCCGCAGCAGCACTTCTTCTCTGTGTGCCCTGGCTTAGTCTTCTTCCTTGTCCAAGTCTGATCCATCTCCACCTGGGTTGTACTTTACCCTCATCCCAGTGGCCAGGGGAGCAGAATTAACAGCTCTGGGTTAAAATCCTGGCTTGTCTACTTACTGGATGTGTCATCTCGAGTAAACAGTTTACCTTTTCTGAACCCCAGTGTCCCCATGTATGGAAAGGGGATAGATCAGTATCTATCTCACACAGCACTTGTAAGGAATAAATGACCTGGTCCTTGCGATGTGCTTGCTATAGTGCTTTGGGTGTGCTCACTGTGCTCAGAAGACTTAACTCTTAGGTTCCTTCCACACTGACCCTAAAAGATGGCATTTTCACAAAGAGCTTCGTTCTTGGAAATGCAACTTTTGGGTTTGCAAGTTCACTAGTTTGTATTCTAAGTTGCCCGCTGTGTGCTGTGTGTGGGTCCCTCCTTCCGTACCAAGAAATGGGTTTCCCTAGAGCGGAACCACGTGCCACAGAAGTAAAGAACGCTTTTCACCTTCCTTCTTAGAATGCGTCTGAGTCCAGACTAATGCCAACTCCCGGCGCCTGCAGGGTGCGTTATACTTGGCTGTTGCTCCCGCTACTGTTACTGCCAGTACCACTGCTAGCACTACGGGTACCGCTATTACCCTTTCATTCCTCCCTTTGCTACTGCGCTTACTGCGTTTGCTACTCCCGCTATTACTGACACGAGTTCACACGCATTGAACGCTCACGGTGTGACAGGCAGGGTCCCGTAAACTCTACATGTGTTACCTCACTTGACAAACACAATAGCCAACGGAGAAGGCAGTGTACACGGCGCTCAGAAATGCACACCGGAAGTCGGACTTCCTGGCTTCAAACCTTGGCTCCCATGTTTACGTAGCTGTGTGATTCTAAGAAGGTTACCTAACCCTTCTGTGACTCAGTTACCTTAAAATAGGGATTAATAATAGAATACAATCTGAGATAACACAAGGAGGGAAAAGTTTTGATAAGCTCTGAACAGTACCTGACATTTAATGAACACTCAAGTTACTGTTGATATTAAAAACATGTTTTAGTGTATTTAGAGGTTATTGATCAGCCTACTATCCCGTCCTCACCTCGGCCCCTGTCACGCTATGCTTTCTGCGCACCTAATGCATATCCTAAAGGATTGTAATAGACTTTTTCTCCTTGAATTCTCCTTCCAGCCTAGACACGTCTTTTTTTTTTTTTCAGTACGCGGGGCTCTCACTGTTGTGGCCTTTCCCGCCCCAGAGCACAGGCTCCGGATGCTCAGGCTCAGTGGCCATGGCTCACGGGCCCAGCTGCTCCGCGGCATGTGGGATCTTCCCGGACCGGGGCATGAACCCGCGTCCCCTGCATCGGCAGGCGGACTCTCAACCACTGCGCCACCAGGGAAGCCCTAGACACGTCTTTACAGCAGAGGAATAAGCTTTGTTCACTGTTGTATCCACATCTCCTAGCATAGACCTGGCACATCCTGTTTTTAACAGACACTTGTTGAATGGACAAAGGACTGAATTTCTGAGTGTGTGTTGTGAACCCAATCTTATGCCAACTTGTTATAATATTGAATGCGCAAAACAATCCCATAGGTTCGAAGACATTCCTTCCTCTGTTCCTTCCTTGTTTTCTTTCTCCGAGAGTGACAAAGGTCTTACTTTCCCCATTTTATAGATGAGAAGACTGAGACCCATGATCAAGTAACCTGGCCAAAGTCAAACAGTTTCTGTATGAAAAACCCTGAATCTACAACTTTGCACTCTACGTTCCTCAATCCATAATATAGATTGAATGTACTGGATAGACTGGATTGCAATTTGGAGGACTCAGTGAATATTCTTGAATGATGAGGTTTACCTAAGAATAGCATCTTGGCATCACTGAAAAGAAAAAGAATATAGAATCCCTCCAAGGGCCTCTGAGCGTGTCCATCAATTTGAATCCGTGAGTATGCCACTAACCTTGTCTATGTGATAAGAAAATACCCGAGTCCATGTGTTTTGGCTCTTGGCTACCAACTGAGTTGACTGCATGGCTGATCCACATCAATGTAGGGAAATTGCCTGTTAATCTTTTATTACCATGTTCTTGTTCAAAGAACACTGTGTCTAATTTGCTTGTAGTGTATGGACCCAGTAATTGAAAGAATATAACGTATTTTTTCTAGCTGGAGAGCAATCTCCTGGTTTAAATATTTAAAAGATTAAATACACATAACACTCACATCTTCATTATTTATATTGGTGATAAAATAAACCACATAGTAGAAACCGTATAGTAGAAAATTTTGAAAAGTTTGAAAAGAAAAAAGAATCACCCTTAATTCCATGACTTTAGCCCCATTACTCTTAGCACATTGATGATTTTTCTTCTAAAAATCTTCCTACTTATTTTCACATTTTCATTATAATAGAATTTGTAAAACAGATTTCCTCCCTTCCCTTAGCATTTTAACAGAATATTTTTCCTTATTATTATAATACAGTAACAATGACCATAACAGTTAATATTGATAGTTAAATACTATTTCCATAGACCTTTGTTAATTTTCCACTTCTCACTATAAAAATGGCTTATTAGATCTAATTTTGATTTGCAGAGCCAATGGTGAAGAGGTATGGAAATGAAGTTTTTTCTTTGCCTTTGGTCAGAACTCATAATATTGCCCCATCATTAGGCCTTGGGGTTTCACGGTCTTCACTTTTTGCAGACGAAAACAGTTACAAAGTCATAACATCTTTGTGGAGGGACCCAAGAGATCATCTGGTTCAATTACCTTGTTTAGTAGATGAGGATATTGAGGCCTACTAATCTATGTGATGGTGGACCCAGGTGAGAACTTGTGTGTCATTTTTAGGAAAAGCAACAAGATCGGTGTAGCTAGACTGTAGTTGACAAGGGAGAGATGGCAAGGATATAAGGACAGAGGGAAAGTGTGTGTGTATGTGTGTGTGTGTGTGTGTGTGTGTGTGTGTGTGTTCATGAGCTCATGTAGGGCCTTACAGTTACTAGTAAGGACTTGGGCTTTTACTCTGTTGAGATGGAGAGCCATCATCACCACTCAGGTTATTGTGAGAATAGAATGTAGGGGGCCAGAATGGAAGCAGGGAGATCATTGAAGGCAATGCAGAAATATAGGCAAGTGATGATGGTGGCTCAGGCCAGGGTGGTAGCAGAAATGTGGCCAGAAGTGCTCCTTTTCTGCATCTATTTTATAGGTTGAGATGATAGTATAGCATTTGATAGTAGATGAGATAATAGTAGAGATAGATGGACTGAATGTGGAGTATGAGAGAGACTGAGTAGTCAGGGGTTGACACCAAGTTCCTTCAGCTTAAAACAACTGAATACCTGATGTTTCCATTAACTGAGGCTGGAAAAACTTTGGGAGGAACAGGTCAGGGATGCAGACAGGAGGCAAGGAGAGGCCAAAATCAATACTTCTATAATCATTCAATTGGGACTATGTTAAGTTTGAGATGTTTATCAGATCTTTTTGAGTGGGGGTGTCAAGCCAAAAGTTGGATATATAAGTCTAGTGTGCAGAAGAGAGGTATAGGGATATAAATTTGGAGGTTTCGAGCATTGAACGGTGTTAAAAGCCGTGAGATTAAATGGGTAAGAGTAGATTAGTAAAAGGACCAAAGACTCCTCTTTGGAGAGATGAGGAGGAGCCTGTAGAGAAGACGGAAGAATAGTATCCAGTGATGTAGTTAATGGCTACCTACCACTTCACCGTATGGAGGAAATACAATTACTTAGCCGTTCCACTGGGGAAAGGCATTGAGTTGTTATTTCTATGAGCACTTTAAGATTTCTACTACCCACATTCTAACAATGCTTTCTTATATTTCCCTGGTCTTTCACACAGACATCAGCTCTGTTAGTACCTGGTGGTCTG
This sequence comes from Mesoplodon mirus, assembly GCF_964341445.2. Classification (NCBI taxonomy): domain Eukaryota; kingdom Metazoa; phylum Chordata; class Mammalia; order Artiodactyla; family Ziphiidae; genus Mesoplodon; species Mesoplodon mirus. Next base: position 11,855,403 of record NC_138992.1, on the reverse strand, counting down.
ATGCCCTAATCGAAGCCCTGGGAATACCTCATTAGACCTTTGATGAACTCAGTAGTTTGTAAAATGTATTATAATTAGCCTTGAACTGGGCTAAAGCTAACCTTTACACTGTCTCTGAGGAGAGAGATATTCATTCAATTCACTCCAATCATCCTTATTCATTGTATAAATTAGCTGTAAGTTAGCTGTAAATTAGTTAATCTATACTGGGTAATGAATAGTATAAGCAGTGCTGGCAGTGAGAATAATCTACTTACAGGAACAAACTGCTTACAAAGGCTTTCAGTCATTCACTTTTTTGCCTACAAGGACAGAGACTCTGGTACTATGGTTTTAACCATTGTCTGCCGTGGAGCTGACTTCATACTGACTTGCAGAAACTACAAGGCAAAAGAGGAGGCAAAATCACAGGCTCTGGGATCATCCAGGATCCTAAAGCCTACTCTCTGGTGGTGTGGCCTTGGGAAAAGCACCTTCTTATAATTCTTTATAATGAGAGTGTAATACGGATAACTACTTTAGAGACCTGTAAGAATTAAATGAAGTATAGCATATAAAATACATGGCACAGAGTAAGTACTCAACAAAGATGAATTCCTTAACTTTTCCTGTGAGTTTCATCTTCAAAGCCCAGCTAAAATGGTATCTCCTCTGAAAAAGGAAATTGGTTAGTCCTAACTACAATAATTGCTCTATCCTGGAAGCTCATACAGCCTGCAGTTCTCCTCCATTTTGTGTTACTTCACTCTATCTTAAAATGAAGTTAGGTATTTGAATGCCTTTCACCCAGGGAAGAACTTAGGTCTCTTTCACGAGTGTATTCTCCCCTACCCCCTAGAGTGGTATAGCACATATTTTGTGCTCAATATTCTAATCTAGTATATATTCTATCCAGGGAATTTCAGCATGAATCTGTTTAATTAGTAGTGAGGTAGCTGAGGTCCCCATGTGCACTTGAAGGTAATACAATGGCATTTTTTGGACAATACTTCAAATTCATGATCTGCCCTTCCGTCTCTATTAGCCTGAATTAAGGAGGCTAACTTGAAAATATTTAATGGGATTTCCTTTCTTCGATCAGTGTTCCTGTACCTTGGGTACAGGAAAAAGCACCACCAATCTAAACTGAGAACAAACCACAGTCGCCACTTAGAAAGAATAACATGATTTTAACTTTTCACTAGGCTCGGATTCTTTAAATTTTTTCCTTTTCTTTCTTTGATTAAATGACTCCTCCATCCCACACCATCTCCCTCTCCTGCCACACATACCTGCATTTGACAGCAATGAATCACTTACTAGGCTTACTTCTTTAGTGATTGATAAACCCTGAAGAAGGTGGTATATGATTAAGCACTGGCTTTTTCAACCTTAAATGCTGTTTCTTTATTAGTTTTGGGGTCAGAAAAAAATCTGCCTTGCAAAAGAAATATCTGTGATACAGTTTTAATTAATATGATGATTATGCTTATATGCATAGATTTGGACTAGAATAAAAGAATTCAAGTTCGTATGTGTTCACATGGGGCTATTCTTGTGCACCGTGCTAAGAAGTATGTAAAATAAGTAAATAATCACTGACTATGTATCAGAAAGTCAAAGCTACCATTTATTGAGATTTTGCTGTGTGCCACATGTGGGAATGAAAGGAGTCTTACAGAGGTAATTTAACTAGTCCAACCAAGGTCACTTAGCTCATAAATGGTGGAGTTGCTTTTTTAATACTCATTTGCCCATTCCAAAGTCTGTGTTCCTGCCCACCATCGAGGACTTATTTTGTCAAAAAGATTCAAAGATGAAACAGCACAGATATTGTCCTTCAGGAGCTCTCAGTGTAGCAAGGGTCATAGAATAGATGAAAAAAAAAAGCCCTATTAATATAAAGGAGACAGTGGCATTTTAAGAAAGATCAAGAAAAATGCTGTGGATGTTCAGAGTAAAGGGAGATGGTTTCTACCTGCTAACTTCTTTGGTTTCAACCAAGCCATCACCTCCTCCAGGAAGGCATCCCTGATTGGCTAATGCCCCTCTTCTATGCTGTCCCCCACAACCCTGTACTTATCTTGTCAGAATACTTACTGCAGTAAATGCTGAACTGAATGGAACGTTGACATACAGTGGCTACTAAATGAATGGAAAGAGTGAGGGAAGGATTTGCACGTGTAGAGATGAGACAGGCGGCCTGGAGAACATTCCCAACAGAAGGACTAGATTAAACAGGTGCACAGAGCTTGGCAAATGCTGGGCTTCCATGAAGAACACTGGACAATGGTTTTGTTTGCCATGTCAGTTTCATGAAGGGCAACAATGAGAAAAAGACTTGACTTGTTGGCTGGAATCAGACATAAAGAACCTGAAATTCCAGGCCAAAGGATTTACATTTTTTCTTCTCAAATCAACAGGGCCGATGATAACATCACACTTTGCCCCTAGGCACTGCCATACAACACAGGAGCTACTTTAATGCTGACTTACTTTCAATTTCTTTAAAATGAATGGAGCTCCATTTGATTAAATTTTTGTGTTCCTAGCTTTGCAAAATAAACTTGCCTAAATCAGTGGATCTTTTTAAAAGTGGGATGAGTAGATTAAGAAGACATTGGGGACAAAACACTTTATTTTACTACGAAATCTCTAGGCACCAGAAGTCAGGATGTCTCTGTAGACAAGGTTTACATCACTGCCAACAAACTTCCAAGTAAACAGATAAATTCAAATTGGGGAAGCGGTGAAAATGCAAAGAATTAAGTGTAGGGGGAGTAGGTTCAGGGAAGGTGTTTTCCAGCAGACTTAATTTACCAGGTATGTTAAAAAGAAAACATCATTTTAAAGTGCCAGGAATGGCTTTGTCATTAGGGTACAAAGGACATTCAGCAGAGGCCCCATGGGTTGTGTATGAAGATGTCCCCCAAGGGCTCGGAAAGTCCAGATTCATTCTGAAAGAAGACATATTTGTTTAGTTATGTGCTTGCTGAGTAAAAATGACCTCTGCAGAACTGTTTTTAGCTGTGTCTTTTGGAGGGGCAGCCCATCTAGTTTGATGGCCCAAACATGTTAGGTTAGGAGTAGAATTGATTTTCCCCAAATATCCTTTTTATCTTCTTGTTCCACAGTTCAGGAGTCTTCAGTGGCTCCCTAAGGTCCACAGTCAAATTCCTTGGAGTGTTACCCCAGAGACCAATATAATATGACCTTGGTCTATTTTTCACATCACCTCTATCCTTTCCCATCATAGCTACAACTAGGCTTTTCTATATATATCCACTAAACAAGATGTCATGTGCCTGCCTCCAGTTTTTCACCCCATAATCAACATACATACTCTTGCTTCCACTTTCTTATTGCCTGATTAGGAAACACCATCCCTTAAGGCACAGCTTAGGTCTCACCTTTAGAATGTCCTTTCTGAACTGCTGACCCCACAGTGAACCCTCCTTCCCTTACATGAACAGATGTATTCAGGGTCCTTCCAGCTTTGAGACCCTAAGTTTATGAAGCGCCATCTGTATCACTCCTTTGTCATTCATTTTTATCCTTCCAGGCTGTCATCCTGTAAGTATTTATGTACTGATAGTATTGATTTCAGTTTTAGTTCATCTATTTAACTAGGTCACAATCTCCTTTGTGGGCCAGACTATATGTTGACTTATTTAAGTTACTTAACTTTTCTGTTCTTTAGTTTCCTCATCTTAATAATGGGGATAATAATAGAAGCTACATTGTAGGGTTGTTGTGAAGATTAAATGAAGAAAAATGAAACAGTGCTTAGAAGAGAGCCCTGATTAGAGAATATGCTTAATTCACTATTATTAGTAATTTTATGTTTCTTTGCTTCTACTACCCCCAGGACAGTAACATCATAAATGCTCAGCTTCTATTTAGAGTGGAGTTTTCCCATATGTCTATTTAGCCCATGCAAATTCAGCTACATACGCTTTTGTATATAATTATAATACTGTAAAATTATATATCTGCATATATTTTACATACATACTGACTACTGTAAACATCATATATTTATATGTTTATATTATTGTGGCAGATTAGATATAAAAGAAAATGTATATGGCCCTTTCTGGGCAATTTAAGGGAGTCTCAAGGGTAATTTGAGCTATATGTAACTTCTACTTGTCATATGAGATTCAGCTCCATTACTATGTGTTGGATGCTCTACACACATTATTTTGTGTAATCTTTGTGCCCATTCATTTTACAAAAGAGGAATTTAAGGCTGAAGGAGGCTAATCAACTTGCCCAAGGTCACACAGCTAGCAAAATCAAGATTTTATAACCACAACAGTCTGAAACCCAAGCCTTTGGCCATTCATTCCCATCTGCATTGACCTATCTGGGCTGTGGGCAACAGGCATGAGCAGCAGTCAGTGGTCAACAGCAAGGATGGGTAACTGATCATCTCTGAAAATGTAGTCTTGTCATTTGGCCTCATGGGAGCTTTGTCAGGCCTCCATGACCGAGGGCATCTACAGGAGGCTGGGGATAACTCTAGTCTGAGTCTCTGGTTCTCTTAAGGACATCCAGCGTGTCCTGCATGTAAATGCAAGCTGCAGCTGGAAGCCAGTCCTTGGTTTGGTACCCAATGGCTGATCTAGACAAGGCTCTGATTTCATCAGCCTGATGTCACTTAGTGCTTCTTTTATTGCTCTCAAGGAGACGTCTCCTGACAGCACCTGAAGAAGTTGTTAGGTGAAAGTTTGCAAAGGATTCTGTTCAGGAATATTTTCAGCCCAAATATGAGCTCTTGATTTGATTTGACTTGATAGAGTAATTGGAAGAGAGTTGACTCATAGCTCAGGACTCCCCCCAAACACTTTGTTATCCAAATAGAACAGTAACGCATTAGTTGTTGAATTCAACAAACATTCACTCGGTGCTGAACTCTAAGCATAAAAATGTCAACAGGACATGGTCCTTGCATTCATGGAGCTTATAAACCATCTGTATTCCATAATAAATTCCATATTTACTTTATACTAAGACAGATGACTAGTTGCACTTCTGTATGGTTTACCCATTGTCTTTAAGTTCAGTTTGTCCATCCATGTTGGCAATGCTTGCCTTGGCTGGAAAGGAAGAGTGATAAAAATGTGGCGCAGGACATTGCTCACTGAGTGAGGAGTTAAGAGACACAGCTCAGATTCTAGTTCTGCTTCCTATTTGCTGGGTGATCTGGGAAACATAATTAAATCTCTCCAAGCTTTTCTACCTCTAATGCAGATAATCCTATTATTTCCCTCATGGCGTTGTTGTAACATATTTGGTAGTGTTCTTCAGAGTCCTCTATAAGCTGTAAAGCATTCTTATTTCATATGAAGTTAAATGTATTACATTTTATTGTATTCTGGAAATCTAGAAATCCATCTTTTGTTATCTCTAGTCTTTTTAAATTCACCAGACTATTCAATTAATGAGACTATTCCATCCCCTGACTTTTGAGTAAATGGGAGTTAATGGTCACATTTCCTGTCTTTTAAGAGCCAGCAATTAGTTAAGATCATAGTGATTAAATTCCCTGGAATGGATCAGACACCTAATATAATTATTCTTTCCAAAGCGAATACTTGAGAAAGTTTGAGAAAGGATTTCAGGGCTACCTTTAGATAAAGAAAGGCAGCAAGCAGGCCTGATGGGACCTATATGAAAATTCAGTTGTTCAGGAGAATTATGATATGCACTATTTGAAACTTGGATTAATCCCAGCACATCTGATTTTACCTTCTATCTTCTGAAATCAGGTTTTGGATGCTGACTGCTATGTAGCAGCAGTCTTTTATTTTGGAAAATGCAGATGAAATCACTGTTGAGTTAGTGTAGGTAGTCAGGAGTGTTTTGACCTACTTCTAGGGAATAAGTTTGATATGAAGTTTATTTCTTCCCAGCAATGACGGTGTTATTTAACAAAGAGGGCACATTAGCATGAAGATGTCAAGAGCCTAACTAAGAGAATATTAACCGACCAGAGAAAAGTGGATGGCAGAACAGCCATGTTTCGCTGAATGGGCTTTGGAGCCAGATTTGGGTTTAAGTCCTGACTCTGCTTCTTATGAGCTGTTCGATCCTGAGCAATTATTTAACCTTTCTGAGTTTTATTTTCCTCATCTAAAAGAATAAGATAAGAATACTACCCACCTCTTTGGGATGTTGTGAAGAGTAAATGAGATAATGAATATAGAACATTTGGCACATATTAAGATGCTCAAAATGTTGATGACTCTCACCACCATTATCATTATTATCATCATCTACATCAATCACCATCATCAATTTCCTCACCAACACTATCTGCCTTGACTTCTCCACTTATTCCTGTGGCTCAGTTGAAACTCATCTCAATTCTCCCATTTTACGCTAACTTGCCATCTCCCATGTCAAATAATAACTCATTTTTTCTTTTCTTTAAAAAATTCCTGGGCTTCTCCGGTGGCGCAGTGGTTGAGAGTCCACCTGCCGATGCAGGGGACACAGGTTCGTGCCCCGGTCTGGGAAGATCCCACATGCTGCGGAGCGGTTAGGCCCGTGAGCCATGGCCTCTGAGCCTGCGCGTCCGGAGCCTGTGCTCCGCAACGGGAGAGGCCACAACAGTGACAGGCCCGCCTATGGCAAAAAAAAAAAAAAAAAAAAAAAAAAAATTCCTTCTATGTCTTTTAAAATCCATTTGGCCCAGCCATCTGAAGCTAACTGTTGAGGATAAGAGTAAATTATACTTTTGATCCTCATAGAAAATGGCCAAAAACGCACCTGGATTTTTGAAATTCCAGCACTGGGGTATAAAACAGGTCTCAACCACAGTTATAACACAGTACTTCTTTGACTGGGACTTCCACTGCTCCTCCGTCACACTGAAATCCCAAGATACCATTCATTCTCTGAGGCACTAGACTTTTTGACTATTTCGTGCCAATTGCCATTTGCATACTATCTTGCATTCTCTCATTTACTCATTCACTTATTCACAGTCAACAGACAGTTACTTTTCTCAGGTTATGACACAGGATAGGAGGGTAAAAAGAAGACATGATGGCTGTCCTAATGAGACATACATTAAAATGAGGGATGTTACAAAGTTAATGGACAATTACTATTCAGCATGATAAAGGCTATGATGAAAGAAGCATGGAGGGCTGGGAAGCATAGAAACATAGTACCTGACCTGTCTCGGTGGATTGGGGGAAGAGATGCAGAAATAGTTGATGATGAAGCTGGGTCTGGTCAGTGAAAGAGGGAGGTTGCAGGTGATCCAGTTAGAGAGACCAGCAGGAGGCTAAGGGAGAAGTCCATCCTCCAGCTCGTCCTGAGCACCAGCAATCAGCTGCTCTCAGCTCTCTAGCCCTTTTTATTTTTACTTCCTATTTTCTCAAGAATTCGGCCAGATACAGGAGACATGGGGCTGTGTGAGTGACAGCCACCAGCTAGCCTTGGAATCCTTCCTCTGGGACCTTTGACTCAGACACATGTGTTTTCATGCAGAGATGCCTATAGGTTGTGATAAACCCAGTCAGGACCCTCTGTGACACGTAATTCTGTATCCCTTCTTACTTTAAATGTTCAGGTCTCTCTCTCTCTCTCTCTCTCTCTCTCTCTCTCCTTCTCCCTCTGCTTTTACAATGTACACAAACTACACTTGATTCTGCAAATCAGAGAGGTGAAATGAGATGTCTAGAATTATACAACAAGTTGAGAGCAGGGATGGGAAATGGAGACAGATTCCAACTCGATGAACATCACCTCTGCATACATAATGAATTTTCAAACCCCCCCAAATTTTCTCCTGCTCTTCTCTCTACCTGGAACGTCCTTCTCCACATCCTACCAGGTTCATCACAAATGCCACCTCCTCTAAAGCCTTCTCACAATTTCCCATCCTCTCCACTCCCTTCCCCACCGAGGAAGGATTCACCATTTCCCCTCTGTACCTACCCTCTAGCGTTTGTTGAGGCATCTCTTTTAGACTTTGTCTCTCAGTGTTTAATCTGTAAAAGACTGTAAAGACTGGAACTATCTCTTTGTTGTCCTGGTATCCTTGGCAGGTAGTAGGTCCTCAATGAATCTTGCTGGATGATTCAACAAACAAATCCCAGAGACTCCTTATCTTATTGGAGTCAAGGTGCCTTTTAGTGTAAAGCCCTCTTCAAGATTTTTTTTAAACCCTAGAGAAGGTCACATCCCTTCCAAACTAGCTTTGATCTTGACAGTGCTCATGCAGTTGGGGAGTTGTGTAGACCTGGCTGCTGGGCAACGGGCAAACAGCAAACAGAAAAATCTTGTGATGGACGGGAGGGAGATTGGCATCAAGTCCATTGACTTGATAAACCGGTATTTTTACAGAAGCAAATACAAATCGTGGTTACCCAAGCAGATAAATCCTAGGAATCCTTTTCCTGTCTTAAACAGGATTACTTGGGTGAATTCTTTTGTCTTCTTGCAAATATTACTGTGCTCTCTGCTGCTTTCAATTGTGTTTTTCAAATCCGGGGGTCTAAGTCTGGGCCCATGTAGCTCAAGGATGGGTGAATTCCGAGTCTGAGAAGGGGTCTTTCCATAGCTCAGGGTTGCATAAAGTCAATGTAGCAGAGATTGTGGTGTCAGAACTGGATTCTGATCATGGCTCCACCCTTGTAACTTTGGGCAAGTCATGTTGCTCTTCTAAACTTCACTTTCCGTATCTGCAAAGGGGAGTGTTCTCCTGGAAGGGGTTTGGAGAAGATTAACTGTGATAGCCAAAAGGGGTCCTAAAATAAACTGGGTGTATGCTTGGCACCTGATAAAGCTGACTTCCTTCTCCTTCCAGGGAAGTGAGGAAGTTGAGGCAGACAAGAGATGGTGAGCTAACCTTTTTCTTTGAGAGTGCTAAAGAGCTGCTAAAGGAAGAAGCACTGTGCACTAAAGACCACTTTTTTGCACATTTTTTTTTCCTTTTTTGGATAGAGGCAGGGTCAGTGTGTTCTCCCTAATAGGCCGTCTCATTTCCCGCCTACTCTCACCTCAGCTGCCTGAAACCACGAATTGTTCTTTTTCTGAATGGAGCCCCCGTGGACCCCCCCCTTCCCACCACAGTGGTTCTTTGGGTCCTCCCCTCAACTCTCGCACCCCAGCCGGTGCTATTCAGTGACCATTTCCCAAATACCGGGAACTCAGACGGACTACCGCGAACAGCAACTTCGCTATTACTTTGGCACAGGGTTTTGGCCCCAGTCGGCACATCCTGTTAGAAAAAAATAGGTACTGAAAGCAGTAATTATAACACTGAACACCACTCCCTGTCACACACCTATCTGTGAAATTCCCCAGGAGGTGTTAGAGGGGTGAGACTGATAGGAGGACGGTACTTGGGAGCTGGGGGGCCCTCGGAACAGACATCTCCTTCTCCATTACTTGTTCATGTCTGAAAGGAGATACCTTGTCCATTTCTTTGAATTGGTAATCTATGCAGATAGATCAAAAATAGAAAGGTGCAAAGTGGTATCCAGTGAGAATCTCCCTCCCACTCCTGTCCTCCACTTTACATTCCCCACCTGAGAGCCCATTTCCCGTTTCTTGTGTCTCTCTGGAGTATTCTGAGCACATACACATTTACATATTTTCACACAAGAGTAGCATGATATACACATGACTTTGCACCTTCCTTTTTGTACTCAGTACTATATTCTGAAGTTCAACCCCACACTAGTAGATACAGCCCTTTCTTTTTCTAAATGGGGGGATAGAACTCATGTATATGTATGACTCAGAGTATATTCAAGAAGTCATCTGTGGATGAGTGTTTAAATTCTTTGCAAAATGCAATGAATAACTGTGCATAAGTCATTTCCCCTGATTTCGTTCTAAATTCATTTAGAAAATATGAAGGTGGTGGTACTGTAAGCTGGCTCAGAAATGCAAACACCTGGAATTCCTGGAATATTCCTTGCCAGGTCTGCGTGTCCTCCTGGAGAACTCTCGCTCTCCTTTGAAGACCTGGCTCAAAGTCCACTTCCTGTCTTAAGCCTTTGTAGACCGGCACCAGCTAAGGAAAGATGCTCCTGCATCTTTTGGGTTCCTAGGCAGTGGTTCCCAAACTAACGATGGAAGGATGGCCCTGAGGACTTGTTACACCCAGACTGTGGGCTCTGCCCAGCTCCAAAGTTTCTCATTCACGAGGTCTGGGGTGGGGTCTGAGACTGTGCCCTTCTAACCAGTTCCCGGGTGATGCTGTTGCAGCTGCTCAGGACCACACTTAGAGAACCACAGAGTCAGTCATTTCCCTACCCCTGGAACCACTTGCTTAGTGCGTCTTCTTACTGACCAGCCCCCACCCCCACCCCATACACCAGACTGGGTTAGCTCCTCTTGAAATACTTCCTTATCTTTCTTCTTTAGACTAAAAAGTCCATAAGGGCGGGGACTGGCTGCATGTTTATTCCACGCTGAATCTGCCAGGCTTGATACACCCTCACGGGTATAGCAGGTGGACAAAATGAACGCCTCCAGATTATTATTGTGCCTCTTCCCTAACATTAAATTTCATAAGGCCAAGGCCTCTAGGTCCTTAAATATCTCTCGTCTCCATCTCCGTTGCCACCAGCTGGTCTCTTAGCTGGTCTACTGCTTTGTAACTGGTCTTCCCGGTTTTACCCTCCCCCTTCTTTTAATCCCTTCTCCTGGAGGCAGACACACCAGTGTTCCAATAATATTGATTGGAAAGATTGGTAACTACCTTTAGTTTCAGTAGTAGGGGGCTGGTTAAATAAATTACTGTTATGTCCATGTCAATGCATAAAGTATTTCCCAATTCTTTATTATGGTCGCATACCCTCTCTCACTGATGTCATTCAATTTAGTTAAATGTTATGGCATTTGAGGGTAGGGTAGTTTGGTATGACTAAATGACGTGTTCCAAATCTCTGTTTCATAGATCACATTTCCACCAAAGTTTTTTTTTTTTTAATTACTAGTTTTCTATTGACATGAATTGTGCCTGAATTCAGTGAAGTAATTGAGGGTATCCAGGTGTTCATTGGTGGATGATTTCTTGTGCAAATTGATGAAGGGACTTCAGAGTCAGGGCAAGGAGGATTGCAGTGGCCATGAGTAAGAGCTTGACCTTATTCTACAGGCAATAGGTGATGTGGAGATGCACAAAGTGGGAGAATTATCATTGGTTTCCATTTCAGAGACGTGCCTCTGGCTGTCATATGGAGCTTGGATTCAAAGGAAGGAGGGAAAACAGTCAGGGAACTCTCCCAGGAGTCAGGTAAGCAATGACGTGGGTCTCAGCTCAAGGGCAATGGTAGCAGGATTGGAGAGGTGGGGGGGATACAGAGGCAAAATGGACAGGATTTGGCCTTTGACTGCATATGGGGTTTATGTGTGTGTGTGTTCATATACGTGTATGTGGGTGCAAGTGTGTGCACGTGTATGTGTGTGTAGGAGAGAAAGCATATGGGTGGTTGTGCCTGTGTGCACATGAATGATGCATGTGTGTTTTTTATGTGTGTACATGTATACATGTGTGCACATGTGTGTAAGAGAGAAAGCGTGTGTGTGGTTTGTGTGTATATGTTTGTGCTGTGTGTGTATGTTACGGAGGTGATGCTTATGAAAATCAGTAAGGATTAACAATGGCTCCCTAGCTCCTGGCTTGAGTAACTGGATATTTAACAATGTGGTACATGTAGTCTTGGAACATGGAGGGAACAGCTTTTGGAGAGGTGAAGATGAGTCCAGTTTGGACCATGTGGAGTTTGAAATACTTAGAAGTCCTGCAAAGAGTTGGATATTGCAGTCTGAAGTCGAGAAAAGAAGCCAGTGTATGATTGATATATATTTGAGATATTGGTATATGCAGAAGGACCATCCCAGAAGAGTGTGGACTGAAATCTGAAGGGTTTGGAGATCACCAGCGTTTGGGAGTCAGGCAGAGGATATGGCTTCTAGGAGACAGAGACGGAAGGACGAAAAAGGCAGAGGAAACACAGGAGGAGGATTCAAAACCAGTGAATGGTTGGACTAGGAGATCGCTGGTAATTGCTGCAGAGAAATTGCAGTGATGTGGAGCAGAAACGCGAATAGAGTGGAGAGGAAGGTGAAGCTGGGGTGAGAAGGGTGTCAGTGCTATCAGCAAATTCAGATACAGAAGGACAGAGAGCAATGAGGCTGCAACTAACTCCTTCCACTCTGGACTAACTGAACGTTGCTCAGTTTCTGATTGCTATGAAACTGAACGTTGCTCAGTTTCTGTTTGCTCTGAAGGAATTTCGTAAGTCCTTTTATAATACCACTTTATCACTTTACCACTGAAAAATCTTGAAAACATTAAAAAAGCAGCAAACCCAAAGCTTAAAAAATAGGAGGCAAAAAACCCCTCTCTAAGGTGTTTCTTTGATTTTTGATGGCATTTTCTTCTGAGCTGTGTGACAATCCTTGCAGAGAGGCGGAATGAGTAATCATCCTGAGTGCAGTGTTTCAGCATCTGCTAAAACCACTTGGCAGTCAGACTCATTAAATATTGGTGTTGAAAGGGACTGCATGGATTGCCTCTCTAACCTCATTGTGCAGCTGGGTGACCTTGGGCAAGTCACTTCACCTCTGGTGTGGTTTCTCCTCAGTACGAGGCCCTTGAAAGAGAACAGCTCTAACAAGGCTTCTTATACATTAATGGCTGGGAAGAACTTCACTTAGTTCAGCCCCAACAGAGCATACAGACATTTCTCCAAAGAAGATATACAGATTGCCAACAAACACATGAAAGGATGCTCAACATCACTATCATTAGAGAAATGCAAATCAAAACTACAATGAGGTATCACCTCACACCAGTCAGAAAGGCCATCATCAAAAAATCTACAAAAAATAAGTGCTGGAGAGGGTGTGGAGAAAAGGGAACCCTCCTGCACTGTTAATGGGAATGTAAATTGATACAGCCATTATGGAGAACAGTATGGCGGTTCCCTAAAAAACTAAAAATGAAACTACCATACGACCCAGCAATCCCACTACTGGGCATATACCCTGAGAAAACCATAATTCAAAAAGAGTCATGTTCCACAATGTTCCTTGCAGCTCTATTTACAATTGCCGGGACATGGAAGCAACCTAAGTGTCCGTCAACAGATGAATGGATAAAGAAGATGTGGCACATATATACAATGGAGTATTACTCAGCTATAAAAAGAAACGAAATTGAGTTATTTGTAGTGAAGTGGATGGACCTAGAGACTGTCATATAGAGTGAAGTAAGTCAGAAAGAGAAAAACAAATACCGTATGCTAACACATATATATGGAAGCTAAAAAAAAAAAAAGATTCTGAAGAACCTAGGGGCAGAATGGGAATAAAGATGCAGACGTAGAGAATGGACTTGAGGACATGGCGGGGGGGAAGGGTAAGCTGGGACGAAATGAGAGAGTGGCATGGACATATATACACTACCAAATGTAAAATAGATAGCTAGTGGGAAGCAGTCACATAGCACAGGGAGATCAGCTCTGTGCTTTGTGACCACATAGAGGGGTGGGATATGGAGGGTGGGAGGGAGATGCAAGAGGGAGGAGATATGGGGATATATGTATATGTATATGTATAGCTGATTCACTTTATTATACAGCAGAAACTAACACACCATTGTAAAGAAATCATACTCCAATAAAGATGTTAAAAAAAAAAGGCAAAGAAGTTATGTTTCTCAAACAATCAAACAAACAAACAAACAAAAAAGAAGGGATGAGAACTTGAGAAATCCTCTCCTAACCACACCTTTGTACTTAATGCAGCAACCTGCTGTTCCGTGCCAGACACCAAATGCCAGCATATCACAAGTTGCATAGCTGATTAGACTTCTGAAAGTTTGCTGGCATCTTACTTTTGCAATTGATTTCTCCAAGGTCAAAATTAAACTGTATTCAGAACATCTGTAGTCTAAAGCAGTGACATTTTAAAATGTAGGGTTTCACAACTGGATTTTGTTATTAGCTATTAGTTACAAATCACTGTAAAGCAGTGGTTCTTAATCTTTAGCTGCATCAGAATCACCAGGAGGGCTTGTTAAAATCTGGAATGCTGGGCCCCAACACCAGAGTTTCTAATTCAGTGGTCCTGGGGTGGAGCTCAAAAATGTGCATTTCCCACCAGTTCCTTGGTAAGTGATGCTGGTGCTGCTGGTCCAGGAAACACATTTTGAAAAACACTGGTGTAGGGGAAAGGCCCCTAGATCACAGGTGACTCAGTATCTCTGAGCCTCAGTTTCCTCATCCTTGAAATGGGGACATACAGACCCAACAAACCCAGTGCTCAGATTTAAAAAAAAAGAAAAAAGAAAGAAAAAAAAAACCAAGATTGTTCTTTTGGGTTTGTTTTATTTTTGTTTTTTGTTTGTGGCATTTTCTTTTACACTGTGTTCAGGAGGGCAGGGAGAATGATCATTTTAAGCACTATTTCAAGCATCTTCTAAGTGACCTGGTAATCACAATTCCTTAAATCTCCGTGCTAGAAGAAACTCTGTGGTTTGCTTCCTCTAACCTCAATCTACAGTCAGGTGACCCTGGGGAGGCCCTTCACTCCCTTGGAAACCTCTTCTGCTTGCATCTCATTGGGAAGAAATGGATCACGTTGCTGCCCCTAGAACCACCTTCATTTAAGGTGTCTGCCTTTTTTTTCTTAAGACTTTAAGAATGTGGAGGACTGGGACTATCTTTGATCGATTTGGGGATGTGAGGATGGGCGCATGGTAACGTAGAGGTCGGGAATCAGACAGAACTAGGTTCTAATCCTGGCTATACCACTTATTCGCCTGTGAACTTGGACAAATAACTTGAACTCATTGAGACCCAACATCTCATCCCTAAATTGGAAATAAGAACACAATTGACCTTCCAGGATGGCTGTGAGGATTAAATGAAAGCAGGGACATAGATGCTTGACATGCTTTTGAGCACACCAAAAAGAATCAATAAATGATAGATACTGTGTACTTGGAAATGCCCAGAACAATGAAGTAGTTACACAATAATTCCTGAACTCACCTGAACTGAATCATGGCCAAGCAGACAGAGTACTAAAGGAATAACCCAAACCACCAAGAAAAAGAACATAAACAAAACAGCCTATCTTTCCCTAAATACAACCTTCTAAATGGTCCTTTGAGGGCAGCAAGGGGTGGGTACTGTGCTGCTCCAGGAAGATGAGGAGAAACAGCTGGCACCTCACATCACAGGGAAGCACGAGCTAAAGCTGTCTGGTCCACCTGCAGCAGCAGTTTCTGCAGCGTGTCCTTCACCAGATTCTAGAGGCGGAAGAAATTCAGAGAAGCCGAGGAGGGAGGGGGAGGAAAGAGGGAGCAAAGCAGACTTTGCAATTATCTCCCTGAGACTGTTTAGAATGTAATGTTCCTCTCTGCCCCCTTTCCTTTTCATGTTGTAATTTTCTTCACAGAAAGAACACAATGGAGAACACATACCAGACTCTGGAGAACTTGCTACTAACCCCAGCAGCCAGACACAGGAACAGATGGGGGGGGCAATTTTTTTTTTTTCCCTGCAGAGATTTCAGAGATGGGAAGCTAAGAAATCCAGTTACATTTGGACATTGTATTATGCACTCACTTCATGGTTTCGGGATGACCTGTCCTTGATGCTCAGTGCTCAGCAAGTTTCAATAACTGTTTTCCTTGACAGGAGGGTTGGGGCTTTACTGCAGAATTTGCCCTCTACCCCCATCCACTGGAGATGACCTGGAGTCAGCCTGTGTTTGCTCCACCTGGATTCCTACCTAAGTGTTTAATTGCCCACATTTTTCTTCTCTCCAGGAAGTGAGGAGAGACTCATGGCTCAGTTGTAGGGTGTCAAGTGTCTTTGGAAGAGCTCAGGATGGAGGCATGGGGTGGGGGGCATTAGGATGCAGGATGCCTTCTCACTTTTCTACCTCCTGCACTGCCTATGCCCCCATCCCTTCTCCCACGCCTCTCCCCCTCCTTTCTCTCCCCACCTCCGCCACTCTCCGCCTAGTCTTTCTCCAACCTTTTCAACCAGAAGCTCAAATGAGCAGCCAGGCTGCGTTCTGACATAGATCACCAAGTCGCCCTCTAGAAAGGCTGTCTCTTTCCTCCAGCGGAACATAAAGGAATGTGGAGTCAGAACATCCATTTTCTTATCATTTGTCTTTGTACTCACGGGGACCTGTCTGATGGAGTAGCTTTCCCAGGATGGCTCTTAGTGCTTTTAAATAAGTTTAAAGCTGCCCTGCTAACCCTCTGTTTTTCAGAGGATCCCATCGTCTCTAAGAGCAAAATGCAGTGATCCCAACAGAGGGCTTCCTGGACCAGACAGCTCCTGGCCCCCGTTGACCCACTAGCTGATTAGTGATGCCTGTGGGAGTCTGGTTGAGATGAGCTGAGCACAGACTACATCAGAACAGTACATCCAACCTGCTGGCTCAAGAGAAACAAGAAATGCGTGTTGTTTATGCCATTGTCATGCGCTCTCTATACAGTGCGCCAAAAATTGCTCAATGCAGAGAACACAGTGAATAAAATAAGATCCCTGCTTTCGAATGGGTCACGAACATCCACAATGAGATTTAGATGGGAAAGTACTACAATGTCTATTTTACAGATGGAAAAACAGGCATGATAAAGGGCTGTGGTTTGTTTAAATGGGCACTGTGATGTGGTGGCTATGCTAAAAGAAGAATCCCAGATCTTGGCCATCCTTAATTTAAGCATTTAGTCACAGGAAAATTGTTAATCAAAGGAAAAACGGAAAGAACACTTCCTTTCTCACCCCCACTTCTCTTTTCAAATCACTTAAAAAATATTTGCACTTATTTTCCAATGTGGAAACTATAAAAAAATTGCCCTAGCTTAGCTTATAATTTATCCAGAGAAATAGAATAAAATGTCCAGAATTTCAAAAACAATGCAAGAGTTTAAGTGTAATGTTCATCAGCTGAAGTGCAATTATACTTTCAAATTAATGGTATCCCTTATTGGACCACAATCATACCCACTAGACTTTAAGCTCCTTGAGCCCCGAGCCTGTCTGTGCTTACCCAAAACTGCATCTCCACACCTAGCAGGTAAATCAGCAGTCTAGACAATTAGGTATGTCATTTGCTTTTGCTTTAAGATGACCATTTCTAAAAGACATTCCTTTCATGTTTTTCTTTTGAGTTTTTGACTTATTGGTTTTGTTTTAACTCTCTTTGATTAGCAAACTCAGAGCATCTCATAGCTATAAAGAAGAGGAGGACTGACATTGATCAAACACTTGTCATGTTCCAGGCTAGGCCTGCTGTATTCCTAATGACAGTGGCCATAGGAGGCAGATTTTGTTACTGACATGGGGGCTCAGAGAGGTTCAGTAATCTGCTAAAGATCACACAGTGAATATGTGGAAGAGTTTTTCTATTTAAAACTTACCCTTCCCCCCACTCCCAATGCTAACATTTTACCTTTAGTTATCACCTAGATAAACCCCTTCCCCAATGACTGGTAAATCTTCAATTTGGTGATGATTTCAAAAGGTGTTCAATGAAGGGAGGGAGGAGGGAAGCCACAGTCCCGAAGAGGACTCATGCATTTTCAGCTGGAGAACAGTTAGAGTCACAGAGTTTATGGAGTCCGGGTGGGCTAGATTAGCATGCGGGGTATGTAATGACGGGGTTTACCAACATTCCTAGATTGAAAAGTTTATGCATGCCTTCCTACTTTCACCAGCTGTACTTGCTTCTGACTTAATTATACGCTCAGGGTACAGATGCCTCTAGAATTGCAGGCCATATCTTGCTTCCCAGGAAGGGTCATTGGTTAGATGACACTCAGCTCTTGGAATGCATGAAAAAAATGTTGGCTTGTCTCTTAGCAGTGGAGATATATATTTGAATCATTGTGATCCAAGATTCATTCATTCATTCTTTCTTTCTTTCAAAAATATTTGTTGATAACTCTGATGGACATTTATCCTCTTTGTTCACCCTGAACAGAAAGATAGCCAATCAGAGGACTCCATTCTCCTGGACAGAATACTTAGTTCAGGGTTTGGCAGATAACCTAAGCTGGGCAAGTCCAATGTCAAGAATTAACATGGACATTTAGAGAGAAAGTGTCTCTTGGATCTTGAGTTTAAAAGCTCTTCAAAGTCTGGGGTTGCCAGGCTCCATTTTACCCACCGTGCTGAGACAGTCCACCTGGTAAGGAAGCCAAGACAGAGGAGAGCAGAGCTGAGAGGCACACGGAGAGGAAATAGCTGAACACCTGGATCCTGCCCTGCTTGAATCCCTAAACTTTTGTAGCTTCATTGAGCAGACACCTTCACTGCATGCAACACTAGAGTTGGGAGCTGGCAATATGAGTTTTATGAATTCCTTTCCTTTCTCTGACCTTGACTTGGGTAGGGAAGATCCAGAGCAGTCTTTGGGAGGCATAGCTGATATTATAGAGCAAGCGGAATGCTTTGGAGTCAGAGCTGTGGGTTTGAAGCCTAGTCCTTGTATTGGTTCCTTTACAATCTAATTATAGGATCTACTGCTCTGGTCCCAGGAGTTGGGACAACCAGAGGCTGTCTTCTCATCCCACAGTGAACTCCCAGCCTAGTGGGACATGCAGACTTACTAACTGGTTGCATCATTTAAAAAAATTAGTTGACCTTTCTGAGCCTTCCATTTCCTTTGTAAATGGGGGCTACCGAGAATGCCTTCCTCTAGAAGTTGTGGAAATCAGATGAACTAGTGACTATGAAAGTGCTTTGTAAATTGTGAAGGGACCACACCCAAAACTTCTGCATGGGTGGGACCTGTCTTGGTCACCACTGACTGAGTACTCATACTTAATTAAGTACTAAGTGCCTACTAACCACCTGGTTGATGGTCAGCATGCTTGTTGAAAGAATAAAAAAAAAAAGTTATTTAACAAATCCTCTTCAGCTAGATGCTCAAAAATTCTCCTTTTTCTTTTCATAACCTGGTTTACAGTGTATCACTGGAGAGGGTCTGGCTTCCTTGACTATGAGAAACTCTCATCTAGGGGATCCCTGTGTCAGTTAACTATTGCTGCCTAACAAACCACCACAACGTCCACACTTAAAAAAAATCCAACCATTTATTATTATTATTAATTTGGGGGGACTTTAAAAATATTTATTTTATTTATGTTATTCCTAGTCATTTGGTTAATTTTAAAGCATTTAAAATTATACCTTTTATGTACACTGTTATTTTTATATAATTTTAAACTTACAGAAAATTTGCTTGAATAGTCAAGGAACTCCCATATACCTTTAATTCCGATCTGCCAATTTTTAAAATATTTTGCTATGTCTGCATTATTCTTCCCCTTTTTTCCCCTTTCTCTCTCATATTATTTTTTCTGAATCATTTTCAGTCTACTTTCAAATTTTATCAGTTGGCCCAATAACATCTTTCATAGTACTTTTTCCTAGTTCAACATCTAAATACTTAGGGATAATGCATTGCATTTATTGTAATGTCTCTTTTTTCTCCTTTAATTTCACCCAGTTTTGAGTCTATGGGTCAGCTGGACAGTTCTGCGAATCTGAGTGGGCTTGGCTGGTCTTATCTGACCTCATGCATCAGATGCTAGCTAGTGTGTCAGCTGGGGAAGGGCTGGTATAAGATGCCATCCGATGGGATGTCTCCCATTCTTCAACAGGCTACCCTGGGCTTCTGTTCACAGTGGAGGCATGTTTCCAAAAGACGACAGAATTGCCCAAGGCTTCTTGAAGTCTAGGTTCAGAACTGGTCCACTTCCTCCATATTCTATTTTATAGAGCAGTGTATAAGGCTAGCCCAGATTTGGGGGCTAGAAGTATAGACTTCACATTACAAGTGGTATAGACACAAGGAGGATGGAAATCAGAGTGTTTGCAATCAATATGTCAAATAACCTTTGAGCTAAACTAGGAAAGTCATTTAATGCTGTAAACCAAGAAAAGGAAAAATGTGGATTCTCTCCTCTCTTATCTCTTTGCCCCCTGACATTGCCCGAAGAAAGACTTTCATGATCTCTGCTGCCTAGATAATTATGGTAGCTCTGAACTCATCTGCCTGCCTTCAGACCAATTTGAAAAACATTAGCTTAGTGCCTTCTGTCTCCCCAGTGCTGTAAAGTTCAGAAGAAGAAACAGATGTTCTAAGAATACAGTCCTTCTCTCCTGGACCTCAGCGTCTAAGGAAATATACACATACCCGACCTGTAAGGAAGATTGATAAATTCTTCTACATCTTCTCACCGTAAATTATCCTCCATCTTGTCACCAAGGTTATTTTAATAGACTTCTTCATGTTGTCTACAAATTAATGTTCCCATGTCTTTGTCTGGCATTCAAGGCATTCATGAATTGCCCCCAATCACTCTTTCTAAGCTCTTGCCCCTTTATTTCTGGGAAAGAAACCAACACCTCCATTATATCAGAATCTTCAGCACTGCTTAGTTTCCTGACTATTTCTTTGCATGTAGCCTTTTCTCTGTCTGTATGTGCCCAACCTCATCTCTGCCTGTTGCAATCTCGCTCATGCTATTCAGACCCTGCTCAATCGTCAGCCCCCTCCAAGAACCTTTCCTTCCTAACCTATTTAAAATCAACCTCTTATTTTTCTCTGTTCCCCTAATCATTTTTTTTTTTTTACCATAGTATCACATTCTTGGGTTTTATACTACCCTGGATTGCAGTCCCCTGAGGTCAGGCCTCTGTGCTCTCACCTGAGTGTCCACCAAGTTACCTGGAATGTCTACTTCATGTGAGGTGCTGAGTCAATGCTATTGACCTGACTTGAATCTCTTCCCACTTCTCTCCACTGGCTCTGCAGCCCTGCTTCAGGTCTCAGAGCTGGCGCGACTCACGGTCACTTTCTAGGACTCTGTTTAGCCAGCAGTGTAAGCAACACTCCAGTTGGGCTATATCTTAGGCCCCTGAATTGGCATGAGCTCCAAGCCTAAAAACAGTCCTTCCCCCTAACAGGGGGTCAGTTACTAATTGTAATTCCTCCTTTGGCCACTTTTCTGAGGCTTGAACTCACAATCCTTGCTGACTTTATTTTTAGGTGTCTGGCAATTTAAAAGAGGGCTACAACTGTCTTTGGTTTATTATTATACTATGAATGGCCCTTGAAAACCCAGTGCCCTGGTGATGATAGTATAACTGGCTCTGATGAGGACTCCCCTTTACTCTAAGCTTGAAACCCCTTGTTTTAGATGAATGGCTTTCAGATATCAGCGTGAGTCAGAACCATCGGGGCATTTGGAAGCATGTGAATTCCTGGGCATTATCTCCAAGAGTGTCTGAATTCTGAAGTCTGGGCTGGGCCTAGGACTATATAATTTTCTCAGGCTCCCCAGGGAATTCTGCTGCTGGCTGGCCTTACTTTGAGAAAAACTACCGTAGAATAATAAGTATCAGACAATGAAGAAAAATGTTCACTGCAGTTGGGCAACTAAGATGATGCCAAACTTATTAGCATGTCCCAGATACCAGGGAAGTCTCCAGATACCTCTCTTTTCGCCATGCCTCTCCTCTGATCAAGGACTTGCAATGGCTCCGTATTTCCTCTTCCAGGTCAAGTCCAAACTCTTCCCCATGCCATTCCAGTCCCCGTTCAGCTTGGTGTCTTAACCTACTGCAGGTGAAGTGCTATTTTACCTCCTTTGCTTGGCTTTCTCCTTCTCTTGAATCCCATCTCTTCTTCATTAAGAGTCACCAGACTTTTATTGAATGCCTTCAATATATCAAACACTATCTCATATATGAGTTTATGTAATATTCAGATCAGTCTCCTGGGATAAAGACATTATCTTGCCCATTGCTGCTGCAAGTGAGTTTCTGTGACTTGCCCAAGGTCACACAGTTGGTAAGTGGACTTCAAACCCAGAGTGACTGATCTAAGCGCCATCGTCCCCTTACATGACACCATGCTGCTTATGCA
Source organism: Mesoplodon mirus (assembly GCF_964341445.2). Taxonomy (NCBI): domain Eukaryota; kingdom Metazoa; phylum Chordata; class Mammalia; order Artiodactyla; family Ziphiidae; genus Mesoplodon; species Mesoplodon mirus. Next base: position 11,833,479 of record NC_138992.1, on the reverse strand, counting down.
AAGCCTATTTAAATTGTGTTCTTCCTTCAAAACTACAGTCAAGGGCTTCCCTGGTGGCGCAGTGGTTGCGAGTCCGCCTGTCGATGCAGGGGACACGGGTTCGTGCCCCGGTCCGGGAAGATCCCACATGCCGCGGAGCAGCTGGGCCTGTGAGCCACGGCCGCTGAGCCTGCGTGTCCGGAGTCTGTGCTCTGCAACGGGAGAGGCCACGGCAGTGAGAGGCCCGCGTACCGCAAAAAAAATAATAATAATAATTAAAAATAATAAATAAATAAATAAAGCTACAGTCAAGTACCCTCTCCTACAAAGGTAAACCCCATTTCCCTCATCTGTAAATCTGGTGTGCATGCCTAGCTTGAAGGTCCCTGTGAGGAAAAGGGGCAATAAGGTATGTGAGGTACTGTGCTTGGCATCTGGCACAATCTGAGTGATGAAGTGGTCCTACTGGCTGGACGCCATTTGCCTAGAAACTTCACTCTGAGTCTCTTCAGGCAGGAGAGATGAAAATCATGTGGCTTTTGTGGAATAATGAGATGTAATGATCAGAATACACTTTCTGGTATCACTGCATGATTTTCCCTTTTTCCTGCAAGTCAGAGGTATCATTCAAGGATAAAGATACTAGGAATCGTTCTTCCTGCTGGAACATTCTTTTATCTCCTCTTCAAAGAGTAATCTCAGGGCAACCACAGCCATCGAAACAAAATGCGGCAGGTGTAGCCGTGCTCTGGATTAGAACCCCATTTTCCCCGGTGGGGAGGAGAAAGGCCGTGGTCAGGGAAAATGAATGGACGTGGCCATTTTGTCTCTGTCTGCAAAGAGTACATACTCCCTGCGCCTGGATCAATCAGGCCCCTTGTATTGAGGACCCTCTGCTCTCACTTTTGAGTGACTTGCAGCCCTTTTGTGTCACCAAGGAGGGACTTCTCATCTGATTCGGTGACCCACAAGTGTGATGCAGCTTGCAGCAGGCCCACAGTGAAGAGTAGATTTATTTGTTTCTTTGTTCTTTCATGGCAGCTGGAAGCGAAGGGTGTTTGGAGTTTTCCCTAAGAAGAGTTCCCTTGCCTGCGTTTGCACGGTTTTTCTTGCTTGGTCAAGTGTGGACAAAGCTGTTGCTTATGGTCTTCCACGAGGAAAGGATGAGATGCAACGCTGAGAGACTGTGATGCATGCTGACTTGACCAGCCATCATTGCGTGAGAAATAAGGAGATGGGCTTTGAAGTCAAGTCACTGTGGATTCAGATCTGGCTCAATGGCAAACTCCTCTCTGCCTCAGTTTTCCCAAACTATAAAATCAGGGTGATTGTGGGTACCTTATAAGTTTGTGGCAAGGATTAAAAATAGTTCTGGAAACATCAGATGTGTAGAGAGACTACCATATGTAGTGGGAAAGAACAAAATCAGATTCAGAATCTCAGCAGTCACAATACTGGGCAAGTGTAAGACGGCTGGTCCTTCATTTCAGTTCAGCCAACGTTTACACACCGAGAGCATTGTTGGCTACTAGGTTAGCCCCTGAGGACATAAATATGATAGAGATCTAGTCCTCATGGGGAGTTTATAGTGAATCTATGACCAGTATTTATATAGTACCAGGGTGCCTGGAGAAAACCAGAGCTCAAGTAATTTAAGGGACTCACATGGGGTCCTAGAGCTAGTTTTATATCTATCTATCTATCTAATCGATCTCTCTAGCTCCGTGACCAGGCCTCCTGATATTATATCCATGGCTTTGTCCATGGACCAGCAGCTCTTGTTCTAAGAAAAGAGCAGGGCCGGTTACATCATTGTGAACAAAAGCTGCCCAGAGACCAGACCGGAGGGGATTATTGAATATAACTAACCAAATAAAAGCTAACTGGAGGACTAAATATGATCACATTGGAGAGTGGAGTCATTGTTTGACAAGGCTGAGCTTATTCATTTGCTGGCTTGGGGAGCACTTGGCTGTCTCTCCCTCTTCCAGGCCCAGCAAACAGGTCACTCTGATGATCCAAGAGGTGAGCCTCTGGTGACATCAGCCTCTCCTTGGGCATGCGGGCCCATTATCACATGCACTTGACTTTCACTCTCTAATGCTGCAGGTTCGCAGCCCAGGAGTGATGCAGCAAGGGTGAGACTTTGCTCCTCTGTTGGAGAGGGGTCTGGTTTTCTCAGGGCAAATGTTCCTGCTGCATTCCCTTGCCAATCCAGGTGTATGAAGTCATACCTTTCAGCCATTTGTGACCCAATTTAAACCTCTCTGTTTCCTTGAGAGAACTAGGATGAGAATTTAACTTTGCATCTGTGGATTTACATGTTTTCCTCTAAATTTTATTATGAACATGGTCACATGGACAGAAATGTTGAACGCACTCATACACCAATCACTACGATTCTACCACAGTCATATTACTTACTTGCATTATTACATATTGATCTAGTCATTAATCTATTCACCAATCAGTGTATCTTTTTTTTTTATAAAACTAAAGGTAAGTTGCAGACATCAGAACACTTTCCCCTGAATACTTCAGCATTTTTATTGTTGCCTAAAGTTCAGTACTGTTTACATTTTTTAAAAATGCAATAAAATATACAAATCTCAGGTCTACAATGAATGATTTTGATAAATGTATATGACTATGTAATGCAAACCCTTTATGAGATATAGAACATTACTGGCACCCCAAAAAGTTCTCTCAAATCTGTCAGTCCCTGTACTCACCCCCATGCCCCACCAGAAGCAACCACATAGATTAGTTTTTCCTATTCTAGAGCTTCATATAAATTGAATCATACTGTATGTTTTCTTTGATATAAGGTTCTTTCACTCAGGATAATGTTCTGAGATTCAATTTTTGTGTATTTAAAGTAGAACCCATGAAGATTGCTGAGAGGATTAAAGAAAATATGACTGATAAAATGATTAAAAACAATGCCTAGCACTTGGCAGGCATGCCACAGATATTAACTATTGCCACTGTAGTTACTATTTATTATGATGTTTATTATTCTTATTTTCAATTCATCGTGTGTGCTTATGTTGGCTGTAGTATGGACCCAGTCACCAAAGCAAGGTGTTCATCTCAATGTTTTTACCTGGTGAGTTGATCTCAGAGGATATCCTAGACCTTAACATTCTACTGTTCAGAGCTCTTTGGGATTATTCCCTGGTGATGTGTCTCTATGTACTTACTTTCCCAAGTAGATTGTAAGATTTTCAGTGACAGCAGCCATTGTGCTTGCTCCATCATTTTATCTATGCTAGTGCTTTGTCACAAACCAAGCATGTCAGAGATAGTTAACATATGCATCCAATACCAGGTCAAAACCAAGGCTCTACCGCATAATAGCCGCATTAGCTAACTTGCTTAGGAAATGGCAATGTGGCCCCTGAAATGTTATTAGTTCTGGAGTAGTTACCCTGCTCAAGTTCACATCACTGGTTTGGGCAGCAAGGGTCTTGTTTTGAATTCTGGTTCTGCTGTGAACCTGTCTTTAGTGGGATGGCTTACACAGAACTTAATTTGATTCTTATCACAACTCTGTAAGATAGATATTACAATCTCCATTTTACAGACGAGCAGTCTAAGACTACTGAGGGAAGTAGCCAATCAGTGATGGACCTTGGATTTGAACCCAGCTCTGTTGATATAGAAATCCCATGCTCTATTCTTGGACTATGGTTTTTCTGACTTATTTTAGGTACATACAGAGACGAAAAGTAAAGGTCAAAGAGTTGAACAATTGATGAAGCTGCTGGTATGAACAGTGAACGAGACTTTTGTTTTTACAAGTTCATGTCCATTTTATTCAGTGAACAAGATTAATGATAAAAAGCTCCAACACGCATACCCAGTACAATTGACATGTATTTAACTTTATCACATTGAACGATGTTTTAGTCCTACAACAGCCCAGTGAGATAGATGGGCAAAGATTATTGTTGCCACTTTACAGATAAGGAAACTGAGGGTCAGAAGGGTAAGTGACCTACACAGGGTCACAAAGCGAATACAAGACAGGTGGTTAGTGGAGGTGAGGAATGTTTCCATTCCATTCAGGGGATTTGAAAACAGGTTTCATGATTTTTTTTTTTTTTTTTGTGGTATGCGGGCCTCTCACTGCTGTGGCCTCTCCCGTTGCAGAGCACAGGCTCCAGATGCGCAGGCTCAGCGGCCATGGCTCACGGGCCCAGCCGCTCCACGGCATGTGGGATCTTCCCGGACCGGGACACGAACCCGTGTCCCCTGCATCGGCAGGCTGACTCTCAACCACTGCACCACCAGGAAAGCCCTTAGGCTCTTTCTTGATGCTGCACTGCCTCCACTCCTCCTTGAGCCCAGCTTCTGAGCTCAAATCCCTCGGTTTCGTCAGTCTAAATTGACCCTCATTGTAACTGTTCACGCTGTGTCTCATCAGCTTGTGAGCAGAAGGACTAGTGGAGGCCGAAACTGGGAGGAGGGAGGAAAGAAAGGAAGATAAAAAAGAAAGCTTCAGGGAGTAGGGCTACCCAGTGTCAACTGCAAGTTGTGGGCATTGGCCAGTCCCCCTGAAATAACTCCTAAGGGCAGAGTTGGCGCATATGTCTTTGAACATTAAAATTAGAGTGAACCAAGATTAAATGCTCCCGAGAAACTGACCAGCCTAACATTTTCCTCCTCCCTCTCTCTTTTTATAACTATGACCACAGTAGTAATTCAATTGGAAACATATTCTGTCCCTGATTGCTCCAACATTGGCACTAGATCATTCCCAGAGCTTGATATTTTTATTAAATGCACACTGCTGTTATTTTCTGCTGGGGCTAAAAATACATCTAACTGAGCAGCAAAGACTCCGATGGGGCCTCCTCCCTGTTCTCTCGGAGGCCAGGACCAGGCAGGACGAACAGATTGATGGACCTCCCAATTAACTTAGGCAGCACCTCGTTTCCAAGGAAAACTGCCCCAGATACTAATATAACTGTAAAAATAAAGATGGAGTTCCAGCCTGAAAGAATGAATAATGAGAGCCTACATCCCTAACCTCACTTACTACCAATGTTTTTTCGCTTCCCGCTACCCCATGTCACCATTTCAAGACACTTTATGTACTTTCAAGCCCCCTAGTTTTTGTAGATGCTGTTCCCTTGCCCGGAAAGCTGTTCCTCCCTCTCTTGCTGTGAGTTTTTGATTGTCTCTTCGTCTCAGCTCAAGCACCATCATATTCTCTGAGCCCGTGGTCTGCCTGAGGTGCTCCCTGTCTGATTCCCCTGCTTCTTCTGCTTATTCCTGCCCAAACTCCTCTTCTGCATTACAATCGATGGCCTTAGGTCTGTCTGCCCATTAGACCTTGAGTTTCTTGAAAGCAAGGATTGTGTCTTAACGACTATTATCCCCCTGGCACAGTGCTGGGCCCAAGAGGGCTGGGGGTAGGGTGAGGCAAGTGAGGCACTGAGGACACACAGTTAAGGGAGTGTGGCTTCCAGGTGCCGACACTGAACTTGAAGGATTCTGAGAGTGAGTATCCCTTTAAAGTTTGCACCCAAGGCTCCTAGCTTGTCTCATCCTAGCCCCCACTCTGGGGCCCAAAGTGGTTGATCAAAAATCATTCTTGGGCTTCCCTGGTGGTCCAGTAGTTAGGACTTCACCTTCCAATGCAGGGTGTGTGGATTCCAGTCCTGGTGGGGGAGCTGAGACCCCACGTGCCTCGGGCCAGAAGGCCAAAACATAGAACAGAAGCAATATTGTAACAAGTTCAATAAAGACTTTAAAAATGCCCCACATTGGGCTTCCCTGGTGGCGCAGTGGTTGAGAGCCCGCCTGCCGGTGCAGGGGACATGGGTTCGTGCCCCTGTCTGGAAAGATCCCACATGTCGTGGAGCGACTGGGCCCGTGAGCCATGGCCGCTGAGCCTGCGCGTCCGGAGCCTGTGCTCCGCAACGGGAGAAGCCACAGCAGTGAGAGGCCCGCGTACCGCAAAAAAAAAAAACAAAAACAAAAAAACCCCACAAAGATTCTTGGATGAAGGCAAGTCAATCACCTTTTCCTTTTGGAAGTTCTGTCCTCTGTTGGCTTTTATGACAGCGCACCCTTCTGGTTTTCCTCCTACCAGATCCTTCTCTGCTTCTACTTGAATTCTTCCTCCATCTGCTCCGGAAATGTTGCTAATGAGATGCCACTCCTCCATGCTCTCACAATATCATCAATGTATTACCCATCTGTTCATTCAATCACTCATTCATTTACTCTGGCACTGGTTGTGGAGTACTGACCTGGTGCCAGGCACTGTTGTAAGGGTTTCAAACGTGGCAGAGAGAAAGCCAGAGAATGACCCTGCCTTCATGGAACTTACATTCTAATGGAACATGCAGAGATCAGAATAAAACATGTTTAATGAAATGTTGGTTGTTATATTGTTCTATAATTATTGAGAGCAAGAGCCTTGCTTGATTCATTTCAGATTTTTGAAGCGTCTAGTAATCCATCATGGTGCTCAATACATGGATAAAAGAATGAGCACTTGAATGAATGAATGAATGGAGACCCAGTTTATTTTTTTTAATTTAAAAAAATTTTTTTAAAATTAAAAAAATTTATTTGGAGACCCAGTTTAAATGCAAATCTTCCCTTAATAAATGCAAATAGCTTCCCTAAATTCCTTGGGCAAATTCTAATTAATTAATTAGTTATTTCATTAGTTCATTCATTCATTCAACAATTGTTTATTGAGTGTCTCTTCTATGCCTGGATATGTTTGAAGCACTTTAAATACACCCGACATGGTGCCTCGTACAGTTTTTCAATGATTTGTTTATTTGCCTGTCTCTGGCGCTCCTCAAGGACTAAGACCTTGCCTAATTCATCTCTGGATTCTCTGACCTAACACAGCACCTGGCACCTTATAGGTGCTGAATAAAAATTACTTGAATGAGACATATATGTTTAATAATTTACAAAGGAGAGAAATAAACCACACCGTAGTAGAGGAGGGTGGTTGGTCTCTAGTTCTCTGAAAGTTCCTGGGTTGATGGTTTATTTATCTTAAAGTATAATAAAATGCAGAAAATATCTAAGTTTGGAGGAATCACCATCCTCACTCTAAATTCCTTCCCACAACTTTCTACTTTCTGTGACTTTAGAACATCATCATTTATTTTTTTCTCCTGGAATTACAATGATTTTGGAGGAAAACTTTGTAAAAGGCAGGGAGATTCTAAGCATCCCTATTAATCTACAATGCCTCCAGTGCAATAGCTCAGTGAGAACTTCTCTCTGATATCAAAGAAAGTAGTTTTCAAAAGGACTGTTACAAACCCTTTGACAAGATTCAGCACCTACCCCATGGTTGAGCCTTAGGCTCCAGCCTTAGACCTGCCCCTAACTCACACTGTGACCTTGAACAAACCATTCTCCTTCTCTGGACTTAGATTCTCTTTCTGGAAAAGGAGATTATGCTAGTTAATTGCACAAATTCCCCTACAATTCTGATCCTTGGAGGAGTCCATCTGTCTTCTCCTCCACTCAGAGCGCTAGCTCAGGAGCATCCTTCTTTTGCCTTCTAATTGTTTAATGGACACAAAAAATGGTTTTCAGAGGAAGTACTCCTTGCTGTCCCAAGATGGTCAGTTCACAGACATTTATCAAGCATTTGCTATGTACCAAGATCTGCTAAAAGTGGATGGTATTGCAAAGACTGTATTTCTACCCAAATAAATCTGTTGTTGAAGTATTTCAATCACTTAACCAATTCCCAAGAATATGTTATGATGTAGTTGATGTCAAGTGGAAGTGAAAGAAAAGTCAGGGCAGTGAGCTTTAATTAGGGAAAATCACAGCCTAACTGAGGATCAAACACCAGAACAAGAACTCAATAAAAACTCTAAAGGGACTCCATTACATAAAGTCTCATTCTCAAGGGCATCTCAGATCCATTATTTAGGAATTGAGAGGGAAGAAATCCCTGAGAACTTGATTAATTGGGAGAAGGGTTTACGAACAAGGTGGAACTTGAATTGGATTTCTCAGAATGGGTGACAATGTTGGTCAGGAAGAGAGGAAACCTCTGAAGTGAGCAGGGATTGAGAGACCCTTCTTTCCCCCTCCACTTCTGTGCACTGGTTTATTTGTTTATTAAACCCATGATCAGAAGCACAGACCTTCTCTGAGTTCTTGGATAGATCTGAATCCAGCATCCAGGATTGGTCGGCACCAGAGCCAGATGTCTCATTGCTTTAGTAATGTGGTCATACGTGTGACATCCATCGACGTCTTGGGTGGGCAGGTGGCCTATACGACTTTTCTCTAGCTTCTTTCTGCCTCTGAGTGAGTTTTACTGTAGAGGAATCTCCTGTAGGAGGGGAAGAGAAACACCTGTTTTCTCTGCAAGACCAGGAAGAGACTTAATGCTCACTGTCCTTTTCTACCTCACTCTTAGGCTCATTTCTGCTTTTTGAGTCTTGATACTCGAAGGATGTTGGAGATCCTGTGAGAAGGAGTCCTTTGCAATGAAGAGTGAATCAAGCCTGTCTGCTCATTTGGAAGATAATTAACTGAGAGGTCTTGGAGGTAAGATATCCTGGCTTCTATTATTAGAGTCAGCAATCTGGCTTATAAAAAACCTTATTATAAGATAATGTATATGTGTGTGAGTGTCTGTGTATGTGAATACGGTTGTGGTTGAGGTGCTGGTCTGTATGTGATTGTATGCATTTTGGTGGCCATTAGTTATTTTCCTCTAAAACTGAGAGAAAAGGGAGCTATATAAAATGGTAAACCTCTAATAAGTTAGAGTGATTTACCCAATTTTTTAAAATTCTGCTAATAAGATATATATTTTTTAATTGTGGCAAAAGATACATAACATACAACTTACCATTTTAATGATTTTTAAGTGTACAGTTCAATGGCATTAAATATATTTACATGGTTGTACAACCATCTCCAGAACTTTTTTTTCATCTTCCTAAACTGAAACTCTGTACCACTGAACAATAACTCCCTATTCCTCTCTACCCCCAGCCCTGATGATGATTCTGCTTTCTGTCTCTATGAATTTGAATACTTCAAGTACCCCAGATAAATGGATTCATATAGTGTCTGTCGTTTAGTGACTGGCTTGTTTCATTTAGCATAATGTTCATAGTGCTCATCCATGTTGTAGCATGTGTTCGAATTTCCTCCCTTTTTAAGGCTGAATAATATTCCATGGTATGTATATGTCACATTTTGTTTAACCATTTATCTGTTGAAGGACACTTGGCTTGCTTTCACCTTTTGGTTATCATAAATAATGCTGTTGAACGTGGGTGTACAAATATCTGTTCAAGTCCTTGTTTTTACTTCTTTTGGGTAGTAAAAGATGGAATTGCTGGATTCTATGTTAATTTTATTTTTAATTTTTTGAGGAATCACCATACCATTTTCCACAGCAGCTGCACCATTTTACATTTCTATCAGCAATGCACAACATTCTAATTTCTTTACATCCTCTCCAATATTTATTATTTTCTGGGCTTTTTTGCCCTCGTTTTTGGTTTTTATAATATCCATGCTAATGGATGTGAAGTGATATCTCATTGTGGTTTTGATTTCTATTTCTCTAATGACTAGTGATGTTAAAATCATTTTATGTGCTTATTCTTCTTTTTTCCTGTTTCTATTTTTACCCTTGATCTAAAATAAACTCTTCTTTCGAACCACTAAACTAATTTGTCCTGAAAAGCAATTCATTTAAATTCATTATTGTTCAGTGCAACTCCACAGGCTTTTATAGAACACTTAACTCTGTGCAAGGTTTGGCATTCTTCTTTGTACTAAGACTCCTGGCTGCTTTTTGGGATGGTCATCTAATTGGGGGAGACCCATAGATACATAAAAGCAAGCCATGAGAATGGCTATTAGGAAGATGGTCAAATTATTGTATAAGTGAGGCAGAGATTATTGTTGGAATATGTAGGTCAACTCTTAGAAGACTCTTTGAATGATTGATTGATCCATTTATTCAGTAAACACTTATCAAATATGTGATTTGTTTCAGGGAGTGTGCCAGGTACAGGAGATGCAGAAAGGAATAGTCTCTAGTCTAACCCTTCTCCTTTACGTTGGCCAACTTTCTCCTTTATCTCTAAGCCATCACCAGAGAGCTGAAGATCCCTGGAAATGACCCCCCCATTCTGACACTCCACTTTCCCTCTGTCCTAAACCTTTTTTTTTTTTTGCGGTATGCGGGCCTCTCACTGCTGTGGCCTCTCCTGTTGCAGAGCACAGGCTCCGGACGCGCAGGCTCAGCGGCCATGGCTCACGGGCCCAGCCGCTCCGTGGCATGTGGGATCTTCCTGGACCGGGGCACGAACCTGCGTCCCCTGCACCGACAGGCGGACTCTCAACCACTGTGCCACCAGGGAAGCCCTGTCCTAAACTTTTTTACCACATTCCACGTCATACTTCACTCTCTTGCCTGTTCTTCATCACCCTGGTCAAGGACATCTATCCTCATCTTTTGCCTCTGGATTTATACTCTTTCTTTGGAACTAACACTGATCGTGCCCCTCTTGCCTTGGTCTTGCTGTGGTGACCCTCCTTGGTACTGATTTGCATTTACCTGCTTAACCTATGTGTAGAGTCTGCTGTGGGTAACCACCTGGTCTGCTCCAGCATCCAAGGAGTGGGAACTTCCCCAAAGGTGGATGCCTCTCGTCCTCCAGAAAACGTAATTTGACAATTCCTACCTCTAAGGGGACCACAGCTTGTTGTGAAAGTGACATGTTGACATATCAACACACACTGCATTATGAAAAATAATGGAATAGGAAGGGCATTTGCAGAGCAATTTGAGAACATAGAGGCCAGTTTTGGAAGCTCTTACCAAGAGGATTTTAAGCTGAGTTTTGCGGTATAGGATACACTTTGAGCTAGCTGTAGTACTTAGTGCTAATGACAGGCTACTGGAGCATTCATAAAATGGCATAATAATTCCTAAATTTTATGGGAAGTTTCAAAGTCCTACCTTCTGACCAGACATACCTTCTGACCCCAAACCAAGACCAACTCATTGAGGGTTATTTTTGGTTGGTGCTTGATGACTTCTGCTAATAAGGATTAAGAGGTATGAGCCTGTGATCTATATTTAGGCATGTGCCCTGCAACATGGAGCTGTCCTGTAAAAGCAGAGCCTTGTGTATCAGCTGGGGGAGTAACAAGGTCAGGATGAGACCCTCTGATGATGCGGTAGACAGCTTGGAAATTTCTGATACCAAAATATAAAAGTTTTCTATACTCTTTCCACATTGATTCTGGTTGGTTGATTAGAAAGTGCAGGGAAAATGTTGTGAGGTAGAAAACACCACTTCAAATATTTGCATGTGGGTTGCTGTATAAGATTTCCTATATTTAATGCAAAAATTGAATGAAGCCATTAGAATGTGTATCTGACTCATTTGGAAAGTGAATGCTATAGATTTGCCACATGCCAGTAAACATCTTTGCATCCTGTATCTCTTCAAGTGGATGCTTCAGTACTTGCTCTTAACTTAGTATCACTGCTTAGTTGGCACACTTTAGTGGGGGGTGGAAAAAGCCATTTCATGGGTGTGAGTGGACCATCCTGAAAATAAGACAAACCTACATTCCAGGTCCCTGATCCCTTGTTGGCTGGTGGCTGTGTGACCTTAGACAACCCCTACAGGTGGACATGGAGAATGAGTTGACATTGCTGTTTTCTAGCTTTGTCACCAGAAAATGGAAATGGAGTTAGGATAGCAAGAAGCAGGCTGGCCACAAACAGGCTTGTGATGTCACAAAAAATTACATCACTGTACTACACAATAATGGGTACTCAAATATGACAAAAATATTAATGATAGGAACAAAAATATGAACCGATTTACAACAGTCCCTCAAAACGTGTTCCAAAAATCTCACAAGAAGACTGAAGAATTAACATCTGTAAAGCTTGCTCGTTGGTTTATGATGTTCTTAGCAAGAACCTATTGAGGGGATGAAATGTTAATTGCAATCTCAAGTCTAATGTTAATGGATACTATGTTTTGACCATCTACTTAGGTCAGGTACTTTGTAAACAGTTGACGTTCATCATCTAATTTAATCCTTACCATCAACCTTATGAGGTCAATACTATTCTTATCCCTGTTTTGCAACGGAGGAAATTGAGGTTTGGCAAGGTTAAGTAACTTGCCCCAAATCTCATGGCTGTCAAGCAGTGGACACTTGCTCTGTCTGATGTCGTAGTGGGGGCTCTCTGGAATTATCTACTCAATTCCTTGCATGAAGGTAATGCTGAAGCATTGGTTTGTACCTCTGTTCCCTAGGACTTCTGATTTGAAAAGGGTCTTTTCATTCAATACCTAACCAATGAATGGTTCCCCCTTTGTGATTCATGATGAGACACCTTCCTTCCTAAAAATAGCCGTTATCTATCACTCTTCAGGTCAAAGCTTCTCTCTGTGGTTTCCTTTACCTTTAGGATAAAATTCTAGATCCATAATGTGGTGTTTAGAGTCTTTCTAAGATGTAACCCCAGTGTGAGTGCTGTGTCCCAACCCAAACGCCCCATTCAGGTCAGACAGATCTAGTCATTGCCCTTGAAACACCCCTTTTCTCCTGCTACCCTACTTACTTAAGAACATTCCTGCCCATCCTCCCCATACATCTAGAATATGTCCATTTGAGGGCGCCCATTTGCAAGGTCCCTCTCAAATCCCAGGCCTTGTGTAGACCGATCTTGATGTGTCAAGACATTTGTTCCAATGTTGTCTATATATTCATTCATTTATGCACGTATTTCCTCAATATGTATTGGGCATCTACCATGTGCTTTTATGCTAAGAGTGTCCTGGTAAACCAGATAACATTCCTGTCATAGCTATTTTTTGAAAATTATGATTAATCTTTGTAAAGGTACAGCAACCTTCTGATAGTAGACCATATTTTCTCATCTTCTAGAACTGGACATTTGTACCTTCAGCACTCATAGAGTCATTGGTCAGTAAATGGTTTTTGAATGGATTTTGGAATCATATTGCCTTTTTACCTTATTCATGTATAAAATACCTGGGGGATTCAAAACATGCATAAATAATTGGCAAGAAGTTTATGCCCACAGAAATATCATTTGTGGGGAAATTAGCAGGGTTTCAAAAGGTGTTTTTTGGTTTATTATTTTCACCACACTGCATATAGAGAACCCAGAAATATGTTATGTTAATGTAATGGTGAGAAGTTATTTCTGGTGCCCTTTTCTTATCTAAAGATGAAAAGAGAAGAAGCTAGGAAACTTTGTACAGCCATTTCTTTTGTTTTTCCATGGAAAATGTGCAAGGTGTTGCTGGGTCAAAAGTCCAGGTGGATTTTTCAGAACTTCAGAGGAAAAACTTCTTTGTGAGAGTTTCAGCCTCAAAGTTGACTTGAAGTACTCTTTTTTTTCTTTCTTTCTTTTTGCAGTATGCGGGCCTCTCACTGTTGTGGCCTCTCCCGTTGTGGATCACAGGCTCCGGATGCGCAGGCTCAGCGGCCATGGCTCACAGACCCAGCCGCTCCGCGGCACATGGGATCTTCCCAGACTGGGGCACAAACCCATGTCCCCTGCATCGGCAGGCGGACTCTCAACCACTGTGCCACCAGGGAAGCCCTGAAGTACTCTTGAGTTTAACTCAACTCAACTGTTTATAGTGGTTATAGCCTTGCACATGGGATTTATAACAAAGACACTGATAGACAACACACTTTCTGATAATGGTTTCACCCTTAAGGAAATGGTCCAGTTGGGGATGCCCTAAAGATTTGACTCCTAAGCATCATTTCTGGGAGATGTTAACAGAAGCACTATACACACACACACACACACACACACACACACACACACACACACACAGTGTTCCATGGACGAGTATGTTGGGAAGTACATTTTTACTAAGTACTTAGTAAATATCACACACTTGGATATTTACTAAGCAGATATGCGTATGAAAGTCTCTGATTATACAGCAGAAACTAACACAACATTGTAAAGCAATTATGCTCCAATAAAGATGTTAAAAACCAAAGCTTTGAGAAGTCCATTTATAACGAAGGCTAGCTGACTTTGTTCTCAAAAATTATTGGGCAAACTTTGCAATATCGTCTCACACTCCTAACCTATTTGAATGTGGTTTCTCCCCAAAGCTTTACTTCTTCATCCATTCAATGGGCAAATTTGTGTTCCCTGACACTGTGTTAGATACCGAGGTGGAGGTCGCAGCCTGTCTTCAGTAGCTTCTGATCTACTGGGGGCATAGATAAGTAATGGTGGATACACAGGACAGGTGTGAGACCTCTAAGGTAGGCACTCGCTGGGGGCTGTAAAGCAGCAACTGTTTGCAGGAACATGTGGGAGAAGTAACTCTGAACCGAGTTCTTCAGAATTGTGACTAGACCAGACCAATGGTCGAGTAAAGGAGATCCAGTCAACATGAAGCATGTGTGGGCTATCAAATCAGGTTAAAGGAGACATTTGGTTTGGTTAGGATACAGGGTTTGCACAGGGCACTAGAGGGAGATGGCATGAAAGAAGCGAGATAAGACCAGACAACGAAGAACCTTATTTCTAATCAGGTTTTGCCTCTTGTTTTCCAGAATGGATTCTAAGACTGGGTCTGGCAGTCCTCATTTGGCTCTTCATTTCTTCTTCCCAGCAGCAGTGAGTGACTCAGAATATGGGAAACCAGTTTCCAGAGTTGTAGGAGTTGGTCAGAACAGGAGGTAGCTCTAGATGCCTCTGGAAAGTCCCCTAAGAGTGATGAATACTCTTGATAACACATTTTCCCCCTTGCCAATGATCTGTGATATAACAAAGCAATTTATTCTTTTATTCCTACAACACCATGTTCTCCTTCAAATGTGGGCATTGTGCTTATCATGACTCTGCTAGACATTTCTGTGTAAAATGATTTCCATATCCTGAACTGTCATTACTGACAAATGGTGAAATTTTATCCCAGGTTCTTTTTTACTTAGAAGTGAAATAAAATATTTGTAAATAGTTTCATGTCTTATCAGGTCTGGGAGGGCGCGGTAGGGAACACCATAGCAAAATGATCTGGAAAAAAGAAAACTTTACAAGTTATTTTTTCCCGTATCTGTAAAACGATGGGGCTGGACTGGTTGTTCTCTGAGGCCCCTTCCAGCATTAATGTAATGTTCTTGGATTCTACAGGAGTTGTAGACAATTGTGGATGGCAGATGTGGAGTATAATTGTCTCAGTTTGGTATTTGTCTCTCCCTGACTCTCTGGGAAATTGTGGGCATGTATTTTATTTGTTGTTATGATTGGAAAATGTGAGCAATAATTATGGAAACATCCAGAGAATTATAACTTTTATAATATTATCCCTTGATAATTGAAATGCGTGATGGCTGAAATTCTCTATGGGGCTCAGTGAGATTGAGACCCTGCTTCTCGTCATCTGGGCTCTACTTGTCTGTGGGATGCCCAGGCCTTGGGGCTGGCTCCAACAACCAATTTATTCATCCATCTGATCAGTATTTATTGAACACGAGTCATGTGCCAGGCATTGTGCTAGGGGCTGGGGACTGAAGGGTAAATAAGTGCTCATGGTAGCAGGGGAACACGGGTATGCAGTCCGTGCAGCAGACATGTATCAGGCAACTAGAATGTGCTCGGCTCTTGACAAACAGAGACAAATAAGATTGAGAAAAATGATAACTGATGCATACGTTCAAGTTCTGAGGTTACTAATCCCTGGTACCTAAGACTCAGAAGCTTCACAGAGGAGATGGCATTTAAACAGGATTTGAAGAGCACAATAGGGATTACCAAGTAACTAAGATGAAGACTATTCCAGGCAGATAGAACAGCCTTGCCCAAAGTTCAGGGGCATAAGAACATGGTATGGAAATAAGACTTGGAGGCCCGAGAAAGCCTCATATATTAGTTTAAAAAATCTGAAGAGAGATTGGGGGTCACTGAAAGATTGTGGCAAGAGGGTGGCTGCTTTGGTCGCTCATCTGTAACCCAGGGCTAACAAGGCCAGCATTTATACAATTTCTGAGAACATCAGTAATGAGAATAATAGCAAATATTGATTAAAGGCTGCCTATAAACCACAGACTGCTTTAAACATTGTATATGTTTTATCTCATTTCGTTGTCACAATAATGACATCGAAATGTCTTTATGGTGGTTCTATTTTTAGTTTTTTAGGGAACCGCCATACTGTTCTCCATAGTGGCTGTATCAATTTACATTCCCACCAACAGTACAAGAAGGTTCCCTTTTCTCCGCACCCTCTCCAGCATTTATTGTTTGTAGATTTTTTGATGATAGCCATTCTGACTGGTGTGAAGTGATACCTCGTTGTAGTTTTGATTTGCATTTCTCTAATGATTAGTGATGTTGAGCATCCTTTCATGTGTTTGTTGGCAATCTGTATGTCTTCTTTGGAGAAATGTTTATTTAGGTCTTCTGCCCATTTTTTGGACTGGGTTGTTTGTTTTTTTGATATTGAGCTGCATGAGCTGCTTGTAAATTTTGTTTTGCCTGTTTTTGAACTCTATGTAAGTGCAATCATCCAGTATGTGAGCTCTGCCCTCTCAATTACTGTGTATGTTGCAGTGCTTAGCATAAGACCACAAAAGCTGGGAGGCCATTCTCATCTTCTCCAGCCACAGAGTTGGGAGCCCCTAGGAGAGGAGGCATATGCTGACCCATACCTGGCTTTTTCTAGGTTGAGGACGCTTGGGGTTCACCATATGTTGGTCCCAACTGGGATTATGGACCTTTGTGACTACCTGTATGAGTTTCCTATTGCTGTTATCACAAAGTACTACAAACCTGTACCTTAGACAACACAACATTGTCCTCTTACTGTTCTGGAGGTAAGAGATCTGAAATGGGTCTTACTGGGTAAAATCTACATGTCAGTAGGATTGCGTTTCTGGAGGCTCTTCCATCCTCCCTCCACACACTCTTCCTGGATCATACCTTTTACTTCCATGGCCTCAGTTACCATCTTTGTGCTGATGACGCCCAAGTCTTTCCTTCTGGCCTGCTCCCTCTTTGAACTTTCTACTTGCATCTCCAACTCTTCCGCTGCCTATCTGATATCTCCTCTTGAATATCCCCCCTCACCTTGAGTTCACCATCTCATATCGTGCACTGGTTACCCCTCCATGTGTTCATCCTGCTCATGGATGGGCACCAATTTCTACTGAATTGGTGAAATCTAACTTTCTAAAAATCTTAATCGATTTTTATCTCTTGTTTGATCTCCGAATCCAATCGTTTATCTCATTCTGTCCATTCTGTATCCTTAGTATTTTCTCAGTGTATCTACTTCTCCCCATCTCCACTGCCATTGCTGTAGGTCAGGCTTTTATAATTTTTGCCTGAATTACACTACCTACATCCCAGTCACAGTCTTGCCCCTTCCAAAGCCAAAATTGTCTTTCTAAAGCAAAATCTGATCCTTTTTTTCTTAACAGAGATGTTAACTCTTCAAAGACAAGCCTAGTGCCTTGTTTACTGTTGTGCTCCTGACACCTAGCAAAGAGCCTCTAACAAGAATCTCTCAATAAATATGTATGTAATTAAATTCAACTCTCACCTCTCCATCTGTTGGAGGCTCTTCTTTTGCACCCTCTGCCTCTACAGGCTTTCTCTCATTCTAAAATCCTCTAGTCTACCTGGATTTCCCTCCTCTCTCTCATCTCTATGATTCAAGGGCACTGTCTTTCTAAGAGAGCAGCTCTCTGCCTTAGTCACAGTGCCTGGTCCGTAGCAGATTTCTAACGTAATTTTGATGAATAAAGGAATCCTTATATGAATACATAAGTGGAGTCATGAGTCTGTTGAGAGAACATTTCCCAGAGTATACAAACATTCGCAGCTTATTTGTAGCTTCCAATTGAATTTTATATGGCAGGAAATGAACAGCTGATTTGGGCCAGAAGGGATTTGGAAAGCTAATCTGGTCCATTCACCTGACTCCAGGGAACATTTCTCAAAGTCCTGTACGATGCTCTAGAAAGCCAGTCAATTTGGGGAACGATTCACTCTCTGTTGGAGGTTGACAATGCACAGTTGCATTCTAAAGATGAAACAACTTGACAGTAGAAAGAGCTCTTCAACTTTTACAGTAGTTTTATGTCTTTCCCAAACCTAGGTACCATGAGGCCTTCTCTTCCCACTAATATCTACTAACATCCTACGGATCCAATGTCTCAATGAATACAATTTGAGAAATGTTAGCCTAAGCAGACCTTTACTTTTTGTGTAATTCAACTTTTACAAGGTGAAGAGAATTTATTTCAATGAATATTTTCCCCGCTGTCTGAGCTGATCATGTTCAGAAGAACCTTAACATGACATATTTTTTTTTAACCTTCCAGAGCAGAAGCAGGTTTTACCATCTCCTTTGTCAAAGTAAGCCTTGCCTTTAGTTAGAGGAGAGGAAGAAAACGGAAGTAATTATATAGTGATGGGAACTGTTCTTTTTCTCCCACTGAGCGCCAATTTCAGTCTTCTCAAACAAAGCTGTTATTGAAATTATGAATCATAAGATTGAGTTTTTCCAACGTCTGGGCACCAACTGGGCTCAGTAGGAAAGGGTCTCTTGTACAGGAGAAGGCATTTTTAACCAGAGGTCTCTTATTGTGCACTTCAAGTACTTCATGTAGTTATTCTGCATGCCATTTGTTTATTCCACAAACATACATAGAGCCTCCATTCTGCTTGGCAATATATGGATTAGCAAAATCCATCTGTGGCCTCCTTGAGTGAGTGAAGATTGAATAAACTCATATGCCATTTTTCTCTCCACTGTTAGGACACTCATGCACCACGCACCATGCTACGTGCTTTCATTGTCTTGCTAAATCTTCACAGTTACCTAGGAGATGATTTTCACAACCATGTTACAATTCTGAGGCTAAGGGACTTGGTCATACAATACAGTTATTAGGGGACGGTGTCAAAGTTCTAACCCAGGACATATCCACTCCGTGGTTCTCACAATCGGACAGGGTGATGTCATTGGTAGAAAGCTTGAAGGATAAACTTTTGCTCAGGGTCAAAAGTAAACTGGTCTGGAACAAACAGCCCCAAGTCCTTTGTGAGTGTTTTTAAGGACCTATCACTCAGCTGCAGGAACAGCAGAGGAACTTTTCCATCCTATCTTAGGTCTCATGTAAATTCCCTCATAGCAACACTGGCTTTGTGAAGAATTACATTTCCTGCTGCAGTGATTAGATAGACAGACTCATTTAAGTCCTATCAGCCAGAATTTAGCCCTGTGTTTTGCTGGTAAGTTTGTGAATAAGCTCTTCATGGCAGCTTTTTCCTCTTTTTTTTTTTTTTTTTTTTTTTTGCTGTGGGATAATAATTTGGACTTTTTGCTTTCCACTTACTTCCATGGACATTATTTCCTTTGAGATGTGCCTATTGTACTCTGGAAAAACAGGTGGTTTTATCTCTATTTGTGAGTGGCAGAACTGAGGACCAGAGGAGCTTAGAGCGTGGTTGAAAGCCATACAAGTCAGCACCCTATAAACACCACCATCCTAGTACTTACCAAATAGTATGGTATCCTTTTTGGTTTACCTGTCTCTTTTTCCCATGGTGGTGAGAGCATCTTGAAGGCAGAAACTATGTCTTTCACCTGTATTTTCCTAAGATGCAGCAAAGAGTCTAAAATGTATAAATATGTGATACATTTAAGAAATGAATCCTTGAATGGAATCTGGGATCCCAATGATTCTTGAATTTTTACCTTTTCAGACTTATATGTCTAAATGCCAACCTGACATCTCCACATGGATGCTGCAGGCATCGTAACAATAACATGGTCAAAGCAGAACTCTTGATTTTCCTTTGCAGACCTGCATTCCCCTGGATTTTGCCCATGAAATAGCTTTACAGTTTTTCATGCCAGAGCTCTGAGTTATCTCTGATATTTTTCTTTCTTCCACCTTCTAAGTTTAATGGGCCACAAAGTCTTCTTGACTTTCCATTAAAACGCATCCAGAATTTTCCACTTCTAACTGATTTCCTCCTTTCTACCCCAGTGTAAACCACCATCTTCTCTTACCTGAACCACTGCAAATATTTTCTTCACTGGTCCGCCTTCTACTCTTGTCAACCTACAGTGCATTCCCCACGAAGCACTCAGAGTGATCTTTTAAAAAGACAAATAAGGGAATTCCCTGGTGGTCCAGTGCTTAGGACTCTGCCCTTCCACTGCATGGCTGGGAGCTCAGGGGGCTCAGGTTCGATCCCTGGCCGGGGAAATTAGATCCTGCATGCTTCGTGGCATGGCCAAAAAAAGAAAAAAAGAAAAAAAGAAAAAAGAAAAAACGGCAAATAAGACTAAATCACTCTTCTGCTTAGAACTCTTTGCTGGCCCCCCTTATCACTGAAAAAAAACCCCTCAAAAATCTTCCCATGGTTCGTGAAAGCTTCTGAGATCTGCCTCTACCACACTCTTTGACAGTCTTCTCTAGCACTCTCCATATTCCAGCTGTGCTAACCTTCTTGATATTTTTTAAACTTTCTAAGTTCACTCTGAACTAAGGGCCTTTGCACTGGCTGTTTCCTCTGTCTGGAGCGTCTTATCCCATCATCCTGGTTACATGACTGGCTTCTTCTTGTCACTCAAATCTCAGCCTAAATGTGACCTCTTTAGAGAGGCCATCCCTCTTTTAAGGCCCACCAGTTTTAAGAAGTCACATAACTACTCTATTCAAATTATCATGCTTTAAGTCTCTCATTAGACAACATATCCTGAAATTTGTTTCTTTTGTCTATTTCTCCCTCCACCATCCACTTTAAACCCCTGGATTATTAACTCCAGGAGAACAGGGATGTTCCTGTCTTTTTCATTGCTGTGTCCTTTGTATAGTGCCTGCTACAGTTTGAGCCCAATGAATGTTTATGCCAGGCATCTCAGAGGTGTCACTTTACACTCAATAGTGATTATTGGTATATCCAGAAGGGTAGATGGTCAAGGACTTGAAGGATGTTGTCTAAATTAATTCTTGAACAGCCTGGGATGAGATACATTATTATCCTTTATTTTTCAGAGGAGACAACTGACACTCAGGGATGCTAAGCAACTTGTGTAAGGTCAACAGGACCTAGTGACCAGTTAGACCTGGAAGGTGAGAGAAAGAAAAGAATCAAGAATAATTCAGATTTTAAGTGTGAGAAACTATGGTGTTATTTCCTGAGATGGGAAAATCCAGGGAGAAGCAGGTTTTCAAGGGGGAAATCTAGAGTTATCCTTTGGCCATATTATTCTTGTGATGCCCAAAGATCCCCACTTCATTCTAGTGAGAAGGTCAGGATCTGAGCTCCTGTCTTTGAACTCCAAACATCATGTTGCCTTCCTCAACAGTGTTTTGAACTTTCACAGTCTCTTTCCTTCTCTGTAACTAGGGTTCTCCATCTAAATAATTTTCCATACAGCTTAGAGAACTGGTGGACCATGCATTTCTGCAGTCTGGAGATAAGAAAGATAATATTCCAACTGGGAAGTGTAAGTGATACCCCTTAAAAGGAGGCCAAGGAGGCAGTTTGCTTTTCGCTCTCATGGCTGATAAATGGGGCCTTTGAAGGCTGGGGAAGAAGTGAATTTCATGGTCAGAATGGGGAAAAGGGATTGCACAGGAAGGGCAACTTTCCCTAAGCCCAGGTCTCTGATAATAACATCACCCTCTAATGCAGACAGAGCTTTACCATTTCCAAAGCATTTCACATAGTTTAGAGTATGTGAACCTCACAACAACGGGCAAAATGGGATGTTTTATTCCTGAGAAGCAAAACGGCAAACTGAGGATCAAGAGAATTAAGTGGTCATGCAAGATTATAGAGTTAAAAGTGAGATGGGACCAACCTTTAAAGCCAGTCTTCCAACTAAAGCTCTAGGCTCTACCTGCTGTTCCTCCCACAGAAACCCTGTGGTCTCTCTTCTTGGTTCCCCTTCAGGGGACCACTTCCCTCTCTCCCTTCTACTTATCCCTATATTTTGCCCACCTCAGTTCTGGAGTTCACTTTCCTGCCAAAAGATCTGCAAAGCTGAGTTTATAAACCCCCGGGGCCTCTGTTGAAGAGTTAGCTATCAGTCAGCTTCAGGAAAGTGTTATTGAGATAGGACATCAGTGGGAGTAGTCAGGGAGATGTGAGTTAGTTGGTTGGTCAACTCATAGCTCTGTTTCTTGTGCTTTAAATGGACTGTTCTCAAACTTTACTCAGCATAAGCATCATGTGGACAAATTGCTAAAACCCAGCTTACTGGATCCCACCTACCAAAGGTGCTGATTGAGTAGGTCTCAGGGGTAGGGCCTGAGAATTTGCATTTGCATGTAATACTGTTGCTGCTGGTCGAAAGACCCACCCGAGTAGCACTGTTCCAAAGCCAGGACTTCTGCTTTCCTTGGTGAAGATCAGGTGAAGTAGTAGATATTCTCAGGTAGTGATGATGGAAGTGTCTCTTGGTACAACCTCTCTGGGGGAGCAACTGGCGATTCCAATGAAAATCTAAAAAGTATACTTTAACCAAAAGTTCCACTTTGGGGAACTTTGTCTTAAAGAAGTAATTATGAAGATGATCAAAATATTTTGGTACTATGTGCCTGGCATTGTAGGAGTGCTAAATCTCTGTAGAATGAGTTGTTGAGTGGAAGGATGCTCATTGCTATAGTGTTTATAATAAGGAAAAATTGGAAGCAGTCTAAATGTACAAATGTCAAAAGGGGTTGATTGACAACATTAATATACATCCTTTCAGTTGGAAATGAGGCAACTTTAAAGTGTTAAAAAGGGTGATGGCAAAAGAGCGATATGTGAAACCATCAGTATGACTTCGTTTTGTTATATATTTTCAAACACATTAACAACGTTGGAATGTCAGTTAATTCTTGTTCATAATGAGTGGTGTTTTCTATTTTTTGTTTGTGACAAGTGTTATTTGTGTCATTAAACAAAACCTTAAGTAAAATCAGCATGAAAGTTTAATTCTTTTACTGGGAGCTCAATTCTGTGATTCAGGACCTTTTTTCTGGATCTACCATCTTGGAGGAAGGTGTGGAGGAAGGAATGTTTTTTGCCTTTGAAGAGACTGTTGCAGTCCCAGTTAATGGAAACCAGATGTGCTTGAACCTCGGCTTTCCGGCTGGGTTACTCTTTATCTTGAAGCCCTCCTTTAACTCGGGCATGAGCTGTCCTTCCCTGTGGGGCCGATGTGGAAGGCTGGTTTTTAGTGGAGGTGAGCACCTTGTGGACGTAAACATTAACCTGATTGGGCAGCATGTCGAAGTCAACTTGGGCAAATTGTGTACGTCTCCTTTGAAACTTTTAAATTAGTTGGTCAGTATTAACCAGTAAGGATTGTTTGATCAACATTTCAAGGGAGGTTATTGATTAGTCTTTGACGATTTCAAAAATAGCAAAAGCATGGGTATCTGCTTTTTCCATGAAAAGAAATGTTACCACAAATAACCTCTGTAGTAGACGTGACATTATAAGCTTGAAACTTTATGCATCTGGGCTATTAAACTGGATGATGTTACCTCTGGCTGATTGAATTGTGAGTTAATATCTCTTCATTTTGCAAGAATTTTCCTGGAGTAGGAAATTGATTTTATAATCACTAAAAATGGGACAAAATATGAACTTGTTAAGAAAGAAAATGTTATTAGGGGAAAGAGGCAATTGAGTAGGTAGAAAATTGAGACTCTAGAGATGGCATGTAGAGCCTGGTGGTAATCTGTGTGGTGATTGATAAACTGCTTCAGGGATTTTCCTTAGTTTCTAAGCCTGTGCATTGTATGGATTTTGAAGTGAGACTTTCAAGTTAGGGTTATTTTTATCAGTTATATAACTTGGGGGAAATACCTCAAACTTTTTGGACTGCAGTTACCTTATTGCATAAAGAGAGCCCAGAACTTCACATTATATAGGACCCTGGTTAGTAAATGTTTGTTTATGGTAATATATCATCCATCTATCTCTATCATCATCTTTATTATCATCTATCATCTGTCTTTATGTAACTTATTTTTCTGGGTTTTTAAAAATCAATCAATCAATCTATCTATCTAACTATCATCTATCTATCCATCCATCTGTCTCCCCAGGAATAAATATATCACCCCGCCACACTGAAGGACACTTAAAAGGTCAGTAATCTAGTCACTGTATGGGTAAGGAAATTGAGACCCAGTTGAGAGAAATCTCTAGCCCAGAGACACTCAGTGCTGGTTAAAATCCCACTTCTGCTCACTGCATCTACCTCCCACTTTACTTAACCAATTCTTTTCATCACGGTGGCTCCTTAGGGCTGCCAGGCCTCACTAGGTAGAGTCTACATCTATTTCCAGCATTTCTCCCCAACAGTGTTTGAAAGTCCAGTGCTCCCTTTTGAAGTCCTGCAAGGGGAAAGTAGCTGCAGGTGGCCTCTTCCAAGGTCTCCTCAGTCAGTCTGCTAACATACACCTTGTCTCCCCTGCTGCGGGGGCAAGACAGAGAATGGGTTTATAACAGGGGACAAGATAATGATCAAAGGAAAACTTAGAGTGAGGCTTCCAGAAAATCTTGGGTGAGATTGATTTAGAGGTGGAGAAGGAGGAAGCTGCTGACCTCAAGGCTGCAGATTTGGCAGTCTACCAAGAGTTAACTCTTTGGGAGCTGCTGGACCACACTGCTTCAGACCACACTCCCTTCATCGGCAGGGAGTTATCAGAAGGACACTCTCCTGAGCAGCCCTGCCCATTCCTGACCCATATCTGCCTTGCATTCACCCCAAAACTCAATGACACTGAATGAAGAAAAAAGAAGGAAAGGGGAAGAAGATAAATGCACTGTTCATTTTTATACTGAATGCATTTAACCCAGGAGTCCAATTGATACTAATAAACTCAATGGTTATGTCTCTTGGCTGATTACTATAATGCATGTTTATCTAGTGCCTGCCAAGTGCTAGATCAATATCACCGGGGCAGTATGGAATCAACAGGGAAAAAGACCATTTTCTCTGTGTTGTGGCTCTGGGCTCCATGGTTAGTCCTGTTATACTCGTATTCTCCCCCCACACCAGACTGCAAGCTAGTCTCCTTCTGACCACAGCCCTTGGCACGTGCTCCGGTATTTGTTGAGAAGGTCCTGCTGTACCCTGCTCCACCATTTAAACATCTCTTTACCCTTCTAGTCTTATCTCAAGGAATGACCACCCCGGCTTCTTACCAGGGTTGAAGCCTGACGTTGTGGAAACCGCTAGAGACATCCCCTCGGGAACTTGACAAGAGATGCCCAGCATGGAAAAGAGCAGCTCACAGGCTCAGGAAGAAGCAGTACTTGTGAGGCCAAAGGCAGGTGGGGAACTAGAAGACGGTACAGCACAGGTGTTTGACTTTTGGAGACAGGATGCTTCTCCCTTACCAGCCTTGTGACTGCAGGGCAAGCTGCTCACTTCCACCATACCTAGTTTCTTTGTACAGTAAGAATAAAACTCTGTCCTCTCAAAGGAAGAGAATATAAATAGGTGATGATTCTAAGATAAAGAGCACTCAGTGGGGCCCCCTCTCCCACACACTTTGTCAGTTTGTGTTTCTCCGGAAAGCCGCTGTCAGGACAGAATTAAATGGGTAAGAAGTTTGATGCGGAATATTGGTGTAGGATAAAAAAGAAGAGGGAACAGGGATAGGTGGAGAGAGGCTCAGACTTCTGTGTGGGTCTGGCCCCTGGGAAGGAGGAGGAGGGTACAAAGAGCCTGAGACCACACACCTACTCTGAGGTAGTCTGAACCAGCAGGCGGGGAAGCCCAGAGCAAAGACTGTCCACTAGAGGCATCCTGCCTTGGGCATAAGTGGCCTGGCTCTGGGCTCCTTGCTGGCTCAGTCGTTAGCTGGGAGCAGCTGGGAAACATTCTCAGGGTGTAGCAGCTGGAACGTCCACCCAGCAGGTTCTCTGTGGAGGGCACACCTGGGAGCACAGTGCCATAGCTACCATACACTTCTCTTTCTTCTCCTTGTTCATATTATGGGGCTAAAGATTTTTATCACTTACTGTATTAGTCTTCTAAGACTACCATAACCAAATACCACAGAATCAGTGGTTTAAACAACAGAAATTTGCCTTCTCACAGTTCTGGAGGCTGAAGGTCCAAGATCAAGGTGTTGTCAGGCTTCTCTCTTTGGCTTCTTCTTCCTGGGTCCTCACACGGTCTTTTCTCTGTGTGTGTGCGCTACAGGTGTCTCTCTTCTTATAAGGACACTGATCATATTGGATTAGGGCCCCACCTTTAGGACCTCATTTAATTACAATTGCCTCCTTAAAGGTCCTATCTCCAATACAGTTACGTTAGGAGTTAGGGCTTTAACATATAAATTTTGGGAGGGACACAATTCAATCCATAACATTCATATACTTCATTCAGTAAATGTTTCTTCTCTCTATCTCTCCCTCTTTCCCTTCATATATCCCCGTGTCCCTCATTTTTCAAATTAAGCTAGCCATATTCCACCCAGTGTGCTAGGAATGAAGAGATAAAGATATAATTTCCCACCTCAAAGAGATGACAATCTATTGGGATGGAGATAATTGGGACTGGCACTGTATCATGAAAGAAGCAGTGATGAGAGTGAGCCTGCATTTTGGAAGAACACAAAGGAGAGATCCCTAATCTAGATAAGGCTTACTGGGGTGGTCAAAGGATGCTTCCTGGAGGAGGTGTCATCCAAGCGAGTGGTACTGAGTGGGGAGAATTCAACAAGCAAAGAAGATGGGAAAAGAGCATGTGCAAACACAAGGGGTCTTGGGAGATTACAGCCTGTTCAGACAACTGCTCCTAGCCCAGCCTGCCTGGGACTGAGGGCAAGCATCAAGAAAGGTACTAAGAACCAGGAAAGGAGAATGGGGCAGTGCTGGTGCTGGTGCTGATGGAGTGTAGGTCATAGAAGTTCTGATGCCTTGCTTGGAGTTTGGGTTTATCCTAAAGGCTTGTGACAGCATCTCTCTTCCCCCCTCCCTTCCTTCTGATGATTAAATATATTAACAAACCAACTGCCAACATCTCAGGGTATCTGGACTCGATCTAGGTCATAATTCTTTTCCCCATGTCTTCACAAAACCACAGAGGTGAGCGACGTTCACATGAAGAAGGCACCTTTCCCTACCTTCCTGCCCACTCCTAGGGAGAGCCTGCAGCTCACAGAGATGCAGCTGTCCCTGTGCTATAAACAGTGGCAAACCACCATGCCCCTGTTACTAGTGTAGCTGCTGAGCATGCCGAGAAAATGGCTTCCTCTTAGGAGCCTCATGAGAAAGAGTCCAGAAACATCATATCAAGACCCGAAAGATGCACTTTAAATTTCCTGTGGCTGTGGAGATACCAGTGATATGGTGATTACATAGGTTGAGCAAGTGTGATGCAGCAGGGGGCCCTATAATTGAGGATCCCAGGCAGTGGACAGTAGATAGAGGTGAGGGCCAGGCCAAAGGAGTGTGTGCACTGCTGGACTGGTCTTGTGTGTCACTGGTGCTTGGCATCTATTCCAGGGTCATTCATTTCAGAGGTAGAAAGGGCTAAGAGAGCAGTGAGTCCAGAGATGTTGTTTTGTCTTGTGAATATTGTTCAGCATATTCAGAACTAGCTAGTGCCTGACACCTGAAAATAAGGATCAGTGGAACCATTAAGAAAAGTCCTGTGGCCACTCTCTCAACTGTGCAACAGACAGAAAAGTCTAGAAGGGATGCATTGGAGACTTGAGTCTGGCACTAAATATGTGAACATAGGAAAATCACTCATTGCTCTCAGTCTCCTTTTCCTCATCTGTCAAATGGGAGCAATCGCCTTTGTTGACAGGGCTGTTATAAAGTTTAGATGAGAAAATAGGCATAAAAGTCTCCAATTAAAGACCAAAGTGAATGCTATAAAGACAAAAGAATGCTGATAATTCTGAGCAGGCAGAGGTTAATGTGATGGGGAGTTACCAGAGATTCTGGAGGAGAAGGTGGGCTATAGACACAAGGGATTTATTGGATTTTTGCCGATTTTTAAGTTTTTATCTTAACATTACAATAGTAATACATGCTCATTGTGAAAAATTGGGGGGAAAACCATAAAAAAGAAAATTGAAGTAATTTCTAGTCTGATCACTCAGAAACAATGCTTGTTAACATTTCTGGGAAATCTTTATCATATATAACTTAATTTGGTGAAATAGAAGAGAAAGAAATTTCTGGTCATTTAATATTGTTTGAACACAGAGGCTTGAGCAAGGACAGCATTTGGGTCAGGGGTGGGAAAATGCAGCAGATGATAAGAAGTTGGAGACAATTCAGATGGGTTTTGTATGCAAAGGCACCCATATTTTTCCCTTCCTACCTTTTTTTTTTTTTTTTCGGTATGCGGGCCTCTCACTGCTGTGGCCTCTCCCGTCGTGGAGCACAGGCTCCGGACGCACAGGCTCAGCAGCCATGGCTCACGGGCCCAGCCGCTCCGTGGCATGTGGGATCTTCCCGGACTGGGGCACAAACCTGTGTCCCCTGTATCGGCAGATGGACTCGCAACCACTGCGCCACCAGGGAAGCCCACATTATTTTTTAAAGGAAAGTCATAAAACCTTAACTTTCTGTCTCCTCTTCTTGCTCTCTCACCTCCTGTTCATTATCAGTTCTCTCAAACATACTGACATGATTTGCCAAGGGAAAGGCAGATTTTCCCTAGCCAAGAGAACAGAGAGCTTGAGCACCCTTCCGTCCCCAGTGGAATTGTTGGGCCAGAGTGAGTAGTCCTCTCCTGTAAAATAAATTGTGGGGCTGTGCTGGATTATTGTGTGGGTTGCCCCTTGGAAGACTTTGGAACCATCAGGCCCTGAGCCCTCCCGTACATATGAGCATCTTCTAGAATGACTTTTCTGGCTCCTGGCTTTCTGGAACTGGGGCATTCTTCCCCCACCCCACACATCTTTTATAATGGGCTTTGTCATACGTGACATGTGGCTAAGAAGTCAGTGGCTTTAGATACGTTTTGATTCCAAAAGTGAGATGAGATGATGGAGCTGGAGAGAAAAGGGTGTGTGTGTGTGTGTGTGTGAGTGTGTGTGTGTGTGTGAGAGAGAGAGAGAGAGAGAGAG
Source organism: Mesoplodon mirus (assembly GCF_964341445.2). Classification (NCBI taxonomy): domain Eukaryota; kingdom Metazoa; phylum Chordata; class Mammalia; order Artiodactyla; family Ziphiidae; genus Mesoplodon; species Mesoplodon mirus. The sequence continues at coordinate 11,804,367 of NC_138992.1, read as the reverse complement.
AGAGAGAGAGAGAAACCCAGAAATGAAATCAGAGATGTAGCATAAAGAATGGATAGGGGAAAAGACAGAGAAGAGGGAGGGAAAGATGATGGGAGACAGAAAAGGATGCTTGAGTAACAGAGAGAGAGGGTGCAGGGGAGACAGAGACAGTCATTACTACTTAATGATTAATACAGGATTTATATGAAATATTCATGAAAGGAAATTGGAGCTATAGACAAATCCAAACGCCACTTCCCCAATCCCCACCTCCCCCTTCCTACTCAAGAGTTAATTCTTTGGAGATTCGTGCCCTCTCTTGTCATTACATGGGAACAATTGATGGATGTAACCTTGAGGGGAAGCTTGTTCCTTTGATGGTATTTGGTTCCATTAAAATCATATTGACTAATCCGCTCTGGTGGTTGCTGAGCTTCAGTGAGAGTGAGGCACTTTAGTGAACGCTCCTGGCACCCTGGAGGTCACGCAGACAGCTTCTCCCTTCCTCTGAGCTCTATCCATGGTCAGAGGCTCCAAGTGGTTCCTGAACCAGGATCTTCCCCTCCTGCAGGTGACAGTGGAAACATCCTCTAGGGTGGTGACTGCCCTGCAGACATGCCACAGACAGAGCCCAGTGGTGGTGAGTAACAGAAACTCAATAAATCCAGGTGTACTGCCATTTGCCACTTGACCAGCCCAGTGTAAACAAGAAAATAGTTTTGTTACGGAAAGTTGCCTCATCTCTCCAAGTCTGTGCTTTCTCATCGATGTGTCTTGCTGATAGTATCACCCATGGAGAACAGTCAGAGTGATCTGAGACTGCTCTCCCAGGGCTTGGCATAGGATGGAGGACTTGGTGATTTCCCTTCCATTTCCTCCCACCTCCTTCTCTCCCTTGTCTCACATCAGCAGGGGATGAAACTCATGTCACCACTAGATCTTGTCCCCTGGGGAGTGATGCCAAAGTTGGTGATTGGGAATTAGGGTCCCCTACTGCCTGCCCCCTGTCCCTGTAGCAGGTGATACATGGGAGAGGCTCACCCTTGGGGAACTTGTATAGGTTCTCTGCTTTTCACCCCCCCGACCCCATACCTCCACATCAACCTCCCTGAGAAACTCTTTGTTTTCATGTTTTGTTTTGGCCCCTGCATGTTATGTGTGGGCTAAAGTGTTGTTTTTGCCTGTTTTTGTTTTTGTTTTTTTTTTGCGGTACGCGGGCCTCTCACTGTTGTGGCCTCTCCCGTTGCGGAGCACAGGCTCCAGACGCGCAGGCTCAGCGGCCACGGCTCACGGGCCCAGCCACTCCGCGGCATGTGGGATCTTCCCAGACCGGGGCACGAACCCGCGTCCGCTGCATTGGCAGGCGGACTCTCAACCACTGTGCCACCAGGGAAGCCCTTGCCTGGTTTTTAAAGTACCGTATCTCCTCAGCAACAGAGGGGCTGGGAGGTCAATCCTCTTACCATAAAAATAATGGGAGCTGTCAATTTTCCATTATAATGATGTCTTAAATGGTCTCCTTACCTTCTGACTTTCCTTACTTAGTCTTGGGATCTTGGTTACTTCACTTAAAATGGAGATGATAATACTTATTTCCATCGGGCCATCTGAGGATCAAAGGAAGGCTTTCTAAAATGTTAAATCTATTCAAATGTTAGATATTTTTGTGACAGCGTGTGTTCTCTCTTGCCTTAGTCTGGAAGCTCAGGGAAGATTGGAAACATCTCCATCTTTTCACTGCTGCATACCCCTTGCCTGTGCAAAATGCCAGGCACCTAGAAGGTGCTCAGTTAATGTTTTCTGAACAAATGATGGGCTGCAGATCTTCAGAGGTTAATCTTTTCTGCCTCATACCTATTGTCGTTACTTCATAAAAAATATTAGAAATTGTAGCTGCTGGCATTTCATTCCAATCCCCTCAATCCTCTACCCCCGTCCCCATCCTAGGTTCTGGGGTAGAGTTCATGAGTAGTTCAGCAGTTCAGAGGATGACTTGGACCAGCCAACACTGCACCATAGGACTTGCAAGAGGCAAATACAATGAGGCCGGACCACCGCAGGCTGAATCAACACAGGTGAAACAGCTGTTCTGCCTTCAGGACTAGAGGGTTTCTGTCTAACTTCAGGGAAAGGGTAAGAGGTCATTCCAAAACAGCACAGTGGTCTAAAAATGGCACTTTCTCTACAGAGACATGTGTGACATGCATGACAGGCCAAGGATGGCTGGACATAGATAGCTGGAGCTTTCTACACACAACCTCAGACGATTCAACCACAGTTGGTCCCATCTTACAAACAGGAGCTGTATACATTTACCCTATTACCTTATTTAGTCCATGAAACCAGGACATGTATTTCTGTTTAAAAGGCCAGAATAGATCTGACTTTCTTTAGGGGTTTAGCCAAGTTGGTTGATTAAATGCAGGAGATCTCCTGCCCCCTTTCCCTGCATCATCTTTCCTCTCTAGTCCTTGATACTCCCTGACATTCCACCCATTTTCCTTATTTATCTTGGTTGTTACGTTTCCACTCCCACCCCCAGATCTGTAAGCTCCATGAGAGTAGATATGATTTTATTTTTTATTTTTGTTTTTCCTCTGTGCTATGCCTGGCATGTATTAAATATGTACTAATCATTATTTGTTTATTTAGTTGAACAACTAATTTCCTCTGTAAGTGGTGCTTATTCCTTTATGTAAAACAAAACCAAACAAATATAAGTAAGTGCATCTTTTTGTGTGCTAGAAATGCCTTAGAATATACTAGCCAATCCCCTAAGTTCCTAAACAGAGCTTAGATAATAATAGATCAGATTTTCAGTACTTATTTCTCTTAGTAATGAGTGATTTATTGAATTTAGTCATTTGATCCTTGTAATGAGCTTTTTCTGTAGATGAAGGAAATGAAGCACAGAGAGGGTGTGTGATTTGCCCAAGGTCACACAGCGATTAAGTTATAGATTCAGCATTTCAACCCTGCTATCTGGTCTCAGAACCCAAGGGCTTAAGCATTACACTATACTGTTTCTGAACATGAGTTAGCTTGTTTTCAAAGTCAGTGTCTCCCCTATTAAGGCCAAATCTTCTATAACAGTGACTCCCTACCCCTGAGATGGGAATGCTTCTCCTTCATTGTTAGTTGTTACTAGGTGATACTGTCAAGACTTTCCTGAGAAGTCCTCCTGCCATGATGCTTCTGGTCTGCTATATTCAAGAGGAAACCAGATCTTGAAGACCTCGTTTCATGCTCCAAGGGGATTAATCTACTAAATCCTACTAGCAAGTTTCTGGAGAACTCTATAAATTGTAGAAAAATCAATACCTTCTGAAGTGCAACCTCTTTACAGACTGAAGCTGTTGAGAAGACATTCTCCACAGCCTCCGAGGACAGAGGTGTCCTGAAGTCAGGAGGTAAGTGACCGTACCAAGCGCTGATGTCTGTGTTGCTCATGGCCCTTTATCTGTGATTGTGTTAATGTGTACTTGATTAACATTAACTGTGTGTGCTAATCATCATTGCTCTCCTATTTTCATTGTATTCTAAAAGGGAAGTGATAGGCAAAAGCAAATCCGGGTGATACTTGAGTCTTAGTCATAAGGCACAAGGCCCTCCCCTTCCCCTTGTGAACCAGAAGAGAATTCTCATATTGGAGACAAGTCAGGTCCTAAGAATTCTATGAGTTGTTCTGTACTAAAGCAATAATATAAACATTGAAGCACTCACTACAGTTTGACGAGAATTAAAGGTAATAATGTGCATGGGTTTTATGACAGCCTAAAAGCTTTTGCCCTTGCATCGGAGTCTGTGGTGGGAGTGGCCGAAGCCTACTATCTCTACAGATTATGCAAATGTTTATAAACCAGCTCACTGCCTTGACCTCACGAAGCCCATTCTCCAGCCAACAAGTAAACCACCAACCACATAAAATCTAGGTTAAACAGATAAACTCATTCCTTTCCTGAACAGTTTGTTTTTCTCTTAAGAAACAAATAGTGACAAGTATCGGAAGAAATTCGGTGATCATCAATTATTTTTATCAGTCAGAATCAAAGATCCATCCTGTAGGTAACGTCTTAACAATTATTTCACATTTGATATAGTACCAAGTGCTTTATTGGATTTACTCATTTAATCCTCAAAACATGAATGCAAAGCACAGGAGTAAAGGACGTGGAAAGCCTTTAAGACCAACTTCTTCCTCACTCCATAATGGAGAAGCCAGCCTTGGGGAAACCTGTAAATATTCCTTCCAAGAATTTTACTCCTGATTTCTGCTTGCAAACCTCTTGTTCATCAAATACTGCTTCCTCCACCGAAGTAGTTCTCATTTCTCCCGAAATATGATTTTTTCCCCCTCTTTTATATCCCAAAGCCACCTGGCTGTAATATTCTCTGCATTGACCCTATTCTGCCAGGCACCGTGGTTTTCTGAGGCTGTGTGATGCTCTATGAACAAGGCATTTGGAGTCAGAGGACATCAGTGTGACTCCTCTCAGACTCACTGGGTAAGTGGTACTAGTAACGGAGCTATCTTCCTCAGTGGTCTTATGACACCCAGTCAGAAAACATGCAGCTAGTGCTTTGTTACTGGAAGCATCGTTGACAAAGTTTGTTACTTTGGTGTGTAAACACATTGAAACAAATCGTGGGCTGAGATCATCTCAGTGAGCTTTATGACTTCTGAACTTTGCCTGGGAATGAGCAGTCTTACCAGATGGGTATCGAAGGAATATTTTTAGGAGACAACTAAATGTCTTCTTAGTAGCCAAATAGGCCTAAAACATCTCAAGAGCATCTTCCCCCAGACTCAGAAGTAAGGTAGCTGGTGCTGGGCTCTTTGAGGTTAATGAGGTACCATGCATCTTTTTGATGGCTGAGAGGAGATAAGACAGATGGAGGTGATTTTGTCAGTAAAGAAGAAACTACTCTTTTTTTTTTTTTTTTTAACTACCTTAATGTGACAAAATCCTTGACCATGCGGTCAGAAGGCTCAAAGTGAGAGATGCGAGTGGTATGCTGTCTACGGGGTGGAATGACAACGCTTGGCCATGTTCGGTTACCAGATGCAGACATGCTTGGTTGTTCTGCATCTCTGGAAGGAAAGCTGCATTTGCAAGGTGACAGAATCATTTCCATGGCAACAGACTGTCTGGTGTCAGAACAGAAATGAAAGCTTCAGATGCCAGCTCTGTATTGACGTGATGCTTATCATGCTGCCTCTTACAAGGCTAAGAGGGCTTGATCTCTCAGCAGACAGCAATGCCAATGTAGAAATCGTGCCATTTCTATCAGTATTTTCACATCTCAAGGCTTAATGTTCTATTTTTGTCTTGTAAAGTCTCTGGTTGTCTGAATGGAGCTGTCAGGGTCCTTGTAAAAACAGATCATGCTGGACCTTCGGGGGTGACACGAAGGATGGGAAGGAGACAGCGAGGGCTTGGGTCTCGGCCTTCTAGGGAATGCGGCATTGTCCCTTACCTGTCACCTTGCTGCAGGATGAGGGGAATGAGGAAGCGCAGTCAGAAGACCTGAGATGGACCCTTGACTCCAGGAGGCTGGCCGGGCAAGGTGGGCCTGAGCAGAGGGGCTGGGCTGCCCTGCTGGAGTCCCCTGCTCCCTGTGGCTATAAAGCATCTTCCTGCATTTGCTAACCCCCACTCTCACCCTTGGGTCCTAACCTTTGACGTTTCCCAAGAGCTTCTCACCATGATCCGGGCACCCGAGACCTCAAACGAAAGACTTTGCTCTTGGCTCCTTTCCCAACCTCAGGCTTCTCCGCAGACCGCAAAGCCCTGTCATGTTGTTCCTTAGGACTTAGCCCTTTCTGACTCATTCCTGTCTGCCCAAACCATAGGCCAAGTGCATCGGGAGATGCCTGACCACACCTGCCTTGCTCTGCACCTCAGAGACTGGGTGTCAAACAGTGTCTCCAAAAAGGCAGGACTTTCTTTTTTGTTGTTTTTTTGTTTTATGTGAGGTGTTTTTAATGTGTTGACCTCTTTAAAAAGACTATTTATTTGTTTTTATTTTTGGCTGCGTTGGGTCTTTGTTGCTGTGCACAGGCTTTCTATAGTTAAGGTGAACGTGGGCTACTCTTCATTACGGTGAGTGGGCTTCTCATTGCGGTGGCTTCTGGTTGCAGAGCATGGGTTCTAGGCTCACAGGTTTCAGTAGCTGTGGCCCTCGGGCTCAGTAGTTGTGGTTCTCGGGCTCTAGAGCACAGGCTCAGTAGTGGTGGCGCACGGGCTTAGTTGCTCCGTGGCATGTGAGATCTTCCTGGACCAGGGCTCGAACCCGTGTCCCCTGCATTGGTAGGTGGATTCTTAACCACTGCCCCACCAGGGAAGCCCAGGGCAGGACTTTCCACCACTGTTAGTTAGCAAGATGCCCACAGGAGACACCTGGATGAGCATTTTTAAAAGGGAGTTAATCGTGATGAAAATGTCCTCAGTTTGCCTGTGGTCATGGTTGCCCGTATCTGTGAATACACTGAAAAATGTTTTGGTTTCTTTTTTTTTTTCTTTTTATCTCATGGGAATGAGCAGTCTTTTTTTAATTGAATGAAAACTTCTTTAAATTTTATTGTGCTTTACAATATTCAAAAGTTTCACACAAGATTTCATATAATCCCATAATAACCCCCTTTTTCCACACCCCTATATCACCCCTCCCCCCTTCCCTCTCCCCACTGGTAGCCACTAGTTTATTGTCTATATCTGTGAGTTTGCTTCTTTTTGGAAAAATCGTTTATTTGCACACTTTACGTGGGTGAATTGTATGGTATGTAAATTACATCTCAATGAGACTCTTTAAAAAATGATTTAATAGAAAATGACAATTACATAAAACTAGAGGGATCAACATTTTAAATGTATTTAGTTCAAAACTGAGTGGATTGAGAGAAACATATTGTATGCATCATAGAACAGGTGGTATGTGGAGGTGGTCATGGAAGTCTGGCTGTTCCCTGCCCCCCTTCCCCTTCCGTAAACAATTTCTGAGTTCTTTCTGGCTGGTTTATGTGCCAGTTCTTAGGTTCCATATACTGTGGACCCTAATTAGTCAGTTATCACACACTGTGATTACTGTTTTCTCCCTCCTAAAAGCTTTTGTGTCAAGCACTGATCATCAGCACTTTGTACCACGTCTGGTAGACAACTTGTGGACTAAAAGTCAGGATTCCTCAACCTCGACACTGTTGGCATTTCAGATTGGACAGTTCCTCATTGTGGATGCCAGCAGTACCCACCTCAGATGTGACAGTATGAACAATCTCAAGATGCTGACAAATATCCTCTGAGGGACCAAATCCTTTAGTACTGTTCTGAGTCAGTACTTGTTGAACATTCAGTAGGTATTTGTGGTCACCTTCAATGAGCCAGGTACCATTCTAGGCAGCGGGGACACAGCAGTAAATGAGGTGGACAAAGTTCTTGCTCTTAAGAAGTTTATATTGTATAGGGAGAGACAGGCAGAGCAGATTAACAAACACACTGATTCAGATGGTGGTAAACACTAAGGAGAAAATTAAACAGGCTGATGGGATTGAAAGTGGTAGATAGTCAAAGATAGCTTTTCTGAGGAGGTGATATGGGAGTGAGACCTGAGCATCTAGAGGGGCCAGCCATAGAGAAGGGAGGGATTGGCTCAGAGAGCATCGGAAGGAGGGACGACTTGAAGGGAAGTCTCAAAGGAAGGAATGAGCTCAGAGTGTTTGGGGAGCAAGGAGCAGGCTGGAGTGAGACAGAGGCTAAAAGGAGAGGCGGAGAGTGGACCTGAGGGATGTCAGGCTTGCAGAGTTCAGGGCAAGATGCTTGGATTTTGTTCCAAGTGAGATGAGAAGCCATTGCTGTGAGTCAGCAGGGAGTAATTTGTGTTTTTAAAGGTTTACTCTATTGGCTGCTGCATGAAAATGGTCTACAGAGGTGCCCAGTTTGGAAGAATAAGGTCAGTGAGGAGATAGCAGCTGTCATCCAGGGAAGCATTTTTGAAGCCTGGACCAGGCTAGTTGTGGTGGAAATGAGAGAGATGAGGATGGATGATCATAATTGAGGGAGGGTAACAATAGCAATGAAAAGCTGAATGAATGCCTTGAGAGGACACAAGAGCAAGACAAAGAGAGAGATGGGATTTCTCTCTGAAATGGGGAGTCCATAGAGTTTACGGAGAGGAGAGACATGACTGGCTAATCAAATTAGACTCCATGCTCACAAGATTTTCCAGCCTGTGGTTCAAGCTGGGTTTCTATTATGGAAAGACCATTGTTTTCTTCCTATAAAGGGGGTTAATAGACTGTAACACCAGCTTAATTATACCTGTTTCCTTGACCACTTCTTTAGTTTAATATTTACTCAGCTTAGCATTTATCATTTTCTCAGTATAGGGTGAGGCCATTGAAAAAAAATCCCTGAATGTAAACTTTCAATAGTTTAAACCTTCCATTAAGAACAGGCCAGTCTTTCATCACGTATCTTGGGGAAAGGAAATCAAAAGGCTGCAAGCCTTCCAAGGTCTCTGATTATTGCTTCCCTTCAAGTTCTGTGAAATTCATAGTATTAGTAACAACAATGTGATAATTACAACTACTTTTTTTTTTTGAGCACCCACTAAGTACCAGGTTTTTTATGTTATTTTAGTTTTAATCCCAATTAAAATCCTATAGGTAGGTGTACCTGTCCTTATCTAACAGATGAGGGGAAAAGTGGCCCAGGCTGGTTAAGTAACACATCCAAGATAATGCAGATGGTATGTTAGTTTCCTAAGGTGGCTATGATAAATTACCACAAACTGGATGAAAACAATACAAGTTTATTCTCTCACAGTTCTGGAGGCCAGAAGTCCAAAAGCAAGGTGTCAGGGGGCCACTAGACTCTGAATGCGCTAGGGGAGAATCTGTCCTTGGCAGCTGTTCCAGCTTCTGGAGGCTTTAGGTGCCCTTGGCTTGTGGCTGCAAAACTCCAGTCTCTGCCTTTTTCTCCTTTTTCTCCCTGTGTCTTCTCTGTGTGTCTCTTACAAGGACTCTTGTCACGTCAAGGACTCTTGTCACCCATCCATATAGCCCATGATGATCTCATCTTGATATTCTTGACATAATTACATCTGCAAAGACCCTTTTTCCAGATAAGGTCATATTCATAGATTACAGAGCTTAGAACAGGGACATTTCATTTTGGGGGAGGGGGGCACCGTTTAACCCATTACAGCTGGTTACCTGTAAGGGTCAGGGCCTTCCCCTATAGCACAGAGCCTCGTTCACACTAAGTTTGCATCATAAAAGTAGATGTGACTTTATAGCCTCAGTCATTCTTTTTTTTTTTTTTTACAACTTTATTGGAGTATAATTGCTTCACAATGGTGTGTTAGTTTCTGCTTTATAACAAAGTGAATCAGTTATACATATACATCTGTTCCCATATCCCTTCCCTCTTGCGTCTCCCTCCCTCCCACCCTCCCTATCCCACCCCTCCAGGCGGTCACAAAGCACTGAGCTGATCTCCCTGTGCTATGCGGCTGCTTCCCACTAGCTATCTACCTTACGTTTGGTAGTGTATATATGTCCATGCCTCTCTCTCGCTTTGTCACAGCTTACCCTTCCCCCTCCCCATATCCTCAAGTCCATTCTCAAGTAGGTCTGTGTCTTTATTCCTGTTTTACCCCTAGGTTCTTCATGACATTTGTTTTTTTCTTAAATTCCATATATATGTGTTAGCATATGGTATCTGTCTTTCTCTTCCTGACTTACTTCACTCTGTATGACAGACTCTAGGTCTATCCACCTCATTACAAATAGCTCAATTTTGTTTCTTTTTATGGCTGAGTAATATTCCATTGTATATATGTGCCACGTCTTCTTTATCCATTCATCGGATGATGGACACTTAGGTTGTTTCCATCTCTGGGCTATTGTAAATAGAGCTGCAATGAACATTTTGGTACATGACTCTTTTTTTTTTTTTTTGTACTGTACGCGGGCCTCTCACTGTTGTGGCCTCTCCCGTTGCGAAGCACAGGCTCCGGACGCGCAGGCTCAGCGGCCATGGCTCACGGGCCCAGCCGCTCTGCGGCATGTGGGATCCTCCCAGACCGGGGCACGAACCCGTGTCCCCTGCATCGGCAGGCGGACTCTCAACCACTGCGCCACCAGGGAAGCCCACATGACTCTTTTTGAATTATGGTTTTCTCCGGGTATATGCCCAGTAGTGGGATTGCTGCGTCATATGGTAGTTCTATTTGTAGTTTTTTAAGGAACCTCCATACTATTCTCCATAGTGGCGGTACCAATTCACATTCCCACCAGCAGTGCAAGAGTGTTCCATTTTCTCCACACCCTCTCCAGCATTTATTGTTTCTAGATTTTTGATGATGGCCATTCTGACTGGTGTGAGATGATATCTCATTGTAGTTTTGATTTGCATTTCTCTAATGATTAATGATGTTGAGCATTCTTTCATGTACAAGACCAAAAGACAACCCTCAGAATGGGAGAAAATATTTGCAAATGAAGCAACTGACAAAGGATTAATCTCCAAAATTTATAAGCAGCTCATGCAGCTCAAGAGCAAAAAATCAGACAACCGAATCCAAAAATGGACAGAAGACCTAAATAGACATTTCTCCAAAGAAGATATACAGACTGCCAACAAACACAGGAAAGAATGCTTCAGTCATTCTTACAGCCTGTTTTCAGTGACTCTGGACTAAGAGTCAAAGGATTTTTTCCATCTAAAATAAACTTAGCAGCATAATACAGTAAAAGTTATAATTATAGGTTTCACAAAGGGAGAAGCCTTCAAAATGATGTCAGGTATTTTAAGAACATTCTCTTGTTAAAAGATGCTGGTCTTGCGAACTCTAATTATAAAGGAGGGCAAATAATGTCAAAATATATCTTGGGAGTTTTCGGTGCAACAAAAAAATAAGGCTTAACAACTTAATGGCCACTAACATCTGGACGGATTGATGGTACAGCCTTTTCCTTTATTTTTTTTTTCTGGTGTTAATTAAAAGTTAGTTGTCCCATTAGGAAGTTAGGTCAAATTTTTAATCCTTAACAACTTCCCAACCTTTCCCCTCAATCATGTTTAATCTTAAGTCTAAAGAAAGCCCATAACAACTGGGTCTGTGCATCACAGAGTGAGGCAGAGAGCCAATGAGTCACTTTCTAGCATGACAGGGCATCCGAGCAAACCGAACGCTCTTGGTTGAGGGGAATTTCAGGCAGTCGACTGCACAAAGCTGGCTGGATCAATTTGTCTGTAGTTTGACTGGTAATCTTTAAGACAGTTGATTAGTTGGCCATTAGTTGCTTGCTCTGTGGTGCTCCTCTCTGTCTCGCTCTCTCTCTCAGGAATGTGAATGGATCTGTCTTGGGTGATGGATGGGGCTGGAATCCCCAGGCAATGAAGAACCATCCTCCTCCCTTCCATGGCAAGAATGTTGGTGTCCCCAGCTCTCAGCTCATGTTTACATGAGAAATGAAGAAAAGGCACTGAGCACAGCTGAGGGGAACCTGAACTCTTGACTTGAGTGACCTCCACACTCAATGGTCTAAATTGGATCCTGATGGGAAAAAATACATACACACACACATCAGTGTGTATGTATATTGTTATAAAATATCTTAGAGGATGAGAGTATATTTGGACAATGTAAAAAATTAGAAAGAAGTATGGTTCCTTGACCATACTATTTGCTCAGTTTTATAGTCTGTTTTTAAATATGTAACATTATAAGCATCTTTTAAAAAATGTTGCTGCATAATCCTGAGACATTATTTAGTTCTGCAGAGGAGTTATGCTATAATTTAACCTACCTCAGCATAATATGTTGGTTATGTGGATTGTTTGCTCTTCTTTGCTCTTTTAAGTAATGCTGGCAAGAACATCTTTGTGCCTGAAGACTTAAAAAAAATCTATCTATCTATCATCTATCTATCTATCTATTATAGATGAAGAATGTCTCCTGCCGTGTCAGTAAACAAAGGATGTTGCAGCCATCAAGCCATCAACCACTGCAGCTGCCCCCAACTGTGCACACTGAGGGGAGTTGGGATGGAGGAAGACAGGATACTGGCCCTAGATAGTAAAGGTACATATCAAAGGAATGATTTAAACAAGCCCAGACTCTTGCATCTTTCCATACATAGATAAGCATTAAATTCATTAACTAGAGATATCTGGTTTTCTTTAATTAACAGTAATCTTTTTTTTTTTTTTTTTTTTTCTGTACGTGGGCCTCTCACTGTTGTGGCCTCTCCCGTTGCAGAGCACAGGCTCCAGATGTGCAAGCTCAGCGGCCATGGCTCACGGGCCCAGCCGCTCCACGGCATGTGGGATCTTCCTGGACCGGGACACGGACCCGTGTCCCCTGCATCGGCAGGCGGACTCTCAACCACTGTGTCACCAGGGAAGCCTGATTTCATTTTTCTTAAATTTACCAGGGCTTGATTTGTGACCCAAGATATGATCTATCCTGGAGAATGTTCCACGAACACTTGAGAAGAAAGTGTATTCTCTTGTTTTTCAATGGATTGTCCTATAAATATCAATTATGTCCATCTTGTTTAATGTTGGTGCATTTAATGTTGTCCCAGAGGTCACTGAGACTCTCCTCAATTCTTTTCATTCTTTTTCTTTATTCTGCTCTGCTGTAGTTATTTCCACTATGTTATCTTGAGGTCACCTATCCGTTCCTCTGCCTCAGTTATTCTGCTATTGATTCCTTCTAGAGAGTTTTTAATTTCATTTACTGTGTTGTTCATCAATGTTTGTTTGCTCTTCAGTTCTTCTAGGTCCTTGTTACACGTTTCTTGTATTTTCCCCATTCTATTTCCAAGATTTTGGGTCATCTTTACTATCATTACTCTGAATTCTTTTTTACGTAGACTGCCTATTTCCTCTTCATTTGTTTGGTCTAGTTGTTTTTTACCTTGCTCCTTCATCTGCTGTGTATTTCTCTGTCTTCTCATTTTGCTTAACTTACTGTGTTTGGGGTCTCCTTTCACAGTCTGCAGTTTCATAGTTCCCGTTGTTTTTGGTGTCTGCCCCCAGTGGGTAAGGTTGGTTCAGTGGGTTGTCTAGGCTTCCTGGTGGAGGGGACTAGTGCCTGTGTTCTGGTGGATGAGGTTGGATCTTGTCTTTCTGGTGGGCAGGACCGCATCTGGTAGTGTGTTTTGGGGTGTCTGTGAACTTATTATGATTTTAGGCAGCCTCTCTGCTAATGCGTAGGGTTGTGTTCCTCTCTTGTTAGTTGTTTGGCATAGGGTGTCCAGCACTGGAGCTTGCTGGTCGTTGAGTGGAGCTGGGTTTTAGGGTTGAGACGGAGATCTCTGGGAGAGCTTTTCTGATTGATATTATGAGGCACCAGGAGGTCTCTGGTGGACCAGTGTCCTGAACTCGGCTCTCCCACCTCAGAGACTCAGACCTGACACCCGGCCAGAGCACCAAGACCCTGTCAGCCACACGGCTGAAACTTTACTTCCCAGGAGCTTGGGGTATTTTCTGAGAAGCCAGGAGATACCACAGAAATCTTCTTGCCCTGGCTCTCCACAAAACTGAGAATCTCAGGTCAGATACTATGATTCAATAATTCTTGTGCCTCATCTGGTGGTGCCTGGTGACGTACTCCCAGTGCTGAAAGTCGTGCCATCTGTGAGGGCACTTGCAGGCCTGCATGAGACACCTGCCATTTCCCCCACATTAAAGCATTTTTAAGGCATCTTTCCACTCTAATTCAGTGTACCTACTGTAGTTGCCTTTTAATCTAGCAATCTCACTTGTAGGAATCTTTCCCTGAAGATACACAACCACAGATCTGGCACCACCCGGGAGCCGAGGAAAAAAGCCTTGCACTCATCTTTATTCCTTTTAACAAATTTCTTTTTTGGCTTAGATTACCCAGAGTCTGTCTCTGTTGCTTGCAACCTGGTGGCAGAGCCTGGAGATTGGAAACCCAGGCTCTTAAATCAGACGAACCTCTCTTCTTATCCCAATTCTGCTACTTACTAAGTATGTGACATTGGACAAGCTGCTTAAACTTGCCTAGTATGTTTTCTTACCTATGAAATGGGGATAATAAAGGTATTGAAAAAATGAGCCACTGCATGTAAATAATTTGCTTAGTAGAGTGCTTTTCTTATCAACTCCTTAATAAACATTAGCTGCTCTGGTGTACCTTGGCAAATCAAAGAGAAGTATGTTCTCCCCACTTCAATCCAGGGCCAGATAGTTTGTATAATATTAAATATAGATAGATAACAGAGAAAAATCACAAGAATGGAATTTTACAAAATCAAAACTAAGGATAAACTGAAAACAAACCAAAGCAGAAGAATATGGAGGATTTATTGGACTAAAGATTTTGCAGATTTCAGAACATTAAGAACTCACAGAATCATATGATCCAGGGTCTTGATTCCAAGTATTTAAAAGATTCAATTCCCATTTTACAGCTGAGGTAACTGCTGACCTTTCATTCAATGAATATTTATTGAGAACCTGTTGTGAGTCTGACACTGTGCTAGGTTCTTGGGATAAAGAGGAGAAAGATACAGCCAGGAGTGGAATCTGGGTTGCATCCAGAAACACAAGGATGCATGGATGCAACAAACATATCTGAATAATAGCAGGAATACTGGGTGGCCAATCAGGAAATCTGATTGGTACTAATGACCTCTGTTACCTAGGGCAACATTAAGCTACAGGAACAAGTAAAATCTCTAACATTTAAGTGGTTTAGCATAAAGTTAGTTTTTTTGTTTTTGTTTTTGTTTTTGTTTTTGTTTTGCTCACAGAACTCTTCTGTACAGGTATTCCTGGTTAACAGGGAATGTTTGCCACTTGATGATTCAGTGATGTAGATTTGTTTTCCCATCTTGTGGAATCATCATCCTCAAGGGCCTCAGGAACCTCTGTGTCTAGTCAGGAAATGGAGGAAAGGGAGATTGGAAAAAGGCACAGCTGTCTCTTAACCTGAGATAGTTAAGGTGGCTGAAAAGCCTGGAAGTGACACTTCTGGCTTTCCCACTCAGTCCATTGATGTGATCACATGGTCTCATTTGGATGCAGAGACAATGAGAAATATGCTGTCCCCTTCCAGCAACAACTCTACAGTATGACGGGGAGCAGAACCATAGCGGAAGATCCAGCCGGTTCTGCCCCTCTGAAGACAGAACTCTCTGAGCTTCAGTTCTTTAATATTAAAATGATGGCTCTGACCTCAAGATGATATATTCTATGGTTCTAAAAGTTTACGAAAACTAAAAGATGTTGGGTCTTTATTTGACTCATCAAATTTCTGATCCCATTTATCCATCAACTTAGACACCCACACACACACAGAGTTGAAAACAGAGGGAGTATTGAATCTTTTTTTTTTTTTTTTGCGGTACGCGGGCCTCTCACTGTTGTGGCCTCTCCCCTTGCGGAGCACAGGCTCCGGACGCGCAGGCTCAGCGGCCACGGCTCACGGGCCCAGCCGCTCCATGGCGTGTGGGATCTTCCCGGACTGGGGCACGAACCCACGTCCCCTGCATCGGCAGGCAGACTCCCAACCACTGCGCCACCAGGGAAGCCCTGAATCATTTTATGTTAGTAGCTTGGTAATTCTTTGTAGTGTTTATCTAGTAATATTCTGCATACCTTAGTTTAATACCACACACACCATACCTTGAAAGGTAAATATTTTATGTTTACATATATTTGTGTGTATTGGGAGATGTATAAAGTCCATCTTATCTCAGGAAATTCTGGCTTTATTCATCGTGAGGAGAAAAATAGTCTGATATTGTGGCTATTATTGAAACTGTGAGCTTTGAATCTGAGATTATTCTTTTTTTCTTCCCGTGCTTCTCATTCTCCTTTTTACCCTCCTGTTTCTCCTCTTCTCTCATTTTTCATTTTCTTGAGCAGCTGAAGAGACACCTAACATGAACTGACTCCATGAGGGTTAGTTCACACAACGTAAATCAGGAGCTAGGAATTTAAATGTGGCTGTACAGAGTATGCAAATTGGACTAGGCTTCATATCACGCCAAACAGCTGCCAAGAAAATTAAAGGGAAATTAAATCTTACTTCCAACTTTTCCCTGCATTTGTACTTTTGTGGACTTGAACTGACCGTTTTGTTACCAGCGTTTCTGTGCTAAGTGGACCTGACCTCTGTATTCTGCCAATATTTTCCAGCCATGCTTTGTATAAACATTGCATTTATCCCATGTGTTAATTCACTTCAAACTTGAACTCAAAATTGTGATGGCAAGCAGTCATTTTCTCCTTTGTCAGCTGTTTCAATCAATCATTGACCCAAAGGTTGGAAATAGAGCTGACAATACTACCTCTGAGACCCTATCTATCTATCTATCTATTCACTAGGATTGCTTTAAATAATAATGCATTGATATCATGGCTTGGTAAAAATCTGCAAACCAATTTCCTTCTCCCTCCCGTGGCCATGCCTACTAGGGACAAGTCTCTGTAGACACTAGGCAATTAAGCAGTAATATGTCAGTTCTCTTTCCAGTAGTGGAGACAGAGATGCAAAAATGATGTATGCAATAGTTAAGTAACCTCCAAGATCACATTGCTTAGAACTTACAAAGCCAGGATTTCACACTGAGACAAAATGATCATGTGGAGGTGACCACTGACAGGCAGAGGAGCAGCAAGTGCTTGTCCCTAAAGTAGGACTCCTCTCTTGGAATCACATAACATGAACATCTCATCTCGGGAAGGCTTCTGAATCCACTTCATTCATTGCTCTTACTTAATAGATGAGGCGACTGATGTCTATCAAGGGACATGTCACCCAGCTAGATACTAGGATTCAGGTCTCCTGGTCCCCAAGACAGTTCACGCTCCATTATTCCAGAATCAATTCATGACACTGGAAGAGGTTCTTCCAAACCCTAGGTTTTATTTGCTAGTTCTTTGCTTTTTAAAAATAAACTATGATAGTGTGGGCTTTGGTCTAAAATGATCTCTATTCCTGCTCGGATCTTGCTTTCCTCCCTGAGATTGAATTGTCTGTTTATTCAGTTTTTACTGAGTACTTGTTGGTCTCATATTCTGGGTTTTAGCACGGAGGTAACAGAGCCAGCTCTGTTGTTTACAGATATTTGGTCGTGGGAGAATCATGTAATTTTTCTTCCCTTTCTCCCACCTCTAAAATGGGGTAGCTATGAACACTTATCTGATAGGGTTTGTTGTTGTAATAATAAAATAAGTTGTATATGGAAAGGTCTTAGAAGAGTGACTAGTGAGTATAAGATAATACAATACCCTTATGTGAGGATGTTATAATCTAATGGAGGAAACTGGCATTAGAGATATTTTTAAAACTAAGTGACAAGTGTTGTGTTAGAGGGAGAACCAGGGTCCTGGGAGACTATACAGGACACTTTATCCAGGCCGGAGGAAGTGGGGACTCCAAGAGTCCAGGAAGATGTCTCATCTGAACCAAGTCCTGGGGAGGGCATTCTGGAGAGGAGAGACCTGCAGGGGAGAAGAGCTTGGCACTTCCTGGGTGCAAGTAGCTCCATGTGCTCCTTTATAATCAGAGTGACAGGTGGGGAAAGGGGCTGGAGTTTGATGAGCCAGGAGAAACATGGAGGTCAGATCACATGGAGCCTTGTGTGTCATGCTAAGGAGTTCAGACTTGATCTTCGAGCCAAGATAATCCAATAGTCTGCAAAATCATTCATACCAACTGTTTTGTGATGGGAAGCATAGGGAAGAGAATCAAGATTCACCGAATGCAGGTTAAGCCTTATATACTTTATTTAGTTTCTCTAACTTAATCCTCATGACAGCTCTACATAGGAAGCATTATTACAGCTGAATAAACTGAGTCTTAGAAAGATCAGCTTCCAGGAGGTTACATAATTAGTGGCAGAGCTGCGATTTGTATTATTCCATCAGACTGTGGAATTTTCTTCTGCCATGCATAATACATTAATTCCCCCCCCCAAAAATCCATATAAAAGCTGAATGAATAGGACTGAAGAAACCCAAAACTTTGCATGTGATATGGAGGAGTTTTGTTCCATGAATCCAAAAGCATCACTAAAGTTTTTAATTATTTAAACATTATTTAAAACATTAACAATTGGTTTGAACATTAAATGCAAGTAGTAGAACTCATGTCTTATACAATTGCTTGCCTCTGAAACCTACTTTTTTAGCTTACTTAAAGTGACATTCGGTAAGAAGCAGAAATTTATTTTAAAATGCAGAAGAACGACTTGTTGGTTGTGATTTCGTGAGACTACGTAGGGAATTCAGCAGGAGAAAGCGAGGGTGACTTTAATAGGATTTTACAGGATTTCATGAAACATTTGTCAGGTGAGACTTGAGCATGAGACTATTTCTCCTCTTGACAAGGGAACACAAGGCAAGATCATCTCTGATAACTGCTCTCTGCTTCCATATACTTCTTAGTCTTTGGAACTCTGGAAGGGGTTTTGTGCCAATTTTCATGATTTCCATACTTTTTAAAGATTTCTCCATGTCTTTCAATAAGCCTCATTTTTCAATACAGTCCCAGATGATCTATTTCCAGAATTTCCCATATGTTCTTTAATGTGGCACTCACTCTTCACAATTGAACATCCAGACGACCAGCTTCAGTCCACCGGGGATTCCGATATAATCAAAGATTCCCTGCTTTCAGCACACCGAGTGGTTTTTATCTTTGTCTCAATTGTTTAGCAGCTAGTGTCAGTGCTTACGTTTTTGCACTTCCCACTCATCTTTATAAAACACCAGGGCAAGTTGCAGTAAAACATTGAAATAATTGCACAAACAAGGCTGCAAAGGCCAGTGATGCTGCAGAATATATCTGGATTCCGATTATGAGGTGGGGTTAATGATGTCCATGTGAAAAGCAAATGTGTAGAAACCCAGAATTGCTGTAATGAATTTATTCAGTCAACACACTGTCTTAGGGTGACTTTCCCAGAAGCAGATTCCAACACTAGGATTTGTATGAAAGAGACTTATTTTAGGAAGTGTTCACATTAAAGCCTGCAGGAGATTGGGGAAACGGTATAGGGACAGGAGGGATGCCAACCAAGGGTATACACTTATTTTGGACACAATAAGAAAATAAGCTAAGATGGTCCCATGGAGGGGAACTTTGCTCACTCCTGTGGCTGAGTAGTGCAGGCAGTGTGGATCATACCCCAGAGTTGTTCTGTCCGGGGATAAGGGGGCTGAAGTATTTTTACGCACTACCCCACTCCCTGGTCATTGGCCTGGGCTCTCCAAATTCCTAGTCTTCAGTTCTCTGTGCTTCATTACAGGTAAATCCAGCTGGCTTTCAGCAGCCATGGGGGCAGTCCTCCAAAAAGAGAAGTAAGTGCTGGCTGTTGAGAGTGACAGGCCTCTAGGCAGATGTGTGCACAAAAATGGTAAAGGGATCTAAGGGATTGTGGATGAGACCCTCTGAGGCACTCTCCCAGGATGCAATGGAGGAAACGGCAAACATTCTCTCTATCTCCTCTCATGGGGCTTAGAGTTGGGTAGGAGGAAAATAGGCAATGACAAACCAATAGCAGATTGTTATACATGCAGTGAAAAAACTAAGCTAGGGGCTGATTTGGATAATAAGAAATCTACTGTACATAGATGGTTAGTAAAGGATTTTCTCTGGTGGTGACTTTTAAACTGTGGCCTAAAGGATGACAAGGAGTAAACCATTGGACAAGACAGGAGGGGAAATTTTCCATGTATAGGGCTCACATATGCAAAGTCCCTGCAGTGGGAAAGACAATGGCATGTACCATGAACTGAGAGAAGACCAGAGAGGCTGGAGCCCAGAGCCTGAAGTGTGATGGTAGCCCAGTTATCTGTTGCCACTTAACAAACCCCCCCAAAATTAGTGGCTTAAGATATGTCTTGCCACCATAGTCATTCTAGGGGCTGGATGGGGACTGCTCTGGCAGCTGCTACTGGTTCTTGGAGGGACCATGGCTCTCACGGGCTAATTTGAGCTTCTTCATGTGGAAGCAGTATTTGAGAGAATGAAGGAGAAGCTGCAATGTCCCTTGAGGCCCTGCTTCAGAAGACACACAGTATCACTTCCACCAAATTCTACTGGTCAAACTAGTCACAGACCAGCTCAGAATCAAGAGATCAGGAAAATGATTTCACTTCTTGATGGGGGGCATTGCAAAGTATTTGTGGCCTTTTAAAAATCTACCACAGATAGAGGCTATGACTCGAGATGTGCTGGGGCTCATATCAAGCAGGTCACTGTGGGCCATGGTAAGGGGTGTAGATTGTGGAGATTTAAGTGTCCAGTAACTAGTATCCATCCTCATCCTCGATCAAGATCTAAACTAATATGGAAATACATTAAAGGTGTTAAGATGCCTGGACATCAAATTTTTCCTTTATCTCTCAGGATGTGGTTTGTATCTGTGGACACATGAAGCCTCTAATAGAGAACCATGGAATTAAGCAGAATTACCCATTTGATCACTGACAAAACTCTTCAATTATTAAGTGCATGATCTTGAGCAAATTGTTTAACTTCATTATGTTATTGAGAATAAAATGAAACAATGCTTTCTAAGTGTTTAGTCCAGTACATGGCAGGGGATGAGTGTTCAGTTAAAGCCTGCAGCTGTTATTAATAACAACACGTAGCTCTGGGTCAGTGATTTACACAGAGTTCATGGAAGGTAGTAAACCCACTGTTTTCTTCTTCCTTTATCCTCTTTTTGAAAAGACACTATTCCTCCTTTTATCACAACCTTTTCTTCCCTTTTCTCCAACATTTTTGGCATTTATTCACATAGACGTTTGGAGCATAAGAATGAAAGGAACTTCATCAGAGAAAAATGTGCAGATCTTGACAAGTAGACCCTCGGTTTATTATCTTAGTGAAGACAATAGTGAATTTTAACAAAAATAATCAATAAATCTCATTCTTTTATTCCGTTATGAAGACAAAAACCATGAGAAGTGATGTTTGGCATCGTCTGGTGTAACTTTTTCTAAGAAGACAATGAAATATTTCCTCTCAGGAAGAGTCCACTACACACACATATGTATATGATACGGACTCTCAGACCTGCACATCCAAACAACTAATTGTTTCTGTCTTTAACACTTTGTATTGCAAGCAATTCATAGATTCCATAATTTATTGGATATCACTGTTCATACAGAAATGATGGTGGTTATCTCAGACATATTTATGGACCTGGCTAATACTAGGTATTTAAAATGTTATTGGAGATTTACAATTCTGTCATGGTAGTTTAAAAGCAGACATACATAAAAGAATGTGGTGGATGTGTTCCAATAAAACTTTATTTACAAAAAACCCCCACAAACGTTATTGGGGATTTAAATCTAGGTAAGTGACTTCCACCAAGCACCCAGAGATATGTAATTTGCTGTCCCCTTCCAGAGTGAGCTAGCCAGATATGGAACAAGTATTGCATGGTTGAATGAAAAGGAAACAGAATAGCAGAAATAGCCTCCATCCCTAAAGAGCAATGACCTATGAAATAGCTCAAGGGAATAAGGAAATGAAGTTTCTCAATTAAAAAGGAGAGAGAGAAAGAACACGCACAAAGAGAGGTAGATGGGAGACCTAGGCACTGAGATGCTGTAAGTCCATTGAGAGACGATAAACACTCTTGGAAATCAGCTTCTCTTGGATGCTTATTGTATTTACATCTCTTGCTTAATTTCCTCTGTTTCCTGCAAAAATAACAGTTTATTTCAGAATATCCTTTTACAGTGTCTAGGATACATTTATATTACTTTATCTGATTTTCATAGTTTTATGAGTTCGGCCTTATTTCCATCTCCAGCTTACACATGAGGATACTGAGGCTCTGAAGAGGTAAGCAACTTACCCCTGCCATGTGACCTGTAATGAGCAAAGCTAGGAATCAATCTCAGAGCATCCAATTCGAGACAGGTATGCTTCGTACTATGCCAGAGTGCCCGTGACATCAATTCCTCCCCTCCAACCAAAGATCATATTTTCCTTGGTGGAAAACCATGTTTTATGCTTCCCTCCATACTCTCTGGAGGAACTTGCACCTTCTGCACACATGGTTGGAACTCAATATACGTTGATGAATGGAAAGTTTTATTGGGCTGGAAGTAAATGGACACTCCTTTCCTGCTTTCCTACTCCTAGCTCCAAAGGCTTTTGATACCCTCATCTTAGTCTTAGAAATTCTCCTCTTAAAAAGGACATTTACAGTAAGTGTGTGACAGGACCACAGTTCACATCCAGGCAGGTTGATTGCAAAGCCCATGATTTTACCGGTTTGTTCCTTGTTCAGTCATTAAAATTCTCTGAACCCCAGAGTTTCTCATCTTTCACTTGGGGCTACTTTGTTTACCTCAGACAGCGGGTGTAAGGGTGAAATCCAGTTATAATCTAGCCCCTTAGCAAAGTTCCAGGCACTTAACGAGCACTGGTTAAATGGTAGCTACTGTTGTCTTTGCTGTTTGCATTGTTTGTCACTAGCTTTCAACTTCTATAGAAACCATTTTGTTTGAAAATTTCACAAAACAATGAGTCTAACCGCTTCCTTTCTAGATTCTCTCTGTCCTGTCAATCCAAATGATGCCTTACAGTAAAAAACCAAACAAACAGAAAACCACAAAAAGGATTTCTAGCCATTTTCTCTGGGAAGTCTTACATCACTGGACAACTTGAGCCTTTTTACTTAAAAGTGTGTTGTCCTTTAGAGCCAGGCTGGATGTTACACTACAGCCCTACTGGTTGCTCAAATACTGAGACATTTTCATGCTGTTCGGTAAGTGGCTGCTGGCCTGAGCCTCCCATGTGCCCACCACCACCATGCTGGCTCCACCAACCTCTCCTCCAGGACTCTCAGACCTCCCAACATCCAGCAGCGAAAGAACTGATATCTTTCCCAACACAGTGACAAGAGTTCATTATAGCTGTTGGATGGCCATGCTAGCGAGTCTCTCAAAAACTGGTTTCACAAGCACTGCCAGGTTCTTGGCAGGATCAGGCTTGTTGCCCTACCAGAGCTCCTCTGTGGAGAGGGCAACACCAAGAGAGAAGTCCCATTACCCACTTCCCCCCAACCTGCCCCTCAGTGGGCAGTGGCTCTCACACACCCTCCTTTATCCCAGTGTGCTTGTTGTTCAAAGGGGGCCCAGATATCAGCAGAGAACATGGTCCCTCTTATAGCTTAGTCATCCTAGTAAGACAACGCTCATCCATACCGTTTTAGACAACATCCTTCAGTCCTAATTTTCTAATTAACCTACCATGGGATCATATACCAGCTTTTTAACAGCCTTTAAATTTAAGTCTCCCCAATACCGGGCTTAGCATATAGGGTTGTTATGAAAGTTATAAGACAAAATGGGTGCTAAAGTGGTTTGCAAGTGGTTATCTGTCAGTGTGTATAAGATGATAACGATACTGCTGTGATTATTAGTACCCAGTGTTACCCCATGACCTACAGATCTGTTCTGAGGCAGTTTCCTATACCAATGTACATCTCATAGCATCTTAGAATGTCAGAGCAGTAAAAGATGTTAGAGATCATCTAGTCCAAAGATGTAAAACTGCCAGTATTTTTTAACCACCTAGAAGATACTTTTTAAAAATTCATTTATCAGCATTAAAAATCCACAGATTTTTAAAAATCTCATAATACAGGTTTCTGGCATCTTTTACAAAATGTAGCCTATGTTCCAAGTAAATTGTGCAGACTAAGTATCAAACAGAGCTGAGAGGGGGATGCCTCTTTTACAAAGTACACATACATTGCAGCTTCTCAGCTTCCCACCCTCCTCCCTTCCTGGACTCCCCATTTCCTGACATCAGGGGGCTTTTTAGGGACAGGTTCATTGTATGCACTTGAGTGGGGAACTTGCCCTCTGTCTCCTTTCCCTGTACCAAGTTTGACCGCTATTATAGATGAAGAAACTGAAGCCTCCCCAGTCCAGTCTTCCAATATCTGGTTTAGCACATAGGGTTGCTATGAAAGTTACAAGACAAAATGGGTACTTCATACATCCTCATTTACTACGTTGTTTCTTGTTAGTGTTCTGGGCCCCAATCTATCTTCTCAACCACATAAGAGGGACCATATCTTATATTTTAATTAAATTTATTTCCTTTTATACTTTCCATTCATTTTATTTTGTATTAGTTTATTCTTAATCAGCCACAGAGTTTACTACAGAGTGGTTTGAAAGAAAATATTGGCAGACTTTCTGCCTCTACTTATGTCTAATCTGTCTTCTAGGAAAAGGCTTTTAACCTTTCTTGAAAACAGACTACTTCCTAGGTCTCTGTAAAAATAGTATTATTACAACTGGTTCTTTTATGTTATTGCCAATGGTAATTACTAGAGTGCTTACATATTCATGACCTCAATGGATCTGCAAAGACCTGTAAGATAGGGCTGGCAGATGACAGTCCTGCCTCAAACAAGCTAATATAAATAGATCCTCAAACTCCAAAGCTCTATGTACTTTTTCTCTATTTTATCCCAACTTCTTTCAGCAGGAAATAATTGACAAACACAAAAGAGATGAGACAAAAAAAGATACAGTGTTGGGCCCTGAACCAGGTCTCCTGTTATTGTCCAGACAGCTCTAGAAAGATCCTGGGGAAAAACTGATTCCACATTCTTCACTTGTCACAAGCAGAAACCGAAGACCCAAGGAAGGGAAGTTACTGCCTCAGCTTTCTGTTACAGATGAAAAAAACTAGTTTTAGAATATGGAGTTTCTAGAACTTGACCAAGAGTTCTTTCCTGATTCTCAAACCAGTTTCCAAAGCACACGGTGAGATTTCTAGACAAGAAAATGTGAAGAAACTCAAAAAGGAGCTAAACTAGTAAATTTTCAAAAGGCTAATGCCATCGGTCTGTCTCAATGCATTTTAATGATGCATTGATTAATGCACAGCAATTTTTCTCTGTTGCTGAAATTTGTTTTTCAGAGTGAATCGATAAGTGTTTGTATATTCTGACTTTCCACCTTCCTTTGTCCTTCTTTATGCCCTAAACCTCTTACGCTCCCTCTTACTCTCTTTATCCAGGTATTTTCTCAGATCTCCTGCCCAATTTCATCTCTGCAGGGAGGGCTGGTGGAATGTAGACAGACATGGAGCCAGAGGGAGTTGAATTTAAACACCTCACTGGTCTCTTACAGGGTATGTCAAGTTGGACAAATCATTCATCTGTGACATGCTAGTTTTTCTAGATGTACCATTATTACCTTAGTCCATCCCCTTTTTTGCTTGAGGGTCGATATGTACTCACTGACCCACTCCCCCGTGAAGTATTTTTGAACCTTTGCCTCGTTTCAGTGTTTGTAAGATGTAATTTCCTGAGCAGGTCACTTCCAAGGTCTAGGGGAAGCAGATAGAACTGAGATAGTTCTGCAATTTACAAGCTGTGCAAAAAACACTTTTTAAAAAAATCCTCATTGAGCTTTCTTCATTCACTCATTCATGAAGCACTTCTAATGTGGCAGGCAAAGGAGGTACAGCTGTAAACAACATAGCAGGAAGACAGACAACAACCAGACATACTAGGGGACTCTCAGACTGTGATGAGTGGTTTTGATGGGGCATGACTTCCTGATATGCTCCCAGTGGGTCGTGTACATTTTTTCCAATTTTGCCTTGTACCCTGTAATTGTTTGTGTATTTATTTCCTCCATTAGAACCCAAGCTTATGAAAAGAAGGGACCTTGTGATTTTAGTTTGAAATCCCCAATTCCTACATGGTGTCAGCTCAGTAAAAGCTTGCTCACATTTTGAATACCAGCCTCATCCTTGGTTTCCTCTTATTTTTTCTCTACTCTTATTCCCTTTCTTCCTGAATTCTTAATATATTTTTACAAAATGCATGTGTTTTTATAAACTTCCATAAATCTTCTGGAATGAGATGAGTTTGTATAAGTCGACAGCAAACAAATAAGTAAATACAAACATAAAATGCCTTAAGAGTGTGGAATGGGTGAGTAAATCAATAAGTATGTAAGCCTAGGTTAAACAAAGCATTTCAACTTTTGTTCAGCCAGCACTAGTTTAGGACTTACCATGGGAGACAGTAAAATAGGCAAGAGTGAAGACATGTCAGATAGACTTGAGTTTGAATACAAACTTTCCAACTTCTAAAGAGTTTTGTGACTTCAGCAAAGTAGGTTAACTTTGCAGATCCTCAGTGTTCTCATATGAAAAATTAGGTTAATGATATTCACCTCATCAGGCTCCTGAAAGCATTAGATACTATTACGTACAAAGAACTCTGCACACAATTGTCAAAGCCCACCTCTTTGAGTGCTAGTTTGTACCAGTGCTTTTTTTTTTTTTTGCAGTACGCAGGCCTCTCACTGTTGTGGCCTCTCCCGTTGCGGAGCACAGGCTCCGGATGCGCAGGCTCAGCGGCCATGGCTCACGGGCCTAGCCGCTCCGTGGCATGTGGGATCTTTCTGGACCGGGGCACGAACCCGTGTCCCCTGCATTGGCAGGCGGACTCTCAACCACTGCGCCACCAGGGAAGCCCCTACCAGTGCTTTATTTATTAAAGACTGAGGCACAGAGTGGTTGAACAATCTACCAGCTTGTTACAATCAATCTAATGTTCTTAATCACTACTCTAGACTCTTAGAACCACAAAGTAGGTACTCAATAAACGGTAGCCACTGTAAGTATTAAGTTTATTACCTCTTATTGCATTATCTCTTTGGCAATATTTAGTAACCCACAGAAAAAGCATTTTATAAGAGACGAGAAAGCACAGACCTACGCTACTGATATAAAGGGTTATGACCTCAAACTTGGATGAACACATGCCCTTGTTTGCCAGGGACTCTCCCTGTTTGGTATAACTGTCATTGTGTAAGAGTCCCCCCCAACTTTTTACAAAAAATCCTGATTTATACAGTGACCCTATAAAACTGATTCACATCCAGTGACAATGGTGGGCAAATGGAGGAAAGAGAAAGAAAGAGAAACACAAAGCAGTATCATACTGTAAACGTCTTCTCACACACACATCCTCAAAAGAGGCTCCGATTTACGTGTCCTGAATCATGGCAACGGGAGGCGTGCAAGATTTGTCACCTTGGATTTTGAGGGTCTAATTATTTATACTCTAAAACTACATCTTCACCTCTGAGAAACGATGGCGAGGTGGTATGTGAAGTATCGCGTTAATGGGAGGGCTACAAAAATCGATGGCAGGATGGGGGGTGGGAGGCATTTAATCTAATTTCTGCAGCTAGACCTGCCAGCACATTTGTCTTTCTCAAGACTATGCACACAGGTCTATTAGGAGGTGGGCGTGCCATAATTCTGCTGTAATTGCAATAGCATTGTAAATTATCGGTATAACACTGTGGAGTAAGTGCGCCAGAGCTTTGGTTCATGGCTCTGTGTGTTCTCTGTGTGCGACCATTTATTTTTTG
Source organism: Mesoplodon mirus (assembly GCF_964341445.2). NCBI lineage: Eukaryota > Metazoa > Chordata > Mammalia > Artiodactyla > Ziphiidae > Mesoplodon > Mesoplodon mirus. The sequence continues at coordinate 11,776,951 of NC_138992.1, read as the reverse complement.
GAGATGGTACAAGTTGCTGTGGGCATAAATATGCCCACATCCTCATGTCACATGATTACTGTGCTGTCTGCTTCTCTGATCAGCTTTGTGAGATCCTGCAATGAAGTAAGAGAGTGGAGCTGTGAGCTATACTTAGCGTTACTACTAACTAGCTATGTGACCTCGTGAAAGTCACATTCCCTCCTTCACTTTCATGGTATATCAAGTAAGTGCATTGAATTGGATTACAGATTTCCAAATTTCAGCCATTTTGTTATCTCCTCATTTTGGGGGGGGCCCTTTTTGCAAGTTATATGTACTATTAATTTTTAAAAAAGTATTTGCCTATGCACCATGCAAAATCACTGTAATCACAGAGTTATGCAGACAGCATGCAAGTTGGTATAGAGAGGGAAGGCTGTTTTCTCCAGTTTTGAGAGTTTTCTGTCTCCATAAATAGAGACAGAAAACACAAATGTCTTCTTTTTTATAAGAGGCCCTGGAAGTCTTTTCTTTGTGTTTCCAAAACTTGTGTTCTAGCTCACTGACACTCTTGGAAGATTTGGTGCCATGGCCCGGCAGACATATACAGCTGGTGCCAAGAAAGAGCCTCTGATAGCTTCTCTTCCTTATATCTACCACCCCTCACTGATACCCTCTTGCTTTGGAAGCCCCTTGGGTGACCCTAACAACACCATACCTCCTCAATCTCTTTCACTGTCTAACTCTTGAGACTGAAGGCAATTCTTGGGATTTGACTTCTGTACCTTTTGAAACTGAGTTTGGAGGCAATCTTGTCTTGTCCTTTGGTCCTTCAGGCAGGTCCCCACTGTGCCATCTCTTCCCAACCCTCTAATCTTCTTTTCTGGTACCTCAGAGGCAATTCTAGAAATTTACACTTAGGCAGATAACAAATCAGAGAATGAGAACCCCTTCTTAAAAGAAACCCTCCCAATAATTTGCACAATAATTCAAAAGTTCCTCCCTTCACTTCTCAAAGGCACTCTCCTTCTGTCCTGGATTCTCCTTTATATTGACAAGGCAGGTGTGGAGAGGGAGTGGAGGCCACTGTTTTTGGAGAAGCCAATTCTCTAACTTCTAGCTCTGCTTAAAATTTTGAGAAGCCCCAACCATCAGTGGTTATTGTAATGAAAATAGTGTCTAGCTCTTTCGGCTTTAGCTCTAAGTAGTAGCTAACTTAACATAGCACCCAGAGTGATCATTTTAAATGAAATAGAAATCAGATCTTATCACTTCTCTGCTTAATACTCTTCAACATTTTCTCCTCTCACTCAGAGAAAAAGATAAAATCCTTAAAATGATATTCAAAGCCATGTATACACTGGCCCCCGTTAAAATCTCTGGTTGTATTTCCTTCCACTCACCTCTATCTTCGAGCAATCTGGCCATGCTGGGCTCCATACAGTCTCGAAAAAGCCAAGATATTTCTGTCTTTTAATGTTTCTCCTTCCTTCTGCCTGGGATATTTGCATAGCATTCTCCCTCACCTATAGATCCCTGCCCAAGTGTCCAAGGGACACTGTGTCCAAGTGTTCAAGGGAAACTATGAAGCCTTCCCTGACTACCCTACCTAAGGCAGCAACCTCTTTTTCCTTTGGCAAGCTCTATCTCTCTTACTGTGTTTTATTTTTATCCATAGTTTATCTTTTGATATATAATATGTTTTTGTTTGTCTTTTGTTTGTTGTCCATTTCCCCCCTTTAGAATGAAAGTTGACAAGGACAGAGATTTCTATCTGCTTTCTTTATTGTTGCATACTCAGTACTAGACCAGTGCCTGACATAGAATGGCATTCAGTAATGTTTGCTGAATACATCTGAATAGGTAAATGGTTGAATTAAGCCTGTTACTTTTCCATCCTTCCTAGTATGTTTCTATCTTGTTCTTTTTTTCTATTTTAAAAAACTTTACATGGAATAATTCATGTGATCCAGAAATTAAAAATAAATAAAATGCTGTCTAGTATTGATAAAAAGTCTTCCCTCAAATCTTATGACTCTTAGCAAAATTTCTTTATGCATATACTAGTGTTTTACATATGAACATAAATAAATATATATATGTGTGTATATATATATATATATATATATGCTCCCCTTTGCCTGACTGCTTTCTACTACTATAGATTTCTTTACTCTTTAAAAATTCTTTTCCTTCCTCCCTCCCTCTTTCTCTTTCCTTCTTTCTCTCCTTCTCTCTTCTTCTCTCTTTCTTTTTCTTCTTTCTTTACCTCTTTCTTTCTTTCCCTCACTTCTTTTTGCTTTCCTTACTTTTATCTTTTACAACTCATTATATTTTCTGTAATATCTAGTCCCTTAGTTTTCCTTCTGCTTTCTCTGTGTGTGTGTGTGTAAGATGGCTTTGCTCCTTTCTTCTACATCTCTCCTCAGTGAGGTCAGCTCATCTCTAACCTCTACCTGGGGTCTTATCATACCTTCTACATTTTGGCTCGAGGTCCTCTTTAATAACAGCAACTACTTTATTAATATGTTTTGATTCATGGCATGCTTGTTCCCAACTTTCTTCCTAGGCCAAATCTTCATCTCCTGGGAAATGTTGCTTCTCTTGTCCTTAGTTTTCAATAGTATCCTTGAATGATGCCTTGTTCCTGTTGTATGACTCATCTCTTAATGAAATAGGTTTTTTCAGACCACCTATTTTCAGGTGATTCCAACGGGTGGGAGAATAACCTCAAAATATTTGCACCCTAGAGGCTCTCTCCTTGCCCTTGGTTACCCTGACCCTTGCAAATATCACTGACCTGATTCTTTGTCAGTGGAGCTTTCTCTGTTTCCCCGCCAAACGTGCTCACTCAGTTCTCTCACCTTTTGCAAAGAAGAGTGATAGCGTTTGCACGTTAGATCATGGCCCTCACATTTAGGAAATGTATCTTTAATGACGCTTCCTGAGATTTCAGTGTCGGGCCCTCTTGTCACTCAGTGTGCTTCTTTCATCTCTCCCTCCCATGGACCTTCTGCCAATCTCAGGTTTTGGCAGTTTTTTATATGTGTTTTGGACTTTGTGGATCATATGTGTCATAATGTCATATCTGCATTATATTGAAAATGCATGTTGCAGAGTTTAAAGCATTTAAAAAAATTTGTACTTTAAAAACATGATTTCTTGGAAGAGAAGTGAAAAAATGCTGACTATCCCATCATGTTCGTGTGGGAAATTCTTAGTCCTTGTTTTTGACTATGTTGCTTCTCATTAGAATTCTCTAGAAAGCAGATTAAGTAAATTTCCTAATTTTTTATGCTCTGAGCTTTCTGAATTAAAGTATTTGAGGGCATTCTGAGAGTGAGGATAGATGTTTGCTGAGTCCATCATCTTCTCTCATCAGACTCCTATAAAAGAGTTGCCTAGGGATAGAAGTGTGTGGACTATGAAAATAAAATTTACATCCAAAAGGAATTCATTTCACTATCGGGAGAAGTACTGGAGTTCACTAATACTCTTGCTTTAGAGAAGGTAATGTTTATTTATGGTCACATAATATAACATCAGAGCTGGAAAGAACCACAGATGCATCTTGCCTAAACATCACTTGAAACACTTGAAACGTGAAGAAACTAAGTTTAGAGTCTGGAACTGACTTATCCCATGGCTTCAAGGCCAGAGTGTTGACCCAGAAGGTTATAAGCAAAAGTAAGTTGGAGGGTACAGGCAAAGTGGTATTCTGGACACTATCCAGACTATGTAGACTAGTGGGCAGGATAACTGTTATAAGGTTGCCTATGTAGCTATGATCTTCTTTCTTTGTCTTATCTTTGTTAAAGACAAAGATAGTAGTAATCTAACAATTCTACATAGAAGAAGCCCCAAATGTGACTCTCTCTAATATTCTTTTTTTTTTTTTTCCTTTTTGCGGTATGCGGGCCTCTCACTGTTGTGGCCTCTCCCGTTCCGGAGCACAGGCTCCGGATGCGCAGGCCCAGCGGCCATGGCTCACGGGCCCAGCCGCTCCGCGGCATATGGGATCCTCCCAGACCGGGGCACGAACCCGTATCCCCTGCATCGGCAGGCGGACTCTCAACCACTGCGCCACCAGGGAGGCCCTCTAATATTCTTAAATGTATACTCTAGTTGTTAATCTCTTAAGTCTTTGTTTTACATGGGGTCACCCAGAGAATAGTGGATTCATGCCTAGACTTGGAGGGTAGGTAAAGCTCCTTAGGCTTTTGTGTATTATGTGATCCAAGTCATGTCTCCAGCCCAACTAACCAAAGAACTTATAATTGGAATTTCAGGTGAAAGCCTACCTAATTATAATAAATATAATATTTAGTTATATCATATATAAATAAATAAAATAAAGTGGCACTTGATTTTTTTGTTTTCTATTTTCTCTTGTGCATATGTCTCTCTCCAGGACTTCATAAGAAGGGGTGATAAAGCCTTGGCAGGGTGTGGGTATTCATGGGTCCTATAAATAACCTCTATAGTATCCCCAAATGCACCATAATCCCAAATAGAAATTATCAGTATATTTAAGCTATCTGTCCTGTTCTTTTACTCACTTACCAAAACTAATTGAGAAGTAGCTATCTTATTGCCTATGTGTACAAGTACAGTTTAGCAGGGCACAAGAAGAAATTATCTCCAAGTTTAAGTGCAGCCACGTATTTAATTAAACAGAATGCTATGTTTATCATTTCCCAATATTTTTAAAGTGTTGGTTCAATCTGTGCTCCAGATACTTCTTAAGATGTGTCATGAGCTGTCCAGGATGACTTTGGGAATGCTTAGATTATGACTACATTAACAGTGCAAGCAATTAGGCCACAGTGGGAATGTGCAAAACAGCAGGCCTGATGAGTTCATAATGGATCCTCTCTTTGGTAAGCAAATTGGCACCTGCTCCTCTTTGAACATCACTGGAGCAGATTACGTTTCCCTTCCTCTGTGCATTGGTGAGACTGGGGTTTTCTGCTTTAAGAAAAAAAAAATTTTTTGATCCAACCTTTTGAAGATAAGATTGGAAAGAAAGTTCTAGGCAGAGGGAAGTACAGAGGAGTGCAAGTAAATGGAAGGTAGTCTTCATGCTTATCAAATGGCTCTGTGTGGCTGAAAGTTCAGAGCAAGGACAGGAAATAAGAGAAGAGAGAAGAAGGATGGGGGAAGATAGCAGAGAAGAAGCAAAGCTTGGATTTTGAAAGGTGTAATCTGCCACTCTAGGGGTTCTGGACACTATTCTATGGACCATGAAGAAACATTATATTATTTAATGCATGGAAAAATATGATCAAGTTTCTCTTTTAGAACTTCACTCTGGATGCAAGTTTGAGGATAGATTTAAAGAAGGCAAGATCAGACATAGGGTTAAATTTGAAGCTATGGTGGTAGATGAAGATGACAATGATAATAGGGGTAGCATGGCCGACATGGAGACGGTCATTGTCATGTAGTAGGTGACTTAGTTCTCTTCGCAAACCAGAAGTAGAGAATGTCATTTCCCCTGTTTTAAGGATGAGGACAAAGGTCACACAGAGGGTAAGAGACAGACTGGGATTCCACCTCGAAGGTCTAACTCTAGAGGTTGAATGTATCCTGAAGTGCAAAACATGGAGCGCCTGAAACAAGGCAGTCCCTGTAGATCACAGATGGCTAGATCAGGAAAGCACCTATTCATTGGATTATTCTACTTCATCTATTGACTCTTTCTAACTTTATTAGCTTGAAGCGTATCATTTTTTTTACAAAGATATTGTAGAAGTTAGTGAGATAATTTACTTGACAATAAAATTTTTCTCATACAACCCTGGGAGATTTCCTGTAGAATTATAAGGGGGAAGGAAAAACATTAATCCAGAATTTATAAAGATTTTCACACGAAAGCAGTTCCTCCTTATATCTGTAGAGACTTATGGAAAGTATTGTCCCTGAAATCCTTGAAGACAAATGTAAGTTAAGCAAATTACACTTAATGGTAGGGCTGGTATTCCATGAATAAATGAAATTTGGTCTGTTTTTCATTTCCATGAAAAAAAATTAGTTCCCTGTGCTAAATCTATTAGCTAAAAATAAGTCTCCTACATGTTAGGTTCAGAAAGAGTCACATTTTAGATTATAAAATTATAATACCATTTAGACATCCAATTTCATAGAAAATGGATATTTTTAACCTTTCAATAACTCTAAGTTTTTTTCTTAAGATGAAAATAAGGAAAGGATTAATTTCCCAAAACATCTTAAAATAAATTAAGTAGAATTTTTCCTTCCTTCTCTCCCTCCCTCCTTTCTCTCCCTTCCTCCATCTCTTCTTCCTTGCTTCTTCCCTCTTATTTATTTACTTATTTTTTGGCCATTTCACACGGCTTGCAGGATCTTAGTTCCCCTACCAGGGATAGAAGCCGGCCATGGCAGTGAAAGCACTGAGTCCTAACCACTGGACTACCAGGGAATTCCCATCTCCCCCTCTTTTTAATTAAGCATTAACCAAAAGCAGGGAAATCCATTTGAAGGAAAAAATGAGCTCTTCTCTCTTCTTCCTTATGCTGTAAAATCTGCACATCATTGACAGAATGTTGATTTAGAATTACATTAATTGGCAGTGAAAGACTTCATATAACCCTGTTTATATGAGCTCCAATAATGTTGAAAGATCAAATAAAAAACCTACTCTGGCAATTTTCAGAAGCCGTCATAGACTATAACAGAAATGATTAAGATGAATGAACTTCCAGTTTCCACAAAATGTGAATTTACATTTTACACAAAACCCATTTCATCAGTCACCAGACATGCTCCAAAAGGATGACTTCCATGGGGACCAAGTGCCTGCTTTTCTTTATAGGCATCTTCAGAAAATCCTTATTCATTGTTCTTAATAAACTGCAAATACTGGTAACTTCTGCAGAAGAATTATCACCAGGTTTTTTTGTCCTTATTCAGGAGAGACACTGGTTTTCAGTGTCAGTGCCAAGATCCATCAATAACATAATTGGCAATAGCTCTTGATTTTAGCAAGGGTCATCGTAACATTTTAACATGTAGATATTGAAAGAAGGGGCACGATCTCTAAAGGATGGTCTAAAAAATGCAGAACAAAATGTGAGAGTATTCATTCATACTTGCCTAAAGTCATATCTTTTTTTTTCATTTTGTTAAAAAATAGTGATTCATACTATTGCTTATGTTGTTTATGTAACCTTCAACATACTGTTTTTTTTTTATATAACCTTCAACATTTTTTCTTTCCTATTCTTAAAATAATAAGTTTGAGGGAACATGAGGACCCAGTGTGGCCTAGGTTAAGAAGCGCCCTTTTCATCAGAGACTGGGCTCTGGTCCACCAGGCCTGAATGGTGCTGAGAATGAACAGCAAGATATGTACACTGGAGACAGAGAAGAATGGGGATTGGTCATGTGGGTGGCAGAAGGACATTGTTTCAGACAGAGTGGCCACGGACCTGAACAAAGCTAGGGTGTGAACCATGCAGATGTCCGGAGCAAGAATATTCTTGGCAGAAAGAATGGAATGTATAAGATACCTGAGGTGGGAGTGGGCATGGCTGGAATAATAGTTATTCACAATCTTAGAGTGCTACTTTGAGGCTAGCATAGGACAACATATGTGGTAATACCTAGAACAATGTCTGGAACTTACTAATCACTTAAATGAATGCTTTTAAAAAATGAGATCTCCCCTTAACTGCTGACTTTTGATAAATTAAAATGCTATATACAGTGAGATTACATTACAAAGTACATTATACAGAGCAGATGAATTCTACAATGATTCACAAACCGAAGGCTTCAGAATTTAATGTTGTCTCTCAGCAGAGTTAGTCATCATAGTATTGTTAAAATAAGTTCTGATTATAAGAATCTGTAGCTAGTACAGATTCTAAATAAAGCAAAATATACCATTTATAATAGCTATCATTTAATTAGTCTTTACTATATTAGTCAGAGTAAATAACAGTAGGTGCTGTAACAAACAATCCTCTAAAATATGGATTAACACAAAAATGTTCTCTTCTCACTCACAGAATTCAACGTGGATGTTATCGGTTAGGTGACTTTCCTTCACACAGTGATTCAAGAATCCAGCTCCTACTATTTTGAGATGCTGCCATCTTCAGTGTAGTCATTGTGGAAAGACAACAGGAAGAAAGTGGTGTGTGTGGACTTCTGAGAACAGACATACCACTTCTGTATACCTTCTCTTGGCCAGAACTCATCATATGGTCCCACCTAACTGCAAAGGGCTGGAAAAACAGTTTTCCTCAATATCCAGAAGGAAGTAAAATATTTGGTGAACACATGGGCACAGACGTTATAGTCATTGTCTCATTTATTATATTTATGAGGTAGGTGATATTATTCCCATTTGTTTCCTGGGAAGAAACCTGTAAAGGGTCACAGATGTGGTGAGTGTCTCACAGAGATTCCATCTTAGGTCTGTACCATGAGTCAATGTCCTTTATCACTTTCCAGTGTCTCTGGAAAAACAAACAGGGCATGCATGGTGTCAGAAGGAGGCTGGACCGACTGGAATTTGGTTACCAGGGATATCTTTCTGCTGTGCCCTTAATAGCTTGGTAGATTTGAGAAGTCACTCCCTACCTCTTCATGTCAGCTTCCTCATGAGAAGCAGAACTATTTGATCATTAAATTCTCTAGCTCAAAGATTCATTTAACTTTATTGCTTTTACATTTTTTATAAGTATGTCGGTTGGGGAACTACTTCTATGTCCCTTGTAATGGTCCTCATAGGAGCTAGAAGATAGTGGGGGAAAAGCTCTGCTGGAGTCATATCTGTATGGAATACTCAGTACCTTCTTCGTTCCCTTTATTTCTGTTCCCCTTGAAGAATTTCCCATTTGTTAGCAGACCCCACTGTCAAAGAGCAGCTGATTCCTGTTGGTTTAGGAATGAGTCCAGCACAGCTTATGTTCAACAATCCTGGTCTTTTTTCCAGAGCACCCGGGGAATAGAACCTGCCAAATCTCTTTCACCCTAAACTCAGCATGAAATGCGTCTATCCAGGCTTCAGAGCAGCCCAGCTCATAAAGCAGGAGATTGCTGAGGAAAAGTGGATACTTGTGCTGCTCAGGAACTCTGCGTGTCAAGAGCCCGCCCCTCCTGGCTCCGCTGGGGATGCTGAGGTTTTACAGGTTTAGAGTCAAAACTACAACTATGGCTCACAGCCAGCTTCCTGAAAAGGGGATGAAAGTCCCCATCAGAATTTCCCCCACTTCTCTTCACCTTTTCTTCTCTGTCTGGTTGGAACAGAACCTGCTTTTTCTTTCTTTCTTTCTTTCTTTCTTTCTTTCTTTCTTTCTTTCTTTCTTTCTTTCTTTCTTTCTTTCTTTCTTTCATTTTTCTTTCTTTCCTTCTTTTTTTGCCAGAAATAGGAGGCTGTTTTCTGTTCTCAGGAATGAAGAACAGTGGCAAGAAATGATGTCAGACATGATAAAATGTTTCTGGGACAAGATGGTGATTTTTGCAATCCTGTGACATGGGAAATCTGGGCCTGAGATGAATGAGGAATTTCCGGAATGTGGTTTTTGGAAGTTTTTCAGAATAAGTCAAGTGCTGTAGGTGCTAAGGGGAAGGAAGAGATATAATCACAACCAGCTGGTAAAGCATTGGCTGACCACAGTCTTTCTGGAAGCCTTAGGGTAATCTAACTCATTCATTTATTCATTCATTCTCTTTTATTGAACACCTCTACCCATATCAGACACTGAGGTTGGTCATGGAGCAATAACCTCTCAACTGGACTCTCTACTTCCACTCTTATTCCCCTAAGTCCTCAATCCATTTGTTTCCCATATAGAAGTCAGAATGGTCTTTTAAAAAACATAAGTCAAATAATGTCACTCCCTCATTAAATTCATTTTAATACCTTCCCATTGTGTTTAGAATAACCAAGACTCTTTACTGTGGCTGCAAGGTCCAGCCTGATCTGGTCTGGACTTGTGTCTGTTCTGTACTTACTTAGTCTCACTTCCGTCTCCCTGTTTCTTACCACTTCCCATCACACGGATGTCCTAGTCCCCTGCACACAATGAGCTCTTTCCATAGCATACCTTTTGCATTTGCTAGGGAACAATCCTATGGGATTGTTCTTGGCCCAGTTCATTGTGGGCCTGGGTCTTTCTTTGCCTTTAGGTCTCAGCATAAATTCTACTTCCTCTGAGGGCTCTTTCCTGATCATCCATGCTTAGTAGGTTTTTCCTTTATTCTCTACTGTAGTACTCATTTATCTTCCGGTCTAGAAGTTATCATAATCTATAACACATATTTTACTTATTTATTGGTTTGTTTTCTCGTTCATTGACTGTCTCCCTTACTCAAATGTGAGCTGTTTTTCTTTTTCGTGAGAAAAGACAGACATAAAAAAGATCTAACTAAAGCCCAGTCCCCAGAACTATCAATTGTGTGGGAAAGAAAGACGTTCCAAGATACGACCCAGATACACAATGATAATGACCATGTCAGAGGGAAGCAGGTCATAAGGAGAGAGGTCCTTGAGCTTCCCAGACTAGGAGGTCAGGGGAGTCTTCACCAGTAAGGTGAATTCTGAGCTGGGCCTTGAACTTGACCTTGAAGTGGTTTGTGGATGGAGCATACGGGATAGAGCTATTCAGTGTGTTGAATAACACAGGGATCTCTGTGAAGTTGAAGTACAGTGTCTATAAGATGAAAGAGGGAGGGATGAATTGGTAGGCAGCTGTGGCCAGATCTGGGAGAGTTTGGGATGATGGAGTGTGGAGAGAGTGTCCGCCTCCCCAAATACTTTGAATCTAGTGAAAAAGTATATTTCCCCCTCTGCTGACACTTAGAAAGAGAGTAATGTTTCTACTGAGAATTGTCTCCTTCTCTGTGATTTTGAGGGGGAAGAATCCATTAACTACACTTAATTTCTTTTTTTTTTTTAATTTTATTTTATTATTTATTTTATTTTTGGCTGCGTTGGGTCTTCATTGCTGTGTGCGGGCTTTTCTCTAGTTGTGGAGAGCAGGTGCTACTCTTCATAGAGGTGCACAGGATTCTCATTGCAGTGGCTTCTCTTGTTGCGGAGCACAGGCTCTAGGCATGGGGGCTTCAGTAGTTGTGGCTCACGGGTTCTAGAGCGCAGGCTTAGTAGTTGTGGCGCATGGACTTAGTTGCTCCATGGCATGTGGGATCTTCCCGGACCAGGGCTCGAACCCATGTCCTTTGCATTGGCAGGCGGTTTCTTAACCACTGTGCCACCAGGGAAGCCCTACACTTAATTTCTTGCCCTCAGTATTGTCCCCAAATATATCCTTCACGTGACTTCAAGCCTATCTGTGTCTGACTTGGATATCTTGGAGCAACTTAGAAGAAAAGAATGAGAGAGATATGACATGATTATTTTATTTTTCATTAATGTCATTCAAATATACCCTTTGGAGAAGGATCAAACTATGGTTACTGTTTGATTAAGGGCTGTTTAAAGTGACAGGATGGTGGCCTGTGTTTTTAGGAAGGAGCTCACCTGCAGTCACAGAATGCATTGCAAAGGCTTCTGTAAACTGCAGTGTGACTGGAATCGCTACTGTAGGATTTGCATTTTCTTCGCACAGGAGGACCAGAGGCAGTAGAAAGTAACGGGTCTGTACCAAAATGGGAAACTGGAAAGTCAAAAGGGAGTTCATATGACTTTATTTGGTGTTGTTCCCTATTAGTGCTAATTGGTATAATTCTGCTTTTTTATTAAAGCCATTCAGGCTAATGAGTTTGTTTTCTCAGTTGTGAGTAGAGGGGCTGGTTAGGGAGAGCAAGGAAGGGCAACACGATGGTTAGGAGGGCGGATTTCGGTTAGAAAGACCTGGGTTCCCCTCTTGGTTCTGTCCCGCTTCCAAATTATATAATCTTGGTCATGTTACATAACCTCTTGAGCTCTGGTCTCTCCCCTGTAAAACTGAAATCACAATTCCTATCACAGAAGATTGCTTAAAATGCTAAAGAGATGATGCAGGCAAGATGCCGATTATTATGTCTGGGATATAGGGCACATCAATGCAGGCTAGTGCATTATTTTATTATTATTATTATTAGTGACTCCTATTGTCACTAGAGTGACTTCTGCAGGTTCACTAGACGATAGGTAAACAGGCAGAATTCACATCTAATTCCTTTTTATCTCCATAGCAGCACAATGACATAAATAGCCCTTGATAAATATTTATGAAATGGTTTTGAATTATTAATACATGAATTTTATTTATTAATAGTTTCTTAATGATTTGAATTCTTGTTAAATTATTTGGTCAAGAAACATTTCGACTAATTTTTTTTCCTCTTGTTCTCTTTTTCCAACTTTAGCCAACCCCTCAGCAAGAGGGAAGAGGCAGGTTGGCACTATTTTGATAGGGTTAAGAAGAAGGGCTTTGGAACCAGGCAGAGCTGGATTAGAACAACTGTTATGTGGCCTCCTGGACTCAGGCTTTTCATCTATAAAATGGGGCTAATATTTGTAGTAATAATACTTATGACAATACATATTTCATAGATTTGTAATGCTAAGCACTTAATCTATATATTTCATTGATTTCTCAAGACACCAAGGGAGGGAGGTGTTAGGATCATCTGTTAAATGGTCTTCTATGGGGGGAAGGAAGATTAAACCAGATGAGATGAGTGAAGTGCCTGGTTCATAGAAGAGGCCCGAAAACAATGCGTTCTATTTTCTTCTCCCTTCCTCCACGTCACTGGGCACTAAGGTGCCGAGACGGGCCAGTCACACTGCTGCGGAGGGGTTGGGCTGGGCTTCCAAGTTCATCCAGCTGGTTCCCAGGCCTGTACCATTTCCACTGGGCCTTAGAGCTTCTGTCAGAGGTGCCTGGAAGATGTTTTTGCATTCATATGAACCGCTCCCTCTCTCTCAAAGTCATCTTCAGCTAATAGCTCTTTTGGGGCCAGGCAGAATGAATGAGTCAGCCAGTCACAAGCCTGCTCCCAAGGCCAACTTCCAGGTGACGGAGACAGATGCTGCACTTGACCCAAACACAGACCTGCCTGGACTAGCAGTCCTTACACTCAAGTCCTTGGACGCACTCTGCCATTTTGCTCACGAAAGAGCCAGCAGTGTCTGCCCGTCAACTTCCGAGTGGGAAGTGGCTTGCTGTGGAATCAGTTTGAGGTCTCCTCAAAGCTGCCTGGTCTCTTTTTTAATAGCTAATGGTACAGCCTTGCTGAGAGGGCCAGAGCTGAGTCATCTTCGGCCCAAGCTTCTTTTGTGTATGCTGCCAGTTGCCAGATGGGCACTCTCTGCTCCCTGATGCAAGGGACAGCAAGCTTCCATGTCTGCGTCCGTGTAACCTCGCTGGCTGGCTCTGTCCGCGTAGTTCAACAAAACAATTTAGCCGAGAGAGAGAGAGAGAGAGAGAGAGAGAGAGAGAGAGAGAGAGAGAGTTAGAGTTGGTGGGAAGGGAAGGAGAGAAGGAAGAAGAAATGCTTTAAACTCTGGGATGAAACCTGAGTCCTCCAGGTCACATATCTGGCATGACCAGGCAGAGTGAAGACGTCTCATTTGGAATCACCCTCCTTGCTTTCTGACCTTGCTGTCACTACTCAGAAGCTGGGAACTGTGCCTCAAGGAAGAGGTTTGACTCCCTGCCCTAAGCCTTTGTTTCTGTAAAATGATGAGTAATAACTCACAAGGTTGTCAGGGGACTAACTGATCTCATATAAAAGAGCAACTGCCCCCATCCCTGACTGCCACCCTCAGGCTGTGTCGGGATCCGGTGTGGTCCAGTTTCATAGGCCACTAAACTCCTTCCTAGAATGTTTCATTCTAGCAACGTGATTAATTGTGCCTTTGTTTAATATCTGTCACCCTTACCAGAACAGGAGATCAGCATGTGCTGGGATAAGGTCAGTCTCGTTCACCACTCCGTTTTGGTTGTCTAGCCAAGTGTCTGGCAGCAAGGGTACGTACTCAATTAATATTTGTTGAATGATTAAACTGAAGATTGTTTTAACACATTCCTAATGGGTTTCCATCCGTCCCTTGAGTTCAGTTTTACCCCTCCCCAAACCATACTGCTCAGAGGTGTTGTAGTAATCTTTCTAAAGTACAAATCTAACTTTTCACACCTTTCCTTAAAGCCCTGCTCTTCCCTTTACAGACAAGGAATATTCCAGCTCCCCATCCTCAGCCTCTGGTCTTTCCTCTTTGTAATTCAAGCTCTCATCATCCCAGTGTACTGGGGTGACTCCAGGACACAGCACCACTTAGAGCATCTCTGTCTCTTCAGATGCGATTCCCTCTGCCTGACGTGTCCTCTCCTGTTTGCAAGTCTTCTTCACACATGTTCTTCTTCTTCTTTATTTTGCCCACACGGCATGTGGGATCTTAGTTCCCTGACCAGGGGTTGAACCCTTGTCCCCTGCATTGGAAATGCAGAGTCTTAACCACTGGACCGCCAGGGAAATCCCACACTTGTTCTTCTTGGAAAACTTCTGCATATTTACTTCCTTTGTGAAGCCATCCCTGACCAGTCATCCAGGCCTCCAAGTAGAAGTGTGGGTCCCCTCTTTGTGTCCCCAGCTCTGTTCTACCCTTCATTTCCTAATTGCCAGTTGTATATTTGTCTTCCCCTAAAATATAGTAAATTCACCGGGGGTCTGGGTGGGTGAGGATGGTAGACGGTGGGAGGGGAGGGGGGCAGAAGTCATAATGGCACCGAGTGAGAGGACTGAAAAGAAGACGGCTGCGATGACCAGCCTGCACTGGAAATAGTGCATCTCCATCTCAGGCTGGATGCAGGGTGCGCTGCATCTGTCAGGCACCTGCAGCTGCAGCAACTGAGGATGTGTTCTGAAATACACCACACACCAGGTGAGAGTGTGTGTGCCAGTGTTCCCGTGCCAGGCCTGGCACACGGCCCACAGTCAGGAGCCGATCCAGATTAGGTTTGAATTCCCTCTATAAGTAAACAGCTGGGCTGGGAACAGAGGCGCCTGCTAATTTCGAGTGGATCAATGCCTTCTCTGCTGGAGATGGCCTAAAGCAGGTCAAGAATCAAGCCAGGCCCTCTTGCTGAATCAGCACCTCAGTGGTGCTGGGGGCATGCGATTGGGGTTTTGCCTCTGACTTTGGAGAACTGGTTATCTGGCCTATGATATCTAGCTGGGTAGAGGACATTTTGAAATAGAAAGTAGAGATTAATGGCAAGGTAGAAAGAACCTAGGCCTTGCAATCAGACAGATTTGGATTTTCCTACTGAGTGACCATGGATAATCACAAACTCTCTGGGCCTCAGTTTACCCTTCTATAAAATGGACATAATTACAGTACCTGCCTTATGCCCTACTGAGGATAATATGTGATACTTCACTGTATCCAAGTGTTGCTTACCATAGAGCAGTAGTTCTTAACTAGGGGCAATTTTGTCCTCCAGGGGACATCTGGCAATGCTTGGAGACATTTTTGATTGTTACAATTGGGCAGTGTGCTACTGGCATGTACACGGTAGAGGCCGAGGATTCTGCTAAACATCCTATAATGCACGGGACTCCCCCTGCCCCACAGCAAAGAATTGCCCAGTCCAAAATGTCAACTGTGTTGAGGTAGAGAAAATCTGCCTTAGAGCATCTGGAGACAGTAAAAATGGTAATTGTTAACTATTAACAGTTAATAGGTAACTATTAACTTTCCACTTATATTCTGAATATATATTTAGAAAATCTGGAAGAAGCTGGCACATTAAGAATGGCTATAATTTCTTTGGTGCTCCTCCCTTTGAGAGGTGGGATCTCTGTCACCTCTCCTTGAACCTAGGCAGGTTCTATAACCACTTTGAACAACAAAATATGGTGTAAGTGACGATATGCCAGTTTTTGGAACTAGCAGCTTCTTGGAACTTCCTCTATGGGAATCCTGAAATATCACGTGGGAAGGCTGGCTTTTTAAGATTACCATGCTGGAGAGTCCAAGGCAGGTGGCCTGGTGGATAGTCCCAGTGAAGTCCAGCCATCTAGCCACCTCTGCCAAGGATTAACCATGTGAGCAAATTCTCTTGGACTCTCCAGAACAGCCCTTCCACTAAGGGAATACCACTGGCAAAGAGACAGAGAATTCCCCAGTTGGGTCCTGCCTGGATTCCTGTTCCGTAGAACTGAAAGATGTAATGAATGATTATTTTTTTAGCTATGTCTTGGGGTAATTTGTTTTGCGCTGATACATGATCATAAAAAAGGATTAGATATTCTTAGACAATTTGCAATGTCTTGATAAGAAAAGACCCCATTAATGGAAAAGAGAAAATGCAAAACGAAATATTTGTAAGTATGATCATTAAAGGATGCCACTACAGTGGCCTTGAAGATCACTGCATTTAAATCACAAAGATCACAAGTCTTACTATCCGAATGACTTTGGGCCAGTTTCTTAACTTCTCAAAGCATTAAGGTCTTTAACTGTATATGTAGATAATAATAATACCTATGATATGGAGTTATTTTGAATATTCAACAAGAAAAAATATATGAAAGTGCCTAATGCAGTAATTGACACAAAACACGCACTTGTTAATATTTGTTGAATTTTAATACTTTTAGAGGTTAGGAGAAAAAGAATTAGTAAAAATTGTGTTATAGAGAATAATTCATAAAAGCCATGAATCTTGAAGAAAATCATAAATTATTATAATGTTGAACTGCTTCCTGAAATATAATAGGCAACATTTTGATTTGCCATTGTTTTAGGGTGGGGATGGAAATAATAGTTGTCTGGGGAGTGGTCTCAGGTGATTATTCTAAGGGCCTGTTTGAATATGGGCTAGAAGCATTCTGAGAAAGACCCCCATTAATATACATGTTGGACTTTACTCACAGAGAAAAATGGAGAGGGGGTAGTTGGGAGAGGCAATAGAAACTAAATTTCAAAGGTTAAGCCAGTGGTCTTGTGGGGAAAGTCTCTTACTAGAAAGATGGATTTAGTAACTCAACCCAAGGTTTGGAGGAGACTAGGTCTTGACGCTGGCTTTAGTGCCATGACCGTAATGTTTAAGCAACCACAGGGGAAGGACACTTGCCTCTGGAGAGAAAATAAAATGGTTGCAACTCACCTTCAGAGTCTGAGCAATGCTGCTGTGGGATCCCTTTTGAAAAGAGGAACGAAAGAGTGAGAAGCATTTTCTCGCTGAGAGAAGTCAGGTGACCCAGGAGCCTGGAGCAGAGGGTGACGGGCCTGAGGGGAACATCAAGAATGGCCTCCTCAAAAGTATTAGACAGGCTCATGGCAGCATGGAAGTCAATCTTAGGGACTCACAGGGGGCCAAAAGGCCAAGGAGAGAGATCCCTGAGAGAAAACTAAGGTCATGAACTTAGAAAAGTGGAAGCAACTAAGCTAGCAAAATTTGGGTCTAAATTTGAGCCATGGGCTCATGAAGCTTGGAGACATTTGGTTGACAAAGACATAATAATAAAAAAAAATAATCATGAATTGTGAATGTCTTAAACTTGCAAGACTTTTATTTGCCTGGTTAAAATCTGTCCAAAGGAGTGGTTTGAAAAGACTTCCTTTCAGAGAACTCATGATCTTTCTACTGCCCGTGTAATTCCCGCTGCATATTTGGTATATTTTGTTTCTCTAAGGGTAATAATTGGTGTGTGAAATCGTGCAGGTTTCCCAGAAAGTTGGGGAATAGCTCACGAAACAGTCACAGAACAAGGCATAATTACTGTAGGGAGAAAGATAGAACATATACCCATCAAAACGCAGCTAGAAGAAAGGTAGGCTTTGCCTCTGGTTGGTTGCTCATCCTGACTCATGAACCCCTCCACAGGGGACCACTAGACCAGGCAGAGCCCAATTCCACTCTTTCCCTGGGGCCTGTGTATACTTTAAATTCTATCCCTATCCTGAATGTAGCCCTCACCTTCACAGTACCATGAAGTTTCTCATCGATGCTTTTTATCATTTCTATTCTCCTTGTAGAATAAGGAGCAGGGTGCCTTGGGGATAAAACCTAAGATTTGTAATAAACTAACTTTCTTAGTGCTATGATTTAACAACTCTATGACCTGGGGACAGCTGTAAAACTTTCCAAACCTTGCTTCCTCTGCAAAATGATAATAAACAAATTTTTTCCATGGGTAGGTGGAGGAGATGGGTGTTAAAATGCCCTGGGATATCATTGGGATGTTCTTTGGATGATTCCTTCATTATCTACTCATCAGTCTGAACTGGAATGGTCTTGTTTAGAACTAAACACAACCATAGAAGTCAGACTGCCAATTACACTTGAATGTCTACCCTTCCAAAGAGGTCGTCTTAGGGCTGA
The DNA here is from genome assembly GCF_964341445.2 of Mesoplodon mirus. Taxonomy (NCBI): domain Eukaryota; kingdom Metazoa; phylum Chordata; class Mammalia; order Artiodactyla; family Ziphiidae; genus Mesoplodon; species Mesoplodon mirus. The sequence goes on along the minus strand of NC_138992.1, from coordinate 11,758,682 downwards.
AAATCTCTTGTGTTAGGCTGTCTTAGGGCAGAGAAACTCCAAGAAATTGAGGAACATAAACAAGAAAGATGAATATGAGCCATGGTGTTTGAACTTGTGTGGTCTTTCTCAATACCTACCGGGGACTACCAAAGGAAGAGAGAAAATAAGAGTGCAAGAAGCAGTTTACTTCTCTCCGAAGAGTGTTCACAATCGTTATCTGATCTGAGCTTTAACATAACTCTATAAGTAGAACAGTACACATTATTATTATTACCTTCAGTTCACAAGTGAGGGCACTAAGCCTTAGAGAAGTTCTGTGTTTAATACTTGCTTGATATATAAACTTTGGGGCATAGAGAACAGTCGCCAGAATGTGGTTGATCTCTCTTTGTCTGCTGATTTTTACTGTATTGGAACACGTATGGGGTTGGAGGAAAGTACTAGTATTTTCCAAAATAACAAATGTGTTCTATGGAAGCAGAAATGTTTTCCATTTAATCCTTACAACAGCTCTTCCAAGAAGCAATTCCCATCTCCATTTTATTGACGATGTGAGTGAGGCTCAGCAAGACTGAGTAACAGTACCTGATTATACAGCAAGTACGTGGCAAAGCCAGGATTTGAACTCAGCTCTTCTGTCTCAAAATCTTGTACTCCTTCCTCCCAATGGGCATCCTCTGTGTCCCGTATTTCATGTCAACAGAGTACTATGGTATATCTAAAATGACCTTCCAACAATATTTTTTTTTTTACTAAAATGACAAGGCTCTTCCTCAGCCAAAAGAGATTTCACTTAATGGCAAGTCACACAACCACTGACATTTCTCTTTGCTCTGTTAACTTAGTTCTTGCAAAAAAAAAAAAAGGTTACAATCAGCGATTTTGCCACAAGAGTGGAACTGAAACCCTTAGCCAGCTGTGACCAAATGATCCATTTTTCATGTAGCACACTGGCTCCATCATTGCTCACCGCCTTGCTTGCCTGTGCTGGACTCTCATTTCCACTGGTCCCTTTGGGATATTTTCTGATTGTGACCACACGGGGCAAGCCCATGGGACTAGTTACACCTAACAACACCCCTCTATTCACGTGAGATTTAGAAAGACAATCTTTTCTATTTCAACGTTACAGAAAGCATCTTTTTGTTGCTGTTATAAACTAAAGATATTTCTCACTGTATCCAAAATGGGAGTAGTCTGCAGTATAGTTTTAAGCCATATGTAAGCACGTAGTAGTCAAAAAAGAAATCTTTGCAAGGGAACAAGTGGAGTGTTTTAAATTTCAACAGTTGTGGCCAAGGTAACTTGATTGTAGCACATCTGTAGGGACCACGGAGAGATGGTCTTCTTAGAAGAGGAGGGGAATATTCTGAGTAACAGTATGTACAGAAGTTGTTCTTTTTCTGTCCAAAGCATTGGAGATTTACAAAATCTCCTATTGTAGGTTCAAGCCAAAACCCAGACCATTTACTGAGGATATAATATTTGTAAGGTTTTGCGTTTGAGCCTTCCATAAGTGCTATCCTCTTTAACCCCTCAACAATCCTTTCCTAAAGAAGGGTTTACTGTCGATTAGATAGCTGAAGTAATTTGGTTAAGGTCCCATAGCTAATAAATGGAAAGCCTGGAATCTATGCCAAAAATCTGACTCTAAGCCCAGGGCTCTTTGCACTACACATATTACGCTCACAGACACTCACGGAAATGTTGCAGTAGGCATTATGCAGAAAGTATTAGCAGAACCCATTAACATTGGAGGGCAATAATGTCCTGGGCATTCGTTGGAGGTGTGCAGTTCAGTGCTATTAGGAATTAAAGGAATAGGACCTGGAATAATAAAAAGGAAATCGGTTTAGTTCAAGGCAAAAGATGAGCTTAATGATGGAATGCTGAGTGGTTGCAGACAGGCAGCCTGAGAACTCTCTGTACGTAATAAGCTCTCATGGAAGGTAGCAGTCCTACATATGCGGACGTGGGCTGAGACTGGTGTGGATGGAGAAACCAATTAGATGAGAACCAGGCAACAGCCGAAAGGGATCCACAACAGGAACAAAAAGAACAATTACTGCAACAATAGAAGACCTTAGTAATGCCAAGTGAGGAGGGTTGAGAGAGAGAAAACTATAATCGGGCTTCATTTATTCATTTAAAGACTCTTTCTTTAGTTCTAAATTTATGCCAGATTCACAGATGCCAAACTAGCAAACAAAACCAAAAGTCCATATCCTTATTTCATGCAAAATCCAGGTGTATAGTTGAGTACATATAAGTATTTGGGTTTCAGTTTATATAGAACTTCATATAATTTTACATATATGTAAATATGGATACGTATATGTAATGTATATGTGTGTATAAATATTATATAATTGTGTAGGGGAATGGAAGGGGTGGTGATATCCATCAACGAATGCTTTGTTATGCTTTTTAAGCTGTGAATTAGAGAATCAACTAAGATATTAGTGAGAGGAGGAAATTGAATCAAAGAGATTCAACTATCACATTCGTTCACCTTCTTGGTGACTGGAGTGGCTAGGTAGTAGTCTCTCCCCAAGGACAATTCTTATTTGGATATGGCATCCCTTACATGGTCATTCAAGATAGCAGGGTCATCAGCCCAACTGAGGCTGCTTGGTTGAGCTAGTTAAAGATTAATGTTGAGGCTAGATTGGAAGTTTCAGGACCTGGGTTGGTCTGCAGCTCTGCCACTTGTTTGATAAGAAAAGCAGAGTTCAGGGTAAGGGAATGTGAGTGGACCCCAACAATAATAGATTTTTAGCCTTAAAAGACAACACAGCAATGCAGCACAGAATGTTCCAAAGTTCTGGAGTCAGGTAATTGTGGGTTTAAGCCTACTCCCAGCTACCTCTTTGTTTAGCAATCTTTAGTAAATTAATTAATTGCTCTGAGCCCAGTATTCTAGTTAATGATGGGTGAATAACAATATTCTCTTCCAGCATGGCAATGGAGAGTAAATTAACTTGTATGTACAAAGCATATAATATAGTACCTCATCCATAGGAGGCAGTTAATGAATTATACCTTTGTTTGTCTGTCTCTCATTTATCTATCATCTATCTATCTATCTATCCATCCATTCATCAATCTATCTCACAATTATGTATGGTTAGTCAAAGTCAATCTGCTATGTTTTCCAGATGATCTTGGAGCAATGAACAAAGAAGTCTTTAATTGACACATTAATACTATAATTACCAATAAAGTTTGACAATGATAAGTGCAAGTAGATAATGACAGGGAAAATTGTATTTATTTTTGAGGATATATTTACCTAACATTTTAAAATTAAACATAGAATTTCTGTAACATGTATTATTAAACACATCTTATATTTTGAACTCAAAATTCGTGGAATTTTGTGAATTAATGGAATTCACAGAAGCATTTCTAAGAATTGTGGCACCTTCTAGGTTCATTATATTTTTAAAAATCTGCTTAAAATTTCCAAAATCTTGTTTGCTTATAAATAACTTTTTATTGATCTCTCAAGACTTTGATCATTATACTCATTAGATGTTGCCTCAGAAAAGAATAATATTGTTCATTGTGATCACAATAAAATATATCAAAAGTATAGAAGATGGACTAAATTATTATTAGCCATTATTGAGGTCATTTGGAGTACCATGCACAACTGGTTGTTATTGATTTCCATTGATCAGCCTTATTTCTGGACTCCTGTTTTCCTCCTGATCTGTATCCCATGGTATAGCCATCATTCACCTTCACACTGTCACATATTCTTCTCTAGTTATACCTTTGAATATTGCAGATCTGTACATTCATTTTATTCAGCAACCTATTGAAGGCCTACTGTGTGGGTTCATTCATTTATTCATTTCACTTCTTTAGGGAGTTTAATAGATTACAAGTATTAAATTAGGTTCTGGGGACACAATGAAACTAAGACATAATCTTCATCTTAAAGAAGCTTATGATACAATGTGAATGGGTGGGAATGCTGTATAAATATTCAAGCAGTATAATATGGTTGGCATAGACAGGAACTGTGAGTCATGGATCATTTTGGAGGGCCAGCTAACCCAGAGTTAACCTGGAGCCTGGGAAGGCTTCCTGGAGGAAATGACACATCAGCTGAACATTTTAAGATAAAATAGATTAACACTAGATGAAACTGAGGATGAACATTTTAGTTAGAGGGAATAGCATGTGCAAATACCCTGAAGCAGAAGAAACAGCAGCATTCTGAGAAACAAAAGGTAGTCCAATGTGGGTGTATTAGACATTGGGGTATAAAGATGAATTAGACAACTATTTCTCTTGACTAGTGTTTCATCTTCTGTAAAGGAGAAAATGTATCAGAAGATCAGAAGAAAATGTGTTAAGCTACTATATTAATATGAACAAAGTTTTAAGGGAGTTAAGGAGGGAGTGCCTCGGTCTGCCTGTCAGTATCAGGAAAGTCATCACAGAGGAGGTGACTTTGTTCCTCTGCTTGATCATAAGCTCCTTGAAGTAAATAACCAGGCCTTTTAAAAATTTTGCATTATTCATTTTGCCCAGCATGGTAACATGTGCTCAGTAAGTATTGGATAAATCCCTAGCTTAATGTTATTTGTTTCAATGAACCCTGGGTGACTGGAGCAAAGGCCGGTAAGCATGTAAGCAATGTAAGCATGGTGGTGACAGGCCAGGTTAATACAAGGATGCTACCATGCGACGTCACTGTGGCTCCTGCTCTGGGCGGCATAGTTTCTATTAATTCACTTTTATATTCATTCATTGGCCAACTATGTGTTGGGCATTGCTTCAACACTGGTGAATGTAAAGATTAATTGCTCATGGCCTTGCCCTTGACAAAGTTGTGTATGGAGCTGGGAGACAATTATTAGATCAATGTAATGTGAGACATTCTCTGACATAGCACAAAGTACTAAAAACCATAGAAACAGAAGTGATGATCTTTATGGGTTGGGGTGATGAAGTGTGAGTAAGACTTGTCCTTGGCTTCTTTCTCTTCTCTTTCTAGGGCCTTCCCCTTAGTAGTTCATTCAGAGTTGTATCTTCTACTAACCTCAATGTGGCTGATTCCCAAATCTCTCCCTCCAGTTATGGCTTCTTTCCAAAGCTTCATCCATATATATCTAATTCTTGTGTGACATCTCTACCTCATGTCCTGCTGACACCTCTAACTCAATTTCTTCAATTCTGAGCTCATCTTTTTCCTACAAAACTTGTTCACCACTCTTCTTCTTATTCTGTTAATAGCTCCCTGCTAGACCTAGTGATATAGGCTCGAAGGCTCAGTGCTAACTTCGATTCACCTCTTTCCTTTCCCTACCCTTGAATCCAGTTCTTTTTTGTTAGTTCTTCCACTGGGATATCCTTCATGCCATCTTCTGTCATTCCTACCATTACCTTAATTCAGGTCCACATTTGTTCTCTCATAGAAGTAACAGATTTTCAGTCATAAGGAAAACATTATGGATATTTATAAAGCAAAAGCAGACTTCCAAGGTTTATCTCTTGATGGAGACTTTCCAGGAGAAGAGGGAGATTCTGGACTAATGGTTTTCGATCTTGGTTGCTATTGGAATTACCTGAGAGCTTTAGAAAATGCTGATGCCTAGGTTCTACTCTCAAGAGACTCTAATTTAATTAATCTGAGTGTGGCCTGAGGCACTGAGGGGTTTCAAAACATGTGTAGATGAGATTCTAATGTGAACTTAAAGTTGAGAACCACCAAACTAGACCAAGAGAACTCATCTCTCTGCTCTGATTGACATACCCATCACCACTACTCCTACTGGAAGAGTGGGTGAAACTCTTGCATATTAATGCAGGATGGAAATTTTCTGTTTAGCTTTAAAAAATACTAAACGGAAGGGAAATAAACATAAAATACATGAAGTACAAAAACATTGTTCTGATGCTATGATAGTCAGCTTTCTCCAGTCTGACAGATGAATGTGCCCATACTGCACAATAACCACAGCAACTGTATAAAAAGCAATATATAAACATAGAGGCATAGAAACATCCTTCTCTCATACTTGTTTTCTCTGCCTCCAGCTTTGCTCTACTCAGTCAATCTCAAGCATTACTGCCAAATTAATTTTCCTGAAAAAAGTTTTGAACTTATCAATCACTGTCTCAAAATCTTTCAATAATTCCTTATGACTTACAGAAAACAAAATCTCGAAATTGTTTCCCAATTTGGCTTACAATTCACTGTTCCAATTTTACTTATTATAATTCTCTTTCATGCATTCCTGCCTTCAGGGTTTTGCTTTTGTTGTTCTGCATCATTTGTTCCTTCCAATTTCATGTATATAAAGTCTCCTCATCCTTAAAGATTCTACTCCCATACTGTCTCCTCTGCAAAGCTTTTCATGATCATTTTGGCAGGAAGTCATTTTTCCATCCTCTTAAGTAAGGTGGTCCCTTTGGAGTCTATAAAACTAACTTATTAACAATGAGACACTTTTCTCATGAAAAATGCTTGGTTCCTAAAATTATTTCAACCACTCTACATGCAACGGTCATCTGCTGTATGCGCTTCCTGCTAGGAATATACATAGACAATGACAGACATGGCGACTGCCCACAGTGAGAGGCTGAACAGGATACAAGACTTTAATTAAGCAAGTGACATTATTATTTGTGACTGTGTCTGGGAATTTGAGAGGAAAAAGCAAATGAGTGTCAGACTATAAACTTTCACACTCTGATAAGAATGTGAATTACCTTTCTAAATGAAACCAATAGTTGAGCCAATGATGATTAGGTCCTAATTCTAAGAAGTTGGTCCTAGAAATAAGTGAGGTAATGGGAAACAAGGCCTTGATTTTAATGAAACAACCTTGGAGGAGATGGATCGGTGAGGATCAGTCTATTGCTTGCAGGAGGTTTTGGGGTACAGGGAAATCTGACTAGGCCTAGCCTTGGTTAAAACCAGGCTTCCTGCAGTGCTCATCCTACTAATTGGATGATATGTGAAAGCTCCACTTGATATCTGGGGACTTGCTAAAGAGAAACAATGTTGGTGAGGACCCATTAGCATCAGGTTGTGGACTGAGCAGGATTGCTATCATTTGTCACCTGCAGTATCCACTGTGTAGGAGAATATGAAGACAATGGGGTCTCCCAGTCTGTGAAAAGATGGGGGAGACTGGGGCAGGCAGGAAGGGGTGGTGCTATTAATTCATGCATTGTCCACTAAAACAAATAATAAATTTTACTCTTTTGAAGAGCTTATTATTGAGCCTCCTCATAATAAACACTTACAGCAGGGTCTGGAGAACTGGTATCCTCTTAAATCCTCTAGCTACTTTCAAGGAGCCACAAGAAGTTTCACAAAGTCTTTATCTCTTTCTACTTCTGTTATAGTTATTTAGATAATGTTTTTTATCACCCCTACTAAGCTGTGAGTCTCTCAGAGGAAGGATCAAATTATCTTGATATTCTTTTAAATGCCTACTGCTATTTTTAGTACTGAATAAGTGTGTGGCAGCCACTGTTTTAGTCAACAAATGAATGAACCATGAGTGTCTTAGTGTGTTAAGTCTGTTGTCACAAAGTACCACAAACAGAATGGCTTAAACAAAAGAAATTTATTGTCTCACGGTTCTGAAGGCTTGAAGTCCAAAGTCACTGTGTTGGCAGCGTTAGTTCCTTCTGAGGATCTGTTCCAGGCCTTTCTCCTTGGCTTGTAGATGGCCATCTTCTCTCTGTGTCTCTTCATATCAACTTCCTTCTATGCATGTTTCTGTGTTCAAATTTCCCCTCTTTTATATGGACACCAATCACATTGGACTAGGGCCCATCCTAATGACTACATCTTTACTTGATTATCTCTATAAAGACCCCATCACCAAAAAAGGTTACATTTTGAGGTACTGGGGGTTAAGAATTCACCATATGAATTTCTGAGTGAACACCATTCAACCCATACAAGGAGTCAAGTCTCTCAAACTCCATATGTTCTTCTTTCCTCTTCTACATTCTCCATTTACCAGAAACACTCTAGAGCTGCAATGTCCAATAAAACTTCCGGTGATGAGGAAAATGTTTCCTATCTGAGCTTTTCAACATGATTGCCTCTTGCCAATGTGACCATGGAGCACTTGAAATGTGGTTACGGTGGCTGAGGCATTGAATTTTAAACTTCACTTGAATACACTACCATGTGTAAAATAGATAGCTAGCGGGAACCTGCTATATAGCACAGGAGCTCAGCTTGGTCCTCTGTGATGACCTAGATATGTGGGATGGAGAGGGTGGGAGGGAGGTCCAAGAGGGAGGGGATATAGGTGTACATATAGCTGATTCCCTTCATTATACAGCAGAAACTAACACAACATTGTAAAGCAATTTTACTCCAATTAAAAAAAAACAACTTCATTTGATTTAAATTAAGTTTTTAAGCAAAAATGATCATATTTTAAAGTCTACATTTTACAAGTGAATACTTCTAATACAAAAATGTCCTATAACTAATCTATTGTAAAGAATTAATTCATACTGTACTATGGGCTTGTTGATGGCCTATATGTCTGATGCTCCATGGTGAAAGCATCATCTCTCTGTCCTATCAGTGTGCTCTGTGACTCTGTTTGACCTCATCTGGAGATGATATCAAAGCATGTAGCTTTGAGGCCTTTGGGAATACAAGGTTGGGACTGGTGGTCCATCTGACTTCTGTGATAGACCCTGGCTTGGACCCGCATTCTGGTTTCACTTCTTTCGTAATGATGGCATCTAATTTCTTCTTAAAATGCCCAAGAGGAAATGCTTTATCACTAAACTTCAACTGATTTAAATTAATTTAAATTTAAATAGCCACATGTGGCTAGCAGCTACCACATTGAACAGCACAGTTCCATACATTGGGAAGTGAGACTAATTCTTCATCGAAAGTGAAAAATGTCATTTCTGTGATTTGAAATAGATAAAGCCTATGTGAATTCATATTTGTATGGCTTTTAATATCAGAGATGAATACTAAAAATATGTACACCTCATAGTGCTAAGAGCAAGACAAGGCAGAAAATGGAGGTTGCCTCTAAGGGCCAGGTGGTAACCAGCAGATGTCCTGGCTTCAATAGAACTAGAATGCTTCTCAGCTAAGTGGCAGCAATTACACTCCAGTCTAGCCAAATGTTGGCATGAGAGAAGGTAGTCCCTGCACTGTTTGATCTAGTGATTTTCTATGATAAACTGGAAATCTAGGTCTTCATGTGAGATTTTCTGGTTTTTTTCATGCTGGCAACTGATTTTACCATTCTCCAGGCAGTCCCAATCTGGTTAAAGTAAACACTAAGGTTGGCTGGATATACCCTTGAGTATCTCAGTTTGCGATCTCTGTTTTGAAAAAAAATTTCACAGAGACTTACCTAGAAGTACTTTCCTTGATCTTATTAACCGAACTTCACAGAACTTTTGAAAAACATCAAGTGTTAAATAACACTCCTGAATGATGAGTTCTTTTCACACATTCCAATTTAGAGAGAACCCAAATGATGGACATTTAAAATGAATGTATTGTGAATTTCAGGATCGGCTCACTTCCAGAAGCTTCCAAAACTGTGAAGTGATATTGCACTGTGTTGTGATATTCCCAGGACTGACAGATGTGTTTGTCTCTGATTTTTCCCATCAATTCAATTCATAGAACAAAAAAGAGGAGCTGACAGAAGGAAGATTGGCAATTGCCAGCTCTGCAGTTGCTCAGATCTCTCTTTAACATATAAGGACTCTTTAAAAAGACATAGGGTGATAAGTATAGTAAGTTCTTTGTCTCCTATAAATACATTTGTCTTTACTTAAAATTTCTTTTGCTCATAAAATTAGCCTTTTCAACATTTAACATTCGCTGAGCACCTGCTTCATGCCAGGTCATGGGCAAGATGTACACACGCCAGGTCAGACATATGCCCTGCCCACGGCAAGGTTGAAAATTGAGCAGGGTAACTGGACTTTTGCAAATCTTTTTCAAGGCATTAATTCCAATTATAAGAAGTGCTATGAAATGGAAGTATCGAGTGCTAGGAAATCTTGCAACAGCGAGTCCTGATGTTGTCTGGTGGAGTGTGTGGGAGTGTGAGTTAGCTCAGCAAAGGGGGAGGTGGGACCAGGGCAAGGCATGTGAAGTCTTGGGGAAGAAGATGAGCTTGAGACTGTCCAGAAGCTGAAGGCAGGCCACTGTGGCTGGAAGGTGGTTGAAAGCAAGGTGGAGAGGGAGCAGAATGAAGGTGGTCAGGTTGTGTGGGGATTTGTAGCTCATACTCAAAGACAATGGTCTAAGATGCCCTTTATGGTAAAAACAATAGGTCTCAGGAAAGCATCCTGTAGAAGCTCTGAGGGAAGAATTGGGCTCTGGCAGCTATGCTACCTGTGAATCAAGGCTAGTCCTCAGTGAAGTTTAACCCCAGCACAAAGCATACAACCCCAGTGCAAAACTTCCCTGTGCTGGGGGAGTTTAAATCACCTTGTGTTGATTCTCAGTGGAGGCATAGTTGCTCCCCCCCCCCCCCGCCCAGGGAATATTTGGCAATGTCTGAAGATATATTTTATTGTCAGGATTTTTGGAGGAGGTGCCACTGGCATTTAGGGGGAAGAGGTCGCCTAGAGATGCTGCTAAACATCCTGTAATGCACTCACAGGGCAACTCCCACAGCAAAGAATTATGAAGCAAAACATCAAGTACACCAAGGTTTTGAAACTCAGGTTAAAGTGAATATCAGAGGAAGCTGTAATTAATGGGATTGGGAACTTAGAAGTAACCGCAGATAAAAATGTCAAGAAGTGGGGTTGGGGGCCGCACCTTCAGTTTTATGGCGAACTTAGCAAACATGAAATTGTATTAAAATACAAAAATTATGTTTTGGCTATTTGCTTCTTTCTTCTCAGTTTACCAACTGCCAGTGGCATCTCTCAAAATATCTGGTCTCAGCCAATCAGCCTTATTTGCCTTAATAATACTGAGTGTAATTCTGTCTGCTTGGCATCAAAATAACTGTTCAGAATATTGATTGAATAAATAAATGTACATTGACTTATTTCCATGGAATGAAATTTTGTTTAATTATAATAACTATTGAGCTACTCATTTGTGCAAGGCACATTCTATGCTTTGATCTAATCCTTACAGAAGCCCTGCAAAGGAATTATTAACTATAATTGACAGAGGAAGACCCTTGCCGAAGGTCAAACAACAAGTAAATCTGTTTGATATCACCGCCTGTCCTTTTTCATTGCTCTGTATGTGATTTTGCATTGAGAATGGGATATGAACCCAATTTTATGTTCTTCATGCATCAGGTGGAATCAGGTATGCCTGCATATATGCAGACCCCCCAAATGGTGACCCAACACATAAGGCTTCCATTTTAATGAACATAAATCAAGTCCAAGGTAGATAGAGTGACTACAAGGATATCAGAGGTCCAGACTCCTTCTATCCTACCTAACCTTCCTTAGTACCTCTTTGCATCTCAAGGCTGCCTCACGGTCTATGGTGTCAGCTGGAGCTCCAACCATCAAGTCGCTCAGAAAGAATGGGGTGGGATAAGGATGTGGGCCTTACCTCCTACTTGATTCAGCTCATGGTTAAGTAACTCCAATGGAATTTCCATTTCAGTGCTTTGCCTTGCACATGATTGGCCGTTCCTCTGTAAGAGAGCCTAAGAAATGTAATTTTTTGGCTGGGAGTATTACCGTTATCAAGGAGGAAGGAGGAATACGTGCCGTAAGAAGCCCGCAGCCATCTCTGCCAGACCACAGTAGCAGCTATCACACTTGAAGAGAAGCTTAGAGGTTTCTCATGTGGTTGCAAAATCCCAATAGGAAAAGCAGTGTGACAATGTAGTTACTGTCAGTTGATTGTGTTTGGGCCCATGAAGCCCTTTAATACTCCACCCTGCTCTATCTAATGAGCCACTTAGCTTCTGTCTGTTCTCTATCTCTTCTCCTCAACATTTGACCTGCTCTTCCTGCCTCTCCAATCTGACACCTCTTTCCATCTCTTCTTTCTTGGTCCTTTTTATCTTTTGCTTCTGGTCTTCTGCTTTTGTCTCTTTTCCACACGTGGAGACTCGAAAAGCATAGCACAGGAAACTGTCATCCTACTCATGCCACACCTTCTTTGCCCATTTGCCCTTCCTCATCCTTCATCTCTGCTACTTTGTGGAAAATCTTTTGTCCTTCTGAAAACTATCCTTCTTGACATGCAGTCCCACTTAGATGATTGTAGCTGCAATTGAAGACTTACTTTAAGGTTGTTGGTAGGCAGTCTCCACACTGTTCCATGAATCTGCCTCCTCTGTTCTCACTCATTTATTCATTCTTTATTTCCACGTTTACTGAATATCTACTATATGCCAGGCCCTTTGTTAAGCCCAGCAGGTTCTCCATGGGATAAAACAGACATGGTTCCTTCCTTGTAGTGCTATCTGTCAGAGGAGCCACATGCAAATCATAGAACCATCACGCATCCATGGCTGCAGATTTTGGTAGGAGCTGTGAGGGAAGGGGTATTATGGAACATAAAACAGGAGCAATCTTGGAGGAGTCAGTGAAGGTCTCCCAAGGGAGTGACATTTAAGATGAAAGCAGAGGGATGAATGGGAGTTAGCCATGCAAAGATGAAGAGTGTTTGAGCAGAGGGAAGAGCAGATACAAACAATCTCATCTGAAAAATTTGCCAGTGGAGAGTGATTTTCTACTCTGTGCTAATCACTATTCTTGAGTATGAGTAGAGATGAAGACTCTGCCTTGAAGGAACTTATATTTGAGCAAAGTGTTTAGAAAATAAATACAAAAAAAGATACTTTCTGGTACTGATCAATTTTATGGAGGAAAAAAATATCTAGTTGGAGGAGACGGTGTGTTTGAATGATGGGGAGTGGTCATGGTTGCTGGACTGTAGTGAACAAGGGGCAGAATGGAGGAAGATGCATTTGGAAAGGTAGCTAGTGGCCAGGTCACCTGAGTTTCATGAGTGATAGTAAGGTTTTGTGGAGGCACAAGGAAGCCTTTGGGATGTTTTAAGTATGAAGAGGATATAACATGATTTGTACTTAGAAAGATCACTGAGATTCTGAGAGTAAACCATGTATAAATGGAATGCAAATCCTTGGACCAGATGGAATCCCTAGGGAGTGAAGGCCAGGTGCCCAGCCAGGGGCTCAGAGAGTACGCCAGCTTTATTTTGTGACCTGGGCAAGTTACTTACTCTAAGTCTCACCATCAGGTGGAGGTTATGATAATGGCTCACAGGATCGTGATGACAATATGATGAGATAATCTTTTACAGCAACCTCGCCCAATACCTTGCATGTGGTTTACACATCCAACCCCATCTCCCCTTCAATGTGCTTGTCACTCCCCTCTGACAGATCACACACGGTCTCAGGGGGGAATGCTTTGATCATGAGACACGAAATTTAAATGGAAACCTAATAGATTATGTGACACTTCAGTGTCTCAGCAATTTTACAAAGTCTTGAATCATTCCTAAAAGAGGAACATGCTGGCACTCAGTTTGCATTTTGATGTTTCAGAATGTTTTACAAACAATTCAAAGCACTTCAGAAGCCTCAGAAGCCAGCACCCCCCCCACCGCCCCCATCTCCACAGGTATTTGAAAGGAAGGGTTGATTGAACTGGAGTCACTGACTGTGGTGGATGAGAGTGAGATAAAGAATTTCTTCAGAAAGAAGTTCATAAAGCAAGTTTCCTTCTTATTCCTCTAATATCTCAGCTAAATCTTGTCGGTCAACATGGGCTTGACCATTGGCCCAGTTCCCCATCTTTACTCTCTGGCCCCTATTATTTTCCCTTGCTTGGGATTCTTGTTTCTGTCTACAACAGTCTCCTGCCTTGAACACGTATAAAACCCAGTGAGCAACCAGCGTGAGAGAAACAAACCCCGTGCATAAACGTTGTGTATCCTTCACTTGGCTGAAATGCGTTTTGTAAACATCTGAGAGAAATAAAAAAGAATTACTCCCTATCTGAGAAAATCAATTGATTCCAAGGGATCAAAATAGGTTATAAAAACTGCTGGGATCATGTTCCCATGAATGGAGTGATAATGAGACATTCTTCAATAAAGAGGGATGATTAGAAGATCATGGTGACATAAAAACTCATGGCCAAGGCAATTTTTTTTCTCAATTGGAGCACAACTATCCTCGAATTTTGTTTTTGTATTTTCTTTTTCCTGCTAAAGCCCAAAGAACATTCTATAACCCAATGTTTTTACATGAAATTACATTCTTTCCATGGGGCAGAAACAAAGTAAAACATTGCAAGCAGGAAAGAAAGATGTTTCACTTCACAAAAGAAAAGTGGCTCAACCTGAAACTAGCACAACTTTGTAAATCAACTGTACTCCAATAAAAATTAATTTAAAAAAAGAACCAGGATATGATTTAACATGTAACCTTTTCCAAGTAATCCTGAAAGCATCTGTCCAAATGGAACCTCAATCAGAGATCCTGCTGATTACTTGTGGACACATAGCATGAGTGAGAGTTAAACCTTTGTTTTGTTAAGCCACTGAGATTTGGGCATTCTTTGTTACTGAAGTGTATTCTAGCCTGATCAGTAATAAATGGATTGGTTACACACACACACACACACACACACGGGGTGGGGCTCATCTGCATTGCTAGAAAGACTTCTTGTCTTGGATGTGTTGTGCAAGGTCAACTTGAGAAACAGTGAATCTCATGGAAGAGAGGAACTTCTACGATATAAAACATTGCTCAAGGGATTAGACTAGGCTGGCATGGATAGATTTGTCTGCCCTCTGCATAGGGAAGTAGAAGTTGTTCAGCACACAAAGACTGGATCCTATGAAGAATGAATGAGATAATGCAAGAATCAAAGCTAGATTAAGCTATGATTGATGATAATTGAAGTTTAGTATATGGAAAAACTATCAGCCTGTAACTAAGTGTACATATTTCTATAAATCTTGCTCTAAATTGTGATGTATCATCTATATATTCTAGTAATGAACAGACAAACAATTTATATCACTCCTTTAATACAAAGATATATTTTGTAGGAGCACAATCAGAGATTTACTTGTGTGCTCATCTCGGTAACTTTTTCCTGCTCGGTCTCACCTTTGAGCTTAGGAAGTTTGGCTGAAAACACAATTCATCTGCTGGTGGTTTTACAGCTTGTGTCTTGGGAAAATATGTTATGTTTTTTTTTTTTTTTCCAGATAGGTCATGTAAACCTGAAACCTATTAACCGTTATAGCCAGCTTGAACTGTAGAAAGCAGTATATTAGAGCAGGGCTCTATATTCTGTGGACCGATGCTGATGAGAAAAGTACAGAAATTGAAAGTAAGCATTTAGAGACTTTCATAGCAATTTGATATTGCCATAATACCTAAACTAGTCACACAAAATGGGACCATGTATCATCTGTGATGGTTTGAAAATTTAAAAACAAAACAAATAAGCAAACAAATAAAACAAATGTGTCTTCATCACAAGAGAATATGAAACACCAAACCGGTTTGCAAGGCAGAACTAGAGACACAGATGTAGAGAACAAATGTATGGACACCAAGGGGGGAAAGCGGGATGGTGGTAGTGGGATGAATGGGGAGATTGGGATTGACATGTATACACTGATATGTATAAAATAGATAACTAATAAGAACCTGCTGTATAAAAAATAAATAAAATAAAATTCAAAAATAAAAAAAGAGTACGTGAAACACCAAATTAAAGAAACCAACACAAGTCAGTTCAGTCCCCTTTGCACTTTGGTTCTTACACATGGATCTGCCTGATAAGACAGATCAGTTCCGTGCCTGAGTTAGAGTCATTTGACCTCCACCTGAGGACCTGCTCTAGACTCAAAACAGTCCTCTTCCCAAGAATGGGGAAAGGGGTGGAAATTTAAGAAACCAGGTTTAACACTTATCTTTTTAATAGCTATTTATTGATTAGCTATATGCCAGCTACTGTGGCTTCCAGGGCTATAAACACAAATAAGAAACTCCCTGAATCAGAAGGCTTAAAGGTCATTTGGAAAGACGTAAACAAATGATTATAACATAATTTAAGTCAATAAACCTTTGTCTCTCTTTCCTTCCCTCCTTTCCTGTCTTCCAGAAATACTTATTGCTCCCCAATTTACTCTATTTTAACTTTTTTGTTTGTTTAAGATTGAATGTAATTTAAAAAAAATTTTATTGAAGTATAGTTGATTTACAACCTTGTGTTAGTTTTAGATATACAGTGAAGTATTTCATATATATATATATATATATATAATATATATATATATTATATATATATATATATATTCTTTTTCAGATTCTTTTCCATTATATGTTATTACAAGATATTGAATATAGTTCCCTGTGCTATACAGTAGGTCCTTGTTGTTTATCTATTTTATATATAGTAGTGTGTATCTCTTAATTCCAAACTCCTAATTTATCCCTCCTCCCTTTTCCCCTTTGGTAACCATAAATTTGTTTTCTATGTCTGAGTCTATTTCTGTTTTGTAAATAAGTTCATTTGTATTGCTCCCTATTTTAAACACCATGCGTTACTTTGATGATATAGTGCTGGATAAGGATGCTGCTCTCTTTCTCACATGAGGATTTCAGCTTTGTCCAAAAGACAGCCATAAGCTAGCTAACCACAGTTTAATTCATTGATTAATTAATCCAATGAGCAGCCATTACTATAAATTAAAATAAAGAGAGCTGTGAAAACCCAGAGAGACCTAAACTTGATTCAACGTATGGTGAAGGAGGGTGAGCCAAGTGCGGAAGGTGTCCCTGAGGGTGGAATATTTGAGCTGAGCTCTAAAAGGTAAGTGAGAGATATCCCAGTGAAGAGGCGGACAAAGAATGTCTGAGGCAGAGAGAGCAGCATGTACAAAGGTCCTGTGGCAGGAAGGAAGCCAATGTGGCTAAGGCGCTATGGGAGAGGTGGTTGTCTTGCAAACCTAAGAGTTTTGTCGTCTACAACCTACTTAAACCTGTTAATCTGGCTATCACTTATTTTTTTTCCTTCTCCATAAACCAAGAACAAATAATTGTATTCATGCCTTTTCCCTTATATGGAAGACGCTGTATTGTAATCCCTTTCTTTCACAAGTGGTGGCCCTTACTTGTTCTGGGGACTCTCCTTTTCCCAATTGATGGTTATGATCATAATGATGAATTTTATTACCTCATTCTTGATCATTGGACTAAATTCACCCATTCAGAAAGGCACCACATCCTCTGCTCTATCCTCCCTTGGCTTTGGCTACACAATATTCTTGGTCAGTTGTCTCAAATACTAACTAATGCTGATTACTCATCTAGCCTCTCATCTCTTATATTACCAAATGCTATAAATAGAACACTGGACTGCTGAAAGAAGACTTCCTCTTATTGCTGGAAATGCAGTCCACCTCCTCAGCTTTTTCCTCAACTCATAAGTTTATTTAAAGCCAAAGGACCTTTTCTGGCCTTCTCTTTCACCTTTCAGTCATCACTTCTCTGTTCAAATCTTGCCCCTATTTGTGTCATGCCCTCATAAAATACAGTGCAGTGAAAAGAGAGTAGACTTTGGGGCCAAACCAACTAGGGTTCAAATCCAACTCTGATAATTGCCACCTGTGTGACTCTGGGAAATTAAATCACCCTCTCTGAGCTTCAGTGTCTTGGCTAGCACAGAGGGTTGTTGTGACCATTAATTGAGTCACTGTGTTTAAAACATCTAATTCTCACAGAATGATTCTTTTTTAGCTATCCGGCTAGTGTTTTAAAGCCTATTTGATCATGACAAAAACAACTCAGATAGAAAGGACACTGCAACCTCACCCCAGACAGATGAGTAGAAACTCACATTGTCAATTACGATCTCAGTCCTCCTCGATGAGGAATCTGACACAGACACATGTTGTGTTTTTATTAATATTTTATTTAGCCAACACACTATTACAGAAGCTAGTCTATTCTCCATGAACTTCTCTTTAACTTTTTAAATTAGCTTATTAATGGGATTGGGGAGATGGATATCATTTAATGGGACATTTCTCCCTCCCTCTGAAGATCAGGACATTCATAAATCAAAGAGGTCTTACATTTGCATCCAGCCAAGGGACTGGCTCTGATGAGATGATTTGTACTCCTAAATTCTGGACTTCTGTGAAGTCTGAGAAGTAAAGGAGAGAGGAAGATTAAACAGGGGTGGGGCAAGGAGACAGACAGGTGAGGGTCTGTGGATGAGAATGCAGAAGCAAGGCTGACCCTAAAATAGATTAATTA
Source organism: Mesoplodon mirus (assembly GCF_964341445.2). NCBI lineage: Eukaryota > Metazoa > Chordata > Mammalia > Artiodactyla > Ziphiidae > Mesoplodon > Mesoplodon mirus. The sequence continues at coordinate 11,740,416 of NC_138992.1, read as the reverse complement.
AGCATAACTTGATAATGTGAGCCTCTGGGTCGTGGGGAAGGAGGGCTGGGAGATGGGACAGACAGAGTAACAACCAAGTCTCTTTGGATCAGGGCCCTCCCACTCTGACAAGCAGGGCGGAGGGTTTCCTGTGAGCTGGAGGAAATGGAGTGCCTGCCTCCTGAATGTTTGTCACTGTGTGAGGGTATAGAGCTTCAAAAGGCACAGTCCTTCACCCAGAAGAACCAATGATTTATCGAAGGAGAAGGACTTTTGGTACAATATTATCAGAACAATGTTAAATACTATGCTAAATGCCATAATGGAAATATGTTCTATGAGTATTGATGCTGAAAATATAAAGTCTTTCTGGGGAGGTAAGGAATGGCATCTCAGAGGAAGAGCCTGGCTTGAGTCCGTTCACTAGAAGCACAGCCTGAGACGGGGATTAATTTAGGGTGTGCTCTTAGAGGAGCCAAGTAGTAAGGGAAGTAGGATAGGACAGGGCAAGGACCTATGCAAAGATGCACTTTCAAATTGCACCACAGAGGTTGTCCTACGTAACGCAAGGGGCCTGAGCTTTTATTTCCCTTCATCAGTCAGTCATTTGCCCTGGGTGGGTGTCTGTCTGTGTGGTCACATCCTGGACATCTTTAGGAAAGACAAGGGCAATCTTTCTGGGGAAGGAAGCTATGAGTGGTTAGCTTTAGCATCCAGTGCCTGCAGCCCCTGACAGATGAGTGTACCCAGTGTTGTACATGGACACTGGGCCAGAGGCTCACAGCATCTGCTAGAGTGACATTTGAGGTGGCTCCCTTGCTGTGATGGGTTGGAGGATGTTCCAGCATTACCTGGAGAAGCCAAAGTATGTGCAAAGGCCTGAAAGATTTGAGGGATCAGTTTTCCTTAGAGGGGCCAGCAGTCAGGTGTGCATGAGATGGGAGTGTGGGAGAGGTGATCAGAGATGAGGCTGAGAGAACGGTGGTTAACAGCCTGGGTTTGGGAGTGAAACAAATCAGGGTTTGAATTCTGACTGTTGCTTATTGACTGTGTGACCTTAAGCAAGATACATTACTTTCCCTAGCCTCGGTGTCCTCATCTGATAAATGGGTATGATAAGACTACCTTTCAGGATTGTTGTAAGAATGAAATGAGATAATGAAAGTAAACCATTGAGCACAGGACCTGTGACGTATTAACTTTCAATAAACGGTAGTTAACTTAATTCTTATAAAGCTGGAAACAGTGACTGATGTTGAAGGTCTTGAATTGTATTTAGAGGAGTTTGGGTTTTATCTGGAAATGATAATCCTGATGATGATGATGATGGTGATTCTAACGGCAATAATAGCAACAACAGTAGCAGCGGCGGGCTTCCCCGGTTGCGCAGTGGTTGAGAGTCCGCCTGCCAATGCAGGGGACACGGGTTCGAGCCCCGGTCCGGGAAGATCCCACATGCCGCGGAGCAACTAGCCCCGTGAGCCACAACTACTGAGCCTGCGCGTCTGGAGCCTGTGCTCCGCAACGAGAGACCGCGATAGTGAGAGGCCCGCGCACCGCGATGAGGAGTGGCCCCCGCTTGCCGCAACTAGAGAAAGCCCTCGCACGGAAACGAAGAGCCAACACAGCCATAAATAAATAAATAAATAAATAAATAAATAAATAAATAAATAAATAAAATTAAAAAAAAAAAACAGTAACAGCAGCAATAAAAGCTAAGATGTGAAGTGGGGAGCTAGTGAGCACCTTTATAAAAGTAGGGGATTTGCAGGTCTGTGCTTGAGAAAGATAGTTTGGTCAGCCCTGTGGAGAACGGATTGGTGATAGGAAGAGAGAACAGGTAGGAGAACCAGCTATGAGGCTCTCCCAATAGTCTAGGCAAGAGGGTTTGAGTTTGGTCAAAAGTGGGGGCCAGGAAGGGACCGAGTCAAGACCAGAGTGAAGCCAATGAATCCTGTAGCAACAGAGCTCACACTGCGTGCTTGGGACTCTGCCACGACTCAGACGAACCACTTCTACTAGACATAGTACAAATGCAGTAGAGAGTGGGATCCTGCTCTGGGATCCTGTCATTTATTAATGGAAAACTGACTTTGTGATATGCAGGTTGCCCCTGGTAAGGATGATTTCAATGATGCTCATGAGCCTTCTCTGTCACTTTTATTGAGTTTCTGTGTACTCAAATTCATTAATAAAGGGACAAAAGGGGAACCTGGGCATATTTTACTCTCATCATTATCTGGAAGAGTTTTTCAATGAAACTCATTGAGCGTGATGAAATCACTGTTTCTGCTGAAAGCCCATCTCTATATAGATTGACCTTGGTTGCAATCCTTGATGAAAATGGGGAAACATGTGGTATTAAGTTGGTCTCATAAAAGCCCTCTATGGAGGAAATCAATAGATATATCTCAATAGATACATGCAAATAAAAAACCTCGCAGTCAACTTGGTTGAATTTCCACCTTGTCTTCAGAAGCAAGATGGTTAGAAGAGAACTTCATACCTCTAGATTATACTGAGTTAGGTTTGATGGCGTGTCATATTTTTTCCAGCTCTAACATTCTGACACTATGACTTCCCAAATTATACCTATAATAAGAGAAGTTAATAGCGCTAACATTTATTGAATCATCATTTTGTGGCAGGCCCTGTGTTAACCACTTTACTTAGATTTCATGGTAACCATATGCAGTAGCTACTATTGCAATTTCCATTTTACAGATGGGGATACTGAGGATCGATGAAGTCAAACAAAGTGGGCCAGGGGCAGGGACTGAGAGGAAGAGTCCAATATAGGTGGTTCCAATCTCTGTGAATTCTGATTTCTGTCCCTTGCCTCTTCTTTTTGCTCATTTTTAATGATACTAATCTTTTGACATTCAGAACTAATTCCCCATCAGGTCATTTAACAGGTAACTATTAAAAGCCCTGTATGTTTTCTAACCTCTCTGGTTGTCAATGGACTATCACAATGCATGCTCTTCCCATGGACCATTGGACATGATCTCACATTGTCCTGTGCTATTCTCTGTTTATTTAATGGGTGGGATTCATTGCCTCCCAGTCACACTTTGGGGGAAATGCCAACCCCTGTTATGCCCATCATGATTTTTTAGCTCATGCTGATCACTTTTGTCTGAACTTGACCACTAACTATCTCTCTATTCCATGTTACAGCATCTGTTTATAGACCATTTTCCTGCCTCATACTTGAAATTATATTTACTCAGCCAGATTGTAGGCTTCCTGAGGGCCAGAACAAATATTATTATTTTTCCTAGAAACTTCTTCTTCCTTCCCTATAACACCTTCTCCATAATATAAGGCATGGAGAAGCATAGTAATTATAGATTTATTAGAGATTCTTTCCTTTTGTAGGAATAAGATAGTGAAGAGAGAGTGAGAGAAACAATTTCCTGGAAAAGAAGATATCCTATTTCCTGTGCCAAGTAGTTTTCTTGTTAATAGTATTCCACTCTCAAATCTCCCTATTCAAGGATGGAGAACCTATTACAACCATCTGCATAAATAATATATGCTAAAAGGCTTCTCTGTGCCACAAATATTGACCTTGTTTAATAATTGATGATGAACTCCATACTACCCTGGAACCATGCTGACACAGTTTTGTGTCCTTGCCACAAATTTATATTTATAGCTTTTGTTTCCTTAAGCCTGAAATTTACCTAAATTTCTTTATGGAAGGGTATTTTTCCCCTGGGGCTCTAATATGATACTAGAAACTGAATTCAGTAAGGCAAGTATAGTGGAAATGAAAGGGAGGAATCTCACTCCATCATTGTAAAGAAAGTCAAGCTTTCTCCTTTAAATTATGTTCCTGATAGGTGGCTCTTTTTGTCATAATATTTCACAACTTGACTTTTGCCAAATAATAATACAAAACAGCTAAGATTTAGTGAACATTTACTAAGTACCAGGTTCCCTTGAAAGCACTTAACTTGTATTGTCTGATTTAATCCTCAAAAGACCTCCAGGAGAGAAGAACTGTGATTATTTCTATCCTACAAATGAGAAAACTGGGATATGGGAGGTTAGGTAATGTTTTAAACACACAGAGGAAGTGGCAGGGTTATGATTCCAATATCAACAGTCTGAATCAAAACCTTATGCTCTAAAACACTATGACAAACTGACTTCCTGCTTGTATATCCCATGTAGTAGAAAACGGCTTAGTTTGCTTTCTAATCATCACTTCTTATGGGAACAGCACTTCACTTTTCCCTTAGAGTCCATTACTGCTAAGCTTTCTGTTCACACCTGGTTCATAGGAACAAATTTAAGGATAGGACTCTGACCTAAGTCCAGTATGAGATTGATTGTAAAAATGATCTCAATTTTTCACCTTCCCTGTATCCATGCCCTTGCAATGTGACTTTAAACCTCTTCCCATTAAGTTCCTCCCAGTCCTTTCAATATGGACTGGCTTTGTGACTTAACGGGACAAATACATTGCAGCAGAAGTAATGTACTAATTCTAAGTATTGACTTCAATTTGACTTGTGTATTTCCACCCTCTCTCTTAGAACCATGCAACTGCCGTGAGAAAAGTCTGGGCTAAGTTTTTGGAGGGTGAGAGACACAGGAGGAGAGCCTGGTTGTTCTAGCTAACTTTACTCTAGAACATCCAGTCTGCTGTTGCCCAAACAAGTTGAGAGCCCAGACAAGATCAGCAGCCAACTGTCCCACATCTGACTTCAGATGCACCAATGAGCCCCACTGAGACTATCAGAACCGCTAGTCCCACCTGCAGACTCATGAGCCATAATGAAATATCATTGTCCTAAATGATGAGTTTTAGGGTGATTGGTTAGGAAGCAATAGGTTAACTAGTACATCTGACTATCAGAAACCTTTTGAAAATTTTCTGTACCTATTAGGAAAGAATTGATATCAATTTATTTATATTGCTAAGCTATTAGGATCTAAGATGAAATTATTGGTGGTCATTTTTGCCTGAAGAAAAGATTACTTGAAAAAATGCCAACACAAAAGAAACAGCATGAAAGATTAAAGAAAAATATTTCTGATAACATTCTTTGATCACCTGAATGCACCAATGCCTGAAGCCAATGCTTGAATTTTCTTGTAAGATGAGGTAGTAAATTTCCTTTTTGGCTTAAAACACTGTCCCTTATTAACACAAGAGTTCTGATTAATGTGACGACTATAGACTTTACAATAGCTTTTAATGAACATCATCAAATTCCTTACCTTTCTCTATCCCTTTTCTCATACATGTCCTCATCCTGGAATGTCCTCTGCTCATATCTTTACCCATACTTTTATCATTTGAAGTCCAAACCTTGCTTCAAAATCTTACGAAAGTAAAAGGTGGAAGATTTATATGATTTGAAGAGAAACCAGAGAAATTATTTACAAATCATATATTTGATAAGGGATTAATATTCAACATACACAAAGAATTCATACAACTCAGTAGCACTCCCCACCAATCCATCTGATTAAAAAATGGGCAAAGGAACTGAATAGACATTTTTCCAAAGAAGACATACAAATGGCCAATGGATACACAAGAAGGTGCTCATTCTTACTAATCATCATGGAAATGCAAGTCAAAACTGCAATGACATATCACCTCACAGGTGTTAGAATGGCTGTCATCAAAAAGACAAAAGATAGCAAGTGTTGGCAAGGATTCAGAGAACAAGGAGCCCTTGTGCATTCTTGGTGAGAATGTAAATTGGTGCAGCTACGATGGAAACCAGTATGAAGCTTCCTCAAAAACTTAAAAATAGAATCACCATGTGATCAAGCAATTCCACTTCTGGGTGTATATCCAAAAGTATTGAAAGCTAGATATTGAAGAGGTATCTGCACTACCATGTTCATTGCATCATTATTCACGATAGCCAAGATATGGAAACAACATAAGTACCCATGAATGAGTGAATGAATAAAGATGTTTTATATATACATATGTGAATACCATTCAGCCTTCAGAGAAAGAAGGAAATCTTGCCATTTGCAACAACAGGGATGGACCTTGAGGGCATTATGCATAAGTGAAATAAGCTAGACAGAGAAAAGACAAATACTGCATGGTATCACTTATATGTGGAATTAAAAAAAAAAAGTGAAACTCAAAGAAACAGAGAATAGAAGAATGGTTGCCAGGGACTGGGGGATCAGAGAAACAGGGAGAGTTTGGTAAAAGGGTACAAACTTTCAGTTACAAGATGGATAAGGTCTGAGGATCCAATGTATTGAATATAATATGGTGACTATTTTTGATAATACTGTACTGTGTAATTGAAATTGCTCACAAAGTAGAACTTAAATGTTCTCACCCAAAATGTAAAAAGATAAATATGTAAGGTGATGGATATGATAATTAAGTAGATGAGAGAAATCCTTTCACATGTGTATGTATATTAAATCATCATGATGTATACTTTAAATATATTATATTTATTTGTCAATTATCCCTCAATAAGACTGAAAAACTCTTATGAAAGTAAGGTCAAAGAGCCAAAATGAGGTTAATTAGCAGGAATGGGAATGGAAGATACTAAGGATGGAGTAGGAGAAATACTACACCTTGGAGCAGTTCTGAGCAAACTTCAGAATCATTGATTCATTCACTGAGCAAATAGTTGTTGAGTAACTCTCTCTCTATAGGGCCATGCTAGGTTTTGGAATATAGAGAAGGCAGATAATTTTCCTGCCCCCAGGAAACTTAATTTTTAGAGGAAGAGACAGATACACACAATAAGTGCACAACTTCAGACAAAGATAAATGTTTAACTTCAATGAGTGAGGCAGTCGGAAGGCAGTGACTCACATGGAACTGGCATGGATGGGTGGTCCTGGAAACCTCTCTAAGAAGTGATGTTGATTAGAGGCTTAGAGAATGAGAAGCAGCCAGCTTGAAATAATCTGAAGGAAAAGCACTTCAAGCAGAGGGAAATCAGTACAAAGGTTTGAGAGAAGCCTAAGATCTTGTGTTTTGAGGACAAGGGAAAAAATACAATAAAGTGAGGTGAGAGTGGGAGGGCAAGAGATGAAGTTGGGGGGTTTGTCCAGAGTCTTTAGGCCATAGTTAATAAGGAGTTTGGATTTTATTCTGAGTGTGAAGGTAAGCTGTTGAGGGTTTTTAATGGGAGAATAGCAGGATCAATTTTACGGTTTTAAATTGTAAAGCTGTTCTCTACATCTGTGTCTCTATTTCTGCCTTGCAAACTGCTTCATCTGTACCATGTTTCTAGATTCCACATATATGCGTTAATATATGATATTTTTCTTTTTCTGACTTTCTTCACTCTGTATGACAGTCTCTAGGTCCATCCACGTCTGGACACCAAGGGGGAAAAGGGTGGTGGGGGGAGATGGTGGTGGGATGAATTGGGGGATTGGAATTGACATATATACACCAATATGTATAAAATACATAACTGCTGCATATAAAAAAATAAAATTAAAAAAATTGTAAAGCTGTACGAAGAGTAGACTGTAGGATCAAGAGTGATGACAGAGAGACCTGTTCAGAGGCTTTGTGGCAGCTCAAGAGAGAGATGACGGTGGAAATTTAGACTACAGGGGGAGCAATGGAGATAAAGAAGATTAAAAAGAGTCAAACTGCCACACAATTTGAAAGAAGGGACCAAGAATTATCAACATAGCATTATTACACATAACACACACATACACACAAATGCACAGACACGACTAAATATCACAGATAATCATATTGAATTTAAAGTCAAATAAAATCACCTGAGTTTTTTAAAATGAGTGTTTTTATACCTCTTTTTTACTTTTGCATTTCAAGACAAAATAAACTTCTGATAAATAGCCAAGACATATTCGGACTCACATATACATATATGTTAACTTTATCAAATTAGAATCATCATGCTCTGTATCTAAGTTTATCTGAGTTTTCACTTGACACTAAATTATTCATTCAGCAAAGAGCTACTGAATACTAACTCTCTTCCAAGTAATTTTCTAGGAAATGGGGGTTAAAACAAGGGGCGAAAGAGACAAAAATATTACGGTCCTCATGAAGCATACATCCCAGTTTGGAGAGACAAAAATAAACATGATTAGCAGAATGTATAGATTCCAGGTGGTAATAGGAGCTAAGGGGAAATGCAAGAGAGTATTGGAAGGGGCTGACATTTTTTGAGATGAAACCTATGGCATACTTCTGCCATCTTAAATAATTAACCAAACATTTTAATGACTCCTCAATATTTATTATGTTAGCTAAACCTTAAAACCCCTATTTTTAATGACAGCATATATTCCTTGTATTTAATATTCCTATTGAACTTGGACATTTTGATTGCTTTTAATTTTCTCTATTATATGTAATTATATATAATTCTCTGCAGACACCAAGGTTTCTTGTATTTCCTTCAGCATGAGCTTACTTAAGGCTCTTGAAACTTGTACCAAACTACCTTCCACAAAGGAGTTATAATTTGTATTCCAGACATCAGTGTTTGAGAATGCTCTACAGCTGAGCACTTACTTGGGGCTCTTCCTTCATGAGATACAGAGGCAAGAAAACATTGTTAACTCTAAAAAGACTTATTACACATTTATTTTTGAACTAGGAAAGTTTACAAGATCCACTGAGCCCGTTAGTAGCATTTAAAAGAGGGAAAATTGAGAAGCAGAAGAAAGAAGTGACTTGGCTAGTTCATTGGAGAATTAGTGACAACATCTGGACTGTATCCCAGATTATTTAATTCTCAGTCCAAGGTTCTTTTCACTCCTTCATTCAATCATTCTCATCAAGTGGACAAACCATAAAGTGTTCAATGGAAATTTCTGTATGAGCAACGATATTAATTTTAATATATCACCTCAAGGTCTATGTACCATGTTGCTCCTTACCCTTTTCTGTGGGAAGCTTATTTATATTGGAGAGATCCAGGCAGCTATACAGGGTTCAGCACCAAGGAGAGCTCCAGCAAGCCTGTGGCCCTTGATGTTCTACAAACTTTGAAGCTTATATCATGAATAATTTAGTATTGTCTGTCTTTGGGGAAGAACTTTCTAAGCTTTAGGAGATCTGGCATATTAACATGGGTCCTGATCTCTTAGCATAGAGTCATAGATCTCTCCACAGAGACTACTAGCTGTTCACCCACATCAGGTCAGCCATGGAACTGGCTTCTAGCTAATGGAATATGAGCAGAAATGATGTGTTCCACCTCCAGGTCTGGACATAAAACCTCCCATGCAAATTCTTCTAAGATCTTTTTCTACTGGGATGGTGACACAGAGCAAACTTGGAAGTCACATGCTGAACATGACAAAGCCATTGCAAACCTAGGTTTTTAAGTGGCTGAGTGGGGAAGAGCCACAGATAACCTGGATACCCCACCCTGGGCATAAGAAAGAAATAGACACCTTGTTCTGTAAGCCAGTGAATTCTCTGGCTTCTTTTTGTTACAGTAATTTACAATAATTACCTTATCCTGCCCTAATATGGTTCATTCTTCTATTAACACAAAAGCTTTCTGCATTTGATTGAAATCTGTGCCCCCGCAAGAGTTGCTATTCACAATTGACTGTGTATCCCACAAATCACCTCTCCTTACTTACACCTCCTTTTCTTCTTGCACATTTATCTCACCTGTTAATGTATATAAAATAGTAAAGCCACATATTTTGGATTTTTTCATCTCTTTTCCACAAACACTCATCATCATACCTATCTTAAAATTTCTTATCATTTATTTCCTTCTTCTGCTGGAAGAGATACTATTATATTTTCAATTCTATCTCCTCTCACCACCCCCTTGAGAACTTGATATAACAGTTATCTGCTGTTTTCCTTAGAGCACCAATCTCTCTATGTTGCAGCCAACCCTTCTGCCTACCACGATGGTTTGCTTTTCATTAGCAGATCAATCCCCTTACCTCTCTTTTTCTTCTTTCTCTTTGCACTGCTATCTTTACTTCCATCCTATCTCCATTCACCACCAAACTATGGGAAAGGTCAATCCACACCTACTACATTGACTTTCAATACAGTTTCTTCCTTTGCCTTGAGATCTGATGTGCTCCATGTTTTTCAAGGCTGGAATTGCTCTTGCTATCACATTATCAGTGGTTTCTCAATTCTACTGTCTTGACCACTGTGTACATTTTGACCTTGTTCAGCACTTTTTCCTCTCCTTCTTTTGTCTTTAAACTAATGGAAATCTCCAACTTTTCTACACATTTCTGTTTCTTCTTTGTTGATTCTTCTCCCTCTGGCTTTACACTACATGCATATTTTTTCTTAGGCTCTGACTTCAGCATCCATGAGCTGTTCTCTTTCCAATATTATTTCCCTGTGGCTCTGGTTGTATTGAAGTAATTGCTGGCCTTCAAATTTACACAGTTCCTGTCACATTGCTCTTGCTATTTCCTCTTGCATTCATTTTCCAAATATTCACTACAATTATATCCCTTCTTCTAGTTACCAATCAAACATTATACCCTCTATGAAGCTTTCTCTGAATCTCCCAGATGAAAATTCTATTGCTGTCTAAAATCATTTTACACTTTATTTATACCTCTACCATGAAATATTTTATAATGTGCTTATTTGAATAGAGCCAGACACATAGTTGGCTGTCACCAGTAACTCCTTCCTAAGAGGAAGAAGATGAAGAGATTGAAAGGTACTTTTCGCCTGGATTATTTTGTGCATCTGCAACCAAATAGCACATGCAGTGTCTGTGACCATCAGGATCTTGAATCTAAATTGCAGTTAACCTCCACGAAACCTCATGCATCAAGCTCTGGGTGTGTTCTGTGCCATTTTTCCCTTTCTTTTTGGAGAATGATGAATCAGACTCATCATGGTATTCAATTAATTCCACAGAGCTGACTCCTGAGGGAGTTTGTACCCAGTGTCCTATAACTGATGATCAATCATGCTCTTGTTGTTGGTACCCAAGGCAGCAGGCAGCAGGCCTGTGACACGCTCCAGGTTGTCGAACAGAATGTGTCCCCATCCAAGCAGGAAAGGTTCTGGTGACCTTTGATGGCATTTTAGAGAAGTCATTTGCTCTGGCTTTTCTGAGGCCATATTGATCTCTGCCCAGGATTCAATTTTAAACAAACAGGCAACATAATTTATGTAAACTGGACAGGTAATTAAACTCTCCTCCGAGGCAAAAAGGTCAGAGCAGAATATTTAAAGTTTTATTTCTAAGTAGAAGCGGTTAGCTAAAAAAAGAGAGAGAAATCTCACTGGGGTTGTCACGTTGCCAACTGTTACCCTATAAATTATATAACCCAGATTATCTTCCTAAGAATGGATTGGAATTCTTTTTGCTGAAGGAGCTATAAAAGGCAAAAATACTCATTAAGGACAAATTTTGAATATTGAAAACGACTGAGGGGTAGTAGACTTAGTGCTAGATTGTGATGAAATCTTCCAATAACTTTTTCAGAGTGATTTCCAGACAATATCAAGTTTAAATAAAACTTGGAAGTACAGCATAAAGAATTTCCCTTCCCCCCCCGAAACCATTTGAGAGTAATTTACCAACATGATGTCCCATCACCCTCAAATCATTCAATGTTTATTTTCTGTACATAAGAACATTCTTCTCTATGATCACAAAACAGCTATCAAAATCAGAAGGTAACATTGATACATGACTGCTATCTAATCTTCAAGCCCCAATTAAGTTTCTCCAAGTGTTCTACAATAGTTGTTTTTAGATAGCATGTCTCTAGTTTATTTCAGCTTGGAACAATTTCTCAGTCTTCCTTGCAGTTTAATGACCTTGATATTTTTGAAATGTTACCAGCCAGTTATTTTGTAGTACGTCCCTTGATATGGGTTGGTCTGCCGTTTCTTTGTCAGTAGATTCATGATATGCACCTTTGGTAGGAATACCATTGAAGTGGTGCTGTGTCCTTCTTCTTGTCTCCTGTCAGGTCACACATCGTTTCCACTTGTCCTGTTACTAGGGATATTAACATTGACCTCTTGATTAAGTGGACTCTATCTGTCTTTTCCATTGTAAAATTATTCCTCTTTCTTTTGTGGTTAATGAGTGTTTTGAAGGGAGGTATTATGTATGAAACTATGTAAATATCCCATTATTCATCAACCTTTCCATTTATTCATTGATATATTTATATCAGTGTAGACACTTGGATTCTTCTTTTATTCAACAGGTCATAGTCCATTACTCTTATTTTTTATTTATTTTTATTTTTTTATTTTTTTTGCGGTATGCGGGCCTCTCACTGTTGTGGCCTCTACCATTGCGGAGCACAGGCTCCAGATGCGCAGGCTCAGTGGCCATGGCTCACGGGTCCAGCCGCTCCGTGGCATGTGTGATCCTCCCAGACCGGGGCACGAACCCGCATCCCCTGCATCGGCAGGCGGACTCTCAACCACTGCGCCACCAGGGAAACCCTCTTGTTATTTTTTGATGCTCTAATTGTCTGTGATTTGACAAATGGGAGCCCTTCTAGGTTGGCACATGTGTTCTCTTGATATATCCCCATCCATCTTTGCATACTTCTTTATACTGGCCAAAAAAGGTGCTCCAGGCTCATTCTGTATGGTCCCTGTCTCAGCCCTAGATTCAGCCATTTCTCCAAGTACCTCTCACTCCTTTTACTGGCAAACAGTACTATTTAGAAACCAAGATGCAACTGCTGTGTTTGATCATTGCTATTGGGATGACTCAGCTCTTAGGTCCTTTCTGTGGACAGAGATAGGGAATATATGCACGTACTCTAGATATAAACACATACACATTTACATCATCCTCATTGCTGTGTTCATCTATTTATATATTAAAAACCATGAGATTATATCAGCACCTCCAATTCCAATTTGACACTCCAGGGTTCATTCTGGTTTCCTCTCTTTTTATATTTAGAACTCTCTTTCTTAATAGTGAGAATCCCGAATCCATTACCCTTAATGCATTTACTTTTTTGTTGTTGTTGTTTTTTGTGGTATGTGGGCCTCTCACTGTTGTGGCCTCTCCCATTGCAGAGCACAGGCTCTGGATGTGCAGGCTCAGTGGCCATGGCTCACGGGCCCAGCCGCTCCGTGGCATGTGGGATCCTCCCAGACCGGGGCACAAACCCGTGTCCCCTGCATCGGCAGGTGGACTCTCAACCACTGCGCCACCAGGGAAGCCCCATTTACTTATTTGATCATTCTCTCTGCATGTAAACCCTTCCTTGACACAAGGGCCACCCTTCACTTTTGCAAAGATCATCTGTTCACCCTGCTTGGGCTCTCATACCCTCCAGTGGACCACTGTCACAGCCAAGCCCCAATCCCTCCTGGGGACCCTCCTCACTTGCCCAGGTTATGACACACCTCTCTGCCTACATTTCTTTTCCTCTCTCTGCTTCATAGATGCCTTCCTCTCCTCGCTTGAGCTCCAATCTCCCAGGCTGGGCTGCTGCTGCCATTCCCCTGTGTGGATACCTTCTTCCCCCTGCCCAGGCTCTGGTGCCCTGCATTGGGCCAACCACTTCCCCCACGTAGAAACCCTCCCCTGCCTTCTCAGGCTCTGACACTGTGCTGGGATGCCCTCAACATCAGTGTTTCCTCACCCTTCCTGGGCTCTGACATCCTATATCTGATTGCCCATACCACCATCCCCCTATGTGTAGGTTCCTCTTTCCCTGTTCAGGCTCCAGTAACCCCACAGGGTAACACTCCCACACAAATGCCTTCCAGAGGCCAGTCAGACTCTGACATCCTTGGCAGGCTGCCCCTCCCCTGGGGTGCCCTTCGACACCTGATTGGGCTCCCATCCTCTGTGCTGGGCAGCCCTGCCAGGCAGATACTCTCCTTACTCTGCTCAGACTCTAACTCCTGTGCTGGGCTACCTTGATCTGCCTCTTCCACCCACAGACACCTGCCTTAGCCCCACCGAATCATTTTGCATTGAATTATTCGGGAAGGAGACAGGAAAAGAAAACTATTTTTAAAGAAATTATTATTTTTTTAACTTTGAATTTGAACATGACTGTTTGTTTTGGTTAAAAAGTTCTGTCATATTTGTCAGAACTCAGTCTGACAAAGAAACTAGGATATTTCAGTATGCATTTCTATTTTCCAAAACAATTCTAACCTCTTTGTTATCTCATGGGCTAAGAAAAGCCTCTGGTTTCTATCATCTTCCTAGGTAGGTGTGATCTTCTGACATTATGATATTAACATCTGTAAAAGCAGTATTCCCAGCAGAAAACAGATGGTATGTGGAAATTAGGATAATGTATGTAGAGTCTAATAAAGTTACTACTTATAAAGTTGTGGGTAAAGCTAAAAGTCCACAAGGGACCATGCTGGACCTTGGAGGTGGTAACTATAGAGAGACAACACCATCTCTGGGTCTTGTGTCTTTGGATCCCTACTTACAATCCTGAGGTTCAGTCACTGCACCCAGTCCTGGCATGGGTGGATTGTCCTAGCTCCCTTCGTAGAGAGCCAGGGAGCATCTGGTCTCATTCATTCTAAATTTTTCCAAGTTACTTTGTGTAATCAGGAGAACATCTCTTCTCCTTTTAGAGTGTGGTTTCCCCCACGTCTAGTCCTTTATTCTCCCCTCTCTGTGATTTCCATACAGTGACTCCTCCAAGTTCCAGGTCCTTACATATTAAAGACATAAATAAGAGAGAGAAAAAAGCAAGGAAAAAAAAACTGTGGGAGTTCTGAGACACTGTTTTCTTTTTCTTGAATCAGTCTGGGTTTCAAGGTTATTATCTCCCTGTAGACTTAAGCAAACAACACTTTATTTCGGAACTCAGAGCTTGACAGTGATGTCTTCCTTCTGAGCATTGTTAGGTAGAAAATGGCTGCAGAACAGTCAGGAACAACCAGGGGTCCTTAGGAATCAACACATGCTTGTTTAATCCATCATAGAGATTCTTCCACTATACGCACAGGCTGTGAGATGTGTATTATTAACTCTATTTTACAGGTGAGGAAAACTGGGGTTCAAATAAACTATGTACTTTTTCCTGAAGACATATAGCTTTTCATGGCAGGTTTGGGATTCAAACCTAGCTTTGACTGTAAATACATTCCTTCTCCACTATTGCCTGCTGTTGCCCTGTTTCTCTCCACTATGTGATATGATAAGCTGTAATTTATTCACACAATAAACATTCTCATGACTGCCTACACAGGTCTCAAAATAATAGCTTGTTGTGAAAACTAGGATCATTTTGTGTCTGTGCATACAAACAAATGACATTTGGTGGCCATAGGTTTTTTTTTTTTTGACACCTTAACTAATTTCAACTGTTTAAAATGTAGAGTAGCTGAGGTTGCTTAACCTGTCTTATGGGTTATTGATAGATTTAGAGTCAAATTTCCAGTCATTGTGAAGCATAACCATCCATAGGCTAACTCAGTGATCACTAGAGAGAAGGTGGCGCTATAGCAAGTCTTTGAGAATTGGTGGTCACCACTGAGGTGCAGGGCTGAGATAGCTCTTCAGCCAAGAACTTGTTATTTATTTGTGGGGAGTGAAGTCGGATGACATACTCTAGCTATAGAATCCTTGGCTTGGCCAGGGCATTTGAGCAAGGTTGTACTCCTGGGGCCTTAGGACCTAAGCATTTTTGCCCAGCGGTGGCTTGGGGAAGGATGCCCTTGCTCTAACAGGTAGTCTTTGCTCTGGTGCTCTCTGAGGGGTTGGCTGAGACGTTGTCAGATCTGCATTGCAGTCTGAGGCTCTCCCTGCCCTGTCCTATGTCCTCCCCTTTTTACCATTCACAGGCTTCTTCCCACCACCCACTCCTTAAGCCTCTTGCACTTGTAACTCTATCTCAACATCCATTCCTGGAAGGCTCATCTGATGCAGAACTACTAAAGAGAGTTTTTTTTTTAAAGTGATTTTTATGTATGTATGTATGTATGTATGTATGTATGTATTTATGGCTGCTTTGGGTCTTCATTTCTGTGCGTGGGCTTTCTCATCCCAGACCAGGGCTTGAACCTGTGTGCCCTGCACTGGCAAGCGGATTCTTAACCACTGTGCCACCGGGGAAGTCCGAGAACTACTAAAGAGAAGTTTACTCTTTTGGCTCAAGGGTATATAGGTAGTGACATGAACAAAAGTCAAGCCCAAGACTATCAGGCTCAATTCATCACATCACCTCACTGTATCTGAGGAAGTAACAAGAGTCAGTAGATAGTAGTGTGTCAGGAATTTAGAGAGCTCAGCAAAATTGGGTTGGAAGCAGTGGGGTGTACTGAAAATTAGAATAAGTGAGAGGTTTAGTCCAAGTAGTCTATTTAGGCGGCAAACTATGACTCATCCCAAAAGAAAGTCAAGGCAGGCCAAACCTGTTTATTTCCTGTGCAGCCAAACTGTTCCCTTCTCCATGTCCCCATCTTTCTCTGTTCCTATGTTTATCAAAGCACTTATCAGATATTGATTTAAAAAACATGTCTCTTTTTAACATAATCTCATGCATACTAGAGCAGCAATGTCCACACCTCAGGGCTTTCCAGAACTCACCACAGCGCAGCATGGTGTCAGTGCTTCCTAGCTGCTCAAATATTTTTTACTGAGTAAATGTATGAATAATTACATCTAAAAGTCCCTGTTATATCAGTTTCTAATTATGTGTTCTAATCACATCAGATTATTTCTTTAGATTTCACTGGACTGCCATTAAGGTCCTACAAGAGAGAACAGTCAACCTTCTCTGTTTTAGCTGGAGACAGAGTTTGCCTGCAAATCTGCTATGGCACAGTGAAGTCCCCATAGAAGAGAGACCTTGGCTGGCTTGGCTGACAGGAAGTTAGTCAGAATGGATTTGCCACTGGGAGAGTCAGCAACAGCTATATCATCTTGGTATTAGTCAAATTAGTAACAATATAGCTACTGCTTTCAATAACCATCCTCTCTTCACTAAACGCCCCACTGACCACTTTTTCTGTTCATCTAAACTTTTCATCAGAAATGTGCTTCAGATATTTGGTTATAGCATACTTTTGAATGTTCAGTCCTAAATCTACATAAATTCATACTATTCTGTTCTGTAAAGTTCTTATTAGCATTGGTATAATTATTGGACATTATTCCATTCCCAACACTAGTATTATTAAATGACCTGAATTCATTTAATTTGTTTTTGCTTACTTTATCTTAAACATATTAGTTTATAACATCATTTTGGGGGGTCTAAAGTTGTAATCTTAGAAACAGGAATGATAATCACATTCATGTGTAGAAGACTCTATATTTTACAAAGAACTATCACATATATTAACTCCTGGGGGTAAGGACAGTTGTACAAATCCATGTGCATTAAGAGATTTGAATGAGTTCATTACCAAGGTCCCTTGGTCTGTTTAAGGATGGGTAATTACAATATACTTTGATGATAGTGATTATGAGGCCTTTTTGAACATTCTCAATATGCTAAGGGATGTGATAAATGTATTCCTGATGAAACACATTCCTGGAAATAACTTTCTTCTATAGCAGTATAGTGTATACACCACCTTCCCAGTCATCCCTGGAAGGTGGAGGTTACAGGAATTTGGACAGAGCCTTTGATGACAATTTCTTCCCACTCCACTGAATGCAAATTCTTTGATTCTCCTTCTGAACTAGCTTCATGGTTGGCATACAGTGTAGATGAACGGCACTACAGATGGCACTGCTTTCTAGCTCTCTCTGTCCCAAAGAAAGTGGACACCTGGGATCGGACTTTCTCAGGTTCAGTAAGATATGCTGCTTCCCATATAGGCTATCACTTCACTGTGTCTCAGAAGACAACAGTGAACATTAACTTTAAGATACAGGGGTTTTGTTTCAAATTCTGGCCCTGTCATTCATTAGATGTATGATATCATGTAAGTCACTTCGCTTCTCTGAGCCTCTGTTTCGTCCTGGGTAAAACAAAGACAGTGTCAATCTGTAATGGATATTTATTGATATTGCTACCTTGTATCCATTCTTTCCCCCCATTCCACTGTTATGGCAACAATATCACAATTTTGTTTTGATGGTACGATTCCACCCCACTCTTTGTTCTTGGGCTTTGAATGAATTTGTCTCTGTCTTTCCCCTCCAGGGTACAAACAGGTGACATAAGTTAAGGCTAAGCCAATCAGTACAATCTAGAGCAGTCATCCCTCAGGCTTTATTATTGGCTTAGAGCTGGTCACATGATCTAAATCTGGCCAATCGGAACCAGGAAAATTGAATTCTGGTAGATATTTTCTGAGCTGATGGAACAAATAGATTCTCTTGTCTGCTGGATTGAGTGCTATATTTGTGAGTTTGAGCTAAGAGCTAACATTCACCATAAGGACTCTGAGAACAGAGTCTACCTAGAAGATGAAGATGGAGAAAAAGATCCCAGGGATATCATTTGAGACCTTGGTTGAGCCATGTCTACGGCTTTTGGATTCTGCCCTGAATTTGCAGGCAAGTTAATAAATTTTCTTTCTTGTTTGAGCCAGTCTGAGCTGGGTTTTCTGTCACTTGAAAGTATGAGTTTAAACTGATAAACTTATCTTTAAAGGGTTGTAGCAAGGATAAAATGAATAATTATGAAAAGCACTAATCCAGAGGAGACTTTCAATAAATAGAAGCAATTATTGTGATTCCATCTTCAGTTTTTTTTCTAAATGCTACACTCTTTCCATAATAACGATTGGAGTAGTCTCAAAAACTGAAAGCTATACAGGGATCTGGGCAGAACCAGGTGCTGCAGGTTTGTGTGTATTTTCAAAAGTTCAAAACATCAAGCCAAAATACCAGTCACTCTGATGCAGACTGAGTATTCATCATCAGAAGTACATATGCAGCAAACACACACACACACACACAAATGTACAGAACTCTATAAACATTCATTCCCATATCCAATGACTATGTAAGTCTCCCTAGGGTAACAAGGAAAGAACAAAACTTGGCATATCCTATCAGATTAATTCAATGGAGTGTCCAAAGTAGATTATGTTAATTCCAAGAGCAATTTTTAATATTTGTAATGTAATATATTACTTGATAAGAGTGTGAAACCTTCTGACAGCTTATTAGCCAGTGCCATTAAAACCAAATGTCAACTTTATCAACTGCTGTCAGTGAAATTAGCAATGAAACAGTCTCCAAGGGATGGAGGTTCAATTTGTGTTGGATAATGGTATGAATAATCACTTGGATTTATATAGCACCTTTTCTCTGAAAGGTTTAAAGAGTTTACAAACATTTATTCTCACAGTATCCCTGAATAGAAAGAAGGGGCCAACTTTATTGCCCCTATGTGGTTTGTGGTCACTTTACGGCTTTGAGTTTGTGGAGCCAGTGCTCACAATCGGGTTTACGTCACCCTTAGCTACTTTTCTTGCAGTTAGGATATAATGCCACTGGGTGTGGAAAAATGCCTATATAGAAGAGACTAATAATAGAAAAAAGAGAATGAAATGTTTTTCCATTTTATTATACTGAAACATTAAACTGTAGCTATTATTAAGTACCGTTAATCACAAAGAGTGACTAATTATCATGTTTGTAAAAATTAATGTACAATTTTGAAGAAATGAAAAGCAGAGACATAGACAAAGTTAGAAGAGACCTTATAGAAAACCAAGTTCAGTGCCCTTATTTAAGCATTATGCATTTTGGTGACCATTTTTGCATTTTCTCCCAAGCGTCCATTCATCTTCTTGGTTATGACATTCCAATTTTCCTTTGGGAGTCATGTTTTCCCATACTCTGTCCAAGCAGTTTAGGTGGGGATGAAACTAATCCTGAGTCTTGGAGTAAGAACCTGATCCAAACTTGGCTAATGAGAGGACTGTATCCTTCTGGCTACCCCTGCTTTAGAGATAAACATGTGATCCCAACAGGGCAGTGAGAGAAATACCTGCAACTTTTCCTGTAACTATCAGGAAGGAGATTTTCCTTTTTCACTGAAGTTGCTAATCTGGTAAAATATGAGCCTAAAGCCATCTTGCCCTCCAAATTAGAAGAGCCTGCCTGAGAATAAAGGCACTATAGGAGGCAGAAGAGCTATAAAGGGAAAAAGAAAGAATATGATTCTCAGTGACCTCACTCTAGCTCCTGGGTCCAGCTGTGTGTGAACCCTATCCTCTTATACGAGCCAAATTGAATGGGCTTTGAGCATTTGCTAATCAAAGAGATCTTATGCATGTGATGCTTACTAAACCATACATGTCATGGATTGCTAATTAGCCTAAAGTTGCTTTTCTTTTGGGTAGATATGCAGTCAGGATGGGCTAAGGTTTGCTGTGGTAACAAACACTGCTGAAATCTTAATAGTTTACAACTACAATTTGTTTTTGTTTTTTCGGCTTAAATACAAGTCTATAGTGAGTGGGCTAAAGGCCCTTTGCCTTCTCAGTAAAGGTTACACCTGTCAAAATGGCTGTAGTCAAAAAGACCACACATAACAAAAGTTGACAAGGATATGGAGAAAAAGGAACCCTTGTACACTGTTGGTGGAAATGTGTACTGGTGTAGCCATAGTGGAAAACAGTATGGATGTTCCTCAAAAAACTAAAAATAGAACTACCATATGGGTATATATCTATGTGACTACTTTTTGAACGATGGCATGTGAACAGAAGTGGTGAACACTATTTGGAAAAGAACCATAAAACTTTCTGACTAATCACCCATTCTATGATAACGGTGGAAGTCATATACTGAAAACAGTGACATCATAAGTTATGAAGAGCTAGGATCACTGAATCATTGTTTAAAGGAGAGCTACCCAGGAGAGCCAGAGATCTCCATAGACCCATGCAGTAAGTAAGAAATAAGCTATGTGCTAATCCACTAAGTGTTTATTTATCCTTTCTTTTTTATAGCTAATGTGGATTTTCCCTCTAATATATCAGAACATATAGAAACGATCTCAACCATTTCATAGCAGTTGCTACCTTGGATTGCAATGACATAGGAGTACCAAAAGGGACATTTAAATCTAAGTGGTCAGAAAACTCTTTCTAGAGAGTTGAGTAAAATACAAATTTGATGTACCTCCACTGAATAAACATGATTTTCATCCTGTGCATCTCAGTACACAAATTAGCACATGGAAAGAAAAAAATGACAGGGATATGAAATCCTTCCACAAAGTGGTCTTCTTTCACCTCAGAGACCCTGAGTAGAGTCTCTGTCTTTGTCTCTAATTCTTAAGACAAATTCTTTCCTGTCTATCAGTCTTCCTCATTCCTACACTCTTTCCAAGTCCAGCCTTTTTTCCCCTATAGCAACAGTGAGTTCATGTCTTTCAACAAGTTAGAGTCTAAAGTCAGTGTTTAAAATGAAATTGTGTATATAATTGAAATTACCCTGGGAAGTGCTACAGGAACAAGAGAGATTCTATCTGTCTTCCAATCCCTGATACTGACTCAGGTTGCTCACTCGATTCATAGTTAGCCATCCATGTAGACTTTATCCATCTCCCAGAAAATGACATTTCCTTCCTGAGCACCCAAATGCTTTGTGTCATAGCCCCAGGGACTAACTCAGGGACTAGTCTTGCTTATTGCACCCCAGCCAGAATCAGTTCACTTAGTTTTCCCTATTTTCTAAAACAAATCTTCCACATATCTCCATTCTTGTCCTCATGATTCATGTTCAACAACAAAAAAATGCCTTCTTCTCATAAACACTAGATATCAGAAGACTAATTCACAGGAAGAAGTTGTGATTGCCTCAAGGAAGTTTTATTTATGTTAAATTCAATCTTTGAAGGTGTCCGTGTGAAAATGTGCCACTGTTTCAAAACACAGTAATCCTTGTAGGCGTAAGTAGAGTGCATTTGGCTATCTTGGGCCATCAGGAAGGAATGGAGAATGAAAGTGGGATAGCAAGTTTCTTGCTGCAGAGCACAAATAGAAAATATAGTGGGAATAAGACAGGCTTAAAGTTGGGGCATTTTTAATTAGACTTAATCTTGTTCAATGGTAATTTTTGTGTATAGGACTCTTCTAAGCTGGAGACTTTATTCCAAGAAAAATACACATATGCGCATAATTTAATATGTTGCCTATGATCCTAGGAGAAGTATAATTTTTGAGGTCCATGCATGGATGCATTAAGAACTTTTGATCTAATCTACCTTAACACCTAGGATAGGATTTGTTTGAGAATTCCAAGTTGCAATCTATAAAAATACTTTTCTAAGACTCCAAGATTTATGAGTATTAAATTCTGAGAATATAGGACTGTTACATGGCAATTCAACCAAAAATACAATCCAAATACCTTTTCACTTGAATAATGCTTTGGAAAACATTCTGGTAAAGTGTATTCTGATGTCCCCATGGATGACGTTTTGACAAGTGTTGCCCAGGATGACATTATTGGCAGATGACTTGTGGAATAAGTTTGAGTGGCTATACTTGAAGAATATTAATAGTGGCTCAGTGTCACAGGGGAGAAGTTTCTCAAGCAGAGAATGAGGACTAAAAACTATTTAACAGTTTTCTCTGTTATTTAGGAGATGCCATAGGAGGGAGAAATATGAAATATAAAGATTATACAATTCAAAATTTCCTTAAAAATTAAAATTTTGGAAGAAACCAAAGAGGTGAATTAGAAAATTAAAGTCCAACATTTAGGATGATGCCATGAATTCCATTAATGGAAATACATTGAATAGATGGCCATCTTACACATCTTTCCACCACAACTGAGGATACTGTTGGCAATTCTGCCTAAGAGACATCAATGAATTTGAGCAAGTGCAAGTGTGAACATCCAGTATGGTAGGTGGTGTGGGGTAAGAGTAGAACTGGTCTAGAAATCATAAAGATTGGCTTTAGGAAATGAGGGACCTTTGTCAAGAGTAAAGAAGACCACAGAGAAAGAGAAATCTGCTCTCAAATATTGAGCTGTCCAAAAAATTCATTCGGGTCTTTCTGTAAGATGTTGTAGAGAATCTGTGTTCTGAGTGGCTCCTGGTGGTGAGGCTCCAGCTTGTATATGGAAATCATAAGGAGGTACTTTTCATCTGTTCTGAGGGAATAAAAGTCTACCTTCAGTTCCTTATCATGTAATAATTTGTCTGGGTGTCTGTTGGGCTCTCAGTACGGTTTTGCACGTAATTACAGGATTATCATTGACCAAGTTTGCTAAAGAAATAGGGTTAACATTCTGTGGGTGGTTAGATTGAGGATCCTTAAGATTCTTAGGTCTTTACAACTCTAATACTTTATATCTGTGATTTACTGTAAGCCTTAAAACCATAGTCAAGTGAGAAGGACTCCAATTTAATGGTTAGCATTGGCAATAAAATGATAAGTAAATAATGATTCATACATTTCAGTAATTATTGTTCTGTGGTCTCGATATAGAACATATTCGATTTATTTAGAACCAGGTGTTTGATAAGTATTTCTAATTAAATAACTATTATTTGTTGAATGCTTATATGCTAGATGTTTATATAACACCTATGAGGTAGATGTGACATTATTTCCTATGTATAGAATTTAAACAAAGGGGTCAATGATGTACAATGAGTACATGGCAGGGCTAAGATTCAAAGTCCAGGTGCTTAACCCATCTGCCATTTTGGCACCTCAGTTTTGGGGGAACTCAAATTTCCTGGGGCTATAACATGTTGGGCTTAGCATACATAGTCTTTAGGAGTCTCTATTTTGGTCCATTTATTGTGGGTCATTTTCTCTGCTTGAATCCTTTAAACACTAATAGGACCAATACAAATGCCTGAACTTGACAAACATTTGAAAAGCAAACATCAATGAGAAACATATAAAACCCTTTAGTGGGCTCTCAGGAGTTTTCCTAAATGAATCACAGGAAGCTGAGAGGGGAACATCTAGCTGACCATTAGCACACACTTTGAAGAGTCACAGACGTGATGCTTTTTAAAGTAGATTTGCATTTGTTAAAGGTCACTCTCCACTGAGTATTTGCACTTAAGTCTAAGACATAAGAAGGCCACTTTACCTCGTTCCTCCAATTTGTCTGTTCCATGATCAATATCAGAGTCTAGACTAGGACGACTACAGAATCTTACTGCTGGTTAATTTCCCAGAAGATTAACTGGATTTCCTGAAATATCTCCGGTGGGAAGCACAGAGAAGTGCACCGGAGTGACAAATGTCCTTATGCCACACTAAGATGCACAATTAACAGAGCTGGATGCTTCCTGTCATCTTTGTACACAACCTTACTGAGATCTTCCAGCAAAATGTTTATGTATGAAATAAAGAAAATACTACAAGACTGAGTCACAGAGCCCTGCATTTGAAGAAAAGTCAAAGATGTACATGGCATTTCACACTCTGTCTAGCAGTGGTCTGAAAGTGTGCTCCTCCCACCAGGCTTCTTCTCTCTAGTGGAGCCTCTTGTCGTCCATCAGAAGGCTCTGCTCAGTCTCAGGCTCAAGCACCAAAGTTATCTTTTTTTAAAATATAAAGTTATTTATTCTATTTATTTATTTTTGGCTGTGTTGGGTCTTCATTGCTGTGCGCGGGCTTTCTCTGGTTGCGCCGAGCGGGGGCTACTCTTCGTTGCGGTGCGCGGGCTTCTCACTGCGGTGGCTTTTCTTGTTGCAGAGCACAGGCTTTATGTGTGCAGGCTTCAGCAGTTGCGGCATTCGGGCTCAGTAGTTGTGGTGCACTGGCTTAGTTGCTCCGCAGCATATGGGATCTTCCCAGACCAGGGATCAAACCCGTGTCCCCTGCATTGGCAGGCGGATTCATAACCACTGTGTCACCAGGGAAGTCCCCAAAGTTATCTTTATTCATAGGGCTTAAAATAGGTTCACAGGAGTCCCTCTCAGGATACAGCCCTGAGTTCTTCTTCCTCTTAGTCCTGTCCTACCTAAGGTCTTCAGTTCCAGTGACTGGACCTCTGCCTTGCCTGAGATAATGTTCTAATTTATATATATAGGTTTTAGGTATTTACTTATCTTTTTTTTCCCCCTGTGTCTGCATCCCTGTGCCTTTGAAGACTAGATCCTTGGGGACCCAGGCCTAACTACATGTGGATATTTCTTCCATTTAACGAAAATGTATTGAATACCTACTATGTGTTGGAAAACACAGGGATGAACAAGATAGAGACATTTTCTGCTCTCATGGAGCTTATAGTCCAGGAGAAGGAGATGACAATAAACATACCAATTAAATAAACAAGATAGACAAGATGGCTAAGAGGAGGCCACGGCTGAGCAGATACTCAATGAGCTAAGGGAACAA
This sequence comes from Mesoplodon mirus, assembly GCF_964341445.2. Lineage (NCBI taxonomy): Eukaryota > Metazoa > Chordata > Mammalia > Artiodactyla > Ziphiidae > Mesoplodon > Mesoplodon mirus. Next base: position 11,715,221 of record NC_138992.1, on the reverse strand, counting down.
GAGTACAGACACGTGGGAGAAGCTATTCAAGGTGGAAGGCAGTGAAAACAAAGTGAAACGGGAAGCCTATGCTTGATGTGTTTGAGAAAAGTTGTAAGGCCAGCAGAACCTAAAAAGGGGCAGAGTGGGCATGACTGAGGCTGGAGGTGTAGCCCAGGGTTCTGACCTGAGTCAGTCAGTCTTGGGTTGATTTCAGGTTTGGCGTTTTTTAAAACACAGGCTCGAGGACAACTGATGGAGAACCCTGGAGGCCACAGTACAGATGTTTTCTTAACTCCGTCAGTGATAGAAGCCTCTTGAGAATTTTGTGCAGTAAAAGAATGGCCTGATCTGAATTGCATGTTAAATGGATCACTCAGCAGTAGGAAGAATGAGGTGTGGAGAGACAGAAAGTGGAAGCAGGGAGACAAGTTATAAAGTTCTTGCTACGGTCTAGGAAATGGGTGGCAGTCACTTGACTGGGTCCCTAGCAGTGCAATTGGTGAGAAATGGTTGGATTAAGGATACATTTTCTAGGGCTTCCCTGGTGGCGCAGTGGTTGGGAGTCCACCTGCCGATGCAGGGGATACGGGTTCGTGCCCCGGTCCGGGAGGATCCCACATGCCGCGGAGCGGCTGGGCCCGTGAGCCATGGCCGCTGAGCCTGCGCGTCTGGAGCCTGTGCTCCGCGACGGGAGAGGCCACAACGGTGAGAGACCCGCGTACCGCAAAAAAAAAAAAAAAAAAAAAAAAAAAAAAAAAAAAAAAAAGATACATTTTCTAGCAAAGCCAACAGGACTCCCTGATGAAATAGATGTGGGATGCCAGAGGAAGAAAGAGATCAAGAATGATTCCAAGAATGTTGGCCTGAACAAATGGATAGAGATTAGGGCTATTCCTGAGATGGGAGGAAACACTGGGAGAGAAGAAAATTCCAGTAAGAGGTAGAAGTCAGGAGCCCTGGTTTAGACAGATTAAGTTTGAGCTGCCCATTAGCGTGCACGTGGAGATGTCAGGTACGTTTCTGTATCTATATACCTGGAAGTCAGAGAAAATATCAGGGGAGGGACTTAAATTTGAGAGTCATCAATGTATAGAAAAGTACTTCCTAATCTTTTTCACAACATGGCACATTAAAGAATAATATTATTTTGCTCATATTGAAGTAAATGAAACTGTTTATGATTAGAGGTGGCAAGCTTGGAGACTCCAGATGTCTTAGAAATAATCAATATTTCATTATATGTCTTACCCACATGATAGCTACCTAGGTATTTAATAGGAGCTAACTTTTTGTTTTTAATGAAATTAGTTTTTAATTTTTTGGCCATGCCGCGAGGCTCATGGGATCTTAATTCCCCGTCCAGGGACTGAACCCAGGCCACAGTAGTGAAAGCACAGGGTCCTAACTGCAGAGTCCCTGGACACCAAGGAACTCCCAGGAGCTAACATTTTTTAAAGCTTTCACTATGTGCCAGGTACCATGCTGTCTTCTCCCAAATCTACTCTTCACCCAGATCCATCCTTCTCTGTACTACCGAGAAGTAAGTTTGGCTAATAGTAGGTGCTAGTGGGAAAAGTCAGTGTATTTGCCGACACTTTAGGGATCGGCAACAGTGGACAGCCCCTTCCTTTAAGCTTCCATTTCTCACTGTACAATCCCCATCATTCTGGCTGCCATCTGTAGCCCTGGCTTCTGTGGTTTGGTAAGTTTCACAGTGTCCCTTCACTCTTAGCAATGGTACTGGCTTACTACTGCTGTGCATCTCTGAGTTGTCTCATTGTCCCATATTTCACTTCTCTGACTTCTCCTCACTGATGTAGCTAATACCAAGTGTTAAATTCTCTTTATTGAAATATCTAAAGTGATGCCTGTTTCCTGGCTAGACACTGCCAGACTCATATGTTACGTTCTTTACATAAATTATCTTGTTCAATCCTTGACCTGATCAGTGGGTGAGTTGGGTGGGTAAGAACTATCATAATTATTACCATTTTTCAGCTGAGAACATTACATTGAAAGAATGTGTGTTACTCATCAAACAACTAGTAAATGGTGAAGTCAAAGTTTGAATCCCAGAAATTCTACTCCAGAAACCATACCACCTGACTTTTATGCTGTATTGTCTCCTTTGAACAAATACCTGGATTATGCATTTCTCCTATGCATTTGACCTATAGTTTGCTTTCCTGAAGCTTGCATCCCTTACTTTTATTCTGGCTTCTAACAGTAACTTTGATTATAAGATTAGCCTCTTCTGGGTCTGGGATCTAATGGATATTTTCCCTCCTCCCAACCCTGATAGCCTGTTCCAAGCATGTCATCCATTTTTTAAAGTCTGAGTTGATAAAACTCAAGGTTATACAACTAGGAAATAGGAAAAGCCACTTTCAAATCCAGGTTAATTTGAGTTTCAATCCAGTTCCATCATTTCAAATAGTGTTGCCTAGAGTAACTTCTTTGCCTTTGTTAGTATGAAATAGAAATATATCATTGGCTACTGAGAAGAGTAAGTGAGTTAACATATGCTAACTATAACAGTTCCTTGCACATAGATGGTACTCGACTGTTAGCTGTAATTAATCAAAATATACCAGGTTTACCTGCTTGTTCAATTGCTTATTTGACATCTTTATTTGGTTTTGTATCTTAAACTCAACTTACTATCTTCTCTCTCCTCTCATATCTGTTTTTTATCCATTATTTTCTATCTCAATAAATGGAACCACCATCCATTCAATTATCCAAGGTGACCCAATCCTCTTCCTAAATTTCTCTACCTAGTCAGTCATGAAGCTCTTATGCGTCTGTCTAAGGTGACAAATTCATCTATATTTGCCCAGAATTGTCCCAGTTTCAACACTGAAAGTCTGTTCTGGGAAAACTGGGAAGTTTGACCATTCTATGTCTATTTCTTAAACATTTCCCAAATAATTTTACTTCTCCCTATTCCTAATCTAATCTGTCATTTTGTTCTCACTTGGATTACCTTAATGGTTTTCCAACTGTGCTCCAAACTTCCCATTTTACGATGGCCAGATTGATCCTTTAAAAGACCAAAATCTGACCATACCATTCACTTCACTTAAAATACTTCAGTGGCTTCCTATTGCCCTTGTGATAAAGCCCCAGGCCTTTAACTGGTCTGTATTTCTCTGCATGATTTGTTTCCTGTTTTCCCATCAAAACTTATACCTCACAGTTATCAGGTCTTCTTGTCTTCTCCCTATGTACTGGACTCCAGACACTCTGGAGTAAATTCGTAAATTTGCTGTCAGGGCTGTTGCTTATGGTTTGCCAGTTGTGTATTACTCAACCCCAGGAGCAACCCTACATCCTGTAGCCATTGTTGAATTGTATGCTTTTATGTCAATTTTTTCAGTAGATAAGAAGTAAACTACCTTGAGGAAGGAGTCCTCTATCTGTAAGGGTAGGCTAGGGTAGGCTGCAGTAACAAACAACACCTAAATTTCAGTGGCTTCACCAAAAGTTTATTTCCTGCTCACATGTAACATACTGCAAGTCCAGGGTGACTGTCTTTAGTAGCAGTCCTTCATTCTTTGTGATCCCAGGATGCTTTGATTTTTGCTGCTGCCATTTCAGTATGAACCTACCTCCACAACTGCTGAGTCAGAGGAATAATATGCTAGAGGGTCTTGTATTAAACTTTAACTAGGGTGATCTGGAAGGGACACATAGCACTTCTCTTCAGAACCATGAACCAGAGTCATCACATAGCCCTGCTGACTAGAAAAAGGGGTTGGTGGGAAAGTGTAATCTTTCCATGTTCATAGAAAGAGGGGAAAACTGGGTATGACTGAGCATTAAATATTTCTACCATGAATGTTTTAACTTAATGTGTACAAATTTTCCCTTAGGGCTAGTGGGATAGATTGCTGAACACTTAAGCCATTGCTTTGTCTATGTGATAATTTTCTTGGGTTTGGGGAAGGCATCTGGTACTTTAAACCTAGAACAGGCATGTGGGGATGTGTCTTCCTAGAAAATGGGTACCCAGGTGATACCAAGTTGGAGAAAGCCCTAAAGGGAATAAATAACGTTTCACTAGATAGTGGCTGGCTAGAGGGTGTTTTGCAGGAGGCTGGTCTAGGGCTTTCCTATGTTAAGTTAAGGTGTGGCATACTTGGTCAAAAGTTCTTTGGACTTGATATTGCTTGGACTGTAACAAAAGTTCAAGTCCACTGATTGATTGTGGGGTTTCAGTTGTTTAATATTCCTGAATTTGTTTCTAATTCTGTCAAAAAAGAATTATAACTGCCCTGTCTTCCTTCACCAGCTCATTTGGAGAATCGCAGGAGATGAAGTATTTTTTGTAAAGAGTGGACTCTTGGTTGTATTAAGTTGAATTAGGTGTGAAAGCACTATGGAGACTCTAAAGCACTCTATAAAATATAACATAGCATTATTATTGCAATAATTATCAGGGAAAATTAAAGTGAATCCAGAGTAGGAGGATCATAGTGATTCCCTTTTGAGTATTCACCTGAGTGTATCTCCCTTGATTTGTATTCCTAGAAGGAAGAATATGAAGACCTATGTGTTTAATACATGTTGACTCCATTTCACATTTACATATTATGGATTGCCATTAGCATGCGTTGAGTGAAAATCTTTATGAAAAATATGGTGCTGTTGCAGCAGGCTGTACTATGGCAGTTTTAGTCATTCTTCTCTGAGGATTTCAGCCTTTTGGCCATGAGATAAGAAAAGAAAAAGTAAATACTTCAAGTAAATAGCTTAAGATTACCATATTAAAACAACAACAACAAAATGCAGTGCATAGATCTTGTTTAGTCCTGATGCACCTAAATCAATTGTAAAAAGACATCTACATAATTAGAGAAATTTGAATATGAAATTAAGTGATTTCATATTTAATTTGAATATGAAATTAAGATGCAATTAAGTGACTGTTGTTAGTTTTATTAGATGCATTACTGTCATGGTGTTAGGGAAACCATACAAACAAAACATGACCTTATCATTCAGAAATTCATACTGAAGCATTTACACATGAAATGACAAGGCATCTGGGATTTGCTTTAAACCAATCCAGCAAGCAAAGAAATAAACAAAATTAGAGGAGGCACTCATAGGTGATAGGTGACACTGGCAAAATCATGAATATTGTTGAAACTGAGTGCCTTGATAGGAAGGGGTCCATTCAAGTATTTTTTTTTTTATGTTAGAAAATTTCTATAATAAAAGAACTTCAAAAATTTCCATGTAAAAGAATGAAGTCATCCTGGGGGTGTGGAGGAGCTTCTAGAAAACCTTTATGAACAATGAGTACTTTTGGAAACATCACAAGTACCTCATGCCAAGAAGAGGATTGTTGTGCTTCATTCTGGAACCCATTCATTTTCTAAGTGTGACTGAGAGATGAAATCCAAACGTGTGATCACAGCAGAATAACATGATTCTATTTCATAGAAGGGGAAGTGGGGAAAAGTGACGAGAAACAGACAGCTGGTCTTCAATCACCAAAAATAATTTGAAAGTCCAGCTTTTCTGTGGTCTGTCCTGTTTCTCTCTTACGCGGGCCCCCACCAATGACTCTTGAATGTTCTGACATCTATTTATCTAAATATGTGTAAGTACTGATATATTTATATTCATGCTGAATTCCTTTGTCAGGAGGATGCAGACAAATCATTCATCCAAAGCTGTGGAAACAGCTAAAGTTTCCAGAAATGGCAAACAGAGCTGAAAAAGATACTGATGATAATTGACTCTTTCATTTATTGGGTCATTCATCCATTTAACCAAGTTTCAGCGCTTATATGTGCCAGGAACTGTGCTAGGCACTGGGACTCAAATGGTGAATCGCTCATGGAGGTTACAGTTTAATGACCCAGGGATTCCACATCTTGTTATTAACGAGGGATAGAAGACCAAAGAAGGTAAATCATGACTGTGCGTGTGTATGAAATCACTCACTAGGAAAAACAGATATTCATACAACATCGGAAAAAAAACAAGTATTTTTAGCTTCATCTCTTATATCTGACTTGCTCTGTTTTCTCTCTCACCAATCATGGTCCACATATTGCTTCCTACCTTACAACTAGACCAAGCCATTTTTCTGTTCCCTAAACTTGACACCTTACTGACTGTCTCCACATCTATTTTCCTGCCTGATTTGGTTTCCCTCCTCCGTCATCAAGAGGATCATTCTTCAAAACCTAGAGCGCATATCACCACCTCTCAGCCTGTCAGTGATACTCCCTTTCTTGCTACCCAGAGGAATTACATACGCCCTCATCTCTTTTCTCATAGCACTCTGTTCAGACATGTGCTGTAGCACTTAAGACCCATATTGTCATTTTGTTTGTTTGTTTATACATCCAGCTTTCATGCTGAACTCTGAAACTCTCAAGGCAGAGTCTATACAAGCATCCCTGTAACATCAATGCCTAGGACCATGCCTGATTCATAGTAGATGATCAACAGGTGTATATTAAATAAATGAATGGATAAATTAATGAATCATATAAATGAGCCTTTTTGATATAAAGGTTTAGTTCCCTAAGAGCAGTATACAACAGTTCTTTCAGCCAAAGTCATAGGATTTCAAAGTTGGAAAGGATCTTAGAGATTATCTATTCCAAACCCATAACTTAGCTTTTGAGTACATATGATGATGGACTGGACTTTCCTGGTTGGCACAGAATGAATTGCCTTGTTATGCTTTGATTATTCCAATGATTCTGTGTTAACAGATTCAGAAAGAAAATAGAAAAGCCAGGACATATGAGAGGGAGGGGCAGGGAGGAGCCAAGGCAAAGTTAAACATTTACAAAGGGGCTTATCTGCCTCTGGAAAATGGTCACATACTGTCCTAATGATCTCCCTGTTTAATACTGCGGGCCCCTCCCCCAACCCCTGAGTCCCTTAACCTGCTCTACTCTTTAAGTTTTCCTGTGACACTTATTAATTTTTAACATGCAATTATCACATATTTATTGATCATGCCCATTGATTAATACCTACTGGTTCCTAATGTGGTGCTCCTTTCACTGTATACATTCATACCTCACAGATTTATTCCTTTCACAGCAAGCAGTGAGGTTTTGGGGGCCATAGAATGTAATGTTTTAGAACAGTGGTTAGCAAACCATCTCTGGTGAAGGACTTGTTTTTAAATTTCCAGTCACTCATGGATCTATGTGTGGTTCTACTGTGCATAACCAGCATGCAGCATACATCACAGTTATGTTACCATGTGAATTCAACAACACCAGAACTGCTTTATACCTTGTTCACTCATATGAATTTGCTGATCACACGCTTGGATGTCTGCTGAATGGCAGATGGCTATAAAACTTCCCAGTGCTCACTCTCAATTTTTCTAGTCATCTCATGACACGATGGAAACAGGTCAGGGACTGGGACCAGTCCCCAGACCATCTTTTTGGCTTCAGAGTCCATTGACCTGGGTTGAATTCTAGCTCTACTCTCTCCCAGTGAGCCTTTCCTTGTCTCAATTTCCTCCTCTGCAAAATGTGGATAATTATAGTGGCCCCCATAAAGGGCTGCTGTATAAGTGACATGAGTTTATGCATGTGAATGGCTGAGAACAGTGCCTGGCATGTTCTCAGTATTCAATAAATGTCAGCTCTTGTGACCACTTGACTTTTTCTCAATCAGGAACACTCCCTTCATCTCGTGGTTACTGAATTTCACAGCCAAGAGTGTCCTGGGGGTGCAAGAGAAGGTGGCTATGGGGGTTTTGGGGAAGCGCAACGGGACAGCTGTCTAGAGACTGAGATAGTCCCCCTTTCCTGCCTCTTTCCCACTAAACAGCAGAGGTGGTCATTCTGTGCCTCCAGCAGGGGAAGGAAGGAGAACTCATTGTCCTAGATTTGAATGGCGGAAGATAAAAAGAGATGTTTTTCTTGGCATAGAGATTCCTGGTGATTCTCTCCATTCTGCAATGAAGTGTTCACTTCTGGGTAAAACTTAGCTTGTTCCAGAAGAGGTGAGAATGTGAGTAAGGTGAGCACTTGTATTGCTTTCCAAAGAGTTCAGAATCCCAGCTTTCATCCTAATTTCATGGGCATTGCCTGGTTTGAGTTAGCACCTCTTTGGGGAGACATTTTTTTGAGTGGTTAGTAATGTCCTGAGAGCAGTGATGCAAATGTCCTGGAGGATGGCTTCTCCATCCTGGATAAACATCTATTTGTTGAACAGATTTGTATATATAAACCTAGCCCATTTTCTAAAGAATATTCAATAAACACACCACTATGACATATTGAACATTTAAAACAGATGAAACAGAACAGTCAAGTAATAAATGAGGAAAAAATAAATTCTGTTTACTAAGATGGTTCACTTAATTTAACCAATATTTCAGGGATGACTCAACTAAAATTATACACGTATACATATTTATACTATAAACTCTTGCATAGCACTTAGTATATTATAAAGCACTGTTCTAAGGTTTTTGTATTTTAAGTAATTTAATCCCCTGATACCAAGATTATCTCTATTTAGAGATGAAGAAACTGAGATGCAAATAATTTAAGTGATTTCCCTAAGGTTAAGGGTAGTAAGTGGCAAAACTGGGAATTGAACTCACAGTCTGGAGCTAACACCTTGGTTCTTAACCACCATGCCATACAGGATGGTTACAACTTCATTTAAGGCAAGGTACATAAAAAGAAATATAACTATTTAAGCATCAGGTAAAAAGGTGGACCATTTTGTATGTGTAATGCGTGGCTCTGGATGAGTTACTGCCTTTGAACCTTAGTTTGCCAATCTTGTAAACGGAATGATTTGATAAGACACTTCTTGGGGGCTCTGCTAGTCACCACACTCCAGGCTTTTCTGCCTCTAATCACCACTACTGTTTCCTTCTCAATGGTTCTGCTTTGTTTCCCATTTCTCCTTTACCTAGCATCTCCTACCTTTCCTGATTACCCTCATTTATTGCCCTACTTCTGCTGCAACAGGCTGGAAGGAATGTTCCATGTTGTTTCTGCATAAAGGACAATAAATCCACCAGGCACAATCTTGGGAGTGATCAAAAAGTGTAAGGATTCACAAATGGTGCAAAATTAAGGGCCACCTACCTCTTCATTATGTCAACCCTTCCTCCCCACATCCCCAGTATAGATGTCATAGAAAAGTCCAGGATCAGAGAACAATGGAAAGATGCCTTTAAAAAAACCCTAAATTATAGGATCCTCCAAAAAACTGAGACTCTTGTTTATTTGATTCACTGATACATCCTTAATACTCAGCATAGTACCAGCTACATCCTAAATACTCAATAAATATTTGTAACATAAAGGTCACCTAGCTTCACTCTTGTCCTATGCATAATTCCACCTTTGTAATTACTGTCAATATCTGTAGATCTATGTAGAGTTTAAAAGCCCCTGCATATCCATTATCTCATATATTTGCAATTATTTCACTTAATTCTTCCTTGGCTCCAATGCACCAAGATAAACTCAGCTCACTTTCTATTTTTTAAGAGGACTTCCCCTTGCAACAGTGAAAACCCTTTTCCCCTGAAGCAGGTCAGGATTCAATTCAAGAAACTCTCTTCTGAGAGCCTAGTAGATATTAGGCTCTCAACCTGGGCACTAAAAAGCAAAGGAAAATAGAACAGCCAACAACCACAGCAGGTAACAGCCACTTGAACGGCACGGAAAAGAAGATCCCACAAGAATGTCCTTCTTTTTGTTAGTCAGTGAAGCACTCAGAGCATTTGCAGAAATAGACATGACTCACATGGGGACTGACCACACAGTTGAATGGAATCCACAAGATCGTCTGCCTTGGTATTGACGGTAGGGGAGAAGGAACTTTGGATAATTCCTGTCTCACAAATTGGAAATAAATAATTTGCTTTATTCAGGAAAATGCTAGCCGTGTCCTCCCTTCCAGTAACAATGACTGACAGTGGACAATGATGGATGCTGATGGTTTGAGACTTCTATTTAATCATTTTATATAATTAGTTATGAGGACTGACTCATTAAAAGCTTTGCTTTGGAATGACTTGCCTGCCCTGAAGTATGTGAAGCTCTGGTTTATTAGAAATATGAGTTAAATAATCTCTTAGAATTGTAAACTCGTCTTTTTAAACCAGAGATTTGGATTGGAGATTTTAGTAGACAGCTGCAGGCTTAATTCAGTCTGAGCCTTTTTGGGAAGTGGAGAGTGGATATAGTGGTATTCAGCGGTACATTAAGTAATATAGACACTCATACTGAATCAAGACCCTGAAAAGATGGAAGGTTGGGGTTGGAATTATTTTTTTAAAGGATCATCCCAGTTCTCCCTGGTTAATCAAGTGGATGGAAGATAGGTCTTCGTTATTCCAAGTGGATTGTTCTGCCGTGATGAAATTCAAATACAAACAAGTCATTTCCTAGGTTTGGGTTGCTCTGGGTCCAGTTTTACAAGGGATATCCCCTCATGACATGTTGATAAAGAAAAGAGGAACATTCATTTTCTGATGCCTACTATGAGCTAGGGGCTGTATGGATATAAGCTTACTTAACGTTTAAAATTCTTTTGTAAATGATGAAACAGGAGTTCAAAGTGATTCTGTAACTTAGAATCAGGGTCAAGCAGCTAACAACATGTTGATGGAGTTAGCATTTGAACTCTAGGCCTTTTCACAATACCATGCTGCATCCCCAGTACTTCCATGTGACCAAATTTGCATGTCTCTTTATCGTGTAAATGTGCTCAGCTAAATAAAGACATTGGATACTCAGTGAGAGTAGGGATGAAAAGAAGAGAAGCAGAAGATACTCCATTCTTCTGCCTTCCCACCCAGCGAAGTATCAGCCTTGGAGCCAAGTTACGATCTGTCTTCTCAGCTACTAAACCTGGGGAAATGATTCCCACCAACCCAAATCCGGCTGAGCCTCCATGCTCTCCATCAGTCTTCTGGGCAGCTCTTTTCCATTTCCCTCAATGACTCCTTCAAAATTTTAACACCCGCTCCAAGCACCTTATCAACCTCTTCTGAGCAAATAACCTTATTACTGAGACCATGAGACATGAAAACTCAATGCTCTGGATGTTCTTTGGTCATTCAAATACAGTGCATCCGCTATTGACCTAGAATCCTAAGCTATTATCCTCATAGACAATAAAGTAGTTCTTGTCTTCTTCCCTCAATTACCTTCCAAATCCAATCATTCAATCACAATTTTACTTTCTAAGTATTTCTTGAATCTCTCCCTTCCTCTGTATCTCTACTATTCTTGCCCCAAATCTGAACTTCTTACTCTTTGGCTTCAATATATTAGCTGCCTCTCTATTGGTGTCTCAGTTTCTCCCTCGTTTCATTCTTACCATATATAACAGTGTGATTTATGGATAAAGAAGACGTGGCACATATATACAATGGAATATTACTCAGCCATAAAAAGAAATGAAATTGAGCTATTTGTAATGAGGTGGATAGACCTAGAGTCTGTCATACAGAGTGAAGTAAGTCAGAAAGAGAAAGACAAATACCATATCTAACACATATATATGGAATTTAAGAAAAAAAAAAGTCATGAAGAACCTAGGGGTAAGACAGGAATAAAGACACAGACCTACTAGAGAATGGACTTGAGGATATGGGGAGGCAGAAGGGTAAGCTGGGACGAAGTGAGAGAGAGGCATGGACATATATACACCACCAAACGTAAAATAGATAGCTAGTGGGAAGCAGCCGCATAGCACAGGGAGATCAGCTCAGTGCTTTGTGACCACCTAGAGGGGTGGGACAGGGAGGGTGGGAGGGAGGAAGACACAAGAGGGAAGAGATATGGAAACATATGTATATGTATAACTGATTCACTTTGTTATAAAGCAGAAACTAACACACCATTGTAAAGCAATTATACTCCAATAAAGATGTTAAAAAAAAAAAAAGCCAGCCCTTCCACTTAATTTTTCAGTGGCTTCCCATCTTTCTTACAAGTCAAACTTTAAGCTGTTTTGTAGGGCGTATAACACCCTACACAATCTGTTCTAAATGACTTGTAACTTGGAAAGTGTTTAGAACGGTGTGTGGCACATAGTAAGCTTTCAATTTTGTTAGTTTCTTTGATGATGAAAATGTTGATGAGAGGGAGGATGAGGATGAAGATGATGATAATGATGGTGTAGTACTTCTGCCCACTGCCTCAGCTTCATTCCTGCCGTCCATTCTCAAGCAACTCCAAATGGCTTATACTTTTCTCAAAACAATATGCTAATATTTTGCTTCTGTTCTTTTTATCTACATAATCTCTAGTACCTGATATGCCCTTCTCCCTGAACTCCTTCTCCTCTGGCTAAGTCATGCTCTTTTATTTCTCTTGCAGGTGTAATCTTCACCTTGAAGTCTTCTCCCAAACACTCCAGGATGGGAGAGGCACCCTTCTCAATGCCTTCCTCGCCCCTTGTGAATACTGCATATTGCGATGGGCTGTTTGGTTAAGTCGGTCTGCCCACTAGATGGTGGGCTTGAGGGATGAGATGCTCTTGTTCTGTGATTCACCCCAGGCTCTGGCATAGCGCCTGGCACAGAGTAGGTGCCCAATGTGTCAGTTAAACAAATGAATGCAGGATATAAAATCCAGGGATGAGGGTAGAGACTGGAAAAGTGACAGGACTCTGGAAACAAGAGGCAAGATCTGCCTTGGACCCCCCTACAGGTGTACGAAGATCTGGCTTTGTGATGTGAATCCATCACACTATCTTCCAGTTTAGTGTCCTTGGTGTCTGCTTCAAGGACATACTTCATTGAAACCTACTTTATTCAAGCTTCATTTTTTAGTTTGGGTTTCCCATTTAGTAGGAATCAAATACCTCTAGGGGCATACATTCTAAAATATCTTGAGTCACAAACATCTGAAGAGAAATAGAATGAAAGGAATTGAAGGCTGGTTTTGATGGAGGTAGGAGCAGACACAATGAGACCTGTAGTCATCTGGGAAGGGGTGTGGCTGGAGGGGATATCTCCAAGGGGCTCAGGTGCTTCCTTCCACTCCAGAGCCAGTGCAAAAGCACCTTCCTCATAATTTTGCCGAGGATTGGCCTTGACACCGCCTATGTCTTAAATTACCCTCAAATTGAGGGGAGATAGCAAATCTCTGGGTGTGATTAAGAACCTTTTAAAGGGGCAAAGTTCAGAGGGAACAAAAATGGTCTGCACAAAACCATAAACAGTTACGGTCCTTCGGCCTTTTTATTCATGATTGTTAATCAGCTCCTTGCCCGAGGATGGAAGGTGTGACATTTGTGCACATGCTAATCAAACTGTGCCAAACGTTAGACTCACATGAGACTTATCCTTCCACAAAGTAAACACGAACCGTTACTGGTTATCACCTCAACTGCAAAGAGTTCTAAGCCAGGTACTATTGATCCAAGCAAAACAGATAAAACCTGAAGGACTTAGCACGCATGTGCTTTTGCCTGGGACAACTTCCTTCGGTCTCTCCAGTTTCACATTTCACAGCATTGCAAGGAGAACTATGCAATGGCCCACATGAACATAGCTGCTGCTGACATTGCCAATAATAACAGCTCCTGCGAGGCTGAGGGTGAGAAGTAGGTACAGTATTGGCATTGTAAGAGGAACATGTACTGTAGGGCCAGACAGGTCTATTTCTGCAAATATTCTTACAGTGTTATTGACTCTTTTCCACTCTGGTTCCTGTCCACTGCCATGATCTTTGTATATTTTGCAGCTCTTTTCTTAGGTGTGTACACATTTAGGATGGTTATGTCTTCTTGTTGAACTGAATCTTTGATCATTATAAAATCTCTCTTTTAAAAAGAAATCTCTAATGGTACTTCTTGCCTTAAAGTCAACTCTTTTCTGTCTGAAATGAATGTGGCCCCATCAGCTTGCTTTCGGTGTTCTTGTGGTATAGCTTTTCCTGTCTTTTTACTTCCAACTTCTAACTTCCTTTTAACTTTAAGTGTGTTTCATAAACAACATATCACTGGATTTTTTTCTTCCTTAAGTCTAGGCTGACAGTTTTTGTCCTTGAATTGGAAAGAAGCACCAATTTGCATTGAATATTAGTTACGAATAAAATTGGGCTCACCGTTACATCTTACTATTTGTTTCCTACTTGTCCCGTTTCTTTGCCCTTTACTCTTCTTCCCCTGTCTTCTGCTGGATTAACCAAGTATTTTAAAAAAAGATTCCATTTTTTTCTTAGAAGATGTTGGGGGTAGGAGTTTATTAATTAATTTATTTATTTTGGCTGTGTTGGGTCCTCGTTTCTGTGCGAGGGCTTTCTCTAGTTGTGGCGAGTGGGGACCACTGTTCATCGTGGTGCGTGGGGCTCTCACTATTGCAGCCTCTCCCGTTGCGGAGCACAGGCTCCAGACGCGCAGGCTCAGCAGTTGTGGCTCACGGGCCTAGTTGCTCTGTGACACGTGGGATCTTCCCAGACCAGGGCTCGAACCCATGTCCCCTGCATTGGCAGGCAGATTCCCAACCACTGTGCCACCAGGGAAGCCTGGTGATTCCATTTTATCTCCCCTTTTTCGGGGGAAATTACCTCTGTCCCCCAGAAGTTTATCCCTTTAGCCTCTTGCTCCAGAGACAGCATTAAAATATGGCAAATGTCTGGAGGGGAAAACCTGTAGGATTCTTTTGCTTGTTGCAGCCTCCTTTTTTTTTTTTTTAATCGGGACTTTGTGTCTGACAATCTCCTTGTGAAACCACAAGGACATTTCACTCTGCCTTTTCAGGCCAGTCTCAGCCTCCATGCCTCCCCAGCACTCAGTTTAGGTTTCAGTATGCTTTACCTGCCCTTGTGGCTGTCAAACCCCACAGGTGTCTCTTTCCCCTGCTGAGGGCTGTTGGCTTAGGCCAAGTCCAATCCTCAGCCTGTGTCCAGAATCGGCAAACACCCTCAAGGGAAGAAAATATTAGGCCATCTCAGTTCACCTAAGAAAGACTCCTCTCTAAGTGCTAGCTCATCCAGCCCTCTTTGCTCCTCCAGCTTGCCAATGTAATTAAAATTATGATTTTGGGGGAGGGGAGTAACTTATTTTAATTTTTTCTAGCCTTTTTAGTAGAAGCAAGGCCTATGATTACTTCCTTAGAAATGGAAGTCACCATCATCACTGAAATTACACATCTGAGATGCAGAGGTACATATCAGAGGTAAAGTGGGCAGGGCTGGAGTCAGATTGCTTGGTTTGAATTCCTGTTCTGCCATGCAGCCTTTGTTGGGCCCTGGACATGGGATTTCACCACTGGGCTTCTATTTCTTCTCTTGTAAATTGAGAATAAAGATGGAACTCATCTCATAGGATCACTGTGACAATCTGATAACATAATGAATGTCAACTATTTCACATGATGACTTGTCCAAAATAAATAATCAAACCGTTAGCTATTATTAGGTATTATTGATTATATTAATTAGGACCCCAGAAATCACTGGTTTTGAATCAGATACCACTTAGGAACAGTGCTACTTTGCGGTACATGGGCCTCTCACTGTTGCGGCCTCTCCTGTTGCAAAGCACAGGCTCCAGACGCGCAGGCTCAGCGGCCATGGCTCACGGGCCCAGCCACTCCACGACATGTGGGATCCTCCCGAACTGGGGCATGAACCCGTGTCCCCTGCATCGGCAGGCGGACTCTCAACAACTGCGCCACCAGGGAAGCCTGGAACAGTGCTACTTTGAATGACTTAATCTCTTTATGGCTTCATTGACTCATTGTGAAATATTGGATTAGTAATAATTTCTCATAAGGGCTTAATTTCTTTTTTTTTTAACATCTTTATTGAAGTATAATTGCTTTACAATGGTGTGTTAGCTTCTGCTTTATAACAAAGTGAATCAGTTATTCATACACATATATCCCCCTATCTCCTCCCTCTTACATCTCCCTCCCTCCCACCCTCCATATCCCACCCCTCTAGGCGGTCAAAAAGCACCGAGCTGATCTTCCTGTGCTATGCGGCTGCTTCCCACTAGCTATCTATTTTACATTTGGTAGTATATATATGTCCATGCCACTCTCTCACTTCGTCACAGCTTACCCTTCCCCCTCCCCGTGTCCTCAAGCCCATTCTCTACATCTGCATCTTTATTCCTGTCCTGCCCCTAGGTTCTTCAGAACCATTTTTTACTTTTTTTTAAGATTCCATATATAAGGGGCTTAATTTCTAATTTTATTGAGCTGGGAACATCATGGTCTGTAAAGCAGGGTTGTTCATGACCAAGACCCATGTCATGGGTCTGAAGCTGAGTAAAGGTCTCAGATAAAATTCTAACTTTACTGAAGGAATAGAATTCAGGGCATTGTTCTCATTCTCACAATGGTGTTCCAGATCAAGTTGCATATTCTAGTTCTACCTTATGTGAGAATGTTGAATACAGATATCCAAATTTTAAACAAGCATCAAAAATTGCATATTCTTTTTAATACTATCATCTATCAATGCATATTGGAATTTTTCTGTATTTTCATATATTTGTGTTGGTTAACCAACTGTACTGCCTTGGGAAAGACTTTATTTTATTCTGAGATTATGGCTTTCAAATTCTTTTATTAAAGTGATTCTTGTTTTAAAAAATGATGCCAAATAGTAGAGTAGTTGTATTTTATTTTAAGTGATTTTATTTTGTTAAAATAAAATCCTGGAAAACTTAGTCTCCTAGTTAAAAAAAACAAGCAAAAAAAACTTTTTGCTCATCCATGAAAGCTGAAAGTCTGAGAACAACTCACTGGGGTACCACGTGGTACCAATGGTACTTGGAGCCATTTACTCACTGAATCATAATTCAGATTCCTCCCAAGCTTTGTTTTTCTCTTCTCAACTTCATATATATTGTAACACTTGCCAAGTATCTACAAGTTGTAGATTTCAATTTTTCATTTATACTTCATTGCATTTTATGGAAGAAATTATATGAGTGGTACTCAAAATTTCAGGAATTCTCACAAATCTTAGAAGTACTAAACTTGAGTTCCAAGGATTCATTTTCACACATGTATATCAGGTATCACATTGTTGACATTTTAATTCCCTTTGTTACAAAAGGAAAAAACTGAGTCACAGAGAGTTTGGATGAGGTGCTTGAAATCTCATGATCAATGTTGGAATCTGGAAAAAAAAACAACACCCAATTCTATGAATTCTTAATCTTTTCCAGGCAAGTGGAAAACATGTTTTCTTTCCTTTCTGGTCTCCAGTCAGGGGAAATGTAAAAGAAGGTAATTATCTCTTCCCCTTCCCTGCATATTTCTCCCTTTTGCCCCAGAAATTGTATTGCAAAGTTGCCCTGTTCCTTATTGACTCCTGAATCCAAACCACCTCCTGCTCCATTGATTGGCCTGGAGAAGACTGGCCACT
Source organism: Mesoplodon mirus (assembly GCF_964341445.2). Taxonomy (NCBI): domain Eukaryota; kingdom Metazoa; phylum Chordata; class Mammalia; order Artiodactyla; family Ziphiidae; genus Mesoplodon; species Mesoplodon mirus. Next base: position 11,697,873 of record NC_138992.1, on the reverse strand, counting down.
ATTCTGCCTCTCTGCAGCCACCAATCAAAGATGTGGATTCTAGCACCTAGTTCTTACCCATGTTTCCAAGAGATACACAAAAGACATTTTGTCAGGCTTGCCCTGCACCTCAATGCCCTTCTATTTTTTTCTGTCATCAGCACAGACTGTTCATCTGGTTTGTGCATACTTTGTGGTTTTTTTCTCCTGTAGATCTTGGAGCCATGGTAATAAAGTCAGTTTTCAAGGAAGCAGTGGATTGAATGTGACTCTTTCAATGAAGCTCAGAATCACAGCACTTACTTGTCTTTTAATGTTGACAGTCGCATTTTTCTGAAAGGACTCTGGCTTGCCTGTGTTGTAGTTATGTGGGCCTCACACGATGACATAGTTCTGATCACTGAGAAGTCAACTACCACCTACTAGGTCCTAGAAGTTTCCCTTCTCAGCACTGTAGAATTGTTGATTTTTAAACAGGAGTGTCAACATGCACTTGGTTCAATTCCTTGTCATTGAGCTATTATTAACCCTGTTTGGTTGATGAACCAACTGAGGTTAACCAAGATAAAATGTCCCCAAAAGATTCAAATAGGTGATAGGGAAAAAGGAAGTGAAACTCCCTTGTTTTTAAATTCTTTAAGCAATGAATCCTTTTCTCAAAGGAAGTGTTATGGAGAAACCCAGTTTTTAAACCCATTAAAGCAATTGGCATGGCTTTGTTTCAGAAGTTCTATTTTTTTACGTTTATTTTACTATCAATAAATGAAAAAATCTTCAGGCAGTTTTGATGAAATAAATAAGTGGATTTCAGATCTGAGATGATAATTATTTCACTCCATTTACTTTAGTTTTTTGTTTCTTGTTTGGGTTTTGCAGTCTTATGTAAGCCTCCACTCGCATGGAAACAGAGATGTAAAAGTTACAGTAAGAGAAGGACTTGCCTTGCAAAGTGCTGTACGTTCTCTTGTTAAATTGACTAAGAAGCTTCGAAGAGCATTGAGTCTATTCTACTCTAAGTTGAATCACTAACAACATCTAACTACTGCCCATAGTCCTTATAAACACAAGTGTTAGAGGATCCAAAACCTACAAGTGCTAAAATAAAAAAGGTGATGCTCTGGTGTTTCATGTAACTTTTTATTGGACCACCTACACTACCCTGTGTGTTGAAAGTATGCTCTGAGCACCTAGAGCCCTGCCTAGCATTTAACTGAATGCAGTGTATGTGTGCTCATTTGTGCTGCTTTATGCAAGATGTGTACAGGGTTGAATTCCAAGAAGAAGAAATTCCAAGTAAAAAGCTTTCTAAATAATGTTATAATTCCATGAAGTTTAGCCGTATGTGCAGAAATGGAAAAAGAAGTTCTAAGTTCTGCAGAAAACCTAGTTAACTTAGCCCAAGATATCATATTAGCGGGTGTCTGAGATTTTAAATTTTAACATGTTTGAGTGTGCTTACTGTGATAGTTTTTTAAAAATAGTATATATGCTATGGATATTTGAGTTGAATATTGTAAAACTTCTAAAACACCCCAGAGAGAGAATTCTTTCCTATGGTCTACACCTCTTTACATGTTCTGGTTCTTGTCTGCTACCCCACCTACACCTCCTACAATCGTCCCCTCTCTGTATCTTCAGCAGAGTAATCCTTTCCCATTGGAAGTTCTTTGTATTAGCTATTGTTTTCTCTACACTCCTTGACATCTATGACTACTTCCTTCTTAATCTTTAAGAGCTCCACTCAAATACCACTTCTTCAGTGGGAGAAGACTTCCACTAAGGGATTATCCCTTCCAAAGTAGCTCTCCTTCCTTCAGCTACTTCCCATCACATCACCCTGTTATATCCTAAGACATATCACATACCTTTACTTTTACTTTTTTATTCCCTGCCTTCCTCAACTAGAAAGAACACACTGTAAAGACAGAGGCTCTGCCTGGTTGACTACATTACCTTAATTTATTTGGATACTCCTGCCGTATGCCTGTTGTTCTGACTCTTATAATTGCCCCTTCCATTCTCTAAAGTATGTCATTTTGGACAATAAATTATACATTCACTTGAGTCAGGTCTGTCTTATTTAAAGTGCCCTAATCCTGGGCTTCCCTGGTGGCGCAATGGTTGAGAGTCCGCCTGCCGATGCAGGGGACACGGGTTCATGCCCCGGTCTGGGAAGATCCCACATGCCGCGGAGCAGCTGGGCCCATGAGCCATGGCTGCTGGGCCTGCGCGTCCGGAGCCTGTGCTCCGCAACGGGAGATCCACAACAGTGAGAGGCCCCCGTACCGCAAAAAAAAAAAAAAAAGAAAAAAAAAAGAAAAGTCCTCTAATCCTAATATAGTACATGGTACAGGATAAATACTTAGTGAGTTTTTGTCGATATTCACATGTCCTGGATTGGAAATTGTGAGTCCTGGGTTCCAGTTCCAGGTCCAATCAAGTAGTGTGCCTAATACCCCTAAAAAATTAGTAAAGCAGGTACAAGTTTTAACAGGCAACATCCTCAAGTAATTTTCATTATCTTGCTTTCCATCCTATCAGGAAGATAACAGTGTACTTTCAGGCAAAGTGGTTCTATTTCTAGAGATTTACATAGAAGTTCCAAGTTAATTAATGGTCCAAAGCATACACTGACACAGGGGCAGTTGAACTTATAATAAGGAAGAATTATCAGAGCCAAGGAGACCTCGTGAGGCAGTGAGAACCCACTGCTGGAAATGCTCAGTGAACTCCCCAGGGAAGTGTATTCCTGTGGAAAGAATGCTGGGCTGTATCTTCTAATCCTGTCCTGTCAATTAATAGCTGTGACACTCAATCTCCCTGAGACCAAGACTTCTCATGTGTAAAATGTAGAATATGATTTTGATTCTTTCTATCAGATCCTCCTTATTTTCTCTGCCTCTTTTAAGTTTGCTGTTAATTAAACGAGTTGATACATTATTTTATTGTAAAGTGTAGGTGACAAAACTGTTTGTTGGCATCCCAATGTAATATAATTCATCCCCGATGGTTGCCTGGATTTCCAGTGCAGGGACTGAGGGGCTGGGTAAACTATATAGGGAGCTGAGATGAACGGTTCAAGAACCCCTTAGACAGAGACAATTCTGTTCCTGCCTCTTATGTCTCAATTTTGGACTTTGTAAAATGGGTGTGATAAGAGTTGTTTTGCTTCCGCTCCAAGATCAAAAGAGGATTCTATTTGAGAGTGCTGCTTGCCAGTGAGGAAGCATTATATAAATATGAAAGTCTTGAGGTGTTGCACAAAATCCAGGTGGGGGCTTTTACATGTCCAGGTGGGAGCCCTGCAAGAAACATTCAGGGGTGAATGAATTTCCCTTCCTTCAATGTGACAAAGTTGAAAGCACAATTGTTCCTGTAGACACAAGAGCCTTGAAAGGTGGGAGTGTAAGAATGAGCATAGGTATCCTTGATGGGCATAAAGGCAGAGTGGAAAGGAAAGTGATCATTTTAGCACTTACTTACTTGGCTTCATGTTGTCTTGCATAGGTGATCTCATTTACCTTAAGCTTCATACAAAGACAATGAGGGAGATTTTATTATTTTTATGCTACAAGTGGAGAAACTAAGGCTCAGAGAGCTTGAATAACTTACCCTAGGTATTGTAGGTCATAGGCAGCCTGCTGGAGTCCCGGCAAGCAAAGTGAGAATTAGATAGAAAGTGTGTGAATTATGGCACCACAAAGACCAAGCCTTGAATGTTGTCTGCCCCTCCTCCAACTTAGTGATATAAACAGCAAGCCCTCCCTTTTCCTACTCCTCTGACATAATGACTTTCCCATTCCCACCTCCCATGGGACCACTTCAGTCCCACTTGGCACAGACAACAAGAGAAGCACAAAGAATTGTGTCCTTTCGTCAGTATCCTTGTCTTGTGTTCCATCTACAAAGCTTGTTTACTTGTTTAGTGATGGAAGTAACCTTAAACTTCGTCCCAGTCAACATTCTCAGAAATCTTGGGTCCCAATCCAGCCCTCTGTGGTTTTGCTTAGGCATAAGGGCACACAGGCTGTAACTGGCAAGACCAGAATTCTAAGTCATTTCTTTCTAACTCATGCTCTAGATGTTCCACTGTTCAGCTCCCTCGGTTATGTGCAAAAGGATAAGCTCTACTTTGTAGAAGATTCTTTATTTAAATCATACAAGGATAGTTATGGGGAATTCCAATTTGTTAAAATTCATTGAAAGCTATAGAAATTCAGGTCATATTAGTAGATAGAGTATTTTCAGGTCTGCTTCCAAAGAATTGAGTCTAAATTAAATACAAATGATGACTGTTCTATAAATATTGTCTTTCTTCATTGGCAAAGGGAATGGAATTGATGACTACCTAGTTCTTTTATCATCGGGATCTATTATTTTTTTCATGATGACCTCAGAATAGCCACGGCATTTATGATCTTATTCATCTGGGCTCCCTGCCCAGAAACACAGGGGAATGAATCTTTCCCTAAAATGAATAATTCAGATGACTTTCAAGCACCTCACTGCCCCCTGAAACAATTTAAACTTTTTATTGTTATTAATAAAGATACCTTTTATGTACATCTATGTTTCATTTATTCTCTGCCACTGAAGAACCTCACAAAGAGTTTCTTCCCATGGCATCTCTGAGAGTGAAAAAAAAAATGGTTTTCAAAGTGCTTCTGGAATTATCACTGTGGTGTGCTGGGAAGGGCATGCATTTGAGGAGGCAACAGACCCGGGGTTAAAGCTCACACTTGAAGTTCCAACCAACTGTGTGTCCTTGGGCATATATCTTAACCTTTCAGGACTTTGGTGGCCTCATCTATAAAATACATATCATTGTGCCTACCTGCCTGCGTGAAGGAAGCAGTATGATGCTGCCTGTCTTTTGTGAGGGCCCAGAAAATCTTACCTCCATTCCCTTACACCTTCACAGGCTGCTAAGTGATATGGGGCACATTTTCCTATATTGGGAGTCTTCCTTGTGACTATGTCAAATATTTATTTAGCTAAATGAAATTTATTTAAAATTAATTTTTAAATACAATTTTATTTGTATTGTACAATAATATATCTTCATTTTAAAGAATATTCAGGGCTTCCCTGGTGGTGCAGTGGTTGAGAGTCCGCCTGCTGATGCAGGGGACATGGGTTTGTGCCCTGGTCTGGGAAGATCCCACATGCCGCTGAGCGGCTGGGCCCCTGAGCCATGGCTGCTGGACCTGCGTGTCCGGAGCCTGTGCTCCGCAACGGGAGAGGCCACAACAGTGACAGGCCCGCATACCGCAAAAAAAAAAAAAAAAAAAAAAGAATATTCAGACTGCACAGGGGTGCATATGGTGAAAAGTAAATCCTTCTTCACCTACCCTGAATACCTATGTGCCACTTCTTAAAAGTAACCACAGGTAACAATTTCACATAGAACTTTCAAGAAAATTGCAATGTATATATGTGTATAAATATGGATATATTATTTTAAAATCATTTACTATGACATTTCTCCATTTTTTCAATTAATTTACCTGAGTTATTTACTATATTAGCATACATTTTAATAGGTTCATAATATCCCATCCTATAATCAATTCTTTACTGAATAACATTTTTAAACATAAATTAGCAGCAATGTTTAATATTTATTTTTGAGGCAAGTGTGCTGGTTTTGGAAATAAATTTGGGGCCAAATTCTGGATCTGCCTCCAGCATAGTAAATTTGGACCTTCTAAGCCTCTATGTTCTCCTCGGGACAAGACTAACTGCCTCAAAGAATCATAAGAATTACATTAGGTAATGCCAAAGAGAACCTAGCATATCACCAACTTATATAGATTTCCCATATATGTTAACGATAATAACGATAACCTCCTAACTTCTGACTGAAGGGCGTTCCTCCTGAGTTGATGACTTTGCGACACGACAGGTAGCAGGACGTCGCAGGGTGCTGTGGTTGTCACTGTTGTTATTTTTCCTTTTTTTTTTTTTTGCGGTATGCGGACCTCTCACTGCTGTGGCCTCTCCCATTGCGGAGCACAGGCTCCGGACGCGCAGGCTCAGCGGCCATGGCTCACGGGCCCAGCTGCTCCGCGGCATGTGGGATCTTCCCGGACCGAGGCACGAACCCGTATCCCCTGCATCGTCAGGCAGACTCTCAACCACTGCGCCACCAGGGAAGTCCCACTGTTGTTGTTTTTTGATGACCAGTAGGAGGAGGCTGGGTAAATAAACCACAGGTCTTGACCACTCTAAGGAAATCTGCAGACAACAATATTTTGAGGCCACATCTCACACTGTATTTTTCACTGCATGCAACTAACTTGCTCCCTTGCTAGCTGTGAGCTCCTAGGGATAAAAAGAGTGGTGTTTCTTTTCATATACATTGCACCTTACAGAGAGTGTGAAATATTGTATTAGAGATATGGGCTTGATTATGGTGGTAGTAGAGGAAGAAGAAATCTTAGTAGAAGAAGGTAATATTTACTGAAAACTTACTCTGTGTTTAGGGTTTTACCTGCATTATCTGATTTAAGATCTACACTTTGAGGTAGATAGTATAATTTTCAGCACACTACCTAACTTTCGGGTGTCTGTTTCCATATGCGTAAAATAGGGATCATTGCAGTACTATCTCAAGAGCTTAGGTGTAAGGTCTTATTGAGATCATACATGCAAAGTGTTTAGAACAGGGCTCAGTGCATGGTGAGCACCCAAAGAGCAAACTGAGGCTTAGCAGGATTTAGAGGCACATGCAAGGGAACCTGTGGTGTAGACGTAGCCATCGGATTTCAGAGTCACCACTCTTCACCACTGAGCCTTACTGCTTCTCTGTGCTTGTCATGAATGTGAGTTGAATGACTCACTGGCAAGCCCCGCCTTTATAGAGAAAGGAAATAAGGTTTAGGAAAGTAGAATGACCAAACTGTATCTGATATTAGGACATTTCAGTATCCTCCCAAGGTCTACAGTGGGGATGCTCTCCACTACAATAAGCAATGCAGTTGTTGGATTCTGACTTAGATGCACGCTTGTACTTTCCACTTTTCCTCAGAGGATTGGGAGGCCAGAGAGTGCAGGAATCTGGAGCCAGAGTTCCAGTGTTCACCTGGTTTTACTTTGGACCCATCAATTACCGTCTCTGCCTCAGTTTCCTCATCTATAAAATTTAGAATTCATTTTTGTCATCTCTTCATTCCCTGCCAGGTTTACTCAGCTTTGTTTCATGTGTCACCTGTTTCTTACCTCCTATGCAGTGAGAGCTAAAAACCTATAAATACATCTTCTCCCACTGCCCACTTGCCAGCGATCTTCAGTGGTCAATGAGATGATGTGTGTGTTCAGGTTAACCTGAAAAAAGGTAAACTGGGGGTTAGCTGGAATCCCTTCTCCCATGGGCCTGCGATTGAAACGTGTCTTAGAATTGTTTCTTGAGTATCCAATTTCTTGACTCAGGACCTGAGGAAGAGGCCAAGCCCTCTTGTAATGAGTTGTCTCTGAGCAGTCTGTCCCAGTGACATCAACCTCATTTTTTTTTGTTACTATGATGCAGCCATCTTTAAATGGCTCACACCTGTTGTTACCATATGTGTGGCTAAGGCTCGGATGCTTTGACATGAAAGCAAGAATGGTTGCTGGGAGACAGAACAAAGATGTAGAATTCGTGGACACTTGTGTCAGTACTGCAGAATGCTCAGCGGCATGTCAATTCAAATAGTCGATAGACACGTTGGGGAGACAGTCGAAAGAAATACAGATATCAAAATGCATCTAAATAGAGAGTCTTAGACTCCTACAGTCAAAGGAGACTGAAATAATGTTCAGCCACTTCAACTGCCATATGCAATGAGTCGCTTTACCATATTCTACCCCAGGTTTGTCAAGCTCCTATTGAAACATCCCCTGGGATGGAAACCTCACTTCCCCACGAGATTCTCCTAAAGTCTAGACAATTCTATGAACATGTGCTCTTATACCAAACTGAAGTCCTTATGACCTTCATACAACAATGCCAGTTGCATCTCCATTGACAAAGAGCCCAAATTCAATCATTGTTCCATATGGCAGCTCTCAATTCTTTCCAACTGCCATCTTTACCCTAAGACATGTTCCCCCTGATCTAAACATATCCTTCTATCATTTCTCATAGGACATGATTTCAAATCCTGTCCTATTTAGGACAGAGACCATAATTGATTAGGAAGGTTAAATCCTATACACTTGTTCATTAATTCAGCCAGTCATTAAACATAAATATCTCATGTGCCTGCTAAAAACAAGGTATTCTGAAGGATACAGAGACAGATCATATCTTATCCCTTTCTGCAAGTTGTCTCAACTTTGTCAAATTTTGCTCGCTGTGTGACTTTGGGTGAGCTGCTTAACCTTTCTGAATCTCAGTTTTCCCCTCTCTAAAATGTGGATCAATTGAGCAGTCTCACATGATTGATGTAAGAATCAAATACAAAAATGTATGCAACACTCTGAGCAAACTGTGATGCACTGTAAGAACATAGGGCATCCTGATCAGAGGAGACAGAAAGATCACAAACTAACTGTCCATGGTAGACAGAAAGGGATCCACATCACAAAAAGACTTATTAACAATACACTAAGATTGAAAGACTGAATGTTACGTGCACACTAAATACGAAGAAAAGGAGGTTATTATTCAGATCAGTGTTCCCACACCACTGTAAAAAAGAAATACAATTATGGAAAATCAACAGAAATAACAACTGCTTCAGAAAATAGCCTATCATCTGCTGCCCTCTGAACTCTGTGTTTTCCATGTTACATGAAAAAATAGAGATGTTGTGCTATAGAGACATATTTTGCTAAGCACGAATATCTTCCCTGCATACTCACCCAAAGACATAGAACCATGCATCATTATTGTTTATGAGCTCTGGGAAATGTCTTGGTTGTCCTGGAACCTGCTTTGCTTTCTGATTTAGCCCACAGCTGACTCACTGTTTCATGACGTCTGTTTTGCTGACTTGTTAATCACATGGGTTAGTGAAGTATTTTTCCCTCATAAATGACCATAAAGCCTTTTCATCTGAGTTGGATCAGCAACAGAAGAGACAAGGGCTCAGAATAAATGATACTGGAGAGCTTAAATATTCAATCGATCTTTCACTGACAGTAGAAGTTGAACAAAATGCTCATCAATTCAATGATATCTTTATAATAAACTTGCTTTTAGTATTATTTTGTGTTCAGGGCTGGGGATGCACGAGAGCTTGCATTTCTATCAGCGAAGGATGTTAGCTCCTTCCTAAGTGGGCCCCAAGGCAACTCAAAAGAAGGTGCACTTTGGAATTAGACAAGAGGGAGTTTGAATTCTAATTTCACTGCTTGCTGGTTGTTTGAGCTTGGGCAAGAGGCTCAGTAACTCAAGGCTCTATTTCTCGATCTAAAAAGGTGTAAAATCATGGTTTTGAGAATTATGAAATACATAAAATATATATGAAACATAACCAAATATAAAACTTTGGTTAACTTTTCTTTAAAAGACCATATAGTAAATATATTAAACTCTGTGGTCATTTACTCTCTGTCACAACTACTCAAATTGGCAATTGTAGCATGGAAGCAGCCATGGACAATGGCCCAGTGGCTGGATCATGATAAACACTTAAAAATGATTATTTTTTTCCTTGCTTTACTCCTTTTCTAGACTTACTTTTCATATCAAAGCACTATGAGGTCCTTTTCTACACTGCACCCTGGATGAGCTGAGCTACTGTTCTGCTTGTGTGTTGGTAGCCACTTGTCATCTTTTGGATCCTTATTGTGTAGCTTCTTTCTGCCTCTAATTGACATGTGCTTTCTTTGACATGAAGGTTAGAAAACTTCATCATTTTCCATAAATGACTACGATGCTCAGCAGTTAATAAAAATCCTAACTTTGAGAATTTTAACTAGTTGAGAGATTACTGGAAGCAATATAGATCTAAAGCAGGGGTCATTAAACTACCGCCCTTGGGCCAAATCTGGTCCATTGCCAGTTTCTAGAAGTAAAGCTTTATTGGAACCCAGCCATTCATTTGCTTACATATTGTCTACTGCTGCTTTCTCAATACAGTGGTAGAGTTGAGTACTTGTGACAGAGACCATATGGCTCACAAAGCCTAAAGTATTTACTACCTGGCTTTTTACAGAAAATATTTGATGACCCCTAATCTAAAGAGCTGATCTCTGGAGGCAAATTTAGGGGTTAGACTCCTGAAGGTCTGAACTGATAAATATTATTGTGGAAGTAAATTAGACTTGAGAAAACTAAACATCAGAACATGGGAAAAAATAGCCTGGAATATCTAGAACTAAGATGCATTTCAGTGAAATTAGCTAAGGTGGTGAGGAGCAGATAGGCATGAATTCAGACATTTGGGGTCAAAAGACATAAATTTCTTTCACAGCTCCATCACTTTCAAGCCTATGTCCTTGAACAAATGGGCTTGATCTTGAAGAATTGGTTCCTTAACCTGTAAAATAAGGATGGCAGTATCTCCATCATCAGATAATTTTTTGAGAGCTGATGAGATACTCTATAAAGTTAATGCTTTATACCAATGTTATTTTTATATAGTTATGACTATATAGTTATGACTCATAATAGGCATTGGAAATATATTTGCTGAGTGAATTAACTTAATTCATTAATTGAATTGAAGTACATCTCTAAGGTTGTTGGCAAATTTCTAGGATTGTACATGACAGTATATGTTATTTTAACAGTCAAGTATGAGTTAAATTCATCCTTGCCCAAAGTTCCAATTATATTTTCTTTTTAACTCAAATGATATTTTAGGCTTTTAGATTTAAGATGAACTTCCAATCTAGCCACTTTCAAATCCCCGTAGATGATGGTCCATGTGTAAAATGATAAAAGTCATGAAATGCCATTGGACTCACTTTGGGAAGGTGCAGGAAGAATCTAGTTGCTTCTACAACAGGGAAGAGAGGGGAGGAAGAGTTAGGCAGTTAAGATGATGATAGAGAAGGTCTGCCTTCAGGGGGGAAAAATGGGGTGAATTTAAATGAAAACTTATTCTGGGAAGACGCTGGCAGGATTCCCAGATTTCCGTTTGTGTGAATGGCATTTGGTTCAATTAGGTTTCCAGCCTGTGATGTGCTCCAGCTGTGATTTGTGGCTGCCATGTCAGTGATTTACTCTCTGCCACTTTTAATCCACACATTTTCAGGGCTGGTGACAACACATACTGGCACCTAATTTGCAGTGACTTGTGTCATTCTGACATCAGAATGTCATAAAATAGAAAGTGCCTATAGGGAAAATTTCTTGTGATTGTGGGGCATGGAGGAGTTAGGGTACCCAGAGAAAGAACCTTCGGAAGACCTGTGCCCAGATTCCAAGGCAAGCTCATTCTCTCCTCCTTGCTTCACTTACATTTATCTCAACTACTGTGTGTATAAGTAAATATTCTAACCATTTTACAGGTGAAGAAACTGAGATTGAGATAAGGGACTTGTGCACAGTCATTCAGGTAGTAAGTATTAACTAAATAGAGAACACAGGTTAGTTTGTCCACATTCTTTTCATTCTAAAAGGCTGTTCTTATAAGCCCTGGCTGGATCTTTTAGTATCAGGAATGTCTTTTGCGGCATTCTCTTCCTATTTCCTTCCTTCCTTCCTTCCTTCCTTCCATTTTAGAACTTAGAATTGTTGGAGTTCCATCATCCCATGCCAACATTTTAATTTGGTAGTGTCAGAATTTGGAGTGTTTGTGAATAAAAGCACGGTGGCCCGCTCACCACCAAATCTAGTGCCAAGCCAACTCCATCAGAGTTGTTCAACTAATTTATACATATTAGTTAATTTTTAAAAGAGAGTGGTTAACTTTTTCTGTAAGGGCCAGATAGTAAACATATTAGACTTAGTGGTCATTTGGTCTCTGTCACAGCTCTGCAGTTCTAGCGTAAAAGCAGCCACAGACAACCTGTAAACAAATGAGCAGGGCTATGTTCCAATAAATCTTATTTACAAATATAAACAGCAGGCCAGATTTTGTCTGTGGGCCACAACTTGCTGACCTGTGTCCTAGACTGCCTTTAGCTTTAAGTGGCTGAGCTGGGATTTCTCTGCAGTCTATGGCAGATAGACAAGATAAAAACAGAGAGACTGCCTGGGGAAACATCTGATTGGTTTTAGTGCCTCCCAAGAGTTCAGCTTCCTTGGTTTTTGTGTGATGAGGTGAAGGGAGTGATCACTGGTGACCATAACAGCCAGACCCAAGAGCAACTGCCCCTGTGAGGCTAAATATGGAGAGGTCAGCTGATGGACCTCAGTACTCAGGGACGGAACTCGGGTTGAACTTGAATACTTCTAGAGACACTGAAGAGAAGATAAAATAAGAGGCTGTCCGTGGTGGTGCTGGTGGTGGTAGAGGGATTTAGGGACCAGTGTAGGGACAGAAGTCATACCATTTCAAACACCTGCTCTGACATCAAAGTCAAACTTACTTTGAGAAATGGAGAACAGGGGCTTCCCTGGTGGTGCAGTGGTTGAGAGTCCACCTGCCGATGCAGGGGACGCAGGTTCGTGCCCCAGTCCGGGAGGATCCCACATGCCGTGGAGCAGCTGGTCCCGTGAGCCATGGCTGCTGGGCCTGCGTGTCCAGAGCCTGTGCTCCACAACGGGAGAGGCCACAGCAGTGAGAGGCCCACGTACCGCAAAAAAAAAAAAAAAAAAAAGAAAGAAAAAAAAAGATGGAGAACAGTATGGAGGTTCCTTAAAAAACTAAAAATAGAACTACTGTATGAGCCAGCAATTCCACTACTGGGTATACACCCTGAGAAACCCATAATTCAAAAAGACACATGCACCCCAACGTTCATTGCAGCACTATTTACAATAGCCAGGACAAGGAAGCAATCTAAATGGCATGCATTTCCTTTGCCCTGTGTTCTAAGCAGCCAGGACACCTTCGTTCATCTATCCAGTCATCTGCTCCCTCACTGACTCATTCATTTATGCATTCACACTAATCATGTTAACTATTTACTATGTGTCAAAGACTTGCATTGCAGGTCTCTGCCCTTGAGAAGCTTAGAATCTAATGGCCTGGGCCTGGCAAGTGACTAACAAATGCAGTGACATCTTGTGGGTGCCATGATAGGAGTTTATATAAGGTACACAAAAGAGGCACAGATACGTGAGTGAGGATCAGTCTCAGGTCAGAATACAGGCATACCTCACTTTATTGAGCTTCGCAGATATTACATTTTTTACACCTGGAAGGTTTGTGGCAACCCTGCGTCCAGCACATCTATTGGTGTCATTTTCCCAACAGCATTTGCTCACTCTGTGTCTCTGTATCACATTTTGGTATTTATCACATTTCAAACTTTTCCTTATCATTATATTTGTTATCGTGATCTGTGATCACTGATCTTTGATGTTATTATTGCAAAAAGATTATGACTTCCTGAAGTTTCAAATGATGGTTATAGCCAATTTTAGCAATAAATGATTTTTTAATTAAGGTATGTACATTATTCTTTTAGACATAGTGCTGTTGCACACTCAATAGACTACAGTATAGTGTGAACATAACTTTTATATGCACAGGGAAACCAAAAAAATTGTGTGACTGTATTGCAATATTCACTTTATTCTGGTGTCTGGAACTGAACCCACAGTATCTCTGAATTGTGCTGATACAGGGCTGACCCACACTCAAAAACTGTGGAGAAGGATGACGACTCAAACTTAGCTTAAGTTGTTTTCTGTTGAAGTTGATGCTTAAACCATTTAATAAACAAGGTAAGTGCCTCCTGAGCTCCCATGGAGGTGTGGAAACGCTTAGGGATCAACACCATCTGCAAAGAATAAGTGCCCCACCAGCTTGGAAAAGCAAAGAAACTGAGGTCTTGCTGCCTTTTATATCACCAGACTTGGAGAGACGGCCATGCCATTCAGGTTTTCATGGATTCTGTTTCTATGGCGTCCTAGGGCTATCATCAAACATGGTCACACTCTCCCGTATTATTCCATAATTTGTCATGAGGAATGAATATGGAAAATTCATTCTGATGCTTTTGCTAGATACAGCACAGTAAGCATCAACACATTTTATTATCAGTGTTAACATTAATTATCCAGAGAGCTAGTGTTTATACAGGGCTTTAGCATTTGAAGAATATGTTCATACTTATCATCTCTTTTTTTCTAATTCTACAGCAATCTTATAAGACTGGATGAAGAAATGGAGGTTCAGAGACATTAAATGGCTTAGCCAAGTTCTCACAGTTCGTTAGTGGCTGGAGCTGAATCTTAAGCCTGGTTCCCCAATTCTAACTCCTGGCTCAGAATTCTTTAAAATCCATCATGCCGATTTTACCTCTATTGTCTCCCTCTGCTGCAAATATTAAATGAGCATCATGAAATAGTATTTTTTAAGATAACACAGAAGGGCAAGGAAGATAGAGCACTGTGAGCTTAAAGTTGGGAGGGAAATCAATTGCTGGGGATTTGTTCTATCAGCTTCTGCCCTCCAAATGGGCAGGGTGTATTCATGGTCATAAATGTAAGCTAATCCTCTCTTAGACTCTGGGAGGTCATAAAAGGAAGGCTTAAAGTGGTAGGGAGATTTTGAAATCTCTAAGGAGAGAGAATGAATCCAGTGATTTCACTGTTTTGGGCTGGAGATAAGCATGAGCATTATGAAGAAAGAATGCCAAGTAAGGATTCCTAAGTATACTTAGTCTTATATTCTGTGTAAGGATCAGAAAAAAAAAGGGAGTGGGTATAAAAAAAAGGATTTTCAAACTTTCTTATGGTCTAACAAGTATTTTCTCATTGGTTATCTCATTGAATCCTCCCAAACATTTTGGAAGTATCGTTATTATTTTTAAATAGTGTTATCACCACCCTCATAGGGTAGATGGGAAAACAGACTTAGTGAGATGAAAATCATGCTCATATTCACTCAGTATGTGACAGAGCTGAGAGCTGCCTCATTCCTAGCTCTATGTGAGGTCCAGGCTCTTCTTGGCTTATTTTTTTCTCTACTGAAAATCTTATCTGTATCTTATCCAGATGGAAGGAGATCTCTATCCTTTTTGGCCCCTTGCCATTTTCACTGCTAGAGGATAGGGCAGCACACTAGTTCATCAATGTCACGCACAATCTGACACATACACAGAGGAGATGCTGACACATACACAGAGATGTTCAGGACATGTTTGTCATGGGAGAGTGAGGAACTGATTAATGGATTAATGGGTAGAAGCCATGGATGTGTCATTGACCAAGATCACAGTACCTCATGGACTATGGACATGGCTTTTATTCTCCCCCAGGGACCATCTTTCAAATCCTTAAATGTCAGAGCTGGAAGAGGTCTGAGGTCATCTAGTCCAATCTCCTGATATTGCAGGCAAGGAAAATGAAGTCACACTGGAGAACTATCTTGCCTAAGGCTACGCAACTTTGCTCAGCTCTGTAGCCATGGATCATCACTTTGTAGCTATGCACAAAGGTACAAATGGTCGTGAGTTTGGCCAGTTCAGCAGGGGAAACTATGCATGGTGCTGAAACATGCATTAGGCCTAATAATGCATGGAAAGATGGAACAAATGAATAAATCCATTTCATTCCTGGCAAATGATGCTAAATGCAGGCCTTGCTGAGAGTGAGTCATTCTGTCCTTATTGTCAGGAAAGGCAAGATGTGTCTGGGTGTCCACTCCAGAAAGAGATAGACTTAGAGCCCATTCATTTCTAACTTTTAAGGACTCATTTACTTCTGGGTCCAGAAAACACTGACTGACAGGTACACATCTCCTCTACCTTTCCAGAGCCACCTCATTTAGCAAGATGTTAAAAATCTCTTGTCTGGGCCTCCCTGGTGGCGCAGTGGTTGAGAGTCCGCCTGTCGATGCAGGGGATACGGGTTCGTGCCCCGGTCTGGGAGGATCCCATATGCCGCGGAGCGGCTGGGCCCGTGAGCCATGGCCGCTGGGCCTGCGCATCCGGAGCCTGTGCTCCGCAACGGGGGAGGCCACAACAGTGAGAGGCCCGCATACCGCAAAAAAAAAAAAAAAAAAAAAAAATCTCTTGTCTCTTTATTCAGAGAAATCGAAGTTGATTCTACTGTCCTCTTCTGCTTTTTGGTCTCTGCAGAATTCTTGAGGATCCAGCTTCCCCTTTCAGGAAATGATCTGCTATCTCATAGATAAATGCAATCATAATGGCCATTCATGTTTCTGAGGAACTTATCTGGAACAAAGGTATCTCTGTGTAAGGCTAAGTAAATAAGGAAAACCTCCTTTTTTTCTGATTGTTTTCCTGGACCTTTTAATGCTGCTGGGGTAAAATTTAGTTTCTACAATGCTGAAACTGCAACAAGAGCAATTAACAGAAATATGGGTCCAGGTCAAGCCAAAGACTCCCTTCTCTGAAGGCTTTTGAAGACCATACCTGAACAAGTGAAATTAATTTGTATGTCCTTTTAATTGAGGATGCCCCTGCTCTGGAAATCAAACATCGAATTTTTATAAATAATGAGTAATTTGTGTCCAAAAGTATAGCTAAACAAGGAGGACATCAACTCAGAGTTTGGCAGTGCAGGTTCTGCTCTATCACCATCATTTGCGATTTGTGTGACCTCAGGAAGGCAGGTCCCTTACAGTCTCCCTAAGACTCAGTTTCCTTATTTGTAAAGTGGAGATAATCATACTTATCCTAAGAGGTTAACTGTGAAAAGAACTAGCACAGTCTGAGGCATCTAGTTGGTCCATGGTTTGATTTCAACTTGGGTGTGAAATTTTGGAAACTAGGTTTCAATGGAATGGACCCTGGGCAAGTATGACGTTGGGCAAGTGACTGCTCCACTGGACCTCAGTTCCCACACCTGTTTTCTGAGTGTAGATGGGATGATTTCTGAGAGTTTTTCAAGCAGTAGTAATTATATGCAAATTATATTATATGAAAAGTACTTCATATATGTATGCGTATGTATATACATGTGATATATGTCCATGTACGTGTATATATATACACACACATATGCACACACACACACACAGAAACACCCTGGAGTTAAATGATATCATCACTTGAAAGAAGAAGGAGGTAAGGTTGGGAGACAGCAAGTAAATATCCAAGGTCACAACACCAAAAAGTGGAAATACTGGGATGTAAACCAGATCCTGAAGACTATCAAGACCCCACACGGCTCTGCCATATGATACTCTTATCTCAGAGATGGCACCACGTTGGAATATATAGGAATGTTGGGGGCAATCCTAAGACACCTTGATTCCCATGCCAGCCTCTCAATGATTCCAACACTGTCTTCTTAGGTCAAGTCTCCTTGAACTTAGACAAAATTAGACAAAAATTAAATAATCTACAATCTTTTCCTTCTTATTTAGACCAATAACCAGCACACTGGCTATGAGCTCCCATCTAGGGTGGATGATGTCACTCCCCTTCGAATTCCCTGTACCCTCTGGACACATGGCAGGGCCTCAATGCCTGCTTCTTTGAATTGAGCTTACCATGTACTTTGTCCATCTCTGTTTCCTGCTCTTGTCTTTGCAGCACTTTTATTGACTTGAAGCCTGTTTTTAAAACAATTATCAGAATTTTAAAGTAGAATAGATAAAGGAGCATTTATTTTAATGCTTTCTTGTTTTAGGAAGGAGCCTGAATTCACGAAGTGAGCTGATGGCAGAGGAAGTTCTTTCTTCAGGGCAGGATTCTTCTTACCCGACTCCCACTGCCTCAATCAAACCCCACTGCAGCTCCTATTCCTACAGCTGCACTAAGTGGCAAAAAGCATCTCGGCCCTACAATGTTAGAATTGATTGGGGTATTTCTGCATTATATCAGGTGGGCTAGGAAGATTCTGGGCCAGGGACTCCTGACTGCTATTTACAAGTATACATGACTGACATTATTTTGAAAGCTTACTGTGATATTGTGATTTATAGTAAGAAATAAATATTTGGTCTTGGACCTCCTTCCTGGCCCAGAGCTCCTAAAATCTTGGAATTTCCTAAGTCATGAGAAAAATCAAGGGTTTTGTTTATGTTAATGAGGTGACTTTTGGAATGCTCCTAGGTAACCTAAGGATAGGGGCTGGTTGTCAGGAGAACCAACCATAAAATTAGAGGTTTGGAACCTTCAGTCCTGGTGGAAAGCCCCAGTCAGTCTGCCTTACCCACCCACCTCCAAGGAGGGGAGAGGGGCTGGAGGTTGAGTCAATCACCAATGGCCTATAATTTAATCAATCATGCCTGTATAATGAAACCTCCATAGAAACACAAAAGGATGCGGTTCAGAGAGCTTCAGGGTTGTTGAACAGCTGGGGATTTGGGAAGAATGGGACACCTAGAGAGGGCATGGAAGCTTTGCCCTTTCCTGTACCTTGCTCTATTCATCTCTTCTATCTGGCTGTTTCCCAGTTATATCCCTTTATAGTAAACTGGTGAAATAGTAAGTAAAATGTTTCTCTGAGTTCTGTGAGCTGCTCTAGCAACTTAGTGGAACTCAGGGAGGGAGTTGTAGAAAACTCTGATTTATAGCCTGCTGGTCAGAAGCACAGATGACAACCTGGGCTTGGGATTAGGATCTGTAGTTGGGTTGGGGGCAGCCTTGTAGAACTGAACCCTTAGCCTGTGGAATTTGCCTCTAACCCTAGGTACATAGTGTCAGAATTGAGTTGAATTGTAAGACACCCATTTAGTATTGGAGTATTGCTTAGATGTTTGGGGAACCCTCCCCACTGAAACTGGGTGCAGAACTCTTACCTCCCAGCCAAATGCAGCAATAACAAAAATCAATCAAGTGAGATGCTACCCAAAGAATAGGAGGGCCCTGGGGGAAAGGAAGAAGAAGAATCAGCAGGAGGAAAAATGTGTGGGCTAATATTTTATTCATTTATCCCCTGTGAAAACCCTCAGTGAGCTATGCCATGTTACAGCAAGACAGATTTGTCCCTGAGATATCTGTCACTAGAAAAAAAAAAAAAGGTGTCTTCAGTCTTGTCAAAATTGGGCTTGGGCCAATGAAGTCTGTGCATCTGGGGTCCCTGAGAGGGATGTGTGGAAAAAATCTAATTGTAGCTTACTGAGGAGTTAGTCAAAGACACTAGAAATGAAACCAAATTGGGAGGAAGAAAGGAAAAGAATGTTTATTGATTACCTAACATGCTCCCAGTCAAGACAGTGCAGAGGCTTTAACTCACAAACCTACAAACTCAGATTCTCAACTCTTCATTTATATAACCTAGAAATTTATTTAATCTTCCAGTGCATTATAAAGTTTTTATGAGCATTAAATTAGATCAGTCAAATAAAGTTCTTAGGACACTCTCTAGCATGTGGTAGCACTTGATATGTTTCATCTCTTATTATGATGGAGTTTTTGCAATGTGTGTTGGGGTGGGAGAAGGGGCAGGGAGCAGGGGGTGCTTTCAGTTGCCTTGGTGACTAGGGGTATTACTACTATTTAGAACTCAGCTTCCAGATATGTTTAATGTCCTACAATGTGTGCAACAGACTTGCACAAGAGGGGATTTTCCCCACCCCAAATGTGAATAGTACTTTTGATAGGAAACACAGAGCTAGGACTTACAATGTGGGCCGCATAATTTTTAATCATTACCAAATACTATAAGGTCAGTTATTATTACCCTTAATTCACAGATGAGGTAACTAAGATTTTCAGGAACTTGCTCAAGGTCAAAAATCTATTAATTAGCATTGCTTGGTTTTGAATTCACACATTTCTCTCTCTAAACTGAATGTGCTTTTTGCTACACTCTGCTTTCTTGATTACAGGGATCCAGATATTGGTGTTTGAGTCCTTCAGAAAAATGGAAAATTGGGGGTGAATCCATGTATTCCTATCGTAATTTGAATAGGAATACCCTAATTGGGTGGGAAAAAAAATAGCTAATTTACAGGGCGACAGTTGAAGTTCAGCAGCTTCAGCTGTGTGAGAAGCTGCTCATTAGCCAGGAGGGAGCTTGTCTTGCTAATAACCGATCTCTCCTACATCAGGAGCCTCTACTATCACAGATGGTGTGATCACACCATGGAGATGCCCTGGGCATCCACAGTGGCTGCCAGAACACCTCATAAGCTTCCCACGTAGGTGTTCTGAGTTAATGTGTGGAGGTATCTGGTAATTAAATGAAGGGTCAAACACATCAACATTATACAGTTGAGGGCACTAGAGGAAAGCACCTCTGTGAAATATATTTTTTTCTCCGATTCAAAAAATGAATCAGGAAAGCAGCCTCCAAAGGATTCCTACATCTACTTCCCAGTGTCCATAAAATCCCTTGGATGGGGTGGAATGCACTGTTACTCAGCATCTGATTTAGTCTGTGTCTACATTCACTTATTCATTTAACAACTATTTCTTGACTCCTTTCAAGGACAAGCCATTGTGCTAAGAAAACTGTGGATACAGAGACGAATGTAAGAGGACCTTCAAGATGGCAGAGGAATAAGACGTGGAGATCACCTTCCTCCTGACAAATACATCAGAAATACATCTACATGTGGAACAACTCCTACAGAACACCTACTGAACGCTGGCAGAAGACCTCAGACTTCCCAAAAGGCAAGAAACTCCCCACGTACCTGGGTAGGGCAAAAGAAAAAAGAATAAACAGAGACTAAAGGATAGGGACGGGACCTGCACCAGTGGCAGGGAGCCGTGAAGGAGGAAAGGTTTCCATACGCTAGGAAGGCCCTTCATGGGCAGAGACTGCGGGTGGCAGAGGGGGGAGTTTCGGAGCCGCAGAGGAGAGTGCAGCAACAGTGGGAGGTGCGGAGGGCACAGCGGAGAGATTCCTGCACAGAGGATCGGTGCCAACCGGCACTCACCAGCCCGAGAGGCTTGTCTGCTCACCCGGTGGGGCGGGCGGGGCTGGGAGCTGAGGCTTGGGCTTCGGTCAGAGCGCAGGGAGAGGACTGGGGTTGGTGGCATGAACACAGCCTGAAGGGGTTAGTGTGCCACAGCTGGCTGGGAGGGAGTCCAGGAAAACGTCTGGAGCTGCCGAAGAGGCAAGAGACAATTGTTTCGGGGTGCGCAAGGAGAGGGGATTCACAGCTCCACCTAAATGAGCTCCAGAGATGGGCGCAAGCTGCGGCTATCAGCATGGACACCAGAGACGGGCATGAAATGCTAAGGCTGCTGCTGCAGCCACCAAGAAGTGTGTAAGCACAGGTCACTATCCACACCTCCCTTCCTGGGAGGCTGTGCAGCCCACCACTGCCAGGGTCCCGTGATCCAGGGACAACTTCCCAGGGAGAACGCACAGTGCGCCTCAGGCTAGTACAACATCATGTCATCCTCTGCTGCCGCAGGCTCACCCCACATCCGTACCCCTCCCTCCCCGTGGCCTGAGTGACCCAGAGCCCCCTAATCAGATGTTTCTTTAACCCTATCCTGTCTGGGTGAAGAAGAGATGCCAGAGGACGACCTACGCGCAGAGGCCGGGCCAAATCCAAAGCTGAACCCCAGGAGCTGTGCAAACAAAGACGAGAAAGGGAAATTTCTCCCAGAAACCTCGGGAGCAGCGGATTAAATCTCCACAATCATTGTGAGGTACCCTGCATCTGTGGAATACCTGAATAGACAATGAATCATTCCAAATTGAGGAGGTGGACTTTGGGAGCAACTGTAGACTTGGGGTTTGCTTTCTGTGTCTAATTGTATCTACTTTTATGTTTATCTTAGTTTAGTATTTAAAGCTTATTATCATTGGTAGATTTGTTTATTGATTTGATTGCTTGCTTCCTTTTTTTTAATATATATATTTATTTTATTCCTTTTTTTCTTTTTCTGAGTGTGTGTGTGTATGCTTCTTTGTGTGATTTTGTCTGTATAGGTTTGCTTTTACCATTTGTCCTAGGGTTCTGTCTGTCCGTTGTTTTTTTTACTATAGTTCCTAGTGCTTGTTATCATTGGTGGATTTGTTTATTGGTTTGGTTGCTCTCTTCTTTTTTTAAATTACTTTTTAATTTTTTATTTTAATAATTTATTTTTATTATTTAATTATTTATTTTTCTATACATTTATTTATTTTTGGCTACATCTTCCTGGACCAGGGCTTGAACCCACATCCCCTGCACTGGCAGGCGGGCTCTCAACCACTGCACCACCAGGGAAGACCTATTTTTTAAAAATAAATTTATTTATTTTTTCTTTCTTTTTTCTTTTCTCCCTTTTGTTCTGGGCTGTGTGGCTCACAGCATCTTGGTGCTCTAGCTGGGTGTCAGGCCTGAGCCTCTGAGTTGGGAGAGCTGAGTTCAGGACATTGGTCCACCAGAGACCTCCTTGCCCCTTGTAATATCAATCGACGAGAGCTCTCCCAGAGATCTCCATCTCAACGCTAAGACCCAACTGCACTCAGTGACCAGCAAGCTCCAGTGCTGGATACCTCATACCAAACAACTAGCAAGACAGGAACACAGTCCCACCCATTAGCAGAGAGGCTGCCTAAAATCAAAATAAGTTCACAGACACACCAAAACACACCACCAGATGTAGGCCTACCCACCAGAAAGACAAGCTCCAGCCTCATCCACCAGAACACAGGCACCAGTCCCCTCCACCAGGAAGCGTACAACCCACTGAACCAACCTTATGCACTGGGGGCAGACACCAAAAACAAAGGGACCAACAAACCTGCAGCCTGTGAAAAGGAGACCCAAAACACAGTAAGTTAAGCAAAATGAGAAGACAGAGAAATATGCAGCAGGTGAAAGAGCAAGGTAAAAACCCAACAGATCAAACAAATGAAGAGGAAATAGGCAGTCTACCTGAAAAAGTATTCAGAGTAATGATAGTAAAGATGATACAAAATCTTGGAAATAGAATAGAGAAAATACAAGAAATGTTTAACAAGGAACTAGAAGAACGAAAGAGCAAAGAAACAATGATGAACAACACAATAAATGAAATTAAAAATTCTCTAGAAGGGATCAATAGCAGAATAACTGAGACAGAAGAACAGATAAGTGACCTGGAAGATAAAATAGTGGAAATAACTACTGCAGAGCAGAATAAAGAAAAAAGAATGAAAAGAATGAGGACAGTCTCAGAGACCTCTGGGACAACATTAAACACACTAACATTCTACTTATAGGGGTCCCAGAAGAAGAAGAGAAAAAGAAAGGGACTGAGAAAATATTTGAAGAGATTATAGTTGAAAACTTCCCTAATATGGGAAAGGAAATAGTCAATCAAGTCCAGGAAGCACAGAGAGTCCCATACAGGTTAAATCCAAGGAGAAAAACGCCAAGACACATATTAATCAAACTAACAAAAATTAAATGCAAAGAAAAAATATTAAAAGCAACAAGAGAAAAGCAACAAATAACATACAAGAGGATCCCCATAAGGTAAACAGCTGATCTTTCAGCAGAAATTCTGCAAGCCAGAAGGGTGTGGCAGGACATATTTAAAGTGATGAAAGGGAAAAACCTACAACCAAGATTATTCTACCCAGCAAGGATCTCAGTCAGATTTGATGAAGAAATTAAAAACTTTACAGACAAGCAAAAGCTAAGAGAATTCAGCACCACCAAACCAGCTTTACAACAAATGCTAAAGGAACTTCTCTAGGCAGGAAACACAAGAGAAGGAAAAGACCTACAATAACAAACCCAAGACAATTAAGAAAATGGTAATAGGAACATATATATCAATAATTACCTTAAATGTAAATGGATTAAGTGCTCCAACCAAAGACATAGACTGGCTGAGTGGATACAAAAACAAGACCTGTATATATGCTGTCTACAAGGGACCCACTTCAGACCTAGGGACACATACAGACTGAAAGTGAGGGGATGGAAAAAGATATTCCATGCAAATGGAAATCAAAAGAAAGCTTGAGTAGCAATTCTTATATCAGACAAAATAGACTTTAAAATAAAGACTATTACAAGAGACAAAGAAGGACACTACATAATGATCAAGGGATCAATCCAAGAAGAAGATAGAACAATTGTAAATATTTATGCACCCAACATAGGAGCACCTCAATACATAAGGCAAATGCTAACAGCCATAAAAGGGGAAATTAACAGTAACACAATCAAAGTAGAGGACTTTAACACCCCACTTTCACCAAAGAACTGATCATCTAAAATGAAAATAAATAAGGAAACACAAGCTTTAAATGATACATTAAACATGATGGACTTAACTGATACTTATAGGACATTCCATCCAAACACAGTAGGATACATTTTCTTCTCAAGTGCTCATGGAACATTCTCCAGGATAGATCATACCTTGGGTTACAAATCAAGCCTTGGTAAATTTAAGAAAATTGAAATCCTATCAAGTATCTTTTCTGACCGCAATGCTATAAGAATAGATATCAATTACAGGGAAAAAAAATACAAACACATGGAGGCTAAACAATACACTAATAAATAACCAAGAGATCACTGAAGAAATCAAAGAGGAAATCAAAAAAATACCTAGAAACATATAACAGTGAAACACGACCCAAAACCTATGGGATACAGCAAAAGCAGTTCTAAGAGGGAAGTTTATAGCAATACAACCCTACCTCAAGAAACAAGAAAAATCTCAAATAAACAACCTAACCTTACACCTAAAGCAATTAGAGAAAGAATAACAAAAAAACACCAAAGTTAGCAGAAGGAAAGAAATCATAAAGATCAGATCAGACATAAATGAAAAAGAAATGAAGGAAATGATAGGAAAGATCAATAAAACTAAAAGTTGGTTCTTTGAGAATATAAACAAAATTGATAAACCATTAGCCAGACTCATCAAGGAAAAAACAGAAGAGACTCAAATCAGTGGAATTAGAAATGAAAAAGGAGAAGTAACAACTGACACTACAGAAATACAAAGGATCATGAGAGATTACTACAAACAACTATATGCCAATAAAATGGACAACCTGGAGGAAATGGACAAATTCTTAGAAAAACACAACCTTCTGAGACAGAACCTGGAAAAAATAGAAAATATTAACAGACCAATCACAATCACTAAAATTGAAACTGTGATTAAAAACCTTCCAACAAACAAAAGCCCAGGACCAGATAGCTTCACAGGCAAATTCTATCAAACATTTAGAAAAGTGGTAACACCTATCCTTCTCAAACTCTTCCAAAGTATAGCAGATGAAGGAACACTCGCAAAGTCATTCTATGTGGCCACCATCACCCTGAAACCAACACCCGACAAAGATGTCACAAAAAAAGAAAACTACAGGCTAATATCACTGATGAATATAGATGCAAAAATCCTCAACAAAATACTAGCAAACAGAATCTGACACCACATTAAGAGGATCATACACCACGATCAAGTGGGGTTTATCCCAGGAATGCAAGGATTCTTCAATGTATGCAAATCAATGTGATACACCATATTAACAAATTGAGGATAAAAACCATATGATCATCTCAATAGATGCAGAAAAAGCTTTTGACAAAATTCAACACCCATTTATGTTAAAAACCCTTCAGAACGTAGACATAGAGGGAACTTACCTCAACATAGTAAAGGCCATATATGAGAAACCCACAGCCAACATTGTTCTCAATGGTGAAAAACTGAAACCTTTTCCTCTAAGATCCGGAACAAGACAAGGTTGTCCACTCTCACCACTATTATAACATAGTTTTGGAACTTTTAGCCACAGCAATCAGAGAAGAAAAGGAAATAAAAGGAATCCAAATTGGAAAAGAAGAAGTAAAGCTGTCACTGTTTGCAGATGACATGACACTATACACAGAGAATCCTAAAGATGCTACCAGAAAACTACTACAGCTAATCAATGAATTTGGTAAAGTAGCAGGATACAAAATTAATGCACAGAAATCTCTTGCATTCCTATACATTAGTGATGAAAAATCTGGAAGAGAAATTAAGGAAACAATCTCATTTACCATTGCGACTAAAAGAATACAATACCTAGGAATAAACCTAACTAAGGAGACAAAAGACCTGTATGCAGAAAACTATAAGACACTGATGAAAGAAATTATAGATGATACAAACAAATGGAGAGATATACCATTTTCTTGGATTGGAAGAATCAACATTGTGAAAATGACTCTACTACCCAAAGCAATCTACAGATTCAATGTAATCCCTATCAAACTACCACTGGCATTTTTCACAGAACTAGAACAAAATATTTCACCATTTGTATGGAAACACAAAAGACACTAAATAGCCAAAGCAATCTTGAGAACGTAAAATGGAGCTGGAGGAATCAGGCTCCCTGACCTCGGACTATACTACAAAGCTACAGTAATCAAGACAGTATGGTACTGGCACAAAAACAGAAATATAGATCAATGGAACAGGATAGAAAGCCCAGAGATAAACCCACGCACATATGGTCACCTTATCTTTGATAAAGGAGGCAAGAATATACAATGGAGAAAAGACAGCCTCTTCAATAAGTGGTGCTGGGAAAACTGGACAGGGACATGTAAAAGAATGAAATTAGAACACTTCCTAACACCATACACAAAAATAAACTCAAAATGGATTAAAGACCTAAATGTAAGGCCAGACACTATAAAACTCTTAGAGGAAAACATAGGCAGAACACTCTATGACATAAATCACGTCAAGATCCATTTTGACCCACCTCCTAGAGAAATGGAAATAAAAACAAAAATAAACACATGGGACTTAATGAAACTTAAAAGCTTTTGTACAGCAAAGGAAACCATAAACAAGATGAAAAGACAACCTTCAGAATGGGAGAAAATATTTGCAAACAAAGCAACTGACAAAGGTTTAATCTCCAAAATTTAAGCAGCTCACGCAGCTCAATATTAAAAAAACAAACAGTCCAATCCAAAAATGGGCAGAAGATCTAAACAGACATTTCTCCAAAGAAGATATACAGATTGCCAACAAACACATGAAAGGATGCTCAACATCACTAATCATTAGAGAAATGTAAATTAAAAGTACAGTGAGGTATCACCTCACACCAGTCAAAATGGCCATCATCAAAAAATCTACAAACAAATGCTGGAGAGGGCATAGAGAAAAGGGAACCCACTTGCACTGTTGGTGGGAATGTAATATGATACAGCCAGTATGGAGATTCCTTAAAAAACTAAAAATAGAGCTACCATACAACCCAGCAATCCCACTACTGGGCATATACCTGGAGAAAACAATAACTCAAAAAGAGTCATGTTCCACAATGTTCATTGCAGCATTATTTACAATATCCAGGACATGGAAGCAACCTAGGTGTCCATCAACAGATGAATTGATAAAGAAGATATGGCACATATATACAATGGAATATTACTCAGCCATAGAAAGAAATGAAATTGAGTTATTTGTAGTGAGGTGGATGGACCTAGTGACTGTCATACAGAGTGAAGTAAGTCAGAAAGAGAAAAACAAATACCGTATGTTGACACATATATATGGAATCTAAAAAAAAAAAAAAGGTTCTGAAGAACCTAGGGGCAGGACAGGTGTAAAGACACAGATGTAGAGAATGTACTTCAGGACACAAATAGGGGGAAGGGTAAGTTGGGACGAAGTGAAAGAGTGGCATTGACATATATACACTACCAAATGTAAAATAGATATTTAGTGGGAAGCAGCCGCATACACAGGGAGATCAGCTCGGTGCTTTGTGATCACCTAAAGGGGTGGGATAAGGAGTGTGGTAGGGAGATGCAAGAGGGAGGGGATATGGGTATATATGTATATGTATAGCTGATTCACTTTATTATACAGCAGAAACTAACACACCATTGTAAAGAAATTATACTCCAATAAAGATGTTTAAAAAAAAGATGAATGTAACATATTATTGTCTTTAAGTTTATGATTTAATGAGGGGGG
Organism: Mesoplodon mirus; assembly: GCF_964341445.2. NCBI lineage: Eukaryota > Metazoa > Chordata > Mammalia > Artiodactyla > Ziphiidae > Mesoplodon > Mesoplodon mirus. Next base: position 11,670,042 of record NC_138992.1, on the reverse strand, counting down.
TGATAAGAAATGATTGCTATCCATTGTGAGAAGAATGATAATAGAAGCATTTACAAGGTGCAAAGGTAGCACAAAGGCCAGAGAGGTTGAGACTAATTGGGAAAGTCCAATCAGGCTTCCTTTTCTCAGCTGTGGTTTGGGCATTTGTCTGGGGTACATTAGGGAAGGACTTTCTAGTAAGAGAGCAGAGCAGGTGGGACAGTAAGAAATAAAAGTGAGAATCTCTGCTCCAAGGAGTTTGGCAAGGTGTGAAGAAGGGTATGAGAGGAAAAATGGAGACATATAAGGCTAGAGAGCAGGCAGGGTCAAGGTTAGGAAGGAGTTTGCTGAAAATTTTGCCTTTTATTTGGCAATTAATAGTGAACCAGTGGCAGTGTAGGAATACAATAAAAGAAAAAGTGGATGCCTCTTAGTATTTGATACAGAAAAAAGGGTATCAAGATCTGCCTTTTCTTTCATGATGTCTCTGTTAATATGCAATGAGACACCAAGTCTATGCCTCTGTCCTTTGGGGCCGAATCTCACAATGCTTTCTTGGGATCCACTCTGTGGTTCCCTATTCCAGACTCCCATCCTTTTTAATTTGCAATACCACAATAGACTGACAGTTACTATCTCCTTCCTTTAATCCATTGTGCTCTTACAGAGTTTTTTAAAATCAGAAACACCAGGGAATATTTGCTAAATACAAGATAGAGGCTCAATACATATTTATTGAGCTATTGCTAATAAATGGCAAATACAACTCACATAGGACTTTATAATTTACAAAGCATTTTCTCATACTCTTTACATTTTATAGCTCTCCTATGTTGTGTTCATCAAGTATTGAATTTTGTGATAAAGACAACAAACAGATATAATGAGGGTACAAAATAAAGAGTTAAAGGTCCCAGACAACAGTACCAGGAGGTAAGAAGTTGAATGTGGGTATGGAAGTGGGTTTCTTAATAAAGTTTTTGAAATGGCAGAATACTGTTATAGGTTGAATGGTATCTTGTTAAAATTCATACATAAGTCCTATTCCCTAGTACCTCAGAATGTGGTCTTGTTTGAAACTAGGGTCATGGTAGATATTAGATATAATTAGTTGAGAGAAGGTTATATTGGAATAGGGTAGGCCTCTAATATGATATGACTGGTGTCTGTATAAAAAGGGGAAATTTGGACAAAGAGACATGCATAGAGGAAAGACAGAGGAGACACAGGAGAAGCCAGCCATCTGCAAGCCAAGGAGAGAACCCTCAGAAGAAACCCATCCTGCTAACTCTTAGATTTTGAACTTCCAGCCTCCAGAATTGTGAGGCAATACATTTCTGTTGTCTAAGCCACACAGTTTATGGTACTTTGTTATGACAGCCCTAGAAAAGCAATACGATGTCAAGGAATTATGAGGTTAGGTTTTGGATGGTTGATCCATGAGACTGCCTCTAGCGGAAACTATTGGTACTTCACTCTTATTCCCTTAGATGCTTTCTACTGTTTCATCAAGCTCTGCCCCACTTTATTGGGCTTTATCTTCCTTCTGGAGGATAGCCCTCAGGCTACAGGAGCAGCTTTGCCCTCACCTGCAGACTGGGAGTTTAGAATCTCCACCCCTATACCCAGTGGTCCTAGACCAATGGCTGAAGGGTGAGGGTGGAGGAACAGCCAGCTTTCTGGGCTCTGAGGTGGAATCTCCACTACAGAGGTCTCCAGCAGGATAAGGATGAAGCTCCCTTCCACAGGGCTTTATCTGAGATCTCCCTCTTGGACTGCTTCCCCATTTTTTTCCCCACCAGATTCTCCTGGAAGTACTGCTTTCATAAATCACTTGCATCTGAATCCTCATCTCAGGATCCACTTCAGAGGACCCCAGCCTAGGATAATGTTGAGTCTTCACCCAGCACCTAAAATGACTAAAGTTGGAATAGGTAGTAAGGCTGTGATTTCTCCACGAATAAAGGAAATGAGATTAGTAAATGCCAGCTAGGGTGACAGTTGAAAGGCAGTATGGACAGATAGCATGCTCCTTAGAAGACAGCATTGGCACAGGGATGAAAAAAAATAACATGAGGAGGTCACAAAAGGGACCTAGGAGAATGTCAACACAACATCTTATCCTTGGCACACAGGGAGTCACATGTTATTAAGAATAACACGAGCATACTTATAATTATGATGCAACATAAGTCACAGCAGATAGATTGAATAGTTCACACACCTTGATTCTTAGGATGTTGTTTTACATCTTCTCATTGTTCTCCAAGAGTTAAGGCAACATGTGTAATTTGTATCAAGGAAGTGACTTTTTCACCTGCAGAATTTGGCTCTGTGTTAGTGAAATGTTTTGGAATATAAAGTGACTTTTTCCTTTTCTTTAAAATGTCTAAATGCTGTGTTGATAAATGTCACAGACAATAACAAATGCGATGGAATGTGCTGAGGATAATGGGAGTTACTTTCTCGTTCACCTGAACCATGACTTCTGTGTTTAGCAAGAATAATGAATGTAATTTAATACAGCACCTTTGTAGGGAAGTGACTCAAAACACATTTCAAAGAGAATATTAAAATGCTGAAATATGCAATAAAGACATAGATTTAAGTAGATAATAATAGATCACCTAGGTACAAAAGCACACAATGTAGCAGAGGGTACATTTATTTAAATATGCATTATATTGTTATTAGGTAGAAGAATGAGCATAGAAAGAGAAGTCGATATGGAATAAGGGAAAAAAAGGTCATATAGAGATTAAACAGCTATTTTAATGAATAGAGCCAGCACTGGATACTGCAAAGGGCATGAAAGCTAGACTCAGATGGAACATAATTTAATCTACCATGGATGATCTTGGTGGCTTTAAACAAGTCAGTTAACCTATTTGAGATTTAATCTCCCTACATATGTAAAATGAACTAATATTACCTGCTTTTTAGGGGTTTTAATGGGGAATTAATGAGATAATACATATTTTAGCAGGTGCTCAATAAAAGATAGTTTTTAAACATATTATCCTTATTATCAATGAGATGTAATAACTATAGCCACCTTCTACTTGCTCATAAGGTCCTGCTACACACTTTAACATATATCAGTGACATGCCACTGTATGTTAGGTTTTGGATGGTTGATCCGTGAGACTGCCTCTAGTGGATACTATTGGTACTTCACTCTTATTCTCTTAGATGCCTTCTACTGTTTCATCAAGCTCTGCCCCACTTCCTCCCCACTTTATTGGGCTTTATCTTCCTTCTGGAGGATAGCCCTCAGGCTACAGGAGCAGCTTTGCCCTCACCTGCAGGCTGTGGGAGTTTAGAATCTCCATCCCTATACCCAGTGGTAATCCTTAACTATCCCATCTCTCTCCATTTCATGGAATACAGTCATAAATCATATATAGCACTTGAAGAAAAAAATTGAAATTCACCTAGTTCAACCACTTTATTTAATACATAAAGGAATTGAGGCTCAATGAGGTGAAATGATTTGTTTGTAATCATACCTAATTGTAGCTACCATTTTGTTCCAGCGACTCTGCCGTGCACTTTATGTACATTACTATATTAGATTCTTATGATAATTTTATGAAGGAAATGTTCTTATTTATCCCTGAAGAAAGTGAGGCACAGAAAGAGGAAATCATTTGCCTAAAATTACACAGCTGTCCAGGTGGCATAGCTGGGTTTTCAACCTGGGTCCAGCTGACTCCTCAGCAGGTGTCTTCCAAGTCCCTACTTTCCTTCCACCTCCCCACCTGTGTATTCCTACTGAGCTTGTATGGAGCCAGGAAGCAGCTCAGGCCTTACTTTACTGGCAGTTATGCAAACAGGTTGCTGCTAACTACTGTCATTTCTCCTTTCCTAGAGATTTTCTTTGTCCCTGTGGGCAAACAAAAAAATACTATATATTGTTGATTTTTTTTTAATGTCAAACAAAAGGTGAGACTTAAAATGCATTTTCAGATAATCCATATTTTATGAGAAGTGTTTGCTGGTCCACTGGCCAGAGGACACAAATTCACACAAAAAAAGATTACTCTGTTGAATTTTTATAAGTCATTATGGCTACATAGTTTTTTGTTTTGTTTTGTTTTGTTTGGCTATGCAGTTTTTGAATACAGGACAAAGGTACAATATCAGCTACTTTGTTTTTATTTATCTTATTGAAGTATAGTTGATTTACAATATTGTATTAATTTCAATTGTACTACAAAGTGATTTGGTTTTATATATCTCTATCTCTATAATCGGTTTTTTAAATTCTTTTCCACTCTGGGTTATTACAAGATATTGAATCTAGTTCCCTGTGCTGTATACGAAATCCTTGTTTTTCAAATATCAGTTACTTTGAAATGACGACTAAGGAAGTGATGGTTAAGAACACAGAACTTTCACATCAGGTCACCAGCATGACTTTCTAAGCCTGCAAGATCCTTGGCTGTAGGCTTGTCTAGTAAATCAGCGTGTCAAAAGCAACAATAACCCTTCCCACGGAACAGGAATAAAACCACTGAACTCTCCAAGGTAGACTTGCAACAGAAGTCTCCAAGACAACCTTGATACCTCTCATTCCTTTCTCACTCATTGAGGGCAAGTACAAGGGGTGATGGAATTCCTTCAACCTAATCAAGAGGCTCACTAATCCAGAACGACCCTAGAGGACCCAGATAAGAGAGTGAATTAATTGCCCATTGTAAATATCAATATCCTTTGGCCAAGCCACCAACCGTTATTCTCTGATGTAACATGAAAAATTTTTACTTGGACTGGAACCCAGGAAGCAAATTTAAAAAACGTAATAGTTCATTTTAGCTTCCAGACAACAATCGGGGTAGGAGGATTTGCTACCAGAAATCCAAGGGAAACCAGATCAATGGTGGGATGTTTTCGATTTCATAGATTTCAGAGATGCAAGGCAACTTATACATCATCCTGTCCAACTGCCTTGTTTTACCCAGGAGAAAACATGGACCCAAGAGACAAGGCAACTTGTTCAAGGGCACACAGCTAGTTATATTGCAGAACTGGGTCTAGTTGCTGGTGTCCTTGTTCTTTTTTTATTCCTTTTTCCATAATATAGCGTGGCCTCTCTAATCATGAACTGTGGTCTGGCATTCCATCATCCATCATGTGTGTATTGAGCACTTACTATGTGCTTATCTATGTTTCCAGGAGCAACTCTAGGAAAAAGACTGAATTAAGTAAATGATAAAGAGCATTTTTAGTGTATACTGTCTCATTTAATCCCCACAATGGCACTGAGACCCTACTATCAGTGAGGAAACCAAAACTTGTTTATGTTCACACAGCTAAGAGCAAAGCTGTGATTCAAATTGAAGCTGTTTGACCGTATATTCTAGGCTTATGACCCTCTATCATTTTGCCTTTCACATTCCATATGTTTTCCTCTTCAACCCGTGTACCCCCTGACTTATTTCCACAGGGCCTTTTTCTAATCCAGTTGTCAGGGATGAACCATGATCTGGGAGCTTACAAAACCCCTGACCTCAAGGAGCTGACATTCTTGGGGGCCATAGACCAAAGACCATAAATAAATACATATGCAATATTTATCAGTTTGGGATAAGGGCTAAGAAAGAAAATGAAGGAGTGAAAAGAAGAATCAGACTGACAAGAGGGGTGCTATTTGAGATATGGTAGTCAGGGAAGGTCCCTCTGAGGAGGGAACTTCTGAGCAGAAGCTGAAAATGGCAAAGTGCAGGGATGGATATGGTCACACAGGGAGATTTTGAGGAGGAGACAACATAGTGTGTCAGTTAAGGGCACACGCTCTTACACTGATGATCCTGGGATTAAATATCTACTGAACTGTTTATTGGCAACATGACTCAAGTAAGTTCACTCACATTCTCTGAACATCCTCTCTAAAATGGCACTAATAATAGTACTCACTTCTAGGGCCATGTGAAAATTAATTGAAAACAGTGTCTGATACACAATAAATATCGGCTTTCTCTCTCTCTCTCTCTCTGGCTGTAAATGATATGTCCATAATAACTTCATATCATTGCCCTAAATGCTGTTTCCACACTTTAAAAAAAAAGCAGACTTTTTTACATTTTATCACTTCAATAAAGTATTATGGGGAAGGCCAATAAAATAAAATAGATAAAAGGGAAACTGTTCTGGTTGACCCGGGGGAGCAGAAGGTGGGCAAAACCTACTCAGCTCCACCCTTACATAACCCACCCCACGTGATCCCGAGAAGGCCCTGAGCTTCAGAGAACACAGTTAATAACATTCCCATTTGACAGAGCTCCTAACACAATGACTGGCACGAAATAGGGGCTGAACATGTAATTGTTAAAATAGTGGTGAAAACTGCAAAGCCTAGCCTCTCGGCTCTTTGATTTTTTTGAGTCAAGAGATTACTAGGCCATACCGTACATAGCCATCCTCCTTGAGGAGGGTTCTGGGGTTGTTTATTTAGCTCAGGCTCAGTCACAAGTTTAGAACATTCTGTGGGTGTTACTGGAACTTGGTATCATGGTTCATCCGGACTCAGATCATTCCAGCTAAGACTGCCAGTGACCTCCCCTGGGGGAATGGCTGGGATTCCCAGGCTCCAAGAGAGCAAATGGGCCTCCTTCTTCTCCTTCAGCCTAAAGGACAGCCCCTGTGGCATCCTCATCCCCAAGAGCTGGAAGGGGCCTTGGCAGGTGTGTCTAGTGCCCCGTGAGGGAGACCACCCTGTGTTGTGGAGCCTAGAAAGCCTGCTACTTTAGATTTCTAGAAATATCTCCAGCACCTGGAGGCCAAGTTATGTTTTTATTACTTTCGTGTGTCTCGCTTGTATGCTGCTGTGAATTTGGGTGTGGTTAGCCCAAATATGGGTCTGTTGTTGAGGGTTTATTCGTCTCTTGCCTGTTCACTTCACCGCAGCACTTTACCGAACCCTCTTTTCTTCAGTTCCTGAACCTCACTTTCTTCAAGGAAAGAGACTCATGTTTGTTGAAGACCCTTCTAGGTGACAGCCAGAGGATAGGCATGTCCAACTTCAGAAACTTGTTTAATCCTCTCAACAGTCCTATGAGGAAGAACTTATCCTCTCTCTTTAGAAGAGGAAAATGAGACCCAAAGACATGAAATACGTCACTCGTGGTCAGAGAGTGAGTGAATAAGAGAGAGTCATTTCAAACCAAAATAGGGCAGACTCAAAGGGTCTTTTTTCCACTGTGCTGTGCTCTAACGATAAAACCCATCTAATTAAAAAAAAGAAAAGTCTGGTGTACAGTTTAATCCTCTATGCAATAGTCAAATTTTTAAGACCTGAGGTTTACTTATCCAAATGTATTTTTAGATGGAATAATTTCAGGGACAGTGTATATGTATATGTGTATCTGTGTGTGGCAGAGAAGGCAAACAGAATATGTGGGAAATTAAGGGTGAAACCCTCAGACTAGTGTTTTCCTAATCCTCTGAAAGACAGTGGTTAAGAACATGGGTTGTAGACTAAGACAGACGGGCTTGGGATGCCAACCAGGATGCTTAGTTGTATGGCTTTGGGCAGAAAACTAATCTTTATAAGTCTCAGTTTCTTTCAAAGAAATTGAAATTCTTTGTACTTTAGAGGGGGTGTTGTGAGGACTAAATAAGATGTTTATAAATCATTTAGCACATGCCTGGCACAAGAAAAGTGTTCAATAAATGTTAACCTCTAATAGTCTTTAAGTAAATATACCTGAGTCTTCTATAAAGTAGTTATTACTAGCCCATTTTATGTGTGAACAGATTGAGTCTAAGGGAATTTGAAATCAATTGATCATGGTAACAAAACTAATAAGTGGCAGAGTTGGGAAATGAACCCAGGCTTATCTAGCTACAAAACCTGTTTATTTCAATTAAATCACAGTGCCTTCTATGTTGAATGAAATTCTGCTTTCCAGCAACTGGGAAGCAACATACTATAGTTTTCAAGGACATGACATAATGCTGCAAAAATTACTTGCAATACTGACAAAATTAGGTGAGATAATAAAAATAAAACACCTTGCATAGTGGCATATAGTATTCACTTGTACTAAATTTCCACTGGTATTTCTATCCCCAGGACAGACCCTGGTACAGAGCAGGTGTTCAATAAGTGATGGCTTAATAACTGATGACATACACTTTGAGTTTTGGAAGCATCACAGATAAAGTCTACCTCTACTCAAGCACTGTACAGATAGAAAAGGGTATTTATAACATCTTTTTCCAGTCTCTTCTCAAGGCTACCTATTGCCAGTTCCCTCACCTTCCTTCTGGCCATTTCTCATGTCTTTGGATGTAGGCCCCGTAGAATGGCTGCCTGGGTCACTGTGGGAAAGCCCAAAGGAGAAAGTCACAGGTTTGACTCCCTCCTCCGCCCCCGGCCCTGGTCACCTAGCCTCATTTCCGTTTCTCAAAAAAGACACACTTTATGAGACACTACTCTGATTTTCCCTTCTACTCTTAAGAAGAGAAAACTTTAAAGCACGGTTGAGGGAATTTAACCTGGGTGAATTGAAGCCCACTGGGTGGAAATATTTGATGAGTTTGTAACACTTAGATTAGAACCTGAGCACCACGCATTTGCAATGGGAAGTGGTTTTTTAGATCTCCCCAGAAGAGCTGCCTCATTGAAATCTTTGTTCTTAATATGGTATTAACCTGCTTTTACTCTTCACCTCTAGTCCTCTTCTCTACCTGTTAACCCACATTGTTCTTTCTCTTCTAATATTAGAAAATATGACATTGTGAATACATGCAAGTGGCAAATTACATGGGGGTAACAAAATTCCCAAAGGAGGTGGGGAGCTTTTACCCACACAATTTTAGCTCACCTGACAAGTGGTGGGGTGGCAGAGAGCTGTTACTCTACAAAGGTGTGGAGGGAAGCTCGGAAATGTTACCTGATTCCCTCGGAGAGGCAATTTGACTTGGATGTTCACTAGGGCCTGGATCCCAGAGGAGTCCAACACGCCCTTGATTATAGACTAAAATCCGTGGATTCCATATTGAGAAAACTCTACTTTCTGAAATCTGGGATGCACAGCCCTCAATGTGTAAATTGCTAAGGTTCTTTCATTTATTCACATACTCATTTAGCAAATTTCCTGGTGATACCAATTAGCATTTATTGAGGATATTTTCCCTCTGCTTTTGTTTGCTGTTTGTTTTTGTTACACTTCAAACATTGTGATGGTGTATTTTATTTTTTAAAGAATTATTTTAATTCATCTGCATGTCCCTTCTAAGAGGTGACATTGGTATCATCATTTTTAGATGAGGAAACTGGAGCTCGGAATATTTATTACTTACTAGTACTCTTAATTGTGGGATTGTTGGAACTTACCAATATTCATGTTCATTACCAAATTAATAAAAGAGCTAAAATCCAAGCCCATAAGGAACTCACAGTCTCCTGGATGACATAGCTAGCTAACTAGATTAAGAGAGATGTACTTTGAGACTTAACTTTTAATAACACGAAAATCAAAGTAAAACAGTACAACCTCACACCAAGTATATATAAATAAGCTTTTTAAAAGGTACATAGGCAAAAGCTCAAAAGAAAGATGTCTTTAAATACTATAAATTAAGAAGAAACTCAAATTATCACAGTGAGAAATATCTGAGCTGACATGGCAACTTGTGAATGGATAATGGATACAGAATAGACTTGTATGGTTGATGGTTAAGGTTTGAATGTTCCCTATGTGATTAGGAAGATCAAAGCTTGAGCCTGAGTCCAGTACAGAGGTGAAACTTATATCTTGCAGATATAGGGTCCTATAAGAGTTTTCACTTATATTAACAGGGCCCTGAGTGTACAACAAATGTCTCTCATAAGAAATCAAAACTTAAGGCTATACCACTTGAGGTTATAGGATCTGAGTTTACAGTTCCCATGTGGCATAGCAATCTCAGACTTATTGATATAAAAATTAGTTCTAGATCCACAAACAAACTGGATGTCACTCTTGAAGACAGTATAAAGCATCCACAACTTGGCCTGTGAGATTCCAACTGAGAAAGAATCCACCACCACTGAAGATGAACTCACAAACACCAATCATAAACCATTTGAGAAAAGATATATCACAAGGGCAAGACAGCAAACACAACCACTGGGGAGACAGCATACCCAGAATTCAATATAATAGAATAATCTGAGGACTATAAAATTTTTAAAAATTGAATATAATAAAGATAAGTATAAAAGGAATTATGACAAAAGTGAAAGAAAGATGTACAATGAACAAAAGGGCAGGTGCATTTTATAAAACACACACACACAAACATGCATATACACACAAAGAGAACTTCTCAATATGAACAATTATAGCTGTAGGGAAAAATTCAGTGGAAGGGTTAAACAGCAAATTAGACACAAAAGATGAAAGAATTAATGAATATAGATCTGAAGAAATTACATTAAATGTGGTTCCACAAAAATAAAGAAATATAAAATATGAAACAAGAGCTTCTATTTTCAATAGAAAATATGAAATAAGAGCTATTCTACAGAGTACAGAATAAGTTTGTCCAACATGTATCTAGAAAGTTATCCCCAAAAAAGAGAGTAAAGAGGAAAGTAATATTTTATAGAAGTATCCCAACTAAAGAAAACTTTGAATCTTCAGAATAAAGAAACATTAAATTTTGAGGATATTAAAAACCACAAACTCCAGTTAGACACAGAGTGGAGAAATACAGAACACCAAACATAGAGGAATGATTTTAAAAGCAAGTAGGGAGTAAAGACAGTTACCTATGAATATTCAACAATTAGACTGGCACTAGCAATAGATGTTGGAAACCAGTGAAATAATATTTGCAAAGTGTTACAAGGATGAATAAGAGGAATGCAAAGAGCAATAATGAGCAAATGAATTGAGAATTATGTAGATGAATGTAAATGAGGCTTGACTGTAGAAAACAGAAAGATGATTACTAATTGAGGTGTTGCAAAAAGGATGGAATTAAAATATTAGTTATCAATACCATGAAAGATAAAAAGTGGTGCTGAAGAAATGCTTGTAGTTTGGGAGGGATAGGCAAACGTAAACTCTGACATTGCTAAATCAAAGTTAAGTGCGACGATGTTAGGATAATCTCTAAAGAACTGCACAGATGTGAGAACTTTTAAGTCGGGGGAGCATGAATAGAAGTAGGAGTCAAGACAATCCCGTCTGGTTGAAAGAAGACAGGGAAGAGGGAAAAAGAAGAAAAAAGAAGGGAAGTTAGAAAGCACAAAGTAGTATGAATGGATGGAATACAGAAACCAGGATTAGACTCATTCATAAATGGAGACTAGTCCATGAAAAATCCACAGTAATGAATGGACCAGCCAATATATAGTACTAGAAAAATTGATCCTCCAAATTGCAATAAATAAGTACGTAAGTAAGTTAGGTTCTTACCTCACACCATCCATAAAAACAAATGCCAGGTGAACTAAGGGCCTAAAGGTGAGCAACAACACTTTAAAACTTGTCAAAGAAAATATGAGGTTCCTTTTTACGGTACTGGGTAGAAAAGGAGTTTTTTTTTTTTTTTTTTTTTTTTTAAATAAGGCACAAAAAGACCAAACCACAAAGAAAAAGATTGATTAACTTTGAACACCTTGAAATTCAAAGCCTCTGCATAACAAATGGACCAACATTGAAATGGAATGACACAGACAGGTAAAAATTATTAGCAAAACATGTTGTTGGTATAAAAAATAAATACAGAGAGGAAAAACAACCTATTTATAGAATAGGCATTTTTTTTAAAAACTGGCAACTTATGAAAAAGGGGACAAGAATGGCCCATCAACAATTATATTCCATTCTTCATTTTTTTAACATTAATATAAATAAGTTTCAGGAAATATCAAGTGTCTGTGAGGATGTGGAGAAATGGCAGCTCTCATTTGCTGCTGGCTGGAGTTAGATTAGAAGCTAGTGTAGAGCAGTTTGGCAATAACCATAAATCTGAAGAGTGCATGCAATGCTTATCAGGTTTCTCTTCCCTTAGGCAGATTGTATATTTTAGGAGAACCACCCCTGGGTCTAGGGGTAGGGCATGTGGCTCAGTAGTAAATTCTATGTATAGAAATGCATAGGTGGAAATTCTTCTACCTGCCCATAGAGAAGCTATAGGACTTAAGGGGATCCCATTATACCAAAGTCAGCACTTTTATTCAATGCACTTTTATTCAATGTCCCCTGAGTCCTTGCTTTCTGTAAACTAGGAAGCATGAATCCTGGGCAGACAATGGCAATCATTTTGGGACCACTGGGGGAAGAGCTTGCCAATGAGAGAGGCAATGCTGAGCAGCTGGTGCTGAGAAATGGAGAGAAAGCAATTCTTGGTCTTATCTTGTCACTGTATGTAGCTTCCCACAAAATTAGTTGTCTCTAGACTTTTCCATCATATGAACCAAAAAAACTGTCCTTTGCTATTTAAGTCATTTTGAGTTTTTATTTGTCCTTGTAACTACAACCAACAGCACCCTAAAATAAGCAGGATTTAACTAGACACAAGGAAAACAGGTAATTAACCCAGACCAGTGGGATAAGAGGAATATTATGTTATGCATGTATTTGCTCTGCTTTGAGTATGTTCTTCCATACCACCCTGTACTTTCCAAGTTTATCCATTTTCACACTTAATTGTTACTGCTTCTTTCCTACGTAAAATGTAGGTACCATATCTATCTTGGCCACCATTGTATACAGAGAGCCCAGTCCAGTGCCAGGCACATGGTAGGGACTTTATAAAAATTTGCTGAATCAAAGTTGAATGAAAAGCATAAAGCGGAGCTTGTAGGCAGGATCAAAACCAATAGTTGGCATAATCCACATAGAGCAGAATTTACAGGACATCATATTTAGTTCACAGGCCAAGAGGCAGATTGTGAGGAAAGTACCAAGTGCAAAGTCAAGAGGAAAAACACAGCTTAAGAATGCCATAGGAGAAAAAAGTTTGCAGATTCATTCATGCATTCATTTATTCAAGAAGAAATGGGGATTAGGACTTACGTATGATGGCTCACTTACTAAGTGCCAGAAACTATCCTAAAGACATTTTTACTTCTTTTCATCCTCATGACATCCTTCCAGATAGGTAATGTGATGAAAACTATCACCTACTAAGTGTTTAATTTATTGAGTAATAGTAGTTGGATAAATTAATAAATCCAAATCCTGTGTTCTTTTTACCTATCAAGTTACTTCCCATGAAGACAGATTGGATGCCTCTCATGAGACAGCAAAGCCAAAAGCAATTGCTGAAGCAATGAGAATAATCCTGGCAGATGGTGCTCCATTGATTTGGAACACCTTTTTTCAAACCTGGATGTGTAGGATGCTTTAAAATTCCCAGTGAACAAAGTTTACTCCTAACAAAGTTTAAATTAGGGAGAGAATGTAAATACAACCTATGTGGACAAAAGGAGACTTCCGCCTTGATTAATACAAAGAGCAAAGTTTTGCAAGATGATAATAACAAACAAGGTCAGGACAGATGATGGACTCAATTAGAATATAAACTGTTTATCTAATAGTAGTGAGTAAATTTAATTTAAAAGGGGACTAGATATACCCAAAGAAGGAGGCTGTTCCATAATCAGCTGCTTGAGAATCTGTTCTGTGGCAGGAATGAGCAAGGAACCAATACAGCCTTAGGAGACTATGGAAGGAATGTGCTAGAGGTAGTGACATTGCCACAGGCAATAGAACTTAATGGATAAGAGCGTGGAGGGTGGAGTTAGACTTCTAGGTTATTATCCCATCTCCTCTACTCAGAGCAGCAGTGTAAATTTTGCAGAAGATAACACAGAGGATGGAACCATAGCCATTGTTGTGAACAGTCTTTTCTACGACAAGAGAAGCACAGGCATGTGGACTGGAATTTGGGAGGAAGAGAGAAAGGGGCCAGTGTTGAGAGCAAATGGGCCAAGGGATAGAACAATGGAGAAGAACAAAGGAAAGGACGATGTCTGAGAACAGAGGGAAGATGGCGTTTCTACAACAGGGAGCCAACAGAATCTAGTGTTGCTGAGAAGTCCAAGGAATTGAGGCTCAAGGCAGGATCTGGGGTAACACAGAGGCGGTTTAGGTGCCATGATGGGGGCAGAGATCCAACTATAGATGGTTAGAGCTGGCCAATTTAAGCCAGGTGTGCTGGGAAGATCCCACATGCCGCAGAGCGGCTGGGCCAGTGAGCCATGGCTGCTGAGCCTGAGTGTCCGGAGCCTGTGCTCCGCAACGGGAGAGGCCAGGGCAGTAAGAGGCCCGCGTACCGCAAAAAAAAAAAAAAAAAAAAAAAAAAAAAAATATATATATATATATATATATATATATATATATATACACACTAACCAGTATTTTGCTTAGGACTAAATCAGTGAAGACATAAGGATTGCGGGCCATGTAGTAGGTGATCAAGAATCTTATCATTGTCATAACCACTATCATCATCATCGTTGGATCATGGATCTACTGACCTCAGACCAGTACTTCCTACTTCATTGCCTCCCTGATCTCAAAAGAAAAATAAAATCTCCTTTCAGACTATGACATGATGTGTTCCGAGGAGTGGGATGATCGCCGGAGAAGGACAAGAAGAGTCTTGCCCCTTTTGGAAATTGAGGCTGTGACAGAGATTTGATTATTGGTGGCACTGGGTTGTGTCTTTTAGATAATGAGATATTTGTAGGGTAAAGTGAAACCTTTGGATAACAGGTGCCCTATACAAATATGGGTGTTACTAAGTGGATAATATTTAACAAACACTCCCTCCTTATCACAAGTAATTCAAAGCAATAGCATAGGATATTACAGTCCCTGGCAAGCAGCAGGTGGGGAAAGTGTGGAATCCTTACATTATTTCTAGTAATTGATAAATAGGGAGAGATGCAGAGCCTCTCACTGTCCTGCTTCCTGCCTGCATTCAGGTTGTTCAGAAAGATGAATGTTGCTTTAAGAAAGATCATGTCAGTGTAAAGACTGTCTTCATCCCCCTAGAACCCAGTAAAGGGAATCAAATCAGGTACGTGTGATGAAGACCTAGACGAAATGAGAGGCTATTTACTTGCCATTGAATGACAACTAGAATGATAATAATAATAGCATCATGAAGAAGACGGAGTAAAAGAAGAACAGGAACTTTTCTTCCCCTGGTTTCCTCTTTATCTGTACCTTTCATATGTAATCTCTCTGTCTCTTTTAAATATATACTTTATTTATTTATTTATTTATTTAGGCTGTGCTGCATGGCTTGTGGGATCTTAGTTCCCCGACCAGGGATCAAACCTGTGCCCCCTGCAGTGGAAGTGTGGAGCCCTAACCACTGGACCACCAGGGAATTCCCTATAATCTCTCTTTAAGTTTGATGTCCCAACAAGCCAGTGAAGCAGCCTCATTATCCACATTTAACAGATGAGGAAACTGATGCTCAGAGAAGTTGACTTATGTGTCTGGGATCACAGCCAAAAAGTACAGAGGAAGGACTTAAAATCAGGTCCCTGAGTCCAAACACCATGTTGCTTTTGCTTAACCACATTTCCTTTCATTTCTCTCTCTCAAGGATGAGACTCTTGGGTGGTCAGAACTTAAGACTCGCAAATGACTTTCCTCCTACCCTTGGACACATAAGAAGGTGCCTCCATGAAGAGCTATGTTGTGTAGGGTCCCAGGAGACCTGGCTCAGAGTTCTGACTAAATACTGTAAATGCTTTGTGATCTATGGAAAGCGTCTCTCTCTTAGCTTCTCTTTCTTTATTTTTCAAAGCAAAGAGCCCTTACTAGATTGTCTCAGATTTATATTATAGTGTAATGATTTTTTTCTCTTCTGTTTTGTTTTATACCAATTGACCTCTATTTAAAAAAAAAAGAAACTAACATGGAAAAACACTCCTGCTCACCTGTGCTATTTATACTCACCCTATATAGGTGTTTTCTTAATGTGCATAAATAAGCAAAGTACTTATGAATGTCAATTTTGATACATATGCTGCAAGTTCTAATTGTACAGAACTGAACATTTTAGTCATAAGGACTTCTCTGAGTCACAAAGTTAACATCACATAAAAGCTGGCCCAACAAACGCTCACACAAATCAAACTCATTCCAGAACCAAGTTGTTGGCTGATTGGATGCACATCCCACTCATTGTGTTCCAAACCCTCCTGGCTGTATTGCTCTTCTGGACAATGAAAATGTGAGGATCATTCCTCTTGCCTCAGACTAGAAATCCAACTAGACTTCTGACATCATTCCTTAAGACGAACTGGATTTCCTCCTGGCTTTGTGGCCCCAGAGTCCCTTCTTCCAAAAACATTTAACCCCAAACACTCAAGATCAATGTAGAACTTCTTCCTCCTCCTTAAATGGCACTTTTTTTTTTTAATCTGGACAGCATCCATTCATGTTACAAACCACACTACTACTTTGTAGGCACATGGGTTTCTCATTTATTCTTCAGATCAATCATGTCATGCAAGGAAGGATAGTCCCATTTCATAGAAAGGGAAATCGAGTGATTTGATCGCATGTCAAAGCTGATGGTACTCCTGAGAGGTTAACCTAATGTCCCAGCCTCCACGTCTTTCTGCTCTAATCCATCTCTATAAATTGTCTCAATGCACTGTTACCTTTGATGGCAACATGATTTCTATGAAGGTTTGGATAAACTCACTTCTTTTCATGATCCATTAATTTTCTCTGCCTCAGTTTTCCCATCTATTAAAAAGACAAAAATTAATAAGGCTGAGTTACCTTTGTTTGGTCTGTTGAAGTACTTTGAATTCTTCTGAATCGGGATGAATGCAAATTGCTTTGTTATTTCACTGATTAATGGTATCTGCTTGGAAATGTAACTATTAGTACACAATAAATGATAAGGCTCATAATTATGGATGACAGTAATTGCTTTTTTTTGTTTTGTTTTGCCCTTACCACCTTCATCCCAGTTTACCTTCCTGAGTTATAGCTGCCTCTGTAGGGGTTAGCAAAACATATTTTAAAAATCTAAACAATAGGTTCCTTTCCCAAGGGTTTGGATATTGATGAATCATCTTACTCTGCTTGCAGCATTCAAGCTGTGTGTTTGACACATGGGCGGAAACGTGGGCTCTTTGAAATTCGAGCTGAGTAGAGATCATGTCACCTGCCTGGCGTGTGATCTGTTCCACTCGCCACCTGACCCCCTGTGCCCAACGTCACCTGGAGTCTGAAATCTGGAAGCGGAAAGTCCTTGACTGGAGTCAGCGGAGAGAAAATCATCACCTGCTTGGGCACAAACATGCCTGGTGACTGCGTCACTGTTTGTTGAGTGGGATCAGCTAATAGTTGCACAGCGGGCCTTCAAAGCCCTATGGTGGGGCTGATGAAGTTTCTATAAATGCACCCCCTGTGTGAAGCCCTTGGACTTTGAATCTCAAGTACACTGGGAGCATTTTGAGCTTGCCGACAGGCTTTCTGATGCACTCTATTTGGTTAAACTGCACTGGAAAAGAACTGACTTCATTGCCACCGCCCATTACCTGGATCCAGCCACACTCCTGCCTGAGGGCTTTTGCATGTGCTGTTCTCTCTGCCTGGGCACCCTGCCCTCCTGGATACCAGCATGACTTGCTCCTGTGTTTCACTTAGTTATCTCCTTACAAATCACCTCCATAGGGACTTTCCAATTGCTCTCTTTCTCCTTACCCTGCTTTGTACTTCTTCAGAACACCTGATTCTGTTTTACATATTTATTTGATTAGTAGTCTGTGGTGTGGTTTGTTTCGCTGCAGAAGCCACATGTCTTTGTCCACTGCTCTGTCCCCAGTGTCTATAGTACTACCTGATCCAGAGTAGACACTCAAGAAATATTTCTTGAATAAATGAATACATGAAGGAGTGAGGGAACTATTTTCCCTCATTTTGCAAGTGGAAAAACTGAAAAATAGAGAGAGGGAATAAACTAGTCGAGTTTGACAGCCACTTAGTGGCAGAGTTCGTATTAACACTTCGATAGCCTAGCACACAATCCTGTTTTTTTTCTTCTTCCATTTAACACTGTTCTCCAAATATTTGGCAACTAAGACATCCTTGACTCACCATTTGTTTACCAGTCTTTAACCATTTTATGTCTATGGAGATAACTAGAACTTTATGAGGAATAAGTGCCTATTAACTCGGTTCTTACTGAATTTATGTCTTACAAATTTTCAAAGGCAAAGCTGACTGAAAGTTGCTTAAGCTACCTGCTAAATTTTAAAAACATTTTTTAATATAAATGATTATGAGCACTTATCATGTAAATGTGGATACACATAAAGCATAAGTAAAATAAGTATTGTGATCCCATATGGAAGTCATCTTTTAGGTATCATGTGTATTTAATAACTGAAATCATGCTGTATGCAAAGTTTTCTAACCTGTGTTTTTACATGTCATATCTCAGACATGTTCTGATGTCACAAAATCTAACATTGGCTTAGGGACTGCATATATTCCTATATCTGGGTGCACCATAATTTTACTTAACCTTTGTCCTATTATGGATCGTTAAAGTTACTTCCATTTTTAACTTATTGGATTTGTAGGTTTTAGTCCTTTTTCTCGGCTGTTGTATGAACATCTCCATACTTGTCAAAACTCTGCAGAGAATAAGCTGCCCAAGGTCTTATTAAAAATGCCACAGATGATCTAAAACATCCTGGGTTGCAAGCTCAAAATTCCTCTTCGAATCAATAAACACTGAAGATTTCACTCACATGCGCTTCCGGGCTTTGAGGCTTGATGTGGACCGTGGGAGCATGGGGGTAGTGGGGCTGGACACACTGGCCAGTTTGAGAGCAAATAGAGGCGTGGGGAGTGTGTTTATGTTTCCGCCCTTTGTGTGCAACTCTGGCCTTTGTAGCAAAGGAGACAAAAAGCCAGATTCTGCACCTTAATGACCTGGAACAAATTGTACTGGGTCCGAGTCAGCATGACTCAGCCCCAGAGTGAAACTCAGTAGTTCTGCAAGGCCTTGGTTTTGTCCTACCTCCCATGACAGTGGGGAAGGGAAAGGCCCCTAAGGGTCTCTCTATCTGAGAAAGCACCCTGTGCTCAAGCAGAGTGTGGCCAAACCTGGTGGGTTACTTCAGCCATAATTCTGGTTGATGATGGCCTAGCTGTGTACCCCCCATGCTTGGAAAGCTCCAGTCAATGCCACCTCTCCCTGTAGCCTTGCCTCAGTAATAACTGCCACCATTGACTGAGCATCTCCTATGTGCCAGCGTGTTATGCCAGGTGCTTTCAATAAGCTGTCTTTTTTAATCCTCAAAGAAGTCCTGAAGGCAAGTATTACTGACTGTGCTTTCCAGATAAAGATACAGGTTCAGAGAGGTGAAGGGAGCTGCCCAAAATCACACAGAGCTGGGATTTACAGCTGGACTGTTTGACTTGAAGGCTCTTGCATTGTGCACACCTCTGGTTCTGCAGAGTAGAAATCTTTCTTTATACTCAATTCCCATGATTCTTAGGACAGGTGTCATGAGATATACTGCATTAGATGTATCCATTCAACAATAATCCCATTTAATGGCCACTTAGTGTGCATTTACTTTGTACCAGGATCTCTACTAGTTTCCACTGAGAGGGTTGAATAAAAGACTTTCTCTGTCCTAAAATGGAGGAAGATAAACACAAAGGACAAGATTTTGGGCTATTTAAGCCTCCATCCTTAGGACCTAGAATATTATATTCACCACAGGAACTAGCTCATCATGGAAACTCAATAAATATTTGTGGAAGAAAAGAAGGAATGAAGGATGGGTGATACATCATAAAGCACTTAACACCTGGTCTGAAGATTTTACTTTGTATTTGCTGTGCAGCCTTCGGGAGCTATGAGCCTGCCTCCTTATTTGTAAAAGTGGGGGTAATTACCCTTGCCTGATTCCACTCAGTATTACTGTGTATCCAGGGGATCAGAGGATCAACTGGGTGCTGGAGATACTAAAAACTGTAACCATCATCTCCAAAAGTATCAGGAACTATGATCCTGCAATCCCACTCCTGGTTATATATCCAGAGGAAACCCTAATTTGAAAGGATACATGCACTGCAATGTTCACTGCAGCCCTATTTACAATAGCCAAGACATGGGAGCAACCTACATGTCCATCAACAGATGAATGGATACAGATGTGGTATGTATATACAATGGAATATTACTCAGCCATAAAAAAGAATGAAATAATGCTATTTGCAGCAACCTGGATGGACCTAGAAATTATTATACTAAGTGAAGTAAGTCAGACAGAGAAAGACAAATACCATATGATATCACTTATATGTGGAATCAAAAAAATGATACAACTGAACTTATATACAAAACAGAAATAGACCCACAGCCATAGAAAACAAACTTATGGTTACCAAAGGGGAAATGGGGGGGAGAGAAAATTTGGAGCTTGAGATTAACATACACACACTACTATATATAAAATGGATAACCAACAAGAATCTGCTGTATAGCACAAGGAACTATACTCAATATTTTGTAATAACCTATAAGGGAAAAGAATCTGAAAAAAATAGATATATATGTATGTATAACTGAATCACCTTGCTGTACACCTGAAACTATCACAACACAGTAAATCAACTGTACTTCAATAAAAATAAATTTAAATAAACAACAAAGTATCAGGAACTATAATAATTGTTGGTCAATTAACCTACCAACATTTATTGTGTGCCATATGCCAGGTGTTGGACTAAGGGCTTTACAATCGCTGTACAGGTGTCCTTTCAATAACAACACTGGATTGATGTAAACAGTTTAGGTGGCATGTCTGAGATGGTACAGCGAGCCATGGCAGAAGTAGGAGTCAGACCCCCAGCTGCCTGATGCTAATGTCCCAGCTCTCATGGCTGCTCAATCATTGGTCACAGTGGCTTTGCGAGAAAGTTGTCCCACCAGAAACATTTCTCTAGGAAGAGAAAATAAGCACTGGTTCTGACAACTACCCACTGAGTTAGAATCAGCCACAGGAAGTCAATTCACTCACCAGAAGTCAACCCCAGGATGCACAGCTTTGCAGACCCAGGAGTCTTTGTTACACTCAGATCTTCATCTTCCAAATCCTCTCAGTTCAGAATCCAAAGCCATCTTGCTTTAGCTCTGTCTGTTCTATCTATGCCTCTTCATATTTGCTGGGGAGTAGGCGAGGAGGGAAGGATTATGCATATCGTGTATGAAATTCAACTGAGGTGCCCAGGGCATTTGGGGAGAGTGGTGGAATCCTGAGGTTTTTGTATAGAAGAGACTTCCTGTCTCAGCTCTTTGCAGGCGCCCGTCCTTTCTTCTTTAACCTTTGCAGTTCCCTATTGTGTCTCTGCTCCTGTGTCTCTCTGCTTTGGCTCACTCTTCACATTGCTTCTCGAGTGGCCTTTGTTGGACCAGTTGAGCCTCTTTACCTTTCTTGTGGCCTTTATAATACAAGGGAGGGTCTCAGAGCTCCCAGATTTCATCTCATGCTCTTAAACTCACCCTCACCCAGCTCATTCCTGCATGCCCAAGCCTCATGATGGTCCTTGAATTTTCCATGGCCTTTTGCAGGTCCCTCTGTGCATCCTGTTATCTGGGTCTGGACTCCACTTTTTTCCCCTATTTTTCTTGGCGATCTGCTATTTCTTCAGGGTCAAGCTCAGGCAACAGGCTTTTGTGTAGGGCATTCTAGGTGGTATTACCTTGTTTCCTCTTCTGTGCTCTTGTGGTACAAGGTACATAAGTCAATTCTGACACGTCTCCCATTTTGATATTGCTATTTCTATATGTCCCTGTTTTCCTGCTGGGCCATGAGCTCTGTAAGTACAGGGATGATGTCACACTCATTTTTATATGCTTGTTACCTAGCACATAACTTGGTACATAGCAGGTGCTCAATACACACCTACCAAGTTTAATTGAATGGAGAGCCTCAGGCATGAAGAGTAACTGACAATAATTGTATAAAACTTGGGAAAGAATTTGAATAGTCACCAGCACTTATTAATTAGTAAAGAATAACATTTTTAAAAATTATAGTCTTCATGTTGGCTTTTAAAAGATAAAGTTTGGGGTATTGAAATACTCAAAACAAAACAAACAACCAAAAAAATGCACATGAAAATTTTTATTTTTAGGCTCCCTCTAGGACTTTCCGAGAAGTCAGGTTCTATTTATGTATTTAATTAACCTCTGTCCCCAGCTGTTTCTTATGATGACTTTCTGTTTGAAGAGTTTATAACAGTGAATAGTCCTGAAACTGTGACTGATGTTGGCTTAGTTAGATTGATTTCCCGGATCTCCAGGATTGCCATTAAGGTTGTATTTCTTCATTAGGTTTCCTGCCATCACCTCCTCAGTTCCTCTGCTTCCAGGTCCAGCCACCTTCTTGGCTCCTTGTCACACCACCAAAAAGATAAGGAAAGGAAAGGGAAGAGGTAGTGGAAAAGAAGAAAAAAGAAAAGGAAGAAGAGTTGTGATACTTCTGAATCACCTTTACAATTCACAACAACCTGTTTTTTATTGTCGATATCAGTTGTTTGCTTGACCTAGCACTAGGTGACATAAATGAGGTAGGGGTACCTAGGTCATGCAAACGCTCATGCATGTGGAGATTTTGGAGGGATGAGATGAATAATGTATGCAACATTCTTCAGTTATGAAAGATCCATACTTAAGAATATACCCATTTTTTCCCTCTAAGGTCCATTTACCTGGTTATGGTAATGGACCTACACTGTTGGCAAACTTGGAGGATAATTTCCATCTTGGGCCACACAGCCCCTATAGAATTTTTAGGTTTTATTGGCTCTTTTATATTATTCCCTGCAGACTCACAGACTTAGAGAACGAACTTATGGTTACCCGGGGGACGGGTGGGGGGAAGGGATAGTTAGGGAGTTTGGGACCAACATGTACACACTGCTATATTTAAAAAGGATAACCAACAAGGACCTACTGTACAGCACAGGAACTCTGCCCAATGTTATGTGGCAGCCTGGATGGGAGGGGAGTCTGGGAGGAGAATGGATACATGTATATGTATGGCTGAGTCGCTTTGCTGTGCACCTGAAACTATCACAACATTGTGAATTGGCTATACTCCAATATAAAATAAAGAGTTTAAAAATTTTTTCATTTTCAAGCTTTACTCAAGAACTTAAAAAAATCTTCATTAGCAATCTATTAAACTTTTCATCTGTAATCATTTTTCCTGTTTTGCTTTTTCTCCTGCACTCCCCACATACATATTAAGTCTGATATGATGACCTGACCATTACTCCTTCTGGGAGCTGATGTATGATCATGAAGACTCTTCAGCCTGATGTCTTATCTCCTCAACTGCCTTCCTTTTCTCATAGGTTTGCTGTTCGTATCCCCAAAGAAACAGAGGGACATTTTCTACACTTTGCTGTCATTTTTCTTCTTGCATCTTATCACGAGCTTATCATGGCCAACATGGCATCTTGGAAAAGTGGTCCTCTGTAGAAAGAGTGACACTTCATGATTGAATGGAATCTACCTTGAGAGATGGTGCTAATCAGACTAATCCTTTTGCAGTCTTTTTTTTTTTTTTAAATTTCATGCCATTCTCTTTCCATGTCCCTACTCACTCCACCCCTTGCCTCTTCTTGGTCATTTCAAAACAATCTTCTAAAAATCAACTCTGAGCCTCATTAAAGGAAGGGTCCCCTCTTATTCATCTCTGAACCTACAGATCAGAGATTGCTTCCCATTAACTGAATTTGCTTTGGTTTAGTCTATCTTCTCCTTTGTCACCTGGACCATAAATGTGCCACAGTTGGGCTAAAGTGAGTTCTTCGATAGTGTTCTGATGGGGCTGCCAGGGATCAGGTTTTGGAATCAGATCAGGGCATAAACAGTAGGTTCCTCCTTCCGAGGCAAGTTATTTGTAAATAGTGAAGTCAGAAAAATCAATGCTTGAAGGATATGTAGAGATGCTTTTATCCAAGATCTATTGCTATAAAATGTACAGTTAGGTGTAGACAAGTATGGTAAATGTGATCAGGTAGGCATGAGACCCCAGAATCCGGCAAGATCAGATCTAAGGTGAGTACAAGCATAAGAAAAGTGGGACAGGAGGAAAAACAGACAGAAATCTCCTTATTCCATAATAATTGAGACACTTTCACAAGTGGCCCCAAAGCGTATATCTCTCATCATCCATCCATCCATCCATCCATCCATCCATCTATTCCATTCATCCTTCCTTATTGAGACACTTTCACAAGTGGCCCCAAAGTGTATATCTCTCATCATCCATCCATCCATCCATCCATCCATCCATCCATCCATCCATCTATTCCATCCATCCATCCATCCATCCATCTATTCCATCCATCCATCCATCCATCCATCCATCTATTCCATTCATCCTTCCTTACACCTACCCATTCAATTAGTATTGATTGAGAGCCCATTATAAGCCATCAATGAAGCCATGTGCTGTAGCTATCAAAATGTAGAATATAGACGTTGTTTTTGCCCTCGGTGAGTTTATAATTTGCTCAGAAGTGAAAGGATATAGACAAGTTCAGCAATACTCAATTCCAAAAAAGTCCATTAATTACGCCCCTCCCCAAAAGACAAGTAGGTACATTTGGATATTCAATGAAGGCAGATATTTGGTAAAAACAACAAAAGAAACAAAAGAGGGGGGTTAGTGAACAATGAAAATTTCTGACTGATTCATTGGGATGGATTAAGGTATGGTGAAGTTCCCCGGATTTCTTTCTTTGTAAATCTGCCCCCTTGCTCTGATTTTTAGCAAAGAAAAACAAAAATTCCAGGATGAAGTTTAACAGACGAATGGGTGGAATCAAGCGCTACTGGGAGTCTGACTTTTCCCAAAACCTAGAATTTTAAGCAGCTGAACAAGAAACCCCACCACGTTACAATATTTTCCCTTTCTCTGAAGGACATTCATGACTGTTGCTTGGTTCTGAATTCTTTGGATTAAACATTTCTGGATCTCACCGTGGTTGTTGAATATAGGCAAACACATAGCTTAAGATTTTAAATTCCATTTCAAAGATTCCCCTGGCAGGCTTTTGACAACCCATAAAATTCAGTGTTGCAAATGTGTTACCTCTCTTTTAGGCCCAAAACACTTGTATGGTACATTTTATCTAATGAGACATATTAAGGAGAAATATATGCCTTCTATAGGAGGGTGAAGGTAAAAAATGAAAGAAAAAAGAGGGAGTCTTAGAAGGAAGTTAGAAAACCTTAATCATTTTACAGCTGAAAGCTTGTACCGTATTGCCAACCTCTCCCTATCGCCCTATAATAGTGTCATATATATATATAACTATTATATATATATATATATAATCCATTTGCTTTATCCATTCATCCATTGGCCCTTAGGTTGTTTTCATATCTTGGCTATTGGGAATAATGCTGCAATGAGCTTGGGAAGGCAGATACCTCTGTGTGGTCCTATTTTTGTTTCTTTAATAAACCTTCAAGGTGATTCTGATGGTTCAGACTAGCATCATCAATAGAAATATAATGTGAGACATGTACATTTTTAATAGCTATATTTTAAAAAATAAAAACAGGTGAAATTAATTTTAATAGTATACTTCAACCCATATATCCAAAACATTATCATTTCAACATATAATTAATACAATTACTAATGAATATTTTACATTATGTATTCAATCTTTGAAATCTGGCATGCATTTAATGCTTACAGCACAGCTCAATTCAGATGCTCAATTTTAAAGTGAAATACAGTCCTACCAAAACAATAAAGTTTTGTATAGTGGCAAAAATATTTTATACTACTTCAGTTTTTAAATTTAAATGAGTTAAAA
Source organism: Mesoplodon mirus (assembly GCF_964341445.2). Taxonomy (NCBI): domain Eukaryota; kingdom Metazoa; phylum Chordata; class Mammalia; order Artiodactyla; family Ziphiidae; genus Mesoplodon; species Mesoplodon mirus. Next base: position 11,644,210 of record NC_138992.1, on the reverse strand, counting down.
ATATACAAATTTTAGTTTATCACTTACACTAACTGCATTGCAAGTGCTCAATGGTCACAGGTGGCACGTGGCTACCATACTGCCCGGCAGGTGCAGACACTCGTTGCCCACAAGTTCCAAACTCATTAGTTTTCAGGACTTCCCTGGCAGTCCAGTGGTTAGGACTCAGCCTTTTCACTGCTGTGGGCCTGGGTTCGACCCCTGGTGGGGGAACTAAGATCCTGCAAGTCTCAAGGTGCGGCCAAAAAAACCCCAAACTCATTCGTTTTTTACTTTTGATTGTTTCTCAGGCAACTAAGTCAGAAATTATCATAAGGTGCTGCCCTTTCAACCCCAGGCATTTACCTGGCAAACTATCATAATTCTGCACAACCCAGATCAGTGATGTTTTATTTCCTTGACCACCATCCCAGAATCTGCGCCCTTCTCTCCATAATAGGTATGAATACTTTGCTTGGGGCTACCTCTCCACCTGATTTACACTGATATGATTATAACAGATGCTAATATATGTCAACTAGTTATGAGCCCCTTTGAAGCTGCCAGGACGGAACCTCATTCATCTTTGCACCTTAGTGCTCAATAATTTTGTATCAAATTGAATGAAATCAGTCATTTTTCAGTATTCTGAAAGATATCTTTGAATAATGGTTTTAGATAGAATGTCCTTGTGTTTCCTTCACGCTGGTATCCTGACCCCATTAGAGATTTCATTCATTCATTTCTTTCATCCAAAAAGTATATGCTGGGTGTGTGTCAAGCACTAAGCTCACATGCCATGGCAGTAAGGGCAGGCTAGGTTATAACACATGTAACCTAAAAACAAAGTGGATTAAAATGATGGGACTTATTTATTGCATACTGTATAGATCCACTGGGGCTTAGCTGGGACCCTGATCTATGTTATGTGCCCACCTGGACCCAGGCTAATGAAGCCACCATTGGGAGAACTGCCAATCACTGGCAAAAGGAAAGGAAACAGTAAGATGTGCATTGTCCATGTGACATGAAATGGTGCCTGTCAGTTCCATTTTCCTGTCATTAACTAAAGCAAGTCACATAGTCTCGTCTAACTTATAGAGGGTAGGAAGTGCAACCCTATCTTGTGCCTGGAAGGTGGAGAGTCCTAATATCAGTGAGTAGCTTTAATACCTACCATGATGAGCAGACACAGAGAATTCCCACCTTCATAGATTACATTGTCTAATGGGAGAGTCATTAATCAAAGCACTGTACTTAAGTATTGAGTGATGATCATGAGAAGTATTGCAAAGCAGAGGTATGTGTTGCCTGTGAGAACATAGAAGAAACAGATTTGGGAACTGAGAGATTATAGGAATTGACTAGGTGAAGATGGAAAGAGTGTAGGCAACAGAACAGCATGTGCAACAGAACAAGCAACAGAACAGCAACAGAAACAGTATGTGCAAAGGCCCTGAGGTTGGAGGGAATCTGGTATATTTCAGTATGGGAAAGCACACTGTGGCTGAAGGGCTAAAAGAAGAGACAGATAATGCTGCAAGTGTAAGTTATGACTTTCTTATAAATTCAGTGGGAAACCCTTAAAGTGTTTTAGGCTTGAAATGGCAGCCTTGTTTTTCAAAGTTGAAGAGAGTTATTTCAGTAGAGTGGAGGGACTGGAAGATATTGGTTGAGCACTTAATCAAGGGGATAGTTGTTAGCTGGAGAGAAAAGGTAAAGCTAGGAAGAGAATAGCAGTGGCCTTTTGTGGAAAGACTTTCTTTAGATGTGATCTGTGACTAGAAGAAAATGTAAATTTTAGATGGCAAAGAGACAAGAGGGTGTTTCTATAGGGGTCTTAGTTTATTCACCCATTGTGATCAAGGAATTAACACAACCAAGATGTTTTATGTATATCTTTTATATCCCACATAATCCTTACATGACCAGGAGGCTCAGGGAAATTATTTGTACAAGCTCCATGGTAGCCCATGGTAGAGCTGAGATTCCAGTGTGAGACCCTTCAGTGCCTCTTGAATCTTGGATAAAAAAAGGATGTGGGGTTGTTGGAGTAGATGGTCTTTAAGGTGTATTTCAGTCTTTCTAAAAGATACATACTCCCCAGAGATAGGTCTGGCGGCAGAAATTGCATCAGTTCTTTTCTTTATTTCTGTAATTCACTAAATCTCTGTCACGCTTCTTTCATTATGCTGACTTTTTACCAAGGAAATTTCAAGACTTTTTTTTCCTCAATGGACCTATTAAAGTCCACAGGGTGTGTGCGTTAACAAAGTCAAGAACCTTACCTACTTTTTGCATTTTTATGCTTCTATTCATCTTCTTTTGTCTTTGACCTCTTACTTTAATTAATTTCCAAAGTGCATTACCAGAAATTACCTACCCACCGTATCATTTGCTTACTACCATTCAGATGTTAGAAGGTGATTCATTAGCTGGTCCCACCCAATCAGCAAAAGGCTAGAATACAGCTGCTTCTCCAGTAAATGAACGGGTGTAGGAAGATTTGCGGTTAGCTTTGTCTGTCTCTTTTGCTAATCAATGTCAGAGCAGTTTCACGTGTCTAACCAAAAAGATGACAGAATGATATTTTGGAGAAATTTTCTTCTTTTCTTGGAGCTTGCTAATGGAGTTTAATTCACTGGTTATTTTTTAGAGAATGATTAAGAGCAATGATTAATTTCCTAGAGAAGATGTTAAATTTTAATTATAGCTTTTAAAATAACTTGTTCTGTAAGAGATATGGGCTAAAAGATCTTTCCAGTAGTTTTCTTAGTAACATTAATAGACATTTCCAGCTTTCTTTAGTAGCCATTCCCTGTGATAAAACTAGTACATATACTTGTTTGTACAGCATGATAGTTAAATCACAGGCTTCAGAGTTGCACTGCCTTGGTTTAATTCCTCACTGCAGTACTTAATGATTATTTTAAAATTAACCAAATTACTTAAGCCCTCTGAGCCTCAGTTTTCTCATCTGTAAAATGCAGATTATGATAATTCGTATCTTATTGAGTTCTGTAATACTTAAATGAAATAAGTACATAAAGTTTCCCTAATAATGCTAGCTATTGTTGCTATTTATATCACATGAGCACACACATGCACACACACACACACATACACACACAGATAGGTAAGGACAAAGGAATATGTATCTGGAGTCTACTTTCCAAGTCAATGTATTATCCAGGATACATGTAGGAAAATGGAAGTCAGCCTAGAAAAAGCTTCTTGTTTCAGTAATTGATGATTTAATGAAGACATAATGAAGACCTACTGTGTGACAGTCTGTGATCTTACTATTGAATAAATCATAACTCATACCCTCAAGGAGTTTAAAGTCTAGCAGAAAAGACAAGCCACGACACTCTGCAGTAAGAAGTAGGAGGAGGAGAAATAAAGGAAGAGCGGGATTGGGGGGGTGGCTCCCCTGGTGGCTCAGTGGTTGACTTTGCAAGGGACACGGGTTCATGCCCCGGTCTGGGAAGATCCCACATGCCGCGGAGTGGCTGGGCTCATGAGCCATGGCTCCTGAGCCTGCGCATCCGGAGCCTGTGCTCCACAATGGGAGATGCCACAACAGTGAGAGGCCCACGTACCGAAAAAAAAAAAAAAAAAAAAAAAGCAAGAGCAGGGGGATGGGAAAAAATAAGGGGGAAGGAGAAAAGGGATAAAAAGATGGGGAAGGTGGTTGAGGAAAGGAAGAAAGAGGAAAAGAATCAGCCTCTGGAGTGTGCTTTGTATTAGGAGAAAACACATTTTCTGCTTATATGAAAAGTCGTGATTCTAGACTAAAATTTTGACCTGAGTTGAACTGAATAAACTATGATTTTAAAACTTCTGCCTGTTCATTATGTCGATAATAACAAAAACACAAACGACAACCTACATTTATTGAGTTTTGCTAAGTACCAGGCACTGTGCTAAGCTCTTTATATGTAGTAACTCATTTAGATTTCATGACACCAAGAGAAAGGTCCCATTTTGCTCCTTTTACAGATGAGAATAATGAGACTTTAATATATTAAGCATCTCTGTGAAGGAAAGCAGTTTGGTGAGGACAGCAAATATGTAAGGTTGTATGATGTTTGGGAATTGAGAATCCAAAGGAATAGATGTTCAGGGTGAGCTGAGACAAGTAGATGTAATACCCTCCCCCGACCTTCTCAGTATCGTTGAAAATATTGGGAAGGCCTGGAATTTCTCTAGAAATTGGAACAGTTATTCATGGCATTTTAGTTCTATGTTAATGGAGTCATTCAGGTTGTGCAAACCATTATAACACAGAGCAACATATGTAATGACAGTGGCAGGCCCAGGGACCTGGACAGACACAAATGAGGGGGGCTCAGCCCAGACTGAACAGTTCAAGAAGACCTCCTTGGAGAAAATGACCTTGGATGAGATTTAAAGGATGTGTGGGAAAGAGAATTAGTGATGGCAGTGAGGAGATTACAAGTGGAGCAAACAGCATAAGCAAAGGCATGATGAGAAGTAGCTTGCTGTGCTAGAAACCATAATTAGGCAGGTTAAAATGAATACTATTAAATTAATTGTTTAAAGCTGTACTATACATCCATGGGAGAACCCAGAAAGCCTCATTCACATTCTAATTACTTGTTCTTTTCTAGAAAATTCAGGCAACTGAATTATCTGCTTTCCTATGTCTCAGCAAATGGTAGGTGAAGAAGAGAAAGTGATGTTAGAGACAGGTACTCTCAAAAGCAGTGGAAAGAAGGTAACAATTATAAAGTCAGACATAAACATTTTAAATAATAGCACACTGTAGCCATGTATTGATAGTACATGGACTGACTCACAAAGTTTGACAGAACCACAATTTCAGCTAACTATATCATCATAGTATGCTCTAGCCCAGGGTTAGGGACTGAATGCTTAGGCAGAGATTAGATCAGGAAGGAAAGGCCCCCCATGATGGGATGAATGTCCTTCAGGAAGAGAAAGAGAGATGAATCGTCCTGTGAAGATTCAGCAGGAAAGCAGCCATCTGCAAACCAGGAAGAGGGCTCTCCCCAGCCCTGATCTTAGACTTCCCAACTGCCAGAACCATGAGAAATTGATGTCTGTTGTTTGAGCAACTCATTTAGTGATATTTTGTTATAGCAGCTGCAGCTGACTAAGACACTTAATCCCCCATCCAGTACATGAATGGTTTCTGGACTATTCCTGGAGAACAGTGGAACATTCACATCTTGATGTGTGTCCGCGATGGGTAATATCACTTCAGCATGTTTGGAAACTGAGGTAGAAGAGGTTAAGATAACTCTTAGGTTTCTGATTTGGGGGTGGCTGGAGGGCGCTGCTATAAATGGAACATTGCATTAGATTAGGGAGAGCTTCTGGTTTAAGTTTGGATACCTACAATATAACCAGAGTGAGATATCCAGCAGACATTGGAACACCTGAAGCTCAGGGAGAGGTCTGGGAGAGCAATTTAGGCTTGGGAAATCAGTGGTTGAGTGTAAGTCATTGGGACAATGAGAGTGGAGAATTTTGCATATGAGGCTATGATTATCCAATGACAAAGGGCAAGACTCCCAAAGAATGCCAACATCAGAAGGTTGAGAAAACCCACCAGGACAATAAAATGGCCTCTCAGCGGTTAGCCCTTTCCTCTGATACCCTGCAGCTTTTGTAGGTGCCTCTCCAATGCTGGTGTCCCGAAATAGATAGAAATTTTAGGTCTAGAACAGAGCTGAACTTTCACTGGTCTTATTTAATATCTGTAGTTCTACAAATGTAGTGTCTGTATTAATATATTGTCAGCCATATTCCACTGTTGGCTCTTTTTGAATTTTTAGTCAAACTAAAGCCTCTGTGTTATGTTCTCATTAACTGTTACAAAGCCAAGTTTCTATAACTTGGGCAGTTGATTTTTGATCTTAAATATGTCTCGTCTACATTAATTTTTTTAATCCTTTTTTCATTGGTTACCTAAGTAATCAAGAGAGTAATGAGATTATGTTTCATTACTTCAATGAAAGAAGCCAGGTAAATGATTAATAAAAATTATTAGCAAAAATATTTCAATTAAAAACTGTGGTTTACTGGGTCAGGCTTCAATACCCTGGGTGGTCATAAAATATTTATCATTCTTTTTTAAATTAATTCTATAAATACGCCCTAAAAGCCTGCTACTTACCAGGCACTGAACTAGGGGCTGGGTGTCCAGGAATGTAAACAGTCCAGTTTCTTCCCTCATGGGTTTGATTCTCAAGTGAGGGAAAGAAACATTAAGCAAATAAATAGAAATATAAAATCATTATATACCGTGAAGGTAAAATACAGGTTCACATGAGATAGGATAACAGAGGGGTCTACGTTAAATGTTGAGTCAGAGCAGTCTTTTCTGAAGAAGTGGCCTCAAGCTAAATTTGGAAGTGTGAGCCAGCCTCAGCTAAGTGAAGATGAAGTGGATGGGGCGATGCTTCAAGACAGATCGGGGCAAATAAAAGATCCTGAGGACTCAAAAGAAGGTTGACGTGATTAGATGTCAGCACAGAGGTGACCTCTGAGGGGACTAGTAAGCGAGGAAGAAGCCAAGTCATCCGAGCCTGGTGCACTATGCTAAAGATTTGAGTGTGTGTGTGTGTGTGTGTATGCCTGCGTGTGCGTGTTTGCCAAATAAAACGGGAAGCTATTGAAAGATTTTCAGCAAGAAAGCACATTTTTGTTTGAGAAAGATAATTCTGGGAAATTAGTTAGAAGGTCAGTTCTAAAGTTCAGGCGAGTGATGTTGGCGGCTTGCGCTAGGATGGGGAGATTCATGACAGGCTTTGGAATGATGTGTGGAGGGAAGTATAACTAATGATGGCCAGGTCTTTGGCCAGTTCAGCTGGATGAATGGAGGTTAACATTTACCAACATAAGAGGAACAAGGGTAGTAAGAGATTTACAAGGGCAGGTCAAGATTTCCAACATGGACATGTTTAGTCTGAAGGCCTGTTGGTTGTTATAACAATTGTGAATACAAGAAATCACACTTCTGGCTAGAGATATAAATCTTAGAGGCCTTGACATAGAGATGAAATTTAAAGCCAATAGATAAAGTTGTGTAGGAGAGATTATAGATCAAGCACTGGCTTGAGATCAATTCCTTAAAAACTCTAACATTTAGAAATTGTGTAAAAGGACTTAGTTGGCCAAAGCAATTGAGAAGGAAGAGGGGAAAAAGAGAAGGAATTCCTGTACTGTAGTTTCTTGGAACATAAGAGAAATGAGTTTCAATAAGGAGGGTGTGATTAAATGTTACTAAAAGGTCAAGTAAATATTGTTACATTAAGCACTTCTATCATAGATAGGAAATCCTGTGGGTAGACATGACTTTATTTACTTTTGGGCCCCTAGACATTGCCTAGTGTTCTCTCATAGTAGATTCATAATATATTTTTATAAAATCAGTGAATGAATAAGATAGTAAAATTATATTGTTTGCCACTATTTGCATAATATTTTTAATGCATAATTAAAACTATTACAATCACATAGTAAGGTAGTTTTTATCAGCCCCACTGTCCAAATGAAGAATTTGCCTCCTGGAGAAGTTTAAGTGTCTTGCCAAAGCTCAAATGTTTAGCTGTAAAATAGGGCCAGGACAATTCTATTGTTCTATACCAACATCCCAGTTCACTCAGGATGATGGATAAATGGCATCATACAGCTAGGTATCAACACAGATGAACATGTGTCATGTTAACACATGTTAAGACATACATCTTGGAATGTATTTGCATATGGCTCTCTGTGTGTGTATGTGTATCTATATTTCCCAAAACTTGAAATACGATCAAAGACAAAAACCTTGGGTTTGGCAGTCAGCTCATAGAAGTGGTGGCCACATTCCCTAGTGTAAAGGGGGGATGTGATCCTAAATAGAGCGCGCTGGGTGTTGAGGGGATTGACAGAAGGAAAGAGGCTGAGAGTGTGAGATACCAAGAATTCAAGCCACATTCACACACAGCAAACAAGTGCAGCTGCAGTGACATCTTCAGAGAGTACAATAACCTAGAGGGAGGGAATTAGTCATTCCTCCCCTGCTTTGTCTCACATTGTCATTTGCTGTTAACAACGGTTAACGGATGAAAGGATTACCCCTCCCCCATCACTTCCAGTTCCCATCATCCCTGCAAATACACATTAACCAGCCCAAAATGTGGGATGTGGGATGTAGTATGTGCAGGACATCTAGGATTCGGGGAGTTCAATGGATTTTATCCTGATTTCAACTTTGGAAACTGCATCTTCTACAATCTCCCTTCTTTTGATTCCTTCTTAGCTGGTTTGGGAGCAAATGAGCTCATAAAGAATTTATTCTTCAGACACACATTTTAAAAGAGAAGATCCTCGTGATCTTTTGTCCTCATGAGGACAGGAGCTTATTATTTCCCAGAATTTTGATTCCTATAAAGTTCTAGCAGAGAATCACAAAATGGAACATAAAAAGTCCCTTTGTGGCTCTTGGAACCAATGGTCTTAGAAGATATAGTCTGTAGCTCACTACATTAGGTATTTCCAAATTCATGATTTTAGGTAAAGGATTCTAATAATGCTTTTGGATAAGCAGCAATGCTTGAAGTAAACTCAGCAGGATCTATACTCTGGGGGCTCTTAATGGCTTCATGTTATGGGTCATGTTTTCCCAGCTATACCTTTAATGACTTGAACAGCAGTTCAAGTGATGAACCAAAAGGAGTCTGCCATTCTTGGAGATATTATTAAAAGCTCAGAAATTAGGGCTTCCCTGGTGGCGCAGTGGTTGAGGGTCTGCCTGCTGATGCAGGGGACAGAGGTTCGTGCCCCAGTCTGGGAGGATCCCACATGCCGTGGAGCTGCTGGGCCCGTGAACCATGGCTGCTGAGCCTGTGCGTCCGGAGCCTGTGCTCTGCAACGGGAGAGGCCACAAAAGCTCAGAAATTAGCACACAATGCTAGGCTCATAAAGCTGTCATACAACATTTTCCAACAAGTGTTGAGTCCTATGAGTGGCTCTTTCTAGAAAGGGTTAGACTGGTAAAATGTTTAGGTCATAATTCAACCATAGGCTCTTCTGGGCTAATACAAAAATCTTGTTCTTGGTACTAAGAAAATTTTGTATCTAAGAAACCAGTTAACTTTGCTTTATCCTATGCTCTTCAAATTTCCTTAATTATAGAACTTTTGGGTTGTTTTTGGTTTCTTTCTACAATAAGAGTGTGTTTTATTGAACAGAGATTTGGCAAAGTATAACTAATGCCAAGCTTGGGAAGACTTGGGTTCAAATCCTGGCTTTGTCATTTTCTAGGTTATTGCTCTAGCCACTTAGAGTGGAGTGAGCTTGGACAAATCCTTTGAACTTCTGAAACGCATGGGAATAGTAACACTTGCCTCAACAATCATCGCAAGGATTAAATGAGGTAACAGGTAAAGTACCAATCACAGTGTTTTGCACGCAGTAAAAGCCTACAAACATTAGCTAAATCTGAAGCTGAATCACTGCACAGAGGGAATCAAAATAAAAAAGAAAGAAACAAAAGGCACTTCCCATCACAATGAAGACTCCTGTGGCAGGCTTTGCAATGCATGCAATAGTACACACACTGAGATCGCATACCACTCTTTACTGTCTAATTCTTTGCAGCAGGTGTATGCAGGAGAAATGCTTAAGTAACTCAGTACATGTACTTGGATGCTTTCAGCCTTATTGTAAAGCTAGATTAGTAAAGTAGACTGAAAGCCAGACTTTTGCATTGAACTTCCTTGAGGAAAATCATCCCGGAACTGGAGTACTAGAAAAGCTATTCAAATACTTTCCTGGGAGATGCAAATTACTTTCTGAATACTGAATAGAAACATTATGACACTCCATTACAACATTAATGTTGGGTCTGGTCAGGATGCTGAGCATTTATTTTATGCTGTGCAATTGAAAAAAAAACATTTTGTTAAGGAAGCTCTTGTGGCCTCACAGGTTCAAGTTTAAAAGGAAGTTTGACTTCCGGCTCTCTTTCACTTTTTAAAATAAGTGAATGTGCTATTTTTTCAGCCAGCAAGGAATTGGTTGCATCCATTGACTTCTTTCTATACAGAATCTCCTTATACTAGGGAAGTCCAAGTCAACTCTGTATTTGAAAATTAGCATACGTTTACCAGACTTCCGACCAGAATGGAAATCCCTAACTGATCTTTCAACTGCACAGTACAATTCTGTCTTTGCAAAAAAGTGAACCAGCTTTCTGGGAAGGTTTATCTTGTCCTAGCCTGAAACTGGAACACATTAGTCACCACCATAACTTATTAAAATCTAGCAAAACAGTGGGTAAAATAAAATCTCTGGTTGGTATGCTTAATTTGACTAGAAATTGTCAGTTAGCTTCCTGAGAACAGTTTGAATCAGGAGGAGAAGCTGGATCCAATGGGTGGGAAACTTAATAACAACTTACACCTTCAGGCATTTCCAATAAAAAGGGGGCGATATTTTTCCAGACAGGTCTGGAGTCCGGAGGAGATGACTCAGATTCACAAACTATCTCAGACGCTTTATTTTCAGGCCATGAATGTGAAATGTGAGATTTGGTGTCATTCCAATCAACAAAGAGCCATGTTAGATTTATGAGATGCACCTGACCATGAAGCTGAACTAAGTTTGAAAGACAGTTTCCTCCACTGATGGAGGGTGAAGCTACTTTGTGATGAAAATCTGTCCAATCTACGCAAAAGCCTAAGCATGTAACATAGGGGCTCATGAATTGTTTTTAGGGACAAACGGTCTTCACCTAAAACATCACTGAAAAATGTCATTGCTCAAGTCTCCAATTTATACGAATTATGAAGTATGACATCAAAGTCTGAGGAAGGGAAAAGAAGGTGGGGAGAAAATTGATATTTACTTAGCACCTTCTTTGTTCCTTAGAGGCACCGTGTGAGTTACTGTGCATACATGTTTTCATTAGTCTCTATTACAATGGTCTGAGGTGGGCATCCTCATTGCTGTTTTAGAGAGGCAGAGAGAGAATAGACAACTTGCTCAAGACCACACAGGGAAAAATTCCAATTCAGGTCTTCTGATTATAAAACTAGGGCTTTTTCCTTCTCCTCTCAATTCTCTCCAGCATGTGTCTTATACATCAGCAGTTTGGGTGTTATTCAGTAGGATAGCATTCTTGCCAATTTTCTTGAGTCACTTTAGCATGTAGATCTTCATTCCTCTAAGTTAAACTGGCTAATATTCTTGAATGACAGAAACCGAGCCAGGAACTTTACATGTAGAATCTTCTTTAATCACTGTAAAAAGCCTATGACAAGTTCTGGCTCTCATTTTACAGATGGGACAACAAAATCTTTCAGCACACTTTGCCCAGCATCACTCAGTTTAGAAGTGGCAAGACCAGTTTTGTGCCCAGGTAGTCTGATTCTAGACTTGTTCCTTCAGCTATTACGCTAGGTTAAATATACATGCGTACACTGTGCATTTGCTTTACAAAACTGTGATGACCTGGTTTATTCTCTTCCGAAATACAATCGTACCATCAATGGAACCAATACGGAAACCCATTCTGTGTCCACACACATGCTATGGCTATCTCCTTCCCAAATGATGAGGGTTGATCCTGGGAATGTTGTTGCTTTGCAGCTGAGTATCTCATTTTGGTTGATGGACTGTCATTAAGATGATAAGCCTACCAGTCAAAGCTAGTGGCTTGCAATTGATGTATTTATATTGGCAGATCAATTATCAAAAATTTTTGAGAATTGCTTGCCATAAAAGTAAGAAGCCAGTGGACTGCAGTTGGTGGCTTGGACACACATTCTGATATACTAGACCCTAACCACAGGTGTGATTACCTACAGTAAGGGTGAAGAGTGTGCCCTTTTTAGGACTTTCTTTACAACAAAAACTTTATCAACATAACATGAAGTGTATAAGCTTCAAATTCAATTTAAAAGAAAACGAACTCTCATTATACATTTGGATTTATCATCTCTCTTAAATATTGTCAAAAACAGTTCAAGTGTTACTACAATCTTACTAAAATATGTCGACTCAATTCATTTGGAGACATCGTGTAGACTTTGTCCCTAGAGTTTGTATAAGATCAAGGGAGGGCTACTCTTTCTTCAAGAGATGTTGCCACTAATCCTCCACCAAGGGACAAAGAGAACATACAGTTTCTCAAGTCACACTGATTTGTGTCCTCACACTGATAGTAAAACCTATGTCTTAGTCATATGTGGAGTGATTTTTCAATGCTTTAGTTGAACAGAGAGGAAATATTCTTTCCAAAATGACTCTAGTTAATAGAAGTTCTGTTAGATGTTTCTTACAGTTTAATTTAAAGTGTTTCATCTTTTAATATCTGGGTTTGCCTCCAGAAGAAGCCTGTAGCTCTTCTAACTCCTTTTCTTTTTTCAAAGATTCTCAGACTTTCTCCAAATGACCACAGTGTTTTCATCCAAATTTCCCTTCGTGGCCAGGGAAGATCCCACAGTCTTGGCCTGGGTCGGGCACTCAGAAGGCAGGGCTAAGCATGCAGGGAAGGGCTGACCTCTGTTTATGAGATGCAGAGCTAAGGAGAACCTGATATCTGGGTTTGGAGGGAAGGTAGGCCCAGGAAGCTTGGGGTTGCGGAGGGCGCTTCTAAATATCTGTTCCATAGGGACAATCATGAAGAAAGAAGTAAATGCACATCGAGGGATCTACAGCAAGAACTAGGTAAGACTTGGGTCTCAGAGCCTGATCAGATGCCGTGAGCAATGGTAAGTGGCAAAATTAAAGCCGTTCCAATTAGGCCAACATATTAAATAAGACTTGCAGTTTGGCTACAAGCTTGTTTAGATGTACTCTAATGTGAACCCTTCCAAACATAACTGAACAGAAATTAGACAAGATTTTTTGCTGACGTAAGCAACCTCTGTCACAAGTTGAATCTTCACACAGCGATTCTCCATTTAACCAGTGCCCTCTCCACATTTTCAGTGTTAAGATGCATGGCCCTTCCTTCAGAAGCTCAACTTCATGTTTCTGGTCCCTGGCAGAACACCAACACAAAGAGCTCAATAGCGAACAGGGTGACTTAGTCAATCATTATGTGGCATTATAAACATACTAGAGATTGTGAGGGAGTTTTTTTTCTTAAATATAACAGTTTATTTTGGTGAAATTATTATAATTTTAAATCTCTTTTATTGCATTCCAAAATCTGAGCAATTCTTTTAATTAACGTAATTATTTTTGTTTTTCAGTTACATGTATGTGTTTCATAAGTAACATGGCCATTTTCTCTGCATAGATCCAAGCCCCAAGTAGACATGAATGAGTATGCAGCTAATTCTAATCCACTTCTCCTGCATGTAGCATTAGTCACTGTGTGGGAACAACTCACTGGCTCAACCTAATAGAACACAAAGATTCTCAGAGAAATGAAAGCCATAGATTAGAGCAGAACTCCTTTGCAGCTCACATTTTAGCTCCTTTTCCAAGACCTCATACTTTTAATTCTTGTCCAGGGGCTTTAGGGATTCAGAAAAAAAAAAAAGATCAGCCTTAAGTTTCTCTACTGAAATAATATGGGGAAATAGTTGTAACTGGCATCAGAAATTCTAGGCTCAGAATTCATTTTTCCTATTTACTGACTGCATAAACATGGAGAGGTCACATTATCTCTCTGAATCTTCACTTCCTAACTAATCAAATCCTTTCTTTGTCTTCACTGTCTCACAAGATTACCCCTTAGATCAACTAAAATATAAAATAGCTCAGCACATTGGAAAGCATAAAGAAAATATAAGTAATGCTTATTGTATTTTCTCCTCTTGCTACTTTGTCAAAAAAGATAAACTCAACCATGTCCTCAAATAGCCAAAAAGTAGTTGGTGGGTTGGTATAAGGGCTGCCACATATAGTTGTGCAGTCTGTACACTGCAAAACTAGGGCTGTCAGGATCGGGTGGAGAGGGGTTGCAATATAACTTGAGGTCTACTGATAGAGCCATGTGCCCTGGCATGGGTCTGTTTTATTAGTTATTTTCGCCAATTAGCACAAAAAGACTATTTGTGTTAATAGAAGCCTGAATAGTACAAGAGAAATCAGGACTCTGTGGAATCAGTCTTGAATATTAAATTAAATATATTTATAGTATCATTCAATTATGTACATCTCAAAAGAAGGGATTTACAATTAGGAAACCTAGATTCTAGCCCTGGCTTTGCTGGAAATCAACAACTTTAAACAATTTCCCTATAGCTACCTGGGGCTTCTCATTGCTCACATGTAGAATAAAGTGGTTATATCTTCCATCTAATCTTGGTTACAGTAAATGCAAATGTGTTTCTGTAGTACTCTGAAAATGTAGATACATTCCTCATTCAGTGGACTGACTGCATCTTATCCAATTATCTGCCTTATTTAAAAATTCCTGACAATCTATTAATTGGTTCCTAAGAACAATAAACTCAATATTTAAAATGTAGAAAACTCACATAGTCAGCCACCACCTGGTGCAAATGAGGGCTGATGTTCTTCCCCCGTGGCAAAATACCCACACCCTCTCTCTATCTCCTTTCTCCATCATGTTTGGTCTCCAAATTCCCTTACTCATCTCACTCAAAAATCGCTTGGTGGCTGTTATGTAAAAGATAATTGATTTAATTACTTTACAGACAAGTCCAAACATCACATGATGGGACTTGCCACTGGCATCTCCAAGGCCTTAAGTTCTAAGGCACCAGTTTAAACAGTAGGGTCACAGAGTCATGAAGAGTGTGGGGGGAAAAGGACCTCATGGAGTATCAAGTTCAGCTTCCTTGTTTTGTAGAGAAGATGTTGAGGCTCTGTGTAGAGCAGGCACTGGCCCCGAATCACACCATCATGAATGGCAGCACCCCACTCAGAAACCAGGACACCTGACTTTAGATGCATTACTTTTCTGATGACATCATGGTTTGGCTATGCCAGCTACATCTCCTGCCATTCTCCCTCTTGCTCATTAAACTCAAGGCCCTCCTATGGCTGCATCTGGTGTCTTTGGGTAGCTTGGGAACAGGTAACCCTTCCTCTGGGAGACCATGCACCAGGGCACATAGCTTTGTGACTAGACCATGAGCTGGTTTGCCAGAATCTCCTCATTTAGACCAAATTGCTTTCCACCTCAGGGCCTTTTGACTGGCTGTTTCCTCTTCTTGGATGATGCTTCTCCCTGTAGATTCCCCTAGAAGGCTCCCTCTTTTCCTTCAAATTGTTCCTCAAATGACACCTCTTATGAGAAGCACTATCTCCTACTCTATCTGCAATCCTTGAGCTTGTCATTATTCTCTATACCATGACTGTGCTTTAATATTTTTCATAACCCTCATCAGTCTTCAGTATTATATTTATATTATTTATTTATTCTTATACTTCATAATTATCTTTTGTCTCCACTTGAATATGAGTTAAAAAGAAAACTTTTTTCTTGTATGTACCACCTTATCCTCCGTCTGGCACCTAGTAGGTGCTCAATACATTTCATTGAATGGACGAATGAATGATTGAGCTTATGAGTGAACTATTCTTCTTAGTTTCCAGAGTGTTTTTTCTTTTTTACTCTCTTTTAGTAATGAAGCTTGTTGATTTGGGTGCTTCTAAGAAATTAGATGAGTATAATTCAACCTCAGTTTGATACTCTTTAAATGTCATCTCCATCTTTTTATCACTGAGTCATTCTTACTCTTTTTTCTCTCATCCTACAGAGAAGTACAGTGTAAGTAGCAGTAGACTCCCACAGATTTCCTCTTGAAACACGATAGATTCAGAGGTCAACATGCTGTTTGTGCTTTATATCTGCTTCAAATTGACTGACTTTAAAAAGGAAACTCAGAGAAACCTCACACCTTGTCTTTATTAAGATACTAGTTGTTGACACTTGGTTCATATTGCTCTCCTGACCAGGATGCTCTGAAGCCAGAACTGTGCTTTTTCATGGGCATAGAGGTCTCAACAAATGGTGTCATGCTAATTACATTGTCTACTTTAAGCCCAAAATAATGATGGATTGTGGGCTAAGGGTCCCAGTGTTAAAATACTGGCAGTACTTCTTACCTATTATGACATTTTTATTTAGCTCAGTCTTTATTTTCCAATCTACTTGTTTTAGAATCATTTCATTTAAGGGGTTATTACTGATAGTAAGAACATTTTTTTTTTCCTGTGCCAGAGAAAAGAGTGTAGAGATTACAGTTGATTACAAGGGCAAATTCAGAAGCAATCCAAGCCAGACTTTGGCCTCTGTGCAGAGCCAAATCCATCAAACAGAGGAGATGAGACAGACTAGTACACCCTTTAATTAGCTCTTACCCACAAAGTGGTTTTCAACAGGGAAGGGAATACTTGAGTCCTCCATACTAGTGTCTTCTTGTCTCTGAGGGACTTCCTGTAGGCTTGAGGGAAAAATTCTTTACAGATTAGGTATGTCCTTGTTTTAATTTAAGTCTATATATATATAATTTACTTAGCCATTCACAAGGTTGGACTGTAAAGTTCTCAAAGGGCACAAAGTACATTTAATCAAAATTCAGAGTTTATACACACACAACCTAGAGTCATTTCAGGTACATAATGGAGTTTGTGAGTGAATGAATGAATCAATCAATGCATGAATGAGCAAATAAAGTAGATCAGTGAATTCATTCTTCTTACCTGATTATGTATAATGAGGAATAAACAAAAGAATTCTATTCGTGTAGTTATTTGGATATATCCCAGCCTCTTGCCTCAATCTGGGACAATTTCAGAGCTCCTTGTAGAATCAATTGAGGCCTCTATTGTGACTGCATCAATTTCTTCTGTCGAGTCCCACTCCATTCAATCTCTTCCTTATATGTGTGGTTCCCATATGTACTTCCTAATAAACCTCTTGCTTGCAAATCTCTGCTGCTGAGTCTGTCTCCAGGAAAGCTAACCTAAAATCCTAACCTAAGGAATAGGAAAGAAATGTCATAGTTGGCTGTCAGTGAATGTTAATTTCTTTTCCTTTTTTCCTTACAACCTGGGCCATGATTTAAGCGTTTTGCTGCCACAAAATTAGTGATAGGCACATACCTGTAGCATGAATGAAAAGTGCAAATGTCCCCACATGTCCTTTTTTTAGTCTGTAGAGTGATAACACAGGTAAAGGCCAAGATGCTGAAATACCAGCCCATCTCATGTGGACTCTGTAAATGAAATTTCAAAGTTCAACTTTGGTAAAGTTTGCTTCCAATAACTTTGAGTTCCTCCCTTTATTAAAAGTAAAGAAAAGCCCAACGATTTACACTAGGCTATTTTTATCTCTTAGAGAGAATTGTTTTCCTCCCTTTTCTGGGCACAGAACAGCTTCCATTAACAAAGAAATGAAGTTAGTTACCTGCCTCAGTAGTAGTTATGAAAGTTCTCCTAAGAATTATTTGGTTCTCTCTTTTTTTTTTTTTTTTTTTTTTTTTGCGGTACGCGGGCCTCTCACTGTTGTGGCCTCTCCCGTTGCGGAGCACAGGCTCCAGACGCGCAGGCTCAGTGGCCATGGCTCACAGGCCCAGCCGCTCCGTGGTATGTGGGATCCTCCCGGACCGGGGCACGAACCCGTGTCCCCTGCATCGGCAGGCAGACACTCAACCACTGCACCACCAGGGAAGCCCTATTTGGTTCTCTTTTTACCTACATTCTCAAGCCTGGCATTTAGACCTGCCTCAAAGGATAGATCACTTGGGTCTAAGCAGGAGCCCAGCCATCCCTTTCCATCTTCTCACTTCTGATTCTCCTTTGAGGTAAAACTGCAATGTTAATTGAGCCACCATTGCATGTTAGGCAGGTTTTGACAGATGGCATTTGACCCTGTATGTCTTGTATATTTAAGTGGATTTTAGGCCCCATGGTGAATCTGTTTGCCTAGGTTTCCTCTCCTGTAATGTGGAGGAAGACACCCTCTGGTAATGGAATATTTTGTTTAATATGGTGTAGACACAGACTCACTTAAATGTATAATCCATTTTTAATGGATTCTTGATGTTAGGAGATGAATCAGAACAGTTCAATCTACATTTATTGAGCATCTTTCATGTGCTAGGACCACATATTTGTTGACTATTGTTGCAATGATGTTACACAAAAGAAAACCAACCCAAACAAAAGGCTTCTGAACAACAAGCATTTGTTTTCACAGTCAGTCATGGGATTTGGCTACCATTTGGCTGATGGAGGTTGGGCTTGGTAGAGTGGGTCTGCTTTAGGCTATTGGATCTACTGGGCTTGGCTCCAATTGGTGAATTCAGTTCATATCTGCTTTCTGTGTATTTGTTCTGGAGCCTGGGATAAAGGGACCATGCTTCCTGAAGAAACCCACCCCCAAGAGTGAAATACAACCCCCATAACTCTTATTGTATATTGTTATCTGCTATTCTCCATCATAATCTATAATTATATAACAGTTGCCTATTTACCTGAGCTTTTGAGGGGCAATAGGTCTTAGTCATTTCTAGATCTTGGAAACTGGCACACAAAAGGCACTCAATAAGTGTTTTTGAGTTAACAGATGCATAAATGAATAAAATCTGCATAAATCTATACCAATTCATTCTAAAAGGATTGTGCTAAAATGATGAATGGTTGAGTTACAATCTATAATTGGAACAAACTTGACCTGCTTGGGTACTTGCTGAGTCCTTTGAAGTTCACATTATGGAACACAAACGACAAATGACCCTCTCCTCTCAGCATTAGTGCCATATACTGGGTGGAATGGACCACTGACCTGACCCACTATGCTTTGTATTCATTCATGAGAACATGATTAAGTAACTGAGAGATTTCAGCAAATGTCCACACATAGCTCCGAGTTCTTCAAAACATTGCCTTTGGAATTATTAGGAGAAAATTATTTATTATCTACAAAGTATTAAACAAGAACTAGTCCAGTAACACACTTGATTACCTACTGGAGAGCAGTTCAAAAACAATTCCATCAAAGCAAACAGAAAGCATTCATGGAGAGTCTTCAACATCAGAGATCCAACAGCCACTTTTCAGAAACTCAGCTTCAATGGGAGGTGTTTAGAAATGGCCACAGGAGCTATGAGGACTTAGGTTTGACCTGCTCCTTCAACTTTTAGAAATGCATGATGCTGAGGATGTCATTTAACTTCTTTGAGTTTCAATTTTCTCATTTGCAAAGGGGACATCATAATACCTACAGGTAGGTTAATTGTGAAGATTAAATGGGACAAGGTATGCTCAGTACCTGGTAATTGCTTCTTCTATGTTTTTGATGCAAAGCCCTTTTCTTTTTATGTTTTGAAAGTAGCTTTTCTTGTGGAATATTGATGGAACTGTCATTCTTTTCATTTAACTTTTCTTTTGCCTTTATCTTGCTTTGCTATAGAAGTATAAAATTATTTTAGCATTTATCTATCTAAAATCTATTATCAGTATTACATAGGTAAGTGCCATTAAATTGTCTATTAGGTGATTGGAATTCTGATTCATTTATGAACATTTTCTGTGGCTCAGTTATTTAGCCTTTCTGAGCCTCTGTATAAATTTTTCATCTCTCTATCTATCTACTCATCACTCTTTTCTTATTTATGTGTGCATCCATCCATAAGTCCATCAAAAACACTTTTCATGGAAGAATATGAAAAAGAATATATATATTTGTATAACTGAGTCACTTTGTTGTACCGCAGAAATTAACACATTGTAAATCAACTATACTTCAATAAAATTAAACAAAACATTTTTCATGCCATTCACAAAATGACATTTTTATAGTAAATGAATCTTCATATTGACTTGAGGTTATAGGTAAACAACTAAAATTAACCAAAACATTGCTGAAACTGATGCAGTGAGGATAAATATTATTATTGTGGGTGAGAAATATCTATACATTATTATATACTAAAGTATATCATTTGACCAAATAAAATTGGTGGGTGGCAAAAGTGTACAAAACATGCTTTGAGCTAACCCAAAATATGGAAATTCAAGTTAAGTAAGCACATATGTTAGAGGGTTATTATCTATAATCAGTCAGAATAGGAGTATTTTAAATAACAAGCTCTTCTGACATATTCAAATGTGATTTACCTTATGAAAATCTAATTTACATAGAGTATTGTTTTCAGAACACATACATCCCATGTATTAAGCCAAGGTGATCTTTTTTTTTTTTTTTTTTACCATTTCCACTAAATATGAGCCTCTATTTGGTCTTAAATTTCAGTCTTAGATCTTAGTTAATCCTACTCTGAATTCAGCCTCTACGAAAGATTTTTCTCCAGCTCCCTCTTCCATTTCCACTGTTCCTGCCATTACCTTAGTCCGAACCCTTAGGAATTCTCTACTGGTGGTTACAGCAGCTTCCTAGCTGATCTCCCTGCTTTCAGAGTCATCCTTTTCCAATTCAATTCATCAGCCAATCTGGTGATCTTTAAAGATATAAAGTTGATTCTAAAAATCCACTCAACTATTTTGCATTTCTCTTAGGCTCAAGAGCAAACCCCTCTGCAGAACACACATCACTGTTCTGGCCCCATTTATCCTCATTTCTCACAACCCTATACCACCTACCCCAAGATGGTGGTGAATTGATCTTCATACTGTTCCCTGAGCTTTCTTATGCTTCTCTGCCCTTTCCATAGATCTTTGCCCTGGAGAAAACAGCTTTTCCCTATTAACACATCTGAATCCTATTTAATCCTCTGATCAAACTCCTCCTCCTCCAGGAAGCCACCTCTGACCTCATCGTGCATCGACCCTTCCCCCAACAAGTCTATTATAATGCTTCCCTTTCTTGCTTCAAAGGTACTCTTGCTTACTTTTCTTGATGACTAACCCACTGTAATTGTCTGAAAAAAATGTTTCCATCTCCCCCAGTACACGGTGACCAGTTGAGTGCAAAGGTCCATGAATCTAACATAGTGCTTGGCATGTGTTAGGCATTTAGTAAACATTTGTAAAATGAACAAAGTGAACAAACTTTTTAAAGCAGCGGCAATTTGGTCGTCACACCCAAAATTTCAAATGAGAAAGAAAATTACCATACAAGATGATTTGTCTGAGTGCTTTGTTTCCTTGTCATATTATGTCAGGGATCAAAGGATAGCATTTTTTCCTCTTCAAATTGAAAATAGCTTTGTTTTTACTGCCTTTTCGTCCCTCATATTAAAGGGAGCTTTCATCATAGACTTTAATATGACTTGATTGTCTCTGTATTCATATCCCTTGATACCCTGCTTTTCACTGTAAATCAGCAAGATCAAAATCTTCCCCTAATTATCTTCACTACCTGCTGAAATATCTGCTGCTGGGAATGCGTCAGTTGCTCCAACAATTATGCTGGTGGTAACGGCACACGTTCCCATGAGGCAGGGTGGTGATGCCTGGACTTCAAAAGGCCTATGTCAAGTGGTGATGTATATGGTACTTCAATTAAAGCATGATTAAGGTGGCATGCTATATTCTGACTTCTGCTTGTGTCAAAGAGAATCCATTCCAATAGTGCATACCGCCACTTTTATGGAGGCTCCAGAGTTACACAAGGGATGGCAGAGCATTGCTCTCTCACTCCTCCAGTGCCCTTGCACAGGAAGATGGCACTGGATGGTCAGTGGGATCAGGTTTATTTCAGCATCCGTGTAATGAGCTGAAGCTTTGTGCCAGGCCCAAAGGTAGTCTGATGTACAATATTTCACCAACTCCTGGTGACAAATGTTATTATTCTCATTTTTCCAGAGGGGTTAGCTAAAGCTCAGAAAGGTTCTATGCCATGCCCAAAGTCATGAGATTTGTCATTCATTAAGTCCATAACCTTAAACAAGTTTCCTAACCTCTGAGATCCAGCATGCTCATCTGAAAAGGAATCAACGGCTTCATTACTGGTCTGTATGTAATTTGCCATAAAACATGCATACACACAGCTGTGTTTGTATATCTACATCTATCATCCTCTATCTATCTATCTGTATCTATCTATCACCTATCATCCATCTATGTCAAGTTGTGACCAACAAAATAGGTACTCCATAATTTTTTTTTTTAATTTTTGCCTTTTTGTTTGTTTTCAAAGACCTCCAAAGCAGGTGACTCATCCAGCCTCCCAGTTTTCTTACACCTAATAGCACTCTGACTGTCATGAACTCTCTACTCATTCTATCAAGGAGCAAGTGGAAACAACGCTAATATTTAGTAGGTCTCTAAGTTGACTGAAAAATACTACATAGATAGTTCCTCATATTTGTCTTATTGTCGAAGCAATAGCCCAGAGGACCATAGATTTTGGTGGGGGTGGTACTTAGAGGAGGTCGTTGATGCTATTTTGGGCAGCTGATTTTTGGTGTCCCACTGGTGGTTTGGTAAAAGACATGGAGCTGGTTTATTGCAGTTAAGAATATAGAATCAGGAGCTAATAAAGTATGAGTTTATTTTCAGGCTCTGTGAGTTAATAGTTGTGTAAATATAAGCAAGCTACATAACTTACCTAAGCCTCAGTTTTATCATCTATAAAATGGAAATGACAATAGCACTTGCCTCATAGGGCTGTTGAAAGGATTAAATAGATAATGCATATAGAGCTCTTGGCATTATGTCTGTCAGGTTCTCAGAATCCAGTAAATAAACATTAGTAGTAGTAGTAATAGTTACTACTACTACTACTGCTCTTCCTCTGTCTCCTTGTAATTTCATCCCTTGTCACACATGCACAATCTCATTCAACCTCAAGCTCACCCCAGATTTTCAAATATTCTTGAAGGTACTATCATGAAGTGAAACAAGTGAGTGAAAGTACAGGCTTATGCAAATTACCTCTGGAATTCATTCCAACCTCCATCTTTGCATTTCAAACAGATTCGCATCTCAAAGGCCTGAGACTTGTCTGACAATTCTCCTGGCAATAGCCACAATGAAAACTAGAACAGAGTCTCTGAGCTATCTTAAAGGCTAGTTCTCGTAATTAACTGGACTTCAGGGTAGACAATATCAGTGAGCTGTATCAAACCTTCAGAATCATCCAATCATGGGTTGGATGGGACAGTGCTCTGAATATGGCTCTATCATTTCCTGTCTCAGAGCTAATCAGTGATACCAGAGTGGTTCCTGTCTCAGTGTTCCAGTGTAACAGTATGACAACAGACTCACAGTGTAGAATTCTACTAATGTTTCAACTTGCAAGACAAGATTTAGCGGAGTATAAACTTGCTTAAATCTTGACATGCAAATGTAAACACAGTTAGGAGGCAGAAGACCAAGTAATGGAGGATAAAAGGGAAATAAGGAGGAAGTGAGGGAGGAGAAACAGATTGAGATGGATCGTTGTCGTGTAAATACCTGGTACTGCAAGACTATTTTCTAAGTATTTGCTATCCGCTAAGAACTTTCATTTTCCCCTGATATCCACTATACCCTTTCAGCAAAGGATATATTTTTTTGTAATTCCATACACTCAATGAATTCTCATAAGTATTAAAGTTGAGAAACAAAGATTCTTAGTTTTTAAAGAATTATAGTAGGTAGTTAGAAATTTGAATAGTTGGCAAGTTTTCAAATATCCAAATTTACAGTAAAACCCCCAGTTTTCTGGAAATAAGTGATTCTATGGGGCGAAAACTAGTTAATAGTTTTTATTCATTTTTTCAAGTGCTAAAGTTATATTTTATTATTAGATGTACATTCCCCCCTAATATATCTTGCATAGTTCCTGGCCTTATGAAGCTATGATGTAGAACTCCATCAAGTAAATTGATTCTTGTCTTCACATATGAACATGCTTGTAAACACCATCAATTACACCATAGACTGACTTCAGGGTCAACATAGTTAGTTAATTTGCCCTACACTGACTGGCCTCAGACTGCTGTATGTTAGGAATTCTTATGCTTGTTTTTTATGGATTACTGTCCCATTTGTCTTTGCAGTTACACATTGTTTTGGACAATGCATCTGCCTGGAAAAGAGCATTCTACTGAATCCCATCTGCAATAGCAAAAAACAAACAAAAACAACAAAAAAACAAACAACAGCAACAATAAGATCATCAAATCTTAATTTATTTTCTTTCATAAAAAGAAGTAAATATCTACTCCAGGCCAAGTATGTGCTAAGAGTTGGGGCTACAGACATGCTAAACCCAAATAGCTCATAGGTTAGTGAAGAGGACAGACATTTGTAAAATTATCCACATGGCAAGAAAAGCAAAGTACTCTGACAGGGACCCTAAACTGCTAACAAAAACTGACTAGATAAGATGAATTAGGCACATTGGCTGCTGAAAAACTAGAGGGAACAGTCCAATGGGAGAGTCTATGGCCATTTAAGCTGGTACTTATTTCTAATCCATTTTTGTCACACCAAATGGGGAGCAAGAGGTGGAGAAAGGGGGAATCGCATTCTATAGACTTAGCGCCATCTGACGTACAATATATCTTATTCATTCATGTGTCTGTTTCTTTTCTCCTTCCTCCAGGGTGAGGACTTGAGACACTCAGTACGTAAGTATTGACTACATTTGAAAAATCTCAGAGAAAGGTAAGAGCATTTCATATATAATACAGATGTAAAAATGTATCATATGTTTGACCTTGCTTCCTTCCTCCCTTTTCTCTAAGTATTGAGAATAATTTGAATACTTATTCAAAGTATTATTTGAATATGTATTTCAATACTTATTGAAATAAGTATTGAGAGTCTATTTTGTGCCAGACACTGATCTAGGTGCAGGGAATATAGCAGTGAAACAAGTAGGCAAAATCCTTGTTCTCATGACACTTACAATGTAGTTGGGAAGATGTGGACAATAAACAAAAAAGTATATTTATTATGGGTATATAATTGTTCAATATATATTTATGTATCTACTTTATTGTTTGCATCATTCCAACTAGAATGTAAGCATTCTATACATATGTAAATGTGTTTATATATATATGCATATATGTATACATATACAGATGCTTACATATACAGATGTATATTCATATACATATGCTTTGTAAGGGTATACACATTACTCTTTATTATTATATTTAAATATATATACATAGATATATAATAATTGCTATGGCTAAAAGTAGAGAAAGGATAGATTGTGCTAGGACAGCTGTGGGAGATATTATTCTTTTTTTAATCATTTTTTGTTTTTCTTAATTAATGGAATATAGTTGATTTACAATGTTGTGTTAGTTTCTGCTGTACAGCAAAGTGAATCTGTTATATATAAATATATATCCACTCTTTTTTAGATTCTTTTCCAATATAGGTCATTACAGAGTATTGAGTAGAGTTCCCTGTGCTATACAGTAGGTTCTTATTAGTTACCTATTTTATATATAGTAGTGTGTATATGTCAGTCCCAATCTTCCATTTTATCCATCCCTCCCCCACTTCCCCTTTGGTAACCATAAATTTGTTTTCTACATCTGTGACTCTATTTCTGTTTTGTAAATAAGTTCATTTGTACCATATTTTTAGATTCCACATATAAGCGATATCATATGGAAGACAGTATTCTTAAAGATGTGAGGACAGGGAGAGTCTCAGTGAGGATCCACAATATGAAGGGCATATGTATTTCTAAGTATGTCTGATAATAAAACATATCTTTAGCACTTGAAAAGCTAAATACAAAGTTATTAGCTAGATTTGGCCCCATATTTTGAAGTGAGATGCACTAATATAGTGTGTATTTTTTACAAGCCATTTCACCAGCCCAGAGTACAGATATAGAATTGACAGTCTGATATAATGAAGCTTTGGGCTTTTGCCAGGTGAGTACAAGAAGAGAGGTGTAAAGGATTTGAGATGTACATGAGAGTATGATCTCGATGATATACCTTGGAATCTAAGCTTTCCTCTTTTCTTACACAGGTGATGCTTTGTGCTGAATTTGGGGGAATGAGGAGATGAAAAGACATGGTCCTTGCTGTAAGAGAAGGAACTTATAGTGTAGTGAAATTTCCCAAATTTCAGTCATTCAAATGGCCCATTGTGTTTTTGTCATATCGTTGTGCTCCCCACATTATTTAATGTTTTCTTTACTTATATATACTTCTAGATCTTAAAAAATTTTATTGGAAAAAAACAGTTTGTGTCTCAACTTAATGGAAAATCCGTTTCATTTGTCCTAAGTAGAAGGTAATTGTTAAACCAAATGCAATGAAAACAGTCCTATGATTGAATTTTCAAACCAGTAACTTTGTGTGCTGATGTCTCCAAGCCTGGGTTTGCTTGTCTCTTTGCTAAATAAAGGAGATTATCAAGTATAAAAGTTGTTAAGAGCACGCTAGCACAAAACTTAGTTTCTTCTTAAAGCCATTGGAAGGGCTGAAGAGAATGAAAAGAACTGTCTCCATTTATCCTTCACTGTTATATAGTGTATTGTAAACTACAACGTAAAAGCAACTGTTATCCTCTAATAATTCACACCCCGTATTTAAAGAAATACATATCTAGTAAGAAGACAGTCATACTAACAAGCAAGTACAATATGTGTGTCAAGGGATGAGCGACAGACCTAGTTAGGACCACTAAATGAGTTTGTCATTCTTTAAAAAAACAAGTTTTGGAATCAGTAGGTGGCTTTAGTATGAGTGCTCATAGAAAGATGTCATAATTGAGTTAGTAGCTAAATTTGCAAGAGGTAGGCTCTATAGGAAACGAACCACAGGGTGATGGACTTATCCATTCCATTTGGCCACGGATGGTCATAGAAGGCTCCACTACCAGGCTGGGTTTAATATCTTTCTCTTACACGAAGCCTTGCTTTGGGCATCTACTTTGTCTATTCTATTTATTTTGATTTCCAGTCCTGTGTTAGAGAAAAGGAAAGTGGAGATAGTGAGACCAGTTAAGAATGAGTAACCGAAGTGGAAGCCCTAATGTCTAAACTAGGTCAGTGGAATCAGGGATGGAGAGGAACAGTTGGAATTAAAAGATATTTGACTATAGAATTTATAGAGATTAGTGATAGATAAACTGGGACAAGTACTTTAAAGAGGGACACTCCTGAGATGACAGGTGGTTCTGTGATATTTAAAAGTAGATGGAATGTGCAGCATGATTTAAGAAACTTTTATGTTGTCAAACTCTGTAACCTCTTTTAACTGGAAAGAGGCTTTCCTGGCTTACTTTCTGCCTTTTACCTGCATTCCAGACAGGTGAAGTTGCCAGATATTTAAGTTTCTTATTTATGAGTTAAATATTAAAACATAAATGAAATTGCTTTTTATTTAAATGTTGGATTTGCAGCAAAGACCTAGTTTGAGATT
The DNA here is from genome assembly GCF_964341445.2 of Mesoplodon mirus. NCBI lineage: Eukaryota > Metazoa > Chordata > Mammalia > Artiodactyla > Ziphiidae > Mesoplodon > Mesoplodon mirus. The sequence goes on along the minus strand of NC_138992.1, from coordinate 11,616,965 downwards.
TGGTATGAGAAGAGCCCACTTGGTAGTAAGCCCCACTGAAGGCAGAAATAATGTCTATTGCTTAATAAGTAGTTACTGAATACACAAAAAGGGTTCCAAGTCTTTGCTATGTCACATTTCCACTCTTTGAATTCTATCACACAGCTGTATCTCTTTATTCCATTAGAAAATACTTGTTGAGAACTACTTTCTGCCAGGCATCATTCTAAGCACTGGGATATGCTTCATGATCACCCTGAAATGTTCTTTTTTCATAGATCTAGAAAGTGATATAGAGCTTAATCAAATCACCACATAAATAAATGTAAAATTGCAGCTGTCATCGCATATTTCTAAGAGAGCTCTGAGCTGTCATGAGAATGTGAATGCATTCATTCATTCATTTAACAATTATTGGTTGATTCCTATTTTCAGTCCTGTGTTAAGGAAAATAAATGTGGAGCCAGAAAGATCTGTGAAGAGGAAGTAACCCAAGTTGGAACCCATAATGTCTAAACTCAGTAAGTGAAAGTTGAGATGGGGAGGAAGAGTTGGGATTAAAAGTAAATATAACATTGCAACTGTAATTGCCTGCTACTAAGAGAACTCGGAGCTGTCAGGGGAACATGAATACATTCATTAAATAATTTTTGGTTGACTCCTATTATGTACTGGCTCTCTTCTAGGCACTAGGGATGCAGCAATGAGCAAATTAGGCAAAGCTTCCTGCCATCAAGGAGATGACATTCTAAAGGAAGGCGAGAAATAATAAACAAGATAATTAACTGGTAATTAATTAATTGGTAAGCAGGGAAAGGGACAAGAGTGGAAAGGGGGCCATGGTTTTGGATAAGGTGGCCTGGAAGAGAAGGACTCAGAGGGAAGAGGACTTTTAAATAAGGACATAAAAGAAGTGTTCTATTCAGCTTTTCTGACTCCTCCATCTCAAAAATTGAGTTAATGGTTTTTTTTTTCTTTTTTGGTTTTTTTGGCCGCACCGTGCGACATGCAGGATCTTAGTTCCCTAACCAGGGATCCAACCTGTGCCCCCTACAGGGAGATCGTAGAGTCCTAACCACTGGACAGCCAGGGAATTCCTAAATTTGTGCCTAGAGTTCAGTAAATGTCAGTTCCTAAGTAGATTAATCTAACTGTTCCCTGTATTCGGATGAGGTTCTGAAATCTTGTTCACGTGTGTGTACATTTTCCCTACACTACTCCACCTAACTTTTAAAACAAATAGGTCAACCTCTCCCACCCACTTTTAATGTGATAAGTATTATTTGCTTGCAACAAATATATTTTACACTTAGGCTTACTCCTTTTTGTTCACCTCTTAGCTCCATGGTCCTGAAGAAGCCAGGATGCAATACATTCTTGTTTTGTTTGTTCGAGGCACAGCTTGAGAGGTATAGAAAAGGAACACAAATGACATTTGGTGGCAGTTCCGGGGCAGGAGGAAAAACATCCTGCACACATTTCCCTGTGTGGTTTCCAGGAGTATCTTCAGCAGGGACCAGGGGATTAGATAGCTTATTGGCTTGCTGGATGACCTTGGTAGGATACATAACCTTCTTAGATCTGTTTTTTCACCTATGAAACAAAGGGAGTGCTAACCTTCTCTGACCCCTTAGAAGCATTAAGAGGGAGAAATAAGTTAATGTTTGGAAAGGGCTGTGTGACCCTGTGAGCCAAGACATTATCAAAGCACAAAGTAAATTACAGGCACTGTTTGCTATCCCATTAGTAACTCAAATAGTACAAGGGGCTCCTCCTGTGAGATCCTTGTAAGTCAAGCTTGTAATACACACTTGTTTTTTCACCAGGACAAAAATGGAAATAAAAGAGTTGGATACTCTTTCTCTTTGGACTCATTTTTTAAAAGGTTTTGCAGTAGAACTTCTTATGGGCACAGAAATGTTCCTTTGCATAAGATCACCCTGTCCCAATTCCTTCATTTAGCCCTAGGAGCCAGGAAACAAGATAGAGTTTGGAGCTTGGAACCTGAACCCAAGGTTTCAAGACTTATGTGACTTTAGTCAACTTGCTTAGCATTCCTGACACTGTTTCTGGACACGCAAAATGAGAATCATCATCACCATCATCATCATTATCCCTTCTTGGTTATGATGTCTCTTCAAAATAATTAAATAACTAATATATTAGACTGTTAACCTCTTACTATGTTAAGCACTCTGTTAAAACTATCTCCCTAAATCCTCCCCAAAACTCTGTGAAGTATTGTCTATTATTATCCTTGATCTTCATATTAAATAAATGAGGCTCTGAAAGGCTAACTTACCTATAGTTACAAAGCTCAAACGCAGGAAGGTTAGAATTCGCTGCAGATCTACCTGATTTCAGGCTGGAAAGTTGAACCTTAGCTTACTATGTTCTTTTCATCTTTGTATTCACTCAACCTGGCACAAAGTAGGTTGACACTCCCCAGTGTTATGCACCTGAAAAGTAGAAATGCTTTGCAATTTTCAAAGCATTATTCAAATGATGGTATTTGGATCAATACTCACATTTTCACAGACCAAATATGTCCATCAGCCCTTTGTGCAAGACAGCAAACTGAGACATCTGACACATCTGCCTATTTATCACTGGGAATTTGTAATAATAAATCCTTTCTAAGCTAAGACGAGCCAGTGCTTGAATCTACCAAAGGTTTCTTCAGGCTCTTTTTAACCTATTAGCCTAGGTGTTAAACCAAATTACAGCTCTCATAATCTTCAATTTATCCCCAGTATAACTGCCAACAAGTAACTGATAGAGGCGTGGGTGTTGCATAGTGAGAAGGGAAGTGACAGTAAAAAGCCAGTGAAAGTAGAAAACACTTCACTCCCTAGAGGCCATTTACAGAAGCCTTCAAAAGTCTTTTACTATTTACAACAGCCAGGACACGGAAGTAACCAGAGTGTCCATCAACAGATGCATGGCTAAAGAAGATGTGACACATATATACAATGGAATATTACTCGGCCATAAAAAGTAACGAAACTGAGTTATTTGTAGTGAGGTGGATAGACCTAGAGTCTGTCATATAGAGTGAAGTAAGTCAGAAAGAGAAAAACAAATACCTTATGCTAACACATATATATGGAATCTAAAAAAAAAAAATGGTTCTGATGACCTAGGGGCAGGACGGGAATAAAAACACAGACATAGAGAATGCACTTGAGGACACGGGGAGGGGGAAGGGTAAGCTGGCATGAAGAGAGAGAGTGGCACGGACATATATACACTACCAAATGTAAAGTAGATAGCTAGTGGGAAGCAGCCACATAGCACAGGGAGATCAGCTTGGTGTTTTGTGACCACCTAGAGGGGTGGGATAGGGAGGGTGGGAGGGAGATGCAAGAGGGAGGAGATATGGGGATATATGTATATGTATAGCTGATTCACTTTGTTATAAAGCAGAAACTAACACACCATTGTAAAGCAATTATACTCCAATAAAGGTGTTTAAAAAAAAATTAAAGTCTTTTAGACATTAACCCTCATTTAGCATAGAAATGTATCTCACACCCCAGGCTATTCAATGTTTGGAAAATTTGTTGGAATGGAGATGTAAAATGGTCCCTTTCCTAGTTGCTTAAAAAGGAAAGACCAAAGTTGACTATGCGTTTATGAGGCCGGTGAAGACACCGGTATTTGACACTAGTATTTCAATGGATTACTTAATTTTTTCTCAACTTTAATAAGACAAATTGTTGAATCCTCACTAACCCTTGTTCATGTTGCCTCTAAAAATTGTCTTCTTTATTGGGGTTGGAAGGGACAAGACAAGAGGAGTCATGAAGTGAAAGCTCTGAACACCCAGATCATTATAAGTAGTAAGTCCACTGGAGATCATGTTGGCCTTTTAATTTCAAGGCACCTTCTACAATGATATTTAAGCTGTGCCTGGGATAAAGAAAGTGGATTCAAACCCAATGAAAATAGGTTTCAGTTTGCTGCAGAAGCATCTCAAGTGCATAAAGTTAGGTATCATAGGATTGAAAGAGACAGAAGAGGTTTTTTTTTTCATTTCAAGGGAGAACAAAATGCCATTTTAAAATGGGCTCTCAGCCTCCAAACTTAGACCTTGCACGTCCACCTTCCATGAAGTGGTGTTTTATATGAGCATTAAGCTCATATAAATTCAGCAATATTCATTTTTCACAGGAGAAAAAATAAATAAGGAGTTCAGGTTATTTCTCCTACCACTCCTCTAAATGTAGCAATGTACTGGAATAATCCTCTAGATTGCTGAATAGGGTGCCAAGGACAGAAAGAGGGACATGTCCTTTCTGGAAAAAAAAAAACACCCTAGAGATACTGGATCTATTATCCTTGAATGACGAATTTAAGTCTTCAAAAGGCCTTGAACCTTTTTAATCCATTGTCAAGGTAATTTTGATTGTACATTTTTTTAAATCTCACATACTCACGTTAGAACTTTATCTTTCAGAAAGATGCAGTCCTACCATACTGCACACAAAATGATATTCTAAAGGGCAAGTTGGATGATACCTCTCCCTAATCAATGATTCCTCACTTATTCATTTCACAAATATTATATGGGCACCTACTATTCTGGTACAGGTGCTGGAAATACAGCAGTAAATAAAAGAAAAGAAATTCCATCTCTTGTTGAGCTTTTATCTCAGTGGAGGAAGGCAGAAGATAAATAAACATGTACATAGCCAAGACGATTCCATGTAGTAGAAAGCACTAAGGAAAAAAATAAAACAGAGTGATCAGAAAGTAGAGGTGAATCAATTTCAGATTGAGCCCGGAGAGGTGTTGGTTCTGAGAAGGTGATATTTGAGCTGAGATTTAATCGATGGTTGGTGGGAAGGAGTCAGCTGTGTGAATGTCCAGGAAAGAGGGTACTAGAGATATAAATTATTGCAAAAGCCCTGGGGCAAGGAGAATTTTGTCACATTTGAGGAACAGACAGAAGATCAGCAACGCTGGGGGTTCAGAAGCATTAGCTACTGGTAAACACTACTTGACCTGATACTACCTGACTTTCCAATCCCCGCTTTCAACGTTGCCCTTCTACTCTGTTCTCTAGTTTTGCTGGACCGCTTGGAGACTTTGGCACACATGTACCAGGCTGTTCACGTCTCCACTTATTAGTACCTGCTGTTCTCCCTGCCTGAAATGTGCTTCTCTACTTTGTCATCTGGCAGATCTTACTCATCTTCCAAGATAAATCTTCCCTTCCATCCCTGTGGAATCAAAGGGAAGGACTGACTAACTGCCTGAATTATCCAGACCTCTACCGATACCAAAATGCTCTGTCACTTCTTTTAGAGCCTATATTCTAATGGAGTATTTCTCTCTTCTGCTCTACTTGGACCCGTCATCAAATTCAGCATAACATTCTAGGTTGCAGACTCCAGAAAAACATGCACCTTTCCTGTGTCTAGTGCAGAAATGTAGGTCAGCACTCAGATGAATCAATCATTTCGTTTCCTTCTTTCTCCTTTCTTCCTTCCTTCCTTTCAGTTCATTTTAACTAAATTTAAGCATAAGCCTTGATACCTCCCTTTTCCTCTTTCTTTACAGCCATGTTATTAGAAAATCACACGGACTCGGCCTGACAACACATGCATCATCTATCCACCTCTACAAGCACACCTTGCACCATCCTCCCCCTTCAACAGAGATGACCCTGGCCATCTGCTCTCCTGGCTCCCTCTTGTGCAACAAGAAATTTTTCACCAGGGCCTTTACGTTATTCCCACTTCAGATCTCACACAGAGACCATCCTAGACCACCCTATATCACGCACATAATTTCCCATTCTCTTTATCACATCACCATTTATTTCTTTCATAAGATGTATCAAAATATTTGATTCTCTGCTTATTTACTAGTTTATCATCCACCCTTTCTCATTTTAATATAAGCTCATTGACCGTGCATGTTTTATTCACAATTGTGTCCCAGAGCCCAGCATATGTGACATGTACAGCTTTAACAAGTGAATAAATGAATGAACATGTACATGAGCACCGGTAATATGCCAGGCTCTGTGTTAGACAACAGGAATACAAAAAAGTTAATTCACCAACTTTGGCACAGATACCCTCTTTCCTTCTTTGTAAGTCGAGCTTTTCTTTCTTTTTCCTGTTCTCATGCCTTTTGGAGAGAATATTTGTTTAGTGCAGTGAGTTAGAACCTTGTAATAATGCCCTAGAGCAGAGGTCATGGATCTCATCTGGAAGGGAACCAGTTATCAGTGTCCTTAAAAGCGTCCCTAACTTTGAGGGCTTATTTTGCCATCATCTGGGTTTGATAATAAGGTGGTGTGAATGGGTTAGATCAAATATATCCCTTAATTAGCACTCACCACAGATTCTGGGGTTAACAGTTTAAATATCCACCTTCCTTACCAGGTTCCAAGACACTCAGTGGCAAAGCCTTTGCATCTTATTTATTTTTCCTACTCTTCATCTAGCACCACCATAGGTGTGCTAATTTTTTTCCCCTAAAACAGCAACCACCACAGTTAAGGCACCTATTTAACTGGTTTTCAGAGCACATAGGAAACTTTAGAGATGATGTTGGCTACCTTTGACTATTTCAGATGAGAAAAATGATGGGGGCGGATTACATTCCAATGTAAATGACAGAGACAAAACTGTGATTTGGGTCCATGACTCTGAGGCTTGACTGCTTTTCTAGTTCAAAGTCACACATTTATCGGAGAGAAAAAGCACCATTCTTGGGAATCGTGCTGGGTTGATGAAACCTTTGCTCTCACATGGCAAGGCAGCAAACAAATGATTTGGAAATGAGTGCTGAGCTGGCATAGAGAGCTGATGTTTCATCTACAGAAGACTCAAGGCATATGCCAATCTGACAGCAAGGAAATCCTGCATACTCTGAGACTGTCACTGGCAAGAAGGAACTGAGAGCTGTCCCTGAATTAATCTATCAGGTGATGCTGGAGAAAAGCACTCCCTTCTGGAGGCTGGTCTACTTGAAGTGACCATAAGGAATTAGACCTAGAGAGACTTGGAGACAGCCACATGCCATCCTTTCCCATACTTAGGTCCATAAGGTTAATCATTTTCAAAGAATTAGCATATAGTATGTGATGGTTAATTTTATGTGTCAACATAACTGGGCCAAAGGGTGCCTATATATGGCTAAACATTATTTCTAGGTGTGTCTGTGATGGTGTTCCCAGAAGAGATTAGCATTTGAATTGGTAGACTGGATAAATCAGATGGCCCTCCCCAATGTGGTTGGACGACATTCAATCTGCTGAGAGCCTAAATAGAGCAAAAAGGAAAACAAGTAAGGGAGAATTCTCTCTCTGACTGCTGAACTGAAACACTGGTCTTCTCTTTCCCTTCAACTGGAATTTATGCTATAGATTCTACTGGTTCTCAGGTTTTTGGATTCAGACTTCAACTTATGGCATCAGTTCTCCTAATTCTCAGGCCTTCAGACGTGCACTGGAACTACACCACTGGCTTTCCTGGGTCTCCAGTTTGCGGATGGCAGATTGTGGGACTTCTGAGACTCCATCACTGTGTGAGCCAATTCCTTATAATAAATCTCTTTATTGGTTCTGTTTCTCTGGAGAACCCTGACTAATACAGAGCATCTTTAATTCTTGGATAACCAATAAGCCTTACAGGTGATATATGTTCACTGGAACACTCAATTAACCAAAACATTCCTATTTTGCAGATTCTTGAGAAAATCCTTGTTTACTTGTCTTGATTTCCTCAAGCTATTTGGGAAGCAAAGATAAAAAGAGAGGCCATAAATAGTCAGGACCCTAACATTTATTGAATACCTCTGTTGGGGAGGACTGATTTCCAACAGCAGCTGATTGTCAAGGTGGTCTTAATTGTTTATATAGCAACTTGGGTAATCAATTCCTCACCCAAATTTTAATGTCAGTTCCCTATAGGTCTTATCGTATTACAGAAGGGTTTTGTCAGATTTCATTGATATCTCAACAGTCCATACTCTAGACTTTTTATTGTCTGTGCTGTTAATGTATTCCTGGGTCCTTCATGAAGCTTTTTTGACTGTTCAACTGTGGTTTTCACACAAAGGTTAGAGAGCAGGGCTGTAGAGACCTCCCATCTGGTCTGGACAATCCTTCCTTCTCAAAAACTGTTGTGTACAGTGCAGCCAACATTCAAACTTACACAAAATGTAAAAATAAATTAAAAAGCCACTTTATTCTCTAAAACACGTTCTGTCTTATTCTGGATCCCCATTTCTGTGGATGACAGAAAGAAACTTACCATTCCCTTCTCATTTAAAACAGTCTTTCCTGTTCTGTTGCTTTACTCTTATTTGTACAAATACTCAATTTAAAGCTCAAATCTACTATTAAGATTATTTTTCTCTTTTCTCAAGAGGTCTCTTCTTGGCCATATGTTGAGTTCTTTCTACCCATAGTTTATGGTAATATTTCATGTACAAACCTCCTAGATTTATTTTGCTATATAAAGGGAGATACTTGAATTTGGAAATCTTTTTCTCATATGAGAAAAACTGTTTGCAAGACTTTTGTAGTCCTTTGGGCTTTAAAGTTGACTATTGACTACTTTTCTTTCTCCCTTCTATTACTCTAATCTTTCTGGGGACAATGAAAGATTGTTTCCTTCCTCTCTTATGCTGAGAGGAAGGAAACACCAGGAAGAGAAAACTTCCAATAATAAAAAATTCTCTTAAAATGGTAAAAATCATCTTTAAAACCTCCTAAAGTAAAAGTTAACTATATACCTTTTGTAATTCACCCATTTCAATTGGCTATATCAATTATACTATAAACCTTTCAAAGTGAGATGAATTTCCTTTATGAATCTGAAGTCAATTCAATTCAAATCAGTTCAATGCAGTTGCAATCAACAAATATTGCCTGTTATGTGCCAGGCTCTGTGCTACGTTGTGAGAAGGCTGATTAAAGAGGCACTTTCATTTTCTCGAGCAGCTCTCACCTTATGAGCAAGCAAGAGTTGTAAATACATTCTTTAAAAGTAAAAAATTCAGTATGATCCTTTCAAAGAATATAGACAAGGCCCTAGAAGAAATCTTTGACTTCTGTAAGAAAGTATACTTTTGTGGTGCAGAGAAAGGAAGGAATGAGGGGCTCTAGGACAGCACTTCAGAGGAAGCAATGTCTGAGCTGGATTGTAAAGCATGACTCCTTAAGTGCACAGGAAGGGGGAGTCATTCCAGGCAGAGGCAGCAATATGTAAAAAAGGACCAGATCATAGCTTGAGTGAAGAGGCATGTGACTTGACTCACCATATGTACTGGAAAAAGGCAAACATTTTTTAATGCACTGGTTAAATACTGATTACTGACCATTTAAAGATCTCCAAATCCGGTCCTTTCTGTCAGAACACCCAGTCTGGGCACAGAAGAGGAGGGACAGATTAAGTTAATAATTAAAATTAGGACAGCCACAGGGTCTATGGGAAAATAAAGGAAGCGAAGTTGGAGGATGCATTGCATTTTCTAGATAGACTGCAAGACCGTGCATGCCTTTCCTACACCACCAGGTCATATTACTTGGAAGGCAGGTTGGAGTGAAATAACCTCTTTAGAGGGAGCTTAATGGAGAAGAGTCCAGTCAGACACTAAGAAAGGTTTAAGTAGCAAAATCAGAGGGTGGGTTAGCACAGTCCTCCTCTAGCCAGATTTTCTAATATCCTGATCATTGTCACCATTTAGTGACATGCTGTATGGATTTTTTTAAGAGTAAAAACAACTCAGAAAAAGGAATGTGTGCAGCTGAGCTAAAGAATTAATCAACTTTAAGGATCAGAATCATTCATGGGCATCTCACTCATTAGAAAACCACTGATTTGGCTTCTGCGATCACTTAGACTTTTATATCGTCACTCTCTGTAAAGATGGCATTCAAAAATCTATAGTAGGCATGGATCTAAGAAAATGTTTAACCTCCATAAGAAAATTCACTGTATTCAATAACAATTTAGTGGCAGAGTAAGAACTAGATTCTAGACCTCCTTTTTCCCAATCTAGTATTTTTTCTCCTAGTTGATAATCTAAGATGTTCTAGAAAACAAACAAATAAAAAACTCCTGCATTTCTGGTATAAATGTTACATGTGGGCTACTTGTATACAGAGGAAATAAAACAGTGGTTATTATTTTTATACAACTTCTATGTTACAAGTACTTAAGTACTTAATATGCATAAAGTCATTTAATCTTCTGAACAGCTTTATAAGATATGAACTACTATTATGCCTGTTTTAAATTATTTATTTATTTATTTATTTATTTATGGCTGTGTTGGGTCTTCGTTTCTCTGCGAGGGCTTTCTCCAGTTACGGCGAGCAGGGGCCACTCCTCATCACAGTGCGCGGGCCTCTCACCATCGCAGCCTCTCTTGCTGCAGAGCACAAGCTCCAGACACGCAGGCTCAGTAGTTGTGGCTCACGGGCCTAGCCGCTCCACGGCATGTGGGATCTTCCCAGACCAGGGCTCGGACCCGTGTCCCCCGCATTGGCAGGCAGATTCTCAACCACTGCGCCACCAGGGAAGCCCCATATGCCTGTTTTAAAGATGAACAAACTGAAGCCCAGAGAAGTTAAGACTCAGCTAAGGTCATACAGTTCCTATATAGTCTGGCCTGGGCTACAAATCCTGGACATTCACCTCCAAAGCACTGCACTATACTGTCATTTGCATGTTCTTGTGGCTATTGAGCACAGAACTTTCAAATTTAAGAAATAATCCCTGACTAGCGATGTGCTCTAAGGAAGCACCTTGGCTTATTAAAGGGTGCTGAGGTCTCAAGGTCTCTAGAATTTGGATGCAAGGAGGCAGATTGCAGTCCTGAAGTTCCTGAAGGGATTATATAGATGGAAGGTCATCATAGTTAGAAAGTAGAATCCATTCCAGAGTATTCCTGCAAAGTTCTAAAGGTATAAACTGGGCCCTGGGTGGATACTGAACTGGGGGACAGAGGATGAGGTTGGTGCTCTGGGATTTTAGGAAGATAGGCTGTTTGAGTGGGTAGACTTGAAACCCAATGCGAGCTACAATAGAATGGATATTGTGGGTTCACTGTAATGGAGAAAGAACTGAGGGAAGTAAGAAAGCTTGTCAGTCTGTAAAGGAGGTAGAATGATTTCATGGGACAAGAGGGTGAGATCACTACATGCTCTGATGTCACGGGTGAGTATTCCAGGCGAAGTGCGTTTCCACCAAAGGACACATCAATATTGTACAAATATCAACTGAGGAGGCCTTGGTGTAGGAGCCAGGTGGTGACTTTGAGGGGTGGGTGGAAATTCAGAGAACATGGGCAGGCTAATACTCTGGCACTCCTTCAAAAATACATTTGTTACATATTTGTTCAAAGTTTAATTTGTGGGAGGGACTCAACCTCAATCTTATATAGCCACTCAACAACACAAATGTCTTGTGCTTCACCAAATCCATACTCATAGGGAGGTTTAGACACCAACTTTTGTGATTTGAACATCTTATAAAGTGAGTTCACAATGCCTCTTATACCCCATGAAGCTTACCAAAGTTTTTATTTGTTTGTTTTGTTTCCCCAACCTTGTATAGTATTCTTAGAAAATAGTTATAATAAATACAATTATATTTGGTGACATTTCCAATGAGGTTGAAAGCCCCCTTGATATTGGAGCTCCCAGCAAGTACTTAACTATTATTCTGCTAAATAGAGGCCTCATAACATCCTAGTTCTGTATATATCCAGAAAAATCCATGTGATTTGGACAATTTGTTTCCCCAGCACAGGCCCAGCTACCTCCTCCAAAAAGTGAGGCTACTGAAGGAAGCCAGACACAAAAAGACACATAATGTGTGACACCATTTCTATGAAATATCCAGAAAGGCCAATTCATATAGACAGAAAATAGATCCTTGTAGCGGTCTGGAGGGAGGAGAGAATGAGAAGTGACTATAATGAGTACGGACTTGCTTTTTAGGGCGATAAAAATGTTCTGAATATACTAAAAGGAACTGGATTGCATACATTAAAAGTGTGAATGTTACAGTATGTGAATTATATTTACATTAAAAAAGGAGATAAGACTCTAGTGCTGACATTTTACAAATTTTCACAAATGAGGTGTCTTTTTTTTAAACTGAATTCAACCTGGAATATATTAGAAAGTAGAAAAAAGTTGATGACACTGTCTTCTCTTTGCTCCTGGACCTCAGACCCCAATTTTTGATGCTTCATACAATTGCTGGCTTTCCTAGCAGTGAGAATTTGATAATTCTTGGCAAACTTGCCAGTTGGGCAAGTTCAGGAAGAAGGGAGGACGTTCACCTGGGTTGGGGCCTTAAGAAATGGAAGATGGGGCTTCCCTGGTGGCAGTGGTTGAGAGTCCGCCTGCCGATGCAGGGGACACGGGTTCGTGCCCCGGTTCAGGAAGATCCCACATGCCGCGGAGCGGCTGGGCCCGTGAGCCATGGCCGCTGAGCCTGCGCGTCCGGAGCCTGTGCTCCACAACGGGAGAGGCCACAAGAGTGAGAGGGCCGCGTACCGCAGGAAAAAAAAAAAAGAAATGGAAGATGAGTACATTTATCTTAGTGGGCTTCAGTCCCATTTCAGTGAGCAGTTTGCACTTGAATTCCAGTGATTTGGCTAAGATACAAATAGCACACATTATATGCAAATTTCCCAAGCACATGAACACAATCATATTCACAGCTGGAAGAGAGTGAAACAAAATCTACGTATAACTGTACGATCACTTATTATGCTAACAATACCCTCTTTCAAGACACATCTTTTTTCCAGTGGTTGGAAAAAAGCTTTGTGCTATACCCTCTGTGGCACTAACAATCAATTGTAAAATTATAGCATAAAATTTTAATCTGCTATTTTTCCCCCTCTGAGCAATTGATTCTTGAAAGCCAGTCTCCTGTTTCCAGGACTTTGAGCAAAAGTGATCATTTCGAGCGCTTGTGTTGGTTTTAAAGGCTGTAACATTTGAGAATATGTATGGTGATGCATGACACCTAGCTGTGCTGTTCTTACTCCACTTGTGTCTTGGGGGTATCGCCACTTAGATGGAGGCTGGGAAGCTTTTATTTATTGTTTCTGATCATCATCCATAACTGGAATTGCTGCAGTTCAGGGAAGAGGCAGTGTTTTCCCCTTAGAGCATGCCTCAAAGCCCCCACTGATAATAAAGTGCAGTACTGAGAGAAGAAGAAGGCAGAATGAATGTCAGCCTTTTTATCTTCATAACACTCCTCATACCTATTCAGCTTTATCTTCCTTCTCTGGTAATGGAGGCAATCAAAACAATTTTATGGCCTATAAAGATGCTTTCCATGCTGTTTTTCAAGGAATGCTAGTATATATGAGATTCTGGAAATGTATATATACTTGGAAAAGGATATTTTCCTTGTCCAAAACAAAAGCCTAACTTCACTTAGTATGATAATCTCTAGTTGCATCCATGTTGCTGCAAATGGCATTATTTTGTTCTTTTTTATGGCTGAGTAGTATTCCATCATACTAAGTGAAGTAAGTCCGAAAGAGAAAGACAAATACCATATGATATCACTTATGTGTAGAATGTAAAATATGGCAAAAATGAACCTATCTACAAGACAGAAACAGACTCACAGACATAGAGAACTGACTTGTGGTTGCCAAGGGGGAGGGGGAGAGGGAGAGGGATGGACTGGGAGTTTGGGGTTGGTAGATGCAAGCTATTACATTTAGAATGGGTAAACAACAAGATCCTATTGTAGAGCACAGGACACTATACTCAATATCCTGTGATAAACCATAATGGAAAAGAGTACAAAGAAAAGAATGTCTACATATGTATAACTGAGTCACTCTGCTGTACAGCAAATATGGGCACAACATGGTAAATCAACTAGACTTCGATTAAAAAAAAAAAGAAAGAAAGCCTTATATGACTTTCTGTGAACCTAGAAGCCTGTGAGGGTGTAGGGTAGTGGTGGGTAGTTGGGTGTTGGTGATGGGCTGTGGATTAATGATTTACATTAGTGTATTAAAGACCCTGAGAAGCCTACACTCAGCTGCATTCACATGGAACTATGATTCACTGGTCGTCCAAGAAATCCTGTTTGGGAAAGTGACTTACAGGTTAAAAACCTTAACTCTTATCCTGGCATTTAATGCCTATGAAGATGCTAAAACTCATGTTTCTTACCTTAACACACACTTATACACAAGAATCATTTTCAGATGCTATATTGCCTTCCTCATTTTCAACTGAATACTTTCACTGAAGTGGATAAATATCTGTTTTGTGTGTCTCTTCTGGGTATTCTTATCACTCTCCTAACTTCAGGATCACATATAAAGCCATGTTTCCTGCATAACTCAGGTTAATTATTCCTACTTACAGCTAACACTGTAAGTGTTTGGCTAACCTCAGTGATTTAACACAACAGAAGTTTATTTCTTCACCACATCACAATCCAGTGTGGGCTGGGTTCCCCTCATCAAAAGAGTAATTTAGGGATTCAAGCTCCTTCTATCATATGGCTGCACCAACTTGAGGCTCTTTCACTTCCAACATTATAGATTATGGGAGATATTCAGGACAGATATTGTGAAGTCTTCTTAGCCTACGTAGGTGAAGAAAGTTCCATTTTAGGCTCTGATTTTACTCTTTGGTGAAGGAACTCCTTTGTCCTTTGTAGTCCATTGTTTGTGGCTTCACCCTTGGAGGTGTTACGTTGGATGTTTGTGCAGCCGTCTCTCCGGGGACCTCTGAAGTGGGTGTTGGAGAACAGACCATTGCTAGGGGCTTTGAGACTTGTCTCCTGCCTGTGATTGGTTAGGGTCCCAAAGGTTGCCTCAAGTCTTAGAGTCAGAAGCCTTTTTGAATGAGTTTGTGATTTCTTTGGCAACACAATTCTTTCAACAGCTTCATAGCTTCTAATTTCTATGCTTCCCAGTCATTTCCATGTCCAGTAACTACAATGTAAATCTTTTCCTAGACATAGTTCTCAGGTCTGTTTTATTGCTTTGTTTTTTAACCTTCTCACTTCTTTCTCTTAAGAGGTAACTTAAAACTATCAGCTTTGAATTGGGTTGATTGAATCAGGATTGATCATTGCCCCAAGTCATTTCATCCAACTGAAGAATTTTTCTGAGACTTTGCATTTCAAAGTATTTAAAATTTTCCTATATTAATTTTGGAGGTCTAGAATCTGTAAGCTTTTTCAACTCTGAAAAGACTTCGAATTTCTGGACTTTCTCTATTCTCTCTCATTTCTGCCTGCAAAGTATTTAATTCTCCTGTGAGCTTGTAGCTTATACTATCTTGCCAAAGGCAGCCGAGGGTAGCCAATATACACTACTAATGTTCTGCTTTCCAAGCTTTTCTCTTAGAGCTGCTGGTTGACTAGGCATGTGATCTGTCCCTCAAATAACTACAGGCAAGAATTAAACCAAATTCTTTGCAACTGCATAATCTGGAGTGCTATTCCTCCAGCCTTCTGCGTTAGCTTCCTTGATGCCTATGTCTTAGTGCCTAACCAATGCCAATTATTTTTCAACTTTTTATTGAGGCAGCACCCTGCTTGAAACTACTGAGTTCTGCATGAAGTCACATAATGAACGATCCTCAAATCTCAGTGATTTTGCTCACAAAAGTGTTGAATTCTTGCTCATGCCAGGGTTTATTACAGATTGGATGGCTTTCCTAGCTTTTCCTCAAAGAGAAGGATCCAAGATTCTTTCATGTGACTGCCACCTCTGGGTCCTTTGGCTTTTGCCATGTGGCCAGGTAGAATGCATGAGTTGAATACCTTGAGAACAATTTAAGAACTAGGTTTGGAAGCTGTGCATATTACTTCTGTCATATCCCTTTGGCCAGAAGTAGTCACAGGACCAAAAAGAATTCTAGTAAACGTAATTATCCTCTATTCTTGGGAAAAGGAAGAGAGATCAGATAACATCTTTTTTCTTTCCTTCATGCTCCCAAATCTATGTATCTTTAACCTAGATTTTTCTCTGAATTAAAAATAGATACTAAGTAATAGCTAAGATTTACATGAAATTTCAGTTTACTAGGAGCTCTCACATGCATTATATTATTTTATCCTCAAAGTCTCCTTGCATGATATGCTTTTCTTTAATCCCTCCTTACAGAGGATAATACTGAAGTTCATGAATCTAATTTTTGGAAATTTGTTATCAAGTTTCTACTATATGCTAAATACTCTGCTAGGTATTAGTGACACAAAGTTGACCCAGAAACAATCTCTGTTCTACTGCTTATGCTCTAATGTACAGATACTAACTGAACAATAACATTAATAAATAAGTATTTACAAATGAGATCAGTGCTCTGTAAGAAACATACATGATTATGCAAGAAAAAATACTTAAAAATATATAGCCCACAAGGGTTCTTTTTGGAGTGGTGAAAACATTACATATTAGATTATGGTGATGGTTACACAACTCTCTAAGTATACTAAAAAGCATTAAATTGTACACTTTAAATGAGTGAATCTTATAGTATGTAAATTACATCTCAGTAAAGTTGTCAAAAAAAGAAATATATACAGGAAAAAATACCTGACCAGTTTACCAATGCCAAATGACTCATATAGACTGTAAATACTTCAGACAACCAAAAGAGTGAAAAAGTACTAGACTTTACAATCAGGTCTTCAGGTAGTTTCTCTAGACCTTTTTTCCTTTGATGAATCAGGAAATGTAAAGAGATGATATTTAAAAGGAAAATCCACGCTAACTCATTGATATTTTATCTTTAAATTTTGTCCTATTCTTGGGGAAAATTATGTTAATGATACATTAGAAGCCACATTTTCCCTTGATGACTTCTTGTGAAACAGAAGTATAGTATAATGTCTATTATGTTTTTCAGTGATACAACAGACATTGAAAGTAAAAGCAAAAGAAAACATATAAAAGCATAGTCTAAACTGAGGGGTACAAGGAAAGCTTCCTAGGAGAACTCTAACCCTAATATCTGAAAATGAATTGGAGTTAATAAGGAAAGAAGGAAGGAAAAAGAGCATTCTGCATAGAGGTGACATGTGTATGCAAAGGAGTATTTAAGATACCAAGAGGTCGCTTGTTCGGCAGGAGAACAGAGCATAAGCAGAAATCAGGCTAGAGGGGCCAGGAAGGCCTAGATTGTGTCAAGTTAAGATTTTTTATTCTCCCATCCCCTAAAACAGTGGGAAACTCTTGAGGACTTCTGAAGGGGAGAGACAAGGTTAATTTTAGGGAGAACATTCTTTTTTCTATAAAGGTCACCTCTATAAATTAAATTACTTGCCTAATTTCAGCTGCAAGTAGTTGAGTTGGGATCTTGAACTCAAGTAGTCTGACTGTGGAAGCCACATGATAAAACAAAGTGCAGCTGGGACAAACCAGGTCAGCCACGCTGGTACTTATGGAAGGTCTTGGTCAGGCCTGACCTACCAGGAAGTTGAGTATTCCTAGAGATGCAAGAAATATATTCAAAAGTATATAACCATAAAGCAAGTCAAATTTCTTTTCCTTAAGTTTAATTTTACTTTTTTAAATTGGAGTGTAGTTGATTTACAATGTTGTGTTAGTTTCAGGTGTACATCATAGTGATTCAGTTATACATATACATATATTCATTCTTTTTAAAATTCTTTTCTCATATAAGTAATCACAGAATATTGAGTAGAGTTCCCTGTGCTATACAGTAGGTCAGTTTTGGTTATCTATTTTATATATAGTAGTGTGTGTATGTTCATCCCAAACTCTTGATTTATTCCTCCCGTCTACGTTTCCCCTTTGGTAACAGTAAGTTTGTTTTCAATACCTGTAAGTCTGTTTCTTTTTCGTGAATACATTCATTTGTATCATTTTTAAAAAAATTAAATGCCACATATGAGTGATATCATATGATATTTGTCTTTCTCTGACTTACTTCGCTTAGTATGATAATCTCTAGTTCCATCCATGTTGCTGCAAGTGACATTATTTCATTCTTTTTTATGGCAGAGTAATATTCCATTGTATATATATACCACATCTGTCAATGGACATTTAGGTTGTTTCCTCTGTCAACGGACATTCCTCTGTCAATGGACATTTAGGTTGTTTCCATGTTCAAATGTCTTTATTGTGCCAACAACTTGGATCTTTGAGATCTGAGCCTACTTCCACCAAAATGTGGAGAGTGGAAGGTTCTGAGGTTTACTGATGATTGATCCATCACCCAGTGTGGACTGCTCAATCATGAACTCAGAGCACGTCTCTGAGGAACCAGGGTGGCATTGAAAGCTGTGTGTCTACCTTCTGGTGTCTTCATTTCCTGTATATCCTATTAAACCAAAGCAAAGGCAAAGTTCCCAAATCTACATCTCTATTCTAGCCACGACTGATAGGTAACCTGTTCAAAGTGGCAGGACCATATTTGTCATTTTCAGCTGGCACCAATTCTGATTAATCTGTGCCCATGCTGTGTCACTGGACTCTCACCCCTGATCTTGACGGGTCTTCAACCTGGGAATAGCCTTTGTGAATTAGCCTAGCTCAGCCTGGCTGTGAAGGTGGAGCAAAGATTTGTTATTTGATAAAAGATTCTGCTTCCTTTTCCTCCAAAAACCCAAGTGTTGACTGGCAGAGGTGTCTGACATAGTTGGTAGGATGGGTAGAGCAATTTAAGATGAGTGCAGGGGAAACAATGTAAATAATGTATTAGTCAAAAGCCTTGCAGAACTTCTCTGAATTAAGGTCTTGTAGTTAAGTATGCAGTAGAGGGGGTTTCCCACTTCTACCCCAACAATCCTGGGAAATTCTCCAAAGACGCCCAGTCACTATATATCTGTTTCATGAATGAGGTCTGTAAATGTGGGAACCATTTTTCCTTCATAGGCAGTTCAATGAAGAAGAAAAGTCAAGTTGCCTTCTACCTATAAAGATTCCATGGTAGATACCGAGGTTGGAACAATCCACATGTGATCGTGTTTAATTTTAATAACAAAGTCGTGTGAATATATGCTTGTCCTCATTTTATAAATGAGAAACTTGAGTGTGGGGTAGTTAATTACTACAGTAAAGATTATGCAAGTGGAAAGTGGCAGAGTGTGGTTTCGAACCCAGATCTTTCTAATATCGCAGCACATGCTCCTTACTTAAATATTCAACACTGACTGTCCTTAAATATATTTTGATAAATGAAAAACAAACTATATGTGCCTTGCCAAGATCATAGGTCTAATTAGAAACAGAGCTGGGCTTCAGTAAATATCTGTCGAGTTGTCTCTTCTTGCATAAGCCCTTTCAAGTACTTTAGGAACAGGAGAAAGAAATTCAAAGTGAAGGTGACTATCTCATTCAAACTTGAAATTTAAGCACAAAAAAGCAGGGTTAATTTTTAAGCAAACATATCAGAAGTTACCAATATTAATAGGAGCCAAGTCCTCACCGAAGTAGTTTCCTTGGAAGTATGCCCACTTATCCCAGTGGTGTTGAGTGGCAACAGAGAATAAGCATGGACTTTGAAATCAAAGGACCTATGTGGAACCTCAACTCCACCACTTTCCAACTGTTCAACGTTGGGCATACATTTTTCTCTCTGAATCTGGGTCCAGAGACACATGATTGCCATACTCACAGATGTACTTTGTAATACTGCTTCTGACGATTTTTTTCCCTTCCTCTTACACTCCACTCTTTCTCTCTCTTCCCTTCCTGTCCTCTTTTTATTTTTCTTTCAATCATGAGTATTAAAAGCCCTTTCCTGTCACATCTCCCCTGGTATGTTTTATCATGACAGTACTGATTGCTTCCTAGCAGGATGGTGGTTCTCACTTCTGTGCCTCCTTGAATTCCTCTGGCTGGAATGGCTTTCATTTCTCACTGTCTTCATGAGATTTTACTTATCCTTCAAGATCTAACAGAAGTATCACTTTTTCATTGCCATCTTTTCTATTTCTCCCTTTCCTCTTCCCCAAATAGAGTTGGTATCTTCTCGCTGGTCAAAGATTCCATCTTCAAACATTTTCTATTTCACATCTCATCATGTCTGGCTCATTGAGGGAGCAGAACCGCTGTGAGACATCTTATAGGAAAGATTGAGATACCTCATGGGAGATAATACAGCCTAGTAAAAAGGCCAGAGAAATAAGTCTGTTTTAGCCTTTGGAAACAAGGAAAACAGTGTGTTGCCTACCAGTAGGATTGATCCCGCCCTCTTCCCATACCCCTGTACCACTCACTCATTCTTTGGATTGGGTTTAATCAAAGACAGATTTCATCTTATTTGCAAGATCATATTGACTGGTTGTACCTGCCTGGTATAATAGGTTAAGGGGAGTTTTGCATCTGTAGCCAGGTTCAGTGAACAGCAGTCTCATGATTGATTAATGATGTCTGCCAGGATCTTAGAAAATGAGAGTGGTCACACACATATGCACATTTACTCTCCCTGAACTAGACAATTTCTAAGTCCACATCTAGTGCTGAAAGTTTATGAAGAAGATTTAATCAAATCTGACCTCTATTTAATGCTTCACAAATTATTCTGAGGTCTACATTATGAAGATCAGTGTCAATGAAGTATTGATTAATAGAGATTTCAGTGTGATGGACTGTTGTATAAACTAATTTTGTCTGTTCTTGTTCTTAGGCTGCATCCACATTTAGCACTTCACAGAACAGGTTTGTTAACTAAGTTACCTAATGTCAGTATTTTCTACTATGCACGATGAAATTCTATCTGCTTCAATTTGGTTTAATTTGAGAGACACTAGGTTCTGTTCAGTATGCAGACTCCCAGGGACACACTGATGAATAACACTGGTGTCTTTACTAATGTGTTCCCCAGCAATTACAGTAACACAGATGTGGAAACAAATGAATAAAATATACGGTGAGGTGTACAATCTCAGAAGTTTCCACCACTGCTTTTCAAGCTTTTCCACCAAAATTGAAGAGATGGATTGCCTACATCAAAGAGTCTGAAGCCAGAATACACAATAGGCAGTCATAAGAGTAAATATTTTCTAAGGACTCTCTTTTGGTATATATATATATATTTAATTTAAAATTCTACACAACAGTATATCTGGTTGTTCTAATTTATAGTATTTTTTTTCCTCTTAAAATCTTTATGTATAATTTGTAAACAAAAAAGTGTGCCAGGTGTCCTTCATGGATTCCTGGGACCTTCACATATCTATAGGGGTACATAGGCCCCCGCTCAAGAAGCAAGGATTATTCCAGTAGTGAAGGATTATAAAGTACACAAAAAAGAAGTTATTCTTTTTGCAAAGGATAATAAGGAAATCTTCATCACTGAGATCAGACTAGTGTGGAGAGAGGGAAAGGTAATTCATTCAGGAAAAAAAGTTTGTGTAAAGGCGTGGAGGTATTAAATGGCACAGCTTACCCAGGAAACTGCAAATAATTTTATATTGTTGAATATGAAGTCTCCAAATTGAGCTAGGTATAAATAAGGCTAGAGAGTGAAAGGGAGGAGCCAGTATATACAATAAGCAATTCTGTTAGAAACATTACATTCTTTCTAAATATGTATTTTTCATTAAATTTATAATTGCTCTTTTCCTTCTTGCTTAACTTCCCACTCACAGACCGAAATGCTTCCAGATCAGGTGGAAGTATTTTTTTTTCTTCATTCATAAACTGTACTTCAAAACCAAATCATCCGTGGCAAACCTCTGCTTGGCCTTGGCCACCTATCAAAGGCCTCCTCTCATGGGGGATCAATGGTTCTTTTGGCGCTGGAACTGAGCCAAAAGGAAACAGCCGCTGATGAAAGAGTGAGCTAGCAATGCAGTGAGACCAAAATGTTCTGACCAGAGAGCAGGCTGAGTGTTTCTTCTTAATAAAAAGCGTTCTGCTGGTATAGCATTCACGGAATGACCCGCAAAGGGGTGGCAACGTCCTCAGAAAGTCATTAATAACCCACCTTCTGTGTTTAACTTCCTGATCCTTTTGAAGAAATATTTACAATAGAAAGCTAGATGGTGCTACAGAACACCAGCTCTATTTTGAGGATCTGAAGAACCAAAACCTTTGAAGATGACCTTCCAGCATCATTTGGCAATTTGCCATAATGGTACCCTTCTTACGCACTGGCACTGGTTCTCACCAGAGAGAACTTTAAGAGATCTTCACATCACATGCCCAGGATTAGAAGCAACAATATTTATTTTCCTGAGAAACAAAAGGACTTTTTTTTTTTTGGCTGCACCCCACAGCACGTGGGATCTTAGTTCCCCAACCAGGGATCAAACCTGTGCCCCCTGCAGTGGAGGCACAGAGTTTTAACCACTGGACTGCCAGGGAAGTCCAAGGACTTTAAATAATATTCATAATGTGATTACCTTTGAAGCCTCCATTAAACCTCGGTTGGAATAATGGACAATATTTCCAAATTCTTTTGGATTATGCTTGTATCTTATGCTATCTTGAGATTGTTCCAGGAAAGATGGTGTTAGGAGTAAGGGAAATTGTTAGTAAGAGTATTTCCACAGTACTGGTATATCAAAATACATCATACCAGCAAGAGCTGTTAGTTACCTCACCTTGATCGCCAACTTCCAGCCTCCAGAACTGTAAGGATATAAATTTATGTTCTTTAAGTCATTTTGTTATGTATTTTGTTATGGTAGCCCTAACAAACTAATACACTTCTCCTTTACTAATCTTCAAATACATAATTAATTATGTCATTTATACCCCTTAAGAACCTCCGGAATTCACCCACTTCTTTTGGTGTGTAAGGCCACTATCATTTCCAAGATTGTTACAATTTTTTCTTACCTGGACAAGAGAGACAGTATCTTAATTAGGTCAGCAAACTTCCCATCTCATGTACCTACAATCTCCTCTTTTTAGTAATAATAATATTATTCAAAATCCATTGACTAAAACCCTACAGGGTTTAAAAAGTTTCCTTAGGATGTGATCTTGACTGACTGACATAACTTATGGTTCTTGCCTCCGTGCTGTATCTTCAGGGCTCTTATCTCAGGCCCTCCAAGGAGCCATGTTCTTTCACTCTTACCATCAACATTTTGTCCATTTTCTCTACCATTTTCCCACCTTCTGAACACCACAAGAAGGTTAGTCTATTGTATTACACACATCCATGGCACCTTTTATCTACCCTATAATAACGTTCATGATACATTGTTGTAAGCTTAGCCTGGCTGGCATCCCAGAAGACCAGGAAATTATCTGTCTTACTCACAGTTGCATTTCCATTATTTAGAGTATAGTGCCTAAGCCATAGAAAGTATTTAATAAATATGACTGCATGCTGTTGGTTGAATCATTTAACTTGGATTTTAAACCCCACTAACTAGACCCCTCCACTATACATAGTTCTTTTCTTTGTTTCACTTGCACGAAAAAGAGGCCAGATCTTTAAAAAGTCAATAGAAGTAGACACAGAGATATAGGTATAACAGATATATAGACACGGATCTATATAGACACATACACACACATTTCACTTGAGAATAAATATAAATTAAGCTAAATCCACTTTATCTACCATTTGAGAGTTGCAGAATCATCACCAACAATTCAAATGATGAATCTGAGACAGATACAGAGAGATTCCCTGTAGCTCGTTCAAGTCCCAGATGGAGGTTTGGTCAGATGCAAGGTGACCAAAGGGTGAAGCCTGGGAAAAGTGAAGAATACTCTAGCTGAGGATTTCCTGGGAAAGTGACATAAACCATAAGAGTCAAAAGGAGTCTGTGTTCTCTTTATGGAGAAGTCGGCTGGAGAACACTTCCCTTGGCCAAAGGAGTAATAACCCATGCTTTTTTATTTTTCCAACAATACATCATACTATGATTGTTTATAATTCTGCCTTCCTGGGTCTAGAACTTTTTTCCCTGTGCCTTTAGATTAAAATGGCAATAGGCCATTCACTTATTCAAATAAGCAAAAATTCTGATGATCTGTTTGTATGCCAGGAACTTTACAGGGGATAGAGCAATAAATGAAAGAGATACTATCCTTGAACTCTGGAGATTTTACTGCTTATAAAACATTTTATAAAGGTATTTTTAAAATGTATTCTCCAAACTACCCCAGTATGCAGATGTTGAAACTGAAGCTAAGACAATTCAAATGAATTGCTCAGGCTCATAAAATATGTAATTAAAGGAGATAGCATCTGCATCAAGTTCTCTGACCCAAGGCCCATGTTCTTTCCACTGCCCGCTGCCACTTTATAAGTGAATATCATCCTTCCCAAGGATACAGTGAGTTCTACCTGTGCTGACAATAAGAGGGGAGGAATAATCTGTCAAAAGATGATTGAGAATGGATTTAAGTGGAGCATTCTGAAGAATCAGAGCCAGGTCTGGCTCTAACTCTCTTGCCATTCAAAAAAAGAGCTCTAATTAATAAAATGTGATGAGGTAGAGATAACTAGAGCTGAGTGTGTAAATTTTCTCGTAATTCCTGGAAACTCGAGAAAGATTTCCAGCAGTTAGGCTGGGACCAGGAGACTAGCTCTGTCTAATGGGCTGTAAGGGAGAGTGACAAAAGATGCATCCTGCTGTAGTAGTGTCCTTAAGAAGAATCTTTCACTAAGAAAGAATTAATTAGAAAATAGAATAACCATAGCATCACCTATTCTCAGACAACAGAATTGACAGGGGTCACTAAATCTGTGAAGAACTTTAAAAAATATACATATAACTGAGTACAGGATCCAAGTGCTTAAAATGTTCTATTCAAATAGTCATGCTGGGCTGGACTTAGCAAAGTGAGGTTGTGAAAGTGAGGTTGTGACTATAGTGGAAATATTTCCAATTTTCTGAAACTTGCTTATTTAAAATCTATGTTTAACTTATAATTCCATCAAGTGTAGAATCAAAACATTTAATATTTGTAAGTAGTCATGTTACACAGAATAGGGAAACACAGGCTTTTACAAACAAAGTAGCAAGTAAGTACTTTTACCAATAGGATACTCATGTTGTGAGTACACAATTAAATTTTTTAAATTAAGCTTTAATTTTGAGATAATTGTAGACTTATATGCAGTTGGAAGAAACAGACTCACAAATATAGAAAACAAACTGGTTACCAAAGGGGAGAGAGATGGGATGAGGGGCAAATCAGGGGTATGGGTTTAAGAAATACAAACTATTATGTATAAAACAGATAAGCAACAAGGATGCGTTGTATAGCAAGGGAATTATAGCCATTATCTTGTAATAACTTTTAATTGAGTAGAATCTGTAAAAATACTGAATCTCTGTGCTGTAAATCTGACACTAATATATCAACTCTACTTCAATAAAAATAAAAAGAAATCAAAGGGATCTCATTAACAGTCACCCAGTTACCTCAATTGTAATCACTTGCAAAGCTGTAGAACAATACCAAAAATAAGATATTGACATTGATACAGTCAAATAGAAAACATTTCCATCATCACAAGGATTCTTCATGATTCCTTTTTATAGCCACACCTACTTCCTTCCAACTTTCACCCCATCCTTAACTTGTGGCAACCACTAATCTGTTTCCCATTTCTATAATTTTGGGACACCAAGACTCAGGTGAATTTTCTTGCTTGAAAATACTTCACACATGTTGTCACACATCATTACTGGGAGAATTAAGTACATCCCCCTGCAGTGTCTCTAGCAGGAGATACTTGCAAACTTGTGTCTGATTTCCCCTGGAATTTGTCCAAGTGCATTTTTTCTTTGCTGATTTTCATCTATATCCTTTTGCTGTAATACACTGTAATGGTGAGTACAACAGCTTTTCTGGGTTCTGTGAGTCCAGTGATCATCAAGCATGAGGGTGGTGTTGGGAACCCTAACACAGTAGTATTTTTCTTTCATTAAAGTCAATGTATTTTTAAAATTTCCCCAGAGACTTCCTATTTGATTCATGGATTATTTAAAAGTATGTAGTTTAGTTTACAAGTATCTAGAGACCTTTCTGTTATCACTCTGTTATGGATTTTTGGTTTCATCCCACTGTGGTCTGAGAACAATCATTTTCAGTTTGTTAAGTTTGTTGAGATTTGTTTTTTTTTTTTTTAATGTCCAGAATATGATCTATCAAGGTTTATTTTCCATGGACATTTGAAAATAATGTATATTTTACACTTGTTGGGTGGAGTGTTCTCTAAATGTAAACCAAATCCTGGTGGTTGGTGGTGCTTTGAGTTCATCTATAATGTTGTTGATTATTGGCCCAGTTGTTTTATCAATTGTTGAAGGTGAGGGTGTTGAATTTTCCAAATATAACTGTGGATTTGTCTATTTCTCTTTTGAGTTCTACCAGTTTTTGCTTCATATATTTTGCACTCTGTTTTTTGATTCATGCACATTTAGGAATGCTATATCTTCTTGGTGGAGTAACCCTTTTATCATGATGTAATGTCTCTATCTCTGATAATTTTCTTTGCTCTGATTATACTTTATCTAATATTAATTTAGTCACTCCTGTTTTCTTTTAATTAAATTTTGCATGATATGTCTATTTTCATTTATTTACTTTCAACCTCCCAAAAGTATTATGTTGGGAACAACTTTATTATAGAGAGTATACAGTTGGATCATATAGGCAGTATACAGTTAGATCATGTTTTTAATCACCTTATCATCTCTATCTTTTAATTGGTGCATTTTGACCATTTACATTTAATGTAGTTATTGATTTGTTAGAGCTCAATTCTTTCATTTATTTTTTTCTTTTCTTTTTGTTCTTTTTCATTTATCTGTTTTCTTTTTCTTGCCTTTCTGTGGGTTGCTTTAGCATATTTTAGAATTTCATTATGATTTATTTATAGTGGTTTGAGTGTATCTCTTTGGATAGCTACTTTGAGTGGTTGCTCTAGTTATTACATAACTTAACACATACACATAACATTACTTAACAAAGTTCCTGGTGTCACCAGTTAAAGTGAAGTGAAGACATCTTACCTCCTTTTATAACCCTTATCTTCCCCTGTTTATAATATAATTGTCTTAATATTTCCTCTACATACATTTAGAACCACATCAATAGTACTGCAATTTTTGCTTCCACAATCAAAGATAATTTAGGTCCCTAGCTCTTCTGTCTTCTCTTCATCTTTCCAAGTAGTCTTATGTTTATTTTGTATATAATATGCAGGGTTTTTGTTGTTGTTGTACTTAGCAGGAGGAATAGGAAAGAAGTACATGTACTCCATCTTCCCAGAAGTGGTTTCACACTATCTATTTTTATTACAAAGAAGGATAGCAAAGTTTTTTCTTGCTTTCTTAATTTCCTTCTCTTTCCTTCACTTTCCTTCCATTCTTTTCTCCTCCCTTTTCCCTTCTCTTCTTGCCTTCTTTTTCCTGTTCTGTTTCCCCTGTTTTGGTTATTCTTTATTGTGCATTTTATATTTGTTCTCTGTATTGATCTTTAATTTTATTTTAATACTCATTTTGTAACAAGCTAATCAAATATCTAAGCAGAGACCCTGGTGGTCTTCTAGCTCTTTCTTCTTCTTTGTCTCAATATGTACAAAACAGTTGTTGCTTGTGAAGCCACAACCAAAATAATTTTTTTACAAGCCTCTGTTTATGTGCATTCACTTCTTTGAGATGTAGTCACAACGTCTTATGTTTGTTCTCCAAAATATTCTGCAGAAGCATTCAGAAAAATAATTTTTCCTGACACAGTAGAAAGAAAATAGGTTTTGGATTTATATTGTGCTGGGTTTGAATTCTGGTTCTATAAATTTTATTTTTTATTTTTGTGATTGTGGGCAAGTTATCTAACTTCTATGGTTAAACTTCTTCTCAGTAAATTGGGTATTTAGTGTGATAATGATTGCAAATTATAAAATATAATTCCTGTTACATAGTAAGTGTTCAATAAATATTAGTTAATCTGAAGTTATTAATTCTCAATGCTTTTCAGCCTCTAAAGACCACTTTATCCATTTGGCTATCTACTCTATTTCTGAAAGTTTAGTATGTATCTATCACTATCTTTGTTGTTGTTAGTTTATTTTTAAGTAGGGTTGTCTGTGTGTAGGATGAAGAGTTTTCTGAAATAATTAGAATTTATTGACCATCACTGTAATCATTATGATTATCTTTATCCAACTTAAGCTCCTATTTTATGACAAACAAGTTTCTAAGCAAACATTTGCTTGATTAATAAAGGAGTACTTCTTAAGCATGTACTCTTAACCTCTCATTTATGATACTATGACCATCATCAGATCCAGTGTTAAGTACAGCATTTTGTTATCATGGTGACTTTGCTCTTCATTTGCTTATGACAGAAAGACTACTCAAAGAAAATCTAGATAATGGTTGATTTGAGGCAAAATCACTGTGGCTTTTGTCACTTCATGAGAAAAACAACTTAATTAGGGATTATTTCAGAAAATTAGCTCCTGTGGGTGTTTACCTATAATATTAGTTCATTCTGTATTTGATGAGTTAAGTGCAAGAATAAATACAAAAGTCATTCTAAAATTGAAAATACATGGAGGAAAGGTTTCATTATGTTTGAAATCTAGTCACAGTTGGTTAAAGCTAAGTTCATTTCAGTTAGAAAAGGAGTTTCCAATTATCTTCTCCAATATTTTTCATAAATTACTTTTTATATTTGTATTTTAAATTATAGCCTTACATCATGATTTTATTTTATTAAAAATGCAAGATGTTTTAGATAAATACAAATGTGTTTTAAAAATATTTTTTCTGTTATCTGTATTGTCTCTTTTTCCTCCAAGTTTCTTTATTTCCTATTTCTTTTGGACTTTGTATTCCAAGTTGGACACTTTTCTTAATTTAATGGTAATCCTTGGTTGTCCATTGATATTTGAGAATAAGTGCTGTAAAGCTTATGAGAAACTCTGTGTGCATGAGTTGGATTTGTCAACTGGTGAGCTTTTGAATGAGATGGCATATTGGGGACCAAATTATTTCATTGATGTCTACTGAAATAGCTATAGTTGCAAGTCTATTTTCCGGGGCTATTTAGCTTCTCCAGAGAACATTCTACTAATCTCCCATTTGAGAAAGACATGGCTGAGAGTGTGGAGAATGGGGGGCTGTTGTGGTACCTAATTGCACCCATGTTCCTGAAATCTAGCAAAGAAGAGATGCTGAGAGTTTCTTCATTCAGTCTTTTTTTTGTACTTGATCTTCCTGATTTCCTCTACTGAGCCTGGTATTCTTGAGTCTGAGACCTCTCTGGCTCAATTTATCAACAGAATTAGTCTCCTACCAGACTGGGCTAGGAATTTTTCCTGAAGTTGGAAGTAAGGATACTGTTATATTGGTGTCTCATAGCCCTGGTTCAGTCTGTCAGTGAACCCTATTTGGGCCTCTTATTTACTCTCACATTTACGGGCACATGGTACTGCTAATTTTTGAGATGCCCTGCATTCTGTACCACAAATTACCTTGGTACACCTCAATGCTTTTTCTCTTTATAGTTACTTGCTCTTCAATTTCTCTGCTTTGTTATTTTCTCCATCCATTTTCAATCTATCTCAAATTCATTGACAGTTCTTTTGTTTTCTGTAGTTCTCTTCTCTTCCATTTTCTTTGCCTTTAGGTTTCATACCTTTGTTTCAAAAAAGAGCAGATAATGACATGCATTTATTCAGCTATGTGTAGCTATAAGTCTTTCTAAGTTGTTAAAAGAGAACCAGGTTTTAGGGGATTTCCCTGGTGGTGCAGTGGTTAAGAATCCACCTGCCAATGCAGGGGACATGGATTCCAGCCCTGGTCCAGGAAGATACCGCAGAGCAACTAAGCCCATGTGTGACAACTACGGAACCTGTGCTCTAGAGCCCACGAGCCACAACTACTGAGCCCATGTGCTGCAACTACTGAAGCCCACGCACCTAGAGCCTGTGCTCCACAATGAGAGAATCCACCACAATGGGAAACCCATGCCCTGCAACGGAGAGTAACCCCCGCTAGCTGCAACCAGAGAAAGCCCATGTGCAGCAGTGAAGACCCAGCACAGCCAAAAAATAAATAAATAAATAAGCAAATAAATTTATTTTTAAAAAAGAACCATTTTTTTTATTTCTAAGATTTCCAAGGTAGATGTTGCATTAAAAGGAATAAGCATGCATGCCATTTGCAGAAACTTGGCAAATGCCATTGATATTTTAAGAAATTCTTCAGTCTAGGTTGACTATTGAAAATTTCTGGATTAGAAAATCTTTTAGTGTGATACCTTCCTTTAATTGACCTAGAAACTTAAAAATGGAATTTAAATCAAGAGAACGTCATAAATTCTGCCATTTGTCCAGACATTTATGTCAAAATTCTGATGTCATGATTGATATAATCCTCTCTTTTACCTCATCCAATGACCAAGCCAAGTTGATTTTTCTTATATCTCGAATCTATCTGCTTCTTACTTTTTCCACAGCCAATAGTGAAGTCCAAATCACCACCATTTTTTATTTAGATTTCTGTCATAGCCATTTAACTGAATGGCTTTCCCTCGTTATACTCATTTTCCACTTGGTAGTCAGAGCTATCTTCTTAAATCACTGATATACTCATCTTATAATCTTAGAAAAAAACATTCTTGGCTGCCATTCCTCTGAGTATAAAGACTAAAACCCTTACCATGGTCCATAGTGTCCTGTGTGGTCTGAACTTCATCTGTCCCCTCTGGCTTTGCTGACCTTCTTTTGGTTCCTGCTATGTTGTAAGCTTCTCCTCAGCTCGGAACCTTTACTCAGTTATTTTGCCAGGAACCACTGAATTCTCAGAAACTCTATCCCTTTCATACTGAGCATTTAGGGTCATTACTTGGTAGAGTAAGAGGTCAGGTCCAGGGGAAATCCTGAAACATTTGCAGAAACTGCTCAAACCACATATCTATCTTTTTCAAGCTATATGACCCTTAGTCATGTATGAGTTCTTAGAGGGTCATACGTTTGCTTATAATGGGTAGTATAATCAAATAATGGATGTATAATATTTATCACAGTGCCTTGTAAATAATACATATTCTATACATATTAGTTCCTTTCTCCTTTTTTTCTTCTGTTGAAGTGTCAATAACTATTTGGTCAGGGCATAAAAGTTTGGAGAAAGTTTTACGTACAGTAAGAAACATCGTGTTAATACAAATAGACTGGCAACACTTTCTTCTCTGGAAGTTTAACTAAAATATTAAAAAATTTCCATAAAAGCAATGAACTCTGAAATAAATTACAGGAAGAGCTATTTCTGACATTCTTTCAAGGATTTTCCTTATTTTTTCCCCTCTGTGTAGACTCCTAATCCAATATGTACCATTTGCCAAGCAACAAACTCCTAAGGTTTTTGAAGGAAAGTTATCCATAAATGTGAGGTATTCCATTTAGAAGGCAATGCTAGTGTTGACTTTTACCTTTATAGAGCACATTTGTTTCAAAATACTACTCAAGCTTTCTGTAAAGGCAAGGAAAGTTTAAGGTGAAAATTTCTCAGGTATGGTTGACTGCAAATTCATATCATGGAGAATAGTGCCTAATGGTGGATCCCTCATGGGTGGGGACCCCATTATCTGAGAGAAGTTTTGTTTTACTCATTTACCCTGAGTCTGGCTCAGGGAGAATCTCATGTGGACATTTCCTCAGGCAATCCCAATGCTTAAGGTAACTCATCAAATAGCACTCTCTGTAATTCTTGGCCAAAAAATATTTCACATCTTTAAATTGTATTATATCACATTCCCAACTGCAAGCTTCACTAAGGTTTCTGTCTTTTCCTTCACCTTCCTTTCAAGGGTGTCATGGTACCACTTGTTCCTCCAAACACTGCTGACTACAGCGGTCGATCAATAGCACAAAAAATGGACCTGGATCAATTACTTTAGATTTCCTTCACCCATTTCTAAGCTTTACAACAATCTCTACTTGACTTTACAGTCCAAGTTTAAAAACTCTGATCCCAGAATTTTATTCCAGCTCTATTCCAGAATACCTATGATGTGTAATACACACAGCTTATTACCGTTGTTTTTCCAAATCCCCAAGTGCTCTGTTATCCATTCTCAGAGCATCAGTTTGCAGTTCTTTTGCAAACTGTAAAATGACAGATGTGTATCATTCAATTTGAACTGATTTTACCAGAAACCATGTATGAACTTATTCTTTGTTAATAAGGTTTCTGTTTGCTTTTTAATTTTCTATTTTAAATAAATCATATTATTTTTAGTAGTATTTAATTATAGTACATAAACTTTTATTTAAGTTTGAAATTAAGATTTTCAACACTACTCATCCCCAGGAAGAGGATGGAATTTCCCAGAAAAAGGTTAAGAATTTTGTTCCATTAGTATCTTGGGTAATTTCCCATTGCTGGCCATTCAGCATACAGAAAACATAAAGCAATTTTCATTGTGTTTTTAAATTCAGTGCAATGAAGGCATCTGTAGTAAAATAATACGTATATGGTGTCTTCCAAATTCAAATTATGTTTCACTGTTGATTTTTTTATTATTTAGTGTTTTTATTTCTTCCCCATTAATACTTTAAATATTCAAAAGCCCCAATTACATGAAAGTGGTAGGAGGGGGTAAAGACTGGACGCAGAGATAAAATGCATATAATGTCCTCAGGACCCAATGGGAGGGCCTCATAGACAACCTCCTCCTTCAACAGGTAAAGATCTGGAGACTCAGAGAGGGGGCAGTTGGCTATTTAAGGTCTACAACTCTCTTCATTTAGGGGACCTTTACATTTTTTCTATTGAATATTGATTTTCTCTTTGAGAACTTACTAGTCATACAACCGTTACTGTGTTCAGGTTTAAAAAAAAAAAAAACTATGTTACAGGCAACAGAGATGAGAAGAATCTTGATCACTGCATTCTCATCTCTCGTTCTCTCTTTCTGAACAGACCCGAAGATGCAATTCAGCAAAACAGAGAGACTGGGGAAAAACCCACTCTGAATTTAGAGCAGTATGAAGATGTGGGCTAAATTAAACTGAAATGAAAAAATAGGGAGTGACAGAAAATACCACACACATTGTGAAATTTACCCACCAAGTTAATGGGTGTTATATTCAATTAAGCAACATAATTATATTCCATGATCTTTACAGGGGAGCAGACCCAAACAGGAATATATATTATTAAGGTGTTGGTCTATAGTGAAGAGTTATTAACAGATATGTCCTCTCTGAGTACCAGGAAACTGCCTGAATCCCCAGAGGGTTTAAATAGCTCAGATCTCACATCTGAAAGTTAGCAAAAGTGATTTCTTAACTCAGTTCTTAAGAGAACAAAAATAAATAATTTGTTGATAATGGTAACCCACCTCATTTATTAAACACTTCTATGTGGCAAACATTGCTCTAGGCACTTTGTGTATATAATCTCTTTTTATCCTCACCAGAGTTCAAGAAATCTAGAGGTAGATGTATTTACTTCCATTTTATAGTTGGAGAAATTGAGTCTTGGAGAAGTTAAGTCACTTGTCTTACTGATTCAAAAGCCAAATTTCCTAAGTTTTTCCTAGGTCTATACACTCTACATTAACACACACACTCCTAGTGTGCAGGTATATTTGTAGGAGAAGGCCTGGGATTAATTAATAATTTCTTATCACTAGGGAATATCAGGGAAGTGCAGTTTTACTTTAATTCACCTAAAATTTATTGCACACCTACCACTTAGTAAGTTATAAGCTTTGCACAGGGTCAAAGAGATGGATTACAG
Organism: Mesoplodon mirus; assembly: GCF_964341445.2. NCBI lineage: Eukaryota > Metazoa > Chordata > Mammalia > Artiodactyla > Ziphiidae > Mesoplodon > Mesoplodon mirus. The sequence goes on along the minus strand of NC_138992.1, from coordinate 11,583,300 downwards.
AGATCTTGCCTTTGAGGAGCTCACAGTATCATCTTAAAGATGGATGTGAAAATCTGTTATTTCATTCTAATTTGGAAACTGCAATGAGAGTTGTCTGGGTTTTACCTACGACTGGCTCTGACCTGTATTATGATCCCTGGGGCATCAGTCTTGTCCATCTCAGTGTTGCAGCTTTCTATTCCTCAAGTTGTTAATTGAGTACCTTTGCTGACTGAGTTACTGTACAAGACGTTAAGAAGTAAAGAAATGGCCCAACCATAGATTGCTCTGGCACTTAACATTCAGAGACATGAAGAGCTCACCAGACCCATGGGACCCGCTCAGACTGGCCATTTCCTTTTATATCAGTGGTGAATATTCAGAGATTATTATGCCTCTATATGTTAGATTTGCTCAATTTATTCCAATCTTTAAAGTTGTCTACACTCATTATTGTCATAGTTGATTTGATTCCTATTTTGCTATTTCACAAATCCACAAAAATGCTGAAGGTAGGTACTTTCCTTGAGTCTCCACTCTGAGAAACACCTGATACGACATCTATCTTTCCTCTGCAATGGTAAGTATTTTGTAACTCTCCTTTGCTTTCTGCCCAGAGAGGACAATTTTTACCTGAAATAGGCTTCCTCAATTCCCTTAGAAGCACCAAGTCTGCTATCAAATGTTTCCCAGGACAGTAGTTCAAGTTAAGAATTGTCTTCAGGCAGCTGCCCTCAGATCTTGCTAATTTATTGTTTCAGTCCCATTTATCTCTGAAATTTAAGAGTAAGACTCTGTGTTTCTTACTCCTTAGTTTTTACTAAATATGAATCATTTGGTTAATAAAAAAAGGCAAGAGTGCTTCATATTTACTAAGTAAATAAAATGTGAGAGAAGAGATTATTCATTGCAGCTTTCTTTTTTAAATTTTTATTTATTTATTTTTTAACACCTTTATTGGAGTATAAGTGCTTTACAATGGTGTGTCAGCTACTGCTTTATAACAAAGTGAATCAGCTATACATATACATATATCCCCATATCTCCTCCCTCTTGCGTCTCCCTCCCATATATACAACCAAATGCAGCTTTCTTTTTAAAAAGGGGTTTTCCTTGAAGTGTTCCTTAGAGATGTATATATGTATCTTATCTCTCATTCGAGATTTTGAGCCCTGACTCAGTGACATTTTGCTATGTGATCTTGGGAAGGTCATTTTAACTCTCTCAGCCTGCCCATTTTTACAATGAGGTTTATAGATGAGGTATTTTTATTTCAGCTGTAACATTTGATTATTGTATTGCTTGAAATCAGTGATCATTTCTTAGGAAGTTTTCTGAAAGCCCGACCTTGCACCAGTTCACAGACAAGATAGTTTAGGTACAAATAAGCATGAATTTGTAGTGTTACAACATCTCAGAGTTCAAAGGGACTGTCAAGATCATGGAGCCCAACCCCCTATTCAGAAGGTACCTGAATACCTTCTACAACATCTCCACCATGTGGCCAACCTGCCTACAGATGAGCACCTCTACCCTCCTGACCGCCCAAGTCAACCAATTTTTTTTTTTCTGTAGGCTATTATGAAATTCTGGTTCCAGTTGTTTCAAAATATGTTGCCCTGCAATTTCCACTTTCTACCACTTATGACTTCACTAAAAAGTGTAATTCCCTTTTCACATAAAAATCTTTTAGATATTTAAAAATGATGACATAAATATCCTTGTCTTCAGGATAAACAAATCCAGTTCTTTAAAGAATTCCTGCTATGGTATGGTGCTGAGTGTGTTCCTAATTTTGATCAATTTCCTCTTAATTTGACCCAGATTGTCAGTGCCATTCTTACTGACCTGCAGGACTGATCAAATGTCTGCAGTAATCTTTGATGATAGAATTTGAAAATGGACTTTTAAAGAGAAAGAAAGATAATCTGATAAGAGATTATCATTGTAATCTGAGCCAAAAATGACCTTGGAAAAGAGGGAAGGAGGATACTAATATCTATTAAATGTTTTGTGCTTTATTTTAAATACATCATCACAAGTAATATGGTCACTGAGGCCTTCCTATTTTAGAGTTTAAGTTACTTGTACAAGACTAGTATGTGATATGTCTGGAAATCCAATCTATTTTCTATGGTTCAAATATCCAGCAGAACTGCTTCAATGAAAGGAAGATTTCAAACATTGTATGCGAATTGCACCTCAACAAATAAAGGGACAGGATGAAGAATCTTGCTCCTGAATTGATTTTTAAGAGGAATTATTTTGGAAAATTCTGTAGGTAAAGGCTGCCTAGATTAGGGCCACCATATAGAAATGACAAAAAAAAGTAGCAAAGGGTTTTTATGCCCCCTTGTAGAAATAAGAATGAGTTCTGTGTGTCTGCACATGGTCATTTTTCTCTTAGGATAGAGAAGCCATCACTTGAACACCTTTTCCATACCAAGTACAGCAAAACCTGCACTCTCTAGGAATGTACCCCACTCTCCAATCAATCGTCAAAGGAGCAAGGCAGATTATCAGAAGACATCCTTGGATTAAGAAGCAAAAAGAACATGGTGTTTAAGATGACATAAAGAACAGGGTGGAAATGGGCTCCTGAACTTACCAGACGTGTGATTTTTGACACAGGATTGAACCATACCTGTGAGTAGTCTCAGAGGATCAAGGGGAGTATTAAGAGAGCTGATAGATATAAGTACTTAGAATGTTAATTGGTACAGAGTAAATGTTCAACAAATGGTAATGATGAATTATTATTGGTTCAGAAATTTCATTTGTGGAAAAATTAAAATTATCTTGGTTATATGCTGGAGGGGTATAGATTCATTGTCATCTCTTACAGTTTCTAAATGCTATCCTCTCTTTTTATTTTAATTTTTATTTTATACTGGAGTACAGTTGATTAACAATGTTGTGTTAGTTTCAGGTGTACAGCAAAATGGTTCAGTTATACGTATACATGTATCTATTCTTTTTCAAATTCTTTTCCCATTTAGGTTATTAGAGAATATTGAGCAGAGTTCCCTGTGCTATACAGTAGGTCCTTGTTGGTTATCTGTTTAAATATAGTAGTGTGTATATGTCAATCCCAAACTCCCAATTTATCCCTGTCCCCCACCTTTCCCCTTTGGTAACCATAAGTTTGTTTTCTATCCTTTCTTGAACTTTGAGAACTGACACTCAGACTGATAAACCCTGAGACTCACAGAATCCTTTGCAGTGAAGAACAAGTAAAACAATCGTGATCGTTCCCTTATTTCAGACATTCATTGGCTCCCTCTGTTGTACAAAAAGTTTGTTGTACAAACTCCCAGTGAGGGTGCATATACACAGCATAATATGTTCCTGCTTATCCCTACACCCTCAGCCTCCCCTGTTCCTCTCACGTCTCACTTTTTGCCCTTGGAATACTGCACTTGGACACGGAGCTAGTTTACCACTTTGTGTTTTGTCCATCTTGTTCTTCCTCCTGAAAAGAACATTACGTGCCAGAGGAAGAGTTGAATCATATTAGTTAATTCTCACATGACTTGGAGCTATCTGTTGATGGCTTGTGAAGTATTCAATGATTTTGTTGGCCTGATAGAGGATCACATTATTTATTTCACAACCATTTATAAATTGCCTTCTATGTGCCAGTCAAAGTGCTGAGAGGCAGAGGTAAGGCAGAATCCCTGTCTTCAGGATCTTGTGTACAGAGACTAAATAAGTGCAGTGTTAAATAGCACTGTCAAGGTAGAAGGAAAGCTGGGGAGCTCTGGGTTAAACCTGAGTGTGTCAGGAAGATGGGAGTGACTGGGCTTTGCAGAAAGGACAATTCACCTCACAAAGAAATGAGTGGATGTGCATCTCGACAGAAAGAGAAGTGTGCTTGGACTTGGTCTATTTCAGGTCTATGACTTTAAAAGAACAAAGCTTGCCAGGGAGAAGAATTTTGCTCAAAACATCCAATGGTCAGGCTTTATTATGATAGCTCCCAAATACTTCAGAGAAGGAAAGTGAGAGTTTTCAAGTCCTCTCAGACCATCTTCAGAGCAAAGTTGTGGAGATCTTTAAGGATCAGAATGAGAGGATAATTGGGCTGGGAAGGGACTTGTCAACTGTGAGCTCTTGAATGTGAGAACAAGCCAGAACAGGGGGTTTCTGCCCTGGTTTTCTTAGCACCCCTTGGGGGCTGATGCTAAGAAAAAAATGACAATCTCCCCAGAATGCAGTCATCCAAAACTTCAGTCTGTCTGAGTTCTAGTCCAGAATTTAAATCCTCAAATGCCTCTAGTTACTGAAAGGTGGCAAAAATCTGTGAGCCAGGAAAGGTATAACACAAAGGGAGGAAGTTACTTGAATTGGCAACCACTGACCCTGCTTAGTTATATTCTCTTTCAAATGCCTTGGGATCCAAAGGAAACAAACAAACAAACAAATGACCCCTCGGCTTCCTATCAGCGATCCCTTTCCAGGTATTCTTCTCCATCTCTGTGCTCCCATCACTGAACCCTACCCTCCTGGATCTCTGCCAAACAGACCCATGTGATCATGGCCACCATAGAGGGAAATGCAAGGAGTGGGCTTTGGAGTAAGTCATCCCTGGATTGAAAGCCACTTCTGAGCTGTATAACATTCTCTGAGTCTGGTTTTGTTTATAATACCTCCTATCTTGAAGTGTGGCTGAAGTTTACATCATATTACCTACACACAGTGAAAAATCATTAGACAAGTGATAGCTCTGATAACAATTATTTCCATTACTATTATTTCTACTTACGTGGAAGGAGCAGGCAATGTGATCAAGACTTCAGGCACTAGTGTGAAATATTCCGGATTCTCTGGGTCAGGTAATATATGTTTCACTCACCAATTATCTGACCTAGCAACACATCCAATGACACAGGATGCATGAGGTACATCATGTCGAGTAGCACAGCTCTCTCCCCATCCCTCCACAGCCCCATAATCTGGAAATGCCACCTAACCATGTATACCCTCCTAAGCCCAGGACCTGCAATCTCTCCTTTAATTAGAGAAACTGACCTCTGAAGGTCTTTCTAAAAATATATAGAGATGTGACCATTTTAGCACCCACCCTTACATTAGTACAAAGGAATTTGACTGATGCCCAGAATGAGCCAGTTTTGCAAGAAAGTGGAGGTGGGGGAGGAGGAAGGGGAAGACCATAGCAAGGTGTAAATGACAAGAGAGGATGTGGTCACTGGATGTCAGGGGCAGTTTTCAATCATGAAGGGCATGAGGAAAGGAGTGCAGGTGATCCTTCCTGTGGAAACAAGGTAGTTCTCTGTGGTGAGTCACCTGTCTGGGGTTCCCCCAAATGATAAACACTCAATAGAGCCTACAAGCCCTTGAACACAGAGGCTGTGTGGGAATGGGGACCAGAAACTCTGACTTGCCCATCCTCACCTTGCTCACCTGTTGTGAGATCCCAGACATGGGGTATTCCCTCTGGAGCCCATTTCCTCATTTGTCCATTGGAATGGGTGTGTGTTTGGGGAGGGTTGGGGTTATTTACATCTATGATTCTGTCCTGATGTGATTCTTCACTGACAGAAGAGGAACAGAAAGTGAGACTGAGAAAAGTGATGAGAAAGAGGGAACCCTGCTTGAACTCCTTCCTTCTGTACTGTGCTTGGGCTGATGAACACAGAGATGAATTAAGCACACTCCCATTCTAGAGGCACTTGTAATCTAGTCAGGGAGGCAGCTAAGAAAACCAACCACAGTCCTGGAGCGTACAATGGACACAGTGTGGTAAGTGCCAAGGCTAGGGAAGCCCAAGTGCTGAGTCTTCTGCATTTGACCCAGGGCAAAGGGGAACAAAGAGACTGTCGAAACACTCTGGGTGGCCGCGCCCCTACTCTGCTTCCTTCAGATCCTCACCTGGGACCAGCTGTGTCAGGTGTTGTGGGTGGAGGTAGGCATAGACCTTTTCCTTCTCCTTACCATGTAAATTTACATCCTCTCTTGAGAAAAAGACATCCCTAGTAAGAGAAAATGCCACAAGTAAAAGGATCAAGACATATTCCTAAAGATATACCACAGAATTTAGTGAGATTCTGAAATTGCTAGAAATTTTCAAACCCATGATTTTTATTTCTCAACTATTTCTTTGTAACAATTAAAGAAGAAAGGGATGATGATGGTGCTGATGGCAACAGTGACTATAATGATGATGATGATGACACCAATACTAATAACTAAGATTTATTAAGTCCTTACTATATGCCAAGAACTTTGCATGCACTGTGTGAAACATGAGATTTATTATTGTGTCAATTTTGCAGCTGAAGAAATTGATACCTAGGCTTGGCTAAGATCACACAATTTTGTAACAGGAGGGACCCTGTTCAAAGCCAGGTGTGTCTGACTTCAGAATCTGAACTCTTAACTGCTCTGCCTGTCCCCTGTGTTGCTTTATGGTCTTACACCCTTGGTCTTGTGTGCTGGTCTTCAAGGGAAACAGAAAAGGGGGTAACTGGAGAGGATGGACTTAGTCTAACAAATGGATGCCCAAATGCAGAAATTGGGGGTGCCAGCTGTGAAGATGAGAGCAGAACAGTCTAAATTACTGGGGTCCGCAAGGAGAAAGTAATGCATTCCTGGAGAGTAGAGCTGTGACCAAGTGAGAGGCAAGGAGAATTATCTACCTGCTGCTGGACAGAGAATGAAACAGCTGCTAATAAAAAGAAAGTGATCTGGATAGTTTATCCCCAAGGCACTGGTCCACACATCCTCCTGAAAGGGCAGAGTGGGAGAAGAAAGTGTACACTTTGGAAGGATTCCTCCTAGTGGTTGCAACCTACTGTTTAAGGACTCGGTTATCTCTCCAGTGTTTGTGGTTCCACTTCCCCTTTGGAGTTATCTTGTAGCCCACCCACGCTCTGTAGAATTCAAGTGACTCTTTCCAAAATTCAGTAGCTACAAATGTCCAACATTGCAAAGCATCTGTCCTCTCTCACTGGCTTCACAGGTACAGGTGAGTTTACAATGTAGACTCAAAGTGGAAGAAAGGGACTCCCTTTGGCTCAGCTCAAGAGCGAAGGTAGGCAGCTTTGCCACCTCCTGTCCTCAGTCAGGTCCTGCTCCACATCTTCCTTCTGGAAATTGCATGGGAAACATCATCATGACCTCCATTTCATGACATCTCTTCCAAATATTTGCTTAATGAGAGTCTCACCCATAAATGAGGTTTATCTATAGCTTGAAGAATTTGGAACTCTTTGGAAGCTTTGGGGAGTTTTTATGGACAGGAGTGCTATATATAGTTGTTGCTTTTAAGTTCTTATCTACAGTTAAATACAGCTTCCTGCTTTCTCCATAAAGGGTACTTGAGCTCACCCAGAAATACCTGTATCCAGATAAGCATGGTTTGCCCTTTGGAAGGCTGCAGGCAGGACTGGTCTCCTATGGGGGAAATTGGAGTCATTTTCCCTTCCACCACCTGCCCTGCTTAACCCTCACACTCCTCCCACATCCACAGTCTTCTTCCACATTCTTTCTCTGAATTATTCTTTTAATGAGGGAGTTAGAGTGCTATCTAATAGTATGAAAATAAGTAGTAACTGGCCTTCCCCATAGCTCCAGTTGAGTGCTTTTCTAATGTTGAGGACCTATATTTTCACTGGTTTTGAATAAATACGTGCAGAGTGAAGAACACTGGGCTTGCAGGGAGATGAAAGAGCACTTACATTCCAGCATTATGCTTGAGATTTGCAACCTTGGCCAAGGTACTTTTGTTTCCTCATTTGTATATAAGGTCATGGGAAGATTAAAAAATATATGTAGAAGTGTTACCAGTAGTAACTTGTTATGAAGGACTTGGGGTTAGTTGAACATTATCAAAATCATTCTAGATTTTATGCACTGGGTGCTGAGTAAATATTGCTGCAAACACCAGAGTCAGGTTTTTTCATGCCTTTTCTTTTCAGAACATGTAATTTGCATGGGTGACATGTAAGTTCTTAAAATAGCGGAATCTTTTATTGAAGTAGATTTTTAAATTTTTAAAAAATCAGCTACTGGTAATGTTAACTTTGATCATTTGATTAAGCTGTGTTTGCCAGGTTTCTCTGTTGTACAGTCACTATCATTATGTTTGTAATTATTAAGTAGTTTGTAAAGAAAATATCACCCAAAATGGGCTAACTGGCACTATGTGACTCCTAATGAGATGCACTGACATCACTTGTGGTGTTTCTGCCCAAAGTGCATAAAGTGAATCAAATCATCAGGAAATATCAGCCAAACCCAAACTGAGGAGATGTCTACACAATTAGTGGCTGGTATTATTCAAAAGTGTCTGTCTTATGCAAGACTGTAAGGCTGAGGAAACATCCCCAAAAAAGGAGACCAAAAGACATGGCATCTAGATGCAATAAGTGATCCTAAATTAGATACTGGACCAGGAAAAATTGATATAGATGATATTTTTGGGACAGTTAGTGAAATTTGACCATGATCCATAGACTAATTAGTAATATTGTACCAATGTTAAATTTCCTAATTTTCATAACTGTATTGTGGTTATGGAGGTGAATACCCTTACTCTTAGGAACTACAGATTGAAGTATTTACCAGTAAAGGGACAAGATATCTGCAGCTCTCTATCACTAATTTAAGGGAAAAAGTGTGTGTGTGTGTGTGTGTATATATATATATATATATATATATATATATATATATACACATGTATATATAAATATACATGTAGGCATACACATATATTAGAGGGAGAATGATAAAACAAATGTGGCAAATTTTAACAATTGGTTGAATCTGGATGAAGGATATATAAGGTTTATTTTTGTTTAATTCTTACAAATTTTTTGTATGTTTGAAGTTATTTCAAAATTTTTTTTTAAAATGAGACAGTCAAACTAGAAACCAATATTTCAGGAGAGAAAAGGAAGTAAAATGTAAAATCAAAGTCCTACATTCCTCAGGAGCTCAAAGGAGTGGAGCTTGGTTTCCACGAATTCTGTTGGCTGAGGCTGTGATTTTACTGTTGTGATCATCCTCACAAGGAATAAATAATCATAGTTTCTCTATCACAGATGGTGACTGAGGTGGGATAAGAATCCACAGAAAATTCAAGCATCGCATTTGAGCTCTCCTCGTACAGTTTTGAACAAAGTTATTTAACAAGACACCATTCAAGCATTTGGTCATGTATCTAATCAAGATTTATTGAACATCTATATTTCAGCACTGTGCTAGGTTCTTGAACAAAGATCTGAGTAATGTCTTTCCCTTCACTCAAGGAGCTTACAGTTCAGATGGGCAGAGAGTAACATCAAAAGTAGTGATAGGGCTTCCCTGGTGGCACAGTGGTTGAGAGTCCGCCTGCCGATGCAGGGGACACGGGTTCGTGCCCCGGTCTGGGAGGATCTCACATGCCGCGGAGCGGCTGGGTCTGTGAGCCATGACCGCTGAGCCTGTGCGTCCGGAGCCTGTGCTCCACAACGAGAGAGGCCACAGCAGTGAGAGGCCCGCGTACTGCAAAAAAAAAAAAAAAAAAAGTAGTGATAATCCAGAGTTGCAAACATTTTAGCAGAAATAGACCTAAGATGCTATTAAGGAGGAAAGAACCAAGAGAGTAAAAAAAAGTCTTAATCAGGAGGTGATATTGATGTCTAAGTAGAATTGTAGCAGATGGAGAAGGGTCTTCAGAGGGAGAAAAAGATGGTGGTCTCAATAATCATAGTATATCTGCAGAAGGCACATCACTTGATGTTGATGGACTCTAGTGTGCATGATGGAGTGAAAGTAAAAATGTGGAAAGAGATTTGTGCAAAGAGCTTTGTTTCTCTCGTGCTAGAGAGTTTGGGTGATTTCAGTATCCTCTTATGACCCAAGTACCAGATATCTGAGTGTCTCGTAAATCCTACAGTTGATGGTTTTTGGTCACCATTTTCCTTTAATACTGAAATAAATAGGCTCAAGTTTCCATCTACATATACTGAAAAACCCAGCCATAATACATCTTCCTATTAAATCTGCTTGGATTCCTGTTGGGGAAGGTCACAAATTTCCCCTAGTCTTCCAAGTTTCTTTTCTGGGTTCTTGGTCTCACTTATGTCTTGCCACTTGTGGCTCTTATCTTCCTAGCTTGAGTCAACCCAAATGCAGAATCTGGTCTTCTTTCCCTGTTTTGATTAAAGATTCAGAGAAAGAAAAAGGAAGGGTTTTTTTAGTGGCACTATGCAGAAAACCAAGAGAAATTATTAATAAGGTCTCAATTTCCCATAGTTCTATAGATTCTCTCCTCACAGAGGTTTCTCACTGGCTGGAGTCTTATGGATTTCCTGGCTGCCATATTAGCCAGGCACTCACTTTCTTTATATACTTCACTCTTTCCCTCCCGGTTCCTGGGCTCCTCTCTACCTCTAGTTTGGACTACCTCAAAAAACTTCTTAAAGTTTTTCCATTTTAATGAACAGAATAATTTATTTTTCACCCAAACTCTCAGCTCTGTCAGTCTTTAAAAACTATGAGTTAATATGGTTTTCTCCTAAACAAAAGGCCATCTATCTGAGGTTTTCAACTTTTGACAGCCAAAGAATTGGTGGAATCTTTGGCACTACAATCTTTCCTTTTATATGATTCAACATCTGGATGTGGCTTCACTTGCATTTGTAAAGAAGGGAGCAGTATAAAGATGTATCCTCCCACCAGTGTGTATTATTCTACCCCAAAGAGGGCAAATGTGGTTATAGTTAATTATTTATTAAAAGGAGTAATTATCTTTATTTTCACTGCATTTCACTCCTGGAAAGAAGGGATTTTGTAAGAGAAAGTACATGGACACTGGAGGCAGACAAATTTGAGTTCCTACACTGACCCACTCTAATGAGTTATTTGACCTCACATAAAATATTCATCCACTCAGGGACCCAGTTTTGTCATCTGTAAAGTAGGAGCAGAAATATCTAGGAGAGTGATATCAGCAGAATTGCTGTATGGGAATTTCTAGTGCCTGTACCCTCCCAGAAACATTAAATTTAAAAATTATCTATACACAAAAATACCTCCCAAGAGCTAAGAATTCCAGGTGAGGGAATATAGCACCTAGATGAAGAACAGACATAAGAAAAGACACATTGAGGAGGGTAGGAAAGATAGTTCACACTACCCCCCATCACCTCTCTTCAAAATCCAGGCAACTCAGCATGGAAATAGACACCCTCCCTGCGAGAAAAGGAGAGTGAAGTGAGTGCCAGACTTTATAGTGGATCCCAGCACTGGTCTGTACCAGCATCAGGACTACTCCCAAGGTCTAGGTGGCTCCTGGTGGGCTGTCCTGAAACCAGGCCCCCAGCCTATCCAAGTGTCAGTCAGCTTGTGAGGACCCAGGTAGTTCTAGGCTCACAATCAGCCCCCATGAACCCAGGCTCCAGGTGGGAACTGGCACCAGGCTCTCAGGTGGGCTCAGTGCCAGGCCAATTACTGCAGACCAAATCTTTCTACCCACTCCAGCACCAGGCCAGCTTCTGTGACCCCAGATTCAAGACCAGCTCCTAGGGGTTCAGGCTCCAACCCCACCCCAGCACCATACTGACCACCACAGATCCAAACTCCAGACCAGCCCCCAAAACCCCAGGTTCCAGAGTGACTCCCAAAGCCTCAGGTTTTGGACTCATCCTAGTGCCAAGCTAGTCCCATGGTAGAAAGGGGCAGAAATCTTATTTAAGAAATAATGGCTAAGAATCTCCCAAATCTTTGGATAGATTTGGACATCCAAGTTCATGAAGCTAATAAGTCACCCAAATTTTCAATTCAAAATGATCTTCTCTAAGGCACATTATAATAAAACTGTCTAAAAATTAAAGACAAAGAGAAAGTTTTAAAAGCAGCAAGAGAAAAAAAATTGCTCATATATAAGAGAACCCCCATAAGGCTATCAGAGGATCTTTCAGCAGAAATATTGCAGGCCAGGAGAGAGTAGGATGATGTATTCATAGTGTTGAAAGAAAAAAGAATTGTCAACCAAGAATACTTTACTTGTTGTCAAAGTTTTCTTTCAAAAATGAGGGAGAGAGGAAGACTTTCCCAAACAAATAAAAAGTAAAGAAGTTCATCACCACTCAATCTGCCTTACAAGAAATGGTGAAAGGAGCTCTTCAAGCTGAAACAAAATGATATAATTATTAACATGAAAACATAGTAGTTTACTAGTAAAGGTAAGTATATAGTCAAATTCAGAATACTCATACTGTAATATAGTATTTTGTTAATGGCTTAACTCTAGTATAAAGATTAAACAACAAAAGTATTAAAAATAACTATAGATACAATAATTTGTTAATAGGTACACAATATAAAAAGAGGTAGATTGTGACATCATAAAAAATTATGTGGGGGGAGTAAAAAGGTAGAGATTTTGTATGTGATCAAAGTTAAGTTTTTATCAGCTTAAAATAGACCATATATACAATAAGGTGTTTTATGTAAGCCTCATGATAAAAAAAAACTAAGCTAAAACCTCCAGTAAATGCACAAAAGATAAAGAGAAGGGACTCAGAGCATACCATCACAGTAAATTCACAAAGACAGCAAAAGAGAAAAAAGAAAACAAAGAAACTACAAAATAGCCAGAAAACAATTAATAAGTTAGCATTAGTAAGTCCTTACCTGTCAATAATTACATTAAGTTTAAATGGACTAAATTCTCCAATCAAAAGGCTTAGAGAGGCTGAATGGATTAAAAAAGAAGACTTACATATATGTTGCCTACAAGAGATTCATTTCTGTTTTAAGGACATACATAGGTTCTAAGTGAAGGGATGGAAAAGGGTATTACATTCAAATGGGAACTTAAAGCGAGCAGGGTGGCTGCACATATATCAGACAAAATAGACTTAAGTCAAAAGCTGTATCAAGAGACCAAGAAGTTCATTATATAATGAAAAAGGGGTCAATTCATTAAGAGGATATATCAATTGTATATATATATATATGCACCCAATATCAAAGCATCTACATATATTAAGCAAACACTAACAGATTTGAAGAGCAAAATAGACAACAATACAAAAATACAACAATAAATAATAGTAGGAGACTTCAATAACCCAGTTGTCATCCTGACAGAGCATAAGAAAACATTAAACTTGAACTGTACCTTAGATCAAATAAACAAACATATATATACACATACAGAAAATTCCACACTAACAGACATATATAGAATATTCTGCACAAGGCAGTAGAATATGCATTCTTTTCAAGCATATGCAAAACACCCTCCAGGATAGATTGAAATCCTAACTAGAGTAATTAGGCAAGAAAAAAGAAATAAAAGACATCCAAATTAAAAAGAAAGAAATAAAATTTTTGCAGATGATATGGTCTTTTTTGAAAATTTTTATTGGAGTATAGTTGATTTACAATGTTGTATTAGTTTCAGGTGTACAGCAAAGTGAATAAGTTATGCGTATTCATATATCCACCCTTTTTTAGATTCTTTCCCATATAGGTCTTTACTGAGTATTGAGTAGAGCTCCCTGTGTTATACAGTAGGTTCTTATTAGTTATCTATTTTATGATATGATCTTATATATAGAAAACCCTGAAGACTCCACCAAAAACCTCTTAGAACTAATAAACTAGTTCAGTAAAGTTGCAGGATATAAAATCATACACTAACAATGAACTGTCTGAAAAAGCAATAAAGAAAACAATTCCATTTAAAATATAATGAAAATAATAAACTACTAAGAAATAAATTTAACCAAGAAGATCTGTACACTGAAAACTATAAGACATTGATGAAAGGAATTGAAGAAAACACAAATAAATGGAACTAGGTGTTTGACAAATGGTACTTAGTATTAAGTCCAATTATATTCAAGAGAAATGATAAATAGAGCTACTTGTAGTAAGACCTAATGATGTGCTATATACATTATTTCATTTATTTTATGTAATAATATGAGATATTATGTTCTTTGGTAGTTGAAGAACCCGAGGCTTAGAGTGGTTAAGGTGACAGAAAAAAATGAAAAAAAAAAAGATCAATTTAACAATAATTGATCATTACTGAATGTCTCCTCCTTGGTAAAATATATACTTTACCTAGTTCTTTATGCTAAAATGCTAAGACTTCTCTCAGATTCCTCTAATTCCCTCATACTTCAAAATTGATGCTTCAGAAACTCTACCTCCCAAATATATCTAAAACCATTCAGCTCTCTTGACCTGCATGGCTACTCCCACAGTCAAAGCATCCTTGGATTTCTGCATCACTCCCCTAACAGGGCTACCTGCTTTTTCTCTTATCCTCTACAGCTTCATTTCTACATAGGAGCCATATTATATTTATACGTAATATATATTAACGTAAATCTTATCTTATCACTCTTGTGTTCCAAACTCTCCAATGTCTTCTCAGTACTTGTAGAATAGTACCAAAGCCCTTGACCATGGTCTACAAGACCCTGGATGCTCTGACTTCTGTCTATTGTACTTGCTACATCTTGTGCCTTTCTCTCTGCTACTTTGCCCTGGCCATGGTAACATTCCATCCCTATGTCTAACATTTCCATTTCTTTTCACCTCATGGCTGTCCCTTCTGTCTGGAATGACATTTGCCAAGTTTTTTTTTTTTTTTCATGATTGACTCCTTAATATCATCTAGGGTCTAACTCAAATGTTATGTAGCCACCATCACTCTGCCACTCTGTCAATGTATGCTTTTACTTTTTTCATGCCAATTACTATTATATGCAATGCACTATTCAGCAGTTTGCTTGTCTTTAACAGTGTATGTACAGAATATAGAATGCAAGCTTCTTGGCAGCAAGAATGTAATCTTATTCAATGCTGTACCATCCCACACTTTGAACTGTGCCCAGCACCCAGTAGGAGCTCAATAGATTTTTTTTTGAGTAATTTTGACTGAAAGGCATTAATCTAGCCTATGAGAAAATTTAACTTACAATTTTTAAATAGAACTATACCTAAAGTATTCTGAATCTTTAAACCTATATCTGGGTTTTGTGAAGACAAGGACCTGTAAGTATATGAAAGATATGTCACAAATTTGAATTTATGGTCTTTAATCATCATACTGAATGTGTGAAGTATAATATTAAATCTCCAAGTTTGGGAATATTTATTCTAAATATTGTCATTTCTCAATTGAGTTTGAAAAACTTTCTGAAAGCCCACAGACAAATAACTGAGCTCTACTTGAACAACTCCATTGTAGGGTATTTAATACTTCCCAAGATAGTCCATTCCGTTTCTGGACAAAAGAGAAAACTGCACTACCCTTAGAGAATATCTACAACATAATTATTGATAAAAATATATTAGATGCTGCATGCAGTGGTCAGCACACTGTGGCCCATAGGTCAAATCCAGCCCTGCCTGTCTTACATAATCCTTGCTCTAAGAATGCTTTCTATATTTTTAAACTGTACCAAAAAAAAATCAAAAGAAGGACATTTTCATGACATATAAAAGTTGTATGAAATGCAATGCCAGTATTCATAAGTGAATGCAGCCATGCCCATTCGTTTACCTATCATCTGTGGCTGTTTTCCCTACAGTGGAAGAGTTGAGCAGTTGCAGTAGGAAACATACAGGCCAAAGAATATAATATATTTCCTATCTGGTCCTTTACAGAAAAAAGTTTGTAGTTCACTGCTGGGGATTATGCAAAACTGAGAAGTTACCACTTTCGAGTCCAGCTTTCAAGATCAATTGTTAATTTAATGGTATTATTAAATCTATAAAACTTTCATCTTTTTATAATTTTTGTCTTATACTTCTTGAATCTACAAGTCTATTCAACTCTAAAATTAATTTATGCATATTTGTAAGTGTGTGTTAATAGAAAGTGTACTTTGTGTGTGTGTGTATGTGTATAAGCCAAAGTCAGAGCTACATATGTGTAGATTTGTACCAAGAAATGAATATAAATGTAGAATATGGCCATTTTCGATCTCCCGGAAAAATTGTGTACATTGATGATCAAGGTTGAATAAAATTACTCCGCATAAAATGAAGGATTAAATTATCAAAATCATTTTGCTTTTAAATAGATAATCAGATGCTCATTTATATTTTGTGGTACCTGCTGCTGCATGTTCATTTTCTTAGATAATTTCTTAAGTACATAAACATGTGTTAGGGCCTGTTTTTCTTATGAGTGTGATCTCATATGTGACTCCTATTTTCATTTTATTCTTATGATGCAGGCTTTGTTGCACTCAGAGAAGTGCAACAAAACAATTTCATTTTGGTGCCACTTTTAAGATGTTATTTGGATCATGGACATATACTTGTGTGGTCCTCTTCATTAAGATAACAGCCTTGTCAAATGTCACAGGATTCTTTCAAGGATAGGTCAAGTTTCCTATTTCAGTAAGCTTTCAGTGGAAAGTCAGTCTAGCTCTGTGAAATGACTCACAAGCCAAGTCTATTTTGCAAAAATTATAGATCCTTGACTTCCAAGTTCAGGGATAAGAGCCAGTGGTTGGCACTTCCCATCACAGGGGTAACAGGTTCTCATGAGTAAGGAAGGAAGGAGAAGGGGAGAGTGGTGGAAGGAGTACCAGGCTGGAAATGGGATGCTAGCCTCACTCTGGTTTGGCTACTAACCAACGTTGGGACTTTAGCAAAATTACTTAATGTCTTGGTCTTCAATTTCCCCATTTTGAAAATCAAGAACTTACTTGAAATCAATAGATGTCATGCTATCTAAAGCAGTGAACACTTTGGTGAAATGAAATCCCCGGTGCAAGACTAAAAAATGAAGTAATGGGTGTGTAACTGACCTGGTGGAAGAGAGGAGCTACTGGACTTTCACTTGACCTTTGGCAGTAGCTCTAGAAGCCCCTCTTCAGAGCTGAGGACTCTGCAGAACAGCCTGACAGCTATAGGACTGTTTACCAAGTTGCCATTTTCTGCTCCAACTAATCTGTGGATAGCAGTCACCATATGCATTGTTTGTATGTGCGTTAATGCGTTGCATTTGCTGAAAAATAATGTGCTCTCTTAAACGATCAAGGATACCTATTGTAGGAATATTTTCATTATTAATGTGCTAGGCAAATCGTGCAGACAGAGATGGAGGCTCAGTCATCTCAACCCCATGCACTGTCAGTGGGAGTCACCTAGACTCAGTAATTGCAAAGGAGATTCAGGGTGTTTAGGTTGTGTGACTTACTCTGAACTTTCACATCTCTCTCTCCTGTTATACTCAAATTCTATGAGGGAAGGGTCTATATTTTAACCTTCTTCTTTTACCAGTGTCTAGTCCAGTACTTAGCAATAGAAAATGCCCTGAAATTTTTCAATAAATGAATAAACAAATGAGAGCTTCTAAGTTCACCATACAGATTGTCCAATTGATACACTAAGAATGAATCATTATCTAAAAAAAAAAAAAAGGAGTAAAACCTACCCGTTGGAGGATTAAAGTCATTGAACTGTAAGAACCCTGGACCAGAAGTCCCTTTCCTGCATTAACTCCGCCTGTCATCTCTGATACCTGTCTATAAATCTCAGCCTGGGGAACACTCTTGCACTGTCGGTTGGAGTGTAAATTGATACAGCCATTATGGAGAACAGTATGGAGGTTCCTTAAAAACTAAAAATAGGACTACCATATGACCCAGCAATCCCACTACTGGGCATATACCCTGAGAAAACCATAATTCAAAAAGAGTCGTGAAAAAAAAAAAAAGAGTCGTGTACCACAATGTTCATTGCAGCACTATTTACAATAGCCAGAACATGGAAGCAACCTAAGTGTCCATCGACAGACGTGTGGATAAAGAAGATGTGGCACATATATACAATGGAATATTACTCAGCCATAAAAAGAAACAAAATTAAGTTATTTGTAGTGAGGTCGATGGACCTAGAGACTGTCATAGAATGAAGTAAGTCAGAAAGAGAAAAACAAATACTGTATGCTAATATATACATATATATATATGGAATCTTTAAAAAAATGGTTCTGAAGAACCTAGGGGCAGGACAGGAATAAAGACACAGATGTAGATAATGGACTTGAGGACACAGGGAGGGGGAAGGGTAAGCTGGGACGAAGTGAGAAAGTTGCATGGACATATATACACTCCCAAATGTAAAATAGATAGCTAGTGGGAAGCAGCTGTATAGCACAGGGAGATCAGCTCAGTGCTTTGTGTCCACCTAGAGGGGTGGGATAGGGAGCATGGGAAGGAGATGCAAGAGGGAGGAGATATGGGGATATATGTATATGTATAGCTGATTCACTTTGTCATACAGCAGAAACTAACACACCATTGTAAAGCAATTATACTCCAATAAAAATGTTAAAAAAGAAATCTCAGTCTGAGAGAGATGAATCACACAATCTCTAAATTTCCTCCCAACACTGATATGCCATGAGGCTATGATTCAGTTGACTCAGAAAATAATCCTTTTTAAGTTTTTGTCATAAATTATTCAGGTAATTACTGTAAATCTTTACATCTAAATCCTGCTATCTGCAAACTCCATGGATTCTCCCTAGTGCAGCTTTTCAAGGACCATGGAGAAACATCAGACGACCTCGGACCACAGTTCAGACATTGATCCCTTCTTCTGCACTGTCCAACAAGCCCCTCCCCCTGCTATTACCTTGAAATGTGTACCTGGATTTCCTGTTCTGAAAGGTTCAGGGACGGGGACCACACAAAATGGTTGACACGAGATGACCACTGTGACCTTAAGCTGTTAGAGAAGCTCTCCTTTGTATCTGGCATCAATGTGGCAGAGAACTGCAAAGGTGAAGACCTGTAGATATTTCCAGTATTTTATCAAAGAAATTGTACTGACATATAATGTCAGTAGCTGTATCAGTCAGGGTTGTTTGGCGACAAACAAAACCTGTTCCCTGTAACATAGCAGCATCACCGATTTCACAGGTATCCAAAAAAATGGAATGTTTCCTATTTTTGTATAACTCATCAAGGATTGGTTCTGAACCCCAAATCTTCTGGATAAGAAGAAAAAGAAAACCCTTGCCAGCTAATGACACTTCAGTTTTTTACAATACAAATGGGATTCCTAACAGTTTAAAAGAATCCTCTGGGAGTAAACTATCAATATTTCCACCCATTTCTCTTTCTTCTCCCCAAGATGACACCTACCTGAACCAGAAAACTCTCTCTACCTTTCTGAGGGAGGATGGAGCTTTGCATCCATGGGTGGGTCTTTGTTCCACTCTCTAGCCCTTGCTGGCTTTGATGGAGGTGATGCCTCTTTCCCAGCTGGTCCTTATTTGCCTGGATGTATTCACTGCAGAATGAATGTTCTGGTATGTTTCATAATTCTTGGTCAGCATCCAGCTGAATTTAAATACCAGATGAACCACTTCATAACTATCCAAGCTTCTTAATCAAGCTATTTGCCCTGGCCTTAGCTTTTCCTTCTGTAAAATGAAAAGTATTTTGAAGGTTCCATGTGATAATACATGCTCAGTGTTTGGCATGTAGTAAGCATTAAATAAATGTTAACTCTTACTGTTATGGAAATTAGATACCAGACACTGCAAACAGCAAATTTAGGGGCACAGTGGGATGCAATTGCATGTTAGCTATTGTTGTTAATTCTAGTTTTAGAGTCTAGGTCTTCTAGTCTCAAGGTTGTTATCACACTAGGCTGAATGACCTTTTGCAGACTATAGATAACCCCAAATATTAAGCATCAGCCTAGGTACATTTCTCAAGCTTTTCTCACATCAGGCATTAAAACCAGTAAGCAGACAGTTATTGATAAGCAATCAAGCCAATATTTTTTTTTGAGAAACTCAAGAAAGAAGGCACTTTCATCCTTACTCTCTCTGGCTTTCAATCATTTCCTTATAGATCATGCAACCTGACAATCATTCCAATACTGACTGTTAAAAAAAAAAAAACTACAGGGCTGCTGGGCCACTGTACTTTCTAAATTAATCATTTCCAATGTGTATATATCTGCATCGGTGGTTTCACTGACCGATAAGTGTATATTCCCTTACCAGGGGCTCTGCCTCTCTTTTTGCTCACTTAGTCATTCTGTTCACGAGGATATCACATTTTTAGTTTTGAAAGATCTTGGCCTTTATTCTTATTAGACCTCTAGTCAAACAGTTCTTTCATTTCCTGTACATATTTCATGAACACTAGCAGGTAGTCCACTAATAACAACTTTAATCTTTCAGAAAACTTAGTAGCATCTGCAAGTGGATAGGATTTGTGTCATGAGTTGAGAATGAACACAGTAAAAAACACAGCTATTAACTCTTGCCTTGACTACTGGGGGATACCATGGTGGAGTTTATGAGTTGAAAGGGTTCTTGGAGGTCGTTTAGTTTAACTGATGGTGGGGAAAAAATGTCTTCTATACCATTTGGATTATTTCCGTCCAGCTGTTGTCCCAATTTTCTTCTTTTCTCACCACATTTAAAGAGCTTTCTGTGTATGTTTCTCTATTTTCTTACCTCCCACTCCATTTTGGCTTCTGCTTTCATCACTTTTTGGCAATGACGGTCCAAAAGGTCTCAACAATATCCAACTCTCCAGTTTCAGGCAATCTCTATACTCATCACATTTTCTTGACTTTTAGGTTGGCCACTATGTTTTGCAGACAGTCCTCCTTTGACCTGGCTGGTGCAATAGTCTTCTGTCTCCACCTGCACTTTTGGTCACTCCTTCTCAGAGCCTCTCACAGTTATTGTTCCTCCACTAAATAGATAAAAAAAAAAAAACCTCAGGGCTCCTCATGGCTATTTTGCTGTCCCGGTCTAGAACTTCTCCCTAAGTCGCATTTTCTGTGCCCATGGTTTCATTAGCACCTCAAAGGCTATGACTTTCACACTGATATTTCCAATTTAAATCTTTTTTTCCAGGCTCTAGACCTCAACCTGAATATCTAATCACTGATTTGACATTTTGGCCTGGGTGTTTCACAGGTAAATGCAACACTGACCTCATAAATTTTTTCCCCAGGAAATATTCTCCATCTATAGTGTTTCCTACCTCAATAAGTGGCATCTCCAGCCTTCCACTTGCCTAGTCATCTTGGACATATATTTAATAATATTCCAGTCTAGGCAATACCCCTTCTAAATATTTTTTAATTCAAGCATGTATTTACAGCTTCACTGCCTGAGTTCTAATCCAACCTACCACATCTTTCTCATGGAAGCTTTTCAGAATCTTCTAACAGGACTTCACCCTTCTCCTTCTTGTCCTTCTTTTTCCTCATGTCCTGACAAAAGTGATCTTTGAAATCCCCTCCTGACCTTGTAACTGCACTCATTAAAACCTTTTGATGACTTCCTGTCAGTCTTAGGATATAGATCAGCTTTGATATGACTCGTTTCTTGTCCCTCCCTAATTCCACAGCCTCATCTTATGCCACTTTACTCCTCCATCATGTCCTCTCAATCATTTGGCTTCTCATTCACCCACAGTGCCCAAAATTCATCCCCAATTTACTATTCCATCTGCCATTCCTCCTTTCCAGCTAACTCTTACTCATCTGTCATATCTTGGCCTAAATGTTATTTCCACAGTAATGCTTATCTGAATACTCAGATCAGATTACACCTCTTTTATACTCTCTCATTTCACAATATATTTATTGCAACTATAAATATATGATCATTTGTATGATACTATGTTTTTTTCTGTTTCTCTTGTAGACTGTAAGAACTATGAAAGTGGGGGGGGCTATCTCTATTACAATTTTTCTATCTTCATCACTAGCCCAATCTAAAGTTATTTGTTGAATGAATGAATGAATGAGTTGGACACACATCTTCCACTTAATGTTTTAAGTTGCTCACAGGAAATTTAGCATTTTTCCCAGTTACTCTATTCTGTGTCCTTCACTAATTTGTGGTGAATAATGCCTAACTGGTGGTATTGTTGAAATGAGTGAATATATTTTACATCTATTACTATGTTAAATTCTCCAGGAGCAAGTATTCAGAGCATATCAGCCAAATGAATTGGAAGTATGCAAGTGGGCAGGGGGCTAACTTGGTTCTGGAATCCTCTACTTATTTTCTGAAAGGCGAACCATGGTTACAAAGTTGACAACCTCAGCGTCAAGACTAGAAAAAAATGGAGGGTATTTATGGATTAATTTCAATACGTTCCTACTTGAAGAGTATCACATTTACTAGTGATGTACTCTGGGGAGAAGCACAGCTGGATTTCTGAGCCCTCTCACCCTCATTGACTGAGTCAGGCTCACAGAACTACCTTCTGTGGTCCAGAAATAGAATGGACTCTTGCGTCTGAGAGGGAACCATTCAAGGTACTCAGCACTTTTGTTCACTGTCACAGCATTGATCTAGAGAGCCAAAGATACATCTTCAACACCACCTTCATTTAATTAACTCACTTAAAATCATTTCCTTTTTCAGGGACTGTGGTGAGGACCCAAAGAAGAATGCTAGATCAGGCAAACCTCAGCACATCTGGTGTTCTTCCTTTCACCACCACAGAGTGGGAGGGCCAGGTGCCTTTCTAGGAAATAGAATTTTCTGAGTTGGTCTATTGTCATGTATTAGTTAATAGTAGAAATAGCCAAAAATAATTTGAAGAAAGCAGGTTATAAATAGCCACCCATCTACCTACATACCTAAAACATAAACTGGTAAGAATTCTCCCTTCTACCAATTCTCTCCCCCTTTCCCTCCCTCCCTCCCTCTTTAAAGTGTATTGGTTTTATACACGGATGCACAAACAAATATCATCCTCACCACTCTCCACCCTCACTCTGAGCCAGCAAGCAGATTTTTCAGTTTGAATTTAATTGTGAAGAAAAGTAAGAGATAAGAAAAGGCAGTATAGAACAGGACTTATGAAAGTGAGGCTTTTGAGTCAGGTGGACCCCTTTTGAATCTTGCATGCAGTGTAATCTTGGACAAGTTGCTTGACCTCTTCAGGACTCCTCTCTTCGATTGTGTAAGTGATAATACCCCTATGGTTGTGAGTTGTTTTCCATCTAATCACATCAACCACTTAGTCCAGTGTCTGACACATATTAAGTGCTCAGAAAATAATAACGATTTCCTTTCTAATTATTTTGCTTTTGATAGTTCAACTCTAGTCATTAGTTAACACTATGCTCGCAAGAAAAGGAATTCAAATGCTTTAAGCGGTCATTTCCTTAGCTTTCTTTCCTCACCCCCTCACAGTCATAGAAACTTGGAGAAATAAATAAATAGATGAAAAGAATTCTACCTTTCATAGACACCCCTGGAAGACTCCAAAGAAAGCCAGGATCACAGAAAGGATGGAGGCCTAGGAGAAGTAGAGCTTGTTTCATCAATTTATTTCTAACTCTGTGGTTTGATTATACTCTTGTTTTCAGCTTCAGTCCTGAAGAAAATAGTATTGAATATTTACTACATCTAAGGCCCTAATTGGGGTTGAGTTGTGTCCCTTCAAGATTCATAAGTTGAAGCCCTATCCCTGTAGCTCAGACGGTGATCTTATTTGAAAATAAGGTCACTGCATATGTAATTAGTTAAGATGAGGTCATTAGGGTAGGCCCTAGCCAAGTATCACTAGTATACTTATAAAATGGGAACATTTAGACCTAGAGACACATATACTGGAACAATGTTATGTGAAGATGAAGGCAGAGATCAGGGTGATGCTTCTACAAGCCAAGGAATGCCCAAGTTACCAGAAAACCACCAGAAGCTACTGAAGAAGGAACAGATTCTCCCTCAGAGCCCTCAGAGGGAACCAACCTTGCTGACACCTTGATCTTGAATGTCCAGCCTATGGACATTTATTGAGACAATAAGTTTCTGTTGTGTAAGCCACTCAGTTTGTGCTACTTGGTTATGGCAGCCCTAGCCAACTAATACAGGTCAAATGTATTACATGTCAAATGTATTGCATGTACGATAAATGTGACCAAGTTATTGCTCCCACTTTGAGGGGGTTAATCTTTGTGAAGGATGCTCACATATGTTTCCCCAGCGGCTTAGCACTTATTTATTTCTGGATGCAGGGATTTTAATTCCCTCTCATGCTCACTGACTTCCACAGCACACTTTTTGAATCTTTTATAATGCACTGACTTGTAATGTGCATATTGCTCCTTAAGGATACGGGCATGTATTAATCACTTTTATCCCTACCCAATACTCTTGAAATAGGTAATAGCCAGAGAGATAAAGGAAGGGAAAAAAGGCAAAATAAGAGAGTAGAGGAAAAAGGGGCTCCCTCCTATAACATCCTAAAAGGTGGTGACTCAACCTCTTCTCAGGAGTGTTCGATGTGTCATGTCACTCCTAATTTTCCCATCTCTTAAGTGCTCTGAATTCTAGAAAGTTGCTTCTAATTTTGAATTATAATTTATTTCCCTGAAACGTCTGAACCTTGGGTCTTTTAGTTTTTCTTTCTAGAGAAATACACAAAAAATTCTAATCCTCCTTCGTCCTTCCAGTCCTTCAGATAACTAAATATTGATAACAAGCGACCCCAGAGTCTTCTCTTCTAGACATTATATCAAGCTGCAGATGGAGGTGGTTTCTGGATCAGTTCATACTGATTAAGGGTCTACTGTGGGCAAGGTTCTTTCACATATACTCATTTCAACTTCAGGGCACGTTTGCAAGGTAGGCTCAAGTTCCATTGCAGAGTAAGGAATCTTAAGCTAGATGAGGCACAGTGATTTGTCTGAGGTTACACAGTTGAGAAGTGGCAACTATGGAATTCATACACTGGTCTGTGACACTAACTCAGGTTCTGGTTCCACAAAAACAGAAGTAAACCTTTTCCAATGGTGAGTCTGATTTACCTTCTCTCTCTGACCTTAGCTTTTTGCATTAAGAAGGGGACTGAGGTCCGCAACTGCATTAATAACAACTGGAGCCTTACACTTCTCAAACAAGTTCTATTCAACAGGAGTAGGCACCAGCTGGCATATGGCATTGGGTGCCAATAGATCTGATAGTGCCAGGCAAAACAGACTTGATTGGCAGCTGTTCCTTTGTCCAGCTGTCCAACAGATGGGAAGATGAGCAGCAAAATGGCCTAGCTGGCACCAAATAAACCTAATCCTTTTTATGCTATTTGAATGTCAGAGCAATGAAACAGATGAGTGATGTCGTCTCTAAAAGAGGGGTAGGTCTACACAACTGTTCAAAATTCCCCCCTGTATTATGTAGTAGGAAAAAAAAAGGTTTCAAGGTGAGATGTCTGGGTTTCACCCTAGATCTGTCATTGACATGCTATGTTAACTAGGGCTTTTCATTTGGATTCTCTGGGCTCAGTTGTCTTATTTATAAAAACCTTCACAGTTTTGTTTGATGATCAAATGTGAGGGTGTGTTTGAAAGTTATCTAAAATGTAAAAAGTACAATGAAGTATAAACACATAAAAATCTTAGTTACTTGACAGATAAGGACACTTTTCTGGGTGATGGAAGGAAAAGCAGAGCATTTGTTTAACATTACAAAAGCAGAACTCCACAAAATTTTACAGAGCAGATCAGAGGACTCATTTTCCTATGTGGAGGTCTATAAATCACACATGTGCATTAAATAGCAGAGCAATGAGCTTCTATGAAATTGATTTGCCACTTTTTCTGCTAGTATTTTCAGAAAATACAGAATTCTTTTTCATTTTGACTCAGTTTGTTTTTCGTCTTGTGCACCCGGACTTCAACTGTAAGTTTAAAGCTCTTCTTTATAAACTTTATAAAGGATGGGAGTGGTGTCATTTCTAAGGAATAAATAAGATGTATTATAATTCAGCAACTATTTTGATGGCACAGTGGATTATTTCTGAAAGATTATGAGGGATAGTTTTGACTCACTAGCGGTGGAAATTTTGATGCCACATTCGGTGCCTATGCTGTAAGCATAAAATACTGGAATTCAGTGGGACGCACCAAATTATATAATCCAAAATTCTTATTATAAGGAAAAGAAACTCACATTCAGAGAAATAGGATGGAAAAAGATAACAGACATTTATGTAGCATCTCAGAATTTTCTTGCTTCCTACGACTAAATGTAATTTGTTCATCTTTTAATTTCCCATTGGAATTTGTCCATTTCTCTCTTATGGTATATGTGTGTATGTGTATGAATAAGCCTCTATTTGGGCACAGTAGAAAATCTTTACATTTGAAGACTGAATTTGGTACTATCCAGGCTGGAACTAAGAGCTTTCTCATCAAGACATTAGAATTAGCACTGACTAGTCTGTAATGGAGCTTATGATACACAAAGCAGTTGAGTATTTCACAGGGCAAGTTGAGTATTTCTCTTGCGATACTTATCACCATATGTGTGCCAGTCTCTTTCTTTACATTGAAAGTTCTTGGAGGTAGCTCTGCAGTTTTTGCTCCACCTTGCCATCTTTAATTCTCACATCAGTTCTATGGATTCAATAATATTGACTAAGGTCATAATGCAATGTTTAACCAGAAGTTTCACTTTTTCTTACAGAAAGTCAAGAGTATGAAAACAAACTCTCCCACTTTGGAGGCACAGGCTTTTGGCAGTTATTAATTTGGGAGATAATTTAGAATTTACCCTCTTCATTGGAAGAGAGTCATACATTGCACAGATGTGGGAAATAATGGACAAAGAAATAGTCAAAGTAAAGTACAAGTAACAGATGAAACTTTATGTTGTCAAAGTGGAAAATCTGTACACTTTAAAGACTGAATTTTGTGCAATGCAAACCAAGACTTAAGAGTTTTTTACATTCAGCATTGACTGGTCTTAAATGGACCATTGTGAGACATAGTGTCAAGTTTGTCGAAGGACAAGGAACCAAGAACAAAAAATGTAAAAGAAAGGGAGAGAAAGAGGGAGAGGGAAAAAGAGAGGAAAAGGGGGAAGGGGAGTGGAGGAAGTAGGAGAGGGAGATGGAGAGAGAGAGGGAGAGAAACAGTGTCAAAGTTTGGTATATAGTTTGCGATGGCCTCAACAATTTCTCACATCTTGGTACACACGTCCATTGCAATGTGACTGCTATTTCTTCCATCAATTTGTAGTATCTGTTTCTCGTCCTCTGGAATACGGACCGGCCCTATAATTGCTTTGGCCTACTGAATGTGGCATAGTGACATTTTGCAACTTGCAAACTTCAGTTTCAAGAGGTTTGCAGTTTTTGTTCTTGTCCTTTGGGAATACTTCCACCATCACTGGAAGAAGTATTCCTAGTGAAGAAGCCTGGTCTTGCAGTTTGGAAGAGAAGAGGCTATGTGTAGCAGAGACAAATTATTCCATCTCCTGGACCAATTAGTCAACAGCCAGCATCATCTGCCCTCTTGGACCACCCAGATTTTGTTGAGTCATCAAGAACATGAGTGACCTCAGGCAAGACCAGCAGAACTACCCAGCTGAGACCAGTCAAATTTGCTGGACATTAGAATCATGAGCAAATGACTGTTGGTCTAAGTGATAAAATTTTGAGGTGGTTTTTACAGTAAGGTATAATTGATATAGTATGATCCTTCAGAAAAAATTCTTCAACCTAATACAGCAAGCACTTACTAATTCTATGGACACATTTATACCTTAGTCAGGAGATACTGATCATTCTCACTAGAAATAAGTTTTAGTTTTGCCTGAATATTATATATCTGGTTATGGGATTAAATTAACTATTATTAGTCTACAATTACAAAGGTGCATATGCAGGAGGATATGGACAGTGGATAATTTTTCCCCTTCATTGATTAATTTCTGTCCATTTCTCCATCCCCAATCCTTTTTAATAACTAGGTAATACTTCCATACTTCTAGTAAAAGAGAGGCTTATATTTAACTTAATATTATAATTATATATATAAAGTTGATATTAGAAACTGTTCTAAAAAGGGTTTAGTTTTTGCTTTTTTTCAGCTTTCCTGACCACTATTCAGCAGCGCTCTTATACAATCATGTCTAAATAGGCCACGTATTTTTCGAGGTGTGCCAGTCTTTGCCTATGTATGACTTAGTCTCTAACAGATGCAATTTGAGTGCAGCTGAAAAGCCATTCTGTCTTATATAATTTCTATCATAGATATCTATCTTGGGGGGCGGTCCACAAGCCCACCCCAGGTTCAGTAATTGATTCACAATAACTCAAGGGACTCAATGTATAGTCTTGTCCATGAATAAGATTTACTACTTGAAAGGACACAGAGCAAAACCGGCAAAGGGAAAAGGTGCAGGGGTGAGTCCTGAGGAACCAAGGCATGTACCGAATCACACAGGGGATGCTTACCCTCAAGCAATGAGTTATGACAATACTTGTGAAATGTTGTCTACCAAGGAAGCTCATTAGAGCCTCAGTGCCCAGGGTTTTTATTAGGGTCTGATCACAGAGGTAACCTCTGCCTAGCACATACTGAAATTCCAGGCCCCTTTAAAAAGAGCAGGTGTTCAAAATAAGCCATATGGCTTGCACAGTTTAGGCATGGTGAACTCCTTATTAGGGAATGGTGGAAACCTTCCCCAAATCCAAGTCCCCAAATATACCAGTCAAGGGTCAAATTTGCAAGCAGGTTTTTCTAAGGATAGCAGTCCCAGTTCTGCTATGCTAACTCCTTTTTGCACATTATCCTTTTATCACTGATATCATTCATTTAGTGTTTACCTATCGGTATTGACTAGAGAGCATGAGTTAGATTATTAAAAAGGAAGAGAATAAAACAGTTCTGTCTCCCAAGAACTTTAGTGAAGCAGCATTAGAATACAGAAATAACACGTAAAAAAGAACCAGGAAATCTGTCTATCATCTATGTAATTTTATCATCTGTAAGGCTTCCAGCAATTATTAAATATCATCCATTACTCTTAATGCTAAAACAGGTTGTCTTTCTAACTAGTTCTTGAATGGATAAGTATTTACTGTTCCCAGGAAGATTCTTATTGCTATGAAACTAAACACACCAAAACTTAGTAGCTTAAAACAACCATTTATTTAGCTTGTGATTCTGTAGGTTAGTGGTGTGGTTCTTTCTCTCTGCATTGGCTTTGATAATACCTGCTGGGCTTTATCAAGTGTTTACTGTCAGCTGATGGGTCACCTTGTGTCTCAATGATCTAGGATGACCTCACTTCTAAGTCTGGCAGTTGGCAACCTGTCACCTGGAACAAACAATAGGGATGACTGAGTCTGTGTTCCTCATCACTCAGCAGACTACCTTGGTCTTATTCTCATGGTAGAGATTCTAAGAGCATAAGAGGGCAAGTAGCATATGGTGCTTCTAGAGGATCCAGGGTAATAAAAGAGTGCTCCAAGTATATCACATTCAAATACTCTTTTCTGAGCTACTTCCCATTGCATGTTGTATAAAACCCATATTTCTCACCTTGACATTATTCAGTGCCTAAACAACACGGGTTCTACTTAACTTTCATTGTCTTCCATAACTGCTCTCCCCCACTTTCTAATTTAGACCTTATTATGTAGCTGAAGAGCACTGTTTGGGTACTTCTAAATAGGGCTTCCCCTTCCCTTTGGGCTTTCCCATGCCATCCCCTCTATCTAAAAATTATTTCCTCTGACCTCCTCTTGCTGAAATTCTGCTGTCTTTTTAAGACCCAGCAAAAAATGCAAATCCTATGCTTATTTTTAAACTTGTTTTGTAGTGCTTGTGTGATATTCTTACTTTGGAATCTTACAGCATGGTTTGCATGAATCATATAGCCCTTAGTATACATTTCCTGCACAATAGTTAGACTGTAAGTTCTCTTGAATTCAAAAGTATGTTTCCTTTTATTTTTCACCTCCTGTAGTACCTAGAATAGTGTCCAAAACACACCTGGCAAAGGGAAAAAACTGTTTGCTCTCTGCTGACTTGAATTGAACTGAAAGTTCAAATTACTTAAGAGGGTATTCTTTTTCATGTTTTTGAAACTAAGCTTGTTATCATAATGTCTCTCTCGATACAGGTCTTTGACTGTATTTTTAATACAGCAAAAACTATGACTGTGAAGATAGCATTTTCAATATCTCCCTCAAAAACGGGGCTTCGGGGCTTCCCTGGTGGCACAGTGGTTGGGAGTCTGCCTGCTAATGCAGGGGACACGGGTTCGGGCACTGGACTGGGAAGATCCCACATGCTGTGGAGCAACTAGGCCCGTGAGCCACAGCTACTGAGCCTGCACGTCTGGAGGCTGTGCTCCGCAACAAGAGGGGCCACAATAGTGAGGGGCCCGTGCACCGCGATTTAAGAGTGGCCCCCGCTCGCCACAACTGGAGAAAAGCCCTCACACAGAACCGAAGACCCAACACAGCCATAAATAAATAAATAAATAAATAAATAAATAAATAAATAAAGTAACAATGGGGAAAAAAAAACAGGGCTTCAAGGCCATTTGTGAAAGAAGGTAGGAGGTGAGGCACAATCATTTGCCTGCAGCTGTGAAGGCGATGTCCCATTTCCCTGAAACCACGAGACTGACTCACTCCTGTCCAGATCTTTGGGCCATCGTACCCACCCACCCCAGCCTCCCAATCATTAGCCTCCCTTGAAAAGTCTCCTCTTCCTCCTGAATTAATAACGGTACTTGATCTTCATTGATTTCCTTATTTGAAAACTACAAGGAGGCTTAGTGCTATTTGAAAGATTTGGCAGGTAGTAGTATGCATCCCTAACCCCTGACACTGCTCTTGGGTCCAAGTCGAAGTTATTGGTCTATCAGCCATTTACTGCTTTTGGGAGTTGACAGAGTAAGCCTCAATATATTCAGGAATTCTCCTTAACAGTTGGAGACTTTGGACCTTGCCCACGCACATGTACACACACACCCCCACACACACCAAAATCAAACACATATTTCATTTAACAATATTTTCTACAAGCACTTAAACTATTAAAAATTAAAATCTGTATTCCCATACTGAAAATCACAAAAGCCAGTATATTGTCATGTTTGCTTTAAATTTTACCTACCATAAAGAAGAATAGCCAAGATAAATTAGAAGTCTTCTTTACTTTCCTCTCCAATCTCATGTCCCTTCCTCCCTCCCATGATATAACAACCATAAGGAATTTGGTGACTTCCCTTCCAGTCCTTGTTGTGGACATTTGCTTTGTGTATATGTGTCCAAAAGCAATATTATTTCTTAAATGTTCATAAATGGCATCAGACTGTACTTAACATTCTTCAACTTATTGTTTTTAACTCACAGGTATTTGGGGTTAACTCTTGCTATTACACTTAGATTTAACTGATTCATTTTAGTGCACAATATTCTAGTAATTCTTTTACTAGACTACACTAGACTAATTTTTCATGTATTTATTCCTACTTATATATATTTGGATTGTGTCTAATACTTTTTTGCTATTATAAACAATATTGCAATAAATGAACAAATGCTGTACTGTGTAGGATTATTTTAGGTTCTTGGTTATTTTAACTTTACTATATATCCCTGAGCTTTCTCTGCCTCTTACCTCTTTCTAATATTTTCCTCTATTGCTACCCAAGTAATAATTCTAAAATGTAAATTCGATCATGTCCCTAAAATAGTTAAACTCCATTCGTGACTTCCCATAGTCAGGAGATGTGGTATAAGCTCCTTAGCTTCCTATCCAAGACCCTTTATGATGGAGTTCTGTCTACCTCTCCAGGCTTATCTCAGTCACATTTTATCCCCTAGCAATATTGAAATATTTCTTATTCCATAATGGTATAATGAAGTGTTGTGCCTCTATCCTTTGTACAAATTCATTCCCCTGTTGGGAATTCCCTCCTGCTCCCTTCTTGGCCTCATTTCACCCTTCAAAACTTATCATAGGTCAACCTTCAATAATAATAATAATAATAATAATAGATAACATTTATTGGGTATTTGCTATGTGCCTGAAATTACCCTTTGCTAACTTCTCTTCCTGTCCATCACTATGTCCTCTCTTATTTAAAGATAATCCCAAGTAGAGTTAAATACTCTGTCCCCTGTCCCCCTCTTGTTATTTCCCCCCTCTCCATACACAAACACACACACACACACACGTTATTGGATCTATAAGAAGAATGACGTTACTAATCATCTTGATGATTTTCATTTATTAATTGCCTGCTCTTACTGGTATCACTCACTTTACTTATAGTTTTCTTAATTTAAAACCACTTGAGGCAAGAATTATTACCACTAGTCATCATTCTAACTTACAAGGAATTGAAGTTCTGGTAACTTCATGAATTGTCCTTTTTAATTCTATTTTTCAGTTACTGTTTTACATATCCATATCCCCACTAGTTTAGAAATAACTTGAGGAACGAATTCCACTGCAATATTCATATTTGTAGCCCTAGTACTTAGCATAAGTAAGGGGTTGTCAAATATTTGTTAGATAAGTTAAATTAAGTATCCTAGGTAATGAAGTATCTTTTCTTTTCCTAGAATCATCATATAGGGAAGAATTTGCAATGGGTTCTGAGCTCTTCTATTGTCACTAGCAATTGTGGTAAAGGCATTTTGCCAAATATGAGTTAAAAGTCATCTTTTGATGTTAAAACCATCCCTTAGTAACCAAATCATGAAGCCACAAAGGCTTCACACATTCCATCCCACAAGTTTCACTGTCAGATGACATCTTTCCTTTCCCAGGGTTTAATGCTCCCTTAAATTCATATTGACTTGGTCAGTTTCCAATTTTTAGAATTCATTGGTGACCCAAAGAGAGAGGGATGATTAGTTGTGTTAGCTTCTCCCAAACCTAAATATTACTTGAACTTAAAGAAAATGAAATACTGACTCTGTCATCTACCCTGCTTCTCACACAAAGAGGCACCATCAAGTTCCTGTAGGAGAAACTCATTCATCTTAGTAAAGCAGAACTGCATTCCCAACTGTGGGTAAGAAGAAAAGTGAGGATATTTTATCAGATGTGAGTAGGTCTTTTAGAGCAGACATACATGGAAAAATCCAGTGGGTTGGGGTATCACTATGAAACATCAGAAATCTAAATACACTGATCATTCCCCAGCCAGAGCCCTTGGCAGAAAGTCTGTGAACTCAGGAAGTTCAGGGAGACCTGGCCACAAGCAGTAGGGACAATCCCTGGAGAAATAAAATTGTATAATCTTTGATCTTGTGATTTCTTCCTACACATGAATCCCTTTCAGGGAAGAAATCATAATATAGGGTCTTCAGCCAATTGGAACACAGAAGTAAAGACACCTGTGTTTGTACTTTGAGATATGCCTTGTAAATTAACCGATTTGCTGTTTTATGAGTCCTCGGCAGTGTCTTTCTAAAAGCTGATACTCAAAGAAAATATTTGTCAAATAGAAACATTTTATGATTAAAATTTTCTTGAGTTGGTGGAGAATCAATGCCCAGCGTATCAGTGGCTCAAGTGCATGTAGAATGCATTAAATACCACATTTTAAATCTGCTGTGCTCTAAGCCTTGAAAGTCAGCAATGTTGATTCTGCTGATAAAAATATCTACCATTTCTTGAATATCTGCTTGAAACTAGGCACTTAACTGAGACACATTCCTAGTATATACCAGGCACTTACAGTCATCCTTGATCCTTACAGGATAACTGTGAAATATGCATCACCCATCCTCCCTACCCCCATTTTAAAGATGAGGAAATGGAGGGTTAATAACTCATGAAAATCACTCAGCTAGTGGGTACAATGCAGTGCCAGAACCAGAACTTTGAACTGGGGAAAACTCAAACTCACAGTACTTTAATGGGAATCTTCAACATCAGAGTTAGACTCTGTGCCAATTACCAATGGATGATATTTTGAAAGAGTCAGCAGGTATAGTTGGCTTGACACAGCATGGCCTGTTCTTCAGCCCAGGTCTGTGATGGCTCTTTCTCTTTCTCTTTAGAGACAGGCCAACCCAGTCTCCATTCCAGATACACAAAGCATCCTAAGCTGCTTCTGGAAGTGGGACTTACGAATCTAACTAAAGTGAGAGGTTAATCTTTCAGCAGGATTGTAAAATGACAAGCCTGGAGATATGACTTCAAGTTGTAGAAAGCAATATTATTTGTCAGCATCTTCTATTATATAAAAATGAGAAAGTCAGAGGTAGAGAAGGGAAGGAGGGAGAGAGACAAACACACACAACTAAATAAAGTGTGCTAAGTAAAATCATTGTATTAAAATGCAGGGCTTAAACAGACTTTGTTTCCATCATAGCTACGCAAAACAATACTTGAACCTTTTGCTTAACCTCTCTGGGCTTCAGTTTCCTCAAGGGGAAAGCTACTGGTGCTACTCTGATAAATACAGGTGACAGCTGAATGGTTGACCAACTGTGGACGAAGAGTTCTAGGGATTAAAATCTTGGCTCCACTACTTTGTTTCTTCACATACAAAATGAGGGCAGTAACAGTACAAACATTATATTAAAAAAAAATTAACTTGAAACCAGCCCAGACTTTGCATTTCTCATTATGAGAAAAAAATTTCCTGCAGATGATGAACTATATGACATTTAATGACACATGGTAAAAATTTTAGCCCATATTCCTCTGAGTGACTCATAATGTGTTTTCTAGAAGAAAAAACTGTCCTGTAAACCAAGAAAGGCCTTCTGAGAAAATGAGAGAACAGAGGTCTGGTACTGCTTCTGGAGATTTGGAAAGCCCTTTCAAGAGGACTGCTTTCCAAATCATGGTCTCCATCTTGAGCCTGTATACATTTGTTTTACTTTAATATTGTGGTTTAATTGGGGGGAAAATGGATACTTACTGTATAAAAAGGATTTTAGGAAGTTTATGGCAGCCACTCAAGTATACACGCATACAAACAAAACTATTTAGTACATTAAAATATTTACTTCTGATCTTCATTGGTTTTAGAGCCAGAATTTTATAGATACAGTTGAAATCTCACTGGTATTCACCTTATTTTCATCATCTTGCCACTCACTCCAGGGGCAATTATCATCCTGAAATCAGTGTCTCTCCTTCCACAATGGAGTAATTTTACTCCATCATTGAAAATTTAAAACGAGTAAGGTTCCATTTTAAACATCTTCATACTTTGCCTTTTAGGGAACAAATCAAAGTTTAAAATTAAATTTATGTTTTGGATATCTATTTATATTGATACATATTAGGTTATACTGCATACAGTTGCCAATAATCAACTAATTTTGACCTATAAAAATAGTGGTCTTATACAAGTAAACACAGTACATCAACTTCACTCAGTTTAAATGCTGTACTACACAACTTTCCATACATTCCCCCATTGTTACACATTGAACTTGATTTCTACATTTTATGATTATAAACTGTACTATAATTACTTTACACAAGTCTAGCTCAAGAACTTTTAAAAGTCTGGAGTTTTACCTTATTCATAAGCTAACAATTTTGTCTGCCACAGTTTCATGAATTCTGGCAAAAGACATGAGGTGCTTGTGGCAGAGGCAAAGGACTTTATTACACCTGGCTCATGAAAGTTAACATATCTGCACCCTTTCCCCTTGCCTCTCAATTTCCACAAGTGTAACCTGTAGGGGAACAAGTAGATACTATGCATGCAGTGGACTTGTGTAGTAGCTGAGGAACCCTGAGTTTAGGGAACCTGATTTTTTTATAATGCACTGTGGGTTGATTAATACACAACACTGGTCCCTGGAGAATTCCCAGTAAAGTAGTTATTGGTATTGGTAGACTGACCTTATGAGACCAGTAGGAATATCTCAATGGACTGTTGGTCATATGACCTTCACAAGATAGCCACACCTTTTTTTTTTCAATAAAGGAATCATCGTTTGTCCTAATGGGTTAAGAATACAAAAAACTGAGGAAAGGAAGAGGGCATTCTCCATTCTCCAGATTTTTCAAGAGTCATTTTCCTTACACATGCTCTTGACTTTTCTCAATCTATACTTTTCTTCCTCCTCTCCTAATGTGGAATGATGTAATGACTGGAAAATTTAGAAAGAATAAGCAGACATGGTGGGCTCAGGAATGAGAGATCATTCGTTTCCTTTTTCTGTCCATAGAAAGTATATTCCAGTGCTCTCTCCTGCCCAGCAGGTTCCCATTCAGGCAAGACTGCTCTAGTCTGTGCTGGTAGGACTTGGTAAGTGAGTTTGCCTGATTATACCATTTATATTAGCAAATCTACTTGCCTTTTGTTCTCAAGACATGATTCTCCAAACTGGCCTTGATCAGTAATAAACGTGTTTTTTAAAAACCCCATCTGCCACTCATTTGTTATATATCTCAATTTATGCAAAACTCCAATAATAGAGAGAGACGCTGTTTGTGGGGAGTTATTTAGGCCCCTAGTATGTAAAACAAGCTTAACATGCTGTGTTGAGCTGCCATAGCAAAATACCACAGATTGAGTGGCTTAAGCAACAGACATTCATTTCTCACAGTTCTGGAGGCTAGAAAGCTCAGATCAAGATATTTAATTTCTCCTGAGATGTGTCTCTTGGCTTGTAGAGGCCTGCCTTCTCTCCATGTCCTCATGTGACCTTCTCTCTGTGTGCATGCCTCCCCAGCATCTCTTCCGTTTTTTATGAGGACACCAGTCCTATTAGAGCCCCATCCTTATGACCTAATTTAACCTTAATTATTGTGTTAAAGGCCTCACCTCCAAATATAGTGACTTTGGGAGTTAGGGCTTCAATATGAATTTGGGGGGAGCACAATTCAGCCCATAACAAACACCTATAAAAAAAAAGTTTAAAACAGATATTTAAAGTTTCCAGGTTTTTATTATTATAGATACAACTGAGATAAACAATTGTTTATAGGTTGTTTTATGGACATAAGTGTTCATTTGTCTGAGGTAAGTGCTCAGGAATAGAGTTGCTAGGTCATATAGGATTTGAATGTTTAATTCTCTTAAGAAAGTGTCAAACTGTTTTCCCATTGTCTGTACCATTTTACATTCCCACTAGCAATGTATGAGTAATTCAGTTTCTCTGCATCTTTGCGAGCATTTAGTGTGGTTATTACTCATTTTTCAGCCATTTCTATGTGTATATAGAGATATCTCATTGTGATTTTACTCTGCATTTTTCTAATGACAAATTATGTTGAACATCTTTTTATGTGCTTGTTTGCCATCCGTCTGTCCATACCAGTGAAGAGTCTCACCATGTATTTTGTTCATTTTCTAACTGGATTTTTTGGATTTTTATTGTTGAGTTTATATCAGATACTAGTCCTTTTTTAAAAGGTCTGCAAATATTTCCTTCCACTCTACAGCTTTTCTTTCCATTCTCTTGAGAGGGTCTTTTGCAAAAGAGATGTTTTAAATATTGCTAAAGTTCAATTTATCCATTTTTAAAAATAGATATTGCTTTGATGTCAAATCTAAGAACTCCTTGCCTAACATTATAATCTGGACATTTTCTTTCATGTTTTCTTCTAAAAGATATATAGTCATATGTTTTATGTTTAAGCCTGTGATCATTTTGAGTTACGTTTTCTATAAAATGTGGTAGAGGTTCATTTTCTGATTATGGCTGTCCATTTACTCCTGCACAGCTTATTGAGATGGCTATCTTTCCTCCATTGAATTGTTTTAGTGGGTTTTTTTTGTTGTTTATTTGTTTTGTTTTTTGCGGTACGCGAGCCTCTCACTGTTGTGGCTTCTCCTCGTTGCAGAGCACAAGCTCCGGACACGCGGGCTCAGCAGCCATGGCTCACGGGCCCAGCCGCTCCGCGGCATGTGGGATCCTCCCAAACCGGCTCATGAACCCATGTCCCCTGCATCGGCAGGCGGACTCTCAACGACTGTGTCACCAGGGAAGCCCTGTTTTAGTGTTTCTGTCAGAACTTTGTTGACCATGTTTTTGTTGGTCTATTTCTGAATTCCCTGTCCTATTCCATTGGTCTATGTGTCTCTTCTGTCAATAACACACATTCTTGATTATTGTGACTATATAAGAAACCTTAAGATGAGGTTGACTGATTTTTTTTCTACTTTATTATTGTTTTTTCAAGATTATTTTAGCTACTCTGTTTCCTTTGCCTTTCCATACAAATTACAGAATAATATTGTCTGCATCTGTAAAAACTCTTGCTGCAATTTTGATTGGAATTTTATGAAACATGCATACCAATTTGGGAAGGATTGGCATCTTTTCTATATTGAGTCTTCTGATTCAGAAACATAGTATATCTCTCTGTTTATTTAGATCTTATGGCACTGCTGTGGCACACGAAGGAGGGATGCTGCTTCATTACTGCCAGGTAGAAGCAGGAGTCCAGATTTCCCACTTGGCCTCTGTTGGTACCCACAGGGTAGGCGTCTCATTACTGTTGGGATGTGGTAGGAATCTGGGTTCCCCTCAGGGTTTCCACTGACACTGGAGTGTGGATGGCCTTACTACTGATGGGTGAGGGTCAAAGTCCTGACTCTTCCCTAGGCCTCTTCTGTCACCAATCTACTGAGGAGTGGAAGGGCCATCTTGTTATTGCTAGGCTGGGGTAGAAGTCCAGAATCTCTACGTGTCTCTACTGACAGTGCAGGTAAAGAAGGACCTTCTCATTGGCCAACATGGATAAGAGTCCAGACTCCTCAATTAGCCTTCTCTGATACTATGCCAGCAGCAGTGTTAGGGGTATCTTGTTACAGCCTCATGAGGGTGGATGTCTAGCCTTCACTCACATGAGTTGGCCAATTTTTCTGTTTTGTTTGGCTAGAGTGGCTATTGTTTAAAAGTTTTCTGTCCTGTTAAGCTGCCTGTTTCTTCATCCTTTGACTAGAGAGAGTAGGCTTATGTTGGGGCTTATTTTTCAACTGTATCCATTGGTGTTTCTAATTCAGTGGCTTATTTGGCTTCAAGGCTGGGATATATGATGAAAAACAAAACAAGTCAAACAAAAACACCTAAAGGCACTCACAACCTTTTCATTCCTTGAGTCCTGTGGTCCCCAGCCTTTTTTCTCTCCAACATTCAGAGTCTTCTTTCTGTTTGTTTTATGTATAATATCCAGGGTTTAATTGCATTTATCAGGAGTAAAACAGAAAAGTATATGTATTCCATCTCCAGGAAATGAAAGTCCCCACTTGACTTTTAAGGAGACTAAAGAGGTGAAAGTACACACAAGATTATCATTCATAAAAATATTGTAGAAAACCTTTTGTGTCAGCACATACAGATGTTCCCTGGCCCACACACGGCAAATTTGGAAAACAAAATAATCTCTAGCCCCCTAAAGCAATTATCACTGGGAAAATTATGTTCCTGGAACACAATATTTACCATTGCCAAAAAGCATAGCAGAAGCTTAGTGATATGTGAATGAAAGGGAAAATCTTCTTGATATGGTCTCGCCACAATGCCAATCAATTGATGACAGGTTGCTGGAATTCATGACTTGTAAACTCACTTGGGAGAAATCTCCTACCTACATTTTGTCACTATGCATCCACCTATTTCAGAAGGAAATCTGCCAGTACATAACTTCTTTCTAGAGGATACTCTGGTGTTCATCTTGAATTCCTTCTGTAGTGCCAACATACCCACATCTTCATGGCCAGCAGCTGAATCCGTCACTAAAACTAGTCCTTGGCCACAGAGTTTACTTTACTCAAGGCCACGACCTTCTCAAGGAGCTCTGATCAGGACAAGGACTGACTCAGGTAAGGATACAAAGTCTCCTGCTGCAATTTGGGACAGCTCTGATAGGTCATCCCAGCTCCAGAGCTCTCTGTAGGACCTGCTGAGGTCTCAAATGCAGCCACATCATGGATCAATTCCTGCCTTTGTTCAATTCTGCCTTCCACACTCTGCTACAAGTGGGTCTGCAGGTAAACTTTCTGCATGTATTCTCTGTATTAAACTATTTTTTTCAGAGAAAGCAGTTTTAGACACTCAATTTTCATTTCTCCCTTGAACCTTACACTTCTCACTTTACTGTTCTGAAGTGAGTGTAAAATAGCACTTACATTCATTTGGAAACAGAGAACTTTGGTCTTGTGCCTCTGTAACTCTTTCACAACTATTTGATATGGAGTTATTTTGGCTTAAGATATCTGCTTCCCCAGATGTTTTCTCCCTCATATGCTCTTAACCAATTAAAGACAACTAGAGGCTTCATGTTGGAGAGGGACCGTTTGTTGAGTGTATAACCAATACTTAGGGATCCAAGCCTTTGCATCTTCACAGTGTTCTCCTTGGCCATGAATCCAGCATGACCTTGGGGGCAGTGGATACAATGTTCTTATCTTAAGCGTTTTGTGATGGGATTATTTCAGTTGCTTGGGTCAAAGACTTGACTTTTCTCTCTCAATAAACTTTGATCAAACAGTAAATTCTATGGGCTTTACCTTCAAAATATATCCAGAATATTTTTACTTCTCATTGTCATTAATTTGTGCCCTTAAGTTCCCAATCGAT
The DNA here is from genome assembly GCF_964341445.2 of Mesoplodon mirus. NCBI lineage: Eukaryota > Metazoa > Chordata > Mammalia > Artiodactyla > Ziphiidae > Mesoplodon > Mesoplodon mirus. The sequence continues at coordinate 11,543,008 of NC_138992.1, read as the reverse complement.
TTCAGCCAAAGACATGCTCCAAATCTTGTGGATCTAAAGGTAATGGGATACCTCAGAATGGAAGTCTTCAAGTTACAAATTGCTCACTTGAGTCTAAGGATTCCTACCCCTTCTATTTGATGTTATATTCATGGCTGATAAGGAAGTTTTCTTGGAGGAAAATGTGGCAAGAGATTTTGTTTTTAATTAATTTTTATTGGAGTATAGTTGCTTTACAATGTTGTGTTAGTTTCTGCTGTACAGCAAAGTGCATCAGCTATACATATACATACATTCTCTCTTTTTTGGATTTCTTTCCCATTTAGGTCACCACAGAACACTGAGTAGAGTTCCCTGTGTTATACAGTAGGTTCTCATTGTGGCAAGAATTTTTGATAAATACTTCATTAAGAGGAAGACAATGATGATATTATGGTATGGAAAGTCTGTCCATAAGTTCTCCCCAAAATACAGGAATATAAACCTACTGGAACTCCCATTCATTACCGTAAAGATACTAAGGATGATAGACCAGGAATCACAGCATTAAGAACTTTACAATGTTATCATTTCCCAATTTTTTTAATTTGTAAAAATTGTCTTCTCCAACTGCTTTTCTATAAGTGATCAGAGATAAAACACAAAACATAATGATTTTACACTAAATGATTAGATAAAAGCCTTTTCTAGGTACTGTCACTACTCTTCTTCCAAGCCAATGGTGGAAACTCCAAACCAATCACAACAATTTTCACTGAACCTGGCCTCACAGTGCTTCTCAGAATTCCATGAGGTCTCTGATGGTCTGAGCCAATGAAGGGGAAGATATTTGCTGGCTGTTCCTCACCTAAAGGCTTGTCTTTGAGAGCAGCAATAAGGAGCTGGGGTAAGTGGTGAGCTTGCAGGGCAGCGCAATCTGAAGAGGCAAGGCCCCGTTACTCTGCAAGGCATAGACATGCAGAGAACATTCCTAAAAGGTAGAGTATATGGTAGCAGTTGCTGAAAAGAGAGAAAAACAGGCCAAGTGTCTGGAGTCCATGATAAAGAAAAGAAGAAAGATTAATATAAGACAAGCTGTGTCTGAGTCTGAGAAAGAGTACAGAACCTGAGCAGGAAAGAGGCCATTTAGGACTATATATTGGACTCAGTTTATACACTATCCTAAATGATGCCTCCCATGTACCCTGACTCTAGCTGAAGACACTTGTCTTGCTTTCAGACTGGAGAGAACCTAGCAAGGGTGTACATCCCTTTCAATACTCATGGATCCAAGTTGCTGTTGCTGCTGCTACAGACTGAGTTGCCCCATGCACAGCTCTGAATTATAAAGAGATCACCTTGTCTGTACACTGGCCAAAAGTATCCTGGGGGGCTCTGGTTTCCACAGAGAAGTACAATTAATGCTCCACGAGGTCGACTTTGACCAATAGGAGATAAAGGACAGGAAGGAAGGAACCAGAAGGAACCAGAATATACTTATTCTTCTTTCTTCCCCACTGTATGGAAAGACTGTTTTGAAACACTGTATTTGGTTTAGCCTATTTGAAAACATCTTGTAAGATCAAGGAATCAACTGCTTGTCTGCAAAACATTGACTAGCTTGGTGGCACACACCTTGAATTTGTTCTCCTTCTTTTACTACCCATTTTTGCTTCCCTCCTGTTTCCTTGAGATTGCACCCACCCCCCAGTAAGTTTTTGCTTCAAGTTCTGGGGTGTTTTTTTTTTTTAAATCTAACTAAGTCAAGCTAGAATACATCTTATTCATTTATCCAACAAACACGTGTTAAGCAGTCACTAGGTATAAATACCAGATACAGCGTTTATAAACTACCACGTAGGGTATTTGGTGAATGAAATGTGTCAACCTATGCATATGTCAGATAGTGTCTGATACTAAGCAAATGTTCTAGACAGGTGAAGCCATTTACTTTATTTTTTCCCCATCTTGTCTGTGATAATGGGAAAAATAAACAAGCAAACTCTGTCATTATTATTTGGTGATTGTGGTCCTTGGCCACCTTTGGAAAAGGGAGGATAAAGGGTGGCTATTAAAGGAAGCACCATCAATGGTTTGGCCTCTGGGTCAGACTGTCCTGGCCAGGCCATCCATTGCCACAGGTGAGCAATTCTATTGTAAAAAGACCAGAGTGACCATTCTTTGTGATTTGTCCAGAAACGCATTTTAAATACCTCTTCTGCAGGAAATGAGGAAATGCTGTGACGACACAGACAGTCATCAGAGGTTTGGGAGCTGCAGTAAGTGTTGGATACTCTGGCTCCTGGTGCATTTATAGTTGCTTCAAGCAGTTCTCAAACCTTAGAACTAGTTGAGGAACTTTGACACGAGCTCAGCCCTCCATTTCAGGATTCACCCATTAAGACTTTCTCATCAGAATAGGGATTCAATAAAATTTCCTGAGTTCCTACTTTGTGCCAGTCCCTGAAAACGGACAATGGCAAGATAAGCTGCAGCACATATTCTGGTTTGACACATATAGATATAGGCAGTAGCAATGCCAATTTTTCCAAATTAAACTTTTCTCCACTCCCCTTTTTTACTGAATTACCCTGTAAAACTGTAAGCTTCAGACCTCTAAGCACAAAGTCTCTGATATTTGGGACAACTGGCCCATTTTCCACTTGCTGAATTCTTTAAGGATCAAAATCAATGCTACCTCTATCCTAACCACTTAATACTTTAGTTTTAAAGATGAATATTCACACTTTAATTTGAATTATGACTAAACAACTATTTTGTCTCTTCTACTAGATTGCAAGTTTTTGAAGATAGGAACCTTGCTTGATACAGTACTTTATTGATGATAGGGCATGAAAAATAATTAAAATATAAACTAAAATATATTGAATAAAACAATACTTCTATAAGTGCAGGAGAAAGAAACAGTTATCTTGGGATAAAATTAGAGATAGTACAGTATTAAAAATAAATCTCACAATCAACTTTGATCCATAAATGTACCACTCTTATGTTATAATTGTTGGTCTGTATATCTCTAACTACCACTGGAATGACAACTCTTTTTCTTGGGATGGTGTGCAGGAAAGTGTCTTCTATCTTGTATCCCTAGAGACTATACACAGAAGGTTGATAGTCATTTGTTGAATGAGTAAATGAATTGCCAAAGCTTTATTCCTCTCAGCTCTTAGCTACCACCTAGCAAGAGAGTAATAGTATTCCTAATCCCAGATAAACAACGTCTTATTTTCAGACTTTACTGGGACACTAAACCCTTTACTCTTCTTGTCCAGAAGTGGTGACCTTTAGTATCCTTCCACTGTGTTTTCTAATCTTCTAACCCCCAAAAGTAACAAGGGCAGAATGGCTAGTCAGAATTAAGATTCCAGTCTTAAGTCCCAAGACCTAAGTCTGATTAAGTCAGTGTGATACAGTAAAACGCATTTGGGGATAAAAATATCTAACCTTGACTCTCTTCCTGACTTGCTAAGTGTCCTTTCTGGACAGTGAAACAAGACAGTTTTCAGGGTAATTAGAGAAAAATTAAGCTCTCTGGAATAAAATTATCAATAGAAATAATGATAATTCTTGGAAACAATTAACTTCAGTGAAACAGTGAGTTCAGCACACCCCTTATGAGTTCAGCAAAATGGCTTGTACATTTATATACACACTGACACTGATTTATGACGCTATAGAAAGAGAGCATCTGTTGAAATTTTGGGGAAAATCAAAATTGGTACTAATTTTCAACGGCAGGAAAATATGATCATGGTAATTATGGCATAATTATGATGCCCTACATCTAATTTTAGCATCTGGGTATAAGAAAGAATGGAAAACCAATATAAAAGAAGAGCAAAACATACCGACTTTCCAAAGATAATGGAGCCATAAAAAATAACAGGATTGGGTTATAAAAAGAACAAATCTTATCCACAAACCTGATTATAATCCCTCCCCAAATTTTCTTTTGTGAGAAATATCCAATTTTCAGGCCAAAATAATTGATGATGAGTAATCCTTAAAAAACTCAATTAGACAGACCCGCTGCTGTTGGGGAGAGACATTTCTGAGCCAAGTTGGACCCACAAGACATTTTTCTCGATACTTCTACTGAGTGGGGCTTGATTTGCATGCTGATGCCCAGACATTGTTCAATCTAAAAATGGATTCATGAGCTAAATAATAGCACACTGCATTTTTGTACCCAAAGAAGAATAATGTTCTGATCCTCAGAATTGATAGACATGTGAGCAAAAGAAAGAAGTTTTGGTGCAGGGAAAGAAATAGCTAGAAAAACATGGACTTGAATCCTTAATCCTCCACTTATTAGTTTTTAGACCACTTATTAGGCCACAGTCTTAGCCTCTATTTATTATCTGCAAAATGGGATAATAATATTTATTCATAAGGTTGTTTTGAGGAATGATGACAGTGTGTATAAAACATCCATCAGTGTTTGGCAAGTAGTAAATATTCACTAATGAAATATTTGCTCTCTTCCTGGTTAAGGGAATGTTTCTCAAAGTATCATCTTCTAACCAACCACCTGCATCAGAATCACCTGGTCTGCTTCTCAAAAAGAAAGATGTCTTTAATAATAGGAGAGCACTTCACCTGATTTTTCTTGGCCTCTAAAATTTCCCAGGTAGCCAACACACTAGATGACATCTTTTGATATTTTCCAGTATTAAGACTAAATGCTACTATATATAAAATAGATAATTAATAAAACCTACTGTGTAGTACAGGGAACTCTACTCAGTACTCTGTAATGGCCTCTATGGGAAAAGAATCTAAAAAAAAAATTAGTGGATATATGTATACATATAACTGATTCACTTTGCTGTACACTTGAAACTAGCACAACACTGTAAATCAACTATACTCAATAAAAATAAGACTAAATACTTTTATCACTAGTATTGAAATGTTGCTATCAGCTTCCAGTCATTCTATGATTACATTCCGTGTTCTCACAAATGTGGATGACTGGAGGTGTAGACATCTTCCTAGTCCACAGCAAGCATGGGAAGACATTTTCATACTTACTCATTACCCAGAATAAAGGGCTCAAATGAGTTATGAGAATTCACAGTTCTTCAGGCAAAATGATAAAACCAAGTTTAAAGGTCAAATGAGGAGAAACTCTGGAGAGTTTTTCATTTTTTCTTCTCTATTTCCAACCCAACGGGCTTAATGTTTGGGATCCTTAGTATCTTTGTTGTATGTGATAGCTCATTCTTGTGATTAGAAAACTTTTTTTTTCAACAAAACCAAGAAAAACACACATATAAATCCAAATACTTGTAGGTGCATGCAAAAAGTGATTGCATTTATGCAAAACTCCTTAACAATACTTGTAATTTAGGTTTTTCTTTTTTTTTTTGTCTTAAGCAAGTGATTCCATTTTAAACAAAAAGATATTTTTGTTTTTGTTTTGTTTTTTTAATTCTTTCTTTCTTCTCCTCCACCCACCCAATAGGTTGGTTTTGTGGGTTTTCTTTCCTTTCACTCATCATGAGACCACCCTGTACAACAGAGCCAGAAATGTAAAACAGGGCACTCTTTTCAATCTTACACATTTTTTCCACATCTGCTTTTTTCTTCTTTAGCCTGATGTCTTTATACTCAAGCATAAGTGACTGTAACATCAGAAGTTATGAAAGAAAAAGCAAAGAAATGTTACTTTGGGACAAAAGTGATTCTTGATTTTTAAGAAATTTTAATATACACAAGTTTCCCATAAGGGGCAGGAAATGTCATGAGGTTTAAACGCTCCTAATATTACCTGATATTCTTTATTCTGTGAAGTAACATCCTCAACTTCAGTGGTAAAAATTCACTTTTGGAAATGCATACCTGATTTGGATACAGATTCCTGGAGTCTGAACTAGGGTAAATCTTTGGCTGTGGGGTCCATCCACAATAGACTTAATTAAGGAGGGTATTGGATCCCCTCCTCTCATATGTTGGAAGATCATTCAAGGCCATTGAAGAAGACGGCTCTCATCAGTGCCAAAGTACTTACAGTTTCATTTTAGAAGACGAAGGTTTTTTCCAATCCTACCCATGACCTTTACTTGGGGTCCATTCAAGCCAAATTTACATTTTACCATCAGAAAACTACACACAAAGCAGGACTTCAAAATTAAGCACTGGTAACCCATCATTTGTCTTGAACTACTTATGATAAATGAGATTGCAAGGCTGTGTAAAATCTAGGTTCCTGCTTTTTTTCTTGTCCATCCTGTCTCATTCATTTACTCATCCATTTGTTTCATCATTCCTTCATTCAGCAAATATTCATGCCTCATTTTGTGAGACAAAGTGTTGGGTCTAATGATGATTATAATGAAGTGATGGTGATGATGATGATGATGTCAATCATGAACATTTGGGTATCACTTCAGTTGATAGTGTAACTTATATAGTTTTGTTTAACTCTCAGCACAGCCGTGTGATTTTGTTCAGGCTCATCCTCTCCATTTCACGGAGGAGAAAAATTTTCTAGTCACGTAAGAATTGAGTGGAGCAAAGATTTCAACTCACATCTCTTACTCCAATTTCTATATATTTTCACTCATGTAAAGGGGTTAAAAACATGAAAAAAACTTTTGTTCCTCTCCTTAAAAGGCTTATAGTCAAATAAAATATCAAAAACATGCACAGAAATAATTGTAATACCTAGAAGAAAGACAGTGATGAAAATCATGTATATCTCAAGTGTAAACAGACATCCATTATATTTTATTATACTTATATGGTATTTTAATGTATACTTTTTCATCTCACACAGGTATTTCTTCTCAGTATTTCAAGAAATATTATTCTTATTCTTGTTCTGCAATCTTCATGTTTTTTCTCTCTCTCATGTTTTAATTTATAACTAAAGTCAATGTACTATATAAATTCATATAGTAGGAGGCAGTGATTGATAACTTAGATTTTAAGACCCAACAATCTGAGGACTTATGAATTCCTTGAACACAGACACATTGTTGGCTCTCAGCAAGTTCATATGCTATGAGGGGATAACATCATCAACCTCACAACATAGTCGTAAAGATTAAATGAGGCAGACATCAGATATTTAACAAAGTGCTTGGTGCATGCCAATAAATGTTATCTATCATTATTATCACTATCTAATGTATAGAGAGCCTTCAACCTGGGACCTGGCAAATGGGGCTATTTACTATGCTCATGGCATTATGTTAGAGGCACACAAAATGGTAGTTATAATAATGGATATATAAATACAATCTTTATTTTTAGGACCCTGTAGTTTTGGTAAGAAACTTACTAAAAGAGTGGTAATTTTGGTTTGAAATAGAGTTTTTACTTCCATCCTGAGAAGCTTATCTATCTATATTGGTCTTATTCTTTCTTTCTATAAGATAGGAATAATGATGGTTATTTCACTGGAGTGTTGTAAGACCTTTCATCGGAGAAATGTATCAGCAAGGGATGGAGGAAATAATACGATGAAGCTTTAAGAAAGGAAGACCCACTGGAGAAGGCAAAGTCTCTATGGTACAGGGTAGCCTATTAATTCTGTTGGCATCAATCTAATGCTTGAAGAGGAAAATGATACTCTTCCCCACCACTGAATTTTCTACATATTCTTTTAAAAAGTACAAATATATTGTGTTATATATGTATATGTCATGACATATATGAATATAAAATAAATATATCGATATAAATTTTATATATATATATGTATACATGCCACTTTTCACTACTAGCTTCTCAAAAGCCTTTGAACTCAGGAGTTCTGTTCCATTTGTATTCTTTGGGCTGCTCAGTAAACATGAGTTGATGAATGAATGAAGGAATACATAGAAACTAGAATTACACTTATACATTGGCATTGCATTCCTCAAAGAGCATTAGAATCAGGGTTGAACACAGTGCTCAGGCCTTGGACTAGGATTTACTTGCTGTGTAATAAATTTTACACAAGCAGTTAACCTCCTCATTCTCAATTTTCTCCTCTATAAAATTGAGTTATTACTAAAATCTTTGTTACATAGTTTGGGGTTCAATTAGGATAAGTTAAATATTGGAAATCTGAAGCATTCTGCTTCAGAAATGTGAGACATTATTATCATGATTATTATAACAGTATTGCTCTTACTTGTAATTGCTGCATCTTGAACATTCTGTTGCTCTGCAGACATCACTTGCTCTATCTTCCCCAGGGTGCTGGTATACCAGGCTGCTTTTGTAGAAGAGAAAGGATATGTTTGATCTAAGGAAACAGAACTTTCCATCTTGGCATTTTCATAAAGGCCACACATGCATAGCCTTATAATGACTTCACCCGCAGCTTTCACACTGTGGTAGAGTTTGCTATGTGCCCTCTAATACCCTGTTGTCATTTATTAATACAACTTTTAAATTTAAGATAGGCACATGTCTACTCAGAATAAAGACTGCCTTTCTCAGTCTCTTTGCAATGAGTTATAACTACATGTCTAAGCTTTGGTGCATTTTTGGTAAAAGGAAATGAGTCTGCAACTTTTAGGAAATGTCCTTAAAAGGAGATCCTCTTCTCCCTTCCTGCTGACTGGTACACAAACATGGTAATCGTATTTGAGCAGCCATCTTGAACCAGGAGTTGGAAACCATGTGCTAAGGATGTTGAAGCTACAGGATAAATAGATCCTGGGTCCCTGACACTGAAGAGCCCATACCAACCTGAATTGCTGTGAGACTGCTAAAGGAAGTGAGCAGCATATAGATTCTGTCCATGCACTATTTTTTTTTACCCATTATGACTGTTTTTGCTGTAATAGGGAATCTCTTGTCCTAATGTATTGCCCATGACTAGAATCTGCTGGAAGCCTTATTCTGGTTTATACCTTTGATCCCAGGTAACTGTGCAGTAAGTCTTATAATCCAATCTCAGGTAACTGTGCAGTAAGTCTTATAATCCAATTCTAAAAGTAGCCTTTTACATACACAAAGCATGTTGGTTAGAGAGCACAAAAAGTTTCTGCACAGCTACCTAAGCCATAGAAATTTGCCTTCTTAAAATTGCTTAATCAGTGCACATCTCTGGTGTCAGGAGTGAATGGACACAGGGAAAAGGCTAAAGAATAATGGAAAGGGTCTGATCCTTTGGATTCCAGTGGGTACCCAAGCCAGCTGAGCTGATAATAGTTCATGGCGACCAGAGTGCCCTGAGAAAGGCTTTCTAGGAAGCTGAGGTGCTAGCACTGGCCCGTGAGGCACAGTTCACTCTGCTTGTCCCTGCCAAGTAGAGAGGAGATTGTGTGCCATGGGAGAGGAAGTCTACGTGTAGAGATGGTGGCATGGAGATCATCCCCTGTTTCTTTCTATCTCTGTCTCCCAGGACACATCCCTCACAGAATGGCTGCTCAGTAAAGATTGCTTTTCATGGAATACGTTAATTTTAGCTCCTGTTCTGCTGCTAAGTGGGGCAAGCCATTTTACCTTTCTAGGTGTCAGTCTTCCAATCCTTAAAATAGGGGTGATAATAACATTTACTTCCAGGGGAGTATTAGGATGAAATTAGATTCTGCATTCAAATATACTTTAGAAACTCTAAAATCCTATAGATGGCTTGAAAGAGAAAAAGAAAATTGTCTCTTTATTTGTTGCCTTTAAAATATGCAAAAGTATTAAGATTTTTATGTCTGTAAAGCAATATTCATTTCCTCACTGTGTAATAGTTATGATTCATTTCATTTCAAGGGACAGAAAACCTACCAATTTAAGTTAAAGAGACAATGTATTAAAAGGATACAGAGGGATTATGGAATTCAAACTCAGAGATGCATCTGGAATGAGGAATGTGAATGTTATAAAGATTCCCTCTTTTTCTTCATTGCTTGTCTTTGCTTTTCTGCCACACTTTTCTTTTTTCTGCAAACTCCCCTCCTCTGATTCTCTGATCCACATGGTGGGAAACATAGCTGACCCAATGGTTTTCAACCTCATATTTTATGCATTACAATTCAAGATACATACATTTTAATTTCAAAATTGGATCCTCAAATTCCTATTCAATCAAATCAGAAGGGGTCCAAAGTAGCCAAAATAATTTTGAACAAGAACAAAATTGTAGGATGCATACTTCTTGATTCCAAAATTACTACAAAGCTACAGTGTTGGTTTCCTTTAGCTCATTGAGCATATTTATGACATTTGATTTAATTTCTTGTTCAGTAAATCCAACTGCTAGGCTTTCTCAGGGACAGTCTCTGTTATTTTTTGCTTATGAGTAGACCATGTTTTCCTGATTCTTGCATGCTCCAATATTTTGTTAAAAACTGGGCATTTTGAATATAATAATGCAGTGAATCTTGGAATCAGATTCTTCTTCCTTAGGGTTTGCTGTTATTGATTGTTATGGGCTATAGTTATCTGTTTATTTAGTGACTTATCCAAACTATTTTGCAAAGACTGTATTCTTTGTTGCATGTGATCACTGAAGTCTCTGTTCATTTATCATAGTGGTCACCCAGTGACTTGACATGGATTCGTTTAAACCGTGGAATCAAAAATGAAGGAAAAAAATATTACTCTCCAGTTTTTGTAACTTGACTCTGAGCTGGAACACTCCCTCAGTGATAAGTTAGGCTGCCTATAACCCTGCCTTAGCCTTCACCTCCTTCTTGGGCAGCACCCACAGATTTGCCAGAGATATAAACCTAGAGTACCCTCAAGTCTTTCCTGGGCATGTGTCTTTCCTGGGCATGCACACTGTTCTCCATCTTCTTTGGTATATATAGAGGCCCTTCTAAGCCCTTACTCCACCAAGAAATTTCCTCCTCAGCCCTCTCCTTCCCAGGCTTCTGGATCTGTCTGATGATTGCCTCATCTTCCATCTCTTGCCACTGGCAGGCACAGATGGTGTATGTCTTTAAATCTTTTGACAGACTCCTCAGCTGCCACCAAAAAAGCTTTTCCAGCTGAGGGAAGGGGGCAAAACAAAAGTCAACCTCTGCACTAGCTCCTAATCCCTGTGTGAACTGCAGTAACAGACACAAATTTACAATCACAGTATTTTAAGAATAAGTTTCATTCCACTAGCTCCAGCGAGCCCCACCAGGAATGTGAGCCACCATTACCTGACCACCTGACCACTACTGCTACATTGTGGAATGATAGGCAACAAACAAAAGTGCCACAATATTAACAAACTTTGGTAACTTTTTTCATCATCAAACACTTCCTCAGTTACTGCAAGTTTTCAGTTAGAATCCAGTGTTCCAAGAAAGTTGATTCTGTCCATTTCCCCAAGTTTATTGTTGATTTAGTGGAGGGACTGATTCTTTGAGCACCTTACTCGACTGATTTCCATAATGTCATTTAGATATACTATTTTAATATTGAAGCACTTTTAAAATGTGGCTTATAAATGTTTTATGTTTTTGAATTTGCTTTTAGTTTTAAAAAGAAGTTGTTTTGGAATGGTCCAACCACACTCAGCAGGGAAACTCTTCTTCCAGACTTCCAGGTGGATGGACTTCTGTTCTACATTAATTATATCCAGTCAGCTTGGTGTTTTGTGCCCACCTAGAGGGGTGGGATAGAGAGGGTGGTAGGGAGATGCAAGAGGGAGGAGATATGGGGATATATGTATATGTATAGCTGATTCACTTGTTATAAAGCAGAACCTAACACACCATTGTAAAGAAATTATACTCCAGTAAAGATGTTTAAAAAATAAAATGACATGACCCCTCTTCTTAGAGAGCCAGTTCTTTTTTTTTTTTTTTTTTTTTTACGGACTTTTGGCAATGTATTTTGTTCTCAAAGTCTGATCTAGAACATGTTCACAAGGAACCAGGTTAGCTATAGTATGTATGTGTGTATATATATATATATATATATATATATATATATATATATATATATATATATGGCAGGTTAACTATAGTACTGAGGAATATTAGATACATTGACTATAGTAAGAGTCATAAGTGATCCTTCAACAATTCCTCTACAGGATTATGCAAAGGAGCTTAAGGAGAAAATGTTCTTCTGGCTATTTCTGCCTCAGATCTAATGGTGAAGGAATCTAAACCTCATTACAGTGAAATATATTAAGAACTAACATTTGAGTGAGGACTAGATTTTATTTCCACATCTGTCAATCACTGAGTCACAACTTCTCAGAGCCTTAATTTCCTCTTTTGTAAACTGGGATAATAAACTCTACCTACTTAATATAATTAATGTGGGGTTTCAGATGAGATAATGCATAGGAAAGCGCTTTACAAGCTGTAAATTACTTTACAAACATATGTTATGGTTTAAACTGGTATATTCTTATGCTAAATGCACATTGTTCTCTTTGGAAGATGATTCAAAGAGTTAATTCTTGATTTACAGCTCTTTTAAGCAGAAAACTCATGCTCATAATAAATCAAAATGGGTCAGTAATGTTGGGGTATTTGTTTTATTGACATCACACAAATCAGTCTTCGTTCCTAGAGATTTCTTCCGATGTCTGAACTCAGTTATGATGGTACCAGCTAAGCCATAGCTTTTTCAGGACACGGTTGAAGGCATTTCTTGAACTGGAGTTAGAAGGGACACAACAGTCTTTGTTTTTAACAACCAAAATATTCAACCTAAATCAGTGAATTCACTCATATATAAGACAAACAGTGTTTACTAATGGCACTTCCCTAGTAATTAAACAAGAAATGAGTAAGGTATATATCCTGACTTTGAAAAATTCCCAGCCTCCTGCAGGAGGCAGACAAGTGACAGAAAAACAGCTTCATGTGATGGCTGCTGTAATTGACTCAATATATAACGCATTGCCGTGAGGATAAAACAGTAATTCTTCCAAGGGAAAGATGGGTAATTAGTGAAAGATTCAGAGAAGAGGTTGTAGTCAAGGTAGGTGACCTCTAGGTAGAAAAGGGAGAAAAGGGAATCCAGGCAAAGAAATTAGCCTAAGAAAATATATGGAAGTGGGAATGCACTTGGCATTTTGCAAGCATGCGAGGTAAAACAAAGACCATCCTCCAAAGATGGCCATGGCCTCCTGTCCAATGTCTGTGAATACGTCACCTTATGTGGCAAAAGGAACTTTACAGATGTGTTTATGATAAAATTCTTAAAATGGGGAGATTATCATATACCATCTAGATGGACCCAATGTAATTGTAAGGGTCCTTATTAATGAAGGAGGGAAGCAAAAGAAGGTCAGAGTCAGAAAGAGACATGAAAATCCTGTTGTTGGCTTTGAAGAAGGAAAAATGGAGTCATAAGCCAAGGAAAGGCAGGCAGTCTCTAGAGGCTGGAAAGCTCAAGTGTATACATTTTCCTCTAGAGCCTCAAGAGGGGACACAGTCCTGTACTTATTGATTGTAGTACAGAAGATTGGTGTGGGGGTTCTCACCTCCATCACTATAAGATAATCAATTTGTGCTTTATTAAGCCACTAGGATTGTGGTGATTTGTTACAGCAGCAATAGGAAACTAATAGAGTGGGAATAAGAGAATGGCTGAAATGTAGGGTGGTGTGTGTGTGTGTGTGTGTGTGTGTGTGTGTGTTTCTGAGGATGGAGGAAAGAGAAGTGAGAGATGGTAAAGGAAAAGAAGATTGGGACCTGTTGTAAAGGATTTTGATAATGTGTTCTGAATCTAAGGTGTCTGAATTTTTAATCCTCAGAGAATGTGATTCTGAAAGTCAGAGCTCATGTACAGAAGCTACCATTTCATTAGCGCATTGGTCTGGTTAATTCCCCGAGTATCATAATTGAAACCCGTAAATCTCCTCCTCCTGCCTGGATGAAGTTCTGGGCCTCCATTTGAGAATTCTGAGGCATCTTCTCATCTTGGCAAGCATTGTTGTTCTCACACACACACACATACCACAAACACGTGTGTGACACGTACAAATCCCTCACTGTACTCTGCTGGACACCATTATTTTTAGCTATTATTGGGCATTTCAGGGACCATGAATGGTGACCATAGTTATAAAAATATATCTGCAAACTTTGATAAGAACTATAAAACAAAAAAGTAGGCTGCTACAAGACACTAATGGGGAGTTTGTAGATATGCAAGACAGGACAAGTCTCTCTGAAGTCTCCTTGCCACTCTCCTCCCCTTCTAATTTCCTGTGTCACTCACATCCTCTGTTCTTATTTTCTCTTTCATCACTTTGGTCAGAGGAAGTGATCAGAACCACTGCAGAAGGGTCTAGAGAGGGTATTAATTTTCTTCTTTATCTCCTCAATTCAAATCCATCTCTTGTACTCTCGATCCCTTTGTAAAACAAAAGGTTTGGTATGTGCATGACTACATTTTCCAGCCATGATAGTTGTTAAGGAAACTCTCAAAATAGGGAGTAGACCACCAGAATTAAGCTTGAGATAGGAAAGAGAATATGTGATACTAGAAGTTCTTGGAAGCATAAGAAAGAGGTCTTTTGGATGTCAGCAGGATTTCTCTGGAATTGGAATGGTTCCTATGCTGTGCATAGCATTGCAAAACATGCTGTTTCAAAATCACTACGTGGTTTGCTGTGAAGTCACTGGTGGCCTCTTTATCCCCCAAATCACTTCCCAGTGAACACTTTGATCCTCTATGATATCAGTTTCTTGGGACACTAATTGCTTCCAAGTGAATTTAGGCTTGCCAAGCGTCTGGGTGGTGTCTCCCCTTAGACACAATTCTTTGCACTTACATGTTTGTTTGCTTCCACATTCCTCTGAATACTTTAACAACAGAAATCCTCACAGTACAGTAGAGTTGAAAGATACAAAAACATCTTGAAACCTGGGTACCTGGGATATTTCCTGGCACTGTAGCTGACTCCCAGGGGATACACTAAAGGCACAAATCTCTAAAACTCTGGTTTGCATCTTGAAGGAAATTTCTAGCTACCTCTATGGATTTCAAGGTAATGGTATAAAGAGAAATGTGAAAAATATTAAAACCATTCAAAGAACATAGTCATATAAGACCCAGGCTTTTCAACTCTCTAGAGACTGAATTCACCATTGACTATTCCTCTTCCTTATTATTACATCCAGTTAATGACAATTCTATTAATTATGCTTTCTGAACTTCTCCAATATGTTGTATACTTAACCTTTTGCCCTCCCTACCTTACCCTCTCTAACACCATTATTCTGGCATTGACCTACTTTTGGTCTCCCCTAGAATTTTAAGTAGTTTCTCGACTTCTAATCATTCTTTCATTCCCAGTTTCAAGCATCAGACCTTTCCTCTGTTAATGAACATACTAATGCTTATTGCTTTTGGTTCATAAGGATTAAATGAAGCAAACCTCAGTATACCTGTGAAAACCCCCAATAAATTTCCTGGCATATAGTCATCACTCAATAAATGTTCCCTTCCTTCCTCGATACTTAGGATCACTCACTTTCCCCATCTTAGTCAGACTTGTCTTTCTAAGGCAAAAAATTGATTATCTAACTACTCTCCTTAAAGAAAATCAATGGCCTATTATCGCTTAAGTTATGAAGTTCAGTGGCATGGCCGGAACTTTATAATCTGATTTTATTCGGTCTTGCTACTCCCTTATTCTATGACTCTCCATAACACACCCCTACTTTGGCCACTTCAAATTGTTTTAAATGTCGGACATTCTCATTTCTCTGTGCCTTTGCATGTGCTGTTCCTTCTGTCTGTAATGAGCTCTATCTCACTGCTAGCTTGCATTCTTATCCTTCTGTTGAATTATCTTCCTAACTTTTTCATGTGGCAAACTTCTTCATTCTTTGTGTCCTACTTCAAATTCACCTTTCTTCCTAAGTCTTTTCAGAATTCTTAAGCCCTGCCAATTGCTCATAAAGCTTCTGATGTTTATAATTACCATGATACTTAGCACACTGAATCATCATTATTGGTTTGCATTTGGAGTTTCCAACCAGGCTGAGAGTTCCTGAAGCATCAGGAGCTAGTTTTATCTGTCCTTATATCTCCATTGCTTAGATTTGTGTGTGACACATAGTAATAGTTCCCAAATTCTTACTGAGCAAATACACATCGTTATTTTATATTACACTTGTTCCTTCATTCATTCATCCAATATAATTGAGTATCTGCCATATGCCAGACACTATGCTAGGCTCTGCGGAAGATAAATTAAAAATAGATCTTGCTCTCAAGAAATTTATGTTCCAATTGAGAACATAACAAATATTTCACATACCAAGAACAGAGAACAAAAAGTGTCAAACTACTTCCAGAAGAGAAAGATAAAGCTCTCCAACTGATGAAATAGACACACTGAGAAATGCTTATAGATCAGTCAGCAAGTCACCCTGAATCCCAACACGATTTGCATTCAACCTATTATTGTACTTAAAACTGATGATATAAAACTGGTTCCTATTCAATGCTAGGTTATGGACCATACTTAGGATATCTTGGCAACAATTCATAGAAGGGTGAGGGGAAATTTTTGTTTGTGTACTAGAAAAAAGACAATACCTTATTCATTTTGTTTTGCTTTTGTACTCAGTGTACTATCTGGTCAGTGTTGTTACTTAAGGGGTCTTTGTTGAAATTGCTTAAATTGCTGACTTAATGAGATCAATGTGGAGTTCCAATGCAAATAATTTAAAGGTGATTTAAATTGCTTTGAATTAGTTACTTTGTCAAAATTGTAAAGTATAAGACTTATTTATTCATTCATTTAACCAATTTTATTCATTCATTCAATCATTGTCTTAGTCAGTTTGAGTTGCTATAACAAATACCATAAGCTGGGTGGCTTGAACAACAGAAATTTATTTCTCACAGTTCTGGAGGCTAAAAGATCCAAGGTCAGAATACCAGCATGGTCATGTTCCAGTGTGGAGCTTCTACCTGATTTGCCTCCTTCTTGCCATGTCTTCACATGGTGAGGAGAGAGGGGGAGAGAGAAAAAGAGAGGGGGAGAAGGAGAGAGAGGAAACAAGCTTTCTCCTGTCTCTTCTTATAAGGACACTAATTCCATCATGATGGCTCTACTCATGATCTAATAACTTCCCAAAGGCCCTACTTCCACATACCATCACATTGGGGATTAGGCTTTCAGCATATGAATTCGTAGGGCAGGAGGTCACAAACAATCATGTATTTATTTATTCATTTGATAAGTCAATAAATGGTAATTAAACTACTTCTTCCTATTCTTATCCACTAATTACCCTCTCTAGCCTGTGGACTACTTTTCATTTCCCCAATAAATTTTCATTCACCAACTAAATTTTAAGCTGCCTTAGGGCAAGGGTCTAGTCTCTCTCTTATACTAAACTGAGCAGATATTCAATGCTAGAAATTTACCTGATAACTTCCCACCCTCTTCTTAACTATGACAAGAAGCTCAAGCCTCAAATATAGACTTAAAATGGATTCCTATTTATAAAAATCAGAATTGATCCGACAGACTCATTTCTGTTTCACCTCCATGGAAACTTTGGCTGTGGATGAGGAAGCGCCATTGCAGGAGATGACATAACCTTGGAACAGCTCTCCTTTCAGGTTGGAGCACTTAGTCAGAAAGCTCTGGCTTGTGTGTTGAAGTCCCCAGCACTGGGAACATTAGGAAACTCGTAAAGATGGGTCTTGAGAAGCCAGAAGATTAAACAAATGCCAGCTCTACAAGGCCATTCTCTTTCAACAGAAGAGAGACACCATGTAAACAAAGAACGTGAAGGTGAAAATGCAATTTTACAACAGAAAGAGCACACAAAAGAAGGATTCATACCAGGCCAGGCTGGGAGAGGAGAAAAGCGAGGATGCATGGTACCAAAAAAACAGAAAGGCTGAAGAGAAAGAAGTCAATAGATCATTTAAAAGCTGTGAGTCATTTGCTTCCTGATTCAGGGGGGCTAGTGACAGGATTCAATCCGATTTAATGTTTATTAATGGTGGGGTAGAAAGAGGAAGCATGGGTGGGAGAGGAGGTTGGAATGAAGTCTGGATTCTGGGTTGTGGGAATGGGAGGTCTGGGGAAGAAACATTCATTGTTTTACCCTACATTGTGCCAATCTTTCTATATATTTAATATTAGTGAGTTCTTACAGCAAACCTTTGATGCAGGCAGCGCTCTTCTCATACGATAGATGAGGGAAGCAAGATTTGGGGACTCGGTAACTTTCCCAATCACACAGTTAGTAAAAGGCAGGACCTATTTCCAAATTTAAGTGTGTCTGATTCCAAAATCGATGTCCTGTCCTCAACCTCATTTTATCACCATGCCTCACTCAGTGCATTATGATAGAATCTGAGAGTAGGAATACAGCAAAGAATAGAAAGCAGGCTTTAACATCTTTAAAAATGTTCTGGACTAGTAAGGAAAGAAAGGCATGTAAACATGAGCCAAATCATGTGATAGAATGAAATATGCATTTGGGTAGTTATAAACAAAGTAATGAGGATCTCAGATAAAAGAGCATTTCATTGAGATTCTTGCAAGGAACAGGAAACGCTATCTAAGAATGTGGTGTTAATGGACCAGAATGAAAATATCTTGGATCAAGTTTAATAAGTGAAGAATTAAGGGAAGACTATCGTACATGAGGAAAGGGAAGGGATTATCATGCACAGGACATGGAAATACAACTGGAAAAATTGCTTGTAACCAGCCCATGGTGACCCTTGAGTACAAGCCTAGGAAGTTTGGATTCTGTACTGTAAGCAATGGAGGTCAACAGGAGAAATTTGAGGAAGGGAGAGAGGTGGTCTGTTACACAGATGTCTGGGGTGAAGCACTGCCTCAACAATAGTCACAGCTTACTTTGAGTAAGTGGCATAAGGTTAAAGAAAGGCCTCTGCCTCCAAATTCCTCTTCCTTCCTCATCTCTGTCTAGAAGGTGTGGAATTTTCTTTCTTTGCATTTAAAGTTTATAACAAGTAACCTAAGGATATAAACTAGAAGTTTTGGGACTTCCCTGGCAGTCCAGTAGGACTTCACCTTCTAATACAGAGGGTCAGGTTTCGATCCCCTGGTGAGGAAACTAAGATCCCACATGCTGCATGGCCAAAAAACCAAAACATAAAACAGAAACTATTGTAACAAATTCAATAAAGACTTTAAAAATGTTCCACGTCAAAAAAATCTTTAAACTAGAAGTTTCATTCTTGTAATTTCCCAGCCATTACAAACCCAGAAGAAATGTCATAAGGCTCCTCATCTTCTCTACCTATCTGGAATGAATAATACTTAGATGTTAACTACAGGCTGAAATAAGAAGAGGACCGGCAATCTGGCAGTATGGCAGAGGTAGAGAAGAGGATTTAGCTACAATGAATGGGTTCAGAATCATAACTCCAGGCCCTAGGAACCCCAAGGCAGGGACCCCAATCCTAGAAAACTTGGATTCCAGGAAGGTACTTAGATATGAGAATCAGCTATAAAATGCAGATCTTGAAGCCAGAGTTTAGAGCTCAGGGCACAATTTAGAATAGAATCCAGGGTTTCACTGTCCTGATAATGGATGATCAGACCATGGGATTATTTCTCTTCTCAAGGGAACAGACTGGTTATGAAGAATGAAGTAAGGTTAAATCTGCTGGCAAAACAGAATAGCTCCAGTTGTAAGGTCACATGAGCAGGGTAGCAGAAAATTAGGCTAAGCCATGGAACACAAAGAGGCCCTAAAGATTATCATAAAATAATGAGCCAAGGAAATTGAAAGCAGGAATATAAAGAATGGGAAGAAATTCCAAGAAAAGTTTCCTTGCACTCCACAAGGCAAATATAACTCCTGGTCTCAGAGCTATATCTGGAGAAGTTAAGCATCTATAGAGTACATAGGTTTGAGAAAGGGCAATGGATGTCAGTCTAAAGGAAATCTCTAGTGAAACAAAAAAGAACTCTAGAACAGGTTGCAGGGTAGAAGGTCAAGCAAAAGTTAGAAACAGAAAGAAGCTTGTTCACAGAATTGCTTAATTCCAATGTGTTTTACTCCTTACAGCCTAATAAGAAAAATACATACTTTGCCTCTTACTTTGTATGTTATACATACCAAGTAAACTGGTTAAGACAACCAACTCTCCCTTGGTTGTGGGCTGGTTTAGCAACTTGTTTCCAAACAGAAGAATGTAGTAAGGTGGTAGAATATCACTTCCTTGATAAGGTTACATAAGATTATAATTTCCATCTTACTAATAAACTCTTCCTTGATGACCTTGATGAAGGAAACTACCATAATGGAGAGACCCATGTGGCAAAAAAGCAAGAGCAACTTCTTGCCAAGAGCCAGCAAGGAACTTAGGCCACCAATCCAATAGCATGCAAAGAACTGAATTCTGCCAAGAAATGATGAGTGTGGAAGAAGATCCAGGCTTCCCTGGTCAAGCCTTCAGATAAGATCCATCCCTATCCACCTTGACTACAGCCTGTGATAGCTCATGTTGTATGTCCAGTTGGCTAAGCTATAATGACCAGTTTTTTGGTCACACCAGTCTAGATGTTGCTGGGAAGGTATTTTTTAGATGTGATTAACATTTAAATCAGAAGAGTTTGAGTAATGATTAATATTTAAATAGAGTGAATAAAACATTTCTTACATAATGTGGGTGGGCCTTATTCAATCCGTTGAAGTCCTTAACTGAGCAAAGACTGAAGTTCTTCAAAGAAGACAGAATTCTCCTGAAGACTGTGACATAGAAACTTTGTTTGGTTTGTAGCCTGTCGCCCTGCAGAATTTGGTTCGAGACTGCAACTCTTGCATGAATTGCAGCCTGCCAGATTTTAAACTTGCCAATTGCATGAGACAATTCCTTAAAATAAAACTCCCTCTCTCTCTTACTTTCTTCCCCATCTCTCTCTAAATATGAGAGGCCTTGAAGCAGAGGACCTAGTTAAGTTATGCCTGTTATTTCTAACCCATAAAAATAATGAAATAATAAATATGGGTTGTGTTAAGCCTCTAAATTTGTGGTAATTTGTTATGCAGCAACTGTCCAATGAGAGATTTTAAAAACTTGTTACAAAATACATATCCCATGTCCATTGGGAAATACTGTGTCCTACCCAAGCTTTCTGTAACTTCTTGGTGGTATCATATTTACATTCTCCTACTTACCTTTAGTTATGAGTTTTGGCTTCCATAAAACTCTACTTATTTTCATCTCATTTTTTTCTATTTATTATCATCTATTTATTTCAAATTAAT
The DNA here is from genome assembly GCF_964341445.2 of Mesoplodon mirus. Lineage (NCBI taxonomy): Eukaryota > Metazoa > Chordata > Mammalia > Artiodactyla > Ziphiidae > Mesoplodon > Mesoplodon mirus. The sequence continues at coordinate 11,521,907 of NC_138992.1, read as the reverse complement.
ATGAAACACACCCCTTTTCCTTGGTATATTCTCAAAGTCATTCATACTAGGCATTAGTGTGCCTCTTTTCTAAAAATTTTTGGGAGGTAAAAGGTTCTAACACAACAATTTAAACAATATAACTTTAGCAATCAGACATTTAATTTATTTTTAAAATATCTTCATGTTGCTCTGCCATTTTGAATTTCTTTTTGGCCACTTTTCTGTGTGGGTTCCAAATTCTTGTAAGATTATTTAGGACCTCTATTTCCATTTCTGCTATCAACACCTATTTCCTGTTCATTTATCTTGCAGAGTTTTGAGGCCTTAACTTGCCCATCCAAAGTAGTCTATCAAGATATTTTCCCAAAAGAAGAGTTTCATTCCCAAGGGAAACTTTAACTTCAGTAGTTAAAATTGTTTCTTTACTTTGCTACATATGAAAAACTCCCAGAAAAGAGACAGAGAGAGAGCAAGTACTTGACAGATATTAGTGTTCCCTTCTTTTCTCTCCTCTCTTGCTTTTAATCTGCTATTTCCCAGGCATTTGTGACACTTATGGGGCCAGAGCAATTGGGTTAAGAACCTTGTTCTTCATGAGTTTTACTATCATGGGGAAGATTATCTAAAGCAGTGTTTTTCAAATTGTCTATGGTGAAGTATCAGATTTTTTTCTTTTTAAAAGTGTTCAATACATTATAGATAGGTACTTTTGTAAAATTTAATAAAAATGAATGTCAGACTAAGGATCTCAAATTATGTCTTCTGAATTTTGGGGAGTCGTTGGAAAGTCTTCTTTAGAAGGGACACATAATCAAACTTGTGCTCTTGAAAAATAACTCTGGCAGCCAAGTACGGGATTCATGGTGTGTCTTGAGGCCTCTCAGGAGCTAGAAGATATTCTAGTCTAGAAAGGAAGAGAATATACAACAGAGAGATTTACTGAAGTTACCTTTTGCAGGATTAAGCCTTGTTGAAGGAAGTAAGGAAGACAGATTGAGAGAAAGGTAGAGGTCTGGAGGTAGAGGTCAAGATGCTAGTCCATGATCCACTGCCTCTGCCCTAGATCAAACTTCCGTAACTCTTTTTAAAATTGCTGCCAGAACCTCTGAACCAGTCTCTCTGACTTTATTCTTGACTCTTCTCAACAACTTTTTATATTCTAGACATAAGATTCATTTAAAAATCTAATTCTCATTACGTTGGTATCCTACTTAAAATCCCTCATTGCTCTCCACTGCCTTCAGGAAGAAGGCAAACACATTTATATGGCCTACAAGGCCCTGTGGTAATGTCTGCTTATTTCTCTAGTCTTAATATGTCTCAGTTTCCTCATCAAATATTTTAAAAATATTTAAAAAAACAATGCCAGGTCTTTCTAAATGATTGGACATCTCTGCTGCTTCTCCAAACTGCATTTTAAAAGTCAGTGAAAGGATTTTTAAAAGGCATAAATTCACAAAGACAAAAAAAAGAGAAACAAGAAAATTAGCAACAATATTTTGCAATTCTGAAACCCAAGTTAGAAATACAGGGATCTTGAAAGCAAGCTATTTTGTACCATGAAACTCCAGAAAGTTTCAGAAGTTCAAAAGATCAAATACTTCTGAAAGCAGTCTCAGAATGATTGCCTAAAGACTGTATAAGGAGAAGCCATACCTTTAGATACCTTCTCTCTGAAACAATAGGCCTCATCCCCCTCCTACCTCACAGAAGAATGGAGGTTTAGTCTCTGGAGAGGTTGAACCAGAAGGACAGAAGACAAAGTTGGTGTTAGAGAACCAAACAGAAAACAGAGATTACACAGAAATCCTACAATGATATTCTCTTCCTTCATGAAGCAATAAATCAGTGGGAAATAGGCCTTACCCTTCAAGGAAGAGTTGGTGAATTTTTTATGTGGTATCCGACCAGCCAAAGAGAAAAGATATACAAATACTGACATGTGGGAATCCCTAAACACAATGAACAATCCAGATCTCCCTATAAAGAAGTCCATCAGTTGACAAGGCATACCCATGCATGGTAGGTTCCAGGTAGCTTTTAATATCTGATGCTTCACTCTTATATGTGAACAAACAAAAATGCAAAGTTAATAGGACATTTAAAAATCAGTCAATATAATTCAGCATATTAACAGAATAAATGAGAAAAACCACATGATTATCTCAAGAAATAAAAAACAAGCATTCATGAACAAATTCTAAGCAAACTACATCTACAAAAAATGCTATGTCTAACATCATATCTTATGTTTTATGACTGAATGCATTCTTTGGAAGAATAGGAATAAAAGAAGGATGTCCACTTCCATCACATCTATTCTGCAACAAACAGAAGATCCTAGTTATTGTAGTAATGCATGTCAAAGAAACAAAATGTATACAGATTGAAAAGAAAAAAAAAACTATTCTTCTTCACAGACAATATTACGTGTACATAAAAATTTCTAAGGACTCTACAAAAAGCTTTATGAACTGATAACTGAGTTTAGTAAGTTTATAGGAACAAAAGGTCAATATACAAAAAATCAATTGTGTACTTATATACTAGTAACAAATAATTGGGAAATTTTTTAAAATATATATTTAAAATACCACCAAAATCATGAGAGATTTAGGGATAAGTTTTACCAAATATATGCAATACCTATATACTAAAAACTACAAAACAGTGTTGGGAGAACAAAAAAAGAAGACATAAATAAATGGAGAGCTATACCATGCTCATGAATTGGAATACTTAATATTGTCAAGATCGCATTTCTTTTCAGGTTCACATAGAAAGTCAACGTAACTCCAGTCAAAATCCCAGCAGAGTATTTTTATTTTTTTTTTATTTTTTTATTTTTTATTTTTTTTTGCGGTATGCGGGCCTCTCACTGTTGTGGCCTCCCCCGTTGCGGAGCACAGGCTCCGGATGCGCAGGCCCAGCGGCCATGGCTCACGGGCCCAGCCGCTCCGCGGCATATGGGATCCTCCCAGACCGGGGCACGAACCCGTATCCCCTGCATTAGCAGGCGGACTCTCAACCACTGCGCCACCAGGGAGGCCCAGCAGAGTATTTTTAAATAAGACTTGATAAGTTTATTTTAAAATTAATACTGAAAATCTGAAGACCTAAAATATCTCAAGCAATTTTGTAAAGGAGCAATGTCACAAGACTTACCTGTTTTACTCACTCTAAAGATACAGTAATCAAGAACAGTATGGTATTAGTATAAGGATAGATATATAAATCAATAGAACAAAATAGAGAATACAGAAATAGATCCTTGTATATATGGTCAATTAGTTTTACAAAACTGCACCCAGATAATTCAATATGGGAAATACATATCTTTTCAACAAGTTGTAGTAGAAACACTAGATATCTATAGAGAAAAAAATAATATTTGACTTGTACCTCATATTATACATAAAATTTAACTCAAATTGGGTTGCAGGCTTACAAGTAAAAACAAAAATTATAAAGTTGTATAGAATAAAAGATAGGAGAAAATATTCACAAGCTTGAAATAAGCAAAAGTTTCTTAGGCCTGACCTGAAACTAACTAACCAAAAAAGAAAAATAAGTAATAAATAAGACAATTAAAATTACAAAATCTACTATTTGAAAGAAACCATTAAGGAATTGAAAAAATAAATCACTGCCTATGAGAAGATTTTCCCAGTGCCTATATCTGATGAAAGACTTGTATCAGGAATATTTAATAACTCTTACAACTCAATAATAAAAATCTAACAACCCAAGGTATTTCAACAAACAATTAATATATGAAGATATAGAAAACATCAATAAAAATATCCAAGAATACTCACATTGCTAGTCATCAGGGAAATGCTAGTTAAAATCACAATGAGATACCACTAAACGTTCACTTAAAAAGGCTGGAATTAAAAGACTGATAATACTAAGTATTGGTGAAGATGTGAAGCAGCTAGAACTCTGGAAGTGTAAAATGGTACCACTCTTTCAGTTTGACAGCTTTTTATAAAGTAAAACATGCACTTAAATATGACCTAGATATTCCATTTCTAGGTATTTATTCAAAAGAAATGAAAGCATGTACCATAGTCCCTTGGTATCTGCGGGGTATTGGTTCTAGGACCTGCCACAGTAACCAAAATCCACTGATGCTCAAGTCCTATCCCTGACATTCCATGTCTGTGGTTCTGCATCCATGGATTCAACCAACTGTGGATCATGCAGTACTGTAGTATTAATTGAAAAAAATCGATGTATAAGTGGACCCATGGAATTTAAACCTGTGTTGTTCAAGTATCAAACATATTCCTACAAAGGCTTGTCCATGAATGTTTATGGCAGCTTTATCCATTATAGCCCAAACTAGAAACAACTCAAGTGTTCATCAACATAAGAATGAATAAACTAACTGTGGTATATCCTTACAATGAATACTGTTTAATAATAAAAGGGGACAATGAATAATACATGCAAATGACATGGATAAATCTCAAGAGCATTATGCTGAATGAAAGAAACCAGACACACAAGAGAACATGCTGCATGATTCCATTTATATGATATTCTAAAACAGGCAAAACTAATCTATGATGACAGAGCAGGACTTGCCTAGGGCCAGGAATAGAAGGGAGTTGATTGCAAAGGAGCATGAGGGTCTGTCTAGGGATGATGTATAGGTTCTATATTTTGACTGGAGTGATTATATGGGTGGTTATATTGGTCAAAGCTCACTGAATTGTAGCCCCAAATGTATATCATATCTTGATAACATTTATTTTATTTTTTTAATAGGAAAGATATTATGAAAGAAAAAATTCAGGAAAATTTAACAGAAATGCAGGATGTAAGTTTCCAGATTCTGAGTAGGTATTCAATTAATATTTTTAAATTGATTGATTATATAAGGTATATGTAATACCCTTAGCACAGTGCTTGGTACATGGAATATACTTAATAATTGTGTATGGAACAAATGACTGGATGGGTCCATTAATCTTTAATATCCATTAACTTCCCTTTATCTTGAGTTTGTAGATGCTTAAATTAAGAAAAAGAAAGCTTCTTATAAAGATACAATCTGCCTTTCTCCCAAGAAGGTACTTCTCTTGTTCTGAAGTAGGGGCTGGGTAGAGAGATCTACTGGAAATACAAATGCAGTTACTAAGGCAGCAAATTAAGCTACTATACAAAGAAGAGCCCCAAGGCTCAAAGAGGAGAAAATGCAGGTAGTTAATAAGGTGAAATCTGACTAGTAGAGTGGGAAAAAAGAACAACAAGAGCCTACTTAATGCAAAGCAACTTCCTGAAAGGAAGCTCAGAGCATGATAAAATGGCCCAAAAGGCTGCTGTCAGTGATCTGAGTCACAGATAGGAAAGAGGCTTGGGCCTGGACCATTTCAGAGCTCCATCCTCTTTTGAACATCAGAAAAGGCCTTCTATTTAGCTTCCTGCTCAACTTCTATTTAATGGGTGAGGAAATGAAAGCCGGAAGAAAGGAAATGACTCTTACCCATTGGTGCATAGGCATGGGGTCAGAATTGTTCCCAGATCATCTGCATTTTCATCATGGTTGTGCTTGTTGTTCAGTGCAAGTAAAAATCAAATCGTTTCAGAACAAGATTCATAGGCTCTGAGAAGAGGCAGTTTCTGATTGGCTCAGTTTATGATGGGAAACCTGTCCTTTTGACTTTTCTCTGCTGTGAACTGAATTGTGGCTCTTTTGGAGGAATAAGGGCATGAGTTCCTGGGGATAAATATGAGAAGAAATTTGTTCTGTGCCTCAGGGGATTTTAACCAGACTTTGGCCTCCCAAGTTGTGGCAGCGACACTTTGCTCACCAAAGGGTGGTGTCGCCGGGTGCTCATGAGCAAAGATGGAATCAGTCTGAGCTGGTTTCCAGCCAGCACTAGTTGTAGCTGTGGTTTTTAGGGTCTCAATCGACTCCAGTTATTGAACCGCATTCTTTTTTTTGTGTGGTTATATGTGTCATCTGGCTGCTTATGGAATGTTGCTGTAATTAAAACCCAATTCTTGTACTTTACTACAAACATCACACACATTTATTTATAACCTTCAAGGAACATGTTCATCTCCTTATGCATCTTACCATATCTAGTCGGTGCTGTACAAGGCTGAGGGCTTATTCACATGGGGGGCTATAATTACATCCTTTCTCTAAATTGCACTAAGAGGACTACCCAAGTGATCCTTTGAGGACAAATCATTTCAGCTTTTTTTTTTTCAATTTTAAAACTGGATATTGCTCCAGTAGATGACAGAATAAGGCACCATGGTAAAGTAAAAATAGCTCAGGATTAAGAATCAGGAGATAATCTGAGGGAAGTTGAAGTAGAAGATAGGTGATTCCCTAGTATGAGAAGGCAAAAGAACAAAGCACCTGTCTTAGTCTGTTCCTGTTGCTATAACAAAATACCATAGACTGGGTGGATTATAAACAGAAATGTATTTCTTGCAATTCTGGAGGCTGAAAATCTGAGATCGGGATATCAGTATGGTCAAGTGAGGGCCCTCTTTGGGGTTGCAGACTTCTAAGTTGTATCCTCACATTGAAGGAGGGCTAAGGGAATTCTCTTTGGTCTCTTTTATAAGAATACCTGTCCCATCATGGGGACTCCACTCTCATGACCTAAGCACCTCTCAAAGGCCCCACCCCTAATACCATTACACCAAGCATTAGGGTTTCAACATATGAATCTGGGAGGACACAAACATTCAGACCATAGCAGCACCCATTATTTGTTAAGTACTTGTTACGCATTTGACTTACTATGTTCAATTGTAAACTTTAAGCAATGTAAGGACAGCTTTATATCTATTTTATTTAGTTTTTATACCAGTGCTCATTACAGTACCTGACAGTCTTAGTAATTCAACAGATGTTTTTAGAATGAATGAATGAATGAAGAATGGTACTATTTTTAATTTTATTTTTCAGATTGAGACATCAGGCTTTAAAATTTAGGTAGTTTGTCCAAATTCACACAGCTGTTGTGTAGAAAAGCCTAAGATCAAATTAGAAGTGATCTCTGATTGCAAAGCATATCCTCTTCACTACACCTTGGGTTTTTAGTCAACCAATAGATAATTACTTAGATGTGTCCCAGTTCAGGGGAAGTTTGGAAGAATTGGATTGCAATGTAAGGAGGAGCATTAATCTTAGTTATGTTTTAAAAAGATGGTTGAAGCATCTTTGTGGAGAACTATAGTGGGCAAATGTGGAAGGAGAGAGGCCATCTGGGCATTTGCTGATGGACAATATGTAGAGAAGAAGGAAAGAGAAGAACAGGGCATTATTTTAGACCTCGGTTTCAAATACTGAATGGATGATGGTATCATTCTCTGAGTGGTGAAAGTCTGAGGGAAGACTAGTTCTGCAGGGTAAAGAATCAAGAGTTTTGTTTTGACCATGTTATCATCGATATGTGTATTAAATAAACAGGTAGAGATGTGGAATGGGCTGCTGGATACATGAGGCTAGAATTCTGGAAAGAGGTGAGGGTAGGAAATGGACATTTAGGAGACTTTGATAGTAAGGAACCCAGAGCTGCTGTTTAAACCCTGGGCTCCTTACTGTAAAGGCCCCTTCAAAAAAAATGGTACATGGTAGTTAGACAACCACACCATACTTGCCAAGAACACTCATTATACCTTAGAGTGACTCGGTCTGATGATTGCTCCCCAGCTTTGGCAGAAAGGTTGCAAGTAAAAACAGTCTTTACTGAGAATTCCTTCAGGCACAATATCAGATTTGAAAAATAAGAGTAGACTTAGCGATAGACATAGGCAGACAGAGAGAAGATGCAACCACTGCAAGGATTAGAGAAATTACATTGAGTTTATGGGTTAGTCAAAACATAACAATGATATCAGAAGTTCAGCTATGTGCAGTCTGGATATGATGACTTACTTTTTTCTTTCTTTTCTTTTCTTTTCTTTTTTTATTTTATCCAGGAAAAGAAAACAAATGTCAATGCACCATATCCTGGAGATTTGATGTACTGAATTTTCAGGACTCTAGTATTTGGTTGCCACTGGAGAACTGACTGTATGACATTGCAATGCTTCATTCAGCATCTTCCTTCTCCCTATATTCTGAGATCCTAAGGGCGGGAATAAACCCTTTCTTAACCATATCTCCAGCCTCTCAAAGCCTCTGGAACATTATACTGAATTAACCATTGTGGGTTGAGGAAGCCAGTAAGTACTTGAGAAGGTTAATTTTCCAAATATCCAACAAGAAATTTACAACACAAAATAAAAATAATAATTCTATGAAATTTTATTTCTATGAACAGCAATGAGTCCTCATACTGGTGACTTGTAAAATATATGGACATTTCCTGCCACCAATGTTTGCTTCAGTCCCTTTTCTATAAGAGCAAAGGATTATATATGTACAATACATGCTCACTGTGTTTAGTTTCTTCAAACATATTTCCGTGGAGCCCTGCCCTCAGGCTAGCCACTTAGATAAGTCAACCACTAGCTGTAACTAAATCTAACCATTCTCTTGACTTCTTTTTTAGAACCCAAGAGCAGAAGAGGACATTCTCCCAGATCCAGGGATCGCCTTATTTTATACACTGTGTGATTGATACGTCATTCAGAAGAAATCTCCAATGGATTAAGGTAATTTACTAGATATATAAATAAGGTCAAGGCATTTATACCTCTAAAATATTTTTCAACAAATAATTTCAAAAGTTATAAGAAAAAAATTTAAAAGGGCCCTGTGTCATAGTTCATATAACATGATATTTTTAATTTAGGTCATTCATAATTATCTGCTATTATTGTATTTGCTGTATACTTATTTATTCCTGTGCCCATCCCCCAATCAAATGTGAACTTCAGTCCAGAGCCCTATCTGACCTATACAATAGACCTGTCCTCTATTGTATGCTCAGAGCCTAGCACAAGCAAGACCCTTAAAATGTGTTCAATAAATATTTGTTGAGTGTATGAATTACCTCCAGTCTTTATAACAATCTTGCAAGTTGGAGAGTGCTATCTTTTCTTTTTAGAACAATTGGGTTTCAGAAAAGTGACATTTCTAAAGTAAAGAAACTGAGATATGATTTTAAATCCTGCCTTGTTTTATGCCAATGTAACTGATTAATCATATTGTACCACTGTCACTGTCAAAACTTGGTGAATATTCAATGATTGAAAATTTCTATACCTCTGGCTGTTTTTCTACAGTGATTAGCCATACAGACATTTTTTTTTAAGGCATGCTTATTTTTTTACGGTGCAAGACTTCAGAGAGTGGAAAGGAAACTCAGGCAACAGGCAGATGGTGGAATATTCAAAAATGAAAAATTAACACAAGAAATATTTAAAGAAAAAAGAGGACACAGTGAGAATATGTGTTATAAAGGGCTATGGATACCTAACTAGCAGAAGGATATGTGATTTCCTGACATTTATAGCTAGTTTTTGTTGACTTGTAGAGAAGTCTCTAAAAAGAGACACTAGGTATATATTTTTGTAGCATTTTAGTTATAGACAAGGATGATTTTTAAAAAGAATATTAAACATTAGAATGTATTTCTAATGGAGGTCTCTCAGAAAAACAAAACTAGGAGACATGTCATCCATTCAGTTTTGTCAAGACTCTTGGCATAGATATGCCATGATCAGTAGAAGTCTAAACTGAAAGCTTTCTCAAATGTGCACTCTGGAATATATACTATTTACTTTGTGATTTTAGAGACACACTTTTTGGTGCCTCAGTTCTTACATCAGGGAAAGCAAGCCAATATATAAAGAAAGTTACTGAATATGAACAAACCATACTATAGAAATTAGGTCCATGCCTATTAAGAACCTAAAACTTCAACAAATTGAAAGCAGACTGTATATGAACCAAGTAATATGATGATGCAAAAGATGGGAATTTTTCTGAAAAGAGCAGACCAACTCTGTCTGTCTTGTAACTGTATAATTTAAAGCCAAGATGCAGATGGCACATTTTGTTTTTATTTACTCTTAGAAAATAGGTTGGCATAGTTGTTCAAAATTATTAAGAAATGGTATCTCTGGCTAGAACGTGATTATGTCACCATTTAGACATTCTCCTGAAACACATTTAAATCTTATGGTCTTTGGGGTCTAAAATTCTTTGATCTTGTGATTTGGATTCTTGTAGTTGGTGGACAAGCATTCACGGAGTTAAAAAAGGAAATCAAATCTGGTGGACGGGTTAAAACAAAATGCAACAACATGACTAATGACACTTCCATTCTCCTTTTCTCTGCGCTAGCCAAGATCATCAAGGCCTTATTTCATCATGGATGGTGTGGGCAGGACGTATTGAGTCTGAATATTTGTACTTAAGGAAGTAAAATTGAAAAAGATGAATATCCCTCACTACATGGGAGATAAAAACACATTATAGGAACACATTCACACACACAGACAATATCCCTGACAAAATGGGTCCCCCAAAACGATATTGGATCAGGAAGAAATTTGGTCACGAACAGTGAAAGAAATTATTCTGAGGGCCCGGACACTTAAAATTCATCTTTGTGGATGCCGATGTTTAGCTACTTTTCTATGAATCCAAGTAGCAGAGGGTCCTTGACTGGTTAGAATTCACTGCCAGGGCTGCAAGGCAAACTTTTTCTTAATAATAAAGAAGTGATGTAAAGCCTTTGCATTACGTATAGACATAACTAATAAATGATCACAAGTCCTTATTAAAGAAGGATTGAAAAGGACACAAGTTAGGAGACTGATTGGTTACTTCTGTGATAAACCAGGAGGTGATGATGGCAGCCTGCATGGAGGAAGTGGCATTCTGGATGAAAATGAATAGCTGGATTCAAGATACAGTGAGGAGCTGGAATGAAGGGGACCCATCTGTGGAGGATGAAGAAAAGAGAGGAGGCAAGACTGGAAATGGGACATTTGGTTTGGGCACAAGATGGATGGGATAGATGAGATGAATGGAAAGCCATTCTCTGAGACAGGAAAGAAAAGGAATAGGGGGAGGTTGTTTTGGAATTGCAAATGGTGGAGAGTTGAATTAACCAGATTTTATGAACATGTTTTTATTTAGTGACACCTCTTAAAAATAGAGAAATAGCCTGCGTGGGATGTATCCTTCAATCATTCTTAAAAACCTACCTTTCCCTATCTAATAGTGAACATTAAATTTGGATTTGAAAATGGGGGAATGTAAGAAACACTTTTAAGCCTTCAAATTATAAAGAATTATACTGTATCCTGCAATCTCCATTATCTCATGATATTACCATCCTAAACCTATAAGGTGATTTATATCCTTATATTCGAGATGCTGTCCAGTAACTTTACTCTCTTTGTTCAGGTCATATAGCTTCCTGGCATTTGAAGTACTGCCATATGAAACAGGAATGAGGCTTGTGGTGTTTTGTTCCTTACAAAACTCCTAAAATAAGTGAATTCAAATTTGGGGTAGGTTGCTTAGACACAATGTAGAAGAGCTATATCTAACAATTAAAACTGTCTAACAGTGGTGTTTGGCTTTCATGGGAATCAGAGAACAAAGGGAATAACTATATGTCAGGATTGCTGTAGGTGAAGAAACTTTCTTCATGAGGTGGAGGACGGGATTAGATTATCTCTAAATCCAGATTTAAAATTCTAGTGGCCATACCCCAAATTCTTTACATATTTACTATGTGTGAGACAACATGGCAAAAGCTTTTCACAAATTACTTTATTAATCCTGCTGAAAATTCCATGAGGTAAATATTATTATTATCTTTATTTTGCACTTGAGGAAACTGAAGCACAGGAAGGCAGGGGAAAAAGTCCAAATTGTCACATGACTCTTACATGTTGGAGCCAGACTTTCACCTGAGTTTGCTTTATCAGAGGAGTGTCTCAGCCTCAGCATACTGACATTTTGATTCAAAATATTCTTTGCCATTAGGGCTGCCCACAGGATATCTAACAGCATCCCTGACTTCTATCCACTGGCTGCCAGTAGTACCTCCTTCCCTAAACTGTGACATCAAAAATGCTCTAGAGTCTGTCAAATGTCCCTTGGCAGCAAACTTGCCCCCAGTTGAGAACCACTACCTTACTATCCTGCCTGAGTCCAATGCTGTCTGTCACCTCTGCTCTTTGCAGCCTGCAAATCCCATGTTCTTCATGTAGAATTCTCTTAGCCTTCTGCCTAAACATTTCTTTCAGTAATAGAAAAAGCCTGCCCTGGTTCTACGATTCTTTCCATTCATTCTTCAAGAAAGCAGAAAGCTCTCCATAGCATAGGAAAATGAGTTCAAAAAGGAAGCTACTCCATAGACTACTGCTCTTACCATCATTGTTGATATTATTATTGATCAATGTGATGGTGGAAGTAAGGGTGGAACTCTGAGGGGCCCAGAGGAGAAGGTCTTTTAAAAGCTGTGAGCAGAACACTGGGAAGTTTGGAGGAGTCTGAGCAGAGTCAAAGGATGAATGGGAGTCGGCTAACGAAGGGAAGACAGATGATCCCAAAGGAAGCGACAAGTAAAGGTTCAAAGTATAATGAGAACATGGTGTAGTGAGAGAACCACAAGCAACAATGGATAAAAGAATGGTGGTCAGGGACCTCCCTGGTGGTCCAGTGGTTAAGAATCCGTGCTTCTACTCAGGGGCCACAGGTTCAATCCCTGGTCAGGGAACTAAGATCCTGCATGCCTTGCAGCATGGCCAAAAACAATAAATAAATAAAGGATGGTGGTCGTAGGGGAGGTGACTGCCTGAGAGGAAACCAGTCATGAATGTGCTTTTTATAACCTCACTCTTGGTTCTCAGCATTTGGAAGAGTAGTTTCTAACCTTGGCTGAATATTGGAAACACCTGAGGACCTTTAAAATATAACTTATGTCCTTACCCATCCCCAAGATTTTTTATTTAATTGGCCTGGAGTGAAGCATTGCTATCCCAGAAAATAAATTCATATTTTCCAAAATGTGAGAGTACTAGGTACCTGACCTGTGAGAAGAAGAATCTCTCTCTCTTTCTGTCACAAGGCATTTTGGGTCTAGGAACTCTAGAGCTCAAAACATTATTGAACCCCAAAGTCCCATTCCATCCCCCTCCTTTCTCCCCTCCCCCTTGACAATCACAAGTCTGTTCTCTATGTCTATGAGTCTGTTTCTGTTTTGTAGATAAGTTCATTTGTGTCATTTTTTAGGTTCCACATATAAGTGATATCATATATTTGTCTTCCTCTTTCTGACTTACTTCCCTTAGTATGATAATCTCTAGGTCCATCCATGTTGCTGCAAACGGCATTATTTCATTCTTTTTGTGGCTGAGTAGTATTCCATTGTATATATATACTACATCTTCTTTATCCATTCCTCTCTCAATGGACATTTATGTTGCTTTCATCTTTTGGCTATTGTGAATAGTGCTGCTATGAACATAGTTTGGGGTTTGTAGATGCAAACTATTACATTTAGAAGGGATAAACAACAAGGTCCTAATGTATAGAACAGGGAGCTATATTCAATATCCTGTGATAAACCATAATGGAAAAGAATATAAAAAAAAGAATGTCTACATGTGTATAACTGAGTCACTTTGCTGTACAGAAGAGATGGGCACAGCATTACAAATCAACTAGACTTCAATAAAAAATATATAAATAAACAAAAATAAATATTAAAATTAAAAAACATTATTGAATTTGTAAAATGAAAGAAATGGAGTTATACCACATATAGATGAAAACATTCAATGACATTCATTTGTTTAGTTAATTCAGTCAGCAAATAGCTAAAGAGAACCTCTGTGGTTCTATATCTGAAGATATAGCAGTAAACAAAAAAGCCAACTTCCTTCCTTTCAGATATCTTACACTTTAGAGAGAGATTCAGAAAATAAACAAATTGGCAGATTGTAATATGTTAAATAATGAAAAGGATCTTGAAGGAAAATAAAGCAGGGGTAAGGGAAAAGATAGTGACTAGGGATGTATTTCAGACAGGAATATTAGAAATGGCCTCCACGGAGATGATATTTTGGTGAAGACTTAAGTGTGGTGAAGGAGAGGTTTCTGAGACCATGTGGAATAGGAAATCTAAGGGCAAAGTACCTTAGGTTAGCACATTCAAGGAAGAGCAAGGAGACCAGTGTGACTGTATGGACTAAGCAGTTACAAGTAGGAGATGAGGTTGACCATATTGTGAAGGACCTCATAGATCGTGGTAAGATGTGGATTTTGTTTGAAGCATGACGGGAAGATGATAGAAGATTTTGAGTAGGGAAATGACATAAACAGATGAAATTTTTAATTGGGCTACTTGGTTTGTTTTGTAGGAACAGAGTAGACTTTATCAGGTGAGAGTGGAAAAAAAGAGGCCAGTTAAAAAGAAAAAAAACTATTGGTTTGGACCAGGCAAAGGATAATTGGTTGTGGAGTAGACTGGGAGGTAGCACAGGAGATGATGAGAAAAGGTCAGTCTTGTAAAGGTCAGTATAGTGAAAATGTGGAACTACCAGGTTTAGCTATTTCATGGTGAGTTTGAAAATAACGTAGGAGGGGGCACTTTTCAGTGTGGGGATGCGAATGAAGAGCTTGGTTTTGGAAAAATTAGTATTTAATTCTTGATAGGCATCTAAGTGAATATGCCAAGTTGGCAGTTGGATATTTGAGTGTGAATTCAGGGAGAGATCAGGCCTGGAAAAATAAATTTGAGAATTATCAATTTGCAGGTAACGTTTAAAAATCATGAGTCTCAATCAGGAAGAAGTCTGAAAACTGAGCCCTTGGGTCCTTCAGCACTCAGAGGTTAAAACCCTAACCCACAATGTGATGTTATTTGAAGGTGAGACCTTTAGGGAGGTGATTAGTTAAGATGAGGTCAAGTGATTAGAGTTCCCATGATGGGATTAGTGTCCTTATAAGAAGAGGAAGAGATCAGAGTGTTCTCTCTCTCTCCACCATGTGAGGACACAGCAAGAGGGCAGCTGTCTGTAAGCCTGAAGGAGGGCAGTCGTTAGGAATCAAATCTGCGAGCACCTTGACCTTGGACCTCCCAGCCCCCAGTACTGTGAGAATAAAATGCTGTTTTTTAAGTAACCCTATCTGTTATTTTGTTGTAGCAGCCTTAGCAGACAAAGACACCAAAGGTTTCTTGTCATGAGGTCAATGTCACGGTCTGTCATGTTCCATTCTCTGAGGATGGTCCAGAGTATGGGGGAAGAGTCTAATTTCACCAAGGTAGAGTTTTTCCATTTAAGTACTGTGGTAGGCAGAATAATGTCCCCACAAAGTTGTCCTCATCCCAGTCCTGGGGACTGTGATTATGTTAGGTTACATGGATAAGGGAAACTAAGGCTGCAGATAGAATTAATTTTGTCAGTCAACAGACTTTGAGATGGAGACAACCCTGGATTATTGGAGTGGACAAATATCATCACAAAGGTCCTTATAATGGGAGATACAGAGAGTGTAAACATAAAGAGTGATGTCATATGAGACTTGCTCAACCATCGCTGACTCAGGATGGAAAGGTGCCCTAAGTACAGGAATGCAGGTGGACTCTAGAAGCTGGAAAAAGTAAGAAACCAATTCTCCCATAGAACCTCCAAAAAGAAACACAGCCCTGATGACACCTTGGTTTTAGCCTGTGAGACCCATTTTCGTTTTATGTCCAATGGACAGAATTGGAAGATAAGGAATTTGTATTCTTTTAAGGCACTAAATTTGTGGTAATTTGTTACAGTAGTGATAGGAAAATAATCTAAGTACCTGGAAAGAGAGAGAGGCAAGCATGTGATTATAATAATAGAGCATGAAATATAAATGGTGTATGGAGGGACATGAGACCAGGAGGGGACTGATGACAGGAACAGAAGGGTAGGTAGCTCCTTCCTAATGTAGAATCATTCTGCATTAGAGTTCTCAGTGAGGTGAAAGCATTTTGAGAAAGGGGGCACCAGAAAGAGATGAAGAGCTGAAAAGACAGGAGGTGTTGGTCAGAAAAGGAGAGGTTTGAAGCTGATATTTTGGGGTGGAGGGAGAAGGCAATTATTAGTAATGGTCAGGTCTAAGCTATGACCATGTAGTTGGATAAGTTGAGGTGTGAGGAGAATGAAATCTTGAAAAGAAGACGGGCTATTGGATAGATCCACTTACCTGAATACAAAAATCACCAAACAAGGATGACAACAGTAGTCATGGAAAGAAAATTCATGAGGCATTTGCTAAAATATTTCATAAGTAAAAAGTAAGTACCCAGGAGTTCTCTATTCAAGGTATAAAGTAACAGATGATGTAGCCCAATTGTGTCTTTTTCAAAGGATGAGACGCTTTAGACAGAAAAGAAGATAAATAGTTGGGAAGTGCCAATAAAGAGCAAGGAGGACATCCACCCCCCCCACAGACCCACAAATTACGTGGGAGGCAAGACTGACTCTGATTGACAAAGCTTCATGGGAAGCAATATGCTCAGGTTTAGGTTATAGAGGAATTGCTAATGACAGACTGGGTTCTTGAGTACATTATGGAAAGGTTTGGGGAATCAGGGACAGTGTGAGATGGGTCAGATTAGGAAAGTACACTTTTATTGGGTTGAGGACCAGGTAACGATGTGTGGGTTTGTCTTAAATAAGTCTACATATTCAATGACGTTCCAATCAATTTTTCAGTAGAGTTTTTTTTTTCACAGATCTTGACAAAATGTTACTTAAATTCACATGGAAGGATAGTTGTTCGAGTAGAGCTAAGAAAATTCTGCCGAAGAGCAAAGATGTTGCCCTAGCAGACATAAGGACTTATTTTTAAGCCACACTAATTAACACAGTGTAGGATTGATAAACAGAACTAAGCATGCAGAGACAGACCCTGGTATATAAGGAAATTGTTGAACTGATATACAAACTAATGGTGAAAATGGGCTTTTCAAAAATAGAGTGTGGACAGTGAGCATTCCCTATCTGAAAAAATAAATCCCAAACTCATGCCATATTAATAATATATTCCAGGTGATTTGGACATTGAAGACCCAGATGATAGAGAAAAAACTTCAAAGCAATTTGAAAAAAATATGTATATAAAACGTGTGTTTTTTGTGTGTGTGTGTGTATCTTATTATTGGGAAATAATTCTTAAATAAGACACAATATCTTGCTTTTTTGATAAGATGATCCTGTTCATCAGAGAAATAATGACACGATTTTCTGGTCAACCAGAACCCAGGGTCCTTGCCAAAGAAATAGCTCTATGTATAAGAGGGTGTCAGCTAAGATTTTCCTATCTTCTTTTAACTAGTGGATCTATTCCACTTCTTGTAGCAATTTCTGTGACAGCCACAAGTTGGGATTCTTAGCTGCTGAAGTACTATAGCAAGTGAAATTTATTTTCAAATTCTTGCAAGAGTTTGAGAGTCATGGTTTTCAGTGTTGGGAGTTTTGAGTTTTTGTCTCATTATGTATCAGAATGATTTCAGGAGAAGACAGAGGAAAATATGTCAAGACCTCATATGTTATTTTAGAGCAGAAGTTCCTTGAATAGAATGTCAGGATGATCTGGGAATACCCAGGTGAAGAGGAAGACTTTAGGTGGAATAAATGCATTCAAGACTTGTCAACCTGGAATGGAGGAGACAGCGGTGGGGTGGGGCTGGCCCTCAGACAAAGCCTGTTACCCCTTTTGGCCTCAGCTAATTAAGTGACAATATTTCTTGCCTTACCTAACACACAAGGTTTTGGGGAGAGTCAACATCACTGGAAAAATCTTCTTAAAACATAGTTATTGTTTGCAAAATAAGCAGCAGGCACAGGGTGAGAAATCAAGATGTACAAGACCTACCCTGACCCTCAGAGGGCATGCAGTTGGGAAGCCAGACCTGAAAAATGCTACCAGGCAGCATTAGGTGAAGTAAGAAACAGAAACAAACAAATAAATAAACAAAACACAGAGTCATTAGGATAACAAATCTGGAAGTTCTTTTTAGTCCACAACTGTTTTCCAAAGTAAAGGACAGCTTTGGTAATCATGGTAATGTTACTAATGTTAGATTATGCTACTTATTTTATATTACATAATGTTGCTTATGTCAAGTAGCCAGGACGTGAATAAAATCTGCTGCTCTTTTCTGTATTCCAAAATATCAAAAGTCAGTTTCCTTGACAGATTACAAGATATATGTCTGTTACCTTTGGATGAATCACACCCCTTGCCCAAGAAAGCAACTTACTATAAGTCTCCACTGAGAGAAAGATGCTAAGATGCCCACATCTAGGTTGACTGTACCAATTTTTCCTTTTGAAATATTGCACTGCCAGAGACAATGATCCTACTTAATTGAAAACAGATTTGCCAATTTACAAGGCCAAAACAATAATTCTATAAAAAGCCTCAGTCATCCTAGTCAAACCACTGATGTTGAAATGAAAATATCATGTCTGTGTACTTCAGACATGTTTCTTACCCAGCAGTCAGCGTCTCACCCCCGCTTCTACTTGGGCCAAAGGGACAATCTGTTCCCAACAGCCTGAGAAATCTTTTTGTCATTTTGCAAACTTGCAAAAAAAAAAAAAAAGACACCAAGTGCTTGGCTTTGTGCGAAAAGAGAGTTTGCTGAAACTTTTCACATGTTTTTCTCTCCTTGCGTAAATTTTCAGTGTCGCACTCTTTCAGGGGGTGTGGGAATTAGTCCAAGTGTCTAATTGGGTGATGCTCCCTATTGTTTTGAAAAACATTGTACAAACCTATCAGCCAACTGACTTTGTTAAACACTGGCCGTGGATACACAGACACTTTGCAAACAGAATAAGAAGAACCAAGATAAACATCAGCCATGGGATCTTCCCTAAAAAAGGTTAACAGTTCTGTTGGGAAGGTGTGATTTGTAGTCAAGGAACTATTTCCGCCATAGTACCCGAAACAGTGTTGTATAGATACATTGAGCATATCGTAAACTAAAACCAAATGAAGATAGGTAATCTGGCTTGAATTACTAAACTAATAAAGAATCAGGTCATTTCAACTCAAATTCCCATCCCCATATGGCAGGTAGGAAAACTGAGGCTCTGGGATGTCTAGAGCCTTGTCCATGACCAATTGTCTAGTTTGAGGAAGCTTCCTGGTGCTTTGTTTTTCTTTACCTGTCTAAATCTTACATTCATCAGGACAAACAAACTTTTAAAACCCATAAACCTGATTCACTTCCCTTCTTTTTCTTTCAGTTTCTTTGATCTTCTTCAGCCCATATTTTCTGTGCAAATCGCATGGCAACTAATCATGTTCTGCTTTTGATACCTTTTCTATTGCCTTGATGTTGCATAGTAATTGTTTCAGTGTTTAATTTTTATCTACCCTGTGAAGATAGAAATTACGTTCTTTTCATTTATTCTACAGGCTCTTGCAAGTTGCCTGGCACACAATAAATATTCAAAAGTGTTTATTGTTGAGTCTACTTCTTTTTCTACTAATTCATGCTGAAATGTTCACACTCAGAATTCAGAATAGACCTTAGAGATGGAGTCACAGAGAAGAAAACTGAGGCCTAGAGGAAGTGAATGGCTTTCCACACTCCCTCCCCAATGGATATCAGAGGAGAGCTGAAATCTCTACCGTCTCATATTCAACCCAATGCTCTTTCTATTATTTTCAATTGTGCCAGCTATGAAATAACCCACTAAACTTGCAGGATACTTGAAATTCTCCAAATTCATTCTCTATACCCTCTGTCTTAATAAATAAATACACAGGAGATTTTTGACCAATGGACTTGTCATCAGGAATCTAGCTCTGACAACACCCATCATGAAGCTAAAGGAAGTTGTCTCTGTCCCCAAATACATCCTGGTGTCAGGGGGCTGATCCCCATGGCCGTCTGAATGCTGAGAGCTCATTGATGAGCTCAGCCAGGGGTTCATCAGAGACTCATAACTCTGGCTGGCAAAGACTTCATTCTCTTTTTCAGTAACTCTGGCCATCATCACTGCCATAACCAAGAGAGGCCAGAAGAGGCGGAACAGTCAGAGCTGGGGAATCGGCAGCCAGTGGGCCATATGGAAATGTTTGAGGATTAGGAACAGTGCCACATGTGCTCAGCTCATTCTGGGTGGGGCTTTTATCCCCCTGCAGTGAGGAGGAAATCGCCTGCAGTGACTCACTTTGGAGGAAGCAAGCAGGGCCTGAGTCAAACCGACCCCAACTCCACCACTTTCTGGAAGTGGGTAGCTGTGACCACATATGACCAATTAACCATGGAGCACATATCAAGTACCATTGCTCTAATGAAGCTGCTGTGGATGGACATGAGAGAAGTAAAGTTACCTGAAGTCAAGAAAGAACAAAGCATTTCTTCCCCATCATAATTGACCACCTACTATGAGCTAGTGCTATCCATATTTATTTCTCTTAATTCTCGCAAGAACCCTATGAGGTAAGCATTATCCTCAAGTAACAGATAAGAAACCTGAGGCTCATCAAAATAAGAATCTACATGGAAGGTTAAAAACAAGTAGCAAGAGTGGGATTTGAACTCAGGTCTATCTCTCTGGTTCAAAGCTCATGCTTTTACCATTCTGCTGGCAATGTGTGTACTAGTCAGTGTTCAAACAGAGAAGCAGAACCACTATGTATTGTAAATATGTATATAATAAGGAATTTGTTACAGGGATTTGACCTTGCCCAATCATGCAGCTGGTGAAATAACTTCTGTAAGGCTATTTATTGTCTTTGCATTTAATGCCAGACCTTGAAGGCCACAAGGCAGGCATTGGTGAGGAAAAATTAAGGGCAAGGGCAAGCCAGAACCCCAAACACAAGTTGGGACCCAAAAAAGATGTGCTGAAATCCATGTCAATTCTCACTGTCTCTGACCTTGATGGTGTGGGTGTCTCGCAGAAAGTGGCTCGCACCTTGCATCACAGAGCAAAAGACACACACCTGGCCCAGAAGATGGATAAGTTCAGGAAGGAATTGGGGGAGGCTGGAGCAGTTGTTAGCCCAACTATGGCCTCATGATGACAGAGTGAGCCAGCAGATAAGGGCTATCGTGTGCAACCTACCATATGGTGCTATCACCCTTCAACTCTTGCATAAGAATCTCTGTTGGGTCCACACAAACTTGAAACATTCTGGAAAAAAATCTGGGAAACTTAGTGTAGCCTCCCCAAGTTAACGCATTATAAAGCCACCATAATGTTTTTTTGTAGTGACAGGGCTCTGGTGTGGTCCTAAATATCTTAACCAGGCCACGTTGGAATCCAATAAACTTGACCTCCTGGTAGCCTTTCTTGGATCCTAAAATAGGTCCTGAGTCCTTTTACTTTGTGTTACAACTTATCGCTTTGCTTTCCAATCCTGTTTCCAATGTCCCTGGCTCCTGTCTACTGCCTAGAATGTGGCATTTTAAAGGTCCAATTGCTCCTCTGGTACTAACCTGGTTTCTTCTCCTAAGCCTCTATTTGCTCTCCCCTCTTGGATCACAGCTGCTTTAGGCTGTTATTATTACTGTTGTTATTGTTATTGGAGGGCTTTAGTTCCCAGGAGACATTTTTTTTTTTTTTTTTTTTTTTTTTTTGCGGTATGCGGGCCTCTCACTGTTGTGGCCTCTCCTGTTGCGGAGCACAGGCTCCGGACGCGCAGGCTCATCGGCCATGGCTCACGGATTCAGCCACCCCGCGGCATGTGGGATCCTCCCGGACCAGGACACGAACCCGTGTCCCCTGCATCGGCAGGCGGACTCTCAACCACTGCGCCACCAAGGAAGCCCCCCAGGAGACATTTATGACCAACTTTGTATTAAGCTGTTCGCCTTCTCTTCTCAGTTCCCCAAACAGAGAAGCCCTATGAGGAGCAGAATGTAATGTCACTCCAGGGGACCAATTTGTACAGAGGAGTACAAATCCCACTTGTACCTCACAGAGGAAAGAGCTTCAGATACAGCTTTTATAAACAGACCCTTGGATCTTAGTGAGGGGATTTGAAAAGTCAAACATGCTGGGGCCATGACTATAAAAGTAAAATTACAAGGCTCAGGAACCTTTCCAGAGACAGGCTTATTTCAAACACTGCTATCTCGTAGGTGTTATTCTTAGCAGAACACGGGCTCATGTTGGCTTTCATTTCGACATCCAGCTGAGGCGAGAGTCACGCAGTAGCTTCATTAGGCTGCTGAGGAGTTCATTACAGCACAATCTCAGATTTTCCTGCAGTCTTATCATGGCCCGTGAACCCATCTCCTTCCTCTCCCTAAAGGGCTCTCGTTCATTTCTTAGTGGATTTGTTTATCCAATCAGTAAAAATGGTGCTTATACTGTGCCAGGGACTGTGCTGGGTCCAGAAAATACAAAGACAGATAAGACAGAGACCCCACTATTAAGGACTTAGAAATAAGATAGAGAGAAGTGAATGCAACACACTTAACAGTGTGCTGTGGATGCTGCAGCAGATGTCTGGACAAGGGAGCGATGGGACCCAAAACAGGAGAGAGCAATTCACTGGGCACGAAGACGGGTGTAGTGAAGTCTTTGCAGAGGAGATAGATATTAAACAATCACTGAATGATGTTTTATTGCTTATTTTTGTTTTTACTTCTTTTTTAGTTTTTAGTTTTTTTTTTTTTTTTCTTTTTGCTGTATGTGGGCCTCTCACCGTTGTGGCCTCTCCCGTTGCGGAGCACAGGCTCCGGATGCGCAGGCCCAGCGGCCATGGCTCATGGGCCCAGCCGCTCCGCGGCATATGGGATCCTCCCAGACCGGGGCACGAACCCGTATCCCCTGCATCGGCAGGCGGACTCTCAACCACTGCGCCACCAGGGAGGCCCTTTAGTTTTAAATTGAAGTATAGTTGATTTACAAAGCTGTGTTACTTTCAGGTGTACAGCAAAGTGACTCAGTTATACATATATATAACAAATGCTGAATGATTTGACAACCTTACTGAATCAAACACATCTCATCCTCCGAGGCCTTTTGATTAGGAATTTGGGGTGCTGTCCTCATTCACATTACCTGTTCCTCATTATCCTCTGCTGTTCCTCTGTCTGAACTTAATAAGGTTATTTGAAAGGCAGTGCTGCAAAATACCTACGTTCAAATCCCAGCTCTGCCATTGACTACCATGTCACCCTAAGAGAGTCATTTAACCCCTGTGTGCCTTATTTCCTCAGATGAAAATGGGGATCATAAGCATACTTACCTTACAGGGTTGTTGAGAGGATGAATGGAATGTCAACGGAAAACATGTAGAATATTGTTGGTGTCTGGTCAGCATTACAGAAATGTGTATCCTTAATAAGACATTTCCTTTTTTAATTTGATGTGGAGACAAGGGCAATGTTTTAGAATGAAACTTTCTACCATCCACTCACTTCCAAGCCTGGAAGATCTCCCAGAAGCACTGTGACTTCTGACAAGTCACTTAATCTTTTGGGCCTCAGTTTACCCATCTATATACATTTAAAACTTAAAGAATACCTACCTGTGTCCAGCAGCCTTTAAACTCTTCATAAACATTATCTCATTTTATCCTCACAATAGCTCAGCATGGTGCACTCTGTCATTTATATTTGCAAATGAAGAAAATGAGATATAAGTGCCTGTCTCCAGAGGCCATGAGCTCAATACCTCAACTATATATAACCATGAGCTCAATACCTCCAGGAGAGGGCTAGACTTGGCCTTCAGTCTTACCACACATAGGGAGCTCTGAGCACAATGATTTATATTTACCAGCTCATTCAGTTCTCAGAATAACAGCCCCCCATATGGTGGTATTATTTTTGTCCCATTTTATAGATATGCAAACTAAGAGAGGGTAAAGCAGCATGCTGTGTGTAACAGAGCTGATAACTCCAGGAACCCTCTTTGCTGCCAGGTCTATCTGAGTCCAACACTGGTGTCTTTCCCTACTGAGTTTGTTATGCTATTTCTCTCCAGGTGGGGGTGAGGTGAGGGCGCAATCACATACACACGCATTTACAAATGATTTTGCAAATAATCCCAGGAGATTTACAGTTTTTCTGAAGGTCATTCATATATCTGTGGAAGTTTGTCACGAAGTGTTTTCATTCTTTTTACATAATTCTAACCAAGAACACTTATGAAGCTTTAACTCTGTTGACTTTGCTGGGAAAGCAGATGTTTTCGAAGTTCACACGTTTTCTCTAAGAGATGTTGACATTAGCCTTGCAGTCCCATCACCCTCAGTCCTTCCTGAATATTGCTGGTCCTCAGGTCATCTCTCCAAGATCTGAGTCCTTGAACTCAGGGAATTCTAAGGTTCTTCCTGGTCTAAATTTCTGTCTCGCAAGCTAGAGCTTCCCTCCAAATCAAATTCAGTAATTTATCACCTTAGCTCTTCCATTTTTATACCCAGAGAAGACATTCTTATACTTTTTTACCTTCGATCAGGGGTTGGCAGACTATAGCCCATAGGCCAAATCTGGCCTTCTATTTTTTTTTTTTTTTTTTTGCATTACGCGGGCCTCTCAGTGTTGTGGCCTCTCCCGTTGCGGAGCACAGGCTCTGGACGCGCAGGCCCAGCGGCCATGGCTCATGGGCCCAGCCGCTCCGCGGCATGTGGGATCCTCCCGGACAGGGGCACGAACCCGCGTCCCCTGCATCGGCAGGCGGACTCTCAACCACTGCGCCACCAGGGAAGCCCCATGGCCTTCTATTTTTTTGTAAATAAAGTTTTATTGGAACACAGCTACCCTCATTGGTTGACGCATTGCCATGGCTGAGTCTCTGTGACACAGACTGCATGGTCCACAGGGCTTAAAATATTTACCATCTGGACCTTTACAGAAAGAGTTTGCTCACTAACCCCCTGTCTAAGATTATAAGCATTCGGTGGCCCAGAAATGTATCTCGCCTCCCTTTGAATGGAATTTGGGAGGCAGTGTGGTAAAATGGTTAGGACCCAAAGACTGGAATCAGACTGTTTTGAATTAAAACTACAAAACAATGCTTTGCCAATTCCACCAGCTGTGCAAACACAGAAACATCCCAGAGTTGAGTCTTTTTGGTCTGTAAAGTGGGACTTGACGGTGGAGATGCTGTGATGGTGGCTGAGGCAGATGCGGGCACTACACAAGGATATGCATGGAGCAGTTATGGCAGAAGCTGGCCCCTGAAAGTCCTTCCCTCTTTATTAGCTGTTATGATGGTAATATCGAATCATTGCTGATACAGGTCTTGAATCCACTTCCTCTTCCCTGTCACCACCAGTGCCCTTTTTCAGACACTTTTCACCATTTACCCCATCGGTCTCTTGCTCCACACCAATCCATTCTGCAGGGCAATGAGTTTCATTCCTAAAGCATAACTAGCTGTTTTACTTTGGCTTAAGAACATTTAATAGCTCTCTACTGCTTACAACAGCTTGAAAATTCCTCGGTGCCTATTTCTCTAATACATAGAAAACCCCAGCTTGCTTCTCCTGACGTTTTGCTCCTGCTCTCCTTTCTCCCATGTACAGCTCCTACTCAAGCTATACAAAGTACTCCCCACCTCAGTCCTGACACTGTCCTTGAGTAAACCCTCCTTCTCCACCTGGAGTGCCCTGCTCACCTCCCTTTGTCTTCTTTTTGAAATCTTACCCATTCAGAATGGTCCCAGTATTGGTTATATATGGAAGTAGTAGGAGATCAATGCTTGAAATTCAGTAAAAACTTTAAGTTTTTTTAAACTTCTTATTTTATATTGGAGTATGGTCAATTAACAATGTTGTGATAGTTTCGGCCATACAGCAAAGTGATTCAGTTATGCATATACATGTATCTATTCTTTTTCAAGTTCTTTTCCCATTTAGTCTGTTACAGAATATTGAGCAGAGTTCCAGGTGCTATACAGTAGGTCCTTGTTGGTTATCCATTTTAAGTATAGCAGCGTGTACATGTCAATACCAAACTCCCTACCTAAAAAAACTAAAAACTAATAATTCAAAAAGAGTCATGTACCACAATGTTCATTGCAGCTCTATTTACAACAGCCAGGACATGGAAGCAACCAAAGTGTCCATCGACAGATGAATGGATAAAGAAGATGTGGCACATATATACAATGGAATATTACTCAGCCACAAAAAGAAACGAAATTGAGTTGTTTGTAGTGAGGTGGATGGACCTAGAGTCTGTCATACAGAGTGAAGTAAGTCAGAAAGAGAAAAACAAATACCGTATGCTAACACATACATATGGAATCTAAAAAAAAAAAATGGTCATGAAGAACCTAGGGGCAGGACAGGAATAAAGACCCAGACCTACTAGAAAATGGACTTGAGGACATGGGGAGGGGGAAGGGTAAGCTGGGACAAAGTGAGAGAGAGGCATGGACGTATATACACTACCAAATGTAAAATAGAGAGCTAGTGGGAAGCAGCCGCATAGCACAGGGAGATCAGCTCGGTGCTTTGTGACAACCTAGAGGGGTGGGATAGGGACGGTGGGAAGGAGGGAGACACAAGAGGGAGGAGATATAGGGATATATGTATATGTATAGCTGATTCACTTTGTTATACAGCAGAAACTAACACACCATTGTAAAGCAATTATACTCCAATAAAGATGTTAAAAATAAAATAAATAAATAAATAAATAAAATAGGACAATTGAAATTTTTTAAAAAGTTTACATACAGTTGGTGTATAATAAATGCTTTCTAAATAAAATTTAAGAAAATAAAAAAATTATCCTAAAATTCAGGGATCCAGAATTCCTCAGGAATCTCCTCCTAGGTGGAAACCATAATCATCGTAGGTTTTTCCACTAAGTTTTCATGATTCTCTCAAAGTGGGCACACTGCCTTTTTTCCTTTCCGGAAATTCTTCCCACTGCCGGAACTCCTTCCCTCCCCAAAGCCCTGCACTGTGGTGTGGAAAGCGCTGCTCCTGCTGCAGAATGGTGGGGGCGGGTAGCATGTTTCTTGCAGCAAAGACAAAGACTAAATTGTTTATTGCCTCTCCTCAGAATAAGATGATGCAAGAAAAAGATGAGACAAGATGGGCCTATGTGCTTAGCGGATGGGCATCTGGACAAATGAAGGAGAATAATCTTCTTCTGTTGGACAATTAAAATAGGGGGAACGGGTCAAAAGATGCAGAGACCACTCCCTCCTTGTCTGAGTCTCGAACTTTCCTCTTCTTTTACTTATCAGAGAAAGGTCTGTACTTTGGAGCTAGTAAATCTGCTTGGCAGGTAATCGCTACCCATCCACCAGCTGCTGCCTTGGCAAAAGGCGCATCGCCGTCGCCATGGTAACACAGAGGCAGCAAAAGGCGAACAGGCCTGGCCCCGGGCCAAGGTAACCCTATGGCACCGGGCTTTGTTAATAGAAAGAGAAAAGCAGGCCAGAGCCACTTGCCTCTGCCTTTGCCAATAAAGGCTGGACAGGAGCAGAGTGCAGGGCTAATTAACTGGCCTGACCAGCTGTTGGCTGCCGCTTGCCAAATCCGACAAGTGGCCCGGGTTTTCTCTGTCCCTAACCCTCGTCATCTTCCAGGGAGGCTGGGCCCTGGGGAAACAAGGGCCTTTTCTTGGTGATGTCATCTGAGTATTTGTAGAATTCCCTCTTTGTGGGAAAGTTCTCTGACAAAATATAAAGGGATTTAACTTCCCTCGGAAGACTCCTTGGCCTTTTGAATTTTGAAGAAAGATTTTTCTAGATGAGAAAGGAGTGTGGAGTTATGGAGGAAGTGGGGTGGTGAGGAGGATGGGTCATCCATATTTCAAGCCATGCCTAATCTGAAGCAGCTTTCAGGGAGGGACATTTAACATTACAAAATCCCTCATCAGGTGAAATAAGGCAAGGACTGTCTTCAATTAGGAAAAATGGATTACCTTGGAAAGACCAGTCGTGAAGGAAAGGGAGCTAACACATTGAGTGTCTAGTAAATGACAGATGGCTTATGTGTACAAAATGCCTGCAAGATAGGTTCTGTTATCACAACTGTACAGATGAGGAAACTAAGTGTGCAAGAAGCTTGCCAAGGTCACACAGCTGACCTTGTAGCAAGGTACTATTCTATGGATGAGCTGAGATTAAAGCCCAGATCGGTCCCAAGCACATATCCTTTCTTTCAGTCCACACTACATTAACCACAATTATTCTCACAGTATTATTGATAGCCCAAAGAATATCTGGTTTCATAGGAATAAATAATATGATAAAAGATTTCTTTTAATTCATCAATATGTGCATAGTAAAAGCTTTACAAAGATAAACAATTTGGCTGTCCATGGCCTTTATTTAAGGTAATAATAATCCCTACACTAAGGCCCATGTACTAGGCATTTTATGTACATTATCATTATGCTCCAAAATAGGGATTCTAACCTCATTTTATGAATGAAGCAACAAAGGCTTGAATTGCCTAGGGGGAGCAAGTGAAAAAAAAATTGTATGATAACAGGGTTGATCAAACTGGAAAATCTGGGACACTTGGTGGGTATATATGTCTGTAGCCTTGAAGTCTTAACAAACAGGTATCGGGAGTAAAGCTAGGAGGGAAAGGCAGGGTTCCTGTGATTGAGGGATGGAGGTGGGACATGAAGAAGGGCAGAGCAAAATCTAAGACAGGTTGTCTTGTTACCCCAGAAGCACCATCTCCATCCAGGAAACTGGCAGGTCTGATCTCTCTGAAACTGGCTCATTTTTTTCCCCAAAGAGAAATAGCACTTCCAGGGGTAAAGAATCAGAGCAGAATAGAGAAAGAGTTCATGACCAAAAGAGAATGATATTCTGGTGCTTTCATGGCCTCTGCTTGAAGCATTTACAGCCAGAACCATGGAATGTCAGAATCGAGGAAAGGAAGGAAAAGATTAGCATTCATCACACCAGTCACTCTATTTTCCTTTTTTCATTTAATGCTATGCTCTCTGTAAAATAGATATTTCCATGTCATATATGATAAACTAAGATGCAGAAAATAGTGAGTTAACTTACTTAAAGAAGAAATGGACCAAGAGGACACACCTTATCTTCTTTAGTCATTGTTCTTTCTGGCTTTCCAGGATCCACATATACATCTCATATAGTTCCAAGTCAGGAATGTGGCCCAGTGAAACTGAGCATGAATTAACCTGGGCACAGGAAGCCAGAAGTCTAGGAAAACAGGGTCCCAAGAAAGGATGCTGAGCTGTAAAGTAAAGAAGCCTGTACCTTATATGGTTCAAAGTTAAGAGTGGGTTTAGGAAATTAGATAACACTGAGTCAGGAAAAAGGCAAATATAGAGATGTGGTAAGAGACAATACATAAAACCATAAATGAGTTGTGAAGTAGATATTAAAGATAAGATTCTCAAAATGGATTGGCAGGGTGCAAGAGAGTTGCTGTAGAAGAAGATCTGGAGCAGCAGCCAGACTCAGGGTTGGCTTTCAGCTTTATGATTTTAACACTTAGGTATTTCCCAACTGTCAGGCTTTATGTATATAACCTCACAGAATCCTCCCAGGAACCCACTGAAATAGTCATGATTATTTATCTCTATTTAAAGATAAGAAACTGAGGCAAAGGGAGGTTACATAACTTGTCCATGCTCCCTGTATCTATCGTTGTATAACGAATTATCTCCAGATTTAGAGACTGACAATGATACATATTTATTATCTCATATTTCCTTGGGTCAGGAATCAGGATATGGCATATCTGGGTTTTCTGCTTCACAGTTTCCCATAAGGCAGCAATCAAGGTGTCCTCTATGAATGGGATCTCATCTGAAGACTTGACTAGGAACAGATCTATTTCTAGGCTAATTCACATAACTATTGGCAGAATTCCGTTCCCCACTGTACAACACAAGCTGTTGTCTAGAGGTCAGCCTTATTTCTCCTACATGGCAACTTGCTTCGTCAAAGCCAGCAACAGAGAAAGTTTGCTAAGAAGATGAATATCACAATATTTTGTAACCTAATAACCAAACTGATAACTGTACAGTGTTGCCATATTCTACTGCTTAGAAGCAAGTTAAGGGAAGGGGATTACACAAATCTATGACTACCAGGAAGTGGGATCAATTGGGAACATCTTAGAGGTTGCCTGCCCCACCTCGCCAGCTAACAAGGAGCAAAGGTAAAACTTGAACTCAGGTGTTCTTTCTCTACAGTCCATGATCTTTTTTTTTTTACTTTTATTTATTTTTAAAGTTTTAAAAATTAAAAAAAAATTTTTTTCATGGAAAGGCATTTTATTTTAAATAAAGCGGTCCATGCTCTTAACCACCATTCTCTTACAGCTACTCAGCCATGTGACCCAGGGCTAATTACTTTACCTTTTCGAATCTCCATTGTCCTTTTCTATAGAATATCCATTCATAATATTTGCATTTCAAGATTGTTGTTGGGATCAAATATAATGCACATAAAAAGCCTAATACATTCACATTTCCTAGTGTGTCAAAGGGTACTCAAACTGAAGTGGTGGTTAATACAGATATTGTTATTTAATCAGAATAATTCAGCATAATTTGGAGGATAAGGGGGGACTACCAAGGTCCCATTGTATAGCACAGAGGCTATACTGACCTGTGCTGAGTCATCCTTGGTGTTTGGATTTTCCTTCTGCTTAGAAGCCCCATTTAACTTTCAACATTTCCACTCCTCCCATTGCAGTGGGACTGATGTTCCCTTCATCATAGAATTGCCTCTGGGACTGAGATGGACCAAAGCCTTCATGTGTGGTCTATCAATGGTCTATTGGTAGAAAGTCAAGGCAGACCCTGAAATATTCCAGAACACTCTTTCCAACTAATATTCTCACCTGTCCTTTTTCTTTGCCTTTCTTCCTTTCATCCTACTGCCTCACAAAGTTGTAGGAAGCTAAGGTACGTCCCTGCCTGTCTTCTGATCTACTTTAAAGCTGTTTCCCCACAGCATGACTGAGGCATATGTCTTATCCTGGACAAAGGTCCTGGATAAAGCTCCGTTCATGTAGAAGCTTCTGTCACTCAACACTTGGCTGCAGAGATTGTTTCTCTAGAGTGGAAACAATGTAAGGCACAAGTTGGTGTTCACTATTTCTCTGTTGTGCCAGGTATCCTCACTCTTCTGTTAAAGAGGGATAAAAGAAGAAAATCTCTAGGCTATAGAGAATAGCATCCTATGAGGGTCTTACAAATCTAGACGGATTGATCTTACCTTTACTAGTCTTAGTTTTATAGAACCTCTAGAACTTCCTCAGTGATGACTCTTCAAGCCCACATTCTTGACATTGTTATCTGAACCCACCCCCAATACACCCTAGGATCCAGGTGACAAAACCTGAGAAATACTGTTTTTGGTCACTGCATTGGGAATTGGGACAGTAGAATTAAAAAATGAAAGCATACAACTATAGGGCTCCATCAGGTATGTTTTAGCTTAACTTCTATCTCATGCTTAATAGTGGCAAGAGACCTGGATTCCAGTCCTGGTTCTTAAACCATCATTGTGTGGTTTTGAATAAACTCTTCCCTCACCAGGAATCAGTTCCTTCAGCTATCAAATAGAAAGCTTTAATCATACTCTCTAAGCATCCTGGGATTGGATTGTGAGATCACTTCTTTCTTTGCATCTGTCATTGAGTTTTCTGTGTAAAATGCAACTTGAGGAAAATTCTGTGTGAATCTGTACTCCAAGCTATCCTAAATATGGCAAAGTTAAGTTTCCTGTTAAGTTTCCTTGGAAGCACAAAAAAGAAGAGATTGTGACTTCTCAGTTAAGTACATTTTTTCCCCCAGACCTACTTGAGGGAGGATGGGATGGGAACACTGTGTCAGACAAAATTAAAACGTACCACACAAGTGGAGCCCTCGGCTAATCCAAACAGACTGACGGGGGTGGATGGTCAAAGTCTGAATAATTTTAATGCAGGCATGAAGATAGGCCACACAGTTAGATCCGAATTTAAATAACCTCACTTCACATGTTGCATTTTAAAGCCCCCTCACAAGCACTCAAAAAGCTTCCAAATGTTTCATTTTGAGAAGCAGATGCCACTGGATGTAGACCATTCCTCTATTGTCTTCTCCTTTCTGCCTTCCCCAGGGTTAACCGCTTGTTCTCCAGGACTGAGAATTCTGGAAGATGGGGATTCCTCTGAAGAGACAGTAAGTGTCTCACTGTTTTGGCCTGAATCTCATATGATATGGGCTTGGTAAGTGACATGTTCATAGGATTATCTGAGATGGTGTCCCAAGTACAGGCCAGAAGATGCAGGTGTTTGTCAGCAGCTACGTGAGGCACAACCCGATTGGCCAAAACTCATTGAGCATCTCCTCGATGCCAAGAACCATTCTAGGTACCAGGAATAAAGTGGTGAGCCAAACAGTGTAGTCCCTGCCTTCCTGGAACTTATTGTCTTTTAAGTGTAGCCAGAGGAAAGATTTAAATTACCAATGAAGAAAATAAATTGGTGTCAATTCGCTTGTCCAAAGGGTGAGGTAAGATCATAAGGGGACAAAGAGTTCAAAGGTTCAAAGTGAGTGGGTTGATGTGAGGTGGAAAGCAATATAGGCAGAACAAGCTGCTCAGAAGCAGGATATGGAAGAAGGTGAGAAGAATGGAGGCCCACTTATTGTGGAGCAAACTGAGTAATAAAAGTCAGATTGTTTAGCTTTAAAGAACTCTTTTGGATAGGAGACTAGACAGTCAATAAAGACCTCCTTCTTGCTTTGTCTTTTATTCTGCCAAACCAGATATCTTTTAATCTTAAAATTATGCATTTTGAATATTTTCATTTGATATATTCATATGTATCCTCCTTCTTTCGTGTCCTTTGTTACTCTTCTCCAAATACATAGTTCAAATGAATGCCAAGATATTTGTTTAGCTCCTAAAATGTGTTCCAAGTCACCTTGTGACTATATTTTCACAGGTAGTGTAGTTCTAGGTATTATTTTTATGAAGGACTTCTGTAAATCAGAATATAACTAGAGAGGAGTGAGTAAGATAAAGGATGACTTAGAAATTGCTGTCATCTCAAGAAACTTTAATGGAGCCAAGGATAGTGCAACAGGAAAAGAAAAGGTTTGGATATTTGAAGGCAGCATAGCAACTGCCTTCAAATCACTGATGAGATGAAATGTGAATAAGGAATTAAGCATGTGTGACGATGAATGCTGGGGAATTATAAGGAGAAAGCTATGGACTCAATCTGATGAAGAATGCATATATAGAAAGAGATGTGCAATACTGCCGTGAGTTTTCTAAGGAGGTATTATGCATATGCATAAGCATAGGGTGGGGAATAATGTGATAGGTGCCTCCTGCAGGACACATTGTGATGGACCACGCACATCTCCCTTTAATGAGAACTTGCAACCCCAGCTGTAAGTCCTTCCAGGGATTGTCTGAGTTCTAGAAAGCTACCTCACCCAAAGTCATGCCCCTTCTCAGGACAACCCAGATTCAGTGACTGATCATTGGGAGTATAAAGGCCTGATCCAACTTTAAATAAGTCTGGAAGGCCAGTGCCTGTTCTTTAACACGGCTTCTACTAAGAATAATAGCAAAATAATAACAAGAAGAAACATAAGGATTATAATAATAGCTTCCATGTAGGGGGTCCCTATTACATGCCAAGCACTAGCTAAGCATTTGACAACACTTAATTCTCCTGACAACTCCTGTGATGTATTATTATTTTACAAATTATGTATTTTACAAATGTGACAACTCAGGCTTCGACTAATTAAATTACTTGTCCAAAGCTAAGAAGTGAAAACAAAACATTTGTTGAATTGATGTATAAATTCTATAACCCTGATAGTTCAACCTGTTGTAGAGCCAATTCTTCAGATAAAGACTTGATTTATCTGAATTAATTAACTAAAATTAATTAATTCAGGTAAATGCTTGATTTGGAATCGAATTTTGGAAATTAAAGCAATGATCTGGTTTTTTTTTTTTAGACAGATAATGTTGAAAATTGGTAAAAAAAAATCAGAAAATCTAAGACACAGTCCCTCTCCTGCCATCAATGGTGGCAAAAAATGTGTGGAATTTCCTCTTTCACTGCATTACAGTAAAGTAATCTCTATGGATTTTTGGGGGGTATTTGAAAAACAATAGTGTCTGAACATCCCTGTCAGACAGGAAATAATGAATAAGCCTCCTAAGTGAAGTAAAAAGGGATAATTCTTCATCCTGGTTTGATCAAAACCAGCATTGTGAAAATGAGTTTAAAAATATGCTTTAGGTACATCTTCTGACCAAGCCAGTTTTCTACTTCAATTAAATTAATTGAAAATTCTTCTACACACCATCCGCACCCTCTGCCTCCTAAGTCCCTATGCAGACAGAGACGTAAATGGGGATTCCCAGCTTTGTGAATGAGAAGCACTGGACCCAATGCCCGGAATCTGGGTTGGCTGTGGCCTGGTGGGCAAGTCTTTTCCCCTCTGTGGGCTCCAGTTCCTCCTTTTGAATCAGGCAACAACAACCAACATGATCCCCAAGGCTTCTTTCAGCCACACATTCTTTGATTCTGAATCACAATAGACGTTACCACCAAGTCTTCAAAAATACATGTTTTTGCTCTAGAAAATTCTTACAGTATTGAGACTGCAGCCAGACAAAACCAATATACTCATTCATTCATTCATTTTTTTCAGCAAGTGCTTCTTGAATGACTGCTATGCTCAATGTGTTGACATAGGTAGGCTCAGGGGCTGACACAGTGAAAAAAACTAAACAAATCCTGTCCTCATGAAGCCTCAGCTGTGCTAGAAGAAGATGGACAATAGGCAAGGAAACAAGTAAAATAAAAACTGTGTCAGGTAATGAAAAGTGAAATAAAACAGGGAAACAGAGTGGACAGCATGGAATGTTGACCTGAAACAAATAGACTGTCAGGTTTATTCGGGATCAACAGAGAATTGCAATTCAGGATCTGCAACTATGGTGAACAACATGCAAGTCCCCTGATGGCAAGGGAAGGAGACCTCTCTTATAGATAGTAAAAGGAAGTTGGGAGGGCTATCATAAGCACAGACTCCGTGGCTGTTGATTGGCTGAGGCCTTGCCAGGAAAGAAGAGGAGTCTTTCTTCTTCCTGTCCGGCTCTGCTATCGTCGCTGGGTATAAGAGCTCCCCCTTCTGGTCTCTGATTGTATGTAGTGGAGGTTTCCTCTTATTTTATTATTATTATTATTTTTTTTTTAACAGGAGGTAAGAAGAGGTTGATTTAACAGAGTGGTCATGGAAGACCAGGCATTATATAAGAGACAGTAGAGGCAAGGGAGAGAATAAGCTAAAATGACATCTGGGGGAAAGAGCTTGCCAAGCAGAGGGAATGCAATGCAAGGATCCTGAGGCAGAAGCAACTTGGTGAAGTCAAGGAAAGCAAGACCACTGTGGCTGCAGCAATTTGAGGAAGAGGTGGCATGACCTGACTTAGTTGTTCCTCTCACTGTTCCATTGAAAAGAGATTGAAATGAGGCCAGGGTAAATGCAAGGTGGTGGGGTTAGCAGTCCTTCTATAAAAGACTGCATTGTGGAGGTGACTACCTCATAAATGGTGTGCCTGGGTGCTCACCATCCAAGGTGAGTCTGCAGAGTCTATCCTTGGGTATGACACAATCACCTGCTGTACTTCTCCAGAGATTTGATCATGGCTTATTGTAAAACACATGGGATTTTAAAAACACTAAGAGATAAAGTGTAAGTCATTCATAAATTCCTCCTTAACTTTGGAGCATGGAAAACCTTTCTGCTTATATACCACAAACAGGAAGCTGATATGCTTAGTTTATAAAAGACTAAAACATTGAGGGGCAAAGAACCAAAAACTTGATAGAAAAATGAGGGAAGAAGCATGAATAGACAAATCACAGACAATATATAAAAATATTCCTTCAGTACATGAAAAAAGGCTCAATTTGACTCAAAGCAAATACTAAGATACAATTTTCACCTATCAGATTGGCAAAAGTTAAAAATCATAACACCATATTTCATTTTCAAGGCTTCTGAGAAATAGGTACTCTCATACATTGCAGATGCAAATGCAAACTGATTCAAATATTTTGGAAAGGAATTTGGCAAACACTAACAAAATTATGTATATACTTACCTTTTGACCCATCAAACCTGCAATTAGGAACTTACCATAAAAATGAACTTTCTGGAGAAAAATGCATATGCAAAGAGCTTTCATTGGAGCATTGTTATAACTGCAAAATATTAGGAACAATATAAATGCCCAATATCTAGGAGAGTGATTGAATAAACTTTGGTACATCCACACAATGGAGTTCTATACAGTTGTAAAAAGAATGAGGAAGATCTCTACATACACATATGGAGTGATTTCTAGGATACATTGTTAAGTGAAAAAAGCAAAGTGCAAAAGATTATCTATACTATGCTACCTTTTTTTTTTTGCGGTATGCGGGCCTCTCACTGTTGTGGCCTCTCCCGTTGCGGAGCACAGGCTCCGGATGCGCAGGCTCAGCGGCCATGGCTCACGGGCCCAGCCGCTCCGCGGCATATGGGATCCTCCCGGACCGGGGCACGAACCCGTATCCCCTGCATCGGCAGGCGGACTCTCAACCACTGCGCCACCAGGGAGGCCCAGCTACCTTTTTTTGTAAGAAAGAAGGTGATATAAGAAAATAAACATGTATCTGTTCATTTGTGCAAAAGAAGTATAGGAAGGATAAACCAGAAACCAATAAGATTGGTTACCCACATGGGTCAGTGGAAATAGGGTAGAAAGAGAGGATGGACAGAAACAAGGGAGAAAGGATGAGAGGTATATTCCCTGAAAATACTTTTTGTATAGTTTTAACTCTTAGAACAATAATAATGTTTCACATACTCAAAAATATGTGTAAATAATTAAAATCAAGATGTGAGGAAAATCCTGTGGAATGTAAACAGTAACCAATAAACCTAACTGTATTATAAAGGAACAGCATAACCACACTGATGAAGGTGGGAAAGAGAAAAACTAACCTAACTAATCTTAAGAAATAGTATTTTGTCCATACACTGTAAGGCTAAAGACAAAAGAACCCCACAAACTATTGCTAACTTGTATTATAATAGTACTATTACTATTATTGTATTATATAGTAGGTTTATTAGGATGTTAGCATATATATTAATAGCAGTAAATTTATTTTCACAGAGCTATAGATTCATAATACTGAAACGCTATTGTATACTAAGATTAAGCAAATAAGCAGATATATTGTGGATAATAAGATTCAGGTTCCTCACCATCAGAGAAAGGATTTACACATATGGAGACGGCAAGAATATGTCAAATGCTGATGAACTGGATTCAAAAGTATCGGTATGATCTCATAACTTTTAATGTAGATGGATAGATAGATAGATATAAATGTGTATACAGATGGGGATAAAATAAACTCTTTCTAATTCCCGTCTCTGAATAAGCCCAGATGTAAATGACACCTCAACAACAATTAGCACACGTAGCACCCAGGTATTGGTTTCTAAACAAATTATGGGTAGCTTAAAATTGGACATGGTGAGAATTTTCACATCATGGAAATCAGGAGACAAACAACAACGACAACAAAAATAAACATGGCTTTCATTTTTCTTTTTCTAGTTGTTCCTTTTTTTTTTTTTTTTTTTGAGAACCAGCTTACCAGCATATCACTGTCTTATGGTACCAGCATAAGAACATGCCTAAAAAATCATGGTGTTATTCCTAAAGAATCTAGGAGCCAATTTGAAGGAGTTCCTAATAGCTCAATCTGGTTCAATAGATGAAAGAAAATAAATAATGATAGTAATGGATTATAATTCTCAAAAGCTAAAATAAATATCCATAAGTTAGACTAGTATAAAATTTTAAAAGAATGAAGAAATAAATGGGAGAGAAGGAAAAACTCTACCTTACAGTAGAGCTTTAATTAATAAATGTAGAAGGAAAAATAGAAATAGAAAATCACCCTTTGGGGAACATAGTAATAACTGTTGCAGGGAAGAACTGTGGATAGATAATAAAATTAATGGGTGAAAGTATTATGAGAAACAGCTTATTTACATCATCTCATAATATCTCCCAACAATGTCGTCACTGAATACAAAGGGGGAAATTGTAACTTTATAGGAGAGAAATCTGGCAGATATAACTTTATGCAAGGATTATTAAATCACCTGTAGTAGTCAGACATCAACATTGTGTACCTCCTGATAAGATGCTCTGAGAAGAGCATGATATTGTTTGGTAGTGGTATATGTTTTACCAAAAATGCATACCTGAGTTTCATCATAGGGAGAAAAAAAATACAAATTTAAATTGAGGGATAGTCTACAAAATAACTAGCCAAGACTCTTCAAAAGTGTCAAGTCATGAGAATGATGGAGAGACATGCCACAATGAAGGATGATGAGAAAACGACATCTAAATGCCATATGGAATCTGGACCAGCTCCTAGACAAGGAAAAGGACTTTAATGAGACAATCGATAAAATCTGCATAAGGTCTGTAGATGAGACAATGCCATTGTATCAGCATTAACTTCCTAGTTTTGATAATTTTACCATGGTTATATAGGAAATTTACATTTAGGGAACCTGAGTGAAAAGTATATGGGAACTTTGCAACGTTTCTGTAAATCTGAAATTATTTTAAAATTAAAAGTTGGAAATTTAAAAATAAAGTAAAACAAATATATAAATAAAGTTATTAACGCTCTCCTCTTCCAAATATCCTGCTTTGGAACACCACTGAGATAAATACTGTTATCAATTTGGTATATTTTGAAGTGCACAATTCCACGGCCTTTAGTAGGTGCATATATTGTATATTTTCATATTATTTTTTGCTGTATCTGAGGTTCCAGATGACAGGCTTATGTTTATTTTATTAACTGCTAAGTACTTACCACCCAATCTTTGTCACATAAAGCCCCTAATATACATTCATTTAAAAAATTGGCAATATGTATGGGCTTATATCTTAGTCCTATAATTTGCTAGCTGTGTGGTTTTGCAAAAATTGATTACCTTTCTGAGTCTTGAATTTATCATCAACAAAATGGGCATATCCTGTGAAGTTAGAGTCTGCCAAGTTACTTTTAAAATCGCGATTTCTCGGATTTAGGTAAAGTTCTCATGATATTAGCTTTATCTTAGCTTCCCCATCCCACAGGTTGAAATGTCTAGATCATCCTTAGATGTCATAGCTCTATGACTGTGCAGGTTCTGGCTTACAAAATCCTTTACATCCAAAATGGGCATATCCATGATAACCTCATATCATGAGGTTATCATGAGGGTTAAATGACATATATGTAGAAAGCATGTAGCAGAGTCCTTGGTACCCAGCAAACGTTCAATCTGTGCTGATTCTTCTTTCTCCCCCAAGCATCAAAATATTTCTAGTTATTTCAAAGGGATCACATTAGATCCCACAGCCAGTATGCTGTTCATATTTTTTTTCCAGTTTGATCCCTGAGTTAGAGTCTGCCAAGTTACTTTTTAAATTGTGATTTCTCGGCTTTAGGTAAAGTTCTCATGATATTAGATTTATCTTAGCTTCCCCGTCCCACAGGTTGAAATGTCTAGATCATCCTTAGATGTCATAGTTGTATGACTGTGCAGGTTCTGGCTTACAAAATTCTTTACATCCAAGACTATTTGCAGGAGAATTGGGAGATAGGCCATTTATCAGGACCGTCCTTTGGACTGAGCCAGGTGATTCACATTTGTTCTTTTTCTCCTACTGTGAAGTAGGAGTGATGCCCGTTTTATGAAATTCAGGAAACTGAATGTCAAGGAGGTTGTGTTCTAAGAGCAACACATAAGACTGAAAGATAAAACCAATAAATTAGTAATTAAAAAATAAAAATATAGGCAAACAAAATGGAAGGGCCCAAATAGACAAAATCAGTTATCAATCACAGCCTGTATTCCTCACATCAATGGACGGTAAACGTGTTTCTTGCCCCTGGCATCTCACTTTTGCATATACTGATGTGTCTTCTTTATTCATTGAAACTTTTATGACCATCCTACTGTATGTGTTTTTAGGGGAGTACTATGCTTCTTACAAATGTGGTAATGGCTCCCTCCCTTTGATGCACTGCAGCAGAGCTCTGATCAAGGCAGCTTTCGACTCCAGGCACTATGTATAAAATAAATATTTTAAAAAATGGTGAAATATTGACCCCCTCCTTTATTCTCTCATTACTCTTTAGTCTTGTTAGTGAGCTCACTCCACCCAGTGACTCACCTCTGTAACAGCCAGAGAGATGGTTTGGTCTGGGGACCCAAAGTCAAAGACCTGGAGCCTGTAGCTTGAGAAGGGGAGGGTGGCTTCTTTGGACCAAAGTTGTCCACTCCCTCGGCCCTTCTCTGTCCTTCCTTCATACTTGGTGTTTCTGATCTGAGGCTGCTTTTCCTACTGTGTTCCTTGAGCGTACATGTGCTACTTATAGCCCTCTATTACAGTATACAAGGCCCTTTCCATATACTAACACATTCTACTGCACAAGCAGCCTGTGAAGTAATTATTATGAGCCACAGTTTATAGCTAAACATGGAACCTTAGGAGGGTGATGATTTGTCCCAAGAGCAACAGCTCACAAATGGACATTCAGGACTTGAACTTGAGAGGATTGCTCTTTTGAACACACAATGGCCCTCTGAACATAGCTCCCTTGCAAGTGACCTACAACATACATCACAGACTCATTTAAATGGAAGATCTGGCCCCAGGTGAGTTTCCAGCACTGAGCCCTTCATCCATCTCTCTCTGACAGGAATACAGGTTTCAAGGCACAGAAAAGCTGAAGCTAAGATAGATGTTTTAATGGACAGTTGCAGCCGTTACATCTCCAGCTGGTCTCTTGGTTTTGAGAGTTGCTCCAAATTGTTTGTCCTGGGTTTCATTCAGCTCTTATCTCTTCCTTTCTTACAAGTGGAAAAATGAGAAAACTCATATAAACAGACTGACGGGAAGTAACACAAGGAAGATAGTAACAGGCTGCTGCTATCCATATCTTTCCCGTTCTCACTAAGAAGAGGATAAAAGAAAGGAAAGTAGAGGTGGAAAAGAAACCATATGGAAGAGGAAGTGCTCAGCTTAAAGGGCTGTTATGTGCTAGAAGAATACCAAGGGCAATTCAGATGACCTTGCCCTGGAAACCTTTGGGAAGAAAGACAGTTCAGCTGTGAGATAACTTAGCGGTGTCTTCCAGCACTAAATGATTAGTTCTAATGAGTTTTCCAAGGGAGATTAATTTTTCGGCACTAAAGGAAAGAAGGGATGGAGCCACAGAGAAAAACCTGAGCAGACATTGAAAAGAGGGTTATCTAAAGAACTGAAACTAGAGAAGCCTCAATGGCATCATCCATTCTGGCATTCAGAGACATGATATGACCACTCTGCCACCCGGCTCTAGCATGTCCAAATGCCCTGGAGTCTCTGAATATGAAGAAACACATACTTTATCTAACCCATCCACATTTCACCTGAAAACGTGACCACCAATTCACTGTTTGAACAATTAGCAAGAATAGCGACTGAGATGGAGCCCATAGGGAAGGTATTAGTTGGAGGAAGATTGTAATGAATAATCCAGCTTTTGTCATCACTACCCCAGGGAGCACTGTGCACGCTGACCTCTTGCTTATGCTGGAAATAATGATTATTTGATGGTCCTGTTTGAGAAAGCAAATAGTCCACATAGCATTTTGAATTGGGCTGATTGGACTCAGCACTGCCTTTTGAAGCAGGGTAGCTTATGGGACCTCTGGGTCAGATGACTGGTGGATTCTCATAGGACTTCTGTGTATAAAACAGAAGTGCCACTGAAAACGCTATAGGTTTCCCTGTGAGCCACCGTGCTCAGAAGGAGAACAGCCAGGCTTATGCTTGTGCCAGGGTTGCAGCTACCACCAGTTACTGGGGGCTGGAGAAATGAGACCAGTGGTACCTATTAAACTGGCTGACTTCTTCAATTCAACTTCTGATTTTTGTTTCCAGTCTTCAATTAGTGAAAGTGTGTCCCTGGAGAAGGTAAAAATCAGCCTCACAGATGAATGCAGCACAGAGGCGTGGGAACACAAAGAGAGCAGACTGTAAGCATGTTAGCATCAGAGCGAAAAAAGACCAGACTTGCTCCCCTTGTACTTCCTCATAAGGGTATGGCTGACCTTGGGAATGACTGTGAAGCTCAGCTCAGTTCAGCTCATACACATTTATTAAGATCCATTATCTGTTGGGACTCAAGCTGGGATCTGGCAGTAGTAGTATGAGAATAGATGATAATAATGATCGATATTTACTTAGCACTTTCTACTTGCTAGACAAGGCTAAGAACATTAAAAGTGCTGTCACATTTAATCCTTACAACAGCCCTGAAGATACATACTATCAGTAACAAAGGAGACAAAGGATTAGACCTGTTAAGCGCTGGCCCATTTGCATATGCCTAAAAAAGTGGGAGACTAAGATGCGAATCTAGGTCTGATTTCTTTTTTTTTTTTTTTTTTTTATTTTTTTATTTATTTATTTATTTATTCATTTATTTATGGCTGTGTTGGCTCTTCGTTTCTGTGTGAGGGCTATCTCTAGTTGCGGCAAGTGGGGGCCACTCCTCATCGCGGTGCGCGGGCCTCTCACTATCGCGGCCTCTCGTTGCGGAGCACAGGCTCCAGACGCGCAGGCTCAGTATTTGTGGCTCACGGGGCTAGTTGCTCCGCGGCATGTGGGATCTTCCCAGACCAGGGCTCGAACCCGTGTCCCCTGCATTGGCAGGCAGATTCTCAACCACTGTGCCACCAGGGAAGCCCTAGGTCTGATTTCTTAACGTTGCGTGCACTGCTGTGGCAGATTGCTAACTGTTCACCAAAATCCTTTCCCACACACTTGTAAGCATTTCTTTCAACTGAGTCTAGCCATATGTATCTTCTCTCTGGTAGATTATAAATGGAAATGTCATGTACCTAGCATCAGGCTTTAAAGAAGAGGTATGCTTTCTCCAAGGCTTTTTTTCATAGTCTGAATGCCAATCAAAATCAGTGCTATGGGATAGTAGATCATAAGACAGAAGAAGCCTGGGTCCCCAAATCACTGCATGGAGGAAAAATTCATGCCAACCAGGAACAGTCTACTTGGACTGTTATGTGAACAAGAAAAATTTTACCCTAATTAGTACACTGCCTAATGCAAATACAAATAAGACATAGTTTCTATCTTTGAGTCAAACTGGGCAATCAGATTTAGAGAGCATATTCTTTTCTTTTCTTTTTTTTTTTTTTTTTGTAGATTTTTGAGTCCCAACATTTTTTTCTCAGAATGTTTTCACCTACCAAACCTCTTGGCACTGGAGAGAGATTCATTTTATAAAAGAAATACTTAAGGATATAAGAATGTTAATCTTGGATAGGAAGGTCGCTATTTTCAGATGAAGGGTCCAACCACAAGTTGCATTAACCTTAGTCTCTGTGTCCCTAAGAAACAAAATTGGGACCAATGGATAGAAGATTTAGGGACATTTTAGTTCATTACACAAGAATCTGTTATATTTGGTCAAAGTGCAGAAAGATGAAAAATTAAATAGTGAGTTCCTTAACACTGGATATCTTTAAGACGTAGTGAGATTGGACAGCCATTTAGTACAAATATTGTTGCAAATGCTGGCAACGAATGGCAACTTTCAGGTTAGTGTATCCTCTAATCAGGAGACCCTGATCCTAGGAGCATTTGATTATGGGAGGCTTTGAATCAGATTCTAGGATTCCATTCTCCCAAAACTCCATGTTTCCTCCTGGTATAATGGTTCAATATGTGTGTCCTTCTGGAGAAGAAGGTGAGTATAGTGGATGGATTCTCTCCATTTGAGGACTACTTTAGTTTGAATCCTTGTTGTTTCTTTCTAAATGTGTCCCTTAAGCCAGTTATTTAACCTTTCTGCACCTCGATATTCTCAACTGTAATTGAAGACAATAATAATCATTGTAATAACAATACCTACCAGACCGGGTTTTTGGAAGGGTTAAATGAGCACTTAGGACTGTTCCTGACACATTAAAAGTGCTCGGTAAATGTGAGCTATGATTAACACTGGTGAGTGCTGATTAACCTAGATGTTTCCTTGACCTATCAGCATTTATTAGTCCATTGCCCTGTTCTCTCAGAACCCCCCAATCTCTGCACCAGAAGAGTGAACATGGATGTATTCCTCTGCCTGGAAACATTTCCTCATACTAACAGGTGGGCATGTAACATCAAATTCAATTACACTGAACGACTGATATAATTTCAGGTACGTGGCAGTTGATTATGAAAAACACTTTTTGGGGAGCAAGGAATCATCTTGGAATTAATTTGAAAAGACCATCACCTCAGAGGTTAAGGCAATTAGGAATTATAAGACTGACTATGTGTCCATTTCTCTGAACCTCAGACATCTTATCTATAAAATGAATCCTCTGGATTCAATCATTTCTTCCCTCTCTCCTTAAGTTGAGAAGTAGCCCTATTCTTGATGCAGCTGATACCATTACAGAGAT
Organism: Mesoplodon mirus; assembly: GCF_964341445.2. NCBI lineage: Eukaryota > Metazoa > Chordata > Mammalia > Artiodactyla > Ziphiidae > Mesoplodon > Mesoplodon mirus. The sequence goes on along the minus strand of NC_138992.1, from coordinate 11,477,493 downwards.
TTTGCCAAGTGTGAGGACTGAGGAAGTCATCGGGGATGGTTACCCATTTTGCTGACCCAGATACATGGCCTGTTTATATGTATTGAAATGAAAACCCAAGAAAAACCATGATTGATCAAAAAGGAGAAACTTTGTCAGAATGAGAGCAGAGCTAAAGAAGTTCCATGTCCTCTTGAAACATCTACTTCACTTTTAAGAAGTGTTTACAAATTTCTTGCAAGTTTTGTCCCTGACCTACATAGCCCCTCTTCCAAGATTTTCAAGCAACATCTGCATTCTTTGCTTTGTTTAGGATTTATTCCCTTAAACACCTGAACCTATGTTTTCATAAAGCTTTATTTCCTTGCAGATGTTACAGTTATTCGTTACTTTTTCTTGTATATTCTAGGTTGCTATTTTCTCCCTCCCATTTTCATTTTGCCCCTCTCTCTCTTTCTCTCTCTCTCTCTTTCTCTCTCTCTCTCTCCCTCTCTATGAGTCACAAGTTAGTTCTCCAGATTCCACAACTAGGATATTTGAGACTCTGTATCCAAAATAGCCTGGAGCCACAGGGTGAGTATGACACCAAAACATAACATTAGGCTTTAATTCCAAAGGAAGGGAGGGGCATAAAAAGCTGATCATGAGAGGAGAGAAGGAATTTTGAAAGGAGTAAATAGAGGGTCCCAGTCGTCACTATAACAGGCATAGCATTTTTGACATTCATTTTATTGGCCTCTAGCTGCTTGAGTTATGAATGTGTCAGTGTTGGTGAAAAGTTATATGTTATGGATAGTGTATTATTTATTTAGTCATTCATTCAGCAAATATTCCTTGAGCACCTGCTAGGTCCTAGGGATATGGTCATAAGCAAAGACATGAAATCACTGCCTTCATGGAGCTTACATTCTAGAAGGGGCGCAGTGACAGGTGAGCGACTATAAGAGAATGTATCCATGTGGAGATCAGGTCTCTGCAGGCAGCAGAAGTTAAGGTGGTAGGAGTAATTCGGTGTGTGGTTGCGAGTGATCTAGATGGGCAGATCAGACGAGGAAACATTTGAGTTGAGACCTCCAAGATGAGAAGGAACTACAGGCAGCAAAAGCAAGGGTAAAAGCACTGCAGTCAAAGGGAAGGGCAAGTGTATGTCTTTGAGGCAGAAGTGAATACACGCATCATCCAAGGATAACCAGCAATATGTGAGTGAGGAGGGCTTGGCATCAATAGAAACCAGAAAGGCAGAACAGGGCAATTTACTTGGGGTCTAGAGGCCACAGTAAAAATTGTACTAGGGCAGGGCATTCCCTCTGACTTTTTTTTTTTTTTTTTTTTTTTTTTTTTTTTTGCGGTACGCGGGCCTCTCAGTGTTGTGGCCTCTCCCGTTGCAGAGCACAAGCTCCGGACGCGCAGGCTCAGCGGCCATGGCTCACGGGCCCAGCCGCTCTGTGGCATGTGGGATCTTCCTAGACCGGGGCACGAACCCGCATCCCCTGCATCGGCAGGTGGACTCTCAACCACTGCGCCACCAGGGAAGCCCCCCTCTCATTTTTTTTTTTCTTTCTCTTTCCTCATATTTTTTGGTCTTTCTCAAAGTTAAACTTCTGTACTTGGCTCTTACTTATCCTTTACTTTCTTTCCCTTTCTCCCCCATGTCTCCTTCTTTGGCAGGGATTTGCACTAATCTCGTTTGCTCTCCATGCTCTCCCCACGGTTACTACTCAGTTACTATGAGAGCAACACCTGGAATGCAGTCTCTTCCTCCAGTTTGTGGATCCCATCTGTAATACGATGCTCCGATGCCCCTGACTCTGCCCAGGAGTTCCCTTTACCACTGCAGCCTGAAGCCTTACCGCACCTCTAAGTCTCAAGAGAAAAGATAGCCTGTACATTGAATATGGTACTTAGTCATTCATGGTCTTTCCCATTTGTGTTCTGATTTCACATACGTGCCTTGGGCATTTTAATGCATGTTATTTTTTGCTCACAATAGTCTTTTATGGTAGATACTATGATTCCCATTTTTATGGATGAGAAAATGCCTAGATGCTGTCAGCTTTAGGCAGAGAGTAAGTGCAGAACTGCGGTATGCATGTAGGTATTCTGCAATACCTTAGATGCTGTCTCAAGCTCATACGTGCTCTGTATATGTAAGTATACAAGGTTCAACATTTAACTGTTCAACATTTAACTCATTGTCTCTTAGTCTTGCCACTTTGATGGTAAATCTAGAGAGTGGAACCTCTCCATCTACCATTTTTCTTTCTTACTTTTGTGTCTTCTCCATGAATCCCTTTCTCCATTCTTGTATGCTTGCTTTTCCTACAGCTTGAAGAGCTTCTTCAAGCTCACCAAAGAACAGTAAGTTCACCTTCATCTGTGTTCCTTACATGCCTTCTGTCTTATCACATTACTGCAATCACTCTTCCTCTTTTAGTTAGCCTCTAGCAGGTTCTAAACAAGAGTAGCCACTAGTTGCAATATGGCTTATATGTCTGAAGAACCGAATTTTAATTTTATTAGAATTTCTTGATTGACTTACATTTAAAAATTAAAGCACTATAAAAATTTTTCCATTAAAGACAACTTTACTATTTTGGTAAGAAAACATTCCCTTTATTAATAATTTAACTTCTGAATTTCTACTCTAAATATAAAATATAACTGGATTTCACAGACTGAGTAAGGAAAAAAATGCAAACTACCTCATTAATATTTTTATATTGATGGCATGTGGAAATGATCATATTTTGGGACATTAAGTTAAATATAATACATTATAAAAATTAATTCTGCCTATTTCTTTTACTTTCTAAAAAGATTTAGAAAATTTAGAATAACATATATGACTTGCAGTGTATTTCTATTTAACCATGTTGCTATCAGCACTTCAAGATAAGGATGATGTTCTGTTTATCTTTGTACTCCCAGACGCTAGCATGGTGCCAGGTGCATAGTAAGTACTCAAAGTAAGTGGTATGAATGAATGAGTCAGTGTAAGAATGACTTTTCCTCATCTTTTAATAATTTGCACATTGCCTTACATGTTGGAAGCAGTCAATAAACATTAGTTTTTTTAGTTGACTCACTGATCATTTAGATAAGAACATTTTATCCAAAAGAATGTGTCACTTTTATCCCTTTCCTCTGGACACCATTTGTGACTTTCAGGTCTTTTTTGGAGGGAACATAAACACAAACTCAGAAAAAAAAGAAAAAGAAAAAAACCCATGAGTTGCTACAGTAAATGATCAGAATTTTCTTTGCTTTTATTATTAGAGCACATTATGAGCCTTTAAGAAACAACATCTGGTCTCTTTATCTGATTCAAACATGCACAATTTTCCCCAATTTTTATGTATCTGACAATTAGACTGCCTCTTACAAATGAGGAATATATTTAATGTGGCAACAGTGGTCATTTCCTTCTTTTTTTTAATCAACAAATAGTTTTTATTAAATCAAAGTTGTTTCTTATAATTAGTTACATCTTAGAATCATGGAAATAGGGTAAGGTCCATGAGATTCAAGACCAGTACATTTGCATAAACAGAATATCTGGGGGGTAGTGCATTTTTCAAATGAGGTATTCTTTCAGAGTTCCTCCAGGATTTTTGTATGATGAGCATGAATATAAAAAAAAACAGATTAGTGAAATCCAAAGCAGATCAAGAGCAAGTAAAATGAAGTTTCAAGGAGAGATGGGTGGGCTTTGTCGGGGGAGGCATCTAAGAAGAAATGATTCAGTTGCCTAGAAAGTCTTTCAGTTTATTTTCAGTGGATAAGATCCAAACTGGAGTTAACCCCTTCCTGATTTGATTCTTGACTCTTCCTTCAACTTCCTCTCCACCATACTCCCCACCTCAGACTCTACATGTGAACATCTTATTACTGATATTCTTCAAATACATTTGATGACTTCAACTGTTGTGTCTTTGACCATTTTTTCCCTTTCCTAAAGGCTCTTCTTTTGATTGAGCAGGTAGGAAATCCTTACTCTTGTTTGAGATGAGTTCAAGCTCTACTTTCTTTATGAGGTTCTCTGAGCTCCCGGATCAGATCCGTCTTGGACATAATTCTATTATAGAGCATCAGCAAGTCATTTTTCCACATCTGTCTGACAAAACATTTTTTTTGAGTTTCTTAAACATAAGAATCTTGCCTTATTCAATTGGATGGCTCTAGAGGAATTGTTTACATGCCTGGCTTTACAATAGAGTCACCAGAAGAGCATAAAACAACATACAGATAAACAAAAACTATGCCTGAGACCCAATAAATCAGAATATCTAGGGAAAAGCCCAGGAATCAGTATTTTGGAGTTCCTTAGGCGATTCCAATATGCAGTTGGCTTGAGAAGTATTGGTCTGTAGCACAGTACATAGCAGGAGTTCATGTACATTCACTGATTTGAATTGAAGATTAAAGGTCACTCTAGTAAGTTACAGTAGTAACTCAGAATAAAGCAAGCAATCTCAACATTACAACAAAAATATTTTTCATATATACTGACACAAAAACTAAAACTAAAATAAAAAACTTGGTGCAAGAAGTATAAATATACTTGCTCTACATTTTAAGAACGGAGATCATCCATTCTTGCAACACTTTCCAAGTACACAGTACAGAATTATTAACTACAGTCATCGTGCTGTACACTAAATTCCTATGACTCACTTATTTTTTTTGTTTTTTTTGTTTTTTTTGTTTTTTTTGTTTTTTTTTGCGGTACGTGGGCCTTTCACTGTTGTGGCCTCTCCCGTTGCGGAGCACAGGCTCCGGACGCGCAGGCTCAGCGGCCATGGCTCACGGGCCCAGCCGCTCCGTGGCATGTGGGATCTTCCCGGACTGGGACATGAACCCGTGTGCCCTGCATCGGCAGGCGGACTCTCAACCACTGCACCACCAGGGAAGCCCGACTCACTTATTTTATAACCAGAAGATTGTACCTTTTGACATCTTTCATCCATTTTGCCTACCCCTTAACCCTTATCTCTCGCAACCACCAAAAAACCCCACTTGTTTTGTAACTATGTATGGTGTTGGAGGAGGTAAACTAGATTTATTGTGGCAATCATTTCACAACATATACAAATATCAAATCATTATGTTATATATATAACACTAATATAATATTATGTCAATTATACCTCAATTAAAGAAGAGGACTGAGATCATGGAACTAAGAATGTTTTGCTCTCCTGTGAAATAAAGGATGTGAACTATTTGGTCTCTAACATCTTTTCCATGTCTAAGCCAATAATAATACTAGAATCATAAAACTTCTGAGTGGAAAGGCTCTTAATGACCCCCCAAGTCTCTTGCTTTACAGATGACTGAATCATTTCTTGTACGTAATATTCATGGTCTTTAAAGCACTTTCATGAAAATTATTTGAGAAAAATCCATTAGACACATTTGATTATCCCCATTTAGCAGATAAGAAAAGTGAAGCTTGCAGCTATTATGTGATGGACCAACAATATACACATGATTATCTCCTGTCTTCCATGTCATTTGTATTTTCCAGGTAAAAAGGAAGAGAAAGCCAAGGAATCTCTTGTGAGCTTTTAATAACTGAAGTGTGATAGCATTCATTTTCTATTTCTACCGTGCATAGAGTCAAAGAAGTGGATGTGATTCATATCAGCATGTATTTGTAACTTCCATTCTCCTATCCTGCATTGTGTTTTCCTTCCTCGTCCACATCCTTTTCCGAACTCCATTCATACAACCGAGGTCTAGTCATGACTCTCTTATTTCTTTATTCTTACCCCTTATCAAAACTCTCTTATCAGTAGCTGCACCTGTAGAGTGCTTTGCAGGTTACACACGTGCTTATTCTCCTATGCTGCACCTCAGGAAACTGCACTGCAACTTTTGTGATAGGCATTTATTAGTATCAGCACAATTTTACACACTAGGAAGCCAAAGTCTAAGGAAGTGAATTAACTTAAACGCAGTTAGATTCGTGTCAAGCTGGGGCTTCAACTCATGTCTCTGGTCAGACTTTTGAAAACTTATCTTCTTTCTATATTCTATACTGCCATGTGAGCATGACCAGAACTACCTGATAAGATACATGCCTAGCAGAAAGGAGATTTTTTTTTTTTGCAGTATGTGGCCCTCTCACTGTTGTGGCCTCTCCTGTTGTGGAGCACAGGCTCCGGACGCGCAGGCTCAGAGGCCATGGCTCACAGGCCCAGCTGCTCTGTGGCATGTGAGATCTTCCCAGACCAGGGCACGAACCTGCGTCCCCTGCATTGGCAGGTGGACTCTCAACCACTGTGCCACGAGGGAAGCCCAGAAAGGAGATTTTTGATCAGATACAATTAGTGGAGCTAGATAATAGATCTCAGAAGATTTATAAGATTATATGGGGCACTTACACATGCAGGTAACCAGAATTATCATTTGGCCTACATGCTGGATTAACATTTATAAAATATTTGCTCCTCTTTCCTTGTGGAAGGAAGGCACTTCTTGCCCCACTGATATTGAGCTTATCTGATTTGCTTTGGCAGTTAGAATATTAGTGGATTCTGTACATGCCACATTCAAGTTTTAAATATGACTGTGCAGTTTTGTTTAACTTTATGCCTTCTGCTGCTAGCATGGCATGTACCAGATGTGGGCTGTTCCCTCAATCACAGCCCCAAAGAGAGAAGACACATGCAGCATAGGCAAGCAGAGTTGGAACAGTTACTGACAAGTAATCTGATTTTAAAAACAAACAAACTGCTTTTGTTTTCAGCTGAGATTTGCTGTTAAGCAGCAAAACTGACTTATACAATCAACTTCTCATAGACCAAGAGATCTTCAAACTATATTATGCATGTGAAACATAAGATAGTTTTAAACAAAGGCTTGGTTTATGATTTTAGGAAAGTCACATAATCATTTGGCACTCTCAGTTTGGAAATGTTAACCTATCCAGTCATGGGCAAGAGTTATGAACAAAATGTAAAGATTGGAATGTATCTTCTAGTTATTAACAAGGTTGATTAATACTCCTTGGCTGCAAAGTTAAGCATTGTGAAATGTGAAGCCTTCATCGAAATGATAAATTTGAAAACATTACTATTATGACCAGAACATTTTGAGGCCAAACTTAGTAGAAGATTAAAATTTCCTTCTACATCATTCTAAATTTTAAAACTATCATTACACAGTATTATCGATATGCTTTCCTTGAAGAGGCAGTTAAGCAGATCAAGAGACTCTATTAACAGATAAACCCCAAAGCAAATAGGCTGAAATGTAGTTACAGGGAATAAAAGATCCAAAGTTTCTCAGAGACTCTCAGAACTCAAGGAAGTTTCTAAACATGATTTATGCCACCAAAAAGTGATTGCTACTTACCACTCCCTGTACTGGATAGAGATAGCACATCCAGACAAAATAACTGTTTCCTGAATGATCTACTTGCAAGTCAGAAAGTTAGAATTTATCCAATTGAAAATTATATTTTTAAATACTTTCTTTATATATAAAGTGAACTGCTAAGATAGTATTAAGTCCAGGGTTACCTTGCTAAGAAAAAGAGTAATTGAAAAAAGCTGGGGGCCATACACTTTCTTCCTATGGTCAAAATACATTGTGATTTTCTTGTTTTGTTTCTAACACACCAGTGAAATATATAAGCATTAAGTTAGAGGGTAATAGGATTTAGAAAAAACTTTGGAGTTCAGAAGAAGAAACTGATTTAGAATCACCTGTTTTTTTTTTTTTTTTTTTCCTTTTTGCGGTATGCGGGCCTCTCACCGTTGTGGCGTCTCCCATTGCGGAGCACAGGTTCCAGACGCACAGGCTCAGCGGCCATGGCTCACGGGCCCAGCCGCTCCGCGGCATGTGAGATCTTCCCAGACGGGTGCACGAACCCGTGTCCCCTCTATCGGCAGGCGAACTCTCAACCACTGCACCACCAGGGAAGCTCTAGAATCACCTTTTGATAGGCCTTCTAACTTACATATAGGTGGAATATATCACTGGTGTGACCCATTTGCCCAATTTGCTCTTTTCCTTTATTTCAGTAGATAATGAACAAGAGAAATTATATGTATATCAGGTCTTCCAGACACTCATCTTAAATGATGAAAAGAGAAATAAATAGATAAATTACTGATGAGATAAATGACTAATAAACTGGTATATCACATTTGTGTTCATTGTGGGTGTATACCTGTCTATATCTATATGTATGTATGTATGTGTGTGTTTGTGTGTATATATATATATATATATATATATACACACAAACACACACATATATATACATACACTTAAAGGTATATTACAAAAACAATGTGTGTTAATTGCACTAATGTCAATCTAATCTATGCCTCAGTTTATGTAATTGTTATATTTCTGAAAAGTTGAGCTTAAATCATTTTCACACATCAGTTTTAAATGTAAAACTGTGAAGTCACATATAAATGATCATAGAATCACAGGATATCAAAATTTAGAAGAGACCACAAGTTTCCCCTAATTTAGCTCCTTTCTTTTTAATTTTTTTAATTTTTAATTTATTTTTTTAACATCTTTATTGGAGCATAATTGCTTTACAATGGTGTGTTAGTTTCTGCTTTATAACAAAGTGAATCAGCTATACATATACACATATCCCCATATCTCCTCCCTCTTGCCTCTCCCTTCCACCCTCACTATCCCACCCCTCTAGGTGGTCACAAAGCACTGTTAGCTCCTTTCTTAAGGAACTTTTGTAATTTATCCTTGGGAAACAGCTCTTTGCTCCTTATCCTTATCTAAATATATTTATCCTCTTTGAAGGCAGCCTTTTCATTGTAGAATATTAGAAAAAAATTTCTCACGTTGAAACAAATCAATCTCTTTGTAATCCCCACCCAGTAGTTGTGGTTCTCTATTCAGAAGTTACACAACTTTTTTCTCCATACAATGGACACTATTATGTCTGTCTTTAATTCTTTGCTCCAAGATAAACTTCTGTATTTTCTTTGACTACTCCTCAAATCTTATTTATCATGTGAATATTTTTTAAAAGAAATTATTTTTGTAAAGTAAATAACCATCTTAAAACATGCTTTGTAAGTTTACTTTGGTAAGACTAAGCTTCTCTATAAAGCCAAATAATTACAAGCTTGCAATTAATTCAAAATATTCTCTTCATGATAAGATATGAAATTTGCAAGTCTTTACAAGGCTATGTCCTATTCTTAAATTCTCCTTTTTTTTTGAACTTCTAATCCAAATTTTATTTTTAAATTTTTGTTAATTTTATTGGAAAATTCTCCTTAATTTTTAATTGTAGATGATGTTATTCTTCTTGGAACTGTGCACTATTAGGGCACCTGTTATATACCTTTATCAGAGTTTGGGGCAACGAATATAAACTACCATAAGTATTTTCAAGAAGAAAGAGATTTGTAATTTTCACTGCAGAGTAAAGGAGCTGTTACAGTGGAGGATTCCTGGACTGAATGTCAATATTATGACATAGTATGAGTGTGTTTCGTGTTTGGTAATTGCAATCGTTGTTGCTTTTGTTGTGGTCATCCATTTACAATGGTTGATGTCAGTTTATTTATCTCTTGTAAAAATAAAATACAGTGTGTGTGTGTGAAAAATAAAAAATGAAAGAAGAAAGAGATTTGAAAAAATATAATTGCTTGTAAATTTTTTGGAGAGATCTGAGGAACATGCTGAACAGTGAAGCACCAACCTGCTAGGATAGATATTCCTCTAAAGTGAGGAAGAAGGGGCAACAGGAGCCCACTGCAACTGAGTTCAAGAACAAATTGCCACGCTTTCATTCAATGACCAGGAAGCAGCTACCAGCATGCGGACACTGGAGCTCAGAATTCTTCCCCACCACAGATGCTTCCCAAAACTGTGAAGCTAGAAAATGGACACTGATTCCTTCACAACTTTGCTTGTCAGAGGGAAATTTTCCAAAGCTGCAGGAAGATACCCTTGGCTGTGATTTTGCCTTCCAAAAGTTGCATGCGTACACTGAATAAGTGGGACGTATCTTATATCCTGACCTTGAGCTCCAAGAGCTTCTGGAAAAGGTGGTTTCTAGCCTTCTGTGCTCAGCAGTACAGGTGATACACCAGAAGATGGTGGAAATGGATATGAAGCATCAGTTGGCCACATCCTGAGCAATACTTAAGCATTTGGTCTTGATGAAAAACATGAAATTAACCTTTACTAAATATCAAACATGTTTGAGGCATTATATTAGCCATTTAACACACACAAGTTTATTCAATCTTTAAAATCCTGTTGTTAGGTATATCTTCATTTTGTAGAACAGAAAACAGGGACAAAGAGGCTAAGAAATTTGTTCAAATCCACCGGGCTACTAAATGTAATAGATTGGTTCCTTCTGACTTCAAGTTCAGGAGTATTTGTCTTCTGCTATGCTTTTTCTTTTGAGAAAGAACTTACTCAGAATACTGTAAAGCATCCCTTTCCATCACTGGGTACTTTTGATTGTTACAAAGTTCATTATACCGAGACTAAATCTCATTTGTCTACACTACACTCCTTGGGATCAGATTCAATGATTCCATTATACCCTTTACAGAGCAATGCTGTGTGGATGTGTGCTTTATCAATTTTATTGTGTCTTTTTACTTCTTTTTTTGGGGATGTTCTTTCAGCCTATTTTGTGCTAGGATCATAATTAATGCTATAAATAAGTGAGCCCCACCAAAGTTTCTAGCCCAAGTCCATGTTTATGAGCCAACATTTTATTATGAAGTGTGATTGCTCTTAAGTTACCCAAGCCAGGGGGAGCAAATGTACGAGGGAATTTGGGGAGACAATGGGTATAAAACAAAACATTGATTTCTTTTGTAAGTTCTTCAGATAAGATGTATCGTATCTATTAGGGGTTATAGCCCATTGCACTGTAAGCTCCTCCAGGAGGAAAAAAAAGTAGTGATTTGTTCCCTGGAGAGAAATATATCCTCCAATGACTGGTGGATTGCAAGCTTTTTCTCTCTGCAATTACAGTGCAAAAAATGCTCTAAACTAATAAGCAGACAAATGACTATTGCAATCTGCTTCAGCAGCCCACATTTCAGAGGGAATATTTAAAGCCCTGGGTCTTTTCTAGGCAAATTCCCTTGACTTGAGTCCTAAGCATGATGCAATTAACAGTCCACTCAGATAAATAAGATCCTGATGTGATGATAATGCCATCACCACAATATATGTATCTTTCAATTTTTCTAGACCATTTCAGGAAATGAGGCTAGAGAGCAGTTATATTATTGCTTATGTTTAATAGGCTAGCATAAGTTCTTTACGTGCCTGTCACCAAAAAAAATGCACTGTTTCAGTCTTTTGCACTGGAAAATGTTATTCCTCTTAAATTGGGGGTGGGGGGGAAGCCAGCAGAGACTAAAAGAGCTCTTGATTTTGTAGAGGAATGTTTCCCAACCCAAACTGTTCTTTAGGTTTACAATCCTTTTAAATTCTCCTCTACAGATCACTACAAGTATATAGGTATATAATATAACTCAATGAAATTAAAAATAAGGGTAACTGAAATATGTACTGCCTTGTGCTGAGATAGCCATGCTTGTAAGCAGAAGCCAAAGTTCAATGGAGTCCATGCTTATGCCCAAAGGGAGATGTGGGTGGATCTACATGGGTTCAAATTTCAGTGAGGATTTCCATTACCCCAGAATCCTTGGGATTTTTCTTGGGTTAGAAGAAAAATTAATTTTAGGGGTGTGTGAGAGAGAGAGAGAGAGAGTGTGTGTGTGTGTGTGTACATACGAAGTGAAAGAACAGTGTTCACAGAATTGAGCTTCAGTAGAAGGTGAAAGTGGTAATACCGCTGGGAGAAGGCAGCTCAAGGGACCCTAAACATGATCAAATGTACCTCTGTGATAAATGAATTTGGATAATAAGAAAGTCAAGGAAGAGACTTCCACATCCTGTGAGCCAGGGGACTTCCACACCGCACCTCTGTTGTCTAACATCTGAGAAGAGCACTTAACATTGGCCAGATTCTCCCTAGGTCTTTGGATGATACTGAAATATTCTGTCTCTATTACTCTAGCAACTAGAGGCCACTTTCGTGGACTGGAAGAGAAGCATGCAGGATGTGTTGGATCCCTAACTGAGGGTTTTCAAACACAGTTTGACATCCACTTTTGTTCCATGAAGCATGCCTCTGCATGTGTATTTTCTATTACACATTTGGGTTGAGCAGCTGCAGTTGAGGTAGGAGAGACTCTTCTAGGGAAAAAGAAAAGGGTGAATCATTAAGGACTTTTCAGAAGTGAGCTACATAAACATACTCTAGTTAACTTAAGCAAAAAGGGAGATTTGTTGAGAAGATGGGGTAGCTTGCTGAAATTAAAAAAAAAAATCAAATTGCAGAATCAAAAGGGGAAAGCACCAGGATCAGTCTAGGAATCTAGTGGGAAGGATCTAATGGATGGTCTCTTCAGGATGCGTTGATGAGATGAATCTACAGTGGGTGATCCGTGCTTATGCCATTCCACTTAAGCTAGTGAGAAGCAGCTGCATCACACAGGGAGATCAGCTGGGTGCTTTGTGACCACCTAGAGGGGTGGGATAGGGAGTGTGGGAGGGAGAGGCAAGAGGGAGGAGATATGAGGATATATGTATATGTATAGCTGATTCACTTTGTTATACAGCAGAAACTAACACGCCATTGTAAAGCAATTATACTCCAATAAAGATGTTAAAAATAAAAATTTAAAAAAGAAGAAAGTATTTAACCGGCCCACTTGGGCCCCTACCTCACCATTTTTCTGGAAGAAGTCAGGGCAATTGAATTGAAAGTCTCTCCATAATAATATGGCATAATGTAATCCTCCAATCTATACACAGAGTTTTTAACAAGAAAAAAAATGGTTGGGGGGAATCATCCTGGGCAGGAAGAGACAACCCATCATAACCATTAAAGGGGTGGAAGATATTGTTCTTAGTAAAAATAATGAAGAAAGAGAGTGAAAACAATAACACAAAAACAAAAGGACAAGACAAGCATAAAAAGAGAAGCCTGAGTAAGCAAAAAGGAATATGGAAATGAGATGGGAGAAGAGAATAGAAGAAAGGAGAAATGGTTGAAAAAAGAAGCCTTTACTCTAAACCTTCATCAATGCTTAGCATCAATATTATGAATATCTTTTTAACTGAAGAAACTGAGGCTTATTGAGCATGAGTAACTTGCTAGTGGGCACACAGAGGATATTTGAAAACAACAGTTTTTCTATTGCAGAATTTTCCTCTTGCAATCATCCTTTTGTTCAGAAATCCTAATAGAGATCTTCTCCAGGCCCCCAAATGTTTTGATGATCTGAGTTAGCAACGTTTCACAGCTACTGTGTATTAGCTGGAAGCCAGCCCACCCTGGTCAAAACCCAACTCAATTCAATTCTGTATTAAGGGACAAGCACTATGATGGTGAATTCCAGAGGTAGGGAATTAAGATGTCAAACTGGGGAGAGCTAGGGAGAATCAATGCAGTAGAACTATAAGACTGGTTTCTTTGGGTGGCAGCCAGCTAAAACTGGCCTTAGCTAACTTAGGTAAATTTACAGAGGGCTGCCTATCAGAGGTTAACTCATATGCACACCATAGGTTAAGGATATGCACTGCTGGTTTGGAAACATGAACAAAACTGGACATGCTGGGCTTCCCTGGTGGCTCAGTGGTTGAGAGTCCGCCTGCCAATGCAGGGAACACAGGTTCATGCCCTGGTCTGGGAAGATCCCACATGCCACAGAGCGGCTGGGCCCGTGAGCCATGGCTGCTGAGCCTGCGCGTCCAGAGCCTGTGCTCTACAACGGGAGAGGCCACAACAGTGAGAGGCCTGCGTACCGCAAAAAAAAAAAAAAAAAAACAACAAAAAAACTGGACGTGCTTTATGTGTATATGGCAGAATGCTAGAAGAAGTCATTAGACATTGGATGAAATAATTAGAAACACTAAGATTTCAACACCCTCAAACACATGGGCCAGATATAACAAGGAAGCATGGAGTAGGGTCATCTGTCAAGTCCTACAGTGAGATCTCCCCACTGAGGGTTTTGGAGGAGTCCAAGTTCCATACGCTCCAATAGAGTAGTGTTGCTACCATAAAACTAATGCAAACTTGACACTCAATTAACACAGAGAGAACACTGAGTTATTCCGGACTGTTCATATTACACTTGCAGGAGTCCTGTTCATTAGCCACAGATAAGCCCTAGAATGTTTTAAACAATACCACCCTATCAAATGTCACAGCAATTCATCTCTTTAAAGCATAATTTCCAAATAAGTACCTGGAATGTGATTTGTTCCCCATTAGGAAGAGCAGCCCCAAAGAACCTACTGTGAATTCAATGCTGAAGAATTCTAATTTGCTGTATTTTTTTAGAGGCTGCAGTTGGTGTATAAGGGCCTAAGATGACTGAATGCAGTTCTCCCTGTGATAGAGCTAGCCCTACTTCCTACCAGAGTTGAGGGATAGCCTGAGTTATTTAGAATGAGAAGGGAATCAGAGAAAATATGTCATCAAACTCCATCTTTTTGGAGGGCATAGAGGATCAAGGAGGAGAAGTTGTGTCCTGACCACTGTTGAAACAGAGACTAGAATTTTGGTGTAACTAGAAATCCAGTGCTCTTTTCATTACTTGGCTCTTTCAGCAACCTCCTCTCTGCTGAATGTACAGCCAGCTCCCTGGTTACTGCTTTCTCTGAATACTGCCCAACATACACATGTGACTGGCTTCACAGATTAACCAAAGAAAAGACAACACATCAGATTTCTTGGTTACATTATAGGAATTCCTCTTGTCCTGTTTAGCATAAACAGGACAAAGTATAGTAGAGTGTAGCAGAAAGGCACTTTCTCTATTTGATCAGACCCTACTAAATGCAGAGTTTTCTATAGGTGCCCAGGTCTCCAAATAAATTTGATTACATCTGATAGAATATAGGTAATTCATCTAATGAAAAGCAGGCAAGGAAACTAATGGAAATCAGGAAGCCATTTTGAAAGAAACGAATTGGTTTTGTTTCCTTTGGATTTGGATTTCAGTAGAGGTAGTGTTTGGAAAGCCACCTTGATCTCTCTAAGGCTGCTTCCCACTGTACAGCAGTAACTGTTGCCGGCTCTCATTGCCACCCCTCCCTCATTCACCTGCCTGGATCTCTCTCAATATTCAACACTTTTATGAACTGTTAATACTCCAGGGAAGTCTCATGACCCTCTTTGAGCAGCACAGAACTTCAATTCAGAATCTCCTATCTTTCCTCAATGTATTTACCTCAGTTTGATTTTTACACGATAGTTGTATTTGTTTTTTTTCTAAATGAAGTACAGTTACTTTACAATGTTGTGTTAGTTTCAGGTGTACAAGGTGATTCAGTTATACACACACACATATATATATATATATCATTTTTCAGATTCTTTTCCATTATAGGTTGTTACAAGATACCAAATATAATTTCTTGTGCTATACAGTAGGTCCTTGCTGTTTATCTATTTTATATATAGTAGTATGTCTCTGTTAATACCAAACTCCTAATTTATCCTTTCCTCCTATTTCCCCTTTAGTAACAGTAAGTTTGTTTTCTATGTCTGTGAGTCTGTTTCTGTTTTGTAAATAGTACATTTGTATTATATTTTAGATTCATTGTATAAGTGATATCATATAATATTTGTCTTTGTCTGACTTACTTCACTTAGTATGATAACCCCTAGATTCATCCATGTTGCTGTAAATGGCAATACTCCATTCTTTTTTATGGCTGAGTAATATTCCACTGTGTGTGCATGCGTATATATATATATATATATATATGCATATATATGTGTATATATATGCATATACATATGTATATATATGTGTATATATATGCATATACATATGTATATATATGTGTATATATATATATATATATATATATATATATATATATATATATCTCACAACTTTCTAAACCAATAATCTGTTGATGGACACTTAGATTGCTTCCATGTCTTGACTATTGTAATTAGTGCTGCTATGAATTTCGGGGTGCATGTATCTTTTCAAATTAGAGTTTTCATCTTTTGTGGATATATGCCTAGGAGTGGGATTGCTGGACCATATGTTAAATCTATTTTTAGTTTTTTAAGGAACCTCCATACTGTTTTCCACAGTGGCTGCACCAATTTAGATATAGCTATATTTGGTAATTAATTTTTCTTCTCTGACCCCCTGAGATTATAGGACTGGGGAACAAATGGATTGTATTTCTTTCTCTTGGATAGCACTATGCTTCATCACCTAGCCCAATTCCAGGTACTGTACTAGTTACCCATAATTCTGTGGACTGAGTGAATGAAAAATTGAATAAATTAATATGTATGCTTAGACACTTTTTCTTTTAAGCAATAGAAAATTGTCTTACAGAAAATTCATTGCTTTCATTTGTTTTAATTTTAATAAGAAATTAATTCATTTTGTTTATACCATGAAGAGGTGAGTAAAATCATTGTAGATAAATAAATAGACCCAGTCATGAAATTTTTAGAGAGCTGTACATTTTAAAATAATTTTTATTCTATGTATCTATCCTTAGAGGTCACATTTGTATATGAGGGCTAATAAAAAGTGTTATTTCAGGAAGATTCATCTATTCTGTCAGTCGTTCAACATTTATTTTATTGCTAATGGTGTCAGGCCTGATATTGGATGCTAAGAACACCAAAATAAAAGACATGCTTTCTGTCCTTGGGAGCTGACAGTTTGCTCTTGCCGTAGATAAGTAAGTCAATAATGATGGCAGCCATTGATGAAGATACTGTAGCGATATATGCTGCAGGATGGGAGGGCAGAGGAAAAATGTGGAGGAGTGGCTCCCAATTCATTCCAGAAAAAGAAATGAAATGTCAGAAATTTTCGGGAACAGATGATTCTTAAAAGGAGTCTTGAAAGGCAAAGGAAAGTTATTCAGGAAATTGAGGAGTGGAGTGCATTCTAGGCACGGTGAAGGGTATGACAGGCAGAGAAAACTTAGGGAATTCTGAGATCTCTAAGTTTGTTGGAATGGACTGCTTCCAAGGAAGTATGTGATGTGGAGAGAAAAGAGAGTGGAAAGAGAAGCAGATCAGACAGGGATCTGTATGCCAAGATGACTATATTTAATGCATATGTTCTTGTGGATCTGGCTCTGATGCGGCTCCATTAATTTTTCTCAGCATGCAGTACAGAACACAACATCACCCTATGTAGACATGAGGGTCTGCAGGGCAGTGAACAGTCATAGCAAAACTAGTCATAATGACTAGTAACAATTTATTGAGCACCTACAATGTGGGCATTATCTCATCTAATTCTCACAGCAGTTGCAAGGTGATTACCATTTATCCTATTTGACCAAAACAGAAACTAAGACTCTGATGCAAGAGTCTCAAGATCACACAGTGAGTTAGGGGCCAGGCCAGGATTAAATCCTAGGTCTCTGATGATTCCAAAGCTTATGCTCATTTTGCTGTTCCCCAATGGTGATGACTCAGTGTTACACTAGGGATGGTTCTGATTACTCTGGTCTAAATCTGAGTACATATTTGCTTCATTTGATCATCCTACACAGAAGTTTCTTTCCAACACAAAAGAGAAGTGCCATTTGAAAACACCCAGAAATAGTTGCTTTGTTGAGAATTAAGTTATTGGATTATCCTAATAAAAGTTGGAAAAAAAAAGATGTTCAGATTTTTCTCTTTCAAAACTGGGATCAAACAGTATAAATAATTCATGGAAGATGGAAGATGTAGGGTCCAGCTAATCTAATATCTGCCAAGTTGACCCTCTCTCTAAGCTGATTCACTTACTCATGTTAATTAAATTTGGCATATATAGCAAAGGCCAAGAATAAGGCTTGTAGCATTCAGAGCTAGGGAAAGACTCGATATCTCCTATGAAAGAAGGTTTGCTGACAGGGCAGACAAACCCATTGAACTTTACTTAGATTGCCTAGTTGTCACTGTTGATCTTATTTTCATTTATGACCTTGTGTGCAAACTCAGCAGGATGATGTGGAATACAATGTACTAACATATTTATTCAATCTTCATGAGCAAGGCTTACGTCATGGCTGGTGAAGTTCACTAAATTAACTGTCTCAGGCTATGGAAATATTCAATCATTAATTCTTGTTTTATTTATTTTTATTTTTAATTTTATTTCCTCATTTATTGCTCCTGAACTCTGAAAGCCATGAAGCCTAATGGGGTTGGATCTAGCAAACCTGAGCAAAGCTTTTCTCTTCTTTTTTATTCATTAACATATTAAAAATACATCATGGCTGCTCTCCACTCCAGAATTGACTGCTTAATACCCAAAGGTAACACTAAATTTTTACTTTGTGTCCATCTCAGAGCTGGAGAGCATCAAAATCAAATCAGCTGGGCAGGTATTTGTAGTGGACCCTGTGACATATATGAGACAATGATGAGGGGAAAAAGCAGAAAGACAGGCCACTTTTCCTCAAGGGGTTCTTAGGTATAACTAGCCTTACATGAGCTAGTAATCATTTATCAAAAGTTTATTGTGTGTCAAAAACTATACTAACTTCTTTATATTCAGAGTCAGTATAGAGATTTCTTTGAGTTTGGCAAGAGACCAACCCATAATTTTTCATCATCTTAGGTGGGTGATTTGAGGCATGTTTCTTAACCTCCTTATACATTTTATCATCTAAGAGGGGATTTTAATTACACATACTTCATAGAGCTTACTTCATGAGCTAAAGCTTCTGAATTACTGGCCACAGCATGTAGTGTCTAGTAAAAGCTTTATAACTCAGTCCTTATTGCTGCTACAATTCAGCCTCTAATTAAGACTGTGACGTGTCATTGGTCAAGAGGTCAGAAGACAGGAGTCCTGGAAGTCCTCTTCTGCACTCAGAAACTCTGTGACCTTAAAAGTTCATATAGCAGTGGTCCTGTCTGGGTCAGAACCCAAATTCTGAGCTGACCAGTGAGTCTGGGTGACACATTCTGCTCCTTTGATGTGTCCACCAGCATCCACTGATTTGCATGTGATCTGAAGAGCCTTGAGAGATAGGGAATGAGGAATAATGATTTGACCTACTTTCACCTTTGGGGGTTCCAACCATTACGAGTGTGTCTGCCTACCTCAACATCATGACTAAAAGGGCGAGGAAGGCAGATCAGAAAAGAAAAGGAGACTGATAGATCTTTACTGATAAGTCAACAAGGCCTGAGGATTGTGGAGGAGCAAAGGGGAGGTGTGATATAGGGAAGAGTGTAAGAGCTTGTGCTTGAATATGGATTGCTTCAGCTACTCTAGTGGTGTTTGTAAATACTGGTTAAATAGCAGGGTGTGATAGTTCATTTTATGTGTCGATTTGACTGGGTCATGTACCCGGATTAAATATTATTTCTGGGGGTGTTTCCAGGTGAGATTAGCACTGGAATCAGTGGACTCAGTAAATGACCCTCCCTGCTGAGAGCAGGCATCATCCAATCTATTGAAGGCCTGAATAAAACAGAAGACTGAAGAAGGAGAAATTTGTCACCTTTTCTGTAACACACTTGAGCTGAAACATCTCATCTCATTTTCTCCTGCCCTCAGACTGGGATTTACATCATTGGCTTCCTTTGTTCTCACCCCTTTGAACCTGGGCTGAATTACACCACTGGTGTTTCTGGGCCTCCCGCTTGCAGATGACACATTTTTGAAATTCTCAGTCTCCATAATCTTGTGAGCCAATTTTTCATCATAAATAAGTAAATGAACAAATAAATAAATTTATTTATGTATTTATTTAATCTCTTGGTTCTGTTTCTCTGGAGAACCCCAATACACAACGTATGCTGCTAAATGCAATAATACTTGGGTAACACATATACTATGAACAGAGAGTGGGAATGTGTCCCTTCATACTTTGCAAGATGGTTAATTGGGTAATGAGAGGTAAAGAGGCCAAAGCCAGACAATCTGCTCGGATGGGAACCCCTGCAGATCCTCTGATACTATCAACAACAGAGTGGGCTCTCCAGGGCAGGAGAAAGCACAGATGCTGCATCAAGGATCTGAGAAGTAAAGTTGATGCTGAGCCTTAGAGTCTGGCAGAGAGTGGTAGTCCACAACTCACATTCTGGAACTATCCACACCTGGTTGGAAGAAAAGTGCCACCTTTGTACCACTGTGAAAAACAAATTATTTAGCTAACGATAATAGAAAGTATGATTTTCTCTGAGCAAGTGCCATGTGGCAAATATCACGCCAGACACTCTGTATAAAGCATTTCTAACTCTCAGAACTAACAACTCAGGTATTGCCAACCCATTTTAAAGGTGAAGAAACCAAAACGTAAAGAAAACTCTCTGTCCATCAAACAGATAAGATTCTAATACAGATCCACCCACATCCCAAGTTCTCATCCTTTCTGCTATAATATGGCAGCTGGCAGAAGATGATAATGGGCTGCTTGGGAAAACACCCAGGCATCACAGACATTTCCTGGATGCCATAGTTACCCCATGATCCAATTACATGGTCCTGAGGTGTTGCTGCTATATGCCTCCAAGGGAGGAATACCATTTGAGTTCATGAGACTATTTGATGTTGGAGAGTCTGTT
This sequence comes from Mesoplodon mirus, assembly GCF_964341445.2. Taxonomy (NCBI): domain Eukaryota; kingdom Metazoa; phylum Chordata; class Mammalia; order Artiodactyla; family Ziphiidae; genus Mesoplodon; species Mesoplodon mirus. The sequence continues at coordinate 11,456,903 of NC_138992.1, read as the reverse complement.
TGCTTTGGCCTATAATACTGGAAATGAAACAGTGGTTTGGATAAACAAACGACCATGATTTCTTGTTTGAATAGGAGGGAGGATGTGACTTACAGGCAAGATTCCCAACTAAATCAACCAACCGGACAGCAAGCTCCTCACGTTAATCATGACTAAAAGGGAGTCCTATTCATCTAATACAGATTTACAGATATATGAATTAGAGGTTGGCTGGTTGCATTCAAAAGTAATTAATGAATGAGAAAAAAATGGGCTATTTGTCTCAGTCTAGTATAACATCCCTGCCATTGCAAGATGATATTGTGATTAGACTCAGCCCAGAAATATATATCCTCTGACTCCTAGCTCAGCAAAATCAAGAAGGCTAAGAAGTGGTAGAGCTGGAACTAGAATTTCAAACCCTGTACCTATTCAACCGCTGCTATATGGCGTGAACAGTAGTAATATAATGACCAAAACAACAGTAACAATAGTGAGAAGGAAGAGAAGAGGGAAGGAGAACAAGAAAGAAGAGGAGGAGGGAGATGAGGAAAAGAAACCAATTATGACAACTGTTTAATGAGCACTTTCTACACATGCTGGACTAAGCTCTTTATGTATATGATCCCATTTAATCCTCACAAGAGTGCTGCCAGGTAGTAATTTTAATCCCTATTCAGTAGATGAGGAATCTGTCTCTGGGAGTTCATGCAATTTCTCCAGTCACCCAGCAAGTGAGCGGCAGGGTCAGGATTTGAAACTTTCAACTGGGATGTGCTAAACCCCAGATTTTAATGCTAAACTCTACAAAGTATTGCTCTGAAAGATCATAGACCCTGCTGTCAGTGAGGGTATAATCTGGTGGAGAAAGTTTCTCACTCTTACATTCTACAAGTGTGTCTCTGCAAAACTTCTTTTGCTTCTCAGGGCTAGTCTTTCATCTGTAAGATGGAGATAATAATACATGATCTGTCCATCACATGGGATTGTTGGTAACATCAACTATGTTTCATAAAGGTAAGACTACTTCACTATTATTTTAGAAATATAAGTAGTATTACTCTTGGTATTCCTATGTCTATAGATCTCCTGCTGAATCAAGACTGGAGTTCTGTAGTACTGTAAAAATATTCCCTTCTTATTTTCCTGTTCTCAGGGAGCTAGAACGCTGTTGTCACACGTGTCATAGTTTATGCAGTTGAGCAATGCAGCACTGCCGCAGGATAAGTTTACTGTGGAAACACTGGCCTGCTGCTCACCCTCTGGAGAGGTTCATTCATACACCGACACGAGTGGGCAAGCATGCCTCTGGTTGCATTCTTACCCTCAGTCACAGCACGCTGCATTTATTTTTCTGAAAAGATTTCCCATGAGCCCTGGGCTATAATAAGTGCCTAATAAATATACCAATGACCTCCCCTTCCTCTTGCCTTCCCCAAATGGACAGCAACAGTGGGACACGGAGAGAGGGACACGAGAGAGGTGAGGGAGGTAGAACTGATCAGACGTAGAGGAACATTTTGTCTTGTCCGTGTCATTAACCAACTAAAGGAACTGTAATTATCCAGCAAGTAGGGACTATGATAGTCTTACTCACCCCTTTATATTTAGTGGCTGGCATAGAGGCAAGGGGAGAGTCCTTAATAAATACTTGATGAACCCATGAATCAGAATAAGAATAGTTAACACTTAGAGAGGATGTTCAATGGGCAAGGCACTGTGCTGAGCATTTGACATGCAGTTTCTTATTTAATCCTTGCAACTGTTATTTTTTCCATTTTACAAGTCAAGAGAAGTAAATTTAGAAAGGTCAGGATCTTTATGTCAAGATCAGATATCAGACAGGGATTTAAATCAAGGCTAACTCTGGTTGGGCTTTTAACTATTGTGCTATACCACTTATCTAGTCCAACTCTGTGTAACTTTGCAGAACAAATGGAGGACTGAAAATGTGTTGTAACTCACCCGAGGCACTTCATGGCTTCCAATAATCCCTCTGTATAGGTGTTTTCTGGATTGCGGAAATACATGCCAAGAGAAGGGAGAAGGAAGGAAAGCACTACTTCATAGGGAAATAGATAGGAAAACCTTTTCCTTGGAGTGAATGGGCACATTGCTGAATTTCCTAATGTATTGGAGTTCTTGGCAAATGGAAAAAAAAAGTCTGCAAGGAGCCTTGAAGGAGAAGAAAGCAGATCCCAGAAGTTTCAAAGATGATTCATTACTTGTACAACCCAAAAGGGACGTCAAAAAGTACCCACAGGGATTAGTTTGTGGTAACATCGACTCCAAGACCACTGGGCTGACTCTGACAGAGATGTGTTTGCATCAATTCAAGGCTATGGATGATTGAGTGTGGTAGAAGCTTGAAGAACACAGTCATATATGATGTGTTCAGAAGTGGGAAAAAAGCCAAGAACAGCAAGTTTCTCTTGGTTATAATCCCCTTCTATGGTCCAGGAAGAATGACCGTTTCCATATTATTTAGAAATAAAATGATTGCTGGAAGCAATATATCTAGGTGGGGTTTGTGAGATTACGTCTCAGACAGGACAAACTGTAAGTGTGGACAAAAGGACTTAAAAATAATGAAAAAC